>NC_073224.2:118295000-123295000 GCF_029281585.2 Gorilla gorilla gorilla
AAAATCTGAGTTCAGGGTACAATAATGTTTTCCCCAGTATTAAGGAGCTCAAATAAATTATCCTCTTTAAAAACCTACCCTGTGATCACTTGAATTCATCAGCCATTTAGGACCAGACAGAGAAGAGGGTACTCACCTGAGGCTACACATGCTCCGTAACGCCAGCCCTCGCACCATTGGATTGGGGTCTGAGCAGTCTTTGCACAGCGTATTGATGGCCAGGAGAGCCAGATCTGGTTTCAGGGGAGCATATGTGCACATGTACAGATAAACCAACTTCTTCTGGACAATATCTACAGTGGCACTGGCCTTCACCATTTCCATAAAAACACCAGACATGTCCAAGCCTTGAGTCATGTACCTGAACAACGCACATGACAGAAGGAAGTAAAATGCAAAATCCCCAACTTACAATGGAGGGAGTTTTACTCACATATCTCCTGATTACCCAACTAGATTGTGATCTCTTAGAGGGTAGCAGCCAGGATTACCTTGTCTATTATATCACACAATACTTCATACCATAGGCCTACAATAAACATTCTTCTTCTATTCATTCAACAAACACTTATTATTATTTTTGAGACAGAGTCTTGCTCTGTTACCCAGGCTAGAGTGCAGTGGCACAATCTCGGCTCATTATAAGCTCTGCTTCCCAGGTTCAAGCGATTCTCCTGCCTCAGCCTCCCGAGTAGCTGGGACTACAGGTGCGTGCCACCACGCCCGGCTAATTTTTGTATTTTTAGTAGAGACGGGGTTTCTCCATGTTGGCCAGGCTGGTCTTGAACTCCTGACTGCAGGTGATCCATCCGCCTTGGCCTCCCAAAGTGCTGGGATTACCAGCGTGAGCCACCGCACCCAGCCTCAACAAACACTTATTGAATCCCTAGTACTTTGGTGAAATTCAACTTTTACATCCAGGGATATGTTCTTGGGACATAATCTTGAAGAAGGTGTGGTCTCAAACCTCTAGGAACTTCAAATCTATTAATGAGCCAGATGAGAATACCGTTAATTACAGTATGATAGATAAATATTTAAACAGAAGTATTGTACAAGGTGTAGAGGGGATTCAGAGGTCTGACACTGGCAGGAAGTCAGAAAATGTTTCTTCACAGAGGAAGTAATACTTAGCTGAATGAGCAGGAGCTCACTAGGCAGATGTAATAGCAAGGTAAAGATACATGCTATGAGGTACGTAGACATGAGCAGGAGCGGCACACATTTTTTTAAGAGTCTGTAGGTAGTTGAATTAACAGCTTGTTCTTGGGTGCTGTGATAAGTTTGGACTTTATTGTTTCTCAAACTGGTCTCCTACTGGAATCAGCTGAAATGTTTATTAAAAATACAGATTCCTGGGTTCCCTCCCACCCTATTGAAATCAGAATCAACCCCCGGACTGGATGACAAAAAGCACCCCAAGGGATTTTTGTGCATAGTAAAGTTTGTGAACCATAGCTGTAGGCAAGAGTTATGTGTTCAGGTATGTATAATGGAAAAATTCTGTCTCAAATGAGGCAAAGTGGCCTACTAGTAAGCTGCTGCAATTGCTTTGTTGATGAAGGCCTGGACCAGAACAACAATGCTAATAAACAAGAGAGGATGGATATTTAGAATTATGAATTCAAACCATCTGACATAAGAAGTGAGGGATCAGGTGTCCTCAAGGTTGGCTCCCACGCATAGTCGGCTGCTGGTGGCATTCATCAACACAAATGTAAGCTGAACAGGTTTGAGGAAGACGGAAGAATGTCTGGGCTATTTCGGACATACTTTTGATAAACCACGCACGTGGAAATGCCAAGCAGGCAGTGGGATACGTGGGTCTGAAGCTAAAAAAGGAAGTCTGTACCAGCAATATTATAGATCCAGGAGTCACCAGTAATTGCTCAAGCCCATGATATGGAGGAAACTACCCAGCTGAGTAAAAGATGCTGCAGAGGGGAGACTGACATGGTACTCCAAAGCAGCAGGACGAAGACCGAACCATATAACTGCCACGTGTGAAAGCTAATTTACCCTTTCAGAGAGACTGGGGCTAGTGAGCCCTGATGGGGATTGCAAAGGGAGCAGTTAGCACGCGAAGGGAGTTAGGTGATACCTAATCACTCGCTGGATGACATTCCGGTAGCGCAGCCTATCAGCTTGAATGTGAGGATTGCACAGAGCCTTCTTCAGCTCCTTCACCACGTCCTCGGAGCCAAGGTACGGCATCTTCCTAACAGTCACAGGGCAGCTCCCACAGCTCCCACGGTAACTCGCGGGCTCCTTCTCGTCCTGATGTGGGAGCCTGAGTAAAGGAAATATGAGTCAGTGAAAATACAAAAGGCGAGATCTCGCCTCAGACTCGGCTTCCGTAGGGCCGGCACGCTGGCCCTGACACACTTCCACGCCCTCCGCGACACCGCGAGCCCCACCCTAGGCTCTTCAGGCCCTACCATCGGCCGGCAGGCCGTTCGCCCCGCCCACAGATCGCTCCCGCTACTTCTAGGCCCTCCGCCGGATTTCCAGCGCCGCGTCCGACTGACCGCAGACCCCTCCCTCTCCAGTTCCAGCCTTAATTGCGCCTCCACGCCGTTCTCATCGCGGATAGGCCCAATCTTGCTTTCTGCGGAAGTCCCGCCCCCTTGTCAAGAGACCAAACAGAAGCGCGCTGCCGGTCTCCCCGCGAGCGAGCGCTAAGCGTAGTCCCGACTCCGACCAGGATGCCCTTCCCCCAACCTCTCACTCTCCAGGCGCAGCTGCGCGGCTCCCTCTGGTGGAGCTGCGGCGGGCAATCGGAAATCGGCTACTTTGGCCTGTCTCCTCCCTGCAGCGCGCGCTTTGAGTGCCCGGCTCGGCCTCCGCTCCCGCGCGTTTGGGAGTGTCCAGCGCCCTCCGCGATTTGGGCTCCAGCGGGCACGGTCACTTCCTTTTTCTGCCCACTCTGGTAACTTATTCCTCTGCTGGGCTCTTTCCCTTAGGGTCTCTGGCCCTGTTCTTGCCCCAGCATGACTTTTATCGGGACGCCGTTGTGGAAGCCTCACGCAGGAGCCCTGCCCCCGTGGAGAAGATCCCACTGGTGACTCCAACCCTACCACGATGAATGGGGTCCTGATCCCCCATACGCCCATCGCAGTGGACTTCTGGAGCCTGCGCCGGGCTGGCACCTCACGTCTCTTCTTCTTGTCTCACATGCACTCGGACCACACCGTGGGCCTGTCTAGCACCTGGGCCCGGCCCCTCTACTGCTCCCCAATTACAGCCCACCTCTTGCATCGTCACCTACAGGTATGGGGCTGGAGTCGGTCTCCGAGAGCTGGTCCAGGCATCTGGGTTGGGACTTCAACCTCTTATTCTTGGAGTCATAGAATGGGGGCCACGAAGACTGATTTGGAAGTTGTTTGAACCCAAAAATGCATCTTTAACCCGGAATAGGAACGTGTTTTCGAAGTGACCAACTTGAGATAGTTAGCCGTAAGTTGAGAAGATATTTTAGTCCAGCCAAGGAAACTATTCCTACCTTTATACGTAAGCTAGGCCGATGTTTCCCAAACTTGCCTTTTTTTTTTTTTTTTTTTTTTGAGACAGAGTCTCGCTCTGTTGCCCAGGCTGGAGTGCAGTGGCGCAATCTCGGCTCACTGCAGCCTCCGCCTCCCGGGTTCAAGCGATTCTCCTGTCTCGGCCTCCTGAATAGCTGAGATTACAGGCGCACGCCACCACGCCCAGCTAATTTTTTGTATTTTTTGTGGAGACGGGGTTTCACCATGTTGGCCAGGCTGTTCTCTAACTCCTGACCTTAAGTGATCCGCCCGCCTCAGCCTCCCCAAGTGCTGGGATTACAAGCGTGAGCCATCACGCCCCGCCTAAACTTGCCTCATCTTAAGAATCCACCTAATGTGCTGGGTGGTTTTCCAGCTCTCTCCCCACCCCACCCTTAAGTCTCCAAGAGATTAAGATCAGGAGTAAGTTTGGGAATTGCTGACTAGACTGTTTGCTGAACTCTTTTTTTTTGAGATGGAGTCTCGCTCTGTCGCCCAGGCTGGAGTGCAGTGGCGCAAACTCGGCTCACTGCAAGCTCCGTCTCCAGGGTTCACGCCATTCTCCTGCCTCAGCCTGCCGAGTAGCTGGGACTACAGGCGCCCGCCACCACGCCCAGCTAATTTTTTTTGTATTTTTTAGTAGAGATGGAGTTTCACCGTGTTAGCCAGGATGGTCTCGATCTACTGACCTCGTGATCCACCCGCCTCAGCCTCCCAAAGTGCTGGGATTACAGGCGTGAGCCACCACGCCCGGCCAGCTGAACTCTTAAGTTGTACAAAGGGTGGGATGGGGAGTAGAAGGAGGAAGGGCAGATTGCTTGGGAATCCCCATTACAGCTTCTGCTCCCTGTGGCTCAGGATTTGGTCAGCTTTCCTGATTCATGTAAGGGATAGTCCCTGACCCGGGGAGGTAACAGGGAGGGGAGTCAGTGGTCACTGGGATGACTAACTGTTTTCTCAGGTATCTAAGCAATGGATCCAAGCCCTGGAGGTTGGTGAGAGCCATGTATTACCCCTAGATGAAATTGGACAAGAGACCATGACCGTAACCCTCCTCGATGCCAATCACTGTCCTGGTTCTGTCATGTTTCTCTTTGAAGGATATTTTGGAACCATCCTCTACACAGGTGGGCCTCTCAAGGAATCCCAGTGACTTCTCCAGACTAGATGTTACTTTTTTTTTTCTTTTTTTTTTTTAATGTATAGACTGGGGCCTCGCAGTGTTGCCGAGGCTGGTCTCAAACTCCTGACCTCAAACGATCCTCCCGCTTCAGCCTCCGCAGTAGCTAGGATTATTGGCACAAGCCACCACACCTGGCAGACTTTTCTTGAGCAGCCTTAACTCAATAGAAGGCTGGAGGCCTTCTAACTTCATCACCTATGAGCATAGTGACCCCATCTCAACTGATTTCCCACTCTTTTTTTTTTTTTTTCTTTTTGAGACGGAGTTTCACTTTTGTCACCCAGGCTGGAGTGCAGTGGCGTGATGGTGGCTCACTGCAACCTCTGCCTTCTGGGTTCAAGTGATTCTCTTGCCTCAGCCTCCCAAGTAGCTGGGATGATAGGCGCCCGCCACCACGCCCAGCTAATTTTCATATTTTTAGTAGAGACGGGGGTTTCACCATGTCGGCCAGGCTGGTCTCGAACTCCTGACCTCAGGTGATCCACCTGGCTCGGCCCCCCAAAGTGCTGGGATTACAGGTGTGAGCCACTGCGCCTGGCTGATTTCCCACTCTTTAAGGGTCCGAACCTTGTGAAGAGTAATTGAAAAACAGGAGTAGGATGGAGACATTACAACAAAGAAACCATGCAGCTATACTGCCTAGTTCAGTGCCAGGCTACATAATAGTTTTTTCACAGACTAGTAAGCAAACACCTGTCTATTGTTGGAGGTGGGAGAGGCTTGTCTTCTATTCTTTTGTCTCTGACCTTCTGCCCCCATGTACATATTCTTCCAGGTGATTTTCGATACACACCATCCATGCTAAAGGAGCCAGCCCTGACACTGGGGAAACAGATCCATACTTTATACCTAGACAACACCAATTGCAACCCAGCCCTGGTTCTTCCTTCCCGACAAGAAGCTGCCCACCAGATTGTCCAGCTCATTCGAAAACACCCACAACATAACATAAAGATTGGTGAGTTGTTTCCTTTCAGTTTCCTGTCACCTGTAGATAGTGAACTAGATTCTTTAAGGATTCTCACATCTTTCAGATCTTTGTGCAGTTCTCACTTTCTCCTACACTGACCACCTTATTTAAAATTGCAACCTGGTTAGATGTGGTGGCTCATGCCTATAATCCCAGCACTTTGGGAGGCCAAGATGGGAGGGTCATTTGAGCCCAGGCGTTTGAGACCAGCTTGGGCAACATGGCAAGACCCTGTCTCTACAAAAAATTTAAAAATAAGTTGGGCATGATGGTGCGTGCCTGTGGTCCCAGCTACACAGGAGGATTGCCTGGGTCCAGTAGGAGGTCAAGGTTGCAGTGAGCCATGTAAGTGCCATTGCACTCCAGCCTGGATGACAGAGCAAGACCCTGTCTCAATAAATGAATGAATGAATGAAATAAGTAAAACTGCAACTTGCCCACCATCCCTATTCCCAACTCCTGATCACCTATACCAATTCATTTTTTTCATTTTTTTATAGCACTCATATACTATGTATATTTTTAAATATGCTATTGCTTACTTGTCTATCACGCACTTCCTCTGGCCCACGCACATACGCGCGCGCGCGCGCACACACACACACACACGAGCATAAACTCCTTAAGAGCATCACTGGAAATGGGAAGAGACTTTGTGTGTTTGTGGAACAGAGAAGCAGCAGTCGGTATGACAGGCACACAGTGGGCAAGGAGGCTGAAAAGGCAAGAGGGGCTGAAGTGCTGTTAAGCCATTTTGGACTTGATCCTAAACCCAACCAAGAGCTATTGAAGGATTTTAAGTAGAAGAGGGACAATATGTACTCATCACCTTGCAATATATTCTATAATTTATGTATTTATTGGACTTTTTATTGTCTGATTCCCCCTGCTAGAATGTGAATTCCACTATGGCAGGCTCTGTTTTATTATGGGTGTATCACAAATGCCTACACTAATGCCTGACACAGAAGCATTCAATATGAATGAATGAAATTTATCAGAACATAGATATTTAAGTGAGCGTTGTGCTTTAAATTAAGTATACTGAAAAAACAGGTTTGTGCTTGTTCTACTGATTATAAATAGTATAAAACATTGTTGAGGACTCTTTCTTGGAGTTGCCATTTGGAATAGTTTATGAAAATACATTTTTGTTTTATAAAATAAATAAATGTAATAGATTTGGTTCTAAATTACTTTTTTGGTTGTTTCCAAATTTGTGAGTCTACAAAAGGACAAAGACTTGCCACCATTATAAATATTTGAAAAGGACATGTCTCAACTCTGAAAGGAGTTTCAAAATGAGACTAAACAAAGGCATTGAAAAAATTATATACCTTCCAGGGTGACTACCAAATTGATTGAGAAATATCCTCTACTCTCAGGATTGCTTAACTACTTATAAAGACCTAACCATTCTTAATATTTTAATGCAGAATTTTCTCAAAAAAGCAAAGCTGGCTAGGAGGATGCTATAGTAAGCCTTAATTAATTTTGCAAATATGTAATAAGCCTCTACTCACTAAGTACCAAGTATCCAATAGGCAGTGGGGATATAAAGATGAATAAAATATAGTCTCTGACTTGGAGGGCTCACAGTCTGGTAGGGAAGGACCTGTGGGGAGGTGGAAGTGGGAATATATATAGAGAGAAGAAAAATCAGCTCCATTTGTGCCCAAGGAGTGAGATTTTGAACCATAATCAGGAATAAAGTGGATATAAATAATATATACTTCTTTTTAAGGCGTTCACAATCTGGTTGTGTATTTGAAACTTCTTCAGAAAAAGTCTGAGAACAGCTATTAAACAACATCTCCCATATCTGTTACCATAACCATTACCCAAATTAATGTCTCCATTTCTTTCTCTGTAAGTACTATTTGGGCCCTTCAATTGAAACTTCCACTCCAGCTTCTTCTCATCCTGGCAGTCAAATAATATTATTACCATATTTTTCTTTTTAAAGCCCTGCTCTGAGCATATTATTCTTATGATTAGAATTAGCCATTTTCTTGCTTCACACTCAGTGGCTCCCCTTCACTTACACAATGAAGTCCGAGCTTCTTAGCGGTACATATAAGACGCTCTATTATATGGCCCTTGCTTGCCTCTCTGGTATCATTTCTTATCAATTCCTTCTTTATTTTAGTAACAGCAAACTAACCCCTCTTAAAATGTTTTCCACTATACCCTTTCTACCCTTTCCTTGCCAGGTTAACCTTGCCCATCCTTTAAGATTTAGCCTAACTTTCCCTAACTCCATCACCTGTTAGATACAATACTGTATACTTTTTTTGTTTTTTTTTTTAAGAGACAGGGTCTCACTCTGTTGCCCAGGCTGGAGGGTAGTGGCATGATCACAGCTCACTGCAGCCTGGACCTCCCGGACTCAAGTGATCCTCCCGCGTCGGCTTCCTGTGTACCAGGAACTATAGGCGTGCACCAACATGCTTATTTGTTTATTTTTGTAGAGTCAGGGTCTTGCCAGGTTGCCCAGGTTGGTCTTGAACTCCTGGTGGGCTCAAGCAATCCTCCTGCCTCCGCCTCCTAAAATTGTAGGCTTACAGGTGTGAGCCACAGTGCCCGGGCTGTACACATACCTTTAACGTTGCTCTTAACTGTGGTTTTTCTGGGTCTCCTTGTAGATTGTACTTCTTGAGGACTGACGGTTTTCTTTATTAGTTTTCATGGTGCCTGAAACTTGCTAGATGCTCTCTTTTATTGAACTAAATGAATGAGTGGATTCTGTGTCATTCCCCTTCATATGTCTTAGCTCAAATGCCACCTCTTCCTTGACATTCTCCCTGGATTTCTCCATGAATTATATCTATTTTTGTTAAACATTTTGTTGATTTATTAGGATTTTCCAATAGCTTAATTTTCTTCCTTCTCTTACTTTCCCCAATACATTGAACATTATTTAGGACTCTACAGCCTGGGAAAGGAATCACTGCTGGAGCAGCTGGCCCTGGAGTTTCAGACCTGGGTGGTATTGAGTCCTCGGCGGCTGGAGTTGGTACAGCTACTGGGCCTGGCAGATGTGTTCACAGTGGAGGAGAAGGCTGGCCGCATCCATGCTGTAGACCATATGGAGATCTGCCATTCCAACATGCTGCGTTGGAACCAGACCCACCCTACCATTGCTATCCTTCCCACAAGCCGAAAAATCCACAGCTCCCACCCTGATATCCACGTCATCCCTTACTCTGACCATTCCTCCTACTCCGAGCTTCGTGCCTTTGTCGCAGCACTGAAGCCTTGCCAGGTGGTGCCCATTGTCAGTCGGCGGCCCTGTGGAGGCTTTCAGGACAGTCTGAGCCCCAGGATCTCTGTGCCCCTGATTCCGGACTCTGTACAGCAATACATGAGTTCTTCCTCTAGAAAACCAAGCCTTCTCTGGCTGTTAGAAAGGAGGCTAAAGAGGCCGAGAACCCAAGGTGTTGTGTTTGAATCCCCTGAGGAAAGTGCTGATCAATCTCAAGCTGACAGAGACTCAAAGAAGGCCAAGAAAGAGAAACTTTCTCCCTGGCCTGCAGACCTTGAAAAGCAGCCTTCCCACCATCCTTTGCGGATCAAGAAGCAATTGTTCCCAGATCTCTATAGCAAAGAATGGAACAAGGCAGTGCCTTTCTGTGAGTCTCAAAAGAGGGTGACTATGTTGACGGCCCCATTGGGATTTTCAGTACACTTAAGGTCTACAGATGAGGAGTTTATTTCTCTAAAAACCAGGGAGGAAATTGGTTTAGGGTCTGCCTTGGTACCCATGGGAGATGATGTTGGAGGTCCAGAAGCCACAGGGAATCAGAGTGCCTGGATGGGCCATGGTTCTCCCCTGTCCCACAGCAGCAAGGGCACCCCTCTTCTAGCTACTGAATTCAGGGGTCTAGCACTCAAATATCTTCTGACTCCAGTGAACTTTTTCCAGGCAGGGTATTCTTCCAGGAGCTTTGACCAGCAAGTGGAAAAATACCATAAACCCTGCTGAAGACAGGAGAGTACAGAATGACAACATTGAGCCCACACTGCAGTTTTGAAGATAGTAACTGATGGCTGGTGGGAAAGAGTTTGTTTTTGGGGCCTGCTTTTCTATCTTTACAAGACTCTTATGGGCCCACCATGGAGCAGCACTTCCCAAAACTTGTTCACTGGGGTCCTCGTGCCTATGGAATCCTTCTTTTTATAATTATGTTTAAGAAATACTTTTTTTATAAAATCTTTGGAGTATGCGTGAGCAAATTAAAAGTTGTTTGAAGTCCTACAGTAACTTAATCTGTTTAACCTTGTTTAACCCAGTATTTCTCAAACTTTTGTGAACATGCAGTCCTCTTATGTGGGTACAGAAAGAGGTAAAGAGTCTGAATCAAAAAGGACCAGGTTATTCCTGTTGCTGTTTTGTGGTGTCATGAGCCATTCACCATGTCCCCTTCTCCCTCTTCTCAGATCAAAATCCCTAGGGAGTTCTATTTTTAAAATTATGAACTATGGCGCTGCATGCTTCAGTCCTGAACGTCACTGACTTGCTGTGACCTCCATCCAAATAATTTTCCTGTCTCTGCCTCTGGGAGGGAACAGGAAGCGATGAAGAGGTCTTGGAGCAGTAGTGAAAATTCTACCTCTATGTCCTTCATGAGGATGTGCAGTATCCCAGTATCACTGGGATCCATGTGGAACAGAGCCAGCTGGGGGGCTGGGCAGCTCTCTCCAAGGCAGTACCTAGAACCCAGCTGAACAACAAGGCTTTGGGTGTGAAGGGACTCCCCGGCCTGGAGACCCTATTTGGCTGAAACAGTTACAAAATATCAAATGTGTTGTCAGATATTCCTCCAATTGTTCACATAGCTGGGATATTTGTTGCTCCCCTCACCCGTTGGATTATGTAGGGAGCCAGAGCACACAGCCTGTTTGTTTCAGTATCCGAGGAAGAGACCAAGGAGCCAGCTGGCAGGAAGGGGTGGGGGTGTGCAGTCTGCCCTGTCCTTCTGCTCATAACCTGACAAAATCCCAAACTAGTAAGCAGGATAGCTGATACCACGGCTATGAGGGAGTAGGCTCTGAGAGGGCACAGACTTGTGGAGCTGGGCATCTGGATCAAAACTACTTTGGGATGGAACCTCGAGCCCTAGCAATGAAGAAGGTTCCATTTCTTGTCCAGGGGATTTAAAAGAGTTTTCTGCTTTGAGAGAGAAATAGAGAGTTTAGAAAGCAATTGCTCTTGGGGAAAGCTGTACACAGCTCTGTTTTGTCAATGACCTTTGTTGTAAGTCTCCCAACGTCCTATTAGGAGCCACAGCAGGTGAGGCATTTGGTGCAGCAGGAAACATGGGGACTGCCTAGGCTCGAATCTGTGGCACCCTGAGCAATTACTTAAAATGTGGAGCCTAGTTCCTCATCTGTAAGATGGACTTGAGATTCCTACCTCTCATGATTACTATGGAGATCAAATAATTGGTAAAATTCTCCTAGCTCAGTGACTGCCACAGGATGGGTCTTTCAGATTTTGGTTCTCTTTAGCTTCTGGTTCTTGAAAGAAATTAATCTGTATATAACATAAGAAACTTTGAAAGTCAAAAAAAAAAAAATTTAATTCCTCGTAGATTGATTTGCTGTCTTTTAGTTTTTTTTCTATGCATGTAGATGTATTAAATATGTAAATGTTTTTCAAAGTTGAGGTAATATTGTATACAATTTTATAGCCTACATTTTAATTTCTTGATATCTTAAGCATTTCACTTATTAGATATTGTTCAAAAATGTCATTTTTAATATTTGTATAATACCCTATCATGTGAGTATACCTTAACTAAGCCATTCCCATATTCAACATTTTGTGTACTGTTTTTCTAATTACATATATTACAATGAACAACCTTATGCATATATTTTGCATTTTTATTTCCTTAAAGTAAATTACTGGAGTTAGATTATAGTTTTAAGTTCTTGATACCAATTGTGCTGAATTGCCCTCCAGAAAGGTTTCCTGACCATCTTTTCTGCAGACAGGATAGCATTAAAATACCTTGAAGACTCATTAGTTTAAATGAGATCACAAGAAC
This sequence comes from Gorilla gorilla gorilla, assembly GCF_029281585.2. Taxonomy (NCBI): domain Eukaryota; kingdom Metazoa; phylum Chordata; class Mammalia; order Primates; family Hominidae; genus Gorilla; species Gorilla gorilla. The sequence goes on from NC_073224.2 coordinate 118,306,728, forward strand.
GGTACATGTTAACACATGGAAAATCATCTCATGTGTTAACTTAATAAATAGCTACTAAACTGTGTGGGCAAATTTAGCTGGACTTCCTCTAGCATCCTCTAGCTGTCTGACTTCTATGCGGCTAAAGGTGGCTGGGAGAGATAAGGTAGTTCTCAGTACAGGGGTTCCCATATTGGCGTTATCTTCTAGCAACAAGGGAGCCCGTCAACTCTTGGCACATGCTGTGTCACACCTGTTCCTTGAAGTGGGTTCTATATGCGTTCAGATAGGGGAGGGGAAGCAAAAGACTTTGAGGAATTTAGTTGTTGGTAGCATGTTTGCATTTGTTTGTTTGTTTGGCTTTTTTTTGGAGACAGGTTTTAGCTCTGTCACTCAGGCTGGAGTGCAGTGGCACAGCCATAACTCACTGCAGCCTCGACCTCCCAGGCTCAAGAGATTCTCCCACCTGAGCCTCTTGAGTACCTGGGACTATAGGCATGCACCACCATGCCCAACTAATTTTTTTTTTTTTTTTTTGTAGAGATGAGGTTTCACTATGTTGCCCAGGCTGGTCTTGGTGTTGAACTCCTGGCCTCAAGTGATCCCCCCTACCTTGGCCTCCCAAAGTGCTGAGATTACAGGCATGAGCCCCTGTGCCCAGCCGTGTTTGTGTTTTCATAATGGGAAAATTCCATACTATTCTAAAGGAAAAAATGTCTGCCTTCTTATACTAGAGATTAGCAGTTGTTTGATTTTCTAATAGTCCCTCATATAAAAATGCTGCATTGCATATACTTTACATAGCCAATTTAAATTATTTTTAGAATCTAAAGATGATCCTATAGATGTATGAAGATCTTGCAATTAGGCTTGAAGGTGCTGGGAAAAAGGAGGTTCCCTAGAGATCCATTAGTTATTTAATGGATGATCTGTGGGAGAACTTGTACTTTTCCACAAGGTGACTGACAATGGCTTAAGTCCCCTTACAGAAAAAAAATCTGCCTGGCTGGTGTTGGGAGACCATCTCTTACTCTTGACCCAGATTGCCCTTTGTGGTAGGAAACAGATGAGTGACTCCACTTGTTCTTTTCTTTTTCTTTCTTTCTTTCTTTTCTTTTTTTTTTTTTTTTTTTTTTGAGGAGTCTCACTCTGTTGCCCAGGCTGGATGCAATGGCACTATCTTGGCTCACCATAACCTCTGCCTCCTGGGTTCAATTCTCTTGCTTCAGCCTCCCAAGTAGCTGCGATTACAGGCGTGCACTGCCACACCTGGCTAATTTTTGTATTTTTAGTAGAGATGGGGTTTCACCATGTTGGCCAGGCTGGTCTCGAACTCCTGACCTCAGGTGATCTGCCCACCTAGGCCTCCCAAAGTGCAGGGATCACAGGTGTGAGCCACCGTGCCCAGCCCAGCCCATGTGCATATATTTTTGATGTTACCATCAGTGAGCACCTGTCAGTGTATTAGCTGCCTCCCACCCCTCATGCTCCTCAGCCACCACCAACCACCACAAGCTGTTTTGTCTTAGACTCATGGTGCTTTCCCTTTTCTCTTCCCCAGGGGATCCCACCTATACCTGAACAGAATGATGCTGCTCTCCCTTATAAACATCTGAGTCTAACAGCTGCCTGTGAGGGATTCTCAGAATGGTTAAGCTTGTCTTTATCTCGACCACAATGCCTACCCTTCATTTAGCTCTACCCTTCCATCTTGACAGTCTCATTCCTGGGTAACTTTGTCTTCTTTGAACATAGCCTTGACCTACTGGATCACAAAAAGCTCCCAGGATTCTGGGCTTGGTTCTTCTGGATAAATAGCTTATTGAATCATCTTTCAATCACACAAAATTTCTGGCTAGCCTTGGGTTCGCCTGTGTCTTACATTATTTACACTATTGTATTATGGCTATCTTACCAGTCCTGTCTCCTCTGGTTAATTTATAACAACTTTGGAGAGTGTGGGATGAAAAATTTGTCCCCTGTGCTATTCCATCCTCAATGTGCTCATTGAAATGTGTGTTTTTGAGGAGCAAAGGAAATTGGGTTAAGCTCACTCACCCTACTAATTAGGCTTTGTGGAGACAAAGCACCAGAGCGAGAGCAGATGCCTGCTGTTTAGGGAGTCAGGGATACAAAGTTTGGAGAAAACATGTCTTCAGGAGGAAAGGAAAGCTTTGATCAGCTGAATTTCTTCAAATTCCCACCCATCTTCCAGGCTCATACCATCTGCTTTCTAATTTCCCTCTCAATGGTGGGATAAAAATCCTTCAATCACCTCTTACTAAGAACATTTTCTCTGCTCATACACATTCAAGAACCCATACTATTCAGAACATTTTAGGTCCACATGATACAAGGCCCAACCTATCCTTCCAGCCTTATCTCCCAGGATTCTCCCAATGCTCACGACAGTAGGCTATAGTGGAAAAGATGGATTTTCAAGTTAGATGTCTTGGGTTGGAATAGTGATCCTGTGACTTACTAGCTGTGTATATAATCTCTAGCAGTTACTCAGCTTTCCAGCTTAAAGTTTCTTTTTGTAGGGTGGGAATAATAATGCCTACCTCATAGGGTTTGGAGGAGAATGAAATAGAATAAAGCAACTAAAGCACTTCATAAGAGTATCCAATACATTAAAAAAAAAAAAAAAGAAAAGAAAAGAAAAAGTTTTTGCCTTTGGCTGGGTGCAGTGGCTCATGCCTGTAATCCCAGCACTTTGGGAGGCCAAGGTGGGCAGATCACCTGAGGTCAGGAGTTCAAGACCAGCATGGCCAATATAGTGAAACCCCAACTCTACTAAAAATACAACAGTTAGCCGGGAGTGGTGGCATGTGCCTGTCATTCCGGCTACTTGGGAGGCTAAGGCAGGAGAATTGCTTGAACCAGGGAGGCAGGTTGCAGTGAGCCGAGATCACACCACTGCACTCTGGCATGGGCAACAGAGCAAGACCCTATCGCAGAAAAAAAAAAATGTTTGGCCTTAAACTCCCTGACATACCTTAAATCCTGTTTACAGAGGAGTGACTGACATGTCCAGTGCATGCCCTGGATAGTGCCATTGGCTAATCCTACCTTTCAGGCCCAGAAAAATCTGAGAGATTGGCTGATGAAGGTACTTCCTGGGGGAGAGGTTCCTGGAGTCAAGTCTAACCAAAAGGGCAGTTACCTGAAGCATCCAAGGATGCATTTGTACAGATGGAAAAAGAGTAGGGTGAAATCATGATAAGCTTCAGATGCTGTGCTGAGTAAATTTAACTGTAAAATCCTAAGGCAAAGCCAAAACACCTCAGAAGAACAAGTAGTTAATCAGAGGCTCAGAGAATCCAAAGAGGTGTGCAGAGCAGAGCAGTCTGGGCTGTGCCTTTCAAAACATTGTGGGTAAACTAAGGGCCAGATACTATGCTTGGTCTGGTTCTAGATTCTTCTGCCACACCAGCTGTATAAACCAACAACCTTGGATCAGTCCTGGAATTCTCCTTTTCAACTCCTACAGAAGGAAGGCAGAGCCACTGGAGAAAAGAACCATACAACTGGTATCACTACAGACTTCAGCCTCTGGTATTTTCAGAGCTGCTTCTCATCTCTTTAAGTCCTTGATCCACCTCCTCTCCCGTGTACATCAGTGGTTATGACAAAGCTTTATGACTCAAACTCTTACAACATATGAAGCCCTAGGAAGACACCTTTGACCATCAAGGATACCAAGCTGCAACACCCTGGGGCAACTTCCCTGGACCATAAGAACAGGTCTGGTCACCCAGCCTCACCCTAAAGGTGGCAGAATGAATCCCCCATACCCTGTTTAAACCCCAGTCATTGTCAGGAGTTCAAGTCTTTAAGGCTGGATTCTCAGCCTTCCCTCCCCTCTTTCACTAGGCTCTCAAGTCTCCTGCTCTGTGATCAGCAAATTCCTCTATGTCCTCAGCATCTTTTCTGAAAGTATCCATCACCCTCCTTGCCTAAATTGAAGACTGGCTCTCCTCTGAGCACACTGCTTTCCAGCCAGCTTCTCACATAGAGGCTCTTTTTCTCTCCCCCCACCTCAAGGTAAGAAGGTGACATTGATGTTCTCCTTATTCTCCTTGCTGCCTCCTAACCATTATTGCCATTTCTTCCTGTGACCATCTCTCCTCCCATGAAGTGCATACTATCTAGCTATACCATCCCCTCCTTCCCATCCTCACTTATCAAGACTTGAGTCATTGACTCACAGCCTTCTCCTCCTTCACAACCCTGTCATCATTCTGGATGATTTCAACACCCTGGCCATTCAGCTTCCTTGACCTCATCTTCAAAGACCTTATTCTCCCTCTACCTCACCACCCTGTCATTACCAGAAATTGTACTACATCTGAAACCTCAATTTTAAACTTTTTCTCCCGGCTTATTTGCTCAAGTGCATCTGTGGGACTGACAACGAAATGAGACCTGAGTGATGAGCCAGCCAGGTGAAGACCTGGTGGGGAGGTCTAATTTAAAAATTGTTTTTGTAGAGACAAGGTCTCACTATGTTGCCGAGAGTAGGGAATAGGTAGAGGGTTCAGGCAGAATCAGCCCCTGGGATAGGATGGGAATGAGCTTTGTGCCTAAGGAACATGAAGAAGTGAGTGTAAAGAAATGCAAATCAAAACCACAATGTGGTACCATCTTACACCAGTCAGAATGGCTATTATTAAGAAGTCGAAATGGTCAGGTGCAGGTGGCTCACACCTGTGATCCCAGCACTTTGGGAGCCCAAGGCAGAAGGATCACGAGGTTAGGAGTTCGAGACCAGCCTGGCCAAAATAGTGAAACCCCGTCTCTACTAAAAATACAAAAAATAGCCAGGCACGGCGGCGGGCGCCTGTAGTCCCAGCTACTCGGGAGGGTGAGGCAGGAGAATTGCTTGAATTTGGGAGGCAGAGGTCGCAGTGAGCTGAGATCGGGCCACACTGCACTCCAGCCTGGACAACAGAGCAAGACTCCGTCTCAAAAAAAAAAATAGTCAAAAAACAACAGACGCTGGTGAGGCTGCAGAGAAAAGGGAACGCTTATACACTGTTGGTGGGAATGTAAATTAGTTCATCCACTGTGGAAAACAGTTTGGAGATTTCTGAAAGAAAAGAGAACTACTATTTGACCCAGCAATCCCATTCTGGGCATATATTCAAAGGAAAATAAATCATCCTACTAAAAACACACCTGCACTCATCTGTCCATCCCAGCACTATTCACAATAGCAAAGACATGGAAGCAACCTAGGTGCCCATCAACAGTGGATTGGTTAATGGTAACTTGTGATGTGTAAAATAAAAAAATAAAATAACCCAGTGGATTCGATAAAGAATATGTGGTACATATATGCCAGGGAATACTATGCAGCCATACAAAGAAAGAAATCATGTCCTTTGCAGCAACAACGATGCAGCTGGAGGCCATTATCCTAAGCAAATTAACACGGCAACAGAAAATAAAATACTGCATGCTTTCATTTATAAGTGGAAGCTAGACATTGGGTGGTCACAGACAGAAAGATAGCAATAACAGCCTCTGGGGACAACTGGGTGGGGGACAAGGGTTGAAAAACTATTAGGTACTATACTTACTACCTGGGTGATGGGAATCAATCGTACCCAAAACCTCAGTATTATGCAGTATACCTATGAAACAAACCTGTTATGTGTACCTCCTGAATCTAAAATTAAAAGTTGAAATATATATATTTCACACACACACACACACACACACACACACACACACACAGGCCGGGCATTGTGGCTCATGCTTGTAATCCCAGCACTTTGGAAGGCAAGGTGGGCAGATCACCTGAGGTCAGGAGTTCGAGACCAGCCTGGTCAACATGATGAGACCCTGTCTCTACTAAAAGTACAAGAAATTAGCTGGGCGTGGTGGTGCGTGCCTGTCATCCCAGCTACTTGGGAGGCTGAGGCAGGAGAATTGAACCTAGGAGGTGGAGGTTGCAGTGAGCCGAGCTTGTGCCACTGCACTCCAGCCTGGGTGACAGAGAGAGACTCTGTCTCCAAAAATAAAAATAAAGAAAAAAAGAAATATATACGTATAAACAAAGAACAGTGTGTCAGAAGGAGAAGAAGAGGAGATGAGGTCAGAGAGGGAGGCAGGTGTTGGATCAGAAGTGACTTAATAGTTTAAAGTAAGAAGTTTAAATTTGATTGTAAGTGTATTTATAAGCTATTGGAGTGCTTTAAATTAGGGGAGTGATATGATCTGTTATATATTTTTGAAAACAACAGAGAATGGGGCAAAAATGAAAATAGGATACCATTTAGGAAGCTCTTACAGCAATAAGAGATATTGGTGAGCTGAGCTGGGGAAAGGTGATTTACATTCTATTTGATTTTTTTTTTAAAGTAGAGATGTGGTCTCACTATGTTGCCCAGGCTGGTCTTGAACTCCTGGCCTCATGATCCTCTCGCCTGGGCCTCCCAAAGTCCTAGGATTACAGGCATGAGTCACCACACCTGGCTGGATTTACACTGTGTCTAGACACGAATCTTTTAGAGTACCTTTTTATTACAAGCAGCTACAGCGAAAAAGAATATCTTTTCCTCCACCAAAGCTTTCACAAAGAAAAAGTGTATCTGTAACCATATGTATACACACAAATAATATATAAATACACATATTTGTGGGGAATGAGAAAACAGGAAGAATGAGTAAGCCAGTTTATAAGTAAATAATTGGAATATTTTATGAATTTAACATTATTTCCTATAATAGGCATGTTTTATAACTATCTTCTTAAAAGAAATAGCATGTTTTACTTGCTTTGGAGTCAACACAAGTCTTAGGGTTAGAGGTTACATTTCCTGAGACACTAAGAATCTTCAATAAAAAAACTTCATTAATCAGAGAGTACTTACTTTTTATTTATTTATTTATTTTTTGAGATGGAGTCTCACTCTGTCACCCAGGCTGGAGTACAGTGGCATGACCTCAGCTCACTGCAACATCTGCCTCTCAGGTTCAAGTGATTCTCCTGCCTCAGCCTCCCGAGCAGCTGGGACTACAGGCATGAACCACCATGCTCAGCAAATTTTTGTATTTTTAGTAGACATGGGGTTTCACCATGTTGGCCAGGGTGGCCTCAAACTCCTGAACTTAAGTGATCCGCCTGCCTCAGCCTCCCAAAGTGCTGGGATTACAGGCATGAACCACCGCACCCAATGCTTTTTAATTTTTATTTATTACTATTATTTGTTGAGATGGAGTTTCACTCTTATTGCCCAGGCTGGAGAGCAATGGCACGATCTCAGCTCACTGCAACCTCCGTCTCCTGGGTCAAGAGATTCTCCCGCCTCAGCCTCCCGAGCAGCTGGGATTACAGGCATGCGCCACCATGCCTGGCTAATTTTGTATTTTTAGTAGAGACGGGGTTTCTCCATGTTGGTCAGGCTGGTCTCGAACTCCCGACCTCAGATGATCTGCCTGCCTCGGCTTCCCAAAGTGCTGGGATTATAGGTGTGAGCAATCGCGCCCGGCCCTTACTTTTTATTTTTAAATTATTAAGATTATTATAGGGCCGGGCATGGTGGCTCATGCCTGTAACCCCAGCACTTTGGGAGGCTGAGGCAAGTGAATCACGAGGTCAGGAGTTCAAGACCAGCTTGGCCAAGATGGTGAAACCCCGTCTCTACTAAAAATACAAAAATTAGCCGGGCTACTCGGAAGTACTCGGAAGCTACTCGGAAGCTACTCAGGAGGCTGAGGCAGGAGAATCGCTTGAACCCGGGGGGTGGAGATTGCAGTGAGCCGAGATCGTGCCACTGCACTCCAGCCTGGGCAACAGAGTGAGACTCTGTCTCAAAAAAAAAAAAGACTCAGGTGATCCGCCCACCTCGGCCTCCCAAAGTGCTGGGATTACAGGCTTGAGCCACCGTGCCCAGCCAGGGTATCTTTTGGAAGTAACACTGAAGACATTTTCTGATGGATGGAATGAGGGAGGTAAGGAAAAGGTATTATCATCTTCATTTTCAGGATGAGGAAAGTGATGCTCATTAAGATGCCCACCATCATACCCTAATACCTACCAGAGTCAGGATTCCTATGGATGTCAGGCTCTGAAGCTCCTATTTTTCTATACTGGGTATCCTAGGAGCAGTGAGGTTGGTCAGGTAAAAGCCTATTTCACATCAGCGAATTTACCCTCTAGGGTTTGCATAGAGCACATTCCCCTATCCTACCCTGAGTGAAAAGAACCACTTGTTGACTGCTTACAGATTTCATCAAAGTGAGTTTACAAAAGTAATAATAAAAAAATTAAATTCACAGTCAATGATGATAATTGTTATTTTGAGGTTTCTTCTTTTTTAAATAGAGATGAGGTCTTGTTATGTTGCTCAGGCTGGTCTTGAACTCCTGTCTTCAAGCAATCCTCCTGCCTCGGCCTCCCAGTCCTGAAGTTCTGGAATTACAGGCGTGACCAATATGAAGTCTCCCTCCCTCCCTGACATCCTTCCTCCCTCCCTTCTTCTCTCTCTCTCTCTTTTTTTTTGTTTGTTTTGAGACAGGATCTGGCTCTGTCACTCAGGCTGGAGTACAGTGGCACAAGTCTCAGTCTCTTGTGCTGAAGCAATCCTCCAACCTCAGCCAACATCTCAAGTAGCTGGGACCGCAGGTGCACACCACCACACCTGGCTAATTTTTAATTTTTTCTTGTAAAGATGAGGTCTCACTATGTTGCCCACACTGGTCCTTCAGCTCCTGGACTCAAGAAATCCTCCTGCCTCAGCCTCCAAAAATGCTGGGATTACAAGTAGGAGCCATTGTACCCAGTCCATTTGAAGTTTCTTAACCCCTATTCTATAGTTAACTGATTTTGATGCTTTGAGCACTGCGAATAAGCGCTCAGTAATTTACTCATCAAAACAGTTATAGCACCAACCATGTGTAAGGAATTGTGCTGGGCAGGGGACACTTCATTGGGGCTTTTTGATTTCTAAGTTTGTGGGAAGTACAAAATGACTTAGCACAAATAATATTCAATTATTAAATTTCAAGTTCCTGTTCTGCTCCATTGCCCTTTTCATGTGGGTCTCTGTGTGCCTTCCCAAACCATTTATTTTGGTTTTAGATATTGCTTGAAATCGATGATAGGGAAAGACATATGGAATGCAGATGCTAAATTCTTTGTAACAGTTGGTCAAAGAAAAGGTGAGAATCTTAGAGTGGGGAGGATGATTTTTTAAAAAAAGAAAAGGTTAGAAACTACATAACAGAGGAAGCATAATAATGAGAAATGATGACCCAAGGAAAGGGAGAAAAAGCACTATTCCTTGCTTTTGCTAAATAAACAGTTGGTATATGAGAAAAGTGAGAAAGAGTAAGATCATTATGTGTAGAAAAGGGTGACATTAGAAATGATTATGGAAGAAGGAGGGTCTGAGGAGTCATAAACATGGGTTATATAAGGAGTCAAGGCATTTGTTCTTTCCCCACAATAGTCTCTGGGTTGACCCTTGAAAATTAAGGGTAATTGTGCCTTGTCTCTAAATCCTGAAAACCTCCCTCCCTGCCACCCCACTTTTTTTTTTTTTTTTTGAGACAGGGTCTTGCTTTGTTGCCCAGGCTGGAGTGTACTGACAACATCATAGCTCACTGCAGCCTCAACTTCTAGTGCTCAAGCAATCCTCCCACCTTACCCTCCTGAATAGCTGGGACTACAGGTGTGTGCCACCACGCCTGGCTAATTAAAAAAAGAAAGGTTTATCCTCCAAGACATCTGAATAAAATTGTTATAGAGACGAGGACTCACTATGTTGCTTCCTTTTTTTTATTTAGGTAAAATCGACATATTACTAAACATTTTAAAGTGGACAGTTAGTGCATTTAGTGCATTCACAATGCTGTGCAGCCATCAGCATGCTCTAGTTTCACCTCCCCTTTCATTTATTAGGAAAGCTTGTATTCAAATCTTCTTTAATCCCATAATATGCCCATTCATCCAAACTCCTGTTCCATTATTCCATCATTTCTGCTAGGACCCAGTCCCCAAAATGTCCATTATTCTAACCCCTGTCACTCTCATGCTAGATATTGTCCTTCATGAAACCAGATGAGGGGCCAGAACAACTTTTCCTGGTTTATACCTGTGAGAAGAGAAGCGATAGAGAATGTAGTCAAAATGATTCATTTCATAACTTCTCAGATGTAGCTGATGTGGACCCAAGCAGATTCCTTGGATATTGAGAGCTGAATATGGGTATTGACCAGAATAGATTCTACCATTCAGCTGGACCAGGCCATTCTTCCCAGATTGTCAGTCACCACTCATACTATGAGTAATCCTATATAGGAACCACACAGGTTCTGCCCAAATTATGCCACTAAAACCGCTCTCTCAAAGATCAAATACTATCTATCTCTCTCTCTCTCTCTCTCTCTCTCTCTCAGAGATGGGAGTAGTGGCTCTCACCAATATCAGTAATAACATCCATCTATCTATCTATCTATCTAATCTATCTATCTATCTATCTATCTATCTATCTATCTATCTATCTATCCATCCATCCATGTATCTAATCTATCTACCTTAGAGATGGGGGTCTCAATATGTTGCCCAGGCTGGATTTGAACTCCTGGGCTCAAGCAATCCTCCTGCCTCAGCCTCCTGAGAAGCTGGGACTATAGGCACATGCCATCATGGACCAGCTAGCAGTGACCTTTCCATAAGCCCCTGAGGTATGGGGATTGTTTGCTACACAAGTTAGCTAAACCTAACTATTCATTTGAATAGGCAATGGACAGTGTCTGCCAAATTTCCCTATGCAAGCTTTCTCTGCTAAGGATACTCAAAAGGAGTCTTAAGAGAAAAATCTTGGTAATACCTAAGTCTTGCAACTCTGAGGAAAGGGATGAGCAGGGAGACTGAAGGGCTGATATTCATATCCAAGCATTCAATAATAAATCACTGTGGGCCTAATGCTCAGATCTTTTTTTTTTGGTTGGGGGGACAGAGTCTCGCTCTGTTGCCCAGGCTGGAGTGCAGTGGCATGATCTTGGCTCACTGAAACCTCCGCCTCCCGGGTTCAAGCAATTCTCTGCCTCAGCCTCCCAAGTAGCTGGGATTACAGGCGCCTGCCACCACGCCTGGCTAATTTTTGTATTTTTAGTAGAGATGGGGTTTCACCATCTTGGCCAGGCTGGTCTTGAGCTCCTGACCTTGCAATCTACCCACCTTGGCCTCCCAAAGTGCTGGGATTACAGGCATGAGCCACCGTGCCCAGCCATGAAGAACATTTTATTACCCCTTACCAGAAAAAGGCCTGTATTCTTCAAAAATATTAAAGACAAAGAAAAGCTGAGGAACTGTGCCAGATTAAAGAACACTAAAGAGACATGACAATTAAATGTAATATATGATCCTAAACTGGATCTTGTGCTGGAAAATAAAAAAATGCTAAGAAAGATGTTATTGGATCAACTGACAACATTTGGAACATGGATGGTAAAGTATTACAGCAATGTTAAATTTCCTGGAGTTGTTAATTGTATGTATTTTGTTTACATAAGAGAATGTACTTATTAAGATATTCAAGTATTATGTGGTAAAGGAGGATGATGCATGCGATTTACTTTCAACTGCTTGGAAAAAAAAAATGTACATGGGCCGGGCACAATGGCTCACACCTATAATCTTAGCACTTTGGGAGGCTGAGGTGGGTGGATTGCCTGAGTTCAGGAGTTCAAGACCAGCCTGGGTAACACGGTGAAACCCCGTCTCTACTAGAATACAAAAAAATTAGCCGGGTGTGGCAGCGGGCACCTGTAATCCCAGCTACTCGGGAGGCTGAGACAGGAGAATCGCTTAAACCCAGGAGGCGGAGGTTGCAGTGAGCCGAGATCATGCCACTGCACTCCAGCCTAGGTGACAGAGTGAGACTCTGTCTAAAAAAAAAAAAAAAAAGGCATGTATGTGTGTAATATAACTCTATCTATCTATAACTGCAAATGATAAAGCAAAAGGGGCAAGATGTTAATAATCTGGGTCCTCTTTTTGTCACTCTTGCAACATATCTGCATGTTTAACATTATTTCCAAATAAAAAGTATTCTGGGGTCTGGATTTTTAAAAAATCATTGAGGTTCTCCTCCTGTTGGCTCAAGGGACTTTTCTGCTTTTTATCCTTTACTGCAGACCTTCACTCTAATCTGGTTTTCCCAGTTTCACAACCTGTTGACTTCTATTTAAATTTTCTTTTTTTCCTAGCCCCTAGGATTCACTATTTGTTTGAATAGTTTGCCTAGCTTTTTGGTTCAGCTTCTCTCAAGACACAGCCTTCTCATCAGCTTCTCCTCATCAGCGGCAGCCTTAAGCACTGCCGCTCTTGGGCAAATGGCTTCTTGCCTGCAACACTGAATCTAGGCTGTAGGCCCTAGAAGGATGTCATACCCTGAATGAAACTTGAACGCTTCCGATTGCTAACTGCTCCACCTCCCTCTCCAGCTGCTCTGACTTGGTTTAGGAGGATGTATTTCACATATCTGCACCTTCTTGCCTTCTTTCCTGTGTAATCAAACCCTCATCATAGTTTTCTGATTAGGATCCCTTTCTCCAGTCTTTACCCACTCCAGCTAGCCCTCTTCCTTCACCATCACTAGTTCTCTCTCACATTACCTGTCTGAATAAACTTCTTTTTTGAGACGGAGTCTGGCTCTGTTTGCCCAGCCTAGACTGCAGTGGCACGATCTCGGCTCACTGCAACCTCTGCCTCCCGGATTCAAGCGATTCTCCTGCCTCAGCCTCCCGAGTAGCTGGGATTACAAGCATATGCCACCATATCTGGCTAATTTTTGTATTTGTAGTAGAGACGGGGTTTCACTGTGTTGGCCAGGCTGGTCTTGAACTCCTGACCTCCAGTGATCTGCCACCTTGGCTTCCCAAAGTGCTGGGATTACAGGCATGAGCCACTGTGCCTGGCTACCTGTGTAAATAAACTTCTAACAGCTCTACATTGCCTTTCAAAATCTGACTCAATTTACCTTACCACTTCCAAATCGTGCAACTTCTCTGCTTAACTGTAAGCTCCTTCAGGGCACAGACCATGCTTTTTCTTCTGTGTATCCTTAATTTCTTTTTTCTTTCTTTCTTTCTTTTTTTTTTTTTTCGAGACAGAGTCTCACTGTCGCCCAGGCTGGAGTGCAATGGTGCAATCTCGGCTCACGGTAGCCTCCTTCTCCTGGGTTCCAGCGATTCTTCTGCTTAAGCCTCCGGGGTAGCTGGGATTACAGGCATGCGCCACTACACTTGGCTAATGTCTGTATTTTTAGTAGAGACGGGGTTTCACCATGTTGGCCAGGCTGGTCTCAAACTCCTGACCTCAGGTGATTCACCTGCCTCAGCCTCCCGAAGTGCTGGGATTACAGGCATGAGCCACCACACCCAGCCCCTTAATTTCTTATATAGTGCCTAGCACACAGAAGATGCTCTATAAATAGTTACTGAATGGATAAATGACTAAACTTTGAAACTTCTTTGACCTTACTATGCTCAAATATCACTTCTGATGTTCTTCTCCGACTCTCTCACTTATCTTATATATGTCTGCACACGTTTTTTCCTCATTAGACTGTAAGGTCCCTGAGGGAAAAGACCATGCTTTATTCACCTGTCTCATTCATACCTGACCCAGTGTCTAGAAGAGTGTATAGCACAGAGCAGGCACACAAGCAGTTTGCTGGATGAATGAGTGAATGATACTAAAGAGGAGAAAATACAGACTTTAAGAAGCTCTCCGTGTAGTGAGAAAGACTGAGGACCTAAGAGCAATGAAAATAGAAGTTAACAAGTATAAATAAAGAAGGTACAGGTTAATTTAAGTAATCAGATGATGATGCAGAATTCAAATAAAATAGGAGTCAATCAGCAAAGGTTCCCGAAAGGGTGAATTCTGAGAGATATTTGAAAAGAGGAAAGGGACATAACTTGAGAGAGCAGGAGTTTAGGAACATGTCAGAGAGTTAGGTTGAACCAAGGCATGATAAACATGTTTGAAGCTTACATTCTGAGCAGGATCTGTTCTACCCAGACCACAGGTTTCTGCCTTTTTTTCTGGCTCATCAAGCAGGCATGTTTACCCACTCTTTTTATCTTCATGTTTCCCAGGTCAGCCCAATGTGAGGACTTTAAGTAGTAGAAGGAAGTTTCTGTGAAAATATGCAAACAAAACTGCCTTGTGGGATCGAACATTTTTGGTAACCCTAGTTCTCTAGGGAAATAAACTTCCCTGTTCCAGATAAAATGGAACTGCTCCCCGTGTTGTTAAGCCAGAGAGAAAGCCAAATGACTTCCCTTAAAAGGTACTTCAGCGCATTTTACACAAATTATAGTTTTCTGTGTGTGTTATGGGGATCCAAGGAAATCAAAGATGTTAATGAGTGAGATTTGAGAAACAAAACTTGATAGTAGAATTTTGTCTTAGCCACATCTGCCCTTCTCCTCACAGAGTATATGCAAATACCGATGGTGACGGACAGTCACTTTCTAGAGCTCAGATCACTCCAGCACTTGTGGGATGGAAAAAATGAAGAAATTACAGTTGCCCTAAAAATGTCCCCCACTTCAGGAATCTGAATATTTTACACAGCAGGAGATACATCGGAAGTCCTACAGAATCTCTTGACTTTGGGAGATCGCAACTGCTTTTCTATTAGGATAACCTAATTTTCTGTGTCCATTTTCTCAGAATGTTGTGCCCAACGCGTTCTGTTTCCTAAATACCCAGCCTTCCTTCTGGTAGAGGCAAGAAAATTATGCTAGCATTCGCTCACTGCACGTTTTGAGCGTTTGAGTTCAGAGTACAGCTATTCTCTCTCCTCGTAATGTAAACACAGGTTCCCACGGCGGCAATGGGAGACTCCCCTAAGGGGCTCTTGACGTACAGGGAGACTTCCAGATATGGTACACAGATGTCACATTGCTAGAACGTCTCTAGACGGCAACGAAACATTAAAGCCTAACCTGAGGTAATCCCTCACCGGCAGTGAAGCTCCTCTGCTAGGCACTGTCTTCCCGTACACTGCCCAAGCTCTGGGGGTGTCACACTAGACTGTGGTGATGTCACACTAGCTGGGATGACATTTTACAGTTGGATCCCGTACCACCGCCAGGCACCTTTAAATCACCGCAGTCTACAGTGCGGAGGGGGCGGGAAGTCCAGCCCCCGCACTCGATCCACGCTGGCTCCCTACGGAGGCCCACCCACTCGAGGCCCACCGACTCCCACTGCAATCAGTACTATGCGATCGTCCTAGAGAGTCCATTCAGCTGCACTTCCGCCTCAGTAGGTGTCATGGCGCGGGGCGGGTGAATGGTTCCGGCGAGGCGGGGCCGGCCGGGTTGAGGGGCGGCCGTTCGGCATTCCGTTCGTCGGGTCTGGCGACAACGGCGGCTGCGGAGCAAGGGGCCCGGCGGTAGCCCCGGACGGCAGCAGGAGGCCGAGGCGGGAGCGCGCGGGGCTGAGGCGGCGGCGGCGGCGGCGGGAAGGGGCTGGGTGGTGGAGCGGGAGGGAGGCTGAGGAGGCTCCCCCTGCGGGACGGGCGCGGGGACGGCTCCGGGGGGCGGGGGCCGGGGCCCGGGCCGGCTCGCGCGGGGGGTATGATGACCCGGCTGCGGGGCCCCAGATCTCGTCTCCTCCGCCGCCTCCTCACGGCAGCCCCAGCTCGCGGCTGAGAACCAGACACACCGGCGGTGAGTGGGGACGGGCAGGAGGGGGCCTCGGCGGGGAACGACTTCCCCTCAGCTCCCTGAGGCGGGGCCGGGCCGGCCGCCGGCTCTCCTGGAGCGCCCAGCCTGCCGGGGGCGCCTTCCTCAAAGGGCCCCTGCCTGGGACCGGGCGCCGCGTCCTGCGGCCCGTCCGCTCACTGCCGCTGAGGGGATTGCGTTCCCAGGAAGGTGGGGAGGTTCCGGGCTGGTTTTCGGGGCAACTCCCCCTGCCTCCTGCCACTTCTCGCCTGGGCGTGTTGTCCTTAAGTGACAGGGGACCGCCTTGCGTCTCCTCACTCGGCCGGTTTTTTCCCTGGCTGTCGTGGCAGGTTCCCAGTGTGTGGCTTGTGCGTGTGTACTTCACAGCTCCGCTTATCACCATGGTTTTGGGTTATTTGTGCTGTTTGGGACCAGGAAGCCGTGCCTGGAGAGGACGACAGTGGGGTGGGTGTGGAAGCTTTTCTGTCGTCTCCGCTGATGTTCTGTAGTCGTTAGGCTTGTAATTCGTAATGACGGTGGAGACTACGTGAGACCAGCCCACCTAACGTATATCTGTACAAGGGAGATCTAGAGGTCTGGCCCAAAGGGAAACTTTTGCTGCCACCACTTGCAAAGCTTTCGTTAAAAAAACAAAAGGTGGCGGGGGGAAAGGTGGAGAAACAACCAAAATTCTGGTAAGGCCCACACTGTTCACAGGTCTGTGGGGAAGAGTCCCCTTTTTGTGCTTAGCAACCAAGACGTGGAGTTCCGTCTCCAGGAGCGTTGGTCTAACCTCCAGTTTGTTGTGGTGACGAGCTGTGAGCAATGGCCTGTGTTTATGCTGGGCGAGCTTTCTTTCCTACTTGGGGAGGGGGGTTCAGGATGGGAGGATGGGGGTAGGGAAGAGGGGGAAAAACCCCCGAGCTCCAGTAAGTCTTTTCTTTACTTAATCACTGATTCTGTTGTAGGTAGACTCATTTAGAGGCAGTCCTAGATGCTCTTTCTTGTCTATTAGTGACACTTTGAGAATTCTCAGTAATTGCATCAACATAATACTTTCAGCTATAGACTCTCTGTCCCAATCTGTCCTTTATCTTGTTTCTTAGTAACTGGTGAAAACAGCAGTGTGGCTTCCCGCTCCTGATGAAATAGGGTTAAATTAAGTGGCTGATGCCCTCAGCAAACCTACAATTTTCCTTTTGTTTGTGTAAAGCTATTTTTGATCTCTGGTCTGTGGGGTTTTTTTTTTTGTAAGATTATAGAGAATGCAAACTATTACTAGCTTTTTTCATATGGAAGCCTAAAGCTTTCTATAAAACATTTTAAAATCTAACAAATCATTTGACCTAATTTTCATTATTCAGCTGGTGATTTTGGATCTTTACATGTAATTATCTCAGGGTTCCGTGTTATAATACTGTTATGATGAAGGGTGTCATTGACTTTAAGATACTGTTCCTGGCTTGAAAGATATTTTAGTAAAGTACTTGCGGTTGGAACTGGAGGCAGCCAAGCCAGTAAAGCATCTTAGAATAAAATGGTGAATGAGATCTTATAAATATACTGGCTCTGGTTGACAAGTAGAACTTTTGCTGGTGATACCTTCATGAATAGTTTATCTTATCTCTCGACACTGTAGTTTTGTGGTTTTTTGAGCAAGTTCGTTGGTAACTTGAGACTTCAAACCAAACCAGAACTTCCTTCTAAAAGAAAAAAAAGAAGAGATAATCTCAAAGTTCACAATTCTTTGGAAAATAGACTTCTTTCATTCTGTGCTTTTGTTTTTATAAGCACAGCTCCATCAATGATTTGTTGGTACAAATCAGTGAGTCATACCGGCCTTGTAAAGTTCTTACACTTGGAACTTGTGCAGCTTGTTAGTTATATATTGTAACTGGTCTTGTAATTTGAAGTAATTTTGCAAACATGAGCTGCTTGATCTGCCACCTGCATGAGTGTATAACAGCAGTCTGTATTTTTTAGGTCTTTTTAAAAAAAATTTACTATTATTCCTCCCGTTATCTTCCCTTCCTCTCCCTTTGTGCCATTCTGAACACAAGTCATCAAGATTATTTTCCTTTAAGTACCACTTCAACAATCACTGGTTTGCCTTTTGGTTCCTTTTGTTTTTGTTCCTGATCTTCCCTTTAGTTGTTGGAACGCAGCTCCTAAATGCCTAATATATTCCTGTGTGCATAATTTGGCACTTGAAAAATTTACATCCTGTTTTCATATTTTTCTTTCTTTTTCATGTGTTATATCATTTCAGCAACTTTTAAGTTCTTTGAAGGTAAGGAAACTTAACATTTCTTTTAGATTCTTTAAGGGTACCTGGTACAGTGCTTTCCCAGAGTGCTTAAGGAAAAAGAATGAGAAGACCTTTGCCAGCATTGCTGCTCATTAGCGCTGGGTAAAACTCGTTTGGCCTTTTTGGATCTGTTTTTTTTTTTTTTTTTTTTTTTTTTGAGACAGGATCTCGCCCTGTCGCCCAGGTCGGAGTGCCGTGATGGGTTCAGGCCAGAGTGCAGTGGTGGGTTCAAGTGATTCTCATACCTCTGCCTCCTAAGTAGCTAGGACTACAGGCACGCACCACCATGCCTGGCTAATATTTGTATTTTTAGTAGAGATAGGGTTTTGCCATGTTGGCCAGGCTGGTCTCAGACTCATGACCTCAAGTGATCCACCTGCCTCGGCCTCCCAAAGTGCTGAGATTACAGGCGTGAGCCACCATGCCTGGCCTGGATCGCCTTTTTCTCATCTCGGAATTAGGGGGTTTTAGAATCTTTTAAGGTCCCTTTTATCTGTAAGAGTTCCAGTACTTTTTTGCTAGTGTCTTCTGCTCCAGTTAAATATATCTCCTTACTCTACATGGTTTTTCATTTTTCCACATCCTTTGGCATACTAGCATAGCAAAAGTCATCTCATTCTTCTGAAAGAGCCTCCTCCATCTTCCATTCTCCAAACTGCTGTTGCCTTACTTAAGTCCTGTTTTCCTTCAGCCTTTGCTGGCATATTGTTTATGTTTCATATTGATCTCTGCTTTGTTAATTTTAACTTTTTCTTATCCTGGAAACTCCTCAAGGTATAGTTTTCTTAATTCTAAGCTTTATAGACCTATAGACTGTCATGTGCAGGTACTAAAATGTAGTACCTTTTTACTAAACACAAAGCACTTACTTTTCTTTTGTTCTGTTGCCGTAGTCATTCCAAATAAATCTAAGTGAACTATTAATTTTGATACAAAGCAACAGCCTCTGCCACACTGAAGAAGTGAGCTTTAAGCAGAGACTAGAAGGGTAAGTAAAAGTTAGGAAAAGAAAAGGCTAAGGGGGAAAATGAAGTTCAGAGAGGAAACATGTTGAAGGAACTAGGGCCAGAGAAGGCAAGGTCTATTGTGGGAACCCAGAGAGGCTTGGTAGTATTGGAAGAGAAAGTGCCTGGGGAAAAGCGCAGATGAAACAAGGCTGTGCAAGTAATCGTGGTCCAGATCTTGCAAGGCCTGGTAATCCAAATTAGGAATTTTGGTGTTTGTCCTAAGGTTTTAAGTGGGGGATAGGTACACATTTTTTTTTTTTCAGATGTGCATTTTTAAAAGCTTCAGTTGAGAGGTGAATAATGAATTGGGAGAGGGGAGCTTAGAAAAGGGGCTTGAGGCTAGCATTGTGGCTCACACCTGTAATCCCAGCACTTTTGGAGGCTGAGGTAGGTGGATCACTTTAGGAGTTTGAGACCAGCCCGAGCAACATGGTGAAACCCTGTCTCTACAAAAAATACAAAAAAATTAGCTGGGCGTGGTGGCATGTACTGGTAGTCCCAGTTACTCCGGAGGCTGAGGTAGGAGGGTGGATTGAGCCCTGGAGGTCAAGGCTGCAGTGAACGAACCATGATCGTGTACTGCACTCCGGTCTGGGTGACAGAGTCTCAAATAAAGGGGGGAAGTTGAGAGTACAATTTGGAGGAAACCAGTTAAGCTGTTTAAGTATGGGATTGTGCAGTAGGG
Organism: Gorilla gorilla gorilla; assembly: GCF_029281585.2. Classification (NCBI taxonomy): domain Eukaryota; kingdom Metazoa; phylum Chordata; class Mammalia; order Primates; family Hominidae; genus Gorilla; species Gorilla gorilla. The sequence continues at coordinate 118,326,406 of NC_073224.2, forward strand.
GTGGAGAAAACTTAGGAGAGTAGAGAGAGATTTAGGTGTTCTGTTGGGAAGAATTTTCTTCCCAAACTTGTCTCACTTTGTTTTTACAGAAGATGTACTCTTATCATCTGTAAAAAATATGTATCAGAGTATGTGATAGACAATATGTACACCTGTGTTCATGTCATCTGAGGATAAGTGCTGGAGCAAGAAATCAATATATAGTACAGTTTTTAAGTCATTTGGCTAACCAGCTGTTAAATTGTATGAAAGAGGCAAAGATAACATTGAGCAAAAGCAACAGGAATTTATTACTGGTGTGTCAGGAAAAAGGTTACTGAGGGGTAAGGACAAATCAATGGAAAATGATTACCTGGGTTGTCATATCCAGCTGTTCCATTCAGGGTTATAATATTTGGATCCTTTTAATAAGATTATTTGCCTATAGTGCTTATAGTGTGGAGCACCCAGTAAATAATGTTAAATGGATGTGACCATGCCAGGGAGTGGGAAAGTTGTTAATCTGTTTTTGAAAGCCTTGGATTCTAGCTATTATCTTTTAGTAATAAGTACAAGTACCAGTGATCTTTTGCCCATCATTACTAATTTGGTATTAATGAACTGGGCAAATTTGTCATTATACTGAGATGGTTAAGTCCTTGGAAAGTCAGGTTTGAAATGTAAAGACTTCATTTATTGCTGGAGTCAAGAGGCGCAGCATTTTCAGGAAGTCAAAAATAGCTTTTTATGCCAGGTACAGTGGCTCATTCCTGTAATCTCAATATCGTGGGAGGCCAAGGCAGGAGGATTGCTTTAGAGCAGGAGTTTGACATCAGCCTGGGTGACATAGTAAGACCTCATCTCTGAAGGAAAAAAAAAAAAAAATTAGCCAAATGTGGCATGTGCCTGTAGAAATTAGCCAAGCGTCCTGATGTGTGCCTGTAGTCCTAGCTACTTGGATGGCTGAAGCAGAGGATTGCTTGAGCCCAGGATTTCGAGGTTACAGTGAGCTGTGATCACACCACTGCATTTCAGCCTCACTGACAGTGGTGAGAACCTGTCTCAAAAAAAAAAAAAAAAAAAGAATCAGCTATTTTTTTTTTTAAACCTTTATTTTAGGTTCAGGGGTACATGTGCTGGTTTGTTATATAGGTAATCTATATGTCACAGGGGTTTGGTGTACAGATATTTTGTCGTCCAGGTAATAAGCGTAGTGCCTGACATTTATTTTTTCTGATCCTCTCCCTTCTCCCACCCTCCACCCTGAAGTAGGCCCCAGTGTCTGTGGTTGGCCTCTTTGTGTCCATGTGTTCTCGTTCTTTAGCTCCCACTTTTAAGTGAGAACATGCAGTACTTGGTTTTCTGTTCTGTGTTTGTTTAGGATAGTGGCCCTCCAGCTTCATCCATGTTGCCTGTTGCTGCAAAGGACATGGTCTCGTTCTTTTTTATGACTGCATAGTATTCCATGGTGTATATGTATCACATTTTCTTTAGTCTACCATTGATGGGCATTTAGGTTGAATTTCATGTCTTTCCTATTGTGAATAGTGCTGCAGTGAACGTGTGCTTGTGTCTTTGTGGTAGAATGATTTATATTCCTTTGGGTATTTACCCAGTGATGGGATTGCTGGATCTAATGGTAATTCTGTTTTAAATTCTTTGAGGAATTGCCACATTGCTTTTCACAATGGGTGAACTAATTTATACTCCCATCAGCAGTATAAGTGTTCCCTTTTCTTCACAACCTTGCCAGCATCTGTTATTTTTTGACTTCTTAGTAATATTCATTCTGACTGGTGTGAGATGGTATCTCATTTTAGTTTTGATTTGCATTTCTCTAATGATTAGTGATGTTGAACAATTTTTCATATGCTTGTTGACTGCAAGTGTGTCAAAAATAGCTTTTTAATTTATTGAGTTGCTATTCACATTGAATTGAAAATATCTGTAATTTGCCTCAAAGATTCTGATATATAGTAAGTTTTCCACAGATGTTAATTCTGTTTTTGTTGTTGTTGTTGTTTGAAAGCTCTCCACCTAGGAAGAGAATTGCCTCCCCACTTGCAAAGGCAAGTTTAATAGAACATAATATCTTTATCCTGTGTCTAGAAATTGCTATTTTAGCTGAGTTTCAGAGTAGAATATAAATAAGAGTCTGTTGGTTTTTCTAGGCCATTGTGATTCTGTATTTTCTTCTCACCTTGTGTTAATTGAGGTCAGAATGAGTCTCAGCCACACTGTAAGAACCCCGGTGGTCTGATACTGACTTTTTGTACATCACACCCTTGCTGTAGGGAAGACCAGTGAAAGAATTCTGAGTTGTCCTTTCCCTTTGGGTGAACTAAATTTGTCTTTATGGATAAGAACTATAATCATTTAATATTAAAACATTCTGAAAAATGTCCTAGAACTTGTACTTTTTTCAGTGCCCAATGTGAAGATCTGAAATCATAAGTAATCTTTTATTATGTTTTTTGGGTAAAAAGTTGGCAATAATGTTACTCTGCCAAATGCAAAATTTTATAGAGTATCTAGTTACGAATCCTTTTTTTTTTTTTTTTGAGATGGAGTCTCACTCTGTCGCCCAGGCTGGAATGCAATGGCATGATCTCAGCTCACTACAACCTCTGCCTCCCGGATTCAAGTGATTCTCCTGCCTCAGCCTCCTGAGTAGCTGGGATTACAAGTGCGTGTCACCACGCCCAGCTAATTTTTGTATTTTTAGTAGAGATGGCATTTTACCATGTTGGTCAGGTTGGTCTCGAACTCCTGACCTCATGATCTGCCTGCCTTGGCCTCCCAAAATGAATACATTTTTTAAAATTTGATATTTCATGAATTCTTTTCAGTATTACTTTATGACCCCCCTATTCCTAGACAGTTGCTGCAAACTGCAAATTTTCTATTTAGATTCTTTCACTAAATACTTCAAGTTACATAAAAGTTGTGTTTATGTTTTTTGATAGATTGTTAAAATTAGGTGAACAATATTAACATTGTTAATGGAAAACAAATTTAGAAAATTTGCTTCCTTTTGTTGTTCAACAGGTTGGCTTAATTTTATGATAAATACTTACACATATATTTTAATAGGTGCATTTTGTAAAGGAGCTACTTGGTTTCAGATTTTTCTTTTATTATATTTGGTATTTCAGTGAAGTAGGTAGAACAAGATGATTTGTAAATTCAGCCTCACAGTTAAATTGTACTGACCTTAGCTTTTAATTTGTACTTTTTTTCTCTTCAAAGTTTATATAAATTATGGAAACTCTTAAAGTAAATCTCAACTGGGTTTTAGAAATTGAAGGCAGAGGATTTGTTCTTTCCAGCTGACTAGTCCAGTGCAGGTGGTTTCTGGTTGTATTCAGGCACAAAGAAATGTACTTACTGCCTTTTGATGTTCTGTAACATCCTTTTTCATGTTTCCTTCCTTTCTTGTTGTGTGTGTTTATTCTCTTATGATTAGTAATGTTATACTATATGGATTGGAGTAGAGACTTCCCCCATGACTCAAGGACCACACAGATAAAACGGAGGGAAGACATTAAAAACATCAAGGATCGAGCATTTGAAAATACTACAGTTGAATGTGAGTGGTAGGGAGTTGTATTTAATAGATATGAGATTGGTAGGCCGGGGTCAAATAATTCATCCAACAGATAATTGAGTATGTATATATTGTCAGTCTGTATAAGGCTTTGGTGATAGAAGAGCAAGACAGAGATGGTACATGTGCCGGAGCTTATACTGTAGCTGGGAATGTAGCATTAAAGAAATACTTTCAAGTTAACAGGTTGCTGTGGGAATGCATGGTGGGGGCAGGGGGTGATCGTAGGGAGCGTTTCTGCATGTGACAGAGGTGTCAGGGCAGTTTTCGCAGCAGAAAGTCTTCAACATATTTAGAGGGCCTGGAGGTGAGTGGCCTTCCAAGAACTAAAGAAAGAAAGGCAGTGTGGCTAGAGTGGGGGTTAGGGGAGGAATCAAAGTGGGGAGATGTTGGAAGGCAGCAAGCAGATTTTGGAGTGCATTTTAAGGCAGGTTGAGACAGGTTTTTTTTTGAGATAGGATCTAGCTCTGTTGCCCAGGCTAGAGTGCAATGGAGTAATCACAACTCACTGTAGCCTCAATGTCCCAGACTCAGATGATTTTCCTGCTTCAGCCTCCTGAGTAGCTGGGACCACAGGCATGTGCCACTTACACTTGGCTTTTTTTTTTTTTTTTTTTTTTCCGGTAGAGATGGAGTCTCCCCATGTTGCCCTGGCTGGTCTTGAACTCCTGGACTCAAGTGATCCTTCCACCTTGGGTTCCTAAAGTGCCAGGATTACAGGCGTGAGCCACCACGTCTGGCCTAATTTTTCTTTTCTTTTCTTTTTTTTTTTTTGTTAATGCTTCCCAGGCTGATCTTGAACTCCTGAGCTCAAGTGATCCTCCTGCCTGGGCCTCCCAAAGTGCGGGAATTACAGGCGTGAGCAACCATGGCCAGTCAAGTTGAGAATCTTGGACATTATCTCCAAAGCAATGAGAAACCCTGGGAGAAGGGGAAGCAAGATGGTTAAGAAGAGAGAGCAGTTACCTGATTTGCATTGTTTAAAAGCAAAGATCTATTGAGTGGATTTAAGGAGATTAGTTTGGAAGCTACTGGCAGTTTGAACTAGAATGGTGCCAATAAGGGTAGGGAAAAAGGGCTGATTTGAAATATACTTAGGAGGCCAGGGGCAGTGGCTCATGCCTGTAATCCCAGCACTTTGGGAGGGTGAGGGGGGTGGATCACTTGAGCTCAGGAGTTTGAGACCACCCAGGCAACATGGTGAAAACCCATCTCCATTAAAAATACAAAGAAATTAACTGGGTGTGGTCGTGCACGCCTCTAGTCCCAGCTACTTGGGAGGCTGAGGCAGGAGAATTGCTTGAGCCCCAGAGGTGAAGGTTGCAGCGAGCCAAGATTGCACCATTGCACTCCAGCTTGGGCTACAGAGTGAGACTCTGTCTCAAAAAAAAAGAAAAAAAAAAATACACACACACACACACACACACACACACTTAGGAGATGGAATGGATAAGATATAGATTAGATGTGGAGGAATAAAGGAGAGGAATGAGCCAGGATAATAGTATTAAATATGTGGTAGACACTATCATTTTACATGTACTAAATTATTTAATTCTCAGAACAACCCCATGAGGTAGGTATTGCTATCACCATTATGTAGCTGAGGAAACAGACATCCCTAATTTTTTTTCTTTTTTTTTGAGACAGGGTGTCATTCTTTCACCCTGGCTGGAGTGCAGTGGCATGATCACAGCTCACTGCAGCCTCTACCTCTGGGCTCAGGTGATCACTTCTGCCTTCTGAGTAGCTAGGACTACAGGTATGTGCCACCATGCCTGGCTAACTTTTTTTTCTGTTTTTTTGTTGTTGTTGTTGTTGTTGTTGTTTGTTTGTTTTAGAGACGGTTTCACCATGTTGCCCAGGCTGGAGCTCCCTGATTTCTGGCTTGAGGAGTTGGATGTGTGATGGCATCTCATAATTAAGATAGAAAACTGAAGGTGGGGTGGAGGCTCGTAAGTTTAATTCTGAATGTATTGAATATGAGGTGTTTGTAAAATGTCCAAGTTGCAGGGTTAAGTAGTCATTTGGATATAGGGTTTGGAGTTCAAAGCGAGAGAATCCTGGGTTAGAGATACAGATTTTAGTCTTTTGAAGATGACTAATTTTGAGGAGTAATTATTAAAAAGGGGGAAAGGGTAGAGCAAGGAAAGAGGGATTACTATAGAGCCCCAAGGCATATGAGATCGGATGGTTGAAAACGGAGAAGATAAATATGAAATGGCTTGTGTGCTATGTCAGATGTTTGGACTTTATTCTGAAAAAATAGCTTTCAGTTTAATCTGTGGGCTTATTGAGCTGGAAGTGTCTGTGGGATATTCAGGGACAGAAAGCTGGACTGTTCTTACATCCTTTCCTCATATTTTTCTACTAACTTTCCTCGGTTCTTAAGAATATACTCTAGCTTTCTCATCATCCTGGTTACTTTTTTTTTTTTTTTTCAATTTTAGTATTTTTAGAGACAGGGTCTCACTACATTGCCTAGGCTGGTCTCGAACTCCTCAGCTCAGGAGATCCTCCTGCCTTGGCCTCCCAAAGTGCTGGAATTAAAGGCTTGAGCCACTGTGCCTGGCCCATACTGGTTACTTTTTTATCTTAAAATGTGGTAGACAATTGAATGCATTTTATGTATGACCTGAGCAGAGTGGATAATCTTCACTTTGTCCAGCACGTTCTGTACACTGTTTCTATGAATATAGGTCAAGATTGAATTAGTTTTTGAGAAGAGGAGAACATTATTACATCATGTTTCTTTTATCAAGAAAAAGTGTGTGTGTGTGTTTGTGTGTGTTTTAAATCTAAGCCTTGTATCTCTTATCCTTGTGGTCTAATTCTTCCTTTCTCTCAATATAGGTATGGCATCACAGCTGCAAGTGTTTTCGCCCCCATCAGTGTCGTCGAGTGCCTTCTGCAGTGCGAAGAAACTGAAAATAGAGCCCTCTGGCTGGGATGTTTCAGGACAGAGTAGCAACGACAAATATTATACCCACAGCAAAACCCTCCCAGCCACACAAGGGCAAGCCAACTCCTCTCACCAGGTAGCAAATTTCAACATCCCTGCTTACGACCAGGGCCTCCTCCTCCCAGCTCCTGCAGTGGAGCATATTGTTGTAACAGCCGCTGATAGCTCGGGCAGTGCTGCTACATCAACCTTCCAAAGCAGCCAGACCCTGACTCACAGAAGCAACGTTTCTTTGCTTGAGCCATATCAAAAATGTGGATTGAAACGAAAAAGTGAGGAAGTTGACAGCAACGGTAGTGTGCAGATCATAGAAGAACATCCCCCTCTCATGCTGCAAAACAGGACTGTGGTGGGTGCTGCTGCCACAACCACCACTGTGACCACAAAGAGTAGCAGTTCCAGCGGAGAAGGGGATTACCAGCTGGTCCAGCATGAGATCCTTTGCTCTATGACCAATAGCTATGAAGTCTTGGAGTTCCTAGGCCGGGGGACATTTGGACAGGTGGCTAAGTGCTGGAAGAGGAGCACCAAGGAAATTGTGGCTATTAAAATCTTGAAGAACCACCCCTCCTATGCCAGACAAGGACAGATTGAAGTGAGCATCCTTTCCCGCCTAAGCAGTGAAAATGCTGATGAGTATAATTTTGTCCGTTCATACGAGTGCTTTCAGCATAAGAATCACACCTGCCTTGTTTTTGAAATGTTGGAGCAGAACTTATATGATTTTCTAAAGCAAAACAAATTTAGCCCACTGCCACTCAAGTACATCAGACCAATCTTGCAGCAGGTGGCCACAGCCTTGATGAAGCTCAAGAGTCTTGGTCTGATCCACGCTGACCTTAAGCCTGAAAACATCATGCTGGTTGATCCAGTTCGCCAGCCCTACCGAGTGAAGGTCATTGACTTTGGTTCTGCTAGTCACGTTTCCAAAGCTGTGTGCTCAACCTACTTACAGTCACGTTACTACAGGCAAGTGGCAAATGCTGAAAATCGTATCTTAGGCTAGAGTTCTGTCCTTATATTTAACATATACCCTGTAGGCTACGTATAGCAATGAATTTGTTTATAGATTCTGAGCTAGAAATAGGATATGTTTTAGCTCATTCTATGTGTGTGGCATTCCTATATATGACGTTTATTTCTGAAATTTTATCTAGCACTGGAAAAATTAGTCTGATTCTGAAAGTTGTTACTAGTTGAATTATACTAGCACCTGGTTCTTTTCTTTAGTATCATTTTACCTCATTTTCCCATTTTATTTATTTTATTTATTTATTTATTTAGAGACAGAATCTCGCTCTGTCGCCCAGGCTGGAGTGCAGTGGCGTGATATCAGCTCACTGCAAGCCCCGCCTCCTGGGTTCACGCCATTCTCCTGCCTCAGCCTCCTGAGTAGCTGGGACCACAGGCACCCGCCATCACGCCCGGCTAATTTTTTTTGTATTTTTAGTAGAGACGGGGTTTCACCGTGTTAGCCAGGATGGTCTCGATATCCTGACCTCATGATCCACCCGTCTCGGCCTCCCAAAGCGCTGGGATTACAGGCGTGAGCCACCGCGCCCAGCCTATTTATTTATTTTTTTAAGATGGAGTTTCACTTGCCACCCAGGCTAGAGTGCAGTGGTGTGACATCGACTCACGGCAGCCTCCACCTCCTGGGGTCAAGTGATTTCTCCTGCTACTCCTGTCCTGAGTAGCTGGGACTACAGGCACCTGCTACCACGCCTGGCTAATTTTTTTGTTTTTAATAGAAATGGGGTTTCACCATGTTGACCAGGCTGGTTTTGAACTCCTGACTTCAGGTGATCCACCCGCCTCAGCCTCCCAAAGTGATTAGAGGCGTGAGCCACCATGCCCAGCCATTTTCCCATTTTAAAGAGTCTTGAAATACACAAAGATATTTACTTATTTGTAATGAATCTGAGCATATGTTGCTGTTTTTTCGAAGCTCTTATCTTGGCAGGTAAAATAACGTGGGAATAACTCCAGGTTTAACTCTAGTAACATTTTATTCTTTTACATTTTCTTCTGTAGTAACATGAATTGAATTGCATGATTGCTACAATCTCTTCCTGTTTTAACATTTTCTAAATACTTTGAACTTAATGGGTTATCCTAGAATGGCCTTGACCCAAGTACCTTATACTTTAATGATATATATTTCTAGATTGATACTTTTAATGTAGCTACCGTTTTAATATATAATAATTATTGGGACAGTATGTAAATGCTGATATATACAATTTTGTCTGTACCATAACCAAGGCTTTTAAAATGTGCTTTTTATCAGCACCCATTTACTTACTTGCCTAGTTATTAATTTTAAGGAATCTAATATTTAGTTTTAATGGCCATACATTAAATACAAATCATGTAAGCATCCAATCAAGAAGTGAAATAATAAACAAAAACATAGATAACCTATAAAATATGTTTATAAGGAGCTATACATGCCAGATGCCTGTAATAAAATTTGAGGAAATAGAAATTCAGAATTAAGAATTTTATATTATGTGTGAAAATAATGTGAGGATATTTTAACCCATACAAGGACTCAGAAAAAATGTCATCTGCATGTTTCCTTTTTTAAAAACATTGTGGTAAGATCTTTATAATAGGAAGTTTACAATTTTAACCATTTGGTACCACTCATTGTGTTAAGTACATTCACAGTGTTGTGTAACCATCACTGCTGTCTGTTAAGTATATTCACAATGTTGTGTAACCATCACCACTATTTCCAAATGTTTTCATCATCCAAAACAGAAATTCTAACCATTAAGCAATAACTCCCTATTCTCTCTTCTTCCTACCACTGGTAATCTTGATTTGACTTTCTGTCTCTATGAATTTGCCTATTCTAGATACTGCATGTAAGTGGAATCATACAATATTTGTCTTTTTGTGTCTAGTTTATTTCACTTAGCGTAATGCTTTTGAGGCTAATCCATGCTGTAACATGTATCAGAACTTCATTCCTTTTATGGCTGTATAATATTCCATTGTTTGTGTATACCACATTTTGTTTATGCATTCATCTGTTGGTAGATATTTGGGTTGTTGCTACCTTTAGGCTGTTGTGAATAATGCTGCTATGAACATTGGTGTACAAGTATCCTAGTCCCTATTTTCAGTTCTTTTGGGGATATAGCTAGGAGTGGAATTGCTGGGTCACATGATAATTCTATGTTTAACTTTTTGCAGAATTACCAAATTATTTTCCACAGAGGCTGCACTATTTTACATTCCTACCAGCAGTGGATGTGCATTCCAAATTTCTCCACATTTTCTCTAACATTTGTTATTTTTTTTATTTAAAAATATTGTTTGTTTATTTTTATAGAGACGGGCTGCCTCTATTGCTCATGCTGGAGTACAGTGGCGCGATCATAGTTCACTGTAGCCTCCAACTCCTGGGCTTGAGCAGTCCTCCCACTTCAGCCTCCCAAGTAGCTAGGACTGCAGTCACACTCCACCATACCTGGCTAATTACTATTATTTTATTTTTTGTGGCGGCAGTGTTTTGAGGGTCTCATTTTGTTGCCCAATCTGGTCTCAAACTACTGGCCTCAAGCCATCCTCCTGCCTCAGTCCCCCAAAGTTCTGGGATTACAGGTGTGAACTACCACTCCTGGCCTTGTTTGGTTTTTTAAATAATAGCCATGGGTTTTTTTTTGTTTTTTTTTGTTTTTTTTGAGATGGAGTTTCACTCTTGTTGCCTAGGCTGGAGTGCAGTGGTGCGATCTCGGCTCACTGCAGCCTCTGCCTCCCAGGATTCTCCTGCCTCAGCCTCCCGAGTAGCTGGGATTACAGGTGCCTGCCACCACACCCAGCTAATTTTTGTATTTTTAGTAGAGATGGGGTTTTACCATGTTGGCCAGGCTGGTTTCGAACTCCTGACCTCAGGTGATCTGCCCACCTTGGCCTCCCAAAGTGCTGCGATTACAGCCATGAGCCACTGTGCCTGGCCAATAATAGTCTTTTTTTTTTTTTTTTTTTTTTTTTTGAGTTGGAGTCTTGCTCTGTTGCCAGGCTGGAGTGCAGTGGCACGATCTCGGTTCACTGCAACCTCCGCCTCACAGGTTCAAGCAGTTCTCCTGCCTCGGCCTCCTGAGTAGCTGGGAATACAGGTGCCACCATGCCCAGCTAATTTTTGTATTTTTAGTAGAGACAGGGTTTCACCATGTTGGCTGGGATGGTCTCGATCTCTTGACCTCGTGATGAAGTGCTGGGATTACAGGCATGAGCCACCGGGCCCGGTCAATAATAGCCATTCTTATGGGTGTGAAGTGGTATCTCATTGTGGTTTTGATTTGTATTTCCCTAATGATTAATGATGTTGAGCATTTGTTTTATTTTGTTTTGTTTTGAGACAGAGTCCCACTTTGTCACCCAGGCTGGGGTGCAGTTGTGCAATCATGGCTTACTGCAGCCATGACCTCTCAGGCTCAAGCGGTCCTCCCACCTTAGCCTTTCGGGTACCTGAGACTACGGGCATGCACCCCTACACCTGACTAGTGTTTTGTATTTTTAGTAGAGACGGGGTTTCACCGTGTTGCCCAGGCTGGTCTCAAACTCATAGGCTCAAGTGATATGCCCGCCTCGGCAACCCAAAGTGCTGGGATTACAGACATGAGCCACCATGCCCAGCCTGGCATTTTTTTATGTGCCCGACATCTGTATATCTTCTTTGGAGAAATGTCTATTTAAGTCCTTTCCTCATTTCTTGAATTGGGCTTTTTGTTGTTGAGTTGTATACTCTATATACTAAATTTTCATCTATTCCTTGGGTTGCCTTTTTACCTGTTGATAGTGTTTGACACAGAAAAGTTTTTAACTTTGGTGAAGTGCAGTTTGTCTACTTTTTCTTTGGTTGCTTGTGCTTTTGGTGACATATCCAAGAAGTCATTGTTAAGTCGAAATCATACAGATTTTCCCCTATGTTTTCTGCTAAGAGTTTTATAGTTTTAGCTCTTATATTTTGGTCTTTGATTCTTTGTTGATTTTTGTCTATGGTCCAAGGTACAAATCCAGTGTAATTCTTTGGCATGTGACTATTCAGTTCTTCAAACACCATCTGCTGAAAAGATTGTCCTTTCTGCGTTGGGTGGTTTGGGCACCCTTGTTGGAATCATTTGAACATATATACAAATAATTCTTATCTTCTATTGCTTTCCCATTTTCAATGTTGGGCTCTCTATTCCATTAATCTATATATGTCTTTATGCCAGTACCACACTGTTTTGATTATTGTAGCTTTGTAGTAAGTTTGAAATCAGGAAGTGTGAGACCTCCAACTTTGTTCTTTTTCAAGATTGTTTTGGCTATTTGGGGTCTTTGAGAGTCCATATAAATTTTAGGATGGGTTTTTCTATTTTATACAAAAACCATAATTGCTTTTTATTAAGGATAGTGATGAATCTGTAGATGACTTTGGGTAGTATTGACAGCTTAATAGTAAGTCAGTCCATCCTTATTTCTTTATATCTTTTTACAGTTTTATAAAACTGGTATTTTTTACTTGAGGTAAGGTAAATAAACTCTTAGAGCCTTTGTTTTCTGGTTTTATGCTGCCCTAGGCAACCTTGGCTAACTTTAAGAATGTCATCTCCATTTATTTATTTATGCCTTGGGAGATTTAGGTTCCAACTACATTTGCTTTTTAATGCTCTCCTTTGAGCAGTCTCACCACCAGCCACACCTACATAACATATATATAACATACTCTACAGGTGCACTGAAGAATTCAGCGCAGCATCCCATTTTGAGTCCTCAGGAGGGACTAGGCAGACCACAGCTGAAGGAAGAGGGCTGATCAGCTCTTCCTTTCTGTCTTGACTCTGTGCCTGCAGGTGTTCTTTAACTATTTGTTTGCCCTGTCAAAGACAAAGTGCATTCTCTTGTGATAACAGAGTAGTTTTTAAATTGAAAAAGGGAGAGCAATAGGAGATAAAAATTATTTGGCTTTGTTATAATTGGGGCATGTTAATACAAAATAAAATGAATTATTTGGCTGCTTAGCTTTCTGTAATGTGTAATTCATTTGAATAATTTTCAGTGTTAGGTTGCTGATCTTTGTATTTTTTTATCCTTTTAATTTAAGCTGTCAATTGATTCATTTTGGTTTTGTTTTTTATAGAAACTAAGGTTTTCAAATCTTCAAAGTTACCCTTCGACAAAGCTTTCTTTAAATTCACTGCATTATAGTTGTTGATTATAATTTTAAGTGGAGCTAAGTTTGCCTCTTAAAAACAGGAGTTCATTCTGTGTATACTGAGTAATTACTCTGTATACTGAAGTTCAGTGCCCAGGGCTTGACAGTGTTTAGGATTTAACATGAGTGTTCTGTTGTGTCACAGTAATACTTGATAACGAGCCTAAGGCAGATGGAATAGCAGCTCAGGCATTCCTTCTTTATCACTAGTTTTACCCGCAGTGGTCCTCTTAAGCTTCTTTGATGTTGCTTTGTTGCCATATTAGAGTCCATTAAGTCCTCACCCTTCTGTCTTTCAAAAAACCTCTGTGAAATCTGTTTGGCTGGTGAAGCATTTTGACTCCAAAGCTAGTCCTCCTCTTACCCACCTTTTTAGTTTACCTTGCTTTGTCTTTCTGATAATATGCCAGTATTATCAGCTCACATAAATTTGCCACCTCGCTGTGTCCATTGGCTCTGGGCATAGCTAAATGATTCAGGCAGTGGAAATAATATACTTTATTCTCTGGCTCACTGTAAATGTGCACAGACTCCAAGTAAAGCTCCTGTCTTTCGGGCTTGAGTTTTAGAGACAAAGGTTTGCCATGCTTACAGGCTGAATGTTTTTCCCTACTGAACAAACTAGCCAGCCTTTATTTCAAGCTGAGTCACTTTGTTACTTACGGAAGGAAAAGGTCTAGAGAAGGAAAACGTATCTTCCATTTATCCTAGACAAACAAATAATCTAATTTCCTCTGGCAGTCAAAATATAGTTTCACCTAAGCCACTGATGCAGGAAGTTAGGTTTTATGTAACCTCTCTAATTGGTAAGTAAGTAGGTTTGATGTCTCTGAGATAGGAAGAAAGAAACGAAAATGTTCATGAAAATAATCAGAGTGATTTGTGTTAAGTGATCCTAACCTTAGCTTGCTCTGGGTGCCAGTGAAATTAACCTCAACAATGTTGGTTGGAAGAATTTTTCAACTTAAAGAAGTTTGAAGTTGGGGAATCAAAAGGCAGGGATTGTTGTTTCTATCACTTAGCTGTAATAACCAGAGCCTGTTTAGTATTTGTTTTTTAAGGATGGGATGTGTCTTCAAAGAGGAGACTTGCCATGTTCAAAGCACAATTAATGCCATTTTCCTACTGAAGTGAACACTGCCATTTTTTAACAGTTTCTTTCACTTTCCTGTGCTTCTGTAGATAACCTTTTTTACTGCCCAGTTGTTGGAATGTTACAGCTGGAAAAGGACCTAGAAGAGTAATTATCTAACTCTGTTTCCTTATTACACAAATGAGGTAGAACCAGAGTTTTACGTGTCTATAGAGTTTATATTGAGGGATTAAGAAATAAGGAGGCCAAGAGGAAAGATGTAATGAAAATAATTCTAATAATTATAATCTGGATTCACAGTTTAAAGTATTCAGTCCTTAGAGATAAACCTGCTCTAGTGATGCCTTACTGTTCAGTAAAGTAGAAAATAACTTGTCTTTTTGCTTCGTAGAGTTTGGGTAAGTCTAACATTTATAGGCCCAAATAATACAAAGCCCTCAGTGAACTAAGCAGCCTTACTGCTTTTTTGTTTATTTTTGAGACAGGGTCTCAGGCTGGAGTGCAGTGGCGCAATCATGGCTCACTGCAGCCTTAACCTCCTGGGCTCAAGTGATCCTTCCACCTCAGCTTCCTGAGTAGCTAGAACTGCAGGCACGCACCACCATACCTGGCTAATTTTTAAAATTTTTTTGGTAGAGATTGGGTCTTGCTGTGTTGCCTAGGCTGGTCTCAAACTCCTGCTCAAGTGATCCTCCTGCCTTGGCTTCCCAAAGTGCTGGGATTATAGGTGTGAACCGCCGTTTCTGGCCGTATTTTTTTTTTTTTAAACTGCTTTCCTTTTTTTGTTTTTCCTTTTGCTATTTGCCTTTTTATAAGGTAGATACGGTAGAGTTGCTGTTTTGACTGAGCTTTTGCTGGAAGTCCTTAGCTGCTTTTGTCACTCCAAAAGCAGGGTGAGACCAAATGAAAAAACTTTCAGCTAATCTTCAGTTTTTTTTTTTTTAATTAAATGGGACTTGGGGGCTGTGGAAGTGATAGTTTCCTTAATTTCCCAGAAAACTTTAAGCTCGAGACAGTTATCATATATTATTGCTACCTTTTTTATTTTTTTCTGAGACGGAGTTTTGCTCTTACGCCCAGTCTAGAGTGAATTGACGTAATCTCGCCTCACTGCAACCTCTGCCCCCCGGGTTCAAGCGATTCTCCTGCCTCAGCTTCTGGAGTAGTTGGGATTACAGGCGCCTGCCACCACGCCCAGCTAATTTTTATATTTTTAGTAGAGACTGGGTTTCATCATGTTGGCCAGGCTGGACTTGAACTCCTGACCTCAGGCCATCCACGTGCCTTGGCCTCCCACAGTGCTAGGATTATAGGCGTGAGCCACCGCGCCTGGCCTGTTATTGCTCCCTTTTAAAGAAGAAAGCTATAGAGTGGCCTGGCCATTCTCTGTGACCTACCTTTTGGACTTTAAAATGTCTTTCTAGTATGGTAGGAATAGCAAAATCAATATGCTGCCCTCCAATTGATGCTTTGGAATGTTCTAAACCCAGTTTTTATTTTGGCGCATTGCCAGTTGTGCTCCCCCTGCCAGCTATTTTTGGCACTGTCATGAACTTGGAAATTAATGATTCTGCTCACTAGGAGTAGAAAATTTTGTTCCTTTTCAATTTTAGAAAAGCTTTTATGATGTTTCTGGGTAGTCTTACTAGCTTATTAATGCGCCTGTCAAACTTGTGCAGTGTTGAAAACATGCCATTATGGTTGAGATTTCATTGAACTCTGAAATTCCATCAGTAATATGTGCCTCTAGCCACCTGCAACAGGAATATCACTTTTGAGGGTTACTCCTTTTCTTTTCTTTTCTTTTTTTTTTTTTTGAGACAGAGTCTTACTCTGTCACCCAGGCTGGAGTGCAGTGGCACTGTGTCGGCTCACAGCAACCTCCGTCTCCTGGGTTCAAGCAATTCTCCTGCCTCAGCCTCCTGAGTAGCTGGGATTACAGGTGCCCACTACCACGCCTGGCTGATTTTTTATATTTTTAGTAGAGATGGGGTTTCACCATGTTGGCCAGGCTGGTCTCAAACTCCTGACTTCAGGTGATCCAGCCTCCTCGGCCTCCCAAAGTGCTTGGATTACAGGCGTGAGCCACCACACCCAGCCAGTTATTTCTTTGGTAAACAAAACCACACTTCAAATTAAATACTACAAAAACTGATGATATTGGTGGTTCCACCCATAGCTGTTAAAAAGTGTAAGCCTGAAGAGGCCTGGGTCGACTGCTGTTTGTATTTAAGGATCAGAAAAGCTTTCAGGCCCTGTGGAGTCCCCAGATTTACTGTTTTCTAAGGGCCACTATTTATGTATAAATACTAGGGGAGGATTTTTTTTTCTTTCCTTCTATGCCTAGTTTGCTTAGATGGGGAGGGATATTCTTATTTAGGGAAATTACTTTATATTCTCCTCGCTTAATCCTTGCCTTCCCTCAACCCCCTGCACATATACACAAAACAACAATAAGCACATATCACTTGAAAGTAGTTTGAGAAACCTGGGTATTCTGTGAGGAGACACGGCCAGTTAGATGGTTCTTCATGGAGAGATCTGTTTTCCATTTAACTCCTGTAACATGAGGAATCTGAATCTGGATCTGGATCTGGATCTGGAGTGTCCTTATAGATTATAATTCCATGACTTGTAAGAAAGAAAGGAAATTATTTGGAGAAGATGATCAAGTGCCTAAGAGCTGAAATCTTGGATCCAAATAGCTTGGGTACCATCCTTTTTCTTTTGTTGAGATGGAGTCTCGCTCTGTCGCCCAGGCTGGAGTGCAGTGGCAGATCTCAACTCATTGCAACTTATGCCTCCCAAGTTTAAGTAATTCTCTTGCCTCAGCCTCCGAGTAGTTGGGATTACAGCTGCCCGCCACCATGCCCAGCTAATTTTTGTATTTTTAGTAGAGATGGAGTTTCACCATTTTGACCAGGCTGTTCTCGAACTCGTGACCTCAAGCAATCCACTCACCTTGGCTTCCCAAAGTGCTGGGATTACAGGCATGAGCCACTGCGCTGGCCAAGGGCACCATCTTTTAGTAGTTGTGTAGCCTTGGGCAAGTTACTTTAACCTCTTAGTGCCCAGTTTCTTCATCTGTAAAATGGAGGTAATACTTTTATTGCATAGAATCTAACATGCCATTGATTATAAGATACATTATTTTTGTACCACTTAAAAAAGGAAAAGCGCTGCCATTAAACTAAAATATACCATCATTTGTAAGAATCTTCTTAATTTCAGAGGTGCTAACATGTAAAAAGATGTGTATCTTAGAATTGATGACATAATAATAATACTTTGATAGGATTGTTGTAAGGATTAAGTGACTCAACATTTATAAAGAACTTAGAACTGTGCATGGCACATAGTAGGCACTATTTATGTGTCATTTATTATTGCTATTAGTGTTACCTATTATTTTCTTTTTGAACCCACTTATTGCCTAATTAGTCATAGTTTGACAATTGCCCTTGTATTCCACCATGTCAAATATAAATTTACATAGATGAGTATGTACTTTTACTTATTGAGAAACAGTGTAGTATATAATATACTCAATTCTGGAGCCAGATTGCAGGGATTCAAATCCTAGCTCTGCCACTTATTTGACTGTGACTCTAGGCCAATAACTTAATCTTTCTTTCTCTCAGTTTCTTCTGTAATGGGGATAATAATTCTATTTTAGATGTGTTCGTATATATAAACGTCTGAGTTATGGATTACCTTAGTCATCTCTTTAAAGTTCCCTAGCATTTTATTTCTCACTTGGACTGTTAATGAATATTTCTAAAAAGCACACTAAGAGTTCAAAGTTTTCAAATAATGGTAATATAATACTGTTATTATATCTAACACTTACTAGTATTTACCATGTGCCACGCACTGGTCTAAAAGCTTTCGTATATTTATTTAAGCTTCACAACAACTCTATGTGGTGGGAACTCTTACTGTCTCCATTTTATAGATGAGGAACCTGAGGCACAGAGAGATCAAGTAATATACCTGCAGCTATTAAATGATGGAACTAGGATTCAGACCCTGACAGGCTGGCTGTAGGGAGTGTGCTGTCAACACCATGTCTCTTCAGAAGGCATTTCTTTTTCTTTTTTTTTTTTTTTTCCAGAAGGCATTTCTGTCATGAGGGGTTATTTATTGACCAGGGCTTTTTTTTTTTTTTTGGACTGTCTTGGGTCGCCTAGGCTGGAGTGTAGTGGTGTGATCTTGGCTTACTGCAACCTCTACCTCCTGGGTTCAAGCGATTCTTTTGTCTCAACCTCCTGAGTAGCTGGGATTACAGGCGCCCACCACCACGCCTGACTCATTTTTGTATTTTTGGTAGATTTGGGGTTTCACCATATTGGCCAAGCTGGTCTTGAACTTCTGACCTCAGGTGATCCACCCGCTTCGGCTTCCCAAAGTGCTGGGATTACAGGCATGAGCCACTGTGCCCAGTTGACCAGGCCTTTTAATTGATTTTTTTTTTTTTATGATTGAAATGGTGCTAGGAATAATAATAAAAAAAATCTATTATCCCTTATCTGTGATTGCAAAATTCAGAAAGCTCTCATAAATGAAAATTTTTCTTTAAGTTTGGTGTAAATTCATTTAATTGGCAAGACCTGACTTGAACCATTGTAAAGCTATTTGAAGTCTTTATTTAGCCAACTTAGTATGACTGTTCCATGTTTTGTTGCAGAAATATTAATGTGTTTGATTATAGTGCACTGCCCTGAACTCCACTGGGATTATTATATAATATGTACTTTGTGTTCTGCATTACCTTTCTGAAATTCAAAATATTCTGAATTCCAAAACACATCTGGCCCTGAGCTTCAGATGATGGATTGTATACCAAAGATTTTTTTTCCATTTCATTGAATAAATGTTCCTTTAGCTAATACTAAAGCAGGACTTAGTCATGTAGTTAATTTTCCCAAATAATGTTTTTTTTTTTTAATCTGATATTTTTTGTTTTTGCTAGAGCTCCTGAAATTATTCTTGGGTTACCATTTTGTGAAGCTATTGATATGTGGTCACTGGGCTGTGTGATAGCTGAGCTGTTCCTGGGATGGCCTCTTTATCCTGGTGCTTCAGAATATGATCAGGTAAAAGTGTTTATTTGAATGGAAATAGAATGCAAATAGTTACTTGTGAATTAGATTCTGGAGAAAGAGAAGTACTAAGTACTACTGAAGTATTTAGATAATAGGGAAAGAGTAGTCCAATTACTACTAAAGAACTTTTTAAAGAATAGTGTAATTTTCTCTTCCTGCTTCTTAGGCTAAAGTATGTTTGCAATTCTATAATAAAAAAAGAATTTTATTTTATATTACTTAAGGTTGATACTTTGCTAGATCTGTAATGATTTATTAGAGACTTAACTTTCATTAATTTATGTGCTTTGTGAGTTAGGAAAGTAGAGTAAGGATGAGGAACTGGAATTTTAAAAGAGAACTTCTACTTACTCAGAGCTATTATAATTTTACGCATGACACACTGAAGTACTTTCTTCAGACTGAAACACTTCAGGTCCCAGAAGCTGTGACATACTGGGTCGCTAAGATAGGATTTAGAAAGGAAATCATCGAGTTGTAGTAATATATGATCTGTATCTCAAAATAGACAAACTTTAGGAGATACGCTATAATTTCCTAAGGAATTGGTCCGTTAAGGGAAAATGTTTTACTGTGGAAGTAAATTGTGAATTCTCATTTCTTGTTATTTTTTCTTTTTTCTTTTTATTTGTTTGAGATGGAGTCTTGCTCTGTCACCCAGGCTGGAGTGCAGTGGCGCGATCTCGGCTCACTGCAACCTCTTCCTCCCTGGTTCAAGCGATTCTCCTGCCTCAGCCTCCTGAGTAGCTGGGATTACAGGTGCCCGCCACCATGACCAACTAATTTTTGTATTTTTTACTAGAGATGGGGTTTCACCATGTTGGCCAGGCTGGTCTCGAACTCCTGACTTCAGGTGATCCACCTGCCTCAGCCTCCCAAAGTGTTGGGATTACAGGTGTGAGTCACCGTGCCTGGCCTTCTTCTTATTTTTTAAAAATGTTTCTGCCCTTTATGATGTAAGATCCTTGAGGGTAGAGATTGTCTCACATCACCAGTGTATCCTCAGCTCCTAACACTGTGTCTGGTACACAGTAAGTACACCAGTTTTTTTGTTGTGGTTTTTAAGTTTTTATTTTTTTAGAGACAGAGTCTTGCTCAGTCACCCAGGCTGGCATGTAGGCCTGGTCACAGCTTACTGTAACCTCTAGCTCCTGGGCTTAAGTGATCCTCCCACCTCAGCCTCCCAGGTAGATGGGACTATAGGTGCATGCCACCTTGCCTAGCTAATTCTTTTATTTTTTGTAGAGTCGGGGATCTTCCTATATCAGCCTAGGGTGGTCTCAAACTCCCAGGCTCAAGCTATCCTCCTGCCTTGGCCTCCCAAAGTACTGGGATTACAGGTGTGAGCCACCATGCCTGGCCTATATTGTCAAATATCTTTACTTGTCCGTAAATACACTTCTACCTTGTCATTTACAATGTCTGCATGGTATTTTGGTTTCCAGCTACAGGATTTAGAAAGGAAGTTATCTGAGTTGTAGTAGATTCCACAGATTTGAAGTATTAGAAGTCAACAGGAAAAGCAAAAAAGATTATAGCCAAAATTTTCAAAACTGGATTTCCTTGTAAATAATAGATACAGTAGCTGTGGATGGATTAGTATATATAGGTATTTACAGATAAATTTCAGTTGTATTGATTAAAGATTTGATTTCTTCCTTTGCCTAAAGTTAATGATGTTTTAGTGTAAAAGCCTTTAATAATTTCCCTTTTCACTCCAAATAGTTGTTTGATGGTTTTGATGTTTCAGATTCGTTATATTTCACAAACACAAGGCTTGCCAGCTGAATATCTTCTCAGTGCCGGAACAAAAACAACCAGGTTTTTCAACAGAGATCCTAATTTGGGGTACCCACTGTGGAGGCTTAAGGTCTGTCTTCCCTACTATGCTTCCGACTCCTGTACTCCACCCCTCACTCCCCAATTTTCAATTCAAAGTTTAGTTATTAAATTCTTCAGGTAGAGAAGGGAAAGGAGAGGGGGAAACATTTTGAAAAATTATTTCTTTGTACCTGTTTGGCCTTATCCTCAGTTGAAAAACAAAACATTAATTGCTAGTTCAGTTGGCTGAGGTTATTTTGTATATGTTCAATCCACAGCTGATAGAAAGTTTGGAGGGTAATGCTCACCATTAAGCGATAGAACTAGAGACATATAGTAATGACTGATTTTTAGAGAATTCTCAATGAACATGATAAAATCACATAATTTTCTAACTGCCCACATTCAGGACTTCTATATTTTTTCTTGAAACAAATACCTGCTTTTTACTTCTAAGCCTACTCTGTCAGGTTCAGAAATATCTGAGTAATTTGACTAACCCTGTGACTGTGTGTCTGAGTCTGTTGAACAGTTAGCATTTGAGATATCAATTCATTTCAAAGTAGCTTTAAGAGAACAATGGTAGTGTCCCTTTTTACCTGACATTCTTTAGGAACTGTGCTGTATCATTACTTGCATGTTTATCACTGTCGAAAGGGTAGCTGGATATCAAGGTCACATCTCTCCACTAGAAGATTTTCTGGTTGTGAATTACTTTCATGTTTGCCATCTATGGTTGGCAAGGTGACCACACTTGTCTCTTGTATTCTGGCTTTGGTTTTGAATAAAATGTGAAAATAACATACAGATGGAATTTAAGGAGGAAAATCTTTATTTTATAGACACCTGAAGAACATGAACTGGAGACTGGAATAAAATCAAAAGAAGCTCGGAAGTACATTTTTAATTGCTTAGATGACATGGCTCAGGTGAGTACGGAAAGTTTCAGAAAGTCAGACATTTATTTTTAATCAGAGACACTTCTGTTGATTATACTAAAGACAAATTTAATGTTATCTTTCTAGTATTTGTTTTCAGTTTTTATAAAAAATGCGTTAATATTCCACCATGTAGTAAAGGAACATTTAAATCCTAACCAAGTATATTTTTAGAATTACATATTTCTCTCTTGCTTTACTTGTCTTGTTACATAGCAGTGTTTTAAAATATTACTTATGAAAGTTTCTTGTCCCATTTTCTCTATTAAATAACTACTTAAGAATTATATTTATTGAGCGCCTATTATGTTACAAACTCTGAACACTTCACACTTATGTCATTTAATTTTTTCAACAGTAGAAACTTTTATATTTAGGTAGTAACAATCACTATTGCTTAGCTACTTGTTCCATTTTTTTTTTTTTTTTTTTTTGAGACAGAGTCTCACTCTATTGCCCAGGCTGGAGTGCAGTGGCATAATCTCAGCTCACTGCAACCTCTGCCTCCCGGGTTCAAGCGATTCTCCTGCCTCAGCCTCCCAAGTAGCTGGGATTACAGGCACGTGCCACCATGCCCGGCTAATTTTTGTATTTTTTTTAGTAGAGACGGGGTTTTGCCATGTTGGCCAGGCTGGGTCTCAAACTCCTGACCTCAGGTGATCCACCTGCCTTGGCTTCCCAAAATGCTGGGATTACAGGCATGAGCCACTGCGCCCAGCCCCCAAATTTTTAATGACAAGAAATTGTTTAGCTTTCTTCTACCACTAAATTTAGATGAAGATTTTAATTAAGCAGCATAAAAAGAGCTTCCTCCTCTGAAAATGATTAGATTTTCATAGAAAGAATTTCCCCAGGTTTCTCTTTTGATTACATATATACACACACACATAGTTTGGAGGGAAAGCAGCTATGTAGTGTCAGTGCCAAAGGTTAAGTGAAGAAGTATAATTCTGAATTTTCTTTGGAAGGTGAATATGTCTACAGACCTGGAGGGAACAGACATGTTGGCAGAGAAGGCAGACCGAAGAGAATACATTGATCTGTTAAAGAAAATGCTCACAATTGATGCAGATAAGAGAATTACCCCTCTAAAAACTCTTAACCATCAGTTTGTGACAATGACTCACCTTCTGGATTTTCCACATAGCAATCAGTGAGTATGGAATATTCTGGGGCTTTTGCCATGTGGTTCTTTGTTGAGTTACCGCCTTATCAATGGCACTATCAAATGAGCCAGCCACTTTGGTGCTTATAAATCTGGCTCAGCAGTGCTTTTCTTTCTCATTGAAACATCGTAAGATAAAAATTAGATGTGTATTTTTCTTCCCTATGATTATACAAATTCTTGATTTATTTTATCTGAAAGTGATTGGGAAAAAAAGCTTTGATCCATGTTCATCTTGAGTTATTTGCTGTCTGTTTAATCTCAGCATTCATTTAATGAATCTTTAATCTCTTTTTCAGTGTTAAGTCTTGTTTTCAGAACATGGAGATCTGCAAACGGAGGGTTCACATGTATGATACAGTGAGTCAGATCAAGAGTCCCTTCACTACACATGTTGCCCCAAATACAAGCACAAATCTAACCATGAGCTTCAGCAATCAGCTCAATACAGTGCACAATCAGGTATTCAATAAATAATTTTGGAAACTCAAGCTTAAGTGGGATAGAAACTAGTAAGAATACAGGGCAAGGTAAAGAACCAATTTTTGTTTTGGTGGTCATGTTGCTTCTTAGAAATTCTCCACTTGACAAAAGTTGATGGAAAACAGGGTAGACTGATAATACTTACCAGGCACAGGCTAACTAAAGTTAAATATAAAGGCCTAATCCATGCCCTCATATGTTCAGCATCGTCAAATAAATGGGGTCTGACTATTATGCTACTTACTGCTGTTAGTTTTACTGACTTTAGCCAAATGACTTTCTCCCTGTTAGGAGAAGGATTTTATATCTCTTGTTACTGTATTGAAAGGTTTCCAGTCATTAACTTTAAGGGTGGTTTTGCATTTGTTTGCTAGCCAGTGATATTTGCATTTAGGTTTATTTCTGAAGATGTAAGCTTCCCAGTTTCTTGGTTGGGTCTACTTTTTTAATGGAAGAGCCTATGAGATTTGGTGGGATCTTCCATCCAGTAATTTTTTGTGCAGAAGTAGTTGGGGTTTGTGTAGCCACAGCCAACATAGGACCATTAGTTTTTTTTTATTTGCTTATTTGACCATATAATATGCCTTCAATTTAGGGACTAGGGAAGTTTCTTAAGCACAGAGTTATTTCAGAGGCAGTTAACATTACATTTTAAAACATTATTCTACGTTTTTCTGGATAAATTCTGTATATATAAAATTATTGTGTGTCTCTACTTAATACAAGTGTACAAATATAATCCTTTTGTTTTTAGGCCAGTGTTCTAGCTTCCAGTTCTACTGCAGCAGCTGCTACTCTTTCTCTGGCTAATTCAGATGTCTCACTACTAAACTACCAGTCAGCTTTGTACCCATCATCTGCTGCACCAGTTCCTGGAGTTGCCCAGCAGGGTGTTTCCTTGCAGCCTGGAACCACCCAGATTTGCACTCAGACAGATCCATTCCAACAGACATTTATAGTATGTCCACCTGCATTTCAAAGTAAGTGGGGAAACTCCTGTATCATATGGTATTGTATCAGACCTACTTGCTTTAGGCAGCTCTAGTTGTTTAGTTCTGATCTTTACAAGTTTAAACTCTGTCTCTGATGAAGAAGTTAACTAAAATTGGGTAATATCACAAAATGGATTTTCTCTTTTTACATAGGCTATTTATCTAATTATGATGCTATCTGATGCATTGTAAGAGCTCACTTTATGTTTCCTTAATTGAATTGCCTGATACCAGTTTTCTTGCCCATTGAGTCCTTGTGTCAATGTCGTACGTCTTGTATAAGCATGTATCTGTCAATATGCAAAATCTATACAACTTGAAAAAATTTGTTGTAAGCAGAATTGCTAAATATTGGATCTTATTTCCTATATCATTCTTTTATAAAAATTATGTTCCCAATAAAAAGTGATTTTATTCTAAAATGTAAAAATCATGTTTAAGAATGTGGAAACATCTTAAATTACTTAAGGAAAGAAAAATCATTATTTATTGAACTAAAAAATTCTACAGGCTGAGGTGCTTGTGTGGGGCAGGCATTAAGATTATCTTCTTCAGCTTATGAATCATATAGTTCCTGCAACCTCCTGTCAACAGAGGAACAGAATAGCTGAAGGAGGAGGCGGAGTCCCTGTGTTGCAATAAGATTTTAATTTTCACATTCCCGTCCTTCTTAATTTTCACATTGTTGTTCTGTAATCTAGTCTGTCCAGTTTCTTTTTTCTGTATATGGGAAATGTGTGTTTAATCATTTGGTAAGCCATTTAGAAGAATGTTACTTTAAGGCTAAAATCTGATGACACATTTGACTTTCCCAAGAGAAGGTCAGTGTCAGTACCCTGTGAGAATAAACCAGGATTCAGGTATCTCATATAACACTTTACATAGAAGCAGGCAGCATTTTTGCCTTTTTACATCAATTACTTATTGACCGTGACTCTCTTGTTTGTTTGGTTTCTGACAGAGTCGGAGCAAGCAGAAGGAAAAGAGGGGCTAGGGGAGTCAGAGAGATTACCAGGAGGACAGGAGAGCAATAGCGATGTAAACCAGGGAGAAACTACAGGGAGAGCAGAGGAACAGATTCAAAATCCATAAATGCACATTTAGCCTAACTTACCAAATTATTTTCTGCATATGCTTCATAATAGTAAATTCTGTAGTTGGGATTGTCGTATGTTGAGTTATTCTTCCACAGAGCTTAGCAGATTAGCCACTTTTTTCACCACTTTTTCCGAAGAGTTTCATTGGAACAGTTTTCAGATGTGGGACCCTGAAGTTTTCTGCTGCTTCTCAGATGATACGAGATGAAGCAGAAGAACTTTTGAGTTCCTTTAACAAAACAAAATGTAAACTAAAGAAGTTAGAGGGGAAAAGTGGGATAACCCTTTTTAATATAATTAGGTAAGCTTTGAAATTTTTCCTATCTAGGAAGTATAAATAACCTGAGGAGCTATTAGAGCATACTTAAAATTTTCCAAATGAAAAAGGAGTTTTAAAATTAAGGTGATGATGATGATGCCTGATGTGTATTACTATATGCCAGATAATGTTCCAAGTGCTTTTACATGTATTAATTTATCTTCACTAACAATTCTAGGAGGTAGGGTAATGTCATTATCCCCCATTTATAGATGAGAATTTTGAGCATGGTTCCTTCATATGCCCAAAGTCCTATAACTAATTATTGCAGAACCATGATTTGAACCCAGGCAGGGGACTTCATAGCTTCTGTATTTTGAGGTATTATCCTTATTGCCCTTCAGTTGCCAGCCACAACTAGTTGCTCATTTCTGTGCAACAATGGTCTATTCCAGGTTGCCCACTTTTCTTGGACTATCTGTTCTTTTACAAGATGACTATACTTACAGGAGGTTAGATCCTCATCAGTTAGGCCATTTATTCTTTCCATACTTACCTGATTCTTTATTTAAAGGACTATGTTCAATAAAACAAAATAATAACAAAAAATGAAACTATAATCCCTCTTAGGTCAGGAACCAGGGAGAACCTTCCAACAGTGTTGCCTTTTGTTAATTCTTTTTTTCCACTTTTGGGCTCAGCCTAAAGTACAATAGCAATCTAATACATTAGAGTCACATTTGTAGGTCAGTACTATAAATACTACTTTCCATACTATCCTGGTTGGCCAAAATAGATAACACATTTTGCTTAGTGGTAACTATTATTCTGTAATTTTGTCACCTTTCGCTTTATCACCCTGGGGGCTATAGATGAGCTTCTGAAGTGAACATTTCCTCCTAAATTTTACCAATTTGTAGGAGGCTATTATTATACAATACCAATGTCTTGTAGTTAGGCATGTATCCATGTCCTACTATAGGCAAGAATTTTGTGTGGCTTAGCCTTCTTATTGGATAACATTGCCTACAGAAGCATGGCTGGCAACTTTTTAATCTTGATATATGAATTTGTTACTTTTTATTTTTATATGAAAAAGATATTGTTAGTGTTTTAATTCTGATTTTACTATGCCCTCTTATTTTGTACGTTGCTGGATTGTATTTTTCTTCATGACAACTTGTTATTAAATTACTCATAAATTACTGAAGTGGAAAATGAGAAGACTGACTTGCTGAAAACAGCAGTGTTAGGTCTATGAGTTATGCTCATTTGATACCTCCATAGTAATATTAAGAGAAATTAGTTGGTGATAGTTGAGAAAATGTCACCTAAGTAGTCTTTAATTAAAATCTTTATATCCTCACTTAACAAAATTGCAGACATTAGTGAATTAGAAATATAATAGCAACTTAAATTCTTTATGTTGCAAGTTTCGATAAAGTACAGAAGCAACTGAAGGCTCTCAAGTCTTGACAAAAAGAATTGTCTTTAGTTGTGCTTTTCCCCAGGAGGTCTATTTGTAGGAAAGATTTATTCAACATTTGTTCTAAGAGGATAATGAATAAAAAGATAAAGAAGACATGGTTATTGTTATAAAGGCACTGTTACAAAGAAGAATTCTTGATTTTCCTAGCTGTCCATTAACTACAAAAGAGCCCTATTAGATGTCAATGACAAGAGTAGATTTCTAAAATAAGTTGAAGCAAGTTTCTATAAACCAGAATGTCTGCTTTTAAAATATTCTTATCCTAGGCATAATTTTTTTCAGTTCATGCCTGGTTAAGGATAAAATATATGACTGATTTATGGACTAGGTTATATTTTTTGAGGAATGGGGAAAAACATTCTAAATAAGAAGGTAACTTAGATTATAAATTATTGAGCTTTTCGTAATCTTTCTTATCTAATTCACTAAAAGTTATACTTAAGCCTTTGCTTTTAAAGATTAGAATTTTAAAAACAAGTTTTTTTTCCACCTGGTGGATTAAAAAGTGAATAATGCTGGGCACAGTGGCTCACACCTGTAATCCCGGCACTTTGGGAGGCCAAGATGGGCAGATCATGAGGTCAGGAGTTCGAGACCAGCCTGGCCAACATGGTGAAATCCCGTCTCTACTGAAAATATAAAAATTAGACGGGCGTGGTGGCGCACTCCTGTAGTCCCAGCTACTTGGGAGGCTGTGGCAGAAGAATCGCTTGAACTTGAGAGCAGAGTTTGCAGTGAGCCCAGATAGCACCACTGCACTCCAGCCTGGGTGACAGAGCGAGACTCCATCTCAAAAAAAAAAAAAAAAAAAAAAGAAAGTGAATTTAATTTACTAAGTGAAGATTTTTTTCTTTTTGCCTGTACTCTTAATGGAGATGGGATGAATATTGTGTTTTAAATTTTGTAGCATAAAAAAAATTTAGAATTCTTTTAAACCAACCCTTGCTATATCAAACATCTTTCCATTAACCTAACCTGAGGGGAAGTCTCCCTTTTCTTAACTTCCAAGACTTCTATGAATGAAACTTCTTTGTCTTAAGCGTCTAGGATTAAAACCTGAACAGTGGATTATTTGAACAGAAAAGCTGAAAACAAAATAATCTTAAAACAGTACTCCCAGACCTTGCAAAACTATTTAACTGTGATGCCGTTTTCAATAGCTGGACTACAAGCAACAACAAAGCATTCTGGATTCCCTGTGAGGATGGATAATGCTGTACCAATTGTACCCCAGGCACCAGCTGCTCAGCCACTACAGATTCAGTCAGGAGTTCTCACGCAGGTAAAAGCTAGAGCAATGTGGATACTCAATATTGCTAAACACTATTGAGATTCAGATATTTTGTCCTAGAAAATGGTATTTCCTTTGACTATAAGATCTTTCTTGGTCATGATTCAGTGGACTTAAAATGAAACATCTCTATGGAACAATATACTCATTCCTAACACTATTGCAACTCTGCCATTGTCTTCCTTAGACTTGCAGGGAAAAAATATCCAGACATTCTTGAGAAATGGTCTTCTGAGTAAGTTTACTCTAATTTTGCGGGGTGAAGTGTTTTTTTTGTTGTTGTTTGTTTTTTAAATGTTGGAGCTCATATAAAGATAAGTATATATGCAGCATTTTGATTCTAAAATATAAGGTTCCACTTTTGCACCCTTTGTGTCCCTTTTGCTCACTCTTTTAGAATTTCATCACAGTTGAGAGGCTGGATCACATCAGGATGCCTCTTCACGTATTACATTCCTTCATTCCGTGTGTTTACCCAGATTGTAGAAAGCTTTAAAACTTTATACTTGCTATGAACATTCGACTAAGATGATAGAGAAAATTGTAAAGTATTTAAATAGCAACAAACAGTATATTTTATATTTTATATATAAATGTTTGTGGCCTATGACACATAGGAAATTCTCAAATCCAAAAACCCTATTTTGTGAACAGGAGGAAGAATTCTTAATAAATGTCTTTGTTTCATAGAACTGATCCCCTGAATCTAGCCCAAGGAGGATTCATATACTTCTTTGTTTTAGGCCATTGGCATTTGACTTTGTGGGCCAATGCCGTACAAAGTTGAAGGGGGAAAGTTGTGTTTGGTATATGCATTTTAGATGCTATCAAATTACTGTTCATTGTCAGTAATAACTTGGGGGGAATGAGAACCCTTCTGAATCCGGATATCCTGCCTCCGTGTTTGTTTCACTCACCTGCCTAATCTACGTTTCAGGGAAGCTGTACACCACTAATGGTAGCAACTCTCCACCCTCAAGTAGCCACCATCACACCGCAGTATGCGGTGCCCTTTACTCTGAGCTGCGCAGCCGGCCGGCCGGCGCTGGTTGAACAGACTGCCGCTGTACTGGTAATTCCCCTCACTTGATTGTGCTACTAACGGAGTTTCTTTGGTTTCTTTCTTTTTTGTTTTTTCCTGTTTGTTTTTGTTCTGTTTTTTTCTGGTTTATTTTTCAAAAAAATTTTTTAGCTTAGTCTTTGCAGAGGGCATGGAAGCATGTGCCATCTTGTGGCTGTGTTCTTGCTACATCGTTTAATGTCTCATTGTTTTCCTCCCCAACATTTGCTGTAGCACTGTCTGACTGATGGTTATGTGGCTCTGTAAGGAGCCAGATCCCTTGATTCTTCTTTGCCAGCCTAGTGTGATAAAAGCTCTTGATGTAGCCTCAGAAGAGCTTCAACACTGTTACTTGTTTTCTGCCTTTTACCCTCTGATCCTTGAGAATGAAGGAAATGGCCTTTAATTTGGCTTAGCTACAGGTACCCGGGTGGCCAAAATTGAACTCCTTGGCAAGATAGCTTTCTCCTTTTTTTGCTGTTTTAAGGTTCTAAAACTTTTCTGCATGTGGAAATGCTTAAGATGCTCTTAATTTATTGCTTTATCAGTTGATACTAACCATCCTTCTATGGACACATGAAGATAGCTCTTTTTGCCACTCATGATCAGTGGCAGCTTATATCTTACATTTAAAGATATTCCCTTTAGAATGTAGATCATATTGTAGGTCATATTGTTGGTTGAAATTAAAAGTGAACACATTTTTAGGAGTTTTGGGAGGAATTAATTATTTTACAAATAGGTCTTTATACAAAGGTTGAAAGTATGGCCAACAAACTATGCAAATACAATATCTTTGTTATTAAAAGTCATGGGGAATAGTTACTTAATATAGCTGCAATTGTAGTATTGGGCTTAGAGATAGAAAAAACAACCAAGACTTTGAGGTGTGTTTCAGGATTTGTAACCTTAAGAGTGATTTTTTGGATGTGTTTTGGTTTATATGGGGAGTTAGAATTGTTTATTGGATATCCAGCATTTTATCATTTGAAATTTAAAATTAGGTAAGCATCCAAAAACCTGAAAGGCACTATTGAATCCTGTTATTTCTCTGTTTTCAAAGTTGCTTTAAATTTCTTTTGTTGTTTCTTAAGTATTCATGTGAGTGAAAACACTTCCAGAAACATACTTTGGTTGGAATTTGGTTTTCATTTTAAAAGTCTTTGTCACTTCCAGATTAATTTTCTTGTAAGCATAAATCCTGAGTGTGAGGGAGTCAGATATATTTCCAACTTGATTGATCCAAGCCACTGGTTTTAACTCACTCTTCTGTAGTTTCGAGGTTGGAATGTTAGTTGACACTTCTCCTTTGCTGCTTCTCTTAAGTTTGCACTAGCCATTTGCTAAGCTTTGCATATTTTTGTTCTTCCTCTGTCAAAACAGTTCGTCGCTTGGAACGCCAGATTTCTGCCTCACATTGGAATGTTATTTCTTGCTTTGTATTAAACTACATGCTTTGTCTTGTGCAGGTGTTGGCTTATGGAAAGACGCATGGTGTGACTTAACATACTTCTTTTATTTTTTGTTTTGTTTTATTTTGTTTTAAATTCTGCTTATGGTAGCAGACGTGTTTGCAGTTTCTCTGCTTTGAAGGCTTCTTGTTTGGAACCAGTATTTGTAACAAGTGGATCTGTTACTTGCAGAAATATTTTTAAAACAGTGTGTTGATGGCCTTGCAATTTGAAATTCAAGAAACAGAACCATATGTACCCAAGCATTGTAGGTAATCGTACTGCAGAATTCAAGTTTAAAAAGGAAACTTCCAAATCTGTTCCCATTTTTTTTTTCAAAAAATGCCAGAATTTCTGTGAGGAAGAAGTACAGAAAACATTTGTTGCTCAGTTTATTGCAAGTGACATGGCTTTTTTAAAACTAGAAATCATGTATTTTCTTGTAGTGATTAGTTTTTATGTGGAAATATTCCTGCAAATGATACATAAAAACATATTTTAGGTAACTATGAGAAACAAAGTATGATGCTTTCTGCTTCTATTTCTTAAACATCTTACTTTTTGCCTTATTTTGAAATTCCATTATGTGGCTATAAATGATGAAGTTAGCTTTTTCTTGCTGGCATAAGATTTTTTTCCCAAAAGGATTAGGCCTTTGGTCATCCACATCTGGCTCCATTTTCCAAATACTACCCTTGTAAAAAAGGCAACAGTTCTGCCCTTTGTTTTATGGGTTGAATTGATCTGATACCTTATCTGATTGGCAGTCAGATTAAAAAATTTTTAATCTCCAGGGAGTCCTCTTAACTCTTTCTAGGGATTTATTTTAGAATTGTTGCAAAAATGAAACTCCAGCATTTAACCAGCTCTTATCTCTGAACTCTCAGACTCCTTTTCTCTACAGTATAATAGAAGCTCTTAACCGCAGGGATCTTCTTTTCTTTAATACCCGGGTGGTCAGGTTATGGGGGTGGGCAAGAGAAAGCGGTATGTTTTCTTTCCCCATTCATAAGACTTGTAGCTTGAGCCCCTCTGACCTTTCTTTTTTAATCTCTGCAAGTTAACAATCTACAAGCAACTTCTTTTAAGATATGAATTTTTCTTTCTTTAAAAAAAACAGAAGAAAAAGCCAAGAATGAATCAAGTCTGGATGTTTTTTATGTGTGTTTCCTTACAGCAGGCGTGGCCTGGAGGGACTCAGCAAATTCTCCTGCCTTCAACTTGGCAACAGTTGCCTGGGGTAGCTCTACACAACTCTGTCCAGCCCACAGCAATGATTCCAGAGGCCATGGGGAGTGGACAGCAGCTAGCTGACTGGAGGCAAGTGTCCTGTGTTACTCTGGGAGATTTGTAAGGGCAGATCCCATAGGGTGGGAGCACTTGATAATAAGGAGAGAGACTAGTAAGAAAATAAAGGAAAATTTGACACTGTTGGAATCCTTTAAGAACCCATATCAGGCTAGGAGATGGTGTTATAAGAAAACTTTGAATATAGGAAAGCAATAGGTTCTGAAGGTCAGGAATCATTTCTTCTAGATTTTTTAAAGAGAGTCTTAAGTGATTAGAAACCATACAGTGAGATCCTAAAGCCTTGTAATCTAAGTCCCCAACTTTATCTTTTACAATGAAGATTCTTTTTTCTTTTTTTTAATTACATACTAGGTATATATATTTATGGGGTACATGAGATGTTTTGACACAGGCATGTAATGTGAAATAAGCACATCATGGAAAAGGGGGTGTCCATCCCCTCAAGCGTTTATCCTTTGAGTTACAAATAATCCAATTACACTCTTTAAGTCATTTAAAAATGTACAATTAAGTTATTACTGACTATAATCACCTATTGTGCTATCAAATAGTAGTTCTTATTCTTTTTTTTTTTTTTTTTTTTTGTACCCATTAACCATCCCTACCTCCCCACTAGCCCTCCACTACTCTTACCAGCCTCTGGTAACCATCCTACTCTCTATGTCCATGAATTAAATTGTTTTGATTTTTAGATCCCATAAATAAGTGAGAACATGTGGTTTGTTTTTCTGTGTCTGGCTTATTTCACTTAACATAATGATCTTGAGTTCCATCCATGTTGTTGCAAATGACAGGATCTCATTCTTTTTGTGGCTGAGTAGTACTCCATTGTGTATATGTACCATATTTTCTTTATTCATTCATCTGTTGATGGACACTTAGGCTGCTTCCAAATCTTACTGTGAACAGTGCCGCAACATAGAAGTGCAGGTATCTCTTTGATATACTAATTTCCTTTCTTTTGGGTATATACCCAGCAGTGGGATTGCTGGATCATATGGTAGCTCAATTTTTAGTTTTTACAGGAACCTCCAAACTGTTCTCCATAATAGTTGTACTAACTTACATTCCTACCAACAGTGTACAGTTGTTCCCTTTTTTCCATATCCTTGGCAGTGTTTATTATTGCTTGTCTTTTGGATATAAGCCATTTTAACTGGGGTGAGATAATATCTCATTGCAGTTTTGATCTGCATTTCTCTAATGATCAGAGATGTTGAGCACCTTTTCATATGCCTGTTTGTCGTTTGTAAGTCATCTTTTGGAAAATGTCTATTCAATTCTTTTGCCCATTTTTTGATCATATTATTAGATTTTTTTCCATAGAGTTGTTTGAGCTGCTTACGTATTCTAGTTATTAATCCCTTATCAGATGGTAGGTGCTCAACTTTAAAAAAAATAAAATGCAGCTGCATTTTGGCTAATTACTTTTGATGTCTGTTTGGTCCTGATTCTTCAGTGGTTTTGGAATTCACTCTTCTCTTTATTTCTGTTGGTACAGGAATGCCCACTCTCATGGCAACCAGTACAGCACTATCATGCAGCAGCCATCCTTGCTGACTAACCATGTGACATTGGCCACTGCTCAGCCTCTGAATGTTGGTGTTGCCCATGTTGTCAGACAACAACAATCCAGTTCCCTCCCTTCGAAGAAGAATAAGCAGTCAGCTCCAGTCTCTTCCAAGTGAGTCTGTGTTACAGCTGATAGTTAAAACTGTGCCAGTTTGAGAGATATGTTGCCTTGCATTTGGAATATTGTATAGACATATAATATAGATATGAAGCAGCAAGTAGCTGCCAAATTGAGGAAGAAAAAATCATTTCATCTGGGCATGTACACCAGGTGTGTCCTGGTTTTATGATGGTCCTTTGTCTCTGCTGCCACTTTGAATCTAGGGCATTTTATGATGTTTTTATTTTACTTTACAGAGTGAAATTTAATCCTGGGATAAAGGGCTTATAAAAGTAAAATGTCTTTTGTATTTTGGTGTTCTTGTCCCTGGAAACTCTTGCCAGCATGGTGCTTATTTTCACTGGAACTTATATAGTTAAATGTATTTGCTTAATGATTATGTAAAAAGGAATCAATGAGTAAATTGGAAAGCAGTCTGGGGAAAAGATACACAATTTGGAAGGCCAAGGACTGAATCATCTTTCCATGTGAACTTTTCCTACAGGTCCTCTCTAGATGTTCTGCCTTCCCAAGTCTATTCTCTGGTTGGGAGCAGTCCCCTCCGCACCACATCTTCTTATAATTCCTTAGTCCCTGTCCAAGATCAGCATCAGCCCATCATCATTCCAGATACTCCCAGCCCTCCTGTGAGTGTCATCACTATCCGAAGTGACACTGATGAGGAAGAGGACAACAAATACAAGCCCAGTAGGTAAGATAAGTGAATGGTTCCTGGCTCTATTGGTTTTAGGCTGTTGGCTTCAGGCAAGTGGGCCCAGTTTGGCCTGTGAAAGAAAGAACCGGTGGGGCATGGTGGCTCACGCCTGTAATCCCAGCACTTTGGGAGGTTGAGGCCAGCAGATCACCTGAGGTGAGGAGTTCAAGACCAGCCTGGCCAACATGGCACAACCCTGTCTCTACTAAAAATACAAAAATTAGCAGGGCGTGGTGGCACATGTTTGTATCCCAGCTACTCGGGAGGCTGAGGCAGGAGAATCACTTGAACCCAGGAGGCGGAGGTTACAGTGAGCTGAGATCGTGCCACTGCACTCCAGCCTGAGTGACAGAGCAAGACTGCATCCCCTCCCGCCCCCACCCAAGAAAAAGGGCCGAAGAAAAAGGTATTTTGGAAGCATAGCCTTCGATGGGGCTTTTGGTGTTGGGCATACGGAAGAGGGAATGACCTTTTGCTTTTACCTGAGAAGGTAGGATTCACACATGAAAGTAACTCAGGAGACTTTACAGAGTCATGCAGAAATGAAGTTTAAGTGAACTTGGAAGAGAAAATTTAGAATGAATTTAGAGCCTGTTAGTTCAAAAGGACCAATTGTAAGATGGTAGAGGCAACATACAGGAGGTGTTAGAGGTGTGGACTCTGAAGTCATTCTGTCCTGGGTCTGAATCCTGTCTTCACCACTCATCACTTCTTGTGTGACCCTGGGCAAGTTCCTCATCTCCCTATTCCTTAGTTTCCTCATCTGCAAAATGGGGTTAATAGTACCTACTTCATAGGATTGTTGTAAGGATTCAGTGGGATTTATGTAGAGCATGAGAGTAGTGCCTGATACATAAGTACCCAGAAGTTTACTGCTGCTAATATTACTATTATTATTACCATCTTTATCATCATTGTTATCATGGGAGAACCAGAGACAGATCATCTAAGAAACATTGCTTAAAAGGGCAGTTGAAGCTCGGCATGGTGGCTCATGCCTGCAATCCTAGCACTTTGGGAGGCCAAAGCGGGAAGATCACTTGAGGCCAGGAATTTGAGACCCACCTGGGAAACATAGTGACATCTCATCACTACAAAAGATAAAAACAGTTGGGCATGGTGGTACACACCTGTAGTCACAGCTACTCGGGAGGCTAAGATGGGAGGATAGCTTGAGCCCAGGAGGTTGAGGTTGCAGCGAGCTGTGATCACTCCACTGCACTCCAGCCTGGGTGACAGAACAAGACGCTGTCACACACACAAAAAAGAACAATTCAGTTTTCATGTATTTTTCTTTTCCTCAGCTCTGGCCTGAAGCCAAGGTCTAATGTCATCAGTTATGTCACTGTCAATGATTCTCCAGACTCTGACTCTTCTTTGAGCAGCCCTTATTCCACTGATACCCTGAGTGCTCTCCGAGGCAATAGTGGATCTGTTTTGGAGGGGCCTGGCAGAGTTGTGGCAGATGGCACTGGCACCCGCACCATCATTGTGCCTCCACTGAAAACTCAGCTTGGTGACTGCACTGTAGCAACCCAGGCCTCAGGTGAGTGTTATCTTCACAGCTTGAGTTGAATTCTCCTTTGATGTGTGAATGCTTAAATATTTTGCCATAATCCACTTATATCAGTGGTAGAGACCAGTGGTGTAGACATTCTTAAAGAGTCCTTAATTCAGAAATCAGTTCCCTGCACAATGTGAAATTATTTTTGGCCATCACTTTATCTTCCTGTGTTTATTTTGCTTGGATTAATATACAAATGAGATTGTAGTCTCAGAAACACATTCAATGCTGATGGGAGAAAGCAGACAAGACGTGTGATATTGCAAGAAGAATTAGCAGGCAATTAGGTTTGCCACAGATGATTTGAATTTGGCAATCGAGATGTAGACAGGACTTGATAATATTGAAAATGACTGCAAAAGTGTTTTGGAAAACAGTTATATTCTTTAGATTTTTTTCTCACCCAGTGTCATAGCAGTGATGCTTTTGATGGTTTTATTACCAACCCAATTACTTCCATCGTCTTTGCCCTGTTAGATACTGGACTTAGGCTCCCTGGTTTAGTTATTGTGTTAGTTGGGTAATAGTAGTTGCAGTAACAAATCCTAGATTTTTGTAGCATAACATAGTAGAATTTTACTTCTCTCTCATATAATTTCTTGGTACAAGTGTTTCATTCCTGAGCATCCAGTCAGAAAGAGAAAGAAAGTTTGAAGGAGGCACACATATGTCTTAACCTCTTTAGGCTGGAAATAAGTGGAAATAGTGAATGCTTCTCACATGGCCCCACCTAGATGCAAGTGAGCCCAGGCAATGTAGTCTTGTTAAGGCAGCTGCTTTTCAGTGACAACTTCATACCAAGGAAGGGGTTGGTGAAGTTTAGGTGTCAACATAAACCTGGGCCATACTTGTATAAATTATGTTTTATTATGTATTATCTTACTGCCATAGACATAAACAGGGTTGTAATTTGAGGGTATTGTGTTATGCCTCTGTGTGATTCTTTTCAGAAGTAGACAGTTGTCCCATTGCAGACAAGAGAGAGAGCCTCCTGATGCCAGGCTACTGAATAGAATTATTAGTACCTCCGTGTGCTCTTGGGTCCAGAGAATATAGGCTATCACATGAGACACTGAATAAATGCTCTGGTTTTCCTAATGGGAACACAGAAGCAAGCAAAATTTCACATTCAGCTGTCCTGTAATTTCTAAGAATCTGAAGACAGTAAGTGTCCAACAAGATAGAATTTTGCCTTCTTTTAAACCCTCTTGACACTTTAATATCCTAAGAATTACCAATAGCTTTCTCAGCTTCACATTATCATTTCTGTGCTTATTTAATCCCTTCCTACATAAAACTATAAACTCTTGGAGAGAGGGATGGTGTCTTAGCATATTTGTATTTCCAGTCGTTCCTTGTATATAACAAGAGATTATAGTTAAAATATTTATAATATTTATTTAAGTGAATATTTTGAGGATCCTATGTGGAGATTTGTGCCAAGACAGAAAAGAAATGGGTGATAACAGGTTATTTTCTTCTCGTGTAAATAGAATTGAGACCTTAATGCTTGCAAACTACATACAGATGTGGACTAATTAATATGATGCCATCTGAGGTTAGCTCAGTGATGTCTACTCATAACTATTAAGCCTGGTGCTTTTTTAGGTCTCCTGAGCAATAAGACCAAGCCAGTAGCTTCAGTGAGTGGGCAGTCATCTGGATGCTGTATCACCCCCACAGGGTATCGAGCTCAACGCGGGGGGACCAGTGCAGCACAACCACTCAACCTTAGCCAGGTAAGTGCTGTGGGCTACTGCCTTCTGTTTGGGCCCTGCACTGTTGTTACTTTCTGGAGAACCCTGTTTCTGGCTGGATGCTGAATAAAGCCAAATGAAGCCCCTTTTGTGTCAAACAATTTTGTGTTCTATGGCTTACGTCGTACCGCATATGCTGTGTCTCTTCATTCACTCTGTAAGTGTGTTCAGGATGTACATTCTAGGTTTTCCATCAGACCTCCGTAAGTCTACCCTGGAAGGTTAGAGAAACGTCTGGGATTTAGAAAGAGCCTGGGATGCTTTAACCATGTCTGTGATAGGCATATGCTTTGAGACCAGATTCTCTTTATCCCCCAGGCCATAAGTAAGCTGATCCTTACATAGTTTACTTGAGTCAAGAGATTGTGAAAAGCTCATTGGCCACCAAATTCAACTGGTTCTAGGTCCTACTTGTTGCTGGAGTCTGCGAGTTGGGACTTCCCCACTCTCCGAACACCCCCAGCCCCAACCTACCCTTCTGCTTCTCTCATTACTTTATTCTATTTGTGTTCACTCTTAGAAGCTAAAATTCGAGTGCTTGTATGATGTCCACCAGTAGTGAGAAAGTGTCAGTATGAGGGTATGTGAGAGAGAGCACATGCAAGTGAAAATGTAAGTTTGAGTTAGTGCATGTATTTTAGGCTCCACATTTCAAGAGGGGTATGAAGAACTTAGAGGATGAAAACAAAAGAAAGCAATGGTAAGAAATAAAGGTTAGGAAAAATTCAAATTTACTGACGCCAGAATAGGGTGAGTTGAGTCACCAGTTATTAACTTGCAGGAGTGGGGAACCCTATGATCTCTTGATTCTCCCTCTTCCTGTCATACTTATAAGCAAAATGCTGTTACCTGAGCCAGGTTAGGATCTATCTTGCTAAGAGGCAGAGGGAGGGGTGGCTGATTTCTGACAGCATTCAATGCCAGTCTGGGAGATTATGTGCTATACCCATTCGGAAACAGTACAAGTCAGGACCTGAGCTCTTAACTTGGCCTTTGGTGCCCTGAGCTGGAGTGACCTCAAGATTCCTCACTTCTTCCTTCTTTCTTCCAGAACCAGCAGTCATCGGCGGCTCCAACCTCACAGGAGAGAAGCAGCAACCCAGCCCCCCGCAGGCAGCAGGCGTTTGTGGCCCCTCTCTCCCAAGCCCCCTACACCTTCCAGCATGGCAGCCCGCTACACTCGACAGGGCACCCACACCTTGCCCCGGCCCCTGCTCACCTGCCAAGCCAGGCTCATCTGTATACGTATGCTGCCCCGACTTCTGCTGCTGCACTGGGCTCAACCAGCTCCATTGCTCATCTTTTCTCCCCACAGGGTTCCTCAAGGCATGCTGCAGCCTATGCCACTCACCCTAGCACTTTGGTGCACCAGGTCCCTGTCAGTGTTGGGCCCAGCCTCCTCACTTCTGCCAGCGTGGCCCCTGCTCAGTACCAACACCAGTTTGCCACCCAATCCTACATTGGGTCTTCCCGAGGCTCAACAATTTACACTGGATACCCGCTGAGTCCTACCAAGATCAGCCAGTATTCCTACTTATAGTTGGTGAGCATGAGGGAGGAGGAGTCATGGCTACCTTCTCCTGGCCCTGAGTTCTTAATATTGGGCTATGGAGAGATCCTCCTTTACCCTCTTGAAATTTCTTAGCCAGCAACTTGTTCTGCAGGGGCCCACTGAAGCAGAAGGTTTTTCTCTGGGGGAACCTGTCTCAGTGTTGACTGCATTGTTGTAGTCTTCCCAAAGTTTGCCCTATTTTTAAATTCTTTATTTTTGTGACAGCAATTTTGGTACTTGGAAGAGTTCAGATGCCCATCTTCTGCAGTTACCAAGGAAGAGAGATTGTTCTGAAGTTACCCTCTGAAAAATATTTTGTCTCTCTGACTTGATTTCTATAAATGCTTTTAAAAACAAGTGAAGCCCCTCTTTATTTCATTTTGTGTTATTGTGATTGCTGGTCAGGAAAAATGCTGATAGAAGGAGTTGAAATCTGATGACAAGAAAAGAAAAATCATTACTTTTTGTTTGTTTATAAACTCAGACTTGCCTATTTTATTTTAAAAGCGGCTTACACAAGTCTGTATTTTTACTATCAGGCATTTCTCCTCAAAATCTCCCTTTTGTTTATTGGACGTTTAAACTTACAGAGTTTCAGTTTTGTTTTAATGTCATATTATACTTAATGGGCAATTGTTATTTTTGCAAAACTGGTTACGTATTACTCTATGTTACTATTGAGATTCTCTCAATTGCTCCTGTGTTTGTTATAAAGTAGTGTTTAAAAGGCAGCTCACCATTTGCTGGTAACTTAATGTGAGAGAATCCATATCTGCGTGAAAACACCAAGTATTCTTTTTAAATGAAGCACCATGAATTCTTTTTTAAATTATTTTTTAAAAGTCTTTCTCTCTCTGATTCAGCTTAAATTTTTTTATCGAAAAAGCCATTAAGGTGGTTATTATTATATGGTGGTGGTGGTTTTATTATATGCAAAATCTCTGTCTATTATGAGATACTGGCATTGATGAGCTTTGCCTAAAGATTAGTATGAATTTTCAGTAATACACCTCTGTTTTGCTCATCTCTCCCTTCTGTTTTATGTGATTTGTTTGGGGAGAAAGCTAAAAAAACCTGAAACCAGATAAGAACATTTCTTGTGTATAGCTTTTATACTTTAAAGTAGCTTCCTTTGTATGCCAGCAGCAAATTGAATGCTCTCTTATTAAGACTTATATAATAAGTGCATGTAGGAATTGCAAAAAATATTTTAAAAATTTATTACTGAATTTAAAAATATTTTAGAAGTTTTGTAATGGTGGTGTTTTAATATTTTACATAATTAAATATGTACATATTGATTAGAAAAATATAACAAGCAATTTTTCCTGCTAACCCAAAATGTTATTTGTAATCAAATGTGTAGTGATTACACTTGAATTGTGTACTTAGTGTGTGTGTGATCCTCCAGTGTTATCCCGGAGATGGATTGATGTCTCCATTGTATTTAAACCAAAATGAACTGATACTTGTTGGAATGTATGTGAACTAATTGCAATTATATTAGAGCATATTACTGTAGTGCTGAATGAGCAGGGGCATTGCCTGCAAGGAGAGGAGACCCTTGGAATTGTTTTGCACAGGTGTGTCTGGTGAGGAGTTTTTCAGTGTGTGTCTCTTCCTTCCCTTTCTTCCTCCTTCCCTTATTGTAGTGCCTTATATGATAATGTAGTGGTTAATAGAGTTTACAGTGAGCTTGCCTTAGGATGGACCAGCAAGCCCCCGTGGACCCTAAGTTGTTCACCGGGATTTATCAGAACAGGATTAGTAGCTGTATTGTGTAAATGCATTGTTCTCAGTTTCCCTGCCAACATTGAAAAATAAAAACAGCAGCTTTTCTCCTTTACCACCACCTCTACCCCTTTCCATTTTGGATTCTCAGCTGAGTTCTCACAGAAGCATTTTCCCCATGTGGCTCTCTCACTGTGCGTTGCTACCTTGCTTCTGTGAGAATTCAGGAAGCAGGTGAGAGGAGTCAAGCCAATATTAAATATGCATTCTTTTAAAGTACGTGCAATCACTTTTAGAATGAATTTTTTTTTTCCTTTTCCCATGTGGCAGTCCTTCCTGCACATAGTTGACATTCCTAGTAAAATATTTGCTTGTTGAAAAAAACATGTAACAGATGTGTTTATACCAAAGAGCCTGTTGTATTGCTTACCATGTCCCCATACTATGAGGAGAAGTTTTGTGGTGCCGCTGGTGACAAGGAACTCACAGAAAGGTTTCTTAGCTGGTGAAGAATATAGAGAAGGAACCAAAGCCTGTTGAGTCATTGAGGCTTTTGAGGTTTCTTTTTTAACAGCTTGTATAGTCTTGGGGCCCTTCAAGCTGTGAAATTGTCCTTGTACTCTCAGCTCCTGCATGGATCTGGGTCAAGTAGAAGGTACTGGGGATGGGGACATTCCTGCCCATAAAGGATTTGGGGAAAGAAGATTAATCCTAAAATACAGGTGTGTTCCATCTGAATTGAAAATGATATATTTGAGATATAATTTTAGGACTGGTTCTATGTAGATAGAGATGGTGTCAAGGAGGTGCAGGATGGAGATGGGAGATTTCATGGAGCCTGGTCAGCCAGCTCTGTAACAGGTTGAACACCGAGGAGCTGTCAAAGTATTTGGAGTTTCTTCATTGTAAGGAGTAAGGGCTTCCAAGATGGGGCAGGTAGTCAGTACAGCCTACCAGGAACATGT
The DNA here is from genome assembly GCF_029281585.2 of Gorilla gorilla gorilla. NCBI lineage: Eukaryota > Metazoa > Chordata > Mammalia > Primates > Hominidae > Gorilla > Gorilla gorilla. The sequence continues at coordinate 118,368,679 of NC_073224.2, forward strand.
TGTGTTTTCTTTATTTTTTTAAAATCATTATATTGAGTTGTGTTTTCAGCACTATATTGGTCAAGATAGCCAAGCAGTTTGTATAATTTCTGTCACTAGTGTCATACAGTTTTCTGGTCAACATGTGTGATCTTTGTGTCTCCTTTTTGCCAAGCACATTCTGATTTTCTTATTGGAACACAGGTCTAGTTTCTAAAGGACAAATTTTTTGTTCCTTGTCTTTTTTCTATAAGGGACAAGATTTGTTGTTTTTGTAAGAAATCAGATGCAGGAAAGAAAACCAAATCCCATTCCTGCACCCCAGTCCAATAAGCAGATACCACTTAAGATAGGAGTCTAAACTCCACAGAAAAGGATAATACCAAGAGCTTGTATTGTTACCTTAGTCACTTGACTAGCAGTGTGTGGCTTTAAAAACTAGAGATTTTTCAGTCTTAGTCTGCAAACTGGCATTTCCGATTTTCCAACATAAAAATCCACCTGTGTCTGCTGAATGTGTATGTATGTGCTCACTGTGGCTTTAGATTCTGTCCCTGGGGTTAGCCCTGTTGGCCCTGACAGGAAGGGAGGAAGCCTGGTGAATTTAGTAAGCAGCTGGCCTGGGTCACAGTGACCTGACCTCAAACCAGCTTAAGGCTTTAAGTCCTCTCTCAGAACTTGCATTTCCAACTTCTTCCTTTCTGGGTGAGAGAAGTGGGGAAGGGTTCAGTGTAGCCACTCTGGGCTCATAGGGACACTTGGTCACTGCAGAGTTTTTAATAGCTCCCAGGAGGTGATATTATTTTCAGTGCTCAGCTGAAATACCAACCCCAGGAATAAGAACTCCATTTCAAACAGTTCTGGCCATTCTGAGCCTGCTTTTGTGATTGCTCATCCATTGTCCTCCACTAGAGGGGCTAAGCTTAACTGCCCTTAGCCAGGCAAGCACAGTAATGTGTGTTTTGTTCAGCATTATTATGCAAAAATTCACTAGTTGAGATGGTTTGTTTTAGGATAGGAAATGAAATTGCCTCTCAGTGACAGGAGTGGCCCGAGCCTGCTTCCTATTTTGATTTTTTTTTTTTTAACTGATAGATGGTGCAGCATGTCTACATGGTTGTTTGTTGCTAAACTTTATATAATGTGTGGTTTCAATTCAGCTTGAAAAATAATCTCACTACATGTAGCAGTACATTATATGTACATTATATGTAATGTTAGTATTTCTGCTTTGAATCCTTGATATTGCAATGGAATTCCTACTTTATTAAATGTATTTGATATGCTAGTTATTGTGTGCGATTTAAACTTTTTTTGCTTTCTCCCTTTTTTTGGTTGTGCGCTTTCTTTTACAACAAGCCTCTAGAAACAGATAGTTTCTGAGAATTACTGAGCTATGTTTGTAATGCAGATGTACTTAGGGAGTATGTAAAATAATCATTTTAACAAAAGAAATAGATATTTAAAATTTAATACTAACTATGGGAAAAGGGTCCATTGTGTAAAACATAGTTTATCTTTGGATTCAATGTTTGTCTTTGGTTTTACAAAGTAGCTTGTATTTTCAGTATTTTCTACATAATATGGTAAAATGTAGAGCAATTGCAATGCATCAATAAAATGGGTAAATTTTCTGAATTATGTGGCTGTTTTTGACTTCTGTTATAGGACATAAAGGGGATCAATAAATGACATCTTTGAAAGTGGCTAAGCATATTGTATTTGAACATCAGTAGAGTACTAGAGACAATTTCATTCTTCATACAAATCTCCATACTGGAAATGAATAGGGTTTGGCAGGGAATACTTCCCAAGAATGCAGTGTCCAGGGTCCTTACTTCACATCATCTGGATCTGACCCTTTGAGAGAGGTAGAAGACTTCTGAGACCGGCAAATTAAGCTTTGTTTCCTCATATATTTTGCCAAATAGCAGTAGCAGAATGAAAAGATGAGTAACCACAGGAAGCTGCTATTTTTCCCCTCCTTTCAAACTGTACTGTTAGAGTCATGGTCCTTTTTAGAGAAGGAACCTCTCATCAGATTCTGTTGATTCTAAAGTGAATAGAATTTCTCCCGATAAAGAAATAGGGGTTTGTTTGGATTAATGACTGCAGGTCTCTGAGTAAATGCTCTATTTGATTTTTTTTTTTCGGCCCGTGTGTCAGGCCAAGTCTACCTTATGGTGGCCATTAATTCATTTTGGGCTCCTGTAGCCTTAGTTGGGATATAGAAATGAGAAACACTCAGAAATACCCTTTTGGACCACAACCAAGAGAAATAACCAATAGTCTTTTCTCCCAGTGGTAAGGAAGTCAGAATGCATTGATCTAGACTGCAACAACATATATATATCAGATTCCGCCCCCCCTGCAATACATGAATGTATAGTAAATTAGTGTGAACTCACTGAACACTCCTCAGTTTTGGTGAGAGACTATATCTGGCCTCTTTCAAGCAAAGGAAAGCCATGTAAAACTGCTGCTGTCAGCCTTACTTCCAGACGATCGAGTTAATTTACTAACTTCTCAGTGACCTGTTTTTTTTTTTAATCTCAGTTATATTTTCTTCCTTGGGCTAAATCAGATATTTGCATATCCCCCAAGGTAGTAATTGGATAGTCTTGGGGGAAATATGCATTTTAGTGGTGAAAACCCCTGTAAATTCAATATATTTGGCTTTTGTGGAAAATTTTCCTCATGGGGTGAAGTCTTAAGCCTTAGTTTCTGTATTAATCATGAGAGATGACACCAGGTGCTTAGCACAAGGTGGCGCCAATGAGCTTTAGAATAAGTTGGGCTTGACCACTTGGGCCATTTTTTTCCTGCTTCCTGCCTTCAAGCCTCACCTCCCCACCTCCCAGCTTCTACTGAACAAGGCTGAAAACAACCCACTCTATTGCAGGGAAAGGGAAGGATTAATGAAAAACGTCAGTTTCTTAAGTCAGCACTGGTGAAACTTTCCTAAAACAGGAATGGCGTTTGCTGAGTTTTCTCTGGGGTCTCTGCTTTCTGCAGCTAGCTTCCCTGCTTGACTGCCTAGAAGGCCTCTGCCTTCGGGTTTCCATCTCTTTCCCCTCCAGAGGAGCCTACAGCCTAGGCGGGAGGTGGTTAAGGTTTCTGGCTGCTGTGCAATGGGGCCATCTGTGTTTGATCAATCCTGGCGGAAAGGAGGGGGTGGGGGTTGTAAAGAGACTGAAAGCATTCCAGAGTAGTGAGAGAGACCCAGAGATCAGAAGGAGAGAAGGCACCGCCCCCACCCCGCCTCCAAAGCTAACCCTCGGGCTTGAGGGGAAGAGGCTGACTGTACGTTCCTTCTACTCTGGCACCATTCTCCAGGCTGCCATGGGGCCCAGCACCCCTCTCCTCATCTTGTTCCTTTTGTCATGGTCGGGACCCCTCCAAGGACAGCAGCACCACCTTGTGGAGTACATGGAACGCCGACTAGCTGCTTTAGAGGTGAGGGACCCCTTTCTCTTCTAGCCCAGCCTAGAAGGATTTCAGGGCTATTGGTTCAACCAGTTTGTTAGGGATCTGGGGATAACAAGAAAGGGCTCTGTTTTCTACAGAAAATTCTCTCTTAATAAGAGGACCTTCAGAATGACAAGCCCTCCTCTTACCCCACATAGAACAATTCCAAAGCAAATCGACTTTTGCGTTTTACCTCTGGGATTAGATAGAATAAGGGGGCAGAGTGGAAACAAGAGCCAAGATTGTGGGGCTGCATCTCCAGAGAAGGTGATGATTCTGTTGAAGTTGGAGGTTCCCAGGGAATCTATAACTTCCTGTCTTTTTAACAGGTTGAGATCTGTAGCATTTTAGTGTCCGAGAGGATAATTGCTGAGGGAGCAGAGACCTCTTCACACCTTCATGCGCTTAGACCTGCCTAGAGGCTCAGATGGCTCAGTGGCACTGCTCACAGAGAACACAGGCTGGAGGACATGGAGTCGGGGTAGGGGCCTAGGTGAATCTCAGCTAGGCTCTTTGCACATTTAGCACCTCTGCACATCTGGTTTCCTTTTCTGCAGGAGTGGAAGGGGATATTGAAGCCTGGCTGAGTTTGCTCTTTTTTTCCCATTCCTGACTCCTGAGTTGGGCCTCTCCCTGCCTGGGAGTTGTAACCCTGCAGCCTCCCTCCTGATCCCCCATCCCTTCAGGAACGGCTGGCCCAGTGCCAGGACCAGAGTAGTCGGCATGCTGCTGAGCTGCGGGACTTCAAGAACAAGATGCTGCCACTGCTGGAGGTGGCAGAGAAGGAGCGGGAGGCACTCAGAACTGAGGCCGACACCATCTCCGGGAGAGTGGATCGTCTGGAGCGGGAGGTAGACTATCTGGAGACCCAGAACCCAGCTCTGCCCTGTGTAGAGTTTGATGAGAAGGTGACTGGAGGCCCTGGGACCAAAGGCAAGGGAAGAAGGAATGAGAAGTACGATATGGTGACAGGTAAATAATCTGAAAGCAGGCCCCTAACTCTCTCAGAACCGATATTCTTCCTTCCTTGCTTCTTACTTTTTTTCGCTTTGTCCCAGTCCACTGTGGCTCTGTCTTCTGGAATCTGTTTTAGGGAAACCTCTGTAATGCCAGGTCTATTAAGGAGAGGTTCTGGGGATCCAGGCCGCGGTGGTACCCGCTCCTTCTCAATTCTCCCTAAGAGTGTAGGCAACCACTGGGCAAATGCTCACTATTCTCCAGATCACCCACCCTGGGGGAGTTCCTGCGGAGGCATCTAATTCTTGCCTCTATTTCCTTTTCCTGTGCTTTTCTCATCAGACTGTGGCTACACAATCTCTCAAGTGAGATCAATGAAGATTCTGAAGCGATTTGGTGGCCCAGCTGGTCTATGGACCAAGGATCCACTGGGGCAAACAGAGAAGATCTACGTGTTAGATGGGACACAGAATGACACAGCCTTTGTCTTCCCAAGGCTGCGTGACTTCACCCTTGCCATGGCTGCCCGGAAAGCTTCCCGAGTCCGGGTGCCCTTCCCCTGGGTAGGCACAGGGCAGCTGGTATATGGTGGCTTTCTTTATTTTGCCCGGAGGCCTCCTGGAAGACCTGGTGGAGGTGGTGAGATGGAGAACACTTTGCAGCTAATCAAATTCCACCTGGCAAACCGAACAGTGGTGGACAGCTCAGTATTCCCAGCAGAGGGGCTGATCCCCCCCTACGGCTTGACAGCAGACACGTACATCGACCTGGCAGCTGATGAGGAAGGTCTTTGGGCTGTCTATGCCACCCGGGAGGATGACAGCCACTTGTGTCTGGCCAAGTTAGATCCACAGACACTGGACACAGAGCAGCAGTGGGACACACCATGTCCCAGAGAGAATGCTGAGGCTGCCTTTGTCATCTGTGGGACCCTCTATGTCGTCTATAACACCCGTCCTGCCAGTCGGGCCCGCATCCAGTGCTCCTTTGATGCCAGCGGCACCCTGACCCCTGAACGGGCGGCACTCCCTTATTTCCCCCGCAGATATGGTGCCCATGCCAGCCTCCGCTATAACCCCCGAGAACGCCAGCTCTATGCCTGGGATGATGGCTACCAGATTGTCTATAAGCTGGAGATGAGGAAGAAAGAAGAGGAGGTTTGAGGAGCTAGCCTTGTTTTTTGCATCATTCTCACTCCCATACATTTATATTATATCCCCACTAAATTTCTTGTTCCTCATTCTTCAAATGTGGGCCAGTTGTGGCTCAAATCCTCTATATTTTTAGCCAATGGCAATCAAATTCTTTCAGCTCCTTTGTTTCATACAGAACTCCAGATCCTGAGTAATCCTTTTAGAGCCCAAAGAGTCAAAACCCTCAATGTTCCCTCCTGCTCTCCTGCCCCATGTCAACAAATTTCAGGCTAAGGATGACCCAGACCCAGGGCTCTAACCTTGTATGCGGGCAGGCCCAGGGAGCAGGCAGCAGTGTTCTTCCCCTCAGAGTGACTTGGGGAGGGAGAAATAGGAGGAGACGTCCAGCTCTGCCCTCTCTTCCTCACTCCTCCCTTCAGTGTCCTGAGGAACAGGACTTTCTCCACATTGTTTTGTATTGCAACATTTTGCATTAAAAGGAAAATCCACTACTCCTCTCCTGTGTTTGTTTGGGGGGTAGCCCTCAGATCAAACTTCCCCCTGACCATCCATTTTCTCCCTCCCAACCCATCCCCACTGCTTGAGCCATATTAAAGACTTGGCGGGGCTCCTTTTGCTGAGGAAGAGTTTACTGTGAGGCGCCTGGGGGAAGTGGCAGAATCCCGCCACTTTAGGAGGCTGGACGAAAGGCCTCCTTCCACACCCACCGCCATCCACAGCAGCCAATCCACAGCAGCCATCCTAGAACCTCAGTGGCACCGTGCCTCTGGCTGTGAGACACTGGGGCCCAGGACAGAGATTCCAGTTCCGATTCTCAGAGGATTTTGAACTACAAAATGCATGTTAGTTGCATTGCATTCTAGTGTGGAAACCAGAGCCCTGAATGCCTGTGTTTCTAGTAAGAACTGAAGTCTCCCCTCTAAAGTGGACTCTGCCCCGCACCCAAGACCTCCACTCCCACCTCCAGCGTTGTGCTCCTGCAGGGCCAGGTTGCACAATCATTCTTGGTCTGGACCGCTCTGATTTTCCTGCTGCCACAGCGTCTGCGGTTTGTGCAGGGAGGAGGGGCAGTGACCGTGTCCCAGATGTTGGCCTTACACGGTCCGCAGCCTATTCTTGCTTTCCTCTTCTCCACTCTCATCACCCTCACCTACCCACTTCAGCCCTGAACCTGGCTGAAGCCTGTCAGGACTTCTGGAAACTTAACCCTCTCTGGCCCATACCCTGGCCTCTGGCGTTGGATTGCAGAGCGTAATGTGGGGAAGCGGGAAGGGAGAAGGGAGAGGAGGAGGAAGGCTCCAGGCTTTGGACTCCAGTCTCCAGGAATCTGCTGATTTCTGCACCAGGCCCCCACCCCAGCCTCACCCTCACTGCTGCATGCTCAGCTCGCAGGGGCAAGGCTGGCTGATGGGCAGGATCCACTGCTTTCATGAGGAGTCCACCTCAGGCATCCCTGGGGGTCCTCTTGGTTATTTGCCCTAGCCAAGTGCGGGAAGGGGGCACAGCCTTCTCCCCAAAGCACAGCCCTCCTTCCTGCCCCAGTTGGGGTGGCTCTGTCAGGGCCCTGTGAGCCTCCCTTTGTCTTCTTTTCTTTTCTCCTCAGGCAGAGCTGCTCCAGACGTAGGTTGATGAGGATGGGGAAAGAAAGACAGTGAAGCACCTCACAAAGGCGCTATTATAGGGAGCCCGGGGCGGGCAGGGGCTCTCTCCCATTGAATTCTCTCTTAATGTGGGGCTGGCAACAGTAATCACCACCTGTCAGCCCACGGAAGGGTCTGCCCACAGAACAGCTGGCTGCGGCACACGTGGTGCACAGGGAGGGGTTGAGGGGGAAGGGCATTCTGAGCGCAGGCCTGGAGAATGGGGTCTGGGCCACAGGGCTGGCAGAGCAGCGTGGGGACTGTGGGTGCCCCATGTGGAAGGGGAGCTTGTCTGCTCCCTAGCGTGACTGTGTGTGTGTGTGTTGGGGGTGGGAGGTGCCTGTGTGTGGCAGAGGTGCTTGTCTGCTCCCTGGTGTGACTGTGGGGGTGGGGGGAGGGGGCACCACCCGTATGTGGCAGAGGTGCTTGTCGTCTCCCTAGTGTGACTGCGTATGTGTATGCGTATGTGTATATGTGCCCGCATGTGGCAGGGGAGCTTGTGTGCTAGCCTGTGTGGCTGTATGAGTGTGTGATAGGAGGCTGTAGGGTCAGGCTGTGTCTCTGGAGTTACCTTGTTAGAGCACCAAACACCAGGAGCGGCTCTGATGCCCTTGATGAGAGCATAACCTGAGACTCCGTGTGTATAAGTGACGTCAAGGAATGTGTATTTGAAGTACATTCTTAACGCCTTGTTACTTCCATGAAAATCAGGTAACCAGGTTCTTCCGCGTTACATGTGTGTGCTTGTCTTTGTGGCATCTATCTTTGCCTGATTCCTCCTCCATGAGAAAGAAAAAAAGCATCTCTTTTTTTGGCTTACAATTTCTGTGGAAAAGTTCATTCAGGCTTTTCTGAAAGGGCAGAAATCTCTGGGGCCTTGTCATTTATTACTTTTCTTTTCCTTCTTTTTGGCTCCTGTGCAACAGCTAGTGCTATTTTGGAAGCATTATGGAAGGTGAGTAGAACTGTGTGGGCAGATCCAGTGAACTGTCCAAATTCATTAAACTAAATTATCTGCTGCTCCAGGAGACAGCACCGGTAGCTAAATCCTATCATCCACAAGTAGCCTCAGACCCCCATCAGACCCTCCACAACCCATCACTTGGCAGAAATAGGTTATGACCTCTGATTTTGTTGAACAAAAGACAGTGGAAGGCAAAGGGCCTAGTAGAGGAGAGAGGGGTTAAAAGCCCAAAGAGAAGTCCCACATATGCCCCAGTGCCTAGCCATTGGGTGGTACAGTAAACACCCAAGGATGGGGATGTGGGAAGGGCACCAAGAACCAGGAGGGGCTGCTGTGGTGGAGGCAGCTGTCTGCTAGGTCTTAGGTCCAGATGTTGCTTCTCCATCACAAGGCAGTATTGAGAGGGCTCCCCCAAGGCAGTATTGAGAGGGCTCCCCTCTCCGCCACACTGGGCCTCAGGGTTTCCTGCTTTACTTCCTAAGCTCCCCTCCTTGTTCTCAATATCCTCTCTTCTCCAATGCTGGTCTTAGTATCTGCCTGCCAGCGAATCCAAAGTGTTTGTCTTGTTCATTTTAATCAAGGAAGCTGAGCCAGTGTTGTGAGCACCCTGGATGGTGGAGAGGGACAGGGCAGAGATGGACAGGATGAAGTTGTTGATTCAGCTGTCAGTGTTTCCTCTGGGATGGGCTCTGAGCTAAACAGAAACCAAGCCCTCCTTTTCCTCCTCCTCCAGTCTCAGATTTTCTGGGCCTCTTCTCATCTCTCCTTGAACAGGCACCCCTTCCCTGAGGCTCCTGGGGGCATCCCCTTCCACTGCTCCCCCCTCCTCTACCTGGTTTAGAGGAAAGCATGCCCATTTTGAGAGCTGCTGAGACTGTCCTGGTATTTCTCAGGGCCTTCAGGATAGGTCTCTTCAGGGCCTGTCACCCAGCCTCTCTGTGTCTGCCTTTGCAGTGTAGTGTGGTCTGTGGTCCAGGAGAACTTTTCTATTTCTCCGGCTGGAGAGCAGGGTCTGTCCTGTGGCCTTAGCTCCTGTTGGCAGCTGTGGCCTCCGCAGGCCCTGTGGACCCCTCAGCCTGGCTGGTGAGCTTTCCTTTGCCTGGTCTTTAACTTCTGCTTTTACAATGCAGAGCTTAAAAGAGTAAAGCTTTATTTCTGGATTTAATAACTCCACAGAATTATAAATGTGGAAGCCTATGTATTACTTTAAAGGGCAGAGTGAGAAGTGAAAATGCAAAACTCTCAGCACCATCTCCCCAGAACTTGGGTTCTGACTGTACCTCTCCAGGACTGCCAAGACCAGCTCGGTTGGAGAGACCCTAACCCAGCAGCACTAGAGGAATTAAAGACACACATACAGAAATATAGAGGTGTGGAGTGGGAAACCAGGGGTCTCACAGCCTTCAGAGCTGAGAGCCTCAAACAGAGATTTACCCACGTATTTATTAACAGCAAGCCAGTGATAAGCATTGCTTCTATAGATTATAGATTAACTAAAAGTATTCCTTATGGGAAACAAAGGGATAGGCAGAAATAAAAGGATGGGTTGGGCTAGTTATCTGCAGCAGGAGCATGTCCTTAATGCACAGATCACTCATGCTATTGTTTGCAGTTTAAGAGGGCCTTTAAGGGGTTTCCGCCCTGGGTGGGCCAGGTGTTCCTTGCCCTCATTTCGGTAAACCCACAACCTTCCAGTATGGGCGTCATGGCAATCACAAACACGTCACAGTGCTGCGGAGATTTTGTTTATGGCCAGTTTTGGGGCCAGTTTATGGCCAGATTTTGGGGTCCTGTTCCCAACACAGGACACTCCTGCATGACCTCTGGGGGTCTATCCAGCTTACATTCCCCCTTCTTTGAGATGAGACAACTTTACTCCCTGGCCATAGCAGTATGCCCAGAAGGGAACACATCAGACTCCCTCCTGGGGAGTTAGAATTGCAGGTCAGAGATATTAGATCTTAGGAAGTGTTTGGAGGCATCTTTGCCCTGCTACCCAGAGGCAGTGAAAGCCCACTGGAGGGGAAAGGACGAGGTGGGCCCCAGGGAGAAGCCGGGGCAGAAGGGAGGAAGCAGCTGACCCGGGCCTGTGTTCCTGCCCAGTCCCCAGCCATCAATCCTGAGGTCATGGCACACTTCTGGCTCTTGGGTTCTGCAAGGTGCCTATAAGTTAATATGAGTGGATTTCTGTTTCCCAAAACCCAAAGGCAGCTCCTCATCTTTACCTTCCCACCAAAAAAATCCCCTGTCCGCTGGACAGCTAGGCAAATGGCCTTGGCCCCGTAGTCAGGGGTGTTCAATCTTTTGGCTTCCCTGGGTCACATTGGAAGAAAAATTGTCTTGGACCACACATAAAGTACACTAAGGATAGCTGACGACCTAAAAAAAAAAAATCACAAAAAGAACTTCATGATGTTTTAAGAAAGTTTACCAATTTGTGTTGGCTGCATTCAAAGCTATCCTGGGCCACATGTGGCCCACAGGCCGGGGGTTGGACAAGCTTGCCGTAGAGTGCTCTTCCCTGCACACGACCCAGAAGACTCACTAGAATAATGAAAGAATCTCCCCAAAGCCTGGCCCAAATCATTCTACCGAGGCTCACTCAAGTCACACCTCCTCCACGACACCTTCCAGACGACCTGGTCAGTTCCACATTCCTGTTCTGTTCATTCATGGTCTGCCGTCTCACGCCATCAGAGCCTGTAGCACAGTGTTCTCAGAGGCAAACTTATGTATTAGAAAGAGCATCAACTTTGGGGTCAGAGCCCCTGGGATCAGAGTCTGGCTCTGCCACTTACCAAAGTTACTTAAGGCCTCATCTATAAAATAATATCTACCCAATAGGATTGTTGCCGTGAGGATTAAGGATGAAATACGCAGATTCTTTAGTAGTGCATGCAATCAGTGTGTGGTAGCTCTGAAACCCCACTTCCTTTGAGAGGATTTTCTGGCCCTTTCTACTGCCAACCACACATGTCAGGACCCTTTGCTATGGGCCCCTGTTCACCCCTGGGCATAGCCCACTTGGAGCCTGTAATGTGCTGCGCTGTTTGCTCATGTTTGTGTCCCCAGGGTTTAACACAGAGCCTGACTCATAACTACTTGTTGAATGTATAAACGCTATATATATCCATGCTCCTCCATCAGGCTGTGAACCCTGGGAACACTGAGCATGTTTGTCTCCTAACTCAGGACCTAGCTCGGGAGTGGCACATTGCTAGCAAGCAGTACATGTTCTTGGTGGCATTTTTCAAGTCAGTTGGTGTATTAGTCTGTTCTCATGCTGCTAATAAAGACATACCTGAGACAGGGTAATTTATAAAGGAAGGGAATTTCATTGACTTGCAGTTCCACATGGCTGAGGAGGCCTCACAATCATGGCAGAAGGGTAAGGGACGTCTTACATGGAGGCAGGCAAGAAATTTGTGCAGGGGAACTCACATTTATAAAACCATCATATCTCATGAGACTTACTCATTCCCACAAGAACAGTATGGGGGAAATCATGCCCATGATTCAATTATCTCCACCTGGCCCCACCCTTGACACATGGGGATTATTATAATTCAAGGTGAGATTTGGGTGGGGACACAGCCAAACCATATCAGTTGGACAAAGACAAGCTACAGATAAACACTGAAAACAGTCGTCTTTCAATTGCAGAAGGCATTGGCCTACCCACATGATTCCAGTTCAAACATCTAAGGGGAAACTCAAGCTAGGCCAGCACCTTTATGCCCTGAGGCCACAGGGGAGGAGGGTAATAAAGCTGCAGGAGGTAGCGGAAGACCTAGGTGTTCAGCACCGGTTCATAGCAAGGGTCCTGGAGTAGTTGAACCTGTGTTCGCACCCCAGCCTGGTCACTTGCCAGAGTGTGATGTGGTGCAAGTTACTCCACCTCTTCGAGCCTGGTTTCTTCATCTGTGAAATGGATTTAATAGTACTCACTTCAGGGATTGCTGTGAGCATTAAATGAAATAATCTCTATAAAGCAGTGAGCCCAGTATCTGGCACACAGTAGGTGCTCAATATATATTATTGTTATTATTATTTTGAGACGGAGTCTCGCTCTGTCACCCAGGCTGGAGTGCAGTGGTGTGACCTCGGCTCACTACAAGCTCCACCTTCCGGGTTCATGCCATTCTCCTGCTTCAGCCTCCTGAGTAGCTGGGACTACAGGTGCACACCACCACGCCCAGCTAATTTTTGTTGTTGTTTTTTTTTTTAGTAGAGACAGGGTTTCACCATTCATCAAGCCAGGATGGTCTTGATCTCCTGACCTCATGATCCACTCACCTTTGCCTCCCAAGGTGCTGGGATTACAGGTGTGAGCCACCATGCCCAGCCTATATTATTATTATTATTGTTACTAATGTCATCATCATTGCATAAGTCTTTTCAGTTAGCAAAGTGCTCTCATATATTTTCTCTCCTTTGATCTGCACAATAATCCCATGAGATAAGCAGGTGTCAGAAACCTGAGGATTATAGAGATGAAATGATTCCTCTAAGGCCACATAACTGATAAGTGTTGGAGCTGGAACCTATGCTACGGAGGCTGTGTGGAGGAGAGTGAAGAGCTGGAGCTCTGAACTCAAGTTGCCTTCAAATCCTTGCTCTACCACTTGCTAGCAATGTAATCCTGTGCAACCATGCCCTATCTCAGAAACTTGTGAGGAATGGGTGAGCTAGTGTATTAGCCCATTCTTACACTGCTATAAAGAACTGCCTGAGACTGGGCAATGGAAGAAAAGAGGTTTAATTGACTCACAGTTTCCCAGGCTGTACAGGAAGCATGGCTAGGAGGCCTCCAGAAACTTACAATCATGGCAGAAGGGTGAAGGGGAAGCAGGCAAGTCTCACATGGCTAGCAAGAGAAAGAGAGAGCCAAGGGGATGTGCTACACACTTTTAAACAACCAGATCTCATGAGAACTCACTCACTCTCATGAGAATAGCAAGGAGGAAATCTGCCCCCATGACCCAATCACCTCCCACCAGGTCTTCCCCCAACACTGGGGATTACAATTCACATGAGATTTGGGTAGGAACCAGAGCCAAATCATATCAGCTAGTGTTTATAAAATATCTAGCAGAGCATCTAGAAGAATAGATGTTCAATAAATGTTCATTCCTAGGCCCATGACTCTTGCTATTTTATTTTTTTGGGGCAGGAGGACAGGTTCTCACTCTGTCACCCAGGTTGAAGTGAGATCTCAGGTCACTGCAACCTCTGCCTCCCAGGCTCAAGTGATCCTCCCACTTCAGCTGGGACCATAGGCACATGCCACCACACCTGGCTAATTTGACTTTTGCTATCTTGATGTGGAACAGCATGCCAGTGATCATCTCTGCTAGGCATTATAAACCATTTATCCTGACCCAGTGGCCCTTCTGCTCCTTCCTTCTCCATTTGTACACTGTTCTGTAGGAAGACGTGGCACCTTTTCCCCACCACAGATCTCTGTGTTATCAGTAACAGCAGGGTTGACAGGTGCCTTGCACTAGCCATGAGGGAAGAAAGTAAGGTGCACTGACACATCCTCCTTTTCTCTGTGCCTGGACCGCCTCTCCCAGCAGTGATATGTGTGTGTGTGTGTGTGTGTGTGTGTGTGCGTGTAGAGAGAGAGAGAGAGAGAGAGAGAGACATTGTGCTCCAAAGCTGCATTTTTCCTTCAATCACATTTTCTCTCAAAGATATTTTAGTTTTTCAGCCTGTGTCCCTAAAATTCATCATTACTAACTTTTTGGACTTACCTTACTGTGGATTTTGGCAGATCCTTTGGTGCCATTTTGGTGCACTTCATCTTATGGGTGTTTATTACTGTCCAATTTCACATAATTTTGGTTTTGTAGCTGGTGAATTTTGTGTTCCAGACCTGTAAATCCATGCAGTTGTCAAATGCATGAGCTGTTCTCTATCTATTCTTATTGTGCTTTCTTGGGGAAGGAAGATAGTGTGGAAAGAGCACAGGTGGGAGTAAGATGAACTTTCTATTCCTACGTAATTTGTCCATGTGCTCAGTGTCCTGTCTCTGCTCCTCATTGACCGTGTGACATTGAACCAGATGCTAATCCCTCTGTGCCTCAGTTTGCTCATTTGCAAAACAGGATTTTATTATCTGGATTATCATCGCCCAGGATCATTGCAGTTCAAGCCCTAATGCATAAAGCATTCAGAACTTCTAGCAAGGACTCAGGAATCATGTGCTTTGGCTTCCTCTTCTTATAATGGGAGAAACTGAAGCTCAGAGAGCGTTTTGAGGGCAGGGACCATGCCTTATCCATCTTTCTATCCCCAGGATCCAGACACAGTCTGGTGCATACTGGGTGTCCAACAGATATTTTGTAAATGAGTTGTGTGACCAGCTCCCAGTGACATATTTGTGATTTAGCCCCCTTGATGACTCAGAGTGATTATCCACATCAATCACTATACTGTGCATCCTGCCAGGATGGCTTCAGAACCAATTATGTTATATAGAATGTGGCTGTTATGCTTTTCTACTTATGTTTCCTGCTCTCTTCTCCCTCACTGTCAGCTGTCAGTTCTCCCTGTAGCCACTGGATCCACTTTAAGAAATCTCTGTCACTGTTTTGAATGGGCTATCCACTGTAGTCTGGGGCAGAATAGGAGTAAAAGGACTTTGAAAGATTTAAAGTTTGGCGCACATAGCAGGTACCTTTATTGGAGTCACAAGGATTATGGCGGAGTGGACCACAGACTAGAAGCATTGACTATTTTAAGCTGGAAGAGGCCTCACAGTCATCTGGTCTGACCTCTTGAAGTCATGCAACTATATCCTAACTCATGCCCCTGTCCAGTTCCTTCTAAGCATGGTGTTAGTTTACTCAGTGACTTATGAAGCAGGTGCATGTTTTATGCGGGTAATGGTTGAGAAAGTCATGGTTCCACCCCTTGGAATTTCTACCCAATGATCTGGATTCTTAAGCAATTTTCCTCTCAGCACAGAGGAGGTAAACATACGTAGATGTGAGTTTCTCCTCTGATTGCTAATTATGACCTAGCAACTTCCCTCCTTTTCTCCTCTGTGTTCTCTCTAGCCCTTTTCAGTCCTGATTGAGGTGAAATATTTTTTTACAGCCATATATTACTTAGAGTTCTAGGGGAAACTCTAAAAATGTAAACTGAAAACACTCAAGGATAATTAAGTAGGGGAGGGGTGACAGAGAGAAATGGTAATTCTATCACTGGATTTCAAGTTGAGATAAGAGTAATTCCATTTAAACCAAACTTCAATATTCACTTGAAAGCCTGTAAATTTCAAGTTTATTAGCCATAAATTGTGATTTATATCCTGTGGGTTTTTAATGAGGGCAAATGAGGCAGAGAAATGCTCTTATTGATTCATGGTCTGGAAAGGATCTGGCTGGCTTATGCTCTCTCTGAGGGCCATGTAGTTGAAGGGCATGGAGCAGAGGTCCAAGGTTCAAGTTGCAGTTCAGCTATTTTTGCTTGTGTGATCTCAGTTTCCTCATCTGTAAGATAGCAATGATATTAATATCTCCCTCACGGGGCGGTGTGATGACTAAATGAGATGATGCATGTGAATGTGGTTTGTAAATCATAAGCTACCCAAATGCCAGCTGCTCTCATTATTGATTTAATACCTAGCATTGAGTGTCTAGTGTCTGTGCTGAGTTTTGGGCAGCCAAGGAATGGGACTGGCCAGCAGCCTGTCTGGCAAGGAAAAGCAGAAAGATGTGTGCAAAAGAAAAGTCTTCCTCCTTTCTCACAGGTAAACACCATCCTTAAGTTAATATTATTCCCATGACTTTTTTTAAATTTTATTTATTTTATTTTTTATTTAAGACAGGGCCTCTCTGTGTTGCCCAGGCTGGTCTCAAACTCCTGACTCAAGCAATCCCCTTCAGCCTCCCAAAGTGCTGGCATTACAAGCATGAGTCACCGGGCTCAGCCCCCATGACTTAAAAAAACATGTTTGTTGTATATATCTTTACTAATATAATTTATATTATTGTTTTGTGTGTTTAAAAAATTCACATCATTCATGCAATAAAAATTGCCACATTATTTTTGAGCTTGCCCAGGATGACACACGCTGCTCTGGCTCACTATTTTAACCATCTGTATATGAATAAGCCTACTTCCCTGCTGCTGGTCATTTTGGTTGTTGCCATCTCTCACTGCTTGAAATAGTGCTGAGCAAATGATCTCATCCATGTTTCCCATGCCCATGTGAGAGTGTCCCTCTAGGGGACCCCTAGAAGTGGAAGCTACTGCTGTGTCACTGGTGTGTCTGTCCTCAGTTTTACTGGACATTGCTATAAGACTTTCCGAAGTGAACGTGCCACTCTGTATCCCTGATTCCTTGTGGCCTACTAACACCTAGTGTTACCACGTGTTGATTTTTGCCAGCTTGATGCATGTAATGTGGTATCTTATTATTATATTAATGATCACGTGAAAGAATTTTTAGGGTAAAGGGAAACATTTTAATTTTTTTTCTGGGAGTGATATCTGTAAGATGGCTGGCTAGTGATGCCTAGCGTTCATCCCCTGCACACAAAAGGACCAACACAATGAATAAACAGCTAAGATCTGACCGAAATGTTGAAGAGAGTGGAGAGCTGGAGTGCAGTGGGCGAGTGGAGATATACCTGTGGTGAGGGGAAATCCAGGAGGGCAGCATGGAGGCACCCTGCCTCTGTAGCCTCACATTCTGCATCTGAATCAGATCTGTCCGGAGTCAGGCAGGACTTTCCATTATGAGGAAAAGTGAAGCAGAAGATCTCCACCAGCCCCTGTTGCTGCTGCAAACATTTATAATCCTTACTACAGGAGAATCCCACAGTCCTCACAAGCCCTAGACCAGGTTTGGAGAGCTGCCGGGAACTCAGGCGGCTGCATCACCCAAGATTAGGAGCACAAGGTATACACTTCCCACCCCTCACCCACCACCGTCTGTGAGACAAGCTGCTGCAGCACAGTGCCATCTTGAGACTGCAGCCAACTTTTAGAGTACATCCTCCTCTAGGGGCCGAAAGCCACTGCACCTGCCCAGCACTGGGGCTCCATCTTCATTCAACCAAGCCCACATGGTTGGCTAAATGGCATAGCACTAGCTGTGTGGAGCCTGGGCTGTGATGCTGGTCCTGCACAGCAGGGAAACCAGACCCTCAGCCCCATTTCCAGCTGGAGGAACAGTCTGGCAATCCTGCTTAGGGTGAAATCCCCCTTGAACTAGCCAAGCTGCTGCATGCCCTTCCTTAAGCAGAAGGGGCCTCCAAGCCTCCAAGCAACTGGTAGACCCCTGAGCCAGCAGAGTGGCTACACTCCCATGCACAAGGCCTGAGAAACAGCCCCGCAGAGCTCCCCACAGCATGCAGATATGTTCCTCAGCTGCCCAATGGTCCTGTGCCCCCAATAAGGGCCTGAGAAACAGTCCCACAGGCTGTCCCTGGTGTGCACATCCCCAGGCTAGACAAACACGCAGGAGCCCACAACATGGACCTGAGAAACAGTGCCACAGGTCACCCCCTGCAGACATGCATCCAGGCAAGCTGAGAGGACATATGACCATGACCTGGGCTTGAGAAATAGCCCTGGGGGCTGCTCCTGGCAGACATACCCCCAGGCTAGCTGAGCAGCTGTGCACCTGCATCCTGAGCCTAATAAACAGCTCTGTGAGTTGCCCCCAGCAAACATCCCCCCAGGCCAACCAAGAAGTTGTGCAGCTGTGTTCTGGGCCTGAGAAACAGCCCTGCAGGCTGCTCCTGGCAGACATGTTCCCAGGTCGGCTGAGCAACTATGTGCCTATGCTTCCAGCCAGAGTAACAGCTCAATGGCCCAAACCTTAGTGAGCCAGACCTCAAGTTGGCCAACCCACCATGTGCACACATGCACTCCTAACTTGAGAAACAGCCTGGCAAGACCATCTGTGGCAAAGCTGCACCACCATTGCAGCTTAGGCCACTGAGCAACTTGCAAACACCATAGTGTGAATTACAGCTGAAGAAACTACATGGAATCTACATTACTGCATCCACCTAGAACCAAGGCCAACATACTACACTGAACTGACACCCCAAGACCGATTCTTATGAATAAGTTGTTCCCTACAAAACCTACTCCATAAAATTGAAAGAGGCAACTTTTCCACCAAATGCATAGAAATCAATGTAGGGGCACAACCAATATAAAAAAGAAAGGAAACGTGACACCTCCAAAGGAAAATAATAATTCTCTAGTAAAAATCCCAGTCATAAGGAAATATATGAAATGCTAGAAAAAGCATTCAAAATAATCATCTTAGGGAAACTCAATAAGATACAGGATTCAGATACACAATTTAATGAAATCAGGAAAACAATTCACAATTTGAATGAGAAATTTAACAGAGACAGATATAAAATGAATCAAATGGAAATTCTAGAATAATTCAATAAATGAAAAAAAATACAATTGAGAGTTTCAAAAACAGACTAGACCAAGCAGAAGAAAGAATGTCTGAACTTGAAGGCAGGCCTTTTGAAATAACACAGGCAGATGGAACAAAAAAGAATAACGAATTAAAAAGAATGAAGAGGCCGGGTGTGGCGGCTCACACCTGTAATCCCAGCACTTTGGGAAGCTTAGGTGGGTGGATCACTCGAGGTCAGAAGTTCAAGACCAACCTAGCCAACATGGTGAAACCCCGTCTCTACTATAAATACACAAAGCAGCCAGGTGTGGCAGTACATGCTGTAATCCCAGGTACTTGGGAGGCTGAGGCATGAGGATTGCTTGAACCTGGGAGGCAGAGGTTTCAGTGAGCTGAGATCACGCCACTGCCCTCTTGCCTGGGTGATAGAGTGAGACTCCAGTCTCAAAAAAAAAAAAAGAATGAAGAA
This sequence comes from Gorilla gorilla gorilla, assembly GCF_029281585.2. Classification (NCBI taxonomy): domain Eukaryota; kingdom Metazoa; phylum Chordata; class Mammalia; order Primates; family Hominidae; genus Gorilla; species Gorilla gorilla. The sequence goes on from NC_073224.2 coordinate 118,387,715, forward strand.
AGCTTACAGGACATAACTAAGCAAACAAAATTTTATGTAATGGGTGTTCCAGAAGGAGAAGAGAAGGGAAAGGGTGAGGAAAACATATTTAATGAAATCATGGCAAAAACTTTCCAAGTCTTGGGAGAGAGATGGACATCCAAGTCCGGAAAGCTCAAAGAACCCCCAAATAGATTCAACTCAAACAGGTCCTCTCCGAGGCACATTATAGTCAAATTGTCAAAAGTCAAAAACAAAGAAAGAATTCTAAAAGCACCAAGAGAAAAGCATCAAGTCAGTTATAAAAGAATCCCCATTGGACTAACAGTGGATTTCTCAGTAGAAACCTTACAGGCCAAGAGAGAATAGGATGATATATTCAAAGTACTAACAGAAAAGAACTAGACAGCCAAGAATATTATACCCAGCAAAGCTATTCTTCAGAAATGAAGGAGAAATAAAATCTTTCACAGATAAGCAAAAACTAAGGGAATTCATCACCACTAGATTGGCCGTATAAGAAATGCTCAAGGGAGCCCTACAGCAAGTGAAAAAATGATAACCACCATCATGAAAACATGTGAAATTCTAAACTCACTGGTAGAGCTGATACACAAAAGAGAAAGAACGGAGTCAAACCTTATCGCTACTGGCCAAGCATGGTGGCTCACATTTGTAATCCCAGCACTTTGGGAGGCTGAGGCAGGAGGATTGCTTGAGTCCAGGAGTTCAAGACCAACTTGGGCAATATAGTAAGACACTGTCTTAACAACAACAAAAAAAAATTAAAAAAAATAAAGAAAAAGAAAGAAAAAATTAGCCAGGCATGGTGGCACACACCTGTGGTCCCAACTACTCAGGAGGCTGAGGTGAGAGGATTGCTTGAGCCCAGGGAGTGCAGGTTGCAGTGAGCCATGATTGTGCCACTGCACTCAGCCTGGGTAACAGAGCAAGACCCTGTCTCAAAAACAAAGAAACAGCAACAACAAAACCCTTATCACTATAGAAAACCATCCAACTGTAAAAATAAATAAGGAGACAGGAAATAAGGAACAAAGGTTACAAAAAATAATCAGAAAACAATCAATAAGATGTCAGGAGTAAGTCATCACCTATCAATACTAACTTTGAATGTATCTGGATTAAATTCCCTATTTAAAATATATGGATTTGTTGAATAAATTTTAAAAAGCAAGACCCAACTATATTCTGCTAACAAGAAACTCACCTCACCTGTGAACACACACAGAGACTGAAAGTGAAGAGATGGAAAAAGGTATTCTGTAAACTAGAAACCAAAACCAAACAGAAGTAGCTATAATTATATCAGACAAAACAGGTTTCAAGTCAAAAGCTGTAAAAAGGGGCAAATAATACTAAAGGGATCAATTCAGTAAGCGAATATAAAAATTACTATATATGCATCCAACAGCAGAGCACCCAGCTATATAAAGCAAATGTTATTAAACCTAAAGAGAGAGATAAAGCTCAGTACGATAATAGCTGGGGACTTCAACACTCCACTCTCAGCATCAGACAAATTATCTAGACAAAAAGTCAATGAAGAAACATTGGATTTAAACTTCACCATAGACAAAATGGACCCAACAGACATTTACAGGATATTTCGCTCAACAGCTGCTGAATACATATTCTTTTCATCAGCACACGGAACATTCTCCAGGACTGACCATATGTTAGGACACAAAACAAGTCTCAAATATTTTTAAAAAATTGAAATCATATCAACTATCTTATCTTACCACAATGGAATAAAACTAGACATCGATAACAAGAGGAACATTTGAAACTATGCAAATATATGAAAATTAAAGTACATGCTCCTGAAATGAACGAAGAAATGAAAAATGAAATTTGAAAATTCCTTAAAACAAATGAATATCAAAACACAATATACCAAAACCTATGGGACACACAAAAGCAATATTAAGAGGCAAGTTTATAGCAATAAATACCTACATTAAAAAACTAGAAAAATTTCAAATAAGCAATCTAACAATGCACCTCAAGGAACTAGGAAAGCAAGGACAAACCAAACTCATTAATTAGTTGAGGAAAAGAAATAATAGGCTGGGCATGGTGGCTCACGCCTGTAATCCCAGCACTTTGGGCTTTGGGAGGCCAAGGAGGATGGATCACCTGAGGTCAGGAGTTTGAGACCAACCTAGCCAACACGGTGAAACCTTATCTCTATTAAAAATACAAAAATTAGCCAAGTGTGGTGGCACATGCCTGTAATCCCAGCTACTTGGGAGGATGAGGCACGAGAATCTTCTGAACCTAGGATGCAGAGGCTGCAGTGAGCTGAGATCGCTCCACTGCACTCCAGCCTGGGTGATAAGAGTGAGATTCTGTCTAAAAAACATTAAAAAAAGAAATAATAATGATCAATACAGGAATAAATAAAATTGAGACTAAAAAAATTTTTGTTCAACATAACAAAAAGTTGGCTTTAGGTAGGCATGGTGGCTCATGCCTGTAATCCCTCTCCACTTGGGAGGCTAAGGTGAGAGGATCACTTGAGGCCAGGAGTTCAAGACCAGCCTGGGCAATACAGTGAAACCCTATTTCGAAAAAAAATGTGATTTTTTTAAAAAAGATAAACAAAACAGACAAATCATTAGCTAGACTAAGAAAAAAAAAGAGAAGACCCAAATAAATATAATGAAAAATGAAAAAGGAGATGCTGCAACAGATACCACAGAAATACAAAGGTTCATTAGAGGTTATTATGAATAGCTACACACCAATAAATCAAAAAACCTAGAGGAAATGGATAAATTCCTGGACACATACAACCTACTCAGATTGAAACAAAAAGAAACAGAAAACTTGAACAGACCAATAACAAGTAACGAGATTAAATCAGTAATTAAAAAACCTCCTAAGAAAGAAAAGGCCAGGACTGGATGGCTGTACTGCTGAATTCTATTGAACCTTTAAAGAAGAATTAATACCAATTCTCAAATTATTCCAAAAATTGAAACAGCCAGAATTCTTCCTAATCATTCTATGAGGCTAGCATAACTCTGATACCAACACCAGATAATAATATAACAAACAATAATATAACAATAATATAACAATATTTTTTTTGAAGGGAAAAGGTAGGAGCTAGGCAGAGACTAAAGATGTAATGGAGAAAGAGGAGAATGAAACGAGCTTGCTTAGGAGGAGGGAGGAAGAGGAGGAAGGAGAAGGGACAAGGCTTCTCAGAGCTCAGAGCAAGGGGACAGATAGCAAGTGGAAACAGAGTTTATGTCAGAACGAATCCCAATCTTGTTGAGAAGGGAATAGTAAATGAACTGCAGAGGGAAAGAGGATGGGAAGTGGTTCAGAGTCTGAAGAGAGAAGAGCAGGATGTGAATTTGGTGTGAAGCCAGCAAGAGATCACCGAAATATGGCAGAGAAGAAGTGAGGAGCTGCTGGAATCTGCAGTGCACCCACAGCCAGTCTTCTCATTGCCAGCATCTCTGTTTTCTCTTCCTTCTGGACAATATTTGTCAACTACTAACAACTAGCAGCTGCTTATTTTTTTTTTTTGAGGCCTTACTATGTGCACTTGATAGATATCTTCCCAATTCACCTTGTAATTGTATGATAGGTTTGAAGCAAAAAAGAGTTAAGGATGTTGGTTGGTGTAAGTTTTCTATAAGTAGGTACCATGTGGTGTGGCTGCTCAAAATGATGATACTCTTTAGGCTGCGTTAGTAGGAGCACATTAGTGTGAAGGAGAGCAAAGAGTCCTGTGTTATTCTGCTCTGGTCAGGCCAAAGAAGCAATGTTCTTTTCTGTCCTAGGGAAGGGTGATAATCATAACTGCTACTATTCATTAGGCACCTACTATGTGCCAGCTCCCGTGAGATGCTTGCATGCATTCTTTTTAATCCCCAAAACAATCCCAAGAGGTAGATAATATGATCTTCTTTTTATAAATAAGAAAACTTAGCCTCCAAGAGTTTCAGTTACATGCCAATGTCCTTAGAGAAAGGAGAAAAATAACACCTACTAAAGAAAGACCTAAGGAATAAGAGTGGTATCTTCAAGTAGCAGAAAGGCCATCATAAGGCAAAGGGACAGTACTGGCCCTTTTTGATCTGGCCATAAAAGGTAGAAATAGGCTCAATGGATGTAAATCACACAAAAAGAAGTTCCATTTAACAAAAGGAAGAACAGTCAGCCATATGACAAAATGTTTTGTGTTACCTTTGGTGGTAGTGAGTTCCCTGTTACTGGAGGTGTTCAAGCAAAGGCTGAATGAATGTTGGGCAAAGGTGTACAGAGAATGCAAGCATTAGATGAGGAGTAGAACTAGATTCCCTTCTCGATATTTTCCAACATTCAAATTTTGTTTATATTTTTTAGCAATATAAAAAAGAGGTCAGGTCAAAAAGGGAAGAGGTTCAAAGACACCGGAATGGCTGGCCATGTGGCAATCCTCCACATGCTGCATTTAGAAAATAAGAGGGGTTCTTCTGGCCATCGGGATGCGGAGTAGAAGTGAGGCTCTGCCTCATTCCGCCCACCCCTAATTTGGCTTCCGGTGAAGTCTCCTGGAGAAGTTAGAGGCAGAAGTTTAGTGTGCACGTTTCTGCCTAAGCAATTCTGCATCCATTTTTCACCAACTCAGGCTCAGGCAGGTGGCTGGCTATGGTTTGTATCTGATTTGTTTGCATTTCTGTGGCAGGCAGCTGCTGTGACTGGTTGCAAAGGGAGAGATTTGCTTTGCACCTAATTTAATCCAAGGGTTAGGTAATGAGTTTGCTCCCCCTTAGAAGAGAGGAATCAACATGCTTCTTCCAATCTTATCTGTGCTTGCTTATTAGCAGGAGGGCTGCTCTGTGGACCTTGTTAGATCTCCAATGCATGTGATCACTACTCAGGGGTGATTTACTATACCTCCTGATATTAAAAACCCCTGAGTGAGACAAGAGAAATGAATAATGCTCTGTAGTGAATTTGTTAATGAATTTTCTTTCTGCACCCAAAAAGAAGAAACTGGAAAAAAAGGATGTTGGACCAGAGAAAGACCATAATTCTCTGCAAGTCAGGGTTCTTGATGATTCTAGAGAGAAAATAATCAGAAATCTTTTTTTTTTTTTAAATCCCATATTCCATTCTAGTTAGGGATAGTCATTAATTTCAGGGTAGAAGATAGCTTGGCATCTTTCTGGTATTCTTAAAATAGAATAAATAGGCAGCCACCTTAAAAAAAATAAGAGGTTTTGATCTAGGGTTTGAGTAATCTGGGCTGGCTTCTGATTTGCATATATATGTAATAAAGTATGTCCCTGTTCCCAAGGTTGATTGCTAGGAAGCTGAATTCATGAAGAATGAAACTCTGCTCAGTGACAGGTGAGGAGGCAGAGGGACTTCCTGTCAACTCCTCCAGGTGTGTACCTGTCTATAAACCCTCACCTGCTGGGTCAGGGTGTCTTTCTTCAAACTTGTGACCAGGGCCAGCTTCCTAGGCATGTGGCCTGTGCGGGTGCACAGAACCCTGCACTTAGAAGGGGTTGAGCTTAGTTTAATGTTCTGCTGTTGCTGTCTTGAAATTCTTAATTTTTGAAAAAGGAACTCCTTATTTCCATTTTGCACAGGGCCTGGGAATTATGTAGCCGGCCCTGACAGTTGATTTTTCATTGTCAATGGCTCTGTCTTGCGTTCATCTGCCCTTTCCCAACTCTGACCTTTTCTCAGGGGCAAAGTGATGTTTGCTCTAAAAGCATACATATCATGTAAAAGTATGTGTCTGTCTTTTAGGAAGACAATTTATTGCTTTTTATACCCTATTTAGAGAAGTAATACAGGTAAATTATAGGAAATCTGAAAAGTACGAAGAAGAAAAAAATTATCCATATACCCACCACACAATGATGTAGCTTTCTAGACTTTTAATACATACTTCTGTTTTGTTCTGGCTTTACATCATTGGAAATATCAGAAATAATGTTTGGGAAAATGCTTTTTAAAGATTACTAACATAGCATGAGAATTTCCCCCATATCATAATTTTTTCCTCAAAAGTTTTTTTGTTGTTAGCTACATAGCATTCCACTACACAAAAATGCCATCATTAACTCAAATGATCCCTTCTTTTTGGGCCATTTATGTTTACTACAAATAACACTATAAAGATACCACTTATATACGTTAGAAAACCAAAAAAAAAAAAAGATGATTTATTTAGTTGTTTATTTATTTTATTATTTATTTTTGGGGGAATAAGCAGTGTTTATTGGGCTCAGACCAGGAGTCCATGGGTCTTGAGGACCTCTGTGTATCTGTCAGTTTTCTCCACGTTCTTTGCTGCCTGTTTCTGTGGCCTTAAGAGCTGCTTTTCCTTCCCTGAGTAAATCCTGGCCTTTTCCTTCCTCTCCTCCTGCAGGTGGCTGTCACTGCCTGCTACTTCTAGCCAGCTTCGTGAGTCAGGCGCCCCAGGCAGGCAAACTTTCTTGTAGGCTTCAGACATACCACCTGGAGGGCCGTAGAAACAACCTTCAGCTGTTTCTTGTCGCAGGGCCGTGGGATCCCAGCACACACCTTGAGGCGGTCCTGGGAGGCTTGGCCTCCGCGCGGTCCAAACCAGGTAGATGGGGGCCCAGGAAGGGTGGGGGTCCGGGAAGGGTTGGTGTTCATCCACCAGAAATGGGCTAACATAGTGAAACCCTGTCTCTACTAAAAATACAAAAATTAACTGGGCGTGGTGGTGCGTGCCTGTAGTCTCAGCTACTCGGGAGGTTGAGGCAGGAGAATTGCTTGAACCTGGGAGGTGGAGGTTGCAGTGAGCCGAGGTCGCGCCACCGCACTCCAGCCTGGGTGACAGAGCGAAACTCCGTCTCAAAAAAAAAAAAAGAAAAGAAAAGAAATTGCCAGAAATTCTGATGCCCTCGCTGTGCACGACCCCCACCCTCCGGCCCAGCAGTGCCTGCTTAGCCACGATGCCTCCCGCGTCCCCAGAGGTGGCCTCGGCCTCAAGCACCAGGACCTGCCCCTCACCCCTACGCCATCTTCGATAGCCGCTTGGGGAAACAAAACAGATTATGCTGGGCGGGTTGAATTCCTAGAAGTAAGACCTTAGACATACATTGCCAACTGCCCTCTGGAAAACCCTTCCAATTTACAGTGGCTACGGAAGGAAGGAAGTGGGCGAAGGAGACGTGGAGGAAAAGGAGTTCTGCTTGGTGCTTTGGGCTCTGTGGGCAACAGCCGACTTTCTCTCTCTTTCAGTACTGGTTGGGGTGCACTGCAGTGATTTAGAGCAGAACTCGCTCTTCCACAATCCAAAACTCTTTCCTGGAAGTGGTGTGTCCCTGGCGCTCTCCTGTCCCCACCAGCGCTGAGGCGGGTGGGAGCTCCCAGGAGCGGCTTCACATTCAGTCGCTGCAGGATCACAGCACTGATGCCCCTGCAAAGTTGCCACTGGGAACATTTTAGTGTGCTGGGATTGGTTTAATGTCACCGTGCTCTTTCCAAAGTCTCCTGAGGGGAGAAGAATAGCATTCCAAGCGTGATAGTTTCTAGTGAGGGTCTCTAATGAGGAAAGAGAGCTGCAGAGGAGGCGCTTGCTCCTGGGCAGCTGCTGCTGTCTCCCAGATTCATTCTGAATGTCCACGATCCCTGCGTTCACAGAATGAGTCTGCTAGTGGCTGTCATGATCATTTAGGCTTTTATTTAGGCTTTTGTGAGGGGGGATGTGACCAGTTGGTCTGTTTACTACGGAGGCCTTGGCCTGTCTCTGTGGGAGGAGCTACCATATGCTGCTGGTGGGGCAGGAGCTCTTCACATCTCTTTGAAACGCAAGTTGCAAAATCTCTGCATGTTTCTACTCTGGGTCTGTGGCCAGGGTGACTCCCAGAGACTGGCTTGTGCTAGTGGGGAGAGGAGAGGGGAGGAGTGTGTTGGGGGAGGCTGGGTTGAGAAGTGGCATTTACAGACCAGCTGTGCAGCAGACCCCAAGGGATCCTCAGCCCCTGCAAGGCTTCCTTTGACCCTTTGGGTCTGGGGCAGGGAAGGAGGAGGGCCAGAGGTTCTCTTTACATTTAGCTGCCCCGGTTCTTCTTTGCTTTGGATGACCTTCTCTTGATGTGGTGAATTTCCCATCTGCTAGAGATACACAATTTCTGACTTCCACCGTTTTCCTTGAACTTCTTTCTGCCTCTGCTCATGAGCCCTCTTCTTGCTACAGTCCCACTCCCCTCCATCATATGCAAGGCACTGCTGGCTCCAGCGCTTGTGTGGGAGGTCTCGCACACACACAGGTTGGACCCACACCAGGCTAGAGCCACCAGGGACAAACCACTGGCCTTTTGGCTCCTCCTCACATGTTCCCCTCCCACTTCCCCTACCCCAATCCCCATGGGAAGAGCAAAAATCTCTGGTCTCTGCAGCCCACTGTGAAGAATGTCATCTGAAGGGAAGCCACACTGCCAGCAAAGGAAGTGGCCTCCTGCCTTCCCCCGCCTATGGTTCTGCCCCAAGTCAACTTAGTAAACAAAAACTTCTTAGATTGGAGTCTGTGGATGCAGTCTTATGTTCTGCTAGTTCTCCAAGCATTGCTGGAATTTCGACTTTTCAATTTTATGATAAGCTTTACAGAAACTCATACCATTTATAAAGACAAAACTGAAGTCTGTGTTTTTGCATATATGTTCCCTGGGATCCTATGAAAATTTTTCTCTTTTAAAAGGGACTGAATTTTAGACAAGTTTGAGAAATACTGCACAGTGCCTCCAATGATAACAACAGCCTTTGTTGAGCCGGTAATCAATGGTAAACCCTGTGCAGCGGCTCCTTTTGCTCCTCCAGTAGCTAGGCATCCCCATTTTCCAAAAAAAAGGAGAGCAAAGCTAAGAGACAAAATGGCTGGCCAGTGCCACACAGGCCAGGAGGCCAAGATACAAATGCCAGTCTGATACCAAAGCCCATACTCTTAATTTTATAAGGCTGTCCCTGTGGGAGGCATTGTTCTAGGCAGTGCAGAGATGAGAGTGGAATGTGGTTGTAAAAATTAACTCCAATATTCCTGGTCAGTTAGTTTGTAACCCACGAGAGGATATAACACATATATACATGTAACTAATAAAGATTGGACTGTGACTACTGCTAGAAACCAAGTGCTAGGAAGTGCCTAGGAACAGATGAAAAGACAAGTTTTAGCTTAATGGATTGGGTTCGAAGAGGGTAGGATCACTCATTTTTAAACCAACGTTTGATTGAGCTTCTATTTTGTGCAAGGAATTGTGCTGAGCACTGTCCTGCCTTCAAAGACCTCTACTAGGGCAGACAGATGAATGAATGGACAATGACATATGCACAGGATGGGGAACCTCCTGGCGGGGGATGTTCTCCTCTCCACCTCAGGCTGGTTAGGGAAGCACTTGAGCAGTAGCAGAGAGGGAAGGTGTATTAGTTCATTCTCACATTGCTATAAAGAAATACCTAAGGCTGGGTATGTACAAAGAAAAGAGGTTTAATTGGCTCACAGTTCTGCAGGCTGTACAGGAAGCATGGCACTGGCATCTGCTCAGCTTCAGGTGAGGCCTCAGGAAGCTTTCAATCATGGCAGAAGGCAAAGGGGGAGCTGGCATCTTACATGGCAAGAATGGGAACAAGAGAAAGTGTGAAGTGGGGAGGTGCCGCATGCTTTTAAACAACCAGATCTTGTGTGAACTCACTCCTCACCAAGGGGGCGGTGTTAGGCCATTCATGAGGGATCTGACCCCGTGATCCAAACACCTTATACCAGGCCCCACTTCCAACACTGGGAGTTACATTTCAACATGAGATTTACCAGGGACACAGATCCAAACCATATCAGAGGGGAAAGGGGACATATGCTGAGTGCAGAGGAAACAGCTGGAACAAAAAGGGAGTGAGAGGCTGTGGGCCGCACAGGGAATTAGAATCAGTCCTCCATTACCCAGGGCAGGGGGCGTTGCTTGGATAGTGGCTGTAGAAAAGTGAAGGAGATAGGCCTAAGTGCAAATCACAAAGTTTTGAAGCTTTAACAGGGAAATAGGCAGTTTCTGGCAACCTGTTGAAGGTGTTAAGAATAGGAATTATAAAAAGTTAACAGGCTGGGCAGACACCTCAGGGAGGCCAGATAGGATGCTCTTGCAGTAATGCAGGTGAGAAATGGGGAGATCTTAGTTAAGGCTTCTTATTGCACTCATGGTAAAGGCCCAGAGCCATTCCAAGGACCTATCAGGCCCCACACAGGCTGACCCATTATCTCCAGCTAGTCTTCTCTGGTTCAGCCACACTGATCCTTAAACAAGCCAGCCATGTCGACCTCAGGGCCTTTGTGCCTCTCTCTGGAATGTCTCCTTTCCAGGGAAACCTTCCTAGCTATTTTATTTAATGTAGTCCCCTACCCTCAACTCCCTGTTCCATTTCCATGTTGTAGTTTTCTCCATCTACCTCACTATAGCTTTTACTTCTTTGTTTATTTTCTGTCTCCTTCCAGTAGAATGGAAGCCCCTTGAGGGCAGGTATGTGTCTGTCTTGCTCACTGCTGTCTCACCAGGTGCCTTCAGCCTGGCACATAGTAGGTACCTATAAATATTGGCTAAATGAGTGAATTATTGAATTTCATAGGTGAAAGAAAAAATCCACAAAGGCAGGGGTAGTAGCAATGGGGTTGAGAACAGTGAAGAGGTAGGGAGAAATTTAGGAGGGATTGTGGATGACAGGACCTGGGATTGCTGAATGTGGGGGGAAGGGAGAGAGGAGTAAAGGGCTACTCTTAGGTGTCTGAGCTCCAGCATAGGGTCAGTGGGGGGCCATTTCAGCAGCTAGGAGACTGGTTTGAACTATGTCCGGCTGGGTGTGGTGTCTGTTGCATGTAATCCCAGCACTTTGGGAGGCTGAGGTAGAAGCATTGTTTGAGCTCAGGAGTTCAAAGCCAGCCTGGGCAACATAGTGAGACTCCATCTCTAGTTAAAAAAAAATAGCCAGGCATGGTGATATGCACCTGTAGTCCCAGCTACTCAGGAGGCTGATGTGGGAGGATTACTTGAGCTTAAGAGATTGACACTGCAGTGAGTTATGATCGTTCCACAGCACTCCAACCTAAGTGAGACCAGGATTGAAAAAAAAAAGTGAGATCCTGTCTCAACAAAACCAAAAACAAAAAAACAAACTATGTCTGGAGGATCCCTGGGAATTTCCCGGAGCCACTTTGGGGAACCATCAAAGGGAAGAAGGGTCGAGCTGAGGAACAAGGCTCCAGTCAGAGAAAATCAGTATTTATTTTGTTTTTGATTTTCTTGTTTTGGTTTGGTTTAATTTTTAAGTCACTGAGATCAGAAATTATAATAACTTATAGTTATTGTGTTCTTACAATATTCTGGATATTAGGCTAAGCATTTAAAACTAGATCTTCTCATTTCCTCTTTATGACAGTTCTATAAGGGTGACACTATTATCCTCTTTCTACAGCCCAGGAAACTGAGGCAGAAAAGAGATTAAGTGACTTTTCTAAGGTCACAGAATTAGTAAGTGAAGAGCAATGCAATTCCTGAATCCACAGGCTAAAGAGAGAAAATAGACAATGTGTGGTCTGGTGGAGAACAGAGTATCACCCTTATTACTGATGATAGCAGTGTCACTCAGTTTTCACACTGCTATGAAGATACTACCTGAGACTGGGTAATTTATTAAAAAGGAGGTTTAATGGACTCACAGTTCTGCATGGCTGGGGAGGCCTCAGGAAACTTACAATCATGGCAGAAGGAGAAGGGGAAGCAAGGCATGTCTTACATGGCTGCTGGACAGAGACAGAGAGTGAAGGGGAAGTGCTACTTTTAAGACCATAAGATCTCGCAAGAACTCACTATCACAAGAACAGGATAGGGGAAACCACCCCTATAATCCAATCACCTCCCACCAGGTCCCTCCCTCAACACCTGGGGATTACAATTCGAGATGAGATTTGGGTGGGGACACAGAGCCAAACCATATCAACAGCTGTCACATCTAGAGCAAATTGAGGTTGTTAATGTCCATTCCAGAAACCAAGGTGAACAGGCTCTCAGGGTTGGTGCCTGTCTGGTTTTCAGCCAGGTAGACTCCAGCAGGAGCACCCTGCTCAGGTCGGTCTTTCTGACAGGTAATGAAATGTCACAGCAGAAAGAAGAGCTCCCTGCCCCCCAAGGTGTGCATGAGGGTATGCTTCTGTTGAAAGTGTGGTGCTGGGTGGGGAGAGTTACCAAAGATGGAGAACAGTGGCTTGAAACCAATAAAAACCAACTGCTGGGAGAAACACTCACCAGTTTCTGAAGATCTTAAACAAAGGACCTAAACTAGGAGATGGCAGACAAAATCATCAAAAAGAAATGTGTCCACTGGGGACTGTGGGGGGCCCCTGCCCCATCTGAAGGGCAGCTGCTGCCCTGGGCCAGCCAGTTTTTGCCACCAGGGGATGTGGGCTCAAGGTTGCTTCATTTTTCAATTTTTTTTTAAAGCCAGAAATCTGGATTTTTGCACAAAATCATCTGACTTTTAAACGTTGCCAAAACTCCCAAAACCCTATGTGGTCCAAACCAGTAACCTCACAGGGCCCCATCTGGCCTGCACGCCGTGGTTTGTGTCCACTGACAAGGAAACTTAACCTCTTTGGGCCTTGAGAATCTGATGAAAATGTTCAGACATTTTCTAGGAAAAACAAATGCCTGAACAAACACATAATTTTGAGTATCATTTCTGGGTGTCTCTGTGCCCCTGGAATCATCCTTTTCTAAAGGCACACTTTGTAAAGGTAAGAGGGCTTCTGAGCAAACCTGAGGTCTGGGAAGGTACAAGCTGACAGGGGTATCTGGGTTTGTCCCACATCTGAATGAAACAGTGCTGTTTGTTGGAGTCAATATGTCCACAACTGTTTGCTTATGAGTCCTGCTTTGTACCCAACTTTCCTTGGCAGTCTTGGTTAATTCCCTCTGTATCAGTAAGGTTGCACAGGGGAGCAGGAAAGAGGCCCAAGAGGCCTGGATACTGGTCTGGAGGGGGCAGAAGAGCAGACATGAAGGCAGTGAGGGAGGCTGGATGTGGGGGGTGGGGGATGGGGGGACTTTAGAGCTAGACTTTGAAGCGTTGATAGAATTAAAAAGAAGAAATAAATTATTTTTCTGATCTTGGGCAAGGAGGAAGGGCATGGATTTAAAGTTGGAGTGCCCTAAATGCCAAGATTGTCTGCATCTAGGACAGGTATTACATGCAAGAGGCTCGCCTTCCAGCCAAGCATGTGCCCTAGCTAAGCTCCTGCACTTTCACAGGAGGCTGACAGCCCATCTCCAGCCCAGCCTATTAAAGAATAAGGCTGCCCTTAATTGGTAACAGGGAGGAGCTGAACCCCATGTACTTGTCAGCATAACTAACACTGAGCCCCCTGCAGCTCAAAATTTACCAAATGCTTGGTTGCAAAAAATAGCATTAGTAGAGATAAAAGACATGCATTCCCACCATTCCTCTAGATTCCATTAGTCTTATTCACAGATAAGTCAGACCTTCAGAGACCTGAACATATGGTTTTGGCCTCTGGCTGGCTAGCTCTATTGAACAAGGCTGAGCAGTTATGCCACTGGCCTCCCTCTTTATGTACTTATCATTAAGAGAATTAAGGATGAGGTTCAGTGTGTCAGGCAAATTTCCACTTTTTGAATACTTGCGTGGCAACCTCCCAGATAGCCCCCAGCAATCCTTGCGTGTTAGTAAGTCATGCCTTTGTGTAGTCACCTCCCGTATAGAATAGGGCTGACCTGTGGAGCTATAAGATATACCAGACATGATGGAATGTGACTTCTCAATCTAGGTCATGAAAGGAATTGTGGCTTCCACTATGTCCTTTCCTATACTGCCCACTCAGGAGGAAGTCAGCTGCCATGTTGTGAAGACACTCAAACAGCACAATGGAGAGGTCCATGTGGTGAAGAACTGAGGCCACCTGCCAGCAGCCAGCAGTGTGAGCTCACTTGCCAGCTGTGTGAGTGAGCCATCTTAGAAGTACATCCTCCAGCTCCAACTGTTGTCAGCTTTTTTGGGATATCACTTTCATATCTCTAAATAACAAGCTTATATTGCTACTTTTGTCTGTTTTAGACATTGTCTATTTATTTTCCACTTTTCCATTTTTGTAGTGAGAAACAAAAATTACCACAAAACTGAGTAGGTTAAAACAATAAACATTTATTTATTTATTTATTATCTCTCACAGTCACTTTCTTCATCTCCTCTCAATATATTATAGTGTAAATCTGATCAACATATATACTGATATACAGTCACATGCCACATAACAATGTTTTGGTCAGAGATGAACCACACAGACCACAGTGGTCCCATAAGATTGTAATGAAGCTGAAAAATTCCTATTGCCTAATGAGGTCAGAGTACAATGCATTACTCACGTGTTTGTGGTGATGTGGTGTAAACAAACCTACTGCACTGCCAGTCATGTAAAAGTCTAGCACATACAATTACGTAAAGTATATAATACTTGATAGTTATAGTAAATAACTGTGTTACTGGCTTATGTATTTACTATGCTTTTAATCATTATTTTAGAGTATACTCCTTCTACCTATTAAAAAAAAGTTAACAGTAAAACAGCTTCACTTCAGACAGGTCCTTCAGGAGGTATTCCAGAAGAAGGCTTTGGTATGATAGGATGATAGCTCTGTGTATGCTATTCCTCCTGAAGACCTTCCCGCGGGAGAAGACGTGCAGGAGGAAGACAGTGATATTGATGATCCAGACCCTGTGTAGACCTAGGCTAATGTGTTTGTGTCTAATTTTTTTTTTAAAGTTTACAAAGTAAAAATATTTAGAATTTTTTTAAGTAGAAGAAAGCTTATAGAATAAGAATATAAAGGAAATATTTTGTACAGCTGTGCAATATGTTTGTTTTAAGCTGTTATTTCAAAAAAGTCAGAGTTAAAAAAATTTAAAAAGTGCATAAAGTAAAAACTTACAGTAAGCTAAGGGTAATTTATTATTGAAGAAAGAAAATTTTAAAATAAATTTGGCATAGCCTAAGTGTACAGTGTTTCTAATCCTTGTAGGGTGCAGTAATGTCCTAGGTCTTCACATTCTCTCACTGCTCACACACTGACCCAGAGCAACTTCCAGTCCTGCAAGCTCCAGTCATGGTAAGGGCCCTATGCAGGTGTACAGTTTTTATCTTTTATGCCATACCTTCACTTTACAGTTTCTACATTTAGATATGTTTAGATCCCCGAATACTATAGCGTTACAATTGCCTGCAGCACTCGGTATGGCAACATGCAGTACAGGTTTGTAGCCTAGGTATATGGTAGGCTGTACCATCTAGGTTTCTGTAAGTACACTCTGTGATGTGTGCACAATGACATAATCCCTTTTTATCTTTATGACCCCCTTGTCAACCCTCGAATCCCCTTTTGAATGAGGAGGAGCATAAGTACATGAGTTTTAGACAAGGTAGTCAAAAGCTGGCATATCAAGGAATTGAACACAAGGCAAAACTCTTGAGAAGAAGCCAAGAATCAGAAGTCAGCAATGAAAGAAAAATCCCACAAACCAAAGGAGCAAGGGTGAGTTAAAAATGTAGAGGTGGATCCAGAGCTGGAACCAGGGGAAAGTTAGAGCAGGTTTAGACTCTAGGGAAGCCAGCACTTTCCCCATAAGCTGGCGGGGCTTCTCAGCTTGCTTCATGGTTCAGTGGAGGCATTGGGTTCTGAGGGGTGTTGAAGCCACTCACGTCCTACCATAGGCTGGACTCCTTTTTCCTCTCCCCACCCCTGCCAGCTCTGGGCACCGCCTCCTGCTTCTCAGGGCACCTCACTGCTCTTGTCATTAATGGAGATAGTTAGGGAGAGAGGAAATGAGGTAAAGAATGAAGTGAAATTAGCTTTACAGTAATTTCATTAACAGATGTCAGTCTCATTTTATAGGGAGCATAGAGCTACGTATGGAATATTATTCTAAGAAAGCTGGAAAATTCATTGCACCGAGGGGAGGAGGTGTCCCTTCTTCAGTCCATGTGAATTCCTTCAGCTGTGCACTTCCCTCCATCCTCATATCTCTCTTTTGCTAGGACTTCCTTCCATCAAATTTCCCTTCTTTTCTACATCTTCAATCTCTTCCTCTCTCCTAGATCCTTTCCTCCGTATCTACTCAAGTTGTTCTCATCCTTTAACAATTTCTTCCTTGATTTCTCTAGTTCTGTCTTCCTTCCTTTTACAGACAGCTCTCCTGAAAGTTCTCTGCACCTGCAGCTTCCCCTTTCTCTGTTTCTCACTCCACGGTGGTGTGGGTACTCTCACTCTGTCACTCATACTGGAGTGCAGTGGTATGATCTTGGCTCACTGCTGCCTTGAACCCTTGGGCTCAAGCGAGCCTCCTGAGTAGCTGGGACTGCAGGTGTGCGCCACCACACCTGGCTAATTAAAAAAAAAACTATATATATATATATACACACACACACATACATATTGCAGAGATAGAATCTTGTTATGGTTCCTAGGCTGGTCTCAAACTCCTGGCCTCAAGCAATCCTTCTGCCTTGGCCTCCCACAGCCCTGGGATTACAGGTATGAGCCACCACACTGGTCTCACTTATTCTTAATTTCATCTCTTCTGGTCTTTTCTTTCTTTTTTTCTGCAGGTTACAATTCCTTTGCTTGTCCCTTAAATGCATGGTTCATTCTTGACCCTCTTCTCTTTTCATCCTCTAAATGTTTCCAGATGTATCATCTCTTCCTGTGGCTTTGTATGGCAGTGCTGCCAAATATAGATATTTCTGACCAGAGCCCTCTACTGAGTTGTGTTTGTGTGCACAACTACCTTCTGCACTTCTGACCCTTTACCCAAGGCTGTCCCTCCTCCTGGATGTCATTTTCTGGAGAATGGCATGGTCAGCTACTTTGATTTCTGAATCAGAAAGCTGGACATTATCTCTGACCCTCTCTTACCCCTTCTCTACTCCATGTCCAGTCAGACACCAGTCAACATAACCCTGGACTCTGCTTCTTACCGTCTCACAGCCTCAGTCTCTTCTCTCCATCCCCACAGCCACTGCCTTAGTTCAGGCCTCCAGTGTTCATGCAACCTCCTGAATGGCCTCCCCCACACCAAGATTCTCTCCATTAACCCATCTCCACATTGTGGCCATGGTGGCTATTAAAGACATATATCTGGGTGTGATGTTCTCCTGGGTAAAAACCACATTGGCTCCCGTGCATTTAGGGAATCTCTGAAGTCCCTGTCTTGGTCTTGAAGGCCTTTCAGAGTGGGCTGCATCTCTGGCCTCAGCCTCCCCAGGTCTCTGCTGTGGGACAGTCCATGCTAGCCTGTACTGAGCTGCTTGCTGCTTTACGTGTCAGTGCTGTTGAACTTGCTGTTTCCTATACCTAAAATACATCCCTACCTTCTTCACCAGATTGACCCATACACATACTTCAGCACAGCTCAAGCATCCTTCTTCCAGCCTTCGCTGACACAGCCTCCTCCCTCTCCCCCAGGCTGGGTGAGGGACTTTTCCTCTGCGTTCCTTTGTCCTCACCTCTGTCAGACACTATCATACCATACTGTGATCATTTGTTTTCTTGTCTGTAAACAAAGGCAGGACTTTTTTTGGGGGGAAGCTTATAATACTGGTACTCTGCACAGTTTGGCCTGTTGTAGATGTTCAACCAATGTTTGTTTATTTATATTTTTAGAGACAGGGACTCACTCTGTCACTCAGGCTGGAGTGCAGTGGCACGATCATGGCTCACTGCAACCTCAAACTCCTGAGCTCAAGCGATCTTCCTGCTTCAGCCTCCCAAGCAGCTGGGATCACAGGCGCAAGCTGCCGTGTCTGGCTAATTCTTTCACTTTTTGTAGAGAGGGGTCTCTGTATGTTTCCCAGGTTGGTCTCAAACTCCTGGGCTCAAGCAATCCTCCTGCCTTGGCCTCCCAAAGTGCTAGGATTACAGGCATGAGTCACTGCGTCAGGACCCAACCAACTTTTGTTGAATAAATGAATCAAAGAGTGACTAGACTGCAGAAGAAAGTGTTGTCAATTCCCTTACTTAACAAAGCTGATGCTTAATAATAACAAACATTTTTCTTGGATCTCAGGTACACAGGATTATTCCGCCCTTCATCTCATCTCACAGTGTCATCATTGGTCCATGCAAGAACTCTGCCATTCATTCATTCATTCATTCATTCCTTTTATCCCCATCCCCTATATCCCATCACTGTTTTAATTTGTTTAATGTTGAATCTTGAAAAGCACATATCATTGTTTTGTGGCTGCGGATTTTTAATTTATGTGAATAGGGTTGTGCTATAGCTCATTATGTTTCTTGTCTTCTATTCAGGACCATGGTTTTAAGATTCAGCCACATTGCTATGTGTTCTTCTGGCTTATTGCTCTTAACTGTTTCATTGTTCTCCTAAAGCTAAACATTTAAACAGCATTTTAGTCCTCATGATTTTTTTTTGTTTTATTGTTTTGTTTTTTTTTTTTGAAATGGAGTCTCGCTCTGTCACCTAGGCTGGAGTATAGTGGTGTGATCTCTGCTCACTGCAAGCTCTGCCTTCTGGGTTCACGCCATTCTCCTGCCTCAGGCTCCCGAGTAGCTGGGACTACAGGCGCCCACTACGGCGCCTGGCTAATTTTTTGTATTTTTAGTACAGACGGGGTTTCACCGTGGTCTCGATCTCCTGAACTCGTGATCTGCCCGCCTCGGCCTCCCAAAGTGCTGGGATTACAGGTGTGAGCCCCCGCGCCCGGCCCTGTTTTGGTTTTTAAATTTGATGTTCACATCAGCAATGTGAGGAAGTCAGGGCAAGTATTAGTATCTCCATTTTACTGCAGAGGAAGCTGAAGCTTAGAGAGAGTGAGTGATTTGCCCTGAGTTATACAACACTTTTGTGGCAGAATCTTCATGTGGGTCCCATCTTCTAACACCACATTCAAGGTATGCTCAGGGATCACACTCCCTTCTCATGTGGGTGTGGCCAGACCTGGACCCAAGGAGGAGGAGATAGAAGCCTGCCCTCATGGTCAGGGGCAGGAGTGTCTCAGGGCAAACCTCGTGAGATATCTCCCTCCTACCAGCGTTCCTGCCTCCTGAAAGCACGTTAAAATGAGTGTCTGGGAAGTTGGGAATGGAGGTGGGGTGGAGGACTATGCAAAAGGCAATAGCTTTGGGGGTGGTGGGGTTCACATGAGCCAGGGTTGTGGGGTGATTGCTAATTGTGTATAATAGATACTTGCCTCTCCCTTCTTCAGCCATTGTGAGTCACCCATGGGGAAATGGCCTCCATTCCCACAAGGAATCCCAGTTCCCCAGAATTTACCCCATCTGCCCACCATCATCATGATTGCTCTGTCTCAGGGGCAGGTGTGTTCTCTGCAAGTTGTGATACATGACATCTGTGCTTGTTTTTCTAAATAATGAAAATTATAAGGCTGTGAGTGAACTCCTAGAAGGAACAAGGTGAACCCTCTATGAATCCTTCTCATGAGAGTTTTTAGAAGCTCAGGCCACTCACTGCCTTTTATCCCTGCCCTCTTTCCATTACTGGAAAAAAACATAATTATAATCATATAATCAAACTAAGATTCATGATTAATTACAAACACATTGTTTACAAAGTACTTATTATCTCATTTAATACTCTTTTAACACATGTTGGTACCATGATCTCCTTTTAGTGAGGAAATTGAGGCTCAGAGAGGGTAAATAACTTTCCCAAGGTAACATAGCAAAGAAGTGTCACAACTGAGACTCAGATCTAGATCTCCTGATCACAGGTGCTATGCCTTATCCACTACACCCTATCAAGGGCAGATGTCCAGTTTCTCTGTAGGAGAATTCAGGTTGGTGTCCAAGACTCAGCATGAAGATGATCCCCTAAAAAGAAATTGCTCATATTTATCCAGTGAGTAACCTACCCGGGTATGCTATCATTCATCATTTAGCAACTGTGCCTAGAGCCCCTGCTGGGTGTGCAACCAGCTCTGTGTAAGTGAGAAAATCCATATCTCCTTCTGTCTTCAGAGTAACAAAGCCATTTCCCAGTGAATCATAGATGACTAATTAAAATGCACACTCTCCCGGGCTGTCTGGTTAATTCTTTCCTAAACCAGGCAGGGGTCGGGGTGGGGATGAAGTTGTTGCAGGATGGAAAGAAAGCAGAGGAGAACAAAAAGGGGATCAAAAGGAATGGAAGGGGGAGAACTAAAAGCAAAGAAAGGAAGGCAGGAAGGCAGGTTGTCAGGAAGGAAGGGAGAGAGGAAAAGAGGAAGGGAGGAACATGTACCTATTTGCCTCAAGGAAAACAGGTAAATTTTCTAAGTCTCTAGCAAGTTTACATTTTCTAGTATTTTACAATATATGCTATTTCAGGTATGTGATCTTGTTGAGCCACAAAAAGATCTTTTGTTTTAAGTAAGATATTTTTATACAACTTTATAAATGAGGAAGCAGATTCTGGGAGGTTAGGGATTACTTAACCTTGGAGATAATCTAGAAGAACTGGAAAGACTAAAGTTTTGATGCCCAACAGATTTGGATTCAAATCTAGACTATCTGTGATTTATCAATGTGACCTTAGTCAAGTTACTTAGCATCTTGGAGCTTTGGTTTCCTCTTCTGTAAAAGGAGGATCGTGACAGCTCCAATCCCTTAGGGTTATTTTGAGGATTAAATAGGATATTGCATGGCTGTACTAGTCCGTTCTCACACTGCTATAAAGAAATACCTGATACTGGGTAATTTATAAAGAGGTTTAATTGGCTCATGGTTCTGCAGGCTGTACAGGAAGCATGGCTGGGAAGGCCTCAGGAAACTTTCAATCATGGCGGAAAGCAAAAGGGAAGCAGGCACGCCTTACATGGCTGGAGCAGGAGGAAGACAGAGAGGGGAGGTGCTACACACTTTTAAACAACCAGATCTCGTGATAACTCACTCACTATCACAAGAACTAGCAGAGGTGAGAGTCTTTATCAAAGGTGAAATCTGCCTCCATGATCCAATCACTTCCCACCAGGCCCCACCTCCAACATTGGGGATTACAATTTGACATGAGATTTGGGCAGGGACATACACCCAAACCATTATCAATGGCCTACAAAAAGACCTTAATAAATGCTAGCTCTCTGGGTTTCTATATGATTGTTCTCATTACTACCACTACTATTCCTAAAGCATCTGACAGTGCTAGTACTTATAATAGTATATATTCAACAAACATTAGTTTCCCCTACACAGTCCCACATCCCTACTTCCCTAAGGTAACATAGCTAGTAATGTTGCAGGCAGGCTGGCCATGGCATTTGATGTTAGTACCAGTACTCCTCCACAGTATCTTACTGCCCACCTCTCTGTTTAGCACCTTAAAAATACAGCTAGACCATATTGTATACCTCCATGACTCTAAAATTCAAAATGATATTCAGGGCTGGGTGCCGTGGTTCATGCCTGTAATCTCAGCACTTTGGGAGGCAGGCTGAGGTGCGGAGGATCACCTGAGATCAGGAGTTTGAGGCCAGCTTGGGAAATAAGGCAGAGACTCCATCTCTACTAAAAATACAAACAAAATAGTTGGGTGTCGTGGTTCATGCCTGTGGTGCCAGCTACTCAGGAGGCTGAGGTAGGAAGATTGATGCTTCAGCCTGGTGGGGCAGAGGCTGCAGTGAGCAGAGATGATGCTGCTGCACTCCAGCCTGGGTGACAGAGCGAGACCCTGTCTCAAAAAGGAAAAAAAAAAAAAGATATTCAGATATCTTAAGGTTAATTGTTCAGAATATCCTATTATCTCTGCTGCTTGGGGAAGGACTTGTGTGCCCTCTGTATTGTATCCTAATATTCCAGGACATCATGTGTCCTCTAATTGTTTTAAGTTTGAATATACAATCAATTCTGTACACACAACAAATTAAGAAGCCTAAAATAATGAGCAGAGTTTAATGTTGAAATTAATCTTAAAGCAAAGTTAATCAGCACATAATCATCTTTGTGCTTCATAGTGATAAGGTACAAATGAAAGCTGTTTGTGTAAATGAAAATAATCAGAAATATTTTGTGCAATCAAACCAAGCACTTGCAGAGACTTCTAGGGGACAGCAGTGATCCTGAATGTGGGTGTGTAATACAGTTATAGCTATCAAGGTGTCTAAATTGCTGGAGGAAGGGACTGGCCACTGAGTCCCTAAGATGTTTGCTACAATCCCCGGCAGTTGTAAATGTTCATTAATTGCTAGCTCCTCTTCCATGTCCACTTCCTCTTCTTCTTTCCTTCCCTTTTCCCATCATTATTATTATTATTATTATTATTATTATTACATTAATATCTTAGCCTTAACTAAAATGGCCCCAGGACCACTGACTCAGTTCCCAAGGTTGAGAGTGAATATGCATTAGGAGTTTGAAGACACCTGTTCAGGCATCTGGGAAGAAGAAAATAACAACTCTGGAAAAATGATTTTAGTATTTGTTAGAAAGTTCTAGTAACAAATGATACTTTCTCAGATAAGAAAAGCTATGAATAAAGGGCCAGATTATAGTCATTTTTAACAACCTGAGGTCACAGGAGTTAAGGGAACAGAGCAGCAAGAGTGGCAGAATGAAAAGGTGGCCATATGTATCATGGGGCCATATTATGGGGTAATGACATGGATTAGATATTTTGGGGGACTGATGCCTAGCCCTCAGTAATCCCTTTGAGAATCCTCCCTGCCTTATGCTATCTGCTCATTAGAGAGAAGCAGAGAAAGCCCGTCTATGGAGAGAGAAGAGTGGAAGAGAGATGCAGAGGGAAGCAGAGGTGAGAGTCTTTGTGAACCCAGAGTGAGAGAAAAACAAGAAATGGCTGATTTGTTTTCTGTAGGTTTTCCAGCTCCTGGTTTAACTCTCTCCTGACATACCTTCTCCCTGATCTTGGGTTCTGTAAGATACTCGTATATCCATATCATTCATTCTCCTATTTTGTTTAAGCTAGCTCAAATAGATTTTTATTATTCACAACCAAAGAATCTTTTTTTTTTTTGAGATAGGGTCTTGCTCTGTTACCCAGGATGGAGTGCAGTGGTGCAATAATGGCTCACTGCAGCTTTGAGTTCCTGGGGCTCAGGTGATTCTCCTACCTCAGCCTCCCAAGTAGCTGGAACTACCAGCACACGCCACCACATCCGGCTACTTTTTTTGTATTTTTTGTAGAGATGGAGTCTTGCTATGTTGCCCAGGCTGCTCTTGAATGCCTGGACTCAAGCAATCTGTTTACCTTGGCCTCTCAAAGGGCTGGAATTACAGGCGTGAGCTACTGCACCTGGCCTAACCAAAAGAATCTTAACCAAAACACAACGCTTAATCAGATTGCTTTCTCAACACCTTTGATTAAAACAGGAAGAATTTGGATAGTTTTGTTGGAAGGTAACTTTGCTCAAAATATACTGCTGCTTCCTTCTTACAGGCAAATACCATAAATAAGTTTACTTAATTCTCTTTAAATCATTTTCCTCCTTCTCCTTTCTGGTTTGGAGTAATTACGCTGAATGGAAATGGGTGACTATGGTGACAGCAGGGCAGGGCCCGATACAAACTGCTACACTGCAGACTTTATGTCCTGTGTGATGTTGTTTTCTCAGAACAGCAGCAACTGAGTCCAGGGCTTGCCATCTAAGGCTCAATCTTCCCTCAGCTATCTCTGCTTCTGCAGACTTTTCAAGGGCTTCAGGAACCCTACTGCTGCAGTTCTTACTGTGGGACCTGGAGAGACTCCCTCTCCCACCACCCCTGCCTTGGATTTTGAGTTGAGAACCACTCTTAGAGCCTAAAAGTTAATGGGTTATATGGTTTGTCTCTGTGTCCCCATCCAAATCTCATCTTGGATTGTACTCCCATAATTCCCACGTGTTGTGGGAGGGACACAGTGGGAGATAATTTGAATCATGGGGGTGGTTTCCCCCATACTGTTCTTATGGTAGTGAATAAGCCTCATGAGATCTGATGGTTTTATCAGGGATTTCTGCTTTTGCATCTTCCTCATTTTTTCTTGCCGCCACCATGTAAGAAGTGCCTTTCGCCCCCCGACGATTCTGAGGCCTCATAAGCCAAGTGGAACTGTAAGTCCAACTAAACCTCTTTTTCTTCCTAGTCTTGGGTATGTCTTTATCAGCAGCATGAAAACAGACTAATACAGTAAATTGGTACCAGTAGAGTGGAGTGTTGTTGAAAAGATACCCAAAAATGTGGAAGCGACTTTGGAACTGGGTATCAGGCAGAGGTTAGAACAGTTTGGAGGGCTCAGAAGAAGACAGGAAAATGTGGGAAAATTTGGAACCTCCTAGAGACTTGTTGAATGGCTTTGACAAAAATGCTGATAGTGATATGAGCAATAAGGTCCAGGCTGAGTTGGTCTCAGATGGAGATGAGGAACTTATTGGGAACTGAAGCAAAGGTGACTCTTGTTATATTTTAGCAAAGCAACTGGCAGCATTTTGCCCCTGCCCTAGATATTTGTGGAACTTTGAACTCAAGAGAGATGATTTAGGGTATCTGGTAGAAGAAATTTCTAAGCAGCAAAGCATTCAAGAGGTGACATGGGTGCTGTTAGAAGGATTCTGTTTTAAAAGGGAAACAAAGCATAAAAGTTCAGAAAATTTGCAGCCTGATGATGCAATAGAAAAGATAAACCCAGTTTTTGAGGAGAAATTCAAGATGGCGGCAGAAATTTGCATAAGTAACACGGAGCTGAATGTTAATCCTCAAGACAAGGGGGAAAATGTCTCTAGGGCATGTCATAGGTCTTCATGGCAGCCTCTCCCATCACAGACCTAGAAGCCTAGGAGGAAAAAATGGTTTCATGGGCTGGGCCCAGGGTCCCCATGCTGTATGCAGCCTAGGGACTTGGTGCCCTGCATCCCAGCTGCCCTAGCCCTTGCTAAAAAGGGCCAAGGTATAGCTCAGCCCAGTGTTTCAAAGGGTGCAAGCCCCAGACCTTGGCAGCCTCCATGTGGTGGTGAGCCTGTGGATGCACAGAAGTCAAGAATTGAGGATTTGGAACATCCAGCTAGATTTCAGAAGACATAAGGAAATGCCTGGATGCCCAGGCAAAAGTTTGCTGCAGGGCAGGGCCCTCATGGAGAATCTCTGCTGGGGCAGTGCGGAAGGGAAATGTGGGGTCAGAGACCTCACACAGAGTCCCTATGAGGGCACCGCCTAGTGGAGCTGTGAGAGGAGGGCCACTGTCCTCCAGACCTCAGAATCCACTGACAGCTTGCACTTGCACCTGGAACAGCTGCAGGCACTCCACGCCAGCCTGAGAAAGCAGCCAGGAGTTGGGGGCTATACCCTGCAAAGCCACAGGCGTGGAGCTGCCCAAGACTATGGGAACCTACCCCTTGCATCAGCGTGGCCTGGATGTGAGACATAGAATCAAAGGAGATAATTTTGGAGCTTTGAAATTTGACTGCCCTGTTGGATTTCGGACTTCCATGGGCCCTGTAACCCCTTTGTTTTGGCCAATTTCTCCCATTTGGAATGGGTGTATTTACTTAATACCGGTAACCCCATTGTATCTAGGAAGTAACTAGCTTGCTTTTGGTTTTACAGGCTCATAGGTGGAAGAGACTTGCCTTATCTCAGATGAGACTTTGGACTGTGGACTTTTGGGTTAATGTTGAAATGAGTTAAGACTTTGGGGGACTGTTGGAAGGCATGATTGGCTTTGAAATGTGAGGACATGAGATTTGGAGGGGTCAGGGGCGGAATGATATGGTTTGGCTGTATCCCCACCCAAATCTCATCTTGAGTTGTACTCCCATAATTCCCACATGTTGTGGGAGGGACCCAGTGGGAGATAATTGGAATCATGAGGGCAGTTTCCCCCATACTGTTCTTGTGGTAGTGAATAAGTCTCATGAGATCTGATGGGTTTAACAGGGGTTTCCACTTTTGCATCTTCCTCATTTTCCCCTGCTGCTGCCATGTTAGAAGTGCCTTTGACCTCCCACCATGGTTCTGAGGCCTCCCCAGCCATGTGGAACTGTAAGTCCAATTAAACCTCTTTGTCTTCCCAGTCCCAGGTATGTCTTTATCAGCAGTGTAAACATGGACTAATACAGCCAGCAAAAAAGACTATTGAGGGAAATGGAGAAATCATTTTTTTAGGGGGGGACAGAGTCTCGCTCTGTCACCCAGGCTGGAGTGCAGTGGTGTGATCTCAGCTCACTGCAACCTCCACCTCCTAAGTTCAAGCAATTCTCATGCCTCAGCCTCCTGAGTAGCTGGGATTACAGGCATGTGCCACCACGCCCGGCTAATTTTTTTGTATTTTTAGTAGAGATGGGGTTTTGCCATGTTGGCCAGGCTGGTCTTGAACTCCTGGCCTCATATGATCCACCCGCCTCAGCCTCCCAAAGTGCTGGGATTGTGGCAGGCCATTTCTCCCTGACAATCACACAGACAGGCCTGCATGACAGACAGCCACACAGACAGGCCTGCATAGCACTCCAATTACACAGACAAATTTCCACAGAGCTGCCTTAACGTTGAGCAAACAGTTAAACCTAGGGAAATCGATATCCAGACATCAAAGCTAGAAATGAAACATATGGTCAGCAGGAGCCTTGCATGGGCTTCTCCCTTGTTGGAGCAAATCAAAATAATAGAGACAGCCTTACATTCCTAGTGCCAGGACCTGTCTCAGGTCGACGAAATCTGAGACGAGTCAAGGTAACAGAGGCAGCTGTTTGAATAGATCCATTGGAGAGTCTGAGGCAGCTCTCCAGACCAAGCTGTAAAGGAGATAAGACAGAAATAATCACTCTGTTACCACAGTAGACAGGCCTTTAAGGTACTAGGGCCCTCACAGCTTAATCGGACTTAGCAAGCATTTTTCTGCCTCTGACCTTCTAGTTGAAACGAAATTAGTTACCAATAGACTTAGGTGAATGGTGTACTACACGTAGGCACATAACCCCAACCTATATAAGCACTAAGAAAATTGTAACACTTTGAGTTGGTCTGGTGGAATTATCTCCGACCTTCTCTCTGTATCCAGTTACAGCAATAAAGTCCTAGTTTATCTGCTTCTTGTTATTGGGCCATGAGAAAATGCAGCCAGACCCGGCTTGGTTCCGGGAATGGGATTACAGGTGTGAGCCTCCGTGCACCGTCGATAAAACAATTTTAAGAAATACAAATCCACATTCACTTATTACAAATAGATTCAATGCATCTGAGAATAGCATCAAATATGGACTTAATTTAAAAATATATATAGTCCTTAGTTTTCTTCTTTGTCCCCTGCGACAGAAAAACTCAAGATACCAAGCAGTTTGACTGGAGTGGTAAGACATGCAGAATGACTGGGAAGGGGCTCCAAATGTGTGCTCTATTCTGGAAGTAATTAAAAATCCAGGAAGTACTTACATATATGAGCTCAGCTGGACAGTTAGGCCCCAAGTTTGGGGCAGGTCAATTCATGCATGTGGAGGATAACCTTGTCTTGCTGCACAGAGATACCCTCTATAGAAAAAATGGAAAACAAATGTCTGAGTCTCATCTATGTGCACTGTGTGATGGATTTCTGAATGTGAAATACTGGGACCACCCAGAAAATTTTATATTTGAGAAGATCAGAAATTCTAGAAGAAAGAATTCTCTGGTCATCCGGCCAGTAAGCATTCGATGAACACTTGTTTGGGCCACAACACTGAACTAGGAGCAGCAAAACACATGAGAGACACCAAAAGCATGGACCCCAGGGTGAGAACCTTTATGTTTCACTCATGCAGCCTTTATGAATCACCTGTTATGTGTCAGACACTATTCTGGGCATTGGAATGAAGCAGTAAACCAGGATAGAGGAGGCCCCTGCTCCCACGAAGTTTCAATCCTAATGGAGATGATATAGGAGTTAAAAATGAATTATTTAGGCAGATAGTGAGGGTAAGGAAGTCCTCGGTAAGGTTTTCCTTTTAATGAAAAGCAGCCCCCAAATCATTTTCTTTTCTAACAAAGAGCAGCCTGTAAAATTGAGCTGCAGACATAGAAAGGCCGACTAGAAGCTTGCACAGGTGAGTGCCGGCAGTTATGCCAATAGGCTACCTGGGGCTAGGCATGTCTAACATGGCGGCTCCATCTTCCCTTTTTCTTTCCAGCCATGTGTGCAGTAGGGAGCAGACAACATGGCACTGGCCAAGTGGAAAGCCCATGTGCATAATAAGATTAGAGTGGGGTGGCCAGTGTCCCCTCCTGCTATGTAAACCTCACACTTGGTCCAACCAATCTGTGGGCCATATGTAAATCAGACACCGTCTCCTCAAGCCTGTCTATAAAATCCGGTGCCCTAGTGCACTCTGCTGCAGGCCAGAAGTCCCATTTGGGCACCCCTCACTCTCCCGCAAGAGAAAGAGCTGTTCTCCTTTCTTTCTTTTGCCTATTAAGCCTCTGCTCCTAAATCCACTTCTTGTGTCTGCATCCTCAACTCCCTTGGTGTGAGACGACAAACCCTGGGTATTTACAATGATGCCACTTCAGAGAGTGATGAAAAACAAGCCAAAAAAAAAAAAAAAAGCTAATTAAAATATATGTAGGCTAATTTTCAGAGAATGAAGGAAATGAAGGAGAGTAATGAGATAGAGTGGGGCTAGGAACTGGGGTTGTTTTAAATCTGGGGATCAGGGAAGGGCCCTGAGACCTGAATAATGAGAAGAGGCCACCAGGTGAAGCTCTAGGGGGAACGTATTTTAGTACAGACGCCCTGAGGAATGTTTGAGGATCACAAAGAGGGAGGCAGCAGTATGGTTAGAGAGTGAGAATGAGGTGAGAGAGGAGGGCAAGGGCCAGACCATCGGAGCCTGTGGACCAGGGAAGAAGTTGGTTTCATTCAAAGCCTAACAACAAGCCTCTGCAGGGTTTTAAGCAGGAGAGTAATATGAGCTGATTGAAACAGCAAAAGCCCACGCCGGCTGCTTTGTGAGGAATGGAGCCGCAGTGGAAGCTACCAGCAGGGAGCCTGGTTAGGATTGCAGTCTAAACCAAAAGTAGAATTCTAAGGTCACACTGACCATCTGAACGGACCCTCCTCTTGGCCAAGTGCATTCCAAAGTTAGCCCACATACAGGCTCACTCCTGTAATTCCGTTCCCGGAACCAAGCCGGGTCTGGCTGCGTTTTCTCATGGCCAAATAACAAAAAGCAGATAAACTAGGAATTATTGCTGTAACTGGTTACAGAGAGAAGGTCGGAGATAATTCCACCAGACCAACTCAAAGTGTTACAATTTTCTTAATGCTTATATAGGTAGGGGTTATATGCCTACGTGTAGTATGGCAAAATTAGCCTACATATATCTTAATTAGTTTTTTTTTTTTTTTTTTTTTTTTGCTTATTTTTCATCTCTCTCTGAAGTGGCATCATTATCTGGGGTAAATACCCAGGGTTCGTTGTCTCACACCAAGGGAGTTGAGGACGCAGACACAAGAAGCTGATTTAGGAGCAGAGGCTTAATAGGCAAAACAAAGAAAGGAGAACAGCTCTCTCTCTTGCGGGAGAGTGAGGGGTGCCCAAATGGGATCCCATGATGGGGGAGGGGGTCAGACATGCTTCATTATACCCTCTTCTCTTTTGGAATTCAGGAAAAGCTGACCAGCATTAACATCAACACAGACCTTAAGTCTGATAAGAAGCATTTACAATCTATTCTCTCTGAAGCCTGCTACCTGGAGGCTTCATCTGCATAATAAAACTTTGGTTTCCACAACCCCTTATCATCATAACCCAGACATTCCTTTCTATTGATTCCAGGTCTTTAAATAATAACTTAACTCTTTCAACCGAATGCCAATCAGAAAATTTCTAAATCTACCTATAACCTGGAGGCCCCATCCTCACCCCTTCGAGTTGTCCTGCCTTTCGGAACTGAACCAATGTACATCTTACATATATTTGATTGATGTCTAATGTATCCCTAATATGTATAGAACTAGGCTGTGGCCCAGTGCAGTTGTTCAAACCTGTAATCCCAGCACTTTGGGAGGCTGAGGCAGGAGGATCGCTCAAGCTCAGGAGATAGAGACCAGCCTGGGCAATGTGGTGAAACCCCATCTCTACAAAAAATACAAAAATTAGCTAGGTGTGTTGGTGCGTGCCTGTAGTCCCAGCTACTCTGGAGGCTTAGGTGGGAGGATTGCTTGAGTCTGGTAGGTTGAGGCTGCAGTGAGTGATATCACACCACTGCACTCCAGCCAGGGCAACAGAGTGAGACCCTGTCTCAAAAAACAAACAAACAAACAAACAAACAAACAAACAAACAAACAAACCAGGCTGTGCCCAGACCACCTTGGGCACATGTTCTCAGGATCTCCTGAGGGCTATGTCACAGACCACTGGTCACTCGTATTTGACTCAGAATACATCTCTTCAAATATTTTACAGAGTTTGACTCTTTCTGTTGATAGCAGTAAACTCAGAGGAGGAAGGCTGGGGGCTAGGATGGACAGGCAGCAGTAGGGATGGTGAGATAGGATCTGATTTAATACACAGTCCGAGGAGCCAGGACCTGCTGGTTTTTCCTGTGGGTGGGATGAGTGGAGAAAGTGAGGATGATTCAGGATTGTGGCTTGAACAAATGCAGTCTCCAACTGAGACTGGGGGAAGGAGGTTTTGTTTTTGTTTTTGAGATAGGGTTTCACACAGTCTCCCAGGCTGGAGTACAGTGGTGCGATCATAGCTCTCACTACAGCCTTGAACCCCTGGGCTCAAGTGATCCTCCTGCTTCAATATCCCAAGTAGCTGTGATCACAGGCACATGCCAGCTAATTTTTTAGATTTTTATAGAGATGTGGGGTCTCACTATGTTGCCCACCCCTCAAAAATGCTGGGATTACAAACATGAGTCATTATGCCCAACCTGAAGGAGGTGTTTTAATGGGAAAAGAAGAGGCTTGGAAGAGAAAAATGAAGAATACCATATGGGACATGTTAAATTTGCAGTGCTTTATTATTCATTCAGTTTGGTTGAACAAACAAATTATAAACAGGCAGAACAAAGTGAATATTGTAAAAAGCATGGTATCCACAGAGGCCTCAAATATTATATATGAAATCCCCTTAAACCCTTACACCAAAGGATCCTGCAGCTCAAAGCTCCAACTTCATCACTTACCTAGATGACTGTGGGCATGATCTTAACTCCCAGATCTTACATTCCTCACCTGTAAAATACAGATAAAAATAGTATTAACTTCGTAAGCCTGTTGTGACAGTTGAAAGAGATTCTGTACATAGAATACTTAGCACTGGCCCACAGTAATATATTAATATTCAGTGACTATTAGCTGTTGGCGTTCAATGAATGTGAACTATTGGTAGTTGTATTCATTTCCTAAGACTGCTGTAACAGAATACCGTCAACTGGGTGGTTTAAAATAACACAAGTTTATTGTCTCACAGTTCTGGAGTCTGGAAGTCTGAAACTGGGGCACTGGCAGGGCCGTGCTGTCTCTGAAACCTATAGGGGAGAACCCTTCTTTGCCTCTTCTAGTTCTGTGGGTTTGCTGGCAATCTTCGGCATTCCTTGATTTGTAGATGCATCACTGTAATCTCCCACCTCTGTCATCTTATGGCTGTTTTCTCCTTGTGAGTGTTTTTTTTTTTTTTTTTTTTTTTTTTAAAGACAGAGTTTTACTCTTGTTGCCCAGGCTGGAGTGCAATGGCGCGATCTTGGCTCACCACAACCTCCACCTCCCAAGTTCAAGCTATTCTCCTGCCTCAGCCTCCTGAGTAGCTGGGATTACAGGCATGTGCCACCATGCCTGGCTAATTTTTTGTATTTTTAGTAGAGATGGGGTTTCTCCATGTTGGTCAGGCTGGTCTTGAACTCCCGACCTCAGGTGATCCGCCTGCCTCAGCCTCCCAAAGTGCTGGGATTACAGGTGTGAGCCACCACGCCAGGCTGACTCTCTTTGTGTGTCTTTGTGTCTTCACATGGTATTCTCTGTATATCTCTCTACTCTTCTTGTAAGGACACCAATTATTTTAGAGTAAGATCCCACCCAACATCAATATGACCTCACCATAACCAATTCCATCTGCAAGGACCCTATTTCCAAATAAGATCACATTCTGTGGTACTGGAAAGTAGGAACACAATTTGACACATAATAGTGGTATTAGTATTAGCATGGATGATACTTATTTCCATATCTTGGTAGAGGGCCCTGCCAAACAGAGCCATTTACAACCAGTCCTTTCAATTCATGTAACAGTCTTTGTCTCTAATAAAGAACTTGATTGTATGTGGTTGGCATTTTAGCAGAAAGAAGATTGAGATGATCTGTTTATATTTATAATTACGGAATTTTTAGTAGGTTTGCAGTGACCAGGATTGATTTAGTCCAATTACCTCATTTTATGATTAAGAAAACTGAAGCCTAGAAATGTGATGTGATTTGGCAGAGGACACATATCTATATAGCACCCAAGCCCGTATAGAAACCTTGTCTTCTAAGGTTATTTCTTGAAAGTTTATTTCTTCTAAGGTTATTGCTTGAAAAAGCAATTCTACTGCAACAGAACAAGTTGGAGTTAGGATTTTTACCTTTGGAGTAAACTGAAGTCTTGAGAATGTTTCTCCCATTTTGCTTATTTGGTCCTACAGTCTAATAACATCAAATTTCATTACCTTCTTCCCTTCCTAATCACAACTCCTCTTCCAATCATCTCGCCTGCTTAAAGTCCAAACATATTTTCAAGAGGAAATGTCAGACAAGAAGATTCAGGAATCAGGAGGGGAAAAAGATGAACACAAGATACCTCTCTCCTTCTTCAACTCGATTCAGAACACTTAGTGTTCACTTCCTATTTAACTCTGGAGAGGTTATGCAGCAACTCAGAGAGGCTGAAAAATATGAAACTCTAGGCTGGGTGTGGTGGGTCATGCCTGTAATTCCAGCACTTTGGGAGGCCAAGGTGGGCAGATCGCTTGAGCCCTGAAGTTCGAGACCAGCCTGGACAATGTGGTGAAATCCTGTCTCTACAAAAAAATTAAAAATTAAAAAAAAAAAAATTCTAAACAAATGTGACCAGTTGTGACTTCATCTGTAGTTCCCGCAGCCTGGGAATGATGTTATTTCAAGCAACTCTTTTTTATTTTTATTTTTTATTCTTCTTCTTATTTTTTGAGACAGTCTTACTCTCCTGCCCAGGCTGGAGTGCGGTGGCGTGATCTTGGCTCATTACAACCTTCACCTCCCAGGTTCAAGTGATTATCTTACCTCAGCCTCCTGAGTAGCTGGGACTACAGGTGCACGCTACCACACCTGGCTAAATTTGTATTTTTAGTAACAACAGGGTTTCACCCAGCCTGGAGCTCCTGATCTCAGGTGACCCACCCACCTCAGCCTCCCAAAGTGCTGGGATTACAGGTGTGAGCCACCATACCCGGCCAGCAACTTATTATTATTATTTTTTGAAAAAGCAATTCTAGTGCAACAAAACAAGTTGGAGTTAGGATTTTTACCTTTGGAGTAAACTGAAGGCTTAAATACCTTATCAGTTAGGATGCTTTCAGCTGCAAGTGACTTAATAGCTGAATAACATGGCTAAAACAGTAAGGGATTTGTTATGTCATATAATGAGAACATTAAAGTTAGAGAATTCAGGGTAGTTCAACAAATTTAAGGAGGCTGGAGTGTCTTCTCAGGAATTCTGTTGGCAGCAGCTCCCAGGGTAATTGTATTAATCATGCCTTCTATTTGCCATATTTCTGATACTTTGACCTCTGGGGGCCTTGCTGACCCTTGAGAAACTGTTCCTGTCTGGGCTAGTCAATTCCTGGAGACAGTAAATCACTTGCCCAGAAGTGTGACTTTCAGATACAAACCAGCCCATCCAGAGCCCACACCCCAACCACCTCCTTTATGAGGCACTCACAGGGCTCTCATACTCTGGGCCACTATCCACCTGCCCTGATCACCCCAGGGTCAGGTACCAGGCAACTATGGATGGTCCCTATGCCCCAGA
The DNA here is from genome assembly GCF_029281585.2 of Gorilla gorilla gorilla. NCBI lineage: Eukaryota > Metazoa > Chordata > Mammalia > Primates > Hominidae > Gorilla > Gorilla gorilla. The sequence goes on from NC_073224.2 coordinate 118,421,718, forward strand.
GCCCACTGAAAGTATTGAAATTAGCTGATCCTAAGCCTGCTAACTCTGCCTCACTTGTTCTGTCATGTGGCGCCCACACTGGCTCTCCCTAACTCATCACTCCCTTTTCATTACATACAGCCAAAATGCAGGGCTGTGTGGTCGGAGTTCTTACACAAGAGCCAGACCACGCCCTGTAGCCTTTTTGTCCAAACAACTTGACCTTACTGTTTTAGGCTGGCCATCATTGTCTCCATGTGGTGGCTGACACTGCCATAATACTTTTAGAGGCCCTCAAAATCACAAACTATGCTCAACTCACTCTCTACAGTTCTCATAACTTCCAAAATCTATTTTCTTCCTCAAACCTGATGCATATACTTTCTGCCCCACTCCACTACCTCTCAGCAAGCCAAACTCATTGCTTTAACTCGAGCCCTCACTCTTGCAAAGGGACTACACATCAATATTTATACTGACTCTAAATATGCCTTCCATATCCTGCACCACCATGCTGTTATATGGGCTGAAAGAGGTTTCCTCACTACACAAGGGTCCTCCATCATTAATGCCTCTTTAATAAAAACTCTTCTCAAGGCCACTTTACTTCCAAAGGAAGCTGGAGTCATTCACTGCAAGGACCATCAAAAGGCGTCAGATCCCATTGCTCAGGGCAACACTTATGCTAAGGTAGCTAAAGAAGCAACTAGTGTTCCAACTTCCATCCCTCACTGCCACTTTTTCTCCTTCTCATCGGTCACTCCCACCTACTCCCCCACTGAAACTTCCACCTATCAGTCTCTTCCCACACAAGGCAAATGGTTCTTAGACCAAAGAAACTATCTTCTTCCAGCCTCACAGGCCCATTCTATTCTGTCGTCATGTCATAACCTCTTCTATATGGATTACAAGCTGCTAGCCCATCTCTTAGAACCTCTCATTTCCTTTCCATTGTGGAAATCTATCCTCAAGAAAATCACTTCTCAGTGTTCCATCTGCTATTCTACTGCTCCTCAGGGATTATTCAGGCCCTGTGACCTCCCTTCCCTACACATCGAGCTCAGGGATTTGCTCCTGCCCAGGACTGGCAAATTAATTTTACTTACATCCCCCGAGTCAGGAAACTAAAATACCTCTTGGTCTAGGTAGACACTTTCACTGGATAGGTAGAGGCCTTTCCCACAGGGTCTGAGAAGGCCACCATGATCATTTCTTCCCTTCTGTCAGACATAATTCCTCGGTTTGTCTTTCCCACCACTATACAGTCTAATAACGGACAGGCCTTTACTAGTCAGATCACCCAAGCAGTTTCTCAGGCTCTTGGTATTCAGTGGAAACTTCATACCCCTTACCGTCCTCAATCATCAGGAAAAGTAGAACTGACTAATGGTCTTTTCAAAACACATGTCACCAAACTCAGCCTCCAACTTAAAAAGGACTGGACAGTACTTTCACCACTTGCCCTTCTCAGAATTCGGATTGCTACAGGGTACAGCCCATTTGCACTCCTGTATGGATGCTCCTTTTTATTAGGCCCCAGTCTCATTCCAGACACCAGCCCAACTTGAACTGCACCCCAAAAACTTGTCATCCCTACTGTCTTCTGTCTAGTCATACTTCTATTCGCCATTCTCAACTACCCATAAATGCCCTGCTCTTGTTTACATTGCTGGTTTACACTTTTCCTTCAAACCAGCATAACTGATATCTCCTGGTTTTACCTCAAACCGCCACCCTTAAGTCTCTCTTAAAGTGGATAGATAATCTTTGCTGACAGGGTACACTCCAATACTTTCACCCTGATGAAGTCCTATTCTTTACTTTTATATTCACTCTTATTCTCGTTCTCATTCTTATGCCACTCTCTACCTCTCTCCCCAGCTATCTCCACCACACTATCAATCTCTCTCACTCTCTCCTAGCCGTTTCTAATCCTTCTTTAACAAACAATTGCTGGCTTTGCATTTCTCTTTCCTCCAAAATCACTGAGGCCTCAACTTACACACTGAAAAAAAAAAAAAGACTCTGTATATTTTTAAATGAAAAGTGTTGTTTTTACCTAAATCAATCTGACTTGGTTTGTGACAACATAAAAAAACTCAAGGATAGAGCCTAAACTTGGGACCAAGCAAGTAATTACGCTGAACCCCCTTAGGCACTCTCTAATGTCCTGGATGTCTGGATGTCCTGGGCCCTCCCAATTCTTAGTCCTTTAATATCTGTTTTTCTACTTCTTTTATGCGGATCTTGTGTCTTCCGTTTAGTTTCTTAATTCATCCAAAACCGTATCCAGGTCATTACCAATCATTCTATATGAAAAATGTTTCTTCTAACAACCTCACGATGTCACCCCTTACCACAAAATCTTCCTTCAGCTTAATCTCTCCTACTCTAGCTTCCCACGCCGCCCCTAATCCCACTCGAAGCAGCCCTGAGAAACACCGTCCATTATCTCTCCACACCACCCCCCAAAATTTTCACTGCCCCAACACTCACCACTGTTTCATTTTATTTTTCTTATTAATATAACAAGACAGGAATATCAGGTCTCTGAGCCCAAGCAAAGCCATCATATCCCCTGTGACCTGCATGTACACATCCAGATGGCCTGAAGCAAGTGAAGAATCACGAAAGTGAAAATGGCCTGTTCCTGCCTTAACTGATGACATTACCTTGTGAAATTCCTTCTGCTGGCTCATCCTGGCTCAAAAGCTCCCCCACTGAGCACCTGGTGACCCCCACCCCTGCCCACCAGAGGACAACCCTCTTTGGCTATAATTTTCCACTACCTACCCAAATCCTATAAAACAGCCCCACCCCTATCTCCTTTCGCTGACTCTCTTTTTGGACTTAGCCCACCTGCACCCAGGTAAAATAAACAGCCTTGTTGCTCACACAAAGCCTGTTTGGTGGTCTCTTCACATGGACGTGTGTGACAAGGAACACCCTCCTTGAGCACAGGGGGAGGGTGAATATCAGAACTGAATCTGACTTCTGACAACATAGGAGCTGAAGGGACCTTGGATGTTGGGTAGGCAGTTCCCACTGTCTGTCACAAGCCCTAATAAAATACAAGTAAGATAAAAGAACAAAACTGGGGCAATCTAATCAAGAAAGGCTTTCTGGAATGCATGAGGCCCCAGTGAGATCTAAAATTCCTAGATGGACTTGGTGTTGTGGAAGCAAGACAGCAGTCGGGCAAAGGAGAGACAGGAAGCAAATGAGTTCTACCTTGCCAACAATGGGAAACAGACATCCTTAATGTGAGTAGAGAGGTAGACTTGGCCAGGAAAGTTTGTTTGAAGATCCTGGTCTGTCTTGACTTTAAATCACTTGCCTTTGGAATGGAAGAGAACAGACATCTCATGAAATGAACCAATCTGAATGCAAGGAGCACCCGAATCCATCCCCACTCAGGAATCCTGGTTACAGATGCTAAAAGATGTCTTTGACAGTGAACAGTGGGTCATAAGATCTATTTCTGCCTCCTGTCCGTGACTCACTGGATGACTCAAGGTGAATCTCTCCCCATTTCTGAGTATCTGGCCCCCATCCATGAAGAACAGAAGATCACATCAGTATTTCCCTTCGGCAAGGTTGGCCCCCGCTGCAGCAACTGTGCAAAGACCACCAGACTGCCCTCTCTGCCAGCTTACTCTTCAGCATTTCTGGCTCTTTCTCCCACTTCCACATCCCTGCTTTATTTTTCTTTTTCTCCTTTTGCAAATAGCATTGCTCCAAAGCAACCCAGGCACGTGTCTTGGGGACAGCGCTGCGAGCTGCCCCTGAGCTGTGGGGAGCAGGCCCAAGATTGTTTGCTATTAGCAACTCCTGTTTGCAGGATAAATAAAGCGAACCTGAGTGCAGGCTCCTGTGGGCTGGGGCATTTTCATTCTGCAGCAGGTCAGCTTCCATTCCACTAGGGGGCTTTGAATGTTAATAGGCATTTCTTTCCAGGTACCCTTCTCCTTTCTCTACAGTGCACCAGTCCCTGTGGGACCTTCCATTGGCATCCTACGGAGAGATTATTACTCTTTTCATTGTTTTCCTTACAAATTAGTTTCTGGATTTAATGGCTTTGGTTGCTGAGCAGATTTTGGAAATTGGGGCAGAGGGTGGGGTGGGGTGATCTGCAGAGCCCATTATGGGCACTGGGTTATTGCCTGCTTGGGATTTAGGTGGAATTAACGCTCTCCTGTTTCTTGGGGAATTTTGGGATGGGGGTGGACCTTCTTTTCCCTTAGAAGGAATTGTGTTTGTTGTTATTGCATGTTTAAGAAGCTTCTAGAAATTGTAGCTCTGGAATACAATAGTTAGAGAATGCAGGTTTTTAATGGGATGTGGGGGCGTGTTGCTCAGTTGTGGGAAGATTTGTAATAATAGTTGGGACTGGGGATAGAGCATTACCTGAGGACGGTTTTATTAATGCCACAAAGCATAAAGTTTAAAAAAAAAAAAAGAAAAAAGAAAATCCAGGGGTGTCTTAGTGTCAGAAGCTTTGGAACCATGTTGAATAAGTGCTGGGTAAAATGAGACTGAGACCTGCTGGCCTGCATTCCCACGAGTTTAGGGATTCTCAGTCACAGGATGTTTACAGTTAAGGGAACAGGTTAATAATGTTTACCAAACAGACCCAGGACTTAACAGACCCAAGAAATGTCTTGATGTCCTGCTATCTTAAGCACAAAAGCATTCTTTGTTTAGTAATAAATTTTGCTTTAAAGATAGTAATATAGATTCTTGCAAAAGTCAGTAGTTACACAAGGATTAACAATCCTTTGTCATGAGCCCTTGTAAAAGACCACATCCTTCTCATGATTTTTTGCCTTGTTATCCCATATATAAACATGCATTGCACCTAATAAGGTGGGCGCCTTACTCCTCTTGCTTTCAGAAATGCCCTGTTCAGTCCATGGAGCAACCATTCTTTCATTCCTTTACTTTCTTAATAAACTTGCTTTCACTTTACTCTGTGGACTCACCTAGAATTCCTTCTTGTGCAAGATCTAAGAACCCTCTTTTGGGGTCTGGATTGGGACCCCTCTTTCATAACACTGGTGCTAGGAATGTGAGCACAAGTGCATGCAGGATGAGTGGACAAAGGTGAGAACCACTGTTCCAGGAGGACAGGGTGGGATGAGATGGGCACCGTAGGAGGTAACGGGGTCTGTGAAAAATTGGTGGGAGCTGGTAATGAGTGATTCATCTTTGAGTTTAGGATGGGTTAGTCATCTCTGCAGTGGGCTGGGACCAAGAGGTGCCCATCCAGCTAGAAACTGCTGCTGAGTGGGAGTTCCCACAAGGGTTTGGAGCTTCGAAATAGGAAGATGGAAGTGAACAGCGAAATGAGCAGCGAGAAAAACAGCTATCATTAAAAGAGGAATTTGGGGATCAGAGAAATTATGCCAAGGAGACGGTACCATTAATCTCCCAATTCAGACGGAAGCCTTTGCAGTTAACAGGGAGACGCCTTGTAATAAAAACCAGGTCAGAACGTAGGCAAATGGTTCTTTAGCATAATAAGGCCAGGATAATTACTTCCTTAAGAGTAGGGTCAAAGCTGTGTTAATGGGAAGAATATGCATGCATTACATATGCTAGACTGAGGTCTTTGTAAGAAAATGAATTGCAAAGGGGTATTTTCTTTTAGGTCATTCAGGGAAAGAAGACTGCAGCATTTGCTCATGGAGAGGAGCTGAAATGGAAGTGAAACAGCCACCATTTCTGCTCATCATCCCTCCCCTGACATACATGTCACATGCGTAGTTCTCAGCTGATCAGCAGAGCCTTGGATGGAGGAAGACCATACTGACACCCGCCTGAGGAAATGGCAGGACCAAGAAGAGAGTGGGCTGAGGTTTTCCTCATCCTATAGGAGAGGAAGAATATCCTGACTGAGGAAGGACTTACAGTGGGGACTGTGAAGGGGATGGAGTGGGATGAGGAAGGGAATTAGAGAATGGGGAACATTCTGCCCAAGGCGTTGCCTTCCCTTATGTACAGATAATGGTAGCTCTCCTTTATTTGAGGAGCTACTCTGTTCTAAGCTCTTTTACCTGGATGGTCTTGTTTAATCCTCACAGTAATACTAAGAAAAGACACTATTATTTTCTATTTCCATTTCATAGATGAGGAACCAAAGGATTAAAACAGGCGTGTGTAATCATTTGGCTTCCCTGGGCCACATTGGAGGAAGATGTCTTAGGCCACACATAAAATATACTAACACTAACAATAGCTGATGAGCTAAAAAAAAAAAAAAATTACAAAAAAACCTCATAATATTTTAAGAAAGTTTATGAATTTGTGTTGGGCCATATTTAAAGCCATCCTGGGCTACATACAGCCCATAGGCTGCAGGTTGGACAAACTTGAATTAAAAGTTCATGTGACTTGCCCAAGGTCATTCCCCTAGCGAGTGGTGGAACTAGGATCTGTCTGAGGCAGTGTGGCTCTAGAACTCAGTCTCTCAAACTACACACTGCACTAGTTCGGAAATGGAGACTAAATGATCACAACCTTCAGTGCTCCAGGTCTTTCTAGCTTTGGAGAACTTTGATAAAGAATTGCTTCAAATGCCATCAGAGATATTACTATAGAGTTTGTGTTTGCCTAGAACAGAGGTGTAAAAATGAAAAAATGAAAAAGGTAATAAATAAAATAACTATACAGTCTGACGAAGACTGGCTAGGCTGTGTTAGGAAACGGGAGAGTCCATAATCAGGGGTCATCTGACACACCCCAGGTGACAGCTTTGATTACCCAGGCACAGAGAATGACCAAATGACAAGTAATTTCCCTGCTATTTGGAGATTTGGAGGAAGAAGGGATCTGTCACATGGATTACAAGGTTGGAACTCTGGTGAGGGTGGTGCCAGTCTGCCACATCACGTGGCAGCGAATGAGGCTTAGCTCCAATAGAGGCTCAGGACAGAAAAAGTCACAGAAGAGCTAAACCCACCTTAAGAGCCACCCACCTGTCTACTAAGTCAGGGCTCTTCAGGCAAGTGCATGTGACAGAAACAGTCCTGGGCCCAGGCAGGCCTTCCACAGAACAGAGATGTGGACACCTGGAAGAGGGCAATGAAGGGCCTCTGATCAATTGTTCAATACATTTATTACCAGTGGCAAATCCATATGGGTCTGCAGCAACCTCAATTCTTGTCTCCTCAGAAAAAAGAATTCAACTGAGGGGTATAAGGCAGAGTAAGAGACCAAGGCAAGTTTTAGAGAAGCAGTGAAACTTTATTAAAAAGCTTTAGAGCAGGAATGAAAGGAAGTAAAGTATGCTTGGAAGGCCAAGCAGGCAACTTAAAAGATCCAGTGCACAGTTTGACCTTTGACTTAAGGTTTTATATGTTGGCATATTTTGGGGTCTTGCATCCCTTCTCCCCCGATTCTTCCCTTGGGGTGGGCTGTCCACATGCGCAGTGGCCTGCCAGCACTTGGGAGGGGCCACATGCAGAGTGTGTTTACTGCAGTTGTACACATGCTCACTTGAGGCATTCTTCTCTTGCCACTCAAATGTTTCTAGAAGGTTATTGTCAGGCCTCTGAGCCCAAGCCAAGCCATCGCATCCCCTGTGACCTGCATGTATACGCCCAGATGGCCTGAAGTAACTAAAGAATCACAAAAGAAGTGAATACGCCCTGCCCCACCTTAACTGATGACATTCCACCACAAAAGAAGTGTAAATGGCCGGTCCTTGCCTTAACTGATGACATTACCTTGTGAAAGTCCTTTTCCTGGCTCATCCTGGCTCAAAAAGCTCCCCCACTGAGCACCTTGTGACCCCCACTCCTGCCCGCCAGACAACAAGCCCTCTTTGACTGTAACTTTCCTTTACCTACCCAAATCCTATAAAACGGCCCCACCCTTATCTCCCTTAGCTGACTCTCTTTTCGGACTCAGCCTGCCTGCACCCAGGTGAAATAAACAGCTTTACTGCTCACACAAAGCCTGTTTGGTGGTCTCTTCATGCGGACGTGCATGAAAGTTATATACCAGTTAAACTCTGCCATTTTGCCTCTTAGTGCACATGCTTAAGCCCACTTGCCCAACTCCCAAGATCTTATTGGGAAGCTGCTGATCACACGTTTCAGGTTTTTTCTATCTATTGGGAGACTGCCTTTCCGTGGCACTGGCTGCGATCAATTATTATTTTAGAGAAACAGTGTAACAACCACCTGACCATCACCTGATGGTTGCCTGATGTTTCTGGTTGGGGGGCCTTTCTCCTGCCCTGCTCATGTCTGCCTAGCTACCTACTGTAACATGATGACCTAAAAGGAAGAAGCTGAGGCAAAATTAGTACAAGTTGAGAGGTTATTTGGCCAAGCTTGAGGATTGCAGCCTGGCAGCAGAGATTCAAGTTGCCATGAATATACACTCAAACTAGTGGTAGTTACAAGTGGGTTTCCAAAGGAAAAGAAAAGACAGAATTTATGTTAAAAAAATTCTTGGTAAACAACTTAGGAACTGCTTCTTCTTTATTGATTGATTGATTGGCTATGTGTCATTCTTTGTGTCACAAATTCCATTCCTTTGAATGGAATGGAATTTAAATGAAGTTCCTTTAAATGGAGTTTGTGATACAAAGAACACAAAAACATGAAGATAATGGGTGAGGCAGCTAGTCAGGAACAAAATGCCTTTAAACAATTGCCCCCAGGCAGGCCTGGGTATGTGAGTACCCTCCTCACCTAACTGAATTCCCATAATCATGTCTCTCTAGACCTGATAAATTTTGTAGACCTTACTTACCTCAGACTGCTCTGAGCTATTTTTCTTTCCTCAATTCAATCAGCAAATGTCACTGAGCAAGTACTATGAGTCAGGCATGTTGTTAGGTGGTGAGGATAGAGCACCTGGTTTATGCCTTCAGGTTTTAACAGTATTGTACACCGAAAATAAAACATTAAGCTCTCAACTGGCTGATGGACCCTCTCTTCAGCCAAGGGCATTCCAAAATTAGCCTGAAAAACTATTCAGGCCATGATGGGAGGTGGGGGACATGCCTCATTGTACCTTCCTCCTGTTGGAATTCAGGCACAGCTGACCAGCATTAACATTAAAACAGAGACCTTAAAACTGAGAAAACAGACTCTTTAAGTCTGATACAAAACATTTACAATCTATTCTCTCTGAAGCCTGCCACCCAGAGGTTTCAACTGCATAAGAACTGTGGTCTCCACAGCTCCTTATCTTAAGTCTGATATGAAACGTTTACAGTCTATTCTCTCTGAAGCCTGCTACCTGGAGGTTTCATCTGCATAAGAACTGTGGTCTCCACAACTCCTTATCTTAAGCCAGATACTTCTTTTATTGATTCCAGGTCTTTATATAAACTTTTTCAATCAATTGCCAGAAAACCTTTGAATCTACCTGTGACCTGAAAGCAGGCCCCTGCCCCATCTCACCTTCCTGAACTGAACCAATGTACAGCTTACATGTATCGATTGATGTCTTATGTCCCCCTAAGATGTATAAAACCAAGCTGTAGGCCAACCACCTTGGGCACATGTTCTCAGGATCTCCTGGGGCTGTGTCATGGGCCATTATGGGTCACTCATATTTGGCTCAGAACATATCTCTTCAAATGGTTTACAGAGTTTGGCCCTTTTTGTCAACAGCATAAATAGATAAATAATAAAGCAAACTATAATTGCATGTGGAAAGTGGGAGCAAGCCCAGTATGTTAGCTTGGGGTGAGGTGAAGTCAGGCATACACTCCTGGAAAAGAAGACATCCAAACTGACACCTGAAGGTGAGTAGGAGTGAGGCAGTCTCAGGGTGAGGGTTGGTGGTTGGGGAGGCAAACATTCCAGGTGGAGCAAACAGCTTGTATAAAGGCCCACAGGTGAGACAGATCTTGGTGGTGAACCTAGTTCCTTCTGGTCAAAAGTGGATGTCAGGGGAGGTGAGCCAAAGCAACATCACGAATAGCCTTGTAGACTTTTTGAGGGAGTGTCAGGCTGGCAGCAGTGGCTCATGCCTGTGGTCCCAGCACTTTGGGAGGCTGAGGCAGGAGAATCACTTGAGCCCAGTAGTTTGAGACCACCCTGGGCAACATAGAGCCTGTCTCTACAAAACATTTTCTTTTTTGAGATGGAGTCTCACTGTCACCCAGGCTGTAGTGCAGTGGCAAGATCTCAGCTCACTGTAAGCTCTGCCTCCCGGGTTCATGCCATTCTCCTGTCTCAGCCTCCTGAGTAGCTGGGACTACAGGTACTTGCCACCACACCTGGCTAATTTTTTTTTTTTTTTTTGTATTTTTAGTAGATATGGGGTTTCACCATGTTAGCCAGGATGGTCTTTATCTCCTGACCTCGTGATCTGCCTGCCTTGGCCTCCCAAAGTGTTGGGATTACAGGCGTGAGCCATCGCGCCTGGCCAGTTTTCTTTTCTTTTCTGTAAGGATTAGTGGTAAAACCCTTAAGATGCAAAGGTTATTCTTGTTTAGAGAAGCCTGGTAGGAATTAAATTGGGAAGACTGTGTACTGTTGAGTGGGGATTTTGTGGAGGGAGGAGTCTGATAGGAGTTGATGACGGCTGGAAAAAAGAAAACAAATTAATTTGCAGGCCTGAGGAAGAGGGATTGTGTTGTTTTAACATATGTCCACAACTTCTTAGGCACTACTCCCATCAAAAGTGTAATCATAATCCTAATAGCTTCATTTGCCCAAAGTGCAGCAAGTCAATATACTGAGATACCAGGCACTGCAGCAGACAAAGAGTTTAATCATTGTAGGGCAGCCGAATGAAAAGACAGGAAGAAATCTCAAATCCACCTCCCAGGGAATTTGGAGCTGGGGATTTTGAGGGGTTTGGAGCGGGCCAAGGTGTGGGGATCATTGACTGGTTGAAGAGTGCAGGGAGAAGTCATGGGTCAGGGAGATGAAGCAACTGCATTCTTATTTAGGTTTGGTTCCTCTGTGGCGAGTCTTCAAACTGGTTGGTTTCAGTAGTTCCACAATTCAGGATCTGAAGAACATCTTAAGCAATTCTTAACCAAAAGATTCTAAGATCAGAACGTCTTAAGCAATTCTTAACCAAAATGATTCTAAGGTCAGAAATCCTGCCTAATGGGAGCAAGGGGGATGTGAATAGTCGGTATCTGGTGTTACCTGACTTTCAGTTACAAGGATGTGGCCAAAGTGCAGCTGATTAATACTTGATTATAACTATGTTTCTACCCAGAACCCAGCATTTGATTCCTGTGAACCCTGTGAAGACAGTTTCAAAGGTGGAGTGTAATTCCTATTGCCTTGAATATGCACCAGTCTGAGTAATTTGCTTCTAATGACTAGAATGTGGTGAGAGTGACGGTCTGTGGCTTTTGAGGCTACGTCATAGCAGGCATTGCTGCTTCTGCCCTGCTCCCTCCTGGACTGTTCACTCAGGGACAAGCCAACTGCCATGTCATGAGGACACTCAGGAAGCTCCATGGAGAGGAACTCATCAGCAATAACCAACTTGCCATGACCATGTGAGTGAGCCACCTTGGAAGTAGGCACTCCACCCTCAGTCAAGCCTTTTGGTGATTTCAGGTCCCAGCTTTCAAGGCTTCCAACTGAGACCCCAGGGGTTCCGTTGTGCTTTGTCTAAATTCATGACACACAACAACTGTGAAGTAATAATTATTTTAAGCCACTCAGTCATGGGGCAATTTGTTACATAGTGATAGATAATTAACACAGGAATACAGATAGGTCTGGACTAAGAGGTGACTGTAAATGTTTAGCCGAAGACAAAACCTTTTGTTCCTTTATAGTGGACTTTTACACATCAAAGCTTCATCCATGTATTTACTCATACATGCATCTATCCATCCATCTCTCCATCCATCCATTTTCCACCCTCTCATCCTTCCATCCACACACCCAACTACCAAACCATCCATCCATCCATCCATCCATCCATCCATCCATCCATCCATCCATCCATCCATCCAACAAATGCTCGATGAGAGCAAGAACTCTGTCTTCCTATTCATTTTTATGTCTCCAATGTCCAGAACAATGCGTGGCACATAACACTCAACATATATTTGTTAAATGAATGGGTAATTAATTTTTTCCCCAATCTTCAGAGAGTTCTCAGTGTAACGGTAACAGATAAGAATATCAATAATTGGAACTCAAAGAATGCTACAGTAGAGATGGATATGGGTATCCGGAGGACAGAGGAAAGGCATGTGATTCAGGGCTATAGGGGTACAGTGGAGTCAAGAAAGGATCTGATGTCCAAGCTGAGTTTTAAAGAATAAATAGAGTTGCCCAGGAATTTGAGGCAGGGCTGGCCTGAGAACGTATGGAGTATATGGAGAGTGGCTACATTGTGGGTGCCTGGAATCCATTATTCTCTTTATTTGAAGGAGTGTGGGGTGGTCAGAAGACACAGGTGTAAGGAAGCTGCATGACCTGGCCTCAGGAGCAGCAGGAACATCTTCAAGGTAGTTCTGTGCTTTTAAGGAAATCCAGTCCCCCTTTAGGCATCTCCACCTGACCCAACACCAACTGGCTTATTCTTATCCTCACTCACCTTTTCTCTACCTTACATGTTAGTTTCTATAATCTTGGTCTGCTCATACTTTGGTTCATTTTGTCTGCCTGTCTGGTTAACACATCATCACCTTATAAGACTCAGGTCAAGAATCATCTCTCTCTTTTTTTTTTTTAATTATACTTTAAGTTTTAGGGTACATGTGCACATTGTGCAGGTTAGTTACATATGTATACATGTGCCATGCTGGTGTGCTGCACCCACTAACTCATCATCTAGCATTAGGTATATCTCCCAATGCTATCCCTCCCCCCTCCCCCCACCCCAGAACAGTCCCCAGAGTGTGATATTCCCTTTCCTGTGTCCATGTGATCTCATTGTTCAATTCCCACCTATGAGTGAGAATATGCGGTGTTTGGTTTTTTGTTCTTGCCATAGTTTACTGAGAATGATGATTTCCAATTTCATCCATGTCCCTACAAAGGACACGAACTCATCATTTTTTATGGCTGCATAGTATTCCATGGTGTATACATGCCACATTTTCTTAATCCAGTCTATCATTGTTGGACATTTGGGTTGGTTCCAAGTCTTTGCTATTGTGAATAATGCCGCAATAAACATATATGTGCTTGTGTCTTTATAGCAGCATGATTTATAATCCTTTGGGTATATACCCAGTAATGGGATGGCTGGGTCAAATGGTATTTCTAGTTGTAGATCCCTGAGGAATCGCCACACTGACTTCCACAATGGTTGAACTAGTTTACAGTCCCACCAACAGTGTAAAAGTGTCCCTATTTCTCCACATCCTCTCCAGCACCTGTTGCTTCCTGACTTTTTGATGATTGCCATTCTAACTGGTGTGAGATGGTATCTCATTGTGGTTTTGATTTGCATTTCTCTGATGGCCAGTGATGATGAGCGTTTTTTCGTGTGTTTTTTGGCTGCATAAATGTCTTCTTTTGAGAAGTGTCTGTTCATGTCCTTCACCCACTTTTTGACAGGGTTGTTTGTTTTTTTCTTGTAAATTTGTTTGAGTTCATTGTAATTCTGGATATTAGCCCTTTGTCAGATGAGTAGGTTGTGAAAATTTTCTCCCATTTTGTAGGTTGCCTGTTCACTCTGATGGTAGTTTCTTTTGCTGTGCAGAAGCTCTTTAGTTTAACTAGATCCCATTTGCCAATTTTGGCTTTTGTTGCCATTGCTTTTGGTGTTTTGGACATGAAGTCCTTGCCCATGCCTATGTCCTGAATGGTAATGCCTAGGTTTTCTTCTAGGGTTTTTATGGTTTTAGGTCTAACGTTTAAGTCTTTAATCCATCTTGAATTGATTTTTGTATAAGGTGTAAGGAAGGGATCCAGTTTCAGCTTTCTACATATGGCTAGCCAGTTTTCCCAGCACCATTGATTAAATAGGGAATCCTTTCCCGATTGCTTGTTTTTCTCAGGTTTGTCAAAGATCAGATAGTTGTAGATATGCGGCGTTATTTCTGAGGGCTCTGTTCTGTTCCATTGATCTATATCTCTGTTTTGGTACCAGTACCATGCTGTTTTGGTTACTGTAGCCTTGTAGTATAGTTTGAAGTCAGGTAGTGTGATGCCTCCAGCTTTGTTCTTTTGGCTTAGGATTGCCTTGGTGATGCGGGCTCTTTTTTGTTTCCATATGAACTTTAAAGTAGTTTTTTCCAATTCTGTGAAGAAAGTCATTGGTAGCTTTGTGGGGATGGCATTGAATCTGTAAATTACCTTGGGCAGTATGGCCATTTTCACGATATTGATTGTTCCTACCCATGAGCATGGAATGTTCTTCCATTTGTTTGTATCCTCTTTTATTTCCTTGAGCAGTGGTTTGTAGTTCTCCTTGAAGAGGTCCTTCACATCCCTTGTAAATTGGATTCCTAGGTATTTGATTCTCTTTGAAGCAATTGTGAATGGGAGTTCACTCATGATTTGGCTCTCTGTTTGTCTGTTATTGGTGTATAAGAATGCTTGTGATTTTTGTACATTGATTTTGTATCCTGAGACTTTGATGAAGTTGCTTATCAGCTTAAGGAGATTTTGGGCTGAGACAATGGGGTTTTCTAGATATACAATCATGTCGTCTGCAAACAGGGACAATTTGACTTCCTCTTTTCCTAATTGAATACCCTTTATTTCCTTCTCCTGCCTAATTGCCCTGTCCAGAACTTCCAACACTATGTTGAATAGGTGTGGGGAGAGAGGGCATCCCTGTCTTGTGCCAGTTTTCAAAGGGAATGCTTCCAGTTTTTGCCCATTCAGTATGCTATTGGCTGTGGGTTTGTCATAGATAGCTCTTATTATTTTGAGATACGTCCCATGAATACCTAATTTATTGAGAGTTTTTAGCATGAAGGGTTGTTGAATTTTGTCAAAGGCTTTTTCTGCATCTATTGAGATAATTATGTGGTTTTTGTCTTTGGCTCTGTTTATATGCTGGATTACATTTATTGATTTGCGTATATTGAACCAGCCTTGCATCCCAGGGATGAAGCCCACTTGATCATGGTGGATAACCTTTTGGTGTGCTGCTGGATTCGTTTTGCCAGTATTTTATTGAGGATTTTTGCATCAATGTTCATGAAGGATATTGGTCTAAAATTCTCTTTTTTGGTTGTGTCTCTGCCTGGCTTTGGTATCAGAATGATGCTGGCCTCATAAAATGAGTTAGGGAGGATTCCCTCTTTTTCTATTGATTGGAATAGTTTCAGAAGGAATGGTACCAGTTCCTCCTTGTACCTCTGGTAGAATTCGGCTGTGAATCCATCTGGTCCTGGACTCTTTTTGGTTGGTAAACTATTGATTATTGCCACAATTTCAGCTCCTGTTATTGGTCTATTCAGAGATTCAACTTCTTCCTGGTTTAGTCTTGGGAGAGTGTATGTGTGGAGGAATTTATCCATTTCTTCTAGATTTTCTAGTTTATTTCCATAGAGGTGTTTGTAGTATTCTCTGATGGTAGTTTGTATTTCTGTGGGATCGGTGGTGATATCCCCTTTATCATTTTTTATTGTGTCTATTTGATTCTTCTCTCTTTTTTTCTTTATTAGTCTTGCTAGCAGTCTATCAATTTTGTTGATCCTTTCAAAAAACCAGCTCCTGGATTCATTAATTTTTTGAAGGGTTTTTGTGTCTCCATTTCATTCAGTTCTGCTCTGATTTTAGTTATTTCTTGCCTTCTGCTAGCTTTTGAATGTGTTTGCTCTTGCTTTTCTAGTTGTTTTAATTGTGATGTTAGGGTGTCAATTTTGGCTCTTTCCTGCTTTCTCCTGTGGGCATTTAGTGCTATAAATTTCCCTCTACACACTGCTTTGAATGCGTCCTAGAGATTCTGGTATGTTTTGTCTTTGTTCTCGTTGGTTTCAAAGAACATCTTTATTTCTGCCTTCATTTCATTATGTATCCAGTAGTCATTCAGGAGCAGGTTGTTCAGTTTCCATGTAGTTGAGCGGTTTTGAGTGAGATTCTTAATCCTGAGTTCTAGTTTGATTGCACTGTGGTCTGAGAGATAGTTTGTTATAATCTCTGTTCTTTTACATTTGCTGAGGAGAGCTTTACTTCCAAGTATGTGGTCAATTTTGGAATAGGTGTGGTGTGGTGCTGAAAAAAATGTATATTCTGTTGACTTGGGGTGGAGAGTTCTGTAGATGTCTATTAGGTCTGCTTGGTGCAGAGCTGAGTTCAATTCCTGGGTATCCTTGTTGACTTTCTGTCTCGTTGATCTGTCTAATGTTGACAGTGGGGTGTTAAAGTCTCCCATTATTAATGTGTGGGAGTCTAAGTCTCTTTGTAGGTCCTAAGGACTTGCTTTATGAATCTGGGTGCTCCTGTATTGGGTGCATATGTATTTAGGATAGTTAGCTCTTCTTGTTGAATTGATCCCTTTACCATTATGTAATGGCCTTCTTTGTCTCTTTTGATCTTTGTTGGTTTAAAGTCTGTTTTATCAGAGACTAGGATTGCAACCCCTGCCTTTTTTTGTTTTCCATTTGCTTGGTAGATCTTCCTCCATCCTTTTATTTTGAGTCTGTGTGTGTCTCTGCATGTGAGATGGGTTTCCTGAATACAGCACACTGATGGGTCTTGACTCTTTATCCAATTTGCCAGTCTGTGTCTTTTAATTGGAGTATTTAGTCCATTTACATTTAAAGTTAATATTGTTATGTGTGAATTTGATCCTGTCATTATGATGTTAGCTGGTTATTTTGCTCGTTAGTTGATGCAGTTTCTTCCTAGTCTCGATGGTCTTTACATTTTGGCATGATTTTGCAGCGGCTGGTATCGGTTGTTCCTATCCGTGTTTAGTGCTTCCTTCAGGAGCTCTTTTAGGGCAGGCCTGGTGGTGACAAAATCTCTCAGCATTTGCTTGTCTGTAAAGTATTTTATTTCTCCTTCACTTATGAAGCTTAGTTTGGCTGGATATGAAATTCTGGGTTGAAAATTCTTTTCTTTAAGAATGTTGAATATTGGCCCCCACTCTCTTCTGGCTTGTAGGGTTTCTGCTGAGAGATCCGCTGTTAGTCTGATGGGCTTCCCTTTGATGCTTTTGCATTCTTCATGTAGTTCTCGAGCCTTGGTTTTCAGCTCCATCAGCTCCTTTAAGCACTTCTCTGTATTGGTTATTCTAGTTATACATTCTTCTAAATTTTTTTCAAAGTTTTCAACTTCTTTGCCTTTGGTTTGAATGTCCTCCCGTAGCTCAGAGTAATTTGATCGTCTGAAGCCTTCTTCTCTCAGCTCGTCAAAGTCATTCTCCATCCAGCTTTGTTCCATTGCTGGTGAAGAACTGCGTTCCTTTGGAGGAGGAGAGGCGCTCTGCGTTTTAGAGTTTCCAGTTTTTCTGTTCTGTCTTTTCCCCATCTTTGTGGTTTTATCTACTTTTGGTCTTTGATGATGGTGATGTACAGACGGGTTTTTGGTGTGGATGTCCTTTCTGTTTGTTAGTTTTCCTTCTAACAGACAGGACCCTCAGCTGCAGGTCTGTTGGAATACCCTGCCGTGTGAGGTGTCAGTGTGCCCCTGCTGGGGAGTGCTTCCCAGTTAGGCTGCTCGGGGGTCAGGGGTCAGGAACCCACTTGAGGAGGCAGTCTGCCCATTCTCAGATCTCCAGCTGCATGCTGGGAGAACCACTGCTCTCCTCAAAGCTGTCAGACAGGGACATTTAAGTCTGCAGAGGTTACTGCTGTCTTTTTGTTTGTCTGTGCCCTGCCCCCAGAGGTGGAGCCTACAGAGGCAGGCAGGCCTCCTTGAGCTGTGGTGGGCTCCACCCAGTTCGAGCTTCCCGGCTGCTTTGTTTACCTAAGCAAGCCTGGGCAATGGTGGGCGCCCCTCCCCCAGCCTCGCTGCCACCTTGCAGTTTGATCTCAGACTGCTGTGCTAGCAATCATCGAGACTCCGTGGGCGTAGGACCCTCCGAACGAGGTGCGGGATATAATCTCGTGGTGCGCCGTTTTTTAAGCTGGTCCAAAAAGCGCAATATTCAGGTGGGAGTGACCTGATTTTCCAGGTGCGTCCATCACCCCTTTCTTTGACTGGGAAAGGGAACTCTCTGACCCCTTGTGCTTCCCAGGTGAGGCAATGTCTCGCCCTGCTTCGGCTAGCGCACGGTGCACGCACCCACTGACCTGCGCCCACTGTCTGGCACTCCCTAGTGAGATGAACCCGGTACCTCAGATGGAAATGCAGAAATCACCCGTCTTCTGCATCGCTCACGCTGGGAGCTGTGGACCGGAGCTGTTCCTATTCGGCCATCTTCCTGGTGTCAGAATCATCTCTTTTATGATAAATTTTCTAGATCAGTCGGCCCCCTGGTAGACTCGACCTATTCTTACAGCCCTATCCTTGCCTTTCATCCTGCTGCTTTCAACACCTACTGCTGATGGACTCACGTTCTTGGCTTTCCCAGTTTGAATTCCCCAGGGAGAGAATCTGATTGATTGGTTTTATCTAATTATGGGTTACTAGTGTGCCTAAAGTCTGGCTGCCTTCAGGACAGGTGCCTGTCCTTGATCCAATCAGCTGTGGCATAGGGAGGTGTCAGGGATATGAGGTAAAAAATAGTCCCCTAGGACTGCCTGTGCAGCAGTCTGACAGCAGAAAAATCCCCTTAAGTGGGGCTATGAGCTATAGGAGGACAAATGGCGGGCAGAAGGTTTTGGATCTGGTAGCAGACAGCTTTTGGTGCCCAACATCACATTCCCTTGGCCTACCTCTGGCTTTAGTTGCTACAGTGGTGGAAGGTTCTATGCAAGCCCAAGCCAACTGCTCAGTGAGAAGTTTTACCACAAGCATGCTCCACCTTCTGCCCCAGGAGTCTCTGAGGCCACAGGGCTTCCCTTGAAGAGGGTCGATGGCTGTCATACTCCAGGACAACCTCATGCAGTGGAGGGGCTGGAGTGGTGGGTCACTGTTCTAGACTCCCACCTTTCAGGTGGACAGTCCCGGAAGTGATTCAGGAAGCATCTCAGCATCTTCACAGAACTAAGTCCCTATTGCCTTCCACAGTGGTGTCCTTGTTGTGCCACACACTGGCATGATCTCTTGGTCTCTGTTCCTGCTCCCTCACTCCGGGGACAACCCAGACAACCCCATAAATGATCTGCATCCAGGTCTTAATCTTAGACTCTGCTCTCAGGGAACCCAACTGAGATTTATTCTGAAGGCAAGAGGGAGCCCAGGAAGCATTTTTTCCCTTTCTGATAATAATCCTATAATGAACTCTAGGCGCTCTGCTGGGTGGAGAGGATATAAGCACAAAGCGTCGCAGTCCCTGAACCCAAGGAGCTTATGACCTCCTCCTCCTGTAAACTTTTCAAAGTGTTTTTATTTCCATTATCTCATCTGGCCTTCTCAGCGACCTTTCCAGGAAAGCAGTGCAAACATCATTATCCCCACCTTACAGAAAAAGCGAAGAGACATAGAAAGGTCAAAGCAGTTTCCAAGGTCACACAGCTGGAGAGTGGCCTTTTAGGCAATTAAAATCTTTGGCTGGCTCTATAAATTATCTTAGTTACTCTGGGAAAGCAGTGTTAAAGGCAACACACTTGCTATAATTTAATTATTCACTTGCCGTCATTATATTTTCTTTGTGTTCTCTGTTTCTCTTCCACTTTCCAAATATTGTACTGGCTTTTAATCAGTGCTATATAATTTCTTCTGTGAAACTAGGTCAATGTACAATATGTTAACATAGCTTTCCTTTTACAGTTTAAACAAAATTCCTGCAAAATTGAAACTTAAAAGAAGGGGAAAAAATCCCTTTCACTGCAATTGCATAATTCTTAGCACTGACATGATGGGATTTGCATTTTAGGATGACCAGTAAGTAGTGTGGAGGGTGGTGTGGGGGAGAGCCTGGAAGGGCACGATTACGTTCCCTCCCAAGGTGCTTCTACACCTCTCCACAGCTTTAAATAACATCTTTATGCCAGTGACTCACACATTCATATCTCCAGCCCCAACTTCTCTTCTGAGCTCCAGATTGGCATATCCAGCCCCCTAATTGACATCTCTACTTGGATGTCTCACAGGCACTGAAACTTAACATGTCCAGAATGAACTCAATTTTTCACTCTTTCCCCAAACCGTTTCTCTCCCAGTGTTTCCTTGCTTGATAAGTGGCACCACTATACCCAGTTGTTCAAGCCAGAAACCTACAAGTTGTTCTTGATCTTTTCTCTCTCACCCTCTGTTTCCAATCAATTAGCAAGTCTGGCGACTTATACCTTCCAAATATGTCTCAGATCTGTTGACTTCTCATCCTGGCCACTGTACCACTCAAGCCATTGTCATCTTTTGTCTGAACTATGGTTGTATCCTCCTAACAGTTCTCTCTTTCTCCTTCCACTCTTGCTTTGTATTGAGGCAGAGGTGTTGGTGAAGGGAGAGATTTTCCTTCCCGTTGCCTTCATGTTTCCATATGCAGGCACCATCATCAGATAAACGGTCCTGGCCACGCTCAATGATTTGAGTGTTGAGTTTAGGAGATGGAATGAGCATGAATGGCTAATCTACTTGCCTTCTTTCACTATGGGATCTACCTGCCTCAGGAAGGCTGTATTAGTTTTCTAATGCCGTGTAATAAATGACAAAAAATCAGCAGCTTAAAATAACATGCAAATATTATCACAGAGTTTCTGTGAGTCAAGAGTCCGGGCATGGTCTCACTGAACCCTCTGTGCAGGGTCTCCTAAAGCTATAATCATGTGTCAGCCAGGCTGCATTTTCATCTGGGAACTTGACAAGGGAAGAATTAGCTTTTTGTTGTTGTTCATTCAGGTTGTTGGCAGAATTCATTTGCTTGAGGTTGAATGACTGAGAGCCTGGCTTTGCTGGCTAGTGGCTGGAGGTCACCCTCAGGTCCCTTCTGCAGTTCCTTGCCATGTTGGCTTCCTCAACATGCCTGCTTACTTCATCAAGCCAGCAAGAGGAATCTTTTGATCCAGCCTGCCATGGCAGAGTCTTACATAAGGTAATGCACCCATGGGAATGACATACCCTCACCTTTGCCATATAATACAACTTAAGAGAGGGACAGCCCATCATTTTTCCCATATTCCATTGGTTAGAAGCAACTAACAAGTTCTACCTGCATTCATAGGGAAGGAATTACACAAAAGCATGGACACCAGGAGAGTGTCAGGAAAGGGATGAGAACAATAGTCTCAAGTGCTGTAGAGATTTCAGGGGGAAATAGAGTCCATGTACTTGGCAACTAGGAGGTCAGAAGTGATTTTAACAAGGACAGTTTCAGTGGAATGTGGGACAGAGAGTGAAGGGGAAGGAAGGCAGTGGAGACAGTAAGTGTAGACTTATTTTGCACAAAGTTTGGTTGTGAAGTGAAGAAGAGGGGCTAGTAAGAAAGAAATGCAGGAGTTATTGTTTTCAGTCTCATACCTTTGGAGTCCAAATTTCTAGTAATTCCAGGGATACTGTGAGTAACCTCATAATATCTGAAAACAATTTTTTTTTCTAGTTAACTACTAGAATGGATTCTGTTGTATATAATTTAGATTCTCTGATGAAATGGTGAGCTTGAGTAAAGTGATGAAGGTCTGAAATAGTAATTGTGGAGAAAAAGAGAGGGCTTTGGGAAAATGTTTTATAATAGAAGATCGTTGAGCATGGCTGAGGGAAAGAACCAATAGAAAGAGTAGGGTGGAGACCACACACTGAGCATGACTGATTGATGCAGCCATGTTCTTGAGGAGAAGGAGGTAGGAGATGTGGAATCTAGGGCAGAAGGGCTGGACTTGGACAGGTGGAGGGACATTGCTTTCACCGAGGCCAGAGGGAAAGTGGTAAAGATGGAAATGAAGAAAGATAAGTTGCATGGGTGTCGTGCAGGAGGTGGAGGTAGTCAATCCAATCTTGATGGCCTCTATATTCTCTGCTGAGGAGGAGGTAAGGTTGTTGGCTAAGTCTGAGAGCAAAGTGATGATATAGGAGGTGGAGTGCACATCTGTCTGATTATGGTTTCCTGGCTTCTTTACATTGATACCATCTATTCGCAGGCTCTATTCAAGTTTCACTGATTGTTCCAATAATGTAATTATATAGCAAAAGGATTCAACTTACGATTACACATTGCGTTATTTGTCATGTCTCTTTCAATCTTTCCCTTGAAGATGATAGGCCAGTTATTTTGTAGAATCTTCTTCAACGTGGGCTTGTCTATTGTTTCTTCATGATTATATGCAGGTAATACACCTTGGGTACAAATATTACAGGAGTGATGCTGTGTTCTCACTGCATCCTATCAGGTGGTACATGATTTCTGTTTGTCCCATTACTGATGATGTTAACTTTGATGATTTAATTAAAGTGATATCTACCTGAACTCTCCTCTATAAGTTATTCTTTTTTCCCTTTGTAATTAATAAGCATTTTGTGAGGAGGTACTTAGTCATTATGTACATACCTCTTTTTTATCAATTTATTCCTTTATTTATTTATATCAGTAGTGACTCATGGTTTCTATTTTATTCACAGGGTTATAATGTTACTAATATCATTTATTTTCATGATTTCTCCACCAGATTTAACCATTGGAATCCCCTTCAAGCTGGCTTTTGGGTCTTTTTCAATACATCTTTATCATTCTTTGAAGATTTTCTTACTTTTGGGCAAAACAGGATGTCATAGGCTCATTCTGTACTTTCCCTGCCCCAGTTATGTGCTATGGACAGCACTGTGTCTCCTCAAAATTTATATGTTGAAGCCCTAACCTCCAATATGACTGTATTTGGAGATAGGGCCTATAAGGAGGTAATTAAGGTTAAATGAGGTCATATAGGCAGGGCCTTGATTTAATAGGATTAGTGTCTTCAGAAGAGACCAGGGAAAGCTTGTTTTCTTTCTCTCTCTCCCACTATGCAAGGACACAGTGAGAAGTCAGCCATCTGCAATCCAGGAAGACAGCACCCTCAAGAATGGAATCACTGGCATCTTGATCTTGGATTTCCCAGCCTTCAGAGCTGTGAGAAATAAATGTCTGTTTCTTAGTACACCTAGTCTGTAGCATTTTGTAGGGCAGCTCCAGCACACTAAGGCATCATGGAGTTAGCCATTTTTCTTTTTCTTTTATCTTTTCTTTCTTTCTCTTTCTTTCTTTCTTTCTTTCTTTCTTTCTTTCTTTCTTTCTTTCTTTCTTTCTTTTTTTTTGAGGCAGAGTCTTGCTCTGTTGCCCAGGCTGGAGTGTAGTGGTGTGATCTCCACTCATTGCACCCTCAGCCTCCCAGGTTCAAGCAATTCTCATGCCTCAGGTTCCTGAGTAGCTGGGACCACAGGTGTGTGCCACCATGCCCAACTAATTTTTTTTTTGTATTTTTAGTAGAGGCAGAATTTCACCATGTTGGCCAGGCTGGTCTCAAACTCCTGACCTCAGGTGATCCGC
Source organism: Gorilla gorilla gorilla (assembly GCF_029281585.2). Lineage (NCBI taxonomy): Eukaryota > Metazoa > Chordata > Mammalia > Primates > Hominidae > Gorilla > Gorilla gorilla. Next base: position 118,445,115 of record NC_073224.2, read on the forward strand.
CTGCCTCAGCCTTGCAATGTGCTGGGGTTACAGGTGTGAGCCATCATGCCCAGGTGGAATTAATCATTTCTCTAAGATGCCCTAGTTCCTTTTACTTGAGAATGGTATTTAGAAGCCACAATCTGGGTGCTGCATGTGCTTATTACAATGGAGATGTTGCTGCTTTCTTGGGAGGCAGAGATAGAGAATATATGTACATGCAAGTGTGTGTATATATATGTATTTATTTTTATATCTATTTATCTATGTTAAAAACCACAAATCCACTCCACTACCTCCAATTCCAATTCCAGTCCCAAATCACAGTGTTCATTCTAGTTTTCTCCCTTTCCATATTTGTAACTCCCATGTCTAACAGTAAGAAACCTAGCTCTATTATTTTTAATGTGTTATTTGTTCAACTTCTCTATATGTTGCCACCTCCCATTGCCACCCCTCTGCTGCAAGGATCCCCTTCTCACCATTTTTGAGCTCTTCTACCCAACTGAGCTACTGCAACTGCTGCCTGTGATGATTCTCTCTTCACCTTGCCTGGGCTCCAGAACTCTGCATCAGGTTGCTCCCTCTACCAAAATCCTCCCTTCCTCTGAAGCTCCAACACCCATACAGCAATGTTCCACTCCCATTTAAACATCCTTCTCATTCCTCTCAGGCTCTGACACCCTGTTCCGGGTCACCTTTTTATGCAAATGCCCCCTTTAGTCTGCTCAGGTTTTAATACCCTGCACTGGGCTGTACCCCCATGTGTGTGATGTCTTAGTTTGGGTTGTATATTAGTCAGGCTTATCTAGAGAAACAGAACCAATATGATGACAATCGGCTCATGTGAGGCTCATGTGACTCAGAAGGCTGAGAAGTCCCACAGTATGCCATCTATAAGCTGGAGCCAGGAAAGCTGGTGGTGTGATTCAGAGTCCAAGGCCTGAGAACCAGGGGAGCCAATGGTATAACTCTTAGTTTGAGGCCAAAAGCCTGGGATCTGGTGGGGAGAGGTTCTGGTGTCAGCTTCAGATGCCATAGGCCCAAGAGCCAAGAGCTCTGATGTTCGAGGGCAGGAGAAGATGGATGTCCCAGCTCAAGGAGGGAGAGAGAATTTGCTCTTCCTCTATCACTTTGTTCTATCTGGGGCCTCAACAGATTAGACAATGCCTGCTCACACTGGGGAGGACAGATCTTCTTTACTCAGTCTACTGATTCACATGCTAATATCTTTCAGACACACCCTACCAGACACACCCAGAAATCATGTTTTACCAGCGATCTGGGCATCCCCTAGCCCAGTAATGCTAACACACGAAATTGACTATCACAGGCTGCTTCAACTGAATACTGCAGATGAAGTGGCTTGAACAGCAGAAATTTATTGATCACAGTTCTGAAGGCTTGGAAGTCCAAGATCAAGGCACCTGCAGATCTGGTGTCTGGTGAGGATGCTCTTCTTGGTTTGCAGGTGGCTGTGTCTTACATGGATGGCTGTGTCTTACTTTGGTCCTTACATGGCAGAAAGCAGACAGAGCAATCCCATGTATTCCTCTTTTCTTTTTTAAACTTTTGAACCAGATTTTATTTTTTATTTTTATTTTTTGAGACAGGCTCTTGCTCTGTCACCCAGGCTACAGTGCAATGGCATGATCATGGCTCACTGTAGCCTCAACTTCCTGGGTACAAGCAGTTCTCCCACCTCAGGCTTTTGAGTAGCTGGGACTACAGGTGTGAGCCACTATACCTGACTAATTTTTGTGTTGTTGTAGAGACAGGGTTTTGCCATGTTGCCCAGGCTGGTCTCAAACTCCTGAGCTCAAGCAATCTGCCAACTCCAGCCTCCCAAAGTGCTGAGATTACAGGCATGAACCACGGCACCTGGCTTCCTCTTCTTTTCATAAGGGCACTATCCCATTCATGAAGGATCCACTGTCATGACCTAATTATCTCCCAGAATCCCCACCTCCAAGTCACACTGGGGACTTAAGCTTTAACACATATATTTTGGTGGACACAAATATTTAGTCTCTGTCTTCCTCACTCTTTTGGACTCTGACATTTCCTCCTGTGTGGACACCATCTCTCCTCACCCTGCTAAGGCTCCATTACCCTGTACTCTCCCCGCCCCACTCAGGCTCTGATAATTCTGCACTGGACCTGCCCTCTCTTCCCTTGTGAAGACAACTCACTTTAGTCTGGCCCTGACAGCCTACTCTGGGACACAACTACCTCCCTTTCCCCAGTGCAGAGATCTAATTTGGCCCTATCTAATGGCTTTTGAATGGAATCGTTCAGGAAGGTAAGAGAAGAGGAAGAAGAGTAGGAAAAGGAAGAGTAAGCCCTTTATCAACTGACTTTCCAAGACAGAAGCCAGGAATTCGATGTCCCCTTTCAGCCAGCCCTTGTAACTTAGGCACAGACATGTGAATCTGCCAACAGCTGGACTCACATGAGGCTTTAGTTTAGATGTGAATGACAGGGGAAAGCAGCATCTACTTTGTGATGAGTGTGGTGATGGAGGTTTCAGCTTTTCAGAGACAGTGGTGGTGGAGCTGTTTGCATCCAGTCCTCAGTGAGGGCTGCCATGTGTGTGACAAGTGGCAGGGACAGTGATGTCTTTTGTCTTTTTTGTTTTTTTTTTAATTTGAGACAGGGTCTCACTCTGTTGCCCAGGCTGGAGTGCAGTGGTGTGATCTTGGCTCACTACAGCCTCAACCTCCCAGGCTCAAGTGATCCTCTTGCCTCATCCTCCCAGGTAGCTGGGACTACAGGCATGTGCCATCATGCCTGGCTAATTTTTGTATTTTTTGTAGAGATGGGGTTTTGCCATATTGTCCAGGCTGGTCTCAAACTCCTGGGCTCAAGCAATCCACCCACCTCAGCCTCCCAAAGTGCTGGGATTACAGGGGTGAGCCTCTGCACCTGGCCAGTGATGTCTTTTTAGGAGCCCCTGCAGAGTGTTTGGGAGCATTGTTCTTAATTGTATAGCCTCTGAGCCCACTCTCTGGCTCTTCTAGAGAATCTTTGAATCATCTAATCTCTTTAATAGCTTCCTTTTGTTTAAACCAGTTAGAATGGATTCTGTTGTCTGCAACTAACAACACTGATTTTTGTCTCTTTTGTGTCCCTTATGATGCCATTGTAAATCTTTGTTAATATGACAATCCTGCAAGAACTTCACTTTCACAGGGGCCTCTACTTCTCTAGGTAATGTAGTAAACAAATATTTAGTAAGTCAAAAGAGTGTTTATTAACTTACAGGCTATTTAGTCAAACAAGCAGGAATTTATTTAACTGATCTTTAATCTTTAATGTGCCTAACACTCCAGGATTTATGGGTAGGATATACAACATCATAGACATTGAACTATCCTTAAAAAATATACACACTTCAGCAGTGTTTTGAAATCAGAAGTACATATCAGTATCACCACGGGAGTCTTTTTTTTTTTTCCCCAAATGACTGAGCTTCTCCCAGGGAAATTCATATTTGGTAGGTTTGAGTTGGAACCCTAGGAACCCATACTTTATAAAAGCTCCCTGGTTGATTTTGATTCACCACCATGACAAGAGTATTTGAACTAAAAGGTCTTAACCTCATGGTGCTGTCTATTTGAGTGGATGGATAACACAGACAATCTGGTAATTAGCAGAAATGTAGGGAGGTCCCATGGGTAGTGAAAAGAGCAGCAGGCTCAGAGGCCGTATAGTGAGGCCTAGAAGTCAGAAAAAACGGGGCTAGCATCAGCTTAGCAAACCCTCTAAGAGTTTGGAACTAAGGTTGCCTTAGAGATAAACTAATAAAAACGACTTTTAGCCAGGCGCAGTGGCTCACGCCTGTAATCCCAGCACTTTGGGAGGCCAAGGTGGGCTGATTGTCTGAGCTCAGGAGTTTGAGACCAGCCTGGGCAACATGGTGAAACCCCATCTGTACTAAAATACAAAAAATTAGCCAGGTGTGGTGGTGTGTGCCTGTAATCCCAGATACTCAGGAGGCTGAGGCAGAAGAATTGCTTGAACCCAGGAGGCGGAGGTTGCAGTGAGCTGAGATTGGGCTGCTGCACTCCATCCTGGGCGACAGAGTAAGACTCTGTCTCCCAAACAAAGAAACAACCAAAAAAAAACCTTTCAGCAGATGTAATCATATGTCCATGGGAATAAACCAAGAGATTGTCTGTAATATGAGATTTAAGAATTTGGGAATACCCAAAACACCTTAAGTGGAATCTCAAGGAGGTAGGACTAAAATGTGACTGTAGTTTAGTGAGTAGTAACCTAGTGATTAGGTTCTAATTATTACACCTGTATAGGAAAAATACGTGTACACTGAAGAAGATGGGTTGGGTTCAAACCTGAGCAGTGCTGGCCACTTTGGGCTGGTCTCTGCACATAGTAAAACATTCTCAAAGTCCTCTGTACCCATCTATCACCCCACTCATTATGGCGGCTGTTCCCCCCAAAGTTCTCCTCACTCTTTTTCCAGAATACTCTGACCCACCTGGCTCCTTTTACACTCCTGTCTAGTTCAACTCCTCTTGCCTTCTGAGTCTCTTTTTCCCTAGTTGCCATGGGTCTTGTAACGTTAACCTGATTAGCTTTTACCCTCTCCATTTCACCCATAGCCTAATCCCAAAAATAGAGTCGAGGAATTTTCTTTAGAATGCGGAGGGAAGGGAAAAGACTAAAGACATTCATATTTTTGTCCTTACCTAAAATATAAGAACTTTATTAGTTAAGGTTCTTTTGATACGAATATCCAAAATCAACTCAAGCTCTTTAAAGTCAAAAGAACAATTTATTGTATATACTCATGGAATCAAAGAGAGCTTGACTAAGCTGTCTGAAAGGGCAAGAATCAGGGCATCTTTAGGGGCCTAACATGAGATATTTGTGGGTCCTTCTTCTAGGATAAAGGTCCCAAACTTTTCACTGTGACCCACTGAAGAAGGGCAAAACTTTGAAACCTTTTAATTATTTCCAGTTTCCAGATGATAAAGTCCTATTACATGAATGATCACTGTACTATGTTGCAAAGGGGAATATGCATACATATGCATGTAAAGGGTGTGATGATTGTTATTTGAACTGTAATGGATAGTTTCAAAGTCTAATTATTGAAAAATTGTAGGCCCAAAAGATCACTATGCACAACAAACTGGTAATTCTAAAGCTGAAGAAGCATGAAACCAAATTTATAATAATTTATAATTAATGACCAATGTAAGCAAGCTATCAAAACCCACAGCCAATTCAAAGCAACAATGGTGAAGCACTGAAAATAAAGTCCCGTTTTTACCCCCAATTGCAGGAATTCCAGCTCCCCGTGTGCCTGTGCACTGTGACAGCACCCCAACGTTGAGGGCCTTGGCCTGGCAGGCAGCGTCCATAGCAGAATACAGAGTTAGAGTTCGTTGGACACTCTATTTTTTTTTTCATTAAAAAAAATTTCAATAGATTTTTGGGAACAGGTGGTGTTTTGTTACATGAGTAAGTTCTTTAGCGGTGATTTCTGAGATTTTGGTGCACCCGTCAACTAAGCAGTGTACACTGTGCCCAGTGTGTAGTCTTTTATTCCTCACCCACCTCCCACCCTTTCCCCCAAGTCCCCAAAGTCCATTTTATCATTCTTACTCCTTTGCATCAGGACACTCTTATAACAATCATTTTAATTGGTGAATTATAGATTTTAGAAACCCCTAATGACCATTTAGTACATTATTAGGAAATAGTCCCTCATGATATATAAAAATTTATGACTATGTATAAAAATCATTTGCACATGATAATTTTCATATGAGGATTTGCATTTTGGATTAGTTTGAAGCTCACCACGAAGCTCCTGTAGTAATTTGGGAATCACTGCTCTGGAAATTTTCCATGAGCTTGTCTGAGCAACTAACAGCTCATCTTCCTCAGATCAAAATCTCCAATTCCCAAGGCTGAGATTCTTAGGGATCCAGCTTGAGCCAGGTGTCCACTCTGGACCAATCCTCTTTGGGGTTGGGAGAGTGGAGAACAGAGGTGGCAGGACCGCTTAATAAAAAGATGTTTTGTTTGTCGGGACTGCCCTGTGGGTGGAGAGGGCAATTCCTGGAAGTGAGTGATAATATCCACAAGTAACAGCAACAATAAATACAGTGTCAAGGTCATAAAACTTATACCATACCTTGGCCTTCCAGAGGGAACTGTGATCTATTTATTTTTATTTTTCATTTTTAGAGACACTGGCCCTTGAACTCCTAGCCTCAAGAGATCCTCAGGCCTCAGTCTTCCAAGTGTCTGAGATTGGAATCTTTATTTTTGTCTCCAGCCTTTGGGTAGCTTGAAGAAAACTCTAGATTCAGTTCAATTCAAGACAATGTAAACAATACATCTAGGAAGTATTCAATCTGTGTAAAAATACCTGGTCTCCCAGCTTTCAATGTCTTCTGGCCCCTCACCCCCCATTCCCTACTGCCCCCTTGGAAGCATGCGATGGTGCCACTGGTTCCTGGAGTCTCCAGGGCTCTATCTCTTGTCCCTAGCCCGGTCACTGCTTGCATGGCTGAAGCTGGCAGCTAGAGGGATTTGTGATTTGGACTCTCAGCATGGCCAGGACCCCACAGTCCTCCCTGGCAGACTCAGCTCTCCATTAGCGTTCTCGGTGGGGCGGAGCTCTGTAACCCTACTGGTCTGCTCATGGTCTTCTCTGTGGTGTAACTCCAGGAAGGCAAAGCCTCTGGAACGGAGAGAAGCAAATTACAGCCTGGTTCTGCCTAACAGGCTACTGGGCCCTTATATTTGTGCTCTGCCACATGAGGTCTCTGTGTTCTTAGCCCTTTTCATTTCCTGGATATTTCAGAAGCTCAGTTCCAACTGTGGTGTGTGTGTGGTAGGTGGCTTGAGAGGTGTGTGTGTGTGTATAATATGTATGTGGTGTGTATGTACATGTATGTATGTGTATGATGTGTGTGTGTGTGGTGTGTCGTATATATATGGTATATGGTGTGTGTGATATGTAGTAAGTGTGGTGCAGTATGTGTGGGGTGTGTGTATGTGTGGCATATATTGTGTATGTGTGGTGTGTGGTGTGTGCATGTGTGGTGTACATGGCATTTGTATGTATGGTATATGGTGTGTATGTGCAGTGTGTGTATGTGTGATATATGGTGTGTGGCATGTGTATGTGCAGTGTGTGTATGTGTAGTGTATGGTGTGTATGTGTAGCATATGGTGTCTATGTGTACTATGTGATGTGTGGTACATATATGGCATGTGTAGTAGGTTGTATGTGTAGTGTGGTGTGGTGTGGTGTATGTGTGGCATATATTGTGCACGTGTGCTGTGTGTATGTGTGGTATGTGTGATCGTGTGTGATGGCAGACTGTTCTCTTTTCCCTCTCTTTTTCTCACTTCCTTTCCCCATTATCCCTCAGGACTGAAAGAAGGCTTTCCTCACTGGGTTCTATCCTCCACCTACCATAGACAGAGCTTCATGGCTGCACGGGCACTCTAAAAGCTGGTTCCTGCAACACTAAAGGGGAAGATAAAGGAGTTTTGAAGATGATAGCCTCTGTTTATGGAATACTTGCTATGTTCCAGATACTTCCTAACTGCTTCTAAGTGTTATAGTGCTTGACATCTAGAAAGAATTCAATAATACTATATTTTGCATGTATTAGCTCATTAACTTCTCACAGCAATCCCCAGAGGTCAGTGCTATTATTACCCCATTTTACAGATAAGGAGACTAAGTCCTAGAGAAATTCAGTAACTTGTTCAAGGTCACACAACTGGTAAATGGCAGAACCTGGACTCAGCCCAGATATTTTGCCTCTAATTTTCTCATTTTAGTCAATTGGCAATTCCACCTCTCTCAAGACAATAGCCTGAATCTAAAAATTAGTGCCTTGCAGAGAAATCTCATTTTAAATGTCAATAGCAGAATATTAGCTCTTTATTTCTTTTTGCATTATTCTGCCTATGCAATTTAATCTCTACTAAGGCAGAGGAATGCTTGGGGCCAATTGAGGGAAAAGGTCATATTCTCTGAAAGGCAAAAGAGAAAAACACATTAATAATTTTTCCAAATAGTGCCCTCTTTACAATAATAATAAAAAAATAGTAATGACATAGAAGCAGAAAAATAGGACTGTGACAGGGCAAACATGGAGAGCTCTTGGCCAAGCCAACTCACCACTCTCTCCTCCACAAGGCTCTTCTGATGAACTAACAGGGCCTCAGCCGAGAGGTGTCCCAGGATGATGAAAATCCCCTAGAACTTCTTGAGCTTCACTGCTCACCAAGGCACATTCTGCCCATGTGGCCTGTTGAATTTCTCAGCTACAGAGAGAAGATGCCCCATTAGGTGCACTCAAGAAGACTCTGTCTTGTTTGACAGTTGTTTTTTAGGGTAACTAAATAGACTGGTGTCCTGTGGCTTGGGTAACAGGAGCTACCCCTTTTGCTCCTGAAAAAGTTAAGTTTCTGAACCAACAAGACTAAAGACAAGATGTAGGGGATGGTAAATTAACCAAGACAAACACCCTCTCATGGGACCCAACTGGGCAGCCAGGCATTCCTATGGCTCCCCTGCTCTATCTCTGTGTGAGGCTGGGGTCCCTGGACAGAAAAGCCTGAGACAAAGGCTGAAATGTGAGGATTTCCTGGGAGACTGCATGAGTGAAAGTCAGAGGGGGTGAAGCAGGATGGAGAGAGAGCTCACTCAAAGACACACTGGCAAGTGAGCTACTCGCTGATTGCGTGGTTGCATAGGACTGCCTGAGAAGCCATCTGACAAGCTCTCAGAATTGTCTATCTGGAGGAAAGAAAGAGAAGCATTCAGTTAGTTCCCATCCCTCTTTGGTTGAGGTTTGTCCCTCCATAAACTGGCCAATGTTAACTCCTGGGCATTTCCAGGTTCCCCTCAACACAGGTAGGAGCCCTGGATGGGAAGAGAGCAGGGCTGGGGTGATGGGGATCAGGTTTGAGCTGAAGATGCTCTCAGCTCACTGAGGACTGATGGCTGCATGAAAAGGGCTCCCAGGCCAAGAGTGTCTGGGAGATGCAAAAGAGGTGTGTGTGGATGTGCCTTCTTCAAACTGCACAACTGGCAGTGTGAGCTCCGCAGGTCACCTCAGCCTTCTGGGTGTTAACTTTCCTCATCCATAAAGGTGGGGCCAGGGAGATGCTCAGCATGGAACAAAACATCCAAATGAGACCCAAGGAGAAAGGGTGGATTGGGTACCATGCCAGCAGGTAGGAGAAGACTGCCAGGGAAGGCGTGTCTTGGGGGTCAAGTGAAGGAGGTAAGGCTGAGTAGAAGGGCTGGGAAGGCTCTCAGGATAGGAGGACAATGGAAGCTCAGTTTGAGTAAAACAGCAAGTGATTGGGGGATTGAGGAGGTGGCAGCCTTCGATGTGTAGTGTGATGTGAAGTGTGGCCAGAAGTGTGGGCTCTGATTCTAGCTCTGCCACTGACAATGTGATCTTGGACGTCCACCATCCACCAGCTCCAGGTGCCAGTTCTCCATCTGTAAAGAGAAAGAGGTATTTAGGGCTCTTAGAGTTTTGGGTGTTTCCTCACAGCAACATGGGTAAGAGCAGAGGGACCTCACTGGATGGAACTGGTGCTTGGCAGCTGACCCTGCTATGGGGGTGGATGTGGTCTTTTTACCCCCACAGAACTAGGTATGGATGTCTTTACTGATGTGGCAGGCAGATATTCAGTTCTAAGATTCGTGATGAAATAGCAGGATTTCAACAGATAGTAGAGCTGAGAGGAAGCTGGACTAAGTAACAGCTGGCACCAGAGAGGTGATTCTGGGGTTAGTCAAGCCCAGATATCTAGCAAGGCTTCATGGTCTGGGCTCCTTTATGTGGGAGGAGGGCTCATTTGTACAAGTAAGGCAGGCCTTTAATCAGTCCTTCCAGGTGGCTACTGTGGCAGCAGTGGTAGCTGATCACCAAAGATGCAAGCTCTCCTTCCACAGTGTAGAGGTATTGTTAGGATGCAGTTGTCTAGTCATATACCATGCTCCTCAATCCACTGTCTTCATCTGCACCCATAGGACTAGCACTGGGCAAAAGAATGTAAGCAGAAATAATGTGTGCCATTTATAAGCTGAGGAGATGAATTATCAGCTGTGCCTTACTCCACTCTTTTCCCCTTCCAAGACTTAGAGACTGCATGTTAAAAATGATAGCATTACAAGATGGAAGGAGCCTGGATCCCTGAGTCACTGGTTGGAGGAGAGTTGCCCAGAAATATTCTCATTAGACTTTTCATGAGCAAGAAATAAAGTTGTTTTCTGTTAACCCAATGATATTTTGAGTTGTTGTCATGACAGTTAGCTTATCCTATCTAATACAGCTATCTTAGACACTTTAAATGAGCCCCAAAGCAGAAGGACAGTTATTTGAAGACATGAAACTTGGAGAACCTAAAGATGAGCTCATTGATCAATCTTAGATAATATTTATTACTAATACATGCCAGACTTTCTTCTTGGTTCTAAGGATACAATGTTAGGATGACAAAGTCCACACTCTTGTGAGACTTGCCTGCCAGTGAAGGGAGACAGATAACAAGCTGACACGCTAAATGCATGATTTGTAGGCTCAAAGTATAACTTATTTTGTTATCCACCGTCTATTTGAAGTATACTCAGTGGTCGTGATCTGTTCCTATACTGGAAATGTGGGTAGATTCCATGATTGTTCTGCCCACTCCTAGGTGATAGACAATCCTTTGGTCACTTTAAGTTGTAAAGACAGCCTCAGTTTAAAAACTGGAATGTCTGATGGAAAACAATGATTAAGTGCTTCTATTTTATCCAAAAGTTGAGTTAGCACCTTTGAATTATGGCCTATAGTTGATGGCATCCTGACTGTAGGAAGGGAAGATAGTTTTTTTTCTCTCTTATTTTATCTTCTCTCCCATCTTCCCTCTTGCTGGCTTGTGGGGAAAAGAAAGAGAGATCAGATTGTTACTGTGTCTGTGTAGAAAGAAGTAGACATGGGAGACTCTATTTTGTTCTGTATTAAGAGAAATTCTTCTGCCTTGAGATGCTGTTAATCTGTAACCTTACCCCCAACCCTGTGCTCTCTGAAACATGTGCTGTGTCCACTCAGGGTTAAATGGATTAAAGGCTGTGCAAGATGTGCTTTGTTAAACAGATGCTTGAAGGCAGCATGCTCTTTTAAGAGTCATCACCACTCCCTAATCTCAAGTACCCAGGGACACAAACACTGCAGAAGGAAGGCCGCAGGGACCTCTGCCTAGGAAAGCCAGGTATTATCCAAGGTTTCTCCCCATGTGACAGTCTGAAATATGGCCTCGTGGGAAGGGAAAGACCTGACCATCCCCCAGCCTGACACCCGTAAAGGGTCTGTGCTGAGGAGGATTAGTATAAGAGGAAGGAACGCCTCTTTGCAGTTGAGACAAGAGGAAGACATCTGTCTCCTGCCCATCCCTGGGCAATGGAATGTCTCGGTATAAAACCCGATTGTATGTTCCATCTACTGAGATAGGGGAAAACTGCCTTAGGGCTGGAGGTGGGACAGGCGGGCAGCAATACTGCTCTTTAAGGCATCGAGATGTTTATGTGTATGCATATCTAAAGCACAGCATTTAATTCTTTACCTTGTCTATGATGCAGAGACCTTTGTTCACGTTTATCCGCTGACCTTCTCTCCACTATTATCCTATGACCCTGCCACATCCCCCTCTCCGAGAAACACCCAAGAAGGATCAATAAATACTAAGGGAACTCAGAGGCTGGCGGGATCCTCCGTATGCTGAACACTGGTCCCCTGGGCCCCCTTATTTCTTTCTCTATACTTTGTCTCTGTGTCTTTTTCTTTTCCAAGTCTCTCGTTCCACCTAACGAGAAACACCCACAGGTGTGGAGGGGCAACCCACCCCTTCACTGGCTGATATATTGCTTCTTTCAAAGGGGTAGTGTGTGTGAGGGGGTGCTGGTGGTGGTAAGGGGATGGGGCAGTCCTTGCTAGACTGGCCTGGGAGATTTTATGTTGTTTGGGCCTGCTAGATGGTTAAAGCCAGGTGGATGCATCTTAATTGTGAGAGTTTATTTGCTATTCTTTGTTAGCCCCTAGGAAGAATAGACCTCTACTTTCAGCTTCTTCTTGCTGGAATTACTGCATCTTCTAGGTGCCCACATTGAGCAGAACCGAAGACAACGGCTCTCTGATTTTTCTTGCATGGTCCATATTTGTTCATAGAATATATTCAAGCATCTGTCTTCATAACAGGCTCTGAAAATGCAGACTGGGACCAATATAACACCCTCTTTCCTGTTTTCCCAGACTAACCACTTAAGTTTTTTCAGTGAGTCAAGCCCAAGTTCAATATCTAACACTCCTCCCATCTCACCAACTTGAGAGAACACACAGGATGCTCTCTAAATGGTCCTCTAAAGCCCTCTCACTCCAGGATTGAAGGAGATAACACCCTCCTTCCCCATTTTTAACCCTTTCTCTTGGGTAGAAGAAGTTGACTCTCATAAGATAGCAATAACTCCTTCCAAAGAAATCCTCCATTCTGAAGACTCCCATGTATGCACATTGATATGATTTCCCTCTGTGTCCCCACCCAAATCTCACATTGAATTTTAATCCCCAGTGGTGGAGGAGGGGCCTGGTGGGAGGTGATTTGATCATGGGGGCAGATTTCCTCCTTGCTGTTCTTGTGATAGTAAGTTCTCATGAGATCTTGTTGCTTAAAAGTGTGTAGCACTTCTCTCTTTGCTCTTTCTCCTGGTGGCCACATGAGACTTGCCTGCTTCCCGTTGGCCTTCTGCCATGATTGTAAGTTTCCTGAGGTCTCCTCAGCCATGCTACCTGTATAGCCTGTGAAACTGTTAGTCAATTAAGCTTCTTTTCTTCAGAAATTTCTTCATGGTGGAAGGGATCTCTTCACAGGGCAGTAGGAGACAGAAGAAGTGAGCAAGAGGAAGTACCAAACACTTATAAAACCATCAGATGGTGTAAGAACTCACTATCACAAAACAGCATTGGGGAAACTGCCCCCCTGACCCAACACCTCCCACCAGGTCTCCCCTCAACACCTGGGGATAACAATTCAAGATAAGATTTGGGTGGGACACAGAGCCAAATAATATCAGCATGGTAAGGGTTATGGGTTTTATTCTAACTGCAAAGGCAAGCTGTTGGGGGGCAGGAGGGTTGAAGCAGGGAATGATCTGATCAATTTATATTTTAAAGAGGATAATCAATGACATGAAAAGAAAGAAAGGAGGACTACTATTGAATGAAAGAGGCTTAATGGACATAAGCAAACACTATGTTTAGATTTAGTTTGGATCCTTATTGAAACAAACTAATTGTAAAAAGAGATCTTTGAGACGACCTAGGAAATTTGAATATGGGCTTGGTATTAGATAGGTTATATTATATAATTATCATTTATTTTGTTAAGTGTAATAATAGCATGCCTTGGGGCTAAAAGAAAGTCTGTTAAGCATATACTGAGAGTGACAAAAAGACAAATAAGAAATAAGAAAGTCTGTATTAGTTTGAGATGTGGAAGTGGCAATGTGGAAGTGGCAATGGGTGATGTGTTATGATGACTAGGATTTGCTTTATTTCAGAAAATAATTAAATAATTGGGGCTTTATTATACTATACTTTTATATATATTTTTAAAATGCATATTAAAAATTACAAAGGAAAGGACCTGTCTGTTGTGTGGAGAATGCACTGCGGGGGAAAGAGTGGAAGCAGAGACCAGTTAGGAGCCCTTACAGTAAGCCAAAGAGAGGAAAGAGATGACGGTGACTTAAAGTGGTAGTCATGGCAGTGGCAGCCTGTCTGGAGTTGCCACTGCCATCATGCCAGCTGCAGCAGGGAGGTGTGGCTGGGGCTGCCCACTCCATGGAGCCAGCAGGAGCTGGGGACAAGTGGGAGCCCTGCCCCTTCAGGCCAGAGAGGGCCTGAAGGCTGGGTGGGGGCCAGGCTGCCAGTCCACAGACCAGAGTGGGAGCTTGTGGTGCCTCTTCTGGGCCTGCCCATGGGTGCCCAGGGACCAATCAGCACGCACTTCCTCCCCACTGAGGCTCATAAAAGCCCTGGGCTCAGCCAAAGCTGAGCAGATGTCAGGATGACCAGCTGCAGAGAGGAGCTACCACTTCAGGGCCTTCTCTGAACCATTCAGTCACTCAATAAAGCTTCTCTTTGCTTTGCTTACCATCCACTTGTCCATGTACTTCATTCTTCCTGGACTCAAGACAAGAACTTGGGACCTGCTGAATGGCAAGGCTGAAAGGGCTATAACACAAACAGGGCTGAAACATGCCCCTTGCTCACCACATTGCAGGTAAAGAGAAGGAGAGAAGAGCTGCAGCCCTATGGGGAGCCCAGACGTGGGAAATCCCCGAGCCACAGCTGTGACTCACTCTTTGGGGCCTTGTGGTTCCTGGAATCTCCAAGCTTCTGGGTGTCGCTGTGTTCCCCAGTGGCAGTTGTGGAAGCTGCTTGCTGTGCACCTGATCCAGCTGCAGCCCTGCAGAGAGTCTGCACCCATACTATCACCTGGAGCTGCCTGTCCCCCTGTAGCAGCTGGCATGCCTGCTTGTGTGCAGTGCCAGACCCCATGCTTGCTTGCTTACATACTCCTCACTGCTCCATGCCTGGCTCCCCCTTGGCAGGTGTGGGATCCAGGCTGGTATCATGAGCTGAGTGCAGTGTGCCAGGCTGAGTGGGTGGAATGAGTCCAGTGGGTCTGAGCAAAACTTGGGCAAAGGTAACACTGATCACAGAGGTTTCCGGCCAGAAGAGTGACACCCCAAAAACCCTGCAATGGTAGGAGTTGGGTTGGAGCTGGAAATGGAGATAGTTTAGAGATAGAGCCAACAGCGCTTGTAGATTGGATGTGAGGGATATAATAGTGGCCCAGGTAAGACTAAAATGAAAGTGACTTTGAGCACAATGTGAGGCCCATTTTTCCATACTAGGGCTTGCATTCTCAAATTAATCCCCACCAGATTAAAGGATGACGGGAAAACGGGGAACTAATACATATATGTCTATATCTATCTATCTATCTATCTATCTATCTATCTATCTATCTATCTATATTTTGAGATAGGGTCTTGCTCTGTCGCCTAGGCTGGAGTGCAGTGGTGCAATCTCAGCTCACTGCAACCTCCACTTCCAGGGTTCAGGTTGATCCTCCCACCTTAGACTCCAGAGTAGCTGGGACTACAGGTGCATGCCACCACACCCACCTAATTAATTTTTTGTAAAGCCAGGGTTTCGCCATGTTGCCCAGGTTGGTCTCAAACTTCTGAGCTCAAGCGATCTGCCTGCCTCTGCCTCCAAAGTGCTGGGATTTCAGGCATGCACCACTGCACCCAGCCATCTTCAAATTATGTATGTCTTAAATTAAATTTACATTCTTGGAATTGGGGCTGGGCTGAGCCCAATTTAGCAGGGCAAGGGCTAAGACGTTTGAAATAGCTGGAAATTCTGTAACTCCGCAAGGCAGACAGCTGGAAGAAATTACTTCCTGTTAAAAATTGTAGTTCTCAGTCATCGGGTAAAATCCTTGCCTTATCAGCTCCTGGGATTAATGATTTTTTTTCACACTAGGCCATACCACAGTGCATTTCAACAGTGGATCCCAGAAACACAGATCCTTAATTTACTTTTGGTTAGCTCAATTATGCAAACACGTGTTTAGCTGCTAGAATGACTTTGTCAGCATTTAGGGAGCTTTAATTCAACTACAAGTACTGGAACCAGCAAAGGAACTCCTGACTGTCTGAGATCTGCCCAGCGGCAAAGCTGTTTGTTGTAGCTATTTGTTTTTTGTGTCACTTTTTTCTTTTCCCTTCTGTATGACTGGTACTACAAATGGAGATGTGCATCTGTTACTGTGGATCTGTCAATGGCTTAGATTTTCTGGACATAATCTTATTTAATTGAGCCAGGTCTTTTTTTCCTAAGTTTTTTCCCTACATGTGAAGCATTTTGTTGTTGTTGTTAAAGTGCTCTAATGTCTTAGTGCTAAACTAATAATAAAAATGACAGCAGTAACAAATAGTGCTCTTATTGATCATCAAGAGAGTAGGCTCTGAATGGTAATTGGAATACAGCTGGAACAGGGCCATATGGAGTGGCAGACCTCATCCCTCATAGGCAGCAGCAGCTAAGCCCATTCTATATTCTACACCCTCCCTGACCCTTGATTTCTACTTGGCCTACCTCACCATGTTGTTCTATGGAAAATCAGGCCACCCCGTACCTAACCTTTCCCTGGCCAATATTTAGTAGCTTACTGAGCCTGTTGTATTGTATCTAATCCTTGCTTAGCCCAGCCATATGCACTGCTATTAGGGAACATCATAAATCATCATTTAAGGATCATAATATCCACTCTACTTGCCAGACGACCAAGTCATCCATTCCCTTGTATCTAAGTGGCAGTTGCAAACTCCTGGAATAGATTCCCCATTGTCTTCCTATCAGCTTCAGCATCTCCTGTCTCAAATGTCACTACTCATAGCACATTTTTCTTTAGAACATGCTCATTCTTGTGATTTCTTTTCTGACAGAGATAGATACCTGCTCCCCAGCTGTGTTGCTTAGGGATTTCCCCAATAGGAGTCAGTACTAGACACTTGCCAATAGGCAAGTCACTTAATATATTTGAATTACATTTCTTAGGTAAATAAGAGTGACATTCCTCTTTCTTTCTTTCTTGGCATTGTGTCTGAGCTGGGAAGACTTTATGTCAGGTTTGCTGGGATGATCCAATGAGACACAACTTGTGAATATCCTTTACAAAACAGAAGACCCTGAATAAAAGCTAGCAATTATTGTAATAACAAAGAAGTGCTTACAGATAAATGTGTCTCTTTTATTCAACAAACCTGTATTGAATATGTGTCAAGTACAATGATCAAAAAGACTCAGTCCCTGCCTTTAAGAAATTTAACGTCTTGGAGTATATACAGATAAAGAAATAGGCACTTACAATACAGAGTGATAAGAACTATGATAATGCTAAATCCCTTATGAGAGTGCACAGAAAACACATATTATATAGACTAAGAGAGGTCAGGGAAGGCTTCCTGAGAGGTGCAGAGCACGAACAAAGGTGAGCTGAAAGAAAAACTGGAAAATGTGGCTTCTGGGAACTGTAAATTGCTCAGCCTAGCTCTATCTCAGAGTGAAGTCAAGTGGAAAGACTGGAGAGGTAAGTGAAGGCTAAATTATGGAGGGTTTTGAACATTGGAACACTACTGAAAGGTTTTAAGCAGAGAGAGACATGATCAGATGTGTCTGAATATCATATGGGGAATGTTTTGGAAGGAGAAAGATGGAATGAGGGAGATTGGTTAGAAGGCTATTGGGATTAACTAGTGATGAGATTATAATAGCATAATCTAATTCTGGTGGTTTCAAGACAGGTAGATGAATTCAAGAGATATTTGGCAGTAAAAATCAGTAAACTTTGATGTTTAATTAGATGTGGGGAATAGAGTAGAAAACATAGTGGAGGGTAGCACCCTCATTTCTAGTTTGGAGAACCATATGGATGGTGATGCCATTCACTGAGATTGGGATCATGGAAGGAGAAGAGTTGGGGTATGGAAAGATTATAATCTCAGTTCGGGTTGTGACTCTTTTTCAGGGACTATGGATTCCAAGTAGAGATATGTATAATATATGGATATTCTGCTATGTATGTTTCAGGATGCTTGGCTGCTCATAACTCTAGGAAGGGACAGAATTACAGACTGCATGGTTCTTACATGTCCACGGATGCTGACTGGACATGGAATCAATGTCAGACACAATGGCAGTGAATACACTGGCTAGCCAGTAATTTTTCATGTATGATATGGTGTATTAGTCAGGGTTCTCTAGAGAGACAGAATTAGTAGGATATATATAGGAGTTGATTAAGTATTGACTTACATGATCACAAGGTCCCACAATAGACTGTAAGCTGAGGAGCAAGGAGAGCCAGTCCGAGTCCCAAAACCAAAGAACTTGGAGTCTGACGTTTGAGGGCAGGAAGCATCCAGCATGGGAGAAAGATGTAGGCTGGGAGGCTAGGCCAGTCTCTCCTTTTTATGGTTTTCTTCCCGCTTTATGTTTGCTGGCAGCTGATTAGATTGTGTCCACCAGATTAAGGGTGGGTCTGCCTTCCCCAGCCCACTGACTCAAATGTTAATCTCCTTTGCCAGCACCCTCACAGATACACCCAGGACCAATATTTTGTATCCTTCAATCCATTCAAGTTAACACTCAGTATTAACCAGCACAAGTTCACCTCTTGTCAACTTGAGCCCATACACATCTCCTGAGATCATTCATAATCTGCAAATAAAGACAATAATGTCATAACTGCATCTAACTTAATACAACTATCCTTTTTACAACCAGAAATGCACCAATCCCCAACCCAAATACTATTACATAAAGTTAACAATACTTAAATGCTGATATGAAGTCAATAAATCTTACGTCACACGAAAAAGGAAAAGGAAATAAAATATATTTTCTTAGCACAAGTGTATACATGCACAAACATGTTTTTAGCAAAAGAAGAAGGAAATACTCATGACAATCACAGTCCCTATTTCTGCAGCTGGTCACGTGGTCATAGCTGGTATTACTGACTACCTTCTTCTACTACCCATTCTGTATTCCCTTTGCCTTCAGCAATCACCTCGGCAGGTCATGGTTTTTTTCCTGGTGGAGAGACCCAAATGTTCATTCCTGAGGGGTCTGGGCCATTTGCAGTCCTGCCTGGATTGAGCTGTTGTAGTTTCCCATTGACCTTAATCACAGGGCATGGTAATACTAACAGACGCCCTAATGGATCTGCTGTATTCCATTCATACTCTTCCTCACCTCTGTTGTGGAGTAGTAGACTGATTTCATCTTGATAGTCCGGGTCAATCACCCCAGCCAGCACCTTTCTTAGCCTCTTAACTAAAAGGTAGGAGGAGTCCAAAGTGTTCAGGTGGCAATCTTTTTTTTTTTTTTTTTTGATGGAGTCTTGCTCTGTCATCCAGGCTGGAGTGCAGTGGCGCAATCTCGGCTCACTGCAAGTTCTGCCTCCCGGGTTCATACCATTCTCCTGCCTCAGCCTCCTGAGTAGCTGGGACTACAGGCACCCACCCAACGCCCGGCTAATTTTTTTGTATTTTTAGTAGAGACAGGGTTTCACCATATTAGCCGGGATGGTCTCAATCTCCTGACCTCATGATCCGCCCGCCTCAGCCTCCCAAAGTGCTAGGATTACAGGCATGAGCCACCGCACCTGGCCTCAGGTGGCAATCTTAACTTCCAGTTTAATGGAATTGTTGTGTCTCCTGGTGGCAGCGTTCCTCCCTCTGGAACTAAGAGCTCTAGGCCAGCAGAACTAAATGTTGTAGGAACAGGAAGCAAAAATTTTACTATTGGATCACTAGGGGTGATGGTGAGTGGTGCCACTTCCACTAGCAGCCCTTGATTCCTGGACCTGTGAATCCTGGCTATGGGAGAAGTACCATATATTGGACGCTGATTCAGAGCAGACACGGCCTTCTAGAGAACTTTGGCTCAGCCCTGAAGAGTATTGTCACCTAGTTGGCATTGTACTGTGACTTCAAAAGGCCATTCCACCATTCTGTCAACCCAGCTGCTTCAGGATGATGGGGAACATGGTATGAACAGTGAATTCCATGAGCATGAGCCCACTGCTGCACTTCTGTAGCCACAAAGTGAGTGCTTTGGTCAGAGGCAATGCTGTGTGGAATACCATGATGGTGGATAAGGCATTCCATGAGTCCGCGGATGGTAGTCTTGGCAGAAGCATTGTGTGCAGGATAGGCAAACCCATATCCAGAGTAAGTGTCTCTTCCAGTGAGGACAAACCTCTGCCCTTTCCATGATGGAAGAGGTCCAATATAATCAACCTGCCACAAGGTAGCTGGCTGATCACCCCAAGAAATGGTGCCATATTGAGGGCTCAGCGTTGGTCTTTGCTGCTGGCAAATTGTGCACTCAGCAGTGGCCGTAGCCAGGTCAGCCTTGGTGAGTGGAAGTCCATGCTGCTGAGCCCATGTGTAACCTCCATCCCTGTCACCATGGCCACTTTGTTCATGGGCCCATTGGGCAATGACAGGTGTGTCTGGGGAAAGAGGCTGAGTGGTGTCCACAGAATGGGTCATCCAATCCACTTGATTATTAAAATCCTCCTCTGCTGAGGTCACCCCGTTGGTGAGCACTCACATGGGATACAAATATCTTCACAGTTTTTGACCACTCAAAGAGGTCCATCCACATATCTGTCCTCCTAATTTCTTTGTCACCAATTTTCCAATTATGCTTCTTCCAAGTCCCTGACCATCCAGCCAAACCATTGGCTACAACCTGTGAATCCGTATATAATCGCACATCTGGCCATTTCTCCTTCCTTGCAATGTGCACAACCAGGTGCACTGATTGAAGTTCTGCCCACTGGGATATTCCCCTTCACCGCTGTGCTTCAGGGATGTCCTAGAAAGGGGCTGTACTGCTGCAGCTGTCCACTTTCGGGTGGTGCCTGCATATCGTGGAGAACCATCTGTGAACCAGGCCCTAATGTTCTCTTCCTCTGTCCACTGATCATAGGGAACTCCCCATGAGGCCATTGGTGCAGGCTAGGGAAGGCAGGGTGGCAGGAGTGGAGACCATGGGCATTTGAGCCACTTCCTCATGTAACCTACTTGTGCCTTCAGGACCTGCTTAAACCTGATCATGTATAAACCACTTCCATTTGATGATGGAATGCTGCTGCGCATGACCCACTTTATGGCTAGATGGGTCAGAAAGCACCCAGTTCATGATAGGAAGTTCAGGTCGCATGGTGACTTGCCCTGTAGTCAAATGTTCAGTTTCCACCAAAGCCCAGTAACAGGCTAAGAGCTGTCTCTCAAAAGGAGAGTAGTTATCTGCAGAAGATGGCAGAGCCTTGCTCCAAAATCCTAGAGGCCTCCGCAGTGATTCACCCATGGGGGTCTGTCAAAGACTCCAAACAGCATCCCTATCTGCCACTGACACCTCAAGCACCATTGGGTCCGCTGGATCATATGGCCCAAGTGGCAGAGCAGCTTGGACAGCAGCCTGGACCTGTTGCAGAGCCTTCTCCTGTTCTGGACCCCACTCAAAACAGGCAGCCTTTTGGGTCACTTGATAAATGGGCTAGAGTAACACACCCAAATGAGGAATGTGTTGCCTCCAAAATCTAAATAGGCCCACTAGGCGTGGTGCCTCTTTCTTTGTTGTAGGAGGGGCCGAATGCAGCAACTTATCTTTCACCTTAGAAGGAATATCTCTACAGGCCCCACACCACTGGACCCCTAGAAATTTTACTGAGGTAGAAGGTCCCTGAATATTCGTCAGATTTATCTCATCCTCTGGCATGCAAATGTCTCACAAATAAGTCCAGTGTGTTTGCTACTTCTTGCTCACTGGATCCAATCAGCATAATGTCATCAATGTAATGGACCAGTGTGATATCTTGCAGAAGCGAAAAGCAATCAAGGTGTCTCCGAATAAGATTATGACACAAAGCTGGACAGTTGACATATTCCTGAGGTAGGCCAGTAAAGGTGTATTGCTGGCCTTGCCAGCTGAAGGCAAATTGCTTCTGGCAGGCCTTATGGGCAGGAATGGAGAAAAAGGCATTTGCCAAGTCAATGGCTGTATACCAGGTACCAGGAAATGTGTACACCTGGTACAGCAGCTGCAACTGGAGTCATCACTTGGTT
Organism: Gorilla gorilla gorilla; assembly: GCF_029281585.2. Lineage (NCBI taxonomy): Eukaryota > Metazoa > Chordata > Mammalia > Primates > Hominidae > Gorilla > Gorilla gorilla. The sequence goes on from NC_073224.2 coordinate 118,466,869, forward strand.
AAGCTTACAATAATCTACTGTCATTCTCCAAGATCCATCTGTCTTCTGCACAAACTGAATGGGAGATCCCTGAATCTGAACAGGGATGTAGCGGGAATCACCACCTGTGTGTCTTTCAAGTCCTTGATGGTGGCACTGATCTCTGCAATCCCTCCAGGGATGCGATATTGTTTTTGATTTACTATTTTTCTAGGTAGAGGCAGCTTTAATGGCTTCCATTTGATCTTTCTCACCATAATAGCCCTCACCCTACCAGTCAGGGAGCCAATGTGGGGGTTCTGCCAGCTGCTAAGTATGTCTATGCCAATTATGCATTCTGGCACTGGGGAAATGACCACAGGATGAATCTGGGGACCCACTGGACCCACTGTAAGTTGGACATGAGCTAAAACTCCATTAATTACCTGACCTCCATAAGCCCCTACTTTAACAGGAGGACCACAATGACATTTTTGGTCCCCTGGAATCAACACCAACTCAGAGCCAGTGTCCAGTAGTCCCCGAAATGTCTGATAATTTCTCTTTCCCCATTGCACAGTTATTCTGGTAAAAGGCTGGAGGTCTCCTTGGGGAAGGATGGGAGAGAGAGTTACTGTATAAATTGTCAGTAGTGGGTTCTTTTCTCAAGGGGACCTGGCCTCCCTTTCATTCAAGGGGTTCTGGGTCTGTAAACTGGCTGGAAAGTCTGGAAACTGATTGAGGGGCCATGATTCTCTGTTTTTATAATTCATGTTAGTTTTTTATCCATTTGACCTAGAAGTTTTCTGCTTGTATAAATTAAGTAGGAATGCAGTAGGCTTCCTATCAATTTCACCTATAGGAACACAGTTGTTAAGTATCCAATGCCAGAGCTCTGCATGAGTCAGACTATTCTAATTGCCACTTTGCCTCTGCTGTCCATTACAGTAGCTACACCCACCTTGCCTTTTATGGTTGAGTGCTGCCACTTGGCCCCTGCCACCTCAGGATTGTATTTACATTTCGTAGTTGGGTAACTGAAGTTCCCACCATTCAATCTGACATACAGAGAAGAGCAATTACCGGGCTCTTCAAAGATCCAGGTGCTGCCCTCACAAATCAATTTCACAAGGCATTGGTCAAGGGTATATCTTCTGGACCCTCCCAACTGGGATGAGTAGGTCTAAAGTGGCTAATCCACTCCACCATCCCAATGTTACTAAGCCTTGGGATCCCTCCCTGTACATTAAACCAAGAAAGATCAGGCATTTCCAGCTCACTCATGGTGGGCCATCATTTAATCCATATTTCAGCTAACCAAGCAAATAAACTATTAGAACTTTTTTAACTCCCCGAGGTGCAACATTAAAAGCAGAGTCCCTACTTAGTGGGCCCAAATCAATAAATGCAGCCTGATCAAACTCTATGTTCCTTCCACCATTGTCCCACATCCTTAATATCCATTCTCATGCCTGTTCTCCAGATTTCTGTTTATAGAGATTAGAGAACTTAAGGAGTTCTTTTCAAGTGTAGTGAACCTCCTCATGGGTCACACTATCAACTTCACCTCTAGCGGCCCACTGAGATTTTAGTTATGGGTTTAGAAGGAAACAGGGGTGTTGGGGGTGCCTCCTGAGGAGAATCAACATTATCTTGCCTGGCAATTGCCTCAGGGGAGGCCATCACTGTTGCCTCAGGCAGCACAGGGTTTATTTATCTCCTCAGACAGAGGTGGAAAGGCTGATGGCAGCATGAGTCAGGGAGGCGATGTTGCCACTACTGGGGATGGGGAAGCTGTTCCTTTTGGCAAAAAAGTTTCATCGGAGTTTACAAACTCAGTGTCCCCAGCTTCATCAGGGTCCTCCCACACATCCCCATTCCAAGTTGCACGGTCCCATTCTTTTCCAATCAATGCCCTCACTTTAACAGTAGACACCTGGTGAAGCTGTGCATGCACCTTTTGTTGCAGGTCAGGAACTCACATAATAAGAGCTTGTGTCTGTTTTTCCACAATTTCAGCTCTTTCTCTATAGGATATAAGACTCTCACTAAGGGCAATCTTAGCAGATTTGAGGTTCAGTATCTGCTTCTGATTCCAGGAGACAGAATCCCTGAGTTCATCATTTTCTTTCATCACTTTGCCCACTGAACTTAGAAGAAACCAACCAGCTTCATTATGTTCCTTGTTTCTCCACATATGGTCAAAGGTATTATGTACAGAGTTACTAAACTAGTCTCTCATGAGCAGTGAATCAGGAGTGTCAAATGCATTTATTTTGCATAACTGTCTAAATAGTTCATGCCAAGGACTATCAGTGTTTTCCATACTATTAGAAGTAGAGTCCTTAGCATTTTTGGGTCTAATCATATTAAGCAGCTGACTCCAGAAACCCCAAAATCAATGAAATAACTCCATCCTTAATATTCTGTTCCTCTAGAACCACTCCGAATACCAAAATCTGTATTAGTCAGGGTTCTCTTACAGGGACAGAACTAATAGGATATATATAAAATTAGTTTATATATATAAATACAAACTAATAGGATATATATGATACATATGATATACATATATATATATATGTGGGAGTTTATTAAGTATTAACTTACATGATCACAAGGTCCCACAATAGGCTGTCTGTAAGCTGAGGAGCAAGGAGAGCCAGTCTGAGTCCCAAAACCAAAGAACTTGGAGTCTGATATTTGAGGGCAGGAGGCATCCAGCATGGGAGAAAGACATAGGCTGGGAGGCTAGGCCAGTCTCTCTTTTTCACGGTTTTCTGCCTGCTTTATATTCACTGGCAGCTGATCAGGTTGTGCTCACCAGATTAAGGGTGGATCTGCCTTCCCCAGCCCAGTGACTCAAATGTTAATCTCTTTTGGCAACACCCTCACAGATACACCCAGGACCAATACTTTGTATTCTTCAATCCAATCAAGTTGACACTCAGTATTAACCATCACATGTGGCTCAAACAAATGAGTTATGTCAATCAGATTTTGTTTTTGGAGAGTTTCAACCAACCAAGCCACTGACTACTGCCAGTAACTGATGGACATTGGTATTGGAAGGTCTTACAAACTCAGGGGCTGTGATAGCCATTGGGCCCATATGTAAGTTGCTGAAAGGGCCATTGTCTTCCTGAAAGACCTGAAAAGAAAAAAGAATGGAACAGACACAAATTGATGAAGAACTGAGAGAATATGTCACTGCCCATGAGAAAGAGACAGAGAAAGAAAAGATGCCTGGTTTATGTTCTCACTTTCAGTTCTGATTTCCTTGAGCCTGGCTGTTCTTGTTTCTTGTGAATTCTCTCTTTCTGTGTGTGTGTGTTTAAATGTTAAATATTTAAATTTTAAACTTTAATCCTTTTTAGTATATGACCAGAAAGCCTGCAATTAGAATAGAAATTGGTACCAGGAGTGGGGTTTCAAGTGACAGAGCCTTAAAATATGGGACAGTTATGGTATCATTGGGAGGAGATATAATGTAAAAATAAATTACAAGATGAGAATTTTGCAGGCTGTGATTTTTGGTGAAAAACTAGTTAAGTGTCACCTGCAATCACTTGAGACCCAGGACATAACCATACAAAAGGTGGAGCTCTGGGAGGCTTGATGACTGAATGTAAGAATAATGAAGCAGATTATTTATTGCTTAGAATCTTAGATTAAGGCCAGCAGCAAAGAGACACGTTTTTATCCAGAATGCCTGTCTATCAGCAAATAAGAAAAGCAAGGTGATTATGTAATCCTGGGGCAGGAAGCCCATTTTGTCTGTAACTGGAGCTCTCTGATTACTTAGATTCAAATCCAGAAACTAATGGGCCTTGCCAAACTGTGGTCTAGTCCTAATTTTCTGTCTCATTGAGTTTCTAGTGCCAAAGCTAAAGCTGTGATTGACAAAGATGGATATTTAGGCCATTGGAAAAGGATTATCTAGAAGGAGTTGCTGGGGAACATGACACTCCCACAAGCTTCTCCAAGGCATTTTTTACTCTGCCTTCCCTACAAAACAAGAAGATCCCTTCCCACTGGGAGGCAAGTCTAACAGCTAGGATTGAAGTATGGATAAGGAAAGACAGATTAGGAAAGAAATAGCTAGCACTTTTTGTCTACGTCCCTTTTGTACTAAGTGGCATCGGCCATTAAGAGAAGGATAGTCAGATTGAAGAACCTAATCCTTGGTTCTGAACAACAGAAAATTGATGGGCCTGGTCCTCAGGACTTATTTCAACTATTAAGAATATGCAGGCTTCCAAGGACATTGGCCTTACAGTGTCAGTCAGGGTTCCCTGTAGCTTCAGGATTAAATATTTGCTTAGACAAGTAGCCACTGTATGGCTCTTATCCTAGAGATCTCTTTCTTTCCTCTTCTAAGTAAATGATTGTTTTCTGCTATCTTCCCATTTTTGTTCCATTGTTGACTATTGGGGTATGGCAGAGGTTAAGTTTACCATTTAGTTCATAGATTGTAGGAAGATGAGAAGTCACCTTTGGACAGCGTCTCACAGAACTAGGAGAGGAATGGATATAACCTGAATATTGTGGATTCTGAGGCAGGCAGGCAACCTTTGAGATGGCCTTGAGACACTCACTGCCTCTGAATGAGGAGCAGAATATGACTTCAAGTTATTTCCTAGGGGGAGAGGATGTATGATTTATAGTTGTAAATGTGATCAATTAGACGAAAGCACCTTTGAAAATGTCCGAATAAGGAAAAGGTTATGTGTGCCAGGCAAGCAATAGAATGAAACTGACAGGCTTTCATTATTTGTCTTATTCAGTGATGCTGGAAGGGACCGCATTATATGCCACATGGACGTGGGATGGACACCTAACTCAGGGCAGCAAATCCTATGACTTACATTGTCAGGGTTGAATGGATAGGCTCATCAAAGCAGACTCTTTCTCCCGAATTTTGAACAAGGAGACATTGGGTCTATTATCACTTGGAGTGAGCTCTTCGGTTGGGTCCTATACACTGGGGGCATGATGAGTAGACAGGAATGAGGTGGGGTGCCAGGGGAGAATGGAGCAGACACCTGGAGACTGGTGACTCCTGAGAGGGAGAAATAGAGTTGTTGCTTCTGTTCTTAATGGGTTTCTCCTGATTTTAGAACCTCTCATATCTGGCAATATTTTACTTTTCTGTTCTTGAATTTCATTGGATTTCTGCTTTCTTACAATAAATCCCAACCTGTGGCAGAAATCTAGCATTCAGGAGACAGATCTAGGTGGAAATATGTTTTTCAGATCCATCTACATTTTGGTAGAATCATGACCTGGGAGTGGAGGAAATCACCCAAGGAGGTGTAGAGGGAAAGAGAAAATATTGTATTCTGATCATTACAAATACTTCATATTGCATAGTATAACACAAGATATTAAATGTTGGCATATATTATTTACTCTTCTAAACAACTTTGTAAAGTAGCTGTTGTTATTGTCCTAATTTTACAAATGAACAAAGGTGATAAAAATGGATTCAGTTATAATACTTTGCTTGGGTTGCACAGGTCTTCTGACTGAGTTCACTTTTCAGCTCCCATTAGGAGCAGAAGGGACTCAGAATTCGCAGGGCAGAGCTATATGCACTGGACCAGAATCTGGACCAGAATTCTCTCCAGAGGTGGGCACCACTTTTTAATCATAAAGACCAGTATTACCTGATATATGCACAGAAGTTGGCAGGAGAGTAAATGAATTAAAGGAAGGATGCTTATCCCAGAGCTCCTTGTTTCCCTTTGTGGGTCTCCTTTTCCCCCACCCCATAACTAGCCCTGCTGGTCTTTAGCCCCTTTGAGGGAAACCACTGACCTGCCCCATCCACGGAGAAGCAAGAGGCCTGTGCTACAGTTATCCCTCCCTATGGACAATTCCTGGTCCTTTGAGGGAGTGTTTAATGCCCCCAAATTTTGCCACTTGTGGGTAGGTAGTGGGGAGGGATGGTAAATGGTACTTTGTGGGAAAAGGATTACATGGGCAAAGGATTCGGGAAATGCTGAGTTAAACAAACAAAAAGAGATTTCCTGATCACAGTTCTTAGACCATTAAATGTATGAACATGCATCTCCTAGAAGGGCATATTATGGGAAGAACTTCCCCAACTTACCTGACCACAGAACAGCTTCCTAATGTGCTAGCATTTTAAGCAGTAACTGGGAAGGGGAAAAAGATTGTGGAGGTGGGAGGCAGGAGGTAGGAGGCATGCAAGAACTTCACCTCAAGGGTTAGCAAACACCTACTCCCTATTCATGTGCAATGGCCTTGAGTGGAGCTCTCAATTGATAAGTGGGGGTTTGTTTGTGTGTGCGAGTGTGTGGTTTGTGTGTTTGTGTGTCCATGCACCCACACACGTAGGCACAAATCTTGGCTATCAACTCAAATGCAGGAACTGGATTGATTTTTATAACTTTGCTCTTAAGGTTTCTCACCCCCTAATATTTGCTCAGGCCTCTTTTGGGACTACATGTTAAATAAGGCATAGGCTGCCTCACAGTGGCTTTATTTGCTTGTTGTGGGTGGTGATGGGGCCGGGGAGCTCATTAGGATTCTTCAAAGTTTAGGAAGGAGCAAAGGCCAAGTTAGAAGAGGATACCTGCCTCCTGACTCCTTGGGGGGCTCTCTTTTTGGCCTGCCCTACCTACTGAGGACTCATTGGAGGAGCCCTCACAGGGAACTTCTCTTAAATTGACACCCTCTGTTTATTTTTGAACCCCTAATTACCCTTTAAACTTGCTGTGGTTTATTTTTAGAGGTTTCTCATCCATCTCATTAACAGCTCGTAAAAGCTCCTGTCTCATATTTCTACCATTTATGCCCTTAATTAAACACAGTGGCTTTTGTTATCTCAGAATACTGGTCTTGTTTAGAATTTAAATAAGATGACTCCAAGCTACTGCCTAACTGCTTTTTAAGCATTCCTTCCCTTTCCTCCAATCCTTTTGTCTGCCATGGGTCTGTCTAGAGCCTTGTCCCCAGGGCTCTCTCTGTTCTTTTTTGGTTATTTTTTTATAATCAAGGGCTGAGAATGCAGAAGAAGGAGGCGTGGGATGCTGACAGCTCTGTTTTGTGTTTCAGTTTTGTTTTGTTTTGCTGATTTTGGGGGTAGGGCACCGTTGGGCTCCTTCCTCCACCTCTACTGGGAGTTAGGAAGAAAGAGGTGGGTTAAGACTTTTTCAAGCTTTGCCATCCAACATGTGAACAGAACAGCAATACTTGATTAAATGCACACCAGGACTCTGATCCCTGATCTGACACCTGCTGATCCTCTTCCCTCATCAGGAAAGCACTGCCTAATTACCTTTTCCTGCTAGCCCAGTTTATATTCAAACCTTCTTAGTGGGACTGACCAAAATATTGAAAGCATCCATCATCAGAGGTGCTCGACACCAGGTACTGCCTCGCAGAGGGAGGAAGGCTGGTGTAGGGAAGAGGAAGCACTTGCGGTCTGGGGACTGTCAGTGGCACAGGCCCGGGTAGCACCTGCACTTTGGCCAGGGAAGGGCAAGCCCAGTCAGTGGTCTGTCCTTTGTGGCCTGGGCCCAATCTGCCCTGTGGAACTCACAGTCTCCCTGGCAAGAGAGAAACCTGTCATCTGTGCTGTTGGCTTAGTCAGTGGGCACAGGCTGAGGTGGTGCCCATGCCCTTCACAGGCAAAATAAAGCAAATAACACCAGGTTCATCTAGGCTTGACTCTCAGTTCCTTCCCTTGGCCTTGGGCAAGTTACTTTACTTCTCTTCCTTATGTTCTCTTCCATATAATGAGGTGATATTAATATTACCTACCTCAAAAGGTTGATGTCAGAACTCAATTAGATAATGTATGTAAAGAATTTGGCATGGTGACTGGCACATCATAATCATGTAACAGATGACAGCTGCTGTGATTAGTATTAGTATTATTGGAAGATAGTGACCATTCTGGTCCTATGTGGCCACTTGAGACCACAGGGGCAGTGGGAGCATTGTGGGTCATTGTGATGATATGGATTTTATCCTGCAAAAGAACCTGTCTACTCATTCACTCACATGTCTGTTTATCCAACAAACACTTATCAAGCGCTTAATATGTGTCAGGGACTATGCAAAGTGTGGACAAAGTGGGGCCATCCATGGGCATCAGCTCTCAGGCAGCCTCTACTCTGATGAGGGAGATCCTACTGTAACATACATTGGAATAAAATATGTGCTAGAAAGAAGATACAAACACTGGACTTACAAGGACAAACAAGGAGCTCATAGTTATGACCTGAGAGACGCAGAACTCAGGAAAGATAGAGGAGGGATGTTTGAGCAAGAACGTGAAGGATAAGAAAGATTTCAAGGAGCAAAGGAGGGAGGGAAGAACATTCTAGGACGAGGAAGAGGCATTAGCAAAGTCATGGAAAAGTGAAAGTGCATGGGTATTTGGAAAATGTAGCCTGGGTAGAGAGAGAAAGTGACCATGTAGGGCCCAATGATGGCTGGACTCAAATGCCACAGCAGGGAATTTGAAGGAACTGAGGTCTTAAGAGAGGTGACATTAGACCTTTGTTTCAGAGAGATAGCTAACCGGGGCTGTGTGAAGTAGATTGGCAGTGGGTCCTAACCTTTCATTACCAGGAAATCCCTTTCATTAATTTACCCCCATAGATCTGGCAGTTTGATTTTGGACATTTAACACATTACATTTATCAATAGTCTGTGGTGCTTTATTGGGGTAAATGTATAGTTTCCAGTAGTTCTTTTAAATACTGAAGACCCCTAGATATTTAAGAGTGCCAGGCTGGGAACCAAAGGGCTAGGGAGGTAGAAGAGCAGATGTCTGAAGACCCCTTAGTAAATTCCTGGATGCCCGGCACAGAAGCGAAGTCCTGAACTAAGGCAGGTGTGGTTTCTGAAAGGTGGGGACAGGTATGAGATGTTCTGTGGGTGAAATGGACAGAATTCAGTGAGTGATTGGGGCTGAAGTGAGTGAGGAATAGAAAAATGAATCAAGGTTGGGCATGGTGGCTCATGCCTGTAATCCCAGCACTTTGGGAGGCCAAGGTGGGAGGATCGCTTGAGCAGGGGAGTTCAAGACCAGCCTGGGTAACATAGTGAGACCCCCATCTCAACAAAATTGTTTTAAAAAATTAGCTGGGCACGGTGGTGGACATCTGTGGTCCCAACTACTCAGGAGGCTGAGGTGGGAGGATAGCTTGAGCCCAGGAGGTAGAGGCTGCAGTGGGCCATGTCCTTTCTACTGCACTCCAGACTGGGCAACAGAGCCAGATACTGTCTCAAAAAAATAAAAAGAGAAAGAGAAAGAGAAAGAGAAAGGGAAGGAAAGGAAGAAGGAAGGAAGAAAAGATGAGTCAGAGCGTCTGGGCCTGGGGATAAGAATATTAACGAGAGGGGACCCGGAGGGGACTGGTGGCCAGAAGGAAGGAGTGTCAGTTGATAGCAGATGCACTGAGTGTGAGCCCACTGCAGTCTTCTACATGGAGTTCTTCAGCAGGAAGTTGGGAGCTTGGGAGAAAGGTCACTGCTGTGGGGCAACTCAAGACATTTTCTCATGGGCAGTGAAATTGAGGCTCACTTAATCTTTCATCCTCAGACCCAATGGCTAGGACTAGTGCCCCCTGAGACACCCACCTTTACCCTTACCTGCTGCCCTGATGAGACCCCAATAATCTAGAGTCTATTTCCTAACATTCTCCTGTATCTGTCCTTCAGTGCTTAGGAAAGTGTTGCTGACTATAGGAAAGAAAAGATTGGGTTAGGGAGAGGGGTGTGAAGAGGTGCCCGGGCCAGGGCAGCGCTCCACCACTGCCTCCTGCCCTGCTTCTGCCCAACCTGCAGTTAGCCTGGTTTAAAACAGATGCTCTCAGTCATGATCAACCTGTCTGCTTCTGCTTTTGCTCTGTGGTCATGGGAAGCAGATGTTTCACCCTGCTGTAGTGGGGACTGAATTACAGTAGCACTGGTGTGGGGTGACCTTCAGGGCACTGGGCAAGGCTCGCAGAGGGGGTGCCTTTGCTAACACCCCCTCCTGTGCAAGTCCGGCAGTGTGTTGCTCATGGGGCTGCCAGCCAAATGCCAGAGAGGGAAATAGTCACACCCCGAAACTGTTCATGAACAGACCTAAGTAGACACGCAAGTCCCATCACAGGGGAACACAATCCCCCTGTGAGCTGTGTCTGGGTCAGGGTCTTCTCAACTTAGGAACAACCATCCCATGCCAGGTAAAGCCAAATCTCTAATTCTGGGCTTAGTGTTCCTGATGCATGTGCCTGGACTTTGTTATGCATCAGAAACACCAGCCAGCTTGTTGAAGTGCAGATTCCTAGGCTCCAATCTAGTGCATCAGAACTTCTGTGGGTAGCAAGTTACATTTTTAACAAGCTTTCTAGGTGGCTCAAATGCACAGTAAAGTTTGAGACGCTGATGGAGAGCATCCTCTGTTAAATCACACCAAGACTTCTTTCTTGCATCGTCCATCACAGACCATGTTTGTGGGGTTACTATGTTAACTGTTTTCTGAATCTCATGCTGGGTATTCTGAATCTGGGTACTTGACTCTGGTTTTGGCTCATGTGTCCTCCCCTCTTGGCTGTAGGTGCCTCCTCTCTGACAGGCTCCCCATGATGGGGCACCTGGATGTGCAGGGCAGCGGGAGGGAGCCAGGCGAGAAAGGGCACGAAAGAAATAGGACACCAGCTTCTAATAAGGGAGTGCGCCCAGCACCGGCTCAAGGTATGGGAGGGAAAAGCACTATCCCCTGCAGGGCTCTTCTGGAAGGCTTTTCAGGAGAGGCTGTAGTTAGGCCCCAAGAGTAAGTGGGATTAGGTTTCCTGAGACTAGGGAGGGTATCCTGAAGATACAGAGTATAAACAAAGCATGGTGAGAGGAGGGTGTTGCATTTGGCCATAGAAACGGGTGCTGAAGACCCATGAAGTGTTCTGAACACCAGATTAATGCATTGTCAGTTTCATGTAAGGCAAAGTGCTTGGTAATTTTTAAAGCTCTATGCAAACATTAATCATTCCTTTCTCCTTCTGAGGGCAAAAGGGGAGTTAGTAAAAAATTATGAGTAATAGTGGGATGCCTGGCAAAGGTTTTAGGATGAATAAATTACTAGGGAAGTGGAGAACAGCTTTTTAGGGGTTCAGAAGTAGTTGTCCAGGGGCTGAATCTGATTAGTTTGGCCAACAGTGTTAGCTTTTCAAGAAAATTTTTAAATTAAATTTTTTTTTTCAGACGGAGTTTTGCTCTTGTTGCCCAGGCTGTTGTACAATGGCACAATCTCGGCTCATTGTAACCTCCACCTCCTGGGTTCAAGCGATTCTCCTGCCTCAGCCTCCCAAGTAGCTGGGACTACAGGCGCCCGCCACCACATCCGGCTTCTTTTTTTTTTTTTTTTTTTTTTTGTATTTTTAGTAGAGACGTGATTTCACCATGTTGGTCAGGCTGATCTTGAACTCCTGACCTCAAGTGATCCACCCACCTTGGCCTCCCAAAGTACTGGGATTACAGGCATGAGCCACTGTGCCCAGCCTTTTTTTTTTTTTTTTTTAATTTGCATTTGAATGTCTTTAAATAGAGCTTTCACCTTCCAGTTCCCACAACCTACAACTCTACGTTTGTTTTACAGCCTCACACATTTACACCTGCTTAGCCCCAGAAGGTATTAGAGTTTTTAATCTCTCAATTGGCATAGAGGAGGGTGAGAAGTTGAAATTCTAGTAGGAGAGATAACAGTAGTGGGAAGTAGTGAGGGCCCAGAGAGAGTGGGGCAGTGAGATAAGAAGAAGGAGACAACACAAAATAAGTAAATAGGACACGCTGGCGGATTGAGGGAGAGAGGGGAGTCAAGGGTTAAACTGATGGGACAATGCTGCTGAAGTCTGCAGAGGCTGAGGAGCGGCTCTGAAGGATATGTTGGGTTTAGGTTGCGGCAGGATATCTCAGGGCCTTGTCTAACGGCAGGTGACAATTTGGGCCTGGTGCTCAGAAGAATAATGGTAGCTGGGGACGCAGATCAGCCCTGGCGTGGAGGCAGTGGGTGAAGTGGAGGTGGAGGTGAGGGGGGTAAGAGTGTGCTGGGAGAGGGTGGAGGGCTGGAGGAGCCTTCTCACTGTGAGGAGGTGTGCAGAACAGTCAGGATGGCAGCAAAGCTGGATCTCATGCAGGATCCCAGAGTCAGAAAAGGAGAGAACCTCCAGGAGGGAGGGGCTGATTGGCTGCCGGAGGCACTTTGGCAGCCGAGGAGAATATGGGTTGGAAACACGTCCTTTAATAAGCCATTGACTTTGAGCATTGGTGAGCAGGTCAGCAGGGGTGAGCGTCGGCATGGTTGGGCTCTGCTCCTTCAGTAAGGGAGCACTGAGGCAGTGGAGCTCCGCCTTTGCCTGAGGGGCTGGTATGGACTCCAGGCACAACCTGGCTCTAAACTGGACAGTGGAAGGGTGGCCTCTGCTCTGACCTGTCACTGTGTCTTCCCTGAACGGCTGTGCTTGGCCAAAGCTGAGCTGTTCATAGTTGTCCCACACTAGCTCACTCTGCGCCTCTCCCCAGATGGCCTAGAAGACCACGGCCCTCTCTGCTCCTCAAGCCAGAAGCTGCTCTCTGGTCAATAAGCTCGGGTTGCTGGAACTTTTCGGACTGCCGAGGTCACTTCTGCTTCTGGGTTGTCTGACCACTGGCCAGTTTTTTGCTTGCTCTTTAGCGGCTCTTCCTCCTTGTAGCTCAGCACGCTGTGAGGTTGAAGAGGCGGCTGCTCAGCTGTGGCTGAAAGTGAGGAAGCTCCCTTTAGGGGGTAAGGGTTGGAGTTTGAGATGAAAAGTGTTTGGTGCCGCTTGGCTTGACATTTTCCCCCAAAGTGAAAATCCAGCTGGCTTGTTCCCCTGGTTTGTCTCTGAAGCAGTGTCTGGTATTTATAGAAGACTGAGCCAAGGGCCAATCAGCTCAGAATGGAAATGCCTGAGCCTGGAGTTCTCTGGAGCAACCGTCTCCTGGCTTTCTCTCTCCCTGGAGTTCAGCTAAGGTTTTCTCTCGAAAACTTTCAAGCCCTGAGAATTTTGAAGAGACACAAACAGGGGAAAGGACCCTAAAGCACACTGACTGTCTTTCTCTTGGCATCGACGTCTTGTGTGTTTTTTTATGGTTGATAGCAAGAAGGTAGCTGAAGAGCTAGGAGAGTGGCCTGGTGTGGGGCGCAAGGAGCAGCTGCAGCGTCCAGCTGTCTAGGGTGATGGGCATAGTCTCCTGTTCCTACAGCCTCTAGGATATCCTGCTTCTGAATTATGTGCCTGTGCTAACCTACTGGGACAGAATTGTTGTTTTTAGCATGTACCTTCCAGCTGCAAGGAAAAGGAAGGGGATATTTGACATTTTAAAAGACAGCTGGAATGAGTGAGATATCAACTGACACATTCATTAAATGTCATTACTTTTGTTTCTCTTCCATGTTCAGTGCTTAAGTTATTCTAAATTAATTACCCAGCCACTTGATTTATTCCTTACACCCCCCCCTCTGTGCTTCCTGCCACCCTCTCCAGGCTTAAGAGCAGCACAAGTTACCCGGTTGTAAAGGCTGAGCAGGGGCCTTCAGAGAAAGAGGAGACTGTCCAGGCAGCTGGGCTGCAGGATGCTCTCACAATGGGGTCAGAAGCCGAGCCTGACCACTGCCATGAAAGTTGTCATCCCCCTGTTTTACAGATGAGGGAAGTGAGGCTCAGAGAGGATAAGTGATCCATCCAGGGCAGACTGGGGAGGCTTGAGGAGCCAGAATTTAACCCAGGTCTTCTGCCTCTAGGCTCTTGAGCTTACCAAATGTATTGGTGTCAAAGAGGCAAATCTATCTTCACATGCTAGGTAGCCACAGGGATTAAATAAACTGAAGAATACAATTTCACACTCCCCTCTGGCCCTTACTTCCTTGTCAGGGAGAGGGAGAGCCAGGTGCAGGAGGACAGCTACAGGTTAGCATCTAGGAGGCAGATGAGGAATCTCTCTGCACAGTAAGTCAGGTATATTTGGATCATTCGGCAAAGAAAGTTCTTAGTAATTTAAGGAAGACAATGTGTGAAGTTTATCTGGCTCTTTGATTTCACAATCCATTTTAACTGCTGTGTGTCATTGTTGGTAATTTTTCCAGAGAGATGAAAGACCATGGTACAAAGGGCCATAGCCCTTTCAACTGTGATTAGCAAGTCCTCTGTCATCTCAGGGACTCACATTTCCACAAACAGAATTTCTAGCCCCAGGTTTCATTCCTTATTGCTCCAGCCTGAAATGTTCCCACAGGCCTAGCTTAGGTACAGACTGTAAGGTGAAGCCACAGAGAAAAGCAGAAATGCTACATGGCTCACGAAAGCCTGGGGCATCTGCCCACATTGGTGCTCTGTGTATCTCTGGATAATCTCTGATGTGTCACCAAACTTCCCCAAACTGTGTGGAAAAAAGAGCCACCTCAGGGAAAAGAGTCACATATCTCCTCCATTCCTTTCCCCAGTACTAATTTACTGTGAGTTGGTCGCCCTCAGGTGAGATTGCTGCAGGAGGTGATTCACAACTCTGGTACTGAAAGGAAAGAGACGCAAGGAGGCAGGAGAGCTGAGCTAGCCTGTGGGAGTGCCTGAGTTTGCATGGTTCCTCTGAACCCTCCGTATTGTCTGCCCTCTCCTGTGGCAGCTCATCAGCTCATCACCAAATTTCCCTTTTCGTCAAGTCTCATGGCTCAGGTTTTGTCTGGAGCTGCATATTGTAACAGCGTGATGAGCTCTCCTGCCTTTTTGAAGCTCAACACTGCTTTTCAGTAGAGATGTGAAGTTATACTGACTTCATTCTTCCTTGCATTGTCCATCATTTGCATCATTGTCATTTGGGGTTACTGGCTAGGGTTGGGTTTGATAGGCAGATCCCACAACTCTTTAGCTGCTCCTGGAGGAGTAATTGATATGGGGGATCAAATTAGTATGGATGACTGATGGTTCTCAAAGAGGCCATCACGGGACCCTCTCCTGGAAGGGATGAGGCTGGGGTTTCAGAAGGTACACTTAGGGGTACACCATGAAGGGATATGCATAGTTGTCTGGGTTAGGTAATCCTTCTCTAGGATGTCTTAAATCTCAGGTATTTCTCAAGGTTTGCTTTTACCATATTACAGAGTAATTTTCTATTTCTTCGTTTGTCTCCTCCTCTGAATTGTGAGCTCCTTAAAGAGCTATGTTTTATTAGAAGGCAGTTTAGCATCATGCTTAAGCATGTGAGCTCTGGGATTTAATTACCTGGGTTCAGTTTCATGATCTTGGGCAAGCTCTTTACCCTCTTAGGGCTGGAGGGAGAATTAGATGAGATTTTGCATGTAAAGCACTTAGAACAATGCCTGGCATATAGTAACTGCTTAGTATATGTTAGTTATTATTATTATTAAATTTGCATGTCCTCATCTCTAACATGATACCTGATATACATTAGATGCTCAACACATGTGTTTTGAGTGACTAGATGAGTAAATACCCACGTGTATGTAGAAAAAGAGGTGAGCCTGCCATAATGTGAGAAAGCCCAGTTGAAGTTCTTGAGCATTCTGGGGCTGAGGTAGGGCAGGAGAGAGAAGCTGGGCTTCAGGATTGAGTTCTGTTGTCGGGTTGGGAATTGGGCCAGGACACTTGCAGTTGTGGGAGATGACTTTCACAGGGAATTGGTAAGAGTTGAGTTTAGTGTAAAAGGTCTGGTTAGCTAGGTTTGACTTCCACATGTACTTGGTTCTGTACCAAGGATCACAACATGTGTATATCAGGAGGGTTCTCAGAGCAGAGGTGGATTTATGGACAGAATGTCAGCAAATGGCACCTTGTGGAGTGATTATAGTGTCTTCAAGAGTTGGGTTCCTGCCAATGTTACCCAAAGTAACCCACAGATTCAAGGCAATTTCTATTAAAATCCCAATGATGTTTTTTAAAGAAATTGAAAAATTCATTCCAAAATTCATATGGAATCTCAGGGAACCCTATATAGCCAAAACAATCTTGAAAAAGAACAAAGTTGAAGGACTCATTCCTCCTGATTTCAAAGCTTACTTCGAAGCTACAGTAATCAAAACAGTATGGAACTGGCATGAAGACAAACATATAGACCAAATAATTAGAACAGAGAGTTTAGTAATAAACCCTTGCATATATGGTCAAATGATTTTTGACAAGAGTATCAGGACCATTCAATGGGAGAAAGGACAGTCTTTTCAACAAATGATGATGGGAAAACTGGATACCCACAAGCAAAATAATAAAGTTGGACCCTTACCTTAGAGTATATGGAAAAACTAACTCAAAATGGATCAAAGGCCTAAATGTAAAGAGCTAAACCTATACAACTCTTAGAAGAAAACAGAGGAAATCTTCATGACATTGAATTTGGTGATGATTTACTGGATACAAAGGCACAAGCAACAGAAGAAAAAAGACAAATTGGACTTCATCAGAATTAAAAGCTTTTGTGCCTCAAAGAACATGGTCAACAGTGTTAAAATGCAGCCCATAGAATAGGAGATAATGTTTTCAAATCACATATCTGATAAAAGATTAATGTCCAGAATATTTAGAGAAACTCCTACAACTCAACAATAGCAACAAAAACAACCCAGTTCGAAATGGGCAAAGGGCTTAAGTCAACATTTTTTCCAAAGAAGACACACAAGTGGCCACTAAGCACATGAAAAGATGGTCAACATCACTAACCATTAGGAAAATGCAAATCAAAACCACAATGAGATACTACTTCACACCCATTAGGATGGCTACTATCATAAAAGCAAGGGTTGGTGAAGATGTGGAGATACTGGAATTCTTGTGCAGTGCTGATGGGAATGTAAAAAAATAGTGCAGCTGCTATGGAAAACAGTATGGTGGTTCCTCAAAAAAATTAAAAACAGAATTACTGTATAGTCCAGCAATTCTATTTCTGGGTATACACCTAAAAGAATTGAAAGCAGGGTCTCAAAGAGATGTTTGCACACCTATAGTGTGCATATAGTAGCATCATTCATAAAAGCTAAAACATGGAACCCACCCAAATAGCCATTGGTGAGTGAATGGATAAACAACATGTGGCATATCCATACAATGGAATATTATTCTGCCTTAGAACAGAAGGAAATTCTGACATATACTACAACATCTGTTGAGGACATGATGCTAAGTAAAATAAGCCAGCCATGAAAGAAAAAGTCTGTGTATTGCACTCATATGAAGTACTTAGAGGAGTCAAATTCATAAAGACAGAAAGTAGGATGGTGGTGGCCAGGGGCTGGGGGAAGGGAGGAATGGGGTGTTAGTGTTTAATTGGTAGAGAGTTTTAGTTTTGCAAGATGAAAAGACCTGTGTGGATGGATGGCATTGATGTTAGCACAACAATGTGAATGTACTTAATGCTTTTGAACCGTACAATTAAAAATGGTAAATTTTATGTGATGTATATTTTACATAGTTCTTTTCAAAACATCAAGGGCCGAGCTGATGGGAGACAAAAAAAGAGTTGGGGCCCTGCAAACATAGGTGAAAATGGACTTTGGTGAATCGAGTTATATTGAAGCCACTTGGATTCGCTTGTTATGAAGAATCATTTTAGGAAGCCCTTGATTGATCTGTTTTTGTTCATCAGCATTTGCATCAATCAGCCTTGCTTGGGCACCTCTCCATCGTGATTCATGTCACTTTCTTTTCCCTTGACCTCTAAATGCTGATGGTTCCTGAAGAACCTCTTTTTAGGCTCCCTCATCTAGTTGTACTCGCTTAGTTGTACTCACTTGGCAGCGTCAGCCTCCTGTCTTCACATAGCTTTGTGGTGTAAGGTTTCTATAAACTAACATCTCACACCTGACCTCGCTGCCAGGCTGCGTCTTGAACTGCAGCTGTCTGCTAGACATCCCTCCAGCATCTCAAACTCAGTTTGGCCCAAATGCGACTCATCACTTTTTCTTGCTCTGCTGAATTTCTGGTTCCTGTGGAAGGCATAGAACACTTAGTTTCCAAGGTATAAAAACATCCAACACTTGGGAAACCCCCTTTCCTCTCCCTGTCTTTCAGATGAGCTCAGCTGTCAGTGGTGTTGGGTTTTCCCTCTGTGACCATCAAATTTTTTAAAGATAGAGATGGGGTCTTGCTATGTTGCCCAGGCTGGTCTCAAACTCCTGGGCTCAAGCAATCCTCCCACCTTGGCTTCTGAAAGTGCTGGGATTACAGGTGTCAACCGCCACATCTGGCTGTGACCACCACATGTTGTACAGGTACTCTGCCTGTGTCTGGGTCAGTCCTACACTCCCTCCTGAGAGGACTGCCACAACTGCCTGCCCATCTCTTCACCTCCAGTCTCTCCACATGGGCTTGCTGCTATGAACCAGCCAAGGGAAAGCTGGGGAGAGGCTGGTCCTGTTCCTTCTACTAAGGAATCAGACCTCTGGATAGGGCCCACCCTGAAGGAGAGCAGGATGTGGTACAGATCATAAAGTCCCAAGTGGCTTCTGGCTGATAAATAGCCCAGGGAGGAAAGGCTGGTTAAGTGGATGGGATGAGGCCGCTAGACTGAGTCTCAAAGTCAGAGGAGCAGGTGCCAAGCCACCAATGGAGGATGGGGCAGCAGGTCCAGTTCCCAGTGGAGGCAGTTGGCAAGAGCTACGCAGCGGCCAGGTCTAGAGTCTGGTGGGTTGGGGCCAGGACTGGGGACAGCAGGGCTCCATGGGCAGAAGTCCTGCACTCTGCCTGGGCTGACTAGTGCAAGCAGGGTAGCACTTGAACTCAGGGGATTCACTGTCTCCCCTAGATTCAGGGTAGTGGCAGCCCTAGGAATTCTGGCTCTGGACCTTCACTTGTGTGGGCCCCTCAGTTTGCAATATGCCTCCTCCCCACAACTTCCACACTTCCAAATCCCACTCAGCCTCAACGCCTAGATCAGAGCCACTTCGCACCTGAAGCTGCCAGTCATTCTGCTGAGCTGGGATGTTCTTTGTTGGACCTCCATAGCCTTTTACTTCACCTCCCTAACTGCATTTCCATTTTCTACCTTGAACTATTGTTACTCAGTGCCATTGTACTAGACTAAAAGCTTTCTGTGGGCAAGTCATTTGACAATGAATAGAACACATGGATGCCTGTGTTAGTGTTTCTGAATCCATCGTTCAGTAGCTGTCAGTCTCCACAGGCCTGTTTACTCTTCCCAGGTGCTGCTAACTCAGTATTTCCAGTTTTTCTTTCCCTGGGGAACTCGAGCCTTTTTTGTGAGACTCTATCAGTAGTTCTGGCAATGGACTGTGAAGAAAAGTGATGTGTTACTAGAACATTTAGGCCAGTAGGAGACCTTCCAAGTGCTCTTCTCCCTTATGGGTGGCAACTAGCAGTGTTTGAGATGTCAGCTGCTCTGTCCTCCTGAGTCCCCCTGAATAAATACAATGAGCAAAGCTCCTAGCTGACCTGTGATAGCTGAGCAAGGCTCCTAGCTGACCTGTGATAGCTGAGCAAGGCTCCTAGCTGACCTGTGATGGGTGCCTATCATGGATGAGAAATAGGCTTTTGTGGTTTTCAGCTACTGCAATCTGCAGGTTGTAATTGCAGCATAGCCCAGCCCATACTAACAAACACAATGACCCCTTTGGTTTATCAGCTCTAGATGTGACCAGCACATTGCCGCATCCTGCTGGCTGCTGGGTGACCTGATGGGAAGCCACTGGCAAGGGGAGGCTGCCTCTTCAGGCAGTAGAGTGCTGCTCTCAGCAGTTCAGCTCACTGGGCCTCTCATGGTGGAGCACCCCTCATTCAGATGCAGATGTGCAGGAATGGACGGTCCCTTCCACTCCCCTCTCTACGGACTGCTCTCTAAATTAATTAAAAGCTGCAGGCGAGCAGAGAGATATTCTATTACATTAGAATGTTCTTTTTTTAAAAAAAAATTTTAAGGCTGCAATAGTATTTTCCCATGGCTTTGCCAAATTGTGTTTTACGATGGTTAGCAGTATTCTCTACTGGTGGGTGACAGCATCGTACTTCCCAGATGTGTGTGGCCCACTTCCCTAGGGGAGCTTCAGCATCTGCAGGGGCTGCTTGTTGAGCTGAACAGCTGAGGGAACAGCGGAGCCCTGTGCGCCAAATGATCTCTGAGCCACAAGCCTGACAAAACACAGGTGGATTCCAGCCTGATGAGGTACACAGGTATTCTTTGGACAGAACAAAAAACAAACAAGCCCTTCTGCTCTACCTCTGATAGAAGGGAAGTGGTTATCCCTGTGAAGCAAAGATTGAAAAGAAAAGCTTTGAGATATCCTGTGCGTATGTTGACTGCTAAACCCCAGGAACATAAAATGACAAGAGAAATGGGCAAGAGACAGAGATTTAATTGAATAAAAACTCCAGGCTGTGACACGGGTGGGAAGACACAAACGAGTAATTAACAACATAATATTTTAAATGACAATGCAATTAATTAACGTCCTGGGTAAGCGCAGAGGGGGAGGAGGGCGTCTTTCAGCCCGGAAACACTGCTAAATAAAGGAGAAGGGAACTTTTCATGTTTTTTAAAAAAACCTATGTGCAAATGGCCCTGGTTATCACAACTTCATCAAAGCTCACCGCAACAACCCGAGAGGTTTCTCTGGCCAGAGAAAGCCAACAAATGGATCAACTTTGTATTTCATTTTTTTCTTCTCTGTGAGGGAAGAGATACTGGGCTAGATAATGAAGTTGGCAGATGTTCAGGTTTCATTCATGATTCAGGCTGAGGACTAGTCTACCTTGAGGGTGCTGGGGATGAGGCTGCAGGAGATAAAAGCCTCCCTGGGGTGGGCTCCCAAGCCTGTAGGAATTGACCCAGACTGCTAGAGCAGCAGCGGTTGCAGTTGGCCAGGGTGGTGTGGGGGCTGGCTAGAATCTATTCAGGAAATGATTTTCTGAAACCACTGGGATGTTCACTCATGGGAGATAGCTGCTTGGATATAAGAGGAATGTCTCAGATGAGCAATACTATTGTGATTCACATTGATCACACTCCCTTCTCCAAGGGGTTAGAATGGGTTATACTCACCTGCCTAAGGGTTTAACGATGACAGCTGGACATGAATTTTGAGTTCACTTCCAGAAGGACCTTCTCACACTAATTTCTGGACTCCTTATGACCCAGGGAACTCAGTTGTCTCCTTTGTAATTGCAAGGCCTTCAGCATCTGTTCACTGACGGAAACCACTATCTTGATGGGGTCAGTCTAGATTCAGAATCATAATGAAGTCTGTCACCTGCCAGGAATCTTGTCATGACCTTGGGTTTTTTCTCACTCTCAGGAGAACACCCAAATGCAGGACTACCAGACTAGGAAGGCCTGTCAACGACAAGATATCTGGGGAGAAAAGTCAACTTTACACGTGAGTCCCTAGCCTAAGGCTCAGTACAGGGTGGAGTTTAGGTTTATCTACATTTACTTTTCTAAGCAGAAAATTCCTTTTGCCACAATATCCTGTTAACTCATGCCCAACCTGGTCATTTTTAGGGCTAGAAGATACTATGCAGAGTTCTATCAGCAGATAAATCTGACAACTTGGTTTAAAATGAGGGATATTTTATTGGTCGCTGCTCCTCTACCATGTAACATATATAAAGAATAAGACACAGGTGTGTGAACAGATTTTCTGTTCTTGATTTTCCACTGTTAAAAGAAGGGGTTCTTCAGCAGACTTGCCTCTTGCAAGTAGTACACACAGCTCTGGAAACTGGCACTGTGTCGCCACAAGTCGAAGCAGAAACTCACCTCCATGCGCTTACTGGGGTTATACAAACTGAGATTGAGCAAATCAACCTGGTTTTAGGGGTTGGTGGGAAGACCACTATTAACTCAACAGAAATGTGCTATTACAACACAGAATAGTTCAAACAATTTCTTTTTCCTAAACTGAGTTTGGCCTAAGGTAAAGATCTAAAGGAAACAAGAAACCCTCACAACCACTGAAACAAACAACACTGAAGTACTTAGTAATTTATAGAACTAAAGTTTAAGATGAATATTGTCAAAGAGCCAAAGGGGCTGAAATAGGCTTACGCTGACTCGGTTTCAATCAAAAACATACTCTTCATAGAAAGATGGACTCAAACTGCTATTTGGATTTCAAAACTCCCCATTTGGAAAAGAACACTTAATCTAGGTTTTTCTTTAATCTGTTTAGGCATTTTAAACAGCAGCTTGATACTTCATGGAATTATAAAGCTATGTATAATGCAGAAATCATTCCAGAACATATGTTTCTCTCTTACTTTACAATCAAGGTTATTTCTGAGGACAAAGATCCTGTTTTCAAACAAATGTGATCATTAACTGTGGCGCATCAGAAAACATATGGCGTGTTTAGTTTCAGCGGAATCATTCCTAAAGAAAGTGACTAAGTTCCCATGAGGAATCAAGACGTTTTCAATTCATGGGGAAAGCCAGCGAGGAAGGGGAGCGAGGAACCCTGCACATCAGCTGAAGGCTCACAAGCGCCTCAGAGGTCTTGTGATTTCAACACGGGACTGAGGGTCCCAACGTGGTTTATGTCCTGCCAGAGAAGAGCTTCAAAGACTAGTAATTCACCTCACAAAGGCTCTTCCATGGATTCACCCCATTCCTGCAGGGCACTGAAAATGCAGCCGCAGTCCCACCATGCCTCCTCCTTTTCCAGGGTTGTGGAGCTTGCTGGAGACACAGCATTTCAGAAACTCAATCCACCTCTTTCCAAAAAACTGTACCTTGTATTTTCTAGAACCAACTTCTGGGCTTTCCACCCTTTGTCTTTTCCTACTCTTTTTTTTTTCTTTTCTTTTCTTACCAGCAGACCCATAAAAAGTGAAAAACCACAAAAACATCACCTTGGGAGACAGAAAAGACTAAGACAGATCTGACCACATGACAAGTGTCTCAGCCTTGACCTACACAGGAGCAGGTAAGACTCTGGAGTGACGGACGGCTGCCGCTGCTGCCGCCGCTGCGACTGCACAACACTGTTTAGACGGTTGAACAAGTGCAAAGAGAACATTGCTGAGTCCCATTTGTGTTATTTGGCCGCACATCTCATGGTGTCGGAGGTGGTTTCGGAGATGGGCACGAGCTCTCACTGTCGAAGCTAGCAGCTCGGCCCTGCCACTGCAAAGAGGAGAACAATCTGTTTATTAATTGCTAAAGGAATTTACATTTCAACTTGCAAAACTGAACTGGCCCAATGCACTGAATTCACCTTTCCCAGCTTCTCATAAGCTTTCTTGAATTTTGCTGTCAGCCATGCGAAAACATAAGGGAAATAGCTTAGAGC
The DNA here is from genome assembly GCF_029281585.2 of Gorilla gorilla gorilla. NCBI lineage: Eukaryota > Metazoa > Chordata > Mammalia > Primates > Hominidae > Gorilla > Gorilla gorilla. The sequence continues at coordinate 118,490,114 of NC_073224.2, forward strand.
TTCTAGTTTGGAATACCTGATTTTCAAAAAGACCTACTGCAGAGATAATTAAAGCTTTCTTAACTGCAGAGATAATTAAAGCTTTCTTAACTCTCTCTCTCTCTCTCTCTCTCTCTCTCTCTCTGTGTGTGTGTGTGTGTGTGTGTGTGTGAGAATGAGGTGCTCTGACTGGGCCATTTCTGTGTGCTTCAGCCATTTTTCACACTGAAAATCATATTATGTTAGCAGCGAAAGAGGCAGTGTGCGGAATATGTCCTTACTGCCAAGAACCCATGGTCATGCATTATTAGCAATTTGTCTGGGAGCTGACAGTACAGCTAAAAATCTGATACTGCTTTAGCTTTGAGCTGTCTCCTTTGTTTTTCATTCTTCCTTATGGGCATTTGCACCTGACTTGTGGAGAGGTAGAGGTGTGAGCAGACCCTTCTGGGCTTCTGCAACCCCTTTCTCCTCCCCAGTTCTCCTAGCTCACAGACTGCCTCCTATCAGCCCGACTCTAAACCTTCTGTGAAAGGGGTGATGTAATGAGGCGTAATGGAGTGAAGGACAGGGCTGAGGCTGGGTGGACTTGAGCCATTCAATCCTTCTTTAACCAGTCATCGCTGCAGCAGTCATAACCACAGCAATGTTTACTGAGCAAAGATCTGACCCCATGAATATTCTTGACCTGCCTGGGGGCTTTATGTTAATAACTTCAAAGTGAGTTAGTGTCCACTGCTCACCCATCCTTGGAGTGGGCTGAAGAGACCCAGTACTGTCCTGGGTGTCTGCAGGACAGAGCTCCAGAGTTAAGAGGTAGGTAGGTGGTCAAGATGGCCTTCCTGACCTGGAAGTGCAGCCCCTTCTGCTTCTCATGAGTGTTGAGGGTCTCCACTGTGGAGTGAGGGGGCTGAGTAGAAGCTGCTACTATGCATCATGCATACATGGAGGTTTGGGGTCGGGGGAGGATGTGGTTCTCCCTCAATACAGCCATTCCTAGAAGGGCCGAGCCACCTGAGGAATAGATCACTTTCTATCCAGCATCACCTACGGAGTAGATGGGAAACCCACGAAGTTCAGGAAGGACCCAGACCTACTAAACTACCTTAATGCTTTCAATTCTAAGGAAAGCTTCTGTTACCCTTCTCTGGGCTCGGTTCTTCATGGGCTTCTTAGGACTCCCTGTTCAGGCCAGCTGAAGATCTTTACGACTAACCAAAGGCCAGACAATCAGGTACCGATGACCACCATTATGTGACCTAGACCTAAGCAATCTTAGCATGTCAGCACTGGAGGCAGGCTTGGAAGCTGATCCAGTCTAACCTTCTTGTTCTTGCAAATAAGAAAACGAAGACAGAGAAGTCAAGACACAGCTAGCTAGGGGCAGAGCCAGGACCCGAAACCAGGTCTCCTAACACCCAACCAAGTGTTCTTTCCACTCCATCCTGCTGCTATCTCAGCATTTGGCCACACTAGGGGAAGAAGGAGACAAAAGGTAATAAGCAACCTAACATCTTTGGGTCCACACCAGGTACTTACTCCTAACTCCAGGTGGCAGTCTCTCTGCTTGCAGCATCCACGTGAATGAAATCACAACCGAGGGTTTCCCTGGTGAAATATTTTAGATAAATAAATGCCTGGTTGTTGAGGCCACTGTGGCTTCTGACTCAAGTGTTTCTTAACCAGAAGGTGACAACAGATGATTACTAATGCTCTTATTTAACAGACCTTCATTTTAGGAGTTCTACTTTTCTGTTACAACCTTTACTGTTGGTGAAAGGTACATTATAATCACTGGCTTCTTCCCTGAGTAAGCATGCCACTTAAACAACCTGACTGATAGGCCAGGTCAGAGGAGAAAACATAAAAGGGCTACACAGAGTGTCTTTCTTCCTTTATGTAACAGCCCAAAGAGTAGTCGCAGGGAGCATAACTGTTTATCTAGAACAAATGAAGAAGGAACACTGGCTCCCCTGCTAGTCTGAGTTTTCCTGTGAAGATAAACAAAGGGAGGAGATGGGGTTTGTGGACAATGGAAAGGCAAATGATTCCAGGAGGCTTACAGTGGCTCTGAAATGGCAGCATACCTGTCCCCAGCACACAGGGAGATTATTGTTTCAGAATGCCTGTGTTCCAGTAAGGTCTTTTGTTGCTCTGAAATGGGTCACGTTCCAACAGAGATTTAACATCTCTGGCAGATGATCTGAACCCGGCCCCCGTAATAAAATGCCTTGGAGAAGAGCGCTGGTCAACTCTGTGTGTGGTAACAACGATGACACGTGGCTCTGGGCTGAGAGGGAAGGGGGCTGGTGCTGCAGCTGGGAAAGGCCACTTGTGATGGCTCAATGAATTTTTATTTATGAAAGAATCCCAGCAGGGAAAGACACTTTTTCAGTTAATTTGTTCCCCTCAGCCTTATTTTGAGCCCCAAACAAGTGAGCAAGTATAATGCCCTCTGTTCTCATTAATAAAAAAGAAATGATCACAGCACTTGAAAATCCCTTAAGAAAGGTGCAAGATAAATACAGAGCGCTTTGCAGATATGATGCCATTTATCTTCCCAGGAGCTGGAGGAGATTTCTTTATGATTATACAAATGGGAGATACAAATTTCAGGAGCAAAGTTCTTGCTCAATATTCAGAACGGGAACGAAAAGAAGGGAGGATGTGAGCTCTGAGGATGAGCGGGAGGATTGCCTCCAAGCACAATGCATCGCGTGGACACAAGGTGCTTACTTAATGTCAGCCCTGTGGGGGTTTACACGCATTTTAATAAAGATATTTAAACTGTGGGCGCTAAATGTGTCAGTGACAATTTTAAATAAACGTGAACTATGGAAATCCCAGGTTGCTGAGACGAGTGTCATTTTTAGCTTCTTGATATAGAGAATGATCAGCTGAGCAGAAAATGGCAGGATCGTGCGTGGGGGAGGGGGCATTCCTGGGAGCTTGGCCTGCAAGGTCAGGAAAAAAGTAAACCCAAAGGATATCAATTTATTCTCTTTTTGTTTTCCATATACTGTTACTTTCCCATTACTGTCTCATCAAATATTCATTTTCAAGGGCTTGATTCTATTTTATCTTTCTTTTGTAGTCTGAACCAGTGAGTTAGAGTTCTCAAAGAAACAGGGACTTGGAATCAATTATTTGGCTTAATTAGGTTATATTCATCATGAAAGAGAGTGATTCTGGGGCCAAGTCCTGGCCCATCTGTGGTACTCAACACCCCACCCCCAGCTGTAGCCGCTGCTCTGTCACTTTCCATTTTCCACAGGCAGGCCCAGCCTGGTAACAGGGATGGGTTATTGCAGATTGAAGATTAGAAAGGCAGTCACAGCACAAGATGGGGGCTCATGGGCCCAGCCATTGTTTAGTGTCAGAGTTTCCTAGAAAAGAAGATGGGAAGGGCTTATCCCCTCATTTTACCAAGGAACCCAAAGACCAGAGTGGGGCAGTGAGTTTTCTTTTCTTTTTTTTTTTTGAGATGGAGTCTCGCTCTGTCGTCCAGGCTGGAGTGCAGTGGCGCGATCTCAGCTCACTGCAAGCTCCCCCTCCCGGGTTCACGCTATTCTCCTGCCTCAGCCTCCCGAGTAGCTGGCACTACAGGTGCCCGCTACCACACCTGGCTAATTTTTTGTATTTTTAGTAGAGACGGGGTTTCACCGTGTTAGCCAGGATGGTCTCAATCTCCTGACCTCATGATCCATCCACCTCGGCCTCCCAAAGTGCTGGGATTACAGGCATGAGCCACTGTGCCCGGCTGGGCAGTGAGTTTTCTAAGGCCCTACAGCCGACCAGAGGCCTCTTAGCTCTCATTCCATGCCCTTCCCCTAAGCCACCCTAAACAGTTTAGTATACTTGTTCTATTCTTAAATATCTCCAAAGGATGATAAGCGGGGGAGGAGGGGTGGTGGGGTGGATGGGGCTGTCATAACCTCTCCCTGGGTTGAACCAACACAGCCTTCAGTGAGGTGCTGGATGCTGTCTGCAGGTTGTCTAGCGTTCTGCCCAGCAGTGCCTCCTGTATTGTGGGCTCCTCACCCACACTCTGCAGAAAGGTCTTTCTGGAAAAGAGGGGCAGGGGCTCCCCTGGGGGAGCTGAGAGATGAGGGACTGGCCTCACTCATTAAAGCTCCACAGCTATGGGACAATCAAGGCACCCACAAGACAGAAATATGAAGCCTCAGTTGCCAGAAACTTTGCTTCTTTTTATCGCTTGATGCCGCCCCAAAGGTCACAGGGCAGGAGCTCCACAGAGCACCATGCTGCCTGTCTGGGGAGGTGATTCAATTAGCCTGTCCCCCGTCCCCCAACAACTGAGGTCCTTATCACCTATGTTTCCATGGGTCCAATCCCCTTGGCTCTCAGGCTCTCCTGAGACACCTCAGCCTGCCAGAAACAGGTGGAAATGGGCTTGTCCTCCATGAGAGGGCAGGGAGCCGGCAGGTTCTATGAGTTTGCAGACCTCACTTCTCTGCATCATAGAGTGTGGGGAGGGGATGACTCTGTTTTGAAGGTGACTCCAATTTTAAGCTGAGGGGCCATGCAGTGAAAGGGATAAAGCTTTATTTTGTATTAGTAGAATTTCCAATTTATACAGCTCTCTAGACTTGTTAGGTTTGAAGCCTGTTAAGATGACAGAATATTCACCCAGCTTTCTAGGATACAGACCGAGGTATGAGATATTGTGAGTGAGGTTTAAGCCTTGTTTGGTCACCCACACACTTCCAATCCATTTGAGAAAAAGCAGGCCTGGGGACCACCAGGGTGATAGAATACAGGATCCTAAGTCGGTGGGATTCAGTGGAGGGTGGAGAAGTTTGCAGATATTACTCAAAGGGATATTTTCTTTGCAGTTGAGGGAGAAGTGACAGGGTCAAGATTATACAGCAAGTCAGGAGGGGCCAAGATTGCAGCCCAAGTCTTCGGACTCCCAGCCCAGTGCTGTCTCCATTACGTCTCTGTTAGAACCCAACGCAACCCAGCTCCACAGCTTTAGCCAGAAAGCGTGACACCTTGAGGCCATGCTCCCTTCCCCAACAAGGGCAAGAACCAACATTCGTAAGAGGAGGAATCTGCTCTTTGGCATCTCTATCCAAGCAGTGAAAACTGCCAAGTGACTGCCTTGCTTGAGCCTCAGGGAACTTACTGTTCTGACAGGGGTAGGATGTCTTGCCAAGCTCTGATCTCACCCCCTTGGGGCTTTCTCCTAAAGGTCAGACTTGGCCAAGGGCTTTGTGAAAGCATTTCAGACCTGGCACAGTGGTCTGCTGGGAAGTCTTCTTCAAAGTTCTTGCTTTCCATTAAGAACTCAGTGTTGCTTTCAAAATGCCCAACACCAGGGGCTTTGTGTTGGCAGCCTCCACCTTCCTCCTCCATTTCCTTTTGGCCTATTACACACTGGGTAAGAAGCATGTGGCCCTCATGCCCACCTTTCCACAAAAGGCCGAGGGTGTCACTGCAGCTGACTGCCATTCTCCAGCCCACACTGCCATGCAGCAAACATGCCAAGGGCCAGGTGACCTCACCCACCTCTTTGAAGGATTTCTTTACCTCCACCAAGGAGTGCCAGTGTGCGATGGGCTTCCGGGGGTATGCCAGCATCTCGTTCCAGTGGTCCCTGCCCAGGCCTTCAGCAGTGATCCCCACACGACAGACTCCTATGATCTCATTGTGGCCCACTCTGAGGGAGAAACAAAAGTCCCAGCACTGGCTACCAGACATGCCCTCAGAAAAGGAGGTCCAGCGTGGGGGGTGGTAGGACTCTGCCCGATGGGTCTAACTCAGAGCTCTGAGCTCTGAAAACAGATGCTTGGCAGGGCTTCTGGGTGTCAGTGGTGGTGAAGCCTTTGCCTAGTCCCCTTCAGTGGATACTGGACACAGGCAGATGAGTAAAGATTATAAACTTGTTTGGAATCTCAAGAAGTGGTGGGCAGATAGCCTGAGTATGGGAGGTGAGACAGTCTAAGTCTCTTCACTTATTTGACCCCGCCAACACATTACAACCTCACTGAGACATCAGTATTTGCAAATAAATCGACAGTCTCTGAGCACCATTTCTCCAAAACCCCAGTGGCTGGAATGTGATTTATTCACTCGGTAAGAACATCAATTATCTCTTAAGTATGTTCGCCAATACTATGCCTGAGAACTTGGGCTAAAAGTCCTGTATTGAGGCTTTATTGCATGGTTTCTTTCTCCTTTAGCTAAAGTGACAAGTGGAGAGAAGAAGTTATGGGAACCAGAGTAGTTGAAAAATGTTTTTGAGCCAGCCTAGATGGAAGAGCAGGATGTGTGGAAGAGACGAAAAATATCTGAGGAAGGGGAGATCCGATTGGACGGATATGCTGGGTCCAGATTAGGGAAGGCCATCAGAGTTCAAGGGAAAAGCCTGGATCACAGGAGCCATTGATGGTTCTTGAGAAGGGCAGGTTCAGGAAGAAAGCTGTCATTTAGGAAGATGTGTCCTTATATGTTGACCGAATTGGGGCAGGAATTGATGGAGGCAGGGGTCAGCTAGGAGGCTGCACAGCCATCCCAGGGTGACAGTAGTAGCAAGAGCAGAAATAGGATAGAGGGGCATTTCAAAGGCCAGATAATAGGACTTGGTGCCAGATGGAAGAATGGGAATAGCAAGGGGTGAATTCAGGGCAACTGATGGACAGAGCTGCCCCTGACAGAGATAGGCCAGTTGGGAAAAGAACTTTGAACCTTTGCTAAGGGAGAATCTATGCTCTTCCTCAAACTCCTCACCCTTCTTGGGTACAGATAGATTTGAGGCCTGAACCCTAAAGCTGAGCCCTGAATCACAAGGTCTAAGGTCAAGAAGCCCTGTGCTGGTGCTGGAGTGGGAGTGAGGGGTGGAATTACGTCCCTCTAGGACGCCTACCTACCGATCATAATCCATGACTGAGATGAGCAGGCTGACTTGATCCATGTTTTCCGGGGGAATGTCAAAGATGATGGCCTCATTGTAGACAGGATTGAGAGTGTTTTTCTTTATGGTTGTTTTCTTCTTCTTCAGCCTCCGCCCATCACAGAGCAAGGACACTTTCACATAGGGATCTGTGCCAATGGGGACAGAGAAAAGGGAATGGAGTATGTTAAACAGATGTCTGCAAACATCATTTGCAGCAAAGGGACCGAAGCCCTAGACCTACTGCTGCTCATCAGATGGTATCAGTGGGTTGTTAAAATAATTAAACCACCTTGTATTTATGTAGCACACCTGTCTCTGAGGACACTCTGTGCTTAATAAATGCAGAGTCTTTAGCTACCTCAGTATTCTTGGGAGAGCGCCTAATGGACTTTTACTAATGGGGAAGCTGGCCCCATATCAGACATGACACCTGCCGATAGGTATGCAGTTCACAGCCCTAAATCTCAGCTCGTCAATCGCTGGCTGACTCAAAAAGGTGATGAGGCTGAACAATAACACTATTTCTTTTACCTATGTGGAGTACTATTCTTTGAGTGGCTTTTTTGTTTTACCAGAATTATAAACCAAAGGATAAAGGTTTTGGGGCGGGGTAAAAATAGGACTCAACAATGGCCAGGGAGACACAATGTGTCACAGTGAAATGAACAGCAACAATCACAATGCTGTTCATGTCCTCCCCACCTGACAACATAATTTTGGGTCCCATTGTCTCAATAATCCCATTTCCATTTGGCATCTAGAAGGCGTGAAGCGGCCCTGCTCTCTGCTTCCCTGGAAGCCATTTCCTGCCCACTTCTGGGCAGTGGAGAATGAGGGAGCTGTGGCCCGGGGAGACTCAGGGCAGCTGGTTGACATTTCCTTTCTCAGTGGGATCTTGGATTCTCTCCATCCTGCAAAGAGATGCTTTTATTGAACTTCCTTGTGCCTTCCATCCTTTTGTTTTCTTTAGTTTTCTGAATGGGTATTTCATGGTCATCTTTCTACCCTGAAATTTTCTACTCACCCAAGTGAAGTGAAACCTAGTGTATCTCATAGCACAGGTGTCTCGGCCACCATCATAATTGTTATTTATGCTGCACAGCTCAAGAAATGGGAGGGCGGCTCACAGGTAATAATAGCTTTTGAGACGCTGATGTGCTGAGACACCTTGTTGCCCAGAAGCCAGGGCTCCTGTGAATCCGTCAGGAGGTGCCAGCCAAGCAGCTGTGCCCCAGCTCTGTGATTCATAGGCATATGGTTCTATCTCTTGGACATCGAGCACCCACTAGGGCCCTGTACTCCCTGGCATCATTTAGATGGCAGATGAGGCACACATCCCTGGTGGAAATTAGGGAGAACTGTGACACCTGATCAGAAACTCCAAGCCTGAAAGGCATTTTTGTAGACACCTAAATGAGCTGCCGACTAATCCATGTGGCAGCAGTAGCTATGCCTTAACTATGGGGACATGAGGTTGGGTTTATGGAGAGACCATGAGGTGCTTAATCAACCTGCTGTCTCTAATTACACATTTGAAAGGACCCTCTCTTAGGGATTTTCAGTAAAAAGGAAGTAAGGGTTTTGAGAACCGGCATGAGGCTCTGGTTTCCACAGATTCCATTCTCTATGGATATGCCCCAGGACATTATTCAGGTTCAGGTAGACAGATGGGCAGAGCTAGCCCCAATACGTGTCTTTAACACAGCAGCTTGCAAAATCCATAAGGATGTACCTTTCCTTGCAAAGTGGCTCCAGACTTGAGGTTGCTCAGGTGCTGCCTCATTCCCCTGCTCTACCTATTTCCATACACTCCCACATCAGGGCAGATTTCCATATCATGAGGCTTGGAAAAATAGAGGCAGAGCCACTTGTCCCATGGGCCACTGAGCAAATGTCTTAGCAACCTTCCCCAACTCTGTTCATCCCTACAAGGCATATCCATTTTTTTTTAAGAGACAAGGTCTTGCTGTTTTGCCCAGTCTGGTCTTGAACTTCTGGGCTCAAGTGATTCTTCCACCTCACCCTCCCGAGTAGGTGGGATTACAGGCATGAGCCACTGTGCCTGGCTGATATGAAATTTATAAAATTCAGTGGACATATTTCCCTTGCAGGAACCAGCACTTTCACCAGCATCCATGAAGCCAAGCAGACAGATGACCGTTCCCTAGGCTTTTCTGGGGCAAAAGTCTGCGGTTTCTAGTGGAATCCTGGCCCCAGATGATCTTGGAGGTCCTTTCCTCTCTAACAGCCTATGATGCTCTATGCAGCTGAGGGAGGGGACACAAAGACCAGCAGTGTATTTCAGCCTCATTGTCATGGGAGCAATCAAAATCCAGCATTTAGAATGCGCTCACCACCCCTTTGTAGCATACTGGTCCTTATTATTATTTTGTGCTATTTTTAGTGTCATGGTTCTAGCAGATAGGCTTAGAGAATTGATCCAGGGCTAGTTTAGATCACTGAGAATAGGAAGATCCTGGGTTTTAGACATCAATGCCACACAATTCAAGAATAGGCAATTAATAAGCTCCATTCAATCCCTAGCTTAGTCCAACATCGAATAAGTCTGGGCTGAGGGAAACCTCAAATTCATCCTCAGGAACAGGAGATCTAGTTCGAGAGGCTCCTAGCAAGTACACCCCCACTGCTTCACCCTTGGGCCAGGTTCCTCATGCTGTAAATTAAACCATCCATTCATTCGATATCTATTTATTGAATGCTTACTGTGTTTTATCCACTGTTCCAGATACTTGCTTACATCAATGAACAAAATAGACAGAAACCTGTAATGAAAAGAAGACCCCTGGATCTTCAGAATCAAGCCAAGGTTTAATAACAGGTTCCAAACCCAGGTCAAAAAGAGGGGCAATTGTGAAAGGGAGGTTAGAACTTAGCATGAACAACATCTCACACCCCAAACCCTCTGATTCAGAGCAGCTATTGTGATGACCTCAGCAGCTTCACCATAGGCTTTCTCTCCAGCACATCAATTTAATTACACCAGAGAAGATAGTGTGGGGACTTAGGCAGCAAAATCCTATTTCCCTCAGCAGCCTTGAGAGTCTTCAGTGAATTTTATTCCCTGTTATGCACTTATTTTGGTATTAAAATGAAATCTACATTGGCTGTATTTTAGGGGAAGCTGACTTGCTGCTGCCTAAGCTTTTCCTAGGCCAGAAGAGGTCCGTTAATCTCTTCCCCACATCCTGATGTGTGTGGGTAGCTCTGAGGGACTCAGAGCTGCAACAAACACATGTTACTCTAGGGTTTCCTGACCACCTTGTCCTGAAACTTCAGTTTTCAAGGCCTGATACCTCCTCTTCTTCCAGCTGCACCAGGTTACACCTGAGCCCAGGTGTTTTCGGGTGGGCCATCACCTCTTTCCAGCAACTGATTATACCCAAGACTCAAGCTACTCCTCTGTTATTTCCAAACTCAAATACCTTCTTCCACAACTTAGGGGGTTTCCAGCAAATAAATAAAGAATACAAAGCAAATATGAGGAAAAATCTTTAATATATTCCCAGGTAAGTTCAGAAGCACCTCCTGAGTGGTTTTACGTTGGTAATCTGAATCATCGAGAGTCTCTTGAGCAGGAGGACAGGGGATCTAGGGAAACAAACTGAGCTTTTTTCCACATTTGCAATTCTGAGTGCAGCCCAGACCAAGAGGCTTCACCCCATTTCACTCCTCAGAGCAGTCTGAGCTGATGAGGGAAGGAGGCTCCCAAGACTCAAGCTACTCCTCTGTTATTTCCAAACTCAAATACCTCCTTCCACAACTTGCAGAATTGTGGGGAAAGACTCAAACCTCTGACACTACGCCCATCCTGCAGGTCTCTGTGCAGCTGCCCCCAAACAAGCATTTCCTCTGTTGCTAGAATAAGACTATATTTCTATGTTCCTGCTGTACCTAGCAGCTCTCTTGGTGCTGAGGCTGAGGCCAGGAGGCCTGCAGCAAAGCCTCAAATACAAATGCATTTTGCTTTTCAGTGGATTTGTTTCCTTGGCTCAGTGCACAGAATTGCTGCCATAAGCCTGCATAGACCGGCAAATATTTACACACTCAAACCTGACATAACCCTTCCGGAAGTCCTGGGGCCTCACATAAATAAGAAAACTTATCCTTAATTTTTAAATCCTATATATTTACTTCTTGTTATCTCTTCTAAGAGAAAGAATGACAGCAACAGATGATATCTACTGAGTGCTTATATGTGTAAGGCACCATTCTGAACATTTACATGAATTAACTCATTTCTCCTGAAAGCAACCCATGTAAGATATTATTACTCCCACTTTTCAGACTAGAAAACCAAATCATTTACACAGCAAAGAAGTGGCAGAACTGGAATTCGAATCCAGGCAGTTTGTGTCCAGAGCTGGTGCTTCTATTCTAAGAATGCTGACGATTCTTTCTCCTTCTCCCCGAACACCCTTCCAAATCCTAATGTCTGGGCTGCTGGCAGCCCACTTGGGTTAAGAGAGGTACCTGAATAGCCTGTGATGTCCATCGCCTTGAGGTTCCGACACTTGATCACTGTGAGGGTGAGCCTGCCTGCTGTGGGCAGGTAGCAGAGGGAGAACATGATCTCTCCCAAGTCCACGCTTTCCTGCAAAGAAGCACACAAGAGGGCAGATGAGGGGCTTGCAGACCATGGGCCTCATGTCCTGTGCAGCATCTGCTGGGGTGCTCTGGGGTCAGCAGGAGGCTCCTGGAGACACAGTGCTGTGTTTTTAAGACTAAGGGACTGGCCTCCATGCTGCAAGTAACAGGGTATAAAAGGCAATGGAAACAATATTGCCTCTTCAGTACAATTTTCCCCTTCCAATATTCCCTCTCAATGTCAACCACATTCTGACCCTGGTCCTTGCTGTTCTGCTTTTGGCCTGACTTGCTCTCCATGCGTCCCTTGGCTGCAGCCTCAAACCACCAGCCCCTTTGTGGTCTCTTCCTGTTCTCCTCCAGCCCACCCTTCTCAGTCACTGACCCCCTTGACTTCCTGCCCATCCAGGCATGTGGTCATGACAGCGTCCTGGACAAGACACATGCTCTAGACTTCAGCTGTCCCCTCTCCCAGCAGGTCCATGATTCTTTTCTGCTTCTGCCCCTCAGTGCAGTTGTTCTTTGTCAATCACAGCCAACCAAGGAGACAAACACTTTCCATCCCATCTGATGGCAAGTGTTTGATGCCAGGCCTCAGGTCCACTTTCTCTTTTCTCCTTAAATGTGGTCATCCTTTAAAAATAAACCCAGCACCAGAGCACATGCTCTGCTGCCTCTCCTGACCCCAGAATTGTCATGGCCAGGGATTCCTGGGAGTTTCTGAGAGAATAGGACAACCTCAAAGACAGTAAGCACACCCATCTGTGGCATTAAACAGTGCCTTGCCAGGTTGCTTCCTCCATTTGATGAAGGAGGGCGCTGTCATGGTGAAGCCTCCTCCCACAAGTTTGAGGAGGGACTCCAAGATATGGAGACATTTCCTCCCATAGGGCTTCCAGAGTCAGGTTTCAGGAGGAAGAGGTCAGCGTTTAGGGTGATTTCAGATGAGGCGCTCCATCCATCCATCCATTCAGTAATTCAGTCAGTTAACAACTATTTGTTGAGCACCTGTTATGTGCTAAGTGTTGATCTGAGTGCTAAGGATATAGGAGAGAACAAAACAGACAAAAATCCCTGCCTTCGTGGAACTTAAAAGATAAATTTCAACTTAAAATTCCACCTTTTATTTTAGGTTCAGATTCAGAGGGTACATATAGAGGTTTGTAACATGGGTATATTGCATGATGCTGAGGTTTGGGGTACAGATGATCCTGCCACCCAGGTAGTGAGCATAGCACCCAACAGTTAGTTTTTCAAACCTTGCCCCCTCCCTCCCTCCCGACTCTAGTAGTCCCCAGTGTCTATTGTTGCCATCTTTACGAGTGGAGCTTACATTTTATTAGGGCGAAGGACAATAAATGAGGTAAGTATATAAGTTAGATAGTCAAAAGTATCAAGGAGAACAAAAGGCAGAGAAGTGGAATATAAAATGACCAGCAGGAGGCTACAGTTGTTGAATGTTTAGCTAGAGAAGACCTCTCTAAGGAGATAATGACTTCTGGGAAAGAGAAGAGTCGAGGGTGACACCAGGGTTTTTGTCCATTCTCCTTGCAAAGAGCCACCCTCTCCTGGAGACTCCTACAGCCCTGTTCCCCCCTGGAGAATAAGCCAAAGCCCTATCTCCCCCTACCTCCAGAGCCTGCGCTCACCGCACTCTCCTCTAGGCGGCCCTGACACCGCCCACTTTTTCCTAGCCCTAGATTTGTCTTTTTGTCCAGGCCCCCGAAATAAAGTCACCCCCCAAATCAAATTCTAGGAACAGCAGAAGGTGAATACCCCCAGCTTCCCAGGAAGGGCCTGGCTGGGGCCAGGGCTGGGCACACTGTGGAGACAGCCACCCCTCCTGCACACAGAACCCCGTGACCTCCACAGAGCCAGCCATCCCACACCAGCCCCTGTGAAGCACCTCCATGAAGATCACTTCCAGCTGTGAGGCTCTCAGCAACTCTGCGAGGCAGGCTTGTTGGCATTTTCCCCTCCATTTCATGGACGAATAACTTGCTCAGGTTTACAAGCCTTGCCAACTGCTTGGACTTGTGACTCTCGAGAGAGTGGTCCTTGCACTCCGCTTTTGAGCAGTGCCCTTCCAACTCACCTAGGAAGCTGCTCAAGGGAACCCTCACCCTTCTGCACCTTGGCTTACACTCCATCCACTTGTTCATTTGTGTTTCCATTCGTATTTACAGAGTGCCTGCCAGAGGCACCATGCTTTGCGGAGAGTATGCAGTCCCCACCCTAGACATGCAGATGGTCTAGTGGGGCGTAACCAGTTAAAAGAAGGTGCTGGAGTCCCCTTCTCACTCAGGTGCATCTCCTGGCTCCCTAGTCCCCTAGTCAAGAGAGAGACACATAGCAAGTGCCCTGTGCCCTGGCATGGGTCCTGCGGCAGGGGGCAGATCAGCATCACGTCTGGCTAAATATTCCATGTCTCACAGAGGCACTGAGGTATAAAGAGAAGCCCCTTTACTTCCCTTAATAACCCTTCAAGCCCCAAGTTACTGAAACTCTTTAGATTCAGTGAGCACAGTACTAGGAACCAACCCATTGCACGTGGACTGTGTGCCAGGCCTCTGCTAAGTACTTTGCTAGATTATCTCGGTGAGTCTTACCTCAGCCCTGCGAGGTAGGTGCTCTCTCTCTCTCATCATCCCTATTGCACACAGGAGAAAATTAGCGTTTGGTGAAGTTAAATAACTGGCCCAAGGCTGTGCGACTAGTGAGTGCTTTGGTGCCAGATTTTCATATATCTGTGCCACTGCTCAAACACCTTCAGTGGTTCCCCTTGTTTGGCTTCTGGGATCAAGGCTCATCTTCTTAGCTTGCACTTGGGGCTTTCAGCAACTGGGCCCTGTCCTACCTCCTCACCTGCTGCTCTCTCCCTTCTCTGTGCCAACCCTCTGCTCCACATGGCTGGTATATTGTTGGTCCTTTTTGTCAAAATGCCTCCCCTTCTCCTCTTTGCTTGGATACTCCTATACCTACATCACGCCCCCACACCACACCCCCATGGACCCTTGCCCAGGGTCCAGACCACAGTAAGCATCTCTCCCCAACACCCCTGCAGGGCTTTCTGTCCTCGAACAGCTCACAGGAGTCACCAAGTCCCCTTTGCCCTGCAGCTGTGCCCCCCAGCATCTAGTGACGAGAGCCCCTTTTGGGACAGGGTCCTTGCCTTGCACCTGCTTGTGCTTCAGCATGCCCAGCAGGACACAAAAGCAGCTACAGAAATGCTTGCAGAAAGGGGTGCTCACATTTTAGTAAAAGAACTCTGGAAGGAGTGGTTCTTCACGCAGTGTTATGATCAAGTTAGGGCCCTGGGAAGAATTCTGGAAGCTCCTGTGGCCCCTCTGAGAGGGAGCAAACAAAAGGCCGCTGTCACCATTTCCCCACCACCAAGTCCTACAGATGTGGAGTTGCCTGCGCTTTCACAGGCTGTCTCTTTTTGGGGAGTCTGAGTTGATTTGTTATGGACCTGGGAGGCTTGCCTGGGGATATGAGGGGTCCCTTGGGGTAAACAGCATTGCCCCAGGCTCTATGAACTGCTGTCAGGATGGCTCCCTCCAGGGGAGCAGTGACCCGCGGACCTCCCTGGTTTTTGCAGGACCCCTGCTCTTTCTCATAGGACCGTGGCAGCTGGCGACATGCAGGTGCTGGGTCTGCAGTGTGGTGTGGCCCGTGCACCCAAAAGTGAACTGCACCCTCCATCCGTGGGCACAGCCAGGTGAAAGGACTGGCTCAAGATCCCACTACGACCTGGAGGCAGGGAGGAAACCAGGGCCAGAAGACAAAAGCCTGGCTCCAGGCTTCGCACGGGGGAGTGGCTGGCCCTCACTGTGCCTGGTGGCAAGTCAGCAGCTCTTGGTTCACTGTTCCCCTGCACACACAAGCAGCGGAGGACTGGATTATTTAATAAGGGAAAATAAACAGGTTAATTTTGAGTAAATAAGAGATGAGAGCTAAGCAAACAGAGAGGGTCAGCATCTCCTGGCAGTCACTCTCTCTCTCTGGAAAGCCAGGCCCCAGCTCGGCCCTCACCAGGTCCTCTCTCTGCACTACCCTGTCTCAGGAGGTTTCAGTCAGATCCCACATGGCTTACCAGCCTTTTATCCTCGTTAGAGGTGTTTGAGACATTGGACTTCAATAAAACAAGGGGTGACCAGGGGCTTCAGAACAGCTAGCACATTATTGCTTTCATCTTCACCTGCTGTCAGGAAAGGCTGCCTCAGGGCCCCTGACTGGTAATGAGCTCTCTGGTGCAGGAGAGGTCACTGCTGTCCAGAAAGCAGCAGAAACCAGCGTAGCCCTCTAGACTTCCAACCTAGGAGCTGATAGGGTAGATCTGAGCTCAGTAGCAACTGGCTGAAAGTCTTGGCTAGTGCTTGCAGGAGGTGGACCTGCTGGCAGGGGAGGGGAAGCCAGGATGTTGGCTTCTGGAGAAATCTGTCCTTTAGTGCAACTTGTCCACCTGATGTCGCTGCCCATATTAGTAGCATTCTCCTTGGCTGCAGTGCACACGGCATCTGGAGAGTAAGATTCTTAAAGGCTCACCTATCTATAGCACAACACTGTGCTCCCTGGCTTCTCAGAGGCCCATCTGCAACAACTGATTAAAGCACTTCTCTCTCCTTGATGCAGTCACATAGTCCTGGGCGTAGAAAAAGAGATCCTGTTTGTGGGCTGCCCATGAAAGAGCAGTGAACCATGAAGCAGGAGACCTGGACTTTAGACCCTCTGCCCCCCAATTAGCTGTGAGACCTTGAGCAAATCGTTTCCCATCTCTGGTCCTTGGGCTATAAAATGAAGGGGTTGTTCTAGATGAGATGCTCTATCCTCAAGGTCCCTGTCAGCCATGAGAACCCAAGATTCCAACTGGAAAATCTATCAGCCATCACCAACTGAGACGACCCAAGGATGCTTAAGTGGTGTCTATCGCCTGCCTCAGGGAATCTAGCAATTTTGTTTTGAAATCCAAATGCTCCCATTTTTTTAGTTCCCATTGCCCCTCAAATGTTTTGTTCTTCTCCAAGGCCAGTCATGTTTCCTCCTGAATAAGCAGCGAGTGGCGTCAGTGCCTCTGAGTCCATCTTGGGAATGCAGGCTAAGCAAAGCAAGAACAATGCTTCCCCATTTCTTACAGAACACTTCTAGTCTCTTAGTCATTAAGTGGCTTGTCTGAATCTCTCATCATCAGCAGAGAAGCATCCGCTATACTTTCAGGAAAGCCATAGGAGACCTAAAAAGATCTCAGAAGCACTGGGCAGGAAGTGCTGTTAAGTTCCCCAGGGGTTGTGGGAGGGTAGGGGGGGTTGGAAGAGAGATGAGGTAGAAGCCAATTGGACTCCAATGGCTAAAGAAACATTCACTGAGCAACCCTGCATTGTAGGCCTGGGGCTCTGTATTGGGGGTACAGAGATGAGTCAGATGTGGAAGCCAGATACCTGGAGCTGAGCCAGCCCCTGTGATATCTCCTCCCATAGCAACACAGGCCTCCTCTTCGTAGCACACACTACAACTCTAACTTTTAAGTTGATCTGGGGACTACATGATGAATGCCTGTGTTTCTCACCAGATTGTATGCTCTTTGAAGGCACAAATGGGGTCTGGTTTTATTCATCCTTATACCTCTCATGTGTAGCCCAGTGCCTGATGTGTAGTAAGTGCTCAGCAAATACTGGCTAATGAACAAATGGTTGAGAATGTGGATTTGGGGTCAGGCAGATCCAGCTTCCAGCTCTTAAGACTATGAAAGCTTAAGTACTCCTAAGAGAGTAGTATGGCTTACTTAACCTTTCATAATCTTGGCTTCCTAACCTGTACAGTGGGATGAATATAGGACCCACCTCTTAGGGTTGCCACAGAGATTAAATGAGGTAATTTGTGCAAAGTGCTTACTTAGCACAGCGGCTGGCACAGAGTAGGTGCTTAGTAAGTATTGGCAACTATTATAATTATTACTACTGTTATAAAGATCTCACGGTCTTGGAACAGGGGCAGGGAAGAGAAAGGCATGTCAGTAGGTAGTACTGTTTGGTTTGATCGGTGCAGTAATAGAGGTGTGGACAAGATGTGGGCGTGCAGAGCAAGGAAGAAGGAACTCAGCCCCAGATTTCAAGCTAGGCTTCCCAAAGAGGGTGATATTTGATAGGATCTAGAAAGGTGAGTAAAAGTAGATTTCTGGCAGAAAAAAGTAAGCAAGGGCTTTTGCTTTTTTTCTCTGGAGAGGGATCAACAGTGCCTAAAGACACAGAAGGGGCAGGGAGTGTTCGGGGCGCATGAGAGGTTCCCTGTGGCTGAGAGCATGGTGATGACAGGGGCGGAGAGCTCCCAGATGAGGCTAGAAACAGGGCCCCAGGCAAGGGCCAGCCTTGCCTGCCTCGTAGCCCACACTTGAGAGTTTGTCCTTGATTCTGCAGACAATGGGAGACTGGCTCTACCCCTGCCCTTCCTTCTTTACTTCCTACTCAGTCCACTGTGTCACCTTCAACCCAGACACCCACACCAGAGACCATTTTCATGTGTGTCATTCATTTGTCACACACCCACTAAATGTTGGAGGATCTGGAGAGACAGTAATGATAAGACAAAGTCCCAGCCCTCCAGAAACTTGTATTCTAAGGGAGGAAGACAAAAGTACACTAAGCAAGATGGTACCCAAGGGCAGCGAGGGAGCCAGGGACCTGACCAAGGGTAGTGAGTGGGTGTGCGGCCGCTTTACTCATAGTGGTCCTGAAAGATGGGGAGGAGCAGCCAAGAGTGGAAGGAGAGCTCTCAGCAGAGAGGCTAGCAAAGAGTGCTGTGGGTCTGGCTGGGGGAATCGGATGGTGGCTGTGATACCAGAGTAAGCAAAGGGTAAGAGGGAGGTTAAGGGAGGACTTGGGAGTGCTTGGATTTTGCTTCCTGTGAAAAGCAGAGCCCTTTGAGGACTTGCAGCAGTTTGGGACTTCAGCAGCTTGTAAAGAATGGGTGGCAGGGGCCGGGAGAAAGTGAGCATGAGTTCAGATGCTACGGCCTCCACAGCTACTCAGTTCCCAAGCTGCACAGCTTCTCCCTTCTGAGTGTCCCCAAACTCTGAGGCCCTCTCCTCCCATCCTCGCTGCACTACCTCAGCTCTGGCCTGCACCATCTCTGCCAGATCCCTGCAGTTTTCTAACTCCCCCTGTGACCCCCTCCAATCCATCCTCCTTGCTGTAACCAGGTGGTTGGTCTCCTGCTCAGAATTCTTCAGTGGCTTCTCATTTCACACTTGTTTTGTAGTTGGAAAGCCTCTTCTTCAAATGAAGTATCATCCAAAAGCCCAATCATATACAGCAGCTGAAGAGTGGCTCAGAAACAGGGCACCCAGAGTACCTTCAACCCCTCGGGCTCCCTCCTTGGAACTTTTAGGAGTTGGCTCGAAAAATCACTAATCCACAGAATCACATGGCATTCAAGCTTCTTCACCGGGTGGCCCTCGCCTTTCTAGCCAGCCTCACCTTCCACTGTTCTGCCCCAGGTGCCCTACACTCCAGCCATAATAACCATAACATTGAGTGTTTACTATGTGCTGTCCTGCCCTAAGTGCTTATATGTATGATGTCATATAATCTTCACAAAAGCCTTGTGAGATGGCTACTATTATTATTACCACTTTTTACCTGGGGACACTGAAGTACGGAGAGGTTATGCAAGTGGCCCAAGGGCACACAGCTACTAAATGGCACAGCCAGGATGTGGACGGAAGCTTGAGAGCCCCCACTTTCAGCCATGACACCATCCTGCCTCTTGATGACACCTCCTCACTAAATGCTCCAAGATCTTTCCCACCTTCATGACTTCATCTTGTTCTTTGTACCACCTGAAATAACCTCTCCATCCCTCTGACCATCCTGGACAACTCTTATCTTTCCAGGCCAGCTGTCCCATCACCCCCTCTTGGGTCACCTCCTCTGACTCCCTTGGTCTGGCCTGGGGTTGTGCTCCCATTGCCCTTGGGTGGTAAAGGCCAAGGGAGAAATCTTACAACTGCCCCAAGGCAAAGTCAGGACTTCCAAGAGGAACCCAGTAGGATGTGCTAAACTGCCGGGTGAGGGGCTGCAGGAGGAGAGTGGAGACTGACGCTCTGCCTGCCCCACATTCCCACAGCTGGCTCAGCTCTCGCCTGGGAGAGAGGAGCTGTGGGAGTGGGCACTCCTTCCTGGGATGCCGAGAGGGGGCCCCTGCTGTGAACACCGGCCTGGGTGACGTGAGTTGATTCCCTGCTCCGCCTCAGGCCCGGGCTCCTAGGGCTTCAGCAAGAATGCTGGGGGTGTCTGGGGTGGCAGGGTGGGATGTGTCTGTTGTGACGCTCAGGGCTTCCTGCTGGGTGCTGGGGCAGGTTCTGTTTGTTCTGAGTTCCATGCCTGCTTTTACTCTCAAGTGCTTCTCTGCCCCAAGGGCCTTGCAGCATTATGAATAAATGATCAACCAGAATTGAGGCTCCTTATACGAACTCAGTATACTCCAGCTTCACCCTGCAGTGTGGACACAGAGCTAAAGACTGCCCCATGGAGAAGCGGGCACCCCCAAGCCGGTGTGGAGCAGCGGTGCACGGAGGACGTGGGTGAGATCCTTGAGTCTGGGTTTGTCCTAGGGACCCATTGAGACTAAAGCACATCAGCGGGAAGCAAATGTTTCAGCATCTGAGCATCTTCAGAGAAACAGATGGTCTTATTTAGGAAACTTTTTCTCAGCCTCCGCTTCGTGAACCTGCCCTTGAAAAGAGGCTTAGTATTTCACATGCACCATTACTTTTGGGCAAATATCCGTGAGTCAGAACACACTGGGAGGTGCAGATCTCTTCCTAATGACTTTTTAAAAGGAGGGTGGAGAAGAAGAGGGGCTGCGAGGGTGGAAAGGAGCTTGAGAGGAGTGGAGTTTGGAGAAGTTTTAGAAGAGATGGCAGCAATGCCTGGTCAAGCCAGGAAGTCTGTGCCGTAGAGTGCTTGTGCCTGAGAGCCCAGAGCCGAAGACCTCACTTCAGATCTGGTCCTTCCACTGTCATCTTCATTAACCACAGGGGTGGTGGGGGTAGTAAAGGGTACATTAATGAAGTTAATGATGAAAATCCATCTTAATTTCTTGTCACAAGTTGTCTTGCTGAGTGGCTGTCAAACAGCTGCCAGTTTCTCCTGGGGAGAGGGCAGACATCTCCATGGTGAGAGATCTGCTCTCTGCCCCTCGCAGGGCTGTGGGGGCTGGGACTCTCAGCAGGAGGGAAGATACCTTGGTCCTGGTTTCCTGATGAGTCTCCTGGGGCAGCTGAGGAATGTTTCTTGCAAACAAGTGCCCTGAGGGGGATGCCAAATAGGCAGGGCTTTGGTCTCAGCCAAAGGCACATGCCTGCACTGCGTGACAGTGGCTTTAGCGTCATCATCTCTTTGGGGACAGTCACCCTGAAGATTAAGATCTTTCCCCACCTCCTGCTCCCCACACTCCAGAATCTCTGGGTCTTGCCATCATCTCTTTGGGGACAGTCACCCTGAAGATTAAGATCTTTCCCCACCTCCTGCTCCCCACACTCCAGAATCTCTGGGTCTTGCCACGGCAAGGTGCTCCGTAGAGAAGCTCTTTCCAGCCTTTCACAGAGTTGACTGCCCTGCTCTTGACAACTCCACTTCCTTCCGGTTCTTCTCCCACCTCTCTGGCTGCCTCTTTCAGGTCTCCTGTGCCAGCCTCTTCTCCCATCCCTGCCTCTAAACAGTGAAGTTTGTCAAGCTTTTCCTCTCCTCACTCAGCCATAATGTTAATATCCATCTCCTCACTCATGGCTCCTGAGTTTATGGCCCCTCCGCAGACATCTCTTCTAGACTCCAGACTCATATATCCCAAATGACATGGCCATGTGGCTGGAAATCTAAAACTTCTCAGAGGCTCAAAGTTGCCCTTTTCTGTTTACATTCTCCTCTAATTTTCCCCAACCTGGCCCATCCATCCACCCAGTTGCTCAAGCCAGAAATGAGACATCTTTGTGGACATCTGCCTTCCTCTTTTGGATTTAGATCATCATCAAGCCCTGATAATTCTAACTCCAAATTCCATCTCAAGTCCACCCACCTCTCTCCATCTCCAGTGCCACACGGAGGCCAAAGCCTACCCCCCTGCCAGCATACAGCCGCCTCCTATCTGCCTTCCCTGCTTCCCTTGCTCTCCCGCCCCATTCTCCACACAACAGCCAGAGTGCTCTTCCCCAGATGGAAAATGGATTGTACCACTCCTTGTTTAAAACCTCCAATGGCATCCCCTTTCACTAGGAATAAAAACAAAAGCACTTATCAAGATCTACAGGGCCCTCCACAAACGGGGCTGACTCTTCAGCCTCCCCCGTGCCAGGGCTCTCCTCACAGGCTTCCTCAAATGCCCCAGGCTCTTCCTGCCCCATGACTTTGCACTTTCTCTTCCTCTGATTGACCGTTCTTTCCCCAGCTCTTCACATGGCAGAGATCCACTCATCTCAGGCCACTTCCTCCAGCGCCTCCCTCTGCTGCCAACTGTGTTCCCGAAGGACAGATCTGGGTCTGTTTTGCCAGGGCCAGGACAAGGGTGAGGCAAAGCAGGTGCCCAGGTACAAAAGTGAAGGAAGTGCTCACTGTCAGGTTCATGCATGTATCCAAGAGTGAGTGTCCCCTTCCATTCTGCCCCCTGGGTACTTCACTCGCCTCACCCTAATCTCAACCCCATATTTTACTCACCACTGTATTCTCAGTACTGAGCACAGTGCCTGGTGTATAACAGATGCTGACAAGTATTTGTTGAATTAATGAGCAACTCAGCTTTGTGGGGCTCACCTGGTTAAGGTGGCAAAATGAAAGGGGGACAAGAGTAGGCCCTTGCTTAACCTAAGCCTCTGGTCTCCCCAGGAGGGTAGCTGTGGTTATTGAGATGGTGTCAGGGTGGAGCCTCATAGGTGTTCCTCAGGGGGTGGGCTGAATATTCCCTGCATTAGAAGCTTGGGAGGTGGAGACTTGATTCCTGAGCTGCGCCCAAGATCTACTGAGTCATCATCTCTGGAGGGGGGGCCTGGATGTTTGCATTATTGACAGGCTTCCCAGGTGAGTGTTACATAGCCTCAGTTCGTGATATAAGGCGAGAGATTCTGAGGTTGCCCCAGGTCAGACCCTATTAGAATCTCTGTGACATGGAACATGTCCTAATGCAACTGAAGTCATTAAATATCAGGCCAAGCAAAAGTTAAGGCATAAAAGGCCTCTTCTCTTTTTTTAGGCACAAGCAAGGGTTCTGAAGGATTGAAGCCATGTGGGCTGCTGGACTGGTCCTGGCCCTCACCACTTACTTCCCTTTGCCTTTTTCCTGTGCACCACATGGCACACTGGGTAGCTGTATTTTAGAAAGAAGCTGCCTTGTCCAAATTTGCAGGGTTTAAGAAAATTAGGTATTAAGCAAAGACAGTGTTTCAAAGATATCTGACACCACTCTGTAAATATTCCTTATTGCCATAGATCTCCAAGGATGTGTTCCTGACCAATAAGATCAGCATCACTTGGAACTAATCAGAAACACAAATTCTTGGGCCCTACCCTCACCAGAAGGCAGGGCCAATAATCTGTGTTTAACAAGCCCCAGGGAAGTCTCAGGAACTGACAACCATTGCTTTTGTCTAGTTGGAAGAACCAATTGAACACGCATACTCTGGACAGGATTTTGAAGTTTCTTCCACTTCTTTGAATCTATTTATTTTGGTGATTAAAGCCAAAGTCAAGAGAGGAGGAGACTAATAGTTATGGAGCATCTACTAGTTTGTAGGCACTATGTTGGGTACTTAACACTTTTTTTTTTTTTTTTGAGTGTCTCGCTCTGTTGCCCAGGCTGGACTGCAGTGGTGCGATCTCGGCTCACTGCAACCTCGGCTTCCTGGATTCAAGCAATTCTCCTGCCTCAGCCTCCCGAGTAGCTGGGATTACAGGTGCATGCCACCATGCCGGGCTAATTTTTGTATTTTTGGTAGAGACGGGGTTTCATCATATTGGCCAGGCTGGTCTCAAACTCCCGACCTCATGATCTGCCCGCCTCGGCCTCCCAAAGTGCTGGGATTGCAGGCATGAGCCACTGCACCCAGCTCTTAACACATATTACATTCATTTTACTCATAGTCTATGCCTGGGAGGAGCGCATAATTATCTCTACATTGTACTGAAACTCATAGAGGTTAAATAACTTGCCTAGGGTCTCATGTGCTAAGCTTGGCTTTGGACTCAGGTGTGTTGACTCTGAAGGTGTTGCTCTTCTCCTCTATCCCACCCAGCCTCCTCTGGGACTGTCCATGCTCCACCCCACTCCACCCCACCTTCTGTCCCTGGTTATTGAGGGTTAGGGCTGCCGAGGACCGTGTAGGTTTTGAAGGTGAAATTTCTTGGTGTTCTGGAAGCAAGAAGCATGAGAGAGGAAGCTCTGAGACTTAGAATATTTACCTCCCTTCTGCCTGCCCCCACCTGCCTCTCTTGAAAGAAGATGAATGGATGGTGTCACCCTGCATTACAGACTATGAGAGGATACATCCTGCTCACTTAAACCTGCTAGTGCAGCACCCTGGCCTCAGCCCATCATTTCTCATGAAAGTCACCTGTTAAGTCATTCTCTCACCAAGTGCCAAACTGCTGCAGCAGACACTGCCTCAGGGGAAGGAGGGAGGGGGAGAAGCTAGGCCAGCAGGGGCAGAACCCCTGGGCCAAAACTCTTGTCCCCAATGTGGCAGTTCAGCGGAAGAACCCCGGGCCCTCTCTGCACAGATCTTTGTACCTGAGGTCTCTGGGGCGCAGCCACCAGGACTGGGAGGAGGAAACCCATATATGAAAAAGTTTTGAGCCAGTGAAGTGTTTCCCCTGTCTCCTGTAAAGGTGTAGTTATATTCCTCACTGTTATTTCCTTGCTTCCTTAGGTCTTGAGGAGGGGTGAGGAGATGGTCTGTGATCTCTACAGGCTTCTTGGGAGAGTTGAAGGTGTCAGATCTCAAAATTCATTCCCTTGGTGCAGGATATTTAAGGATCAGAGCAAAGCAACTCCCATCACATGCCACTAGGAAGCAAGAGGCCCCAAGTGATCAGCCAACTTATCCAGTCCCAGCTTCCCAGCAAGACCACATTCAGCTTAACAATCAATGCCTCTTTTCCAGTGTTCCACCCCTGCCCGGAACTCAGGAAGTCCTCCCAAATGGCTGACCCAGTTCCTGGGGCATCTATGCCTTCCCTCCTAGTTCCCACCTACTATTACATCATAATTTAGAGGTTATGCCTTCTAAGACTGTATCAGTTTTGACTCCACCTTCTCTTCACCAAAACCAAGAACCTTCCCTTGGCCTCATAATGTTTTAGGCATTTTGGTGGCCTTCATCTAGACCCACGACTAATCATCAGTGAAGAACTCCTGATTCATGATTCCAGAAGGGAAGAACCATGAGTCTGCTACAGGAGTTTTAGTATAAACAGTTCCAAGGAGCGATGCACGGAGTTGGGCACAGAACCTGGGGTTCGAATCCCTGCTCTGCTGCTTTGCAGCTGTGTGACTGTAAAACTCACTGAACGTCTCTGACCCTTTCTGATGATGGGCAGTATTGTCATGCTTGAGGTGGCTACCTGTGAGGCAGGTGCCTTTCGCCCTGATTTACAGGCATAAGAGGAAACCATGGGGAGAGCATGGCCAGCTGCTAGTAGGAAAACCGAGACGTGCATATAGCAAGAATACAATCTGTTTGTAAGCCTTTCATTCTCCTGCCACATGGAGGCAGGTGGTGGCACTAAGCCCACTGGGTGTGCAGTCCCCACTGCCTGCCTGGTGGGCTGAGGGGCCAGGTGTGCCCCATGGATGTCTAAGTCAGCAAAAGTTGGAGGAAGAGGCAGCTGCCTTGGAGTTGTTCCTGGGTAGAGGGTGGGAATCACACATCTTCTAGCCTGGATTTCAGAGGCCCCAGCTCCTGCCTGCAGGGCCCCATGGAAGCTGAGCTGATTTGCTGGCTCTTTCTTCCCTCCCAGCCCTGGGCTTCCCTACCCAGCAGCGCCTTCAATCAGTAGGATTGGGGAGGACATCCTGTGTCTTCTCAGGCTCCAGTTCAGATGTTCCCAGTAAGAGAACTGAAGGGAAAAATTAAGCTGGCTCTCAGAGGCCTGGGTTCAAATCCCGGTTCTGCTGCGAATCAGTAGAATGATATGGGGCAAGTCACTGTGACTCCCTGAGCTGTGCATCCTCAGCCGTAAAATGAGAGCATTGTACCAGATGACCTCGCCTCCTCATTAGTAAAATAGGGTGAACCGTGAAGCCCAATGAGTGTATGCACTGAAGACACCTCGCAGGGATCTAGTGCAGAGCAAACTCTTCAGACACTTTCGGGCCCCTTCCTATTCCATCCTGCTGTGGAGCTGCCTCTGGCCGCTAGTGGGTTGGCTTCAGCCATCTCCAAACTGCATCCTGACAATGCCTCACTGGAAGGAGAAGCAAGCGGTGTGGGAGAGGGGGAGAGGAAGGAGGGAGCATGGGGCCAGGATCCCAGAGATTCCCCAGGAAGTACACAGCTCTTTGCTGGGAGGTTGCTATAAACCAGGCCCCAGGCCTCCCTTCCCCCTGCTCACCCAGGAGCACGATGATGAAGTGCCAAATTAGCTCCATTATTGTAACTCCTCCAAAAATTACAGGCCGCATGTTCTGCCAGAGCCAGCTAATGTCTCTCATTGGTAAGCAGGTGACACTAATAGTTATTTCCTCCCTTCCAGGCACCAAGTGCAGAGTGGCAGAAACAGAGTGAGGCTCAGGCTGGGAGGAGGGAGGCCCAGGGAGAAGCCGAGGCACTGGACGGCCCTGGTGCCAGGGGTCGCCTGAGTGCCACAGCAGAAGTTTGCAGATCCTCCCTTTGGCTTGGAGAAACTGCCTCTTTGCACTGTATGAACCTGGAAACCTCCCTGCTCAGGAATGGTGCTGCCTGGCATCTGGGGAGGCCACAGCCCACAGGCCATGCCAGGCCCTCCGGCGGGGTGTCCCTGGGGCTCCTGCTGCTGCTGCAGAGGGGCCTGCTGCTCCCCGGCTGTCCCCGCGGCTCAGGTTCCTTCTCCCAGGCGATGCCCAGCTTTCTCTGGCTTCCCACACAGCAGTCAGCATTTCCTCTCTCACCTCTTCCATCCTCCCCCACCCCCATCTGCCTCTCCTCTCACACCAGACAGAGCCACCTCCTGTTGGTGTCAGCTGAGGCAACGCTTCCTCAAGGGGGCAGGGTCCCAAACGGGAGTGGAAATAGCCCATTCCCAGGCATACCCAGGCCCCTTTCTTCCAGGTCCAGCAGCGGGAAATCACAGATTCCTGGACCTGGGATGGCTCCTATGTCTCTGTGATCACTGCCCTCCGTGCACACCATTGTTCTGCAGGGCATCCAGCAACTCAGTCCCAGCCCAGTCCTTCCTAGAGATAAAGGTGGGAATCGGGTCGGCCTGACGTCTCTCTTTAAAGAATTCCCAGCCAAGCCCCTTCTGCAGTTAGTAGTTGAAGTGTAAAGCCCTCTCTGGTGATCACTGTGAGAACTCAAGGGTCCCAAGAGATTACAGACCCCTGTTCATTTCACATATCAGAAAACAGAGGCTTGGAAGGGCTGTGTGCCCCTGGTGATTCTACTTGGAGTTTTCCAGCTCCCAGGCTAAGCTGGAATCCCTTTCTCTTACTTTCCAATTCCATCCCACAAGTATAAATTGAGTACCTACTGGATGCAAGGCCAGGGTTCAGGGCTCCAGGGCACATGGACAGTCCCAAATTCCAGGAACTACCTACCTCTAACACTGGATGACGATAAGGAAGAACTTTAAAGATACTACACATAGCTGGCATTCATTGAGCACTTGCTGTGTGCCGATGGACACTTGGCTGAGATTTGTGTGAATTCTCTTCTTTAATCCTCACAACAACCTTATGGAAAAGGGTTATTTTTACCCACACTTTACAGATGAGAGAACAAGCATGGAGATATTACGTTAAAGAGTGGGGAGATATGGCTTGAACCCAGGCAGCCAGACCCCAGGGTCTACCTCAGCCACCATGCCAAGCCAGCTTGGTTTTCTGAAAGGTTGTCCCTGAGAATTGTTCACCCAATGCTTCTAGAGCTCTGACTGAGCAGGGTTTGACGGGGCTTTACACATTCTCTCAGTAACTTGTTTTTAAAAACCTCTCTCAGGCCGGGCACGGTGGCTTACGCCTGTAATCCCAGCACTTTGGGAGGCGGAGGCGGGCGGATCACGAGGTCAGGAGATCGAGACCATCCTGGCTAGCACAGTGGAACGCTGTCTCTACTAAAAATACAAAAAATTAGCCAGGCATGGTGGCGGGCACCTGTAGTCCCAGCTACTCGGGAGGCTGAGGCAGGAGAATGGCATGAACCTGGGAGGCGGAACTTGCAGCAAGCCGAGATCACACCACTGCACTCCAGCCTGGGCGACAGAGAAAGACTCTGTCTCAAAAAAAAAAAAAAAAAAATCTCTTTTAAAGATTCTCATGTATTTGTCACAACAAATTTGTGAGCTAGGTTTTATAATTACCCCCACTTTGCAGCTGAAAAACCAAAGGCACAGAGGTGTTGATGAGGTCTCAGAATTCAAAGACCACACTATGATCTCTCCTTGTGATGGTGTTCACTATGTGATGCCCTCGGTAGAAAATTTCCTCTTGTCCTAGAACCAGGAATAGCTTTGTGTTTCCTAAGCCTCTGATTTGTCTTTACTTAATGGACACTGAATTCTGTGACTATCTTTCCCCTATTGTGTTATCTGCCAGAATGCTTCAAGTCAATCGTGTGGCAGGTTTGGAGGGCAGGGCGTGCACATTGTGTAGGGGACTCGCTGGACTCCAGAATTTCACATTCTTTCACTTATTTTTTTGCTACTCTTTAATGATGTTTTAAACTTATTTTTAATCTTGTCGCATGTCCTATGAGCTAGCTAAATCTTTTCTGGAGCAACACAAAGTGACAAGCAAAATAAATAAATGTTTTTATTACTTGCTGTGCAACCTCAGATAATTCACTTAGTCTCTCTTAGCTTAATTTTCTCTATCTACAGAATTAGGATAATTCCTCCTACCTGCTGAGGATTAAATGAGACAATGTGTGCAAAAAGGCTCTGTAAATTCAATAGTGCTATATAAAGGCAAGGTGACTTGTTACCAATATTGTTGTTATTAGTAACAAGATGGGGTCCCTGCCCCTGGGGCACCTGCACTCAGGGATTGGTAAAGAGGGTGTGGCTGGCTAGGACTCCCTCCTACATCACTGGAAAGACACTCAGGGTTGTGTGGCTTGAAGGAGCTGCTGATGCTGCCCTGGCTGGAGAACAGAGCTGCATCAAACCTCACGCTGTCCGTGCCTAGAGGCAGGGCCTTCATTGAAGCTGTCCCTACCGCCCTGCCCACTGGGCAGCTAACTGGCCAGAGAGGGACAGGCGATGTCTCCATAGCCACCAAGGCCCCCAGGGGGAGGTTGGCAGTCCCTGTGAGGTTGTAGGACTCTCCAGAGAGTCTTCTAGGATCTCAACCTCATCATCTGAGAAGACCATGGCCCCTCCTACTCCTAACATCTCAGAATGCTCAGGGACTTGCTGATACGAGATGGGCAGTGGCCTTGGTCTTTGGTGAGAAGGCTGGCTTGGGGCCTGCCAGATCTTCAGGCCTGTCCTCACTATCCCTCCTTGGAGCCTTGGCCCTGCACACCTCACACTCTCCTCCCTCCTGTTCTTCACTCCACATCTTCCCTTCTTTCCAGCATTCCTCCAAAATGCCTTAATCCTGAACATTTGCAGGCCCAACCCAGCCAGTGCATCAACCCCTCACAGCCTCCATGGTAGTCCTCTCCCTTCACTGCATTCACATTGTTTTCTAAGCAACAGGAGGACTCTGGGGCTCATCGAAATGGGAGTTGCAGTATTCTTGGGAGAATGGGCTTATAGTGAAACGTATTTTTTGTGGCTTTCTGTATTTTCTAAATTATCTAAAATAAGAATGTAAAACTTTACCTTGAGGCAAAGAAGGGTAAAATATGTTAGTTATATAGTGTGTAAGGAAAATGATATCAGCTTTGGTTCTCTGCTCTATCATTTTAAAACTGTGTGACTTCAAGGAATTGCCTCAGTTTCCCCATCTATAAAATGGAAATACTGATATCTTCCTATATTGAGGTTAAATGAGAACATGTCTTTGGAAATTTATTTATAAACACATTAGTTATTGTTGTTGTTAGATTCAAGAGCAATAAACCACGGCAAGAACCTAGGAAGGCCCTTGTCTCATTGAAATTGTATTGCACCCTAGTCACAGCCCTGTGGTAGAGATTCTTGTCCACATTTGGCTAAGGGGGAAAGCGAGAGGTGAAGTGGTTTGACAGGCCACACAGTGGAGCCACCTTCAAGGCACAGCCTCCTGACTCCAACTCTTGCTTACCTGCAGGCTCTTGGGGCCTGGAACCGAGTCTGCCGTTGGATCCATGCCCCTTGCAGGGTCTCATGGATCCTGACTGACAGCGCAGAGCTGACTGCGTGGCCTTGAAGGTGCTACACCATTATCAGGACCTCAGCTTCCCTGTGAATGAAATCTTTGTTCTCCCTTCTCAACACATGAGAGATGCAACCTGACATGGAAGTGGTTTGGGTTTTACTATAATCACACTTAAGGTTATTCCTAAGCGCATCATCTTCAGGCTGCAAGGTCTCCTCGAAATTCTTTTCCAAACAGAATTTCTTAGCGGAACCAAAAAATGTCCCTCTCTTGGGGACTGGAGTCCTCTAGGGGGAGGAGGGTTGACAGAAAGCCAATCAAACAAGATGGAACAGGAATGAGCCCTTTGCTGCTTCCCTGGTGTGTGATGGACACAGCATGTGCATTCGTGTGTGTGTGTGTGTGTGTGTGTGTGTGCGCGCACCTGAGCATATGCACACACACACATGGGGCTGCCTGGGGTCTGGCCAGACTCAGGGTGGGTGGCAGAGGGCTCTGCTGAGATTCTACTTCCCTATCTCTTGCAGGAGGCAGAGATGAGCGCAGCCAGAGTTTCTCTGGTAAAAATTCTCCAAATAGGGTTGGGGGAATACTTTCCTAGGGAACACCCACTCCCTAAAAAGAGCTGGATGGCTGCCTGCACTTGGATAGGATTCACTAAAAATGCCCTTTCAGCAGGAATTGGAGTTACAAAGGCCTTCACTGCCAGCCTTTCCCCCTGGCCTCTTTTTCTCCACAAACCTACCAAAAAGGCCCAGCAGCACCAAGAAAGGTTGGTTCTCATAATTTCCCCCATCAAAGTCACCTTGAGCCCTAATCCCCTACTTTCAAAATGCCTGTCCGGGCCCTGCCCGCCCAGCACAGCTTGTCAGCGTTAGAATCCTGACTCACACCTCCTTTTCTCCAGGGCCCTCGAGGCACTCTGAGCTTGGCTGTTCCGCGTGCTCTCCTTCCTGCCTTTTTGCTTCCAGCTGACTTTCAGCTAGTTCCTCTGATGTATTGATCCTGGGAGGGGCTGGGCAGGGCTCCCGGCAGTGTCTCACAGGGCCCTGCAGGAGTGACTCAGCTGGAGATGGCTCTGACAATGTGGAGGAGGCATTTTCAAGCAGGTGCCTCAAGTCACAAAGCTAGCCCTGTCCCCAACTTCTCAAGAAGGGAAATGCTTATCATGTTGTCATGACACACCACCAGAGCTGTTTTTTTCTCTCTGGAAGTTGGACTGTTCCTAGCACATGGTCCAATGTGTCACTACAGAGATGTGAGTCAACCAAAGGCTCGAGGAGGGATGGACTCACCCTGGGAAAGAGCCCCAGGCCAGTGCTGTTCCCGTGCATGTGGGTGCAGGGGTGGCGCAACAGGCTGTCCTCTCCCCTCTCCTTCTACAAAGCAGTGACCTCTTTTATTCAAACAAAGTGCAAAGCCTTTTGAGGGCAGCAGAGAGGAGCCCTGGAGAAGGCTGGCAGGTGGCCAGGGTGGCTGAAGCTGGACCCTCTGTCTCTCCCCCTGGACATTCTCCGTCTTTCCTTTTGGGTTTTCTTTCTGGTTCTAGGTGCTCCCTCATGTTCTGTCCCTGCATTCTCTTTAAAGCTCCAACTCAAGTGTAGACCCAACCCTGCTCCTGGTTCCCATCACATCCCTGAAAGAGCCTGGTAATATAAAAAAGAACTTCTTCAAATACTAAGGGTGAGCAAAAGGAAATAACCACAGACAAAGCAAACAACACTGCCTCAGGGTCTCCAGCCCCAGGTGGCCAGGACACTTGCACAGGCCCCTCCCCAGCTCTTTCCCTGGCAGCTCTCTGCCTGTCCCTGTGGATTGGCATCCTCTCTTTTATGGACATTTACCTCTAACACTCTGTCTCTTTTCTGGCTGAGACCCCATCCAATTCTTCCACCTGGCTGGGGCCTCCTTCTCATTTTGAATGGAAGGCCTCATTTTGAATGGAAGGACTGGTTCATTCTCAGGAGACTTGCAGAACTGGGAGGGTTGAGATAGAAGTGGCTTCCCCCTTCCTATCTCAGGTGGCAACTCCACCCAAGCCCTAAGGAGGGGCCCCTCTCTGCATATATAGGAAAATGGCTTTACAAGCCCCACAGAAATGCCAATGGCCATAGCAATTCTTAGGAAACAGAGAAAGCAAATGCCATTTGAAACCATAAAAGCCTTCTATGGAGGGTGGAGCCTGGTAAAGGCAATACAACAATCTTAGGGTCCCCACTGCTCCTGGAAATGATGGCCAGTTATTCAGTTAGAAATCTTGTTGGGTTTTAAATGTGAGAAGATGGGGCCGGAACTGAGCTACACCTGGGGATGGGGCTGGGGCTGGACAGAAGTTAGGCAATTTAAAGAGGGACGTGTGGTTGTTTGGATTTGAGGCCTAGAACTTGTGGGGAAGGGAGAGGGAAGACGACAGAATGATGGGAGTGGTGGGGAGCTGGGGGCAGATGCCCACCAGCAGTCTGCTGTGCCACTGGGAAGTGGCACTTTCCATCACAACAGACCTGCAGTTAAGTGCTGCTCCTCACTTTGTGTTGCTTGGAGTGTGGTGGAGCTAGGCCCGTGTTCCATGACTGGGTCAATGAAGGAAGAGCCATCGGAGACCAAGAGGAGGATGACATTTCAGAAGAGGTGGAACGTTGGTGGCAGAAGGGACTATGATCATATATGCTCTCCCCAACCCAGGAAGAGGCAGGACGCATGGAGAGAGCCCCTGTTAGCCAGTTCCTGAGTGGCAACATGGGGGAGGGCTCGGAGCACATGCAACCGGCTGGCCCAGGTGGACTGCTGCTCACTGGCCTGGTGACCTTGAGCAGATTGCCTGAGTTGCTTCGTCTGGAAACTGGGGATAACACCAGTACCTACCCTGCAAGGCAGGGGTGATGAATGAATAAACAATGCACTTACAGCCTGGCACGCAGGAGGCCAAGAAGCTCTGGTGGACACCCTGCTTAACGTGCAGTTGGAATTCTGCACATAAATTGTCATCTGAGGCCTGTTTTTGCACCCATTCCTGATCTCACCTCTGTTCCCTCCCACCTCAAGTACATCAGACACAGGTTTTGTGAAGAAAACATAAAATAGCTCCTAGGGAAACCCGACCCATGGTCAAGGATGTTGGTGAACTCCAAGTTGTCTCAAATCCAGACGATCAGCAGGGTAGGACTCTAAAATGACAGTCTTTTGAAGCAATTATTGGTGTTTTTCAGGCCATCAAGATGGAGGGCAATGCCAGCCTGTGCTGGCCAGACATGGATGAACATCTTGCTGTGGCTCATCCTGTCCCAGGGGCTGTCTCTCTACTCTAATTCCCTCATCCCAAGGCCAAGTGGACTCCATGGAAAGCTCTCTACTCAGATTTCAGTGCAGCCCTAGAGAGGCCCTCAAGGTCTCAGGGACTTTATCCAGAAAGGAAGATATTAAATATTCATGGAGAATGAGTAGGTGTCAATTCAGACATGAGAGGAAAATGTGGCTACAGTGGACGGCTGATGAGGATGAATGAGGGCCAGATGGGCTCAGGGTTGGCAGTGGCGTGGGGGCTGGAGGGAGGGGGAGGATGGCTGCTGTAGAGACCAAATTTTTCTGTATTGCTGCTGACACTAAAACACCATAAACATATGCTAGCAACTGGACAAGGCTGACCTATATTCTACAGCTCACCTTGTCTCCTTCCTCCTCTAAGATAGAAATATTTATGTACCATGGGGAGATTTTGGGTGGGGGTTAATTGGCTCAGGATCAAAACACTTTGATAAATGGCCTCTTTTTTCCCTGGTTTTCCTGCTGATGTTGCTTGTTGGTTTGCCTGTTTCTGGTCTTAGATCTTCCTTGCATGGAAAAGACTAACTTTTGGGAGAGGGGAGGGGGTCTTTGCTCTGTGCCCTTTGACATTTAATGCCTTTAACTCCAAATTCTGTCTTTCACCTCTTCCCTACAGTGTAGAGAGGCTCACAGGCACAGGATGAAGGCAGTGAGTAGGCAGGGGCCTGGGAAGGAAAGAGTAAAAACAAGGCAAGAGAATTTCCTATAAAAACCCAGAGACTAGGAAGGCAGTAGGAAGGGCATGGGCTGGGTCTCATGAAACCTGATTTGGAGCCCAGATTTGCATTGACTCCCAACCACCCCAAGCAAGGTGTGAGACTTCTTTGGTCTGAAATTGCTCATCTATGGCAGGAGGAGGTTGAGCCAGGTCATCTCCGAGGCTCTTTCTAGCTCTGACCACCCCCAAGTCCATGAAAATATGGAGTCATAACACCATGGTCCGCGGGAAAATGTGAAGTCCCTCAGGGACTGCTCCAATTCTCCCGAGTTGGTTGCTATTCTGGTCATAGTTACACCCCATGACCCTAGTCTCTCTGAATTGCTGCTGATCTAGAAAACTGCATTCCCTTCCTCCTGGATGAATCCTGGAGTTCAAAAGTCTGTGACAGTACCCAGAGGGGATTTTGGCTGTTGCTTTCCTTGCGACCAAATAGTCTCTCTCCAGGAGAAAATGTCACTGTGTGTTATTAGGTGGTGGAAGCACTAAGCAAGTGCATATGCTCTGGGAGCAAGGTGGGGGGAAGCATGGGAAGTACATCTGTGTTGGAGAAATCGCTTTTTGTTGATGCATGAGCTTGTTGCCTAATGATTTCCCATTCATCCTCTTGTAAGGGAAAGATTAGATATTTATTCCATCCAGAGGCACAGCATACTAATGAGGGGCACATTTGGCCGGGGGCAGGTTCGGCTTGCCCACCAGCTCTGTGCTGAAGCAGGCTGCGAGCAGAGGGAGGGAGGGAAGACAGGGCTGCGGTCTGGTTGCCAGTGAGAGCCGTACCCTACAGGAAGCTGGCCTGAGTGGGCAGTGGGGCTGTCTGGAGGCTAGGGAACTCATCAAGAGTGAAAGTGGAACTGTCTCCACTGTCTGGGCCTCCGGCAGCTTTGTAAGGCCATTCCTTCTGAAGCAGCAGAGAAGGATCTTTTGTGAAAGGCCAAGTTTAGAAACAACTTAAATAAGAACACCCAAGGCCAGCAGAGCTGAGTAGCTCTGCTTACTGCAGGTCAGAGCCCTGTCTGGACCATTAGCTTTGTTTTCCAGCATCACATGGGAAACCTTTAGCCCCCTGGAGCCAAGAACAGCTACAGGTCCTAATTTTGGCTCAAGTGAGAGTGTGTGGAAGGGTCACTTCTGCAGCAGGAACAGTTTGTGGACTTGGAGTCCTCACCTGTGGTGGAAGG
The DNA here is from genome assembly GCF_029281585.2 of Gorilla gorilla gorilla. Classification (NCBI taxonomy): domain Eukaryota; kingdom Metazoa; phylum Chordata; class Mammalia; order Primates; family Hominidae; genus Gorilla; species Gorilla gorilla. Next base: position 118,525,320 of record NC_073224.2, read on the forward strand.
GGCCTGCTGCTGCTCAGCTGTGGGAGTGTGTGACTTGACTCCTGGATTGACCATGGAGGCCCTAGTGAAGGCTGCCCGTGGGTTGGAGGGTGGAACCCACACCTCTCCTCTTTCCTTTCTGGGTTCTTGGTGGATTTTCAGCAATCCTTCTCTAGAGGAGCCTTGGCCCCTTGGGCAGTCCCAGAAAAGTCAAGGTCCTGTTGGCTTTAGAACCTGGGGCTGGACACAGTGAGGCACATTCTCAGTATCTGAGCTTTGAGCATGGAGGGACCCCTCCCTGCACCCTCCAACCCCCAATTTCCTCCTAGTCACTATAGGACATGAGGTCTGAGGTTAGGGCTGCTGTTACTATTCTGGAGCAGGAAAAGCTGCTCCTTGCTTGATGTTCCCATCTGACCAAGAAATCCTTCCAGGGAGGCAACCCAGCTCTTCACCTCCTCCCCTCTTTGGTGAGAGGTACAAAGGAGAGGTCCCACCCATCTCTGCATTGGCAGGAGTGGAAGGAATAAACTGTGAGTAGGATGCACTGGACATTTCCAGCCATTGGCCCAAGGGAGGGGGTGCCAAAGAATAACAAGGATGATGAGACCAGGCCCAGGGGAGCATGGGGGCAAATGAACATCCAGCAAAGACAACCGGGGAGCTGCACAGCTCCCGTTGAGCGGCAAACACACAAGGGAGCCTTGCAGCCCTACCAAGGACCCGGTGGCTTCTGACTCAGGTGGGTGGGGGCCAGGCAGCTGGGAGGGCCACTGCTGGGCTCACTTGGACTGCTCAAAGAGGGCCACAGGACTGGCCATCTTCATGCATTATTCACAGTGCTCCGGCTGCAGGGTTTGGCCTGGGGAGCAGTCTTCATGGGTTTGGGCAGGCCACCCAGGCCCCCAGACTCAGGCATACCTTTACACACACTGGGGCTTCTGTGTAACCCTGATTTGCCCTGCTGGCCTCTTTCAGAAAACTCTCCCTCTCTGCTTCCATCCTGGCTTGGACCTGCATGTGGGAGTCCAGACACTTGGGAATTTAAGGCAGAATTCTACAGATACTGAGCCTTTCTGCAAATTTCTGATGGAAAGGGTGGTCTTGGCCTGAATTGTTCTGAGTTGCTCTCAGTCAGGGCTGCTCACTCTACCTCCCTGTCCCAGCCCCAACTTTTCCCTAAGCTATGGCCCATATATGGAACCAGCCTGTTGGCATACTGCCAAACCAACCTTCCTAGACCTTTAAAAACCCATTTCAAGAGTTGCACCCTCCAGAAAATTCCCCCAGAATAACATGGCCCGTGTCCCCGTTCCACAGTTGATCTTCCCCACTCGGGTTCCACCAAAGCGGCCCTTGTCAAGGCCGATGATAAGCTCCTTGATGCTGAACAAACTGGCCAGTTCTCAGTCTGCATCTTACTTGATTGGTAATAGCATCTAATACAGCTGAGCCTTACCCCCATCCTTCTGGAAACACTTCCTTTGTTTCCTGAGACACTGTACCCTCCTGGCTTTCCTCTTTTCCCCTGCTGTTAGTCTCCTTTGCTGGGTTTTCTTCACAGCCCCACATAAATTGTTAGAGTACCTCATGGTTAAATCCTGTTCCTTTCCTCCTTCTATCTAAACTTATTCCACTGGGATCTCAATTAGTTTCATGCCTCTTGACACCATTTATATGCTGACATCTCCAAAATCTGTTTCTTTAGCCAAGACCTCACTCCTGGACTCCAGACTTTTTATATCCAGCTTCCTATGTAGCATCGCCACTTGGATGTCCAAAAGGTATCTCAAATATGACATGTCCAAATCTGAGCTCCTAATCTTCCTCCCCATATGGGTTCTTCCTCCAAGATTTCCCAACTCAGCATCCCAAGTTGCTCGCACTGAAAATCTTGATTCTTCTCTTTCTCTACACCTTAGACCCTCCACCCAGTCTGTCATCAAATACTGCTGGCTGTGCTTTCAAAATATATTCAGAGACTAGCCACATCTTACATATCTACCACCATACTTGTTCAACCTATTTTCATCTCTTTTTTAAGACACATCCCCACTGACTTCCCTGCCTTTCCTCTGACTGTGTACAGTAGTCTAGTCCCCGCCCATCAGCTGCAGTGATCCTTTTAAACTTTTGGTTGTGGAACCATATTAACCTCTCCTGCCTCTTACCTCTCCCACTTCATCTTTCACTCTTTCCCCTCCCCAGCCCTGTTTCTGCTTCTGCCACACTGGTCCTCTTGCTGTTCTTTGTTTTTCTCTTTCTTTCTTTCTTTTTTCTTTCTTTCTTCTTTCTTTCTTTCTTCTTTCTTTCTTTCTTTTTCTTTCTTTCTTTCTTTTTCTTTCTTTCTTGACAGAGTCTTGCTCTGTTGGCCAGTCTGATGGATCACAGTGCAGTGGTGTAATCATGGCTCACTGCAGCCTTGATCTCCCAGGCTCAAGCGATTGTCCCACCTCAGCCTCTGAGTTGCTGGAATTACAGGCATGCACCACAACACCTGGCTTTTTTTTTTTTTTTTTTTTTTTTTTTAATTTTTTGTAGAGACGAGGTCTCCTTGTTTTGCCAGGGGCTGGTCTCAAAATCCTGGCCTCACATGATCCTCCTGCCTCGGCCTCCCGAAGTGCTAGGAGTACAGGAGTGAGCCACTGTGCCTGGCCTCTTTCCTGTTCTTTGATCATGCCAGATGCCATCCCACTGCACGGTCTTTTCTCTCTGCCTGGACCTCTCTTCCTGCAAATATCTGCAGGGTTCTCTCCCATATTTCAGGTCTACTCAAAAGGCACCCTCTCAGGGAGGTCTCTCCTGCCCACCCTGTTTTGCCCTGCTGTCCTCCCTTCAACCCACCCTCCCCAACCCAACTTTCCTATCACGCTTCCCTGCTTCATCTTCTCCATGCCATTTATGACTCTCAGACATACTATTTATCTTAGTCATTTGCCTTCCTCCACTAGAGCATAAGCTCCACAAGAGCAGGGATTTTGTTGACTGCCTCATCCTCAGCATCTAGGACCACGCCTGGCACTTAGCAGATGCTCAAACAGGTCATTGCTGAATGAATAATTCCCGAGTGATTCCTCCTTTGACTTCCTCTGTTCCCTTTCTCTTGATCTGCTCCTGCTAGGTGCTCTTTGCTGCCTGACCCTCTTTCTCCTTCATCCTGGCTGTGGGCGTTCCCCAAAGCTTGGTTCTTGTTCCTGAATTCTCCTTCTGCCATCTGTATCCCTCATCCCACTCACTCACTCTCCTCGCTTCAATACTCACCTCTATCTCCCCTTTTTTCTTTTAATGTAATGCAAATAATTGTGTTCCTTTCATTAGCTTTTTACTTGCTCCGAAACCTCTGTTCAACTGTGAATTCCTTGAAAGCAAGGACTATGTTTGCCCCTTCAATACCCAGTTAGTTGTTCTAGGACCCAAGTATGTTCTTTGAGGGCTCGTTGAAGACCTGCTTAGTGGATGAAGATTCAATATGCTTACCTCTTACTCCTGCCCAGGACAGACCTAGAAACCTGAGATCCAAGATGGACACTTTGAAGGCATTGCATCAAACTGCTAGTCAATGAGGCTTTGGGAGGCTTCACCCCCGGGTGATTTAATGAGTCACAGTGGATCAATTAGCTGATTCTTTGGCTCTACTTGAAAAAGCCTTTTGTGGCCACTCTGGGATCTCATTCGACTTGAGTGTGTGGGCGTGAGAAGAGGATGCAACTGAAATTTTTTTCAGGCAAGCAAGCAATTTCATTTCAGGAGGCCTGCCTTCCCCCAACATGCTGGGCCAGTGAGGGACCTGCATGTCCCCAAGACAACAAAACTGGTTTCCTGCCTCCCCCATCAGACTGAGAGGTCTTGAGGGCAGGACTGGAGTTGAAGTCATATTCCCAGCCTGGTGCCTGGTACATAGTAATTACTCTGCAAGTAGTTATTATACAAAGAAAAGAAACCCAATCTTATGTGAGAGAAATTCTCTCTAGATCCTTCCCCAAGTCCAAAGAGAACAGAGGAATATACTCGCCCTCCTCTGACTTCCTCTTTTATCATGCTCTGTCCTTCACTGTCATCAACATAGCCTGGCCTAAAACTTTTCTTTTCTAGAAGCAGCTTTTCTAGAGCAATCTCATCTGACTCTGATTTCTTTTCTTCATGTCTCCTAACACCTCTGCACATCTCTTGCAGTGCAGCAGCTTGCATAATTGTGTTGTAAGCATCCTGAACTGGTCTGTCCCCAGGTGTGTGCCTTGTGTATGAGGGGCTTGGGGACTTGGGGGCACAGGGCATCTCCTACAGTCCTTGTCAGCCTGGGCACCCTGATATGGAGGGCTCTTGCTTTACCTTCCTTTCCATAGCCCAGCCCATGGCTCTGCATTCAACAAGCGCCCAATGATGCACTGACCGGCACATAGTCAGCATTCAATGAATAGCTATTAAACTAAAAATAAACAATGTCAAACCCACTGCTCACAGAAAGGAAATGGGGGAAAGGGTAAAGGAATCCAATGTCAGCACCAAACCCACTCCCGGAAATGACCAGATTTTGAGATGAGTGAGAGAACCTAACCAGTCTACAAAGAAAAAACAGAACAAAACACTCTTCTGGATCCCCTGATGAGCTGCACAATTTCAGTGTTTATTTTCTGTCCCAAGAAACAATGTAACCATGCTTCCCTCTGGCGGTGCAAGGATCATGAGTTCAAATCTTGGCTTTATTATTTCTGTTTGGGTGACAATGGGTAAGTCACCTAACCTCAAACCTTCTTTTGTTTATTTACATATAGGGGATGACCATAAGTGTTGTGGTGAGGATGAAACATGGCAAAGCAGGTTATGCCCTTGGTAGCTAGCAGGAGCTCAATAAGTAATGACCGGCGCATCCCAGTAAATGGGGATCAGAAAGGAGATGGAAGGGAGGGAGCTGAGTGCCGGCATAGGAATGTGGCTCATGGGAAAAAGAGGAGGAAGGGTTGTTGATGGGGCCTCCCCTGTGGCAGAAACCTCCTAGAGGACATTCCCCACGGGCTTGAAGAGAGGCCTGACTCTTACTGACATTTAAGGAAAGAGTGGGGATGTCTGGAAATTCTGCCCAGTGGCTTATCACTGTGGGGTTTCGGCCTCTGCTATGGAGACCACACTCCTGGAGAATGGGTAGCTCTGTTCTGTGAAAGCATGAGAGCCAAGAACTTCTCTATGGGAGAAGCTGAGAATTACAGGATTCTAGAGATGGTTTAATACTGAGGAAAATGCAGCCCAGAGATGGAAAGTCACTTTTTCAAGGTCACACAGAAAACACATGGCATAGCCAAGACAAGAAATAAAAAATGAATAATAATATCCAACAACCAGTCAGAACAGGTGACCTGGACTGAAGGGGAAGGTCAGGCCTGGGAGTGGTACAGAAGTGACACATGGGCTAAGCCAGCAGGAAGGGCACCAAAGGAATAGGGCTCAGCAAGCTGCTCTGTGACAGTGCTGTCCTGGGTGGCTGTGTACTCTGTTTCATTTACTACATATAATAACAATAGGACTAGAAGCCATTATTAATCCCCATCTTGCTGATGTCAAACCTGAGGCACAGTTTAGATAATGTCCCAAGGTTTTGAAGCTAGAAAGTAAGGAAGCAAGAATGCAATTCAGGTTGGGTTGACAATAAAGCCTGCATTCCTTCTGCACAACTCTGCTCATTTCCAGGCCAGAGGCTATTCTACCATTTAAGGCCTCCCTTCCTCCCTGCATACCCTCAGTCCAGGCTCTCTGGAAGTATATGGAACACTTCATCACCCCTAAAACACACACACACACAAATGCACGCCCATGCACATACACATGCATGCACACACACACACTCTATCCTAGTGCAAAAACAACACACATGCACACACACACACGCATACTCTAAACTAGTAGGGACCTGGTAAGGCAGGAAGATGGCCGAATCCATTAGCATGACCAAGCACAGCACATATTTATGGACCCAATTACAGCCTTCGTCTCCTGCCACAGTGAAGGAGAGGGAATAGCGACAGGAATAGTTGCGTGCGGTGGGGTCTGAGTCCTCTGAAGCAATAACTACAAGATTAGAGATGTTAGCAAACCCGGGTGACGGCAGCTCTATTATAATGATAAATCTACAGCTTTATTTAGAAATAATGAGACTGGGGGCAGAAGACGCTAGGAGGGAAGAGCATGGTGATTTTAGCCAGTTGAAGCTCTGGTTGGAGAGACAGTGGCAAACCTCTGGGAATGCCCAGGAGACTATCAGGGGCCCTTGGGCAAGCCAGGCAGAAGAAGAGATGGGGGAAACAGCAGGGCAGTGCTTCCCAGGGCTGGAATGGGTGCAGTGAACTCCCAAAATTTCCATCCCAGGCCTGAGTTTCTTAATTCCATGCAATGCACGAGGCCTCTGACTGCCCTGCAGGCCTGGTTTGCTCTGGCTCTCCAGCCAGTGGGGCATATTAGCTGCTGTGCTGCCCAGACTTCCCTCTGGAACAATCTGGGCTGGGGAGGTGAGTGTCCCTTGAGGCTTAAGATTTGCAATTAACAAAGAGCTAGCTAGACTCCTCGGATGTGTACCTCCCCTCCACTAGCCTTGAGCTCAGGGTTCTGTGGCTGTGAGAAAACAATGCAAATGTTTCAGGCTTTGGTACTTCAAGTCAAGCACCAGGGTGGGGGTGGGAACAAGGGACCTGCCTGGTGCCACCTGCCAGGGCCGAATCCGACTGTCCTGCACAAACTCAAGGAGCAACACAGGCAGCATTCACATCACTTTGGTGAGCACAGAGCAGCCTCCAAGTCCCCTTTCTCACGGTGCCTTTCCTTCTGCTCAGCATGCGGGTCACAGGCTCTCTGCTTTGGTCCAGACTACCTGATCTGGCTGGTTACCCCAGACACAAACCATCCCATTCACCTCTGAACGCATGCACAGGCTGGGTCTCTCCCCACCAAGCCTGGCTCTAAGCCATTTTCTAAATACTACTTGAGCTGCTTCTCCTCCAAGAAGCCTTCCTAGGTTAACTCCATTCAATTCCAACTGCTTCTTTAATAGTCTTTTCCTTGGGTACCCATATATAGTTTTAATTGAATTAAGTAAGCCACTGGTCATTTAACAAGAAAGTACTGGGTTCTTACACTCAGCCCTGAGGGAAATACAAGAGAAAGTCAAATGTGGGTCACAAGCCACTCCTGAGCCATTGGGAGGACTTTACAAGATAGAATATGACTCAGGATATAACTCGGGGATACAGAGTACACACGGGAGAGGCAGCTGCTGTGAGACCAGGAGGCCACATGGAGGATGACGGCAGGTAGGCTCTGAAAGGTGGATTGGTTTGCACCAGGCAGAGAGGTGGGAACAGATCTGCCTGACATGGAGAACCTTGTTGGCAAAGGCAAGAGGCAGAAATGTCAGGTGTTTTTCAGAAGCTGCCGCATTCCTGAGCTCCGGTCCAAAGGGCAGCTCTGGGAATGGAATCAGACACATGGGAGAGATGGGAGCTGGCTGTTGGCTGCGCTCAGCTCATCAGTACTGTCCCCCATTGTGCTGGTATAGGAATTCATATACACTCAGTGCTCTGTCATTCCTGGTGACTGTGATGACTTGGGTCTCCTTGGCCCCCAAATAATTAAAATTTGACAGCACCACATACAGGTACAAGCATCAGCCTTCTTGCACCTCTTCCCCCTCTTTTGCTTGAGTCCTTACCTGGCAGGGTAATGAGCCTGCTCCTGAGAACTCTACCTGCTGGTGGGGCTGTGGGTTGGAGGGTGGCAGGGGACTCACTTGAGAAGGAACATCCAGCTCAGACAAACGGTAAGACAGGCTGTCTGAGCATGGGTGGGGCTCTGCAGCTTGGGAAACTCCTGCAACTGGACTCCCTCTGCAACTGGCTGGAATGCTCCCCCTTCCTCTTGTCCTGTCGAGTTATTTATAACCGTCCTTCCCCACCTGATTTAGTTCTCCTCATCAAGGAGACCTTCACCAGCTGTCCTAACTCTAAGGATCCTGCAACCATACACAGAGGATCGTATTTGCTGCTTTGCACTACCAGCTACTGCATGGACTTTTCCTGTCTCTGTAATTACATGACAAGTTTCTGTGGGTCAAAGAAGCTGTTTTCTACCCCAGCCCCACCCTCAACCCCATGCCTGGCACAGTGTTCTTAGGAGGAGGAGATGGAGGAGGGCTATAATGATACTAGCTGAGGATGATGAGGATGATGGTGATTTGTCCTATGCTCTTTGGTTGATCTGCCCTTTTCAGAAGCCAGGCGGGGGAAGTGGGGATGGGACAAGGGCAGGACAGCCACGGGGTTCTCGGATATGGAAAGGTGCATCCAGGTGAGGAGTGTGCTTGGGCACAGACTGCCTGCCCCAGGCATGAGGCTTCCATTCATGCCTGGAGCCAAAGACACCAGATGGTGGGCTCTGGCAAGGAGCAAAGGAGGCTCCTAGAAGGGCTGGGCTGAGCTCTGCTTCCTGCAGCCCCTGGCCCTCACCCCTCTCCCTGGGTGGCAACCTCACTGTGAGGAGGACTGAGCTGCTTTTCTCTACCTGTCCAGTTATCATAATGAAGCCACAGCCTAAGGAGACCACAGGGAAGAGCTGCACCAAATGTAAACTTCAGAGTGATTTATGGAGTGGAGCACTCGGGCCTGGGGCTGCCACAGAGCTGCTGTTCCAATCCGCCCTGTCTGCCCACCCCGTCTGCCTGCTGGCCAGCCAGCTACTTATGTTCTTCTTAGGGATGACATTTCAGGAAAGCAAAGGTGGGGGAGGTACTGAGCCATTGGGCTGGACTGGTCAAAGTCAGCACAAGCTATGAGAATAGGGTGTCCCCCAGACCCTTCCTGGGGCGTAAGCAGAGCCCACTAAGCTTTCTCTCTTTGAACAAATCAAGATTTATACCCTTTGCACACCAGAGCAGGGCTGATTTTCCCAGCCCCTCTCTTCACAGGCTCAACACAGAGATATTGAGTATTGACTATCCAAGCGGGAGTCTGCAGACAGAGTGGGGTTGCCCCTCCTCAGGGATATAGTGGAGGAAATATCCAGGTTGCCGCTCAACCTGTTAGCACTCAAGACAGCAGATGCAAGGCCACTGGAGCTTGGAGGGAACGCCCCCACTGAGCTTTCAGCTGCCTGGGGGTGCTTAGAGAGAGGACACTAGCTATACCTGCAGGATGCAGCTACACAGCTTCCTCAACCCAGGGGACTGGAGCGAAGGGCTATGCCAGACCGAAGGGCTCCAGATGTGTCCTCTCCAGTTCTCTGTGCCAAACCTGTGCTCCCTTCTCTTAAAAGCCAACTTGAGCCCCAGCTCCTTGAAACCTTCCCTGGTTAATTCCAGCTGGTTGCAAACAGCACAGCACCCACTTCCTGTGTAGGGGTTAGTCAGGTCTCCTTTTGGGCTGGCCTCCCCCATCTCCCGTACCTGACTGGGAAAACAATGCCCAAGCAAAGGGACTCTGCTGTGTGTCGTCATTCGTGCTGTTCATTACATATGTCCAGCTCTCCTTCTGGGCACTCGGTAGGATTACTTTGCCCCTTCTCCCTTGATATTAGGAGTTACCACGTGTCTTGTTCTAATGGGAGTGGAAGTGACATGTGTCACTTCTGCGTGGAAGTTTTAATAAACAGTGCATGATTTGCCACTTCCTCTTCCTCCTGATGTTTAACTGTGGGGGCCCGTGTCTAAATGCAGCCTCTGTTGGCTTGGGTCCCCAGGTAACAAGGTGGAGTAGAGTCCCCAGTCCAGCTGCAAAGCACATGAAACATGAACAAGGCATAAACTTTGGTTGTCTAAAGCCACAAAATCCTTGGACTGTTTGCTGCTGCAGCATAGCCTAGTTCAGTCTGATTGATATGGCCTGTTTCAATTGCCTATGCCAAGTTTCTAATGCACATCAGTACTCTCAGTAGAAAGAACCACCCCAGAACATGCAACCAGAAGCCATAGATAAAAATTCCCTTCCCTTCCTAGCTACATGGGGACTCTGCTCTCTGCCATCCCAACCTGGGGCAGAGTGCAAGGGTAGACTGGGCCACTGGGCAGTTTCCAGAGTCCCTCTTCACATCCCAAATGGCAAAGGCCCATTTGTCTCTAGGAAGTGAGGGTTTGGGGACATGTCCCACCCAACCCAGAACCACAAATCCTCAAGAAGCCAAGGAACAGGGCTGTACTTACACTTGTGGCATATTGGATATCCTTCCAGATGGAGGTTTCCCGAGACAGGTCAGAGGCCTCAAAGAGGTTGTCCAGGATGACCTCACCAATCATGTCATGGCGGGAGAAGCGGTCAAAGTCGAAGACACTGAGATGCAGCTTGCGGTCAGCCAGCTCCTCGTAGGGCACAGGGAAGTGGAAGTTCTCATCAAAGGTGGGGTTCAGGGTCTTGCGGTGCACCCGGGTCTGCAGCTTGCATTTGCGGTCAGGCAGGAGGTAGATCTTGACATAAGGGTCAGAGCTTCCACAAAAGTCCTTGGCAGGGAGGTCAAAAGCCTTCAGGATATGCACAATCAGGGTCTCGGTCTCGTAATCGTAGCGTAGGCTGAAGTTGATCTTCCCGCAGCTCTTGGTGGCCTCAGACTTGGCATCCTCCCCATCCACCGACTTCTGCTTGTAGAGCTCAGGCTTGATGCGGCCAATGCTGGTGGGCTGCTCTGCTGCTGGTGGAAGCTCATTGCCATAGTCTACACTGGAGACATGCATCTGCCTTGGCAGGTGGCGCTTGAAGGATGTGTGCCTGGTAGAGGGCAGGAGGGGGCAGAGGGAGTGTGGTCAGGGCTCAGGGGAAGCGGGATGAAGGCAAACACGAGCCTGGAGGCCCTGGCTCATCGTATCCCTTGTTGAGCCCCCTTTTCCTTCCTCTTCTTGACCCCACTTTTGCTCTGCACACACTTTGTGTGCAAGGTTGTGGTGAGCATTACATGTCTTAATATATGTAAAGTAGTTGGAATGGTGCCTGATATATAGTAAGCTCAATAAACGTTAGCCATTGCTATCATAATCACTTTTTCCTGCTTTTCTGTTACCTGCTTTCTAGGTTTACTTCCTAGTAGACATGACTCTGGTTTCCTTATTAAATCATGAGATCCCTTAAGAGAAGGACCATCCCTTCTTATCCTCAATGTGGCACGCACTTCATCACCATCATCACCATCACCATTTGTTAAGCATTTGCTATACGGCAGGCAGCAGAGTGGTAAAAGCATGGGCTTTGGAGTTAGCCTGCATAGGTTAATTTTGGCTCTGTCACTTTCTAGCTGAGATCTTGGGAAAGTTATTTAACCTCTCTGTGCCATAAAAACGAGGATAATAAAAGTAACAACTGCATAGGATTGCTGTGAAATGAATTGATTACATGTAAAGTGCTTAGAATAGAGCCAAGCATAATCATAAGCAATATATGTGTTAGCTCTCCTTATCGATCACATTGATTCTTCCATTGGCTCCTCACAACTGCCATATAAAAGTCATCAGCCTTATTTTACAGTTGGAAAAAGTGAGTCTAAGGGAAGGTGAGGAACTTGCCCAAGGCCATATGACAAACTGTCAGTGTGACCCCCTAGCATGTTCATTCCTGGCCTCCAGTCTGAAGACCAGTCCTCATTCTCTTTGGTTGGTCCCCTGAGGGCCTGGAGAGCCATTGCAGGGACCTAGGAGTCCATCAGAGCCCTAAGTTTTGAGTAAATACAATGCCTTACGCATGCTTGCACCACATCTTTTAAAAGTGCTTCTGAATTTCGGGTAGGTTTTTGTCGTTATGTTTCTCTTGTTGCTATTTTCAGTTAAAGGATGCTGTATGTATTTACAGTTGTTGTCATGCAGGGAACTCTGAAAGGCTTTAAAGGAATCCTGATTCTCAAACTATTAAGATTCCCTTGCCTTATCTGCCATGCACTGCAGACTGTAGCTTTCAGGCTTTACTGACATATCCCTAAACACACCATGAACTCTTACATCTCTAGGCCTTTACTGTTCTCTTCCTTCTGCCTGAAGCCTTTCCTTCCAAACATCCAACACTCCCCTATTCCACTGTTCCATTCCCCTCACACCCACACACACCCCAAGTGCACACCACATATACAGCAATCCGCCTCAAAGGTTTCCCTTTCATGAAGTCTTTCCTGGTGCCCACCTCCTCATTGATCACCCATCATGGCTCACATCATCTGACGTATTTCTCAATCAAAGGATATGTGTTATTATTTCTGGTCTGTGATCCCCACAGGCTGGAATCCCATATATGTATTAAGGGAGTGTGGAGGTGTGGGGGTCAGGGAAGGGAGTGGTCCACTCCTCACCTGGTGGATGACGCTGGCTCTGTAGTTTGCCGCTGCAGCCGCGTGTGACGCATGATGTGCTCCTTGACCGACATCTGCACCTCAGCTGGGATATCTGGGGACGTGTGGCTGATCTTCACGGCCGCCTCCAGGAAGCCCAGGGTGCTGGGGTCCTTCAGCTTGTCCGCCATGTTGCCTCTGAAGCTGGGGCTCTGGAGGGCTTCCAAGGGGGGATTAGCAGAAGAGGGACTGGAGGCCTCCTTGTTCCTCCAGGGCATCCAGCACAGCTTCCAAAAGAGAAAGAGAAAAACTGCCACCAGGGCCACGCCACACACAATAACTACAACTGCGAGGAGGCTGACAGAGGTGCCTGCCCTCGGCATGAGCCAGGCAGGGAGGGACAGACAGACAGAGGCGGGGAGAAGCGGGTGAGGGTGTTGGAGGAGGGGGCACACGGAAGGGACAAAGACGGAAGAAGAGAGAAGAATGGTCATGAGAAAGCTGCCAGGTCAGAGGGAGAGGTGGTTTCAGGGTTGACTCTTGATTGTCCACTTGGTGGAGTATCTACAGCCTTGTGTTCACCTCAATCTGATTCTTCCAGCATCATCCTCTCTCCCGCCCCCACCCCTATCCCCCCAGTCAGCTTGGGGAGCACCTGGGCTGTCGTCTCTACTGGCTATTGGCACGTGCACAGGGAAAGGAAAATAATTTAAATATCAGCCTAAGCAAATGTGCAAATTCGTGAAGGATTCATGTTGAGATGCTGTTTGAGTTTCTATTAAAGCTGCTACTATGGCCAGACTTAGAGTCATTTTTGTCTACAGCCCACTTCCTTAACAGGCTGTGATACCTTGCGGGGCAGAGGCTGGCTAACTCATCCTCTTTTCTTCTTTATCCCATCCCCACTGAGCCCAAGACAGGAACTCAATAAACATTGAGTTGACTTCAAGTGAATGAGATTGAGCATAATCTCTTTAAGGGCAAGGATTATGTTCTTCTGTACTCCCAGAACTCTGTGCATAGTAGGCTCAATAAATACTTCTATTAAGTTGGAATCTGATCTACACAGTGCACTTCAAAGCTAAATACAGGCACACTTCATTTTGCTATGCTTCACTTTATTGTGCTTCACAGATCCTGTATTTTTTACAAATTGAAGATTTGTGGCCACCCTGCCTTGAACAAGTCTTTCGGTGCCAGTTTTCCAACAGCATGTGCACATTTTGTGTCTGTCTGTCACATGATCTGTGATCAGTGATCTTGGATATTCCTATCGTCATTGTTTTGAGGCGTCCTGAGCTGCATCCATGTAAGATGGCCAACCTAATTGATAAATGTTGTGTGTGTTCTGGCTGCTCCCCTGGCTGGCCATTCCTCTCCTTGGGCCTCTCTATTTGCTGAGGCACAACAATATTGAAATTAGGCCAATTAATAACCTTACTTTGACTTCTAAGTGTTCAGGTCAAAGAAAGTGTCACATGACTCTCATTTTAAATCAAAAGCTAGAAATAATGAAGCTTAGTGAGGATGGCATATCAAAAGCCAAGAGAGGCCAAAAGCGAGTCATTTTGTGCCTCACAGCCAAGTTGTGAATGCAAAGAAAAATATCTTAAAGGAAATCAGAAGTGTTACTCCAGCAAACACACAAATGATAAGAAAGCAAAACAGTCTTATTGCTGATGTGGAGAGAGCTTTAGTGGTCTGGACAGAAGATCAAACCAGCCCCAACATTCTCTTAAGCCAAAGCCTAATCCAGAGCAAGACAGTACCTTTCTTTCATTCTATGAAGACTGAAAGAGGAGAGGAAGCTGCAGAAGAAAAGTTTGAATCTAGCAGAGGTTGGTTCTTGAGGTTTAAGGAAAGAAGTCCTCTCCATAATGCAAAAGTTCAAAGATGAAGCAGCAAGTGCTGATGTAGAAACTGCAGTAAGTGATTCAGAAGATCTAATTAAGATAATTGATGAAGGTGACTACACTAAACAACAGATTTTCAGAGTAGAAGAAATAGCCTTATATTGGAAGAAGATGCCGTCTAGGGCTTTCACAGCTAGAAAGGGGAAGTCAATGCCTGGCTTCAAAATTTCAAAGGACAGGCTGACTCTCTTTTTAGGGGCTAACACAGCTGATGACTTTAAGATGAACCCAGTGCTTATTTACCATTCCAAAAATCCTACGGCCCTTAAGAATTATGCTCAATCTACTCTGCCTATGCTCTAAAAATGGAAAAACAAAACCTGGATAATAGCATATCTGTTTAAGAATGGTTTACTGAATATTTTAAGCCCACTGTTGAGACTTACTGCTCAGAAGAAATGATTCCTTTCAAAATATTACTGCTCATTGACTATGCACCTAGTCACCCAAAGGCTCTGATGCAGATGTACAAGGAGATAAATGTTGTTTTCACGCCAGCTAAAACAACGTCCATTCTGCAGCCCATGGATCAAGGAGTAATTTCAACTTTCAAATCTTAGGCTTTAGCTGTCATAGATAGTGATTCCTCTGATGGATCTGGGCAAAGTAAATTGAAAACTGTCTGAATAGGATTCACCATTCTTGATGCCATTAAGAACATTCATAATTCAGGGGAAAAGGTCAAGATATCAACATTAACTGAAATTTAAAAGAAGTTGATTCCAAACATCGTGAATGGCTTTGAGGGGTTCAAGACCTCAGTGAAGGAAGTAACTGCAGATGTGGTGGAAATAGCAAGAGAACCAGAATTAGAAGTGGAGCCTGAAGAATGGATGAGGAGTTGCTTCTTGTGGATGAGTAAATAAATTGTGGATGAGTAAATATTTTATCTTCTTGAGAAAAAATATACTCCAGGTAAGGATGCTGTGAACATTGCTGAAATGACGACAAAGGACTTAGAATATTACATAACCTTAGTTGATAAAGCAGTGGCAGGGGTTGAGAGGATTGATTCCAATTGTGAAAGAAGTTCTACTATGGATAAAATGCTATCAGACAGTGGTGCATGCTACAGAGATATCTTTAGTGAAAGGAAAAGTCCATCGACGCAGCAAACTCACTGTTGTCTTATTTTAAGAAATTGCCACAGCCACTCCAGCCACCAGCAACCACCAAACTGATCAGTCAGCAGCCATCAACATTGAAGCAAGACCCTCCACCAGCAAAAAGAGATTAAGACTTACTGAAGGCTCATTTTTAGCAATTTAGCATTTTTTAGCAATCAAGCTTTTAAAATTAAGGTGTATATATTGTTTTTGGGTGTAATTCTATTGCATACTTAATAGGCTACAGTATATTTTACACTGTATATGTGTGTATATATAGGTATATATATTACAATGTATACGTTTTGTAAGGCTTTAGCTGCCATGGATAGTGATTCCTCTGATGGATCTGGGCAAAGTAAATTGAAAACCATATGAATAGGATTCACCATTCTTGATGCCATTATATTTACAGTATATTACAGTATATTTTATACTGTGTGTATACGTATATATTCACATATATGTATATATACATATATGTATATACTGTATACACTTAATAGACTACAGTATATTTTATACTATATATATTTTATTTAATTCTATTGTGCTATTCTAATAATTCTATTTCTTTTTATAAAATATACTTTAGTCTATTAAGTGTACAATAGAATTACACAAAGTTATATATATGTTTACATGTGTATATATATAAATTACATATACTTATATGTATAAAAGTTTTAGATACATATATGTATATATAGTATAAAAGTAGTATAGTATAAAAGTTATGTGTGTATATATACATATATAGTATAAAAGTAGCATAGTTTAAAAGTTATATATATCTATATATACATACATACATATGTATATATGTATAAGTTATATATAACTTATATGTGTATATATACATATAAGTTATATATAACTTATGTGCATGTGTGTGTGTGTGTATATATATATAA
This sequence comes from Gorilla gorilla gorilla, assembly GCF_029281585.2. Lineage (NCBI taxonomy): Eukaryota > Metazoa > Chordata > Mammalia > Primates > Hominidae > Gorilla > Gorilla gorilla. Next base: position 118,541,505 of record NC_073224.2, read on the forward strand.
CTTTTATATGCACTGGGAAACCAAAAAATTTGTGTGACTTGCTTTATTTTGATATGTGCTTTATTGCAGTAGTCTGTAACTGAACCTACAATATCTCCAAGGTATTCGTGTACAAATGATTCCTAGAGCTGTCCTCCTCCATTCCTGTGGCTATTCAAGAGCTTTGCTGTAAAACTGGTATTTTAAATGTTGTGATTGGTTTGGAGGTGGGCTCTCACTCCCCCACCCCCAGCCCACCCCTGACCCCAGGGATGCCCATTATCCCAAGAAAGGGGTATGCCCCTATGAGGGATGCCCCTCTTTGTGAGAAATTATTAAGCAGACCTCCCATCCCACTTCTCTCTCCAAATTTGGGAATGAACCTTTGAGCCCAAGGCCTCTTCTTGCTCGGAGTAGAGAAGTTAGAAGGCTCTGAACCAAGGGCATACTTTGCAGGGTTTGCAAAAAGGTTACTGTGGACAAACTAGCAGAAGAGTTTTGTTTGGCTTGCTTAATGATTGAAACGTTAAGAAACTCCATCATCATCATCACCCTAGACTTCTGAATTCACTGGAAAAGACCAATGACTTGGTAATTGAACATGGGCTCCCACATGGTGGGAACTGGTGACTCTCTTTGTAAGGATATGTCCTCACCAGCTCAACCCTCCACTTCCTGTTCCCTGTCTGGCCCCTGAAATCTTGTAAGTTTGAAGCCTCTGTATTAGCCTGTCCAAATGCCTTAAAAATCTTACTATTTAAGGTAAGAAATGACCCCACAAGTACTGAGGCCAGGCTGTGCCTTTAAAGATGGCAGCAGTGGTCCACAGAAGGGACTTGCTTGGAGTCACAGGTTGGTCAGACACAGAACCTGGACTAGGGTCCAGATGTCCACCACCCAGGCTGGCGCTCTTTCCTCTGCCCTGACCTGTCTGTCTCTGGTTAAACTGTAGGCTACTATGACACGTGTTTTTCCTCTTTGTCTGATTCAGGGCCTCACATAGAAACTGGCACATGGAATGAATGAGTGACTGAAAGAATGATGTATGAGAAGGCTGTAATTAGCTCTCATTTCAATTAAGTTCAAGCAACATTTACTGAGTACTTGCCATGTGCCAAGTTCTGAGCGAGGCTTGAATGCCCAGGCCCCTGCTAAGGGGATCCAGGTACTCCCACAGCACATAGGCTCCAGGGAAAGAGATCCCACATCAGGGGCCAAGAAGGAGTTGAGGATATCAGCCACTCTCTCTGGGAAGCCAGCACTGCCTTTTGATTCCTTTGCTGCAAGTTACTTGCCTAGATCAGTTATCACATCCGAGAATAGGTAATAATAGCAGAGAATCCTCAAGTCCTGAGCCACCTACCACCACCCCCTTCCCAAGCCTTCCCAACGCCTGGCTCCCTGCACAGGGACATTAGAGCCTTTCCCTGGCCAAAGGAGATGGAGGTAATCCTTCACCTGGAGACTGCCAGACACCGGGAAAGCTCATTCTAAGTCAACTTCTATACTAAAGGTCTCCAATGTGGTGGTGTCTCCAATGGGGTGAAGCTCGGGGCAGGTGGACACAAGAGAAAAAAACCAAGCCATTTTAATATTTATAATCTTTAAAAGAAATCAAATTTTTAATATACAGGTTGATAGGAATAATAGCATGTTATTAGATTTAGGCAATTTATTCAACATTACTATGTCTAAGGTTCAAAGAGCTTTATATCTATTCACTCATTTAATCCTCTCCAATGAAAAAGGTATGATTATTATCCTCATTTTGCAGATGTGGAAACTGAGGCACAGAAGGTTAAATAGATTTCCCAGGTCACACAACTAGTGAGTGGTGAAACTGGGCTGCAACCCAGCCAGTCTGGTTCTGAAGTATCACCTCTGTGGAACATGTATGTAACTTGGGAACAAAAAAACATATATTGGAGGTACTAAGTTTTTTTTTTTACCTGTTATGAGTTCATGATCTAAATAATTTGGAGACTCTTTCTTCAGGTCTTTATCCTAGTGGGCTCACCGGGAAAGTCACCACAGCTATATGTGTCCTTATTCTACATATCTGGCCATCTCTAGCCCTTCACATCTGTTCTCTGTTATAGCTGTTCTGGATGCATTCTCTGCAATATGAGTCACCTCAAAACAAAAGGTGTTTCTAGGGCTTTGCTTTCCTTTGATCATACATCTTACTTGTTCTGGTAATAATTAGAATTTTAATGAGAAGGGGAGTAGGGGGAATCTAGAGAGCATAGAGTGCATTTAAATGTTCAGCCTGACAAATAATTGAATTCGTAAATGAAAAGAGAGGTAGGAGAAGGGGGTGGGGCAGGACAATGAGGTTTTCCTCGGTGTGGTTGCTATTTAGATTGCCTCTCCATGTGACCCCCAGCTGCTGTTCCCTCAGAGCTGTGATTAGGGGAGGCAGAGGGCATGGTTTTTTGGAATCAGCACCCAGCGCTCAATACTGGTTATATGAGACCAGGAGGCCAGTCCTATGCCTGAAGAATCTTATTGCAGGACTAGAGGAGCCTGGGCTTTTGACATCTCACTGGCAGGCAGTGCAAGGAGAATTAGGTCTCAAACACTGAGTGGGTTCATCTTCACAGGAGATGCAAGGTTGGTGAGCAAGGCTAGTAAGACCAGAAGCAGGCAGCAGGGAGGAGGTGACTGTAGAAGATTCAGCTCATTTAAAATCACTGTATGTGGCCTTGAACTCAGACATCCCTCATCTCCTAGTTTAAGTTACATTGAGATTAGAAAGGGCTGTAGGCTTCTGTACAGCCTAAGGGCTGCATAAAGGCCCAGATAACCTAAGCTGTGTGCCTTCCCACTCTGGGCTTGCTGGGGCCAACCCACTGGGACATGTCCCCTAGGAAATCACAGGTGCACAAATAGCCTTCAAAACCCTTTTCCCATTCACATCTTGTTTGAAATTTGACCCCTTGAGGCAGCTAGAACTTTGATGGGCAACTCTCCCAGTTTCTGAGTCCTGATCCAGTGCTCTTCCAATTTACACCACACATTCACTTCAGGAAAAGCTAGAAGTAAGCCTCCAGTAAGGGAGAGAGGGCTCAGCCCAGCACTGAAAAAGAGAAAGTACTTCCTAGGTATTTGGATTCTTCTTCCCTGTCTTCTTCTTTACTTCCTCTTCAGCTTAGAGAGAAGGAAGCATTGCCCTGAAGTCAGACTGGCCTCACTAACAGTCTACCTCTACTAGTTTTAAACTGTGACCTTGGCAAACTATGTAACACTTCTCAGCCTCAGTTTCCTCATCTATAAATTGGAGGTAATAATAGTATCTACCTTATAGGGTCATTGTGAGGTTTAAATGAGACCAAAACTGTTGAGGATAGTGCCTAAGATGTAATAAGCAATATAATAAATATTACCTATTTTTATTAGAATTAGTTATGCCCAGCCCAATTTGAAACAGTCCTTAGTTTTGAAATTTGTTTAATGGGCAGAACACCTGAAAACCATTGAACATTAATCAACAGAGATAGCTTTAACCTTGTCTTTACAAACCAAGAACAATCTTACTAGCAGAAATAATATAATGGTTTTGGACATAGCCAGGTCTGTCTGTATCTTGAGACGTAACACAAACTATGGTTCAGATCACACATCTCCAGGCTTTTCCTGCTAATACTCATTTGCTTGCTGCCTCCTCAGTTGTTTTGTTGTTACCATCACCAGCCAGCTGGTGAACAGCAATGAATTCCAAAGAAGTAAGAAGAAGATCATGGAAGAAAAACCTATAATTGAGAACATCCTATGTTCTTGAAAAATTTCTTGAAATTTGGGGAAAAGAAGCCTATTGCTCAATATTCATTGTGAAATGTTTTCATTCAGGCATCAGAGGAGCTCTAGTATTTCATGGGCACCTGATTTGGTAGACCATAGTAGCCAACTCTCCAGCAGTCCCATGGGAGAGAAAACAGCTATGGAACTAGGCTTTGGGATCACACCCCAGTGACATAGCCTTGTACAGGGGCACATGGCTTCTAGCCCTGGCTGTGAAACTGAACTCACAGGTGCTCAGACACAGGATGGACATCTCAGGTGGGCGGCAGTGCCAGAATGACTGACAGCACAGCATGTATCATCTTCATTGCTTTCTAATTGCGTGACCTTGAGCAAGTTATTTAACCTGTCCAAATCTGAGTTTTCTCTTTTATTTAGTCAGGATTTGAATTATTCCTACTTTGCAGAATCATTGTAAATATTAAATAAGCTAAGACTTTGAGCACAGGCCCTGGTACACAGTGAATGTCCCCAAAATGTAAGCTGCTGTTATTCTTCATGTTTTGTTTTTTGGTGGAGGATAACAGTTGACTGTGTATACAGAACAGACACAAAGCTAAGCTAAGTCTTTGAGGCAGGGAAGGGAGACTCCCGATCAGAGGACAAAGAATCTGAGGGACGTCAGGCCCCTCTTCTCTCCTGGGAAGTTGAGATCCCCTTCAAGGCCATCAGGGTAGGATCTGCTTGTCACCTTAAATGAGACTGTCTGGTTGGGGTGATGGCCCATGGTCTCCCTCCTCTTCCAGAAAATGCTGGGTTATTAATTAGCAGCTCAGGGCTTTCTTATCTTCCCCCACTGACACTTCTTTCTCCAAAGACAGCCCTAGTGCCCCCTCCCCTCTTCTCCACCCCTAGTGTTAGAATTCATCAGCAATTCTTATTGCTTGCTATTGTTCCCATTTTTCTAATGGGCTCCCACGTCAGAAAAATCCATTTTGTAACAGTAACAGGCGTTCTTGCTAACAGATTGTAATTGAAGGGATAAACTGGGAAGGGGAAGCAAAAAGAAAGAACCATTTTCCCCACTCACCCCAAAGCCAAAGAAGGCTGGCTTCAGGGCCTGGAATTGGTGGTGGACCCTCAGAAATGGTCAGTGCTCAGGCTGGGGAGAGCAGGAGCTGCCTCGGCCAAGGAGCTCTCATGCAAACACAGACAGAGACATAGACAAAGCACAGCCCAGAGGCCAGGGAGCAAGTGACGCAGAGGCCCAGCAGCTTGGAAGAAGAGTGTTTAGCCTGGGAAGAGAAGAGATTCTGGGCAGAACCACTCATAAAATACTAATAATATTATTTATTTATTTATTTATTTATTAATACATAGAGAGCATTAGGCCCTTTACATTATCTAATTTAACCTTTCTAGCCTCCCTAAGAAATTGGTATACACCCTTAAAGATAAAGAAACTAAGCATAGAGATGTTAACCAGGTAACTTGTTCAAGGGTACAGTGCATTAAAGAGAAGAGCTGGGATTTGAATCTAGGACTTTCTGATGCCCAAATCTGGGCTCTTGAATCAGGTATCTGGGAGGACTACAGATTGAGCTGTGGAGTCCCAGGCTGGACAGAGAAGTTGGAGTGGGGGCAGGCATTTCTTAGTTGTACTCAGGAGAGGATGGGAGGGATACTCCCACTTTTTGGCCTGACCCTATGAACCTGGACAGAGCCCCAGAGACTCAGATTATGACCAGCCTGGTGACCACCTGCCACATCTTCTTCCCTGGAAAGCTGACACTTCAGGTTGCCCACCAGCCACCAGGCAAGTAACCAGTGGCCTCTGGAAAAGGTGTACCTGAGGAATATCTGAGAGAGAGAGAGAGAGAGAGAGATTGTGTGTGTGTGTGTGTGTGTGTGTTGGGAGAACAGAGCTATTCTGTACTGAGGCTCAGACATGGCCCATTAATAATAAGCTCTGCCAGGGCTTGTAAGTTTATTAGGAGAACCGGTGTAATTAAAATTCAGGGCTGGGGGGAGGGGAGCAGAGGGCTTTTGCTTCCTTTCCTTCTTTCAGAGATCCAGCCTGAGCTACCAATGGGGATAATTAGCAGAGTCCAAACAGAGAAGGAATTAATGCTCCTGAAAAAGCTGTGATGAGGAGAGACAATGCCAAGCTAATTACGGCCGCACCAAGCTTTATGACTGGGCGCTCACTTCCACCATCATTAGGGGATTCAGAGCTAAATCGGAGACTAATGTGGAGTGTTACAGCTAACAGAACATTGGCACTAATTTAACAATTATTAATATTATTAGTTTGGTGGATGGTAACTGTACCTTTCTGCCTGAGGGGTCAGGGCATGTGGCCCTTCTGAATGTGGGATCAAGGCTGGAGTGATGGAGGTGGAGGGCAGACAGCCAGAAATTCTTTTCCCTCTATGCTTCTCTCCCTGTTTGTACCTGCAACTAGTGAGAGGAGGGGTCTGCCTGGGTCCTCGGGGAGCAAGAAAGAGTTCAGTGCTCCTAGAAGAAAGAAGGGAGGGATGAGGTTGTGTCATTATACTTGGAGGGTCCAGATCTGGATGCCCCTGTTTATTTCTACTTTCAGAGACTCCTCTGATTTCAGTTCCTAAGTGTGACTCAGTCCTTAGAGGCTTCTTTTCCTAAGCAAGAATAGAAAGTGTGCCACCCAGTTTAGTCGGGACTTTGTCTTAGCTTGCTTTCCCCACTCCAGACAACCCTATACAGACCATAAAGAAACCTGGTTTGATCCAGATGCCTCAATGCCACTCCTCACTATTTGCAGCCACATGTTATACCCCTAACTCTGTGGACAGGGAAGATAAACTTCAGACAGTTAGAAGAGAACATGTCTTTTGTACAGAGCTTAGAGGGATGACACATACCGAAACCACCATCCCTACTTGACGTTCTCATCAAAGTCAGAGGGAGAAGAAAACTTCTAGAACTATAAATCTAAGGGCTCTACAACTCCTAGATACTGGACCCTGCTTCTAGAACTCTAAAGCTCAAAACACACTAGTCAGAATATCATCTCCTTGGGTTCTAAAGGATTGTGCATTGTACCTTTCCTCAAAAAGGGCAAAATCTGCAGAATTTCATCCTTCCAGTGAGAAGGACAAACATCACATAAATTTCATGGCCACAAGTAAACTGGAGTTAACCACTCCCGGCTGCCGGCCTAAGAAAAACAGGGAAGCTTGAGGTCTCCTGTCAGGTTTCTGCATTTTCTGGAGCACTTCTGGACCTCTGCTTGCTACCTTAAGTCCAGAACCCATGCTGACCATACCTAAACCTCTGCAACTTGGCTTATGGAAAAAGTTCATTCATTTCCACAAGGCAAATGACACAATGAAAAGTGGAGAACTGCTTGTTAGTGTTCACTTGGGGTGTATTAAGGAGAATAGCAGGCCTATGGCTTCAGAGTTTTTAAAGAAAAAGGGGAAACTTGCTTTTAGTTTGGACAGTTTGTGTACAGGTGTTTCCAAGTCAGGGTCTGATTAACTGAGACTTCCTGTGCAATTCCTAGCACAGACTCTAGCCTATAGAGGAGTCTCAGCAAATGACAGTGGAGTCTGAATCTCAATCTCAGGGTGTTACTAGAAATCTGTAAGCTAGAGACTTAGAACAGGAAGAAGTCAAGGGAAAACATAAAATGGTAAACAGAGCTGGGCATGCTCTAGCCACTTGCATTTTTCATAAAACTGCAACAAATGAAAAGCTCTAGCATTGTGCTGGTTGGAGAATCTGGACCCAGAGAGCAGGCTGGGAGGCGGAACAGCTGGGGCCTGGTCCTGAACTCTATGGCATCTCCCCAGACCCTCTGGTCACCTAAATTCTCAAAATCCCAAGGCCACTCTCAACCACTATCTTTCTCTTGCTATGATCAAAGGGTCTGCTCCTGCCTCCCCATATCCCTTTCAGCCTCCCAGCTTGGACCCTGGGCTTCCTGGGAGTTGTGACTCAGCAGCCAAAGTTAAAGTTTTCCTGAGCTAACAACTCGAACTCATCTTCTGATGCAGCCTGCAGAGAAGGCATAGTAATTCATCTGGGCCTGCCGACTCTCACCCCTCAGGCTTTTCTCACCCTCAACCTGGCCATCCAGGCACCTGTCATTCCAGATTATGGGTATCTCTGTGGAGTCAGAACACCTGTGCCTCCCCCTACCAAGATGTGCTGCACACATACAGCCCTGCCCCACTTCCAGCAACTTCCACCGTCACCCCCAGCATTTCTGCCCTGAACAGACAGGAGAGTCAGCTTCCATCCCAGATGGAACTCCACAGGTATGTTCTCAACCTCTAGGCTCTGAGGGTCAGGACCAGCATTAAGGCTCCACTGGAGATGGATCATTGGTGGAAAAGATGGAAGGGAGCTGGGGAGTAGGGAGAGGCAGGAAGAGACTCCCTGATAGGGAAAATTCTGTGTCTGGTGTGTATGCGTGGTGTAGGAGGGGATGGCACCAGAGAACCGGAGTCTTATAATAATAACTTGCTAGGCCTAATGTGTTCTGCGAATCTCCAAGGCAGGGAATCAACTTCCCCAACCTCCATCTCTGTACCACCGTCTAAAAGTTCTTTATGTCTAACCTCAGTCCCTTCTGCTGCAGTGATCAAACCATTGACTAAACATTGCCACAACTAGGGACAGCAGCGCCTCCTACGACCCTCACAGGGCTCAGGTGGGCTCCGCTCACCCCAAGGCTGGATACAGCCCCCTCACACACACAAGCCTCCCCTTGGCTCACCGCCCCCTCCCCCGAACTGCTCCTCACGGGTATCTACCTCTATATACGACCTTTAACCTCAAGTGAAAGAAAACAGGACCCTGGGACCTGCAGCCGCTGGGGAGTTTACCCCACCTGTACCTGCTCCCAGAACCGCCGGTCCCTGGCTTCTCGTCCCTGGAGCAGCGCCTGGGGACCAAATTCCCGCCTCTGGCAGCCCCTTTCTCCCCTTCCCGCGCCAGCGGTGCGGAGCCACTGAGCAACTCGCGAGTGCTCCTAGGCCCAGCGCTACTGGGGTCGGGGTGGGGGAATAAGGAGGGATGGAGCCTGCAGAGCCTCCTGGAACCCCTGCCCCCTGGTCCTTGCAGGATCTCCCCACCCCCACTCCGCATTATCTCCAGGCCTCTCACTCCCCCAGCCCCTCCCCCATGGAGGGGACGCGACCCAGTACTCCCTCCCGCCCCGGACCCTCCAGATATCGGGACAAAGAAGCCCCGCGGCAGCCGGCGAGAGTGGCTGCCCGGCACTGGTGCAGCAGGTAAATACCCTGGGCCGGCCGCCACGTCGCCGACCCTCCCGCAGCTCCCGCCGCCAGGGCGCGACACGCCATTCCCCCTGCCGCGACTCCCGGGAGACGCCGCAGCTGCGCGCCAGGGTCCAGCCCGGCGGGGATCGGGCTCGGGACTCACCCGCTCCGGCGAGCTCGACTCAGCTCGGGCTCCCGCCTCGGATAGGCAGCCGCCTGGGGCTGCGTCCCGCGCAGGGTCAGCGCGGCTCGGGCAGGAGGCGCCCTCTTGGCAAAGTCGGCTAGAGGCGCCAGCTCAGTCGCGCACCGGCCCCGAGTCCGAGTCCGAGAGGGACGGAGGGAGCGAGTTATAGGGGCGAGAGGGGTGGGGGAAGGACGCCGCAACACCCTCATACCCTCCCCCACCCCGCCCCCTGTCCCCCGCCCCCCAGCGGAGACGCGGAAAACCACTCGCAGCCGGAGAGACACCCGGACACAAAGACCTCGTGCCAGCCGCAGACCCAAGTTTCTCCCGGAGAGACTGGGGGTCCGCCCGCGTTCACAGCGAGAACACACAAACGGACGGACAGACCGACGCACGGACCCGGGGACCTCGACACTCGCTAGGAGGCAAGCTCTATTCCTCAGCCGGGCGCCCCTCGTCTTCCGCTCTCTCCATGGACCCCTCTCCTGGCAAATCGCCCGCAGAGCGAGCTTGGAGATGCGAGGGAAACTGAAGCCCCGAGGATGCCCCGTCCTGGGAGCCTGGCTGTCTGCGGGGTCCCCCGCATTCCGCAGTAGTAATACAGGAGGGCCGGGGGCTTCTACCCCCACCCCCGCTCCCCTTCGGGTCTCTCCTGGCTGTGCAAGCGATGGGCCAGAGGGCTGGACGAGGCTGGCTCCCAATCCAGAATCCCGAGCTGGGGAGTTCTCTCTAGGTTCTGGGGCTCCTGGGACCGGGGTTTTGGGGAAGGGAGACCGCAGGACGGATATCCAGGAAGGGAGGGGGCCCTGGGTCTCCCGTTACCTGCGCCTGCCGCGCTGGGACTCCGCTCTGGGGGCTGCAGCTCGAAGCTCCGACAAGTCTCCACGTCCAGCCCGAGAGGGGGCGGCCGGGCCCGGCACAGCGAGGCGAGGACCGCGAGCGCCTCCTGGCACCGAGGCCCGCCGGCCCCCCACACTCCGCTCATGCCCTAGACACCCAGGCTTGCCGAGCAGCAGCTCGAACCCGCGCCCCGGCCGCACTGGGGCGGGGCACGACGGCCCCAAGAAGACCCTCCCTGCAGCGGCCCCCTGCGGCTCCGCTCTGCTTTTAATCACTTCCCCGCAGGGTCCCCGCCCCTCACGTGGCATCCCGCGGCAGCTGGCAAGTCTGGCGCCTCGCGGCCGCCCCCTCTACACTCAGGGACTGGCCTGAGTCCGGGGGGGTGGGGGCTTCGAGGCGGGAAGCCGGGCCGTCCCGAATCTCGGAGGGTGCAAGGCCAGGAAAGAGTCCGGGTTCCCACTCCGCATTCACTGCCTGGTGTGACCTTGGGCGTCTCTGAGCCTCAATTTTCCTCTCCGTAAAGGAGGTGTAATGATTTTAAGTACTTCACGGACTCTCTGGGGATAGAAAGATCGTGTTTGTGAAAACACTGGGTAAACTGCCACATGCCACACGAATGACAGGGAAATAGATAACCCCGTAACAGAAAGAGCGACGGTCAGGCAGGGTCTGGGAGGACCTTGGCCGAGGTTCCTGACGGGAGCAGTTAGACTGGCCCCCGAGTCCCAGCTTCGGAGGTAGAAGACCCCAAGACAGGCGGGCGATGCGAACTGCAAGACTTTCCGAGCTCCGCAATCCTGCGGTCCGCGGTACCCGCATGTTGCTATGGCGACGGGAGGCAGCGGCCGTCTCTCTCCATGGCAACGGGAGGGGAAAGTTTCTGGCGAACAGGAATGGGGGGTTCATTTCAAGAGGGCGCAGGGCGCTCAGTTCCGCCGACCCACCTCCTTGCTTCGGTGAAACAGCACCAGAGATCATGTATCTTTCTGCTAAGCATAACAAGAAAGACAGAAAGCTCAACGGGAGGATTGAGGCTAGACTTAAAGTAGAGATCCCCTCAGAAACTGTGGAGTGAGGCCCAGGAACAGATTGGCTGAGAGGCTTCGAGCTGCCTCACTCAGCGCTGGAAGTCTGTGAGCCATGGTCAGGGAGGCCGGGGGACCAGCGCCCTGCAGGGGCCTATCTCGGGAGTCTCTTGATCTACACCTGTCGGCGGTGGGGCCCCTTCTGTGTGGGGCTCGCCTGAAGCCCCAGACTCAGGTCCATTTGCTCTCCCGGAGCTGGGAAGGAAACTTTAGCTGCAGCCCCTGGAAGCTGCTGGGTTGGTGTATGCCCGAGTGGCTGGCGAGGGAGAAGGGTCTTGCCTCTTAATTAACACGCTTATTGGAAGTGACTCGGGCAGTGACTCACGTTCCGGAGGGAGGAGATTCGGAGCCTTAGCTCCTGGCGGTCTCCACTGCGCGTCATCTGTGCCAACCGGCCCTTGGACTTGCGATCCCCTAGCAGCTAGTGCCTTGGGCACCAAGGGCTAAGGCAAGGCCTGTGAGGACCCTGGCCCAGCCAGGCGGCTTTTCCACCGTGAGGCGCTCCCTGGCTCTGTCCACGGTGCTGACGACCCAGTTGGTGCTACCATCGCGTGGGCATAAGCTTAGGGGACGAGGGAGAGGCAATTGTTGAAGGTTTGCAGCTTCCACCCTGACCCCTGTGCCTGTGATAGCAGAAGGCTAGGAACTCAGGCAGGGACCAAGCAGACACGACGCAGGCGATACTGTGCAATCCTGGCTGCCTTCCTGCTGGAGGTGTTTGGTTGCTGTTCCAAGAACAAGTGGGGCTCTGGCATCCCTATTCGCCTTCCTGGTGCTTCTGAAAACCCACCTGAGGAGCCTAGAGGCCCCATTAACTTCTTTTCCATCACCCGATGCAGATCTCAGCACCCAGAAGAGCCTCTGGCTACACGCTTATTAGCAGTTTCCCAAGTGGCAGGTTTGTGTTTATGTAAAATACAAATGGAGAACTGCTCTTTGCCCGTGTTTATGGCAACTCTGTCACTCCCCTGCTATTTCTCCCTCCCCTTCGCGAGTTCCTGGGGGAAATTCACAGAACAAAGCGCCTTGTTTTGCCTTTGCAGAGAATGAAAAAACACAGGACCATTCCAAGGGCCCAGACCTGTGATGCAGGGAAATCAATATTTTGCTTACATCGAGTGGGGGAATTTGCATCTAAACTGAAGGCAAAGGAGCTTGTTTGGAGCAGAGCAGGTGGCAGGAGCCGAGAAATAACAGATAATTTCTCATTGTTCCCGGATTCAGCCTCCACACTCGGCAGGCGCTTCTGCAGCGTCTCTGGCGCCCCAGCTCTGGACCTGGCATTTCTCAATCTAGCAGTGTGAAGGAGCTGCTGCCCTGATAGGGCTGCAGAAACAGGTTAGGGCCCCTGGGTCAGTCAATAGCTATTGAAGTTGGATTGTAGGAGTTAGGTGTGAGAGAGACAGAGATGAGAGAGACAGAGAGAAAGAAACAGAGACAGAAATAGAGGCAAGAGACAGATACAAATGAGAGACAGAGGATGAGACAGAGATACAGAGAGACAGTTATAGGAAATAGAGAACGGAGAAACAGACAGGGAGACAGATGTACAGGTAAAGAAACACACATTCAGAAGGAGACATTAAGATAAAGCCTCACCCTAGTTGTCCTCTTTAGCCCGCTACCTCCCCCTGCCCCCAGGTCAATTGCTGATACCACTGTGGTCACATAACAAGCCACAAAGCAGAAAAATTCTTCATGTAACGATGGAAACTTTTTTGTCTCTCAAACCCCTTTGCCCTGCAAACCCAACCCCCAAACACACCTTTGCCTCTTCCCGTATGAAGAGATAAAATTCAGAGTCCCAGGGTCCCACCAAGAGCTGGTAGGGAGGATCCAGGGCCCCACTCAAACCCAGAGAGGGAAAGAGGTGGAAAGAAGTGGAATTGTTGCCCTTCAATTCTATCTCTCAGAGAAATCCCATTCTGAGTTTGGGTTTAGGGGTGGGGAGGAGAGAAGCAGGAGCAGAGACAGTTAAGCATGGAGTGGTGGCAAATAAGTACATTGGACAGGGCCTGGAGGGCTGGGATTGAGGGCTGGTGCACCAAAGCAGCCATGAGGCTGTCACATCCCCTATCTGGGGCTCAGTGTGCCTATCTGAAGTTGGATTAGGAGCTCTTTGAGGCTCCTTCCAGCAACAGCACTCTAGGATTTTACATGAGGGAGAAAAGAGGAGGCTGGGGCAAAGGGAGGAGGGAGGCAGCCTTTCCTGGCTCTGAAGCTGAGGGTGGTTTTACAGAGGCCAACTCACTTTCAGCTCCCCCTCCCCCATCGTTCTCATTGCGCCTACAGCCATGCATGGAGCATCCCGAGTCTGGGCACCTCCAGACCAGACTTCTCAGATGCAGGAAGAGGAGCTGGGGTGGAATGGGAGGCAGAATGAGAGGAGGTTTGAGACAGAAACAAGAGGCCTCCCACTCCTATGCCCTCCTCTCTTCGGAAATAGCCAGTGTGCTCATCTCCTGCCCCCAACTTAAGTCCCTGCCCTTGGGCAGGCTCCCACTCTGCTCTGAGCAGCAATGTCTTGTTGAGTTATGTTGCAAATAAAATAAATTAAAACCAAATAATAATTTCTTTAAAAAAATTGAACCTTGGTAGGAAATTGCTAATGCTGTAGGCGGGAAGAATGAGCTCCTTTGACATGAGCCGATGTGTCATATTGTCTTTCCATCTCAATGCAATTTCTAAATAGGGAGCCCTTTCCCCATTCCCTCCTCCCTCCAAGTCCCCAGCAGAAATGTAAAGGGAGCAGTCTGACGATTGTAGCTGGATTGTCTGACGTGCAGGGAGAGACACAGAGGAATAGACACACAAGCACACCTACAGCTTTGCCACGTGGATAGAAGCTAAGGAGGCTCTGACCCAACCCTGAGGGCCCCTGGTCTCTTCTCCCCACCTCCCCCATCCTCTGCTTACTGAGGCATGTAGCTGCCTTCTGCAGAAGTGTTAATTTACTCAAAAAAACAAACATCAGTTGAACCTAGTCTACTGCCAATGGAGAATCAAGTTGAGGTCCTGTATTTGAGGGTATAACTTCATATCATTATTTGGAATAAACTGTACTATGGATTCCCTATGGGGTTTCAGCCAGAACAGCTTTATCAGTATTTCCTGCAGATGACACTCTTTCCCCCAGCCCCCATGCCAAGGTAGCAAATCTAGCCAAAGCTGGATGACTTCTGCAAATCATGCTGTCCCAAGCCATCATCAGAGTTTTCAGGGATTCCTCCTTACCTGAGAAGATGCAGAAGACGTTGCAGAGCTCAAGGTCAATGCCTAGGTGCTTTTTGAAAGCGTCCATACTTGCTTTTATTCCAAGAAATATGCTTGGCAGTTCAAACATCCCGAACCAGGGTATATTTGCCTCTCTCCCATTCCTCCCCTATTTCAGCAGTCTCATCTCTGTTCTGTGCTCTCTGCTCAAGCACACAATATTCCACATCAGACTTGGGAAGACTGGACAATGTTTTCTGCATCCAGCCTGGCTTTGTGGACAAAAGCAGGCTGGAGTTCGGGGAAGCAGAGACAGGTTGAAGGTCAGAAGGCAGTATCATCCTTCAAACAACTTTAGAGCTAGGCCTAACCATGGTGGGTCGAGGTCTGTCTTCATTACTGAGAAGTGAAGATGATGTCAGAGTGGAAGGGCTAGGAAGGGAGCCAAATAGTCCTCTTCTTACTGACCTTGTACAGAAGAAACAGCACGGCTTTGGAGTTGGACAGATCTGCATTCAAATCCTGGGTCTGTTATTTACCAACTGGATTGCTTTAGGTGCTATACTTTAGCTCTCTGAACTTCAGCTTCCTCATTTGTAAAACGGGACATATAGGGCCTGCTTCACAGTGTACAAGGCAAGGATTACATGAGTTGGGTTAAATGGTGAAGGTACTGTGACTGATCCATGGCAAGTGTTAAATAAATGATGGTTCCTGTCCCCTTTCTTCCTTTTTTCAGAATGTAGAGGAAAATTTAGCAGGTACACTATTCAGAGGTTAACCTGTATTCTTCCATGGGGCAAGTCTCTGCAAATTGTCCAGAAGGAATTTATCTCATTTAATTCTTACAAAAATACTGAGAGGCACAATGGGTGGATCCTAATTGTCCATCTAGTAGATGAGGAGATTAAGTGACTGGTTCCTAGTCCACAAGCGAGGAGATGGCAGAGAACTGGAATTCAGGCCTTCAGACAGCAGATCAGTGCTCCTTCCTTCTTCACCATGCTGCAGAAAGATGGTGGGGATGTGAATACTTTTTCTTATTTTCTTACAAAAGGTTACAATATTTTAAAATTGCCTTTACAATAAATAAAAATTTAGAAATAAATTACAATGCAGTGAAAGATTTTTTCCTGTGCCTCTTTGCAATGCTCTTGGCTCTTTGACCTTAGCCATTTCAGTTGCCTCTTGGACCCAGTTACTGGTCTAGAGGAAAGATGGTGTCATTGATAAAATACGGGGTTGGGGCCAGACAGCTTCATGGCTCCATACGTGCTTGGTTGCTTCACTCTTGACAGAGGTAGGACTCCTCAGAGAGCAGCTTGGGGTGTCTCTGTGCCTGGACTGTGTCCTGTGGTCAGAGCCCTGCTTCCAGGAAAGGGCCAAGCCAAGATTCTTGTAAGACCAGGACTCCAAAGATTGGAGCTCTCCCCAAAGAGCCTGGAGAGAGTTTGCAATCTTAGGTCTCTGGCTGTTCCACTAATGAAAGGAAACCAGATAAAATGCCAAAACTAATTAAAACAACAAACCTGAAAATGCCCTGTCAAAACTAGGAAGTCTTAATTCTTGATTTCAACAGAATTCAGGTAGGAAGAATCAACAGAGCATGCTTTGGGTCAGTGGACTGAAGCCTCCTACAGAACTGAGGTGTTGGAGTCCCTGGAGAGAACAAATCTGTTTACCAAATTCCAGCTTCCATCCATTTGGTAGAATAAAAATCCTTTTCTATCCCAGCCCCCAAGCCTTATATACATTTCTGCTGTTTGCTAGAGCCATAGTAATGGTTTTAATGAGTCAGCCCCCAACCTTTATTAATACTTCTCTACCTTTGTAAAGCATGGCACAGTTTACACAACAGTCTTACGTATGTTATCTCATTTCATACAACAACCCCAAGATTGGACAGTATTATTCTCATTTCACTGGTGAGGTCCCAGAGAGGCTAGAAATAACTGGCTCAGGATTCACAGCTAGCGAGTGGCCGAGCCAGAGCTCAAGTCTGTCTTTTCATGCCACTCGTTCACTCATTCAACATTTATTGAGGTCCTACTAAGACCCAGTCTGTGCCAGGCACATGGGATGCAATCCTGTGCTGTTTCCTGTATACAATGGCCTTCAGCCACACCACATACAGAGCCCTGAGCATATGGGCTCTGTCCTGAGGGAGTGCACACCATCAGTTGTGTAAAGAGGCTGTGTGTGAAATTGTCTGAAAATGAGTTCTTTGACCTCCTTGATGCGCAGTTGCACAACCCACATGAACTGTGAAATTCTCTTCTGACATGATTCTCCCTGGATTTCCCTCCCTTTCTGTTTCTTTTACTTTCTCCTTTGCCTCCTGTCAACCCTCTGCTTTCTCCAGAGTTCAGCTCTCAGCTTTTCTTTCTCCTATCTCAGTGTTCTCTGAATGGTCTTATCCATTTACAGGGCTTCAGATACCAAACAATGCCAACATTAATAGTAATGGTAAACATTTACTGAGCACTTACTCTTTTCCGGGATCCATGCTGCTTGCTTAATATGGATTGCATAATTTAATCCTCACAACAATTCTATTATTGCCTTCAATTTGCAGGTACCAAATGATAGAGCCAGAATTTAAACCCATGCAGTCTCACTCCAGCGCCCACCCTAAGGATTTCCAATTCTGCATCTCTGACTCATCTATCTCTCCTTGCTTCTCCATGTGCATTTATAAATTCCTGTTCTGAACAACTTGACCCTAGACCTTCTGAATCCAATACATATAAGACAGAAATTATATTTTCCTTCACAAACCTGCTCCACCTCTCTCCTTAAAGAAGGCTATAACCAAACCAAATTAGTGGCTCAAACTAAAAATCTCAGAGGCTTCTTTGATGCTTCCCTCTCCCTTATTCATCTGCATTCATCCATGACTGAATTCTGTTGTTTCTATTTCTCAAGTGTTTTGAACCCTTGTCCCCCTTGTTGTATGTAATGAGATAACATACATAAAGATACCCTCATCCTTGGAATCACTGTCCTTGCCCTAGCTCCAGCACCCAATAGCGCTCTTCCAGATCATGGCAGTTATGTTATGGGATAATATGAATATGTCACCCTCTCCGTTAAAATCCTTCATAGAATTCTTGGGGCCTTTGAGATGAAGTTGAAACCCTCCAGTATGGCAAACAAAGCCCTTCCAGATCTGGCCTTTGTCCACCTATGTAGCCTTCTCTCTAGACACTCCTGGATATCCTCTGCGGGCCACCTATGCGGTGGTCACAGAGTGGTAATCCCTGTCCCTTGTCCTCACTCTCCACCCCACCTTCTGCACTTTTGCTCATTTTGTTCCTGCAGTTCCTCTTCTCTTCCATTCTAGAGTCTAGAACTTTGTGACTGCTTGTCCCTCTGCCCCAAACACCTTCCCTCTTTTCCTCATCACCCAGCTTGTTCCTACTGGATGCAGTGGCACATGCAGGTTAAGACTGTAGGCTTTGAACATTATACTGAATGGGCAAAAGCTGGAAGCATTCCCGTTGAGAACCAGGACAAGACAAGGATGCCCATACACATCACTCTTATTCAACATAGTACTGGAAGTCCTAGCCAGAACAATCAGGCGAGAGAGTGAAATAAAAGGCATCAAAATAAAAAGATGGGAAGTCAAACTATCTCTCTTCACAGACAATATGATACGATACCTAGAAAACCTCATAGTCTCTGCCCAAAGGCACCTATATCTGATAAACAATTTTAACAGTTTCAGGATACAAGATCAATGTACCAAAATTAGTAGCATTTCTGTACACAAATAACATCTAACCAGAGAGTCAAATCAGGAATGCAATCACATTCACAATAGCCATAAAAACAGTAAAATACCTAGGAACAGAGCTAACCAGGGAGGTGAAAGATCTTTACAAGGAGAATTACAAAATACTGCACAAAGAAATCAGAGTTGACACAAACAAATGGAAAAACATTTCATGCCCCTGGATAGGAAGAATTAATATTGTTAAAATGGTCACACTGCCTAAAGCCATTTACAGATTCAATGCTATTCCTATCAAACTACTAATGACATTTCTCACAGAATTAAAAATATATATAAAATTCATTTGGAACCAAAAAAAGAGCCTGAATAGCCAGATCAATCATAAGCAAAGAGTACGAAGTTGGAGGCATCACACTGCCCAACGAAGCTATACTACAAGGCCACAGTAATTAAAACAGCATGGTACTGGTACAAAAACAGACACAAAGACCAACGGATCAGGTTAGAGAACCCAGAAATAAAGCTGCACACCTACAACCATCTGATGTTTGACAAAGCCAAGATAAACAAGCAATGGGGAAAGGACTCCCTATTCAATAAATGGTACTGGGATAACTGGCTAGCTTTATGCAGAAGATTGAAACTGGACCCTTCTCTTTCACCATTTACAAAAATCAACTCAAGGTAGATTAAAGACTTAAATGTAAAACCTAAAACTGTAAAGACCCGAAAGAAAGTCTAGGCAATACCCATTCTAGACATTGGCCCTGGCAAACACTTCATGACAAATGCTCCAAAAGCAATTGCAACAAAAACAAAAATTGGCAACTGGGACCCTAATTAAACTAAAGAGTTTCTGCACAGTAAAAGAAACTATCAATAGAATGAGCAGAAAACCTACAGAATGGGAGAAAATATTTGCAAATTATGCATCTGACAAAGGTCTAGTATCCAGAATTCATAAGGAATTCAAATAAATCAACGAGCAAAAAACGATCTCATTAAAAAATGGGCAAAGAATATGAACAGACCCTTCTCAAAAGACATACAGGTGGCCAACAGGCATATGAAAAAAGCACTCAATATTACTAATCATTAGGGAAATGCAAATAAAAACCACAATGAGATACCATCTCTCGCGAGTCAGAATGACAATCATTAAAAAGTCAAAAAGTAACAGATGCTGGTGAGGTTGCAGAGAAAAGGGAACATTTATACACTGCTGGTAGGAACATAAATTACTTTAGCCACTGTGGAAAACAGTCTGGAGATTTCTCGAAGAACTTAAAATAGAACTGCCATTTGACACAGCAATTCCATTACTGGGTATATACCCAAAGAAATATAAATTGTTCTACTGTAAAGACACATGCATGTGTATGCACTATTCACAAAGCGAACACATGGAATCAACCTAGATTCCCATCAACAGTGGACTGGATAAAGAAAATATGGAACATATATACCATGGAATACTACACAGCTATACAAAATGAGATCATGGCCTTTGTAGCAACATGGATGGAACTGGAGGCCATAATCCTAAGCGAATTATCACAGGAAGAGAAAACCAAATACCACGTGTTCTCACTTATAAGTGGAAACCGAACATTGAATACACATGGACACAAAGAAGGGAACAATAGACACGGGGGTCTATTTGAGGGTAAAGAGTGGGAGGAGGGTGACAAGTGAAAAACAACACATCGGGTATTATGCTGATTAACTGGGTGATAAAATCATCTGTACACTAAACCCCTGAGGCACTCAATTTACCCACGCAATAAACCAGTGTATGTACCCCTCGAACCTAAAACAAAAGTTGGAGGAAAAAAAAAATGTGTAGGCTTTGCAGCTAGATTGCTTGTTTCAAATTTTGGATCTGCCATCCGATTGAATGAATGACATAGTAGCTGTGTGACCTTGGGCAAGTTACTAAACCTTTCTGCGCCTCTGTTTTCTTATCCATAAAATGGAGATGATAATAGTAGTACCTCTCTCATTAGTTTACTGGGTGGTTTAAATGAGTTGATATGAACGAAGCACTCAGAATATCCTGTTCTCTGATTTCCAGAGCTGACTCAGATATTCCCTTTCTTGACAGCCATGGCACCCAATGGTTTTCTTTGTCACAGAGTTTAACAAACCATACTCTTGACTATTACTAGGCCATGAGCTGCTGGGCTGCATCTATCTCTCATTGATCTTTATACCCTCAGCGCCTCACACCTGATCCACACACAGCAAATGTCTATCACTTTGAAGAAGGCTGAATGTGTGAGTGTAATGCGATGCAAAGTGAGTGTGTGAGTGCAGGAGGAATCCCAGAGGACAGTTCCACGGGCCAAGTCAGGGAAGGCTTCTTGGAAGAGCAGAGTTGTGAGTAGAGTAAGAGTAGTTCGTCTGGAACTGGAAGGAATGGGGGAGCACATTCATTCTAGGCTGCAGGATACCTGTGACACAGGGAGCTCAGGCAAAAATAAGCATTTCACAGGAAGGAGTGAGCAAAGGACAAGGGGCGAGAGAGGACCCTGGACCCTCAGGAATCCCAGTTCACTGCTCTGATGCTCATCTTACTCAGCTGGGTTGTTATCAAGAGCTGGGCTTGTTCCAGCCTCAGAGGCCAAGGCAGAGGGAGGCCCAACCCCAGCCCTCAAGGAGATTCCAGTGAAGCCACAGGAAGCCAGGAAGCACCCAGTCAATATTCCTCTGCAAGCTCTCCAGAGTTGGGGTCATGAAAAGTTTCTTTTTTAGAATAAATTGCTTACCAAAAGTGTTGATTGAGGAGAAAAATGTATTCACAAATTTTTTTAAAGAAATTGCTGATTTTTCTCATGTCAAGCCACCGCTGTAAAGCATGCATGTGTCTTCTGGGGCAGCTGACTGTTTTCCAGGATAAATTTCTGATAATAACACCAAGTCATTACTGCACAATTAGTGCTGCTAATGAGGTAGGCAAAGTTTGCTTCCCACTCCTTCCCTGCCCTTTCTACCTCTCTCTGCTCTTTTCTCCCCAGTTCACACACATTCTTCTCACACCCCTCCCTCCCAACCACAGAGCTGGTAGTGGGAGACAGGAGGGCCCCAGGTGAGGCTGTCAGACATTGGATTTCGACTCTCAAGCCTCCCAAATTAGCAAAGTGCCCAGGTAGCTGGGAGAGGGCAGAGAACCAAGGGGTGCCAATGAAGAGGAGGGAGAGGCTGGCCTTGACCTGGGCACCAGGAAGTTAACAAGGGGCTGGGAGCAGTGGCTCCTGCCTGTAATCTCAGCGCTTTAAGAGGCTAAGGCAGGAGGATCACCTGAGGTCAGGAGTTCAAGGTTGCAATGAGCTATGATCTCACCACTGTACTCTAGCCTAAGTGACAGAGCAAGACCTGTCTCTAAAAAAATAAGAAGAAAGAAAGAAAGTTAAATAAGGGCGGCGGCAGTAGCCAGGGGAGGTGGGGGGTGGCAACTTACCCTTCAGGGTATGCAGCAGTGATCTGTCACCCTAGAGACTTTGTCTAATGCCCTGGTAATAATGGAATTTTCTCCGGCAGTGGGGAGACAGCCCAGTGCCAGGGCTAGGTAACAGAGCTGTGGGAGGGTGATGCTGTGTTTGTTTAGGCTGCTGGTGGGAACAGCAGCTAAGCTTGATGGGAACATATTTCGTTTCATTCTGAGTAATTATTTTCCCTACACACACACTCTTAGACACACATACATAGACCACATTCAGACACACACCTCTGAAAAAAGGGGGATTTTTCAGCCTTGCTCCTGGAAGCACCTGACAGGTTCTCTGACAGGCTCTCCTCCTCCCAGGTGGCTGTTGAGCTTTTCGGACACCTCAGCAGCCTTTGTAAGATGGAGAGTTTAAAAACTGCTGAGAAAATTATGTAGGGGAGGCCAGAAGCTCACTGAGGCCTCTGTTCCTGAGTAGGCGTCTACATGGTGGGCTGTAGAGTTGCCCACTGACCTGGTGAGCAGAAGTCAGCTGTGGCTGATGGGGCCCAACCTCCCCAGCCTGGGGAAGAGGGTGGGCAGAAGAGGCCCATGAGGGAAGGAGGACAAGGAAGGAGGGGCAATAGTGAAGCCTGTGGCTTCAGGAGGAGGGCTCAGGGGCAGGAGGTTGCTGAAGTGGGGCTTGTATGCACAGGATGCTTGCAAGGAGAACAGGCATGGGCATGACCGCAGCGTCACAGCTCCATGGCTCAGGGAAGCCACGGACAGCACAGAGCATGAATGCCTCAGCCCCAGTAGGGATTGGATTGGATTGGATGGCCTGGCTTGCCTCTTATCCAATTCTTTATGATTCTTGCGCATGAAAATTGACAAAAACCAATCACTTTCCTCACAGCTGTGCTAACCTAGGGTGGGGGGCGGTAGGGAGGATGGCAAAGGCTTTTCATTATTCATTGGATTAAACTGCTAGAGCCAAACAGCACAGCAAATGGAAGTCCATTGTTTTCTCTGAAAGCCATTCTAATTGTTAACTGAGCTGGTGAGTGAGGTGTCCTGGGAGGCTCACAGTGGCTTCACTCTGCCTTCGGGTTTGTGAGCGGAACTTCGACAATGCTTTCCTCTGTCACCCTCATGCAGACAAGAAAGTACCTCGGTGACTTCCCTCAATTCTGAAGAGCCTCTCATTCCCACACAGGCTAGGCCCAGAGATACCGACATTGAGCCTTGCCTTGTTTTGAGCATCTCCTTTAGGAGAGGGTCCCATCTTCCTAATCTGGGTTAGCTGCCCCCTGAGACCTCCATTTCTGCTGTTGTCACTGCCCTCAGGTTTTACGGTAATTGCTAATTTACTTCTCCATCTCCTAGACAGATATGTCGGGGACTAGACCACAAGTACTGTTTTGTTCACTTTGGTATTCCCAGTCCTTGCTATATTGTCTGTTACCTAGTAGGTGCTCAAGATAGTTTAACTGGGTGAATTAGCTGAGATAGGAGTTTCAAAGTTTGGGAGTTGGGGAATCATTTTTAGGTAGATCAATTCCTGCTTGCAAGGAGAGGAGGGAAAAACCACAAAGTGTCTCAAAGCAAAGAGAAGGTTTGCTGACCACAGAGGAGGAGAGGGGCATGTCTTCCTTCTCACCTGGAATTCCTAAAACCTGGGCCGCAGGGTGAGAACAACTGCTGTAAAGATCTACCAGGTAAAGCTTCAAGATCTTCCCATAGAGCTCAATCTCCTGCACCAGGGGCCACCCTCCTGGGAGGCCTTGCTCTCCTTTCTCTGACCTCTTGCTCTCCTTTCTCTGACCTCTGCGGTTCTGGTACTCGGCGCCTCCAGAGAACCTCCAGGCAGGCGCTGCCTGATTGACTCCATGCTCTGGAAATCCTCTTTCTTGAACCAGTGGCCTCACTCCCTCCCGTTCGCCGGGGAGCAGCTGACTACTCCTGCTGCCTCCTCCATGTTCTTCCAGGGCATTGCTACCTCTCTTGCTGCTCCCACCCAAGTGAAGACAAAATCCTCTTCTTCATTTCTCCTCGGATGCCATGGCAGGCTGGCAATTGAAAAAGAACCTTAAGAATGACTGAGGAATGAATTACCTTTCATATAAATAGTTTTTGGATATCCAAGAATCGTCACACTCTAGACAGAAAGAGCAGGTGCCACATCGCAGGCATCTTGCTTGGGTCCTGGCCCTGTCGGGCAGGGGCTGGAGCTAGTTCTCAGAGGTCCCCAACTGAGCAGCAGGAACGAGGCATCCTGACATTTACCACAAGCTCTGCAGCAGCAGCCAAGAGGTCACTTGTGCAATACCAGAGAAACAAAAGCTAAAGGCCACCCGCACCAGAGACAGGAGCTGAGACTCCACCTGCCAACCCAGAATGTCAGGGACTGCTAGGGGTGGGGCCAACACAAAGCTGGTCAGGTCCCAGGGCAACCACCACAGACACTTGAGGATGTTCAGAGCTTACCTTTGGGGGATGTTTCTGGTGTGCTCTGTGGCTGAGTGGCTTGAGCAAGAATAAAGGATTTTGGGGCAAGAAAGAGAGCTTCCCTTCTTTCTAGCCACAGCTAGTCTTTAAACTTAAGAGAAGACCACAGTCAACTCTCACTCAGAAAGTTGGATGACCCTCATTTTTAGCCCAACACAATTCCAATTGGCAAGACACAGAGGAAGTTAGGAGTATGGGTCTTGGAGTTAGAAAAAGGTGGACGTAAATCGTGTCTGTGTAATTTATTCTCTCTCTCTGTATACAGTGCTTCCAAACCTCCATTTCATCAACTGTAGAATGGGGATAATACAAGCACCTGTTAGAATTGCCAGGAGAATTGAATGTGATAGTACTCGTAAAAGGCCTAGCATACAGTAAATGCTCAATAACTGATAGCTCTGTGATTATTATTTGAACTTGATAAGTCCTTACCGAGTGGCCTCTAATCTAAAAGTATGACCTTGATAAAATCCCCCATTACGGGTCACCAACTGAACCACAAGAGAACAGAAATTGCCCTCAGCTCCAGAGAGCAGTCTGCCTCTAGGTAAGGTAAACAGGTGTTGCTGTGCCCTAGAAACCTTCAGATGGTCCCCTTCACTTCGAAGCTGAGGTGGGCCTAGTGGGCGAGGAGGGGCTGATGGTTAAACTGAGCCCTTGGGACATAAATTATGAATCAGTGACCTTTGCTAGTTTAATTACTCCCACTGCTGGGTGGTCTGTGCTCTAGCACTAGCCCCGGTAGGGGGCAAATTCTGCTCGCAGCCGGCAAAGCCCAGGGCCTGGTGCTTTTGCTTTCATCGCCCCTGGTTCGTGTGGCTATTTCTGTGGCAGGAAAATTTTCTCACTGTGATGAAGGTCATGCTCTAGTCTAGGGGGCAGGCCTGCTCTGGGCTCCCCTAATCCCTTTGACTTTGCAGAACACCTTATTATTCTTCAAAGCTTGTTGACATCATCCATCTTTTTTTTTTAAAGCTGAATCTGACTGTATTAATAAAGCTGTCACACTAGTAGATCTGTGGGTTCTAATCGAACTGATACATAGAAACAATCACATTCAGACAAAAAGAACACAGGGCTCTCCATGAGGGGGTGACGCTCTGGGGCCTGAGAGGCTGCTGTTTGTTTACAGCCTCAAGATGGGAGAGACCAAGAGGATGACTTTTTTTTAATAAAATATTTTCAAATATACACAGAATAATAAAATGAAATCCCATATAACTGTCGCTTAGATTCAAAAATTGTCAACATTATCCCTATCTTGTTTCATGTCTTTCTCACCTCTTTATTTTCCTAAAGTATTTTAAAACAAATTCCAGACATTATATCATTTCACTTGTCTATTCTTCTGCACATACTTCTGATAAAAACTTTAAATGAGTATGACTCTAAATATACGTGGCCTTACCTATATACAAGTACTCATCACCCCTGACAAAACCAGCAAAACAATAATTCTCTAATATTACCCTGTCCACACTGAAATTGTGCAGTTATTTGAGAATGTCTTTTTATAGTTGGTGCATTTTTTTATTAGGATCCAAAGTGGTTGGTTTTTAATAGCAGCTTCTAATTTCTGCTCTCCAAAGTTGGTAACCGAATGGGATAACCTAGACAGCAGCCAGACACGGGCAGTCATTAGAGTGGGGATGGGGACAGGAGGGAAAAACCTACATTTTCCCAAGACAGGGCCTGGGCCCCAGAAAATTCTGTTTTAAGCCCAGGCTTCTTGGAGATGTGGCTTGGAGCCTTGGGGACAGAGATATCTCTTTGGGATATTATAACAGCCATCCTATGGGATAGGCCTTTCATGATCACTACCAAGCTGGCTTGGGGCTCTGCCAATGCCTTTCTGCTGCCCCTGTCTCAGTAGCTGTGGCTATCTGTTCATCACGGATTGACTAAACGCTTATTAGGCACCTGTTCTGCGCTGAGAGTTGGGGGAGCCAGCAAGGAACAGACAGGTCAGATGCTACAAGTTTCCTGTCTGGTACCGTGATAGTCCAGAGACAGTGTCTTAAGCTCATGTCAAGTGTGTGCAAAGAGCTGCAGAAGCCAGAGGAGGAACCCATGAATATGCTGAGAATCAAGGAAGGTTCAGAAAAGGTGACATTTTGAACTGATTCTGGGGGTGTTGAGGTTGCTGAGGGG
This sequence comes from Gorilla gorilla gorilla, assembly GCF_029281585.2. Taxonomy (NCBI): domain Eukaryota; kingdom Metazoa; phylum Chordata; class Mammalia; order Primates; family Hominidae; genus Gorilla; species Gorilla gorilla. Next base: position 118,567,636 of record NC_073224.2, read on the forward strand.
GCCAATGAGTCACATCTCCCGATTCTAAAGCAGAAGCAGACATGGAAATAAAAATGAGATAAAATATCTGTTGAACTGGGGAAAACAACTTAGATCCAAGGCCCAAAAGAGCTCCCTGCTCCTCATCAGTCAGGGGTGATTTTAAATTAAAAGCCATGGGAGAAGGGATGGGGATGCAGCCAAAACAATGAAAGTTTATTTATTTATTTTGAGACAGATTCTCGTTCTTTCACCCAGACTGGAGTGCAGTGGTGCAATCTCGGTTCACTTCAACCTCTGCCTCCCAGGTTCAAGCGATTCTCCTGCTTCAGCCTCCCGAGTAGCTGGGATTACAGGTGCATGCCACCACACCCAGCTAATTTTTATATTTTTAGTAGAGACAGGGTTTCACCATGTTGGCCAGGCTGGTCTCAAACTCCTGACCTCAGGTGATCTGCCTGCTTCGGTCTCCCAAAGTGCTGAGATTACAGGTGTGAAACCAACCTGCCTGGCCCACAAGAACTTTAAAAAAATACCACACCATTTGTAAAATGTTATGTGAACAGGTCAAACCTTCACTAGTGTGGATGCTGGACAGTGTTACGAAGTAAGCCAGGAGAATCTGTGGGTCTGTTCAGGGAGGCCTCATGTATGTACAGAAGAAGGCTTCCTGTTCAGCCTGTGGCCTCCAAGTCCTTGCTCGAGGTGTTCTCCTGGCCTGGGGACCCTGCTCGAATCTCTTCAGGCAAATCATGTCCCTCGCATGCTCTTCTTCAGGAAGTCTTCTCTTTCATTACCTCTTGTTCTCCAATGTCAACCTTTGCAGACCTGCCCATCCACACCACTCTCAAAGTCTACCCCCTGACAACACACTTGATCTCCTGGCATTGAGCCTCTAGCCTTTCATACAGACCCTTTCACATGACATAAATTCTTGTTGCTAATGTTAAGTCATCTCTTGTGAACTTCTAGATGGCTGTCCCTGCCCTGGGGTTTCTTTTGTATCCCCACAGTGCTTTGCAAAGGTGTTTACCCTTGGCCAGAGCCTGTCTCATTAATTCATTCATTCAACTAATAACTGAATCACCAACTAAGCACAGGAGATATAGCACTGAGCAAAAACAGGCTCCCTGTCTTCATGAAGCTTATAAACCAATGAGAGAGGTGGATAATGAACAAAAAAACAAGTGTATAATATGATGTCAGTGTATTAGTTCATTCTCACACTGCTATAAAGATACTACCCAGGAATGGGTAATTGATAAACAAAGGAGGTTTAATTGACTCACACTTCCACATGGCTTTGGAGGCCTCAGTAAACTTACAATCATGGCGGAAGGGGAAGCAGGCACCTTCTTCACAAGGTGGTGAGAGAGCATGAGTGTGTGAAGAAGGAACTGTCAAACACTTGTAAAACCATGAGATTTTGAGGGAACTCACTCACTATCACAAGAACAGCATGGGGGAAATCGCCCCCATGATCCAATCACCTCCTTCCCTCAACACATGGGGATTACAGTTTCCTCCCTTGACACAGAGGGATTACAATTCAAGATGAGATTTGGGTGGGGACACAGAGCCAAACCATATCAATCAGGTAGCAATAACTGTCAACAACAACAAAAACATAAGCAAAGGAAAGAGAGAGTAACAGGTGATGCCTTTATTGGTATCCAATGATACCAATGGTACCAATGGTACCAATGGTATCATTGGTATCATTGGTACCAATGGTATCATTGGTATCATTGGTAACAATGGTAACATTCCCTGAGACAGAGACAGGGCAAAATTTTTGGCCTTTGACCAGAATAAAGTGAAGGAGTGATACATTTGAATACCTAGAGGAAGTGAATTCTAGATAGAGAGAAGAACAAATTCAAAGGCTATGAGATGAGAATGTGCTTGAAATGTTCAAGGAGCATCTGGATGACCAATGTGGCTTGAGCCAAGTGAGAGAAGGGAAAGGGGTAGAAGGCAAAGTCGGAGAGGTTATGTAGGCTGTGTTGTCCAGTGTGGGAGTTGCCACATGTGACTATTTAAATTTAAATTAATTAGAATGGGTTACAATTTGAAATTTAATTTCTCAGTTGGTGTAGCCTCATTTTAAGTGCTCATAGCCACACATGGCCAGTGGCTACCATATTGGACAGCACAGATATTGGATGCCACTGCAGAAAGCTCTATTGGACAGAGTTGGTATAGAGCCTTGTAGACCTCAGTGAGGACTTAGGATTTTATTCTAAGAGAGATGGAAAACTCTGGGAGGGGTCTGATTTACATTTTAAAGGATCATTCTGGCTGTGTGGAGAATACTTTTTAGGGGGCCAAGGGTGGAAGTGAAGAGACCAACTAGGAGACTGCTACAATAATCCAAGACAGATGATAGTGGGCAGGATCAGATGGTGGTGGTAGAGGTGGTGAGATTTAGTGGATTTGAGTGTATATTTTAAAGACAGAACTGAAAAGAATTTGCCAATAGGTTAGATGTGGGGTGTATGTGAGACAAAGGAATCAACAATGACTCACAGGTTTTTGATCTGAGAAAGTGGATGAATTGTGTGGCACCAATCACTGAGCTAGAGATTGCTGGGGAAGAGAGGTTTTGGTGGGAGTGAAGGTGGCATGGAAATCATGCATCCAGTTTGTATGTGTCAAGTGTGAGATGTCTATTAGACATCCATGCAGAGATACAAGTTATATTCAAGTTTGGAATTCAGGGAAGAGGTCAGGGCTGAAGCCAAAAATCTGGGAGGTGATCTTTAAATCTGTAAGACTGAATGAGCTCATCCAGGGTGCTACGGTCTGAATGTTTGTGTCTCCTCCCACCACGCACCAAATTCATACGTTGAAATCCTAACCCCAAGGTGAAGAGGTGGGGCCTTTGAGAGGCGATGAGGTCATAAGGGCTTCACTTTCATGAATGGAATTAGTGCCCTTATAGAAAAGGTTCCAGAGAGCTAGACCTTTTTATCATATTAGGTTGTAGCAAGAAGGTGCCATCTATGAAAAATCAGCCCTCATCCAGCACTGAATCTGCCAGCCCATGATCTTGGACTTCCCAGCCTCTAGAACTATGAGAAACAAATTATTGTTGTTTATAAGTGATCTAGTTAATGATGTTCTGTTATAGTAGCCCAAAAGGACTAAGACACACACACACACACACACACACACACACACACACAGAGAGAGAGAGAGAGAGAGAGAGAGAGAGAGAGAGAGAGAGAGAGAGAGAGAGAGAAGAAAAGGTCTACAAACAGAGCCTGGCACCGGCACAATTTAAATGCTGGAGAAGAGGATCCACAAAATAACTATGAAGGAGCAGCCCATTAGGTGGGAGAGCAGGAGAGTTTGGTGCCTGGCAGCCAAGTAGAATGATTGTTTCAAGAAGGACCAGTCATACCCAAAGCAGCTAAGAGGTTTAGTAACAGGGAACCTGAGAGTTAACCACTGAATATGACAACATAGAGACCATGGGGGAACCTTGATGATGACTCTATCCACAGAGAGATTGGGAGAAAAATGTGACTAGAGAGCATGCAAGAGAGAGTAGTAGGTGAGGTTGTAGAGATAGCAAGCATAAAGTCAAGTTTTTCAAGGAGTTTTGCTATAAAGGGGCAACTCTCAGTGCTGCCAGGCAGTTACTGGAGACAATTGTGGGGTCTAGGGATAACTTTGTTTTTAATATGGCAGATGATACAGCATGTTTGTATGCTGATAAGGATGATCCAACAGGAAGGGCAAAGTAATGAGGCAAAAGAAAGAGGAGTTAGTTCAGGATCGATGGCCTTGAATAGGAGAAGGGAGAAATCCATTGCCCAGGCGAAGGTTTGGGTCTTTGATGGAGACATGGACACTTTGTTCCTTGCAACAAGAGGAAGGCAGCCTGTGTGGATTCAATGTATCAGCAGGTTGATGGATATGGCAGTGGGAGTTTCTATTTTCTCAGTGAAATAATATGCTAGACCATCAGCTGAGAGTGAGAAGAGCATCACAGGTACGGGGGTTTAAGGAGAGAGGAGAAAGTAAGCGATAGTCCTCTTGGAGAGCAGGAGAGTGAATTAACTGAGTGAATGTAGGAGCATTGCCCGACAGCACCAAGGGCTCACTTGCGGTCTGTGGTCATGAATTTAAAGTGAGACAAATCAATGTGGGTGTGTATTTTTTCCAGACATGATTGTAGGTGAAGAGCAGGCAGAGAGTTAGATTTAATCAGGATTGGAATTTTGCCAAGAATGAGACAGGGGCAACAGAGTTGATGATAATGATGCAGGGCAGTGATTATATTGATGGATGTGGGAGCGTATGCTGGGTAAAGAGGGAGGTGGGCATGAGCAGAGGAATGGAGAGTGAATGGGTAACAGTGAGTGGCTTGGAGGTGCTGATTGTGGGCATAATGACACCGTAGGCAAAGCTGAATGGAAGCCAGCAGCTAAGGAGGAGGAGGACAGTACTGGACAGTGAGCAGGCCAAGGGACTGAAAGGCCAGGGATGTTTAGATGGCTATAGAAGTCACCAAGATCCATGACAGGTAAACCAGGTGATGAAATAATCAGCAAGTGGGGGTGTTTGGGAGGATTGTAGATAATTGCAAAAAGGGAGAACACCTGGTGTCTAATCTGATAGCCTGTGCTTCAAAGCAGTTGAACAATTCTTGCAGGGCAGGAGGAGAAAAATAGGCTGAGAGTGGCAAAGAGGCATGAGAGCACTGACCCTAGCTCCAGGTCCAAGGAAAGGTAAGTAGTGTGTGATTCCTGGTGCTGGGAGTGAGTTAGGAACTGGACAGACAAGGACCCTGATTTTACAGAGATCACATTTCGATTAAGGAAGTAAATAAATAAGTACACAAGATAGTATCAGATAATGAAAAGTGTTATGAAGAAAATGAAAAAGGGATGTTCTTGATGGTATCTGGCCATGAGAGTGGGGGTGGGCTGCTTTCGTTCAGGTGCTCTGAACAAGATGGGCGTGGGAGTCAGAAGTCCCAGGCGGAGGGAAAAGGAAGTATAAAGCCAAGTTCAAAAGCAAGAATAGGATTCCTCTAGGCTTAAGGGACAGCGCTCCAGTCTGAAAGAGAAATTTCCTCAACAAAGCCTCCAAGAAACTAGGATCTGAACCAGACTTGTTAGTCAACAATGCCTAAGGAGGTATGGGAAGTGAAAGTAACATTCTAGATGAACCCCTTTGTGTGGCTCAGAAAAGTTACAGTATTCCCAATACCTGCTGTCTATAAAGTGCTACAATACTTTTTGCCCTTAACCAAATTATTCTTCCTTTGTCTCAAAATGAAGAACATTTTTATTCTGCTTGCAATGTTGGCTGAATATTAAAATTGCATCATTGGTTTCCTCTCTCACTTGTTCTCGTTTTTTATTTTATTGTTATTCAGTGCAAAACAAAAAGCTGTGATCGGAAAAAGACAATAGAGGGATGGCTGGAGGAAGCTTGTCAAAATAACCTCCTGTTTAGTAGTTTTGCTTCTGTTCATGCCTGACTTTCATATGCATAAAAGGGCCAGAAATTTATCACAAATGGCAGAAAATTGCATTCCATTAATTTCAGAGCCTTTGACTCCGACAGCTCAATCTTCAAGAGTGGTTGCTTCTGGGATGTTCAAGAAAACAAAGAATAAAAGCTATTTTGCGTTATCTGTTTTATATTTTAGAAGAGTATATTTCACTACATAATCCAGAGGGATTTTGCTCAGAATCTCATTAGTGTGTTTTGAGTCCACTTGCCTACAGAAGCCCTTCCTTGATTTCAACTTGGAGACAAAAGGGTAGAAACTATGGGTGAGGTTGGTGAAAGGGGATCTCTTACAGGACCAAATTAATAAATGTGAACTGCCTTTCAAAATGAACTGAATTACTTGAAAAGCAGAAACTGAAATGCAAACTCAAAACCTTAGAATTTTTACCCACACTGTATCCCTGATGTCTGTTCATTCAGCCTTTGCTTGAATTTCCCTAGTGACAAGGAACTCACTACTTCCCAAGACACACAATTCCATTTTAAAGCAGTCTAGCTGGAAGAAATTTCTTTCTCTGTAAGAGTAGAAATTGACTCCTGGAAACGTTCATCTATTGATCCCAGTTCTACCGTCCAGAGACTCCTGCACACAATTCTTAATGTATCACAAGACAACGTTCCTGTCTGCCTTGGGCTCAACATCCCTGATTGCTTCTTTGGAATTGTTGCATTCAGATGGCTCTTTTCCAGCCAAATCGCCTTCTAAAATCCAAAATGGTCGTACTTCAAGGCTGTTACTCAAATTCAGACATACTTTTATCTCACTGTGTTTAGGAAACATTGAGCAGAGTGACACATGATCTGCAGAGGCTAAGGGATTGGGAGTGACTATCTACCACCCAGTCTCTCCAGCAGATGGTTGATGCTGCCCTGCAAAACGAGAATTCACTACCATTCCTTTTCTTCCACCAGGGCCAAGGCCCAAACATTACACAAGCATATGAATTTCTTATGCTTTGGGGATCATGAATCACTTTGAAAAGCTGATAAAAGCTATGGGTGCCCTCTTCAGAAATATGAACAAACACATAAAATATTGTATTTGACTTCATCAAATTTAGACATCCCACCCTGAATCCCATTCATGAACCGCACTGCCCTTCCACAGGGTGCAAAGGATCCAAACTAAGAATCCCTGCTATAAGCAAAGCCTACACAGCCCAGCACTATGTACTCCATGATATTTCAAAGGGTTTTCAATTGAGGGCTTAAAAAGACTCACTCAATTCACCCCTCCTTTCAATCAAATATACCAAGTATGTGTTATACTTCTCACACGCCAAGGGTATGGCACTGAACAAGACACAGTCTCCATTCTCAGGGAGCTCATGGCCTAGGGCAGACAGCAGGAGCAACTATGCTTACACAAACACTCTTACAATGACAGTGCTATAATAGGGATAAGGACACAGCATGTGCGGGAGTGAGACACCTAACTCAGCCTTGGCGGTTTCTGGGAGGACTTTTCAGAGGTGGTTGCTAAGCCCTGAAAAAGTTTCATATTAGATTTTAAAAATATTTTAAAATACCAGATGTGGTACTAATTCAATAGGCCAAGTTGGGTGCATTCTCAGCACAGCACAACTCCTCACAGCAAAGGCTTCCTTGTTCATCTGCTGCAGAGGCTGCCACTCTGTAGCCTCACTGTAGATACTCCAAGAACCCACCTCTCCTTGCCCATCCTGCTATCTCCTCCTGGGACATATGGCGGTGATTTCCCACAGCTGCTGATCCTTCTAAACTGTACTGGCCCCCAGGCAGGTAAAATTGGGACACAGCTTCTGCTGCTAATGAAGAGATGATGTTCCTGTAATGAAAACAGGACATGGTGCTGGGAGCCCACTAAGGATGAATAATTACACCCTAATTAAACACTGCCTTTTGTTTTCCATTCATTTATTCAGTATTAGATGTGAATGAGGTTTGCATCATGCAAAAGTCAGCTCAGACATATTCCTACGGAGTCACCAAGAAATCATTTCTCTCATCGTGCTTATTACACCACTTGGTGCTCTTTTAAAAAATCAAGATGTATATATAACCTTGGTAGGTGGAAAATGTTCTCTGTAACTCTGGATTCTCTTCAGATGCATGATCAGCACTGGGAACTTTTCTGAATGAGCCTTGCTTTCAGGTTCTTATTTTCCAGGTTCTCCTTGGCATAATCCTTCCATGTGATAATGACCAGCTTTGTTTACTCTTCATGCTCACTACAGCCACAATGGGAAGGATGAGAAAAGACCTCCTTAGTTCAGTTCTTGGCATAAGGTTAGCAGGGGATGTTGACATTTCCTAGCACAGAATAGGGCTGACCTGCTGACCTGGGAGAGTTGGGCAAATGTTCAAACCCTTGTAGATTATTTCTTCATAGTTTGGCTTTATTATCTGGTTAGAGCTTAGCAATTTCTCTGAATATTAGAAAACTTCAGATTTTAATGCATTTCAAAGCCTGGACGAGATTTTTCTGGGCCAAACAGGCTTACCCAGGCAGCTTCCTCTGGCATGGAGAATCAAGGGCTGTCTGTGCTTTGCAACAATCATGACCCCAAATGGGCAGAAGACAGCACGATTGGTGGAGAAAGGGGACCTGGTGAGAATCAGGAGTCGTGGTTATTAATACTGTTTGCCAAGATGGCAACTCCTGTTCTCCTTGTGTTTGGGCCCATATGTTTAGTTTGGGCCAATAACTTGTAAACAAACAAACAAAAAAAGTGAAACTTTCAGACTGGAGCATTTAATTGCTGGTGTGAGAGCATAGAGCGGGTGGCAGCTCCACGAGCATCTTACCATGGGCCCCAGGGTGACTACGATGAGCAGACCCACTCCCCAATGTGTGTTTATTTATTTATAAACCACATACATGCACTGCCATAATTAACTCATTCTTCAAGGTCCTTTGGGTGACATTCATCTCTAAGAAAAATAAACTCACATTTCAAAAGGTGTTTCTGATAATTTCTAATTTTTTTTTGGCCAGTGTCTTGTCAGATTTGATTGGATCGTCATTTTTTTACTGCATAATGTGAAAGATGCTGAGCTCATATTGGGGTAGAAATGTCAGTTCTACCTCTTTCCTATCGTTCACTCAGGCTTATTATTATTGGTGTTAAGCTCAAACAACAGGGATTCTTTTAAGCCATTTTTCCATTTTATGAAGAGTAGTTTAGTTACAGCTAAATCACATAATCTCTAACTCAATAAAAATTAAAAATTATGGGAATATGAAAAAATGCATTGATAGAAAAGAGCACCATGTTAACCCTTCTGGGTGTAGGTCTCCCACTTCTGCCTCTGTGTCCCTCTAGATCATACATGGTTCGGAACCATCCAACACATAGAACAAGCAGGGGCTCAGGTGTCAGGTCATATATTAAATATTGGTAAGTACAATTTCTTTCTTATTTTTTGTAATTATAAAAATATAAACATTGAATTTTATTGATTCAAAGACATTCTTTTTTTAGTTTTAATACCTCTGAAATTAGAATGCATTTTACAACCATAGCATGCCATAATTTAATTGGGAGCTTTTAAACATTTTTCCTAATGTACATTAAAAAATGGTAATTAGTGGCATTTTTGGTAGATAAAATATGGTAAATAAAAATTTTAGAATCTTCTCGTCTTAATCCAAATGAATTGTTTTATGATCACTTTTAGAGACCAGTGCTCTAGAGCCTTGCTGCTCCAAGCAAGTGTGGTATTTGGACCAGCATCATGGGCATCACCTTGGAGTTTGTGATTACCAGACCCCGCCCCAGACCTCTTGAATCAGATCTGCATTTTAACAAGATCTCCAGGTAATTCACATGCCCATTAAGGTCTGAAAAGCCCTGTGTTAGAGATACTGAAATTTGGAATATGTCCAGTGGCAGCTTACATTATATTTGGTGCTGGCAGACATATTTCAGAGGTGAATGGCTTATCCATCTGGCTAATGTTTACTCTTTTAGGACTCAGTTCTGGGGCCACCTCGTCAGTGGTGTGCTGATAAATTTTTAACAAGTGGCTCTCTGGGAAAGGGAAAAAAAAACCCGATTTGTCACATTTGTCAATTTCCATGCCATAAATCTTCCTCCCATGGCTGATTTCAAGCCACAAATGGTTATTTTAGGTAGCATTCCTGGAAATTTGACAACCAGTTTTCTAGAGCCAGTATGTCCATCACTGCGTGCCCTCCAGAAAGTCCTTCCTCATCCCTCTTCCTCTCCCTTTCCCAATATTGGGGAAGAGCCACAGCACCTGTACATATCTTCTTCAAGGCAGAACCACATTGTGCTACTTATTCAATATCTGTGGTAGGCAGAATAGCCCCCACCCTTACCAAAGATGTCCCCATCCTAATCCCCAGAATGTGTAAACATGCTATACTACATTACTGATCAGCTGATCTTCAGATCGGAGATTATCCTGTATTATCTGGGTGGTTCGAATGTAATCACCGGGGTCCTTATAAATCAAAAATAAAGGTGGGAGAGTCAGAGTGATGCAATGTGATAAAGGCTCCATCAGAGTAGATGGAAGGGGCCATGAGCCAAGAATGCAGTAGCCTCTAGAAGCTGAAAAAGGCAAGAAAATGGATTCTCCCATAGAGACTTCAGAAGGGAATGCAGACCTGCTAACAGCATGATTTTAATGAGCGTGAATTAGTGAGACCCATTCTGAACTGCTGAGCTCCAGAACTATAACATAATAAATTTGTGATGTTTTAAGTCACTACATTTGTGGCAATTTGTCACTTTATCTCTGGAAAACTAATATAGTCTGTCTCTTCCTATAGGTCAGTGGTTCTTAATCTTGGCTACAGATTGAGAATCTGTTCTTAATTGGAATCATTAGGATTATTTTTAAATTACAGATTCTTGGATCCTTCCAGGAGAGACTCTGATTTCATCACGGCCTAGGCACTGAGATTGTTTGAAGCATGGGCCGAAATAGCCTGGGGCTCCTGATTCCATTTGAGAACAATACTATAAAACCTTGCAATAGTATCATCTAAGAACTTGTTAGAAATGCAGAATTTCAGGCCATAACTCAGATCTGCACAACACAAATCTGCATTTTAAAAAGATCCCTGGGTGATTTGTATGCACACTAAATTTGAGGAGCAATATGCTAGCTCCTGAGCATTTTGAGGACAAAGGCTCGGTTTCCTTATCTGGAATCCCCAGCACCCCACACAGTGCCTGGCACAGAAGACTTATCTTCAAGTAAGGTCACATTGCAAGGTAGTAGGGCTTAAAGTTTCCAGAGTAGGCACTAAGGAAATATTAAGTAAACTGACTTCTGAACAAACCAGAACTCTTGAATGCTAGAGGGCTACAGAAACAATCTGATGGCTTCAGAAAGGTCCAAGATGACAGTTTCAAACTTTTTTTTAATGTAGGGGAGTTTTTTTCCTTTTAAGTTGTATTTTCTTTGAATGTATAAGACACATAATCGTGGCACCAATAGTTTTCCTCTGCTCAGCCTCTCCCCTGACCCCTGGGCCCCTCGGTTCATATATCCTTGAACTCAGAGAACACAGCAGGACATACTTCCTGGAAGAGAGGATAGAGAAGGCCTAGAAAACAGGATGCTGGCTACTGGAGGTCTGGAGCAAGAGCAAGTCAGGGAGCAGAGGGATCCACAGTAAGGGTCACTCCTTGGGGTTGGTGGTATAGACGAAAAGTGATACAAGTTCACGGGAAACAAGGTGTCAGACCTAACCAGACCAAAGAGGCCCAGTGCCAAGTCGGCTTGGGTCAAAGTCCAGAGGTGACGACTGGGCAGGGAGAAGAAGGCATTCACAGAGTCCACACATCCAGGCAGGGCTCAGACCAGGCAAAAGGGAGCAGGCATGCACCCACCTGCCACCATCCATTGGTCATTTCCATCCATGTGTGACTGTAGTCCAGATTCAAAGTCCAGGAAAAGGGAGTCCAGTTGACCTAACTTAAGGTTCTTGGCCCCTTTGGCTGGGGGAGGGCAGGTCACCTTCATTTATAACCCTGTCAAAAATGTTTCCAATAGGAAAGAGGTGGTGTCCTCAGAGGAACTGAAAGTGCTGATGGGAATGTGCAGTTGAGAAACAGTACCTGACCATTATGAGCAAGTAGGGTTATGCTCATTTATCAGAAAAGAAACTGAGGCTCAGGCTGACCCGAAAACTTTCCCCGTGTTTGCATAGATAGTAAGTGCCGGCCCTGGAGTTTGAACCCAGGGTGTTCGGAAGCTGCTATCCTTTGAAGGACAACACATCGTCTGGCAAGAGTCCAGTGCCTGTGACGGAGGCACATAGACAGAGAAAGCCCAGCAGCAGCACTGTTGAGAGGCCATCTCAGGAGTCCCTGTGCTCTCTCTTCCCAGGACAGGAATGGAGCTGAGCCTACAGATGGGGGAGGGGAGAGGGCAGCAGGCAGGAGCCAGGCAAGTCAGCACAAGATAAGGAGGACAGTCCTTACCACCAGACAACCTTGCTGATCCTGACCTGAGGCTACCGCCCCTCTACTCATTTTAAGTCCTTGTATTAGTTTGCTAAGGCTGCAGTAACAAAGTACCACACAAACTTGGTGGCTTAAACAACTGAAATTGATTGTTTCATAGTTCTGAAGGCTAGATGTCCGAAATTGAGGTGTTGGGAGATTCCTTCTGGGGCCTGTGAGGAATGATCTGTTTCAGACCTCTCTCTTTGGCTTGTAGATGGCCGTCTTCTCCCTGTGTGCCTTCACATCAACTTTCCTCTATGTGTGTCTGTCTGGGTCCAAATTTTCTCTTTTTATAAAGACAGATCATATTTGATTAAGGCTCACAATAATGATCTCAGTTAACTTTATTAGTTTTATAAAAGCCTTGTCTGCAAGTATGGCCACATTCTAAGGTACTAGGGCTTGGAATTTCAACACATGAATCTTGGGGAGATACAGTTCAATCCATAACAGCTCCCTTCTTGGTGCCAAGGGAAAATGACCGGCTGCTGTGTGCTCCTTCCTGACTCAGGGTAGGACTTCACATGGGGCATGTTATTCCCAGAAGCTTTGGAGAATCTACTGTGCACTTGGTACTGAAACCAGCCCTCGCAGGGCTCATAGGGTTGTGAGGGAGAAAAATTTATAAAAGGAGTATTTTATAAAACATTAGGCGCCATGGTAGATATGGTATGGCATAGTGGTTAAGAGCTCAGAATCTATGACAAGATAGGTCGGTTTGAATTCTGGCCCTGCTACTTACAAGCTGTGTGACCTTGGACAAGTTGCCTAGCTTCTGTGTGCCTTTGTCTTCTCATCTATAAAACAGGCATAATAATAGCAACTACCTCATTGTTTGTTATGAGGATTCAATGAGTAAACATTTCTTTTTTTTTTCAGAAAGAATAATTGATTTATTAAAGGCTTTAATTACACAGAAGGCTACAGCTCTTTTAATGCAGGCTAGGTTTGTTTATTTATTTGTTTATTTTTGGAATAATTTTTTTTACTATACTTTAAGTTCTAGGGTACATGTGCACAATGTGCAGGTTTGTTACATATGTATACATGTGCCATGTTGGTGTGCTGCACCCATTAACTCATCATTTACATTAGGTATATCTCCTAATGCTATCCCTCCCCTCTCCCGCCACCCCACAACAGGCTCTGGTGTGTGATATCCCCCTTCCTGTGTCCAAGTGTTCTCATTGTTCAATTCCCACCTATGAGTGAGAACATGCGATGTTTGGTTTTTTGTCCCTTGAGATAGTTTGCTGAGAATGATGGTTTCCAGCTTCATCCATGTCCCTACAAAGGACATGAACTCATCATTTTTTATGGCTGCATGGTATTCCATGGTGTATATGTGCCACATTTTCTTAATCCAATCTATCATTGTTGGACATTTGGGTTGGTTCCAGGTCTTTGCTATTGTGAATAGTGCCACAATAAACATATGTGTGCATGTGTCTTTATAGTAGCATGATTTATAATCCTTTGGGTATATACCCAGTAATGGGATGGCTGGGTCAAATGGTATTTCTAGTTCTAGATCTCTGAGGAATCGCCACACTGTCTTCCACAATGGTTGAACCAGTTTACAGTCCCACCAACAGTGTAAAAGTGTTCGTATTTCTCCACGTCCTCTCCAGCACCTGTTGTTTCCTGACTTTTTAATGATGGCCATTCTAACTGGTGTGAGATAGTATCTCATTGTGGTTTTGATTTGCATTTCTCTGATGGCCAGTGATGATGAGCATTTTTTCATGCGTCTTTTGGCTGCATAAATGTCTTCTTTTGAGAAGTGTCTGTTCATATCCTTCGCCCACTTGTTGATGGGATTGTTTGATTTTTTTCTTGTAAATTTGTTTGAGTTCTTTGTAGATTCTGGATATTAGCCCTTTGTCAGATGAGTAGATTGCAAAAATGTTCTCCCATTCTGTAGGTTGCCTGTTCACTCTGATGGTAGTTTCTTTTGCTGTGCAGAAGCTCTTTAGTTTAATTAGATCCCATTTGTCAATTTTGGCTTTTGTTGCCATTGCTTTTGGTGTTTTAGACATGAAGTCCTTGCCCATGCCTATGTCCTGAACGGTATTGCCTAGGTTTTCTTCTAGCATTTTTATGGTTTTAGGTCTAACATTTAAGTCTTTAATCCATCTTGAATTAATTTTTGTATAAGGTGTAAGGAAGGGATCCAGTTTCAGCTTTTTACATACGGCTACCCAGTTTTCCCAGCACCATTTGTTAAATAGGGAATCCTTTCCCCATTTCTTGTTTTTGTCAGGTTTGTCAAAGGTCAGATAGCTGTAGATGTGTGGTATTATTTTTGAGGGCTCTGTTCTGTTCCATTGGTCTATATCTCTGTTTTGGTACAAGTACCATGCTGTTTTGGTTACTGTAGCCTTGTAGTATAGTTTGAAGTCAGGTAGTGTGATGCCTCCAGCTTTGTTCTTTTGGCTTAGGATTGACTTGGCAATGGGGGCTCTTTTTTGGTTCCATATGAACTTTAAAACAGTTTTTTCCAATTCTGTGAAGAAAGTCATTGGTAGCTTGATGGGGATGGCATTGAATCTATAAATTACCTTGGGCAGTCTGGCCATTTTCACGATATTGATTCTTCCTACCCATGAGCATGGAATGTTCTTCCATTTGTTTGTATCCTCTTTTATTTCATTGAGCAGTGGTTTGTAGTTCTCCTTCAAGAGGTCCTTTACATCCCTTGTAAGTTGGATTCCTAGGTATTTTATTCTCTTTGAAGCAATTCTGAATGGGAGTTCACTCATGATTTGGCTCTGTGTTTGTCTATTATTGGTGTATAAGAATGCTTGCGATTTTTGCACATTGATTTTGTGTTCTGAGACTTTGCTGAAGTTGCTTATCAGCTTAAGGAGATTTTGGGCTGAGACAATGCGGTTTTCTAGATATACAATCATGTCATCTGCAAACAGGGACAATTTGACTTCCTCTTTTCCTAATTGAATACCCTTTACTTCTTTTTTCCTGCCTGATCACCCGGGCCAGAACTTCCAACACTATGTTGAATAGGAGCGGTGAGAGAGGGCATCCCTGTCTTGTGCCAGTTTTCAAAGGGAATGCTTCCAGTTTTTGCCCATTCAGTATGATATTGGCTGTGGGTTTGTCATAAATAGCTCTTATTATTTTGAGATACATCCCATCAATACCTAATTTATTGAGAGTTTTTAGCATGAAGGGCTGTTGAATTTTGTCAAAGGCCTTTTCTGCATCTATTGAGATAATCTTGTGGTTTTTGCTATTGGTTCTGTTTATATGCTGGATTACATTTATTGATTCGTGTATGTTGAACCAGCCTTGCATCCCAGGGACGAAGCCCACTTGATCATGGCGGATAAGCTTTTTGATGTGCTGCTGGATTTGGTTTGCCAATATTTTATTGAAGATTTTTGCATCGATGTTCATCAGGGATATTGGTCTAAAATTCTCTTTTTTGGTTGTGTCTCTGCCAGACTTTAGTATCAGGATGATGCTGGCCTCATAAAATGAGTTAGGGAGGATTCCCTCTTTTTCTGTTGATTGGAATAGTTTCAGAAGGAATGGTGCCAGCTCCTCCTTGTACCTCTGGTAGAATTCAGCTGTGAATCAGTCTGGTCCTGGACTTCATTTGGTTGATAAGCTATTAATTATTGCCTCAATTTCAGAGCCTGTTATTGGTCTATTCAGAGATTCAACTTCTTCCTGGTTTAGCCTTGGGAGACTGTATGTGTCGAGGAATTTATCCATTTCTTCTAGATTTTCTAGTTTATTTGAGTAGAGGTGTTTATAGTATTCTCTGATGGTAGTTAGTATTTCTGTGGGATTGGTGGTGATACCCCTTTATCATTTTTTATTGCGTCTATTTGATTCTTCTCTCTTTTCTTCTTTATTAGTCTTGCTAGCAGTCTATCAATTTTGTTGATCTTCTCAAAAAACCAGCTCCTGGATTCATTAATTTTTTGAAGGGTTTTTTGTGTCTCTATTTCCTTCAGTTCTGCTCTGATCTTAGTTATTTCTTGCCTTCTGCTAGCTTTTGAATGTGTTTGCTCTTGCTTCTCTAGTTCTTTTAATTGTAATGTTAGGGTGTCAATTTTAGATCTTTCCTGCTTTCTCTTGTGGGCATTTAGTGCTATAAATTTCCCTCTACACACTGTTTTAAATGTGTCCCAGAGATTCTGGTGTGTTGTGTCTTTGTTCTCGTTGGTTTCAAAGAACATCTTTATTTCTGCCTACATTTCATTATGTACCCAGTAGTCATTCAGGAGCAGGTTGTTCAGTTTCCATGTAGTTGAGCAGTTTTGAGTTTCTTAATCCTGAATTCTAGTTTGATTGCACTGTGGTCTGAGAGACAGTTTGTTATAATTTCTGTTGTTTTACATTTGCTGAGGAGTGCTTTACTTCCAACTATGTGGTCAATTTTGGAATAAGTGTGGTGTGGTGCTGAGAAGAATGTATATTCTGTTGATTTGGGGTGGAGAGTTCTGTAGATGTCTATTAGGTCTGCTTGGTGCAGAGCTGAGTTCAATTCCTGGATATCCTTGTTAACTTTCTGTCTCGTTGATCTGTCTAATGTTGACAGTGGGGTGTTAAAGTCTCCCATTATTAATGTGTTGGAGTCTAAGTCTCTTTGTAGGTCACTCAGGACTTGCTTTATGAATCTGGGTGCTCCTGTATTGGGTGCATATATATTTAAGATAGTTAGCTCTTCTTGTTGAATTGATCCCTTTACCATTATGTAATGGCCTTCTTTGTCTCTTTTGATCTTTGTTGGTTTAAAGTCTGTTTTATCAGAGACTAGGATTGCAACCCCTGCCTTTTTTTGTTTTCCGTTTGCTTGGTAGATCTTCCTCCATCCCTTTATTTTGAGCCTATGTGTGTCTCTGCACTTGAGATGGGTTTCCTGAATACAGCACACTGATGGGTCTTGACTCTTTATCCAATTTGCCAGTCTGTGTCTTTTAATTGGAGCATTTAGTCCATTTACATTTAAGGTTAATATTGTTATGTGTGAATTTGATCCTGTCATTATGATGTTAGCTGGTTATTTTGCTCGTTAGTTGATGCCGTTTCTTCCTAGCCCTGATGGTCTTTACAATTTGGCATGTTTTTGCAGGGGCTGGTACCGGTTGTTCCTTTCCATGTTTAGTGCTTCCTTCAGGAGCTCTTTTAGGGCAGGCCTGGTGGTGACAAAGTCTCTCAGCATTTGCTTGTCTGTGAAGGATTTTATTTGTCCTTCACTTATGAAGCTTAGTTTGGCTGGATATGAAATTCTGGGTTGAAAATTCTTTTCTTTAAGAATGTTGAATATTGGCCCCCACTCTCTTCTGGCTTGTAGAGTTTCTGCCGAGATATCAGCTTTCAGTCTGATGGGCTTCCCTTTGTGGGTAACCCGTCCTTTCTCTCTGGCTGCCCTTAACAGTTTTTCCTTCATTTCAACTTTGGTGAATCTGACAATTATGTGTCTTGGAGTTGCTCTTCTCGAGGAGTATCTTTGTGGCATTCTCTGTATTTCCTGAATTTGAATGTTGGCCTGCCTTGCTAGGTTGGGGAAGTTCTCCTGGATAATATCCTGCAGAGTGTTTTCCAACTTGGTTCCATTCTCCCCATCACTTTCAGGTACACCAATCAGACGTAGATTTGGTCTTTTCACATAGTCCCATATTTCTTGGAGGCTTTGTTCGTTTCTTTTTATTCTTTTTTGCTCTAATCTTCTCTTCTTGCTTCATTTCATTGATTTGATCTTCCATCACTGATACCCTTTCTTCCACTTGATCGAATCAGCTACTGAAGCTTGTGCATTCATCACGGAGTTCTTGTGCCATGGTTTTCAGCTGCATCAGGTCCTTTAAGGACTTCTCTGCATTGGCTATTCTAGTTAGCCATTCGTCTAATCTTTTTTCAAGGTTTTTAACTTCTTTGCGTTGGGTTCCAACTTCCTCCTTTAGCTCTGAGAAGTTTGATCATCTGAAGCCTTCTTCTCTCAACTCTTCTAAGTCATTCTCCTTCCAGCTTTGTCCCATTGCTGGTGAGAAGCTGCGTTCCTTTGGAGGAGGAGAGGCACTCTGATTTTTAGAATTTTCATTTTTTTCTGCTCTGTTTTTTCCCCATCTTTGTGGTTTTATCTACCTTTGGTCTTTGATGATGGTGATGTACAGTTGGGGTTTTGGTGTGGATGTCCTTTCTGTGTGTTAATTTTCCTTTTAACAGTCAGGATCCTCAGCTGCGGGTCTGTTGGAGTTTGCTGGTGGTCCACTCCAGACCCTGTTTGCCTGGGTATCAGCAGCAGAGGCTGCAGAACAGCGAATATTGGTGAACAGCAAATGTCGCTGCCTGATCATTCCTCTGGAATTTTAGTCTCAGAGGGGTACCCGGCCCTGTGGGGTGTCAGTCTGCCCCTATTTGGGGGTGCCTCCCACTTAAGCTACTTGGGGGTCAGGGACCCACTTGAGGTGGCAGTCTGTCTGTTCTCAGATCTCAAGCTCCGTGCTGGGAGAACCACTACTCTCTTCCAAGCTCAGTTGGAAATGCAGAAATCACCCATCTTCTGCGTCGCTCACGCTGGGAGCCCTAGACCGGAGCTGTTCCTATTCAGCCATCTTGGAACCGCCCCCCTCAATGAGTAAACATTTCTAAAAGTGCTTAGCAAGTGTTATGCAGTGCAAGTGTTTGTTAAATAAAACCATTAAAAGTGAACTCAGTGTGCTAAGGAAACACCAAAGAGAGGTACCTAACCCAGACTTCCAAGGCGTAGGGGACCAGCAGGGAAGCTTCCTGGAGTTTGTGAAGTTTTAACCTGATGGAGGCTGCTGAGGACAGAAGGGCGAGTTCTCCAGGGGGCATTTGTGACATGTTATTAGAAAAGGCGTGGGGGTAAGTGGATGGGGGCTTTGGCTCCTCTGAAATGTGTCCCCAACTCTCCCTCCAGACACAGCAGGGGCAGGCTGGGCCAGGTCAGCCATATAGTTGGTTCTTGGAGGAGGAAATGTCAACAAAAATGTACAACTTACAGGCTTGAGCCACCACATCACTTGAACCCAGGAGGAGGAGGTTGCAGTGAGCCAAGACCGCGCCACTGCATTCTAGCCTGGGCGACAGAGTGAGACGGCATCTCAAGAAAAAAAAAAAAAAAGTACAACTTAATTAAGCCCCGTGTGAAGTCGTTTTACTGCTTGGAAGTAGGGTGGCCCTGTCTCCTGTTAAATGTACAAGTTAGTTCTGCAAGACGTGAATCCAAATCCAACTCCCTGCCGTTATCAGGTGCATATCTGAGTCGCCCCTACTTATGAGTCTCTGTACATCCAAGGGATTAAAAAAAAAAATAAGCTAAGACTGATTAAAAATTCAACATTTCTTTAACCTCATCCCAACACTACTTCCATCACCAAAATTGTTTTTAATAATTTCACAGGTCTTCTGTAGTCATCCAGCCATTTCTAGATAAACTGCAGTTTAAAAAATTGTCCACGTCCCAAGGACCCACCCTGAGGGCATGGATAATTAAAGGCAACCTGATTCCTACAAACTGCAGCTAGAGCCATCTTTGATGTGGGTCTTGCAAGCAAGTGCTAATGAACTCCTTTGCTGACAGGTGGAGGGAGGGCTGCAGATAGGAGTCAAAGGCACTGTCTGCAAAATATGGGGAGCAGAAGGGGCACCTGCTTTTTAAAAGGCTTCTCTCTGAGGTCTGCAGTCAGAAACCAAAACTGGGGGCTTACGTATGACCAAGGCACTCCCCAATCTCTTGGTCCAATCACAAGGCCATTGTTGCCTCTCTCTTCCCAAGTGCTTTGAGGAATATCGATCTCATATTTAGATCTCTCATTATTTCAGTTTCTTAGTTTGGAATATGTTTCTTTATTGTGCCATGAGTGACAATGGGAAGTGGGTTAATAAGGACAGTGCCCCCCACTGGGCCTCCACCCATTATTTATGAGGAGTTGACATACTGAGAAAGGCCCCCAGCCTGGCTTATGTTCTCTAGAGATATCACAGACGCTACAAGGCCTTAACCAGGCCCATGTGCAGTGAATAGGAAAATTTTTTTCTCACTGTGAGTCATTATCAGTGAACACTCGCCTACATCGATACATTGGAATTGCCAAAGAGCTGCCCATTAAGTGGCTTAGATCGGGAGGTAACCACACTTCTGGAGTAAGATGAGGCTGGAGGGGCACGAATGGAGAAGAGAAATATTTGTGGGAATCAAATTTGCCAACCCACTGGAATCCACAAACACGCTGCTGGAATTGCTATCTCTTTACCATCCATACTAGAGAAGAGCGGACGATGTACCAGTGAGTGACGTGGAATTGCGTTAAAGTAATGATGCATAAGTGTTTGGGCCTAGCAGCCCTTCTCCCCTGAAAAATAAGCTTCTCAAAGGCCAGGGGTGTGTCTTATCTATTCCGAAGCCGGCCTCCACCTGACACCCTGCCCTACCTGTGTTCTCACTAAAGTGGATTCAGGACTGGGGAGAATCTTCTGTGATGGAAGGTGGGGGGTGGGCAGAGAGGATCCCAGCTTCACTGAAGGCTGCTGTGGAAAGGTGAGAGGTGGTCAAGATTGCAGTGGCTGGGAATAATGTTGTCACTTCTGTTTATTGAGCGCTTACTGAGAAGAAAGCACTGTGTTAAGCACAGACCCCTGGGAATGCAGTTCTTCCTTTCCAGAATCCAGCCATGTGGGTTCTTTCTCTTCAGAGAGGAAAGGGGGAAAGCAATGCCCAAATGCCCTGCCACAGGCCACAGGAGAGCTGTGGATGCCTACACATTAATTTTGTTCCAAAACACATACAATAGTATGTTTTAATTTAACCTTCATAGAAACCCTAAGGGGTAGGATCTATTCTTTCCAATTTACATGAGGAAACTGAAACTGAGAAAAGTCAAGAGATTTGATCAACAGCTTGTGAATGGTAGAGCTTAGATCCAAACCCAGATTTGCGTGTCTCCAAAGCTGGTGCACTCAAGTTTCTCCCACTAAATATTCACTTAAGGGAGGCCTAAACACAAAGTATCAGGTCACTGGCAAGACACATTTACAGGTGCATTGAAAAGTCAGACTTTGGGGCACGTGCCATTCCCTTTTCTGGTCAAAGAAGCTGATCATTATTCAAGTGTGTGAGAGCCAGGCTATTATATCTGTTCTATTCAAAAAGTAAATCACTCCCCAAATTGGATGCTTTAAGTATTATTAGTAACTAATTATTTGCAACACCACTCACCACTACTTGTGACATATGCCCCAATGGTTCTCCAAGAAAGTGGTAGATAAGAAGTGGTTTCCTGGACCCCCACCTCACCAGTTCTGATCTAGTTGGTCTGAAATTGACCTTAGAAACCTGAGTTCTAAACAGTTTCCCAGAGGATTCTGAAGCCAACTGGTCCATAGGTCCTGCTCTGAGGAACCCTGCCTAGAGTATGCTATGTCTTCTCCATGAGGTTGTGGGGTAGGGAGGGAAGGCCTTTAAGACTTGAGTCAGTAGTCCTGGGTTCTGATCTCAGCCTGGATGCTACCGAGCTGTGTGGCTTTTATACTGGTCTCCCTGGGCTTCAGTGACCTCCCATATCACTGGACTGGATCATCTCTGAGGCTCCCTGCAGCTCTAAGAGTGGTTGCTTTTTGAGGCAGGGCCCCGGTCCTGCCCATCAGGAGTGGAGCTGTGTCCTTTCTTGAAGGCAGAGAGGAGAGGAGGGAACTGGAGGAGAGGTGAGGAGGGAATAGGGTTAATAGACAGAAGGGGTCCTGCCAGCCAGTGAGTGAGGCCCCATGGACAGGCTGCACGCAAGATGCTCCACAGCAGGCCAGTCCTCTGGACCTGGATTCCTGGAAACTCATTGCAGCCCAGCCCCAGGAAGAGCTGACTTGCTGGGCTCTATCCCTCCTGCAGATAGATTTCAGGTGAAAAGATTCTAGACTACAACAGGTGCTGGGAAGAAATTCTAGTGGTGGTGGGGGAAGCACTCGGTGGGGGGGTCAGAAACCCTGGATTCTCCTTGCCCTGGTGCTGTGTGTGCCATGCCCTTCCTGAGTTTTTCTACTTTTGGGTTTCAGGGCCACACCATAAAAGGTGGCTCCAGGATAGACCCATACCCAAAGCCTCATCAAATCACAGTCTTGTGGGTCCATGATTTGATGATTCCAAGACACCATTGCCACCCTGCACTACCCTATGTCTTATAGAGTCTGTCATAGTTGCCAAGCTGTTGAACACAGCCCCACATTGCTCTACATGTCAAAGGTGAGTGAAGAGTGATGGAGGGAGGAAGCTGTCACAAACCTCAATTCTATACAAATAAGACGTCTCAGCTCACAACTGCCACTTGTACCTCTGCACATGCTCAAGATTAATGTGCTGTTACTACTCAACAGCCTGTTTCTAATACCACAGCTGAAATCACTTTGCTCCTGGAGCAACATTAGGAGGGGGCAAAGCACAGCACCAGCTGTGCCTGTGAAAATGGTTTCATGTTGGAAGCAAGATCCTCTTCCTACTGCCACTCATCTGAGCTGCAAAGAAACCGAGGAGACAGAGACAGTGTGGGTGGAGAGAGAGCGGGAAGAGGACAAGAGCAGCCATTTCACTTTGGTTTGGCGTTCTCGCCTTTCTCAGCCTCCCTAGCCAGCTGTGGAGGGGTTGGAGGAGACAGTGGGAGCTGTTCTGTGAGAGCTGCCCACATCTGCCCCAGCCTCGTCTGTCAGCCTTGCAGCCCTGGGAGCGAGAGCCATGACGAAGCAGAGGATCATGCCTGTCCATTCAGCATGGACTCACCAAGTCCTCGTAGGGAGGAAAAAGGCCCATGATAAGTGTAAGGGATACTAAAATAAATAAGATCCCCATCCCTACCCATCGCCGGCCTCGAACCATGTCTTAGTCCAATTCCTGCCACTAGGAGCAGCCTGCATGGTCCACCTGGAGGAAGCTGAGCCGGGTGGAATCCTCCTCGGATGAAGAGGAGCAGTGCAGGCCAGCGGGCAGGGCAAGGTGATGGCAAGGCTCTAATTCTATGATGTTGGAGATATCTCTCTCTGCTCCCCCAATTTTTCTGGTTCAGATCCTTAGAAACCCTCACCTAAATGTCTCAGTGGCCTTCCACAGCAGTGAAATCATGTTTTAACACAAGATAAAAGTCGATGGGTCAGTGTCTCAGGGTCTTGCATTCACTCCAAGACCTATTTTTATTCTGTTTAATCAGTCTTATGAGGCAGCCTTGTTAACACACTATTATTTTTTTTTTAATTTTTGTGGATACATAGTAGGTATATATATTTATGGGATACATGAGACATTTTGGTACAAGCATGCAATGTATCATAATCACATCGTGGAAAATTGGGTATCCATCCCCCCCAAGCATTTATTCTTGGTGTTATAAACAATCCAATTATATCCTTTTAGTTATTTTCAATTAAATTATTATTGACTATTGTCACCCTGTTGTGCTATCAAATATTAGGTCTTATTCATTCTTTTTAACATTTTTTAACCCATTAACCATCGTCACCTCCCCACCAGCCCCCACTACCCTTCCCAGCCTCTGGGAACCATCCGTCTACTCTCTAGCTCCATGAGTTCAATTGTTTTGATTTTTAGATCCCACAAATAAGTGAGAAAATGCGATGTTTTCTTTCTGCGCCTGGATTATTTCACTTAACATAATGACCTCCAGTTCCATCCATGTTGTTGCAAATGACAGGATCCCTTTTTTTTTATGGCTGACTAGTACTCCATTGTGTATAAGTATCACATTTTCTTCATTCATCTGTCGAAGGACACTTAGGTTCCTTCTAAGTCTTGGCTATTGTGAACAATGCTGCAACAAACATAGGGGTGCAGATATCTCCTCAATATACTGATTTGCTTTCTTATAGGTATATATCCAGGAGTGGGACTGCTAGATCATATAGTAGCTCAATTTTCATTTTTCTGAGTAACCTCCAAACTGTTCTCCATGGTGGTTGTACTAACTTACATTTCCACCAACCGTGTACGAAGGTTTCCTTTTCTCCGCATCCTTGCCAGCATTTGTATTTGCCCGATTTTTGGTTAAAAGTCATGTAAACTGAGTGAGATGATATTCATTGTAGTTTTGATTTGCATTTCTCTGATGATCAGTGATGTTGAGCACCTTTTCATATGCCTGTTTGCCATACGTATGTCTTCTTTTGAGAAATGTCTATTCCAGTCTTTTGCCCATTTTTTAATTGGATAATTAGAAGTTTTTCCTATAGAGTTGTTTCAGCTCCATATATATTCTGGTTATTAATCCCTTATTAGATGGTGTATTAGCCCATTTTCACCCTGCTATAAAGGACTTCCCTGAGACTGGGTAATTTATAAAGGAAAGAGGCTTAATTGACTTACAGTTCCAGATGGCTGAGGAGGCTGCAGGAAACTTACAATCATGGCAGAAGGGGAAGCAGGCACATCTTACATGGTGGCAGGTGAGAAACAGCAAGCAAGAGCAGGGAAAACCACCTTATAAAACCATCAGATCTCGTAAGAAGTCACTCACTATCACGAGAACAGTATGGGGGAACCCCTGCCCCATGATCAAATCACCTCCCTCCCTCAACACATGGGAATTACAATTCAAGATGAGATTTGGGTGGGGACACAGAGCTAAATCATATCAGATGGGTAGTTTGCAAATATTTTCTCTCATTCTGTGGGTTGTTGTCTCTTCATTTTGTTGAGTGCTTCCTTTGCTGTGCAGAAGCTTTTTAACTTGATGTGATCCCATCTGTCCATTTTTGCTTTGGTTACCTGCCCTTGTTGGGTAGTAGTCAAGAAATTTGTGCCCATATCAATGTCTTGGAGAGTTTCCCCAGTGTTTTCTTCTAGTAGTTTCATAGTTTGAGGTCTTAAATTTAAGTCTTTAACCCATTTTGATTTTATTTTTGTATATGGTGAGAGATAGGAATCTAATTTCATTCTTCTGCATGTGGATATCCAGTTTTCCCAGCACTATTTATTGAAGAGACTGTCATTTCTCCAGTGTATATTTTTGGTACCTTTGTCGAAAATAAGTTTACTGTAGGTGTGTGGATTTGTTTCCAGGTTCTCTTTTCTGTTCTATTGGTCTATGTGTCTGTTTTTATGCCAGTACCATGCTGTTTTGGTTACTATAGCTCTGTAGCATAATTTGAAGTCAGGTAAAGTGATTCCTCCAGTTTTGTTCTTTTTGCTCAGGCTAGCTTCAGCTATTCAGGGTCTTCTGTGGTCCAGTGTTAATTTTAGGATTGTTTTTTCTATTTCTGTGAAGAATGTCATTGGGATTTTAATAGAGATTGCATTGAATTTGTAGATTGCACTGAGTGTTGTGGACATTTTAACAATATTGATTCTTCCAGTCCATGAACATGGACTATCTTTCCGTTTTTTTGTGTGTCCTCTTCAAATTTCTTTCATGAGTGTTTTATAGTCTTTATTATAGAGATCTTTCACTTCTTTGGTCAATTCCCAGTTATTTAGTTTTATTTGTGGCTATTGTAAATGGGATTACTTTTTTGATTTATTTTAACAGACTACTTTAAATTGTGGAAAGGCAGCACACTGAGGAGCTCTGCTGGGAAAAGATGCTTCTCCCCTCCTCCCTCATCCTTCCTCCAAATAACTTGTCTCCCAGCTTCCAGGTTCTGTGCCCCATTCACACTCCTCAGCCCTGCCAAATAAATGTCTCTGAAGCCCACTTTGATGGGCCACACCAATGTTCACAGACCCCTCAGATTCAGGCTGACTGATAATAGTGCTTGCAAGGACACCCGTAACTACAACTGTTGACTATCTGCTACATTCCAAAACTGTTCTGGATGCTTCCTATACATAAACTTGTATAACTTTCACACAATCCTATTAAGTAGGTATTATTACTAATCCCATTTTGTAGATGGGAAAACTGAACTTCAGAGAAGCTAAGCCAGATTTGAACCCTCAGCCCATGCCCTCATCACTACACTCCAGCATCTTTCTCTCCTTCCAAGTGTCATCTAGGTAATGTCACACACTGGTCCACACTGAGAGGCAAAGGCCAGAGCTAGGAACCATTAACAGCCATCTTCTAATGCAGAATTTCCCAAGCTATGTTCTGTAGAACAAATCCTTGAGATGCTGGGCAGAGAAGTAGTTCCCAGGTCATATACACACAAGACAGGCTTTATTTTCTGTCTGCCTCCTGGAGGTTTACAATGTGCAGCAGCTCTGATAATGACTAGGCAATTTATTGAGATTATATTTTGCATTTTGTTCTCACTGTAGTTTTTGTTCCCCAATATTTTCTCTCTGAGAAAGTTTCCTGTCTTTTTTTGGTGCCCTCTTGATTGAGAGATTTGTTTTGTAGGATCTATGTAGTCATTTTTTGACACACCCTTCCTGTCTTTGATTGGGAGAAATTCTGCTCGATCCTCCCAGAGGGGGAGGAAATGGGCAAGTGCTTTTGCCTGGTAGAGAGTGGGGTTGGAAGGCAAAAGCAGACAGAGGAGTTAGAAATTCTCCAAGATGAAAAGGGAGAAGAAGTTGGGGGGTTCTGGGAGAAGTTGGCACCAGAAAGGGCCCCTGTGGAGCTGTCAGGACCTGATGGGGCATGTGAAGAAGCTGGGCACCAGGTACTGAGTCTCTGGCCTCAGCAAAGCTCCCCAAACCCAACCCTGGCACAAGCTCAGCAGAACCATTCCCCGTCACACAGTCATGCAGGCCTGGACCAAGGGACCATTGTTGATGCCACTCTATCATGAGCCCAGAGGGTCCCACTCTGTGTCATACCTCAGTACATTGTCATATCCCTGGAGGGGGAGGGCAGGATCAGAAGAACCCTCAGTGACAGCTGAGGATAGATTTTCCATTAGTCCAGTGGGTTGGAGGTTCAGGTTCAGTCAATTTGACTTTAAGAAAATAAGGCAATATGACAGTTCTTGCACATCCAAGTTTGAATTTCAATTCTTACCCATTAAATTTGATAATTCATGATTTGTTAACTTTTTAAACACATGAAACCTGTATTAGCAATTATTGGAATTTTGGTCACTAGGTCACCTTTTGGGAATTCTAACTTTAGAACATTGGCCTCCATGTGACTTAACCTCCCAGGAATAATGGGGCCAACTAGACCAGGTAAGCAAGACAAGAAGCAAGAGGGGTAGAGAGCAGGAGGGGAGAGTAGGAGAGGGAGAAAGAATGAAAAGGGGAAAGAAAAGAAGTGAGGGAGAAACCAAGAAGAAGAGGGAAAAAGCCAGGGAATTGAGAGGAGCAGAAGAAGATTGAGCCAGAGAACCATGGGAGAAAGGGACAGAGAAGAGAGGAGAGGCAGAGATTGGAGGAGGGGGAGGGGAAGGAGAATCCACCGTGCAGCAGGTGGGGACTTGGCCATGCACTCAGAACACCCAGGAGAAGGACAGGGCAGCACTCTGCCTGGCCTGTGAGTAAAGCACACCTAGGGGTTGCAGTTCCATATGGGTGTTCTGTGAGAGGGAGGAGAAGGCTGGATGTGAGGCTGAGAAGAGTCCCAGCTTGTTTTGAGGGTGCAATCCTTTCAGAGAGCCACCCCGGTGTGATGACTGACATTCCACTGCGGAATAGAGGAGCTCCCCAGCTAGAGTAGAGTAGCCACAGCTAGAGGTTCAGCCAGGGCTTGAGTCCTAGAGCGTGTCATACAGGTGGTGCCTGGATTTCCGCCTGTCCAAGGGACAAAGCTGACAATGGGTGCCTTCTGTGAGCCCTCTCCATCTCTGCCCTTCTCCTTCTTTGGAATCATTCCTCTCACCTCTCTTCCAGGCATCTTTGGGGAAGATGTCTAATAAACCTATTCTTATTAAGTGTCTTAATCTTTTATCCTTCCCCCAAAGTATAGGAAGGTGGGGAAAGAGCAAGGAAACAATCTCCAATTGTGAGATTTTCATAGGCTGTGCCTAGACAATGGGAGAGATGCTTAGGAAGGAAGGAGGGAAGGAAGGAGGGAAGGAAGGAAGGAAGGAAGGGGATTAAGTATTTTGGCCAGACTTTCTCTGGTTTTTCTTAGGGTGAGACAGATGACTAAGCTAAAAATACAAAGTCTGACCATGAAGCTGAATGGTGAAGTGAACTGGAAATCAGGAGACTAGATACAGACCTGCCTTGGCTAGTTGGCTGCAAGACCTGGAGTAGGTTATTCACCCAATGCTCCTTTTGTCCACAAGGGGGTGAAACTGAAGGGTTCAGTCTAGACATTTCCTCTTGTAGGGTACCTCCCAGCTCTAATATTCAATAGTTCCATAAGTAGAGTTTAATGTAAAAATCAAGTAACACTTGCAAGTAAATTAACCCTGTATATTCAAAGAGCTATACTTAGTGGTACTTTGCCCTCCAGAACAAGTGTTTCTGGGATCAAATGCACATTGATGGAGCAAGGGGAGATCGGGAAAGAGTCTGTGGCTCTGCCTTTCCCTCTCTCCCAGCCCAACACCCAGAAGGAGAAGCTTTCTGGCTTCTACCAACTTTAGCGTGGATGCCTGAGGCCCAGCCTTCCCCAACTTTGTCTTAGGGAAGGGAGATGTAACACCATGACTCAACCTTAAATCCCTTTACTGGCATTATTCCCCCAACAACCTTGAGGGAGCATGCTAGTCAAGACTTTAGGTGACAAATGTCAGGAGCTGAAACTAGTTTAAAAAAAGGGAGGGGGGATTTATTAGCTCAGAAAGCTGGGAAATCCAGAAAGGTATCTGCTTTCAGACATGGCAAGAACCGGGAAATCAAATGACTTCATTAGGGCTCTCTCTCTCTGTGTTGACCTCTGCTTATTTCTGCTTGGCTCCCTTCTTTGGACAGCCTGTTTCACATAGTAGGTTAGATAGCTAACCACACCCCCAGACTCCTATGCTCCCATTTTAGCAGCTCTAGTAGAAAAGAATCTGTCTTTCTTGATAGTCCCACCAGTAAGAACTGACTGACCCATTTGGGTCATATGCTCCTTCTTGAATCAGCCTTGGTGGTCGGGGGATGAAATACTCTGATTGGATGTACCTGGGTCACATGCTGCCCTTGTCACTGGGAGAATAAAGTGGATGTCAGCTCCATTTGAACCTCATGGAATGGGTTACCTACAGGAAAAGTTGTAGAGAAGGGATTCCACTAGATGAAACATCAGATTTCCTCAAATAGAATGTCTTTAAGCCCATTATACAGATGAGAAAATGGAGGATCAGACTGGTTATATAACTCACCAAGGTTTACAAAACTAGGAAGTCACAGAGCTTGGACTTGAAGCCACATTTTTCCAACACAAAAGTGCGTGTTTTAACCACAGCACTCTGCTAGCTCAACTGTCTCAGCGTCCTCAAGAGCCCCATGACTCCAACTTTGAATACTTGGCCTTGTCATTTACGGTTCTCAAAATAACTGAAGTTGCAGGCAGCCTAACAATGCATTCGAGACCCCTGGCTCCTCAAAGGAGCTTGCCGATCTGCTCTGTTTCTCTTCTTCTGCCTTTCCCTAGTTGGAAGGAAGGAGCTAGGGAACCATAATCACGCCTCTCGTTGCCTCTTCCAAGGCTAGATACACAGGTATGTGGAATAGGCTGAATGCCACCATTTAAGACAAATGTTCTCAACCACAGTGTGCTCACAATGGCATGGTGAATAATTTGTGAGGTGTGTTGCAAGTAACTTGTTTTGTTAATAGTTAAAATACTGGAGTTTGCAAATGATTTATCTTTTTATAAAAATAAGCAAGAGAAAATTCAAGGCTATCCCTATAACAACACACGCTGTGTTCACTTATATTCTTTTTTATACTTTTTTGAGTGGGAGAGAGAGGTAAAGTTAAAGCAAACAGGCATTTGTCATTACCCTGGGCATAGCCATGGAAGATTTTCTTTCTTGTGTTCCCACATGGAAAAAGGGCTGAGTATTATTGATTTAAGAGAAGACTTCTGTTCACAAATACCTCCTCAATACCTACTTCCAATTCCACCAAGTAAAAAATACACTGGTTTTAAAAGCTAATGCTGGGTAGGCAGCGTGTTCAACAGTCACTCACATATTATTGTGAATTATAGGATACCCTTGTTCAAGAATAAGATATTCTAGAAACCTCAAATGAATGGAGACATTTCTGAATACTTTCAGATAATAAAAACTTCTGAAGGACTAAAAACAAAGTCAAACTTTAAAGTGAAGCTTTAAATAGAGCTGAAAGCTTTTTGAGTTAATAGATAATTTTATGCAAAATAACTTTCATACTAGCAAGTAGATTCCTAAGTGAGTGACAGAGTAGGCAGCTGATTTTTTTTTTTTCCATTGTGGCAAAGTGGAGCTTTATCCTCAGTTCTTTTTACCTTCTGGATATTTTAATTGCACACCAAAATTCACTGCAGCGTATTTACAATAGCCAAGAGGTAGAAGCAACCCAAATGTCATCGATGGGAGAATAAAGAAATGTGGTATGTGTATACAATGAAACACTACTCAACCTTGAAAAGGAAGGAAATTCTGACATACGCTCCAGTGTGAATGAACCTTGAGGACATTATACCAAGTGAAATAATCCAGCTATAGAAAGAAAAATACTACATGATTCAACTTATATGAGGTATTTCAAGTAGTCAAACTCTTAGGAACAGAAAGTAGAATGGTGGTTGCTAGAAGGTGGGACCGAGGGTGGTGAGGAAAGAGGAATTATTAGCATCATTCCATGATTGTAGAGTTTCAGTTTTGCAAGATGAAAAATCTCTACAGATTCATTGCACAACAGTACACTTAAAATTGTTAAGATTGGAAATTTTATGTTATGCATTTTTTACCACAAATTTCAAAAATGGAAAAAAAACAGAAAGGAAAGAAAAAAAAAAGAAAGGACCAGAAAACTTGAGCTGAGTTATTGTCATTTAAGATGAAAGGAAAAAAAGGGAGGGAACACAGAGGCAGTAATTAGTCCCAGAACCTAATTCTAGAAATGTCCGGAAGTCAAAAGTTACTTGGTGGAATTTAAAGTGGTACTGAGGAGGTATTTGTGGGCAGAAGCCCTCCCTTAAATCAATAATGCTCAAGCCTTTTTCCAGGTTGGACACACAAGAAAAAAAATCTCCCACGGCTATACCCAGTGTAATGGCAAATGCCTGCTTTCTTAAACTTCACCTGTCTCTCTGCCCCACTCAAAACCCCTCTCACATAGAATAAATGGCAAAAGAAAAGTCTACATGGAGTAATTTCTTTCAAAAAAGGAACAGCAGAAGTAGGAAGAGGGGAGAGGAAGAGAAGAGGGAGTGAGCAGCAGCTGAAATTACAGTCTTAAAAAATGCTTATTTTCAATTATACACAAAAAAGAAAATAACGCAAAGATTTCATAGCCAACATTGTACTGAGTATAAAAATTGTGCCACAGTAGTCACAAAAGCTCTTCATGTTGCTGGCAGAGACAGAGAGCTTATGGCTTATTCAAACAAAATCTCACCAATCTCAATGGTGAGGGTTTTGGGTTTAATCAGATTGCTTTCCCCACACCTACCATAAGAAAATGGAAGGAAGATGAGATATAATTTGGAGGCATGGAATCTTATGAAGATAAACAGACTAAAGCCAGGGGTCTTGGGTAGTCAAAGGGAAGTTCATGGAGATGAGAGTAAAAGAGATTGTTACTGGCAGACTAGAGGAAGTATGGGCAAGGCAGTGAAGACAAATTTTACCACTAGAAAAGAAAATGCTGCAATTTGGTTCTGCCTTCTCCCTTCTTAGAATCACAATAGCTTTTACTTAAATGTTATTAGTCCTTGCCTTCCTCCCACCCCAACTGCCATGGGCACTAGAGGGGTGAGACAAAGCAAAAATGAACCTGCATGGGGAGCTGGTTCAGTAGCAGCAATGGGGCTCCCAGGGATTGTCCAAGGCAAGCTGCAAGATACAAGGAGGAATGTGCTGGATTATTGATGCCATGAGGTACACAAAAAGGCGACTTGGTGGAAACTCTGTCACACAGATTGCTACAAGAAAGCTAGCCTGGCTAGCAGCCATGCATAGTGTCACTTTAATGTGCAGCCCTTCTGGCCTGGGAGAAGGCTGCCAGAGGCAGCATTCCCTAAGGGAGGCTGTGAGATTTGCCCTGCCCACTCTGGACACCGGGATCCTGTCAGCAGTAGTTAGGTGGGACTCTTTTCCCAGTCAGATTCCATTTATGAAAATACTGAGAATTGTTCTTTAATTTAGGCTTTAATAAAGATAAGACAAAGGTTAATTGAGAATGGCTGAGTCTCACATTATGTAATGAGGACTGCCTAAAATCTTCTGTACTGTTAACTTGGAAAATTGCTGCTGAATTCTGATATTGACCTCCACGCCTTCCTAACTAAAGAATTGATGGGTGTGTTGATTTTATGTTACCCAAGTCTAGCTGACCTGTATCTTCCATTCTTTCTAATTCTTGGCTCATATTGGTCTGGGTTCATATGGATTTTTTTTGTATCAAGGATCTTGTTACTAATTGCAGAGAATTCTCAATCTCTACATCTGTAATTTATCAAAGTTCAGATTTTTAAATAACAAAGGCCACATCAATTGCTGTCTAGGGAGGTTGCCTCGTCCAAAGTTCTCTGCAAAATGCCTGCTGTCAGTTACTTATAACCCAAAAATGGCTCCTTTCTCTACTTGGAATGTGCTGATCTCCTCCATCATCAGCATCTGCTTGCCTCTGCTCAGTTGCCTCTTCTGGTGGGCTGGGCTGGAAACTGGCTCCTTTTGGTAGCAAGAATTACTTCAGGAGTGAATCTCATCTTCTCGCTTTGGAAATCTAGAAATACATCCTAGAACTTCTGGCACAACCCCATTCAACATACACCTTTGGCCCTGGCTGGTTTTAGAGCTTTACTCTATAGGTATTTTATGTTTACAGATGATGACTAGAAAGAACTTGACTAGAAGACCACTATGTAAGGACACGAGTTTATACACTGTGCAAAGGTGCCCAGCCAAGGAGGCAAGTGGGGCTGAATTCCAGTCCTGCAGGAAGGAATGCCTTTTCTTTGCACAAAGGCAACAGCTCCCACCAACCCCTGTGCTGGTGAAGCTGTGTCCACACCAGGAGTATCCTTTTTGAATTTACACACTCCATAGGCTGGCAGCAGCCTTCCCTGAAACAGATGCTGTGGGATGGGGAAATTGGTTTTTAAAGAGCTCAAAGAAAAGTTTACCAGGATCATTCATGGAGGAAAAGTCAGCATGATCATCCCCAAAGTGGAAGCCAACAGTGATCAATCAAAAGACCAAAGAGGGCCAGGCGTGATGGTTCACGCCTGTAATCCCAGCACTTTGGGAGACAGAGGCAGATGGATCATTTGAGGTCAGGAGTTCAAGACCAGCCTGACCAACGTGGTGAAACCCTGTCTCCCCTAAAATACAAAAATTTGCCAGGCATGGTGACGGGCACCTGTAATCTCAACTCATTGGGAAGCTGAGGCAGGAGAATCGCTTGAACCCAGGAGGTGGAGGTTGCAGTGAGCCGAGATCGTACCACAACACTCCAGCCTGGGTGACAGAGCAAGACTCCCTCTAAAAAAAAAAGACCAAAGAGAGGCTAGGCACAGTGGCTCACACCTGTAATCCCAGCACTTTGGGAGGCTGAGGCAGAAGGATTGCTTGAGTCCAGGAATTCAAGACCAGCCTGGGCGACATGGTGAGACCCTATCTCTACAAAAAATTTAAAAAAAACTAGCCAGGTGTGGTGCTGAGTGCCTGTGGTCCCAGCTACTTGGGAAGCTAAGGTGTGAGGATCACTTGAACCCAGGAGGCAGAGGTTGCAGTGAGTTGAGATCATGCCACTGCACTCCAGCCTGGGCAACAGAGTGAAACTGTCTCAAACGACAACAACAACAAACCCCAAAGACCAAAGATTAAGAATCTGAAGCTTTACTCCCTAGCTCCATTGGAAGATGCTTTGCTTTGCTTTTCTTCTCTCCCTCTGCATTATTTCTCAAAGAGAAAGAGCTGATTTTTCCATGTGAAATAGGAAGAGGGCTTAGATGATACAGCACATACCACAGAACACAGGAGCCAGTTCAAAGATGCGTGAGCTGCCATAATACCACAAACACACCACTTAGCCCATGGAGTAACTCCAAGGACTGATCACATTCAGCCACAGTGAGGGTAGCCAGGGGGCTAAATGCACTAGCCCAACATGCATCAAAAGGGCAGCTTTGTTCATTGTGGCAGCACCTGCCCTCAGATATTGCTTCTTCCGGCTTCCCTTTCATTCTCTCATCTCTTGCGCTTTCTTTCTTGCTGCTCATATTCTATGTTCTGGAATTCTCGCTGCCTCCCAGACACTGTGGTTCACTTTGATTGATGCTCTTTGTTCTCTGTGTAAGTAGAGAACTGCTGAACAGAATAATATAGTCTTCAGCCAACTCTATCCTACCTTTTGTTCCTACCTTGCCTGCTCAGGCACAGCAGTCGATGTGGGAACAAATGTTTTTGAGCGCCTACTATGTGATGCATGATTCTAGGCACTGGGAACACAGTGGTGATCAAACCAGTCAAAAATCCCTGCTGGAGGGGATGAGGTGAGGGAGGGATAGACAATAAACAAAATAAGTAAATTGGCCGGGTGCAATGGCTCACATCTACAATCCCAGCACTTTGGGAGGCAGAGGCAGGCAGATTGCTTGAGCCCAGATGTTTGAGGCCCACCTGGGCAACAAGACGAAACTTCGTCTCTACAAAAAATATAAAAATCAGCTGGCTCAAACAAATTAACAAGAAAAAAAAAACAATCCCTTCAAAAAATGGGCTAAGGACATGAATAGACAATTCTCAAAAGAAGATACACAAATGGCCAACAAACGTGAAAAAATGCCCATCATCACTAATGATCAGGGAAATGCAAGTCAAAACCACAATGTGATATCACCTTACATCTGCAAGAATGGCCATAATAAAAAAAAATAGATGTTGGTGGGGATGTGGTGAAAAGGGAACACTATTACACTGCTGGTGGGAATGTCAACTAGTACAACCACTATGGAAAACAGCGTGAAGTTTCCTTAAAGAAGTAAAAGTAGAACTATCATTTCATCCAGCATCCACTACTGGGTATCTACCTAGTGGAAAAGAAGTCATTATACAAAAAAGATACTTGCACACGCATGTTTATAGCAGCACAATTTGCAATTGCAAAAATATGAAACCAGCCCAAACGCCCTTCAGTCAATGAGTGGATAAGAAATTGTGGTATGGCCTGGCGCGGTGGCTCACACCTGTAATCCCAGCACTTTGGGAGGCCAAGGCAGGCGGATCATGAGGTCAGGAGTTCGAGACCAGCCTGGCCAACATGGTGAAACCCCGTCTCTACTAAAAATACAAAAATTACCTGGGTGTAGTGGCACACGCCTGTAATCCCAGCTACTCAGGAGGCTGAGGCAGGAGAATCGTTTGAACCTGGGAGGCAGAGGTTGCAGTGAGCCGAGATCACACCATTGCACTCCAGCCTGGGAGACAGGGTGAGACTCCGTCTCAAAAAAAAAAAAAAAAAGAAATTGTGGTGTGTGTGTGTGTATATATATATATATATAGTATTCCGTGGTGTGTGTGTATGTGTGTATATATATATAAATATATACGTAATTATATATATTATATATAATTATATAATTATATATATTATATATAATTATATAATTATATACATACTTATATAATTATATAATATATAATTATATAAATATATATAATTATATAATATATAATTATATATATATAATTATATATATATAATTATATATTTACATATATAATTATATATATATAATTATATATTTACATATATAATTATATATATATAATTATATATTTACATATATAATTATATATAATAAAGGAATGAGATAATGGCATAAAAGGAATAAAAAGGAATGAGATAATGGCATTGGCAGCAATCTGGATGGAATTGGAGACAATTATTCTAAGTGAAGTAACTCAGGAATGGAAGACCAAACGTCGTATGTTCTCACTCATAAGTGGGAGCTAAGCTATGAGGATGCAGAGGTATAAGAATGATACAATGGACTTTAGGGACTTGGGGGAAAGGGTGAGAAGGAGGTGAGGGATAAAA
This sequence comes from Gorilla gorilla gorilla, assembly GCF_029281585.2. Classification (NCBI taxonomy): domain Eukaryota; kingdom Metazoa; phylum Chordata; class Mammalia; order Primates; family Hominidae; genus Gorilla; species Gorilla gorilla. Next base: position 118,603,675 of record NC_073224.2, read on the forward strand.
GACTACAAATTGGGTACAGTGTACACTGCTTGGGTAATGGATGCACCAAAATCTCACAAATCACAACTAAAGAACTTAATCATGTAACCAAACATCATCTGTTCCCCAAAGATCTATGAAAATAAATAAAAATAATAAAAATAAAAATAAAAAAGTTAAAATGCTATATATGTAAAAAAAAAAAAAAAAAAAAAAAAAACTAGCATGGTGGCACGTGCCTATAGTCCCAGTTACTCCAGAGGCTGGGGTTGGAGCCTTGAGCCCAGGAGGTAGAGGCTGCAGTGAGCTGTGATCACGCTACTGCACTCCAGCCTGGGTGACAGAGCAAGACCTTGACTCAAAAACAAAAAAGTAAATAAGATACATGGTATACTAGATGGTAACAAGTGTTAAAGAGAAAAATAAAGCAGGAGAGTGTGGAGGGTGTGGTGGTGAACATCCTGTAGTCTCAGCTACTTGGAAGGCTCAGGGGTGTGTAAAAAATACGTTTATATTTCTCTTCAGTAAATAACTGGAATTGAGATTCCTGGGTCCAATTATAAGCGTATGCTTACCAAACGTTAAACTGAAGAAAGAAACTGTCAAATGGTTTGCCATTTCATAATGGGTGGCCAAGAAAGCCCTTGATAAGAAGATGAATTTTGGTTAAAGATCTGAAGGAGGTGAGTGAGACTTGACATGTCTAAGGAGAAAATGCAGTGATCTTTTTGTAATTCTCAAGCTTCTGACTGGCTACACAGGGTTTATATTTTTACTAACTCTTATCAAGTGTATTAGTTATCAGCTGCTATGGAACAAATGACCCCAAAACTTAGTGGCTTAAAACAACAAAATGTTGTCTCACGGTGAGTCAGGAATCCAAGTGTGGCTTATCTGCATCCCTTTGGCCCAGGGTCTCTCACAAAATGCTGTTATGAGGGCATTGGCCAGGACTGCAGTCATCCCCAGGCTCAGCTAGAAGAGGATCTGCCTCCGAGATCACGCAGGTGGCTGTTGACAGACCTCAGGTCCTTACCAGCTGTTAGCTGAAGGTATCAGTTTCTTGCAGCTTGGACCTCTCCATGGGGCAGCTGATAACAGAGAAACCCTGCAAGGCAGAAGTCAGACTTTCAATAATCTGATCTTAGGAGTGACATCCATCATTTTTACCATATTAAATTGGATGGAAGCAACTCATTAGATCCAGCCCACACTCGAGGGGAGGGGGTTACAGAAGGGTGTGAATTCCAGGAGGTGAGGATGGTTGAGGCCATTTGGAGGTTGACTCTCTCCCCAAGAGTAGAACAAAGGCATGTACATCCTTCATATGCACCTGGATGACATTCCCTTGTCAATTTTCCCCATAACAGCCAGAGTGGTCCTCACAAAATATAAGCGAGAGCATATCACTTCCCTCTCCAAACCCTCTATCACACCTTAGAGTGACACCTGCAGCTCACTAGCTGGCTGCGGCCTCACTCTCCTGCCGCGTATTCCACCATCCACTTGACTCACGCCACTCTGGCCGCAGGAACCTTCTTGCTCTTGCACAAATATGCTGAATCTCTTCCTGCCCTGTGCACTGCTCCCACTTGGCCCTCCTTCCCCATCACTCAGGTCTGCTCAGCTCTCACCTTCTCCACGGGGCTTTTTCTGTCCACCTATACTTCAGCCCTCTCCACTTATTCTACTTTATTTTCCTCATACCACTTATCCCTATCTGAAATGGTCTATTATTTGGTTGTTTGCTTCTTGTCCTCCTCCCTGACTAGAAGGTAAGGTTGACAAGGTGAGGGACTTTTGTCTATTTTGTTCACTGCTCTATTCCCAGTGCCTGGGACTTAAAAGAGTCTCAGTGGATGTCACCAGAATAAGCGAGTGACTGAACAGCATTTGGATGTACGTAAAGATGAAGTCATCTGTAACACAGTAATAATAGTATTTTCCACTTGGGGGGCTTATTATATCCTAGGCAATTTACAAACATAATTTCATGTAATCCTTACAAAGATCCCATGAGGTGGGTACTATCATTATCCTCATCTTACAGGGGAGGAAAACGAGGCTTGGTAAGACCAGGAAACCCACACGAGCTCACACAACAAATGGAAGAGCTGAGATTTAAGCCCACAGTTTTCTGACCCTGCAGCCCACACTGTCTCCCCAGCAATAAAGCAACCCAGACAGTGGCTGTCCGCACAGGCTGTGCACAGGAGCACCCGCGGGGCACAGGCCTCGCCACCATAGTGCCATAGTCACCATAAGACTATTTCTACAACTGTTGCCTAGGAAATCCTAATGTACAGGCTAGGATAGCGATCCTGTCTCACACTTCAAGATCTAGTGACAAGTATTAACGCAACGCCTACCTCTATAGTAGTCTACAATTTAACAGAACCTTTCATCTCAAGCCACCTTTAGGCAAAACTGTGACATTTAGCTTGGGGCTACCCAGAGACCCTGCTGAGACTTGAGCAGCCCAGGTTTCTGCCCTTCTCACCTATGCTCACCCACACTTTGTCCTCCTCCCTCAGAGTTCTGTGCTGTCCCTCAGGGACAGTGAGAGGACGAGGCAGGGCTGCTCCCCCAGTCAGAGCTTTCAGCCCCATTGCTGCCACTGGCTGCAGGCTCATGGACAAATGAGGCTCCAGCTCCCAATCAGCCTCCTCTCCCTTGTCAGCGCAGTTGACAGCAATATCACCCGTCTGGAGCACCTGCCTCCCAGTATTCCTCACTCCTGCCACACTGAATTCCCTTCAGTCCCTGAACTTGTTATGCTCTCTCACCTACTGGCTTAGCTCATGCTTGTGCCTCTACCAAGAAGATTCTTTCCCTCTGATCAGCTAGTTAAATCCTATTAATGCTCAGGTCTCTGTAAATGTCACTTCCTGACCTAGGGAAGGCTTCCCTAACTACCCCCTGTGTGGGTTAGGTACTTTCCTGCTCCACTGGCACCCAGGACTTCCTGTATAACAGGAGAACACCAGCTTGCCTTCATAATTACCTGTACTTTCATAGAGGCTCCCTGAGATCAGGAACCATGCATGTTGGGTATCTGTAGCCCAGCATTTACCTCCTCTCCTCTGGAAAGAGTTTACTAAATTTCCTTTCCTTTTTATTTCAGCCATGTGGTTTGTGTGCGACTGACGCTAACGTCCAACTCCATCTGGAGAGCTTAAGTTAATGGGCATACCCTACCTCCATTCTCCCTGTCACAGTGGCTCAGGATTGACATGTGACTCAGGCCAGGCCAATCAGGCTGCACCTCAGGGCTCTGCCTGGAGAGATGAGCGCTGGATTCTTTCTCCCCTGCCACACATGTAGCCTCTTGGGATACTGGAAGAAAGCCAAGGTTTCTCCCAGTTATGCTTAAATAACCTGTGTCAGCATCAAAGACAGAGCCCTGTGGCATCCTGATAGTGTTCCCCTTTCAGGTTGATGTTGCAATAGTGGCCACTATTCTTTGGATCTGGCTGTTACACCAGTTAACCCTGTGCATTAAAGGAAAGTGTATTCAGTAAGCAAGTTCAGTAACAACTCAGGGGCTTAACATCTTCACCAGCGGAGGTGAGGGTTGAGGTGGCGGAGTCTGGCCTGCAATGGAGTCATGCAGAGCTAAGAAATGGAGAGAAAGAAACGGAGTCCGGTCACATTATTTGAGGCACTGGATCAAGCATTGCCTGAAACTAGAGCTACCTCTAGATTTGTCAATTACACAGATCAATCAATTACCTTTATACTTAAATGAGATTGGGTTTGCTTGTTGTTGTCGTTACTTGCAATGAAGAAAACACCTTAAATTCTGCCTTATTCACCACTGAATCCTCAGCCCTCAGCACAGTGACTGGCACCTAGCTGTGAGTGAATGTAAGTTTCTTTGCTCTAGGTAAGAAATCAGGGGACTAGCAACTCCAGCAGGGAGGACAATATAAGCACTTGGCTCTTTCTAGGCAGGTGCTACAACGCTGGTTCTACTTCTTTCTCCCAGTTCCTACACAACAGTACATCAGGGATCCCTCTCTCAGCTCCCCTGGGCCCTGAAGACCCAGGAGCTCTTCTATCTGGCTGCTGAGATGCAATCCCTACCTCCTGGTCCTACTTACAGAATCATCCCTAACCAGCTTCATTCAAGTCCCCAGCCTGCCTCAGCAGGCCATGGTAACTCGGAGCCTGTTACAGACCATGGGGCCACTCAAAGCACAGATTTAGGGCACCGTCTACTTGCTTTTTAAAAAATCTGGGCTGTAATTGGTTCTTCCACTCACACACTGAATAAATTCTGTGCCCTCTCTTGTGTCCACAATCTGATTTTATCACTGTTATTGGAATAACAGAATTTGAGAAAGAAACATAGAGGTCATTTAGCTCAACTCCATTCCCAGGGCAGGTGCCACCACTACTACGTCTCTGACTGAGGTCTAGCCTGCTTTGGCTTGAATACAACCAGGGACCGGCTGCTCCATCCTTTGCAAGTCGGGCACATTGTCAGACAGCTCAGATTGTTAGAAAGTTCTTCCTGAAATTGAGCTGGAATCTGCTTCCTTGTCATTCCACCTAGTCCTGGATCTGCCATCTGGAGTCCCTGGCATCAGCCTGATCCCTCCCCCACATGGCAGCCATTGGGATATATGAGGACAGCTCACATGTCCCTAACGTCTGCTTGGCTCCAGGCAAAGAATCCCTTGTGCCCTTACCCAGTCCTCATAAGACTTGGTTTCCTGATATTGCACCAGCACATCATCCCCTGAATGTGCTCCATTTGTGATTGTTCACCTCTCTGAAAATATGGTTCCTTGAAAGGATCTCAACAGTCTAGCTGTAGCCTGTCCAGCACCAAGCACAATAGAACCACCTGTACCTGGTTCTGGGCTCACCACACCTGTTAATGATGATATGTAAATTCCCAGTGCCATTTTTAAAGTCTCATCATACTATTAGCTCAATGTAATCTTAGAGAAAATAAACCCCTTCCATTGGATTTTCCATATTTGAACATTTGATATGTGGAGCTTCATAGAGATTTGTCTTGAATGTTATCTTACAGGGTTTAGACTGGGCAGAATCACTAGTGATCATATAATTTTTCATACAAATTGTGACAGTTTTAAGATTGAAAACAGGTGCTATTAATACTATCAACAATCACTTTGAGACAACAGACACAACCAGGGCTGTCCAAACAAACCTAGACCCAGGACCACCCTAAGCAAAGTGGTTAGGACCACAGAGTCTGGGTTCAAATCCCAGTGTTGTCATTTACCAGTTTGTTACTTAATCTCTTGATGTTTCTGTTTTCCCATCATGGAAAGGGAGATAACATTTTTACATCATAGGATCATCATAAGTATTAAACAAGATCATGTATGGAAAGCATTTAACCCAGAGCCTGGCTTACATTAAATGCTTAGAAAATATCACTTGTTATTTTTAGCTTGTTGAGATCTTTTAAAATTTGACCAGCTATCCCTCTCAGCATTGTGTCATTTTTAAATCTGAGAGGTACATCTTCCACAGCCTCGTCTGAGTTGTTGCTTAAATAACCTGTGTCAGCATCAAAGACAGAGCCCCATGGCAGGCTGCTAGTGTTCCCCTTCCAGGCTGATGTTGAAGTATTGGCCACTATTCTTTGGATTTGGCTGTTACACCAGTTAACTCCGTGCATTAAAGGAAAGTATGTTTAGTAAGTAAGTTCGGTAGCACCTCTGGGGCTTAACTGGTATACAGGTTTATGTTTCTCTCACATGAAAGTCTGGAGAGGCCCCACTTTGGCAGAAGTCCATCCTCCCACCATTAGCCAGGGACCCAGGCTGATGGCAGCTCTTCTGTCTTCAGCATGTGGCTTTCTGAGTGGTTCTGCTGGTCACCATTCCCACCAGCAGGAAGCGGGAGAAGAGTGTAGAGGAGCAAGTGGAGGAGATATATGTGCTGGCCTGCTAGGGGCATGGATCACTTCTGCTCACAAGCACATAGGGGAGAACTTAGACACAAAGGTGCGCCACACCATAGGGAAGGTGGGAAAGGCAGGGCAGCTTAGCTGCCAGGGGCCAGCTCCACTGCCGTTCCTACAGAAGAAGGGGAGGAGATTTTGGTGGACGCCTAGGAATTCCCACCACTCCCACCCACCTAATGCATTATCATTCAGGCCACAATTTTCTATCTTGTCCTCGAGGAAGTAAGGTGAGACTCTACCAAATACCTTATGAAATCAAAGGCCTTCACCATTCTGCTCTGCTACTAGCAAAGAAAGGAAATCATTTCCAGGGCCTCATGAGGAGATGGCACACAGGCAGCCCACACTCTGTCTGAAAAATGGTTTTACATTTGGGGCAGTGAAATTCATTTAATCCTTCCATTAATCTGTGTGGGGAAGAAAGAAAAAGAAGGCAGAAACATAGTGGTGTTTAAAAAATGAAATGAAATGAAATTCCAAGTATAAGAGCCTTATGGAAAAGTCAAGCAGAAAAGGAGTTATACATAAAAATTAAAATGATCTTCAAGATTGCTTAATATTTCTCTTGGAACATTCCTGAGCTCCTTGAAATGAGATGTAGGACTCAGATTTCTGACACAAGTAACACAGGCATTATGGTCAGCCCTTAAACTCCAGCCTGCAGCTCTTAAAGTCAAGTCGAGCACTGCTGATAAGCAACCTCATTTATTCATTCAGCAAACATGTGGAGAGAAGCTTCTCAGTGCCATGCACTGTGTGGGGAATAAAGAAATAAACAAGCTGTGGGCCCTACTCTTGAAGGTCTTTCAGACTCAAAGATTCCTAGTTGCAAATATCAGAAACCGTGTCTGGCTACTCTAAGCAGAAAGAGAATTTACAAAAGAATATTAGGTCACAAAAACTCCGGGAAGCTATGAAGCTAGGAATAATGCCTCAAAACACTTTGCAGAATAGTCTAGAAGAGACTATGCTGGCCCCCCTGTCAGCACAGACACACAGCTTGGTGACCCTGCCTGTGTGGGACCTCAGATGCTTTCATCAGAATCTTCTGAAATTGAGGAAGATACAAGCCATCTTAGCCAGAACATACTCCTCCCAGTTCTCGCTGCTTTGCAGTGCTAGCTTCTGATTCAGAGTCCTTCTGATGCAGCTGTGCCCTAGCTGCAAGGAAGGTGGGAGAGTGAGTACCTGCCTTCTAAGTTAGGATGTGGGGATTCGTAAAACAGAATTCCCCAAACATAAGGAAGATGTGAAAAGGTTCTGGGTGGCCAAAACATTGATAAGTGTCCATGATGAGGTGAAAAATACATGCAAATGCATATATTAGAATGGAATATGGGCTTTATGAAATTTATGAACAGAGTTGTGAAAACACAGAGGACAGAGAAATAAAACCTAACACAGCAGGTCAGAGAAGACTTCACCAAGTGAGTCTCCACCTGTCCCACCCACCTAAAGTGTTATCATTCAGCCCGCATTTACTATCTTATTCTCTGCATCATAAGGGATGCTTGAGAACTTTCTGGGGAAAGTTTCTGAGGAAGGGCCCTGCACACAGAGGAAAAGCATGTGAAAAGGGATGCAAGTGGGAAAGGCTTGGTAGGTCTGCGGAGTGGCTCCATGTGGTAAAGGCAAAGGCTGAGTGTCAGTAGCGAGGGGCAGATAGGCTGAGAGTGACAGGTCAAGATCAGATCACAAAAGCCTTTTATGGTCATTGGATGTCATTGAAGGATGAGAGTAATGTGATCTTTTTGTTTTTAAGAGATTACCTGGTGCTATGTAGAGGGTGGATTGGATAGGAAAGAAAATGAAGATGGAGACAGGGTCCAGAGGCTGGTGTGAAAGACCAAGTGAGAATGACACAAACCTGAATTAAGGCAGTGGCAGCAGGAAGGAAGGGAAAGTTGAACCTGAGAAATTGCTCTGCCCACTGGGAAACCCAAACTATGGGTCTGGAACAGAGTTGGGGATCATTAGCTTTAGATGGTAGTCAGTACAATAAGAGAGGCCACAGAGGGCGAACAGAAGATGACTGGGAACCCTTACAGTTAAGCATTAGAAAGCCCAAGTCAGGTTTCCCAATCCCAGCAGCAAACAAAGGCAGGATGTGCCCAGGCCATAAAGCGTAACACTGGGTATTAGGGGTAAGAGGGTGGAGATCTTGATCCAAGTTCCCTGGAGCTCATTGTTGTGTTGAAGCACATGACGGCGTTGTAGTTTTTTGGCTACCTGCTTCAATTTCCTCTTCTCATTGTAATGGAGCAGGATTTCTTTTTGGGGAATCCCCTCTCACCCATTCTGTGCAGTCTTGGGGGTGTTAATCAATGTGACCTGTCTGGCCCTGGCTAAGAGGTGAGCATGGGTCCCAAGAGCATTCAGATTCTCTTCAAGGACTTCTTATTTTGAGCTGAGTGAAGCAAGGCTGGAAAGAAGAGTTTGGAGTTGATTCAACCCAGCAGCATCTCCCTAAGGAAACCACCCCTTAATTCCTGCCCCATGGAATCCTGAGCTGCCCTAGCTCAATTATTCTTTAATTCTGGTTTCTAGCTTTCTCTTCTACTCTGTGAACTCAGTGAGACACTTAACTGAATTCTTTTCTGCTTGTGGGAGTCAGAATCTGTGGTTTGCAATCAACCCCGACTCACAGAGTAACAGGCACTTAAGTCAACTGTGTATAAGAATTCCTCCAAACCAACCTCCCAACAGGTGCAAAGCACTTATGAAAAAGGAATGGGGCTGTCATGCACACTGGAACAGGGATCATTCTAGCTGTGACTTTATTCTCACTTGTCACAAGACCTTGAATGGGTTCCTTCACCTCTCCAGGCCTCGGTGCTCTCATCTGCAAATCACAGTGTGGGGTTGGATGATACTTGGTGTCCAGTGGGGTGCTGGTAAACTGTTTCTTTAAAAAAAAAAAAAAAAAGAAAGAAAGCATTTTGCTGGCTTTTAAGCTACTTGGTCAAAAATCTGCTTCCTTAGAACATAGAGAATTAATAAGCATCTCAAGCTTTTGCTTTTCCTTTTTAATGATGCCTGCACCATCAGAGTATTCTAGCGTTCTCTCTTTTGTTTGGCATATAATCATGCACAACATTTTTATTTCTTTAAGGTGGGAGTATATTTTTATTTCCTAAATGCCATACTATGAAGATCAAAGTCTTAAGTGTGTTTGTGTAGCTCAAAAATAAAGATATATTAAGGGGGGAGAACACTGGTCTAAGCACAAGGCACACTTAAAGAAAGTTTTACTTTTGGTTGTATTTTCTTTGTATATTACAAACACTTATTTAACTTGCTGTCATTTGAAGTAAAAAATTTCCAAAGTGTGTGCTCAACAATAATCATTGAAATGTTTCCAGTGAAAAAAAGAAGTGAAAGCCTTGATTAATAGTGTTTGATAATTTCTGTGGTATAAATATTCCTTCCATGGCTAACTTTCAAGCTACCAATGGTTTAACAACCAGCTTTCTAATTTCCTGGAATTTTCACTTTTGCAATCAGGTACAAGCCAGCTCTGGTACATCACTGTTGGTGTCCCTTCTAGGGCTGACTTCTGGTCTGTACCACTCTACACTGGGAAGCTGGAAGACTAAGTCTTTGACTCTTGTTGGAAAGAAAGCATATAGGATGGCATTTCTCAAACTCCATAGCAGGGAACTTGTTAAAATGCAAATGCCCGCAGACTGCTATTAGGCACTCTGAATTAGCATAGGGGTGGAAGGGTTCCCAAAAATTTGCACCATTAACACACTCCCCAGATGATTCTGATGCAGGCGGTGTGAGGGCCAGACTTTGAGAGTCACTGGCTTGGAAAGTGGAAGGGATGGAGATAAAACGGGTGAGAGTGGTGGGAAATGGAGTGAGGCAAGGGGAGAGAGGATTATGGAGGAAATGATGACCCAGACCATAGACACAATTGGGAAGCAAAGAGGAGGGAGGCAGGAGATATTCTCAGCTTGATATCCAGACTTGGAGGGCTCTGCAGAACACCATGTACCAGAGGGCTTTAATAAGAGATGATGAAGATCATTATGGCGATGAAGGAGGGCAGTAGGCTTTGTTAACCAGCTTTACAGGGCTGGTAGGAAGTAGAGCCATCTGGTGCATATTTGGTACATTACAGAATCTATTTTATTTTCACTCATGCTACTCAGCCAAATTTATATCTGTTTCTGGCTGCAGAACTTGCCTGGTATTAGACTAAGCCCTGAGCTCTGAGCAGGAAGAATCCCACGCCAAGGATGTGATCAGTTTTTGCCGATCCTGGGGGCAAGGCTGGATTTCTAAGCCTTCCTAGAATTTCAGCCCTTGTTCTAGATGGTGGGAACCCAAGAACATTCCAAGTGAATGATTGAAAGTCCTGAAGGAATCTGTGCTCATATCACCAAACCACCTATCTCCTCCTGCAGGAGAGGGCAGCATTGGCCCCAGCCTCCCTGTGAGGCCCTTCACATCCTCATTTCCATTTCTCTATTGCTTCTGGGGGTCAAGGACCTTGTTTATCTTTTCAGGCCAGGGCCTGCCTCTCAGTAGGTGGAAGAATGAGGCAGGTAGGTGATTGTAACGTACAGGGATTGGGAAGCACCATTAGGGCTGGCCTGGCTGAGACAGATACAGATAGAAGAAGAGTAATTGCCCAGTGGTAGGGGGTAGCTAAATATTAGGGGTCGAAAAAGCCTGAAATTTACCCTACTTGAGAAGGAAAACAAATCTGCTTAAAGCTACACAGTAAATTAATAATAATTAAAAAAAAAAAAGACTGACTAATGGTCCTCCATACCTCCGTCACTCCCCCACACAAAAGAAAACAAGATAACTTTCAGGAAAGTTGGGGAAGGGGAGGTACATGCTGCTTATGAGGCTCTTGGGAGAGCATTTGTTGTCGCTTCCTAGTCTTTGGCCTTATTCCAGTCCAACTGTTCAAAGGCACTGGGGCAGAATTTGTCTTCCCTGGGCTGGAACACAGGATATCACTAAGATTCCTCTGGATCCTGGAATGATGCTTCGAGTTGCACACACCTGCTCTGACTTTCCCCATTTAAAATTCCTCGTTAGAAATCCTTCCTTCCACTCTGACGTCCCAGACGTCGCTCTTGGATCTTCCGCCCGCTTGCCTTGCATTCCCACCCCTCAGCTCAGACAGATGAAATGCAGGATAAAACCTTTCAGTACACAGGGCAGGGACCTTGTCTTTGTGTCTCATAAAGTGCGTGTACACCCGCAGTGCTTTGTAAATAATAAATGGCCACAATAAAGAAGCTGCTTCTTTGGGGTCAGGGGTGCCTGTTTGCAGAAAAACAGTTCCCCCTACACCTCCTCCCACCAGGTCTGGCTCTGCCTGGCACAGCTGTCACCAGAGCCTGAGGATGCAGTGCACAGAGATTTCCAAGGGGACATGTGACCTGAAAACTTAGGGTTCCAAACAGAATAAAAGGCACCACGCCAGGATTTCTTGGCCAGGGGAGGTCAGAGAGCAGCTTGCTGACATACTATGTACTTGAAAAATAAATGTACCGTGGAAATGCAAGATGTCATTATTATTACTTCGAATTTTATTGTTCTGCTTAATCTGGCCTTTACAAATTACAACAGCACAGGCTTTTTTAGCCAAGTGTATAATAATAATTTACTATTGAAAGAGAGATTGGCTGGTAATAACAGGTATTATTACTCTAATAATAACTTGCCAATTTCATACAAAGGAGAAGGAGACCTCTTTCCAGATGGGTGAACAAGCGAAATAGACAAGGGGGTTTCATGAGGGTGACTATGGGAAGGGCAAGGACATGATTACAACGTGGTCACTCATTATAATGACCCCCATCACTGATGCTGAGAACAAGTGGAGTAAAACTCTCAACTAGCCTGCTGTTTTCTCACTACAATTCAGGAACAGCAGTTCATCTTTTTGAAAATATGCTGCTAAAATCTCCCCTCTGTGTTTCCGGTTGCAGGGCACTATCAGGGCAACAAAACGTTCTAGAACAATGAGCTCATCCATCAGGTATTTTGGAGGCCTTCATAATAATAGTAGCTGCCATTTATTGCAGCCTTGCTATGCGCCAGGCACTGTGCGTCACCTCATTTACTCCTCTCCACCTTCTCTATGAAGTGAATCCTACTATCCATTTTATACATGAGAGACCTTAGGCTCAGGGTCAATAGGCCCAGTGTTCTAGCCAGGATCCAAACATAGACTGAATCCGGAGCCCAAGATCTTAACCACTGTGATCTACCACCTTTACTGCCACTTGGCAATGTTTCAATGGTTGAAATAGCTGAGTATTAGTGACTCAAACTTGACACCTCTAGGCAAGAGGGAATAGTTTTCAAGCATCCAAGCTGATGGAAGGACAGAGTGGGATGGATAGCACCAATGCACAGGTGCTCAGGGAGTCACTTGGACTTGGCTGTGGATGGCCTAACTGGGAGAGTTTGCAGCAGAATTGCTTTCTGAGTTATGTTTTTCCAGACAGGTATTAAAAATAGCCATGATCTCCGAGACTACTCTGGCTAGGTGGGAGAGGAGAGTGACTCTGAAGGAGGGGTGGGAGTGGAGAAACTACTGCGGCATAAAAATTTGACTACAGATAATTTGTAAAGTTGATGATCAACCTTTATTAGATTTGCTCTTTCTAATTAGCAGAGCTGGATGGTTGGAGCTCCTTCATCCCTCTGAGACTTTATTTTTTAAATTTCTTTATCTTTAAATGAGGAATGTGGAGGAAAATTAGAAGGGTGGATGCTTCGAAGTTCTTATTGTCTAGCTCTGACCATCTGCCCTGGACTCAATTTATTCCAGATTGCCAGTTCCATGAGCCATCTTAATGAGCAAGCAGGGAGAAGGTCTCAGTCCAAGGCTTGCTCTGGCCTAAAGTGATTGCCTCACGAACTACTCACTAATTTTTAATTAATGCTCTGATCCATCCCAGAACCCTGGCTTGTGCATATTCTGCCTCTTCCCCCCACCCTTCACAAGCAGGAAGAAAGACGTCTGGGCTGCTTCAGTGCCTGTTGGGACAGGAAAAATAGCCAGGGCAGTGTACATCCCTTTCATTTTCAGGGAAGTCACAGAACCACATCTGTTTTTTAAAGCGCAAGAGTGGAAGACTGGGATGGGGGAGAGGCTAGGGGAGAAGGGATGTGAGTATGTGGTGGGGGCTATGGATGTGGTAGTGATGAGGCGAGTGTGTCTATGAGTAATACGGTGTGTGTGTGATGTCATGTGGGTGTGCTATGCAGGTCAAGTGTGTGATGGTGTCTGTGTGTGTGCACGTGTGTTGTGTGTGAGATGTGGTATGAGTTGCTGTGGAGGTCAAGTGTGTTTTGTGTTTGAGTATGGTGTGTGTGTGCTCATGTGCAGTGTGGTGTGGTCTGAGTGTGAGGGGTATATGTGTGTATGTGTGGTACGGTGTGTGATGTACAAATGTGCTGTGTTGTGCAGGTCAAGTGTGCTGTGTGTGTATGGTGTGTGCATGTACAGTGGGGTCTGGGTTCTATGGATGAGCATGTGCATGTTGTGTAGTGTGTGTTCTGTAGTGTGGTGTGGTGAGTGTGGAGGAATGAATGCGGTGGTAGTGATGGTGGTGATGGTGGTGCCTGTGTATATGTGTGCATGTGTGAAAAGAGGCAGAGCAAGAATGAGAGCATCTCTAACAAAATAAGCTGCTTGAAAAGGGAATTTTTCTATCCCTAGAAATTTGCCAGAATATCTTCCTTTTTTGGCTAAAGCCTCTGCTCAGAAGGTCTCTGCTGCTCTGGATAAAAAAGGACAAGCTGGGTTTCAACAAAATAAAATGAGTGTTAAAGATACTCTGGGGAGAAGCATTTTTACAAACCCAGTGCTAACGATGCAGTGGTTTCAGTTTCCTTCCATTGAGTGAGAAGGAATATTTAATTTTGAAACCAGTGGAGGCTCAGGCCCTACGCAGCAAGGTAGAGGAGACAACAGCACACGGCCCCTTTGTAGATTCATCCCTGCTCCCCTGACAGCTCCTGTTTCCAGGTCACGGATGGGATGAAATCCTCTTTGTGGAATACTGAAAAGGACTTTTGGTCTCCAGGGTTTGGCATTCCAAACAGAAGTAACCGAAGTCACCCTGATATGGAGGTGCCATCTAGGGGCAAGAAGGGGCTGGAGGAGGCTCCTGAAGAACAAGGAAAGGAGTCATCTAGCCAAAGGATTTTGTCACAGTCCTTCACACATGCTTTCTGGAGCTGGGGTCCTTGTGCAGGGCAATGTTCCAGAAGGGCTCAGCCCAGACAAATCCAGCAGGTTCAAAAGCATTTCCACTGAGAGGCTTTTCTTCAAGCCAAGCTCCCTGGCAGAGAGGCATTCCAGAGAAAGGCAAATGAAGTAAACATATGGAAAAAAGTTTACATTCATGTCATCAAGGAAATACAAATTAAAACAATAATTGACACTGACTTGGTGAAGTTCTTTAAAATGATCATGTCGGGGCACTCTCATGCTGCGGGGAGAAGCACACATTGGAAGGGAGGCAGTTTGGTAACATTTATCAAGAGCCTTAAAGCCTCAAAAGTGTCTCTACCCTTTGGCTCAGTGATTCCATTTCTATGAGTTTATTTTTAAAAACTCATCAGAGTACAAAGATTTCTGTAAGGATGTCCATTGCAGTGTTAGTTATACATGTGAAAAATTGGTATTAACTTCAATGTTCAAAATAGAAAAGTCTAAAATAAATGTACCTTCTAAATAATGAAATACTGTGTTGACATTAAAAATCGTAATTTTGGACACTACCTAATAAGGTGGGAAAATAGTCAAATACAATGTAAAGTTAAAAAGGAAATATTTTTAAAATATATATATAATGTATATTTATAGAAAAAGGGGCTGAAAGGATGTACATCAAACTTAATAGCTGTTTCCTTTGTGGAAATGGCATAAGTGATTTTTTCTTTATGCTTTTCTGCATTTTCCATAGTTTTATATACTGGGAAATAAATATTATAATGATAAATAATAAAAACAACGTATATAATTTAAGAAATAAGGCTGAGGCTGGATATAGTTCCTCATGCCTGTAATCCAAGCACTTTGGGAGGCCAAAACAGAAGGATTGCTTTGAGGCCAGGAGTTCAAGATCAGCCTGGGCAACACAGCTGAGACCCCGTTCCTACAAAAAATTTTAAAATTAGCTGGGCATGTGGCGCATGCCTGTAGTCCTAGCTATCCAGGAAGCTGAGGCAAGAGAATCACTTGAGTCTAGGAGTTTGAGGAGGCAGTGAGCTGTGATCGTGCCACTGCACTTCAGCCGGGGTGACAGAGTGAGACCCTGTCTCAAAAAATAAACAAAGAAATAAATAAAACATTCCTATGAACAACAATGACAAAGACAGTAGTATAATTTCTTTCAATTAGAGGGAAAGGCACTCACATTTCTAAGTACCTCCTCTTATGTGCAAAGTCTTGGACTTGTGTCACAAGTCTCACAATAGCCTTGGGACGGATGTCTCTTCTCATAGCTCCAATGCTTTTCCCCTCCCCTCACTTTCAGCCCATGGTCTTGCTTCCTATTTCATTGAGAAAATGAAAACAATGAGAAGACATCTTCCATACTCTCCCACTATTGCTTCTACCTCCTACCTGCATCTGTGCCTGTAAATTTGGCTTCCCCTGGTATTGTTACAGATGACTCACCTGTGCTCCTCTCTAAGGCCAGCCTCTGCACTCATGCTGCAAGTCCAGTATCCTTTTGCCTACTCAACATTTCTCCACAAGTCTTCCCTCTCTATCTCACGTCTTCAATTTCCCTCGCTATTGGATCATCCCATCAGCATATAAACATGCTACAATACTGCCCACATTTTAAAAAATTCTCAGCTGGGCATGGTGGCTCACGCCTGTAATCCCAGCACTTTGGGAAGCTGAGGTGGGCAGATCAAGAGGTCAGGAGTTCAAGACCAGACTGGCCAACATAGTGAAACCCCGTCTCTACTAAAAATACCAAAAAAAAAAAAAAAAAATTAGCCAGACCTGGTGGTGCGTGCCTGTAATCCCAGCTACTCGAGAGGCTGAGGCTGGAGAATTGCTTGAACCTGGGAGGCCGAGGTTGCCATGAGCCAAGATCGTGCCATTGCGCTCCAGCCTGGGCAACAGTGTGAGACTCTGTCTCAGAAAAAAAAAAAAAAAAATTATCTCTTGAGTGACAGCTCCCTCCAGCTACACTTCCTCCTTTTTACACCCACTTTTGCAACAAACTCAAAAGAATTGTCTATATTCACTGATTACATTTCCTCCTGTTTTCTTTAAAACTTAATAGTCAGCTGTCACCGTACCCCGGTCCATTGAAATTGTTCTTATCAAGCTCATCACTGACCTCCATGTTACTAGTCCAATGATCAATTCTCACTCCTCATCTTGCTCAACCTCTCAGCAGCCTTTGATGCAGCTGAAATAACTGACACTTCTTGAAATGTTTCCTTCACTTGACTCTCAGGAGTCTATACAATCCTGGTTTCCTGCTATCTCACAGGCCGCACAGTTGCTGTCTCCTTCTGCTGATTATAACCTGCTCTAATCCCCAGGGTTCCATTCTCTGCTCTCTTTTCCTCTGTAAATACGAATCTCTTCCTTGAACTTCAGATATATAGATAGATAAATTATAAATTGATAGGCAGATAGATATCATATTAATCAAACTTAATCAAAATTAAACTTCCTGTCCTCTTTCCCAGACCCACATTCCCACCACTGCCTTCCTCATATCAGTTAGTGGCAACAATATTCTTACCATTGCTAAGGTTCAAAACCTTGGTATCACCCTTGAGGAATCCTTCCCTTTCACTCTACATCTAATCTATTAGCAAATGTTGTCTCTTCCACCTTCATAATACATCCAAAATCCAGTCACTTCTCAACACCTCCACTGCTACAATCATCTGGTCCAGGCCACCATCATCTCTCTCCTGGATTTTTTCCTCCAAACTAGTCTCTTTAATCCCACCATTGACTCGCTTCATTTATTCTCAAACAGTAACCAGGGCAACCTGCTAAAATGCAAATCAGATAATGTCACTCCTTCCCATCTTAATCAGAATAAAAGCCCATGTCTTTCCAAAAGCTCGTAAGAACCTGTATAATCTGGGTCTCTGTTTCTTTCTCCATCTCATCCTACTTCTCTCTGCCTTCTCACTCTGCTCTTTCCATAGTGACTTCCTGGCTGACCTAGAACACACCAGGTATGTTCTACTTCAGATATGTGTCTGGCTGCTCTCTCATATCCCAAGATTTTTGCACAAATGTCACCTTCTCGATGAGGCTTTCCCTGATCATCCTGTCTAAAATTGCTTTTTGCCCCATGTCCCCTTTTCTTGCCTCATGGTCTCTATAACACTTGCCACCATCTGATACACTATGTAGTGTACCTTTCGTTTGCTGTCTAGAGTGTAAACTCCATGAGGCAGGGTCTTTTGTCTGCTTTGTTCACTGTTATACCCCTAAAACCTGGATCAGTGCCTGGCCTAAAATAGGAACTTGGTGAACATTTGCTGAATGAATGAATGAATGAATGAATGAACTAGCAGTGATTGAAAAAGACTCAACAGCCTACTCAGTGCTTTAAAAATATGCCACTAATTACAGGCCCAGAAAGAAAATTAGCCGTAAGCATTTCTTTTCTGTTCCCATTAGAACCTCTAATGAGAGTGCACGGTTGTTATTATTTCAAAAGCAACAGCTTTCCAGTGTTTAACAATGTGCTAAATGCTTTTGCTGTTTGTTTCCATTCCTTTTTCCCTAATGGGTAAGGGGATTCGATGGCTGATTTCCCCACTCCAATCACCATCGGGAGACTGGTTTTCCTCATGGCCCTTGGCTTCTCCTCTTCTCAGATTCAGCCAGCTCTTAGTCAGTTGATAAAATCTTTGAGCACCTACTGTGTACTGTGTGTAGGGTTCTCTCTTTGAATCATAAGTCTATTGCGCACCATGAAACATAAACCAAATGTTGGTGATGCAGTCCCAGTGATCTCACTCCGAGGAATTTTTGTAGCCAGTGTCCCCAGTGCAAAAGCATGCCCCATCTCTGCCAGAAGATCTTTGATGCCACAAGGGGCAATATAGTGCTTCCCAGACTCTTCTGCAGAACTCTGTATCAGTGTCAAAACATTCTAGGCCCTCCTTACATGAAAATGGTCACTTATCTAGTGATGGAGGCTACAGATGGTGCTTACTGTGCATTTGGATTCACAGACTGCTTACAATAACTGAAACTGTTGGTGTCCACAGGCCCTGAAACGCTGATGTCACTGGAAAGTGCATTGTTCTTAGAGTTCAAAGACCCAATTGCACTCTTGGTTCTGCCATCTAACTGGCTGTGCCTCCTTAGGCAAGTTACTCCATCTTCAAAGGTAATTTTCCTGTCTGTAAAATGGAAATATGAAACCCACCTGTACTAAGGTTGCTGTGAGGATCAACTGAGACTTGTGTGAAGGGGCTTATAAACATACACAAGGATGAAGTATTAGTGAACCCATTGTCTTCAGTCTCTCCTCTCAGCACTCACCTGCACAGTTGCTGCCATTGAATTACCCGTTTGGCCTACCTCTTTAGAAATACCAACTGAGATTAGGTTGCAGTGGTTTTCTCCATCTAATTCTCTTTATTTTGCAAACTCATTAAACATATGCTAAGAATAAATTTACTATTAGGCTATGAATTTCTGCAGGGCAGTGACAGAGTCTCATCAGTTCTACTGCCCCAGAAAGGATCTGCGCTCAGCACTGGGCCCAGAGCCCACCTGCTTCAAAGGAGCCCCAGTGGCCTGGGGTCAAAGGGAATGCCCACCTGGCTGACTGAGAGCATCCCAAAGAGGGTCTGAGAGCGAGGTTTCCCCCTCAGGTCACAGACTAAGAGGAATTTTTCCTTTTGCTTCTCCAAGCAGGCTCACTTCCTCACTGAACACTTTTGCCAGCTGCTTTCAATCCTAATATTTTGGCAGCCAAACAGCATGCTGTTCTGCAAAGGAGCTGGGAAACTGCTAATGATCTGATATGAACAGCCTCCCAGCTCTCCCGGGCTCCTACTCAGAGCCCAAGGTTGACAATGGGACATGGGGCCTCTTAGCATGCTGCCTTTTGCTCCAACCAGAGAAGGCCCTGGGCCTCACGCTTTACAGCCCCACCCCCATAACACCAACTCTATGTATGGGGGAAACCTGGGCGCCTCTGTCTCTCAGGATCTGCTGCTCAACTCTGGTACAGCATGACACAGAACGTTAAACACACTCTCTTGGAAATGACACCATTCCGGCCTCAGGACAATGCTTCTCCACATCTCTTATGTCCTTGAAACAAAAGGTGACTGTGTCTGAAGAGTTGTGGGTTGTGGTGTTTCCAGTGTTGGAGATGGACATTATTTCAGAATGTGTGTCAGCTGGGGAAGGGGAGGTGGCCGATCACCTCCCCTTTTTGGGTAAAAGAAAAGACAAATATGTTAACATGTTAAATTCTTCCTCTCACATAGCCAAGAACGCAATTGATTCTTGCAAAATTCAGTATACATCCCATGTCCATTTTCTTGCTTTTCTTCACGTTCCCATTTGTGATTCTGGAGTTACCCATAAACTAGTGTAGAATTCACAACAATTTCTGTAGCAGTTAAGGAACCTTTTGCGATATTAAACAGTTTATAAAACCTGTGTGTGTGTGTGTGTGTGTGTGTGTGTGTGTGTGTGTAGCCGGGGTTTCTCAACCTTAGCACTATTGACATTTTAGACTGGTTACTTCTTTGTTGTGCGGCTGACCTAGAATGTTTAGCAGCATCGCTCATCCCCATCCACTAGATACCAGTAGCAAGTTGTGTCAACCAAAGATGTACCCAGACGATGCTCCTGGGAAGCAAAACCACCCTTTGAGAACCACTAGACATAGACATGTTCATAGACATAAGTGCATGAAAAGTGATGCTGCTTCTTCACACTGGCAATGACAAGGATCTCACACACTAGAATTTTACTTAGTTTTATTTAAATAATTTTGATTAAAAATTTCACATCCATTAATCATAAAAGTTTTCACTCATTTTTAATAGGCACATTTTAATACAATCAAAGAAAATTCATTTTTTAAAACATGAAAAATGTACACTCACATAGTTTACCTTTAGTTTAATCTACACTTTATGATAAAAATATGTTAAAACTTTGGACATTTTGAATACAATCACATTTTTCTAAACTCCAGATCATTACCATCAATAGAACACATATGACATGAATATCTTGATTATATAACAATGTAATTTATGATTTTGCTAAAATAAAAACATGAAAACTAAAATCTATGGATGAATATGTAATAGTTTCTGAATTATGTGTGTATTTATTTCATTACTCACCCCAACATCACTGGCCCATCAACCAAACACCAAGACACATGTAAGAATAATTTAATCCAGTCATCTTTGATATTTGGCTGAATTTCAGTCACGTAGAAACTGTAGTCTTGTACATACTGTATATTTTGCTGAAGCATGTTTGTCAAAGCAGGAAGCTAGAATATATTTCATCAAATCATTTATTCGCTTGGTTTATGATATATGGTCCTTGGGCCTTTGCTTATCTTTTGCCAGGGGGCTGGCATGCATGAGGACCAGGTCTCATCCACTTGACCTGAGGCCTCAGCCCAGGGCCTAAAATGGGACCGTGCAGTCACTGAGCCCAGGATGGGATGGGGGCAGGGGATAAAGGGAG
This sequence comes from Gorilla gorilla gorilla, assembly GCF_029281585.2. Taxonomy (NCBI): domain Eukaryota; kingdom Metazoa; phylum Chordata; class Mammalia; order Primates; family Hominidae; genus Gorilla; species Gorilla gorilla. The sequence goes on from NC_073224.2 coordinate 118,624,323, forward strand.
GATGGGGCTGGTTGATCAACCGCAGGCCTGAGTTGCAGGCAGGCCCTGGCCAAAATGGTTAAATAGGTAAAGGTGATTATTCCCTTACTGGGGGCTTCCCTGGCCCACCTTAGATTCCAGGTTCCTCACACCCTACCCCAGTCAAGGCTCAGAATTAAATCCCAAAGTACAACCTGACCCATGTATCATTTATTCATTCAACAAGTATTTATGGATCTCTTCCTCTTCTCTAGGTACTAGGCTGGGCCATGGGATATAAAAGTTTCTGCTCTAAATACGCAGGTCATTTCAAGAGGGAGAAAAACCATATCAATTCCCACTTATTCTATCTCTTTCCCTTTTTGTAATTCTTTTATCCCTAAGCCATAATAAAGGGGAGAAATACATATTTAGGATCCATTGTATTTGTTAAGTTGCATCTTCACTTTTTCATAATCTTGCTTTCTGCTGTGCTAAGCAACAATTAAATTTAATTTAATGCCACAGGGATGAAATTATTGAGCTCCTGTTACCTGACAGACATGAGCTGTCCTCAGGGAACCCAAAGATTCAGGAAAAAAAAATGGTGCCTGGGATTAAGGATGTCACACACCAGTAGAAGCAGGCAGGTAAGTAAGAAACACTCTTATGCTGGGCTAGGGCTGCACAAAGGTTTGCATGAAGTGTAACAACAGAGGAGGTGGGAAATGAACTTTTCCTGGGGGATGCAGGTGAAGCTTCACCAAGGGTGCTATTTGAGCTTAGTCATGCAGGGTATGCAGAACCCCTCCAGGCAGAGGTGCAAAAGGACGAGCAGAGGAGGCAGCCCTGGCAAATGCACCCTTGGAAGGGACAAGCCACTAAAGCAGGGAACCAGCCCTTGGCACAGAGTAGGTGCTCCGTGGGTTCTGGTTTCCTTCTGTTGTATCCTGGCCGAGTGACAGTGCCTGGTTTGTTCGTTCATGACAGAGCTTAAATTATTCCTAGAGATGTAACACCCTGGCCCCCAAAGAGCAATTGTTCCTAAGATGTTCTGGCCCTCAGTGCTGGAGCTGTGCCTTTCAGTAACCTTCAGAACATTCAGAGGAGCAAGGACAAGAGCACGAGGGGAGGATGAGGACACCCTGGCTCATTAGTTAATGAGTGGTGTTGATTGGCTACCTACCCTCTCAGGGTGGTTGTGGAAATCAGAAGAGATAAAGAATGTGTGTGTGTGTGTGTGTGTGCGTGTGTGTGTGTGTGTGTGCGTGTGTGTGTGTGTGTAATGTGGGAGAAGACATCAGAAAATATCACCCTTGTCTAGGAACTCATACAAGTTTGGGAGAAAAACTTACCTGTGAAATGCAGGAGAAGTGACTTAGGAACTTGGAAAGTCTGCAAGCAAAGCATCAGCAGATACACCAGATGGAGAGACTTCCACAGGATAGAGGATTGTGGAATGAGGGGAGGGACTCCCATGGGATGGGGTTAATCGGGGCGTGGCCTCCTAGGGAAAATACTTGGGGACTGGTCAGAGAGAAGACAGTGTTTCTGGTCAAGCAGTGCACCAGAGCAAGTGAATTGGCGAGGTGTGTGGGAAGGACAGCAAGCAGGCACAGTCAGGTGAGAGGGACACTGTGTGGAAGGGCAATGGGGAAAAAGGCTGGATAAATGAGAATTAGGGCAGTGAGTAGGCCAAAATGCTAGCTGGAGGAGACTTCCTTAGGAAGGCTGGGCTGGGGACCACTTAAGATCCACTCCAACCCTGAGACCTTCCTAGCAGACAGTCCCACTCTTTCAGGGGCCCAACTTTTCCCAGCATACGCCAATTCCCAGCTCCTGGGGTACATCCCAACTGGTTTAAACTAAGCTCAGTTATACCACTGCCTTTGGTTGAGTGTGGCTCTGTAATCAGGTCCCAGCCAGTGAGCCATACAGGTGATATGTTTAAAGGTTCTGGGAAGAAATAGTCCATCTTTGTCCTGTGCAGGATGTTGATGTGTCTGGATGTGAGACCTGAAACCACTGCAGTGATCTAGCCTGAGGAGAAAACCAATTTAGAGAGGAGTATTTATAATCTCACATAATAAGAGATCCTGGCCCGGCGTGGTGGCTTATGCCTGTAATCCCAGCACTTTGGGAGGCCAAGGCAGGCGGATCACCTGAGATCAAGAGTTTGAGACCAGCCTGGCCAACATGGTGAAACCCTGTCTCTACTAAAAATACAAAAATTAGCTGGGCAGAGCAGAGAGAATCACAGAAGACAGGAGCTGGCACCGTGCACTGGCAGCCTCCTCCTCCCTCAGGATTTCTCTTTTTTTTTTTTTTTTTTTTTTCGGAGACAGGGTCTTGCTCTGTTGCCCAGGCTGAAATGCAATGGCTGGATCTCAGCTCACTGCAACCTCCGCCTCCCAGGTTCAAACGATTCTCCTGCCTCAGCCTCCAGAGTAGCTGGGATTACAGGCACATGCCACCATACCCAGCTAATTTTTGTATTTTTAGTACAGACAGGGTTTCACCATGTTGGCCAGGCTGGTCTCAAACTGTTGATCTCAGGTGATCCGCCCGCCCTGGCCTCCCAAAGTGCTGGGATTACAGGCATAAGCCACCACACCTGGCCAGGATTTCTTACCACATGAGATGATGAATACTCTTTATGCCATCTGAGGGTAGGTTTTCTTCTGCTTGCAGTCAAGAACATCATAATATCTATTTTTAATTATCCAGAACAACAGTAATGGGAAAGTTATAATTCTAGACAGAGGAACCCATCAAAGAAACATAATTCATGCAAGCAGTGACAGGCGTTTCAGCATGATTAACACATGAAGTTCAGGATGCCATGTGGCTAGAGATGGGACCAGAGGTGCAGGCAGAGGCCAGGTCTCAGAGAGATTCGTACACTTTGTGGGGAACCTGGTCTTCGGAATATTTGGGATCCACTGATGAGAGGATTAAGTTGCCCTGAATAAAAAGTCAGCAACCCATAGGATTGCTGAGCAGGAAATAACTATGATAGTGTAACTGAGGCTCAGCAGAGCATAGAGATTCAAGAAAAGGGCTTTGGTGAGAGACCAAGGTTTAACCCACAGTTCTACCACTGATGAGCCATGTGCCTTGAATAAACTTCCCTCAATTTTATGGAAGACAAGTCCTGTTCCTCAGGGTGGTTGTGGAGGCTGTGAGCGCTCCCTCTGATGGCCTGCACAGCTCTGATTGTTCTATAAACACTCACTGACACTGCAAGGTGCTAGACGCTGTGCTGGGGTTGGGTGCAATGTCATAAAGGGCCATTTCTGCCATCAAGGCGGGCAAGGCCTCCAGGAAGGACAACTCACGAGAAGGTAAATGTCAACGTGATGTGCAAAGCGCTAAGTAGAGATAGACCCAGGTTGTCAAGAGTGGTTTTTTCCCCTAAAATGCAAAGAACAAAAAGTCCAATGATGGCAAAGGTTCAGTAAGTTGCTGACTCAGTTGGCAAGGGGAGCCGTTCCCTCTCTGCCTGTTCCCACAACTCACTGAACACCAATTCTTTCTTTAGCTTGAGACTTCCTCAGCTCTTCCGTGGGACCAGCTGGGGGGAGCCAGCACCCTCCTCCCACCCCACTCCACTGTTTCCTCCAAGGTCCCTCTATTGACACACCCATTAGGGTCACTTCTGAGGGACAGTTTTCCAGCCTGCCACTGGGGAAGGACTGGCATCTTTCCCAGGTCCTGTGGCCTCCTGTCCCCTGTAGCCCTGAACACAAATTTCAGGCCAGCTTTCCTAGAGAGCAACCTCACACTCTGCTAAGAGGTTCTCCAAGCCCATGCCTAACCAACCTGCATCTGAAACACAGCCTTTCTTGGATGGAAACAAGGCCAAGATGAATTCTCCTCCTCAGGACCAAAGCATAACCTCTGGAAAGGATTCTAGAGGCTTCTTGGAATCATCATTATCTTAGCACTCTGCAGTCCCATGGCACCATACATCAGACAGTCTACAAGTCTGCCACACCAGCAGTCATTGAAATTGGCTCATGATTCTGATACTTCTGCATCAAAGCTGCCACAAGATTCAGTGGCCTCTTCAGGAATCCCAACAGTCCCTTTCCCCAGCATTCAAAGCCATTCCCCACCCTCACCTTGGAAAGCACAGGAGGGTGATGTTAAGCACTGAACCAACTTAAAAATTTTTTATTTTAGTATAGCATGCATACAGAAAAATGCATGCTTCATAATCGCATAGCTCAATAAATTATCACAATATGACTCCCCATGTAACCACTGCCCAAGGTAAGGAATAGAACATTGCCAGCTATGCAAGAGCCCTCCTCATGCCCTTTCCTATCACCAACCCCACTCTTCCCATCAAAGGCAACTTCTAACATCATAGAAGTGTTTGAACCAGAGAAGCACTAAAGGTTTTAAGCAGAGAGGAAATATCATCATATTTGTCTTTGGAAAGCACTTTCTGTCTAGGAAGAGAACAAGAGGCTGGGAGGCGAACTGGGAGTCTGTTGCAGAGACTGTGATTGCTGGGACCAGAAAAGGGGCAGTGAAAGTGGAAGAAAGGAAAGAGGGACGGAAGGGGAGGGGAGCAGAGGGGAGGAGAGGGGAGGGGAGAGGAGGGACAGGGATGGGAGCTGGGGGTCATAAGGCCAACTTTCTGCCAATTTGCGCACTCTCTTAGTGGTGCTTTACTGTGGTCTGCAGATTAATTAAATGACCTTAAAAGCCTCCTACCCCCAAGCCTGAAAGTCTTTTATTCAAACCAGTCATCTGGAAAGCAAGCCTCCCACTGGTGCTTAATTCACTCAAGAAAAGATTAGAAGAACCTGGTTACCAAGCTTTGAAAAGTTGCTCATAAAATTCAGCAGGAGCCTGCAATCCTCAGAGACTTCTATTTTTACCAAAAACACACACAGAGAAGTGGAGAATTTTCAAATGAATTAGACATGAGATTGATCTTTTTATACAAAAGGAGGGTGAAAAGGAACAGTGATGCTGTTTGAACTCCCCGACACCCCACACACACACACCGCCCCGCATTTCCCTAAGCTGCCTTGACTTGATGGCATTGGTGAGACCTGAGCTCTGCCCTGACCCAGGCACAGACCATGGTTGGGGCCAGGGTTTTCTCAAGACCATGAACACAGTACACAACCCCCCAGACAGGGCCTGCTTCCACTCTAAGAGGAGCTGGCCAAAGTGGCTCCCCAGCCCCACCTGAATAAGAACACCATACACTGGGAATGACTGTTGGTGTTGAGGAGGCTTAAAACAAGGGCATGCTTTGGGAGAGTTGGGGGGATCTATCCTGGGCACCTGGCTGGTGAGGCAAAGCTCTGCAGTCAGCAATTATTTTCAACTCATCTTGTCCTGTAAGCATCAAGCTGTGGTCTTCCTCAACAGTGCCTTGTCAGCTAGCTAACACCCTTATCTTTAGCTGAGGTCAGTCAAGAACTCCTTTTTAAGTTTAATTTTTATTTTATTTTTTTAAGAGACAGGGCCTTGCTCTGTTGCCCAGGCTGGAGGGCAGTGGTGCAACCATGGCTCACTGAATCCTCGAACTCCTGGGCTCAAGCGATCCTCCTGCCTCAGCCTTCCAAGTAGCTGGGACTACAGGTGTGTACCACCACACCTGGCTAATTAAGGACTCCTGATTTCCTCTTGTGAGCTTTGCATAAATTAGATCTGTGATTGTTACCCGGTGCTCTGTGGACCCCCAGGGGTTCCATATAGGTGGCTCAAGAGCCACAGAGAAGCCAGGACTCTGAGCCCCTACACATTTCAACTACAGAAGCTCCACTTCTAAACTGGCCTTGAGACAACACAGCAATCCTTTCATAAAGTTTTGTCAGGTAGGCTTAACCCTATCTTCTTGGCCATCACAGAGTAATTAAAATACTAATTTGTGTACGGTTGCCCTGTAGGAGAGTATAAACCTGAAAAAGCCTTTGTCCTTCAAAGGACTGGACAGGGATAACAAATTCAAATCTTTTTTTTTTTTTTTTAATTTATTTATTTATTTATTTTTTATTATACTTTAAGTTTTAGGGTACATGTGCACAATGTGCAGGTTATTACATATGTATACATGTGCCATTCTGGTGCGCTGCACCCACTAACTCGTCATCTAGCATTAGGTATATCTCCCAATGCTATCCCTCCCCCCTCCCCCCACCCCACAACAGTCCCCAGAGTGTGATATTCCCCTTCCTGTGTCCATGTGATCTCATTGTTCAATTCCCACCTATGAGTGAGAATATGTGGTGTTTGGTTTTTTGTTCTTGCGATAGTTTACTGAGAATGATGGTTTCCAATTTCATCCATGTCCCTACAAAGGACATGAACTCATCATTTTTTATGGCTGCATAGTATTCCATGGTGTATATGTGCCACATTTTCTTAATCCAGTCTATCATTGTTGGACATTTGGGTTGGTTCCAAGTCTTTGCTATTGTGAATAATGCCGCAATAAACATACCTGTGCATGTGTCTTTATAGCAGCATGATTTATAGTCCTTTGGGTATATACCCAGTAATGGGATGGCTGGGTCAAATGGTATTTCTAGTTCTAGATCCTTGAGGAATTGCCACACTGACTTCCACAATGGTTGAACTAGTTTACAGCCCCACCAACAGTGTAAAAGTGTTCCTATTTCTCCACATCCTCTCCAGCACCTGTTGTTTCCTGACTTTTTAATGATTGCCATTCTAACTGGTGTGAGATGATATCTCATAGTTGTTTTGATTTGCATTTCTCTGATGGCCAGTGATGATGAGCATTTTTTCATGTGTTTTTTGGCTGCATAAATGTCTTCTTTTGAGAAGTGTCTGTTCATGTCCTTCGCCCACTTTTTGATGGGGTTGTTTGTTTTTTTCTTGTAAATTTGTTTGAGTTCATTGTAGATTCTGGATATTAGCCCTTTGTCAGATGAGTAGGTTGCGAAAATTTTCTCCCATGTTGTAGGTTGCCTGTTCGCTCTGATGGTAGTTTCTTTTGCTGTGCAGAAGCTCTTTAGTTTAATTAGATCCCATTTGTCAATTTTGTCTTTTGTTGCCATTGCTTTTGGTGTTTTGGACATGAAGTCCTTGCCCATGCCTATGTCCTGATGGTAATGCCTAGGTTTTCTTCTAGGGTTTTTATGGTTTTAGGTCTAACGTTTAAATCTTTAATCCATCTTGAATTGATTTTTGTATAAGGTGTAAGGAAGGGATCCAGTTTCAGCTTTCTACATATGGCTAGCCAGTTTTCCCAGCACCATTTATTAAATAGGGAATCCTTTCCCCATTGCTTGTTTTTCTCAGGTTTGTCAAAGATCAGGTAGTTGTAGGTATGCGGCGTTATTTCTGAGGGCTCTGTTCCGTTCCATTGATCTATATCTCTGTTTTGGTACCAGTACCATGCTGTTTTGGTTACTGTAGCCTTGTAGTATAGTTTGAAGTCAGGTAGTGTGATGCCTCCAGCTTTGTTCTTTTGGCTTAGGATTGTGAAAAAGCTTATCCACCATGATCAAGTGGGCTTCATCCCTGGGATGCAAGGCTGGTTCAATATACGCAAATCAATAAATGTAATCCAGCATATAAACAGAGCCAAAGACAAAAACCACATGATTATCTCAATAGATGCAGAAAAAGCCTTTGACAAAATTCAACAACCCTTCATGCTAAAAACTCTCAATAAATTAGGTATTGATGGGACGTATTTCAAAATAATAAGAGCTATCTATGACAAACCCACAGCCAATATCATACTGAATGGGCAAAAACTGGAAGCATTCCCTTTGAAAACTGGCACAAGACAGGGATGCCCTCTCTCACCGCTCCTATTCAACATAGTGTTGGAAGTTCTGGCCAGGGCAATCAGGCAGGAGAAGGAAATAAAGGGTATTCAATTAGGAAAAGAGGAAGTCAAATTGTCCCTGTTTGCAGATGACATGATTGTTTATCTAGAAAACCCCATCATCTCAGCCCAAAATCTCCTTAAGCTGATAAGCAACTTCAGCAAAGTCTCAGGATACAAAATCAATGTACAAAAATCACAAGCATTCTTATACACCAACAACAGACAAACAGAGAGCCAAATCATGAGTGAACTCCCATTCACAATTGCTTCAAAGAGAATAAAATACCTAGGAATCCAACTTACAAGGGATGTGAAGGACCTCTTCAAGGAGAACTACAAACCACTGCTCAAGGAAATAAAAGAGGATACAAACAAATGGAAGAACATTCCATGCTCATGGGTAGGAAGAATCAATATCGTGAAAATGGCCATACTGCCCAAGGTCATTTACAGATTCAATGCCATCCCCATCAAGCTACCAATGACTTTCTTCACAGAATTGGAAAAAACTACTTTAAAGTTCATATGGAACCAAAAAAGAGCCCGCATCAACAAATTCAAATCTTAATGGGGCCATACAGGTAAGTCAGAGAGCAAACTGGGCTGCTGTAAGATGATAGGGTGTGGTAGGGTCTTTGACAAAACAGTGTGCATCCTCACCTGCAGCCAATTGCCACCATGTGAAAATGCAGGCTTAAGGCTGCCAGACCTTCCGATGCTTCCAGAGAAGACAGATATCACATTTGTCTGTAAATATCCAGATTTCTAAGTCTACACAATTAATTTAAATTTTTAAAAAACAAAAACATGTGTAGTCACTCGTGCACAGTATGTGAACCATGGACTTCTAGTTTAGGTCCACTGGGTGAATAAGCCAGGACGCTAGGGAAGAGAAGGGTTTTAAAGGCTTAGGACTTCAGTGTTGAAAAGGGGAAGGCCTGATCTAGGAGACATAGAAACTAGGAAGAGAGGAGGAGTTGCAGGTTTCAGAGTGATGAAGACCTGAACCAACACAAGTGCAGCACCCATGGAGGTGGCATCTAGGAACAAGGGTCTGTGCAGACAGGGCACCAAGCATCAGAGCCTGGGGGATCTGGGGAAGGCCCCACAGCTAAGCGTGGCACTGGGGTGGTGGAGCTACCAGCAGAGCTGCCTGCCCTGGAACGGACCAGGAGGGCCAGGGCAAAAAGCGGAGTCCACACCAACCACCGTCAGGGACCAAGGCCCTCACCTGTTTCCTATGCCAAGCTTGTCTGATCCAAGCGAGGAGGAGAGAATCCCAGAAAACTAAGCACAGTCAATTTCCTCAAACCGCAATCAGTTTTGTTTAGAAAATGATGAAATGTCTCATTTCTTTCAACCTAAACCCCCTAGAACAGTGGTTCTTAAAGTTTAAGTTATGGATCTACAAGGATCCTCAGGACCCTTTCAGGAGGCCCTAGAGGTCAAAACTATTTTCATAATAATACCAAGATGTTGATTACCCTTCTCACTGTGTTGCCATTTGCACAGATGTGGAAAGCAGGGCTGGGGAAAACTGAGGTCTCCCACCACGACCTCAGACGCCACCCTGCATTCATCGTCACTGTGTCCGCCTCATATAATAAAACAGTGGCCAGTTTCACTTGAGAATGTTCTTAATGAAGTAGCAAGAATTACTGATGTTATTAATCATGACCCTGGAGTCCACATAATTCTCTGTGACAATTGGAAAGTGAGCATGAGGCAGTTCTGCTGCACGCCCAGGTGTGGCGGTTGTCTTGAAGAAAAGCTCTGTGGGAAGGGTTTGAGTTGTGAGCTGAAGAAGCCCATTTGTTTTGTTTTGTTTTGTTTTGTTTTTTAAATAGGATACTATTTTTATTTAAAGGCATCACTGATAGACAAAATGTGGTTATTCAGACTTACATATTTGGCAGAATTTTTCTTTGAAATGAACAAAGCGAGCCTGTCATGTCAAAGAAACCAACTGACAATATTTGTTGCCAATGATAGAATTTGAGCTTTCAAGCAAAAATTAACATTTTTTTTTAAACTTTGCATCTACTACTGTAAGTTTGACAGTTTCCCAGTACTTGAAGACTTTTCTGATGAGACTGGTAGTGAAGTTAATGAATAGAATTTTTTTATGTTTATAAAGAAACGCATCAGTATTTGGATGATCTATAGAACTCATTCAACCAATATTTCCCAGATGACCAATGAATCATGTTACAAAATAATGCATGGATAAAAGATATTGCAAACATGTAAGATAGGCTAATGAATTTTAATATACTAAAGAATGAAAAGTTCATTGATGTGATTTTAGATTTTACGTTGCAACTTATCTTAGAGTAACTACTTCTTGTGGGGTAGGTATGATAACAAAGAACATCCATAATTATCCGAGAAGGCTGTTAAAATACTTCTCTCTTCTCCTACTATACATGTATGGAGGCCAGATTTTCTTCATATACTTCAACAAAAACAACATATCCTAGCAGATTGAATGTAATAAGCCAGACATTAAAGAGAGTTGTAAAAATGTAGAACAGTACCTACCACTCTTTTCACTTGATATTTTAGCTTTGGAAAATATAGTTATTTTTAAATAAAAAAATATTTATATGACTACCTAATGAGCTTATTTTTTCTTACAATGAATTGCTAAATACATATTTTTAAATCCTCAATTTCATTTTGAATACAGTAAATAACTGTGACATACATAAATAGCTTGGGGTACTCAATAATTTTTAGCAGTGTAAAAAAGACTCTGATACAGAACAAGTCATTCCTGTTGTACTCTGCTTCTCTGGAGAGCTCAGAAAGATCAAAGCCATATAACAGGAAGAGTGAGGTGGGGGCTGAGTAGAGGTTACGATTTGCAATTAAAATTCACTTTCATGTAGATGACAGCATTTTATTCTCAACCCTTCTGTAAGGGGCCAGCAGAATCTTTCACAGATAAGGAACTGAGACTCAAGAAGTAAAATACCTGGTGCCAGAGCCAACTCCCAGGTAGGCCAGGCAGGATTTGAACCCAGGTCCTCTGACTTCAAACCCAGAGCCCTTTCTCCTCACATGCACATTGTCTCTGCACCTGAAATGGGCCTTGGCCCCTAACTTTTCCTTTCTCATCTTTCTTCTGGTTTGGTCTCATGGGCAATGTGAGGCTATCTTAAAAGAGGAAGTAAAATTCTTTTCCTCCTTCAAAAGCTCTGTAATTGACCATAACAGCTTTACTCACAGCCGCAGCCCTATATGTCATGTGGCCCATCTGTTCCCTGCCTGTGACTGAGGAACCAGAGTGGTCACTTGACTTAGAGGCAGGGTCATCCATAGAATGTTCTGGGCCAGTCGGCTTCTCTCTTCCAGGATTTTAAGTTGAGAGACACAGAGGGTATTTTCAATTTGATGGAGAATCTTGGAATTGAAAACTCAGGCTGACTTAGGGGCTGAAGTGACTATTTGGGGACCATTTGAAAGATGATTAATCAGAGGAAACTGGGGGTGGGTGGAAAGAAAGAGAGAGAGCAAACAAAAATAAGTCGCTATTGGGAGACAGAAAAAGGGTCTAGGTCCCTGACTTTCCAGTCCTCAGTTCTAATGGCTGCAAAACCCAACTGTACCTCTTTTTCTCCAGAAGCCCTGAGGTGGCCATGATGTGTCTACAGTTATCCCTCCCACCCCATTGGCTTTCTAGTAGTGCACCTCTCAGCTCACTGTGACACTCAGGATCTTGGAATTTCTCTAAGGCTCACATGTCCACTGGTGCTCGTGGCAATGCTGGAGGAGCATCTGTATGCTCTCTGGTTTGTAGTTGCATCAGTGACTAGAGCAGCAAAAGGGAGCCACACAATGGTCATTCTATTGACACACAGTTCATTTGCTTTGGGGCCTTTTAGAACGAGACTCTACCTGGTTTGGGAGGCCAAAGAGTGTTTTCTTCACATTTGATTACAAGATTTTTTCCCCTTTCCCTTAGAAACCATATTTTTTCCTTCATTCAACTAAGATGCACTGTACTCATATATGCCCTCAATTTTATGAAAATTACTTTAGATGGGATTTAGGATCAGAAGAATGGATTTCATTTCATAGGACTTATTAGTTGAAAAGAGGTTATCCCTGGCTCTGAACAGAAATCTGTTTCCTATATTTATCCAAGGCTTTAAAAGCCCCCCTCATGAGGTACCAAAAGCTAAGGAACTCTGGCTTTGGAAACGTGTTGGGCAGAAAGTCTAACATCATGGAATGACAGAAAGATAAGGCAGTGTGTCCTGTGTCCTCTTACCAAGTGCCAAATGTGCCCTGTTAAAGTCCTGACAGGCTCAAGTTGCTTTAATTGTCACCTTTCTCCTCCCACTTCTGGCCTACAAACTGCTCTGGCAAATCTCCATTGGAACAACACCCCTATAAACACACCCACATGCGTGCATGCACACACACGCACACACTTACCAGCACTGTGGCTCTTGCCCTCTTCTTTCTAAGCATTACAGTAATAATGACATGAAGTGTTTGCCTGAGCTGAGTTATAACAGAGTGACTATGGCTTGGCAAAGCTTCAGTAAAAAGGGCACTGTCATACCCAGCTGGCAGGAGTGTAAATTGATACAGACTTTCTGCAGGGCATCGGCAATATGTATCAAGAGCTTTAAATGGGCTTATACATCTGGCACAGTAATTTGTTTTTTTAAGGGAATTTATCCAAAGGTAAATAGTAATGTTCCTTAAAGCAGCTTTGTATTAGCAAAAAATCAGAAGCAATCTAAAACATGTCTAACAGGAAGGAATTAATTAAAGAAAGTATGATACAATCTGATATATGTGGTCATTAACATCTTATCACCAAAGACTACCTAAGCACATGGAAAATTACTTATGATAAATTTGTAAAGTGAAAAAATTAGCATATAAAAATCAATTTATAAATTATCCAGCTGGGTGCAGTCGTTCATGTCTGTAATCCCAGCACCTCGGGAGGCCGAGGCTGGTGAATCACTTGAGCTCAGGAGTTTGACACCAGCCTGGGCAACATGGCGAAACTGTGTCTCTTCAAAATATACAAAAAAAAATAACAATAATAATTAGCCGGGCATGGTGGCGTGCACCTGTGGTCCCAGCTACTTGGGGGACTGAGGTGGGAGGATCGCTTGAGCCTGGGAGGCAGAGGTTGAAGGGAGCTGAGATCACACCACTGCACTACAGCCTGGGTGACAAAGCAAGACTCTGTCTCAAAAAAAAAAAAAAAGAAAACCCATTAACAAAGTGCACAAAAATAGTACATATAAAATATAAATATATATATAATTTATATATAAAAATTTATATTTGTGGTATAAATAGTTTTATATACCTATGCGTATATCTATGACCGAAAGTTAATAAAATAGAATTATAATAGTAAATGTAGATGTATGCGTGAATTTTATTTTCTTCATATTCTTACATATTTTTCCAAAAACTTTATGACTATATTCTACTTTTATAATTAGAAAATAATAATGTTAAAATAATTTTTTTAGAGGCAGGTTCTTGCTATGTTGCCCAGGCTGGAGTGCAGTAGCTATTCACAGGCATGATCTTAGTGGACTACAGCCTTGAACTTCTGGACTCAAGCAGTCCTTCCACCTCACCCTTCCCAGCAGCTGGGACTATAGGTGTGAGCCACCTAAAATAACTTCTAAATTAAAAAAAAAAACAAAATGCTTACACTGGGGTCATGTGACCCTTGGAAAGTAATGCTATCCGTCTGAGCCTCACTTTCCACCCCTGTAAATTACTAAGTAATGCCTATCTTGCTTTTCTAGAGGGTGTTGTGCAGACTAAAGTCAGTCAGATAAAATAAAAATATAACATAAAAATATATTATTATTTATGACATTTTTTCAATATGATCTACTTAAAATGACAATCACCACAGCTAAAAGCCTTTTCTGGACTCCACATGGGAAGCAGGATAAAACCTCAGCTTTGTGCTCCAGCCCCAGACTCTGCCTGCCTCCCTTGCCTCATCTCCAGTTCTCTTTGACTCAAACCTTAAGCTTCAGCAACACCAGTGTAGACCTGTAGCCCCCTAAACACCATGCTGTTTCTCTCCTTACCTTCCATCTTCTGTCCCTCTGCCCGCACTGCCTTTCCCCACCTTGTTCACTGGGTTCCTAGGTTTTCTTCTGCATCATCTCAGGCACCCAGGAAGATTTCCCTGCCTCCTCCAAGATAGTTAATGCGCCCCATCTGAAAGCAACTGAAGCTCCCTGGTACCCCTCCACCACTGCACTTACAATGCTGCATTGGATGTTCCACTTAGTGCATCTCCTCACTCAGCCACAAACAGCTGGAGGGCAGTGACCTTCTCTCTTTGGCTGTTAGGTCCCTGGTGACCAGCATGGGGCCCAGCCTTCGCAGGTACTTTGAAACAGGACACTAAAGCTTTGCAGTTTCGGATAAAGAAACTTGCAACTACCAATAAAACTACTCCCCACCCAGGGCCACTGCATAAGGTTTTATAGATTGTGCATTGCTCAAAGGCACCTGGCTGAGGAGGCAGGTAGGATCTGAAGTCCAACCCACACCTGGCTTGCCAAGCCACATGCCTTGGCCTGGGCTTGCATCAGCCCAGAGCAATGGGAGCCTTTTGCTTTGCAAAAAGGCTCCATAGACACTCCGTGCTCAACTAGGGGTAGCCACAAGGCTGTACCCACCTATAGATGTATTAGGCTGTACCCACCTAATTCCTGCAGAGGTTCTGTGTGGGCTACCCAAAAGGCAGAAAACAGATGATTCACAGGGACCATCATATCCTCACAGATCAATGCTAACCAATGCAAAACTCACTTGTTAGAAGCAGAGTTTGTATAGAAAAATTGATTTAATTTTACATCTTAGCATTGAAATATTTGTAATTTTCTAAATCATATTTACAATATACCTTACAGTATAGCCCACTTTGTCCAATAGAACTTTCTGGAGTGACAGAAATATTGTGCCCTTTCCAATACAGTAGCCACCAGCCACATGGGGCTATGAGCACTTGAAATATGGTCAGTATGACTCAGGAAGTGAGTTTTAAATTTTATTTAATTTTAATTAATTTGAATACTCATACACAGTAGCTATTTAATACCATATTGAACAGTGCAGGTGTAGACAAAGTTTTCTTAAATTTTAGTGTGCATAGCAATGATCTGGGTACTTATCATAAAAATTGATTCCCAGGCCCCTCCCCAAGGACTCAGATTCAGTAGACACGAGTGGGGCCAAGGAATTTGCCTTTTGAACCAGCACCCTGAAAACTTCTCATACAGGTTGAAATTTGGACCACATTTAGAGTTACTATTAAATGGGTTTAGGGTATCCTGGAGGAGTTAGTCTTAGGCCATTTTTTGACTTTGAATATTTTGGTCCCTAAGCTACAACTTCCTATCCAAACACCCACCATGGAAGTTCTGGAATGAAAGAAGCACTTCCTAGAAGCAGCTTTTCTTGCTCTGCTGAATTGACATGGACATTTGTCCATGTCAGTTTGCTCTGCTATAAAGAAAATGAAACTCCCATGGCTGGCAAGATGGCTGAATAGGAACACCTCCGGTCTGCAGCATCCAGTGAGGTCAATGCAGAAGGTGGGTGATTTCTGCATTTCCAACTGAGGTACCCAGCTCATCTCATTAGGACTGGTTAGACAGTGGGTGCAGGTCACGGAAGGTGAGCCAAAGCAGGGTGGGTCATTGCCTCACCCGGGAAGTGCAAGGGGTCAGGGAATTCCCTCCCCTAGCCAAGAGAAGCCGTGAGGGGCTGTGCTGTGAGGGACTGTGCCATGAGGAATGGCGCATTCCAGCCCAGATATTACGCTTTCCCACTATCTTCGCAACCCACAGACCAGGAGATTCCCCGGGGTGCCTATACCACCAGAACCCTGAGTTTCAAGCACAAAACTGAGTGGTCATTTGGGCAGACACCAAGTTAGCTGAAGGAGTTGTTTTTCATACCCCATTGGTGCCTGGAATGCCAGTGAGGCAGAACCATTCACTCCCCTGGAAAGGGGGCTGAAGCCAGGGAGCCAAGTGGTCTAGCTCAGCGGATCCCACCCCCACAGAGCCCAGCAAGCTAAGATCCACTGGCTTGAAATTCTCACTGCTGGCACAACAGTCTGAAGTTGACCTGGGATGCTTGAGCTTGGAGGGGGAAGGGTGTCTGCCATTACTGAGGCTTGAGTAGGCGGTTTTCCCCTCACAGTGAAAACAAAGCCACATGGAAGTTTGAACTGGGCAGAGCCCACCACAGCTCGGCAAAGCCACTGTAGCCAGACTGCCTCTCTAGATTCCTCCTCTCTGGGCAGGACATCTCTGAAAGAAAAACAGCAGCCCCAGTTAGGGGCTTAGGGATAAAACTCCCATCTCCCTGGGAGACAGCACCTGGGGAAGGGGGTGGCTGTGGGCACAACTTCAACAGACTTAAACATTCCTGCCTGCCAGCTCTGAAGACAGCAATGGATCTCCCAGCACAGGGCTTGGGCTCTGCTAAGGGACAGACCACCTCCTTAAGTGGGTCCCTCACCTCAATGCCTCCTGACTGGGAGACATCTCCCAGCAGGGGTCTACAGACACCTCATACAGGAGAGCTCTGGCTGGCATCTGGTGGGTGCCCCTCTGGGATGAAGCTTCCAGAGGAAGGAACAGGCAGCAATCTTTGCTGTTCTGCAGCCTCCACTGGTGATACCTAGGCAAACAGGGTCTGGAGTGTACTTCCAGCAAACTCCAGCAGACCTGCAGCAGAGGGGCCTGTTAGAAGGAAAACTAA
Source organism: Gorilla gorilla gorilla (assembly GCF_029281585.2). NCBI lineage: Eukaryota > Metazoa > Chordata > Mammalia > Primates > Hominidae > Gorilla > Gorilla gorilla. Next base: position 118,640,896 of record NC_073224.2, read on the forward strand.
CAGAAAGGAACAGCATTAACATTAACAAAAAGGACATCCACACAACAACCCCAGCTGAAGGTCACCAACATCAAAGACCAAAGGTAGATAAATCCACGAAGATGAGGAAACACCAATGCAAAAAGGCCGAAAATTCCAAAAACCAGAATGCCTCTTCTCCTCCAAAGGATCACAACTCCTTGCCAGCAAGGGAACAAAACTGGATGGAGAATGAGTTTGACAAATTAACAGAAGTAAGTTTCAGAAGGTGGGTAATAACAAACTCCTCCAAGCTAAAGAAGCATGTTCTAACCCAATGCAAGGAAGCTAAGTACCTTGAAAAAAGGTTAGAGAAATTGATAACTAGAATAACCAGTTTAGAGAAGAACATAAATGACCTGATGGAGCTGAAAAACACAGCACAAGAACTTCGTGAAGCATGCACAAGTATCACTAGCCAAATCAATCAAGTGGAAGAAAGGATATCAGAGATTGAAGATCAACTTAGTGAAATAAAGTGTGAAGACAAGATTAGAGAAAAAAGAAAGAAAAGGAATGAACAAATCCTCCAAGAAATATGGGACTATGTGAAAAGACCAAACCTACATTTGATTGGTATACCTGAAAGTGATGGGGAGAACGGAACCAAGTTGGAAAACACTCTTTGGGATATTATCCAGGAGAACTTCCCCAACCTAGCAAGACAGACCAACGTTCAAATTCAGGAAATACAGAGAACACCACAAAGATACTCCTCAAGAAGAGCAACCCCAAGACACATAATTGGCAGATTCACCAAGGTTGAAATGAAGGAAAAAATGTTAAGGACAGCCAGAGAGAAAGGTCGGGTTACCCACAAAGGGAAGCCCATCAGACTAACAGCGGATCTCTTGGCAGAAACCCTACAAGACAGAAGAGAGTGGGAGGCCAATATTCAACATTCCTTTTATTTATTTATTTATTTATTTATTTATTTATTTATTTATTTATTTATTTTTTTGAGACTGAGTCTCGCTCTGTCCCCTAGGCTGGAGTGCAGTGGCATGAACTCGGGTCACTGCAAGCTCTGCCTCCCGGGTTCATGCCATTCTCCTGCCTTAGCCTCCTGAGTAGCTGGGACTACAGGTGCCTGCCACCACGCCCTGCTAACTTTTTATATTTTTAGTAGAGATGGGGTTTCACCATGTTAGCCAGGATGGTCTCAATCTCCTGACCTCGTGATCCACCTGTCTGGGCCTCCCAAAGTGCTGGGATTACAGGTGTGAGCCACCGAGCCCAGCCTCAACATTCTCAAAGAAAAGAATTTTCAACCCAGAATTTCATATCCAGCCAAACTAAGCTTCATAATCGAAGGAGAAATAAAATTATTTACAGACAAGCAAATGCTTAAAGATTTTGCCACTCTCCCTCTCCCTCCCCTTCTCCTTCTCCCCCTTCTTTCTTTCTACGGTCTCCCTCTCTTGCCAAGCCTGGACTGTACTGCCATGATCTCGGCTCGCTGCAACCTCCCTGCCTCAGGCTCCCGTGATTCTCCTGCCTCGAGTGCCTGGGATTCCAGGCACGCGCCGACACTCCTGACTGGTTTTTGTATTTTTGGTGGAGACGGGGTTTCGCTGTGTTGACCGGGCTGGTCTCCAGCTCCTGGCCTCGGGTGATCTGCCCGCCTCGGCCTCCCGAGGTGCTGGGATTGCAGACGGAGTCTCACTCACTCAGTGCTCAGTGTTGCCCAGGCTGGAGTGCAGTGGCGTGATCTCGGCTTGCTACAACCTCCACCTCCCAGCCGCCTGCCTTGGCCTCCCAAAGTGCTAAGATTACAGCCTCTGCCTGGCCGTCCCCCCGTCTAGGAAGTGAGGAGCGCCTCTGCCTGGCAGCCCCATCTGGGAAGTGAGGAGTGCCTCTGCCCCGCCGCCACCCTGTCTGGGAAGTGGGGAGCGCCTCTGCCCGGCTGCCCCATCTGGGATGTGAGGAGTGCCTCCGCTCGGCCGCCCTGTTTGGGATGTGAGGAGCGCCTCTGCCTGGCCGCCCCATCTGGGAAGTGAGGAGTGCCTCTGCCCGGCCACCCCATCTGGGAGGTGTACCCAACAGCTCCGAAGAGACAGCGACCATCGAGAACTGGCCATAATGACGATGGTGGTTTTGTCAAAAAGAAAAGGGGGAAATGTGGGGAAAAGAAAGAGAGATCAGATTGTTACTGTGTCGGTGTAGAAAGAAGTAGACATAGGAGACTCCATTTTGTTCTGTACTAAGAAAAATTTTTCTGCCTTGGGATGCTGTTAATCTATAACCTTACCCCCAACCCCGTGCTCTCTGAAACATGTGCTGTGTCAACTCAGGGTTAAATGGATTAAGGGCGGTGCAAGATGTGCTTTGTTAACAGATGCTTAAAGGCAGCATGCTCATTAAGAGTCATCACCACTCCCTAATCTCAAGTACCCAGGGACACAAACACTGCGGAAGGCCACAGGGACCTCTGCCTAGGAAAAACAGAGACCCTTGTTCACGTGTTTATCTGCTGCCCTTCTCTCCACTATTATTCTATGACCCCGCCACATCCCCCTCTCCGAGAAACACCCAAGAATGATCAATAAATACTAAAAAAAAAAAAAAAAAAATTTTGTCACCACCAGGCCTGCCTTACAAGAGCTCCTGAAGGAAGCACTAAATATGGAAAGGAAAAACCAGTACCAGCTACTGCAAAAACATACCAAATGATAAAGACCATCAACACTATGAAGAAACTGCATCAACTAATGGGGAAAATAACCAGCTAGCATCATAATGACAGGATCAAATTCACACATAACAATATTAACCTTAAATGTAAATGGGCTAAATGCTCCAATTAAAAGACACAGACTGGCAAATTGGATAAAGAGTCAACACCTATCGGTGTGCTGTATTCGGGAAACCCATCTCACATGCAAAGACACACATAGGCTCAAAATAAAGGGATGGAGGAATATTTACCAAGCAAATGGAAAGCAAAAAAAGAGCAGGGGTTGCAATCTTGGTCTCTGATAAAATAGACTTTGAACCAACGAAGATCAAAAAAGACAAAGAAGGGCATCGCATAATGGTAAAGGGATCAATCCAACAAGAAGAGCTAACTATCCTAAATATATATGTACCCAATACAGGAGCACCCAGATTCATAAAGCAAGTTCTTAGAGACCTACAAAGAGACTTAGACCCCCACACAATAATAATGGGAGACTTTAACACCCCACTGTCAGTATTAGACAGATCAAAGAGACAGAAAATTGACAAGGATATTCAGGATTTGAACTCAGCTCTGGACCAAGCAGACCTAATAGACATCTACAGAACTCTCCACCCCAAATCAACAGAATATACATTCTTCTCAGCACCACACTGCACTTATTCTAAGATTGACCACGTAATTGGAAGTAAAACACTCCTCAGCAAATGCAAAAGAACAGAAATCATAACAAACAGTCTCTCAGACCACAGTGCAATCAAATTAGAACTCAGGATTTAGAAACTCACTCAAAACCGCACAACTACACGGAAACTGAACAACCTGCTCCTGAATGACTACTGGGTAAATAACGAAATTAAGGAAGAAATAAATAAGTTCTTTGAAACCAATGAGAACAAAGACACAATGTACCAGAATCTCTGGGACACAGCTAAAGCAGTGTTTAGAGGGAAATTTATAGCACTAAATGCCCACAGGAGAAAGTGGGAAAGATCTAAAATCAACACCCTAACATCACAATTAAAAGAACTGGAGAAGCAAGAGCAAACAGATTCAAAAGCTAGCAGAAGACAAGAAATAACTAAGATTAAAGCAGAACTGAAGGAGACAGAAACACAAAAAACCCTTCAAAAAAATCATTGAATCCGGGAGTTGGTTTTTTGAAAAGATCAACAAAATAGGTAGACCACTTGCCAGACTAATAAAGAAGAAAAGAAAGAAGAATCAAATAGACACAATAAAAAATGATAAAGGGGATATCATCACTGATCCCACAGAAATACAAACTACCGTCAAGAATACTATAAACATCTCTACACAAGAGTAAAATTACTCTTCTAGAAAATCTAGAAGAAACGGATAAATTCCTGGACACATACACCCTCCCAAGACTAAACCAGAAAAAAGTCGAATCCCTGAATAGACCAATAACAAGTTCTGAAATTGAGGCAGTAATTAATAGCCTACCAACCAAAAAAAAGCCCAGGACCAGAAGGATTCACAGCCGAATTCTACCAGAAGTACAAAGAAGAGCTGGTACCATTCCTTCTGAAATGATTTCAAACAACAGAAAAAGAGGGTCTCCTCCCTAACTCACTTTTATGAGGCCAGCATCATCCTGATACCAAAACATGGCAGAGACACAACAAAAAAAGAAAATTTCAGGCCAATATCCCTGATGAACATCAATGCAAAAATCCTCAATAAAATATTGGCAAACCAAATCCAGCAGGACATCAAAAAGGACATCAAAAAGCTTATCCACCACGATCAAGTCAGTTTCATCCCTGGGATGCAAGGCTGGTTCAACATATGCAAATCAATAAACATAATCCATCGCATAAACAGAACCAATGACAAAAACCATATGATTATTTCTATAGATGCAGACAAGGCCTTCAATAAAATTCCACACCCTTTCATGCTAAAAACTCTCAATAAACTAGGTATTGACGGAATGTATCTCAAAATAATAAGAGTTATTTATGACAAACCTACAGCGAATATCATACTGAATGGGCAAAAGCCGGAAGCATTCCCTTTGAAAACTGGCACAAGACAGGGATGCCCTCTCTCACCACTCCTATTCAACATAGTACTGGAAGTTCTGGCCAGGGCAATCAGGCAAGAGAAAGAAAGAGTATTCAAGTAGGGAGAGAGGAAGTTGAATTGTCTCTGTTTGGAGATGACATGATTGTATATTTAGAAAACCCCATCGTCTCAGCCCAAAATCTCCTTAAGCTGATAAGCAACTTCAGAAAAGTCTCAGGATACAAAATCAATGTGCAAAAATCGCAAGCATTCCTATACACCCATAATAGACAAACAGAGAGCCAAATCATGAGTGAACTCCCATTCACAATTACTACAAAGAGAATAAAATACCCAGGAATACAACTTACAAGGGATGTGAAGGACCTCTTCACAAGAACTACAAACCACTGCTCAAGGAAATAAGAGAGGACACAAACAAATGGAAAAACTTTCCATGCTCATGGAGAAAAAGAATCAATATCATGAAAATGGCCATACTGTCCAAAGTAATTTATAGATTCAATGCTATCCCCATCAAGCTACCACTGACTTCTTCACAGAATTAGAAAAAACTACTTTAAATTTCATATGGAACCAAAAACAAGCCCGCATTGCCAAGACAATCCTAAGCAAGAAGAACAAAGCTGGAGGCATCATGCTACCTGACTTCAAACTATACTATAAGGCTACAGTAACCAAAACAGCATGGTACTGGTACCAAAACAGAGATATAGACCAATGGAACAGAACAGAGGCCTCGGAAATAATGCTGCACATCTACGACCATCTGATCTTTGATAAACCTGACAAAAACAAGCAATGGGGAAATGATTCCCTATTTAATAAATGGTGTTGGGAAAACTGACTAGCCATATGCAGAAAACTGAAACTGGACCCCTTCCTTACACCTTATACAAAAATTGACTCAAGATGGATTAAAGACTTAAAGATAAAACCTAAAACCATAGAAACCATAGAAGAAAACCTAAGCAATACCATTCAGGACATAGGCATGGGCAAAGACTTCATGACTGAAACACCAAAAGCAATGGCAACAAAGGCCAAAATTGACAAATGGAATCTAATTAAACTAAAGAGCTTCTGCACAGCAAAAGAAACTATCATCAGAGTGAACACGCAACCTACAGAATGGAAGAAAATTTGTGCAATCTATCTATCTGACAAAGGGCTAATATCCAGAATCTATAAGAAACTTAAATTTACAAGAAAAAAACAACCCCATTGAAAAGTGGGCAAAGGATATGAACAGACACTTCTCAAAAGAAGACATTTATGTGGCCAACAAACATATGAAAAAAAGCTCATCATCACTGGTCATCAGAGAAATGCAAAGCAAAACCACAGTGAGATACCATCTCAACGCCAGTTAGAATAGCAGTCATTAAGAAGTCATGAAACAGCAAATGCTGGAGAGGATGTGGAGAAATAGGAATGCTTTTACCCTGTTGGTGAGAGTGTAAATTAGTTCAACCATTGTGGAAGACAGTGTGTGATTCCTCAAGGATCTAGAACCAGAAACACCATTTGACCCAGCAATCCCATTACTGGGTTTATACCCAAAGGATTATAAATCATTTTACTGTAAAGACACATGAACATGTATGTTTATTGCAGCACTATTCACAATAGCAAAGACTTGGAACCAACCCAAATGCCCATTAATGATAGACTGGATAAAGAAAATGTGGCGTATATACACCATGGAATACCATGCAGCCATAAAAAGAGGATGAGTTCATGTCTTGCAGGAACATGGGTGAAACTGGAAACCATCATTCTCAGCAAACTAACATAGGAACAGAAAACCAAACACTGCATGTTCTCACTCACAAGTGAGAGTTGAACAATGAGAACATGGACACAGGGAGGGGAACATCACACACGGGGGCCTGTTGGGGGATGGGGGGGCTAGGGGAGGGATAGCATTAGGAGAAATACTTAATGTAGATGATGGGTTAATGGGTGCAGCAAACCATCATGGCACGTATATACCTATGTAACACATTCTGCAAACTTATCTGCACGTTCTGCACATGTATCCCAGGCTCAAGCCTGTAATCCCAGCACTTTGGGAGGCCAAGGCAGGTGGATCACGAGGTCAGGAGATCAAGACCATCCTGGCTAACATGGTGAAACCCCGTCTCTATTAAAAATACAAAAAAATTAGCCAGGCGTGGTGGCGGGCGCCTGTAGTCCCAGCTACTGGGGAGGCTGAGGCAGGAGAATGGCGTGAACCTGGGAGGCGGAGCTTGCTGTGAGCCAAGATCGCGCCACTGCACTCCAGCCTGGGTGACAGGGCAAGACTGTCTCAAAAAAAAGTATAATTTAATAAAAAGAAAAAAATGAAACTCTATCAGTGGCAACAGCTATAGACCTAAGTAACCACCTGAGACCATTTCTTCTTCCCTCCTTCTTTCCTTCCTCCCCAGACTGACTCCAGCCCCAATACCAGCCTCTCTGCAATGACCCCCTGCCCACACAGTGAGACCTCCCACACAAGCAGCAGGGCTGTGATTGGATGAGAAATCTCTCATTTGAGTGACTTAAGGAAATGTCTCTTACTCTTCCAGGGCAGGTCCTTCAAAGTTGCCGCTAAGTTCAACTGAAGCCAGAGAGGTGGCCAGAAGATGTGATGCCAGCACTGTCCCCACAAAGTATCCTGGGTCCCGTGGCCTCTCAGTTTGGGGACATAAAACAAGGTCATGATTGTGTTGATGTCCCAATTGCAATGACTCTGAGCAAGCCCTCCCTTCCCCAACCAGAGCTGAGCCCCTCAAGGGGCCCCTAGTAATTCTGGGAATTGCCCCAGGAAAGCTTCACGTTGGGCACAGGCCAGGCTTCCAGCAGCACCAACCACAGGGGGCTGCCTTGAGGTGCCTCTTCCTCTGGCTTCCACTCACCCGTTAAGCAGCTTGAAAATGCCTTCAAAGGCCACCAATCCTGAGCTCTGTACGGAGGGAGGAGAATGGCCTTTCCCTACTCTGAGGCCGCACTTTGTCACCTGGGTCCTAAAGCATCCCAGCTTGTGCCCAGAATCTCACCAAGTCTGCCATGAAAATAATTCCATCCAATTCTGATCCTTATCCCTGTAGAGATGAAACCCAGGCCAAGGACAGACAGTGGAGAAGAGATCCATGAAACCCCTTCTTTCTTCCTCTCCCAATTGCAAAGCATAAGTGTCGTGCATATAAATAGAGACAGAGGAAGGGGACAAGAACACTTCCAATAACCGGGTTGCAGTTCAGCCAAAATTGCCCCTGAGGCACATAAATGAAGACCAGTCCAGTTAGATAAACCAAGGACGTCTGCCTTCTCCCTGTGGCTCTAAATCAATGGCAGGTATATACCAAGAAGAGCACAGAGTCAGCAATGCCGCAGTCTGAATGGCGGGGAGGGGAGAGTGGAGAGGGCGAAGCCACAAAGCTTTCTTCTTTATAAGGAAGTATTTATTTATAATACAAACATTTTGCCTCTCCTGGAGAGCATCACCTCTTTCTTCTTTTCTTTCCTTTTACCTGCTTGAAAGCACAGTTCATTGATTCAGGCTTTTCGCTGGGTCAGCCCACTTTCAACAGACTCTAAGGAAGAGTAGTTAACTCCTGCTCTGAGATCCTCAGGGCAACTGGGCATAATAGAATCTCTCTGAGACTCCTGCAGCCCATGGGGAAGAGTCTATTCTAGGTATCCAGTTCACATTTTCTCTCAAACTAGTACTAAGTTGAAAAAATAGCATCAGTAGAGTCTGCCATTACCTGGAGTCAGGGCTTGGCTGTCGATTCAACACAACTACATCTCATCAGATGAAAAGTCAATTTCAATAATAAGATATCTGGGAAGGCTTCAGAAGCTAATTTTCCCATCCTTGGATAATCTGGTACTGCTGACTATTCCGGGGCGTAACCTGCCAGCTGGTGCCTTCACCAAACACAGAGCACTAGCACCCTGCCCTGGCACCCCAGCCGCGGCCCCTTTCCAACTGAGCTGCCGCACACGACTTGGGGAGCCATCTCTGGCTGCCATTCAGGGGAAGACAGATGGCTGAGAAATGATTTTCTAGAGTTTCCTGACCAGATTTCTCTCCTATGTATCATGAAGCAAACCGTGGCTTTAAGATTCATCCCTGGAGCAGCAGGCAGCCACCGTCTCTGAGTAGAGTCCTGCTTGGTTGGGAATTTATTTCTAAACACTACGGGATTTGGGTCAGGGCTTGCATTTTAAGCAGCCCATTTTCATTTTCTGGGACATAGGTAAGAAGGGAGGACAAGCTTAGATTTTCACAGGTGGTATTGTTGCCATAAAAAGGGGTCCCGATCCAGACCCCAAGATAGGGTTCTTGGATCTTGTGCAGGCAAGAACTCAGGCCGAGTCACAGGGCTTGGGAGCACAGTGAAAGAAGCAAGATTATTGGAAACTACTCCATTATGGAGTAGAGAGTCCTTGGAAAGCAGGAGGAGGAACTTGTGTCCTTCCTTTGTTAGTGTTACTACTTTTAAGAAACTATAAGGAGCTATAATTAAGCTTGAAATGTGCAGATGTACGCATTAAAGGTAAGGGCTATTGGTGCTATCAGTGACCACTCATCTTTCAACCTAAGCCTGCTCATTAGCATTATCTTTAAGTCAAGTGGGGTGCACTCAGAACATCTGGACGTTCTGTGGGCTTGATGAATGATGTTCTGTATGGCCACAAATATTCTGCACTTATAAGTGGTGGCCAGCTTAGAATGTGGCTATTTTCAAACCATAAGTATTAACCTTATAGGTGTTGTGTGAGTGCCTAGTTACTCAATTTAAGATGGAATCACTCTGGTTATGTTTTATTAAACCAGAGGCCTGGTAAGCAGGGGCTCCTCTAACATTATTAAATCAAAGAGAGAGGCAGACAAGAACAGTGAGATCAGGCAAGGGTCTGAAAATGGCACTGGGTGTGGGACAGAGCTGCCCTATTGCACCACAGGGAGCTGAAGAGAAGGGCCCTGCCATTGACTGCCACCCAGCTGTAGGCCAGGCACCCTCCTAGGCACTTTACATATGATAGCTCACTTATTCTTTGAATCTCTGACCTTAGCTGTTTCACTGATAAAGAAATTTTATCTCTTTGCTAACTAGGTGCTCTCCCTAGTGGTCACCTCTACTCATGTGGCTTCAGTGACCCTGTGTGTGTCAGTGACTCACAATCAAACACTGTCATCCTTCTGAGCCCCCAATACATTTACACAATTGCCCACAGAACCTCTTCAGCCTCAAGCTCAGCACTAACACCCCATCTTCCCCACCCCCGTGACAGTCCTCGGTCCTTCTTTCTTCACCTACCATATCCCATGGTCACCACATCCAGTCATTTTCCTGTGAAACGGCACTTGGCTCCATCCACAGCTCACCTCCTCTCCGCCACTGCGCTGGCTCAGACCACTTCACTGCCACAACTGCTTCCTCCCATCCACTCTGGATTGCAGCTGGAATTCTCAGCCACCTGATCCTGTTGCCACCCGGCTCGAAACTTTACAGCTCCCCAAGTTGTCCCGGATCTGTCATGGGATGTCCCCTCATGATCTAGCTCCGCTCCCTCGTGAATGAGTCACCCTGTCACTTCAGTCCTGGCGTGCTGTGATCCATGCACTCAACAACTTTAAGCCCAGAGTGTGCTTTTTATTTCTTTATCCAAATCTTTGAAGACTGTTCCCTCTGTCTGGAATCCTCTTACTCACAAATGTTGATCCTCCCTTCACCCCAAGGGTTGATCCAACCCTCACTGTGGTTGGCTGACTCCTGCTGACTCTAATTTCAGCTGAGATGCCTCTTTCTTATGTGTCCCTCATCACTCTGCTCCTACCCTTTTCACAGCATCACATTGTCCCCCACTGGACTGTAAACTCCTTAAGGACAGAAACAACGTCTTTTTTTTTTTTTTTTTTTTTTTTTTTTGAGACAGAGTCTCGCTCTGCTGCCAGGCTGGAGTGCAGTGGTGCGATCTCTTCTCACTGCAACCTCGGCCTCCCAGGTTGAAGCGATCCTCCTGCCTACAGGCATGTACCACCACGCCCAGCTAATTTATATATTTTTAGTAGGGACGGCGTTTCACCATGTTGGCCAGAATGGCCTCCATCTCTTGACCTCGTGATCCGCCCACCTTGGCCTCCAAAGTGCCAGGATTACAGGCCTGAGCCACTGCGCCAGGCTAGAAACAACGTCTTGCTTACCATTGAGTCCTTAGTGCCAGGCACAAGATCTGGCACACAGCAGGTGCTCAAAACATTTTTGTTGAGTGAGTGAATGAGTGAACAAATGAACTAGCAACTTGCCCCAAGTTTCTCAGCTTGTAGATGATGGAGCTGTAGTTGAAACCCAGTCCTGTTAGTCTCAAAGCCTGTGGCCTTTCCTTTGCACTCTGATGACACAAGCATCATCATGTGGCTTATTTAAAGCAAGGCTGGATGACCTCTGGAACTAATACAGTATCTTGGGAATAACTGCAGTGAACTCTTGGGGGTGTTTTGAATCTGACATTTTGAAATCAACTTCGAGTACTCACCCGCCACTTACTATTCTGGTCTAGAAGACAGACCTCTTCCTGCTCTTTTATCTGCAAATTGCCTTAGGTCTTCAAGTTACCTCTTTCTTTCCCCTAAGTACAACACCTCAACTATTGTGCAGTTTGTTTCCTGGTACAGTCCTAGTAATATGCCCTGAAGAGCTAGAAAGAGACTGAACCATTACTGTACTTTCTCATTAAAGGAAATTACTTGTATTTCTGCTCTAAGGTTGTGCCAACTCATTGTTCATGCAATGTGACCAACTGTATGACAAAATTCAATCAGCCTAGAAAATTTCCACAGAAGCCAAAGAAGAGCCTCCCACTCAGCAGCAATCACCATAAACACAAATCACAATATTTGCACTTACATGAGCCATGGATGGATTACATTATCTACCTCTGCTTTATTTAGATGATGAACGACATGCAGCTGGGGAATACAGACACACAGAAAAAAGCCCTGAAAACCCTCAGAAGTGGGATGGATTAATCTTTTCCTGAAGAATCATTGGCTCCAATGAAGCAGGGAATGAACACAATGCACCAGAGCTACCCAGGGGGCCCTGGGCACCTCAGCAAGGCCTTCTCCTGGCCTAGGACCTTGGAGTGGGATCACATGAGATTCCAAGAGATTCTCACCATGGCCCCCTCAAAGGAAGCCTCTCATTTGTCTTCTGAATGCTCAGCTATTCAACTAAAAATATATTAAAAATGCCCGCTTTGGATCTGATTCAGAATAATCTAGCCAGATGGGAGAGTTGTAGATGAAACAGATTGGCCATAAGTTAAGTTAATCATTATTGAATCTGAGTGATGGCTGCATGTGGGAAGCCATTGTTATATTCTCTCTTCTTCTGTATGTTTTTGAAATTTCCCATAAATAAAAGTTTTAAAAGGTTGCATATAAATATAATCTGGTATAATTTTTCTGGGGGATAATTTAGTATTATATATTCAAAAGTCTTTAAAATGTGCAAATCCTGTGACTCAGAACTTCTACTTCTAGGAATTTACTCTTAGGAAATAATCATGAATGTGTGAAAAGATTTATCTACAGGGATGTTAATGACAGTCTTGTTTATAATAGAGGAAAAAAAGAAAAGTGTTCAATAATGAGGACTGGTCAAATAAATGATGGCACCTATTACGATAGACCATTATGGAGCCATTAAAATAATCTTGGGTCTGGTGATGGTGAAGAGAAACGTCATTTCATACACTATTGATGGGAATAAATTGAATAACTGCTTTGCAAAGTGAGTTGGTATTATCGAACCATGTTTAAAATGCTTACTTTGGCCCAGCAATTACGTTATTAGAATTTTTCCCATTGACAGACAAAAATGTATATACTGGGATAACTGCAGCATTCTTTATAGTATGAAAAAATGAAAACAATATAAATGTTCAACAAATAAAGATAAGTTGAATAAATTGTGGTTAACGATACAGTGGAATACTCGAAGGCATTGTTTGTATGTCATAATAATTATACCTAACATTCTTGAAAGCTTTCTATGGTCTAGGCATTGTTCTAAGTATTTTATACATGCTAATTTATTTAATATACTGGTATGAAAATGTATCAGTTAGCCATTACTGTATAACACACTGCTCTAAAAATCAGTGGCTTACAGAAAAAACTTTTTTAATTGCTTGATTGACCTTCCTCCTGACTCTCTAAGCAGCTGCGGGTTGGGTAGGCATCTCAGCTGATCTTGGGTAGGTTTTCTTATGTGTTTGGTGGTCATCTGGGGTAGGCTAGTTTAGAATTTTTTTTGGCTGTGACACTTGGCTTCCATAAAGACTTTCATATCCTAACAAACTAGCCTAGGCTTATTCACTTGGCAGTGGTAGAATTCCAAAAGAGAGTAGAAGCATGCAAAACTTCTTGATGCTTAGAGTCCAAACTGGCACACCATCACTCTTGCTGCATTCTGTTGGCCAAAGCAAACCCAGATTCAAGGGATAGTGGAATATTCTCCCTCTCTTGTTAAAAAGAGCTTCAAAGTGATGTTTCAAGGAGTATGAAAACAGGGAGGCGGATATAAAAAAATTTTTGTAATAAATATTCTACATATCTAAAATGAACAGTGAGTTTTGTGTGCTCCTTTTTGTCCAGTAAAAAGACAAAACACCAGACACATCAACACATACAGATACATACACACATGTATACACACACACACACACACACACACACACACCACATAGATGCACATAACTGGAAGATTTCTATCAGGTACACAAAATTACCATTCACTATAGTTACCCTGGTGAAATTCTACTTCTTGAATAGAACTGGGGTATTGGGTCAGAGACAGACTTTCTTTTTATTGAACACCCTTTTATACTGTTTGAATTGTTTTGCCATATGAATAAACTAAACTTACAATTTTAAAAAACAGATATCAAAATTAAAAGATCTCAAAAAAGGAAATCAAAATGCATAGAACTGAATGAAAGTGAAAATACAACGTATCAAAATTTGTGGGATGCATCTAAGGCATGGCTGAGAGGAAAATTCATAGCACTAAATGCTTCCATTAGAAAAGCGAAAAGATCACAAATTAAAATTCAAAGAAAAAGTGTAGCAAAATCATATTATATAACAACATTTAAGATATGAAAATGTGTGCAAAATGTTGTTAAGGAAACATGCAGGTTATAAGCAGTATAAATGATGGCATATAAATTTAAATATAAAAAAGGCTTAGATGCTGCACACCAAAATATTGACATTGGGTCATGAGGTGGTTTTGAATTTTCTTCTTTGTGATTGTCTGTATTTTCTATATTTTCCTACAATTTACATTTATATTTTTTGGCCAGAATATAGAAATGAAGGTCCTGTAAAAACAAGGAGCTAAGGTCCAAGGATCTCAGGAAGAGCCTCAGTCCTCACATTCTTGGCTTTCTTTCCATTGGCTTCAGAACACCTAGGCAGAGATTATAATTTCTCCCATAGTTTGACTGGCATGGAAAATTTGTGTCCAAGTTCAGGCCCAACTTTTAGTCTTCCTCTCCTTTCTTCCTCACAACAGTGATATGAGAATGAAATAATTGGCTCCACTTAACAGATGAGGAAATAGAGCCCCAGACCAGGGCTGAACTCAGTCCATAGTTCTCATTCACTCTATGTCACTGCTCCCTCCCTTCAGTGAAGCTGGATGCAGGGTTAGACCTAACTACCCTGACTTCCACTCTCTTTTGGAGTTTGGACATCCATTGGAAACTGCCACATTCTGAGGATATAGCATTGAACAAGACCAACATAGTCCTTACTCCATGGAGCTACATTCTAGCAAGAAAGACAGCTATGAAGCAATATAAAGATTAAATTATTCATTAAAATTGTGTTGAGTGCTTCAAGGGAAAGTATAGGCTCCAAGAGAGCATATGACAGCAAGACCTGGCTTGGCCTGGGTCAAGGCAGACTTCTCTGGGGCATTGGTGTTTATGCTGAAATCAGGTGATTATCACCTCCTGTGCTGGATCCAGAAAATCCTGCATCCTGGGCAATTTCAAATGAACACACCTTCAGATATCACAGTGCAGTTGAGGAAGGAGCACCAGTCTAGGATCAGGAGACCCTGTTTTGGTCTCAGCCTTACTATTCATTAGTTCTGTGATCTTGGATAAGGTATTTGCATCTCTTAGCCCTCGTTTTCTCATCAGTAAAAATGAAGAACTTAGATTAGCCAGTGGCTTGGTACTATATTTTAAGCACATAACCTAAAACTCATTAAAGCTGAGCTGTTATAAAATCTTGTGTGTTTGCTCTTCTCCCCAACCTTTCTCCTTGATGACTGTGGCAGTCTCTAATTCCCCTCAAGGAACTTCCATGACCTGCAAACCAGTTTGAAAAATTCCGACCTACCTAGGTGATTTCTGAGACCCCTTCTAAATGTGAAGTTGTGTGATACCAACTTGGAGTATAGGGACCTCAAACACATTTTCCACCATACATGGATATGAGGGCAATAGGGTTAAAAGATGATAATGCCATTGAGTCAGGCATTCAACACCTACTTCAACCTGCTTCTAAACAGCCTTCCTGAACTAAAGAGGCTGAAAAGCTAAAAATTACATTTCCAGATTCTTTGCAGCTACTGTTCCATATGTGACACAGGTCAACCATGCAAAGACACCAACATGAGGCTTGAAAGGCAAAGGTGAGCAATGTTGTCAGTGTTCATGTGCAGGGAGGTTGGATCTTTCAGCAAGTGCAGTAGCAGAAGCATTTGACTTTTCTGGAGCAGTGGGGATGATGGTTCTGTTCCTAGCATCATCAGCGCTGGATGGCCAGTCATGGCACCAGTGGGCTTCCTCTAGACCATTCTGGAATTCTGCTTGGTCTTTTTCCCTGGACGCATAAATCCTGAATGGGTAGCATCCAAGCATGATTGGAGCCTCTTCTGGAAACTCTAAACTAAATAATACCCTGTAACAAATCCCTTTCTGTTTAAACTAGTGAGGGTGGATTCTGTTACCTGAATGCCGTGGTCGAGAAACACCAGAGCAGACTCTTAGATGGCCCTTATGAGCATGCCTGGCCCTTGTGCTTCTTGCCTGATTCTCTACCTCCTGCCTCTGTATGCTCCTCCAATCTTTCCAAACTGGACTCAGCAGTTTCTCTGCACCTGCCACCTAGTTACACTTTTGCACCACAGACTATAGACTCAGATAGTTCTGAGTTTGAATTGCAACTGCCACTTAGGACAATATGAACTGAGGCAGATTCCTTAATCTTTCTGTTCCATCATTTACAAAATGGGGCTACCAACCACAGAAGGTCATCATAATCAGATGGAATAATGCAAGAGAAACAGCAAAGCACTCACATAGGAAAGGCTCTTGGTTGCTGTTGTTGATGTTCTTATTACCTTTGGCTTTGGTGATGAGCACCCCTCCCATGACTCACTGGTTCAATTACGGTCTGTGGCATCTGCGTATAATTCTAACACTTGACACAGACAGAAATAAGAGCTCTCCTGGCTCCAGGGTCCAACCTTAAAGACAGGTCTCACATCTGCACAAGTCAAGATTATTGGCTGCAAGCATGAGACTAACCTGCAATCATCAGTAGAAAAGGGCACTTACTGGAAGGATAAAAGCAACTTTCAGAATCCACTGGTATTGGGAGAACCAGGCACAGAAAATGACAAAAGTTTACTCATGTCCAGAAAGCCAAGGCAGCCATCCTTTGGCAGTCACTCTCTGCTGCTCCTGAAGTGAACTCTAATTGCCTCTTTCTCTTGGTTCGCCCCCTCCAGGTTCAAAGTCCCAGGCAGGGACATCTGACTGGCCCAGTGCAGGTCATGTGCCTGCACCCTGCAGCCAGGGTGTGGGGAGAAAGACCACCTGACCCTTGGGTTTCTATAGGAGGAAATAAGACATTGTCTCCCACCAGGATGATACACACTGAGAAACTCCCAAAACCAGAGAAAGGAACTGGATGCTGGAGAGTATATTAGTTAGGGTTCTCCAGAGAACCAGAACCAGTATGATGCACCTGTACATACTATACAGAAAGATGTGGATTATAAAAAATTGCCTCACATGGTTATGGAGGCTAGCAACTCCTGATCTGCAGGGTGAGTCAGCAAGCTGGAGACCCAGGAAAACTGTTGGTTGTTGTTCCAGTCTAAAGACAAGAGGCTCAAGACCCAGGAAGAGCCAGTGCTTCCATTTTAGTCCAAAGGCAGAGGAAAGCCAATGTCTCCATTAAAAGGCAGTCAGGCAAGAACCATTCTCTCATTTTTTTGGGAAGAGGGTCAGCCTTTTTGTTCCTCTATTCGGGCCTTCAACTGATTGGATGAGGCCCACCCACATTAGGGAGGGCAAACTGCTTTACTTAACTACCTATTTAAATGTTAATCTCATCCAAAAGCAATTTCATAGAAATACCCAGAAGCATATTTGACCAAATATCTAGGCACGCCGTGGCCCAATCAAGTTGACATATAAAATTAATCATACAAGTGATCCCCAGTGTCTTTCAGGATTCTTCAGGAGGCCTGGAGTTTCTTGCTGGAGCTGCTTGCAGGGATGGGGCTTGTTGTATGGGGCACTATCTCCTAGGCAACACAGAGGCTGCCTTGATGTCTACAGTAGCC
This sequence comes from Gorilla gorilla gorilla, assembly GCF_029281585.2. NCBI lineage: Eukaryota > Metazoa > Chordata > Mammalia > Primates > Hominidae > Gorilla > Gorilla gorilla. The sequence goes on from NC_073224.2 coordinate 118,658,302, forward strand.
CTCAGGCTGAGGTCATGGGAGAATCCATTGTTCTGCAAAGTAGACCCCAGACTGCCAAAGTTTGAGAATCTTGGGTTATGAGAGAAATACACACAGTCTTTTCCACAGCAAACTCCTCAGGCCAGCTTCCCCTCACTGGTACCATATGTTAGGATTAGACACATTTTCTGTCCTTATGAGTCTCCCATCCTGGTCAGGATTTGCAATGGCCCTTTTTATCATGGAGCACCTGTCCCAGACCATTTATGTGACTCACACCCATTTGTCCCTATTATGATACATTTCTGCTTGAGAGTCCTGTCATCAGAGGACTGGTCTCTTCATACGGCACGCTGAATCTTGTCATTCTCTAGACAGCTGGTGTTGATATCACCTGAAAACACCGACGTGTTAATGTATTTCCTCCTTCTCACCATAAACTCTAAACACAGTGCACCAAAGAGGGCTTCAAACTGATGAGGTTTTCCACCTCGACAGGCTTTTCAGGATGGATCAGTCTCATTTTTTAGCAGTTTTCAGGAAAACATACCATCTGAGCCTCCTCAAATTAACCAATTACTGAAAACAATGCATTTTCTTTCATGATGTTCTCATGTACACCTCCTCATTTTCAGTTAACAAAAGTAAAAAAATGAAAACTTCTACAGAGAAATTTGCAAAATGCTGCAAAACATATTCAATCATATAGTCAAATTAAGTAGAAAATCTTGTCCCCTAACAGGGACCGTAACAGCCAGTTTCACGGATTAAACTGTCCTTTGCAAAAGAAATTTTTCCCCTAGAGAATGAATGAATTCAATTGGGTGGGAGGTTTCTAAGGCTCTGCTTGAAATGTTAAGAAAAGTCATTTTTGCTGCATATATACTATCTTAATTCTCTGAAGTGAAACTTACAATATTTGAAATTTTAAGCTACAAACCATGACCTCTTTTTTACATACCGTGGCAGAACTACTTTTGAAGTGCCCCATGTTTTTTAAAACAGAGATTTTGAGTAACATTTCAAAGAGCCAGTCCTGATTTAGTAAGCGGATTACCTAAATTTAGCATGTATTCAAACCCTATCACTGAAGCTCAACTTTTCTGGACTCTGGCCACATCTCTATCTCCATTATAATGTCGCTTGCTGGCAGATGTCCCCTTCACACCCTGCATACAAGGAGATGGCTAATAATATATAAGAGTAAATGGTGATGAAATAATCTTGTCTCAGAACCTCACCCTCCAAATCCCAGGGGCTCCCCTCCCCTAGTTTGTACCCTTCTCCATAGGGCCCACACCGCATTCTGCCTGTCTCCCACCCTACATTGCCCCCTGCATTGCTGACAGTTATTATCGCCCTGGTAGAAGCAACCTAATCACCCTGGCAGGTACCAATGTCCACATTGAAACTCTGTACCCTGGCCACACCTCTGGGCTCACAGTCACCACACTGAGGTGGGAGGAGGTTTCCATCCCTAAACCAGTGACACAAATCCTTTTTTTTTTTTTAAACTAAACCTCATCCTAGGAGATTTCACACTTTAATTTTCTTACAACTCTTTAGTATTTTTAATCTCTTACATGATTTATGCTTCCAAAGTAATGATGTTGAAAATACAGATAATCAGCATCACCATGTAATGAGCCTCTTTTACATACCTAGACACAATGTTTAAGCACTTTACATGGATTTGTCTCAATTGAGCCAAACAACGACCTGCTATACTCTTGTTTGCCATGGTCGTGGCTAGGAACAGGTGCTTTAGAATCTGCGTGGGTTCCAGTTCCAGCCCTGAGATCTTTAGACAGGTTTCAAAGTCCCTCCAAGCTTTTCTTTCCTCAACTGTACATGGGGATAATAAGAGCCTCTACCTTGAAGTGCTATTATCAAGATTAAATGAAAAGGTGCATATGACGCATCTGGCAGAGTGACCAGCACATACTAGGTGCTCAATAAGTGGTAGCTTACTCTGAGTGTCCCCACCTGGGTGACCTGCAGGGTCCCTGGGCTCAGTGGTTTCCTGGTTGGGGGCTGCTACAGCCTCACCCACACCCCCTCCAACCCCTGTCTCCAACCCTTCTCCAATTCCCTGGGTTGAGCTGTGACACACTTTGAGTCTCCCTCCCCCCATTTTTAAGTGAATTTCCTTCTAACTATGTAGATAGAAAAGCAGCCTTGACCCTCCACTCGGCTTTATTTTCAATCTGCTGGCTGACAGAGCCCCTCCCAAGGGTCCTGACAAGACCAAAGAATAGGACCCTCTTCTGTAGTCTGAAATTACCCAAAGTCCTATGAAACCTTTCCAAACGAAGGTACTTGATTTCATTTGATACCTTCTTTGTTCTTAAGAGAATGGAATTATTTATTTCCATTCTTAGTTTAAAAAAAGCCAACACCTCCTGCTGCAGGGCCCTGTTGCCAACCTGGAAGGTGCCAGGGTCATGGTCTATTTTAGCACCAGGCTGCCTAGAGACAGAAACTATCACGTGTCACTCATAGGTGTACTATGCATTTTCAAATGTCTGTGGGGCTATTGTGATGAATATAATGCAGGATACTTAAGACGCAGGTGAGGGTGTTCAACATTTGACATTAAAAAGGGCATCTTCTTACATTCAAAAGCTGGAAACTCCTCATGTCATGGAAAGAACACTAGAAGGAAGTCAAGTGCCTTGCCTGGGAGTGTGATCCTGCACAAATCACATCCTCTCCCTGGATCTCAATGCCCTCATCTGTAAAGGATGGCAGTTGGAAGAGTTGACCTCTAAACCCCAGCACTAAAATTTTATGAGTTTAAAATCACTCTCTCCTAGCTACGTGATGATGAATATTTATAATGGCTGACATTTTTAAAGGAAGGAAACTACATAGACAGGCTCTATAGCCACATAAAACAAATGGTAGACTAGTACCTGTTGGTTTTTTCTGTCAAATGTTAGTTTTTGTTAGTTTTACCACTTTCCCACCCTCTTCACCCACTGTCGTAAGAGTCCCCTCCTTTGTCTGCAGCATCCTGTATGTGTCTTTCAAGATTTATTAATGTTGGTGTTTTCTCGGCAACTGTAAGGTGGCCGTTATTGCCTCTCTCCATTATTTATCCATTTCACTTGCTTGGTGTTATTTTTATTTTTCATGCCCTCCAAGACCTCTCCTTGAACAGATTGCTTTCTATTACCGTAGTCTTAACACTCTGTTCTAAGCCAAATTGTCCTCTGTCACCCATTTGCCATCTTAAATTCATCTGTGGGAGATGTAATTGCCAACACTCCAACTGTTGCTTAAATATTTGTCCCTTTCCCACGACAAGTTCTTTCAAAAGAATGAAATCCTCCCAGTCAAGTCATGTGTTTATGTGCTCACCATCTGTGGTGCCTTTGTGCTCTGCCCTCAGCAGGAGTTTTCTGGGCCTTCCCATCACCTTTCTATCTGCACTCTCCTGCCCTCACCCACTCTACCTACCTACCTCTACCTCTGCACCCACCAATCAGAATGCCTCTTCATGTCTGGAATCAATCAGAAAGCCTCTTCTTCCAAACATGTATTAAGCATCTGTGAATGGGCAAAGCCTCTCTGACGAAAGAAAGCACAGAAGCTTTGAGGTGTCCACTCAGGAAAGATAATCTGTAGGAGGGGAGAAATGCGCACTGTAAGTCTTACCTTTCCTTTGGTGAAGGCATACAGGGAAGTCTTACCCCCTGCAAAGTGATGAGCACTAGACATCCTTTTCTGTTCGGGAAAGACTCTTGCTGCCATCACCAGGAGGGACGTGGCTACCCCTTTAATACGCCGACTCATGGACCCAAACTGTTTCTGCTGGATTATTTTAGAGCAGCTAAGGCAGGCTGGGCTTTTTCCATTAGACTATGTTAAATATTAAAAGACAATAAAAAGGCAATGCACAAAGAAAACACCAGAAACTTTTTTCAAATCAAGAGTACAAAGTGCAGCATGCTTATCCTATTACTGCTGTTTCAGTGCCTGACCCTTCCCTATGCTATCTAAAATGGTTACTCACTCACCCCCAGAGAAGTCCAACTCTAAATGTCCCTCGCATGAATGTCTTGCCTCCCAGCTTCCAGCCTGCCTCTCTTCCTCTCAACAAGGCAGCCGTAAGAAGCTGGCAGTCTTAACCATACAACCATCACTAATTCAGCAAAAATTTCTGACCCCTGCCTTTCTGTGTTCGGCACAGAGGTGCAAAGTACAGTGTGAAGCTTCCACCCCCAACCCTCCAGGTTTGTTTTCACTAATGGGGGAGGCAGACAGTAAACTATCAATTCCACTAAAGGATTGTAAGTGTTATTATGGGGACATGCAGAGAAAAGTGCTCTCTAAATCAAACTGAGAAGTCAAGGAAGAATTTCTGGAGTCTGTCATGCTTGAAATGAGATGTGAAAGATGAGTATGATTAGTGAGATTTTAAAAAGAGAGAAAGGAAGAGGAAAGTCATTGCAGGCAGCAGGGACTGCATATGCAAAAGCCATGTGTTTATGGGCTCACCAAGTTACACCAAGGTATAACTTGGCATTGGTCATTGGGGAACTTCAGTGGGCTCTGTTTGGTTTGAGCAAAGGGTGTGAGGAAGAATCTCAGGAAAAGAGGCCAGGAAGGGGTCAGAGGGCTGCATCAGGAGAGGATTTGTGTACCAAGTGAAGACTAGAAACTTTATCCTGACAGGTCTGCTGAGCCTTTGAGGAATTTTAAGCAGAGGATTGACATGATCAGCTTTGTGATTCTGAAACTCTAGCAGGAATGTTTAAAAAAAAAAAAAAAAGAAAGAAGGGGAGAGAAAAGGACAGGAGTCAGTGTGGAACCAGTTCCAATAATCCTGGCGAGAAATGGTGAGAGGTTAACCCCAGGTAGATTCTATAGAATTTCATGAGTAGTTAGATACGAAAATAGAAGAGAGAAAGAAAGAGAGAAGCGAGAAAGCCGAGAACATCTCCCAACTTTGTGGTTAAAACAATTAGCTAAATAGTAACAGCTCACTGTACTGAGTACTTATGATACACCATGTTAAATGCTTTGCATGCTTTCATTCTTTCATTCAGCCATTTCTTTGAGAGACTACTATGTGCCAGGCACAGTTTCAGGTACTGGGGATACAACAGTAGAGAGAAAAAGAAAAAAGGTAAAAATTCTTGCCTATATAGAGTATGCAGGAAAACGATAAGTAATGAGGAAGAAACATAAGGCAATAAAGGCAATAGGAACATCAGGAGTGGAAAGAGTTTAAACTGTAAAGTGGGTGCCAGGGAAGGCCTTACTGAGAAAGTGGCTGAGAAGTGAGGTATGCGGCTCTTGTGAGGGACAGGCATTCTGAGTAGAGGCCCTGTGGTGAAGTGAACCCCTGGAACAGCCAGTGAGGCTGGGTGGAACAATGAGGGGGAAAAGTAGAAACAGATGAGGTCAGAGGTATGAGGAGGGGCATGTGGGCACAGGTCACCCAGGGTCCCACAAGCCATCGTAAAGACTCCAGCTTTCACTCTAAGGGAAATTGGAAGCCACTGCAAGGTTTTGAGTGAAGTAGTAATGTGATATTAACAGAATCATTTGCATTTTAACAGAATCACTCTGGCTACTCTGTTAGACATAGACTGAAAAGGGGACAATTCAGAGGCCATTCCAGCAACACAGGTGACAGATGATAGAGACTAGGATGATGGCAGTGGTGACTGCGAGAAATGCTAAGTTCTGGATATATTGTGAAGGTACAGCTAGATGGGATAAAATTTTAAATGTGGATGTGAGAGAAGGAGAAGACATCAAGAATGCCAGCCATGGAGTTGCCTTTGATTGAGATAGGGAAGACTGCAAGAGGAGCAAAAATAGAAAGGGCTCATTTTTGACATATCGGTTTTGAGATGCCTATTAGGTATTGAGTGGAGATTTAAGGAAAGAAATTCAATATATGGAGATTTAAGGAAAGAAATTGAATATATAAATCTGAAGTTCAAAAGAGAGGTCTAAGCTGAAGCTATAAATTTTCATCTTCAGCATAGAGATGGCACTTAAAACCATGTGATTGGATAAGACATCACTGGATGTCCCATCTACATCAGTGATTGGAATGGGAAAGGAACAGGGTCTATGATGAAGGTACATGCTAATGGACATCAGCAGTCCCATGCAAGTCACTCCATTCAGAACAGATTATTATGGGTCCTGAAGACAGGCGAGACTAACTTCCGCAGACAGAAGAGGAAGGACTGCTTTTATTGACAAAAAAGCCTTGGCAGAATTTGGAAATCGAGGTCCTCTATTTCATCAGAAACTGCCCATATGTCCCTATCCCAATTTTCAGGATCCCTCTGTCCCAATCAATGCTCTGACTTTCACATAAGACCCTTCAAGGTTGTGAATTTTTTGATAACACCTTTTTAAAGATACAAGTTACACACTGTGCAATTCATCCATTTTAAATGTATAATTTAATTATTTTTTCATACATTCACAGGTGTAAATTCTTTTTGCCCTGTAATTCAGCAATCTTCAAAATTAGACCATGGGTTTGGATTTCAGGATCTTAGCCCTGCACCTACAGATGATAAGGGTTTCTTTCAGGGGAGTTAGAGCAGCTTTCTAGCTCATCACGTGGGACCTTGATCTGGGACTATTGAGCACTGAGCTCATTATTTTCTTTACCCAAGCTCTCCAGTATACTAGGAAGCAACCAAGTTCTTCATCATTTTTATTTGCTCTAAAATCTTATATGGCAGCAGCCATTTGGTACTCAATGCCTTGCTTTGAGCTTGATTGCAATGGCTACAGGTGGTCATTTAAATAAAGATTTGGCATTATATGTCATGGGTTGCCAGTGTCTAATTTATCATCGGTAATGGGGTCTTTCATGCCTGTAAATCTAGTCAGATCAGTGAACCAATTCCAGATTCCCAGTATTAAGATTCTATTCCCCTACAACCACATTTGATACCAATAACTGTATCAGTAAGGCTTTAGTTAGGGAAGCAGAATTGCTATGGATGTTATGGGATAAAGGATTTATTATAGTAATAAGACCTCACAATTGTGGAAGGAGCTAGGGATGGAAAGGTATAGAAGTGGTGTTGGATGATGAGGAAAGGAGTCAGTCAATCTAAGCCAGACATGTCCAACACCTATGAAGGGGGGACTCATGGATAGGTCTACAGGAAACTTTAGCCTCGGTATAGCTAATGCTTCTGTGGGTCCACAGTCAAGTGTCTGGTGGTGGGCCTGGGCCACTCTTGGCAGTAGGGCTAGCAGTTGAGGAGAAGAGCTGGACTTGGAGAAGAGGAGAGCAAGGATATGCTAGAAACTGCTTGGCACCTGTGTGCCTATCCTGACCAACTACATCTGACTATGATGACCTGTACAGTAATGGCTACTGCTTTATTTCTAACTTCCAAATATCACACGAGTTCCTCTTTTGGCCAACTCTAGCCTGGAATCATACAGAAAAGAGGACTCTGAGAAACTCAGTTCCCAGATTAATTAAATGACACAGTAAAAACCACCTCAGCATCCAAAGACTGACCTGGGGCATCCCAACTTTCAGAGGTCAGAAAGAAGAGAAGGAAAAAGGAAAATGACTGGAAAAAAGGGGCTGCCAGAAAAATCAAAGGAAAAGCTAGGAGAGTTTGTTGTCCAGCACCCAGGTGAAGAAAAGTGTCTCAAACAAGTGAGAACAATTTAGAATCTAAAATGCTGTTGATGAGTCAAAAACAATGACTGGGAAGCAATCACTGAATATTCCAACATAATAGTTGGAATTGCAGATGGCCTTCAAGAGAATGATTTTAGTGGAATGAGAGAGCAAACTTTATTGGAATGGGTTCAAGAGAAAATGGGAGCGCACTGAAGATAGCACATTTAACCAAGGAGTTTTACTAAAAAAGGAAGGTGAGAAAGAAGCTAGTGACTAGAGGGAAAATGGGATTAAGTGAGTTTTGAGAATAAAGGAAGAAGGGGGCATGGGGAAGGGAATGATCCAGTAGAAGGAAAATCTGATTGCGCTGGAGGAATGCTGAAGCAATATGCTTGAGGGGATAGGAGGCAGGGTGGGGTGAACTCTAGTGTATAAATGCAGGCTGTATTCATCCATTTTCATGCTGCTGATACTTACCCAAGACTGGGTACTTTATAAAGAAAAAGAGGTTTAATGGACTCAGTTCCACGTGGCTGGGGAGGCCTCACAATCATGGCAGAAGGTGAAAGGCATGTCTTACATGGCAGCAGGCAAGATAGAATGAGAACCAAGTGAAAGGGCTTTCCTCTTATAAAACCATCAGATCTTGTGAAACTTTTTCACCACCATGAAAACAAAATGAGGGAAACTGTTCCCATGATTTAATTATCTCCCACCAGCTCCCTCCCACACCACATGGGAATTATGGGAGCTACAATTCAAGATGAGATTTGGGTGGGGACACAGCCAAACCATATCACAGGCAGCAGCCTTAACTGAGAGCATGGAGAAGGTCATCCATCAACTATTTCTGGAGGGAAGAAAGAAAAAATGTGCAGAGACAGGATGATTGCTTCTCCAGTAAGATTGGAAGCAAGATCATGAACTCAAAGCAAGGATAGAGTTGGAATCGTTGGAAGTCTGAGGAAAGAAAAGAGAGTTTGAAACAGCTATGGAAGATTGTATTTTTCAAAGATACTCAAAACAGTATAGATCCCATTCCACTTGCTCTTCTTACAACGTGATGTTGAGATCTCTCCATCAAGAGGTGAGTGTCTGTGTTCCCACCTCCTTGAACCTGGGAGGTGCTTTGTAACCATTTCAAACAATAGAATGCAGCAGAAATGACACCACATGACTTCCAAGGCTAGCTCATAAAAGGCAATGCAGCTTCTACCTGGGCTTTCTCTCTGTCTCAGAACATGTGTCTTTGGAACCCTGAGTCACCATGCGAGAAGTCTGGCCACCCTGAAGCTGCCATGTTGGAGAGACTACATGGAAAGACCACATCTTAGAGACCACAGGTAGAAACATATGAGGAGCCCCAGATGTTGCTGCTTCTGGCTTTTTCAGTCTTCCAGCCCAGGTACTCAACATGAGAATGAATGGCTGTCAGATAATTCCAGTTCCCAGCCTTCAAGCCACCTAGCTGATGCTCAGTGAAACAGAGACAAGCTATTCCCATGGAGCTGTGCCAAATTTACAGATGCATGAGAAAAATAAATGTTGTTGTTTCAAGCCACTAAGTTTGGATATAAACTTGTTATGCACCAATATAATTGGATCAATAGTTATCTAGGAAGTTACCTAGGATGCCATCAATTAAGCATCCCTTGGTTTTGATTAACTCACCCAGGGAGTATGGTTTGTATCAGAGTGGTCTGGGGGAACATTTGCAAAATGTGTGTGTTAACCACTTTTCTGTCCTGGGGCCTATCATAATTGGGGTGTAGGGAGCTACAGGAAGGAGGAGGTACTCTTCAGTGTTTATATTTTGAAATGGTTCCACAGGGAACATACAAACTCCCAAGTTGAGAATAATTGACAAAAATAAGAAGCACGAGGGTTAAGGACCAAATTCCATGGAAACTGTCATTTAAGTATCAAGTGAGCAGGAGTGTTCTTGAAGAGTGCTTCTCAAATTTTTTTAAAAACAGCTGCATTGAGGTACAGTTTATATATTATAAAATTCACCCATTATAAGTATATAATTCAATGATGTTTAGTAAATTTATAGAGCTCTGCAACCATCACAAAAATTCAGTTTGAAAACATTTCCATCACCGCAAAATATTTCCTCCTTGCAGTTAATCCCTGTTCCCACCCCAAGCCCTAGGCAACCACTAATCTACTTTCTGTCTCTATAAATTTGCCTTTTCTGGACATTTTACATAATGAAATTATGCAACGTGTATTCTTTTGCATCTGGCTACGTTATGTTTTCAAGGTTCATCCATGTTGTAGTGTGGATTTGTAGCTTTTTTTAAATTGCTGAATAGTATTCCATCATGTGGATAAATCACATTTTATCTGTTCACCAGCTGATAAACAACTGAATTGTTTCAAGTTTTTGGCTATTGTGAATAATGCTGCTATGAACAATTACATACATTTCTTTGTGTGAATATACATTTTTGTTTCTCTTGGGTAGAATCCCAGGAGGGCAATTTCTGGATTCTCTTGTAAGTTTAACTTTTTAAGAAACTGACCATGTCCTTTACAGGGACATGGATGGAGCTGGAGGCCATTATACTCAGCAAACTAACACAGGAACAGAAAACCAAATATCACGTGTTCTCACTTATAAATGGGAGCTGAATGATGAGAACACATGGACAAATGTGGGGGAACAACACAGGGGCCTGTCGGAGGGTGGGGGTGGGAGAAGGGAGAACATCAGTAATAGCTAATGGTTGCTGGGCTTAGTACCTGGGTGACAGGATGATCTGTGCAGCAAACCACCATGGCACACACTTATCTATGTAACGAACCTACACATCCTGCACATGTACCTTTGAACTTAAAATAAAAGTAGGACATTTTTTAAAAAGAAACAATTATTTTTCGCAGTTTGCCCTCGTTCTTCTTCCTGCACCCTGGGAGAAACTTGGATGACACAACCACCTAATGGGCAGGGGAAGAGGAGAGTTTGGAAACACACATGCATTAATAGATGATGTCCTGTCATGAAAATTATTGTTCTTGTTTCCTAGATGAAGAAATTGAGGCCTGGAGTGGGTAACCTGCCCATGTTCATGCAACTGGTTTGAGGAAAATCATCACCAAACACCACCTTGAACTTCTAGAGCACTATCTGGAACGTGTGGTGCTGACGCCGTATAATTTACTGTTTCATTTTAGTCTTCCCTGTGTTGTTTTGTTCTCTGGCTGTCTTGTGTTCAGTTGGAGTAGATTTCCTTAGCTTTGGGTTTCTAGTATAATTATTCCACCACTGTCTCCCTTAATTACGTGGTTGTTGTCCTTCAAATCTTATTTTCATGTATGTTTATTCTGAGCTTCCTCCAATTCAATCCTTTTTTGGAAGAAAATGAAGCATAAAAGTATAAGTAAATAAAATAGCAGTTTCATGTGTATTGCTGTTACATTCCCAGATGGACTGGGGACACCTTGAAGCTAAGATTTGTGTCTTAGACTTCACTTGCTCACAGCCCCCCAACACCTAAAGCGGTACCTGGAGGTGTTTCACAAACCCTTGTTTCAAAATTCACCAAACTGAGGGAGGAGGGTGGGAACTACCATTGTTGACCACTTACTTCCTGTCTGCTACTCTGCAAACAATATTTCAGCTCATCCACACAATAAGGTGTTAGTATTCCTGCTTGTATAGGATGACCCACATATCCCTCTTTGTTGGGGACCATCCCAGTTTTAACACTACAAGTCCTGTGTCCCAGACAAACCTTGGACGGTTGATCACCCTACACTTTAGAGATGAGGCCACTGAGTCTCAAAGAGATGAGTTACCTTCTCCAACTTGTCTTACAGATCCAAATCCAAGCTTGCCTGGAGTATGGAACTAGTTTATTAATAGGACAGATTAGAGTATAGGAGAAAAAGGAAGTGGAGTTGTCCAGGGCACCCTGGTGAAAGGCTCCGGTGTGCCCCAGCAAGTGGTCCCTGGGCACTGTTGCAGTGCCATGAGGAGTAGCTTAAAGTCCTACAGAAGAGACTGGGGTGGTTTAAAGAACTGTGAGTGGCAGGGCTTGGAGTTTGTTTGAAGATTAACCGCAGGGGTATAGTACAAAAGGGAAGGCAGCATGCTCAGGAGGGTTCTTCTCACCCAAACAGGCTACCTTGGACCCTGTGTTGCAGCCCCTGATGGTCTGTCTGCCTGCTGCTTGTGTCACAGACTTGAGTCAAGCTGACTGCATCAGCTGACACTATATTTTCCACTAATAGAGTAACAAATGAGTAATTTGGACTGATCATTATTCCCTGCTTACTACTCATGTGCCAAGTATTTATGGAAACTAATACAGCATTCAGTTTACAGCTGATAACAGGGAAACCATTAGCTCCCCCTAGTCATCCCTCTTCCCTGTGGCAGAGAATCGCTCAACCTTGAAGGAGACCAGCTGAAGACTTTAGGCTGTATGATAAGGTTCACATTTCTTTTTTGTGACAAAGACATTTAGAGGCTCTCTAGCAACCTTTCTTGTGTTCTACATTTTTGCCTATTTAGTTTCTCTGCCTCTGAATCTACCTCTCTTCAAGTCACAAAAAATGAGGCCCTGTGTTACTGAAGATCCAAGACATGCAAATTCCACATCTGTCCCCAGCCCAGTTTCTGATACTTCCCAGACAATGGAATAATCCAATCACTTGCTTTCCTGAGGCTCAGGGGCCACCAAAGGCTGCATGCGTTGGCTTCCATAATCCAGTTGAACTCATTATGGTCACCAAGCTCCTCTGTGTCCTGCACTGAGCCCGGAGCTGGATACACAGGCTGAACGGCATGGTCCCTGTCCTCAGACTGCTCACAGGATATTAAGGTACTGACAGTCTTAAGGCATTTATGAGGAAAAAAATAGGTCATTATGGTTTATGTTGCTGGTGTGATTAAAAAGCAGTTATGTCCTTCAAAAGGCCCAGAATGATAATAAAATGGAGCAACATAAGGACATGCAAACCAGCTATCAATTCAAAACAATATTTTCAGAACAGCAGAATAAGAGGGAAAACAAATTTATTGCGGCCTTGTGTGGATAACACCAGTAACTTCAGCTTCCCACCCTTGTTCGGAATTCTGCATTTTTTCCAGATTTGTTTGTTTTTGATCATTGTATCCAAACACAACAAATTTTAAATTATATGTCTTATACACTCTAGGGGTTATTAAGCTAGACAATTCTGTGATTTTCCTTCTCAAGTTATGTCTGTTACTGATCCTTAGAACTTCTTTGACAGATTTTCATAAATCAGATTTATATATAGTCATATAATTCAGGCTACATTTATGTTCTTATTATCAGTGAAATTAATGTCAAGTTAAAGCTTTCAATTTTTAAAGAACTGGACTCAAGGAAAAATGAACTTTCACCCGAAATTGCTTTGATTTGCAACTCTTTCAGCAACCAGAACTCTAAAAGTCAATTTGTGGGTCTGGATTTGAGAGTTTGCTATTTTTAATTAAGTATATAAATCCCCTACCTCATTTTCCATTACAGCTATGTGTGGGGCCAACTTTGCTCTGCTGAAGTGCAGAATACATCACGTGTTTCACTAGCAGTAAATCCATCCCTGGAGACTTATCGATGGCCATGATCTATCAAAGGTGGTCAGAAGATCAATGTTTCAAATACCCTCTAATGTGAATAAAAGAAACTTAGCTAATAATTTTTCCACATGAGGTTAGATTTACTTTAGGAAGCTTGGTATTATAATGGGCTCTCAAAAAGATTTTTTGAAATTTTAAATTCCCCCAAGAGAGAAAAAAATATATTCAAGAAAAGGCACTAAGAGTGGCACAGAAGATGAAAAGAGGTAGTATAACATTAGTCCTTACCAATAACCCAGCTTTGAGTTCCACCAGCTGCTCCAAGCCTACGTCGTTGTTTTACTTCATTAAGGCCAGACACTGACTTCTTAAAGTTTGAGTTTTTGAGGACAATGTCGCCAAGAACTTATAGGTCGCCAGGACACCAGGACCACCTAGAACTTCCACAGAATAAGCCACTGACCTGCTCTAGGGATTTCTGCAAAGCCACCTGGCTGTGCAACTGGACTAACAGCAGACCCACACTGACAGTCAATGCACAGAAGAGATGAGCTTCCCTCTGAGAAAATGGATGGGTTCAGTGCTCACAGAAAAGAAAAAAAATGGACCTTAAGAACTTTACTTCCTCAAATAATCTTGTACTTGTTCCCCGGAGTTCTGTGGGGCGGGAGGAGAGCAGGCACATCGCATGAAGACAGTTTCATCCTTCCACCTCCTAAGCACATTAGCCACCTGAGCATTTCTCCCAAATGGCCAAAGCTCTTTCCAGATTGTGAGAAGTTCCCAAAGCAAGAAGTGATTCTTGAGAACTGGACATCAGTGACTCTGAGGTTTAGTGGGACAGTTAATAGTGACATAAAATGCAAAGGGAACATTGGATGGCGCAAAACTTTCCCATAAAGTTTTAAAGAGAACATTTTATACCGGCCTACCACTCAGGTTCACAGGTGGTATTGAAACTCAAAGTCTGCCAATTGTGGATTCTTCAAGTCGAGTGATACTGGTCTTCATGGAGAGACAGTCTGGTGACAAACAGTACCTGGATCCTGGATCCATAGAGAAGAGCTCCAGCCAACAGCTATTAAGCGTGTGCTGGCTCTCAGGGTGGGCTGTGTGGCCCAGCACTGCCAGCAAATAAATGAATACTCTGTTTTGAGAGGACTGGAAGGTAGAGGGCAATTGCTATTATTAAAGACCTGCTGTACCAGACACTTTATATGTGTAATCCCTTTTAATCTCAGAGCAAATGTAATTTGCTCCAAACAAAAGGAACATAAAAGAAAATAATAATTTGTACTGGCCATTAGAAGTTTTAAAATATTATATGCAAATTTTAGTATGTAGTTCTCTATCTGTCTGTTTTGCTTACAGCTGGATCCCCAGGGCCTTGCACAGGGCTTCACACATAGTAGATATTCAATAATTTTTTTTTCATGAATGCATGTTTTTAACCCATTCCTCCTTCAGTAAGACAAAATCCTATGTTTTATTATATAATTTTAAAACAGTTAAATATCTTAACAAAAACAAGAAGTCTTGATGTTTCTGAAATATCTTTTTAAAAACAAGTTTTAAAAATGGAAGTTTGAATAAGGTTTCTCAAATTGCACATGTACCACTCTTTGCCATCCCTTCTACGGGCCAGTCCTCAACTGCTTGAAAATTACTGCTTTAGAAGTAGCCATGTCTGAAGTTTAAAAACAAGAGAAAGATCATAAGGAAATAATCATAGGTGTATACAAGAACTTTTACAGAGATACGCATTGTGGGATTATTTACATAGTCAAAAAGTAAAAACTGTGAGAGAGGATGTCCATAATAAATTATGCAACATCCAACAATAAAATATTCTACATTCACTAAAGATTTTCAAGGATATTTAATGACATGGAGAAATGTTATCTAATTTCTCCAGTTTAAAAAGCATGATACAAAACTGTGTGTGCATTCCCACTGTTGAAATTCATGTACATTTTACATGCATGCAGAAATGTTAAAAGGAAATATACCAAAGTGATAGTTGTGATTATTTCTTGGTGGCGAAATATTATTAGTGATGTTTACTTTTTCTTAATTTTTATCAGCATTTTCTGTTATTTTTATAATATACATGCATTATTTGCATAATTTTTTAAGTTTTTTTTAAAGAAAGAAGATTTTGATAATAGAACAATGAAGATGCAAAATATGGAGTTGACTTCTCCCTGGTGGCACAATCTGCTCTAGAGACATGGCAGAAGAAGTTGTTTTGTTTTGTTTTGTTGAAACAGGGTCTCTCTTGCCCAGGATGAAGTGCAGTGGCATGATCTCAACTCACTGTAACCTTTGCCTACGGAGTTCAAGCAATTCTCCTGCCTCAGCCTCCCGAGTAGCTGGGACTACAGGCGCATGCCACCAGGCCTGACTAATTTTTGTATTTTTTGGTAGAGATGGGGTTTCATCATGTTGGCCAGGCTGGTCTCAAACTCCTGACCTCAAGTGATCCACCCGCTTTGGCCTCCCAAAGTGCTGGAATTACAGGTGTGAGCCACTGCATGCAGCCACAAGAAGTTTTTATACCAGAGAATAACCTTCTTTGCTAAATAATTTTTTAGGATTCCCCCACTAATTAGGCTCATGACCAACCAAGTCAGCCACTTTGCTTATTTGACTCAATAATTTTGTCTTCATAGTTTTCCATGTTAGCCCAGGCTGTAGCTGCTCTGAAACTTATCTTTGCATCCTGTGGGAAAGGTTCCAATAGTTAACAAAACACTTCTGTAAATAATGTCATTTATTCACTCAAAAATTATTGTGCACCTCCTGGGGCCCAGGTACTATGGTGGGCACTGGGGGAAGGCCCATTTCATCCTGAGGTCTTTATATCAGTCTGTAGATGGGAGCTTGAAAAGCTAGTAATGCATTTCTTTCCAGGTGCTCCCACTTCTGGGGGTATGCTAGTAGAATCTCAGCCAAAACAAAAGGCTCACGTCAGATGGCAATTAATTGAATCAAAAGCTGTGCTTGGTCCAGTGAACAGCTGGGGCCTGCCTGATGGGAATTCTCCCTGTGCCAGGGCCTGCTCAGCTCAGAGGGCCCTGGGCCAGAAAGTACTGAAAAGAGCCCACAGGTCCTTATTACAGCCTTGCAAGCCTGGATGGGCAGACTGTAGAGAGGAGCCATGGAAAACGAGAGAAAGGGCTAAGGGTTAAATCTGAAGGAAATGGTACTGTCAAACTGTACTACTGCTCCAGTTTCTGGTATAGCACATAAGGAGCTCAGAAGTCACTACTCCACCCCAGCAACAAGTAAAATGCTGAACAAACTGAAACATCAGCAATGCTTCTTAGATCCATAAGAGAAGCGAAGTCACTGGGCAAACCATTGCCCCTAAAATTAGAGAGACCGGCAGATACAAAGAGTCACAACACACCAGAATAGAAACTCACAAGTACAAACCTCTGCAGGAACCAGCGCTGGGCAGCAAAACCAGAACTGTAATTGACAAACTGCTGGAAGCTCAGTGTGGAAAAGTCTGAGAGTTATAAACTCCAGGGGGGCCTAGGCATGGGGTGGGGCCCCATGCATTTGTGAGTTTGACCCCCAGGAACTCTACCAGACCCATACAGTACATATCGGAGAAAAATGCCCTTGTGTTTCTGACACAGGGAGGAGAAATGGAACCCACTGGGAACACTCTAGAGCATTCTGCTCTTCTTAACAAGGTTTGCCCTCAGGAGAAACTAGCTAGCCAGAGCCTAACCTGTTGGCGGTTTCATCAAAGGCTAGCTAACCTGGGGGAAGGGAAATACTCAATTCCAGCCCACTTCAATCTTCCTGTCACACTAAAGGGGGGTGTGGGGACTAAGAAGCACAGGAGCAGTTCACACAATCAAGGCACAGGCTCACTAGAAGACTGAGACCTACTCACAGTGCTAGAGAATGCTTCTCCTCTCGCCTGAACCTTGCCACCACAATACTAAAGGTCTATTTACAGTAGTATCCTTTACCCAGCATATCATGTACAGCTAT
Source organism: Gorilla gorilla gorilla (assembly GCF_029281585.2). Lineage (NCBI taxonomy): Eukaryota > Metazoa > Chordata > Mammalia > Primates > Hominidae > Gorilla > Gorilla gorilla. Next base: position 118,675,479 of record NC_073224.2, read on the forward strand.
CAGGAAAAAGTTACAGGGCAAAAAACACAGTGTGGAAAGACAGAGCAAACCTCAGAACCAGATACGGCCGCGAGGTTGGAATTAGCAGACAAGGAATTTAACACAACCATAAGTAAGATGCTAAGGCAGCTAATGGATAAAGTAGACAGCATGCGGGAACAGATGGGCAATGAAAGCAGAGAGATGGAAATGCTGAGAAAGAACCAAAAAGAAATGCCAGAGATGACAAACAAAACCCTGTAACAGACATGAAGAACGTCCTTGATGGGCTTATTAGTAGACTGGACAAGGCTGAGGAAAGAATCTCTGAGCTTGAGGATATCTCAATAGAAAACACCTAAACTGAAATGCAAAGAGAACAAATACTGACAAAAATCAGAACAGAATATCTAAGAACTATGGGACAAATACAAAAGGTATAAATACACATAATGGAAATACACATAATGGGAAAGAAAGAGAGAAAGGGACAGAAAGGACATTATTATTTAAAACAATAATGACTGAGAATTTTCCCCCAAATTAATGTCAGATACCAAACCGCAGATCCAGGAAGCTCAGAGAACATCAAGCAGGATCAATGCCATAAAACAGAGCCAAAAAAAAAAAAAAAAAAAAACCACAACTTCTAGGTATATTATTTTTACACTACAGAAAATCAAACATAAAGAAAAACTCCTGAAAGAAACCAGAGAAAAACACACCTTCCTTATAGAGAAGCAAGGATAAGGATTGCATGCAACTTCTCAGAAGCCATGCAAGCAAGACGAGAGGAGTGAAATATTTAAAGTGTTGAGAGAAAAACACCCACCAACCTAGAATTCTGTACTCTGTGAAATTATCCTTCAAAAGTGAAGGAGAAATAAAGGCTTTCTCAGACAAACAAAAATTGAGGGAATTTGTTGCCATAGATTTGCCTTGCAATAAATGTTGAAAGAAGTTCCTTGGAGAGAAAGAAAATAATGTAAGTCAGAAACTTGGGTCTACATAAAGAAAGAAAGAGCACTAAAGAAGGAATGAATGAAGATAAAATAAAAACTTTTATTTTTATTCTTTTTTTTTGCAGTGGCACAATCTCAGCTCACTGCAGCCTCAACCTTCTGGGCTCAGGTGATCCTCCCACCTCAGGTTCCCGAGTAGCTGGGACTACAGGCACACACCACCACACCAGGCTACTTTTTGTACTTTTTGTAAAGATGGCATTTTGCCATGTTGCCCATGCTGGTCTTGAATTCATGGGCTCAAGCAGTCCACCTGCCTCGGCCTTCCAAGGTGCTGGGATTGCAGGTGTGGGCCACTGTGCCCAACCTATTTCTCTTATTCTTAATTGACCTAACACATAACAGTTTGTTCAAAATATTAATAGCAACAATGTATTTGATTATGTATGCTTATGCATATATGCTTATTATGCTTGTATGATGAAATGAAATGAATGGCAACAATGATTCAAGGGATTGGGGGAAGGAGTTAGAGTTATTTTGTTATCTAGGCTACAAACCTGCACAGCATGTGACTGAATACTGTAGGCAATTGTAACATGGTGGTAAGTTTTGTATATCTAAACACATCTAAACAAAGCAAAGGTACAGTAAAAATGCAGTATTATGATCTTATGGGACCACTGTCATATATACAGTCTGTCATTGACCAAAACATCACTATGTGGCACATGACTGCATACTAATACACTAAGAAAGAAGACACAATCACATAAGAAGCTCAGTTACAACCCCAAAAGGCAGAAAAAGAGTGGACAACAAAAAGAGGAACAAAGAACAAGAGCAACAAAAAGAAAACAGGAATAAATATCTTAGGTATTAATGCAACTATATCAATCATCACGTTAAACATCGATGGTCTAAATGCACCAATTAAAAGACAGAGATTATCAGAATGGATCAAAAAACCCCATCCAACTATATTTTTTTACAAGAAACCCACTTTAAATATAAAGACGATTGTAGATTAAAAGTAAATGGATGGAGAATCCATCCTATATCATGATAACATAAATCAAAAGAAATCAGGAGTAACTATATTAAGTTCAGTTATAGCAGACTTCAAAGCAAGAAAAGTTATCAGTGATAAAGAAGGGCATTATATAATGATAAAGAGGTAGATTTTCCTAGAAGGCATACAATTGTTAATGTGTGTGTGCCTAACAACGGTATCAAACTACATGAGGCAAAAACTGACAGAATTGCAAGGAGAAATGGATGAATCTAATATTATAATTGGAGATTTCAACACCCCTCTAGCAGGAATGAACATAACTAGTAGGCAGAAAATCAATAAAGACATAGTTGAATTCAACAATACCATCACCTGTAATCCCAGCACTTTGGGAGGCTAAGGCAGGAGGATCCCTTGAGCCCAGGAGTTCAAGGCTACAGTGAGCTATGATCACAACACTGCACTCCAGCCTGGGTGACAGAGTGAGACCCTCTCTCTAGAAACAACAACAACAACAACAAAAATACCACCAATCAACTGGATATAATGACCATCTACAGACTACTCAGACGACTACATCCAACAACAGCAGAATACACATTCTTCTCAAACTCACCTGGAACACTCACCAAGACAGACCACAATCTGGGTCATAAAACACAACTTAACAAATGTAAAAGAATAGAAATCATGCAATGCCTGCTCTCAGATCACAGTGGAATTAAACTAGAAATCAGTAATAGAAAGATCTCTGGAAAATCCCCAAATATATGGAGATTAAGCAGCACACTTTTTTAAAGTTATGATAAATAACCTTTACTTCATTTAAATGTCTTCATTTAGTAGTCAAATCCCAGAAGAAAATGCTATTTTTAGGAGAATATGTAACTGAAAAACCTCACATTTCTATTTAAGTTTAGCCAGTTATTCTTGACAGAAGATAAGCAAACTAATGCATGATAAAGCCCCCATTGAGTATCTCATACTTAAAAAAAAAATCCCAAATTATACTTAGTAGCTTTATTGCAGCTTTCATCCAAAATGTGTTTTATATCATCTGTGACCCAGGAAATCCCTGATATCTTCCTGTCAGGGTAAAGAAATGAAAAACAATAGGACAGTAATTATACTTTTAAGTATTCATCTGTTTAGAGCCCTAGATATTCCATATGCAGACCACTATGCTCACGTTTGTTTTAATAGGACTCTGGTCCAAAGCCTCACATTTTTATAGAGGTTACGGTTTTTCAGCACCAGACCAGGTAAAGACATGGCAACCCCATGATCCACAAAATCAAGGAATGATGATTCAAGGTGACCATCAAGGTGTTGATGATTCAACAAGAAGATGACAACTTCTTGTTGACACTGAGATGACTGAGCTGGTTTACAACAAATCTATCTATACAGAGACAACTTGGAAATGTTGGCCGCTTTCACAGCCTCAAAGGACTCTGCCAAGTGTACCTCAGCACTGCTGTACTCTTGTCCCACAGTCAGGTAGGGCATGCTCGGCCAGTAGTGTTTCTCCACATGGTTCACAGCTGCTGGTGCTTCCCTGATCCACTGCCTACCAGAAATGTGATTGCAGCAGAGGAGGGCAGTCAAGGACATGGTGCCTGCATCCACAGGAAGAGTCCCAAAACAACACGCTTCTAAATAACACATGGGTCAACGAAGAAATCTCAAAAGAAATTTAAAAATATTTTTAGCTAAGTTAAGAGGAAAACACATGAAAGCAGTGTTTAGAGGAAAATTTAGAGCATCAAATGCATGCATTAGAAAAGAAGAAAGATTTAAAATAGATCATCTGAGCTTCCACCTTAGGAAACCAGAAAAAGAGGAGCAAATTAAATTCAAAGTAAGCAGAAGGAAAGAAATAAATAGTAGAGCAGAAATCAATGAAAAGGAAAATAGAAAATCAGTAGAGAAAGTTAATGAAATCAAAACCTTGTTCTTTGAAAGGATCAAGATCAATAAAATCAATAAGGCTCTGGCCAGACTAAGAAAAAAAGAGAAAGGGCACATACCAGAAATGAAAGAGGGGACATCACTACAGATCTTATGGCCATTAAAAGAATAATAAAGGAATACTATGAACAACTCTGTGCCCATAAATTTGATAACCTAGATAAAATAGATGAATTCCTTGAAAGGCACAATCTGCTAAAATTAATACAAGGAAAAATAGACAGTCTGAATAGGCCTATATCTATTAAAGAAATTGAGTCAATAATTATTAGCCTTCCAAAACAGAAAGCATCCGGTGCAGATGGGTTTACTCATGAATTCTACCAGACATTTTAAAGGAGAAATGATACCAATTCTGAACAATCTCTTTCAGAAGATAGAAGCAGAGGGAATACTTCCTAACTCAATCTATGAGGCCAGCATCACCCTAACACCAAAACTAGATAAAGACATTGCAAAACCAGAAAACTACATATCAATATCTCTATGAATATAAATGCAAAAATCTTCAACAAAATATCAGCAAATTAATTCCAACAATGTATAAAAATAATTATACACCACAACCAAGTGGGATTTATCCCAGGTATACAGGCTGGTTCAACATTCAAAAATCAATTAATGTAATCCATTGTATCAACAGGTTAAAGAAGAAAAATTACATAATCTTATCAGTAGATGTAAAAAAAGCATTTGACAAAACCCAAACCAATTCATGATAAACCTCTCAGCAAACTAAGAATAAAGGGGAATTGCCTCAACTTGATAAAAAAAAAAAAATCTACGAAAAGCTCTATAGCTAACATCATACTTAACGGTGACAACTAGAAGCTTTCCAAATAAGATAAAGAACAAGGCAAGGATGTTTCCTCTCACTATTCATTTTCAACATTGTATTTGAAGTCCTAGCTAGGGCAAGGACTTGATTCACAAGTGGTGGCACGCACTTATAGTCCCAGTTACTTGGGAGGCTGAGGCGAGAGGCTCATTTGAGCCCTGGATATTGAGGCTTCAAGGCTTCAGTGAGCTACGATGGTGCCACTGCATTCCCTCTGGGGTGATAAAGCAAGAACCTGTCTCTACCAAAAAAAAAAAAGAAAAGAAAAAAGTGGGCCACAGACCTTAACAGATGCCTCACCAAAGAACATATACAGATAGCAAATAAGCATGTAAAACAATGCTCCACATTATATGTTATTGGGAAATGTAAATTAAAACAATGAAATACCACTACCTACCTATTACAATGGCCAAAACCCAGAACACTGACAACACTGAGCGCTGGTGAGGATGTGGAGCAAAAGGACCTCTCATTCATTGCTGGTGGGAATGGGAAATGGTACAGTCACTTTAGAAGACAGTTTCTTACAAACTAAACATAATCCTCCCGTACAATCCAGCAATCATGCTTCTTGGTATTTACTTGAAGGAGTTGAAAACTTACGTCCACACAAAATCCCGCACACAGATGTATATAGCAGCTTTATTTGCAGTTGTCAAAAGCTGTCCTTCAGTAGGTGAGTGGATAAATAGACTGTGGTACATCGAGAAAATGAAATATTATTCAAGGCTAAAAATAAATGAGCTATCAAGTCATGAAAAGACATGGGTAAATTTAAATGTATATGACTAAGTGAAAGAAGTCAATCTGAAAAGACTACACATACTGTACAATTCCAACTATATAACAGTCTGGAAAAGACAAAACTATGGAAACAGTTAAAAAAAAGTGGTTGCTAGGGGTTACAGGGAGGGAGGGATGAATAGGTGGAGAACAGATAATTTTTAGGGCTGCGAAACCATTCTCTATGATATTATAATGGTGGATACATGTCATTATGCATTTGTCCAAACCCATAGAATGTACAACACCAAGAGTAAACTCTAATGTAAACTATGAATACTAGGTGATAACAATATGACAGTGTACTCTGGTGTACTCTGTACAGGGTGTACTCTGGTGGGGGATGTTGATAAAGGGGGAGGCTGTGCATGTTTTGGGGAAGAAGTTATGGGATATCTCTGAGCCTTCCTCTCAGTCTTGCTGTGAACCTAAAACTACTCTTTAAAAAACTAGTCTTAAAATTAAAAAACAGGCCAGGTGCGGTGGTTCACACCTATAATCCCAGCATTTTGGGAGGCCAAGGAGGGTGTTTTAGTCTGTTCTCACGCTGCTGATAAAGACATACCCGAGACTGTGTAATTTATAAAGAAAAAGAGGTTTAATGGACTCACAGATCCACGTGGCTAGGGAGGCCTCACAATCATGGCAGAAGGTGAAAGGCACATCTTATATGGCAGCAGGAAAGAGAAAATGAGAGCCAAGCAAAAGGGGAAACCCCTTATAAAACCATCAGCTCTTGTGAGACTTATTCACTACCACGAGAACAGTATGGGGGAAACCGCCCCCATGATTCAATTATCTCCCACAACACGTGGGGATTATGGAAGCTACAATTCAAGATGAGATTTGGGTGGGGACACAGCCAAACCACATCTCGGGGGTTGCAAGAATAGCTTGAGCCTAGGAGTTTGCGACCAGCCTGGGCAACATGGCAAAATCCCATCTCTACAAAAAATTAGCCAGGCGTGGTGGCATGCGCCTGTAGTCCCAGCTACTCGGGAGGCTGAAGTGGGAGGATCACCTGAGCCCAGGGAGTTGGAGGATCACCTGAGCCTGGGGAGGTGAAGGCTGCAGTGAGCTGTGATCCCACCACTGCACTCCAGCCTTGACAACAGAGCAAGGCACCGTGTCAAAAAACAAAGTGTGCCCAGGTCACACACACACAAAAAACTGCACTGCCTCTGCCAGAAAGACATCAACTGTAACAATAATCTGATGATAATGATGATAGTAACAAGTAATAAACAGGTAAATAAGGGCAGCTACAGAGAGCAGAGTGCAAGGTAGAAGTGCTTAGGCCCTAATTTAGGCAGACCTGCCTCCACCACTGACACTGTGACCTCAGGCAAGTTCCTTAACTTCTCTCAGCTGCAGAGTCCTTGTCTGCATAGGGTAATAGTGAGGATAATAGGACCCCTCTTGCAAGTTTGTTTTGAGAGTTAGAAATAATATATGTAGCATGCAGGACACAATCCCTGACAAATACTAGGTATTCAATCATGATAGCTCTAAAGCCGAAGTCTTACTCTGAACTACATCATACTTTTAGAGTTACCTACATTTGGATAGCAAATATTTTGTTGTTGTTGTTGTTGTTGTTATTGTTGTTTTTAATGGCAGATCAAACAGCTGGTTGCTAGCCAGGACGATGGGAGAGAGTTCAAAACCGGGTACTGCTGGGAGGGTTGACAGTCCCTTGCAACTAAGGCCTTGGGACTCAAATGAGTGCTGGAGCTCCCCCTGCAGGCAGAGTTGGGTGTGTGTTAGTAGGATGTGGGTACAGCGTAAATGAGCCACACAGAGCCGGCTGAAAATTCAGCATGCTTCTCTGCTTGGTTTGTGTTTTTCTATTAAAAAAATAGTATTACTTATTCAGCCAGATTTGCACAACATTTGCTAAAATTACTATATTTACTATACTTATATCACTATATTTGATTAGATGGCACATGATTTTGAACGAGCTTTTTTAAATGCCAATTCTATGAGCTAAATAGCTAGCTTTCACATTAACCTTCGGTATTAATCAGTGCTTTTTTTTTTTTTTTACCCATTTCTTGGCTTATCAGAACCCAGTTTTCCATCTCTCAAAACCACTTGCATTATTTCTATGTCACAAGTATGGAACAAGCATTTATTGAACACTAACTCTGTACAAAAATATTACACTAAAAGCTCAGGAGAACACAAAGAATGTGGATGGATTCCTACCCTCTAAGACCTTTTAATGTAGTTGTGAAGACAAAATATACACATATGAAATGGTGAAGTCACGAGCAAGAAAATGATGACATGTGGGCTTGTCCATGCTAGGGCACATATTCCACACAACTCTCCACCCCATTCCCAATACTCAGCACAGTTTATGGCACAGCATAGGGACTTAACAGGCATTTAGTGAATTAAACTAAATAGCATGATGATGACAGAGAACAGGGAACAAATACTGAATGACTATAAGAGAAAACCACACTTTTCTGCCTCATTTTTCTCCTTAACATTTGCAACCTTCTAACACACTGTCATTTATTTCATCATTTGTCTCCCCTCTTTAAATGTGAGTGTTCTGAGCAGAGAGTTTGCCTGTTTTATTCACTGCATATCCACAGAACATAGGTTTGTGTCTGGAACATCATGGTCACCCAATATGTGTGTGTGTGTGTGTATATGTATACATATATATATATATATATATATATATATACATACATGTATATATATATATATACATACACGTATATATATATTGAGCGAATGAGTGAATAAATGAATATTTCAGCCATAATTTCTTAAGTATTTATACATAAGTGATATTGAGATTCCTGAAATCTTGTGGAATTTCAGTGTCAGGATTAACCACAGGATGAAATACCAAAAATGTACCGGGTGTTTGTTACAGCTTTGTTTATAATAATGACAAATTGGAAACAATTTAAAAGAAAAGAATGGCTATATTTAATATTACACCTCTATAATGGAATCTCTATAATGGAATGGCACATCTGTATAATGGAATATCATAATTCCATTAAATATAGCAACATCAATCTATATTCTTTTGGAAAGGTTGCTTTTTTTCAGAACAATTGTGGGGGGCTAGAACAGAAAAAAGTCTGGAGGGATTTACACAGAATGTTATCACCAGGTGGCAGAATTAAGAGTGGAATTTTCATTTCCTTCTTTAAGCCTTTTCATATTGTCTGATTTTTTAAAATAATAATGATATGCATGCATTATTTTAAAATCAGAAGAAAATAAAGGTACCTTTATTTTTGAAAAGACATTGGCTGGGGCTTCTGTCTTGCAACCATGCTGGGAGTGTGGAACGACCTGCCTGGGTTCTGATGTGGTCCTGTGCTCATCACCTTCCCACACCTGCTGCCCTGCACCATTCCCAGGGGCTCCTCTGTGACATAAATTTTAGTTGACCATAACTGATCCAGCTAGTCTGGGATTATCGATTTCAGATGGTGGTCAAATTTAACAGCTAGTGGTTATTACAGAGGGCTACCTTTCCATCTTTCTTCTTGATGAAGACTGCCCTGGATTGCCAACTGAACTTTCATTAGTGATAGCCTGTGAACCATTGTCTAAAGTCCTGACAGCAAGGTTCTGTGCCCGTATCTTCCACCCCTAAGGATCAACTAGAGAGGGCCATCACTGTGTTGATAAGAGGAGAGTTAGGGAGAAGCTTTGGCAAGGATGAGTATGTCTTGGAAATCACAGTAATTAGGGGTTGGAGGGAAACAAACCATATTCCCCTTACCAGGGGCTGTGCTGGTAACATTAAGTGTCTTGCAGGCTTATGGTAAAAGTTCCAAACAACAACTCCTTCATGCTGGTTCTGGTTTAATTACCAACATTTGGAACTAGAGGTGAAACTAGGTGTTCTCCTTTAGAGGAGAATAGTGCATAGTGTTTGCTGGTCCAGAGATCTGAGATGGTGCAGCCAGTGGGAAGGAGGAATAGCATGGACTTTTGCAGTCAAGTTATTGACTTTGAAAAAGGTCTTAAATTTTCTGAACTTAGTTCTTTCATCCACAAAATTGTGTTATTGATATATACTTTACATCATTTTAATGAATACAGGAGATTATGTAAGATTATAAAATCCTAACCAGTGCATGGCACACAGTAGGCATTAAGCAAATGTTAATTCTTCTATCAAGTCTATTATGGCTATTAAGAAAAGGGGAGAGGGACAAGATATTGAGATCCCACTAAGTGCCAGGCACTCTCCTGAATCCTATGCTTACATCATGTTCTCACAACTCGGTATTACTGTGTAAATACCCACTGCACAGATGAGGCCCACAACAGCTAAGTGACTTGCCCAAGATCATGGCAACATGTGACAGAGCTGGTGTTCGAGTCCAAATCTGTCTGCTCCCAAATCCCATTTCTATAAACTGTACTTAAGTTGTTCTACTTAGAATAAATTGTATGAGGTCCTGTTATTTTCTGGAGGGAGAAGTGCCAACCCTCTAAGTAGGTGTGGTCAAAGTCCAATTTTACATTAGCCATGAAGTTCTCTCCCATTATTCAGCTGGGGACTGAATATAAGTAAATAATGCTTGATAATAACAGTAGCTCACATTTTTTGACGACTTACTATGTATCAGGCCAAGTGCATTAGACTATAGGATTCTCATTTCATTTTCAAGAAGTCCAAGAAGTGGGCATTATTATTATCCTCATTTTACAAATGAGAAAACGGACACACAATGAAGCTAAGTAACGTGTCCAAACAGCAGAGCCCGGTTTGAGCGACTCGCCACTGAACTACCCACAACCCTGGAAAGATGCATCTTGAGGCAAGGAGCTGGCAGCCAGCCATGCAGTTCTCCCTCTGAATTCCTCTAGGAACTAAGCAGCACCTGTTCACAAGGTCCCAGGGGTGCCCATTCTCAGAGGTCTGTTCTCACTCCTCACTTTCTGAGACCCAGAGGTGGTGGTGAAAGCCCCTAACCTGTGAGGAAGAGGCTCGTCCCTAGGTTTGGCCTTACAAAGACAGCAAAGGGCCGGGTCATTGGGAGCCTCTGAACTTGGGGTCAAGGCAAGCAGCAGGCTCAGAGGTCAAGGAAGGGAGCCCAGCAGGGGAGGCTGCAGGAAAAAGAATTTGATTGAGGCAAGATTTATTCACATGCTCTAAAGGAACATTTCTTAAACTTTCTGTGACCATGACTCACCAAGCAACACTGTTACATGTGGAGTAGCTATGCAAATTTTCTTCCACCAAAAGAAAAATCATTGTCAGATTAAGAAAAGACACAAACAAAAATAACACATATGGGCGACAGGAAACTTTATAAGTTAAATTTCACAACATGAAGAAAAGATTTTATAAAACTACATTTCAGTATTTTCCACTATTGTACAGTATAAAAGGGTTATTTGTTATAAAATATGATTTATTTTTGCAAAGGCTCACAGCACACAGGACAGCTTTTCAGAGAACATCAGCATTCTGATAGTGTTGTTTAAGAAATGCAGCTTGTAAGTGAATAAGCAACAAGCCCTTGATCTTAGGTCTATACACACTAGCCACCTGGTTCTGATGCAGGACGGGCAAGCCCCAAAATTGGGGCTTAGCCCAAGGTTTTTGGCCTCATCCAGGAAAGAATTCAAAGGTGAGCTGGTGGTGTTAAACAGCAGCTTTTATTGAAGCAGCAGTGTACAGCAGCAGCAGCGAAGCAGGACTACCCCACAGGCAGTGTGTCCAGAGTAGCAGCTCAGAGGCAATTCTGCCATCATTTTCATACCCACTTTCAATTATATGCAAAGTAAGAGGCAGTTTATGCAGAAATTTCTAGGATGAGGGTAGTAGCCTCTGTGGAGTTGTCACCACAGCAAGGGGTGATAACTTTCAGGTGTTGCCATGGCAAGGGTAAGCTGACATGGCATACTGGTTTTCATGTCTTATGGAGAAGTGCTTCCACACTGCACCTGTTTTAGGTAGTCCTCAATTTGGTCCTGTGTCTGAGCCCCACCTCCAGAGTCTAGTCCCACCTGCTACCTCAGTTCTGCCCAAATGACAGTGAATATTAACTTAAAGGTCCGAGACTTGTTAAAGCAGTGCTAGGTCCCTAAAACAGAGGCCTTCAATTTTTTAAAAAATCATATAACCCTAGCAGCAAAAATGTTGAACATACACTCCAATATAGTGTATTTACTTATCTATATTATTATCTTATTATATTGATGCATTTCTATTATTAGCCAATGTCTCAAGGCTTCATATACACTTAGGATGAGGTTTATCACAAATGCCAATGGAGGTAAAGGCACTGTCCCCTTGATAATTTCTAAACTTGTTTTTGTCAACATCTTGTCTGATCTGATTAGATTGTTATGGTTTCTAACCTCATGATATGTCTGACAATGAGCTTCTTTTGAATTAGGGACAGTGCCATTTTCTTGTTGTTTATTTGCATTTGCATCGTGGGTGTTATCATCACACTCCTTTCTTTGTAGAGCTCTTCTTAAGCCACTCTGTTTTGTGAGGATTTGTTCAGTTAAGACTAAATAATCCAATTTGCCCATCCTCTCAAGTGGCACGAATAAGCTACAATACTCTGAAAGCCAATGAGTGACTTGTCAAACTGTAACACTCAGTGTTCCTCAGGATGCCCCTTGAGGTCTGTATGTGACATGGGAGCAACAGACAGACCAAGCAAGCATGCATGCATCAACCTGTATATTAAATTTAAGTGAAGCTTAATTCCTTTTGCATTTTTAGATAAAACATTAGTAGCAGACACCTCAATATTTGCTTCCCATTTCCCCAGCATATCATTCTGCATTCTCTGGGCTGCCTACTCCCCACTTTGAGATATTAGAGGCGGTATCTTTATAAGACTCTTAGGGTCTATGTGTGTGGGTAGATTTATGGGGTTTTGATCCCCCTGAAAAGAGACTTCAAATCTTGCATGATGGCAACAAAGACTTCTTTGGAGAGACTCTGAAAGGGAAAGGAGTGATACACAAGATTTTCCAACACCCCTCCCTTGAACCAGCCCCAGGGACAGCCTCTAACCTAACCTGATTTCTGGTCATTGTAAATAAAAATAGTGTCTGTAGACTAATTGACTTCTCTGGAAAAGTCCATTCATCAGTCAAAGGAGGAAATTAACAAAGAGCCTTACATGATTAAGGAAGAAGAAAGTAGGATTTTTTTTTTCCAAGACAGGATCTTGCAGTCACCCAGGCTGGAGTGCAGTACAGTGGCATGATCATAGCTAACTGCAGTCTCAAACTCCTGGACTCAAGTGATCCTCCTGCCTCAGCCCCCTCAGTAGCTAGAACTACAAGCGTGCACCACCAAGCCTGGTTATTTCTTTCCTTTTTCAACAGACAGGATCTCACCATGTTGCCTAGGCTGGTCTCAAATTCATGGGCCTAAGCATTCCTCCCACCTTGGCCTTTCAAAGGTCTGGGATTACAATCATGAGCCAGCTTGTCCGGCCCAGAAAGTAATTTAAAAAAAAAAAAAAAAGCTGTGAGTTCATTTTTCCTGTGGATCTTGTGATGTAGCTGTACCTCTTCCTGTTCCACCGCCCTCCATAACACATATCACCTTGGGCTGATAGGGCTGCAATAATTGATTTTTTTTGTGTTTTTGTCCTTCATTAAATGTAGATTCCTTGAAGCAAGACCAATACAGTTTTACAGCATCAATACATAGCACAGTGCCTGACAAATAGTAGGTGTTCAATAAATGTTATTGGATGAATACAGTCTTGGGGATAACAATAATAACTTGTCAGAATCAAAGGAGATACTGTAGGTAAATCACACAGCACAGGATAATTGCTCAATAAATATACATACTACTGCACGAGATAATATAATTGCTCTCTGAGCAATTTTGCTATTATATCGTACAACAGTACTTTGTAAACTGCAAAACAGCATGTTGATTTATGCTTTTGAACTACCTGGTTTCCACAGTAGAAACTAATCTTCTGAGAAATACCAAGAGTCCTGAGACTGCACGGGCCCCTTTCCACTCTGGGGGTGAGAAAGGCACTGGGTGGGGGCTCAGTTCTGCACATAGGAAGCTGCGTGGAATTAGAATATTACCCGGGTAGAATGTAAGACACATAGTATTATTCCCTCTCCCCTTGCACCCGCGATTCTGGGATCAACTTTACAGCATCCTTCCTAGTTCATCTGGCTGCGGCTCATCGTTCAGCTGCTTCCACATTGAGATTCCAGAGGTCTCCACACTGCCTTGGCAGTCCTCCCTGGAGCCTCCGCTAAGTGTTCAGCTGCTCTCTCAGAACTCCTGTTCCTCACACATTAGTGATGTCAATCCCTGTCTGTCCATCCAATAAATATGTATTTTCTCTTATGCCTACTATGTACTTGACATTATTGTAGGTGCTGGGAATATGGAAGTAAACAAAACAGACACAAATTCCTCATGGAGCTTACATTTTAAATAAAATAAGTAAAATAGGTAGTGTTGGCAGTGATAGGCACTAAAAAAACAAGTAGAGCAGAAAAAGGGGGTGGGGAATTTGGCGGGGTGGGGAGTGGGCTGCACATGTTAAAACGGTGGTCAGCTGAGATTTCACGGTGAAGGTGACATGTGCATAAAACCTGAAGGAGGAGAGGGATGCAGAGGGGCAGATACTCGAGGAAGAGCTCTCCAGACAGAGGGAAGAGAATATGTGAAGGCCTGAGACAGGAGGGTGCCTATGACACGGAGGAGTGAGCTGGGAGTAGGGCAGAGCCGGGTCCTTGTAACGGTTAATACTGAGTGCCAACTTGATTGGATTGAAGGATGCAAAGTATCGATCCTGGGTGTGTCTGTGAGGGTGTTGCCAAAGGAGATTAACATTTGAGTCACTGGGCTAGGGAAGGCAGACCCACCCTTAATCTGGGGACACAATCTAATCAGCTGCCTGTGAATATAAAGCAGGCAGAAAAACGTGAAAAGGTGAGACTGGCCTAGCCTCCAAGCCTACATCTTATCTCCTGTGCTGGATGCTTCCTGCCCTCAAATATTGGACTCCAAGTGCTTCAGTTTTGAAACTTGGACCGGCTCTCCTTGCTCCTCAAGCTTGCAGACAGCCTATTGTGGGACCTTGTGATTGTGTAAGTTAATACTTAAAAAGCTCCCCTTTATATATATATATATACCCTATTAGTTCTGTCCCTCTAGGGAACCCTGACTATATAGTCCTGTCGGCCTGTAGGCTCCCTATGTATTTGGCTTGGAGTCTGAGTGGGACTGGAAGCCAGTGGAAATAGAGGAGTGGTGTGAACTCACTTGTGTTCTCACAGGCATCATGCCAGACTCCGTGGGGAAGGGAGGATGCTTGGACACAGGGAGGCCAGGCCAGTAGCTTCCACAATAACCCAGGTGAGAGATGATGGGGGTGGACCATGTGGTTATAGTGGAGGTGGCGAGACGCAGCCAGATTCTGGATATGTTTTTAAGGTAGAAAATGCAAGATTTGTTGACTG
This sequence comes from Gorilla gorilla gorilla, assembly GCF_029281585.2. Lineage (NCBI taxonomy): Eukaryota > Metazoa > Chordata > Mammalia > Primates > Hominidae > Gorilla > Gorilla gorilla. The sequence goes on from NC_073224.2 coordinate 118,690,504, forward strand.
ATTAGATGTGGGGATGAGAAAAAGAAGCACCCCAAAACGGAGGCCTCAGATGAGACACTACCCTTTAGCCTCTTGCAGAGTTCTGAAATATCTGTTCCTCTTTGCATTTGCCCTAAACCAAAGCCAATTTTCTAAATTTATCCTTTCCTTTGTAACCATTGCTCAAAGCATGCATTTCTTGAAAAGTAGATGTATTTGAAGTTTCCAAATAGTTTAGCAGTACGTAAAATATATGATGTGTGCTGGTTCTCTGCCATGAATATCAATCTCTGAAACTCCTTGTTTCCCACAGAAATTCTATCAGCAAAATTAGAATTGCGATTGTATTCCTCCTCGGTTGTCTGATTAAGGTTTCATTAAAGCCTTGGGCTTATTTTTGAAAACCCTATAAACATTTTACACACCTACTCATATATTACCAAAGCCATTCTGAATGCAGCCTACAGTAAAATTAATTACTGTGTCATGAGTCTGTCACGTTTCAAGATAAATCATAAATATTTACTTAGACCTGATTCAATATCACTTGGAAATGAACCAATATTGGCAACAAATTTCTTGGTATTACAGTACATTCTTTAGTTGGAAATTCCCATGTAAATATATCCATAAAGTTTTTAGAAGGCCATTTTGTACATGCAGAGAAGATAATAAATCAACATTCATAACATTTCAAAAATCCATAGGCCCACAAAATCCACATGCTTTTTCAGCTCCTCCGGGGCCTGTACCATGAGGCTGGTGGCAGCAGAAACAGAAGCCAAGCCTGAGAGTGAAAGAAACACTAAGCAGTTGGGACACTGATGAGACAGAGCTGCCACGATGGCAGGAAATGAAGTCCTTGCAGGTGAAGGCAGCACAGGCCAGACCGGCTTGAGCTGGGAAAGCCAGAATTTTATTGCAATCTGTACCCTGAAATCAAAGCCAAAACTCACCCATGCGGTGAACCCAGAGACAGGCAATGTGGTGTCATGAAAGCACACTGGAGGATGTGGGTTCAAATCGCAGCTCTGCCACTTGGACACTGTGTGACCTTTGGCAAGGGAAATTGCTCTGTGCCTTAGCTTCCTCATCTGTTAAAAAGTATCTACTTCATGGGGTTGTGGTGAGGATATAATGTGAAGGACTTCAAAAAGGGCCTAATACACAGTGGGTATTCAATGTGCACACACACACACATAAACATTTATGTATATAGATGCATACATAAATATGGTATCTATACTATGTATACATAGCACATATATATATATTAGTGAATATAGGGACCCACATGTACATAGTATGGTGCGTATAATTAATTTAAGTCAAAAGAACTGACTTTCAGTCCCCAACTCTGTCACTGATTATCTTGCCTGTCTCCCTCAGTTTCCTGGGGATGTTAATGGCAATCTTGTCTGGAGCCTGTGAGGATTGAATAAGATAATGTGAAAGAGTTCTGCAAAGCATTTAAAAGTCTAGACAAGTGTGGCCTATTATTGTGAGGATGTTTTCTATCCTACTATTTTTTTCTTATTTTTCACCTCTCCATCCTGGTGGATCTGATTCTTTCTGGGTGGTTTGGGTTTCATAGACCTGGGCCCTTGACCTGCCAGCTGGTCAGCAAAGCTGCTTGCCTCAGGCCAGCCAGCGCCCCTCCTAGCTCCTCACGTCTTTGCTCAGAGCTGCCTCTTCGGGACTGTCTTGCAAGGAAGCGCATGGGCCTTGACGGAGCTGGAGCTGCACTGTGTAGGTTGAACTTGCTGACACTGACAATTTGGGTCTTTGTGCTCTATGCTTGGATGACTAAAGTAATAGCTAAAAGAGGAGATGAAGAAGCTGCTGGGCCGGGTGAGCTGAAGAGGTTATACGTGGGGGAGACAGCTCAGGGGAGCCAAGTATCTTCCTCGCGCCTCGCTTTCTGGTTTCACTGTCTTCAGCAGTAGGAGGATTCTGTGCCATTTCCATCCCTCCAAGGACAGGAAGACAGAGTTGTTAAATTAAAAGGAAGACTTTAACGTTGATGCATGCCTAAAATCTACATCAATAGAGAGGTGTAGAACACTAGCAAATCTTTTCCATCCATTTCCTAAGTTGAAGGAAGAGTGTTTCGGTCTTTTTTGTGTGTGGGAGGGTGGGGTCTGGCTTCCTTTTTTTCCATACTTATAGCAGCTTCATATACATATAATTTACATATCATAAAATTCCCCAGTATAAATGCACATTTTGATGACTTTTAGTTAATTTATACAACAGTGCAACCATCATCACAACCCAGTTTAGAAGAGCTCCATTACTCCAGACAGATATGCTGTGCCCATGTTGATTTCCACTCCCCCTCTAGCCCCAGGCAAACACCGATCTGCCTTCCATCTCCATAGACTTGTCTTTTCCATAAATTTCATATAAGTGGAATCATACACCATGTAGTCTTTTACATCTGGCTCCTTTCACTCTGCATGATAATTTTGCATATACCAGTGGCAGTTCCTTTCCATTGCTACATAGTATTCCATTATTACGGAATTTTATTTGGAATTTGTCTATTATTTCTTTTATTTGATTATTATTTGAAGACATTCTTTGTTAATTCTTACCAGCAGTATTCTTTTGTTATAAGAACTGGGAAACGCATTCTGCAGTGCCCCTGTGAGAACACAGCCTGTGTTTAACGCAAATGTTGAACTAGGAAAATCATTCGCTTTCCAGTACTTGATGCCTTGAAATAAAGGAATTTTCCAACTGGAGTAGATACATAGGGCTGATGACTTCCGTTGGGTTAGAACCTGCACAGGATGTTTGCAGGGCACAGTGTAACCGATGACCACAGGAGGGACCAGGACAAGGAAAACCAGATGACATGGGCCCTTCACATCACTCCAGCAGCCAGGAGCAAGCCACAGCCCAAAGGAGCAGCAGGATCCAAGGGGAGAGCCAAGAGTGTGGACCCCAGTTTCCCAGCCTTCCTCCAGAAGTGCACCCCCAAGGCAGAGACTAACTCTGTCTTGTCATTCTACTTTGTTCTTGACTCACACTTGAGCCCCTTCTCCTGGCAGGGGGCTTAGGGGAAGGGATATTGCCAAGGAAAGCCTTGAGCTGTCTCTAGAGGCCATAATGTGAAGCCAAAAGGTAGCTCACTAGAAACTCATCACTGGGATGTCCTTTTACCATCCCTGGTAAAAGGATACACAGGCTCTACTAATAGAAGACTCTTTACTCAGTCAGTCAATAAATACGCAAGGGCTGCTCCCACGTATTGTCAGGCACCCTGCTGGGTACTAGAGTAGAAGGAAGACAGAGTTGCTGGCCTTGATGAGCTCCCTGTCCAACCACAGAGGGCAACTATTAAGCAAGTGAATGCAATTCTTAGAAAAAGTAATCCCAGAGTCCCATCAAAAGCACACTGAGAACATGGAGATGAGCACTAGAAGAGTTACAGAAGAACTGGCGTTTCATCTGAGCCTTAAAAGTGGAAAGTGTTTCAGATGACAAGCAGGAAAGGAGAGAGCAGTGTTAACACAGGCATTTCAATATGATTTTACATTATCAGAGATAAATCTGTACTTAGCTAAGCCAAAAGCTGAATTTCCCCTGCAACCAAACCAATGTGGTGGTTGTGAACCCACGAAGAAGCCCTAGGAGGCTGACTGCTGGCTGTTCATAGTGTACCGGCTACTTTAACTACTTATCCGTATGTTTGCTAAGTGAAGCCAACTGGCAACAGAATAATGGGGAAAGGGATTTACTTTACAATCGACTTGGCCAAATGACTCCTATCCCACTAAAGATGCTTACCTGGTGCATAATGCCTCACTTCTTGAAGCTCTCCAGGGAGACAGCCATAAAGAGCATTGCTAAAAGGTTAGTTCGTATAGCGTACCTTGTGTGTACTGTGAACCAAAGCAGCAGTGGCTAGCCTGGAATTCAATGGCTCAAGTTTCACAATCAGGAGGCTTTTTCCCCATCAGTCTCTTCTAAGCCCAGGAGTTAAGAGTGGCTGCTCTGGGGAGCTTCTGGCTAAACATGGAGACTAGAACACATGCTTTTATCTGTTTCCTACCAAAAGTCCACTAAGATGACAGTATAGTATTTAAAAAACAAACGGACTACAAAGACGAGACCAGGGAGGAAATTCAGCAGATAATAAATGTCTATAAAAATTTGGAAGCTGTGAAGCAGATGAGCAGAGATAATTTGGAACAAAGCCAGCAAGACGGAGGAAATCAAGATGAAGCGAGACTCTCTATACTTCAGATCTCTAGAAAGGTTCAGGAATTGAAGACACTATGTGCCTCAAAAGATAGAAGTACATATTGGGGCTGGAAAAAAGATAGGCGATCAAAAGACTGAAAGAAGCAATGAGAGCCACCTATCCCTCCTCTTGCCTTGCCCAGGCTGACTTTTTACCCACTCAGTCTTTTTTTCTTTTTTTTTTTTTGGTCTAGCTTCTTTTTTTTCATATTTAGCGGGACCAGGGATTTACTCTCTGGAGAAATGAACCATTCAGGCTCTTTGGGGAACATGCGGAGACTGGGTCCAACTGAGGATGGCTATTAGCCTCCCTACCGAAAACGGGGGTTGTGTGAATACTTAGAACCCAAGCCCCGCCCACTCCCACCACCCCGCACCGCCACACTCTGCTTCAGAATATCAGAAGCCAACCTTATATTCCTCAAAGATTCTTCAATAGGGAAACTGGCCAGCTCAAGAGAAATGTCTACGGATGCTGCTTTGGGAGATCTTTAACAAAACAGCCTGGTTCCCATCTGATCACCACTGTTTACTGTTACCAGACAATAAGCCCTTTATATGCACACAGAGCATTGCATCAGCATTTTAGCGCCTTACCATGCTGATAATGCCTTCGTGTCTTAAAAATGGACAAAGATTAACAGACATTTGGAGAGTACCTAGAATGTGAAAGAAATCAAAACAGACCAGTAGATAAAAGAAACTTAGAGGGAGACAGTAATGAAAACAAGAAAACATTTAGAAATCTGTAAATGTTATCCTTATAATAGGGTTAGATAATTGCATCCATGAATTTGAGAATAAGAGACTCTGAAAAATAAACATTCAGAAAATAATGAAGAGTTCTCAGAAGTAAAAAATAAAATTAAAAAATTTTAAACTCAATAGGAAGTTTGGAAGAGAAAATTGAGGAAATTTCCTAGAAAGTTGAATAAAAAATAAGTAGAAAAAGGAAAGATAAGACAAGTAGAGAATCCAATAAAGAGAATCAACCTTCAAATAATAGACATTCCAGAAAGAGAAAGAAAAGCAAATAGAGGAGAAGAAATTACTGAAGAAACAATACAAGAAAAATTTTACAAAACAGAAAGATAAGGGCCTCTGAAAAGTGTCTAATGAATGAAGAAAGAAAAACCCACACCAAGGCTCATAATCATAAAATTTCAGTAAACTAAGGTTAAAGAAAAGATCCTAAAAGTTTCCAGAGGGGAAATTTAAAAAGATCAAATACAAACTTCTGAAGCTGATCGGGAATCAGAATGGCAACAATCATCTCAACAACAAAGTGAAAGCCAGAAAATAATAGAACAAAGGCCTCAAAATTCTGGAGGAAAATCATTTTCAACATAGAAGTCTATGCCTATTCAAGCTGTCAGTGAAGTGTGAGGATAGAAGAAAGACATTTTCAGACATGCAAGGCCTCAAATACTCACTTGCAGGCAGTCTTTCTCAGGAAGCTACTAGAAAATGTGCTCCACCAAAATAAAAAAGTTTTAAAAAAGAAGAAATCAAGAAAGAAGAAAACATGGGATCCAGGTAGTCAGGGATGAACACACAGAAAGGAGGCAACTGAATTCCCACGGCATGGTCATAGGGATGTTGGGGACTGCAGCTTTGCAGGCCTAGGGAAAGGCCAATACAGATCTGAGCAACACACAGGGCTCAGGAGCAACACACAGGAAGGAAGGAGAAAGAAAATAACAGGCGGGAGGAATAGACAGAATACTCAAGACAGGTCAGTGTATTGAGAGATTTTTCAGTGCTGTCAGAGTTTGGGGATTAATCAGTAATAGCCACTGAGCAGTAAACTAAGCAAACAAAACATGGGATGATTTTCAACTCCCAAAAGGAACAAAAATATGAATGAGAAAGGAAACACAAGTGAAGTACACCATGTGGTTCAGCAATCATGATAATGTGAACTCTGAAATTGGCTTAAAGGGTAATTTAACAGTGTTGAGAGGATGGTGCAGAGACAGGACTGACGGCGAGGTGTGTGAGAAAGCTAAATCTGCAAGTGTCATCACAAAAACTCAATAGTTAACACTTAAAACAGAAAAAAAAGAAAGAACAATAAAAGCGTGTTTAAAAAAATGTGGATGTAAGTACTAGATTAAACACTTAATAGAGTTGAAAATGGATGTGATGGTTAGTTTTATGAAGCAACTTGGCTGGGCCACGGTGCCCAGCTATCTGGTCAAACATTATTCTGGATGATTTTGTGAGGGTGCTTTTAAAATGAGATTAACATTTAAATTGGTGAACTTTGAGTAAAGCAGACTGCCTTCCATAATGTGGGTGGGCCTCATCCAATCTCTTGAAAGCCTCAGAGAACAAAGACTGACTTCCCCTAAGCAAGAAGGAATTCTGCCAACAGGCAGCCTCTGGTTTCGAGGGGCAACACTGGCTCTTTCCAGGGTCTCCAGCCTGCCCACCTACCATACAGATTGTGGACTTGCCAGCCTCCATAATCACATTAGCCAATTCCTTAAAATAGATACCTCTCTCTCCCTTGCCTTCTGTATATACACACACACACCCACTTGGTTGTTTCTCCAAGGCACCAGGTAGAAGATTTCAGGGTTTTGTTATGAACCTGGTTATAGTTTTCGATCTTCTAGACTATGTGTATTTGTTACCTTGCAGGAAACAGATTGAATTTAAAAGACAACAAAAAAGAAAAAGATCATATGCTTTATAACCAAGTGGCCTTGGTTTAAATTCCATCCCTGCCTTTACTGGCTGTGACCCTCACATCTCTCTGAGCCTCAGTCTCCCCATGTGTCAGATGGGTCCTGGTGGGTCAGCAGGAGAGCTGAATAAACCGATGAATGTAGAATAAGGCTGGTGCAGAGTCGGTGCTGAATAACGGGTAAGCGTTTTCATGAGAAGATGCCTTTGCTTTCATCAGCTCTCCCTGGCAGGGGCTCAGTGTTACTTTGATTTCGTCAGGATTATTGTTCCAATAAAATACACTGGCAGAAAAACTCATTCTCCTGGAAAGGAGTATGTGCCCTTTTAATATTTTATCCCTGATGTGCTTTATATGACAAATACAGTTCAGCGTTGTAATGAAAACTCCTTCCAGTGAAGCCGCCTTAGTCCACGAAGGGAGGTCAATTCCACCCCGCCCTTCTGCATCCATCTGCTGTGCCGGCCGCTTGCGCTGGGCTGCTGCCGCGGGCTCAGTGATTTCCTGCCCATCACTTGCTGTGCACAAATGAAATCATTTCAAATGACCTAATGTGCACCTCTGCCACTCAGAAAACTGAATGAAGAGGCAAAGAAGCAGCATCATGAGAGGTGCTGAGAGAACTGGTGCTCTTCGTGGCTGCATTTCTTGGGTGACTGAGTCGAAGAAAATATGAGGTTAGAAGGGCAATTGCAACCAAGGGATGGTGTTGTGCTGCTGTGAGGAAAACCTGTCTGCATTCCCTGGAGATGATGTTTGGTTTGCTTGTGAAGTTATCAGATTCTACCTTAAGAGTGGTCTTAATCTGGGGCATGTGCTTCAGAAAGGTCTGCAAACTCTCTGAAATTGTCTGACTTGAGTGTGCAGTTATCTGGGAAGCAGTCTGCGTCTTCATTAGATTTTCGGAAGAACTTCTACCCTTTAAAATATGGAAAGGGCTGACAGCTTCTTGTCTGGGTTATCCTAAGTATGTAAGTATCTGGAGCTGAGATGTCAGTGCTTGGAATGGCCATGAGTCCTGGTCAATCCAATCTCCTAGAAGCCCAAGGCAGAAGGTGTCAGCCAGCCTCCTTTTGGTTTCTTTGGACTCCAACCGCTCCATACTCTGTATGCTGGCTGTTCAGAACCATTGCATTCTATTTGTAATTTCCCTACTGCAATACATGTCCTCAGGCCTTTAAGCATTTGTATATCCTGTTTCCACTGTCTGGTGTTCCCTCTCATTCATTGTGGACTTGAGAAAAATCTACTTACCCTTCAACACTCAGCCCAAGCTTCTCCTGTGTTGTGAACCCTCCTTGACCTCCACTCCAACCTCCATCTCTGCCAATAATCCCTGGCTGTTTTAACTCCATCCTTGTTTGTTTTCAGTTCCCAGGGCACCATGGCACACATCCTTTCATTAAAGCATCAAGCATATTGGTTGTTTTCTTTTCTGTCCTTTTCATTAAAATAAGAAGTCTGTAAGGGGAGATCTTTTTGTCTTTTTCATCTCTGAAAACAGTGAGAAATCCTATGCATCTCTCACTCTAGCTACTCAGAACTACTTATGATTCGCCAAATGCAATAAGCTCTCCATGCCTCCTTGCCCCTTTCTGTGCTGTTTGCCCTGAGCTGAACACTATACCTGGTACATAGAATGTGCTCAATTAAAGTGTTTGGAGTGTTGGTTGTTAAAAGGATGGTTTGTTTCCTGAACTGTACAAAACCCTCCTAATCTCATTTCCTTGCCGTCCTTCTCAAAAGTGTTCTGAATGAGACATGACTTTTCAAAAGACAGTACATTAATTCCTGAAGTACTCTCTGTTGTTCATGATGGGAGACAGGAAGAGGTAGAAGGATTATAGAGACAAACTTCTCCAGCCCTCTTGCGGCAGCAGAGAAAGCAAGAATGAAAACAGGAGAATTAGCCTCTCGGGGAAATGTCCTTTAAAAGAAACAGCAAAGCAAATCAGACCAGATAGATTCCTGGATGTTTTGTTTTTTCCTGATGCAATTGGACAAAACAGCAGGTTTCTATCCTTGCTTCACTCACTGCACTGGGTCTTTATTTATTGCTGGCTTCCTGGGCATGTTTCTCTCTCCTCAAAAAAGAGATTTGCTGGAGGCTGGCTGCTTTCCCATTAAGGTCACTAGAGAGCAGTTGAACGCTGGGAAATAGTAACTTCAGCAAAATGTCGGGGAAGATTTAGTGAAAATGAACTCCACATCGTGCCCCTCGGTAAGGAGCAGAGCTGGCCAAGACCACACACGTGGTGTCGGGTGCTGGATCGCAAAGGCAAGGGCAGGCTGCACCAGTCCTGGAAGATCAAGTCCTCTGGTCAAGAAATAGGCTCCTGGGAGCTCCACCAAGTGAGACAGGCCTGCGGCAGTGACAGTCCATCTTGTGACCATCCCTATAACCAGCTCCCCAGCAACAGCAGGAGCCCCAGCCATTTCTGTTTGCACCCCAGAAATTACTCACAAAACCCAACTGTGATTTATTCAGTGATGGAACAGGAGCAATGGCAATTTGCAACATGGAGCCTAATCTGAAATAGACTCAGCTCTGCATAAGCAATTCCTCTGAAATATACTTTCCCTTTGTCTGGAAAGCCAGACCTTCCACCTCAGAACCTTCCATTTTCAAAGGGACTTTTAAATCCTTATGCCGGGAATATCCATGTGTCACAGAGGTCTTAGGCCACAGATAGACTAGACCACCCCTCTGGACAGTTCATGCCTAAGGTAGACATCCAGAAAAGGAATTTAAATTTAAAGGACCAGGAGAAATCTAAGTTCCTGCTAAGGTGCCCAGAAATCAAGCTGGTAACCGAATTTTCCCACCACATATATGGCTCCACATGGTACATCCAAATGCATAGATTCATATTAGATAAATCCAAGCCAATTCCCTCCTTCATATTTAGGAAAAAGTTGTGACACACAACTCACTGTCTCTTGGCCAGCCTATCACACAGCTCCCTGAGTGTTTCCTCAGCAGCAAGTAATTGACCAGGTAATTGATGCCTCTTCTTCCTGTGGGACTGAATGAGACTAGATGTGTGAGCTGGAGCAAGTCCCTCTCTGGACCTCATTTTCCTCCTCCACACAGTAAGTGGCACTTGTGGTTCCCAAGGGCACTTTCAACCCACTGACATTGTGAGTATTGCTTATCTGACTAGGAGAAAATTTAGGTTTCCAACAACTTTCTTCCTTCTAGGTTTTAATAAAATAATGACTTTATTGGTTTTATTAAAATGATACAAATAAATTCATATAAATAGAAGAGTACCCAAAGCAAGTTTAAAAAAAAATTTTTAAATATCATTATATAGAAGTAACCACAATTAATATGAAACATCATTCTATATGTCTCCTTATGCATATATCCAGATGCAAAGGTGGATAGACAGATAGAGCTAATTTTTAAAAAACTGGATAATAGTCTATATGTTATTTTTGGCAAATATATCAAATTTAATATTATTTTGAGCTTCATATGAAAAAGAAATTGAAGTAAAACTGAAAATATTCTATCACAAGAAAGAGGTAGTGACAGACGTAGTGGCAAAATTTGTTCACAAATTCATTACCACTCCTTCAACTGAGAGGTGGGCTCTATTTCTCCAGACCCTTGAATGTGGGCTGTGCCTGTCACTGCTTTACCCAATAGAATATAGTAGAAGTGACATGGTTTCAATTCTGCACCTAGGCTTCAAGAGAACTTGCAGCTTCCACTTCCTTCCTTCCTCATGAAACCCAGCCACCATGCTGCAAGGAAGCCTGATATGGTTTGGATGTTTGTCCTCCTCAAATCTCATGTTGATATGTAATCCCCAATGTTGGAGGTGGGGCTAGGTGGGAGGTGTTTGGGTTGTGGAGGCAGATCCCTCATAAATGGGTTGGTGCTGTCCTTCAGATAGTGAGTGAGTTCTCAAGAGATCTGCTTGTTTAAAAGTATGTTGCACCTCCCCCGACTCTTGCTCTCACCCTCACCACGTGAGACACATGCTCCCCCTTTGCCTTCTGCCATGATTGTAAGCTTCCTGAGGCCCTCCCCAGAAGCAGATGCTGGCACCGCGCTTCTTGTACTTCCTGCAGAACCATGAGCCAATGAAGCCTCTTTTCTTTATAAATTACCCAGCCTCAGGTATTTCTTCACAGCGGTGCAAAAAAAAACCTAATACAAAGCAGCTACACAGAAATGCCAACAATGGGGGAGAATTGAGGCCCTGGTCAACAGTCACAACTGAATTCCCAAACAACAGCCATCATCAACTTTGCCAGCCATGTGAGTAAGCCATCTTGGGAGTGACCCCTCTGGCCCCAGTTGAACTACTCTAGTTGACACCAGGTATACTAGAGACAAACTATCCTTACCCTGAGCTCTGCACAAATTGCCAAATTGTAATCAAATACATGATTATCATTATTTTAAGCCACTAAGTGTTAGAATGGTTTGTTATGCAACAATAGATCATTTAAACAAAATCTCTGTACAATTAAGAAAAAAGATGAAAAATTTAAGAGATGAAATTTCTCAATTACAGATTTCACTCTTCAAAAGTTTCAATCGACCCTAGCTGAAAAAAAAAAAGCACACTTTTATTTTTCCTATTATTGCTCTTCCTGTATGTTGTTACATTGACAAGTTTACATGTTTTGTAATCTTTATGTTATGTTCTGAAACAAAATCCCAGGGTTATTTAGTCTTCGTTTCATATTTAAATGGTAAAATATTTACCAGGAGATTTTTCACCACATCTTGTTAATTCCTAATTTCTATTACTTGGTTTCAACACTTGGTTAATAGCTTTTAATCTTAGATATTCTCCCAGCCAAAAAGAGTTTATGGGTGCTATTTTTCCTACATTAACTGATGTTTAAGAATATCTATCTGTTACCGGCCGGGCGCAGTGGCTCACGCCTGTAATCCCAGCACTTTGGGAGGCCGAGGCAGGCGGATCACGAGGTCAGGAGATCGAGACCATCCTGGCTAACACGGTGAAACCCCGTCTCTACAAAAAATACAAAAAAAATTAGCCGGGCGTGGTGGCGGGCCCCTGTAGTCCCGGCTACTCAGGAGGCGGAGGCAGGAGAATGGTGTGAACCCGCAAGGCGGGGCTTGCAGTGAGCCGAGATCGCGCCACTGCACTCCAGCCTGGGCGGCAGAGTGACTCCGTCTCACCAAAAAAAAAAAAAAGAAAGAAAAAAATGTCTGTTACCTTTTTCCTTGGTTAATAACTTAGGTGAGTGTTTTGGTGGTTTTTTTTTTTTTTTTAAAGACATGGTTTCGCTCTGTTGCCCAGGCTGGAAAGCAGTGACAACAGACTCACGCCACAGACTCAACCTCCTGGGCTCAAGCAATTCTCCCACCTCCGCCTCCCAGGCAGCTGGGACCACAGATGCACACCACTGCACTTGGCTAATTTTGTTTAATTTCCCACCATGTTGCCCAGGTTGACTGTAATATTCTTGAGTCACAGTTTTCTTCAGTAATTGTTGCTTCTTTGTCATTAGTATTCTTATGTTGTTTAAAGAAGTCTGAGGCCAGCCTGATTTTCTTTCTCTTGAATTGATTTGCGTTTTCTACCTGGTTGCCTGACATTTGTTTGGTTTCCTTTATCTTTTGAATTCAGCAATGCAGTCAGGATAGATCTAAGGTAAATGTTATATTTACATTACCTTCCCTGAAACATGGCAGCCTTTTCAGCTTTATTTATTCCTTTATTTCAGAAACTTTTTCTTCAGTTCCTATTCTAATATGATTTTGATCCATTTCTTGGGTTTTCTACTTTAGAGAAGCAAATTTATGCATTTACTGGTTCACTTTACTTTATTCTCCAAATCAAATATTGTTTCTCTAATTGTTTTGATCTCCTTGTCTTTTTTTTTTTCATTTACTGTTATCTCAAGTCTTCCTTCTCTGTCAACTTTTCCCGGTTGGTACATGGAGATAGAATTAAATAATATTGAATCACAATGTAAGAAAGTCACTGTCTTTTCTCTCTCTCTCAGTTCTGTTTAAATAAAGGAAAAAGTCTCAATTTGGTGCTAGAATGTCTTCAACATCTTCCCAAACTTATCTAATTCTCCTTTTTAACAAAAAGAGAGTAAGCCTTAAGGTTTAGTGCCTTTCACAGGCAATAATGTATAGCTAAAATTTAATAGTATTAATTTATTTTCTCTAGAATGAAGAGGAGAAAAAATAATTTATTTTTATTATATTTAATTTTATTCTATTTTTGACAAGTCATATTGGTTTTCCACAAACTGCTGATATAAAGTTTCCTTTTGAAATAAATTTCTTAGACTAAAAAAGCAAGCTGATTTAAAGAAAATGTTATGGAGGTGGAGCCAAGATGGCCAAATAGGAACAGCTCCAGTCTATAGCTCCCAGCATGAGTGACACAGAAGACAGGTGATTTCTGCATTTCCAACTGAGGTACCGGGTTCATCTCACTGGGGATTGTCAGATAGTGGGTGCAGGACAGTGTGTGCAGCGCAATGAGCATGAGCCAAAGCAGGGCAAGGCATCGCCTTACCCAGGAAGCGCAAGGGGTCAGGGAATTCCCTTTGCTAGTCAAAGAAAGGGGTGACAGACGGCACCTGGAAAGTCAGGTCACTCCCACCCTAATACTGCGCTTTTCCAGTAGTCTTAGCAAATGACACACCAGGAGATTATATCCTGCGCATGGCTCGGAGGGTCCCATGTCCATAGAGCCTTGCTCACTGCTAGCACAGCAGTCTGAGATCAAACTGCAAGGTGGCAGCGAGGCTGGGGGAGGGGTGCCCACCATTGCCAAGGATTCAGTAGGTAAACAAAGCAGCCTGGAAGCTCGAACTGGGTGGAGCCCACCTCAGCTCAAGGCGGCCTGCCTGCCTCTGTAGACTCCACCTCTGGGGGCAGGGCATAGCCAAACAAAAGGCAGCAGAAACCTCTGCAGACTTAAATGTCCCTGTCTGACAGCTTTGAAAGAGTAGTGGTTCTCCCAGCAAACAGCCTGAGATCTGAGAACGGACAGACTGCCTCCTCAAGTGGGTCCCTGACCCCCGACTAGCCTAACTGGGAGGCATCCCTCAGTAGGGGCAGACTGACACCTCACACGGCCGGGTACTCCTCTGAGACAAAACTTCCAGAGAAACGATCAGGCAGCAACATTTGCTGCTCACCAATATCCGCTGTTCTGCAGCCTCCACTGCTGATACCCAGGCAAACAGTGTCTGGGGTGGACCTCCAGCAAACTCCAACAGACCTGCAGCTGAGGCCTGACTGTTAGAAGGAAAACCAACAAACAGAAAGGACATCCACACCAAAAACCCATCTGTACGTCACCATCATCAAAGACCAAAGGTAGATAAAACCACAAAGATGGGGAAAAAACAGAGCAGAAAAACTGAAAACTCTAAAAATCAGAGTGCCCCTCCTCTTCCAAAGGAACACAGCTCCTCACCAGCAACGGAACAAAGCTGGATGGAGAATGCCTTTGATGAGTTGAGAGAAGAAGGCTTCAGATGATCAAACTACTCCGAGCTAAAGGAGGAAGTTCAAACCCATAGCAAAGAAGTTAAAAACCTTGAAAAAAAATCAGACGAATGGCTAACTAGAATAACCAATGCAGAGAAGTCCTTAAAAGACCTGATGGAGCTGAAAACCAAGGCACGAGAACTATGTGATGAATGCACAAGCCTCAGTAGCCAATTCAATCAACTAGAAGAAAGCGTATCAGTGATGGAAGATCAAATGAATGAAATGAAGCAAGAAGAGAAGTTTAGAGAAAAAAGAATAAAAAGAAACAAATAAAGCCTCCAAGAAATACGGGGCTACATGAAAAGACCAAATCTACGTCTGATTGGTGTACCTGAAAGTGATGGGGAGAATGGAACCAAGTTGGAAAACACTCTGCAGGATATTATCCAGCAGAACTTCCCCAATCTAGCAAGGCAGGCTAACCTTCAAATTCAGGAAATACAGAGAATGCCACAAAGATACTCCTCGAGAAGAGCAAATCCAAGACACATAATTGTCAGATTCACCAAAGTTGAAATGAAGGAAAAAATGTTAAGGGCAGCCAGAGAGAAAGGTCGGGTTACCCACAAAGGGAAGCCCATCAGACTAAAAGCTGATATCTCGGCAGAAACTCTACAAGCCAGAAGAGAGTGGGGGCCAATATTCAACATTCTTAAAGAAAAGAATTTTCAACCCAGAATTTCATATCCAGCCAAACTAAGCTTCATAAGTGAAGGAGAAATAAAATCCTTCACAGACAAGCAAATGCTGAGAGATTTTGTCACCACCAGGCCTGCCCTAAAAGAGCTCCTGAAGGAAGCACTAAACGTGGAAAGGAACAACCGGTACCAGCCACTGCAAAAACATGCCAAATTGTAAAGACCATCGAGGCTAGGAAGAAACGGCATCAACTAACGAGCAAAATAACCAGCTAACATCATAATGACAGGATCAAATTCACACATAACAATATTAACCTTAAATGTAAATGGACTAAATGCTCCAATTAAAAGACACAGACTGGAAACTGGATAAAGAGTCAAGACCCATCAGTGTGCTGTATTCAGGAAACCCATCTCAAGTGCAGAGACACACATAGGCTCAAAATAAAGGGATGGAGGAAGACCTACCAAGCAAACGGAAAACAAAAAAAGGCAGGGGTTGCAATCCTAGTCTCTGATAAGACAGACTTTAAACCAACAAAGATCAAAAGAGACAAAGAAGGCCATTACATAATGGTAAAGGGATCAATTCAACAAGAAGAGCTAACTATCCTAAATATATATGCACCCAATATAGGAGTACCCAGATTCATAAAGCAAGTCCTGAGTGACCTACAAAGAGACTTAGACTCCCACAAAATAATAATGGGAGACTTTAACACCCCACTGTCAACATTAGACAGATCAACGAGACAGAAAGTTAACAAGGATATCCAGGAATTGAACTCAGCTCTGCACCAAGCAGACCTAATAGACATCTACAGAACTCTCCACCCCAAATCAACAGAATATACATTCTTCTCAGCACCACACTGCACCTATTCCAAAATTGACCACAGAGTTGGAAGTAAAGCACTCCTCAGCAAATGTAAAAGAACAGAAATTATAACAAACTGTCTCTCAGACCACAGTGCAATCAAACTAGAACTCAGGATTAAGAAACTCACTCAAAACCACTCAACTACATGGAAACTGAACAACCTGCTCCTGAATGACTACTGGGTGCATAACAAAGTGAAGGTAGAAATAAAGATGTTCTTTGAAACCAACGAGAACAAAGACACAACACACCAGAATCTCTGGGACACATTCAAAGCAGTGTCTAGAGGGAAATTTATAGCACTAAATGCCTGCAAGAGAAAGCAGGAAAGTTCTAAAATTGACATCCTAACATCACAATCAAAAGAACTAGAGAAGCAAGAGCAAACATATTCAAAAGCTAGCAGAAGGCAAGAAATAACTAAGATCAGAGAAGAACTGAAGGAGATAGAGACACAAAAAATCCTTCAAAAAATCAATGAACCCAGGAGCTGGTTTTTTGAAAAGATCAACAAAATTGATAGACTGCTATCAAGACTAATAAAGAAGAAAAGAGAGAAGAATCAAATAAATGCAATAAAAATGATAAAGGAGATGTCACCACCGATTCCACAGAAATACAAACTACCATCAGAGAATACTATAAACATCTCATGCAAATAAACTAGAAAATCTAGAAGAAATGGATAAATTCCTCGACACATACACCCGCCGAAGACTAAACCAGGAGGAAGTTGAATCTCTGAATAGACCAATAACAGGCTCTGAAATTGAGGCAATAATTAATAGCTTACCAACCAAAAAAAGTCCAGGACCAGATGGATTCACAGCCGAATTCTACCAGAGGTACAAGGAGGAACTGGTACCATTCCTTCTGAAACTATTCTAATCAACAGAAAAAGAGGGAATCCTCCCTAACTCATTTTATGAGGCCAGCATCATCCTGATGACAAAGCCAGGCAGAGACACAACAAAAAAAAGAGAATTTTAGACCAATATCCCTGATGAACATCGATGCAAAAATCCTCAATAAAATATTGGCAAACCGAATCCAGCAGCACATCAAAAAGCTTATCCACCATGATCAAGTGGGCTTCATCCCTGGGATGCAAGGCTGGTTCAACATATGCAAATCAATAAGTGTAATCCAGCATATAAACAGAACCAACCACAAAAACCACATGATTATCTCAATAGATGCAGAAACGGCCTTTGACAAAATTTAACAACCCTTCATGCTAAAAACTCTCAATAAATTAGGTATTGATGTGACGTATCTCAAAATAATAAGAGCTGTCTATGACAAGCCCACAGCCGATATCATATTGAATGGGCAAAAACTGGAAGCATTCCCTTTGAAAACTGGCACAAGAGAGGAATGCCCTCTCTCACCCCTCCTATTCAACATAGTGTTGGAAGTTCTGGCCAGGGCAATCAGGCAGGAGAAGGAAATAAAGGGTATTCGATTAGGAAAAGAGGAAGTCAAATTGTCCCTGTTTGCAGATGACATGATTGTTTATCTAGAAAACCCCATCATCTCAGCCCAAAATCTCCTTAAGCTGATAAGCAACTTCAGCAAAGTCTCAGGATACAAAATCAATGTACAAAAATCACAAGCATTCCTGTACACCAATAACAGAGAAACAGAGAGCCAAATCATGAGTGAACTCCCATTCACAATTGCTTCAAAGAGAATAAAATACCTAGGAATCCAACTTACAAGGGATGTGAAGGACCTCTTCAAGGAGAACTACAAACCGCTGCTCAATGAAATAAAAGAGGATACAAAGAAATGGAAGAACATTCCATGCTCATGGGTAGGAAGAATCAATATCGTGAAAATGGCCATACTGCCCAAGGTAATTTGTATATTCAGTGCCATCCCCATCAAGCTACCAATGACTTTCTTCACAGAATTGGAAAAAACTACTTTGAAGTTCATACGGAACCAAAAAAGAGCCCGCATTGCCAAGTCAATCCTAAGCCAAAAGAACAAAGCCGGAGGCGTCACGCTACCTGACTTCAAACTATACTACAAGGCTACAGTAACCAAAACTGCATGGTACTAGTACCAAAACAGAGATATAGACCAATGGAACAGAACAGAGCCCTCAGAAATAATACCGCTTATCTACAACTAACTGATATATCTACAACTAACTGACAAAAACAAGAAATGGGGAAAGGATTCCCTATTTAATAAATGGTGCTGGGAAAACTGGCTAGCCATATGTAAAAAGCTGAAACTGGATCCCTTCCTTACACCTTATACAAAAATTAATCCAAGATGGATTAAAGACTTAAATGTTAGACCTAAAACTATAAAAACCCTAGAAGAAAACCTAGGCAATACCATTCAGGACATAGGCATGGGCAAGGACTTCATGTCTAAAACACCAGAAGCAATGACAACAAAAGCCAAAATTGACAAACGGGATCTAATTAAACTAAAGAGCTTCTGCACAGCAAAAGAAACTGCCATCAGAGTGAACAGGCAACCTACAGAATGGGAGAAAATTTTTGCAATCTACTCATCTGACAAAGGGCTAATACCCAGAATCTACAATGAACTCAAACAAATTTACAAGAAAAAAACAAACAACCCCATCAAAAAGTGGCCAAAGGGTATGAACAGACACTTCTCAAAAGAAGACATTTATGCAGCCAAAAACACATGAAAAAATGCTCATCATCACTGGCCATCAGAGAAATGCAAATCAAAACCACAATGAGATACCATCTCACACCAGTTAGAATGGCGATCATTAAAAAGTCGGGAAACTACAGGTGCTGGAGAGGATGTGGAAAAATAGGAACACTTTTACACTGTTGGTGGGACTGTAAACTAGTTCAACCATTGTGGAAGTCAGTGTGGTGATTCCTCGGGGATCTAGAACTAGAAATACCATTTGACCCAGCCATCCCATTACTGGGTATATACCCAAAGGATTATAAATCATGCTGCTATAAAGACACATGCACACGTATGTTTATTGCGGCACTATTCACAGTAGCAAAGAATTGGAACCAACCCAAATGTCCAACAATGATAGACTGGATTAAGAAAATGTGGCATGTATACACCATGGAATACTATGCAGCCATAAAAAATGATGAGTTCATGTCCTTTGTAGGGACATGGATGAAATTGGAAATCATCATTCTCAGTAAACTATAGCAAGGACAAAAAATCAAACACCGCATGTTCTCACTCATAGTTGGGAACTGAACAATGAGAACACATGGACACAGGAAGGGGAACATCATACTCTGGGGACTGTTGTGGGGTGGGGGGAGGGGGAAGGGATAACATTAGGAGATATACCTAATGCTAAATGATGAGTTAATGGGTGCAGCACACCAGCATGGCACATGTATACATATGTAACTAACCTGCACATTGTGCACATGTACCCTAAAACTTAAAGTATAATAATAATAAAAGAAAAAAAAAGAAAATGTGGCACATATACACCATGGAATACTATGCAGCCATAAAAAATGATGAGTTCATGTCCTTTGTAGAGACATGGATGAAGCTGGAAACCATCATTCTCAGCAAACTATCGCAAGGACAAAAAACCAAACACCACATGTTCTCACTCATAGGTGGGAATTGAACAATGAGGACACATGGACACAGGAAGGGGAACATCACACACCAGGGCCTGTTGTGGGGTGCGGGGAGGGGAGAGGGATAGCATTAGGAGATATACCTAATGCTAAATGACGAGTTAATGGGTGCAGCACACCAACATGGCACATGTATTCATATGTAACAAGCCTGCATGTTGTGCACACGTACCCTAAAACTTAAAGTATAATTAAAAAGAAAAAAGAAAATGTTACATATATCATAGAACAAGTAACATTTAAATATGTCAAAAATTAAGTTTGTGATACATGAATCCATGGCCTTTAGGAAAAACTGTTCTTTATCTTGTTAAAGCATCTGGACTCTGGCCTCCTTTTTTGAGATTTTGTTTAAAATCTCTACCACACCCTCAGTCCACCCAGCTGGTGGATCTTATCACTGGTTGGGGGAATCCTAGAGCCTATACTTCCATGTCAACCCCAAATTACTCACTTCCCCAGTTCACTCTCTTATCTTCCCAAACATCTCTTTCCACCCCCTACCAAGTGAGAAGACAAGAGGGGAAGGAGGTAAGGGTGTCTGTGTGGTCACCCTCTTGTTAATAGTTCACACATTAGGGAGAGGAATTTGGCCTTAGTTTCCCAGTGCCTCTTCTGTCTGGCTTCCTGATCCCCTGGGCATCTTGTCTTATTTATTTTATCTTTTGCCCTGAGTAATGTTAAGTTCCTGTTCCTTGCTGGGGAGAACTAGCTGTCCGTGGTTATGATTGTCCTGACTTCTCTCTCCATTTTTCTCTCAGGCTGGAAAGATCACATGGCTAAACTTGGCAGTCGCTCTGTCTCCACTGAGTTCTGCTCTTCACTCCCTAAGTCGACTTTTGTCCAGAGGGAATTGTCTAATGAGAAAACTGAGTCAAAACATGTGAAAGATATCTAAAGCCTTTGATTTGGGGCCATTCCAAGGCAGGAGTGACTGATCCTGCTGCAGCTAGTCAGCTTCAGTGAATTCCTATGATTTTATGTTGCCAAGGCATCCATTTTGAATGTAAGTTGGACTTTCTCACACCAGAAACAGGGCTTAGTTATCCTTGACAGTTTCCAGTTCTCCACCTATTCCCAGTTCCTCAATGTAGTTGATGATTTATCTGCTTTATAGGACCGCCTCCTGGTGATCAACCCCTTTTGGCACAGTTAGTTACAACCTGCTGATCCCCACACCCCACCAGGATTGCACAGATGTGCCACAGTGGCCACTCTCAGTCACAGCATGGTGCAGGGAACTCATGCCTCCTTGCTCTAAACCCATCAATTAGAACTTCTCACGGGAAACCTGCTTGGGTAGTGTTGTGGACTCCAATAAAGTCTTTGGCCTTCGGGTCCTTTGTGTCCTTTCTCTTGCTTCCTGCCCACTGGTTGAGTGTGTGTGTCCTGGTCAGCTCCCTTCCTGTTGGCCCTGTGAAGGGTGCTCCCCTCTTCTCTCTAGGATCCGTAAGTAATAAACTGCTTGTGATATTTTATGTGTTTTGTTGTGTCACCTCTTCTGTTTCTCACCAGATTGACACACCTGAACCTAATTTCTTTCCTGGTCAGGGCTTGCCTAGAGAGTGGCTATCTTGGTAAGAGCAAAGTAGACACAAGTCAGATAAGAACTACAAAGGTATCTGCCAGTATAGACAAGTTTCCTGTGTGGGGGACACCTGGTCAAAAATTGGACCGTGCACCAAGATAAAGGAATGTCCTGTGAAAGATCAGTTGTAAGCATCCATGACCAAGTCCTCTGGAGCCCTATCAGGACAGGGGTAGAGTTTATAGGAAATCTCCTGAGACAAATCTCAAGACCAAATAAGAAAAAAAAAAAAAGCTCTTTATTTTTAAGTTCTCTAAGAAAAACACACACATATTCTTACACATATAAGCCCTCACACACATACACACAAATATACACATACACGTTCACACTCACTTTCACAAGTGTGCAGACACACATGCATATCTACACACATTCTCCCAGACATACACACATTTGCACATGTACACATATATTCACATACATACTCATCAGAGGCACATCCTTCTACTTGTACATTGTGGAGATAAAAATGACTCCATCTTTGATGCCAATCCGGCATGTTAACTTCTGATTACCACAGTCCCATGGATGCCTCCTGATTCCTGCTTTATTTACTGTCCCTAGTGTAAGAACAAGTCAACCTTGGTGTTATTACACAAATCATAGGCTATGACGCATGGGGCCTTCTTGCCTGTTCTGGAGGGTTGCCTTTGATTGTCTTGCTGGAGCAGCGACACCTTTCCCTGTGGTACATAAGTCTTGGGTCTGGGGAGTAACAGTGCAGAGATCTACCTGTCTTACTGCTGCCCAGGACCACACTTCCATCCTATTCTCACAAACTGGATTTATCTGCCTTGCTCTTTGGTTTCTTGGCTCCTTCTGTGTTTGGGGGTTGTTTTGCATATACAGCCCTTTCATGTAACATACATACATGCACCCACACACATGCATACTCTCACTAACTCATACACACAATCCTGTTAAACTCTTCTCTTTATTAAAAGAAAAAAATTATTCCCATTCTTTGGCATCAAGAAATGATATCTCCAAGGCTGGGCATGGTGGCTTACACCTGTAATCCCAGCACTTTGGGAGGCCGAGGCGGGCAAATCACTTGAGGTCAGGAGTTCAAGACCAGCCTGGCCAACATGGTGAAACCCTGTCTCTACTTTAAAAATACAAAAATTAGCCTGGCATGGCTAATTTTACAGGTGGTGGGCGCCTGTAATCTCAGATACTCAGGAGGCTGAGGCAGGAGAATTGCTTGAACCCAGGAGGCAGAGGTTGCAGTGAGCCAAGATCATGCCACTGCACTCCAGCCTGGGAGACAGAGTGAGACTCTGTCTGAAAAAAAAAAAAAAAGAAAGAAAGAAAGAAAGAAATGGTATGTCCAGAGCCATAAAAATACTCTGCAAAGTCATCTTATTTGTTATAACAGTGGCCTGCAAAGTAGCCAATCAAATTTAAATGCAGGGACAGCCAACTCCAGAGGTCAAAAGAAATCAGTCTGGGTGAGAAGATGAGAGTAACCGCATTCATCCTTTCTTACCAAAGTAACTAAAACTACAGTCTACTGAAAATATTTGAATAAGTACAAAGCCAAATCCCAAATTTTTTATTTCAGCTTTGCAAATCTCAAAAATTATCTTTTTCTCAGCTAGTGGAAGCTAAGTTCACTAAAAATGCTGTTAACCTAATTAGGTGACTGAGCTAAGTGCACATTCTAAGTTGGAGTACTGTGAGTGAGTACACAGGTGGGGTAGGTGGCTTAGTTTCCCTGAGATCTGCCACTGGTGGTGATTTATTTTAGAAAGCTGCATCTTTAATTAAGTATGAGTAGCATATGATTTATTATGTGTGCATAACATGTTGTAACCAAGTATCACCATGTTCAAAGAGCCCTTAAATTCTGTGAACTACATGAGCAATGAGTCCGTGTCACTTGGCAGACACAGTATGTGTCGCCTTCTTACTCCATGTATTAGTCCATTTTCATGCTGCTGATAAAGACATACCTGAGACTGGGTCATTTATAAAGAAAAAGAGGTTTAATGGCCTCACAGTTCCATGTGGCTGGGGAGGCCTTACAATCATGGTGGAAGGCAAAAGGCACGTCTTACATGGCAGCTGGCAAGAGAGAATGAAAGCCTGTGCAAGGACACTCTCATTTATAAAAACATTAGATCTCATGAGACTTATTCACTTCACGAGAACAGCAAGGGAAAGACCCACCCCCATGATTCAATTACCTCCCACCGCATCCCTCACACAATACATGGGAATTGTGGGAGCTACAATTCAAGATGAGATTTGGGTGGGGACACAGCCAAACCATATCACTCCATAATGTCTTCCACTTCATTTAGTTGCTTTTTAGAGTGGTGCCTGTGCTGTGTGACCACGTGCTCTTGGAATTTCAGGAGGGATGCTGCTTAAGCTAGTAGATATGTAGCAATCCTGGCTGAGCCCAGTTGGGTTGCTATTGCAGACTTGTGGGCTGATGGCCCTGTGGGTGTCTTTCACACAAGCTGATATGCATGGTGGGGTGGGGGTTCCTGGGGGCCAGAGGTACTAATAGAGCAGAGAAAAGGAAGGTAAGGGGCAGTTTCTGTCCCTGCCACAGTCACCTCTCCTTGGCTGGCTCTGCCCACTGTGCAGGCTAATTGATTACATTTGACCTCCTATGGATAGGGGATTGGAAAGAAAGCCAAAGGAGCAGATTTCATGAAAGTCCGAGGGAGATTCTGGGCACCACTGTGACTGAGGCAACCAAGCAAAGCCAAGTTGGAGGAGAGGGGTCATTGCTCTTATTTTGGTGCCACATCATAGCAGCAGGGTCCGACAGGGTCTGAAAAACCACAAAGAGCAGCTGAAGTATGACTGGTATGATTTTCGTGGAATAGTGACAGAGGACCTTGTCTCATGAAGGTCACCAGCAGCAGCAGCAGAGGTCAGTGGCCTCCCTCAAGGGCTTGTGTGCCGTGGATTTCCACAAGAATATCAAGCAAAAGAACTTGAGGAGGCTCATTCCTGAGTACCTAGGGGTCCCTGGAGACTCACAGAAATACTGCAAGGAGACTTTGAATAGCTGGTGGTTGAAATCCTACATTCTCCATGAGAGGGTTCAATGTCAGTGTCAATGGTATCTCTTTTGTTCCATCAGACTAGTGAAATGGAGACATTCAGATACACACACTCCATAATCAGTATGTAAATTATCACTATGCACACACACACACACACACACACACACACACAAAACACCTCTATGCTGAGGTAGGCTCGCTGGCTCCTGGGAACACTACATGTCCCTGGGATTACATGCCCCAGCCTCCCTTGCAGCCAGGTGTGTCTGTGTGACCGAGCCCTGGCAAATGGAATGTAAAAGCAGGAAGAATATATGCCTCTTTCAAGGCAGGTTCATAATAATCTCCCACTTGTTACCACCTATCCCTGTTTTCATCCCTCAGCTGAATAAAGAGGACTCCAAGGAACTTAAGGAGGTCAGAGCCAAAAGACTCTGGAAGTAGCCTAGCCCCTGAATTTTCTATTATTATTATTATTATTATTATTGTTATTTTTATTAAACCCTATCCTCCCACCTCTGCCTCCCTTAGTGCTGGGATTATAGGCATGAGCCATCACACCCGGCCTAGCACGTGAATTTTCTACGTGGAAAATGACCAGACCAAAAATACCCACGTTGGTGGCATGAAAGCAAACAAATTTCACTCAGATTGTGGAATTGTTTATTATAAAAGTTAGTGTTGCTAATCTTCCCTATTATATCAGAAAAGCATTATTATCCCCAAATTACAAATGTGGAAATTAAAGTTCACAGGGGTTTAGTCAGTGATTCTCACCAGGATAAATTTTACTCCCCAGGGGACATTTGGCAATGTTTGGAGACATTTTTAGTTTTCACAACCAGAGGGGAAGGATTGCTGCTGGCAAGTGGTATGTAGAGGCCAGAAATGCTGCTAAATCCTCCAGTGTACAGGACCAGATCCTACAACAAAGAATTTTCCAACCTAAAACATTAACATTACTGAAGTTGAGAAACACAGTGGGGTTGAGGGTTAAGAGATTTGTCTAAAGCCACTGAACTAGAACTGGTAAGTGGCTCATAACCTTAGTCCTTTCTCTCTATCAGGTTCTCTTTATCTGGAAACTTGTGAGTAAGCTGCCATGTGATAGTGCTCATACCCCCGTGTCACTTCCGGTGGGGGAAGCCCCATTCTGGGGCCAAAAGAATCAAGCTGAGAAATAATAAATGCACATATGTACTAATTATAATAAGTTTCAGAGAAGAATGACTGATATGGTTAGGCTTTGTGCCCCCATCCAAATCTCATCTTCAATTGTAATCCCCATAATTCCCATAATCCCCATGTGTCAAAGGAGAGACCAAGTGGAGGTAACTGGATCATGGGTTGGCTTCCCCAATGCTGTTCTTGTGATCATGAGAGAGTTGTCACAAGATCTAATGGTTTTATAAGCTTCTGACATTTTCCCTGCTTGCACTTCTCTCTCCTGCCACCACGTGAAGAAAGCGCCTTGCTTCCCCTCTACCTTCCACCATGATTGTTAAGTTTCCTGAGGCCTCCCCAGCAGTGTGGAACTGAGAGTCAATTAAACCTCTTTTCTTTATAAATTATCCAGTCTTGAGCTAGTTATTTACAGCAATGTGAAAACTGACACTGATTTTTCCTACCTATTTGACAGACAGAGACAAGAATATTGTTTGAAAATCAGTAAACATGTTTGCAATTCCAACAAGACATCAGGCCTTAGAAACCTCATTTAGGGAGAAAGTATTTTCATCTCACTGCTAAGGTCCTTGTAGCCTTTTACATGAGCAAAACAAAAAGCTAGCAATATTTTCTGCTTCCAAAAGTAATATATTTGTTATTTTTTAAGACATTAATAAAAAATAGAAAATAGGCTGGGTGTGGTGGTTTACACCTGTAATCCCAAAACTTTGGGAGGCCGAGACAGGCGGATCACTTGAGGTCAGGCGTTCAAGACCAGCCCAGCCAACATGGTGAAACCCTGTCTCTGCTAAAAATACAAAAATTAGCCAGGCATAGTGGCATGCGCCTCTAGTTCCAGCTCCTCGGGAGGCGGAGGCACGAGAATCGCTTGAGCCCAGGAGGTGGTGGTTGCAGTGAGCCGAGATCACGCCATTATACTCCAGCCTGGGTGACAGAGCGAGACTTAGTTTAAAAAAAGAAAAAGAAAGAAAGTGTTTTCTATATTCCATCTTCCTGAGAAAGTCATGATAAGTAATTTTGTTTATATTCTTCCACATTTGTTTCTATGCATATGCTAACATTTCTATTTCTAATTGACATATATACACACCGATATGTGTGTGTATATATATTAGAGACTGCTAGAGTAAAATTTGTGTCCTCTTCCTCCTGAGAACACATCCAGAATATATTTCCCAGCCTGCCTTGCAGTTTAGTTGTAGTCATGTGGCTAAGTCTAGCCCATGGAGCATGAATAGAAGTGATATACATTTCTTCTAGACCTGGCTATGAAAACTTCCTATACATGCTACTCTAAGCTCTTTTCTCTTTCTAGCTCATCAGGATGAAGACGGCCACATGTCAAAGATGACAGAGCTTCCTTCAGCTTGAGCTCTGCAGGATCACTTGGAGGAAAGTAGCCCCAAGAACCTGTTTACCGGCTCTAGATTGTTATATGAACAACAAATGTACTTGTACTGTGTACATTTGTGTACAAGCTAGCAATATTGCTCTGCAACTTGTTTCTGTCACTTAAAAATATATCTGGAACGGACCGGGTGTGGTGGCTCAAGCCTGTAATCCCAGCACTTTGGGAGGCTGAGGCAGGTGGATCATAAGGTCAAGAGTTCGAGACCAGCCTGACCAACATGGTGAAACCCCGTCTCTACTAAAAATATAAAAATTAGCCTGGCGTGGTGATGCGTGCCTGTAATCCCAGCTACTCAGGAGGCTGAAGCAGGAGAATCGCTTGAACCCGGGAGGCAGAGGTTGCAATGAGCCAAGATCGTGCCATTGCACTCCAGCCTGGGTGACAAAGCATATATGTGTGTATATATGTGTGTGTGTATATATATATATATGGAACGTTTTTCTATGTCAGTAGCTATTCTGTATTTCTCATAAGATATAGTTTTCCCCCACAATTTAACTTTTCTGAAATTAGGAGATATATTTGAGAAGTATGGTTGCCAAAAAGTTTCCATTAAACGATTGAGGTAGCTTAGAATCAAGAAAATACCACAAATATTATTTTTTAGGGCCTTAAAAAATAATATGAATTTATCATTGCTGTTAAAAATCAAAATAGTACCACGAGATTTTAAAGGAAAAGGAAAAGGAAAGCTCTGCAGTATGGCATAAATATTCTAAAGACAGAACAGCGCTTCACTTGAAATACAAGCCGAAATAATTTTGCTAATAAAGGAGCAGAATACTCACAATTCAAAGTGCTGAGGCTAAAGAAGTCTCTGAGATCCTTAAACTAAATAAGCATTGGTAAATAAGGAAAGCATTGGTACAGACATGGGCCGATTGCATCCAGGTTTAATCTTGTAAACTATTTAGAATATATTCAACAATTATAATAAATATGGAAAAATATTATCATATCAGGAGTACTATCAAAACAAAATTAACTTGAAAAATATCAGAAAGCTGTTCTAAGAAGCAGTTAAGTGCTAGGCATGAGACAGAGATGAGAAATCAACCAATTGGGTGTACCATCTCCAAAAAGATTGAGAATGCCTATTTTTAATGCCATATTTCATTCATGTTTAAGAAGAGCTATCATATTCTTACCTTCTTATCTGCTGTCAGACTTTCCACGTTCAATAAACTTTTTAAAAATATGAGCACATGTAGTATCATATGAGAAATGGAATGTTGGACCTAGATTCGTGAGTTAGAAACGACTTCTCTCTCTCCTTGAAGGTTTTAGAAATATTATGCACTTAAGAAAAGCTTTTTTTTTTTTCTTTTTGCAGAATGAGCTCCATAAAACATTAAACATGAAAAAATAAGCAAGATGTGCTGAGGGAAAACTTGACATCTTAAAATTAATTTTCCTTATAAAATGCATTTACTGTTTTCTCTCTAAAGCAATGAGGAATTTTGTGGCCACTATACAACTCTGTTTTGCCTCTTTTGATGGTTTCTGAGGTCCCTGGACTCCCTAAATTATTCTCTCTGAAATACGTTCTCTTTGGCAGAGTGGAATTTTTTTCTCACGGAAAGAGTTGGTGGTTTAAAAATACCTTTTTTGGGCACAGAATAAAATATTCATCAAACCCTGCCTCCTGATTTCCCAGCATCTATTTATGAAAACCTGCCATTAAACATCTTATGGTGACCAAAAAAAGTTCCCAGGTGACAGCAAAAATAACTGATTTATATTATGATTTTATATTCCCAGTCCAGCTTTTAGACATTCCACAAATCTTTATGTTTGTATAGAAAATGGCCTCTGGAGTTTTCTTCCTTCTCAATTACTATTTATGCCATAAACACACAATTATTCAAGAACTGATGAGTCTTGGACTAGAACTCACTGCAGAGAGTAGTTTAGGATATAGCTTGCAAGATTTCATAGAGTAAATCCCAGAAGCTCTCCACCCAATGTCATTCCTGACAAATGAAGAAAATATAGGTTCTTTGGAAGAAAAAGATGTGATTTGTAAAGCTAGCTGAGCCAACATCTTCAAAGTAAGAGAGACAGCCAGCAACTCACTATTCATAGACATATTTTATACCCTCGAATCGTGTGGTTTCTCTGCTGGTGAGTAATGAAAGCCATTTGGTTTTTCTGTCCAAGTAATAACAAGTCTTGTTCAAGGAAACTAGTTTTATTTAAAGCTTTGAGATTGTTTTTCTTGTTTTCTTGGCTTAAAAAGGATCAGCATTGAAAGAATTTTACTTCTTTCTTTACTATAAAAAGGAGAAAACTGCTTATTCTTTCTGAGTCCTCTGTGGAATTTGTATTCACGTAGGAAGAAATTTGTATCCCTACACCAATGTCTAGCTAGTTTTTAAATTTTTATTTAGCAGACATTTATATATACCCTCTGCACCAAGCACTTTACACTTATGAACTCCATTAATCCTTAGAATACTCAGATAAGATTTTCTTGATAATTTCTTCTTTTCCTTAAAATTCAAGGTAGCAGTATTTTTTGCTGTGGATAGGACTGCGATTCATTTTAAGCCTTTTTGTCTTTTAGAATCATCCCAAGCAGATAGAAACGGAGAAAGGAAGAGTAAACCTCTAAAATATTATTTGGGGATCAATGTCAGTAGAGAAATAACAGACCAAAGCATCCAAAAAGGAAATATTTAACTTTGATAGAGCTTGTAGTTTGAGAAATTTTATATAAAAACAGACTAACTCCCAACCATATAAGCTAACCAGCTGGTATTTATTTTATCAAAACTTCAGAAACTTTTGCCACAAATATACCATGAAAGGCAATGCTACAGATTATATACTAGAGTTAATAGAGTGGTGTTAATACTGTTTTCACAATGCTCATTAAAGCATTTAGAGAAAATATCACCATGTCATACAACACTGCCCTACATGATAGAAGACCAAGATCTTAATTTGGTCTTTCAGTTCTTATATGTGTCTTTTTAATACATATCTAAAAACTTGTCTTTTAAATACATGTGTCTTTTAAATACATATTTTTAAGATGTGTCATTTAACTACAGAAATGGAGATAATAACACCTACCTTAATGAAAATTTGGGGCTGGGCAGAAGAATCCCTGAAGTCTGTACAGTATGATCTAACATCTTATCACTCATCTCATGCATCAGTGTAACCTCATCTACCACAGCATTCCCCAAAGTGTGATTCATGGAATGCTAGATTTACATGAAAATAAAGCATTCCAAGATACACATGTTTCAGAAATGCTTCATATTATGTGGTCCTCTTGGAGATGCACAATGCAGTTAGGCTATGAGAAGCCCTGCAATAAATGACCTTGCATGATTTATTTAACCTAACCTAGCCTTACTGTTCTGAGAATGTGGCTGGACCACTGGTTTATCTAATGAACTCTGGACAATCTGCTTCAAGATATGAGGACAAGACATTGCAGAGAATAGTTAGAGCCTGCATTCAGGAGCAGGCAGGGATGGTTTCTGTAGTGAAGTTGTTCTAGTTTGGTTCTTAGGTGCAGAGATTGGGTTTCTCGTCCTTCTCAGCTCATGACCGATTTTCACAATGGTCAAAGCAACACTCTTCTCTGCTTTTTTTTTTTAATTCAGCCCTGTTTTAAATGTACCTAAATTTGTCTTAATCAGATATGGTAAGACATACAGACACAGAAATGACCATTATAAGGAGGGACGTCTTACTCTCACAAATCCAGGGCCACATGGGGAGGCACAGGGCTAGTGGGGAGGCAGAGAGAGTAGAGGTGGGGGAATGTGAGTGAAAGGCTTTATTGTGGTTCTTGCAGGAAGGAAAGGCAAGACAAGGTAAGTGGGCTTAAGATTGGCCAGTTTGAGTAATTTCAGTTGGCTCCGGGGCTTAGAGGCTATAGATGGCCCTGGGGTGATTAGGGCAGGTGGATAGTGGCCCAAGGAGTAAGTTCCCTATGAGTGCCCAAGAAAGGAGGTGGTTTGGACTATGGGCTTCGAATTACTTGGCTTACATATGAAAGGTGCACTCTCTGGCAAGTTATTTGCTATGTCTGGGAGTTAGCCAGCCCTGGGAGAGGCAATCTCTCTGGGGTCAGCAAGGCCTCAGATGTCAAAGTCTACAAGAATCAAAAGATATGCTTAATACAATCCCTAATTTCCACTCTCATGCTCCTCACCACAATACAAACCCATTCTAAGGTATTTGATATATATCCAAGGGAGATATATATACATATGAAAATGTAAATATATATCCTTGGAAATAGAAACATATTTGCAAAATATGAAGTGAGTTTTATGAATGTATGTGATTTCAATTTGTGTAAGTAGTATTATGCTATATATCTCATTCTATTTCTTACTTTTTTCATTCAACACTTTTGAAGATCCAGCCACCTTGCAGTATAACTACCTAGTTTTGGCATGTAGCATCTAGGTGCAGTATAATTTTTTTAGGCTGTATTTGATCTATCCATCCCTTAATAGAAGACTCTTGGTTGCTTCCAACTCCTTACCAGGAGCAACGCTTTAATGTTCCCTTACACGATAACTTATCTGGATTGTAACTACTGTGTCAAAGGGCAGATGCACACTTAATATGCACACATACTGCAACTTTGCTCTCCAGAATGGCCAAGCCAATTTATACCCAAACCAGTCATCCCTAAGGGTCCTCATTTCCCCATGTGCCCTGACATGGCTGATCTCATGTTATCATGAGATTCTAGCTTTAAATCGTCGTACCAGACATAGGCAACACAAGATCGGCCACCCTGCATTGGGTTCCCCTCTTAGATTGTCTCAAGTTGCCCTCAGTGCCACGAGACTGAATTGTGAAAGCAGCAAACTTAACTTCTTGTGGCTTCACCACAGGCTCAAAAGGCTCAATGTGATCTCAAGTTCGGTCTGCTTTCTTGATGACATAAACTCCAACTATGGCTTGGGATTTCAGAGAACAAAACCATGGTTTCACCCTTAGAAGCATGATAGAATATATTAAGGAAGGAACTAAGAGGAATGGGAAACCATATTTTAAAGATAATAAAGCATCTTCTTCTGTTAGGTTAAAAAAATTAGTGAAATTATTACAAACCCCCCAAATAGAAAGGTAATTTAAGGCCTATGCATGGAATAGTCTGACTTTAGGAATCATATTCACTCAGGAAATCAAGAAAAACTGTAGTAGTTTGAAAAATATGACTCATTCTTACACTTAGGATGTGAGCAGTTAACGAATATAAAGAAGTCCTTGCCCACGCCTATGTCCTGAATGGTAATGCCTAGGTTTTCTTCTAGGGTTTTTATGGTTTTAGGTCTAACGTTTAAATCTTTAATCCATCATGAATTGATTTTTGTATAAGGTGTAAGGAAGGGATCCAGTTTCAGCTTTCTACATATGGCTAGCCAGTTTTCCCAGCACCATTTATGAAATAGGGAATCCTTTCCCCACTGCTTGTTTTTCTCAGGTTTGTCAAAGATCAGATAGTTGTAGGTATGCGGCATTATTTCTGAGGGCTCTGTTCTGTTCCATTGATCTATATCTCTGTTTTGGTACCAGTACCATGCTGTTTTGGTTACTGTAGCCTTGTAGTATAGTTTGAAGTCAGGTAGTGTGATGCCTCTGGCTTTGTTCTTTTGGCTTAGGATTGACTTGGCGATGCGGGCTCTTTTTTGGTTCCATATGAACTTTAAAGTAGTTTTTTCCAATTCTGTGAAGAAAGTCATTGGTAGCTTGATGGGGATGGCATTGAATCTGTAAATGACCTTGGGCAGTATGGCCATTTTCACGATATTGATTCTTCCTACCCATGAGCATGGAATGTTCTTCCATTTGTTTGTATCCTCTTTTATTTCCTTGAGCAGTGGTTTGTAGTTCTCCTTGAAGAGGTCCTTCACGTCCCTTGTAAGTTGGATTCCTAGGTATTTTATTCTCTTTGAAGCAATTGTGAATGGGAGTTCACTCATGATTTGGCTCTCTGTTTGTCTGTTGTTGGTGTATAAGAATGCTTGTGATTTTTGTACATTGATTTTGTATCCTGAGACTTTGCTGAAGTTGCTTATCAGCTTAAGGAGATTTTGGGCTGAGATGATGGGGTTTTCTAGATAAACAATCATGTCATCTGCAAACAGGGACAATTTGACTTCCTCTTTTCCTAATTGAATACCCTTTATTTCCTTCTCCTGCCTGATTGCCCTGGCCAGAACTTCCAACACTATGTTGAATAGGAGCGGTGAGAGAGGGCATCCCTGTCTTGTGCCAGTTTTCAAAGGGAATGCTTCCAGTTTTTGCCCATTCAGTATGATATTGGCTGTGGGTTTGTCATAGATAGCTCTTATTATTTTGAAATACGTCCCATCAATACCTAATTTATTGAGAGTTTTTAGCATGAAGGGTTGTTGAATTCACCAAAAGCAATGGCAACAAAAGACAAAATTGACAAATGGGATCTAATTAAACTAAAGAGCTTCTGCACAGCAAAAGAAACTACCATCAGAGTGAACAGGCAACCTACAACATGGGAGAAAATTTTCGCAACCTACTCATCTGACAAAGGGCTAATATCCAGAATCTACAATGAACTCAAACAAATTTACAAGAAAAAAACAAACAACCCCATCAAAAAGTGGGCAAAGGACATGAACAGACACTTCTCAAAAGAAGACATTTATGCAGCCAAAAACATACGAAAAAATGCTCATCATCACTGGCCATCAGAGAAATGCAAATCAAAACCACAATGAGATACCATCTCACACCAGTTAGAATGGCAATCATTAAAAAGTCCGGAAACAACAGGTGCTGGAGAGGATGTGGAGAAATAGGAACACTTTTACACTGTTGGTGGGACTGTAAACTAGTTCAACCATTGTGGAAGTCAGTGTGGCGATTCCTCAGGGATCTAGAACTAGAAATACCATTTGACCCAGCCATCCCATTACTGGGTATATACCCAAAGGACTACAAATCATGCTGCTATAAAGACACATGCACACGTATGTTTATTGCGGCATTATTCACAATAGCAAAGACTTGGAACCAACCCAAATGTCCAACAATGATAGACTGGATTAAGAAAATGTGGCACATATACACCATGGAATACTATGCAGCCATAAAAAATGATGAGTTCATGTCCTTTGTAGGGACATGGATGAAATTGGAAACCATCATTCTCAGTAAACTATCGCAAGAACAAAAAACCAAACACCGCATATTCTCACTCATAGGTGGGAATTGAACAATGAGATCACATGGACACAGGAAGGGGAATATCACACTCTGGGGACTGTGGTGGGGTGGGGGGAGGGGGGAGGGATAGCATTGGGAGATATACCTAATGCTAGATGACGAGTTAGTGGGTGCAGCGCACCAGCATGGCACATGTATACATATGTAACTAACCTGCACAATGTGCACATGTACCCTAAAACTTAAAGTATAATAAAAAAAATTAAAAAATTATAAAAAAAAAGAAAAAAAGAATATAAAGAAAAGTGAAAATCAATTAATCTGTAGAAGGAGACAGATTTCCTTCCAAGGAAAATTGAGGTCTCAGATGACAAGATGGGCTGATTTAGAAAGACAATGATGGAACGGAGGGAATATTTTGCACATTACTACATCACAAAGAATGAATTGGGCCTAGTGAAATATAACAGAAAAAGCAAGGCAAGATTGGAGAAAAATGGCTGGAAAGACTTCCCAGAAATTGCTGCAATCCAGGAAATGCTTGAGAAGTCCCTTCTTAACCCTGCAGATAAAATGTCTGTAGGAAAGACAGTAGGGGGAACCACCCTTGCAGACTGGAACCACTGGACCAAGGAGCCAGACAAATCTGGATCGATGTAAGAGTGGAAGACTATGAATTCGTGTAAAGTACTGAGTTTCAGGATGATGCAGTCATTATGGGGTGAGATGCGATAGGGCCCGTGTCCTGAGAGAGTGCATATATCAATTTATGGAATTGCTATTTATGGGACTCTATGGGAAGATGCTGCAAAGATGAGACCAACAACAGGAGCGTAACAGAGGTCAATAATAGATTGAGACCAGCCCTGCATTGGATGCTGGTCTGATGGGAGACATCTTCCAGTTGGGATGATCTGACACAGGAAACTGGGGATGGTGATGATTGGTGTACAATGGGTGCTTTGGGCACACTCAGACCTCGTTGATTTCCTCTAAGAGACAAAATCAAGAGGAATAAGTACTTTTAAATGTCTGTGACAGAATCAAAGAAAAAGGAAAAAGGAAGAAAACATTTAACTGCAGCAGTAAGTGTAAGCCCTACATGGTTAGAGAAGGAAATAGATGCTTAGGATACAGGTTAAACTGTTAGAAACTCACTGAGCCTTCCTGAGAGGAGTAGGTGAAGAGGAAAGCAAATGAGACACCAACAGCAGATTGCACCTCTATTTAAAAATGTGGAGCAGAAAGAAATGCTATAACACACAAACTCTGGGGAAAGATGGAGCTGAAGATGAGGCACTTCCGTGGCCAAGGCAGCCGAAGCCCTTTGTGGCCCAGAGCACTGAGATGTCCAGGTGTGGACTCACTGGGCCAGACTTACGTGGTCATGGGCCCTCAGTGGGCCCTGGGACACTGACTTAAGAAAATCAACCATAGCTTCAGTTGATCAATCGGTTAAAGGCTGAAACAAATGTGGATATGAAGAGAAAATCTTCCCTAGCAATGTGCTCTGGCACTCAAATGTTTACCAACTCCAACACCCACGAGAGGGCCCGAGAGCGCCCAAGAGCACTCCTCAACACCCACAGCCTCATCGTCACGGTGCCCAGCAGGACACAGCCCACCAAGCCCCAACCCTGCTTCAGCCACCACACAAGGTCAAAACCCCAGGTCACCCTAAGCACCCAGCTCTCATCCCCGCGTGGT
Organism: Gorilla gorilla gorilla; assembly: GCF_029281585.2. Lineage (NCBI taxonomy): Eukaryota > Metazoa > Chordata > Mammalia > Primates > Hominidae > Gorilla > Gorilla gorilla. The sequence goes on from NC_073224.2 coordinate 118,726,203, forward strand.
GCATGAAACACTCTTTCATTCCCTTCCCTCACTCGCCATCTCAGTCTCCCTTCAGCAAATGACCCTAGCTCCTTACCCTCTTCCCTGAACAGCCTCCTCACCTTCCCACTGTGGTGGGTACCTGGCTTTCCCTTAAGGACCTGGCCTCCCCAGCAGTCCTCCCACTGGGCATAGGGGAGGGACAGGAGTCTCACTCCTCGCCAAAATTTCCAGATCATTGTTCCCCAACCCCTCCCTAAAACTCCCAGTTCCTGTGACTCTCCTGCGGGATAAATCATCCAGTGACTCCTCCCACTCAGACCTCCCAGTGGCTCCGTTCTTTGAAGAGCTCAGCACTGGGCTCGTTGTCTTTCTCTCCACCCACTCCTCCCATCATTATTCTTGGAGATTCCCTTCTAAACCCCAGCCTCTCAGCTCCCTGGCCTCCTCTCCTGCACTGACCATCTCCTCTGCAAACTTCAGCCGCCCATGCCCATGGCTGAAGTCCTTGTCGTCACCGATGATTGCACCCCTCCGTGCTCATGATTGCAAGCATTCTCATCCTTTGCCTTAGGATTTTCCATGAACATAAACATGTCATCTGTGAATAAAAATAATTTATTTCTTCCTTTCCAATCTGTATGTCTCCTAGTTATTTTTCTTTCTTTATTGCCCTGATTTGGAACTCCAGTACAATGTTGAACACTTTATGTCGAACAGTACACTTTATGCTTCCTGTGTTCCCAGATCATCCACTCTAATAATGCAGGCGGAGGGAGAGAGAGAGAGGAGGATGACCATTATCAGGAATGAAAGAAGTGACATCACTATAGATCTGAAAGGCCTTAAAAGATAATAAGGAAATATTATGAACAACTTTTGCTAATAAATTTGATTACTTAGATAAAATGGAAAAAATTCTTGAGAGATAAGAATTATCAAAATGGCACAAGGAAAATTAGAAAATGTGAAAATATCTATATCAACTAAATGTAATTCATAATTTAAAATCTTCCTGCAATAAAGGTCCAGATGGTGAATTATTTCAAATATTTGAGGAAGAAATAATGCCTCTACACACAAGAAAAGGGGATAGAAGCAGTTCTTATTTTTTGAAGCCAATATTACCTTGATATATCAGAAACAGAAAAGACAATAAATAAAACTATACTCCAATATCCATCATGAACATAAAGGTAAAAATTCTTAATAAAATCCAATCTAATCCAACAGTAAAAAAGGATAATACACCATGACCAAATGGAGCTTATCCCAGGAATCCAAAATTGGTTTAACATTCAAAAATCAAATTATGTAATTTACCACATTGACAAAGTTAGAGAAAACCCATATGATCATCTTAATAGATGCAGAAAAAGCATTTTGCAAAATTCAATACCCACACATAATTTTTTAAAAAGTTCTCAGCAAACTAGGAATAGAAGAAAATTTCTACCTGATAAAGGACACCTATGAAAAACTTACGCTAACATCATACTCAGTAGTGAAGGACTAAATGCTTTCTCAAATACCTGAAATAAGACAAAGAAGTCCACTCTTGTCCAACATTGTACTGGAATTCCAAATCAGAACAATAAAGAAAGAAAAATAATTAACAGGCTTATAGATTGGAAAAAAGGAAATAAATTATTTTTATTCACAGATGACATGTTCATGTACATGGAAAATCCTAAGAAATCTACCAAAACGTTTCCCAGAGCTAATAAGTGAGTTTAGCAATGTCCCAGCATATGAGATAAATATTCAAAAATTAACTGTACAGTATTCCTATAAATAGCAATGAACAACTAGAAATTGGAATTTTAAATTTACCATTTGTAGTAGCATCAAAAGTATAAAATACTAAGAGATAAATTTCACAAAATATGTGTAAGACCTGTATACTGAAAACTACAAAACACAACTGGGAGAAATTTTAAAAGATCTACATAAATGGAGAGAAATACTATGTCCATGGATGAGAAGACTCAATATTAAGAGGTCACATGTCCACAAATTGAGCTATAGATTCAATGCAATCAGAATTTTTTAAAGCAGGATTTTTTTATAAAAAAGGACAAGTTGATTCTAAAATTTATATGGAAATGCAAAGACCTGTAATAGCCAAAGAAATTCTGAAAAAAGGAACAAAGTTGGAGGACATGCACTATTTGATTTCAAGACTCACAGTAATCAAGACAACGTGCTATTGGCACAGGATAGAATGATAAAACATGATAGAATCTAGAAATAGAATTTCAACGAAGTTAGTAAGGTCATTTAATGGGGAAAGGACAGTGTTTTCAACAAAGGGTGCTAGAACTAACGGATATCCATATGAGCTTTATATAATCTTGTACTCTCAGCACTTAGAGCAGAACAAGGCACAGTGCAGGCTGCTTGTTGAGTAAATGAATAAAAGAACAAATAGCTATATGAAGACTAGTTTAGGCTGTGTGCGTGCAATGCAGCCCTCTCTCCAGGCAGAAGGGCAATGGGCAGCCAGTACCATGCAGTGCAGGAAAGTCATGTGGCATATGCTACGCAACTAACATGCAGAAGAGTACATTGGTGAGTGGTATTTCTTTATATACCTGGCAGCAGAGAGGGCCCCTCTACACTTAAAGCTACTTCTACTTTAGGGGAACTTCCATGAGGCCTAGGAACAGGGGACCACCGGGAGCATCAGTAGTGATATGCGCTAGAGAAAAAATATTCACTTGCTGCAAATTCCTCCAAGAACTTCAAAATATACCCACTTTTCTCTTGGCTCACAATTATACAGGTACCCCCGGATACCTTGGGGCCTAAATTAGCTGATCTCTCTACCTCACACAGTTGTGTGAACTTGAACATTTAAAGTGACTTACTCTAAGGCAGGGGTCCCCAACCCTCGAGCCACCATGGCCTGTTAGGAACTGGGCCACACAGCAGGAGGTGAGCTGTGGGCAAGCAAGCAAAGCTTCATCTGTGTTTTCAGCTGCTCCCCATCACTCACATTACTGCCTGAGCTCTGCCTCCTGTCACATCAGTGGTGGCATTAGATTCTTATAGGAGAATGAACAGTATTGTAACTACACATGTGCAGGATCTAAGTTGCATGCTCCTTATGAAAATCTAATGCCTGATGATCTGTCACTGTCACCCCCAGATGGGACTGTCTAGTTGCAGGAAAACAAATTCAGGGCTCTCACTTATTCTATATTATTGTGAGTTGTTTAATTCTTTCATTATGTATTATAATGTAATAATAATAGAAATAAAGTTCGCAATAAATGTAATGCGCTTGAATCATCCCAAAAGTATCCTCCCTACCCCGGTCCACGGAAAAATTGTCTTCCAAGAAACCAGTCCCTGGTGCCAAAAAGGTTGGGGGACCGCTGCTCTAAGATACTATGACTCTGACTCCCAAAGTCACACTCAATATCATTTGGAAAATTCCTGCAAAAGTTGTTTGTTAACCAATGTGGAAATGAGAGGAGAAATGGTCATTTCAGCTGAAGAAAACAGGAGATGGAGACACTCTAATCATCCCAGACAATTTCTATTGTATGTTTATAAATTTGTCTTTTCTATAATTAGATTTGTTCAGTAACAGCAATGAAGTCCCCGGTTCTTCAATTAGTTAGTACTTTTAACCCCCATGGATATTAAGATATCAAAAAGCTGAATTTGAAATGCAGATCTGAGCTGTAATGTATTTATCCCGGCATGCTGTGCAATTTTGCATTTATGTCTTTGTTGTGTGGATGATGTTGTGTGGGTAACAATGAAGATGAAACCTTAGTGCCAGCTACCTTGTATATATAACAATCTTTCCCTCTCTCTTTAAATTAATCATGGAAGTGCTAAAGCCAACTTTTTCTGCATTTCTCAAAAGAGACTGATGATCCTCAACACAGGCACACAGAAGATACAAACACACACATAAATACATCCACATTTAGAGACAATTTGTAAAAACAAACTAAGGGTCATTTTTTTTTTTTTTTTTTTTTTTTGCTTTGGCAAAAGGAATGCTTTCTGGAGAATTCCTTAAAATAACATTAAAAATTGCACTGATTTTGTATTAAAGTAACAAAAGTTCAATTTATATGTAATGTCTTAAGGATACATCGACTTGTAAAGACAGATACGCTAGTAAAGATTTGACAATTACTCCTATATATGGCATCATAATTTTTGCCATAATAACAGTATAATTTCTAGGAAGAGTCCGTTCAGAGGGCCACCTGAGCCCCAGTCTCCTTTCCGATTCTGCAATGAGCCCGTACGTTTGCTGATTACCCCGCAGGTCTTGGATCCAATTTAACATTTGGTTGGTGGCAGTTGTAGAGGAAAACGTGGCACAGCAGATTGGAAATTTGCAAACCTCCTGGAAAAGCTATTTGCTAAGCTTGTGTCAAATATGCCTGAGTAGGCTGTGGCAGCTGCAAAATCTAGGCGCCCAGGGTGCAGATGGTGTTCCTGTCACGTGGCCAAGGGTTGGCTGGATCCTTCACATCACAGATCCCCTCAGCCACTGGGGCTGGGTCCTTCCTGTAGGGCACCTGCATCCCACTCCAACCACTGCCACTGACACTGCCACCCAAGGCTGTGGTGTTGACACAGGCATGGTGGCAGAGAAGGGTACAAAAGGTCAGGCTTCTTGTGCCCCAGCATTCACTGCAACAAGCTATGACATGGGCTGGGAAGGAGCATGCTCTCCCAGCAGCATCTAGAATACTTAGAAAACTCTTAGTTACTACCCAAAATAGACATTTCCCTCCAGCAGTGCAAATCCTTCCCCATCCCACTCAAAAGGTATCAACTGTCTAATCTGGCACCTCTGACTCCTGCAAATCTGGATTTTCTGCCTTCCTAATCCTGCACAGAACTTCAGCTTCTAGCTAGCCTTTCTGGGTTCTCCACACAGCTCATAATATTCTTCTTCATTGTGGCTTGTCAGTACTCACAGACTCTTTGATTTATTCAATCTGCCATTGATTCACATATTCATTCCATAAATATTTACTGAGCATCTACTATATGCCAGGTGCTGGGGAGGCAATTGTGAGAAAGCCCTACAATGGTAAATAAGATAAACAAGGTCCTGCATTTAAAACTTTCCATCTAATCAGGAAGATCAGTAAACAGGCACATAAAGGGAAAGATAAAGAAACGAAGATGTTACAGGGATGCACAGTAAAATTCTTTAGCAGACTTGTAAGTCAGAGAGGCTTCATGGAAGAGCTAATGTCTAAACTGAAGCCTAAGAGGTGAGTGGGCCTTAGGCAGGTCCAGAGTAGCAAGGTGAGGATGGGTTTGAGGAGGGAGTGACCCTCAGGGAGGCCAGGGGCTCCAGAGACCATATCCTAGCAAACTAGAACAAGCACCAGAGAGGAGGTGGGGCTCTACTCGTGTGGGTCTCTTTTCATATTGTTTTGTGTGTGCTTTTGAATTTACGTCTGCATTTTATCTCATATATTGTTTTATCCTTTCTGTAAGAGCCAATTCTTAACACAGAGCTTAGTAAGCACAGGTGATGCTCCATGACATGTTGGTGAATAGATTATAGCTATTTGCTAATTTGTTGAGGCAGAACGATCTGCCTATAGCTCACCGTGTGCAGTCTGTCAGGCTGCCTGGAAGCAAAGGACTCAGCCTGGGCCCCTGGTTGCAGAAGGGACTGCCTTGTGCTTAGAGAATGATGTCCAAATGGTGGCCACATCCTTTGTTCTGGAATAACTCTGTCTTGAATAAAGGATATTCCCATCTCCCCTGACTTTTTGGGAAGTAACAATAATTCACACTCCAGTGCAATAGAGAAGAAATGGGAAGGAGTTGATTGATGGGCATTTGATAATTCATTAATGGACATTTCTCAGATCTCAGCTTTCTGGGTCTCTGGGCAGGATTCAACACCGAAAATACTCCTTCCTCCTCAAAGCACCCTTCCCTCTTGGCTTCTGAAATACAACACTCTTCTGCACCTCCTCTTGCTGCTCCTTCTCAGTCATCTTCGAAGGTTCATCTTCTTCCACTCAGCCTTTAAATGCTAGGAGGTCTCAAGGCTCATTCCCAGATCACTTTATTGTTTCACTCAATGTTTTCTTCCTTGGAATTTTCTTAAACCCCGTTTTCCAGTGATCAGCTCATGGGTGATTACTACCAAATGTGTAGCTCCAGCTGAAGAAGGCTCAGGCAGTTGTCATGTTTTGGCTGCTTAGCATCCAAACCTCTTTCCTATTCACGGAGAATTCCTCTTCTTGCAAGTCTTCATAGGGAGCAGAGCTTCATTCCACGATAGGAGCTGGAGGTGTTGTATAATAATAGCTTCCCCAGGATACAGCACAGCTAGGACATAAGCAAGAAACCCAGGCTCAGCCAATCAAAGGTTCACTTAGAGACTCAGTCTAAATCTGTCCAGGTGACAAAGTGAGGATGACAGCTGGGACAACAGCCTCCACAGACCAGCGCTGGGGTGTCTGTGATGTAAGATGCCACATCCTGTGTTCAACAGCAGCTGCAGAGGAAATAGCAGTATATTCCTGTCACCTGACTGCTTCCAAGGTGGGATATTGGCCCAGGTTCTGGACATATAGCCTCCTTTTGGTTCTTCCTGCCCATTTTATAAGCGTGGCTCTTTAGGACCCCTGGTGATTCAGTGGGCTACCCAATATCTGTTCAGTAAATCCCTATTCTGCTTAAATAAGCCAAAATCAGCATCCATTCTGGTGATGGTGGCCCAACTCAGAGAAAAGTTTCGAACTGGCTCTGTTCTGTTCCATCTTCACACCCAGTTACCCTACATCAGCTGTTTTCAAGATGTAGTCCTGTCTTAGTCCATTTTTTACTGCTTTAACAGAGTACCACAGACTGGGTATAAAGAAAAAGAAAAAAATCTCTGGGTATAAAGAGATTTCTTTTACATAGAAGAGAGATTTTCTTGACTCAAGGTTCTGGAGGCTGGCAAGTCCAAGATCAAGGGGCCACATCTGGTGAGGACCTTCATGTTTCATCACAACATGGAAGAAGACAACCCATGATGAGAAAAAGCAAGGGAGGGCAAAAGTGCATGACACACTCTGTGAGAGGGAGAAATAGGAGCAGACCTCATCCTTTTATTAGGGGCCCACTCCTGCAATAACTAACCCGCTCCCATCGTAATGGCATTAATCTATGTGTGAGGGCAGAGCCCTCATGACCCAATCACTTCTTAAAGTCCCCACCTTCTAATATTATTACATTGGCAATTAAATTTCTACACTAGTTTTGCAAGGAACATTTAAATAACAGGTCCCTAGGCACCTGGGGGTTGCTGAGGCACTTTCAGGAGGTCTGCAAAGTCAAAATGATTTTCATTAATTCATAAAATTACTAAGACATTTGTCTTTTTCACAGTGTTGACATTTCCAGCAAGGATACAAACAGTAGTGTGAGGCTGTGGCATGGAGCTGTATCCGTAGCATTATGTTCTTCACCATTGTGCCCTTGGAGAAAAAAAAAAAAACCAGTTTTGTTTAGGAATATCCTTTTTGAAACAGTAAGGAATATTAATTTTATTAAATCTTGACTCTTAATACACAAAAAGTGTAAGTGCTGCTGCCTCACATTCTGCCCAAGACCCCCACTATCTGTTCACAGAGCTTACGAGTCCCCATTACTATGGGCTGTGGGTAGTGCCCTAGCTCAGTGAGGGCCCACACCGTAGACAGTTCTGTGTTTTCACTCCCTGGTCCTTGCAAGCCAAGAGAAGAGCCTTTTCCCTCTTACAAAGACCCTAAGTCTTTCCACTCCTTCCTCTCCTAACCAAGTTGCCTTTCACCTTTTGCTCACCCTTCCTAACACTGGTCCTAACTAGTTCTTGAAAGCAGAAAACCTCACTCTGCAGGCACTCAACAGACATTCTTATCTGGCCTTGAGTTTTGCTGCATCTTTGAGTTATTGTTTCTATTTGGGGTGGCCTAGAGGAAGAGAAACCACTACATGGGACCCAAAAGCAGAGGGGTCAGAAAATGCACAGAAAGTACATGAATATTTCACATAACACTTAGCTGCACTTGCAATTCAGAACCCTGACTGTTCAGATGGTCTGTGGATGCTCCTCTCAGCCCTTGACCCGCATCCAGCCTACCCTGGCTCCACCTCCTTCTACCTGGAACATCCCCCTCACTTGAGGCTCAGCTATCTCCTGCTTTCAACTCAAATCCCACTGAGCTTAAAAGCCACTTTCTCAAAGAGGTTTTCTTCCAGGTTTCACTCTAAATTAGGTCACCTCCTCTGCTACAGTACCCTGTCCTTTCCCTTCATAGATAGCATTCATCACAATTTTAATTTTATATTTATCTGTGTGTGTTTCTTTATTATTTGTCTCTCTCAGTAGATCATGGCCACCAGGAGGGCAGGACCATGTCTGTTCTTCTCAGTACTATATACCCAACAAGGAAGTGCTCAATATTAATTTATTTTAAAAATTAAGGAGAATAGGGCTATAACTAGTACTCTTTTTAGACCTTTCTTTTTTCTAATGTATGCATTTAAAGCCACAAATTTCCCTCTAAGCCCTGCTTTAGCTGCATTCTATAAACGTTGACAGGTTCATAAATTGTATTTGCATTATCATTTCAGTTTAAATACTTTCTAACTTCACTCTTGATTTCTTCAGTGATACATAGATTATTTAGAAGTATATGGTTTAATTTCAATATCTTGAGTTCCTAAATTGTATAGCATTGTTGTTGATTTCTAATATAATTACATGGTGGTCAGAGAACATACTCTATATAATTTCATTCTTTGACATTTATTGAGACTTGTTTTACGTTTTGTGGCCCAGCATATGGGCTATATTGGTGAACACAGCTTACACACCTGAAAAGAATATAGATTCTGCAGTTGTAAGATGTAATATTCTATATCAATTAGGTCAAGGTGGTTGATTGTGTTGTTCAGATCATTTACAACTTTATTGCTTTTCTGTCTAATTGTTCTATCAATTGCTGAGAGAGGGGTTTATACGTCTTATATTTTGAAGCTCTGTTATTAGGCACATACACATTTACATTTGCTGTGTCTTCCTGGTGAATCCATCTGATCATTATGAAATGTCTCTTTATATCTCTGGTAATACCTTTTGTCTTAAAGTCTGTTTTGTCTGCATGTTCCTCTCTCTTAAGCTGATGTAAAATAGCACCATTTAAACTCCCACTTTTCTACATTCTCCCTCAATTTTTATCTCTATCTTGTTCTCTAATCTCAGTGCAGGGCTGAAATAAATTAGAAAAGTGATATGAACCAAAAAGATTATTTTCTCTAATGCTGAAAGGAGAGGTATAACCAAGAGGCTGGTCCGGCTCCCATTTTCATCTCTGATGCAGCCATCACTCACCAAAGAGATAAGCTGCACAGCCTCCCTGTTCCCCAGGCTTTCCTCTGAAAGTTTTTCCCCCGATCATGAAAAGCAACTCTACCCATTTCTAACATCTTTATGTGTTTGACTTTATTAAACTTGGGGCTTTCAATAATGCATGAAAAGGAAATCATTTCATGGCTAATAAAGCAGTTGGAAGACAAACTTTGACTAGAGCATCTAACTGTGAACACAATCGATGCAACTTTAACAAGCATTTCAGTCTGCTATAGATTCAGGGGAGACTTTCATAGCACTCTGAGGAAATCAGGTGCAAGGTTAACCATGATTTTTCTTCTGTTTGAACTTTTCAGAACATCTATTCCTGTTACGGGAAACAGCTGGCAATATAGATTTTTAGACGATAACACAGAAGACCCACAGAAGTCCCCTAAACATTCTAGTTAATGAAAATTTGGGATTTTTATTTTTTTCACTAAATTGCTGTAGTTTGATTGCTGAAGGAACCTATTGTTAGTCTTAGATTGTTTTCAGTCTTCTTGAAAATCTCCAATGCCAATACTGGATGCCTAATGTCATTAAAAATAAATCCAAACCAATTTCCACATGGGATGGACTTTAAATATCATATCTTATTATCATAGGCACCTTCATGAATGTTTATGACAGGCAGCTACCTAGATGATGGGATTTGAGAGGGCCACAAAAGCCCTAACAGTATCAAACTGTCCCTCATCAGTTATTCTCTTGAATGAGACATTTTCTTCAGAAGGCTCCTGTTAGAGCTCACCTGCCACCTCTGCACAAGTAATATTAAAATGTACCAACATATTGAATGTTTGTTTATCTGATCAGTTAGTGGTTCACTATGCATGGGTCCCCATCACACCGCAAAGAATTTTTGCTGTAAACCCCTCTGTTTAGTGCTTTGCTCTTCTCTCTAGGTAGCTCTGTGGTTTCCATTCTCACCATAAAACAGAAAATGTGAAAATGCATAATATACGTCTCCAGCTCTGGCCTCTTTTTCTAAATAATGCATTCTCATCTCTGGCTTCCAAATGGTCATTCTCACTAGGCTACAATTAGCTGAAACCTAACTGCAATGGCTAATTTTGTGTCAACTTGACTGGGCTAAAAGATGCCCAGATATCTGGTGAAACATTATTTCTGGGTGTGTTTCTAGGGGTGTTTCTAGAGAATATTTGCATTTGAATTGGCAGACTGAGTAAAGAAGGTGGCCCTCACCAATGTGGGTGGACACCACCCAATTCATGGAGGGCCTTAATAGTACAAAAACAGGAAGGAAGGGTGAATTCTCTCTCTCTCTCTCTCTCTCTCTCTCTCTGTCTTTAGTTAGGACATCCATCTCCTTCTACTGCCAGATATCAGAGCTCCTGGTTCTCAGGCCTTCAGATTTTGGGATTTACACTAATGGTCCCCCTGGGTTCTCAGGTCTTCAGCTTTGGACTGAATTACACTACCAGCTTTCCTGGTTCTGCAGCTTGCAGATTACATATCTTGGAACCTCTTGGCTGCTGTAATCACATAAGCCATAATAAATCTCCTATCTATCTATCTATCTATCTATCTATCTATCTATCTATCTATCTATCATCTCTCGCTCTATCCATCCATCCATCTATCCCATTGGTTGTGTTTATCTAGATAACTCTGATTAACTAACTTTCCAAAACAAAATTCATTATCACTTCCACACTAATAAGCCCTAATTTATTCAGTGAATTATCATTTTTTCAGCTACAATAGGACTCCCCTCCTCCTCTCTCATTGAGGAAGCCACAAAGCTCCATTTCTTCCTTTCCAGGTCTAGTATCCCCCAACAATAAGAAAGCAGGAGTTCTGAGGGACAGGTGGTGAGTGGACAAGAAGTCAGTAAGTGTGAGAAATGCCTTCTATGGGCCAGACATCATATCAGGTATGAAGACCCAAAAGGCTTATGGCCTTAGAGAATGACCAGTAAATCCACAAATAGATCTGGGGTGCCGCTGTGGGGCCCAGCAACTGGATTACAGAGAAAGCATCCTGAAGGAAGTGATGTTTCCATTAAGGGCTGAAAGCAGGATAGGAATTAGCCTGCTGAATGGAGGCATAAAGGCACCTTAGACAAAGGAACAGCATGAGCAAAGGCATGAAGGTAAAATCATGATAGCAGCATATTTCTGAATCTTTTTTTTTTTTTTTTTTTTTTTTTTAGACAGAGTCTCTCTCTGTCACCATGCTGGAGTACAGTGGTGCAATCTTGGCTCACTGCAACCTCCATCTCCCAGGTTCAAGCCATTCTCCTGCCTCAGCCTCCTGAGTAGCTGGGACTACAGGCATGCACCACTACAACCAACTAATTTTGGAATTTTTAGTAGAGATGGGGTTTCACCATGTTGGCCAGAATGGTCTTGATCTCTTGACCTCGTGATCCACCCACCTCGGCCTCCCAAAGTGCTGGGATTGCAGGCCTGAGCCACCACACCCGGCCATTTCTGAATCTTAAAGATCAAGTTGCAGAGTGGACGATGTGGCGATGTGGAGGTGGCAGGAATTGAGACTGAGGAAGCAGCCAGTGGTCAAATTATGAAGGACCTATTGATACACCTTCGCAATTTTCTTATAAAAACCAAAGTTTTAAGCAATAAGATTACAAATTCATATTGGCATTTTGGATAGATACCACTGGAAGCAGTGTGAAGCAGTGAGAGGGGAACAAGACTGGAGGCAGGGAAACCATGTGTGATAGATTGAATTATTTGTCCTAATTCTTCACTTCACTATAGTAACATTACACATCCACACCTCTTCCATGTCCTCATGGTGGGTGCCATTCATTTCCCACATGTTGTCTTTGGACTCAATTTGGCCAGTAGGATATTAACAGGCATGGCACAAGTAGAGATTTGAAATGTGCCTGCATGTTTGAGTTAATGCACTTGTGCTCCTGCCTTCCACGATGAGAAGAACATGTCGCTGCATGCCTCTGGTGTCAATAATCCCAGAAGGATGACAGACAAATGGGGCAAACTTAAACCCAACATGCAGTTGGGACTTGAGGCAGGTCCAGCCAAGACCAATCCAAGGTTATTGAACCACAGCCAACTTGCAGGCACTCAGATGAGGAAGAAATGCTTGTCATTGTAAATCCCTGGGTTTGGGGGTGGTTAGTTTCAAGAATTATTGCTTCAGTAACTAATTTACATACCAGTTAAGAAGGTATTGAAAGAGGAACAAAAAGAAAAAAAAAGAATAAGAGGATGATAAGGACTTAAAATAAGGTAATGGCAATAAAGATAAGAAAGAAGTAAATCGATGAAACACCTAAGAGGTAGAATCTAAAAGACAGGGTAAGCGGGGCGCGGGGCTTATGCCTATAATCCCAACACTTTGGCAGGCCGAGGAGGGCAGATCATAAGGTCAGGAGTTCGAGACCAGCCTGGCCAATATGCTAAAACCCTGTCTCCACTAAAAATACAAAAATTAGCCAGGCAAGGTTGCACACACCTGTCATCCAGCTTCTCGAGAGACCGAAGCAGAATTGCTTGAACCCGGGAGGCGGAGGTTGCAGTGAGCCGAGATCGTGCCACTGCATTCCAGCCTGCATGACAGAGCGAGACTCTATCTTGGGAAAAATAAATAAATAAATAATAAAAGACACGGTAACCGATTGGATATGGAAAGTAAGTCAAGGAAGCCTCTTGGGATCCTAGCTGAGACAACTGAATGAATGGAGACAAATGTCACCAACTGAGCTGAGGGATGTAAGAGGGATGAAGAAGAAGCACATTCGGTTAGAAGATGACGACTCTAGTTTTGATATGGGGAGCTTGAGCAGCCTGTCGGGTATCCAAGTGGAAATGACTAGAAATCTATTAGAAAAGAGGGAGAGGGATGTAATGAACTTGGTTTGGTTTGGTTCGGTTTCTGCTCTGCATCTTATGAACCTACTTTATATGCCAGAGGCTCTCCCATTGTATGAATTTGGTGGGAGACATCACCCCCACTAATTCTCCAAAAGTCCAAAAGGCCAGATACTTACTCTCCATGACATCTGAGGTCATGAGTCACATGACCCAAGTATTGCCAATCAGCTAATTCTGCTCAATGCTTTGTTTCATTAGTGAAACAAAAAAGCAGGGGATAGCTGAAATTTCATTCAAATGACGCCAGTGGTAACATTCAGCGTCCTGTGTTGGTCCAAGCAGGGGTATCTGCATCCTGTGGGGGTGGCCATAGTATACCCCACCCCATCCTACCCTGGCTCCTGCTCATTTTCTAAACCTGGTTCTCCAGCCCCACTGCAGTCTCTGTGAGCTATCCAATATCCTCCCTAAATCAATTCCTTTTCTGATTAAGTCATCCAAAGTGGGTTACTGATGTTTGCACTGAAGAACCCCAACTAGTAAAGAAATTTACAACAAGACAGAGCCGCAAGGAAATGGAGAGTTTGCTGGCAGATTGGTTGTAAGTCTAGTCAGAATACTAAAATCCAGTTGATATTCAGGGAATCTGGCAGTCTGTGGCTCACAGTGGTAAATTGCTCAAATTAAATGCTCAGTTATAGTCACCTGGAATGAAGAATTCATTAAGGCAAAACTTTGAAGACCATATTGCTACTTGCATAGAATGAAATGAAGAGCTTGAGTCATACAGACTGTTGTAAACGTAGCTTTTCCCAAGAGAACAAGAGAGTTAAAAAAAAAAAAAAGGGGCCGGGCGCGGTGGCTCACTCCTGTAATCCCAGCACTTTGGGAGGCCGAGGCGGGCGGATCACGAGGTCAGGAGATCGAGACCATCCTGGCGAACACGGTGAAACCCCGTCTCTACTAAAAATACAAAAAAAAAAAAATTAGCCGGGCGTGGTAGTGGGCGCCTGTAGTCCCAGCTACTCGGGAGGCTGAGGCAGGAGAATGGCGTGAACCCGGGAGGTGGAACTTGCAGTGAGCAGAGATCGCGCCACTGCACTCCAGCCTGGGCGACAAAGCAAGACTCCGTCTCAAAAAAAAAAAAAAAAAAAAAAAAGAAGACAAGCTTAAATCTCTAAATGTCCAACTCAAAGACTTTGCAGTAATGTGCTAAAATGATATCTTATTTACAGTCTTTTAAGGCTAACATAGCTGAAAGCCAAGCACAGAAGTGCATTGCCAAATTTCAACATCTGCTGAGGTGACATACTGAAGCAGCTACATGGTCCAGGGTATATACCCTGGGGTTCGTCATCTCGCGCCGGGAAAATTTAGGACAGGGACACACACGAGGAGTTTAGGAGCAGAGATTTAATAGAGAGAAGAGAAGAGAAATAGAAACAGCTCTCTCTCTAGAGAGGGGTCTCCCAGCAGAAAATGACCAGGTGGTGGAGGAGGCACTGGGTTTTATAGTCCAGCTTGAGGAGATGGCGCCTGATTTACGTAGGGCTCACAGATTGGTTGGATCAGGTATGATGTTTACACAGCCCCGGGGAAGTCTGGCTACCCTGCCCTAATCTTATTATGTAAATGAACTCTCCCGCTGACCCGTGCCATCTTGTCTCCTTTTTACTGTACACGTGGCTGATAAAGAGAAGGGAAGATGGGGCCACCATTCTGAACATGATTGGCACAACTGCCGGCGTCTATCAGCTCAATTTTATAGGCTCCTCTTTGTTAGAAGGGAAAATGATTTGGGGCTGCTTTTCATTAAAAGGAAAATCTTACCGAGGACTTCCCTACCCTCACTATCTGCCTAAGTAATTTCTTAACTTCTATATCAAAACTCCCTAGGTATGTTATATAAAGGATAGGGCATTGTTCAGAAAGGACTGTGGCCCCTACATGGGGCACGATGGCTCACGCCTATAATCCTACACTTTGGGAAGTCAAGGCAGGAGGATCACTTGAGCTCAGGAGTTTAAGACTAGCCTGGACAATATACTGAGACCTCATCTCTACAAAAAAAAATTAACTGAGCATGGTGTTGCATACCTGTAGTCTCAGCTATTCAGAAAGCTGAAATGGGAAGATCACTTAGCCTGGGAGGTTGAGGCTGCAGTAAGCCAAGATTGCACCACTGCACTCCATCCTGGATGACAGAGAAAAACCATGTCCCCGCCCCAAAAAAAGACAGCGACCCCCAAAATTGTAATAAGGACATTTGGGAAGATCTCGAGACTCATAGAACACCAAACATGGAACCCTCCGGGTCTCTCTTGCCAGCTAAAAGGCATGTCCCTCCCTTGTCTGATGAGGCTGCTCCTGCGTGGTTTGAAGATGCTCTAACTCTGTGCACAGACTTCCTCACAGAAAGAAGCCAGCTCTGCTCATGCCTCTTTCCTCCACGCCGTCACTCATTGCTCATAAGTCTATAAATAGAGTCAGACTCTCGCATGACCTGGAAGCAGGAAGTGGAGCTTTTGATTACTTAAAAAGTTAAATCCCCACCAAAAGACTCAGATAAGCAGATTCTAAGGTGGAGATTAGCAAGCAAGACCTTTATCAGGAAGTGAGCTTGAGACCACCCCTGTGGAGCAGAAGGGACAGAAGCAGCCTTGGGCAAGGAAGCAGTTGTGCTGTGCGCACAACTAGCACAGCTCTGGAGCTAGATGGTCATTTAGAGCTCTTCTGAGTTGGAACCAAGGAGCCAGGCTTTGTTAACCCAACTTTGACCAGTCGTTGGATGTGGCTGCTTCATGATGGGGACATGACCTTGGGCTAGGGACATTTCTTCACTCAAGGCATCCCCAGAGTGAGCTGCTGGCTGAGGGCCCACTCCCAGCAGCTGGGAGAGTAAGTCCTTCATTTCTGAGAGGGGATACAGTGGTGCACCACAGTGTCCAGCACCGTGCATTATTTTAAATCAGCCTGAAATTAATCAGGAGTATGCTCACCAGAAATCAGGAGACAGTGTGCTATCTCCAGCCATTGCAAGTGGCCCTAATTGCTGCCTGTCAGTTGTTTTGAAATGTGGGCTCAACAGTGGCTCATGTGAAATGAAATTCCATGAAACAATGGAAGAAATAATCCAAAAATTTCGAAATATAGAAGTGCTGGAGAGGATTTATCATGTGTCACCTACCCATTCATCTGCTAATTCTCTCTCAAGAGGGCCCAGAAGAGGGCCTGGATTGGTGAGGGAGCACCTCTATCTCTGAGAAGCAGTCTTGTGAATGATTTCCGTAAACTAAAGATCCAATTGTAAGCAGTTGAAATGGGATCCCTGATTTTAATGGAAAAGGAAAGATACCAGAATAGCAGAAGCTGATTTCAGGCACTTAACTACAAAAGACAAGATAATCATGGTAGTTATAATAGACAAGAGGGCTGGAATGGTAATAAAAATGATCCAACTTGACTTGATGGGGGCTAACTGATGAAGTCTGGGGTAGAAATTGAAGTTCTCCCTCAATATCCACTCTCTTGTTCTCTCTAACCCAGCCTCCTTTCAGCTGATATGGTTATATAAGCAGCTCTGGCCAATGAGGTGAAAGAAGAAAGGTGGGCTATCTTCATCCGTTGTGCTGCTATAACAAAATACCTGAGACCGGGTAACTTGTGAAGAACAGGAATTTATTTATCACAGTTCTGGAGGCTGGGAAGTTCAAGATCAAGGCACCAGTAGGTTTGCTGTCAGTGAGGGCTGCTCTCTGCTTCCAAGATGGTGCCTTGTTGCAGCATCCTCCGGAGGTGACAAATGCTATGTCCTCACATGACAGAAGGGCAAAAAAGGGCCAGACTCTCTGTGAAGGCTCTTTTATGAAGGCTTTATTCCTATTCACAAGGGAGAAGCCCTCATGATCTAAGCATCTCCCAAAAGGCCCCGCCTCTTAATACTGCCACTATGAGGATTAAGTTTCAATATGTAAATGTTGGAGGGGACACCATCACTCAAACCACAGCATGGGTCATCTCCAGGACAAGCCCTTAAAGGAGGTGGGGAGGATACCATCTTCACTCCCTTCCTCCATCCTACTGTGTGGAAGGAACATGGGGGCAAGTTGTCTTTGGTTGGGGGGACACCTGAGGGATGGTGGAGCAACCAGACAGAGTCTGGGACAATTTTGGAATGCGGAGCTGCCATACCAGCCTTAGACTGTCTATCTTCAGACCATTACATGAAAGCTGGGTCTCTTCTGTCTAAGTCATTGTTGTTTGAGGTCTTCATTACACCCAGCAAAATCTATGTTATCTAGAAGTTGGTAGCTAAAAGTGTGGCATTGAGTTAGCAGGTGGCAGGAAACAATCATTGTGGGCTAGGAAATGGTGATGCTGGTTGGTTTCCCACGGCAATACATTTGGTCACAGTGTCACCTATAATACATTGGGAGGTATGAACCAAGCTTGCGGTTGTGCAGGAAATGATTAAGACAAAAATAAGAACATTGGTATATTTTGGGTGCTCTTTGCTCCCTTTAGAATAACCCAATGAGCTGAATGTGGTGGTGTGTACCTGTAATCCCAGCTACTTGGGAGGCTGAGGCAGGAGGATTGCTTGAGCCCAGGAGTTCAAGACCAGCCTGGGAACAGAGTGAGACCCCATTTCAATAAACGATGATAATAATTGTCATCATTATTCTTGAATCACCCCAGGGAGAGAAGATGCTGGGGAGAGCAGCCAGTCTGCAAGGGTGGGTGGAAGAGGGAACAACTCTGCTGAGACGTTCCTTTCTCTGTCTGCACCCCACAATCCAAGTTGCCTAAGAGTCAAAGATGGGGCTTTGTGGGTCTAAAAAGCTAAACTAACTGTTCTAGTCACTAAACTAAGCATTTGTAAGTTAAGAGCCACCACCCTTGTAGCAGGAAATAAGTATGTGGCTCTGGTGCTAAACCTTTCTCAACCGTTCCCAGCAGCCAAGAATGGATTAAGGGTGTTGACTTCCCTTCCAAGCCTGTTGTTTCAGCTGGCCTCGAGGTAACCACCGTTAAATTGGGAGTGGGGTGAGGAACGAGTTGAGCACAAAGGTCAGTGAGCAAATGGCCAGAGCCTTCAGGCTTAAAAATCTATGTTTAGACAAGACGGTTCGCTGTTGTTACCAGCACTTTGAACCAACCAGAAGCAAAAAAAGAAAAAAAGAAAAAAAAACTTTTTAATAAACAGATGGCCAAAGATACACAGCCTGGCCTGAAAAATCTTGTAACTGGTCAACCTTCAAGTCTGTGGCCATTCAACCTTTTTACTTAAAAGGGGGTTGGGACAGCACTGATGAAAGGGCCAGCCGGTAAATATCTTGGGCTTTGTGGGTCCCATGCCTCTGAACCCACTTCCTATGTTTGCAGAACCTGTCACTGTGTGAATCATGGTGAGAAGAAGGCCCCTTCCTCCACTAAGACAAATACTTCCTTCCCCTCCCCCTGGCAGCCACAGCATGGGCAGGGGACCTACAAGTGGCCCAGCTCTTGGGCAAGTGATACCAAGAAGCAGGGAAGTTAGAATTCCCTCAGGCAGCTCAGTGGT
Source organism: Gorilla gorilla gorilla (assembly GCF_029281585.2). Lineage (NCBI taxonomy): Eukaryota > Metazoa > Chordata > Mammalia > Primates > Hominidae > Gorilla > Gorilla gorilla. The sequence continues at coordinate 118,744,963 of NC_073224.2, forward strand.
GTGGCCTTTGCCCAGCGCCAGTGGTGCCAGCAGCAGTGTCTGTGCCCTCAGAGCGTACAGTAGGTCTCAGTCAGGTTGCCCTGTGGTGTGACCCCGGAGGGGGTCCTGGCCGTGGTTCCCCCACACTCCTGCCCGATTTCTAAGCCTAATCTCTTCAGCTTTCTTGTCCACTCATGAGAAACCTAGTATCTTTCCAATAATTTCTGTTTCCTGCTTAAGTTAATCAGTCTTCTGTCATTCTTCTTGCTGTTATTTGAAGCCAAGAATTGTAACTGTTACAGTTACAGATAACTATTTTGTGGCCACCAGCACAAATTTAGTAGCTAAATCTATGAGATGGTTTGAAATTGCTCTCAATGAGAGAGACAGAAATAAGCTGGAGGTGGAATCTCTGGGAACAGAAACATTTAAGGGAAGGAGAGAAAGTGATGTATAAAAGGGGATTGATAGAGAATGGAACAAGTATAAAGTGAAGAGATATGTACAGAGATGGAGCTCCAAGTTCAGTATTTGGAGCTGGAATTTTTCTATGTGTAAAGAAGATACAAAGTGGGTTGGTGACATTCACAGATGCCACCAAGGGCTATAAGCCAGTAAAGGGTCATTGACATGAACATGGAGGTCACGTTTTTCAGAGTGAACTCCTTTAATCCAATTTAAGTAATTCATTAATTTGTTTGAGACAGAGTCTCATTCTGTTGCCCAGCTGGAGTGCAGTGGTGTGAACTTGGCTCACTGCAACCTCCACCTCCCAGGCTCAAGCGATTCTCCTGCCTGAGCCTTCTGAGTAGCTGGGATTACAGGTGCACTCCACCACACCCAGCTAATTTTTGTATTTTTCATAGAATCGGGTTTTTGCCATGTTGCCCAGGCTAGTCTCAAACTCCTGGCCTCAAGTGATTCCCCCACCTTGGCCTCCCAAAGTACTGGGATTACAGGCATGAGCCACTGCTCCTGAGCCTATTTATATGTTATTTTTTTAGAGACAGGGTCTCACTCTTCACTCAGGCTGGTGTGCAGTGGCACAATCATGGCTCACTGCGGCCTCCAACTCCTGGGCTCAAGGGATCCTCCAGCCTCAGCTCCCAAAGTGCTGGAATTATAGGCATAAGCCACTGTGCCTGGCCCAATTTAATTACTTTATTTTAAAAAAAATTTTACTTATTTTTATTTTTAAAAAATTTTATTTATCTTATTTATTTATTTATTATTTTTTATTTTTTTTTTGAGACGGAGTCTTACTCTGTCACCCAGGCTGGAGTGCAATGGCATGATCTCGGCTCACTGCAACCTCCGTCCCCTGGATTCAAGCAATTCTTCTGCCTCAGCCTCCCTAGTAGCTGGGATTACAGGCGTGTGCTACCACACCTGGCTAATTTTTGTATTTTTAGTAGAGACGGGATTTCACCATGTTGGCCAGGCAGGTCTCGAACTCCTGACCTCAAGTGATCTGCCTGCCTGGGCCTCCCAAAGTGCTGGGATTATAGGCATGAGCCACCACGCCTGGCCCCAATTTAATTTCTTAATCCATTTTCCATACTGTGCAGTTAAACAGTTTCCAATTTTCTCCATTTTTTCATTTTCACATTATTGAAATTATTCTCATTGGCAATAATTTTTTTCATTTAAATTCTAAGATGCTTCATCATCAGCTTTTGGCCCATGGATTCTACCAGTTACAGCATCTGCAACTGGGAATTTTCGTAACCGTTTTTTCTCCAGTCAAATTTTGTAAATTTGGTCAAGTAGATTTATTCTGTTTTACTCAGTGACAAATTTTATCCAGTGTAGTTTCCATCACTGACAGTTTCATTTAGTGATATTTAGAATGAATTGAATACACCCTGAGAACTTGCATCTAGTTGTATTTCTCATGGGTTAACCCATGAGAAAACTGTGAATGGTTTTATGATATAGAGAGAAGCAGAGATTGGAGAGACATGGGCGGGAAGGGGAAGGGAGGAAAGGAGAAGAGAGGGGAAGTCGAGTGAGACCCAGAGGTAGGGAGGGGAAGCCACCCTCTGTCCCGTCTTTAATCACCAAGTATTTAACCACCAGCATCAGGGGGTCTCTGCTTGGACACTTAGTAGAGTTGCATCTCTGGGCTCCCATGAGGCTGAAAGGGTAGAGAATCTTGTTCAGGCAGGGAGTTGTGAGCCAAGCCCACCTGCCACCTGGGCCAGAGCCTGCAGTTGCTGATGGGACCCGCCAGAGCTCTCTGGTCTCTGACCCAGCACCCAGCAATGTCCCACAACTGGCGGCCCCATTAGTCTGGGCCTCCAAGCAAGCACAGCACAGAGCAGAGTGAGGCACATGGAATGTTTATGGGAAATAAACCACGACTGGTTTAACATGAGCCACTGGAATATGGGGGCTATTTATTATGGCAGCATAACCTACCTATTTCAATTGACATCGAGAGCTGTGTAGTTTTGCACAAGTCTTTAACCTCTCTGATTACCAGTTTTCTCACGTAGAAAACAGAGAAAACAGTACTTAACTTGCTTGTTGTGAGAATTTATTAAATTTAGGCTGGGCGTGGTGGCTCACACCGTAATCCCAGCACTTTGGGAGGCCAAGGGGGGTGGATCACTTGAGGTCAGGAGTTAGAGACCAGCCTGGGCAACATGGCGAAACCCCATCTCTACAAAAAATACAAAAAAAAAAAAAAAATAGCCATGGGGCATGGGGGCACGTGCTTATAATCTCAGTTACTCAGGAGGCTGAGGCAAGAAAATCGCTTGAACCCAGGAGGTGGAGGCTGAGTGAGCCGAGATCGCGCCACTGCACTCCAGCCTGGGCAACAGAGTGAGACTCTGACTCAAAAAAAAAAAACAAAAACAAAAAAGAGAGAGAGATAATTTATTGAATTTAAAGTGCCCAGTGTCTAGTAGACCGTAAATAAGAGCTTTTTAAATTAATAGTACAGCTTAGTATGAATTTTAATCCGGTTTAATTCAGAAATCAGCTGTCTTGTTTTCTTTTCTTTAATGTCTTAGGATTCCGCCCACTCTAAGGCAGGAAGGCACACGTGTATGCCCCTCGCCTCCAGGGTGTTTAAAGACCCAGCCCTCCCCTACCTGGAGTAATGGGGAACCCATTTTTGGATGCCATAGATTTGCGCTCGGGTTTTCTGGGCCATCAAGACCTATTGTGAAAGCAATAGGAGACCAGCGTTCTTGGTGGGAGGTTCTGGGGAAAGGACAGGGAGAAGGAATGGAGACAGATGTTGAGCTACTGGATGAGGCCTGTACAGGATGAGCCTGGGCCTCAGAGCAAGCACAACACAAAGCAGAGTGATGGACTGAGACGCTTGTGGGGAGTAAACCAGGGCTGGCGTACTGTGATTCTGACCCCTGGAAAGTTGCCTGCGAAGGGCACCACATTGCCAGAAGAGCCAAGTGAGCAGATCAAGGGAAAGGCCTCTGCCAGGAGCCTTCCCCCGAGAGACCGCTTTTCCTCCCACCGCAGGGTCGGCTTGCATGACAGGCCTGCGCTCCACTGGCTCCAGCGCCTCCGAAGTCACCTGCCCTGCAGGGGGGGCGCGCACCCAGACCCTCCCCTGGGATCCCCTCCTCCCCTCCATCCCCCTTCCCTCCTGGCCCAGGGCCCCCGGGAGTGACGGCGGGAGGGGGAAAAGCTCTGGGAAGGGAGGGCCGGGCCAGCCCAGGGGAACACAGGGCCGTCTTCAACCTCCACGCCCTTCCTTCCTTCTCCACCTCCTTCTTCCAGATTCCTCTCCAGGCACTGATAGAATAGACCGAAAGAATGACGGGTTTGACTTGTTTAGCAAATGCTTTTGATACCCCTGAAACACAGAGAAACGTGTGCCTTGGCAATAAGGGATTATTGCACGTTTTAACTTAGCAGGACTGAATCAGGCAGAAAGAAACCTAATCACCGGTCTCCAAAATCGGCCCAAACCTCTGGCGGCCGCGTCACTCGGCTCCACCAGTCTGTGCCTCCTGCAGCGCCCCTAGCGGCCTCGCAGCCATCGCGCCTCAGCAGCGCCGTGGCGTCCTGTTCGGCAGTGTCCATTAGAGGGCGCCAGCGCGCCTCAGAAGAGGGACCGTGACGCTAGCCCTCGCGGGTGCAGCCCGGAATTGCAAGAAGGCTGCGGAAGGCTGTGCCAGCACCTTGCTTTTAGAGCATGAGTTTACCTGAACATGCAGCTCAGGGATGAAACCATCGCACATTCCCTGTAGCAGGCAGCCCCTCTCAGAGGATAACAATCATGACGATAATCATGGTCATGGTCGTCTTTGCAATGGCCCCTTGCCCTGAGGGTCTTCTGGCCCAGGACCCTCCGGTCCTGGCTGCTCAGGACAGGTGATTACCTTTTGAGGGCCTGAGCTAGTATTCTCCTTCAGGTATTTGCAAAACTTTAATTGCCAGTGTCTTGTAATTGTCTAGCTTTTGAAGATTCTCAGAACCATCTCATTTAGATCTCACAGAAATTGAGCTCTCCAACTCCAATCCCACAGCTTTTTGCCTCCCGAAATTTGCTGTGTGTGTGTATGTGTGTGTATATGTGTGTATGTGTGTGTCAGAGAGAGAGAGAGCACGCACCTCCCAAGTTCTTTGCTTACTGGCTCGCTGATACCTCGCAGACCAATATTCACACTGCCTTTCTTTGACACTTTCCTTACTAAACTGTACCAGCCACACAACATTTACACGCGGATGGGTATGGACAGCACCAGATCTCTTCCGGACAGCACCAGATCCCTTCCCCACAGCACCAGATCCCTTCCCCACAGCACTGGGGTCCCAGCAGATGTAGGACGAGGCTTGATGGCAAGCACTTCAGACCAGCGTCTGGAGATGTATGTTCTGGGCCTGGGCCTGCCACCACCTATGAAACCCTAGGCAGGGCACTAGCCCTGGGTGCCTCCCCTGAGGAGGCGACTGACCGCATCTCTGAGGTTTCGTGCAGCTCTAATGCTTCTGGACTGTGATTGTACAGAAAGCAGAAGGGCCACTGCCAAGAAGAAGTCACCATGTGCTGTGTTGGGTGTGAGCGTTGCCGTGGACGGGCAACCCTGGGCACTGAGCTTCCACCCAAACCAGCCCTGAGCTCCATCCCACTCCTCTCCCCATCATGACCTGCAGACCCCATCTCAGGAGCTGCATTCTCCAAGCCCCAAACTGAGAGGTGTGGTTTGATGATTTCTTAAGGGAATGTCATCTTTGAATGACCTGCCTTAGGAACCCCAAAGCAGCGTCTGCAGGCAGCCACTCAGCCTCAGGCTCTGAATACGTTCCCGATGCTGCCCTGCTCTGCCAGTTCTATTAATATTACATTAGCCTCCTCTCTCCACAGGGCCTCATACCGTGGGGGAGCTCCCAGCTTCCTTCGTTTGACTTCTCCCCAGATACCACACCTGAGGACTTGGAAATATAATAAATGAATCCATTGTAATTATCAAATAATTACAAAATGGTGTTTTTACTAAAGAAATAGAGAAGACCCTACGGAATTTCTGGGAAGCTCTACCTAATAATAGACTCCCCACTAAAGGAAAGAGTACATATTTCAAGATCCAATATTATTTGCATTTTACTGGTATATGTGGTGTGGTTCAAAGACTTTAGTCAGTTGGCTTTCAAATTTGCTCATTTATTATTTTTTTCTGACAACTATAACCACTCTAATGTGTTGCAACCACATAACATCTTCCATCTGCCATCTCAAATGTTTTTCCTCTCAGCTTCCTGAGTGCTCTTTGTCAAAACTGCTTTGGTTCTCTTTGTCCTTCAGGGATGGTTCCCCTGTGCCTACACCTGAGACGTGTCTCTCCTGAAAACTCAGGATGAAGGCGGACTTGAAGGAGGAGGCTCAGAGCCTGAAGGGCTGGGGGCTGGGCAGAGGCAGACACATGGCAAGGTGGGAGGATGGGTTGAGCAGACACGAGGCCTGTTGGCCAGTCTTCAGCAGGCTCCCAGGCTCCTGAGGGAAACGTTCAGGTGTCCTCAGGCCATGCCTAACTGCCCTGAGTGGGAGGCCGATCTTGTGGGCTGGGCACCGAGTGTCCCCACCAGACTGAACCAAGACAGCCTGAGCACAGGAATCCTGGCCAAACAGGGATCTGCATGGCCACCATTCCACAGGTGTTGCCAACTGTAGGAACAGTGCCTGCTCTCTGCCCCTGGGTCCAACCATTCTGAAGCTGCCCGGTCCTGACTTGCAACAACCTAAGATTTTTGGTGGCACAGGAGAGGTGATAGGTTTCAGTTAAGCTACTTGGGTTGCAAGGAGCATAAAGAGTTACAGACTAACCCAGGACCATAACGTTCCAAGCCCTGGAGCTGGGATGGGAGGAGTGGCTCTTGGGACCAGCCAAGCACTCCACTGTGCTCAGCGGCCGGCCTCAGCCCTGAATGTCTACTCCGTTCCTCAAACTAAGACTCGCTGCTGCTTCTTTTACTCTCCCTTATTTACCTTTTCTCTGTCCTATAGCTTCTGCCTCTAGATAGTTTCTACCTCCTTGTAACTTTAGCCTTCCAAGACCCTCACTCAACTTCTTGGTCTTGCCCTACAGCAGGATCCTTCAGCTGAAGTCCCCATGCTGCGTGATTTTCTCCATATTCACAAATTCCAATGCCCATCTTAGACCAAACAGCCTCAGGCCCCCAGGGACAAATGTGGGGTGACCTGACAAAGCCAGGTTTATTGACTTGTTGCAGTGAAAGAGCCACACACCAGAGGAACCATGAAGTATCTCACCAAATGTAGGAGATTGATTATTATACAGTGTTGGGGAAGGTGGTGTTTACGTGACATTTAAATGATCAGTGCCTTACTAGGCTCACAGCAAGGCAAAGCTGAATGTGAAGGGGCAATGTCAGGTCTGGAATGCAAAGTGAATCCAAGGACCTCTGACCTTGGAATCTAAAGTTAGGATATATGTAAAATGTTGTGTCCAGAAACCCCTTACCTGAGGCTCTGCACATGGACTGTAAATTAAGGCTACTTCCCTGTGTCAATGACTGAGATCCTCTAAGCAACAGAGAGGTGTTTTATTCTTACTGATGTAATTTCAAACAGTGAAATTTCTGATAGTCTATATTTTAGAGGACAAAGTTTCTCAGTGAGTGAGAAAACAGTGGTCACTCAAAGAAGAGAGTTACGACATTTTACAGCTGCACTGTGTCCTTGGGGAAAATAATGTTTTCTGTGAACTTTGCAGCTCACTTTATCCATGTCATTATTCCGGCACGATAGTCGGCCGGCAGATTCTTTCTTTCTTATGTTCAAAAAGAGCATCTGCTTGGCCCAGCCTATCTTTGCAGGCTGCTTCCCAGCTCAGGCACAGGGTGTCCTTGGGTTCCGCTTTCCCCCAGCCCAGGTCTCATCAGTGACACTAGGAAGAAGGCTGTCCTTCAGACCACTCTCCTGAAGGGGCTGCGGACATAGCCGGTGTCCTGCTGAATGATTCCACATGAAAATGGGAGCTCCAGCTCCAGAGCTGGGTAAAGTCCCTCATTCAGTCTACTTGGTCAGGGTGGAAGCATCCTGCAATCCCCACCCACCACTCCTTGCTCCACTCTGCCTTTCCACGTGGAAGCATGTGTCCTCGGGCAAAGGATAAACTGCTTAAACAAGAAAGAAGTTTCTCTCCAGGTGACAGTCCGGAGGTAGACAAGTGGTCCAGGGCTGGTGTGTGGCTCTGCCATCCTCAGGCATGGCTTCTGTTTGCAGCTGCAAATAGCTAGTACAGTCCTTGCCAATGCCTAGCCAGCAGGCCGGGAAAGACATGGGAACACACACTCAGTCCTCTTAAGTGCAAGAATATAACATCCTGGGAACTAAGGTGTATGATTTCAGCTCATTTGTCGTTCGCAGGACTTGCTCTCAGGTAAGGGAGGCTGGGAAAGAGACTTGACTTGGTGGCCATGTGCAGGAGCTGTCAACCCTCTCCTAACCCACCACTTAGAGACAGTGCCCTTCTTGTTGGCTGGCCTCTCCCATCCACAGGCAAATGCGTCCTTTCCTCTTTTGTCCTGTCCTAGTCTCTAAAAGAACCAGAGATGTTAACATCTGAGGCTCCCCTGCGTGCAGACCAATGGGGACAGGGCTGCAGATCCTGGGCAGGGATCTCCGTGCTGATGGTGAGGAGACATTGTCAGTGGCCCTTGCTCCACCAGAGTCCTCCCTGCAGCGCCCTTCACCACCCAGCCCCCTTGCCCACCCCTGTCATTTGGTGCTCAATTTCAGATGCCTGCCCATCCCCTGCCTTGCTCCAAAGAACTTTGGTAGGTAGAGGAGGCACTGCTCCAGGGCCCCAGGAGCATGGGAGTATCCTGAGGCCAGTCAGTGCCTCCAGGGCTCTTCCTGGCCTCCTCCAAACAGCATGTTCTCTTCTGCCTTCCTTGGGGCTAAAAGGAGTCAGACCATGTGAGAGTGGAGGGTACTGAGGTTGTGCTGGCCTTTGTGCTCAGCACCCTCTATCCACTGCCACCCACCTATGCCACTCTCTTGGCTTGTTGACTGGCAAGGCTGGGGACACAGTTTTCTTACATGTCCAGAGCAAAGCAGTAGAAGACAGGCCAGCACTGCAAGCTTGAGCCTACGTGCTCCAGCATCTCCGAGCTCCCGGGCGTCCACCCGCCCCACACCTCAGCCACTGGCTCCTGGGCCCTGGCAAGTGCCACATTCCTAATGTGGTGGACGCTGTCCCAACTCATGTCAGGCCAGGCCCAGAGGCAATGGGAACTGATGGACAAGATGGATCACCACCTCCCCACCTACACAATTATTGTAGACATCCCACCTGAAAGCTTGTTCTATAGTTGCCATGGAGGAATGCCCCAGAGGAATGAATTGGTACCACAGTCATAGTGACTTCATGCACCAAACGGCAGGGAGGTATAGCAGTGAAGTGCATAGACTTGAAGTCAGGTTAGCTGCGTTTAAATCTGAGGTCTACCACTTCCCAGCAACTGGGATCTTGAGCAATTATTTAACTCCTCTAAACCTCAGTTTCTTCATTTCTAAAATGAGACTAATAATGGTAGCACACTTCATAATCATCAAGGAAGACTAAAACAATTGTTACACCAAAAGTGCTTAAAACAGGGCCTAGAACAAAATGAGCATTTCATAAATGTTGGCTATTGTTACTTTTCTAGAGGTCTTTGGATTCAATGAATCAATATGACAATACATGACCTTGTGGAAAGACACTAATGGTGGTCTCCCACACATCAAGTCACAGAAGTGGGGGACATAGTTTTAGGGCATTGGGAAAGCTGGTGTTGCTCACAGGGAACTGTCTGATGTAGAAAAGGGCTTCCCGGGAACTGTGAAGTCAGAAAAATTGGTCAAAATCATACTGATTGCTGTTAACATGTCAGAGGCAGGCAGGCTGCAGAGACAAAGCCTCTGGGGTCTCCTGATCACCACTGCGTAAAACCCAGGTTATTCTCCAGCACCCCTAGGACAATCTCACCCCACAAGCAACAAGGATGGTTGTGTGAACCCTGCTGTTGTAAACCTGGGGCTGGGAAAAGTGAGACCAATTTGTTGGATAAAGATGTGGAGACATTTAAGCCCTTGCCATGCATGAAGTTAGGAAAATGGCAATCATTTCTGCTTATAGCAATGCCTTAAAAGTTATCCTATATCAGCAGCTGTGACTGGGAAGAGCCCTGTGCTGGGAGTGCAAACGAGACCATGAGCTTCTTGAGGTAGGTATGGATCTAATCGATTGCCTGGCACACAGATGATGCTCAGTAAATGTTGGCTGGATGAAGTCAGGAAACCTGTGTTCCAGTCTCTGCTCTGTAGGGAGCCAGCAGTGTCACCCCGGTCGATATGCCTCTCCTCCAGGGTTGCTGTTTCCCCATCTGCCTCTGGACTTGATATCTGAGATTCCATTGAGCAGTAAGATTCTGTCCGTTCCCAGCCTAGGAGCTTGCTGCCCACCTAAGGAGACCTGTCTTGCTGTAAGACCCTCAGGCCTTGCCCTCCTCAACCTCAGCAGGGAGACTGCCTGCCTGAGTTGGAGGTGGTGTGTGTGGTGGAAAGGCAAGGCTCCATGTTTTTTCCCTTTTGACTGCTTGATAGTGGAGCCTCAGACCCCTTGCAGGAGGAATGAGTCGGTGTGGGGAGGGTAATTGAGCCGAAACTGGCAGTAGGAGGAGAATAGGTGCAAAGGAAGTCAGGGCAACCAGCTCCCTGGGAAGAAGCTGAGAGGCAGCAAGTAGAGGCCGAGCCAGAGATGATAGGAGAGGGCCCAGCAGCAGCAGCGAACAGCAGTGTGGCTGGGGAAGAGCAGATGGGGCTGGCAGATGGGAGCTGACAGGCTGCACGGGCTGGCAGGCAGCTCAGCATTTCTCAAGAGGCAGCTCTGCTGAGCAGCCAAGGGGAGATGGGGAAGGCTGAGCTATCAAACCCCTTCTTCTTCCCAATCATGTCTTTCTCTAGGAGACCTACAGGAGAGGATTGGGCCTAAGAAGTCAGGGTTGCCTCCCACAATTAATGATAAAATTTCAATTCGAAATCAATAACTTAATGGAATGAGATTTCTTTTCATCTGAATTGGGAAGCATTCATTAAATACCTACTCCGTGGCAGGCCCTCAGTAGGATGCTAGGTGAGAAGGACCTCTCTGTCGTGCAGGGGAAGCTCAGTCAGGGAGTAGAGCAGGCAAGACCTCAGACTCCAGGCAGACAGTACCACAGTACAGGTGGGCAGTGGGCCTGCTGTGGGGGAGGAGGGAGGGCCACTGGAACTGGGAGGGGACATAAGACAGGAAGGCTTGGCAAAGGCAGCAGCATGCAAATTAACTCTCCGTTTTCACATGGAGGAGGTAGGGCCTTCTGACTGTGTGAGTCAGCTTGCAGGAAAGTGCAAAAGCCAGTCTGAAACATAAAGAAATATTAAGACATGCAAGGCCATCCTTGGTTTCCCTTTAGTCTGGTTTGTTTAAGGGAAGCTTTCTTCATCCAAAATAGAACACAGTTAGGGGGTGGGGGGGAAGTAAGAAGCAAATCCTACCATCGTGCTCTGTACCCATCTCCCACACATCTCCTTGCTGATCCCACCCTGGGACACTTACTCAATTGATTATCCCAGCTCTCTTCAGTCTCGAACTTCTCCTCTGTTGGTCCCTCATACCATCTTTGAACTTGATCCACTATCTCATTAATAAACAAACTATCCCCTTTCATGCTTACTTCTTCTCTGTCTCTTTCTCTCTGTAGCTAAATATCTTTAAAACGTGGTCTATATTGTCTTAGAGTTAGTCGTGCTGCTGCCTTAGTCTTGCTGAAGAATGGGAACAGAAGATGGAGATTCTGAATGGCCAGAAAGAAGGGCCTGGCCACAGACAGCTTTGCCTTTCTCTGCACTGACCAGGTAGGGATCACAGGCCTCAGTAGTGCCGATCCCTTCCAGGTTTTGTGCCAGAAAAATTCCAAGTCAAGCCCCTCAAAGGACCACAAACTGCACCATTGGCAATGGCTTGTTTAACCGAACTTGAGAACTGTTCTTGACCCCACAACCTGGTATTGTCTCTAAAGGTTTTACCCAATCACCTGGGGATGCTGTCTTTCAACTCTCAGATTTGGAAGAGGATGAAGAGGAGGTACCACTCTATACTTCAGCAGCCACTTCAGTGGAACAGAAACATTCAATATCTAAGCAACAGTAGGCATCCTCCCACTACCCACACTTCAGGATAGGGACTGGCTACTATTGCGGTCTCAAACCCAGGAAAGCGTCTGTCATAGACAAACCGAGCATTTTCCCTCCTCATCACCTATGAGATATTCCATGTCTCTGAAATCACTGAGGTTGCCCCAAGCTCAGTCTCCCTTTATAATTCCAGGAGAAGCAGTGATAGCAGTTCGCTTATCACAATTATAAATTCTCCTGCCAGATACTACAATTCAGCATTGATGAATCCACAAAATGTATGGTTTAAGACGTTCATTAAATCCTCCTAATGTGGGCCAGTTGAAGAGGAGTTTAGTAGACAGCTGAAGAGATTAGAGATAGCTAGAGTGATAGAGTCCTGATGCCCAGGAGAATGGAAGCTGCCAAGATGTGGTGGCTTATATCTGTAATCCCAGCACTTTGGGAGGTCAAGTTGGATAATCACTTAAGCCCAGGAGTTTGATACTAGCCTGGGCAACACAGTGACACCCCATCTCTACAAAAAACTAAAAAATTACCCAGGAGTGGTGATGTATGCTTGTGGTCCCAGCTACTAGGGAGTCTGAGGTGGGAGGATGCATTGAGCCCATGAGGTTGAGGCTGCAGTGAGCCATGATCATGCCACTGCACTCCAGCCTGGGCAACAGAGTGAGAACTTGTCTCAATATAAAAAAAAATAATAATAAATGCAGGTAGCAGTTTGTTGGTGAATTGAAAAGGAGTCAGCCTTTCAGTCATGATGGGTAGCCTCTGACCTCCACTATGTACATCCCCACTAAAATTGGGTAGGTGTCCTGTAGGACTGAGACTCAGCAGTTAGCTGACCTCTTGTACAAATTTGGATGCGAATAGTTATGCGCTGACTGAAACATCTGGTCTGGTTTGATTTGAGAGAAAAGAAACGTGGCAAAAAGGTTATGAATACGGAAGTGGAAGAATGGGAACAGAATGTGATGAGGCAATAAAGGATGAGGTCTGATGAATGGAGAGATTGTGTATGAAAAGTCCATGAGTCTATGGAACCAGCAAAGCATGAAAGGTTTAAGACACTTCATCAGTTGGGTTTTCTTGCCTTGGAAAAGGGGGAATAGAAAATGATTTGGTAAGTACTCCCTCTTTTACTTCCTTTGGAAGGGATTGGGCAAAATAAGTATTATTTCCTCCTCATATACGTAGAATTAGTTTTTTTGTTTTTTTTGTTTGTTTGTTTTTGAGACAGAGAGTTTTTGAGACTCTGTCACCCAGGTGGGAGTGCAAGGGCACGATCTCTGCTCACTGCAAACTCTGCCTCCCAGGTTCAAGCGATTCTCCTGTCTCAGCCTCCTGAGTAGCTAGGATGATAGGTGCCTGCCACCACTCCTGGCTAATTTTTGCATTTTTAGTAGAGATGGGGTTTCACCATGTTGGCCAGGCCAGTCTCAAACCCCTGATCTCAGGTGATCTGCCCGCCTCAGCCTCCCAAAGTGCTGGGATTGCAGGCGTGAGCCACCATGTCTGGCCTAGAATTAGTTTAGAAAGCCATTTATCTGTGGAGTTTTCTTTAATGAAAGGTTAACTATAGATGCATTTCTCAAAAGTTATACAAATTTGCATCAGTTTTAATTTTTCTAGAAATTTGTTGATTTCATCTAAATTGTCCAATTTACTGGCATAAAGTTGTCCATAAAATCTTGTTTTAGGCCCGGTGCAGTGGCTCACGCCTGTAATCGCAGCACTTAGGAGGCTGAGGCGGGTGGATCACTTGAGGCCAGGAGTTTGAGACCAGCCTGGCCAACATGGTGAAACCCTGTCTCTACTAAAAATACAAATATTAGCTGGGCGTGATAGCTGCCTGTACTCCCAGCTACTTGGGAGGCTGAGGCAGGAGAATCACTTGAACCCGGGAGGCAGAGGTTGCAGTGAGCCTAGATCATGCCACTGCACTCCAGCCTGGGTGACAGAGTGAGACCATCTCAACAAATTTAAAAAAAAAAAAAGAGAGAGAAGGAAAGAAAGAAAGAAAGAAAAGAAGAGAAAAATCCTTTTTAAAAAATTCATTTTAGGGCCAGGTGCGGTGGCTCATGCCTGTAATCCCAGCACTTTGGGAGGCCGAGGCAGGTAGATCACGAGGTCAGGAGATCGAGACCATCTTGGCTAACACGGTGAAACCCCGTCTCTACTAAAAATACAAAAAATTAGCCGGGCGTGGTGGTGGGCACCTGTAGTCACAGCTACTTGGGAGGCTGAGGCAGGAAAATGGTGTGAACCTGGGAGGTGGAGATTGCAGTGAGCTGAGATCGTGCCACTGCACTCCAGCCTGGGCGACAGAGCGAGACTCCATCTCAAAAAAAAAAAAAAAAAAAATCATTTTAGGCCAGGCACGTGGCTCACGCCTGCAATCCCAGCACTTTGGGAGACTGAAGTGGGCAGATCACCTGGGTCAGGAGTTCAAGGCCACCATGGCCAACATGGCAAAACCCCATGTCTACCAAAATATGTAAAAATTAGCTGGGCATGGTGGTGTGCACCTGTAATCTCAGCTACTGGGGAGGCTGAGGTTTGAGGATCACTTGAACCTGGGAGGTGGAGGTTGCAGTGAGCTGAGATCATGCCACTGCACTCCAGTCTGGATGACAGAGTAAGACTCTGTCTCAAAATAAAAATAAAAACAAAAATTCATTTTAAACTTTTAATTGTAAAATAAAGTGCAGATACAGAAAAATCATACAAATGTAGTTGTGTGAATTTTGATTAGGTTGACACCCACATAACTATTAATTGGACCAAGAAATAAAACTCTGCTGGCCACCTCAGAAGTCCCACCTTCTGACATGTTCCTATCACAGCCCACTCCCTTCCTCCAAAAGTAACCACCATTGTGACTTAATCGCTTCTTTAAGATTTTATAACCTGAATGCATTCTATTCAGGTATTCTGAATAGAATTTATAACCTGAATGCATTCTATTCAGGTATTCTGAATAGAATTTATAACCTGAATGCATTCTATTCAGGTATTCTGAATAGAATTTATAACCTGAATGCATTCTATTCAGGTATTCTGAATAGAATTTATAACCTGAATGCATTCTATTCAGTATTTTTTTAAGGTGTGCCTTTTTTTTTTTTTTTTTTTGAGACGAAGTATCCCTCTGTCATCCAGGCTGGAGTGCAGTGGTGCGATCTCAGCTCACTGCAACCTCTGTCTCCCAGGTTCAAGCGATTCTTCTGCCTCAGCCTGCCAAGTAGCTGGGATTACAGGCACACAATACCAGGCCCGGCTAATTTTTGTATTTTTAGTAGAGACGGGGGTCTCACCATGTTGGCCAGGCTGGTCTCGAACTCCTGACCTCAAGTGATCCGCCGACTTCAGCCTCCCAAAGTGCTGGGATTACAGGTGTGAGCCACCATGCCCAGCCTAACGGCATGTCTTTTAAGCCTCTTTTAATGCACAGGTTTCCCTCCTCCATCACTTTTATTGCCTTGCAATTTTTCTGCTGATTATGAAGAATACAGGGCATTTTACCTGTAGAGTTTCTCACAACCTGAATTCTGAAATTTGTTGACTGCATAATCATAGTGCATTTCAATATGTTTCTCTGTGTTCTGTCATTTCTACAGATTGGTAGTGGGATGTAAAGGCTTTAGACTCAAAGTAATGCTTTGCCAAGACTGTAGATAGGTTGGGTTGCATTCTTTAATCAAGAAGTGACTTCTGAACAGCCAGCAAAATTTGGAAGTGGATGAGTTAGTTGAAAGTGCAACCAATCACCCTCTGCCATTTTTGGGGTGTGACTGGGGTCCTGCCCTACTTGGCTAATAGTGCCACCATTTAACATTTTATGCGTTTGTATTTGTTTGTATTTGTGGCACCATGAGAGTTTGCTTAGATTGGACTCACTGGCCCATGGAGCCATTTGGAATGGGGGAGAAGGATTCAGGACCTCACCCAGCCCCCTTCACGGGGGACTCATTTGGAAGCACACTGTTTGCATATATGAATGTATGACTTTGTGTATGGGCCCTGATTCCTTTGCTATGGAAGATAAGCGAGAATGGTGGGGGGGTACTCCCTGCACTGTGTAATGGCTGGAAGGCTCTGGAATTTCCTTTCAATCATGATACCTTTTTTTCTTCCCCTCCTTTCTTCCTCACACCCTGCTTGTAAGACCTGGCTCCTACACAAAGGCTGGCCAGGCTCTATCTTCCTCTGTTTTCTCTTCTGCCTGCTTTATATGAGTATGTAAGTGTGTGTTTATATATACACATTTATATATTTTGTTATGTGTTGTGGCCACAAGGTACCAAATTGGCTTAAAGGAGTACTCATAAATTAATAAGCCCAAATGCTTTCCAAGTTCATGTGACTTAAGTAAAATCTTTAATAAATAAGATGGCTCTAAAATTAGTAGTAAAATAATATTAGAAATGCCTTTAGAATTGTCAATATATATTTTTGCTTGGATTTACTGATCAAGCGGTTTCATATTTATCTCTGCCAGATATTATTAGGTGTCAACATTTGACATAAGAACTATAAAACTATAAACCCAGGCCAAACCAGAATGATTTTGTTTGTGTAATTTTTTATAAACAAGACATTTAATATTGTTTAAAGAAAACAACTAAATCTTCTGAGTTATTGAAAAAATGCCCATATGTTTAAGTTTCTTATCTGGATAGACATCTGATGTTCACAAAGCTTTAAAAATGCTTAGCAGGGAAATAACTTTAAATGATGACCACCTTTGTACGGTATCTCAGTTTTCATAAATAGTCTAAATAAACAGTGAAAAATGGAAAGAATGGGTACATATAAATGAGATAAATGTTTGTAAGTAAGCTTTTTTATAAAATTTAAAATCTTAAAATCATTTTGGATGCTTATGGGATGTCTGGGTCATTTGCAATTTTAAAAAAAGGGTTATGGCCAGGCACAGTGGCTCATGCCTATAATCTCAGCACTTTTGGAGGCCAAGGCTGGTGGATCGCTTGAGCTCAGGAGTTCAAGATCAGCCTGGAAAACATGGTGAAATCCTGTCTTTATATTATATTATATTATATTATATTATATTATATTATATTATATTATATATTTTATATCAAAATTACACTATAAAATATATTATATCTTTATATTCTATATCAAAAATATAAAAATTAGCCAGGCACCCAAGAGGCTGAGGTGGGAGGACTACTGGAACCCAGGAAGTTGAGGCTGCAGTGAGTCATGATCATGCCAATGTACTCCAGCCTGGGTGACAGAGTGAGACACGGTCTCAAAAAAAATCAATTAATTTAAAAAACATTATTAGATGGAAAATACGTTCCAAAAATTGTGGAATGGTTCTCATCTATAAAATGCTAACATCTGACAGGCAGTTGAACATTTCTTACTTCCTAGGTTCATATAAAATATGCCAAAGGAGATGCGTTCTTACTGAGAAACAGAATAGTTTTGTCTAATTCAAAGGTTATCGAAAAGTTAATTCAAATTACGGACTTGAAAAGGTTATTCCATCCATGTAACTTTCTGTATTGCTTTTAAAGTCCTTGTGATGTTAAATTTACAGGGCTTTGACTCTTCAGTCTAAAAAGGGCACATGATAATGTCATGTCTAGACTTAATTATCTTGAATACTTAAAATCTTTTGCAAGCTCAAAAATAACTGCTCTAGACTCGTTCTGGGAAAAGCAATAGCAGTCACTGTGTGCTATAGTTCAGTAGCTAAGGTTTTGCACTTTCACACTGGTGGCCTAGGTTTAGTTCCTGGCTTTGGGAATAAGCCCTTTCTGTGTTGATAGTTGTGGGACTTTTGCCATTTATTGATTCTTTGTCCCTTCATGGACAGCTTCTGATTTTCTGTCTGGAATTGCTTACATACTGGATCTTTCACCAAAAATAAGAGTTGCTAAGAGTTAACATTGTAACATGTACTTGAGATTACTGGAGAAAGTTTTACATGCAAGATGTATAAGGAAAGTAGAATGTGCTTTCGGCAAAAGGCTATAAGAAAGCATGAAAATATGGTTTTTGTTGTAGGAATGTAATTTTTTCTAGTTCAGAGGTTTTAAAGGATTGTCCTAACCTAAAAGGGTAATAGGACAAAACTAAAGGTTTAAACAAGTTGTAAAAGATTTGTGAAAGATTGATCTTATAAAGAAAATTCTGTGGGTATGAGTAAGTTGGCTAAGATTTGAAGGAGATTACTTAGTTTTTCCATAATTTAAACATAAAAGCACACTGATGTAGGGCCAGAACCTGGGCCCATGTGTTTAAATAATAATGTGTATTTGAGAATTGGCCTATTGTTTAACAGAAAATCGAAAAGGATTATAGAAGGTTATGAAAATCTTACCTTATGGTCAAACTAATTAAGATTAAATAGATTTATTTATAAGGTTTTATTAAGAATTGGGTTTAACATTAACAGGATACTAATGCAAAGGTGAAATTTGGCTTTCTCTCTCCCTCTCTCTCTCTCTCTCTCTCTCTCTCTCTCTGAGACAGGGTCTCACAAGCCCAGGCTAGAGTGCAGGCTGGTGTGATCTCAGTTCACTGCAACCTCCACCTCCTGGATTCAAGTGGTTCTCATGCCTCAGTCACCCAAGTAGTTGGGATTACAGGCATGCGCCACCACACCTGGTTAATTTTTGTATTTTTAGTAAAGATGGGTGTCAAAGGAAAATAAATCTTGGGGCCCCCAAATCGCTAAGCTAAAGGGAAAAGTCAAGCTGGGATCTGCTTAAGGGAAACCTGCCTCCCATTTTATTTAGTATTCAAAGTCCTCCCTCTGCTCATTGAGATAAATGCATATCTGATTGCCTCCTTCGGAAAGGCTAATCAGAAACTCAAAATAATGCAACCGTTTGTCTCTTACCTACCTGTGACCTGGAAGCCCCTTCCCTGCTTGAGTTGTCCCATCTTTCTGGATGGAACCAATGTACATCTTACCTATATTGATTGATGTCTCATATCTCACTAAAATGTATAAAACCAAGCTGTGCCCCGACCACCTTGGGCAAACGTAGTCAGGACCTCCTGAGGCTGTCATGGATGCATGTCCTCAACCTTGGCAAAATAAACTTTCTAAATTAACTGAAACGTGTCTCAGATATTCGGGGTTCAGATTTTGGCAACCATAAAGGGATTCTAAGTGGAGGTGCTCCTGACCTTTGCAAGTCTCCTATCAGCATTTGGTAGCAGCTTGAGCTATCTTTTTCTTTGTTTGTTTTTTGGTTTTGAGACAGAGTCTCGCCCCGTCACCCAAGTTGGAGTGCAACGGCGCGATCTCAGCTCACTGCAACTTTCGCCTCCCAGGTTCAAATGATTCTCCTGCCTCAGCCTCCAGAGTAGCTGGGATTACAGGTGCCCGCTACCATGCCCAGCTAATTTTTGTATTTTTAGTAGAGACGGGGTTTCACCACGTTGGCCAGGCTGGTCTCGAACTCCTGACCTCGTGATCTGCCAGCCTTGGCCTCCCAAAGTGCTGGGATTACAGGCATGAGCCACTGTGCCTAGCCACCTTGAGCTATCTTTATGGACAAAGCAATAGGACAATTTGCTGAGGCCCAGAAGCATCCCTTCCAGAGAATCCCAGATGTCCCCAAATCTAAACTTCATTTTGCTGTACAATTCTTTTTTTTTTTTTTTTTTTTTTGGAGCTTTACTTGATTCCAACAAAAGGAAGGCAAACTTTTCCTGTTTCCATGGCAATGGAAGGCAAGTAACTCCTTCCTGGAGTTTGAACTCACTTCCAACAGGGAAGACTAATTTGAGTTTTTTTTCCTGCTTCTCAGAAACTCAAAAGAATGCCTCTTTGGAGGCAGTCTTCAGCCTGAGACCCATCTCTAGTTAAGTAACTGAACTGGAGTTTGTCTTGGCTAAAGTTAAGATTAACAAGCAGCTGGTCTTAATTTCTCCCTACCATTAGAGCACTCAGTGATCATGTAAGTTGTGCCATCATGGGCCAGTCACAGTGGCTCACGACTGTAATCCCAGCACTTTGGGATGCTAAGGCAGGCAGATCACAAGGTCAGGAGTTCAAGACCAGCCTGGTCAGCATGGTGAAACCCTGTCTCTGCTAAAAATACAAAAATTAACTGGGCATGGTGGCAGGTGCCTGTAATCTCAGCTACTTAGGAGGCTGAGGCAGGAGAATTGTTTGAACCCAGGAGGTGGAGGTTGCAGTGAGCCAAGGTGGCACCATTGCACTCCAGCCTGGGTGACAGGGTGAGACTCCATCTCAAAAACTATATAAAAAATAAAACAACAACAATAATAATAAATTGTGCCATCATTTGTTTTGCTTAACTTTTTTGTTGTTGTTGTTGTTTGCTTGTTTTTGTTGTTGTTTCCATCTTTTTCCCATTGGGTTTGATCAACTCTATTTGACTTGATCAAATCCAAAGGAAAGTTCCAAATTACAAGGAACAAGGCCTCTGAAGTGGCTAAATTCCCCCCCAACCCCAACACACACACACACACACACACACACAAAAAGGTGGTGTGGTGGGGGAGAAAAACAGCCAGCAAAAGGAAAAAAAAAAGAAATATTTTTGCTTTTGACTACTTAACGGGCTTTATTTACATAACGAGGCCACCCTTTTGTTAGCCAGGCTGAACAGAAAGAGCAATGGCTGTTGCACCATGCTGAAGTTCCATAGCTAAGGGTTCTGCCTTCTTTTTTCTCACCATGACAACCTGGGTTTGGATCCTAAATCAAGCCCTTTCTAGTTTGATACTTGGTATATCATAAATATTAATAGTGTAGCAGGACGAACCGCAGACAAAACCCCTCAGACACCAAGTTGAGGAAGGAAAGGGCTTTATTTGGCCAGGAGTGTCAGCAGACTTATGTCTCAAAAAACCAAGCTCCCTGACTGAGCAATTCCTGTCCCTTTTAAGGGCTTACAACTCTAAGGGGGTCTGCATGAGAGGGTCATGATCGATTGGGCAAGCAGGGGGTACATGACTGGGGGCTACATGCACTGGTAATCAGAATGGAACAGAACAGGATGGGGATTTTCACGATGCTTTTCCATACAATGTCTGGAATCTATAGATAACACAAGCAGTTAAGTCAGGGGTTGCTTTTAACTACCAGGCCCAGGGCATGGCGCTGGGTTGTCTGCCTGTGGATTTCATTTCTGTCTTTTAGTTTTTACTTCTTTTTTCTTTGGAAGCAGAAATTGGGCATAAGACAATATGAGGGGTGGTCTCCTTCCTTATTCCCCTCTTTGAGAACTTTACTTATTAGTAGGAGTTCTCACTTTCATCCTCACTACCCATGTCTTCTTGCAAGACAGATTGATAGTGATTCATATAGTACACTTGTGCTGAAGCATTTGAACTAAGGTAGTGATGAAGCTTTTTAATCATTTGAAGGAGTACAGGTAGCAAACAAGGGAGTAGTAAGCAGGTTCCTATTACTATTATAATTCCTATTATAAGGGTTTTAAATCCTCCTAGCGCTGGGAACCATTTTCCAAACATGGCCCCAAGATCAAATCCATGCCACACTTGCACAGGCACATGTGCCAGTTTTGTCATATCTCTGTGTCTTCAGCTACTTGCCTTTGATCATCTATGCGTAGACAGCAATTGGTAAGGTTAAATTTCCCACAAACTCCTCTTTCAGCTGCTAGCAAGTAGTCTATGGCTAATCTATTCTGATAAATAGTATTTCTCATCAGGGTTTCTTGCCGGGCTAAAACAGTCAAAGCTCTGCCAGTCTCATTAGTGATTATTTCTAAGACAGCTTGTTAACCGTATAATCTAGTTGAGCATGTAGATGGGGGTTCAGTATCCCTACGAGCTGTCTTGTGCCCATGTGGCAGGCCCATAGTACTGTACGATTCTTTCAGGGGGCCACTCATCATTTTTCCAATCACCTATGGCTATGCTCCTCTTTTCTCGGGAAGCATAGACAGGGAAGCCTAGGAGCTCACCTGTTTTTACAAGCAGTAGGAAAAAGGACGGCTTAATGGTGCTAATGACACAACGACCTGCCCATTTGTCAGGTAGCTTGGTGTAGGCTCTATGCCTGCATATCCAGTATAGTCCAGCTGGAGCTGGCCAGTCCCAGTGAGACTCTGGATGGGCCCAAACAGTTTGCAACTTAGGAAACTTACTAAATGGATGCTTCTTAGTATGGTTTAGACCCCACCAGGTGACCGTTCTTAATCTTATTTCAAAAACTGTTACCATAGAGGGCTCAGATGGGTTACAACACACATCAGGCTGGTCACTTTTTGGGCTACATACCTTGTACTGGTTGACATTATACAAACAAGTCCCTTTTAGAGTTCCAGCACATTTATAATAACTATAGAACAAAAAGACAGTTTTAACTTTTTGCCATACCTCAGTGAGCTGATGTATACACTGGGAACAGTCCCCAGTTTGAGGAAGGTCAGTTGAAGTCCTTACTGTACAAGTCCAAAATTTAAGGAAAGTAAGTCCCACTGTGAGTTTCCTCATACTTCAGCTGTGCATGGACCAGTCAGCTTCCAGGTGTGACTGGAGCAGGGCTTGTTGTCTTCTTCAGAGTCACTTTGCAAGGATTGTCTGGGCTTGGTCTCGCCTCCCAGGTCTCAGGTGCTGCGGGTTTCACATGGCTGTGGTGGATCCAGGCTGGGATTCCTTCTACTTTCACAGCTGTGGGAGTGGTCAATACAACGGTCTGGGGTCCTTTCCACCATGGCTGCAAGGGGGCTACATTCCAATCCATGATCCACACCCAATCACCTTTGCTGTCTTCTGTACCAAGTCAGCCACAAATGCTGACCTGTTGTCCAAGCCAATTTGTAAGGGCAGTCCAAACCTAGGGATGAGATCTCCACAGTTGGGCATCTCAGTGAAGTCTACTTGGGGATCTTCAAAGGGGGCTGCTCCATAAGCCTATATGCCAGGTGGGACGGTTGGACCTTGCCTAGCATTGTGCTGCTGGCAGGTGACACACTGCTGCACCACTGTTTTGGCAAGGGCTGACAGATGTGAGATGTAGAAGTACCGGCCTAACAACTTTTTAAGAGACTCTTGGCCTAGATGGGTGGTCTCATGCACAGCTAGTACGACTGTGGCTCCTAGCAGTTGTGGCATGGCTATTCTTCCATCCGATAACCAGATCCACCCTTTTTCTATCACCTGCCCTCCCTCTGGTTGATGAAATGCCAGGGTGAAAGGGATAGCCAATTGGACTAAAGCACAAGTGCCACTCCAGTTATTCGGCAGAGTGTCCAGTAAATGTCCACCACAATACCACCACACATCCGCTCGGGGATGAACAAGGGCTGACTTATTGGTGAGCTCTTGAAAGTTCTTAAGTTCACTGCATCCCTTCAGGTCTCCAAGGAATGCTAAGTTTCCTCCCTGTCATGAGAGACATGAAGTGAACTTAGTGTTGGGAGACGGAAGCTGGATGGCCCTTGGGGGCTGACCCGCAGGGTGCTGAACTTCAGGATATAGCAGAGAGAGAGCTTGGCATGACTTATTACTCCAGGCTGTAGAATCCTGGAAAAGAGCTACCATGCAGCCCACGCCTGGTCAACTGGAGGACCACCTTAGTGGAAAGCAGACAATCTGGGCCTCTGGCCTGCCACGTGCACAAGCATAACAATTGCTTTTGTTTAATGTGCAGACGGAATATTTGATCCATTCCAACCAGGCATTTGCATCTTGGTATCCTGTCTTAATTGCCAAAGTTTGTTTTAAGTCTTTAACTTCTATGATCCTCTAGTAAAATGAATGTATGGTTTTAGGAAATTACAAAAACCGGTTGGGGCAGTCCATCCTTGCTTTTTAGTGGTCCACAGAACGTTGGACCAACTACGGCATAAAAGCTCTACATCAGGGGACAAGACTCCTGGTTGACACTGGGGTCTTTATCAAAATCTCCCCAGATTAAATGGTCCCAATTTACTAATGCCCAGTCTGAGGAGAGTCAGGAGGGACAGAGGTACTTTTCTAAAGTAGAGAGCTCTCTTTGACTTGGCAAGTCCCCACAGGGTATAACAAGGCAAGCATTAAATGCAATAGTTTGAGGCAAAATTGACTTGGTTGTGTTAATAACTAGATGGTCAGCAATAGAGCGAGGAAGGAAGAAAGTATAATATAACAGATGAAAGAGTTAAATTTTTCTTAGCTTTAGTTTGGTTGGGTTTTCTCCTGGGACTATGGCCCACGACTCTGGAGGGGGTGGCGCTTTCTTGACTCAGGTGTGATGAGTCCATCCCCTTTCTGCTGTATGAACAGCAGTCTCAGTGGTTAGCAGCACAAGGTAGGGTCCTTCCCGGGCTGGCTTGAGTTTTTCTTCTTTCTACCCTTTGATGAGAATGTAATCTTCAGGCTGATGCTGGTTTACCGGAAATTCTAGGGGTGGTACATGTGCTAAAAGACTTTTAGTTTTGAGGGAAAGGAAAGTGGAAGATAAACCAAGTATATAATTTCTAAGAAATTGACCTTTTGTTTTAAATGTGGGGACATCAGCAGCAGACTTTATAGTTCTTGGTGCCTTCTTACTGGGAAATTTCCTTTAGCACCTATTTTTATTAGTTTTTAGACCAAAGAAAGCCAAACAACATTTTATATTTGACAATGCTTTCTGTATGATTTTCAAACCAGATAAGCTAAATTTCACCTTTATATTAGTGTGTTATTAATGTTAAACTTAGTTTTGATAAAACTTTGTAGACATATTTATTCCATTTTTAGTGTCTGACCATAAGGTAAGATTTTTATAGACTCTTTTTAACCTTTTATAATTTTTGTTAAAGAGCAGGTTAGTGCTTTAAGAAAAACCCATTTTGTTTTTACTTTAATGTCCAGTTCACAGAAAAACTGGATGTTGCCCCTTTAACTTTAGCCAATATGTTTACACACAGAATTTCCTTTACAATTAACATTTTAAAACTTGCTTAAACCTTCAAAACAAAAAAATTTTTTTAACCTTTTAATGTAGGTAAAAATCCACATTTTTATGCCTCCTTATAATCCTTTTACTAAAAGTATATTTTACTTTTCTTATACACCTTGCACATAAAGTGTTTCTTCAATAGTTTTACATTCAGGAGGCCTAATTACTTTTCAATTATACAACACTTCTTGCAAAAATTCCTTTTTTATAACACACTTTTTTTTTCTTCTTTCACTATTTCACAGACAATTCTTCAACATGTCTCAACTCTCTGACTTATTGCAAACATCCCTTTCTTTAAACTACCAGTTAATTTATTTTAGGACAAGAGTTTACTATATAACATTCTTTTTACATAAATTCTCCCCCACCTTTTTCTCTCTCTCTTTTTTTTTTTTTTAACTTAGGATAGTTCTGAACTGGTGAGGTGTGCTTACAGTGAGGTTTCCTTTAAAAGTTATTTTTCTACTTTTTCTATTAGCAAATCCATTGCCGCTACAGATTGAATGTGTTTGGGCCATCTGCAGGTTACCGGGTTAAGGAATTTTGATAGGAAGGCTACAGGTTGTCAGTGGCCTCAGTGCTTCCATGCTACGCCCTTGTTTTTACACTGACAACAAAGTGGTATTGGAGTGTTATATGGTCACAGAGAAGACCTTTAATTATCAATTATAGGTTCTAAATTTACCTTGGCTTTTAAAGGAATCAGGTACACTTTTTTTCTTAACTACTTGTATATCTCTCTCTTTCTTTCTTTCTCTTTGACTTTCTGTCTCTCTCTCTCTTTTTCTGTCTCTGTCTCTTCCTCTCTCTCTGCCTCTCTCTTTCTCTCTCTTTGACTCCCTCTTTGTCTGTCTCTTTCTCTCTCTTCTTTTCTCTCTTTGCCTCTTTTCCTCTCTCTTTCCTCTCTCTTTTCGCTCTCTCTCTCTTCCCCTCTCTTTCTCTCCTCTCTGTCTGTCTCTTTTTCTCTCTGCTGGTCTTTCCTTGCCTTTGCCAGCTGCTTATGCTGCTGTTCTCCTCTCTCCTTCCTCTTCCTCTAGGGGAGGGACCAGCGGGAGTGGAGGTACTCTTTCTTCTTGGCTGTCTGTCCCTTTGCCACTAGCACTACTGCTGCCTGTCCTCTTAGCCACTGTGGGGGGTCTAAAACCAGCTGCAACCAAGTATCTATGTATGGAAACTGATCTGGTCCTGATTTACCAGTTACTTTGTGCCATACCTTTGAAACTAGGGACCTGTCTAGGCTTCCTTCTGATGGTCATCCCACCTCTAATGCCGGCCAATCTATCTCACACAAAGCCTTAAGCTTTCCAGGTGTCATAGCAATTCCATAGTCCCCATTGAATCCTTTCTTGAAATTCTTTAACATCGTTCGTAATGGGGTAGGCTTACTTTGTGTTTTACACATTTTCCTCTCTCAGGAGACAGAACAACGCTCTTACCACAAAGAGGGAAGGGAAAAAGGGGCAAAAAGTCACTCACTCCACTCACTTACCAAGCAATTCACACTAAAACCAAAGCATGGATGAGGAGTTACTCATTCATCAAGCAATTTGAGCCAAGTCAGAACTGAAATCAAAGCCAAAACAGTTCAAATCCAAAAGCCAATACCAAAATCTAAACCAAAGCAGTGCAAATCTAGTCAAAATCAAAACCAAAACCAAGTCGCTGATAAAGGCACGCCATGGGTGATCAGGCCATGTTTCCAAGTGGGCAAGTTCCAAGACCAGTCTTACCGTGTTCCAGATGTCTGGAGTCCAAGCGCCAGTTCCTTCTGGGTGTTCAGCCACTGCGTTGATCCTCCATGGGGGCCTACCATGCACTGCTCTGGCAAGGCATTCCACCAGGGCAATTGCCTACCCGGGAGTGCTCTCAGGATTTGTGTCGCTAAAGCTGGCCAGAGTCCCCCACAGGGATGCTCCACAGGGCAGGCCTAAGCCACCTAAGGGGTTGCCTCAACCATCCACTAATCACCTCACTTCCTGGTAGGGGCACCAAGAAATGTAGCAGGACGAGCCGCAGACAAAACCCCTCAGACACCAAGT
Source organism: Gorilla gorilla gorilla (assembly GCF_029281585.2). Lineage (NCBI taxonomy): Eukaryota > Metazoa > Chordata > Mammalia > Primates > Hominidae > Gorilla > Gorilla gorilla. The sequence goes on from NC_073224.2 coordinate 118,771,562, forward strand.
TGAGGAAGGAAAGTGCTTTATTTGGCCGGAATCATCAGCAGACTTATGTCTCAAAAAACTGAGCTCCTCCAGTGAGCAATTCCTGTCCATTTTAAGGACTTACAACTCTAAGGGGGTCCATATGAGAGGGTCATGATCAATTGAGCAAGCAGGGGGTACATGACTGGGGGTTGCATGCACTGGTAATCAGAATGGAGCAGAACAGGACAGGGATTTTCACGATGATTTTCCATACAATGTCTGGAATCTACAGATAACACAAGCAGCTAAGTCAGGGGTTGATTTTTAACTACCAGGCCCAGGGTGCAGCGCTGGGCTGTCTGCCTTTTAGTTTTTACTCCTTTTTTATTTGGAGGCAGAAATTGGGCATAAGACAATATGAGGGGTGGTCTCCTCCCTTAATAGCAGCAATTTGTCCTAGCTGAAATATGGTAATGAGATTTAAAAAGATTCTTTTAAAGGAGCTCAATGGTAAAAAGTCAGCTTAATTAAAAGCTAACATCCAAGATGTGTGTGTATATGTGTGCATGTGTGTGTGTTTGTATTTAAAAGGTCTTCATGTTTTTGCTTTGTTTTTTTCTCCTAGGGCCTTGTCTTTTTTTCTTCTAGGACCTTGTCTTTTCTTCTTTTTTGAAAAAAAGTTTTTCTTGGTTGACTGAATTCCGTTTTCTTCATTTAATTCTGCTGTCTCTCCTTTCTCTTGCACCCTCTGCTGCATGAGGGATGTAAAATAGTTTATAATAGCCTGGGGTTCCCTAAAGAAAATGGAGAAGGCACCAGGCTCCCTCTGAGGGAGAAACATGTTTTTCCTTTTTCCTTGTGGAACCCCAAGAGTGTAAACAGACAAGTTTGTCTCAGCTCTTAAACTGCTTGCTTTTGTATTGTGTCACCTGATTTACTGACTAAAATAGTTATTGCAACAGAGACTACTCTTGGACTTTTAAGGAAGAGTGTAGTTTAGACACTTAGAAATGTCTATGTTTAAAAAAAAATTTTAAGTGCACTGTAAAAACATCACGTGGTCTAGCCTCATAATAATTCTCCCTTTTTGGAGACAAAGAATTCAGTGTGGACTCTGCCTAGAGCTCAGAGATCCATTTAAAAGATAGGTAATCCCTATCTAAATAAAATTGGGCTTCTCATACAATCTTATGATAGATTTCTATAATTTTATGTTTGATTTGACATCCATCTTTAATCTCCCTCTAGCACCATCAGACTTTATCTCTCTGTACCTTGAGATGTAAATTTTGCTATCTGATTTTTCATCTAAGAGTTGTTTCTTTCAATATGCAGATTTACAGCTATTTAGCTGACAACTGCCAGGATAATGAAACAGGTTATCAAGAGTTTGCAAGTCTAAGATAGGAAAAAAAAAAAAAAGGAGATCTTAGGAATCTCTAAGATGTACTTCCATCAGTATGCCTAATACAGCTATGTATTTATGTATTGTGTACACAATGTTTCACTTCTAAAAATATAGAAAAGAAGTCTAATTAATTGGCTTAAAGAAAAATAAAAGCACTTAAATCAAATACTTTCTCAGAAAAAAGGAAAGACTAGTCAAATACTCTTTCAAGTTTATGTAACTTAAGTAAAATCTTTAATAAATAAGCTAGCTTTACAAGTATTGGTAAAGTAATATTAGAACTGTCTTAAGAATTGTCAGCAAACATTTTCGTTCACATTTATTGATCAAGCAATATCATACTTTTCCCTGGCAAATACCATAAGGTGTCAAAATTTAACACAGGGGTTATGAAACTATAAATCCAGCCCAAAACAGAATGATCTTTGCTTGTGTAATTTTTTTTTTTTTTTTTTTGAGACAGAGTTTCACTCTTGTTGCCCAGGCTGGAGTGCAATGGTGTGATCTTGGCTCATCGCAAACTCCGCCTCCCAGGTTCAAGCAATTCTCCTGCCTCAGACTCCTGAGTAGCTGGGATTACAGGCATGTGCCACCATGCATGGCTAATTTTGTATTTTTAGTAGAGACAGGGTTTCTCCATGTTGGTCAGGCTGGTCTCAAGTTCCGAACCTCAGGTGATCCATCCGCTTCAGCCTCCCAAAGTGCTGGGATTACAGGCATGAGCCACTGCACCTAGCCACTTGTGTAATTTTTAATAAATAAGATATTGATACTGGTTTAATGAAAACAGCTACATCTTGAATTATTTAGTAAAATTATCATAACTTCTAATCTTATGGTTTTAGGCAATGTAGTCCACAGGCAGTAAGGTGGTTTGTTTGGGAAAAGACTTTTATCATCTTTGTTTCAAAGCTTAACTATAAACTCTCTTTCTCTCAAAGTGAATTTGACTTATGCCCAGGAATGAACAAGGACAGGTTGGAGGTTAGAAGCAAGATGGACTCAGGTAATGTCTTTTTTCACTATCTCAGTTATAATTTTGCAATGGCAAATTTCATAAGTTTAAATGATGACTATCAGTTTTCATAAATAATCTAGATAAACAAAATAAAATAATTAGGTAAACATAATGGGATAAATACTTGTAGACAAACTTCTCGTAATTTAGAATCTAAAGGTATATTAAATTAAATAATAGATATCTCAATAAAAATATATATTGTAGGAAAACATCCTTTCTTAAAAAAAAAAAGTGTCCTTTTGGATGGGCACAGTGGCTCACGCCTGTAATCCCAGCACTTTGAGAGACTGAGACAGGTGGATCATGAGATCAGGAGTTCGAGACCAGCCTGGCCAACATAGTGAAACCCCATCTCTACTAAAAATACAAAAATTAGCCGGGTGTGGTGGCATGTGCCTGTAGTCCCAGCTACTCAAGAGGCTGAGGCGGGAGAATGGATTGAACTCGGTAGCGGAGGTTGCAGTGAGCAGAGACCACGTCATTGCACTCCAGCCTGGGTGACAGACTGAGACTCCATCTCCAAAAAAAACAAAAGTGTCATTTTTAAAAAGGTGAACAATTCGTTTCTAATTCAAAGCTTATTTAAAGGTTATGTATAAAACAATGTAAAGGGAACAAGGAAATAACAGAGATGTAAAGAAAGTTATAGAAATAAAGAGGTATTTTTTGGTAAGAAAGCTTAAAGAGAAAAAATTTTATATGAGAAATAATCTTGTATGGTAAATTCAGTCCTAGAATAAAATGACTGTTTAAGCAAAAGGGATGTTCAGAACAAACCAGAAAGTCCGAGCATGTTATGGATGGTCTGTGTAAATCACAATAAAAGGATTTATAAAAAAAACAACAACAAAAAACTTACATGATCAAGTTGTCTGTAATTAAAGGGAAATTACAAAGGTCTTTCTAGAGATTGGGTTTTAAAAACCACTCATACACTAAAGAGTTGATTACAACAATAAAATTTTCTTAAGAGATTGATTTACTCATAAATTATAAGTGATTTTAATTTTTTTAAACCCAAAGTTCAACTTTTATTGCATCTCACCGTTTTTAGTTTTCTCTCCCCTTTTAAAAGGCATGAAATAGAAATGCTCTCCTTCAACTCATTTTCAGCTCATATAAATTTTTTTTTCCCTCGAGTTATGTTTGTTGTGGCCTGATACTAACAATGTTTTCTTAAAGGTCTAAAGGAAATGTTTTCTTTCAACATAATATTCTGTACACTGCAGAAGGTCTTTTCTTTTGCTTTTTGGTAACTGGCCTAACAGATTTTACATTCTATCAAAATATTTTCTTATGCCATTATTATGAAGTTTTGGCTTGCTTAGAAAAAAACTGTGATAAACATTTTTAAAATTAAGGTTATTGCATCTGTGTATCTTTCTGTATGTACTTTTAAAGTCATTGTGACATTCAGTTACAGGGCTTTGACTTCTGGGTCTAAAAAGGACACCAAGTCCTGCTAAATTTTAAACCCTGACAGTAATTAAAGTCTCATCTTCAGGCCTGGTAGAAGATGACAATCAAAATAAACTGCATTCCTGAGACACAGGGCCAGAAATTAAAGCTATTCAACTCCTCAGGGCCCAGAGACTATTGCAGAAGAGATGGGTGTGTGAGATTGTCAGGGCCAATTTGACAGATAAAATAAGTTCAGTTTTTCTATAAATTAATGATTAATGTCAAAGGCACACTGATGCAAGACACTGATGCAAGCATATGGGCCCCTGTGTCAGATTGACAAAGTTTTCTTGAAGCATTAACCAACTCCTTAATAAATGTTATAAAGTTTATAAAAGGCTTATGGAAGTTATATCTTGTAGTCAATATTAAAATTTTATAGATTGTTTATAAAATTTTGGAAAGCAAATTTAATTGGCTTCATTCTGTTTTTATTAGGGCTTATTGTTTGGAAAATTAAGTCTCCTCTCTCAAAGAATGAAGGTTTTTGTCTTTTGTTGAAATCCTTATCACTTTTATTAAATGAATGACTTATTTTACAATGATCTGTGATCCTATTTTGTGATATCAAGTGTTTTAAACCTTTGATATTTGACAAACTTTCCAAAATCAAATTATAAATTATGTGTTTTTCTGATCTAATTAATCTTTTAAGATATTAGGTTCCCTAAAGCCCAAAAATGATATATTTGGCTTATTTGGTATAAAAATTTTACAGAAAGCATTGTCAAATATAAAATGGTATTTGGTTTTCTTTGGGCTGTATTTGTATAAATATGTTATTGGTATGTGTTCCAAAATTGTGGAGAAACTCCTATAATTCTGATATGACTTACTGTACATTAACAGTAATAATTATAATTGTTATGTTAAATTATTGTGTGCCACAGAAGCAACAAATTTCCTTGTGTATTGTGTCTTTGACTATGGCTGCCCTAAAACTCTTTGTCATCCACAAACAATTATTGTCTTGTTTGGGTCCTCTTTAGAAAGTGGTTTGATAATCAGCTATAAAACTCAAACAGGTGCTTTTGAATGCAGGTTTCTGATAACTTTGAAGACTGTGACATCAGAATAGAGGAAAAACTTTCAGGACTCATGGAGAGCTGAAATGCTCATGAATATCAAGCAGAATAGGAATTAACTGCATGGACTGAAGTAAAAGAAGACTGAAGTAATCTTTTTGACGTTTTGCTGAAAACGTTGCTGATCCTTTTGTTTTTCAGAGTCGAGGAAATTTTGTTTTGAGCTACTGACAGATTTTTTTTTTTGACACAATTTTGCTCCTTTTTCCCAGGCTGCAGTGCAATGGCACAATCTTGGCTCACCACAACCTCTGCCCCCCCAGTTCAAGCGATTCTCCTGCCTCAGTCTCCCAAGTAGCTGGGATTATGGCATGCACTACCATGCCTAACTTTGTATTTTTAGTAGAGACAGGCTTTCTCCATGTTGGTCAGGCTGGTCTCAAACTCCTAACCATAAGTGATCCGCCTGCCTCATCCTCCCAAAGTGCTGGGATTACAGGTGTGAGCCACCATGCTCAGCCTACTGACAGCTTTTAACAATTAAATATACTCCTATGAAAAAAATTTGGAGCATATTTGTTTCTCTCTACCTGATTTCTCCAGAATTTAGAAACTATTTGTGAACATTCTTAACTTATGACAATATTGTTATTTGCATAAGTGCAATGAGAATCTGTTTTCATTTGTAAATGAAATAGGACACAATTGGGGAAACTGGTTATTTCACCAAGGCTTTGACTGGAATGGTGTGCATTCCTGTAAGGAATCAAACTTGACTTACAGAGCCAATAAAAGTGCCTTGGGAAAGCTGGCCTCATACTTTGTACACAGTCCCTGTAGAGGGTTCCTGACCTGTGGTAACTAAGGAATGTCACTTTCTGACAGGCCCAGGAGCCCCAAGTTATCCTGGGACCTCAAGAGGAGAAAAATTCACCCAACTTACAGGTATTTGATGGTATAAATCCATGGCTGGGCTTGGTTTTAAAAAGTCTTATCTGAGATTCCTTCTATGGAACAAAGTTCCATCAAAGCCAATTTTAAAAGCCTATGTAAAAAATAATTATTCTTAGATGGGCATGGTGGCTTACACCTGTAATCTCAGCACTTTGGGAGGCCAAGGTGGGCAGATCACAAGGTTAGGAATTCGAGACCAGCCTGGCCAACATAGTGAAACCCCACCTCTACTAAAAATACAAAAAAAATTAGCCAGGCATGGTGGCATGTGCCTGTAGTCCCAGCTAATTGGGAGGCTGAGGCAGAAGAATCACTTGAACCTAGGAAGTGGAGGTTGCAGTGAGCTGAGACCATGCCATTGCACTCCAGCCTAGGTGACAGAGCGAGATTCCATCTCAAAAAAAAAATTATTTTTGCTGCATTTTTTTGAGACAGTCTCATTCTGTTACCCAGGCTAGAGTGCAGTGGTGCAATCTCAGCTCACTGCAACCTCTGCATCCCGGGTTCAAGCAATTCTCCTACCTCAGCCTCCCAAGTAGCTGGGACTATAGGCACGTGCCACCACACCTGGCTAATTTTTTGTATTTTTAGTAGAGATGGGGTTTCACTGTGTTAGCCAGGCTGGTCTCGATCTCATGACCTCGTGATCTGCCCGCCTCGGCCCCCCAAAGTGTGGGGATTACAGCTGTGAGCCACTGCACCTGGCCTTTCTTGCTGCATTTTATACAAATAATCTGGCCAAGTATAATAAAGCAAATTGGTCCTACCATGATTTCTCTTTAGTAAAAATGGGAAACTAGAGAGAGAAAAATTATGTTTCGAAAAGTATAGTACACCTGTTGTTAGATTCTAGTCTTGCCTAATGCTTTTCAATTTTTATTATTTTCTACAGTATGGTCTGAATTCTAATTTTTCCTGGCTACAAGTCTCCAAAACAATGTTTTCAATTTTTTTCTCCATTCTTTTCCTTCACCCCCCATTTTTCCCAATTTTAAATCTCTGAAAACCAGGCTATGTTTTCTTAAATCCCTGTGAACTGAATCTAGACAACTTAAACTTAAGTAGAAAATAACAGCCATCTATTTGCATACATAAGCCACTTTCATAACTGCCTAATGATGTATGGACTTCAGAGTAATGTGGCCTATATTGATTTTCCAGGATTGTCCTTTTGTTTGTTGTTGTTTTTCTCCCTTCCTCCCCTTATTTTCTCTTCATAGGACATGAGACTTCTCAACCTGCTAAAAATGAGCTTTCCTAATAACTCTTAAGAATAAACCATCCTAGCCATGAGAGATCAGAAAAAACCTGAGACCAGAGGCTCATTTTCTTATAAAATGCTTTCTCCAAAAGATTTTTTAAAAGGGGGGAGATGTGAAAGGAAAATAAATTTTGGGGCCCCCAAATCACTAAGCTAAAGGGAAAAGTCAAGCTGGGAACTGCTTAGTGCAAACCTGCCTTCCATTTTGTTTAATATTCAAAGCCATCCCTCTGCTCATTGAGATGAATGCATATCTGATTGCCTCCTTTGGAAAGGCTAATCAGAAACTCAAAAGAATGCAACCATTTGTCTCTTACCTACCTGTGACCTGGAAGACTCCTCCCTGCTTGAGTTGTCCCACCTTTCTGGATGGAACCAATGTACATCCCACATATATTGATTGATGTCTCATGTATTCCTAAAATGTATAAAACCAACCTGTTCCCTGACCACCTTGGGCACCTGTCATCAGGACCCTCAGGCTGTGTCACGGGTGTGCATCCCCAACCTTGGCAAAATAAACTTTCTAAATTAACTAAGACCTGTCTCAGGTATTTGGAGTTCACATGAGGTTTTGCCATATTGGCCAGGCTGGTCTTGAACTCCTGGCCTCAAGTGATCTTCCCTCTTCCACCACCCAAAGTGCTGGGATTACAGGTGTGAGCCACTGCACCTGGCCAGCTTTCTGTTTTGAACAGAATTTTCATGTAATATTAAAAGATAACAAAAGCTTTTTGTTTGCCTTTTGAACAAGTGACAGAAGAAAAAAAGGGAAGAGAATAGAGACAGATTTAGTTGGCCTCATGCTGTCTTTATTGGGTTTTTTGGAAAGCTGAGTCTACCCTCTATCAATGAGCAGAGATTTTTCCCTTTTCCTTATAATGACCTGGAATTCTATTTTGTAATCTCAAGTGTTTAAACATTTGATATTTGACAAACTTTCCAAAGTTAATTTCTAAATTAAGCCTTTTTTTTTTGCTCTGGTTATTCCTTTTAGATATTCGGTACCCTAAAGTCCAAAAGAGGCATATTTGACTTGGCATATTAAAATCATACAGAAAGCATTGTGAAATATGAAATGGTGTTTAACCTTCTTTAGATTACATTTATATAAATGTTTTATCAGTATGTGTTCCAAACTTGCATGAAATTCTTATGATCCTGATATATCTTAATATGTTATCAGTAGTGATTATTATGTAAAATTGTTGTATGCCATAAAAGTAACCAAAATTTCTAGTCAGTTATGTATTTAACCATGGCCATTCTAAGACTTTTGTCATCCACAATGGTTGTTTTACTTTGATCCTTTCATAGGGCATTTTATAATCAGCTGTAGAACTCTGAGGAGTACTCTTAAATATAGGTTTCTGATAACTTTAGAGATTGTGCCATTGGACTGAATAGAGAGAAAAGCTTCCAGGACTCTCATGGAAAGCTGATATATTCATGAGGATTGCTGATTCCATATTGAGCAGCACAGGAGTTAATTGCATGGAATGAAATAACAAAAGATTGAAGTAATCTTTTATTACTTTTTGTTTAAAGCATTTGATTATTCTTTTTATTTTGTTTTTCAGAGTTGAGAAAACCCTTCTTTTAAGCTATGTGCAGCTTTTAACAGTTGGATAAAGTAAACTCTTAGAAATTGGAGTGTATTTCTTTCTCTCTACCTGATTTCCCCAGAATTTGAAAACTATTAGTAAGTATACTTAATTTATGGGAGTACATTTATTTGCATAAGTTCAATAAGAATCTGTTTTCTTTTGTGACAGGACACCATTGGAGAAACTGGTTATTTTACCAAGGCTCTGACTGGAATGGCATACTTTCAGATGGAAACAGACTAAGGAATCAAAGTTGACTTATACAGCCAATAAAAAGCCCCTTGGGAAAACTGGCTTCACACCTTGTCTACATAGTCTCTATACAGGGTTTCCTGATCTGTAGAAGTAACAAATGTCATTTTCTGACAGGCCCAGGGACTCAAAGCTATTTTGGCACCTCAAGAGGATAGGAATTCACTCAAATCCATAGAAGTAATTCTGGGCACAGATAAATATGTGGCTGAGCTTAAGGCTTAAAAAAAAAAATCTAATCTAAAATTCCTTATGGATCAAAGTTCCAGCAAAGTAAATTTTAATTTTAAAAACAGCCTATATGGCAAATAATTGTTCTTGCTGCACTTCATGCAAATACTCAGACCAAGTATAATAAGGCTAAAACTTAATTTTGCACATAAATTTGTCCTACTATGACTTATCTTTAGTAAACATGGACACTGGAGAAAAATTGTGTCAGAAAAAGATCATAGTACCCCTCCTGTTAGATTCCAGTCTTGTCCATTGTTTTTGAGTTTTTATTATCTTTTTGAAATTTGGACTAAATCCTGAATTCTTTCCAGGCTACAAGTCCCAAGTTAATGCTTTCAATTTTTTCTTCCATTTTTCTAATATGGACTCAATGAAATTACTACTACATTATTCATTATTCCTTGTAGTACATACAGTAAGAAAGACATGTCAGACTGCCACTGTCTCCTCTATAACTTAAAGATGCTTTTAGTCTAACATCTGGAGAGATTGTTTCCAACATTAAGATTTGTTTTTCTTCTGTTTCCATAGGAATGCCTCTTATTAAAAATCTGTTTGCCTTCATTACATGCAGAGGCCTAGCCTATCTGCAATGCCACCTCCTGGATGAGGCACAGCTATTCACCTAAACTGGCCCATTCTCAAGAACTAGACATGGCTTGGGACTACCTTCATGGGTACTCATACTTTCTGTAGCCTGCTAAATATATATTTAGCTAACCTGTCATCATATCTGGTTACAATTGGCAGTGGGGACCCTGCATGATAATTAAGACCAACTGCTATGTATACATCCCACATAATTTGGGAAATCTCTCAGATAGCCCTGCAAGATGTGCACCAACAAATCAAAGCTATATCTGACCCCACATTGTCCCTAGACCAGTGGTTACTATCCAAATCTGGGTCAGGACCATCCTGGTGGCAAAAGCTGCTTGTAACACTGGCCTTAATTGCAGGGATAGGCATATCCCTCTCTTGTGGTGTTTACTGCTATTGCACCCTCTGTGTGGGAATGCAAGACATGCTTTCCCAGGGACTCTGGAGACCTTGCACCATATTGCTCCAACATAATCTGTAAGTCTGGGTACTCGTGAATATTTCCAACTCCAAGTAGACCTCTTCCGTTCTGATTCCCAATGACTATGCCCCATTTTAGCAGGAAGTAGCCAGAATGAATATGGTGTCCAAATCCCATAAAAATGGAATTGAACTTGGCAGTGGAGATTCGTAACTGAGTAGTCCCATTTTTCTAAGATATAGTTTAATTATTTTTTTATGTGTTCTTATCTTTTCTTATCCTTTTTTAATCTGGTTCTCCACTTCCTACTTAGCCCTTTAGAAATGCAAATATAGAGCTGGGCACAGTGGCTCACAGCTGTAATCACAACACTTCGGGAGGCCAAGGCAGAAGGAGCAACTTTTTATTTTTTGTAGGGAAAGGGTCTCATTATGTTGCCCAGGAGACCATCCTGGGCAACATAATGAGACCCTTTCCCTATAAAAAATTAAAAAAAAAATAGCAACACAAGGTTGCACAAGCCTGTGGTCCCAGCTACTCAAGAGGCTGAGGTGGGAGTATTACTGAGTCTGGGAAGTCAAGGTCACAGTGAGCTGTCATCATACCACCATGCTCCAGAATGGATGATAGAGAGACCCTGTGTCAAAAAAAAAAAAAAAAAAAAAGGCTTGGCATGGTGGCTTACATCTATAATGCCAGCACTTTGGGAGGCCAAGGCAGGTGGATCACCTGAGGTCAGGAGTTCAAAACCAGCCTGGCCAATGTAGTGAAACCCCATCTTTACTAAAAATATAAAAATTAAAATTAGCCAGGCTTGGTGGTGGGTGTCTGTAATCCCAGCTACTTGGGAGGCTGAGGCAGGAGAATCACTTGAACCTGGGTGGCGGAGGTTGCAGTGAGCTGAGATCATGCCATTGCACTCCAGCCTGGGCGACAAGAGTGAAACTCCATCTCCAAAAAATAAAAATAAAAAAAGAAATACAAATAAAGCCTTTTACCATTTACCTCCCCATTCACCAGATACTCTCTACATGGCAAGTTCAACTATGTGCTCCAAGACAGAACTCTCAAGGGTTAACAGTCAATTTACAAACCAAAGCATGCCCTCTGTGGAACTCCCACTCACCAGGAGGTTATCTCGAGAGGTAACAGTCAAAAGCATACACCCACTACTCTCTCACTACCTAGTTACAACTTATCTCTGCCCACAGATGTCAACCCAACTGCTCAGAAGATAAGACACCAAGCTAGCTAACAGACACCCACCTTGCTCACTTCCTCCTCTGCCTTTTACAAGTGTCTGCTTTCTGCTCCAAAAGTAAAGATAGCTTTGGAATAAATCACTTTCATTATACTGGAACTTAACTCTTGTTAATTGAACTTTGTGCAGCTAGCAACTGACCGGTGTTTCAGTCACAAGACCATATTATAACCTAAGAATTGGTAATAGCTTGCCTGTAGTTTCTAGCCCTCTGTAATGGACCAAGTTAGGGAGATAAAATAAATATTATTTTAAAATCAACTTTATAAGATATAATTTATAAAAAATAAAATGTATCCATTTAAAGTGGATAGTTAGGCTGGGTGAGGTAATCCCAGCACTTTGGGAGGCTGAGGTGGGAGGACTGTTTGAGCTCAGGAGTTTGACACTAGCCTGGACAACACAGGGAGACCTCATTTCTATAAAAAAAAAATTTTTTTTTAATTTAGCCAGGTGTGGTGGTGCATGCCTGTAGTTCCAACTACAGCAGTTCAGGGCTGCAGTGAGCCATGTTCACAGCACTGCACTCCAGCCTAGGTGACAGTGCGGGACCCTACAAACTGATTTCTACAAAGTCAGTTGGGATTTGGATAGGGATTATACTGAATCTGTATATCAGTTTGAGTATTGATCCATGAACACCAGATATTTTTCCAAATATTTAATTTTCTTTTTTCAGTAATGCTCTGTAGTTTTCAGAGTACAAATTTTATACCTGTTTTGTTAAACTATTTCTATCCTAATCTTTTTGATGGTATTGTAAATGAAATTATTTTCCTAATTCCATTTTCAGTTGGTTTATTGCAAGTGTGTAGAAATACAATTGATTTTTGTATATTGATCTTGTATCCTGCAATCTCAAACTCATTTATTAGTTCTAATAGTTTTTAGTGGATTCTTTGGGATTTTCTACATATAAGACCATGTCTGCAAAAACATAGTTTGACATCTTCTTCTTTTTTTGAGACAGAGTCTTGCTCTGTCACTCAAGCTGGAGTGCAGTGGTGCAATCTTGGCTCACTGCAACCTCTGCCTCCCAGGTTCAAGCGATTCTCACACCTCAGCCACTCAGCAGCTGGGATTATGGGAACGTGCCACCACACCTGGCTTTTTGTATTTTTAGTAGAGATGGGGGTCTCACCATGTTGCCCAGGCTGGTCTCAAGCTCTTGTCCTCAAGTGATCTGCCTGCCTCTACCTCTCAAAGTGCTGGGATTACAGGCATGAGCAATTGCGCCCAGCCTGTTTTATCTTCTTTACTTGTTTTAAGTCAATTCAGATTGTCTATTTCCTCAAGTCACTTTCAGTAGTTTATGTGTTTCTAAGAATTTATACATGTCATCTAGGTTATCTAATACAGTGTCATACAAATGTTCATTTTATTCTCATACTTTCATTTCTGTAATGTCTTAATCATTTCTGATTATAGTAATTTGAGTCTTCTTTTTCTTGGTCAGTCTAGCTAAACGTTTGTCACATTTGTTGATCTTTTCAAAGAACCAGCTTTGGTTTTCTTGGTTTTCTCTATTCTCTATTTCATTAACTTCAGCTCTGATTTAGATTTCCTTCCTTCTGCTTGCTTTAGGTTTAATTTGCTCTTCTTTTTCCATTATCTTCAGATGGAATGTTAAGTTATTTTAACTCTTTCCTAACATAGGTATTTACGGCTATAAATTTCTCCGTAAGCTGGGCTTTAGCTGAAGTTCTGTTACGTTGTGTCTTCGTTTTCATTCATCTCAAAGTATTTTCTGATTTTCCTTCATTTATTCTCTGACCCATTACTTAACTTAGGAGTATTTTGTTTAATAATCCACGTATTTCGAAGTTTCCCAAACTTCTTCCTGCTATTGATTTCTCATTTCATTCCATTGTGCTGGAGTACATACTTTGTATCATTTCTATCTTTTTTTTTTTTTTTTTTTGAGTCGGAGTCTCCTTCTGTCGCCCAGGCTGGACGTGCAGTGGCGCAATCTTGGCTCACTGCAAGCTCCGCCTCCCCGGTTCACGCCATTCTCCTGCCTCAGCCTCCGGAGTAGCTGGGACTACAGGCACCCGCCACCACGCCCGGCTAATTTTTTTGTATTTTTAGTAGAGACGGGGTTTCACTGTGTTAGCCAGGATGGTCTCGATCTCCTGACCTCGTGATCTGCCCACCTCGGCCTCCCAAAGTGCTGGGATTACAGGCGTGAGCCACCGCGCCCAGCCGTATCATTTCTATCTTTTTAAACTTATTGAGGTTTCACAGATTAACATATAAACCTATCCTAGAGAATGTTTCATTAGCACTTGAAAAGAATGTATATCCTCTTGTTTGTTGACAGTATTCCACAGATGTCTGTTAGGTAGTTGCTTTATTGTGTGGTTCAAGTCTTCTGTTTCCTTACTGATCTTCTGTCCGGTGGTTCTATCCATTATTGAAAGTGGGGTACTGAAGTCTCCAGCAATTATTATTGAAGTGTCAATTTCTCTGTTTCTGTCAGTGTTTGTGTCATGTATTTTGGTGCTCCATTATTAGGTGCATATATTTATAATTATTATATCTCTCTGAGGGATTAATCTTATAAAATGTCCCTTCATATAATTTTTTGTTCTAAAATCCATTTTCTCTTAAAGTATATCCACTACAATTTTCTATAGGTGCTATTTGCATATTTTATTCTATCCTTTTACTTTCATCAATCTGTTTCTATTTTGAATCTAAACTGTGTCTCTTGTACATAGTATACAGTTGGATCAGGTTTTCAACATCACTAATGATCAGGGAAATGCAAATCAAAACCACAATGCGATACCACCTTACTCCTGCAAGAATGGCTACAATCAAAACAAAAAATAATAGATGTTGGCATGGATGCAGTGAAAAGGGAACATTTCTACACTGCTGGTGGGAATGTAAACTAATACAACCATTATGGAAAACAGTGTGGAGATTCCTTAAAGAACTAAAAGTAGAACTACCATTTGATCCAGCAATCCCACTACTGGGTATCTACCCAAAGGAAAAGAAGTCATTATATGTAAAGATAGTTGCACATGCATGTTTACAGCAGCACAATTCTCAACAGCAAAATACAGAACCAGCCCAAATTCCCATCAATCAACAAGTGGTTAAAGAAATTGTGATATACATATAATGGAATACTACTCAGCCATAAAAAGGTATGAATTAATGGCATTTGCAACAGCAACCTGAATGGAACTGGAAACTATTATTCTAAGTGAAATAATTCAGAAATGGAAAACCAAACCGTATATTCTCACTCATAAGTGGGAGCTAAGCTATGAGGATGCAAAGGCATAAGAACAATACAATGAACTTTGGGGGCTTAGGGGAAAGGGTGGGAGGGCGGTGAGAGATAAAAGACTACAAATTGGGTTCAGTGTATACTGCTTGGTGATGGGTGCACCAAAATCTCACAAATCACCACTAAAGGACTTACTCATGTTACCAAATACCACCTGTTCCCTGATAACCTATGGAAATAAAAAATTTAAAAAAAAGGTTTTCAGAAAATTCAGTCAGTCTTTTGATTGGATTGTTCAACCTATTCATATTTAACATTACTGATTTGTTGGATTTATGTCCTTTTTTGTTTTCCATGTCTTACCAAGTTTTTTTTGTGACTATTTTCTAATGTAGTATTTTCATTTCTTTTATTTTTTTTTATTAATTTTGAGACAGAGTCTCACTCTGCCGCCCAGGCTGGAGTGCAATGGCGTGATCTCGGCTGACAACCTCTGCCTCCTGGGTTCAAGTGATTCTTCTGCCTCAGCCTCCCAAGTAGCTGGGACTACAGGTGCGCGCCACCACGCCTGGCTAATTTTTGTAATTTTAGTAGAGAGGAGGTGTCACCATATTGGCCAGGCTGGTCTCGAACTCCTGACCTAGTGATCTGCCCATCTTGGCCTCCCAAAGTGCTGGGATTACAGACGTGAGCCACCGCACCTGGTCGTATTTTCATTTCTTTAATAGTTTCTCATTACAAGAGAAACTTTGTTGATTTTTTTTTTTTTTTTTTGAGAGAGAGGGTCTTACTCTCTTGCCCAGGCTAGAGTGCAGTGGCATAATTATAGCTCACTGTAACCTCTAACTCACAGGCTCAGGTGATCCTCCTGCCTCAGCCTCTCAAGTAGCTGGGACTACAAGCACTCACCACCACATCTGGCTAATTTTTACATTTTTGTAGAGACAAGTTCTCACTATGTTGCCCAGGCTGGTTGTGAACTCCTGGCCTCAAGTGATCCTCTCATCTCAGCCTCCCAAAGTGCTGAGGTTACAGGCATATAATCTCAGCCACTGCACAGTCCTGAATTTTTAAGTCAATCTAGGCTTTACCATATGCATCTTTCAGAACTAGGCTAATTACATGCAAACATTGCTCTTATATATCTCTATTTTCATTTTCTCCTTTTTGTGACATTGTTATACATATTAATATTACAAACTCAACAACACATTGCTATTATTACTTTACCAACTGCAGTTTCTCTAGCTCCGTACACCTTTGCTCTTTCCTGCTCATTTCCTTTGTACCATTATCAGAAAATTTCATAAACATTACATTTTCATATTTATAGGGCCACTATTATATATAGTGTTTATATAATTTCAGTTTCTTCTTAAAATCAAGAGGAGATATTCATTTGTACTGTCCTATATAATTACACAATTACCTTTACTGGTATGTATTCAAATTACTATCTGGAGTCCCTTGCTTTCAACCTGGAGTCCTCTTTTAGTATTTCTTGCAAGGCAAGTCTCCCAGCAACAAATTCTCTTTTTATCTGAGAAAGTCTGTGTTTCACCTTCAGTTTTGAAAGTAGTTTGCTGGATATAGAATTATTGGTTGACTTTTTTTTTTTCTTTTGAGCATTTTGAAAGTGATCTGCTACTTTCTGGCTTTGTTGTTTCTCCTAAAATGGTCAGCTGTTGATATTTCCTTGAGAGTAACAAGTTGCTTTTCTCTTGCTACTTCCAAGCTTTTCTCCTGTCTTTTAGCTTTTTTGTTTTTGTTAGGACATATCTGTTTTTTAAACTCTTTGTGTTTATGCTACTTGGAATTCATATAGGTTCCTGAATATGTAAGTTATTGTTTTACAAAAAATTTGGGAAAATTTTTAGCTGTCATTTCTTTGAATGTATTTTCAGCTCCCTTCTCTCTCCTCTTCTACTGAAACTCCTATGATGTGTATGTTGGTGTCCTTAAAGGTCACACATATTTCTCTGAGGCCATGTTCACTTTTAAAAAATTCTTTTTCCTCTAATCTCTACCAATCTTTCTTCAAGTTCATTTACTATTTCTTCTGCCAATTCTACTACTGAGCCTCTGTAATTAATTTTTTATTGCAGTTACTGTTCAACTCCAGAATTTCTATTTAGTTCGGTATCTCTTTGATATTTGATATAATGTCATTGCACCTCCCTTTACTTCCTCAATTATTGTTTCCTTTAATTCTGGGAATGTTTCTAATGGCAACTTTCAAGTTTTTTCTCATAACTTGACATCCTGTCACTCTCAATTTTTTTTTTTTGAGAGTCTCGCTGTTGCCCAGGTTGGAGTGCAGTTGTGTGAACTTGGCTCGTTGCAACCCCTACCTCCTGGATTCAAGTGATTCTCTGCCTCAGCCTCTCAAGTAGCTGAGACTACAGGTGTGCACCACCACGCTAATTTTTGTATTTTTAGTAGAAATGGGGTTTCCCCATGTTGGCCAGGCTGGTCTCAAACTCCTATCCTCAAGGGATCCACCCACCTTGGCTTCCCAAAGTGCTGGGATTACAGGCATGGGCCCCACACCTGGCCTCATAGTCACTGTTTTGTTCCTTGCTTTATTTCTAGTGTATAAGTTGTACTTTCCTGTCTTTGCATGCTTTTGTATTTGTTACAGACTGGATATTTTAAATATGTTGTAGCAACTCTGGATACCAGTCGTTCCCTTCTCATATCCCTGGGGTTTGTCACTGCTTAGTGACTGGCTATTTTAGTGTAGCCCCTCCCATCCACCAGTATTAAGCCTCTGTTGTTGCTCCTCAGGTTGTCATGACTGGGTATGCCCAGTCTCCTTGGGATGACAGTTTTTTCTAGGCCCAGCTTACTCTATTCACGACCATGTCTAGCTGTTGATCTCCAATAACTGCCAGCTCTACTGTTTTCAACAATGTTCTGAGTCATAAATTGCTCTACAAGCTAATTCTATCATATTGTGACTCCTTTGAAGAAAAGGTTTCAAAGGTCTGTTTCACATTTGTTCTAATCCCAGGAGAGCTCCTGTGAGCTGTCTTATTCCCTGGTTCTCCTGCAAACTAGCTGGTCTACAGTTTATACAGATGTTGAATCTCTTCAGTTGCTTTTTACCACAACCTCTAGTGCTATGCCCTGAGATCTGAAATTATCTGTGCTGTTACAAATGAAGTCCCTTTGTTTTGGAAGACATTAGGGGTTAGTTATTTCATCTGGTTCAGTTCCCAGGCAAAATCTCTAAACCAGGGCATTGGAACTGTAACAATGGCAAGCTTCCGTGTGACACACCACCACCTCTATCTCCACCCTAGAAACTGAGTGCTTAGTGGAGGGGGTTGGGCAGCAGCCTGAAGCTTTCTCAGCTTAACTCTTCTGGCACAGAACTATCACCTCATGAGCCAGGGGAAAGATCATCTGTGTCCCAGTATTCTAAACATGCCACACCCAACGTAAAGCCTCTGGTGGCAAAGTGGGAGCTGAGTGGAAGATGTGAACCCATACTGTTCAATTGCACTCCCCTGGGTTTTAACCTCAGCAAAAGCAGCTGGGGGCAGACCGAGAATTGTTAACATCCTGCTTTTCCCAGGAAGAGGGTTCTCCAACTGGGAGGTGAGGAAAAGGGAGCCCTGTGTTCTTGGCTGCAGCAGTCTGGAGTCTCCACATTAATAAGCATAGAGGAAGCAAGGAAGCAATCTAGGTTTAAATATCACAAACTCCCATTTCCTACACAATTTTCACATTTCCTTGAATAGCTGTTTTTCTCATCTGCTGTTTGCTCACAGGATTATTTACAGAGGCTTTACATAAATAAATAGCTTTATTTTACATGGTTATTTATATTTTATTTTACATATATTTTGTTTTACATAAATAACTGGTGAAAATAATTATCACCAGTTTCCCTGAGGAGGGGGTAAGCACAGCTCTTCACACTATCACGCCAGTCATTCAGTTTTCTTTTTTTTTTTTTTTGACACAGTCTGGCTCTGTTGCCCAGGCTGGAGTGCAGTGGCGCCATCTCAGCTCACTGCAACCTCTGCCTCCTGAGTTTTCAAGCAATTCTCCTGCCTCAATCTCCCGAGTAGCTGGGACTACAGGCACCCACCACTACACCCGGTTAATTTTTGTATTTTTAGTAGACACGGGGATTCACCATGTTGACTAGGCTGGTGTTGAACTCCTGACCTCAAGTGATCCGCCCGCCTCAGCCTCTCAAAGTGCTGGGATTACAGGCATGAGCCACTGTGCCCGGCCCAGTTTTCTTTTAACTCATAAAAATCAGTATCGTCATTTTTACATTTTTGTTTTTTAGAGATGGGATCTCACTATGTTGCCCAGACTGGTCTTGAACTCCTAGCCTCAAGCGATCCTCCCACCTCGACACTACCAAAGTGATGGGATTACAGGCATGAGTTGCCACACCCAGCCTCATTATTAATTTACCCTCATTTACCATATATATATATATATATTTTTTTTTTTTTTTTTTGAGACAGAGTTTTGCTCTTGTTGCCCAGGCTCTGGAGTGCAGTGGCGCAATTTCGGCTCACTGCAACTTCTGCCTCCTGGGTTCAAGCGATTCTCCTGCTTTAGCCTCCCAAGTAGCCAGGATTACAAGCAAGCACCACTACGCCTGGCTAAATTTTGTACTTTTAGTAGAGATGAGGTTTCGCCATCTTGGCCAGGCTGGCCTCGAACTCCTGACCTCAGTTGATCTGCCCGCCTTGGCCTCCCAAAGTGCTGGAATTACAGGTGTGAGCCACCGTGCCTGGCCTCATTTACCACTTTCTTTGCTCACCATCTCTTCTTACGTCTTAAATGTTCTTTCTGATCTTAATTCTGATTCCTGGAATAAACTTTCCTAAGTTCATTTAATGAGGACATGTTGGTAGTAAACTCTTTTTATCCAAAATGTCTTTGGCCCATTTTCCTGATAGTTTTGTTTGCTACAGAATTCTAGATTACTTCTCAGCACATAAAATATACCACTCTCCTGTTTTTCATTGTTATCAAGTAGCCGTCACACTAACTGCTGTTACTTTGTAGATAATGCTTTCTTTCTCTTGCTCTTTTAGAGACTATTTTTAGTGGTTTGCTTATCAAGAGTTTCACCACTCTGGTTTCCCACGTTGTCTGTCATCTACAAATTAGCTCAATGGGTCTACAGATTGATTTATTTTCTTGATTCCTCAAATGCAAGGATGACTTTCATCAAATTGGAAAATTTCTCAGCTAAAATACCCTCAAATATCATCCCAAACCATTCTATCATCTTTTTCTGGTAGTCTATTAGATGTTCATTGACCTTTCAAAATGTCCCTGGTGTTGAGTTTTCATACATTCTACATAATTTCTTCATCTTGGTCTTCTGGTTCATTTTCTTTTATCTGCTTTGCTTTTCATGTCTAGATGTTTCACTGTTTCCAAATCTTATTTTTCTTGTCATATGCTCTTGCTTATCCTCCACCCCCACCATTTTTTGTCTTGTTCCTTCTCAATCTTTGGATATTCTTTCATTCCTTACACATACTGTATTTCAATAAATCTAAGCCATCAAGTACTGAAAAACACATCGTTTTGTGCCAGTTTAATGCTGCACTGTCATCCGAATGTTAGAGATGTTAAAAAAAATTTTGTGTGTCTTTGAATACTCTAATCCAGTAATTCCAAAATCTGCAGTCTTTGTAGGTCAGATTCTGTTATTTCTCTTAATGTATTCACAATGACTTTTCAAAACTTTGTGAATTTGAGTATGAGTCCAAAATTATCAGAATACTACCTATGGAAGGTTTTTGAGATTGTTTAAAATGTTTCAAGAGTGTACTAACATTTGTTTTTGTTAAGTGCCCAGAATACTTCAAACCTGACCACTTTAACTTCTTAGCATTTTTTTTTTTGAGACAGGGTCTTGCTCTGTTGCCCAGGCTGGAGTGCAATGGTGTGATCATTGCTCACTGCAGCATTGACTTCCCAGGCTCAAGCAATCCTCCCACCTCAGCATCTCAAGTAGCTGGGGCTACAGGTATGCACCTAATATTTTTGTTAAAAATGGCATGCCTGGCTTAATTTTTAAAATTTTTTTGTACAGACATGGTCTATGTTGCCCAGGCTAGTACCCAACTCCTAGGCTCAAGCAATCCTCTCATGTTGGCCTCCTAAAGTTCTTAGCTTAATTTTTCTAACCACATTGGTAGTATGAGTTTGGCTCTAAATTGATTTGTCAGCTTGTGGATACAAATTATCAGGTGTTTTTTTCCTTCTCTCAATCTGGTTTTCTTACTTTCCACTCTGAGGTAGCATATTCTGGTGCATTCTTTCACTGAGTGTTATCATCTTTTGAGGTTCCAGGTTTTGGAAGACTGTCTCACTCTGAATTCATATTAATGTTGGCCACTAGGCTTTGTTTCTCTTCTAGAGCTTAGCCCATTCCAAAGTCGTCACAAACAAAAAGACTGGGATAACTGTCAGGGAAAATGTCCCCTTTAATACTGTTATTTCTCTGGATTCATGCTTTTTTGTTCAATTCCACATTAAGCCTTTTATTTTTAAATTTCTCATCTACCAAGATGTTGAAACAACATCAAAATACAGTTATCTACCTTACATTAAGATTCACCGGCTGTTATTCTGCTGCATTTGCACTATCTCACATATGCTTTATACACCCACAACAGTTTTGCCTACTGGAAAACAGCAAAAAGAATGACACTTCAGCTCTCATTATTCCAGCATACATCTCTGAAGAAAAGGGACATTCTTCTATTCAGGCACAAAACCACTGTCACACCTAAGAAAACTATTCCATATAAGAATTCATATACAAATTTTCTGAAATGTTCCTAAAATATGTTTAATGGCTGGGTTTAATTCAAAATGAAATCAAAGTTCATGTAGTACATTTGATTATACTGTATTTCACTGCATATTGATTATATTGCACTGTTTTATATAGAACAGCCTCCCCACCTGTTTTGTACTTTTTAAGAATCCAAACCAGCGGTCCTGTAAATGTCCTACATTCCGATTTTGTTTAATTATTTCACGTGATTAGATTCAGGTCAAATGTTCTTGGCAAAAACACTACACAGGTGGTGAAGTGGAGCTTTAGAGTATCTTCCTTGTTAGCTCTATGATGAGTTTAAAGATTTTCGCTTTTTAAAGAAATCTCACCCAGCATTTCAGGTATTTTGTACCATCAGGAGGGTTCTTCAGGGCATGCAGTCTGTCATACTGCCAGAAATGCATGCCCCTATGTAGTATTGCCTTTCCAGATCACTAACGGTAACATGTTCACAAATGAAAGACTGCTGATACATTTACCACCAACTGAGGTAAGGTAATAAGAAAAGGGGATGCTTGAGACAAAATCTTCCATAAGATGTTCTATCCTACTAATTCATGTTTACATTTATTGTTCCCTAAAAGTCCGGAGCCTAATATGGGTGGTTGTTGAGTTTTGCAGTCTAAGGATCAATTAATATAGGATTACATTAATATTTAGGGCTGAGGATAGACCTGAAAGACTTGAGTTCCAGTCTGAAAGCCTTTTCTTAGGTAGAAATTACATTTTGAACCTACCCTTTCATGGCACAGAAGATATGAAAAAAGAAACAATATCTGTTGAGAATTTATTGTGTGTCAACCTTGTGCTATAAATGATCTCAATTCATCTCCATATTAATTTCATGAGCTGGATATGACTATCCTCATTTCACAAATAAGCCAAGTAAAACTGAGAGAAGTCATATTGGTAACACAAGGGTTCAACCCCAAATCTGGACAATGGCAGAACTTGTATTTTTTTCCACTATATAAAATCCTTCTAGAAGGGTAACAATTATGAATTCCCATTCTGATGTTTTACTTGGTTATTCAAGGCCTTAAGCTCTGTATAATTTTTTTAAAAACCATTTCTTGAAAAAATAGTCTATACTCACTCATTCCTTCTATGCCCCATTCACCTAACCCACTGTACACTTGTTGCTGCTCAAACTGGAACAGCTTTTATCAAGGTCATTTATAACTTCTATATTGTTAAATTCAATGGCCACTTCATCTTTACTTCAACACTTGACATCAGCAACACCCCCAACACCCCAACTTGAAATCTCTTTTTCATCTTCTATCATCACTCTCCTGGCTTTCCAGACTAATCCACAGGAATCCTTTGTGTTTTCTTTTCCTAGTTCTTAAATATTGTTTCCTCTGCTGTTGTAACTATTCTGCTCTTCCCATTCTATAAATTTCCTAGACAGTATCATATTCTTATACTGCTTTAGTTACCACTTATACTAGAAGCTAAACTTAGATGTTTATGGCTGCCATGCACTAGACATATTCAGTGATGAATAAAAACAAATATGATACCTAACTGATGGATCTCACAGGCTCTATCTCCAGCCCAAGGGTTTCTCATGAGCACCAGAACCATAGAAACCTGCACCTTAATTTTCCATTAGTAGGTCACACTCAATACATCCCAAACTGAACTCACTCCCCTGCTTCACTCATAACCTATTCCCTTCTCCTCCTCTTCCTAATTTTAATAGGTGCTAGCAACTCCATGGCTTCAATTACTGGTCCATTTTACTAAGTCTCTCAAGTTTGACTGCTATTCTCCCATTCTACTGCCAGATAGCTAATTAAGGGCTCACCTGAATTACTTAGAGCATACAATTGGGTCTCTACCTCTAATATTCTGCAGAACTCACTCTTCACTGCAACAATGATCTTTCAAAAAGGCAAATCTGATTATTTCACCCCTCCAGTCCCCACCTTGCTTAAAATTCTTCAAGGACTCCTTGTTGGCCTCAGCGTAATTCCCAAACCCTTTAATATAACTTACAAGACTCTCTGCTTGAAGAGGACTCTGCTCAATTTTTGAGTGTAGTATTTTACCACTCCAACTTACACTGTTTCATATTAACTTTCAGTTAATTAACTTTTCAGTTCCTGGAATACATACATGTTCTCTCTCACTCATTCTACATGTTGTATTCTCTTTTCACTCTCTCTTTTCCTTGTCCACTGTCCTTTTATGAGTGAAAGAAATTGCTTTCCTGGCAACAAAGTTTGGGTTAGATCCTTTCCTACGCATTACAATTATATTCTGTTAATCCCTATCATAACATTGATTACTCCAACACAGAGTCTAAAGTCTGTGAAGGCAACGACTATATCTTCTTGTTCACTACTGTATCTTTGGTGCCTGGCACACAGTGTAAATTTTTAAAATGATTTAAAACTATGATTAAGTTTCAACTCACAGAAGAAGAAAAAAAGAAATTCATTTGAAAACTTTTTCAATTTTCTAATTTAATAGAAATAACCAAAACAATGTGGCTTTCAAACAAGGGTTTAAAACTAATCTAATACAACTTCTACAACACATTCCAGAGCATTATAACAAGAATTATTTACAGGCAGCTAATGTATTAAATAACCATGAAAAGAAAAAACTTGCTTTTATTACACACCAGCAAAAACACAGGAACGAAACAATTAGAAACTGCAACCTTGTTTTAAAAAATTAAATATGATTATTTAGAGAATACGATACCACAGAAACAGCACTTTTTAAGAATCATATTGAAGGGCAGTTAACTATGTGCAAAAATAATAGTACTAGTAGTAATAATAATAATGAGGGGAGGAGACCAATTGAAATACTGGAAGCAAGGAACTAGTAAGGCTGTGAATTTAACCCTTTCGTGTGTAGGTATGTTTACATAAAAAATTAACAGGCTTTCAAATTGCACAAATCTTTTTTTATAGGCTTATGTATATGTTTCACTGTGTTTTAAAATGTAGTAGATGCCTACATTTTTCAGAACAAGGAGCAGACATGCATTCCATCCTTAAGATTGAAATTTAGGCCACACTTGAAAGGGAATATTGCAGTGGCAGTTACAAAATCATTTTGGTGCCTTCCCACACATAAATTTGGTGAATTTAAAAGAGGAGCATTTTTAATTTTAAAGATCACTTTCTAGAAAAGGGCTAAAATTAACTTTGTACACTTTGTAGTTTGATATGACAAATATATCCAAATTAACTTATTTTTGAAGATAGTTTTGTTTCTCCGATACAATAAAAAATATATAAAGGACCACATAGGCAAACACAAGGAACTAAGATGAAAGAAATGCTATACATGCATTTTGACCAAGTAAAAGAAACCATTATATTCAAGAGTACGTGTTGAATCTGAAATGTCTATGTAAACTGTGGCATATAAATTTTTTTCCTTAAAAAAGTACCTTCAATTTTTTTACTCAAACACTTACTTTTAAAAAAATATGCAACTTTCCCCAATTTTTAAAATAAAATGCCACAATATATTGTCATTACTTCCAGCATACATTTAAATTTCTTAATTTTTAAAAGATAGACTGGGTGATATGCATACAAACTTTCCTATAAAATCACCATCCAGGAGAGGATTCTGACATGCTATTAGGCAACAGACTCAAAGCAGTGTTATTGCTTTATCAAGGAGGAGATTAACTGTGAGGAAAAAAAAATTAAATATCCAGGTCCGGTACATGATCAAACTGTATTACACCTTGAAAATCTTGAGTCACCTTCAGCAGATCATTAACATAGATGGTACAGAAATTAAGAATTCATGGTATGAATTAAGAATCTGTTTTAACTAAGGGAGTTGGGTGCGTGGATTTTTTATAAAAACCACTCACTGATCCGATGCTGAGTATGCAAATAAGCAGTGCTGATTTTGACAAGAAATGAGATTTTTATATTTCACATGTTGTACATGAATGGGGTTGGGTATGGGACGTAAAAGCCAAGGGAGACGGGGCCACAGCATCTACTCCCATTTTGGATAGTAAGAGACCATTTAATAACATACAGTAGGCCACAATCCAAGGGCATAGTTGGAAGACCTGAATCTATTATCTTATTAACACTAATCACTAATAATTACATGGCAGGATACCTGCTGAGGTAATTGATAAATCTACAATTTGCACACTTATAAACCTTTTACTTCTATTTAAAAGCATTATTTATTTCAATTAACTAAAAATTCCAAAACTTATCACAAAAAATGAGACAACTGACTTAGCATTACCTAAAATTCCCTTATGTTAAGATACAGAAGTCAGAAAGTACCAACTTGTTGATCCAAAAATAATAATTTCAATAGTGGATCCAATGCCTTATTTCTCTGTAGTAATGGTTTGATGTTTCCATATAGAGCACGACCTACAATCTAACCATACTTTAGAACTTTCACATGCTTTGCCTTATAAAGCAATTCCTTCACTCAGTGAATTGGCCCAGCCCAGTGCTGAAAACACAAATTTAGGTCAGCGGAACAGACTGAGCAACACTTTGTTCTTAGTTTTCTGATGGAAGAAGTAAATTGAAGTACAGCAAAAACTTTAAAAGCTTTTAAGAAAACATTATTATGTGGACTTTTCTCCAAATCTTCTAAAATACTGCCATTTAAACAACAAATACAAATGTGAGAGAGTATAAAAACAAACTGCCTTCAGGGACTGACAGATACAATTTTGTCTTTTTAAAACATAAACTAATAGGAAAACATATATCTAAATATCAATTTAAGTTTTTATACTTTTTAACCATAGGTATATTAGAGCTGAAAAAATCAGCTTAGAAACACAACGATCAGTGTGCAAGAAAAAAGCTTTAATAAAAAATCTAAAGTGAATACCTTAATTTAATGGTGGTATGTTGATAGCTATTAATAGTAATTCCTCAGCAGTATAAATTATCTTAACAGAAGTGGAGGCTATTAAATGTTGACAAAAAAGTGGCTTTTAAATTGCTTTAACCAATCTTAAATTAAAACCAAAAAAACCTAAAAACTCTATCTAACATGTAATTTTAAGGAAACACAATTATTTTTTAAGGCCCCAAATACTGAAAAATATTTACTTAAAATGCTTCTCCCCTCAGTTGGCAGAATCTATTTATGACTCATTATCTACAATTTTTTTTAAAAGGATCCATTTGAAGAGCAATACAAAATATTAGAACTCAAAGGCCTGACAAAATGAAGTTATACTGCTGCTATTCCTCACTTTCTAAAAATGTGCCCTTAGATATATGTCTACTTACAAACTGAAATCATGGATTTTGTGAAAAAAGAAGGAAATTGGCATAGGCATAAGTATTTTTAAATAATTTTCTCCCTCTTATTAAAAAACATTTTTAGGAATTTAAAATTTGAGTAAAATGTTTCAACAGTTTGGTATATTTTCAACGGCTTAAATTATTTTTAAAAAATTGAAAGAAAAGTGAAAAGGAAGCCAGGAATAAAGTAAATCAATAGCAATAATAAAATCAATACTCTTTAAATACACAACCAGAAAGCCTGAATCATATTCCTGTTTACCCCCACCCCTTGTTAAGAAAAGAAAAACAACCCAAAGGAATTTGTATAATAATTTCTTTAGAGCACTTTATTTGATTCAATATGCATTAAAAAATATTGACCTCTTAGACAATTACGTGAAATAATTTTCTGAGTAGTCTACTCTCTGAACTGCTTAAACTGAATTTTTAAAAAGGCAAATAAATGATTTGCCACAAATCTGCTGACTTCTGAAAAATATCTAACAGCAAATTCTTCTATTTTGGTCTCTGAATATTCTAATGTGTCCATACAAAAGTAGGACTAAAATCTTTAATCAAACAAAAGAGAAGCCTGTAACAGTGTAGAACACACATTTTGAATCTGAGCATCACAAATGAAGAAAAGAAAAATGAACCAGAGCCAAGTTGGTTTATCGGCCTCGGGTGCTGTAATTGGGGTGGTAAAGGTGGGTTTACTCCAGTAACCATTCAAGTGGGGATTGGCTCATTTTCAGGATTTACTTACAGGTCTCTTCTAAGTCCTTTAAGCCCCCAGTCCATGCAAATGTCCCACTTGGTGGACAGATGAGTAATCTAACCCCACCGGGTTTATTTCAATATTTCGATATTTCAATAATAAGCTGCTTCTGAAGATTTTTTGAGAAGTCTGTTCTCTATTAAAATAAGATAGAACCTCAAAATATGAATGTGAACATTAGAAATAGACAGCATATATTACAAATCCATTCTTGATAGGAACATTAGTAAGAATACACATTAGCTTAAAAAACAGGCTCAGCAAATGTTGCTGATCTGCCAAAAGTTTTAGTTCACTATTTACAAATAAGACAAAGTGAAATACAGAAAATTTTACACATTTGGTAGTTGACAGATACTGTTTGCCAATAGTGGTCTATCAGAAAACTGACATGAAGGAAGACTGGAAAAGAGCCAGTTGTCACCTTCTCAAATTTAAATGTACAGAAAACTAGATTAATTTTGAAACAAACATTCTGCCTTTCATGGGAATAACTGTATGATCACATGATTTGATTGGGAAGTACAATTGTGAGGAAGTGTTTTCTGGAAACGACTACTATAACTCTAAATAATCCACTAATGAAAAGTTACCATTTTTGTTTCAGTAGACCATTGAAGTTGATTAAATGATAACTAGTGGTAGTGTTTCCTAAACCCTAAGTATGAGTAGAAAATAAAACCACTGCTGAGTTCTTTATATCAATTTAAAAACTAAGACCCAACAGCATAAAAATGAGAAAAAATACAATGGCATGATTCAATGCAAATCTGCACTGACATTAAAGTAGAATCTGAGCTACTTGGGTTTTTAACTAGAAAACAACCTGATATGTATGTATGTGAAGGGGGAGGGTTAAAAGTTGTTTTAATAACTGTGCGACCTAGTCCAAAAAGAAAATTTATCAAGTGACACGAGTCTCAAGTATTTACTCGTATACCAAGTATCCTGCACCAATCAATAGCACACAATCATCAACATTTGCCATTTCTAACAATCAGAGAATCATCCCCATTAGAACAGAAATCCTCAAATCATTTCACTTTTGCTTTTTGCTTTGAAACTTGCAAACAGACTTCTCTCCCCCTTTCTTGACAAGAATGTGTTTCTGTCCATTATTTCAATCTAATACTGTGTAAAAGCTATCAGCTTCTTCAAGGAGGTGCCCACTGTAGGCAGGATATTCCAGCAACACTTAAAAGTTTTCTGGGATTTTTGTGGTTTTTTTTTTTTTTTCGTTTTTTTTTTTTAAACAATTGATTTAAATCCATGTCATTTTACTTTATATGTACTGGTCTCTCATCTGACTTTAGGCGTTTTCTGCGGGGCTGTATAAAGTCTTCATCAGAGTCCTCAGTTACCTCACCATCATCCTCTTCCTGCTCAAACTCTGGCAAAGGTGCGAAGGTCCTGTCTGAGTAGATCTCTGTGAGTTTATCTTCAAAGTACAATGCAACTGCTTTCCCTGCCTGAGCTACTTCTGAATCAGCCTGCAAGCAAAAGATAGGAATATTCACCTATTGGTAATGCATATTCCTTCACCAAGTTTGCATGGTCTGAAAAGCTTACCTTCAAATTAATCTCTTGTGTGTCTGCATAAACTTGAACAACTTTCATCATCTAAAAAGGATACCAGAGTCAAAAAAAAAAAAGGGAAATTATAATCCTTTCTAAAGTTATGAGACTGCATAGGATTGGCGACGAAAAGTCAGCCATACTAGGGAGAACAAATTGCTATAATCAGATAAAGTGCTTTTCTAAAATTCTACAGAACATGGAACCATTTTCTTTACAAAGCCCTGTTACTAAAGCTACTGTGAAACCTCAGTAATTGTCTTATTTTGAATTATCAAGGTCAATCTGAATAGGAATTGGTCTGAACACATCAATCTATCCAAGAGAAAAATATTTGTGAAGCATATTATATAAGAAACGTTGCTTTAAAAAACTGACAAACTTTCAACAAACCACTTAATAAAAATTCTATCTGTATAGCAGTATGTTAATCATAAACTATTTATTACTGAGGCAGGAAACATGGGTCTTCTTATCAACTATAGTTCATGAAAGCATATTTATTTGAAAATAATTTAACTGCACTGAAAAATAAGACAGAATTTGGGACTAAATATAACTTAAAACTAGTGAGATTTTACTAATATACTCTGTGCCATACTGCTATAAAGGTGACTTAGAATTTTCACCTTATGAGGATTTTGTTTTGTTTTTGATTTTAAAATGCCATCTGGATGCTTCCAGAGGCAGCTATAGGAATACGTTACAGGATCCAATGTGATTTATTTTAGTAATAATCATATGGCACCCAAATTACATCAGCAATAAAGAGACTTTAGTATTAATCTTTTAAAAGATTTTGTGGATTCTCATTAAATTCCATTTTCTTCTCCTACAATGAAACTCTTCCATAACAATAATAGAATCGATTTTATCCCTAATAAAAACAATTTCCCTGAAACAGGTATATAACACATTTCTTCTCAAGGCATGGCTAACTCAAACTTACCCTCAAAAAAAAAAAAAAAAAACAAAAAAACAAAAATAACAAAAAACCCCCCAAACCAAAAAACATAACCAAAATTAATCAAAGTCACACTGCTGAAATAAGAAAACTTAGTATTATATACTCTGGGCTACTATTCAAGATGGGTCACCAGAGATTAGTTTGTTATTTTAAGGTTCTACATTTATGTTGTCAATAATAAAATGCAAGGACATGGGTACAGATAACTTTCCTAATAGTACCCAAAACGTAAGCTGTTTATAATCATATTCCACAAAATATACGTAACTACTGACAGTACTTTCCATACTTATGCCAATCCTCAACTCATTTAGAAAAGGATATTTGATAATATTCTTAATTTATTATATTTAAGTATATACTCCAAATTATACACAATAAATTTTCTTCACTGGAGCTGTTAATACAATCAGATGTTACTTTTGACAGGACTTTAGCAGAAAAAAAAATTTTAATAAAATTAAAGTCAGCAGAAAAAATAAAACAAGGAAACAAACAAAAACTAACAAATCAAGACTCTATAGGTTGGAAGTTAACATACTTCATTAAACCTTTCACAGTTCTTGAAAATCAAACGGACATCGGCCACAAAGTCATCTGGGATTTGGTAGTGTTGGGAATGTTTTTTCTGAAGCTTCTTTTTCACGGTGGATAAATCCATTGGTTTCTTTATAATTTTATAGTAGTTTGGTATCTAAAATAAACACATAATGGCAAATAAGAATTCTCCAAAAATGCCAAACTGTTTAATTTGAAAATGCATAGCATATTAATTTTAGGGAAAAAAATTATTATAGAGCCAGCTGCTTGCAAATTTTGAGTATAGACGTATGTACTTTACATCTTCATGAAAACCAAATCTTATGCGGCATATGTGCCAATCTTCATGGCTAGTCCAAGTCCCCAAAGTCCTACTTTTAATAATAAGATTTGGAAAGAAAGCAATTAGCAAGGGTAACCAACCAGTAGCCTTGAGGCAACATTTGACTTACCAGAATTTTATGACTCCTTAGGAGTTTTTTTTTTTAAAGAAAAAAATTTACAAAATATATTAATGTTACAATTAGAATATGATGTCTTTTGGAAAACATAACAGGGAATATCATTTACATCACGAAGTCTTAGTAACAAAGGAAGTAAGACTAAGAACATAAGAAAAATTTACTAACTTTATTAACCATTTAGTGTTCACACTAGGGAATTCTGACCCCAACTCTGGCGAAAAATTTCTACCCTTGGGATAAAAGTAAAGTTAGAGAAGCTATTTTATTGATTGATTGACTAATTGATTTTTGAGATGGAGTTTTGCTCTGTCGCCCAGGCTGGAGTGCAGTGGCGCAACTGTGGCTCATTGCCACCTCCATCCCCTGGCAATTATCCTGCCTCAGCCTCCCTAGCAGTTGGGATTACAGGCGTGCACTACCACGCCCGGCTAATTTTTATATTTTCAGTAGAGAGGGGGTTTCACCATGTTGGTCAGGCTGGTCTTGAACTCCTGAACTCAAGTGATCTGCCTGCCAGGCCTCCCAAAATGATGGGATTACAGGCATGAGCCACCATGCCCGGCCAAGAAGCTACTTTAATAGTCCATAAAAAGAAAACATTTGAAAGTCATTTTCTACTTTAAAATCCCTGCACTTAAAGATGAGACAAATTTTCCAGAAACAGATGATTACTGCTTGTACAGAACATCTTCCTTCTGTCTATACCTTTTGTGATTTAAAATTCATTTCTGAGGCTACCCAGTAAACAAGTCAACTACCATTTAATATTCTCTAACAGGCCTGGTATGTAATAATGTACTATTCAACAACTGATGGCTAGCAATAAAATGTGTGTAGAATATTCTTACCCCACTTATTAGGCACCAAACACCTCTAATCTTCCTTTTATAGCAGCATTTTAGAGCCTTTATTCCTTACAAAACTCAATGACTATAGACTATGCTAAATATTTCACATAGGTTATCTTATATAATCCTCAGAACAACCCAATGAGGTAAAAAATCGTGTCAGAAAACTTGAGTCTTAGAGAAGTTGAAGAGCTTATTCCAGAAGGCTGAGGTGTAATACAACTTAGTCTAAGGCCATACTCTTTTTTTTTTTTGAGACGGAGTCTCGCTCTGTCGCCCAGGCTGGAGTGCAGTGGCGCGATCTCGGCTCACTGCAAGCTCCGCCTCCCGGGTTCACGCCATTCTCCTGCCTCAGCCTCCGGAGTAGCTGGGACTACAGGTGCCCGCCACCGTGCCCGGCTAATTTTTTGTATTTTTAGTAGACACGGGGTTTCACCGTGGTCTCTATTTCCTGACCTCGTGATCCGCCTGCCTCGGCCTCCCAAAGTGCTGGGATTACAGGCGTGAGCCACCGTGCCCGGCCGCCAGAGCCCATACTCTTTAAGTATTATGAGACTTCCCCACCGAGCTACTAAGGTAGGCAACTCACCGAAGCAGGAACAGGCTCCTGGAATTCAATACTTAATTCATGGCAATAGAGGTAAAGCAGAAGACGTTCACATTTCTGGCCCAAACAAGGAAAGGAAAGCACATGAAATACTTTTCTCCTAATAAAACATTCTCAAGAATGAGAACTATATCACAATAAAGTTTGATTACAACAAACTGAACACAAGCCCCCTGTTTACTAGATACTCAACTAAACATAAACACCCAAAGAAAATTCTCTTGCTTCTCATTTTGTTTTCAGACTATCTTTTGTTCTACTTTAAATAAGAATGGAAGATAACTAAGGTAATTTATGGAAGGGAGTCATAAAAGCAACATCTAACACTTTGTGCAAAAATTTATAAATTACTTGGTAATAAATAAATAAGTAAATAAATTATCACTGTTGCTCCTCATGGTAATTCCTTAGACAGGCAAGACAAATGTTGAAAGTTATTATCCCCTTTCTTCAAATGATTCCAGTCAGGTTCAAAATGAAAATGGCCTTCTCAGTCTAACTCCAAAAATATTTTTTTACCCAATCATGAGTAAACTGAAATGCATTTTACATTCACAGTCTTCTATTTATCTAAACTTCTTTTAATACAAGTTTGTATACCCTAAACACATATCTTGTCTTCACAGATAGTGGATGAGGGTTTTTACCAGTATATACACCAGAGTAGAGCCAAACTTAACTCTTAATGACCGCACAACAATGCAAAAGATTCTGTCTTTGGGAATCAGACTACAGGCCAGATTGGTAAAAATCTGAGTAAAGTAAGGAGAGAGTTTCCATTTTTAATATGATGAGAAGCTATTAGAGGATTTTAAGCAAGGAAATGATAGACTTGTTTACTTTTTTAAAAAGAACACTGTTTAATACAGAAAACAAACTATAAAGGTCAAGAGCAGAAGCGGGGAGAGCAGTTAAGAGATCATTACAATAGTCCAGATGAGAAATTACGATGTAAGGTAAGAAAATGGTATTATAGTTATTATTATTTCATTTCTAATAGGTTTCTAACCTGAGCAACAGAAATGAATGGTGGTATCATTCAATTAAGGGGAATACTGGGGGAGGAATACAGTTTTTTATGTCGTTATTTGCTTGGTTTTGTGCTTGGAGGGAGAGGATTAGAAATTAAGATTTTAGTTGGGACATGTTAAGTTTGAGGAATCTGGATAGAAAGGTCTGTAGTTCAGGGTTAGAGGAAAAAAAGACTTCAGAAATCATCAATATACCATCAGATGACAGGATTAAAAATTAAATGTTATCAGGTTTTGTGTATGCTACACAGGAAAAAAAAAAAAGGTGTATATATAGGCAGAC
Organism: Gorilla gorilla gorilla; assembly: GCF_029281585.2. NCBI lineage: Eukaryota > Metazoa > Chordata > Mammalia > Primates > Hominidae > Gorilla > Gorilla gorilla. Next base: position 118,805,464 of record NC_073224.2, read on the forward strand.
AACTACTGAATCCCAGTGACAAATCAACTTATTTGACACTTACCCTTTGGTCCACGGGGCTTAACCCCTGCGCAGTTTTCCCCTTCTTACTATGTTGCAAATTATCACAATCATATTCAACTTCTGGCTTTCCAATATCTCTACAAAATGTGCATATCCAGTCCCCACTAGACAGGGAAATAGGCAATTAGTCCACGTAATTATAAGAAAGCCTGCTCTAGAGAAGCTACTTCCCTGGACTGGGGCCTGGTTTATATTCTTAATAATTTTTTGAAAAAAGGGAGGTTTTATAGTTGTGAAATCTCGTCAGCTGAAGTCATGTGATTAAAAACTCCTCTAAATTTTCCTAGTCACGCATCAATTGATTACTTTCTGGAATGCATTATAAAAATGGCACCTCCGCATTAAAAGGGGGTCTCTTAGTAGTGATGAGCAGTACTTGCAGCATAAGGCCTAAGACCAATTCTCTCAGATCCCAGTATCACCATTATGTGGACTCAGTATTTATGAACAAGAAGAGCACAGGTTACAGAGTTTCTCAGGTATCTTGTACTGTTTTGGCATGTATTAAAATGCCACAAGTAAATCAGTTCTTTTTTCGTGGTCAAAACCTAGAACACACAAACACATACCTGCAGGCACAAGCACATGTATATATACCTCCTTTTTTTTGGAGACAGAATCTCCCCCTCGCCCAGGCTGGAGGACAGTGGCATAATCTTGGTTCACTGCAACCTCCGCCTCTCGGGTTCAAGCGATTCTTGTACCTCAGCCTCCCTAGGAGCTGGGATTACAGGCGTGCACCATCATGATCGGCAGATTTTTGTATTTTTTTTGAGACACAGTTTCACTGGGTCCTCCAGGCTGGAGTACACAGTGGCACGATCCTGGCTCACTCCAACCTCTGCCTCCCGGGTTCAAGCAATTCTCATGCCTCAGCCTCCTAAGTAGCTGGGATCACAGGGGCCTGCTACCATGCCCAGCTAATTTTTGTAATATTTGTATGGGGTTTCACCATGTTGACCAGGCAACTCCTGACCTCAGGTGATCTGCCTACCTTGGCCTCCCAAAGTGCTGGGATTACAGGTGTGAGCCACTATGCCCGGCTACCTCCTATCTTTTAATCCTGCCAAGTATATACTTTGTTTTTATCAGGATTTCTTATCAAACTATGAATTCTAAAATGATTCACTCCCTCTCTCTATATAAATAGATACATGGAGATATATAGAGAGATATATATATAGATCCTAAATCTAGGGATTGTACTAACCAATCTATTTGTTTTTCTTTTTTAGAGACGGAGTCCTGCTCTGTCACCCAGGCTAGAGTGCAGTGGTGCAATCTCGGCTCATGGCAACCTCTGCTTCCCAGGTTTAAGCAATTCTCCTGGCTCAGCTCTCCGAGTAACTGGGACTACAAGGTGTGTGCCACCATGCCTGGCTAAGTGTTTTTTTTTTTTTGTATTTTTAGTAGAGATGGGGTTTTGCCATGTTGGCCAGGCTGGTCTCAAACTCCTGACCTCAAGTGCTCCGCCTGCCTCAGCCTCCCAAAGTGCTGGGATTACAGGTGTGAGCTACCACGCCTGGCTAATTTACGCCAACATTTTACAATCCTTTCAAAGCATTTGCTATTGAAAGAAGGCATTCAGTGGCAAAATTCTGACATTCCAGTAAATATTACTACCCAAAGAAAAGAAAATTCTTAATTTCAAGATCAAAGTGCCAATGCTTTTCTTTTCTAAATAAGAGTAAAGAAAAAGAAGGCCCTTATTACATCTCTAGCAAATAACTCTATCTCCAAAGACTTAGGTAAGAAATTACAATTCTTCAGAAAAATATTCTGGCACTGTTTAAATATCTACTAGTTTTCTAATCCAAAAGGTTAACGCTTTCAAAGAGGGCACTATTATTCAATTAAAGTTACTGCTTCTCAGGAATTTGAGAAGATATATCTTTTTTTTTTTTTTTTTTCAATTTATAGCAAGAAAAAAGGTGGGTTTACCCCAAGAATACTGATTTACTTTCACCAAAAAGAAATTGGGGGACAAGAGAGGAAGGAGCAGACTGAAAAAAACAAGTATGACTCTACTATTTTATGGTCTCTGAAATCAAGAGACAAGAGGTTGCGTGAACATAAAATAATAAATGGAAGGGAAGAACTACAGCTCTGCTAAACCAAAACCTACCACTTGTAGATGCAAAAACTGATCCCTGATAATTAGTGAATTGCTCAAGCTTACTACAGAATTAGAACCAGACTGCAGGTTTTGTAACCTTAGCCCCCTATTAATTTAGAGTTTTATCTATTTTCCTTATACTGAATATAAACTAAAAGCCAGGAGATGAAATCTACTCTTTAACATTAATGTACTACTTAGATCTTAGATATTTTATTGTTAGTTTCTCTGGAAGCTAATACCAAAAGAATAACAGGCTCCCTGTTTTATAGAAATACTATGCACTGGTTAGAAGGCCATCTGCCCTGAACAATCTTCTGTTATTTATTTTTAGCTTATGAAAATCAACACCAAAAATCAATTATTTCACTGGTACCTTGGAAAGCTAAGTAGTGTTGGAACATGACAAGTTAGATGAAAGACCTTTGGACATTTTTCGCAGCACAAGAGATCTCCTCCGTTTTGGCAGACAGCACACCAGTCTTCATTTGGGTCATCATCTTTATTGTTGCCATCTCCTCCAATCCTTGCCGACCTGTGCATGAGGCTTCGAATTGGGGACTTTCCATTAACAAGGCTGCTGAGCCCTGACTGTTTGCAGCTTTCATTCATATCTGCAGGTTCAGTTTTCACATGGTTTTCCAGGCTTGCCAATGCATCCAACTCACTTTCTAGATGCAGGTTGGTTGAGAGAGGTGGTGTCAAGCTACTCTCAGGACTGCTCAACTAAAACAAAACGATGACAAATTCTTGAAGAATCATTTAATCTTTATTGTATGCCATATGTGTATTTAAAAGTTATGTGAATATGCATATAGATATACTGATGTAACAAATTTATTTTATAGATCACAATAGTGCCATAAAGAAATGACAATTACCCCAAAATTATTCAGGCACGCTAACATATGATTTTAAGGGGTCTGCTCCTCTGATAATGTCTCACTCAAATAATAAGTAAATTAATTAAACTGTTAAGCTATTGATTGGGAAGTGAGCATAGGGTTATACTTTTCCTTGAGAGAGCTAATTATGGCACACCCCTTTTCACACCCAGAATCTTTTGCATAGCATTTTAGAAGCATTCTATAATATTCTTCTGCTCACCTATCATTCTACTATATTGTAGGAAGGCTGCAACAACATAAAAGAAATTGTTCACCAACCTTGGCACCCATTTTTTTTTTATGGGGGTACTTTCTAAACCAAGTTCTGGATGAAGACGTAACAATACTCCAAAACCAAGGCTGAATCTCTTGCTCTCTGAATCTATATATACTGTGTTAAATATACCAATACCTTGAGATGAATTCCTAGGTGCCAACCATATAAAAAAGGAAAAAGAAGCCCGGTCAGAAAGAGAAAACAAAAATCAAAATATTTAAACCAAGAGGGGCTTGGCCTTCCTTCATTCTGTATTAGAAATTTTATAAATGTTCCACTCAAGGAACTCCAGAATGATTAGTAATACATAAGCCAAAAGACAATCTTCCTATCACAAAACTCTGATCAATAAATTTCTTTCATGTCAGCAATCTTAATGCTGAGCTCACAGGTCCAGGAGAATCCCAAAGATCTTTTGTGGCCTGAGATTCAATGTGACTACTGAAATAATAATTTCAGGACAAGATACAATCTGATTTAGCATCATGGGAAGAATATTGACTAAATACAAATTCAAAGATAATTTCAAATGAGTACTTAATACAATTAACTCTTTTCTGATTAATTACAGCTGACTCTTAGACAAAAAAGTTGAGTTAGAAAAAGAGATATCTGGCTTGTGCCAGGCATGAAATTTCAAAAATAAATGTTTCTAGACCCACTACTTAGTCTTAATATACTCAGAGCTGAAAGAATCAATGAAGTGATGTCCTTAAGTCCCTGTCAGACCCCAGTGGGAGCTTACCATGCAAGCACTCCTCCTGCCATCCTCTGTTTTTTCTTGTTTTACACCTCCTGAAAAGCTACATATTTCATCTTCAGTCCCAGGTTCTTGCTTGACCTTCACCTGATCAGATTTGAAACTAAGACTTGTCTTCTCAACAGTTCTTCCTGATGACCCACAGCTAATAAGAAACAACAAATAAAGATCACATACGTTTGACTATATGGTATAAATAAAAACAATTATATGAAAAGTAATGTTCACTAAAGTGAAGACAATAGACAATTAACTTTACAGAAGATAAGGATACCTCATAATGTAGTTAAGGGGAATGTGGTATAAAGCCTAGCTTAAAACTCTTTAAAATTATGCAGCAACTTTCAGAAGACCCTAAAAACACATTTTATGGTTTGAAGCACTATCTTCACACACACACACGCACACACACACACACACACTCCTATTTCTTAGCTCTGTCCACTGAAAAGGCCTAAGAAACAATGAACAATTCAGTAGCAATGACTGCTATTAGTACTAGAATATTATCCTCAAACACTATTTTCCTGCTTTCCTGCTAACACTACCAGAACTTCCTGGGAAAGTGGCTGATTCCAGGTCTGAAGCATGAGATGTACAAAATGAACCCGAAATGCTGTTTCACAGGAAACACGGAAGCTTAAAAAAGACTGCTGTGATTATAGCAAAAGGACTAACGAGCAAGCCTGAGAAAGCTTTGACAGGACAAACACGGAATAATGTTAAGTGTTCAATATACATACATACATACGTAACATATATAATGGATTAAAATATATAAAGTATGTTTAAATATCTCAGTCCATAAAGGTAATAACAATAAAACTGTCACTGTTGGAGGGTGTTGGAAATCAATTCATTACCACAAAAGCAGGGAAATAAACAGAAAGAATTTATCCTATCTTTCCTATAACCCAATAGTTGATGACAGAAAGCTTCTCTTTACAGAAATATTCTAAAGAAATAAAGAATGATACAACAATTAAAATATAATATTTCAACCAGCAGAAAAATAATAGAGCTAAACAATGATTATTAACGGTTGCCATCACAAAAACCCCCAACCAGGCATAATTCACCCCGAAGGAAGTATATGCCACCACTACACTACCAAGTCTTCTTGCTCTCCCTTCCCCCAAATCAAACCTAAATCTGATCAACCCTCTTGACCGAAATACCAACATAGACAGAAAAACAGGAGGCAATGTACTTAAATGACAAGATGGAGAAATCGGGAAAACATTGTAGGAGAAACTACATTTTTACAACAAATTGATAGTGATGTAAACAAATAAACTGATGGCAATGTTTAGAGCTTATTTGCATCTGATTCAAAGAAATCATCTGGTTTTTTTTTCAAAGGCATTTGTTGCAAAAATTGGGAACACTAAACATTAACTGGATCTCTACTGATATTAAAGAATGAGTTGTTAAATTTTTTTAGGTGTGATCATGGTTCTGTGGTCATAAATTTTTAAAGTTCCTTTCATTAAGTGATATATACTGAAACAGTCACAAGTGAAATGACTGAGATTTGTTTCAAAATAATTCAGACCAGAAAGGAATTGGCAGAAGTACAGAAGAAACAAGATTGGCCATTATTTGATCACTGTTAAAGTTGGGTGTTAAGTATAAAGGGGTTCACTGTAATATTCTACTTTTATTATATATATTTGCTATTTTTCTTAACAAAAAGGAAAAAAATAATTATTAATATACTCACCTGCCTCGACTGCCAGTACTAGAAGTACTTGGGGGTCTCACAGGTGTGTGAGAATTGGATAAACCTAAAAAGTAGTAAGTCAAAATGAATATCAATGCATATAAGAATATTTGGAATTCTACCTACTGGTCACAGAACTCAAGATTATTATAACCCAGCTAAAAAATTATTGGAAATCAGACCTAGTCACAAAGTCAGGGATGCATGTGTAACCATTAGCAGACATCAACCAGTTTCTCTCAGCTGTGTCCAGACATCACCTCAGAATCCTCCTCAGGGCACCACTATCCAGTCAACAAAACAGACCAAGAAAACGTTATCTGCCATCCCTCAACAAGTTATTTGATAAAATATTCTACTTAGGTTCCCATTAATTATTTTCAGAAGTCCTGAAATAATTCTTATTAAACCTTAAAAATTATGTGATTTAAAAATATGTTAATGTTGCATCTCATGGAAAATCCATATTTACATGTGAACTGTTCTTCCTCTAGAAAGAAGTAGGTGGTGTGTTTCAGTAAGAAAAAAATAACATTTAATTTACGTCAGAAAAATACATTCAATAATACTTCGACTGTTAACCTGTTTGGAGTTGCTTCAATCATGTATTCAAGAGTCCCAATTGAATCACTGAGTAATAGAGTTAATAAAACCACTGGGATTTTGGAAGAGAGCTACATATCATGGCTATTTTAATAGTTTTCAGCAAAATGTTTATTTTAAAATTACAGTTTGAAAATTAACCTGCCCTTCTTTAGCTCTTATTTTTTTAAATAATTTTTCAATGTTTCATTATTTTACTAAGTGTTTTAAAGTTGACTTGGAACCAAAGAACTCTTCAACTGACTCTCTGTATTGTAAAATATAAGATTAAACCCATAAAAGACTGTGAATATACTAAGGGTTGAGTAATTTGGAGTTCCAAATAGTGTAGACTACAGATATATATTAATATGGCTTCAGTTACTGAAAGAGTACCAATAGTATTTGAACAAAAATAATTACAAAGAACAATCAAGAAAAAAATATGTTATTGTGTCAACTTGGCTAGGATATGACACCCAGCAGTTTGGCCAAACATCAGTATAGATGGTACTGTGAAGGCATTTTTTTTAGATGGGATTAATTAACATTTAAACAAGTTGACTTTGAGAAAAGTAGATTATATTCCATAATGCAAGTGGGCCTCATATAATCAGGTAAAGCCCTTTTAAGAGAGAAGAGAAGACGGAGCCCTGTTCTCTCCCCTACCTCCTCATGCCCCAAAGAAGAAATTTTGTCTCAAGACTGTAACAATACTCTTACCTGGGTCTCCAGCCTGCCTCACCTCCCTGCCAACACCCACAATCACATGAGCCAATTCCTTAAAATAAATCTCTCTCAATCTCCCTTTCTCTCTTCAAGTAGACCTCCTACTTATTCTGTTTTTCTGGAGAATTCTGACTAAGACAGATACTGACACTGTTTTTTTAAGGTGTTAAAAAAATAAGGTAATACCCGTTTGCTTTACCTGATGATCCCGGAGAAAGGGCAGAGGGACCTGGAGAAGGATTCATGGTGCTTGTAGGCTGTGGGGGTAGGTGACTGCCTGAGATGTATCTACTTAGTAGATTATCTAAACTACTTGAGCCAGCATCTTCCAACTGAAGAGAAAGAAGATAAAGACAAATTTGCTTTGATTAAAGCAGAGAAGTTATTAATTTTATGTCACTGCTTATACTCAGTTTATTAATAAACTAAGATCATCAAATATCAAGCTGAGCCTTATTATTGCTTCCTTAGGGTCCACTGAGGGCCCACACAGTATAAAGTTTATTTAGATAAAACTGTATTATTCAACAAACAACTAGGTGCTCAGAGCAAAACAAATCCTATATGTTCTATTATGAAAATAGCTGACATGCTCTGACACTTCTGCCGTTTCTCAAAATTGCTGCAGGACCTATTTATCAGTATTCTTGTCTCCAGTATCCCTCCATTTCAATGTCCACAATCATTCACTTAAATAGAAATGTAATTATGTTAGTACCCAGCTCTAAAACTCTGAAAAATTCTTATAGCCCACAAAAAGCCCTTAGCTTGACACATAAGGCCCCTTACTACAAAAAAAAGGGCACAGTCAACAGTACATATGAGCCCTTCCCTTACTTAGAGGCAGCGCGATAAAGCCAGAAGACCCATAACTATGATTCTGGGCTGGTTCTCAACCTGAACGTCAGTTTCCTATCTTTAAAACATGCCACCTATATTGCAGAACTCCGATGATTAAATGAGAAAATGTGTAAGAAAGAGTAAAAAAAATTATTTAAGTATGAATATTACCTTAAATCTTATACTATTTCATAAAAGAAATGGTCATATTCTTCTTTTATTAATTTTTGAGACAGGGTCTGGCTCTGCTGTCCAGACTGAAGAGCAGTGGCATCATCTTGACTCACTGCAACCTCCACCTCCCAGGCTCAAGCCATGCCCTCCATTTCAGCCTCCTGAATAGCTAGGATTACAGGCATGCGCCACAACACCTGGCTAATTTTTGTGTTTTTTTTTTATAGAGATGGGATTTTGCTACATTGCCCAGATTGGTCTCCAACTCCTGAGCTCAAGCGATCTGCACACCTTAGTCTCCCAAAGTACTGGGATTACAAACAAAACAAAACCCATGCCAGAGACATGAAGGGCTGAAGGTAGGAGTAGGCAGTAGGTTAGTTGGAGGGATAATCAAAGGACAATAGCAGTTGTGTTACCCTGTGGTCATAGCTGTTGGCCAAGGATGCACTTGTAAAGCTGTGACTACAGGTGAATCCCTAGCTGCAACTCAAGTCAACAGGAAGATTTGTTATGAGGGGGGAGTACTTAATATGGGCCAGAGATGAAAATGGGGATGCATCCCACCTAAAAACAGAAGGGGGAAGATGATTCAAAACTGACATGAAAATCCCATGTTACCTATTTCCACTCCTTTTTATACTCCTCACCTGCAATTTGTATCTTTTGCTAGAAAGATAACTCTAAGGGTAGAGGATGGACAGGTCAGGAAGAGGCAAACAGGAAGTACATTAAAGGACATCCCTGATGTCATTATAACCTCCAACAGATAGGTGCTAACTGAAGCATTCACCTGTGGGTTTCACTAGACATGGATAGTCACCATAAATAAAGTTAAAAGTCTAACTGGAAAGACATTAATTCATTTATTCATTAAAGCAATGTTTTTTGAGCATCCCTGAATAAGTACATGGAAATATAAGTATTATATAAATAACTTTCATGATTTAAAAGTAAAAACACAGTCCAATAGGAAAATGAGCAAAGATATTTTACAAAAGACAAAGATAATTTACAGAAGAAATAAAAATAATCAACGAACATAAGAAAACCAATTTCACCAATCAAAGAAATGAAAATAAAATTAACAATAATGTCATTTTAATCCATCACTGGAAAAGATGGAAGAATGATTAATTTACCTAGTATTGGGAAGACAATGCAAAAATGGGCATTTTCAAATATATAAGCTGGCACAATATTTTTTGTAGAGCAATTTGTCAATACCTATGTGAAATTTAAATGTGTAATTACTTTTGGCCCAGTAATTACACTTCTACCAACTTCGCTTACAGAAATATGTGTTTAAAACTATACAGTCATTGTGCCTCAATGCAGCTTTTTACAAATGACATTAAGGTATAAATGATGTACAATAAACTAAACATATTCAAAGTGTAGTATCTGATGTGAAAGTTTAACACATTTTCACATAGTCTACAACTGGGAAACCCAAATCAAGAATAGTGAACAGAGCGTATCTATCACCCCCAAGATTCCTCATGCCCCATGGTAATCAATCCCTCTCTCAAACAACCTGTCCTCAACCAACCACTCATCTGCTTCCTTCAGCTTTAGTTTTTTTTTTCTAGAGTTTTATATAATTTGAATTATATACTGTATGCTTTTTTCATCTATTTTTTTCACTTGGTATAACTGAGATTTATCCTTGCTGTTGGATCAAGTTCATTCCTTTTCACTGTTAGTTACTATTCTATTATATGAACACACAATTTGTTTATCCATTTATCTGCAGGTGGACATTTGGGTTGTTTCCAGTTTTTGTCTTATTACAAACAAAGCTGCTATAAACATTTGAGTATGAATCTTTGTATAGAGATATTTCCTGTTTTCTTTTGGCAAATAAAAGCAGAATGGCTGAATCATTATGACAGATACACGTTTAACTTTTAAAGAAACCGCTGAACTTTTTTCAAAGTGATTGTACCATTTTACAATCCCAACAGTGTTTGAAGGTTCTAGTTCCTCCACATTCTCACCAATACTTGCTATGGTTAATGTTAAGTCTATTTAATTTTAGCCATCCTAATAAGTATGTCGTGGTACATCTCACTGTGGTTTTAACTTGCATTTTCCTAATGACTAATGATGTTAACATCTTTTCACAAATGCAGCTTTGTTTTTAATAGTAACATATGAGAGATAAACCAAAAGTTCACCAACAGAGGGCTAAAAAAACATCCAATGAAATGGAATACCATATGGATTAAAACACAAGAAAGCTCTAAGAACTGACATGAAAAAGTCCAAAAGCAGCTGGGCGCAGTGGCTCACGCCTGTAATCCCAGCACTTTAGGAGGCCGAGGTGAGCAGATCACCTGAGGTTGGGAGTTGGAGACCAGCCTGACCAACATGAAGAAACCCCGTCTCTATTAAAAATACAAAATTAGCTGTGCATGGTGGTGCATGCCTGTAATCCCAGCTACTCGGGAGGTTGAGGCAGGAGAATCATTTGAACCTGGGAGGCAGAGGTTGAGGTGAGTCAAGATCGTGCCATTGCACATCAGCCTGGGCAACAAGAGTGAAACTCCATCTCAAAAAAAAAAAAAAAAAAGAAAAAGAAAAGAAAAGAAAAGAAAAAGTCCAAAAGCAAAACTGTAAAAAAAAAAAAAAAAAAAGGTAAAACTTGCAACACAGTATTTATAGCACTAGGTGTGTACATGTGGTATAATCTCATTTTCTGTTACTTAAAAAAATTACAGGATGGCCAGGTTGGCTCATATCTGTAATCACAACACTTTCGGATGCCAAGGTAAGAGGATCACTTGAGACTAGGAGTTCAAAACCAGCCTAGTCAACTATTAGTAGCAAGACCCCATCTCTACAAAAGAAAAATTTAAAAATTAGCCAGGCATGGTAGCGTGTGCCCGTAGTCCCAGTTACTGGGGAGACTGGGACAGAGGGATCCCTTGAGCACCACTGCACTCCAGCCTCGGCAAAAGAGTGAGACCCTGTCTCAAAACAAAACAAAATAAACCAAAATAAATCACAGGCACACACACACACACACACACACACACGTTTTTAAATTCGTGTTTGCATATTCCTAGGGAAAAATCTGAAAGGATGTACACCAATTGGTTATAGTGCTGGGATTTAGTAAGGTGAAAGAATGGGGTAGACAGCTATTTTTGTTTTTTTCCTTTTTCTTTTTTAAAAGCTACAATGGTTTTATATGGCTCATAAAAGCCTTTAAAAAGTAGGCAAATCTGATAGGTCATGTACACTGATCCTACCCCACCAAAACCCTTCAAAAATGGTTTCTCATTGAGTTTAGGATAAAATCCAAAATCCTTTATGCAGCTTACAAAGGCCCTACCTGATCTAGTTTCCATTTTCCTCTACAGAACTAGGCCTTTCTCTCTTTCCTGTTCTTCACTGGCCTTTTTTCTGTTCTTCAAAAGTGCCCAGTTCCTTCAGACCTTGTGGGATTTGAAATTCTGCCCTTTTTCCTAATAAAATTTACTGCTGACATCTCCCTACTAACTCTTACCCAGCTTCCAGGTTTCAAAGAGGCTTTAACAATCCGCTAAGTTTTATTGGGTTCTCCTGGTATATACTCACCTTAGGTTGATGCCTTATAATTTCCCCTTTGAGTAATGCTATACAATTTATTATAGGTAGGGTTTTAAAAAATCTATAAATGTCTGCATTCTCCTGGCCTGTAAACTCTATGACAGCAGGTCTCTCTTATCCCTACTGTTCCTCAAGACAAGTACAAAGTACTCAACACACTTGGATGAATGTTTATAATTTTCCTATTAAGCATAATACAAAAGCGTAATAGGGGTCCTTCCTCCCAAAGCTTACTTTTTAATAATGAGGGCTGGTGAAAAAGAAAAGGAAGAGAAAAATAATCATAACAACTAACATTTATTAAATACTTATATGTCAGGCACCAAACTTAATCTTACCAACATATCCATGAGGGAGATTCTATTTTTTTTTTTTTTTTTTTTGAGGCAGGGTCTCACTCTGTTGCCCAGGCTGGAGTGCAGTGGCACGATCACGGCTCACTGCAACTTTGATCCCCTGGGCTAAAGGGATCCTCCTGCCTCAGCTTCCCAAGCAGCCAGGAATACAGGTCCATGCCAAGATGCCCGGCTCATTTTTAATTGTTTTTGTAGAGACTGGGTCTTGCTACGTTGCCCAAGCTAGTCTCGAACTCCTGGCCTCAAGTGCTCTTCCTATCTTGGCCTCCTCAAAGTGCTGGGACTACAGGCAGAGCCACTGCACCCAGGTTTAAGAGAGCTTAAAATAAAACAGTGACAAAGTCAGCATAAAAAAGAATAATCACAAAATCTGACCTCAGATTTGAAATTATCATCTACAGTATACCTAACTGCTTTGAATCTCACACTCCTTTCATGCCCTTTGTTGCTTCAGCATACATAATTCCTATCTGGAATATCTGCCTTCTAACTAACCTTGACTGGCTAACACTTGCCTACTTATCTTTCAAGTCCAAATTTAAGATTATCTCATATAAAGTTTATTCTGACTTCCACAGGCAGATGTAGGATCTTCTGCCTCTATTCTTTCACTGTCATCTATACACATCCATTTGTACCAATAAGCTCACTGTTTTGACCCTGTTTAGAAAACTGTCACCCGGCCAGGTGCAGTGGCTCACGCCTGTAATCCCAGCACTTTGGGAGGCTGAGGTGGGCAGGTCACCTGTGGTCAGGAGTTCGAGACCAGCCTGGCCAACATGGTGAAACCCTGTCTCTACTAAAAATCCAAAAAATTAGCCGGGCGGGGTGGTGCACACCCGTAGTCCCAGCTACTCTGGAGGCTGAGGCATAAGAACTGCTTGAGCCCAGGAGGCAGAGGCTGCAATGAGCCAAGACTGCACCACTACACTCCAGCCTGAGCAACAGAGAAAGACTCCATCTAAAAAAAAAAAAAAAAAAAAGCACAACAGCAATAAAAAAGAACAAAAGAAAACTGTCTCCCTATTATATAAGAAACTCCTTGAGGTCAAGGACCATTTCCATTTGATCCTTGTATAATCAGTACTTAGGGTCTTAATACATGGTAAGTTCTCAGATATTTGTTAAAGAAAATATACAAGTACATTAATAGTGATCCATGTTTCCAGAAATGCTCTAGTGTTATGCAGTATTGAAGACTTGGCCTTGAACCTAATAAAAGGATTCCATATTTAGGTGCTGTTCTACTGATTATCAGGAAAATATTACATTTTACCAACAAACAGAAATGTTCTAAAACTGATTAATGAGATACATGTACTGTACCATAAGTGAAACACTAAATATACTACAAAACATTCCCTGTTTTCCATTTACTATCTCCTATTACCTTCTTGCATAAATAAAATGTAAATGCTAAAATTCTTCATTTTAATATATTTCTTCTAGTTACCTAACTATATCACCATTAATACATCTGACTTAGTATAATCAAAAGCTATACAAATAATTCCTCATCTATTCTATTTTGTATAACAACTCACTTCTATATTACTCCAGTTGTGCCTTCTCACTCCCTCAAGCCATTGCATATACCATACTCTATCTTGACCAACAAATATATCTCATATCTACACACTAAAGTACAATTCAGTCCTTGAGGAAGTTTTTCTTGATTAGGCAAAAGAAAATTGAGACTTCACCTCTACATTTGAGTCTTAAACTTAGCTGTCTTGGCTATTTCACCAGCTTAAAGTAATGCTAATGCTAGGTTTTCTCCATGTGAATTCTTAATCTAGCCAAATTCAGTGGAAAAAGAGTTAAAAATAATCCATAAATGTGCCTGAATATGCTTCCTGTAAACCTGCAGAACAGTTACACAATTAAACCTCTTTTCTTTATAAATAGCAATGCAACAACAGCCTGGTACACTACGTTCATACTTGTATGAACTTGTAAATGAAAGCTCACAGCAGCATTATTCCTGACAGCCAGAGAAGAAAAGCAAATGTTCAATGATGAACAAATGATATATGTATACAATGAAATATTATTCAGCCATAAAAAATGAAATCCTAATACATGCTAAAACATGGATAGACCTGGAAAACATTATGCTAAGTAAAAGAAGCCAGACATCAAAGGCCAAATATAATTCCATTCACATGTGGAATGTCCACAGAGACAAAGTAGATTAGTGGTTTCCAGGGGCTGGAAGAGAAGGATATGAGTGACTGCTAATGAGTACCATTTCTTTTGAGGTGATGAAAATATTCTTGAATTAGTGGTAATGGTTGTACAATCTTGTGAATGCATTAAAACACCATTGAACTGTACATTTTTAGAGTGGATCTCATGGTATATGAATTGTATTTCAATAAAAAAGTAGATGATACTTGCCTCTCCCTTTGTAAGGTTCTTAAGAACTAGAACCAAGTCTTGTTTATTTTATCCTCAATGCTTGAGGACTTTAGCATACAGTAAGTGCTTAGTAAAAACTGAATGACACTGTTATACTGTACATACCTCTGGCTGCCCAAAGCTGTCAATACCATGTGTTTCCAGGCCTACAGTCCCAAACTACCTCCCTGGTATTGTTACAGGTAGTGTGGAGAAAGAACTGGATTTATAATTAGTAGTCTGGACTTAAAACTCCAACTTTTCTTATTATTTATTTATTTATTTTTCTTGAGATAGAGTTTCACTCTTGTTACCCAGGCTGGAGTGCAATGGCACGATCTCGGCTCACCGGAACCTCCACCTCCCAGGTTCAAGCAATTCTCCTGCCTCAGCCTCCCAAATAGCTGGGATTACAGGCATGCACCACCATGCCCGGCTAATTTTGTATTTTTAGTAGAGATGGGGTTTCTCCATGTTGGTCAGGCTGGTCTCAAACTCCTGACCTCAGGTGATCTGCCTGCCTCAGCCTCCCAAAGTGCTGGGATTACAGGCGTGAGCCACTGCACCCAGCCTAAAATTCCAACTTTTCTATCTATCATGTGACTCTAGGAAAGTCACCAGTGAAACTGCATCAGTTCGTTTTCACACTGCTATAAAGATACTACCTGAGACTGGGTAATTTATAAACAAAAGCGGTTTAAATTGACTCACAGTTCTGCATGGCTGGGGAGGCCCCAGGAAACCTACAATCATGGCAGAAGGCAAAGCGGAAGCAGGCACCTTCACAAGGCAGTAGGAGAGAGAGTGAGTGCAGAGGAAACTGCCACTTTAAAAACCATCAGATCTTGTGAGAACAGCATGAGGGAAACCACCGCCATGATCCAATCACTTCCTAACAGGTCCTTCCCTCGACCAGTAGGGATTACAATTCGAGGTGAGATTTGGGTGAGGACACAGAGCCAAACTGTATCATTGCCTTTGCAAAAACTGTATCAGTGAAAGAGTCGGGGAGGATCTGATCTAGTCAACCTCCCTCTTCTTTGCCTTTAACCTTCATGCTGACATTAATTATTCCTGGGCTTGAGACAAGCTGACTTTGGGAGACATTTAGTTTATGGTTTACGTAATAGCCCTTCCCCAAAACTCAACTGCCTTTGTAAAGTTAAAAAGAGACCACCAGGCTAGGAGGAGGAAAGGAGCCTGAATTCTGCTAAGGTGTTGACATAAGGGACTGCCAGCCATTACTCTGGAGGTCATAATACAGACAACTTCCTTAATTACTCCTGCAGATAACATCACTATTGCTGAACCTAAGATTGGCCTTTAGATATCTTTTGAGGTTTCTCGAATTTCTGACACTGACAATGGCTCCACCTGGACCCAACAAGCCCTCCAACAAGCCCTCCTGTGGCCCCACCCAGAAGCGATTCAGCAATTAAGGGGGATTTTCCCACACCCCTATGACTGCATTCCCCAACCAATCAGCAGCAAGCACCCATTGCCTTACTGCCCCCACCCCTTCCTCCAAACTACCTTTGAAAAACCCAGAAGCTGCCAGGCGCAGTGGCTCACGCCTGTAATCCTAGTACCTTGGGAGGCCGAGGCGGAGGTCAGGAGTTCAAGACCAGCCTGGTCAACATGATGAAACTCCGTCTCAACTAAAACACAAAAATTAGCCAGGCCTGGGGGCGTGTGCTTCCAGCTACTTGGGAGGCTGAGGCAGGAGAACAGCTTGAGCCTCGGAGGCAGAGGCTGCAGTGAGTCGAGATTGCGCCACTGTACTCCAGCCTGGGCAACAGAGCTAGACACCATCTCAAAAAAAAAAAAAAAGAAAAAAGAAAAACTCCTAAACTACAAGCCTGCAAAGAGACTGATTTGAGTAATAACTCCGCCTCCTGCGTGGCGTGAGTGGCCTCGTGTCATTAAACTCTTTACTGCAGTGCCATGGTCTCCGTGAATTGATTTTGTTTGTGTGGTGGGCAGATAACCCGTCAGGCGGTTATATGAACCTCTCTTACTCTTATCCATAAAACAGGGATATTACATATCAGGTGATTTTAAGCATTAAACTTATATATTGCCTGTGAAAGCGCTTCACAAACTATAAGCTGTTAACTTAGAAATGTTACTTTTTAATTTATATTTAAAAAGTTTCCATTCTGTATGGTCCAGTCCTCTCATCACCAATAAAACTACCATTCCCTCAGCCAAAAAAGACTTCTCCTAGTATTAGGGAAGCAATCAGGTTAAGAGAATTCACAATATGTTAGTGATTTCTGAACAATTTTGTTAATAGTGCATTGTATTCAAAGTTTTAGTTAAATGAGTAAATTACAGCTGCTCTTACAGGAGCAGGGGGATGGGTAATTATGTGAGATGATGGATATGTTAATTTGTTTCACCATAGTAACCAGTTTACTATGTATATGTTTAACATCATGTTGTTACCTTAAATATATACACTTACTTTAAATAAAATTTTAAAAAGTTTGAAGCTATAGAAATATCTTTTAAAACTCTTACATAAGCCCATTAAAACCCACTAAAACAAAACATTAAACTGCAGCCACAGAAAGAATCAAGGGTGCTACTGTTACAACAGTTTCATTGCTCCTTGTTCCTATGGTGACCCCGGACTCCAAGATATGAAAGTAACGCATACAATGCATAAAACTAAATTCAGTATAACGCTGGCAGATTATATTTACGTTTTAAAAGAAAATGCTTTTAACTGAAACAAACTGGTGAAATTTCAGAAGGATCCAAAGGATACTTTTCTTCGGTTGAAAGGGGCAAAAGGCCTCACTCAAAGGTCCTTCACATTCCATCTATTCCTCTTCTCCATCATTTCCCCCTCTCAGTATAAGCCTCAAAGTGTCTACTATCTTGGCCTTCTAACCCCATCCTTTTCTCAGCCCAACTGACTACCCCTTTGGATCTAACACAAGAACAACAAAGATCTAACCACATTTTGGTCCTGGGTCTTCTCTCTGGCTCCAAACTCACACCAGGAGTGCATCATCTGAACAACATTTGCCTGTGGCAGGTGTAAAAAGGGAGTAACTAGCCTTTTAGCAAAAATGATATTAATCCACCATTATTGTACTTCTGTTTAGATATTCCCATAATTTGCTATTCATACGACCTTCAATTCCCCAGAACTTTTAAAATATTGAGGAATGCTGGTTTTAGCTAAATAACTTTTCAAGACTCAAATATTTATACTTAACTCTTTTTTGTTTAACTGGCAAGTAACTGTGTACTTGTGGTATACAATGTAATGTTCTGATCTATGTTATAGAAAGACTGAATAAAGCTAATGAACATATCTAACTCCACTAACTCATCATTTTTTTGTGGTGAGAACATTAAAAATCCATTTTTGGAATTCTGAAATATATAATACACTATCAATCAACTGTTGTCACCATGCAATGCAAGAGATCACTAAAATTTATATCCAAAAGAACTGAAATTGTTACATCAGAGAAATTATCTGCACTCCCATGTTCATTTCAGCATTATCCACAATAGCCAAGATATGTAAGCAATCTAAGTGTCCATCAATGGATGAATGGATTTTTTTTAATGTGGTAGACATATACAATGGAATATACTATACAGCCTCTAAAAAGAAGGAAATTCTGTCATCTTGCAACAACATGAATGGAACCAAAGGACATTATGCTATGTATAATCAACCAGGCACCGAAAGACAAATGCTGACTAATCTCACTTACATGTGGAATCTAAAAATGTCCATCTCATAGAAACAGAGGATAGAAAGATGGTTAACTGGAGGCTAGAGGAGAGGGTAGGCGGGGAATGCGGAAAGAGAGGATGTTGATGAAAGTTTCACTTAGACTGGAAGGAGACTTTTAGTGATTTAGACTTTACTCTTCAGAAATTTCAAGGAAATGTTGATCCTGAATTAAAAAAAAAAAACTCTGAAATAAATACTCTAACTCTGTAATTAACATTAAGTTTAATGAAGCCCCATTCAACTTAAATACAAACCTGTATGGGTGGAATATCTGGCAGCGATGGAAGGTTTTCTGGATTGGTAACTGAGGGGATTAGCTCTATTGCTGTAACAGATGGGCTGGTGGGACCTCGGTTTGCATTTGCCATAGTTGCTGTAGTAGGGCTCGTTGGGTTGATTGTGGTGTTGTGTACCGATACTACGGGAAAGGGTCCAGCATGCCCTGGGTTTGAGTGCTAATAAGAAAGAAGACATTATCATTACTTGATCTGCCAGAATCGCTGAATATAAACTATACCTTTATAATTTTTATTTTAGGAAGGAAACAGAAGAAACAAAGAAGTGGGCCCTTTCAAACTTATTCAGGAGAAGAACAGTTCAAACTCAGCCTTTTCATTTTTCTATTGATTTTTGTATAGTATCTAGGGAAAGGCAGACTTGCCAATAATTTCCCAACACATCAGCCTGGTGATATGATCTTATTTCAGAAGAAGGAAGTATGTAATAGAGGATCTGTAAACCTCCAAATTTTCAAACACCGGGGTAAGAGAACTACCATTCGGGTCATTATTCCTCTTCGACCCTTAGTCATTTTTCCAATAAAAACGATATATAATGCAGCTTGAAGTGGTAGAAAGAACAATGAATTTACAGAAAAGAAAAATGGCATCAGGTCCTGACTCTAATACTGTGTGACCTTAGACAAATCACATAATCTCAGTCATTTAGAAATGTGGATAACAATACCTCACTTGTTTCATTGTGAGGGCTGTTACGAGGATCATTTAAGACAATATAGAAGAAAATCTTAATAAAATGAATTCTACACATATAAATAAATCATTTGAAATATTTAAAAACTAAAAAGGCTTAATAACATCCAGTGATTTCTGTAGAGGTATACCCAAAGTCTAAGGAAAATGTTCTGAGATGATTCATTAGTCTGACTGTGTAGCTTCTGCGCTCTGACAAGGTGTACTTGGCCCCTAGAAATACTTGAAGGCCTTCCATGAACTAAGGGGTACATGATTATGTGAAAAGTGTGAAGGAAATAAATGTTCAGACCCTCAACCTTTTGTATGTGCTCTTTAAAAAGAAAAAAAAAATCTGATTTGCCTGAGAATGTGCCATGCTCTGCTGGATCTCCTTTTCCACCACTTTCGCAACTGCCCTTCCTCCACCCTTGACAAAAGAACACCACACCTTTGACCATTCCTAAATCTTATTCTAGGCACACTGCACCAGGAAGGAAAAAAAAAAACCTGTAGAAATAATCAAAGGTACAATTGGAAATAACGATGTTGGGTGTCTGACTCCAAAACCTGGGTAACAAACCTTCAAATGGGTTCGAATATTTGATGATTAACAAAAATGTTGTCACTGACAAAAAGTTTTTAAATAGTTTTGATAGATCATTTTCTCAGCCTATAACCTAGAAAAAATTCAAAGAATTGAGGGATATTACTATAATAAAATTCTTTTAATTCCCAAATACATAATTTTGTAAACACGTTTCCTAAGCATTACATAAAAACAAATCCCAAAAAACTAGTAATAAAAACCAATGTTGAATTCTGACTTATTTTAAAAATAAGTAACAGCATACAAACATACACAACCAGAAGCAGGAGGTAAAAAGTCTCCATCTAGCTCAAAGAAATGTATATCCAAAAGAGTTTTGTATCTTCTAATAGTCTTAAACCATGTAAACACACCCATTTTGTTTCAACAATTGTGGAGATATAACAATAACTCGGTCCACAGAAAAAGTTTCAAATCTTAATAATAACCCTATTGTCACTGGAAATTTAACAATTTATTACAAAAAAAATTTTTTCCTGCAGAAATTTACAATAGGCTAATCTATATCTATCAAATAAAGCTATCTTACAGTAAGATAAACTCTGTTGAAGAAGTAGAAGTGAAATTCAAGTCCAAGGAGAGCTTGCTAGGGTATTTGGAATTCCAGCGGATTCATTTAAAATAATGCAAAGGTTTTTTTAACTTTATAGCATCAATATTTACAATATGCTATAAAGTATAGCTTTTGAAACTATTTAAACTTAAACCTATAATGGAAATTTTAAATGAAAGCCTTCAAATGTGAGCGAGTATATATTTTTTCTTTTTTTTTTTTTTTGTTAAATAGAAACGGGGTCTTGCTATGTTGCCCAGGCTGGTCACGAACTCCTGGGCTCAAGCAATCCTCCTGCCTCGGCCTCCCAAAATGCTGGGATTACAGGCGTGAGCCACCACTCCCAGCCAAGAAGCGCATTATTTTAAAAAGCTCTTTCTGGGCGTACACGGACCAAAAAGTTGAAGGACCACTGTTCTAGGACAGTGTTTCTCCAACTTTAGTACGCAGACTGACCTGAGAGACTTAGTACAAATTTAAAAATTACTGAGTACTCCCCACCTAGAAATTCTGATTCAGTGGTTATGGCTAGGAATCCATTCTGACAAGGTCGCCCACTCCACCAAAGCTGACTGGTGATTCTGATGGTCTTTAAAACATGTTTTGAGAAACATCATTCTAAGAGTTAAAAAATAAACTCTATTATAACTAGAAATCCTATGAAAAAGTGGCCTCACTGTATACTCATATCTCCCATATAAACATAACCAGGCAAAGATTATAAAACATGTCTCTAAACACACTTATTAAAGCGTATCTACATCCTAAAAGGAAGAATATTTGAGTAGAGAAAAGGTAAAAAAAAATAATAATAATAATACATATAGTTGGCTCTGTTACTCTCAAAGCCCTTTTTATATATTAGGATCAAAAAGCCACATTAAAAGAGCAGAGCAGCATTTTCAGTAAACTAATGTTCTTGCTATTTTATCATTGCTTTTTGTGATTGTGGGTAAAATCACCAGCTCATTAGATTTTTTTCACTTCTGCAAATTGAATGGGTTAACTACATCAGGGTTTCTTAACCCACAGTATATGATGCACTTAAAGCATTTTTTAAAAGCTCTTAAAATTAAATACAAAATCTCATGTGTATGTTTATTTTTCTGGGACAAGAGGATATACAGCATTAATCAAATTCTCAAACACATCAATGACCTGCTCCCAAAAAGTGATTAAGAAAATGGTGTCTTTTAATTTTAAAATTGTAGGATTCTTACAAATGTAACTCTAGGCATACTTGTCTTTGGAGGTGTGGCTGCATCATGGAATACTGAGGGCCGCTGTGCCTGGGTATCCCTGGTATTCTGGCAGCATTCTGAGCCAGTCTCATCTGATGGGCTTGAAAAGCTCCACAGTTCATGTTGCCTCTTTGCATTGTTTGCACACTGATCAATCGAGGAGGCTACAAAAAGTAGAAATTGCAATTTATGTAATAATTTTAAAATAAATTTATCTCTTAATTATAAAATGTAATCATAAAAATAATTCAGTCAAGATAAAAGGATATAAAGTAAAAAGTATAAATAATTCTTATCGCTAGCCCCAATCCCCAGAGGACTGGTAATGACTAGTTTGTATCTCACTCCCTAATTTCCCTTGTCTCTCTCTCTCTCTCTCTTTCCCGTTCCCTCTCTTTTTCTCTATATGTGTGTTTAAAGCGTATCAACATTAACGTATCCCATCCTGGAGTAATAGTTTTGATTGGGATGGCAGTGGAGAGAGCAAAAGACACACAGTTATAGGAAAGATCTGAACAAATGCCTAAGGAACATATCAGATCCTAGGCAGAAACAGTCTGGTCCTTTGGTCCACAAAATTATACATGGAAAACAAAAAAGATTTGATGTGAAAGGATGAGAACTTACATCCTTTCAGAGTATTAGTGAATTAATTCTGTTTCCCAAGACAATTTACTTACTGCCTTTCTTCACAGCTCCCTTACATCACCATCATAACCATAGCAAATATTTAAACTCTGACTTTTGAACTCTGCTCAAAGTCTTGCTAGTAACTTTGAAATGTGTAACTTAATTATATAGGAAAAAGTGTAGTGTTGAGGGCTTCATAATTTCTATCAATAATGTAGTAACACGATACTTACCTGTTGTTGTAACATCTGAGGGGCTGCTTGTCTAGGATGCTGTTGTGTTGTTGTTGTTGTAGTTGGTACAGGTGCTGGTGGTTGCTGCATCCTCATCTGTTGCAACTGCTGATGTTTCTGTGCATATACTTGTTGTTGCATGTGCTGGAGTCGAAGCTGTGCTAAGTTAATCTGTCCAGGGGTTTTACTAATGTGGTTTGTCCCTGGAGGAACTTGCCCAACTACAACATTAGGAGTATAACCAGGAGCTGGTTTACTCTCTATTACTAGATTACCTGAAAAATTTAAAAAATGAGAATTTGCATATAATCAACTAAATCATCTACTTTGTTGAGTAATCACCATGTTTTCCTCTTTCCTCTGACAACTATCAGCACCTCAAAGCTCCAACAGTACAGCAGGGAATGGAGTCAGTTTAAAGATGATGATGATGATCAGAAACTTAATACATTCCAAAGCTGAATAAATGACTTTTGGTTATTCAGAAAAATATATTCTCTGTCCTTATTCTTTTTTACTTAGACATACAGAAAATTAAGACAGTAAAAGAGATTATCTATTAGAAGAGGCCTATCTATTCAATCTAAATCAATTCTCCCATGACAAGACTTACTCAAGGATACTCAAGATTGCCAATACTGATTCCATCTGCCTTTGAATTGCCAAAATATGCAAGGCAGAGCATTACAATGTCACAAAATCGTCTTCTGTGGAAATACTGAATGCTTTAAACAACTTATATCCTTAGACGTGATGGTTTTCCTTGCTTTTT
This sequence comes from Gorilla gorilla gorilla, assembly GCF_029281585.2. Lineage (NCBI taxonomy): Eukaryota > Metazoa > Chordata > Mammalia > Primates > Hominidae > Gorilla > Gorilla gorilla. The sequence continues at coordinate 118,828,741 of NC_073224.2, forward strand.
ATGGAGCCATTGCTTTCTAGGGATAGAAGCCAAATTTTAGGAAGATGTGATTTAAGGCACAGGTTGACAGGCTTTCCCTGTAATGGGCTATAGAGTAAATATTCCATGCTTGGCAGGCCACACAAGATCTGTCTCACAGTCCTTGGTTTTTGTTTGCTTTTACAACCAGTTGAAAATCTAAAAACCATTCTTAGCTACTACGTCACACAAAAACAGCTGGCTGATGTCAGAACTAAGGCTATAGCTAAATTTGAATATAATTTTTCTTTTATGCAAAGATTACTTTTTTTTTTTTTTTAAACACAAGGGCAACCAGCCTCTGCTTTTACAATTCCCACTGTTTAGGACTTAACTGTTCTGAAAGTGAGTTTACTCAATCTGTAAATAGCTCTCTAATTGCTAGGAAGTTTGTGTGCATGTGTTTTAACTGAGCTCTCTGTAACTTTCATCTATGGTCTTTAGGTCCACACTATGCTGTAACAAAAGCAAAATCCATTTCTCTTCCATGTGAAAAGAGCTACTCTTATCTTTCAAACATTCCTCAGGACCTAACTACTGGACACATTGGCATCCTAAAAGTCTGTCGCTAATGCACAATTTGGCTTAATTAAACAACTAAAAATCTATGAAATTATTCCAGACAATGAATCATTTGCTAAGATTTCTATATGAAACAGTCAATATAAATTTAAAAGATGGAGGGTCGGGGGACTAGAAACAGCACACATTAAAAAACAACATACAGAGTAGACTCTCAACTTTCTTAAGATGTAATAACAGCCACACAAAACCACAGCTAAAGTGAGTTTCCAATGAATAACAACATATTTTTACATAAAATGTAAAACATTAGTTTTATAAAGTTAAAAATTTTATCTAAATTTGCTTTAAGTATTTTCTCCTTCTAATTCAGTGTTCCAAGTTATATTCATAAAACTCATTATTTCTCACCTAAATTGACTACATTCTTTGCCCAGAAGGTGGGATCACAATGGAAACGTATTGCTCCATTAGCAGCAGGGACAGGATCACACCGTGCTTTCAAAATATGACGCAACTGGAAAGTAATCTTAAAGGGAAAAAAATCCACATTAGTCTCAAAATTAAATATCAATTGGGAAAACATAAGATAAAGACATTAAGAAAAAAAGCACATATATTCCCACAGTGTCAGCCTCAGATTAGGCAGCATCAACATTTAAATTAGCAATCAAATCAAATATACATACTTGAATTTCTGCCATTTTGGGTAATAAAGTGCATTAAGATACTAGGTATCTTCAAAAGAGTACATACTATATAATTCCACTTATATGAAATTCTAAAAAATGATAGAAATCAGATTAGTGGCTGCCTAGTGGAATGAGGAAACTTTGGGGGGTGGTGGAAGTTTTCTGTATCTTGATGTGGTGGTGGTTACATTTGCCAAAATTAAAATGTATACTTTAAACAGGTGCAATTCACTGAATATATATCTTAATAAAGTCCATTAAAGAAAAATAAAAACAGTATGTGTCTCACCAGTCGCTTGCTGTATAGTAGTGCTGTGCTGCTGCCACTTGCAATTGCCCAATTTGTGAAGTTCATAACATGCTTCACCTGCCGGGAAAGGCCTGTGATGTCATTCTGCTGCTGTAGTAACTTCATCTGTCTTTCCTTTGTAACATTCTGAAACAGAACAAGAGCTTCGCTGTAGAATTCCATATGAAAAAAAATCAACCCCACATTTCTAATGCAAATGGGCACAATACCTATACTTCCTTTAAAAATGGGCTAAGTGAATAAGCTCCATGATTATTTAGCAAGCCTATCATCAGAGGAAAAGCCACTAACAAAAGTGGGACTAAAAGTCAGTTCTCTAAGCTAAAAAGGATATTCCACATATAGAAATGAATGTTAGTTAATGTCACTTTTCTATCAACATGTCTGTTAAAAATAGTGTCTTCCTATTAATCTAATATATGGTATTTATAGCATAAGGAGCTAACTTTAGAAATAAATTTATGTAATCTTAATATACTTTAAAGGCCAAAAAAATTTTGTGTCACCAGTGCCACCTCCTGGTATGGCATGAGAATGAAGTTAAAATCTCTCTTAAATATATAAGACAAAATGAAAAAGATAACTTCCAGAGTTCTAAGAGTAGAATTAGGGAAACTTTTGATATGACAGAAGTTCACAGAGAACAAAGAAGTAGGACTGACCAAACTGCAAAAACCAATTTCAGAGAAACACTGCAAAGGAAAAATAAACTGCTTTATGGGAACTAAAATCACCCCAGGAGGGATGGGTAATGTCCTACATACTTTTGACATTCAACATGCTAAAACAACTCATCTACTACTTTCTTAAGAACTTTCTCCCAAAAATGACTCAAGTTGGTTTTTCTGGACAATATTTTTCCTAAGGAAAGAAGCTGTTCATTTTATAATGTAAACCAATGGATAAGAGTATTCAACTGAGAGAAGTTTGGTTTACTACATTTCTTTTATAAAGCTTAGAAAAACGTTTCTTCTACAAAGTATAAGAACATATTACACTAGAAAACATCTATTTTAAATTTATCATCACGTTAGTAGTATGTGGCATATTTACCATTAGGTATTTGTATACACTTTAGCCTTAAGAGGCTTTTTTTTTTTTTTTAAACAGAGTCTCACTCTGTCCCCCAGGCTGGAGTGCAGTGGTGCAATCTTGGTTCACTGCAAACTCCACTTCCCAGGCTCAAGGGATCTTAAGAAGCATCTTTTAATTCAGAAACTCTTGAAATGGTTTTACAAATACTATTTTAGATGTACAGCTCAAATGTATTACAGTAAGTTTAAGTGTATCAAAAACAGTTACTAAGTGCTCTCTATTCACATGGGTCCTTTTGGGGAGAAAAAACCTATTAGGGTTAAATGCAACAGACTGGTGTACAGTAGGAAAAGGGACCCACAACTTATTCTGCACAAGAGTACGTTTTTTTTTTTTTGAGACGGAGTCTCGCTCTGTCGCCCAGGCTGAAGTGCAGAGGCGCAATCTTGCCTCACTGCAACCTCCACCTCCTGGGTTCAAGCAATTCTCCTGCCTCAGCCTCCTGAGTAGCTGGGATTACAGGCATACACCACCACGCCTGGCTAATTTTTGTTTTGTTTTTTTTTTTTTTTTAGTAGAGATGGGGTTTCACCATGTTGGCCAAGCTGGTCTCGAACTCCTGACCTTGTGATCCACCCACCTCAGCCTCCCAAAGTGCTGAGATTACAGGCGTGAGCCACCGCACCCGGCCAAGAGTACTTTTAATCTCACAAATTGTGTTTCACTGGAAAGATGTATTCCATTCAGAGATAACATTCTACTGACATCATTTCATTTTTATGTAACTATGCACCTAATATTTTTAAAGGATTCTATGAAGAGATGGGACAGAAAAAAAAAAAACTATTGACAATTTGAGGTTAATGGAAGTAATCAAATAAATCATTTCATTATTACTATTCAATGGTGCAGAAAAAATAATCCCCATATCATCTGAACCTAGTTAAGAGCATGAAATCTTCAATCAGAAAATATTTCTCTTTCCAAAATTTCAACTTTCCAGAGCATGAAATTTTCAATCAGGAAACACTTCTCTTTCTGAAACTTCAATTTCCCAGAAAACTCATATTTGAAATTTGCTAAAAATAAATCAAATTGGCAGTGGAGACTTTGATTAAAAATTTAGATTTCATGAACTGACTAGATTTTAATCTAGAAACTTACACCTACAAATAAACTTCAAAATATGCAATATAAATACCTAATATCACAAAATTTTCACTAAGTTTAAGGTTTATAAATTTCAAAATGAGCAGCATTTTCTGCAAAACTATGGAAATATTTTTAAAATAAGGTAAAACACACAAATGACTCAAGCAGAAGCCCAACGTGAATCTATATGGTAAAATTAAATTGAGGCCCCATCTTAAGGGGGTGGGGAAGAAATGTGGTGGGACTACTTTGCCTTTATGTACATCACATTTTAGTAACATTTCTTTTTTCTTTTTCTTTTTTTCATTTTGGAGACAGGGTCTCACTCTGTTGCCCAGGCTGGAGTGCAGGACACAATCACAGCTCATTGCAGCCTTGACCTCCCGGGCTCAGTCGATCCTCCCACCTCAGTTTCCTGAGTAGCTGTGACTACTGGTGCATGCCACCACCCTGGCTAATTTTTGTATTTTTTGTAGAGGCAGGTTTCGCCATGTTGCCTGGGCTGGGCTGGACCCCGGGGCTCAAGCGATCTGTCTGCCTTGGGCTCCCAAAGTGTTGGGATTACAGGTGTGAGTCACCATACCCAGTCTTAGTAACAATTATTTGATTTCTAAGAGGACATCACTATTTCCTAAGGTATACAGCTAAAGTCAGTGTTATTAAATTGGGCCGCAAAGTAACTAACTAGAAAAGGTCTCTTTTCCAAAAGTAAATTTTAAAAACCTTATTTTAAGTTTTACTTTATTTCCATACCCCCCAACCCATCTAAAATAGTTTTCAATAAACATTAAGAACAGCTAAAGAGCAAGAGAAGCAGTTTTTGTTTTATTTTGGCTTTGAACCATACCTCTAGCTGCTGTAAGAGAGATTTTCCTTTCTTATTAATTTCATTGATAAGGGTGAAAATGGCCACTTTAATTTCCTGTTCTACTCGTTTGTTAGTCTCATTTACTTCTTTTATCCTGAATAAGAGAAATGCATCATTAGGTTATCAACTTATCCTAGGTCTCTGAATCATCAACTGTTACAGAAATTCATCCAACTGGGCACTTAACCGAGTAATTAAAATGAAAACTTTGTCAAAATGTACAACTCATGTTTCAGCAGACCTGACCAATTTGGTCCAAACAAGTTATGTACATAGACAAATAATGAAACTAATATTTAGTAATTTTAAATTATGCTCATAAAGGACAGTTTATTAAGCTGGATGGCAATCTCCTTAAGTAACTATGACATGAATGTGATGCACAAACACCAGTGACTTCTGGTTAGTGTCAAATGTGGCACATTGGTTCTGTTTAACCTTGACGTTTTCCAAGAACAATGTGCAAAAGGACAATGTCACAAGCAATAATTATCTTTTGAAAGGATAATAGTTAAACATAGAAGCATTTATTTTCATTTATAACTTAGCCACTTCAAACATGGGTTCTGATACACTCCCTTCAAAATTACTCTTAAAATGGTTTCCCTTTACATACAGTAAAGGGCATAAAACATTTTCAATCCATTTTTAAGAATAGCTTTAGATGTTTTATAAGTAGGTGTAAGCACTCAAAGCAGTTATGGAAGTTTTAGGTGCAAATATGAAGTGGCTGATACTTTGGTATTTACAAAACAGGAAGTGGAGAATCCCACCAATATAAATATATAAAATGTCAACCACCAACCATAAGACATAGCTTCAATTTTTATACATTCTACTTCTGTAAAAACTATAACCCATGCTTTCAGCTCCTAAACTGCCTTTCATCTGCCAAGTTCGAATTTAGTTAACTTTAATACACTCCAAGAAATAATGTAGTTTTTTTCCTTCTCTGTACATCGTTTGGCACTTGCTTGAAAATTTTGAGTTTTGTCCTTATCTTACTAAGGTGAGTGGAAGATATTTTTAATATATAAAGGTACTAATAACTAGTGATAAGAAATATAGGTTTCAAATATAAAATGATTGGGCCAAAGATAGAAATCACTAAGTATGCTAAAAACAGAGAGTAGTTAGTCTCAGTCAGACTCCTATTGGATTTAATTAAGTCTACTGTATGTTCAATTTTGAAGAAAGAAAAAAATGTACATTAAAAAATAATGGAGATAGGTCAGTGAAAAATGTGTCTAAAAGGGGAAGTTATCAGAGATTTTAATACTGTTTTTTTAAAAACTTTCTACAGATGAAATCAATCTCCTCAACCCCGTGCAATCTTGTAACAGGTAAACCTCTTGCTCTACTTTTGTATACAGATTCTGGAACACGTGTAGAAAATATATTTAAAAAATACTTATACAATGTACACACAAAACGTCTGTATAAAAATATGGGACTGCCATATGAATCAACTCACTATATTTCCTTTGAAAGAGACACCCATCTATCATTTCTGAGAAACAGTCTTCTCCAAATCAACCGTATCACCAGTTTAACCTAAAACAACTGAACATTTCCAAAAACAAAAACCCACGAATGGAGTGTGTATGTGTGTACAATCTATAAGCTCTAAGGAGCCTTTTATTTTCTTTTGGTGACTTAAGATAAAAAGTTCTGGCAGGGCACAGTGGCTCAGGCCTATAATCCCAGCACTTTGGGAGGCCGAGGCAGGCGGATCACGAGGTCAGGAGATCAAGACCATCCTGGCTAACACGGTGAAACCCCGTCTCTACTAAAAATACAAAAAATTAGCCGAGCACGGTGGTGGGTGCCTGTAGTCCCAGCTACTCGGGAGGCTGAGGCAGGAGAATGGCGTGAACCCAGAAGGCGGAGCTTGCAGTGAGCCGAGACTGTGCCACTGCACTCCAGCCTGGGCGACAGACCGAGACTCCGTCTCAAAAAAAAAAAAGTTCTACCATGTGTAAAGTACTATTTTCATTCATTCATTCAATTATTTAATACTTTTGAGCATCTATGTGTCATTTTAATCATAAATTAATGAACTTTAATATTCATTAGAAGTCCTAATATTTTTGAGTCTATAAACACATATTAACCTTATTCATACCCCAAAGAATTTTAGTTTTAATTATGCCAGCTCAAAGTGTTTGTCTTTCTGGTGTAAGAGTCATAACTTTGTTAATCTGCTCTCTTATGGAACCTATTCTCACTTATCAATAAATTTACTTAGAAATATACCAAAGTAGAATACTTTTTAAATAATAAATGGTGATGATAATTATAAATACAATAGCAACAGCTAAAATCTAACTGCTTACTATGTGCCAGAAACTATATCATGTATTCATCTTATAATGCTACTCATAAGATAAGCACTGTTTTCAATGCTTGTTTTACAAATGGGGAAATAATTGGTCCACCCGTGATACTCTCTTCTCTATACTGTATCTTCCACACAATCTCCACTTCAAATTTTATAAGTCAACTCTCTCCATATTAATTTCTTTGCTTCCACATTTAAGGTTTAACACAGACCACAGTCTTATTAAAATAGACAAAGATGTGTCCTAAAAGGGTATACAAAAGTTTGGTCAATTAAATTTTGTTTAATTGACAAATATTATAATCCCAAATTCATACCATTTCCCCCTCAAAAAAATGTTTTCTTTATATGCTTAATATAGCAGAAAAACAGATTTAAACTGGACCCACTTCTCTTTAGTAATTCTTAAAATTATGGTTTTAAGGCAACAAACTTACCTATTCTGCACCTGAGTAGCTGCAAAATGAACATAATTCTTCTTCTCAAGAAGTTTTGCCAGTAGATTCTCAATTGCACCCTTCTGATTTTGAAAAGCTTCTTCCAAAAACTGATACCTTAAAACCAAAACAAAACTACATTTAAAACAAAACATTTATGATTAAGATTTTGGAAATAACAGCTAAATAAGTCAATCTTGAAACCTTAATTAAGTGATCAACTCTATGCTGGCCACTCATACCTTATCTCAACAGCAACTTTTAACTGGCAATCACCCATCTCCCTCCAACTCTGACCCTGAAAGGCCATTATGAAAGAAAAAAATACTCAGATAATGGTTGAGTGCTCTTATATTAGAGTGTTGATTCGGGATTACATCTTTTTAAAAATTCAAATATTGGCATAAGTTGTATACATTTTAAATCATAAAGTGTAACCGCATTATAGAAAATACTATAAAAGGAAGGGAAATCACCCATAGTTCCAACATCACAAAATTACTGCTACCACTGTAATATATAGTTCCTTAATCTTTTAATTATACATGTACTTATTTACTTATTTTTTAATAAAGACAAGGTCTATGTTACCCAGGCTGGTCTCAAACTCTTGGTCTCAAGCGATCCTCCTGCCTTGGCCTCTCAAAGTGCTAGGATTACAGGAGTGGGCCACTGCATGCAGCCTAACTATGCATTTTTAAATGCAATTATAATAATAATGAACATGCAAATTTACATCTGACTTTTATTCTTTATCTTGTCTTTATAATTACACTTAAAATAATTTTTCAGTTCTGGATGCCATGTACTGTCAAACTTTCCACAAGGGTTAAATCAATATAAAACATCACATCAACACCAGTTTTACTTTGTCAGCATGAATGCTATATGTTAAAATTTTCTAATCATAATAGTGCAAATATAGACTCTAATAACATTTCTTTGGCTACTAGGAAGCTAGAATAATAGTTTTCTTTGCTACTTTTATTTCCTTTTTGTAAATTATTTATTAGGTTTTTAAGTTATTAAGTCAACAAATATTATTTAGTTTTTTTCTATGTCCTTTTTACATGGACTAAAGAATCCATTATTGTTTGTACTACTAACAAACAGTCACAAATACAAAATGATACCATACTGTGACAAGAGATATAATTCAGGTATATATAATTTACAAGAAACCACTGCCTAAATCGGCCTCAATACCAAGAAAAGCATAGCAGAGAAGAACAGCATCTTATGCTAGGTACAGAGGCATGTTTGAGACATGTAAATACTTCAATATGGCCAAATAAAAATATACAAAAGTCAGAATATGAGACAATAACTGATAAAATCCACACATAAATACTTCAATATGGCCAAAGAAAAATATACAAAAGTCAGAATATGAGACAGTAACTGATAAAATCCAGAGGCAAACTGTGAAGGGCCAAGTATAGCACACTATTTGTGCATTTAATTCTCTAAGTAATGGAAAACCTCTGAAGAATTCTAACCAGAATGTAATAATCACATTTACATTCTAGGAAAATCATCATACAGAAATATAAAAGACCCAAAGAAGGGAATAGAAGGGAAAGACCAGCTAAAACTCTAAGACAGTAACTCATATGAGAGATCAGGGTACAGTACTGGTTGGTACAGCCAAACAAACAAGCTGGAACTGACTTTTATCAGTGAGATCAGCAGATTTGAGAGGTTATGTGTCAGTTATGGCAAGGTCCATGGTACAACCTGAAAACTAAATGCCTAGCTAAGGCACAGTCAAGAAACAAATAATTGGAAATGAGTTCACAATTACTGTGTAATTGTCTATATGGGCACTAAAATCACAAAAGTAATAATACTATGAGCATCTAAATGTCCATTGTTTCTTCAATGAAAGTCTCAGCTAAGGCAGACAAGAGGAAAGACTATGAAATTATTAACATAAAGGAAAGTTTGTTAAGATAAAGGGAAGTTTACTTAGTAGTGGGATACAAGAGGTACAAGAAGAATGGAGGACAGTAGGAGAGAAAATGTAGATCAATATGGGAATTTGTGTTATAGAAAACTGCTGGTGCACTGATTTTATTGTGGTAAAATATACGTAGTAAAATGTATCCGTCTGAACTTTTTTTTGAGTCAGGGTCTCACTCTATCACCCAGGCTGGAATGCACTGGAACCATCACGGCTCACTACAGCCACAAACTCATAAGCTCAAGCAATCCTCCTGCATCATTCTCCCGAGTAGCTGGGACTATAGACACCCGTTTTTTTTTGTTGTTGTTTTTTTTTTTACTTTTTTGTAGAGATGATGTCTTGCCATGTTGCCCAAGCTGGTCTTGAACTCCTGGTCTCAAGTGATTCTCCTGCCTCGGCCAAAATGCTAGGATTACAGACACGAGCCACCACATCCAGCCCAATTTAACCATTTTTAAGGAGAATATTTTTAAAGCTCAACTGTCTACAATGTTGAGCAACATTATAACTTGTATAAGATATTAATACCACAGGCCAGGCGTGGTGGCTCACACCTGTAATCCCAGCACTTTGGAAGGCCGAGGCAGGTGGATAACGAGGTCAGGAGATCGAGACCATCCTGGACAACATGGTGAAATCCTGTCTCTACTAAAATACAAAAAAAATTAGCCCGGCATGGTGGTGTGCGCCTGTAGTCCCAGCTAGTCGAGATGCGGAGGCAGGGGAATCGCTTGAACCGGGGAGGCGAAGATTGCAGTGAGCCAAGATCACACTACTGCACTCCAGCTTGGTGACAGAGTGAGACTCTGTCTCAAAAAAAAAAAAAAAAAAAAAAAAAAAAAGATACTAATAGCACAAAAAAGCACGTGAGTATTTTCAGAGAGTTTTTTTGTTTGTTTTTGAGACGGAGTCTCGCTCTGTCGTCCAGGCTGGAGTGCAGTGGCGCAATCTCGGCTCACTGCAACCTCCACCTCCCAGGTTCAAGCAGTTCTCCTCCTCAGCCTCCCGAGTAGCTAGGACTACAGACGTACACCACCATGCCTGGCTAATTTTTGTATGTTTAGTAGAGATGGGGTTTTGCCATGTTGGCCGGGCTGATCTCGAACTCCTGACCTCAGATGATCCGCCCACCTCGACCTCCCAAAGTGCTGGGATTACAAGCGTGAGCCACCGCTCCTGGCAAGAGGCTTTTAAAGAGGCTTTACTGTTAGATAGGGGACCCGAAGTTTGTTCCTTCGTGAAAGAGCAACATTTGATTTATCCCACATACTATGATTTCTCTACATCCAATAAAAACTATTACTATGTTAAATCTGAACAAATAAAGCAGAAATATGAGGATTCCATGCTAACCCTTTTGACTTAGCTTTATTTACATTGTGATGAAAAACAATCTTTTTGAAGGAGAATTTGATGATGTCAACAAATACGCATTTGATAGAAAGGTTAACTAGTATCAAAATTCACAAAATTCTAACTCATAAAATTTAACCATGTACAAATTCCCCTTATCCCAAAATAAATATTTTTCAAAGTCCTGTTTCTAAATATATCTTGTTACATTCATGTGAACAAGAAACAAGCAAACACACACTATTTTCCTAAATATGATATACCTAGGTAAACTGAATTTTCTTTAATCAAAATTACAGCTGAAATGTGGGGAAAGAATAACCAACAAATGAACTAAATGTAGTTTTGATTAATACATAAATACTTCAAAGTAATTTCTTAGATTTTAATCTTGCATTTTAAAGTAGTATTTATTTATTTATTTAGAGACGGAGTCTCGCTCTGTTGCCAGGCTGGAGTACGGTGGCACGATTTCGGCTCACTGCAACTTGTACCTCCTGGGTGCAAGTGATTCTCCTGCCTCAGCCTCCCGAGTAGATAGGACTACAGGCATGAGTCACGACACCCAGCTAATTTTTGTATTTTTAGTAGAGATGGGGCATCACCATGTTGGCCAGGATGGTCTCAGTCTCTTGACCTCATGATCCACCCACCTCGGCCTCCCAAAGTGCTGGGATTACAGGCGTGAGCCACCGCACCCAGTCTAAAGTAGTAATTCCTGTGGGCTTTCTTAGTCACAATGAACTATTCTCCATATTTCAAAATAAGTAAAATAAAGTAAAAATTATGTATGCCCAGGATTTAGTTAGGACAGACTAAGTAAAACTTTTTGTGCTTCTGGCTAGAATTATATAAACCTGGTAAAATTATCTGGTTTTGATCAGAATTAATCAGCATGCTTAGCTTTTTTAAATTATTGAGATATAAATTACATTTAATACAGTTTTGTAAGAAGTTTATGAAAATATGGTGCTCATGAGTAAAGGGTAGGAGATAAATAATAAAAGGGTGTTTTTTGCTGGGCACAGTGGCCCACATCTGTAAGTCCCAGGTATTCGGGAGGCTGAAGAGGCTGATGTAACAGGACCACTTGAGCCCAGGTCAAGGTCAGTCTGGGCAACATGCATACAAATATACATGGATGGGTGTTTTTTAAAAGGCTGAGAATCACTTAGCTAATAACTTCAAACTTCTGAATGTACATTATGGTCTTACTAAGTCCTGTGCTCTACTACTCTACTTGCCAAGTGATACAGTACTATTCTTAGTAATTGTCACTGTATATATTAAGTTTTGATTTTGGCACATCTAGGGAAAAATGCATCATAGTGCTTTATATCCAAACTGAATAAGAGAACCTTTTTAATAAAACCCAGTTTCATTTTTCTTCAGTTATTCCATTTTTTAAAATTAGATTAAATTTCAAACATGTATTAGAAGTCTAATTCCACTGAATCGATCACCCATTTTCAAGAAGTATCCATTCATAGCTGATTTTATCTATACACCCACCCACTCCATCCCTTAGACTACTGTGAAGAAAATTCCAAACATCATACTTTATCCAAACATTTCTCAATCTATAGATGGCAATAGCCTATTCTGATAACTTACTACATTTTCAGGCACTGGGCTAAGTATCTTAACATGCATTCTCTCATTTAACCTTTAGAAAAACTTAATGACTTAGATACTACTACTATTTTCATAGTTAAAAGCTGGATGACTTTGACAACCCTCTGTGTCTCACTTCTTCTCCAGTAAAATATAGAACAATCATCATATATACATGCACAGGACTGTCCTAAGAATTAAACTGGTCAAAACACACAAAGCAAAGCACTTAAGGCATACTAAGGATTTAATGCTTGCTATCACTGTTATTCTTAGCAGTAATTTTAAAGGATTTATACTGTTAGAATTTATATAGTTGCAAATGTATATTGTTCCTTATTTAAAGCTCTATATGAAGGGGAGATGATAACAACCATAAGAGTTCAGGAAAGGGACAGAGAGTAGGAAATGTGAGCAACTGTGAGGAAAATCTGAAAGGGCAGAAATTTCTATAAAGTATGGGAAAGACATTAAAATCCTCACATAAATAGAACAGGGAGCAAAAGCTAACTCTAATTAAATCTCAAAAATCACAGTGACATCACCTGATATCTCAATTACCTAAGACTTCATTAGAACAGGATGTCACTTTCTATTGCTGTCTTCAAAATCATTTATCTTTTCTCCTGTGATATCTAATCTTCTGGCTAGGCACGGTGGCTCACGCCTGTAATCCTAGCACTTTGGGAGGCTGAGGTGGGCAGATCACGAGGTCATGAGTTTGAGACCAGCCTGACCAACATGGTGAAACCCCGTCTCTACTAAAAATACAAAAATTAGCTGGGTGTGGTGGTGCACGCCTGTAATCCCAGCTACTCAGGAGGCTGAGGCAGGAGAACTTCTTGAACTTGGGAGGTGGAGATTGCAGTGAGCCAAGATTGAGCCACGGCACTCTAGCCTGGGCGACAGAGAGAGACTCTGTATCAAAAAAAAAAAAAAAATCTAATCTCTGTTAATCCTACCCAAAATGAAGCCCCCCATCAAAAAAAAAAAACAGTGAGCAGTGAAAAGTCATAAGTACATTAATACATGTATAACTGGCATCCCCAAAGGAGAAAAACAGAGGAAGAGAAAAAATATTAGAAATAGTAGTTATGGATAAAAGTTTTTCAAATTTGATGATCTATAGCTCTAAGAAGCTCAACATCCCCCAAGCACAAGAAACATTCAGAAGACTACACTAAGGTATATAATTTCCAAACTATTTAAAACCAGTGATAAAGAGAAATATTAAAAGCAACCAGAAGAGAAAAAAGATACACTGTATACAAATGAACAAAAATAAAACAGATTTCTTGATGGAAACAATGAGAGTGGAGCAACATCTTTAAACGACTTAAAGAAAACTTTCAGCCTTGAATTATTTATCCAGAAAAGTTAATATGAAGGTGAAACTACTAGGAGTGATAAAGATGTTCACTATTTTGACTGTGATGATGGATTCACAGTCTGTCACCACAAAGCAGAGATCTAAAACCTATACCACTACAAAGCAGAGATCCAAAAGTGTTATGACCTTAACATAACATAAGAGTAACCTGCCCCTCTATCACCTCAAAAAGACTGAATGACAATAACAATGATTCTGTGGAAGAGGAGAGGGGAGACCCTCAGAAGTTGTATCCACAAAACACTTCACATGTGAATTTTCAGACCAAGTGCACATCATCTTGGTGGTTCAAAACTTCATTCCGGAAATTTAACTGTCGGAAACTGGTAGTGCTTCCAGGCAATAGCAACAGGAAATTCAATCCTTTATTGTGGAAAGAAAGTATCTTAATTTTAGACCAAAAAAAAAAAAACTGCATAATTTTTCAAGGAAAGAGGAAAGTTCATAGTTTTAAAAGATTACATATATAAGGAAAAACGGCACCCTAAGCAAGAATCAACAGAAATAACAGGAAGAACTGACTCACTAACAGAGGCAAAATAAATACATGTACTCTATTTAAAGAATAAAACACAGCTAAAATGTTCAGGCAACTATTTAAAATTTTAGATGAAGTATACAAAAGACCTCTTTGAACTTTTTTTGCTATCTAAAAATAAAGTTTTTAAAAGGGGGAGGAGCTGGCTGATTTAAAATATTTAAATTACAATGGATGGGTTTTAATGGCAGTTTAGACATAAAGAGAGTATTTGTGAACTGAGATTGTTCAGAGAAAAGTGTCTCCCTGTTTTGCATTTTCAATGTAAAAAAAGGGGGGGGAATACAAACATTAAGAGAAATGGAGAATGGATTGAGGGGAGTCTAACATACATCTAACTGGAATTCCAGAAGAAGGACCAACAAAGAATGCAACACATGGAATATGTGAGGAGATTACTGATTGAAAGACACAATCATAACGCACATTTTTAAAGACATCTTTGTTATTCTTTACACAGTTTCTTTAGGTATACTTCTGTGTATAAATTACGTATCTCGTGACTCTTAAAAGACTTTTAAGACTCTTAAAATACAAAGGCCAGGCATGGTGGCTCACCCCGTAATCCGCAACAATTTGGGAGGCTGAAGTGGGAGGATCGCTTGCGGCCTGAAGTGCAAGACCAGCCAGGGTAATAAAGCGAGACCCTGTCTGGACAAAACATTTTAAAAAATGACTGGGGGTGGTGGCACATGCCTGTGCTTCCAGCTACTTGAGAGGATCACCTTAGTCCAAGAGTTTGAGGCTGCAGTGAGCTATGATCACACCACTGCTCTCCAGCCTTGGTGACAGAGTGAGATCTCATTCCCTTAAAAATAAAAAAGTATGTAGTCATTATTTATATGAACTAAATTTGCCTATTTGCCAGGAAATATTCAAAGGGTAGGGATACCACAGTAAATAAGGTAATATAAGGTCCTGTTCTTCCTTTCCTTACATTTTAACTAAGGAGAAAACAAAAATTTGAATAGAGTGATGTGATAGAGAGGACGTTAAGTGGCTAAACATTCTACGTTGGATACGTGCACAGAAGGGAACTCTCGAAGACGTGATGACAACGTACAATTATTTCAAAGATAGGAACTAGGCATGCACAGAGAGATAACAGATGAGCTGTAAATAATCAGAGGTAAAGCTGCATTTTTGCAAAGGAAAATGACCAACTGCTTTTATTCTTTGCAATAATTTTGCCATTTAATAAAATTTTCACATGGGATACTTCTCAACCCATCTGCCCTCTTTGCCAAATGGGTAACTTTTATCTGTGGAACTAACGACTCTGAATGTGGTTCTTTCTCAAGTCTTCTCTCCTGATATTCTTCTCTTTCAAGTTAACTCTTAGCCATATGGAATTATTCTCCTTCTAGCCATAAGCAATGATTCTGCTGGGTAACTGACTCATTGAACCTATGGGCTCTTCAGATAGTTTGATATCCTAATAGGATCCGAAACTATAATATGAAAATTAATGAGGCTATGTTTCAGCAATACCCAAATAAATTAATTCAAATTTTAAAGAATACTCAAGAGATGAACTATTACGGAACCAAATACTCAATATCAGTCTCATACAGACTACACAACTCCAAGATAGCAAGGACAGAGCACATTTTTTCATTATTGTATAGCTATCACCTAGCAAGGTACCTGGTATACGATGAGTACTTGAATATCTACCGAACAAATGAGATCAATGAATACTCATTTGTTGAGTGAAGTTCAATAAACAAACCATTTTGTCTGACAATAAGTGTACCCCATGAAAAAATTATGCTTGGATAGGAAATCTTTATTTGTTGCCATAGCTCTGAATCTAGCTCCCTAAGAGGACTGACAGTAGATATGTATTTACGTTATCACTTCTACCAAAAATGTATTCAGATTCTTCAACTACTTGGATTGCATCTGAAAGAATTTTTAGGGTCGGGCATGGTGGCTCACTCCTATAACCCCAGCACTTTGGGAGGCCGAGGTGGGTGGATCACCTGAGGTCAGGAGTTTGAGACCAGCCTGGCCAACATGGTGAAACTGTCTCTACTAAAAATACAACAATTAGCCGAACATGGTGGTGGGCGCCTGTGATCCCAGCTACTTGGGAGGCTGAGGCAGGAGAATAGCTTGAACCCAGGAAGTGGAGGTTGCAGTAAGCCAAGATCGCACCACTGCACTCCAGCCTGGGCGATAAAGCAAGACTCTGTTTCCAAAAAAAAAAAAGAAAAAAAAAAAAACTCTTTAGAAGAATTTACGGAAGAACTAAAAAAGTGAGTTTCAGCAAAGGTTCTTTCAAAGCTATGAATAATGCGAACTACCTGGGATGATTTACCAGTATTCTTAAAAGATTGTAAAAACAATTTTTTATATCCAGACCATAATATAAGATTCTTATCTAACTAGCCTGGAACAGGAATGAGGCATCAATATATTTTTTTAAATCTCCCTAGTTTTAATATAAATGTAGAATTGTGAATATCTGCTCTCAAGTTTATCCATACAAAATCTTAATTCAAAAGTCCAATTCTAAGAAAAGCTATTCCTTCCCTTCCTTTTCTTCTTTCCCTTCTCTCTTCCTCTCTCCCTCTTTTTTTTTTTTTTTTAAATAATGGAGATCGGGGCCAGGTGCGGTGGCTCACACCTGTAATCCCAGCACTTTGGGAGGCTGAGGCAGGTAGATCACAAGGTCAGGAGTTCAAGACCAGCCTGGCCAACATAGTGAAACTCCATCGCTACTAAAAATACAAAAAAAATTAGCCAGGTGTGGTGGCACGCACCTGTAATCCCAGCTACTCAGGAGGCTGAGGTGGGAGAATCGCTTGAACTCAAGAGGCAGAAGTTGCAGTGAGCCGAGACCATGCCGTTGCACTTCAGCCTGGGTGACAGAGTGAGACTCCATCTCAAAATGAATGAATGAATGAATGAATGAATGAATGAATGAGATGGTGTTTCACCATGTTGCCCAGGCTTGTCTCCAACTCCTGGACTCAAGCGATCCACCAGCCTCAGCCTTCCAAAGTGCTCAGATTACAGGCGTGGGCCACTGCACCCTGATGAAAAGCTATTTCTTTAAGAAAATATTTTAGAGAAACCTACTTATATCATTCAAGTAACTACCATCATAAACTATCTTACTCTTTAATAAAAATATCTGATACTAGGTTTTAAGTAGCCATTCTCTCTTAAACAGTATCCTCAAAAGCAATCTAAAATTACTCTACTCTAACTATACACAAAACTGCAATAGGGTATAAAAAATATTAAGGTGGAGCCAGGTGTGGTAGCTTATGCCTGTAATCTAAACACTTTGGGGGCCAAGGCAGGAGGATCACTTGAGGCCAGGAGTTCGAGACCAGCCTGGGCAACACAGTGAGACCCTGTTTCTTAAAAAAAAAACAAAAATTAATGTATGAAGGTGGAACAAAGGTGACTTTCACTTTCTGCCAGGACACAGTGACTGGTACCAGACTAGCCCTTGTCACCAAAAACTATAAAAGAAGACAGAAATACATGAGGCAACTATATTCAGTCACTGAACCACATGTAGACAAAAATCTACATTCCTTTAAAGAGCATCATAATCATCCTACCTCTCTGTCTGTAGACAATTTTATGATAACTGGAACAGGGGGCTAGAGGCGAAGTAGAGCAGAGGCAAAAATCACGGTGTGGGCTCATGAGTGGCTGAAATCCACGGGGCAGGGCACTGGAATGGAGGGAATGATGTAGGATGAGAATGGGGAACAGAGGGTAGATAGAGGGAAGAGAAGATATTGAATATGTGTGAATTCCTCACAAGTCCTTGGTCAAAGTCTGGGCTATATATGACAGGGTGAGATTACACAAAGTTTAGCAGACTGCCGTTGCTATAAAGTTGACACTGGAAGAGAAGAACTAGAGGTCATGGAGTTCTAGAAAAACTCAGCTTGAATTCTATCTTCAGAGGAGAAAGACTTTGTTAATCTCCCTGGGATCTACCTGAGAAACCAGAAAGGTCACCCTTAAAGGACTATACCCTGGAGTAAGCTGTACCTTAGGCCTGTCCTGTCCTAACAAAACCTAAATAAAACCAAGCCTTGACAAAATCGTCTAAGAAACAAGGTTCAGAAATTGGGTACCACCAACTTAGAAAGGCTTGGGAAATGACTTGGGCTTTCTACAGATCTTCCCTAACAAAGCATAAAACCAAGCATACACAAGCTTACAGTAATTTAAATGCCTACAAGAATAATCAAGTCTTCAGAGGAAGATAAAATTTCTAGAATTTCTACAGTGTATTGTCCACAATGTCCAAATCACAATAAAAAATTACCAGGCATTCAAAGAAACAGGAAAGCCTAACTCACAGCAAAGAAAAAAGTACTCAATACAAATTGACACCAAGATGATCTAGATGCTGTAATGAGCTAAAAGTTTAAATGGGCTATTGTATATTTATTCAAACCTTTAAATGAACATAGGTTCTTAGTGAACAAACTGACAGGAAATCTCAATAGACAGATGGAAACTACTAAAAGAAAAAAAGGAAATTCTAGAAAAGTACAATAACTGAAATGAAAAACGTCACTGGATGGACTTAGCAGCAAATGGGAGATGTCTGAAGAAAGGGTATGTGACCATGAACACACATCAATAAAAAGTATCCAGTGTGAAGAAGAGAGGGAGAGAATAAATTCAAGAAAAATGAACAATCATCAGGGACCCTTGTGACAAAATCAAATAGTCTAACATACGTGTAACTGAAGTCCTGGGAGACTTGGGGTGTTTTTTGTTTTTGGAGACAGGTCTCACTCTCTCACCCAAGCTGGAGTGAGCACAGTGGCATGATCACAGCTCACTGCAGCCTCAACCTCCTGGCCTCAAGCGATCCTCCCACCTCAGCCTCCCAAGTAGCTGGGACTACAAGCATGCACTGCCATGCCTGGCTAATTTTAAAAAATTTTCTGGTAGAGATGGGGTCTTACTATGTTGCCCAGGCTGGTCTTGAACCCCTGGGGTAAAGTGATCCTCTCACCTCAGCATCCCAAATTCCTGGGATTACAGGCGTGAGCCACCACAACTGGCTGGAAAATCTGTTTTGAAGAATAATGGCCAATTTCCCATATTTGATGAAAATCAGCTCAGCGAACGCCACAGAGGATAAACAGAAAGACAAACATATCTAAAAACTTCATGGTCAAAAGGGAAAGGCCAAAGAAAAGGAGAAAATCTTGAAAGCAGCCAGAGAAAAGCCATAAAACATTCAGGAAGGAACAATACGAGTGACATCCAAAACAATGGAAGCCAGAATACAAAGTAGTAATATCAATATCTTTTCAATGTTGAAAGAAAAAACTGCCCACCCAGAATTCTAGAGCAAATTATCCTTCTAAATTGAAGATTTTTTTTGTTTTTGTTTTTGAGACAGTCTCGCTTGATCACCCAGGCTGGAGTGCAGTGGGGTGATCTCAGCTCACTGCAACCTCCGCCTCCTGGGTTCAAGCAATTCTCCTGCCTCAGCCTCCCAGGTAGCTGGGACTACAGGCACATGCTCCCACGCCCAGCTAATTTTTTGTATTTTAGTAGACAGGGTTTCACCATGTTGCCCAGACTGGTCTCGAACTCCTGAGCTCAGCCAATCCACCTGCCTCAGCTTCCCAAAGTGCTGGGATTACAGGAGTGAGCCACTGTGCCCAGCTTAAATTGAGGATTTTCATATGACAAGATGAGAGTATTCATTGTCAGCAAACATGCAAAACAAGAAATGCTGGAGAATATTCTTTAGACCAAAGGAATATAAGAGACAGAAACTCATATATACTGGAAGGAATAAAGTGAAACAGAAATGGTAATAAATTGGTAAATATGAAACACCAGCTTTTACTTTCTCTTCTCATAACTTCCTTAAAAGACAGCTTTTTTTTTTAAGTATTGTATGTTAAGGTATATAATGCATGAATAAATGATGTGGCAATAGTACAAAGGATAGTAATTGAGTAAAATGAATAATCCTTTTGTAAAGTTACTAAAACCATACAATATTTTAAGTAGACATTAAGTTAAAATTGCATATCACTATCCCCACAGCAATCGCTAAAAATAATAAAAGTACAGCTTAAAAAGCCAACAGTAGATATAAAATGGAACACCAAAAACTATTTATAAACTTAAAATAATGCAGCAAAGAGACAACAAAAGAACAAAACACAAAAAAAGAGAAATAAAAAACAAATACTAAATGGTAGATTTAACCATATCACAAGTTATATTAAATAACAAGATTATACATTCCAATTAAAAAATAGAGAAAGGAGCCTGGCATGGTGGCTCATGCCTGTCATCCCAACACTTCGGGAGGCAGAGGCGAGAGGATCACACTTGAGCCCAGGAGTTCGAGACCAGCCCAGGCAACATGGCAAGACCCCATCTCTATAAAAATTACAAAAATTAGCTGTATGTGGTCCCAGCTACTTGGGAGGCTGAGGCAGAAGGATTGCTTAAACCCAGAAGGTTGAAATGTTTGAGAAGTAGCAAGAAAGCCAGTGTAGCTGTAGCAGAGATGGAGGGATAGGCAGAGTAGTAGCAGATAAAATGCGTGTATAAGGTCTTTAAAGCCACTATACAGATTGACTGAAGAGTCACTGCAGGTTTTGAGCAGGGGAGTGATACAGCCCAACTTAGGATTCACTCTAGCAGTTGTATTAAGAATAAATGGAAGAGAGGTAGTATTAGAAGCATAGAGACTACTGCAGTAATCTAGGCAAGAAATGATGGTGGCAGAGACCAGGCTAGAGGCAACAGAGGTAGTACGTGGTAGGAGTTGATGATATATTTTGAAGGTGAAGCCAAAAGGATTTCCTGATAAGTTTGGATTTGGGTATGAGAAACAAGTAGAGTCGAGGATGGTGCCAAGATTTTTGGCCTATGCAACTGAAAAAAAAATGCAACTGCCAAACTGAGATGAGGAAAGGCTGCCAGTGAAAAACGGTTTGGAGAAAGTGATCAGTAGTTGAGTTTTGGAAGTGTTATGTTTGAAAAAGTAGACATTCAAGTGGGAGATGTCAGAGTCTGTAGGGCAGACAAATCTGAAAGTTCAGGAATAAACAATGAGCTAGAAACATAAATTTGGAAATCAACAACATATAGATGGTATTTTAAGCCCTAAGACTATATGTACAGATAATGGTGTAAACCCTCGTACATCCAACCTAGAAGAACAAACAAAATAAGCAAATGAGATTGAGAAAAAGTAATCAGTAATTAGTAGGAAGAAAATGAAAACAATGTGTTCTTCTGGTAGCCAAGTACATAAATGTGTTAAAAGGAACATTAAACATGTGAAATATTGCTGATACAATAAGGTATCAAGATGAAAACTGAGAAATCACCTCTAAATTTAGTCATGTAGTGGTTATTCATGACCTTGAAAAGAGCAGTGTTGGTACAATGCTGACAGTCAAAAGTATGTAAATTTAGACAGAATGGGACAGGAGGAATTAGAGACCATAATTATAAGCAATTCTTTCAAGAAGTTTTTCAGGGACAGCTCTGATGGCAAGGAAAGGAAGTTAAAGAGAAGGATTCGTGTTTCATTTTTAAAAACGGAAGAAAAACAGCACCATACTGAAATATAGGAATAATTGTTAGAGACTGAAAAACTGAGAGGTTAGCAGAAAGAAGGGCAAATTTCTGAAACAATGTCATTGGCTACATGAGAGGGGATGGAACTCAGTGTATAAGTAGAGAAATTAGCTTTCTAAAGGAAGAGAGTTCAGCTAAGATAACAGAAAAGTAGAAATATGGGTACAGGTGCTTGTTGGAAAAGTAGATGTGGTAGAGGGAGTCTGTAGTTCTCTTTTGATAGCTTCAATTTTCTCAGTGAAGTTGGAAGCAAATGCCAGTATTTCAGAGTGAGGATGAAGTATCTGACATTTAAAAGAGGGAAAGGTATGAATATACAATATGACTTCCAGACAACATTAAGGGTCTACTTGAGGGAAGTGGTCAGGAATTGAGAATGTGACCTATTGGTATCATTATGCTAGAATGTGTTTTTCTCCTGTGATATTCAGCTGGATAAACAAAATATGATAGGAAGGAAGTCGGGTTTAATCAGGACTGTAGTTATGCCAAGTGAATTCAAAAAGTGGGATATGAGAGTCAAGGCTAAATGCAAGGGAGTGATTAAACTGATTAGCCATGACATTAAATAAGGAAGGAGTTAAATGAGATCACAAAGGGATGAGGTAAAGTGAAAGGGTAGTAGGATCAATGGATTAAAATAAAAGTCACTGTGTGGTTGAATAATTGTAGAAGTTTCGTACTAAGCAGAATGAGCTGGAGTAACAGATGTGGCCACAGAGAGGAATGCTTAAAATTGAATAGAATTATTACAAATGATAAGATCTAGTATATGACTATGCATATGAATGGCTACAGCAGTGTAAATGACAAGAACACTGGAAAGGAGGTCAAAGAACACAAAGACTAGACTGTCTGAAGGATCAAATCCACATATATTAAAATTGCTAGGACTTAATAGTAGCATTCTACAGTTTACCACTGAGTTAGGGAAAAAAACCTTTGAGAGATGAAGGGGAATGACCCAAGGGTTTTTAGATGACAGCAGCAATGAAAGGTTATGGGTGATGACATGAAATTAAAATCCGGATATTTCAGGGAGTAAAGAGAAAGAATGGTCTAAAAAAACGGTAAAAAGACGTATCTCATACCTCCAGGCCCAGTCATACATGAGATGTGAAAGAAAAAAAAAGTCACCAGTCACGACAGTTGCAAGAGAAGCAGTGTCCATTATGCCAAATAAAGCAAAGAAAAGGATCAAAAAAGAGGCTGGGGATATGCGGATTCTGATGACATGCCAACAATTCCAAAGGACAAAGTGGCAGAATCAGGCACATGTAGAGCCTACGGAATTAAAGTGTGACAGATGAGGGGACGCCTGGGAGTGTGGCACTTGTGGCACTCTCTTGGGTAACAGAAAAATACAGATAAAAAATGTAACAATATTAGTCTAGTAGATATACGGCTGATAATGATGGAAAGGCTGCAAATGGTGGTGGTAATGAAGGATGCAGTTTGGGTCTTCCTCTTGTAAAACTGTCAATGGAAAAGAAATTCTAGTTTCAGCGAGTCAACCCTATCTCCACCTCAAACGAGGATTGAAGAGTAAGAGAGTGTGGTCTTAAAGTGACTATTCATTTCAGGAGAAATAAACACATTTCTCCAAAATATATTCTCTCCAAATTTATTCCATCTTGCCCCATGCTGCAATCGCTAATGTTTCTCATGAACTACCACATGCCAAACTTGTCAGCATTATTTTTCAAATGACCCAATATAACAAATTTAATAGACATGGTTCCATTTTTTTCCTGGAGACCTTCTTCATAGGATCCTCAGTCTTCATTCCTCATTCTAAATTATCTTACCCCATGGCTGTCATTTTAGGCATTCCCTTACCTTTTACTTTCTTGGTTTACTAACTTATTTTGGTGAATCACATTCTCCAATGGCTTTCCAAAAAGAGGTACATAAGAGGCAAAGCTTCTCAATACTTGCATGATGAAACATGTCTACATTTTATTCTCACATTGATTTATACTTTAGCTACAGAATTCTAGATCGAGGCTGGGCATGGTGGCTCACGCCTGTAATCCCAGCTACTTGGGAGGCTGAGGCAGGAGAATCACTTGCACCCGGCAGGGGCAGAGGTTGCAGTGAGCCAAGACCGCACCATTGCACTCCAGCCTGGGCAACAAGAGCAAAATTCTGTCTCAAAAAAAGAGAATTCTAGATTGAAAACCTTTGCCCTTCATCTCCCGACTTTCTTTTAACAATCCTGTTTTTTTGTTTTGTTTTGTTTTTGGAGACAAAGTCTCAATCTGTCACCCAGGCTGGAGTGCAGTGGCATGATCTCAGCTTACTGCAACGTCTACCTCCTGGGTTCAAGTGATTCTCGTGCCTCAGCCTCCCAAGTAGCTGGGACTACAAGCATGCACCACCACACCCGGACTAACGTTCCTATTTTGATTCCTATTTCATTGCTGGCTTTGGAAACTAAAAATTTACAAGAAATTTTTTGTATTTTTAGTAGAGATGGGGTTTCACCATGTTGCCCAGGCTGGTCTTGAACTCCTGAGCTCAAGTGATCCGCCTGCCTTGGCCTCCCAAAGTGCTAGGACTACAGGTATGAGCCACCATGTCTGGCCTAACGTTCCTATTTTGATTCCTATTTCATTGCTGGTTTTGGAAACTTCACTGATCTTAACCTTAATCCATAGCATACTGTCATTTTATGATGTTATACACCTTGATATGGGTCTTTTTAAAAATCACTGTTCTGGGCATTAAATGGGACATTTTATCCTGGTGACTCTACATTCTTAGATGAATTTCTTGCAATAGTTATCTAATAATTTCCCAACATTTGTTTTCTTTTTTCTATAATTTATACTGGTCTGCTGGAACTCGTAATTTTTTTCTTTTAAATATTCTTGTGAGGCTGAAAAGGTCTCTAAATCCTAAAAGAGAGGTAGGAAGCGACAGTGAAATGAAAAAGCACCATTACTAGCAATATGGAAGCAAGTCAGGGAGACTGAAGGTCCCCAGAGCTTAATGGGCAGATTTATACTTAATCTCCCTGATTTCAGCCTGGTACTTCCTCCCCATGTGGACCTAATATCCCCAAGTCCAGTGCCTCTCTGATTTTATTTCTCCAGAGAATAGGTCCAATTTTTGTGACACCTATCATCTCTAGGTACTAGGTATTACAGGTTCCTGAGAAATATATTGATTGGCTTCCTTCATATCTCCTTTGCATGGCCTCAGATCATTCAATCCCATTAGGTCAAATATCAGATCCACCAAATCTTCCATTCATTACCCTGCTTTAAAAAAAAAAAAAAAAAAAAAAAGGCCTGAAATCCCCATTGATGTCTCTTCTCCCATTCTTAGTCTTTATAAGTCTACAGATTTTTTAATTCCTTTAATGTGAATAGAATTTTTGCAGGGAGATGGAAAAACCCCATGGTTTATCTAGAAACCTAGTAATGTTCTCAGGTACAAAATTTCATGCAGTTCTATAGCTGCTTTCCTTTTTCAAAACAACTTCTAAAGCCATAAAGTAAATTGAAGACTTCAATTTAAAAAAAATTTAAATAAAGAGAAAAAAATAAAACATGTGGGCTGCAACTGTAATAACAGCCAATAATAGCTAAACTGTTATTGAGTGCTTACTATGCTAAGCACTTTATAGGTACAATTCTCAGTACTTGTAATCCTCACAACAACCTTATAAAGTTGGCAGTATATTTCACTTAAAAGATACACACACAAAACATAGCTCATCTTTTTCACTATGCAGCAATTATTTTAATTTAAACAAAAATTTTAAAAAGCAGGGAGAGGCAAGAAAAAGCAAAACAGTTTTAGACTGTATAAATGGATGATTATGGAATGAAGCTAAATTCAGAGGAAAATTCACATCTTTTTGATTAACTGAGGTTTCACATAAGATTCTAAAAAGAATACAGCAAAATCAAACTAAGCAAAAAATTAATAAAGATAAAAGAAAACTGTGAGGATCAGAACACTTCTAAAGAATAGAATAAATGAATTAAAAAACTGGGTCACTAAAATGACCAATAAAGACCACAAACTTATGGCCAATCTAATAAAGAACAGGAAATAAACTCAGCTATAAAACATCATGAACAGGCTGGGCATGGTGGCTCATGCCTGTAATCCCAGCACTCTGGGAGGCCAAGGTGGGCGGATCACGAGGTCAAGAGATTGAGACCATCCTGGGCAACATGGTGAAACCCCGTCTCTACTAAAAATACAAAAAGTAGCTGGGCGTGGTGGTGTGCGCCTGTAGTCCAAGCTACTCAGGAGGCTGAGGCAGGAGAATCGCTTGAAACCGGGAGGCGGAGGTTGCAGTGAACCCAGATCACGCCACTGCACTCCAGCCTGGCAACAGAGTGAGACTCTGTCTCAAAATAATAATAATAATAATAAACAATCATAAGATATAACTACAGATCTTCATAAAATCTTAATGTTTAATTCAACATTTTTTAACCTCTACTAAATAATTTTCTAACAAAATATAAATTATCACAATTGCAAAGTTGACTCAAGAAGAGATGGGAGCTGGGTGCAGTGGCTTATAAGTGTAATCCCAACAATTTGGGAGGCCAAGGCAGGAGGACTGCTTGAGGCCAGGAGTTCAAGACCCGGGCAACATGGCAAGACCCCATCTCTTAAAAAAAAAAAAAAAAATTAGCCAGGCAAAAAAAAAATTAGCCAGGCATGGTAGTATACACCTGTAGTCACAACAATTTGGAAGGCTGAGGCAGGAGGATCACTTGAGCCCAGGAGGTTCAAGGTTACAATGAGCTATGATCTTGCCACTACACTCCAGTCTGGGTGACAGAGCAAGACACCCTGTCTCCTAAAAACAAACAACCCAGAAGAGACAGAAGACCTGACTGAATCAATAAGCATATAAGAAATTGAGATTCTTAAAGAACTCGCCCTAAAAGTCCTTAAATCCAGAGCGAGGAAGGGGGGGTGTTGGTAGGGAGGAAAAAGAATGGAGCAGAAAGCATTAGTTAAGACACACAGAAGTGGACAGGCACAGTGGCTCATGCCTGTAATCGCAGCACTTTGGGAAGCCGAGGTGGGCAGATCACTTAAGGCCAGGAGTTTGAGACCAGCCTGACCAACATGGCAAAACTGCATCTCTACTAAAAATATAAAAATTAGCCAGGCGTGGTGATGTCCACCTGTAATCCCAGCTACTCGGGAAGCTGAGGCATGAGAATCACTTGAATCCAGGAGGCAGAGGTTGCAGTGAGCCGAGATCATGCCACTGCACTCCAGCCTGGGCAACAGAGAGAGTCTGTCTCAGGAAAAAAAAAAAAAAGATACAAAGAGGTGAACTCGTTTTAAGGTTAAATGGCTCTCCTAATAAATACAGGTCTAGGAAACCGCATGTACAAAGTTGGAGGGTTAGGTAGAGGGTTCTTGCTACTAGAGTGTAAGTGGAAGATAAGAGATTGTTTAGTAAAAAAGTTAACTTTGCCCAAAGAGAGATCTAGCCTTTGCCTTCAGTCCCTGGCAGGTAATCTCTAACCCCCTGAAATGTCCTGCCTGATGAAATTATCTTTGTTTGCCTGGGGACTTGAGCCAAGCTAGATAGTCTGTGTCAACAATCTGATTTACAGTGGGAGCTCTGGGTCACACAGTCTCAGATCAACCTCAGGAGGAGCTGTCCTGGAGACTGAGGTCTACCATGTGGCCGGTGAACCACATCTATGTGACAGAGACTGACCCAATAAAAATTCTGGACACCAAGGTTTAGGTGAGATTCCATGGCTGGCAATATTTTGTGCACACTGTCACACATCACTATCAGGAGGTGTTTATGATGTCCATGGCTCCACTGGGAGAAGACAACTGGAAACTTCACATTTGGAACTCTCCTGGACTCTGCCCTGTGCATCTTTCCCTTGGATGATTTTAATCTGTATCCTTTCACTGTAATAAACATAACTGTGAGTATAACAGCTTGCAGTGAGTTCTGTAAATTCTAGCAAATTATCAAACCTGAGTGTAGTTTTAGGGAATCTTGATCTTACAAGTGGCGTCAGAAGTGAAAGGAGTCTCGTGGATTACTCTCTAATTTTATAGTTAGCATCAGAAGTGGGATCACTTGAATGACCCTGGCTTACTAAAATAGGTGGTTTGTGAAGAGGGAGGATGAGAAGGTGGGAATTGATAAACCTTTAATTCTTGGATGGGTACCCAGTCATGGTATGGTTGTATAACTGCAGCTGCAGTTACTAGAGGTAAAAATTACCAATGGAATTTAGAAATGGTAGACCCAATTCCTGAGGAGTTGAACCACCAGATAAACAAGGAAATGCAAACTAATAAGAAAAAAAGTAGGCCAGGCATGGTGGCTCATGCCTATATCCCAAGCACTTTGAGAGGTCCTGGAGGAAGGACTGCTTGAGCCCAGGAGTTCAAGACCAGCCTAGGCAACATAGGAAGTCTTCATCTCTACAAAAAAATAAAAAATTAGCCAGATGTGGTGGCACATGCTTGTAGTCTCAACTACTCAGGTGTCTGAAGTGAGAGAACTGCTTGAGCCCAGGAATTCAAGCCTTCAGTGAGCCACTGCACTCGAAGCCTGGGCAATAGCACAAGACTCCTCTAAAAAAAAAAAAAAAAAAAGTTAATGAAACAATTCCTTTGTTACTGCTACCTGTACTAGCTAAAATGAAAATACAAGAGAATGTTAGGACAGATCCTGACACTGGGCCAAGCTCAGACTTCAGCCAGTCTGGGCTGCAGTCACTAGTCTCAGGGTCACTCCAAAAGGAAAAATTATGCTGGAACATTAGATAGCATGTCTGTGACCTCCAGTTACAAGGAGGTAGTCTAGGTATGAGAAAGACAAAACCAAGAAACTACTGAAACCAGGGATTATAGTACAAATTGTCTCATTTTGTTGATCAACACTATCAGCTTCTGGAATAAAAACCTTTACTAAAATGGACTGTGACAGTGATTGACTTAGAGGCACAGTATCTTTGGTTTTTAATGCTGTAGAATGGAAGTGTGTGTCTAGGTTGAAGCGAGACCCACAGCTCACTACTGTACAACCAGAGAAGGCTATACATGATCCAGACACACCAGCACGGACAGCTAGTCCCAAGGGGACAGCTAGCCCAGTGGACTAGATATAAAAGCCACTGTAAAGTGTGTTTACCTTGAAAAGGGCAACTATCCTCCTCCTCCTATAAATGCCAAATTGAACTCCCCAGAATAAGCAGCTGATAAGCTTCTTATGCAAGCTACACTGGACTGACATGATGATGGGATAGTCAGGAGATGACTATGAGTGACATGACTATGACTCAGTATGCCTCATGGTATATGGTAAATACTGTGATTGAGGGGGCCCCTTTTGCATGGATACCCCCATGTAACCTTACTGCTGTAAAATCTAGCAATAATCTGAGAAGCCTTATCAGAAGTATTGTCTAAGCTTCCCTTTACGGGTCTTAACAGATGCTAATAAGAAAATCAGAGTTAAGTCATAAGAAAACAGGGAAATAGTAGAGTAGAGGTCAAGGAATTTATCCCAGGAAGATGGAAATCTACAGATGGTTGTTTTAAAATGGGATGAATAAATTGAACACAGATGGAATTGAAACAAAGGTCTTAACGCAGCATTACCATGGGACTGGACAGACCAATGAGCGCCCCAGCTAGTTCCCAACATTAAAGGGCCTTAAACTAACTATGCTATATTTTACCCCAGTTTGGGAAGATTTAAAAAGCCAGGGAACAAAGATGACAATAAGCAACCTGACCTCAAATTGCCTGGGGCAATAGTCTGGCAGATTACTCAAGATGAAAACAGAGAGGTCAACCAGCAACTGGGGAACTAAGGCAATATACACGTGTGGGTAAAAATGCCAGGGGTAGATAAGAGACCTTACTAAAACTCCTTGACAGGGAGGCCCCCTTGACAGGGAGGCCCAAGGCACCATAATTCTAAATCTTGTTGAAGTCCTAACAGGTGTTAAGGTTAAATTGAAAGGTGACAGCTAATGGGATTAAGGTAAACATTTAGATTAAAACTAGAATGTCTCAGCTGCCTTTATGTGAGGTGGTTACGTCTTCATTACCTGAATGTACTATTGGGATAGACAGTATGTTTGACTGAAAAGTACACCTGTCTAATATTGAAAACAGAAAGCACGTAAGTTCACCTTGAGGCCAATGTTGATGAGAAATGCTAATTAGGAACCACCAGAACCACCCAGGCCCTCAGAAGTTGTTAATTTTCGACAGTATAAGGTACTGCCTGAGGAAATTACCTGTTGGACAAAAAGAAATTAGCATTTTAATGAAGAATTAGACAATGGAGTGCTGGTGCCAATGAATTCTTTGTACAATAATCCTGTGTGGCCTATGAAAAAAGCAGATGGCTCATGGAGACTAACAGTGAACTATGAAAGCCTGAAGTAGTTCCGCCATAGCATCGGCAGTTCCTAATATGGTCTCAACAGTACAAAAAACATATAAAATATATAGCAGGCCAAAGGAAAACAGTACTCAGGGACTAATCTTGTGAATTTCTTTTTTATTTTACCTCCATCCTCAAAAAGAGCCAACCACAATTTGCCTTTGAGTGGGAGAGATCCCAATTTACACTTACTCTATCACCACAGGGTTATTTCCATTCACCAGCTTACTGTCATAATTTGATTAGGAGAAATTTAGAGTTGATTCGGGTCCCCACATGTAATAATATAGTATACTGATGATGTCATGATACTATCAGAAACTGAAGACCAAGGCAGGACTAATTTAAATGCAATGGTGATAAAAAGTTTGGGGAATTAGGGGAAAAAAGCAGTGATGACATGTGACCAACAGGAGCTGTATGATACATCCAGCAAAGGTCTAACGGCATGCCTAAATGGTGAAAAAATCCTTAGAAATAACCAGAATAGAAGCATCCTGTGACACTCAACAGAGAAAGAAAAATACACTGCTGTAGCCACCTACCCCAGCACTAAATAAGAAGCCCAGTGTTTGGTTGGGTATATCCGTGTTTTGAAGGACACATATTCCATATCTGGGAATACTGCTTGCTCCTATCAATAAAACTCCCAAAAAGAGGCCTACATTTCAATGAGGCCTGATCAAAGACAGGCTGTATCTGAACTGCAGAAAGTAGTCTCTCTAAATACTTTCCAGCCCTATGATCCGCCATGATTTTGTCCATGTCCAGCCCTATGGACATTCCGCCATGATTCTGGGAAGTGTCAGCCACACATACTAATGCAGACTACAGCTTATGGGCAAAACCCTATGAGTGCCACCCAGCAGCAACCACTAGGATTTTTGGACCAGAAGATGTCCGGATGCCATAGTACAATGTACAACACTGGAGAAAAAAATAGCTACTACAGGCATTAACTGAGACTGAATCTATGACTGAAGGACATAAAATAATCCTGAAATTCAAAACAGCCATAATATCTTAGGTGATGTCGGAGAAACACTAATAAGGAAGGCAGTGTCCAGAAGAGTTCCCTATAAAATAGATATAGTTTGCGCAGGATTTACAACCAGGAGAATGCAAACAGGTACTCATTATACTTATAAGCAGGTAGCTTCTTTTTCCCTAAGGCTGACTTTGAAACTACCTGAGGAGCTGCTGATCCTGCGATCGGATGGGTGCTACACTATAAACTACTTTCTATTAATCAGTAAAGAGCAGTTTGGTTTATGGACAATTCCAAGGTGAATGGACAGCATCTTGTTTGGAGGGCCACCACTGTGATTACAGAAGGTAAAAAATCAACTCAGCGGGCATGTGATTTTCCCCTATGTTTGGGTTTTCACGGAACTCTGCAGTTGGTGTCAGAAGTAATGGTGATCTTGTGGACTGTTTCGTAACTTTGAACAGACAATGAAGAGAAAGACACTGGTAAAATTCAATAATGTATGTTATACTTGCAACTGCCTTTGCAAAATTATAACAGTGAGAGAAATCTAACACAACTGACTCCACCTTGCTTCTAACCTCACAAGCTGTCTTTGCTCATTCCCATATGTGGGCCAACCTAACTATGGGAGGAATTTATTTTATAGTTTAAAGCAAGCATAATAGTTTCTTCCTGAAACTAATACCCTCCTTGTTCAGGGACTGAAACCACCTTTGTAAAGCTAATGAAAGGCTATAAGGTTAGAATTACAGTAGGAGCCTAAATTCTGCTAAGATTTAGGCATAAACAGCAACCATTGTTCCCTGTCTTGTTTTTTATAATTGCTTATTGCTCAGGAGTCACTAGCAAGTGGTCACAAGATTTCTAACTTCCCCTATAGATAAGATCACTATTGTGAAATCTAAGACTAGTGTTTGAGATATTTTTCAGACTCTGCATTCTGCTGGACTAACTGCTACCACCCAGGCTGGTGATCCATACCAAGAGACTAATTCAACTGGTCCTGTGACCCCTACTCAGGAAGTGACTCAGCATAACTCACTGCACAAAGACAGTTTTGACACCTCTATGATTTCATCCCTGACCCAACCAATCAGCAGCACCCATTCCCTAGCCCCTGCCCACCAAACTATCCTTTAAAAACCCTCATCTCCAAATTCTCAAGGAGTTGGAATTTGAGAAATATTTCTCAAATATCTCCCATCCTCCTTGCTCAGCCACTCTGCAATTATTAAACTCTTTCTCTGCTACAACTCCTGCTGTCTCAGTGTATTGACTTTTTCTGGACAGGGACAAAAGGAGAATCTGGCTGGGTGATAACATACTGAACACTTAAACTTTGATTACTGTTAAGTATTTTTTTAATGGGGGCTCAACTACACTTTAGCAAAATAACCCTGGCAGCAATATAGACAGGATGAATTTAACAGAGTTAAACTCAAAGTAGGGAGAATAGCTGTAAAAGTGTTGTAGTAATGGGAGGCTGGCTTTTAAGTCCAATGACATGGTTTCTGCAACAGTCCATCCAGAGAAAATAAAATGAAAGCATGAACAAAAGAGAAGAAATGTGTGATATTTTAGTATATATTTGTTCTGGTCTTTGTCCCTATTCCTGGCATACAATTCCTAAAACCCTCAGAATCTCTGAAATAAGTATATTTTTGTATGTTAACAAAATGACCAATGGTTGGGGACTCCCAGACCCATCAGGATGGGTGCTGGCTGCCAGGGGAACCAACCAGATAATTAAAGAGTTGGAACTTTCAGCCCTACTTCCTAACCTAGGAAGAGAAGGGCTGAAGGCTGAGATGATCACAAACGATCAACAATTTAATCACGCATCCCTAAATAATGAATCTCCATAAAAACCTGAAAGAGCAAGGGTTGGAGAGCTTCCAGGTTACTGAACACGTGGAGGATGAGGCATCCACCACAGAGTGTTGTGGAAACTCTGTACCCCTTCCCACATACTTCACCCTATGCATCTCTTCATCCAGTTGTTCATTTGTATTCTTTAAAATATTGTTGAGCTGGGCATGGTGATATGCACCCATAATCTCAGCTACTGGTGAGGCTGCAGCAGGAGGATCATTTGAGCCTAAGAGTTTAAATCCAGCCTGGGCGACATAGCAAGATCTAACCTCTTTTAAAAAATTAAATAAAACATTGTCTAGTGGTACACATCTCTAGTCCCAGGTATGTGGGACACTGAAGTGGAAGAACCACTTGAGCCCAAGAGCTTGAGTCCAGCCTGAGCAACAGAGTGAGATCCCGTCTCTTCAAAAAATAAGAAAAATTCTCTCTCTCCATATATATACAGTTAAACAAAAATTACAGGAGGACATTGTTCTGGACTAAGCTCCTGCACTAGGCCCCAAGAGATCAGACTAAAAATCAAAATACAGATAGAACCAGAAGTAGCATATAGTTCTCTTCCCCTTTGTGGCCACTGCTGAAGCAAGAGTGGCCAAAATAAAGTTTAATCCCTTTGTAACTTCTGACTGAAGCAAGAACCACAAAAGGTGTTTCAATGCACCTTCCCACATTCATAGGAAGATTATGTCCTCCCCTCTTTCCTAAGAGCTAAGACAGAAGTACAACGTTCATTCCATGCCCATGCAAAAGGATGATAAATTTCAGATTGTGCGAGGACACTATAAAGGTCAGCAAACTGGCAATTTAGTCGAAGTTTGAAATATATCATCAACACTGAACAGGTGCCATGGGAAAAGGCTAATGGCACAACTGTCCACGTAGGCATTCACGCCAGCACAGTGGTTATCACTAGATTAAAACTGGACAAAGACCGCAAAAAGATCCTTGAACAAAAAGTCAAATCTCACCAAGTAAGAAAGGAAAAGGCCAAAATACAAGGAAGAAACAATTGAGAAGATGCAGGAATAGTAATCTTATATACAAACTTTCACTGAAACTGTTGAAATAGAAAAAAAAAAAAATCAAAATGGAGTCCTTCATGCTGAGTTCATCAAACTGAAAATGAGTTATCAGACCATCCAAGAAATGAGGAGAGAGATAACACCCTAATTTCCCAAATAAGCCAGTTTCAATTGGCATGATAATGAGGCTCCCTGTGTTTAACACCCCCCCAACCTTTTTTTTTTTTTTTTTTTGGTAAACCTCTCCTACGGTGCTGATGTCTTTAATCCTTACAACAAAAGGTAACCTGAGGTAACTTGATGTTAGCCAATAAATTATTTCTCTATTGTTCTGCCCTTCTCCAGCCTTACTAGGAACGTAACTTTGAAATGACCAATCCACTTTTTATTCTTTGTTT
Source organism: Gorilla gorilla gorilla (assembly GCF_029281585.2). Taxonomy (NCBI): domain Eukaryota; kingdom Metazoa; phylum Chordata; class Mammalia; order Primates; family Hominidae; genus Gorilla; species Gorilla gorilla. The sequence continues at coordinate 118,863,296 of NC_073224.2, forward strand.
TTGCTTTCCTCAGTCCCTCTCTGTCTATAAAACCAAGCTCCTCTGCTCAGTTCACTGAAACACTTGTTTTATTTTATGGAATGAAGTACTGCTCAAATCTAAAATCACAAATAAAACCAATTAAGATCTTTAAATTGTCGTAATTGCTATAATTTGTAATAAATTGGCAGTAGTAAGTTAAATGCTTCCCTGAGTTCTGTGACCCATTCCAGCAAATGACCAAACTCAAGGAAGGGGTCGTGGGAACCGCCGCGCCCCACCCCCAATTTACAGTAAGTCAGTCAGAATACCAGAGGCCGGGGCCAAGCTCAGTGGCTCACATCTGTAATCCCAGCACTTTGGGAGGCTGAGGAGGGAGGACAGCCTCAGGCCAGGAGTTTGAGGCTGCAGTGAGCTATGATCATGCCATTGCATTCCAGCCTGGGTGACAGAGCAAGAACCTGTCTTTAAAAAAAAAAAAAAATATATATATATATATATAAAAATATATATATATATATATATATATATATATATATATATATTTTTTTTTTTTTTTAAGTACCAGAAGGTGGGACTTAACGACTGGTATTTGAAGTGGAATGGCAGTTTGCAGGACTGAGCCCTTAACTTGTGGGACCTGACTCTAACTCCAGGTAGACGGCGACAGAACTGAACTGAATTTCTGGACACCAAGCTGGCGAGAATCAGTCAATATGAGGGGAAACTGGTCACACACATGGTCACAGAAGTGCTCTGTGTTGTGTGAGTATAGGAGGAGAAAAAAACATTTTTTTTTAATTATACAAGAGATAATAAGGACTTAGATATAAGTGGTAAAGCAAAATGGTAAAAGAAAGGGAAGGATAATGGTTAAACTTTGAGGTGGCAATGCCGCTGAAGCTATTCTTTAATGAGGAAAAGTATGACATCTTCCTTTTCTTTTTGCCTCTCACCATCAACTTAAAAAGCTATAAGAAATCTAACACTCAAAAAAAAGATCTGACTGCAGCTGTGAAAAAGGTAATCTAATGTCTTACTGAGACTGTTAGCAGACAATCTAAAATTTCAGCCAAGTTATAGGTTAAGACATTTCTGAACAAATTAAGAGTACAAAAATTTAATAAATATACTGTAAAGCTGTGAGAGATACCTTGAAAAAGAACAAAAAGCACTACCTTTATATAGTCAAATTTGAGACATTCTGCATTCTATATTCTCTATACCCTATGGAAGAAAATGAGCATATGGGTTAAGAAGAGATCTGGGGTCTGACTACCTGTATTCAAATCCTGGTACTACCAATTACTATGAGACTTTGTACAGATTACTACAGCCTTCTGTGAGTAGGCTCTCTTACACTTAAAACAGTCATAATACTAGTACCTAAACCTCATGGATAGTTGGTGTGAATTAAATACATATTCAGCACTCAGAAAAGTACCTGGCACAAAGTAAGGCTGCAATAATGGTTGGCAATTAGGATTACTGTATCCTCTCTTTAAGAAGGCTCTAATAAACTTCAATGAATTCTAATGAATTAAAAACTCTAGGAAATCATATCGTTAAGAAACACATTTAAGTGTGGTTAACCCAAGTTCTCTTATACATTTTTGGCAATAGATTAATAAAATCTATTCCCATCCAGCCATAAAAACTGTTGTTTGAAAAACACTTTGGAAAATTCTGGACTATGGGTGACACCATCTTTTTACTTGTAATAAACAGATGCCATGGAAGCTGGAGAAATTTACTGAAGGATATTGTTACACAAGTGACTATAAATTTTTGTACAGTTTCCAAACCGTTCATATGAAACACACTCCTAGTAAATGAATACTACTGAATTCTGAGGGTACAAGGCTAAAATACAAAGGTATGTATTAGACGGTCAGTAACTCTGCTTAGTTGTTCGTAAATCCCTAGCTTTTCTACAAATTTTATATGTAACATGAAATCAGTGTATTTGTGATTTGATGTTTAAAAGAATACTGCTTTTGTAGATTACAGCCAAAAATACTATAGGACACCAAGAAAAAGCTTATTTGAATCACAGAAGTAGCAAACAAATGCATAATATAACTCCATTCTTGTAAACCCAAACCTACAAAATGATACATTTTAACAAACATTCATAAGACAATTAGATATAAATGTGGAAATCTTTACCAAAACATATATTGCTCAAGAAATTAAAATACGTAAAATTCAGATTTAAAAGATTAAGACACAAACATATAATCAATATTTGCTTTAAGAAGAAGAATGACTTTACAAGCACTTTTTATAGTATTTCCTGGTAAGCAATTATGATTTCTGTACCTATGTTCTTTGTGTTCCAATAGCTGACAGTCTCTACATGTCAATCTATCACATGTTTCACAGAAAAGTTTCAACTGTTCTTGTTTGTGTACAGGGCAGAAAACAGGGCGTTGACCAGATGCTCCAACAGACTCTGTAGCAAAATAAAACAAATATTTTTTAACCAAACATAAAATTTTTGTCTAGTTTTCTAAATTCCTATTGATGCTGCTATCCAAAGTTTATAAAGAATAAGTAGAAAATTCTATAGGGGCAAAAGAAGGAGGTTAGCTGTAATCATTGTAATGATTACAATGCATCTATCTTACCTGAGACATCTTCTTTCTTCCTGATCAAGTGATCTTTAGTAAATTTTACTCTTTGATGTGCTTCGATACATGTCTTACATAGCCACTCTCCACATTCTACACAAAAGCCAACTGCACTTGCATTGTCTTCACAACTAGTACATACCTAAAAGAAGAAATAAGCACTAATCTAAATTAAATACATAAAATCTAGATCTAAAAAAAAAAAAACTTGTTCTTCAATATACTATTTCACTGTACACAGAACAAAATTATTTTGTTATCCATTTATCTTCAACAAAATCCTTTTCCTTACAGATCATTCACGTAGGTAAAAATCTAAGGCTGAGAACACAAAGTCTGTGCAGATTTGACTTTTTTTTTTTTTTTTTTTTTTTTGAGACAGGCTCTTGCTCTGTCACCCAGGCTGGACAGCAGTAGTGCAATCACGGCTCACTGCAGCCTCAACTTCCTGGGCTCAAGCAATCCTCCAACCTCAGCCTCCCAAGTAGCTGGGACTAAAGGCGCATGCCACCACGCCCGGCTAGTACTTTTATTTTTTGTAGAGATGGAGTCTCACTATGTTGCCCAAGCTGGTCTCGAACTCCGGGGCTCAAGCAATCCTCACACCTCAGCCTCCCTAAGTGCTGCGACAACAGGCGTGAGCCACCATGCCTGGCCCAAATTTGACATTTTAAGTAATAGCTTTAGTCTCATTTAACTAAGTTTGAGAGTATATAAGAAAGCTATCTTTAACTTTCTATTTGAAACAGGAATCCATAGCAGAACCACCCTAAATGACTTAACTATCCAAACATGTTTTTCTTATAACTTACAGTTTGATATCAAGATAGGAATATAAAGAAAAATTGAGAAGCATACCTGTTCTGATTTTTCATCAGAACTGCTAGGAGCTTCAGATGTGTCTTTCACAAAATAATTATCCACAAGGTCTATCTGTCTGCATTCTTGGCGGCATACTGGGCACCGTATTACACCAACTACAACATAAAATAACAACATTTTAAAATATTCTTCAGGAATAAAGAAATTGTGCATGATGTCCATATAGAAACATTAATTCATCACAGAGAAGACCAAAGAAATGAGCATCAAGAGCTCAGTAAAATAACCCAGCGAGTTATTCCATTTGGGTAAAAGTGATACTCTACTTAGGAAAAGAAAAAACAAGCATTATGATGCCTCCCAAGAAGTGCTTCCTCATTACAATATGTGGTTAGCTGAATAATTGCCCCAAAAGAAATCCAGATCCTGATCTTCGGAAACTATGAATATTAATTTACATGGTAAAAGGGACTTTACAGATGTGATTAAGGCTCTGGAGATGGTTTGTCCAGCGGGTCCTAAACGTGATCAAGTGACCTTATCAGGGGGAGGAAGAGGAAGGTAAGACTACAGAAGAGTGGAAGGCAATTATAATAACAATGGACGCAGGGAGTAGAGTGATGCGCTTTATAGATGAAGGAAGAAGCCGGGGAAAAGAAAGACAGGCAACCACTAGAAGCTGAAAGAGACAAGGAAATGGATTTTCTCCCAGAGCCACCAGAAGGACCAGTCCTGCCACCACTTTTGACTTTAGCCCAGTGAAAGGGATTTCAAACTGCTGGCCTCCATACTGGTAAAACAGTAAGACAGGTGCTGTTTTAAGACACCACGTTTGTGGTAATTTTGTTACAGCAGCAACAGAAAACTAATATACAATCTATCATCTTATAAATTCTGACTTGGTTAGAGATACTTGAATACATGCTAATATGAGAAGAAAGATCATCTGTCCCTTCACCTGCTAGTGTTCCAGGACTTATCAGAATGGATAAACTGTTGAGGTAACACATAGAGGCTAAATAACTAAAAATAGCACCAGAGTCAACACAACAAACTGACTACATGTCAGCCATGAAATAGAGGATACAGCATAAATGACACAATCCACACCTTCAAGAAGGATTCTAGATTAGTATGTAATTTTTATAGTTTATAATGTACACAACTACAGAAAGCACCACAGACTGGGATATAAACCAAGTCCCCACGAGTTGTGTAGTACACAAACTGTAGTACCATATATAGTCATTCTGATGGAAAATGAAAACATAAATAAAACTTATCATTCTAAAAGAAGGGTGAGGTGGCTCATGCCTGTAATCCCAACACTTTGGGAGTGGAACGATCACTTGAGCCCAGGAGTTTGAGGCCAGCCTGGACAACATAGTGAGACGCCATCTCTAATTTTAAAATAAAATAATTAAAATTAAAAAATAACTACTGTTATATATTTAAAACAAAATACTGTTCTTATCAATATTTCCTCTTTATTTTACCAAAAACGTGGTATAAAAATAAATAAAAAGAGCCGGGTGCGGTGGCTCACGCCTGTAATCCCAGCACTTTGGGAGGCCGAGGCGGGCGGATCACGAGGTCAGGAGATCGAGACTATCCTGGCTAACATGGTGAAACCCCGTCTCTACTAAAAATTAAAAAAAAGTCAGCCGGGTGTGGTGGCACGCACCTGTATTCCCAGCTACTCAGGAGGGCGAGATAGGAGAATCGCTTGAACCCGGGAGACGGGGGTTGCAGTGAGCTGAGATCGCGCCACTGCACTCCAGCTTGGGCGACAGAGAGACTCGGTCTCAAAAAAATAAATAAATAAATAAAAAGATCTTGGTCAAAGGAAACACACAAAAACAATTTTTCAAACCAAAGGGAGAAATAGTAAAGTGAAAAGAAAGGGGAAAAAAAAATATTTTCACATTTGGGAAAGCATGACTTAAAAACCTCTTGAGAAAGTGTATTATATAAAACTACAAAGAAGATAAGTATAAGTAACTGTAGAGATAAAGATATGAGAGCAACTAACTCTTCTTAGAGTAAATCAGTTAAATTTTCACCAAAAAGATAACACTTTTAATAGGGTCTTGAAGAATGAACATGACTATACTAGTGTGCAAGAAAGGGTTTACTTGGCAGGCCTGGGTTGCTCAAATGCTGCACATTCCTTCTTAAGAAAGGCCTATCTTCAGGACTGGCCCTTTACACGTTCCTGGGAGATGACCTCTGAGCCCGTGGAAAATTCTGCCTGGTAAGAGTACTTTTGTATACCTGAGGCTTTAAGCCATACCGTGTTTGACCTCTGGGTGCACTGGTGTCCAAGTAGCTGATTACCAGTCCTGTGGGGGCTGTGTGGCAATGAGACTGATCTCCAAAACTTAGACACCAAGGCTCAGGTGAGATTCCCTACTTGGCAATACTCCCAGTGTATTGTCCCACATTGTTGCTGGGGACATCTGAAAGCACGGGTCTGCTTTCTCTTGGGCTTTGCACCATGCACCTTTTCTCTTTGCTGATTTTAATCTGTATCTTTCAACTAAATTAGGGTTTCTCCATGTTAGTCAGGCTGGCGTCGAACTCCTGACCTCAGGTGATCTGCTCGCCTTGGCCTCCCAAACTGCTGGGATTACAGGCGTGAGCCACCGCACCCCGCCAGATCAGTTAACTCTTTAAGAAGTTTATATGTATAAGTGTATTTAGTCCTCATAGCAGCCCTGTAAAGTAGGTTCTATTACTATCCCCACATTAAAGGTGAAAAAATTGAGGTTCGGAGAGATCAAGAAACATTCTGAAGGTCATGTGGTGATGTAAATGCCAAGATCTGAATTCAACTAACATGTCTGTGTCTATGGCTCATGCTCTTAAGAACTATGCTAAACTATTTCTCTAATTAAAACGCTGGTCTATCAGTAACAAAAGAGACTAAACTAAGGCAGTATTAAAGGAAATGTAGAGGATAAATCAGAGTATCAATTGGACTTAATAAATGACTGTATGATGAAGGAGTACTAAGAGTTACAATGAGGAAACAAATTAGAAATTCTAGATGATTCCCAAGTTCCTGGTGTGGGTAATGCATAGATAATTACATAACTACTCAAAATGAGGAAAAAGTGTTTTAGCCAGAAATGTAATGAGTAAGTTTTGGATAGATGGTGTTTAACTAGCATATTTCTGGAGCTGAAGGGTGTGGAGGGAGCTACCAGCATGTAAATAACTCAAATGTGAAATGCAGTTATGACTGCTGAGGAAGAATATTATCAAGGACGATAACCCTTGTTACACCAATATTTACAAGTCAAGCAGAAGAAAAAGAGCTCTCAAATTTAGGAGACAGCTTTCAAACATTTTCAACTGCAAACCACAAGAAGTACACTTTACATCAAAGGCCAGGACACAAATACATACCTGTCTGTGTAACTGAAACAAACACGAGTCAAACAGGGATCAACTACTTTTCCATTAACCATTTATGATTAACTTGTTACCACTGTACCAATTTACTTTTAAAATTACATAATGTGCTTAAAGTCAGCTGACTCTTAGCATAACCTAACAGTCTTTTCATTTAGCCCTAGCTACTCTTTCCAATATTCTCAAGCAGTCACTCCAAAGCTTTGGTCATCAACACCACTCTCCTTTCCCTTAGAAAATAATGAAAAATTACGGATATATTTTGAGATAGAGAGGGGAGTTGAGAGAATTTATACCTACAGCCTCTAATTACTTAAGTCAGAGCCCAGTCCAAATGATAAGAGAGTCCTGTGAGTTAAGTGTTGAAAGACTGGAATGAATTATCCAAAGAATGGGAAAAAGAAGCTGGATGGAAAAAGATTGTCAAGTCGTGCCAGAAACCTCAAACTGGAGAAGTATAACCATGCCTAAGTCTAGTTCCTCTCTCTACCATGCACCTATCTCTTACTCATCTCTATTCCCACCCTATGTGCACACATTAATAAGGGGCTAGAGAGTGCAGTGGTGTGAGAGGTAACAGCAGGAGCAGCGCTGCTGCTGGGGGCTAGGGCTGATCTGTCTGACTTCCTGTCTGTGCCTAGCCCATTCGAGCTGCAGCCATGTCTGGGGATGAGACGATTTTTGATCCTACTATGACCAAGAAGCAAAATCAGCAGCAGCAGTCCTTTAGTTAGAGGAGGAAGGGGATACCCAAACAGAGGAGACCCAGCCCTTAGAAACAAAACAAGTGGCGCCAGAGCCAACTGGGGACAAAGAATTGGAAGCTGATGAAGAGAACAGTAGGGAAAAAGGTGCTTCTGATGATCTAGATGACTTGAACTTCTTTAATCAAAAGAAAGGAAAGAAAAAAACAAAAAAGATATTTGATACTGATAAAGCTGAAGAAGGTGCAAAGGATCTTAAGATTGAAAAAATATTCAAGAACCAGCTGAACCAGAGTATGACCTTAATATTATGCTTGGCAATAAAAAGAAGAAAAAGAAGAATGTCAAGTTCCCAGATGAGGATGAAATACTAGAGAAAGACAAAGTTCTAGAAGATGAAGACAGCAAAAAAGATGACAGTATCTCATTCAATAATCATACAGGCCCTGCTAGGGCAGTCTCAAATACACATAAGGAGCTACTGAAGCGAGTGTGCAACACCACGAGGGAAAAGAATCCAGATGTGGTTGCTGAAAAGGAAATCTGTCATCAAACTTCTACAGGTCATTTGAGTAGGAACCAAGAAAACTTATTTTGTCAACTTTACAGATATTTGTAAACTATTACATCATCAGCCCAAACATCTTGCATTTTTGTTGGCTGAACTGGGTACAAGTGGTTCTATAGATGGTAATAACCAACTTGTAATCAAAGAAGATTCCAACAGAAACACAAAAAGTCTTCAGAAGATATATTAAGGAATACTTTTCACACATGCTTATCACTGGACACAAACCTGCAGAGAGACTCAACTCTACTTCTTACAGTGAGCAACTTATTGTTGATATTCTGTTGCAAGTACAAAACCAGTTTCCAGACTGTCATGGGCAAGCAAGCACAGCTCCGTGCCAAAGCTGACTAATTTGCTAATCACTGATTTTACAACGTGTGTTGTGGAGATTTGGCGGGACAGGTTTGTCATCAGAATGGATATACTGTTGTATTAAAAAAACAAGATTAAAAAGCTGCCAAGTTCTTTGATGAGTGGTCGGTTGGTCTGAAATTCTTGCAAGATGCCGCTGTTCAAACTGTTGACATAATCATTGCCTCTTCTCTCTCTGTCAGAGAGATGTGATATGGGGTAAGGAAGTGTTTTTCAAAATTGTTCACTGGCATCTGTAAGATAATTTAGTTCTTATAACAGCGCAAGAAAATCAAATTTAAAAAATAGAGACCTAGAAAGCAATATGTATTTGCCAAAAAGGAATGATGGCAAAAAAACAATAACTAAGTTCTGGAGCAACAGGTCACTGATCTTTACTAAAGAAATTTTATAGCAATGGAGGTAGCGGCAGACAGACATTAGCATGAGCGTGGGGAACTGAAGATGTGAAATGCTGAATATGTTGCCCACTCTTACAAAACACTTGGCAATGAAGAAAAGAGACAAAATGACCTGTCAATAGAGGGAGAATAAAGAAGAATGCTGCTTTATACAGGGAAAACTTGGAGATATGATACAGAAAGTAACTGAAATAATTTATAATAAAAATGGCTTAAATCCTATAAAATAATATCATAGAGTAACATATATTTAGATAATATCAGTAAGTAATTCCAAAGTTAATTTTATCACTTAAGAATGAAGCTGGCTTAAGGTGAAGTCATAGTCATATATGGCCACATATGTGCACATACAATCATATACGAAGAACACTAATACCTTATAATAAACTAAGTATAACTAATATCTATTATCATAAAGCTTGTTGGTATTCTTAGGGCTTCTTATATTCTTGAAGATATACAGGAATATCTTGTTTTACTGCATTTAGCTTTATACTGCTTCACAGATGCTGAGCTTTTATAAATTGAAGGTTTGTGGCAACCCTGCATTAACCAAATTAGTAGATGCCATTTTTCCCACAATGTGTGCTCACTGTGCGTCTTTCTGTTACATTTTGTTAATTTTTGCAATATTCCTAACTTATAAATTATTATTTATCTATTATGGTGACCTGTGAGTTCTGATCTTTCATGTTACTACTGTAATTGTTTTGAGGCCCCACAAACTGCGCCCAGTGAAAACAGCAAACTTAATCAATAAATGTATTCTGACTGCTTCACTGACTGGCCATTCCCTGTCTCTCTCCCTTTCTCAGGCCACCCTAATGCCTGAGACCAAACAATATTGAAATTAGGCCAATAACCCTGCAATGGCCTCAAAGTGTCCAACTGAAAAGAAAAATCGATTCAGCATGACTTGGTCAATAACAACAACAACAACAACAACAACAACAAAAAGTCAAACATCTCCTACATTAAATTTTAAAAAGCTAGAAACTGTTAAGCTTAGTGAGAAGGCGTGTCAAAAGCCAAGACAGGCCAATGCTAGGCCTCTTGTGCCAGTTAGCCTAGTTGTGAATGCAAAGGAAAAGTTTTGTTTTGTTTTGTTTGAGATAGGGTCTTGCTCTATCGCCCAGGCTGGATGCAATGGCATGAACACTGCTCGCTGAAGCTTCCACTTCCTGGGTTCAAGTGATTCCTACCTCAGCGTCCCATGCAGTGGGGACCACAGGCTCATGCCACCATGCCCAACTAATTTTTTGATTTTTTGTAAAGACAGGGTCTCATATTGTTGTCCAGGCTGGTCTCGAACTCCTGGGCCCAAGCAATCCTCCCGCATAGGCCTCTCAAAGTGTTGGGACTACAGACATGAGCCACTGCGCCTGGCCTGCAAAGTTCTTGAAGGAAATTAAAAGTGATAGTCCAGTGAGCATATGAATGATAAGAAAGCAAATCAGACTGGGCATGGTGGCTCCCACCTGTAATCCCAGCAATTTGGAAGGCCGAGGTGGGGGGATGGCAAAGTCAAGAGATCAAGACCATCCTGGCCAATATGGTCAAACTCTACTAAAAATACAAAAGTTAGCTGGGTGTGGTGGTGCGCACCTGTAGTCCCAGCTACTCGGGAGGCTAAGGCAGGAGAACTGCTTGAACCCAGGAGGTGGAGACTGCAGTGAGCCAAGATCATGCCACTGCACTCCAGCCTGGCGACAGAGCAAGATTCTGTCTCCAAAAAAAAAAAGAAGTGCCCTGCTAAATTTAAATAAACACAATTTCCATATTAAAAAAATTAGAAGACCTGAAGAATGGCAATCCTGAGAAGCAAATTAGTAGTCTGCTACTAATGAAACTTTAAGACATACCTATTGAAAAAGAAAAGGATAAACAAACATACAGCAGCAACTGCAAAAAACAAAACAAAACGAAAAGGTAAAACAAAAACAAACAGGAAGAATATTAGCATTAGATAAACCTAAGTAAAAGTTAAAAAAGCATTAAATAGGAATAGTGGGAATACTGTACAACAATGAAGGACACAGTCCACAAATTGTCAAAACAAATTATGCAATTTATGCAGGATAGTAGCCACAAACAAAAGGCAAAACAAAAATGGAAAACATGTTATTTTATAAAAAAATGAATGGTTGTCAAGCTCACATTTCCTTATCCAGTTTTTGAAATACAGAAAATTATGGTATGTTTAGCTACAAAACACATTTAGTGAAAAAAACCTGACCTGAACTGGCATAAAGCTATATATAACTTTAGTTACACTATTTAGTGTAAATACTGCTGCAGAAATATTAAGGCATTTGATTATAGGGTACAACCACAGACCATGCTGGAAATTTAAGTACCATCTTGCCTTCCTAAAATGTGAACACTTACGCATCCCAAACACTGAATATATGAATAAAATTTTTAAACTTAGAAACATAAATATTTTGTTTTCCTATGTCCACATTAATCATGTAACCTGGCTGCAATTTTCTTAAATTCCAAAAATTAAATATTTTAATGACAACATATATGAGCATAATCCAAATAACTCTAAGAAATAAAATTTTAAAAATGACCAGTTCCCCAAAGTGAAATAATTGCTAATTAAGGAACAATACTGTGATTCAAGCAGAAAATTTTTCAAGTGGAATTTTTAAGAATTATCAAAATAGAAAATACTTTATAACAGTGTATCTCATTTCATAATAAAGTGATTGAAAACAAAATACAGCGGTGGCCAGATGCTGTGGCTCACGCCTGTAATCCCAACATTTTGGGAGCCAGAGGCGGGCAGATCGCTTCAGTCTAGGAGTTTGAGATCAGCCTGGGCAACATGGCAAGACCCTGTCTCTACAAAAATAAAAATTAGCCAGGCATGGTGGCACCTAACTGTAATCCCAGTTACTCAGGAGGCTGAGGTGGGAGGATCACCTGAGGCTGTGAGGTCAAGCTGCAGTGAGCAGTGATTGGGCCACTGGGGGACAGTGAGAGCCTGTCTCAAAAATGAAAAGAAAAACAAAAACAAAACACAGAGGAAGGCTTTTGTGGCTCTTATAAAAATTCACAAGCATGAATTTAACTTTAAAGATATACACTGTTACAATTAAACTGTTAAAAGTCAAAGACAAGAAAATTTTGAAAAGACTAGGAGAAAAATAACTCATGACATACATGGGAACAATATGATTAACAATGAGCTGAGCAGAAACAAAAAAAAAATTCAGAAGGCAGTGTGTTATGAAGTTTTGGTGCCGCAAAAGAAATAGCACTCAAATATAAAATTTTCTTTTTTTGGAGGCCGAGGTGGGCAAATCATGAGGTCAGGAGATCGAGACCATCCTGGCTAACACGGTGAAACCCCGTCTCTACTAAAAATACAAAAAACTTGGCTGGGTGTGGTTGCAGGCACCTGTAGTCCCAGCTACTCAGGAGGCTGAGGCAGGTGAATGGTGTGAACTCGGGAGGCGGAGCTTACAGTGAGCCAAGATCATGCCACTATACTCCAGCCTGGGTGCCGGAGCGAGACTCCGTCTCAAAAAAAAAAAAAAAAAATTCATTTTTTTTCCTCAGCAAGGCAATTTACTTTTATAGAAGGATGCGCCCTTACAGATGGAGCAATGGTGAATGCACACCTGGACAAGGGAGGGGAAGGGGTTCTTATTCCTGACGCACATGGCCCCTGCTGCTGTGTTGTTCCCCTATTGGTGAGGGTTAGACCACACAGGCTAAACTAATTCCGATTGGCTACTTTAAAGAGAGTGACGGGGTGAGTGGTTTGGCAGGAAAAATGGTTATGGCAGAGCAGGAAATTGGAATGAGTCAGGGTGGAGAATGAGTTAGGGCGGAGCAGGTAATTGGAATGAGCCAGGGTGGAGCAGGTAATCAGAATGAGTTAGGGTAGAACAGGTGATTGGAATGAGTCGGTGGAGCAGGTAATCAGAATGTGTCAGGGTGGAGCAGGTAATTGGAATCAGAGTGGAGCAGGTAATCAGAATGAGTTAGAGTAGAGCAGGTGATTGGAATGAGTTAGGGTGGAGCAGGTAATTGGAATGAGTCAGGGTGGAGCAGGTGATTGAAAAAGGTTGTTTTACGAGGAAGTTAAGTTTAAAAGTAGAAGGCAAAGAATTGAACATACTGACATATTATTTGAAGAGAAATTTAGAACTCATATTTAACAAGTAGAATGACCTAATTCGAAGTAGTTTTTAAAATTCTGCCTATATCAATTTAAGAACGTTGGTAACTTGGCCTAAGTGGAAACCAATTTAAAAATGTAAGAAAAATATAAAACAAAACACTGCCAACCAAGAATTCTATATCCATCAAAACTAACCTGCAAAAATGAAAATTAAATAAAGACATACTCAGATAAACACAGACTGGGAGAATTCATTATCGGGGGAAATTCAGCCCCCGACATTTCAAGTGAGTCCTTTTCTATTTTCCCTAAGTGTTGGCCGGTCTGAGAAATAAAGGGAAAGAGTACAAAAGAGAGAAATTTTAAAGCTGGGTATCCGGGGGAGACATCACATGTCGGCAGGTTCCGTGATGCCCCCTGAGCCGTAAAACCAGCAAGTTTTTATTAGTGATTTTCAAAAGGGGAGGGAGTGTACGAATAGGGTGTGGGTCACACAGATCACATGCTTCACAAAGTAATAAAATATTAGGACTGGGGCGAAATTAAAATTGCTAATGAAGTTTCGGGCACATACTGCCACTGATAACATCTTATCAGGAGACAGGGTTTGAGAGCAGACAACCGGTCTGACCAAAATTTATTAGGTGGGAATTTCCTTGTCCTAATAAACCTGGGAGTGCTACGGGAGACCGGGGCTTATTTCATCCCTTATCTACAATCGTAAAAGACAGACGTTCCCAAAGCAGCCATTTTAGAGACCTCCCCTTGGGAACGCATTCTCCTTCTCAGGGATGTTCCTTGCTGAGAAAAAGAATTCAGCGATATTTCTCCTATTTGCTTTTGAAAGAAGAGAGATATGGCTCTGTTCCACCCGGCCCACAGGCAGCCAGATTTTAAGGTTATCTCCTTTGTTCCCTGAACATTGCTGTTATCCTGTTCTTTTTTTCAAGGTGCCCAGATTTCATATTGTTTAAACAATTTGTGCAGTTAACACAATCATCACAGGGTCCTGAGGTGACATTCATCTTCAGTTTACGAAGATGACGGGATTAAGAGATTAAAGACAGGCATAGGAAATCACAAGAATATTGACTGGGGAAGTGGTAAATGTCCATTAAATCTTCACAATTTATGTTCAGAGATTGCAGTAAAGACAGGTGTAAGAAATTATAAAAGTATTAATTTGGGGAACTAATAAATGTCCATGAAATCTTCACAATTTATGTTCTTCTGCCATGGCTTCAGCCGGTCCCTCCGTTCCGGGTCCCTGACTTCCCGCAACAATTCATTGCTAGTCAATCTGCCTTACAAAAAACGCTAACGAAAATTCTCCAGATTTAAAGGAAGTGACATCAAAGATCATATCAAAAGGATATAAAGAAAGAATACTTGTAAGGTTAATCATATAGGTAAATGTCTAACACATATAAACCTACTTTTTCACTTTCTTAAATTATTTAAATGAAAATTGCTTCAGACAGTAATAGCAGAAAGAACAGGAGAGGGAATGGAGGTATACTAGATAGAACAAGAACATGCCACTAAACCATAACTGGAATCCACAGCAATTAAAGAGTACTAGAAATGGTAAATAAATGCAGGCTAATTAATATAAGAAACTCTACAAGTATATTTTTCCTTTCTTCTCTTAACTTCTTCAAAAACCATAAAAGTATAAAGAACTGTAACTCAGCACAGTATTGCTGAGTTTATAACACATCAATGTAACATACATAACAATTACACAAAGCCGGGGTGGGGGGTGGGGGAGGGAGGAAGAGAGCCACACTGGAGCAAAGGTTCTGCATTTTACTAAAGTCAAGTTAATAGCAATTTGAAGTAGACCGTGATAAATTAATATGCATACTGTAATCACTAAGAAATCAACTCAAAAATCACAGTAAAAACATCAATGAAGGAATTAAAATGATACACCAGAAAACATGTATGTAACGCAAAAGAAGGCAAATAAGTGTTACAAATAAAGTTTCGGTGCTGCAAAATAAATAGCACTCGAATATAAAATTTTCTTTTTTTCTTCTCAGCAAGATGATTTACTTCTATAGAAGGGTGCGTTCTCACAGATGGAGCAATGGTGAGCACACACCTGGACAAGGGAGGGGAAGGGGTTCTTATTCCTGACGCACATGGCCCCTGCTGCTGTGTTGTTCCCCTATTGGTGAGGGTTAGACCACACAGGCTAAACTAATTCCGATTGGCTACTTTAAAGAGAGTGACGGGGTGAGTGGTTTGGCAGGAAAAATGGTTATGGCAGAGCAGGAAATCGGAATGAATCAGGGTGGAGAATGAGTCAGGGCAGAGCAGGTAATCGGAATGAGTCAGGGTGGAGCAGGTAATTGGAATGAGTCAGGGTGGAGCATGTGATCGAAAAAGATTGCTTTATGAGGAAGTTTAGAAGTAGAAGGCAAAGAATTGAACACACTGACATTGATTCTTTGAAGAGAAATTTAGAACTCATATCTAACATAAGGAGGAACCAATGAACAACAATAAATACATGAGCTATACAGAAAACAAAGAGCAAAACAATCAACGTAGATCTAACCATAACAAGAATGATAGTAAATGAGAATGAATTAAATACCCCAATGAAAATAAAGAGCAGATAAAATTAACTATATACTGCTATATACTGTTTACCAGAGACACACTTTATTTTTTCCAGATATAGTCTCTGTAGCCCAGACTGGAGTGCAGTGGCGCTCACTGCAGCCTCAACCTCCTGGGCTTAAGCAGTCCTCCTGCCTCAGCCTCCCAAGTAGTTAGGACTACGGGCATATACCATCGCACTCAGTTAGTTTGCTTAAATTTTTTGTAGAGATAGGGTCTCACTATATCACCCAGGCGGGTCTCAATCTCCCAGCCTCAAGCAATCCTCCCGCTTCAACCTCCCAAAGTGCTGGGATTACAGGCATAAGTCACTGCACCCAGCCCAGAAACACACCGTAAATCAAAGACAAATACAGGATGAAAGAAAAAAGTAAGTCAAATCATGGAAACAGTAATTACATAAGAGCTGGAGTCTTGGTGCGGTGGTTCACACCTGTAATCCCAGCACTTTGGGCTGAGGTGGGAGGATCACTTGAGGCCAGGAGTTCAAAGCCAGCCTGGGTGACACAGCAAGGCCCCATTTCTACAAATTAAAAAAAAAAAAAAATTAAGCCAGGTGTGGTGGTATTTGCCTGCAGGCCCAGTTACTTAAGAGGCTGAAGCAGGAGGACTGCTTGAGCCCAGGAGTTCAAGGCTGCAGTGAGCTAGGATCATGCCACTCTACCGTAGCCTGGGTGACTGAGCAAGACCTTGTCTCTATTTAAAAAAAAAGGCCAGGGGCAGTGGCTCATGCCTGTAATCCCAGCACTTTGGGAGGCTAAGAGGCCAAGGCAGGCAGATCACCTGAGGTAGGGAGTTCAAGACAAGCCTGACCAACACAGAGAAACCCTGTCTCTACTAAAAATATAAGAATTAGCTGGGTGTGGTGGCGCATGCCTGTAATCCCAGCTACTCAGAAGGCTGAGGCAGGAGAATTGCTCGAACCCAGGAGGTGGAGGTTGTGGTGAGCCGAGATCCCACCACTGTACTCCAGCCTGGGCAACAGAAGCGAAAACTCTATCTCAAAAAAAAAAAAAAAAAAAAAAAACCAACCAAGCAGGAGTGGCTATTCTAATATCAGATAAAATAGACCCTTACACAAAAATAATCATTAGAGACAAGAGCAAAATTTGTATAATAATAAAGATATCCATTCTCAGGAAGATATAGTTATATGCATATGTGTACATAACAAGACAGCTTCAAAACACATGAAGAAAAATCTGGCAAAACTGAAGGGAGACAAACAGAAATGAACATGAAGATGAACAAAATATGCCCCCCCCCACAAAACAAAAGAGAGGCTCACTACCTGTGGGACAATTATCAAGTGGTCTAATATATGTGTAACTGAATTCCCAGAAGAAGAAATAAAAACAATGAGAAATATACTTTAAGAACTAATGATCAAGTTTTCCAACTTTAATAAAAACTATAAGCCAAAGATGAAGAACCACAATAATCTCTGAAGATAGCACTTCTAAATAAAACCATGCAAAGCACATCATAATCAAATTGCTAAAAAACAGTAATAAAGGATAAGTCTTAGGCCAGGCGCGGTGGCCCATGCCTATAATCCCAGCACTTTGGGAGGCCAAGGCAAGCGGATCATGAGGTCAGGAGATCGAGACCATCCTGGCAAACACGGTGAAACCCTGTCTGTACTAAAAATACAAAAAAAAATTAGCCAGGCATGGTGGTGGGCACCTGTAGTCCCAGCTACTCAGGAGGCTGAAGCAGGATAATGGCGTGAACCCGGAGGCAGGGCTTGCAGTGAGCCGGGATGGCGCCACTGCACTCCAGCCTGGGCAACAGAGCAAGACTCCATCTCAAAATAAAAATAATAATAAATGTTTAACAAAGCAAAAGAGAATGCCACTTAGTATGACCAAGAAAAAACAGCAT
The DNA here is from genome assembly GCF_029281585.2 of Gorilla gorilla gorilla. Taxonomy (NCBI): domain Eukaryota; kingdom Metazoa; phylum Chordata; class Mammalia; order Primates; family Hominidae; genus Gorilla; species Gorilla gorilla. Next base: position 118,880,851 of record NC_073224.2, read on the forward strand.
GAAAATTTCAAAAGAAATCTATCAACAAAAACAACAACTAAATAAATAAAAGGATCCAGCCTAGGCAACAAAGCAAGACCCCATCTCTAGAAAAACTTTAAAAACTAGCTCAGCGTGTAGGTGTGCATCTGTGGTCCCACCTACATGCAAGGCTGAGGCAGGATTGCTTGAGCCCGGGAGGTGGAGGCTGCAGTTAGCCATGTTCACACCACTGCACTCCAGCCGGGGTGACAGAGAAAGGCTCTGTCTCAAAATAATAATAAGGAAAAATTATTAAAATAAAGGAGATCATGCAAACATAGAAGTACAGTTTTCAAGTGAGGTATAAAAAACCAAAACATAAAAGAATGGATGAAATAATTTCAGAGCTATTTATTATATATTCCTGGAATAGAATATATACATTTTTGGGTATGTCTGTGTAATATTTAAAAAATTTGATCTTGTATTCAGCTACCAAAAACAAATAAGAAAAAAAAAAAACCTTTCAATTAAAAAGATACTGAATTTTACAGTCCACATCCTATAAAAGTTTAAAACTTTACAAAGTGAAAGTAAATAAAAACATCACTACACACAACCCAAAATAAAAATGGACTCCATCTGGAAATCAAACCTAAATTACAAGCTATCTAGAAAAAAATGCAGCAGAAACAGTTCATACTCAACTCTATTATTTCCATCTGTAGACTTAAATGTTTAAAAACAAAACTAATAAAACTTAGTTCTTTCCTTGACAAATTTTTTAAAAAAACAGAAGTATGAGAACAGAATTAAATATAAAAGCTGAAATATATACATTACTGAAAACAAAATTGATAACCTAAAAATTTTTTGAGAAAAAAGTAAAATAAATCTTTAGGAATCTAATGAAGAGAAAAAAACATAGAGAAGTCAGAATGAAAACAGACAAAGCAAAACAATTTTAAAAGATTACTAAGCCTATATCAGAAAATACTCCATGTAACTCTAAAGCAAGCAATATTAAAATCTAGCATAAATGGACAATTTTCTAGTAAAATATGATTCATCAAAAGCAAAACAAGAATTAAACTTGAAGAGACATATAAACATACAAAGATTAGAAGACGTTGCCATTTAAAAAAAAAATACAAAATCCAGATAGTTATACAGGAGAGTAATGCTTAAAGAACAAACCAGCATTCCATTATTATTTGAACCAATCTAGAACAAAAGAGTGAAAATCCGAATTCATTTTATAGAGCCCGACATTGTTTTACTATTAAAACCTACCAAAGGCAATGCAAAAGAAGAAAACTGCAGACCACTCCAGCGTATTGACTCTACATTTCTAAATGAAATATTAGCAAACATTCTGTCAATCTGTCAAAAGAATATTATGATCAATAAGGTCTACCAAGAATTCAAGGATTATTCAACAGAAAGAAATTTAACAAAATAATCATATCAAAACAACTGAAGGAGAAAAACTATATGGTTATATAAACAGATGTTAAAGTGGCATATGATAAAATTCAGACATTTTTAGTAAGAACACTAAAAAAGAGAAGCAAACAACCTAAATATGAAAGAATCATTTACCAAAATATTAAATAGCATTTAAAGCTAGCAAAACCTTAAAGGAAAAAAAAAAAAAAAAAAAAAAAACACTTCTCTATTCAAGTCAGAAGCCAGGCATATCATTTACCAAAGAGGCAATATACAAAATTATTAATGGCACAGATTCTGGAGCCAGACTACACAGATTTAAATCTCAACCCCTTCAGAGCTGTTAATTCCTTAATCTTTGTGTTAATTCCTTAATCTTTGAGTCTTAGTTTCCCCTTTGCAAAATAGGGATAACAGTAACTACCTCAAAGGTTGTTGGGAAGACTACATGTTTATACATATAAAATGTGACACACACTAAGTGCTCACAAAATGTAAGCTATTATTACAAGTTACTATTCATCTCAAAGATTTTAGAGCATCACTGTGTAACAGAATTTTCTGCAATAATGGATACGTGCTGTATGTGCACTGTTCAGTGCAGTACTCAATACAACACTGGCCACTGAGCACTTGCAAAATAGCTAGTGGAACCAACAAACTAAATTTTAAAATTTCATTTTAGATAACTAAAAATTAAATCACCACCAGTGACTAGTTGCTACGGTACAGGACACTGCAGTTCTAGAAAACACAGGATACCTGAGATGTCACTTATTTTTTAAGACTACTAAAATTTAAAAGATAAGTTTACAACAAAATTAAGGTACAAAAAAAATTAACAGCTGGACCACTTTCAATAATGGCACAAGGGAAAGCAAATCCTCTCTTCAAAGACAAAGTATAAAACTGTACAAAACTGTCACAAAGAAAAAAAAGCAAACAACGAATTCAGACCACAGGGAATCAACTACTGTCATGCAAAATGAGACACACTTATTCTACAAAGACTGCTAAAGTTTCAGGTAAAAGCAATGAAAGGCACTGGCCCTCTTGCTTGAGGATGCTCCCATGGTCCCCACTTAGTCCAAAAGTCTGGTCTGAAAAATCAGTAGTTTTACTAGAATGGGGCTGACCATAAAAACAGCAGCTTTGCTGTCACACACGGCAGAATCAATTGGGGAGAGAGGTGAATGCGAAAACATGAGATTTGCCAGGTATAAATTAGTATCTGTCTGGAAAGAACAGGTTTTGCTATACCTGGGTTGGGGGTCACACAGCAAGCAGCAGACCAACCACATTAATACAAAGAAACTTGAAATGAGAGAGTCACAGAAGGGCTAAGATCAACTCTCTATACAGACATGGCTAATTGGGACACTGCACATACCAAATGGAGACACAAGAAAGCCCTGAAAAAACTAAAGGCCAAGTGAGAATAAAAACAAAGATTTCAAAGCAACTATTATAAATATTTTAAAACAATAAGAAGGAACCAGTGTTCAAATAATAAAATAATATGGCAAAGCCTCAACAAATAAGAAGTCTCAAGAGCGAACTATAAAAAGAAGCCACACAGATTAAAAGTACATGCAAAATAAAAAATTCACTACATATCTGGGCTTCAATAATACACTTAGGCCAGGCGTGGTGGCTCACTCCTGTAATCCCAGCACTTTGGGAGGCCAAGGTAGGTGGATCGCCTGAGGTCAGGAGTTCGAGACCAACCTGGCCAACATGTGAAACTCTGCCTCTACTAAAAACACAAAAAATTAGCCAGGCGTGGTCATGGGCACCTGTAATTCCAGCTACTCCAGAGGCTGAGGCAGGAGAATTGCTGGAACCCAGGAGGCAGAGGTTTGCAGTGAGCCAAGGTTGCACCATTGCACTCCAGCCTGGGCAACAAGAGTGAAACTCTATCTCAAAAAACAAAAAAAGATCTGAGTGAACTTGTAGATGGATAAATTAAAATTTAATTTCAATCCAATCAAAAAAATCAGAGAGGAAAAAAGACTGATGAGAAAAGAACAGATCCTCAGAAACCAGTAGAACAATGTCAAGCTCCCAACATAAATGTAATAAAAGTCACAGGACATAAGAGCAAAGAAATAGAAAAAATGTTTGAAGAAATAATGGTGGAAAATGTCAAAACCTGATGAAACACATTTATCTGCAGATTCAAAAAGGGGAAAGAACCACAAACAAAATAAACACAAAATGAATCAAACCAAACACATCACAGTCAAACTGCTGAAAACCAGGAGAAAAATAATTCAAGGAAACCAATCCATCAACATATGACATTTCATTAAAAATATGGAGGCCAGGAAGCAATAAAATGACATATTCAAACTACAGATTATAAACCAAGAATTGTATATGCAACAAAAATATCCTTCAAAAATGAAGGCAAAATAAAAACAGCCACAGGTAAACAAAATTTGAGAGAAAGTCACACTTAGCATATTTGTACCACAAAAAATCTAAAGGAAGTCTGTCAGGATGACAGGAAATAAAACCAGACTATATAAATGTAACAATCATGACAATAACAATACAAAAGATAGAAATGGAGCTACAGTGGAACAAAGTTGCTATATTTTAACAAAATGAAGGTAGTATTGTCCTGAAGTGAATTGTGGTGTTAAAGATATATCATAATTAGCCACCCCGTCAAGGAGGGAGGTGGGGGGCAGCCCCCGCCCGGCCAGCCGCCCTGTCCAGAAGGGAGGAAGGGGGCGACTCCGCCCAGCCGCCGCCCCGTCCGGGAGGTGGGGGGGCGCCTCTGCCCGGCCGCCCCTGCTGGGAAGTGAGGAGCCCCTCTGCCCGGCCGCCACCCCGTCTGGGAGGTGTACCCAACAGCTCATTGAGAACGGGCCATGATGACGATGGCGGTTTTGTGGTATAGAAAAGGGGGAAATGTGGGGAAAAGATAGAGAAATCAGATTGTTGCTGTGTCTGTGTAGAAAGAAGTAGACACAGGAGACTCCATTTTTGTTCTGTACTAAGAAAGATTCTTCTGCCTTGGGATGCTGTTGATCTATGACCTTGCCCCCAACCCTGTGCTCTCTGAAACGTGTGCTGTGTCCACTCAGGGTTAAATGGATTAAGGGCGGTGCAAGATGTGCTTTGTTAAACAGATGCTTGAAGGCAGCATGCTCGTTAAGAGTCACCACCACTCCCTAATCTCGAGTACCCAGGGACACAAACACTGCGGAAGGCCGCAGGGTCCTCTGCCTAGGAAAACCAGAGACCTTTGTTCACTTGTTTATCTGCTGACCTTCCCTCCACTATTGTCCTATGACCCTGCCAAATCCCCCTCTGCGAGAAACACCCAAGAATGATCAATTAAAAAAAAAGAAGTGAAAAGGCCCTGCCCCGCCTTAAAAAAAAAAAAAAAAAGATATATCATAATTGCAAGAGTTACAACTAAAACAAAAACTAAAAGAAAATTTTAAGGTACACTAAAAATATTGGTAAACATAAAAGTCTCAGTAAAGAAGGAAAAGAACAAAAATGACACTCGGAAAACAACTAGCAAAATGGCATACCTAAATCCAACTATATCACTGAGTAAACACTCCAATGAAAAGAAGAGATTGTCAAACTGGATAAAAAGCAAAATCCGACTATATATCCTCTGAAAGAAACATTTTTAGATTCAAATACATAAATAGGGATAAAGTAAAAGGAGAGGAGAAGATAAAATCATGAATAAATAGGGATAAAGTAAAAGGAGAGGAGAAGATAAAATCATGAAAGCTGTTGACATAAGACAGCTGGAGTAGTCACACTAACATCAGAAAAAAAAAGATTCTTGGAGTCCGGAGTTTGAGACCAGTCTGGCCAACATGGTGAAACCCTGTCTCTACTAAAAATACAAAAATTAGCCAGGTGTGGTGGCGCATGCCTGTAATCCCAGCAACTCAGGAGGCTGAGACAGGAGAACAGCTTGAACCCCAGGAGACGGAGGTTGCAGTGAGCCAAGATCACGCCACTGCACTGCAGCCTGGGCAACAAAGTAAGACTCTGTCTCCAAAAAAGAAAGAAGAAAAAAAGATTCTCAAAGCATATTACTAAGTAAAATGAAGCATTTTATATGTTAAAGAATCAATACATCAGATACATGTAACAATTATAAATGTAAATGAACCAAACACAAAATTAAAACTATAGGCCAGATGTGGTGGCTCACGCCTGTAATCCTAGCACTTTGGGAAGCTGAGGTGGTGGATCACGAGGTCAGGGGTTCAAGACCAGCCTGGCCAAGATGGTGAAACCCCATCTCTACTAAAACTATAAAAATTAGTTGGGTGCGGTGGCACACGCCTATAATCCCAGCTACTCAGGAGGCTGAGCCAGGAGAATCGCCTGAATCTGGGTGGCAGAGGTTGCAGTGAGCTGAGATCGTGCCACTGCACTCCAGCCTGGGCAAGAGAGTGAGACACTGTCCGAAAAAAAACCCAAGATAAACAAAAAAAAGAAAAAAAAAACTATATATATATATACATATATGTGTGTGTATATATATAATATGTGTGTGTGTGTGTATGTATGTATATATATATATATATATATATATGTTTTTTTACATTGGTTTTTTTTTTTTCCTCCCCATGGGATACAGCTGAAAGAGTGCTTTAACATTTTTTTTTTTTTTTTGAGATGGAGTCTCACTCTATCGCCCAGGCTGGAGGGCAGTGGCGTGACCGCACCTCACTGCAACCTCCGCCTACCCAGTTCAAGTGATTCTCCTGCCTCAGCCCCCTAGTAGCTGAGGTTACAGATGTGCGCCACCATGCCCAGCTAATATTTTTGTATTTTTAGTAGAGATGGGGTTTCACCATGTTGGCGCGGCTGGTCTTGAACTCCTGACTTCAGGTGATCTGCCCACCTCGGCCTCCCAAAGAGCTGGGATTACAGGCCATTAGTCCAACAAAACTTTCTGCCGTGACAAAATGTTCTATATCTGCACTGTCTAATACGGCAGCCATCAGCCACACATGATTACTGAATACCTGAAATGTGACTACAGTGACTAAGGAAGTAAATCATCAATTTCATTTACGCTTAATTTTGTCACATATGGCCATTAGGTACCACATTTAACAGCATGAACTTAGAGAGAAATGTATAGCTTCAAAGACATATATTAGAAAGGAAAAAAACATCTAAAAGCAATCATCTCAACATGCCCCTCATTAAGCTCGAAAAAGAAGACCAAATCAAAACATTACATAGGACGAAATAAAGATCAGAGTAGCTATGAATAGGGAAGAAAGGGGAATGAAACTCAAAGCTGGTTCTTTGAAAACAACTGATAAATTACCTAGATGGGAAAGTGAGTGCAGAGAGGGAGATGGGGGGAGACAGAGAAGACAGATTGGTATTGATCTAAAAAGAAAAGAGAGCACATTGTGCCAAAACCTAAAATGAAATATAAGACTTAACAAGAGATCCTGCCAAAATGTTACTGATATGGTTTGGATTTGTGTCCCCACCCGAATCTCATGTTGAATTGTAATCTCCAATGTTGGAGGAGGGCCCTGGTGGGAGGTGATTGGATCACGGGGGCAGATTTCCCCTTTGCTGTTCTCGTTATAGTAACTGAGTTCTCATGAGATCTGGTTGTTTGAAAGTCTGCAGCACTTCCCCCTTCACTCTCTCTTCCTCCTGTCAGCCGTATGAAGATGTGCTTAACTTCCCTTTCACTTTCTGCCATGATTGTTTCTTAAGCCCTCCCCAGAAGCAGAAGCCTGCACAGCAGGAAGAACCAGAGAAACCTCTTTTGTTTGTAAATTACCTAGTCTCAGGTATGTCTTTATAGCAGTGTCAGAATGGACTAATAGAACTATGAACCTCTTATGCCAAGTTAGACCACTAAAACAAAATGGGTCAAATTCTTTAAAAACACAAATTACCAGCTAGGTAATCCCAGCACTTTGGGAGGCTGAGACGGGAGGATCACTTGAGACCAGGTGTTCGAGACCAGCCTGGGTAACACAGTGGGACCCTGTCTCTACAAAAATAATTTTTTAATTGGCTAGGTGCGATGGTGCACACTTGTAGTCCCAGCTACTCAGGAAGCTGAGGCAAGAGGACTGCTTGAGCCTATGAGATGAAGGCTGCAGAGAGCTGCGATCACACCACTGCACCCCAGCCTGGGCTACAAAGCAAGACCCTGTCTTGAAAAAAAAAAATTTTTACCAAACTGACTCAAGAAGACATAGAAAAACTCAATCTGAATACTAGATCAGTAATTTAAAATCTACAAAAAGGAAAGTCCAGACCCAGTTGGGTTTTTTTTTGTTCTTTTTGAGACGGAGTCTCTGTCTGTCGCCCAGGCTGGAGTGCAGTGGCATGATCTCACTGCAACCTCTGCCTCCTGGGTTCAAGTGATTCTCCTGCCTCAGCCTCCCGAGTAGCTGCAACTACAGGCACCCACCACCACGCTCAGCTAATTTTTTGTATTTTTAGTAGAGACAGGGTTTCGCCATGTTGCCCAGGCTGGTTTCAAACTCCTGAGCTCAGGCAATCCACCCGCCTCAGCCTCCCAAAGTGCTGGGATTACAGGTGTGAGCCACCGTGCCCGGCCTCAGTTGGTTTTAATGGTGAATTCTCTCAAGGAAGAAATAATACAAACCTCAAACAAACTCTTTAGAAAATAGAGAAGAAAAAACATATTTCAAGAGGCCAATATCACCCTGTTACCAAAGACATAAGACAAAGACATCACAGATAAAATATTACTAGAAAACTACACACTGAGGAGTATTAGAAGAGGAGATGAAAATGATGCCCAAATTTCTGGTTTAGGAAACCGGAACAATGAGAGGACTGTTCCAGTTTGTAAGTGGAGGTTTGGAAACTACAATTAGTTCAAGTTTAGAGACAGTAAATTTGAGACACATCTGGGTCACTCAAGAAAAGATGTTAAGCAGGCAGTTGTGCTAAATAAAAATGTACATAACTGAGTTTGCAAAAAGATGTTTTATTTTGAAATAATGGTCGGCCAGACAAAATTCAAGGAGCCTCTTAAGAGCTTGTTAGTGTGTTGTTTCAAATTTTATAATAAAGATGAGATAGTCAGCATTTCATACTTTGGAAACTTACAGACTTAAATGAGTTATTTTATATTCTTTTATACTGTTTGAAATTCTAACCATGCCCACGTTTTACTTTTTCTAAATAATTTTTTAATTGAACTGGTAAAAAAATAAAAAAAACTTGGCTAACTAACCATCAAGACTCTGACCTGCAAATTGTTTCATTTGCAAGAATTATATTGGTCATCCTTTTCATCTTTAAAAATGTGTGTTTAGGCTGGGCATGGTGGCTCACGCCTGTAATCCCAGTACTTTGGGAGGCCGAGGCGGGTGGATCACCTGAGGTCAGGAGTTCAAGACCAGCCCGGTCAACATGGTGAAACCCCATCTCTATTAAAAATACAAAAATTAGGCTGGGCATGGTAGCTCACTCCTGTAATCCTAGCACTTTGGGAGGCCGAGGCAGACAGATTGCCTGAGCTCAGGAGTTCGAAACCAGCCTGGGCAACACAGGGAAACCCTGTCTCTACTAAAAATAAAAAAAAAAAAAAAATTAGCCAGGCATGGCAGTGTGCACCAGTAGTCCCAGTTACTCAGGAGGCTGAAGCAGGACAATTGCTTGATCCCGGGAGGTGGAGGTTGCAGTGAGCCCAGATCGCACCACTGCACTCCAGCCTGGACGACAGAGTGAGACTACACCTCCAAAAATAAAAATAATACAAAAATGCACAAAAAAATAGCCAGGCGTGGTGGCACACGCCTGTAATCCCACCTACTCGGGAGGCTGAGACACGAAAATCACTTGAACCTGGGAGGCAGAGGTTGCAGTGAGCCGAGATCACACCATTGCACTCCCGCCTGGGAGAGAGAGTGAGACTCTGTCTTTAAAAAAAAAAAAAAAAAAAAAGTACGTGTTTATTAAAGTCTCCAAAACTCCAAACTCCCAAGGGCAGAGATAATCTAACACTGCCTTGCAGAGAATAGGAATTAAAAGCATGAATTTAGTGAGTCATGATTCCATAATCTCACGACTATAATCTGTAAAATGTTAGGACCAAAAGAACTCAGTATTTCCACTGCTGGGATCTTAAATAAAGGCGACTTTAATTGAAGCCCCCATTTTTTTTTTTAAACTAAAAATACTGAAAAAAAAAAATCTCCTACTCCTCAATATCAGTAGGGAATAGCAGGAAGCTGAACTTCTACTCCCACCTGGCAATAATAAGGAATAAGGGGGTAAGAGACCAGGCAAATCATCACTTCTTATCCCTTTGCCTGGTATGATAAAATCCAAGTGGAAAGCTGAGACTCCACCCCTATTATGTAGCAATCAGATGGAATGAGTTAGCCCTACATTTCCTCCCTCCTTGGTATCACAAGGGCTCAGTGGAACTGAACTTAAACCCTAAATCAGAGGTGACAAGGTGGTATGAGTTGGTACCCCACTTCATCAGGAAGGACCAAGGGAGAAATTGAACTTTCATCTCACCTATCTGCAACATGGCAGAGAAAGTCAGCACTCCACTTTTGCCAGGGTGGTGTCAGGAGGCCCAAGGGGAAGGTGAACATACACCCTACCTGGCCTTTATGTTATATCTCAGTAGAAAGACTGCTGGAAAAAAATGAAGATTAAATAGAATCGCAAGTCTCAGAATGTGATATCCAAAATATTTGCAATATACTCAAAAAATTATTTGTCAAACACCAGGAAAATCATAACTGACAAAAGACAATCAGTACATGCCCAAACCAAGATGATCAGATATCAGATAATAGAAACATCTGACAAAGTCTTTAAGGGAACCATTATAAAAATGCTTCAAAAAGCAATATAAGCCAGGCACAGTGGCTCACACCTGTAATCCCAGCACTTTAGGAAGCTGAGGCAGGCAGATCCCTTGAGGTCAGAAGTTCGAGACCAGCCTGGCCAACATGGTGAAACCCCCATCTCTACTAAAAATACAAAAACTAGCCAGGCATGGTGGCACACGCCTGTAGTCCCAGCTATTTGGTAGGCTGAGGCAGGAGAATTGCTTGAACCCGGGAGGAAGAGGTTGCAATGAGCTGAGATCGTGACACTGAACCCCAGCCTGGGCGACAGAGTAAGACCTCATCTTAAAACGGCAATACAAATGTCCTTAAAACAATTGGAAAATAGAAAAGAAATGAAAGTTATAGAAAAAAAGACAAATGGAAATTATAGGATTAAAAAATACACTTTGGAAGTGGAGACGGGCAGATAACTTGAGGTCAGGAGGTCAAGACCAGCCTGACCAACATGGAGAAACTCCGTTTCTACCAAAAAATATACAAAAATTAGCCGGTGTTGTGGCACCAAGATCACACCACTGCACTCCAGCCTGGGCAACACTGTGAGACCCTATCTCAAAAAAAAAAAAAAAAAAAAAACCCAATAACCAAAAATTTAAAACTCAATAAATGGGCTCAATAGACAAGAGAAAATAACAGGCAACAGAATAACTGACCTTCAGGCAAAATCAAGAGACCAAAAGAAAAGAAAAGAAAAACAGAACACAGTCTCAAGAACCTGTGGAACAATAAAAAACTAGCTAGCTAGCATTGCTGTCACCAGAGCTGCAGAGTTCCAGAAGGAGAGGAGTACATAAAATTTAAAAATTACTTGAACAGGCTGGGTGCAGTGGCTCACACCTGTAACCCAGCACTTTGGGAGGCCAAGGCAGGTGGATCACTTGAGGTCAGGAGTTTAAGACCAGCCTGGCCAAAATAGTGAAACCCTATCTCTACTAAAAATACAAAAATTAGCCGGGTGTGGTGGCGTACGCTTGTAGTCCCAGTTACTTGGGAGGCTGAAGCAGCAGGAGAATCACTTGAACCCAGGAAATGGAGACTGCAGTGAGCCAAGATCACGCCACTGCACACCAGCCTGGGCAACAGAGTAAGACTCTGTCTCAAAAAAAAAAAAAAAAATTACTTGAACAAATGACTGAAAATGTCCCATTTTTGACAAAAGACATAAACCTACATATAAAAAAACTGAGTTAATGCCAAATAAGAAAAACCCAAATAAATCCACACCAAGATACATCATAAAAGTTCTGAAAGATAAAGAAAAAAATCTTGAAAGCAGACAATGACCCCTTTACTTGCAGAGGAACATCTATTCAAATGACAGTGGATTTCTCATGTAAAACCATGCAGGCCAAAAAAAAAAAAAAAAAAACCTGGCTCAACATCATTCAAAGGCTGAAAGAAAGTAACTGAGAAATGCAAATTCTATATTCAACAAATACCCTTCAGGAATGAAGGACAACTAAAGATATTCTCAGATGAAAAAATATATAAAAATTTGTCACTAATACACCTAAAAGCATGTATGGTTAAAGAAAATTTGCCGTAACAGAAAAAAAAAAATGTTAACAGAAGGAACCTTGAATCTTTGGAAAAGAACACTGGAATGATAAAAATGAGAGTAAATATAATAGATTTCTTCTCATGGATTTCTTAAATCATGTGAGAGCTTATAAAAAAGATCATATATTATCTGGTCATCTATATAGACAGAAAATTAAAGATAATCATTTTAAAACTAGGAAGAGTAAAGGGACCTAACTAGAAGTAAAACTTCTATACTTCACTCCAAATGGTAAAATGTCAATACAAAGACTTTAAGTTACAAATAAATGTTGCGATATCTAAGATGCTATTCAAAGCACTCCAAAAACTATAAACTACACAAAACCACCATAAATAAAGATGGTATCTTAAAAAGAACTTTAGGTAACTCAAACGAAGTCAAGAGAAACCAAAGGAAACAAACAGAAAACAATAACATATTTAAGCCATAACACATCAATAATTACCTTAAATATACCTACATACCTTAAATACTCCTAAATACATGAACTAAATAAAGACCAGAAGAGTGAATAAACTTAAACCATAATCTAACAGTAATGCTATCTATTAATACAAGAAGCTTCAAACACAATAATGTAAGGACATTAAAAGATGGAGGCCAGGCACAGTGGCTCACACCTGTAATCCTACCACTTTGAGAGGCTGAGGCGGGAGGACCGCTTGAGCCCAGAAGTTCAAGACCAGCCTGGGCAACAATACAAGACCCCATCTCTACAAAAAATTAAAAAATTAGCCAGGCGTGGTGGCATGCGGCTGCAGTCCCAGCTACTAGGAGTCTGAGGTGAAAGAACTGCTTCAGCCCAGGAGGTCAAGACTGCAGTGAGCTATGATCGCATCACTGCACTCCAACCTGGGCAACAGAGCAAGATCTGTCCTTTAAAAAACGAAAACCAAAAAAAATTCAAGGGATCCAGAAGAACCAAAACGATCTTGAAAAAGAACAACCCACCCCAGCAACATACCAAGAACCCATCTCTACAAAAAATAAAAAAATTGCTGGGTGTGGTGTAGCCTCGCATCTGTAGTGGTGTGAGACACGCATCTGTAGTCTCAGCTGGGGAAGGTGAGGTGGGAGGATCACCTGAGCCCAAGAGGTGGAAGCTGCAGTGAGCCCTGAGTGCGTGCACCACTGCACTACACCCTGGGTGACAGAGTGAGACCCTGTTTTTGTTGTTGTTGTTGTTGTTTAATTTTGTTATTGGCATAAGGACAGACATACAGATCAATGGAATGAAATTAAGTCCAGGAAAACACCCTCACATTTACCCAGTCAACTAATTTTAGACAGGTTGCTAAGACAATTAAATGGAGGACAGAGTAGTCTTTTCACTAAATGATACAGGGACAATGGATATCCTTGTGCAAAAGAATGAAACTAGATCTTTACCTCACACACAAATTTCACATACAAAAATTAACTCAACTTTATCAGAGAATCTGAATCTAAAACCTAAAATTGTAAAGCTCTTAAAAGAAAACATAAGAATACATCTTCATGACCTTGGATTATGAAATGATTTTTCAGATATGGTGCCAAAAACAAAAGCACAAAATATAAATTGGACCTCATCAAACTTAAAAACTTTTGTGGCCAAGTGCAGTGGCTCACACCTCTAATCCAAGCACTTTACGGGGCTGAAGCAAGAGGATCGCTTGGACCCAGGAGTTTGAGACCAGCCTGGGCAACACAGCAAAATCCTGCCTCTACAAAAAAAAATAAAAACATTAGCTGGGTGCAGTGGTGCACCTGTAGTCCCAGCTACTTGGGAGGCTGGGGTGGGAGGATTACCTGAGCCCACAAGGTTGAGGCTGCAGTGAGCTGTGACTGCACCACTGCACTCCAGCCTGGGCAACAGAGCAAGACCCTGTCTCAAAAAATAAATAAATAAATAAATAAAAACATGTGCTGCCAACACTGTGAATATAACTAAAGCCAATGAACACACTTAACAGTGGGTAAAATGGTTAAATTTTGTTACATGTTATTTTTCCACATACAAAAAACTTTTGTGCTGCAAATAATTCCAGACAGAAAGTAAAAGACAACCCACAAATAGAAGATAGCGCTAAATCATATATAAGGGTGCAGCACATCAGGGCTGGCCATGGTGGCTCACACCTGTAATCCCAGCACTTTAGGAGGCCGAGGCAGGAAGATTATTAGGGCCCAGAAGTTCAAGACCAGCCTGGGCAACAGAGCGAGACTCCGTCTCAAAAAAAAAAAGAAAAGGAAAGGAAAGAAAAAAGAAAGACAAGAAAAAAAAATTAAGAAAAAGGGTAGAACATCCAGACTATCATAAAGAACTGACAACTTTAAAATGTCAAATAACCTAATTAAATAATGGACAAAAGTCTGAACAGACATTTCATCAGAGAAGATATACTAATGGTCAATAAGTGCAAAAGAAAAGGCTCAACGTCATTAGCCACAAAAGAAATGCAAATCAAAACCACAATGAAATACTATGTCACACCCACCAGGATAGCTATAATAAAAAAGATAACAATTGTTGGCAACATTATAGAGAAACTGGAACCCTCATACATATTGCTGATGGTAAAGAAAAATGCTAAAGCCACTTCAGATAACAGTTGGCAGATCCTCAAAAGATTAAATATAAGTTACCACACAACCCGGCAATTGCACTCTCAAGTATACACCCAAGAGAAATGAAAACATATGTTCACATAAAAACTTATCCACAAATGTTCATAGCAGCACTGTTCATAATAGCCAAAAAGGAGAAACAACTCAAGTGTCCACTTACTAATGAATGGTTAAACAAAATGTGGTATAACCATAAAAGAGTATATTATTCAGGCCTAAAAATAGTGAAGTACTGGCTGACTTGAAGGTAGTGAGTTATCTCAACAGATTGTTCAGTCAGTTACAGATCTAAGTCTTTGCTCTACTCTCTCCTCATATCACTACTGCACTTGACTAGTTTTTTTAAAAAGTATTTAAAAAAAGAATGAAGCACTGATACATGCTACAGCACAGATGAAGGTGAAGGTCAGCCACATAAGACCACACATTGTATATTTCAATTTGTAAGAAATGTCCAGAATAGGCAAATCTATAGAGACAATAAAGTAGATTAATGGCTGCCTAAGTCTGGGGGGGAATGGTTTGGGGGTAAGTGAGTAATAACTGCTAATTGGTAGAGGGTTTCTTTTGGGAGTAATAAAAATGCTCTAAAATTGATTATGGTGATGGTTACACAACTCAGAATATACTAAAAACTACTGAACCATACACTTCAAATGTGTGATTAACATATCGTTTGTGAATTAAGTTTTAATGAGTGGCGATATTAATATAAGATCAAATAGACTTCAGAACAAAAATCAAAGGAAACTATGTACTTTTCAGAGAAAGATCTTGAGGTGTTGCCATTTATATAAAAGAAATAATTTTATTTGCATTGACCTAGGGTCGATTCTCATCATTTATAGTAGTTATATTCTATACAGTTGCTGCAAACAATAAATTAACAAATTAACTAAACTATTGCTCCTAGAGGAAATGCAGGATTAGGTTCCTGCAAGCCTCTGGTCACAAAATTTTCATCAACCAGTCAATACATAACATTTTTATATGCATTTATATTTAAAGTCACTTTAAAACATATTGCTGAGAGCTGGATGCAGTGGCTCAAGTCTATAATCCCAGCACTTTGGGAGGCTAAAGTAGGTAGATAAAGCTTGAGTCCAGAGTTCAAGACCAGCCTGGGCAACATAGTGAAACCCAGTCTTTACAAAAAATATAAAAAATTAGCTGGGTGTGGTAGCATGGGCCTGTAGTCTCAGCTACTCAGGAGGCTGAGGTGAAAGGATCACTTGAGACCAGGAGGCAAAGGTTGCAGTAAGCCGTAACTGGGCCACTGCATTCCAGCCTGGGTGATAGAGCAAGACCCTGTCTCAAAATAAATAAATAAATAAAATATATCGCTGGTTCATTAACACTGAATTCAAAGCCAAAACACTGTAACTCATACATGAATGAAGCTTACCTTACACGTGTTTTCTCCATAAAGCACACATATCCTTCATGCACTTAGGAACACTACGGGGCACTTCAGCTTTATTACATTTAGGGCCATTTGAAGCAGTGAAGTCAACAAAAAGCACAATGAGAACATGGCCACAACAAGGACACATATTTATGCTATGAGTGCTGAAAGAAGGCAAAGCATCTCCCAGTTTGACCTCAGCTGGGAATATGTGAATTGGGCAAGTCAAATTTTTTGCTGCTCTGCCCATGTGTAGGGATGACTGTGAAGGCACTGCTATTATTAATACTGGGGTTACAAATAAATTTTAGCATGTAGGTGAATTCTAAAACACAGAATCCATGAATGAGAATCAATTTTTAACATACAATAAAACGTACTTTAAAATACATGATTTTAAAATTTCTAGAAGGAAAAACATTTTTAACATATTTTAACATTTTTATTGTGGTATATACATATAAAATTTGCCATTTGCACTATTATGTACGTATATCATGTATACAAGTATACAACTATCAGGTATGTTATATGGCATTAACTACACTCAACATGTTGTGCAACCATCCAACCATCACCATAATTTTCAAAACCTTTTATCATCCCAAACAGAAACTATATCCATTAAGCAACAATCGCCCATTCCTCCCCCACTCCCATCCTAAACAACTCTCTATTCCCTCCCTGTTTTCCCTGCAAGCCCTTGGTAACCTCTAGTCTGCTGTCTCTATGAATGTGCCTATTCTGGACATTTCATGTAAGTATAATCTTATATTTGTCCTCTTATGTCTGTCTTATTTCACTTATGTTTGCAAGGTTTACTCATATTGCAGCAGGTATCAGAAATTCATTCCTTTTCAGGACCAAATAATATCCCATTATATGTATATATATTTTATCAATTCATCTGTTGAACACTTAACATTATTTCCACCTTTTGGCTACTGTGAATAATGCTGCAATTAATACTGGCAAGTATCTGTTTGAGTCCCAGTGTTCAATTCTTTTGGGTCACAGATATGTAAGAATGGATTTGCTAGGTCACATGCTAATTTTATGTTTAACTTTCTGAGGAACCACCAAACTGTTTCCCACAGTGGCAGCACCATTTTACATTCCACCAGCAATATAGGACTCTAATTTCTCCACATCCTTGCCCACACTTTGTTGTTTTTTAACTAAAGCCACCCTAGCAGGTGTGAAGTGGTATCTCCTTGTGGTTTTGTTTACATTTCTCTTAATAACAAACGATCTAGTGTATCATTTCATTTGCTTATTGGCCATATATACATATCTTCTTTGGGGAACTGTCTATTCAGATCTTTTGCCCATTTTTAATTGGGTTGTCTTTATTATCAGGCTGTGAGAGTTCTTTATATATTTCACTATCATCCAATACATGACTTACAAATACTTTCTCCCATTCTGCAGGTTTTCTTTTCACTTTCTGAATAATGGCCTTCAATGTACAAAAGTTTTACATTTTGATCAAGTCCGACTTACTATTTTTTCTTTAGTTGCTCATGCTTTATTTAGGTTGTTACTTGTCTTTGTTTTGTTTTTGTAGAGACAGGATCTCACTATGTTGCCCAAGGTGATCTCAAAATCCTGGCCCCAAGCAATGCTCCCACCTCAGCCTACCAAAGTGCTATGATTACATGCGTAAGCCACCATGCCCAGCCTGTTGATATATTTTGAGTTAACTCTTGCATATGGTGTGAAGTAGGGGTATGACTTCATTCCTTTGCATGTGAAAATCCAGTTGTACCAACATCCTTTTTTTGTTTTGAGACAGGGTCTTGCTCTGTCAGTGCACTGCAGTGCAGGGACACAATCACAGGTCAATGCAGCCTCAACCTCCCCAGGTTCAAACAATCCTGCCTCAACCTCCCAAGTACCTACCAGGGACCACAGACGTGAACCACATCCGGCTTTTCTTTTTTGAGATGGAGTCTCGCTCTGTTGCCAGGCTGGACTGCAGTGGCACGATCTCAGCTCACTGTAACCTCCGCCTTCTGATTCAAGCGATTCTCCTGCCTCAGCCTCCCAAGTAGCGGGATTACAAGCATGCACCTCCACACCCAGCTCATTTTTCTATTTTTAGTAGAGATGGGGTTTCACCAGGTTGGCCAGGATGGTCTCGATCTCCTGACCTCGTGATCTGCCCACCTTGGCCTCCCAAAGTGCTGGGATTATAAGTGTGAGCCACTGCACCCGGCCGTTTTTTTTTTTAATTTTATTTAGAGACAGGGCCTCACTATGTTGCCCAAGCGAATCCTGAACTTCAGGCTCAAGTGATCCTCCTGCCTCAGGCTCCCAAAGTGCTGGGATTACAGGTATGAACCACCATGCCTGGCCCAATGTCATTTTTTGAAGATACCAATCTTTCTGCCACTGAATGGATCTGGCACCATTGTCCAGTATCACTTGGATATACTGGAAGGACAGATAAAGTATTAACACAGGTTATGTGTTGGGGGAGACAGGAACTGGATGAGGATAAGGAGTGGGAGGGAGGCTTCTCAATATCCAGCTTCGTATACTTATTTAACTTTTGAACCAGTGTGAAAGTACTGTTTACTCAAAAGCTAAAATAAATTTAACATTTTAAAACACAATTGCTAGGCAAGCCACAAAATAGGATATATACCTGACAAAAGAGTCATGATTGGAATATATAAAGAATCCTATAAAAGCATTGGGAAAAAAGGTAGACAAACCACAGGGGAAAATGTAAGCACAACCCGAACAGGCAACTACAAAAAATGATATTCAAAGGCCAACAGCCATACTAAAAGATGTTGGACTTTACCGGTTCTCACAGATCTGCAAATTAAACTATAATGCTAGTTTACTTAAGCACTTAAATAAACTTAACTTTTAAAAATTATGAAATCAAACTAACTATAAATTAATTACATCCACCTTAAAAATGACTAATCAGATTCTACCAAGTCAGGACAAAAACAGAAAATTGGCAGCCTAACTGGTATTATTTGGCCAGAATAGAATTGTTGTTGTTGTTATTGTTAGGCAGTCTCACTCTCATGCCCAGGCTGGAGTGCAATGGCACCATCTCGGCTCACTGCAACCTCCACCTCCCAGGTTCAAGAGATTATCGTAACTCAGCCTCCCGGGTAGCTGGGATTACAGGCATGTGCCACCACACCTGGCTAATTTTTGTATTTTTAGGTAGAGATGGGATTTCACCATGTTGGCCAGGCTGGTCTTGAACTCCTGACCTCAAGTGGTTCGCTCATCTCGGCCGCCCAAAGTGCTGGGATTACAGGTGTGAGCCACCATGCCTGCCAAAACAGAGTATTTTTTAAATGCAAGAAGGCTAGGCAAGTTTCACTACTCTCAATGTCTTGTACTAGTTACTTTCCTAGTTCCTGAAGGCATCTGAGTTTGTGCTATCAGCTCAACATGGAAAGGCCACATTTAGGTATAATTTTACCACATTACCTCGGTGGCCTCATTTGTTTAAAAAAGAAACAAGGATAATATTATCACCCTGAAATAATTCTTTTTAATTGGGCAAAACTTCATTCCGCAATGAGTCTTCCCTCTGAGAGGATTTTTATAAGCAAAGAAGATAACACGAAAAAGTTTTATCTTTAACGTAAGATAAAACATAACAAAATATGTTATTTTACAGACACGGAACAGAAGTCTAGACAGATTCAAATAAACTTATCCACAGCTAGTTCTTTCCTGCCATTATTAATTCAGATAATCTACTTTGAAAGCATTCAACATAAATTGAGGAAGGAAAACAGAGAAGAGAAAATTGGATGGATGTCAAGAGCAGCCTAGATTACAGCCAAAAGCATAAGGACTAAAATCATATGATACACAAATGAAAAAGAGGGAATCACCTCCAAACCAACATTAAGAGCAGAAATAGTAAATTTCAGCTATGACTAATTCTTTTGAACCATATTTCAACAAACATCTGGTTTACTGAAATCAAATTTATTACTAATTTATTATAAAATGTATTATATTGTTCTTTAATATAATCTCTTACCTCTCCAGTGAGATTCAGTGGGTCCAAGGTTCATTACATACATCCCTTTTATATGCCTCACAACAAATGAAGGTAATGTTCAACACAAAGCAGAAAATGTAATATATGAAGGACAGCTGAAATGCAGTGCTCTTATTACTTTCAATACTTCAGATTCATAAGCACAGTAATACAGTGAAATGATTCTCAATACCTTACCCTCATATCTGACCTACTGCAGACAAAAAACTGATGGGGATCTTTTGACTGACATTAGCTTTTTGCTTAAGTACTTACTTTGTGAGGGATAGTATTTAAGCCAACCCTCAGTGATGGGAAAAGAAATGAGTTGCGTAATTTGAATTTTAGCATTCTATTAATAAACCACACATGGATGACAGGCCAGACTGGTCCAAAATTCATTTGTGGGATTCATTCTGGCAGTTATTTGTGATGTTAGAAGTAGAACCCTGTAAATTCTCATTCTTCCAAATCTATTGTGGACAACAGGTCAGGCTGTACACACAACACTGCCTGAAATCTGATTCATAACCAACACCTAACATGTCCCATCAAACGAAAACACGGGATGTGGCATCACGAGGCATAGTAAATAACTTAGGTTGTTTAGGAAAAAAGTATCAAGGATAGTATGTAGGTATTTACATAATGAAAGAAAAATTTCCACAATTTTTATCTACAAATTCAAAATATAATAATTGAGTAATTTTTTTGTAATACAGGTCTACCAATGAGAAGAATAAAATTCTCATTTAATTGGGAAAATTTTAATTAACTCACCACAGGTGAAGAGCTATCCCTGTTTGGCTAACAAATGAGCCACTCAAAAACTTCCCATGTGTGAAGAGCCTCATTTTCATTTTTTATTTTTAAGAAATTCTGCTGTGATCAGATATTCGATTTTAAACTTTCTTATTTCTGATTTTTACTTTCCTGTGAGTTGGGAATAATGTAATCAGTGCTTACTCTGGAGTTGTCAACAAAACACTGTACTCTTTCAGCACAGCTATAGTGTAAGTACATAATAAACACCATGCTTTGCCATCTAACTCAAAACAAAATGTACTCTGCTGTAAAAGCATGACATTTAAAATTCACTCACTCTTCTTTGAAATGATAGGTATGCAATATTTTGGACAATTTTTTAAATTTTAAATGTTGTGCTACAGCCATACACATCCCTATCAAGTTATAGCTGCATCACTGCAATTTGTAATGTACCAAAAAGCAGTACACAGTATTTGTCACAACTACTCAATTTTCCCATTATAGCATGAAAGTAGTCAAAGACAATACATAAATGAATGTGCGTGGCTGTGTTCAAATAAAAATTTCTAAACACAAATTTACGCTTAAAATTTTTTTTTCTTTGAGATGGAGTTTTCGCTCTTATTGCCCAGGCTGGAGTGCAACGGCGCAATCTCGGCTCACTGCAACCTCTGCCTCCCAGGTTCAAGAGATTTTCCTGCCTCAGCCTCCCAAGTAGCTGAGATTACAGGCACCTGTCACCACACCCAGCGAATTTTTTTTTGTATTTTTAGTAGAGATGAGGTTTCACCACATTGGCGAGGCTGGTCTCCAACTCCTGACCTCAGGTGATCTGTCCACTTTGGCCTTCCAAAGTGCTGGGATTACAGGCGTGAGCCACCGTGCCTGGCCTCTAATAATTTTCGTATGTCACAAAATATTCTTTTTTCCCAACTATTTAAAATATAAAAATCATTCTTGGCTCACAGGTCATACAAAACCATGCAGTTGACTGTATTTAGTTCATGGGCCAGTTTGCCAATCCCTAATCTAAAGCAATGCCCAACAATTAACAGGCCCCACACAGAAGCACAGAATCTTCCATCAGAACTGTATTGCCTCATTCAAGTGGGGAGACAACCAAGGATCATCTATTGCTTGAGGAAGCCTATGAAACACAAAGATCAAAAGAAAAAAAAAAGTAAAACAGATAATAAAGGGAATAGAAGATAAACAAGAGTAGGCAGAAGCAAACAGTAAAATAAGATGTCAAAAATGTTATATAATGATAGCTGGGCAGTGGTACACGTCTATAATTCCAGCTACTCCAGAGGCTGAGGCAGGAGAATCACTTGAATCCAAGAGTGGTGGTTGCAGTGAGCTGAGATCGCACCACTGCACTCCAGCCTGGGCGACAGACTGAGACTCTGTCTCAAAAAAAAAAAAAAAAAAAAAAAAAGTTATATAATGGAATTACCAAATATAAATAAGGAATCAGTATACCTGAAATGTTTCAAAAGTAAAAAGTCAAATAAAAAATAAAGTAAAATACATATTTTGCCTGGGGAAGAAAAACATTTGTATCCTCAGAGAAAGAAGATATTAAGTCCACAGAAAAAGAATAGAATCTTATAAAAATACAACCTAAGCAAGGAAGCTCTTAGAAATGTACCATGTAGGCCAGGTGCGGTGGCTCACGCCTGTAATCCCAGCACTTTGGGAGGCCAAGGCAGGTGGATCACCTGAGGTCAGGAGTTCCAGACCAGCCTGGCCAACATGGTGAAACTCGTCTCTACTAAAAATACAAAAAAATTAGCCAGGTGTGGTGGCATGCGCCTGTAGTTCCAGCTCCTCGGCAGGCTGAGGTACAAGAATCGCTTGACCCAGGGAGGCAGAGGTTGTAGTGAGCCATCCAGTCTGGGTGACAGAATGAGACTCCATCTCAAAAAAAAAAGAAAGAAATGTACAATGTAATTAATAAATTGGATAAAAGGGTTAGAGACAAGGACAAGGAGATCTTTCAGAATGTCAGTGGAGCAAGAAAACAAAGGGAAGGAAACTAGAAAGACAGCAGAGAATATGAACCTAGGAGAGCCAACATCCAAATAGTAATAGTTCAACAAGAGTGGGAAGTGGTGAAGGACCTTCTGAAAAAAATGTAAAGTTCTCTTACTATAAATGAATATTACAAGACTAAATGAAAAAGCATAATGAACTTTTAGAAACTTTTAGAAAAAAAAAGAAGCATATCACTATATTTCAAAACAATTAATAAATAGATGAAGAGACCCAAGACATAAAAGATAAAAAGATCTCAAGAAGAGGTAAATAAACAAATGAAACCCAACTGGGGTTGTACAAAGGAGTAAAATCAGAGTAGCATCAGCAACACTGATTTAAGACACTGGAAGAGATGCCTCAAAAGTTCTGAGGAAAAAAGTTTTAACCCAGAATTTCATATCCAGCCAAGCTATCATTTAAGAAGGGAGTAGAATAAAGAAAACTTCAAAAATGCAAAGGCTCAGAAATTATACTCTTAGTGAGTCTTCTTTAGGATGTACAAACAAGGGCGTAAACAAAGAATGGGGAAGACATGGGGGTCTAGGGCCTGTGTAAAGTATTAATTAGATCAAGACTCATCTTCCTAAAACTGACTTGAACGATTACAACCTCAGTTATTAGGGTGCATAAGCAAAGAACAGTGAAATTAAAAAAACAATCTGACCAACAGCATGGAAATGAAGAAATCTGTCACTGTCTGGGTTCGGGGTAAGGAAAAAATTTTTCTCCTGAGAATTCCCTTTTTTTTTTCCCCCACACCCACATTGTGTATAATTCTGAGAATTTCTAAATACAAGCCAGCCTATAAGGTAAACGCTAAATCAACATCTGACAATACTAAGATATAGTAAACTAAAAGTCTGCTTCAGTAATTTCTGTGTTGGTGGCACCTGACAGAAGCAAATGCAAAATACCCTTTGGAAGCTTGTTCCCTAAAACCAGTCTGGCAGATTTCATAAAGCCCTGGTGAACAGGCTCACTGTCTAAAACTATAAAACACAGGAGGACACCACCCACAACAAATGAGCAGGCAGAAGCAAGTAGTAAAATAAGACATCAAGAACATCAGATAATGGAATTATCAAATATAAATATGAAATCAGTATACTTGAGACATTTAAAAAATAGGTCGGGCACGGTGGCTCACACCTGTAATCCCAGCACTTTGGGAGGCCCAGGCAGGCAGATCACTTGAGCTCAGAATCAGAAGTTCAAGACCAGCCTGGGCAACATGGTGAAATCCTGTCTCTACTAAAAATTCAAAAATGAGCCAGACATGGTGGTGGGCGCCTCTAATCCCAGCTACTTGGGAGGCTGAGGCAGGAGAATTGCTTGAACCTGGGAGTCGGAGGTTGCAGTGAGCAGAGATCGTGCCATTGCACTCCAGCCTGGGCAACAAAGTGAGACTCCGTCTCAAAATATACACTCAAAAACATTTTTGGACTTAAGAAAATGTGGAGGCATACCATGTTTATAAATAGGCAGACACAATAAAGACATTTTCTCCCAAATTAATTTACATATTCAAAGCAATTCCAACAAAAACACTGACAGGTTTTTTGTTGTTGTTTTTCTGTTCTTTTTTAAAGAGATGGCGGCGTCTCTCTGTGTTGCCCAGGCTGGAGTACAGTTGCTATTCCCAAGTGCAATCACAGCACATTACAGCTTCAAACTCCTAGGCTCAAGCCATCCTCCTGCCTCAGCCTCCTGAGTAGCTGGGACTACAGGTATGTACCACCACACACAGCTTAATAAGTTTTTAAAATGAACTTTCACAAGATGAACTTTCACAAGATAATACATTTTAGTATAAGAGTGAGCAAAAGGTGAACGGCCAAAGTTTGTCTTGGAAAAAGAAATTTTTTAATTAAAAAAAAAAAAGGAGCAAAAGGTCAAGATCAGTCGAGATAATCTTGAAGATGACCAAGGTATATGTAGAGAGGGCAGTGAAATTACCTTAATGAACAAAACTTACTGCTTATTATTATAAAGCTACTAAGAACAGCAAAAAAAAAAAAAAGGAGGAAAAACTATTTTAATATAAAAACATGAAAAGACAGCTCTCTAAAAAGTGTATCAGTTATCTATTGCTATGTAACAAATTACCTCAAAAATTAATGACTTAAAACAACAATAATTATTTCTCACAGCTTTCTTGAAACAAGAATTTGGGAGGGACTTGGCAGGCAGTTCTGGCTTAGTGCCTCTAAGAAGGCTGCAGTCAAGATGTCAGCCAGGAAGGACTGCAGTCATCTGAAAGCTTGATTAGGATAGAGAATCTACCTCAAAAGCGGCTCTTTCACATAGCTGGCAAGTTGGTGCTGGGTCTTTGCAGAAGACCTCAATTTTTCTCCATATGGCCTCTTTAAAGGACTACTAGAGTATCTTTCACAGAATGGCAGCTGTTTTTCACCCAGAACGAAGGATTCAAAGAGCAAGGAAAAAACTGTATATATGCCTTTAATGACTTTTTAATAAAGTCACTATTAATTGTTATATTATCTTGGTCACGGAGACCAGCCTTGAGCAACTGGACAGCAACCATACAACGGTGTGAATAACAGGAGAAAAGGAACAAGGGGCCATCTTAGAGGCTGGCTACCACACCAAGCCATAGGCTCAGAATAAATCTTCAACCTACATCATCAACAAAGGATCAGTATACAGAATTTGTCAAGAATTCTTGTAAATCGAAACAGAAAATGTAAGCAATCTAAAGAAAAACATAAAACACATGGACAAATAATTCACAAAAGGAACATAAATAGCATATAATAAGCATTCAAATGTACTCATTAGTACCATATAGTGCATGCTATTTACTCATCACTGGGGCATAGGCTTTAAATATTTTTCTAAAAATGGTGTATTTATGTTTATCCATCCTTGTTCTTTTTCCCACTTCCCCTTGAGTCGAATGGCTAGGGAATAGATGTGCAATTTGCGGCCAAAGAAGGGACAGAGGTTAATTTATCTACCACCCTGAGCCCAATCTCTGAAGTTGGCTTAGATAGACTGTCATAAACATGAAAAAAATCAGTAGATCTATAGTGAGCTATTTTTAGAAGTTTAACTTCAGTTAATAAGTACTTTCTTCATTTTTACATCTTACTAAAAGGGAGGCTTTTTCTGAACTGTTATGGGTACTCCAAAATGAAGAACTATAAATGTATAAATCTGCCACCTACTATCTTATGATCTGACATTCTTCCTACTGGCCCAAAGACTCTGAGACATTATCATGTTCTTAATGTCCTTTAACAGAGCAGGGCTCAAACTTCCTGGTCTCAGGACCTCTCTTAGTCTTAGTTACTGAGGAACACAAAGAGCTTTTGTTTAGATGGGGTATGATCATCAAATGTATAATAAAAATGGATGTTTTAAATATATTTTAATTCATTACAAGATGAATTAAAAATGAATCTTAAATTTTAAAATGTTAAAATGACATTTACTTTATTACTAGTTTTGTTTGTTTTCTCAGACACAGTCTCACTGTCACTCAGACTGGAGTGCAACGGCATGATCACAGTTCACTGTAGCCTCAAACTACCAGCCTCAAGTGATCCTCCCACCTCAGCATCCTGAGTAGCTGGAACTACAGGCGCACACCACCACACTCGGATAATATTTTCATTTTTTCTGGAGTCGGAGTCTCACTATATTCCCCAGGCTGGTCTTGAACTCCTGGGCTCAAGTGATCCTCCCACCTCAGCCTTCGAAAGTGCTGGGATTATAGGCATGAGCCACCATGTCTGGCACGACAGGTTTAAACAACACTTTTAAAAATCAGAAATAACTGTATTTCCTAAAACAAAAAAAAATTAATAAAGAGTGTCATTGTGATACATTTTAAAGATCTCTTTAACATGTGGTTTAATAGAATATGGCTGGATATATGCTTCTGCATTTAATGTTTCAATATGTTGTTTCTTTGAAGAATATGAAGAAAATCTGGCTTCATACAGCTAAGTATCTAAGAAAAGGGAAAAGCAGATTTTAATACCCTTTTCAGATCATTGTGTGGATATTTTTCTTTGATATAACACAAAAACTTAAGAAGAATATTTATTTTTTAAACATCAGTTGCAATGTGGCATCTCAAACCTTAAAAATAAACTTGACTACTCTCTCGCGTTAAAATCTATTTATTGGCTGGGAGTGGTGGTTCATGCCTGTAATACCAACACTTTGGGAGGCTGAGGTGGGCAGATCCACTGAGGTCAGGAGTTCAAGACCAGCCTGGCCAACATGGCAAAACCCCATCTCTACTAAAAATACAAAAATCAGCCAGGCATGGTAGCATGTGCCTGTAATCCCAGCTACTTGGGAGGCTGAGGCAGAATTGCTTAAACCCAGGAGGCGGAGGTCGCGGTGAGCCAAGATTGCGCCACTGCACTCCAGTTTGGGTGACAAAGCAAGACTCCATCTCAAAAAATAAAAATAATAAAATACAATCTATTTATTATTGCTCTGTTTTGCACTTAACATCATGCATTTCTCATTTAGAATATATTGCAATAAGCTACGCAGATCTTTGAAATGTTGACATTACACAATATCAAAAAAATTCACGTTCATTAATATCACCACCAATCTCTTCAGGAAAGTCTTTAAATACTGAGAAACTGACCAGTTCATGGCAGCAAATACCAATTTTCCAAAATTCTAATTTTCATTTAAAATCTCAATTTTTATCACTGGCAACATATGTCAATTGTTTTCCTGGAAATGACAGGCTCAATTCATTCACTTCTGAGAAAATGGCTGCCAAATACCCAGGCCTAAAAACCATAGTTTCAAGTAAAATAGTTTTCTATGAAAAAAAGCAAATTCAGCTTGGAACTCAAAAAACTGCACAAGTACTCTTCTTGCACTTTCGTCCCCAGCAGAAGCATTTTAGGCACATTTCCCACTTCATCACACAGAGCTTTAAAGATCAAAATGTAATATAGTAATTGTTACTGTTTCATAAAGGATATTAAGTGACAATGACATAGGTTTATTTTTGTTTTTTCTCTAAGTGTGTGAAAGTAAATATGCAATGACTTTTATAGTATGGCTTGGAGCCATTATCCTTTTTTTTTATTATTATTATTTTTTTTTAAAGACAGGGTCTCACGCCATTGCCGAGGCTGGAGTACAATGGCACAATCATGGCTCGCTGCAGCCTCGACACTCCATGCCTCAGGCAATTCTCCCACTTCAGTCTCCTGAGTAGCTGTGACTACAGACACGCACTACCATGCCTATTTAATTTTTTTGTATTTTTTGTAGACACAGGGTTTCATCATGTTACCTAGACTAGTCCCCTACTCCTGGACTCAAGCAATCCACCCACCTCGGCCTCCCAAATGGAGTCACTCACCATCTTAATTCACACAGAGGTGATGGCAGTTTTATCCATCATTGCTTTTGCACCATTAATATAAACGTCAGCGCAGTGAATAAGGAGAATATCAAATTAGTGTAATTATGAAAATAGTTATAAACTTGTGCACCTCTAAAAGGGTCTCAGTGACACGGTCACTACCATCACCCCCACCCCAGCATTCTGTGGCCCACACTTTGAGAATCACTGCTTTAAGGTATTCTCATTTAGGACCCACTGAGAGCAGAATCCATGAGAAAAGTAAAAGTAATTAAAGTCCCCTAACTAGAGCTTTTGATGTACAAATACTAGACATTATAAAGACTTAGGATTTAGGACATTAGTTTATAAGTTTTTACAAGTTCTAGGTAACCAGAAGATTTGGAACTCAAATGATTTATCACGCATGCTGTACATATCAGTAGACATCAGAAAAGCCTTTAAAACCACAATTTACCCTCCTGCCTCTTCTTTCTGTTTACTGTGAAATACAGTCACAAAGACAACGGGGGGACAAATGAAAAATTAGCGAAATAACACTACTACAATTTATTGGGGGCTTCCCATGTAAGCTCCCAATAAATGTACCTTGCAACACATTAACTCTCTTAATTCTCACAAAAACTCTATGATGTAGGTGTAATTATTACTCCCAATTTACAGATGTTAAGTAACTTATCCATGGTCATTCCAGTAGTAAATGGTAGAGCTCAAAAATGAATTCAGGTAGTTTGACCACAATGCTAGACAGAAGTTGTGAGAAGTATTTCAGCAATCTTGGACACATCGTTAATGACTGGTTGTTGGTGTAGTACCACATGATCATTCAAACACTCAAGCTTGTTTCTGTTGAAGAGGAGAGTCAGAAAAAGTAGAGCCTAAAAAGTCCCCAAACCAGTTAAGTCACACTGAGGCCAGAACTGTCATATAGTATACACACTCCAGGCACAAGAAATTCCGAGGGCTCAAACAGAAGACTCCTCAGAGTGGCTCAGCATGGTCTGTGATAAACAGACAGAAACACTATGAGGAAGTGCTCTTCACACTACACTCAGAGGTTTTCCCTCCCACTTACACATGATTGTTGCCATCTCAGACTTTTCATAGTAAGTTTTTTTGTTTCGTTTTGTTTTGTTTTTGAGACGGATTCTCACTCTTGTCTCTCAGGCTGGAGTGCAGTGGCGTGATCTCAGCTCACTGCAACCTCCGCCTCCAAGATTCAAGTGATTCTCCTACCTCGGCCTCCCGAGTAGCTGGGATTACAGGTGCCTGCCACCACGCCTGGCAAATTTTTGTATTTTTTGTAGAGACAGGGTTTCGCCATGTTGGCCAGGCTGATCTCGAACTCCTGACCTCAAGCGATCTGCCCGCCTCGGCCTCCCAAAGTGCTGGGATCACAGGCATGAGCCACTGTGCCCAGTCCATAGTAAGTTGAAGAATTCAGTAACAGAATGATTTTTCCATGGTGATTCCACTATTCCTCCCCACAAACTATAAGGACATTAAACGTATGTACATACAGAATGTTAGCATAAAAGACAATAGAATCATATAACCTAACAAGATAGGAACTCAGCCTCTTCGTATTGCAAAAGACCTGGAGAGACTTCCTAGGTTCCTTGCCCAAGGGTTACGTAGCTAACTAACAGCAGAACCCAGGCCAGGTGGTGCCTCACGCCTATAATCCCAGCACTTTGGGAGGGCAAGGCAGGCGGATCACATGAGGTCAGGAGTTCGAGACCAGCCTAGCCTACATGACGAGACCCTGTCTCTACTAAAAATACAAAAAATTAGGTGGGCATGGTGGCGGGTGCCTATAATATCAGCCACTGGGGAGGCTGAGGCAGGAGAATCACTTGAACCCAGGAGGTGGAGGTTGCAGTGAGCCGAGATCGCACCATTGCACTCCAGCCTGGGTGACAAGAGTAAAAAACTGTCTCAAAAAAAAAAAAATAGCAGAACCCAATGCAACTTAATACCAATTCATTTCTTCAGCCACATCATTGTGCCATCTCAGAGGTAGCCTCATCTCCTTCAAGAGTTCATCTGAGAGTTTGTTCAGATGCATCAATATGATTCCTATTTAAAAAAAGATTTTTTGAGAGACAGGATCTTGCTATGTTACTCAGGCTGATCTTGAACTCTTGGCCT
Source organism: Gorilla gorilla gorilla (assembly GCF_029281585.2). Classification (NCBI taxonomy): domain Eukaryota; kingdom Metazoa; phylum Chordata; class Mammalia; order Primates; family Hominidae; genus Gorilla; species Gorilla gorilla. The sequence continues at coordinate 118,911,079 of NC_073224.2, forward strand.
CAAGTTATCCTCCCGCCTCAGCCTCCTGAGTAGCAAATCTGTATTTTTATTGATAAAGTATAAATGTATATATACCCACTACTGATAGCTGTTCTGCCTCAACCTGAAAAAGCACCCCCCAAAAAATCACAAAAACACTTTAAAAAGCTCACTATTGAGATTCAATATTAACTAATTTATCTATTTTGATTTTGCAAATACTCCAACGGTAAACAGATTGTACTTTCTCCTCAAAATATTTAAATCTATGTTCCTCAAAGTGTGGTGGTACCACCAGCATCAAAATCACAGGGCACCTGTTAAAAATGCAGGCACATGGAGCCATCACCAAATCAACTAAACCAGTCTCTGAAGAAACTCCCAAGTTAGCATTTTAATAAGCTCTCTAGTGATTCTTATTTACACAAAACTTATTTATCGAACAGTCTACAATATCCTAGTGCAAAGTGAGACAGGCAAGTAAACAAAAATAAACATTTTGGATTTTAGCTGTGCTACAAAGAAAAAAAGATGATCTATCAGAGAGCGACCTGGAGGACTACTTTAAAATGAGAAGTCAAAGTCTGAGGAGACATCTGAAGTGAGAGCCCTTCATTCAAGACAGTGGTTCTCAAACTTAAGCGTGAATCAGAATCACCTGGAGAGCTTGTTAAACGAGACTACAGGACATGAGGTCTGGAATGCGGCCCAAGAATCTGTATTCCTAACAATGTCACAGATGATGCTGATGCTGTTGATCCAGGACCCACACTCTGAGAACTGTTGATCTAGAAAGAACAGCCAGAGGGTGTGAATAAATGTATTAACAGAAACAGGAAAAGGCCAGTTAGGCAGGAGGGCATTATACTCATCATTGTTTCAAAATCACTTGAAAAAGATGGTGAGTTAAAACCACTAGCTATGATCTCCAGACCAGAGAAGATGGTATCTGAGGTTGATCAATAATATCCCGTATTGTTGAAGCATTTCTCAGTTACAAAGCATTTTCACATTTATTATTTGCCTTGGTGAGATATAAGTAAACGACTATCAGCTACATTTTAGAGGGAAACTGAAGGACAAAAACAGTATGAACTTCCTTTAGCATAAAATAGCTAAAGAGCTGAACTATGTCCCCTAACACCCAATCTAGTGTTCTTTCCAGCACAGCTTGATCTTTTTAAAGAGCAAAGCAGAATGGTATATAGGAGTTAATACTGACAAATTATTTTCTAGACTATCTAAAAACACGGTGGATGGCTAGACACAGTGGCTCATGCCTGTAATCCCAGGACTTTGGGAGGCTGAGGCAAGCAGATCATTTGAAGCCAGGAGTTCAAGACCAGTCTGACCAGTATGGCAAAACCCCGTCTCTACTAAAAATAGAAAAATTAGCCAGGCGTGGTGATATGCGCCTGTAATCTCAGCTACTTGGGTGGCTGAGGCACAAGAATCGCTTGAACCTGGGAAGCAGAGGCTGCAGTGAGCCGAGATCGAGCCACTGCACTCCAGCCTGAGCAACAGAGCGAGACTGTCTCAAAAAAAAATTTTTTTTAATCAAAAACATGGTGGATTTCAGACTCAATTTGTTTTAGATATTGGTTAGAGAGAAATATTACTTAAGATTGACAGCATTTGGTTAGTCCCTTCCACTTACTCCCCCTCCTTCAAAAAGAAAGGATAAAGAAATGAAGAGGGGATTTACATATTATTCTCTCTCCTTCATAAATTTCAGAGAGCCAATTTCATAACCTCAGTCCCTCAGCCACATCAGTCAAACACAATCTGTATTTTTGGGTTCCCTCTAAATCTCTCACCTAACCCAGGTTCCCACAAGAACACTGAATCCTATGTGTCTTACTATGCTCATGGGTGCATAGACCACCAGCAGTTATTCTCTGAACACCTATTAACAATTAGTAGCTTCTCCAACAACCAAAGCCTTACTCTTAACATTCTTACCTACATGTACCAATAATGCTAGAAACCCAAAACATCCCAATCTGAAAACATTTTATCCTCCCTACACCCTAGCCCTCACCCTCACCCCAGCCCTGCTTCAGTGTCTGAATATGTATTAACAGCATTGCCATCCACCAAACAAAAAATGTGGAATTCTACGTTTGTCTCCCTCACACCAATCTCAATACACTCCCCCGATCCCTCCATTCCCATAGCCACTATTAGTTACTACTATTAATATACTAGCTACCATTTCATTAGTAACTACCACGTACTAATCACTTTACACATTTTATCTTACTTCATTCTCTCAATAACCCTATGAGGTTATATACTTTTTTCCCGTTTCCACAAATGAGAAAACTGAAGCTAAGAAAAGGTCATCTGCCCAAGTCGTAAGTAGGAGATGGCAAAGTAGATTTCCAAACCCTACCGTTCCCCCAAACCAAAATGCTTCATTCTGTAATACCTGATATATCATTCCTTTACTACCCATTCCAAATGTTGACTTCTTTCCTAGATAACCGCCAGGATTCTCCTAACTGGTCTCCTTGTCTCCAGCCTTGCCTTCCCTCATCCCTCAAGTGCCCTAAGTGATCTTTCTCGATCAGAAATCTGATCCTTTTATCCTCTTGATATGAAAGCCCTCCAGGAACATCCTTTAGTCCACAATGTCGAGGATACACTCTACAGGATGAATTTCAAGCCCTTTAGTGCAGCTCCACAATCGCTTACCTACAGTCCCGAAATTCAAAAGCTTTGAAATTTTAATTTTTTTCATTGGTTTGCAACAGAACCCACTGTGAATGTTGGGAGGTTATTTATCATCTATCCCATTAGCGTGACATTCACGTGTTTCAATGTAGAAACATTAACGTGTTTGATAGAGTTAACTCAGACCCTGATAAAAGTCTCACATAAGAGACCCTGCCAGAAAAAAGAAAAATCCCAAAATATTCTGAAGTCCTTACACCTGGATCCCAAGAGTTTAAGAGACTGTGAAACCTTTATCTTTTCAGCCCATCAATCCAATCTAATTTCCACCAATCACCCTACACAGTCTTTAGTTCCAGGGATGTAGAAGGGTGTCCTGTGCCCTGAATACCCTCCAACCCAGTGAGGTACTCATTCTTCAAGAAACCTGTTCATGGATTTCCTTTCCTGTGAAATTTCCCTGACCTTTCCTCTATTGTGCCACAACCATTGTACTGAGGACTCACCTCCACTGCTGCAAGTTATATGTTTCTCCTGTTAGACTGTGAATGAAGTCTTCATTGAGTACTTTATTCAATCCTAGCACAGTGCCCCAACACTAGGGGCTCATTAACGTCCAATTAGCTAAAACAAATTCATGCCCAGCTTTCCCTAACTCTCAATTTCCTTCAAAGTTCATTTCTCCTTTATCCCCAAACCTTAGGATTTTCCCCAACCATGCAGTCCACTTTCCGAGTTTCTCTTTCCCCATGTCATCTTACAATTTTCTTCCAGGCGCCTTCTCTGGACCCCATGCTCTCCAACATATTCTCTCCACCTCCATTTAATCCATAGTCCTCCTCTCTCCTATCTGTGAACAGGCCAAGCCCCCTCCCTCCAAAGCAATCCATCTTCACTGCCCTTACCTCTTACCTACTCCCTCAACACCTCGCTGGCCCGGGCCCTTTCAGCCAAAACGCTTCCTCACAACGTGTTTCCCAAATCCCCCTTCTCTCACTGTACGGGTCTGCCAGCTCCAGAACCAGCGCTCGGCCGGGTTCCGCACATCACAAACCCTCCCTCGCAGCCAGTGTCCCCTCCCCCAGCCTCTCGCAGCCGGCACCCCTCCCTTCATGCTCCCCTTATCTCTTGCGGTCCAGCTTCTCTGGAAAGTGTCCCAGGGGCGAGTCTTTCACCTTAGAGACCCCTCGGGATGGCGCCCGTCCGAGCAGCCCCAGGCCTCAGCACCTCCGTCCCCAGCTCCTCTAGGGTTGCGCAAATCCCTTGCGGCCCAGATGCCAGGCAGGGCCTCCGGCTCACCTTGCTGGATGTCGCCGTTGCTGCCCCCCGGGATGGGCACGCTGAGCTGGCGCTCCGGCTCGGGCAGGCAGCGCAGGCAGAAGGAGTGAAGACAGGGCAGCAGCTTGGGCTCCGCCTCACGCCGGCTCTGCAAGCTCTGCTGACACACGGCGCAGGTGTCCAGGAGCGAGGCTGGCGGTCCAGGAGGCGGCCCTGCCGAGGGACCCGGAGCGGGAGCCGAGGCTGGAGCTGGAGCCGGCGTCGATACTGCGCCCCCGGCAACTCCAGTGCCCACTGAGGCCGCAGGGGATGAAGCAGCCTGGGCCGAGCCCGAGGAGGCCGCGGCCACCCCCCCGTCGTCGGGCCCGGCCGCGCCGCCCTCAGCGCCGGCCCTGCCGCCTTCCTCCTCCTCCTCCTCCACCAGCACCGCGGTGAGAGGCGGCTCCGCCTCCTGCGCGGCGGGCCCGGCGGCCCCGGCAGTTACCGGCGCGCTGCCGCTACCCCCGCCGCCGCTCTCAGCCTCGCCGCCGCCTTTGTTTTCCGCCATGTTTTCCTCTTTGAACCCGCCGGACCGCCCCGCGCCGCCCGCCGCCCGCGTCGCCGCCGCCGCCCCCAGCCCCAGCCGCAGCCGCAGCAAGAGCGGCAGCCGAGAGCTAGCGAGAGAGCGAACCAACGAGAGCGCGCGCGCACGCGGCGCCCCCGCCCTCGCGTCGCGCGTTTGAAGGAGGGCGGTTGCGGCACGCGCACGTACGCACGGACGTCCTCCCGAGGGAGGTGGGAACTCGGTGCGCGGGCGCGGAGCGGTCCCGGACCCTCGAAGCCAGTGCCTTGCGTCAGTGCTGCGGCTCTTTAACCCGAAGGGAGATTTTTAAAGCTAGAGGCCGTTGACGCTGGGTAGCCTTTGGCTGGGGTTGGTTATGAAGTCCGACACAGCGGTGGTGCATACGGAAGGGTGGAAGCCGGGACGGTTCCGGTCCCTGCGAGCGTGTCCCGGGCGTCTCCGCGGAAGCTTCACCTGCCGCGCCGCTCGATCGCCGGGGCCTCCTGGGTCTCTGCTGTGCGTAGACCAGCCGCGTTCCTTTGGGTGGCCGTGGAGCACTAAAGCGGGGCTTTTTGTTTGTTTGGTTTTTGGTTTTTTTTTTTTTTTTTTGCTTTTTGTTTTTGAACTGAGGATCTATCAGAAATAGGCTGAAAAGACCGAGTGAGGAAGAAACTCTTTAACAGCTATTTTTGGCATCTTAAGGTGATTCTCAGGAGTTGCTACGTATCAGAATCAACGGAGGAGCTTTTCAAAACAGAGATGCCAGGGCCAGTCCCCAGACCTGAATCAGGAAGTGAGGGAGAGAGCCGACGGAGGGGGAAAAGTCCCTTCAGCTGATTCTTATGTATGTCAGTTTGGAAAGCCACGGATATAACCAATACTGCGTCCTTCTGAGGTCCCACTTTAAGTGTCCTGGGTTGAGCTGGGTGACAAATGCCCTTACAACAATGGTAGTAGAAGCTTTCAGGCCAAGCGCAGTGGCTCACGCCTGTAATCCCAGCACTTTGGGAGGCCGAGGCGGGCAGATCACTTGAGGTCAGGTCAGGAGTTCGTGGGCAGCCTGGCCAATATGGTGAAACCCCGTCTCTACTAAAAATATAAAAATTAGCCGGGTGTAATGGCGTGCGCCTGTAATCCGAGCTACTCAGGAGGCTGAGGCAGGAGAATGGCTTGAACCCGGCAGGAGGCGGAGGCTGCAGTGAAGCGAGATAGCGCCACTACACTCCAGCCTGGGCGACAGAGCGAAACTCCGTCTCAAAAAAAAAAAGAAAAGCTTTCAGAAAGTTGCCTTTTTATTTGAAAAAAAAAAAGGTATTTGGAGGATTTTATGTAATGTAACAACTGTTTTAGTGTTAAGATCATGAAATGCTTTGGTCTCCTGTTAGTGTTCCCAAGAAAGGTGCTGTAAGTCCTTAAACCACGTGAAAACTTTTTTTTTTTTTTTTTTTTTTTTTGAGACCTCCTCGTTCTGTCGCCCTGGCTGGAGTGCAGTGGCGTGATCACATTTCATTGCAGCCTCGACTTCCCAGGCTCAAGCCGTGCTCCTCGCAATTACCTGGGACCGTAGATGCACGCCACCATGACTTAGCTGATCTTTTTTTTCCCCCCTTGCCTCGAAGAGGCTGGGGTCTCACCATGTTGCCCAGGCTGAAACTCCTGGGCCCGAGCGATTGGCCCGCCTCAGCCGCTGGAAGTGCTAGCATTACAGGCATGAGCCACTGCGCCCAGCCTCCTGAAAACTTTTTAAAATTTATTCAAAAATGTTTCCTGACCTCTTTATTGTCATAGTGTTTTAGAGATACACTGGGATTACAAAACAGAGGAGCTCCCTGCATTCAAGGGAGAAAGATTGATAATAGATACATGCCAGGGAGTGGTAAGTGCTGTGAAGAAAAAAATAAGTGGGGTAAAAGGGATTAGAGGTGATTGAAGAAGGCCCCTGTTGATCAGATGAAGGAACCTGTCTTGGAGAAGAGCAGGTAGAGGAACACATAACAAGTGCAAAGGGCTTGAGGGAAACGGATTCTTGGCTTGTTAGAGGAGGAGTCATTGTGGCTGGAGTGGCTTGAACAAGGGAGAGAATAGTAGCACATGAGATAAGAGAGTTATTAAGGGAGCCAGGTCATGTACAGAAATGGTCTTCAATTTTTTTTTTAACTTTTGTGCCCTTTAAAAGAATTTTGGAAGGCTGTTTTCTTTCCTCAAACATTGTAAGTTGACTAAATTTTTTCAGAAGTTTAAATAGTTGCAGAGTTTAATTTGTGACATTCTGTAATACTGACATTTAAAAATTATTTTTAATCTAATAGGGAAGTAAACACTAAAGTGGCTTAATACTATCCATTTTTTAAAGTATATTAAAATGTTATATATTTTTAAACATGAAACAGTATTGGGAATGTTTTAATGATATGGCTGGGAGTCTTCCCCCTTCCCCTAATTATTTCGAGTAGGCATGAATGCATATAACATTGCTAGAATGAGATAAGGTCCTGTATCAACTCCATTTTTCATTGCCACAGACTTTACTGCATTAAAAACTATATATGTATACATGTATGTATCTACACACTCACATATATGATGGATTAATTCCCTTAAAACTACCCTTACTTTTTTATGTACCCCTTGGAAAATTTTCCTTCACTGAAGTACCCCAGGAGTACTCATACCCTAGCCTTAGGACCACTGAGTCAGATAGGAAGGCTTGGATGGGTTTTGAGCAAAGACTCAAAGCAGAATTGTGAAAAGAGTCACTGTGGCTGCTTCCTAGAGGAATCACCTGTAAATGGTCAGTGGAATAAGGAAGACCAGTTAGGGGGCTAATAGGGTAATAACTCGGTTGGTTGGATCAGGTTAGTATCTGTAAAGGTGGTGAAAAATATGTAGTATAAATCATAAACACTTCTTCTCAAATTCACTTCAAAAAAATAAGCTAATGAACTGAATTTCTCAACCAAAAGTTTTGCTTCCATGAGTTTTCTTAACCTTTTGATGCCTGCTACATTTGCCTTTATTAAAATCTAGAATAAAAGTGTTGTTTTTGAAAACTATATAATTTGTATAGGATGGAAACAGCCCCCATGAAGTTCACTGTGTGCTCTGAGAAGGCAGTGCCTGGAGTATAACTCATGAAATATTTAGGATCATTGAAACAGACCCAGTTACATCCTTGATTTTCTGTGGGAGCCCAGAAATCTTGCAGGAGAAACTATGAAATAAGTCCACAGATGAGGCTGAGATATGATAATGCACAAACCTGTCTAATAGACTGCATAGCATGGGGTTCATTATGCCCTGGGACAAAATGCTTGGTTTGAATCTGGTTCCATCACCTACTAGCTATGTGATTTAGGGAAACTTAACTTAGGTTGCCTCAGTTCCCTCAGTCATGAAAGGGTGTTTGCTACGGGTAGGACCTACCTCAAGGTTGCCTCACAAACAATATTTGTAAAACGTTAATAACAGCACCCAGCACATGGTGAACATGGATGTTAAAGTAGACCCAAAGTTCCCTGAAGGAAACAGAACTGGCAGGAGAAACACATGCCACTGAGAGAAAATTTCAAGAAGAGGAATCATGCTGTGGCCCAAACTGAGCAGCAGGTATAGGTAGAGGCTGTGTCCAGCCATTTTCCTGACCTAGGCTACTATCCCTTGTTCCTCTGGTTTGAGCATTATCAGAAAAACACAGTTCTGAAATAAAGGAAAGAGCTCTTAGGAGGTTCATAGCAGTTCTGCTATGAAGAAAACTCCTCTAAGTTGCTGGTAAACAATAGTGGAAGGAGTTTTCCAGTTGTCTAGGAAAGAGAAAGGGCACTGGAGGTGAGTGACCCAGGTAGGTAAGCAATGGTGAGAACATGGTGTGTCCATCATCTGGGCACAGGAGGTTGGCAAAAGCAAGGCAGTAGCCCAAGGGTAGCGTGAAGATTTGCAAAGGCTGGTCTGCACCTTCTGGACAGAGCAGCCATGCTGAACAGCAGGAACAGAAGAGTACATGAGAACCAGCAGAAGGATGCTGAGCTGCACCTGAAAGCTGGGATATTTCTGTAAATGTACAATACTTGCACTCACCAGTGGGTGAAGCCAGAGGATCTAAAGGTGACATTTTATCTTTTAAAGTTCACTTCTCAACTGGGTGTGGTGCCTTACACCTGTAATACCAGCACTTTGGAGGAAAACAGGAGGATCACTGGAGGCCAGTAGTTCAAGACCAGCCTGGGCAACATAGCAAGACCCCCATCTCTACAAAAAAAAATTTATTAATACAAATTTTAAAAATAATGTAAAGTTTAGTTCTCATCATTCCATGGTGTACCAAGTACACTTTGACTTCTAGGTACTCTGTTGTCTGAATGAGAACTATTAGTACCAAGAAAAGCAGGACAGATAGCAGAGTTCTGAGTCTAATTACTATCTATTGGCTTTTCTGTGTCTCTAAGGCCTTTCAGGGGCACATTGTAATTCTAGTAATAAACACCACATTTGAACAGCAGTTTACAGTTGACAAAGTGCTTTCACACACATTATCTCTTAATTTTTGCAACCAGTAAAATATAGCTCAACAATAAATAGACTTCCTTATGTGAATGTACTGTAATGTATTATCTATTCATAGACAATAAGGTTTTCAATTTTTTACTATTATAAACAATACTGTGATAAGCATTGTGATGCATAATTATTTGCATATCTATAATTATTTCTTCTGAATATTCCTAAAAGAATTGCTGATTCAAAGAATATGCCCATTGTAAAAGTTTTTAATATGTAAATTTAAAGTATTCCATATGGATTATTAAATTGTTTTGATGTATTTTGCTACTATAAATAAAAAAGTGAAATTAACATGCAATTTTTTTCCTTTTTTTTTTTTTTTTTTTCCTAAAGATCCCTATTTCCATGACGAGGCGCTGTGGCTCATGCCTGTAATCCCGGTGCTTTGGGAGGCCAAGGCTAAAGGGTTACTTGAGACCAGGAGGTTGCAACCAGCCTGGGCAATATAACAAGACCCCCATCTCTACAAAAAAAAGTTTAAAAAATTAGACAGGAATGATGTCTTATCTGTAGTCCTAGCTACTTGGGAGGTTGAGGTAGGAGGATCTCTTGAGCCCAAGAGTTTGAGCCTGCAGTGAGCTGTGATTGTGCCACTGTACTCCAACCTGGGTGACAGACTGAGACCCTGTCTCTAAAAGTAATAATAATAAAATAAAAATCTCTATTTCCTCACATCCCATTCATCCCTCAGTCCACTCTGGCCTGGCTTCCACTCCCATCACTTTACCAAAACAGCTTTTGCTAAGGCCACTAATTACTTCCATAATTTTATATCCAGTGAACATTTTTTTTTTTAATAGTCGAATCTCGCCCTGTCCCCCAGGCTGGAGTGCGGTAGCACGATCTTGGCTAACTGCAACCTCTGGCTCCTGGGTTCAAGTGATTCTCCTGCCTCAGCTTCCTGAGTATCTGGGATTACAGGCACCCGCCACCACACCTGGCTAATTTTTGTATTTTTAGTAGAGATGGGGTTTCGCCATTTTGGCCGGGCTGGTCTTGAACTCCTGACCTCAGGTGATCCACCTGCCTAGGCCTCCCAAAGTGGTGGGATTACAAGTGTGAGCCACCGCTCCTGGCCTCCAGTGAACATATTTTATCCCTAACCTTACTTGTTTTCTTGGGATATTTAACACTGTTGGCCACTCCCCCTTCTGGAATCACTTCCTTGGTTCTCATGACACCACTGTCTCCTGGTTTTCCTCCTGTCCCTTGGACTGCTATTTCTCTTTTACGCACTGTCAGTGTCGCCAAGACCACACTTAGGTTCAATGGTTTTCTAGAAGAACTCCCAGGACTCAGAAAATCTGCTGTGCTTATGTTTATTAAAGTATGAGGATACAGATTAAAATCAACAAAGGGAAAAAGCCCATGAAGCAAAATCCAGGAGAAAACAAACTCAAATGTCCCTTCCCATTAGAGCTCTATGAGCATTAATTCTCATTAATTAGAAGTGTGACGGCCAGGCGTGGTGGCTCACACTTGTAATCCCAGCACTTTGGGAGGTCGAGGCAGGTGGATCACGAGGTCGGGAGATCAAGACCCCGATCTACTACTAACGCGGTGAAACCCTGTCTCTACTAAACATACAAAAAATTAGCCAAGCGTGGTGGAGGGTGCCTGTAGTCCCAGCTACTTGGGAGGCTGAGGCAGGAGAATGGCGTGAACCTGGGAGGCAGAGCTTGCAGTGAGCCAAGATCATGCCAGTGCACTCCAACCTGGGCGACAGAGCAAGGCTCTGTCTCAAAAAAAAAAAAAAAAAAAAAAAAAGACATGTGACTACATACATGAAGTGTTGTCAGCCAGGGAAACTTACCTAAGCCCTAGTGTCCACAGTTTTTGTATTGGGGGTCAGTCACATATGCATGCCACATGATTCACATGAATCATGTGAACCCACATGATTCACCTCAGCTACTCAGACTCCATGCCTCAGAGGTCAAACTGATACAGTGCGACCCAAGGCCTCAGGCATACAAAAATACTCATTAGACTGAGTATTCCAAGGACTTGGAAGTTATTTCCCAGGAGTTAGGCAAAGGCAGTTCTAAAGACAAACCTTTCTTTGGAATGTGCAAGGTTTGAGCAATCCAGTTAACCCTTTCCTGAGCATAAACTTATTACATGTTGGGCTTTCTCAACTCTAGATTCCCTTATCTTAATCAATTTTCTTTCGCTGGCAAACTTATCCATGCCACAGGTTCATTTACCATCTACACATGAAAACTCCCAAGTGTATATCTTCAGCCCAGGGCTGTTCTTTGAGGTCCAGGCCCATCTTGACAACTGCCTATTTAATGTTTCCATGTGGATGTCTTAAAGGCATCTCAAACTCAGCATGTCCAAGACTCAATAATCTTCCCCCAAACCTCCTGATCTTTTTCCACATTCCCTATCTCAGTGGATGGTATTACATTCTCTTAGCAGCACTAGAAATAAAGATATTTAGAAAACATATCAACTGGGCTGGGCATGGTGGCTTATGCCACTTTGGGAGGCTGAGGCGGGTGGATCACCTGAGGTCAGGAGTTTGAGACCAGCCTGGCCAACATGGCAAAACCCCATCTCTACTAAAATAGAAAAATTAGCCAGGCATGGTGGCGCATGCCTGTAATCCCAGCTACGTGGGAAGCTGAGCCAGGAGAATGACTTGAACCTAGGAGGCAGAGGTTGCAGTGAGCCAAGATCATGCCACTGCACTCCAGCCTGGGCAACAGAGTGAGACTGTCTCAAAAAAAAAAAAAAAAAAATCAACTGGCTTTTTGGATATAGGTTGGCAGATTGGATATAGGTTGGCAGATTGGATATAGGATGGGTCATCTTTGAAACCTACAACTTCTGACCCCTTGTATCTAATCTATTACCCAGTCCTGTCAATTTGACTTCCTAAATATTTGTCCAAATCTCTCCATTTGTCTCCATGTCCACTATCACCACCCTATGTCAACTTAACACCCTCAAAATACCACCCCCTTATCTTTGAGTGCACTGTGACTCCCTGATCCCTCCTCCCCCAACCGCCATTCCCATGTCTTCCCATTGCTCTTAGGATGAAGAACAAAATCCTTAAGGCTTTATGACTTTATTATCTTACCTGGACTGCCTCTTCAACCACACCATGGCCTACTGTCCACTTGCTTTCTACATTCTAGATACACTGGCCTTCAGTTTCTTCACTGTGCTATGTTCCCTCTTCCCTTGGACCTTTTGCACATACTGTCCTCTAGCTGGAATGATCATTTCTCCACCCCTTCCCCCTCCTCATCACCCACTTTACAGAATTAATGCCTGCTCAAACTTTGAGTCTCAGTTCAAGTAGTACTCCTTCAGAAAAGCTCCTGTCTAAATCAGTTTTATTTGTTAGATGTTTTCATAGATCCCCGTTTGTCTCCTTCAGAGCTATTTGTGAGAAGCAGTAGAGTTTAGTGGTTAAGAGCAGGGGCCAGACTGTCTAAGTTTAAATTCCAGCTCTGTTACCTACTGGCTTCATGACCTTGGAAAACGTAAACTCTTTCTGCCTCAGTTTCATCATCTATAAAGTGTATATAATAGTTACCAACTATATTCATAGTATATATAATAAGCTGTTTAATGATTAAATTAGTACATGGAAAGTATTTAGAACAAGGCCTTACACATAGAAGCACATAATATTTTCTTTTATCATTAATGTCTAGATTTGTAATAATGCATTCACAAGTGTTATTATCTGATTTATAGTTGTCTCTCTCACCATGAAAGCAGAGATGATATCTACTTTTACTGCGAATAAAATTCACAGTGCTGGGCACATAGGTGCTTATTAAATATTCAAAAAAATAATAAATGATTCTTTTTTTTGAGATGGGGTCTTACTCTGTTGCCGAGGCTGGAGTGTAGTGGTGAGATCACAGCTCACTACAGCCTTGACCTCCCCAGGCTCAGGTGATCCTCCCACCTCAGCCTCCCGAGTAGCTGGGACTACAGGTACACTCCACTATGTCCAGCTAGTTTTTTGTATTTTTTGTAGAGGCGAGGTCTTCCTATGTTGCCCAGGCTGGTCTTGAGCTCCTGGGCTCAAGCAATCTGCCTGCCTCAGCCTCCCAAAGTGCTAGGATTACAGGCATGAGCCACTATGCCAAGCCACAATAAAGACTCTTTAAAGTGGATAAAAGAGTTTGCACATATTAAATGTTTTCTGTACTCATTGTGCAAGTCCTCTGAAGAGAGTTTATTTTGTTTAAAAGACAGGAAAGATTTGACCATGTTTCTGCTTAAGAAAAAGAACCAACAATGATACAGAGTTTGAAAATAAAGAAAGGAAACTTTTAACAAAGCAGACTCCCTAGGAATCTGGGAGAAAATGGGTTGTAGAACACAGATGAGTAGATTAGCCTTGGTTAAGGGGAAGAATATCACTGCCTCCAGGGTGTTGGAATCAGAACAGGATAAGGAAGATGCCCAGTGGAACAGCCTTTCATGGGAAAGGTTTACCCAGCACGGATAGCCCAAGAAGGTCAAGTAGGTCATCAGTGCAGAGGTGTGACCCTTCGTTACACATCAGAATCCCAGTACAATGAGAAGGACATCCACAAAGGGAGAGATGTGGCAGCAACAAGGGGAGATTGTTTACACACAGGCAGATTGATCAAATAAACAAATGATTTAAAAAAAAATATTCTCCTGGCCGGGCATGGTGGCTCACGCCTGTAATCCCAGCACTTTGGGAGGCTGAGGCGGGTGGATCACCTGAGGTCAGGAGTTCGAGACCAGCCTTGCCAACATGGTGAAAACCCATCTGTACTAAAAATACAAAAAATTAGCCAGGCGTGGTGGCGGGTGCCTGTAATCATAGCTACTTGGGAGACTGAGGCAGGAGAATCACTTGAACCTGGGAGGCAGAGGTTGCAGTGAGCTGAGATCGAGCCATTGTACTCCAGCCTGGGCAACAAGAGCAAGACTCTGTCTCAAAAACAAAACAAAACAAACAAACAAAAATTCTTCTTAAGTACAAATGTAGAAAGAGAAAATTAGAGTGAACCTTAAGGCCGGGCGCGGTGGCTCATGCCTGTAATCCCAGCACTTTGGGAGGCCGAAGCAGGCGGATCAACTGAGGTCAGGAGTTCTAGACTAGCCTGGCCAACATGGCAAAAACCCATCTCTACTACAAATACAAAAATTAGCTGGGCATGGTGGTGGGTGCCTGTAATCCCAGCTACTCAGGAGTCTGAGACAGGAGAATCGCTTGAACCCGGGAGGCGGAGGTTGCAGTGAGCCAAGATTGTGCCACTGCACTCCAGTCTGGGAGACAGAGTGAAACTCTGCCTCAGAAATAAAAAAAAAAAAAGAATGAACCTTGTAGTGCTGGATTGGAATTGTGGTATCTCTGTGTCCTCATGGCTGTCAATATATAGATAGATAGTTATAGAAATAATGTAGATGTAAACGTATGTATGTGTATGTTTGTATGTATGTAAATACATATATTCCTTAGGCTTGTCCACTGAGAGGCTTAGGGACAACAATATCCCAATAGCAACAAATACACCGGTACCCAGATCTTGGCTTTTAAATATTATCCTCCTTTAAAAAGAACCCTTTGCTTAAATAACTGATCCCAAGTCTGGAGCAAGGAAAATGCAAGATGAGCCTGGGATATCTTGTTGTGACAGAAGGTAAGGTAGTCCTTATAGAATGATAACAACAAGTTAAAAGGTCAGAGAAGTCAGCTTGAATGGATTCCCATTAGCCAAACCTGGAACAAGCTGAGTATCAAAATAAATAGTGATTCTAATGGATTATAACCCAGTGAATAAAACAGGAAACAAAGAGTCAAAGCTGATAAAAATAAATGAATAATTTGAAAGTAATGGGATTCTGGCCATGATACCGCCAAAATACAGCACCTTAGCATTTGAGAAAACAGCAAAAGCAGGTAGGTCACTCTTGCTTCTTCATTCTCCCCTGAAGCAGCTCATAAGAACCTCATTTAAGAGGTGCTCTCCCTATTCCTGGAAAAAAGGAACATCCTTATCTCTGAAAACACAGGGACACAGAAAAGAATCTGAGCAAAACAGACCTCAGTAACTTCTCTCCAGTTTATTATCATTAGGTCATACTTTTTCAATCCAGTCATACTTCTCCATGACTATCCACTTCACCAAACCTAGCAAGAAGATTCTATAATAATAAAACCTTTTGCAGAATGTGTGTGTTTCTCTTTCTTTTTTAGAGTTGGGGTGTCGCTCTGTTGCCCAGGCTGGAGTGCAGTGGCATGATCATAGCTCACTGCAGCCTCAAACTCCTGGACTCAAGTGATTCTCCCGCCTTATCCTCCCAGGTAGTAGCTGGGACTACAGGCACGCGCTGCCACAGTTGGCTAATTTTTTTTTTTTTTTTTTTTAAGAATTGGTGGCGGGAGGGCAGTCTTGCTTTGTTGTCCAGCCTGGTCTCGAACTCCTGCTCTTAAGCAATCCTCCCACCTCAACCGATCTCCCAAAGTGCTTCGATTATAGGCATGAACCACCATACCCAACCGAGTGTTTCTCTCTTGATTAGCAAAAACTGCCTCATCCTTTGGTCTAGTTAGTCACCAGAGAGGAGGTGGATCATTTGCCTCAGGAGGCTCAATCTTATAGGATAAAGGGGACCAAGACCCCAGTTTCTGCTCACCCAGTTCTGAAGTTAAGAAGGAGACTTTATCTTATCTTTAAGGCCCAGTGGCAAAGGAGGACTGAGGAGACACCAGTTTTAGTTCTCTCTGCATTTAGAAGAGAACTCTGTGGCTGAGTAAGCCCCAGCCCCACCCCCTACAACTAGGATTCTTGGACATTCAGAGGAGAGGCGGGCAAAACACAAGTGGGAAAAATGACTTCTGATTAGGGTATGTGGGAGGCTTAAACTATAATAGAGAAAGTTAACAGCTGTAACTGACCACATTTGTTCCTTAAGTTTGTGGAGCAGATCATACTGGTTACACTAGTATAGAAAGAACTCCTTAAAAAGTCAAGGAGAAAAACAGCATTCAATATAAAACGGACAAAGAGTGTGACTAACCAAATGCAGAAAAATAAAAATAAATGACCATTAAATATATTTAGAATGTTTAAAATGCACTAGTAACAAAAAAAACTATGCAAATAAAAAGGGCTGTCATGTATCACAGATCAGATGATCAAAGAAGATAACATTATTTATTGTTGTAGAAGATGTGAGAAAACATGTAGTTCCATATTCTATAAAAGGGACAACAAATTGGCATTATGCATACAAAATTAATGGTGTATTTGTTTAATTTAAGAAAATAAATAGGCCGGGCGCAGTAGCTCATGCCTGTAATCTCAGCACTTTGGGAGGCGGAGGAGGGCAGATTACTTGAGGTCAGAAGTTCGAGACCAGTCTGGCAAACATGGTGAAACCCTGTCTTTACCAAAAAATACAAAAATAAGGAAATAATTGGGCAAATTCCCAAAGATGAAAACATTTGTTGAGTATTGTTAAATAATGTATATGATTCAAGTATACAGTGGATTAATTATGCCTTCCACATTTATGGGAGTCCTAAGATTGCCTGTTTAATGCCTATATTGTTAGAAGGTCATCCACTGCCCCCAACACCCACTCCCACCCCCAACTATGCCTCAGCTGCAGGAAATTTGGTTAGCTATTCTTTTTTTTTTGAGACGGAGTCTCACTCTGTTGCCCAGGCTGGAGAACAGTGGTGTAATCTCGGCTCACTGCAACCTCCGCCCCCTAGGTTCAAGCAATTCTCTTGCTTCAGCCTCCCTAGTAGCTGGGATTAGAGGGGTGTGCTACCATGCCCAGCTAATTTTTGTATTTTTAGTAGAGACAGGATTTCGCCATGTTAGTCAGGCTGGTCTCGAACTCCTGACCTCAAGTGATCCGCCTGCCTCGGCCTCCCAAAGTGCTGGGATTACAGGCATGAGCCACCGTGCCCGGCCTCAGTTAACTATTCTTAACAAGTACAAAAGAAAGTAGTATCAAAGTTGAATGGGAAGAAGGAAAGCAAAGAGAGGAATTGAGATTTCTCAGTCTCCAGAAATTTTGACTTTTTTTTGTGGCTATAAGGATTGCCCAAGCAGAAGAATTCCTCCTGATCTTCTGTAATGCACAAGAGGCACCCTTGTGGGCTCCAGATGAAATGCAAGTATGATTTATTCATTTTGGGAGAATAGACTACTAAACCATTTCAAGTCATAATTTAGAAAAATTTTTTTTTTTTAGAGATGAGGGTGTCACTATGTTGACCAGGCTGTTCTTGAACTCCTGGCCTCAAGTGATTCTCCCCCTTGGCCTCCCAAAGTGCTGGGATTATAGGTGTGAGCCACTACACCTAGCCTTTCAGACCATAAATAACAGCTCTACCTGGACCAGTTCATCTGCCCTTGTTCTTTATATGGAGGAAAACCATATAATGTATTATCTAAACCAAAACAGTTCAGAATGAAAGGGGATACTATTAATAATTACACTGGGATTGTCCTAGGAAAACCAGGGCATGCAGTCATTTATGTATACCATGTTTTTAACATGCTCGAGGGAGAAAAACAGCTCTAATTGACATCAATATTAGTAGTTATAAATTGAAGCATGAAGCAGATAGATAACTATATAGCTAGAGAGATGTTGATCAATTTTTATAAGATTAGAGACACGTCACACAATAATTTTAATAGATATCCATTGTCTAGTAAATATAGTATATCAAATTTTCTTCTTATCTGACTTCTACTTCCTAAATAGGCTGATTTTATTACAACTACTTTAACAACTTGGAAAAATGTTATTGCTAGCTCTTTAAATTCTTGTCTGTTTGCATAAATAATGGCAGATACAGTAGATTGGCTCACTCAGCCTTCATTCCAAACCCTTTTTTGCTTGCTTTACTCTAACATAGAGAAGTATGTTCCCAGACTCTCCTGTAGCTAAGTGTGACCATGTGACTCAATTCTGTCTTAATGAGACTTAATTGGAAGTCAGCTGCTGTTGCCTCTTCCTTTTCCTCCTGATGGCTTGGAATGTATAAAATATTTGATGTGTGGCATCCATTAGCAAGAAAGCAAGGCAGGAAGTTAGAAGGAACCTGGGTCTTTGAGGACAAAATTTAAACTCCCAATACCAGCTCTGAACTATTTACAGATGGAAATACCAAACAAATCAACCTCTTTCTCATTTAAAAAATTTTCTGGTAACTTTCAGTTAAATGAAGTTTTGACTAATATAGAAATTATAAATCAATGTTACATGTGTATAGTATATTTTTTAAAGAATTTAAAATAATACTAGAATATAGATTAGCATGGTTGAATATAGATTATAACCAACTGTTGTAAAAAACAATCCCCAAATCTCAATAGCCCAACTCAAAAAATATGCATCTCTCCTCTTTCATATCTCAGTACAGTGCAGGGACAGGAAGGCAGGAAGTAGGAGTACATTCACCTGGTTTCATATTGCAGCCATCAACATTTGTCCTCCAAGACCCCAGAGAAGGGGGAGACAGATTAACAGGCTTGTGTGTGAAGGATTATTTAGCACTTCTACCTGAATTCCATAGGGCAAAACTAGTCTCATGACCCCACCTAGCTGAAAGAGTCACTGGGAAATGTAGTCTTTCTACCTGTGCAGGAGGAAAATGAACTGGTTTAGTAAATAAATTGAATTGTCTTTGCTATGGGACATTTTGTGGAGAAGGATAGAAAATCAGGAACATCAAAACCTGGAATCCAAAAATCACAACATAATGAAATAAAAATTAAGGAAGTAATTTTAAAAAATTACTATACTTGCTGTCTTAAAATATAGTTAAGCAGAAACCTCGTTCATTAGAGGGCTTGTGAAGTATATTTTGGTAACTGAGTTTTCTTAGTAACATAGGAATAACTCCCAAATTTTTGCTGTTTTGATTTATTTTTATTTATTTATTTTTTTTGAGACAGGGTTTTGCTCTGTTGCCCAGGCTTGAGTGCAGTAGCACGATCATGACTCATTGCAACCTCTGCCTCCCGGGCTGAAGTGATTTTCCCACCTCAGCCTCTGAGGAGCTGGGACTACAGGCACACACCAACACGCCTGGCTAATTTTTGTATTTTTAGTAAAGACGGGGTTTCGCCATGTTGCCCAGGCTGATCTCAAACTCCTGAGCTCAAGCTATTCTCCTGTCTTGGCCTCCAAAAGTGCTGGGATTACAGGCATGAGTCACCGCATCTGGCTTGATTTTTCTTAAAAATCTTCTAAAATCTTAGTGTGTATCTCAAATAACATGATATTATACATCTATTTACTGCTTCCAGTATATGTCTCTATCAGTTTCCTATTACTGTTGTAACAAATGACCACAAACAGGGTCTCAAAACAATAAAAATGTGTTATCTTATAGTTCTGGAGGTCAAAAGTCTGAAATGGGTCTCACTTGGCTAAAATCAAGATGTCAGCAGAGCTGTATTCTTTTTGTAGGCTCTAGGGGAGAATCCATTTTCTTAGCTTTTCCATCTTTTAGAAGCCACCTGCATTCCTTGGATGCTAGCCCCTACCTCCATTTTCAAAGCCTGCAATAGAGCATCTTCCAATCTCTCTCTGACTCTGATCTTTTGCCTCCTTCTTCCATACTTAAAGGATTATTGTGAATACATTGGGTCCATCGGCTAATCCAAGAGAATTTCCCTATTTTAAGTCCAGCTGATCAGTTCCTTAATTCCATCTGCAACCTTAATTCCTCATTGCTAGGTAATAGAACAGGTTTCAGGGATTTATTAACGGACATTTTTGGGAGAATCACTATTCTGCGTTACACAATGTCATAAAAAATTGTGATTATGAGTGTAATATGTAGGCCGGACAAGGTGGCTCACACCTGTAATCCCAGCATTTTGGGAGGCCAAGGCAGGCAGATCACCTGAGGTCTGGAGTTTGAGAACAGCCTGGCCAACATGGTGAAACCTCATCTCTATTAAAAAATATCAAATTGGCCAGGCACGGTGGCTCACACCTGTAATCCCAGCACTTTTGGACGCTGAGGCAGGTGGATCACCTGAGGTCAGGAGTTTGAGACCGGCCTGGCCAACACGGTGAAATCCCATCTCTACTAAAAATACAAAAATTAGCCTGGCATGGTGGCACGTGTCTGTAATCTCAGCTACTCAGGAGGCTGAGTCAGGAGATTCGCTTGAACCCAGGAGGCGTAGGTTGCAATGAGCCGAGATCATGCCACTGCACTCCAGCCTGGGCAACACAGTGAGACTCCATCTCAAAAATAAATAAAAATAAAAATACCAAATTACCTGGGTGTGGTGGTGCACGCCTGTAATCCCAGCTTCTCAGGAGGCTGAGGCAGGAAGAATTGCCTGCACCTGGGAGGCAAAGATTGAAGTGAGGCAAGATTGTGCCTCTGCACTCCAGCTTGGGCAACAGAGCAAGACTCTGTCTCGGAAAAGAAAAATAAATAAGTGTAATATGTTTGTTATAGAGAAACTGGTTACACATAAACTATGTTTTTCATAGAACTGATTACATACAGAAAAATAAAAAGAATAAAAATTAAAATAGGGTGATTCTGTCAGCCAAAGATTACCACTATTAACATTTTGGTATGTACTTGCCAAATATACATATATGTAATACACCTTAAATATATATATTTTAAATTGGATCATAATGTTCATTCTGTTTTCATTTAATATAAATATCTTCCCAAGTCAGTAGATATGACTCAATACCATTTTTATTATTTGTAATTTTTTTTTTTTTGAGACAGAGTCTCACTCAGTCACCCAGGCTGGAGTGCAGTGGTGCAATCACAGCTTACTGCAGCCTCGACCTCCTAGGCTCAAGCAATCTCCTCATCTCAGCTTCCCAAGTAGCTAGGACTACAGGCATGAGCCACCAAACCTGGCTAATTTTTTAATGTTTTCTAGAGATAGGGTTTTTCTATATTACCCAGCGTGGTCTCAAACTCCTGGGCTCAAGCAATCCTCCTGCATTGGCCTTCCAAAGTGCTGAGATTACAGGCATGAGCCACCAAGCCCAGTCTATGATTTTTTTTTTTAATATATAAAACATTTATGGCCAGGCACTGTGGCTCACACCTGTAATTTCAGCACTTTGGGAGGCTGAGGCTGGCAGATCACCTGAGGTCAGGAGTTCGAAACCAGCCTGGCCAACATGGGGAAACCCTGTCTCTACTAAAAATACAAAAATTAGCCAGGCATGGTGGCATGTGCCTGTAATCCCAGCTACTAGGGAGGCTAAGGCAAGAGAATCTCTTGAACCTCGGAGGCAGAGGTTGCAGTGAGCCAAGATTGTGCCACTGCACTCCAGCCTGGGCAACAGAGCAAGACCCGTCTCAAAAAAAAAAAAAAAAAAACACTAAAAGAACAACAACAAAAAAACATTTACATGATCCAGAAATCAAAACAATATACAAAGGTATATTTAGAGATGTTTTGCTCCTATCTTTGTCTGCTAAACTTTATTCCCACCAATCCCTATAATAACCTTTTTCATTAGTTTCTGGTTTATCCTGGCTGTGTGCATGTATTGAGGTTTTTTAGGGGAAATAAAAAAGTGTGCATATTTATATTTCTCCTTTCTTACACAAAAGGAAGCATGCTATCTATGTATACCATTTTGCAACTTGGATTTTTCACTCCTCATCAGTACTTAGAAATCTTCCTTGTTGTTTTTTATGGCCACATAATACTTCATTGTGTGAATTTTTAAAAAGCATACCCCAAATTTGAATTAAAAAAAAAAAGGCTGAGTGCGGTGGCTCATGCCTGTAATACCAACACTTTGGGAGGCCAAGGGGGGGAGATCACCTGAGGTCAGGGGTTCAAGACCAGCCTGGCCAACATGGTGAAACCCCATCTCTACAAAAATACAAAAATTAGCCAGGCATGATGGCGGGTGCCTGTAGTCCCAGCTACTCAAGACGCTGAGGCGGGAGAATCGCTTGAACCTGGGAGGCAGAGGCTGCAGTGAGCCAAGATCACGCCATTGCACTCTAGCCTGGGTGACAGAGTGAGACTCCGTCTTGAAAAAATAAATAAACTTAGCTGTATATTAGATAATATAACATCAGAGAGAAAAAGAATTAATTCAATAACTTCGAGCACAGGTTTTCACTGTACACATTTAGGGAAATAGGATTTGAAGACAAAAAGAACTACAGTGAAATCTTAAAATGTTACTTAGATTGGTTGCTGGTAATGATTTCGGTGTTGCAACTCTGAAATTCTTTTGCGTGTGTGATACATCAAAGAACAAATGATTGATACTGAGAGCTAGGATTTTGTGGGAGATGGAAAATACAAATATCGAATGGGGGAAGTCAGGAAAGGCCTTGTGATGTTGGATTTGAATTGGAGGCGCCAGTGTTAATTCATGCTTTTTGTTTCGTTTTGTTTTTTAAGTGTGTTAACCAGTTTTGCCCACTAAAAAGGCCTACAAGCAAGGACAATCCAGAATAATTTCTACAATAAATACCATTCTTCACTCTAAAGAACCAGAACTGTCTTTAAAAAAAAAATAGTACATCTTGCATTTTATTTAATTCCATATGACAAAAATAATAGTCTAGATTAAGATATCCATTTTAATCAGTAGATGTGTCAAGCCACAAGATTTAATAATAAAATATATTCGATCTGGGTAACAATTCCCCGCTGGGGGTCGGGAAGGCGTTAGCCCTACATGGCATTACAGTATAAAAATGTCTCTCTGGCCAGGCGTGGTGGCTCATGCCTGTAATCCCAGCACTTTGGGAGGCCGAGGTGGGTGGATCACGAGGTCAGAAGATCGAAACCAGCATGGTCAACATGATAAAACCCTGTCTCTACTAAAAATACCAAAAAAAATTAGCTGGGCATGCTGGAGCATGCCTATAATCCCAGCTACTTGGGAAGCTGAGGCAGGAGAATCACTTGAACCCGGGAAGCAGAGGTTGCAGTAAGCTAAGATTGCGCCACTGTGCACCCCAGCCTGGACGAAAGAGTGAGACTGCATCTCTAAATAAATAAATAAATAAATAAATAAATAAATAAATAAATAAATGTCTCTTCACCATGCAGAAAGGGATGGCCTAGCCCTGCGTATAGGATGGGGTCAGTCTCACTGTACCTTCATGAGCCATCTTATTTACAACACTTTACATTTTTCTTTTCTTAAGTTATATACACATCCTTGGCCAGGCATGGTGGCTCATGCCTGTAATCCCAGCACTTTGGGATTACAAAGTGGCCGAGGCTGGTGGATCACCTGAGGTCAGGAGTTTGAGACCAGCCTGGCCAATGTGGGGAAATCTCATCTCTGCTAAAAATACAAAAATTAGCCGGGCGTTGCAGCAGGGAACTGTAATCCCAGCCACTCAGGAGGCTGAGGCAGGAGAATCACTTGAACCTGGGAGGCAGAGGTTGCAGTGAGCCGAGATCGCACCACTATATTGCAGCCTGGTCAACAGAGTAAGACTTCATCTAAAAAGAAAAAAAATTACATACACTTCCTTTTGGGAGAAGAGAGAACACTACATGGTACCAAATACCTACCTCCCACCCCCAAAAAAAATCACACCGAAAAGGACACAGCTAAACAATAAAAACATTCAGCTGCTGAAACACAGCAACATTAAGCCACCTCATTTTCTTTGCCCAATGCTTGCAGCATACCCAATCCCTCATCCCGAAAGAAAGGATTGTACAATATGGGGAGGTAACATCTCATCACCATGGAAAACAGAGCTGTAGAATCAGAACTCTTTAGAGGAATAGGTGAGTCCAGATCAGGGGTAGAAAAAGTACAAGGTGAGCCTGGAATGTTTGGTTGTGCCAGAAAACAAGGAAGTGTTAAAGACTCTTGGGAACATAGCGAAAGGACAAAGGAGCCAGGGTCAAAGGTCAATATGCGGATCAAAATGCATAATGATGGTAAAGGATTATGACACACTTGCTTTTTAAAACTTTTAATTCCATGATTTCATAGTAATATCAAAATGAGAGAGAAGCAGATGTTGTGAGGCCCTACTCCACGTCCCCTCAGCCTACCTGAATTCTCTTGCAGTTGTCAACAGTTACTAACACCCTGACCTCAAGTGCCTATGTTTCTCTCCTCTGTCTGGAGTCTTTCTCAAGAACCACCTACAGTGCATGGCTGCTGGGTGACATAGTTTGAAAGCTGGAGGATAGGTATCCCTGGGAGTAGCAGTCAACCGAGGGATGATGGAATTGGGAAGATTCGGAACCATTTCATGTGGTTTCTCAGCGCGGCTTCATTGAGACTGAGTCCCAGTTGCCAACAGCAAAATGTTCAATATATCCCTTATTGGCTTTTCTCCCTGCCCTGTGTCACTCGCCCTGCTAACTCTGTGTTTTCTGGTATCATCTCCCACATAACCTACCCACGCCCAGGTTTCTTGTGTCAGAGTTTGCTTTGGAGGGGACATCAAAACTGAAAAAGTTAAAGAGCATAGAGAAAAGAAGAAAGGCTAAACACCTCTTATAGAAAAATGCTAACTAATATGTAAAAAGAAATGAGAGAATTAGGAAGATTGCCATTTTACAACCCCAATGTGAAAGTTGATTTTGGCAAGGGCCATTAATTTATGCTAAAATCATTGAGTGAAAGGTTAATGGGGAACAAGATATTCACATGGTCTCAAAGTATTAACCCACAGATTACTTAATGATTACAAGGAGATATACCTGCTCAGTGGAAAGATCTAGTCACCACCTTGTCAGGTCACTAGGCTGGGGTGGTTTTGTGGTGGCTTAGCCTCAGAGATGATGGGGAGAAGTGGCTGCTTACCCCTGAAGCAAGAAACACTCCAGCAGTAGTTCTAATTCCATTATCATGTAGGACCTTGGCTGAAACTGTGCCTCATGTGGGCAACAGTGAGTGGGGCACAGTATTGGATCCTTCTCTGGGGGGAGCACAGCTATGTGGATTCCAGGCAGCTCCCTCAGCTGGGTTTAGTGCCTATGAGGACTGCAGGGGCCCCAGTGGTGAGGTCTGTACCTGTCCAAGGTGTTGATGGGGGTTGCTGGAACCCCCTTACTTACCACCTCACCATAAGGGGAAGTTCTCCTTCCTAGTTGATGCCGGCTGGGGGATACAGTGGTGGAGGCCTGGCATTTCCTCTCATTCTCTGTTCTCTAAGTGGCATCCCGAGTTTCTGTGCTCACCAGGGTTTCTATTAGTCCTCTGATACACTCTAGAACTCTCCCTGTTATTTTTGTGAAAATATAGTTGCTTATTAGTTGTTCTGACTGTCTTCGTGAGGAAGATGAGTGCTAGGGACTTCTAATAGACCATGTTGCTAACATTACTCTCCTCAAAGCTCGTTCTAAGCCTTAAACATTCCCTCTAAAAGACATTAGGTTATTTCTAATATTTCAATATTATGAATATACTTTGTGTTTTAATTTCATACATATCCTTATTTACTTAGAATATTTGTAATTCATTCTTTTTTTCGGGGGGAGGGGATGGAGTCTCTCTCTGTCGCCCAGGCTGGAGTGCAGTGGCGCGATCTCAGCTCACTGCAACCTCCACCTTCTGGGCTCAAGCAATTCTCCCTGGTTCAGCCTTCCAAGTAGCTGGGGATTACAGGCACCCGCCACCAAACCTGGCTAGTTTTTGTATTTTTAGTAGAGACAGGGCTTCACCATGTTGGCCAGGCTGGTCTCGAACTCCTGACCTTAGGCGATCCACCCACCTCGGCCTCCCAAAGTGCTGGGATTACAGGCGTGAGCCACTGCGCCCTGCTATTTGTAATTAATTCTAAGAATTCTTTGTGTAGAATTCTTACCTAAATAATAGTTTCTTCTTCATAAGTCAATCAATCCTGTCGTTTCTTTTTTTTTTTTTTCCTCCTACCAATGTGGACCAGGTTGGCCTCGAACTCGTACCCTCGAACCCTCGCCTCCCTGAGGGCCTGAGGGCGGGCGCAAACGGCCGGAGCCACAATGGCTCCAATCCTGTCGTTTCATGGTTCCTTCTCAGACCCACTTCAGGGCAGATTCATTTTGTCCAACTTCAACTTCACTTTCTCTGCTATTCGGGAGTAATCTAGTCATCTTCTTTTAACTTGTTAGAAAGCAATATGTCTTCTTAAGGCATCAGTTCCTTAAGTCCTCATGACATGGCCATGCATTCTTTTTCCTAAAACTATATTTATTGACATCTGCACAGTCCAAGTGATGTAGGAAAATATATGTATTTATTTATTACATGATTACCTGATCATGTTATCCTCATAAAATGTTGAGACATTGTAAGTTGAAGGTACCCCATCTGGACAGTAGAAATTTCTGTTGTAAAAGCCGGTGATGAGGAGTTCGAGACGAGCCTGGCCAACATGGTAAAACCACATCTCCACTAAAGATACAAAAAGTAGCCAGGCATGGTGGCACATGCCTGTAACCCCTGCTACTCGGGAGGCTGAGGCATGAAAATTGCTTGAACCCTGGAAGACAGAGGTTGCATTGAGCCAAGATCACGCCACTGCACTCCAGCCTGGGCAACAGAGCAAGACTCTGTCTCAAAAAACAAAAAAACAAACTGGTGATGATTGTTCCAAAGCCAAGGAGCTGCACACGTGAGAGGAAAGAAAGCTTTTTGTCGAAGTTGCCCTCTCATAGCCTAGACAATGCTCTCTGTCCTAGGATGCAACCACTACCACCTCAATTCCCCCAATATGCACGTACACACTAGTTCAAAACAATCCTTTATCTATCCAGGAGCTTCTTACAGTTTGCTTGTTATTTCCTGGATTCCTGTAGTTTCTTTAAGTTTGATCTTAGGGGAAGGAGTCAGCAGTCAATCTCTTTCACCATATTCATCAAAAAATGCCGTTAAGACTGGGCTTAGTGGCTCAGGCCTGTAATCCCAACACAATTTGGGAGGCGGAGACAGGAGAATTGTGTGAGGCCAGGAGTTCAAAACTAGCCTGAGCAATATAGCAAGATCTGGTCTCTACAAAAAATTTAAAAAAAAATTTTTTTTAAATACCGTTAAACACATTACAACAGTGCTATAACAAAAGACTGGGGCATGGGTTAAAAGAGAATAAATGAATAAATGAATTAAACAGGAGTGCCCTTGCACAGGGCAAAAAGTCAAATAGTGTTCAGGGCTTATTATAAGAAAGAGCAATTCTGGCCAGATGCAGTGGCTCATGCCTGTAATCCCAGCACTTTGGGAGGCCGAGGTGGGTGGATCATGAGGTCAGGAGATCAAGACCATCCTGGCTAACACAGTGAAATCCCGTCTCTATTAAAAATACAAAAAATTATCCGGGTGTGGTGGCGGGTGCCTGTAGTCCCAGCTACTCGGGAGGCTGAGGTAGGAGAATGGCGTGAACCTGGGAGGCAGAGCTTGCAGTGAGCTGAGATTGCACCACTGCACTCCAGTCTGGGCAACAGAGCAAGACTCCATCTCAAATTTAAAAAAAGAAAAAGAAAAAGAAAAAGAGCAATTCTTTGGCCTATCACATTCTACCACAATTCCCAGAACCCCTAACATTCAACTCATTCAGATTTTTCTTTTGGAACTTGCTTTGTATTTCTAAACAAAGTTTTGAAACTCTTATTTCCTGATTTTTCAATTTTAGATGTTTTCTGTTGGCTAGAGAGGGAGATTTATTGTGAAGCTAATAAAGGTTAAGTTTCAGAGTCCCTCATTTTCATGGGCCCTCTCCAAGGCCCTATTCTTAGCCATTGAATTTGGAATTTTATTTTCTTACAGAGCATTCAGCTGGGTGCTGTGGCTCATGCCTGCAATCCCAGCACTTTGAGAGGCCAAGGCAGGAGGATCCCTTTAGCCCAGGAATTCAAGACCAGCTTGGGGAATATATTGAGAGCCCTGTCTCTACCAAAAATAAAAATAAAAAAATATTAGCCAGGCATGGTGGTGTGTGTCTGTGGTCCCAGTTCAGGAGGCTGAGGCAGGAGAATTATGCCATTGCACTCCAACCTGGGTGACAGAGTGAGACTCTGTCTTAAAAAATAATTTTTTTAAAAATTTGGCCGGGCACAGTGGCTCACACCTGTAATCCCAACACTCTGGGAGGCTGAGGCAGGTGGATCATGAGGTCAGGAGATCAAGACCATCCTGGCTAACATGGTGAAACCCAGTCTCTACTAAAAATACAAAAAATTAGCCAAGCTTGGTGGCACGCGCTTGTAGTCCCAGCTACTCAGGAAGCTGAGGCAGGAGAATCTCTTGAACCCAGGAGGCGGAGGTTGCAGTGAGCCAAGATCAGGCCACTGCACTCCAGCTTGGGAGACAGAGCGAGACTCTGTCTCAAAAAAAAAAATTATCTTAAAAGCATCCTCCAAATCATGTATGCCCCCGGCCCCATAAGCCCTGAATCCACCCTTGATTTACTAACTACTTTGGATGATGAGGGTTTAGCTAACTTAGATCGTAGCCCTTGCAACACACATCAATACACAAACATTTCCCCTTCCCAGTTTCCCAAAATATAGTCAAGCTATTAAATTTTAGTTCATTTATCATGTTTTAGCCTCTAAGGGCCCTTTCTTGTTATCTTTTCTACATTAGCCTGTTCTTTGTCTTATGGATCCAATATTTGATCTCTCCAGCAATATTGTAGGGGTTGTCTTATTTTGTTTGTTGGTTGGTTAGTTTTTTAGTTTAGTTTTATTTTCTCAATTGTCTATTTCCTTTTAAGTTCCTTTTTCCTCATGGTTTGTTTTGGCCTCTCTCTTATATTGGAGACTTTCCTAAAATGGGTGGTCATCCAACCATATTTAAGAATGAGGCACCAAAGCTGGACATAGTGGTGCATGCCTGTAGTTCTAGCTACTTGAGAGACTGAGGTGGGAGGATCGCTTGAGCTCAGGAGTTGGAGGCTGCAGCAAGCTATGATTGCACCACTGCATTCCAGCGACAGAGCGAGATCCTGTCTCTAAAAAAAAAGTAATAAAATAAAATAATTTAAAAATAAGAATGAGGCACTTAAAAGCTAATCAGAAGCTCAGGTTGGGGAGTTTTCTAAATGGTGAGTGTGGTAGGAAACCTGAAAGGTGGCACCCAGTGATCCTCACCTCCTGGTATTCATGCCTGTGCAACAAAAGGATTAACCTTGCCCCAAGAAGTATCTGGCCTTTACTCTCACTTTCTGGGAGGTAATCTCTAAACTCTTGGAATGTTCTTTGTTTACCTGGGGGCCTTGGGCCATGCCAGATGCTCTATGCTAACAATGTGATATATGGTAGGGGCTCTGAACCATGCACTGTCAGCTCAACCTCAGGAGGGGGTTGGACATGAAGGCCAGCCACACAGGCAGTCAGCCACGTCTACATGACCAATAAAAATTCTGGACACCAAGGCTTGGAGGTGCTTCCCTGGCTGGGAATATTGCATGTGTATTATCACACATTGTTACTGTGAGAAGAATAGCTCCACTGGGAGAGGACAACTAGATGCTCTGCATTTAAAACTCTCCTAGGGCATAGCAGCTGCACGTCCCGGGGCTCCTGACCTCTTTGCGTTTGCAGTGTAGCCCAAATCGGTCAGCACTGGAGGACCTCAGCAGCCATGTCGAAGCCCCATAGTGAAGCCGGGACTGCCTTCATTCAGACCCAGCAGCTACATGCAGCCATGGCTGACACATTCCTGGAGCACATGTGCCACCTGGACATTCACACACCACCCATCCCAGGCTGGAACACTGGCATCATCTGTACCATTAGCCCAGCTTCCCAATCAGTGGAGATGTTGAAGGAGATGACTAAGTCTGGAATGAATGTGGCTTGTCTGAACTTCTCTCATGGAACTCATGAGTACCACATGGAGACCATCAAGAACATGTGCACAGCCACGGAAAGCTTTGCTGCTGACCCCATCCTCTACCGGCCTGTTGCTTTGGGTCTGGATACTAAAGGACCTGAGATCCGAACTGGGCTCATCAAGGGCAGCAGCACCATGGAGGTGGGGCTGAAGATGGGAGCCACTCTCAAAATCATGCTGGATAACACCTACATGAAAAAGTGTGACGAGAACAACCTGTGGCTGGACTACAAGAACATCTGCAAGGTGATGGAAGTGGGCAGCAAGATCTAGGTGGATGATGGGCTTATTTCTCTCCAGGTAAAGCAGAAAGGTGCTGACTTCCTGGTGACGGAGGTGGAAAATGGTGGTTCCTCGGGCAGCAAGAAGGGTGTGAACCTTCCTGGGGCTGCTGTGGACTTGCCTGCTGTGTCAGAGGACATCCAGGACCTGAATTTTGGGGTCGAGCAGGATGTCGATATGGTGTTTGCGTCGTTCATCCGCAAGGCATCTGATGTCCATGAAGTTAGGGAGGCCCTGGGAGAGAAGGGAAAGAACATCAAGATAATCAACACAATCGAGAATCATGTGGGGGTTCGGAGGTTTGATGAAATCCTAGAGGCCAGTGATGGGATCATGGTGGCTCATGGTAATCTAGGCATTGAGATTCCTGCAGAGAAGGTCTTCCTTGCTCAGAAGATGATGATTGGGTGTTGCAGCTGAGCTGGGAAGCCTATCTGTGACAGTGATGTGGCCAGTGCAGTACTGAATGGAGCCGACTGCATCATGCTGTCTGGAGAAACAGCCAAAGTGGACTATCTGGAGGCTGGGGGCATGCAGCACCCGATTGCCCATGAGGCAGAGGCCACCATCTACCACTTGCAATTATTTGAGGAACTCCCGCCGCCTGGCGCCCATTACCAGCAACCCCACGAAAGCCACCGCCGTGGGTGCCAACGAGGCCTCCTTCAAGTGCTGCAGTGGGGCCATAATCGTCCTCACCAAGTCTGGCAGGTCTGCTCACCAGGTGGCTAGATACCGCCCACGTGCCCCCATCATTGCTGTGACACGGAATCCCCAGACAGCTAGTCAGGCCCACCTGTACCGTGGCATCTTCCCTGTGCTGTGCAAGGACCCAGTCCAGGAGGCCAGGGCTGAGGATGTGGACCGCTGGGTGAACTTGGCCCTGAATGTTGGCAAAGCCCGAGGCTTCTTTAAGAAGGGAGACGTGGGCCGGGCTCGGTGGCTCACGCCTGTAATCCCAGCACTTTGGGAGGCCGAGGCGTGCAGATCACGAGGTCAGGAGATCGAGACCTTCCTGGCTAACACGGTGAAACCCTGTCTCTACTAAAAATACAAAAAAAATTAGCCGGGCGTGGCAGCGTGTGCCTGTAGTCCCAGCTACTCGGGAGGCTGAGGCAGGAGAATGGCGTGAACCCAGGAGGCGGAGCTTGCAGTGAGCTGAGATCGCGCCGCTGCACTCCAGCCTGGGCGACAGAGCGAGTCTCCGTCTCAAAAAAATAAAAATAAAAATAAAAATAAAAAGAAGGGAGATGTGGTCATTGTGCTGACCGGGTGGCGCCCTGGCTCTGGCTTCACCAACACCATGCGTGTTGTTCCTGTGCGGTGATGGACCCCAAAGCCCCTGCTCCAGCCCCTGTCCCACCTCCTTTCCCCAAACCATCCATTAGGCCAACAATGCTTGTAGAGCTCAGTCTGGTCTGTAATGTGGCACTGGTGGGCTGGGACACCAGGGAATAAGATAAACGCCTTGCTGAAACATGGCTGTGTTTACAGCCTGCTCTGGTGGGACAGCCCAGAGCCTGGCTGCCCATCATGTGGCCCCACCCAATCAAGGGAAGAAGGAGGAATGCCGGACTGGAGGCCCCAAAAGCCAGATGGCAAGAGGGTGACAGCTTCTTTTCCTGTGTGTACTCTGTTCAGCTCCTTTAGAAAACAGATGCCCAGAGGACTCCCAACCCTGGCCTGGGGTCAGGAAACAGCCAGCGAGAGTTAGGAGCCTTAGGGCACAGGGCAGTTCTTCCACTTAAGTACTCTGGCCCTGGCCCTTACTTGCTTCCCCAAACCCCTGGGCCTCCCCAGTTTGCGCCTGTCCCCACCCTCCACTCAGCTGTCCTGCGGCAAACACTCCACCCTCCACCTTCCATTTTCCCCCACTACTGCAGCACTTCCGGGCCTGTTGCTATAGAGCCTACCTGTATATCAATAAACAACAGCTGAAGTTAAAAAAAAAAAAACAAAAAACTCTCCTGGACACTGTCCTATGTGCCTCTTCAGTGAGTCCTGTGAGTCCTTCTAACAAATTGTCAAACATGACAGTGTCTCAGGGACCCCAAGCTTGCAGTTGGGGTCAGAAATCATGGTGCTCTTGGGGATTCCCTACATTTGTAATATCTTTATGTAGTCATGTCTCCTTTAGTATAGGCTGGACTTAGGGACTTGCTTCTATCAAATAAAATATGACAGAAGTGACAGGATATCCATTTTAAGATTAGTTTATAAATAAGATTAGTCTTCCATTGTGGGTGCTCTCTTTTGTGTTGCTTGCCCTGGGAGATGACAGCATTCATGTCCTGAGGTGGCCCTGTGGAGACGCCCACTCATCCTGTGACCAATAACCACACATAATTGAGGTTGGAAGCGGATCCTTACCCCAGTTGAATCTTCACATGAGACTGCAGCCCTGGCTGATAACTTGACTGTAATCTCATGAGAGACCTTGAGCCAGAAGTGCCCAGCTAAACCATGCCCCGATTCTCGACCTGGACAAACTGTAAGATAATAAATGTTTGTTGTTTTAAGCCACTATATTTGGGGTAATTTGTCATGCACTGGGCTACAATATAAGGTGATCTGGTAGACCTATGTATTGGATAGCCACAAATGTTTTTATCTGGAGGTCTTTATTTTCTAGAGTGGGTCAATTTCTTCAGAAAAGAACTTTCCAATCTCCCAGGCAGCATACGCCTGGCTGCATGAGTTCAGGGTCCAGAGCTGGAGAAAAGAACCAAACTTTCATGCGTTCTCTTCTTTTTAGCCCCTGTACAAACCCCTGTTATCTGATGCACCTGATGTACCTAAGTCTGGAGCCCTTCCCGGATCCTTTATCTGGAGAGGTTGTTGCCCAGTTACGCCCAGCCGGAAAAGGGACCTGATGAGTCTAACTGCTTTGTAAATACACTTTCAACAATTTTCCTTGTTTAAAACCTAGATCCTTGTTCTCACCTTTTAAAGTAACTAGTGCTACTCACAAGAATAACTCCAGAGGATATGAATCTACCATGCAAGAGAAAGCTACAAAACTTTTAGGAGATAATAAAAAACAATACCTTTATGACCTCAGGATGGAGAAAGATTTCTTAATCTAGTTTCAAAAAGCATTAGTTATAAAGAAAAAAAGATAAATTAGTTTACATTAAATATAAGAACTTTTGTTTATCTGAAAACATTATTAAAAGAGTACAGGCCAGGCATGGTGGCTCATGCCTGTAATCCCAGCACTTTGGGAGGCCAAGTCAGGTGGATCACTTGAGGTCAGGAGTTTGAGACCAGCCTGGCCAACGTGGCGAAACCCTGTCTCTACCAAAAATACAAAAATTAGCCAGGCATGGTGGTGTGTGCCTGTAGTCCTAGCTATTCAGGAGGCTGAGGCGCGAAAATCACTTGAACCTGGGAGGCGGAGGCTTCAGGGAGCTGAGATCACACTAGTGCACTCCAGCCTGGGCGACACAGTGAGACTCTGCCTCAAAATAAAATAAAATAAAGTAAAGTAAAATAAAATAAAAAGAAATGATCCCTGAAAGTATAGTCTTATAAATTGTTGTTATATCCAAACAACAGAATACTATCCTTCCAAGAAAAGGAACTAAAGATACATGCAATATAGTGAATGAATCTTGAAACACATTTTTAAATAAAACAAATGACATACAAAAGAATAAATACAGTATGATTATATTATATAAAGTCCAAAAATGGGCAAAACTAGAAATGCATACATAGATTGTAAAACTGTAAACAAAAAAAAAGCATGTAATTACTATAAAAGTCAGGATAGTGGCTATCTGTATAGGGGAAGAGATTATGATCAGGAAGGAATGCTAGTAATGTTGTATTTCCTGACTTGGGTAGTGCTTAATACGTATGTGCTTTATCATTATTGATTATTCTGTAATTCGTATTTTATGTGTTTTTCTGTATGTCTGTTGTAGTTAATAATTAAGAAGTTTAATTCTGCTTTTCGTTGCTGTTGTTTCTGTCATTCTTCTGCTATTTAAATGCTGTTTTATTTTTCTCATAGTTATTTTTATAATGACACCTTTATATATCACCTTTCCTCTTAAGCAATATTTATTGCTTCCCTGCCATGCACAACATGAGCTGTAACCTCTTCCTCCTGCCTAACCTCCTTCTCTTTCTCCATTCAATTTTAGTAAATAACATTACCTGACTCAGGGCTTACCTTTATACATTTATCCTTCTACTTGACTTGCCACCCTTAAAGATACCTTTAGATTCTGAGCAATTACAGAGGAAGCTTTCAAGACTTATGTTACTTCCAAATTCTCTCTCCTTTCTGTCATTTATTTTTGGCAGTTCAAGTTTTCCTACATTGTCATAGTATGTAACATTCTGTCATCCTCATTCTCACCTTTATTTTTCCTATTACTAGCCTTATTTTTGTTTGTTTTAGAGCTGGAGTTAAAAACATTTGATTCTTACTCTCAGTCCTGTAGCTAAAGTTTGCTCATTTTCTCTTGGCTGGCTGTAGTTTGCTGGTAGTTTCCTCAAGAGTATTGTTTATATAGTCAATATTCTGTGGGTTCTTGCTAGCTTAAAAGTGTTTGTCAGCCAAGCGCGGTGCCTCACGCCTGTAATCCCAGCACTTTGGGAGGCCGAGGCAGGTGGATCACGAGGTCAGGAGTTCAAGACCAGCCTGGCCAACATGGTGAAACCCCATCTCTACCAAAACTACAAAAAATTAGCCGGACGTGGTGGCAGGCACCTGTAATCCCAACTAGTCGGGAGACTGAGGCAGGGAATTGCTTGAACCTGGGACGCAGAGGTTGCAGTGAGCCGAGATCACGCCACTGCACTCCAGCCTGGGCGACAGACTGAGACTCTGTCTCAAAAAAATAAATAAATAAATAAATAAATAAAAATAAATTTAAAAAAGGTGTTTGTCTGTAACCTTTATGTTTGAAGGACAGTTTGTCTGAATAAAACGTCTTTCCATCAGTTTCTTTCCTTGAGTACAGTGAAGGTATTACCCTTCTGTGTTCTGGTATTCAATTTCACTGTTGGGAAACCTATGGCAATCTGAATTTCTTTCCGTTTTAAAGGACTCATCTTAGGCCGGGTGCGGTGGCTCACGCCTGTAATCTCAGCACTTTGGCAGGCCAAGGCGGGCAGATCACTTGAGGTCAGGAGTTCGAGAACAGCCTGGCCAATATGGTGAAACACCATCTCTACCAAAAATATAAAAAATTAGCCATGTGTGGTGGTGCACACCTGTAATCCCAGGGAGGCTGAGGGGCACACCTATAATACTTGGGAGGCTGAGGCAGGAGAATCACCCTGGTTCAAAATAATCCTGCCCCTGTTAACTCTATTTTAAAGACCTTTGTTAGGCAGCAACATGAATTTAAAAAAACAAAACAAAAAAAAAAACAAAAAAACAGGCCAGCTGTGATGGCTCATGCCTGTAATCCCAGCACTTTGGGAGGTCAAGGCAGGCAGATCACCTGAAGTCAGGAGTTCAAGACCAGCCTGGCCAACATGGAGAAACCTGTCTCTACTGAAAATACAAAAATTGGCTGGGCATGGTGGCATGTGCCTGTAATCCCAGCTACTTGGGAAACTGAGGTGGGAGGATCCCTTGACCCTGGGAGGCAGGGGTGGCAGTGAGCAGAGATTGCATCACTGCACTCCAGCCTGGGCAACAGAGTGAGACTCTATCTCCAAAAGAAAAAAAAAACTGTGTTTAAAGTCTTTGTTTTTCTTGGCACTAGTGTCTCTACTTATATTTTATCCCAAACACCTTTCTTTTGCAATCCAATTTCTTTATTATAAGTGTTTGGATAAACAGCATCTTACTAATACATATATTATTTATTATTATACAATTATATAGTTCAATGTTTGAAATCTCTTTGTGAATTTAGAAAATACAATCTACCACCATGATAAAAGAATCATCATAGTCCTTTAAAACTGTATGTAGATTTAAATATATATATATATATAAATTTTTTTTCTTGAGATGGAGTCTCATTCTGTGGCCCAGACTGGAGTGCAGTGGTGCAATCTCCACTCACTGCAACCACACCCAGCCTAGATTTATATTTTTATAATGTTGTCTAGGTTCTGAAAAATCAGCTTGTAAAAGCCACAGCATTTATAGATTACAGTATATTTAAGTAACAATTTCATTTCACATTAGATGTAGATATTCTTTATAAGTAGTCTCAATATATTTATAAGTAGTTTCCAGACTTTTTTTTAAAGTAACTTCCAGAGGTTTTTATCCCTTCATAAAACATCCATCCTCACATGGATTAAATACATGCTCTTTTATTATTTGGGGCAACTACACTGCCAGTGACAGTGTAATTGTCACTAGAATAGAAAAAAAGAAAAACAATTACATTTTCTTCTGAATAACTTGATGGAAAGGGTCCAAGAAGATTCCCCTGGGTGCAATATTGTTTTTCCAAAATGTAAGTAGGGCACCAAATAATGGGTATCCTCCAGAACCTTTGTTTAGCCAAGACTAGTAACGCCTTTTTATTTGTAGTAACACATTTTTAGCTGCCCAAGTTTGTTAGTGAATTGCTCTTGCCAAAGTAATCAGCAGGAATTTTCTGCTTAGAGCAGCACTGTCCGATAGAATACGATGTGCACGACATCTATAGTTTAAAATTTTCTAGTTGCCACATATAAAAAGTTTTTAAAGAGGTGAGATCACGCTGGGTGCGGCGGCTCACGCCTGTAATCCTAGCAGTTTGGGAGGCTGAGGCAGGCAGATCACTTGAGGTCAGGAGTTCGAGACCAGCCTGGCCAAAATGGCGAAACCCTATCTCTACTAAAATACAAAAATTAGCCAGGTGTGGTGGTGGGCACCTGTAATCCCAGCTACTTGGAAGGCTGGGGCACAAGAATCGCTTGAACCTGGGAGGCAGATGCTGCAGTGAGCTGAGATCGTGCCATTGGACCCCAGCCTGGGTGAGAGAGTGAGACTCCATCTTGATTAAAAAAAAAAAAAAAAGTGAGCTCAATTAATTAATTGTAATTATGTATTTTGTTCAATTGGGTATATTCAATTCAATATACCCAAACTATCATTCTGCTATGTAATTAATATAAAAATGTATTAATGAAGTATTTTACATTCCTTTTTTGTACTAAGCCTTCAAAATCCAATGTGTGTTACAGTTGCAACACATCTCAATTCATACTAGCCATATTTCAAATATTCAATAGCCACATAGGATTAGTGGCCACCAGGATGGACAGTAGAGACTTAATTAGCTTCTGCATTACATTAGCCCACAACGAAGACACCACTCCTAAAAGGTCTGGATTGTCTCCCAGAGTGAGAAGCTGAAAATACCTTGACTTCTCAAATTCAATTTGCCTTGGAATAGAGTACAGAGAGTACAGTATGCTTTCCCATTAAAGGGTTTAGCATTCAAAAAATTCTTTTTTCTTTTTTTTTTTTGAGACAGAGTCTCACTCTGTCGCCCAGGCTGGAGTGCAGTGGTGTGATCTCAGCTCACCACAGTCTCCATCTCCCGGGTTCAAGCGATTCTCCTGCCTCAGCCTCCTGAGTAGCTGGGATTACAGGTGACCGCCACCACACATGGCTAATTTTTTTGTATTTTTAGTAGAGATGAGGTTTCACCATGGTGGCCAGGCTGGTTTCAAACTCCTGACCTCAAGTGATCCGCCTACCTCGGCCTCCCAAAGTGCTAAGATTATAGACATGAGCCACCACACCCGACCCAGAAAATTTATTTCCTTCTTCCCTTCTTTCTCTCTTTCTCTCTCTCTCTCTGCCTCTCTCTCTCTCCCTCTCTCTTTCTCTCTTTCTTTCTTGAGACAGGGTCTCATTATGTTGCCCAGGCTGGTCTTGAACTCCTGGGAACAAGTGATTCTTCCAACTCAGCCTCTCAAAGTGCTGGGATTATAGGCACGAGCCACCATGCCTGACCCCAAAATTTTTTCTTAGACTTTATTTTTTAGAGCAGTTTTAGGTTTACCGAGGAATTGAGTGGAAAGTACAGAGAGTTTCCATATGCCCCTTACCCCTAAATATGAACAGCATCCCCCTCTATCGCCATGCCACACCAGAGTGGTATATTTGTGAAAATCAATGAACCTACACTGACTCCTTATTATCACCTAAAGTCCAAAGTTTACATTAGAGTTCACTTTGGTGTACATTTCATGGGTTTTTACAAATGTATAAGGACATGTGTCCACCATGATAGTATTGTACAGAATGGTTTCACTGCTCTAAAAATCCTCTGTTCTGTACCCATTCATCTCTTCCTCCTCTCAAACCCTGGAAATTGCTAATTTTTTACTGTCTTCATAGTTCTTCCTTTTCCAGAATGTCATATAGTTGGAATCATATGGTACAATATGTATAGAGCCTTTACAGGTTGTTTTTTTCACTTAGTAATAGATATTTAAGTTTCCTCCATGTCTTTTTAGAACATGGTAACTCATTTCTCTTTAGCATGGAATAATGTTCCATTTTTTGGATATATCAGAGTTAATTTATCCATTCACCTGTTGAAGTACAGCTTGGTTGCTTTAAAGTTCTGTCAATCATAATTAAAGCTGCTATAAACATCTGTATGCAGGTTTCTGTGAGGATGTAAGTTTTCAACTTATTTAGGTAAATACCAAGGAGTACAATTGCTGGATGCTATTATAAGAGTAGGTTTAGTTTTGTAAGAAACTGTCTTCCACAGTGGCTGTACCATTTTGCATTCCTTCCATCAATGAATGAGAATTTATTTTGCTCCATATCCTCATCAGCATTTGAGCTTCTAGATCCTAAATAGAAAAAGATGAGAGTTTATAAAAGTTTTGAGTGAAAAAATACCCTACAAAACCTATTATTTGATTAAAATTCTCCAGGCAAAGATCACATTAAGGAGGTGGTTTCATACCTATTATTAAAACTCCTTAGTGCTTTAACGTGCCTCAGGGCAAATTCAGATCAAAGGTATAATGCCAGTAAAACCTGTCATTTGAATAAAGCCTTCAGAGCAGAGATTAGATTAAAGGTGAGACCTTTCTATCTCTTATTCTGATAAAGGTACCCTCCATTAAACTGAAAAGCCTACTAAAATCCCTCCCCAATATTCATTTGAAAAAATAAAAAACCTACAGAAGAGTTGTAATGGTACAATAAATATCCATATACCCTTGACCTAGATCCTTGAATTGTTCACAGTTTGACACGTTTTCTTTCTCTCTCTGTCAACCCATGCGCATGCATAAACACACACTCACACATTTTTGCTCAAGCATTTAGAAGTTAGCTGTAGACAATATGGTGCTTCACCTGAAGAACTTTAGCACACTTCCAATAATAAGGATGTTACCTTATATAAACACTATGTAGTAAAGAATTTGGCTTTGCCCAAGTAGAAGTTCTGGCCTTTGCCCTAGGCTTCATGGATGTAATCTCTGGGTACTTGGAATGTTATGCCTGACGGGACAGTCTTTGTCAGGGCACCTTGTGTCAGACTGGATATTCTAACAATGTGATTTAGGGCTGGGGCTGGCCACACCAGAAAGACTCACATATTATTTAGGGTGAAGGCGCTTTGGTTTTTAGGGTTTTTTTTCTTTTTTTCCTTATATTTTTATTTTTTCTCTAGGCCATGTTCTCATTGGAAGGGTGGGGGCTCTGGTTGATGTAGTATCAGTTGACCTGGAGTTTGAGATCAACCACATGGACAATTAGTCAATCATGCCTATGTAATGAAGTCCCAGTAAAGCTCTCAACACTTAGGCCTGGGTGAGCTTCCCTGGTAAGGAATACTTGGGCATATTGTACACATCAACATTGGAAGATAGTTTCGGCAAGAAAAAAAAAAGACATGCATAGATAGGAAGATAGATAAATAATAGGTAGGTGATAGATAATATATATAAATATATATATATATAGAGAAAGAGACATCGCAAACGTAGCACAATACTAGCAATTGGATGAATCTCGGTGAAAAGTATGTGGGTGTTCATTATCTTATTCATTCGTGGAGTAATGTGTTCTGACTCTATGAAGAGAGGACGAGGGAAGCTCCACATTTGGTACGTCCCTGACTTGGCCCTATGCGCTTCTTCCCTTAGCTAAATTTAATCTGTATGTTTTTCCTGTATAAACTATTACCATGAATATAGTAGTTTTCAGTGAGTTCTGTGAGTCCTTGTAGAGGATTATCAACCTGAGGATGGTTTGGGGAACTCCCAGACTTGCAGTTGGTGTCAGAAGTGAGACTGGTCTTTTATAGATACTATTCCCCCTGACTTCCTAGTTGGCTAGGAATTGATGCAAACACAATATAATTTCACATTCTGATAATTTAACATTGATACAATACTATATATAATACATATTATTATTTATTTATTTTGAGAGACAAGATCTTGCTATTTTGCCTAGGCTGGTCTCAAACTCCTGGCCTCCCACCTAGGCCTCCCAAAGTGCTGTGATTACAGGAATGAGACACTGTTCCTGGCCATCTAATACATATTCTTTATTCAACTTTTACAGAGGGAGCACAAAAAATTTTCTAGAAAACCCTGTGCATGTAGATGGGGCCTGTCAACTCTGCCCTTCACTGTAGAGTAATCTAGCTGGTTCATTTCAATGATGTCTTTAGATCTTTAGATCTTTTCTCTCAGCCAGGCCAGATTTTGCCAGCAAAGACCCTTATAAACTCCTTCCAGAAGGAGGCTGCTAGCAGAGTGGGGAAAGAGGGCTGAGGGATTCTTCCTAAGTATATAAGCTCTCACTTAATCTTTCTTCTTTCAAGATTGAATCCTTGCCCTTGACAGTACTAGGTGTTCCCAGTCAAGCAATTCTCTATTTTCCCCCTTTTTGGAAAACATGCTTTCTGCCTTCTGTCTGCCCAGCCAGCTTGTATTGAAGAGGGGGATTTGAGCCTTTCACTGCTTCTTTAAAGTTAAGGTAGAACAGGGTCTAACTCCTTCTTAAAGTTAAATTCGAAGAGCCATAAAGACATCTGGGGGACATTGAGAGTGTACATTTAAATAATA
Organism: Gorilla gorilla gorilla; assembly: GCF_029281585.2. Classification (NCBI taxonomy): domain Eukaryota; kingdom Metazoa; phylum Chordata; class Mammalia; order Primates; family Hominidae; genus Gorilla; species Gorilla gorilla. The sequence goes on from NC_073224.2 coordinate 118,952,216, forward strand.
TTATTATATCTGTGTTTATTTTATTTATTTATTTATTTATTTATTTATTTTGAGACAGAGTCTCACTCTGTCACTCAGGCTGGAATGCAGTGGCACGATCTCGGCTCACTGCAGCCTCTGCCTTTGCTACTTGGGAGTTGAGGCAGGAGAATTGCTTGAATTCTCCTGCCTCAACCTCCAGAGTAGCTGGGACTACAGAAGCACGCTAATTTTTGTATTTTTAGTAGAGACAGGGCTTCGCCATGTTGGCCAGGTTGGTCTCGAACTCCTGACCTCAAATGATCAGCCTATGTTGGCCTCCCAAAGTGCTAGGATTACAGGCGTGAGCCACCGCACCTGGCCCAATTTCACTTTTTACCTCACATTCACCCCCACTCCCAGAGGTCACTGGTGCTACCAAATCCTGGGTCCAGAAGGTTGTGTGGATAAACAAAACTGCTTTTTAACTTTCATATTTTGCTTTCTCACTGTTGGTTTAGGGTTTAGCTTCTTTGCATCTGTTAAATCAGTTACCCCTCTTCCATTTGCATTCCATCTTCTCCAATTTCTTGCTGTTGTCTCATCTCTCATTTTCTTTGTCTTTGTGGATTTATGCCTTGAAACTAAACAAAGAACAAAAAACTTTTACTAAATGTTGTAGTGTGATTTTGAGAGGTAGTAGAAATAAATGTAAACATTCACTTCACTTTCTTTAGCTTGAAGCTTTCCACCATTTTTTTATTTTTTATTTTTGGAGACAGAGTCTCGCTTTGTCGGCCAGGCTGGAGTGCGATGGCGTAATCTCAGCTCACTGCAACTTCCACCTCCTAGATTCAAGTGATTCTCCTGTCTCAGCCTCCTGAGTAGCTGGGACTACAGGTGAGCACCAGCAGGCCCGGCTAATTTTTGTATTTTTAGTAGAGATGGGGTTTCACCATGTTAGTCAGGCTGTTCTTGAACTCCTGAGCTCAAGTGATTGTGCTGCCTTGGCCTCCCAAAGTGCTGGGATTATAGGCATGAGCCACTGCATCCGGCCTCTACTATATATATGTGTATATATATATATATATATTTTTTTTTTAACTTCAGTTAGTTTTCACAAACGACAGAGCTCCAAGGTCATAATGTATTTCAGCCTTGTCTTTGAGAGTAGCAAAAGTAGTTCACACATATTGAAACAAAGCTATTCACAGCAGTTTAAATTATTTTAAAAAAACTTTAATTTTGAATAATTTTAAACCTACAGAAAAGATGAAAGGATAGTATAATAAACATCCACATACTTTTCACTTGGATTTATCCACTTGCTAGTATTGTGCTATATTTGTGTTATATATATATATGTTTATCATCTATTATCTATCTTCCTATTTATGCATGTCTTTTTTTCTTGCTGAAACCATTGAAAGTAAGTCCTAAACATCATAACGCTTCATCCTTAAAACACTCCAGCACGTATCTTTGAAGACCACAATACCTTTATCTTACCAATGAAATAAAAAATTGATGCAATATTATGTAAATATATAGTACCCAAGTGTGTCCTCAAAATGTCCTATTGCTGTTCTAACTTAATATTTTCCCCTTAGCTGTGACTTGCTCACCTCCCTTCCTCCTTGGTTTTCTCGGTACTGCCAGGAAAGGTGGGGCCAGTGAGAGTCAGCGTACTTTGGCACCACTCTCATCCCCTCTCAATTCCACAGCCTCAGCGGTTACCCAGTTTCTGCTTGAGAAGTTGCTCAATCTAGTGTTAGTTGTGGCTTGAATGAGTCCTCAGTCTTTCTTCAAATCACTAGTTTTTTAACCCAGGTATTTTTATCCCAGATATCAGTGTCTACTGGTTTAAATTTTATTCTTTTTTTTTTTGAGATGGAGTCTTGCTCTGTTGCCCAGGCTTGCTCTGTTGCCCAGGAGTGCAATGGCGTGATCTTGGCTCACTGCAACCTCCACCTCCTGGATTCAAGCAATTCTCCTGCCTCAGTCTCCCAAGTAACTGGGATTACAGGCAGGTGCCACCACTCCCAGCTAATAATTTCCTTCTCTTATAAGCTTAGTTAACTTGTCTAGAAAACCTTGGGAACCTGAAGAAAACCCCAGGAACCTGGGCTACTCTAGCAAAAACTGATAGAAGCACCCATAGATTATGTTTTTGGCCTCATCAAATGTTTATATGTTTTCAATTTACTGTGCCAAACCACTTGAAGTCAAGATGTGAGTGGACAGTGAATTGATACCTCTCTACTATAAAAAGTCACAACATTTTGGGGTTCCTGCTCTAAGGATGATCTGAGAACCATCCTAGAAATCTTGCAGCTTTTATCTCTGCTTGCATTTCATAAAAATTCCCCCAAATTACTTTAGGAGCTAGGACTTTGAGCCAATTTCACTTCTGATACCAGTCTGTATAGATGTAAAAAAGTAATGATGGCCTGGGCATGGTGACTCACCTGTAATCCTAGCACTTTGAAAGGCCAAGGCTGGCCAATCACTTTGAGCTCAGGAGTTGGAGACCAGCCTGGGCAACATGGCAAAACCCTGTCTCTACAAAAACTGAAAAAATGAGCCGGATGTGGTGGCTTGCACCTGTAGTCTCAGCTACTTGGGAGGCTGAGGCTGGAGGATCGCTTGAGCTGGGAAGTAGAGGTTGCAATGAGCCAAGATTGTGCCACTGCACTCCAGCCTGGGCGACAGAGCAAGACCATTTCTTAAAAAAAAAAAAAAAAAAAAAAAGCAATGATGGTATGATTAACTAAAAGACACCAACAGAGCTAAGCCAACAATACAAGTTCCTTTAATGTAGGTAAACACACAAGAATTTTAACAGCTTGAAAACATAGAGGACACAGCCGCATACTCAGATAGAGAGGTCAGCTTCCCTGCTCTGTAGGTTCCCCCCTGAGGTCAGATGACTTTTGCTGAATTTACCTGATGAGGGTTGAGATACCATCAGATCTTTCAAGAAGCTCTCTTGCCATTCTCTTTGAGTTTTTTTTAAAGCCTTGGTTCCCCTCTAGCACTGGAAATGGTAGCTATGTGTCTGCCTGCTCACTAAGTGCAAGTAATTGGTGATAACTCCAGCCCATTGCTGAATGTGAACTTGAGAAAAGGCTGATTTTTCAGGCATACCATCCCTCTTAAAACCCTAAGTTTTAAGTTGGCCAGAGGATAACCTTTGCAATGTAGACACTAGAATTTGTTCAAAAAGGGTGAATAGGATCTTTTTTAAAAAATGTAATACATAAAAACCTTTTAAATTATTAGATTGTCTCATTTTAAATGTTTTCCCCATTTTGTGGTTTTTAAAAATTATGGTAAAATATACATAACATAAAATTTACCATTTTCTACATTTTTAGGTGTACAGTTCACTGGCATTAAATACATTCATATTGTTGTGCAACCATCAGCACCATCCATCCAAAGAACTTTCATCGTCTCTAATTAAAACTCTTCTCTACCTGTTAAACAACTCCTCATTTCCCATTTCCCCAGCCCCTGGCAACTCTCATTCCATTTTCTATCTCTATGAGTTTGTCTACCCTATGTACCTTACATAAATGCAAATAACCTCTTAGTTAACGTGAAAATTAGTAAAAAGAGATGTGACTATATAGAAAAAACATGCAATTGTGTTTATGTGCAAATGCGACGACACTGTGTGTGTGTGTGTATATATATATATGCTATTTTGCAACTTTCTTCACTTAGCAATATACTATTGTTATTTGTTATCTAATGCTGCATAACAAATTACTCCAAACCTTGGTGGCTTAAAACAACATTTATTATCTCACAGTTTCTATGGATCAGGAATCTGGATGTGGCTTTGTTGGGGCTCCTGTTTCAGGATCTCTCAAAAGGCTGCAAGTCAAAATGTTGCCCAGCAGGAGGATTGCTTGAGCCCAGGAATTTAAGGCTGCAGTGAACTATGATCACACCACTGCATTCCAGCTTGGGTGATAGAGTGAAAGCCCAGCTCAAAAAAAAAAAAAAAAAACAGGCCGGTGGCTCACGCCTGTAATTCCAACACTTTGGGGAGGCTGAGGTGGGCAGATCACTTGAGGCCAGGATTTCGAAACCAGCCTGGCCAACATGGAGAAACCCTGTCTCTACTAAAAATACAAAAATTAGGCCAGGCACGGTAGCTTACGCCTGTAATCTCAGCACTTTGGGAGGCTGAGGTGGGTGGATCACTTGAGATCAGGAGTTTGAGATCAGCCTGGCCAACATGGTGAAACCCCGTCTCTACTAAAAATACAAATATTAGCAGGACGTGGTGGCACATACCTGGAATCCCAGCTACTCGGGAGGCTGAGGCATGAGAATCACTTGAACCTGGGAGGTGGAGGTTGCAGTGAGCTGAGATCATGCCACTGCACTCCAGCCTGGGCGACAGAGCAGGACTCAGTCTCAAAAAAAATAAATAAATAAAATAAAAATAAAAATTAGCCAGGCATGGTGGCAGGTGCCTGTAATCCCAGCTATTCGGGAGGCTGAGGCAGGAGAATCGCTTGAAACCCAGGAGGCGTACATTGCAGTGAGCAGAGATTGTGCCACTTTACTCCAGCCTGGGTGGCAGAGTGAAACTGTCTCAAAAAAAAAAAAAAAAGAAAAAAGAAAAGGAAAGGAAAAGAAAAAGTGTCGCCTGGGACTGCAGTAGACTCAGGCTTGCTCATGTTGTTGGCAGAATTCACCTTCTCCCAGGCCGTTGGACCATGGAGTGCAGTTTTGCTCTGGCTGTCTGCTGGATGCCACCCTCAGTTCCTTGCCACATGGACTTCTCCACAGGGCAGTTCACAACATGGCAGCTTGCTTCATCAGAAGGAACACAAGAGTTAGAGAGTGAGAGTAGAGTGAAAGTCAGTCTCTTATCATCTAATCTCAGAAGTGACTCTCTATCACTTTTGCCATATTCTACTCGTTAGATGCAAGTCACTAGGTCCAGCCCACACACACAAAAGATGATACAAGGGTGTTAATATTGGAGGCAGGAATTGGGAGCCACTGTAGCAACTGCCTACCACAAATATCTTTCTGTTACCAGCATATATCTCAACTTCATCCTTTTTTTTTTTTTTTGTAATAGTTACTCTTTTTGTTTTTGAGAGAGGGTCTCTGGAGTACAGCGGCACACTCACAGCTCACTGCAGCCCCAACCTGCCAGGCTCAAGTGATCCTCCTAGCTCAGCTTCCCAAGTAAGTGAGACTACTGGCACATGCCACCAGGCCTGGCTAATATTTCTATTTTTTGTAGAGACAGGATCTCGCCATGTTGCCCAGGCTGTTCTTGAACTCCTGGACTCAAGCAATCCACCTGCCTTGGCCTCCCAAAGTATTGTGATTACAGGTGTGAGCAACTATGCCCAGCCTACTCTATTTTGAGATAAATGTCTGCAACTTAAAAAATTTGTATAAAGATGAATATACCTCTGCATCATGGAGAAGACTGCAGAGAGCCTACTATCCTTAACCTCTTCCTTGAAGGATAAACATAAATTCATCAAGAAACAAAGTGGGGAAGGTATTCCAAGGAAAGAAAAAAGCACATGAAAATGGGTAAAAAATGGAAGGATGCATCATGGTGGGTGTAGAGAAATAGGAAATTTTTTCTTTTCTTTTTCTTTTTTTAGAGGTGGATTCTTGCTCTGTTGCCCATGCTGGAGTGCAGTGGCATGATTATAGCTCGCTGCAGCCTTGATCTCCTGGGCTGAAGCTGGCCTCCTGCCTCAGCCTCCTGAGTAGCTGGGACTACAGGCACGTGCCCACATCGATAACTTTATTTTCTGTAGAGACGGGATCTTGCTACGTTGCCCAGGCTAGCTTTAAACTCCTGACCTCATTATTCTGCCTGCCTTGGCCTCCCAAAGTGTTGAGATTACAGGTGTGTAAATCTCTAATGCCTGAGATTACAGGCATGAGCACATCTGGCTGAAAATTTAAATATGGTTTGAGGAAGGGGTTCAGGCAGACGAGATTTACAAGATTTGGAAATAATAGCAGCATCTAACATGTGCCAGGCACTGTTCTATGCATTTAATGTGTAATAATTTATGTAATTATTACAACAACCCTATCAGATAGAGTAGAATTATTGTGCTAATTTTCCACCTGGAAAACAGACACAGAGAAGTAAATAAACTTGTCTGATATCACATAGCTATTAAATGACAGTTTGACTCCTGGCAGTTTGACTTCACCGCTAGGTTCACTATCTGCCTTTCTTTTATTTATTTAATTTTTTTTAAATAGAGACAGGTTCTCACTATATTGCCCAGGCTGGTCTCAAACTCCTGGGCATAAGTGATCCTCCTGCCTTGGCCTCTCAAAGTGTTGGAATTACAGGTGTGAGCCACCATGCCTGGCCATTATCTGCCTTTCTCTTAAAAACTTTGTATGCCATGGTAAGAAGTTTAGATTTTAATTTTAGGTAACAGGCTGGGCGCAGTGGCTCACACATGTAATCCCAGCACTTTGGGTGGCAGAGGCAGGCAGATCACTTGAGGTCAGGAGTTCGAGACCAGCTTGGCCCACATGGCAAAACCCTGTCTCGACTAAAAATACAAAAATTAGCCGGGCTTGGTGGCAGGTGCCTCTAATCTCAGCTACTCAGGAGGCTGGGGCAGGAGAATCACTTGAACCCAGGAGGCAGAGGTTGCAGTGAGCCGAGATTGTGCCACTGCACTCCATCCTGGGAAACAGAACAATACTCTGTCTCAAAAAAAAAAAAAAAAAAATTGGAACAAAGAGCCAATGATTTTTAAGCAAAGGAATGGCTTTATTAGATTAATTTTGGGGGAAGCTTACTTTGGTACCAGCTTTGAGGGTTAACTAGTAGAACAAGAAAGGTTACAAGGAGAACAAGGAAGAGACTATTTCTATGATTCAGAGATGAGGAGGACCTGAATTCATGACAGGTGGCAGTGAATACACAGATCAGGATTAGTGTGCCATTTCCAAAGTAAATGAATAGGATTTGGTGTCCAGTTGGATATAAGGATTAGGGAGGAGTCAAGGACAACAAGTCAAGTTCGAGAATCTTGCAGAGCATCCAGGTGGAGCTGTCAGTTGCAATACTGCTGGGGAGAGAGATATGGCTAAAGATACAGATTAGTGAGTCATCCACTTCACTGGTGGTAATTAAAGTCTATGGGAATGGATTGCTCAGGTTAGCTGATCCAAAACAGAGCCTTAGGGAACACCAGCCTTCAAGCAATGGGCAGAAGAAGAGAAATAGCCCATAAAAATACAGAGAAAGATGGGTAAAACAGGTAGGAAGATAATTAAAATACTAAACAGAAAGCAATAAATACCATAAAAGAGGTACAAACAAAGTAATGTGGGAGTTCAAAGTAGGATTACAACTTAATCTTTCTGAGTCTCTGTTAACTCACCTGTAAAATCAGGTTGGACTAAGTGATCTCTGAAATCACTTTTGTCTCTAAACCTTTGAATCTATTCAATGTCTACCATGTGCCCATTAACATGATAGATGCTATGGAAAGAAAGGCACAACCCCTACTCTAGAAGAGCTTTCTTAATTTAGTTTTTTGTTTGTTTTCAGAGATGGAGTCTTGCTCTGTCACCTAGGCTGGAGTGCAGTAGCGCAATCCTAGCTCACTGCAGCCTTGAACTCCTGAGCTCAAGCGATCCTCCCACTTCAGCCTCCCAAGTAGCTGGGGTTACACACACGCAAAACCATGCCTGGTTAGAAGAATTTTCGGTTTACTGGGGAGCTTAGTCTCTACACAGCTACTGAAACAAAACAAAACAAAAAAACTGGACAAACAAAACCCACTGGAGATGGAGATCATTTATAATTAAGGGTTGAATTTTGTGGCATAGCCTGTGGGCTGCAATCCAGAGAAGGAAGGTGTAATAATATGTGTATAGAAGCTTCGTGGAGGAAGAGAGTGGACTTGGGCTAGATTCAGATAGAGAAGAATAATGTGGGCAGAAATAAAGGTATGAGTTCACTTACCTGATAACTTGAAGATCTCGGTTGGGAATTCATGGGAAGTAAGGTTTTAGATAGGTAGCATAAGGCCTACCTTACTAATCAACTTATATAACTTAGTTGGGACTTAGAATAGACATGGAAGCAGTGGCGAGCTACTGTAGGTTGTTGGGCAGGTTTGTGATGTTTATTGTACGGGATACATTGATAGCTATTTTTATTGCACAAAATGTCTATCGCTATGATACGTTTTCCCATCGCCAATTTCACACTACAGCGGCTGCTGTGGTGTGCTGCCCAGATCACCTCGCTCCAGGTCTGATGCATGCATGCATGCCCCAGCTTCTGGGAGAGTAGACGGCTGGCAACTCTCAACTAAGTCCTTCTCTGGGACTTGCGCTCAGCTGAACAGAACCACTTTGCCTAATGTCCCACCACCTTACCAGGAGCAGCGCACATTAATGACTGGTTGATGAGCTTTACAAAGGCCCAGCCTCCCCACCCCAGTTCAGAAAAACCTTGAAGTGTCCTCCCCCTAGCTCCAGAGCCTCCTGGCTGAGGCCTTTGTTGCAAGTGTAGCACAGTTCATCTCCTGCTCAATCCTGCTTCCTTTGCTCTCAACAGGCGTTGATCCCAAGAATACTTCCTAATAAACTTCCTACATTCTAATTTCCATCTGCTTTCTGGGGAATCAAACTGAAACATACATGATAATTACGTTCACTCAACTTTTCATCTATGCTACTACTCAACTTTTTCATCTGTGCTACTTAACAATTAAACTGTAGAAACATTTTGTGAGCCCAGATTTTGGCGTGAGGAATGTTCTTTAACAATTTTGACATTTGTAGTTTAGAACACCAAGATCTACCTTTTATAAAACCTGCACTCTCTAAAATCGCACACCCATTTTGGCACTATACATTCAGTTCAGTTTTTGTGGAGACAGTAGTAGATACAAATAGCTAAGCATATGTAAGGAATATCAATCAAAAGGAAATAATGAACTGGTGGTAACTATGTCTTAGCAGGATATACCATAGGTTGATGGAGTGCATTGCTCAGTGTCTTGTATAGTAATACTCTTGGAGACACCAGGTACTCCACGGAGGTAGTCCACAACTGGAAATTTTACAGAGTGTTGTTTTGGATCACAAAGAAACTGTGACACCATTTGATTTTTTTTTTTTTTTTGCATTTATCCAAAATATCTTAATCTATATACTTGGCACTTAGCACTACTTAAAAAAAAAATCACCAACTATGACACTATCAGGCAGCTCTCAGCTAAGCACATTACTCTCCTTTAGTTTAAAAGCTTTAGAACAAAGTTCAGAAATTTAAAACTTGGAATAAAAATGGGCAAAAAAAATTGTAAAGTTGGCGGTAATAAAGTGATCAGCATTGTTAGAATGGTTACCTCAGAGTGTTCAGAACATCAAAGTACCCCTGCAAAACATCTTGCTGAGACAATTGGTCTTGCAGCTTTTTTGGGGGGCGGGGGGGATGGAGTTTTGATCTTGTTGCCCAGGTTGGAGTGCAATGGTGTGATCTCGGCTCACTGCAACCTCCGCCTCCCAGGTTCAAACGATTCTCCTGCCTCAGCCTCCTGAGTAGCTGGGATTACAGGTGCTGGCCACCATGCCCAGCTAATTTTTGTATTTTTAGTAGAGATGGGGTTTCACCGTGTTGGCCAGGCTGGTCTTGAACTTCTGACCTCGTGATCCACCTGCCTTGGCCTCCCAAAGTGCTGGGATTACGGGCGTGAGCCACTGTGCCCGGCCAGTCTGGTAGCTCTTAAGAGGGAAAGATGAAGGGTGAAAAACGAGAAATTGTCCGTCTATATTTCCAATGGTCTATGTCCTTTTAAAATTTTTAATTAATTTTTTTTTTTTAAAGACAGGATCTTGCTCTGTTGCACAGGCTGGAGTACAGTGGCATGATCATGGCTCACTGTAGCCTTGAACTCCTGGGCTCAAGCAATCCTCCCACCTCAGTCTCCCTAGTAGCTGGGATTATAGGCATGAGCCACCCTGCCTGGCTCCTACATCACTTTTTTGTCCTTATGACATCTGTTTTTAAAAATGTCCTTTCCTCTGTTTGCAAAGGGCAAAAATAAAACCATAATAAAAAATAAAGTAAAATGTACTTTCCTCAACACGATTAAGAGATACAGTTTTAGAGACAAATAACATTCAGTGCTCACTAAAATTATCAAATTTTTAATATGGAAATAGATGGGTTTATATGGCATTCTTTATAATACAACAAATTCTGTAAAGGGAAATATGTTGAAAATGCTGGGTCTGTAATTGACAGATCGCCAAAGAATAAATTATATCCTGTGCTGTAATTATGTATTCAGCAATAATGAATACTAGGAGAAAATAGCAAAGTAGTAATTACACCAATTACAATTGATTAGTTGGTATTAACATAAAAAGATGTGCTCATTGTGTTATACTCTATTATGTCACAAAAGGCTCTGATGTATTAAAGATAGTTGATTTCTTTATAAAGTCCCTTCTTATAATTGACTAAACTCAGTGAGTTTGGAAGGAAACCGGGAATTTGTATAATTACTCATGATAAAAATTTATTATGCTACAATTTTCATTGTTTTATGCTACTGTAGTTTCTAATTTTCTAATGTTTTTCCTGTGTTATTGGTATACTAGCACTGCATTTAAAAAAATGGAACAAAGTAATCCAAAAGAATTGTAATAACTGGAACTCATAAATATCCACTATTGTTTATTTTTCATTAGAAATTGAGATTTAAGGTGGCAAGGTAATTGCTACTCTATATAAAGTAGAGCTCTGTTTCTTTACAAATCTCCAAAGTGTGAATTTAACAATTTAGCAGGACTAATTATTTTAGACCTCTGTTGAGTTGGACGCACTTCATAATTTTAACAATAAAAGTGAAGTCTATGTGGGATTAAATTTAAACTCTGAAAAAAATGCAAAGATCCTTCAATATATGAAACATCAGAGTAAACTTAATTATCTCAATTTTCTCAAGTCATGTAATGGAAAGCAGGCAGGTATAAATTGCTGCTGCATGGGTAATTTATTTCACTTTTTAATGACCTTGTGCCCTCTATGGTCAAACAAGAATACTACAGGAAATAAGCAGGCCCTCTTTTAAAAGTAGGAGAGCATAATAGATAGCAGACTGAAAAGAAGATCTTGAAACTTAGTGAAAAGCCCAAAATAGAAAATAAGCCAAATAACATTTAAGTGTGACTAAGAAGATGTTCTTAGGGCTAGTTTTAGTGAGTGGTAAAATTTAATTGTAATTATAAGCAAAAGTCTAATATATATGGCCATTGACAGAATTCAATTTAAGACCACTTTGTTGTACACACATCAATAGCGTATTCCTTTGAATGCATTTAGTTGTAAAGTGTGGAGGAAGAAGGGAACACTGAGCTAAGATGAAGCTGAGCTTTTTATTATCCTGAATTATGTACCCTTAAAGACCATATCCAAATTCCTTGACCAAACGTTTTTAAGATCTAGAGAAAAAAAAATATGTTAGAGAAACTGTTGGCTGAGTGTGGTGGCTCACACTTGGAATCCCAGCACTTTGGGAGACCAAGGTGGGTGGATCACTCGTGCCCAGGTGTTTGAGAGCAGCCTGGGCAACATGATGAAACCCCATCTCTACAAAAACCAGAAATATTAGCTGGGCATGGTGGCGTCTGCTTGTAATCCCAGCTACTCGGGTGGCTGAGGAGGGAGAATCACTTGAGCCCAGGAGATTGAGGCTGCAGTGAGCTGAGATTGTGCTACCACACTCTAGACTGTGCAACAGAGTGAGACCCCGTCTCAAGAAAAAAAAAAAAAGATTTCTGGTTGGTAAAATGTGGTAACTAAAAGCAGAACTTGAAAGTTGCACACATCACTTCAGTTCCTATCTCACTGGACACAACCTAGTCACACAGCATATGTACATGGTTGGATGGGAAGCTGGCAGTTAAGTTTTTAGTTGAGCATCCATATGCCCAGCTAAAACTTCTATTATTATAGGAGAGGATAACATATATTAGAGGGGCAAGTATGTAGTCCCTGCTACAGTAAGTCACTGAGACAACAAGCTCTGGGTTTACCCCTTTCCTTCTCAAAGACATGTAAAAATACAACCAAGTGAGATATGCATAGGGATCATCTTGAATCTGTATGATATATTTAGAAAGAAAGTTATTAAAAACTGCAGGTTTTGGCTGGGTGTGGTTCACGCCTGTAATCCCAGCACTTTGGGAGGCCGAGGCGGGTGGACTACTTGAGGACAGGAATTTGAGACCAGCCTGGCCAACATGGCAAAACCCCATCTCTACTAAAAACACAAAAATTAGCCAGCCGTGGTGGCATGTGCCTGTAACCCCAGCTACTCAGGAGGCTGAGGCAGAAGAACTACTTGAACCTGGGAGGCAGAGGTTGCAGTGAGCCAGGATTGCACCATTGCACTCCAGTCTGAGTGACAGAGAGAGACCTTGTCTCAAAACACAAAAACGAAACTTTAAGTTATTTATTTATTCATTTAATTTTTTTTTTTTTTTAAAGATAGGGGTCTTACTATGTAGGTCACAAGCTGGTCTCAAACTCCTGGGTTTCAGCGATCCTCTCACCTGAGCCTCCCAAAGTGCTGGGATTATAGGTGTGAGCCACCGTGCCCAGCTAAAAACTGCAGATCTTAAGTTACAGTGAATAACAAATTACTTGGCCCACATCTCTCAACAAACCACAATAGCCAGCGTATTGACTTTTATGGCTATTTCCCAGCACAAACTATGAAACAGACAGACCATCCCAGTTCTCCACTACTAAAATTATGCCATAATAAATATAACCTATTATATTTTTCTTTAGAAAGAAAAAAATCCTAGGGAGTAGTTGGGTGAACTGCTTATCATACTGGGCCAGCTAAGTGAAAGGGGTTATCTCTCTCTCTCTCTTTTATTTTATGTTGGCCATAGTTGGCCAAGTTGGTCTTGAACTGCTGGCCTCAAGTGATCTTTCCCCCTCCACCTCCCAAAGTGCTAGGATTACAGGCGCGAGCCACTGCTCCTGGCCAAGGGGTTGCCTCTTAACTCAGGTAAGATCCAGGGTGTAATAGACATGTTGTCATTATCTGCCCAACTACTTCCTCTCCTGATAGAAGCACCATCCTATCTTACTTTGGGGAGCTATTACTCCAATCCAATCAACTGCCAAGCATAGTACTCTACCCTCAATTCTACAGGTATATGATTGATATCTGGCCAATCAAAGTGCCCCCAAGTCCTAGCTATACTTCTGACTCTAAGGACTGAACGTGAAATTTAGAGCACATCAATCAAAATCTTCTGAAATAATATATACTGATATATTTGCTTCCTTCTAAGGCTGCTAAACTGAGATGATGTAAGTCCGGAGCTGCCTGCGGCTTTGGCCTCTGTTGTATAGAGGAAGCCTATTTGTAGGAGACAATATGGCCAGAAAGAGAAACAGAGAGATGAAAAACAGGACGACATGGGATCTCTGGAATTATTTTTTATATTTTATTTATTGAAAAAAAAATTTTTTTTGAGACAGGGTCTCACTTTGTCACGCAGGTTGGAGTCAGCTGTGTGATCATAGCTCACTGCAGCCTGAAACTCCTGCCTGAACCTCCCCAAAGTGCTAGGATTACAGGCATGAGCCACCATGCCCAACTGGAATCCCTGGATTTAGTTGACAGATGCAGCTAGTTCCACCTCTGTGCTTACAAATTAAATGAACCAATAAATCCCCCTTTACTGCTTAAGGTAGTTTTAGTTAGCTTTCTGTCACTTGCAAACAGACTTCTAATATCCAGAAATAGACTTCTGAGGATAGAGGAAGTGAAGTGGGTCTAATGTAATAAATGTTAGTTCTCAGGGTAGAAAGCAGGGTGAAACAGAAATAGAAACTTCTGTTCATGAATAGGTTTACAGAGTGTCCCATTAGTCCAACTTATTTTTGATTCTATGGTATCCAACAAATTTGTATTGAAATTAAATGAAATGTGGTTTCTGTGTTCTTCTGGCACTAAATAAACATAGTACCTTGAGTGGCAGTCTTATGAATAATTTTCATTTTCTTTTTATCTGCATTTTCTGATTTGCCTATAATAAACATATGTAGATTTTTCACCATGTTAAATCAAACATTTATCATTATTCTTTATCAACTATTGTATTAGTTTCCTCAACATTTATCATCACTCTTTACCAACCATTGTATTAGTTTCCTATCAGTGCCGTAGCAAATTGCTATAAAGTGGGTGGTTTCAAGCAAAACATATTTATCATCTTACAATTCTGAAAGTCAGAATAAAGTGGGTCCGCAAAGCAGTTTCTCCTGGCCAACACTCTGATGGGAGATTTGTTTCCTTGCCTTTTCTAGTTTCTAGACACCACCTGCATTCCTCAGCTCATGGCCCCCTTCCTTCATCTTTTAAGGCCTGCAGGTTAGCATCCTTTCTCCTCTCTAACCTTCCACCTTCTACCTCCCTCTTAAAAAGACCCTTGGAGATCCACTCCAGACCCTGTTTGCCTGGGTATCAGCAGCAGAGGCTGCAGAACAGCAAATGGTGTTGCCTGATCATTCCTCTGGAAGTTTCATCTCAGAGGGGTACCTGGCCGTGTGAGGTGTCAGTCTGCCCCTACTGGGGGGTGCCTCCCAGTTAGGCTACTCGGGGGTCGGGGACCCACTTGAGGAGGCAGTCTGTCCGTTCTCAGATCTCAAACTCTGTGCTGGGAGAACCACTACTCTCTTCACAGCTGTCAGACAGGGACATTTAAGTCTGCAGAGGTTTCTGCTGCCTTTTGTTTGGCTATGCCCTGCCCCCAAAGTCTACAGTAACCAAAACAGCATGGTACTGGTACCAAAACAGAGATATAGACCAATGGAACAGAACAGAGCCCTCAAAAATAATACCACACATCTACAACCATCTGATCTTTGACAAACCTGACAAAAAAAAAGAAATAGGGAAAGGATTCCCTATTTAACAAATGGTGCTGGGAAAACTGGCTAGTCATATGTAGAAAGCTGAAACTGGATCCCTTCCTTACACCTTATACAAAAATTAATTCAAGATGGATTAAAGACTTAAATGTTAGACCTAAAACCATAAAAACCCTAGAAGAAAACCAAGGCAATACCATTCAGGACATAGGAATGGGCAAGGATTTCACGTCTAAAACACCAAAAGCAATGGCAACAAAAGCCAAAATTGACAAATGGGATCTAATTAAACTAAAGAGCTTCTGCACAGCAAAAGAAACTACCATCAGAGTGAACAGGCAACCTACAGAATGGGAGAAAATTTTTGCAACCTACTCATCTGACAAAGGGCTAATATCCAGAATCTACAAAGAACTCAAACAAATTTACAAGAGAAAAACAACCCCATCAACAAGTGGGCGAAGGATATGAAAAGACATTTCTCAAAAGAAGACATTTATGCAGCCAAAAGACACATGAAAAAATGCTCATCATCACTGGCCATCAGAGAAATGCAAATCAAAATCACAATGAGATACCATCTCACACCAGTTAGAAGGGCCATCATTAAAAACTCAGGAAAACAACAGGTGCTGGAGAGGATGTGGAGAAATAGGAACACATGTTGGTGGGACTGTAAATTAGTTCAACCATTGTGGAAGACAGTGTGGCGACTCCTCAGGGACCTAGAACTAGAAATACCATTTGACCCAGCCATCCCACTACTGGGTATATATCCAAAGGACTGTAAGTCATGCTGTTATAAAGACACACGCACACATGTTTATTCTGGCACTATTCACAATAGCAAAGACTTGGAACCAACCCAAATGTCCAACGATAGACTGAATTAAGAAAATGTGGCATATATACACCATAGAATACCATGCAGCCATAAAAAATGATGAGTTCATGTCTTTGTAGGGACATGGATGAAGCTGGAAACTATCATTCTCAGCAAACTATTGCAAGGACAGAAAAACCAAACACCACATGTTCTCACTCATAGGTGGGAATTGAACAATGAGAACACATGGACACAGGAAGGGGAACATCACACACCGGGGCCTGTTGTGGGGTAGGGGGAGGGGGGAGGGATAGCATTAGGAGATATACCTAATGTAAATGACGAGTTAATGGGTGCAGCAAACCAACATGGCACATGTATACATATGTAACAAACCTGCACGTTGTGCACATGTACCCTAGAACTTAAAAGTATAATAAAAAATATGTATTTAAAAAAAACCAAAAACTTGATATGTATCCAAATTTGGCATGCACCATTTTCCTTAAACTTTACTATGAGATCCTGAAAAAAAAAAAAAAAAAAAAGACCCTTGGGATTACATTGGATCTACCCAAATAATCCAGGATAATCTCACTTTAAGAGCCTTAATCACATGTGCAAAGTTCTTTTGCCATGGAAAGTAACACATTAACAGGTTCCAGGGATTAAGATCCGGACATCTTTAGGGGCCATTTTGCAGCCTTCCACAACTATCTACATGTAAATGAATATGAAAGGTAATTAATATAAAAACTGTGAAGTAAGCACAGCCTACCTTTGTAAATAAAAGGCACAATTTCAATGGTTGGATGAAAGCTCCCAGGGAAAAACAAGCTGGTCTGGCTTCAGCTTCCCTGACAGTCACAAAGCCTATTCTGGGGAAGTGAGGGAACAAAGCTTTAAGTGATTTCTTGGAAACAAAGGGCTTAATATTGTTGGGGTTTCTGGCCAGGCTGGAACGTGCATTTGGCAGGCATAAATTCAGGGATGAACTCCTACGAATTTCTATTTGCAAGCTCTCCAAGAGTAGGTACATAGTAGAACATTTCCAGCAGGTCAAAGAAAGAACAGGAACTTCAATAGAACACAGAACACAGTCTTGGGGACTCGGGAGGAAGGGTGGGAGTGGGGCAATGGATAAAAGACTACAAATGGGGTGCAGCATATACTGCTTGGGTGATGGATGCACCAAAATCTTACAAATCACCACTAAATAACTTACTCATGTAACCAACCACCACTTGCATCCCAATAACCTGCGTGTGGTGGGGAAGAACACGGTCAGATTGTGGGCCAATTTTCCCCTGGGCTGTTTCTCAGTGTAAAATGATGGTACAACGATAGCAGGCATCTTTGTGATGACAGCTCTCATGAGCCACAGTGTTCCAATCTGAACCAGTTGCCTTCTACGGAGTGTACATATATAATCCTGACAGCCAGCCCTTCACCAAGCTCTTTGGAAGAGTCCCATCACTGCTTCTCTGTGTTTGGCTGGAAGAGCACACATCCTTCAGCAGCCCCTTGAGAAATGATATTCAGGAAGTAAATGCTTTTGAGATCTCATATATCTCCAAGTGTCTTTACTCTACCGTAACCCTTGGCTTATAATTTGGCTATGCAAAGAGTTCTAGGTTGGAAATAATTTTTTGTAAGAATTCCAAAGGCACTTCTACATTGTCTTCTTTCTAGCTTCCAAAGATGTTGTTGAGAAGCTTGAAGACGTTTTGATTCTTGATCCTTTATATGTAACAATCCGCCCCTCCATCCCCCCTACACACCTGCAGAATCTTCGTGTGCTTGGGTGTTCTCATATCTCACAAGTAACATGCTCCGGAGTTGGTCTATTTTCATCCATTGTGCAGTGACCTTTTGACTCTGGAAATTCTATCAATCAATCAGTTCTGGAAAATTCTGAATTATTTTGATGACTTCTTCCCTCCTGTTTTCTCAGGTTATTCAGCTACTGACTTTCCAGACCAGTCCTCCTATTTTCTCTTCTCTGTTTTCCATGTTTGTCTTTGTTGGCTCCACTTTCTTTGAGTGTGTCAACTTTAATTCCTAACTTTCCCATTGAATTTTAATTCCTGCTACCATATTTTTTAATTTCAACAAGCTGTTTTGTTCTGTTTCTTAATAACATCTTATATATTATTATGGCTGCAATATCTCCTCTGAGGATTTTTTTTTGAGACACGGTCCGGCTCTGTCACTCAGGCTGGAGTGCAGTGTCACAATCACAGTTCATTAAAGGCTTGAATTCCTGGACTCAAGCAATCCTCCTCCCTCAGCCCCCCAAGTAGCTGAGACTATAGGCGCACAACACCATGTCTGGCTAATTTTTTTATTTTTTGTAAAGATGGGGGTCTCACTACATTGCCCAGGCTAGTCTCAAATTTCTGGGCTCAAGTTATCCTCCCACCTTGGCCTCCCAAAGTGCTGGGATTTACAGACATGAGCCATCACACCCAGCCTGAGGATATATTTTTTAAAAATAATTTTTTTCTTCTTGCATCATCTATTTCTCCATAGTCTTTCCCAGATTTGTTTTACTCCTTATCTTTCACAATGTAGAACTGCCTTATCTGGTGATCCTCAACTGTCTATTCGTGTTTAAAAGTCGGGAGCTAAAGCACGGTTTAGAAGCTGTGTTGGTTGGGGGGTGGTTTGTAGAGCCTCTCTGCTCTGTGTCCTGGCTTGGTCATTTGTTGGCAAACTCTCAATTTCAACAACTGTAGTAGGTCTTTTCTCTTAGGCTGGTCAGATACTCCACAACTCTTCCAATTTCCTTCTGAGAGAAGTCCGAGGGTGGAGAATGAAGAGATGGATGACAACACTCCATATGCATTCATTCCCACAATCCCTATCTTCAGCACAGAAATGTGGCTCTCGCTAGGCGCGGTGGCTTACACCTGTAATCTCAGCACTTTGGGAGGCTGACTTGGGCAGATCACCTGAGGTCAAGAGTTTGAGACCAGCCTGACCAACATGGAGCAATCCCATCTCTATTAAAAATACAAAATCAGCCGGGCGTAGTGGCACATGCCTGTAATCCCAGCTACTTAGGAGGCTGAGGCAGGAGAATTGTTTGAACCCAGGAGGTGGAGGTTGCGGTGAGCCAAGATCAGACCATTGAACTCCAGCCTGGGCAAAAAGTGCAAAACAAAACAAAACAAACAAAAAAAAAGAAATGGGGCTCTCAATTGTCTTAAGGTACTTTCGAAAGTACTGACCATTTATCAATATCACAGATCAAAAAGTTCTAGGTTTATTTTGTATTATAATGAACATCCTTTTATTTTTTCAAAATTGAAAAATAATTTTTAGATTTTTCAAATTTATATTTATCAGTTATTGAGATGAACACCTCTCATTAATTTTTTTTTTTTTTTTTTTTTGAGACGGAGTCTAACTCTGTCACCAGGCTGGAGTGCAGTGGTGCAATCTCGGCTCACTGCAACCTCTGCCTCCTGGGTGCAAGCGATTCTCCTGCCTCAGCCTCTCGAGTAGCTGGGACTACAGGCGCATGCCACCACGCCCAGCTAATTTTTGTATTTTCAGTAGAGATGACGTTTCACCATGTTGGCCAGGATGGTCTCGATCTCTCGACCTCATGATCCGCCCACCTCAGCTTCCCAAAGTGCTGGGATTACAGGTGTGAGCCACTGACCTTGCAATAATTTTCAGTCAGTCTTTATACATTAAGACTACCTTGCTTCGTTTAAGACAGGGTCTTGCTCCGTCACCCAGGCTGGCGTGCAGTGTCACAATCATAGCTTATGGTGGCCTTGAACTCCTGGACACAAGTGATCCTCCTGCCTCAGCCTCTCAAAGCACTGGAATTACAGACGTGAGCCACCACACCTAGCAACACTACCTTTTGATATGTTGCAAATATTTTTTCTGAATTGGGCAGGAATCTTTTACACAATTTAATTCCTTACAAGTAGAGAAGTAAGAACATTAACTCTGGAGTTCAAAACCTGACTGACACTTTCTATAAAAAAGCTGACACTTTCAGCTATAAAACTCTGGCAAGTTATGTTATTTAACTGGTGTCTGTTACATGTCCACATATGAGAAAAACAGTAACGCCTCCTGAGGTTTTTGTGAGGACCAAATAATTTTTATTCACATACATCTAATTCATCTACCTAAAGTGTTCAGAACAATGTTCAGCACATATTAACTTGATATAACTGTTACCTATGATGATGATGATGATAATGATGACTGTACAGTCACTGTCTTTCTGAAGTCTTGTTTGGTGATCAAGAATGTGTTTAGAACTATCTCTTTATTAGACAAAGTCATAAACCAAAAATTTCCAACTTCCTGCACATGTTGAAAGCTTTAAATAAGGATCCTTGGATACAAAATATGGTCCACATGGCTGAATATTAATTCTATGACACAATATTATTCTATCATACTTATTTTGAAAGCCTTAAGATTTTCTTTTATGGCTATAAAATACCACCAAGCTAGATATTTTAATTCTGTTGAGATATACAAATAGAATTACCACAGCAGCCTACACCTTCTATGATTTCTAAACACTTAAACATCAATGGTTTTGGGAAGATGCTGTTGTCCTTCACAGTTCATTAAAAGTTCAGATGCCTTTTGTGAAAGCCCAACTTTTCTTCTACCTGCTAAATTGTCTTTTCAGAAGTCTTGCCGGATGTTTTCTTTGTTTGCCTCTCCATGTTGCTGCTTAATTTGATAGATTTCATTTTCTAGCTGAACAATAGTCCGTTCAATCTCATAATTCTTACTGACCAGGGATACCCAACTAGAATGGGGGGGAAGAAAAGAAAAAAAATTACTCAATGTAAAACTTCTCTTAGAAGATTTTATTTTAAATGTATACACATGTTCACCCAGAGCTATAACACTAACCTTCACTTTTTTTTTTTTTTTTTTTGAGACGGAGTCTCGCTCTTGTTGCCCAGGCTGGAGAACAATGGCGCAACCTCAGCTCACTGCAACCTCTGCCTCCCGGGTTCAAGGGATTCTCCTGCCTCAGCCTCCCGAGCAGCTGGATTACAGGCACACGCCACCACAGCTAGCTACTTTTTTTGTATTTTTAGTAGAGATGGGGTTTCACCACGTTGGCCAGGCTGGTCTCAAACTCCTGACCCCAGGTGATCCACCCACCTCGGCCTCCTAATGTGCTGGGATTACAGGCATGAGCTACCATGCCTGGCCTAACCTTCACTTTCAACTTTCCATTAAAAAAAATCAAGGCACAATTGTGAAAAAGTAGGTAAAGGGTACATGGAATCTCTCTGTATTCTTTTTTTTTTTTTTTTCATAGACAGGGTCTTGCTCTGTTGCCTAGGCTGAAATGCAGTGGTGTGATCACAGCTCACTGTAGCCTGGAACTCCTGAGCTCAAGCAATCCTCCAACCTCAGCCTCCTGAAGAGCTAAGACTACAGGTGCATGCCATCATGCCTGGCTCATTTAAAAGCATTTTTTTGTAGAGACAGGGTCTCGTTATGTTGCCCAGGCTGGTCTTGAACTCCTGGCTTCAAGCAATCCTCCTACCTTGGCCTACCAAGGCACTAGGATTACAATGTGAGTCACCACACCTGGCTCTCTGTATTATTTCTTACAATTGCATGTGAATCTATAATTATCTAAAAATAAAAGTTCAATTAATAAAAAAGCAAATTAGAAACAGATGAGAGAACTTGCAAACCAGAAGAAAGAGGAAAGTGTGATGAAGATAATATTTAATTTAATCAACAAAAAGGAAAGAGGCAATAGTTTATTAAATTGAGGAAAAAGCGTGAAAGGGTACCAAAGAGACTGATAACACGTACATGGAGATGGTGGAACAAGAATGACTTGAGTAATGAAGGGAGAAAGGGAATGGCCAAGCAAAAAAGAAGAGAGAAATGACACAAATATTCAAGATTATATTGTATAAAGGTATACATGTGTGTATGTAAAAGAACATTTTTAAAAATGCATAAACCTGAGGTACAAAAAAATTATCAAGTATGAAATCTCCCTCCCTAGAAGATTTTATAAAATAATTTTTTTCCTTTTTTTTTTTTTTTTTTTAAAGACTAGTTCTTACTCTGTTGCCCAGGCTGGAGTGCAGTGGTGTGATTATGACTCACTGCAGCTTCAACCTTCCAGGCTAAGCAATCCTCCTGCCTCAGCCTCCAGAGTAGCTGGGACTACAGACATGTGCCACCATGCCTATTTTTTTTTTTCCGTTTAAAAGGAGAATAAAGGTAGAGTTCTATTCAAGGCCAAAAATACTAGACTAAAAACAGGGTATTCTAAGACCAGAATCCTTTAGCAATGGTTCAATTTAGCAAAGGATCCTTCACCAATGGTTCAATTCTCGTTTATAGTTCTCTTTAACACCTTATAAAGAGGCAGAGACAGGGAAGGGTGAATTCAGAAAATAGCATTTCTTTGCTACCTGTGGCATCTCATTTGAATGCTATTTGAATCATATTATTGAATCGACCTTAGAAAGGGCTACACAATTTAAAAGATGATGGAATTATAGATACTCACTTTGACTCCATTTCTCTCAATTTAGATCCAGCTGTGAGTTGCATGTTCTTTCTCTGCCAGTTTAAATCTTGAATATGTTTTCTGTAAAAAATTATTTATACAACCCAATTACATTTTAACGTAAGACCTAAATCAACAGAAAACTCTATAACACAAGAGAATATCTTCATCCCATGAGAACAGTATTATGTAGTTATAGGCTAACTGTAGAAACTACCTTTGTTCTAATTATTTTTTGATTACAAGTTTCATAAAACATGATCATTGTGAGAAATCACACACACACAAACACACACACACACACACACACACACAAGCACACACAGATTACAAGGCTCAAGTCCCCCCTCTCATGCATGTCTCCTTTTTCCTGATAACTCCTGTTGAGTTTTTGCTGGGTGTCCTTCCAGGCTTTCCTATATGTGTGTGTAGAAATTGGTTTTAAAAATCAGATTATATGTGTTATTCTGCAACTTTTCCCCCTCTAAAAGTGCCTTTCTATGTTTGCAGACTTGCAAGCTGCAAGTGGCAGAGATGTTTTCAGACCTCAGGCCTATTTCTCCTCTACTTAGGTAGGGCAAACCCAGTGTCAGATATTGAACAAAGAGAGTGGATCAATTGTTTACTTTCATCTGGCTGTAGTCTCTTTGCTTTCTTTTTCCTCCTATTTTCTATTTATTAAAGGTTCACTTAAACTTCATTCTGTAACAGGAAAAAACAATTTACCTTAACTTCTGAAGTTCCTTCTGTGCGTGTTCAATCATATGAACTAGATTTCTGAAGGAAAAGAGGAAAATCAGATTAAAATACATTAAAATAGTACTAATTAAAAGTGAACTTTTTCAAGTTTTTCTGCCAAAAATCGTATTCATGGAGCTCTGTGCCAATAACTATGTTGGACACTCCATGATCGAGGACTGTCACCCATGCTGGAATGCAGTGGTGTGATCATGGTTCACTGCAGCCTTCACCTCCCATGATCAAGTAATCTTCCTGCCTCAGCCTCCCAAGGAGCTGCAATCCTCCCACCTTGGCCTCCCAAACTGCTGGGATTACCACGCCCTGCCTGATACTTGGAGTACTTAGGTTACTTTTTTTTTTTTGAGACAGTCTCGTTCTGTTGCCCAGGCTGGAGCGAAGTGGTGAGATCTCAGCTCACTGCAGCCTCTGCTTCCTGGTTCAAGCGATTCTCCTGCCTCAGCCTCCCAAGTAGCTGGGATTACAGGCATGTACTGCCATGCCTTGCTAATTTTTGTATTTTTTTTTAAGTAGAGATGGGGTTTCACTATGTCGGCCAGGCTGGTCTTGAACTCCTGACCTCAAGTGATCCATCTGCCTCGGCTTCCCAAAGTGCTGAGATAACAGGCGTGAGCCACTGTACCCGGCTTTTTTTTGCGGAGGGGAGGGACAGAGTCTTGCTCTCCTGTTGCTCAAGCTGGAGTGTAGTGGTGCAATCATGGCAGCCTCAGCCTCCTGGGCTCAATTGATCCTCCCACTTCAGGCCTTCAAAGTAGCTTGGATTACAGGCATAAGCCACCATGCCCGGCTAACTTTCATTATTTTTTTGTAGAGACAGGGTTTCACCACGTTGTCCAGGCTGGTCTTGAACTCCTGGGCTCAAGCAATCTCCCCACCTCAGCCTCCAAAGTGTTGGAATTACATGTGTGAGCCACACGGCCTTTTGTCACTTCTTAAACTGTCATGACTTCTTGTCATAGAAAAGATGGAATATATCTGAGTACCCACTTATTTTATTTCTCAACCCCCTTTTATCTCTATATTTCTGCATATACATTCATCTTGTCATTCTCTCCTCCTGTCTACTGCTAACTAGAGAGAGGTGAGAAAAAGAAAACTGTTGTAGAATGAGATATCAGTCCATATTTGCATGTAACATATGCATAGCAAAATAAAAAACAGATACCAGTCCAGGTCAGCTGTAACTAGCACAGGGGAAAAGTTCAATAATACAGAGTACCATATAATTATTTTAGAGAAGTAATAAAACAGATTTTAATCTCTTTTTTAAGTTTAAATAACAGCTTTATTAAGATATAATTCCACATCATATCAATTTCCTCTTAAGGCAGTGGATCAATCACCTACAGGGTCCATTTTTACCACATCTGGCCCTAATGTGTTCTTGCTCTAAATCTAATATTGTTTCCTGGCTTTTGTGACTCAAATTTTCTGCTGCTCACCTGAGTTATTCTCCTACCTCTACTGACTGGTTTCCTTGCATTAGCTGCAATTCTCTCAAGATTCAGTCTTTAAACAGCTGTGCCTCTCTAGGCTTTCCCTCAGGTCATCCCCCTTTCCTTGACTTTGACAATCACTCCATGCTGAGGACTACTGATTTTAGTGCTCTATTCCAGACTTCTGACCACCAACAGGGAGCTTTCCTTTGAATTGGCTCTCCCTGAAAGTTTAGTTTGTCTTCTCCCTTCTCCCACCCTTCCTCTTAAATATACTTTGATAAAATATAGTACATCTCCTCTGGAGAAGTGTCCACTGAATTTGGAGGAGACAAAATATGCTCAGGGGAATGTTAAGCACTACAGAGCACTTTGTGATTAAATGGAAAACAAGTGATGTGCACAATAATTCTGTGTATAGTTACTCAGAAGAGGGAGACAATACTAGAAGCAGAATTTCAATCAGGGAAGAAGACAAGTAAGCAAACTAGAGCTGAGCCCTAAACAAGCTGAATTTGGGTAGAACAGGTAAAGACAAGGGCAAGTAAAGGCCCAGAGGCAGGATTTACAATAATCACCAGAGAAAGGACTAGTTTGGGTTGAGTTAGAAGTCTACAGTTGAGGTAGTAAGGAAAAGCCCTTGAATACCATGTTAAAAAGCCTGGCCCAGCCGGGTGCTCACACCTGTAATCCCAGCACTTTGAGAGGTTGATGCTGGAGGATCACTTGAGGCCAGGAGCTCAAGACCAGCCTGGCCAACATGGTGAAACCCCATCTCCACAAAAAATACAAAAATTAGCCAGGCATGGTGGTGTGTGTCTATAATCCCACCTACTCTGGAGGCTGAGGCAGAAGAGTTGCTTGAACCCGGGAGGGTTGCAGTGAGCTGAGATTGTGGCACTGCAATCTAGCTTGGGCGACAGAGCAAGATTCTGTCCCGCCCCCCGCCCCCACCTCCAAAAAAAAAAAAAAAAGTTGGCCTCTACCTTGCAGGTAATAGGGAATTATTAAAGGTTTTCAGGTAAGTTGACAGCAGTGTTCTTTTCAATGTCATATTTTTTCCTCTGCATCTATGCTCTCCATTCCTGGAATGTTTTCCTTGTTTCCTTCTAAACATCCCAATTTCACCTTTCTTCAACAACCTTCAACTTAATGCCCCATCTTTTTTTTTCTTTTTTTGAAACAGACTACAGGTGTGTATCACCATACCTGGCTATTTTTTTTATTGTTTTCTATAGAGACAGGGTTTCACTACGTTGCCCAGGCTGGTCTCAAACTCTTGGCCTCAAGTGATCCTCCTGTCTCAGCCTCCCAAAGCACTAGGATTACAAGCGTGAACCACCACGCCTGGCAATGCCCCATCTCTTAACGCTTAGTTTACAGACCACAGCACACAATGTAGCACTTGCCCCCATATTGCCAAAAATGGACTATTGGTTACTTGGCATAAAACTTATTATCTCTTCCATTAGATAAAGCTTCTTGAGAAGAATCACATTTTTCCATTTTGTGAAACAGATTTATTGATGTCGCTTACATTTCTTAATCACCCTAATCCCATTCTTTCTTCTTTTCCCCCCTTGCAATATATAGATATATAAAAGAAAGTTGTTGGCTTTGCAGAGTTTCCCAAATTCTGGATTTTGTCCACTGGATCATTTTTATGTGGCTACAAATATTAAATGCATAATTCTGAAGATTTGAGAAACAGTATTATCATTTCATGGTTTTGCTTTATTTTATATAGCTATGTTTCAGGAAACATACTCTAATGAAAATTGTACATACTGTTATGAAGTTCAGTGGCCTTTTTCTCTTAAATTGTGAATAGACACTCAGGAAATTTTAGGGCACAAAGGGGCTATGCAGATAATCTAACCACTGAATTTTGCAAGCAAGGAATCTGAATTCTAGATAGACAATAAATACTAAAGCTAGAGCTAGTTACATGGAACAGAAACAGGATGTCAGTGGCTTGTTTTGACAACAAATACTTGCTCAAACTTATTTGTAATCCCAAAATTACTACTTGTAGTGTTTTGCAGTCATTCATGGACATGTGCACAGTGGTGAAAATCTGAGCAGCTGAGCATGCACATTTTCAGCTGAGGATGAACAAGGAGGTGCTTTGCCTTCTTGTTTTAGCTCTCATACAGAAATAACCAGAGGATGAAGTTCAAGTTCCAAGTCTGGGATCTGTTAGTGGGGCAGTTTCAAGAAAGTTACTTTACATTTCTCAACTTTGTTTTCTCTTTTATAAAATAAAGAAGTCTACCAGGATGAGTTTATTTTAGGATTTAAGATTATAATCTATTTGAGAGATATGTATATGTGTGCACATGAATATGTATATATTTCCCCTAGGAGAAATGGTACAGTATTTGCTAATTCAGTGTTCACAGGACTTAAAGAACATAACCCATGACTAATGAGAATCAACTGTTTAAGCAACGCTTGATAATATTCTATCAAGTGGTGCTCTGCAAATGGGACCTCAGAACTAGTTTTGTTACAATATTATACAATAAATGTGGTAGTTTGGTTTAGGTCCTGTTAGTACTCTTGAACTTTGAGGTGGGTTTCAAAATAGTGGCCTTTCATATGGGTTGCAGTTCTAGAACATAATCCCAAGACAAAGTCTAGCTATATTATTTTTATCACACTTCCCCTACCTATACTTTGTGGGGTTTTTTTTGTTTGTTTTTTGAGACGGAGTCTCGCTCTGTCACCGCGGCTGGAGTGCAGTGGCGCAAGCTCAGCTCACTGCAACCTCTGCCTCCCAGGTTCAAGCAATTCTCCTACCCCAGTCTCCTGAGTAGCTGTGACTACAGAAGCGCCACCATGGCTGGCTAATCTTTTTTTTTTTTTTTTTTTTTTTTTAGTAGAGATGCGGTTTTACCATGTTGGCCAGGCTGGTTTCAAACTCCTGACCTCAGGTGATCCACCCGCCTCGGCCTCCTGAAGTGCTGGGATTACAGGTGTAAACCACTGCGCCCGGCTTTTCTTTTTCTTTTCTTTCTTTTTTTTTTTTTGAGATAGAGTCTCATTCTGTCGCCTAGGCTGGAGTGCAGTGGCAAAATCTTGGCTCACTACAACCTCTGCCTCCCAGGCTGAAGCAATTGTCATGCCTCAGCCTCCAGAGTAGCTGGGATTACAGGCACACGTTACCATGCCCAGCTAATTTTTTGTATTTTTTTTTTTGTAGAAACGGGGTTTCACCATGTTGGCCAGGCTGGTCTCGAACTCCTGACCTCAAGCAATCCACCCACCTCTGCCTCCCAAAGGGCTGGGATTACTGGCATGAGCCACTGCACCCAGCACCTCCCATACTTTTAAAATGTACTAAAACTTTGGGTGAGATGGAAAGAAAAGAGAAAAAACAAAAAAAACAGAAGATGAAGAAAAAGGTTCTTACTCATTGTATACTTTCCAGGCATTACATCCATGCTGTGACATTAGTTCCAGATTCTCAATTCTAACTGCTTGATGCTCTAACTGGGCCATAGAATTGTTTACACATTCTTGCCATGCAGTAATGTCATTTTTTTGACCAGAGGAGGGGGCTGGAAGCTCATATCTGAAATTAAACAACAAAATAAAATAAAACCATCTATACTGCCAAGCCTTTACATCTCTTCTCAGTAGAATGTCCCATGAGTCTCCATATAGTATAAAAACTACAGAAGACTGAGGATGTAAACCTTGCAATAAGAAACCGATATATGCTAACAATCAATTTACAAATATGATTTAGCACCATTATGTTCACTTCAATGTGAACTGGTTAAATAAGCAACATTACATTCACATAAAAGATTGTTACATTAGCTATTAAATGTTACGGAAGAATATTTAATAATATTAAGATGTCAGTAATATATTAAGGGGAAAAAGCAGTAGACAAAAAAGTTTGCCACCATTTTTGTAAAATACTCACACCCACCCATCCACTAACATACCCATGCACCGGTAGAGAAAAAAATGAGAAGCGATATGGCTCCTTCTATTCTCTCTTCATACTACCCAGTCAGTCCTTCAACACTGCCTCTCTCTCTCTCTCTCTCTCTCTCTCTCTCTCTCTCTCTATATATATATATATATAGTTTTTTTTTCAAGACTGGGTCTCCCTCTGTCCCCAACGCTGGAGTGCAGTGGCACAATCTCGGCTTGCTGCAACCTCCATCTCCTGGGGGGTGTCAAGTGATCCACCTACCTCAGCTTTCCAAGTAGCTGGGTCCACGGGTGCGTGCCACCACACCCAGGTACGTTTATTATTATTATTATTATTATTAATTATTTTTGGTAGAGATGGGGTTTTGCCATGTTGCCCAGGCTGGTCTCAAACTCCTGGATTCAAGCAATCCACCAGCCTCGGCCTCCCAAAGTGCTGGAATTACAGGTGTGAGCCACCACACCCGGCCAACACTGCCAATATTAGCCAGCAAATACATTCTTCACAAATCTCAGCTCATTACTGAGTTACTACAAACTAAATTTTAATTTCCATTTTAATATTCTTACCGTTTCATACTGAGCAATTCAATTGGTTGTCGAGCAGCCAGTCTTTCAAATTCATTTCTCATTATGTCAGTCTGATGTGTAAATCAGAAAAAAGATTTCTAAGATCATGTTGACAACTGAAATTAACAATCACCAAAGAACAGATTTAAGCTACACTACCCATTATAATGAATTGTTTACCTTTCCCTAATTCTTCTCTGAGTTAAATGCTCTCTAGAATCTGAAGCACACACACACACACACACTCACTCACTTCACATTCAGGAAAAGTGACATGTATTAAGGAGCCCACAGAGAAAAGGATTAACCCTAAACCAGTGGTTCTCAATTCCAGAAGCATATCAGAATCAGTTCGACAGTGCTATCGTTTGAATGTTTGTCCCCTCTGAAATTCATACAGAAACTTAATCCCCAATGCAATAGTATTAAGAGGTGGGGTCTTTAAGAGGTGATTGGGTTATGAAGGCTCAATCCATTCATGGATTAATGAGTTATCACCAGAGTGGGTATGTTATAAAAGCCAGTTTGTCTTTCTCTTGTGTGCCCCTACCTTGCCATGTAATGCCCTGTGCTGCTTCAGGACTGTACACCAAGTCCACACCAGCAAGAAGGACCTCACCAGATGCAGCCTGTGGACCGTACACTTTCCAGCCTCCAGAAATCCAAGAAATAATATATTTTTTTTTTTTTTTGGTGAGACGAAGTCTCGCTCTTGTCCCCCAGGCTGGAGCGCAGTGGCGTGATCTTGGCTCATCTCTGCCTCCCGGGTTCAAGCGATTCTCTTGCCTCAGCCTCCCGAGTAGCTGGGATGACAGGCATCTGCCACTATGCCTGGCTAATTTTTGTATTTTTAGTATAGACAGGGTTTCACCATGTTGGCCAGGCTGGTCTCGAACTCCTGACCTCAGGTGATCTGCCTGCCTCAGCCTCCCAAAGTGTCTTTTCTTTATATTCACTATCTTCTCTAGCAATTTTACTGTTCGCAAGTAAATGTAGTATAGCTGTTCTTCTTTAGGGCCAACGTCCTAACCCATTTCCATTCTGCACATTTCCTACCCTGAGGATAAAGAACTGCTTAAAATATTTCTTTGTAGTAATACTTCGGTTATTCCATGTAATTTTAATTTTCTGAGGGTTTCGACTATCTTAACAATTAGACTAAATAAGTATCAAAGGCCTTACAGAAGCCTGCATGAATGTTTAAAAGTTTTTATTAGGCCAGGCGAGGTGGCTCACGCCTGTAATCCCAGCATTTCGGGAGGCCGAGGTGGGTGGATCACGAGGTCAAGAGATCAAGACCATCCTGGCCAACAAGTTGAAACCTCGTCTCTACTAAAAATACAAAAATTAGCTGGGCGTGATGGCACGCGCCTGTAATCCCAGCTACTCGGAGGCTGAGGCAGGAGAATCGCTTGAACCTGGGAGGTGGAGGGTGCAGTGAGCCGAGATCACACCACTGCACTCCAGCCTGGCAACAGAGTGAGACTCCATCTCAAAAAACAAAAAAACAAAAAAACAAAAAACAAAAAACAAAAAATTTCGTATTAAGCATTTCTTTCTGGAGAAAGTATTTTGCAGGGGCTACTGCTAAATTACACACAATCTTAAGAAAATGTAGTTACCTAGTTTCCTGCAAAAAAAAAAAACCAGGGCATTCTAGCTAGAAAATTCTGCAGTGACAGACAAGGAGTAACAGCCAATTAAACAAGAGGCAGTATAAAAATGCAGTATAAGTAGTCTTGAGCCATGTAGCATAGGAGGAACCCTTAATTAACTCACATGCTCAGTAAGTGATAAATCTGGAATTTTAGCTCATCTCTCTCCAAAGACTAAGCCAGTGTTCATGGAGCGGCGGGGGCAATCCCTGCTCATGGAGTAGTCTCATCTTAGCTTTGAGAGGCCTTCCTCAACCACCCAACCTGGAGTCGCCCAGTCACTTTATCACTATCATTCTCTGTGCAGCATTTATCAACAATTTTTCTGATCTATTTATTGTCTGTCTCAACACTCTAGATTTTAAGGTTCATGAGTATGGACCCTGCCGATACTGTTCTCCAATACCCAGAATGGAACAGACCTTCATAAACAGTTGTTAAATGAATTAATGAAAGAATAATTTCAGAGGCAGTTTGAAGAACGGTTAAGGTCTTAGTCAATTAGCCTCTCTAAGCTGCAGTTTTCCCAGCTAAAAAATGGGGATAGCAAACATAGTTATATAGTTTATAGAGCTGTTATGTGCACCAAGTAAGACAGTGAGCCCAGTAAATATTACCAACTATTACTAAGAAAGGATGCCAGGTGTGGTGGCTCACACCTGTAATCTCAGCACTTTGGGAGGCCGAGGCAGGTGATTCACTTGAGGTCAGGAGTTCGAGACCAGCCTGGCCACAATGGTGAAACCACATTTCTACTAAAAATACAAAAATTAGTTGGGCATGGTAGTGCGTGCCTGTAATCCCAACTACTTGGGAGGCTGAGGCAGGAGAATGGCTTGAACCCAGGAGGCAGAGGTTGCAGTGAGCCAAGGAGTTGCACTCCAGCCTGGGCACCAGACCAAGACTCTGTCTCAAAAAAAGAAAGGATTAAATGATCAGTAAACTAATTACAGGAGAATCACTTGAACCTGGGAGTTTACTAATTAAATAATCAGTAAACTAATTACAAAGGTATTTAAGAGAGAAGGAAAAAAACTGGCAAAAGTATTTTAAAAAGTCTGTGATTGAATGCAGTTATCTGAAACCTTCAGAAATCAGTCCAATAAGGAAGCATTACTGTACTTAGTTCTTAATGTGGTTAACATCTACACCTAGGTACAAATATTTAGAAAAAGCATAGGCAAACACGTTCATAGGAACATACGTCTTCTACTTAAAACTCAGCCAAGGCTGGGCATGGTGGCTTACACCTGTATCCCAACACTTTGGGAGGCTGAGGTGGGTGGATCACTTGAGGCCAGGAGTTCAAGACCAGCCTGGCCAACATGGTAAAATCCCGTCTCTACTGAAAATACAAAAATTACCCAGGCATGGTGGCAGGCACCTGCAATCCCAGCTACTCGGGAGGCTGAGGCAGGAGAATCACTTGAGCCCGGAAGGTGGAGGTTGCAGTGAGCAGAGATGGCACCACTGCACTCCAGCTTGGGTGACGTAATGAGGCTCTGTCTCAAACAAAAACAACAACAAACTTAACTAACAATTTTTTCATGTTACTTTAATGTAAATAATATCTTTTTTTTTTTTTTTTTCCCCTTTGAGACAGGGTCTCACTCTATTGCCAGGCTGGAGTGCAATGGCATTATCATGGCTCACTGTAGCAGTCTTGAACTCCCAGGCTCAAGTGATCCTCCCACCTCGGCCTCCTGAGTAGCTAGGACTACAGGTGCATGCCATCATGCCTGGCTAACTTTTTAATTTTTCTTTTGTAGAGAAAGGGTCTCACTATGTTGCCCAGGCTGGTCTCAAGTGATCCTCACACCTCAGCCTCCTAAAGTGCTGGGATTACAGGTGTGAGCCACCACACCCAGCTAAATACTGCCTTTTAATAATACAATCCTTTCATAAATAAACGATTAGGTATAATGGGAAAAAATCCTCCAAGCTGTACATACTGAAATACTTGAATCCAATAATTTAGAAATGATATCTTACATTCCATTTAGCTAACTAGACCCTAACTAGAATCCTGGGTGTACTTCAAGGTTATACATTTAAAATAGTATCATACTCACTGTGTGGAGTAGAACAGCATCTGACTCCTTAGGCAATCATGGACACTCCCTTCTCTAATCCTCTTGTCCTTATACATACCCTCCGCTATAGGTCCTTTACATATTATTACACATTTATACATACTATTGTAAACTTTT
This sequence comes from Gorilla gorilla gorilla, assembly GCF_029281585.2. Lineage (NCBI taxonomy): Eukaryota > Metazoa > Chordata > Mammalia > Primates > Hominidae > Gorilla > Gorilla gorilla. The sequence continues at coordinate 118,985,072 of NC_073224.2, forward strand.
TGTTTTATATATCTAGCTCCTCACTGTATTGTATTTTTCTGTATTCAGAAACCCTATCTTTTTTGGAGAGGATGTTTGTCTTAAACAAAGAAAAGAAAAATTAAAAGAAAACAAAATATATTTAAAAAAACCCATATATCTCTATGATCTCAGAATCTAGAATGGCACCTAGCACTTGTAAAGTATTCATATCAGTGAAAATTCTTGCCTACATTAATCAGAAATGTGTTAATAAAAACATCGGATAGATTACAGAAAAAAGGAGAAGGCTGAGAAAAAAGTAGTATACACTTGGATATGGTTTGTCCTTTCAGTCGTATCACATACATTTGGTAAATAACTAGACTTTAATATGCCACTCTCCAGTGGTTCTAAAGAGCTTAGGTAATTAGGCTTATACATATTTAAAAACCCTAGATCACTTGCTGTGGAGTGAATCTTGGCAGGAGAGGGTCCCTTTGAGAATTTACGCATGGATCCTATCTCAAAGAATGGTAGCCACAAATTTTTGCATTAAGTGACTTGTGGAGCCCCAGAAAGTCTTCCTATGGATCTTAGAATAAGAACCTCGGAGAAGACTTATCTATCTAGTTGTTTTCAATAGACTGACACCTGTACAGTAGGTAAGTAGTAGCTATGCAGGCAACGGTTAAAACTGGAATTTAAAGCTCTCAATCCAAAATAAAGGTTCACAGGAATCCTCGTTCACACCTGGGCTCAAGACATACTTACTTCAAAGGCAGAATAATCCGGGGCTGTCAGGTAGCTCAGGTAGTTCTTAGTAGGTCGGTATCTGCGAGTTTCCTCCTCCACCAGCGCTGCAGCCTAAGAAAGAGAATAGGGACCAGGGTAGAAGTGGCAAATTGTAACATGTTTCAGTACCGAGCCAGCTAGCAGTGAGTCAGCTACAAAGACACCCCGCACTCACCGCTTCCCGCACACCAGGGGCTTCATAACCTTGATCAAAATACGGCAGCGCATCCACCACAACCTCTCCAGCCACCAAACCTGTGCCCGCCATTCTGAGGACCTCAGGTTTGCCTGCGTCTTCTGCGTCTGCGTAAACTCAGTTATATTTAATTACGCCGGCGCCTGACACTGATGTAATCACGTTCCCTGCGTATTGACGTTAGTGCATGCTCAGTTGCTAATTTTGAAGGCGGGTCCGCCCGGTATCTAGAAATTGCCGGGCTCGTTTGTTTTGGGCGGACGTGACGTAACGTCTTGGGTTGTCTGCGTCAGCGAAAGGCCTCAATTTCCTGTCCTCTGCTTACTGCCCTTTTTTTTGCCTGCGAATGGCGGCGATTTGAAGTTGGGGCTTTTCGTTTCCTCCAAAACATTGATATCTGGAAGGGAAGCCCCTTAACACTTTTGGAGGGAACTGGCTGCAGCATTTGGCGGGGAGAGATAAACTGGTTTCCCACCTCTGCTTACTCCCACCTTCTCCCCTTAATCTTCTCTTCCTCTGTGCGAGACTTCTTTCCTTTTTTATTGTAGACACAGGATCTTTGTTCTGCTGCCCAGGTTGGAGTGCAGTGGCGTGATCATAGCTCACTGCAGCCTCAACCCCCCGGGCCCAAGCGATCCTTCCACCTCAGCCTCCCGAGTAGCTGGGCCTAGAGGTGCACACCACCATGCCTGGCTAATTTTTAAATTTTTTTGTAGAGATGGAGCCTTTCTATGTTGCCAAGCCTAGCCTCGAACTCCTGGCCTCCCAAAATGTGGGGAATACAGGCGTGAGCCACTGCACCCCGGGTCGTTCCTCTTTTACTTCCTTGCTGTACCCCAACTATCCTTCCCCCTCGGCGCCCTGAAAACCTTTGCATTGGATAAGTACATTTTTTAAAGAGACTCTAGAATTGGGCGCCAGTCTCCAATTAAAATTGTGAAGCTTTATGGTCTGCGTATCAAAAGGAACCTCAGTTCCTTAAAAATCCTGTCATTTTGCCTTTAGGACTTAACGGTAATAGAATGGCATTCCTCACTGCCTCCGAACCACTGAAGCTGCTGCCCATGCACTTTCTCTTCTGCATGGCTCCTGGACTAAGCAGCCTCCCTTTGATTAAGCAGGTAAAAACCAAATAAAGTTGTCAGACTATATGCCCTGCCCAGTGTGCAGTCTAGACCCAGGCTTTGTCTGCCAAGAGCCTGGAAATGTTGACCTCCGTTATTAAGCCTGGTCAGTCTAAGACTAATTCTTATTACCAAAGTACCATTAGGTAAATGTGCTAGCTATAGATTTAAGTGACATAAAAGATCTTAAAGAATTCTCCAAGGAATCTGTGGGGTTTTTATGTATTTATTCATTAAAAGATCTGTAAACAACATTTTATACAAATCTTGATTCTTTTACAAAAATATCCAGAATTCCTAACACTTTACAGAAACAAAACACAACAGACCTAAGGAAATGAAGCAGCTTCAGGCTGCGAGGATGAAGACACCATTGCTGAAGCAAAGGTCTCCTCCTAGAGGGATAGCCAGGATCCATCACAGTAAACCCTTTTACCCCCATTTTATAAACATCCAATTATTAACTATTCCTGCTGGGTTGGAGTGTAAGAAGAGACCAAATGGAGAGATGTCTAGTAGAAGCCCCACTGGGGGTAACCTGCTTAACATTAAAAAAAAGACAGGCTCAGTTCTATTCCCTGGACCCACATCTGTAGGAATTATATTATACAGCACCAGTCTTAAATGGTGTTCTGCTTCAGATTCATGCATACCTGAATGGGTTGTAATGACAATACTGTACAAGTCAATAAACTGTATCACAATACAACTTACACAGTTTTGTAAGGTTGAATAAATACTTTCTGTTCCAGTTAAAACCATCAGCAGAAACTGAAGAAAACAAACTGACATTTGCTATAACATTAATCAATGAAAAGTGCACCATCTGAACTTGAATTTGCCCATGAGTTTGAAAACACACACACACACACACACACACACACACACACACACACACACACACACACACACAGGCCAGGTGCAGTGACTCATGCCTGTAATCCCAGCACTTTCGGAGGCCAAGGTGGGTGGATCACCTGAGGTCAGGAGTTCGAGACTAGCCTGGCCAACATGGTGAAACCCCCGTCTCCACTAAAAGTACAAAATTAGCCAGGTGTGGTGGCGGGTGCCTATAATTCCAGCTACTCAGGAGGCTGAGGCAGGAGAATTACTTGAAGCTGCGAGGCGGAGGTTGCAGTGAGCCGAGATCACACCATTGCACTCCAGCCTGGGCAAAAAGAGCGAAACTCCATCTCAAAAAAAAAAAAAAAAAACCGAAACAAAACACACACACACCATATACACACACAAAAAAAAACACTGCACCATCATTGAAAACTTTCTCTTTCCAATCACTACTACTACTATTTTAGATATTAAAGGTCTGGATGACTAAGTGGTATATGTTCAAGGAATGTTCATATTTTGAGTCTAATTTAATTAGAGCAAAAATTTCAACATTTCTAGGGGAATAAAAAGAGTCTCATCTAGGCACCTATAAAGTTCCTTATCCTCAGAGCTGAAAAGTGGCTCTGGTACACTTAATAGAAAATTTTTATTAATAAAAGAAATAGCTATATAATCCTATTGAGATGAAATTTCCATCTGTAGGACTAACCAACTTTTTCTGTGTCCATAAAAGTCTTGGCTTCAGTTCTGTGTTGTACAACTTTGGGCAATGTATTTAACTTCTTTGAATTTGTTTTTTTCTTTTTTCTTTTCCTTTTTTTGTTTTTTTGGGATGGAGTCTCGCTCTGTCACCCTGGCTGGAATGCAGTGGCGCGATCTCAGCTCACTGCAACCTCCGCCTCCTGGGCTCAAGCGATTCTCGTGGCTCAGCCTCCCGAGCAGCCAGGATTACAGGCACCTGCCACCACACCCAGCTAATTTTTTGTGTGTATTTTTAGTAGAGACAGAGTTTCACCATGTTGCCAGGCTGGTCTCGAACTCCTGACCTCAAATGATCCACTCGCCTTGGACTCCCATAGTGCTGGGATTACAGACGTGAGCCATAGCACCCAGCCTCAGTTTATTAGTAAAATGGAGATGCAAATATCTATCTCATAAGGTTGATTTAAGGATTGGTTGAGATGATATGCATACATATACCACAGTGCATGGCACATGGTGGACACTAAAAAATAAAGGTGGCTCCCATGCCCTTGAAAGGACATTTTCATATTAGCTATAATTTCACAAAGTTTAAATTTATTTACTTATTTTTAAAATGTTTTTGTAGAGATGGGATCTTGCTATGTTGCCCAGGCTAGTCTCAAACTCCCACCCTCAAACTCCTGCCTTAGCCTCCCAAAGTGGTGGAGATTACAGGTGTGAGCCACTGCATCCAGCCTCCACAAAGTTTAATGTTGACATGTGAGGGACAAGCAAGCTACTCAAATGCCACATAATTTGGAGGAGAAGTTGCAAGATGTCTAATTTTATAAGGTACTTAATAACAGTACCTTATAATATTACAAGTAGGGCTTCCTCCTAAGTGAGATTCCCCTAGATATAATATAAGGCAAAACAATGGAGATATGTGATGAGTCTATTCCTTAGCCCAGGTCAAACAGCCCATGGGTTTAAAGGGGCCATGATAGTTCAGTGATGAGAATTATGTGTATAAGGCTAGTGTTCTCCATTTCCATCATGTCTCTCTACTACCTTAAACTCAGCATTTCTCTCATTATTCTCATCTTTGAGCTATTTTTTAAATGTAACAACAACAAGGCTTTTCCTTGTGAAACACAACTACTTTCACAGACAAAGCACAAAACAGAGAATGAGCCCAAGAATCACATAGAAAAGGCTGCTATAAAAAAAAAATGGAGACAGAGTAAAGATGGCATTGGTTCCAGACCATTCCCAACAATTCTCCAGTGATTACTACAGCAGCAACAGGAGAATCCTCCTCTGACAGCCTGACTCGCCCTTTAACCTTTTAAAATTTCAAGAATTTTGTAGAATACTTCGTGGGATCCTGACCCTTAGAAAAATATTTTCTTTGGCACTTTCTGTTGTATATTCAGGATGGAGACAATCAGAGATTTCATTTCTTTTGCAGAAATTTCATTTTACTTCCTAAAGGGAAAGAAAAGTACAGTGAATGCTCAATTCATTTTTATTTATTGTACATTATTTGAGGTAAGGGATTAACAGGTCACTCAGAACAGCCCAAGAGTTAAGCTGACATCTCAAACTCAGTTGATGTGTTTAACCCCCAAAACAAAAACAAAAATGAACCCCAAACCCCATATGTCTAATTAATTGTAGAGGCAGAAAAGAACTCAGACATCATGTAATCCAGTGGTTTTCAACCTTGACTATAGGTTAAAATCACCTGGCTTCTCCCCAGAGATTTCCTGGAGCCCAGGGGAAAATTTTTTTAAAGTTCTCTGGAGATTATAAAATGTAGTCAGAGCTGGGAACCACTGATCTAATCTAACCCCATTGTATAAAGATGAAATAACAGCCTAAGGCCTAATTTGTCCACGGTTTGTCAGCTAGTGAAGGACAGGGCCTAATTAGGGGGCATATATTTCAAAGACAAAATATAAATATCGTAGAATATAGGTTATTCATTATTTTAGGCTAGCCACACCCCTGTTCTCTTGTATCATACTAGATAATTAACTATTATTGAAAAATCATAAATGTGTTTCTGTATGAAGTAGAAAATTAGAGACTTGTAAGAAATCCTTTTTTGCCTCAGAAGTCCCTCTAAACCAAGTGTTTTTAATCTGGAGTACCAAAGATAGACTTCATGGGGTACATGAGCAGCCTAAAATTATATGCAAAATTTATTTATATGCTGTAAATACATTTTTCTGGGAAAAAGGACCACAGTTTTTACAAGATTCTCCAAGGAATGTGTCCTAGAAAAGATTAATAATCATGATATGCAAACATATCATGAAATAAATAAACTTGTATCAGGGAAGTTCATCTCTGGGAAATGGCCCCACAGACCACTCTGATGAGGGATCCCAAATTTTGAGAAAAATCCTGCTTTTTCTCCAAAACACTTTGAAACTAGCATCATGGTTTATGGTCAGCCTATTTAAGGCTATATTGCTGATCTGATTATAAAGCTTTTGTGATGAGGCCCACTTACTGCAAAGCTTTTTCAGCCACATTTATTTTTTATTTTTATTTATTTTTATTTTTTTTAATTTTTATTTATTTTTTTAGAGACAAGAATCTCACTCTGTCATCTGTGGCAAGATCATCTTACTGAGGCCTCAAACTCCCGGGCTCCAGCAATCCCCCTTGGGCCTCTCAGTCTCCTGCGTAGCTAGAACTACAGGCATGTGCCAGCATGCCTAGCTAATTTTTTTTTTTTTTTTTGAGACGGAATTTTGCTCTTGTTGCCCAGGCTGGAGTGCAATGGTGTGATCTCTGCTCACTGTAACCTCCATCTCCTGGGTTCAAGCAATTCCTCTGCCTCAGCTTCCCAAGTAGCTGGGATTACAGGTGCCTGCCACTAAACCAGGCTAATTTTTGTATTTTTAGCAGAGATGGGGTTTCACCACGTTGGACAGGCTAGCTAGTCTCGAACTCCTAACCTCAAGTGATCAACCTGCCTCAGCCTCCCAAAGTGCTGGGATTACAGGCCTAAGCCACCATGCCCAACCATGCCCAGCTAATTTTAAAATTTTGTGTAGGGATGGGGTCTCACTCTGTTGCCCACGCTGGTGTCAAACTCCTGGCCTCAACCAAACCTCCTTACTTGACCTCGCAAAGTGCTGGCATTACAGGCATGAGCCACCGCGCCTGGTCTTCAGCCACATTTATCTAACAGGAAAACACAGCAACTAACCAAGACTCCGCAAAATTCTATTCATCCCACTGGGCTCCGACTCAGGAATTGTTTCCAAATACTGGATGGCCCGGACCTCAAACAAACCTACAAGGAAAAACTCATGTTGGTGAAACTGTGTAACACTCCAGACTGGGAATTACATAAAATTCTGTGCTTATAACCAGTGTATTATTTCCAGGGCTAAAACAATATTACAAAATAAACAATTCTCATAATAAACAACTCAGATTTTAAGCCCTTGTCGCTTTACAATACTTTTTATTCATAATACAGTAAAATCTTTCAAGGTATTCACTAAATAGAGAGGGAGAACTTTATAATGAAACCGACCTTTAACTCCACTTTTCCGAAGCTCTCGGTCCTGGATGAATCCTGCAAACATCTGAGTCTCCATGAAGAGATCCAGGAAGTGGCGTACACTTCGGGAGGTGTGGGACTTACGGAATGGTTCCCTTTGGAAAACACGCTCCCCACGCTCAGTGACAGTCATGTTCAAAGAATAATGTCCTACCAACTCCACAAAAAACCTGACAAATGCTTCTGACACCAGAGAGTTGAGTGTCACATCTGCTGCAACATGAAAAAAAAAAAAGAAAAAAATCTCCTCAGTTATCTGTATCTGGAAACACTGGCTCTGGTTATGGAAGTCATGCCTAAGAAGTTATAGATTAAAGGACTGAGAATAAATCTAGGAGTGTTCATTCTTCACTTTCTTTCTGCACGACCTAGAAAAGGCTAATTGCTTCTACCCTTCCCTTCATTTTCTTCCCATACATACTCCTTCTACATCTTGCAACCTGGCTTGCACATCTGTTGATTTCATTTTAACTGCTCTTTCAAAGGCCACTGGTGAAAGCCAGCCAAATTTAATCTGCTCTTCTATTTTTATCTCCTTTAAGCTCCATGCTGCATTTGTGCTAACTACCTCCTCATTTCTCTTGTCCCCCACAACTCTATGCTCTTCTGATTTCCTGATTCCTTTCCTGACTTGATGACAAAGCAGTTATTTTTCTCTTGTCCTTTCTTTCTCTTCCTGAGCATGGTGCTGAGACACTCCTCTTCAACATTCCCTTCCGTAAAGGGCTAACTGGCACAGAGATAGAGCTGGCTATGATAATATTGTAATTCCAAACCTTAGTTTTCCAGCCCTGTTATCTCACCTTCTACATTTTCAGGCTACCTACGGGTGGTTATTATTTGGCTGTCCCATTAGCACATAAGTTCCAGCTGTCTAAAGGTCACTATATCAGGTTCTTTTTGGAACTTGGACTATGAATCAATTAAACAAACAATACATATCTAAAGCTAAACCCATTATATTTCCCCAGCAAATAAGTTTCCCTCTCAATATTCCCATTTTTTTAAATAAAGATTTTTTTTCCCCAAAATACAGACAGGGTCTTGCTATGTTGCCCAGGCGCTTGTCTCAAACTCCTGGGCTCAAGCAATTCTCCCACCTCAGCATTCCAAAGTGCTGGCATTACAGATGTGAGCCACCATGCCTGGCTGACATTGCCATTTCATACTGCACTATAATTATTCCATAAAAATAGTGATTTGAGTGCTAAAGGTATGTTGTACTGTATTAAGTGCTTCTACAAACATAATAATCTATTATTTTTATTTTTCCTTTACAGAGGAAACTGAGATGCCAAATGATTAAATGAATTCTCCAGGGTCATCCCATCTAGTAAGTGAAGATGCTGGACTCACAAGTCAGGTGATTTTTAATCCCTATAATATACTACATTATATTGCCTTCCAGGTCCCAGGCTCAAACTTCAGATTCGACTTACACTCCCTCTTTTTCTTCCATATCCAAATCGTCTTTTTTCCCCCCGCCCTTCACACTGTCTCTTGCTCTTTTCCCAGGGATCCACCCAGGATGGGAATCAGGAACCTAAGTTTAGTCAGAGTTCTACCATAAAGCAGTTGCATAACAGTGGGTGGCTCACTTTTCTCAGTTGGCCTGTCCATATCTATGCAGCTAGCAGGGTTGACCAGGTGATTTCCAAGGTCTCTTTCTGAATTACATTTTGACTGTAATCTAGGTTTTTGTTATATTTTGTCCAACACCCTTCCTTCTCATCTCTTTCCTTCTGCAGCTGAGAATCCATGTTCATCACTGCATTTATCTTTTTTCTTTTTTTAATTAATTTTTTTTGTAGAGATGGGGTCTTGCTATGTTGCTCAGGCTGGTATTGAACTTATCCTGCCTTGACCTCCCAAAGTGCTTGAGATCATAGGTATGAGCCACCACACCCAGCCCCAACACTGCATTTATCTTCAACACTTTTGCTTCACTGCTACATCTTAATTTCTTTCTTTTAAAAATTATGTTTTTCTATAATTTATTCTTTCCTTTTTAATGTATATACTTTACATATTCTTTGATATGTATGAATATTTTATAACATCACAAGTGAAATGAATAAATTCTCTACCACAAACAAAGCTTAGAAACAGAACATTACTAATGTCTTTGAAGTTTCCTGTGCGACTCCAATGGCATTCCTCTCCTACTTTCCAACAGAGGGACCATGGAATTTTGTATTTACTATTCCCTTGCCCTGCATTATAGTTTCACTATACACATATAAAACCCCAACAGCATATTAGTAGGTTTTTGTATGTCTTTGAATGGTATACAAAATATTGTATTCTTCTGCAACTTACTGTTTTATTCAACATATGTTTTTAAGATTCATTTTTAGCTGGGTGCAGCTAAAATGGCTCATGCCTGTAATCCCAACACTTCAGGAGACTGAAGCAGGCAGCTCACCTGAGCCCAAGAGCTTAGGACAAGGCTGGGCAACATAGACTCCATCTCTACAAAAAATTAAAGAATTAGCTGAGCGTGGTGGCACAGAAGTGTGGTCCCAGCTACTCAAGAGGCTGAGGAAGGAGGATTGCTTGAGCATAGGGGATAAAGGCTGCAGTGGGCCATGATCACACCACTTGCACTCCAGCCTGGTTGACAGAATGAAACCTTATCTCAAAAAAAAAAAATTCATTCTTAAGGCTTTATTCTCCTGAAAATGGATATTCACCCTGCTTTTAGTTTTTGCTATCACATATAATGGCACTATAAAAATTATTGAACTTGGCCAGGCGCGGTGGCTCACGCCTGTAATCCCAGCACTTTGGGAGGCTGAGGCGGGCGGATCACGAGGTCAGGAGATCGAGACCATCCTGGCTAACATGGTGAAACCCCATCTCTACTAAAAATACAAAAAATTAGCCGGGCGAGGTGGCAGGCGCCTGTAATCCCAGCTATGCGGGAGGCTGAGGCAGGAGAATGGTGTGAACCCCGGGGGGCGGAGCCTGCAGTGAGCCAAGATTGTGCCACTGCACTCCAGCCTGGGCGACAGAGCGAGACTCCATCTCAAAAAAAAAAAAAAAAAAAAAATTATTGAACTTGTTTCCTAGTGATCATGTGCAAGAGATTCACTAGGGTATGTATTTACAAACTACACTGTTGGGTTGTAGGATATGTACACCATTAATTTTACTAGATAATGCCAACTTCAAAGTGGTTGAACTACTTGACACATTCTTACCAACACTTGATATTGTCAGACTTAATTTTTCTTTTTGAGACAGGGTCTTGCTCTATTGCCCAGGCTAGAGTGCAGTGGCACCATCACAGCTCACTGCAGCCTCAAATTCCTGGGCGCAAGTGATCCTTCCACCCAAGCCTCCTGAGTAGCTGAGACTACAGGCACACATCAACACTCCTGGCTAATGTTTTAATTTTGTTTGTAGAAACCGGGTCTTGCTGTGTTACACAGGCTCGTCTTGAACTCCTGGGCTCAAGTGATTCTCCCACCTTGACCTCCCGAAGTGCTAGGATTACAGGTATGAACCACAGTGCCTGGACAGATTTTTTAGTTTTTGTGAATATGGTGGGTATAAAAAATGGTATTGCATTGTGGCTTACATTTACACTTCCCTGAATGTAAATGATGTAGTGAGGTTGCACGTCTCTTCAATTATTTATGGGCTTATCATGTTTCTTCTTCTTTGAATGTTTGTTCCTATCTTTTCCTCATTTTTCTATTGGATTGTTTATCTTTTTCTTACTGATTTGCAGGTGTTTTTTAAAAAAATAAATTCTAGACACTATTCATTTGATAGTTATATATATTCAAGATATCTTCACCTAGTCTGTAACTAGTTTTTAAAATCTCTTTTCCATGGTGTCCCTTGACGAAAAGAAAATGTAAAGATTTAACACAGTCAAATTAACCTGTCTTTTCCTTTATGGTCTCTGCTCTTTGTGCCGTATTTTTAAGAACCCCACCACTGTTTTATTGACATAAAGTATTTTCTTCTATTCTTTTAAAAATATTTTCAAAAGCTTTGCTTTTAACATTTAAGTCTTTAAATTCACTGGAATTAATTTTCTGTATAGTGTGAGGTGTAGATCCATATTCATTTTTTTCATATAGAGACCAATTGTCCTAGTATCATTTATTATTATTATTATTATTATTATTTTAGACAGGGTCTTACTCTCTCACCCAGGCAGGAGTGCAGTGGCACAATCTTGGCTCACTGCAACCTCCACCTCCCGGGTTCAAGCGATTCTCCTGCCTCAGCATACTGAGTAGCTGGAATTACAGGCGCGTACCACCACACCCAGCTAATTTTTGTATTTTTAGTAGAGATGGGGTTTCACCATGTTGGCCAGGCTGGTCTCAAACTGCTGACCTCAAGTGATCTGCCCACCTCCGCCTCCCAAAGTGCTGGGATTATAGATGTGAGCCACCTTGCCCGGCCCTAGTATCATTTATTAAATGGTCCATCCTTTTACCACTGATACACAATGCTGGCACTGACACAAATCAAGTTTCCTTACGTATACGCACTCTGTATTCTTTCTATTGCTCTATTTCTGCACCAAAACCAAACTATCTTAATTACTATCTTTATAATAATTTTTGATGTCTAGTAGTGCAAGCCTTCCAGTCTTGTTCTTTTTTGAGTGCCTTGGCTATTCTTGGCCCTTTGTACATACAATTAAATTTTATGGTTGGGCACAATGGCTCACCCATGTAATCCCACGGCTTTGAGAGGCTGAGGTGGGTGAATTGCTTGAGCCCAGGAGTTCAAGATCAGCCTGGGCAACATCATGAAACCCCATCTCTACAAAAAATACAAAAAAACCAGCCAGGTGTGAGGGTGCACGCCTGTAGGCCCAGCTACATGGCTGGCTGAGGTGGGAGGATTGCTTGTGCTCAGGAGGTCAAAGCTGCAGTGAGCTATGATCACACCACTGCACTCCAACCTGGGTGACAAAGCGAGACCCTGTCTCAAAAATAAAAATAAAAATAATAAATAATAAATTTTACAATCAATTGTCTGAATGGAATTCTAATTCTGTCTTGAACCTTCTCCCATCTCACTTTCTTCCCCTCATTCCACTGAATCTGCTGTTATCAAGGTCTTCATATTGTCAAATCCACTGGTCAAATCTTAATCGTCGCCATACTTGGTCTCTTTGCAGCTGTAGGCATAATTGATTACTCTTCTTTTCATGAAGTATTCTCTTTGCTCAACTTTTGCAATGTCACACTCCTGTTTGTTTTTTATTTTTCTTTTCACTTTTTGTAGAGATGAGGTCTCATTATGTTGCCCAGGCTAGTTTGGAATTCCTAGGTTCAAGCAATCCTCCTGCCTTGGCCTCCCAAAGTGCTGGGATTACAGGTGTGAGCCACTGTACCTGCCCACACTCCTGGCAGTTTACACACATACTTTCCTGGTTTTTCTCCTTCTTTACTGGCTGCTCCTCTGTTGCTGGATAGTTCTCCTCCTTCCAACCTCCAAGTGTTGGAAATCTAACCACGCCATTTACAACCAACACAGGGCTCAATCCTTAAACCTTTGTTATTTTCTGACAATACTCACTCTATATGATCATCTCATCTGGTCCCACAGCTTTAAAACAGCAGTTTCTAAATGTTTGCTTTTAGCCCAAATCTTTCTTCTAAAACATTTCCAGTTGGATGTCTGCTTAAGTATTAAACTTCTAATAGATATCTCAAACTGTAACATCCAAAACTATTTATTACTCCTCTAAATCTGCTCCTTCTAGGCCAGGTGTGGTGGCTCACAACTGTAATTCCAGTGCTTTGTGAGGCTAAGGCGGAAGGATTGCTTGAGACCAGGAGTTTGAAATCAACCTAGGCAACGTGGTGAGACCCTGTCTCTACAAAAAATAAAACGATTAGCTAGGTGTGGTGGTGCATGCCTGTAGTCCCAGTTGAGGCAGGAGGACTGCTTGAGCCCAGGAGGTTGAGGCTGCAGTGAGCTATAATTGCATCATTGCACTCCAGCCTGGGTGACAGAGCAAGAAACAAAACACAGAAAAAGAAAAAACCCAAAACAAACAAACAAAAAACGCTGCTCCTTCCCTAATGTTCCCTGTCAGTACATAGCCTTAGTTTTCTCATCTGTAAAATGAGGATTAAATAATGATACCTGCTTCATAAAGATAAAATAAAATGTATGTCAAGTGCTTAGCATATGCCTGATACAGTATAAACACCCAATAAATATTATTTGCCCATTTATTTAACAAGTATTTATTGAGTACCTATTTACCGAATACTGTTTAAAGTACTGGAGATAGAGAACAAAATAAAGCCACTGTTCTCACGGAACTTATGCTGTAGAATATGAGATAGTGCTAAGAGCCTTGAATAAAGTTAAAGCAAAGGGAAGAGGATAAGGAGCACTAGGGGAATGGGTACAATTTAAAATAGGACAGTCAGGAAGGGCCTCAGTGAGAAGATGATGTGAGCATGGACCTACAGGAAGAAAGGGCAGGAGTCATGTCGATATCTGCGGGAATAGCATTCTATAAATGTAACTGAGCAAGTGCAAAGGTCCTGAAATAGAAGAGGACCTGGCATACTGAGGATAAGCAAGGAAGCTGATTATAGGATTTTCAACGCACAGGCAATCTAATGCTACTTTGGTATATCCTTTAACATAGTGCTGGGCATTCAGTAAATATTTACTACCTTAACCTTAAGTCCTTGGCTCACTTGTCTCATACCTTGTGAAAAATTCTGCTCCTGAGTCAAGATTTCATTTCGTTCTTCCAAAATCTGCATCAGGGCAGCTTGAAGTTTTGGTGGTAGAATTTCATCCTCATCAGATACCTTAAGAAGAAAAAAAAATGGAGATTTTTCTTTGTTTGAGATTTGAGGGATTAAGTCTCAAATATGCCCTAGTTATTTCTCCAAAATTCTACAAGTGACTGTATATATTTTGGCTAAAGAGTCAGTCTGAAGTCTCCTTCCCTACATGAAGAATCTTTCATGTTTATGGTGTATATTTTAACTATATTAAAAAAATATATACTTTGTAAAATTTTCTGGCACTTTTCCACCAGATCTCTCTCATCTACAAGTCTTCTGTTATATTATGAAGATCATCCACAAATAGTGTTTCAAACATGATGAGCTAATTGATTCTGAAAATGTCCTGGGAAACACTCTTCTTTTCACCCTGTGTTTCAGAGCTCACACTCCTACATACAGGTTATATCCGGAGGGCTGCTCTGAGGAGGCTTTATGAACTCTTCCTTTCCACTTCAATATTCAGAATAAATGGTCACTTCATTTTTGCTCCTACTGTACCTTGTACAAATTTCTATTATACAATTTCTAAAACTTTATATATGTCTGTTTCTCCCCATTAGACTGTAAGACCTGAGGGTTCAAACTGTGTCTTACTCATTTTTACATTCTAACAGAATATCTAGAAATAATCAGTGCTTGGCCGGGCGTGGTGGCTCACGCCTGTAATCCCAGCACTTTGGGAGGCTGAGGCGGGCGGATCACAAGGTCAGGAGATCGAGACCATCCTGGCTAACACGGTGAAACCCTGTCTCTACTAAAAATACAAAAAATTAGCCGGGTGTGGTGACGGGCACCTGTAGTCCCAGCTACTCGGGAGGCCGAGGCAGGAGAATGGCGTGAACCCAGGAGGCGGTGGAGCTTGCAGTGAGCCGTGAGCCAAGATTGCACCACTGCACTCCAGCCTGGGCGACAGAGCGAGACTCCGTCTCAAAAAAAAAAAAAAAAAAAAAAAAAGAAATAATCAGTGCTTAATAAATGCTTTTAAAATGTAATTAAATTAGAGGCTTATGTGTCGACCCACCTGGAGTTGAAGGGTGGTTTTACCTCTTTTGAGAATGAGACATTTATGTTTCCTCCTTCCTCCTTTGGGATAGGCAGCTATAAACTGAAGCCAAATTTTTCAGGTCAATCTTGCATGATTGGCCATGGTGTCAATTCAAGTATGTGTAGGAACTAAAAGTTTTGCCTGAGTCATATTCTCTAAGTACTTTCACATATTGTCTGTCCAATTATCTACAGTAGACATTTATCCTAAAACATAAGTAATTACCTCCTTTGGCACTCACCTCCTGTAAGAACTTGTCTGCACAGAGATCAACTATCAGCACCTATGAAATAAAGGAGCCAGGCAAGTTCAACCAGAGACATTCACAGACAAATACAGGCAATGAGAATAGTTTTAAACAAAATTTACTCAAAGTTTCAGCCCATTTAAAAGTTAGCCAATCAACACAACAAAAAATAAATTGCAAGTAAAAGAATGATGACATGCACACCTATAGATTAAAAGAGACTAAACATATGTCAACTAAATACAGTGTGTGGGGCCAGGCACGGTGGCTCACACCTGTAATCCCAGCACTTTGGAAAGCCGAGGCAGGAGGATCTCTTCAGCCCAGGAGTTGGAGACCAGCCCTGGCAACACAGTGAGACCCTGTCTCTACACATTTAGCTGGGCGTGTAGTACACACCTGTAGTCCCAGCTACTCGGGAGGCTGATCTGAGAGGATCATTTGAGTCTGGGAGGTCAAGGCTGCAGTGACTGTGATTGCACCAATGCACTCCAGCCTGGGTGACAGAGTGACACCCTGTCTCTAAATAAATAAATAAATGAATAAATAAATAAGTACAATGTGTGGACTCTGTTTGGAACCTGATTTAAACAAATTATTAAAAGTTTATGAGACAACTAGAGATTTAAACACTGGATTTTGCTGATATCAAGGAATTGTTGGATATTTTAGGTGTGATAATGGTATTGAGTTTATGTTTAAATATGCCCTTATGTTATAGAGATTCACATTGTAATATTTAGAGATGAAATTGTGTCAGGATATCCTTCAAAATATTATGGGAAAGAGGAATGGGTAAGGGTAAAGACAGGCCATGACTTGATAAGTACCGAAGTGGGGTAACTGGTACACAAGGATTCATTTCACTCTTCTGTTTACTTTTACATATGTTTAAAGTTTCCAAAATAAAAAGTTTTTTTTTAATTTTTAATTTTTTAAAAGAAGGACAAGGCAGCGGAGTAATGGGGAACAGTCTTTTCAGTAAGTGGTATCGACACAGATGGTTATCCATATAAAAACAAATGAAGCAACCCCTACTTCACATTATACACACAAAAATCAAGTTCCAGGTGGATTCATAATCAAAAGTTAAAGGCAAAATAATGAAAGGCCCAAGAGATGATATAGGAGGATATTTTCATGAAGTTAATATAAAGTAACTTAAGCAGCTCACTAAAAACACCATCTATAACGAAAAAGATTGATAATTTTAACCACATTAAAATTAAGAATTTCTGTGCATTAAAAAACATCATTTTTGAAAATGAAAAGGCAAGCCACAGACAAAGGGGCCAGTACCCAGAATATAAAAAGACATCTTAACGCCAGGCGCAGTGGCTCACTCCAGTAATCCCAGCACTTTGGGAGGCTGAGGCGGGCGGATCACCTGGGATCAGGAGTTCAAGACCAGCCTGGCCAACATGGTGAAACCCCGTCTCTATTAAAAATACAAAAATTAGCCGGGCGTGGTAGCAGGCACCTGTAATCCCAGCTACCTGGGAGGCTGAGACAGGAGAATCACTTGAATCCAGGAGGCGGAGGTTGCAGTGAGCCGAGATCACACCACTGCACTCCAGCCTGGGGGACAAGAGTGATACTTCATCTCAAAAAGAAAAGAAAAGAAAAGGAAAGGAAAAAAAGGCATCTTGAACAATAAGAGAATAGGGGCTGGGTGCAGTGGCTCACACCTGTAATCCCAGCACTCTGGGAGGCCGAAGAAGGCAGATCACTTGAGGTCAGTAGTTTGAGACCAGCCTGGCCAACATCGTGAAACCTCGTCTCTACTAAAAATACAAAAAATTAGCTGGGCATGGTGGTGTGCACCTGTAGTCCCAGCTACTTGGGAGGCTGAGGCACGATAATTGCTTGAACCTGAGAGGCAGAAGTTGCAGTGAGCTGAGATCACGCCACTGCACTCCAGCCTGAGCAACAGATTGAGACTCCATCTCAAAAACAAAACAAAACAGTAAGAGAGCAAACAATGTAGTGGAAAGAGACAAAGATTTTTATAAAAGATGATATTCAAGAGACCAATAAATAGAAGGATGCTAAACCTCAACAGGAATCAAGGAATGCAAATTAAACCACAATATGAATAACACTACGCACCCACCAGATAGGCTAAATTATACAACTGATGATAAAAAGTGATGGTGAAGACGTGGAGCAACAGGAACTCTCATACACTGTTGAAGGGAATTTAAATTGGCACAACTACTTTGGAAAACAATTTAACTTTATTTATTAAAGTTGGAGATATGTTTACCCTATGACTCAGCAATTCAATTTCCAAGTATATACCCATTGAACTGCATGTGTGTATGCACTGAGGGTCATGTATATTTATAGCAACATTATTCATAACAACCTCAAACTGGAAACAACTCAAATGTTCAACTGTAGAATGGATAAGAAAATTGTGGTACATTCACACAATGGAATCCTATATACAATTAGAATGATCAGACTATTGTTGACCTCATCAACATAGATGAATCTTACAGATATAATGTTGAGAAAAGGAAGCCAGGCAAAAATATATATACCATATGAATCTATTTATATCAAGCTTAAAACCAGACAAAGCTGAATTACATTGCTTAGGGAGGAATGCCGAGGGGTAAAACTATAAAGAAAAAACAAGTAAATGAATACCATAAAAGTCAAGATAATGAGTACCTTTGGTGGGGGATGGGGATGGAAACAGAAAGAGGCATGATGGGGACTTCTAGGGGGCTGGCACTGATTCCATTGTGGTAATATTTCCATTCCATTCTAATGCTCGTTATGTATCTGTACATTTTGCTTTAACCACTTATCTATATGTGTGTTATATTTGAAATAAGGTTTTTTGGGTTTTTGTTTTGAGACAGCGTCTCCCTCTGTCGCCCAGGTTGGAGTGCAGTGGCATGATCTCAGCTCACTGCAACCTCCACCTCCCAGATTCAAGCAATTCTCCTGCCTCAGCCTCCCAAGTAGCTGGGATTACAGGCATGTACCACCACGCCTCGCTAATTTTTGTCTTTTTAGTAGAGATGGGGTTTTACCATGTTGGCCAGGCTGGTTTCAAACTCCTTGACTTCAAGTGATCCACCTGCCTCAGCCTCCCAAAGTGCTGGGATTACAGGCATAAGCCACCATGCCCGGCCTTGAAATAATTTTTAAAGTTAATCCAGAGTAGTGTACCCTTCAGAATAACACAAGAATGAGCCCAAGGTTACTACTGTAAATAAGATACAGCTTTGGATTTATGTGTACTATCGAATTTTCCCATCTTAATACTAGAAGTATTATAAACAGCAATATTATAATAATTTAATAGAAATATTATAAATAGCATAAAATAGTAATAACTAAATTAATAACAATTCCACCTCTCTTAAGATCACTTATTTTTACTTCTCAATGCTCCAATATTAGGTTCCATTCTTCTATCTCACCTCTTCAATGGGTAGGTCCTGGAGCTGTGGTAAGGAGCAAGACAGGATTCCAATAAGGAATGGTGTAGGTGAGCACACGATGTCAATCATAGATGCTGGCAGGACTGGGATATAGGTATGCTGCCAGGTGAATGGATACAGTGTAGCTACCACAGCATGGCCACATTTTGACAGGGTGCTAGCCAGAGGAGAAAACAAATGGTGTCATATATAGAGTAACATAAGGAGGACATTTCAGTTATTATGTTAAAGAATTAAAAATTGATGCTGGTTAGTGATCATAGATTAAAAACTATGCAAACAGTCATTAATTTTTTAACATTTTACTTAAAATTTAAACTTACTTTACTGAAAATGTTCAATCTTAATCCAGCTCATTTCCACAATTTCTCATGCGAAAAATTAGTGTACTTAGAAAAGTATTACCAACTTTTGACAATAGGGTAAGCAAAATGCATTTAAAAGGGAAATTTATTACAACCCAAAAAAGTCACTGGTATAGCCTAATGCAAGTGGCTTTTTGATGATTTACCATTTGAAATTATCCATGCCACTATATACCACTAGATAACTGAGAGACTGATCCTACATTTCAAAAATATGCCCAAATTTTTGTTCTCACTCATAGGTGGGAATTGAACAATGAGAACACTTGGACACAGGGTAGGGAACATCACACACCGGGGCCTGTCGTGGGGTGGGGGGATGGGGGGAGGGCTAGCATTAGGAGAAATACCTAATGTAAATGACGAGTTAATGGGTGCAGCACACCAACATGGCACATGTATACATATGTAATGAACCTGCACGTTGTGACATGTACCCTAGAACTTAAAGTATAATAGTAAAATAAAAAAAAATGCCCCAATTTTAAAATTTGGAACAAATAAAACACCAGTGTGAAGTAACATATTTCACTTATTTCTTACCTTAGGCTGTTGGCAACAAAGATTACCCTACGCTCCAAAAGGAGAGAGGCACAGACCCGGATGAGATGACACACACTCAGGCACTTAAAGAGACATTTAAAATCAACATGTTCCAATCGGGAATCTAGTGGTCGGCAGAGTTCAATGGACTGAAATGCAAGAAGTTGAATCAGGTGAGCTAATGTTGGAAAACAATCCCTAGTGCCAACGCTATGGATCCTGTTATTCTTATATAAGTTAAATTCAAGAAAGGTCTGCTACATGGGGTCTGTGAAGCTTCCTATACTAATGCCAGGACCCAACAGCTTATTTTTGTGCTGTAAATCAAGATCCTGTATTCCTTCTGAGAGTAGTATATACAGTCTTCATTTATCACATGAAATTGTCATTCCAAAGGGACTCAGTCTATGTATGGTAGAAAATCTCTGGGTCCTGGGTCTAGGAAGAACTACGTCACAGATCAACTGGATATTTCTCCAGTGCTTTATTGAAATAAAACATATTCTTTACAGTTTATGGAAAAGGGAAATCTATCCCCTTGGGCTCTGGAAACCGCCTACTAGTGTAAGTCCTGCTTTTTAGTGCTATCAAATCTTTTCAAAATGAGCTAACTTACCTCATCTCCAGCCCCAGGGAGGTAACTCTTAACTGTGATGGTGCGTCCAGGAGCTGGGAAAGGAGCTTCCATGACACTTCGCATGAATGGGTAAACAAGGGCTGGAGACATTTCTCTTCTCTTCTCTACTTCATCCAGAATCTATATACGCAAAGTGTTATTTTATTATGGACTAAGTTAAAAAATATAAAAGAATGCTATTACAGGAACTGCCAAACCAAAATAACCCAAATAAAATTTAAGACAGATAAGCTTCTGCAATCAATAAAAGTTAAATGAGCATCATATCTCTTAGGAGGTATCATTATACCCTGAAGAAAAGTTACTAACATAAATCAACTTATTTTTAAAGGAGAAGCCCCTTTTCATCTCACTAAGGGAGGGGCAAAGAAGGTGACAGTGACAATGATATCCTGCAATTTGGTCTAAGAAAGACACGAGACAAGATAAGCTTTGGACTATGTTCTCCCTTAAGCTGAAAGTTCTAGCAAACCAAAATGAAGATGATATAGCAACAGCAAATGGATTAGAGATGTAAGTTTAAGCCTTCAGGCATGTGGTTCCTAGTTTACTAATAGGGAACCTTTCTGAAGTAACATGTTAAACTCTATGCCACTTAATATTAAGAGCTCAAAAAGGACACCATTTTTCATACAGTTCATTCTCCACTCACCTTTGAAAAAAGATTAAAGCAGCCTAGGCGACTAACCATGCAGTATACCTCAGGGAGTCGCTTTCCTTTGCCTACTGGCTAAAAGATAAAAACAACAACAAAAAAATCAAGCCACATACGTTTTTATTAATACTAATTTGGACTATTAATTATCTTTTACTACTCTTTAGTACGGAGCGGTAACCAAGGCTCTCATCTTCAGTGAACACTGAAAGATGTGAAAAGTGCTAAAAATGATAGCATGTTTTATTCTAGGTTTAGTGAAGCCACCCAAGCAAGAAAAAAGCCCTAATATGGTTGGTGAGTAACTCAGAGCTCCTTCGAGTAGCTCATTGTACTCTATTTCAAATATATCCAGACTGAGATTCAGCCACTATGTCATCAGTTACTTCCTCTATTATAAACAAATAAAATAAATCCGTACCCCTTCTCTTCTAGAACACTCCATGGTTAACCCCCACCTTCCTCTTGCTGTTTAAAGCTAATACAGCTTCCTTAATACACAGATCATTGAGCATCCCTCAAACTCATCTAGAGATAGTGTTTCTGAAGTTCCTACTCTGACTCAATTGTTCCTTGACCAACCCTGTCTGTAACACAAATCTGATACTTACCAAGAGCTTCTTACAGTAACCAAACCACCGGCTTCCATCTTCACCAGTCAAGACAAAGGAGAATGTTTCACTGAAAAAAGAGCCAATAGTTAGTTTAGGATCCGAACAATTACTTATGGCATTCTCCATGGAACAAACAATTGAAAACTAGAGTCCAAGTTTTCAAGTGATCTAAGAGGAGGCATAATATTACATTCATTGCAAGTTACACTCCTCCTAAGGAATGCCCAGGCCTTAAGAATATCTTGCCTTGTACTGGAGTGAGAGAATAGGTATGAGATAAGCTGTTGATGTTGGTTCCTTTTGTTTTCTTATTCATCCACTTTAGGTATTAATCAGGGTTATTTTCATTTAAATTTTATTTTTATTTTTTAAGATAGTCTCACTCTGTTGCCCAGGCTGGAGTGCAGTGGTGCAAACAGATCTCACTGCAGCCTTGACCTCCTGGGGCTCAAGTGATCCTCCCACCTCAGCCTCCCAAGTAGCTGGAAATACAGATGTGTGCCACCATGCCCCACTAATCTTTTAATTTTGTGTAGAGATAAGGTCTCACTATCTTGACAGGGCTGGTCTTAAACACCTGGGTTCAAATAATCCTTCTGTCTCAGCCTCCCAAAGTGCTGGGATTATAGACATGAGCCACTGTGCCTGGCCTTATTTTCCTTTTGTTGAATGCCCAATTTAGTCAAACAGATAGGTAAGCTACAAAGACTTTTGATACGTTATTTCTTAGTTCCAAATTCTTCTCTTTAGTTCTGAGAGGCTGTATAGAGCAGCGACAGGCAAAGGATTATATCCTTAATATGTAAAAATTATTAAGAAAAATATCAACTCATTAGAAACATGGGCAAAAGATATGTGTTGATAATTTACAAAATGAAAACCTAAATATGCCCAAGAAAGAAACTCAGACTCAATAATCAAATAAGTCCATTTTTTTTTTTTTTCTGAGACGGAGTCTCACTCTGTCACCCAGGCTGGAGTGCAGTGGCGCGATCTCTGCTCACTGCAACCTCCACCTCCTGGGTGCAAGCAATGCTCCTGCCTCAGCCTCCCGAGTAGTGCGACTACAGGCATGTGCCATCACACCCAGCTAATTTTTTATTTTTAGTAGAGACGGGGTTTAACTATGTTGGCCAGGCTGGTCTCGAACTCCTGACCTCAGGTGATCCACCTGCCTCGGCCTGGGATTACAGGCATGAGCCATAGCACCTGGCCAAGTCCAATTTTTTTTTTTTTTTTTAAGAGACTGGGTCTCACTGAACAGAACTTAATTTTCTGAAGACATATTTATTATCTTCCTTCTTTCCTCCCTCCCTCCCTTCCTTCCTTCCTTTTATTATTATTATTATTTTTGGACAGGGTCTTGCTCTGTTGCCCAGGCTGGAGTACTGTGGCACAATCATAGCTCACTGCAACCTTGAACTCCTGGGCTCAAGTGATCCTCCTGCCTCAGCCTCCTGAGTAGCTACTGCACACCACCATGTCTGGCTAGTTCTTTTGGTATTTTTTGTAGAGACAGGGACTTGCTATGTTGCCCAGGATGGTCTCAAACCTGGCCTCAAATGATCCTCCCACCTTAGCCTCAAAGTGCTAGGATTACAGGTGTGAGCCAGCACCTGGCCTAAATCCAAACTTGAACAATATATACATGTCTGTATTTGGTTAAAAATAAAGATTGGAAGGGAATATGACAAAATATTTACAGTGATTACCTTTGAGTAACCAGACTGCCAGTGATCTGTAATTTCTGCTTTTTATTTACTCTTCTGTGTTTCCCAAATACTCTAGAATAAACATATATAACTCGTTGTGGGGAAAAGCCAGCCACAGAGCAGCCCGGCCACTATGAAAGGCGCTGTTTATAAAGGTAGCAGTGCAACTGACAACACAAGAGCATCAACAGTGATGGCTGAGAGATGAGAGTGTCAATCAGGCTAAACTGCTTATGAGAGATAGTAGCTTAGTCTGGAAGCAACACGAAGTTGAAGTGCAGAGATGATTAAGCAACAGCTGAGGCTATTATCCAGAAGGTCATTACCATGTGATATGGTTCAATGAATCAAGCTTTTCAAACTAAATGGCATCATCAATAATTATAGTTTTGAACAAAGCAGGCATCTATTAATATTTACAAGCAGAATTCAGAGATTATGATAGTTTATTAATTAAAAGTAGTAATTTCCTCTAGATACCTGGAAGAAATTCTTTAATAACTTCCTTTCTTAATATACTACACTTCCCAAACTGGAGCCTCCCTTTGTACAGGTTCCACAGAGGAACATAAAAGCTGGGCTGTGGATTGTTCTGTTAATTTGAAGAAGAAAGAAGATAAAAATGAAGACACTGCTCTGTTTTATCTCTGTTTCTAGGTTGAGTCTCAAAATCCAAGTCTTTTTTCATTTTCTGTCCACTTGGGAGCATTTCTGATTGTATGTAAAATAGAACTTTTTTTTTTTTTTTTGTAGAACTGGCAAACTGAAGAGACTCTCAAATTTGTTTTCCTTTTGACACTGAAATTATTCCACGTTTTTATTTTTTTAAGCCCCACATAGGAAATGTTCTAGTTCTGCTTCTTCCTTTCCTCCTAGCACATCCTTGACTTGCCACAGTATTCACATAGCTTCACTAATGGCTCTACCCATTTCTCAAATACTCTGATTTATTTTTGCAGTTCTAATGAATAGAAATCAGATAAATTAGCCCATTTACCTCTTGAGTTCTGAGGTTGGCATCCAGTCCTTTGAATCAGGAAAACAAAATTTTGGGATAACTTTAAGCCTCTCTTCCATGTCTTTGGACTGCTTATAGCCATGATCATCCTGAAAAAGATAACACCATAGGTGACTTAAATTATACTATGTAAGTGGGGAATAGAAATAAAAAACTCAGCCTTGTCTCAGGAAAAAAGGTCTCTGATAAGCCTGAGTAGTTGCTGATAAGCCTCAGCATGGTTTTGTACTGCTTAACTAAATTAAAAAGTCAATTCTGGAAATCACTGAGGATGCACTGAGAACAGAGTTACTAAGAAAAAAGAATCCTGTTTTAACTTAGAAATGGTATCTGTGGATATCTCAGCATCTACTGTAAGAGAGATTAGTGAAAAGTTTCCTATCAAGAGGTAAAATCTTAATTCAGGATTCACACACTAATGGGAACCCAGTATTTTTATGAACCGTGGGATATAAGATAAAAATCCATTCTTCAATGTACTGAGAACAAAAACCTAATCAGCTCAAGACACTTTCCAAACAATAATCAAAGAAGCTTTGAAATGGCAGATGAATGTTATTTAGAAAAGATACGGCCAGATGCACTGGCCTGTAATCCCAGCACTTTGGGAGCCCAAGGTGGGCGCATCTCTTGAGCCCAGGAGTTGGAGACCAGCCTGGGCAACATGGTGAAACCCCATCTCTACAAAAAATACAAAAGTTAGCTGGGTGTGGTGGCACATGCCTGTAGTCCCAGCTACTCAGGAGGCTGAGAAGTGAGAGGATTTCTTGAGCCTGGGAGGACGAGGCTGCAGTGAGGCATGATTGCGCCTTGCACTCCAGCCTGGGTGACAGAGAGAAACCTGTCTCAAAAAAAGAAAAAATAAAAGATACTATTTTGAGAATCCATCCCATATATAATCATTTCCTTTAGCATAGAATCTTTGCTACCTAATTGCTGGTTTGGAACTTCTTGTAAAATTTTAGCATAGAAGATCCTTATGCATAAATCTGGTACTGTACTTACATGACAGTCTAAATTTCAGTAAACCAGACATTTAGAAATTAGTATGACCTGTCCTCTATAAAAACAAGCCCTTAAGCCTAATTACCATATTGCCTTCAGATAACTAATAACAATGATCTCCCTTTTAATTTCTTTTTTGTTGTTGTTGAGAAGGAGGTCTTGCTATGTTGCCCAGGCTGGCCTCAAACTCCTGTGCTCCAGTGATCCTCGTGTCTCAGCTGGCCAACTAGCTGGGATTACAATTATGTGCCACTGTGCACAGCTCCTGTAATTTCTTTAAAAAAAAACAAACTATGTAGCCATTCTGGGTCACTTAACAGTGCTGTGACATTGTACTTTCAGGCTACATTGAGAAATTTTATGAGAAATTAAACTTACTGATTATTTACTGCAGGGATATTTTTGAGGATTTTTTGAAATTGAGAATCCATGCAGGAAATGTCTCTTAGATTCCAGTACAGTTGTACTTCACCAGCTTTTTTAGTGAAACATGTAACTCAGGGTTATAAACCCAACAGTCCTAAAGTGGCCAAGCAGATAACTGAAATGAAAGAAGTGGTCCAAGTAATAAGCAGGAGAGTGACTAAATGTCCCTATTAAAGGGATCACTCCTTACTAAGGAAAACTACATAATTCAGAGAGCATAATGCAAAATGAAAATGTGGAGCCCCTTGTTCAAAAAGCAGAACAAATTAAATATAAAACATCTTTTTTCTTCTGTGGCCTCTGTAATGGAGTTTTTATTTGCCATTTAATGTCACACTCCCTCAGACATGAGGATCCTGGGGGATGAGTGTAGACTCTCCCAGACACCCAGGTGCTGCAGTCTGCAATCCGGTACACAAGTGGCCCACAAGGTGCTGGGTTTCCTCTCTGGGTAGCTGCAGAATTGAGACTCTGTGTTTCGACTAGGGGTTGGGAAGTTAAGCCAGGCATCTCCCCTTCCCATGGGGGCCACCATTCCAACCCACAGCAGTTGAGCAATCCCCAAATAGTCACCCACAAGTGGCACCACCAGCCCAGGCCAGGGAAAGCTGCCCCATGCCTTGCCTGGAGATGTTGCAGGGCAATGCTGGTCTGATCCTAACCCTCCCAATGCCTGTGCCCAGCCAGGGGGAGAAAGTGGCAGTAGTCACCGAGTAGGGGTGGAAAGGGCACTTACTAGGGCCCAGGGAATCAGGCAGTGGAGAACAGGACAACAAGAGAACTCATCCTAGGGAAGCAGCAGAAGGTGACACCATGCATGAACTCAGGCTTTAAGACCTTGGCACGTGCCCAGTTTTCCTACCAGACTTCATTTACAAAACACAAATTCAAAGATAAAATTATTTAGCATTTCAAGATGGTGACTGCAGATCATTAAACCCTACACGCAGGGCCCTTCTGAGTGAGGGCCTTATGTAACTACACTGGTCACCTGCTCTGAAGTCCTGCTCCTTATTAAGCTTCAACCCATTCCTGACACTTAGGAATGCAGGCTGTGTTGGCAGTCTTTCCAGTTTCTCAGGAAAAGGCAGAAATACAGATTTGTATGTGAAATTTGATTGTTAAATGTTGGCAACAAAAATTATTGTTGTTCTTTTACACAAACACTATGCAAAGCAAAAGAAACCCAACCATGTCTGTGGGCTTAACTGGTTCACAGGCTCAATAAGCTCTGTGAAACAGAGACTAAGAAGATCTTTTTCAGTAGTACTCCCATCATCTAATCCTGGCAAATATTATGTATTTTTAAAATATTTGATTAAAAGAATGAACAATTTTTTAAAAAAAGGTAGAGAAACCAAATATTATTGTTAATAATAATGGCTACCAAAAATTAATACCTACCATTTATCGAGTACATACTATGTGCCAGGGATGGCATTAGCACTATATACATTACCTCACTAAATCCTTACTAATAATGGATAACATCATATTCAGCTTACTATATGCCAGACACTGTTCTAAGTGCCTTATATAAATTAGCTTATTTAATCCTCACTATGACTCAGAGGGGTAGATACTACTGTGATTACCCCCATTTTACAAATTAAACAACTAAGACACAACGTGGTGGCTCACGCCTGTAATCCCAGCACTTTGGGAGGCTGATGTGGGCAGATCACTTGAGGTCAGGAGTTCTAGATCACCCTGGCCAACATGGTGAAACCCTGTCTCTACTAAAAATATAAAAATTAGCTGGGCGTGGTGGCACATGCCTGTAGTCCCAGCTACTCAAGAGGCTTGAACCTGGGAGGTGGAGGTTGCAGGGGTTGCAGTGAGCCAAAACTGCACCACTGCACTCCAGCCTGGGCAACAGAGCGAGACTCCGTCTAAAAAAAAAAAAAAAAAAGAAAGAAAAAGAAAAGTAACTGCTTAAAGTCACGGAACTAGTAAGTGGGAAATGCAGAGCTTTCACACAGAGTCCATGCTCTAAACCACTACCCTATTCTGTCACATTTATTATTCCCCTCCTTAAGGATGAGAAAACTAAGGTTTTGTAACTTGTTAAAGATTATTAAATGGCAGAGCCAAAAATTTAAAAAACTAACTAGGAAAATGAGCTTGTTTTGTTTTGCTTTGTTTTGCTGGGTTGCAGCTCATGCCTAACATAAGGTGTTTTCAAAGCCACCAGATCCTATCACAAGAACAGTATTGGTAAAAACTGGTTGAGATAACAAAAACCAAGAGGACAGGAAATACATGTACACAGAGACACAGGAACATTCCTGAATGCCTCTTGGCCTCCTTGTGCCTACCTTGCCAGGGAATTGTTGTATGACCTGGGGAATATAGCTTATTCCTGATGGTTTCTTCTGTAGAGACACCACCACAAAAAGTTCAAACAGCTGCTGCTCCTGTAATTCAATAAGATCCCGCTCCAAGGTCTGGTAGTGAGGATTCCTCTTGGAAGACGGTTGCAGTTGTGCTAAGCGTTTATGGCGATCTGTAATGAAATCATGGAGCAATGTTTTTTTCTCTGTAGCCCTACCTTCCTTCCAGCACCCAGAGGTCATGACCCACACAGGATTAATCTTCACACAGTCCCTGCTGAATGAATGTTGAATAACCAGCATCTGCCACATAGACATACCTGTTAGGGCTGTGACATACTAGGGGGAATAAGTGTAGACCCTCACAAGTGTGCACGGGCCTCACTCCACTTCTGGCCAGCAGTAGGACTGACATTCCATGTCCCAACCAATACTTATGTATGCCCCAACAAATAATCTATGCTATCCCATCTTTCATGGCATCAAACCAGGACACACGGAAAATGTCACGAAAAAGCGCTAGACTGACAACAGATGCTACTGCTGGGAATGCCGTGAAATCACAGGGTGCCAGGTGGCAGGGGGCAGGGGGCAGAGATCTGATAAAATAATTCAGTCCTAAGTACAGAAAGGGGGAGTTTGATAAATTAAAATAAAAATTATCCTCACATTGAAGAAACTGTCCAGTTCCCTTCCCTCCTTGCCACATATTACTAACAATGAATACATGCTTGTATCAGTAAATGGTGCTACACACAAGAGAAAAAAATTAAGTGGAAGAAGACATCCATTAGCTGACTTTCTCAAAAGAATAAAATTATGGAAGCATACTATTTAAACAGTCATAGCAATACCAATTAAAACTGGATAGCATCTATCCTCTATTCTCATTTATCTCTAAATTTTGAGCAATCTGGAGTGGTCCCCACTGAAGGAAACTGTGGACTTGCAGAAAAAATAGTCTACACGTCCCAGTGATTTGCTTATGTGTAATTCTGAGCCACTGATAGACTCAACCTCTAATTGTCTTTCCTTTCTTTTTGATATAATGCATTCTGTCCCAAAAGAAGTTATACTATAGATCAAAATATTAAGAGCATTTAGAAAAAATGCATCCTGGAATGGCTCCCCGGAATTATCCAGTACATTCAGTGCTCTAGTCAAAGCTTTACTTACCTCAAAGGGCTGAGTTCAAGTCAAGAAAATGTTAGGTCCTGTTTCTCAGTAGTAACAGCCCTAAATTAGTCATCTTTACACATCTAGGCTGAACCTGATGATTATTAAATTTCACCTTCAGTCAGGCTACAGAATCAAACACCTAAAGCAATTCAGGCCAGTGGAGGGAGCACAAGACTATTAATCATAAAATTAGGGTGTCAGATTAGGAACCGGAACTGCCCTGTACTCAGCTTTGATAATGCATGTCTTCTACTTTTTCCATGGCTTAGTATGACAGTCACTTAAATAGGAAGTAGATAACTTGCTGTGATAACTAGAAAGCATCACCGTTAGATGAAGGATGAAGGCACCATGAAGTGCTTGGACAAAGAGAGTCAGAAATGCATGGTGCATTCTATATTCTACTAGAAAGTAAACAGCACAATAATCTGGAATATAAAAGCCTATAAATAACAAATAGATATTTCCTTTTTCAATGTCAGAGATATCAAAGTTACTTAAATAATTACACTTGAGTGGCTATAAAAAATCAGACATTTGGCTGGGTGCAGTGGCTCACGCCTGTAATCCCAGCACTTTGGGAGGCCAAGGCAGGCAGATCAACGAGGTCAGGAGTTTGAGACCAGCTTGACCAATACGGTGAAACCCCATCTCTACTAAAAATACAAAAATTAGCTTGGCATGGTGGCACATGCCTATAATCCCAGCTACTCAGGAGGCTGAGGCAGGAGAATTGCCTGAACCCGGGAGGCAGAGGTTGCAGTGAGCCGAGCTTGCGCCACTGCACTCCAGCCTGAGTGACAGAGGGAGACTCCGTCTCAAAAAAAAAAAAAAAAAAAACACAGATATCTACTGCTCAGAGGATGATTCACACACTCTGTTTTGGCTGCCAGGAAACTACTGCATATATGTCTGGACATGCAGCTCAATGCCGCTCCCCTAAGAATATTCCATCATAAGAACCATACTGTTTTGCCTCACTCCACTATGGGAGACTTTAAATGCTGTCAAACATCTGACAGTGTTTAATTCTGACTGTTTAATTCTCCAAACCTCAACAGGCTCTGAAAATAAGGAAATCATCTACAAAATGGAACTTCATGTGGAGAAAAACATGCTTAGTCACAAAGGTAGGTGCCACTCCACCTAACCCATGATCATCACAAGAACGGGAGCAGCCCCATTGACTCACTCACTCTTTGGCAGATACTCGGCATCACTTTCGTTCCCACTGGTTTCACCTGAAAAGAGAGAAGGAGTTTCCATTTGTATTGTCCAACAGTAGGAAGTACATGAGGATGAGAACAATGTAAACCCACAAACCTGGGGACTTGGAGTAAGGAATAATAAAGCTGCTGAGCCTTTCTCCAAACCACTTGGTTGTATCAAGTTGGGATAGTTACCAAAAGAGAGTAAAAAGCTCAAAGAGGAAACTCCTCTACTACATCTTCTTCCCACACCCTACTTCACTCCTCGGCTCCCCTCTCATCCCTAATTCTAGAAACTAATTGCATTTCAGACCAGTTTTAAGAAGTCTAGTTCAGAGTGGATTCTATTTCTATATCCACATAGTTGTTTGTATATTCCAAATAGAGTATCAAAGGCAAACACCAACAGGGCTAAACAAGAATCTAAACACCAACCAGACTATAAATTTAGAATAACAGGAAAACATGAGAACTAGGAGAGAGATATTACCAAGTCAGCCTACCTCTTCTATGATGTCTCTAAGTGCCTCTAAACTACTTCTAGTCCATATGGATCTTTACTCCAAATTCTCATAGTACTCATACTGCTTTGAACTATTCTTACTTTCCCCAATCAGATTTTAAGTATTTTGGGGACAAGGGGCTATCTTGTTTTCCCAAGGGAGTGTTTTGTATAATTCTGAGAGCACAGGCCACACACACACACACACACACACACACACACAAAGCAGCTTTTAAAATAAATAAATGAAACATTTCTAGATTAAGTTTGAAAAGTTAAAGCAAAATAGAAATACAAAGAAAGGGAGAAAATAAGGCCTAGAAGTCATAAGTGAAATTTGATTATATAAACTTGTATCTAATTTAAAAATCAGTATTAAACTCAAAAAGTGAATGATAAACTGGGAAAATATTTGTAAACACATTGCAGATACAAGGCTAAGTTTCTTAATATTCAAAGAACTGTTACAAATCAAGAAGAAAAAGCACAACAGAAAAAGGAATAAAGGGTGGGAATAGGCAATTCATAGAAAAAGATTTATAAGTTGTTGATAAACATGAAAACTGCCCAAATTCATAACGAAATAAATGTAAATTAAAACAATAAACAAGACATACATTTTCAACCATGATATTGCCATAAAAAGCTTTAATAAAGCATAGTATTTATTGATGAAGATTATGGGGAAAGAGGTATTTTCAAATGATGTTTGTAGAAACAAGCTGTTACAATCTGTTTGTGGGACAATTTGGCAGCAGTTATATTTTTTTTTTTTTTTTTTTGAGACAGGGTCTCACTCTGCTGCACAGGCTACAGTGCAGTGGCACAATCTTGGCTCACTGCAACCTCTGCCTCCCGGACTCAACTGATTCCCCCACCTCAGCTTCCGGAGTAGGCTGGGACTACAGGCGTGTGCCACCACACCCAGCTAATTTTTTTTTTTTTTTTTTGAGACAGAGTCTCACTCTGTCGCCCAGGCTGGAGTGCAGTGGCACAATCTCGGCTCACTACAACCTCCACCTCCAGGGTTCAAGCAGTTCTCCTGCCTCAGCCTCCTGAGTAGCTGGGATTACAGGCGTGTGCCGCCACACTGGGCTAATTTTTGTATTTTTAGTAGAGACAGGGTTTCACCGTGTTGGTCAGGCTGGTCTTGAATTCCTGACCTCGTGATCTGCCCGTCTTGGCCTCCCAAAGTGCTGGGATTATAGGCATGAGCCACCGCACCCAGCCACCCAGCTAATTTTTGTATTTTTTGTACAGACGGGGTTTCGTCATGTTGCCCAGGCTAGTCTCAAACTCCTGGGGTCAAGTGATCCACCCGCCTCAGCCTCCCAAAGTGCTGGAGTTACAGGTGTGAGCCACCATGCCTGGCCAACATTTTAAATCCATATGTTCTTTGATTAAGCTCACTGCTAGGAACTTATTCTACAAAAATAGTCTTATATAGAAATATAAGTAAAAGATGCATTTGCAGCATTGTTTGAAGATTTTTATGTAGACACACACTTTTAAATATCCACAGGTTAAATAAAAGGTTAGAAACAACTAAACTGTCTACTAGCTAAATAAAATTTTACATCTATGCAATGAAATACAGTACAGCTATGTGGATCTCTATGTGTTGATACTGAAAGAGCTCTGAAGTACATTAATTAAGCTTTTTTAAAAAGGAAGGCATACAAAGTCTGAATAGTGTAAGAGTATTTGTGTAGAAAATGTATTTGCGTGCACATGAAATTTTCTAGGTGTGCAAGGAGGAGGTTTGGAAAACTCTGGCTTTTCATTTTATAATAAGGAATAAGAGAACATTAAAATAAATGCTGCCTATTCTTAAGATAGGTGGGAAAGACACATAAGAGATGTTACAGAAAAAATGCTTATTTAAATATTGCATATTACATATGTTTTATAACTCAAAATTAACCACCATGACAAAAAGTATAGTGTGACTATAAAATATTATTCAGAGAAAGAAACAAACACTGTGAGCTCCTGGTCCTATCTATAGTCTTAGTACCAGGTATCTCTTAGAAACTTAGGAAGTGTTTGGAAAGAAAGAAAAGAGAGAAGAAAGGGAGAAAAGGCAATATAACTGGAAAAGCCCTTATAAAAGATCACTTAATTGGCTTAATATATTCACATCTATGGGTTTTGATGACGTGTATTCTAAGACAACGAATGAAGGTTAGTGGGATTATGAGCCAAGAGAAAAATCTACTGAGAATCCACAGGGATCGAAAAAGTACCAGATTGTCCTCTTTTAATATGAGACTTCAACACACAAAATTATAATGACAGAATTGAAGAAGGCTGAGAAGTCATTTTGTAATACCTGAAAACTGAAAGTTAAGAAATATTTAGGGCCAGGTATGGTGGCTCATACCTATAATCCCAGCATTTTCGGAGGCCAAGGCAGAAGGATCGCTTGAGCCCAGGAATTCAAGACCAGCCTGGCAACATGGTGAGATTTTGTCTCTATGAAAAATTAAAAATTAGCCGGGTGTGGTGGGCATGAGCCTGTACACCCTACTCAGGAGCTACTCAGCTACTACCTACTCCTGAGCTACTCAGGAGGCTCTGGTGGGAGGATCGCTTGAACCCAGGAGGTTGAGGCTGCAGTGAGCCATGTTTGCATCATTGCACCCCAGCCTGTGTGACAGAGTGAGACTCTGTCTTGAAAAAAAAAAAAAAACTAAAGAAATATTTAGGTTGGAATATATTCAGTAAACTCTAGCAGGGACTTCACAGTAGGTAAATATAATTATCTATTGTATTAGGCATTGTTGATATACAGACAAAAGCTTAAGGAGGAAAATGAAAATCTGAGAACTGTGATGACAAAGCCAGGAGATCCTCAGGCATGAGAGAAATTCCTCTGGTGCATTGGAGGAGTTGGTCACAGAGGTAGGTAAAGGTAAATGCTTATTTTATTTGAGCCACAAGTGAAGTGTTACAATGTAGAGGCTGCTCCTTTTTTCTTTACATTTGTTTTGGACAGCAGAAGTTGGCTAGAAGTTGGAGGATTTTTTTTTTTTCTTTTCAACATTAAAACAGTTAAAACAAATTTTTGGCTCTTCAAAAACTTGTCTTAGAACCAAATTTACTACAATGTTCCTAATCCATAAGGCATAGACATACAAATAAATTAAGGGCTTGGTAATAACCTACTTAGAAATACCTGGGCGCAGTGGCTCATGCCTGTAATCCCAGTACTTTGGGAGGCCGAGGCGGGTGGATCACGAGGTCAAGAGATTGAGACCATCCTGGCCAACGTGGTGAAACCTTGTCTCTTCTAAAAAAAATACAAAAATTAGCTGGGCGTGGTGACACACGCCTGTAATCACAGCTACTCGGGAGGCTGAGGCAGGAGAATTGCTTAAACCCAGGAGGCAGAGGTTGCAGTGAGCCAAGATCGCACAACTGCACCCCAGCCTGGGCAACAGAGCAAGACTCCGTCTCAAAAAAAAAAAAAAAAAAAAAAAAAAACCTGAAGAGAGTAGTTATGAATAGACTGCTGTTAATCTGAGAAAATGTTAATGTTTTACAAGCACTTGTCCTGGCCCCAGTGTATGATAACTTATGTGATTTGCAATGTGTAATTTATTTCCTTATCTATAAAATAATGAAAATACTATCTGCCACAGAGTTATTTAGAAAATTAATAATAATGCATCAGAAAGGATGCAGCACAATATCTGGCACCAGTTTTCATTTTCTATGTCTAGTTTTAAATAACAAACAAAAATACCTTTGACAATACCATTGTTGAAGATAACAAAATACACGGAAAAGAGATGATTAAACTGCTAAAAATCAAGATTTATGAGAAAGTTAACCGTTGATGATAGAAAAAGATAAGCTATGTGGAGCCATGTGCTCCTTGATTCAAATCTATGCTTCCTCCTCTGTCTTAGCTTCTTTGTTTGTAAAATTATAATAGTCCCTACCTCCTAGTATTGTCATACGTTATACATGAGATAAAATATGTAAAGAAACTATTACTTCATTCCATAAATGGTAGCTACTATTAATAACAATGACCAAAAGTATTTCTTCCCCAGAGAAGATTGAAACATGTTTTAGTAATTGCCTCTCAAATTATGAAAACTCACGTTAAAAACAGTGACCAGTTGATTTTAATCAGTACATAGCAGGAAAGAGACTTAAGATGTAACCCAGGAGATTTTATTTTCATATAGTAAGTTGTTAGAACATAAAATAGGTTTTTAAGGGTAATTAAGAAAATTCTGGCTGGGGGCCGGGTGCAGTGGCTCACGCCTGTAATCCCAGCACTTTGGGAGACTGAGGTGGGTGGATCACGAGGTCAGAAGATCGAGACCATCCTGGCTAACATGGTGAAACCCCGTCTCTACTAAAAATACAAAAAATTAGCCGGGTGTGGTGGTGGGCACCTGTAATCCCAGCTACTCGGGAGGCTGAGGCAGGAGAATGGCATGAACCCGGGAAGCGGAGCTTGCAGTGAGCCGAGATCGCACTACTGGACTCCAGCCTGGGTGACAGAGCAAGACTGTCTCAAAAATAAATAAATAAATAAATAAAAGAAAAAGAAAAAAAAAAAGAAAATTCTGGCCAGGTGTGGTGGCTCATGCCTGTAATCCTAGCACTCTGGGAGGCCCAGGCAGGTGGATCATTTGAGGTCAGGAGTTCAAGATCAGCCTGGCCAATATGGTGAAATCCCATCTCAACTAAAAATACAAAAAATTAGCTGGGTGTGGTGCCGTGCGCCTGTAATCCCAAGCTCCTCAGGAGAAAGAGGCAGGAGAATCACTTGAATCCAGAAGGCAGAGGTTGCAGTGAGCTGAAATTGCACCACTGCACTCCAGCCTGGGTGACAGAGTGAGACTCTGTATCAAAAAGAAAAAAAAAAAAAAGAAAATTCTGTCTTTAGAAGTCTGCAAAAAGAAGAAACATTCTCCTTTGCTATGACTTAGCTGTTGTTTCTCACTAAGGAACTTATACACAAAAACTGCTAAATTCTACATATTTGCCAGATGCATTAGTCCATTTTCACACTGCTGAAAAAGACATACCCAAGGCTGGGCATGGTGGCTCACATCTGTAATCCCAGCACTTTGAGAGGCTGAGCTGGTGGATCACCTGAGGTCAGGAGTTCGAGATCAGCCTGGCCAACATGATGAAACCCCGTCTCTACTACAAATACAAAAAATTAGCCGGGCGTAGTGGCAGGCGCTTGTAATCCCAGCTACTTGGGAGTCTGAGGCAGGAGAATCCCTTGAACCCAGGAGATGGAGGTTGCACTGAGCCGAGATCATGCCATTGCACTCCAGCCTCGGCAACAAGAGCAAAACTCCATCTCAAAAAAAAAGACATACCCGAGACTGGGAAGCAAAAGAGGCTGAACTCAACTTACAGTTCCATATGGCTAGGGAGGCCTCAGAATCATGGTGGGAGGCAAAAGGCACTTCTTACATGGTGGCAGCAAGAGAAAAATCAGACGAAGCAAATGCAGAAACCCCTGATAAACCCATCAGTTCTCGTGAGACTTATCACTATCACGAGAATAGCATGGGAAAGACCGGCCCCCATGATTCAATTACTTCCCCCTGGGTCCCTCCCACAACATATGGGAATTCTGGGAGATATGATTCAAGTTGAGATTTGGGTGGGGACACAGCCAAACCATATCCCCAGACAACCAAGTTAAGAATCTTGCATAAGTTTTTAAGAAAGTTCTAATGATTTATTATGAATGTTGACAATTTCTTAATTAACAATGTAAGTTTTATCTAGGCATCTGAAGGATAAAACTTATTATTTTTTTTCTTTTTTGAGATGGAGTCTCACTCTGTCACCCAGGCTGGAGTGCAGTGGCGCGATCTCACCTCACTGCAACCTCTGCCTCCTGGGTTCAAGTGATTCTCCTGCCTCAGCCTCCTGAGTAGCTGGGATTATGGGCACACGCCACCACGCCCGGCTAATTTTTGTATTTTTAGTAGAGACACGTTTCTCTATGTTGGTCAGGCTGGTCTCGAACTCCTGACCTTGTGATCTGCCTGCCTCAGCCTCCCAAGTGCTGGGATTACAGGTGTAAGCCACCACACCTGGCCAGGATAATACTTATTAAATGACTACAAGTTGAGTACCACATACCTTCAGTCAAAAAAAAAAAAAAAGATAAATCAATATAAATTATCCAGTCTGAAGAACAAAGATTGAAAAATTTTAAAATATCCTCAGAGAAAAAAAAAAAGACTAATGTTTTCCTACCTACAACAAAAGAGTCTATACTGATAAATGATTATAAATCAAAGTAATAGTGATTCAATTTGTCTATGAAATTTAGTCTCAATGGTTTATGATTATTTTTTCATTTATTTATTTGTTCATCCAATAGTTATTACTTGGCACAGAATAAAATAAAATGGATTTGAGAAACAATCCCTTATCTTAAAGAAGTTTATGCTTAAGTGGGATAACAGGAAAGTAAACCAAATTTTTTTTTTTTTTTTTTTGAGATGGAGTCTTGCTCTGTCGCCCAGGCTGGAGTGCAGTGGTGCGATTTCGACTCACTGCAAGCTCGGCCTCCCGGGTTCACGCCATTCTCCTGCCTCAGCCTCCTGAGTAGCTGGGACTACAGGCGCCCGCCACCACGTCCAACTAATTTTTTGTATTTTTAGTAGAGACAGGGTTTCACCGTTTTAGCCAGGATGGTCTCGATCTCCTGACCTTGTGATCCACCCGCCTGGGCCTCCCAAAGTGCTGGGATTACAGGTGTGAGCCACCACGCCCGGCCCCAAAATTTTAAATACACATCAAACATTAAGTTATATGGTGATTCTCCTCTCATATTCTGACAGCTACAGGATAGCTGGAACGAAAAACAATTCTTACCTTTTGTCGGAGGTAATTCCTTTCCAGTGTAAGAATGTAACTTTACCTTCTTCTTCCCTCTTTTAGATTCAAATATGTCATCTATTTTCAATACAAGCTGAAAAAAGACCAGAAAAATACAAATTAAGACCAACACCCAAAAGTTTCACAGTTTGATGACATTAATCTATTAGGGATTCTTATTCATAGAAAAGAACTATTTTATAAATAGAAACCTTTACCTTTTTGAATTTTGGATTTAAAATGATGATCTTTAATTAGATGATATGTTGTTCTAATACCAAGTTCACATAACATGGGGAAGGAAAGCAGGAAAGGATATTGGATGAACCCAGCACAGGCTTTTAGATTCCTTGTCACTCCATGTCACAACATGCAGGAAATGTGGCTATTGCCCTTTGTATAGTGATCAAGCCTTTACTATTAAACTCAAGTTTTCACTTGCCTGGAGTAGGAAGTGGAACACTCATTTATCTGAAAGGCAGGGTGAGGTATAGTTATTTCTGCACCCAGAAATTCTTCCCAAGGAGCAGATAAACATACTTAGAAAGCTTTTGTCAAAGGGAATATTCTAAGAGTACTAACATTATAATTTATTTTAGAAATATGTCACAAAATTAGGAGAGCCAAATATACTCAAATACAAAAACTATGTTTTTTCTTCCACTCATCAATCTATTTCTCAAGCAAGTAAAATCCAGACTATTTATTTTTAAATTGTTCTATAATTGCTTCTCTCCATTTCATAAGTATTATTCATTAGAAATTTTTCTTTGCTGCTGGGAGAGATGTGTGTGTGTGTAAGAGAAACAGACAGGAGACACACACAGAATGCGGTAAAAAGGAAAGATTCAGAGCTGATCAACAGGTACTTTTAAAAGGAGGAATTGATCAGTTTTTCTACAAATACTTTTCTTTTTTCTTAAAATTCCAAGCTTTTCTTAAGTATTAGTCCTGATTTAACATACTTAATGCCTAGAATTACAATTGTTAGGAACATTATATATGATAACAACCAATAAAGTTGCCTGAGAAAAACGCTCTTGTATTCTTTGTCCTTGTTTCTCTAGCCATCCTGACAATTGACAGGCAGTGAATCAGTCCAGTGCAAACCACTGTCCCCTGCCAACCACCCACCCCCCAAAAAACATGCAAGAAACATATGCTTCCAAAACACAGATTATTACCACATTTTTGGATGAGTTTGTGCTCTTAAAGATTTTTATCGCTGCAATTCAAGTGAAAAATTGCCAATGTTCTTAAATATTACTATTACAAAAAACAAATAAGAGAATCTAAAATAAAAAAGTACTAAGGGCTACAGGAAAGATGTATGGAAATAAATATATATTTGGGTTACATAATGACCCAAAATAGCATAATTATTAATTTGCATTTGAAAAGTAGAATCAAAAGTATATTCAAGTATAAAGGAAAGATAACTGTTCTAAAACTATGCAATAAAGTGATAAATTTAAATTTCTGTCATGAGCTAGGAAGAAGAGCCTTCTAGTTACAAGAAGTACTGTAGAATATTCTTCCTAAGAAATGATGGAAATCATACTGCTGTACACACAACACAAACAATAAAGGTAGTAGGAAATGTACTCTAGCAAACAATCCCACACAGGCTTCCACAGCAGGGAAGGAAAGGAAGAGTGGGGAAGAGGCAAATGGACTAGATCAGTGAGGTGAAACTGTGAAGCAGTTTCCCTTTCAGGGACAGCTGGAGGCATTAAAGGGGAAATAAATGAAAATGGACTTTCTTATAGAATGTTGTTCTAGAAGATACTCCCAAGCCAAAATTTGTATTGCATAAGGGACATCCTAAAAAGATTCAATCCAAGGAGGGTCACAGGTAGAAATGCTGTCATGGCTTGTTCCTGCCTGACAATTAAGAATTCATAATCATTTTTTTCTCCTCACTTCTCCAAAAACCTTCAGAAAAAATATTAGAAAGGGAAAAGTTAGATCCTATCACCTACAATCAGATACAGAACAAGTTTTGAGTACTTGAGATCCATAATACATAAAACATTGAGTAATGAAATCGAAAGCACTGTAAAGCCTCCCTGGGTCTCATTAAACTCTATAATCCATAATTCCTAAATATTTATTAATGCCATTATAAGAACCACATCTTAAATGCAATCCCTTAAGGTGTTTGCATTCTTCTCCCTATTAACACACAATTTGTTGTTGCTGGGCCATGTGGGAGGCTGCTTTGTTGTGCCAACATGATCTACCAGAGGGCGCAGCTACTGCAAGATGCCTGGCAGTTCTTTAAGACTCTTTTAAAAAAAATATTCCTCATCATGCACAGAAAGATAAACAGTTACATTTTTTTTTTCACTAAGAGAGATCAGTTTAGCTTTAAAAAACCTCTATGTCTTTAACTTTTCACATAGTAAAGAGGAAGGGGCAGAAAACTGCTAAGAATTAAAACTGTGGAATAGAATATTTCCCAAGGAACAAATCAACAGTTACTAACCCAAGAAACAGATGTGACTTTTGTTTAATGTTAAAATCAGGTACAAAAATTACATGTTAAATGAACACATATAGCTAATTCAGATGGGATTAAAGAAGGAATAATATTTAAGTGATCTGATTTCTTCATTACAGCAGAGTATGTGCATAGTATTTTGACAATCCTGAAAACACCCTGCATTACAGAAGAACAAAGTAACAGAGAAAGTTTAAAATTTTTTCATATAATTTCTTAAGTGTTTCTCCCAAAAGAAAATGTCTATTAGTCAGGTGCAGTGGCTCACACCTGCAGTCCCGGAACTCTGGGGGCCAAGGCAAGAGGATTGCTTGAGGCCAGGAGTTCAAGACCAGCCTGGGCAATATAGCAAGACTCTGTCTCTACAAAATAAGTAAATAAATAAGAAAAAAAATATATATGTCTGCCTGCAAGTAATCTCAATTTCTTCATTTTGGTTGCAATGCTTCTAGTAGAGATGATGTACAGACTTACTGCCTTTTCTCTCTTGAGGGAGAAGTCATTTATTTATTATGATTGCTGATAATTTCCATTCCCAAGTAATAGATTTGTTTTTTTCTTTGGAAATTTTTGCCCCAAATAAATGGCATATACTTTTTCGTTACTGAAAATCTGTAAACTCAAGCACAAAACTGAACTCACTTTGGCAATCATATGAATGAGTGAATTAGAACAACACTGAAGCCATCCTGAGAGAACGCCCTTTTATATAAGATTCTGGTGCTTCCTTGAAATAGGCAAACGATTTTAATGAGAGCTAAAGTAACTGAAGTGAAGTCCCCATCTAAATCAATTTAAAAATCCATAACGAAACTCTGGCAAAAGCCATTCGTGCACTTCTCTAGCATGAGCAAAAATTTAAAACATAACACTGCCTTCTAAGTCTTCTAATCCCAGTAGGTCAGTTCTAACCTATTATTCATTTTGGTCTAAAGTTTACTTATTCTCATTCATGGAAATGCTGAAGTAAGAGTCAAAGAATGAAAGCACTGGAGTCTTTACCCTTGGAAGATTTTTCCTTTTCGTGTTTGCAACTTCACCAGCTCGGAAAAGCTTCCATTCCGTTAAAGTGACCGGCAAAGTTGTATCTTTTGTAAGCTTTGCCCGCAAATAAGCTTGTGAGTTCTTTACTTCCATAGTCTTCCGGTGAAGGAACTGAGGTTTGGGAGGGAGCTAAAACAGGAGAAGATGTACTGGTAAGATCACCTAGTTTTGCTGTTGTTGCGCGTCTGTTTGTTTGAGATGGCGTCTTGCTCTGTCGCCCAGGCTGGAATGCAGTGGCACGATCATGGCCCATTGCAGCCTTGATCGCCTGAGCTCAAGTGATCCCCCCACCTCAGCCCCTTGAGCAGCTGGGACTACAGGCACATGTCACCACATCCGACTAATTTTTTCTTTTTTTTGGTAGAGATGAGGTTTTGCCAGGTTGCCCAGGCTGGTCTCAAACTCCTGGGCTCAAGCAATCCTCCCACCTCAGCCTCCCAAAGTTCTGGGATTACAGGTGTGAGCCACTGCACCCGGCCAGCATCATCTAGTTAATGCCTGTATTATCATACAAAGTCAAAGCGATTCCAGAAACGTATTTATCCTATATTTCATTTAAAATCATTTCAAATGAAGATAACATAATTTCTTTCTCACCATTTATAAAGAAGATTCTCAGGTTTCTAATCCAAAGTTCCACTACACGGTAATCAAATTCCCAGAAAACAATGGCTCACAGTTTTCATGAACTCTAGGGAGCCTTTGCTTCTAGGCGTCTCACATACTTTCAGGGACTAGGAAGGTAATTTAATGGCCATAGGTTGATGTAGGCTAATAGGGGGAGTGGGAACTATAGTAAACTGAAAAGTTCATGGCTGTCTAAAGGCATATATATTCAATTATTTTTGAAGTGTTAAAACAACAACCAAAAAAAAAAAAAGCTGTATGTTATCCCAAAA
Organism: Gorilla gorilla gorilla; assembly: GCF_029281585.2. NCBI lineage: Eukaryota > Metazoa > Chordata > Mammalia > Primates > Hominidae > Gorilla > Gorilla gorilla. Next base: position 119,027,330 of record NC_073224.2, read on the forward strand.
AACAAAACAAAAATTTAAAAAACCGCCACCAACATTAAAACTTACATTTCAGTGCCTCTTAGTTCTGGACCCAGTTAAATCCCCTTAATCTTTTTGTAGATACTATGAATAAGATTCTAATGTTTTCTTCAATTCATTATCTGGTTATACCTTGGGTGCTTTAAAAGCACTTTTAGCGGGTGGTAGCTTCCATGCTGAAGGGGATCTCCACATAGGTAAAGGCTGCACTGGAATATCTTCATATGGATTTTCTTTGGTGGGATCTTAAAAAATAATTTAAAAAAATGTTTACATGAACATAATTAAATGCAAAGATAACCACAGCTGGCAAAAGAAAGAAAAAGCTAACTATGTTCAGCTTTCTTATTCTACATTGCTGTAGGGATGTGGGTTTCCAGATCAACAGCAATTTAAGCTTATGGGTTCAACAGAGCTAAAAGAATTCTCAAAATAATATATTATAAACATGTACTTGTAAGCTGAGCAGTCTATCACATTAGTTGTAAAATTCATTAGAGAATAAAATAATTTATACACCAAAGGTTTCCATGCTAAAGAGAAAAACCTAGAGCAATATATGCTTGATTATAGAAGAAAATCCATCCTACAATTAAGGGCTTCACCAAATACATAATCATTAAATTTAACTGCAAAGTTGTCAACACCTACATATGATATCTTCATAGATATTGTCCTCAGACTGTGTGTAATAAAGTGCTGACCCAGAATTTCTTCCAAGTTCTTCACGAATTGTCTGTGTGTTCCGATTTCGAAAGTGCTGAATATCCTCAAATTCAAAGGATTTCCTTAAAAAAGGAGATATATTTTAAAGTTATATCTTTCAAAACTCTAATCTTTATTTTTTAAAATTTTTATTTATTTGTTTGTTTGTTTTATTATTATTTTTTGAGACAGAATCTCAGTCTGTTGCATAGGCTAGAGTTCAGTGGCACAATCTTGGCTCACTGAAACCTCTGCCTCCCAGGTTCAAGCGATTCTACATTGCTGTAGGGATGTTGCGCCTGGGATTACAGGCACGTGCCACCATGCCCAGCTCTTTTTTGTGTTTTAGTAGAGATGAGGTTTCACCATGACCACCAGGCTGGTCTTGAACTCCTGACTTCAGGTGATCTGCCTGCCTCGGCCTCCCAAAGTGCTAGGATTACAGAAAATTCTAATCTTCTTTAAATTGGTATGGGAGACAGAAATAAATAAGTACAGAACTAGTGTGCAAAATTACAAAGGTGTTTTATCAGAGATCTAAGAATAATGAAGTAGGCTGTGCCTTACGAACACCATGAGAAAATTGGATGCTTGTAGCCAATCACATTCATGTTCTTCATTGGGTTCCTTTATTAAGTTCACTTTGTAAGGAAAAGTGGGGCTGAGGCCAGCATGCCCTAAATGAAGTGGAAGAATGTTACTGCTTCCCTACAGATTTTTTTTGAACTTAATTTTTATTTTATTTTATTTTAGAGGCAGGGCCTCATTCTGCTGCCCAGGCTGGAGTGCAGTGAAATGATCATGGCTCACTGTAGCCTGAGCTTTTGGGCTCAAGTAATACTCGCAAGTAGGTAGGACGACAGGAACACATCACTACACCTGGCTAATTTTTTCTTTTTTCTTTTTTTTTTATAGAGACAGGGTCTCACTATGTTGTCCTGTTTAGTGTTTGGCTGGTCTTGAACTCCTGGCCACAAGTGATCCTCCTGCCCCAGCCACCCAAAGTGCTGGGATTGAGCCACCACACCCAGCTCCTATAGATTAATTTTGTTTTTTTCTTTTTGTTTTCTTTTTTTTTGAGACTGAGTCTTGCTCTGTCAGCCAGGCTGAAGTGCAGTGTCACGATCTCAGCTCACTGCAAGCTCAGCCTCCCAGGTTCAAGCGTTTCTTCTGCCTCAGCATCCCATATAGCTGGGACTACAGGTGCACACCACCACGCCCAGCTAATTTTGTATTTTTAGTAGAGACAGGGTTTCACCATGTTGGCCAGGCTGGTCTTGAACTCCTGACCCCAAGTGATCTACCAGCCTCAGCCTCCCAAAGTGCTGGGATTACAGGAGTGAGCTACCGCGCCTGGCGCTGGCCCAGATTCTTAAAGATATATTAATAAAATGGAAGGTGTTCTGATGCTCTTATGTCAACAGATTATCTTAGCTATTACTACATTTCTACTTTTTTGACTTCTTATTTTCCTTCCACATTAATCAACACCTGCATGTTCAAAGCAGGGGCATCACCTAAGCTGGGAAATGGAAACTGGTTTGAAAAGGAAAAAGAAGCTCAATAATCCTGTAAGGAAAATACCTACAAGTCTTTATCTGTAGGATAAAAACATACCTTTTAGATCTTCCTCTGATTTTTCCACCATATTTCTTTGGTTCAGGTTCCTGAGAAGAGGCCAAAGAAGATTGTGCACAAGAGTTATTTTCACAGTATTTTTTGTCACAGTTTCTTTCTTTATACGGCGTAACACCAGATTCGGATAAATATCTGAACGTCCTACGAGGTTTTGGCAAAGGATTTATGGAAGGTCCACATTCTTGCCCCTCAGGTTCAGAGTAAAGATTTTCTAAGCTCTTGGTTATTCCGTATGAACTATCCAGAACTCTGAAGTTCAGTTCTTTTTCTGAAGAGTCACAACGTTCTAAAGCCAAATTTAAGAGTTTATCTGGGGGAAGTGCTTCTATTTTCTTCCACAGTATTTGTGAGGTATAGAAGTTTCCTGGAGGTAATGAAGTCTCTGGATCTAAGACATCTTCTTTACAGCTTTCAATTTCTTTGACCCGAGAACATACCCAGTTGGATTCTGATTCATTTTTAAAGAAGTGTGTATTGTCATATTCATGTTTCTTATTTTCATTCTCACTTTGATCATGGCTTTTGGTATTTTCATTTATATCTAGACCCACATTTTCACGGCTGGTTACATCCAAGTTTTTGCTCTTTCTCTCAGCTATAGGATTTTTCTTAAGACAGATCTCTTGGTGACAGTTATATCTCACTCCAAAGTCCTTTGGACACCACTTTTCTGGATTAGATATACCATTAGCCCTTCCTTCCCATTGAGAAATTTTTTGTTTGATGTTTTTGCAGTGGCTTCTTGACAGTGTCTGAACAGTAGTACGAGAAAAACCAACATCCATGTTCCCAACTGGGTGAATGACAAGTGATGAATCTTACAAAGGTTCCATTACAAGTAAATGTGAAATATTGTATTCTTTATCCTGTCAGAATCCAAATGATTCCAGTATTTTCCCTTCATGTTTAACTTGTAAATCTCTTTGTAAAAAGAAAATTTTGATCAGTGATCCTTGTTGAAAATGGCTACAACCTGATCTTGAATAATCCTGTTAAAATGACACAAAAATATGTTAACACATTTTATAATTTCCTAATTTAAAACTCCACTAAAACATTGCCCACCTATCCCTACATAATTCACATACATTGCATATGTAAAAACATACCTGTCATCTATTAAGTAATTCAACTACATAAAGGCACTCCTAAGATGGTGAGATAATAATACTAACAAAACATTATTTGTGGTATTTTTCAAATTGTCAGCTTTAATGTTCTGCCATATTTAATTTCCTAAAGTTAGGCAGAATGAGGTTTTAGAAGAGATTATACATAGCAGTATACAATATTTTTGTAATAAATTAATTCTTTTTTTTTTTTTTGAGACAGGGTCTCGCTCTGTCACTAAGTCTGGAGTGCAGTGGTGGTGATCTTGGCTCACTGCAACCTCTGCCTCCTGGGTTCAAGTGATCTTCCACCTCAGCCTCCTGAGTAGCTGTGACTACAGGTACATGCCACCACACCCGACTAAGTTTTTGTATTTTTCGTAGAGACGGAATTTCTCCATGTTGCCCAGGCTGGTCTTGAACTTCCTGAGTTCAAGCAATCCACCCCCTTGGCCTCCAAAAGTGCTGGGATTACAGGCATGAGGTACCGCACCCAGGCATAAATTAATTCTTTATGAAACCTTCTCTTAATGAAACAAGGAGCATATATAGACACAGAATTACATCTCAAAACCCCCCCAAAATTTATATGTCCACAGCAAGAGCCAGTTAGCATGGAAACACACCAAGAGTCAACTTTCTCCTCCTGTCCTACGTTGATTAATAATATCAGCCCATCACAAAGCCTATTTCAACTTTACTATTAGCAGCACAGGATTCCATATACACTAAAGACAACTCAAGGTGCCCATTAACTATCAGTTGCCTTAAAATGTAATAACCTATTTGACGACTGGACTTCCCACATCTATGCTACCACACCCTTGACCCAAATCAATACAAATACTTACAGCCACTGTCACATTCCTTCCTTTCACACAGAGGCTTCATTCAGGCCCATAAACTGTTTCCTTATATGTAAGCTTCAGCGGAAAACTTTTCCTACCAACTGAGTAAAGACCTGATCTCAAGTTCTACTGTATACTTGTTAAAAATAGCAGTTGATTCAAAACTTCCTGAGGCAGGGATCATCCTTCCTTGAGCTTTGTCTGTGTGGCCTTGATTAACAGGCAGGAAAATATCTTAGCCCAGCTCTGTCAGTATAGCTGACCAAAACTGTTATATACAGAAAGCACACAAAAATGTTATTCTTGGCAGAGCAACTGCTAACTAAGAATTCCATCAACTTTTATTTAAACCATTCCTACGTACAAATTTCTGGGAAAACCAGCTTTGCCAGCAAATAAACTTTGGTGATAGTCTGATGCAAAAAAAAAAAAAAAAAAAAAAAAAAATCCAAAAAACTTTAAGAAATTAAGCTCATGTGGATGAAAAAAAATAACTATACCCAAAGCCCAAAGCACCAAAACTGTTGCACAGAACTCTTGATAAAAAACTAATGCATACAATTTAAAGATCTAATCTGCTACTGTTGATTATTAAAACTGAAAATTCTTTTCTTGCTTCTGGTATTTATAAGGAATTCCTAGGATTTTAGGGTGTCTTTGAGACTCAGGTTTTCTTCACTATAGACAAGACAGGACTTTTTTCTCCAGCTCCTGGGAAGCCCCTAGAGGTTTTTGGTGGTCCTTGTTAACCCTTTCTTTATTTTTCTCTGGTTAATGTGTCTTAAGTGTGAATGGCTCAAATTGAGAGAAAAAAATGAAAATTGTCGGGGCTAAAAAAAAAATTTTAACTTGAAAATTACTAGCAACATGGCTGGGTGTGGTGGCTCATACTTGTCATCCCAGGACTTTAGGATGCTGAGGCAGGAGCATCACTTGAGGCCAGGAGTTTGCGACCAGCCTGGGCAATATAGTGAGACTTCATCTCTACTAAATAAATAAATAAATAAATAAATAAATAAATAAATAAATAAAATTAGCTGTGCATGGTGGCATGTACCTGTAGTCCCAGCTACAAGCTGGGAGGCTGAGGCAGGAGGACTGCTTGAGCCCAGATGTTGGAAGCTGCAGTAAGTTATGATCACAGCATTGCAATTTAGCCTGGGTGATGGAGCGAGACCCCAACTCAAAAAAAAAAAAAAAAGGTAAAAGTCAAATGACTGGCAACAAATGGCTAAATCTACGGAATTCACACACAAATATAAATGATGTGTACTGATGGTGTTTCAGTTGAACAGAGTAGCACAGCAGGGTAAGACTCTCCTAAAATATGTAGGTATTTACTTTCTCCTAAATGTATGCTTTAATACATGATAGGTTTCGAAAAATGAACTATTTCAAAAATAAAAGCACTTTAATGAATTTTAACTAGATCTATGACTGTTACTGATAACACAGAAAATCTTTCTTAGAGCTGATTTCACAGTTCCAATTTTTGCCAAATTAACTTACACCCTTTATAATGTGGCTTGCGTGTTCTCACATACAGGTCGTGATTTTGTCCCGTCTAAAAATAAGAGTTGCTCACTTCAGTTGTTTTCTTACAGAAACCTCACATCTGTCCCTTTAACCTAATTATATTCTGAGCCACCTTGCTCCTCAGCGCCTCCTCTCCCTTGGCTCTCCTAGCCTGCAAGATATTATTCATCCCATTCCTCATCTTCCCAGTTTCTTGCCTTAACCTCCATTATTGGTGGACATCCTAACTCCTAAGTGCTGGCCCAACTTTCAAATCCTAGATCTCTCCCAAGATTTGTCTTTTGAAAACTTCCTAAAGCCAACTTATTTGTATACTTGTCCTAGAGACTGCTTTCTCAAGCTTGCTTTAACAGTTCTAACAGAAACAGAGGTTGAGAAAATCTAACAGTTTCAACAATTTTAAAAATCATTTTGTCTTTTCTTTTAACAGCACGAAATGAGTCAGAGACTTTTCCAGCTATTAAAAACTATTGAAGTCAGGTAGGATTCACAAAAAGAGAAGGTAGAGCACACATAACCACAATGGACAATCTCAACAAAAGAAACAACAGCGGTCATTCAGTTCCTCACCTGAACAATAGAAGTATAAACATAAAAACTCAAGCATGATTTTTTTCTTTTATGAGATGAAGTTTTGCTCTTGTTGCCCAGGCTGGAGTGCAATGGTGCAACCTCGGCTCACTGCAACCTCCGCCTCCCAGGTTCAAACAATTCTCCCGCCTCAGCCTCCTGAGTAGCTGGGATTACAGGTGCCCATCACCACACCCAGCTAGTTTTTTATGTTTTTAGTAGAGACAGGGTTTCACCATGTTGGCCAGGCTGGTTTCGAACTCCTGACCTCAGGTGATCCACCCGCCTTAGCCTCCCAAAGTGCTGGGATTACAAGCGTGAGCCACTGCGCCTGGCCAAGCATGATTTTTAGAAGCATAATCAAACAGCATACTTGGAGATGACTCTTAATCATGTCCCTTTCTTTTTATTTTCTATTGCTCTTCTGTGTATTTATTTTCATCCAAGAAATATACCAACTGTAGTTTATCAGCTTAAAATATAATTTATAACATAACCTATCATATATAGAATTCTGTGTTTTTAACATATTAAGAGAAACCAATCTGAATTCACTCCAGTAAATTAAATTCTCTTTGAGAAAGAGGAAACTGATGTTCTATTTTACCAATTCAAGTCTTGGATAGGGCAAGTTTCTCACTCCAAATCTTTTAAAATATTTTATTTGATTAGATATAAGCATCTGGAAAAATAACTTGGAAGAATTTGGAACATTCTAAAACCTGATTTACAAAATAATGAAGGGGTACACTGTAAAAATAGTGAATTTTACCTTAATTAAAAAGAAAACTGGCTGGGCGTGGTGGCTCACGCCTGTAATCCCAGCACTTTGGGAGGCTGAGGCGGGCAGATCACGAGGTCAAGAGATCGAGACGATCCTGGCCAACACAGTGAAACCCCATCTCTACTAAAAATTAGCTGGGCATGGTGGCATACGCCTGTCATCCCAGCTACTACTCAGGAGGCTGAGGCAGGAGAATCGCTTGAACCCGGGAGGTAGAGGCTTCAGTGAGCCGAGATCGTGCCACTTCATTCCAGTCTGGCAACAGAGCGAGATTCGTTCAAAAAAAAAAAAAAAAAAAAGAAAAGAAAATTTATGAAAGGGACCAGGGAAACTTCACTTCTGGCCATGATGGAGTAGCTGAACTAGGCTTGCCTTTCCCACATCAATAACTATAAAACTGGAAAAATATATAAAATAAGTGCTTTCAGATACTGGATAACAGACAGCTTAACATTGTGATCCCTGAAAGAAGAGAGGAAAATGAGGCAGGTCCTATGATGGCCCAGCTTTCTCCCTGGAAACTCCAGAAAGTAGGGTCAGGAGGGAGAACACAAATAGACATGGCAACCTTACCGAGTTGAGGATAACAAGATTGGAATATGGAGACTGAGGCAAATGGAATTTTCAGGGCACAGTATCAGAAAAGAGAGCAACATAGAGAAAAAGCTCCAGAAATCTACATAGAGTCCCCTTGAATCTTTGGTTGAATACTAAGTTGCTAATGCATAGGATAATACAACATGAGGCTAGACAACAAACAACTAGTGGAGAAAGAAAAACTATGGGAGATTTTTAAGCTAACCCAGGGACCCAGGGTTCACTAGCTCTGGGAAACCTTCAAAGTCTAACAACAGAGGAGCAACCTCATTGAATGCCCAGGTAATTCAGAAGAGAAACAAGAGGTCATGATTTACCAGTAGGATGAAATTAACCCTAGAGTAAAGACTATCTTAGAGCCACCCTAACAAGGATTAAGTTGATTCTTATGAAATTTAAGTACTCACAAAAACAAAATTCAGTAATTTTTACATGAAGACAACTAAATCCAGACACCCAGCAATGTAACATTTAAAATGTCTGGACACTGGCTGATGCCTGTAATCCCAGCACTTTGGGAGGCCAAGGTGGGTAGATCACCTGAGGTCAGGAGTTTGAGACCAGTCTGGCCAACATGGCGAAACCCCATCTCTACTAAAAATACAAAAATCAGCTGAATGTGGTGGCACATGCCTGTAATCCCAGCTACTGGGGTGGCTGAGGGAGGGGAACTGCTTGTACATGGGAGGAGGAGGTTGCAGTGAGTCAAGATAGCACTCAAGCCTTGGCGACAGAGCAAGACTCCATCTCAAAAAATAAATTAAAAAAAAAAAAGAAATAAAATGTCCGTCATCTAATCAAAATTACTAAACATACAAAGAAACCTGAAAATGAGACCTATACCCAGGAGAAAAATCAATCAATAGAAGTAGAACCGGGCCGGGCGTGGTGGCTCACGCCTGTAATCCCAGCACTTTGGGAGGCCAAGGCAGGCGGATCATGAGGTCAGGAGATCGAGACCATCCTGGCTAACACAGTGAAACCCCATCTCTACTGAAAATACAAAAAATTAGCTGGGTGTGGTGGCGGGTGCCTGTAGTCCCAGCTACTCGGGAGGCTGAGGCAGGAGAATGGCCAGAACATGGGAGGCGGAGCTTGCAGTGAGCCGAGACTGTGACACTGCACTCCAGCCTGGGCGACAGAGCGAAACTCTGTCTCAAAAAAGAGAAAAAAAAAGTAGAACCAAAATAATACAAAATAAAAGAGATCGAACCAAAACAACAGACGTGATGGAATTGGCAGATAGGGACTTCAATTCAGCTATTATAAATATTTTCATAAATTTGAAGGAAAACATGAACATAAGTAGAGTAATGGAAGATATTAAAGAAAGACAACAAATAAAACTTCTGGAGCTTAAAAATATACTATCTGAAATGAAAAATTCACTGGATGTGTTGAATAGCAGATTTTAGTTGTTTTAGAAGGAATGACCAATAAAGTTGAATAAGTAGCAATAGAAACTGTTTTTAAAAAGCCTGAAGCACAAAGTGAAGAAAAAAAGCTAAAACAAAGATGAAAAACAGAGCTTCACTGGGACAACATCAAGTGGTTTTGCTTTACCCTACATATAACTGGAGTCGCAGAAATGAAGGGGTCGGGAGTGGGGACAAATATTTCAAGTAATAACAGATGAAAATTTTCTAAATTTGATGAAAACTCTAAACCCAAAGATTCAAGAGGCTCAACAAACCCCAAACAGGATAAACACAAAGAAAGCCACAAGGAAAACCATAACCAAGTTGCTAAAAACCAGTGATAAGGAGAAAATTCTTAAGTCAGAGAAAAAATATATATATACAGGGGAAACAAGGTAAGCCAGAAAACAAGGAAAATTTTTAAAGTGCTAGGAAAAAAACCAACAACTGCAAATCTAGAATTCTAGACACAATCTTCAAAATGAAGGTGAAATAAAAATGCTTTCAGTTAAACATAAGCTGTAAAAATTTGTCAACAGCAGGCCTGCATTCAGAGCCAGTGACATAATTCATGAGTCCAAGTACAAATTGAAAATGTGAGGTCCCTGTTCAAAAGGCAGTAAAAGTGCCTTTAAAGGTACACATAAAGTTTTTTCTTTTCTTCTGCAGCCTTGCTTTCAACTTGTGGGTTTTTTTTTTTAATTTTCTATTTAACATTGTTTTAAGTAAACAAAGAAAATTATGCTATTAGCAGAAATTTTACACTTATCTGTATTTAGTGCCCATTTTAAATGCAAATATGAGCACATTCAACTCGTATGCAGGATCATGTAAAAATTTTAAAGTGCTTCAAGTTGAAGAAAAAATGATACCAGATAGATATCTGGATCTAAAAAAGGAATGAGGAGAACAAAAAATGGTACTTGTGGATAAATATACAAGGCATATTTTTTTTATTAATCTCTTTAGAAGATGACTTAACTAAAGTAAACATAATAATGCACTGTGAAATTTACAACAATGTGGAAATAAATGTAAGACAAGGCATAAAGGTAGGGATGGAAAATTGTGTATGGTGTTGTAAGTTTCTCTAACCCACAATGGAACTGAATTAAAAATCACTTTATGCCGGCGCGGTGGCTCACGCCTATAATCCCAGCACTTTGGGAGGCAGAGGCAGGTGGATCTTGAGGTCAGGAGTTCAAAATCGGCCTGGCCAACATTGTGAAGCCCCGTCCCTACTAAAAATACAGAAATTGGCCAGGCATGCTGGTGCCTGCCTGTAATCCCAGCTACTCAGGAGGCTAAAGCATTAGAATCGCTTGAAGCAAGCGAGGTTGCAGTGAGCCAAGATCGCACCACTGTGCTCCAGCTTGGGCAACAGAGTGAGACCCTATCTCAAAAAAAAAAAAAAAAAAAAAAAAGAAAGAGAAAGAAGGAAGGAAGGAAGGAAGGAAAAAGAAATCACTTTATATATGATATGAAGTGGTACTTTATACATAATTTGAAAGTGATGTGTTAAAGTTGTGTTATAAACCCTAATGAAACTATTAAAAGAAAAAAAAAGGAATAGCTAAGAAGTCAACAAAGAAAGATGAAATAGAATTAATTCTAAAAAAATAATTGATGCCAAAAAAGCAGGGGAGTTGGAGGGGGAACCCTAAGAACGGTAACAACAATAGTAAAAAACCCACATGGAACAAACAGAAAATGAATAGCAAGATGGTACACTTAAATTCGACTATATCAATAATTATACTGTATATAAATGGGTTAAGCTCTAAGTACAAGGCAAAGATTATCAAACTTAATTTAAAAAGCAAGACCTAACTCTATGCTGTTCATAAAAAAATGCACTTTGAATACAAAGAGATAGATCTGTTAAAGAGACACAAACAGTAAACACTATCATAAGAAAGCTGGATTGTCTATGTTAATATCAGACAAGGTAGACTCCTGAGCAAGAAATAACAGCAGTGATAAAGAAGGACATTATAAAAAAGATAATAGGTGCAATTCATCAAGAATACCTAGCAATCCTAATGTTCATGCACCTAATAAGAGTTTCAAAAATGTAAGAAGCAAGAAAATATCAGAACTAAAAAGCCAAATGGACAAATCCACAATTTTAGTTGGGGATTTTAACTTTTCAACAGTAGTTGATAAAACATATAGACAGAAAATCAGTAAATATATAAAAGATTTCAATATCACTATCAATCAACTTGACTTAATTGACATTTTAGAACACTTTACTCAACAAACATAAAGTACATACTCTTTTCTTTTTTTTTTTTTTGAGACAGAGTCTCACTCTGTTGCCCAGGCTGGAGTGCACTGGCACGATCTCGGCTCACTGCAGCCTCCGCCTCCTGGGTTCAAGCAATTCTCCTGCCTCAGCCTCCTGAGTAGCTGGGACTATAGACGCGTGCCACCAAAAATACTCTTTTCAAGTGTACATGAAACATTCACCAATAGACCATATGTTGGGCCATAAAATAAGACTCAGTAAATTTTAAAAGACTGACATCATACTGAGAATGTTCTCTAGCCCAAAATGGAACTGAAAGAGAAATCAGTAACAAAAAGATATCTGGAAAATCCTAAATTATTTGGAAATAAATCTTTTAAAATAAAAAAGTTTAAAAACAATAAGTAAGGATACTACTTCTTGATATCTGAAACTGGAACACGGCCGGGCATGGTGGCTCAAGCCTGTAATCCCAGCACTTTGGGAGGCCGAGGCGAGCAGTTCATCTGAAGTTAGGAGTTCAACACCAGCCTGGCAAACACGGCAAAACCCCGCCTCTACTAAAAATACAAAAATTAGCCAGGCAAGGTGTCATGCGCCTGTAATCCCAGCTACTGGGGAGGCTGAGGCACGAGAATTGCTTGAACCTGGGAGGCGGAGGTTGCAGTGAGCCGAGATCATGCCACTGCACTCCAGCCTGAGTGATAGAGTGAGACTCCGTCTAAAAGAAAAGAAAAAAACTGGAACACACTTTACCTCATAAAAGTTTCAAATTACTATTTTAAATTTCTCTCTAGGTTAGGTGCTCTACCTTAACATTTGTTTAAATTGTCCCATTGGTAATCCTGCATAAACTGTACCAACCTTTTCAACATTGTGGTCTTCAACATTCTATACTGAAATTTGAGTGTCATCATTCCACCTAATAATATCTTTAAAAAGATCAATATTTAAAGTTCTCCCTTAAGAAGAAAAAAGCATAAACCCAAAGAAACTGGAGGAAAATAAAAAATGAGTATTAATGAAATAGATGAACATAGGATAAAAATCAATGAAACAAAAAACTGTTTCTTTGAAAACATTAGTAAATTGACAGACCTCTAGGCAAAGTGAACAAAAAAAAAAGTCTGAGGCTGCAGTGGGCTATGATTGCACCACTGCATTCCAGCCTGGGTGACAGAGCAAGACCATCTCTTGACAAAAAATAGGAGAAGAAAAAGAAATAATACCAATCATATACAAACTCATTCAGAAAACAGAGGAAGTAGAAACAATTTCAACTCATTTTATGAGACCAGCATTACCTTACCAGGTAACTGGGCAAAAAACTTAGAAAAGAAAAATACGGAATAATATAACTCATGAACATAAATGCAAAAGTCCCTCTAAAATATTAGTAAGTCCACTGGGCGTGATCACTCACACCTGTAATCCCAACACTTTGGGAGGCTGAGGAGGGCAGATCACTTGAGGTTAGGAGTTTGAGACCAGCCTAGGGAACATGGTGAAACCGGTCTCTACTAAAAATATAAAAAGTAGCCGGGCGTAGTGGCGTGCACCCATAATCCCAGTTTCTTGAAAGACTGAGGTAGGAGGATTGCTTGAACCCAGGTGGTGGAGGTTGCATTGAGCCAAGATCACGCCTCTGCACTCCAACCTGGGCGACAGAGCAAGACTCCATCTCAAAAATAAATAAATAAATAAAATATATAAAAATATATAATATATATATAAGCAAATCAAACCCATAAATAAATATACAGAAAGGATACCAGAATGCAAGGTTGCTTTAACATTAAAAGTCACCATGTTTATGGGATAAAGAAAACTATGTAATTATCTTAATAGATGAAGAAAAAGCATTTGAAAAAATTTACACTTTCAGCAAATCGGAAATAGAAGAGAATTTCCACAATCTGATAAAGTATCTATAAATAAAAAAACCCACTGCCGATATCACAATAAGTGGTAAAGACCAAATACTTTTTCCTTAAGAATGGGAAAAAGGCAAGGATGTCTCCTCTTACCACTTTTATTCAACATTGTAAAAGAAGTTTACAAAGGCCAGGTGCAGTGGCTCATGCCTGTAATCCTAACACTTTGGGAGGCCAAGGAGGACAGATGGCTTGAGCTCAGGAGTTCAAGACCATCGTGGGCAAAGTGGTGAATCCAGTCTCTACAAAAAATACCAAAATTAGCCAGGCATGGTGGTGTGTGCCTGCAGTCACAGCTACTTGGGAGATTAAGGTGGGAATGGCGGGAGGACTGCTTCAGTCTGAGAGGTCGAGGCTGCAGTGAGCAGATCTCGTCATTCCAGCCCGGGTGACAGAGTGAAACCCTGTCTCAAACAACAGCAACAAAAAAAAACATAATGAATAAGGCAAGAAAAACTAAGTAAAAGGCATAGAGATTGTAAAAGAAGTAAAGCTGTTTTTTTTTCCTGCAAATAATATGATTGTAAATGTAGGAATTCCTAAGAAATCTATGTTACAAGATATGAGAATTCATAAGAGAATTTAGCAAGGTCTCAGAACACATGGTCAGTATAGAAGAATTAATTGTGCCTCTACATACTAAGAATAAATGATTGGAAAATGAAATTCAAAATAACAGGTACAACAGCATAAAAACATGAAACATTGGCCAGGTATGGTGGCTCACACCTGTAATCCCAGCACTTTGGGAGGTCAAGGCAGGCAGATCACTTGAGGTCAGGAGTTCGAGACCAGCCTGGGCAATATGGTTAAACCCTGTCTTTACTAAAACAAAACAAAAAAAAATACAAAAAAAAAAAACCTTAGCTAGGCGGGGTGGTGCACACCTGTAGTCCCAGCTACTCAGGAGGCTGAGGCACAAGAATCGCTTGAACCCAGGAGGTGGAGGCTGTAGTGAGCCAAGATCATGCTACTGTAACTCTAGACTGGGCAACAGAGCAAGACTCTGTCTCAAAAAAAAAAAAAAAAGAAAAGAAAAGAACAGAAAAAGAAATACTTAGGGATTCAAGATGTGTAGACTGAAAACCACAAGCTAATGTGGAGTAAAAAATAAAGAATAACTACATACACAGATATTATACATTAATGTACTGGAATATTCAAGTTTTTTTTTTTTTTTTGAGACACAGTCTTGCTCTGTCGCCCAGGTTGGAGTGCAGTGGTGGGAATCTCGGCTCTCGGGTTCAAGCAATTCTTGTGCTTCAGCCTCCCAAGACTGCAGGTGTATGCCACCACACCTGGCTAATTTTTATATCTTTAGAAGAGACTAAAATGTGGTTTTGCCATGTTGCCCAGGCTGGTCTTGAACTCCTGGCCTCAAGTGATCCGCCTGCCTTGGCCTCCCAAAGTGCTAGGATTACAGGCGTGAACCACTGGGCCTGGCTAGGAATATTCAACTTTGTTACTATAAAAAATTATCTCAAAATTGATCTATAGATTCAACACAATCTCCAGATTGTTGAATCTGTAGATTCAACAAAATCACAGCAGGCTTTGCTGTAGAAATTGACAAGTTGATTTTCAAGTTTATAAGGAAAGGCAAAGAATCTAGATTAGCCTAAATAATTTTCAAAACGAAGAATAAAGCTGGAGGGCATAGACTACCTGATTTTAAGACTTATAAAACTGAAGTAATCACAACAATGTATATTAGTTGACAGGATAGACAAAAGGATCAGCAGAAGAGCACAGAGTCCAGAAATGAACCCACATATATATAGTCAATTGATTTCCACAAAGCTGGGGAAAGAATAATCTTTTCAATAAATGGCATTAGAACAAATAGGTATCTATCTGTAAAAAAAATGAACCTCAACCTTTACCCATAACATTTACAAAATTTAAGTTGAAATAGACAATAAACCTAACTACTAAGAGCTAAAACCACAAACTTCTGGAAGAAAAAAATCTTCACGACCTTGAGGAAGAAAAAGATGTCTTAGGACACAAAACACATTAACCATAAAGAAAAAGAATGGATACACTGGACTTCATCAAAATTAAAACCTTCTGCTCACTTAAGACATTGGCTTAAAAATTAAATGGAGCTGGGTGCAGTGGCTCACACCTGTAATCCCAGCACTTTGGGGGGCCCAGGTGGGAAGATCATTTGAGCCCAGGAATCTGAGACCAGCCCTGGCAACATAGTAAAACCCCGTCTCTATAAAAAAATTTTTAAAAAATTAGGCGGGCATGGTGTCGTGCATCTGTAATCCCAGCTACTTGGGAGGCTGAGGTGGGAGGATCGCTTGAGCCTGGGAAGTCAAGGATGTAGTGAGCGATGATTACACTACTGCACTCCAGCCTGGGCAACAGAGCCAGACCTTGTCTCAAAAAAAAAAAAAAAAAAAAAAAAAAAAGAGAAAAAAGAGAAAAAAGAAAAAAAAAGAAAAGAAAGAATATATAGACAGAAAATCAGTAAATATATAAAAGACTTGAATATCACTATCAGTCAACTTGACTTAATTGGCAAGAAACAAAGAAATAAATGGCAAGCCACAGACTGGGAAAAAATATCTGCCATACATATATCTGATGAGGACTTAAATCCAGAATAAAAAATTATTACACCAAAAAAGTCAAACAACACAACTAAAATATGAGTAAGATTTGAACACTTTCAAAAGATTTATGAGTAGCCAATAAGCACAATAAAGCACATGAAAAGATGCACACCATCCTGAGTCACCAAGAACATGCAAATTAAAACACAAGATTCTAAAATTACACACCCACTAGAATGGCTAAAATTTAAAAGAATGACAATACAAAAGATTGGAGCACCTGCAACTCTCAAATATTGCTAGTGCAACCCCTTTGGAAAGCAGTTTCTTACAAAATTTAACATATAATTGCTATATGATGAAGCCATTTGGCCAGGCGCGGTGGCTTATGCTTGTAATCTCAGCACTTCGGGAGGCTGAGGCCGGTAGATCACGAGGTCAGGAGTTTGAGACCAGCCTGGCCAACATGGTGAAACCCCGCCTCTACTAAAAATACAAAAAATTAGCTAGACATAGTGGTGGGTGCCTGTAATCCCAGCTATTTGGGAGGCTGAGGCAGGAGAAGTGCTTGAACCCATGAGGTGGAGGTTGCAGTGAGCTGAGATAGTGCCATTGCACTCCAGCATGGGCAGCAGGAGCGAGACTCCATCTTGAAAAAAAAAAAAAAAAAGAATTTTTATTTCAGTTATTGTATTTATCAGCTCTTAATTTTCTATTTGGTTCTTTTTTTCTTTATATTCCCAACTGTATTTTGAAATATTCCATCTCTTCATCCATTATATTACTTTTTTTTTTTTTTGAGATGGAGTTTTGCTCTTGTTGCCCAGGCTGGAGTGCAATGGCGTGATCTCGGCTCACTGCAACTTCGGCCTCCTGGTTCAAGCAATCTGAAGTGCTGAAATTACAGGCATGAACTACCTGGCCACCACTGCCTTTTTAATTCTATCAATATTAAGCTGGAAAGAGCATGGCTGCAGTTTCACATAGTTTTGGTTCACCTCTGTAATCAACTCTGGCAGGGCATTACTGCATAATATGTGGGACTGCATAATATGTGGGACTACACAATTTCTTTGTATCTCTCCTGTCCTCCTTCAATGCTGCTTTTGTAGCAAAAGCTGGGAGAAAGAGGACACAGCAGATAATTCCTGGGCTAAGTGGTTTGTTTTTCCATTTGAGATTCTTCCAGATTCCAATCTACATTTCAATTTCAACGATTTACACCATTAACTAAGGCTCGTCTGATTTTCCCTTGGCTTCATAAAGTCTTACCATCTATGTCAGAGCTACTTAAATCCAGATCATGTGCTTGTCCCAGGTGTAAAAGTTCCTGTGGCCCTCTGCTCATTTATGAGAGGCTATTTTTACTTTGAAAATCAGTTCATGAAAGTTTATTTGCATCCACTGCTAGTCACTAGCCCCAGAGAAATATATGATTTTTATTTTGTCTAGACTGTTCTTGTTACTATCAGAGCAAAGGTATTTTTATGTCCTTCTACATCCTAAATGGAAGTCTTAAGATAATCAATGAAATAAGATAGTGTAGAATAGAATACATCAGAGTACACTGCATGTAAGTATTGCTTCAGAAATGTTTGTTTCAGAGGTGTGTGCATGTGTGTGTGACCATGGTGAGGTATGGTCAGAAAATTGTGGAAAGCGTCTGTTCTAGAGACATTAAGGTCCACTTCAGTGCTAAGCAGGAGTTCAGAGAAAAGATGCAAGGACACGAATCTTTAAAGAAAATAGTCTACAGCTAGATCAACTTCATGCACTGAAACTGTTCGGAAACCCGAAGGCTTTTACACATCAACACAGAACAAAGTCAGTCTCTGGAAAAATACACAAAAACATAAATTTTTTTAAAGTTTTATCACAATTTAACACAAAACACAATTTTAACATAATAAATAACTGTTGTTAAAGAGTAAAACACACGCAGATATTTTAATAACAAACAGCCTTTGATTTTTTTATTAAAGCTATTTAATAGTTTGAGTGCCTGTGTACTAGTCTCAATTTGTCTCAATTTATTGCTTACTGATTGCTATTACTAGCTTGACAATGCACAGAAATTCTGAAGAGAGAATATGTTCCTGTTATGTTTGGCTTCCTTAAAAAAAAAATCTTTCTAAAATCTGTTTTTTAGAGAGCAGGAAAGAGATAAGAAGATTCTCTGAAGGTAGGAAAGCCATTCCTAAGTGAACAGAATAAGTCACTTTGGCCGGGCATGGTGGCTCATGCCTGTAATCCCAGTACCTGTTGGGAGGTCAAGGTGGGAGAACTGCTTGAGCCCAAGAGACCAGCCTGGGCAACATAGCGAGATCCTTTCTCAAAAAAAAAAAAAGAAAAGAAAAGAAAAAGAAAAAAAATCGCTTTGAACTCAGCAATTAGAGGCAATACTAACATAATGGCAAAACAAATATATAGCTGATACAGTTTGGATATTTGTCCCCTCCAAATCTCATGCTGAAATCTGATCTCCAATGTTGGAAATGGGGTTGAGTGGGAGGCGTTTGTGTCACAGGGATTGACCCCTCATGAATGGCTAACTGCCCTCCCTAAGGTAACAAGTGAGTTCTTGCTCTATTAGTTAACACAAGAGCTGGTTATTTGAAAGAGCCTGGCACCTCCTCTCATCTCTCTTGCTCCCTCTCTTGCCATGTGACACGTCTCCTCCCCCTTCACTTTCCACCATGATTGTAACCTTCCTGAGGCCTCACCAGAAGAAGATGCTAGGGCCATGCTTCTTGTCCAGCCTGAAGAAACATAAGCCAAATAAACCTCTTTTCTTTATAAATTACCCAACCTCAGGTAATCCTTTATAGCAATGCACAATGGACAAATACAATAGCCAACAAATACTTATGAAACAATTGGGAAAAGCCAACTGCACAGTTTTAAACCTATTTTAAAATGTCGTAGGTACACAAAACTTGTGTTTTTATGATGCATACAAAAATATGATCATAATTTTGCCACTAAACTAGTTTCCGGTATATATCATATATATCATATATATACACACATATATGTATATATATATTTTTTGAGATGGAGTCTTGCTCTGTCACCTTGGCTAGAGTGAAGTGGCACAATCTCAGCCCACTGCAACCTCCGCCTCCCGGTTCAAGTGGTTCTCCTACCTTAGCCTCCCAAGTAGCTGGGATTACAGGCATATGCCACCACGCCCAGCTAATTTTTGTATTTTTGGTAGAGACGGGTTTCACCCTGTTGGGCAGGCTGGTCTCAAACTCCTGGCCTCAAGTGATCCGTCCGCCTGGGCCTCCCAAAGTGCTAGGATTACAGGTGTGAGCCACCGCGCCCGGCTAATAAAATTAAACAGGTAAATATTTCATGGTGTGCAAGAGATAAGATAAAGTCTATACTCCTTAATATGACATATAAGGTCTTTCACCCTCTAATTCAAGCTCTGACTCTTGCCACTTGCCTTACTCACCAGCTACATATTTTCCAATAATGCCAAATAATCTGGAACTATTAGCAGTCCAAAGTTAGAGTGTTCGAGTTAGAATTCAAACACTAACAGATTTGGTTCTTGGTTGTAAATCATTAGTCCAATTAACCCTTCTAAGCTTGTTTTCTTGTCTGTAGAATGATCACAATGTTTACAGATAATACTTACTGAGCACTTAATATGAGCCAGGCATAGCTCTACTAACTTTAACCATATTAACTCACCTAATTCTTGTAACAACCCCATGAGGTAGATACTACTGTTAATCTCATTTTACAGATAAGGCAATGAGGGACCAAGAGGTTAAGTAACAAATACATGTCTTAGCATCCTTTGGCACAACAGATACAGATATTTATTTTATAAGGTTGTGAGGATTAAATATCAGATAAAGTAAATAAAATGTTTAAGACAGTGACTAGAATACAGTAACTGCTCAATAAATGACAGGTACTATAAATTTCTCTCTGAATACACCATGTACTTTCAAGATCAGTTGAAAGTTTTTCCGTGAAAGCTTCCTTAGCCCTTTCCCCAGAGTTAATCACTCCTTTTGTGTGCTTCTATTACACCTATTTGCATATTGTTATACTTTTCCAATTCTGAATTTGCCTTACGGCAAATACCTGTGTATGTCTTTGCCATGACCTCAAGACTCTTAACACTCATTCTTGCTGGAGACACTTAGAAAAAGAGGAAAGTCAGGGATAAGACTGAAGGGGAGGTAGTATGAATAGTGACAAGTAAATGCTTCTGCAATGCTGTCTTAGAAGACCTAAAGTAAACCTCAATCTCAGAATGTCACTCCTGAACTTGTTACAGCAGAGGATGCTAAGGCTTGTGTCAGGGAAAAAAATGAACAACATAAATTCTGCTCAGGAAGTTGGGTGGGAACTTGCACTGTTCACATTATTTGGTTTTTCAATTTTCTATTACATTAACACATTATTTAATCGAAAGCCTCAATACATTTTTAATAAAGCCCACAGGAATATATCTTGCATAAGATTCTTCATTAAATGTGGCTAAAAATATTTTAAAACAAATAATAAAGGACCAGACTAATAGGGAAAAAAAGTGTCAAACAGGCTTCTACTTTTCAAACCTCTATCATCTTGTTGACTGTTCCTTGAATAACAAATCTTCAAAGCAAGCACATACAGGATACCAGCCTTTTATCTCACTCCTATCAGAGGAAACAGCCTTATAAGTAACTAAAAATGGTTCCCAAAATAACAAAGAAACTTTAAATAAACTCCTAATATTGCTTATAACACATAATATAAATTTCTCAAGCCATTACTGTGCCTATTGGTAAATCAAGAAATACGTAAGAATCTTTAAAAAATAAATTTAATTCTTTAACAGTTCCATCAAGTCTGTTGAGATATTTGTCATGGAAATTTTTTCAGGTTTTTTAAAATGAAAGAATGAAAAATGATAGCTGACAAAATGCAGATTATATTCAGAATTTTGAGGCATAAGCCAAAGACTTAGAATAATGCTAATTTCATGATTGTGTTACAAGGTTGGTTATCCGCACTATTCATAAAACCTTCCAAATGACTACAATTCCTTTTCTTTGCTGTTTACTGATTGTAATGGGTACTACTGGAGGGTTTATTTGCCACAGCTACATGACCCTAGGTGTTATCCCCATAACTAATCCAATGGTAATTCCTGTTAGCTCCACCTTTAAAACAAATCAAATTCCCACCACTTATCATCTTTACTGCTAACACACTAAACCAGGCCACCATCACTTCTTCCTCTCTCATTTTCTATTTCTAGTCAATTTTCACCTTCCGTGTTCATTCTATCTAAAATAAAGCTCCTTTTCCAACATGATTTTCTATGTCTTCACTCTGCTATATTTTCTCCATAGAACTTATCATTTATCTGAAATTGTGTTATTTATTTGTTTACTTCTCTCCCTCACTGGAATGTAAGCTTTTTTACTACTGTATCCCCAGCACCCAGAAGAGTATGCACCATACAGTAATTCCTCAGTAAGTATTTGTTGAATGAATGACAAAATCCTAAATATAAGAATGCTTAAAAGGAAAAGGCTTATGAAAAATTCGCAGTGCCTATTACTTTAAGTGCCTCCAATGATTTGAAGCTGCCCCATTTGTAGAATGGGGAAGCTTCTTAGAATAGTTTAAGAATACGAGTAACACCAAAATAACTTATTTAAATAATTCACACCACAATAAGAATGTTTTTTGTATATTTACTATTTGCCAAGCACTACATGCATAATCTCATTCTATCCTCATAACAATCCTTAGAGGAAGATATCTTCATTTTCTAGATGAGGAAACTGAGGTTTAGCAAGTTTAGATGGCTTTCTAAGGTCATATACATTGTTACAATTTGAAAAGCATAATTTAATAGCACATAACATACTACCTTCAGGATAGAAAGACATTTTGAGAAGGGGCAATATCCAAGTCAGGGGTCTCCAATGAAGAAAATAATTGATTTATATGTATTTATTTATAAATTGTAAACATAAAACTATAATAATATCATGAACATTATAGAGCACACTGAAACTAAAAATTTAAAGGCATGAGATTTAAAAAATCATTTTACTGGTTTAAATTAGTAAAAATTAAATATGTAAAAGGAGGGTATAGTAACCATTTCATTCTCACTGAAGTTTAACTACAAATATTTTGAGTAAGAGCAATGTGATTAAACGTGTTTTTTTTTGATACAGTGATTCAAAGATTTAGTCCAAAACTCAGTTTATTTCAATACTTGGTTCTAAGGGTGTTATAGATCGAACTGTGTCCCCTGAAAATTCATATGTTGAAGTCCTAACCCCCAGCACCTCAGAATATGACTGGATTTGGAGATCAGGTCTCTTGAAAGGTAATTAAGTTAAAATGAGGTCAGTAGGGTGGGCCTTAATCCAATGACTGGTGTACTTCGAAACAAAGAGGAAACCTAGACACAGACAGATTCAGAGGGGAGACCATGTGAAGACACAGGGAGAAGACTGCTATCTACGAGCCAAGGAAACAGGCCTCACAAGAAACTTACCCTGTCGGCACCTTGATGTTAGATTTCTACAGCCTCCAGACTTGTGAGAATATCAATCTCTGGTGTTTGAACCACTCAATCTGCGGTATTTGGTTATGGTAGCCCTAGCAAACTAATACAAAAGGCCACAGTAATAGAAAAAGGTAACTCACCACAAATACATGGAAAACAATGAAAGAAGAGCTTCACTGACTGAATCAGAATACTTATTTGTCAATTCTATTCACCTTAAATTAAGCAAGGATTTTTGTTGAAATTTGACTAGTAAATTTTCATCTTCTCTAACGTTTATCATCTGTACTTTCAAACTAACTGAACATTTAAAAATTTTTAACAAACTGATTCAAAATCTAAGTGTGTAGATAGGAGAGCTTTACAGATAACACATTCTTTGTTTTGGGCAACATTAAGTAATAATTGATATATTATGAAATATCAAATTTTGTCTGCAGATCATGTTTCTTTAGAAAAACAATTTCTCATTCTTTTTTTTTTTTGAGACAGAGTCTCGCTCTGTCGCCCAGGCTGGAGTGCAGTGGCGCCATCTCGGCTCACTGCAAGCTCTGCCTCCCGGGTTCACGCCGTTCTCCTGCCTCAGCCTCCTGAATAGCTGGGACTACAGGCGCCCGCCACCACGCCCAGCTAATTTTTTTGTATTTTTAGTAGAGACGGGGTTTCACCATGTTAGCCAGGATGGTCTCGATCTCCTGACCTTGTGATCCGCCTGCCTCAGCCTCCCAAAGTGCTGGGATTACAGGCGTGAGCCACTGCACCCGGCCTGTTATTCATTGTTAAAACATCATGTTTACCTTGTAGGGACACACTGAACATGTTTAAGAGAATTTTTTGCTGACAACCACTTGTCATTACAGAAAATCAACAATTTTAGAACACTTTTCTTTGGAAAAGGAAAATGGTATGACATTTTAAGTTTTGCAACTTTAAAAAATGCTTTTCCATAACGTAATCAAAAAACTAGTGTGCGATATATTTTCATGACTGTGACACTTCTCATTTTCAAAGGATTATAATGATTCTATTATTTAAGATATAATCTGTAAATCCACCTACTTGGACACATATGAACTGCTGTATGTTGCAACAGCTAAAAGTGAACAAACAAGTGAGGATGTCACCGCCAACTCTGTTTTGTTTGAGGGAATGTCTACTCTTCCCTTGGGGATCATTCCTTATATAAAGTCTGATCCAGAGAAAGCACCAGTGTCAAACTGTATATTAAATATTTAGTAAAGCTTAATTTATTTTTAGATGAAAATGAATACAAGTAGCACTTCTAATGCTTTTTTCACTTCCTAGTGTACCATCTTGTGTACCTCTGGGAGATCATGAGTCCATAATAAGGTATTCTGACTTACACACGCATTAGCTTTAATGTTCACCATTTCACCTAGGTAAACAGAGAATATTCAGGGCGGGCACGGTAGCTCATGCCTGTAATCACAGCACTTTGGGAGGCTGAGGTGGGAGGATCACCTGAGGTCGGGAGTTTGAGACCAGCCTGGCCAACATGGCGAAACCCTGTCTCTATTAAAAATACAAAAATAAGCTGGACGTGGTGGTGCATGCCTGTAATCCCAGCTACTCAGGGGGCTGACGCAGGAGAACTGCTTCAACCCTGGAGGCACACAGGTTGCAGTGGGCCAAGATTGCACCACTGAACTCCAGCCTGGGCAAAAGAGTGAGATTCTATCTCAAAAAAAAAAAAAAGAGAGAGAGAGAGAATATTCAGGGGTCTGCTAAAATAACCAGGTGGCCAAAAGTTGTATGAATATATAATGTAAACAATCCTTTCCTTTGTTTACTCAGAAGAAGGAAGAATTATTTCTTTTTTAATTTTTATTTTTAACTGACCAATTCCAATTGTGTATGTCTATGGAGTACAATGTGATTTTTTTTTTTTAGACAGTCTTGCTCTGTCACCGAGGCTGGGTGCGTGATCTCGACTCCCTGCAACCTCTGCCTCTCGGGTTCAGTAATCCACTATTGTACAACCTGGTGACAATAGTCTCTAATATTCTCCTGGTTTCTCAAGCCATTTAGTTGGCTTCTAAATCACTTCTTTATACCATTAGGTAATGTTTGTGAAAGGAATGCACTGCCAAGTCTGGCTAATTTTTGTATTTTTAGTAGAGACGGGGTTTTGCCATGTTGGCCAGGCTGGTCTGTGACCCCTAACCTCAAGTGATTCGCCTGCCTCAGCCTCCCAAAGTGCTGAGATTACAGATGTGAGCCACTACGCCTGACCTGTATAGCATATATTTTAAATAATTATTACTTATTAAGTGTTTACATTTGCCAGGCACCATGCTATGTATCTACTTTCATTACTACTTTTAATTCTTTTTTTTTTGAGACAGTCTCACTGTTGTCGCCAGGGCTAGAATGCAATGGCGCCATCTTGGCTCACTGCAAACTCTGCTTCCCAGGTTCCAGCAATTCTCCTGCCTCAGCCACCCGAGTAGCTGAGATTACAGGTGCCCTCCACCATGCGCAGCTAATTTTTGTATTTTTAGTAGAGGCATGGTTTCACTATGTTGGCCAGGCTGGTCTCAAACTCCTGACCTCAGGTGATCCACCCGCCTTGGCCTCCCAAAGTGCTGGGATTACAGGCGTGAGTCACCGCGCCTGGCCTTCATTTAATTCTTACAACAACCCTAACAGATAGTTACTATTACCTGCAATAGTAGAAAGTTTTATTATTTTGTGAATGGGGAAGCTGAAGCTGAACTGGTTAATTACCCAAACTAACACAAACCTAGTTCTGCTTTACTCCAAAGTTTGTGCACTAAACCACTATATATTATATTACTTGTTAGTTGGTAGACATAACAATAATATAAACTAACGCAACAGGATGTCAAATGCAACTTTTCCTGTGTTCTCCGAGTTTCAGCAGGGCCTCAAAGGCCAAAACCAAAACAATAGGAGTCGAATACCCCCATATTCTAAGAAAAGTGCAAGGCTTAGAAAGTGAGGTTGCCAAAAATTGGCTCTGCTGACATTAGTTCACTACCCTTAAGGCTGTATAAGAGAAGAATTACAATTTATTAAATTGTGAGGATTACAAGGGACAATAGAGAGGACTTCTTTAAGGAAACTAGGTGGTGTGTTTCCCTGCCTCCTACAGGGAAAGAGGGATATACCTCTTGCCTACCTCAAGACAGGGACTGAAACCTCAAGACAACCACTCAAAGTGCTTGAGGCATATCCCCAGACTTGGGGAAGTATAGAGACACAGGGACTGGTATCTGACTCCCACCTGGTGGATAAAAAGAGCTGACATGTAGCTAAATTTTAAAGACCACTCAGGCACAACAGTCAAATAAGAAATTTCAGCAGAAGTTCTACAAAATGCCACAGTGTGGAAAATGACACGTAAAACTAACTTTAATAACATTAAGCTTTTAGAATTTAATTATATTAATGCAATGTTATTAACTGTCCATATAATTAAATAAAATGTCTCTTTTCACATAATTATCCTTCTTTTTTTTTTTTGAGACAGAGTCTCACTCTTGTCACCCAGGCTAGAGTGCAGTGACATGATCTTGGCTCACTGCAACATCCACCTCCCAGGTTCAAATGATTCTCCTGCCTCAGCCTCCCGAGTAGCTGGGATTACAGGCGCCTGCCACCATGCCTGACTAATTTTTGTATTTTTAGTAGAGACAGGGTTTCACCGTGTTGACCAGGATGATTTCAAACTCCTGACCTCAAGTAATCAGCCCGCCTTGGCCTCCCAAAATGCTGGGATTACAGGTGTGAGCCATTGCACCCGGCACTTTTCACTTAATTATCCTTTTAAAAATCCCCTTCAAAGTAAAAAATAACTGTCCCAAACTAGAACTTTTCAGCTACACAAATTGCTTCAAAACAACTTTAATGTAACCTAGTGTTTTCCTAGTGTTTTTGTTTTGTTTTGTTTTTGAGATCAGTCTCACTCTGTTGCCCAGAGGCACGGTGTGATCATAGTTTACTGCAGCCTTGACTCCCTGGGCTCAAGCAATTCTCCTGCCTCTGCCTCCCAAGTAGCTGGGAATACAGAGCATCCCACCACATCTGGCTAATTTTTAAATTTTTTTTTAATAGAGACAGGGTCTCGCTGTGTTGCCAGGGCTGGTCTTGAACTCTTGGGCTCAATCCTCCTGCCTCAGCTTTCCAAAGTGTTGGTATTATAAATTTTGAGCCAATACGCCTGGACAATAAAACCTAGTTTTTAAACCACAAATTCAGACTTGGTAAGTTCTTAGCAAGACACTGGAAAATAAAGGCAGCAAAATCATTACTAAAGTATTCAAAGGTTGAAGAAATTTTCCAAAAGCTAAAAAGAAGCAATAAAAAAAAGTTTTAAAAGTCACAAAGTAATACTACTACTTTTCAGAAATTTTGAAAATAGAGGAAACAGGAGAAAAATACCCGTAAGTCTACTACCTCCAACATGGTCACTGGGACATTTTGGTGTATCTTCTGTGTTTTAAGCACATTTTTATACAGATGCAATTACAGTGTATACATAATTGTATCCTGCTTTTTTTCATTCAGAGTTATATAAAATGATGCAATTTTGGCCAGACTCGGTGGCTCATGCCTGTAATCCCAGCACTTTGGGAGGCCGAGGTGGGTGGATCACCTGAGGTGAGGAGTTCAAGACCAGCCTGGCTAACGTGGTGAAACCCTGTTTCTACTAAAAATATAAAAAATTAGCCAGGCGTGGTGTTGCACGCCTGTAATCCCAGTTACTCAGGAGGCTGAGGCAGGAGAATTGCTTGAACCCAGGAGGTGGAGGTTGCAGTGGGCTGAGATCATGCCATTGCACGCCAACCTGGGCAATAAGAGCGAAATTGTCTTAAAAAAAAAAAAGATGCAATTTTCAAGAATTTCAGCAATTTTCAAGAATTTCAGACTATGGCTGGGTGCGGTGGCTCACGCCTATAATCCCAGCACTTTGGGAGGCCGAGGCGGATGGATCACGAGGTCAGGAGATCGAGACCATCCTGGCTAATGCAGTGAAATGCTGTCTCTACTAAAAATACAAAAAAAAAAAAAATTAGCCAGGCATAGTGGCAGGCGCCTGTAGTCCCAGCTACTCGGGAGGCTGAGGCAGGAGAATGGCGCGAACCCGGGAGGCGGAGCTTGCAGTGAGCTGAGATTGCGCCACTGCACTCCAGCCTGGGCGACAGAGCGAGACTCCGTCTCAAAAAAAAAAAAAAAAAAAAAGAATTTCAGACTACAGACATAACAGGCTTTCTTAAGAAACACACATTCATAACAATTGTACAATGTAACTTTCTATTTTATTCTAAAGCTTAAAATCCAGAAGACGTATTTCTCAAATTTTCAAACGACATTCCAAAATTATATATCCTTTGCATATTTTATCTCATTTGACAATAAAAGAGCAACAAAAGTAAAACTGCAGTAACATGGATATTAAATACATCTCGTATCCCTCACAGTGCCATTTAAAACACAGTAAGGGCATTAGCTGGGTGTGGTGGCAAGCGCCTGTAGTCCCAGCTACTTGGGAGGCTGAGGCAGGAGAATCACTTGAACTCGGGAGGTGGAGGTTGCAGTGAGCCGAGATCGTGCTGCTGCACTCCAGCCTGGGCGACACAGTGAGACTCGAGACTCCATCTCAAAACAAAACAAAACAAAACAAAACCAACAACAAAACATAGTAAGGGCTAGGCATGGTGGCTTACACCTGTAAACCCAGCATTTTGGGAGGCCAAGGCAGGAGGATCGCTTGAGACTAAGAGTTTGAGACCAGCCTGGGCAACACAGTGAGACCTTCCCTACATACACACACACACACACACACACCACACACATGCCAAGTATGAAACATGTGCCTGTAGTCCCAGCACACACACACACACACACACACACACACACACACGCCAAGTATGAAACATGTGCCTGTAGTCCCAGATACTCAGGAGGCTAAGGCAGGTGGATCACTTGAGCCCAGGAGCTGGAGGCTGCAGTGAGCCATGATTGCACCACTGCACTCCAGCCTGGGCAATGGAGCAAGACTGTCTCTAAAAATAAAAAATAAAAGTAAAAAGTGCCTGTAATCCCAGCACTTTGGGAGGCTGAGGTGGGCAGATCACCTGAGGTCAGGAGTTCGAGACCAGCCTGGCCAACATGGTGAAACCCCATCTCTACTAAAAATACAAAAATTAGCCGGGCATGGTGGCATGTGCCTATAATCCCAGCTACTTGGGAGGCTGAGGCAGGAGAATGACTTGAAGTTGGGAGGCGGATCCTGCAGAGCTGAGATCATGCCACTGCACTCTAGCCTGGGTGACAGAGTGAGATTTTGACTCAAAAAAGAAAAAAAAAAGAAAAGTTATTACCAACTCTTCTTCCTGAACAATTTGGCCCTAATTAGGCAAAGCAGAGTAAGTAAGGCAGGCACACTTGCCTCATGCTAAGGAGCAAGGTAAGGAGAGCATCTGTGTAGGAGGGCTGCCTACTGTGGAAGTATCAGAGCCTAAACAAGGTAACGAGTGCAGTCCCACAGAGGGGTAGCCCAGCATGGGATGTTAGAGCTTCAGCAGAATGAGGAGGGTATCCAGGCTGATAGATGGCCTGGTGCGGGGTTGTCAGAGTCAGGACAAGGTGAGGAAAGCATCCTAGGAGGGAGCCAACTGGCACAGAGTATTGGCAAGCGGACCTTGGGCTTGATTTCAGCTCCTTGGCTGGATGCCTGTGTGTAATGCACAAACTACCCAAACACAGCACCCTGACTGAATGCTATGCAACTATTAAAAAGGATGAGGTAGAGATCTGTATGCAGATATGCAAAGATGTCCAAAATAAAAGTGGGGCAAAAGCAAGTGGAAAAACAATTTTCAATACACTTTTTAAAAAGGATATACATATATCTATATACCTGCTATACATATCTATATACAAGCCCTCCCCTCACACATGCACTGCAATAATGTGAATTTGAAAGTTACACAATTGACTCTTATTCTCTGTCCAGCCTCCTTTTCTCAAATGGGGGGTGGGCAGGCTACAGTTCTCCTCCTCAAATTGTAGGAGATGGGTAGTTAGGAAGCAATCATTTTCTGACCATTTGAACTTTTTCAATTCAGTATAGTAATCCCTTGGTATGTGTAGGCATTGGTTCCAGGACCTCCTTTGGATACCAAAACCCATAAAGGCTGAAGTCTCTTATATAAAATGGTGTCGAATTTGCATCATAAAACCTACTTACAACTTATAGCCTTTCATTTACTTTTTTTTTTTTTTTTTTTTTAAAGAGGCAGTCTCCTCATTGCCCAACCTGAAGTGTAGTGGCTATTCACAGACACAATCATGGTGCACTACAGCCTTGAACTCCCGGGCTCAAGTGATTGTCCCACTCAGCCTCCCAAGTAGCTGGGACTACAGGCCCCATGCCTGGCTCTATCTCCCATATGCTTTAAATAATCTCGAGATTACTTATAATACCTAATGCAATGTAAATGCTATGTAAATTACTATTATACTGTATTGCTTAAGGAACAGTGACAAGCAAAAAAAAGTCCATACGTGTTCAGTACAGATGCAACCATCCAGTTTTTTCTGAATCTTTTCGATCCATGATTGGTTGTATCCACAGGTGCAAAATCCATGGATACAGAAAGCTGACTGTATATGATCAGTTGTACCAATAAAGTTTTTTTTAACTTCACATTGGTACTTTTTTTTTTTTTTTTTTTTGAGACAGGGTCTCACTTTGTTGACCAGGCTGGAGTGCAGTGGTGCAATCTTGGCTCACTGCAGCCTCCGCCTCCTGGGTTCAATCGATTCTCTTGCCTCAGCCACCCGAGTTACTGGGATTACAGGTGTGCACCACCACACGGCTAATTCTGGTATTTTTTTTAGGAGAGATCGGATTTCATCATGTTACCCAGGCTGGTCTTGAACTCCTGAACTCAAGCGATCCGCCTGCCTCAGCCTCCCCAAGTGCTGGGATTACAGGTGTGAGCCACTGCACCCAGCCTCCCATCAGTACTTTTTATACTATTAATATCAAACCATATTTTTAAAATGTTTTTTCATTATCCTTATAACAAGACTCAAGATTTTTATGAGACTGAATTTTTTGGTCCCCATTTATTAAATTATGGTAGCTACGCAAGAAATTGCCAACAATGGTACCAGTGAGAGAACTTGGGGTAGGGAAACAAGTTATTTACTTTTTATTTAATAACTTTTTATAATGATTAAACGTTTTGTGTTTTTTGTTGTTTTTAAATGTTAAAACAGGATCTGAATGGTGGAATAATGGACCTTTTAAGTGGTATTTGTTGTATTTTTCTATATTAAGTAAAACCCTAATAAATGTTTTTTAAAAATGAACATATATGATGATGCAGAGATATCACTTCCAATAATTTATCCTAATGAATTAAGTAGACAAATTGACAAAGATATATGTACAAGAGGAGATTTAGAATATTATAAAACTGAGAATAAATTTCCAATAGGTGATGATTAAATGTACCATGGTAAAGCCATACTCTGAAATACGATGAAGTTATAACATGATCAAGATCTATTAAGTAAAAGAATGTTATAAAAGGTTGTGTAATATAAATTAACTTTAATCTGTAAGAATAAATAGAATTTATAGTTAATATGGATACGCACCAAAAAGCTAACAATGATTATCTCTGGGTGATGTAACTATGGTTGAATTTTCTTTTGGTTTATCTGTATTTTCTAATTATAAAAAATAAACAGGCCAGACACGGTGGCTCATGCCTGTAATCTCAGCACTTTGGGAGGCTGAGGTGGGTGGATCACGAGGTCAGGAGATCAAGACCATCCTGGCTAACATGGTGAAACCCTGTCTCTACTAAAAATACAAATAATTAGCCGGGCGTGGTGGTGGGCACCTGTAGTCCCAGCTACTCAGGAGGCTGAGGCAGGGGAATGGCATGAACCCAGGAGGCGGAGCTTGCAGT
This sequence comes from Gorilla gorilla gorilla, assembly GCF_029281585.2. Taxonomy (NCBI): domain Eukaryota; kingdom Metazoa; phylum Chordata; class Mammalia; order Primates; family Hominidae; genus Gorilla; species Gorilla gorilla. The sequence goes on from NC_073224.2 coordinate 119,058,818, forward strand.
GAGCCAAGATCACGCCACTGCACTCCAGCCTGGGCGACAGCCTGGGAGACAGCCATCTCAAAAAAATAAATAAATAAAAATAAGCATAAATCACTTTTATAGCATTTGTTTCAAAAGGAGATAACTTACTTTTTAAAGATTCATCAAATACTTATTGAACACCCACTTCATACAGAGTATTGTGAGAATTAAAACAGCAAGAACAGTGATTACACTTCATTAAATATTTTGTTAAATACTATGTGCCAATCACTTCAATCACATTATCACAATTAATTTTCATAGCACCTCTTTGGGGTACTATATAAGATTAAGTTTTGGTACATACAACCGGAACTGGAAATAGCAGCTGGTTTAAGCAATACCGATGTTTGTTTCTCTGCCACCTAAAAAAAAAAAAAAAGACAAAGTAGGCAGTCTAAGATGTCATCAGGTCCCCAGGTGCTTATATTTCTGCTATGCCACCCTCAACATATGGATTCTGTCTTCAAGATCACTTCATAGTTCACACACGGAGCTCCAGCTATTACATCCACATTCTAGGAAGCAAAAAGGAAAAAAGCTCTATTTAAGCAGCCTTCCTGGAAGTCCCATGTAACACTTTTGCTATGGCTTATTGACCAGGACTTAAGTCACACGTACAAACTGCAAGCCAGGCTGGGAAATATAATCTTTAATCACTTTATCCTGCAATGTGCCTCAGGTAAACTACTGAGTTCTATTACTTAGAAGAATGGATATTAGATTAGGCAAAAAATCTCTGCCACAAGCAGGTATTATTATCCTCATTCGCACACAGAAAACAGAGGTACAGAATCAAACGGTTAAATGGCAGAGCATAATTTGAAAGTTGTCTATATACCTTTCACTACATATTCTGTGTCCCATTAGAAAATTATATGCATCAAAATAAAATATAAGCACACTCACAGGACATTTATATATGATTAAAGGCAGTTTATTACTAAATGAGATTATTGATAGATGAGAAGTCATCTACAAAATGAACAAAACTAAGAGCGCATTCCTGACAAATGGAACATCAGCAACAAATTATTTATGAAGCACCTATGATGCACCAAGTGTTTTCAAAAACCTATAAAAAATTTTTTTGTTGTTGTTTGAGATGGAGTCTCGCTCTGTTGCCCAGGCTGGAGTGCAGTGGTGTGATCTCGGCTCACTGCAACTTCCATCTCCCGGGTTCAAGCGATTCTTCTGCCTCAGCCTCCTGAGTAGCTGGGATTACAGGTGCCCACCACCATGCCCAGCTAATCTTTGTATTTTCAGGAGAGACGGGGTTTTGCCATGTTGGCTAGGCTGGTCTTGAACTCCTGACCTCAGGTGATCCACCCACCTCAGCCTCCCAAAGTGCTGGGATTATAGGCATGAGCCACTGTGCCCAGCCCAAAGCCTGTAAATGTTTTAAAATGTAACATACATAAAGCACATAAAGTCCACTAATCTTATATGTACAGCTCAAAGAACTTTTATATATATGTATAAATATATATATATATAATATGTATGTCAGTCATATTGTTGCATATAGCAGTCGGTTTTTCTTCGTTTCTGTATACTATTTCATTTAATGGTAATGCCAATATTTATTTATCCATTCTCCTGTTGACTGATATGTGGACTGTTTCCAGGTTTTGGTTATTACGAAGAAAGCTGTTCTAAACAATTTTTTTCTTTTTTTTCGGAGATGGGGGTCTTGCTCTGTCATCCAGGCTGGAGTGCAATGGTACAATCATGGCTCACTGCCAACTCAACCACCTGGGCTTAAAGTGATCCTCCCACCTCAGCTTCCCAAGTATCTGGGACCACAGGTGTGTGCCACGATGCCTGGCTAATTGTTTAAAAACTTTTTTTTGTAGAAATGGGGTCTTACTACGTTGTCCAAGCTGGTCTTAAACTCCTGGCCTCAAGCGATCCTCCTGCTTCAGGCTCCCAAAGTGTTGGGATTACAGAAGAGAGCCACTATGTTCAGCCTGTTATAAACATTCTTTTTCTTTCTTTTTTTTTTTTGAGACAGAGTCTTGCTCAGTCGCCAGGCTGGAGAGCAGTGGTGCGATCTCGGCTCACTGCAACCTCTGCCTCCTGGGATCAAGCGATTCTCCTGCCTCAGCCTCTCAAGTAGCTGGGACTACAGGCATGCACCACCACGCCCAGCTCATTTTTTGTATTTTTAGTAGAGACGTAGTTTCACCGTGTTGGCCAGGATGGTCTCGAACTCCTGACCTTGTGATCTGCCTGCCTTGGCCTCCCAAAGTGCTGGGATTACAGGCATGAGCCGCCGCACCCAGCCTAAACATTCTTATATGTATCTTTGATAGACACAATCACACTTCTTTTGGGTATTATCTAGGAGTAGAATTGCTGGGTTATAGAATAGGCATATGTTCTGGGGCTGGAACGCAGTGGTGCAATCTTGGCTCACTGCAACCTCCACCTCCTGGGTTCAAGCAATTCTCCTGCCTCAGCCTCCTGAGTAGCTGGGACTACAGGTGCATGCCACCACACCTGGCTAACTTTTGTATTTTAGTAGGGATGGGGTTTCCCCATGTTGGCCAGGCTGGTCTCGAACTCCTGACCTCAGGTGATCTGCCCACCTTGGCCTCCCAAATGCTGGGATTACAGGCCTGAGCCACCGCACCTGGCCAAGTAGGCATATGTTTAACTTAAGTGGACACTGCCAGAGTTTTCCAAAGAGGCTGTACTAATTTACACTCTCACCAGCAATATATGAGGTTGCAGTCACTCCTCAGTCATACTGGAATTGTTAAGTCTTTTTAATTTTAGCCATTCTGGTATGTAGTAGCATCTCACTGTGGTTTCCATGTCAACTTTTCAAACTCATTTTTTTCTTTTGTTTGTTTGTTTGTTTCTTATCGTACCATATTTATTTTTACTTTATTACTATACCATCATATTTTATTTTTTAAGATTATTTTTATACATCATCATGTTCTGTTGGAATTGAGCTTTATAAACTCCAAAACATTGGTAATCAAGCATAAGTCAGTTCTCAGACATTTTAGGTAAGTCCTCATGTATCACAGATGGCAGTTTAAGTCACGAAAGTAGACAAAAGATGGTAGAAGTACTATCAATGTGTGTAATCATGGAAGCCAAAGGAAGAGACTCTATCAAGAAGGAAAGAGTGGTCAACAATGACAGATACATTGTCAAAAGGTCAAGTAAGATAAAAACTGCAGTGTCTGTTGGTCATTAGGACTTGGACAAGAGCAGGTTCAGTGGCACGGAGGCTGAAGGAAAATAAGTGAATTGAGAATTGGATGAGAAAAAAGAATGCAAATATCAACTGTAGACAATCCATTCAAGGAGTTTATCCAAATAGACGAATAGACAATAGAGTGGAGCTGGACAGGAACGTGAAGTCCAGGAAATCTTTCTAAACTTGTTTCTTATACAAGTTTAATCTTGTTTAAACACCACTGGGAAGGAGTTGCTAAAGAGGAGAGAAGAAAAGAAACAAGGGTATAAAGCAAGACCTCAAGAAGGAGAGAGAGCATGGGCCTCCAATGGGACCTGGAAAGATTATCAGCATCTGCCAGGAAGAGGGACAGGTCCTCCACTGGAACTGAAGGTAAATGATAAAAGAAAGATAAGAGTGCAGGTAAATTTCCAGGTTTAGGGGCTATACACTGATGAACTTTCCATCTGATGGCTTCTATTTTCTATTTTAACGGCCACAGTTATCTGCTGAGAGTAAAGTGAGAGACAGAAAAGCCAAAGGTTTAAGGAGAAGGAAGAAGGTTTAAAATAGGAAGTGTGGGGGGAAAAGGTGCAAGAATACACAGGTTCCCTAAGCAGAGAGTTTTCAGAGTTATGAAAAAAAACCTTTGAGAACATTCATCATGATTAGGGACCATAGATAAGAAGAAAAGAGAGCATCAGATAAAGAGTGGGAGAAAGGCTGGTGAGAGGTAACAAAACCAGGATAACATCATGAGAGGAAAAAATTCTAAAAAGAAAAGAAAGATGCAAACCAGTGTCATACAAGTAAGGAGAATAAAAACTGAGAAAGGATCCTTGCATTTGGTAAGAGGGCATTAAATAAATGGTTTCTAAAGGATGGTGAAGGCAGATAACAGCAAAAATTAAAAAGAAAATTAGTGAGGAAATGGACAAAGTATGAAGACAACATTTATTTGAAACTCAGTAAGAGGGATAATAAAAACAAAAAGAAGATGCAACTTCAAATGAAACATTTTAAAGTTGGGGAAAATCGATATTTTTTAAAACTGCAGCAAAAAATAATGAAAGCTATAATAAATACATGGAAGAGGGAGGAGAAAGTCTGATGGAAGAAAGGTGCTACGATTCACAAGAGGGTCAAAAGAATGGCAGTACTACTTTGCAACAGTTCTTTAGTCTTAATACAAAATGATAACTTAGGCAGAGGAGGATTGCTTGAGCCCAGAAGTTCAAGACCAGCCTAAGCAACATAGTGAGACCCTGTCTCTGTTTTTAAAATTTTTTAAATGATGATAAGCAATGTCACTTAATCATTCTTCAAACTAAAAGAAGAACTAAGCTGCAAGAATTCATTCTCTTTTTGGAGTGCACATTAAACTCAGTTATTGATGTGATGCATCGCTTCTCAGTCTTCTGGCTAAGATCAAGTGTATTGATGTGATTGGGCACAAATGAATCTCTTGGCCAAATATTTTTCTTTAATGTTTCAGGTTTCTCTTCAGGAAAATAACAACTGAAAGTCTGGTAATAGTAATAAGAACTAACAATCTCTCTATATTTTATTTTGTTCAAACTTTCTTCACTGATAATGCCATGTTCAAGATGCAGTAGTGGCCAGGCGCGGTGACTCACGCCTATAACCCCAGCCCTTTGGGAGGTAGAGGCGGGTGGATCACTTGCAGTCAGGAGTTCGAGACCAGCCTGGCCAACACGGCGAAACCCTGTCTCTACTAAAAATACAAAAAATTAGCCAGGCATGGTGGCCGGCGCCTGTAGTCCCAGCTACTTTGGAAGCTGAGGCAGGAGAATCACTTGAACCCAGGAGGCAGAGGTTGCAGTGAGCGGAGATCCCACCACTGCACTCCAGCCTGAGCTACAGAGCTAGACTCTGTCTCAAACAAAACAAAACAAAACAAAAAAAGTGCAGTAGTGATGCTTGGAAGATACAGTAGCCAGATATAGACAATAGTACCAAGTGTCATTTGTCATAACAATGGCTTTTGGAACCCTTCAGCATATAGCTTCAAAGGTAGTTCACTAGACCGCCAAAAGCAGCAACTTTGCAAATTTTGTTATTCTAAAATATTGAAAAATATCTGCCCAATGAGATTCCTTTCCTTTCCTTTCTCCTTTCCTTTTTCCTTTCCTTTCTTCCTTCCTTTCTTCCTTCCTTCCTTCCCTCCCTCCGTCTTCCTTCCTTCCCTCCCTTCCTCCCTTCCTTCCTTCCCAAGGTCTTATCCTCTTGCCCAGGATGCAGTGCACTGGCATAATTGCAGCTCACTGCAGCCTCACTCTTTGGGCTTACGCGATCCTTCTACCTCAGTCTCCCAGATAGCTAAGACCACAGGAACACATCACCACGCCTGGCTAATTTTTTGTATTTTTAGTAAAGACTGGGTTTCGCCATGTTGCCTAGGCTGGTCTCAAACTCATGGGCTCAAGTGATACTCCTGCGTCGGCCTTCCAAGTGCTGGGATTAAAGGCATGAGCCACCATGCCTGACCGAGATTGCCTCTCAACTAGAAAAATTCTGGATTCATAAAATCTGCTTAGCTCCTTATCTCAACTATCAAACTCCCATGTGATATAGTAAATAGCTACAGTTAACTCTGAATATTTTAAAATGTTGGTTACTCAGCAAGCTTCCTTTAATATAATTAACAACTTTCAATATATTCATGAGATTCAGAAAGTTTTCTGTGCATACCAAAGCTTTGCAATATATAAAACAGCAGTTTCAAACAGCATTCTTAGCCCTTAGAACAAACAGGACAGAAACGGAGCCCAGCAGTGACTTGCTGGACAGTATGTTCACCCACACCCAGCCTATTGTTTTTGCTGGAGGGAAAGCTCCAAGCTTTCCTGCTGCCCTGGACATTCAGAAGAAAGCAGGAGGATGTCTATACTTTCAGCTATATTGTTTTGACTACTGGCTGTAAGTTTGCCTGTCTCTAATTCCCTCCCTCCCCCTGAGTGTTGGAAGGTGCTTTGAGGAGATACTCATTAAAACACAGTGTGAGACTTGCACGGGAGGCTGGACAGGGGGAGGGAACACTGTTAGTAGCAGCTTCAAACAATGCTTAAAATAACTGCTTTATATTTTCTAACCACATTTGCTATTCAATTGCTCATAATTATTTAATAGTTTTTTCCCAGTTTAATTTCTGAGGATCAACAATTTATTTTTTAAAATTCTGTAAATATACCCATACAGCTGTGGTTAAATTTAAACAACACAAGAAAATCATGCTGGGCGTGGTGTCTCATGCCTGTAATCCCTGCACTTTGGGAGGCCGAGGCAGGCAGATCACAAGGTCAGGAGTTCGAGACCAGCCTGACCAACATGGTGAAACCCTGTCTCTACTAAAAATACAAAAATCAGCCGGGCATGGTGGCTCGCACCTGTAATCCCAGTTACTCAGGAGGCTGAGGCAGGAGAATCGCTTGAACCCGGGAGGCGGAGGTTGCAGTGAGCCGGTATTGTGCCACTGTGCACCTGGGTGACAGAGCGAGACTCCGTCTCAAAAAAAAAAAAAAAAAAAAAAGAAAATCCTCCTTATTATCTTCACTACCTAAAAGCACAGTACAACTTACAATATCAGCGACCCCATCGATTTGGATTGCAAAATCTGCACCAGACTCTACCCATCTTACAAACACTGCTGAAATGTCCAATAATGGTAAAGAATAGAGCTATGTCATCACTAAGAAGTATAATTTTTAATTTCCAGCTGATTTAGCATCAAAAATCATGAGCACAACTTCCATGAATTATAGATGAATACTTTTTTCAAGAGATATGTAGCCATTTTTCCCTTATGCCACTGATACACAACTAAATGAGACAATAATCTTTCTCAGGAATGATTCTTGAATAAATAGGAAACTGAGATAACTTTATCTCTTTTTCTTTCTTTGAAAATATTTGAAAGGGCTTATTTAAAAGTCCAGTATGCTATGTTTCCAAGAATCTTTTTAACTTTAAAGGTTTTTAATTTTCATTTGCAACATTATATGAAGACATGGGTCTGTCATTTTACTCAGATTTTGCCCATTTGATAAAGCCATATTTTAAATAATCTTCATTGAAAGTCTTATAGTTTTTCTCAGGTGACCATTTCCCTCAATATTTTTGTTCTTCCAGATCCAGTCATTGCACATACCTCTGTATTTTTTACTTTGTTTTTTTCTTCTAATAATGAAACAACAAATTTGAAAGGCAAATTGATCCAATTTGATTTAAAAATACAATTATCACTAGACTCTTGAAAATATCACACTTGACGAATGCAAAGTTCAAAAATAAAATTTGGTTCAAAGACTCACCATTTTTAACAACAGCAGACAAAATTCTCCCACTCTTTGCTCAACCCTGATTTATGTCAATATAACTATACAATGATAGCTATCACATTACACTCATGATTAAATTGACCATCACTCTAATTCACATAATTTTCCCCTTTTGTTCCAATTACCCCTTATAGTTTAAATAGGGCCCAGGGAAAAGGAAATTTTCAGTAAATATTGTTGTGGAGCAGCCTATGTCATTTCCTCACAGAAGGCTCTATTATTATAGCCTTAATAGATCCTTATTTAATCAGAATATCAAAGAGTACAGATAAATATTTAAATACAAAATTATGCTTTACACTGCTAAGTAACCAATTCAAACACATCCCACACAGCTGGGAGATTTTGTTTTTTACTCCAACAGAAAAAAAGACAGAGAAAAATGCAAATCCCTTTTAAGTAGCAGCAAAAATAACTCTCTCTCTCCCCCACCAATCTGTCCCTGAATTTTAACATCCAAACAAAAAATCCGCAAATATGTCATTTCTATGAATTCAAACTTGAAGGAAAAAAATAATAATTTCTCTCCATATCCTTTGTTGTAAATATTTATCACTGCTATGAAAACTACGAAAGTTAGACATTTAACTTTAAAAAGTACAGCATAACCTTCAAATAATATAAATGGATTAATATTGCCTGAACTAAATGCTAAAAACTCTGTTTTCACGCCACTAACCAGAAGTCTAAGATTCATAAGAAAAAATAAAAATCTTGAATTTATTCCTCAAAAATAGGGGCCAGGCATAATGGCTTCGTACCTGTAATCCCAGCACTTTGGGAGGCTGAGATGGGAGGATCTCGAGGTCGGGAGTTCAAGCCCAACGTATTGAGACCCCATCTCTACAAAAAGTTTTTTAAAAAATTAGCCAGTCTTGGTGGCGTGCACCTGTAATGCAAGCTCACTGGGAGGCTGAGGTGGAGGGATCGCATGAGCCCAGGGGTTGGAGGCTGCAGTGAACTATGATTGTGCCACTGCACTCCAGCCTAGGTGACAGAGAAAGACCAAGAAAAGAAAAGGAAAGGGAAGAAGGAAGAGGGAAAAGGAAAGGGAGGAAGGAAAAAAATGGGTAAATACCTGGAATAGATAGATGTGAAAAAGTCAGTCCTTTAAATTTTCTTCTCTTATCATCATTTACTTAATCCTTCAGTCTTATAATTTGCTATACTGCTTATAAAGTGAAGACATTGTCATGTTTTCTTTTCTTTAGGATAAAACTTATTCATTCAGGGCAGAAGAAAAAGAGAATAAAATTCCATCCTGTCCAACCCTCTGGGAACCAGTGCAGAATACCCCTTCAAATTTATCTTTTATTTCATCCAGGTTTCAATGTCCCCACTTTCACTGAAGTGAAAAGATCAATGTTTTACTGATTCAGTAAAGAACACTGAATATCAAAAAACATTTTTCAAACATACTTTTTTATTCTGACTCTGTACAAGTTAATCTATTTCTCTGTATCTAAGGTTCCAAACCAGTAAAGGGAGTATTTTCCATTTAAATGAGAAATGGGGGATGAATGAAAATGTTTTAATCATTTTAAGAAATGTACTAGAATTTAAAAACAGGAGGTATGATTTCGAAGAACCATGATTTTTTTTTTATAAACCAAGCTTACGAATTCAAATATTTCAAAGATCCCTTAAGGTTGGCAGACTATGGCCTACCTATGGGCCAAATTTGGCCCACTGCCTGTTTTTGCAAGGCCTCTGAGTTAATAGTGGTTTTTACATTTTTTAATGGTTGGGTGGAAAGATCAAATAAGTATAACATTTAGTGATGTAAAAATTATATGAAATTCAAATTTCAGTGTCCACAAATAAAGTTTTATTGGAACACAGTCCACACTTATTCACTGAAGTGTTGTCTATGGCTGCTTTTTGGCAGAATTGGGTAGTTATGACAGAGACCATATGGCACACAAAGTACAAAATATTAATATTTACTATCTAGCCCTTTACAGAATATTTGCTAAACCCTGCCTCAGAAGACCATACTGCTATTCTTTTTTTTTTTTTTTTTGTCTTGTCACCCAAGTTGGAGTGCAATGGCACGATGTCGGCTAACTGCAATCTCTGCCTCCAGGGTTCTAGCAATTCTCCCACCTCAGCCTCCCAAGTAGCTGGGACCACAGGCATGTGCCACCATGCCAGCTAATTTTTTAAAATTTTTTGTAGAGACGAGGTCTCCTTACGTTGATCAGGCTGGTCTACAACTCCTGGGCTCAAGTGATCTTCCCATCTTGGCCTCCCAACGTGCTGATTATAGGCATGGGGACACAGTCTTTTGTTGTTTTTTAAGCTTTGTCTATGACTTCCAAGAACTAAAGATCCAGTGTTGGGATAGGAATATGCTTTCGAAGCTTTGATTGATGGTAAACGGAAGCTAGGCACAGTGGCTCATGCCTGTAATCCTAACACTTGGATAGGCTGAGGCAGAAGGAGTGCTTAGGCCCAGAAGTTTAAGATCAGAATGGGCAACACAGTGAAACCCCATCTCTACAAAAGAAAAAAAAATATGTATTTATTTATTTATTTAAATTTTTTTTGAGATGGAGTTTCACTCTCGTCTCTCAGGCTGGAGTACAATGGCACAATCTCAGCTCACTGCAACCTCCATCTCCTTGGTTCAAGTGATTCTCCTGCCTCAGTCTCCCAAGTAGCTGGGATTACAGACACGCGCCACCACATCCAGCTAATTTTTGTGTTTTTAGTAGAGATGGGGTTTCACCATGTTGGCCAGGTGGGTCTCAAACTCCTGACTGAAGTGACCCACCGCCTCGGCCTCCCAAAGTGCTAGGATTACAGGTGTGAGCCACTGTGCCTGGGCAAAAAAAATTGTTTTTTAATTAGCAGGGGGTCAGGCCGGGTGTGGTGGCTCACGCCTGTAATCCCAGCACTTTGGGAGGCCAAGGCGGGTGGATCACCTGAAGTCAGGAGTTCGAGACCAGCCTAATCAATATGGTGAAACCCCATCTCTACCAAACATACAAAAATTACCCAGGCGTGGTGGTGTGCGCCTGTAGTCCCAGCTACTTGGGAGGCTGAGACAGGAGAATCACTTGGACCTGGGAGGCAGAGGTTGCAGTGAGCTGAGATCACACCACTGCACTCCAGCCTGGGCAACAGAGCAAGACTCTGTCTCAAGAAAAATAAAATAAAAAATAAAAATTAGCAGGGGGTGGTGGTGCATGCCTGTAGTCCTAGTTTCTCAGGAGACTGAAGCAGGAGGATCCCTTGAGCCCAAGAGGTCCAGGCTGCAGTGAGCTATGATTGCATCACTGTATTCCAGCCAGGGTAGCAGAGCAAGACCCTGTCTCTTGAAAAAAAAAAAAAAAAAAAAGTAAATAAGTTATATGTGCCATGCAAATAAAGAGACAGAAAAATAATTCCATAATAAAGCCAGAAGATCTACGTTCTTGTGTAGCTGTGAATTTGCTGTAAAGCTTTTTACAAAGAGAAGCTCCAATAATACTCTGGGCAATACAGACAGTCTCTGACTTAATGATGGTTTAAATTAACAATTTTTCAACTTTATGATGGTGCCAAAGCAGTATGTGCTCAGTACCCTCCTTATGATGGGGTTGCATTCGGATAAACCCTTCGTAAGTTTATCACATGTTGACTAACAATATTTTCAACTTATGACGGGTTTATTCAGACATAACCCTATCGAAAGTGGAGGAGCATCTGTACTTCTGGAATAAATGAGTGACTCCCAAATGAAATTTTAAAAGAACAGGACTCATTTGGATGTAAAAGTTGTTCAACTTTCAATTAAAACCCATTTCATTGCTTTATAATAATAATTTGTAGAACAAAATTAGCATAGATAAATAATTCCTTCTACTTACATAAAGCAAATCATTTATTCTTGGCCCTCCTCTCTTCTAATTCTACATGCTCCCTTGAGCAATTTCATCTGCTCTTACAGCTTCAATTAACACTTACTGGCTACCTCTGAAATCCGAATCACCAATTTTAGCCTGGCTTCTAGACTCTAGATCCTCTCTCAACATCTCCACTTGAATGCTCCAAAGACAATTCAAACTCAACATGAATTCAAAATGGAAACAATTATCTTCCTCCAATGTTAAAAAATAAAACAAGACCCTTCATCCAAACAGTTTTCCAAGCTAAAAAACTAAGTCATTTACTTTTCTGTTCCTCTTTTGAGCCAATTGATTTTAAAGCCCTGTCAAATTCTACACCTTCACTATCTATCCTCTCCTCTCCATCCCTATTACTATTTTCCTACTCCAGGCCCCTTATCCTCCCTTATCTGGACTATTTCAATAGCAACAGCCTCCTAACTTATCTCCCTACCTTTTGTCTCTCTTCATCCAGTTCAGCCTCCAAACCATTTTCAGCTTATCTTTCCTAACCACCTATATCTAAAATCCTTCACTGGCTCTCCATTGTCTTTAGAATCAAGTCCAAAGTCCTTAGCACAATACTCTGGCTCTTCACGACGTAGCACCAGAAGACTTTTTTCCCTCTTTTTCTGAATCATAACTTTTTTTTTTTAAAGACAGAGTCTCACTCTGTTGCCAGGCTGGAGTGCAGGTGCACGATCTCAGCTCACCGCAACCTCTGACTCCCTGGTTCAAATGATTCTCCTGCCTCAGCCTCCCAAGTAGCTGGGATTACAGGCACACGCCACCACACCCGTATAATTTTTGTATTTTAGTAGAGACGGGGTTTCACCATGTTGACCAGGATGCTCCCGATCTCCTGACTTCTTGATCCACCTGCCTTGGCCTCCCAGAGTGCTGGGATTACAGGCATGAGCCACCACGCCTGGCCCTAAATCTTAACTTTTTACTTACCTAAGTCTGTAATGTTATCTTATATCTTGTACTTGAAAGAATTAAAAGTACCTTTAACACCATATTTTTTAGTGAAACATTCTGCCAAACTGAACTAATTACTCATTTCATTGTTCCAAATGAAGGGAAGTGAAATACCACATTACCTAGCAATTTTAGTGATCCTAATGCAATCAGCAAGGAAGCTTTGCAATTTTATTTTTTCATCTTATTTCCAGGCACCATCTCCTTTAGCCAAACCACCCATTTCTATACACCCTGGCCTTCAGTACAATGGACTACAACACATTCCTCAAACATACCATATACTTGCACACTTATCTCCTGTTTCATTCATATCTCCTGTTTCCTGACCCAATTTCAGCAAACTCCTATTCATCCTTCAAAGCCAAATTTAATATCTTCTCTCTAATCGTCCTCCCTACCACACGCAGAATGATTTTTCCTCATCAGTGGTTAAATTCTATCTATACTTCTTTCTTTTTCTTGCAACTCTTCAAACGTACCTAAATCTATACTTCTTTACAGCTCTTATCATGCTGAAATTGTAGAGACTTATTTACATGTTGGGTTATAAGCTTCTTAAAGATAGGGAAGCATTTTCTCTTCTTGAATCTAATACTTAATTTACAGTCTGAGAACAGATATTTTTAACTTCTTAATGAAAGAAGTTATGAGGTGCTTTTTAATGAAAAATAAGCACATCATATTGTTAAGATAATGCCATAACTGTTGTTACTGAGGGACTGAGAGCTTAGAATCAACCCCATGTCATTCACTGGCAACAATAACAAAAAAAGGGTTCCTACATATAAACTATAATTACATCGTTTTAATTGCAATAAAACTGGTATTGCAATACCAGTTTATTTTTTCCTCTTTCTTTCCTTCTTTTTGAAACAGTTTTTTATAGACCTCTTTTTAAAATACCTATTAGATGTCATTTGTATCTCACTCACAGAATTTGAAACTCAGTATAGTGCAAAGGTTACAATCAGGTCCTTGGAGAATGACTGATTTGAATCCTACTTTTGCTATCTAGGTTGTCTAATCATGGGCAAGTTACTCAACCTCTCTATGCCTCTTAATGAGATAACCATAATAACATCCCTCATGGTGCTGTTGTGAGGATTAAGTAAGCTAATACATGTAAAGAATTTAGAATACCGCCTGGCACAGAATAGGTACCAATGAATGATAGCTGATGTTGTTATTGTTACCATCCGCTTTAAAAACAGCTTTTGTTTTTTCAGTACTTATTTTAGCCCACTTGGTAGAATGGAATCTCCTAGATGACAGGAATTACATACTGCTCTTACATAAATATAATCTTGTGCCTATTGTGTAGTAGGCCCTCAAAAAACAATGTGAATGTAAGGTTTCAGACCTCCAAGATCAAGAAATTGTAAATCACAGAAAAATTTATACATGGAGTACGTTTAAAACTCATGTTTTAAAGTAGCTTCAAAAGACCCATCCTCCACTGAATTGCTGAAACATGTTTAAATAAAACTTCTAAAGCAACACACACAAAAATTACATTCACTAGTAACTTTCACTCTACTACTTCATTTAATTTGATCTTGGTATCCAGTGGTCTAAAATTCTTGCCTATAACTGAAGACTCACTACAGACCATTTAAAAGTAATATAATTTCCAGCTTTAGAAAACTGCTTATTGTCATTAAGAAAAATAAATATTCTTCCTTTATTGCTGCATTTAAAAAACGTACTGCCACATTCAACACACACACACACATTCAACACACACACACACATTCAACACACACACACACACACACACACACACACCCCAACTAATGAAAGACCAAGACACATAATTACTACATTTCCTGGTTTCTGCCTGGCAAACTCAGAACAGGCCTACAAGTATCCCCAGCAAAAGCCTACAGGTTACAAAACTGCCATTTTCTTTTTTATTTCCCATCTCCCCGCTAAAATCCCTCGCACACATATCCACAGTAAAGAACAAAAACATCTATAATTAAAGGCTGTATGAAAAAATATGGCTATATATTAACAATATTTTGGAAGATTTAAATCTTCTTATAAGCAGCCTGTCAATTCACAAAAACAAATGAAAGTCTTGATTTGGAGCAATATTCCCAGCTTACTTTAGCAGGTATCTTAAACTACAACTATTTAGCTAAGACAAAGAAGTAGATTATTTGATTGCTACAGACTTCGTGGTAAATGATTCAGCAACAGTGTATAGATAACACCACTGTGCTATTCTAGAAAATTTCATCAATCATTTAAAAATAGAACACACTCAAACAACGGGGGTCACTTTGTGGGAAAAGCTTAAACAACTTATTTACACAGTAAGCAAGGATCTATCACTTTATCTAAAACACTGCAAAAGAATCACTAGCTTTAGGGTAAACGTTTGTAAAGTGCCTACTATGTACCAGGCAAGTAGTAGTTGCTTCACAGAATATACACGCTCCACACGCACGTTCAAATATCTGACATTTGTAGAATACTGTCACTCATCTGATTTGACCCTGAGAATACCCATAGGCATGAACTTGCCAGTTTCACAGTTACGGAAAGAGAGGCCCAGGAAGTTAATTTGGCCGAGGTATCACATCTGGTTCCGCGGGTTCTGGCCCTAGACTTGAGCCTTTTGACTCATAATCTAATCATCAGCTGCTATACAGCTCTAGTTACTGAAAAGCTCTTAGGTGTTCCACTGTCAGACTTTTAAATTAAAATTCTACTTGACAACTTTCGGTATTGTGCGTATTAGATGCTGTTAAGAATCAAAACACCAAAAAAAGCAAAATATTTTTTGGAAGTGCATCGTCCCAGCATGTCGAAGTTCAAGCTCACTGGCTAATTTTGGAGAAAGCCCGCGTTTCCCCAGGCTGCCGGGCGCTCCCTCCCTCTTCCCCAGCAGAGAGCGGCGCCCAGCCTAGGGGTCCTCAAGCCCCTGAGGTAGCGAGGAGGTCCTCGCTACCTCACGAGGTCAGCCAGGCTCCGCCACAGCCCGTGCGGCCACGAGAGGACGTCCCAAAGCTAGGCCCAACAACCGGTTGCTCCTCCAGGATGGAGGAGGTGCCGAGACAGCGGGGCGCGGAGACACCACCTCCGCCAGCTCGGCTCGCACGGTCCACGGACTACGCCGCGGCGCCACAGCCCCGCACCCGACGCCCAGAAGGGTGATGCCGACAGCCCCGAGAGTCCGAAGCCCCGGCGGCTTGAAACCCCGCGCCGAATCACCCCGACTCTTACCTGTCTGTACCTCAACGTTGTCTCCTGTGGCCAAGCTAGTCTCCCGGGTCTCACTCGGGTCCGCTCCGTCCCGCCCCCGCAGGCCCTGCCGAAGGCCCCGTCCCGGCTGCAGCCCCACCCCCTAGCCCCGCCCTCCCTGGCAAGGCTCAGTTCTTATTGGCTCCTATTCCCACCCCTCACGCTATGCCCGCCTCCGACACCGCCCCGGCCGGCGGTGAGGGGGACCACCACGCCTCAAGTCCGCTGTATGGCCAGAACCTTGCCAGGACCTCGGTCACTGCAGTTCCAGCAGGCGGGCGACCAGTGTCACCGTCGTCCGGCCAAGCCCTCGAGCCAGAGCTCCATCGCCTTCGCCTGCCGTCGCATCGGCCCCACGGCGACGGCCCTACGCTTCATGTGAAGGTTTACTCTTCACAACTACTCAACAAGATAAAGCCTGGCTTAATCAGGGAATCCAAGCACTATTTCCTAGGCTGACCTCAGTGAGCAAACAATTGCACTACGGTGCCAACTTGAAACGTCAAGAGAAGCAAATAACTCTCGCGGCACCTCAGGCTTGGAATCTCAGAACAGGGGTGCCTTGATACTCCCAGTGCGTGAGGTCAGCCCCCACGCCCTGTTGAGACACACATGCCTAAGCGCTCCGCCTGCAACACGCTCTTGCTTAGGTATGTGCATGGTGTTGTGCCTACTGCAAGCTGTAACCCAGTTTCACCGAGGCTGCGGGACAAGGATCAGTTGAGCCTGTTTCCCAGGCACTCGCTAACCACCCTACCCCGCCTCGCCCCGCCCCACCCCACCCCACCCCACCCAGCCAGAGCCTCTTGGGTCTGGTGACCAAACTCTTCCTACATTTGTTCACACAGAGGTACCAAAATAGAAGACTACCAGAAAGAGAGGTGTTTAGTTACGTATCACGGATGACTGTCACAAGCAAACTTAACCCAAACAATAAAGGCAGCATATCCCAAACCGTTGTGAAACTATCACCTGTAGACGGTAAAACAGAAATTACATTCTATGATGGGGGAAAAAAAAGTAATGACATACTTAAAAAAAATCATGTCCCAATGAGGAAATAAATGTGGATATTGTTTGTAGTAAATTTTGCACACTGATCATTATGGGCTTCCCCCACCAAAAAAAAAAAATTCTTATATAATGTATCTATCTATTTATTTATTGAGACAGGGTCTCTTTGTGTCACTCACACTGGAGTGCAGTGGCCCAGTCATAGCTCACTTGAAGTCTTAACTTCCTAGGCTCAAAGAATCGTCCCACCTCGGCCTCCCAAGTAGCTAGTATTATAAGCATGCACCACCACCCCCGGCTAATATTTTTATTTTTATTTTTTTGTAGAGACAGGGTCTCGCTATGTTGCCCAGGCTGGTCTCCAACTCCCGAGCTCAAGCAGTCCTTCTGCCTCAGCCTCCCAAAGTGCTGGGATTACAGACATGAGCCACTGCACCCAGCCCAGAAATGTATTTTTTGACCCCTGCATTCAGGAAGATTATTTGGCAAAATAAGGCAGGTTGAATTCCAAGTATCAGGTATGAAACCAAATTTATAGATTAATAAATGAATTCACATGTATGTATTCTACTGCCCTCTCATGGGTAAGATGGAGATATACATAATGGTAGTTAATGCCCTTTGAAGTCTGAGAATACAGTGTTTAATGTAGCAATTTGTACTATTTTGATGATGAGGAGGCCAAGGTAAAATAAAATCTGGTTCTTTAAAGGGTTCACAAATACTCAACAAACAAAACTTCAACTTCAGAAATCAGGAAGAGATTCTTACACCAGAGCTAGTACAAACATGCCATCAGGGTTACACCTATGCTTATGGCTGCATGTGTAGAATATAGAAACGTGCAGAAATTTGCTTTCAATTTTTTTTCCATTTGAAAGTTCAGGCTGGGCACAGTGGCTCACGCCTGTAATCCCAGTACTTTGGGAGGCCAAGGCACATGGATCGCTTGAGCATAGGAGTTTGAGACCAGCTGGGGTGACATGGTGAAACTGCGTCTCTACAAAAGATTCAAAAAAGTAGCTGGGTGTGGTGGCATGTGCCTGTAGTCCTGGCTACTCGGAAGTCTGAGGTAAGAGGATCACCTGAGCCTGGGAGGCTGAGGCCGCGGTGAACTGTGATTACACCACTGCACTGCACTCCAGCCTGGGTGACAGAGCAAGACCCTGTCTCAAAAAAAAGAAAAAAGTTCATTACTTTTGAAGACATTTCACAAAATTCTATTTTTTACTTGTAGCCACACTATAACTTCATGCTGAGGACAACTAGAGGATAGGAATGAAATCTTATTCTGTATACCTTTGGTGTTTAGAATAGTACCTGATAATTTAGCTATTTGATCAATAATTGTTTATTGAATAAGTTGAATGAAATGTCAGCCCAGCCACTAGATGCCAACACAGTTGTATGTGTGGAAGTACCATCTGCCCATTTGGAATTTCACCTGACCTTGAGTAATAGGCATGCTTCTTAAAAGTTATATGTACATTTTACTTTGGTAAGCAAAATCATTTAAAATGTACCAGTTTAGCTCACTATAATCTTATTGTCGATTACATCCTTAAAGCTAAGAATCCTTTTGCAAGATAAATTCTCCCTCAGTATAATAACTCATAAATACTGATTTTCTATATTGAGGTACGCCCTCTGGTTTTGTCTAAAAAAGCCACTATTCACTTATACCTTGTCAAAGAACTTTTTAATGGTTCTAAGTGCCTTAAGCAAATTTCATTCTATAAACCAGAAGCCTATCTCCCAAAAAGTCATTTGCTTGTATTTTTGCCCAGCTTTAATAGATATTTTGCCTGAAAGTCATAGAGACTGCAGTCAGAGAAACCCATGTTCCCACTGCTACCCTTCACCAGGTATATCCTTGTGCAGGTTATTAACCTTATTAGCTTTAGTGTACTAATTTCCCCCAAAATGGAGATAATAATATCTACTTTATAAAGGTTGTGAGAAGGATTAAATGAAATAATATCAGTGGAACATCTAATACTTTCCTTGGTTTATAGTAGGGACTCAATAACAGGTAACTATTATTATTCAAACTCTACAATGAAATTCTCACTCATATTATTATTTGGTTTACTTTTTTTTATTCTGTTGATTTAAGACCCTCAGCAATTAAATTGAGTTCATAACACCAGGTTTCATAGCGATAGGCCATGCGGATTTGGGCTACATTTGTCCTCCGGATATCATTTCCAGCAGGGCCTTCCTCAAGGTAATTGTCGCCCAGAAACTTTACTTTCTCCTATAAGAGAAAAGGATGGCAGAATGATTGTTGTCTCTTTTCACCCTGGTATAGACAATAATTGCATTCTTTACAAAAATTCCTTCCTTATGTTAGCCACTGACAAAAGAATAATAATAATAGACCATTAAAAGCACCCATCTAGTGCCTCAGTGTTCACAGTCTGCCTGAGAAATCAAGTGTATTTTACTTCCCTGGCCCAAAAGGCACAGGCAAAGAGATAGAATAATCCCTTCTAGTCCCTGTCCATAGTAACTGCATATGGTTCGTGCAACAATTTTTCTACATGTGTTTCCCAACCACTTTTTCGGTATTCAAGTTAGCAGACCCTATACTCAGAAGGGAAGCCATTTGAAGACAGGTCTACCTCATGAGAAATTCCACACTGCAAGACACTGTTCCTTGCCACTTCGCACATATCACAGGTGCTCAGCTTGAAGACTTGTGCAGCAATAGCATATTCTTCCATTAGGGGCTCCTGCAGTTATATCAAATGAGGAAAAAAGAGGAATGAATTAATAAATAATATGCATCCTGCATGAAAAAATAATGAAATACCTTTATTCGACTTTCAAATTCTGGATGGGAAACAACAGTCCGGTAAAATATGCTTGTATTGCCCAAGTCCATACTATACCTTGGTAAAGTGGAATTGCATTGGGTCATCTGTAGACAGTGAGATCATTAGCCCTTTCTGAAGGAAATCCAAAAAAGGATTTTTGGCATACTCTAGAAATAGGCTATTGTTACTTAGTGGTGACATGGCGATGGGAATTTGGGCTAAGAAAAACAAGTACTGTAGCACAGGACTCTGAAAAAGAAAAGTAAAAAAATATTTAAAGATGTTGAAAAAGGAATACAAACTAGAAACACTACAATCTCATGGTCTGCCTTAAGCTTCAGCTTTCAACAAAATTATCACTTGTTCTTCAAGTCTCTTAGTAAGGAGAATTTAGGAGTTTTTCAATGTAAATGCTATTTAGAATAAATGTATTTAGGATACATTAATTCTCAGAAACATTGAGTCAAACCAGATTGTTTATTTGATCTATAATGGCCTACGTTAGATGGTCTGTCTCAGGCAAAAGACTTTGCCTTGAAACATTATTTTTTTTCTCTCTCTCTACAAGAAAGCTCTGACTCTCACAAAAAACATCTTGAAGCATGCTATAACAAGAAATCTGGCAAAAACTAGCTTAAGGAAAGCCAGGCCATCTCTGAATTATCCCTTGTCAGGATTCTAAGCTAGAAGTCAGGAGATCTGCGTTAACTTTTCTCTGACAGCAACTAGCAAGGTAATCTTGAGCAAGTCCCTTTACTTCTTTCTGTAGAATGAACTGCACTAAACTAAAAAATCTTTTATGCTCTACTTGATTATGATTCCAGTGTCGATAATGACTTGTGACAGTATGGTTGGTTAAGGGAAAAAAGATTCCTCTAGCTCCAATGTAAAAGGTAAGAAGAGAGCTTCCAACTCACCTTTTTTAAATTTAGGCCATGAGAGATATTATCTGCTATCATGAATGCTGTCATGAGGTGGGTGAGGGCTCCAGCTTCTCCACAGTGAGGTCGGAACAGAAACGTATTCATGCCTCGTTCCCTGGGGAAATAGAACTGCTATTGGAATCACAGGTTCTGGGTATGGAGTGATTCACAAGAAAATTCAGTAGAAAAGTGAACACTCTTGAAGGAAGTAAGCCATCCAAAGGATTCAGCAAAACAGTCCCAAATCATAATCTTAATTCTTGCTAAATACAAAGTTTCTAAAAAGAGGCAGCAGAGGATATGGGGGTAAGGAAGCAAATAAAGTGTTGATTGCCTGGATGGAAATACCTTCAGTCTCAATAGGAAATTTACCAATATCGACATCTCATCATTTATTCTATTCTATTCAAGCTTTAAGGGAGAAATGTTTCCAGAAAACCCCAGTATAATATTCCTCTACTTATTCCTTACCCAAATATATCAAGAAGGGCAAAATATATGAAGTTTTATCATTAATTGCACAATGATTAGTATAAATTCCTAAACTTCCCAAAAAAAAAGGAACTGTGAAAGTTATTGAAAGCATCGAAATATCGATTTCTGCGCCAAAATAAATAAACTGAAGAAAAAAGTTAAGAGAAAGAAATTTCTGATTTGGGCCAGTTGGAACCATCACAGTAATGCATGAGGCCCCTGACCACCTTAATTGCCAATATATGTGGAAAGAGCTGTGTCAAATAGACCCTCCTAGCTCCAGTTCTCTCCTACTTACTTTCTCAGGCTGTTGAGCACCATGATGTTTGCATACATGTAGTAGGCATAGTAAGTGTAAGATGGATTCTTTTCCAATGTCCACTCCTGGGGCTTGGGACTCTTGGAGGAGAACATGTGGCCACTGTGTTTGGACTCATCATCCACACTGTCAAAGCCAGTGATCTGTTAGGAAAAGTGAGCCATGCAATGGGTTCAGTCCAACTTCAGGGTCCCAGTCCTCACACAAACTTTCAGGTCCAAAGGCACAGACCAAACATAAAGAGATAAGCACCAAGAATTAGTCATGACCAGGTAGGAAGGCTGGTTCATGAGCAGCAGTATGAAGGCCTGAAGGGTCATGCTTACATGCTTGAGGAAGACACTGAGTTCTGGGTCAGCCTGGGGGTTGATGGTGGCCTCAAACACTGGCATGAAAATATTCTCCAGCATTTTTCCAAAATGTGGAAGGAAATTCTTGGAACGGAACACATCACTAGAGGCAAGAATGAAGAGAATTTAGGAGAAAAAAAGATTTTTCGGACTGATAGCCCCAGTATGAGGGAACCAGAGAATCGAATGTCATGCACAGGAAAAGACGTGGTATATCTATCCTAGGTCCATGCTCCTCATACATTCTTTTTGGTCCCGTATAGAGAGGGATTCAGTTTGGGCTGCACATAGGAAATAAAAATTTTTTGGTGGACCCTATGTCCCCATCTTTTTTACAAACCTTTGTCATAAGAAAACTAAACCTTCACAGCTAAGTCCTCATAGAGGAATATGCAGTTATGTCATAAAAGCTTCAATATATGTGTGTAGCTACAAGACAGTGAACAGGAAATGATTACCAAGAATACCTCTGATCTGCAATTTAACAAACTCTGATATAGCATTTAATATATTCCAAGCACTCTTCTAAGTGTCCAGAAATATTAGCTAATGTAATCCTCATAACAACTCAATAAGTTAGGTATTGTTTTTAACCTTGTTTTAGAGATGATGAAACTAAGGCACAATGGGGTGATATAACTTAACCCAAGGTAACACAGCTAAATGGTTGTGTTACCTAGATTCAAGTATTGCCAGGATTCA
The DNA here is from genome assembly GCF_029281585.2 of Gorilla gorilla gorilla. Classification (NCBI taxonomy): domain Eukaryota; kingdom Metazoa; phylum Chordata; class Mammalia; order Primates; family Hominidae; genus Gorilla; species Gorilla gorilla. The sequence goes on from NC_073224.2 coordinate 119,081,099, forward strand.
AGTATCGCCACTCTGGGTCCAGAATCTATACTCCTAACCAACCTACTGCCTCTCTGCCTATTAGGAAGTATTATCCCAGTCAAAAAATTACTTTTTTTGGTTAAAGAGACAGGATGAAACTCTTGCATTGCAGTGGGTCACACAGAACACAAAGACAGGTAGCCAGAAAACATATAAACACCCACGTTAGATAAAAGATCAATGATACTGAACAAACTGAAAGAGAAGCCATCCCTGAAGGCAATGAATGATAGCAGGTGGTATGAAAGGGAGATGACGTCCTCAGCAATACCATTGATAAATACTCATTGATTTTGGAGAACTTGAGCACTTGTAGGTGGGACAATTGACAGACAGTAGTAAAGGTTCTGATACAAGAAAGCCACATCCCAGTAGAGATGAGCATGGGAAGGAATGGACTTGACACAGAGAAGACCAGGTGAAAGAAAATGTATACCAAACTGTACATAGCTCTTATTCTATCTTAGTTTTAATCATTCTCAGTAAGTTATTTATGATCTTCATAAAGCTAGAGGACTGATCCGAAATGATCTTCTTAATTCCTGTCTGTAGTTAAGAGTGCTGTACCCAGAGTGGACAAAACCAAGCATGCAGGACCCAATAGTGAATGCTGTTTTAACAAAGCTGATTTATTTCTAGATGGGCAACACGTTCCTTGTTCATACAGGGGAGTTGAAGCAGATGAGACAAGGGCAGGCTCTAGAGTTTCTGATGGGCAGGTACATACTAGATCCTGGGAACCTGGATCATCCATGTCATGTTGGGGCAGTGGATGCGATTGCAGACGAACCAGGAGGAGAGTTTGCTCCACTCATCAGGACTGCGGCCATAGATGGACAGGCGGGGCTCAGCATGCTGGTACTTGGCCTCCACCAGGTCCGCACCTACCTCCTGCAAAGCCAAGAGAGAAGTCCAAGCCAGGGATTCCCACAAGTTCCTCTGGGGTTCTAGGGAGAGGAGATTCCCTTTCTAACTCTTCCTTTCAGAATCTGAAAAGGCTAGGTCCTTAATCAATCTCAAAACCACACCCTTAATTTCTCTACCTTAGCAATAGAGGTCTTTAAAAATCATTAGAGTGGATGTGTCAGAGGAAATCCTTATATTCATTTGTGTAGTGTTTGGCCCCAGGGATCTCTCCCTCCCTCCCTCCCTTCCTTCCTTCTTTCCCTCCTTCCTTCTTTTCTTCCTTCCTTCTTTCCTTCTTCCCTTTCCTCAAGAACCATGCCAGATACCATAGATGTGATTGATTCCGCCTCACCTTGATGATAGTGGCAAAATATTCCCCATTAATGTAATTGTCTGTCTTCAAGTAGAGGTCCCGTAGCTCACTTGCTCCTACAGGATTATATTTGTCATTGAACTTATCAAAACGCTGGAAGGTCTGGCGTCCCTGAATCAGGAAAAAAGAGCAGAGATGTATTATTACCAGAGCTGTCTGGACATAGAGAGCTAGGAAATAGTCAAGCAGAACTGAGGTCTGGTAGTGGGGGAGGGCATTGGGCTCCAAGAATGGAATTTGGGACAGGCGACAATGAGCAAACTTCAAAATTGTCTGTGGTGCTTTCAGGCAGCGTGGTAAGCCAAGATGGTTAAGAGACCTCTGAGAAGGGAGAGGGCTTGTAGGAGAAAGACATGTGGGGTTCTGAGTATTAGAGTGAAACTGACATTGCCGTTTCAACCTACAGCATGAACATCCAGAGAATCAACAGTCAGGTCATAAGGATGCATTTTTAATTTAGCAAAAAGTTCCTTTAGGGTCAGATTCTTCTCTTTGGTGCTATAGACGACTCTGTCAGCATCAATTTGGTAAGATTTCTTAATAAAACGCAGCAGATGTTTCTGGTTCATGCAAGCGGCTGCATGGATATGGGTGTCCACCTGTATGTATATTCAAAGAAAGAAAAAAACATCAATCAGCCTTAATTACGCTACTCTGTTTAGAGGATATGGTGCTGCAAATCCCACTGCGTTGGGACAAAGTGAATAATGAGGATGTGAGCTGACAGTTGGTGGAGGTGGTCCAGCAATAAAAAATCCATTACAACCGTGGCGTGCCCATGCAAGGATGTGAAAGGTTAGGCTAGAGGCAATAAGAATGCTTGCTTCTTCTGTATATCTGTACATCCAGTTTATTTCCTATGTCTGATCCACGCATTCTTCTGGACCATTCTTCACTCCTAAAACACAGCTGGAAGTGAAGTAACTACCATAACTTTCAGCCCCTAAGGAGAAAGGATTGAGATTATGAAGCCATGACACAGTGATGGCTTTTATGAGGTAGATATTCTTATAACTAAATTTTATACACTGAAATTTCAGCAGATTAAGTAATTAGTCCAAAGTTGTATAGGCAGCTGAGCCAGGATTTGGGCCTGAATCTCTGCTCATATATTTCCTATTCCCACTTCCTTGTAATCATTTTAATGGTCAGAATACATCTTGGAAGTGTGTCTAGTTTATTGGATTTCACAATCTCTAGGCTAGCTCATTTGATATTCACAATCCTCATGTGAACTGGACTGTGCAGGTGTAGTTCCCAATTTGACAAATGAAGACACTGAAATGAAAATATGTCGTCCCTTCCTCCAAGGTCTTACAGTCAGGAATTCAAAGAAAAAGGACCAGAAGGAAGATCTTTCAAATTCTAGAATGGTCATTTTTGATGTTTTGTTGTTGTTGTTGCTATTTTCGTTGTTGATGATAACTATAATTTTTTGTGCCAAAAATGTGGCAAACCTTTCTATGGGGAAAACAATAGAAATGGCACTTAACCCTAACCCATTGGACATAATCTATTATCTGTTTTTACTAAAATCCACTGAACCTGTAGAAATCTTAGATTAATCAGAAATACACTCTTTTCTTGTGCTTCTCAATAAATAATTGAATTGTTTTTGCCCAGGAATTACCCCTGAGCAACTAAAATGTTTACCTTCCTGCAGTTATAAAAATCTCGGTGGGGGTTGTTTTTCAGCTCCTTTAACTCGTCCATCTCATTAAGCATCTGATGGACCTGGAACTTGGAGGAGAGGAACTTCAGGCGCCGGTGGGTATAGGTCTTACTGTGAAAAATAAAATTACATAATTCCAAAAAGTTTCAGACATTCAAGAAAAACAGTCACAATTTCAAAACTATCAGGACCTTTATCATTCATAGGAAATAATTATTGGAACAAACCTTTTAGTTTACTCTGCAGTTAATCCCACTGAGAAGTAGTGGGCTCCAAAGGCTTAATCTTTTCAATAATGTTGGACATAAGAATGAGGGAGAACTTGGAAAGGTATCTTAAAACTCAATGGAGAGAGTGTTGTTCAAAGTTTGGGGTCAGCAGATTCGAGTGTGAATCCTGGCTCAGCCAGCTGTGTCACTTTAGGCAAGTTACTTAAGTCATCAAAGTCTCAGCTCATAAAACTGGAATTATGAAAATAACCACCTCACAGCGAAAAGTGTAAGCGATAAAAGGAACAATGTGCATGAAGGGCTTAATACAGTGTTTGAACATAGTAAGCATTTAGTAAATACTTAGTCTCACTATCAGTAGAAGTGGTACTAGTTGTTTAGGTCTCGCTAAACACTTACACAGGTCCTTGAGCAATTAAAGCAAGTAAAAAATTCATATCATCTAAGAAGGTGTCCAGATTTGGGTAAGGAAGTGGCTTAGGCTCATCTTTGCTGACTGCTGCTTCATTAGGATAGACGTAAACTACACCGTCCTTCATTTTGAGGTGATAGCCCAGGTTTTCAGGAAGGTTGTCTGTTCGGAAAGGGTCCTCTCCCTTCTTCACAGGAGGAGTAAAGACTTTTTCAATCAAACACAGAGTAATATATTAGCACATAGAATGAACGACCACATAAAAATAACCAAAATCTGAAATACTACAACATCTCATTAGCTTGGAATCCGGTACTTAAGTTGTAATTATCTGGAGTTAAGCTAACCTTTATTTTTGCATTATTTTTTAAAGGTGACATAATAGTATAAAATAGCTATAAAAATAATATATTGGCCAGGTGCGGTGGCTCGTGCCTGTAATCCCAGCACTTTGGGAGGCCAAGGCGGGCAGATCACCTGAGGTCAGGAGTTTGAGACCAGCCTGACCAATATGGTGAAACCCCATCTCTACTACAAATACACAAATTAGCCAGGCTGTGGCGGCGTGTGCCTGTTACCTCAGCTACTCAGGAGGCTGAGGCGAGAGAATCATTTGAATCCGGGAGGCATACATTGCAGTGAGCTGAGATAGCACCACTGCACTCCAGCCTAGGCGACAGAGGGAGACCCTGTCTCAAAAAAAAAGAAAAATAAAATAATATGTTGTCTAGTGTAAGAATGATTTTTCAAGTTCTTTGGAAGAACTATTTACATAAAGTAATCGATATACCACTTACAAACAATCTTCATTATTTACTGAAGTTGGTCATCAAAGGCTTTCTGTTTAGAGCATATTATTAGCTCTTAGATAATAACATAAGAATAAAAGTCAAACTACAGTTAAAAAAATAGAGTTTAGATCTTTACCTTATTTAAGCCAATCTTTTTTATTAGGCATAATTTAGAGTGTTTTTTGAAATAAGCTATTAAAGATCAGTCTTGGGTTCCCAGTAAAATTGAGTAGAAAATGCCGTTTCCAGGCTGGGCACAGTGACTCACGCCTGTAATCCCAGCACTCTGGGAGGCCAAGGTGGGTGGGTCATTTGAGGTCAGAAGTTCAAAATCAGCCTGACCAACATGGTGAAACCTCATCTCCACTAAAAATACGAAAATTAGTTGGGTGTGGTGTTGTGCGCCTGTAGACCCAGCTACTCAGGAGGCTGAGGTAGGAGAGTCTCTTGAACCTAGGAGGTGGAGGTTGCAGTGAGTGAGTTTGTGCCACTGCACTCCAGCCTGGGTGACAGAGTGAGACTCCACCTCAAAAAAAAAAAAAAAAGAGAAAAAGAAAAAGAAAATGCAATTTCCCCACAGCCCGTTACCCACACACGCACAGCCAGTCTCCACTCTAGACATCCTGCATCAGAGGGTCCATTTGTTATAACAGATGAATATACATTAACACCTTGTAATCACCCAAAGTCCATAGTGCACATTAGGGTTCACTCAAAGCCTGTGGGTTTTGGCAAATGTATAATGACATGTATCCACCCTTATAGTATCATACAGAATAGTTTCACTCCCCTAAGAATCCTCTGTGCTCCACCGAAAGTGGTTTTAATGTAAAAAAGAGATATAAAATAAATTATTATTGTAAGAGTGATAATTCTTATGAGAATTATTTTTCCCACCTTTTAAAGCACATACAATTTCTGCTAAAGGAATTGAGAAGAGATTAAGTGAATGTGTTCCCTTCTTTCCACTGCTAGCGATTTCAGCCTAAGGAAGCCATGAACACATTTCGCACCATCAGAGCCTTTAAGAATTCATCCTTTTGACTTTCAACAAGTATGGTCATTTATGCCTCTTCACTGCTGTGCCCAAGCAAGGCATCAGAAAGCCTCCTGTTTACAAGTGATGCCCACAGCAACCAAAGTGAGAAAAATAGCATAGGAAAAAAAACAGTCTGCACATTTCCTATTCAAAATTGGGAGATAAGGAACATAAGAGAAGTGAAACAGCATGTTACTACAATATTTGTTACTACTATCAAATATTAATTTTGAAATCCTTATACTTAAGGATTAATAACTCACTATTAATGATATAATTATTATTAAAGCGTAACTTAGGAGAAATAAAGCCAAGACAAACTAAATGTCTATATTATAGAGGATGGGAAAACCACTGTTATGTGTTACCAAACTGGAGACATGTTTAATATGATTTTAATATTAAAAGGAATTACAGACAGGGAGTTGTAGAACTGGAGATCTTTAATAATATTACAATTTGGAACTTCAAAAATCTTTTTTTTTTTTTTTTTTTTGAGACGGAGTCTCCCTCTGTCGCCCAGGCTGGAGTGCAATGGCGCGATGTCAGCTCACTGTAAGCTCCGCCTCCCAGGTTCACGCTATTCTCCTGCCTCAGCCTCTGGAGTAGCTGGGACTACAGGCGCCCGCCACCACGCCTGGCTAATTTTTTGTATTTTTAGTAGAGACGGGGTTTCACCGTGTTAGCCAAGATGGTCTCGATCTCCTGACCTCGTGATCCGCCCACCTTGGCCTCTCAAAGTGCTGGGATTATAGGCGTGAGCCACCGCGCCTGGCCTCAAAAGTCTTAAATATTTGCCTCCCCAGAAATTTTAGTTCTAGGAGTGTAATCCTAAAATTGTAAGACAATTACAGGAAGATGTGTATATAAAGATGCTTATTGTACCCTTTTTAGAAACAAGTTTTAAAAAGTCAGAAATTTAATTGCCTAAAAATAGGAATTAAGTCAATTATGTTCCAGTTATACAATAGAAATCTGTAAAATTATTAAAATCTGATTGTTGAAAAATACGTACTTAACTTTCTACAAGGCAGAAGGTAAAAACTGAGATAAGTAAATAAAGTGCTATGTAAAGTCTGAACATGTAGTTTACATCTATCCAGAAGGCAAGAAATGATAGTATTTGGGCTGCCTCTTGAAAGATTGGGTTGGCTCTGGAGACTTGGGCATGTGGTGAATAAGTGAGGGGAAGGACAGCCTGAGCACAGGGAAGCAGAGCAGCAATCCAGGAGCAGGAAGGTGTTGAACTATGTAGGGAACGAGAAATATTTCCAACCAGAACCAACAGTATAAAAATGGAGCAGAGAAAGTAAGTTCAGAAATAGGTTGAGTGTGCAAGTTCAAAAATAAACAGGCCGGGTGTGGTGCCTCATGCCTGTAATCCCAGAACTTTGGGAAGTTGAGGCAGGCAGATCGCTTGAGGCCAGGAGTTCAAGACCAGCCTGGCCAACATGGGAAAACCCCATCTCTACAAAAAAATACAAAAATTAGACAGGCACGGTGACACACACCAGCAATCCCAGCTACCCGGGAGGCTGAGGCAGGAGAATCGCTTGAACCCAGGAGGCAGAGGTTGCAGTGAGCCGAGAGGGTGCCGCTGCACTCCAGCCTGGGCAACAGAATGAGACCCTGTCTCAGAAAACAAACAAAATGTAGTTAGGGGGCCAGAGGGTGTGGGCCTCAAATGCCAGGCTAAAGACTGGACTTTGCTTTGTAGGTAGCAAGGAGCAGCTAAAGGTTCTTGTCAGGAGAAGGATGTGCTCAGATCTGTGTTTTAAAAATTAGCACCAAAGTAAAGATGAACCAAAAGAGAGGGAGACTGAAATTTTGCAGAGTAGTTACGAAGCTCTTGCAATAATCTGGGCAAGGAGAAGGATAAGCCTGAATGAGGGTTTAGGGAATGGTGAAGAGAAAAAATTCAGAGAGATGTTGTGCAGACTGAATCAAGTGATTGGACACGTGAGGAAATGGGGCCAAAGATGATTATGACTATGATATTTTTAGACTGGATTACTTATAATCTAGAGGCATATTTTAAATTTAATATTTAGTAGTTTAAATAAAATATGTTTCATACATTATGTAAGAGAATTGTTACCTGGATAGAAGCTCTCATTTGCTACCCAAGCCTCACCATCAATGTTCCGCAAGTATTTGGAAGGGGTTTTAGGGAACCTCTGAAACGACTTCTGCATGTATTTCTCACGTATGCATAGTGCCCGATACAGACCTTTGCAAACAATTTCAAAATCTTCAACTGTAACCTGCCAAAAAAAAAAAAAAAGTCAGAATATCAGAGTCAATCCCATGAAAAACTGAGAAGTGAGTAAAGCTTATCCTTGGCACCTCCCAGCTCTCCTGTGTATCGCAGCCCCTCCTGAGACTCACCACTCACCTGGCTGCTTCTTAATTGACTTGGGACCTGGATCTCCCTCCCAGAGCAGGTCCTGAAGCTTTTCTAGCTTTTTTATTTCTACCAAACTTACCTGTCCTACGAGTCTTTCCCTTGTAGTCCTGTATTTGTTTGTTTTTGGTTTTTGTTACATAGCAGGGATTATCTAGCAAATAGGATTAAAAGAATCCATTCTCACATGGTATATACTTTCTTCCTTCTAAGTACATGTGAACATTTTAAGTACAAGACAATACCTCAAGTGAAAGACCATGTGACTCAAATTGTGAGAGTTCAAACCACTCGGTCAGTGAGGGAAATATTTTGGGATGAATAAGGGGTCACAAATCTCTCAAACCCATGCACGGCTTTCTTCAGCTACGATGGATCACAACATCATTCTGTGAGAAGTTAGTCGTTTAGATGATTTTAAAGAGAATTTTATTTCTGGGTAAAAATTGAGAGATTCTAGAGGAAAGCTGTATTAGAGCTGCTGGAAATTTCCCCTGCCCCCATTCCCAACTCCTGGTTGGGTCAGGCATGCCCAAGTAGTTATAACTTGAAATCACTGAATGTTCATTATCAGAACCCAAAGACTTTTACTGTGGGACTACCATATGCTTGTCCCCAGTAGTTTAAGCTCCAGATATTGATCCTGAATTAGTTTAACTATTTTAAAGACCTGCTGTCCTTGGCCAAAAGCGTCTGGCACAGGTGCTAGGTCTGGGGGTCTGCTTCCCTGCTTCCAATGGCGTGTGTAGCTCATTGCCACCTAATAGGCCACTAGTCTATCAGGTCCTCAAGAATGAGAGCTGGGTCTTATTCACCTTCATGTTCTCAGCACACAATGCCTAGCACAGAATAGATGCTCAATAAAGACTGATTAAATTGAATCGAGTGTTTACCAGGAATTAATAATCTTGAGAACTGAGCCCTGATTTCCTCTTTGCCTCTGTTTAAATTACAAGGGTGAAGACTAATTTGGGTACAGACTACAACCAGGTAGAGCGTAGAGTGCTGCTCAGCAGCCCAGCCACATTCAGCCAACTGGTACAGAAACATACTTCGTTTTTCCCAGTCTCCAGGTCAAGGTTTCAGGTGCCCTCCAGCTTTCATAGGAGGAGAAGTACTCCTTGACTTGTGTACATTTTGTTCGTCCTCCTAACTTCTTTGTTTTTATTCTTGTTTTCATTTCTATCAAGTATGCAGGTATGAAGTTTATCTCCAAATGTTTATGTTATTTTGAATTCGGGAGTTCTCCAAACTGTGTTTCCCCTGTACTCATCTCTATTAGGCATTTCTTTTTAGTTATTTAGTGTCTAAACCCCCTGCCATTTAGAGAGCACCCATGTTACACAGAAAATGAATAAACAAGAATGAGGTGCATTTGATTGCCTTGTCACTTTTAAGTATCTTAGGACTGACCCTAAGTGGGTCAGTTACATGAGAAGGGGACCCAGCACTGGTCATTAAAACTATATTTGGAGCATCGACTGATGGCTGCACAGCAGTTTCACCAATATGATGCTGATTCTGCAAGTCCATGTGGCAGAGATTTATTAATTGACCAACTGTTCTGGATGAGACAAGCAGGTCAAGTTGTTTGTGACATGACTTTACTATCCCTGTGGCATCCTAGAGTCTGTTCCAAGTAATGATCTACTGTGTAACCATCTGTAATGAAATTGGAGAGTTCAGCTCGTCAAAAAAACAATAGCCTCGTTAGGATTTTCTAACCTCTCTCTCGTCTTCCTTCTTTTCCCTGGTTCCTTCTTTTTTCTCTTCCCTCTCTCTTTCTCTGGATCTGTTTTCTTTGGTTGGTTTATGCTATCTGCAACCCTTCTCACTATCCTAGGTCTGCTTGGGTCCTTCTTTTCCCCAGAGACTCCGTGCCTCCCCAGAGGCTCCCTTTTCTGATTTATGACAACATCAGTGAGACTTGACCATTCTACTGCTGTCTTTGGTCCTTTTTGCCGAAATCTGTCCATTGTATTCTGTAACATACACACTGCATTCTACTCCATATTCTCCATGTGCAAGCAAATGAGATAGAGGATAAATTATGTGGGATGATAAAAACAACAGAAACATAAGACATACCACCATATTAGTATTGAAATGCAATAATGAAGTGTAACAAAGGACAGGTGAGCTAATACCTCCCTCAACAGGAAAGAGAAGAAGGTAAGGAGCTAGAACTGTCAAGCTGAATGGCTTCCTGGTTGCTAAGTCTGAGTGGCAAGGACCAACTCACCCCAGAGGCATAGTCACCAGTAATCTGCACTCTCTGAAAATCAGGCACGGTCTGGTAGGTTGGAGATGAGGAAATGTATTCATCAATGTGGGACAGTTTGGTGGAAGATGTTTCACTTAGTGGAATGGACAAATTAACAGTCTTCCGTCCTTGGAAACGCTTTTTTCTGGGTTCGAAATTTAAAAGTAAGAGTTAATTTTGTCTTCATCAGGCGTTTCATTGTGATAGATAGATGTTTCTCTATACAATTTTATTCTGAGGACAAAAAGTAAAAATTAAAATGTGGTTGGGTATCAGAAACAGGATCCAAGCATAGTGGGAGGAGAAATCACTGAAGACACATGACCTTGTGCCCCTCTCCCTGGTCTACCTTGGAATGGCCTTAGCAATCCTACTAGAAGACCTTCACCATGACACCCTTCTTCCCAGGCAGTCCACTCCCAGCAGAATAGGCAGCCTAGGTACTACAGAAAACACAAGCTATGTTGGTTACTACCTGTATCATTTTATTCATGTTCCTTAAACATGGATAAAGGAGCTCCCATCTACCCACCTAAAACAAATGGTGCAAAAATGACTACCTTATAGGATTTCTATGAGATTTAATGTATACAAAATGCCTAGCACAGTACCTGGAACTTATAAGGTATTTAATATTATTTTCTCAAATCAACAAGTATTTGTTGAGTTTGACCCAAGTTTATTGCTTTGACCCAAGTCCTGTGTTAAGTCCTATGAGGGACACCAAAAGAGATGGATTGCTGTTCTTTCCTTAAAGATGTAAAATCAAGAGAAAGACAGCAGAATAGTCTTTTCCCCATGAAGCTGGTGGGATGGGGGGAGGACCTAAGGAGGGGGTTTCGGCAAAGTAGTTAGTATAGGTTTGAGGTTTGGGGACTAAAGTGTGGCCGGTAGTGAATCCTAGAGTGGTTCAAATAAAGGAAAATAGACTTGGTGGAGAGGGATTTTCAAAGACTGCTCAGGGGAGGCAGCAAGTATGCATCATAGACATAGGATGGGCAGGTCATGAGGGCAGAATTGGAGAGCAGTATTCCTAAGGCCAGGAGGTGGTCAGACTAACTGGAGGGCAGGATTCATGTCAGGGAGCATAACACTAAGGTTGGCTAGGGACAGAGTCTGAAGATGAAGGCTCTTGAGTCCCAGTTTATATTACCATTGTGTGTAAATTGAATATGTTCACAGCAGCCATTTGCCCACTTTGGTTTGAAATAATTCTATGGTATCTCGAAGTCCTCTTGCTTAGATGGGTAGGGAGGCTTCAATCAAGGGAGATGTGGACGAGATAGGAGGCCCACGGCTTTCTTCTTTTTTCATCATTGGCCCCTCACTCTACTCACTCTAGCATATACAGTGTTGGGGGGAAAAGGAATTTTTTTTTTTTTTTGAGACAGACTCTCGCTCTGTCACCCAGGCTGGAGTGCAGTGGGGTGATCTTGGCTTACTGCAACCTCCACCTCCCAGGTTCAAGGGATTCTCCAGCCTCAACCTCCCAGGTAGCTGGGACTACAGGCATGCACCACAGTGCCTGGCTAATTTTTGTATTTTTAGTAGAGACAGGGTTTCACCATGTTGACCAGGCTGGTCTCAAATTCCTGTCCTCAAGTGATCCACCCACCTCGGCCTCCCAGAGTGCTGGGATTACATTTGTGAGCCACTGTGCCCAGCCTTAGGAATTGCTAACTCTGGCAGAGTTCTTCCTCTGAGTTGAACCATCATTTGGATAAATTGAACCATATCTTCCCTGGCAGATACCCCTCCTTAGGTGCCAATATACTAAGCACTCCCCTTACACCACTTACCTCCTGGCTTCTGTGGAGGTGGACAGAGTCTCCAGATGGAATATGTGTGCTTGCATCTCATGATGAGAAATCGGACAGATCTCATCCACATCAAAGGGGGAAATCTCCTGACGACCTCCTTCATCTTTGACTTCAGAGGCAAACACTTTTTCAGCAAAGTTGCGCATTGCATCATCAATTTCTATAAGAGGTTTTCACATATTAGTGTTCAAGCCCCTTTTCAAAAGTCAGCTGAGAGTTTCTGCTATGTGTAAGGCATGGGACAAGGACTGTGCTGCGTGCATGGCTCTCCTGCTTTCCAACCAGGGTCCCTGAAACACCACAGAGCTCAGTGCCCGCTCTCCTTTTAGTGGGTTTCTGTCTGGGTACCTTGAAAATATGCTCTCAGAAACATGGGTCAGATTCTCATAGCACATTTCAGAACAGTCCTAAAGATGGTCCTAAAGATGAGACTGGGCTGTTGTAGGACTAGCACCTCAGTAAGATCACCTGTTTCTGGCGAGGCTAAGTTTGATTTCATAGTTTGAACTATGCAGCACAGTTCTTCCCATTAGGTTGGTGGAGTTTTTCTGATGGTGTTAAATATGTGGATAGGGTTATTGGTCCTTGGAGGTTTTCTTGCTAAGGAGAACCTGTGATTCCAGTGATCTAAGTAGTTCTGAGAAATAAATGTGTACGGTAGGGCCTTTCTTCTACTTAAGACAGATACTGTGTTTCTCTCACACATCAAACCTTGTTTTTTCAAATCCAGACAACTTGGTGATATGCTGCTGTATGCAGGGAGGGGACCACTAACATTTACTACCAAGTGCTGGAAGTCCCATTTCTTGTGGACATAGGTCTCAATAATGAATGAACCTTGGAAGGCCAATTTTACTTGTACATACCCTAATTTTCCCATTCTTAAAATGGGGGGAAATGATGCTTCTTAGTTTGGCAATGAATAACCCCAAGACCCTCAGGATATAAGAAAACCAGTGTCTCTGGGCACACTGGCTCATCCCTGTGATCCCAGAGCTTTGGGAGGGTGAGGAGAGTGGATCCCTCGATGTCAGGAGTTCGAGACCAGCCTGGCCAACATGGCGAAACCCTGTCTCTACTAAAAATATGAAAATCAGTTGTGCATGGTAGTGCATGCCTGTAATCCCAGCTACTCAGGAGGCTGAGGCAAGAGAATCATTTGAACCTGGAGGCAGAGGTTGCAGTGAGTTGAGACTGCACCACTGCACTCCAGCCTGGGTGACAGAGCAAAACTCTATCTCAAAAAAGAAAAGAAAACCAGTGTCATCATATAGGATGGTGATGGCCATCAAGTATCTGCCTTTCTGTTAAGTTCCACTGTGTTCTCCAGATCCTCAGTGTTTTTCCTCAGTGTTTTCTGTCTGAATAATCATTACCTCTAATACTTTTCCTGGTATTTCCAGAAAAGAGCTGGTAGCAATAATAACAATGGCAAATAGCTAGCTATTTGGAGCAACAGTAGAAGACAGAAACATTCCCCACAGGATGACAGAGCAAACTGTATGTAGAGAGAAAGATGCCCCCACCTATTAATGTCTATACAGGCCTGCAAAAGTCCATATTTTCTATTCTAAATTAAGTAGATGTCATGTGTTCAAGCTCCCTGCTCTGCACTTAACGCCTCCTACATCTTCCTCTATTTCCATTTCTTAATCTGTAAAGTGGGAATACTAATACCTACCCAACCTCGCTGGCAAGGCTGTTGTGACACTAAGTGAGATAATGTATGTGGAAATGCCTTAAGACAAATAAAGCACCAGATTAAATTGAATGATGTAATGTGTAGCATTGGTCAAACAGACATTTGGTGTGTGGGGTTAGCTTTGGACTATGAATGAGATAATACATGATATGACTTAGTACATGATGAAATGTACATTGGAGATGATAGGAATTGATTCATAACCTCCCCAACAATAACAGTCAGGTCAGCCAGTTTCTAAAACCTGGTTTGTTACAGCAAAGTTAACAGAGAAGCCCACTATATTGGCCAAACTTCATGCATCTATTTGCCTTGTTAAACTCAAACACCTGAAACCGAAAAGCATCTTTGGATGCTATAAGTAGTTCTTTGGCAAACATCATGATCCATGAAGGAACAAATGGAACACCAAGTAAATGCATTTGATGGCCTGATAATGCCTCCACACCCTACCGCCAACTGATCCCCAGAAATAATGTCACTTCTTCCTAAGCATCACGAGCAAGCACATGCATCTCAAGGGAGAGTGGCAAGCAGAAGTTGGAAGAGGCTGCAAGTACCATGAAGGGCAAATGGAAACAGGACAGTTGGTTATAAAGATGAGAATGAGGATGATGATGCAACTGGTCAGTCATGCTGGGTCTGCAGCAATAACGCTGGAGGCCTCAGGAAGGACAGTATGGAAATGGATGCCCAGAAACCAAATCCTACTTGCTTGGTATCTGGCTCTTCCAGAACAAGCATTCATTGTCTGGGACTGCACATTTCTATTTGTTTCCTATTTTAAAACAGTATTGTTTTTACTAAGATTGTATCTCTCTAAGCCACTATAGACAGTTGAAAATTAGAAACTCTACTCTTAAGAAGTAGCTTACATGATGACCAGAAATTATATGGTTGATATTTCCTTCCACTGAAGCAACCACTTGTTTTGACTTCATGTAACCACAGCTGAAATTTGACTCTTAATTCAAGAGTTCTGCCTTTCAAAAATACCTCGGGGAGTGGGCCTGGCATGGTGACTCACACCTGTAATCCCAGCACTTTGAGAGGCTGAGGTGGGAGGATTGCTTGAGGCCAGGAGTTCGAAACTTTGGAGCCTGGGCAACATAGTGAGAACCTCACCTCCATAATTTTTTTTTTTTTCAAAAATTAGCCAAGCATGGTGGCATATGCATGTAGTCCCAGCTACTCAGGAGACTGAGGTGGGAGGATTGTTTGAGCCCAGAAGGTTGAGGCTGCAGTAAGCCACGTTTGCACCATTGCACTCCAGCATGGGTGACAGAGTGCAAACAAACAAAACAAATTTCAGGGAATGGTGGTGATTATAGAAAGGAAAGAGTGAAACTTATATTTCAAAAGATAAGTAGATAGGCTGGGTGTGATTTCTCATGCCTCTAATCCCAGCACTTTGGGAGGCTGAGGTGGGCGGATCACCTGAGGTCAGAAGTTTGAGACCAGCCTGGCCAACATGGTGAAACCACGTCTCTACTAAAAATACCAAATTAGCTGGGTGTGGTGGCACGTGCCTGTAGTCCCAGCTACTCCAGAGGCTGAGGCAGGAGAATTGCTTGAACCCGGGAGGTGGAGCTTGCAATGAGCCGAGATTATGCTACTGCACTCCAGCCTGGGCGACAGAGCAAGACTCCGTCTCAAAAATAAAAATAAAAATTAAAATTAAAAAAAGAAGGCCGGGCGCGGTGGCTCACGCCTGTAATCCCAGCACTTTCGGAGGCCGAGGCGGGTGGATCACAAGGTCAGGAGATCGAGACCATCCTGGCTAACATGGTGAAACCCCGTCTCTACTAAAAATATAAAAAAAATTAGCCGGGCGTGGTGGCAGGCGCCTGTAATCCCAGCTACTCGGGAGGCTGAGGCAGGAGAATGGCGTGAACCCGAGAGGCAGAGCTTGCAGTGAGCTGAGATCGTGCCACTGCACTCCAGCCTGGGCAACAGAGCAAGACTCCGTCTCAGAAAAAAAATAAATAAATAAAAATAAAAATAAAAAAAGAAAATGTGTGTATTAACAGCTGGATGGCCTTGGGCAAACCACATAATAACTGGGAGCCACAGTGTTCATCATCATAAAGGGGAATGTTAATAATAATAACGTCAACTTCAGAGAATTGTTATGAAGATTTAACAAAAAATACTTTAAAACTATGCAGTACTGTCCAGAAGTTGGAGATTACTATTATTAACACAGGAAGTGCAAGACTCTTGAGAAGATGAATATCATGCTAGCTTCTTAACAGGTCCAGAAAAACATGCTTGTTTCTCAGCAGTGCTTTATTAATGTGTAGGAAAGACAAGGTTATAGGCCTTCGTCTGCCACATTTCATCTCCCAAAGGAATTCAGAGGCAGACCTACTATCAGTCAGAAAAAGGACAAGTCTAATTTGAGATTGAGGGGAATATACAACCAAAGTTATAGTTTTATCTAAAATAGGTTTTTAAGGCTGGGCACGGTGGCTCACGCCTGTAATCATAGCACTTTGGGAGGCTGAGGTGGGTGGATCACTTGAGGTCAGGAGTTCGAGACCAACCTGGCCAACATGGTGAAACCTCGTCTCTACTAAAAATACAAAAATTAGTCAGATGGGTGTTGGGCACCTGTAAACTCAGCTACTTAGGAGGCTGAGGCAGGAGAATCACTTGAACCCAGGAGGCAGAGGTTGCAGTGAGCTGAGATCGCACCACTGCACTCCAGCCTGGGCAACACAGCAAGACTCCATCTCAAAAAATAAATAAATAAACAAACAAATAAATAAAATAGGTTTTTATTTTATCTGGTCACAAAAATGAACAAATTTTTTTTTTTTTTTTTTTTGCACTGGAGTTGCTTTACTAAGGCAAGATTCAATAGGCCCCTTTGGCTAATCTATGTCATTTATTTCAAAATATTAAACAGGCTGGGTGTGGTGGCCCACACCTGTAATCCCAGCACTTTGTGAGGCTGAAGCGGGCAGATCACTTGAGGTCAGGAGTTAGAGACCAGCCTGGCCAACATGGTGAAACCCTGTCTCTACTAAAAATTAACCAGGTGTGGTGGTGTGCACCTGTCATCTCAGCTACTCGGGAGGCTGAGGCAAGATAATTAGTTGAACCCGGGAGGCAAAGGTTGTGATGAGCAGAGCTCACATCACACCTCTGCACTCCATCCTGGGTGACCATCCATCTCAAAATAAATAAATAAATAAATAAATAAATAAATAAATAAGTAAGTAAAAGCACTGCATGAGGTTTTCTTTTAAAAAATTATATATAATTATATATATATATATATATATATATATATATGTTTATACACACACTAGAATCCAGAAAAGCTATGAGCTTATTTGCTATGCTATGGGATATCTATGGTCATTATGAATCTTTGTTGACTTTCAAGGCTATTATTTAATAAACACTGCTGAAAAATAGCCATGTTTCTGAATTAAGGAATAGTATCATTTTTTTAAATTGATACTCTGACAAATGGCAGCAAAAGTAATGCAATACTCACGTTTCTCTTCAGCTGTATGAAGTAAAATAAAACAAGATAAAATATGTGAACAACTTTCTGTAATCATGGTGGCTATTAATCACTGCTTTGGGGTAGACACATGTAGATTGCTGTTATTTCAGCTCAGCCTTCCAGTTTGTCTACACTTTTCTGCCATCAGAAAGCTTGGGAATATGGTCATTATACAGCTCTTCATTTTCTTTTCTTTTCTAATATGTCTCTTAACATTTTTAAGTATACTTTTTAAAAGGCACTCTCTATAAAATATGATTTTTAAAAATATCTGATGAAGAAAGATGGGAATGCTCATATGATGTTGGTAGTAGTAAACTTAAAACAGCTCATTTGGTAAACAATTTAGTAACACCTACCAAACAACCATTTCTGAGAAGCTATCCTATGGAAATCATCCTTAAACATGGAAAAAGCTTTAGGTGTCAATATTGTTATCAGAACATACTTATACTTATAAAAAACCATAAAGAGGCCGGGCGCAGTGGCTCACGCCTATAATCCCGGTACTTTGGGAGGCCGAGGCTGGCAGATCATGAGGTCAGGAGATCGAGACCATCCTGGCTAATACAGATATTCACTGTGTTATATGTGAAACACCGTCTCTACTAAAAATATAAAAATTAGCCGGGCGTGGTGGCAGGCACCTGTAGTTCCAACTACTCGGGAGACTGAGGCAGAATGGCGTGAACCCGGGAGGCGGAGCTTGCAGTGAGCCAAGATCGCACCACTGCACTCCAGCCTGGGTGACAGAGCGAGACTCTGTCTCTAAAAAAACAAAAACAAAAACAAAAACAAACAAACAAAAAAAAACCCCAAACCATAAAGAACCTAAGGGATTAATTAAGAAAATAGAATATGCAGTCTTTTAAAACGGTTTTTAGGAAAGGTTTGGGATACCATGGTAAAAGGATAAGTTGTAAAGTTAAGCCAAAACATTATCCTGCCAAAAGCAGGATATAAAATTACATGTGCAATATAATCATAACAGTGCCTTTTTAAAAAAAACTCTTTAATTTTACACAGAAAATAGATTGAAAAGAAAAAAACACTAAAATGTTAAGAGTGAATATCTTTGGATAATGGATGCGCAGATTTTTAAAATTATTACTTTTGGCTGGGTGCAGTGGCTAACACTTGTAGTCCCAGCACTTTGGGAGGCCAAGGCAGGCAGATTGCTTGAGCTCAGGAATTTAAGACCAGCCTGGGCAACATAGCGAAACCCTGTCTCTACAGAAAATACAAAAACTAGCTGGGCGTGGTGGCAAGTGCCTGTAGTCCCAGCTACTCGGGAGGCTGAGGTGGGAGGATCACCAGATCCCAGAAGACTGGGGCTGCAGTGAATCATGATCGTGCCACTGCACTCCAGCCTGGGCAACAGAGTGACACCCTGTCTCAAAAAATAAATAAATAAGTAAAAAATAAAATTATTACTTTTACTGAATTTCCCAACTTTCAAAATGAATGTTTATTTTTTCAGCACAATTTCTATTTCACATGAAACACGTATTGCTTTTATCATTTAAAAATTATAACATTATTATTTTAAAAATTACTCTGCGTACAAACCTGGACAACAGAAAGCTATTCTCGTGAACCATCAGAATACACGCACGGGTTATTTTTGTCATGTTCATGATTTTCAGCTAATACCATAGCTAGAGTCATTATGTAGGAGCCGTCTCAGAGCTATGGCAGCACAGGTTTTGTTTAGACTAGCAGAATAGATATTAAATATTTCACAGAGTTTTCTACTGGGATCATCAAAGATGCAATATACATGATAACAGTTTTAGAAACTTACCCACATCCCAAAACAAAAAACAAACAAAAAACCCTTGAAAATATTTTGTGTTTTCCTGAAATGTACCTTAAAGCTATCATGAACCCTAAATGAATGATCAAAGCTGATATGGTAGCTAAAGGAACAGTTGCTTACGAAAAAAAAAAAAAAACAACAACTGAGCTCTCCAAACACTTTGTACACCTACCTGGGAGTTTGAACAGAGGCATTGTTGCTGAAATCCTTGATTCTAGGATAGCACAGTAGAAAAGAAGAGAGAGGAGACTGTGGGGTGACTGACTGACACTATAAAATATCCTGACATTCATTTTATTATTTTGCTTTGCCCCCGGAAATTTGATTCTTCTCTGCTAAGTGGAGAGAGATGAGCTTTGGACCTATTTATAGCTTGAGGCATTTGATAGTGAAAAACAGGTGAAGCTTTCAGTCTTTACTTTGGGATTAGAAGATATCTGTGGTGGGCCAAAAATTGCATTTCAATACTCTCTAAATCTTCTTACAGACTGGATCCTTGGCAAGTGTAGGACCACTGATGGTGATATCCCACCTTAGTGAAATACAGTGAAGTCTTTCCGGTTTCTGAAGCTATGATCCTCAGGGTTTCACATCACGCAAACAGCTTTCTGTGGTTGGTGAATATGCTGGTACATTCATCAAGCTCTCAACAGACACACACACACACGCACACACGCTCAGGAATGCATGTTTTTATTAGTAATGTGTCTGACTTAGCAGAAATTCAGTTGACAGTTTAATGAATTAAGTGTTAAATTTACTTCAAGTCTTACAGAAACTCAACTGTCCTCCAGAGTGTTCAGTTATCACTTCTCTACCTATTGTTATAATAAGAACAATAGCTTTGTTTTGTATAACATTTTATTGTATGTAAAACATTTGGCAAACATTATCTATTTGATACTAATTACAATCCTGTAAGGCAAGTAATACCTTATCCCTGTTTCCCAAATAAGAAAACTGGGGCTCTGACAGGTATCTTGCTCAAAGTCATTCTGTTCATCATAAATGGCAAAGCCAAGGCTCTCTGGACCCAGATCTCACGCTCTTTCCATAATAACACACAGTCTTAGTTATGACTATATATATGTGTGTGTATATATATGTATATATGTATATATGTGTGTATATACATATATTTTTTCTGAGACAGAGTCTCGCTCTGTCGCCCAGGCTGGAGTGCAGTGGCGCGATCTTGGCTCACTGCAAGCTCTGCCTCCCGGGTTCACGCCATTCTCTTGCCTCAGCCTCCCGAGTAGCTGGGACTACAGGCGCCCGCCACCATGCCCGGCTAATATTTTTTGTATTTTTAGTAGAGATGTGGTTTCACTGTGTTAGCCAGGATGATCTCGATCTCCTGACCTCGTGATCCGCCTGCCTTGGCCTCCCAAAGTACTGGGATTACAGGCGTGAGCCACTGCGCCCGGCCAGTTATGACTAAATATTTGATAGTTACTGCTAGGTAAAGAAAGTACGCTGCTAGACTCAGCAGAAATTTTAAATTATAACAGCTTATACTGAAGATGAGCTTGGCACTTCAGATTAGCAACAGAATTATGGGCATAGACCAAATGATCTTTTTACTATTAACTATTCCTTTTTGAAAATTGGGACAAGCCTTTTTGTTGGCAAAACTTAACAATATTTTAGTGCTTAGCCTTATGGCCAACCTCTCAATCAACAATATTGCAACACATTACAAAGGTGTTACTGAACCAAAATATTTGTTCATTTCTTTCCAACTCCTTTTTGTTACATTTTTACCTGGATTTCCCAACAGTATCCACAAATTGATACATCCAAACCAAACATCTTCCTCCATGAACCTGCTTCTCCTTCAGTAACTCCTATCTTTATATAAGTTACACTCCAATTTTCTCATTCCAATTGTGTAAATACCCTTGTTGCCTACCCAAAGATCATTTTCCCTACCTTTCTTACAAACAAAAACTTCTTTGGTTTGAGCATTAATGTGCTCAGCCAAAAAACAGCATTTGCTAGATTCCTTTGTGGCTAGAAGCGGCCATTTGATACAGCCTGGCCAAAGTGATGTAAGCAGAATTGCTGGGTGGGATGTCTCCAAAAGTTCTTTTAAAAGGGACCAGCTCAGCTGGCATATGTTTTGCCTTTTGCCCTTCCTCTTCCTCCTGCCTGAAAAAGGAAATATGTGGATAGGGGCCTCCAAACCAACCATTGTTTTAACACAAATGGTGAGCAGGACAAGAGCCACATGAAGACTATCTGAACAGAAACAAATAATTAGGGTCCCTGATGGCATCCTAAAGCCACCATATTAGTCCAGGACTTCCCATATTTAGAATTCTTGTTTAATTAAGGAATTTTTTTAAGAGACAGGGTCTCACTATGTTGCTCAGGCCAGGGTGTAGTGGTTATTGACAGGAGTGATCCTACTACTAATCAGCACAGGAGTTTTGACCTGCTCTGTTTCAGACCTGGGCTAGTTCACTCCTTAGGCAACTTGGTGGTCCCCCGCTCCTGGAGGGTCACCCTGTTGATGTTGAAATTAGTGTGGACACTTGATCAGCATAGATTGCTATTGCCCAGAACTCCTGGACTCAAGTGATCCTCCTACCCAAGCCTCCTGAGTAGCTGGGAGTACAAACATGCATCACCATACCCAGCAAGACTTCTTGATACATAAGAAAAATGGTTGGGCGCAGTGGCTCATGCCTGTAATCCCAGCACTTTGGGAGGCCGAGGCAGGCAGATCACGAGGTCAAGAGATCGAGATCATCCTGGCCAACATGGTGAAACCCCATCTCTACTGAATACAAAAATTAGCTGGGTGTGGTGGCACACGCTTGTAGTCCCAGCTACTCGGGAGGCTGAGGCAGGAGAATCACTTGAACTCGGGAGGTGGAGGTTGCAATGAGCTGAGATCACACCACTGCACTCCAGCCTGGCGACAAAGCAAGACTCCATCTCAAAAAAAAAAAAAAAAAAAGGGAAAAGTAAATTTGTTTTAGTCACTGATTAGTCAGTTTTTTTTTATTATTAGAAGCCAATGTAATTCTACCTGATAAGTCATGAGTTACCTCAAAGTTGGATAACTGCAATAGATTCCTAATTATTTCCCCTGCCTCCAATCCATATTGCATAATACCACCAGATTAAATCTTCTGAAAAACCACTTGATCATTATATTCTCAGTTTGGAAACATTCAGTGACTCTTTTTTTTTGAGATGGAGTCCTGCTCTGTCACCCAGTCTGGAGTGCAGTGGGGTGATCTTGGCTCACTGCAACCTCTGTCTCCTGGGTTCAAGCGATTTTCCTGCCTCAGCCTCCCGAGTAGCTGGAATTACAGGTGCATGCCACCACGCCTGGCTAATTTTTGTATTTTTAGTAGAGACAGGGTTTCACCATGTTGGCCAGGCTTGTCTCGAACTCCTGACCTCAAGTGATCTGCCCGCCTCGGCTTCCCGAAGTGCTAGGATTAGAGGCATGAGCCACCGCGCCTTTATTTTTATGGCTTTCTTAAGAAAGTTTTTATGTAAGTAATCAAAAATGTAGTTCAAGAATGTTTATTGTAGCTAAACCTTTATAATAGTCAAAAGGTAGGAAAAACCCACACGTCTACAATAAAAGCTTGAATAAAGCATGGTATAACCATAAAATAAAATGCCACACAATAAAATAATGATGTAGATGAATACATATTAACATGAAAAACATTCACAAAATGTTATTAGTGAAAATAATATTACAACAATGTATATATAGTATAATCTTGTCTCTGTAAAAAAAGAAAAGTATTAATTTACATATCATTCTAGGCATTGAAAGCAGCTTGTGTAGCTTACACTCTTACTCTTTCTGGGTAGTGTGATGATGGTGATTTTTACCCCATTCTTTTGGCTTATGTACATTTTCTGCCATGAACAAGTATTATTTCTATCACCAGGAAACAAACTCTAAATTTAAAGGAAAACAATAATAAAAATCTCAATTGTATCATCATCCACAGCCTTCAAGGAAAATGCCCAGAAATTCCGTCTAATGGGAAAACTCTATCTACTGATTCTTTTTCTCTAATTAAGCATGCTTTTCTTCAGGCACCAGCATATAAGATAAACTAGCCTCACGGAATTCTATTTTTGTTTTAGTTTTAGCAAAAATATTGTTTTCTATGTCTTTTTTTAAAATTATACTTTAAGTTCTGGGGTACATGTGCAGAACGTGCAGTTTTGTTACATAGGTATACACGTGTCATGGTGGTTTGCTGCACCCATCGACCCGTCGCCTACAGTAGGTAGTTCTAATGTTATCCCTCCCCTAGCCCCCCACCTGTTTTTTATGTCCTTTAAAATGATTGGTGTGCAAATATTTCAGCTATATGATGGACCACATCAGTTGGAGCTAACCTAGGGACTTAACCATTGTTTACAACATTATTTTAGTGGAAATCATTCTAAGATCCAAATATCAAATTTACAAAGGTACTTTTTAAATAGGAGATTTCTTGCAGTTCATTGAGTTGGAGATACCTGAGGCTCTGCGGGAAGCAGATGACGCTGTACAGGACTTAACTGTACACAGATTACTGTGCCTGGCTCCTTGTTGTCCAGAAAGCCTTTACCTCCATTCTGCTATAGCAGGTCTCTCTCCTTGCTGTGAAACTTGCTGGGGCTCCCCCCTCTTTCCAACCTGTTCATCACCCCACATCCTTCAATGCCTCAATGCCCACAGTAAGTTGTGGTTGAGAAGACAGCATACCCAAGAGTTCTGTGGGGCTGAGGGTGACCATCGGTAAACTGCCAGCTCCATTTTTTTTGTTACATTGCTTCAGTGGGAGCAGTTCTGAGTTCATTACAACTTCCAGTTTAGGAATAGAACTGGAACATAGTTGCCAGCAGCAACTATAGGTTTTGTCATCCTCTTAGAGGTGTGCAACAATTCCTTTATACTTAAGGAATGCGTTTTGGTTTGGAGCATAACCAAACCTGTGGAATGATGAGGAATTTTATGCTACTTTACTGCATTCAGTCTAATTTTCCTGTCAGTAATAATTTCCCATACACGCCTAAAAATAAAGAAGTCAAATTTTTGAGACACATCCTTTTCCGTGAGACAAACTGACTTTATTTCCTGTCTCTGGAATGGAAATGAAATTCAGCAATTTGCTTTAAACAAAACAAGCTGTACTTCAGCAGTGTACTATGTTCTGTTAGAGGAGAGAGGGAGGGAGGCGTACTATGGGGTCCCTGCAATAAAAACAGTGTTAGACAGTGTTCTAAGTTATTGTTTCTTGTTGATGTTGTTTACACTATATATTATTTATACTACATATATATTCATACTATATATATATTATTTAATTTTCACAATAGTCTTTTGAAGAACTATTATTTCTTCCATGTTACAGTTGAAAAACTTCAGGTATGGAGAGGTTGACTTGCTCAAGGTCATGCAACTAATAAGTGGTAGAAGTGGCATTCAAGGCAAGGTATTCTGGCTCCAGAGTGGGGGCTCTTAAGCACTGTATTATACACTATCTCACTATTATGTAGAGTGCAATGAACATGATTGTGTCTATAGAATATTGGGATCTGGACTAGACATGAGGATGTGATCTAGTGATTCCCAGTTTGATAGATGGTTGTAGAAGTAGATTGGTGAAGTCAAGTGGTTTTCATAGTTTTACGTATGAAATCTTTTTTTTAAACTAAAGACTTTTCCCCCCCACTAGAGACAGGGTCTCACTCTGTGGGCCAAGCTGGAATGCAGTGGTGCTATCATAGCTTACTGCAGCCTCAAACTCCTGGGATCAAGTGACCCTCCTGCCTCAGTTTCCTGAATAGCTAGGACTACAACAGGTGTGGGGGTAGCTAAGTTTTAAAACATTGTAGAGACAGGGTCTTGCTATGTTGCCCAGGCTGGTCTTGAATTCCTGGCCTCAAGCGATCCTCCCACTTTGGCCTCTCAAAGTGCTAGATTCCAAGTGTGAGCCACCATGCCCAGCCTCAAACTAGATCTTGAATGAAAGCCTAAAATGAAAGAGATGAACGTGGAATTAATCTGGTGTGAAACTTGTTGGGAACTCCCACTTCTTCCCAACCTGCTCTTCACCCTACCTCCTCCTCCTTCCTTGAAGTTGGGGGACAAGGGAGGAGGAGCAGAACCACAGCTGTTCAGCCTCTCTGCAAAGTCTCCTTTACACTCCAAGGACTTTGAACAGCATGGTTTAAAAACTACTAGTGGCTGGGCATGGTGGCTTATGCCTGTAATCCCAGCACTTTGGGAGGCTGAGGCAAGCAGATTGCTTGAGCTCAGGAGTTCGAGACCAGCAGGGGCAACATGGCAAAACCCCTTCTCTACAAAAAATCAGCTAGGCATGGTGGTGCACCTGTAGTCCCAGCTACCAGGAAGCTGAGGTGGGAGGATTGCTTGAGCCTGGGAGGCGGAGGTTGCAGTGAGCTGAGATGGAGCCACTGCACTCCAGCCCGGGTGACAGAGCCAGACCCTGTCTCAAAACAAAAACAAAAACAAAACAAACAAAAAAACCTACTAGTGAATCAAAAAAAGCAGATTCTGGAAATCGGGAGACCTGGGTTTGAATTTTAGATAAAAATCAATACATTTTTAGGGGATTCAGTTTTCTCATCAGTAAAATGGAGATGATTCCTACTTGATATGGATGTGAAGGATAAAATAAGATATGCAAAAGCACTTTGACATTTTTGAACCAATATAAAAATATTGGTTTCTGTTTCTACATAGCCTTGACTTGAAAAGGAGAGGCCCAAGTAGCAGTGAGTTGTGAGTCAGTATATGCTGCATCTTGGATAGCCAAGAGGACTTGCAGGAAAATCAGGGAAGGTGACTATGGACAGTGTCCAGAGGTCAGCAGCCAGAACACTGAGGTTAAACGAGTTATATCAGAGTAAACACCGTCCTTCACCTTTGAAATAATCACAAAATTGCAATTAAGAAATTTTGTTTTAGAGGTTTCTGGGGAGACTCAGTAGAATATAAAAGATTCATAAGGAACCAGTAACTGTCAGATTCACTGCTGTATGCCCAGAGCAGCACAGGGGCTAGATACATAAATAAATTAGGTAGGAAAGTCTTAGGGAAAATGTACCAAACCAGTGTAACAAAAACATTTTGTTAGGGCTTATGGCTATGCCTCACAGGGGATCCAAATATGGTTCTCTTAGAGAAACACAGGCCTTGGTAATTCTGCTTCATATGCCATGCTAGTTTTATTTTGAACTTTAATAGTAAATGTCAAACTCCTCAGCTTCACAGGCAAAACAAGCACACACTTAAAAGATCTCTTCTTCTAACTTTCAACATGTCTTTACACTTCATACCATTGATTTACAAAAATATTCCTATCAGGAATGTTGGGTCTCAGTTATAAATGTGAATTGATTTATAAGAAAATGTTTTAAAATCAAGTGCAAGTTTTCTTTCAGACTTAATTACAATCCACACATTTCAAGCTCCTACAGAAAGTATCAATAGCGCCAACTGTACCATGTCCACAGCATCCATTCTGGAAGATTGCTTTTCCTAACCTGGGTATTTCAGGCTGCTGCAAATAAAGAAGCCTGCTAGTAGGCAACTGCTAGCTACAACCACATCCTCCCCTATCAGACATGTAGCTACATGCCTCTATCATTAGAAACATTTAATAGCACGCTGTGCTATTAAAGTCCCAGTGTTGCAGGTGCTACCCATTTTTACTTCATATGGCTTCTACAAGTTGATGGTAATCTGAATGTATACTAGTTAAGAGACTAAGTTCATTCCTCCCCTTCATCCCCCATTCCCACTCCCGCCCCACCCCCAACACCAGTAGTTTATAATAGACTATTTCGGTGCAAGTGTGAAGTAAATCATATGGTAGAACTCAATTGCAAATAAGAATGGTCAACTCAACTCTTGGTTCATGAATCTGAACCCTCTTATGTTCCTTTTGCAACTGGGAAGAATATTTATCTCTATTTTGTATGTTCCTGAAGTTCCAGCTGTCTTTTATTAAGGTAAAGGGTCACATTTCACTGCCCAGTTACTTTTACAAGCATTACAAAGCATACCCTTCCCGCTTGGAAACTGGACATTGATTCTCTCTGGGCTCTCATGGAGCTGGACATCCTCAGACGGTTTTGCGAAATGATCACTAGCAAGGCCTCTTGGCCTCTTCTCATGTATTTATGGATATCAAATAACTCATGCAACCATGTTGGCCTTTCAGTGACCTTAAATATTGCTTATGAGAACAGAAACCTTAATAGCACAGAGATGCACAGGAGGTTCCCTCATATTCCAAATAAACAAGCTTCTTTAGGTACCTTCTCATTATTTGTTTCTGTAGCTTTATTTTGCTGAACAGAACAGCAGTTCTCACCAGAAAACATCCTTTCCTCTTCTCCGTTATTAGAGGGTCAAACATTAGAACAAATTTTTGTAAAATGCATATGAAAAAGAAACAGAACTGTGGACTTCGTATGTTTCTCTCTCAAACTATCACCTAGGTCTCGAGGTGATAGTTTGAAAGATACAAATCCCCTAATTCTATTTCTTTTTCATATACATTTTATAATTAAAATATTTACTCTTTCTAGTTGTCCTAGCTAGAAAAAATATTGTCATTTAAAATTGGTTTTCCCAAGCTTACTTCAGCCACATGTTAATGACCTACCTTCCCTGCCTCCTTTTCAAGAAAAGTGAAAAAAAATTTTGATAAGTCTTTGGTAGAGTAAACCAAGGTCTCCAAAATTAGTATTCCAGTGTTAGCTGAAAATGCCTAGGTTTGATATTATTCTTTTTAAAGTCTCCTTAAGGTTGGGAAATCTGATATATCCTAATTCAACTCTTCTATTTTGCAAGTGAAGAAACTGGGCCGGCGTAGTAAAATTATATTGGGCCTCAAGTTCTCCAGCCCCTAGCATCAATGCTCCTCCACCTATACCAAGATTGCTAGATTGTGCAGTAATGCAAAAACGAGACAAAAGAGCTCCAATGGCATCTTAATGTATGCAAATCTGACAAATAGCTATGAATCATCCCCAAGGTAATACTTTAAAGCAGGCTTTGATATATTTGATGTTATGATGAAATGAGGAACTCAGATATTCCAACACTTCCAAATGTCACATCCAAAAGTTTGAAATTAATATTAGCATTCTATAAAGGCACTTCAGTGAATATAAGAATTATGACTAAGCCAAGAACTTCCAGTTTTTATTTTTTAAACATCATTTAACAAGAAAAACATTCAACCAAATTAAAAAGAATTAGGTTGGATTAATTTACAATAAAATAATCAACTTAAAATATCGGTCCTTCCATTTAGGGCCAAGGAGGCCAATAGTTCCTGTTTAAACAGCAGAATTGCACAATTATTTTTACCTATATTTGATGGCACAAAAAAATAAAAGTCTTACAACTTCCACGGACATCCTCCCCTCCCTCCAGAGCAGAGTTCATACAATTCCATCTTAGGTCAGTACTCAGGCTTTTAAAAATCATCTTACATTTTGAAATATAATACAACTACTCTGGTAACAAGAATACTTTTAAAACAATTCTTATAGAAAACAAATACCTTAGATAATTGTGTGGCACATTAGACTGCTCAAAGAAACAGCAAAGATGAAAAATAATGTACAAGAATTATAGTCCCTTGTTTATAGAAACCATCCAAATAAAATATTTTCCCTAATTTTCCTTGCTTCTTATAATTTATTAGCAGAGATGAATTACAAGAAGCAGAATGCACCATTTTTTGGTTCTTGGTTGTAGCTGCCAGCTTAGGAGTTCATGACTATAAATATAAAGCAAATATGATTATGCTCACAAGTTCCGGAATGGTAAAAAACCCCAGATATCTCTAAAGTGTTTCTCTATCCTTGCTTTCAAGTCATGACAAAAAAATTCACAGCAGTTTAAAGGATGGTGAAAGACTAAACATGGGCCCACTAAAATAGAGATTAATTTTACCTATTACACTCCTATAGTAAAAATTGTAATAAGTATGATATTGTATTAAGTAACATTCTATAGTAAGCTGTTGGAGCAAATACAGCATTTAACAGGTTCATTTACAGATCTGGCATGGTAGCCTTCAGACAGAACATCTTATTTTCACACTTTTGAACATGTAACCTTTAAAAAAACCAAAAGGAATATGTAATTTATGACAGCTGGCCAGGCACTTAATTTGGGGAAAGAGAAGGATTTTGAGGTAAACTAGAATTCTTTTCAGCAATCACAAACATAGCCTAAAAACCACGTTTTATACCACATTGAAGTTATTCAGCTTTTAACTATAAGTTTGTCACTCCTTTGTGCCAAAATTCACACCTAGGTGTAACTTTTTTTTTTGGAGACAAGTCTCTCTTGTCACCCAGGCTGGAGTGCAGTGGCACGATCTCTGCTCACTGTAACCTCCACCTCCTGGGTTGAAGTGATTCTCCTGCCTCAGCCTCTCAAGTAGCTGGGACTACAGGCACGGGCCACCATGCCCGGCTAATTGTAACTTCTTAAGAAGGTATTCAAAGAACATACTCAAGTCTGAATTTTGGCCCCATTTAGAAACTTCTGTGCTTAGAACATACTTGGAAAACTCTAAGTACATACATACAAGGGCTATTGGCACAAGAGCCCAAGATGAGTAACTATCTTTCTCCCTAATTTGACATCAAATTTAATAGATTTTTAAGAAAAAGAATCACTGCCAGTCACAGACATTAAAAAAAAAATGACTGAGGTGATAAGCCTCAGGAAAATTACAGAGTAACACTGCTCCAGAAGGAGCAGAAACAGAAAAGCAGAATTTCCATTTACAAAGGATGACAGTACTGTGAAAGCTCCCAGAATTAGCAGTAAGAAGCACAACTCTGCAGGTTCATTATACTCTGGACACAGTATATGTTTCTTCTCTTCTGAATTTCAAGGTAATATGACATTTGCTTAATAAATGAAAATTCATAATATAGAAGATGGAGGACCTCAGTAAGTATTTAGATATTAAAGACAGGAACAAAGTGGCCATTTTGGAATTAGTCTTTTATCAAAAGTTATCCAAGTCTATTTTTCATGAGAATTACCAGGGTATTATCTGCAAATTAAAATGCCAAGCCTCCAAATCCTCATAGGTATCAATTAATTATATTTTCCATTCCTGTCTCAACAATTTCAACTTCCTGTTTTGAGCAAACTCATCAGCTTAGATTTATCAACGTCTTGTTTTAAACCCTTCAAAAAATATTATGAATAAAGAGAATTTAAAACGTTTTTCAGCTGAGACATCCTCATTCTCAAATGAGAATACTGGCTTAATTTAGAGTTTCTACATGGCTAAAAGAAAAAAAAAATGTTTAAATACGTGATACTGAGTTTTCCAGTCATGGTAAAGGGTTTGTGCTCACTGACCTCTTCTTTCCTTGCAGGGCTAACTGTAGCTACCTAGCAAAATTACTAGCTGGAGTTACTGGTGCAATGAGCAAATGCAGAAGAATTTCTTTCTCTGTGATGCTAACTGGATTGTTCAAGTTTTGAAACTGTGACCCTGGTCCATTAGCACCATGCTTTACTCAACTGAAATAATCAAGCCCCTATTGCTGTGGGGGAAGCTGTAGAGGGTGGGGTGAGAAGGGGATTGAGGGCAATTATATACATCATTAAGATACCATGATATACAGTGAAAATGTAATTTGTTAATATGCTATATTTGAGGTTTGAAAATCACTGATCACAGCTATTAAATAACAATGCACCAAAGTTTTACAATATTTGAACATCTGCAAATGTAGAGCTTTCTGGTATGACACAAATTTGAATACAAATGGAAGTTCATTGAATATTAGGTTTATCAGTAAGCTAGAGGAAACAAATTACATACATTGTATAGGTAGTAACCTATGAAAAAAGTGGAGATTAGGTAAAAATTAAGTGAAATTATTCATATGCTTTCAGTTTCATCTTTCTCCTGGGAAAGCCCCAAAACAGGCCTCTGGAAAACCAATTTCATACATGTACAAAATGGCATCTGCTCTCAAATAGATATAGCTTTCCTTCAATGGTAGATAAGTCACAGACGTATCTCAGACATTCATTTCATGCATAAGGATTTTTGAGACATCTATTCCACTGAAATATTATAAAGGAAGTCTACAAACCACTTCTAGGAAAAAGGCACTTCACTGTGAAAGTTGGATTTAATTACGTCAAAGTTGTGAAGACTAGGATAGACTCAAAATTCAGTATTCATTTTTGTATTTATGAATCTAGAGCAGATGCCAGTTTAGAGAATACAGCCGATAACATTATAAACAAACCAAACAGCAATAATAACTATATTCTTGGCAAAACAGTAATTTATGACATTTCTCCAAAAATTAGCATAGTTCTAAGTTCAACAGTAAAAAGAAAAAAAAAATCACCAGCAGTTGCTACTTTAGAGCTCAAGACACTGTTTTCAATAGAATTTCACGTTTGCGGTTTGGTTCTCTGTTTCAGACATGAACTGCTTTTCAGATGAAAAACCTGGGATGGCAGAGGTGTGTTTGTGCTGTGGAAGAACCCAGGGAAGAAAAATAACAGGGAGTAACAAGAGGTGCATTCTCTGGTCAGACAGCCAAGTGAGGAGGTAGTTATTCTGAGAACTTCTCAAATAGAGATTATTGTACTAAACTACTGAGAGCTGGGGAAGTAGCAGGAGCTTCTCTGTGAGACTGAAGATAGCAACAGGAATACTTCTCCTCCAGGGAAGTCAGGACCAGGGTGTCAGTGCAGCTGAAATAGAAACAGAATTTGTATAAGTGACACATTCAGAGTATAAGAAAAACAAGTATACAAAATTAACAGGAATGAGAATACATTTCCAAACTTGTCCTACCTTGAAAGTGGCTCTTTTCTGACAAAACTTTAAAAGTATCTGTAAAAAAAGAACAGAAACCATGTCCTTATTAACTAGTTTCAAAGTAGTGATCCTTCAAATTCCTGGTCATTGCCAGGAATAGGGTATGCCTACATTTCATAAATAATGTCTTATAATTTCTAATGTTACCAAAAATATAAAGATACCTGTGGAATAATCAAATGTTTTAAACACTTTAGACCTCAGTACTTTCAGAAAGGCTGTCATATGGAAAATGTGCAGAAGAGGATAGGCAGAAACTCAAATAACATATAGACAATAACACCAGCACTCCTCCAAATTGCCCAATACTATATACTAAGATTTGTAATTATGCCAAGAAACCATATGCTCACCTTGTTACATCACCACACATGGCAATCCCATACAACCCTGAGTCCCATCATCACTGCTGTTGAGTTTTTTCATTCGGTACTGGCGTATTTCTCTTACCAGTGTGTAAAAAGCATCTTCAACACCCTATAAAAGGAAAAAATGAAAAAAAATGAGAGAGCTAGCTCAACGGACACAATCCAAATTATAAGCTCTCTTGCATTTGTATCTCTTTATGTGGACATAAGATTCCAATTACTAAACGAATAGCTGATAAAATAAAATATGGTCATTTAAGGAAGAGAACACTAAATTTCACATTCCTATTGAATCACCAGAACAGGCTGATATAAAAATGGCACATTTTGCCAAATAAACATTCATGCAAAGGAAAAGGGTAATGTGAGAAATACGGAACAAAACTACATTAAACTAAAGACTCCATTCAGGAGGCTTAAGCCCTAAACGGGCTGGTGTTGACAGAGAAATAACTAATGTTTATAAATATTTTTAGTCAAGGATCTTCCCAAGAAATATTTGTGGATGTTAATGCAGGAGTAAACATGCCATAACAGAATATTAGTAAGTTCATTTTGGGTTTAAACAAGCGTTAAGAAAAAGAACACTACTAAAAATGCCTAACAACAGGCCGGGCGTGGTGGCTCACGCCTGTAATCCCAGCACTCTGGGAGGCCCAGGTGGGAGGATTGCTTGAGGCCAGGAGTTCGAGACCAGCCTGGGCAACATGGTAAAACCCCGTCTCTACTAAAAGTACAAAAATTAGCCGGGCATGATGATGTGCCCGTAGTCCCAGCTACTTTGGAGGCTGAGGCAGGAGAATCACTTGAACCCAAGAGACAGAGGCTGCAGTGAGCTGAGATCACACCACT
The DNA here is from genome assembly GCF_029281585.2 of Gorilla gorilla gorilla. Classification (NCBI taxonomy): domain Eukaryota; kingdom Metazoa; phylum Chordata; class Mammalia; order Primates; family Hominidae; genus Gorilla; species Gorilla gorilla. The sequence goes on from NC_073224.2 coordinate 119,114,184, forward strand.
GCACTCCAGCTTAGAAGATAGAGTGAGGCTCTGCCTAAAAAAAAATAAAAAATAAAAAAATAAAAATGAAAAAAATGCATAACAACAAAGAATATGAATATGGATCACATCTCTACCAGAGTTAATCAACTGATGCAAACTCTTGCACAAATGCTGAAAGCTGTACCATACCTGTCTGGTCTTGGCTGAGGTTTCAATGAATGGAATCCCGTAACTCTTGGCCAGTTCGTGGGCTTGTTTTGTATCAACTGTCCTTGTTGGCAAATCACACTTGTTTCCCACTAGCACCATAGGTACATCATCCGAGTCTTTTACTCGCTTAATCTGCTCCCTAAAAACGGGAATATATTATCAGAACATAAGAAAAACAAGATTAGGCTGGGTGCAGTGGCTCATGCCTGTAATCTCAGCACTTTGGGAGGCTGAGGAGGGCAGACTGCTTGAACCCAGGAGTTTGAGATTAGCCTGGGCAACATGGCAAAACCCGGTCTCTACAAAAAAATATAAAAATTAGGCTGGGTGCGGTGGCTTATGCCTGTATTCCCAGCACTTTGGGAGGTTGAGGTGGGCAGATCACAAGGTCAGGAGTTCAAGACCAGCCTGGCCAATATAGTGAAACCCCATCTCTACTAAAAATACAAAAATTAGCCAGGTGTGGTGGCAGACGCCTATAGTCCCAGCTACTCGGGAAGCTGAGGCAGGAGAATCGCTTGAACCCGGGAGGCGAAGATTGCAGTGAGCCAAGATCACGCCACTACACTCTAGCCTGGGTGACAGAGTGAGACTCCATCCCCCACAACCCCCCCCCAAAAAATATATATATATAAATATATACATAAAATACATATAAATAAATATATATAATATATAATATATATTTATATATAATATATAATATATATTTATATATAATATATAATATATATTTATATATAATATATAATATATAATATATATTTATATATAATATATAATATATAATATATATATAATATATAATATATATTTATATATAATATATAATATATAATATATAATATATAATATATAATATATATTTATATATAATATATATATAAATATATCTACTTTACACATATAAATATATTTATATATTTATACATATTTATAAATAAAAAATATATACAATATATATTATAGCTGGGTGTGGTGGCACATGCCTGTAGTCCCAGCTAATTGGGAGACTGAGGTGGGAGGATCACCTGGGTCCAGAAAGGTCAAGGCTGCAGTGAGCCATAATTGTTCCACTGCACTCCAGCCTGGGCAACAGGAAAAAAGAAAGAAAAGAAAGGGAAGAAAGAAAAGAAAAGAGAAAAGAAAAAGAGAAAGAAAGCGAGAGCGAGAGAAAGACAAGATTTCAGGAAGGAATAAATGGCTAGGGCAAAAAAGAAACTAGCAAATTTTATGTAGCCCTATTAACTTCAAGTATTTTTGCTTTTTTCTACCACTTAGAGAAGACATTGTATACTAAGGAGACTGCTTTAGACTTGTTGCAGCAGCCATCAGGAAGCCATAAGTACAAGCTCACCTTCTAATGGGAGTGGATGGGTATTTTATCCTGACACATGACCTAGTGAGGCTCCTGGATTTCTCCAAAGAGCTTGGCTCTGGATTTAATTGGCAACTAGAAATCACCCTTTAGATTAAGGTCTAAAGTATAAAAAGTGAAGCTCACTGCTGCTAAATAACTAGGTGTGACAGTATTTAATGGAAGGCAGTCTATCACTTTTCAAGATGGGTGGTGCTCAAACATTTTCTTCAAATAAATTGTAGATGAAGCTGGGCATGGTGATTCCCGCCTATAGTCTTAGCACTCTGGGAGATTGAGGTGGGAGGATCACTTGACCTAGGAGTCCGAGACCAGCCTGGGCAACATGGTGAAACCTTGCTTCTACAAAAAATACAAAAATTAGCTGGGCATGGTGGCACATGTGCCTGTGGTTCCAGCTACTCAGGAAGCTGAGGTGGGAGGATCCCTTGATCCCTGAGAGGTTGAACCCTGAGAGTGTCATGCCACCACACTCCGGCTTGGGCAACAGAGGGAGACTCCATCTCAAAAAAACTAAAACAGGCCAGGCACAGTGGTTCACACCTGTAATCCCAGCCTTCTGGGAGGCCGAGGCGGGTGGATCACCTGAGGTCAGGAGTTTGAAACCAGCCTGGCCAACATGGTGAAACCCCATGTCTACTAAAAATACAAAAAAAATTAGCCGGGCATGGTGGTGGACGCCTGTAATTCCAGCTACTCGGGAAGCTGAGGCAGGAGAATCTCTCGAACCCGGGAGGCGGAGGTTGCAGTGAGCTGCGATCGCACCACTGTACTCCATCCAGCTTGGGCAACCAGAGCGAAACTCCGTCTCAAAAAAAAAAAAAAAAAAAAACTAAAACAAAACATTGTATCTGGAAGCCCAAGCGATAAAATAGAAAACATAAGAACTGCTCTTAGTAAAGGGAGGCTGAAGCATCTAGAACTCCTGACAGCACCCCTTTCAATGACATGTAAGACACACCACACAGCACACCTGGGAAACAATTGCTTTAGATTGTCTTGACCAACACAATCCAACAGTACTTTATGTGATGATGGAAATGGTCTATATCTGCACTGTTCAACATGGTACCTACTAGTAGCTATTGAGCATTTGGTGGTCAAGGAACTAATTTTTAAATTTTATTTAATCTTAATTAACTGTAAATAACCACATACTGCACAGTACTGTTTTAGACTCTACCCCTGGATTACCCACAAAGTCATGTATCTGAACTACATTCCACTGGCTATTTGCAAAACTGTACTTGATGGTAATAGCCTACATTAAGGGATAAGACAGCCTAAAGTACCTGGACCATGTCACTGTCAGGTTACTACTGATTTTTACATTAAACAAGCCTCTTTGAGGATCCATGGGAAAATTTCCTTCTAGTCTGAGCAACTTAACGGCTTTCAGCATACAGATAACTGAATCTTTCAGCTGGCTACTTTCCTTTTCACAACAGTGACCAAATTTGTAGTCCACCTTTAGAAAGTCATTGGAACTTCATGCACAATCACAGAATATGCTCACTCCTAAATTTGTTTTATTTTACTCTTATTTTTTTGGTCTCACTTAAGCCTATTTTTCATTAATTTTATCTTGCTCTACTATATGCATTTTCATAAGATGTTTTAAATACTCTTTGGTTTGAGCTAAGGCATATAGAAAAATGAATAAATTTCTTGTAAGAAAGAAGAAAAATGACTTCTAGAAATTCAAAAAACATTTATTAGATGCATGCCAAGTGTGGGCATTTTATTAAGTACTGCTATTACTTTTAGACAAAAAAAAAAAAAAAAAAATGGGAAGTACAACAGGTTAGGAAAAGAACACTTGAATTCAGTTTTGGACCAATCTGCTTTTGAGAGCAGACATCTTCACATGGATAGAAAATAAGCCAAGACTCAAGCTTTTAGGCAGAACACTTAAGTATCATTTACTGTGTGCCAGGCACTGTTCTGAGTGATTTGCGTATTTATTAAAACTGTAATCTTCACAACTCTATGAGGTAGGTATTATTATTTCCATATTATAGGTTAGGAAAGCCACATAGCCCCTGAGTCACGTCGCTAATAAACAGAGCTAGGTTTCAATCCAGGCAGAGTTCTCATTCTTAACCATTATATTATTCTGTTTAAGAACACTGTGCTAAGAAAAAGGAGCTTTGGGTTTTTGGTCCTGGCTCTGCTACTAATAATAATCCTGACTCCAAAACCTAACAAACGACATTCTGAACTCTGTTTCTGATTCTGCAAAATAAGAATATTGTACTAGAATTTTTATGGTCCAATCTAGCTTTGAAACTTTATTGTTCTATGGACAAAGTCTATCTTTATGTTCCCTTGCTTTGTTTTCATCTTTATGGACTTCCTATTTGCTTACTCCTATCATTTTATTTTTTATTTTTTTTGGAGACAGAATCTTGCTCTGTTGATTAGGCTGGAGCGCAGCAGTGCAGTGGAGTGAGCATGCCTCGACCTCCTGAGCTCACATGATCCTCCCACCTCTGCCTCCCGAGTAGCTGCCACCATGTGTGACTAATTTTTTTATTTTTATTTTTGTAGAGACAGGGTCTTGCTCTGTTGCCCAGGCTGGTCTCCAACTCCTGGGCTGAAAGTGATCCTCCCGCCTTGGCCTCCCAAAGCACTGACATTCCAGGTGTCAGCCACTGTGCCTGGCCTATCTTTTCCATTACATACTGAAAGATGTTTCTTGGAGATGTTTTCCTCCCTGAAATTCCTTTGTGATCTCTAATTACAACAACTCTGGTTCCAAGTCATTCCCAGTAGCAAGCTTCACTTATGTATTATCAAACTTTATGGTAACAGTATATTATGTAAAATAAATTCCAGTATTAACTTTCAGTAATTACCCTAGATTCTCAATGTCAAACAACCTAAAACCAACTCTTCCCATAATTAAAAAGCTCTATCTTTCCTAGTGTGGTAACCTCATTTCCCCATAAAGATTCAGAACACAAAGATCATCCTTTCAGAGAAAATAATGCTCCTAGTACCTGTAGAGGTTAATATCCGCAAATGACTTGCTATTATTGATGGCAAATACACAAAGGAAGCCTTCGCCTGTCCTCATGTATTGGTCTCTCATGGCACTGTACTCTTCTTGTCCAGCTGTATCCAGTATGTCCAACAAACAGGTTTCACCATCTATAACCACTTGTTTTCTGTAAGAATCCTGGGGGTGTGGAGGGTAAGGGGGCAGGGAGGGAGGGAAGTTCAATTTTTATTAAAAACCACAGGGAATACAATGCTATTGCCAAGGTTAAATAAGCATCTAACTATTCAAGCCCATTTCTGCCTATCTGGTTTGTCCCTCAAATTGCTAATATATAATCACAAACAAAAAGTATCCAATATCACCCTACATAAAAGAAAACCCACCAAATTCTATATGCCTGCAGAAAAGAAATATGGTCACTCTGTTCCTGGAAAAGATTAAGAAAACACAGTAACTCAAATGACAACTCTACTGCAGCCAGGAGGCTACAGATTAAGTACCTAGTGTATTTCACTAAGCTATGAACTGGACTGTTTTATTTGTGCTGTTTATTTTACTTAAAGAAATCTAAACATACCTCCACCAATTATAACCTGGCCCTATATACATCATTTGTGTTTATGACTAAATATACAAATACCTTTGTTTCAGAGAAGGTTTTTTTTTTATCACGACAGATGTACCTTTGGGAAATATTCCTGAATCAAATTCTTAAAGGTTCCAAACAAGGTATAGTTATGATTAATTTCTCAGGAAAACAAACATGCATAGATCATATAAAAAATACTTTCATTTTGGTTTTATGGCAACAGGACTTTTACTTGTATTTTAATGTCATCACACTTGGAGAACTCTCTGGAGTACTGGAAGTGCTCTATACTGTTATCTGGGTGGTAGCTACATGACTATATAGAAACGCAAAAAGCACTGGGCTGTAGACATAAAATTTATGTATTTTACTTATGTAAATTGCTCAATAAATCAAACATTTAAAAATATTTAATTAAAATATTAAACATTTCATGTAAAATATTAAAGCTGTTAATCTCAAAATAAAGATTTTGCCAAGGGTTAGCAACCAATTTTTTATAGTGGCTATATTAGAGTTAGTTTGCATCAATTAAACATGAGTAGCCAGATGGTAGGGAGGCCAGGTGTTGATTAAAATAATCTCTAAAGTTAGGCATTTCTAACCTGAACAAAATTACAAAACCCTTTATTTATTTATCTATTTATTTATTTTTTGAGACGGAGTCTCGCTCTGTTGCCCAGGCTGGAGGTCTGTGGTGTGATCTCGGCTCACTGCACCCTCTGCCTCTGGTTCAAGCGATTCTCCTGCCTCAGCCTCCTGAGTAGCTGGGATTACAGGTGCGTGCCACCACACCCAGCTAATTTTTGTATTTTCAGTAGAGACGGGGTTTCACCATGTTGATCAGGCTGGTCTTGAACTCCTGACCTTGTGATCCGCCTGCCTCAGCCTCCCAAAGTGCTGGGATTACAGGCGTGAGCCACCGTGTCCGGCAAAACCCTTTATTTAAAGAGCCTTAGGTGCCACTTACTGAAGACAATCTGTACCGTGAACTCTCATAATAACAATAGAATCCCTAAGTACTATTACATAGTGCTTTACCATTCATAAATAACTTAAATATATTATTTAACTTTCCATAACATCCCTGTGTGGTAGGCAGGACAAGTTTATGGTAATTTAAAACATGAGGAAAATGAGGTTGGGAGAGATTCAGTTGCTCAATATCACACAACTAAATAAACTGCAAACAGGGACCAAAATCCTAGGCATAAAGACTAAAACTCTCAAGTTCTTGCTACTCCAATCATCTGGTCTCAGCTGCTTCAACTAGCTAATAAATAAATATTGAAGAACACTCATCTCTGAATCCTTTATCTCCATCCTATTATCTCCCATACAATCAGACAGTCTCGCTACTATGGCCTGTGTTTCTCATGTAATAGAGCTGTTATATATGAAGAAACTCATGAATGAACTCAACACTAAGTTTGCAATAGTTTACAGAACTGTTAAAAACTGGACAGGTTTTAGAAACTTCAGCAGCTAATAAAAATGAACTGTTCTCTATAAACACGTTAAGCTTATTGCATAACTGAATGTATACCCAAAATAACTTTTTACTTTCTCTCCTCTTATTTCTTTAATACAGAATATGGGTAAAGATGATCCGACAAGTGAGAGACAGGATCAGGTCAGCGGGCTACCACTGGGCCTCACCTCTATGGTGGGATCATATTCATCTACAAAGTGGTTCTGGATTAGCTGGATTGTCAGTGCGCTTTTCCCAACACCACCTGCTCCAACCACCACCAGTTTGTACTCAGTCATTTCACACCAGCAAGAACCTGTTGGAAACCAGTAATCAGGGTTAATTGGCGAGCCACATCTACAGTACTTTAAAGCTTTCTATAATCAATGGAAATGAAAACCCTAGTATGACCTTCCATTTGGTTCTTAAAGTGACTAGAGAACGCAAAAACACCGGACTAATATCGGCCTCACGCTTCTGGAGTAGTTTTCAAGCAACCCCCATCCTTAGCTATTTTTCAACAGTCCTTGGGCCCCGCCCTCAGCCTAAGCAATGGAAATCCCCCTTCCTATTACTCCCCGAAGGCTTCTCAGCTCTAGCAGGAAGCCTCCAGGCCACAACTCCTTCCCATTCTCCCTTCTGCCTCCAAAGATCTCCCCACGTAGGCACCAAATGGAAGGACCCCCGCCCAAGGCCTTTGTCTCCAGCTGGTAGATTCTGCTCGATTTCTGGCATCAGTGAAACGCCTGAACATTCCACAGCCCAAAGCCGAACACTATGCATGAGATAAACTTACCTCAAGCTCCACTGTCTCTGCTTTGGACAGATTCAGGACCACAGCAGGGAAAAATGTTGGAGACCCCGGAACCGCCATGAACAGCCCCCACCAAGGAGCGGCACTTCCGGCCCCGCCCGCTACGTAATCAGTCGGCGCCCCAGGCGCCTGAGTCCCCGCCCCGGCCACGTGGGCCTCCCAACCACGAGTCATGCGGCAGGCCGCACCCAGACCCGCCCCTCCCACACGGGACGTTTCAATAATGAAAGCGCTAGGTGCTAGTGTCTCAAAAATCAGTAAAACTTTATTCGCTTCCATTCTTTCGCCATTAACAGAAAACTGGAGAAAGCAAAAATGTTTTGTGTTTACAAAGATAAACGGCCTCTTTACCCAGAGATCAAAACCTCAAACGACAAGGGGGAAGATAAAACCGCCCTCCCCCACATCCCCTGAGCTGACCCTTGTCATCTTAGACAAAGCCTTCAGTCCACTGGCCAGGGACCCTGTATATGGCCAATTCAAGAAGAGGGCCAAGAAATCAGACCCATCCATTCCCGTGATATAAAGTTGAACAGAAGCTACACCAAGGGTCAAGTGTCTGTATTTTACAGGACACAGTAACCAGGCGGCTACTTATAAAAAAAACAAGATTCATTTCAGGCACAACTTTTTTATTTTTTTTTGTTTTGTTTTGTTTTTAAATCAGTAAAAGAAACCGGGTCCTAGAAGCTGCAGTGATCTAAGCAGCAGCAAGTTTGTGCATTCATTTTTTTTGTTTTTGTTTAAATATGTTTAAATTATCACACTGCTGGCACTCCTCATTTGCATGAAATTCTGCACCATACTTACTAATTGTAGTAAAGTTACCCCCCAACCCACGAAAAAAAACCTACTCTGGAAGATAATTTTCACTGAAATATAACCAAACTTCTTTAAGTGGATTGTGACAAGATTATAAATGATATGAAAAATAACATTTTAAAATTTGGCCATCAACTTTAAGAAATGGTTTGCCTATACAAATTTTTGTAATTTTTAAAAGATAATATATTCTACCCTCATATGGTCCTCAGAATTAAAGCATAATGAACAGGAAGAAAAAGGAAAAGAATGCAACTGAGTGCTAAGGCAGAACATCTTGCCAGAAGTAATTAATGAAGGTAGAGTATATAATGAAAAGTGCAGAATTTCATAGGGCCAACAAGATAACAGTCTATATTTTTCACTTACACAGGCAAAGTGGATTCTGCAATTACCAGTTGCGTTAAATGCACCAAATAAAGCTCCTAAAATTGATACTATAAGGCGCCACCTTAAGTTTTTCCAGGCTGCAACTGTGCATTATTTAAAATGGTTTTCTTAAATTTATTTATTTTTTTAAACATAACACGAGGAAGGTGTTAAAACTGGTGTAATAGCTCAATAGAATAAGTATTCCAGATTTCGGGAGGGATGAAGAGGGAGATATTCAGAACCCTTCACCAGATTCCCCCCAACTTGATCATAGTGGATTAATGGTGTGCTTTGTGGATGTGGTTAGTCAATGACACCAGCTTGACGGATCTTTCTTTCTGCACCAAACCCCTGTGGGGGGGAGAAAAAAAAAACCCTGCAGTTAATGATTTGAGCGCACAACAATCATAGTACATTCACTATTCCGAAATGAAACTACAAAAGCATTATTTTTAATCATCTTATGCAGTACTAATTCTTTCCTAGAGGAGAAAATCCACAGTAAGCCCTCCTGACCCATTCATTACCCAAACTATCTTCAAAGCATCAAGAAAAGAAATGTGCTTCTTACTGTAAGCAACCATTAGGTTAGGGGGCTGAACCAATGTGTAGAAAAGTCCTAACTAGTTATAAGCAATATGGAAGTCTCCCTGCTTCATTAAGTTTCCTGACCTATTGTTTAAATAGGACCACATATTTTATGTTGGTCTATCAGTTGGCCTCCCCCAAGCCTTGTATGCCCTCATACCATTGAGTTATCTGGTCCCCTTGGCTGACGAAGAACCATTAGGCGAGGAGCACTGGCATCATCCAGAGTGATATTCTTCAAGCGATTGACCAACCGATCAGGTCGAGGAGCTGCAACAGCCTTGGGGCCCTCACTGTAATTAAGTCAAAAGATGAGAAGAAACCACACTTGGTGGGCAGACAGCAAGCACTTGCAAAGGAGTGTGTTTTCCACCTAACTGCCCAAATGACTCACTTTTTATGATGGGACTCTTGCCTCATATACCTAGCTAGAAAGACAAGACGGACAAGTTTGTTTATGTATTATTATCCCCAACTCAAGGTCCCAACTTAATAGGAATGGAAGGAATCATTTGCAGACCCTAGACTTGAATGCAATCAGAGTGACCAGTTCCACAGATGCATAAAAAAACAAGGTAGCAGATGTGGTAGCTAACACCTGTAATCCCAGCGCTTTGAGAGGACAGGGCAGGAGGAACACTTGAGCCCAGAAGTTCGAGATCAGCCTGGGCAAAATAGCGGGACCATGTCTCTACAAAAAATAAAATTGGCTGCATCTGGTGGCGCATGCTTGTAGTCCCACCTACTGGGGAAGCTGACGTGGGAGAATTGCTTAGGCCCAGGGGGTTGAGGCTGCAATGAGTTGTGATAGCGCCTGGGTAACCGAGTCAGACTGTGAGACTGTCTCTGGGCCGGGGGGAAGCAAAGCGGCATTATGAATCAGCATGGCTAAACTATTAGAATTTTAAGTAGCATATAACCTAGAAATGACTTAATGGAAGAAAAGGAATTTGGCAAAAATTTTAAAAAACATGTACTACACAATCTTTTTGTATTCAACTAGAAGTAGGAAGTATCAAGAAATAATAAGTGGCAGAAGACAAGGCACAGAAAAGTAATGTGACAAAACAGAGACTATAAAGTTGAGACACTCCAGGGTAGTTACTAATCAAACCACAACAACAAAACTCACCAGACTCGCCAAACATTACAGGCGCTGCACTTGCCAGTGCGCTGATTAAGAATCACTGAGAACTCCACCTCATCTCCCGCCTGTAGCTCAATGCCATCCTGAACTTCTTTCACATGGAAAAAGAGCTTCTTGCTATCTCCTACTTCATAGTTAATGAAGCCAAACTGAAAAAAAAAAGTAGGTAAAAAAGAGAGGGCATGCCACACCTCACTCTGAATGAAGCACAATGCCTGCCCCTATCTAAAAGGATGTATAAAACATGGTATTAATGTTGATACTCCAGTCCAGCTGCCTGTGGCAAAACCTGTCAGGGAAGAAATGTATCTTTGAAAGTGCCATTCACTATATCACAAACTTGAACCAAACAAAAGTTGCCTTGTTCCTTCGTATATTATGAACTAAGCTTTTTGAATTAAGCAAACTCATCAGGAAGCTGTTACTTCAACATATATATTGTTTGGATCCCCTCTAGAATTAAGCTGGGTTATAGTAGCAGCCATACAAAATGTTATTATTCTCTGTACTGATGAAAAACATTCTGAGGACTCAGATTTCCCTGAGATCTCAGGAGTAAGACTAAGTTTGTTTGCCCTAAGCTTATTTTTTAAGTACTTTTGAACATGGTTTCTGTGTTTGTGTGATATGCAAAAGAAGCTCTAAGCAAAAGTGTACAAAACCATACAGTCCTTCTATTCTGGAAATCTCACCCCTAACTTATTTTCCCCATTGCGTAATATTAGTTACTAATACCAATCTTACTTTCTCATTGCTAATATAGTCACTTTTTGTGTAGTTTTCTGTTTTTATTAAGCTACCTCAAATGACTGAAAAAAGGTGAAGTAGAAATAAAAAACGAATGAATGTTGATTTCCCCTTGGCTGAAAATATTTGAAGGTTTTGGTTACCAACTCATAGAAGGATCAAATTCAGATACAGAGATGCTGGCACTTACCTGATCTTTCACACATTCCACTGTGGCCCTGCGCAGGGGTGTGATGTTGTAAGCCATAGTTTGTGCATTTTGGCCCAGGACACACAATTGGAACTTGACGCTCTCCCCTTTCTGCAGGCAATCCCCTTTGTTGGCCATCCCAACGATGCCAAATGGATAGACCTCACCTTTCATATCGCCTGTAAAACAGGTACAAAGTCTAAAAGCTAGTACTTCACAACACTCCTCTGCTGATGATCCTAGGAAGTTTATATAGCTGCTAAAAATGTGTTATGTTACTTAAAATATATATACATTTTTAGTACTCAGAAGTTTCACCTTAAAGCTTAAATGAAATCCTAAATGTTAAATACTACCATGGAACCAAATGAGAACGTCACAGCTCCCATCAGTATTTTATTAGCTGATGAACAATTTTAAACTGCATTTATAAATTAAAAAAAAAATACTGTCATTTACAATCCCATTGCCTAAATTTTAAGCACTATGGGTTGCCAATATTCACAGGGCTATCTTCTTCCCAAGTTCACAATATGAGCCAACCAAAAATACTTTTGTCCCATACTCAATGAGCCATTAAACAACTAGGCGGGCACAGGCAAAAACAATTTAGATAAATTTGACACCCCATCTCCTTTTTTTTTGTTCGAATTCTGGCTCCCTCACATAGGTTCCTTTTTCCAGATCAGAGATCGAAAACCATTTTCCTAAAGGGCCAGAGGGTATTATTTTAGGTTTGCAAGTCATCCTGTCTAACCAACTCTGCTGTTGTAGTGAGAAAGCAACGAAAAACAATATGTAAACAAATGGTTGTGGCTGTGATCACAAAAAAAGGCCACCATATATGCTGAGCCCTGCCCTACAGTATGAAGTTGCCTGGAGCCCGGTGCAGGCTACAGATAAAAACTATGCCAAAGAATTCAGCTGCCTAACAATTTTCAGCATCCAGGCAAATGTACTCAGTCAACAATAGTGGAAAACATGAGAAAAACAGGTGGGAAGCAGAAGCTTCTAACCATCCTCTTGATGATTACAGGGTAAGTGAAGAATTTTTGTCATTGTTATTGTTGAGACAGGGTCTCGCTCTGCTGCCCAGGCTGGAGTGCAGTGGCGATCACGGCTCACTGCAGCCTTGATTTCCTGGGCTCGGGTGATCCTCCCACCTCAGCTCCTGAGTCGCTGGGACTATAGGCACGCACCATGACTGGCTAATTTTTGTATTTTTTGTAGCGACAGGGTTTTGCCATGTTGCCCAGGCTGGTCTCAAACTCCTGGGCTCAAGTGATCTGCCCACCTTGGCCTCCCGAAGTGTTGGGTTTACAGGTGTGAGCCACCACATCCGGCTTTTTTTTTTTTTTTTTGAGACGGAGTCATGCTCTGTTAACCAGGCTGGAGTTCAGAGGCATGATTCAGCTCACTGCAACTTCCGCCTCCCAGGTTCAAGTGATTCTCCTGCCTCAGCCTCTGAAGTAGCTGGGATTATAGGCACCCACCATGATACCTGGCTAATTTTTGTATTTTTAGGAGAGACAGGGTTTCGCCATGTTGGCCAGGCTGGTCTCGAACTCCTGACCTTCAGGTGATCTGCCTGCCTTGGCTTCCCAAAGTGCTGGGATTACAGGTGTGAGCCCCTACTCTCGACCCCAGCTGACTTTTAATTTTAAATACAGGAACCAAAAAACTTTGAGGAGATAATCCAAAGAGATCAAGTCATGAGGAAGAGTGATTAGAGGAAGCTGGTCTGACCTCATGCAATATCAATAATTACCATTTATGATGCACATACTGATTCATACTTTATAGAACCATCTAAGGCTGAAGGTATTACCATTTTAAAGATGAAGAAACTGAGCTAGTAAAGATTTAAATTATTTGTCCAAGATTATATGCTAGAACGGTGTCCAGATCTAGGTCTGCCCAACTTCAAAGTCTTAGTATAAGTTACAGTTGTGTTCCTGAATAAAAGAGCTAGTTCTTACCAAGTGGGAAAATGTAATCTGTCTAGTCCCGGGCTTAGAGATGCCTAAACAAAACCCTTGCTTTGGACTATATCCCACCAGGCTTAGAGATGCCTAAATAAAACCCTTGCTTTGGACTATATCCCACAGCCAGTGCTGAAGAATGAGTGGACTGGGAAGTGGGGATGGAAAAGGAAGTAAAAGCAACACGTTAGGAGATGGAAGGGCAATTTGATATCATATCATGAGTTAGTTAGTAGTCCATACTCCCATGGCCTTTTTAGGAGTGTGATGTCATGGCATTTGTTTAAAAATTCATATTTAGAGGTGGGAGAACAGTGGTTTTATGTAGAACAGAAATTCTAAGAATCCCATGTGGTAAAGGAATAGGTTATCAAGGTTCATTTCCTTCTCCCAAATGACCTGCTATTCAGCACTTTATGTTCGCTGACTCTTAGATGATGCAAGGACTTTATTCTCTTTGTAAACCAAGCCATCATCTTTTCTTTTTAAAATTTTTTTATTATTAGTTTTTTTAATAGTAGAGATGGGGTTTCACCATGCTGGCCGGGCTGGTCACGAACTCCTGGCCTCGTGATCCGCCCGCCTCAGCCTCCCAAAGTGCTGGGATTACAGGCGTGAACCACCACGCCCGGCCTACCAAGCCATCATCTTTGGTTGGAATACTCAAGCCCTCTCATCTACTCCACATCATGTAATTCTGCTATCCTAATCATCTACAGAGTTCTCTCCTATTTCTATCGTGTATTTATTTTATGCATACAGATCATACAAAGTTGGCCTTTCTGATGGTGACTGTTGGGGGAACAGCAGCACTGGAACTCTGGGAATTCTTGAAGATAGAGGGGGAAAAAAGAAGAAGAAAGTAGAGAATGAAAGGAAGCCTGAGCTAGAAACGAGAAATAGGATCCTCATAGAACTCTAGCTATTAAGAAACAGATTACGTACATATGTGTAGTGTAGGGGGAAAAAAAACCAGTAAACTTTTACAGGAAGCAAAAATACAGAACTGAATGCTTACTGATTTAAATACTAGTGAAGGAACTGAATATCTGATTATCATACACTCAACATTAAATGCTTTGGTATCAGAGTTTGTTGTTAAGTCTATCTCAATATAACTCATAGTTGCTCATGTATCAGTCACGTGCTCACAAAGCAGTCATGTTTTCACTATTTAAACCCAGACTGACCTCATTTTCAAGGGGTATAAAAATAAAAAGCAGGCATGAGAGAGGTCACTTTTCCTTAATTCAGTTTTAAACCTAAAAACAACTGCAATGAGCACCATATTTTAAAACTTTATAGGTGCTCATCTGAAGTTATGGCAAATTTCAAACAGCCTGATAGTGATGATCCTTACCCTCCTCCACAATCTCAATCATTCCTTGGTACTCAGTCTGTGTTGGATCAACACTCCTCAGGGGGCGAATTACTTTGCCAGAGTAAATGGTGGGATCAGCTTCCTCAGTAATGCCATTCACTACAAAACAAAGGCAGGTACATCTTTCAATTTTATTTCATCTCTACTATACAGAAAGACAAGTAAGCAAAAAATAACAGCACAAATGTTAACAGGGTAGGTTGGCTGGCTGCTATTGAAATGGGGTAGGGAACCTGAAGCCAAGTTCTATTTTTAGAACAGCTGCTGGACTTTAAATACTTCTAAACTACCAAAATGCCTGCTTTTCCTAAATAGAATTGTTTAAATAAAATTGTTTAAGGAATTAATAAGTATTCATAAATAAAACATGCCTTGATCTCTTACTTTTTCCAGGTGACCATATGTCATTTTTTAAGAAGCCTTTCCTGGTCTCTAAAATGTAAATCACAATACTTACATACTGTCCTGATTCATCTTTATTACATGTATTGTTGTCTTTCTAAACATCATATACAGTATTTTACTCCTCTAGTCTGCCCCATATTTTCCACCAAAAAATAAGGTCAATGAATACAGGGATGTATCTGATTTCTTCACTGCTGTATCCCCAGTGTCTAAAACATAACACACACTTAAGAGTTCAGATGACAGCCAAAAATAAGTTGCAGGTCTTTTAAAGTCAGAGATCCAAGATCCTAAATTACAATTAATTTTTTTAACTTCCCATTATTTTTCACATTTAGATTCATTCTTCTTCAAAACAATCTTCTAGGGAAATGCCTCTCTTCCCTACTCCATGGTGATGTATACATATCTTGGGGTTATTTTTGTTTTTTTCAGACAGTCTTGCTCCGTCACCCAGGTTGGAGTGCAGTGGTAGGATCATCATGGCTCACTGCAGTCTCAACCTACCAGCACAAGCGGCCCTCCCACCTCAGCCTCCCAAGTAACTGTGACTACAGGCATCCACTACCACAGCTGGCTATCCTGGGGTTATTTTTCAAAAGAAGACAATGAATTGAAAATATAAAGCAAATTTCCTAAAATATCTAGGCCAATCCTTCTCAAACTTCAGTGTATACCAGAATCACCTAAAGGATTTATTAAAAAAGAATGCCCACTCACAGAGTTTCAGTGGGTATGGGATAGGGTCAGAGAACATATATTTCTAACAAGCAACCAGGTGATGCTGCTGTTCTATGGAATCGCACATGAGAATGACTGATGTAGAATAATTAGGCCTCATCTCCCTCTACTACTCCATCCTTTATCTCCCACTTAAAAGCACAGGCTGAATAAGAAGTCATAATTTATTACCTGAGTGTGTTTTGTTCACTTTTTCTGCACTGACTTTGTTGCCTTTGCCTTTGGACAAGCTATACTCGACCATGTCCCCCAGTTCCAGGCTATCAACATCACCAGAGAACTCACTAAGGAAAAAGGAAATGACATTTAACTAAACATTACCATAAACATCAACAGTAACAGGCAGTCTTTATTTTACAGTAACAGTCATGGCATGGCATGCTTATTTACATTAGACACCATTTTAAGTACTTTCTATGTATTGACTCATTTAATCCTCAAGAATGCCCCATGAAGAGGTAACATTATCCCTAACTTCGGGATAATGAAACTAAGATACCAAGAAGTTATTTGGTAAAAATTACACAGGTATAAAGTGGCAGGGCCTGGATTCAAAAACTGAACTGTCTGGTTCTAAGAACCCTTACTTTTTTTTTTTTTTTTTTTTTGAGACAGAGTCTCACTCTGTCGTCTAGGCTGGAGTACAGTGGTGCGATCTCAGCTTACTGCAACCTCTGCCTCCCAGGATCAAGTTGTCCTCCCACATCAGCCTCCTGAGTTGGTGAGACTACAGGTATGCACCACCATGTCAGGCTAATTTTGGTATTTTTTGTGGAGATGGAGTTTCACCGTGTTGCCCAGGCTGGCCTCGAACTCCTGGGCTCAAGGGACCCACCTGCCTCAGCCCCCAAAGTGCTGGGATTATAGGCATAAGCCACCACACCCAGTCAGACCCCTTACTCTTAACCACTATATTATACACCAAACGGCCAACTCTATGGTACCAACACAAAAAATAAGGCAGCACAGGCCTTTCTATTTCTTTTGGCCACAGGCTCTGTATATAGTAAGATCAGTGATTAACTTCAGTTTATATCTTGCCATAATTCTACCAATATGAAATCTGGACCTCAACAAGTATAATCAATCAATACTAAATATTTTTTATTCCAACACCAAAGAATGGATGTAAGTTAGCTGTAAAGTTCCTGAAAGTCACGCCTTACCTGTAATGGAAGAAGATTTCCTTATCATGATTGGCTGTTTCAATAAATCCAAAATTATCCTTCAGAGTTGCCACATAACCCAAGAGCCTCTTGGAGTTAGAATTACGACCTAAAAGTCGCACACAAGTTGCAACCTGCTGTCCAGGCCTCTGTTTGTCACTAATACTAAATTCAACCTGTGAAAATTAAGGATGCTCATTAACACCGTATCACTTCCACACCAATCTCCTTAACTCAGAAAACAAGACCTATAACTCCCCCAGCGCATGCTTTTCATTCCAAATATCCTTTGTAATTACTTCAATGAAATTGATTTTCACCAAAACATTTATGTCTCATCCCACTTTTCACAAAGGATCAAACTTTTATCTTTCAGTCTGTATTCCTTATAGATTCTGAATTTCTCTAGAGGGCTATCCAAAAACCAAACATATTAAGTATGAGAAAAAATGAACAACAACGTAAAATCTTTGGTGTGCTTTTACTTTGATAATGTTTCAGTAGTAACTGTTTTAACTTTCTTACCAATAACGATTTTATTAAGCATGTTTTATCTAATGTTTAAACAGCTAGATTAACATGGCTTTGATTAACAAAGAGCTTGACAGACACTTTTAATAAGCTGCTTTCAAATATAAGATATTCATGTATTTCTCTTAAACACAAAATATATTTCAGCAAAACTTGATAAAATTTGAAGAACCCATCCTGCAGGATTTATGATTAAGATGACAACTCTTAACCCTCTCTCGAATGAGCAGAATTATCTTGCCTTATCTCCTATTTGAGGAGAAGTAGATCCTTCCACATCCTTGGCTTGAAAAGCAATAGTCAGTTTCACCCCACAGTCATCATAAGCAATAATGCCATCCTCAGCCTCCTAAAGAGATACAGTCAAAAACAGAATGAAAACAATCTCAAGAACAAAAACCAATAAAAACAACTATAGTTCTTACATATTCTTGAGCCAAAGGATTGGTACAGCTGTAAAAATGTCTTATTCCAGCATTTTCTAAAAGATTATTCATATGAATAAAAGGCAGTCTTGCCTTAAGACTAGCTCAGTCTGCTGTAATTTTTAATTGGTCTTTCAATCTTAAGAATCTAATTTTTGCTATTGAGGAGAAAAAAGCTTACTGAAAATGTTTAATACACCTGCGCTCCTCATAGCCAATCAGAAATTAAACTGGGCATGTTACTTCCAAGGAAGTGGAAATTCTATAAGGGCAAGAAGCTTTAGTATTTCCTAAAGAAGCTGCTGAAGTATCCTCTTTTAGTAGCACACAGCACCTTGCACAGTATTTAATATATAATATCAATCAATATACTTAACAATGCAGGATAATTTGGTGCATGATCTAGCACAGTTCAAGTACTTGACATAAAGTAGATGATTAAAAATTATGACATACTAGTATTTCAACAATTTTTTTTTTAATACCAGACTTCAAGGAGAAACAACATTTCAGTCATCTTACACGTAAGAATGATTAACTCTTAAAAAATCTAAGGGCTGGTCTGAAGGTAGTGGGTTATCTCGATTGTTCAGTCAGTTACAGATCGAACTTCCTTGTTCTCCTCTTTCCCCCCTTCTCACTACTGCACTTGACTAAAAAAATAAAAGTCTAAGAAAGTTCAGGTGTGTCGTATTGAATCACACCGTTAAGTAATGACAGTGTACAGCAACTACATAAATTATACTGATTTCATGGTTTCAACATTTCTATGGAGATAATGCCCACGTCCCTACTCTAGCCCTGACTTCCTTCCTAAACTCCAGTCCTCATTACAAACTATGATATATTCAAAACCAATTCATCTTCCTCTTCTACCAATCACATTCCTTCCATAACTGCTATATAATAATTTATTGAACACTTACAACATTACCAGGTATTATGTATTATCAAATTAATCTTGTACAAAATCATCTCCATAGTTTCTCTTTTCCCTCATTTTACAAATTGGGGAAATCTGAGGAATTAAGTAAACCTTACCAAGGTTACAAAACCCAGCGCAAAATAATCTAGAGGATTTGAGTTTGGTTAAGAACAATGTCAGTGAATTCAGGTCTGACTCCAATGTCATCAACTTTTCCACAACCAAACTCAAAAGCTTACTGTTCACCTTTTGCTCTTAACTCACCAACTTCAACATCAACAGCTGACAATATACTATACATCAAATATATTAAATAGAGATAGGAGAATCCCTGCCCTGAGGGAGTCCAGTGCAGCAGAGACAGATTCATTAACAGGTAAATGTTATATACTGTAAGAAGCACGATGACAGAGGATTTACTAGGGTACTGTTGGACTAAGAAAGAAAAAAAACAAAAAATGGCAGGGAAAGTCTCACACAAAGGCTCTCTTCATCAAGCCAGTTTTGCCAGACACATTTGGGAAGCAGAGCATTCCAAGAATTAAAAGTTATTAAAAATAAGCCCAACTGAAGTGTATTTTTATTTTTGTTAACAGTATCATCTGTCACATGCGAAATTCCTATTATGAGCTAGGTAATTCGAGGGCTTTTTAAACTATTACACAATCATTTTTGAAATTTAAAAACTGAAGCTCAGAGGTGAAATAATTTCCCAAGCTACAGTAAGTGATAAGCAAGATACTAGCCTTGCTCTTTCTGGCTAATAGTAATTATTAAATTATAACATGACTTTCCAGTATCTCTCATGTACCTTCACTTGTCTATAGTCACTATCTGTGTGCCTAGTTCAAGGACTACCTTAACTATCCAAGTAATTTCATAGTAATCCTTTTCATCTTTTGTCTTTCTCCATCCCATCTAGGCTTCATATTGCTGCCATTACTCTCCCAAAGCACATACCTGATGTCATTATCCAAAAGAAATCTTTTCCTTGAAGTACAGAACAAGGTCTAAATTTTTTTTTTGGAGACGGAGTCTCACTCAGTCGCCCAGGATGGAGTGCAATGGCGCCATCTCAGCTCACTGCAAGCTCTGCCTCCCAGGTTCACGCCACTCTCCTGCCTCAGCCTCCCGAGTAGCTGGGATTACAGGTGCCCACCACTATGCCTGGCTAATTTTTTTGTATTTTTAGTAGAGACGGGGTTTCACCATGTTAGCCAGGATGGTCTCAATCTCCTGACCTCGTGATCCGCCCGCCTCAGCCTCCCAAAGTGCTGGGTTTACAGGTGTGAGCCACCGCACCTGACAATAAGGTCTAAATTCTTTAGAGCAGCAATCAACACCCTCCCAGTCTAGCTGGATCCTGATTTTTCATCCTTATTTCTCCTAACCTCCCTCACCAACAAAAACCCACACACAAAAAAAAAAAAAAAAAAAAAAAAAAATTCCTGTCAGACTAGTTACTCATTGCTTCCTAAAGAAACCCTGAATTTTTCTCATCTATACTTTTACTCTGTGAAGAATGCTCTTTCCTGTCTCCATCTATTAGTAAAACCATCACACACCCTACCAGTTAATTTTCACCAGAGCACTATCGCTGACCTTCAATAGTAATATTTTATATTCTATATGAATTACTTGTTTCTATAAAACTCTCAATTTGTTATTAACTTGAAAGGAGAATTCATCTCAGACATCTTTCTATTTCCTATTTAGTGGATTTTTCAATAAATGAAACTTAAATGTGTGAACTGAGGATACACCCAACTTTGAAAGTTTTAAATTGCCTGGAAGACAGTACTATCATTTTATATAACTAGTTCTCTACTTGGAATGAGTTTGCCTCCCAGGGGACATTTGGCAATGTCTGGACACATTTTTGGCTGTCACAATGGGAGGCAGGGAAAAGGGGTCAGAATACTAACTTCCAGTGGGTAGGGGCCAGAAATGCTGCTAAACATCCCATCCCCCAGAGTAATGAATCATTCATCCCAAAATGTCAATAATCCCAAGGTTAAGAAACCTTACTTTGTTTAGTTCACTGTTAATATGACAGAAATTCTGAAAGAGACAAACTTCTGCTGATTATATGTACTCTATTACTATGTGCTGTTAAAGCAGAAGAGAAATAAACAGCTACAAAAATCATTTGGATTATGCAAAACCTACCTTCTCTTTGCCTTTATTTGGGCTAGTGGTTTTAGGATTGGAAAAAGTGGCTTCTTTTTCTACCGTGCCCAGAAAACGGTGATCTGAATGGGAATGAAATGAAACCGTGCCCTTGGGAAGTTTTTTAATCCTAATAGCATGATTTCTTTGAGCAGAGAGCATATCCTAAAAATGATAAAACAAAATTAACTTTCAATTGAAAAAGAAAGCGTCAAGAAACACCTCCCAACTTTTCTCAGAAACAACTCACAGGAACCACAGTAAACTCTACTTCGTCTGCAATATGGAGCTGGTTCCCATCCAGAATTTCACTGAAGTGGAAGAACATACGAACATCACGATCCACACACTTGATGAAACCAAAACCATCTCTCATGGCAGCAATCACACCCTGAAACCCAAATAATATTTTCACTGGCTGTGAAACTTGTCAAGAAGGCAACATTCAACTTTACAACCACCATCAAGTTAAATTCATCAGGAATTTTCTCTGATGTGACACAAATACTGTATCCACATTTGAACTGTTCTCACTTAAGTACAAACTCATTGCTTTCAACAAAGTAACTTAACCTGAGCAATTTTCTAAGACTCTCCAATTGCTACTTCCTGGCAAATATGCACTAGAAAAAATTACCACATTTGAACGTAAACACATGAACACAATGTATTTCATAAAAGCCCAAGTCTAATGACAATATAATCTCCAGAAACTTCACTAATTTACAGACCATAATTCCAAAGTAGACAAAGGCACTTCTCTAGTCTCTACCTCAAAAATTGCATGAGTTTAGGCCCAGGAAAGAGTTAAAATTTACATCTGAAGAATAAAATATACGAAATCTTTTCTCTTTTTTTTTTTTCCTTCTTACTAAATTATCAGCTTTGTAAGGCTACTGTATCAAGAGTACCTGGAACATGGTAGGTACTCATGTTTAATGAAACAATGAACACAAATTATCAATCTGCTATTGTATTACATACTACATATCTGCTCACTGCAGAAGTGATTCTGTAAGTTTTAAATATGACCTAAGCAATATTTTGACATTTAATCCTTGCCAAGTCCTGACGGTAGCCAAGTTATATTTTCCATACCGTAAAGCAAAACAGATCTTGCCTTTGAAAATGTAGGAAAAAAAAAAAAATCACACATTCAGACTTAACTTTTAAAGGTAAATACACTGTGTCAAATGCAATCAGTTCTTCAAAGGCAAAGGATTAAAAAAAACTCAAGAAACTTAAATTTTCATTCAATGTACCCAGTTCCACTGGTAACACTGAGTTATAGTGTAGATGTTATGATCCCAAACATAACTAAATGCAAATTATGTCTGAGAAAATGAGTTCATCAAACATGTTTGGGAAAAAATCTGGTTGGTTTATGCCACTCCCAGACACAAACTCTTAAAAAACAATTTGCGAAGTTCTGCCAAAACAAAACCTTTTTGACTCTGGTTTAATTGCAAGCTTGTCCAAACCATGGCCTAGGACAGCTCTGAATGTGGCCCAACACAACAAATTGTTAAACCTTCTTAAAACATGATGAGATGTTTTTGCGATTATTTATTTTTTTGAGACAGAGTCTTCCTCTGTCACCCAGGTTGCAGTGCAACGGCATGGTATTGGCTTACTGCAACCTCTGCCTCCTGGGTTCAAGCGATTCTCCTGTCTCAGCCTCCTGAGTAGTTAGGATTACAGGCGCCCACCATCACACCTGGCTAATTTTTCTATTTTTAGTAGAGACGGGGTTTTACCATGTTGGCCAGGCTGGTCTTGAACTCCTGACCTCAAGTGATCACCCGCCTCAGCCTCCCAAAGTGCTGGGATTACAGGTGTGAGCCACCGTGCCTATGATTTTTTTTTTAAAAAAGCTCATCAGCTATCATTGCTGTTAGTGTATTTTATGTGTGATCTAGTGTCTAGATCATGGGTGTTCAATCTTTTGGCTTCCCTGGACCACACTGGAGGAAGAATTGTGTTTCCTAAAAACAGAAACCACTGATTAAATGTCTTAGGAAATAGTTTGGGAAAATCTACTTTCTACAATGATGAACTTGAATTTTCTTACTCTTCATATTAAGCCTAGGCCTGAGAATCACTGACTCTAAAAATATCTTAGTAATCCTATCCAGATTTCCA
The DNA here is from genome assembly GCF_029281585.2 of Gorilla gorilla gorilla. Taxonomy (NCBI): domain Eukaryota; kingdom Metazoa; phylum Chordata; class Mammalia; order Primates; family Hominidae; genus Gorilla; species Gorilla gorilla. The sequence continues at coordinate 119,137,365 of NC_073224.2, forward strand.
TTCAAAAATTTTTTCACATATATTTCCAAGATAACTGCCAGAGATAACCCAGACTGACTCAAATGTGTATGATTCTTAATCACCTTAACAAGGTAAATGCCCATTAGGGTCATTTAACTTAAGAAAAATTTTAATTTAGTAGTATAAACTTGAATATAACATTGGCTTTCGCATATTAGATACATATCCAGTAATATCCAACACTTACCATTTCTCGGGCTTCATTAGTGAACTGAAATGTATTTGACAGAACTTCTATATTGGTTGCTCGTTCTAATTTGTCACGTCGGTCTGTTGAAATATTAAACCTAACATGGTCACCTTCCAGCAGGGTCACCTTGGATTTCGTATCTTTGTCTCCAAAGGGAAGTTCTTTAGGGATCACAAAGTCAACTTTGATGCGTCCTGGCAATGGGTCATTCTGATGAGAAGGAAAAACGATTTTAGCTGGAGATTTCTCATCCTTCCTAGTTCTAAGTCAAACAAGAAGAACACATAGTAAACCCATGTTATTTTTAACTTAGTTCCCTGAAGCGAAAAAAGGCGTTGACAACATAAGTCCAATGTGAAAGCTTCATGGTCTATGGTCACACGAGTCAACCATAAAATTACAACAATGCAATTAAGACCCAGCACTCTGGTACCAAAAGATTTTATTTAAGGAATTTTTCCAGGAATGACACCACTTGTGTCCTCACCTTCCCCACAAACTGGAGGGGTAGGGCAGGGGCAGAGGAGGGAACAAATGTACACCTGAACTGCAGTCTAATCCAATCAGGTGCTTTCAAATTTAATTAGCATTTTCTTCTTTGGCCTTTTTTCATCACCCAGTAAAAAAAAAATACGTATGTGGCTGGGCGAGGTGGCTCATACCTGTAATTCCAGCACTTTGGGAGGCCAAGGTGGACAGATCGCAAGGTCAAGAGATCGAGACCATCCTTGCCTACAGGGTGAAACCCCGTCTTTACTAAGAATACAAAAATTAGCTGGGTGTGGTGGCATGCCCTTGTAGTCCCAGCTACTTGGGAGGCTGAGGCAGGAGAATCGCTTAAACCCAGAAGGCGGAGGTTGCAGTGAGCCGAGATAGCGCCACTGCACTCCAGCCTGGTGACAGAGCGAGACTCTGTCACAAAAAAAGAAGAAGAAAAAAAAAAACAAAAAAAACACACACCATATTTATGGATATATAAATCTGGTTTCTCTTTTAGTTTAAATATACGTAACAAGAGGTCCTTAGTTGTTCCACTACCACATTATATTAACTGAATAAGATAAAATCTCAGTATACCACACCATATTATTCTATTACTACTGAGGCGAAATAGGACTCTCCTGAAAAAGATTATTTACCTGGTTTTTACTGGGTACTTTTGGGATAACTTTGGTTACAGTTCCTTCAAAATGTTCAATGCTGATATCTTCAAAAATGACTGTTCCTTGAGGCAATAGTCTGACATCTGTTGCAACTTCTTTACCCTAAATCAGAAGGGGTTGGAGGTGGTGGGGGGACAGAGGAAGGAAGAATCACATAATCTTAAGTGTTTCTTAAAAACATAAACCAACTCTGATCTTAAAAGGCCAAAGATCAAGTTAACTGACTATCTTACATTTCTGTCCTTGATTGTGAATTCCACATCATCGCCAGGCTGTAAGGTTTCTAAGTCACCCTTAAATTCACTATAGTGAAAGAATATCTCTTTTACAACATCACCTCTTTCAATAAAGCCAAATGCCTCCTGAAGCAAACCAAAAAACCAAGAACATTATTACCACTCTGTACAAATTTATGATTACAACTTAAAACCAGTAATTTTTGTAAAATTATACTGTAGTCACAATAATATAATTTGGTACAACCTAATATTATCAATTAAACAGCCAATTTTAAAGAAGATAATGTATTAGCAACCAAGGAATTTTAAGAGACTACTTTTGAGGTTAACAGTGAAATATTTTTAAAGGGTAAGATAAAAAAGAAAAAAAAAACAAAGGCTGGAGTTTGAAGTACAACATTTCAAGTGGCCAAAGAAAACTCAAGTTTCTCAAATTTAACACTTACCTTCATGGCACAAACTACTCCCTGACAGCGGGCTTGCTTCTTTTTCAACAGCATAATGTTGCGAGCACTTACAGCACCAGTACTAGAAAAAAAATAATTGCAGGGAGGAGGAATGAAACAGGGATTAAAAATGTATTGGCCTGCTTAGATATGAGTCTAAGAAACTAGTTTCCGGGGGCTTCAAGAATTCTATCATCACTAAGAATAAATACAGGGTTTATGACATTTGATTATTTTCATATGGCTTTATATGCAAAGGACTTTAACTCCTTAGCCTTCTACGTTTGGCAAATATATATATAGGTCATCTTTCTCTGGGACTGTTGCTGGAAGATTTGCTTTTTTACAAACTTACACATGGGTGCATGATGTTCTACTCTGTTTTTCTATTTCAACAAAATAACTGAAATAAAGCCACAAAGCGAATGCTACCAAAGGTGGGGAATACTAAAGTCTTATAAAGGTTATTCATTGAACAAACATTTGTGTAGGTATAATCTGCGGCAAAGTAAGGTACTGGTGATACAGAGATAAATAGGAGATGGTCTCTATTTTCAGTGAGTGCTAAATTTAGTAGCTATCTCATTAATTATTTCTGAGTAAACAGCCATAAAAGTTGAGTAAATGAAGTGATTTTAAGAGAACTTGCTATGCTTTTAAAAGTAATGATATCCACCTCCATTAGAGAATGGAAACAAGTTAAAGACACCACATGTTGCTTTTATGCCCTCATATTTGTGTAGCAGCGATGTAAATTCAATTTTGTTTTTAAGATAACATAGACTGTATAAGACATAATGGTACTGTTAGTCTAAATGTTTTAAGAAAAGACCTATACACCAAGCAATTACTTCCCTTAATTTTTCACGGACAAATAACCCAAAATGTGCTTTTTATTTAAAAAAATGTTACAGACTAACAAAGACACCAGAAAAATTCTACCTGCTTTTGTAACTTACTGCAGTGAAAAGGCTTTAGAGTCAGACGGGAATTTAAATGCCTGCTATTTAAAAGCAGTATGAACATCGACAAGTAACTTTGTGAGAACTTATACGTCATTTTACAGATGAAGAAACTTACCAGGTAAGGCTGTTCTGAGATTAACAACTATATAAATTGAGGCCTTCAGACTGTAACTAATAATAACCACACCTACAACACAATCTGATTCCTTCAAGGCTTGCCAAGAAAGAGATAAGGTTCAAGGTAGATAATCCCAGACATGCTCTTAGGACTTTTCCCTCCACATGCTACTGGAAGGTACATTACTAGCACTTTCTCCAACTTTCTATTTTAATTTCCTTCTCCTCTTGCATCTCTCATCTCTCCTATCCCAAGATAAAAATAATATTCTCCCTGGGCTTTCTTAACTACATTTTCCTTAACTGTGTATGCTGATGAATTCTACAGCTCTATGTACTTCCCCTATAGGCAGGAAATAGACCTTAGACTTACAGGTCTAAGTCTCAGACCTATACACGCAACTGTAGATTTGATATCTCTACCCAGATATATCACAAACATCTCACACTCAAAAATTGCCAAGGTAAGTATGATTCTTTTCCCACCTTGAACATTCTCCTTATGTCTCCTTAGCCCAGTTTATGGTACCATCATCTGCCCAGTAGGCCAGGCCAGAAAAACAGTATTTGGGACTCCCTTTAATTCCAACCCCACCTTTATCAAATCAATTAAGATTGATGATTCTATCTTCTCAATATGACTTGACTCCTCCACCCCATCCTCTTAGTCTATCCATATCAGGCGGTCATCTTTCACGTTAACTCTCACATCACTGCCTCTGGTCAACAGCATCCCCACCTTTCAAAAGTCTACCACTTCCACCACCTCCAAAGATCTAAACCAATCACACTTCCTTGTTTTAAACACCGCAGATTCCTACATAAAAGAACGCTCAAACTTTACCTTCTGGTCAGTTCGACCAAACTTTTGGCCATTTTCCCCAAACATGTCATGATACTTCTAATCATAATGCTTTTTTCTCACCTCTCTAGTGACTATACCCCTCCCTCAAAACTTACCTCAAAGCACTATTTTTTGAAAAACCTTCACTGATCTCTAGAACAAGTCCTTAAAACGCCTAACAATGTTTTCATTATCATCTTCCTCTGAGACCCTGCATCATGGCTGTAATACAATATTCATAGACCTCAAAGCATTAGTTGATGAATTGAAAGTTCATGAAAACTATCCAGACTTACAAGTTAGGTTTTTAACTCTATTCAAATTTCTTAATGGAGGAGGAAAAAAAAAAAAAACCGCTTAGGTGAGAAAATTTTAAAAAAAAGAACTTACTGTTTATTGTTATCAATTACAAAGTTTATTTTATCTCCAGTTTCCAGCTGAACGTTCCCTTCGACATCTTCAGGGGTGTAAGTCAGATAAAACACTTCCTGTGAATTAATAAATCATTATTACTATTTTGGCAGGATGCATATTCACTGTATACTGTGATTTACTTACTTAAAAACCTCTTATACTGGCATTTTAAGCCAAATTTCTTAAAATTAAATGCTTTATGACAAGTCACTTTATTCATATAAACACACACTTCCCCTCCATGGTGCTGATGACTTCTGCGAGTCCACAGCTGAGCAGCAATCCAACTTCAAAAAGCTTACACACGTGGAAGCATTTGCCCAGAGACTATAGTTACATTTCAAAAAAACAATTTTATATAAGGCATTCCAAACAAAAAAAGCTGGTGTTAGTGCTTAAAAGAAACCAGAAAAAGATCCCCCCCACAACCCCCAAAAAAGTGATTAAAAGGAACATTTTACCTTAATGTTCTAACTAAGGTCATACTTGGGCAAACTAAGACACTTGGAAGTCCTATGGAATTTTTCTTTTTAAATTTTTTGATTATGCTGCATTTGAAGCCTCTTAGAAACCAAATTTAAAACTGATTTTAACAATTGCAGCTTACGTTTTCTATTTTGAATTTTAAAGTACGCTTATAGATCACATGGTGGATCAGGCAAAGGTTTAAGAAAAATACACAAGTTTACCCCATTACGTTCGTAGCATACACTCCCTGTTGGACTCTGACCCGGGGCAGCTGGAGATTTACTCTCTAAGTTGTGAGGAACAGCGCACACAACCTACCAGTCAAAAAAAAAAAAATTTCCATTGCTAATCATTTCAGGAGCAGCACTGTGCAATATAAACTGAATTTTAATATCCTCTATACTATATACAGGGATGCATTTTAATATGATCCACAAGAGGATGTCATGCTGCCAAGTTTCAAACTTACAGTATGTAAATTGACTGTAAGCATTGACTCAGGGTTATATGTAAAAACCCAATTGAGTCTTGACCATATTTTTACTTCAGGTCAAGAAATGCCAGTGCTTTTGATTAATTTTAAAATAGTAATCTTTATATACTATAGCTCTCTTTCGTGCAAACTGAGGAGATGGGGAGAATCTTCCTTTTCTAATGTGAAAGATATGCAAATGCAGGGCCCTAAAAAAACACAAAGCATCAAAGTCACTAACTTGTCCATTCATTCGTTCTTCAGGGAGGATTTCTTGTTTTATCTTCACCAGTTTAACAGCAATGGGTTTCCCAGTCCGTCGGTCCGATGATACTTCAAATTCAACATCATCTAAAAATAAATAATGTGTTATGTTTGTTGAACTGATTTTTGCGAAACGATATATCGCTTCCAAGCTATACTTAACATAGCATTTGAATTGCCTTAGACCAGTGGTTTTCAAAGTGTGGTCCCTGGACCAGCAGCATTAACATCACTTGGGAGCTTAAAAGAAATACTGGGCCTAACTCTAGTCCTAGCCAAAGACAAACTCTGGGGATCAAGTATAGCAATCTGTGTTTTAACAAGCCTTCCACATAATTCTGATACACACAAATGTTTCAGAACCACCATCTTATGCTAAGATAGCCATGTCTTAATCTTAGTTTTTATGGCATTTACACATACTACAAATGAGATGACTTAACAATCATAACCTTTGGCGAGTTTTCTTTTAAACTCCTCTGTAGCTCAGTTTTCTCATATGTAAAAGGAGAATAATTCCTAACAGGACTGCCATGAGGATTAACCAAAACAATGTTCCTATAGCATGCATCTTGTTAGCTATTATACTGACTCTTTTCTCAAACGTTTTTTAAAAATGCACAGAGGCCTCATAATTTCAGTCCTTTAGTAAGCCAAACACTTTCACATGTAAAAACTTTTTTTTTTTTTTTTTTGAGACAAAGTCTCCCTGTCACCCAAGCTGGAGTGCAGCGGCACGATCTAAGCTCACTGCAACCTCTACCTTGCGGGCTCAAGCGATCCTCCCACCTCAGTCTACTGAGTAGCTGGGACTACAGGCACAAGTCACGTTCCTCAGCTAATTTTTGCATTTTTTGTAGAGATGGGGTTTTGCCATGTTGCCCAGGCTGCAAGCTGGTCTTGAATTCCTGAGCTCATGCAATCCACTTGCCCTGGCCTCCCAAAATGCTGGGAATACAGGCATGAGCCACCATGCCAGGCCTGTGAAATAATTTGTATGGTGTCAGCCACAATGAATTTCCATATAATCTAAGAGGTGACTTTTTTTTTTTTTTTTTGAGACGGGGTCTCGCTCTGTCGCCCAGGCTGGAGTGCAGTGGTGGCATCTTGGCTCACTGCAAGCTCTGCCTCCCAGGTTCACACCATTCTCCTGCTTCAGCCTCCCGAGTAGCTGGGACTACAGGTGCCTGTCACCACGCCCAGCTAATTTTTTGTATTTTTAGTACAGACGGGGTTTCACCGTGTTAGCCAGGATGGTCTCTATCTCCTGACCTCGTGATCTGCCCGCCTCGGCCTCCCAAAGTGCTGGGATTACAGGCGTGAGCCACTGCACCCAGCTTCTAAGAGGTGACATTCTAAGGATTACTTTTTACAGGTACTACCCAAAATAGTACCTGACAGAATAATCATAAGTAACATTACAAAAGTTCAATATTCCTACTGGCTTAAAATCTTACGGGTAAACAGTCATCATTATGGGGAACAACAATGAAATCTTCCAAGCATTTATTGTAAATATATGCAAATATAATCTTTCAAGGATTCCGCTGGTTTATACAGATATTCTTCAGTAAACAGTACAACTAAAAGTCTAAAATGTTTTAATTTACATAAAACTTTTTTTTGAAAAATACTCATGAACAAATTGATATGCAAGACAAATTTTGTGATTACATTTTTACAAAGGAGAACTGACAGATTACCTCCTACTTTTAAGTCTTGCAGGTTGCCATTATACTGTGAACAGTGGAAGAAAAGTCTAGCTTGACGTTCTGAACACTGAATAAATCCATAAGAGGTTAACAGTTTTTCAATAACCCCAGTTTCACGCAGTGCTGCTGAAGTACCATTAGGGTACCCATTATGTCCATTGTTGTGGAGAAGGTTTGGATCAAAGCTCATCTGTTTTAAAAAGAAAAAGAATATATACATATCTGTACATTATCTCCATAGCATATTAAGTCTGGTTAATAAGTCACTAAATCTTCCATATAAAAAGGCAAAAAAAAGTAAAATGAAGGGAAGATTATGGACTTTAGTACTGCAGCATTAATTTAGCTAATAAAACATTTCAGAGGAAACAACTTATTATATTGGGGAATTGCCCCAAATTATGGTAGAATTTCCACTTATCAGACAAAAATAGAATTTCTGGGGTTTAATATTAAGGTATAGCAACTACATTAGCAAATGCTGCCTTTACATGAACTGAAAATTACTAAAACAACAATTTCAGAACAAAGGTAATTAATATTAAGAGACAGCAACCACAAACTACCAAAGACTCTTAAGAGATTTGGTAACACTATTTTGAAACTTCAGCCAATACCTTAATACTGTTTAGTAAGTCATGCATTTGGAAGGCATATTTCAAGTTAGTAGAGATTAACACAATAAAATGAACTTTCTATGCAATACTTAAACTAGAAAATTTCAGAGTAATTCATGCTTAGGTCCTTTAATGAAAGACTATCCAAAATAGTGCAGTAGAAAACTTCTGAGACAACAAAACTCCAAGACAGCAAAAGCATTTCCATTTTAAAAATGCTGAATCATTTCACAGGTACATTTAAAGAAATCTTTACCTGAAAGAGACCCTTCACTTTTTACATACTGATGAAATCTGTAACTATCACTTCTTTCCCATTCTTTAGTGAAATAGGAGCTATTTAAAAGCAATATAATGGAATCCGCCTAGGTCATAAAATACTATCACATTGGATGTTCCATTTTCCCTTCTTTGAGTAAAACAACAAAAACTATAAGTGAAGCACAAAACAGGACGAAATCCTTAGCAAAGCCTAGGTCTATAATTTACCACAGTAATGACATTTCTAAATCATTACAATTATGTTTTAGACCCTTTCACTGAAAATCTGATTTATAAGTATTTCCATTTCAGTGGAATGTTGGGCATTATTAATAAAAAGGATATATTTTCACTAGGAAAAAAGAGTAACAAATTCTAGAAAGATAAACCAAAGTTTGAGTCAACGATATGTGTGATGGTCAAATCACGTAAATCAAAGCCACCACACCTGTAGGTGGTTACGTCCTAATTCTTCTACACTAGCCACTGTTCTGTGTTTAACATATATTAACTCATTTAACTTTCACAAAAGCCCACAAGAAAGTATTGTATTCGCCTCATTTTACCAATGAGAAAACAGACACAGAGAAGTTAAATGACTTGCCAAAGTCAAATAGTAGAAGATTCAAACCAAGAAGGTCTGGCTGTAAACCAGGGCTTCTCAAATGAGAAGTTAAAATATAAAATCAGACTCAGTAGGTATGGGGATTTGAAATTTTCCATCTTTATTAAGATCCAAGGTGATAATAATGCTTCTGATTCTTAGATATACTTAGGGCAGTAAGACCCTAACCTACTGAAGTTATCTTTCAAGAGTGAAGGTGAAAAAAATGATTCGGGAAGTTAGAAGGTGAGTCTGCAAGATATTTCAACCAAAATGAGTGGCAATCCTAGGTCATGCTCTTAACACAAAGCAAGGTAAGCTGAGATGACTGCTTTCCTGACTTACAGATCTCTGATAAGTTGGGGTCCTCTTTTGTTTTTTAGTCCCAGATGAGGTAGAAGATGAAGATAAGGGTAAAGAAAGTGAAGGAGGGGCTGCAGGAGAGGGATGAGGATCTGATGACACAGTAAAAACGTTCTCCATCTCAAACAGCTGTTATAACATAGCATAATGTTGATAACTATGATCAATAACAATTTAATGCACATTTCACAGTCAATATATATTTTTAGCTTGGGTTTAGCGAAATATAAATTAGATTTCTATTGACATAGGAAATACATAGAATTAACATTACTATAAAAGGTGAAACGTATTTTTTTTAAAGCCATTAAAACATACGATGACATCAACAATTCTGAAAATGCCACAAAGACTCCTGATGGTTGTTGGAGTGAGACTATTCAGTCCAATTTCTTTTCAATGCCGATCAACTTTAAATAGAACCTATCATTTTTAGTCACTAGTCTCCCTAGAGTACACACTGATAACCCAATGGGGTGCAGAAGAAAATAACTGGGACTATTTTTCTGCCCAGAGGTAAAAATGAGCTTTTATAAATATTTACTATGTATTTATAGTCTAGGTTTCACCGAGTTGGTACGTCAGATGGTCTATGACTATCATGTATTACTCAGGTATTCTGAGGAAAGAGTGGAGAACTCCAAAAGAGGCCAACAGTGAAGTCCTCACTCATTTGCTCTTACCATATTACCGTATGCCCGATAAGGAGATATATAAATTTAGTTATCTAGTGTAACTAAGCTACCTTCACAAATAAGACAAATGAGGCCAGATGCAGTGGCTCACACCTGTAATCCCAGCACAGGGAGGCCGGGGTGGACAGATCACTTGAGGTCAGGAGTTTGGGACAAGCACGGCCAACATGGTGAAAGCCTGTCTCTACCAAAAATACAAAATTTAGCCAGGCATGGTGGCATGGGTCTGTAGTCCCAGCTACTCAGGAGGGGGAGGCATGAGAATTGCTTGAACCCAGGAGGCGGAGGTTGCAGTGAGCCGAAATTGTGCTACTGCACTCCAGCCTGGGCAACACAGCAAGACTCCATCCCAGAAAAACAAAAAAGCCCAAATAGACAAATGGTTGAAAGATTCCCGCAGAAGAACCTCAGATGGAAGATAAGGCAAGCACATGCAAAGAGCAAGGGAACTGACATTTCTATTCCTAGTACTAGTTCTTCAACCTCCACATTAAGAAACCATCTAACGAGATATGATAAGTATGCCAAAAAGTTAAGATCAAGACTATGATATGGACTTAAATTAGTTGCAATACAACACACAAATGTAGATTTCCCTGATACTAATTCATGATATTATAAAGCTTTTTAAAATTAAAACACTTAAAAACCAGCAATCCAGAACATAGTATTTCTAACAAGAACAGAACATTTCTGCACAAGTAAACTTTTTATAATATCCCTCACTTCACATTTTTCCTCTTTATTTGTACCACTATGTTTTACAATGCAGACACAGAATTATAATTACACAATTTGTAAACATATTCACATATCGAAAATACATGTTTTTAACTGACAAGCAGTATGAAATTAACTTGAGAACCATTATTCTAGATCACTGAGGGACTTTCAAGCTGTGCTTCTTTCATGTTTGTTTGTTTATTTAATTAATTTATTTATTTTTGAGACACAGTCTTGCTCTGTCACCCAGGCTGAATTAATTTATTTTTGAGATGGAGTCTCGCTGTCACCCAGCCTGGAGTGCAGTGGTACGATATTGGCTCACTGCAACCTCTGCCTCCTGGGTTCAAGTGATCCCTCTGCCTCAGTCTCCCAAGTAGCTGGGACTACAGGTGTGCACCACCAAACCCAGCCACATTTTGTATTTTTAGTAGAGACGGGGTTTCACCATGTTGGCCAGGCTGTTCTCAGAACTCCTGACCTCAAGTGATCCGACCCCTGCACCGCGCCCTGGCCTCCCAAAGTGATGGGATTACAGGCGTGAGCCACTGCACTTGGCCTCATGTTTAGACTATAGTTCTGATTACTATTAAACAAGAACACAATGATATGATCTGAAATATATATGCCTTAAAGCTGCAAAATATCCCCATTCTCAAGTCTCCAATCCTGCCACACATCACTGCAGGTAGGAGATAGAAATCCTCTTTTTCTCACCCAAAGGGAGACTGAACCAGAATTAGAAAGCATCAAAGCTAGCATTTTAAGACTCTAAGTTGTTCCCCAACAAGAATGTTGGAATCTGGGCTCTACTGTTCGAGTCTCGTCTCATCCCTAGACACATACCAAAAGAGTTGAAAAAGCCTTCCCCTTCTCCCAGAATCTTTGCTGACTAGAGCTCTCTTTCCCTAGCCTTTATCCATTTGGAGGAAGCCTTTATTTTATTTTTCCAAAGGGAAACACACCACTCAAACAACTTTAGATAAGTTGATGTGACATGTGACATGTTAATACTTTTCAAAGAATTCCTAATAATTTGGCTAAACTATATTTTAATGGCATTGCAAATATTTCTTAATCAGCACCATCAAAAAACAAGCAAAATGGAAGTTATCACAAAAACAGTTACATGAAAGTAGAAGACAAATGGAAGTAGATAATTTAACAGAATCTTGTTTATAAAAAATTAAAGATGCTAACAAAGGTGGTGGTAGGAAGGACCCAGTAGGTAAATGTTACTTGACTTCTTTTTTAAATAGGGGAAAAAAAAATCCTCAATTTAGTTGCTTGCCTAACAGCATGTAAAAATGTATTCAAATGAACCGAGTTTAATGTCTTAAAAAATATTTAAAAACCAGCCAGGCTCAGTGGTTCATGTTTGTAATCCTAGCACTTTGAGAGGCCGAGGTGGCAGATCGCCTGAGCCCAGGAATTTGAGACCAGCCTAGGCACATGGCAAAACCCTGTCTCTACAAAAAAATACAAAAATTAGCCAAAATTAGCTGGATGCCTATAGTTCCAGCTACTCAAGAGGCTGGGGTGGGAGGATCACCAGAGCCTGGGAGGTCAAGCCATGATCCTGACACCGTTACTCCAGCCTGGGTGACAGAGTGAGACCCTGTCTCAAAACAAAAACAAAACAACAAAAACAAACAAACAAAAACCCCAAAACATACACACACACTCACACACACCCCCATGGATGAGTATATTTGTAAAATCTTTGCAAGGGCGGAACTTTCTAGATTTGAAATCAATTAAAAAAAAATCACAAGGGACTGATATCTGATTATACAAAAAGCACAAGCTTTTATACTCAAACCTAGGGGGAAAAGTGTAAATACACCAGAGTAGATAGGGCAAATCAGTACAATTAAATTACCAGAATATAAGCTTCTTGAGGGGCAGAACTTTCTATTCAAAGCTAAATCCCTAGATTTTAGATAAACAGTGCCTGGCACAGAGCAGGCACTCATATGTTGAATTACTGATTAAGTGAGCAAATAAATCATTCTTGAATATCAATTATTAAACCTTATACACAAAAGCTAAAAACATTAAACATTAAAAAAACTTGAATTTTTGCAATAAAAAATCCAGATAAAGCAAATTAATACTTTCATATACCAAACTAGCAAAGACATAAGATTTTAAAATAATGAAAAAGTGAGCTAAGAACAACACACACACCACTTTTATGGTAGTAAATTGGTACAACCTTTTAGAAATGCAATTTAGCAACATGTATCAAAATGTGGAGATATTTTTCTTAATAACTGCATTGCAGAAAAGCTCTCCTGGGGAAATCTGAAATGTGAAAACAGCTTTATGCACAAGTATTTTAACAAATATATTTTTGTAGCAAATTCCTGGAAATAATATAAAGTCTAACACACTTTATAGCTCAAGACGTCATTGTAACTTATGTAATGCTATGTGGTCATCGGAAACAATATGTGGAAAATGCTTATTCTGTAATAGGAAATGAGACATAAGATATTTATACAGTATGATTTCAAATGTATTTAAAGACCAGAAAATCTAATGTTCACAGATGAGAAAACACTTAGCCATCTTAAGGGCACAGCGCTAAAAATGGCAAATGTGGGAACAGAATCCAGTTCGGACTCCATTCTTAACCACTGCCTTATTCATTCAACCACAATTAAGTTCATACAATGCATCAGCATTATTTTAGGTTCTACTCATACAGTAGGTAACACAACAGACAAATATCTCCAGCCTCATAACTAAACTTTATGGGTAGAAAACTACCCTTTTCTACATATTTACTTTTAAACTGAAAAAGTCATTGACAAAATTAGTCCTCCTTTAATAAAAGCAGAACTGGAACAAATCTCAGGTCAAATTTAAACTTCATTTGTAACTCAAGAAATTGATTAAAGTTCCCTGAAGAACATAAAAGTCAAAAGACTGGCTTTCAGTCCTGACTCTCAAGTACTTTTAACATCTCTGGGATTTTTTCCTCAAAAGTAAAGTGGGAGCACCTAACTGGTTTCCAAGTTCCTTTGGGGAGAGGGGGTGGAAATCTATGCTTTGTAATTTATTACAACATCTAAGTTGTTTTTCCCCCCTAATCTGGTCTGCTTGGCTTCTGATTGACAATCAATTTGGAAAAGGTAGCCTATTTCACCATAAGATCTTTAGAAAACTACTCTGTATTCTCAGACATACCTCCCCTTGACTTCCACTGTTTCTTCCAATTTTCTGAACACAACCATTTTTAACACTAATTGCTGTCTTCTGGATAGGTTCTAAGTAATTATTCATTAAAGTGCATTTCACTACTATTCTTAATGTACCCGACCAATATAAAGTACTGAGTGATTACACTCCTTGATTCTGTAGACTGAAGTTTTATAACTTTGTAAAACTAAAACACATCCCCATCATTCCTTCACAAATTACATTAGCGAAATCAGGTTTTCTTTCAGTTCCTCCGTAATGGATCATTTGTTCCCAAATAAAAAAACTATAACCTAATGCTTTTAAAATGCCTTCTGTTTGGTTAATCTAGTATTCCAATTTGGTGACTAATTTTAAATTATGAGACTCTTTGTAGTTTATCTTTTAATCATTCATTCTCCTACCTTAATACCTGTCTCACAGAGTTGTTGAGATGGTTAAATGAGTTGCTGCACGTAAAAAGCCTAAAATAAGTGCTTACGTAGCACATAGGTACTCACAGAACTACTCACTAGGTCTCTGAAAAAAGCAGGGCGAGGAAAGCATCTGGCAGCATACACATGGAGACTTCTCTAAAATCAGTCTCTTACTAATTGCTATCCATCCAACATTTCTCCATATTGACCATTATGCTATCATGAGCTACTCTGCCAAGTTATTTATTCACTGGCTCTGGGGTTTTTGCTAGGGATGAAAAGTAAGCTCAATAGTTCCCACATCTGACTGAAAAATCAGGACATTTACAGTTCCTGTCATAGGTCTCTATTTGACTACTATCACACACCTAGCAACTAGCACCCTAGCAACCGCCAAGTAATCCTGTTATTTTCTCACTCATCTGGGGCCTCAGTTTTCTCTTGCTTTGCTATGTTTCAAGTATGAAAATTATTGCATTCAGCAGAAAAAACTAGGAGCACGACAGGAATTTTCTAGTTTTGCTTTTCTCTTGTCTGTCACCTTTAGACTACCTGGATCAAATCATTCACCAAACAATTCAGGTCTATTTTCACATCTCAAACAAATGCTTTATAAGCCTTATTCTTTCTTGCCATTTTATGGCTAATTCTACCCTTCTATATATATTTGTTCCTAATTACGTACTATTTTTACTGATTTTACAAAACCCCCCTTTAAAATCTGGGGGTTCCATTGCATTACCAAATCTGTTTTCTTAGCTGTGTGCCCCCTTTAACTGAACTATTTCACAACTGTACAACCACAGCCATGTTTTACTGCCAATAATCTTCATCCCAATTGTGGTTTCTTTGTACATATGTAAACATGAAATTTTTAGACAGCTATGGATGCATTTATATATTAAAATGTTCATGTAGTAAACTAATATTCAGAATACAAAGATTACACTAAACAAAAAGCACTTCTTTAAATCTATTTCTATAAATCATGTCAATGAAACGAAAGCCTTAATATCTAATCTTGCCAGGCACGGTGGCTCATGCCTGTAATCCCAGCACTTTGGGAGGCCGAGGCGGGTGGATCACAAGGTCAGGAATTCAAAACCAGACTGGCCAACACGGTGAAACCCCGTCTCTACTAAAAATACAAAAATAAGCCAGGCGTGGTGATGCGCGCCTGTAATTCCAGCTACTCAGGAGACTGAGGCAGAAGAATCACCTGAACCTGGGAGGCAGAGGCTGCAGTGAGCCAAGATCACCCCACTGCACTCCAGCCTTGGCGACAGAGCAAGACTCTGTCTCAGAGAGAGAGAAAAAAAAATCTAATCTTTTATGCTTCAGAACATAAAATTGTGGTTTCAATTTGTGTTAATCTTCCCTATCTAATCCAACAGAATCCATAACAATTAGTCTAAAATTATTTTTTAAAAATCAGCTAAGGTAAGAACAAATAGAAAAACTAAATTGTACAATTACCTTAAAATTAAATAACAGTGTCTGTTTATGATACATAGATAATTTAATATTACTATAGTTTTTAGTTGTTAAGGAATAATTCTAGTGCACAGTAAGGTCACTGACACTATTACATAATCCTTCAATAAATTGGAAATAAAGTCCTAAGCGCTTCTTGAAATAGCAGTGAAGCTTTTGTAACTGAATGAGTTATTTTCATTCTTCATTTTATTTGACCTCTGTAGCATCTAAAAAAATGTTTACCATTGACTTCCTGAAATTATCATTGGTGCTTCTTCCTGACTTCTACGTCTTTGCTCTCTTCATTGGTGCTTCTTCCTTTTATTACCTATACACTGATGACTCCTTTCTGAATTCCTTTATGTCTAACTTTAGAAAATCTGGAAACTAACGATTACAAAGGAAAATTGCTCTTCATAAGCCTACCCTCAAAGTTAACCACTGTTCAATATTCCATACTAGTGTATTTCCTTCAACTTCAGATTGCTATCTAATGAACACAATAGATTTCCATAACATATTTTAATATCAGTAAGTTACTACTCTAACTTCCCTATTCCTATGAACAATGAAGGTTTCTAGTTTGGACAACTGGATTTGATAAAGCCATTCTCTCCACATTTATCTTCAGATTCAATTGGTCCCCAACTCCTCACTTCTAAATCATCAGAACACCTAGCACCTACCTTTTTCTCTACCTACACCTTAGCTTTTATCTTCCTTATACTTGATCCACTGCTTTTGACAGGTCTTCCCATCCTCAGCCTTTCCCTCAAAAGTGTCACCATTTGTCTTTTAAAGGTACACTTCTGAATATTACTTTAAAATGTGAAGCAATAAAGCTATCTTACTTTTGGGGGAAAAACCCTTAAGCTCTTGCTTACAGACATCTGATGGCTCTCCTACGGAATAAAGACAAATGCATTGGGCCAAGCCTCCAGCAAACTTCCCTTTCATAACTCTCCCTGCAAAATTATATTCTCTACTCTGTTCATAATGAACAACTTAATATATACCATGTGCTTTCACGTATCCCTAAATCTGCTAATTCTGTTACCTCTATACCTCTACCAATGTCTCTTCTACCTCTTAACAAGGTACTACACTCACCTTCAAATATCCCTTTTCTGTAGGCTTTCTTTACCCTCCTCCTTACCTCCAAGGGAACAGCTTCAGTTATATTCTTAATATTTTATTAGTATCTTTTAGCCTATATTGTGATATTGTGTAACAAATTGTTCTAAATCATGAAGTCCATTAGTATCTTATTCATTCGTTATATTTCAGCACTAGCAATGCCTAACAATACAGTAGGCATGTCAACCATTCATTCACAAATATGCACTGTATACCATTCACAAATATGCACTGCAAATGTAGGTATGGATATAAAGTAAGGTTCTTTCCTCAAGAAGCTAACATTGAAGACAGTAGAGAGAAAGAAACAGACGTCAGTAGCAAATATCACCAAAGTTTCACAGACCCTCATAGAAAGACTGCAATGCACATTCTTATTTGAAATCCTAACTTCTAAATAGTACAGACGGAGCTTCTCTAAGAGACCAGCAAATCGAGAGATCAGCATGTATTAATATAATCTGGTGTGAAAAATGTTTGACCATAAATACTGTCCTTATCTAACAAGAGATAGTGTTGATATTTCATACTAGTTGAGAATAGAAAAACCGTCTTCTGAATACCTTTAGAAAAGAACAAATAAAGATTTTATATTTGACCAAATAATCAGGAAATCTAGAATTATGGAACTGATTCTTAATAGGAAATTACAAACCTACCTCGCAGTGATAATCAAATATTGCACTTTCAGTAGTATTTGCTGATTCTTCTTTTTCAGCACACGTTTCAAAGGATGAAAGTTGCTAGTATTAAAAAAAAGAGCGAGAGAAAATGATCTACCAAGCTAATAAAGAATACAACTGCTGCTGTACCGGGCAATCTCACAGTACAGCACTGAAGAAAACAAAGACTACTAGCAGCGTTGGGAAGTGCTCTTTCAAAGCTGTTGAGTAGGCACAAACTTCTTGTTTCAGATCAAGTGTTGTGTCTTCAACTTAAGTGTACTCTTCTTTGGTCTTGTTAGTTGTTACGAGGTTTGTTCCTTGCCTGATCTGAACTTGAAGCAGCAGTTTCAGGTGGTAAAGTCTGTTCTGTTACACTTCATACTAAAGGTAAAAAATGAAGACATTAAGTATAACATACATAAAATAATCAGGGACAGTGGGTGAAAAGAGGGACAAACTCATTTCATTAACTTAGAATCATGGGTCATGCAAGTAATGCAGGAAACTTGGAAGCATGCTCATCTGATGTTATTTGGAGCAATCTCTCAAGTACTAGCAACTACCTCCTTTGGTATCTCATACCCAAGACCTCAAATTATTCCATAGTCTTTATTGACCTCTTCTCCCAAATAAGCTCAGTTACATGGCATAATATTTAATTTAGTGCAAGTATTTTATAAGGATCTAGCTCTGTGGAAAACATAAAAGAAGTCCCTGCCATGAGAGCATAGACAATCTTGCTGAAAAGACAAGATGTATACATGGAAAAAAAAACAGAGTATAGGACAAAAATGCCAAAAATTATTTTGCTCAATTAGTATCTAGGTATCTATTATGTCACAGACTATCTAGAAATATTATTTATTGTTTATCCACAACTGCATGTCCATCAAAGCAACCAAGGCTTTTAAATAAGTGGAATTTGAAGTGAACCTGGAAAATCAGGCAGAATTCTAGGAGAAAGAAAATAGCTAAGTATTCTAGGCATGAAACAGCACATAAGTCAAGCGAGAATATGCCACTAAATTCTTTCTTCAG
The DNA here is from genome assembly GCF_029281585.2 of Gorilla gorilla gorilla. Lineage (NCBI taxonomy): Eukaryota > Metazoa > Chordata > Mammalia > Primates > Hominidae > Gorilla > Gorilla gorilla. The sequence continues at coordinate 119,155,882 of NC_073224.2, forward strand.
AGCAGCGACCATGCATTCTATGATTTTCTAAGCCCAGCATCAAGTGAAGTCTTCTGCATGAATGCCTGTGGCAACATGTGTGGCTTGTTGTTTCAGAGGAAAATCAACAGGCTAGCCTGGCTAGAACAGAGAGCTGGGCTGAAGTGAAATAGGATATGTAGTGTGACAGGTGTAGTGGAGCCAGATTATGAAGCATTTCAACGTGATGTAACAGGAAACAGTGCCTTAGTTTTTGATGAAAGTGGTATTAAGTCTTGAAATCCTAAAGGAGATGACTTAGTAAGCAAACAGAAATCTCATTTGCACTGCTGCAGTAAATAGATGAGAAATGTCTATAGAAGAGAAATAAAATTTATTTATCAGTAAAAATCACATTTCTGCTTTATATTAGCTATAAAATAAACAACAAATTTGCACTGACTCCAAAGTTACAAAATGGTGTTAACGAAAATTATTTCTACAGAGATAAGAAAAAGGTGGACATGCTGAGAAATGGATATTTGAAAACATCAGAAGAATGATTATCAGGTGACAGGTCAGAGCTGATTAAATAGCTCAGACCAGAAGAGCCTAATCACAATCACTGGTACTAGTAAATACCATGAACAAGTTATTTAATCTCTCTACATTTCACTTTCCTCACATGTAAAATAAAAACTCAATTAACAGTTGATCTGGCCATTTTCTATTCTCTAACATCCCATGTTCCTTCAAATATCAAATGTTACATACACTTGTCTGATCTTTCAACTTTATTTAGATCATTCTTCTATTACCCAGACTAGATATATGTCTTAGGGTAATGGTGCTCAAATACTTGGGAAGCTTTAAAAAAAAAAAAAAAACAACAAACCTATGCCCAGCCTCCACTCAGAGTAATACAACTGGTTTGAGGTAGGGCCACTTCTTTATCTTGATTCTTCCCCTCTCCATCACCATACCCAATGTTGCAAGTTGTGTTAGTATTTCCCTCACTATATCTTTTGTATTCATCTCTTGTCCTACTAAGTGACATATTTTAGCTCAGGTGTCTAATATATCCGCCAACTTCCAGTGTGCACACTTTCCATTTTCTGTCACATACCACCACCAGACTATCAAAAACTTGAATTTTGGCCAGGTGAGTTGGCTCACGCCTGTAATCCCAGCACTTTGGGAGGCCTTGGCAGGAGGTCTGCTTGAGCTCAGGAGCTCCAGACCAGCCTGGGCAACGTGGAGAAACCCCATCTCTACTAAAAATACAAAAAATTAGCCAGGCATGGTGGTATACGCCTGGAGCCTCAGCTACTTAGGACTGGGAAGTCAAGGCTGCAGAGAACAAGATAGTGACACAGCACTACAGCCTGGGAGACAGATCAGAACCTTGTCTCAAAAAACAAAACAAAACAAAAACTCTCCAATTTCATTTCTCATCTCCCCTGTCAAACATCTTCAGTTATTTTTCCACCACTCTAGATGGGAAGTTTTTAATCCTGGCTATCCACCCACCCCCAGCAACCTTAAACAAACAAACAAACAAAAACCAACAAAATCAAAGCCTGAGTCCCGTACAAAGATTCTAAATTTAACTACACTAGGTTAGGTGCCAGGCCTTGTTATCTTCCCCCAACCCCTGCTCCAAGTGTTTCTGACTTCCAGCCAGGATTAAGAACTACTATTCCAGGTGTCTCTATTCTACCTTCCATCCTTACTTTCTACTGTGTTCCAGTTCTACCAGAAGTCCATTACCTCGCCTAATCCTTAAACACAACTCTTGGGAGATTCCTGAATTCTAGCCACCTTTGCTTATATGGGTCTTCCCACAAAAAAATACTATGTTGTGATCTTCAAGGTGACAAAAAAGCCTTTCTTGACCATTCCAGCAGACTCATTCATTAATTCCTACTAATGAACGGGGCAGTAACATCCACTGCCTGCATCAAGCAATTTGCAGCAAGTGATACCAAGCAATTTCTGTACTTTGTTTACTTCATGTTTTTATGTATCTTGTTCCTCCAATTCTATTTCAAATTTCTGAGAGGTAAACTCAAATTTCTTTATCACAGCCTCCTTTCGCACCTAATCCAGTGCTGCCATACACAACCAAAGGAAAAAGGTAGTTAATCCTTAATAAGCAAAACGACGCCACAATTCAAGTGTAAACATTTATACCACCTTTAATTGTATAAAGTTTTAATTATCCAATCAAGAAATAATCTCTTCTTTAAAAAATACAGACTGTGTATATTGGTTTTATCTTAATGCTTTAGGTGTATTAATGAACCCAAAGAACTCAACATGGAGAAAGCAAGTTATCTTGAAAAACTTGAACTGGATTAACCCAGTCCAGGTTGTCGTATCACATTAAGAACTGTCAAGTCCAAGATTCGGTAACACAAAAAAAGAGATTTCTGGAACTGAAACTCTGGAGTATTGCAGGGCCATTCTTAGGCACTAATGAGGTCTATTAAGAGCTATTACAGCTCAAACGAACCCACCAACAGTCATGAATAATTTACTGGCCGAATTAACATCTTCACAGCTTCTATAGTTAACTAAATGTTTTTCAATTAAATTAACACTTACTGAAGAACTTAAAGGTATTGGTCAGGCATTTTAATATAAATAGCTATCCACTCATGCCCGGATTAACATTAATTGGTGCTACTAACCACCTCTTTTGCCTTAACCCTAGGAACACAAGTGCATCTCCTCCATCCCCCTAAAAGCTTGAAACTTAAGTCGCATGAAACACTGGGTATTGGGCTGGGGTGGTGGCTCTCGCTTGTAATCCCCAGCACTGTGGCAGGCCGAGGGGGAGGATTGTCTGAGACCAGCCTGGGCAACATGGTGAGATGCTGTCTCTACAAAAAATTTTAGAAATAAAAAATAAATTCACTGGGTGTGGTGGCATGCACCTGTAGTCCCAGCTACTCGGGAAGCTGAGGCATGAGGATCACTTGAGTCCAGGAGTTTGAGGCTGCAGTGCGCTATGACTGTGCCACTGCACTCTTGCCTGGGCGACAGAGTAAGACGCTGACTCAAAACAATCGCCCCCACAAACCCACCATAGGGTACCAATAAAAACACTAGGGAACAATTTAAATGTGTATCTGAGAATCTCCCTGTGTGCTAAGTAATCAACTCCTTTTCCCTTTGCTCAGCATGGAAATAGTATTATTACTTAATCACTGCAATCTCCACCTCCCGGGTTCAAGCGATTCTCCTGCCTCAGCCTCCCCAGTAGCTGGGACTACAGGCGTGTACCACCAGGCCTGGCTGGCTAATTTTTGTATTTTTAGCACAGATGGGATTTCGCCATGTTGGTCAGGCTGGTCTCGAACTCCTGACCTCAAGTGACCCACCTGCCTCAGCCCCCCAAAGTGCTGGGATTACAGGCGTGAGCCACTGCACCTGGCCACCACCTGTTTTATTTCATGTCTTCCTCGGCTGTTTTACCTCAAAGGCCTAGCATAAGCCATGACATAGTCGGCACTAAATGAAGAGGTTAAACTAACACATTTATGTGGTAAGTAATCCATCTAAAATGTATCACACTACCTAGTTTATTATTTTGAAAGTATGTGCAGCACTCACTTCGGGAAAAGTTAATGAAACGCTAAGCCAGTCTACAAAAGTCTGCTCACCTAACCCACTTCCTTTAGGCAGTATCTTCTTTTAGGCAGGAAAAACAAAGACCCAAATAGGTAGCATAGGACTGAAAAGTTTCTCTATTGCCTGACATTTCATTGAGCACCACATTTTATAACTGAAGTGCTTAATAGGTCTTAATTCATTTTTACTTTAGGATCTAAGGTAAACGATAAACTCTAGATAATTAACCAACCTAAGTCACCTGTTGAGTAAAAATAAAAAATCAAACTGACGCAACTATCTTTTTGTATCTGTGTAGTAACAACTGTGCTGGATTAATTATCTAAACAGCTACTGAGATATTTAAAATTATCTATCACTTAACTGCTTATATATACACCCAGAAGTCTAATACTTTTAAGCAGGACAAATGGCAGTGTGGGAAGATGCTGAAGAAACACTCTAGACACATCAGAAAACACCACAGACCAGCAGTGTCAAACAGAAATACAGTGTAATTGTAATTCTAGTAACGATATTACAGTCAAAAGAAACAGAAGGAATTTTAATTAAACGTCTTATTTAACCAATTATATCCAAAATGTTATTCTCTACAGGCAATCAATGTAAAAAAATTGACACTGTTACATTCCTTGAAATCCAATGTTATTATACAATCACAGCACATTTCAATTCAAACTAGTCACACTTCAAGTGCACAACAGCCACACGTGACTGGCGGCTACCATGTTCCACAGAGTGGGTATAAACTGAGCAGGGGTCTAAAAAAGCACTATTGTGCCAATTAGCAACAGGAAGTAAATGTAAGGGTCTTGAGCAAAGATTTTCACTAATAAAAGTAGGCAGTATCTAGCATAGAAGCTTGTTGTTAATAAACTGGAGAAAAAGAAGTGCAAATAACTGGTTATGTACCGGCTGTAGCTGCAAATCAATGGATAGCTTACATGTGCAACATAGGGGAAACTGATAATTTTCAGCCACACACTGTTTTACCTCAGCATAAAAGGACATTAAAATATTAAAAAGTTTTGTGTTGTTTTTAACTAGGTACCCACACATACAAGTGGAAAACATTCTAATATCAAAACAAAGGAATTTTTAAAATCCTGACTGGGCAGAAGGGACTTAACAGCAAGTCACTCTCACCATAGTAGTTTCACCACGTACAACAGTCTAGCTATTAAAGCTTACAAAATAGATCTCAAAGTGCTTCCTCTTCTGTTTTCTGCAAAGACAAAGCTAAGAAGAAGGCACATCAATTCTTTGTGTTTACTTAACAAGATCAAGATTTTTATCTCATTTTGCAATACAGTCCTGAAATTCAACTCCTCAAAAATCTGTCCAAAAGAACATCGGTCCAAAATTTCCATGTTTTAACTACCTTGTCGAAAGTATGGCTCTCACAACAGTTTCAATAGACTTAGTGCCACTGAACTGTACAATAAAAAACACTGGAACACTAAATTTCATGTTATGAATACTCCAGCATAATTTGATATTTTAGCATTTTGTTTGTTTAAAACAAAAATCGATGGCCCTACACGATGTGTCTTCAGGTGGGGAGAAGGGAAAATAAGGGTAGAGGGTAAAGCTAGACTGCACGTCAGCTTCCACACTTTCAATTTTGATTTGCTAGGACTTTACCAGATTTTCACCCACACTCGCTAAAGGTCACACTTAAGTCAGTACTTACAAAAAAAGAAAACCTATCTTCTGTGCCTCAAATACTTTAGTTTTCAACTCAGCTGCTATAAATAATCATCTCGATGGTAAACATCCAGAACAGCTGCAAAACCAAACTATTACCTTCTCTTTTATTTTAGTCCCAAGGCTAAAACGAAACAAAAAGAAGGCCAAATATTTATCTAAGTTTTATGACTCAGGTATATCCCTATTGAAGTATATAAAGCCCCTCCTTACCCACACCAAGGATATCCATTATTGGTTAGTACCAAAATAAAACCAAAGTATGTATTATAGTGCTCCTCAATGCAATATCAAGAATGTTTGCCTTTAGTTACTCAAAATGAAAATTACTCAGCATTTTAGTATAGAGTAGCTTATATCTGTGGGCTATAATTTGAAACCTACATTCTAAAAAAGTAGGTTAGTAGCAGTGGCTGAGAACTGCCAGTTCATACCAGCCTGATGAAAATTTAAGCCTCTCAAAAAGATTTAACTACCACAGTGCCTTTGAGCATTCTCCCTCTCCGCCCTGTCTCCCAACCGTTTAAAGAGCGCCATATTCTTTTACTCATTTAAGGTGTAAATTAACTTGCCCAACAACGTTCAGATATTCTTTGCAGATTCAAGCCTGTTTCAGGGAGCGTTCTCTGCTTCACCTGTGAGTTAAGCAAGACGGCCGCCATCTAGGTGTTTCTAAGGGAAAACCTTAAAGCAAAAGAACCTTGGCACTAAGATTTCGTATTGATAAAACAGCATGGTAAAAATTTGAAGCTGTCTCCGACGGGGGAACTCTAAAAAATTCTACATAGAATGACGAAGCCAGGCCGTTCATTGCACAATGTGGGTGGGCCAGGCGCTGGCACCATGAGAACTACAAGAGGTGGAAGGGAGAACACTACTGAGCTTTCAGGGCGCACGCCCATTCTCCAAGATAGAGGGGTGGGAGCCACGTGCCTAAAAGATTAGGGACTGGTTCCCTTTCTCAAGACGCCGAAGGGGAGACAATGAGGGGAAGGTTGGGTGCTGAGACCCTGCTCTAGGTGACTGGAGTAACGATGTCAATTCCGCCACACTACTGTGCCAGATGTGGCTGGGGAAAAGTGTCTTTAAACACTTCCCCTAAGATATCTAGACGGAGCAGGGTCTCAGTCTATACACAAAGAAGGCGCCACTGCCGCACTGCGCTCTGGTACTGGTAGTCAGATTCCCAAGCAGGTAACGGCCAGGAAACTAACAGGGTCCAGAGGCAAAGTAGGCCCCTCTTCTCGGTCTCAGGCTCTTCCAACCTCACACAAAGGACCGCGCCACCACCCCCTCGCCCCGCCCGCCGGGACATGTAGTTCCCGTTTCCCCAGCCAAGCCGCAGATGGGGAAGCAGCCAGACTACAGATCCCAGCAGCCTCCGCGCCCGAGCCCCGCACCCTCTGCCTCCATCTTGGCTGCGGTCGGAGCCTCCATTTTCGCTCCCTCCCCCCACTTTAGTCACCACCACCACTACCACCACGCGCAGCCGGCTGGCCTCAACTCCTCGTTTCAGCTCTGCGACCTGACATGAGGCCCAGGCAGTTGAACGGGAGACGTATGAAAAAGCCCAGGGCAGGGAATCGGGGTGCATTCTTCCCCACCTAGAGCTCTACGAGTGCCCACCTTGACTCAGAAGGCTTTCTCGTTAGCCTTGGTCTTATTCTCAGCCCTTCCCCTGGGTTTCTGCTACCCCCAGTTGGACCCTGAGGTCGTACTCACCCCAACAGCTCAGCGCCCCCTCTCCAGCGCCGCCATAAGCAGCACGGCCCGGTACGTAGGAATAAATCTCGCTTCTCTCGCGAGAGTTGCGGGCTCCGGGCGCGTGCACGAGAAGGGGCGGAGTGAAGCGTACTCTCAATACGCTTGCGCAGCAGGGCTAAGTGACGCCAAGCAGTTTGCTGCACTTAACCACAACCAACATGGTGGCTGCATTACCTTACATTCCTTCTTGGGTGTGCTGCGGGAAGCAATCTCGGTGTTTACTGACTCCTCCTGGACACTAGGGGTGGCGGGTGGCTTTAGGCGTCTCTAGTCTTTGAGCGTTTGAATACGTTTTAGCCCACAATAATGGGGTAAACCTTGAAGGCGAACAATTCTGAGGGCATATTCAGGAGTCATAAAAAATGATTTATCTTTTCCCAGCAAAAATCCGGAAGGGCCTCACACTCGTTTCTTCTTATAGTGCAAGCATTCTTTCTTACGTCTACTGTTTTAGACGAATTTCATTAGTATAGAGTCAGCTTTGTAGCAAGGTAATTTAGAAATCTAAATGAGACCTTTGTTTTCCACGAAAAACATTGCAACAGATGCACAAGAGTGAGCAAGGCTGCATAATCACTAAACAAAATGAAACAAATTCAGTCAACTGACCTTTCAAGTTACGAAAGATATTCCTGTTGTGTCAGGTAATCAAAGAGGGTGAATCAGTAATTAAAAGGTTGAAATAAGAGCAAAGAGATCATTCATCCAATGGGGGAAGAAGGAAGGAGAAAAATGGGTAATTATGACCACAGGAAGTTCAATGGATTATCCCCTGTCAGACAGTAGAGCATGCTCCTCTGGTGAGAGGAATGCTTTTCCCAGATTCAATGCTTCTGTTTTCACAGATTCACTGGCTCTCTCACTTGACAGTATTGGATAAATAATGAGCAGCCAGTCTTCTGAGAACTCTCCTACCCACTTTTTGCTTACAACACATTTATTTGACATGTTGTATGTGTAATCACTGGGAAGTATACAGTTGTAAAGAAAATCGGATATAGACTTGTCCTCAAGGAACTTTTAGTCTAGCATCATTGATGATCACAAAAACAAATCTAAACATACACATTGGAATAAGTGCAATGAAGGAAAGACAGCCTTCAATTCAACCTCTTGAATTCTAAGAGGAGGCCGTGTCCCATTTCTGTTCAAAAATTTCCTCACCACCTTTGTTGCTGGTGTCCAGTCCCATGTATAACACCTCAAAACTGCCTTTTTGCTCTCTTTGATGCCTTCCCACACTTTCCTAAGCACAAATATTTGCTTCATTTTCAATGCTTTCATAGCTCACTCTATTGTAATTATTAGTTTTTACTAGGTAGTAATACTCTAGCACAGAGCTTATGAAATTCATCTTTGCATCCCTGGTTGTTGACAGTGCCCGGTCTCAACAACTCTCAAAAGCTTGTTGAATAAATAGCACTGGACAACAGTATGATAAGTTGTTAGAAATTGGAATATATTTCTGGGAAAGTACAGAATGTAAATTTTTTTTTTTTTTTTTTCAGATGTTGTTTCACTCGTGTTGCCTAGGCTGGAGTGCAATGGCATGATCTCAGCTCACTGCAACCTCCGCCTCCCGGGTTCAAGCAATTCTCCTGCCTCAGCCTCCTGAGTAGGTGGGATTACAGGCGTGCACCACCACACCCGGCTAATTTTTGTATTTTTGGTAGAGACGGGGTTTCACCATGTTGGCCAGGCTGGTCTCGAACTCCAGATGTCGTGATCCACCCGCCTCAGCCTCCCAAAGTGCTGGGATTACAGGCGTGAGCCACTGCACCCGACCTAATTTTGTATTTTTAGTAGAGACAGAGTTTCTCCATGTTGGTCAGGCTGGTCTCCAACTCCTTACCTCAGGTGATCCGCCCACCTCGGCCTACCAAAGTGCTGCGATTGCAGGCATGAGCCACCACGCCTGGCCCAGAATGTAAATATTTCAAACCAGCTGTTTTGTTTAATTCACCCAGTTCTTAAATCGAGATCTCCCCTTCCTGCAATACAGCTGGTCTGTGTATTCTAATCTAATGTTATAGAGAAACTGTACCAGGCTCTTGCACTAGATATGAGGTCATGTGAAACTAATTAGGTAATTAGGTAATTCTACTTTTAGTATACATTCTCAAACATCACAGCAATAGGAAATGTAAAAAAAAAGTCTTACTAAATTATATCAATACAATTACTATTAATAAGGAAGGATAAAGCCTTGATTTCTACCATTACACATAGCTTCTGAAAACCTTCTTTAATTATATAATCATTTCATCATCATCATTCTGAATATATCCCAATTGCCTTTAAATTCCTTTAAATTCCTCCTTGTTCCAAAATTAATATCAATTTACATTTAACACAAAATGCAAATCTGTGTAAACCGAGAAATATACATTTTAGCTTCCAATGCATTAAAGAAAGTAACAGGTGGAACAATTTGATATAAATCACAAGTTAAAATGATTTACTGTTTCTACAAGTAAAACCCACAAACAGAGGTAGGTTTCATTATTAGATCACTACATAATGATTTTTTTTCAGATGAATTTTGAAGTCAAATCAAAAACTGAAAAAATGTGGTTATCTTTTTATGTTTTTTTTTTTCAATTAAATCAGAAACTTGTTAAATCACTTTGGAAAACCATCTCCTATGCAACAGGGTGACATGGATTTTGGGAAGATAGTCTGTTAAGGAACCATCAGAAAAAAATTTGAGAAATTATTTTTAGTTATTCATCATATTTAGTTTTCTACTCTGAAAAACTTAGACAATGAAATTGATAATGATTGTGTGCTTTTTTTCCCTCTACAATCATCAATAAGCACATTATCTCTGAAGTCTACTTTAGAATCAGAAGTAAGCATTTCTTACAGTTTGTAAGGTTTTCTTGAGCAGCGGTGGGTGAGATTTTTGTCATTTCTCTGTCGAATGAGAAAAATTAGGTCAATATAGAGCTTTTTTAAAAAAATTAAATAAGGCTAAATTTATTCCAGATTTTAAGAGTTGTTTTTATTCTGACATGTCATCCCTGTTAGGAAAACTAAAGAGGATCTTCTTTTATAAAATTATGATAGGCTGGGCACGGTGGCTCACAACTGTAATCCCAGACTTTAGAAGCCAAGGTGGGAGGATCACTTGAGCTCAGGAGTTCCGGACCAGACTGGGCAATGTGGCGAAACCCCGTCTTTACAAAAAAATTGAAAATTAGCCAGGCGTGGTGATGCATGTGTGGTCCCAGCTACTCAGGAGGCTGAGATGGGAAGACTGCTTAAGCCTGGGAGGTCATGGCTGCAGTGAGCCATAATCGTGCTATTGCACTTCAGCCTGGGCAACAGAATGAGACAAGGTCTTAAAAAATATTTCATTAAATAAGATAAAATTATGGTAATAGTGCATGGTAAAGAGGTCCACATCCAAGGTTTCAGAACAGAAATAATACTTCTAGAGCAAAAACATTCATAAAGAAGAATTATTTCCATAAGAATTAATATAAATAATTAAGATTTGGTCCTATAGGCCTACAACCCAAAACTTTTTATTCTTTAACCAGCCTCTAAACAGTTAAAGGGCATTATATAAATAAGAATAACATAATACCACTAATGTAATAAAATACTAGAATTTAAATAAGAATGCAAAAGCTTTATATAATGCTTCCCTTTAAAATGTTAAAAATTGCACTTAATAGGATAATTATGTGGACATGCTAAAATGCTGCACCAAAAGTAACCATCTAACATTGTAGCTCTGGGAGTCAGTTAATAGAGGGAAGGGTAGAGCAACAGAATATTTATAATTTAACTTAAACTGAGTCCTGATGAAATCCAATTGTATTTAACATAAATCCAAACTCTTTTACTGTGCTCTTCAAGGCCCTGAATGATATAGTCCCCACCAAATTCTCTAACCCCTGGTTAACTGGTTCTTCCTATATTGTAAGTTTGTTCCTACTTCAAGGCCCATGAATTTACTGTTGTCTCTGCCTGGAATGTTCTAGCCCAAATCTTTGGGCACTTTCTCATCATTCAGATTTCAGGTCAGATGTTACCACCTTACAAAGGCCTTTTCTAAAGTAAAAGTACCCACCAAACTATCAGTTTCCATTTGTTTATTGCTCATCCCTCTGAACTACAGCATAAGCTTCAATTCTCTAGTTCATCATTGTATCCCCAAAACCTGGCACAGTGACTTACGTATGCAGTAAATACTTAAACAATATTCATTGAATGAGTAAATTACACTTATTTTATTGAATCCAAGGCAGTATTGATTGTATGGTAGGTCATCATTTATGGATTACTAATAAGAAAATATGTAGCCATTGCTATAAAGACACATGCACGTGTATGTTTATTGCAACACTATTCACAATAGCAAAGACTTGGAACCAGCCCAGATGTCCATCAATGATAGACTGGATTAAGAAAATGTGGCACATATACACCATGGAATACTATGCAGCCATAAAAAAAGATGAGTTAATGTCCTTTGTAGGGACATGGATGAAGCTGGAAACCATCATTCTCAGCAAACTATTGCAAGGACAAAAAACCAAACACCGCATGTTCTCACTCATAGGTCGGAATTGAACAGTGAGAACACTTGGACACAGAAAGGGGAACATGACACACCAGGGCCTGTCGTGGGATGGGGGAGGGGGGGAAGGATAGCATTAGGAGATATACCTAGTGTAAATGACGAGTTAATGGGTGCAGCACACCAACATGGCACATGTATACATATGTGACAAACCTGCACGTTGTGCACATGTACCCTAGAACTTAAAGTATAATTTAAAAATAAATAAATAAATAAAATAACCCTAAAGCTCTAAAAGAAAATATGTAGCCATTTTCATTATTGATATGGTTTGGTTGTGTCCTCTCCTAAATCTCATCTTGAATTGTAGTTCGAATAATCCCCACGTCATGGGAGGGATCCAATGGGAGGTAATTGAATCATGTGGGCAGTTACCCTCATGCTCCTTTTCTTGTGATAGTGAGTTCCCATGAGATCTGATGGTTTTATAAGGGGCTTTCCCCCCTTTGCTCAGCACTCATTCTCCTTCCTGCCACCAAGTGAAGAAGGATATGTTTGCTTCCCCTTCCACCATGATCATAAGTTCCCTGAGGCCTTCCCAGCCAAGCTGAACTGTGAGTCAGTTTAACTTCTTTCCTTTATAAATTACCCAGTCTTGGGTGTGTCCTTATAGCAGTATGAGAATGAATTAACACAACAAATTGGTACCAGGAGTTAGTGGGTCACTGCTATACGGATACCTGAAAATGTGAAAGCGACTTTGGAACTGGTAACAGGTAGAGTCTGGAACAGTTTTGAGGGCTCAGAAGAAGAAAATGTGGGAAGGTTTGGAAATTCCTAGAGAACTGGGGACTCAGAAGACAGGAAGATGTGGGAAAGTTTGGAACTAAAATGCTGATAATAATATGGACAATGAAGTCCAGGCTGAAGTGGTCTCAGATGGAGATGAGGAACTTGTTGGGAACTGGAATAAAGGTGATTCTTGCTATGCTTTAGCAGAGATTGGCAGCATATTGCGCCTGCCCTAGAGATCTGTGGAACTTTGAACTTAAGAGAGATAATTTAGGGTATCTAATGGAAGAGGTTTCTAAGTGGCAAAGCATTGAAGAGGTGGCTTGGGTGCTCTTAAAAGCATTCAGTTTTATGCATTCACAAATATATGGTTTGGAATTGGAACTTATATTTAAAAGGGAAGCAGAGCATAAAAGTTTAGAAAATTTGCAGCCTGATGATGCAGTAGAAAAGAAAAACCCATTTTCTGGGGAGAAATTCAAGCTGGCTGTAGAAACTTGCATAAGTAATGAGGAGACAAATGCTAATCATCCAGACAATGGGGAAAATGTCTCCAGGGCATGTCAGAGACCTTCATGGCAGCCCCTTCCATCACAGGCCTGGAGGCCAAGGAAGGAAAAATAGTTTCCTGAGCCAGGCCCAGGACCCCCTGCTCTGTGCAGCCTTGGGATATGTGCAGCCTTGGGACACGGTGTCCTAAGTCCCAGCTACTTCAACTCCAGCTGTGGCTAAAAGGGGCCAAGGTACAGCTCAGGCCGTTATTTCAGAGGGTGCAAGCCCCAAGCCTTGGCAGCTAACACATGGTGTTGGGCCTGTGAGTGTGCAGAAGTCAAGGATTGAGGTTTGGGGACCTCCGCCTTGATTTCAGAGGATGTACGGAAATGCCTTGATGTCCAGGCATCAGTTGGCTGTAGAGGTGGAGCCCTCATGGGGAACCTCTGCTAGGGGAGTGAAGAAGGGAAATGTGGGGTTGGAGCCCCCACACAGAGTCCCCACTGGACACTGCCTAATGGAGCTGTGAGAAGAGGGCCATCATCTTCCAAACCCCAGAATGGTAGATCCACTGACAGCTTGCACCATATGCCTGGATAAGCTGCAGATACCTAATGCCAGCTGTGAAAGCAGCTGGGAGGGGGGGCTGTACCCTGCAAAGCCACAGGGGTGGAGCTGCCCAAGGTTGTGGGAGCCCACCTCTTGCATCAGTGTGACCTAGATATGAGACATCAAGTCAGACGAAGGAAATCATTTTGGAACTTTAAGGTTTGATGACTGGTGTAATGGATTTTAGGCTTGCATGGGGACTATTGCCCCTTTGTTTTGGCCAATTTCTTCCATTTGGAAAGGGTATATTTACCCAGTGCCTGTACCGTCATTGTATCTAGGAAGTAACTAACTTGCTTTTGATTTTATAGGCTCATAAGGGAAGGGTCTTGCCTTGTCTCAGATGAGACTTTGGACTTCGACTTTTGGGTTAATGCTGGAATGAGCTAAGACTTTGGAGGACTGTTGGAAAGGCATGATCATGTTTTGAAATATGAGGATATGAGATTCGGGAGGGGCCACAGGTGGAGTGATGTGGTTTGGCTGTGTCCTCACCCAAATCTCATTTGGAATTGTAGTTCCCATAATGTCCACATGTCGTGGGAGGAACCTGATGGGAGGTAATTGAATCATGGGGGCTGTTACCCCTGTGCCACTGTTCTCATGATAGTGAGTGAGTTCTCACAATATCTAATGGTTTTATTTGTATTTATTTATTTATTTATTTTTGAGACAGAGCTCTGCTCTTGTTGCCCAGGCTGGAGTGCAATGGCACGATCTCAGCTCACTGCAACTTCGGCCTCCTGGGTTCAAGCAATTCTCCTGCCTCAGCCTCCCAAATAGCTGGGATTACAGGCGTGTACCACCACGCCCAGCTAATTTTGAGTTTTTTTTTGTTTTTTTTTTTTTTTTTTACTAGAGATGGGATTTCACCATGTTGATCAGGCTGGTTTTGAACTCCTGCCCTCAAGTGATCCACCCACCTCGTCCTCCCAAAGTGCTGAGATTACAGGCATGAGCCACCACTCCCAGCCTATCTGATGGTTTTATAAGGGGCTTTTCCCCCTTTTCTCAGCACTCATTCTCCTTGCTACCATGTGAAGGACGTGTTTGTTTCCCCTTCTGCAATGATTGTAAGTTTCCTGAGGCCTCCCCAGCCTTGCAGAACTGAAAGTCAATTAAACTTCTTTTCTTTATAAATTACCCAGTCTCGGGTATGTCCTTATAGCAGCACGAGAACTGACTAATACAATTATGAAATAAAACTTTCACTACTTAGAATTTTTATATTTATTGAAAGGGCTATTTTAAACTTTTTTTTTTTTTTTTTTTTTTTTTGGAGACAGGGTCTCAGTCTGTTGTCCAGGGTGGATTGCAGTGGCATGATCTCAGCTCACTGCAGCCTCCATCTCCCAGGCTCAAGCAATCCTCCTGCCTCAGCCACCTGAGTAGCTGGGACTATAGGCATGCACCACCATGCCTGGCTAATTTTTGTATTTTTTTGTAGAAACGGGGTTTTGCAATGCCCAGGCTGGTCTTGAACTCTTGGGCTCAAGCAGTCCTCCTGCCTCAGCCTTCCAAAGTACTGGGATTACAGGAATGAGCCACCTGTGCCCTGCCTAGACATAGATTTAAATCATGTCTCCCTTTTGTGTGTATATGAAGTAAAAAAAAAAAAATGGCAAAATAAATTTAAGGTATTCCTAAAACTTCTTCACAAAGTCTAACTCTTCTGAATCTCTTTCTTTTCAGTAATAAATTTGACCATATTTAAAAAATTCCATTCATCATGAGGCAACATAAAAAAGTTTTAAAAATCAACAGACTAGTATATTTGCATTATATAAAAAATGTATTGGTATCATGAATATATAATACATTAATAAGAAAAAGACAAAAGGAAAGAAAAGGAAAATGGAGAAAATACTTGAAGGTCCATATTTTTTTTAAAACCTGTATAGGCAAATACTTGAAATTATACCCAGCCTCATTAGAAATCAGGGGGATGAAATTTTTTTTTTTTTAGATTTTTACACTTACAGAAGAGGTAGAAAAATAGTACAGAAAGTTTCCATAAACTCTGTACTTGCTTCTCCTATTTTAACCTTACATAACTATAGAACAATTTTCAAAACTAGGAAATCAACTTTGACATGATAATATGACTTGAAATACAAAATTAATTGGGGCTGCACCAGTTATTCCAACAATGTCCATTTTCTCCTCCAGGATCAAATCTAGGATCCCACACTGCATTTAGTTTTTATGTCTCCTTTGTCTCCCTTCTATGACAGTTCTTTCGTCTTTGTCTTTTACAACTTTAACACTGAAACAGGCTGGGTGTGGCGGATCATGGCTGTAATCCCAGCACTTCAGGAGGCTGAGGCAGGCGGATCACTTGATGTCAGGAGTTTGAGACCAGCCTGGCCAACATGGTGAAACCCCGTCTCTAATAAAAATACAAAAATTAGCTGGGCATGGTGGCAGGCCCCTGCAATCTCAGCTACTCTGGAGGCTGAGGCTTGAGAATTGCTTGAACTCAGGAGGTAGAGGTTGCAGTGAGCGGAGTGAACTCAGGAGGTAGAGGTTGCAGTGAGCCTGGGCAACAGAGTGAGACACTGACTCTCTCTCTATATATACATATACTTTAGAACAGTATCAGTCGGCTATTTTGCAGATTTCCCTCAATTTGGTTTTGTCTGATGTTTTCTCTTGATTAGATTGAGGTTATACATTATTTGGAAGACTACAGAGGTTATGTGCCTATCATTGCTTAATATCAGGGGTATATAATGTTGAAGTGTATTATTACAATTATTATTGAGATGAGGTCACGCTTGTCGCTCAGGTTGGAGTACAGTGGCACGATCTCGACTCACTGCAGCATCCACCTCCTGGGTTCAAGCAATCTTCCCACCTCAGCTTCCCAAGTAGCTGGGATTATAGGCGCCCACCACCACGCCCGGCTAATTTTTCCATTTTTAGTAGAGACGGGGTTTCACCATGTTGACCAGGCTGGTCTTGAACTCCTGACCTCAGGTGATCCACCCACCTCGGCCTCCCAAAGTGCTGGGATTACAGGTGTGAGCCACCTTGCCCAGCCATTGAAGTGTATTATTAATGATGTTTACCTTAATCAGTTGATGTCTGCCAGGATTCGCCATTGTAAAATTACTACTTTTCCCTTTGTAATTAGTGAGTATTTGGGGGCAGGGCAATGCTTTGGTAATATACTGAATTGAATAGTGTCCCCCCTAAATTCATTCCCACCCAGAACCTTAGAATATGACCTTATTTAGAAATAGGGCCTTTGTGGAGGTAATCAAGTTAAGATAAAGTCATACTGGATTAGAGTGGGCCTGAATCCAATGAGTAGTGTCCTTAGAAGAGAGAATTTTATACACTGACTAGAGACATGCAGGGAGAATGCCATATGAAGACAAGAGATTGAAGTGATACATCTAGAAATCAGGGAACAGGAATTGCCAGCAACCCCAGAAGCTAGGAGAGGGGCATGGAACACATTCTCCCTGAGACTTCTAGTCTCCAGGACTACGAAAGAATAAATTTGTTTTAAGCCACCCAGTTTGAGTTCATTTGTAATGGCAACTCTAGGAACTAATGCAAACGTATATAAATATCCTGTTTTTGCTTAAATTTTAGCCCACTATCCATTGGTGCATCTTGCTGAATCTTTTTGGTTCATAGATATCCAGGTTTTCCCACATAGAATTATTTTGAGCCCACCAAGAACACTGATAATGTAGCATTTCCTCAAAGA
Organism: Gorilla gorilla gorilla; assembly: GCF_029281585.2. Lineage (NCBI taxonomy): Eukaryota > Metazoa > Chordata > Mammalia > Primates > Hominidae > Gorilla > Gorilla gorilla. The sequence goes on from NC_073224.2 coordinate 119,173,095, forward strand.
GTGCTTCATGGTTTCCAGGATTTTATTCTGAGCTGCTAAAAGCCACTGGAGTAGGTAGAATTCCAAGCTGGCCACCAAGATTCCCACGGGCGTGGTACGTGTCTTGTATCATCCCATCTTAAGCATAGGTGAAACGTGGATACGAGAAGCTGTATCACTTATATCTCTTTTATGGCAAAGGGATTACTGCAGATATAATTAAGATCTCTAATCAGTTGGGTTAATCAAGAGGGAGATATTCTGGTTGGACCTGACTTAGGTGTATTCTTAAAAGGGAGTCTGTTTGCCGGGCATGGTGGCACATGCCTGTAATCCCAGCTACTCGGGAGGCTAAGGCAGGAGAATTGCTTGAACCCGGGAGGTGGAGGTTGCAGTGAACTGAGATCGCGCCATTGCACTCCAGCCTGGGCAACAGGACAACGGGAGCGAAACTCCGTCTCAAAAAAAAAAAAAAAAAAAAAGGAGTCTAGAGGTGGGAGACAAGAAGTCAGAGATATTTCCTGTTGCCCTTGAAGAGAGTCTTCGAGTTGTATAGCTGTACTGAAATGGATTTTGTCAATAATTACGTGAACGTGGGAGAGAGACTGGAGCCTCATACGGGATGCTGGCTTCAGCTGACACCTTGATTTTAGCGTTGTGAGTGCAAGAGAGGAGAACCCATTTGAGCCCTGCATGGACTTCAGACCTACAGAACTGTGAGATAATACGTGGATGTTGCTCTAAACTGTTATTTGTGGTAATTTGTTATATAGCAGTAGAAAACTAATACAGCCAGCCATACTCCAAATTTGTGTGGTGGCACACTCTTGATAAAAAGGTGTCAATGGAAAGTACAGAAAATGGCCAAAACCCATGTTCTTTTTTCACATGGTCCTGAGTCTGACTGAAATATTCAGATTGCCTTTGTCCAGTCATCCACCGTAAGTGCAAACCAATTTTGTATATGCTTACAATCAACCACATCGGAACCTGTACCTGTGTAAGACATATCCCAATATCAAAGATGTTAAAATAAGAAATAGAAATGAATGTTACAATCAGTAACATACAAACATTCATCAATTAGTTCCACACATATTTCTACGAGCCTAGATGAAATTTTGAGTGAAGCTGTAGCTAATTGAAACTCTGAAGGTTCTGCCTCCTCTTTAGCATTACAGGAGTGACAAAACAAAAAGCATTATCTGCTTTTTCCTATATTAGCAGATAATACCCCTTAATTCACTCTGAAAGTTGCCATGAGATATTATCAGTGAAATAACTGCAGAATGTGAAACATGTCATCTTATAGTTAAATGTGTTTAATATAAATGAGGCAGAGGAAGGGAGAATTAAAAATTAGTAAGTAAAATATTAGCAAGGATTTTTAAAAAAATGTATAATTTATTATATATGTATGTATTCCTTAACAATATGTTGTATAACCCAACAATGAAATATACATCAATGAAAATGACAGCTATAAAACAATAAAACTTGTGAATTCTAGAGACATGTTGAGTGAAAAAAACCAAATCCTTAGATTACATAGAGTATGATACAATTTTTTTGAAGTTCAAAAAGAAAGAAAACTATAAAATAAGTCACTTTAGGGATACATATGTATTTTAGGTCTTTCTACATGCGAACAAAACTATTAAAAAGAGAGCGGGGGGTGGGCAAAGATAGGAGAAGAGCCCAAACAGATAAAATACAAGCACTCAATGTTATTCTTAAGCTAGGTGATGAGTTATTATGCTTGATAATTTATTTGCATTCCACATTTACCCTTTTATAAGCATCAAATATTACATTTAAATATAAGTCCCAAATTATGTATAAAGTGTTGATAAAATTTATATCTGCATGGCTGTTCCTAAAACTATGCTTATTTTATCAAGCAGAGTTCTCGGTTTTAGGCAATTCAGGTTAGTTTTAATAACAGCAAAAAAATGATTTTATTAAAAGTAATTCTCAGGATCTCTAGGACAGCCAGCAAACAAGAATTAGAGGTTACAGGCCACAGTGGCTCACGCCTATAATCCCAGCACTTTGGGAGGCCAAGGCGGGCGGATCACCTGAAGTCATAAGTTCGAGAGCAGCCTGGCCAACATGGAGAAACCCCATCTACTAAAAACACAAAAATTAGTTGTGCATGGTGGTGGGCACTTGTAACCCCAGCGACTTGGGAGGCTGAGGCAGGAGAATCGCTTGAACCCAGGAGGTGGAGGTTGCAGTGAGCTAAGACAGTGCTACTGCACTCCAGCCTGGTTGACAGGGCAAGACTGTCTCAAAAAAAAAAAAAAAAATTAAAAAAATAGAATTAGATGTTATCGCTAACTAAACCACTTTTGCTGTACCTCTGTGGAGATGAATGCAGTAGTGTTGTTAATCACCATCTTCAAAGGAATCTGCATGGTTCCCTCCTTCTTTGTATCACTAATTTTAAAATTGAAGGCAGATGTTTCTTCCTTAGCTGCAAAAGGAGGCTGAGAAAACATTACCTGGTACTTTCAAATTCTTTAGGAGGAAGAAATGCTCTGCCTCATTAGGTGAGGGATTCCTTAAACACAGAAGTTAGGATATTGGGCAGCCAAAAGAGAAATGACAGATGTCTGCTACAGCCCATTCTCTTGGCCATTCAGTATCAACACACTCCTTCAGCTAATTCTTCCAAAACTATATTCAAGGGGAAAGGACTTGACAATATAACAGTCACAGACATGTAACAGTCACAGACACTGTTAGTTGCTTTCTCAATATTCTTTCTTCTTGCTAATACTGATTTTCTTTGGGACAGCTATGTACCCTGCTTTCTTTGCAGGTACCAGTGGCCATTTAACTGGTCAGGCAATTAAGTCAAGGGGAAATCCATTTGGGATTTCTGAGAAAGCTTTGCTTTCCCTCATAAAAGGCGATATATATAGCTGGCACAGGCCATTTCCATTTTTTCTTCCTTGCCTTCAACATGGCCATAACATTTGGCTTGGCAACAACTTTCTAGCAAACACAAGAAAACAGCATGAGGTATGTAAGCCAATATGGTAAGGAGGCAGATTTGAAAGACAGAACTGCACCTTTTCCTGTATATAGTAAGAGTCACTGATTATACATTATTCCTTTCAGTTGAATCACACATACTCTCAGCTACAGCATTCTAGAAAATAGTAATATCTCATTAGTTAAGACTCCATTTATTGAATTCATAATACTTTATAAGCTGTGGTGTTTCTTTTGCACTAATAAAAATAGATTTTGCTAATCAAGAACCACTTGAACTCCCAACAGTATTTGGCATTTAGGCATCTCAAGTTAGTTAGTGATTAAAAATGTGCTTAAGATTCTGTCTGGGTTTGAATCTTGGTTCCAGTTTGGACAAATAACCACCTCCTTGTGCCTGAGTATCTGCAAAATGAGGTACAGTTAAAATGGAGATTACATAATACAGTACCTGACAGGTAGTAAAGCACTCAATAGATGGTAGCTATTATTGGCAATACCATACACACTTCGCTTTTGTGGCACCAAAGTTTTCTATTTCCCTCCTACCCATTTATTATCTCTATTGAATTCTCAAGTTTAAAGTCCCTCTTCTGTATCTTATACATACCATAATGGATTTATCACACTGCATTATAATTTTATATATATACTTGTCTCCTGTACCAGACTTTTTCATTTTTAAATTCATAAGTATTAATGAAGTGGTTGGCACATAGACTATTTTCTTTTTCATCTTTTAGAGTGCTAACTATTACACAATGGGGCCTAGACTAGATATTTTAAAATTAGTGTCTTTAGGAATTGTTTGAGATGATTAGAATACAAATTCTTGAACTTCATCACCAAATTTCTATTTCAGTAGGTCAGGGAAGCACATTTTGAAGAACACTAAAATAGACCTTCAATGTTTGAATCCAATTATGCATAAGGTATTAATATAAGAATTATACATAAGATATTGATATAATACTACACTAATATAAGGTACTATTTGTAGAGTTATACACTGCTGAATATACTGTGCTAATTACAAAGTATTTATGACTCTTGTGAGGACCACTTGGCAAGGTTGCTATATATATGTAAAAAAACCCTCTGCACTTCCTAATTTGACTTACTACTGAGTAAAATTAGCTTATCTTCTCAAAATGCAGTTTTTGTTAGAAAATATAATTTTGAACTAAGATTTTTGCAAACCAGGCAAGTTCTTCATCCACTGAAGGAGAAACTTTAAAATCCACTTAAAATGAAGAACATTCCTCCCCGACTCAATTTTCTAACTACACATTATCTTCATAGCATTAACACCAGCCAGAATTTATATTATGTAGAGCACTAAAAGCTTCTTAGACTTGTACCTCAGGCTTTTAATTTCGCAGGGGGAAAAGTTAGTATGTCGATTTATCCTAACACTTGAGATATAAAGAACTTTATAAACAGCTCTAAAGGAACATAAAGCAGATAAAGGGACACCATATTATACCTTGATTTGATTACTTCATCATTTTCACTGAAATCTGGCCATGGTAGGTTTGGCCGTGGCTGCCAAATGGTATAGAGTACCTGCCTCTTGAATGGATTTATGGGGTCACTTAAGGTATACTTCGAGGCAGATGGCTGGGCTAATAGTTACTTACTTACTCTTGGGAAATGAAATAAAAAATGCTCACACTTGAAGTGTTTTTTTGTCAAATTCTATGCAGGATACCAAACAGAAATTTGAAAAATTCTTAAATGACATATACCTATTCATTAGCATCCACTGCTCTAGATGACATCCATTAGTTATTACTGGGATCAGATGCTTTTAGGACATCTTTAAAATATTTTGTTATTTTAACTGTAGTTCTTTATAGCATTACGAAAGAAATATCACTCACATAAAGCACTAACAACTCTTTTTAGTACTGTGTCTCTCCCATGCAGTATGGTGCTTAATGTTACTGGAAAATATTGACAGGTTTAGCATTATTTCAACTAATTCTGGGCAAATCTAAATAGAATAGCATAACATGAAGAAATTTATAAATTTGAAATGTGAGTAAACTGGGACGGGAATGAGTTGATGAGTGAACCCAGTTGACCACTGGACATTTGAATCTCAATGTTGCCTACACAGCATTATGAGTGTAATAATTTTCATTAGGTAACAAAACTGCTTCCTCACCTTTTTATATAGCTTAAACAAAAAAAAGAAAAAAGATAAAAAAAACCCTGCTTCTATGTAAACAAAAAAAAAGAAAGCCAACTATTAGTGCTAGGAATGAAAGACATCCAATCCAAGTAAGTGATGGTTCTTAACTATAAAATGGAAATTGTATAAAAATTAAAATATAATGTAGAACTAGTAGGATAACATTGAAAAACTGACTACTTATATATTTTTTTTTATTTTTTGTGTGTTTTTGGCTAATTATATTTAATAAAAGCTACTTCTGGTATTTGAACTAAGTGCACATGTGTGCATTCACATACACAGGACAAGCTCCTCAGCTTTGAACAATATGAACTTTGGACAATATGACAACTATAGCATCACTGGGCAAAAAAAATAGCTGACTTATTTCCAAGTATGTTTCCTGGGACTAGCAGTAGGTTCTCTCAAATTAAAAGTAAAGGCACCAGGCTATAAAGTGCCAATTCTTAGCACCAGAGAGACTTAAAATGTCACAGGTGAATGACATTACAAATCAGAGAATCTGCTGATCTAGTTCTGTGGAATTGTATTGTTTTTGTCAAATGGAAAAAAAAAATCAAGGTTTATGCCAAATAGATTTAAAAAGTTAAATCTTTCCTAAAATTTCCTAGAAGTGTATTTTACAATGCTATATAAAATAAATTGCTGGCTTATAAAAAATGCTCAAAGTTTCAGAGATGTGAAAAATAACAAAGAACTGAAAACATAGTTTATATAAATAAAGGTCCCAGAAATGAAAATTAAAAGTAGTCTCTTTGAGAAAGGAATGGTGAAATTCGGCATGTAGTATTCACATTAACACATCTGAGAACTGTGGACAGCCAATATTGACTGGAATTCTAAATTGCCACCTGATACCTTTAATTAAGATTAAATCAAATCTGAGGCAAGACACTTAATGGACAGTACTTGAATGGGAAGACAGTAACTTCCTTCCTTGATAGACAATCTCCAGCCATCATTCAGAGTTCAGTTATTTGATGGCTTGGGAAGCAGTGTCCATTGAGTTTTCTTTTCTGGCTTGAAGAGACTCACTGCTGATGGACAATAATTCTCGAAGTTCCTTATTTTCAAGCTGGAAAAAAAAAGGCATGTTTATTTCTGGTATTTTTACTGTCAAACTGCATTACAACAACACATTATTTTGAGCCAGGAGCAGAACACATTATTTTAATTTTTAAAAATTTATGGAAACAAAAAATCCACTAGTTGAGAATTTCCTTAAATACTACTTATTTATTCATTTAACAAACATTTACATGTAGGATGTAGGCAATGATACTCTTTTGTAGTAGTAATTTACTGAGTAATTTCTATATACCAAGTGTTAGAATTACAAAGGAGAAACAAAAAACAAGGTCCTCTCCATTTGAGGAATTCACTGTTATATGCTTCTTGGTTCCCACAGTTTTACTATTATTTCTTTTATTTAAAAAATTCCTAATGATCGTTTCATTCTGATTAATCTCCTCTCCTGGATATCTTACAGTTCTAGAGAAATGGAAGGAAAGGGGGAAAGGAATTACTTATTGAGCATGTAGCTGGGTACTACTTGGGTGCCCTGTATATGTTATCTCACAATAATCTGTAGGGTAGATATCATTGCCTACATCCATATATTTCAGATGAGGATACTCTGGCTCACAAAATTCCTAAAAGTTGTCCAAATTCAGACAACTTGGATGTGGTATTGCTGGGGTCTGAATCTGGTGGTCATGTCTTTTCTACTTGAAGTATTAAGGTAGAATTTGCCCCACATTTCCTTAGGGCTGTTTCCATAAGTGAGGTAAATCGGGGATAAATAGAAGGTCATGCTATCATTTCATTAGCTCCTAATTCCTACTTGGGACCTGTCACTACCTTTGATTTCCAGAGAGGGTAGCTTCTGCTCTTCATCCTTATTCTCTGCAGAAAACTCTGGTAAACCAAAGCATTTTTAGCTTCACCAAGATGTGCGGAAGTCCCAGCTAGAGTAACTAAGAGATTAGAGCCTGTGGTCGACGAATCTTCTACCACATGAAGTGCTTCCTTCGGTATTTGTATCTGTCTCCTAGCATTTACATACTATTTAATATCATATAATACTAGGGTTATCCCTTCCACTAGACTCTGGGCAGGTATCTGTTTTTTTCTCTCTGGTATTTCTCAAAGGCCCCAGGACAGCACTTTGTAATAAGCAGCATTCAAACCATTTACTGAAATGCTTTGCCTTTTTTTTTTTTTTTTTTTTGAGACAGGGTCTCACTCTGTCACTCGGTTGGAGTGCAGTGGCATGCATGATCATGGCTCACTGCAGCCTTGACTTCCCAGGTTCAGGTGATCCTCACACCTCAGCCTCTGAGTACCTGGGATTACAGGTGTGCACCACCACACCTGGCTAATTTTCTGTATTTTTTTGTAAAGACAGGGTTCCGCCATGTTGCCCAGGCTGCTCTTGAACTCTTGGGCTCAAGCAATTCACTCACCTCAGCGTCTCAAAGTTGAAATGTTTTTCCTTAACAATTTTATGAGCACACTAATACCCCGAACTTTTTTTGTAACATATTCCTATTCTAATCAAAATATGACATAAACATAGCTTTTAAGAAATCAAGACTACAAGGCTTATAAAAGCAGTTCTTTGGCTTTGTACTCCAAATGCAACCACTTTTAACACTTTTATCTATTTCTTTTGGTATTTAATTCTGTAATTCTAAATAATATGCTTATACTGCTATTTCCTGATCATCAATTTTAGACATTATCTACTTCACTTCTTATTATGTCAGATGAAGGATTTTATCTCACATATAACTTCTCCCCTCCACTCCCTCTACCTTCCCATATGATAATACCTCAAGTTCTTGCCAATACATAGTTGGTATTTCCATTGATTGCTGTTTACTATATTTCCTTTCTTCAAAAGGGTATAAAAGGGTACGAAGGAGGAGTTTTAATTTTAAATCATGAGCACACAGAAAACATCAATATATTACAGTGATGGGATAGTGATGGCATATCTTCCAGACTCGGAAAACTATGAAATACTGTGAACCTAAATTAGCTACAATCTTACCTCTAATTGGGCTAATTTTTCCTGAATCTTACAAAACTGGTCATCATCCACCTGAACTGCTTTCCTCATCACTTCTCCCATTTCACAGATTCTGTCAATCTGACTCTCAATTTCCTGTGAAGATATTAAGGAAACAAAGGTGGAAAAATCACCTGTTCTGTAGATATAAAGAACATAAAAGCATGTGCATTACGATTTTTAAAAGTTCATTTAATCTATGATACAGAAGTTACAATGGAGTTTCACTACAATTTTAGTCCTCAGACATGAAGCCATAGTAAAGTGACCTTGTATTCACGGATAATTTTTTTTTTTTTTTTCAAAAAATCAATTGTGGAAGACAGTGTGGTGATTCCTCAAGGATCTAGAACTAGAAATACCATTTGACCCAGCAATCCCATTACTGGGTATATACCCAAAGGATTATAAATCATGCTACTATAAAGACACATGCACACGTATGTTTACTGCGGCACTATTCACAATAGCAAAGACTTGGAACCAACCCAAATGTCCATCAATGATAGACTGGATTAAGAAAATGTGGCACATATACACCATGGAATACTATGCAGCCATAAAAAAGGATGAGTTCATGTCCTTTGTAGGGACATGGATGAAGCTGGAAACCATCATTCTGAGCAAACTATCACAAAGACAGAAAACCAAACACCGCATGTTCTCACTCATGGGTGGGAACTGAACAATGAGAACACTTGGACACAGGGTGGGGAACATCACACACCGGGGCCTGTCATAGGGTTGGGGGAGTGGGGACGGATAGCATTAGGAGGAATACCTAATGTAAAGGACGAGTTAATGGGTGCAGCACACCATCATGGCACATGTATACATATGTTAACAAACCTGCACGTTTTGCACATGTACCCTAGAACTTATTTTAAAAACAAACCAAAAAAAGGCCTCCTTAAGGGGATCCTCATTCCAGTTGTATATGTTCTATTGATACCACTACTAAGGAATACAGTTTTTTAAAATATATATAATGTTTCTTATATTTAAAACCAATAAGTGAAGAGTAGAATGCATTTTCTGTTTTCACTCTTTGCCCAGACATCAAGTTGATAATCATATGGTTATCTGTGATATGCATCAGCTCATAAGTAACCCTTTGGTATGTGAACATGGGGAATTTTAAAATACTGGGCTCTTCAATATGGATTTGTGTTACACTCATGTCATCATCTCATGCCTTCCAAGATTTCAAAGGATCTGATGGCTGTAATTGCAGAGAATAAATGAGTAATCTTTAGTCTATTTCAGAAATAGAAGGCCACATGATTCCCTTTCCATAAAGGACTAAGGTTTCATCCAATGCCAACTCTGGTAAGGCCTTAGTCATTTTTGTGGGTGAAATCTGATTCGATGCAAGCAATGTTATTTTCATTTCTGAAAATTATCTATGTCCAGTGCATCAATCCCCCAGTAGGTCCACACTCCAATAAAAAGATTTGAAATGGAAAAAAAAAATCAATTGTAGTTTAACTACCCATTGGATGTTGGATACTATCTCTAAGTGGCTGTTTAACTTAAATTTGAATACTTTTACTGGCAGGAAGCTTACTACATTCCAAGGTGCTTTATTCCATCTTTGGACATATCACTTAGAAAGTTTATCTATCTGAGTAAACTCTGTCTCTTTCAAGGTTCAAGTTTTTTCCTCCATACGAGAAGAAGATCTATTTTTCTCCTCCAGATGAAAGCCATTCAAATATTTAAAATATCTGTTTCCTAAAACTTTTATGTCAGTAAAATGCATTCAATGGAATTTAAGATGAAGTTTATATTTCACTACATCTCACAGAAGTAGTAGGCTCCAACCCTATACATCTAGAATTAAATGATACAGTACACAAGAATGTACAATGACAACCATGAAGCACCTACAAACATAAGAACAATTACTGAGTCTCCCAAATTAGCAAAGAACAGAAACTATGCCATGTTTGTTTTTTTAAAAAACCATACTTCTCTCCCCCAACAACATAGTATGATACTATGTGGTTCAGTTTACAAAAGGTTTACTGACTGCCTGCTATATGTCAGGTACTATGTTAGGAATAAAATGTGAATTCATGCGCCTTACAAGAAAGGAGCTTAAGTTAAATGTATAAGTAATAACCAACCAAGTGTTTACCAGGCAGCTTCAACACTAACTGGCATTATGTTTGGTGGGAGAGCTAAGAATTAATGAACATTTTCAAAAGAGATCTTGGTGAGGGAGGGGGAACCTTAGTCCCACTCAAATAAAAGGATCTGAGCAGCCCCTATCCTCCTTCTTTCTATTCATATCTTTACAAAGCCCTGGCAAAATAAACAACAAATGTGATAAACATGAAAGGAAAACGAGCTTACTTTTCTTCAAAAACAAGCACACATGGCCAGGCGCAGTGGTTCATGCCTATAATCCCAGCACTTTGGAAGGCTAACGTGGGTGGATCGCTTGAGCCCAGGAGTTTCAGACCAGCCTGGGCAACATGGCGAAATGTCATCTCTACCAAAAAACAAACAAACAAACAAACAAACAAACAAAAAAACCCCACAAAAATTAACAGGGCGTGGTGGTGTGCACCTGTAGTCCCAGCTGCTCCGGAGGCAGAGGTGAGAGGATGGCTTGAGCCCAGTAGGCAGAGGTTGCAGTGAGCCGAGATCGTGCCATTACACCACGGCCTGGTCGACAAGAGCCAGACCCTATCTCACAAAGCAAAAAAACAAGCACACAATCTAAAACAATCTCAAGATTTCAATTTGGTTCATTTCGAATTTATTCAAAGTTTCTTACTGCAGAGTGAGACTGGTGAGCTTTCAGGACTGGTTCAGCATCCACAGCTTTTTTAGCAACCATTAACTGTAACATCTGTTTCCGATATTTGCTCATGATGAGTTCCAAAGCATCCTGGTGTTCCTCCAAGGAAATCCACAGCTCTGTCAAAAAATAAAAGAACTTGGCAGTGATGTCTGAGAGGCAGTTCCCAAATCCAAAGTCTTAACAGTTGGAATTTTGTAACACTATATAGATAATATGAATCTAAAGTTGTAAATCAATGTTTAAGTCCACAAAACTGAACAGTTAAAGTCTATGTGAAAGGTAACTTTCTAGGCAGAGAAGCAAAGTCTTGCAGAAACAACAATGGATGTATCATCAGAAGACATGTGTTTGAGTTCAGTTCTGTAACTTGCTTGGTTAATACTCATAAGTAAATCATTTAGCTTCTTCTGAGCCTATTTCTTAATTGCATTGTGATAGATAAAAATGAAGATATGAGAATACAGTAGAATGATATATGTGAAACCCCTCTGGTAAACAACTATTAATACCACAATCAATAATGTACTAATCAAGCCTAAGAATATATTCCCTTAGAATAAAATTCTGCTGCTTCACCTTGCACAAACAAGAACATAAACAAAACCTTAAATCTTACCTTCAGTGTTTATATTAATACTTAAACATTAAATTTTAAGTCCATGAGGCTATGAACTCTTTTGTTACACATCTGAGGATGCTTAAAAATAAACCATGCAATAATTCCAACTCTACACAGCACCTCTTTGGTAAGCTGCTGCAATATTAGTCAGATGACCTTGAAAAGGGTAATCTAACAAACTTTATTGTTACTGGGCCAGATCAGGAGGACTCTCCTACTAAAAGTACTGACCTGGAAATATATGTACACTTTTGTAAATGTTTAGGGCAATTTTGCAATAACTTTAAACTACTACCAGATATGAAAAGGCCTGACTAACCTCTGTTTTCCTGTTGCAAGTCTCTAATTTGTGTGTTCTCTTGGGACAGCAGAATGTGAGGTTTGTATTTGGACATGTCCTTCATATCGGATGCATCCTCTTGATACTGGACAAATAGAGACAGACTAAGCATGCCTTAAAGAGAACAGCGGCAGATGCAACTGAAGAGGCAGAAGTTAGGGCTCCAGGGCAGGATTCTCAGCCCCGACCCAGGAAAATGGTCTCACCGCCGCCCTCTGAGACCGGGAATAAATTCCAGGCCGAGTTCCCACTTTACCTCGCTCTCCACCCTTCAGTGCCCAGAGTCCGAGAGCACTGGACTCCTACCCTCTGCCTGACCTGGTCCGGAAGCGCTGTCCCCGCCTCCCGCATAGCTGCTACCCGCCGGTGCAGCGCTGCTGACTGATCCACCAGCGACTCGGCGGCCGCATCGTGCTCCCGCAGCCTCTCCAGCAGCGTCTTGGCGTCTGTCAGGATCTTCTCGATGGTGCAGCTCATAGCAGCAGCACGACCCCAGCCCCTGCCGGGATCAGCTACGCGACTCGCTCAGATCTTCTGGGAGTCTGTCTCAGCATTACAGGCGTCATTTCCGGGCACGTTTAAAAGGTGTCTTGGTAGGCGCAATAGGCGCCTGCGCAGTGGCAGCCTATTTTGCGGGTTGACCCCCTTTAACCTGCGGCTTCCTTGCAGTCCTTCCTTGCGTGGAGCCCCAGACCTACGCTTGCCACGCCCTTGGTTTCCAGTTACCACAGCCTGGTGGTCAGGCTATGATTAGCTGGGCAGTGGGAAGGTCTCCTTTCCCTACTGGTTTTCATTGATGTGGGTTGTTCTTCAGTCACAGTTAGTTTCTTTTTATTTTCATTATTTTTTTCTTTTTTGAGACGGAATCTTGCTCTTGTCGTCCAGGCTGGAGTGCAGTGGCGCGATCTTGGCTCATTGCAACCTCTGCCTCCAGGGTTCAAGCGATTCTCCTGCCTCAGCCTCCCGAGTAGCTGGGATTACAGGCATGCGCCACCACGCCGGCTAATTTTTCTATTTTTAGTAGAAACGGGGTTTCACATGTTGGCCAGGCCGGTTTCGAACTCCTGACCTCAAGTGATCCGCCCGCCTCGGCCTCCCAAAGTGCTGGGATTACAGGTGTGAGCCCCCGCGCCTGGCCTACTTTCATTTAATTTTTTTTAAATTGTGGCAAAATACACATAAAATTTAATATCTCAGCCATTTATAAGTGTACAGTTCAGTAGTACATTCATATTGTTATACAGCCACCATCAGCATCCATCTCTAGAACTCTTTCATCTTGCAGTACTGAAGTTCTGTACTCATTAAACAATAATTCCTCATTCTTCCTTATCCCCAGCTCCTGGCAACCACCATTCTACTTTGTGTCTCTACAAATCTGACTATTCTGGGTACCTGACATGAGTGAAATCATACAGCATTTGTATTTATATAACTGCCTTATTTCACTTAGTGTAATGTCCACGAGTTTCATCCATATAGTAGCATATGTTAGAATTGCCTTCCTTTTTAAGGCTGAATAATATATATATACCACGTTTTGTTTATCCATTCATCCGTGGATGGACAGTTGGGTTGCTTCCACCTTTTGCTATTGTCAATAATGCTGCTATTGCAACTGGCTCACGTCTGGCTGCTTGCTGCCTAGAGGCCAAAAACATGAGAAGTGACCTGTGGTGAAAGCTTTACTAATCAAATGCTCGCAGATGGGGAATGGCTAGGCTCATGCCTTCAAAACAGGATTCCACTTTTTTTTTTTTTTTGGTCAAGGTATCCCAGAGACAGTATCAGTGTCCAAACTTTAATTTTGTCCCATATCAATGCCAGGGTGGTGTGCTACCTGCCCTGAGTCCATCATGTCCCTCCTGCGGCCAACTGACTTAGAGTCAAAAGAGTTACAGCCAATTAAACGTTCTAGGTCAGATGGGGAAGGAGGTGGGCAGGCACTCATTAACCTTAAAACCCCTCTTAAGCAATGTTAAGAGGCAAAAACCAAAAGGCAAGGGTTACAAAATTGACTTATCTATAAATTCTATGCATTGAGCTGCTGTAATCTTGGCTTGTTGCAATTAGCTATACAAAATGCAAGCATTTTGTTTAGCTGTTTTGGCATCTGTGTGTCATCCTTGATTTGTAGGGTTAATTTTAGCTCTCAATACTGGCCCTTACAACATTACGTTGTAGTCTCTAGGCATGGCGGGATTGAAGAGTTTCAACTTTTGTAGGTAAAACAAAACAGAAAGAATTAACAACATTTCAAACACAAAGGTCATAAACCCTGCCTAGTTTTGAGAATAACAGGAAAAGAAGTTCATAGGTAGCTAAACACTTAAATTATTTAGTATCAAGGCACAGAATAAATTATATTAATTCAGATAGAGGCAAAATTGTTAAATGAATCTTAATATTTTTGAACACAAGACTGTCCCTGTGTCTCATGAAAGCAGTTTACTTTGTCGCCTTTGCCTGAGTCTAAAGATGAAGCTTTGGTTATTGCAGTTTAGTGTCAGATACTGGCAGGAGTTGATGCCTTCTTTGGATGAGATATGTGTAAATCCCTATAACTTAAAAGCACAAGGATTAGTTAATATCACCTGATAAGGACCTTTTCAAGGAGCTGGAGGTGTGATACCAGAGTCTATGACCTGACTGGAAGCTGTAAAAATATTTTACAACCTTGCAGTGATTAATTTTTATAGCTTCGATAAACCCCAGCAATAAGTCAGAGACTTAATTTACGATTTTGATTTTGAGGACATTGGTCAAAGATTTTAAAAGGCTCAAAACATTTGATCAAAACAAGATAATATTCATTGTAAAAATAATAGTTACTCATTTAACCAAACTGATAATTAAGACTTTAAAGGCAATTGAGAAGGTTACCAGGACATAAAAACCTGAACCCTCTTAAATCTCAGTTTTTCTAGGCAATTAAAAACCCATTAAAGAGAGCATGGGAATTATTTGATAAAACATTAAAATCTTGTTTCTTAAGCAAGTTACTACACAGGCAAAAAACCCCTTCTGCTGTGTGACTGCTTCTCCTTATGGGAAGACCATGTAGGTAACTTGGTCTTACCTACATGGTAAGTATGACCTACAAAGTCATACTTGAAAAAAGTGCTTGAATTTAATCAGACACAAGAAGAGTGTATTCACGATTATGAGTATAGCAAGGGAATACATCTCTCTGAGCAATTGCGTGAGAAGTTTCCTGATTACAACGAAAATCACACATATCAAGAAAAGCCGGGAGTACAGAATCAAGTTATATTGGAGGAAAACACTGCTTTTATAGACTTCTAAGATAAAACATTTCAGCATCAGGCCCCAACAGTTAGAATCAGAGGAAAAAAAATTAGAGGAGCTGATGGAAAAAGTTGAAGGACAGCGTCCTTTTCAAAGGGAGGAAAAAACTGAAAACAGCCAGACACAACAAAAGCTGAACTTCTGAGATATGAATCTGAGAAGTTTTGAAAAAAAAATAGGTGATAGAATTAAAAAGCAAAATTTCCTTTAATTTCATTAAGAGTAAACCAACACCTTAGGAAAACCTTATTTAAACCTAGGGAATCATTCATTATTTTTATTTTTATTTTACTTTAAGTTCTGGGATACATGTGCAGAACATGTAGGTTTGTTACATAGGTATACATGTGCCATGGTGGTTTGCTGTACCTATCAACCCATCATCTAGGTTTTAAGCCCCACATGCATTAGGTATTTGTCCTAATGCTCTCCCTCCCCCTGCCCCCCACCCCCCAACAGGCCCGGGTGTGAGATGTTCCCCTCTGTCCATGCGTTCTTATCGTTCAACTCCCACTTATGAGTGAGAACATTTGGTGTTTGGTTTTCTGTTCCTGTGTTAGTTTGCTGAGGGTGATGGTTTCCAGGTTCATCCATGTCCCTGCAAAGGACATGAACTCATTCTTTTTTTTTTTTTTTTCTTTTTGAGACAGAGTTTCACTCTTGTTGCCCAGGCTGGCGTGCAATGGTGCGATCTCGGCTCACCGCAACCACTGTCTCCTAGGTTCAAGTGATTCTCCTGCCTCAGCCTCCCAAGTATTTGGGATTACAGGCATGCGCCACCAAGCCTGGCTAATTTTATATTTTTAGTACAGACGGGGTGTCTCCATGTTGGTCAGGCTTGTCTCAAACTCCCAACCTCAGGTGATCTGCCCGCCTCAGCCTCCCAAAGTCCTAGGATTATAGGCGTGAGCCACTGTGCCCGGCTGAACTCATTCTTTTTTATGGCTCCATAGTATTCCATAGTGTATATATGCCACATTTTCTTTATCCAGTCTATCGTTGATGGGCGTTTGGGTTGGTTCCAAATTTTTGCTATTGTAAATAGTGCTGCAATAAACATACATGTGCATGATTTATAATCCTTTGGAATGATTTATAATCCTTTGGGTATATACCCAGTAATGGGATTGCTGGGTCAAATGGAATTTCTGGTTCTAGATCCTTGAGGAATCGCCATACTGTCTTCCACAATGGTTGAACTAATTTACACTCCCACCAACAGTGTAAAAGCATTCCTATTTCTTCACATCCTCACCAGCATCTGTTCTTTCCTGAGTTTTTAATGATTGCCATTCTAACTGGCATAAAATGGTATCTGATTGTGGTTTTGATTTGCATTTCTCTAATGACCAGTAATGATGAGGTTTTTTTAATATGTTTGTTGGCCCCATAAATGTCTTCTTTTTTTTTTTTTTTTTTTTGAGAGAGAGTCTTGCACTGTCCCCCAGGCTGGAGAGCAGTGGTACGATCTCGGCTCACTGCAAGCTCCGCCTCCCGGGTTCACGCCATTCTCCTCCCTCAGCCTCCAGAGTAGCTGGGACTGCAGGCGCTCACAACCACGCCTGGCTAATTTTTTTTTTTTTTTTGTATTTTTAGTAGAGATGAGGTTTCACAGTGTTAGCCAGGATGGTCTTGATCTCCTGACCTCATGATCCGTCCGCCTCAGCCTCCCAAAGTGCTGGGGTTACAGGCGTAAGCCACCACACCAGGTATAAATGTCTTCTTTTGAGAAGTGTCTGTTCATATCCTTTGCCACTTTTTGATTGGGTTGTTTTTTTTCTTGTAAATTTGTTTAAATTCCTTTTAGATTCTGGAGATTAGCCCTTTGTCAGATGGATAGATTGCAAAAATTTTCTCCCATTCTATAGGTTGCCTGTTCACACTGATGATAGTTTCTTTTGCTGAGCAGAAGCTCTTAGTTTAATTAGATCCCATTTGTCAATTTTGGCTTTGGCTGAAATTGCTTTTGGTGTTTTAGACATGAAGTCTTTGCCCATGCCTATGTCCTGAATGATATTACCTAGGTTTTCTTCTAGGGTTTTTATGGTTTTAGGTTTTATGTTTAAGTCTTTAATCCACCTTGAGTTAATTTTTGTTTAAGGCAT
Organism: Gorilla gorilla gorilla; assembly: GCF_029281585.2. Classification (NCBI taxonomy): domain Eukaryota; kingdom Metazoa; phylum Chordata; class Mammalia; order Primates; family Hominidae; genus Gorilla; species Gorilla gorilla. The sequence goes on from NC_073224.2 coordinate 119,190,532, forward strand.
AAGGAAGGGGCCCAGTTTCTGTTTTCTGCATATGGCTAGCCAGTTTTCCCATCACCATTTATTAAGTAGGGAATCCTTTCCCCATTGCTTGTTTTTGTCAGGTTTGCTGAAGATCAGATGGTTGTAGATGTGTGGTGTTATTTCTGAGGCCTCTGTTCTGTTCCATTGGTCTATATATCTGTGTTGCTATCAGTACCATGCTGTTTTGGTTACTGTAGCCTTGTAGTATAGTTTGAAATCAGGTAGTGTGATGCCTCCAGCTTTGTTCTTTTGCTTAGGATTGTCTTGGCTGTATGCACTCTTTTTTGGTTCCATACGAAATCTAAAGTAGTTTTTTCTAGTTCTGTGAAGAAAGTCAATGGTAGCTTGATGGGAATAGTACTGAATATATAAATTACTTTGGATAGTATGGCCATTTTCATGATACCAATTCTTCCTATCCATGAGCATGGAATTTTTTTTCCCATTTGTTTGTGTCCTCCCTTATTTCCTTGAGCAGTGGTTTGTAGTTCTCCTTGAAGAGGTCCTTCACGTCCCTTGTAAGTTGTATTCCTAGTATTTTATTCTCTTTGTAGCTATTGTTAATGGGAGTTCACTCATGATTTGGCTCTCTGCTTGTCTATTATTGGTATATAGAAATGCTTGTGATTTTTGCATATTGATTTTATATCCTGAGACTTTGCTGAAGTTGCTTATAAGCTTAAAGAGTTTTTGAGCTGAGACAATAGGGTTTTGTAGATATACAATCATGTCTTTTGCAGACACAGAAAATTTGACTTCCTCTCTTCCTATTTGAATACCCTGTATTCTTTCTTTTGCCTGATTGCCCTTGCCTGAACTTCCAATACTATGTCGAATAGGAGTAGTGAGAGAGGGCATCCTTGTCTTGTGCCGGTTTTCAAGGGGAATGCTTCCAGCTTTTGCCCATTCAGTACGATATTGAGTATGGGTTTGTCATAAATAGCTCTTATTATTTTGAGATACATTCCATCAATACCTAGCTTATTGAGAGTTTTTAGCATGAAGGGATGTTGAATTTCATCAAAGGCCTTTTCTGCATCTATTGAGATAATCACGTCGTTTTTACATGGTTCTGTTTATGTGATGGATTATGTTTATTGATTTGTGTATGTTGAACCAGCCTTGCATTCCTGGGATGAAGCTGACTTGGTCGTGGTGGATGAGCTTTTTGATGTGCTGCTGGACTTGGTTTGCCAATATTTTATTGAGAATTATCACATTGATGTTCATCAGGGATATTGGCCTGAAATTTTCTTTTTTTGTGTTGTGTCTCTGCCATGTTTTGGTATCAGGATGATGCTGGCCTTATAAAATGAGTTAGGGATGAGTCCCTCTTTTTCTATTGTTTGGAATAGTTTCAGAAGGAATGGTATCAGCTCCTTTTTGTACCTCTGGTAGAATTCGGCTGTGAATCCACCTGGTCCTGGACTTTTTTTGGTTGGTAGGCTATTAATTACTGCCTCAATTTCAGAACTTGTTATTGGTCTATTCAGGGATTCAACTTCTTCCTGGTTTAGTCTTGGGAGGTTGTATGTGTCCAGGAATTTATCCATTTCTTCTAGATTTTCTAGTTTATGTGCAAAGAGGTGTTTATAGTATTCTCTGATGGTAGTTTGTATTTTTGTGGGATCAGTGGTGATATCCCCTTTATCATTTTTTATTACATCTGTTTGATTCTTCTCTCTTTTCTCCTTTATTAGTCTTGCTAGCCGTCTATCTATTTTGTTAATCTTTTCAAAAAACCAGCTCCTGGATTCATTGATTTTTTGACAGGGTTTTTTTTTTTTTTTGTCTTGATCTCCTTTTTTGCTCTGATCTGAGTTATTTCTTGTCTTCTGCTAGTTTTTGAGTTTCTTTGCTTTTGCTTCTCTAGTTCTTTTAATTGTGATGTTAGGGTGTCAATTTTAGATCTTTTCCACTTTCTGATATGGGCAATTAGTGATATAAATTTCCCTCTAAACACTGCTTTAGCTCTGTCCCAGAGATTCTGGCATGTTGTCTCTTTATTCTCCCTGGTTTCAAAGAACTTATTTCTGCCTTAATTTCGTTATTTACCCATTAGTCATTCAGGAACAGGTTGTTCAGTTTCCATGTAGTTGTGCAGTTTTGAGTGAGTTTCTTAATCCTGAGTTCTAGTTTGATTGCACTGTGGTCTGAGAGTCTGTTGTCATGATTTCCATTCTTTTGCATTTGCTGAGGAGTGTTTTACTCCCAATTATGTGGTCGATTTTAGAATAAGCGCTATGTGATGCTGCAAAGAATGTATATTCTGTTGCTTTGGGGTGGGTGGAGAGTTCTGCAGATGTTTATTAGGTCCACTTGGTCTAGACCTGAGTTCAAGTCCTGAATATCTTTGTTAATTTTCTGTGTCATTGATCTATCTAATATTGACAGTGGGGTGTTAAAGTCTCCCACTATTATTGTGTGGGAGTCTAAGTCTCTTTGTAGGCCTTTAGGAACTAGTTTTTATGAATCTGGGTGTTCTTGTATTGGGTGCATATATATTTAGGATAGTTAGCTCTTGTTGTTGTGTTGATCCCTTTGCCATTATGTAATGCCCTTCTTTGTCTTTTTGATCTTTGTTGGTTTAAAGTCTGCTTTATCAGAAACTAGGATTGCAACCCCTGCTTTTTTTTGCTTTCCATTTGCTTGGTAAATATTCCTCCATCCCTTTATTTTGAGCCTATGTGTGTCTTTGCACGTGGGATGGGTCTTCTGAATACAGCACAGATAGGTCTTGACTCTTATTCCAATTTTCCAGTCTGTGTCTTTTAATTGGGTCATTTAGCCCATTTACATTAAAGGTTAATATTTTTATGTGTGAATTTGATCCTATAATCATGATGCTGGCTGGTTATTTTGCACATTAGTTGATGTAGTTTCTTGATGGTGTTGTTGGTCTTCATATTTTGGTGTGTTTTTGCAGTGGCTGGTACCAGTTTTTCCTTTCCATATTTAGTGCTTCCTTCAGGAGCTCTTGTAAGCAGGCCTGATGGTGACAAAATCTCTCAGCATTTGCTTGTCTGTAAAGGATTTTATTTGTCGTTCACTTATGAAGCTTAGTTTGGCTGCATATGAAATTCTGGGTTGAAAATTCTTTTCTTTAAGAATGTTGAATACTGGCCTCCACTCTCTTCTGGCTTGTAGGGTTTCTGCCAAGAGATCTGCTATTAGTCTGATTGGCTTCCCCTTGTAGGTAACCTGACCTTTCTTTCTGGCTGCTCTTAGCATTTTTTCCTTCATTTCAACCTTGGAGAATCTGACGATTATGTGTCTTGGATTTGCTCTTCTCAAGGAGTATCTTAGTGATGTTCTCTGTATTTCCTGAATCGGCATATTGGCCTGTCTTGCTAGGTTGGGGAAGTTCTCCTGGATAATATCCTGAAGTATGTTTTCCAACTTGGCTTTATTCTCCCCGTCGCTTTCAGGTACCCCAATCAATCGTAGGTTTGGTCTTTTCACCTAGTCCCATATTTCTTGGAGGCTTTGCTCGTTTTCTTTCTTTCTTTCTTTCTTTTTTTTTTTTTTTTGAGATGGAGTTTCGCTCTTGTTGCCCAAGCTGGAGTGCAATGGCATGATCTTGGCTCACCACAACCTCTGCCTCCTGGGTTTAAGCAATTCTCCTGCCTCAGCCTCCTGAGTAGCTGGGATTACAGGCATGTGCCACCACACCCAGAAAATTTTTGTATCTTCAATAGAGATGGGGTTTCTCCATGTTGGTCAGGCTGGTTTCAAACTCCGGACCTCAGGTGATCCACCTGCCTTGGCCTCCCAAAGTACTGGGATTACAGGCGTGAAACACCACGCCCAGCTGTTTGTTCCTTTTCTTTCTTTCTTTTTTTTTTTCTAATCTTGTCTTCAAGCCTTATTTCAGTAGTTGATCTTTAACCTCTGATATCCTTTCTTCTGCTTGATTGATTCGGCTATTGATACTTGTGTATGCTTTGCAAAGTTCTTGTGCTGTGTTTTTCAGCTCCATCAGGTCATTTATGTTCTTCTCTAAACTAGTCATTCTAGTTAGCAGTTTCTATAACCTTTTATCAAGGTTCTGAGTTTCCTTGCATTGGGTTAGAACTTGCTCCTTTAGCTCAGAGGAGTTATTACTCACCTTCTAAAGCCTACTTCTGTCAATTCATCAAACTCATTCTCCATCCAGTTTTGCGCCCTTGCTGGAGAGGAGTTGCAATCATTTGGAGGAGAAGAGGCATTCTTTTTTTTGGAATTTTAAGCATTTTTGTGCTGTTTTTTCCTCATCTCCATGGATTTATCTACCTTTGATCTTTGAGGCTGATGACCTTGGGATGGGTATTTGTGTGGAGGTCCTTTTGTTGATGTTGATGTTGTTGCTTTCTGTTTGTTAGTTTTTCTACTAATAGGCCCCTCTTCTGCAGGTCTGCTGCAGTTTGCTGGAGGTCCACTCCAGACCCTGTTTGCCTGTGTATCACCAGCGGAGGCTGCAGAACAGCAAAGGTTGCTGCCTCTCCTTCTTCTGGCAGCTTCATCCCAGAGCGGCACTGGCCTGATGCCAGCTGGAGCTCTCCTGTATGAGGTGTCTGTCAACCCCTGTTGGGAGGTCTCTCCCAGCCAGGAGGTACGGGGGTCAGGGACCCACTTGAGGAGGCAGTCTGTCCCTTAGCAGAGCTAAAGCACTGTGCTGGGAGAATGCTCCTTGTCAGGATCTGCTGCACTCTTCAGAGCTGGCAGGCAGGAATATTTAAGTCTGCTGAAGCTGTGCCCACAGCCTCCCCTTCCCCCAGGTGCTCTGTCCCAGGGAGATGGGAGTTTTATCTATAAGCCCCTGATGGGGCTGCTGCCTTTCTTTCAGAGATTCCCTGCCCAGTGAGGAGGAATCTAGAGAGGCAGTCTGGCCACAGCCGCTTTGCCACACTGTGGTGCGTTCGGCCCAATCTGAACTTCCTGGCCTCCTTAGCACTGTCAGGGGAAAACCGCCTACTCAAGCCTCAGTAATGGTGGACGCCCCTCCCCACACCAAGCTTGATCATCCCAGGTTGACATCAGACTGCTGGACTGGCAGTGAGAATTCCAAGCCAGTGGTTCTTAGCTTGCTGGGCTCTGTGGGAGTGGGACCCGCTGAGTGAGAACACTTGGCTCCCTGGCTTCCACCCTCTTTCCAGGTGAGTGAACGGTTCTGTCTCGCTGGGGTTCCAGGCACCACTGGGGTAAGAAAAAAAAAAAACTCCTGCAGCTAGCTCAGTGTCTGCCCAAAGAGCCGCCCAGTTTTGTGCTTGAAACCCAGGGCCCTGGTGGTGTAGGCACACGAGGGAATCTCCTGGTCTGGGGATTGGATTGCAAAAACCGTAGGAAAAGCATAGTATCTGAGCCAGATAGCACAGTCCCTCACGGCTTCCCATGGCTCGGGGAGGGAGAGTCCCCTGGCTGCTTGTGCTTCCCCTGTGGGGTGATGCCCCACCCTACTTTTGCTCGCCCTCTGTGGGCTGTCCCCACTGCCTAACGAGTCCCAATGAGACGAACAGTATACCTCAGTTGGAAATGCAGAAATCTCCCGCCTTCTGTGTTGGTCTTGCTGGGAGCTACAGACTGTAACTCTTCCTATTTGGCCGTCTTGCCAATCTCTGGGGATCATTCTTTAGAAATACTATTGTAAACACTTCCTTTTAAATTATAGCTAACTCGGCTGGGTGTGGTGGCTCAAACCTGTAATCCCAGCAATTTGGGAGGCTGAGACGGGTGGATCACGAGGTCAGGAGATTGAGACCATCCTGGCTAACATGGTGAAACCCTGTCTCTACTAAAAATACAAAAAATTAGCCGGGTGTGGTGGCGGGCACCTGTAGTCCCAGCTACTTGGGATGTTGAGGCAGGAGAATGGCGTGTACCTGGGAGGTGGAACTTGCAGTGAGCCGAGATTGTGCCACTGCACTCCAGCCTGGGTGACAGAGCAAGACTCTGTCTCAAAAAAAAAAAAAAAAAAAATTATGGCTAACTTAATCACACACAAAATTCCTTTGATAAATTCTCCTTCACTAACCTTGTCATAACTTACATGTAACTACGACATGCTTGGGGTTCCTAATTTGTCCTCTTTCCTAAATAATCAGTCATTTTGCTTTAGGACAAAAATTTACCATACAAGATCCTTTTTCATAAAAACTATTCTCTTTTCTTTATAGCATTCCTTATCAAAAATATGCCATAACTTTTTTCACATCTCGCTCCCCTACTTACTGATTTTTTAACCTTCTTCAATAAATAACTTTCAAGTAACCTCCAAATGACACAATTTTTTTTCAATAAGAACACAACTTACAGAAGTGTATATCAGCTAGAATACTTATCCTTTGATACCTTAAATTTTAGTGCAGAAAGCCCTTAACTGTCTGATGGATGTTAGCATTTTATAGATGAAACCATTCCACAGTTTTAGAAATATGTTTTTCTATATCATAACCTTTTCTTAACTGGAAATTACCCAGACATTAAATGAGAATTTATTACTTAATTCAAAATAATTAAAAAATTTAAAATTATACATAAAGTCCACTTATAAGCATTTATCTTACATGTACTCAATTTTTTCATTTTAACAGTTTCTCTAGATTACTTGTGAAAACCGAGATATTACACAAAACTAATTATTATTTGAATTTATTTCCCAGTTAATCATTTTTAAAGTCGGAATAGCAGGTGAACACTTAAGTAAGAACCTTAAAGTTAAATGCCTTTTGCTGTTAACGCAGAAGATTCAGCTATTTTCATTGAACCAACAATATTAAATTAGTCTTATTTGACAAAAAAAATCACACAAAGATTATTCTGTTTTTGGCTGGGTTTATAGTCTCACAACCTTTGTGACAAACCCTGACATCTTAATATAGAGACAGATACAAATATAAAATCATTTGTTCAATAAACTCAGACAAAAATGTATGCTGACAATTCTGATGACATTTCTATTTTTACCAATTTTTTTTTGAGACAGAGTCTCACTGTTGCTCAGTATGGAGTGCAGTGGCGCAATCACAGCTCACTGCAGCCTTGACCTCCCCAGGCTCAGGTAATCCTTCCAGTTCAGCCTCCCGAATAGCTGGGACTATAGGCATGTGCCACCACACCTGGCTAATTTTTCTATTTTTTGCAGAGACTGGGTCTTGCTACATTGCTCAGGCTTGTCTAAACTCCTGGGCTCAAGCTATCTTCCTGCCTTGACCTCTCAAAGTGTTGGGATTATGGATGTGAGCCACCATGCCTGGCCTATTTTTGTCAATAATTTTAAAGCCAGTTTTATTTACCAAAGATTCATGTAAATTTGAAAAGCATTTGGACTTAATTTATGAGTACCCATTTACTTTTAAGCCAGTTTTGTAGCATGCTAGACACAACATATAACATAATACATGTACATACCCATAAGCTTATCAAAACATGTATACATACATGCACAAAGGTCCAATAGCTTTTACCTCAGAACTCTAGCCATAAGATAGCAATACAAACTCACCACTTTACAAAAGATAGCTGAATCCAAATTATTTTTCTGATGAAATTGGAACCTGTTCACATGGCTAAAACCTGATAGGTAATCTAAGGAAAGCTGTGGACCAGAATTTGGGTAAAGTAGTTTTCATGGCAGTTTTGATTTTAAAAACATCTTTTACCTCTTTTTTTTCTGTCAGTTTCAAATAAGTTTCTAATGTTTCCATTTTAGCCAGAACTGGCTGATGTGTATAAGAAAAATGAAATCTCCAAGTAACCTTGAAACAGTAAGTTTTATTTCAACACCAGTAGCTTAGTAACAGGTTCAAAGTAGGCAGAAAAGAAAATAAATTGATAGCTTTAGAAGACTTCTTAACTTTATAGTTGCAGGCTAACCATTTGAACTCTGAATTTTCCTTAGTATAATTTGCCCATTAGTTAAAAATGTGCACAAAAACTGGCAATAATATATAACCAGCTGGAGTCCCAGATAGTCTAGGAAAAAGTTCACATGCTTCCCCACTACATCCCCCAAAGCTTGACACAGTTACAGGAAATATTCTGGATTCCCCAAAAGGATGACAATATCAGGGGCCAGGAGATTGAAAACTGTTTCTCCCCAAGGAGGACAGGAGCAGCCTATCTTGCTGCCTTCTGACAAGCAGATGAGACTGGTCTTATTGGGTGGGACAGAGACTGTGCTAAAGTACTCTGGGAGGGAGGGGTAACAGTAAACAGAGACACAAACACAAACAGATCTGATGTAGACCCAGCATTCCAAATTGATCCTAAAGAGGGAAGACTGGAGAAAAATCCTGAGATCTTGTGTGAAACCCAGGTGGCACCACAGAGTGACCTGCATTCAGTCCAGATGTCACAGAGTCCTACACAGCACCACAGATGACCTATACCAGGTCCATGTAGGGGAGACATGAAGGGGAGAGAAGGGAAAATCCCCAAGACAAAAGCAGTCTTGGCAACTGCTGGGAATTCCCTAAGGTCCCAGCTGTGAGGTCATCTAGCCATGAGAAGCTGGAGTTTGCAAGTGGACTCTGTCCTGCCCAGTAGCATGGGTGGGTAAGCCCTGGTGCACGCCACAGCCAATTGCTCCACTCATTGGAAATCAAGTGTACAGGCTGAGTTGATCAAAATACACAGTTCCTCACCTGGGGCACCAGATTTGTAACCAGAATGCCCTTTGGCCATTCCCCAACTGCTAGCATTAGTCGCTAATGCTAAAGTTGCTTTTCTTTCACCACACCTTGCTTCTCCTGTATTTGGCCTCTGAGTGCTAAGCAGTAGGACTTAAGCCAGTCACACTATGACCATGAGTGTACAAATATTCTTTAAGTCCCCGCCTTCAGTTCTTCTGGGTAGATACACAGAAGTATAACTGGGGAGGCATGAAGTTGAAAGGAGTTCTAAATTTCAAGATAATCCAACACTTCCATCTCACCCATCAATAAACCAATCTTTAGTGTTGTTTTGGGGAAATTATACAAATTACCCAAGACCGCTTTTACTTGTTCTGAATTATTTTCATTCTGGTCTAATTTCTGTCTGTCTCCTGTTTCTTGGCTATATTTGCTCCTTATTATTTCACTCTTGCTCTTTGGGCCAGAAAGCAATTGCGCATCTCCCTAACTTTATGCTCAACTCTCAGACTACCCTATTTACAATTCCACTTCTGCTTCTTTTTGGGTATATACCTTGCCCCAGTGATCCTTTGAGGATTGAAATGCCAAATCTGACCCACAAGGCAGTGTTCCTGCCACACCTGAACTCTAGTGAGGGAGGGACTTGTACATTTTATTGCAAATTCCTCTTCCAATACCATGCCCATTGCTATAGCCATACCACACAGACAGGATAACAGGCTTACTTTTGTCACTGAACATGAGAAATGCTGCAGAAGTATGGGAGTACAGGGCTCTGCAAGTAGAAGGTGACCCCACTGGTCCAATAACAGAGGCAAGGGCAGAGCTACTGTACTTTATCTGGCCAGTACCACTCACACAGCTCCTTTGAGTCATGTCCACACATCCATACCATACCTGTTAATGCCACCTCTGGAAAAAATTTTCAATAATTCAAAATGCAAATCTTTATAGAAACTTATAATCTATGGTGGGAAGCATAGATGGAAAGCATTTCATGTCCCGTACTGCATTTACTAAGTATCCTATTTTACTCCTTTCTCCTTTCCCATATGGTCAGTTTTGAGCTCTCAGAGCTGGTTTTTTCCCCTATTGATGCCAATTAATGGCTGGTTTTCTAGGACTTAGGCTTGAAAAACCAAAGGCCTTCATAATTATGGTGAAAGAAATACTAACAAGATAAGGAGAAATGTTTAGTCTTCTCCAAGAAGGTCAGTAAATAGATACTAGTTTGTATCATAAAATTCTCCTTGTAAATATTAATTTTAATTAAGAGTCTTGTAAGACACTATGACTTCAGAGATTGTTGCTGTGGCCTCTGAAAGTAACCTTTAATATCGAAAATTCTGTAATTCTGGTTGGTTGTCTTGATAATTTCTTGTCCTGGTAATAGTATTTTAATTGAGTTCCCTATTTTCTAAAAGGTTTAAATACACATTGTAGTAGATTGAATTGTGTTTCCCTAAAAGATGTGTCCAAGCTATAACTCCCAGTACCTGTGAATGTGGCCTTATTTGGAAAAAAGGTCTTTGAAGATATAATTAAGGAAGGGATCTCGAAATGAACTCATCCTGGATTAGAGTGGGCTGTAAATCCAATGACAGATGTTCTTATGAAACAAAAGAAGAAGACACACAGGGACACACAGGACAGAATGTCATGTAAAGATGGAGGCAGAGACTGGAGTGGTGTCTATAAGCCAAAGAATGTGAAGGATTTCCTCTAGCCATCAGAAGCTAGGAGAGAGGCATGGAATGAATTCCATCAGAAACTCCAAAGTAACCAACCCTGCTGACACCCTGATTTCAGACTTTTGGTCTCTATAACTGTGAGAGAATAAATTTTTGTTGTTTTAAGCCACACAGTGGTAATTTGTTATAGGAATCCTAGGAAACTAATATATACATATAAGGTTGATTTCTCTAAATGAAATGACAGGGAGTATATGGGAACTTTCTATTCTTTCTCAGTTTTGCTGTGAACTTAAAACTTCTCTTAAAAAATAAAGTTTTTTAATGGTTAAAAGTCATCTACATCTTTCATTGATTGCTTAATTATAATAACATTATATTTGCCTAAGTAAAAATGATATAATTGTTACTCAAAAAAGGTATTATAGCATTTCCTTTTCAAACCAAAAGAAGACTGTTGGCTCTTCCTGCTTCTTTCACATACCTGGGGGGAAAACTAAAACCAACGACTCAGCTAGATTCCTTTTTAAACAAAAAGTCTGCTATCTGTGTCTAATTTTAATTAAAAGAGAAAGACTCCTTGCCAGCTACCCCCATGACCATCACTGCTGCTGCCACCACATAAAAGGAGAAATGGTGATAGCAACATGGTGGACACCCAGAGGGTCTCACAGTCTCTACAGACCTGAGAATGGTAGCTGAGAATTTGGCTAGGGATCTTACCAGAGGAGTTCACTGCAACTTCAGGAGGTGCCAAAGTGGTCCTGGAGCTGAGGACTCCAAGAAGCATTGTCTAAACATGGAACAACATGGGTGGTACAGCTCTGGGGAGGTATGAGATCTTTACCACCACCATCGCCAGTATGATGAGGGAGGTTTGCCAGATCCTCAGTGAGCCTAGAGAGGATGGAGCAAACTAGCCCAGGAATGGATTCTGACCGGCAACACCTCCACAAGGCTAGGGTTGGGTTGAGACAGAGGGGCACCCTTCACCCCCAACACCAAACATCCACACTCCATCACAGATTAAAGCAGGGAAAAGAGAGGGAAATCTGAAAGACTAAATCATACATAAGAATCCTATTCACCTTAAGAGACTGTTCAATTACTTAACCAGACCAAATTTATCAGACTCAATTAAAAGCTAGGGGTTTTTTCCCCGTATCACCTAATGGAGTGGGTATGGGGGCTCACAAGAAAAAGCAAATTTGTTATAGAAAATCAGCTAAAATTTCTTTGCACATCTATGTGCTAAAAGTAATTTGTGACTCCACTGCACACATTTTTACATATTGATCAAAATTTTTCAGCATGCTTGTGAAAGATTTGGAGCAAAATAGATGAGAACCAGTGGAGTGAATGAAGAAATGTTAGAGATTAAAGTAGAATTTCTCAACCCCAGCACTATTGCCACTTTGGACCTAAAAATTCCATGTTGTGGAGTCTGTTTTGTGCATCTAAAGATGTTTAACACCGTCTCTACCTTCTACTCACTAGATGCTAGTGGCATTTTCTTCCAGCCATGACAATAAACATGTCTCACAAAATTACCAAATATTTTGTAGTGGGCAAACAAGCCCCCATTTGAAAACCCCTAGGCTAAATGGTGCTTTCTCAGAGTCTTATAGTTTTAGTTTGTACATTTAGGCTTCTTATCCATTTTGAGTTAATTTTTGTATATAATGTGAGGTAGTCAGTTTGCTGCCAAATGAGTTATAAAAAAGCTTTGAATTTTAATATATTTTTGGATTTTGGAAGTATATTTAAGGGACTGTGAACTTGTATTATCCTGTCCTCTGGTCACAGCTGGTCAAAGTAGACATGGACAAATCACCTGAGCTAGAAAGATTGTCATTTTAAGGACTGTAGGTTATATCTATATTGAATAATGATGCTTGGAATTGTATATAGGTATTTTAGTCACCTGTTTTAGTCTTGGAGATGTTGAGTGTATTAGTCTGTTCTCACATTGCTATAAAGAACTACCTGAGACTGGGTAATTTATAAAGAAAAGAGGTTTAATTGGCTCACTGTTCTGCTGGCTGTACAGGAAGCATGGCTTGGGAGGCCTCAGGAAACTTACAATCATGGCAGAAGGCAAAGAGGAAGGAGGCATGTCTTTCATGGCTGGAGCAGGAGGAAGGGAGAGAACGGGAAGGTGTTACACACTTTTGAACAATGAGATTTTGTGAGAACTCACTCACTAGCATGAGAACAGCAAGGAGAAAATCTGCCCCCATGATATAGTCACCTCCCACCAGGCTCCTCCTCCAACACTGGGGATTACAATTTGACATGAGATTTGGGTGGGGATGCAAATCCAAACCATATCATTGAGTGAAGAATAATACTATTTAATGTTTTGGGGAGGGCCCTGACACAGTGATAGAAAACAAATTAATATGCCTCCATTTTAGATACATGTTTGGGTTAGTAGTATGAATTATGTGCATATTTTGCCTGCAATTTCATCTTTTACAGAACTGGCTGCCTACAAAGTTGATTGTTTTCTTCAAATTCCAGACTTAGGCTGCTCTATGACAGACTATAATCATTATTTTCTTTGGGAGTTGTGTGTATTTTTGGTTTAAATATTTGCTCAGGATGGGCGCAGTGGCTCATGCCTGTAATCTCAGCACTTTGGGAGGCTGAGTGAGGCAGGTAGATCACTTGAGGCCAGGAGTTCGAGACCAGCCTGGCCAACATGGCAAAACCCCATCTCTACCAAAAATACAAAAATTATCTGGGCGTGGTGGTGCACATCTGTAGTCCCAGCTACTTGGGAGGCTGAGGCAGGTGAATTGCTTGAATCTGGGAGGCGGAGTGAGCCAAGATTGCACCACTGTACTCTAGCCTGGGTGACAGAATGGGACTTTGTCTAAAAAGAAACGAACAAACAAAAAATTGCTCAAAAGAGATTGGAAGAACAGACCAGAAGAGAAGCATGCAGATCTGAAGTCCTTTTCACTGTAACCTGGAGGACAGTGTGTGAAAAGGAACTATACTGTGTCTGTCATAGCAGTGCCTAAGCAGGACAGTCAGTGAACAACATGGTCCTAGTTAAGGCTGAATAAATCAGACTTTGGGAACTGTACTGTCAACTATAATGTATTGGCTTCCTGGAGCCAGGGTCCATATCATACTTTGCATGGCAGGAAATAGGAGTGCTTTCCTGAATACAATGCACGTTCCCACTGTCAGTCATCCTCAAGGAAGAAATGTGGCCCATAGGTAGAGAAGGACAGACTTTTCTCTGGCTGGGTCTGTGAGAAAGATAAACTATGGTTTGGGGAGGAAAAGACAGCATTGAAGGGACTTCTGCTGCTGTAGTCCTGACCTTGAGAGGGAAGCTGTATTCTATAATTCTGTGACCAACTGAAGGGTAAAGGGAAAGATGACTGCTGAGAAACCCTCTGGGGTCAAGTATGGCCAGTAGATTCTAGAGTAATGATAGCTGTGCTTTGTTTTAAATAATCATCTTTCCTGTGTTATTGTAGTTCTTTTATCTTGAAGTCAGCAGTTAAATTTATAACAGTATAGCCTAACATTTCCTGCACTTTGGGATTTTAGGGAGATGCCTATGTCTATACTTGGGGTAAGGTATTAAGGGGATACCTCTGGCAGGATGGAGAAATGACTTTGAGAGAGTAGGAAGAGATATTGTGAGAAACAAAGAAGTAGTCTGGGGTAAGAGATGGCAGGAAACAGTAAGAATATGTTTGTGGAAGATGTAAACATTTCCCAGGGAATCTTAGAAATGCTTGGGGAGTAGACAAAACTCCCCGAAGTTACATAAGATGAGGGCTTAGACTGTGTTAACAGAACCTGGGCAACATAGAGAGACTCTGTCTCTACAAAATATTTAACAATTAGCTGGGTGTGGTGGTGTGTGCTTGTGGTCCCAGCTACTAGGGAGGCTGAGGTGGGAGGATCGCTTGAGCCCAGGAAATTGAAGCTGCAGTGAACTATGATCATGCCACTGCACTCTAGCCTCGGTGTTAGAGTGAGACCCTGACTCAAAAAACAAAACAACAACAAAAAAGACTATGTTAATAGGACATTAAAGAGAAAAGCAATCCCCTTGATTCTGAACTTGGGGGATGTTTGAAGGTTATACTTGTAACCCAAAGAAACTTGACTAAGGCATACCAAGATATGTTAGGACCTTTTAGAGGGCAAAGATCTGGGGCAAACCCTTGATTTGCCAGCCTTGGCAGGGTAGACCTGAATGTGGGGAGTGAGGAGCTTCCCCTGATTCCACATCTTTAAGTCAGTCTGGCATACATGATAATGTTAACTGTAGACGGTCTGATGCTGCTTGTGTCCTATCCTCTCCCGCTTTTCACTATTAGTTAAAATATATCTAACCATATTCCCATCTGACTCTGATTCTTGGCTTCATCTCTTGTTTACAGTTCTGCTCTTGTTCATCGGACCAGCATTCATCTTTGATCTTCCCTGTTGTATTCTTGGCCTTTTCCCAAGGAGTTGTCTCAGATCCACCTTAGGACTTCAGGTCTCAAAATCAAGTTGTGTTTGGGTTGATAAAAATTCTCTAAAATTAGATAGTGGTGATGGTTGCACAACTCTGAATATACTAAAAAACACTGAAACATATATTTTATCATATACTTTATTTATTTATATATATATTTTGAAATCGTCTCACTCTATTGCCCAGTCTGGAGTGCAGTGGTGTGATCTTGGCTCACTGCAACCTCCACCTCCCGGGTTCAAGCAATTCTCCTGTCTCAGCCTCCCAAGTAGCTGGGACTACAGGCACGTGCTGCCATGCCTGGCTAATTTTTTGTATTTTTAGTAGAGATGAAATTTCACCGTGTTAGCCAGGCTGGTCTTGAACTCCTGATCTCAGATGATCCACGTGCTTCAGCCTCCCAAATTGCTGGGATTACAGGCATGAGCCACTGTGTCTGGTCTGAAACATATAGTTTAAATGTGTGAATTTCATAATATGTGAATATATAAGTATTTACTTACATATATATGTTTTATATATATATTACATATATATTATATATAAGTATTTACTTACATATAAGTATGGTATGTAAGTAAAACTGTTAAAAACATTAAGCTCTGGATCACTGGCCAGTGCACAATAAAAATAATAGTTTACATAGCATTCACTGTATACAATACAATGATCTAAACTCTTCATTTGTAATTCTCACAACAGTTCTATGAGGTAGATATTATCATTATCCCTACTTTTGCAGAGAAGAAACATGAGATGCAGTGAAGTTGTGTAATTTTCTCTAGGTCTTACAGCTTCTATGTGCTCAGAGCCAAGAGAAGAGCAGGGAATCTGGCTTCAAAAGCAGTTCTCTTTACCACTATGCTATAGTGTGCTGTTAGGAAAGTGTGGGAAGTTTAGTGTATCTGTTTTACCCATCAAAAAGGGAGATAAAGTTAGGTGCTAAGGACGAGAGTAGGAGCAGTCACTGAATGATGCACATGTTTAGAATAATTACTGAAGTGAGTCAGAGGGTGTATCATTAATCTATTGTTGCCTAATAAACTACTCCAAAACGTAGTGGCTTAAAACAAAAACCATTTATTTTGTTCATGAACCTGCTGGATAGTTTTGGTCTGAGTCAGGTTCATCCGATTCTGGTTTGTGATTTGTTGGTTGGCTGAGACTAGTTGGTCCTGGAAGGATTCACTCACATGTCTGTCTGGTGGTAGGCTGGCTGTCAACTGTGGTGATGAGGGTGACTGAATCATGTGTCTCTCATCCTGTATCAGGCTAGCCCCAGCTTGTTCACATGGCTACAGGATTACAAGATCATTCTAAGTTCCAACATGCAAGTGTTTTTTAAATCTCTGCTTGCTCATGTATGCCAAAATGTTTCATTGGCCAAAGCAAATCCTGTGGTCAACCTGTATTCAAAAAGTAGTGAAATATTTATTATTATTATTATTATTTCAAATCCCCTACTTTAAGAAGCATGGTGTGGAGAAATAAATCCCACTTCTTTAGGGCAGGGAAAGAATGCATGGCCATTTTTTTTTTTAATGCCTCCTTTTAATCATGCAAACATATATGACAGTAAATATTAAATAAGAAAAAAAAAATGGTACTATTAAAGGACTTCATGCCTTCCACAAACCTAGAAGGTAAACAAGTGTCTACTTGTTGGAAAAAACAATTGTAATTTCCCAAGAATATATCTGATGGAGAACCAAGTTTAGATGGCCATATCGGGAAGATTACTCCCAGTAAATAGATCTCATTTGCTATGAATCATGGACATTTAACAACATATGCAAAATGTTAAGACTTAGAATTGTATTTCCCAAGGTCTTTTTTTTTTTTTTTTTTTTTAATTGATCATTCTTGGGTGTTTCTCGCAGAGGGGGATTTGGCGGGGTCATAGGACAATAGTGGAGGGAAGGTCAGCAGATAAACAAGTGAACAAAGGTCTCTGGTTTTCCTAGGCAGAGGACCCTGCGGCCTTCCGCAGTGTTTGTGTCCCTGGGTACTTGAGATTAGGGAGTGGTGATGACTCTTAAGGAGCATGCTGCCTTCAAGCATCTGTTTAACAAAGCACATCTTGCACCGCCCTTAATCCATTTAACCCTGAGTGGACACAGCACATGTTTCAGAGAGCACCGGGTTGGGGGTAAGGTCATAGATCAACAGCATCCCAAGGCAGAAGAATTTTTCTTAGTACAGAACAAACTGGAGTCTCCTATGTCTACTTCTTTCTACACAGACACAGCAACAATCTGATTTCTCTATCTTTTCCCCACATTTCCCCCTTTTCTATTCGACAAAACCGCCATCGTCATCATGGCCCACTCTCAATGAGCTGTTGGGTACACCTCCCAGACGGGGTGGCGGCCGGGCAGAGGGGCTCCTCACTTCCCAGAAGGGGCGGCCGGGCAGAGGCGCCCCCCACCTCCCGGACGGGGCGGCGGCCGGGCGGAGGCGCCCCCCGCCTCCCTCCTGGACCGGGCGGCTGGCCGGGCGGGGGCTGCCCCCCACCTCCCGGACAGGGAGGCTGCTGGGCGGAGGGGCTCCTCACTTCCCAGACGGGGCGGCTGCTGGGCGGAGGGGCTGCTCACTTCTCAGTCACGGCGGCTGCCAGGCAGAGGGGCTCCTCACTTCTCAGACGGGGTGCCCAGGCAGAGACGCTCCTCACTTCCTAGACAGGATGGCGGCCGGGAGGAGGAACTCCTCACTTCCCAGACTGGGCAGCCGGGCAGAGGGGCTCCTCACTTCCCAGACGATGGGTGGCCAGGCAGAGATGCTCCTCACTTCCCAGACGGGGTGGCGGCCGGGCAGAGGCTGCAATCTTGGCACTTTGGGAGGCCAAGACAGGCGGCTGGGAGGTGGAGGTTGTAGCCAGCCAAGATCACGCCACTGCACTCCAGCCTGGGCAACATTGAGCACTGAGTGAACGAGACTCCGTCTGCAATCCCAGCACCTTGGGAGGCCGAGGCTGGCAGATCACTCGCGGTTAGGAGCTGGAGACCAGCCCGGCCAACACAGCGAAACCCCGTCTCCACCAAAAAAACACGAAAACCAGTCAGGCGTGGCGGCGCGCGCCTGCAATCGCAGGCACTCGGCAGGCTGAGGCAGGAGAATCAGGCAGGGAGGTTGCAGTGAGCGGAGATGGCAGCAGTACAGTCCAGCTTCGGCTCGGCATCAGAGGGAGACCGTGGGGAGAGGGAGAGGGAGACCGTGGGGAGAGGGAGAGGGAGACCGTGGGGAGGGGGAGGGGGAGCAATGCATGACCATTTTTGCCATCTGCTATAGAAGGAGAGGTAACAATGGTTAAAGATTAATGAGGGGTGTTAAGGGTCTAACTAAAATTAGAAATGATACTTTTGTCATAGCACAATCCCTATGATTTTACATTTTGTGTAGCGTGGCTCAGCTTCTTAAAGGCAGATTGTGGTACTAGAAGTGGAAGAGAGTGAGACCTTTGGGAATTAGTCATGGTACCCACTCAAAGAAGGTGGCAGTGGACCTAGGGATATGGTATTTCGTGGATAGGGTGATACCCACCTGATGTGGCACTGGTACTTAACAAAGGCAGTCCCATGCAGTAGAAGGTAGCGAGTAGAGATCACTATTTTAGTGAGATAGACGAGGCTAAACAACAAGAATTTCAGATAATTTTTGACCAGTCATTTTTGTTGTCACATGTGATGCATTCCTTAGAACATCCGTAAATATGAGTGTGGAAGACAGGTGACTTGAAGAGAGAGTGAAGGCAAAAGCCAGAGATACACTAAATCTTAAAATTCTGTACACAATATAAACCACAATTCCCAGGAACAGAGTGGCTTCAATTTTTAATAAATTGGAAAGTTGGGTTAGATAAGCATGCTTACTTTATTTTTTTTCGTTTCTTTTTAAAAATTTGTGAGTGGTTTGTGTATGTGTGAGAAGTACTGGCAAGGTTATACGTTAGCTTTGTTACTCCTGAATGGGTTCATAGTGGTGGTATAGTCAAATTTCTCTACTGGACTGATGCCAAGGCTTCTGCTTTTCCATTTGCAAGGTTGCATATGTTTTTAATAAAGGTTTATAATTGTAATGTAATTTCTAAACAATGTGAACATTTTTCAGGTATCACTAGACATTTTTTTTCCCTGTAAAACGTGCCTTAAGGCGAGGTGCAGTGGCTTATGCCTGTAATCCCAATATGCCTCTGTAAGCCAAGGCAGAAGAATTGCTTGAGGCCAGGAATTTGAGACCAGCCTGGGTAATATAGCAAAGGCCCTGCCTCTGCAAAAAACTATACATAAGAGTAACTGGGCATGGTGGTGTGGTAGCTACTGGGAAGGCTGAGGCAGGAGGATTGCTTGAGGCTAGGAGTTCCAGGTTGCAGTGAGCTATGATTGCACCACTGCACACTTACCTGGGTGACACGGCAAGACTCTGTCTGTAAAATAAGGAAATAAAATAAAACATAAAATGTGCTATAGGGATTCTTTGGTGAATTTGATTTGATGACACGTCTTTGTTAAATAAGATGAAAGTAGTAAGTAGTAACAAAACTTAAACCTACTATCTCCAACCAAAAAGCACAAAAATGTCTTAAATAATAATAATCACAACAATAATGAACATTTATTGAACACTTTATATGTTTTAGGCATCTGATAAGCATTTACAGGTATTTGTTCATTTATTCTTCACAATATTTTATGAAATGACTACTAGTAAAGGGTATTGGTGTGTTTTAAAACTTTCTAAAATGTTCTTCAAATGTGATAATCGTAAGTTCACTCATACTAATCAACTATTAAATTAGTATGAATTTAAAACAGACAAGGCATCCTTGACCAAAAGAGATTCAAATTTTCAGTTCAGATATTCCTTAAAAACTATATGATAAAAATCTGTTGTTATGCCATCTTATCAGTAATATTACTCATATTAAAATAACAGAACTTCTTTGAATTGATTTTATTCTTGATTTCCTGCCAGAAGATTCCCCTGGTATTTACTTTTTAAAAATGTCCCATTAAACTTTACTTTCAGAACATTAACCATTTAAGTAATTAATTTACACAGTTTTATTAAAAGTTTAAAGTATTACTAATTTCATTCAACATTATTGTTGTTTAGTATATTCATTGAAATTTAAATGACCATTGACATATGGAATATTTAATCAGATTTTCTTAGCCATTTAAAATTCACTCAAGGAATAATATATAATATAATCGATGGAAGTGTAGTGGAAATTCAATTCAATTGTTAAACAATTATTTTAGGCCAGGTGTAGTGGCACACGCCAGTAATCCTAACACTTTGGGAGCCCAAGTGCAGGGATCACTTGAGACTAGGAGTTTGAGACCAGTCTGGGCAAGGTAGGAAGACCCCCATCTCTAAGGGGGAAAAAAAAAAGCTGGGCGTGGTGGCACACACCTATGGTCCCCAGCCACTCGAGAGGCTGAGATGAGGATTGCTTGAGCCCTGGAGGTCAGGGCTGCAGTTAGCTGTGATCACTCCAGGCTGGGTGATAGAGCAAGACTCTGTCTCAAAAAAGAAAAAAAAATTCTGAATTATCTAGGAGAAAGAAATACAATGTATGCTTAAGCTGTAGACAACACAACTGAGCCATTTACTTAGATTATTTATGTTTGTGTTTCCTTGGGACTTCAGTGCGATCTCTCTCAGAGAATTTCTTCAGAGAATCTAAAGATCTTTTATCTTCCTATGTTTAGTTATTGAAGAAATGCTTTTTCTAGCATATCTTGGATAAGCAAGTATCCTCTGAAACTCTATCACTCTCATGGAACAGAGATTCATTCTAGGTTTAAACCCCTCTAACTCAGTTAGTAGTTTTGAATACCTTTATGAAACTTGACTTGGTTTATCAAGCTAAAAATTAATGGGGCAGTTCCTTGGCCTTTTGGGATTTGCAAGATACACATGGAATTCTGTCTCTAGATACTCCTTTTTGCCCATTTTCATGGTCTTCTCCCTGACGGATGGTTGCATGTCCCAGTAGATGAGACCTAAATGCTAGTCTTACATTTATGCCATTGTTCTGCCCCTGGTAGCACTCACTCTGCCAGTTCTTTCGATGGTCTCTTGTATGAGATGGGCCATGTTCAAGGACAAGTCAAGAAGTCCCAACAGGTTACTCCTAGAACATGAGGATTATGATTTCTATGTTAGGCCCCTTTCTTTCCTGTGGTCATCTGGCCATACATATTGTGATCAGTGTTTTGAGAAGAATAGTCCAGTTTATCTCCCGTGTAAATTTATTTCTTCTTGAACCATTACATGAGGTTAGAAGTATGTACATTTTAATTGTATACACACCTACCAGCTATGTGATGATGGAAAAGTCATTTAACTTTTCTAAGCCTCAGTTTCCTCGTCTGTAAAATGAGAATAACACAGTACCTGTGTAATGTGGTGCTTGTGAAAACTAAAGAGGCAATATGTAGAAAAAAACAATTATAGTGCCTGGACCATAAATAGATTGTACCAGTCTGTTTGGGATGATTGCAAAATTAAACAGTACAGAAAATTAAGCTGTGGAACGTGTCAGTTTATTAAGAAATGATGGCTGGGTGCAGTGGCTCATGCCTGTAATCTCAGCACTTTGGGAGGCCGAGGCGGGGTGGATCATCTATGGTCAGGAGTTCAAGACCAGCCTGACCAACATGGTGAAACCCTGTCTCTATGAAAACTACAAAAATTAGCCAGGCATGGTGGTGCATGCCTGTAGTGTCAGTGACTCGTGAGGCTGAGGCAGGACAATCGACAGAACCCTGGAGGTGGAGGTTGCAGTGAGCTGAGATCACACCACTGCACTCTAGTCTGGGTGACAGAGCGAGCCTCCATCTCAAAAAAAAAAAAGGAAATGACTCAGTCGGGCACAGTGGCTCATGCCTGTAATCCTGGCACTTTAGGAGGCCGAGGTGGGCAGATCACTTGAGGTCAGGAGTTCAAGACCAGCCTGGCCAACATGGCAAAACCCTGTCTCTACTAAAAATACAAAAATTAGCTGGGCGTGGTGGTGCATGCCTGTAGTCCCAGCTACTCAGGAGGCTGAGTCATGAGAATCACTTGAACCCAGGAGGCAGAGTTTGCAGTGAGCTGAGATCGTGCCGCTGCATTCCAGCCTCAGCAACGGAATGAGACTCTGTCTCAAAAAAAAAAAAAAAAAAAAAAACCTCAATGAAAACAATCCTGTGGTGAGACAGAAGTAGAAAAACTGACCATAGTACTGGAAGCATGAGTCCTGCTATGATACTCTTCAGGCATTACCACAGATATCACCTTACTCTGTACAGGTATCCGTCCAGATTCCTGGGAAGTCTCTGCCCAAAGTGCCATGTAGCAACCGCACCTCTTAAAGGCAGTTCATCTGTCTGAGATTGTTAGAGCCTTATGCTTTGGACAGCCCAAGTACCAACATCCACTAAACATCTTTTGTGCCTTAAAATGGACAGTAAGCCAGGTGCAGTGGTGAGTACCTGTAGTCCCAGCTACTCAGGAGACTGAGAAGGGAGGATCACTTGAGTCTAGGAGTTTGCTACTGCAGAGCTATGATCTTGCCACTGCACTCCAGCTTAGGTGACAGAGTGATACCCTGTCTCAGAAAAAGAGAGAGAGTGAGAGAAAGAGAAAAGGACAGCAAAACATGCCATCAAAACATAAGACTTCTGCTTCCAACCTTCAGCCAAAATGGGGTAACCAGGACTTGATTTATCCTCCTGCCTGCTTAATTGTTTTGAACCAACTAAAAAATTGCACAAAATATATGTGCAACAATGATTTTCAAGACAGTGTGTATCAGGTAGCACTGGAAAGTGATCCTGAGAGGGGAAACAAACAAGGTGAGGCCTGTGATTGCCCAATTGACAACCTAGAGAGAGATTCCGGGCACGGCACGGAGAGGAGCTACACAGGCAGAGCCTAGTGGTCTCCCTGAGTTGAGAAGAAACTGGGGGTCTGAGGGAGGCCCAGGCATCCCAGACTTCACAAGTCAGAGTACCAGAGAGGAAAAAGCTTCAGTGAGACCAAGACAGAAAGCAAGAATGAGTGAGAGAGAGAGAGTGAGCTCTGGAGATACGGACAGAGCTGGGTTTAGGATGAGGCAAGGGAGATACTTAGACAACAAACTGTAAGGACACACTCATATTTGGGTACTTGCTCGAGCACAAGCAGGTGAGAAAACTGCATGAGGCTGGACAAAGACCACTTAAGAAGATTAGAGGGAACCATATTTGAAACTCTTGAAGCAGAGACTAAGGGAAACGTATTACTCTTGTAAACCAAAAATAAAATTCTAAGCCCCCCACCATCTGAATGGACCCTCCTCTTAGCAACGGTATTCCAAAGTTAACCTGAAAAACTAGTTCAGGCCAAGATTGTAACGGGGAGCCAGACATGCCTCATTATACCCCTTTCCCTTTTGAAATTACTGATAGAACACACTCTTTAAGTTTGATAAGAAACATTTACAGTTTATTCTCTTTGAAGCCTGCTATCTGGATGCCTCATCTGCATGATAAACCTTGGTTTTCAGAACCCCTTAGCATAACCCAGGCATTCCTTTCTATTGATAATAACTCTTTCAACCAATCAGAAAATCTTTAAATGTACCTGTGACCTGGAAGCCCCTGCTTCTAGTTGTTCCACCTTTCTGGACCAAACCAATGTACATCTTACATGTATTGATTGATGTCTCATGCATTTCTAAAAAATATAAAACCAAGCTGTACCGTGACCATCTTGGGCACATGTTGTTAGGATCTCCTGAGGCTGTCATGGGTGTGTCCTTAACCTTGGCAAAATAAACTTCCTAAATTGATGGAGACCCATCTTAGATACTTTTGGTTTACACCCTCTACAGTAGCAATAGCCAGAGTATCAGCACTTTTGCACTGGTTCCCCAATCCATAATTACCAGAGGATGATGTAAAGTGGGGCTAGGTGACACAAGCACATGTAGTGGGTTTGTGACAGGAGAGAAATCCAGAGCTTAGGAAACCTGAATCTTTTTCCTAAGGCTAGTGAGCATGTCTCCCTTTTGGTATGGAGGGAGACACTATGTCATCTTTGAGGGCTGTTTGCGATTCAAACATCTTTGAAAAGATAGTATGAATAAAGGGAAGTAAGTGCAGAAATGTGTAAGACACTTGGAGAATTGTCTCTCAACCATTACCTTCCTGTATTATTACAAAGGCACACTATTCCCTTATGGGAATTGTAAACTCAAAGGACCAAGGTGAGGGGTGGGGTGCATACAGGTATTGTAAATAAGTTTATTGAGCTAAGTGCTAATAATAGGGAGTGGCAGGCTCTGTGGTGAAGATGAATTCAAGAAAGCATGCTCCTCCCTATCCCCATTTCCTGAAGACATTTAGATTAAACAAACTTTAAATAATAGTGCTTGTCAAATAAAACTACTGTCACTGTTCACACTCAGTGATGAGCATGACCGCTTCCTTACACATTTGTATTTGTGTACTCTCTACAAGAATCTTGAAAAAATACATATCTACATATATATATGTGTATATATGTATACATGTGTATATATGTATATATGTGTATATATGTATATATATGTGTATATATGTATATATGTATATATACGTGTGTGTGTGTGTGTGTATAGTTTTTTTAGACAGGGCCTCGTTGTGTTGCCCAGGCTGGAGTGCAGTGGTGTGATTATAGCTCATTGCAGCCTCAACCTCCTGGGCTCAAGTGATCCTCCCTCCTCAACTTTCTGAGTAGTTGAGAGTATAGACATATGCCACCATGTCTGGCTAATTTTTAAAATTTTCTTGTAGAGATGAGATCTCACTATGTTGACCAGCCTGTTCTTGATCTGCTGACCTCAAGTGAACCTTCTACCCCAGCCTCCCAAAGTGCTGGGATTACAGGTATTAGCCACTGTACCTGACATCCATTGATAATTTTTAAGTTGTTCTCAATGATTTTTCAGCAAACATTTAAATAATTTTAATTTTCATTAATATTAAGTAGAAAATAAACATTTTATAAGATGAGAATTGACTAACTGGAATAAACATTTAATTATATGATTTGATAAATTTGGTTTTAATGCCTAATTGAATAAAGCACACCATGTATTTACAGATTTTAGTCAGTGTATCTGAAAAAATTTGGGAGTCCCACAAAATATTCCATTTATATTGAAAAGAATAATCCTGACAAATATACTTGCTTTGTCTGTTCTGAATTCATGTGCAATGTGGACCAAAATGCCCAATCTCTAATGCCAAGCCTTATAAAAAAGATAGAAAGCCCTATGGATTAGGTGCTTTGGTTCATTGTTAAGGGAGATTTCTTCCAAACCAGTATTTTCAGGTATGCTCTTGTCTGATACTCTGGAGGCATAACCTAGGGGAAAGTAGCATGTTAAGGTTTGGGTTGGATGAAAGGTATGCATTTATTTTGGAAAGTAGGAGAAAGACTTTTATGAATATAAGCATATTATCAGGAAGATCAATTGTGGGAAAATGTTTCTTGTGGATCTAGAGGTTTATTATTAATTAAAATTACACAAATTATTAATTAAAAAAACACAAAGTTGTGTTTTTAAAATATTTATTTTTAGTTGTGTTTTTTAAAAATATTTATTTCATTTATAATTACATATTCATCAAGGTGCTTGGGAGATTACTTTCTCTTTTCCCACAAGGCAGTCATTTCCAGTAGAGAAAACAATTTTTTTTTTTTTTACCATTGATCCCTAGCACCTGCAGAGTGCCTAAAAATAAGCAGGAACTCAATAAATAAATAGAATGAATGAATGGTGCTCTTTGGGCCCCTTGGTCAAATACTCTTATTTTGAATTTGAAAGCTCCCAAATTTGCTTCTGATGTCCAGCCAGGTTTGGGGATCATTGCTGTGATATGTGATAGAGGGTCCTGCTTAATACTCTGGGCTGGGTCAACATGTGGAAATATGGCAGAAGAAAAGCCAAGTACTTATTAGTTATTAGTTGCTGCATCTTCCAACATTGTTTTGTTGCTAGTTGTAGAAATAAATTCTGGTGGATTTGAGTGAAGGATTATTTATTTTAAGGATATTGGGTTTCCTACAGAATTATTAGGAAGACTGGAGAATCAGGTTACACTTGTGCAACCAGGAGCAACATTCAAAATCATGTTGCAGGCCAGTGTGGTGGCTCACGCCTATTATCATGTTCTATCCTGTGTAGTATTCCTTGTATACATGTCTTCCCACCTGGAAAGGACTTATGTTGCATTCATCTCTGTGTTCCTTTAGTGGCCAGTGAAGTGCCTGCGGTGTAGTCATGTGGCAAGAAGTTTGGGGTAGTCAGTAGTAGTTGTTGAGAATCTACTATTGAGGTGTGTTGTGAATAGGTGTAAACTGAACTAAATTAAATTTGTCATTGGGGGTCTGCTATCTCAATACTCTGATCTGAAAATTCATGAATCTAGAGTTCTTATGCAATGCATAATAAATCAGTTATTGGTACTACAAATTCTTTAAACTTTGTTCTTATTTTCTTTCTTTCTTTTTTTTTTTTTGAGATGGGGGTGCCACTCTGTTACCTAGGTTGGAGTGCAGTGGCGTGATCTCAGCTCACTGCAGCCTCTGCCTCCCAAGCTCAAGTGACCCTCCTACTTCAGCTTCCTGAGTAGCTGAGACCACAGGTGCATGCTACCATGCCTGGCTAATTTTTTGTGTTCTATAATCTTGAAATACTGACGACTAACTGATAATTGTAGTGAATATTTCTCAAATAATTTCCTGACACTTAAGTTACACCAACCATAAGTGAATAGGATAACATTAATTGACACTAAAACAACTATGAACACTCTCTTTATACTAATGCCCTTACTCTTGATCACATTTATTCTTTTTAGGCTAAAGAGAATGGGTCAATTTTTTACTCTATTTTTAGTGTTTGATTTCAGCTTGATAAAATACTTAAATGTGTATTCCAAGTGAAAAATGAGGTTGTTAAAGGTTAATGCTTTGGTGCTTTTAATAACTATCGGTGCCACTTCTGCATCTTGTCAAAATGATACAAGTTTATTTTGGCAGGACCCAGAAGAATTCCTAACAAAGAATTACTTGATTTAATTAAAAGGCAAGAAAGAGCAACCATCCTTCTCCATAGATAGTCTTTAAAATACCCATTCTAATTCTAGAACTAATATAAAGAGAAGTGCCAAATAGTCATAAACACTGCATTAAAAATGTGAATAACTTTTTACCCTCACAATTAGAGCCCGAGCTGTTCTGTCAGTGCCCCATTACACAAAACAGACTGGCAACGACAATGAAACAGTCTCCACATATGGTGTGTATTTCTATAATATTATATCAAACATATGATTGTTTGAAGAAAGGGGGATATAATGAAAAAAAGTCTCAGAGTATTTAATTCTACATTTTAAAGTGCATTTATACAAAATATCTGACAGTCCAAAATCAATGGTGAAATTTCCAGGTAAAGGTTGTCAGGGTCATAAATGGTGAAACCACAAGTTCTCCTTTATATTGTTCAGTTCTTCAATTCATACAAGGGTGATTCACCTGGCCGTTTGACCAGGTGTTCCTTCTCCCTACTCCCCATTTCCCAGAATAAGAACCTTAACAGGTGCTCATATACCTTGACACTTTGGAGAAAAAGTACTATTTCCCCAGAAGATTTTGACTGGTATTATGGAAATATATTGGGCAGTATTGTTTTCCAAATTATCTAGATAGGAAAACTGTAACTAGAACAGTTTAGAAAATTTTCCTGCCCTTGAAATCGAGATTGTCATGAGATTTTATTTATTCATTGGTGATTTTATTAATATGATTTTTAAAATGTAGTGCTAATCAATAAGATTTAGAAAATATATTAAAGTTATACCTGGGTAGAAATGCCTCTGTCATTTTCTATAGATTTCTGAATTCTGAAGTCTGTACTACACTAGAGTACTAGAAACAACATAAAATGAAGAGAATATTTTAGAAAAAGTATCAACCTTGGACTCAATAAACATCTATTAAGTGTCTCTTACATGCAAGTCACCATATTAATTCCAGAGAAATAAAAGTAAAAATGACCACTGCTTGTAAGCTATACACAATCAATTGGTTAGATACATATGAATGAAGGCAATTACAGCCCAGCAAGATAAAGTACTAATAGATGCATAAACAAATTGTCAACTACTAGTGCTCAGTTTTTCTTCTACAAAATGAGAATAAGTCTTGAATTCAAAATAGAAGGTGTAAGATAAAGAACGCCTTGAGTATTCTGACTTTCTTGAATCCTAGACGCATCTCAGTTGATTAACATAGCCATTCATTCTTGATCATTTATTCACTTATACAATAAATACTTATTGAGTACCTATTGTGAGCCAGGCCCCGTGATGGCCCTGGAGACACAACAGTAAAGAAGATAGTCACAGACCAAGAGTCTAATGGAATGATAATGAAAAAAAGATCATGAATTGGGTCATCAATCACAGATTAGAGCCTTTTCCTGTTTCACAGCTACAGATTGATCCCTTTAGCTAGCAAAGTGCAGCTGTGAATTGTGGAAAGTGCTGGAAAAGCAGCTCAAAGAACATATTCAATTGATGACCAGTCACTGGTATCATATGTATATAAAGCTGGCATCCCATGATTATTCCTTATATTCTGATTAGCATTCTAGTTTTTTGCCTCATCTTCCTAAATTAATAATATTCTCAACTCAATAAAATGTGAAACTTTGGAAAGAAAGAATTACAACAGTGCAATATATTTTTCTATAAACCATTTAAAACTTTCTGGCATTCTCATTAAATCTCAGTAAATAATCTTTTAAAATTGGAAATTTAAATCTAATTTTGTTTTGGGGTACACAAATTGATAATTTTACTTGTATCATCTTACACCATGTATTTTTTTTTAAGACAGGAGCTTTTCTATGTTGCTCAGTCTCGACTAGAACTCCTGGGCTCAAACAATCCTCCTGCCTTAGTTGCTTGAGTAGCTGGGACTTCACATGTCTGGCGCAGTAGTGTGGAAAGAAATATATCTTATTTATTTATTTATTTATTTTTGAGACAGAATATCTCTCTGTTGCCCAGGCTGGAGTACTGTGGTGCCATCTCGGCTCGCTGCAACCTCCGCCTCCCCAGTTCAAGTGATTCTCCCGCCTCAGCCTCCCTAGTAGCTGGGATTGCAGGCACCCGCCACCGTGCCCAGCTAATTTTTGTATTTTTAGTAGAGATGGGGTTTTACCATGTTGGCCAGGCTAGTCTTGAACTTTTGGCCTCAAGCGATCCGCCCACCTTGGCCTCCCAAAGTGCTAGGATTACAAGTGTGAGCCACTGCGCCCGGCTGCAAGAGATATATCTTAAACTGAGAAATGTATCTTAAACTCTCTCCCATGCCTTTTCGCTCAGTCAACTAAAAATTAAGTAGAATAGAAAAAAAAAAGTCTCTAAGGGTGTCTTGATTAATAGGAAACTTTAAAAAATAACTTAATAGACATAAATAAGCAGCCGAAAACTCAGCGTTTCACATTAGTGGATGAAAGTACTATTAAAATAATCACCCTTGTATAAAATAATTCAGATAGATTGTAGAAGAGCTATGCCAAGAGAAATGCTGTAGGTCTCTAGGGTTTTATCATAATAAATGGAAAACAACAACAAAATAACTTTTAAAGGGTGGTCACTTTGCCCAGATCCTGTTTTTTGTTTAGACTTTGTGTGGCAAGTGTTTCATAAATGATTAGAAGAGGTGGTTTCTGTTTCATTAATGAGGATGATAATGGTTAATTACTAAACTGGAATAAACAGTCCCAAACCAGAACACAAATGAAAAGCCAATTATGTATAAATAATTCAGCTGTATTAAATATGATTTACCTTTCCTGTTATGAACCTTAAATATGTTTTAAACCATTGAGAAAAAAACCACTCAACCATCTATCTTGTAACTATAATTTATACTGCTTTTTTGGGGGATTGAAAGCTATATCTAGTTTAGTTTTTAAATTCAGTGAAATAACTCCAAAATATGAAATAGAATTCACTTGATCTAAACACAAAGTGAAAATCAGTACTTAGGGAGACATTATGTCTGGTTGCATAATATGAGTTCCATCTGTTGGGCCTGGCTTAAAAAAAATCAGGTGAGAGTCATATGACATAGATTTAACCGTTTCAAAGTGAACAATTCAGTAGCATTTAGTACATTCACCATACCATGCAATTACCATCTCCATGTAGTCCTAAACATTTCATCACCCCAACAGGAAAGCCCATACCCAATAAGCTGTGTACTCCCCATCCTCAAGTCCTGGCAACTACCAATGCGTGTTATGTCTCTATAGATTTACCTATTCTGGATATTTCATAAAAATAGAATAATATAATATGTATCCTTTTGTTTCTAGCTTTTTTCACTCAATGTAATGTTTGTGAGGTTCATCCACATGTATCAGTACTTCATTTCTTTTTATGGCTGAGTAATATTCCATTTGATGTATATATCAGTTTATTTATCCATTAATTTCTTTTCTTCTTCTTCTTCTTTTTTTTTTTTTTTGAGATAGAGTCTCACTCTATAACCCAGGCTGGAGTGCAGTAGCTCGATCTTGGCTCTCTGCAACCTCTGCCTCCAAGGTTCAAGCAATTCTTGTGCCTTGGCCTCCTGAGTAACTGGAATTACAGGTATGCACCACCAGGC
Organism: Gorilla gorilla gorilla; assembly: GCF_029281585.2. Classification (NCBI taxonomy): domain Eukaryota; kingdom Metazoa; phylum Chordata; class Mammalia; order Primates; family Hominidae; genus Gorilla; species Gorilla gorilla. The sequence continues at coordinate 119,221,053 of NC_073224.2, forward strand.
CCACTTAATTTTTGTATTTTTAGTGGAGACAGGGTTTCGTCATGTTGGCGAGGCTGGTCTCGAACTCCTGACCTCAAGTGATCTGCCTTCCTCGGCTTTCCAAAGTGCTGGGATTACAGGTGTGAGCTGCCATGACAGCCTCCATTCATTTCTTGATGGGCATTTTATTGTTTCTGTCTTTTGGCAATAGTAAATAGTGCTGCTATGAACATGTGTTTCTTTGAATACCTGTTTTAAATTCTTTTTGTTATGGACCTGGGAGTGGAATTGCTTGATCATATGGTAAATTCTATATTTAACTTTTTGAGTAGTCACGAAACTTGTTTCTACTGCATTGAACAATTTTACATTCCCACCAGGAGTGCGTGAGGTTTATAACTTTTCTACATGCTAACCAGTACTTATTTTCTGTTTTTTTTATAGTCATGCTAGTGGGTGTGAAGTGGTACTTCATTATTGTTTTGATTTGCAGTTCCCTAATGGCTAATGATGTTGAGCATCTTTTCATGTGCTTTTGGTTATCTGTATATCTTTGGAGAAATGTCTATACAAGTCCTTTACCCATTTTTAAATTTAGTCTTTTTGTTGTTGAGTTATAAGAGTTCTTTGTGTATTCTGGACATTAGACCCTTATAAATATATTATTTGCAAATATGTTTTTCCCATTTTGTAGATTGTAGATTGTAGATTATCTTTCTACTTTCTTGGTAATGTTCTTTGATGCACAAAAGTTTTTAATATTGATGAAGTCTAATTTATCTATTTTTGTATTACTTGTGCTCTTTTTATATCATATCTAAGAAACCATTCCCATATCCAAACTTGTGAAGATTTACCCCTATGTTTTCTTCTAAGAGTTTTATGATTTTAGTTCTCATTGACACATTTTGAGTTTACTTTTTTTCATATGGTGTGAGGTAGGGGTCCAACTTCATTCTTTTGCATGTAGAGATCTATTTGTCCTAGCACCATTTGTTGAGACTATTCTTTCCTGATTGAATGGTCTTGGTACCCTTGCCTAAAATCAATTAGCCATAGATGTATGAGTTAGAATCTGACTTTTAAATTATTGCAAAACTAAGTTGACTTTTTTTGTTTTGTTTTGTTTTTAGAGAAGAGTCTTGCTATGTTGCCCAGGCTGCTCTGGGCCTCCTGGCCTCAAGAGATCCTCCCATCTTGACCTCCCAAAATCCTGGGATTACAGATCCACTGTAATCCAGGACATTCAATGTGCCCTGACACCAAGTGGACATTTTAATCTTACTACAGAGATGCTCAAAAATTTGACTCCAGATTAATAGGTTATGTAAGAATTTTCCAGATACATATTTTGGTCTCTTGACTTTGTTCTTATAATAGGATACAGTAGGGAAGAAGCATTCTATAATTGAAATAGCATTCTCTCTAGGATGCCTAGGTTTGAATCACATCTGTGAGCTTGCTAGTCATTGACCCCAGCCAAACAATAATATCTGCCTTTATAAGAAAATGTCTAGGAGTTTCTTGTTTGAATTAATCATCATGGTGCTCATTATTACATGTTGTCAAAAACCTCAGGCATGCTTCTGAGTTTTGCTTTTTACTGCAATGACAACTGGGTGAAGAAGGGTGTCCACTAGATTTTTTTCTCCATGATAAAGCATATTGTGGAAGAGAGAAGTTTGGTGTTTACTTTTCTATTGTACATGATGTTCCCCCTACGCCCTTCTAATCAGTGATGCAAACTCATACCAGTTATGAAAGCTGATGGTGTACACCTTTTTCCAACTCTATATTCTGTGACATTACACTGGTAGCTTGAAATTGGGCATGGTGGGAGTATATATACCAGGAAATTATCAAATGCTACAGATAAAGTTTGATTTTTTCCAGTGAGCTGTTTTGCCAGCACACCACTGCTTCTCTTCCTTCCTTGTCTTACTCATTTTTAATAATTCTTTCAGACTTAGTTTAAATAAAACTACATTTCAGAAGCCTTCATTCACCTCTATAGGCAAGTGTCCCTCTTCTCTGCTTTCATAGAAAACAGTACATAACTTTATTGCCTTTTCAAGGACTTTTCAGGGACCAAATTCTGTTATCAGTTAGGGATCAATTGGAGAAGCCAAACCAGGGATTTTAAGAGATTTATTACAAGGCATTGGCTTATGCAATTGTTAAGGCTGTTTAAGCAAGTCGAAAGTCCATAGGCTGGTGGTCAGGAAGGGATCACAAGCTGAAACCCACAGGCATGAACCATTTGGAGTCTTCTTTTTCATTCTCTTGCCTCCCTGCATCATTAGTCTTTCCCCCTCTTCACTACAAAACAATTTCCATCATCTTACGAACACAGCCTACTGCTTCATGTGAAGAGAGGCAGAGAAGTGGAATGCTATCTAGATTGAGTTGTGGGGTCTGGGGAGATTTTTTGCTTTATTTTTTTCACAAACTTCTGGTCAGATAGATAGAAAACATTTCTACCCATTGTGTTTCACTACCTCACCTCGCAATTACTCTTATTAATCCTTAGAATCTGATTTCATTCTTGCCACACCAGTAAAGCTGCTGTGATCAAGGTCATCAAAGAAGGCACTTTTGGTTGTTCAAATCATCCAATTCCAGTGCATTTTTCCCTTGTCCATTTTCACTGTAGAGACTAGAAAAATTAAACAGTCTCTTTCCCAGAGCTTCCCTTGCAGTTTAGGGTGGTCACGTGACATAGTTCTGACTAATGAGATGTAAAAGAATTCTGGGGGTAAGGGCTTCTTGGAAAGTTGTTCTGTTTTCTTTTATTAGTTTATTTATTTTAGTTTATTTTACTTTAGATGTTTATAGATAACTATCTTTACAAATAATTACCATATCAAAGTTCTAAGTTTTAAAAAATTTCTTCCATTCAAGAATAGGTTTAGAAAACCTATTCTTAGACCAAGATTCAGTTCATCTTTAATGTGTCCATGGATGAAGAACCTAGTGAAGGATGTAATGTAACTTCACTTGTATATGATGTTGTTCAATTTACCTAACACTTTATGGGACAAGCTAGGCCTACGTATTAAAGGTTATCATTCCCATGTATTACCAAACAAGCTGGTGCTACTTCAGCTGCCAAAACAATCTCAGCATCCCCTCATTCAGGACATGATCACCCTTGGGGTCACTGTACTGATCTGAGAGGGCAGACCCTCACACACGGGGCTAAAGCCTCAGAAAAGAAGAGCTCTGGACTTTCCTTCTCCTACTACTCAGGATTAGTTCCATGTGGATTCATGTCAAGTTTTTCTATTCTTGATAAAGGACATATGTTGCTGGTACCACACCTTTGCCTTTTTTTCCTGCCTTGCACATAGATGTGAGTCCAGAGCAATGACACCCACCTTGCAACTAGTAGAGAAAGTCCAAGGAAATCCCAGAGAAGCAGGCCCTGACGTTCAGCTGCCAACCAATGTCTTTAGCTGCTTACATACAGACGTTTTGTTGTGTGGGGATAAAAAAGCAGAGCCCTATTTGGGTTTAATTGGATTTTTGTTTCTTGCTTCTGAAATAAGTTCTAATGAATACAATCATCAGTAACTTTCATTTTGTCAAATCCAATAGAAAATTTTTTTCTTCATTTTATTTAGCTTCTCAGTAGCATTCCATACTGTTGAGTACCTTCTCCATGAAACATGTGTCCCTTTTGATTTCTTTGATACCACTCTATTGTTTTTTTCTTTTACCTTTTTAGCTATGCAATCTATTTTGTGAGTTTACTCTCAAACTAACATTTAAATATTGAAGTTCCTCAAGGCCATGTCCTACTACTTCATTTTAATGTCAACATGTCCAAAATTGAATTATTGATTTCCATTAAAAATTCATTGTTATTCAAATCTTATTTATCCTTACTAAACTGTAAACTGATCCAACAATCCATCAATGTGAAACCTGGAAGTCATCCATGATTCATTACTCTCCATCATTCCTACTGTGGCAGATACTATGAACTGGCTCACCTGATGCTATTGTAATAAACTTTCTAGGAGCTGGAAAATGAAATACTCATTTTCTAGCCTCCCTTGAATCTGAGTAGTTAATAACATACTTTTGATCAAGGAGCTATTGATGGATGTTTCTAGAAGTGCTTATGTTTCTGGATAAAATCTCACTAAAAAAAATCTTTGTAACCCTCCCTCTATCTTCCTTACTGGAACTCAGCAGTGGTGTCTGAAAGTATGGCATTTATCTTGTGACTGTATGTTTGAAAGCCATATCTAATGATGAGAGAGCAAAAGATAGAAAGATCTTATGACATTGATGACATCATAGAACTACTATACCAGCCCTGGACTACTCAGATTCAGACTCTTAGTTAAATGGGAGAAACACTTCTCTATTTATTCTTAACATTTCTCTATTTATTCTCTATCTATTTATTTCTACATTGTAGTAGAATTTTCTATTATTTGCTGCCAAATGCAATTTCTCATTCTAATCATCCAATCATTAGAAAAACCTACAGATTCTACAGCAAAATGTATCTTGAATCTGTCAACTTATCTCCATGCCCTACTTCAAGTCACAGCCATCATCCTAGTTTTATATACTGTGATAGTCACCTAACTAGTCACTTCACTTTCTCTCTTTCTCTCCTCCATTCTAGTCCCCATATAACATCCTGAGCTATTTGGAAATTAAATTCACTCAACAAGTTAGGAGTAGAGGAGAATTATCTCAATTTGATAAAGAGCATGTATAAAAATCCTACAGCTAACATCACTGAATGAAAAACTGAATGCTTTCTCTCTAAGACTAGGAACAAAGTGAGGATGTCTTCTCACACCATTCTTATTCAATATAGTGCTGGAAATTCTAGCCATTGCAATAAGTCAAGAAAAAGAAATAGAAGGCATATAGATTGGAAGGAAAGAAATAAAACTGTTCCCATTTGCCAATGAGATGATGGTCTGTATAAAAAATTCCAAGGAATTAAAAATTCACTCTGGAAATAACAAGTAAGTTCAGTAATGTTGCAGGATATAAGCCAATACAGAAAAATACAATCACATTTCTATATATTAACAATGAACATGAAGAAACTGAAATTAAAAGCAGTACCATTTACAATCACTCCAAAGAAAGTGAAATATGTAGTATGTACTTAACAAAACATATACAGGATTTGTATTCTAACAACTATGAAAAAATAACTCAAAGATGACCTAAATAAATGGAGAGATATATCACGTTCATGGACTGGAGGACTCAACAGAGTAAAGATGTTAATGTTCCTCAAACTAATCAATAGGTTTGTGAAAGGAAAATAAATCTTAGGGCCCCAAAATCACTAAGCTAAAGAGAAAAGTCAAGCTGGAAACTGCTTATGGCAAACTTGCCTCTCATTCAATTCAAAGTCACGTCTTTGCTCACTGATATAAATGCATATCTTATTGCCTCATTTGGAGAGGCTAATAAGAAACTCGAAAGACTGCAACCATTTGTCTCTTACCTATCTGTGACCTGGAAGCTCCCTCCCCACTTCAAGTTGTCTCACCTTTGCTTTGAATTGCCCCACTTTTTCCGGACCAAACCAATGTTCATCTTACATATGTTTGTTGTGGGAAGTCAGGGACCCCGAACGGAGGGATTGGCTGAAGTCATGGCAGAAGAACATAAACTGTGAAGATTTCATGGACATTTATTAGTTCTCCAAATTAATACTTTTATAATTTCTTACACCTGTCTTTACTGCAATCTCTGAATATAAATTGTGAAGATTTCACGGACACTTATCACTTCGCCAATCAATACCCTTGTGATTTCCTATGCCTGTCTTTACTTTAATCTCTTAATCCCGTCATCTTCGTAAGCTGAGGATGATGTATGTCGCCTCAGGACTCTGTGATGATTGCATTAACTGCACAAATTGTTTGTGGAGCATGTGTGTTTGAACAATATGAAATCTGGGCACCTTGAAAAAAGAACAGGATAACAGCAATGTTCAGGGAACAAGAGAGATAACCTTAAACTCTGACTGCCGGTGAGCCAGGTGGAACAGAGCCATATTTCTCTTCTTTCAAAAGCAAATGGGAGAAATATCACTGAATTCTTTTTCTCAGCAAGGAACATCCCTGAGAAAGAGAATGCATCCCTGAGGGTAGGCCTCTGAAATGGCCGCTTCAGGGGTGGCCATCTTTTACAGTCGCAGCTGTAGGGATGAAATAAGCCCCAGTCTCCTGCAGCGCTCCCAGGTTTATTAGGATGAGGAAATTCCCACCTAATAAATTTTGGTCAGACTGGTTGTCTGCTCTCAAACCCTGTCTCCTGATAAGATGTTACCAATGACAATGTGTGCCCGAAACTTCATTAGCAATTTTAATTTTGCCCCAGTCCTGTGGTCCTGTGATGTCACCCTGCCTCCATTTACCTTGTGATATCTTATTACCTTGTGAAGCATGTGATCTCTGTGACCCACTCCCTATTCATACACTCCCTCTCCCTTTGAAAATCGCTAATAAAAACTTGCTGGTTTTGCGGCTTGTGGGGCATTACAGAACCTACCGACATGTGATGTCTGCTCTGGACACCCAGCTTTAAAATTTTTCTCTTTTGTACTCTGTCCCTTTATTTCTCAGACCAGCCAACACTTAGGGAGAATAGAAAAGAAACTACATGAAATATTGGGGGTGAAGTTTGCCCGATATCTGGCTGAATTTCCCCTGATATATGTTGATTGATGTCTCATGTCTCCCTAAAATGTACAAAACTAAACTGTGTGCTGACTACTTTGGGCACATGTCGCCGGGACCTCCTGAGGCTGTGTCATGGGTGCATGTCCTCAGCCTTGGCAAAATAAACTTTCTAAATTAACTGAGACCTGTCTCAGATATTTGGGGTTCACAGATTTAATACAATTCCTATAAAAACCCCAGTGAATTTTTTTAGCAATAGACAAGCTTATATTGAAAGTTACATGGAAAAAGCACAAGTCCTAGAAAAATTAAAATAATCATGACAAAGAAGAATAAAATGGGAGAAATCCCTCTACTTAATACTATGGCTTACTGTATAGCTATAGTAATCAAAACAGCAAAACTGTATAGTGCTGGTGGAGAGACAGACACATAGAACAATGGAAGAGAATAGAGAATCCAAAAATTGGCCCACATGAATATTCCCAACTGAATTTTGACAAGGGTGCAAAAGCAATTCAATGGAGGAAGGATCACCTTTTTGAACAATGATGCTGGAGCAATTGGTTGGATACCAATAGGCGAAAAAAAATAAGAAAAGAAAAAGAACCTTAAGACTCACTCTCACTCTTTATAAAAATATTAACTAAAAATGAATCATAGACTTAAATGTAAAATTTAATATATAAAGCTTTTAGAAAAAAAATCAGAGAAAATCTTCAGGATTTGGACTAGGGAAAGAGTTCTTAAATTAAACATCAAAAGTAGAATCCATAAAAGAATAAATTGATACATTAGACTGCATAAAAATGAAAAACTTTCACTTTGCAAAAGACCCTCTGAAGAAGATGGATAAGCTACAGACTGGGAAAAATGTTTGCAAATCATATATGCAACAAAAGACTAGGAACTAGAAAATATAAAAAGGCAATAGTAAAAAGATAACCAATTAGAAAATGAGAAAAAGACATGAATAGACATTTCCCCACAGAGGATATATAAATGGCAAATAAACACATTAAAAAATGTTTAGCATTATTAGCCATGAGAAAAATGCAAATTAAAACCACAACCTATCAGAATGGCTGAAATAAAAAATAGTGATAATATTGAGTTCTGGTAAAGATGCAAAGAAACTGGATCACTCATACATTGTTGGTAGAAAGGTAAAATGGCACAGCTATTCAGGAAAAGTTTAGAAGCTTTTTATAAAATAAAATTTCCAACTACCAATAAAACCCAGCAATTGCACTCTTGGACATTCATCCTAGAGAAATGAAAACATGTATTAACACAAAAACCTGTACATGAATGTTCATAGCAACTTTATTTGCAATAGCCAGAAACTAGAATGAAATAACAAGTCCTTCAATGGGTGAATGTTTAAACGAACTGTGGCAAACCCATACAATGGAATATTAATCAGTAATGAAAAGGAGTGTGCTCTTGATATATACAACTTGGATGACTCTCCAGGGAATTATGCCGAGTTAAAAAACCCAATCCTATTTGCACTGAAAGTGCTCCTAGTTAAAAAAAAAAAAAGCCATTCATAAAAGATTACGTAATGTACTAACATGGAAATAACAAAATTTTAGAAATGGAGGACTGTTAGTGGTTTCCAGAGGCTGGAAATGGGAAGATGGTGGAGGAAGAAAGGTGTGGTTTAAAACAGTACAACATGGGGGATCCTTGTGGTGTTGCAACTGTTCAGTACCTGAACTGTGGCGATGGACACATAAACTTGCAAGTGACAAAAATCTTATAGAACTTACACACGTACATAACTGCAAGTAAAACTGGGGAAATCTGAATAAGATAGGTGGTTGGTATCAATGTCAATGTCTTGCTTGTGGTATTGTACTATAGTTTTGGAAAATATTACCATTGAAGGAAACTGGATAAAGTGTAAGAAAGATCTCTCTGTATTACTTCTTATAACTGCAGGTGAATCTACAATGATCTCAATGAAAATTTCAATTAAACAAAACAACAAGAGAAAACAAAACAAAAAATATGCTTCAGACTGTGTGCCTTCTTTACTTAAAACCCTTCAATGATTTTCTATTACATTCAGAATAAAATTCAGACTCCTCTATAAGGCCCTATACAGTCTGGTTCCTATTTTCTCTCCAGTCTCATTTTGTTCTAATCCTGTCTTTTCTCATTATTCACCACACTGGACTTCTTTTGGTGTTCGCACAGGCCAAACTCTTTCCATACTTACGAACTTTGTATGTGTTGTTCCCACTAAAACACTCATCCCTCAGTTTTTATTGTGGCTGTTTTTTCTCATCTTTTAGATCTTGGCTTGGATGTTACCTCCTCAAAGTCCCTTCCCTAATGACAATGAGTCAGTCAAGAAAAAATAATAAATATTAAACATAAATAAATAAAACAAGTGGATTAGATCTGTAACTCTTTATGTTATTACTGATAAGGCAATAAAGTTAATATTTTTAATATTTTAAATGGCATGTATCTATCTATGTAGGCTACCTGTGTATTGAGTGACATTATAAAAATGATAAACTGTAAGAGATTTCCCCATTCATGCTTGTTAAGGAACGCCAATGAAATGTGTGATTATAAATAAAATGCTCAGGTGATAGTAGCCTGTGCAAAACTTAAAAATATGTTCTATTGGCCAGACGCGGTGGCTCATGCCTGTAATTCTAGCACTTTGGGAGGCCAAGGCAGGTGGATCACAAGGTCAAGAGATGGAGACCATCCTGGCCAACATAGTGAAACCCCATCTCTACTAAAAATACAAAAATTAGCCTGGCATGGTGTCACATGCCTGCAATCTCAGCCACTCAGGAGGCTGAGGCAGGAGAATTGCTTGAACCTGGGAGGCAGAGTGAGCTGGGATTGTGCCACTGCATTCCAGCCTGGCGACAGAGCAAGACTCTGTCTCAAAAAAACAAAACAAAACAAAACAAAACAAAACAAAACAAAACAAAATGTGGTGAGGCTCCATCTCTGCAAAAACTAAACAATACAAAATATTTTTTTAAAAAAGAAACAAAATTTTTTTAAAAAAGAAACAAATGCTTCTGATAAGTACTTTAGAAATTAAGCATTGCTTTAAAAAATCAAGTATTTTGATAAAAAATATCAATAGCAGAAGAGTGAATTCTTTTGCTATTCTTCAACGTGAGGTTGCCAGTAGAGTGTCGCTTCTTTTAAGGCATAATTTGGAGCCTATTTTTAGAATATTTTTTAATCAACACAAAGGAATTGTAATGATATGATTATTATTTTTTGGCTCACTGACTAAAATTCACAGGCAAAGGCCCTATTATTTTAAAAAGTAAACAAAACTCCATGTAACATGACTTACAGTTTTTATGATAATCTACCCTGTGTAGATGAGGACCCTTGAAAAATTCAACATGAATATAGTTGTTGGGAAGCCAGAAACAGGATGAGGGCTAAGATCATATGCCAGGGAAAGTCGAGGCGTATACTGAAGCAGTGTGTTGTTCCTATGAATGTGGAATTGGGCAGGACTGAGACCAAACCCTAGAGTCAGATAAAAAAGGTGAGTCGGCCGGGCATGGTGGCTCATGCCTGTAATCCCAGCACTTCGGGAGGCTGAGGGGGGTGGATCACGAGGTCAGGAGTTAGAGACCAGTCTCAAAAAAAAAACAAATGGTGAGTCATCAGATCAGAGGAGATGTAACCAGGAGAGTCAGAGTTAATGGCTGAACCTGTTTGAAACTTTGCCTCTTAAAGCGATGAGACTATGAGCTTAGTATCTAACACACTTTGTTATTATAAGTGATGTTAAAAAGAAATCATGATCAAGTTATTTATATATTCTGTACAACTGCTTGGATTTTCATTGATTCTCATTTCTGCTACCAATTAGCTACGAGAACTTGAACAAGTACTAACATCTATTTGTGTTGCAATTTTTCTTAGCCAAAAAAAGAGCAAGTTGGATTAGAATGTACATATCTAACATTGTATCAATCTATGGATTATTCATATTTCTTTTTTTCTTCTTCATCTTCTTTTTTTAAATTTTTTTGAGACAGGGTCTCACTGTGTTGCCCAGGCTGGAGCACAGTGGCCCAATGGTGGCTCACTGCAGCCTTGACCTCCTGGGCTCAAGCGATCCTCCTCCCAGCTCAGTCTCCTGAGTAGCTGTGACCAGGCACATGCCACCATGCCCGACTAATTGTTTTTTTATTTTTTGTAGAGACAGGGTCTTGCCATATTGTCCAGGCTGGTCTCAACCTCCTGGGCTCAAGCAATCCTCCCACCTTGGCCTCCCAAAGTGCTAGGATTACAGCCATGGCGCTAGCTAAGAGATTAATTTTTTTTTTTTTTTTAAGACAGGGTCTTTTCTGTCACCCAGGCTGGAGTGCAGTGGTGCCATCTTGCCTCACTTCAACTGCCGGTTCCTAGGTTCAAGCGATCCTCCCACTTCAGCTCCATGAATAGCTGGGATTACAGGCCTTACCACCACAGCTGCGCTAATTTTTGTGTTTTTTTTTGTAGAGATGGCATTTCGCCATGTTGGCTAGGCTGGTCTCGAATTACTGGGCTCAAGTGATCCACCAGTCTCAGTCTCACTAAGTGCTGGGATTACAGGTGTGCACCACATATTTCTAATTGGTTGAAAACTTTATTTGTAGGTAATGCAAAGATAAACATCAAGATGAATCATTTTAGTATCTGTACTAATGAAGTTTGAATTAATCAGGGTTTGTTTCCTCTTCCTTTGTATTTTACTCATTAGTTTGTAGAGATCTAATGTTTTGTAACCAAAGTGGAAGAACGTCAAATTCAATAAAGAAAACAAAATATTTATTAAGTAAACAACAAGGAACTGTGGGAGAGTGTAACTTGGAGATTCCAAAGGGCTCTATCCCTGATGATCTGGTTATCTGATTTATGTCAGCTTGTAATTGTCCTTGTTTTGACCCAAGAGATGATTGTGTGGGAAGTTTGTCTCTGAGAGCTAATGCATGGCTCTGCAGTGTGTCTGGAGTGTATGAAGAGTGCCACCTCTCCACCCCTTCTAAAGAGAGAAGGACTTAACTTCTCTAGCTGGAAAGTGACATTCTTTGCTGACCACCGGTCAGGAACCCTGTACAGGGACAAGGGTATGAGACCACTCTCCCCACTGCGCTTTTATTGACTATGCAAGTTGAGCTTGACTCTTTAAAGGGAAGAGTATTCTTCCAGTCAAAGCCTTGATAGAACAACCAGTTTCTCTAATTGGGTTTTGTTGCAAAAGAAAAATAGATTCTTACTGCACTGATGCAAACAACTATATTGCCACAAGTTAAGAACACTCACAGATAGTTTCTGAATTCTAGAGGAAACAGGCTGAGAGAAACAAACATGCTCCACATTTTGTTCACAGAAGTATACCTTACTTAATTATTAAAGGCTGTAAATAGTTCAAAATAAGTTTCCTTGACTCTGAAAAAAACATGGATCAGCAATATTCCAAGCAAAAGTAAAAAAGATTTGCTTCAGTTTCTGAGTTCAGTCCATTTAGTTAACTCTTGTTTTGCTTGATATTTGTGAACATTTTAGCTCTTCATGAGTCTTGTACATTTCCCTCTATTCCAATGTTACAATCTCCAAAAATTATCAAAAACCAAACCTGTATTTGAGAGCATCTGTTACAGTTCTATAGCCTATTATAAACCACCTTTGGAAAAGGATTACAACAAGACAACAACTGTCTGTGAATTACAAAATGTCCAGGGTAGTTACAGTTAGAAACCCAATTGACAAAGAAGTTTGGTTATCTCTGTGGTTTACAATAACTTAACATAACAACCTTAATTATGATTGATAGCATATACTTAGACATTAAAATTTTAGAAATCCCATACAATTTTGGAACATATATTAGTATTATTCACCAAAATATGACCTAAATAAAATTGAACATCATTTTGGCAATCTCATGTAACTAAATATGTCAAAAAATTCTGTTTACTTCTTTTCTGGATGTTTCAGGGGCCCTCTAATCCACCCAAAAAGCCAGACAATCAGGAAAGACAATTTTGAAACTGAAGTTTCATTTTGGGAAGGTTGTTAAAGATGTTTGATTTTTAAAATACTTAATGTTATGAAATAGAATTTAGATTATAATGTCATTTATTTTGCCAAAATGATGACTCAGAAATTGTAAAGAGACAAAAACCTTTTACAACCCTTTACAAATTTTGCTAAAGAGCAGATTCATGCCTAAAGAGTATCTTTTTGTGCTTTTATTTTAATGCTCAATTTACGGAAAAACCATATAATACCTTTTTTGAATTTACTCAATATGTTCACACAGAGGACCACTTCTGCAAGATTAATTTCCACAATCCTTACACTACTTTTGTTTGAACCTTCAGCTTTATCATATCTAATGTAAAACAATCTTTTAACCCTAGGCAAGAATTTATATTTCCATGCCTTCTTATAACCTTTTATAGAAAAACACATTTTACTGTTCTTACACATCTCACATGTAAATCTATTTTCAGTTTCAATTACATGTTATAATGGTAATTCCTGGCAATTTTTAACCTTAGTGTAAAACCTGGTAACTTGTTTCATTGTGTGCTATGTGCAGCCAAGGTTTGACTCCTTCCAGCATAATTAAGGGCGTGTTTAGTTCTACACGTCCCCAGGCCTCACCAATTATGAAGCCAGCAAGTCATATAGTTCTTAAAACCCAGAAGGTAGTTTATAACACTTAGCAAACCTTGCATATGACCTGCATAATTTAGTCCACCTATTTACATTTTGATGACATCTGCTTTTTACCAATAATCTTAAAGGCTGCTTTTATTTCTCAAAGATTAAAGTCATGTGAACTGAAGGGTACCACAGCTTTTATATTCCCTTTAAAAACTACATGATCCAATTGCTTGTCTTCTTTTAAGCCAATGAATTAGAGCTCTTTTTACAGACATCACACACAGCACACATACTGCTACACAAACAGGCAGAAGAAAACCCAGTTCCCAGGTGGAGCCCTTTAAGAGACAGGGCTAGGAAAATATGCAGATATCAAACCAGAAAGGACTTATTTCCTAAAGCAGGATTGCTAAAGAAAGCCTTGCCACGGGTTACAGGCCACGACCGCAGGATGTAAAACAAGATGAAGGCCTGCAGCGAAGTTTGCTATGACCCACACAGACATGCAAAGGACACAAGATTGTCTACAGCTTAAGACCGGCTTCACAAAGCCTTTTTCACAATTAAAACTTTGCAGAGAATATAAACAGTGATCCTCATCATTCCAGCTGAGTAAAACACCTTCTAAAAGGAAAAAAACTTTTAACTGCTGATGGCGTAGGGAAAAGGATGCCTGGGGGGAACAACCTCTTATTCTTATGCAAGTGGTTCCTCCACTGGGGAGAGAAGCTTAATTACTGTCCAATGGAGTTGAACCCCTTGGCCAGGGAAGGGGAAAGTCTCTGGCAGTGAGTGGCAGGGGATGCCAGCTAGCTGGTCGTTCAGGGCCCTTGGGCCATGCGTTTCAGCCCTGGCAGGGAGGGGAAGGTGAGGGGAAGAGGAAGCAGCTGCTGGCCTGTCCATCCCAAAAAAGGAAGGAAAAGACCATGGAGACCGAAGCTGACCTTCTCGACCCCCAGAAGTGATGGGGGTGGGGTCACAGTTTCCCCTACCCTCAGAAGTCCGAGGATGAAAAGGCTTAGAAACAAGAGGGAAAAAGTTTTTTTTTTGGTTTGCATCTGCTTCACCATTTCTCAAGCCTCATGTTGCGTGCCAAAGATGTTGTAGGACTCTCTCCTTAGTTCAGCTAAGAGCTGGGTCCTTGTCACACGGCCATGAAAAATTAGGCTTGCAGACAATTTGAAGGTTGAGACTAATGGAGTTTTTTGGACAAAAAGGAAAAAGGGGAAACAGGGACTCTCTGCAAAGCCAGAGTCCCTGCTAGTGTGCTTCCCACCTCACAGATTGAACCCTGCGTTTCACCCAGGTAGAGGTGGGGCCAGGCTCCTCCCCACTGCAAATGGTGTGAAATTCTGTGGCTCCACCCCAGTGCGCACTCCTCCCAGTGCACAGGCCAGTTGGAATTCCGGAGACCCCCTTACACTTGGCTGTTTCAGTAAGTCATAAGGAGCTGTCAGAGCAGGGGTTCCAATTACTGTATGTCCCAGCAATGTTGCCAGCAGACAGGGGAAGGTTTGGAGGTCATGCAAGCTGGTAGGGTAAAAACAAGTATAAATCTCAGGGGATATCTGCAAGGGAGCCTGTGTCTTTGCTGCCACATAAACACAGTAAGAGCTGCGGAACACAAATAACAGGGAGTGTGTGTTTAAGAAGCCATGTGGCATGCAAAGTGAAAGCAAAAGAGGCAAACTTGCCCCTGTGGTGGATGGTCTGGTGGGTGTGTAAGTTCATTTCTGAAAACACACAGAGAAAATAGGAGAATAGGCAGTATGGGTTCTTGGAAAGAGCTGATTTTAGTTGAAAAGGCAGAAGAAACCCCAGACATTGCCCGGTTTTAGGCTTTAGCCCTCTCACTCTTGAGAGTTTCCTGTCCAGAAGGGCCATTAGTGCCTCAGTTCTACACGGTGTGGACCCCAAGTTCCTTCCCACCCCCATGAGCCAGGGTGAACTGAGAGATCAGCACGGGGAGCAGACCACTGTGGCTGAGAGGTACAATTCTGGGTGTTAATTAGTAAGCAGGAGAGGGAAAGGGGAGAAGAAAACAGTGTATGGGGGTTAAATGCCTCCAGATGAAGAAGGCAAGGCATAGAGGTGTCTTACCACTGCGGAATGTATCCAAGTCACGTGGCACCAAATGTGTCAGCAACAGAGCGTATCCGAGTCACACAGCACCAAAGTATACCAGTGGCGGTGAATATGCATGGGTCTGCAGCAACCTCAGTTCTTGCCTCCTCAGAAGAAGGAATTCAGCTGAAGGGCATAGGGTGGAGGAGAGTCTGAGGCAAGTTTTAGAGCAGGAGTGAAAATTCATTAAAAATCTTTAGAGCAGGAATGAAAAGAAGAAAAGTACACTTAGAAGAGGGCCAAGCAGGCAACTTGAGAGATGCTGTTTGACCTTTGACATGGGGTCTTTTACACTGGCATCCTTCTGGGTTCTTGTATCCCTTCTCCCCTGATTCATCCCTTGGGGTGGGCTGTTTGCATGTGTAGTGGCCTGCTAGCAGTTGGGAGGGGAGCACATGCAGTGTGTTTACTAGAGTTGTATGAATGCTCACTTGAGGTGTTCTTTCCTTACCAGTTGAATGTCCCTAGAAGGTCATATACCAGTTAAACTCTGCCATTTTGCCTCTTAATTGCGCATGCTTGAGCCCACTCACCTAACTCCTGAGATCTTATTGGAAAGCTGCTGATCAATAGCTTCTCCTGCCCTGCTCATATCCGCCTGACTATCTACTGTAACTGAATTAAATAAATTGGTGTTTAGAGATGAAAAAATCAACATTTTCCCAATTAAAGTGTAAATATGAATGTCTTGTATAAATTCTGCTAAATCCTTAGTTTAAAAAATAGCATTGTACTTTCATTAAACCATACTGATTTGATAACCACACTTTTGAATAGTCTCCAAAAATTTTGTTTCCTTCATGTTTTACTCTGAAAAGCCCAGCATTGACTGAAAGGAATGAAGCAGTGAGAACTGGACCAGAGAATGGCAAATACTTATGTCACTGCATGTGATAGGTATTGTCTTGCTGAACCAGTCAGTGCATTGCTATGATATGTGACAAAAAACTACAGTAAAAAATTGTTAATAAGACTTTTTTTGTGAGAATTATGGTTAATTACAGAGATTTAAAAAATAAATTAACAAATGAACAAAAGACTGTAAATTATTCTCTATGAAAGAAAATAATTAGCTTCAAAAATCAATAATACTAAAATATTGTAAGCCAGAATGAAAGGTAAGGAAGGAAAAGCACAATAGTCTAAAATTGTGTTCAGTTTTAAAAAAGAGAATTAACATGCAAATTTGAAGTTATTTTTATGGGTTGGCTCAAACTGGTTTTCATGCAATTTAGTAAATGCAGTTCGCAATAGCTTTTCACATGCTTGACATTTTAATCTTAACATAAGATTCTTATAAAAGGTAAAGAGAAAGAAAAAAGAATGCAAGAGAAACAGGAATTTTTTTTGCAAAAAGACTAAGATTATAATATAAATTTAATCTTAAATGTGGCTTTCTTTTATAGTTTGAGCTCTGATTTCCATGCCAACAGAACATCAGCCAGTTTTCTACTGTAGTGAAAAAAAGACAGTCTTTTTCGACAGTCATCCAAGAAAGGTCCTCTTCTTCTTCTTTTTTTTTTTTAAAGAAAGCTACATTGTTTTACTGTTAACCTTTTTTCTTATATAAGGCTGTCATTTGGTATTCATTCAACATTTAGCATTGCTTTGGATACTGTAAGATTGTAAATGATTTATGTAAATTAATTAAAATTATGATGTTTACCAATCTTGGTGGCAGAATTTTGAGGATAAGAATAAGTCTAATCATCTAATGATTCAGCACCAGGGGAAGCACACATATTAAAGACATTGAACAATTAAGTATTCCTGGATCCTTCTACAGCCAATTTTGAAATTTTAAATTTAGTAATTCTCCTGAAAGCAGGAAATAAGTTGGTGTTTGGGAGCTTCTGATAATAATGATATACATTATGTATCATTTTATAGTATATACATGCTTTTAATTACGTATAGTCATGTGTCACTTAATAACAGGTGCTGCTTACATACGTTCTGAGAAATGCATTGTTAGGCAATTTCATCATTGTGTGAATATCATGGAATGTACTTACACAAACCTAGAGAGTATAGCTTACTACACACCTGGGCTCTATGGCCTAACCTAAGCTCCTGGGCTAAAACCTGTATAGCATATTACTGTGCTTAATACTGTAGGCAATTGTAACACAATGGTAAGTATTTGGTAGATTATTCTAAACATAGAAAAGGTTCAGTAAAAATATGGTACAAAGGATAACAAATGATACACTTGTATAGGGTACTTATGAATAGAGCTTGCAGGACTGGAAGTTGTTCTGAGTGAATCAGTGAATGAATGGTGAGTGAATGTGAAGGCCTAGGACATCACTGTACATTACTGTAGAACTTATAAATACTGTATACTTAGGCTACCCTAAAGTTATAAAAAATTATTTTCCTTCTTCAATAATAAACTAATTCTAGCTTACTGTAACTTTTTTACTTTATTAACTTAATTTTTTTAGCTTTTTGACTCTTTGGCAATAATACTTTTCTTAAAACACCAACACATTGTACAGCTGTATGAAAATATTTTCCTTATATCTTTTTCCTATTCTTAACTTTTTTCTATTAAAATTTTTTAAAACCTTTAAAACTTTTTTGTTAAGGACAAGACACAAACACATGCATTAACCTAGATTTACACTGGGTCAGAATCATCAGTCATCTTCCATCTCCATATCGTTGTCCCTCTGGCAGGTCTTCAAGGGCAATAATACACATGGAACTCTCATCTCCTATGATAACAATGCCTTCCCTGGAATACCTCTTGAAGGACCTGCCTGAGGTTGTTTTACAGTTAACCTTTTTTTTTTTTTTTTTTAATAAATAGGAGCACACACTAAAATAATGACAAAAACTATAGGATAGTAAATACATAAACCAGTAACATGGTTGTTTATTATCATTATCAGGTATTATGTACTGTACATAATTGTATCTGCTATACTTTTACATGACTGGCAGCACAGTAGGTTTGTTTACACCAGCAGCACCACAAACATGTGAGGATGGTTATGAAATCACTAGGTGACAGGAATTTTTCAGCCCCTTTATAATGTTATTGGACCACTGTTGTATGTGTGGTCCATTATTTACCCAAATGTCTTTATGCAGTGCATGACTATATTTCATTTCATTCTTACAGTGACCCTGTGAATTAGGTAAATTTACTCAGATAAACAACAAAATTAAAAAGAAACTAGTAATTTAAATCTGGCTACAAATGGCAATGAAAGGCATTGAGATATAGCAAATGAGGAGTTCAGACAAAATTTTTCTTTTGTTTGAAATAAGCAGATAACTGGTAAAAGTGTATTTTAGTTTGATTTTTTTTGCGAGGTAGTGAAATAATTTATTAATTCATATTGTTCTTGACCGGAATACACTGCAACTAATTGTATCCACAAGGGAAATGCAGAAGGTGGGGAAAACCTTCTTCTGTTCCAAACTCTAGGACATATTGTTTTTCACTTGAGGGAGAATGGATTGGTATGTAAGCTATGAGCAGTGATTACCCTTTCTTATAGCTCCTGAGCAACCTCTGCATACCTCTGGGATTGCAGCATTTATCATGTATCAGTTGTTTACTGTCTGTCCATCATGCTGGACAGAAAGCTTCTGGGATGTAGTGGATATGTTGAACTAACTTTGCTTGTTGAGATTAAACACTTTGAAATTTGAAAACCATTAGGAAATTTTGACTTTTTACCATTTGTTCTTTTTCATGTTTTAAAAACTAGATATTTTACCAGAACAAATTAGTTATCAGCTGCATAACACTCATTTTAAAAAATCACCTTATTGCCAGTATTCTACCGCTCAGTTTCCTCCAGCTTTACAGTCTGAATCTTTATAAAGTCATTTCAACACTTATAGATTGGATCCACAGGACAGTGATGGTGGACAGTGTGGATTTAGTTCTTGTGAATTAAATAAATCCACTTATGTGGTTGCTCATGATGCTGAAGATGGATACCCTGGAATAAAAAGGTCCAGACCAACCTATTCTTCCTCGAGAAATAAGGGACAGGAAGAATTCTGTGTAGTTTGTGGTGATAAAGCATCACCATCACCATATCATTATAATGCACTTACCTGTGAAGGTTGCAAAGGTAAGGATAAGATTAAAATAAAATTGAAATCTTAGTACAAAATTTTAGGCATGTGAGAATACTCTTACTTTTTAAAGTATGAGAGTTAAAACCAGGGAGAGCCATGCTGTGATTAAATGGATCAATCTGTGGGATCAAAGACATGAAAATGGAATGAATATAAAGTTTATATGTAGTGTTTTTTTCATTTTTCATGAGAACTTTTACATTTAATTGTATAATTTGATATTTATAGAGTAGAAGGTTTCCATATTCCTAGATCAGTCTCCTGTTGGAAGAGAAAATGATGTTTTAAAAGATCTGAATGTTTACTATCACATCTTTTTATGTGGTTGCTATAATTCATGCATTTGGAGGAAATTTGAATTGAATGACTTATAAGATTCTATATTTTTTAACGCTTTGCAAAAACAAATTAAAGGTCTGAAAGTGAAGACCATTGCATTTTCCAAGAGTGAAACAGTCCTTGATAAAATTTGAGGTTTTGAAATACTCCTGCATGGCTTTTATTAAAAAATGCAGTTTGGGGACAGAACTTGTGAATGATTAGGTCAATGTAGTGGGAAAACATGTCTTGTGGAGGTTCAGAGTGAAGTTTCACTGTTAGAATCTTACAATTCACCCCTTACAAAGAATAGCTAAATGAAGACTATGGGAAATGAAGTAACAGCTTTGTGAATAGAATAGCTGGGCACATGTTTACTCACTCTTGAAATGCAGGGCCTTGCTATTAAAACTAGATTGACAAATGAGACATAGTTCTGGAAACCAAAGCTGAACTTTTTACTCTTTTTGTTGAATCTAAATCACGAAACTCCCACTCTCAAGTGTCTACGGAAAAAGACGATATGGCTGGACTTTAAGAGGGATATTGACTAAGTTTATTGACTTCACTGCTTGGAATGGAAGAAAAAGATAGCAGGGATTATTGCATAAGAACAGGAATTGAAGGAGGAAATATGAAGAGGAACTACTATGCATGGATTTAGAAAGTGAAAGAGAGAATGTAGACCTTCCCCTCCCCCTGCCAAACATGGCCCCCTCAATATCTCAGTCCAAATAAACTAGCAACACTTTCTCATCTGGGAAAGTGCTAAAAAAGAGACATACGTAGGGAAGTAAGTTTGGAAGAATACTTCTTCCTTTGTGGGTTGAGTGGAAATGTGAGAGAAGAAAAAAGATTTTCTTTATAGTTTTATTTTACATGACCACCTATTCTTTAAAGGAAGTCTTGAGAGATGCTTCATTAAATCTTGATATTCTGTAAAACATAGTTTAAAAAATGCTTTTAGCTGATATAACCACAGTAAAATAGAGAGTTGACTTAATGTAATAGAGCTATTGAGTTTAATTTCCAGATGTGATTACTGAAAGGAATAACCTTGGAATAGAATACATCAATCAGGAGAGGATTAAGACAACTATCCAGATAAATGTATATCAAATGATCTTATTGAGAGAAAAAACATTTTATTGAAATAATTTAGTTAACATGATTAATATGAAGGCATATATTAATAAAAATAATTAACTAGAAATACCTATGGTAAAAAATTTTAAAACTTTTTTATTGGGTTTTTTTCAATGTAGCATCAACAAAAATGCAGTATATAGTTGCAGGAATGGTAGTCACTGTGAAATGGACATGTACATGCGTAGAAAATGTCAAGAGTGCAGACTGAAAAAGTGTAAGGCAGTAGGAATGTTGGCAGAATGTAAGTGCCATGTGTTTTGCTTTTTTCTGAGGTGGATTTTGATTTTTTTTACCTTACTGAGAACTTAATTTTGAATGTCTACTTATTTGTTTGGATTTAAGCTATTTCTCTAGCAAACTACTCAATTTGGATGGCCAGTTACGAATGTAAGTAATTATTTCCATAGATCCTGCTCCATACTATCTTGCTCTAATTTTGGAAATAATCACATTTTCTTCTTAATTGAAAATCCTTGTATTTTCATGTTACTTAACCTAAAGTCATGTATTGCATCTAGAAAGAGGACAATTTTAAGTCAGTAGTTTCCAAAAGCTTACAAGATACCTAGTTATGTAGCATCTGCTGGTAATTAACACACAAGTGTTAAAACTCAACTCTATAGGCAGAAGAGTATGTAATCTTTTTGAATCCCTTCTATGTTCACTGTGTTTTTTGCTTAGATTATATGATGTTATTTAATCCTTACAGTAGTACTACAATTTTGACATAATTTCCTCAATTTCTCCTATTCCTTGTGGCTTAATTTTTTAATTAATTTTTTTCTTCTTTCCCTCCCTCCCTCTTTTTTTTTTTTTTTTTTTTTTTTTTTTTTTAGACAAGGCTTGCTCTGTTACCCAGGCTGTGAGTGCAATGGTGCAATCACAGCTCACTGCAGCTTCCACCTCCGGCCTTAGCTTCTCGAGTAGCTGGGACCACAGGCACATGCCACCATATCTGGTTAATTAAAATAAAATTCTTGTGTAGAGATGAGATCTTGCTTTATTGCCCAAACTGGTTTCAAACTCCTGGGCTCAGTGATCTTCCCACCTCAGCCTTCCAAAGTGCTGGGATTACAGGCATCCCATCATGCCCAGCTAATTTTTCTTTAAAGAGTACTATTAATGTTTTTTTTCATGTCTAATCTAGCCTTGTTCAAACTCTTATTATTTTGCATTTATGCTATTATATTAGTTTCCTGGCCATTTCTTCCTTCTCTCTTTTTGGTCAATCTATCTTTAGCTGTCATAATAATCTTCATTTTTTTATTAAGCTATACTCTTGTTCAATAAATGCCCATGCAATATTCCTTTTATTTCATACTGATTATTATAAAACCCAATCTCTCTTGTCAAAGTTCTTCATCAAAAGGATTCCTATTACTTAAAATTTCAGATATGTTATAGATCTTAAGGTTATCCTGTCCAACTAGCCTGAATCCCTTACTTTAGCCCTGTTTTAGTTAGCTTGAGTTGCCATAAGAAATACCATAAACTGGGTGGTTTAAAAAGAAATTTATTGTCTTACAATTCTGGAGGCAGAAGTCTGAGATCAGGGTGCCAGCACAGTTTGGTTCCAATGAGGGCTCCCTTCCTAGCTTGCCGATGTCTGCCTTCTCTGTGTGTCCTTACACAGTGGAGAGAAGAAAGAGCAAGCTCACCAGTGTCTTTTCTTAGAAGGGCACAAATCCCATCACCAGAGCCCCACCCCTCATGACCTTATCTAAACATAATTACTTCCCAAAGCCTCCATCTCCAAATTCCATCACATTGGGGGTTAGGGCTTCAATATATGAATTTTGAAGGATACAATTCAGTTCCTAGCAATCCCTGGTAAGTTGTCTTTTAACCTATACCTGAAAACCTATGTGAAAGGGAACTCATTTTCTCCCAGGACAATCCATAAATGAAATCAGTCCTCCTTTCCTCTAAACTTGAAGGAATTATTCCAAAATTGAAAAAAGAGAATCTATGAGTGTTGCTGTCATGGAATATGAATATAAACATTATTCAAATGTTATTTATATGCTTTCCAGTCTCCCACTGCATCTTTCTATGCCTCTTTCTCTCTCTCTCTCTCTCTCTCGTTTATCCTTCTACATTTGAATTCCTGGCTGTCCGACCCCATATTCTAGGTAAAAGGAGTTTTCATCAGGAAAGCCCTGGATTTTTATGTGGCTTGGTTTCATTCCATAAGAATACAACTGAAATGATGGAACTGGAAAAAGATGAACCAAAAGTATTAAATACACAGTACATTCCCATCTTCATAGAATACAGAAGTCCCAGTAAAGTAATCGGCATATCATTAAAACTTTGTGATTCCTATGGAGTACACCAAGCTAGTACACTTGCTTCTCAAGCATTTGGTGCCTATTTATCTGAGAGGTGTGTTCACAGAACAATGTGCATATCTCTCTAGACTTAGGTCTGCTTAAATCTATACGTGTCAAATAAAATACAGAACAATGGAGATATTTTATTTGAAAGACGCACTGCAAGTGGGGAAGGGACTTTTGCAATAGTGCAAGGGGGACTACTGCAATAGGAAGAATGCTGTAGTTAAAAGATACACAAGCAATTCAAGAGTTAGGCAAAAAAGAGTTTTATAGAAAGGAATAAATAAAGCTAGAAAGAACTGATTACAGAGTAGGATAAAAAGGTGATATGATCAGATAATGTATCAGAGAATGTTTTACTCTGAGTCTAGCCTAGTCTCAGAAAGCTATGTTTGCTGGCTCAGGCTTAGGGTGGATCAAAGTTTCAGGGCCTGGAGCAAGAAATGAAGGTTAGCCGAAGTTTGATTGATACATATTTTGTTTTGATTGATCAGTGGGGATAAAACAGTTAAGATAATCATTCAGGAAGCAGAGAATGTGAATTTGCATGGTCTGTGTCTGGCTTTGTCATAGGTAAACAAAGGGGCATCCACGAGTCTTACCTAAGTCAGATTGGGAAAGGTAGTTCTTTGCAGGAAGCCATCTTCCAGAACATAAAAGGATGGGAAGCTTCCTTTAGCTTTCGCTATTTTATAGGAGCATGGGACTCAGGTAAAATTTGAAATTGTCAAGACCTAGTGATTTGAGGGTTGCCCCAAGTTTGCCCTAAAGTAATGCATGACTTTGTTTTTATGATCCTGCCATCATTACCATAGATATTCATACTACACTCACCATTAAATCGAACTAATATACTTTTTTTTTTCCACTTTCGTAAGTAATTATAGAAGCCTGTGCAAACAGAGCCTGTACGACATTACTTTCTTTCCTTTGGAGTCCTAATTCCCTTGCCATATGATGATACTTTAAGTATCTGAATATAGCTATCTTGTTCCTCATGAATTCCTTTCTCTCATTTTAAAGTATTATGTCCACTACCAAACATGGTAATCAAACATGTGCAAAGCAGAGTGGAATTCAGTCTTTCTAGGTACTATGGGTTAGGTATATTAATATAGTTTAAGAACACATTGGCTTTTAAAGGTGGCTGCACTGTAGATCCCTTTTTCTCTGTTTTAATCTCAGCTCAATCTTATTGGCTGCTAGTAATGCTGGACCCTGAAACTATTATCTCATATTGAGCTAAGTAAGAGTTGACAGACTACCTCCTTTTGCTTGTACATGTACTGCTATTAATTTACTGTTATTAACCAGTTCAGTCTACAAAGTTCAAAAGTTGTCTGCCAAGGACAAATTTGATTTATTAGCAAGAGTGTGCCCTAACCACACTCTGAGGTATGATTACCGTAGGATATCCCAGGTAGTGGAAGTTATTTGAAGTCAGATGAGTTGTAATGTCATGGTTCCAGATTATTAGTGAATTAAGATCCTAGCCAAAGGTTGCAGACATAGAAGACCAAGTCCTCTACTTTCAGGGGAGCTGGTGAGATCTAAGAATGTTTATAGGCCACTAGAAAAATAGGTTAGGGCTCAAGCGAAGGTTTCACTCTCACTGGGGAGCTGAACAGAAAGCTAATAAAAATAAAAAATAGAACCGACCATTTTCCACATGTCTTACTTAATTCTCACTATAACCACAATGAAATATGCATTTTATCATTCCATTTTATGGATGAGGAAAGCAAGTCATAGAGTCACATAGCTAACTAGGTGGTAGAGCCAACATTCAAATCCAGGCATGCTGACCAACTCCAGTATTGGTTATGTTAAACATTATGTGGTGCTACAGTCAGAAATACAATGTGTGTGACTGTGTCCCCCTTCATGTTATTCAAGATTGGTTCAAAAACATTGCAAAGCCGACCTTGCAGGTTAAAGATACTAGCACTTCCTGCTAAAGAGCATTGGAAAAGTCAGGGACTGACATCATGTGCAGGTCTTAATATCTATCCTCAGTAAACTTTTCCTTTGTTACATTTCAGCATAATATTCAGTCTGAAGAGCTTTAAAAATTTTTTTTTGTCATATGATGTTTGGGTTATTTCTTTAAGATAACATTGACAATTTGATCCATATTGTGGTTTAAAATATTGTCTAGAACTAGATGAAATATGAAACCTTATGACTTACCATTAAAAATATTCTTATAGACTGGCATTCATCTATTTATCAACTTTCTTTGAATATGGTTCCTCAAGTAGTTATTACTTTACACCAACAATCTTGAATCCAACCTACATCTCCATCCTGGCTGTAAGCATATATTAAGAGGACTTGTGAAATGACGTGTTAAATTCCATATATACTTTGTCTAAAGTATTTCCTTGATCTTCCATTCTAAGAATCCTGTCCAAGACAGAATTGAAATTAAGCTGACATGATTAGTTGTTCTGTTAATTTATACTGGGTTTCACTGATTATTGCTTTTCCTTTTGAGTTTCCATAAACAAATTGTTCAGATGTAGTTTGTATGAAATTTATCTTTCTGCCTCTTTTTGAAAATCATTATGAAGCCTTCTGACTTCTAATGACATTTCCCTTATTATCTGCTATTCTTTCAATATCAGACTATAGTTCAATTCTATAGAAACTAATGTTTTTCAGTTGAAGAGATATAAATGCATTAAGAACACTTGCTTTTAAAGAATTTTTTCACCCATTTAGATGATGATTTTATTTTGTGCTGTCCAAAAAGGTTGACTTGTTTCCTTTAAGTTGTCGTCAATATTACATACAGGCACCAAGCTGTGAGTCTCATTTCTTGCTTTGGATGTAACTAAAAACATGCCCTTTTCCCATATATCATGGACTCCATTTTGACATGGCTCCTTATTTTTTTTCTTTTTCTTTTTCCTTTTTTTTGAAAGGACTCTTTTTCCTTTTTTTTGAAACAGACTCTGTTGCTCAGTCTGTGGAGTGCAGTGGTGTGATTACAGCTCACTGAAGACCCGACCTCCTGGGTTCAGGTGATCCTCCCACCTCAGCCTCCCGAGTAGCTGGGACTACAGACACATACACCACGTCTGGCTAATTTTTATATTTTTTGCAGAGATGGGGTTTCACCATGTTGCCCCGGCTGTTCTCAAACTCCTGCATGGCTCCTTTCTTTAAAGGAGTCTATAATTTCTCTTTCCAAACAGTTAATTCTTGTTAATTTGAAATCTTTCCGGAGTTGAAATTCTTTACCACCATTTCCTCTTGTGCCTGTGTAAGACTTTATGAATTTATTTTTCACCCTTTCATGACTTATCTTCACTTCTCTGCCATTCCCTTTTCCTTTAGGGTACTCTTCTTTCTCATAACTAAAACCTCTTTCGAATATACCTCTTTAGTAAGCCTCCCCACAATTAATTCCCTCTGATTCTAATGACTCCTTTTCTTTATATAATTTTTGCATTTGTGTATTCAGTTCTAATTATTTTAATATTTGATATTCCTTAAATGGCTTCATATTTTGATATATTCTTGTTTCCCAACAAAATAATGAAATAATTTAGAAAAAGGCTAAGGCTTTTGTTTTTTTTCTACCTCAGCTCCTGATATACTTTTTTTTTTTTTTTTTTTTTTTTTGAGACGGAGTCTCGCTCTGTCGCCCAGGCTGGAGTGCAGTGGTGCAATCTCGGCTCACTGCAAGCTCCGCCTCCCGGGTTCACGCCATTCTCCTGCCTCAGCCTCCCGAGTAGCTGGGACTACAGGCGCCCGCCACTGCGCCCGGCTAATTTTTTGTATTTTTAGTAGAGATGGGGTTTCACCGTGGTCTCGATCCTGATATACTTTTTATGTGATTGGTATGTTTTAAACACTTATGAAAAAATGACGAACATAATAAATGATAAAGATTAGTATTTGGTTAGTTTTAGTAGTTGTTTACAACAACTGTTGCTCTTCAGGTAGAAGTTCTAGTTGAAGATTCAAAGATGTGTAAAGGTGGCAAGTCAAAAATAAAAATTGTTCACTTTATAAAGAGTGTCCACTGCCTTGTCTTGATTATAAGAAAAAAATGGACTGAGCTGATTTTGAACATCACAAGGTACTCTCTTGACCGTATGATGTAAAAATCAAAGACAAAAGCCTGTAGCTAAGGTAGTTCAACTGCTTTATGAGTTGATATTTTATGTTGTTTCCAAAATATAATTCATGTGAAAATTGTTCTAATATTAAACAGTCTAAATTTATAATTTGGAGATGCAAAATTAATGTATAATTTATGTCTAGGATCACTGTGTACTTTTAAGTAGGCAAGATAGTTGTGGAATGAAAAGGAGAAAGTAATGTAGTAAATGTAATTGCTAT
Organism: Gorilla gorilla gorilla; assembly: GCF_029281585.2. Classification (NCBI taxonomy): domain Eukaryota; kingdom Metazoa; phylum Chordata; class Mammalia; order Primates; family Hominidae; genus Gorilla; species Gorilla gorilla. The sequence continues at coordinate 119,248,750 of NC_073224.2, forward strand.
GTACATACTTGCCCAAAAGAAGGATTCTTTGTAAAAAGACAAGTCTATGATGATATATGTATATATACATGTACAATATAAGAGAATTTTAATCCTATCATGTTATCTGTCATACCAGAAACATTTTATATGAATTTTGTAAGAACACAGGTTTGCTCACGGAAATCCAATGTAAATTAAAGAGACTTCAAAAGAACTTTAAGGAGAAGAATCATTTTTACTCTAACATCAAAGTGGAAGAGGAAGGAGTAGACAACAGTTTTCTATCATCCACCACTAGATCTGGAAAAGTGGCAAGGCTTTTCTTATAAAATTGGTTTCTTTAATTATGGTGTTTTGTTTAATAATTATGAATTCTATATTTATAATTTTCCTCCTATATTTTCTTATAGATTCAGGAAAGCATGGAACTAACTGAAGAGGAACATCAGCTCATTAATAACATTGTGGCTGCTCATCAAAAATATACCATTCCTTTAGAAGAAACAAATTTGTATGTGTTCATTACTGAAAGAAATAATGTATAATTATGTTAGGAAACAAAGGCACAAGCATAACAGTTTAAAATTTCAAAAGATACTTGAAAAAATAAAATTCATTAATCTTATTGCTTTTTTATGGGTTAGCTGCAGGAACATGCAAATCCTGAACTGAGCTTTTTGCAACTCTCAGAGACAGCAGTCCTACACATACGTGGGCTAATGAATTTTACCAAGGGGCTCCCAGGTAATTACCTTTGGGAAAAATTAATTTAATACTTAAGTTAATTTTATAAAAAGTTCCCTGTTTTAAGGGAAGTGGATATTTTAGGAAAAGGAAAAAAACCCTCTATTTTTTCACCAACGTTTTGTTTCTTTTTTCTTTTTCTTTTTTTTTTTTTTGAGACGGGGTCTTACTCTGTTGCCCAGGCTGGAGTGCAGTAGCATGACCACGGCTCACTGCAGCCTTGACTTCTCGGGCTCACGTGATCCTCCCACCTCAGCCTGCTGAGTAGCTGGGACTATAGGCATGCACACCATGCTCAGCTAATTTTTGTATTTTTTGTAGACAGACGGTTTCACCATTTTGCCCAAGCTGATCTTAAACTCCTGGGCTCACAAAGCTGCCTCTCAATGCAAAAACGTGTTTGTCTGCTTTAATCAGATGGGTGAAAATCTAAATATTAAAAAATACTGCTCAGAGAGTAGAATTCAGATAAAAGAGGCTAGGAAGAGTAGTGTGGTGAGAGGAGTAAGGATGGTTAATGGGTACAAAAATATAGTTAGAATTAGTAAGATCTAGTATTTGATATCACAACATGTTGATTACAGTCAACAATAATTTATTGTACATTTAAAAATAACTAAAAGAGGCTAGTGCAGTGGCTCACACCTGTAATTCCAGCATTTTGGGAGGGCCCAGGCAGGAGAATTACTTGAGCCCAGGAGTTTGAGACAAGTCTGGTCAACACAGCAAGACCCCATTTCATCAAAAAATTTAAAAAATCTCAGGCCTGGTGGTGTGTACCTGTGGTCCCAGCTACTCAGAAGGCTGAGGCTAGAGGATTGCTTGAGCCCAGGAGTTCCAGGTTGCAGTGAGCTGTGATCACACCACTGCACTCTAGGGCGGCAGAGTGAGAACTTTGTCTCTAAACAACAACAAAAACCCCCACAAAACTATAACTGGAATATTTGTAACACAAAGAAATGATAAATGCTTGAGGTGATGGATACCCATTTTCCCTGATGTGATTATTACACGTTGTATACCTGTATCGAAATATCTTATGTACCCCATAAATATATACACCTACAATATACCCATAAGAATTAAAAATAAAAAAGTGAAATTATTCAAATGACTTCAAAGACTTGAGAGTTAAGACAAACAAAAGGTTAATTGCTTATTTTTGGAAAATGACTTTTGTTTTTTTCTATAATGCATATAGCAAAGAAAATTCCCTGTACAATACTGAAAAATCAAACCGCTCTTTGCCAAAACTTAGCTATCTATTTACATGTACAGATATCTCATCGTAAACATAAATTCTTCAAGGCTAAATCAACTATGTTTAATTTGCTCTTGCCATAGGAAAAATATTGTTCAGTTCTGATAAAAGTGCCCCAAAATATTACCATGTGGAATCAAGAATTTATTTCAAATTTGAAATAACATATTATGATTATTCTAAGGGAGCATTTAGGATTCATACTATTATATGAATAATTTAAAATGTTAAAATACTACATCTGAAAATTATCTTTTGATTATCGATTTCAAACAATTATGTGATCTTCTCTTTAAAGGATTTGAAAATTTGGCCAATGAGGATCAAACTGCACTACAGAAGGGATCAAAAACCGAAGTGATATTTCTCCATGGGGCCCAACTTTACAGTCAGAAACAATCAGCCTCTGAAAGTAAAAATGGATTTTTTTCTAACTTTAATGTTAATAGTTACTGTTAAATTTAGCAACAAATTGTATAACATTGAGCTATTTTTTATTTTAATTTTGCCAGTTACTATAGGCAAAATTACTTAATAATAGCTCTTCATAAAAAGCTATAGTTTTATAAAAAGCTATTTTTTATTATATAGCATCATGGAAAACACATTTTTGGAGGGTCTCCTATACAATCTTTCTATAAACTAAAAACTATTAATTTAACTTCATGTTTCAGTAATAAAAATTATAAATCTATCATTTGCTGGGAGTATTTCTGATCTAACAACTATGCTGGATTCTGAAAGATTGAGTTTAAAGATTAGAAAAAAAATCAGGCTTTATATTTTTCCTTTTTACTAGGTTCTGTGAGAATATTAAATCATTCAGATTATACACCAAATCGTCACAATAGGAGTGGTGATAGAAGTCTTATTTGTTCTATGGAAAAATTTTACAATGAAGAATGTCCTTCTACTACTCTAATTGGTAATATGACTCAATATGAAATATTATATTGGATGCAAAAATTTGTATATAATGTTTAACTTTCTTATACTGCTTTGAGATACAATGATAATTTCCATATGTTTGATTCTACCCTATGTTTGGATGAAAATACATTTTTGTATCAGTTTTTTGGGTGTTACTGAAGAATTTATTACACACTGTTTTACTTCTACAAAAGAATGAGCAAACTTGATGTAACTAATACTGAATATGCTATGCTTGCAGCAACAATTGTTTTTTCAGGTAAAAACTTTTTTTTCAGGTAAAAACCATTCAGTGGTAAAAATCTGTATTATATTTGGCAATGAAATGATGAGGTTTGTGGTTACTAAATTATTAATTACAGCCAAATGTACCAATTTTGTTTTATCACAATTTCCTTCTCTACAGGAGCATTCCTTTAAGCTTATATACATGCTATAATTTTTTGCAACTTAAAAAAATGCTTTCTTGACCTCATATCCACTTTCACCTACTCTTATTTCTCTGTTCCACTTTACAGAAAAAAATTTCTTTAAAGGGTTGTGTATACTCCCTTCTCCATTCCTTTTGTTAACTCCTAAACCCTCTCCTCTCCACATCACCATAACTAGTCAATATCTTTGGGATCTTGGCATTGCTGATTCCGGTGGTCAATTCCTAGTCTTCAGCTTACTTGACCCATGAGCTACATTTGACAGATCACGTCCCCTCTCTTAGAACACTTTCATCACTTGGCTTCAGTTGATCACTTCTTCCTTCTTGACATGCATGTTTTTTTCTTGATTTCCAAGACCCCACACACTCTTGATTTTTCTCCTTAGTGGTTGCACTTTCAGTTTATTTTGTTAATTCCTCTTCATCTCCCACAGAGACAAATGACAAGAATATTCCAGGGCTCAGTTCTCTTTTTTCTGTACTCACTTTCTTCGCAATTTCATCCTATCTCATGGCTTTAAAGGCCATGTATATGCTGACCACTCCTAAATTTATTATATATACCAACCTGGAGTGCTCTCCCAAACCCCATTAAATAGCCTATTCAAGATTTTAACTTGGATATCTAGTAGGCATATCAAATTTAACATGCTTGAAAGTGAATTCCTAGTTGCGTCCCCCTCCATCCTTCTATATTTGTTCTCCATCTCTGCTAAATAGTATTTTCCATCCTTGAAGTTGTATAAGCTAAAATTTTTTGTCATCCTTAACTTCTTTCTTTCTCTTATACCCATATCAAATATACAACAAATCCCACTGGCTCTGCTCTCAAAATATATCCGGAACTTAACCAGAACTTACTATTTCTATCCTTACCATCCTAATTTAAACTACTCTCCTAACTGGCTTTTTCTGTTTCTGCCCTTGCCTCTCTACAGTCTATTCTCTATACAGGAGCCAGAGTAATTCTTTGAAAATGTAAGTCAGATCATGTGATACCCCTCAGCTCATAACCCTTAAATGGCTTCCTATTTTACACAGATTAAAGCCAAAGTTCTTTTCATCATTGCCTGTTACTATTCCTTTTGCTTATTCCATTCCAGCCATGCTGCTTTTGACGCAGATATTCCTAGAAAATTTCAAGCAGGCTCCTGGTACAGGTTCTAGTGTATTTGATAAGTCTTCTGCCTGGAAACTTCTTTCCCCAGATAGTCACATGACTCCCTTATTCACCATCTTAGATTTCTGCTAAATGCCATTTTATCTCTGATTCGCCTTTGAAAAATTAGTTACCACCCCTTACCCTAAATTCTTATCCTCCTCCCTGTTTTTTTTCCTCTATAACACACCACTCTGCTATATTACGTTATTACTTTAAAAAATGTGTATATGTCTCTTTCCTCCCCAACTCCTCTCAGACCCAGAATATAAACTCAGTGAGGGGAGAAAATTTTGTCTGTTATGTTCACCGCTGTATCGCTAGCACAGTGACCGGATGGATGAATGAATGCTGCCTAAACATTAATAAATTATTGATTGGCTCTTATATTTTACAGCTGGATACTTGAACAACTTTGCCTTTTATTTACTGTTGATCTTGGGAAAATTACTGAATTTTTTTAAGTTTCAAGTAAGCCCTTGGCTGCTTTTATATTCTTTTTTTTTTTTTTTTTTTTTTTTGAGTCGGAGTTTCGATCTTGTTACCCAGGCTGGAGTGCAGTGGCGCAATCTTGGCTCGCTCACTGCAACCTCTGCCTCCTGGGTTCAAGTGATTCTCCTGCCTCAGGCTCCCGAGTAGCTGGGATTACAGGCGTCCACCACCACACGTGGCTAATTTTTCGTATTTTTAGTAGTGATGGGGTTTTACCATGTTGGGCAGGCTGGTCTCAAACTCCTGACCTCAGGTGATCCACCAGCCTCGGCCTCCCAAAGTGCTAGGATTACAGGTGTGAGCTACTGCTCCTGGCCCGGCTGCTTTTATATTCTTATAACTACTTACTGACCCTTCCTTCCTATGTAACTTAGTGGAAATTACTTAATTTTCTAGGTTTCAAGAAGCTCATCTGGAAAATGGTGATAATAATAGAACTTACCTCATACAGTATTGTGACTACTACATAAAATAATACATAGAGGCAAGTCACTTAGCATAATATTTAGCATATATTAAGGGCTCAGTAAATATTTGTTTTTTGTTATTTAAAAGCTGCATTGTTTTAAAAGATTATTTATCTTTTGTTACTTTCCAATATACATTAAGATAAATATGATGATATTTTTCAGATCGTCCATGCCTTAAAAATAAGCAATATATGGAAAATTTACAAGAACCAGTTTTATAAATATTGTATAAGTATTCAAAAATGTATCATCCAGAAGACCGACAGCATTTTGCTCATCTCATATGGAAGCATACTGAACTGAGAACTCTGAATTATAACCATTCAGAAATACTTAGCACTTGGAAAACAAAGGACCCCAAATTGGCTACTTTACTCTCTGAGAAGTGAAATTTGTATTCTTGCTGAAATTTTAGAATGTTGTAGTTTGTTTTAAACTTCCTAAATCTGAATTGTTTACCATATAGGATGACTTTATCATATAGGATGACTTTATCATATAGGATGACTGATTTGGACAACATGAACGGTATTGCTGTGTTACCAATATATGACCGTAAAATGGACATCATCAATGCTCATCAAAATTTTATGAAAATTTTGTGGAATATAGAACTATCACTGAGGGATATCTAGGATTCTTTTTATGATTGGACTCAAAAGAAGCAAAAGTTGTTTCCTCATGTTTCCTTCAAAAGGAGCCAGGGAGTTATTACCTGAAGAAGCTTCACTTTTTTCATTCAATAAAACATTGAATGAAAATATATAAATTTATAGATATAAGAAAGGCTAGCTAGTGCAAACAGTTGTAACTGAAATAAAGAGAGTTTGGCCAGGCGTGGTGGCTCACACCTGTAATCCAAACACTTTGGGAGGCTGAGGCAAGTGGATCACCTGAGGTAAGGAGTTCAAGACCAGCTTGACCAACATGGCGAAACCCCGCCGCTACTAAAAATACAAAACAAAATACAAAAATTAGCCAGGCATGGTGATGCGCGCCTGTAATCCCAGCTACTCCAGGGGCTGAGGCAAGAGAATAGCTTGAATCCGGGAGGTGGAGATTGCCATGAGCCGAGATCACGCCATTGCTCTCCAGCCTGGGCGACAAGAGCGAAACTCCATCTCAACAACAACAGTGACAACAACAACAACAGAATAAAGAGAGTTTGTGACCTTCATTAACTAAAGCCAGACTGATGGAATAAGGAGGGAACATTTTAAACCTATTCCTGTTACAGCATTTTGTGAATTATTAAAGACGAGCAAAACCGTTCAAATCTTATCATTTCTTAATGCCTTAAAAAAAGAGATGCTTTATAAAAACAAAGTAGGAATTTTGTGATGGCAAGAATAATGAAAAATTAAAATACAGATTATTAAAATATTTTAACATATATTAGGAAATTAAACATAATTTACTTCTCATTCTGGCACAGAATATTTTAACATTTTTGCCAACATCTTTTGTGGAAAAAAACGAAGTTCTTAAAACCAGAAATCTTTCTACAAATTTTTAAGTCCTTATATGGACAGGATGTTAATATGTTAAATTAAATTTCATGTGAAATACATGGAAGTGAGAAATTCTATGGTGGCACTATTGCTTTGGAAGACTGATTTTAAGTAAATAAAATATGGTAAATTTAATATAACACTAGGAGTAGCATTTTGGTTTTCAATAAAGAAAAAAGTGACCGTAGTTGAAATTTTCACTGTTGTAAAACTTTTAAAAATATTGGGATATTAGATTTATAGCCTCAATTGAATGAAAATTTTTAATTAGATCAATTATTGCCTCTGGTGGTACTTTGTGTATATTCTTAGTATCATCTCTCTGAGGGAGTATCTTATCTTTTTCAGAGTATCTAGACTCAGTTTCCCTAAATAGTAAAATGAAGGAGTTAAACTGGATCATCCTTTACTGCTCAAAAATTTTATTTTATCGGGAATGATTGTTTCTGATTATACAAAATGAGCTATTAAAAATATTGCTAAAGTCCTTAGAAAAAGCATCAATTATATTATGATGCCCAGAGAAAGTTGGAAAACAAAGTCAATGGTATATTCAAAATGGAGCTCATTATTTTATTGCTCAAAATTAAGTAACTTAGCACTAGGATGATGATAATAGCTAGTTACTCAAGCCTGAAACCAGGTAGTCATCTTAGACTGCTCCCTTTCTTTCACTTCTTACTACTAAAAAGTTATAAAATTCTACTAATTTTACTTCTTAAATATCTTTTACATTTGACACCTCCTCTTCACTCCACTGTCCGTGTCATAGCTCAAGTCCTCACGTCTCACTCAGGCTATTAAAACTGTCTCGCTACTCTGGTCTCTTAAGCCTAAACCATTCTTCATACTAGAAGTTTTCTTCTGAACTCGATCGTGTAATCCTTTCTGCTCAAAATTCTTCAGGATCTCCGTCCACAAAGTCAAAAATCCAGACACTTTTCCAAGGCCTTTCTATAATACTTGCTTTCTCTTTCTCTCTCTCTTTTTTTTTTTTTTGAGACGGAGTCTCACTCTGTGGCCCAGGCTGGAATGCAATGGGGCAATCTCGGCTCACTGCGACGTCTGCCTCCCCGGGGGTTCAGGCGATTCTCCTGCCTCAGCCTCCCGAGTCACTGGGACTACAGGCGTGTGCCACGTGCCTGGCTAATTTTGTATGTTTACTGGAGACAGGGTTTCGTCATGTTGGCCAGGCTAGTCTCAAACTCTTGACCTCAAGTGATCCACCCTTCTTGGCCTCCCAAAGTGCTGGGATTACAGGAGTGAGCCACCGCGCTCGGCTAATACTTGCTCTTGAAATCTCTAGTGTCATCTCTTGCCATTTTCCCCACTTAATCCTCACACAGAACGCTTCTTGGACTTGGTTGTAATAATCTCTCTCACAACTCCAATGCCTTTGCTCGCCTTGCGTCAGCCAGCAATGCTCTTTCCCCATTCCCTCTCCCTCTCCCTCTCCCCCTTCCCGCGCTCTCCCCTCTCTCCCCTCTTTCCCTACTCTCCTCCGTTTCCTCCCTCTGCCTCCTTTCTCTCCTCTGTCTCCTCTCTCTCTCTCTTTGAGACAGAATCTGGCTCTGTTGCCCAGACTGGAGCCAGTGGCAGGATTATTAGCTCACTGCAGCCTCTGTCTCCAAGACTCAAGTGATCTTCCCGCCTCAGCCTTTTAAGTAGCTGAGGACACAGGTGCGCACCACCACACCCGGCTATTTTAGGAGAGGCAGGGTCTCACTACGTTGCCCAGACTGGTCTTGAACTCCTTCCTGGGCTCAAGCAGTCCTCCCGCCTTGGCCTCCCAAAGTGTTGGGATTACAGGCGTGAGCCACCGGCCCGCCTAGCCAACTCTCCATTCACTCATTCTTATGTGAAACAGTAACAGAACCATACCACATCTGTGGAGCTTCTCCTGACTCCCCAAGCCACCCTAAGAGCCACTTTGCCTACGTCCTTATCATAGGAATTACCCTAAATGATTATAGGACATTGTAATTGTTTGCCTATCTGTTTCCTTCCTAAGATTGTGACCTCTTGGAGGGCAGAAATGGATTTTTCACTCTCAGCTTCAGTCTGTCATAGAGCCTGACAGTTTCCCTAGCATTCTTTGACAATAGCAGAAGCCTAAAGAACTTCCACTCCAAGGAAATACAGAATCCGGGAAAGAATTGTTCCTAGCGATTAGGGAAATCTCGCGAGATTCAGGTCCTGGGAGCCTGGCAAGCCCACACAGCGACGGTTATTTAGCCGTTGAACTGCCAGCCGCCCGGGGCCCACGCGCTCCGGGCCGCTCAGGCTGAGCGATTTCCCGCCTTTTCTGAGGTTCTGAGGCGGGAGCTATTGGTTCTTTCTGTTGCCCTCATAGACCGTATGTAGCAGTTCGCGTGGGCACAGGGCCCACGGTTTCCCGCTAGTTCTTTAAAGGTGAGGGCAGGTGCCCCGAGTTCTTTTCCTGGGGACTGAGCCCAGAGCGGGGCGATGTTGTGCTACTGCACCTCCCCGCCGCAGCCCTCTGCTGTTTTCTTTTGGGTAGTGGTCCAGGAACTTAAGACAGTTCCTCCTGGCGATGTGATGGAATTTAATGGGACAGGAGAAGGGAACGGGCTTTTCAGGCCAGCGTGGCAGCGGGCGGTGGGGCGAAAGGGAGAAGGAAACGAGGGTTTATTCCGTTGCCCACTCCGCGGTAAACAACGTTGTAGGGCTCCACTGTAGCGAGAGCCCCGTGGATTCCTTTTTTTTAGCCATTTAATTTGTAAACATCACTTTAAAGAATACATAGTATATTTATGACACACGGTGAAAAAAAACTTTCCTTCCCCTCCCGCCCCCCGGGGCAGTAGATATTTACAACCGTAACAGAGAAAATGGAAAAGCAAAAGCCCTTTGCATTGTTCGTACCACCGAGATTAAGCAGCAGTCAGGTGTCTGCGGTGAAACCTCAGACCCTGGGAGGAGATTCCACTTTCTTCAAGGTAAATTTCCATGTGACTCTTAATTGGACTCTTCTTAACTTTAGGGAAATGAAGAAAAGTGTACTTTCTTCCTGGTGGTGTTTTATAATTATTTCTTCTCAATAAATGGTCTCATTTACCCAAGAATTTTGAACCCCATTGCTTTAAATGAACAGTGAGCATTATTGTGTAGGCATCATTCATTTAAATAATGACTGCTGCCGTAGAACTCTGCATACATAGTGGAACGTGCTTATTTTAATTCTCCTTCTTTCCGTATTTGATTCGTGGCAACTTATAGGACAGATACTACGAGATAGTAGAATATGTTAGGAGAAAATTAGGAAAATTATCAAGAAAAATGAGGACTATTTGGACAAATGCCTATATATGAATAATAATTCGTGTTGTGACTGAGCTTCAGATTTGGCTCTGAGCTTCCTAGTGGATAGGGCAAAGAGGGAAATTCATTTATGTAATGGTGTTATCATTGGATAGGAGGAATTATACCAAGTTTCTCAGGTGAAACAGAGCTTTAAAAAATTATTTAAAAAAATTTATCATGTGGATCCTTATATTGGAGATGCGATGACGCAATGAATATTTTACTTGTATATGCTGTAAAACAATTCTTGTGGCTGCTATAGGCAATAATATATTATTAAATGCTATTCAATAAAGACAATCTTTAATTCTATCAAGGGAAATCATAAACTGAAGAAATCTACTAATATTGTTCTATACTACTAGTTAGATTTACTATTATTCTTGAATACCTACAAAGCCATATATTGAGTAATTTATAGTTTAGCTTCATCTTACAAGTGGAAATATCTAATTAGAATTTTTTCTTTGTTTATATAGAAAAGGCATTTGATATTTTAAACACTATGTACATTAAAGGATTTGCAATTATAGTAACCTTTTTAAGCAGATGTATATTACATATGTATATATTACACTATTAGTATATCAGAGTGGTATGAAACAGAATATTTAAGAACTTCTTTGTGTCTCTAGAGTTTCAACAAATGTACTGAAGATGATTTTGAGTTTCCATTTGCAAAGACTAATCTCTCCAAAAATGGGGAAAACATTGATTCAGGTAGGAGCATGGAAAAGCAATGTATCAGCTTATATAGAAACATTGTGTTACATACATCGATAGTTATTGAAAATGTAACATAAGTATTATATAAGTATAATTGACACAAAAGCTAGATATAATACTTAATATAAAAAATAAGGCTGGACACGGTGGCTAACACCTGTAATTCCAGCACTTTGGGAGGGAGGCTGATGGAGGGGGATCACTTGAGGCCAGGTGTTTGAGACCAGCCTGGGCAACATAAGGAGACCCTGTCTGTACAAAAAAAAAAAAAAAAAACCAACAAACAAACCCCACCACCCCCAAAACTAGCTGGACATGGTGGCATGCGCCTGCAGTCCCAGCTACTTGGGAGGCTAAGGTGGGAGGATCATTTGAGCCCTAGAGATGGAGGCTTTGAGGCTGCAGTGAGCCATGATGGGCCACTGCCCTCTAGTCTAGGCAACAGTGCCAGATGCCCTCTCTCTCTCAAAAAAAAAAAAAAAAAAAAAAAAAAAAAAAAAAAAAAAAGAAAAAAGAAAAGAAAAAGAAAGAGAAAAAGATGTTGGCATATTTAATACCTGTTGTCTTTTATCTTGCAGATCCTGCTTTACAAAAAGTTAATTTCTTGCCCATGCTTGAGCAGGTCAGTTAAGCATAGTACATGTAGATATAATCTGTTTAGGTAATGAACTGCTTATTTGAAGACGAAAAAAGTCTTTAGTTATTGCATTACTAGTCTTCTGTATTTAATTGTTATTATTTAGAAGCTCTTATCAGAAGTATTTCCTTATAGAAACATCTATCTTTTTAGGTTGGTAATTCTGACTGTCACTATCAGGAAGGACTAAAAGACTCTGATTTGGAGGTCAGAAGATTTCCCATTCATATTAAATTTCTTGTAATTGGAATATAACTTATTACCTATATGTATATTTCTTTTGAAGCTTCAAAAGGATTATTATTTGATTAACGTTTTAAGATATATCCTTTAAAACCTTTTTTTCTGCTTCTGTATTTTTTGGGTTATGAAAGTTCCATTTATGTAGAGGCAATTTAATTTTAAACCATGAAATCAAGAAGAGGGGAAACGAGTACTACACCTGAAAAGTATAGTATCAAGAGAGTATTTTACAAAGTCAAGAGAGTATTTTACAAAATCAGCCTTTAATTAACAGACGAAATTGACTGGTTGACTGGTTTATTGTATAAGGAATTTGTAGGACATGCTATATACTTTTGATTTTAGTTATAAAAATATTTCTTATTTATGGCATATAGTGTCTTTAAAATGAAGAGAAATTCCATAGCCTGGTAAGGTACTGTGTGTTTGTTGCTGTGATTATGGTATCACAGAATTTAAAATATATAGAACTTACTTATATATTTTTATAAGAAAAAGTTGTCAACCAGCAAAAATTGATGTGACTAAAAATCTCTGATATTTACAATATATGTGGATTTTAAAAAGGCAGGAAATGTATATAAAAATCAGACTTGATGAAAATTATATCTTGTCTTCACTTTTATTTTTCTTGTCATTATATTTTAAACTTCATGTCCTTTAGTGAATCTTCAAACTGTTTGTATAATCAAAGTGTTTCAAGACCATTGTTAAGATTTATAGATTTCTTATAGGGTGATTTATTTTAGCTTTTAACCAGCCAGATTCTGTCACTAACTAAAATATTTTTATGGAGCCATTTCATTTTATTCAGCAAGGTATAATTTAGTCAAGTGACCAATAACTTTAATGAAGTAGTTAATATTGCCTTAGTAGTTTAAAAGAGTTAATGTGGCTTTCAGTATGCTATTAGTGCTTAAATTGAGGAGACATTTGGTCTCAACTACTAGTATATGGATATTTTCAGTAGGCAGCCATAGTTTGGTTATATTAGAGTTTTGAACAATTAATTTTTGAAAACATATTTTAATAGAATTCAGAGGGATTGAGCAGAGTGTTTTCAAAACTGTATAAGGAGGCTGAAAAGATAAAAAAATGGAAAGTAAGTACAGAAGCTGAACTGAGACAGAAAGAAAGTAAGTTGCAAGAAAACAGAAAGATAATTGAAGCACAGCGAAAAGCCATTCAGGAACTGCAAGTATGACATAATTTTGCATTGTAAACATAGTATAGTAAATCTAATCTTAATACTGTTGAAAGTAGAGTATTAGTTGGGATAAATTGGATTGATCTTGTTTTTGTGATGAATATTTTAAGGATAATGCTTTTTAAAAGTTACATCAATACTGGATACATTTTAACTTTAAGAATGAGCATACAGGACAAGTTGTATAACGCTTAATGCAAATGATTAGGGAAATAATAAATCACTTTATATAAAAATTGATTTAATGATTCTAATTTATTATAAAGAGTTTCAATTTTTATTCCTATTGATGTTTTATGTAAATATATTCTCTTAGATTACAATAGTTGTAGGTAACACTTTAAATTTGAAACTGTGTAACTTTATTTTTTTTATTTATTTTTGTGAGACATAGTCTTGCTCTGTCACCCAGGCTGGAGTGCAGTGGCACCATCTCGGCTCACTGCAACCTTCGCCTCCCTGGTTCAAGCGATTCTTCTGCCTCAGCCTCCCAAGTAGCTGGGACTGCAGGCTCGAGCCACCACGCCCAGCTAATTTTTATATTTTTAGTAGAGATGGGATGCCACCATATTTACCAGGCTGGTCTTGAACTCCTAGACCTCGTGACCCACCTGCCTCGGCCTCCCAAAGTGCTGGGATTACAGGCGTGAGCCACTGCTCCCGGCCGAAACTGTGTAACTTTATCTGTAGCATAAAGTGAAAAAAATGTTGAGAAAATGTGACATTGTATTAGGACAAAGAAAAAAACATTACTTCAAAAATATTTAGAGAAGATAATATTGCATTAAAATATTGTTGAATTTTTTTGGAGATGATTTAGCCATCTTTATTTTAGATTGATGAAGGCCATATTCTTAAGGGAAATCGTAAGCTATTACAAAAATGTTTCCTTTTTATGTGGAAAGAAAATAATTCTTTTAGACCATTGTGCATTAGTAAAGAAATACTGCTTAATGATTATATTCATGTTTATTTTTGCTAATAAGCAAAATGTGATGAACTGTTCTGTTTTATAAATTAGTTTGGAAATGAAAAAGTAAGTTTGAAATTAGAAGAAGGAATTCAAGAAAATAAAGATTTAATAAAAGAGTAAGTAGTAATTTAATGAATTTGTTCTTTTCACATTTTTTATTCCAAATTTACTACTAAAATAATTTTCAAAAACATATTGAGCACTTTCTATATGTTATATCATATGAATTTATAAGTAGAATTATATCTGAGTGCTATGGAAAAAGGAAGATGTACATTCTTGTGTTTGGCAAACTGTGGTCACTGACTAATAACTTCACTTTTTAAAATGTCAGGTGTCAGGAATAAACATTCCTTGGTGTCAAAAAAGATGCCTGATAATTCTGTATCTACAACTACCTATGTATGTTGTCTGTTTCACTGCTGTCTTGAGTACAGTACTTATAAAACAGGACTTAACTTAGTTCCAAGTTAATTCTTACTCAAATTCCTGTTTTTGAAAATGTAACAGTTTATTTCTACAGAAAAATGATAAGTTAGAAAATTAAGTCTAACTGCCATATGTGTTAGTAACTTCAAGATAGCCACAGGTCTCATCATTCACATAATGAATGCCTAATCAGAAAGTTACCTTATTTTGTGTTTTGAAGGTTAGACATATATTAATTTGTTAATGAATGGCCCAACCTATTCTCATTATTTTTCCTTAGGCAAATCTAGACCTGTTTACTGAAAGTTTATTGATAGCAACTTGGGTAGAAACTTGTTAAGGAGCTGTCACTTTTATTTGTTTATTTATTTTAGTGGCCAGTTACTAGAACTTTTACTTTTAAAGGGAGGCAATTACTAAATCATCTTTGCTAGTAGTACAGTCAACCCACTGTTTCTTCATATAGTCATTTATGAATAATGTGATATATGCCAAAGATTATAATATTTTAAAAATTTCTTAAAAATTGTAACAATATATTTCATAACTTATATATTGTGATTTTGCTTTGAGATCAGATTACACACAGGCAAACTCTTTCCTTTGTTTCAGGAATAATGCCACAAGGCATTTATGTAATCTACTCAAAGAAACCTGTGCTAGATCTGCAGAAAAGACAAAGAAATGTAAATATCTTTCTTGTTTTATGTGATTTTATCAATTTATTTTACTGGTAGAGGTGGAGAGGTAAAGAAATTGTCCTTTTAATTTTTGGAACCAATTTGATTTGAACAAATTATATGTGCCTCAGACTATTTTTATATAAGTAATAAGGAGAATCACAGTTCTTTGACTTTTGAAAGCTCAAAATTTTTTGAAAGGTAATATATGTCAAAAGGTATATTCTTGATATTTATAGTTAATCCTGGTTTCAAGTAAGGTATGATTTTGAGACTAACCTCTGTCTGGAACAACTAGGAAATTCAATCGAGAATAAGATACATAGCCATGCTCGTAATAGAAAATACCAGTAGAGGCTTTGCTAAAGCCATTGTATTTATGAATAGTGGTGCAATGTTTATTTTCAATCTAAATAGAATTCTCAAATTTTTCCTAAAGAAAAATTCTTTTAAAATATTCTAATATGGTTGTGTTGTGTATGTGAAAGAACAGTTTAAAAATTTTAAAGCATGTTTTCATTTTTTTAAATTATAAAGTAGGATTTTTTCCCATTTTGATGAAAAATAAAAGTGTGTGATTATAAAATATAATTCTTTATTTTTGCCATAATTTGACACTGGCTTTACTTTGTTTCTGCCAAGAATCCATTGGGAAATACTGTCTACCTGCTTTTTCAGGATATTCTCTATTTTTCTTAGCCAAAAATTTTAATTTGTATCATGCAGCTTACTACTTAACAGCTTGGGCTTAAGGATTAGATAGCCTGTGCTCGAATTTAGACTTTCAGTTTCTGTCCACCTAGGGAGCTTGAATAATTTGAGTAAATTATGTAGTCTCTCTGTCACTCTGTTTATTAATTAAATGCCTCTTAGTATTGCCCTGAGAATTAAATGTTAATAAATATGCTTAGAACAATGCAAAGTGCTCAATAAATGTTGGGTATTTTGTTATTATTATTGTCATTATTTCTAACATTGACTGTTAGGTTTTTTTATTCTTTTTTTTTTTTTTTTTTTTTGAGATGTGGTTTCACTCTTGTTGCCCAGCCTGGAGTGTAATGGTGTGATCTCGGCTCTCTGCAACCGCCGCCTCCTGGGTTCAGGCAATTCTCCTTCCTCAGCCTCGCGAGTAGCTGAGATTACAGGCATGTGCCACCACACCCAGCTATTTTTTGTATTTTTAGTAGAAAGGGGGTTTCACCATGTTAGCCAGGCTGGTCTCGACCTCCTGACCTCAGGTGATCCTCCCACCTCAGCCTCTCAAAATGCTGGGATTACAGGCGTGAGCCACTGCACCCGGCCAGGTTTTTTATTCTTAGTCCCTGCCTGTATTACCTTGCTTTTCAAAACTCTATGTATCTTCCAGAATGTACCATACCACTACCAGCTCCTCTACTATATCCTGTGTACTCAACATTCAAGATTAATTTTTCTGCCTAGATATAAAAAGTGGTGAAAAGTACAGTGATAGGGTAGAAGGATAGTACATTGGCTGTCTTGCAGAAAATAACTTGGGTTAGAGAGACAAGTCTGATAGTTCTTTTTTGTTCTTTTTTTTTTTTTTTTTTTAGACGAAGTCTCACTCTGTGGCCAGGCTGGAGTGCAGTGGCACAATCTCGGCTCACTGCAACCTCCCGCCCCTAGGGTTCAAGTGATTCTCCTGCCTCAGCCTCCTGAGCAGCTGTGACTACAGGTGCCCGCCACCACGCCGGCTAATTTTTTGTATTTTTAGTAGAGATGGGATTTTACCTTGTTGGCCAGGATGGTCTCGATCTCTTGACCACCTGCCTCGGCCTCCCAAAGTGCTGGGATTACAGGCGTAAGCCACTGCGCTGGGCGATAGTTCTTTCTTACATTTAGTTTTCAGCTAAGTTAGAAATCAGATGGTGAGGAAGGTTTAGAGAACCCAACATTTTTCAAGGTGGTCTCTTTAATAAACTAAAGTTGAGGTATGTCTTGATGTGACATGTAGAAAGTTTTTTTTTTTTAAAGTCTTGACACTTGCCTTATTATTAGTGTAAACTCTATGCAGATTTTTGCCTTAAGTTGTTGACCAGTCTTTTTGTTATTGTGCTTTTTTCTTTCTTTTATTCATTCATTCAATATTTTTTTAGTGCCTGCTATGTCATGAAATCTTCTAGATGCTGATGAAAAACAGCAGTGAACAAAGTCTCTACTCTTACAAGAGTGTATATTCCATGGTGTATATGTGCCACATTTTCTTTATCCAGTCTGTCATTGATGGGCATTTGGGTTGGTTCCAAGTCTTTGCTGTTGTAAATAGTGCTGCAATAAACATATGTGTGCATGTGTCTTTATAGTAGAATGATTTATAATCCTTTGGGTATACACCCAGTAATGGGATTGCTGGGTCAAATGGTATTTCTGGTTCTATTTCCTTGAGGAATCACCACGCTGTCTTCCACAATGGTTGAACTAATTTACACTCCCACCAATAGTGTAAAAGTATTCCTAGGCCAGGCACAGGGGCTCACGCCTGTAGTCCCAGCACTTTGGGAGGCCGAAGCAGGCAGATCACAAGGTCAAGAGATCAAGACCAGCCTGGCCAACATGGTGAAACCCCATCTCTACTAAAATACAAAAAAATTAGCTGGGCGTGGTGGCACGCGCCTGTAGTCCCAGCTACTCAGGAGGTTGAGGCAGGGGAATCGCTTGAACCCGGGAGGCGGAGGTTGCAGTGAGCTGAGATCATGCCACTGCACTCCAGCGTGGCAACAGAGCAAGAGCCCGATTCAAAAAAAAAAGTTCCTATTTCTCCACAGCCTCGCCAGCATCTGTTGTTTCCTGGCATTTTAATAATTGCCATTCTAACTGGCGTGAGATGGTATCTCATTGTGGTCTGGATTTGCATTTCTCTAATGACCAGTGATGATGAGCTTTTTTTCACGTTTGTTGGTGGCATAAATGTCTTCTTTTGAGAAGTGTCTGTTTATAGCCTTTGCCCACTTTTTGAATGGGTTTCTTTTTTTTTCTGTAAAAGAAGGAGTTCATGTCCTTTGCAGGGACATGGATGAAGCTGGAAACCATCATTCTCAGCAAACTAATACAGGAACAGAAAACCAAACACCAAATGTTCTCACTCATAAGTGGGAGTTGAACAATGCGAACACATGGACACAGGGAGGGGAACATCACACACCGGGGCCTGTTGTGGGGTGGAGGGCAAGGGGAGGGAGAGCATTAGGACAAATACCTAATGCATATGGGGCTTAAAACCTAGATGATGGGTTGATAGGTGCAGCAAACCACCATGGCACATATATAGCTATGTAACAAAGCTACACATTCTGCACATGTATCCCAGAACTTAAAAAAAAAAAGAGTATACAGTCTAGTGAGGGGAGAGGATACAGATCATTAATGAATAAATAAAATATATGTTAGGTGATAACTGCTTAAGGAGAGAATATTTTGGGACAGGGTGATTGGGAAGTTTTTTCTGGTTAAGTGACATTGGGTAGAGACCTGAATAAGGGAGTGGGCCATCTATTTTAGGAAAGAATATTTCAGGCAGAGGAAGCAGTTAAGTGCAAAGTCCCTGAGATGAGAGCCTGTTCAATCTTTTCAGGTCACAATAATGAGGCCACTGTTCTGTATTTCTGACTCTGTATTTTTCATCTTTTTTCTCACTGTACTCCACTCAAGATACTTTTTTCTTTCTTTCTTTTCTTTTTTTGGTGGGGGGTGGGGTGGTCTCACACTGTTGCCCAGGCTGGAGTGCAGTGGTTCCATCTTGGCTCACCATAACCCCCGCATCCCAAGCTCAAGCAATCTTCCTACCTCAGCTTCCCAAGTAGCTGGGACTACAGCTGCACACCACCAGGCCTGTCTAATTTTTGTATTTTTTTAGAGACAGGGTTTCGCCATGTTGCCCAGGATAGTCTCAAACTCCTGGGCTCAAGTGATCTTCCCACCTTGGCCTCCCAAAATGTTGGGATTATAGGTGTCAGCCACTGCCCTGGCCCACATAATTTCTTCTAACCTCTCTTCCAGTTTACTGATTTTCTATTTAGTTAATTCTTGTCTGTTTTATTTTATTTTTATTTTATTATTATTATACTTTAAGTTTTAGGGTACATGTGCACAATGTGCAGGTTAGTTACATATGTATACATGTGCCATGCTGGTGTGCTGCACCCATTAACTCGTCATTTAGCATTAGGTATATCTCCTAATGCTATCTTGCCTGTTTTAAAATTTATCAGTTGGTGTCTTAATTTGTTATTGTATTTACTGGTTGAGTATTAGCTGGTTCTTTAAAAATTTGTAGTGTCACTTTCCAGAATTTTAAGTTCTTTGCTGACTTTTTAAAGCTCTACTTTTTATCTGTATGAACATAATAAACATAGTTGTATCCAATAATGCCAATGTCTGCAATACCCTGGGGTCCATTTCTGTGATTTTTTTTGCCATAGATCCTAGTTTTATTGGTTATCTCATCAGCTATCTTAGATAATAATTAATAATTTGAGACTTAGAATGGTTAAATTTTCCTAGTTCATTGAATGTTCAGCAATTCTGGATTATATCCTGGATTATGTTGTGAGAATCTGAGTCCTCTTCAGATTTCCTAGAGAATGTTTATTTGTTTATTTTCTAACAGGCAGTCAGCTCACTTAGGTTTAGAATAGGTTCTGTCTTGCCTTTTCATTGTGGGTGTTCCAATATCAGTTCAATTTTCAATGCCTTTGCTGTGCTGCCCTGGGTCTATTTCATGTATGCTGTACTCAAGGATAGTTCTGGGACTTGGGTAGTGTTTTATGCAGAGTCCAGTTTGCAAAGCTTTTGCCCCATGCATGTATAGCCTCTCCGATTATCAACATAACTCACCAGAGTGGCACGTTTGTTACAATTGATGAACCTACATAGGCACATCATAATTGTCCAAAGCTCATAGTTTACATTAGTGTTCACTCTTGGTGTTGTACACTCTATGGATTTGGACAAATATGTCCGCCATTATAGTATAATACAGAATAGTTTCATTGCCCTAAAATTCTGTGTTCTGCCTGTTGATTCTCTACACCCTACCCCGGTAACCACTGATTTTTAACTGTCTCCATAATTTTGCCTTTTCCAGAATGTTATGTAGTTCGGATCCTACAGTACGTAGGCTTTTCAGATTGGCTTCTTTCACTTAGTAATATGCATTCAAGTTTCCTCCATGTCTTTTCATCACTTGATAGCTCATTTTTTAAGCACTGAATAATATTCCATTCATTGTTTGCACATACCACAGCTTATTTATCCATTCACCTACTAAAGGACATCTTGGTTGCTTCCAAGTTTTGGCAGTTATGAATAAAGCTGCTATAAATATCCATGTGCAGGCTTTTGTGTGGACATTTTAAACTCCTTTGAGTAAATACCAAGGAGCACAATTCCTGAATCACATGGTAAAAGTATGTTTAGTTTTGTAAGAAATTGCCAAACTGTCTTCCAAAGTGGGTGTACAATTTTTTATTTCCACCAGCAGTGAATGAGAGTTTCTGTTGTTCTATACTCTCACCAGCATTTGGTGTTGTCAAAGTTCTGGATTTTGGCCATTCGAATAGGGGTATGTATTGATATCTCTTTGTTGTTCTAAATTGCATTTCTCTGATGACATATGATGGGAATCTTTTCATGTGATTATTTGCCATCTGTATGTCTCCTTTGGTAAGGTGTCTGTTAAGGTCTTTGTCCCATTTTTTAATCAGGTTGCATGTTTTCTTATTGTTGAGTTTTAATCAACAATAAGAAAAAAGACAACAATTTTGAGTCTTTGTATATTATAGAAAACAGTCCTTTATCAGATGTTTCTTTTGCAGACATTTTCTCCCAGTCTGCGGCTTGTATTCTCATTCTCTTGACATTATCTTTTGGAGAGCAGAAGTTTTTAATTTTAATGAAGTCCAGCTCATTAATTATTTCTTTCATGGATTGTATCTACAAAAAAAAAGTCATCGTGATACCCAAGATCATCCAGGTTTTCTCCTATTTATCTTGGAGTTTTATGGTTTGTATTTTACATTTAGGTCTATGATACATTTTGAGTTAATTTTTGTTAAGGGTGTAAGATCTGTGTCCAGATTCTTTTTTTTTTTTGCATGTAGATGTCCACTTGTTTCAGCATCATTTGTTGAAAAGACCATCTTTTCTCTATTTTATAGCTGTTACTCCTTTGTCAAATATCAGTTGACTATATTTGTTTGGGTCTATTTGTTACTCCTTTGTCAAAGATCAGTTGACTATATATATTGGGTCTATTTCTGGACTCTGTATTTTGTTCCCTTGATTTCTTTGTCCTTTTCCCCCACAAATCCCTCACTATGTTGATTACTGTAGCTTTATAGTAAGTCTTGAATTTGAGTAGTATCAGTTCTCCAACTTTGTTCTTCTCGTTTAATGTCGTGTTGGCTCTTCTGAGTCTTTTGCCTCACCATATAAACTTTAGAATCAGTTTGTAGATATCCACAATATAACTTGCTGAGATTTTTATTGGGATTGCATTGAATCTGTAGATCAAGTTGGGAAGGATTGACATCTTGACAATATTGAATCTTCCTATCCATGATCATGGAATCTTTCTCTATTGATTTAATTATTATTTGATTGTTTTCATCAAAATTTTATAGTTTTCCTCATATAGATCTTGCACGTTTTGTTAGATTTGTACCTAAGTATTTCATTTTTTTTGTATACTAATGTAAATGGTATTGTGTTTTCAATTTCAAATTCCACTTATTCATTGCTGGTGTATAGGAAAATGATTGACGTTTGTATAGTATATTAATCTTGTATCGTGCAACCTTGCTGTAATTGCTTATTAGTTCCAGGATTTTTTCTGTTAATTCTTTCAAATTCTCTGTATAGACAGTTATGTTATCTGTGAATAAAGTAGTTTTTATTTCTTTTTTCTCAATCTGATTCCATTTGTTTCCTTTTTTTTGTTTTATTGTATTAATTAAAACTTTAAGTACAATGTTGAAA
The DNA here is from genome assembly GCF_029281585.2 of Gorilla gorilla gorilla. Taxonomy (NCBI): domain Eukaryota; kingdom Metazoa; phylum Chordata; class Mammalia; order Primates; family Hominidae; genus Gorilla; species Gorilla gorilla. Next base: position 119,270,944 of record NC_073224.2, read on the forward strand.
AAGAATGGTGAGAGGGGACATCCTTGCCTTGTTCCTGATCTTAGTGGGAAAGCTTCTAGTTTCTCACCATTAAGTATGATATTAGCTATAGGTTTCTGTAGATATTCTTTACTAGGTTGAGCAAGTTCCCTTCTATTCCTAGTTTACTAAGAGTTTTTATCATGAATGGGTGTTGGATTTTGTCAAATAATTTTTCTATATCTATTGATATGATCTTGTAATTTTTTAGCCTGTTATGTGATGGATTACAATAATTGATTTAAAATGCTGAGCCAGCCTTGCATACCTTGACTGCATCCCATTTGGTTGTGTTGTATAATTCTTTTTATACTTTTTTTTTTTTTTTGAGACAGGATCTTGCTCTGTCACCCAGGCTGGAGTACAGTGGCTATTCACAGGCATGATCATAACTCACTATAGCCTTGAACTCCTGGGCTCAAGTGATCCTCCTGCCTCAGCCTCCTCAGTGGCTGAAACTATAGGTGTGTGCCACTGCACCCAGATAATTTTTAAAATTTCTTTTTAGAGATGGGATCTTGCTATGTTGCCCAGGCTAGTCTCAAACTTTTGGCCTCAAGCAATCCTTTCACTTCAGTCTCCTGAGTAGCTGGAATTGGGATTATAGGTGTGGGGCACTGTGTCAGGCTCCTTTTATATATTGTTGGATTTGATTTGCTAATGTTTTGTTGAGTATTTTTGCATCTATGTTCGTGAGAGATATTTGTCTGTAATTTTCTTATAATGTCTTTGTCTGGTTTTGGTATTAGGGTACTGCTGGCATCATAGAATGAGTTAGAAAATATTCCCTCTGCTTCTATCTTCTGAAAGAGATAGTAGACAATTGGTATAGTTTCTTCCTTAAATGTTTGTAGAATTCACCAGTGAAGCTGGCAGGCCTGGTGCTTTCTGTTCTGGAGGGTTATTAATTATTGACTTAATTTCTTTAATGGATATAGGCTTATTCAGATTGCCTGCTTTTAATTCTGTGAGTTTTGGCAGTTGTGTCTTTTGACAGTTGGTCCATTCCATTTAGGTTAGCAAATCTGTGGGCATAGAATTGTTCATAATATTTCTTCATTTTAACATCCATGAGGTTTGTAGTGATGTCTCCTTTTTCATTTATGGATTAGTAATTTGAATCCTCTCTTTTTCTTAGCCTGGCTAGAATTTATTGATTTTATTGATCTTTTCAAATAACCAGCTTTTGGTTTCATTGATTTTTTAAAATATTGATTTTCTGTTTCCACTTTCACGGTTTTTACTCTAATTTTTATTACTTCTTTTCTCCTTCTTACTTTGGATTTAATTTGCTCTTCTCTTTCTAGTTGCCTACAGTGGAAACTTAGATGATTGATTTCAGATTGTCTTTTCCAATTTATGCATTCAATGCTATAAATTTCCCTCTCAGTTTTTCCTGTATCGCACAGATTTTGATAATATGTGTTTTAATTTTCATTTAGTTCAAAATATTTTTGAATTTCTCTTGAGATTTCTTCTTTGACTCAGGTGGTATTTAGAAGTGTCTTGGTTAATCTCCAGGCATTTTGTGATTTTCCAGCTATCTTTCTATTATTTATTTCTGGTTTAATTCCATTGTGATCTGAGAGCAGATACTGTACAATTTATAATCTTTTAAATTTGTTAAGGTGTGTCTTATGGCCCAGAATATGGTCTATCTTGATGAATATTCCGTGTGAGCTTCAGAAGACTATGCATTCTGTTATTGTTGGATTAAGCAGTCTGTAAATGTCAAGGTGATTGATGGTTTTATTGAATCCAACTACAGGTTAAGCAGCCTTAATCCCAAAATCCCAAATCTAAAATACTCCAAAATCCAATTGAGTGCCAAAATGATGCTCAAAGGAAATGCTCACTGGAGCATTTCAGATTTTGGATTTTCAGATTGGGGATGCTCAACTGGTAAACACAATGCAAATATTCCAAAATCTAAAAAGAAATCTGAAATCTGATATATTAATTGTCCTGGTCCCAAACATTTTGGATAAGGGACACTCAACATACATGTCTTACTGATTTTCTGCCTGCTGGGTCTGTCCATTTCTGATAGAGATGTTGAAATCTTCAACTATAATAGTGGATTAATTTATTTCTCTTTGTTGTTCTACCAGTTTTTGCTTCATGTATTTTGACACCATATTATTAGGCCTATATGTGTTAAAAATTGTTATATCTCCTTGGAGAAATGACCCAAAAGCATTTTATTTTTATTTATTTATTTATTTTTTGAGACAGGGTCTTGGTCTGTTACCCAGACTGCAGTGCAATGATGTGATCATAGTTCACTGCAGCCTTGAAATCCTGGGCTCAAGCGATCTTCTTACCTCAGCCTCTTGAGTAGTGGGGACTATAGGTGTGTACCACCACTCTTGGCTAATTTTTCTATTTTTTGTAGAGAAGGGGTTTGCTACGTAGCCTAGGGTGGTCTCGAACTCTTGGGCTCAAGTGATCCTCCATCCTCAGCCTCTCAAAGTACTGGGATTACAGGCATCAGCCACTGTGCCCAGCTCTAAAAGCATTTTGAAATGGCCCTCTTTATGTCTGACAACTTTCCTTGCTTTGAAGTTGGCTGTGTCTGAAATTAATATAGCTACTCTTTTTATATGATTATTTGCCATCCGTATGTCTCCTTTTGTAAGGTGTCTGTTAAGGTCTTTGGCCCATTTTTTAATCAAGTTGCTTGTTTTCTTAATGTTGAATTTTAATCAACAATAAGAGAAAAGACTTAATAATATTTGAGTCTTTGTATATTATAGATAACAGTCCTTTATCAGATGTTTCTTTTGCAGACATTTTCTCCCAGTCTGTGGCTTGTATTCTCATTCTCTTGACATTCTCTTTTGTAGAGTAGAAGTTTTTAATTTTCTTTTGATTAGTGTTAACATGCTTTCTTGTGATTAGTGTTAATATGGTGTATCTTTATCCATTTACTTTTATTCTAGATGTGATTTTACATTTAAAGTGAGTTTCTTATAGACAGCATGTAGTTGGGTATTGTTTTTTGATCCACTCTGACAATCTCTTAGTTGGTCATTTAGACTATTGTCATTCAAAGTGATTATTAATATAGTTGGATTATTATCTACCACATTTATTACTGTTTTTCTATTTATTGTCCTGTTCTTTGTTCCTATTTTTGTCTTTTACTCTTTTTTTGCTATTTGTGGTTTTAATTGGGCATTTTATGTGATTCCATTTTCTCTCCTTTCTTAGAATATTAGTTATACTTCTATTTTTACTTTTTAAAGTGATTTCACTAGAGTTTGCAATATATATTTACAGTAATCCAAGTTGACTTTCAAATAACCCTCTACTGCTTCAAGGTTACAATGAGTACCTTATAATTCTTTCCTCCCATCTTTTTTTTCTTTTTTTTTTTGGATACAGAGTCTTGTTTTATTGCCCAGATTGGAGTGCAGTAGTGCCATCTCGGTTCACCACAACCTCCACCTACCGGGGTCAAGTGATTCTCGTGCTTCAGCCTCCTGAGTAGCTGAGATTACAGGTGCCCACCACCAAGCCCGGCTAATTTTTGTATTTTCAGTAGTGACGGGGTTTTGTCATGTTGGCCAGGCTGGTCTTGAACTCTTGACCTCAAGTGATTCACCCTCCTCCACCTCCCAAAGTGCTGAGATTATGGGCTTGAGCTACCAGGCCCGGCTGGCCTCCTCCCGTCTTTTGTATCGTTGCTGTCATTAATTTCTTTTATATAAAGCATAAATAAGCATTTATAATCTAATACATTGTTGCTATTTTTTTGTTTGTTTGTTTGTTTTTTGTTTTTTGAGGCAGAGTCTCATTCTGTTGCCCAGGCTGGAGTGCAGTGGCATGATCCTGGCTCACTGCAACCTCCGCCTCCTGGGTTCAAGTGATTCTCCTGCCTCAGCCTCCCGAGTAGCTGGTATTACAGGCATGTGCCAATTTTTTTATGTTTAGTAATATGCTAATTTTTGTATGTTTAGTAGAGATGGATTTTCGCTATGTTGGCCAGACTGGTCTTGAACTCCTGACCTCAAGTGATCCAACTGCCTTGGCCTCCCAAAGTGCTGGGGTTACAGGTGTGAGCCACTGCGCCTGGCCCATTATTGGTATTACTATTTTTGACAAACTTATATGTTAGATCAATTAAGAATGAGAAAAATAAAAGTTATTTAGCCTTCACTTATTTCTGCATTGATGCTCTTTTTTTTCTTTCTTTTTTTTTTGGCAGAGATGGGGTCTTGCTATGTTATACAGGCTGGTTTTGAACTTCTGGCCTCAAGTGATCCTCCCACTTTGGCCTCCCAAAGCACTGGGATTACAGGTGTGAGCCACTGAGACCAGCTGTTGCTCTTTTTTTTCTTTATAGAGATCTGAATTTCTTACATAAATCATTTTCTTTCTCTTTAAATAATTTCTTTTAACATTTCTTGGAAGGCAGGTCTGCTGGCAACACATTCTGTCAACTTTTGTCAAAGAAAGTATTTCTTTCTTCGCTTTTGAAGGATAGTTTCTCAAATTACAGAATTCTGTGTTGCTGGTTTTTTCTGTCAGCATTTTAAATATTTTACTCCATTCTATTCTTGCCTGCGTGGTTTCTGAGGAGGAGTCAGATAGAATCTTTCTTTTTGCTCCTCTGTAGGTAAAATGTTTTTTTCCTCTAGCTTTATCTTTGATTTTTTGTAGTTTGAATGTAATATGCATAGGTGTAGTGTTTTTTGCATTTATCCTGCTTTCTGTTCTCTGAGCTTTCTGGATCTGTGACTTGGTGTCTGAAATTAATTTAGGGAAAATTCTCAGTCATTATTGTTACAAATATTTTTTTATGTTCCTTTTTCTCTTTCTTCTCCTTCTGGTATTCCCATTATACTTTTTGTAGTTGTCTCACAGTTCTTGGATATTCTGTTCTGTTCTTTCTAGTCTTGTTTCTCTTTGCCTTTCAGTTTTTGAGGTTTCTGTTGAAATATCTTCAACTTCAAAGATTACTTTCCTCAGCTGTGTCTAGTCTACTAATAAGCCCCTCATTTCTTCGTTTTATTTTTTTTAGAGACAGCGTCTTTCTATGTTGTCTAGGCTGGTCTCCAACTCCTGGCCTCAAGTAATCATCTTGCCTGAGCCTTCTGAGTGGCTGGGATTATGGGAATGAGCCCCCACACCCACAAGCCCTTCATTTCTGTTACAGTGGTTTTGATATGTAGCATTTTTGTTTTGAGTCATTCTTAGAATTTTCACCTATCTCTTTAAATTGCTTATCTATTCTTGCGTGATGTCTACTTTATGTACTAGAGCCCTTAGTATATCAATCATAGTTGTTCTAAATTACTGGTCTGGGATAATTCTGACATCTTTAACTGTATCAGAGTCTGGTTCTGATGCTTGTCTTGTCTTGTCAAAGTGTATTTTTTGCTTTTAGTATGCTTGTATTTTTATTGTTTTGGATAGCTACACATGATGTACTGGGTAAAGGAATTGTTGTAATGTGCTGGTAAAGTATAGGGGGAGGAGTGTTCTATAGACCTATGGTTAGGTCTCAATTTTTTAGCAAATTTTTGCCTCCAGATAATGAACTTCATAAATACTCCTCAGCCCTTACATCCCTCTCCTCCTTAGATGGGACAAGGTGGTAGAGTGGGCTGCAGTTGGGAATTTCCCATTTTCCATCTGGATGGCTAGAGGGGGATGGAGTTGGATATTTTCCTTACTTCACATGGAAGGCTAGAGCTGTCTGGAATTGGGTATTTCCTTCCCCCAGGTTAGTTAGGCTCTGACAAATTCCCAGCAGATTTTGCTCTCCCAAAGGAGGCCTTGTTAAGAACGGGACATATTGGTATAGTTCAAAACGGCTTTTCCTGTTAGAAGCACAAGGGGATGTTTTTCCTATGTTCATTGTGAGAAACCTGGTAGAGCTCCAGAAGGTTAAACTCACAAGAATCTGGGACCTCTCTGATGACTGGGTCTCCACAGAGGTTTTTTTATTTTTATTTTTTGAGATAGAGTCTCACTCTGTCGCCCAGCTCACTGCAACCTCTGCCTTCTGGGTTCAAGCGATTCTCATGTCTCAGCCTTCTGAGTAGCTGGGACTATAGGCATGTGGTACTATGCTTGGAGAATTTTTGTATTTTTAGTAGAGATGGGGTTTTACCACATTGGCCAGGGTGGTCTTGAACTCCTGGCATCAAGCAACCTGCCAACCTCTGCCTCCCAAAGTGCTAGGATTACAGGCGTGAGCCACCACACCCAGCCTCCACATAGTGTATCTCTCAGATTTGTTTACACTGAATTTCCAGCAATGTGTCAATTATAGTTCAGGTTTTCTTTCCCTGACTCTGGTTCCCACAGAGTTTTCTGCTTATGGGTTTCTGCCCTGGTAAGTTGTAATTCTCTCTGTGTTTGCCTGTCTCTCCAATTTTGGGGTAGTAGTTTGCCCTGCGACTTTACTTCTCTTAAGGATCTGAGAAGAGTTGTTAATTTTTTAGTTTGTTCAGCTTTTTACCTGTCGTTAGGATGGAGCAGTGACTTCTAAGCTTCTTCACAACAGACTGAACCCAAACAGCTTTTGATGCAACTTAAAAAGACCCAGTAATGATTTAGATAACCCAATGTTCATCATTAACACAGAATTTTAAATATTTTAATGTTTTCTGGAGGCATTTTGAGTATTGTCTTGTTGACATCTTATTTTAAAATTTAATCTTGAAATTTTTATATTAACAATAGATGAATATGAACGGGAAGAAACCAGGCAAGTTTATATGGATCTAAATAATAACATTGAGGTGAGTGTTAATGAAATCTGAGTATTTTAAACATAGGAATTTCTGAGCAAATTAGAGCGATTGCTACAAAGATATGGACAACTATTCTTACTAAAAAGATTATTATTTATTTGTTGATATATTATTGTATCACTAATAAAATTCCTAAGGTTCTATACTATGAGCATTAATGTTATGTAGGAGCTTTTTGATTTACATGTTAGTGACATCACTTAATTTATCAAATATTTACTGCCTTTTGTCAGAAATCAGCACATTGTGACACATAACCATTAATTTGAAAACATGTAAAGTATTATTCATCTGTGTCTGGCTTCTGTTTACCTTTGTTTTCTCATCTCCTGTCATTGTCCACTTTGCTTTTCTGCTGTAGTCACTCTTTTATGTTTCTCAAATTTGCCAAGCTCTTTCTGATGGTGGTTCTTTGAATTTGTACCCTTTGCAGAACTTTTATGTCTAAGATCTTATGCACATTTCTAAACTTCATTCTGCTTTTTTGTTATTCTCCCCTTAATACTTTATCTAAAATTTCTATTTGATTATTCCATATATATCCACCTCATTTAACTTTTCTCAAGAGCACATAAAGCTGCATGGCATATATTTGATATATGTGTGTGTGTGTATTTGTATTCTTTTTTACACTTTATTGTAAGGTCCAGTAGGGTAGAGACTTTGTCTTCTTCTTTTTTTTTTTTTTTTTTTTTTTGAGACAGAGTCTCGCTCTGTCGCCCAGGCTGGAGTGCAGTGGCGCAATCTCGGCTCACTGCAAGCTCCGCCTCTCGGGTTCACGCCATTCTCCTGCCTCAGCCTCCGGAGTAGCTGGGACTACAGGGGACAGCCACTACGCCCGGTTAATTTTTTGTATTTTTAGTGGAGACGGGGTTTCACCGTGTTAGCCAGGATGGTGTCCATCTCCTGATCTCGTGATCCGCCCGCCTCGGCCTCCCAAAGTGCTGGGATTAGAGGCGTGAGCCCCCGCACCCGGCCGAGACTTTGTCTTCTATTCCTATTACCTAAAACAGTTCCTGGCACATAATAGGCACTCAGTAATTAATTAATTAATTAACCTGATTTTACAAAGCAAGATTTGTTGAATGCCGAATGAACACATGCTGCCAGATGATGGAAGTGTAACTTTGGATTCATGGGGAGAGGCCTCACATTAGTGGAGAAGACATAAATAAATAAGCACAAATAAATACAAAATTACAGATTTTGATACATGCTATTAAGTAAATGGCTGGTGTACCACAATCCATTTGCTGCTATTTTGTATTGTATAACATGTTGCCAGTGCATTTAAGCATCCGGGAAACTAACATAGGCCCTCTTAATACATTTTTAGTAAGTAATTCAAATTACAGTGTTTTAGTTATTCCAAATTGTGTGGTTTTAAATTTAATGGTCACATGATACAAATTTGGTAATATTTTCATAGTTTGAAGAAAGCTATTTAAAAAAATTTAAGTATGATTCTTAAAACTTTATATTTCAGAAAATGATAACAGCTTTTGAGGAACTTCGTGTGCAAGCTGAGAATTCCAGACTGGAAATGCATTTTAAGTGTAGGTATAGGGATCTTACTTAATTTTTATATTACTGTTTTGCTATTTATATTTTTATCAGATTCCGTTAATGTCTTCATCTCTTTAGCCTGATGCTCTGAACTATTTTCTATTTTATTTATTTCTGTAAGCCCCTCTAAATCTTGTGGAATGTGGCAGGGAATTAATATTTGTTAAAAATAATTTTGGGTTTTAAAACTACATCTTTCATGAAATCAAACTAATTTTATTTTATTTTTTAGAAATGTGATTTGGTCTCTTTTTACATATCTTGGTATAGTATGCATGTTAAAATAATTGTATATGTATCATATTATATATATTTAAAACCTGTTGTTTCAGATTAGTGTGTTTTAGAGAATAAACTTTTATATATAAGAATTGTAGAATTTTAGGTTATTATAACTGATATTATTTATATTTACTATTTTATTAAACAGAAAGGAAGAAAACAGCAATATTAGCTCATTACAAACTTTTAGAGTTTAATATAATTTAGAGATAAATAAGGAGGTGAAATAAACTTTAAATTTTGTTTGTAATAGAAATGTTATACAATTATGTTATGACATTACAGTATATTTGTTTTATATTTAAAGTAAAGGAAGATTATGAAAAAATCCAACACCTTGAACAAGAATACAAGAAGGAAATAAATGACAAGGAAAAGCAGGTTTTTTAAAAAACCAACTCTTTGTATTCTTTATATTTGCTAATTCATTAAAAACTTAAAATTTCAAAAGAAGTTTATATTTACTGAAAGTATGATAAATTCCTATGAGAGAATTTTAATATTATACATATATTAATATTTTGCCTTTAGACTCACTTAATTTTCATTGACTCAAATATGTACTCACTCTAGCTTTTTTTGGGTTTTAATCAATTATTCTTCTATAATATTTATATCAGTGGGTAATAGGATGTTGCCTCAAAATATATTATTTTGTGAGAACTTTGGTTAGACAAAAACTTCACGAAATGTATAGATGATCATTGACTACTCAACTTACATTTTGCAGTTTGTTTTGAAATGTGCTATTCATAATACCAATGAAGAGGAACTAAAATATTCTGTTGCGTCTTTCTTTTTTCTTTTTTAGCCTAAGAAAACAAGACACAGATGCTTTTTATATTAATGTCATATAGTGGAAGACTTGAAAATGTTAACTCTATATCCTTTGGCATTCACAAGAATGTTTTAGATTATTATTATGCCATCTCTATCAGTTTCAAGTCTTCTGCTTCCCAAATGGAAAGCAATATATATAATAGAATCCTCTTCTATTTCTCACTATATTTGCAGTTTTTCTTGTCTGATTTGCCACAAGATATCTTCTAATATGGTTAACAGGGATATCTACTTAATAATTTAAAAAATTAATTCACAGTACAGAGAGGATAATAAAAACCACAAAAATAGAGTGAAGTACTGAAACGCTTTTTGGAGTTCTAGGTGCATGGGCAGAGCTTACAGATTGTTGGGCTTCCTTGTAAAATGATGGCATGGCCAGCTAGTGTTTTTGCTGAGGACTCCTAAATGTCATTATTTGTAACACTTTTTTTGCTGGGGGTTTCTAAATTCTTGCTTGTGGATATAAACTTGGCTGATGGCATTCTGGAGCTGAATTGGGCAGGATAGCAAAGACAGACTGAATCTTACCATTATGTATGTTGACTTTTCCATTATATATACCCCCACCCATCCCTGTGCCTGGAATACCGATGTTTAGAGATTGCCTTTTTCAATTTGATATGCCACTGTCTCTTACAAAGATAATAGGGCCAGTTCTCTGACTACATTGGCTGCCAGGGAGTAGAGACCAGGGTGGGAGGGTTAAGTGGACCAGCTGAAAAGCATGTAGACAAGTACATAAAATAATTGTAGGTATTATAAATGTTAAGGTGTCATATTTAACTTTTTATATTGATAATGTATTATTTAAATATTTTAGGTATCACTACTATTGATCCAAATCACTGAGAAAGAAAATAAAATGAAAGATTTAACATTTCTGCTAGAGGAATCCAGAGATGAAGTTAATCAATTAGAGGAAAAGACAAGTAAGAGTTTATATAAGATAATATAATGTGCCTTATGTATTCCTCTTGTTATGTTCTAAACATTGACTTTCATTACAAGTTTGTTGTAATGCTTTCTAGTACTGTACTTCTCAATCTGAGTTGGTTCGGTTGGAGGAGGGCATAATAGATTAACCTGGGGAGCTTTTGTAAAATACATGTACTCTTCTTTTCCTTTTTCCATGCTCTTACCTTCTTCAAATGTTTCAACTATATGCTCCACAGAGACAGAGACCTTGTCTTTTTTGTTCACTGACTTGGAACTGTTGCATTCCAAGTGCCGAGAACAGTGCCTGGCACATATAAGGCACTCAAAATTAATAATATTATTTTTTTTTTTTGAGATGGAGTCTCACTCTATCACCCAGGCTGGAGTGCAGTGGCACAGTCTTGGCTCACTGCAACCTCTGCCTCCCGAGTTCAAGCGATTCTCCTGCCTGAGCATCCCTAGTAGCTGGGACTATAGGTGTGTACCACCACGCCTGGCTAATTTTTGTATTTTCCTAGAGACGGGTTTTCGCCTTGTTGGCCAAGCTGATTTCGAACTCCTGACCTCAGGTGGTCCACCCGCCTCAGCCTCCCAAAGTTCTGGGATTATGGGCGTGAGCCACTGCGCCTAGCAAAAATTATTTTTTGAATGAACAAATCATATGGGAGCATGATGGAGAGAGTTACTAATTTTTCCCAGAGAGAGACCTTTAGAAAGGCATTAGGGAAAAACTGTTGAACTGGTTAAAAGTTTACTAGACAGTGAACTGGAGTAGACAATACAGGTGGAATAAACGGCTTGTGCAAGTCATGGAAGTAGGAATGTTAGGGTATATTTTTAGTAAACTGACTGGTGTGGCAACATCTTATTGAACTCAGACAGATGAAATTGTAAAAGATTTGGATCCCTTTATGAAGGATCCTGAGTGTTATGTCATGTTTAGACTGTCTTATTAGGGAATATTTTTCAAACTTTTTTAAACGGCAGGACACTTATAAGGCATAGTGTTTGTGAAACACCATGCACCTTCCAGAACATTATAGGGATATTATGGCATTTGTTGTTTTTCTGTTCTTCAAAACATTCTCTTGTCTTCACATGGCAAATAATTATCTGGTTTCTGCCAATCTATACCTGCTAATTTCATCTTACTGTCGTTACTATATGATATACTCCAGATATATTGAAATAATTTAACTTCATCTATATTTTGTGCTCTTTCAATCCCACCCCATGCTTTTGGCTACTTCCTGTACTCAAAATGAATCTCTTCTCTCCACCCCAAGTCTGTTGGCTAAATTCTTAGTAAGGGCATAAACATTACCTGTTTGTCCCCTGTGACTAGGAGTGTCTTGAGGAGGGATTGGGTCTTAAATATCTTTGTAACTGTAGTGCCCAGTATATGGTTTTGCACATAATACGAGTTCAATAGTTGGACGAATGAAATAATATTTAATCTTATCATATAAACTGAAAAAAGTAATAAATAACTCTAATTCTATATGATTCCTGTAGACTTATATCCACTGAAGTGTGTTCATTTAAGTGACTTTTCATTGTTTTCCATAGGTATGTATCTTCCACTTGTTTTTCTCTGTGTTCAGTGTGGATATTTTTTACTGATCTGTTATCTAATCCTGGCTGTGATGTGTCTAATTTGCTGTAAACCTATCTACTGAATTCTTAACTTTAAATGAATCATGTATTTTTCATTTTGAAGTTTCCATTTGATTACTTAAGAGTCCAATTCTGTGGTTAAGTTTTCTCCTCTTTTAAAAATCTCATTTTTCACCTCTTAAATATATATTCCTCATTGATATTTTATAGCTATTCTCTGTTTATTTCAATATATGTCTCATCTGTTGGTTTATTTCTATCATTTCTTTTTTAAAACTATGGTAAAATACGTGTAACATAAAATTTACCATCTTAATCATATTTAAGTGTCCAGTTCTATAGCATTAAGTATGTTCACATTGTTATGCAACCATAACCACCATCTGTCTTCTCCAAGAACTCACCATCCAAGAACTCTTTTCATCTTGCAAAATGGAAACTCTGTACCCATTAAAAAATAACATCCCATTCCCTTCTTCCTGCAGCTTCTGGCAACCACTATTTGATTTTCTTTCTTTTTACTTTTTCTTTTTTATTTTGCTGTTTGGGCATTTGTTGTTATCCTTTGGTGTGCCCTGTAATTTTTAAAATTAAATTCTGTACATTGTAATAAGAAAAATCTTGGAGCTTCCCGATGATGTTGTCTTTTCTCTGCTGGAGAGAAATTGGGGGTGTGTTGGGCTGATTATCTGATTCCAGTTAGAGACTGAGCTAAATGGAAGGAAACTGGCCAAGTATATAAGGTTTTTCAGGTTTTCAATTTTGTTTCTTCAGCTCTTTGAGACCTCTCAAAAGTAAGCTGGCTTTTCTGTACCTTAGCAACAGGCCTCTGCCTGGGTTAAGACAGCATCTTAGTCTTTTGCTTATGCCCAGATCGGCAGATGTCAGTTGTACTTTATCAGTTCACTTTCAGCAGTTTTATTTTAAGAATCTTAGCCCGTTTAGTCCTTTTATGTCATTTTGTCTTTTCTGGTTGTTTCCAGCGTGAGAGTTGGTATGCTACTAACTACTCCACCCTGCCTAGAAATATTCATTTAAATTAATTATGATCAACTAATTTTTGTTTTCCTTTTTAATGTTTGCTTGTTATTACCTAATTTATTTTGTCACTTGCTAATAATAGTTGGTTCTTAAAGAGTATTAATTATCAAAAATTTAAGTAGATAACAATTAGATTTTACATGATTTCATTATTTCTTATGGCTGAACAGTATTCCAATTTGTATATATATATACACACACACACACACGCACACACACACACACACACACACATTTCTTTATCCAGTCATCTGTTGATGAACACTGGTTGATTCCATATTGCTATTGTGAATAGTGCTACAATATGTGTATTTTAGTTCTATAGACGGAACATTATTATTACTGTTTTGTACAGACAATATTTATTTCGTTTTACCCATGTATTTTTTTCAATTTCTTTGCTCTTTTTTTTGGTATCTTAAACTTTTCATTCAGACCATTTTCTTTCTGTTTTGAAGAGGAATATTTAGAATCTCCTTTAGTGAGAATATGTTTGTGATTAGCTGTCATAGATTCCATTTGTCTGAAAATTTGTTTATTCATTCTCATCCATAAAGGATATGTTTGCATGATATGTCTTTCTAGGTTGGCACACTGTACATTATTTCTAGACATTTCTTTTAGCACATGGAAGGTATTATCCTTCCTTCCTTCCTTCCTTCCTTCCTTCCTTCCTTCCTTCCTTCCTTCCTTCCTTCCTTCCTTCCTTTCTTGATGGAGTCTCGCTCTGTTGCCCAGGCTGGAGTGCAGTGGTACAATCATGCCCTCAAGTGATCCTCCCAACCCAGCCTCCTGAGTAGCTGGGATACAGGCAGATGCCACCACACCTGGCTAATTTTAACATTTTTTGTAGAGACAGGGTTTCACTGTGTTACCCAGGATGGTCTCAAACTCCTGGGCTCTAGCGATCCTCCTGCCTTGGCTTCCCAAAGTCCTGGGATTACAGATGTGAACCACCACGCCTGGCTTACTTTGTTGATTTTAAGAAGTCAGTAATATCTTTTCCCTCTCTTATGGATTTTCAGATTTTCTTCATCTTCGATTTTTAGCATTTACAGTATAATATGTTAACTCATACGCTTAGTTTTGTTTAATAGCTTCTTCAATCTGTAAATTACTGTCTGTTACTATTGTTTCTTGGAAATTCTCAACAATAATCTCTTCAGATATTGTATTTGCTCTACTTTCTGTTTCCTTATTTTCTAAGTAAGAAAAAAACGTGGAAAAAACCCGTGTTGCATCTTGGGAGGCTGAGGTGGAAAGATCACTTGAGCCCGGGAGTTCGAGGTTACAGTGAGCTATGATTGCTCCATTGCACTCCAGCCTGGGTGGCAGAGTGAGACCCTGTCTCAAAACAAACAAATAAACAAGCAAACAAACCAAACAAAACCAAACCCGAAACCAAAATAAAAACCTTCATGAATTTTCTAACTCTTCTTTGACTCTTAATCTCTTTTTTCTATTTCAACAGTTTTGCCTTTCTATACATTATCCTAATTTCTTTTTACTTATATTGTAATTCACTAATTTTCTTCTCTTTTATTTCTCACACATCATGAAATTCCTCCATTTTATTTTTAGTTACTAAGATGTTTATTTTAAGATGTTATTCTTCTTTTTCTAACCTGCCATTCTACTTTATCTAGTTTTCAATTTCTTCTTATTTTCGAGGTTGTCTTTTCTTTAAATATACAAACCATAGCTGTTTTATAGTCCTTTTCTGATTTTTTTATTTTAAATGTTTGTGATTCTTTTTCTGTCTTGTTTATGATAGTTTTTAGTCGAAGTACCTTGTTTGCTTGTGTGCCTTATTGTTTTTGACTTTATGCTCATTTTTTTTACTTGAAAAAAAAGATTACTTGTAGGAATAAGTTAAGGCCTGCTTAACATCCCCCTGGAAGGATTTGCTTTTTTTCCCCCCCATGCACATGATATTTCTATCCATTTGGGACAACCTTAAGGCAGCTTGAAGGCTTGGGGTGTCCTGAACTACGCAGGTGATTTGAACCTGGGCTGCAAATCTGCCTGTGAGTTGGTTTACTTTTGCTTGCTCCTTACATCAAAACTGTCCCAACTTACTGTACAAAAGTTTACTTCTTAGACACCCTCTACCTTCTGTAATCTTTGGGTTTTCATATATCTTAAATTCTCTATCCCATCATATTTCAAACCAAAAGTCCAACTTTGCCAGGGTCTGCAAATGCCCTCTGGGCACAGACAAGTTTTGTGGTTACCTTACTTCTATAGGTTTCTATTTTCTCTTCATTTTTGGCCTGGCAAATTCCTATTTTTGTCAGGAGCTTAATGCTTTAATATTCTTAATATTTGATCTTGAATTTTTATTCCCTTTTACAGGAGTGTTTAAATGACAAAGCTCATCATTATTCCTTTGGAGTTTTCAGTTTCAATTTCATGTATTACTTCTAGTAGTTTTATTGATTTACTGATATCTTCCTTCAGTTTACAAAGTATGTGATAATACTTATTTTTGAATTTCATAGCCAATAATTCTAAAATATGAAATCTTTGTAGATCTAAGTTGGCCTTTTGTTCATTTTGCTGACTCTGTTCATGGTGCTTTGTTTCCCATTGTGTTTGTTGATTGTGAGGTCATGTAACTTTATTTGTGGAAATTCTTTAAGGCCTGGATTAGCAGTATATTAGGCCTGGAGAAAATTTGCATATTCCATTTTCTAGGCTCCTGGGGAAACTTAGGAGCACTTCAAATGAAATTTTGGCTTGGAGCTCTTTGGAAAATTCTGGCAGTATACATTCCGTTCCGATACATGCCTAAGGGCTAGTTTGTGCTTATGATTTTTCAGAGGAGACATTTATCACCATACCATAAGAAATAGTATCATAATGGACACCACAATCATTAGTCAACATTTCCCTCACCAGGCTGGAGTGCAGTGGTGCAATCTTGGCTCACTGCAACCTCCGCCTTCCTGGTTCAGGTGATTCTCCTGCCTCAGCCTCCCCAGTAGCTGGGACTAAGGCGTGCACCACCATGCCCACCTAATTTTTGTATTTTTGGTAGAGATGGGGTTTCACCATGTTGGCCAGGATGGTCTCGAACTCCTGACCTCGTGATCCACCCGCCTCAGCCTCCCAAAGTGCTGGGATTACAGGCATGAGCCACTGGGCCTGGCCCAGATTTACTTTTTCTATTTTTTCCCCAGAGTCGGACAAATGACCCTTTCATTCTATGTAGTTTTTTCAGAATGGAATTTTAAAAATATAAACTTGGCACGTACTTCTATTGCTTAACATCCTTTATTGTTTTGCATGGTCTTCATGAATTATGAACCAGAAGACTCTGAGCAAGTTATATAAGTCCTGTTATGATCTTGTCCTTGTTATGTTTCCAATCATATCTCCTGTGACTTATTCGTTATACTTCAAGCCTTATGCTCCTAAAATACATTTTCTTTAGATGCCAGAATGTGTCATTCTGTCTCTTCTGTGTTTTCCTTTGTATGTGCTCTTACACTTGCCCGTGACCTTTTCTCTCCTAACTCCCATTACCTTTGCTGATTTAATTCTTACTGTCTTTCAAATGTTTCAACTCAGCTGCTACTTTCTTGAAGTCTTTAAACTTTTTCTGTCTCCCTGTACCTCTAACCCTGACTGATCTTATTTGGCTTAGGTGTCCCCTCTAGGTAAACTCCCAGAACTTCCAGTGAGTACCCATCAGCACAATCATTGTTTATTTGCCTGCCTGACCAATATATTGTAAATTATCATGAATATTAGTGTCCAGTTTCTACCATATATCACCATTATCATCATCTTAATAGCAGTTATCATTTATTGATTATAGATTAGACACTGTGCTTAAGCATTTTAAGTTGCATTATCTTGTTTAATTCTAACAGCAGGTGACTCTTCATAATATGAATAATTATCATTATTCTAACATGCCAGGTGGGAAAAGTAGTCAGACTGGTTAAGTATCATGCCCAAGGCCAGGTAGCTTAGTAAAAGGAAATCGTATAATTTGAATTCAGAGAATATAATGAACTTCTTTTTTCTCCTATTGTTTTTATGATGTTTAAAAATGAGTGCACAAATGTAAAACATATAGACTAGTACCTGAGACTTAGTATTTATTAAAAATGGGCTCTTAAGTGGAGTCAAAAACTTTTATTTATCATTTAATAGAGTATTTTGAAAAATAAAAAAATCAAGATAATCAATAATGAAAATAAAATCGTGAATAATTTTACCATCAGGAGATAAATTACTTTTCATATTTTAGTGTGTATCTTTTCCTTTTGCATGCAGTGTTTAAATATTGTTTTAAACCCACTCTTTTTATTCTATATTTTATGAATATCCAAATTAATAGTCAATAAAATTTGTATTACATTTTCAGTGGCTACATGGTATACCATCCCATATATGTACCTCCATAATTTGTCTACTTTTGGATATTTAGGTTGTTTCTAATGTTTTGCTATTATAAAAAATGTAAATCCTTAAATATTTATTTTTGAGTTCTTGGGAGATAACAATCTTGAAAAGTCAATAAAGCTTGATGGTGACCAATATTTGTGTGTCTATATTTGCATATTTTCTTCTCATTTTGGACTATTATCTAATGGAGGAAAAAGACTAATTGTCACAAATAATACTTAGTTTTCTTGGTATATATCTTCTGCTAAGTACTATCTATTTATAACTTTCTCTTTTAGAATTACAGAGTGAAAACTTAAAACAGTCAATTGAGAAGCAGCATCATTTGACTAAAGAACTAGAAGATATTAAAGTGTCATTACAAAGAAGTGTGGTATGATTTAAAAACTCATTAGTGTGTAATAAGTCTCACACTATCAATCAGTCAACAAATATTTATTAAATACTAATACAATGTACAAGGACCTGGAGTTTCAAATAGTTAGAGAAGACACAATCCTAGTCTGCAAAATGCTATAGTTTAGAGACATTGCATAAAAACACATCAAAAGTATAATTAAAATACAAGACCCTGGACAGGTGACAACAGGGTGGTTTAGGTAATAAATTAATAGTTCTAAGAATTGAAAGAACAGTATGGCTGGTTTGGCTAGGAAGGCTCCATGGAGGAGCTGGAACTATAGGTGGGATTTGGAGAACAGTGAATTGAAATAAGAGTAGTGGGTGGGCATTCCAGGGTAGGAAGGAGGAATAATAGTTAAGAAAATATGAGGGTGGGAAAGGGGCAGTAAATGTATAGAAGCAGGTAAGTTCAGCTTTTTTGGTTAAGGCCTTTGGATCATTGCTCTTATTTTATACTTTATTTCATTTAGAATACTCAAAAGGCTTTAGAGGAAGATTTACAGATAGCAACAAAAACAATTTGTCAGCTAACTGAAGAAAAAGAAACTCAAATGGAAGAATCTAATAAAGCTAGAGCTGCTCATTCGTTTGTGGTTACTGAATTTGAAACTACTGTCTGCAGCTTGGAAGAATTATTGAGAACAGAACAGCAAAGGTAAAATATTGATTATTTTTAATACATAAAATAAGTGAATAAAAAACAATTTACTTTTAATATTCAATGCCATTTTCTTTGCATTGCCAACTGATGTGTGTAAGTCATATAACAACTGTAGTCAGGTCTCATGTATAAAGTGGGAATACATTTTAAATGTTTCTTTGGATAGACAGATATCTTAGGAAAAGATGTAAAAGAAGATGTTCTCTAGGATAGTTCTCATGTATGCTTTGCCATAGAATTTAGTTATATACATAAACTCATGAAAGGTTGATGCAGTGATATGATATATTTAATGACTCTGTAGATTATTATTAGCTTCCTAGAAGTAGCTTCCAGGCTGTCAGTTTTATCTTACTGAGGTCTGTAGACCTTTCTGATTTATAAATTTAGCAGCTAGCCTGGCATAGGTAAGTACTACTCCATGTTTATTAAATTAAACAATTAATCAGTATCAACTTAATTAATATAATTAATTATCATTAACTTATTAAATAAATGGTTTCACAAATGTGATTACATAAAAAATAAACTAGTATTTTCATTTCATCTAAATAGCAGTTTTTCTAATGCTTGAGTGTTAAAGACTCTATTTTTTACTACTCTATATTAAGGAAATATTTATATAAAGTTGTGTTAGGAGGCCTAGATAATTATTTTTTGTCTCATTAGCATTAGGGTTAATTAAGTTTGGTAGGATAAAGGAGAACAGGTTTCTCTCTGAAGCCATAGCCGGGGCCTAGCAATATTTTTTCTCTGTTGCTTGTGCATGGTGAGGGAAAAGCTAGCCTTTCTAGCTCCCCTAATTTATATATTTTTGATTGACCTATCCAGTGATTTTTCATTTTTAAAATGGTAGGTTACCTAAGATTCCTCTATCCCTATTACCTCAGTTTTATACTTTGAGGAAACAGAAAGCCAGAGAAGTTAACCAAATTATACATGTTCTCATAATTATATTGTTCCTAAGGCAGAATTCCGTATAATAGTAGTTACATACTCAATTTCTTTCAGAGTTCTAGGATGCGTTAATCTGATTATCATCAACAGCTAAGAGAAAACTTATACCATAAGCTTTAAGGTATATCTATGTATATTACATAAAAGTAATATACAATTATGTATTTATAATAGTAATATCTTATTTTAAAATGTTACACTATATGGTGCAGAGTAGGTACTTAATAAATGTTTAACAATCTAGTGGGTGAATCTATTCTAAGATATATCAGTTGCTAAATTGCACCAATTTTAGTTATGAGATGAATTCTGACTAAAATAATATTTTGTATTGAAAATGATATATTTTACAAGATTGGAAAAAAATGAAGATCAATTGAAAATACTTACCATGGAGCTTCAAAAGAAATCAAGTGAACTGGGTAAGACTTAGAGAATAATGTGTGTACTTTAATAATATTAACTTATTATAGAATCATAAACACTGTTTTGAAATAAAACATAATTTCCCCTCTGTCATTTGCCAGTAGAGATTGCTTGATAATATTTTTATTTCAATATTTGAAGGTAGAAAATTTAAACCTTAAGAAAGAGTGTTTTATTCAGTTTTATTATGCAGCTAATAGATATTTAGAAGGGTGGGGAGCCTAAGAGAGGTCTGAGGCTCCTAACAGAATACAACTAAGAGAAGTTGATATTCTGTTTTCTTTATTTTAGGATTCAGAGACCTTAATAATTCTTCGTGAGAAATGTCTGTTATTGTTTAATTGAATTTTGAAATTTCATTGCTTTGTCGTGTTACATTATGTACTATTCACAGGAAAATGTGATCCTATTTTATCATAAGGTGTTATTAAAATTCAACAACTTTCATGGCCACGAGAGAGACATTCTCTACAGTAGTTATTTTATAATTTATGGCCATGTAATTCAATAATTCTAATAACCTATGCTTCATATTCATAACTCTTCATATCTACAAATGTGGAAAATTGCAAAGAATAAAATATTTTCCAATTTTAGTGAAAAAATATTTTTTATAAATTAGAAATATTCATGAATTGGCAAATATTTTATAAAATATTTTCATTACTTTATGTAAGCTTTATTATTAGATTTAAATAGTTGTATAATTGAAATAATTATCAACTAAAATATTATCTAGTATCAGAAATGTGTGCTTTACATTTCACAAGCAGTTAGGTTGTTTGGTTGAACTTTTGGACCATATTTATCCTTTTTTTTTGTGAGGCTTAATTTTCCACTATAGATTAACCCTTTATCATGTAAAATTGTACTATCAAATGCAAATAATTTTATCTTCTTAGGATAACTTTAAATTAGAATGGTTATAATATAAACCATCCCATTTTTTATTCTTCCTTCGAGCATAAAATAGTGTTTTAAATCATTATATATACCCATACTTACTTTTTAAAAATTATTACTATACTTTAAGTTCTAGGGTACATGTGCACAACGTGTAGGTTTGTTATATAGGTATACATGTGCCACATTGGTTTGCTGCACCCCTCAACTCATCATTAACATTAGGTATTTTTCCTAATGCTATCCCTCCCCCAGCCCCCCACCCCGCAACGGGTCCTGGTGTGTGAGGTTCCCTTCCCTGTGTCCATGTGTTCTCATTGTTCAACTCTCACTTATGAGTGAGAACATATGGTGTTTGGTTTTCTGTCCTTTTGATATTTTTGCTGAGAATGATGGTTTCCAGCTTCATCCATGTCCTTGCAAAGGACATTAATTCATTCTTTTTTATGGCTGCGTAGTATTCCATGATGTATATGTGCTACATTTTCTTTATCCAGTCTATCATTGATGGACATTTGGGTTGGTTCCAAGTCTTTGCTATTGTGAATAGTGCTGCAGTAAACATGTGTGCATGTGTCTTTATAGTAGCATGATTTATAATCCTTTGGGTATATACCCAGTAATGGGATTGCTGGGTCAAATGGTATTTCTAGTTCTAGATCCTTGAGGAATCGCCTCACTGTCTTCCACAATGGTTGAACTAATTTACACTCCCAACAGTGTAAAAGCGTTCCTATTTCTCCACATCCTCTCCAGCATCTGTTGTTTCCTGACTTTTTAATGATCGCCATTCTAACTGCTGTGAGATGGTATCTCATTGTAGTTTTGATTTTCATTTCTCTGATGACCAGTGATGATGAGCATTTTTTCATATGTCTGTTGGCTGCGTAAATGTCTTCTTTTAAGAAGTGTCTGTTCATATCCTCTGCCCACTTTTTGATGGGGTTTTTGTTTTTTTCTTGTAAACTTGTTTAAGCTCTTTGTAGATTCTGGATATTAGCCCTTTGTCAGATGAGTAGGTTGCAAAAATTTTCTCCCATTCTGTAGGTTGCCTGTTCACTCTGATGGTAGTTTCTTTTGCTGTGCAGAAGCTCTTTCATTTAATTAGATCCCATTTATCAATTTTGGCTTTTGTTGCCGTTGCTTTTGGTGTTTTAGTTATGAAGTCTTTGCCCATGCCTATGTCCTGAATGGTATTACCTAGGTTTTCTTCTAGGGTTTTTATGGTTTTAGGTCTTACATTTAAGTCTTTAATCCATCTTGAGTTAATTTTTGTATACTTATACTTATTTTCTTTAGAATTGTTTAATTTAATGTCTTAGGCTAAGGAAGAATTTTGTTTCTTAAAATGTCTTTAATGAATATTTATTTGTAATAATTCAGTCTAATATTGAAATTAAGTGGCTATTTGTCATATTAAAAATGCAATTGTATTATATGATTTTCTCATAGTAGAGCAATATATTTTGACAAATTTGAAAAAAGTATTCTAGAATTGTGAAATAGAACCATGTGTGTTTTTTAGCATTGCCTTAGATGTTGTAGGAATGTATAGAATTAACATACCATCCTTTTGAGAAATCTCTGATTATTGTTGGAGAAAGCTTAAATACATAAAACCCTTAGAGTAATAGTGTCCACAATGAAGGGGTGAGCAAAATTTCCTTTAGGAAAAGGGAAGAAAATATTAGAATTTCTATTTTTATTTATTTTTATGTTTTAAATATGTTTTATAATGAACACTATAATACATATTTATATTTTATAAATTTATATTTATAAACATTAATTTATAACATTGATTATACATTTATGTAAATATAAATATGCATTTGTATTTTATACATACTAATATATTTTGGGTGAATGCTCACAGATTTCTTATTGATGGAGGTATGTTAATACTGATACCAAGAGGAAGCCTAAGGTAGCAATGTGTACTGCATAGTTGGAAAAGGCTTTATGGAAAAGGTAGATTTAAATTTAAAAGTAGACTTTAAGGCTTTGGATAGTTGTAGAGGATGAAGGAGTGTACAAAACATCATGTGTAGGAAGGTAGCATTAACAGTGACATAGGTACTCAACTTCTTTGGGTGACAATATGGTCTCAAAACCAGAAATCTTGAAGGATATTCTGTACTATTTATTCTCCTTCCCTTATGCTTTACTGCTAATTGGTTATCTGGTGCTCCTTAACACCTAACTCATAAAATATAACTAACTTAAAAGTTCCTCTTAACTATCATTTGAATCTTTTCCTTTTCTTGATATCCACAGATCTAGAACAGTTCAATTCCTCATTTTCTCTTTCTTGGTTTTAGAGTTTCAGGATGCATGTAAAGAACATAATGGTACAAAAATTGTATTTGTAAGATTAATCATCAAACCGTGCTTCAGATTACCCCCATTTGTCCTAATCTTTATTCATCCCCCTTTGCTATATTTAACTAAGCTTCTGTTTGCTTTGCCTTTCTTTTTTTTTTTTTTTTTTTTTTTTTTTTTGAGACGGAGTCTCGCTCTGTCGCCCAGGCTGGAGTGCAGTGGCGCGATCTCGGCTCACTGCAAGCTCCGCCTCCTGGGTTCACGCCATTCTCCTGCCTCAGCCTCCCGAGTAGCTGGGACTACAGGCGCCCGCCACCACGCCCGGCTAATTTTTAGTATTTTTAGTAGAGACGGGGTTTCACCGTGTTAGCCAGGATGGTCTCGATCTCCTGACCTCGTGATCCACCCGCCTCGGCCTCCCAAAGTGCTGGGATTACAGGCGTGAGCCACCGCGCCCGGCCTGCTTTGCCTTTCTTTAATAATCTTTTTTCTTACCCCAACAACTCTCATTCTTCTTTGTTTCCTGGCTACACTTTACATTCTTCCTTGATGGTATTTTCTTAGACTTACATCTCGGTTAAAGTGATCTTCCATCATTTCCTCAGCAGTCTCAATCCTCAAAACACTTTTAACCTATGTACTGCTCAGATATAGCCTGCTCTACTCCTTTTATCTTTTAGGTCAGACGTCTTTGACTAGTGCTATTATAGTTACAATAGCTTGAGAATCAGTCCTTTTCTTTCTAGGATAGCCACCTTTTGCTCATTTTCTACATTGCTGCTAGAGTGTTTCTTTAAAAATACAAATCTGATTATTCTATGTGGCAAATTTAAGAGGCATCTCATTGCCTAAGTTCAAACTACTTAGGTATCAGTTATCTTTTCATTGTTCATTTAAAGAGTGGGAGTACTGCATACCAAGTGAGTTGAAGTCAACTGCAATAGGAAATCTTTGGCAAGTAATTTTTTCTCAGTTTCTTAACTTGTTACAGTTTTCTTTGTTGCTTCATGCGTTGCCCATCTTCAATTCAGTCTAATATTGCTGTAAATGTGTCTTATTCTTGTACTCATTTTTCCATATCTGGATCTATCTTTGCTTTCAATTTGGTATGTAACAGATTCCCCTCCTAGTAGGTTCTATTGCTTCTGCTTTGATTATCAGATATATAATATAATAACTATTGAACTAAGGCTTAGATGTTTATTCCTTATTTAGCCTTGGATATGTAATGAGGAATGTAACAGACATGGTATTTGTTCTCATGAGGTTTGCACTCTTCTTGGAGAGACATACAAAACAAATAATCACAAATAAATATTTAATTATAAATTGGGATAAGTGCTATGAAGGAAATAAAAATGATGCAATGCGGTGGCTGCAATGGACTGTGTGGGCCAGTCCGCAGGCCTACAGGCAAGTGCATGTGGGTGAGTGCCAGCTGTGGTGGTAGTGGCAGGCCTGGCTGACCCTTCATCAGGCACCCAGGAGGAGTGCTTAGGTGCTAATGGTGGTGGATGGGGCAGTGTGATCCCTAGGCTCTTGGACAGTGTACTCAGGCACTTGAGGGAGCAGAGATAGTCCTCGTGGGCCTATCTTCAGGCTTCCCAGTTGTGTTTATAGGTGCTGGCTCTGGTGGGCAGGGGTGGGGTGATTCCTACGCCCCTGATGGAGCACTCAGGTGAGTGCTGCAGCAGTTGTGGTGAGCTGGGGGAGCCTGCCCTTAGAGCATGTGCAAGTGTGCTGCAGCCCTGCTGCCAGGGAGTGTGCGATTGTTGTAGGTGGCAGCAGCTATAGGCAGGCCTCTGAGGAGTGTGCGCTTCAGCCCCAGGCATCAGCTGTCCGTGAGCCTGTACTCAGGGCATGTGACCCCGCTGCTGGGGGCAGTGAGGTTGCTGCTAGTGGTTCTGGCTTCACCTGGTAGCTGGCAGTGGCAGTGGTTGTGGCTGTGAGCAAGGTAGCTTGTCCTTGGGGTGTTTGCAAATGTGTGATGGCCCTTCTGCTGGGGTGACATGGGATTGATGCCATTGGCTTATGCTTTGGCTCCAGCAGCAGCAGCCAGTAGTAGCAGCTGCAGGAGCGGGAGCCTTTCCCTGGCGCACGCACGGGAAGATGTGCTGCAGTCCTGCTGTTGGTAGGGGGCGGGGTTGCTGCCAGTGGGTGCACTTCAGTCTTGGTAGCAGTAGCCAGCAGTGAGTATTGGCGGGGGGCGGGGGGGATGTCAGTGGGGCTCCAGGGATATGGAGATGCGGGGGTTGTTGGGCCCCAGAGCAGGATGTAGTCTCCTGGGGGCTGGGCTCTCAAAATGGTACTGGGCTATAGCTGCTTAGAACTCAGAGGGTGGGTGGGACCCAGCATAAATTCCCTCTATGGAGCAATGCCTTTGTGAGATCTCTAGGCAGCTACCTATGTTAATCTCAGGGTCCAAAGGAGTCTACAATGGCTAGGATTACAGGAGTCTGCAGTGGAACTGTGGATGGTTGGGGCTTTCTCACTTACCCTTTCCCTGCATTAGGGAGCCTTTCCAGGCTCCCAGCCCATTCTGAGCAGGCTGCCTAGCTTTCCTCTCCTTCCTTGCCTTAGGTGTTTCCTGACACATCTCTTTTGAATTCCAGTGTTCTTTCTTAGAGGATCTATTTGAAGTGTAATTTATCTACTCACTAATTTAGTTATTCTTTGTGGAGGAGGTGAGTGGGCAGATGCCTCTAGTCAGCCATCTTGAAGCCTTTCTTGTTTTTAAACTTTCGTCTTACATTTTCTACCTCTTTGTTCTTTTTCCTGAATTGGGAGGTATCTCTATCCTATCTCTGTCTGTATCTCTATCTTTATCTGTATCTCCATCTGTATCTGTATCTGTATCTGTATCTGTATCTGTATCTGTATCTGTATCTGTATCTCTATCTCTATCTCTATCTACCTCATCTCTATCTCTATCTCTCTATCTAAATTTGTTTCTCCCTTGCTAATTCAATCTTTAAATATGTCTGTTTTGCTATTTTCAAAATCTCAGTTGTCAAATTTTAAATTTCTAAGAGCTCTAGGTAATCTATTTCAGGGATCTGGTATCCTGTTGGAACACTATACTTAGTCAAATATCTGTTTCTGTTCATTCTATTAACTCTTTTTCTTTGGGTTTTAGTTTTTTTCACAGTTTAATTTGGAGCTTTCTTTTTCATTGTTTTGCTTTTCTTCACAAATTGTTGGTACCTGATTGTTGACTCTCTAAGTTATAAGTATTCTTCTTTTCCCACTTGTGTATTACAATCTAATTCTTCTGATTATGGGAGTGAGTGGGAGTTGCTGTGGGGAAAGGTGGGCATAGCAGCTTGTCTTTTACTATAGAGGATGTTTATCCTGCTTAAGAATAATAAGCTATTTGTAACACTACCTCATCTGCCACCCAAATTCCTAGGATCCTTACTTTATCCTGAGGTGGGCTTTGTGGTGAGACGTATGGTCACTTGGTCTTGTTCCACATAGCCTTCATTGAATTAGTGTGAGTTTTTTTTTTCTTTTTTCTCCAAGGATTCCTTAATTTTCTGGTTTGTTAATGATAGTCTCTTATTTTGTTAATGTTGTTCTTTTATATATATTTTTTCTCGTACTTTTTTTTCTAATTTTGTGGGATTGGGGTGAGAGAACATATAGAGACATGCTTAGTCCACTGTCTTTAATCAATTTTTGAGTTTTTAAAAATTAAGTATTTTTACCTGAAATAACACTTTCTAGTTAAATAAGCTATGTATACGTCAGGTTTTTCTTTTGGATTCTATATTGACATTTTATATTTTGTTAATTTTCTTTAAAGACTGTGGACAATTATTACAAGTGTTTCAAAAAATGTACAGAGTTTGAGAAATTTTCAGTAAGTCTATTACATTTCCATTAATCAATAATGACCCTTAACAGTGAGGAAGGACAATATTTCAGACACAATAAATTTTTAGCTGACAGCTGGACATATTAGGGAATTCTGTAGGCAGTTTCTTTTTTGGTTTAATTTTTTGTGGGCAGGTTAAAAATATAAGAAAGTTGAAAAATGTGGGAGGCTTGGGCTGGAAAGATTTTTCAATTTATTAGCATAATGTTGAACTCATGGAACTGGAGAAAGAAAAACATTGGGCTTTATTTTTTAGGATGGCAAGAAAGAAGGCTGTCAGCAAAGAAAACAAGAACAGGAGGTAGAGAGGAAACAGGACATATGAATAGTGCAAAATCAAGGAGGAAAAAATGGGGATGAGTTAATAGTATCAAATAGTACAAACCTCCACAATGATGAAGACTTAAGAATTGTATCACAAAATGGTTATTGGTGATCCTTAAGATGACAATTTTATTATTATGGTGATAAGCATTAGTTTTACTTGGAGTTCAAAATGAAATGTGTAGGTAACAAATAGGAATTTGTTGGAAAAACAAACTAAGAAATTTGATAGCTGCTTGAAAGAGCAGAAAGGTCAGATATTGTTTTATAATCAAATAGAATGTTTAGACGAGATAAGGGAAATTAAAGATTCCTCTACATAGAATCTGTGTATATTGGTAGCGTAGGGGCAAAGTCTCAGAGGAGGTGGGAATGTTGAAATCCAAAGTACAATGCTCAGAGTTAGCTTGAGAAAAGAGAATCACTTCTTTTAAGTTTGGAGTGAAGATTAAAATGTCAGATGTTTAGACAGTGATGAGTTGAAGGTAAATGTACATTCTGACCTCATTTCAAATATATTTTATATAGATTTATTGCTTATTTTGCTTTATGAACTTTGGGTTATTTGGCAATGGCATTAACTTTAGAGAAACATTACTATTAATATTTATCTTTTATTAGCTTTGCATAGATTTGGACTCCCTCTATGATTTACATTGCTCTAGTTGCATTTGTCTCTCCTGATTTTTCCCTTTTGCGTAGTATTATGCTTGTTCCTTCTGTCTCTTTTCCTATTCTTTTAATCCAGCTTTTTAACACATTTTTTTTTTGCTCATTTTAGAAGAGATGACTAAGCTTACAAATAACAAAGAAGTAGAACTTGAAGAATTGAAAAAAGTCTTGGTAAGTATAGTCTTTCCTATTAATATATAGCAATTACTTTTCAGAAGAATATTGAATCCCTTAACTTATAGACTCTCACACTATAGATGTTTTATACTAATTTTTTCAGCTAAAATGTAAAAATTATATTTGGTTTTAAGTAAAGATGCATTTTTTAGACCAATTTTTATATACCTTGTTAACTGTCTTCATCAAGCTGTTTATATCATTTGAATATGTGTTGATAGCACACTAAGATCAAATTTGCATGTTATGTAGCTGATTGTAAATTTGGTAATTTTGGATGTTGTACCCTTTGAACAATAAAGATGCAATTTTGAAAAAGGTGTATGATATATATTCAGTACCTATATTTAATGTTCAGGTAAAATCATGTTTAGTGAAGATGTAGGGTAAAATTTCATTGTATTTTAATTGATTACAGTATATAGAACATGGGTCAGCAAACTGTCTGTAGAGGACTAGATAGTAAATATTTTACAGTTTGTGGGCCATACATGGTCTCTCTTTTCTCCTTCTCTGCCTTTGCCTCCTCTGCCTTCTCTCTTTTATTTTTAAGAACCTTGTAAAAATATAAAAACCATTCCTAGCTTAAGGGTCTAGGAAAAGAGACTGCAGGCTGAATTTGTCTTGCATACTGCAGTTTTCTGGCCCCTGATGTAGAATATAATATTGTTTATGATGACTGATAATTGATTTTGTGTTTACCTATCACATCTCTACCTGATTTTGCAGCTCCTAGTTCTTCTGTCCCTTGGGGAGCATTATTTTAAAATATTTTTCTTTTCTCCATTTAATTGCTCCGGGACAAACTCTTTGTAACTAATAATAATGTTTTCAGTGCTTTCAGATTTATTAATGCATACTTATACAGGTCTTAGCTTAAATGTCACTGCTTTATGAAACCTCTCTTGATACTCTAGGCTAGGTTTAGGTCTTTGTATGGCTTATTTCCATAGCACCCTGAATTTTTCCTTTGTAACACTTATCACAAACGAAATTCATTTATTTTTGGTATTATTATTTAAGGCTTTATTCACCCTTTAGACTCCTTACCTAGCATAGTGGCTGGCACATAGTAGGTGCTCAATAAATAAATAGTGGAATGAATGTATGCTTCAATAAGGGTTAGGAGCCTTTGTGTGTTTACCTTGTAACTCTAGTACTTAGCACAGAAAGTGACACTTTGTAACACTTTATAAATATTTGTTGAATGAATACTAAAGCATTGGCTTTTATATAACTATTCACTTCTGCATGGACAAGGACTGGTTTGGAGGTTTTGTTATTGTTGTAGGAAAAAACTAGGTTCTTGTCACATGACCAGGAAAGATTAGGCTCGCAGACATTTTGAAGGGTGTGTAAGGCAGGCTTTATTTGGTGAAAAGTGAAAAAAGGGAAACAGGGACTGTCAGCAAAGTGAGAGTGCTGCTAGCAAGCTTTCTGCCTCACAGATTGAATACCCAGTTACCACACAGGAATAGGAAGGGTCAGGCTCCTCTTTCTTGCAAATGGCATGAACTTCCCAAGGCCCCACCCTGTCCTCCCAGTGCACAGGCTGGTCGGAGGTTCTCCGGGGAGACCTTTTTACTTGGAAACCTTTTTACCTTCTCCATTCTAAAGAAGTACATCTAACTGCCATTAGAATAAGGATAAGGATAAGGATAACGATAAGGACAAAGACCAATCTTAATTGCTTCCTGCTGACAGGAGGTGCTGTTTTGGGAAAACAGCAGTCAGATCTCCCTCAGAGACCTATCTAAGGATTCCTGGCAAAAGGAGCCAATGTCTGAAGCTCTGGTTGCATGACCGTTTTGGAGTTTGTTTGATGGCCTGAAGGTGAGAAGACACAAACAGTGTTATTAGAAAATATGTATCAAAATAAAATGTGGGGTAGGTGGTAAGGACAGCTCAAAAATCCCAAGGCCTTTTACCAGTTTGCACGGTGAAGGGAGGGCCAAAAGCCTGACTGGTAAGAAAAACTTTTACCCTTTTGCTGGTATGTCAGGCTTCTGGGTTCCCTTCCCCTGAGCCCAATCCTAAGCTGACCAGTTTAAGGTTTGAGAAATTAACTCTTCCCAGTTTGGAGGATGCATCTGAGGGGAATCTCCCATAGTACAGAGACACAATTACCTATCAGTGAAGAGAGGAGATAGGAGGAAAAAGGAAAAAAGAAGGTTTTTTTCCAAAGGAGTCCCAGGAGTTCAGGATGCATTTGAAAGGGGTACAGACTGAAGATGAATGGCTACTCATCTAGAAAAAGGAGAGCAGGCATCACTAGCAAATACCAGGGATATGTGAGGGAGGGAAAGTGAGGCATTCCTCTTTCTTTCCTCTGTTCTTGCATCCCTGAGTCCTGGCAACCATGACAGGTACCACCCATTGGTGTTTTAGTGGCTTTCACTCATGTTAACAGGGGAGCCTAGAGGGTGGAAGTATCTGCTCTTACCCACATATGCTATGTCTCCCCTGCTGTGAGTAGCCTTTGAATTCCCTAGACCTCATTTATGTCATGGATATGAGCATAGACTTTATCCATGAAATGGGAAGCTTGGCTTAATTGGCAGGAATCAGCCACACTCACCTGCACTGTGCCTTTTAACTTCCCTTATTGTCAGCCTCTGGATCCAGTTTTCTTTCCTAGTGCTTTGACCCAAAGCTTGGAATTGAGTTTGGGACCAAAATGTGTCTCAGGGGTGTTGCATGGACTCCTTATCGTAAGCTGAATGCTAAGGTAACACTGTGGAACTGAGTTTTCCTCCAACAAGGGAGAGAAAAGGATGTCTTGTGACATGCCCAGATAACTGGCGGCTATCATTATGCTTGCTAAGATTTGGGTGCATTGTGCTTGGCTTTGGCTAGCTCCCTTGGTCTTACTTTCCCAAAAAAGAAACCTCCAGGTGATGGGCACCTTATTTATTCCCATCATCTGTCCGGATTTGCAAGATAATTGCTCAGAACTAGAATATTGATCCAGATTTTTACATTACCCATCCCCTTTTCTTCCTTCTGAGCCACATCTGGAGAATGCTGCTTGGTTCATAGGAACAAGCAGGATTAGTCTAAAATGTAGGCAAAAACTTAAAAACAACTAAAGAGTTTAGAAAGTAATGACAAATGTATGATAAGTTTTGAAACATAATTTCTCTCTCTCCAGTCCTCATTTTTGTTAAAAAAAAAATCATGATAGGACTGAGTTGTTTGCAAAATAGACTTTAGTCTTATACTTGGCCTGATTTTTTGCATAAAGTACAGCAAGAATAACTATTTCTACATAGGACTTCTAGATTGGCTTTGATGGTACTCTGTTCCACAAGGAATCTCAGATAAGACCTTTTAAAGCTAGGCCCAGCCATGGGTTTGTATCCTCAAATACCTCTGAGTTGGGTAATCCTCTCCTTCTAAGGTCCCAAGATATACTTGGAACTCCTGGCCTGTTAGAAAGTGACATTCTTTACTGACCACAGGTCAGGAACCCTGTACGGGGCTGTGCAGACAACGGTGTGAGGCCAGTTTTTTCCCAAGGGGCTTTTATTGGCTCTGCAAGTCAAGTTTGACTCCTTAAAGGGAAGCATACCCTTCCAGTCAAAGCCTTGGTAAAACAATCAGTTTCTTTAATTGCATCCTGTTGCAAAAGAAAATGGATTCTTATTGCACTGATGCAAACAACTATATTGCCGTAAGTTAAGAATACTCACAGATAGTTTCCAAATTCTAGAGGAACCAGGCAGAGAGAAATAAACATGCTCTAAATTTTGTTCACAGGAGTATACCTTACTCAATTATTAAAGGCTGTAAATAGTCCAAAATGTTTCCTTTACTCTGAAAAACAAAACAAGGATCAGCAATATTCCAAGCAAAAGTCAAAAAGATTGCTTCAGTTTTCTGAATTCATTCAGTCAGCTCTTCTTTTCCTTGATATTCATGAACATTTTAGCTCTTCATGAATTCTGTACATTTCCCTCTATTCCAGTGTCATAATCTTCAAAGTTATCAGACCTGTATTTGAGAGCACCTGTCAAAGTTCTATAGCTTATTATAAACCATCTTTTGAAAAGAATTAAAACAAGACAACAATTGTCTGTGAATAACGAAATGTCCAGGGTAGTTACAATTAGAAACACAATTGACAAAGAAGTTTGGTACCTCCGTGGTTTACAATAACTTAACCTTAATTGTGATTGATAGTATACTCAGACATTAGAATTTTAGAAATCCCATAAAATTTGGGAACATATATTAGTATTATTCACCAAAATATAACCTAAAGAATATTGAACACCATTTTGGCAATCCTATGTAACTAAACATGTCACATAATCCTGTTTACCTCTTTTCTGGATACTCCAGAGGCCCTTCTGAAGCATCGGAAAAGCCTGGCATCAGGAAAGGCAATTTTGAAATTGAAGTTTGATTTTGGGAAGCCTGTAAAATATGTTAGAGGTTGAAAACACTTAATGTTATGAAATAGAATTCCAGATGACATAGATCACTTATTTTGCCAAAGTCGTGATTCAGAAACTTTTATAACCTGTTACAAAGTTTGCTTAAGAGCAGATTAGTGCCTTATGAATACCTCGTTGTGCTTTTATTTTAATGCTCAATTTACAGAAAAACCCTATAAGGCCTTTTTGAATTTAGTCAATATATGCACACACAGAGTTTTTGCAAGATTAATTTTTACAATCCTTCCACCACTTGTTTGAACTTTTAACTTTATTTTATCTAATTTGAAACAATTCTTTAACCTTAGGCAAGAATTTACATTTCTAA
The DNA here is from genome assembly GCF_029281585.2 of Gorilla gorilla gorilla. Classification (NCBI taxonomy): domain Eukaryota; kingdom Metazoa; phylum Chordata; class Mammalia; order Primates; family Hominidae; genus Gorilla; species Gorilla gorilla. The sequence goes on from NC_073224.2 coordinate 119,303,921, forward strand.
TGCCTTCTTATAACATTTTTTTTTTTTTTGAGATGGAATTTCACTCTGTCACCCAGGCTGGAGTGCGGTGGTGTGATCTCAGCTCACTGCAACCTCTGCCTCCCAGGTTCAAGTGATTTTCCTGCCTGAGCCTCCTGAGTAGCTGGGATTATAGGCGCCCACCACCATGCCTGGCTAATTTTTGTATTTTTTGTAGAGATGGGGTTTTGCCATGTTGGCCAGGCTGGTCTCAAATTCCTGACCACAAGTGATCCACCTCCCTCGGCCTCCCGAAGCGCTGGGATTACAGGCATGAGCCACTGCGCCTAGCCTCTTATAACCTTTTATTAAAAACACATTTTACTGTTCTTACACACCTCACATGTAAATCTATTTCCAGTAGTCTCAATTACATGTCATAATAGTAACTTTTAGCAATTTTTAACTTCAATGTAAAATCTGGTAAGTTGTTTTGAGTATGTGCTAGGAGCAGCTAAGGTTTGACTTCTTCCTGCATAATTAAGGGTGTGGTTAGTTCCATATGTCCCCATGCCTTACCAAGTTGAACAGTTCTCAAAAACCAAAAAGCAGTTTATAACCTTAAAACACTTAACAAACCTTGCATCTGACCTGCATAATTTAGTCCACCTATTTATATTTTGATGATATCTGCTTTTTACCAATAATCTTTAAGTCAGTCTTTATTTTACAAAGATTAAAGTTATATGAACTGAAAGGTACCACAGCTTTTATCTTCCCTTTAAAAAATATTTGATCCAAGCACTTATCTTCCTTTAAGCCAATTAATTAGAGCTCTTTTTAGAGACATCACACGTATGTAACTACATAGACAGGCAGAAGAAACCCCAGTTGTCACAAGATCTTTTCAAATGGGGAGAGGAATCTATCTGCTTTTAATTCCTGGGGTTCCATGAGGATAGCAGAGGTCTCTCCCCACTCAGATGTGCATTAAAAGTGGCAAGGCAAAATCGAGGAAAATAATTCAGTCAACTGAAAAAAACCTTTTCCCAGAAAAACAAGGTCCAATAAAAGGAAAACATAAAGGCCTTATAAGTAGAGCTATAACTTGGATATCCACTTTAATTAAGCTGAGTGCTCCTTAAGAAAATCCTTTTAACTCCATTATTAGCCGACTTTAGTTGGGCCAAGCTACCAATACTTCTGGCTTTCAAACTTTACTAAAGGCTCAGAGAAAGGAAAATCCAAGGCAGTGCGTGGAGGGGAAGAGAGTCAATAAGCAGCAAAAGGTTATGCAGATATGAAACCATAAAGGACTCATTCGCTAAGCTAGGATTGAACCTGGGGCCACCATTGTAAAATGGCAAAGGCTAGAATAAAACATTGCTATGTGGTTACAGGTCTTGCTCCCAAGGACAGCAAGATGGAGGCCTGCAGCAAAGTTTGCTGAGGACTATACAGAAAGTCATGCAAAGCACGCTAGATTGGTTGCAGCTTAAGACGAACCTCACAAATCCTTTCTCACAACTAAAACTACAGAAAATATAAATAGTGATTCCCATCATTCCTGGCCCAGCAAAATGTCTTCCAAAAAGAAAAAAACCTGGCTTAAAAGTTACCTGCTGACAAGGTAGAGAAAAGGATGAGACAGCTTAGATGCTGGGCTGTGTTAATTGCTGACAGGGTGAAGAGAAAAGGATGCCTGGGGGAAGAACTTATTATTCTTATGCAAGTTGTTCCTCCACTAGGGAGAGAAGCATAATTGCTGTGGGATGGAGCTGGACTCCCTGGCTGGGGGAGGGGGAGACTCCACGGGCGCTTGGCAGGGAGTGCCAGCCAGCCTCGTGGGGCCCTTGGGTCATGCTTCCCAACGGGGAGGGGAGGGCGGCGGGGAACTGCTGCTCGCCCATCTGTACCAAAAAAAGAAAGAAAAGGCCATGGAAAGGCTGGGTTGGACTGAGGCCGACATTCCAGATCTCCGGGAGCAATGGGAGTGGGGGTACAGTTTCCTCTATCCTCAGAAGAAATCCGAAGGAAAAAAGGCTTAGAAGCGAAAGAGAAAAAGATTTTTTTTTTTGGTTTGCATTTCACTCACACTTTCTCAAGCCTTATGTTTCTTTCTCAAACAATATGTTGTAGGAGAAAACCGGGTTCTTGTCGCAGGATCAGGAAAGATTAGGCTTGCAGACACTTTAAAGGGTGAGTAGGGCAGGGTTTATTGGGTGAAAAGGACAAAAAGGGCCACAGGGACTCTCAGCAAAGAGAGAGTCCTGCTAGCAGGCCTTCTGCATCACAGATTGAATCCCTGGTTACCACATAAGAGCAGGAGGGGTCAAGTTCATCCCCCACCCCGCAAAGGGCAGGAGCTTCCTGAGGCCCCGCCCTGTCCTCCCAGTGGGCAGGCTTATCAGAGGTTCTCCAGGGTGCTCTTTTTACTTGGCAGTCTCATTATATATGAACAACATCAATATCTGGATTCTCAGGATCAGAATGTCTTGATTGGTGTGCAGCTCTTTACTTGTTAGCTATATGATCAAGAGCAGTTTACCTAAACTCTTGATGCCTCAGTTTTTCCATCTATGAAATGGAAAAAATAATTGTACATATTTCATAGGGTGATTGTGAGGAATAAATAAGATAATTCACTTACTCATTTAACAAACATTTGTTGAGTTTTTCAGCTGGGCATGCTGGCTCACACCTGTAATCTCAGCACTTAGGGAAGCTGAGGTGAGCGGATCACTTGAGGCCAGGAGTTCGAGATCGGCCTAGACAGTATGGCAAAACCCTGTCTCTACTAAAAATACAAAAATTAGCTGGGCGTGGTGGCAGTGTGTCTGTAATCCCAGCTACTCGGGAGGCTGAGACAGAGAATCGCTTGAGCCTGGGAGGCGGAGGTTGCGGTGAGCCGAGATTGAACCACTGCACTCCAGCCTGGGCAACAGAGTGGACCCTGTCTGAAGAACAAAAACAAACATTTGTTGAGTTTTAATTATGCTAAAACTCTGGGGATACAGTGGGGAGCAAATGGACCCATATATTGCCTTCATGGAACAACAGCCATCAAGTAGTCACACTTAAATTCAATCACTCATTGAAATGTAACATTACAATGGTGACAAGGGCATTAAAGGATTAGTTCATAGTGTGATGAGGCCTATGATAAAAGGATTTGAACTAGTTAGGTAAGGATAGGCTTTTTTGAAGAAGTAAGGATTGAACTGAAATCTGGAGAAAAAATACAGCATATCAGATAGAGGAAACATGCTAAGATTTTTTTCATGGGAGGGAGTATGGTGAGTACATGATGAAGTGAAAGATGCTGCTGGAGAGTTAGATAGGAGCCTTACAATTCATGGCCTTGTAAATCATATCAAAGGAATTTTGTATTTATCCTAAGAGGAATGGGACACTCCAGATGATTTTAGCAGGGAGTGACTTGATCAGGTTTGCATTTCAAAAAGCACATTTGGCCTGAAGGAGAATAGTGTATTAAGGTAGAACAGTTAAGAGTAGACAAACAATCACAGTAGCCAGAGGAGAGATGATGGTGGCTTAGTCTGGGAGGTCGTAGTAGTAGTGAGAAAAAGTGATGTAGGATGACATTACCATTTGTTTAAAATACTCTCCTTTCTCTATTGAATTGTTTTTGCACATTTTTTATAAAAATCAATTGGCCATGTTTGTATGGGTCTATTTCTGGACTCTCTTACGTTTTCTTGGTGTATTTGTCTATTCATTTGCCAATATTGCAGTGTCTTGATTACTGTAGATTTAATACTAAGTCTTAGAATTGAGTAATGTGATTCCTCCAACTTTATTATTCATTTTCAAAATTGTTGTAGCTATTCTAGTTCCTTTACATTTCCATATAAATTTTATAATTAGCTTTTCTTTCTTTCTTTCTTTCTTTTTTTTTTGAGATGGAGTCTCGCTCTGTTGCCCAGGCTGGAGTGCAGTGGTGCGATCTTGGCTCACTGCAAGCTCCGCCTCCCAGATTCATGCCATTCTCCTGTCTCAGCCTCCCGAGTAGCTGGGACTACAGGTGCCCACCACCAAGCCTGGCTACTTTTTTGTATTTTTAGTAGAGATGGGGTTTCACCGTGTTAGCCAGGATGGTCTCGATCTCCTGACCTTGTGATCTGCCCGCCTCGGCCTCCCAAAGTGCTGGGATTACAGGTGTGAGCCACCTCGCCCCGCCTAGAATTAGCTTTTCTATACCTTAAAAAACTCTTGCTGAAATTTTTATTGGAATTGTGTGAAATATATAGATTAATTTGGGTTGAACTGACATCATTAGTACGTTGACTCTTCTAGTACATGAACATAGTATCTGTTTCTATTTTTATAGATCTTCTTTATAATGATTTATTTCATTAGCATTTTGCAGTATTCAGCATACAGTACTGTAAATGTTATATTAGGCTTATACCCAAGTATTTCTCTTTTTGCAGGTATTTTAAATAACTACCAAATAAGCATTTGATTTCTTTTTCTTGCCTTATTGCATGGGCTCAGACTTCCAGTATGCTGAATAACAGTGGTGAGCTTGTAAATCTTTGATATCCTGATCTTAAGAGAAAAACATTCAGTGTTTTACCATTAAGTTATGATGTTACTTGCAGGTTTTTTGTAGAAAGTTCTCTTGTATTTCTAGTTCACTGAAAGTTTATATTATGAATTGATGTTGAATTGTTTGAAACGCTTTTTCTGTTTCAATTTATATGATCATGTGGTTTTTCTTCTTTAGACCATTAATGTGGTGTATTCATTGATTTACAAATATTGAATGAACCTTGCATTTCCAGGATAAACCCCATTTGTTGTTGAGTATTGTACTTTTTTTCTATATTACTGAATTTTATTTGTTAATATTTTGCTGAGGATTTTTATATTTGAGTTCATAAGAGATATTGGTCTGTAGATTTCTTTTCTTTTGCTATCTGTGTCTGGTTTTGGAGACAAAGTAATGCTGGCTTTGTAAAATGAACTGAGAAGCTGTTTCACAGAGGCAGGTCTTTGCAAACCTATCCCAAAGTTCAAAGAAGCTTAGAGGCTGAAGAAAGAGGCTTATAAATCCAGTTTCTTGGAAACATTTAATAGGGACTTACAAACAGAAGCCATGTGTGTCTCAAGTAGTGGTAAGACAAGATGATGAATCCCTGCATCATTAACCCCCAGACCCAAGGATTATATACCTTAGAGGAGGGGTACATGTGCTTCAGAGGCAATACTAGAAATATGTCCTAAGGGCAGGATTTACGGGAAGTACCTTCTTGTACACAAGGAACAATTGATAAACTGGAAATCTTAGAGGACTTTCTGGAACAGGGGTTAAGCAGAAGCCAACGTGGTAGATTAGCTTCCAAGATAGAGTTGTTTTATGCTCCATAGAAGCTTTTGTTTCTTTTCTGTTTTCTGGAAGAGATTGTGTAAAATTGGTATAATTTCTTCTTTAAGTGGTAGAATTCTCTAGTGAAACCACTTGGGTCTAGAGATTTCTTTTTGGCAAGGTCTTCACTATGGATTTAATTTTTTTTATTGTTATAGAACTATGCAGGTTACCTGTTTAATCTGGAATGATTTTGGTAGTTTTTGGTTTTAAAGAAATTAGTCCATTTCCCCCAAGTTGTCAAATTTCTGTGCATAGAATTTTTTGTAGCATTTCCCGTTATCCTTTTTAATATCTGTACAGTCTGTAGGATTACCTTCTTTTTGTTACTGATATTGGTTGTTGTGTCATTTCTCTTTTTTGTCTCTTTTTTTTTTTGGAGATGGAGTCTTGTTCTGTCACCCAGGCTGGAGTGCAATGGCATGATCTAGGCTCACTGCAACCTACACCTCCTGGGTTCAAGTCATTCTCCTGCTTCAGCCTCCTGAGTAGCTGGGATTATAGGCATGCACTACCACACCCTACTAATTTTTTGTATTTTTAGTAGAGATGGGGTTTCACCATATTGGCCAGGCTGGTCTCGAACTCCTGACCTCAAGTGATGCACCCGCCTTGACCTCCCAAAGTGCTGGGATTACAAGTGTGAGCCACCGTGCCTGGCCCCTTTTTTATTAGTCTGGTAGAGGTTTCTTAATTTCATAGATCTTTTCAAATAATTAGTTTATATTTCATTGATTCTTTCTATTGTTTTTCTGTTTTCAATCTCATTGTTTTCTGCTCATATCTTTATTATTTCCTTCCTTCTGCTACTTTGAGTTTATTTTGCTCTCTTTCTAGATTCCTAAGGTGGAAGTTTAGATTGTTTTGAGACCTTTCTTTTCTGTAAGCATTTGCATGCTATAAATTTCCTCTAGTCACCTTTTCAGCTGCATTTCACAAATTTTTATGTGTTGTATTCTCATTTAGTTTAAAATAGTTTTAAATTTCTCTTGAGGGTTTTCCTTTGATCCCATTTAGAAGTCTATTGTTTAATTTCCATGTATTTGGAGAATTTCCTGTTATTTTTTGTTATTCTTTCCTAGTTTGACTTTGTTATGGTCAGAGAATGTACTTTTTAAAAAAATTTGTTAAGGTTTGTTTTATGTATCAGATATGATATATCTTAGTGAATGTTCCATGTGCACTGAAAATAATACGTATTCTGCTATTGTTAGGTAGAGTGTTCTGTAATTGTCACTTAGGCTCAGTTGGCTGATGGTGTTGTACAAATATATGTTTTTAATTGAATTTTTGGGTCTAATTCTATTATTTATTGAGAGAAGAGTTAAAACTAGTAGGATTTTGGAATTGTTTATTTATCTCTTTAATTCTATCAGTGATTGCTTCGTGTGTTTTGAACTTCTGCTATAAACTTCACATTTATATCTAACTACCATATCTTCTTGATGAATTGACCCTTTGATTATAATTAAATGCCCTCAATTTCTGATAATACTTTTTTGTTTTAAAGTCTATTTTAACATATTATTATAGCCACTCCATGTTTCTTATGCTTGTTGTTTGCCTGATATATCTTACAACCTACATTTGACTTTATATTTGTACATATGTGTTTATATGTAGCCTGCATATAATTGGGTCTTCTTTCTTTATGCACTCCGACAATCACTGCTAATTGGAGAATTTAGACCATTGATATCTTTAAAAATTGTTGTTTAAGTGTTGATGTGGCTTAGATTAGATTCACCATTTAAAAGTTGTTTTCCGTTTGCTCCTTTGTTTTGTTCCTGTTTTAAACTCTCTGCCTTCTTTTGGGTTATTTGAATATTTTTTGGCATTCCGTTTTAATGTATCTACTGGTATTTTATCTATACTTCTCTGCATTTATTTTTGTGGCTGTTCTAAGGATTACAGCATGTATCCATTACCTTGTCTATATTGAGTTAATATTGTACCACTTCATGTTAAATGTTGAAACTTTTTTTTTTTTTTTAGATGGTGTCTTGCTCTGTTGCCCAGGCTGGAGTGCAGTGGCATGATCTCGGCTCACTGCAAGCTCCGCCTCCTGGGTTCACGCTGTTCTCCTGCCTCAGCCTCCCGAGTAGCTGGGACTACAGGCGCCCGCCATGATGCCTGGCTAATTTTTTGTATTTTTAGTAGAGATGGGGTTTCACCGTGTTGGCCAGGATGGTCTCGATCTCCTGACCTCGTGATCCACCTGCCTCGGCCTCCCTATTTATGTCCTTTTCCCACTTTGTCCTTTATGCTAGAGTTGTCATATATATTACACCTACATGCATTTACATCTTCCAAGACAGTGCTATAATTTTTGCTTTAGTACTCATATGTTTTTTAAATAACTTGAAGAAAAATGATCTTTTATATTTACTGCAATATTTACCAGTTGTGATATTCTTTATTTTTTCCTGAAGATCCACGTTTACCTCTAATATTGTTCTCCTTCAGCCTAAAGAACTTCCTTTAGTATTTCTTGTAGTGCAGTTTTGCTGCTGACAAATTTTCTTAGTTTTTCTTTTTGAATATATTATTTATTTACTCTTCATTCTGGAAGGATTTTTTTTTTTTGTTATAGGATTGTGGGTTGACAGTTTTGTTTCTTTCAGCACCTTAAAGATGATGTCTTATTGTCTTTGATCCTCCATGTTTTCTAATGAGAGACCCACATGCTTTCAAGATTTTCTCCATAACTTTGATTTTCAGCAGTATGTAAGTGAAGTTGAATTATTATATTTGAGATTCACTGCACTTCATAAATCTGTAAATTTTTAACTTTCTTCAAATATGGGAAGTTTTGGCCATTTAAATATTTTTCTGCCCTATTTTTGCTGTCTTCTCCTTCTAAGATTACAATTATACATTGATTTGATCTTTTTATATTGTTCCACGGGTTCCTGAGGTGCTATTCATTTTATTTCAATGTTTTTTCTCTGTATTCTTCAGACTATCGTTTCTGTTGTTCTGATAGTCAGATTCACTGTCTCTTTCCTTGTAATCTCCATTGTGCTCCCATGAGCATTCAATGAATTTTTTTTTACCAGCTCTAAAATTTCCATTTATTCTTATTTTCTATTTCTTTCCTTAGATTTTCTGTCTTTTTATTCATTTTAAGAGTATTTCCTATACCTGATTGAGCAAAATTGAATTAGCTGCATTAAAGTTCTCATCTGATAAAGTTCTCACATCTTGGTTATACTGGGGTTAGCATATATCTGTTGCCTTTTCCCTTGAGAATGTTGACATTTTACCAGTTCTTTGTATGTTGAATAATTTTGGATTATATTCAGGACATTGTGAAGGTTATATTATGTAGATTCTATTACATTCTTCTGAATAATGTAAATGTTTTTGTTTTATCTATCAGTTTGCTAGATTCAAAAATAAACTTTATCTCACCTTCTATAAATGGTGCTTCAAATCTTAGTTTAATTCTCTGAGCCTTTGGTGTACTACTTTTGACTCTGTGTATGAATGTATGCCTCATGGGTTGTTTTTAAATTTGTGTAGTATTCATACATAGAATCAGGAGATTACTTTCAGTGGTTCTTTGTTCTGTATGATTTCTCCTTTATATTCTGGCAGCTGGTTGTGGGTCCCAGGGCTCCTTTCCCTGGTTCTACCAGGTTCCTCTAGCAAGAGAGATGGTGGGGTTTCTATTGTAGTTTTAGCTGCCTATACCACACTGCTTAGCAGTGACATTTCACCATTGGGACAAAGCTACCAAAACTGACAAACTCACTCCTCTTCCAGCCACTTGTGTTAATTTTTTTTTTTACTTGTTAAAATCCTTAGGTTATATATTGTCTCTCTCTCTCTCTCTCCCCCGCCCTCCCTCCTTCCTTCTTTCCCTCTCTCTCCCTTGCCGTACACCCACCCACCCACCCACACACACACACATTTATATGTATTTATGTATTTTGTCCAGAGTTTATAGAAGTTTTCAGTGGGAGAGTTGGTCTCTGGGCATGAGATTATAGTGACATACTGAAAGCTAAAAGACTGCTTCTATTTTTTGATCCGTCAAATGGAGACATAAAAATCTGACTTCCATAGAGTAGTGTAAAGAATGAAAATATATTTTAAGCATCTAGTGAGGGCTGGTCATACAGAAGTCATCTGAAAGCATGAAACCATGGTTATTGTTATCAATCTGTCTCCACAGTCCTTGATATAATTTAAACACTTTTCATCTTGCATTTGTTTTGGCACAGTAGTCTCGTTACTGGCTTTCTTGTTTTTAGGTTCACCCTACTTAAGCTTTCTTCTGCACTATTGCTAGTGTTATCTTTTAAAATCGCAAATATGATGATATATTGTTACAGTAACATTTATGATGATTCCACATTGTCTATAGATAAAATTCAAACTCCTTAACTACAATTAGTTGTTTTTATGGTTAATAATATAGGACCTTTTATTGTGAGGCCTTTTATAAAATCATTGTGATGTCGTGCTTGGGAAGACAAAGTAAAAAGTGAGTTCATAAATATTTGCTGTGTTGGATAGTAGAAGGAATGATGAGAAACTAATCATCTGTAACTAAACAATTAATTATTGTGTTCCAGGGCTGTGTCTACTGAATTGTCTGTCATCATGTTTAGTCTTTGAATTTACTTAATATTGACTAATTTTCTCTTTTTAAAGAATTTTAGCCAGGGGGAAGCTCATAGTTCTTTCCACAGCTCCATGTGGGCAGTTTGATTACTTTCACTATGTGTATGGTTTGGCATTCCTGATTTGTTAATGTTTATAAATAGGGAGAAAAGGAAACGCTTTTATATGAAAATAAACAATTTGAGAAGATTGCTGAAGAATTAAAAGGAACAGAACAGGAACTAATTGGTCTTCTCCAAGCCAGAGAGGTTTGTTTAAGGAAACATTTTTATTTTAAATATTTTGTTAATAGAACATAGATTTATGGATTATGGTATAAGTATTTCTTTTGTTAAAGATTTCTTCACAAAATTCCTTTCCAAGCATTTATTATTACATTAATATATTTATGATTGATTTAAAACACATCTAGACAACCCCCATATTATAATGTGAGAAAGATCAGCATTTAAAAGATCAATATGATGCATTATGCTGTGGTTTATAATAGTTATATTTCTTGATGTCTTGAGTATTTTTTCTTTTGAGACAGAGTCTTGCTATGTTGCCCAGGCTGGAGTGAAGTAGCTAATTCAAATGCACAATCATTGCACACTGCAGCTTTGAACTCCTGTGCTTCCTGGCTCATCCCCTCAAGTAGCTAGGATTATAGGGGCACACCACCATGCCTAGCCAAGTATTTCTTAATTGGTACATTTGAAATTTAGACTTCATTAAGTTAGGTTCTTAGTTTATAGTACTTTTTATAGTGCTCATGTTACAGTTTTAGAATTTGTATTTTAAAGTATGTTTCCAGTCCATGACAGTATTACATCTTGTCTTTTTATAATAATAACATTTTAGTTTTTTAAGACACTACCTGATTTCATCAATTAATATATTTCTCCTTGATAATATAACATTTTAATAGAAATTAGTTACTTGGCAGAGTGAGAATATTTTATAGCATATAAATGTTTTTCTGGTTGAATTTTACAATATCAAGATAGAATTAACTTATACTGAATATGTCATTGTTCATTGTTTTAAAATTATAGTGATTATTCACTTTAAATTTACTCGTTTAAAATATTTGACATAACCTGCCAAATTTTTGCCAAATATATGACCTAATTACACAGTGACTATACCTTTTAAATGAGAAAATTCGAAAAACACTTGCCATAGTTATATATGTTTATTTCGCAGAAAGAAGTACATGATTTGGAAATACAGTTAACTGCCATTACCACAAGTGAACAGTATTATTCAAAAGAGGTTAAAGATCTGAAAACTGAGCTTGAAAATGAGAAGTATGTTTTCCATTTATCTAAAAATAGCTTATGTACTCAATTCCTAAGCTTTCTGGTAATAAATAATAATTTAGTAAATTATATTTAATATTTATTTGAATGGATTTGAAATTGTATTTTATTCTTAAGGATCTAAATAATGTGCTAATTTCATTGCTAAAGAAAGTACATATCACTGACATAAAAAAAGAGTACATCCCAAATTTGAGAACCACTTTAGATCAATGTGTTACTTTTCTTAGAGGTATTTAGTTCCCCATAAAAATAATCATTTTCAGTTCTAACTGGTTGTTTTGGTTGTTTTGCTAAATTATTTTATAGATTTTTGCTGATAAAGTGTCAAAATAAAAAATTATTTCTTACATTATCCAAATAAAATATTGAATTGGATGATTTTACCTACTCAGTAAGTTTAATTTGGAGAGAAAGCGGGGAAATTATTATTGTATTATTACTCAGAGAAAAGTAAATTCAAGTAGCCAGTATAGTGGTGGTGAGCATGATTTTCCCCTTTTGGTGGCTTCTCAGTGCTAGATTAAATATGAGAAGTAAACAGTTTATGCAGCATCCTCTCCCTTCCTTTTTATCTAATTCTCTATTTCTGGTACCTTTTCAATAGTACTTTTTTAAGGGCCCTAGGTTAAACTCATCTATTAACTAATGTCCCTTTTAATGAATGGACTGGTTAGTTGTTTGTACTTTAATGTAAATTTGTTATCCTTAGTATATTTGCTTTTCAACTTTTCATTGGCTTAGTGAAACACTTTATCTCCTCTTTGATGAATTTCCAGTATCATTAAGTAGAAATAGATAATAGATGCTCCTAAAATCACTCTGTAGAGCCACATACTCCTCCGCCTTCATTTAAAATTGATATTGGATGTAAGCAATACAGCAATAATCTCTCTTCCAAAGTAGAACATTTGAGATCTTTTAAGAGCAAGTTAGGTGTTGTGCAAAAAAACTTAGTTTTTTTTTTTTTAATACTTTAAGTTTTAGGGTACATGTGCACAACGTGCAGGTAAAAATATCTTAATTAAACACAGCTAATGCTTCATGTACTACTTTAATCAAGTTATAGGAAGTTTGAAATAACTTCTAAGAGACAGTCTAATGGAGAGGAAAAAATTATTGAAGAAAATAATGTGCTCTTCAAAATTTGTGGAAAGTATGAAAGGATGAGCAAACAGGGAACATGCAAGGAAATATATTGTATGACATTTGAAAATTTAGTAAAGAAAAATTTCAAAAATATAAAAATTAGAGGGAATAATGTAATGATCAACCTATCACCCAGCTTCAGGAATTATAAACCAATAGTCAATTTTGTTTCATGTTTTCCCCCCAGCCCTTCATCCCTTTCCCCTATCATTATGTTGAATAAAATTCCATATTATGTCATTACATTTGTAAATATTTTGGTATGACTTTTTTTTAAAAAAATAGGCTTAAGAATACTGAATTAACTTCACACTGCAACAAGCTTTCACTAGAAAACAAAGAGCTCACACAGGAAACAAGTGATATGACCCTAGAACTCAAGAATCAGCAAGAAGATATTAATGTGAGTTGAAAAAGAAAGTGCTGGTGACTTAGTTTTCTTCCAATTAGCAGGTTAGAATAGATGACCTCTAAAGACCCTTTGACCTTTAAAGTCTGATTGCTTTAGAGCTAAAACTTGGTTTTAGAAGAAAAATATGCATATTGGTCTTATAGGGTGGTAATAGGCAACAGAGGCTACCCTCTGATTAAAATTAAAATGGAAGCCATTACTAGAAAAAGTTAATTTAATTTTATGCATCAAGATTTTTAAAAAGTATTTAGTCAATAGGTATTTATTAAGTCATATAAGATTGTGGAGGATACAATGATGAATAAAATGTCACCCTTTCTCTTTAAGAACTTATGACTTAATAAAAAATAGTAATTTCTCACATAACTTAAGCAAAATAGTATGTCATATATGTTGTTAGTGGGACAAGGTGCTATCAGAGTTTGCAGGATCACTTCTGCTTTGGATAAAGAGAAGGCTTCTGAGAGAATATAGCATTGATTTTGGTCTTAAAAGGTGAATTATGAGTTCAGTAGGTAACAATGAATGGAAAACATTACTTGAAGTGACAATATGAACAAAGGATACAGACTCAAAGTAATGCTGGAAAACCAAATGATACTTGTTTTGTTATACAGAGATTGTTATACTTGTTTTGTTATACTTGTTGTACTTGTTATACTTGTTTTGTTATACAGAGATTGTTGGGAGAATAATTAAAGTAAGGCTTAAAAAGTAGTATGGAACTATACAAGTTGAAAAGCCCTTTTTTTGCTTTATATATAACTACATAAATTTTATGCTGATAGATAAAGGTCTTAAATAGTAGTTTAAATTTTATTTTTGTTTAAACAAAATAATTGATATAAACAACATTATTTCTTTAGAATAACAAAAAGCAAGAAGAAAGGATGTTGAAACAAATAGAAAATCTTCAAGAAACAGAAACCCAATTAAGGCAAGACTAACAAATTGGCCTTTTTTTGTCTGGCAAAAGATTTTGATATTTCTTTTCTATTAACTTGTTATCATTAATTTAAATTGGACTGCTGTTGAATATTTTATAAAGTAAAAATTAGACATAAATCACTGTTGTGGAATCCTGCTTAAAAATAAAATTATAATAATGTCTACTTTATACTTAGTGTTAAAAGTTAGTGAGATTAGACAGAAATTTTAAAGCATCATAAACCTTCTAATTCTTTAATATTTAATTAAGAAAATATATTAATCACATTTAATAAAATATAGAAATCTTAAAAATTACTTCTAATCATATGAACTATTATAATACTAGAGTATTTATACCCACTCTATATATTTTTTTTTACATTTTAAAAAATTATCTTTATTTAGGTTTCTGATTCAGCACATGTATCAAAGACTAATCAACATAAAGGAGTAAATAAGACATTAATTGAAAGTCTTACATCTCTCTAAACTCTGACCAAGAATGTCAAGATTGCCACTATTACCAGAACTCCAACCTAGTCAAGTTGTAGACAAGCTATCATGAACAACATACAGTGTGCACAGATATGCAGAGGCAAAAGGCATGCTAGCGCTTGGCTCTCCTCTTTTCCTTATTGACATCTTTCTGTTGGACAGTCCACTTTTGCTTTCTAGGCTAAGTTCCAAATTAAGTCCAAAGAAGGCTCAGGGTCAACCTGACCAGATACTCTTCTGGAGGAATGCATTCTTAAACTGTTGTGCCTGCAACTTTGGTTTTGCCAGGATGAAGTTCAGACCAAGATGTACAATACAATCTAGATGATGGTGCAGACTAAGTCAAGAACTAAAGTTGAGCAGTAACCCGAGTTAAGGCATGAATGCAGACACACACATGCACACACACAGCACCCATGCTATCAAGACACAGGATTTTTTCAGTTGCCTCACGAAAGGCAACCTGGGCTTTGCAGTTAATCAGAACTGCTGAGCATTCCAGAAAATGCCCCCCACGACTTTATGCTAACAGCTGTGTGTATGTTTTAATCAAAAAATTAAAGAAAGAAGAAAAAAAACTAAAAAAAAACAAACAAACTAAAAAACAAAGAAAAAAAAAACAAAAAATCACCAAAAACCTAGAAACCCCTTAATCTCTTACAATGGCTCTTGAGCATGGAACTCATGTAGCAGCATCAATGGCTGGCTCTTTAACAATTTGGAAATAAAACGTTGTTTTTTTGTATTTCTTTGGTAGCCATCACTACAAAGTTTTCAGTGTTGGTTACCTATAAGACAAGTACTAGACAGAAGATCAAGTTACACAGAAATATTTCTTCTGTACTGATAAGATACAAATATTGAGCTCTCAAAGCACAAGTTACTATGCTTTTTCTTGCCTTATTGGGCATTCTTTAAAAGCAAGGCTTTGTGCAGGAAAAGTTCATGTCTACCTAACAAAGGGTGATATGTGTTCTATTTTCCTACAAGTGAACAATTAACACAAATTCACATTATCAGTTATTTCTGGTTGAATCCGTTAGAAGCCAATTACAAAGGGACAGCAGCACTTGGTGTCAAAGCCACTTTCTGGTCACACATTCATTCCATGGTTGCTAGTCAGTATCTCAGGAGCTCAGAATTTAAAACTCCTTTCAGTCAAATAAGGAGTAAGTTCAATTAAAGACTTCCACTATCTGCCAAATTTCTAGAATTCTGTCTAGAGGGCTAGCATGCTTGATGAGAGAAAGCAGTTCAGAGTCCAAAGAGGTGTCAGGTATTAGGTAAGTTAATTTGGTTTTGTATAAAAGGCATGGTAATCCGGCAACAGAGTACTTATCCTATTAGCAGCACAGTGGTAGCCAAGGGTCTCTGTCTGCAAGACAGGAAAATGAAGCTACTGAAGCCCCTGTTGCTCCCACCTGCCTGCAGGATGGCTACTGATTTTACAAAGGCCTTCTGGGAGCCAATCCAGGGCTCACCTGGGAGAGTGGGTAACAGAATGGCAGGAACCATGTTCAGCCCCCATGAGAAGTGCCCAACTGAGGGAAGTCAGCTTCCCATAGGTGTACCCACTCTATATTTTAAAGAATGTATTTGGTCATTGCTTATAATCATACATATATAATTTTATATGTGGCTTTTCCATTTAATATTATTTTTAGCATTATTAATGTTTTTATGTGTTTTCACAGTCATCTATTTTAATGCCCATCTACCAGTCATTCAAGTGGATGTAATGACATTATTTTAGTCATTTTTACTTTTGGATATTTATGTTTTTTAGTTTTTCATTTTCATAGATAATACTAGTAAACATGTTGGCACATAAATACTTTTTCCTTATTTTGAATTGGATCATAGTAATAATGATTTCTATGGCTTGATGGTTAGTTTCCAATAGGTTGTATCATTGTAAACCATGCAATACAACAAATATTATATGAAAATGCTGGTCCTAAAATGTTTTAATTGATATTGGGTATTATTAATTTATTGATAATTTAAAAGATAAGGATAAGTCATTTTTCGTATGATTTGTGATTTTTATTTTTTGGATAAGCTTTGGAAGCTTTCAAGTTTGATTTTAGAATTTCTTCTTTTTAAAATTGTCTGCTTATACCTGTTGCCCTCTAATCTTTTGAGGTTTTTTTTTTAATTGATTTGCTTAAGCTTCTAAAAATATATTAATCTTTTACCTGGTTTATTTATAGCACATATTTTCCCTAACCTGTTGTTTTCCTTTAACTTCAGAGAACTTTTTATTATATGAAAGGTTTCAATTTTTTATTAAACTTGATTGTCTTTTGTGATTTTACCATTGCTTCTTTTGAGGTTTCTTTTTAATTTTCGATTTTTAATTTTTGTGGGTGCATAGTAGATATATATAAGTATGGGGTATATAAGACATTTTGATACAGGCATACAATGTGTAATAATCATATCAGAGTAAATGGGGTATGCATCACTTTAAGCATTTATCCTTTGTGTTACAAATAGCCCAATTATACTTTTACTTTTAAAAAAAGTACATGTAAATTATTATTGATTATAATCACCTTGTTGTGCTATTAAATACTAGATGTGATTCACTTTCTATTTTTTGTATTCATTAACCATCTCCATTTCCTCCTATCACCACTACTCTTCCTAGCCCCTGGAAACCCTCTTTCTACTCTCTATCTTAATGAGTTCAATTGTTGTAACTTTAGCTCCTTCAAATAAGTGAACATGCAAAGTTTGTCTGTCTGTACCTGTCTTATTTCAGTTAACTTAATGACCTCCAGTTCCATCTATGCTGTTGCAAATGACAAGATCTCATTCTTTATTATGGCTGAATAGTACTCCATGGTGTATATGCATCACATTTTTGTTATCCATTCACCTGTTGATGAACACTTACATAGCTTCCAAATATTGGCCATTGTGAACAGTGCTTCAATTAACAGAGTGCAAATGTCTCTTAGATATACTGATTTCCTTTCTTTTGGGTGTATACACAGGAGTGGGATTGCTGGGTGATACGGTAGCTCTATTTTTGAGGAACCTCCAAGCCATTCTCCATAGTGGTTGTACGAATTTACATTCCCACCAGCAGTGTATGAGGGTTTCCTTTTTCTCTGCATCCTTGCCAGTATTTTTTATTGCCTGACTTTTGGATAAAAGCCATTTTAACTGGGGTAAGATGATATCTCATTGTAGTTTTGATTTGCATTTCTCTGATGATCAATGATGTTGATCACCTTTTCATATACCTGTTTGCCATTGGTATGTCTTCTTTTGAAAAATGCCTATTTAGATCTTTCGCCCATTTTTTCCCATAGGATTATTAGATTTATTCCCATAGAGTTTTTTGAGCCCCTTATATATTGTGTGTATTAATCCCTTGTCAGATGGATAGTTTACAAATATTTTCTCCCATGCTGTGGGTTGTGTCCTCCCTTTGTTGATTTTTTTTTTTTTTGCTGTGCAGAAGCTTTTTAACTTGATGTGATCTGACTTATCTATTTTTGCTTTGGTTGTCTGTAATTGTGGGATATTACTCAAGAAATCTTTGCCCAGTCCAATGTCCTGGAGAGTTTCCTCGACGGTTTCTTTTAGTAATTTCATAGCTTGAGATCTTGGATTTAAGTCCTTCATCCATTTTGATTTGATTTTTATATATGGCAAGAGACAGGGGTCTAGTTTCATTCTTCTGCAAATGGATATATGGATATCCAGTTTTCCCAGCACTGTGTATCGAGACTATCCTTTCCCTAATGTGTGATCTTGGCACCTTTGTCAAAAATGAGTTCACTGCAGATGTATGGATTTGTTTGTGAGTTCTCTGTTCTGTTTCATTGGTCTATATTTCTGTTTTTATGCTAATGCTATGCTGTTTTGGTTACTATAGCTAGGTAGTACATTTTGAAATCAGGTAATGTAATTCCTCTAGTTTTGTTCTTTTTGCCCAGAATATCTTGGGCTATTCTGGGTCTTTTGTGGTTCTATATACATTTTAGGATTGTTTCTTCTATTTCTGTGAAGAATGTCATTGGTATTTTGATAGAGATTGCATTGAATCTGTAGACTGCTTTGGGTAGTACAGACATTTTAACAGTATTGATTGTTCCAGTCTGTGAACACGGAGTGTCTTTCCTTTTTTTGTGTGTCCTCTTAAATTTCATTAATCAGTGTTTTATAGTTTGCATTGTAAAGATTTTTCGCTTTTTTGGTTGGGTTAATTTCTGGGTGTTTAATTTTATTTATAGCTATTGTAAATGGGAGTACTTTCTTGATTTATTTTTCAGATTGTTTGCTGTTGGCATATAGAAATGCTACTGATTCTTTTATCCTGAAACTTTCCTGAATTTGCTTATTAGTTCTAATAGTTTTTTGGTGAGATCATTAGGCTTTTCCAAGTATAAGATTATACTTGGAAATATACATATTTCCAAGAAATATACATCTGCACGCAAGGATAATTTGACTTCTTTTCCAATTTGAATGCCCTTTATTTCTTCCTTTTGTCTAATTGCTGTAGCTAAGACCTCCAGTACTATGTTGAATAACAGTGGTGAAAGTGGGCATCCTTGCTGTGTTCCAGGTCTAAGAGGAAAGACCTTCAGTGTTTCCCCATTCAGTATGATACTAACTGTGGGTCAGTCATATATGCTTTTATTATGTTGAGCTATGTTCCTTCTGTACCCCGTTTTTTGAGGGTTTTTATCATGAACAGATGTTGAATTTTATCAAATGCTTTTCAGCATCAATTGAAATGATCATATGGTTTTTGTCCTATAGCATGTTGATATAATGTATCACATTGATTTATTTGTATATGTTGATTATCCTTACATTTGTGGGATAAATCTCACTTGGTTATGATTAATGATCTTTTTAATGTATTGTTGAATTTGGTTTGCTAGTATGTTGTTGAAGATTTTTGCATCAATGTTCATCAGGGATATTGGCCTTTCGTTTCCTTTTTTTATGTGTCTTTATTTGGCTTTGGTATCAGGGTAATACTTGCCTCACAGAATGAGTTTAGCTATATTCCCTCCTCCTTTATTTTTTGGAATAGTTTCTGTAGGATTGATATTAATTCTTTAAATGTTTTGAAAAATTCAGCAGTGAAGCCATCAGGTCCTGGGTTTTTCTTTGCTGGAAGACTTTTTATTATAGCTTTGATCTCATTACTTGTTTTTGGTCTGTTCAGGTTTTAGATTTCTTTGTGGTTCAATTTTGGAGGGTTGTATGTGTCTAGGTATTTATCCATTTCTTCTAGGTTTTCCAGTTTATTGATGTGTAGTTGCTTAGCGTAGCCTCTAATGATCCTTTGAATTTCTGTGATATTGGTTATAATGTCTCCCTTTTCATCTCCTTTTTAAAATTTATTTTGGTCTTCTCTCTTTTTTTCTTAGTTTGTCTTCCTAAAGTGTTGTCAATTTTATCTTTTCAAAAAACCAACTTTTTGTTTTGTTGTTTTGTATTGTTTTCTTTAATTTCATTTATTTTTGCTCTGATCTTTATTATTTCTTCTCTTCTACTAATTTGGGTTTGGTTTGCTCTTCTTTTTGTAGTTTTTTAAGATGCATCATTAGGTTATTTGACTTTTTAAAACTTTTTTGATGTAGGCACTTATAAACACACCTCTTAATACTCCTTTTGCTGTATCCCATAGGTTTTGGTATGTTGTCTTTCTATTATCCTTCGTTTCAAGACATTTTTCAGTTTTCTTCTTAATCTCTTTATTGACCCACTAACCATTCAGGAGCATATTTTTAAATTTTCATGTGTTTTTACAGTTTTCAAAATTCTTCTTGTTATTAACTTTCAGTTCAATTTCATTGTAGTCAGAGTAGGTACTTGATATGATTTCAATTTTTTAAATGTTTTAAGACTTGTTTTGTGGCTTAACGTATGGTCTGTCCTTGAGAATGTTTCACGTGCTTAGGAGAAGGATGTTTATTCTGCAATTGTTGGATGAAATGTTCTGTAAATATATATTAGGTTCATTTGGTCTAAAGTGCAGATTGCTTGATGTTTCTTTGGATGCTCAAAGTCTGGGTGATTTGTCCAATGCTGAAAGTGGGGTGTTTAAGTTACCAGCTATTATTTTACTGGAACCTATCTCTCTTTAGCTCTAATAATATTTGTTTTATATATCTGTGTGCTCCAGTGTTGGGTGCATATATCTTTGTAATTGTTATATTCTCTAGCTGAATTCATCGCTTTATTATTATATAATGACCTTCTTTGTCTCTTTTTATAGTTTTTGTATTGAAATCCATAATGTCTTCCATAAGTATAGCTATTTCTGCTCTTTTTTAGTTTCCATTTGCATGCAGTTTGTTTTACCATTCCTATATTTTCAGTCTCTGTGTATCTTTACAGGTGAAGAGGTGTTTCTTGTTAGGCAACAGCCTGTCGGGTCTTGTTTTTCTATCCATTCAATTGCTCTGTGTCTTTTGATTGAAGAGTTTAGTCCATTTACATTCAATGTTATTATTGATAAGTAAGGACTTACTCTAGCCATTTCGTTATTTGTTTTCTGGTTGTTTTGTGGTCTCTTCTTTCTTTCCTTCATGTTTTCCTTTTAGTGAAGGCAATTTTCTTTGGTGGTATATTTTAATTTCTTACTTTTTCATTTTTGTTTATTTGTTGTATTTTTTTATTTGAAGTTACCATTAGGCTTGCAAATAATATCTTATAACCCATTATTTTAAACTGATGACAAGTTAACTGATTGCATAAGCAAATAAACAAAGAGAAAACTAATAAAAACTCTATACTTTGTTTCCCTGGTTTTAAACTTTTTGTTGTTTTTATTTATATTTTATTATTGTGTTTATGTCTGGAAAAATTGTTATTATTTTTCATCAGTTCATCTTTTTGTCTTCCTACTTAAGATACGAGGCCAGGTACAGTGGCTCACTCCTGTAATCCCAGCACTTTGGGAGGCTGAGGCGGGCAGATCACCTGAGGTCAGGAGTTTGAGACCAGCCAGGCCAACATGGTGAAACCCTGTCTCTATTAAAAATAGAAAAATTAGCCGGGTGTGGTGGCGGGTGCCTGTAATCCCAGCTACTGGGGAGGCTGAGGCAGGAGAATTGCTTGAATCTGGGAGGTGGAGGTTGCAGTGAGTGACAAGAGTGAGACTCTGTCTCAAAAAAACAAACAAACAGATATGAGTAGTTACATTCCACAATTACAGTGTTATAATGTTCTATGTATTTACTGTTACCAGTGAGTTGTGTATCTTCAGATGATTTCTTATTGCTCATTAACATTCTTTTCTTTCAGATGGAAGAACACTCTTTACCATTTCTTGTAAGACAGGTCTGGTGTTAATGAAATTTCTTAGCTTATGTTTGTCTGAAAAAGTCTTTATTTCTCCTTCATGTTTGAAGGATATTT
Organism: Gorilla gorilla gorilla; assembly: GCF_029281585.2. Lineage (NCBI taxonomy): Eukaryota > Metazoa > Chordata > Mammalia > Primates > Hominidae > Gorilla > Gorilla gorilla. The sequence goes on from NC_073224.2 coordinate 119,325,591, forward strand.
TCACTGGATATACTATTCTAGGGTAAAAGTTTTTTCCTTCAGCACTTTAAATATGTCATGACCCTCTCTGGGCCTGTAAGGTTTCCATTGAAAAGTCTGCTGCCAGACATACTATATGTTATTTATTTCTTTTCTCTTGCTGCTTTTGGGATTCTTTCTTTATCCTTGACCTTTGTGAGTTTGATTTTTAAGTGCTTTAAGGAAGCCTTCTTTGGTTTAAATATAGTTGGTGTTCTAATAACCTTCTTGTCCTTGAATATTTAGATCTTTCTCTAGGTTGGGAAGTTCTCTGTTATTATCCCCTTGAATCAACTTTCTACCCTTATCTCTGTCTCTACCTCCTCTTTAAGGCCAATGACTCTTAGATTTGCCCTTTTGAGGCTGTTTTCTAGATCTTGTAGGCATGTCTACTAGGCATTCTTGTATTGCTATAAAGAAATACCTGAGACTGGGTAATTTCTAAAGAAAAGAGGTTAATTGGTTTGTAGTTCCATAGGTCGTACAGAAAGCATGGTGATGGCATCTGCTCAGCTTCTTGGAAGGCCTTAGGGAAATTTTACTCGTGGTAGAAAGCAAAGGAGGCACTTCACATGGCAAAAGCAGGAGCAAGAGTGGTGGGGAGGACACACTTTTAAACATCCAAATGTTGCAAGAGTTCGCTATTGCAGACATCACCAAGCCATGAGGGATCCTCCCCCATGACCCAAACACCTCCCACCAGGCCCCATCTCCAATATTGGTGATTACATTTCAATATGAAATTTGGGTGAGAGCAAATATCCAAACTGTATCATTGCACTTCCCCGCACCCAAATCTCATGTACTTTTCACATTCCTAAATACAATCATGCCTTCCAAATAGTCCCCCAGAGTCTAACTCATTCCACCATTAACTCAAAAGTCCAAAAGCCAAAATCTCATCTGAGACAAGGCAAATCCCCTCCACCTGTAAAATCAAAACAAGTTAATTATTTCCAAGATACAATTGATAAATACTCCCATTCCAAAATGGAGAAATCAGCTAGAAGAATTGAGTTCAGGTTCCATGCAAATCTAAAACCCAGCAGGGCAGTCATTAAATCTTAAAGCTCCAAAATAATCTCCTTTGACTCTATATACCACATTCAGGGAACACTGCTGCAAAGGGTGGACTCCTAAGGCCTTGGGCAGCTCTGCCCCTGTTGCTTTGTATTTTGATATTTAGTTTCTCTTTTTTAAAACTATAAAAACATTTTAAGCCATCAATTTACTTCTGAACACAATGATGAATTTATGATATAGTGTTTGATATGTAGTGTTTCCATGTTCATTATTTTCTAAACAACTTGTTTTTATATTTTAAGTTTCTGTTTAATCCATTAGTAGCCTAGATGAATTCCACATATTTGGGGGCTCTTGTTTGTACTTATATTATGAAGTATTCAGTTTTGGTTTTTTACATTTGGTTAAAGAATGTGGTCTTTAAGACTTCCTTATTTTGAGTTATTTGAGATCTTCTTTAGGCCTAATAATTTTTAGTATAATGTCACTCTTCCATTTTCTTTTAGAAATGAACTAGAATATGTGAGAGAAGAGCTAAAACAGAAAAGAGATGAAGTTAAATGTAAATTGGACAAGAGTGAAGAAAATGTATGTTATATTTAATAATGGATTGTATCACAAAATTTCAAATTATAAAAGCAACACCATATGTCTAAACTAAAATAAAGGGAAGTATACTGTTGTATAAATAATAGTGATCTAGAGACTGTCATCAGCCATCAACCTTAAATATCTAGGAAAGGTTGGATTATTTTACTATTGATATCTATATCTAGAAGAAATAGTGGCATAATTCTGATTTTCTTTTAGCGTGTTCAATATTTAATGTAGACTTAACATTTTTTAGGCTAAATAAAAGGCTCATACTTCAGTAATATAAAATATATGGATGACAAATTATTTAATAAGTTGTGTCATGCTTTGGTTAATATGATATCAAATTAAGATAATAAGGTTTTTAGGGAAGAGTGTCATGAAAATGGAATAGTACAAGATATGTGACATGATTATAGTATATATTATACAGATTGGAAGAAAATTGTGCCAAAGTGGAAGATTGATCTAGATTTTGAGGTCTTTTATTGTGTTTTTTCATTCATTCAACAAATATTGACCACCTACTATGTGCCAGGCACTGTTCTGGGTGTTACGTTTGGATTTCATTTATTTGGTAGAGAGTAGTGATCTAATTAAAGTTTTTTATTGAGCAGGTGACACCTTTTAATATTTGAGAACGGAATGGGGAGAGATAAAAGGCATTGGAATCAGTTGGAAAGCTATTAAAAGTCATCTTGAAAGTTCTAAAAAAATCTTGGAGAGGACTCTGGCCTAGTTCAGTTCATACTTATTCCTGAGTCAATCACTGTGGCTAGGGGATAGAGTAACCTGGCTAAGCCTGAGCTGCATGTCGACTCATAGAGATAGAGTTAGCCAGCAGGACTACTGTGGATTTTATAGTAGAGGAATTCTTGCAGGAAAGGGTGCTGGCCAGACCAAACATAGGTTCTCTATTTGGATACTATTAGAGTCTATAGAAAGGACATCTAATCCAAACTTGAGCTAGGGCGTGCTTCCTGAAAGAAGTCACATTCAATGTGAAGCTTTAGATTAATAGGGATTAGTGGAGGACAGGTGGTGGACACAAGTATAGCAGGGAGGATAATATTCTAAGTTAAAAAAACATAAACATTATATGGGTAAGCCTGAAAGTATCAGAGCATGGCATATTTAAGTAACTACAAAAAATTCATTGTAACTAAAAGATGGAGTTTAAGGTAGTGCTGGTAGAGGGCAGAGTGAGGAAAGATGAGGGTAGGGAGAGGTAAGCATGAAGAGATGAAGGTGGGGAAAAATGAGGGTGGATCATTTAAGGCCACCTAAGCTACATTTAAGAGTTTGAGGTCATTGAAGAATTTTGACATGAGGATTGTTAAAATTATATTTACACTTTTGAGAGCTGTAAAACTATTGGAATAGTTCAAGGATGAGATAAGGTACCATTTTAAAGGGCTTACAATAGACCAGGTGCATCCTAGGTTCTTTCTATGTATTATCTTACTTAACTAGAAGTCATTATTGCTCTTATTTTATAAATTGGGAAATCAGACCTCCAAAGGATAAAAACCTTCAAAAGGTTACATGACTAAGAAGTAGTAGAGGTGGTCTTCTACATTCTTTAAATTATACCACATTTTCCTCCCTGAAAAGCTATTTTTCTTTTAGTTCATATTTATTAGTTAAATTCAACCTGAAAAAAATGAACTTAATGTGCTAAATACTTGGTATGTAATTCACTACTTTAAAATTTGTATCAGAGGCCACTGCACATCATTAAGCCTGTTGTTTGTTAATGGAGAAAAACATGAATTTAATTTTTAATGTAAAATAAAATCCTCCATTAAGAATTTAAGACATAATTTATTTTGCCAATATAGAAAATATTAGTGACGATTTAAGGAAAAAAATGAAATGCATGACAAATTTTTAGCATATTTCAGTTTTCCATATTTGGATTTCAACTTACCTGTTAAAACAGTTTCCCAGAAAGAATCCAGGTTGTAAATATTTCCCAGATATTTTGTGTGACATTGAATTTCATTACACTTTTCTTCCCCCAATCTGCTACCTTAGTTCAGACATTTTTTATTTTATATATATTTTATCTATCTGAGCCTTAGTTTCCTCATCTCTCAAATGGAGATAATACCTATCCTTTCTATCTCATTGGATTGTTGCAAAGTTCAGAATTAATAAATGTTTGTGAAAGCTATATTTAAGGGATTATAAACATTTATGTACAAGACAATTTAAAAAATTCGAGATAAACTGGGAAAGCTGACAAAACATTGCAAAGATAAGAATGATGAATGTTGACATATAAGCAGTAACATGAAAATGATTTTTTTAACTGAGAGAAATTATATATATTTATGGTATACAAAGTGATGTTTTGATATATGTATGCATTGTGAAATGATTAAATCATGCTAGTTAACATATTCATCACTTCACATACAAAGATAATATTTTTTTAAAAAAAGAGATACTGAGGCTGAGTATAGTGGCTCAGACCTGTAATCCCAGCACTTTGGGAGGCTGGGGTGAGAGGATTACTTGAACCCAGGAGTTGGAAGTTGCAGTGAGCTATGATTGCATTTGTATTTAGATGATCTTTATTGAAATTTGTGATTTTAGTATAATTTTTATATTAATGGAATTACCATGATTTTGAAGTGACCTTTATCAGTACTTTATGCAATATTTTTATTAGTCTGAAATTGCCTGTTTTGACTGGTATACTGAATAAAATAGCTATAATTTCTCACAATTTTTTAGTGTAACAATTTAAGGAAACAAGTTGAAAATAAAAACAAGTATATTGAAGAACTTCAGCAGGAGGTATGTATTTTTTATAAATATTCTCAAAATCAAACTGATATTTTCACCACAGTTTTAGAGAATAATGCTTTCCCTTCCTTTAGTAATTTAAGTCTAAGTCAGTAGCAAGGTAAGTTTGAATAACTTTAGTACTAAATATAATTATTTTTACTTTTAACAGAATAAGGCCTTGAAAAAAAAAGGTACAGCAGAAAGCAAGCAACTGAATGTTTATGAGATAAAGGTATTTGGCATCTTTATTTTTGTTTTTTAAATACTAATAGATAGATGAGAATTTAGACATTTTATTCCACTTGTTTATACAGTATAAATTCAATTTATACCATAACAGTATAAATTGAAAAGTTGAAAGGTTGTTATCTTTTTAAATAGAGGAGATCAATTCTTTTAGTTGTAATAGAGTACACATATGTGATTTAGCATGCACATATATTCTTAAGCTTGGATTCAAGCAGCTTAAGAATATATGTGCATGCATGAGCTCTTTGTGTGTGGTCATATTCCCTACTTCCATATTAAAAAGTGAAATTGAGTAAGTGGAATGGATTCTTGGAATCTACATTTTAAAAAGCTCTATGTGTGATTATCCTGCTGCAGAAAGGGATTGAAAACCATTTACTTGTATAAAACAAATTAAAGCCTTACAGTGTAAGCTCCTGATATTAGAGCCATATTTTGTAATCTTATTCCTATGTCTTTGAACAATGACTGACAGTAAGTATTCAATAAATAGTTTTTGAATTATGAATGGAAAACAGCATTTCTCATTGTATTAATTATGTGCTTTTTGGAAGGAAACATAAAAATCTTATACCTTCTTTTAATAGTATTTGAAATTAAAAATATATAAATGTGATTAAAAATTAAGTCAAGTAAGGATTTTCATAAATGGTTGATATTCTATATAAAAGTAGCAGATTCATATATCTTATAATTCAGCTCTTCTACTCCTAGGTAGAGTAAGGAGAAAGGTACAAAAATATTCACAGCAACATTCTTTATATTAGCCCCAAACAGAAGACAACAAAAATGTCAATCAATAGTATAAAAATCAGTCAATAAAAAATAACACTGAAATAACTCAGATGTTAGAATTAGCAGATAAAGTCTTTTATGCAGCTATTATAAACATCTTCAAAGACAGAAAGGAAAATATGGTCATAATGAAAGACTAGATGGGGAATGTCAGTGAAGAAATGGAAACTGAAAATAATCAAATGGAAGTTCTAGAACTGAAAAGTAAAATGTCTTTAAAAACCGAAACCAAAACAAAAACCAAATGGTCCTAATAGTAGATTGAATACAAATGCATGAAGTGTCAGTAAACTGGAAGCTGGGTAAGTAGAAATTACCCAGTCAGAAGTACACAGAAGAAGAGTTTTTAAAAGAAAGGAATAGTGCCTCAGTGGCCTGTAGAACAATAACAAGTGTTTTTAAGTGTGTAATTGGAGTAAGAAGAGAGAGAGAATAGGGCAAATAAAATTTTCATTTTTGAGACAGAGTCTCACTCTGGCACCAAGGCTGGAGTGTGCAGTGGAGCGATCACAGCTCACTGCAGCCTCGACCTCCTGGACTCAGATGATCCTCCTACCTCAGCCTCCTGAGTAGCTGAGACTACAGGAGTATGCCATCACATCCAGCTAATTTTTGTATTTTTGGTAGAGATGGGGTTTTGCCGTGTTTCCCAGGCTGATCTGGAACTCCTAGGCTCAAGTGATCCACCTGCCTCAGCCTCCCAAATTGCTAGGATTACAGGTGTGAGTGACTGTGCCTGACCTGGGCAGAAAAAATTAATTGAGAAATTTCTCAAAAATTTATCACACTTAAAACAAACTTGCAGATCCATGGCCCTCAGCAAATCCAAAGCAAGATAGGCACAAAACCATATGTAGGCAGTCATATCTTAGTCAAAGTGCTAAAAACCAAAGATAAAAAGAAACTTTTAAAAGCAGACAGAAAAAAATGTCACATTGCACAACAGTGACACAGATGATGGATGACCTTGTATCAGGACAGTGAAGGTCAGATGACAAAGGAATGACATTTATAAAATGCTAACAAAAATAAACCATCAACCCAGAATTCTGTATGCAGCAAAAATCTTTATTAAATGAAGACAATATGACTTCAAAAGCTGTACCCTAAGCAATACTTAAGGAATTTCTTCAAGTTGAAGGAAAATGGCATTAGATGGAAACTGATCAATGAAAAGCACTGGAAATGGTAAATATTGAGATGAATTTAAAAGGCGATATATTTTTCTTTTAATTTTAAAACGGTATATATGGCTGCTTAAAGGAAAACAAATTGCTATTATAGAGTTTATAATCTGTGTGACTACCATAACACAAAGGACAGGGGAGTAAATATAACTATTTTGTTGTAACATTTTTACATTACATGTGAAATAGTACAATATTAACACTTAAATAGAGTTTGGTAAGTTAGTGATACGTATTATCCTCCTTAGAGCAACCCCTACAAAATAATGCAACTGAAGTATAGCTGTCTTAGTTTAGGTTTCTAAAACAAAATACCACAGACTGGGTGGCATATAAACAATGAACATTTATTTCTTATAGTACTGGAGACTGGGAATTAAAAAATCAAGTCACTGGCAGATTCAGTGTCTGGTGGGACCCTGATTCCTGGTTCATAAACAGCCAACTTTTCATTGTGTCCTCAAATGGCAGAAGGGACAAGAGAGCTCTCTGGGATCCTTTTTACAACGTGACACTAATCCCATTAATGAAGGCTCCATCCTTATGACCTAATCACTTCCCACAGGCCCTACCTTCTAATACTATCACACTGGAGGTAGGATTTCAACATATGAATTTTGGGGGAATACAAATATCTAGTCCATAACAATAGCAAAAAAGTCAGTAGAGGAATTGAAATGAAGTGGAATATGAAAAAACTTTGATAAACTCCAAAGGGAGGGCAGAGAAACAAAAAAACAGATATGAATAGAAGACAAATAACATAATGATCTGAACTCAAGCATATCAATAATTATATTAAATGTGAATGGACAAATGTTTTAATAAAAAGGCAGAAATGGTCATGCTAGATTTAAAAAATCAAGGGCAAACCATATACTATTACAAGAGACACATTGTATTTAGTATAAAGACACAAAGAGGTTTAAAGGAAAAAGATGAAGGAAAGAAATACTATCATGCCAATAGTAAGCATAAGAAAGTGGAGTGACAATTTTAATAAGAAATGACAATTTTAATAACAAATATAAGACAAGTAGTATTATTAAAGATCAGTAGGGGCATTTTATAATGATAAAGGTGTCAATTCATTAAAAAGATATAACAATTAATTAGGTATATCTTTGCACCTAATAATAGAGCTTCAAAATAAATGAAGCAAAAACTTGATAAAATGAGCAATAGAAAATACTATACTCATAATATCCCCCTTTCAACAACTGATAGAACAACTATTAAAACATCTATAAGGATGTAGAAAATCTGAACATCACTATTAACTACCTTGATTTAATTGATATTTATAGAACACTATATCTGCAACTATAAATTCTGTTGAAATTCACATAGAATGTTTACCAAAATAGACTACATGCTGAGCCATAAACAAGTCTCCATATATTTCAGAAGACTGAAGTCTTACAGAATATGTTCTCTCACTCCAGTAGAATTGAATCAGGAGTAGGTAAGTATAAGATATCTGGAAAAGCCCGGATATTTGGGAATTAAACATCAGACTAGTAAATAATTCATGGGCCAAAGAAGAAATCACAAGGAAAATGATAAATTATTTTAAACGGAATGATGAGATAGACATAAAACATAAAAATTTGTAGGGTACAAATAAAGGAGCTCTTAGAGGGAAATTTAGAGTTTTAAATGTTTATTTTAGAAAAGAAGAAATGATCTAGGTTTTTATCTAGAAACTAAAAAAGTGAGCAAATTAAATTCACAGAAAGTAGACAAAAGGAAATAATTAGAATAAGACATATCAAATAAATAGGAGAAACAATTAAATGAAGTCAAAAGTTGATTATTTGAAAATATCAATAAAGCTGATAAGCCGAGCAGAACTGACCACAAAAAAAGGGAGAGAAAGTAAAATTCACTGCAGGCAAGAATGAAAGAGTACATCATTAGTATAGATAATACAAGCATTAAAAAGATAAGAAAGGAGGGACTATGATGGATTACTTCATGCCAGTAAATTTGAAATGTAGATAAAATGGGCAAATTTCTTATGTATCTTTTAGGGAAGTTGAATTTGTCATTAAAATATCTCCTAGAGAAAAATCCAGATCAGGATGATTTCACTGGTAAATTCTGTCAAACACTTTAGGAAGAAATAATACCAGTCTTCCACAAAAAATAGAAGAGTGAAAACAATTCTCAAGTAGGTTTTTGATACCAAATCCTAACAAAGACATTATAATAAAAGAAAATTACAGACCAATATCCATCTGAATAAAAGAAAATTACAGACCAATATCCCTATGAATATGAGTATAAATATAAAATTATTAATAAAGTATTAGTAAATCTAATCTAGATTTTAATACATGATAAAAACCATATTACATCAAACAATTTATCACGAATGGGATTTATCAGAAATGTAAGGTTGGTTTAAAATTTGAAGCTATCAGTGTAATTTACTGTACCAAGTAATAAAGGAGAAAAATAATATAATTATCTCAATAGTTGCAGAAAGGCATTTGACAGAATTGAACACTCATTCATGATTAAAAAAAAAACTTTCAGCAAACTAGGAATAGATAAGGACTTCTCCAATCTGATAAAGAACATCTACAAAATACCTACAGTTAGCATCCTATTTACTGATGAAAGGCAGTGTCAAGAGCAATGTCTGCTCTTACCACACCTATTCAACATTGTACTGGAGGTTCTGGCAACAAAAATAAATATATACAAATGAGAAAGGAATACATAAAACTGTCTCTTCATAAATGACATGACTATCTACATGGAAATTTCCAAGGTTTCTACAAAGTCACTACAAGATTCGTAAATGAATGTGACAAAGTCACTAGATACAAGGTCAATGGCCAAAAATCAATTTTATTTCTATATGCTAACAGCTAGTAATTGAAAAATTAATTTTAAAACATGATACCATTTACAGTAGCATAAAAATCCATTAAATAGGGATAAATTTTACAAAATGTGTGCAAGACCCATACAGAGAACAGTACTGAACATTACTGAGACCAATGAAAGAAGACCTAAGTAAATACATATGTACCATATTCACTGATTGGATGTTTTAATGTTTTTAAAATGTCAGATTTCACTGAATTCATCTAGAGATTCAGTCACCATGACAATTCCAGCAGTATTTTTTAGTAGACTTTTACATACTGCTTGTAAAATGCATGTGAACATCAAAATACCCAACAATTTTGAGAAAGTAGAACAAAATTGGAAGATTTAGGTTGCCTGATTTCAAGATTTGCTGTAAAGCTATAGTAATTAAGACAATGAGGTATTATTTTTAAGATAGACAAAGAGATCAGTGGAATCTAATAGAAAGTTTAGAAATAGACTAAATGTACAGACTGTTAATTTTCAACAAAGATGCCAAAAAATTCAATGGAGAGAAATGAAAGTCTTTCAACAAATGATTTGGAATAACCAGATATTCATATGGGAAAGAAAAAAAACAAACCTTGACCCTTACATCAGATCATATACAAACATTAATTTTAAATGGGTTATAGGCATACAATCTTGAACTCTGAAGTCTTCAGAAGAAAACATAGGAGGATACTTTCATGGCCAAGGTCAGCAAAGATTTCTTAGGGCAAAGAAAGCAATATTCTTAACATGTCAAATAAGTTAGACTACATCAAAACTTGAAAGATCTGTTTATCAAAAGGCATTATTAAGCAAATGAATAGACAAGGTACAAAGAAAAAGAAAACACTGACTAAACATTTATTTGACAGATGACATATATCCAGAATATATAAATAACTCTTGAAACTCAATAATAAAAAAAAACTCAACTAAAAATAGGCAAAAGACTGTAAAATAAACTGGTTAAAATATTGGCAAAGGGGGAAAACTGGGTTGCAAGATGGCTGAATAGGAACAGCTCCAGTCTACAGCTCCCAGCATGAGCGATGCAGAAGATGGGCGATTTCTGCATTTCCAACTGAGGTACTGGGTTCATCTCACTGGGGCTTGTCAGACAGTGGGTGCAGCCCACAGAGCGTGAGCTGAAGCAGGGTAGGGCATCGCCTCACCCGGGAAGTGCAAGGGGTTGGGGAATTCCCTTTCCTAACCAAGAGAAGCCGTGACTGATGGTACCTGGAAAATTGGGACACTCCCACCCTAATACTGCACTTTTCCAGTGGTCTTAGCAAACAGCACGCCAGGAGATTATATCCCTTGCCTGGCTGGGAGGGTCCCACGCCCAAGGAGCCTCACTCACTGCTAGTGCAGCAGTCTGAGATCGAACTGCAAGGAGGCAGTGAGACTGGGGGAGGGGCATCTGCCATTGTTGAGGCTTGAGTGGCTAAACAAAGAAAAGCTCGAACTGGGTGGAACCCACCACAGCTCAAGGAGGCCTGCCTGCCTCTGTAGACTCCACCTCTGGGGGCAGGGCATAGCTGAACACAAGGCAGCAGAAACTTCGGCAGACTTAATCCTCCCTGTCTGACAGCTTTGAAGAGAGTAGTGGTCCTCCCAGCATGGAGTTTGAGATCTGAGAACAGACAGACTGCCTCCTCAAGTGGGTCCCTGACCCCTGAGTAGCCTAACTGGGAGGCACCTCCCAGTAGGGGCAGACTGACACCTCACATGGCTGGATACCCCTCTGAGATGAAGCTTCCAGAGGAACGATCAGGCAGCAACATTTGCTGTTCAGCAATATTCACTGTTCTGCAGCCTCCGCTGGTGATACCCAGGCAAACAGGGTCTGAAATGGACCTCCAGCAAACTCCAACAGACCTGCAGCTGAGAGTCCTGACTGTTAGAAGAAAAGCTAACAAACAGAAACAACATCCACACCAAAACCCCATCTGTACGTCACCTTCCTCAAAGACCAAAGGTAGATAAAACCACAAAGATGGGGAGAAACCAGAGCAGAAAAGCTGAAAATTCTAAAAATCAGAGTGCCTCTTCTCCTCCAAAGGAATGCAGCTCCTCACCAGCAATGGAACAAAGCTGGATGGAGAATGATTTTGATGACTTGAGAGAAGAAGGCTTCAGATGATCAGTAATAACAAAGTTCTCTGAGCTAAAGGAGGATGTTCGAACCCATTGCAAAGAAGCTAAAAACCTTGAGAAAAGATTAGACAGATGGCTAACTAGAATAAACAGCATAGAGAAGACCTTAAATGACCGGATGGAGCTGAAAACCATGGCATGAGAACTATGTGATGCATGCATGCACAAGCTTCAGTAGCTGATTCGATCAAGTGGAAGAAAGGGTATCAGTGATTGAAGGTCAAATGAATGAAATGAAGTGAGAAGAGAAGTTTAGAGAAAAAAGAGTAAAAAGAAATGAATAAATCCTCCAAGAAATATGGGACTATGTGAAAAGAAGACCAAATCTACGTCTGATTGGTGTACCTGAAAGTGACGGGGAGAATGGAACCAAGTTGGAAAACACTCTGCAGGATATTATCCAGGAGAACTTCCCCAACCTAGCAAGGCAGGCCAACATTCAAATTCAGGAAATACAGAGAACACCACAAAGATACTCCTCGAGAAGAGCAACTCTTAAGACACATAATTGTCAGATTCACCAAAGTTGAAATGAAGGAAAAAATGTTAAGGGCAGCCAGAGAGAAAGGTCGGGTTACCTACAAAGGGAAGCCCATCAGACTAACAGTGGATCTCTGGAGAAACTCTACAAGCCAGAAGAGAGTGGGGGCCAATATTCAACATTCTTAAAGAAAAGAATTTTCAACCCAGAATTTCATATCCAGCCAAACTAAACTTCATAAGTGAAGGAGAAATAAAATCCTTTACAGACAAGCAAATGCTGAGAGATTTTGTCACCACCAGGCCTGCCTTACAAGAGCTCATGAAGGAAGCACTAAACATGGAAAAGAACAACCGGTACCAGCCACTGCAAAAACATGCCAAATTATAAAGACCATCGATGCTAGGAAGAAACTGCATCAACTAACGAGCAAAATAACCAGCTATCTTAATAACTATAATAATAATAACTATCTTAAATATATATGCACCCAATACAGGAGCACCCAGATTCATAAAGCAAGTCCTTAGGACCTACAAAGAGACTTAGACTCCAATACAATAATAATGGGAGACTTTAACACCCCACTGTCAACATTCGACAGATCAACGAGACAGAAAGTTAAGAAGGATACCCAGGAATTGAACTCAGGTCTGCACCAAGCCGACCTAATAGACATCTGCTGAACTCTCCACCCCAAATCAACGGAATGTACATTATTTTCAGCACCACACAACACCTATTCCAAAATTGACTACATAGTTGGAAGTAAAGCACTCCTCAGCAAATGTAAAAGAACAGAAATTATAACAAACTGTCTCTCAGACCACAGTGCAATCAAACTGGAACTCAGGATTAAGAAACTCACTCAAAACCACTCAACTACATGGAAACTGAACAACTTGCTCCTGAATGACTACTGGTATATAACAAAATGAAGGCAGAAATAAATATGTTCTTTGAAACCAATGAGAAGAAAGACACAACATACCAGAATCTCTGGGACGCATTTAAAGCAGTGTGTAGAGGGAAATTTATATCACTAAATGCCCACAAAAGAAAGCAGGAAAGATCTAAAATTGACACCGTAACATCACAATTAAAAGAACTAGAGAAGCAAGAGCAAACACATTCAAAAGCTAGCAGAAGGCAAGAAATAACTAAGATCAGAGCAGAACTGAAGATGAGACACAAGAAACCCTTCCAAAAAATCAATGAATCCAGGAGCTGGTTTTTTGAAAAGATCAACAAAATTGACAGACTGCTAGCAAGACTAATACAGAAGAAAAGAGAAAAGAATCAAATAGACGCAATAAAAAATGATAAAGGGGATATCACCACTGATCCCACAGAAATACAAAATACCATCAGAGAATACGATAAACACCTCTATGCAAATAAACTAGAAAATCTAGAAGAAATGGACAAATTCCTGGACACATACACCCTCCTAAGACTAAACCAGGAAGAAGTTGAATCACTGAGTAGACCAATAAGGTTCTGAAATTGAGGCAATAATTAGTAGCCTACCAACCAAAATAAGTCCAGGACCAGACGGATTCACAGCCGAATTCTACCAGAGGTACAAACAGGAGCTGGTACCATTCCTTCTGAAACTATTCCAATCGATAGAAAAAGAGGGAATCCTCCCTAACTCATTTTATGAGGCCAGCATCATCCTGATACCAAAGGCTGGCCTAGACACAACAAAAAAAGAATTTTAGACCAATATCCCTGATGAACATTGATGCAAAAATCCTCAATAAAATACTGGCAAACCAAATCCAGCAGCACATCACAAATCTTATCCACCACGATCAAGTTGGCTTCATCGCTGGGATGCAAGGCTGATTCAACATACGCAAATCAATAAACGTAATCCATCACATAAACAGAACCAAAGACAAAAACCACATGATTATCTCAATAGATGCAGAAAAGGCCTTTGGCAAAATTCAACAGTCCTTCATGCTAAAAACTCTCAATAAACTAGGTATTGATGGAACATATCTCAAAATAATAAGAGCTATTTATGACAAACCCACAGCCAATACCATACTGAGTGGGCAAAAACTGGAAGCATTCCCTTTGAAAACAGGCACAAGACAGGGATGCCCTCTCTCACCACTCCCATTCAACATAGTGTTGGAAGTTCTGGCCAGGGCAATCAGGCAGGAGAAAGAAATAAAGGCTATTCAATTAGGAAAAGAGGAAGTCAAATTGTCCCTGTTTGCAGATGACATGATTGTATATTTAGAAAACCCCATTGTCTCAGCCCCAAATCTCCTTAAGCTGATAAGCAACTTCCCCAAAGTCTCAGAATACAAAATCAATGTGCAAAAATCACAAGCATTCCTATACACCAATAATGGAGAGCCAAATCATGAGTGAACTCCCATTCACAATTGCTTCAAAGAGAATAAAATACCTAGGAATCCAACTTACAAGGGATGCGAAGGACCTCTTCAAGGAGAACTACAAACCACTGCTCAACAAAATAAAAGAGGACACAGCAAATGGAAGAACATTCCATGCTCATGGATAGGAAGAATCAATATCATGAAAATGGCCATACTGCCCAAGGTAATTTATAGGTTCAATGCCATCCCCATCAAGCTACCAATCACTTTCTTCACAGAATTGGAAAAAACTACTTTAAAGTTCATATAGAACCAAAAAAGAGCCTGCATTGCCAAGACAATTCTAAGCGAAAAGAACAAAGCTGGAGGCATCATGCTACCTGACTTCAAACTATACTACAAGGCTACAGTAACCAAAACAGCATGGTACTTGTACCAAAACAGAGATATAGACCAATGGAAGAGAACAGAGCCCTCAGAAATAATACCACACATCTACAACCATCTGATCTTTGACAAACCTGACAAAAACAAGAAATGGGGAAAGGATTCCCTATTTAACAAATGGTGCTGGGAAAACTGGCTAGCCATATGTAGAAAGCTGAAACTGGATCCCTTCCTTATACAAAAATTAATTCAAGATGGATTAAAGACTTAAATGTTAGACCTAAAATCATAAAAACCCTAGAAGAAAACCTGGGCGATACCATTCAGGACATAGGCATGGGCAAGGACTTCATGACTAAAACACCAAAAGCAATGGCAACAAAAGCCAAAATTGACAAATGGGATCTAATTAAACTAAAGAGCTTCTGCACAGCAAAAGAAACTACCATCAGAGTGAACAGGCAACCTACAGAATGGGAGAAAATTTTTACAATCTACCCATCTGACAAATGGCTAATATCCAGAATCTACAAAGAACTTACACAAATTTACAAGAAAAAAATCAAACCACCCCATCAAAAAGTGGGTGAAGGATATGAACAGACACTTCTCAAAAGAAGACATTTATGCAGCCAACAGACACATGAAAAGATGCTCATCATCACTGGCCATCAGAGAAATGCAAATCAAAACTACAATGAGATACCATCTCATGCCAGTTAGAGTGGCAGTCATTAAAAAGTCAGGAAACAACAGGTGCTGGAGAGGATGTGGAGAAATAGGAACACTTTTACACTGTTGGTGGGACTGTAAAGTAGTTCAACCATTGTGGAAGACAGTGTGGTGATTCCTCAGGGACCTAGAACTAGAAATACCATTTGACCCAGAGATCCCATTACTGGTTATATACCCAAAGGATTATAAATCATGCTGCTATAAAGGCACATACACATATATGTTTATTGCAGCACTATTCACAAAAGCAAAGACTTGGAACCAACCCAAATGTCCATCAATGATAGACTGGATTAAGAAAATGTGGCACATATACACCATGGAATACTATGCAGCCATAAAAAAGGATGAGTTCATGTCCTTTGTAGGGACATGATGAAGCTGGAAACCATCATTCTGAGCAAACTATTGCAAGGACAGAAAAACCAAACACCTCATGTTCTCACTCATAGGTGGAATTGAACAATGAGAACACTTGGACACAGGGTGGGGAACATCACACACCAGGGCCTGTTGTGGGATGGGGGGAGGGGGGAGGGATAGCATTAGGAGATATACCTAATGTAAATGACGAGTTAACGGGTACAGCACACCAACATGGCACATGTATATGTATGTAACAAACCTGCACATTGTGCACATGTACCCTAGAACTTAAAGTATAATTAAAAAAATAAATAAATCAAAAATAAATAAGTAAATACATAAATAAATTTGATAAAGGAAAAAAAAGAATGAGTGGAAACTATACCCTCCTCTTCAATATTCTGGAACCATTTGTTTAGAATTGGTATTATTTTTTCCTCAATAGCTTTGTAGGATTCATCCATAAATTCATCTTGGCCTGGAAAAAAAAATAAAGTATGGGCAAAGGACTTGAATAGATATTTCTCCAAATATACACAAATGGCCAATAAGCACATAAAAATGAAAATTTGCTTAATATCACTAATCATTGCAAATCAAAATCTCATGAGATATTACCTCATACCCATTAGAATGGGTACTAATGAAATAACAGAAAATAACATGTTAATGAGGTTGTGGAGAAATTGGAATTCTCGAGCACTCTTGATGGGAATGTCAGATGGTACAGTCACTGTGGAGAACAATTTTGTGGTTCCCCAAAAAAATAAAACTAGAATAACTATATGATCCACTAATTTCACTTCTAGATATATACCTAAAAGAATTGAAAGCATAGTCTCAAAGAGATATATGTTCACCTATGTTCATAGCAACATTATTCACAATAGCCAAAAGTTGGAAGCAACCCACGTGTCCATTGACAGATGAATGGGTAGACTAAATGTGGCCTCTACATACAGTATTCCATACAGTATGGAAAATGTTTTGGTGGTTTCTTCTAAAACTAAACATGCATCTACTGTGTGATCCAACAATTATTTTCCTAGATATTTACTTAAAATAAATGGAAACATGTCCACTAAAAATCTTGTACAAGAATATTCATGGTGGCTTTATCCACAATGATAAAAAATGGAAACACATAAAATGTTCATTAAGAAGAGACTGGATAAACAAATTTGGTATATTCATATAATGGAGTACTACTCAGAAGTAAAAAAGACCTACTGATAGTCACAGGGACATGGATGAATCTTGTAATATGCTGAATGAATAACCTATATACAAGAGAGTATGTTTGTCATGATTTCATTTAAATGAAGTTTTTGAATCGACAAAACCAATTTATGGAGACAGAAAGAACAATGGTTGCCTCAGTGGGGTACTATTAGTTTGTTAAGGGGTATGAGGGAACTTTCTGGGATTATGGAAATTATGTCTTGGTTGGTATTGCCATTACATGGTTTTAAAAACAATTTGTCAAAGCTTATTAAACTTTACACTTAAAACCATGCATTTTATTATATGTAAATTATGTCTCATTGAAGTTGAACTCATCGACGAAAGCTACTGGGCCTAGAGTTCTCTTTATGCAAAGGCTTTTAATTTCTGAAGCAATTTAATAATAGTTACAGTATAACTTAGTTGTCCTATTTCTTCAAGTTTGATAAATAATATTTTTCTGGGTTTCATCCAGTTCATCTACATTTTCTACAGTTTCAGAATTGTCTGTAGCATTTACTGTTAAAAACAGTAATAGCCTGTTTTTAATCTGATGTTGGTTATTTGTTCCTTCTTTTGTTTTTTTCTTTATCAGTGTCACCAGGAGTTTGTCAATTTGGGAAGTCTTTTTCCTTTGTTTTTTGAGATGGAGTCTGCCTCTGTCACCCACGCTGGAGTGCAGTGGCTGTGATCTAGGCTCACTGCAACCTCTACCTCCTGGGTTCAAGCAACTCTCATGCCTCAGCTTCCTGAGTAGTTGGGATTACAGGCGTGTTCCTCCATGCCGGCTTATTTTTGTATTTTTAGTAGAGAAGGGGTTTCATTATGTTGGCCAGACTGGTCTCAAACTCTTGGCCTCAAGTGATCTGCCCACGTCAGTCTCCCAAAGAGCTGAGGTTACAGGTGTGAGCCACTGTGCCCAGACGTATCTTAAGATGAGTTCTTAGATCATTAATTTTCAGTCTTTCTAATGTACACATTTCAATGCTGTAAATTTCCCACTAAGTATTGCTGTATCTGTGTCCTATGGGTTTTGATATATAGTAAATTAGTATTGTTTAGCCCAATGCCCTCCTGTATCTCTTAATTTCTAAATTTAAGGGGACATGTTGTGTTTTTGTTACTGATTTCTAGCATAACTGAATTGTTACTAGAGAGCACACTCTGGTATGACTTTAGTACTTTGAAATTTATTGATATTTGCCTGATGGCCCAATATATGGGGTCACTTTTTGTAAACATCCCTTACATACATGAAAATAATGTATATTGTATAGTTGTTGGGTGTTTCCTTTATGTAAAGATTACCAGTTATATTCTTTATATTTGTGTATCTTTTTTTTATTCTGTACCTTTGCTTTTTTTTATTTGTGTTTTATTAAGTAGTTGACTGAGATAGATGTGTTTAAAAATTTTACACAATGATTGTGGATTTCTGTTTTCTAATTTCAGTTCTGTTAACTTGTCTTTATTTCAAGGCCATATTATTGGGTGTACATTATTTTGAATATGTGCAACTTTTTATTACATACGATAGAACTTTATGTGTATAGTTGTTCCCTTGGTTTATACATGGGGGATTGGTTCCAGAACCCCCCAGGAATACCAAAATCTGCGCATACTCATATCCCCTAGTCAGCCCTGTGGAACCCATGCAAACTAGAAGTTGGCCCTCCATATATGTGAGTTTCATATCCTGTGGATACTGTATTGTCCATTTAAATTTGGTTGAAAAAAAATCCACATATAAATGGATGCAGTTCAAACCCATGTTGTTCAAAGTTCAACTGTATACTTAATATGTATTTTACATGTTTATATATAATGGAAATTGTTGTTAAAACAAGATACCTCCTTTATCTCTAGTAGAGATAAACTTGCCTTAGAGCAAGTTTTTATGTTATTATTATAACTATACCATTTTTATTCTGTTTCATGTTTGCTTGTTATATCTTTTAAATCTGTTTACTCTTATCCTCTATCTTTATGTTTTAAATGACTCTTATAAATAGCATGCAGCCAGAGTTTATAATTTTATGCACTCTGACAATCTTTGTCTCTTTTACTGGTATATTTGGCCTTAGACTACATTATCTCCTTTATCTCTTATGTCTTACTTATATGTTAGTATACTATTATTGTTGTCATGTACTTTGATGATTTTTTTTCCTAAGGGTTTTGTATTGTCCAAGAAGAAAGAAAAAATAGAGTGAACTGGGGGTAAGCAGTAATTACAGGGTAATTCTAATCTGAAAATCCAAAATCTAAAATGCTCCCAAGTCCAAAACTTTATAGCACAGACATAATGCCACAAGTGGAGAAGTCCATGCACAAGTACTTAACACGTACTTTTTCATGTACAAAATTATTAAAATATTGTATTAAATTACCTTCAGGCTATGTGTAAGGTATATACAAAATATAAATGAGTTTTGTGTTTAGACATAGGTCCTATCCTTAGGATATCTCATTAGATAAATCTGAAATATTTTTGGTCCCAAGCATTTTGGAAAAGGAATACTCAACCTCTACAGAGAATATTTAGAATTGATGAAAGACGTGAATTCACAGATATAGAAAGAGAAATGTATACCAAGCAAGAAAAATTAAAAGAAATCCACATCTAGACTTGGTATAACTAAAGAATATTGGACACATAAAAGTATTAAAAGTATCTGGAGAGAAATGAAAGATGAAAGTGAAGAAATGACATATTGGCCATGAACATCTCAACAAACAACAATAGAAGTCAGAAAACAGTGAGAAAGTATTTTCATGGGCTAAGAAGATTACTGTCAACATTAAATTTTGTCCACAACATACCTATCTTTTAAGAATGTTGGAGAAATAAGGATAATTTTATATTAAAAAGTGAGGAAAACATGCTTTTCAAGAACACTCGGACTATTTAACAAAAATGATCATATAGGCCAAGAATAACTAAAGCAATCTTTAAGAACAAAGTAGGAAAATGTGCCCTACCAGATACAAAGATTAATTGTATAGCTAAGGTAATTAAGACAGTATGACACTGGCACAGAAGTTGTCAAGTCAATTGAATAACAGAGAAGCCTAGAAAAAGATACAGGGGTACATGGTAACTAGACACAATACAGAAGTGATATTGCCGATATGTAGTGCTAGAACATTTGACTATCTATATGGAAAAATATGAAAGTCTACCTCTACACTACATACAAACACAAATTCCTTAAGGATATAAATAAATGTGAAGGGCAGGGCTTCAAAACATTTGAAGAAGATGTGGGACAATATCTTTGTGACCTGGTAGTAAAGAAAGATTTCCTAAATAAGATTAAAAAACACAACCATATTTGAAAATATTGATACATTCATATATACTAAAATAATTTCTGGTTACTTGGAAAGTAAAGTAACAAACCTCAAAATTGGAGAAATATCCCAACTTTACATATATAAAGAACAAAGGATTAGAACCCATTAAATGTAATTAAGAAGAAAATGAAGCACCAAGTACATAAATGAGTAAAATATATGAACAGAGATGGTCACAGAACAGAAAACATGAAGAGTTAAACATGTTACATAATTTTCTGGAAAGTGCAAATTATACAACAAAACTTCAGTCAAATACTTTTATCTGACACTATCAACTCTTGGTGAAGTTGTGAAGCAGGAAAAGTCATAACCTTGTTGCTGAGAATTTAAATTGGTATAAATGCATATGGAAAATAATGTCATCTTTAAAGTTGAATATGTAACCTGCCCTATGACCCGGCAATTCCAATCCTAGGTATATACTATAGAGAAATTCTACATTTGCACCAGGAGGTGTTTACAAGAACATTCATAGCACTATTGTGTGTGTACCAGTCCCAAAATGGAGACAACTCAGTGCCCTGAACAATTGATTACATAAACAGTGTTATATTCATACAATAGAACACTACTCAGCAGTGAAAATGAAAGAACTGTATTTTTACACATAAATACCTCAAACATAACTGTTCAATGAGAAAAGCAAGCCAGAAAAATAATGTACTATGAAAACATTTATATGAAGTTCAAAAAAAATCTTGAAATATTGTTTAGGGATGCATAATTATGCAATGAATCTATAAAGAAGAGTAAGGGAATATAAATTAAGAATGTTTCTTATGCTCGAAAGGGCAGTAGGGGAAAACTAATGAAGAGGGAGGGGCATTTAATAGCTTTTATCAATATTGGTAATGGTCTATATTTTAAAGTCGATGATTGACTCATGGATACAAAATACAGTCTGATTCATCATTATATTACCCATAACCCTCTTTCCAATTCCTGTCCCTGCCGTATAACACCTTTCCAGTATTAATTTAGCCCTAAGATAAAAGTGAATATGAAGGGTGCTAATTCAGGGCTTTCCTTCCCTCTTAATAATTTCTATATTTGAATTATATCTACACAAGTCAGTAAATATTTATACAAAGTATGTGAAAATAATACAAATGGAAGTTGTTTCTTCTTTATAGAAAATTAATCTCATTAAGAATATGCCTTTTCTTTGAATCACATGAGTTTTCTGTACAATGGAAATACTTATTCTAATAAAGCATATTAAACTGAGTGAGAGTAACCAATGTAAATATTGTTGAGAAATTCATTAAAAATAAATGCATGGGTGTTTATTTTATATTACTTGTCAAGACAAAATACATATTTTAGGGGAGAAGATAGATTTTTTGAAAACAAAGCACTTCTCACCATATGAAAATGTAAGGAAAGTGATCCAACCTAATTTCCATGAATAAGTAATCTTTTAAGATTCACAAAACCACAAAATGAATATGTAATGTTTTCAAGTAATCCATAGCATTTACTAATATTCATGCTATTTTTCTTTACTTAAAGGTCAATAAATTAGAGTTAGAACTAGAAAGTGCCAAACAGAAATTTGGAGAAATCACAGACACCTATCAGAAAGAAATTGAGGACAAAAAGATATCAGAAGAAAATCTTTTGGAAGAGGTGGGAAAAACTTAATGTATTAAGAACTTATTATACTAAAAATCTATATTTTTATTAGGATTTTAAGAGAAAAGTAAAAAAAATCTTAACTATTAAATTACGATTTTAAAAAAGGGTTAGTAAATTTATATAAGGGTCAGTTTATCAGTTTTTATAGAAACTAAAAGTATACTTGCTATTCTAAGTATTTGAGTATATAATTATTTTGAAAGGATTAAATGATTGCCACAGTGGTATAGTGTCATCTTACTTCATAAAACACCCCGAAAAAAACCCCAAACAGTGCATTTTCTACTTGTTTTTCCAGTTTCCTGGTGTTTGAGGTTTGCTTTTATTTAAGTAGAACATATACTTTTTACACTTGTTTGTTTTTTGTGCATTTATTTTAGGAAACTTTTTTTTTTGCTTATTTGATAGGTTGAGAAAGCAAAAGTAATAGCTGATGAAGCAGTAAAATTACAGAAAGAAATTGATAAGCGATGTCAACATAAAATAGCTGAAATGGTAGCACTTATGGAAAAACATAAGGTAATTTTTTTCTTCTTATATAATGAAAATTATTAATTGGAGCCATATTTCTGTTAAATAATGGTGAAATCAAGATAGTATTCTTATTTGTCAGATAAGATTATTGTCTATGCAACAGTGACTGTCTATAGCTAGAATACCCTTGATGCCCATTTCTTCAAGTTCAGATCTTAACCATACAAAGTTGAGCCTGTGTGTCACATCCTTGAGGAAATCTCTCTTTGTTATCTGTGATGAATGGAAGTAATCACTCTTTTTCTGGATTCTGCTAATAGTCTCTTATAGCACTTTATACCTTATATATTTTTAAGTACATAACCAGGATAAGTATCTCATTGATATCTAACATATAATAGGCTAAATCAATTTTTATCAAAGGAATAAATAGATGAAATACTTAGTGTTTAATGTGTTTTTGTCTTATATTTTTAATTGTTGTTTTAGAGTATCCATTTGTTAAGGAATTAAGCCTCATTCCCCTTAAGATTTGGAGAAGAGGTAGGGTATACCTACCTATTCATTTAAAAAAAAAGCTGCTGGAATACGAGATTATTATGAGGGAAGCGGTGAGGATTTAAAAAAATAATTTAAATAACATTGTGAACTCATAGATTTGAACACATTTGGTATGTTTCAATCCAGTGCAGCATCTGTCCTTATTGATAACTCACATTTTCCCACCTTTGGCTAGCAGGAGCCTCTTTAAGCTGACTGGCAAGTCCTTTTGACTTAACTGTAATTTTCTCTGATAACTTTCTTTGAGTTATGACAAAATGTTTAAGGCTTCTTTTTTTGATGTAATAATTTTTTTATTATTATACTTTAAGTTCTAGGGTACATGTGCACAACGTGCAGGTTTGTCACATATGTATACATGTGCCATGTTGGTGTGCTGCACCCATTAACTCATCATTTACATTAGGTATATCTCCTATGCTAGTTTAAGGCTTGTATTTCCTGTCCCAGATTTGAAATCAGTCAGTTTTGTAGAAGCCCTGGTGTTTCTGGCAAATTTTTAAGTGTTAAAATTCAATGTTTCCAAAGATAAAAGAATTATCCAAAAGATAAAAGAATTATCTTTTGCTCTTTGGTTATTTCCAAGACTGTTGTGTGTTTCACTATTGAGGTTGTTTGAATGAAAAAATATAATTGAAACATTAAAAATATATACCCATATATATCACTGAATTTATAAACATAAGTTTCTGCAAAATTAAATACTAAATAATTAATTAAATACTAAATTAAATATTAAAATATGTTAGGATACCAATCTTATAATCTATTCAGTTTTAATATATATAAAATGTCTTCTTTGTTTAATATAGCACCAATATGATAAGATCATTGAAGAAAGAGACTCAGAATTAGGACTTTATAAGAGCAAAGAACAAGAACAGTCATCACTGAGAGCATCTTTGGTGAGATACAGAAAAAATAGCAGTAATGGCCAGTTTTCATAATGTCAGCAGTGACTGGTGGTAAAGAATAATGTTAAGTAAAACTAATTTTTGAGCTATAGAATCAGAGTCTTAACTCTGAAAGGGATCTTATAGATCTTCCAGTTACATGTTTTTTTCTAATTTAGTTTTTGAAATAGTGGAACAAACTATTTTTTCAAGTGAAATTTTATAAACTCCAGTAAACAAATAAGTTTGGACCTCTGATTGAAATTGGGAGAGGAGGGTGGGATAAACTGGGAGAGAACGAAGAGAGATATACTTTGTGTTGAATTTTTCTTTAAAGAAAACTACAAAAAACTTGATTTTGTTTTGTTTTGTTTTGTTTTGTTTTTGTTTTTTGAGTTGGAGTCTTTCTCTGTCCCCCAGGCCGGAGTGCACTGGCATGATCTTGGCTCACTGCAACCTCCACCTCCTGGGTTCAAGCAGTTCTCTGGCCTCAGCCTCCTGAGTAGCTGGGACTACAGGTGTGCATCACCACACCTGGCTAATTTTTGTATTAATATTTTTAGTAGAGACGGGGTTTCACCATGTTGGCCAGGCTTTCCTCAAACTCCTGACCTCGAGTGATATGCCTGCCTCTGCCTCCCAGGGAAGTGCTGGGATTACAGGCATGAGCCACTGCACCCAGCCCAAAAACTTGTTTAAATGAGGTTTTTAGCTATGATGTTAAGCTAGCAGCCTTTATATCAGTTGACTTTAAAAGTATCTACATTTTATGAGTGAATTTATTTCTCTACAATATTAAATTTACTCAGAGCACTAGTTTATATTTTCATTGTCTTGAGAAATACATGAAAGCTCTTCTAAACTTCATGTTTCTTTTTCTTTAGGAGATTGAACTATCCAATCTCAAAGCTGAACTTTTGTCTGTTAAGAAGCAACTTGAAATAGAAAGAGAAGAGAAGGTAGGTTTTTTGGCATTATAGATAAAATGATTACAAGGTTTAGGGGCAACTTTGCATTTTTAAAATTATGTCATATTATAAAATAATTTGATAAATTTTAATAATGGGATGAGAAAATAATTTCCCCCAGAAGCTTTTTTCTAGAAACATTTAGAATATTTCCTAATGTAAATGCAAAACACACGTAAATATAAGTGTACTTTTAAGAAAAGAACACTTTTGTGGCTCATGTCTGTAATCCCAGCACTTTGGGAGGCCAAGGCGGGCGGATCATGAGGTCAGGAGATCGAGACCATCCTGGCTAACATGGTGAAACCCCGTTTCTGCTAAAAATACAAAAAATTAGCCGGGCGCGGTGGTGGGCGCCTGTAGTCCCAGCTACTCGGGAGGCTGAGGCAGGAGAATGGCGCGAACCCGGGAGGCGGAGCTTGCAGCAGCCAAGATCGCGCCACTGCACTCTAGCCTGGGAGACAGAGTGAGACTCCGTCTCAACAAAAAAAAAAAAAAAAAAAAAAAGAAAAGGAACCCTTTTTTTTTCTGCAAATACTGTTAACATTTTTAATGTATATCCTTCTAGCATGTTTCCTTTTCTTTTTATTATACTTTAAGTTTTAGGGTACATGTGCACAACGTGCAGGTTTGTTACATATGTATACATGTGACATGTTGGTGTGCTGCACCCATTAACTTGTCGTTTAACGTTAGGTATATCTCCTAATGCTATCCCTACCCCCTGGAACACTTTTAAATATACTGTATATGAGTAATATTATCTCGTATTAAAATGCTTATATATTTAGATATGCTTTTTTTGAAGCTATTCATCATGTTTCAGAAAAAAAGGATTACAGGCGTGAGCCACCACGCCCAGCCTAAATTACACTTTTATACACATTTTAAGAATGTAAGTAATACATACAAATGTAAAGGAAAATGTTGATGGAATTCTAGACCTTACATCCCAGAATAACTTTTATCTATTTTGGGCGTGTATCACTTCACATGGCTCCTTTATGAAAAAACAAAAACAAAAAGAACCATAGTCAGATACACTTACACATATCAAGAAAGATAAAGAAAGAATACCTTTGAAAAAAAATGCCATATTAGCTACTTTAAACTAAAATATACATATTATATTTGAATTTATTGAAAAAAATAATTTGAAATTGGAATTGCAGAATTATTATTAAACTTAAGATAGATATTTCTTTACAAAATATTTAATAGTTCTTGAAAGAGCTTAGATTCTAGGGTGAAGAAAACAGACTGAAAAACATTTTGAAGAGGGAGGAAAGTTGTAGGTGCCAGTGTAGTTTCTTTTAATTAAGCTTTTTATTTTGAGATAATTGTAGATTCACATGCAGTTGTAAGAAATAATGTAGAGAGATCCCATGTATCCTTTATTAAGTTTCCCCCCATGGTCACATCTTACAAATTGTAGGACAATACCACAACCAGGATTTTGACATTGACACAATTAAGATACAGAACAGTTCCATCTCCATAAAGATTCCTCATATTGCCCTTTTATAGCCACATCCACCTCCCTCCCCCACCCCTGGCAATCACTAACATGTTCTCCATTTCTATAATTTTGCCATTTCGAGAATGTTATCTAGATGGATTCATACACTATGTAACCTTTTGTTATCAGCTTTGTTCCTTGGAGATTTATCCAAGTTGTTAGTCCAACCTGAGTGTATAGAAAGTTGGAAAGCAGATAGAAAAATGTAAATACTTTTTTTTAGTTTTTATTGCCAAGTAGTATTCTGTGGTATGGAGGTACCACAGTTTAAGAGTTTGCCCAGTCAAGGGTACCTAGTTGTTTCTAGTTTTGAGCTATTATAAATAAAGCTGTTATGAACATCTGTGTACAAGTTTTGGTGTGAACCTGTTTTCATTTTTCTGAAACAACTACCTAAGAATACAATTGCTAAATTGTATGGCAGTTGCATATTAGTTTCATAAGCAACTGCCAAACTATTTTCCAAAGTGGTGGTACCATTTTACATTACCATAAGCACTGTATAAATGATCCAGTTTCTCTGCATCCTTACCAGCAGCAACTTGCTATTTTTTATTTTAGTTATTCTTGTAGGTTTGTAGTCATAATTCATTGTGGTTCTAATTTGCATTTTTCTGCTGTTGAACAGTGTATTAGTCTATTCTCATGCTGCTAATAAAGACATACCTGAGACTGGGTAATTTATAAAGAAAAGAGGTTTAATTGACTCAGAGTTCCACAGGGCTGGGGAGGCCTCAGGAAACTTACAATTATGGTGGAAGGGGAAGCAAACATGTCCTTCACATGGCAGCAGGAAGGATAATGAATGCCAAGCAAAGGGGGAAAAGCCCCTTATAAAACCATTAGATCTTGTGAGAACTCACTGTCACGAGAACAGCAGCATGGGGGTAACCAACCTCATGATTCAATTACCTCCCACTGGGTACCCTCCCACAACATGTGGGGATAATGGGAACTGCAATTCAAGATGAGATTTGTATCTGTGTTTTTATTTTTAACTAATTTTCTAATTAGACTTGTTTTTACCTGTTGAATTTTAAGAATTCTTTATATAATGTAATTATTAGTCCTCTGTCAGAGGACTTATTCCATTTGTGTTGCTATAACAGAATACTTGAGACTGGGTAATTTATAAAGAACAGAAATGTACTTTTCTCACAGTTCTGGAAAATGGGAAGTTCAAGATCAAGGTGCCAGCATCTGGTGAGGGCATTTTGTGGCATCCTCCAGAGAGAGAAATGCCATGTCTTTATATGGTGGAAGACAAAAAGGCAAAGAATAAAAAGAGGGCCAAACATGCCTTTTTATGATGGGATTCCTGCCACCCATAAGGGCAGAGCCCTCATGGTCCTATCACCTTCCAAATGTCCTACTTCCTAACAATGCCACAATGACAACCAAATTTCAACATGAGTTTTGGAGGGTACAGACATTCAAACCATAGCATCAGATATGTGGTTTGCCAGTGTATGCTCCCAGTCTATAGCTTGCCTTTTTATTCTAACAGTTTTTTTGCAGAACAAGTTTTTAATCTTGATAAATTTTAATTTCTCAGTTTTTCCTTTTATGGATTGTGCTTTTGATCCCAAGTCTAAGAACTCTTTCCCTAGCCCTAGATCCCAAAGACTTTGGCCTGTGTCTTTTTGTAAAAGCTTTAGAATTTTATTTTTTATACTTACGTCTGTGATCCATTTTGAGTTAATTGTTATATAAAGCGTGAAGTTCAGTTTTTTGCCTATGGATCTCAGATTGCTCTATCACCAGCTGTTGAAAAGACTACTTTATCTCCATTGAATTACTTTCAAACTTTTGTCAAAAACTAGTTAGGCATGTTCTTATGGATCTATTTCTATGGTCTTTATTCTGTTCCATTGATCTATGTGCCTCTTCACCAATATCACTGCCATGCTTACTTTATACTAAGCCTTAATATCAAGTAAAATGATTCTCCTACTTTATTTTTCTCTGTCAAGATTGTTTTAGATGTTTTAGTACCTGTTACTTTCCATATATTTTAGAATAAATTTGTTTATTTTTACAAAAACCTTGCTGGGATTTTGATAGAAAATTTATTAAACCTATAGATCACAGTTTGAGGAAAATTGACATCTTTACTTTGTTGAGTTTTCAAATCTATAGCATGGTATTTTTCTCCATTTATTAGATATTTGATTTCTTTCATAAGAATTTCATAATTTTCATTATATAGCCTCTAAACCTGTTTTGTTAAATGTATATCTATTTCATTTCCTTTCATGCAATTGAAAAAAATAGATATTTGTTCTTATTTTTATTAATTTTTAATTGACAAATAGTAATTGTGTACATTTATGAGGTGCAATGTGACATGTTGATATACGTACGTGTACGTTATAGAAGATTCAGTCAAACTAATTAACATGTCTATGACCTTGCCAGCTTATCATTTTTTTGACGTGAGAACATTAAAAATCTTTTAGCAATTTTAAAATATGCAATATCTTATTATTAGTGGTGGTCATCATGCAGTGCAATAGATTGTGTTTTTAATTTTGTTTCCTATATGCTTATCATTAGTGTACAGAAACATGATTGATTTTTGTGTTTGTTTTGTATCCTGTGCCCATGCTAAACTTATTTATTAGCTCTACAATGCTTATTTTTATTCTTTGTGATTTTCTGTGCAGACATTTGTCATCTGCAGGATGATTGGAAAGGATAAAACACTAATATTAATAAATACAATAATAATTAATTATATTTTATTTTATCCTTTCCAGTCAGTATGCTTTTTATTTATTTATTTATTTTTTATTTATTTATTTTTGAGACGGAGTCTTGCTCTGTCACCAGGCTGGAGTGCAGTGGTGTGATCTCGGCTCACTGCAACCTCCACCATCTGGGTTCAGGAGATTCTCCTGCCTCAGCCTCCCGAGCAGCTGGGACTACAGGCACATGCCGCCATGCCCAGCTAATTTTTGTCTTTGTAGTAGAGACGGGGTTTCACCATGTTGTCCAGGATGGTCTCAATCTCTTGACCTCGTGATCTGCCTGCCTCGGCCTCCCAAAGTGCTGGCATTACAGGCATGAGTCACCGCGCCTGGCCTTTATTTCTTTTTCTTGACTTATTGCAGTGAATGACTAGAACTTCCAGTACCGTGTGGTAGACTAATAAGTGGCGAGAGCATACATGCTTGCAGTATTGATAAATGTAGGGAGAAAAGCATTCAATTTTTTAACCAATAAGTATGATGTTAGCTATAGATTTTTTCTAGATTTAAAAAATCAAGTTGATGTAATCTTCCTGTAGTAATTTAATTAAGAGTTTTTAAAAATCGTGAATTGGTACTGGATTTTATCAGATGCTTTTTCTGCATTGATTGATATTATCATATTATTTTTCTTTTTATCTTGTTGATATGGTGGATTACCTTGGTTGATTTTTTGAATGCTATTCCCTAGAATAAATCCCATTTGGTGTATGACATATACATATGGAGAGTGAGAAACAGGGAGAGAGAGAGAGAGGGCACTTGCTAGATTTAATCTGCTAATTTTTTGTTGAGGATTTTAAATCTAAGTTCATGAGAAATACTGGTCTGTAGTTTTCTTCTTTATACTATCTTGTCTGGTTATGATATCATGAGTCTGGAAGTGTTTTCCTTGCTTCTGTTTTCGGGAAGAGATTGTATAAAATTGGTGTTAATTTTTCTTTCTGTTTGGTAGATTGGTAGCCTTCTCCAGTGAAACTATCCAGGCTTGTAGATTTCTGAAAAGGACTTTTAAACAATAAATTCAATTTCTGTAATGGTTAATTAGGCTGTTTCAGGGTCACCATTAACCCACTCTTATCTCCTCAAAACAACAAGAATTCTGCACCTATCCAGTCAAAATCTCACTTTGGGAGCCTCAGGACTCAAGAGGGAGTCTCTGAAACCCTCATGGAACCAAAGACCTTGGAGGGTCATTTTGAGAGCGCAGACTGACAGCACTTGGAGGGTCATTTTGAGAGTGCAGACTGACAGTAGGTTACAGGTGGCTGACCTACTGAGTTTGCTCCCAGGTTCAAGCCCAGGAATGGCCCAGTCCTCTAAGTGGCTTGGCTATAGCCCTGTTTGTCCTTGAGCTTGCAATCAAAACCATCTGCCAAAGAGTCCGGGGGAATCACACTATTAGTGCCTTGATAGAAAGGCTTGTCTGCTTGCTGATATTGGTTTTGGCAGTGAACATAATAGTTGCTTTGTGGCACTTCCCTAGCCCACTTTATCTGAGGTCCCAGCTGAGAGCTGCTAACACAAGGACCCAGAGGGAGACTCACCCGTACCTCGCAGCTGAGGAGTCTAAGCCATCCTGAATAGGATCACCAACCTCTTTCCTTGTGCTGTCTCTGAGATCTATCTTGTCTGGGAGATGTGTACCTGTTTGGGCTAACAAGATGGGCTCTGCAGCCTGTGTCCCCCAGCAGATCTTGGATAGGTGGTGGGGGGACAGTCACAGGTCTAGTCCTTCCTGCTGCAATCAGGGAACTATCCTGTCTGTGCAGGGCCCTGCTGAGAGATGTACACTCCTCTAATCCAATGGGATGGGCATTCCAACCTCTATCTCACAGTAATCCTGAGGGAGCTAATTCTCAGCTCCAGTCCATCCTGCTACACTTAGGAAACTATTGTCTGTGCAGGGTTCTCCTAGGAGACATGTGTTCTCTCAGCCACCAAGATTAGGCTCTTCAGCCTCCAACCCACAGCAGATCCTGAGGGGAACTATGGTCAACTCCAGCCCCTCAAGCTGCACTTGACATCCTATCTTGCCCATGCAGAGACCTGCTGGGAGGCATGTCCATCTCAGCCACTGGGACAATCTTCTGAACTCAGGTCCCTGGTCAGCATTCCCATACAGCTCTAGTACCCTCCTTGGATCTTTCCCAGGCTTATCTGGGCTGGAATGGCATGTCAACCTTGGAGTCCTTGCAAGACTCATGGCAAGTGTGGACTTAGAGCATCCTCTAGTGCTGAGATGGCTGCAGTGGTCACAGGCTCAGGAAACACAACAACCAGACTTCTTAGAATCACTAGAATCACTGAGAACCACAAACAGAGGCAGACTGTGCAGACAATTAAATACTTAATCTCTCAGTGTGCAGACATTGTCACACATCCACAAGCATCAAGAACATTGAGGGAAATATAACCTCACCAAACAGACAAAATAAGGTGCCAGAGACTGACCCTAAATTGATGGAAATGTGTGATCTCTCAAAGAATTAGAAATGGCCAGGTTTTGTTGTTGTTGTTGTTGTTTGTTTGTTTTTGTAGAAACAGGGTTTCTCTCTCTTGCCCAGGATGAAGTGCAATGGTACAATCATAGCTCACTGGAATCTCCAACTCCTGGGTTCAAGAGATCCTCTGGTCTCAGCCTACTAAGTAGCTGGGACTACAAGTGACCACCACCCCACCCAGCTAATTTTTAAGTTTTTTGCAGGGGTCTTGCTATGTTGCCTAAACTGGTCTTGAACTCCTTAAGTAAACATTAAGTTTACTTAGATGTAAGACCTGAAACTATGAAATTACTGAAAGAAAACACTGGGTAAATGCTACAGGGCATTGGTCTGGTCAAAGATTATTTGAGTGAGACCTCAAAAAGCATAGGCAATGAAAGCAAAAATGGATAAAATAGGATTATATCAAGCTACAAAGTTTCTGCACAGCAAAGGAAACAGCAAAGTGAGAAAAATCAACCCTTGGAATGGGAGAACATGTTTGGAAACTATCCATCCAACAAGAGATGAATAACCAGAATATATAAGAAACTCAAACAATTCAATAGCAAAAAACCCCAAATTATCTGATTAAAAATTGGGCAAAATCTTGAATCAACATTTCTCAAAAGAAGACATACAGATGGAAACAGGTATATGAAAACATGCTCAACATCACTAATCATCAGGGAAACACAAATCAACACCACCACAATGAGATATAACCTCACACCTATTAGGATGGCTGTTGCTAAAAGTCAAAAGATAGTAAGTGTTGATGAGGATGTGGAACAAAGGGAACCCTTATTTACTGCTGCTGGGAGTGTAAATTGGTACAGCCATTATGGAAAACAGTCTAGAGATTCCTCAAAAAACTAAAAATAGAGCTACCTTATGACCCAGCAATCCCACTACTGAGTATATATCCAAAAGAAAGGAAATCAGCATATTGAAGAGAGATCTAAATTCCCATGTTTACTGTAGCACTATTCACAATTGCCAAAATATGGAATCAACTAAGTGTTCATTAACAAGTGATTGGATAAAGAAAATGTGGTATACATTCCATATGCAACGGAATATTAATCAGCCATAAAAAAGAAGGAAATTTTGTCATTTGCAACTACATGGATGGAGCTGGAGGATATTAGGTTATGTGAAATAAGCTAGGCACAGAAAAACAGCTGTTAAATATTCTCATTCATATGTGGGAGCTTAAAAAATTATCTCATGGAGGTAGTAAATACAGCAGTGGTTACTGGAGGCTGGGAAGGGTAGTGGGGAGGGAGGGATGAAGAGGGATTGATTAATGGGTACAAATATACAATTAGATAAAAGATAGAAGTTCCAGTGTTTGGTAGCACAATAGGGCTAGTGTAGGTTTCAAAATATTGAATACTTCAAAATAGCTATAGGAGAAGAATTGGAATATTCCCAACACAAAGAAATGATAAATGTTTGAGATGATAGATATCCTAATTACTCTGATTTTGATTATTATGTATCATATACAGATATCAAAATATCACATGTACTCCCAAAATATGTACAACTATTATATATCAATAAAAATTATTTAGTAATTTATCTTTTTATTATTCAGTTTTAAAAGTTCTTTATTTCAGGCCGGGTGCGGTGGCTCATGCCTGTAATCCCAGCACTTTGGGAGGCTGAGGCGGGCGGATCACAAGGTCAGGAGATTGAGTCCATCCTGGCTAACACGGTGAAACCCTGTCTCTACTAAAAAAAAAAAAAAAAAAAAATTAGCCGGGCATGGTGGTGGGTGCCCGTAGTCCCAGCTACTTGGGAGGCTGAGGCAGGAGAATGGCATGAACCCGGGAGGTGGAGCTTGCAGTGAGCCGAGATTGTGCCACTGCACTCCAGCCTGGGTAACAGAGTGAGACTCCATCTCAAAAAAAAAAAAAAAAAGAAAAGAGTTCTTTATTTCAGATACATGTTCTTTATATGACGTACTATTTGCAGATATTTTCTCTCATTCTGTGGGTTGTTTTTTCAGTTTCTTGTTGGTATCATTTGCAACACAAAAGTTTTCATTTTGATGAAATTCAGTGTATCTAGATGCCCTTTATCAAACTGAGAAAGTTCTCTTCTATTCCTAATTAGTTTAAAGGTTGTTTTGTTCTCTTTTGTTTTACCATAAAAGGGTGTTAGATTTGTGAAATGCTTTTTCCATGTCTGTTGAGGTGATCATGTGGGTTTCTCCCTTTATTCCATTAATATTATGTGTTACAGTAATTGATTTTCAGGTGTGAAACCAACTTTACATTCTTGGCAGAAATTCTACTTGGTCTTGGTATATAATCCTCATTTTATTTTGCTGGATTTGGTTTGCTAGCATTTTGAGCTGAGAATTTTTTGCATCTACATTTATGAGAGCTATTGAGCTATAGTTTTCTGTCTTTTAATTTTTAATTTTTGTGGGTACATTGTAGGTGTGTATATTTATGGGGTGTATGGGATATTTTGATAGAAGCATACATTGTGTAATAATTTTATCAGAGTGAATGAGGTATCCATCACCTCAAGCATTTATCCTTTGTATTACAAACAATCCAATTATACTCTTTTAGTTATTTTAAAATGTCCACTTAAATTATTGGCCATAATCACCCTATTGTGCTATCAAATGCTATATCTTATTCATTCTTTCTATTTTTTATATCCATTAACCATTCTCCTTTCCCCACACATCCCCTCCCCTCCTCCCTACTACCCTTCCCAGCCTCTGATAATCATCCTTCTATTCTCTATCTCCATGAGTTCAATGGCTATAATTTTTAGTACCCACAGACAAGTGAGAACATGCAAAGTTTGTCTTTCTGTGCCTGGCTTATTTCACTTAACATAATGACCTCCAGTTCCACCCATGCTGTTGCAAATCACAGGATCTTATTCTTTTTTATGACTGAATAGTAGTTCATGGTGTGTATGCGCCATATTTTCTTTATCCAGTCATTAGTTGATGGACATTTGGGTTGCTTCCAAATCTTGGCTATTGTGAACAGTGTTACAGTAAACATGGGAGTGCAGATATTTCTTAGGTATATGGATTTCTTTTCTTTTGGGTATATACCTAGCAGTGGGATGGCTGGATCATACAGTCTATAGCAGCTGATTATTTTTAGTTTGCTTGTGTTTTTTTTTTTTTTTTTTTTTTTTGAGATGGAGTCTTGCTCTGTTGCCCATGCTGGAGTGCAGTGGTGTGATCTCGGCTCACTGCAACCTCCACCTCCTGGGTTCAAGTGATTCTCCTGCCTCAGCCTCCCGAGTAGCTGGGATCACAGGCATGCACCATCACCTGTGGCTAATTTTTGTATTTTTAGTAGAGATGGGGTTTTGCCATGTTGGTCAGGCTGGTCTCGAACTCCTGACCTCAGGTGATCCACTCGCCTTGGCCTCCCTAAGTGCTGGGATTACGGGCGTGAGCCACCACGCCCAGCCTATTTTTAGTTTTTTGAGGCGCCTCCACAGTGGTTGTACTAATTTACGTTCCCACCAGCAGTGTATGAGGGTTCCCTTTTCTCCACGTCCTCGTCAGCATTTGTTATTGCCTGACTTTTGGATAAAAGCCATTTTAACTGGGGTAAGATGATATCTCATTGTAGTTTTGATCTGCATTTCTCTGATGATCAATGATGTTGAGTACCTTTTCATATACCTGTTTGCCATTGGTATATCTTCTTTTGAGAAATGTATTATCTTTTTGATATGCTGTTAGACTCGGTTAGCTAGTATTTTGTTGAGGATTTGTGCATCTATGTTCATCAGGGATATTTGTCTGTAATTTTCTTTTTTCGTTTTGTCCTCTCCTGGTTTTGGTATTAGGGTGATACTGGCTTCATAGAATGATTTAGGGGGGATTTTCTCTTACTCTATCTTTTGGAATAGTTTCAGTAGGATTGGTACCAATTCTTTGAATGTCTGACAGAATTCAACTGTGAATCCATCTGGTCCTGAACTTCTTTTATTGGCAGTTTTTAAAAATTACCATTTCAGTCTTGCTGCTTGTTATTGGTCTGTTCAGAGTTTCTCTTGCTTCCTGGTTTCATCTAGGAGGGTTGTATATTTCCAGGAATTTATCCATCTCGTCTAGGTTTTCTAGTTTGTGCATGTTAAGGTGTTCATAGTAGCCTTGATCTTTTTTATTTCTCTGGTATCAGTTGTAATATCTCCTGTTTCATTTCTAATTGAGCTTATTTGAATCTTCTCTTTTCTTGGTTAATCTCACAAATGGTCTATCAATTTTGTTTATGTTTTCAAAGAACTAGCTTTTTGTTTCATTTATCTTTTGTATTTTTTGTTTCAATTTCATTTAGTTATGCTCTGATCTTTGTAATTTCTTTTCTTCTGCTGAATTTGGGTTTGGTTTGTTCTTGTTCCTCTAGCTCCTTGAGATGTGACCTTAGATTGTCTGTTTGTGCTCTTTCAGACTTTTTGATGTAGGCATTTAATGCTATGAACTTTCCTCTTAGCACTGCTTTTGCTGTATCTCAGAGGCATTGATAGGCTGTGTCACTATTATCGTTTAGTTGAAAGAATTTAAAAATTTCCATCTTGATTTCATTGTTGACCCAAAGACCATTCATGAGAAGATTATTTAATTTCCACGTATTTGCCTGATTTTGAGAGTTCCTTTTGGAGTTGATTTCCAATTTTATTCCACTGTGGTCTGAGAGAGTACTTGATATAATTTCGATGTTCTTAATTCATTGAGACCTGTTTTGTGGCCTTTCATATGGTCTGTCCTGGAGAATGTTACATGTGGTGATGAATAGAATGTATATTCTGCAGTTGTTAGGTAGAATGTTCTGTAAATACCTGTTAAGTGCATCTGTTCCAGGGTATAGTTTAAGTCCATTTTTTCTTTGTTGATTTTCTGTCTTGATGACCTGTCTAGTGCTGCCAGTGAAGTATTGAAGTCCCCCACTGTTATTTGTGTTGCCATCTATCTTTTTTTTTTTTTTTTTTTGAGATGGAGTCTTACCTTTTTGCCCAGGCTGGAGTGCAGTGACACAATTTCGGCTCACTGAAACCTTCGCCTCCCAGGTTCAAGTGATTCTCCTGCATCAGCCTCCCGAGTAGAGTAGCTGAGATTACAGGCACCCGGCACAACACCCAGCTAATTTTTGTATTTTTTTAGTAGAGACAGGGTTTCACTGTGTTGGCCAGGCTGGTCTCGAGCTCCTGACCTCAGGTGATCCAGCCCGCCTCAGCCTCCCAAAGTGCTGGGATTATAGGTGTGAGCCACTGCACCCAGCATGTCTATCTCATTTTTAAGGTCTGGTAGTCATTGTTTTATACATTTGGGAGAACCACTGTTAGGTGCATATATTTTTAGGTCTGTGATATTTTCCTGTTAAACAAGTCCTTTTATCATTAAGTAATGTCTCTTTTTGTCTTTTTAAACTGTTGTTGCTTTAAAGTCTGTTTTGTCTGATGTAAGAATAACTATTCTTGCCTGCTTTTGGTGTCCATTTGCATGGAATATCTTTTTCCACCCCTTTACCTTAAGTTTATGTGAGTCCGTATTTGTTATGTTAGGTGAGTCCCTTAAAGACAGCACATACTTGGGTTGGTGAATTCTTATATATTCTGCCATTCTGTATCTTTTAAGTGGAGCATTTAGGCCATTTACATTCAACATTAGTATTGAGATGTGAGGTACTCTTCCATTCATTGTGCTATTTGTTGCCTGAATACCTTGATTTTTTTTCATTGTGTTATTGTTTTATAGGTTTTGTAAGATTTATGCTTTAAGGAAATTCTATTTTGGTGTATTTTTAGGTTTTGTTTCAAGATGTAGAGCTCCTTTTAGCAGTTATTGTAGTGCTAACTTGGTAGTGGCGAATTCTCTCAGCATTTGTTTGTCTGAAAAAGACTTTATCTTTTCTTCATTTTTGAAGCTTAGTTACACTGGATACAAAATTCTTGGCTGATAATTATTTTGTTTAAGGAGCCTAAAGATAAGACCCCAGTCCCTACTAGCTTGTAAGGTTTCTGCTGAGAAGTCTGCTGTTAATCCAATAGGTTTTCCTTTATAGGTTAGCTTGATGCTTTTGCCTCACAGCTCTTAAGATTCTTTCCTTCATCTTGACTTTAGACAATTTGATGACTATGTGCCTAGATTATGATCTTTTGCGATGAATTTCCTGGGTATTCTTTGAGCCTCTTGTATTTGGATGTCTAGATCTCTAGCAAGGTCAGGGAAGTTTTCCTTGATTACTCCCTCAAATAAATTTTCCAAAGTCTTAGATTTCTCTTCTTCCTGAGGAACACCAATTTTCTTAGGTTGGTTTGTTTAACATAATCCCAAGCTTCTTGGAGGCTTTGTTCATTTTTTTAAAAGTATTTTTTCTTTTTTATTATACTTTAAATTCTGGGATACGTGTGCAGAACATGCAAGTTTGTTACATAGGTATACACGTGCCATGGTGGTTTGCTGCACTCACCAACCTATCATCTACATTAGGTATTTCTTCTAATGCTATCCCTCCCCTTGCCCCCAACCCCTGACAGACCCCAATGTGTGATGTTCCCATCCCTGTGCCTGTATGTTCTCATTGTTCAGCTTCCACTTACAAGTGAGAACATGTGGTGTTTGGTTTTCTGTTTCCGTGTTAGTTTGCTGAGAATGATGGTTTCCAGCTTCATCCATGTCCCTGTAAAGGACATGAACTAATTCTTTTTTATGGCTGCATAGTATTTCATGGTGTATATGTGCCACATTTTCTTTATCCAGTCTATCATTGATGGGCATTTGGGTTGGTTCCAAGTCTTTGCTATTGTGAATAATGCTGCAACAAACATATGTGTGCATGTGTCTTTATAGTAGAATGATTTATAATCCTTTGGGTATATACCCAGTAATGGGATTGCTGGGTCAAATGGTATTTCTGGTTCTAGATCCTTGAGGAATCACCACACTGTCTTCCACAATGGTTGAACTAATTTACACTCCCACCAACTGTGTAAAAGCATTCCTATTTCTCCACATCCTCTCCAGCATCTGTTGTTTCCTGACTTTTTAATGATTGCCATTCTAACTCGTGTGAGATGATATCTTCTTGTGGTTTTGATTTGCATTTCTCTAATGATCAGTGATGATGAGCTTTCTTTTCATGTTTGTTGGCTGCAAAAATGTCTTCTTTTGAGAAGTGTCTGTTCATATCCTTTGCCCACTTTTTGATGGGGTTGTTTGTTATTTTCTTGTAAATTTGTTTAAGTTCCTTGTAGATTCTGGATACTAGTCTTTTGTCAGATGGATAGATTGCAAAAATTTTCTCCCATTCTGTAGGTTGCCTGTTCACTCTGATGATAGTTTCTTTTGCTGTGCAGAAGCTCTTTCATTTAATTAGATCCCATTTGTCTATTTTGGCTTTTGTTGCAATTGTTTTTGGTGTTTTAGTTATGAAGTCTTTGCCCATGCCTATGTCCTGAATGGTATTGCCTAGGTTTTTTTTTCTAGGGTTTTTAATGGGTTTAGGTCTTAAGTTTAAGTCTTTAATCCATCTTGAGTTAATTTTTGTATAAGGTGTAAGGAAGGGGTCCAGTTTCAGTTTTCTGCATATGGCTAGCCAGTTTTCCCAACACCATTTATTAAATAGGGAATCCTTTCCCCATTTCTTGTTTTTGTCAGGTTTGTCAAAGATCAGATGGTTGTAGATGTGTGGTGTTATTTCTGAGGGCTCTGTTCTGTTCCATCCTGTTTTGGTACCAGTACCATGCTGTTTTGGTTACTGAGCCTTGTAGTATAGTTTGAAGTCAGGTAGCATGATGCCTCCAGCTTTGTTCTTTTGGCTTAGGATTGTCTTGGATATATGGGCTCTTTTTTGTTCCATATGAAATTTAAAGTAGTTTTTTCTAATTCTGTGAAGAAAGTCAGTGGTAGCTTGATGGGGATAGCATTGAATCTGTAAATTACTTTGGGCAGTATGGCCATTTTCATGGTATTGATTCTTCCTATCCATGAGC
The DNA here is from genome assembly GCF_029281585.2 of Gorilla gorilla gorilla. Classification (NCBI taxonomy): domain Eukaryota; kingdom Metazoa; phylum Chordata; class Mammalia; order Primates; family Hominidae; genus Gorilla; species Gorilla gorilla. The sequence goes on from NC_073224.2 coordinate 119,365,475, forward strand.
ATGGAATGTTTTTCCATTTGTTTGTGTCCTCTCTTATTTCCTTGAGCAGTGGTTTGTAGTCCTCCTTGAAGAGGTCCTTCACATCCCTTGTAAGTTGTATTCCTAGGTATTTTATTCTCTTTGTAGCAATTGTGAATGGGAGTTCACTCATGATTTGGCTGTTTGTCTGTTATTGGTGTATAAGAATGCTTGTGATTTTTGTACATTGATTTTGTATCCTGAGTTTGCTGAAGTTGCTTATCAGCTTAAGGAGTTTTTGGGCTGAGATGATAGGGTTTTCTAAATATGCAATCATGTGTGCTGCAAACAGAGACAATTTGACTTGCTCTCTTCCTATTTGAATGCCCTTTATTTGTTTCTCTTACCTGATTGCCCTGGCCAGAACTTCCCATACTATGTTGAATAGGAGTGGTGAGAGAGGGCATCCTTGTCTTGTGCTGGTTTTCAAAGGGAATACTTCCAGGTTTGGCCTATTCAGTATGATATTGGCTATGAGTTTGTCATAATTAGCTCTTATTATTTTGAGATATGTTCCATCAATACCTAGTTTATTGAGTGTTTTTAGCATGAAGCGGTGTTGAATTTTATCGAAGGCCTTTTCTGCATCTATTGAGATAATCATGTGGCTTTTACATGGTTCTGTTTATGTGATGGATTATGTTTATTGATTTGCATATGTTGAACCAGCGTTGCATCCCAGGGATGAAGCCAACTTGATTGTGGTGGATAACCTTTTTGATGTGCTGCTGGATTAGGTTTGCCAGTATTTTATTGAGGATTATCACATCGATGTTCATCAGGGATATTGGCCTGAAATTTTCCTTTTTTGTTGTGTCTCTGCCAGGTTTTGGTATAAGGATGATGCTGGCCTCATAAACTGAGTTAGGCAGGAGTCCCTGTTTTTCTGTTTGGAATAGTTTCAGAAGGAATGGTACCGGCTCATCTTTGTACCTCTGGTAGAATTTGGCTGTGAACCCATCTGGTCCTGGGCTTTTTTTGGTTGGTAGGCTATTAATTACTGCCTCAATTTCAGAGCTTGTTATTGGTCTATTCAGGGATTTGACTTCTCCCTGGTTTGGTCTTGGGAGGGTGTATGTGTCCAGGAATTTATTCATTTCTTCTAGATTTTCTAGTTTATTTGTGTAGAGGTGTTTATAGTATTCTCTGATGGTAGTTTCTATTTCTGTGGGATCAGTGGTGATATCCCCTTTATCATTTTTTATTGTGTCTATTTGATTTTTCTCTCTTTTCCTCTTTATTAGTCTGGCTAGCAGTCTATCTATTTTGTTAATCTTTTCAAAAAACCAGCTCCTGGATTCGTTGATTTTTTTGAAGGGTTTTTCATGTCTCGATGTCCTTCAGTTCTGTTCTGATCTTAATTATTTCTTGTCTTCTGCCAGCTTTTGAATTTGTTTGTTTTTTCTTCTCTAGTTCTTTTAATTGTGATGTTAGGGTATTGATTTTGGATCTTTCCCTCTTTCTGATGTGGGCATTTAGTGCTACAAATTTCCCTATAAACACTGCTTTAGCTGTGTCCCAGAGATTCTGGTACGTTGTGTCTTTGTTCTCATTGGTTTTAAAGAACTTATTTAGTTCCACCTTAATTTTGTTACTTACCCAGTAGTCATTCAGGAGCAGGTTGTTTAGTTTTCACGTAGTTGTGTGGTTTTGAGTGAGTTCCTGTTTTCTTTTTTCTTTCTTTCTTTTTTTTTTTTTTTTTTTAGATGGAGTCTCGCTCTGCTACTGAGGCTGGAGTGCAGTGGTGCCATCTTGACTCACTGCAACCTCTGCCTCCTGGGTTCAAGCGATTCTCCTGTCTCAGCCTCCCAAGTAGCCGGGACTACAGGCATGTGCCAGCATACCTGGCTAATTTTTGTACTTTTTGTAGAGAAAGGGTTTCACCATGTTGGCTGGGCTGTTGTTGAACTTCTGACCTCAGGTGATTGGCCTTCCTCGGCCTCCCAAAGTGCTGGGATTACAGGCGTGAGCCACTGCACTCGGCCCTGAGTGAGTTTCTTAATCCTGAGTTCTAATTTCATTGCACTGTGGTCTGAGAGACTGTTTGTAATGATTTCCGCTTTTTTGCATTTGCTGAGGGTGTTTTATTTCCAATTATGTGTTCAATTTTAGAATAAGTGCTATGCAGTGCTGAGAAGAATGTACATTCTGTTGCTTTGGGGTGCAGAGTTCTGTAGATGTCTATTAGGTCTGTTTGGTCCAGAGCTGAGTTCAAGTCGTGAATGTCCTTGTTAATTTTCTGTCTCATTGTTCTGTCTAATATTGACAGTGGAGTGTTAAAGTTTCCTACTATTACTGTGTGGGAGTCTAAGTCTCTTTGTAGGTCTCTTAAAACTTGCTTTATGAATCTGGGTGCTCTTGTATTGGGTGCATGTATTTAGGATAGTTAGCTCTTCTTGTTGCATTGGTCCCTTTACCATTATGTAATGCCCTTCTTTGTCTTTTTTGATCTTTGTTGGTTTAAAGTCTGTTTTATCAGAGACTAGGATTGCAATCTCTGCTTTTTTTTTGTTTGTTTGCTTTCCATTTGCTTGGTAAATATTCCTCCATCCCTTTATTTTGAGTCTATGTGTGTCTTTGCACGTGAGATGGGTCTCCTGAATACAGCACACTGATGGGTCTTGACTCTTCATCCACTGTGCCAGTCTGTGTCTTTTAATTGGGGCATTTAGCTTGTTTACATTTAAGGTTAATATTGTTGTGTGTGAATTTGGTCCTGTCATTATGATGCTAGCTGGTTATTTTGCCCATTAGTTGATGCAGTTTCTTCATAGTGTTGATGGTCTTTACATTTTGGTATGTTTTTGCAGTGGCTGGTACCAGTTTTTCCTTTCCATATTTAGTGCTTCCTTCAGGAGCTCTTGTAAGGCAGGCCTGGTGGTGACAAAATCCCTTAGCATTGCTTGTCTGTAAAGGATTTTATTTTCCTTCACTTATAAAGGTCAGTTTGGCTGGATATGAAATTCTGGGTTGAAAATTCTTGTCTTTAAGAATGTTGAATATTGGCCCCTACTCTCTTCTGGCTTGTAGGGTTTCTGCAGAGAGAGCCACTGTTAATCTGATGGGCTTCCCTTTGTGGGTAACCCGACCTTTCTCTCTGGCTGCCCTTAAGATTTTTTCCTTCATTTCAACCTTGGTGAATCTGACAATTATGTGTCTTGGGGTTGTTCTTCTCTAGGAGTATCTTTGTGGTGTTCTCTGTATTTCCTGAATTTGAACGTTGGCCTGTCTTGCTAGATTGGGGAATTTCTCCTGGATAATATCCTGAAGTGTGTTTTCCAACTTGGTTCCATTCTCCCTGTCACTTTCAGGTACACCAATCAAATGTTGGTTTGGTCTTTTCACATAGTCCCATATTTCTTGGAGGCTTTGTTCATTCCTTTTCATTCTGTGTTCTCTAATCTTGTCTTCACACTTTATTTCATTAAGTTGATCTTCAGTCTCTGATATCATTTCTTCCTCTTGGTTGATTCAGCTATTGATACTTGTGTATGTTTCACGAAGTTCTCATGCTGTGTTTTTCAGCTCCATCAGGTCTTTTCTGTTCTCTAAACTGGTTATTCTAGTTAGCAGTTCCTGTAACCTTTTATCAAGGTTCTTAGCTTCTTTGCATTGGGTTAGAACAGGCTTTTTTAGCTTGGAGGAGGTTGTTATTACCTACCTTCTGAAGCCTACTTCTGTCAATTCATCAAACTCAGTCTCCATCCAGTTTTGTTTCCTTGCTGGCAAGGAGTTGTGATCCTTTGGAGGAGAAGAGGCATTCTGGTTTTTGGAATTTTCAGACTTTTTGCACTGGTTTTTCCTCATCTTCATGGATTTATCTACTTTTGGTCTTTGATGTTGGAGACCTTCAGTTGGGGTTTTTGCGTGGGCATCCTTTTGGTTGATGTTGATGATACTGCTTTCTGTTTGTTAGTTTTACTTCTAATAGTCCGGGTCCTCTTCTGTAGGTCTGCTGGAGTTTGCTGGGGGTGTACTCCAGACCCTGTTTTCCTGGGTATCACCAGCGGAGGCTGCAGAACAGCAAATATTGCTGCCTGCTCCTTCCTCTGGAAGCTTCATCCCAGAGGGGCACTCGCCAGATACCAGCTGGAGTTTTCCTATATGAGGTGTATGTTGGCCCCTGCTGGGAGGTGTCTCCCAGACAGGAGGCACATGGGTCAGGGACCCACTTGAGGAGGCAGTCAGTCCCTTAGCAGAGCTCGAGCGCTGTGCTGGGAGATCCTCTGCTCTCTTCAGAGCTGGCAGGCAGGAATATTTAAGTCTGCTGAAGCTGAACCCACAGGTGCCCCTTCCCCCAGGTACTTTGTTCCAGGGCATTTCTTTCAGAGATGCCCTGCCCAGAGAGGAGGAATCTAGAGAGGTGGTCTGGCTACAGTGGCTTTGCCATGCTGTGGTGGGCTCTGCTTAGTTCGAACTTCCCTGTGGCTTTGTTTACATTGTGAAGAGAAAACCGCCTACTGAAGCCTCAGTAATGGTGGACTCCCCTCCACCTCCCCCAACAAGCTCAAGCATCCCAGGTTGACTTCAGACTGCTGTTTTGGCAGTGAGAATTTCAAGCCAGTGGATCTTAGCTTGTTGGGCTCCATGGGGATGGGATCTACCGAGCAAGACTACTCGGCTCCCAGGCTTCAGCCCCTTTTCCAGGGGAGCAAACAGTTCTGTTTCACTGGAGTTTCACATGCAACTGGGGTACAAAAACAAACACCTTCAGCTAGCTAGGTGTCTTCCCAAACACCCACCCAGTTTTGTGCTTGAAACCCAGGACCCTGGTTGTGTAGGCACCCAATGGAATCTCCTGGTCTGTGGGTTGCAGAAACCATAAGAAAAGCATAGTATCTGGGCCAGATAGCACCATTCCTCATGGCGCAGTTCCTCATGGCTTCCCTTGGCTAGGAGATGGAGTTCCCCAGTCCCTTGCACTTCCCAGGTGAGGCAACACCCCACCCTGCTTCTGCTCACCCTCTGTGGGCTGCACCCACTGTCTAACCAGTCCCAATGAGATGAACTGGGTATTTCAGTTGGAAATGCAGAAATCACCCACCTTCTGCGTTGGTCTCACTGGGAGCTGCAGACCAGATCTGTTCTATTTGACCATCTTGCCAGCCCCCTGTCCCCATATTTTCTTTGTCTTTGTTGGATTGGATTAATTTGAAAGCCTTGTCTTTGAGCTCTAAAGTCTTTTCCTTTACTTGTTCGGTTCTATTGTGGAAATTTTCCAGTGTATTTTGCATTTCTGTAAGCATGTCTTTCATTTCCAGAAGCTGTGATTTTTTTTATGATATCTGTTTCTTCAGAGATTTTTTTTCAATCATATCCTGTATTATTTTTTAAGTTTCTTTAAGTTTGTTTTCACCTTTCTCTGGTGCCTCCTTGAGTAGCTTAATAATCGACCTTCTGAATTCTTTTTCTGGCAATTCAGAGATTTCTTCTTGGTTTTGATCCATTACTGGTGAGCTAGTGTGATCTTTTGATGGTGTTATAGAACCTTGTTTTGTCATATTACCAGAATTTTTTTTTTTTTTTTTTTTTTTTTTTTTTTTTTTTTTTGTAGTTTGGGTAGACTATGTCAGAGGAAAGATCTGGGACTCAAGGGCTGCTGTTCAGATTCTTTTGTCCCATGGGGTGATCCCTTGATGTGGTGCTCTCCCTCTTCCCCTAGGGATGGGGCTTCCTGAGAGCATGACTGCAGTGATTGTTATTGCTCTTCTGGGTCTAGCTACCCAGTGGAGCTATCAGGCTTTAGGCTGGTAGTGGGGAGTGTCTGCGAAGAGTACTATGATGTGATTCATCTTCAGGTCTCTCAGCTGTGGCTACCAGCACCTTCTCCAGTGGAGGTGGCAGGGCAGTGAAGCAGACTCTGTGAGAGTCCTTGGTTGTAGTTTTGTTTAGTATGCTGGTTTTCTCAAATGCTGGTTATGCTGGCAGTGAAGTTGTGACATGAACAAGTTCAGGACCTCTGGTTAGCCAGGGTATTACAGCCGGTGGAATTAGATGTTGTTTTCCCCTGCCTTGGAGTAGGGTTGATCTGTTATGAGTTGCTGTAATGCCTTGAGTTGGTTGGCTTCCAGCCACATGGTATTGTCTTTAAGAGAGCATCATCTATGGTAGTGTGGAGGGATACAAACTTGGCCTAACATCATCTGGATAAGTATTCAGGTTTCTCAGGTAATGGGCAGAGCCATAGAGCTCCCATGAATTTATGTCTTTTGTCTTCAGTTACTACGTCAGGTAGAGAAAGACCATCAGGTGGGGGCAGGGTTAGGCGTTTCTGAGCTCAGACTTTCCTTGGGTGGGGCTTGCTGCTGCCACTGTGAGGGGTGGGGTAGTGGTTCTCAGGCCAATGGAGTTATGTTCCAAGGGGGATTATGGCTCCCTCTGATGCTTTGTACAGTTCGCCAGGGAAGTAGGGGGAAAGTTGGCATTGACAGGCCTCACCCAGCTCCCACACAGCCAGCAAGGCCAGTTTCACTCCCTCTGTACTCCCACAACAGCCAACAGAGCCAAATTTATATCCAGACCTCCAGTGTGTAGGGCTGAGATCTTGCTCCAGCAGCTTTCAGTACTTCGCCATTCAGTATGATACTAGCTGTGAGTCTGTCATATATGGCTTTTATTATGTTGAGATACATTCCTTCTATACCCAGTTTTATTGAGGGTTTTTATCATGAAGGGATGTTAAATTTTATCAAAAGCTTTTTCAGCATCAATTGAAATGATCATATGGTTTGATATGATATATCACACTGATTTATTTGTGTGTGTTGAATCATTCTTGCATCCATGGGATAAATCACACAGCCATGATGAATGATCTTTCAATGTGTTGTTGAATTTGGTTTGCTCGTATTTTTTTGAGGATTTTTGCATCAATGTTCATCAGGGATATGGGCCGTTAGTTTTCTTTTTTTGAAGTGTCTTTGTGTCTGGTTTTGGTTTAAGGGTACTACTGGCCTCATAGAATGAGTTTGGAAGTATCCCCCTCTCCTCTATTTTTCAGAATAGTTTGAGCAGGGGTGGTATTAATTCTTCTTTAAATGTTTGGTAAAATTTTGCAGTAAAGCCATTGGGTCCTAGGTTTTTCTTTGCTGGGAGACTTTTTACTATAGCTTCAATCTTGCTAGATGTTATTGATTTATTCAAGTTTTGGATTTCTTCATGGTTCAATCTTTGTAGATTGTATGTGTCTAGGAATTTATTTATTTTTAGGTTTTAAAATTTATTGGCATATATTTACCTCATAGTAACCTCTAGCGATCCTTTGAATTTCTGTGGTATTGATTGTAATGTCTCCTTTTCCATCTCTCATTTTATTTATTTGAGGCTTCTCTCTTTTTTTTCTTAGTCTGCCTGGCTAACGGTTTGTCATTCTGTTTATCTTTTCAAAAAAGTAAACTTTTTGTTTCATTGATCTTTTGTATCATTTTCTTCAATTTCATTTATTTCTGCTCTGATCTTTATTGTTTCTTCTACTAACTTTGGGTTTGGTTTGCTCATGCTTTTCTAGTTCTTTAAGATGCATCATTAGGTTATTTGAAGTTTTTCTTCCTTTTTGATGTAGGTGTTTATAGCTATATACATCCCTCTTAGTACTGCATTTGCTGTATCCCGTAGATTTTGTTGTTGTATTCCAATTATTTGTTTCAAGAAATTTTTTGATTGCCATTTTAATCTCCTCTTTGACCCACTGGTCATTCTGGAGCATATTGTTTAAATTCCATGTGATTTTATAGTTTCCAAAATTCCCTTTGTTATTGATTTGTGGTGTATTTCATTGTTGTCAGAGAAGATACTTGATGTGATTTCCATTTTTGAATGTTTAAGACTTGTTTTGTGGCTAGCATATGGTCTGTCCTTAAGACTGATTCATGTGCTTAGGAGAAGAATGTTTATTTTGCAACTGTTGGATGAAATATTTATAAATATCTATTAGCTCCATTTGGTCTATAGTGCAGATTAAGTCCAGTGTTTCGTAGTTGTCTTGTTATGTATTTCCCTCAGGCTTCAGATCTTTTTACCAGCTCAGTGTAGAGCCCTGGGGCCTGTGTGTCTATCTGATAGGATAAACCATGGTTATTTATTTTTGCCATTTTACGTCTCTTCAAGCTCTTGTTATGTCACTTGCACAGCTTTGTGAGTGAAAAGATATAAATATGATTTGGGATATTCTGCTTACAGGGTGATGAGAGGAGCCCAGAGAAAAAGATAAAATTTACCTGGTGCTCTTAGTGAGTCTCTTTTTGTGCTTTGTATTCTTTTAGGGGAATCTTCTGTTTAAGAAGTTTATCTTTTGACTTTATGTCTAGTATGTTCTGTTTATTGGCAAGGATAACTAATTCCTTATGGTTGTGGTTGTGCTTCCTTTCTCCAATCGAGAGAGACCAAAATATAAACTTAAGTGGTTTTTTCCTGCTGATCACTCATTATGCATTTTCTAGGCATCTTTTTCCTGGATTGCCTATTTATGTCCTCAAATCTCTTCTTACAAAATTCAGGTATATTATTGACCTTTACTTTCATTATTATATGTTTTCATTTTCTTTCACCAATACTATACAAGTAGTAATAGGGTGAGGAGCCACAGTGAGTAGGGTGAAATGAGCACAATTGTATATTGTGGCTCTCTTACTGAGCCTCACTAGTATTACCGATTATAGCATGAGATTGTATGTTTTTGTTGTTGAATGTATTTTTGCCAGTTTTTAACTACTTTTGTTTCTTTCCTGTCTTCCTGTCTTGCTTTTTTGTTGTTGTTGTTAGTTTAGGAGAAGGAAGATTTTGTAATCTGGCTTTACCATCTTTACCAAGAAGTTTGATTTACTGTATTATTTCAATTATGTGTACTTCAAATTTCTTATATATTTTTTCTGTTTGATCAGTCATGAGCTAAAAGGAGTTAAGGGTTCTATTACTATTATCTTTCTCTTCCTTTTGAATTCTCTACTAATTTTGCATTGCATATTTTGATGAATACTATTTGTTGTATAAAAGTTTATACTAATTCATTTTTTTTTTGGAAATAGTATACTTTATTTTTGTATTTTTGCCCCAAAGTCAGCTTTATCTGGTATTCATATTGTGACCCTCACTTTCTTCTTGTATTTGTCTCCTGTGTTTTTGTCTACTTTTTATTAACCTTGATTGAATCTGTAACCCAAGAGTCTTTTTTTGACTAATAGGTTAGTTTTCCTGATTGTATTTGTTGATACGATATGTATCAGTTTTGATTTATTCTTATGTTTCTGTAATAAACTCTATTTGGTTATGATGTATTTTTAAAATGTGATGTTAGATAATGCTGGCCAATATTTTATTTAGCACTTTTATGTTGATATGCATAAGTTGAATGGTTTGTACTTTAACTTTGTTATTGTGATAAAAACATATAACATTAAGTGCACCATCTTAACACTTTTTAAATGTACAGTTCAGCAGTGTTAAGTATATTCATCCTGTTGTGCAACAGATCTCTAGTAGTTTTCCATCTTGTAAAACTAAAAGTCTATACCCATTCAACACGAATTCCCTTTTCCTCTTCCTCCCAGTCCTTGGCAACCACGTTTGCACATCCTGTTTCTGATTTTGAATACTTTATATGAGTGGAATCATACAGTATTTGTGCTTATGTGACTGGCTTATTTCACTTAGCATAATGTCCTCGAGGTTTATCTATGTTGTAGTATGTAACAGGATGCCCTTTTTAAAGGCTGCATAATATTCTATTATATGTATATACCATCTTTTCCTTATTATTTTTCTTTTGATGGACATTTGAGTTGCTTCTACCTCTTGCTATTGTGAATAATGCTGTAATGAATGTGAGTGTGTAACTATCTCTTTAAAATCTTGCTTTGAATTCTTTTGGATATATTTCCAGAAGTGGGATTCTTGGACCATATGGCAACTGTATCATTAATTTTCTGAGAACCTCTATATTGGCTGTAGTGACTGTACCATTTGACATTCCCACACAGCGGTGCATAAGGATTCTACTTTCTCCACATCCACATCAGCATTTGTTATTTCCTATTCATTTGATAGTGGCCATCCTAATGTGTGTAGGCAATATCTCATGTGGCTGTGATTTGCATTTCTCATATGATTAGCATTGGTGACTATTTTTAATATGCCTATTGGACATTGTATATCTTCTTTGGTGGTTTGATTATTCAAGTCTTTTGCCCGTTTCTGAATTGGGTTAATAATAATTTTAATCCAATTTTTGTGTTGTTGAGTTGTAGGAGTTGTTTATGATTCTGGATATTAACCCTTCATTGATTATATATCTTAATAATGTTTTTGTCATCTTAGTTTTCACTACATATTCACTACATATTTTCTTTCTTATTCTCTAAAGTGTGTGTGTGTGTGTGTGTGTGTGTGTGTGTGTGTCTTACTTTGGTTGATTTGGAAGGTATATGTAGTCTTTTAAATTAGTTTATTGATTACCTTTATATTTTAAGATAATGTATCTAATACTGTCTCCTTTTTCATATTGCCCTACATATACAATTTTAGTATTTATTATTTTACATTGTCAAGATTGATAAAAATGTATATTCTATTATTTCACTATGATTCCTGTATCTCTTTAACTTGAGCTTTATATTTACATAGATTCAGCTCATCTTTTATATGCAACTTTTTTCCAAGTTCTCAGTCAATATGACAATCCCCACTTTACCTATAAGCCCATTGGTATAGGAAACTGTTGCTAGATGACTGTCTTAACTTCTAATTAAAATAGATTGGCTTTTTGGGATTATGATAAATCATTTTTCTTATATCTTTCATTAATTTGATGGGGCCTTAATCTCTGCCTAGCCATGTGAAATTTGTTTACTATCTTGATGTGGAGAGAGAGATTCAAAGTTGGTCCTTTCAACTTTAAAATCTCTTACTCTGTGACTCTGTGGTCAGAACCAACATGGGGATTATTCCTTTTATTGAGTTCGTTCAAACTATACTCTTAGAATCTAAAAAAATGAGCACAAGATAGGTTTATGGTTCCATGGGCTCACCATGAAATAGACTCTGATAAAATTCTAATTATTGCTTGATGCTGATATGCTTGCACTCTGACCAGTGAAAAAATAGTGGCATTATAGATTCCCAATAATTAATGTTAGTTGATGTGCAATTACCCATGTCTTAATATTTTAATCCTTGGTGCACAAGATAGTAGGAAGGATGCAGTATGTATTTGTGATATTATTTCAGAACTTTTCCACTAGAGTACCAGCCTTCCTTTTTATTCAAAAGGCTATAGGCTGATACGTTTATTTAGATCCAAAATTTGGTTACAAGGTTGTCATTCTCTACTCTGGTGATCAAGTCAACTCTCTGTTTGCCAGGCCGTATTATAGGAATATCTTACTTATTCAGATTAAATAGGAACCTTAGTGGTCTGGCCATCTCTTTGGTTTAAGGGAACTGATGATTATTTAGCTACCACTAAAGATACATATTCTTGTATGAGCTGTTTCATACCTTGGAAACATATATTATATTAGAAGAGACTTTACCAAGATCTCCAGACCAGGAAAAGTCAGAATTGCAGAGACAGTGCAGTTGTAGGTGATGGTTTCTCCCGTCTGTCCTCTAGAAGCCAAGATACATATTCTGAGAGTCATTACGATATTGCTGGTTTAGAAAATGTGCTTTGTCCTAAAAGACAGCATTCCAGCCCCTTAGAGTAGACTCCAATTGTCACTATAACTGAAGATCAACCATTGGTAGGTTATAGGATACATAATAAGAACAGTAAATACTATTGCATCAGTTTACAGCCAGCTTCTTTCATAGTGAAGTGAGTTCTGTGATTAGGAGCAATGCTATGGGAGAGATAACATGGTGTATGCAAGGTATTCAGTGAGGATAGATACTGGCATAGACATCATGGGCAAGTTTTACTGCCTAAAATTCTGCACACTTGGAGATTTTTACTTTCTAAGACCTCTAATACTCCCTGGAGTTGTAAAAATTTTGTTCTTCAGATGGTTGTCATATTACAGGCACCCTACATATTCATTTATGTAGGCCAGGCTTTTCTTTTATCTTACTGAATAAATTCTATCTAATGATATTAGCATATCACTCTTTCCATTCTGACCACAGCTCTCCTTTCCATTTTTATCTTGACTATACACATACCCAAAGTCTAACTGAACTGCACCTTTTCTCAACATGCATGGAAAAATCTAATTCTGCCTGTAAAGGCTCACAATATTTTAGATCTTTTGCAACTTTTCACAGCTTAGTTACTTGTGCGTATCTCTCATTCTGTAATTTGTTCCGTTAGCTTTATTTTACAAAGAAGAAAGCTGAGATTCAGAGTTTTAAGAGACTTATTCAAAAGTCCACGATGATACACTAGAGACTGATTAGAATAAAGGAAAAGATAATCAAAACCAAATAATACCTCTGTAGAAAGGAACTAACTTTTCTTTTTTTTCTTTTTATTACTTTATAAGATTGAGAGGTTAGTCATCTTTCTTTGTTAATACTTACTAGGAAAGATTTTGATAATATTCATTTGTGATCATTGTGATGTTTATGTTACTTGTACTTGATATTTATTTTTAATAGGAAAAACTCAAAAGAGAGGCAAAAGAAAACACAGCTACTCTTAAAGAAAAAAAAGACAAGGTAAGAGCATATAATTCTCATAGTTTTAAAACACCAATTCATTTTCTAACATCTACTTAGAAATGATTTTTTGTTTATAAGTAGGAAAATAACATTTTACATATATCATACAATTTCATTTTCTAAATTGTTTCTTGCTATTTATTAATTCAAAAGCATTTTAGCTAAAAATTTCAAAATTTTGTCATTTGGAGATTTGGAGAAGGTTTCAGTCTAATGCAGAAACAAAAAAGAAGAAAAAAAAGAAGGTTTCAGTCTTTCTCTACAATTCTTATTATAGTTTTAATTTAATTAGGTACCTCTGTGTTTCTCTCTTAAGAATTTTTTAATGTTAGAGGCAAAATATTTTCATAAACAATTCTAAAGTTTATTTAGATTATGTCTAATTTTGGGTTTTAAGGGGGCTTAATAAATGACATCCTGTTTTCCTCACTTATATTCTGAACCAATTGAGAAAGACAAGGGAGAATAAAAATAATATTTTTATTATTGAAGACTTTATTAAAAAGTATCAGTATTTTAAATACTGGAGAATGCAGTTTATATTTGAAGGCAATAGGATCTCTTAATCTTGAAATCCCAAATTAGACAAATTTATCTTCTGCCACAAGTAGAGCTTGACTAGCATAGGTCTACCCACTTGATCATCTGCTCTTGTAAAACTTAGGGTATAAAGGAGAAGAGCAGAATTTATGTGTAATTCTAATAGTTCTCAAGGGGAGTAATAAGGAAGAGGCTGAGCTGTATATGTCCAACTTCTCCTTTTCTTTAAATTCACCAATCATATTAAGTAATTTTTTCTCCCCTAAGGAATCAGGAAGTGGTTTGGAATGTTACCCTAGTGGTACTCCCTACATATGGAATGAAACATCAGTCATAGAGAAGAAGAATACCCCTCAGCTTCTAACCTATTTGATAATATAGGATCGTTGCAGAAGAATTTTGATTTAGCAAATTTTTGGTTAAAATGATTAAGAATTTTCTTTACATATAGTGATATAATCTCCTAAGTTCCCACAGAGGTTGCTCTGATTTCCTAAAGTTGTTATGAGAATTAAATGAGATGGTATTTGTAAAACACTTAAAATAGTGCTTGGGACATAGCACATGCCTTATAAATGTTTGTTTGAAAAATACAATAGAGAAAATTGTGAATTTTCTGGAAAGGGATAGTTCAGTATTGTCACATGCAGAATTTTCTTTAGGCTACCAGGGAAATGTCAAATTCCAGATATGGCCACAAGGTGGTGCAGTGACCTTAAATTGTCATTCTCCTACCGGTAGGGAGGAACAATTTGTCCATTAAAGCAGTTACATTTTGGCGGTTCCAAAGTTTACCCCTGATGAATCCAGAGAGCAGTAAAAAAATTGCTCTCATCAAAATTTTGTCATCAACTATGATGTATAAATATGTAGGGAAAAGGATACAGAAATGCAATTCTGAAAAAAATCATACTTGCTAGAAAAAGGATTATGAAATGACAGATCACTAGAATTGCGCAGGAAAGATATAAGCCATCTCATTTAGCCTCTTGATTTGTAGATGAATACATTTAAGCTTGGAGATACTTGAAGATTTACTTAAATAATCTGGAAAGATAGGAAAGATCTAGGAGAAAAGACCATATGATGTACCTGGCTCCTAGTTCAATGATTTTTTTATAGTACATGTAGTTGCCTCTTTATCCTATACTCTAATTTAAAAGCACTGAAAGTTCAGCCACCATGCTTTCAAATTTTGTCCTTGTATTCCCTTTTTGTGTGTGTGTGCTCTAGAGAATTCAGAGAAAGGAGAGATGATCTCAGAAGAACACGGTCCTGTAAAGGAGGGCTCTATAATGAAAGGCAGTAGGAGAACTGAAAGAACACGATTCTAGAAAAAGGGGAATTTGAGTTTCACAGCTAACTAGCTGTGGAATTGAGTAAATTAACATGCCTCAATTTCCTTACAATTTCCTTATGAATAATTGCCACGATTGTATTCGTGGAGATGGTGGCGACCAAAGAAACTGTAAAATAGAAAGTGATGAGCATGAGTTTCATGTAGAATCCCACTAAAGCAACTATTACTAGCTTTTACTAGAAAGTTAGGTCAGGTGCTAAAAGAAGCTGTATACAAAGGTAGAGTGAAAGAGAACTGAGGAAACTGAGTTGAAAAAATGTCAAGTAGTTAGAGTAAACTTGCAATTTATTTATTTAGAATTGAAGCAAATAGCCATTTTCTCAGTTTTTTCCCTGAAAATTTTTCTCATTCTTTACTTTCATAATTATTCTCCTTGCTTTTGGAGGCAAGTTAGGCTGGTGGATAGGAAAAGGCTGATTTTTTATAGGTGAAAAAGAAGAAGTATCAATGTATGAAAGAGAATGAATGAAAATTAGAATAGATTTCCTTCTGACTTTTAGGCTATTGTAATGAACCATAGATTAGGGCTTTTTGCCACCAGGAGTAAGGATTTTTTATTTTTATTTTTTAAAGAGAATCCTCAACTTTTGGTCAGAGAGTTGAGATATCTTGTTTTCATTTTTAAAAATTTAACTTTTATTTTAAGTTCAGGGGTACATGTACAGATTTATTATATAGGTAAACTTCTGTCATGGGGGTTTGTTGTACAGATTATTTTGTCACCCAGGTATTAAACCTATACCCGTTAGTTATTTTTCCTGATCCTCTTCATCCTCCCATCCTGCATGCTCCCATAGGCCCCAGTGTGTTTTGTTGTCTCCCTCTATGTGTCCATGTGTTCTCATGATTTAGCTCCCACTTATAAATGAGGCCATGTGGTATTTGGCTTTCTGTTCCTGCATTAGTTTGCTAATAATAACGACCTCCAGGATATCTTATTTGTTTTCATAGAGGCTCTGTGAAGACAGGCAGGGGCAGATAACATTTGCATCTTAAATGGACAAGTAAAGTGACAAAGAAGATAACTGTAACTTATTCAAACTTATCTAGTCAGTGATAAATTTAGGGATAAATTTGCTTATTTTGTTGTGAATTCTACTAGCTGCTGCACTTTAATTAAATAAATAAATAATTAATGTGACATTTAGTGATGGTTTTATTCATTCTTGTTGTTCAATGCAGAAAACACAAACATCTTTATTGGAAACACCTGAAATTTATTGGAAATTGGATTCTAAAGCAGTTCCTTCACAAACTGTATCTCGAAATTTGACATCAGCTGATCATGGCATATCCAAAGATAAAAGAGACTATCTGTGGACATCTGCCAAAAATACTTTATCTACACCATTGCCAAAGGTTTGTGTCTAAATTTTCCATGTTAGTAGTAATTTTTTAAATAAATAAATAAAGTTCTGTTATCACCATATACCTGGCATCACGCACACATATATAACTATGTGAAACTTTCTTGAAAGTTTCAATTTTTTTTGTGGTATCAGCATGAAATGTAAAGACAAGGTCTTGCTGTGTTGCCTAGGATGGTCTTGAACTCCTGGCCTTAACTCATCCTCCTGTCTTGGCCTCCCAAAGTATTGGGATTATAGGTGTAAGCCACTGTGCCTGGCCTTCAACATGAAATTGTTTCATTTTTTTCGATCACTGTCCACAACTTAATGTCATCTTGGGCAGATTTCATAACTTAATAGTTATTTATCAGTGTTTAAGGCCCTGACACAGGAAATCTGATTCTGACTTGACATTTTATAGCATCACCACAGTTACTACTTCCCTTTGCTGTTTACCCCAATCATCTTGCATCTGTAGTCCTTAGCAGTCATCTTGGAGCAGATGCCTCTAGCAAAGTAGCTCAGTTCTGACTGTCTTTCATATAGCCACTTAATCCATGGGGAATTCATACAACTTTGCCATGCTAAATGGCAGTGCAGATGCTTTACTTTTGATCTCTCTTTCCTCTCTCTCGTTTCCTTTTCCTCTCCTCAGCTAGATACAAAGACAAACAAATTTGCTGCCTACATTCATATCTAACTAGGGAATGAGATGCCAGTCTTTCTTTCTTGGAAGCACTCCTAGTATTCTTTATAAAGATGCTCTTGGAGTTCCTGCCTCACTTGTCTTGGGAGTTGAAAAGGATCTCAATTGTCTCCATCCCACTAAGCTTAAATGTTATGCCTTTTCCTTCTCAGTTTCCCAGTTGTGTTTGATGCTGTCTGCAAGTCTCTGAGACTTTGTTTTTCTTCATTTTTTTTCTATTCCATATCAGTTGAATTATATTCAGGCTCATGGATTCTTCTTCTGCTTGCCCAAATCTGCTATTGAGCCCTTCTAGTAAGTTTTTCATTTCAGCTATTGTATTTTTTAATTTGAGAATTTCTATTTGGTTCTTTTGATAATTTATTTCTTTTTATTGATATTCCATTTAGTGAGATGTTGTTTTCATGCTTTTCTTCATTTCTTTGACATAATTTTCTTTAGCTCTTTGAACATATTTAAAATAGCTGACTTTAAATCTTTGTCTAGTTAAGTCCAATGTCAAGGCTTCCTCAGGGAGAGTTTCTGTTGTTTGTTCTTTTACTTTTCTATTTGGGCCATACTTTCTTCTTTCTTTGCATGTCTCATATTTTTTGTTTAAACTGGCCATTTAAAAATATAACAACTCTGGAAATCAGATTCTCTCCTATTCCCATGATTTGTTGTTGCTACTTGTTGTAGTTATTGTTTGTTTTGTGACTTTTCTAGACTAATTCTGTAAAGTTTGTATTTTTTGTTGTGAGTGCCACTAAAGGTTCTCCTTGATTAGCTTAGTTTTTAGCTAATGTTTGGACACAAATTTCTTCAAATGCCTAGAATCAATAAATTTCCCAATCTTTGTCAAAGGTCTCTATTATATGTGTGTAAGGGCATGCTTTCAACACTTAGCCAGGTAGTTGACAACTCTGCCTTAGCTTTCCATTCCTGCTTGTACAGAACCTCAAGATTAGCCAGTGGTGAAAACTTAGGGCCTTTTCAGGGCCTTCCTGAGCCTGTAGATAGCCCTACACATATGCGTGGCCTTCTATATTTCCAGGAATATATCAAGGCTTTTCAAAGCTTCCCCATGGATATTTCATCTCCTAGCTTTTCTTTCAAGGTTTTTGGTTAGTCTTTTGTCTGTCCCAACTATTCATCACTGCTTCACGTTGCTGCAAAGTTAAAACGTTTGTTGTTTTTGACAAATTCTGCCCCCTACTTCACACACACACCAAGGAGAAGGCATTTTTTTCACTAGTGAGCCCTCAGATTGAATGTTATCAGCTATCAGCCTTGTAAGTGGGATCTTGCAGAGACTCACCAGACAAATCAAATAATGACAATTCTTTGGGAATAAAGCTTTGAAAGAGCTTCAGTTCTGTTCTGTTCTGTCTGGTGGTTGCCAGGCTGCACCAGGAACGTGGGCTGTTATTCTTTAAGGATAACATAGAGCTAGAGCAGGGGATGGGACTGGGGAAGTTAAGACACCACAAAGTTTGGGGTTCCTAAAGAGGTTTAGCCATTTTATTTTATTTTTTTAAAGAATAAGCACTCTCCAGGTGGCTGCAAGCCTTTGGTTAATTTCCAGAGTTCTGAAAAAAACTGATTCCGACAAGTTTTTACCAATATTTTTATGGCTTTTTATGGAGGAGTGAATTTTTAGAGCTCATTACTCTGCCATTTGTACTGATGTCTCTGACCTTAACTTTTTAAATTTAATTTAATTTAATTTTTGTTTTTGTTCTGTTGCCTGGGCTGGGCTGCAGTGGCATGATCATGGCCCACTGCTACCTTGAACTCCTGGCTCAAGCAATTCTCCTGCTTCAGCCTCCTGAGTAGCTGAGGCTATAGGGATGGGCCACCATACCTGGCTATGTTTTTTTAATTAAAAAAAATTTTAGAGTTGGGGTCTTGCTATGTTGCTCAGACTAGTTTTGAACTGGCCTCAAGCAATCCTCCTGCCTTGGTCTTCCAAAGTGCTGGGATTACAGGCATAAGCCACTGTACTTGGCTTTTGACCTTACTTTTTAAAGATACTTTTACAAATTATAAAAATTACAAGATAGTATAGAATGTGAAACAATGACTAATGTGAATTACTTTACCAATATAAAAATAAGCAAGCATATTTTCTCACAAAGTAATAAGGAGTTTTGTAGAGAGAGCAAAGCTCACTCAGTTATTTTTTGCGATCATGATTAGAAATATTAAGGCCCCTAAGATTGTTGATTGCTGAATCTGGAGTGTGTCTGTCTCTCTGTTTCACTCTTTCTCTTTCTTATTTTCTTCAGCAAGTTAAAGGAAAGGCAGAGAAAGTCTACCATTGTAAAATTTTTGAAGAAAGACAACTTATAGTATCAAAAACATTTGAATTAAATTCTTATCCAAAATTTTTGCCTCATATACTTGCCAATAATAATGGAGGTTTCTGATTGCTAAGGACTCAAATTGCCTTAAAATTATTTGTGAAACCCTTTATTAATAATGCATATTTTATTTGATATGATAATGTATTGTTTTTTATTTTTGGATAGGCATATACAGTGAAGACACCAACAAAACCAAAACTACAGCAAAGAGAAAACTTGAATATACCCATTGAAGAAAGTAATAAAAAGAGAAAAATGGCCTTTGAATTTGATATTAATTCAGATAGTTCAGAAACTACTGATCTTTTGGTAAAAATTTTACAAATAATATTTAGTATTTATTTATATTACTTATTTGTATACTATTTTCCTTGATATACATGTATAATATATTTACATAGTACCTACCATTGCAATACTGATATACAGTGGAGCTCTGCTAAAATGCAGATCCTTGTGCTTTTGCAGCATTTCAGAAAAATTAGGGTTCAAATAATTTCCCTGTAAATTTCAGAAAACCTGGCACTTTGAAAATACTTGATATAGCACAATGGGCATACGATATGATTAATCATTGTCTTGTTTTCTAGAAGAATGCCATAAAGGAGTTCTTACTATATTTTTAAAAAGAGAGATGGAGTGAATATTTTACTGTGCCACATCTGTTATTTAGGCATCCCCTCTATTTTGCATATTATATTTGCTCCTTTTACATCACTGGTTGATATTTATATCAAGGTATTGGTTGACAACTATAACATTTCCATCACTCTAAAGACGCTAATGTATTAAGGACAGCATGTTTAAGCAGGCTATTTCCTCTAGCACTTTGTATCACTAATTACTCCCATTCACATATACCACTGTTTTCTGAAGGCATAATAATGGTTTATTGAGAATAATGAAGCTTAGATTCATTTAATTTTTTTAAAAAGGTGAACCATACCAGAGTAAATGGAGCAATGCACCAAAAATTCTTAATGACAAAATCCCAGTTAAATTCACTTGTTTTATTATTCCCACTTATAACTGGAAGATCCTTCAAGCTTTTCTACTACTTTGGGACCCTCTATTTTCATTTTTTTCTGGAATAATGAGTAGTTGAAGTCTTAAAACCCTAACTATTGAAGTTAACATATAGAGTCCCTACTTCAGAACCCCTTTGTTTTATAGATAATTATTAACATCTTAACAATTAAAACTGTGAACCAGGTACTATTGTAAACACTTTATACAACGAAGATTACTTTAATTATTTCTTATAACAATTCCAGCCTTTAGAAATACAGTTGGCCTTCTGTATTCACAGGTTCTACATCTGTGTATTCAACCAACTACAGGCCAAAAAATTTGAAAAAAATAAAAAATAACAATTCAGTAGAAAATAATATAAATAAGAAAGCAATACAACATAACTATTTATATAGTGTTTACATTGTATTGGGTATTATAAGTAACCTAGAGATGATTAAAGTATACAGGAGGAAGTACATAGGTTACATGCAAATATTATATCATTTTACATAAACATCCACAGATTTTGGCATGCATGGAGGGATCCTGATCCAATCCCCCATGGATACTAAGAGATCACAGTATATACTGTTCTTTCCAGTTTACAGATGAGGAAACTGAGTCACACAAGTATATTTTTCAAGATCACATAGTTAGTAAGACATGGAACCAAAATTTGAACACAGTCTGGCTTCATAGACTATGTAAGTCATTGCACATGATAACTGCCAATTCAAAATGTAGTCCAGATATATAAAAATGTAATGAGAATTAGAAAGAAAATGAGCTTTAGAATTAAACATTCTAGGATTGTAATCCCTGTTATTATTCTAGCAGTTTGAGTTTAGGCCAATTTCTTAGCTGATCTGAGATTCAGAATGATTCAACATGATTTCATTTCATTTCTAAAAGGAGCATCACAAACTTGCAACACAATAAACATATTACAGTATTATAGAATTGCACACAATTGTTCAAACTAATCTAAAAACACATTTAACAATCAGTTTCCTGGTTATAATTATTATATGAACCTATTAGTCATTTTGTAATTTTCTTAGCTTATGTAGTTAAATTTTGAACATTCAAATTATAAAAATTAAGATTTAAAAATGGGTTGTTGAGCATGACCTCAGGAAGATGGTGGAGTAGGAAGTGCCAGGAATCCATCTCTCTACCTAGACAAAAAGTATACTGGCAGAAACTGTCTGAAGTAACTATTTTATAAATATGCAGTCTTATTTGAATGTTTATAGCTTCCAGGGGAAAGGTTAGCTGGTAAATTGCAGTTAATTTAGGTTGATTTCAGCCTAAAGTATGATAGCAGCTACCAGTCTCCCCAGCCTACAGTCCTGTGTCAGGAACCCATGCTCATGTTCCTTGAGTGACTTGCTGTGCCAGAGGAGGCAATAGGACTTGTCCTTCAAACATCAGAGTTCAGTGTTTCAACCCCCACTGGCTGAAGCAACTTCCAGGAATTTACATGAAGCACATCGATCTTTTTTTTTTTTTTCCTTTTCTCTTTTTCCATCTTTACCCTTTGGGAAGCCAGGCATTTAAGGATTAGGATATTCAAAAGCAAAGCAAAAAGGAATTTAGCTATAGCACATGTTTAAGCAAAGAGGCTTAAAAAAGACTGGAGAAGACCATAAGCTTTATCTCAGGCTGATCCCTGGCACAGACTTTCAACAGTAAAACAAAAGAAAACAGAACACAAACAAAAACAGAAAATCCTGGGGAAGAGGGAAAATCTTATTTCCAGAGTTACCAAAGTATAATATTCAAATGTCCAGTTTTCAACAACAAGGGCCAGGCACAATAGCTCACGCCTGTAATTTCACCACTTTGGGAGGCCAAGGTAGGAAGGTTTCTTGAGGCCAAGAGTTTGAGACTAAGTTGGGCAACAGTGAGACCCTCTCTATACAAAAATTTAAAAAATTAGCCAGGTGTGGTGGCACATGGCCTGTAGTCTAACTACTCAGGAGGCTGAGGTAGAAAGATCACTTGAGCCCAGGAGTTCAAGGTTATAGTCAGCTATGATCATGTCACTGCACTCCAGCCTAGGTGACAGAGACCTTGTCTCTAAAAATTTTTTTAAACCAAAAGACCAATAGTAACAAATCATAAGGCATACAAATAAATAGGAAAATATGATCCATTCAAAGGAACAAAACAAACCAACAGAAATTATCCTTGAGGAAGCTCAGACATTGGAATTACTAGACAAAGACTTCAAAACAGCTGTCTTAAAGTAGCTCAAATTGCTAAAGGAAGACATGGACAAAGAAAAAAAAACCCTAATTGTGTATGAATAAAATGAGAATATTGATAGAGAGTTAGAAATTATAAAAAGAACCAGAAAAAAACTCTGGAACTGAAAGTACAATAACTGAAATGAGAAACCCACTAGAGGGATTTAAAAGCAGATTTGAGTAAGCAGAAAAAAGAATTGGTGAACATAAAGATAGACAATTGAAGTTACTGAGTCTGATAAATGGCAAAAAAAAAAGAAAGAAAAAGAAAAGAAAAGTGAACAGAGCCTCAGAGTCTTGTAGCACACCATCAGCTGGGCCAATATATACATTGTAGGAATTCCAGAAGGAGAAGAGGGAGAGAGGAAGAGGTGGGGGGAGGAGGTGGGGGGGGTAGACAGAGAGAGAAAAAGAGAGAGAGAGGTAGAAAGAGTTATATGAAGAAATAAATGCTAAAAACTTCCCAAATTTTGATGAAAGACATGAATATACAAATTCATGAAGCTCAACAAACTCCAGTAAGCCCCCATCAAGACATTTTATAATCAAACTGTTGGGAGAAAAAATGAATCTTGAAAGCAGCAAGAGAGATGCAACTCATTACATGCAAGTTATTCCCAACAAAATTATCAGCTGATTTTTCATCAGAAATGTTAGAGGCCAGAAGACAGTGAATTTATATATTCAAAGTGCTGAAAGACCAAAATTATCAACTGAGAATTTTATATCCAGCAAAACTGTCATTCAAAATGAAGTAGAAATTGAGATATTTCCAGATAAACAAAAGCCATAAAGAGTCTGTTACCACTAAACCTGCTCTTCAAAAAGTACTAAAGGGACATCTTCAGATGGAAAGGCTGCTAGACAGTGAAGCTGTATGAATAAATAAATATCTCTGGTAAACGTAAATACATGGGCAATTTATAAAAGCTAGTAGTATTGTTATTCTGGTTTGTAACTTCAGTTTTTATTTTCTATATGATTTTAAAGACAAATGCATATAAATGGTTAATTTATGTTACTAGGCACACAATGTATAAAGATGTAGTTTGTGACATCAATAACAGAAAATGGGCTGGGCACAGTGGCTCACACCTGTAAACCCAGCATTTTGGGAGGCTGAGGCAGGTGGAAGTTTGAGACCAGCCTGGGTAACACAATGAGATCCTGTCTCTACAAAAAATATGGAAATTAGTCAGGCATTGTGGTGCACATCTGTAGACCCAGGTACTTAGGAGGCTGAGGTGTAAGGATCATTTGAGCCTAGGAGGTCAGGGATGCAGTGAGCCATAATCACACCACTGACCTCCAGCCTGGGTGACAGAATTAGATCCTGTCAAAACAAAACGAAACAAAACAAAAAACCAAAAAAAAAAACCCCAAAAACAAAACAGGGAAGATGGAGCTGTGTAGGGGCAGAGTTTTTATAGGCTATTGAAGTTCAGTTGGTATAAATTTGAATTAGATTGTTATAACATTAGGAAGTTAAATGTAATCTCCATGGTAACTACAATGAAATTGTATAATATACACAAAAAGAAATGAGAATGGAATCAGAATGTTCAAGTACAAAAGTCACCTAAGTGGAAAATAAGACAGTAATGGAGGAGACAAAACCCTATAATAAAGGAGACAAAACCCTATAAGACATATTGAAAACAAATAGCAAAATTCAGAGCTATGTCTTTCCTTATATATCATTACTTTAAATGTAAATAGGTTATACTCTCCTATCAAAAGATATAGATTGGCAGAATATATTTTAAAAACATGAAAACTATATGCTGTTTTCAAGACACTCATTTTAGATCCAAAGCCACAAATTGATAAAACGTGGAAGAATGGAAAAAGATACTCTGTGCATATAGTAACCAAAAAATAGCTGAAGTGTCTATACTACTATCAGACACAATAGACTTTAAATTAAAAAGTGCAAGAAACACAAAGGACATTAATAATAAAAAGTTTAATATAGCAAGAAGATATGACAATTTTAAACATGTCCACGCCTAATAACAGACCTTCTAAATATATGAAGCAAAACTTCATAGAATTGAAGGGAGAAATAGACAGTTCTAAAATAATTGTTGGACACTTCAGTAACCCACTTTCAATAATGAATAGAACAACCAGACAGAAGATAAGGAAATAGAGGACTTGAACAACACAATAAGCTAATTAGGTCTAACAGACACGTATAACATTCTACCCAACAACAACAGCATACATATTCTTTCAGGTGCCCACGAGACATTCCCCAGGATAGATCATATGTTAGGTCACATATCTCATAGGTTTTAAAGGATAGACATTACACAAGATATTTTATTTGACCACAATGGGATGCAGTTAGAAATCAATAAGATAAGGAAAACTGGAATATTTACAAATTTGTGGAAATTAAACAACACACTCTTAGCCAATCAGTGGGTCAAAGAAGAATTCACAAGGGAAATTAGAAAATACTTAGAGATTAATGAAAAGGACAACACGATATACCTAAACTTATGGGATACAGCAAAAACAGTGCTCAGAGGGGAATTTGTAGTTATAAGTGCCTATTAAGAAAGATCTCAAATCAGTAACCTAACTTTATACCTTAGTAAATAACTAGAAAAAAAAGAGCAAACTAAACTCAAACCTAGTAGATTGAGGGAAATAATAAAGATTAGAACAGAGCTAAGTTAGAGAATAGAAAACAAGAAAGTCAATGAAACCAAAAATAGTTGGTTCTTTGAAAAGATCAACAAAATAGGCACACCTTTAGCTAGAGAGAGAGAACAAAATTAAAAATGAAAGTGGGGATACTACTGACCATTCAGAGATAAAATGAATCATAAGACAATACTATAAATAATTGTATGCCAACAAATTAGATAACCCAGAAGAAATGGAAATATTCCTTATAACTCACAAATTCCTTAGATGAACTCAAAAAGAAATAGAAAAACTCTATAGACCTGTAACAATTAAAGAGTTTAAATTGGTAATCAAAAACCTCAACAAAGAAAAGTTCTGGACCAGTTGGCTTCATTGATAAATTCTACCAAATATTTAAAGAATTAACACTAGAGCTTCTGGATAACTGAACACAGGGAATTTCCCACAGGGTGGCACACCCAAGAAAGGCATGAAAATGCCATGCACCTTCCCCCATACCTTGCCCTACGCATCTCTTTATCTGTATCCCTTGCATACAGATAATATTAGTAATCACCTCACAGGTTTTTTTGAGAATAAGTTAAATAATGCTTATAAAATGTTTAGCAGATCATCTGGCACAGGGCAAATGATCAATTAATATTAAAATTGTGATTATTATTACTGGAAGCTTGAATCCAAATACACTGATAGAGGAGTATAAATTGGTAAAAACTTCTCAGAATAAAAATTTGACATATATGTTAAGACCTTAAAAATAATTAACATCAATTCTTCTTAAATTCTTCCAAAAAGTTGAAGAAGGAACACCTCCTAACTCATTGTATGAGGCCAGCATTAATTACCTTGATACCAAAGCATATAAAGGCACCACAAGAAAGGAAAATTACAGACCATTATCTCTTATGAATTAGATGTAAAACTACTCAACAGAATATTGGCAAATCAAATTCAATAGCATATTAAAAATTATTTGCCATGGCCAAGTGGAATTTATCCCAGGAATGCCAGGGAGGTTCAACATAAGAAAATAAAGCAGTGTAATAAACCACATTAATAGAGCAAAGGAGAAAATAGCCATATCATCATCGTGATGCAAAAAAAGGTACCTGACAAAATCCAACATGCTTCATGGTAGAAAACCTCTCAGAAAATTAGGAATAGAGGGAAATCTCCTCAACATGATAAAGGGTATTTATGGAAACCCCTAGCTAACATCATACTCAATGGTGAAAGACTGAAAGACTTACCCCCTAATATTAAGAATGAGGCAGGGTGCCCACTTTCACTGCTGCTATTCAACATTGTACTGTAAATTCTAACTAGAGATACTATAAAAGAAAAAGCAATAGAAGGCATTCAGATGGAAAGGAAGAGGTAAAACTGCCTCTCTTCACAGATGACATGATCCTATGCATAGAAAATTGCGAAGACTCTTTAAGAAAGCTATTAGAGCTAATAAATAAATTCAGCAAAGTTGTAGGGTACAATATCAACATACAAAAATTGATTATGTTTTTATATACCAGTGATGAACAATCAAAAAATGAAATTAAGAAAGCAATTCTATTCACAATAGCATCTAAAAGAATTTAGATACTTAGGAACAAATCTAACCAAGGAAGTAAAATACTTGTACACTGAAAATTACAAAACACTGGTGAGAGAAATTTTGAAAGACCTACATAAATGGAAAGACATCCTATGTTTATTGATAGAAAGACTAAATATTGTTAAGATGTCAGTAGTACCCAAATCTCCAGATTCAATGCAATTTCTATAAAAATTCCAACAATTTTTTTTGCATAAATGGAAAAAATACTCAAATTAATATGGAATTGCAAAGGGCCCCAAAAGGCTAAAACAGTCTTGAAAAATAAGGATAGAGTTGGAGGACTCACAGTTCCTAACTTTGAAACTTACTACAAAGCTAGTAATTAAAACAGCATAGTACTTGTATAAGGTCAGACATGCAGACCAATGGAATAGAATAGAGAGCCTAGAGATAAACCCTTACACACATAGTCAGTTGATTTTTGACAAGAGTGCCAAGACCATTCAATGGGGAAGGAACATTTTTTTCAACATATGGTGCTGGGAAAACTGTCCACATGTCAAAAGAATTAAGTTGGATCCTTTATATCATATAAAAAATGACTCAAAATGAATGAAAGACCTAAACTTAAGAGCTAAAACTATAAAACTATAGATGAAAACACTGTCAAAATCTTCATGACATTGGATTTGGCAGCAACTTTTATGGATGACACCAAAAGCACAGGTAATGAAAGAAAAAAAAAGATAAATTGGACTGCATCAAAATTAAGAACTGTTGTGAATTAAAGGAGACTATCAAGAAAGTGAAAAGACAAGGTAAATAGTGAGAGGAAATATTTAAAAATCATATATATGACAAGGGATTGATATCTAGGATATATAAAGAACTCCCACAATTAATAACCACAAAAAGTCCCAATTGAAAAGTGGGGAGAAAAGATTCGAATAGCCATTTCTCCAAAGATGAAACATAAATGGCCTATAAACACATGAAAAGATGAATGCTACGAAGAGTCATGAGGACAGATGATAAGGTTTTGTTGTTTTAAATTGAATTAACTTATTAATCATTTTTATATGGAGACTCATGATGAATAATCAATTACCTTGCACTAAGTAAAATTGTAACGATAGTTTAAACCACATGATTTTAAAGATAATTTATCTTGTTTAAGCTGGTCAGTTGGTACACACGGATTCTGAGTATATCTGCAAAGGTAGCTCTATGACTTATTTATTGAATTCTGTTGAAATCTTAGATTTATAAAAATCTGTTTGAAATTTCTCATCCATGAAGCTTCTGAAGTTTTTGTTAAATGTGGCTTTAATGAGCATGAAAAAATTGTGTGAACTGACTGCTTACATGACTAAATTGTGTTTCATATTCATTAAGAGAAGGGTTTCTGGAGCCAGATTACCTGAATTTGAATTTCCTTCCACCTCTTCCTAGCTATATAATCTAGGGTACATTACTTAATATTTGTATGCCTGAGTTTTCTCACTTGCAAAATGGGGATAATGGTATACCTACTTTATAAAATTGTTATGAAGATTAAAAGGAATTAAAATATGCAAAGTGATTAAAATAGAGACTGGTACTAGAAAGTACTAAATAAGTGTTAGCTATCATTATTTGGGAGAATTACAATAATTGTAAATTAAGTGACAACATTATATTTATTTGTTATTTTGGTATAATACACATAAAACTTACCATCTTAACTATTTTTAATTATATAGTTCAATGTTATTAAATACATTTATAATGTTGTGTAACCATCACCACCATCCAGCTCCATAACTCTTCATCACAACTAAAACCTTCTACCCATTAAACAATAACTCTTTATTCCACTTTCCCCCAGGCCCTGGCAGCCACCATTCTACTTTCTGTCTCTATGATTTTCCCTACACTAAATATCTCATATAAGTAGAATCATACAGGATTTGTTCTTTTGTGACTAGTTTTTTTTTTCATTTATGTCCTCAAGGTTTATCTATGTTGTAGCATATATCAGAATTTTCTTCCTTTTTGAGGCTGAATAATATTCCATTGTATGTATACACCACATTTTGCTTATTTATTCATCCATGGATGGATACTTGATTCATCCATGGATGGATACATGGATGGATACATGGATGGTTGCTTCCATGTTTTAACTATTGTGAATAATGCTGCTATGAACATGGGTGTACAATTATCTCTTCAAGACTCTGCTTTCAATTCTGTTGAGTATATATCCAGAAGTGGAATTGCTGGATCATAGATAATATTATAAGATTTTTTAGAATTATAAATACTTGTTATAAGTTATAAATGTGAGTTTGAATAAACAGGGTCAGGGAAGGAGGACAAGATGGCATTATAAAGACTCTGAAACTGAAATAGAAATCAGTAGAGAAATGCTACTCGCTATACATGTCTTGTATTTCACATAGCCTTTCAGTAATATAGTTAATAGAATAAAAATCTAGGTCCTTTCTTGGCCAATTGATTTATTTTGTTACTGTTTTCTTTGTTTGGTCTTCTTTCTTCTCTCTATAATCTTCTTTCTCTTTCCTCCTCCCTTTGCCCTTCTCCCTTCTACATCCTTCCTCTTTCTACTCTTTGTTCTCCTCACATGTGATATGTTGACAAAATGTTAATAATATAATATTAATGGTGGTAAACCCAACATCATATTTTTTTATTTTTCTTCAAGAGCATGGTTTCAGAAGAAGAGACATTGAAAACACTGTATAGGAACAATAATCCACCAGCTTCTCATCTTTGTGTCAAAACACCAAAAAAGGTAGCTTTTAAATTTTATTTCAGAAAGCAAATTTTAAAAGCTGCGCTTAAAAAAATTAAACATGTTATGATTTTTAAATTTTATTTTGTATTCAGGCCCCTTCATCTCTAACAACCCCTGGATCTACACTGAAGTTTGGAGCTATAAGAAAAATGCGGGAGGACCGTTGGGCTGTAATTGCTAAAATGGATAGGAAAAAAAAACTAAAAGAAGCTGAAAAGTTATTTGTTTAATTTCAGAGAATCAGTGTAGTTAAGGAGCCTAATAACATGAAACTTATAGTTAATATTTTGTTCTTATTTGCCAGAGCCAAATTTTATCTGGAAGTTGAGACTTAAAAAATACTTGCATGAATGATTTGTGTTTCTTTATATTTTTAGCCTAAATGTTACCTACATATTGTCTGGAAACCTGTCATTGTATTCAGATAATTAGATGATTATATATTGTTGTTACTTTTTCTTGTATTCATGAAAACTGTTTTTACTAAGTTTTCAAATTTGTAAAGTTAGCCTTTGAATGCTAGGAATGCATTATTGAAGGTCATTCTTTATTCTTTACTATTAAAATATTTTGGATGCAAATATGTGCTTCTTATTGATTCTGTTAGGTCCTATAAACAGCTCATCATTATAATTTTGAGGGAATATTATTCATTTTAAAGTCTTGAGAGCATTGTAGAGGAGTTTTGTACTTCTGAGGCAGCTTTGACTTTTATTTTATGAAATTGAGAAATGGCTTTTAGTGGCAGGAAAAAGTGGCTATACCAGTATGACTTCCTGAAATATTTAATTTATACAACATTTATTAAGCAAATATTGATTAATGTTTACTAAGAGTCAAACAGAGTTCTAGATACTGGGGATGTAATAGTGAACAAAACAGAAAAATAACTTGTGTTTTCCTAGAGCTTACATTCTGGTGAGGGAAATAGACAATTAACAAAATAAATAAAACACAGTATATTAGTTAATGATAACTGCTAAGAAGAAAAATAAAACAGGGAAGAGTATTAAGGAGTATAAAGAAGGCTATGTTTTAGGTATGATATCCCTTACTGAAGTGACATTTGAGTGAAGATATGATTAAAACAGCAACTGAGCCTGGGGTTACCTAAGGGAATAACATTTCTCATAGAAGGAATAGGAAGTACAAAGGCCCAGAGGTGGGAGTGTGCCTAGCATATCTGGGAAGCAGCAAGAGCCCAGTATTGGGAAGGATAGTGAGGAAAAGGAAGAGTAGAAGGAAGAGAAGGCCTAATAGTTAATGGGATGAGGATTTTGAGTGGGCAGATTATGTAGCACTTTAGGCCACTGTAAGAACTTTGGCTTCTCTGAATATGATGTGACATTAGTAGATGATTTTGAGCAAGGAAGAACCATGATCTGACTTATGTTTTAACAATATCTTTCTGGCTGCTATATTGGGAACAGATTGAAAAGGGGACATAAATAAACAGGAGATTATTTTAGTAATGCCTGTGAAAGATGGTAATGGCTTAAACAGGAGCAAGAGCAGCAGAGGAGTAAAGTAGTTAACTTTTGGATATATTTTGAAGATATAGGTAGAATATGAAAGAAAGAGAATGGGCAATATTTTTGGCCTGAACAGCGTAGTTTTGCACATGTTAGGTTTGAAATACCTGTGAGACATCCAAATAGAGATGGTAAGCAGGCTTAGAGACAAGTCCAGACTAGTGATATAAATTTGGGAGTCAACATCATATTTAAAGCTATCAGACTGGATGAGAACATTTACAGTCATGGGAGTGAGTGTACCTAGGAAAGAGAACAGGTCAGAGAGATGAGAAGGGGCCATCAAAGGACTGGCCAGAGTGGTAGTAAAAAAAGTAGGCTATGGTTTCTTGGAAGCCAAGCAAGAAAGTATTTCAAAGAAGAGGGAGTGAAAAATTGTGTTAAATGCTAATCAGAGGTAAAGTAAAATTGATTAATGTGTTATTAATATGAAGGTCATTGGTAATCTTAATGTCAGTTTTAGTAAAGTGGAGCTTGATTGGAAGGGCTTAAAGGAAAAAGGGGGAGAGTAAGCAGAGACAGCTATTTCTATCAGGTGTAATAAACTCAAGAAGTTGTACTTCACATGAAGATGATAAATAGGGAAGTTACTGGAAAGGGAAATGGATCAACAGAAGGTATTTTTGTTAAGACATAAGAATTAATAGCATATCTAAATAATTAGAGGAAGATTCAGAATGGGGAAAATGATGATGTGGGAGAGAAAGGGGAATTTTTTGTAGAATGTCGTAGCAGGGAAGAGGGATGGAATTTAGTGGGTAATTAAAACTGTTGGGCCTTCGGTAGGAGAATAGACACTTCTGCCATAGCAACAGGAAAAAAGAAAGAGTATATGGCGCAAGAAGATGGTAAGTGTATGGGAATTTGTAGAAGTTTTGGTTCCATAATTTCAGTTTTCTCAGTGAAGCTGGAATTAAGATCATGCACTGAGAATGAGGATAGGGAAGACAGTGTTGGAGGTTGTGGAGAGAAAAGTAAGTATGAAAGACTCAGTAGGAAAGTGAATGGGCTTTATGAAAACAATGAATACATGAATAAAAATGGTTTTAGAGTTATCTGTAAATAACTATAGTGAAGTAAAATTAGAATCCTCTTATGGTGTAGATTATGTTTGTAGGAAAGGCTAACCAAGAAAAAATGGAAATGCAATAACATTACAGAAATTATTTTGTTCCTCCTTTAATTTGTGTGACTACAACTATACTCTCTTAACTGGCCATGGTCTTGTGATTTCTAGCTTTTGATCTCTTAATTGAAACTTTGTAATAAGTCTCCTGAGCAAGCATTTTTGGAGAATTATTGGTCTTGAAAATGTGAAATTTCACATTTGAAGCTATATATTTTCAAATATTAAAAATAATAATATAAATAAATATATTTTCAAATTAAAATAACTAATATATTAATCTATACATTTAATGTAGTTTTAATTTAAACATTTACAATAAGACTAGTCTGTTAAGCTATATATTTTCAAGTATTTAGAATAAGACTAGCTGCTCTGGCTAACTATTGATTTACTTCTAACTTACCTAAAGTCCAACATAATGTTTCTGTTTAGTGAGAACCATTCCTCTAGGCAGTCATTCAGGAACCCTGGCTCCTTTCAACTTCTAATTCTGCCATCTTCAGGAGCTGGCTTCCAGGTTTATGCTAAAAGGGAAACACCATGGAGTATCCATGTGGGAAGTTTCTAATGACCTAGCATGAAAGAGATTATATAGCACTTCCACCCACATTTCACTTTCTAGAACCAAGTCAATATGGCCACACCTAACTTCAGGGGAGACTGTGACCCATGTTCCAGTTATCTCTCAGGAGATTAGGGAAAAGGGTAAACAACTAGCCAGTCTGCCACAATTAGTTCACAGTCTTTAAATTTTCAAATATTGTTCTTCCTTGCTTTTAGTTAAAACAAAACGAATTAGTTAAGGCTCCTAAGTTTTGGAAGATTGCTTCTCCTTGCTGTTCCTTGAACATGCTGGGTGTCTTCCTGCTTTATAACGCCCCTCCTTCCTCCAGCATTTCTTATTTCTCTTATATCTTCTAACATACTGTATACCTTATTTGGTATGTTTATTATTCATTGTCTCTCCTCACAAGAATGTAAACTTCACAAAGGGATTTTTGTTTCCTTTGCTTTGGCTTTCCTTTCCAAGTGGCTAGAATCATGCCTGGCCCATAGTAGGTACTCAATATTTCTTGAATAAGTAAAATATTAATACATATTTAAGAAAAACATACATATACCATATTAGTGATTCTTACAATAAGTAAAACCTTACAACCTAAATGTTGAGTGTCTGATTTAAAAATAAGATTAGATGTTGGAAACTAGAAAAATCATGAAATTTTCTAAAAGCATATTATTATAGTATCCTATATTTGACTCTTCTTTGCACTCTGGAGAGTTCAGTTTTGACAATAAAGTCCCCCCCAAAAATTTATAACTAATATTATTGTTTTTACTTTTAAACTACTCCTTTAAAAACCACTAGTCTTAATGAACAATTGGCAAATTCATAATTTGATTATTTAATTATGAAAATTATGTAAGCTAACTATGAGATTATTAACTAATGCCTTTTTAAACATTGAATGCATTTTGGAGGTTATTATAGGAAGCAGCTTTTGAAAAAGCCTATTTTTAAGTTGGTAGGAAACTCTTCCTGCCTTTTAGCCACTCTTTGTGAGATTGACTTCATCTGATGCATTTAGGATCAATCAGATGTGTTTAGAAGTAGGCATATGGGATACACACTATTCTCTGTCTCTCTCTTGAGTGTGGAGCTTCCTACAGGAATCACATGATCATCTCTATGCTGCAAGTTTTATAGGGCGGGTGGAAGAGTGGTCCTGTTGTGAGGGGATAAATTCAATAAAATAAAAATTCAGAAGAATATTTGCAAGTTCCAGTATTTTGATGAATAGGCTGGGCACTTTGAGAAGGAAATAGAGTGGCATTCAGAGGAATTAACATACAAATATTGAAACTCTGATGTGGCTTTGGTGGCACTAATCTGGAAAATAGCCATATAGGAATTTTCACTTGTTGGGTCTTTATAGCTTATGGTAGTCTTATCTTTACATGAGTTACTGTTTTTACAGAAACAGGCTGCAAGTTCTGGGTGTTAAGCGAATAGTGCATAAGCTTTATCTGAAGCAAAAATGAGCATTTAATATGTCTGCAGGCCATAAACTTCAGAAGATGCATGGCCTGAAGGGGCCTCAGCCAAATTATTGGCTATTAAAAAACAAATATTAGCCACACTAGACTGGGCAAAGAGGTGAGACTCAGTCAGAGATAATACTTTGTGTATATTTTGATGATGGAACCAAAAAGATTTCTGGAGATAAGAATTAAGTGAGGGAAAGAGAAGGGACAAAGTTTGGTTTTGAAGTACGGTTTTGGGCATATGTAATATTTGAGATATTTTAGATACCCAAGTGGAGATATTGAGTAGACCATTGGATAAATGAATCTAGAATTCTCCAGAAGGGTAAGTATTTAGTAATCATTGACATATAGGTTCTATTTAAAATACAGAACTGAATGCACTCTTTTTACAGTAATAAATGTTAGTTATAAAACAGAAAGGAATTATTACCAAGCCTTGAGGTAAAGGAATATTTGAAAGTGAAGCAATAAATTAAGAGCCACAAAAAAGCTAAGAAGGAGGGACTGCTGCAGGAGGGAAAAAGCAAGTGTAAGGGATGATGGAAGCCTAAAGAACAAAGTGATTCAAGAAGAAGGGAATATTCCCCTGTGTGAAATCCTAATGAGCATGAAAGCAGAAAATAAATAATTGGACCTATGGCTATATGTATGATATAATCTCTGCTCTCAATGACTCACAGTCAAGGAGCAAAATTTTATATGTAAACAAATGAATCAATTATAATTAATTTGACCGTACACACATGTAAGAGCTACAGAGAAGTGAATGATAATTTCATGACATAAATGCAGGCATCAGAGAAGGACTTCTGGGTTTTGGACATAAATGGGAGTGCTATAGGTGTATAAGGAGGACAAGAGACAACCAAGACATAAGAAATCGCAATATAAAGGATGAAGTGAAGAATAGTTAGGAGAACCAAGCCATGGTCTCTTCATGTAGGATTTTATGTGTTATATTGCAAAGCCTGGACTTTTCTGGTGTGGGAAATGGAATAGAGAATAAGCAAAGAAAATCAGACTCTATTATTTAAATATGGTATTAAAATGTTTTTATTTCAATAAGCTTTGGGGAACAGGTGGTATTTGGTTACATGGATAAGTTCTTTTGTGGTGATTTGTGAGATTTTGGTGCACCCATCACCTCAGCAGCGTACACTGTACCCAGTGAGTAGTATTTTATCCCTCACCCCCTCCTGTCTTTCCTCCGTGAGTCCCCAAAATCCACTGTATCATTTTTATGCCTTTGTGTTGTCATAGCTTAGCTCCCACTTATTAGTGGGAATATACAATATCTGGTTTTTCATTCCTGAGTTACATCACTTAGAATAATGGTCTCCAATTCCATCCAGATTACTGCAAATGCCATTATTTCATTCCTTTTTATGGCTGAATAGTGTTCCATGGGGCTGGTTCCATGTTTTTGCAATTGTAAATTGTGCTATAAACATGCATGTGCAAGTGTCTTTTTCCTATAATGACTTCTTTTCCTCTGGGTAGATACCTGGTAGTGGGATTGCTGGATCAAATGGTAGATCTACTTTTAGTTCTTTAAGGAATCTCCACACTGTTTTCCATAGTGATTGTACTAGTTTACATTCCCACCAGCAGTGTAAAAGTGTCCCCTTTTCACCATATTCATGCCAATATCTATTGTTTTTTGATTTTTTGATTATGGTCATTCTTGTAGGAGTGAGGTAGTATCACATTGTGGTTTTGATTTGCATTTCTTTGATAATTAGTAATGTTGAGCATTTTTTTCATATTGGTTGGCCATTTGTATCTCTTCTTTTGAGAATTGGCTATTCATGTCCTTAGCCCACTTTTTGATGAAGTTGTTTTTTTCTTCTGGCTGATTTGATTGAGTTTCTTGTAGATTCTGGATATTAGCTCTTTGTCAGATGCATAGTTTGTGAATATTTTCTCCCACTCTCTGGGTTGTCTGTTCACTCTGCTGATTATTTCTTTTGCTGCGCATAAACTTTTTAGTTTAATTAAGTCCCATCTATTTACCTTTGTTTGTGTTGCATTTGCTTTTGGGTTTTTCTTCATGAACTCTCTGCCTAAGCCAATGTCTAGAAGGGTTTTCCTAATGTTATCTTCTAGACTTTTTATGGTTTCAGGTCTTTGATCCATGTTGAGTTGATTTTTGCATAATGTGAGAGATGAGAATCCAGTTTCATTCTTCTACATGTGGCTTGCCAGTTATCTCAGAACCATTTGTTGAATAGGATGTTTTTCCCCATTCTATGTTTTTATTTTCTTTGTCAAAGATCAGTTGGGTGTAAGTATTTGGGTTTATTTCTGAGTTCTCTATTCTGTTCCATGGGTCTATGTGCCTGTTTTTATTACCAGTTGCTTGCTCTTTTCATGACTATAACCTTGTAGTATAGTTTGAAGTTGGGTAATGTGATGCCTCCAGATTTGTTCTTTTTGCCCAGTCTTGCTTTGGCTATGCGGGCTCTTTTTTGCAGTCTACATATTTAATGCAATTCCTATCAAAATACCACCATCATTCTTCACAGAACTAGAAAAAACAATCCTAAAATTCATATGGAACAAAAAATATAGTATTTTTAAATTTAAATTTTACCAAAGGTTATAAAGTATAAGGTCTCCTAACTCTATCATCAATGCCCCAACTTGAGGAAAATACTTTTCTTTTGGAAGACAACTAAGGATAATTGGAACTGGATAAAGCAATTGAAACTATTGAAATAGTCCAGTTAAGAGATAGTGTAACCAAAATGCAGTTTAGTTGCTTGCCGCATCCAAACAACAAATGGGAGGTCTGATGCATGTGTCTTGCCATACTGCTTCACTTTGGGAGTAGAAATCAGGCACTTTCATAAGGTAAGGGAGGAAATGAGCAAGGGCAAGGGTCCCCCTGCTAGTTGAATTGGTGCTGTCCTGGGAAGAACTAAGTTGTAAAAGTGGCCAAGTGGGCATGCTTTTGACATGCCCTCCTGAGGTGACCTCCTGGAGGTGAGAATTCCATAGTGGGGTGCAAGGGGCAGGCTTTGGTCTGCAAATTGACTGTCAACTCTCAAGGAGAGATCCATCTAAGAGCACATACATGAACTTCCCCTGTAGGGAATGTCTGGTGAGTGGGAGATGAAAGGTTATATTTGTGTTTCTAAAGGACTAAGTAGGAAGTAGGGAACAGGGGAAATGAGAAGAGAGGAAAAAAAATTAAACCACCTCTTAGGAAGATAGGGGTATTCGATTACAATGGGAAAATTTCTTAGGTTGAAAGCTTAAGTTCTAAACTTTTGGATTAGATCTAATACCTGTCCTGAGAAAAATATTCATAACTTTATCACTCTAACAGTAATAAAATGTTTTCTACTTCATGTAAATTTAAATTAATGATGTCAAAGAGCAAGTTGCTTTGGCTGATATAAAGGTTAGAAATAAATTATTAATAATTTAGGTAACCTGAATTCAGTATAATTAATACTCCACAGACTATTGTAGTACATCAGGAATTTTAATCAGTGACAGGTCAACCATGGGTTAGAAATACAAAATGACAAACAAGAGACAGATAAGACAACATTATTTAAGTTACAAAATCAGAGTTTAGAGATGAAGGGAACCAAAAGGATCATTTAATTTCAAAAGGTCAGTCATTTGAGTCCTATAAAAGCAATAAAAATGAAAAGGAAAGGATAGTTTTAAAAAAAATGACTCTAAATTTCAGTATACATATACATAATTTACACTAATGCATAAATATGAGCATATAAAATCTTAGTGCCCTCCCTTTTTTTCTTTTGCTTTTTCCCTCAACCTCTCTCTTCCCTGCTCCACATACTTGAGTCCCCCTCGGTTAACTTCTACTCTCTTAGGTAACCCTCGACAAGAACCTACTGTGTAAACTTTCTTATTTTTCTCCATGACAGAAAGACAGTTATAATGTACACATATACATACACATAGGATTTTCTGGTTATGGTTAAATTACAAACATGGGATAATATGTATACTTTTCAGAGTCTTGCTTTACTCAGTGTCATGGAAATCTCTCTAAAACGTGGTAAATCTCTCTACACATGTGGTATGCTTGCAGTTGATTCTTTTTAGTGGCTGTATAATATTTCACGGGTGTATAACAATTCACTATTTCTCTATTAAAAGGTGTGGTAGAGACCTTGATCACTTATATCTAATCTTCTCTTCTCCCAGGCACATGAGAAGATTATACTTCCCTCCCTCCTTAGTGATGCTATGTTTTAGCAAATGAATTTTAAGTAGAAGTGATGTGTGTTAATTACTTCTGTGGTGTGAGACCCTCTATCACACCCTTCTTCTGTTGCAGCAATTTGTGGTATTATAGATGACAAAGTCTCTGTCACCCTCAGTTCCTGAAGTGAAAATTGCATGGAACAAAGTTCCCCCATTAACCCATTGTGGTTATGTAGTAATGAATTTGATTCACCATATAAAACTGAAAATTCAACAGGGGCAGTGAAATAGGAGGACTGAAGTTCCCTAGCTACAAATTGGTCCTATGTGCTCTCTCCATCCTCAGAAACCTCTCTCCCGTCCTGGAAGGACGTGCAATGTAAGTAGAACCCATATTACCAGATTGGTGTCTTTTTTTCTTTTTTTTTAAGGTTGGTGTCTTAAAGTAGCCATTATGATTACCTACTTGCTTCTCCCAGGTTCTTTAAAAATTGAAGTACAGAGCCCAGCACTGTCCCAGCCACTCCAGAGGCTGAGGTGAGAGGATCACCTGAGCCCAGGAGTTCGAGGCCATCCTGGGTAACATAATGGAAACTTCATCTCTAAAAAAACACAAAAGGAATATTGGCATACTTGGAGGATTGGTTCCAGGACCCTCTGTTCCCTGCTGATATACCAAAAATCCATGCCTCACAATTCAACCTGCAAAACCTGTGTATACAAGTCTCAGTATATGTGGTTGTGGCAGAATTCATGGGATACAGAAACCCACAAATTATATTTTTTCTTTTTCTTTCTTCTTTCTTTTTTTTTTTTTTCGAGATGGAGTCTCACTCCTGTCACCCAGGCTGGAGTGCAGTGGCGTGGTTTCAGCTCACTGCAACCTCCACCTCCCAGGTTCAAGCGATTCTCCTGCCTCAGCCTCTGGAGTAGCTGGGATTACAAACATGTGCCACCATGCCCCGCTGAATTTTGTATTTTTACTAGAGACGGGGTTTTGCCATGTTGGCCAGGCTGGTCTTGAACCCCTGACCTCAGGTGATCCACCCACCTCGGCCTCCCAAAGTATTAGGATTATAGGCGTGAGCCACTCTACCTGGCTGAATTATGTATTTTCAATCCATGTTTGGTTGGAAAAACATCTGCATATAAATGGACCCAAGCAGTTCAAACCTGTGTTGTCAAAGATCAACTGTAGATTGCAGGCTGTAGTTCCCATGAATTAACACATGAGAGCTATCATAGGGAGGCTCTGGCCAGTGATAGGTAGCTATAGTATATGACATGCCAGATGGGCATGATGGGCCAAGAAAGTAGATGGGTCATCCTTGGACGCATCTACTTTCTTGGCCTCATCTACTTTCTTGGCCTGTCAGGTTCATTTGGCCTGTCATGGATCTTGAGATTCATGTTTGGGTCTCAAGATCCAAAAAAAGGTTATGAATGTGGCATGGTCTCACCCTTCAGATACCCTGTGGCAGGGAGAAGTCAGTAATGAGATTTTTGTCCAGTGAATTTGTATCCTGCAACTTTGATAAAGTCAATGTATTAGTCAGGGTTCTCTAGAGGGGCAGAACTAATAGGATAGATGTATATATAAAGGGGAATTTGTTAAGGAGTATTGACTCATATGATCATAAGATGAGGTCCCACAATAGGCCATCTGCAAGCTGAGGAGCAAGGAAGCCAGTCTGTGTCCCAAAGCTGAAGACCTTGGAGTCCGATGTTTGAGGGCAGGAAACATCCAGCACAGGAGGACGATGTAGGCCAGAAGACAAAACCAGTCTACCCTTTTCACATTCTTCTGCCTGCTTTTATTTTGGCTGCACTTGCAGCTGATTAGATTGTGCCCAACCAGACTAAGGGTGGGTCTGCCTTTCCCAACCCACTGACTCAGATGTTAATCTCCTTTGGCAACATCCTCACAGACACACCCAGGAACGATACTTGACATCCTTCAATCCAACCATGTTGACAATTTTTTTTTTTTTGAGACAGAGTCTCACTCTGTCACCCAGGCTGGAGTACAGTGGTGCAATCTTGCCTCACTGCAACATCCACCACCTGAATGATTCTCCTGTCTCAGCCTCCTGAGTAGCTGGTACCACAGGCGCATGCCACCACGCCCAGCTAATTTTTGTATTTTTAGTAGAGACAGCATTTCACCATGTTGGCCAGGCTGGTCTCGAACTCCTGATCTCCAGTGATCCGCCTACCTCGGCCTCCCAAAGTGCTGGGATTATAGGCGTGAGCCACCATGCCCAGCCTGACACTCAATATTAACCATCACAAGTCCACCCCTTGTCAACTTGAATCCATACACATCTCCTGAAATCACACATAATCTTCAAATAAAGGCAGTAATAAGGTCATAATTACACCTAACATAATACAATTATCCTTCATACAATGGGAAATGCACAATCCCCAACCCAAATGCTATTACATAAAGTTAACACTTAAATGCTGATGTGAAGTCAATAAATCTTATGTCACATGATAAAGGAAAAAGGAAATAAAATGATCTTTTCTTAGTACAAGTGTACGCATGCACAAACATGTTCTTAACAAAAGAAGGAGGAAATACTCATGACAATTACAGTCATTGTTTCTGCAACTGGTCATGTGGTCATAGCTGGTATTGATGACTACCTTCTTTTACTACCCATGCTATATTCCCTTTGCCTTCAGCAAGCACCTCAGCTGGTTGTGGTTTTTTTCCTGGTAGAGTGACACAAACCTTCATTCCTGAAGGGTCTGTCCCATTTGTAGTCCTGCCTGGATCGGGCTATTGTAGCTTCCCATTGACCTTAATCACAGGGCATGGGAATACTAAGAGATGCCCTAAGGGATCTGCTGTATTCCAGACATACTCTTCCTTACCTCCATTGTGGAGTAGTAGACTGATTTCATCTTGATAGTCCAGGTCAATCACCCCAGCCAACACTTTAACTCCCTTCTTAAGCTGTTGACTTAAAGGTAGGAAGAACCCAAAGTGTTTAGGTGGCAATCTTAACTTCCAGTTTAGTGGAATCATTGTTGTGTCTCCTGGTGGCAGCATTCCTCCCTCTGGAATCTAAGACATCTAGGCCAGCAGAACATAATGTTGCAGGAATAAGAAGCAAAAATTTTGCTAGTGGGTCACTAGGGGTGATGGTGAGTGGTGCCACTTCCACTTCCACCCATTGATTTCTGGACCCGTGAATCCTGGCTATGGGAGAAACAGTACCATATATTGGATGCTAATTCAGAGTATACACAGCCTTCTGGAGAACTTTGCCGCAGTCTTGCAAAGTATTATTACATAGTTGGTGTTGTAATTGTGACTTCAAAAGCCCATTCCACCGTTCTATCAATCCAGCTGCTTAAAGATAATGGGGAACATGGTAAGACCAGTAAATTCCATAAGCATGAGCCCACGGCTGTACTTCTTTAGCCATAAAGTGAGTGCCTTGGTCAGAGGCAATGCTGTGCAGAATACCATCATGGCGGATAAGGCATTCTGTGTGCCCATGGATGGGGTAGTCTTGGCAGAAGCATTGTGTGCAGGATAGGCAAAGCCATATCCAGAGTAAGTATCTATTCCAGTGAGAACAAACTGCTGCTCTTTGTATGATGGAAGAGGTCCAACATAATCAACCTGCCACCAAGTAGCTGGATAATCACCCCCCAAAGAATGGTGTCATATCAAGGGCTCAGTGTTGGTCTCTGCTTCTGGCAAATTGGGCACTCACCAGTGGGTGTAGCCAGGTCAGCCTTGGTGAGTGGAAGCCCATGTTGCTGAGCCCATGTGCAACCTTCATCCCTGCCACCATGGCTACTTTGTTCGTGGGCTCATTGGGCAATGATAGGGGTGGCTGGGGAAAGAGGCTGAGTGGTGTCCACTGAAAGAATCTTCCTATCCATTTGATTATTAAAATCCTCCTCTACTGAGGTCACCCGTTGGTGAGCACTCACATGGGATACAAATATCTTCACAATCTTCGACCACTCAGAGAGGTCCATCCATATACCTCTTCCCCAAATTTCTTTGTCACCAATTTTCCAACAATGCTTCTTCCAAGTCTCTGACCATCCAGCCAAACCATTAGCTACAGCCCATGAATCCATATATAATCGCATATCTGGCCATTTCTCCTTCCATGCAAAGTGCACAACCAGGCGCACTGCTCAAACTTCTGCCCACTGGGAAGATTTCCCTTCATCGCTGTCCTTCAGAAATGACCTGGAAAGGGGCTGTAGTGCTGCAGCTGTCCACTTTTGGGTGGAGCCTGCATATTATGCAGAACCATCTGTGAATCAGGCCCTAGTCTTCTCTTCCTCTGTCAGCTGATCATAGGGAACTCCCCATGAGGCCATTGTTTCAGGCTAGGGGAGAGAAGGCAGGGTGGCAGGAGTGGAGACCATGAGCATTTGAGCCATTTCCTCATGCAACTTACTTGTGCCTTCAGGACCTGCTCAAGCCTGATCATGTGTATACCACTTCCATTTGATGATGGAGTGCTGCTGT
Source organism: Gorilla gorilla gorilla (assembly GCF_029281585.2). Lineage (NCBI taxonomy): Eukaryota > Metazoa > Chordata > Mammalia > Primates > Hominidae > Gorilla > Gorilla gorilla. The sequence continues at coordinate 119,408,134 of NC_073224.2, forward strand.
GCACACCCCACTCTATGGCTAAATGGGTAAAAAAGCACAATTCATGATAGGCAGTTCAGGTTGCATGGTGACTTGACCCGTAGTCAAATGTTCAGTTTCCACCAAGTCCCAGTAACAGGACAAGAGCTGTCTCTCAAAAGGAGAGTAGTTATCTACAGAAGATAGCAGGGCCTTGCTCCAAAATCCTAGAGGCCTCTGCAGTGATTCACCTGTGGGAGCCTGCCAAAGGCTCCAAACAGCATCCCTATCTGCTGCCACTGACACCTCAAGCACCATTGGATCTGCTGGGTCATATGGCCCAAGTGGCAGAGCAGCTTGCACAGCAGCCTGGACCTGTTGCAGACCCTTCTCCTGTTCTAGACCCCACTCAAAACTGGCAGCCTTTGAAGTCCCTTGATAAATGGGCCAGAGTAACACACCCAGATGAGGAATGTGTTGCCTCCAAAATCCTAATAGGCCCACTTGGCATAGTGCCTCATTCTTGGTTGTAGGAGGGGCCAAATGCAGCAACTTATCCTTCACCTTAGAAGAAATATCTCCACAGGCTCCATACCACTGGACCCCTAGGAATTTTACTGAGGTAGAAGGTCCCTGAATTTTAGTCAGTTTTATTTCTCATCCTCTGGCATGCAAATGTCTCACCAATAAGTCCAGTGTGTTTGCTACTTCTTGCTCACTGGATCCAATCAGCGCAATGTCATCAATGTAATGGACCAGTGTGATATCTTGTGGAGTGGAAAAGTGATCAAGATCTCTCTGAACAAGATTGTGACACAAAGCTGAAGAGTTGATATACCCTGAGGTAGGACAGTAAAGGTATATTGCTGGCCTTGCTAGCTGAAGGCAAATTGCTTCTGGTGGGCCTTATGGGCAGGAACGCAGAAAAAGTTATTTGCCAAATCAATGGCTGCATATCAGGTACCAGGAGACGTGTTAATTTGCTCAAGCAATGAAACCACATCTGGTACAGCAGCTGCATTTGGAGTCAACACTTGGTTAAGCTTACCATAATCCACTGTCATTCTCCAAGATTTATCTGTCTTCTGCACAGGCCAACTAGGAGAGTTTAACAGGGGTGTGGTGGGAATCACCACCCCTGCATCTTTCAAGTCCTTGATGGTGGCATTAATCTCCACAATCCCTCCAGGGATGCGATATTGTTTTTGATTTACTATCTTCCTAGGTAGAAGCAGCTCTAATGGCTTCCATTTGGCCCTTACCACCATAATAGCTTTCACCCTACCAGTCAGGGAGCCAATGTGGAGGTTCTGCCAGGTGCTAAGTATATCTATGCCAATTATGCATACTGACACTGAGAAAATGACCACAGGATGAGCCCAGGGATGCACTGCACACACTGTAAGTCAGACCTGAGCTAAAACTCCATTAACTGCTTCAAGTTTTAAATTTGTATAAGCAGAAATCTGGAGAACAGACAAAGGAATGGATATTAAGGGTTTGGGATAATGATAAAAGGAACATAGGATTGAATCAGGCTGAATTTATTGATTTGGGCCCACTAAGTAGGGACTCTGCATTTAATGTTGCAGCTTGGGGAGCTGAAAAAGGTTCTAATAGTTTATTTGCTTGGTTAGCTAAAATACAGATTAAAAGAAAGCCCACTGTGTGCAAGCTGGAAAAGCCTGATCTCTTTTGGTTGAATGTAGAGGATCCAAACGCTTAGGGAGATTGGGATGCTGGAGTAGATTAGTCACTTTAGACCCCCTCATCCCAACTGGGAGGGTCTAGAAGATATACCCTTGACCAATACTTTGTGAAACAGATTTGTGAGGGGGGAACTTGCATCCTTGAAGGGCTCCGTAATTGCTCTTCTCTGTGTGCCAGATGTTACAGTAGGAACTGCAGTCATTCAACTACAAAATTTAAATGAGAACACTTGGATTCCAAGGTGGCAGGGGCTAAGTGGCAGCAGTCAACCATCAAAGGTAAGGTGGGTGTAGCTACCACAATGGACAGCAGAGGCAAAGTAGCAATCAGAATAGTCTGATGCATGTAGAGCTCTGGCATTGGCTAACTAATCATGATGTAGCTAGAAGTGAAATTTATAGGAAGCCTACTGCATCCTTACTTAATTTATATAAGCAGAAAATTTCCAGGTCAAATGGACAAAAGACCAATTTGAATTATAAAAACAGAATCACAGCCCTTCAATCAATTTTCAGACTTGAACCAGTTTACAGACCCAGAACCCCTTGAGGAAGGACCCCACTACACTACCAACAATTTATGCTGTTAATCTTTCTCCCATCCTTCCCCAAGGAGACCTTCAACCTTTTTTTTTGTTTTTTGTTTTTGTTTTTTTTTTTTTAGACAGAGTCTCACTCTGCAGCCCAGGCTGGAGTGCAGTGGCACAATCTCGGCTCACTGCAACCTCCACCTCCTGGGTCCTGGTTCAAGCAATTCTCCTGCCTTAGCCTCCCCAGTAGCTAGGATTACAGACACATGCCACCATGCCCAGCTAATTTCTGTATTTTTAGTACAGACAGGGCTTCACCTTGTTGGCCTGGCTGGTCTTGAACTCCTGACCTCATGATCTGCCTGCCTCGGCCTCCCAAAGTGCTGGGATTACAGGCATGAGCCACTGTGCCCGGCCTGACCTTCAACCTTTTACCAGGGTAATTGTGCATTAAGGAAAGGGAAATGATCAGATCTTTCAGGGAATACTGGACCCTGGCTCTGAGCTGACATTGATTCCAAGGGACCCAAAACATCACTCCAGTTAAAGTAGTGGTACTCCAGTTAAAGTAGTGGCTTATGGAGGTCAGGTAACTAATGGAGTAAATTAAACCTCTTTTCTTCATAAATTACTCACTCTCAGGTAGTTCTTTCTAGCAATGTGAGAATGGACTAATACAGAAAATTGGTACTAGAAGAGTGGGACACTGCTATAAAGATATTTGAAAATGTGGAAGTGACTTTGGAACTGGTAATGAGCAGAGGTTGGAACAGTTTGGAGGACTCAGAAGAAGACAGGAAGATATGTGAAAGTTTAGAACTTCCTAGAGATTTGGTGAATGCTTTTGACCAAAATGCTGATAGTGATATGGAAAATGAAGTCCAGGCTGAGGGTGACATGCTTGTCCATGTGAAGAGACCACCAAACAGGCTTTATGGGAGCAACAAAGCTTTTTAATCACCTGGGTGCAGGTGGACTGAGTCCAAAAAAGGAGTCAGCAAAGGGAGATAGGGGTGGGGCAGTTTTATAGGATTTGGGTAGATAGTGGAAAATTACAGTCAAATGGGGGTTTTCTCTTGTGGGCAGGGGTGGGGGTTATAGGGTGCTTAGTGGGGAGCTTCTGAGACTCATTGTCCAGGAGAAGGAATGTCACAAGGTCAATTGATCAGTTAGGGTGGGGCAGGAACAAATCACAATGGTGGAATGTCATCAGTTAAGGCGGGAACTGGCTATTTTCACTTCTTTGGTGGTTCTTCAGTTACTTCGGGCCATCTGGATGTATAAGTGCGGGTCATAGGGGATACGATGCCTTAGCTTGGACTCAGAGGCTTGACAGAGGGTGTCTCAAATGGAGATGAGGAACTTATTAGAAACTGGAGTAAAGGTTACTCTTGCTATGCTTTAGCAGAGACTGGCAGCATTTTGCCCCAGCCCTAGAGATCTGTGTAAGTTTGAACCTGAGAGAGATGATTTAGGGTATCTGGTAGAAGAAATTTCTAAGCAGCAAAGCCTTGAAAATGTGACCTGGAGGCTCCTAAAAGCTTATGCTCATTTGCATAAAGAAAGAGATGGTCTTAAATTGGAACTTATATTTAAAAGGGAAGCAGAGCATAAAAGTTTGGAAAATTTGCAGCCTGACCATTTGATGGAATAGAAAAATCCATTTTCTGGAGAGGAATTCAAGCTCAAGCTGGCTGTAGAAATTTGAATAAGTAAAGAGGAACTGAATGTTAATAGTCAAGACAATGGGGAAATGTCTCCGGGGCATTTCAGAGACCTTTGAGGTAGCACCTCCCATCGCTCAGGAGGCCTAGGAGGGAAAAATGGTTTCCTGGGCCAGGCACAAGGCCCTGCTGCTCTCTGCAGCCTCAGGATATGGTGACTTGCATCACAGCCATTCCAGATCCAGCCATGGCTAAAAGGGGCCAAGGTACAGTTCAGGCCATTGCTTCAGAGAGTGCAAGCCCCAAGCCTTGGTGACTTCCATGTGGTGTTGCAGGGGTGGAGCCCTCATGAAGAACCTCAACTAGGGCAATGTGGAAAGGAAATGTAGGATTGGAGCCCCCACACAGAGTCTTCACTGGGGCACTGCATAGCAGAGCTGTGAGAAGAGGGCTATCATCCTCCAGACCCCAGAATGGTAGATCCACTGACAGCTCGCACTTTGTGCCTGGAAAAGCTACAGGCACTCAGTGCCATCCTGTGCACAGCCATGGGGTGGAGCTGCCCAAGGCCATGGGCACCCACCCCCTGCTTGCCTCAGTGTGTCCTGGATGTAAGACATGGAGTCAAATGAAATTATTTCAAAGCTTTAAGATTTAATGGCTGCCCTGCTGAGTTTCAGACTTGAATGGAGCATGTAGCCCATTTGTTTGGCCAATTTCTCCTTTTTGGAATGGGAATATTTACCCAATGCCTGCACCCCCAATGTATCTTGAAGTAACTAACTTGTTTTTTATTTTACAGGCTCATAGATGGAAGAGACTTGCCTTGTCTCAGATGAAACTTTGGACTTGGACTTTCAAGTTAATGCTGGCATGACTTAAGACTTTGGGGGACTGTTGGGAAGGCATAATTGGTTTTGAAATGTGAGAAGGACATGAGATTTGGGAGGGGCCAGGGGTGGAATGATATGGTTTGGATTTGTGTTCTCACCCAAATCACACATTGAAGCAAAGGAGGAACCTAGTGGGAAGTAATTGGATCTTGGGGGCAGAATTCCCCCTTGCAATCACAAGTTCTCACAAGACCTGATGGTTTAATAGTGTGTGGCACTTACCTCTTCTCTTTCTCACTCTCTCTGCTGCCACCATGTGAAGAAGGTGCTTGCTTCCCCTTCACCTTCTGCCATGATTGTAGGTTTCATGAGGGCTCCCAGTCATGCTTTCTGGTATAGTCTGTGGAACTGTGAGTCAATTAAACCTCTTTTCTTCACAAATTACCAAGTCTCAGGTAGTTCTTTCTAGCAGTGTGAGAACAGACTAATATATAGTGTAAGAAACTTACTTACAGAAATATATTTCTATTTCTTATTCCTATTCTCTCTTTATTCTTAACATACTATTTACTTCTACAAACACCACAATAATTATTAATTTTGCTTTAAGCTGTCAATTGTCTTTTTAAGAAAATTGAGGTAAACTTTACACAAGGAAAATAACCATTTTAAAGTGAAGAGCTCAGTGGCATTTAATACGTTCACAATGTTATGCAACCACCACATCTCTCTAGTTCCAAAACATTTCTATCACCCCAAAAGAAAACTCTGTACTCATTAAGCTGTTATTTTCCATTCCCTACTCTCTCCAGCCTCTGGTAACCACCAGTCAGCTTTTTGTCTCCATGCATTAACCTATTATACATATGTCATATAAATGCACTCATACAATATGTGACATTTTGTATCTGGCTTCTTTCACTTCAGTCATCTTTTGCCAATATTAGAAATGATAACAATTTTATTTCCTCACATATTTACTCATCTCTTCATTGAGTAGTATCACATTTTCTCCTGTTTATTTTTTTCTCAAAGAACCTCCTTTAACATTTCTTATAATACAGATCTGCTGATGATGCAATCTGTCACCTTTGTTTTATTTATTTTATTATTTTTAAAAATTTTATTATTATTATACTTTCAGTTTTAGGGTACATGTGCACAACGTGCAGGTTTTTTACATATGTATACATGTGCCATATTGGTGTGCTGCACCCATTAACTCGTCATTTTGCATTAGGTATATCTCCTAATGCTATCTCTCCCCCATCCCCCCACCCCACCACAGTCCCCGGTGTGTGAGGTTCCCCTTCCTGTGTCCATGTGTTCTCATTGTTCAATTCCCACCTATGAGTGAGAACATGCAGTGTTTGGTTTTTTGTCCTTGCGATAGTTTGCTGAGAATGATGGTTTCCAATTTCATCCATGTCCCTACAAAGGACATGAACTCATCATTTTTTACGGCTGCATAGTATTCCATGGTGTATATGTGCCACATTTTCTTAATCCAGTCTATCATTGTTGGACATTTAGGTTGGTTCCAAGTCTTTGCTATTGGGAATAGTGCCTCAATAAACATACGTGTGCATATGTCTTTATAGCAGCATGATTTGTAATCTTTTGGGTATATACCTAGTGATGGGATGGCTGGGTCAAATGGTATTTCTAGTTCTAGATCCCTGAGGAATTGCCACACTGACTTCCACAGTGGTTGAACTAGTTTACAGTCCCACCAACAGTGTAAAAGTGTTCCTATTTCTCTACATCCTCTACAGCACCTGTTGTTTCCTGACTTTTTAATGATGGCCATTCTAACTGGTGTGAGATGGTATCTCATTGTGGTTTTGATTTGCATTTCTCTGATGGCCAGTGAGGATGAGCATTTTTTCATGTGTTTTTTGGCTGCATAAATGTCTTCTTTTGAGAAGTGTCTGTTCATATCCTTCGCCCACTTGTTGATGGGGTTGTTTGTTTTTTTCTTGTAAATTTGTTTGAGTTCCTTGTAGATTCTGGATATTAGCCCTTTGCCAGATGAGTAGGTTGCAAAAATGTTCTCCCATTCTGTAGGTTGCCTGTTCACTCTGATGGTAGTTTCTTTTGCTGTGCAGAAGCTCTTTAGTTTAATTAGATCACATTTGTCAATTTTGGCTTTTGTTGCCGTTGCTTTTGGTGTTTTGGACATGAAGTCCTTGCCCATGCCTATGTCCTGAATGGTATTGCCTAGGTTTTCTTCTAGGGTTTTTATAGTTTTAGGTCTAACATTTAAGTCTTTAATCCATCTTGAATTAATTTTCGTATAAGGTATAAGGAAGGGATCCAGTTTCAGCTTTCTACATATGGCTAGCCAGTTTTCCCAGCACCATTTATTAAATAGGGAATCCTTTCCCCATTTCTTGTTTTTGTCAGGTTTGTCAAAGATCAGATAGTTGTAGATATGCGGTATTATTTCTGAGGGCTCTGTTCTGTTCCATTGATCTATATCTCTGTTTTGGTACCAGTACCATGCTGTTTTGGTTATTGTAGCCTTGTAGTATAGTTTGAAGTCAGGTAGTGTGATGCCTCTGGCTTTGTTCTTTTGGCTTAGGATTGACTTGGCGATGCGGGCTCTTTTTTGGTTCCATATGAACTTTAAAGTAGTTTTTTCCAATTCTGTGAAGAAAGTCATTGGTAGCTTGATGGGGATGGCATTGAATCTATAATTTACCTTGGGCAGTATGGCCATTTTCATGATACTGATTCTTCCTGCCCATGAGCATGGAATGTTCTTCCATTTGTTTGTATCCTCTTTTATTTCATTGAGCAGTGGTTTGTAGTTCTCCTTGAAGAGGTCCTTCACATACCTTATAAGTTGGATTCCTAGGTATTTTATTCTCTTTGAAGCAATTGTGAATGGGAATTCACCCATGATTTGGCTCTCTGTTTGTCTGTTATTGGTGTATAAGAATGCTTGTGATTTTTGTACATTGATTTGGTATCCTGAGACTATGCTGAAGTTGCTTATCAGCTTGAGGAGATATTGGGCTGTGACAATGGGGTTCTCTAGATATACAATCATGTCATCTGCAGACAGGGACAATTTGACTTCCTGTTTTCCTAATTGAATACCCTTTATTTCCTTCTCCTGCCTAATTGCCCTGGCCAGAACTTCCAACACTATGTTGAATAGGAGTGGTGAGAGAGGGCATCCCTGTCTTGTGCCAGTTTTCAAAGGGAATGCTTCCAGTTTTTGCCCATTCAGTATGATATTGGCTGTGGGTTTGTCATAGATAGCTCTTATTATTTTGAGATACGTCCCATCAATATCTAATTTATTGAGAGTTTTTAGCATGAAGGGCTGTTGAATTTTGTCAAAGGCCTTTTCTGCATCTATTGAGATAATCATGTGGTTTTTCTCTTTGGTTCTGTTTATATGCTGGATTACATTTATTGATTCACATATATTGAACCAGCCTTGCATCCCAGGGATGAAGCCCACTTGATCATGGTGGATAAGCTTTTTGATGTGCTGCTGAATTCGGTTTGCCAGTATTTTATTGAGGATTTTTGCATCAATGTTCATCAAGGATATTAGTCTAAAACTCTCTTTTTTGGTTGTGTCTCTGCCCGGCTTTGGTATCAGGATGATGCTGGCCTCATAAAATGAGTTAGGGAGGATTCTCTCTTTTTCTATTGATTGGAATAGTTTCAGAAGGAATGGTACTAGTTCCTCCTTGTACCTCTGGTAGAATTTGGCTGTGAATCCATCTTGTCCTGGACTCTTATTGGTTGGTAAACTATTGATTATTGCCACAATTTCAGATCCTGTTATTGGTCTATTCAGAGATTCAACTTCTTCCTGGTTTAGTCTTGGGAGAGTGTATGTGTCGAGGAATTTATCCATTTCTTCTAGATTTTCTAGTTTATTTGCGTAGAGGTGTTTGTAGTATTCTCTGATGGTAGTTTGTATTTCTGTGGGATCGGTGGTGATATCCCCTTTATCACTTTTTATTGTGTCTATTTGATTCTTCTCTCTTTTTTTCTTTATTAGTCTTGCTAGCGGTCTATCAATTTTGTTGATCCTTTCAAAAAACCAGCTCCAGGATTCATTAATTTTTTGAAGGTTTTTTTGTGTCTCTATTTCCTTCAGTTCTGCTCTGATTTTAGTTATTTCTTGCCTTCTGCTAGCTTTTGAATGTGTTTGCTCTTGCTTTTCTAGTTCTTTTAATTGTGATGTTAGGGTGTCAATTTTAGATCTTTCCTGCTTTCTCTCGTGGGCATTTAGTGCTATAACTTTCCCTCTACACACTGCTTTGAATGCATCCCAGAGATTCTGATATGTTGTGTCTTTGTTCTCACTGGTTTCAAAGAACATCTTTATTCCTGCCTTCATTTCATTATGTACCCAGTAGTCATTCAGGAGCAGGTTGTTCAGTTTCCATGTAGTTGAGCAGTTTTGAGTGAGTTTCTTAATCCTGAGTTCTAGTTTGATTGCACTGTGGTCTGAGATAGAGTTTGTTATAATTTCTGGTCTTTTACATTTGCTGAGGAGTGCTTTAGTTCCAACTATGTGGTCAATTTTGGAATAGGTGTGGTGTGGTGCTGAAAAGAATGTATATTCTGTTGATTTGGGGTGGAGAGTTCTGTAGATGTCTATTAGGTCTGCTTGGTGCAGAGCTGAGTTCAATTCCTGGGTATCCTTGTTGACTTTCTGTCTCGTTGATCTGTCTAATGTTGACAGTGGGGTGTTAAAGTCTCCCATTATTAATGTGTGGGAGTCTAAGTCTCTTTGTAGGTCACTCAGGACTTGCTTTATGAATCTGGGTGCTCCTGTATTGGGTGCATATATATTTAGGATAGTTAGCTCTCCTTGTTGAATTGATCCCTTTACCATTATGTAATGGCCTTCTTTGTCTCTTTTGATGTTTGTTGGTTTAAAGTCTGTTTTATCAGAGACTAGGATTGCAACCCCTGCCTTTTTTTGTTTTCCATTTGCTTGGTAGATTTTCCTCCATCCTTTTATTTTGAGCCTATGTGTGTCTCTGCATGTGAGATTGGTTTCCTGAATACAGCACACTGATGGGTCTTGACTCTTTATCCAATTTGCCAGTCTGTATCTTTTAATTGGAGCATTTAGTCCATTTACATTTAAAGTTAATATTGTTATGTGTGAATTTGATCCTGTCATTATGATGTTAGCTGGTTATTTTGCTCGTTAGTTGATGCAGTTTCTTCCTAGTCTCGATGGTCTTTACATTTTGGCATGATTTTGCAGTGGCTGGTACCGGTTGTTCCTTTCCACGTTTAGTGCTTCCTTCAGGAGCTCTTTTAGGGCAGGTCTGGTGGTGACAAAATCTCTCAGCATTTGCTTGTCTGTAAAGTATTTTATTCCTCCTTCACTTATGCAGCTTAGTTTGGCTGGATATGAAATTCTGGGTTGAAAATTCTTTTCTTTAAGAATGTTGAGATGGGATGAGCCAAGATGGCCGAATAGGAACAGCTCCGGTCTACAGCTCCCAGCGTGAGCGACGCAGAAGACGGGTGATTTCTGCATTTCCATCTGAGGTACCGGGTTCATCTCACTAGGGAGTGCCAGACAGTGGGCGCAGGCCAGTGGGTGCGTGCACCGTGCGCGAGCCGAAGCAGGGCGAGGCATTGCCTCACCTGGGAAGCGCAAGGGGTCAGGGAGTTCCCTTTCCGAGTCAAAGAAAGGGGTGACGGACGCACCTGGAAAATCGGGTCACTCCCACCCGAATATTGCGCTTTTCAGACCGGCTTAAAAAACGGCGCACCACGAGACTATATCCCACACCTGGCTCAGAGGGTCCTACGCCCACAGAATCTCACTGATTGCTAGCACAGCAGTCTGAGATCAAACTGCAAGGCAGCAGCGAGGCTGGGGGAGGGGCGCCCGCCATTGCCCAGGCTTGCTTAGGTAAACAAAGCAGCCGGGAAGGTCGAACTGGGTGAAGCCCACCACAGCTCAAGGAGGCTTGCCTGCCTCTGTAGGCTCCACCTCTGGGGGCAGGGAACAGACAAACAAAAAGACAGCAGTAACCTCTGCAGACTTAAATGTCCCTGTCTGACAGCTTTGAAGAGAGCAGTGGTTCTCCCAGCACGCAGCTGGAGATCTGAGAATGGGCAGACTGCCTCCTCAAGTGGGTCCCTGACCCCTGACCCCCGAGCAGCCTAACTGGGAGGGACCCCCCAGCAGGGGCACACTGACACCTCACACGGCAGGGTATTCCAACAGACCTGCAGCTGAGGGTCCTGTCTGTTAGAAGGAAAACTAACAAACAGAAAGGACATCCACACTGAAAACCCATCTGTACATCACCATCATCAAAGACCAAAAGTAGATAAAACCACAAAGATGGGGAAAAAACAGAACAGAAAAACTGGAAACTCTAAAACTCAGAGCACCTCTCCTGCTCCAAAGGAACGCAGTTCCTCACCAGCAATGGAACAAAGCTGGATGGAGAATGATTTTGACGAGCTGAGAGAAGAAGGCTTCAGACGATCAAATTACTCTGAGCTACGGGAGGACATTCAAACCAAAGGCAAAGAAGTTGAAAACTTTGGAAAAAATTTAGAAGAATGTATAACTAGAATAACCAATACAGAGAAGTGCTTAAAGGAGCTGATGGAGCTGAAAACCAAGGCTCGAGAACTACGTGAAGAATGCAGAAGCCTCAGGAGCTGATGTGATCAACTGGAAGAAAGGGTATCAGCCATGGAAGATGAAATGAATGAAATGAAGCGAGAAGGGAAGTCTAGAGAAAAAAGAATAAAAAGAAATGAGCAAAGCCTCCAAGAAATATGGGACTATGTGAAAAGACCAAATCTATGTCTGATTGGTGTACCTGAAAGTGATGCGGAGAATGGAACCAAGTTGGAAAACACTCTGCAGGATATTATCCAGGAGAACTTCCCCAATCTAGCAAGGCAGGCCAACATTCAGATTCAGGAAATGCAGAGAATGCCACAAAGATAGTCCTCGAGAAGAGCAACTCCAAGACACATAATTGTCAGATTCACCAAAGTTGAAATGAAGGAAAAAATGTTAAGGGCAGCCAGAGAGAAAGGTCGGGTTACCCTCAAAGGGAAGCACATCAGACTAACAGCGGATTTCTCGGCAGAAACCCTACAAGCCAGAAGAGAGTGGGGGCCAATATTCAACATTCTTAAAGAAAAGAATTTTCAACCCAGAATTTCATATCCAGCCAAACTAAGCTGCATAAGTGAAGGAGGAATAAAATACTTTACAGACAAGCAAATGCTGAGAGATTTTGTCACCATCAGGCCTGCCCTAAAAGAGCTCCTGAAGGAAGCGCTAAACATGGAAAGGAACAACCGGTACCAGCCACTGCAAAATCATGCCAAAATGTAAAGACCATCGAGACTAGGAAGAAACTGCATCAACTAACGAGCAAAATAACCAGCTAACATCATAATGACAGGATCAAATTCACACATAACAATATTAACTTTAAATGTAAATGGACTAAATGCTCCAATTAAAAGACACAGACTGGCACGTTGGATAAAGAGTCAAGACCCATCAGTGTGCTGTATTCAGGAAACCAATCTCACGTGCAGAGACACACATAGGCTCAAAATAAAAGGATGGAGGAAGATCTACCAAGCAAATGGAAAACAAAAAAAGGCAGGGGTTGCAATCCTAGTCTCTGATAAAACAGACTTTAAACCAACAAACATCAAAAGAGACAAAGAAGGCCATTACATAATGGTAAACGGATCAATTCAACAAGAGGAGCTAACTATCCTAAATATATATGCACCCAATACAGGAGCACCCAGATTCATAAAGCAAGTCCTGAGTGACCTACAAAGAGACTTAGACTCCCACACATTAATAATGGGAGACTTTAACACCCCACTGTCAACATTAGACAGATCAACGAGACAGAAAGTCAACAAGGATACCCAGGAATTGAACTCAGCTCTGCACCAAGCAGACCTAATAGACATCTACAGAACTCTCCACCCCAAATCAACAGAATATACATTCTTTTCAGCACCACACCACACCTATTCCAAAATTGACCACATAGTTGGAAGTAAAGCTCTCCTCAGCAAATGTAAAAGAACAGAAATTATAACAAACTCTATCTCAGACCACAGTGCAATCAAACTAGAACTCACAGATTAAAAATCTCACTCAAAGCCGCTCAACTACATGGAAACTGAACAACCTGCTCCTGAATGACTACTGGGTACATAACGAAATGAAGGCAGAAATAAAGATGTTCTTTGAAACCAGTGAGAACAAAGACACAACATACCAGAATCTCTGGGATGCATTCAAAGCAGTGTGTAGAGGGAAAGTTATAGCACTAAATGCCCACAAGACAAAGCAGGAAAGATCCAAAATTGACACCCTAACATCACAATTAAAAGAACTAGAAAAGCAAGAGCAAACACATTCAAAAGCTAGCAGAAGGCAAGAAATAACTAAAATCAGAGCAGAACTGAAGGAAATAGAGACACAAAAAACCCTTCAAAAAAATCAATGAATCCAGGAGCTGGTTTTTTGAAAGGATCAACAAAATTGATAGACCGCTAGCAAGACTAATAAAGAAAAAAAGAGAGAAGAATCAAATAGACACAATAAAAAATGATAAAGGGGATATCACCACCGATCCCACAGAAATACAAACTACCATCAGAGAATACTACAAACACCTCTACGCAAATAAACTAGAAAATCTAGAAGAAATGGATAAATTCCTCGACACATACACTCTCCCAAGACTAAACCAGGAAGAAGTTGAATCTCTGAATAGACCAATAACAGGATCTGAAATTGTGGCAATAATCAATAGTTTACCAACCAAAAAGAGTCCAGGACCAGATGGATTCACAGCCGAATTATCCACCATGATCAAGTGGGCCTCATCCCTGGGATGCAAGGCTGGTTCAATATACGCAAATCAATAAATGTAATCCATATAAACAGAGCCAAAGACAAAAACCACATGATTATCTCAATAGATGCAGAAAAAGCCTTTGACAAAATTCAACAGCCCTTCATGCTAAGAACTCTCAATAAATTAGGTATTGATGGGACGTATTTCAAAATAATAAGAGCTATCTATGACAAACCCACAGCCAATATCATACTGAATGGGCAAAAACTGGAAGCATTCCCTTTGAAAACTGGCACAAGACAGGGATGCCCTCTCTCACCGCTCCTATTCAACATAGTGTTGGAAGTTCTGGCCAGGGCAATCAGGCAGGAGAAGGAAATAAAGGGTATTCAATTAGGAAAAGAGGAAGTCAAATTGTCCCTGTTTGCAGACGACATGATTGTTTATCTAGAAAACCCCATTGTCTCAGCCCAAAATCTCCTTAAGCTGATAAGCAACTTCAGCAAAGTCTCAGGATACAAAATCAATGTACAAAAATCACAAGCATTCTTATACACCAACAACAGACAAACAGAGAGCCAAATCATGAGTGAACTCCCACTCACAATTGCTTCAAAGAGAATAAAATACCTAGGAATGTAGCTTACAAGGGATGTGAAGGACCTCTTCAAGGAGAACTACAAACCACTGCTCAAGGAAATAAAAGAGGATACAAACAAATGGAAGAACATTCCATGCTCATGGGTAGGAACAATCAATATCGTGAAAATGGCCATACTGCCCAGGGTAATTTACAGATTCAATGCCATCCCCATCAAGCTACCAATGACTTTCTTCACAGAATTGGAAAAAACTACTTTAAAGTTCATATGGAACCAAAAAAGAGCCCGCATCGCCAAGTCAATCCTAAGCCAAAAGAACAAAGCCAGAGGCATCACACTACCTGACTTTAAACTATACTACAAGGCTACAGTAACCAAAACAGCATGGTACTGGTACCAAAACAGAGATATAGATCAATGGAACAGAACAGAGCCCTGAGAAATAATACCGCATATCTACAACTATCTGATCTTTGACAAACCTGACAAAAACAAGAAATGGGGAAAGGATTCCCTATTTAATAAATGGTGCTGGGAAAACTGGCTAGCCATATGTAGAAAGCTAAAACTGGATCCCTTCCTTACACCTTATACAAAAATCAATTCAAGATGGATTAAAGATTTAAATGTTAGACCTAAAACCATAAAAACCCTAGAAGAAAACCTAGGCATTAGCATTCAGGACATAGGCATGGGCAAGGACTTCATGTCCAAAACACCAAAAGCAATGGCAACAAAAGCCAAAATTGACAAATGGGATCTAATTAAACTAAAGAGCTTCTGCACAGCAAAAGAAACTACCATCAGAGTGAACAGGCAACCTACAACATGGGAGAAAATTTTCGCAACCTACTCATCTGACAAAGGGCTAATATCCAGAATCTACAATGAACTCAAACAAATTTACAAGAAAAAAACAAACAACCCCATCAAAAAGTGGGCGAAGGACATGAACAGACACTTCTCAAAAGAAGACATTTATGCAGCCAAAAAACACATGAAAAAATGCTCATCCTCACTGGCCATCAGAGAAATGCAAATCAAAACCACTATGAGATATCATCTCACACCAGTTAGAATGGCAATCATTAAAAAGTCAGGAAACAACAGGTGCTGTAGAGGATGTAGAGAAATAGGAACACTTTTACACTGTTGGTGGGACTGTAAACTAGTTCAACCATTGTGGAAGTCAGTGTGGCAATTCCTCAGGGATCTAGAACTAGAAATACCATTTGACCCAGCCATCCCATTACTGGGTATATACCCAAAGGACTATAAATCATGCTGCTCTAAAGACACATGCACACGTATGTTTATTGCGGCATTATTCACAATAGCAAAGACTTGGAACCAACCCAAATGTCCAACAATGATAGACTGGATTAAGAAAATGTGGCACATATACACCATGGAATACTATGCAGCCATAAAAAAGGATGAGTTCATGTCCTTTGTAGGGACATGGATGAAATTGGAAACCATCATTCTCAGTAAACTATCGCAAGAACAAAAAACCAAACACCGCGTACTCTCACTCATAGGTGGGAATTGAACAATGAGAACACATGGACACAGGAAGGGGAATATCACACTCTGGGGACTGTGGTGGGGTGGGGGGAGGGGGGAGGGATAGCTTTGGGAGATATACCTAATGCTAGATGACGAGTTAGTGGGTGCAGCGCACCAGCATGGCACATGTATACATATGTAACTAACCTGCACAATGTGCACATGTACCCTAAAACTTAAAGTATAATAAAAAAAAAATTTAAGAAATGTATCAATTATAAAGAGCTATTTTTTCACTTAAAAAAAAAAAAAAAGAATGTTGAATATGGCCCCCACTCTCTTCCGGCTAGTAGAGTTTCTGCTGAGAGATCAGCTGTTAGTCTGATGGGCTTCCCTTTGTGGGTAACCCGACCTTTCTTTCTGGCTGCCCTTAACATTTTTTCCTTCATTTCAACTTTGGTGAATCTGACAATTATGTGTCTTGGAGTTGCTCTTCTCAAGGAGTATCTTTGTGGCGTTCTCTGTATTTCCTGAATCTGAATGTTGGCCTGCCTTGCTAGATTGGAGAAGTTCTCCCGGATAATATCCTGCAGAGTGTTTTCCAACTTGGTTCCATTCTCTCTGTCACTTTCAGGTATACCAATCAGACATAGATTTGGTCTTTTCACATAATCCCATATTTCTTGGAGGCTCCGTTCGTTTCTTTTTATTCTTTTTTCTCTAAACT
Organism: Gorilla gorilla gorilla; assembly: GCF_029281585.2. Taxonomy (NCBI): domain Eukaryota; kingdom Metazoa; phylum Chordata; class Mammalia; order Primates; family Hominidae; genus Gorilla; species Gorilla gorilla. The sequence continues at coordinate 119,424,533 of NC_073224.2, forward strand.
TCCCTTCTCGCTTCATTTCATTCATTTCATCTTCCATCACTGATACCCTTTCTTCCCGTTGATCACATCAGCTCCTGAGGCTTCTGCATTCTTCACATAGTTCTCGAGCCTTGGCTTTCAGCTCCATCAGCTCCATCAGTTATACATTCATCTAAATTTTTTTTCAAAGTTTTCAACTTCTTTGCCTTTGGTTTGAATTTCCTCCTGTAGCTCAGAGTAGTTTGATCGTCTGAAGCCTTCTTCTCTCAACTCGTCAAAGTCATTCTCCGTCCAGCTTTGTTCCATTGCTGGTGATGAGCTGTGTTCCTTTGGAGGAGGAGAGGCACTCTGCTTTTTAGAGTTTCCAGTTTTTCTGTTCTGTTTTTTCCCCATCTTTGTGGTTTTATCTACTTTTGGTCTTTGATGATGGTGATGTACAGATGGGTTTTTGGTGTGGATGTCCTTTCTGTTTGTTAGTTTTCCTTCTAACAGACAGGACCCTCAGCTGCAGGTCTGTTAGAGTCTTCTAGAGGTCCACTCCAGACCCTGTTTGCCTGGGTATCAGCAGCGGTGTCTGCAGAACCGCAGATTTTCGTGATCCGTGAATGCTGCTGTCTGATCATTCCTCTGGAAGTTTTGTCTCAGAGGAGTACCCAGCCATGTGAGGTGTCAGTCTGCCCCTACTGGGGGGTCCCTCCCAGTTAGGCTGCTCTGGGGTCAGGGGTCAGGGGTCAGGGACCCACCTGAGGAGGCAGTCTGCCCGTTCTCAGATCTCCAGCTGCGTGCTGGGAGAAGCACTGCTCTCCTCAAAGCTGTCAGACAGGGACATTTAAGTCTGCAGAGGTTACTGCTGTCTTTTTGTTTGTCTGTGCCCTGCCCTCAGAGGTGGAGCCTACAGAGGCAGGCAGGCCTCCTTGAGCTGTGGTGGGCTCCACCGAGTTTGAGCTTCCCAGCTGCTTTGTTTACCTAAGTGAGCCTGGGCAATGGCGTGCGCCCCTCCCCCAGCCTCGCTGCCCCCTTGCAGTTTGATCTCAGACTGCTGTGCTAGCAATCAGCGAGACTCCATGGGCGTAGGACCCTCCAAGCCATGTGCGGGATATAATCTCCTGGTGTGCCGTTTCCTAAGCCGGTTGGAAAAGCGCAGTATTTGGGTGGGAGTGGCCCGATTTTCCAGGTGCCGTCTGTTTTCACCCCTTTCCTTGACTAGGAAAGGGAACTCCCTGATCCCTTGCACTTTCTGAGTGAGGCAATGCCTTGCCCTGCTTCGGCTGGCACATGATGCACTGCACCCACTGTCCTGCACCCACTGTCTGGCACTCCCTAGTGAGATGAACAGGGTACCTCAGATGGAAATGCAGAAATCACCCATCTTCTGCGTCGCTCACGCTGGGAGCTGTAGACCGGAGCTGTTCCTATTCGGCCATCTTGGCTCCTCCTGCCACATTTTCTTAATCCCATCTATCACTGTTGAACATTTAGGTTGGTTCCAAGTCTTTGCTATTGTGAATAGTGCTGCTATAAACATACGTGTGCATGTGTCTTTATAGCAGCATGATTTATAGGCATGGGCAAGGACTTCATGTCTAAAACACCAAAAGCAATGGCAACAAAAGCCAAAATTGACAATGGGATCTAATTAAACTCAAGAGCTTCTGCACAGCAAAAGAAACTACCATCCGAGTGAACAGGCAACCTACAGAATGGGAGAAAATTTTTGCAACCTACTCATCTGACAAAAGGCTAATGTCCTTTGCTTTTCTGTTGAATTCTTGTGTTCCTTCTTGAGTGTGAATCTCTAAACACTGTTTTGCTTCTTCCAAGTAGGTGAAGGATGCTAGAAAAGCATCTAATCTTCCATCATGGGGGAGAAAAGCATAATTGTTTTTTAAATGTTTATTTCACTTGGGTTTTATTGAACTTCTAGGATTTGCGGTTTTATAGTCATCAAATTTGGAAATATTTTAGCCACATATTTTCAATTTTTTTTGGTCCCCACTTTAATTCTCACCTTTTATTCTGGACTCCAATTACATGTATTTTATTCTGCTTGATATTATTCTACTAAGGCTTTTTAAAAAACTTTTTTTCCCTTTGCTATTCATTTTAAGTAGTCTCTGAATTAGGTATTTGTTGCTGCTCAACAAATTATTCTAAAAATTAATAGGTTAAACCAATGATAAACATATATCAAATGATTTCTGTGGATCATGAATTTGGGTGTGACTTAGCTAATGGTTCTGGCTTGGAGTGTCTCTCATCAAGTTGCAGTCAAGTTACTGTCTTAGGATTGCAGTCATTTGAAGACTTAATAAGGGCTGAAGATCTACTTCCAAGATGGCTCAGTTACATTGTTGATAAGTTGGTTCTGATTGTTGGCAGGAGGTCTCTGTCCTTTGCCATTTGGACTGCTCCACAGTTGCTGTCATTTGAGTGTTTTTGTGACTTGATGGCTGACTTCCCTCATAGCAAGTGATTCAACTGAGCAAGATGAAAGTGGAATGTCTTTTATGACAGCTTTAGGAATCACATAACTTCAATTCTGCTCCAATCTGAAGATCACACAGACATATCAAATCCTGGTATTACACAATGGGTGGGTATTACACAATGACACACGTAAGAGGAATTGAGGATCATTGGTACCATCTTGGAGGTTGGCTACCATTGTTACCATCTTGGAGGTTGGCTACCATGGTTTCTATTGCTGTGTCTTTAAGTGTACTGATATTTTCTTCTGAACAATCCACTCTGTTTTTCAGTTCATTCAGGGACTTTTCTTTTTTCATTTTGGATACTGTATTTTTAATCTCTAGAAGTTCCATTTGGGTCTTTTATTATACCTTTTATTTCTCTTTTCCTCATATTCATGTTTTCATTTAGATTCTTAAACGTATTAAAAATGTTTGTAAAAGCTCTATTAAGGTTCTTGTCTGTGAATTTCATTATTTCTGCCATTTTGAGCCTGTTTCTATTTATTGATTTTCCTTCTGGTAGGGGTCATATTTTTCATTTCTTTGCATGCCTAGTAATTTCTTATTGGATGCTCAACATTGTTAATTTTACATTTTAATAAGTGAGTTATATTTTGTTGTATTTTTTAAAGGAATACTGAACTTTGTTCTGGCAGACATTCATGTTACTTGGTTCCCTCAATCCTTTTGAAAGTTCCTTTTTATCTTTGTTCAGGTAGGTTCAGAGCAGCCTTAACTCTAGAGTTAATTTATCCTCACTTTTAAAGCATGACTTCTCTGAGGACTCTACCTAATTATGTATTATAATACTTCTCCACTTTGGCTTATGGAAGCACAAACTATTTTTAGACATAAGTAAGCTCTAGGAATTGTTCAGCCTCCTGATTTTCAGTGATCTTTCCTTGGCTTCATAGTTTCAACCCCATCATATACAAATTGGTCATCAGTTGAAGACTCAATGAAAACCCCTTTCAGATCTCCAGATTTTCTTTCTAGGCAGCTCCCTCCTCTTCATTTCTCTGTCCTAAAAATTCTAGGCATTTCAGACTCCCTGAACTTCTATACGTTTCTTCACAATTCCTTAAGAGTATAGTCTCTGTTTGGTTCCCCCTCTCTGTGCTGTAGCCTAGAAACTGCCTTCAGGTTTCTAGGACAATCGTAGGGCTTAATTTATTTGTTTCTTTTCTTTCAGTATCAGCCTTGTGGTGCCTATTATCCAAAGTCTATGAATAATTGGTTCATATATTTTGCCCTGTTTTCTAACTGTTTTTAGTAGAAGGGAAATTCTTATACCAGTGAATGCTTGATGGGTGAAAGCAGAAATATGTGGGGCTTTTGGGAGAAGCTGAATAGTCTGGGCACTGACCAATGAAAACAATGGTTAGTAGTGCTGGAGTAGAGACTGGGAGGCCTCCTCTTGTGCCAGGCAGGGAAGAGCTTTTCCCTACTCTTGACTTCCTTGAAATCAAAATGTGTTTACCTAAACACATTTTGGTCCTCTCCCTATTCCTTTACTTACTTTACCTATGGGGAGGTTCACCAAACCTGGTTCATATTTTGGGCTAGAATAGCTGGCTTAGTGCCTTTCTCCTGCCTTCTTTTGGGAGTAAGCTCAGAGGGCGATATGCTGGTATAAGAAGGAGGAACGTAACTCAGTCCCTGGGATTCAGGGTTCTCACTGAGTTTGAAGTTCCTGTGGAACGTGTAATTGGAGATGTCTTGTAGGGGTTGGATACATGGGTCTGGGGCTCAAGGAGAGGTCTGGACTGTTATTTTATAGCTGTGTGAAGAAGATGACTGGTAAGAAGGAGTTTCTTGAGGGCAGTGTCTGGAATGAGGTGGAAATCCCATAGATTTGTTGAACAAATGAATTAATGAGTTCATGAATAGCCATTGTTCCCAATAGAAGATAATTCTAAACACTAGGAAAACTCATACATATGTAGTGAGACAAGTTAACTACATTATGGATTTGTTATTCTGTGACTACCACTGATTAATTTGCTAACTAAATTTTTGATTAATTTTTGCATATAATCATACTGCAAACTTCTTTAGAAATAAAACGTGTGCTAAAAAAAGATAAGAAAAGTTTAAAATTTTGGGGTGAGATTAATAGCATATTGTTCATTAGTTGCTGAGAAGTGGTTATACCTGTTATTGTGAATACAATTAATACTGCTCACATTATTCAGCCAGATAAATAATATCTAATTACCAAGAGGTTATATAAAGTAACATAAGTAGAAAGAAAGATATTATACTAAGGGATAGAGAAACTAGTTTTGACAGACAGGTAAGGAAAACTGGATACCAATCTGACTTTATAACACTACAAATTTTATTACAGAAGATGTTAGCACTTTCTATTAACATTTATAGATGACCTTAATTTCAAAAAATGTTTTGAAATAGAAAAGAACTTGCATACATTCATGTAAATCTGGTATACAAGGGGCTTTAATCTGTTACCAAAAGAGAAAAGCAAATTGACATAATTTTTATACATATTAAATCAATTTTGTCTTCTCACTTGAGAGCTTTAAAATAATAAAATGCTCAATATGCAGATAGGGTGAACTCTGTTTGCTACCAATTATCTGTATTAAGAAAAAAAGCATGGAAAAGAATTAAGTAAACAAACAGGTTTTGTTTCATGTTGCAGGCCATTTTAATATGACTCTTACTGATAACCCAGGCTTAAGATGGCTAAACTGATTATTTTAAAAGTGTCTATATTGCCCAGGATTTTAGAATTTTATGGATATAGAGAATAGTAGGAGCTAGAAAAGTACCCAATCTTTGGGGTAAAGGATAATGTCAGTAAATCTGATTCATATTTTAATGCCACTTCTCTGTTTAGCTAAGTAAAGAGTATGAGTGTTTGTTTTTCTTTGAAAATGAGTTAAAATTTTAATGCAACAAAAACGATGTCAAGAAACTTGGATTTTAGCCTGACTTTGCCTATAACTATCTATAGAACATCAGAGCATTAAATAACCTCTCCATGGATGCAAAATGTCAGAATAGGATCTATGTTTCCATTTATTTATGTAATCAATATTTACTGAGTGCCTAATATATAGCAGAGGCTGGTTTGGATTGTGAAGATATGGTGATGAGCAAGACAAACAAAGCTTCCATTTAAATTGCTTACAGTCTGGTTGGAAAGGGGGAGACAGAGAATAAGTATATAAACAAATAATACAGTATCAGAAAATGCTAAGTGCAATGAAGAATATATGAGATAACAGGATAAAAAGTGACAGTGGCAGTAGGCTGCATTAGACTGGGTGGTCAAGGAAGGGTTTTCTAAAGAAGTAATTTTTAAGCTGAGATGATAAGGAGAAAGCCATTCAAAGACTTGTTGAAAGGTTGCTCCATGATGAACAAATAGCAAATGTAAAAGCACTGTTCCAAGAACAAGTTTGGAATGTTCTAAGGGACATAATAAATAAAAGGTGGAGAGAGGTGGGTATGACATGAAGTTAGACAAGTAGGCACAGGTGATTTCCACCTACCATATTTTTTATCAGTTTTATTGAGCTATAATTGACATACAATAAATTGCATATATTAGTTTCCTGGGACTGCCATAACAAAGTACCATAAACTGAGTGGTTTAAAACAACAGAGATTTATTTTCTTACAGTTTTAGAGGCCAGAAGTCCAAGATCAAAGTGTCTGCAGGACCATGTTCCCTCTGAAGCTGCTGAGCTAGGATGTATTCCAGGCCTCTATTGCAGCTTCTGGTAGTCCTTGGTTTGAGGCAACATAATTTCATTCTTCACATGGCATTCTCCTTGTTCATGTGTCTGTGTCCAAGTGTCCTCTTTTTGGAAGGGGATATATCCAATCATATTGGCTAGTGGCCTACTTTACTCCAGTATTATTTCATATTAATTAATTTCATTTGTAATGAACTTATTTCCAAATAAGTTCACATTTTGATATACTACAGGTTAGAACTTCAACATTTGAATTTTGGGGGTACATAATTCAACCCCTAACCCTGCATATATTTTGATAGGGTTTAACATATGTATATCCTGTAAAACCATCATCACAATCAAGATAATGAACATATTTTTCACCTCCTAAATATTTCCTCTGCCCCTTGGAAATCCCTCTTTCTTCCCCTTCCTTGCCTTTCCTCATCCCCAGGCAATCATTAGTCTGCTGTCTTACATTAATTTGTATTTTCTGGTATTTTATATAAACTGAATTATATGGCGTGTACTCTGTTTTGGTCTGTCTTAATAACATTAAGATTATAACATAATTATTGATGTTCATGTCACTGCTGTGTCAGTAGTTTATTCCTATTTATTGCTGACACATATTCTACTGCATATATATGACATATTTGTTTATCACCTGTGGATGGACATTCAGGTTGTTTCCAGTTTGGGGCTATTAAAAATAAAGATGCTATAAATGTTTGTGTACAAGTTCATGTATGGATATATCTTATTATTTCTCTTAGATAAATACTGAGGAGTGGAATGATTGGGTCATATTGTAGGTGTATGTTTAACTTTTTGAGAGACTTATGGACTGACGAACTTGTACCATTTTATGTTTCCATCAAACATTGTATACAAATTTCGATTGCTCCACATCCTTGCTAACCCTTGGTATTTCCAATTTTTAAATTTTAGGCAGCCCAAGAAGTGTGTAGTGCTGTCATTGAGGTCTTAATTTCTTATCTCTGAGACTAATGATGAAAATTTTTCATCTGTTTACTTCCCATCTATATAATTTTGTGAAATGTCTATTCAAACATTTGCTTATTTAAAAAATTGGATAATTTTTTTCTTATAATTGAGTATAGCAGATTCTTCATATATTCTGTATACAAGTTCTTTATCTTATGTATAATTTGCAGGTTTCTTTTCTTTCAGTTTGTGGTATGTCGTTGTTCTTTTAGCAATGCCTTTCGAAGAGAGAAGTTCTTAATTCTGATGGAGTCCAATTTATCAATTTTTGAAAATGGATCATGCTGTTGGTGTTATATCTAAGAAAGTTTTGCCTAATTCAAGTTTTGCCTAACAAAAGTTTTATTCCCTGCTTTCTTCTAGCAGTTTTAGAATTTTAGTTTTTATATTTCATGTTAATATTTGTATATAATGCAAGATATGTATTGAAGTTATTTATTTATTTATTTTTAAAAAGTATTTATTTTTATATATAGATAACGAATTGTTCCAGCACCATTTGTTGAAAATACTATTTATTTTCTACTCAGTTTTGTTTTCACCTTTCTTGAAAATAATTTGACCACATGTGTACAGGTTTATTACTGGACCATATTTTGTTCCACTGATCTGTCTTAACACCACTTTCTTAATTACCATAGGTTTACCATCTTGAAATCAGCGATTCAGTAAGATTTTCAACATAGATGGTCATGTCGTATGTGAATAAAATTTTACTCCTTCCTTTCCCATCTGAATGTCTTTTTTGCTTTGGCTTATTGCGTTAACATTGCACTTACTGCACGGTGTTTAATAGAAGATGCAAAAGCAGACATTTTTGCCTTTTTCCTGATCTTAGAGTAAACGTACTCTGTCTTTCAATATTAAGTATGATATTAATCATAAATTTTTCATGATGCCTTTTATTAAGTTAGGAAGTTTTCTTCTATTCCAAGTTTGCCGAAAATTTTTTCAGGAATCTATGTTGGATTTTGTCAAATGCTTTTTGTGTATGTGGTTGTGTGTGTGTGTGTGTGTTTCCGTTGAGATCATCATAAGGCTTTTAGTTTTTAGTCTGTTAGTAGGGTGAATTTTCTTAATTGAATGCAAACTAAACTCGCATTCCTGAAATAAATTCCACTTCGACCATGATGTATTATTTTTTTTACATATTGTTTATTTTGTTTTGTTAAATTTTGTGAAGAATTTTTGCATCTGTGTTCATTTCATGAGGGTTATTAGTTTGTGGTTTTCTTTTTTGATAATGTCTTTCTTGTGAACTCTGGCTGCCTTGGGGATCCATGGACTCCCAGGTCTATCTCTTCAATTTGGTGATGCTTCTGGCCTCTGCCTTGGTAACTTTTCTTTTTTTTTTTTTTTAATAGTTAAGATTCTTTTTTTTTTTTAATTATACTTTAAGTTTTAGGGTACATGTGCACATTGTGCAGGTTAGTTACATATGTATACATGTGCCATGCTGGTGCGCTGCACCCACTAACTCATCCTCTAGCTTTAGATATATCTCCCAATGCTACCCCTCCCCCCTCCCCCCACCCCACGACAGTCCCCAGAGTGTGATATTCCCCTTCCTGTGTCCATGTGATCTCATTGTTCAATTCCCACCTATGAGTGAGAATATGCGGTGTTTGGTTTTTTGTTCTTGCGATAGTTTACTGAGAATGATGATTTCCAATTTCATCCATGTCCCTACAAAGGACATGAACTCATCATTTTTTATGGCTGCATAGTATTCCATGGTGTATATGTGCCACATTTTCTTAATCCAGTCATGCACTATGGCACAGAAACTTTCTCCAGGCAGTTTCTCCCTGTTTGTTTCCCATCTCTCTCGGATCATGTACTTTTGTTACCTGATGTCCAATATGTATAAAGACATTATTTTATATATTTTATACTGTTTTATAATTATTTTAGGTGAGAAAGTAAACCTGGATCAGAAGCACAAATTCAACATGCCTGGATTCTTTTAACAGTATGAGATCATAAACACTAAGGCCTCTTTAGCAAGAAAATCACTACCCAAATGCATGGTATTTATTATAGTTCTTTTAGTAACAGGCCAAGTGTCTATCAGTTGTCCATTACATATGTACACACACACATACATATATATATCTCCCAGGGATAGGTATATAAATCCACTAGAAAATGAGTTCCTGAATCAATGCTTTATACAAAGGAGGCACTAATTCCATTAGAAACACACATCCAACATTCTTCCATTTATCATACTCCTGTGTTAGCGTCTTGTCCGAAATTAGGTTGGCACACTCATTTCCAGTTTCCCTGTTTTCAAAATTATCTTACTACACAGTAGCTCACATTCCCAAGACTTTGGACCCTGGCATGGCCATTTCTGGGTATATATCTGTTAAACTAAATGTGGCCTGAGGATACCTCTGTGTTGTGAGTTCCTACATAATGAACTGCAACCTAACTTAGTATGTACACTAACTGAAAGCCTAACTTAGGAGTATACTTTTGTAACAGACAGCTGAATTTCAGCTCATCACAGCAGCTGAGCTTCAGTCAATTACAGGCATCCAGCTGATCAGACTTTGTCCAAGTAAGGCAAGTGCTGATGTATAATGAAATCAAGCTGTTTTGATATCTCATTTCTACTTTCTGTCCATAAATGCTGTCTGCCCACATTGAGGAGCAGAGCTCTGTGAATCTCTTCTGATTCTGAGGGCTGCCTGATTTGACAATCATTCTTTTTTTCAATTAAACTGACAAAAACAAGCAATGGGGAAAGGATTCCCTGTTCAATAAATGGTGCTGAGATAACTGGCTAGCCATATGCAGAAGATTGAAACTGAATCCCTTCCCTACACCATATAGAAAAATCAACTCAACGTGGATTAAAGACTTACATGTAAAACCTAAAACTGTAAAAACCCTCGAGGATAACCTAGGAAATATCATTCCAGATGTAGGACCGGGCAGAGATTTCATGACGAAGACGACAAATGGAGTTTCAACAAGAACAAAAATTGACAAATGGGACCTTTAACTAAAGGGCTTCTGCATCATGGCCCAGAAACTTTCTCCAGGCAGTTTCTCCCTGTTTGTTTCCCATCTCTCTAGGATCGTGTACTTTTGTTACCTGATGTAACAGGAAAAGAAACTATCAACATAATAAACACACAACCTACAGAATGGGAGAAAATATTTGCAAACTATGAATCTGACAAAGGTCTAATATCCAGAATCTATAAGGAGCTTAAACAATTTATAAGCAAAAACTGAAGAACCCCGTTAAAAAGTGGGCAAAAGACATAAATAGACACTTTTCAAAAGAAGATATATACATGGCCAATAAGCATATGAAAAAATGCTCACACCACAAATCATTAGAGAAGTGATATTACCTTTTAATAGAAACTGAAGAGGTCAAGCATGCCAATGTCATATAGGAAGTAAATGGCAGGGCCAAAATTTTATCTCAGGTCAGATTGACATCCTGTCAGATGTGGCCATGTTCCTCAGAGAGTCATTCTTTCACATGTGTAAATTTTACTTAATATCTTAAAATCCCCCAAAAATATTTTGAACTACACATTTTGTTCTAAACAAAATTTTTAGATGAGGAATAATTTTATGTATCTTTACATGAACATTTAGGTAAAACTTGAAGCCCTCAAGCCCCAGATAAATTTTTATTCCCAAGACTTATTTAGATGATGTTAGAGTGTTTTTTGAATTTGGTTTTTCCCATTCTGTATCTATCTTTTATTAATATAAATAAATAAATATTAATAAAGAATATATTTAAAAGGTAATTTTATTTTGAAACAGAAGAGAGGAAAATGCATGCTTTAATAATGTCAGTTTCCAGGTAAAGATATTGTGAGCTTGTTCATCTAAATACATTTTATTTGGAATTCAGTATGAATTTTCAATAGATGCTTTTCAGATAAGAAAGCAGTAAATCAAATGCAATTGTATAAACAAGAAGATCAGAGGGATTATCCTGAAGGGTATAAAATGAACCAAGAGCTTTTAGTTTGGGTCACCACAGCATCTGCTCACCAATGCAAAGTAAGGTAGGTGTCTATAGTAAGAAGGCTCTGTGAAATGATATGTTCTTAAGCTATTTTTTTCATTTTCACCATTTTATCATTTTTTAGAAAGTGGCAAATGCTGAAAGATAATTTGCTTCAACAGGCTGTAATATCTTAAATTACTGCTCCAAATTGTTTAGTAGTAGATGGAGGTGAGAGAACTACCTACATAAGGATAAGGAAAAAATTCATTGACTTAAAGAAAGAGAAACAACTGATTAGTTCCCTAATGAAGGATATTTGATATTCATGGCTTTCTTCTGTTTTCATTTTGATTTAAATATTGTTGTCAATTTAATGATGTGTGTATTAAATCCTCTCAATTACTGTACTAATGGTCATCTTTTATGAAAATATACTTCCGGGAATGTTACAGCAAATTCATTTTTGAGTACCTGCTGGGGTAATGTACTCTGTATTATAAGTTCTTTTTAGTTATTTAATAGCTAAACCTCCTTTGATAGTGTTCAACACACACACAGCTGCTGTATAGTACATTTTGCTTTCTAGAAAAATATACTGCTTTAGTGAAGTTCCAGGATTATTCATAGGATGGGCAATTAGTTCTTTTCATAGTAAGGGATTTGGAGAGTAAAAATTAATGAAGGAAATTAGCAGAGCAGAGAGGAAAGTGTTTATTAAGAATGAAGCATTGGGAGCAAAAATAAGAGAAAAAAAGAGAGGAAAGAGGCAAAGGAAAGAACATATCTTGGAATAAGAAAATATGTTCAAAGTAGGGACATATATGTCCATGCATCTGAAGAAGGCATCTCATTATTTAGGCCCTGCCTGAAACCATGCCTTCTATGTTTAGGTACCCAACAAATTATTCATGATGATTTCAGAATAAGCAATTAAGTGGCAAAGATGAGAACCCAGATGACAATGAGGAAGAAATTGTGGCATATCACAGAGGAAGCGATTAACTAACGCTGATTTGTACAGTGTTATACAGCTGTGTGATCTTTCTTATATAGAGAGCCAAGTGTTTCACATGTATTGTTTTATTCTTTTTATGATTTTAGGAAGGGACATATGGAAAAATGAAGGCACAAAGATATTAAATTGCTCAGTTGCACACAATTGCAATTAAATCCTGAAGTAGAATTTAGATCACTAACTCTTAATCAATCAATCAGATCTGACACTAATTTATCTTATAGAATTACAGACTATTTGTGCTGCGAAGATTTTCATGATCATCTTCTGGTTCTAAGCCCTCCTTTTATAGGTGAGAAAGTTGAGGCCCAGAAAGATTCTGTGGGTGAAGTTTTACTATTCACAATAAAGAAGTAAAGGAAAAAGAAAAGTTCTTGCTTTCTTTATGCCCACAAAGTTGTACAGATACTGTGGCTGGTAATTCAGCACTTTCATTTTCTACTTTTGTTAGTTTAGAGTTCTACATTTATAGGAGAAACTTCAAAAAAATATAGAGTATCCATAGTTAGTATGACAACAGGAAAACCGAAACAAATTTTCATCCTACATTTTAAAAAGGGTCAGGTGTACTTGTCACTTTCTATTTTGCAGATGGGGAAATAACACTCAAACAGATTATATATTTTAGTCAAGTTCTCATAGATTTATGGAAGAATTCTGTTTCTTAATTTTTAGACCAATATTTTCATCACCAGGTCACCACATTGATTTTATACAGAATTATAGAGCTAAAAGTTAAAATATGTGAAGTTAGTTGTTTCCTATAGAAAAAACTCAGTAGCTGGCTGTCTAAACAAGCAAGAACTATAATGGCCATGATGGGTAAGCATTTTACATAATTTACCAGTTAGTAATTTTAAGATCCTACAGAGGATCATCAAGTTCTGTATCTCTAAAATACTGGAAGCAACTCTGTACCATAGAGGGAGCTCACATTTGAGAAACGCTTGAGAAAGCCAGATTCCATGAGTAAGGAATTTGTATGTTTTTGCTCCTTAACTCAAATACCAAAAAAACCTTCCATGGAATGTTTGAATATGCAACATTTCATTTAAAAGAATTTGTGAGAAAAACCCCTGTTATTTTAACCTTTAAAAGTTAAGTCTTCCTAAAATGGGTTAGTTTACTTTCTTGTGTAATAAGAAGTATAGTAAACATAAATCTTTGATAATTGTAGGTCTTAAAGTCTTAATTTGGACTCTTTCAGAGCACTAGAACAATCTGCGTTTTTATTATTTGTGTTCATATTAGCTCCTCCACTGGACAGTCAGCCCTTTAGGTAAAGGACCGTATCTTTTCCGTTTGTGTTTGTCAGTGCCTGGTTCAGATGCTCAATATATGTTTATCTAATTTATCTACAATTCTCATTCTAAGAATAGAAGGTTGATTGAAATGACCACTGATCTCTGGAATTTGACATTTAAAATAAATCCCTGGTAACCTGTGTAATGTGGTTTTCATGGTTTCTTATAAGTTGATTGAAAAAAAAAATCCTGGTTAACCAAGGCCGAACCTATGAGGTTTCAGTTTACAGAGGTTTTAGTGTATATAGCTTAAAGATGCTGTTGGGATATAACTGACAGATTTGGGGAAATCTTGGTACTTCTGATTATTGAACAAAATATTTAGTAAATTATAATTTATTTAATAGAACAAGCAAACAAGTTTATGTTCATAGACAACAATACTACTCCATTAAGGTATATATTTTCTTTACTGACAATGATACTTGAGAAGGAAAAAAATCCAAACACATCTAGCTAGCTGTACAATATTTGTAAGATTAAAAAAATTCTTCTTAATCTTCAAGGTGATCAACTTACATTCAAAAGTCTGAAATTTAATTACCCTTCCTCAGTAGTAGAACTAAAATAATTATGTCATAACATTATCCAGAGGGATAATGATATCAATATCAATATCATATCAATATCATATTGATATGATATATCCAATATGATATCATATCCAATATGATAACTATATCCAATCAATACATATTGATAATGATATCCAATTGATATTGAACAAGTTCTTTATCATGCTGGCTCTATTGTGATGCATGTTCTGTTTCTGCCTGAGGCACTGTGGATCCTCTTTTTCTTCCATGCATCCAAAAATTATTTAATATTCCTGGCTAACCCATAATAGAGCTGTCATCCTTGATTGTATTCTTCTAATTGTGTCAACCTTTTTTTTTTTTTGCCTGTTAATCTTTTTGAGAACAAATTACATACCTGTTCTGTGTAAAATAATCTTTAATTTATCCCAGCTGTACATATTTCCACCTTAAAGGGATATCCTAAGGGTTTGGAAGTGGGATCAGGGTGTTCCTAGATTTCTGAGTTAGCCCCTTAACACCAGTTGTAATTTCAGTTGACCTTTTTCGGACTTTATCTTTCTGGTGTCTTCCTTGACCAAATGGTAGAATTATAAGCATGATCATATGCATTGGGATGATGCTGAAGTTTGGTTATACTTTTTCTTGGTTTCTTTGCCCTTTCTGATTTTAACAAATAGGTTCTTTAATTTTATCTTTGATTTAGCATGACTGCTGTCTTTCTGATGTCCATGCTTTTTGGCCTTGCATGTGGGCAAGCGATGTCTTCTTGTATTCCAACTGAGTATACAATGCACATCGAAAGGAGAGAGTGTGCTTATTGCCTAACCATCAACACCACCATCTGTGCTGGATATTGTATGACACGGGTATGTAGTTCATGTCACTTCTTTTGGCTGTAAATTATATAAGCCCTGAAGAAGTCCATTCCTATATAGAAAGGAAATGAAATAAATCACAACCTCATTTCCCAAATCTAATGGTTATTGGCTCCTTAGAAGCAGAGTACACAGGTTACAATATTACGTGAATCTACTCAGCACAATGGATACGGATAATTTTATAACAGTTTTATGTCCCAGCTTTACTTAAACCTTATCTTGTTCCCATGATCAACGATGAAAGAGAGGAGGGTCTCACTTTTGTCTCTGTAGAATTCAACGTGGTTAAGTTGGTATTGGAGAATGGGGCTAAGGAATTCTTTCCCAGTTGTATTTGTGATGAAGGAATATAAGTGAATTTATTTTTATGTTTCTATTATCTATACGTTTCCTAAAGTCCTGTCACATTATGCTCTCTTTTCTGTTCTTTCCCCAGGATATCAATGGCAAACTGTTTCTTCCCAAATATGCTCTGTCCCAGGATGTTTGCACATATAGAGACTTCATCTACAGGACTGTAGAAATACCAGGATGCCCACTCCATGTTGCTCCCTATTTTTCCTATCCTGTTGCTTTAAGCTGTAAGTGTGGCAAGTGCAATACTGACTATAGTGACTGCATACATGAAGCCATCAAGACAAACTACTGTACCAAACCTCAGAAGTCTTATCTGGTAGGATTTTCTGTCTAATAGTGATATAATTTGCAATTTGGTTAAATGTGCTTGCCTGAAATAAAGCTAATAAAAATATTATGTTTCACATTATCTTCTGTTCATTTTGAGTACTATTTAATCCATACCCATACCTACACAGGCATTAGAGAGCTTAAGCGGTTTTAGAAGAAAAGGTGAATGAATGGACCTTTTGGGCTCAGTTGAAGGTTGGTTTTCACGTGAAAGAGCAGAGTGGTGGTAAAATGGAGAACAGGGATATGAAATGCCAAAAAGCTCACCTTGAGCAGTCTCTCCTAACAGAGGGCCAGGAGGTTTCTATGATATAGAAAGTGAATGTGGGATGACTACAGAGTTATGAAGAGAGAGTAATGTGATCAAAAGCTGAAGGAACACATGGTGTCAGGATACTGGAGACATCTACTTCCAAAGGCTAGAAGCAGGGCTGGCATGGAGGTGGGGAGTAAGGAGCATGTGGAATCTACAATGGAGTGCTTTATTCCTGGTCATTCAAATGCACTGGATAAAACTCCACCCAAACTCAGAAGAGTCTAGGAACTATTTTCTTTAATTAATTACTCTGGTGTGCCAAGTGACCTATGAAAGTTATACCCCAAAAAGTCAGTTTACAAAGCCTAGAAAAGAGGCCACGATCATTTTACATGTGGAAGTCTAAATCCTTCATAGGCCTTCAAGTAATAGGAGATGCTTTTCAGCATTTATGCCAAAAGCAACTGGTGCTGTTTTGACTTTTAATGTAATGAAAAACTGGTATGACAATAAAACGTTTTAGGGATCGGGGAGAGTGCAAAGGGATTTGAGAGAGTGGAATTATTCTAAATTCTAATCTAAACCTTCATCAATATTGAAACACTGTTTTCTGGTAAATGTGCTTGGTAAGCAGCTGTTTATTTTTCTTCTCCTTCCTTAGATACTCTCTCATGAGAATTTGGTTTCAACAGATGATTGACGTGAGACAGACCCAGTGCCCTGTAGACTTGATCTCAAAAAGTTGATATATCCTCTCTTTGTCCATTCCTTTTCATTCACACTGCCCCACCAAGGTGAAAAACAGTTGTCAGCAGGGCCAGTTGCCTTTGCTGTATTCTATAGCCACCAGTTAAATTCAGCTAGGCATACTGTATATGTCTGTATGCTGATTGATAGTGCATGGGGTGGGCTGAGGAGGGTGGTGGTGGTAGTGGTGGGGTCCTGTAGATGGATTAGTACAACAGGGAGGGAAATAGATGTGTATTTACATACAAAAGTCAGAACCCACATTATTTTACTTTAATATCTGAAACTGGTATTTGTGTGGTCTCCACATATTAATCTAGGGTTTTGTGTTCTCATATCAGCTGATAACATGGACATTTAAAGCTGCATACCACTTAAACTGTATGTCAAATATAGATCTTTAATAAATAAAAAGTCTAATGTTCAAATCTAACTGGCACTAGTCACAAATGCCTTCATGGATTCTGAAAAAGTTTTCTCAAGGATTTGAAATGTCTGAGTCTAAGCGCAATAAAAATTCTTTTATAAAGTTAACTTCCACTCTACTGTTCACTGTTGGGTTCTTCCCTACTTGCTTATCTCTCCTGGTTAATTCCCACTTATAAGACAACTCTATCTCACTTTCTCTACTTCTGCTACCCTCCTTCTACCTGCCGTTTCTGCCTGCTTAGCATCCATGTCTCTTCTTCTGGTAGCTGCACCTTGATTTCCCTCTGGGGTTCTCTTCACCTCCAGTTTGAGTTCAAGTGGTTTCAGTGGGGATGATGAGGGTGGGTATACTACTAGGCTCAACCAAACCTGGACTATTAGAAAGAGAAGTGGTTGGCCTGCTGGAGTTCCTAAACTGATAAAATGTGAGCCTGGAGTTGCTGCTGGCCATCTTTGGCATCCCTTGGAAACAGCTAGCTGTCCAACCCAGTGGAGAGCAAGAGAGACTGAGGAGAGAGAGGCCTATTGATATCATTTGAGCCTAATCTGAAGCTGGCTTCACCCCTTAAAAGAAACCATAACTTCCCTTTTCTGCCCAGTTAGAGTTAGGTTTCTGACACTTGCAACTGAGAAGTTCTGATAGATTCAGCTCTTTCCCACTAGTTTCAGAAGATGCTCCTAATTCCATTCCTCATCTCCCCTAGGACTTCATTGTTTGCTGTCGTATTTTCTCTTGCTTCCTTTTTCTCGATTCCTTCTTTTCAGTATGAAGCATCCTTAAATCTCTTTCCATCATAAAAAAAGCAAAAGCAAAAAAACAACCCTCTCTTGATCCTCTGCAACCATCTAGTTATTTGCCCCCTCTCTCCTTGAGTTCTTATTTCAAGTTTTTTTGTGTGTGTGTTTGTGAAAGAGCCCACTACACTAACCAGCTACTTCCTCACTTCTCATTCTCTTCACAATCATTACAATTTGGCTTCCACTATTGTCCCCTCTTGAAATTGTTTTCAGTAAGGTCAACAATGACTTGCTAATGGGCCAATATACAGGACAACTGTTAGTCCCAATCTGCCCTGACCTCCCTTCTTCCCTAGAGGGCCCAGTGGTCCTCACATATCTGGATTCACAATGCAATACATCTTATTGTAGCAGCCTTGCCAATGCACCACAATGTTTTAGTTTTGTTGCTTTTAAGTAGGACCCAGAGTTCTTTGTCTTACCACCAAGAAAATTAAGGAGCATGAACACTAGGGTGAGGATGAAGCGAAAGTTTAATAAGTGAAAGGAGAAAGCTCTCCTTTTGAGGAGCAGGAAACTGAAAGAGGGTTGCTATTCTACAGTGGAATACAAGGGCTTTTATAAACAGGCTAGTAGGGCAAGATATTTCATTTACATAAGGTGTGAAAAAATGGTTAGGACTAGGTGTTTCATTTGCATAACACACAAATTCCTGACAGCTCCTCCCTGTCCTTTTAGTGTGCATGTGGACTCTTAGCCTAAGTTACTCTATATTACTTAGTTTCCCTTACTGTGCATGTGTAAGGGGGCGGAATTCTCCATTGTGGATGTGCCGGGTTCTGTGTTACTGCTCTCGGGCATGTTTCAAGCAAGCCCTCTCCTCCCTCCCCTGTGCAAACTCCCTTATCTCAGTATGTTCAAAAAAGGAAAGGAATGTGCTTACTGAAGCCTACTGTGTATAAGTGACCCTTGCTAATTACACAGAAGGTATCTTCATGGTGGACCTTGCCTCCTTATCTATGCTTGCTGTCTGATCTTTCAGGCAGTTCCTTTTTTAGACAAAAGGAATCCTACAGAGGACTTATCCTAGCTATCTGCCTAACTGGTTCCTTTCTTTCTTTTTCCTCATTATGGCATTTATAACCAGTCTTAAACAAGATGAAGTCCACATTTTCTCCTTTTTTCATGTTTTCTTTCTACCTTCCTTCTCCAAGATGACTCAAAATCTATGCCATGGTCTTTAGCAGGCAACAGTAATGTAGGTCTGGACTGTATTTTTGCTTGGTGATTTTGCTTGATTCTGTAGCGATGAAGATTCTAAACTTTGTGAAAGGAGGGCCAGTGTGGTGATAACTTTATGTGTTGTATTGACATTTTGGACATTGTTAAATGTACAGCATATGAGAAACTTGGGTTTGTATTAATTCAGCCTTGGATATCCTAAGGATTTATACTCATTAAAGACAGTTTTGATGGCAGTTGTTAAAGAAACACAGGCAGCTAAGAAAGACTCTCCAAGTTTAGGATAAGAAATAGGTAGGGAGCAAAGAATTACTGTGGGATTTTAACTTACTAAAGTAAGTTTAAAACTTTCTTGCTGGGGATTTAATCATAAGAGGTGGCCCTTATCTTGTTCAAATATGGGCATTACCATGCTTACATTGATTCCTACAGTTTTAGTTCAGACTTATTTTCCTGAGCTTCAGGGCCATATATCTAGTGCCTGTTTATATTCCCTCTTGGGTATCCTATAATCATCTCCACCCCATGTCATCATCACAATCTGCTTTTCCTCCTGTGTACCACTCTCTTCCACCTGCCAAGTCGGAAACCTGGGAATTACTCCAGATTCCTCTTTTTCTCTCATCCCTCACATCCAATTTCTCTTAAGTCTGTCTACTTCTTAGTGGGCTTTCCAGTACATTAGCTACAAATCTTCCTGACTCTGGTGTTTGCCATCCAGTAATTCTCCATATTAAGACTAAGTGATTTTTAAAAGGTTCAAGTCTAATTTTGTAACTCACCATGTAAAATTTTCCCCATGGCCTCAGGACAAAGATAGCACTCAAGTATACTTTAAAATAGGCTATTTATCTCCTTAGCACTTGACTCATTTTCTTTGAATGTTTCCATGCCTTTAATGTTTCAGGGTCTTCTTGCATGCTGTTCCCCAGCAATCCCCTCATCTTCTTCTACTACTTTTGACTTGGCTAATTAGTATGGGTTCTTTAGGACTCAGTTTAGAGACTCCAACATAAACGAAGCCTCTCTCCTGACCACTCTCCCCAAAGGTGAGTGGGCCTATTCTGTGTTAATGAGTATCATAACACTTATCTACAGTAATATGCTTGCTTGCTTTTTTCCATAATAAGCTGCTTGACAGCAGAGACTTGTCTTGCCCATCTTAGCATATCAATATTCTTATAGTTTTTCCAAATGTACAAAATAGTAACCCCCAAAGTAAAAAACCAATCCAATATCAGTGTGGGTTTCATCTTATAAGGTAGAGTAGGCCCAGAGAAAAGCATAAGGACTCTAGGTACGGCTACTGATCTCAAGTCTTTGAATTAAAATAGAATTGGGAAAGATATCAAAAGCTATTCATTAATTCTACAAATAAATGTGTTCAAATGGATAATTGGTATCACAATGAAATATGTTCAGTTATGCATCATTTCTAGAAAGCTGTTTGACTTGTAATTAGCAAAAAGTTCTCCTCGGCTCACACCTGTAATCCCATCACTTTGGGAGGCCAAGGTGTGCAGATCACCTGAGGTCAGGAGTTCGAGGACCAGCATGGCCAACATAGTGAAACCCCATCTCTACTAAAAATACAAAAATTAGCCAGGTGTGGTGGCGCAAGCCTGTAATCCCAGCTACTAGGGAGGCTGAGGCAAGAGAATCACTCGAACCCAGGAGGCGGAGGTTGCAGTGAGCCGAGATCGTGTCACTACACTACAGCCTGAGCAACAGAGCGAGACTCCATCTAAAAAACAAAAAAAAAAAGCAAAAAACCAAAAAACCAAAACCTTTCCTCATCAGAGTATTAACATAATTAGAACAGATAATATTCATTACTTGCCAGGTATGCTAGGCATTTTATATTGGTAATTTCTTTTAAATTTTTTCCATTTAATATAAGAACATCATAAATTATACAGACAATGCTGCCTCCTGCCACAAACAACTACCAAAGCTTTGAAAGGATTTCTGATACATTAGCTAAAAACTTTATGAAATCAGCATAGATTATGCTTTGCAACATTCAGGACATGTTACTCCTGTTCTTCATGGTTCCCCTATCCCCAGGAGATAAACTATATGAACAGTGGATTCCTGGAATGTACTTAGTCTTTGCTGTTATAATGAGGATATTTTTAAAAATCATTTTGCATTGGTGAAGTCTTTTTACCTTTCAAAAGAAACTTACATATAATACTTTACAGGTACATGTTATAGTAAAAAATGAAGGATCATGCTGAAAAAAAGTAGAAACCTTTTGTCCCTCTTAAAATCTAACTTAATATAAATTTGATTTGGATGAGCCTGAACTAAGATGATGCAGTTATTCTACTAGCTTTGAAGGCCCATGAGTGTTCTCTCCCAGGGGTGGCGAAAATGATGTTGTTGAAATTGAGGAGCTGGTGGTCAAAGAGGATGTCAAAGGGACCATGAACCAGGAAAGCTGGGGTGTGGTGCACCTACTAAAGTTCCAGCGGCTTTCCCAGTGGCCGTGGAAACTGCATTTTACCCATGACAGAAGGGTACCTCTTCCTTTTCATCTTCGATAAACCTGTTTCAGAAGGGAAAACATGCTATCTCCTTCATTGCCATCTTCCCACCAGCCTCATTCTCACTCAGCCAAATCTATAAACACCGCTCACAGGGTAAGGAGAACAATTATAGTTGCTGACTGCATGGGGAACCACACTGGACCCTGCGTCAGTGTGCAATTTTATAGCTTGAACCATGGATAACAAAGGAGCAATTCTGCAAAAAAGAGGCATAATTTACATAAAAAATATTAATTAAAATACAACTATAGTTGATCATCAGTATCTGTGGGTTCCGTATCTGTGGATTTAACCGACTACAGATTAAAACAATTTGGACCAAAAAAAAAAAAATTGGTTGCATCTGTACTGAACACGTATAAAATTTTTCTTGCCATTATTCCCTAAGCAATACAGCATAACAAGTATTTACATAGCATGTCCTTTAAGTAAACAAGTAATCTAGAAATGATTTAAAGTATACAGGAGGAGCTAGGAAGTGGGGCAAGATGCTGGAATAGAACCCTGCAGTGATAGTGCCCCCTACCTGCAGGAACATCAAATTGAACAACTATCTACAAAATAAAGCCCTTTCAAAAGAACTAAAAAATCAGGTGAGAGATCACAGCACTTGGTTTTAATAAAATAACAAGGAAAGACGCATTAAAGAGGGTAGGAAGGACAGTATTGCATTGCCTACACCACCCCATTCCCAATCCCAGGCAGTGCAGCACAGAGAGAGAATCTGCGTGCTTAGTGGAGGGAAAGCAAAATATGAGGGATTTTGCATTGGAACTCAGAGCTGTTCTGACACAGAACACAACACCAGGCAGAATTTCTCTGATGCTCAAGAAGGCAGCACTTCAACCAGTCCCGGGGCAGAGGGGAATCTTTTGCAGCAGGAGGAGGAAAACAAGTCACAGCCGGCTTCACTACAGGCTGACTAAAGTGGTCTGGGGCTCCAAATAAATTCAAGTGGCAGTCAGGCCATAATGACTTCCATCTTTGGGCAAACCCTGGTATTGCATTGGTCTTGGAGGCAGTGGGATTGGGATGTGACCTGGTGCAACACCAGCTGCAGCAGCCATGAGAGTGTTGGTGTCACCTCATCCCAACTCCCGGCAGTGCAGCAAGAAGGGAGACTCCTTCTGCTTGGGGGAACAAGATGTTACTCTTTGTCTTGCAACTGGGTACCAGCCCAGCCACAGTAAAACAAAGCACCTAGCAGAATCTTGAAGCCCCTATTTCTAGGCCACTGCTCCTGGACCACACTTCTAAACCCACTCCAGACCAGGAGGGAATCCACTGCTCTGGCAGGGCAGACCCAATTCTTGGCTGGCTTTACTACCTGCTGACAAAAGTGTCCTTGGGCCTTGAATAAACATCAGTGCAGTCAGACAATAGCAGCCATGGGCCTTGAGTGTCCTAGTCCTATGCTGGTTTGGGAGGTCATGGGTATCAGATGCAACTCAGCGCACTGCCAGCTGCAATGGCCACAGAGTGCTTGAGTCACCCCTCCCACAACATCAAGTGGCCAACCCCAGAGAGGGACTCCTGCTTGGGGGAAAGAGAGGGAAGAGAGTGAGGGACTTTTCCTGGGTATCCAGGGAATTCCCTTATTTTCTCCAAGTCCATCAGGGATGGGTATCCAGGAATCTGCAAGGAATCTTAGTGTACCTGGGCTTTGGACACCCTCTAGTGCTGAAATAGCTGTAATGACACAGGCTTACTGAACTCAGCTGCCTTTGAATTCTTAGAAGGCCTTCTGAAGAAGGATGAGGATAAACAAGGCCAGACTATGAAGACTGGAATAAATACCTAACTCTTCAATGCCAAGACATCAATGAGCATCCAAAAGCATCCAGCACAAAACTTCAGGAAAATATGATCTCACCAAACAGACTAAATAAGGGGCCAATGGCCAACATTGGAGTGGTGGAAATATGTGATATCTCAGATAGGAAATTCAAAATAGATGTTTTGAGGAAGCTCAATGAACTTTAAGAAAACAGACAGAAAAGATTCAGAAATTTATTAAAGACATTTAACAAAGACATTGAAATAATAATAATAAAAAACAAATAGAAATCCTGTAGCTGAAAAGTACAACTGATTAACTGAAAAATGCATAATCACAGTGTCTCAACAGCAGAACTGATCAAGCAGAAGAAAGAATGAGTGATTTCAAAGACAGGCTATTTGAAAATACAAAGTCAGAGGAGAAAAAAGAAAAAAGATTGAAGTACATTATGAGATCTGGAAAATAGTCTCAAAAGGGCATATCTAAGAGTTACTGGCCTAAAGAGGAAGTAGAGAAAAAGATGGGGTAGAAAGTTTATTCAAAGAAATAATAGATCACTTTCTAAACCTAAAGAAAGTTATGAATATCCAGGCACAAAAAGGTTAGAGAATACCAAGCACATTCAACCCAAATGAGACTACCCTGAGGTATATAATGATTATGCTCTCAAAGGTAAAGGATAAAGAAAGGATTCTAAAAGCAGCAAGGGCTGCTTTTCTTTTGAAACAAATAACATATAGAGGAGCCCCAATATGTCTTGCAGCAGACTTCTCAGCAGAAACCTTACAGGCCAAGAGGAAGTGGGATGACATATTCAAAGTGCTGAAGGAAAAAAACTTTCAACTGAGAATATTGTACCCAAAAAAAGCTATCCTTCAAACATGAAGGAGAAATAAAGACTTTGCTAGACAAACAAAAGCTGAAGGAGTTCATGAGCACCAGATCTGACTTACAAAAGATGCTAAAGGCAGTTCTTTAATCTGAAAGAATAGAATGCTAAAGTGTGACAAGAAATCATCTGAAGGTATAAAGCTCATTGGTAAAAGTAAATACACAAATTCAGAATATTCTCACACATTAACTGTGGTGAGTAAACCACTCATATCTTTGGTATGAAGACTAAAAGACAAATCTATCAAAAATAATAACTACAACAATTTGTTAAGAGATAAGCGACATAAGGGTGGGTGTGGTAGCTCATGCCTGTGATCCCAGCATTTTGGGAGGCCGAGGCGGGTGGATTACTCGAGGTCAGGAGTTTGAGACCAGCCTGGCCAACATGGTGAAACCCTGGCTCTACTAAAAATATAAAAAAGATTATCCAGGCATGGCAGCAGGCACCTGTAATCCCAGCTACTAGGGAGGCTGAGGCAGGAGAATAGCTTGAACCTAGGAGGCAGAGGTTGCAGTGAGCTGAGATCACGCCACTGCACTCCAGCTTGTGTGACAAAGTGAGATTACATCTCAAAAAAAAAAAAAGCGAGAGAGAGATAAACAACATAAAAAGTTATAAATGGAGACATTAAAAAGTCAAAAAGTGGGGAAAGATGAGTTAAATTGTAGGGTTTCTTAGTTTCGTCTAAAAACAACTAAAAAACTTGCTTGTTTGGTTGTTTGCTTCTTTTCTTTGTGATCAAAGTTACCAGTTTAAAACAAGTTATTATAACTGTAAGATTTTTTTGTCTCATAACAATCACAAGCAAAAACCTATAATAGATACAGTAAAAATAAAAAGCAATGAATTAAAATGTATTACCAGGGAAGATAACCACAGAGAAAGATAGTAAGAATAAAATAAAGGACTTAAGAACCAGAAAACAAACAACGAAATGGCAGTAGTGTTTACCCATCATTAATTACATTGAATGTAAACATGGACCAAATTCTCCAACTTAAAAGACACAGGGTGACTGAATGAATGAAAAAACAAGACCCAACACTTTGTTTCTTTTTAAGTCAGAAACTGCAAAAAGAGACAAAGAAGGTCATTATATAATGGTAAAGGGATCATTCTGCAAGAGGATATAACAATTGTAAATATAATTGTACCCAACATCAGAGCACAAAAAGAGAGCTAGATTCCAGTACAATAATAGTAGGAAACCTCAAAACCCAACTTCTGCCAATAAATAGATCATACAGAGAGAAAATTAAAAAAAAGAAACATGAAAAGTAAACTACACTCTAGACCAAATGGACATAACTGACATTTTCAGAACACTCATAATACTGCTGCAGAATACACATTCTTCTTGCCAGCATATAAAAACATTCTCCAGGAAAGACAACATGCAAGGTCACAAAAGAAGTCTTAGCAAACTCAAAAAATTGAAATAATATCAAATATTCAGGCTGCAATGGAATAAAATCTAGAAATCAATAACAAGAAGAACACTGAAAATTGAATAAATACATGAAAATTAAACAACATGCTCCTCAATGACCAATGGGTCAATGAAGAAATTAAAAATATTTTTTAAATTCTTGAAACAAATGAAAACAGAAATACAGCATACCAAACCAATGGAGTACAGGAAAAGTAGTATTAAGAAGGAAGTTTATAGTAATAAATGCCTATATCAAAAAAGTAGAAAGACTTCAAATAGACAAACTAATGATGTACCTTAAAGAACTAGAAAAGCAAGAACAAACCAAATCCCAAATTAGTAGAAGAAAAGAAATAATAAAAACCAGAGTAGAGATAAAATGGTTACTAAAAAACAATGCAAAAGAGCAACAAAATGAAAAATGAAATTTTTTAAAAGATAAAAAAATGACAAACTTTTAGCTAGACTAATTAGGAAAAAAGAAAGACCTAAGTAAATAAGAGACAAAAAAGGAGACATTAAAACTGATACCACAGTAATACAAAAGATCATTAGAGACTTTTGAACTATATGCCAATAAATGGAAAAACCTAGAAAAAATGAATAAATTTCTAAATACATACAATTTACCATGATTGAATCATGAAGAAGTAGAAAACCTGAGCAGATTAATAACAAGTAATAAGGTAAAAGCAGTAATAAAAGTCACCCATCAAAGAAAAGCCCAGGACCTGATGGCTTCACTGCCAAATTTTATCAAATATTTAAAGAACACCAATTCTACTAAAACTATTCTCCAAAATTGAAGAGCTAATCAATGAGTCCAGCATTACCCTGATAGCCATACCAAACAAAAATACAACTACAAAGAAAATGACAGACCAATATTCCCGATGAACATAGATGCAAAAATACTCAACAAAATACTAGCAAACAGAATTCAAAAACGCATTAAGAAGGTCATTCACCATGATCAATTAATTGGGATTCATCTCAGGGATACAAGGATGGTTCAACACACAAAAATCAATAAACATTAATAGTAACAAGGACAAAAACCATATGAACATTTGAATAGATACTGAAAAGGCATTTGATAAAATTCAGTATCCTTCATGATAAAAACTCTCAACAAACTGGTGATAGAAGGAACATAACTCAAAACATTAAAAGCCATTTAAGATAAACCCACACCTAACATCACATATTGAACACGGAAAAATAAAAAATTAAAAGCCTTTCTTTTTTTTTTTTCCTTTGAGACAGGGTCTCACTCTGTTGCCCAAGCTGGAGTGCAATGGTGTGATCTCGGCTCACTGCAACCTCTGCCTCCCAGGCTCAAGCAATTCTCGTGCCTCAACCTCCCAAGTAGCTGGTATTACAGGCATGTGCCACCATGTCCAGAGAATTTTTGTATTTTTAGTAGAGACAGGGTTTCACCATGTTGGCCAGGGTGGTCTCAAACTCCTGACCTTGTGGTCCACCTGCCTCGGCCTCCCGAAGTGCTGGGGTTACCAGCGTTAGCCACTGCACCTGGCCAAAAATTAAAAGATGTGGAAAAAGACAACAATGCCCACTTTCACCACTTCTATTCAACGTAGAACTGGAAGTTCAATCCAGAGCAATTCAATGAGAGAAAAAAAGGGCATCCAAATTGGAAAGAAAGAAGTCAAATCATCCTTGTTTGCAGAAGACATGTTTTATATTTAGAAAAACCTAAAGATTCCACCAAAAAAATTATTAGAACTGATAAATGAATTCAGTAAAGTTGCAGAATATAAAATCAAAATAAAAAAGTAGTATTTTTATATGCCAGCAGTGAACAATCTGAAAAAGAAATCAAGAAAGCAATCCCATTTACAATAACTACAAAAAAATTTAGGAATAAATTTAACCAAAAAAGTGAAAGGTCTCTATAATGAAAGCTATGAAATGTTAATGAAATAAATTGAAGAGGACAGAAAAAAATGGAAAAATATTCCATGTTCATGGGTTGGAAGACTTGATATTGTTAAAATGACCATACTACCCAAAGTGTTCCACAGATTCAATGCAATCCTTATCGAAATACCAATGACATTTTTTCACAAAAATAGAAAAAAAAATGCTAAAATTCACATGGAACCACACACACACAAAAACTCCTGAATAGTCAAAGCAATCGTTGGCAAAAAGAATAAAAGCTGGAGGCATCACACTACCTTCCTTCAAAATATACCGCAAAGCTATAGTAACAAAAACAGCATGGTATTGGCATAAAAACAAACACATAGACCAATGGAACAGAATAGAGAACCCAGAAATAAATCCATGCATTTACAGCTAACTCACTTTTGACAAAGGCACCAAGAACTTACACTGGGGAAAGAACAGTCTCTTCAACAAATAGTGCTGAGAAAACTGGTTATCTACATGCAGAAGAATGAGACCAGACCCCTATTTCTCACCCTACACAAAATTCAAATGTATTAAAGACTTAAATGTAAGACCTGAAACTATGAAACTACTAGAAGAAAACACTGGGAAAATGCTTCAGGAAATTGGTGTGGGCAAATATTTTTGGGGTAAAACCTCAAAAGCACAGACAACCAAAGTAAAAATTGACAAATGGGATTACATCAAGCTAAAAAGTTTCTGCACAACAAAGGAAACAATCAACAGCCACTATGCAGAACAGTTTGGAGGTTCCTCAGAAAACTACCATATGACTCAGCAATCCTACTGCTGGGTATATATCCAAAAGAAAGAAAATCAGTATATCAAAGAGATGTCCGCATGTTCATATTTATTGCAGCACTATTCACAATAGCCAAGATACAGAATTAACCCAAGAGTCCATCAACAGATGGATAAAGAAAATGTGCTATATACACACGATGAAATATTATTCAGCCATGACAATGGCTGAATAATGAATAAAATCCTGTCAATTGCAGCAACATGGATAGAATTGGAGGATATTAAGTGATATAAGCCAGGCACAGAAAGACAAATATCATCAAGATAAATCATGTTCTCAGTCATATGTGGGAGCTATAAAAATTGATCTCATAGAGGTAGTAAATACAATGGTGGTTACCAGAGGCTGGAAAGGGTAGCAGGCAGGGAGGGATGAAGAAGGATTGATTACTGGCTACAAAAATACAGTTAGATGAAATGAATAAGTTCTAATATTTGGTAGCACAATAAGGTGACTATAGTTAACAACAATTTATTATATATTTTAAAAGGCCTAGAAGATCTGGAATGTTCCCAATACAAAGAAATGATAAATGTTTCAGGTAATAGATATCCCAATCACCCTGATGTGGTTATTACACATTGTATGCTAATATCAAAATATCCCACATATCCCATAAGTATGTACAACTATTATGTAACAATAAAAAAATAAAAATTAAAAAAATAAAGTATATGAGAGGATATGCATAGGCTACACGCAAATACTACACAATTTTATACAAGGGACTTGGACATCTGTGGATTTTGGTATCCACAGGGGGTCCTGGAACCATTCTCCTATGAATACTGAGAGATGACTGTATATGCAGTAAGAGTCCTTAGGGTGTTGCTTTTAAGTCAACTACCAATAGTAAATTATAGAAGGGTTACCACTCTGTTTTTTTTAAATCACATTATTTGATTGGTAGTTTGACATTTAGATAAGTTGCGTGAAGGTTTGTAGAAAGATATAATAGGACTTTAAGATAAATCAAACAAGCAATTTCAGTATATAGAAAATTTAATATGAAATCACTTAAAATATTTCAACATTAAGAAGTCTTAATTCAGTGCCTTGGCATGAGACATTTAAAAGCATGTTTGGGTCTAATCTCAAATTAGTTCAGGGGAACAGAAATAACTGAAAACTTATGTATATGTGTGTGTATATATATACACACACACACATCTGTATATACATACATGTATATATTCAAATTATATACATATAAAGATATTTGTAGATTCAAGATATATAGGGATTATATATCTATATATATTATGTGTGTCTATTTATACAGCTATATATATATATATTCATCTTTCTGTGTGTGTGTGTATATATATCCACACACACATATAAAATCTATTGTTGCTTAGTGGTGGAATTCTCTAATTTTACTCATACGCATATTTTGGAAAGCTTATCCCCAAAAGGGGCACATTAATCGTACATGGAACAGAACCCTTCTCTTCTACTTTAATTAATTTCATTTTAAATTTATTTATTTCTATTCTTCCACTTTTAACTATTGTAGTCTCCTTTAAACTTGTTAATTCAGATAGGAAACTAAACTCACTTTTGTGGAATCAGAGATGATTCTGAGTTGGAAAGAACCCGAGTATGCACTTGGGCCTGTTTCCTGTCTTCAGGCAGAGAGATAAACTAAAGCTAAGAGAGATGGACTGCCTGTTCTTTGCCTAAAAGGTCACATTTCTCAACTACTGGGGTACAAACTATATTTCATGAAGTAATTTTTGTAAAATAATTTTTCTTTAGCTATAGACACAGTAAAGTAGCCATGTATAATTGTTTTTAGCTTGCCTCAAATATGACCTTTGTTCTTCTAGAAAAATTTCCTCCAAAATCAGTAGCAGTAGCAAGTATGGCAGAAAGAGAAATGTGGTTCTCCATGGGAGAGAGACTATTTCAAGCAGTTATATCTTTTTAGCAAAATGTTTTGTGAGTTTTTTGGGAGTGTGACACTTTTAGTGCACACTCAAAGACTTGTGTTTTCACATGTATAGAAGTTCATCTGGGGGTTTCCAAAGCCTTCCGTATTTTCACTTATGTGTGGCCTTACAAAATGTAGTTTTTAAAAAATCTATGGTTTACTAAATGTAACACGTTAAAAACCACTGAAAAATTTGCCAATGTAAATCCTAAATTTGGGTTTACTAAGTTAAAATGAAGCATTAAGACCAAAAAAACATTGAAAATTTTATTTTCACAGGGGATTTGCATAAAAAGAACATTATTTTTGTTCTGTGTATATATAAGTATTTTTGTTTCCTTAACTTGTTTCTGTTGCCCACACACAACTAGGAGAAGATGCTTTTCTTTATTTTGGTTTGGCCAAAGATGCTAATGGCTAAATTATGAAGGACTTTGTTTTACTTATGTTAAGTGGTGAAAACTGTAGTTCTTAATCTATGAAGAATTCTCTAGGTGGCTATACAAGAAAAATACAAAAAGTTAGGAAAACATGTAAACGTAAGTTATGAGGTATTTCATAGATACAGTGCCTGTAAAAATTCTCTTTCCCACAATTTTCAACTGCCAGATCTCTTGCTTTAGTCTTTTTTCCTTATATTTGGAGAAACAGAAGAGTTTGACATAAAAGTCCCTTTGAGGATGTGAGGGTTGCAGTAGTTTACAGCAGGGTCAGAAAATGAAAGTAATAAAGCAATATTTACATGTTTTTGTATAAGAACAAAAATATTTCCTTAAAAAATTATTAAAAGTTTTTTAGTCCTATAAACACTCACTTTTATAGGGCACATGATTGTCTGTGTGACTTCTCTTTCCAGAGGAAGACTTTTTTATTTTTAAATTCTAGGAAAGCATGACTTATTCAAATTAGATTTTCCATGCTATATTTAGTTTTACAGATGTGTTTAGTTCTAAAACTGTGGTTTACTGTATTCTGGGGAGAGCATGTATATAAAAAAACCCAGGAAACCCTTACACCCAACTTAGACACAGTCAGTTTTAACACTCCACTGTGATCTCTCAATTCTTACAGCTTATTGCTTCCATTAAGAAGAAATCTCTGAATTCTCTGCATCTAATTTTCAATGGCTACAGTCTGAGAAACTGACCCATTATCACTTTTTCTAAATAGCCAAGTTCTCAGAGTTTCTGAAAGCTCTTTGATCTTTTTTTTCTGGGAGCGAAATAGGTTGTTCCTCTTATATAACAACAATCAGGAATTCCCAGCAAACAGATTTCATTACATATAAAGCATATTCCAGAAACACGCAGATCACACATGAATATGCTCTCAGTCATCATAAACAGGCATTCACTCAAGGGGTAAACCAGTAATGAGCCAAACATATGTACTCATGCAAATGTACAATTGACAGCAAATTATTTTAGATCCTAATGTCATTTCAGTATTAAAAATGAGCTGGGAGACAGCTCCTGTGACATTTGGTATGAAAGCTTCCGATTGCGATTTTCATGTAGAAGTAGCTTCATATCACATCTCGTGAGTTTCGTATCGCACAGCAGAGGACCATGCTGAATATCATGCCAAAGATCTGAAACAGAAGGAAACACTCATCAGTGACTTTGAAATGGGTACTGATGGGTAAAAAGATCAGCAGACTTCCTGGGTGTCTAACTCAAGTTAACAAGTAATTATAACCAATAATTACCAGTCACAGTTGATATTTTAGTATGTTACTTAAGGTTGGCTATGGGGTAAATAATTCTAGATTAACTGTTTAAATGTGTATTATTATTGTTAACAAGTAACAAGGCTCTGCTTTAACAGAACCTACCCTGCTTCAGAGTTATAGAACCGTTCTGAATACTTGTGAAAGACAGACACAATACTGGCTTTGGAATTTTATATTTCAGGTTAATCCCAGATCTCTTTTATACGTTTATTTTGAAAACTGTGTCCATAACCACTTGTTGTTTAGATATGCTTGTGGTCTAAATAATTTTCTATTGCTGGAAAAGCTCTGATTTTTTACAACTGTGTCCATACATCAAAAAATGGAGTATCAGCTGGGTGCAGTGGCTCATGCCTGCAATCCCAGCACTTTGGGAGGCTGTGGTGGGAGGATCGCTTGAGCTCAGGAGTTCTAGACCAGCCTGGGAAACATGGTGAAACCCTGTCACTACAAAAAATACAAAAATTAGCTGAGCATGGTGGTGTGTCCCTGCAGTCCCAGGTGCTTGGCAAGCTGAGGCGGGAGGATTGTTGAGCCCAGGAGGTCGAGGCTGCAGTGAGCTGTGATTGCACCACTTCACTCCCTGGTGAGAGACCCTGTCTCACAAAAAAAGAAAAAAAAAGTGGAGCATCACTTCATTCTCGGTCCATTTTTAAGGGCAAACGATGCTTCACTGTTTAATTCAATAGTTTTAGCAAAGCATAAACTAAAGGGTTTATACTATGGTGTTATTGACTTTTACCTTTTGGATAGTTCTCTGAGAAGTTAAATACTTGAGTGGAATCAATATCCACTTCCATGGTTTGAATAGAAGAATGCCAAAGATTCTTCTTGTCCGCTATTATTTCCCCTACGATTTTGTAGAGCCCATGGAACCCTATCTGTGGGCACCATTCTATAAACTACTGTCAATGCTTATTTTAAAAAATGGGTACTATGACTTTCTGGTTCTCTCCTCAATTCCATCCTAAGTCAGACTAGGATCTGTAAGGGCTAAATTCAATAAGATGTGAATGATCAGTTGTTTTGAAAAGGGAGGGGCAGAAGCAGGTAAGGGCATGGCCAGGAACAGGATTTCAAGCTTCTGGATGACAGGACTCAGTACCAGTGTGTAGCACAGGCGACACCCAATGGACTTTTAGTTAGCTGATTACATTGTGCAGCTCTCACTTTACAGAGAAAAGAACTAACGAAGAAACCTGGGGGTGCCGACTCAAGATAGGCTCACTATGGGCATTTCCCCTTTACCATTGCCATAAGGTTGGATGTAATCCCTACCTATCCTGGTTTCAGTGAGACTCCTTCAGTCTCAGCCTACTGCCGACACGAGTCAGGGGTGAATGCTTCTAGGCTGCTCATCTGCTGAGATTGTGAAACTCTCCATTATGCAGCACACGCTCAGACCTGCCTCAGGACTGTCCTTTGGGGAGCTGCAGAACTGCAGCCAGGCTATCCCCAGAGCAGGTGGGGAGGACCTGAGAAATGTCTCTTGATTTGGAGGGCCTCAGCAGAGTATTTCCAGCCACTTCTCCACCCCTCTGTGCTCTAAATACAGAAAAGGGGAAGGCGCTTGTGTGTCCCCTGATAACTGCAAATTCACTGATTTCCTCACAATTCCCACAGCCCTTGTCTTAGTTTAGGCCATGAACTAATCTACATAGAGGGCTAGAGACTAAGTGCCATCTTAGCATTAGCTATTATCATCCAACCCCTGGACAATGGAAATCATCCTTTAACCCGCCTTCCAAATCCAGTCTTGCCTCCCTCCAACCTTTCCTCTATCCTCTACCACAGGTTCTTCCAACTCTTGGTGACTCCCCTTTCCTTAAGGATGAAGCCCACCCTTTCAAAGGGGGCATACAAAGATCTCAATGATGTAGATCCAATACTCTCTCCATTACCACCTCTCGCAACTCCTGCCGTACCTGTCCGCTGCTATCCATTCTTCCCACACACTCTTCTTTTGTACTTTAGAAGTACAGAGCCACCTGGTGGTGGTCTGGATGCACTACGCTTAATACCATCTATGCCATTGCCTTTGCCTGGTAGATTATGCAGAGAGCTGGCATTTGTTGAGTGCTATATGTCCCAGACACTTTATTTATATTAATTTGTAATACTACTTTATATGTAGTATCCCATTTAATTTTCACGGCAATCCTATAAGGTTTATATATTAACAGAGGAGGAAATTGAGGTACAGAGAAATTAAGAAACTTTCCTGTGATCTCAGAGCTTGCAAATGGTGGAGCCCAGAGTTAAATCCAAACCATGTGATGCCAGAGCTCACCCTATTAATCTCTATGCTCTGCTGCCTCTTCAAATCGTAGGTGAGAGAGCTTAACCTGATATGTTGCATTGAATTTGTAACAGTAGAAAGAGACCCAGAACTGAAAATCATTTATCTAGGTTATGGATAGTAGCCTTAAAACGGGAAGTTAATAGCAATGATACACTTAAGGTCATAATGAGTTAAAGTTGAAATTTCTATTATATTTTAGAGGACAAACTATTAATATATTTATGAGCTTTGTTCTTAGAAGATGTAATACATTGTGAACAAAGGTCTTTTTTCTTTATGAGAATTCTCTCTTAAGATACTGTCACACTTGAAAAGAAATAAGATGCAAAGTTTCAAGGCTTTTTAGAGGGCAAAAAAGGTAAGTTCTAGAACTTTCTCACCGTCAGACCTGCAATTCCAATACCGACAATTCCAATGAGCTGGAGCTTAACACTGATTACGGTCTCAATTTCATCGATGCAATTCTGTTTTGAGGAAAAAAAGTCGGGAATAAAAACTGATTGTATGTGTCAGTCATTACCCTGATCCTATCCTTTCCATCTCTACAGTTCATTCTGTGAGAGTTAATTCATGCCAGCTTCTACTCATGTTTCAACAATTCATCTTTGATAACATCATCCTAATAAGCTTAACGCAAAAATGCAATTTGGGGAAAAAAATAGAAGCCTCTCCTTCGGGTGAGATTTTCATGTTTAGGCCACTGGCTTCTTCGGAGCCCTGAAATATAACTGGAGGAAGCTATTTGTCGGGTTCCAAGGAATCTAAAAATTTGGAGCCACTTCTTACTTGTAGCAAATAAGTAAAATACCCTTAAAACAATAACTCTTTGTTTTCATATTGTCATTTACAGTTTAAAATACTTTCTATGTCTTTGATCCAATTTACTATGCAAGGTAGGCATGACCTATTAAGAAACTAAAAAGTCTTAACAGGTTCAAGTGAAAGAAAGGAAAGCCAAGAATTAGAAAAGCCAAGTCTTGGAGCTAGAGGACCATTCTCTTCTGTGGTGGCTGGGCTGGGCTGGGTGAGTTCCTATCCTTTCATCTGTGCCCATAAGACAACTGTGCAGCATAGATTCAAAGGGCCTTCATGGATGTGGGGAAACTTAGACAGAAAGCCAAATAGATCACCTGTAACTATTATTAGTTTCCCCAACTTCAAACACTCCTATTTGGAGTGCTCTTAAGTAGAGGGATGCTCTCAATCCAACTGTATCCTCAGGTTGTTCAGATCTGTTCACTTGTCACTGGTTGGTTCCTTTGATAACATCTGAGCTACATAAAACCCTCAACTTCTCTCTTCGTATTTCCTATCACACTTCATTCATTCAACAAACATTTCTTGAGCATCTACCTTGCATTAGTCATGGGAAGAGGGGTGGTAAATGCGGAGACAATAGGATATGGTTTCTCCTGCTTTCTGAGTATTCACAGTTTAGAGAAGGACACAGATCCACAAGAGATACCTATAAGGCATTCTGACAAAAGTTTGAAAACTACTGTTCTAAGGAGTGGCTCCCTTACTTAGTGGAAAAAATGAGAGTCAACCTATAGCAATTCTTTCACTCTTCCTCTCCTTCTCCTATATACTTAGATGCTCCCTTCCTTCAGTTCCAGGCATTGCTGTAGGTAGCAAGCACACTCCTGACTCCTTTTTCTCTGATCAGAGCCAAAGAGGTGCCCTTCTCTGTTGAAAGTTAACCTCGTGGCTGGGTGTGGTGGCTCAAGCCTGTAATCCCAGCACTTGGGAGGCCGAGATGCGTGGATCACCTGAGGTCAGGAGATCGAGACCAGCCTGGCCAACATGGCGAAACCCCGTCTCTACTAAAAATAAAAAAGTTAGCCGGGCATGGTGGCACCTACCTGTAATCCCAGCTACTAGCGGGGCTGAGGCAGGAGGATCACTTGAACCTGGGAGGTGGAGGTTGCAGTGAGCCGAGATCGTGCCACTACACTCCAGCCTGGGCAACAGAGTGAGACTCTGTCTCAAAATAAATAAATAAATAAATAAAAAAGAAAGTTAACTTCATATCCTGCTTTGGGTCTTTCTCTCAGCTCCTCAGGAAGCCTGCACTGCCAGTTACTTTTTTTCCTTCCTATACATTCAGCCTCTCCTTATCCATTGACATTTCTACTTATCCTATCACCATGCTCAGGTTCTTCAATCAAAACAAACAAAACAACACTCGAGACTGTCCTCCTCTAGTTCTGCCACTAGGCCCTCCTTCCCTTCATTGCCAGCTTCTTTTTGTAAAAAACAAATGTACAAAAGGTATATTGGCTTTAGTCACAAAAGGAATACATGCTTCTTGTAGAAATCTGGAAAAGAGATTTTTTTTTTTTTAAAAGAAACGTCTGTATTCTCACCATAAAAGGTAATAAATTTGTTGGTGATACTTACACACACAAACACACCTACACCCTGAGGTCATTCTTTATATTCAACAGTGAGCTTTTTAAACTTAATATTACAACTTTAAAAATGCCTTGTTTCACTAAAAATGTCTTTGAAATCATGATTATGATGATTATTTTTTTTTTTGGAGACAGAGTCTCGCTCTGTCACCCAGGCTGTAGTGCAGTGGGGCGATCTCGGCTCACTGCAACGTCTGCTTCCCAGGTTCAAGTGATTCTCCTGCCTCAGCTTTCTGAGTAGCTGGGATTACAGGCACACACCACCACGCCTGGCTAATTTTTGTATTTTTAGTAGAGACGGGATTTCACCATGTTGCCCAGGGTGGTCTTAAACTCCTGAGCTCAGGCAATCCGCCTGCTTCTGCCTCCCTAAGTGCTAGGATTACAGGTGAAATCATGATTCTTAATGGTGGTAGAACATTTCATCATATGGATATACTACAATTTATCCAAACAATCCCCTATTGCCACATATTAAAGGTCTGTCCAGTGTTTTGTTCTTATGAATAACATGTAATGAGCATGGTTTGCACAAAAACGTCTGTCTGCATTTCTGATTCCTTTTCCTTAGAATAAACTCCGAGAAGTGGAATTTCTGGATAGAAGGGCATAAACATACTTAATCCTCTAGTCTTACATAGTCATACTGACCTTTAAAACTATTTACTAATTTCTCTGAAAATGCTCACGACATCACGTTTACCAAAACTGTGTATTATTGTTAAGGGAAAGGAAAAACACTTGGTCAATTTCATAGATTAAACAACAGCATCTCTTCATTTTAATTTGCTATTGATTTTAAATATTACTTTTAATTTCCTATATTTTCTATATGTTTAATGGTAATTTGGACTTTGACTTTTGTAAACTTTCTTTCTATGTCCTTGGCTCAAATCGAAACTTCTTGAAAGGATGCTCTCTCTCCTCACATCTCGCTCTCTGAAACCTGGGCTCTGTCCTCACTCCATCCCTCACAGCACGTCACCAGTTGGTTCCTTGCATGCTAAATCCTGCCAGCTTTTCAGCAGTTATTAGTAGACCTTCTTAGGCTTTCAGTTCCCCACACAAACCACGGCATTTCTGCCTCTGTGTTGTTGCTTACGCTGGTCTTTCTGCAGGCAGGCCTCCCCCTCCTGCTTTCTGCCCAATGCTTGCATAATTACTTTCCATTCTTGAAGATTTAGCTGAGACATCATTACCTCCCATCAGCCTTCCCCATCCCCAGCCTCTGGCCTCTCCTAAGTGCGTTTCCCTCTGTGCTTTCCGAGCACGTTGCACATTCCCTGCATTCCTAATCACTGGACCGTATGGACTTCATGTTCATCCCTCCTATCAGACTGCAATGCAAGCTCCTGGTGAGTAGGAACTTTTTCTCCTTCTCCTTTGCATCCACAGTGCCGAACATAAGGTAGGCAGCTGATCAATACTGAATTGCCCTCAACAGCAGCACCTGGGCCTGGTGACCATTCCCTCCCCTTCCCGTGGTGTCTCCTCACTTGTGTCTGGCCGCCCCTCCCAGTTTCGTTCTTTGGCATCTTCTTTTGCCCACCCTTAAATTGTTCCTCAGGGGTCTATCCTCATCCTTCTTTTCTTCCAAGTCTAATGGATCAAATCTGTATTTATAGCTTTAAGTTTCCCATCAAGTGTTGACACTCAGACCTCTCTCCTGAGCCACAAACCAGATTTTCCAACTGCCTACTGGATATTTCCATTTGGAAGTGCCACTGGCTCCTCAAAATCACCATTTTAAACACAAAGCTCATTTTCTTTTCTCCACAATTGGCTCCTTTTCCTCTCTCCCTCAGCTCCGTAAATGACACCATCATCTATGTAGGTGGTGAAGCCAAAAACCCAGTAGTGGATTCTCCTCTCTTCTCTGGTCACCACTCCTGTGGATGTCACTTTCTAAAGGGGCCTCTTTAACATCTCTTGCTAACAACAAGGACAGCAGCCTTCCCAATGGGTCGCTCAGCTCAACGCTATTAATTTTCCATCAATCCTCTATGCTGCCACTAGAGCAAATTCAGTAAAATGCAGATCCCTTCCCAGATTCTACCTTCAATGGCTTCCTAAGCTAGCAGCATGAAGGCTAGACTTTTGGCCTCACAAGAGTGTCCATGGCCCTTTGAGTATGGGTCCCTCCTTTCTGAAGTACTCATCTCCCACAGGCAACCTGGGCTTTCAGCCACTTCTGCTGCTGGCACTCACCTGAAGACAGCTACCTTTTCTCTCCTCCATGCCTTGCTCTGTGTTTCTGCCTGAAATATCCCACTCTTTTTTGTTTGCATCAGGGAAGCCCCCTGTGGACCCCGGAATCCTATGCCAGGTTCGTCTGCTGCGCTCTGTCCTGTGTAGCCTTAACTCAGCCCATGTGCTGTCCATGGCTCCTGTGCGGGTCTCCCCTGCCAGACTTGAGCACTTTGAGGGCAGTGCTGTCTTTTTCATTTCATCCAAATCAGAAGGACCCAACCAGTGTTCAATGGGCAATTCGGGATGCAAGCTGGAGCTAAAATCTCATCTACCCCATTCACAGCTGAGGGTCTAAGAACATCTATATTATTGTCTCCAAAGTCTCATAGTTCCCTCTCTCATTCCCACATTGCATTTTTCCCCAATTACTTCACTGAAACTGTACGACAAAAGTCATTAATGATATTCTAACCAACAAATCCAACAAACTATTTTTGGTCTTCATTTACTTGTCTTTTCCCAGCATTTGACTTTATGGGCGAACCAGCTCCACCCTGGCTTCCCAAGTAGACTCTGACTCCTCCTTCACAGTCTCTTGTGCTGGCGTCTTGGCCTCAGCCTGCCCCTGAAATGAGGGAGCCCCTCCTCCTTCTTTGTTCTGTTCACTCTCCCTGGTGCTCTCGCTCACTCCGAGGGCTTCGGCTAAGGCCAAACTGCTCAGTTTCCCACACCGTGTCTTCATCTCAGCCTACCTGTAAGTCAACAGGCACCTAAAGTACAAACTTGACCAAAACCAAAGTTTTCATCTGTCTCCAGGATCTGCCCCTTTCCCTATATTCAGAGAGTGGAGCCTCCACCCACCCAGCCACCCAAGCAGAAGTCTGGAAATCTTAGCCCCCTTCCTTCCACTCACTCACCACTTATACCCACTAAGTCAGCCAGGCCTGTTGATTTTGCCTCCTGAATGTCTCTTCGACTGTCACGTCCTTTCCGTCCCTACTATTTGTGACTTGCTGTGGCCGCTCATCCTCTCTTATCAGGGTGACCACAAGTGCCACCTAAGTGGTCTTCCTCCATTACTCTCCAACTCTATCCTACCCTTCATACCCCAGCGGCCTGAAAATACTTTCTACAACTCAAAGCGGATTTTGCTCATTCTCTGCTAAAATCAATGGCTTCCTCAAACTTCCAGGTGTAAAATCCTGCTTTTGCCTGCTTCTCTCAATATGTTGCCCAGTTCTCTCTGTGGGCTCCCTGTTCTCCTGCAGTCCTGGAGTTTTTCACGTGCTATGTCCGTGTTCCTGGTGCTTCCTGGGCCTGGAATGACCTTCCTTTGTTAGAACTCAGCTTGGGGACCCGCTCCCCTATGAACCTTTCCTAAATCTGCTGCTTTAGGGCACCCTGTTCAGACTTCTTACACCGCACTATTGACCTTGACTAAGTCTGTGAGGCCGCTGAGCACAGGGACCATGTCTTTTTCATCTCAGAGTTCCCAGAAACTGGCATAGTGTCTGACACACAGCACTGAATAAAGGATGCATTTGTCAGTGCTGTGACTCCCATGGAGAGGTGTGGGGTAACATTCTTGGGCACAAACTTCAGCCCTGGTGTCCTTAATTAATACGATAAGCAGGTGGCATCACTACTGGAAGTTGGCGTACCATCTTTCCCCAGGGCATCAGGGGACTGTGACTCTGCATTGCTTCACTTATTTCACATGGAGTAAGGCAAAGCCACAGAAGCCACTGGGAGAGGGCCTCCCAGAATCCCTGAGGTAGGAATTGAGCCCCTGGCCCTACCCTGAAGGCAAAACCACATTATACTACAGGTAGAGTAGGAACCTTGGTAGAAGCTTACCTTGTGTCCTAGAAGCTCCTTTGGGCATGTAGGTTGGACCTGTTCGGAGCTTTCTTTTCCACAGCACTGAAACTAGAGAGTCAGAAAAGAGACTTCAGGACCAGGCGGGAGGAGTAGCAGCTACAAGTCTGGGCACCCTGCTAAGGACTGGGGTGCCGAGGCAGCAAAGCAGCTCCGAGGCCCAGTCACTGCAACCCAGACTGCTATTTCTGGAAGGAGAGCGAAGAATCACATAATCATGCTGGCAAAACAAGAAAATGACTTCGCTAAAGCCATCTGAGTTTATGATGGGAAGTGACTCAAGGCAACCCAAACAAGGCAAGAAGCTAATTGACAGTGTTTGTGTAAATTGCTACTTTTTAGAAAGGGGTTGGGGCTTTAGATTCCTTCTTTCAGACTGGGAGTCATTTAACCTGCTGAGGAGCTCAAGTTTTATGAGCTGCAGAAGGACTCATTAGCTGGGAATAGTCTGGGAAAGAGGGGAGAAGTGGCTGCAGGAAATTCCAGGGTCCAAAAGACCAGATTTGAAGATTGGCCAGCAAACAGGTGTCCTGCTTAGGCTAGCTGGCCCTTTAAGACAAAAGAACCTGTGTGCTGCTTCAGGTCCTGGCGGCAGCTGAGGTGAAACCGTATAAATGTATAAATGGTGGCCAATTTCCAAGACATACTTGTCCTAGACAAGAACTAGGTACCTGAAAACACCTGGCCCAGGAATTCACAGCTACTTCTTCATATCACAGTGTCTAAAAAATCAGAATAACTCTGGCCTGGCCCATCTCCTCTGTAAGCCTTCTGTGATTAACTGCATGTAGCTCTGAGCACTCCACGGACAGCACAGTCCCACTGAATGTTCCAGAAGGGAGTGTAGCCATCTCCTGTGACCCTTCATTCTACAAATGAGGGAGCTGTGTGGGTATCAGGGAGGCCAAGTAACTTGCTCAAGGTCACAAGGCTGTTAAATGGCAGAGCTGCAGCTAGAAATTAGCTTTTCTGACTTACAGGTCACACTTGTTTCTGTTACACCACAATGCTACCCTCTGACAAAGCCTGCTATTTATTTGGGCTCCTTTCTCCGTAACCTTGTTTGTGCTCTTTTGTCTCTTTGGGGCATGTGTTTTTTGGGTTCATGCTCTTCTGTCTCTCTTGTGAACTCTGTGTGATAGACATCTTTCCCTTCTAGGGTTCCACACATAATGCAAACTGTGGCCCTCGAAAGGGCTAAAATAGGTGGTGCTACTTGGCTTTACTGAATTTATTTTTATTTTTAATCCTGGTGATTGGTGAGAACCTGGCTCACACATAATCTTTAGAAGCTGTGATTTTAAGGAAGAAGTGAAGTTACTCACTGTTGAGTGGAAGGTGATGAGTGTCCCATTGCCTTTTCCCCTGTCTTTAAGGTAATCATTGTAAGCCTCTTCATACATGGTCTGAACATGTCGGATAGCCTGAAGAAACACGAGGAAAAATGAGGGACTTCTGGGTGGGAAGTTTCAAACATTCTCCTTTCATCAAGGAAAATCTCCTCTTCCACACCTTTGAAAAACACTGCCTTTCTCATAAGAATGATACAATGGACTTTGGGGACTCAGGGGAAAGGGCAGAAGTGAGGTGAGGGATAAAAGACTGCACATTGGGTACAGTGTACACTGCTCGGGTGATGGGTGCACCAAAATCTCAGAAATCCCCACTAGAGAACTTACTCATGTAACCAAACACCACCTGTTCCCCACAAAACCTGTAGAAATAAAAAAAAAATACTGCCTTTCCATAGGTATTTTAGGATAATTCAGCAACATATGGAGAAGATTATAGTTTCTGGAGTTTCTAAGATGCTTTTGAGGATGGAAGGACAGACTAACCAGAACAGTTTTCACGGACTAGAAAGATTTCTGACAGTTCCCAAACCCAATTGGGCTTCAGCATCAACTGGGCCCCAGATTCCTGGGCTCCACCCAGGTGATTCGGATGCATAGCTAAGATCCGGACTTATACATTCCTGTTACCCCATTGGTTAAAAGCATTCAAATCTTTTTATGACGTGGTTTAAAAGACATTCATCACCAAGGAAAACTTTCTACATTCAAATATCATATAAAGCTTAGAGAATGCTTTTTCTAGTATAAAAGCTTGTGATTTCAAATCCACAGATATCTCAACAGGTCCTAAGATCCCATTCTACTTCTGTATGTAGCTGAATTTAAACTAACCTATGAACACAGCCAGTTACTTTAGAAAAATTCAAAAGGAGGTGACATTTACTATTCTACATGTTTACTGTTTTATAGTCTAAAATAAGTTCAGAAACATAATATTAATGACACAAGAGTTAATGTGAAATACAGCAAACTTAAGTTTCCATTCTTCCTCCTTTTCCATTCTCTTCTATCCCACAGTGTGTTTTACAGAGGAAGAAAGGCTACTTCCTCTGTGTGTCCTCCTGATAAGCTATTCTGGACACCTAGAATTGGGCAGCAAATATAAACTGGCTTCACTAGCCCACAGCAGGGCAGGCTCTGCTCTTTGTGAATGAAATGGACCCATCCAGGCCAATCCTTAAGGACAAATGGCAGTCTGACAGGGGATGAGAATCTAGATTCTTTCTCAAGTCTGTACTCTAACTCTTACCCCATTTCACAATGGGGAAGAATCTTAAATTAGAGATCCTTTTTTTTTTTGGTTTTATTATAGACCACTTCATAAGTCTAATGGAAGAGATGAACTATCTCCCCAGAAAAATGTGAGCATGTATATATGCCTGCACACTCATATACATATATGCTCAGTTCTGCACACCACTTCTAAGTTAAAAAGTTCTGTTTAAACTATAATAATGGGGATTATTTGGTTTCTTAACACTATCGTGGGTATCAATATTCTAACACTTTCAACCATCATAGAAAAACATTATAAGTAATTTTACTTACTACCCCCTTGCCTATAAAAGCAAATACTCCTGTGGTTACTTCAGCAGCAAATATCACCAGGAGGCAGGTAAAAAACTGTAGAGGAGAGAAAATACTAATTTCATTAATTTAATACCTTTTCAATTTATATATTTTGCACCTTAGTTTCCTTAAGTAATGGCTGAATCGCTTTCATGTAGTTCATTCATTCATTCATTCATTCATTCATTCATTCAGCAATTGTTTATTAGGCATTTATTCTGCACCAGGTACTGTCCTTGGTGCTGAGTATTCAGTGGTGAACAAGATAATATCCAAATGTCTCTGTTATCACGGACCTTGGATTGGACAGAGGAATATACGATAACCGTGTAAAGAAGTTAAAAAGTGAATAAGATAAGTTCAGGTAGTGATGTAAAAATCCCACCACCTAGAACACCATCTGGCACCTACGTGCTCAGTAAATACTTGACGAACACAAAAGACCTAGAAAGATATAAAATAAGGTCAGGAGAGGGAGAATCACTGATGCAGCCTGGGCATGGGGAAGGGGGTGACTGGAGACTCTGTGGTCTGGAAAGGCTTCTTTGAGGAGATGAGGTGAGGGGTGTTCTTCTGGATGGATTTCTGTTCTGGTCTATGGATTTGCTCTGATCAAACTAAGTTCAGTGATAAACAAGACAGAAATGTG
The DNA here is from genome assembly GCF_029281585.2 of Gorilla gorilla gorilla. Taxonomy (NCBI): domain Eukaryota; kingdom Metazoa; phylum Chordata; class Mammalia; order Primates; family Hominidae; genus Gorilla; species Gorilla gorilla. The sequence continues at coordinate 119,468,948 of NC_073224.2, forward strand.
CTCAACAGTAGGAGAAAGAGAAGGAATGAATGGCAAAGAAATTAGTTAGACATTTCACATAGCAAGAGATCAGAGGCTACGGCCAGAGTTAAAAATCCAAAGATCACAATGAGTAATGAGAGATGAGAGGCTGCCTATTAAAACTGCTGTTTCTGACTCCCTGTGGAGAAATATCAACACTTTCTCTCCTCCTGCCCCTCTTCTTCCTTTCTGTTTCTCTCAGGCTATACTGACATAGAATGTATAGCAGTTAATTGAAATTATTTAATTTTTTTTTAAACAGAGGTTGCTTGTTAAAATAAGCCACAAGAGGGATTTTGGTTAAGTTATTGATCTCAAACATAAATGTTTTCCTTGTAGATAACAGCACTTCCCTGGCTATAGAAACCTTTTAGCTGCCTCACCCACTGTGAAATATTTTTTTTTAAAGAACAATCATAGTCACCCCTTACAATTACTAAGTACTTTTACTCCCAAAACATCTTTACACCAATGACCTCATTTCTTTTCACACTTCCCATATAAGGCAGGAACAAAGATAATATTTTTTTTTCTTTTTTCTTTTTTCAAGACAAGGTTTTGCTCTGTCGCCCAGGTTGGAGTGCAGTGGTACAGTCATGGCTCACTGCAGCCTCCCAACTCCTGATCTTAAGTGATCCTCCCGCCTCAGCCTCCTGAGTAGCTGGGACCACAGGTGTGTGCCATCACACCCGGTAGAGACTAGGTCTCCCTATGTTGCCCAAGCTAGTCTTAAACTCCTGGGCTCCAGAGATCCTCCTGCCTCAGCCTCCCAAAGTGCTGGGATTACAGGCGTGAGTCATGGCACCTGGCCCTAGGAAATATTATTCATATATAAGAGATGGAGAAACCAAGACTGAGGGAGGAAAAGTGCATGCCAAGGGCTCAGAGAGTCCACGGAGGAGCTGGAGCCAGGGGCCAGAGGCACTGACTCCCTTCAGATGCAGGCCGCTCCCTCACCCCCACCCCACCATTTACCCCCACGCCCCACTTACTGATCCAAGCACACATTGCGACTCCCGCATGGCTCCGCAGCACCCGAAGAACCCCACGGCCATCATCAGGGCCCCGGCTCCAACCAGAACATACAGCCCTGTGGGGAAGAGGTCAGAGGAGACCATTGAGAGCCAACCGAGTGCCTCCACGACCAACTAGGCTTAAGACTCTGGGCACTGCAGAGCATTCTAATAGTACCACAAGGAGGTGCTATTCTTACTGCCATGTTTGACACGGAGGAACTGGGCCCCAAAAGGTAAAGCGATTTGCTTAAGGTCATAGAGCTGGTGTTTGGCAGAGCCGGGAGAAAAATAGCTGTGAGCCTCAAAAGCCTGCCCAACACTCCGACTCTGTCTTGCATCTCTAGTGATGGAGGCAGCCATCATTCAGGTGGGGATTTCACTTACTGCTTAGGCAAGCCCCAGGTACAGTTCTTACAGAGAAAGAAAAGGACAGAAATGCTCTGGTTCTGAGAGAACTAAAGCCAAGCCTTTTTGTATTTCCTTCTCTGATCCTGAGATAAGTTAGAATACAATATGGGACTTGGTACTTGTCTTACTTGGAATCATGTTAATGGTCTCTATTTCATTTTTTGCATTTTACTCATATGAGTCACCTGGAAACCACTCCCATTAATAGGGAGGGTGGGGGCTGGTGCCCCGCCTCTGTGGGGAACCCCTGGGCCTGGCATTCAGGGTGCTTCCTGGGGCGCCTCTGGGTTGCTGATGGTGGTTTGCGGGCAGATCTGGCAGTTTACAGACCTAGTAGGAGCCACAGGCGAGGCTGCTCTGCTTCCTGCCCCACCCGGACCTGGCCTCAGCGTTCTTTTCAGGGCCCTGAGGCCTTGCTGCTCTGCAGTCCTGAGGTGGGTATTTATTTCCTGCTGTTCCAGCTCTACCGCCTCCTCCCTTTCCCTTTTCTCTAGAAGAATAATTTCATGAGGGAATGGATGTGGTAATGTGAGAAATGATATCATATGAAAAATAATAGTGTTGTTGGCCCCACTACCTAAACACTTTATTGTTTTTAAAAATGTCTTTCACCAAAGGTCTAATATCCAGAATCTGTAAGGAACTTAAACAAATCTACAAGCAAAAGGCAAATAACTCCATTAAAAAGTGGGCAAAAGACATAAACAGACAATTCTCCAAAGAAGACATGCAAGCGAGCAACAAACATGAAATAATGCTTGTCATCTCTTATCATCAGAGAAATGCAAATCAAAACCACAGTGAGATACCATCTCATACCAGTCAGAATGGCTTTTGTTAAAAAGTCAAAAATAACAGATGTTGGCAAGGCTAGGAGTAAGGGGGACACTTTATACAATGTTGCGAATGTAAATCAGTACAGCCACTGCAGAGGGCAGTTTGGAGATGATTCAAACAACTGAGTTGAACTACCACTCGACCCGGCAATCCCATTGCTGGGTAAATACCTAAAGGAAAATAAGTCATTCTATCAAAAGGGTACATGTTCACTGCAGCACTATTCACAACGGCAAAGGTATGGAATCAACCCAGGTGCCCATCAATGGTAGATTGGATAAAGAAAATGTGGTACATATACACCATGGAATACTATGCAGCCATAAAAAAGAACAAAATCATGCCCTTTGCAGCAACATGAATGCAGCTGGAGGCCATTATCCTAAGCAAACTATTACAGGAACAGAACATCAAATACCGCATGTTCTCACTTATAAGTAGGAGCTAAATATTGGGTACACATGGACATAAAGATGGGAATGATAGATACTGGGGACTACTAGAGGGGCACAGGGGTTGAAAAACTAACTATTGGGTACTATATTCATTACCTCAGTGACAGGTTCAGTCATACCCCCAATCTCAGCATCACTCAATGTACCTTTGTAACAAACCTGCCCATGTACCCCCTGATTCTAAAATGAAAGTTGAAAAAGAAAAAAAAAAATCATTCACTGTGTTGCAATGTTTTCAAAGCTCTCACTTCCATCATCTTATTGGCTTCTCAAAACAACCTGGTTAGGTAAGCAAGGACTATTATTTCTGTTTTACAAATGGAGGTCTGAGAGTCAAGATGGCTGTAGGCAGGATGCCCTGGCCTGCAGCCCCAATTCCCATCCCACACTTCTATTTGACCACCCCACAGAAGCAACAACACCATATTCAGTTCCTTCATGGAATGTCTCCTGGTGGACCACCTTGCTGCAGAACATGCCCATTGCCTCTCATTGCTACTGCCACAATTGCTACATGATGCCGTTTGCAGATCTATCATGAAGTCACAGCCTACAGAACAGTTTCCCCCAAAATCTTTATCCATCCTATGCTCCAGCCACCTGGGAATTCACCATGATCTGACTGTGCTCTGCTCTTTTCCATTTTGTGCTTTTGCAAGTTCTCATATTAGTCTCTCATTATAGATTTCAAGTTGACAAACCTTATTCATCCTCTCTAGAACATGCCCTGCACAAGGCAGAATTCTTAGTCAGTGCGCATTGGATTAGTAGATAAGACAGAGAAAATCAAATCAGTTCCAGGCTTGCTGGCTGTCATCACCCATCTTTGCTTAGAGATATATGCTGGAAACAGGTCTCAGCAAACATCCACAAAGCAACTACATAGCTGCGCTCTCCAAAGCCAAGCACGTGAGGATGGTTGCTTCGCACCCCGAGAAACCCTGGAATATAGGAAAGAGGGAGGCTCCTGAGGAGGCGGGAGGCTCACTGGACAGGGGCACAGAGGTTTGAGGAGGCCAGAGTTGTTCCCCACTGTAAATGAAACTGTCTGCTCCCTCAGGCAACAATCCTTATCCTTCTGAAATAATGAGCTTTTCAGGAAAGTGTGCTTTTTTTGAATATTTCATTTTTAGGCTATCAGAATCCCAGAGCTCATGGCAAAAACAACCTGAAGCTACCCTAGCAGCTTCAACTTTGAGGCCACTTCTCTGCCAGCCTCCGTTTTGTATGTGTGGGCCTGTGACTCAGCCCAGCTCCAAATGAACATTGCTTGCTGGAGCTGAAGGGAAAAGCAGAAGAAATTCTACAAGAGGAAAGGTTCCCTGGGCGTGCCGGATCCAGTTCCAAATCTGGCTCTAATACTCCGCATGCCATAAGGCCACCTGTGGCTTCCAAGGATACTTTATCCTTCTTATCGTCTGACCCTCAAAAAATAGCTGCTGAATGTAATAATTAATTTACAGCCACATTTTAAATTCCAAGATGGTTACTGTAGAGCCTTCTCCTTCCCACAGGAGCAGGTGTGACAAACATACGACCTACTTCCCAAATCCCTCGTGCTTTCCGAGTCCTATTGCCTTTGATTTGAAAAATAGAAAACATTTTGAAATTACATTTTCATCATGAATAGCTGGGCTTTGGGATGCCAGTGATCTCTGTGACATGCTACCACAAGTACTTTCCCTGGGACACCTTCATTTTTAAAAATTTAAAAAGTATTTAAAATTATTTATTAATATTTTACTGATATATAATAGTTGTACACATTTTGGGGGTACATATGCTATTTCAATGCATGTATACAATGTGTAAGGATCAAATCAGTGTCATTGAGGTATCCATCACCTCAAACATTTATCTTTGTGTTGGGAAGTTACAATTCTTCTCACCTAGCTACTTTGAAATATATAAGAATTATTGTTAAATATAATTTTCCTACTGTTCTATAGAATACAAGAATTTCTTCCTTCTATTTAACTGTATTTTTGTACCCATTAAGCAGCTTCTCTTTATCTCCCCAACCCCCTACAGTCTGCGGCTTCCAGTAACCATCAGTCTACCCTCGGCCTCCATGAGATCCACTTATTCAGTTCCCACGTGAGTGAGATCATGTGATATCTGCTCTTCCTGTGCTTGGCTTGTTTCACTTAACATAATGTCCTCTAGTTCCATCCATGCTGCTACAAATGACAGGATTTCTTTCTTTTTATGGCTGAGTAATATTCCATTGTGTATATGTACCACATTTTCTTCATCCATCCATCTGCTGATGGACACTTAGGTTGACTCCATATGTTGGCTATTGTGAAAAGTGCTGCAATAAACATGGGAGTGCAGATGTCTCTTTGATTTACTGATTTCCTTTCTTTTGGATATATACCCAGCAGTGGGAATGCTGGATGATAGCTCTATATTTATTTTTTGAGGAACTGCCATACTGTTCTCCATAGTGGCTGTACTACTTTATATTCCCACCAATAGTGTACGAGGCTTCCCCTTTCTCCAGATCCTCACCAGCATCTGCTATTCTTTCTCCCTTTGATAATAGTCATTCTAGCTGGGGTAAGATCTGGAACATGTTCCCAGGCAATTCCATCACTCTTTTCTTAGGTTTCAGAGTCTTCTTTTAAGCTAGAAACATCATTTTAGTTAACATAAAAATGAGAGAGAACCTCCTAATGGCCTACTGGGATAAACTCATTTAAAAATGTGGTTCCCCCCTTTTAGGGACTGGACGTGGTCATCAATTTTAATGGCTTTCTAGCAGCAGATGGTTTTACATAATCTGCTAATGACCATTTTTTTATTTGAAATTTTTTTATGTCCCTACATTTATGTCCCTTCAGTATCCCCTGAATGCATATAATAATGCAAATATCTAGAATATTGAATGCAACTTAGTTTTTGGGAAGGGCAAGTGTTTCAGATTTAGGATGTTTTCACATTTTGGAATGTTTGCATTACACTGGTTGAGCATTCCTAATCCGAAAATCCAAAATCTGAAATTATCCAATGAGCATTTCCTTTGAGAGTCAGGATAGTGCTCAAAAGGTTTTGGATGTGGGGGAATTTTGGATTTTGGATTTTCAGATTAGGGATGCTCGATCTGTAATAACAATAGCCAATATTTACTGAGGGCTCATCACAGAACAGATACTATGCTTAAATATGTTCATATTTCATAGCTGAAGAATCTGAGACACCAAGAAATTAAATAATTTATGTAAGATTGCATAGCTAGTGAGGGGAAAAATTGGAACTGAACCTAGGGGAGCCTACTCCAAAGTGCACTCCCTGAACCCCTATGCTTTCGTTTTAGCAGTAACTCTGAAGAACAACAATGCTCTTAGCTAGAAATTGGTTCATTTTGCAATTTATAAATGGCAGTAGAGTTATTTTTCTTCTCCCTTGAGAAAAGTACTTGAGATGTCTAGAATTGATGATTCCTGGTTTTTCCTCTGAAAGTACAGGGCTGGGAGCCAGAAATCCAGGCCTGCCAACTATGGCTTTAGGTAAGTCTTCCTACTCTTCAGTTTCGTTAGCTGCAATATGGAAATGATTGTCTATTCCAACTTCTTATAAAAATGCTCTGGAGAAATTGTCTCAACAATGTAAGCTACAACACCTCTCTGGTATACAGCTACCATGGATGTCAGGTACAAGTGAAAACCAAGTGAAAAAATATGACCAGCGTGAGTCAGAGTTTTTAACAAGCCAAGCCACCCCCTTGGTGTTCGGCACTGGAATGCTTTCCTTATACATAACATCCAGCCACAATCAGAGCCAGGCTTGGAGACTCTGAGTTCCACAGGGAGAGACAGCTGCAGTCAGGCTGCGATCCTGGAGAGCCGAGTGGCTCCTGCGTGTGTGGGCAACCCCTTCTTGGAGAAAACCTGTTAATATCCTCTGCTCACAGACATGACTTCATGCACCAAGCACACAGTCTCTCCAGTTTTCCAAGGGCTGAGGGGCTCGCTCCCTACTCTATAACTCTAGAAAGAAGACCCCTGGGGTGTCTGCCCACTCCAGAGAGGGACTGTAACAGGAAGTCAGATGGGCAGGTTGCTGGAATTTGGAAGACACGGGGGCTTCTCCCAAGAGTGCCCTGAAAGAGACTAGCGTGGACAAGGTCTAGGCAACACGGAGCAACCCAAGCCCTCCTCTGCCAGCGTCACTCCTGCCAGGTCCTCTCTTTTACCCTTAGCAACCAGTGGACACAGAGACTTTGGAAGGGCCTCCAGGCCTTGGCCTGGATGCAGAGGGCCCTGAGAAGAGACACAGGTGGCAGTCAGTCTGACTATCCTCTCGCCCTGTCCTCATTTCCCACAGCTGGATCCTCCTGCCCTGCCCTGGGATTGACCACACCTCTGGCTTGGAGGTTATGTCCGATCTTTATCACAGGAAGGGAAACTCGCTCCATCCCCAAGGAAAGAGAACCAAGGATGCCAGAAAGGAATGCTTCCCCCAGAAGATGGGACAATTTCCCTTACAAAGTCTGGCAGTCGTCTACCCCGAAGCAGGGACCTAGACAGTGTGTCTTCCTGGGGTTCCTCTCAGAGAGGAGAGTCAAGGCTGGAAGGGCTTATTTCTTTAAGAACTATTTGAATGTGCCATGCCTGTTTAGGACACTCTTTAACAAAGGGGTGATAAGAGTTTAATGGGCTGATTTATCTGGAACCTATTCTGAAAAGGAAATACCCAGATCAGTGAATGGTGCCCTGTGACAGTGGAGTGAGATTTTCCAAACACTGGGCCTGCTTGTTTCCTAAAGTGCTATCACCTCATACTGTATGTTGTGCAAATCCATAAACAGCATCCTAGTGTATTTTTCTTCTTGTTTTGTTGCTGGAGAGCAGGTATCTTATGTGGAAAACTATTTACTGAGGAAAAAATGTCAATTTCTACAAACATGTCTATTGTCTTTCTATTTATATTATAAGACATACTTGAAGGGGAAAAAAGGTACCTGACTTCACAAGGACTTCTTGTTGCCACTATCCAGAGAGGCAGCACCGGGAGACAGGGCAAGCACGGACCTGGCTGTCGGCAAACCTGGGTTCCAGGCCAAGCCCCACCAGGAGGAGCTGGGAAGCCCTGGCTGACTGCCAGCCCCAGGTGCTTATCCACAGCCTGTAGTTTCCTTATTCTGCGTGGTGCTAAGTTTCTATGATGACCCACTTCTCTGAACTTTGAGCATGGATCATGAGTGCCTTTACCACCAACCACTCTGGGCTGCCTTAAGAAAGGGAGATGTGGTGGACAAGGAACGAAAGGTGGGTAAACCCATATCATGCCCTGTGACACCAAGAGCAAGCAGGAGGATTCAGGCCCTGCTGTGGCCTGCTGTTTTCCCTGCCCAGAATCCACTTCTTTTTCTCTATTAGGTAAAGGGAACTCCTCCATTCTCAGCCCATGTGGTTTGAGAGGGCTGACTCACCTCCAGCTCCCCGGTGGGCATGAAGCCCAGGCATATGCCCACAAGCAGCTGTCCACAATGACAAGTTTGAGGATGGGCACGAGGTCCAATACTGCTAACGAGAGTTAGGCCTGGGGCATTAGATGGATCTGTTGGAATGAAAAAAGCATGTTCTACTTCTGGAGTCACTCTGGAAGTGGAGCCTAGAGCCACTGATGGCCGTTTTATCACATGGAGAAGAAACCTGCCTAAGAATGGAGCCAAAGGAAAGCAGGGCCAAGAGATGGCTCCAGACTGGACTCTGGTCACATCATCTGAGTCCCTGAGACCAGTATTAACCCTTGACCTTTCAAGTATGTAAGTCAATAAAGGTCTATGTTGCTTTAGTCAATTTGAGTAGGTGTCTGTGATTTGCAATACGAAGAGTCCTGATAGACATGTCCATAAATATATGACATAATGAAGAATTCCTCATATCTCAGGCAGTGTGTGTACTGTTTGGTTTAGATTAGAAACAAAATCAGGAATGTGTGTGTAGAGCCAGTTCAGCCTCTGGCTCAACACAGGAATCTCCTGAATGAAACACACAATTCTGATTCTTGCCACGATAGTGGTTAAATATGACATGAAGGAGAGCTCACTTTCATCTATGGAAGTCTATTCAACCTTTTGATGTATCTAATCATGAAGGTTTTTATGTAGAACTGACATCTAGAGCTGTGAAATGGTTATCAGCCTTTTGTTTCTGGAGAAACACAGACTGAGGCTGCTCCCGGGGAGGTCTTCCATCTGTAGCGCCACGCAATGGCCCCTCCCTCTGATGGAGCAGGGGCTCCCTACTTAGACCTGTAACTCAGGTTTCCATCAGAAAGTCGTGAATTATTACTGAGAGGCTTGACTCTGCCTCTCACTCACCTCTTTTGCCATTTTGATTTCTTCTCTCCCTGAGTTTGATTAGGCAGGCTTAAAAATGTTTAATAATGTTTCTTATCTTTCTGTTTCTTTCTTCTTAATTCCTTCTGCAATCACTGTGGGTTATACCCTAATTTGTCCGGCCTGATTATATCAATAATCTGCTTTTTTTTTTTCTGTCCTGGGATTCCCCTTTCATTCTACTTCTGCCATAATAATCTCTTTAAAGTGCAGTGCAGATCATACCCTACGCCCGGCCCCAAATCATTCTTCTACTGTTTACCAACTTAACCCTGACATTCAAAGGCCTCTATACTTGTCCCCTCTCCCTCCCCAACATTCCGAATCCTACTGCCCACCATGCCCCAGTCCTCAGACCCCAACAGAGCCCCCAGCCCCTCCCAGCTTGCTAATCCCTCCCCACAGCCATTCTTTGTGCATGCCTTCCCCTCAGCCTTTCCAGTCCCCATTTTTCCTCTTCTCCATTGATTACAGCCTGGTCTTTAAAACCTAACTTAAATCCTTCTTTCCTTACCAGTTTAGAATGACCTCTAATGCACCCACTGCAAATACCACTTAGCTGGCATTTAGTCACATACTAATTTTTATTGTAACTTAAATTGTGAAGTCTATGAGTCTTTTCATTTATATTACAAGTTACATGGGGGCAGTTACAGAATTCTTATACATTGTTGTGTGACAGCAGAGCCCAGGACTGTGAATGCTGGCCAATGGATTATATTTAGCTTATACTGATAGGTTATATTTTTTTGTCTCAAATGTCCTTGCCCTGTGCATACTTCCTGGAAACCATGTGGGTAGAAAGGAGCATTTCAGTTTTATGTCTACGGCAGATTCCTCTGCTTTTTCCTTGTCACAAAATCCCAATCTTGTCCAAGTGTCACAGGTCCTGTGAGGAGCCCAGGCCCCTCCCCAGGCCCAGGGGAGGGTGTGAGGGTGTGAATATCAATTAGTCAGAGATCCAATCATAGTTATCCGTTTCTTGGCCATGATTGGTTTAGGCAGGAATACAGAATGCAATTTTGACTAATAAGCTGCAAGGGGAAATGTGTTGGGAGATTCTGAAAAAGGTTTTACTCATTCAAAAAAGGGACCCTATGAAGCGAAATTTGCTTTGTTCTCTTTTGGATGTTGCTGTATGAGAATATGATGCCTGGAGCCACTGCAGCTATCTTTTAAGGGGAGATGTCTAAGGACACTGAAGACAGCAGAGAGGGGGAAAGAACCTGGGCCTTTGATGACTTTGTTCAGCTCTGAACGAATTCTGGAAAGTCCCCATCTCCAGACTTCTTTTACTATATTTCATCACTGTTGAGATGATTTATTTTTTGGTATATTTTAACAATGCTGAAATTAGAATGCATCTTTTATGGTATGTCATAGCTAAGCTAAACTGGTAGCATTTTTTCCTTTCTTAGTGGAACCTAAAATAATTGAGTGTTTTACAAAGAGCCACATCTAAGATTTCCTGAAATGTGGAATGTCCTTATTGTTATCCATCTTTAGTAGGTTTTCTGCTACTCTCCTCTAAAAGTATCCTAACTGACACAGCTCTTTTCCTCGCAGGAGGATGCTGTGTGGGAAGAGTGTTTGTAATAAGAGGCAGCACAGCTGCAGGCTGGCCCTTCGGGAGGATGTCCCTGCTCTGAGTGGGGCCTGCGCTCTCTCTCTCCTGGAAGAGACTCTACTCTTCTTGTGATTTAGAGCAAATGACCTGTGCAGGATGATCCTCCTTCCTGCCATAGAGGTCACCACAGCAACTGAAGCTTACTCTATGGCTGGTGCAGATCCTAAAACAGCCAGTATGTGGGGGTGCCACCTCTAATGACAATTGTCTTGGGCTTTTTGAAATCTAGAGTCTTAGTCCACTTAGCTGGGGAATGAGGAAAGGTCACAGGAAATGCTAGAAGTAGGTCAACTAATCCCAGGGCAACAATGCTCAGCCCCTACTAAGAACACTGCCTTGGGGGTGGAGGCTGCATCCCACCCCACACTCCTCACCCCTTCCTACAGAGGCGGGGTCAGAGCTATTGCCCCTTCCTGCTGGAACCTCTTCCCAGGGGAGTCCCTCTCATCTCCTCTCCCTCCATCCCTCCTCTCCCTCATTCTTCTCTCTCCTCCCCTCCTCTCTGCAGTCCCTAGTCATGGAGAGACTGAGATTAGCACCTTCAAACCTGTATTTTGAGTTATGTTTTTTCCTAGACAATTTAAAATATAAGATCACAAAATAAAATCCTACAGGGGTCCTGTGTCACCCCATATGGACTAGTGAATGACACACTTGTGGTGTACCCACTTTACTCCAGGGGCAATAGGGAGTTTTCTCATTCTTTGAAATAAATTTTAGCTGCCTTTCCTTGAGACTTCTTTCCTTGAAACAAAGCACAACAGGCTGCTCTTACCGGCCCCAGACTCCCTTGATTTTGGAGAGCGGAGGAACAGACCGTGTGAGGGCAAGGGGAAGGGGTCGCAACAGCCTCTCTACCTGTCTCCAGCAGACAACCCGCAGGGCTACACCAGTGCACAGGGTCTCAGGGGTGGCTCCTTTCAGCGTCTTTCCCTGCCTCTCTGCCCTCCCCCTCCCACCAAAGTTCAAGTGCAGCTTCTGCTCTAAGTCTTTGCACAGCCCCATCTACTCTGAGCTGGAGCTTAGGAAGCTGGAGTCACTCACCCACATAGAAATACTCTGGGGACTTGTCCTCTGATGATAACTCCTTTATGGCACCTCCGAACCGAAACCATAGTCCAAAAGCAATGACGGCCGATCCAGCCAGCTGGAAGGCAAATGACACTGTGTTTACAGTGGAAGGGAAAAGAGCATGCACAGATCCGAGAGCAGGCTCTAGGCACAGGATGCTGACGAGGTCACCCCTTTGGAAATCACTTAGACCACCTTCCCATTTTATAGGGGAGAAAATGAAGGCTCAGAGAGGTGAAGTGATGTGCACGAAGCCCCTCAGGCCCCTGATGTGACATTGGACTGGGTTTTTCTGATTCTGAAAGCAGGGTTTTTCCATGATGCCAGGCTGCCCTGTGGTTATGGGGCACACACAGCACAGCCAGGGAGGTGTCTCAAAAGCAATGTTCCAATAACATTCCCTCTGGAAGGCATCTGCCCCTGCCTTTTTGTCCCTTGCTGGGCACGTTGGATCTCTTCACCCACACCACAACGAGAGGTGACTATGTCTCAGCTGCCAGGTCACCAAGAGCACAATGAACTCCAAGACCTGGGGGAAACCCACTTTTCTAAATGGGAAGAAAATACAGCAACCTCAACCTCAGAACCCACCCACACCTCGTGAGTGCACAGTCCCCAAATAGAAAGTGGTTTTAGGGGCATTTGTAACCCTCTCCGCCATCCTATATGGTCACTGCCCTGACTGGGGATGGTTTTGCTGGTAGGGAGATAGCCCAGTCTTTTTTTTTTTTTTTTGGTTGCTATTTTGAGTTTCCATGGAAAGTGAGAAAGGAAAAAATAATTTTCTGAAAAAGCGTGGTCTGTGTGCTGTGTGGCTCATGGAGAGGCTGAGTGGCTGGCGCAGGCAGTGGCTAGGCAGGCTGGCGGCTGGTAGAGTCATCACCCGGCTTCCTTTCCTTCCCTACTCTGAAGGCTTTTGTGAGGCTCAGCATGGAAGTTGGAAGCCCTTTCTGCCATCTCAGGACTGTCACTGCTGGGTGCCAGCAGGCTCTAGCCACGGTGTTTTCTCTCCACAAACACCACTCTCGAATTTCACTGTATCAATCCATCAACAGATATTTACTGGACACCTTCTGGGCCCAGGGCACCATGGGAAAGTAAGCAGAGGTATAAAAATAGCCTCTTAATTCTGCTGGCCCATCCAGTTGCTGTTGGGCTGCCCTAGCCTACCACTAAATGAACAATTTAGAGGCTTCCCCTGCCCAAACAGAGCAGAGCACACACAGATGCTGGGAACAGGAGCATGGAGGATGGAAATCAGAGGAGCAGAGGTCTAAAAGGAAAAATCGCACCAGAGACAGCATAGTCCTTTTTATACAGGGGACTTCTATCTTGCCAGGCAGCTTATAAAGGACCCGGAACTAGCCTTCTGGACGATCTGGCTGGATTTCTATGAGGACTTTATCCCTCTTCTCCTTCTATCTCCCAAGGCCAATCCCCTTTGTGGCCAGCTTCTTCAGAAAAGAGGTGCGACCTCAGTGAGGAGGAGTCAGAGGGGCAGAATTCTACCAGCTGGACTCTCCCTTGTGGAGTAACTAAAAGTTTCCAGTACTTAGAGGAAAGCACTAATTGGATAATGTGAGGGGCAGCTAAAGGACCCGGGATCAATCAGCTTTTGAAAGACGTCTGCATTTAAAAAAAGGGTGGCATGGCATGGAAACATATTGAAAGGAGTTTTGCTAAAACATTATTTATGAAGGGCAGGATTCCAGGTGACTTTTTTCCTTCTCAGTATATTTTCTAAGTTCTCTGCATTAAGCAAGTATTTCTCTTGTAACTTTAAAAATATATTTTTAAAGTGTTACACGGTAGTTTCTATGTGCAATGCAGAAAAAGTGGGGAGAGTCTTCTTGGGCCATGCTTTAACTTGGGAGGACACCAGCTTTGAGGTCCTTGCTGTTCCTGTGTAGGAAAGAGAGCAATGCCCTTGGTCAATCACCTAGGTTCCTCCTAGGAGCATCTGGAGGCTGCCTGGGACAAGTCTGCCCAGCAAAGCCTCACAGGCAACCCTGCATGCCCTCATCTCTGTGGCGACTCAATGGAAAGACAGAGTTTCCAAATACAAAGCAAGACCTATTGACAGAGGCATCAGGCCAAAGCCAGCAGCCACCGAGCAGACTGTGGAGGAGGTGACTGGTCCCAGGGACACCCTACCACGAGGCCACATTTTTGGAATCTCTGTACACAAACTCTAATTTATAGCTGTCTGGGATTATCCTCCCAGACAGAATACATTTGTCCAGTTCTGGCACAGATGTGTTTGATGCATAATGGAAAATTAAAAGAGAGGTTGCAATTTAAAGCCATCGGGCAATGGGAAAAAATCTGCGCTTGCTCATCCATGCCCCTAACCCCAAACCACACGGGTTTCCTCCTGGGTCAAGGAAACTGTGGCTTAGCTGAATGTCATCACTGTGTGGAAAGGAATCCTCCCAGCAGGCTGCTGCCGGCTGTGTCAGGGATGCTGTGGGTAAGGACCCGGCCAGGGTTGATGCTGCTTGTGACAAGAGACAGGGTGATCACTGCTTTGGAAAGTGGCATCGGCACAGACCACACAGCACTTTGGTCCTTTTTAACTCGCCATTCCTTTAAGATTCATGGAATGCTCTGTGTTCACTGGGCTTTGGTCACAGACTAGAAATTGCTTGAAAAAAATTCACACCAGTTCCAGTCCAGTCAGGAACAAAGTGAGCATGTCAGTGTCACTAAGTTCTCAACATTCCCTGTATTCCATAGAGCTGGAGGAAATGGTCTCCCCAAAGACCTGAAGGAAGTCTTCAAACTCTCTAATCCTAAATTTTAACCCAATGGGGCCAAAACTGCCTCATGCCCACATTCTCTCTTCTCCCTTTAATCTCAACCCCTCTTTTGCATTCAGACATAACATTGCACCTCAGCCAATGTTAAAACAAATAAGAAATGGGAGGCTACTATTTTTTTTTAACCTTTCCTTCTTCTGCCTCCAGCCACATCTCCCTTCCCTGTCTTTCTTCCTTGCATGTTTATTAAGAATAAACTACAGTCCAGGCCAGGTACTGTGCTCAGTGCCCGGGAAACGATGATGAAAAAGACCTGGTTCATAGTCTAATGTGGTAGATAGTCACATAAAGTACTAAGTGCACTATAATGCAGGAAGTGTGCTGAAGAGGAACAGCATGCACACTGCCAAGGGATTGGAGCAAACTGTAGCCACTGGCATGCAGGAGGAATCATTAAGTTTTGATTTACATCTTGAAGAATGAGTGAGAAGTCACTGGGCAAGGAACGACTGGCAGCAGAGGCGAATTCCAGGTAGATATGGTAGTACAGAGGTTCATTTCCTTACCTCGACGCTGTGTTTGTTAAGGAGAGTCTGGGGGAGGTCGGAGGTTGGGGCTTGAGAGGGTGTGGGACAGACCATGACTCGGCTTCTACTTTGTTTGCTACCATCTTGGAAAGCCCATAGCAAGGTCTGCCTGAGGGGAGGAGGGACAGAAGCCCACACTTTGATGGAAACCATCAGGAGCATGAATGTTACCTGGAGGTCAGACATAGCAGGGAGCCAAAGGGAAAGGCTTGAATGGCTGAGGACCAGAGACAGGACACCAGGGGAGTGGACGTGGAGAGCTGTGAGAACTACGAACTCACTGTACTCATTGAAGAACTTTGCTGAGGGCTGCCCTGCTTCCAGGACCAGCGCCAATCCCTGTGCCTTTGGAACAATTACAACTAGAAACATTGTTGTTTTTCCAGAAATGGACTTTTTCATACAGAAGCAAAAGGTGGACTTTGATGTTAATCCTTTAAAATACACTTATTGAGCAACTACTATGAGTCAGAAGCCAAAGTTTCAGAGATGAGGAAAGTCCAGTCCTTCTTCTGGGGCTCAAGGAGACGCTAATCCCCACTGGGTGGCCCAGGAGGGAATCCAACCCTGCAGGTGGGAAGTCAATCCAGAGGCAGCCCACCAGAATGCACATGAGAAATTGCCAGAAAGCACCATTTTTTGAGTCCTCCCTCCCTTTTTTTTTTTTTTTGACAAGGTCTCACTCTGTCACCCAGGCTGGAGTACAGTGGTGCCATCACAGCTCACTGCAGCCTCAACTTCCCGGGCTCTAGCGATCCACCACCTCAGCCCTCCAAGTAGCTGGGAATACAGGCACACACCATCACACTAGCTAATTTTTGTATTTTTTGTAGAGATGGGGTTTTACCATGTTGCCTAAGCTAGTCTTGAACTCCTGGACTCAAGTGATCTGCCCACCTCAGCCTCTCAAAGTACTAGGATTACAGGTATGAGCCACCGCGCCCAGCCTCATCATTCCTTTTCTGAGGACCGGTTGTATGTGAGGTACTCAGAGAATGTGATAAAATAGTATTTAAGGGCAAGAGTGTGCCAACTGTTAAAAAGACGACAAGAAAAATACTTAAAAAAAAAAAGGAGATAAGAATGCAGGGAAATGAATAGATAGTGACAATAATTCCAAGTCATTAAATAGGGGATCATCACATATGGTTATAGTACATATTGTCTTGGGCAAGTTCTTTCAGTAGCTAACCATATTCCAGAGAGTTTGGAGGACACAAAATTGCAAATTGTAAGCACATGTCTTTAGTGAAAACAATGTGTGTTCTAAAACTCAAGAAACAGAAGAAGGACTGAAAACTTGATTAGAAAGCATTTAAAGCAAAGTGGATGGACAAAAAGTTTTCTTTAATAATGGCTATCTGCCAAAAACAAGTCATCGTGCATGAAGCAGAGCTTGCTAATAGATTTCAATTTTATTTTACTGTACTTACTTCCATTTTCCTGGGATTGCTGATGAGATGTCCTATCTTGAGGACATATTTTTTCATTTTAAAAAAAGACAGGTTTCACAAATTGCAAACATGGACCCTAGGCAGGCGCTGCGGTTGGAGTGGGGTGGTGCTGAGATGCAAGAATGCAGAGATCATTCCCCATTCTGGCCTCCCCAGTCTGCCCAGCTGTCCTCCTTTTCCCGGAGGTTAGCCAACCAGATCACCAAGAGCAAATACCTGCTATCCACTTTCTAGTGACTAAGTCCAGCAAAAAAGCCCCCTTTGGGGGTAAAAAGCATCATTTAGGGAAGTTCTAGACAGCATGTGCACTTATACCTAAGTGGAAACCACAGGTCCTGGCCCTCAGATGCTCCAGCTACAGTTTCAGATCCTTCCTGCCCCTGTGGAGGTCTCTGTTCTTGCTGTTCCCTCCTCCGCCTCCCCCTAGCTGACACCCATTCACAGCTCTAACATTAATTCCTCAGGGAAGCCTACCATGACCTAGATAGGTACCTTCTTTTATATCTCACATAATGTTTTCTACTTAAATATGCCCATATTTTGTAAATTAAGGCCTAAGCTCTGTGAGGGCAGGGACAGGGTCTATATTGCTGTTTCCCAAACATAATCCCCTCTGCCCTGCAGAGTGGGCTCCCAATAGACTTTTGCTAAATGAGTGAATGGAGGACCTTCACAAAGATGCTATAGACTGAATTGTATCCCTCCAACCTGCAAAATTCACAGGTTGAGGCCTAATTCCCAGTGTGAGGATATGTGGGGTTGGGGCTTTGGGAGGTAACTAGGTTTAAATGAGGTCATGAGGGTGGGGCCATCATGAGGGACTAGTGCCCTTATAAGAAGAGATACCAGAGAGCTTGCTTTGTGTCTCTCCACCATATGAAGACATGGCAAGAAGGTAGCTGTCCACAAGCCCTCACCAGGGAGCCCTCACCAGAATCCAACCTGACTTCCAACCTCCAGCACCTGACCTCTGACTTCTAGTCTCCAGAACTGTGAAAAATAAATTTCTGCTTCAGCCACCCCACTCTGTGGTATTATTTTTTTTTAAATGTCAGCTTGAGCTGATTAAGACAGGCTGACAGGAGCAATTGCGAACAACCTCCTTCACAAGTCTCCAAGGGAATACTTCACAAAGTGCTATTTTCAAACTCATCTGCACCTGGGAAACACTGCAGATACCTTGGAAGGCACTGTGTGAACACGCTGTTGAATATGCTCAGCAAAACACATGCCTCAGAAACAGAAAACAAAACTAGAGCACATAGTATCAGTTCTGTGTTTTCCTAAGCCTGCAGGAATGTGTGTTGTGTACCATCCACGGATACAAAGAATAAATCTACACAATGTAAATCTACACAATGTATACATGCCTGCCACTGGCAGGGGCATATGAACACAATACAATTATAGCGACACACACACACACACACACACACACACTTGCATGCTGCACTCAAATGAAAGAATGAACAAAATCAATTCTGTATTCTTGCTTCTCCAGGGTGAATACCAACTCATTTGCAATTCTCTTCTTTGGGATGAAGTCACAAAATTGGAAATGATGCTTCAACCCTAGAATTTTCATTAAATGCTTTTAAGCTAATACTTGCTCTTGGTGGCAATTCTCATCCCCATTGGAATCACATAATGAGCACTTATGATTCTTGATCTGATTGTAAACCCCATTATGATACCATAAGGGTAATGGAGTCTCACCCTCTTAGCAGGCAAAAATCAGAAGCACATTTGCTCTGGAAGATGATCTGAATCTTCTCAAAGAGGAAAACCAGCTCCCAAGATTTTTATTCTGTCATGCAGTAAAAGCAAGGCAAGGATTCAGATGGCATTTCTTCAAAATCAAGGGTTTTATCAGAAAAAATACAAGAATTGAATGCCATACAACATCTATGTCAAATGGTCTCCGAAGGACCTCGCTACCTTGGCCTTCATCAGGACCAGGTGAGTGGGAACTGAGAGGCAGGACTGTGGCAGCCTGTGGCGATGAGAAGGCTGTGTTAGTCTGGAAATGCATGGCAGCTCCTTTAGGTACCAATGCTTCTGATCTCCCCATTATTTTCCTCATGCCATTTCCTAAGAAAAAGCTCACAGTAAGAAAAACTTCCTTCAGGTAAGAGTATATTTTATAATCGACCAATGCTTAATTCTCTGCACTGATGGAAGGGTGCTGCAATTCAGGCCACAATAAAATCAGGAGCGTTCCATTCATCTCTGCAAAGAACACTGGGCTATACATTTGTGCCAGATGCACCTTCAGTTTGTTTAAATTGTTATAAAGTTAACTTGCATGGGTCAACCAACATTGCTGGGGGCAGTTTAGAAGTGCTGGAGAAATATAAGCTCAGGGGAAGGAAACTAACTTGGGATGAAAAGCTTGCTGCAAATGATAGAGCAGATAATTTACATATAGACAGTGGAAAGTATGTTGTTTATTCGGTGATTATACATAATGTCTTTTCTCTTAAAAATACAGGGAGAAGGAGAAGGAGATTAGGGAACATCAAGAATTAGGAGAAAGATGATGGCTGTGTAGTTTTCTTGCTTTTTATTTTTTGAGACAGGGTCTTACTCTGTTGCCCAGGCTGGAGTGCAGTGGCCTGATCACAGCTCACTGCAGTTTTGACCTCCCAGGCTCAATCGATCCTCCCACCTCCTCCTCCCACTACAGGCATGTGCAACCATATCCAGCTAATTTTTTCTATTTTTTGGTAGAGATGGGGCCTTACTTTGTTGTCCAGACTGGTCTTGAACTCCCGGGCACAAGTGATCCTCTTGCCTCAGCCTCCCAAAGTGCTGGGATTACAGGTGTGAGCCACCATGCCCAGCCTATGTAGTCTTCTTTATACTATACAGCAAAATGAAATGTCATAGACTACTGGCTAAGGATTCCAGGGAGCAGATGGCTTTCTCAAATGAAGATCAAATATGTACAGAACTAAAATCTGGTCTACCAAGTCACAGAAGTGAACTGAACTCAATGTCTGCCTTACTTACCTCATCAAGGGGATAAGCCCGGAGAGGAAAAAAATGGTCTTTTCTAGGTTCAGCGGACCTCCTCCTTGGAACACCCAGCTGGCTCTCATCCTAGGCCTGCCCTCTGCATATATAATCACTTATCTTGGAGGCCACAATGACTACTGTGACATCTCATCTATATAGAGCTTTACATAAGCAAAGACAACACATTAAACAATATTTATTTATAGTGGTTGGGAGAACTACTTTGGAGCAGATAAACAATTCTTAATTATTGATCAATAAATAATGATCTTCATCCAGTTTTAGTTGTTACAGAATGACAGTGGTTAAAAAAATGTTTCAAATGGAACTAAGGCTAGATTAGAAAAGCCAAAACAATTTGTTTACTAAGAAGTTAGCATGGGTGGAATCTAGCAGAAACTGTGAAAGTCTAGCTTGGTGCTCTATAGAGATTTTTCTTAAAAGCCATTTTACCAGGACCTGTTTGAGGTCAGGAAGGTGCAGCACTGGTCCGTTCACAGAAGGCTAGATAGACTCTGGCGGGAGCAGGGAGACAAAGTCAGCTTCCTGGATGAGTGACAGCAGCTTCCAATGCACCCCTGGCCCTGCTCAGCCTTGCTCTGCCACCCTTGTTAATAAGCTGACTCTTTCCCAATCACCATTATGATGTGGAGGACAGAGCTTGGCACACATCCTGGAATATCTGCCAACTGTTCTTCTAGAAATTCACCTCTTCTGGGTGTTCAGAATATATAATGATGCCCTTAGGGTAATAAACACATTTGCGCATAAGGTACGTAGGTGTAAAGGAGTTGTAGTGGATAAAAATGGGGGTTCTAGGCATTTGGGTTTGAATCAGACTCTGGCACTTACTGGTCCTATAATCTTGGGCAAGCCACTTAAACTCTCTAACCCCAGCTTCCTCATCTGCAAAGTGAAGGTAATAATAGTACCTCCTAAAGAGACTAAATGAGTTCATGTTACACACTGAGAACAGTAAGTGCCTCACACTTTGTGCTATTATGTTGGTAGACTTGCTAATGTTACCTTCAAACCGAAAGCTTAATCTTCAAGATAGGAAACATTGCTCCCATGGTTCCAATAATGTGGTTTGCTGCAGCCATCCTCTACTAATTTTTATTTTAGATCCACACTCCCTCTTTCCATGACAGCTGGAATTCCTTTCGGTTTTCTAAATCTTCTATACTAGAAAGTCAGTGGCCTTTTGTGGAAACTATGTCTCCTCTCTTTAATGTTTTTAAGACCCCATAAGAGAAAAATATGAATAGATGTATTTATGAGTGAAAGAATAACTATATTTAGGCTAGGGCTGTCAAGAAGACCTTTCTCCAATGATGTAAATGTCCTATATCTGTGCTGTCCAGCATTGTGGCCACTAGGCACCTATGGCCATGGAGCTCTGAAATGTAGCTAGTGGGACTGAGAAAATGAAGGTTACATTTTATTTAGTTTTAATTAATTTAAATAGCTACATGTGATCAGTAGCATAGTCGCCGCATTGGACAGCGCAGGTCTAGAATTCACAAGCTTGTCAGAGCTTCAACCTTCCTCTCCGATAGTCTGTAGACTTGGAGTGGTTATGAGTACAGACTCTGGGGACACACATAGAGACACAGCTCTGCCACTGGCCAGCTCTGAGACCTGGGCAAGTCTCTTCAATGCTTCAGACCTCTGTTTTCTCATATGTAAACTGGGGATGATAACTGCTACTATTTCATAGGGTTGTTGTGAGGATTAAATTAGTTAATAAATGCTTAGGAAAGCAGCTGGCACATAGTGTACATTTATATAGTGCTTACTATTCTTCAAGTTTTTGCTCCTGAAATTAACTTTTTAAACTGTCTCTTGATATATACCCTTTCTCAATTTCCATGTTACTTTTCCTCTGCCTGAAACTGATCAGCAGTGTTCCCAACCTCTCTCCTTCCTGCTTCTTCTCCCATATGCCTTAGTATTTTTAGGCATCTCTTTGTACCTGTTTCTGGAATGCATCAAGACTAAATCTGACACTGAATATAATCTCCCTGATCACAGGCTTCAGATTTTCCAAGTTAGCAGCATTTCTTATACCTTATATTCTACATGTTCCAATAAATTAAAACAATGAAAAAAGCATGGGGTTTAAAGTCAGAAGACCTGGGACATACCATCTACTGTGCCTGACTTTCAGCTTTCACAACTGTAAAATGGGAATAATTACACTATTTCGTGAGATTGTTGTGATTCATGATCAGGTGGGATAATGCATATGAAAGCACTTCGTAAACTGAAACATTGTATGAATGTTAATTAGCATTGTTATTTTTGTTCCCAATCAAATTCAAAGAGGATGAAAAAGGCAGGCCAAGGTAACCCGAGGTAATTCATCTGTAAGATGTGCTCCCAGCCCATCTGGTATTTCCATCTTGCTGGCAGCATTCTCTCTTTAATTCCTTAGCAACCATGACATGATTTGTTTCAGTGCTCAGTATAGCATCACTTGTTTTAAGGGAGCAGCTTCGCGATATTAACTGTCAAGGTTGGGGGATAGAGGTTACGTTCTCTTTTGTCACACATGGTTGGAGACCCAAAGACACTTCATGGCTGATGTTCTAGAACAACATGGTGAAATGCAATGAACAATGGACAGGTGGCCTCCCGGTAATTCCAGAAAGCATCAAGTATTAGTGTAAAAAAGAGACTTAATAAAGGTAAAGTGGTAACTGAAATTAAAAGAACTGCCAAAAACAAGCCAAGTGAGTAAGCCAAGAAGCAGGGCACACCCTGCTTCAGTCAGAAACAAGTGCCACTGCTGAATCTGTGACCTCTTCAGGCCACATCTAAAACAGGGGTTCTCAAAGCATGTTCCCAGACCAGCAACACGAGCATCACCTGGGAGCTTGTTAGAGATGCAGACCCACTGAATCCGAATAGAGCTGAATAAGCTCCCTATGTGATCTGTACGCACGTTAAAGTTTGAGAGGCACTGATCACCAAAGGTTTTCCCATTGCTTTTCTTGGCCTCCACTTAGTAGCACAGAAGTGGGAAAGGAAATAAACAGATCCTGCTCCAGGGTCAGTGCACACAACTCCCTTAGCTGGAGCCATGCTTAACTCTGTTAGGTACTGAGGGATTGGGAGAAAGGGGATGCCAAAAGGACACAGTCCCTGCCCTCAAGGAGCAAAGACTAAACAGGGAATAAATTCTAATCAAAGGCAAAATGGAGGCTAAATAAAGGCATGAGTGCCTCAAGATCAAGGGCTGTGTCTTAATCATCTTTGAATTCCCAGCACCTGGCAGGGAACGGTAGAGGAAGTGATCTCTCCTTTTGACTCCACGCCCTTGATAAACTCCAAGCCTCTTGCCACCTTGCTTGCTTAGCTGGATGTAAAACACCTGCCTGCTTTGTTGTGCCTGTATGAACCTCTTGGATTCTAGATTCTACTTTCCCATTTGTACTTCTAGTATTTAAAAACAACTATTACTGATATGTTATTATTTACTGTATGCATGAACCATACTTATAACCTTACATATATTAACTCATTTTATCTGCACAAAGTTCACAGATATTAGTAGTTTATTATGTCCATTATACAGATGAGAAAATGGAGGCTCAAACAGGTTAAACAACTTGCCCAAAGTCCCCTAGGTAGTAAAGAGTGGAGGCAGGAATAGAGTCAGGCAGTATGATGTCAGTATCCACTGCCCAGGTTTTGGATTCCTGGATTTGAACTGCCACACTGCATAGGTCTGTCCGAGGTCTACCGGAACCCTGGGACCATAGCTGTGGCTTCTTCAGACTGTCCCTGCTCGTAGGCTCTCTGTTCCTCCTAGCAATTCTAGGTCCACACTAGGGGACACTGGCCCCTGCTACTCTCTTTCCACCTTGACAAAAATCAGAAATGAAGATTCTCCTCCAGCGAGGCTGAGAACATTCCTATCTGCCTTATGGGCTGGTCTCCAAAGAATACTTTCTTTAGGTATTTTTTCCTAAACCAATGTCTCTGACAGGTGATTGCTCTGAAGTTACTGTTTGAAATAAGTTTGGGAAAGAGTGGAAGGTGACCTCTATGAGATTCATGTGAGTCAAACTTCTTTGACTCCCAAGCCTGCAAGACACTGTCTTTCTTAAATGTACCTGTTAGGCATCCCCAAGTGAAAACCCAAAGCTGTATTAATAATGGTGAGAAGGAAAGGAGGGCAACTTCAGACTTGCCATATATGGAATCTGCTTTTCAACAATGAACAGCTCTGCTTCCTGTGGGTCAGTAACGCTGAGCAGCTAGTGCAGCACAATGATAGGAAAACACTGACCATACAACAATAAACCAAGGAATAAACAGCGCCCAGGTTTTCCTTTAAGCCAACATATGCGGCTTGGTGGGGGTGTAGTGTTTTATTTATATTGCTATGCAACGTAGGAAAAAAAAAGGTGATTTCAATGAAAGGCACAGGAATATGCTCTGCTATCTGATCGCAGGTCTGAATTTAGACATGACAGATGTTGGGAGGGGTTTCACATTTGACATCAACCACGATAAGAGAAATTAATGTAGTGGGGTTAATGGCTAGGCTTTATTTTGTTTTTAAAAATTCAGTGGTGAGTACAGTCAGCGGCCCTGGGCCAGGGAATCCTGTGCTGGCTCTGGCAGGGCCTGGTTGTATGTTTATGAAACCAGGAGCACAGCCTAGGGAAACTTAAAGCAAGCTGCCAGAGGAGGCTGCAAATTGATCTGTTAAATCGCAGATCACCAAACAGACCCTGTCCCGCCTCTATGCTTACCTCTGGCGAGGTTCTGATTGGAAGGAAGTGCTGTCACCCAAGGAACCCTGTAACTCCGAGGGGCAGGCACGTGAGCTTCTAAGGGTGTGTGTAAATTTATACTTCAGTCACAGCTAAAGTCTGGCCTTCTAGGAAAACTATCCCCCACCCCTTTCCCAAACTTCCCACGAAGCCCTCCAACCACAAAAAAACAACTTTAGAAACTTGAGTGGGGCTTTTCTGGAATCAGGTTCCCTCAGTTACAGTGAAGGCAGGTATCTAGATACTTTATCCCACACTTTCCCTTAAGTCATGAGGTGCCTGTTTCAGTTGCCTCTTCGCTCTAGTTGCTGCCTCCACCCCCACCCCCATGAAACTGGGGGAGAGGAAGGTCCTTCATGTCCTACTGCATGCCTTCTACATGCTAGGCACTATTCTAGCACTGGGGATACAGCTATGAGCAAAACAGAAAAAACAAAATTCTTGCTCTCAGAGTGTTTTAAGTTCTAGTGGGGGAAAATCCACAAGTACAAATTGACAAGATAAGGTGTAGTTATCCTCAAATGAAGACAAATTGCAAGTCACTTGGCAAACTTATATACTATTCCCCACCAAGAAAGGAATCAGGAGAAAGAGAGCTAACATTTATTGAATGCTTCCTATGTGCCGATAACAAAAATAATAATTAACATTTTTGAGCATTTACTATGTCCTAGGCTCATAGGAAGTTGAGGTCACATACTTTATATATTCCCTCTTAATCCTCTCAATATTTCTGTTACTCCAATCGTACAGATGAGAAAACAAGCCTAGAAGTAACAATAACTTGCTCAAGTACACCCTGTTTGTGCAGGCATGCCCTGCTTGGGATCTCTGCACTCCAGCCTGATGGCTTCGACAGTCAGACGGTGGTGCACACTCCCCCTTGCTCTGCTCCTCTGCTGGTGGGTGGTGCGTCACCCCCTCGCTTTGCCCAGCTCCATTCTACCAGTCCTTCCAGGTTTAGCTCGAATAGCTCCTTCTTAAGGAGAACTTTTCTGGCTCCTCATCATGACTGTGATCCTTTCTCTAAACTCCTTACTTAGATCACATATAGAGAAGGTCGGATCTAACCTCACTGGTTAACACATTCAAGCACTTAAAACTGCACTGCTCCTACTTCCTTTCCTTACTGTGCTTACGGTCAACAGTGTGAAACTTGTCACTTGATTCCACACTGTCTTATTTTTGTGTTGTTCCATATCCACTGGTCTCGTTTCCTCAATGAGATGAGCAACTTAGGGAACTGTGTTTATATTTATAAATTATTATTTGTTTAATCATTGTTTAACAGAATGGGTCTCAAATTTGAGCATGGATCAGAATTATGTGAATGGCTTGTTAAATTAGATTGCTGGATCCTACCCCCAGAGTTTCTGATTCAGCAAGTCTGGGATGAGCTGAGAATTTTTTTGTTTGTTTGTTTGTTTTTGAGATGGAGTTTCGCTCTTGTTGCCCAGGCTGGAGTGCAATGTGGCACCATCTCAGCTCACTGCAACCTCTGCCTCCCGGGTTCAAGAGATTCTTCTGTTTCAGCCTCCCAAGTAGCTGGGATTACAGGCACCCACCACCATGCCCGGCTAATTTTTGTACTTTAGTAGAGATGAGGTTTCATCATGTTGGCCAGGCTGGTCTCGAACTCCTGACCTCAGGTGATCCGCTTGCCTTGGCCTCCTAAAGTGCTGGGATTACAGGCATGAGCCACTGTGCCCGGCCTGAGAATATGTATTTCTGACAAATTCCCAGGATATGCTGATGCTGCTGGCCCAGGAACCACTTTTGAGAACCACTGGTTAATTGAATGTACCACAGTGCTTAAGAGAAGGTAGGCAGCCGGGCGCGGTGGCTCACGCCTGTAATCTCAGCACTTTGGGAGGCTGAGGCGGGCAGATCACGAGGTCAGAAGATCGAGACCATCCTGGCTAACATGGTAAAATCCCGTCTGTACTAAAAATACAAAAAAATTAGCCAGACGTGGTGGAGGGTGCTCGTAGTCCCAGCTATTTGGGCGGCTGAGGCAGGAGAATGGCGTGAATCTGGGAGGTGGAGCTTGCAGTGAGTGGTGATCGGGCCACTGCACTCCAGCCTGGGCTACAGAGTGCCCAGTCCGTCTCAAAAAAAAAAAAAAAAAAAAGAGAAGGTAGGCTGAGTTTGAATACCATCCCTGCCACTCACTAGCTGTGTGATCTTAGGTGACTTAACCAATTTGAGCCTGTTTCCTCATCTGTAAAAAATGGGGATAATAATAGTATATGTACATCAGGACTCTTGTGAGGATTATGTGTAATAATGAAAGTAATATGCTTAGCACTGTCCCTGACGCATTGAAAACATTCAATGAATCCTTCCAGCTATCACTGGAAAGGCTGGTACAATATCAGGCACTACATAAGCACTGAACCCAGCTTAAGAATTCCTCCTCAGGCTTAAAACTTCTTTTGAATTCATAAGCAGTGAGAATGAAGGTTGTCACTGTGGCGTGACATCTATAATTAACAGCTTCTGAAATTAAGCCAGATTCCTAAAAAATACAACATAAAGGGTCTTCAGAAACGCCTCTCCCTATAGTATGCTTGATGTAAATCCCCACGTGTACAAAGGCCATGTGTCTCTTTAAAGTTCAGGGGATGTCGAGGAGGTACCTCCTTCACACCTTCCACTGCTGAAGGATACTGAAGAGCTTGGAGTTGCTGAAGTCACCCAGGCATCTGGGCTAATGGATTGACAGACAAAAGAGGAGCCCATCATTCAATAATTAATTAGTTGCAATCATGGGAAGACAACGTCCCCCAGAGCAGATAGGACAGCCACCTCCTCCAACCTGGTAGTTTCAAAGCACCCAGGCCCTGGCTGCTCTCAAACCTCTTTATCCAATGTTTCCCCTCAGGGTCTAGCTGAGCAGTTACACTGGCTGACATTCTCTTAAGAAAGCCCAACAGGAAATGTGCAGAAAAGACAATTTTCAGACCTTGTCTCACAGTCCTGCAGGCCCTGGGACAGGGTATCCAGGGATGTAGGTTTGGTCTAGCTGTATCCCTGTCTCGATAATATAGGAGACAAGGGTCAAGATCCTATCTCTCTGTGAACCATGAATCCTGGGAACGTTGTCAGTTCAATCAAACCCTGCAAAGTTGAATGAGATCATCTCTGGGAGAATTAGTATTTAGCAGAGGCTGCGGCTGGGGGTTGTGGAGAGATGCTGCTGCCCTTTAGAAGCCCTTCCATTCCCCATCCCCTTCTCAGAAGAGAACCCACCACCTCCTCTCACCCAGGGGTACCCTTACCCTGATGCCCAGAAAAAGGACGACGCCCCCCCCACCACAATTTTCACTCCTATCTCCAATTTCCTAAACAAAACCATCACAGCCAGGTACAGTGTCCACACACTCGAATGGAGCACGACCCCAGGCAGCCCCAGGGCAGGGGTTTCTCTCCCATCACCCTGGCCAGGCCCTGGTTCCAGCTGGTAGGCAGAGTGAAAAGGGGGTGTGTGCACGGGAGGCTGGAGGGGAACAGGGACCGCCAGGGCCCCAAGTCCTCCGGAGGTGAGGAGAGGCTGGGTCCCCGCACCTGGGGTCACTAGCTGGGAGATAAAAACCAAGGCAGGTGGGGGTTCCTTCCAGGAAAGAGCCACACGGTGTCTCTCCCCTTCTCACCATTTCTCATTGATCAACCTTCTGTCTTCCCGTTCTCTCCCTTCCATCCCTCCCCTCCCTCTTTGTTTGCCTTCTCCTCGCCTCCGCGTTTGAGCACCCAGCCCTCCCCACGAGCGCGACTCGGACGCCGCAGTCAGCAGCTCGGGGACCCCGGCCCCGCGCCCGCCACCCGGCCCCCTGCCCTGACCGGCCTTCCCGGCTCCTGGTCTCACCCAGAAGAGCAGGTTGAAGCCAAGCAGCAGGTACTTGATGCACCGCAGGCCCCCGCGGAAGCGCCCCATGCTGCGGCCCGGCGGCGGGATCCCCAGTCCCCAGGCCCGCGCTACGAGCGCGGGGAGCGGCAGACTCCGGCGGGGAGGGGGCGGAGCGGGGCGGACCGGGGCGGGGCCTCCGGGGGGCGGGGCGGGGCCCGGCGGGGAGGTGCGCGTGGACCCCAAGCGGCGTGGCTGGCGACGGGTGGGGGCGCCAGGGGGTGGAGATCGAGCGGCCCGAGGGAGCACGTTCGCTCTTCTCCCGGACCCAGGGACCACCTTCCTTCCCTCCAGTGGGCGCACCGCCGCCGGCTATCGGAGCACCTGCAGGGCGGGAGCGCCCACCGGGGACTGGGGACCCATTTAATCAGCGCCCTGTGCGGAGACCGGTTTGAGGCCGGGGCGATGCTTGAGGGATAAGCACTTGGTCTCGTGGCTATGGAAATCTAGGAAGGTGACCTCGGGTAGAAGAGCTAAGTGGGGTCGGAGGTTGCCCCGAAGCTGGCAGGACCCGTCGCGGGGCACTTGACTGAGTGTCCAGGGCTGCGGCTCCGCGGCGCGGAGCAAGCACACAAGCAGCTTCTAGGGGACCCTCCCTCCGGCCCCTCCCCCCTCCTCGGGGGACTCTTACCTTAATAGGCAAGAACTGGGAGAGGGTGCGGGAGGCGGCGCCCTGAGTCCTGAGGGCTGCCCTCAACCCAGCCGGCCAGTGGAGGGAGTCTGACTTCTCACGTCCTGCCGGGTTCCACTGATCGGAGGGCTTGGAAGGATCCCAAATTTTCGGGATCTTAATTATGATGTGGAGATGGGAGAAAGGGGAAGGGGGCGGTTTTTGTTTTGCTTTGTTTTTATTAAGTTAGGCTGTTGGCAGGAAAATCAGACTCCCACTTCCATTGACTAAGTGTCTACAATATGTGGTGTCAGACAGTATGGGGGAGACAAGAAAGTAAAATTCGGAGAGCTTATGCATAAATTCAGCAAAACTTTGAGTGCCTATTATAGGCCAGACATAGTAGCAAGCCCCAGGGACTCAACAATGAGGAGACAGCCAGGCCCAGAACCACAGTCTCTGGTGTTGGAGACAGATCTGTAAGCAAATAAGGTGAGGAAAGAAGGGCTGGGTGCTAGACAGGAGTGCCTGGCCTGACTGCCTTAACCAGAAAAGGCATTGCTAAGGAGAGGGGCCTGATCTGGTCTAGAAGAGGGTGCCCAGGCGGAAAAGATCAGTCCAGGAAGACAGCATGTGCAAAAGCACAGGGCTGGAGAGAACAAGGCCTCCAAGGGAGTTCTGAGAACCGCAGTTAGCCCGAGTGAAGCCTGGTGGGGGCGGAGTGAGTCAGGAAGGCAGGAGGCCAAATCACAGCTTTCAGTCGGCTGACCAATGTGCCAAACTGTCATTGGCCCCGAGTGTCCCCACGTGCAACATGGAGGTAATAGTACTCCCCTCATAGAGTCGTGAAGATAAATGAGTTAGTATCTGTGAAGTGCCTAGAACAGTGCCTGGCACAGATTAAGTACTGCATAAGGGTTAGTATTATTGTATCACACTCTTATCAGTCAACCATTCAGTTTCTACCATGTTGCCATCTTTGCCTACCTCTGTGTCTTTGGACATTTGTTTGAATATCGACTCATTTATAAAAACTAGTCAAAGACAGAAAAATGAAAGTGCTAATTCTGGTAATAAACATGTCTCCAACAATGAAATAAAGACAAAGATGGAAGTCATTAGGTATGCAGAGAGAAGTGAATCATTAGCTTCAATCAAACACTTATAGTTCTATATCTGTCACCTCTGTTTTAGTATAAAGAAAAAGAACTAAGTTAAAGAGTAGTGTCTGGAACATAGAAGGCGTTCAATAAATCAACTGAATGAACAATGATATTATACTTTAAATATATCGTTGAATTTTACATCTCTAAGACAAAATATGTCTAGAGATTATATAGAGGGAAGAGAACCCCTATTGTAACATATACATCTATTGTTTGTTTTTTTCATGCTACGACTTTAGCACACATGTATTAGAGACAGATGGTGGTTGCCTGTCCAACATAACAGTTTCAGATCTTTAGTATGGACTTGCCCAGTCGCCCTTTCACAAAGTTGTATGTCTTAAGGGAAGCTGACCCTTGACAGGAATAGGCGAAGGTAATCCCATTTCCCTTGTAGTTAGTTCAGGAAACAAATTGACAAGCTTTCTGACTAATGGGATGGGAGTGGTGTCTACTGAGGGGCCAGATGGTCTTCTTCCTCTTGAAGCTGTTGGGTCTGGATGGTATACATAGAGTTGCTATATCCATCTTCATACCAGCCTGAGGACAGATCCAACATTGAAAACAGCAAAGCAGGAAGTTGAAAAAACCAGAGTCATAGGTGATATTACCCCATAACTGAGTTAGCCATTTCTGAAGCCAATTGAGGTTTAGGTTTTTGTGTACATGTATGTGTATGTGTGTGGACGCATGTGTGTTAGTCCGTTCTTGTGTTGCTACAAAGTAGTACCTGAGACTGGGTAATCTCTAAAGAAAAGAGATTTAATTGGCTCACAGTTATGCAGGCTGTACAGGAAGCATAGTGCTGACATCTGCTTCTGGTGAGGCCTCAGGAAGCTTTCAGTTGTGGTGGAAGGTCACAGGGAGCCAGCGTGTACACAGCGAGAGTGGAAGCAAAAGAAGTGGGGAGTTCCACACTCTTTTAAACAACCAGATATCACATGTGAACTCAGAGCAAGAACTCACTCATTATAGCGAGGATGGCATCCAGCCATTCATGAAGGATCCACTCCGATCCAATACCTCACACAAGGTCCCACTTCCAACATTAGGAATTGCCATTATCAACATATATGTATGTATTGTGCCTGAAAGGCATCCCATACGTTTTCAAGGGTATATTACTATAAGAAAGTACAGGGCTACATTAAATGACATAATAAGGAAGTTAGCCTTTAAACTGTCACTGGCATTGCTCCCTTTTCTTTTTTTCCTGTCTTGAACTCAGACATGATGCTTGAAGTGCTAGAACATTTTGTGACTATGAAGAAAGGTCAAGACAATTGCAGACCTTCCAGCTAGGACATTGTGGAACTGCTGAACCAATACCAGCAGCTACCTAACTCCACATTTCTTATTATATAGGAAAAATAACCCTCTTTTTGTTTGACTTTGTGTTGTTACATGTAGCTAAAGATATTCCTGACTGGTAGAGGGAAGACAATACATTCATTTTTGGATCTGCTGAGTTTTAGATATGGTGGGAAATCCAGATGACGTGGAAATATGATTGGATTCTGGAGAAAGGTTTGGATGGTAAGTTTAGGGTAAAGATTCTTCAGCAAATGGTGATAAATAGAAGCCAGTGGTCTTAAAACTGTTGCCCACACATGCCCTAAAATAGTTACAAAAATATTTTCTCTTGCATTTTTTCCCAATATTTTATTATGAATATTTTCAAACGTACAAAAAATTTGAAATAGTTGGGCAAGGAGCACCGTATACTCACCATCTAGATTCTACAAAAAACATTTTGCTTTGGTTGCATTACTTATCTATACATCTGCCCATTTCTCAATCTATTTTTTTATTCATTTCCAAATAAATTGTAGGCAATATGTTTCACTCCTAAACTCTTGAGCATGCATAACATTACCTAGAGTTCAAATATCTATTTACTATTTTTCTAAAATTTACCTCAATGAAATGTACACATTTTAAGTATATTATTTAATAATTCTTGACAATGCTTTTGCCTTTCTAACTCCGAATCCTATTAAGATATAGAATATTACTGTCACCCCAGGAAGCTTTCAGGCTTTCATATAACCCACTCCAGTCAATCTATGCCAACATCCCTCCTAAAGGCAAACACTGTTCTGATTTTCTTTCACTATAGATCCCACTTGCCTGTTTTAAACCTTCACATAAATGGCATTGTATAGTATTACCCTCATACATTTTTAAGTTATGGGTAAAATTATTTATTATAAGTTTGAATATTTTCAGAGATGTCATTTCTGGTGTGTCTTAAATATTGACTTTTAAAATCAAATGGCCACATTACTCATTTTAATACATCCAGTAGAAACTGAATGCCAGTATGATCTGCTACCTATTATCATCGATTAAAAAATACATGAACAAGGCCAGGAATGATGGCTCACCCCTGTAATCTCAGCACTTTGAGAGGCCAAGGCAGGAGGATCACTTGAGTCCAGGAGTTTGAGACCACCTGAGCAACACAGTGAGACTCTATCTCTACAAAACAAATGAAAAAAATTAGCAGGGTGTGGTGGTGCTCGCTGTAGTCCCAGCTACTCCAGAGGCTGAAGTGGGAGGGTCACTTGAGCGTGGGAGGTCTAGGCTGTTGTGAGCTGAGATTGCACCATTGCACTCCATCCTAGGTGGCAGAATGAGACCATGTCTCAAAAATAAATAAATAAATAAATAAAAAATAAAAAACACATGAGCAAGCTCCTCTTTAATAGGGTGAAAATTTTAATCTTTCCTTTTGCTCCTTGAACTTGTATTTCCGTTTTACAAAATGTCATCCTAAATTAATGCATGTTTATGCTTGAAAGATTTTTCTTGAATGTCCTTTTATACTTGTCTGAACAAAATTTACTACGTTTATTAAAAGAAATTAAACTTTTCCCCTGAGACCATAAGGCTGTAAATGTTAACTAATTTCTTCTAGATCAGGGGTGTCCAATCTTTTGGCTTCCTTGGGCCACATTCGAAGAATAATTGTCTTGGGACACCCATAAAATACACTAGCACTAATGATAGCTGATGAGATAAAAAATCACAAAATACTCATAATGTTTTAAGAAAGTTTATGCATTTTTGTTGGGCAGCATTCAAAACCATCCGCCACGGGTTGGACAAACTTCTTCTAGATTAAGTTACTGTTAAAATTATTTTTGGTATACAGGAGGTTAAAATTGTATACTAAACTTAAAATATAGTTTTAAATAAACAGTCACTAAACTTAAAGGTAAAATATTGCTGGAAATGCATCTCTTAATGATATTGATGGGGTTGGTATTTTTTTTTCTACTAGTTCGTATATCCATGAACGAATATTATTGCTAGAACCACAAAGCTGACCATAAATTCCCTTAATATTTTTCATTGTTTTGATATTAATGTTGAAAAACTCTGTTTAGACAAATAAGTAGATAAAGATGGAAGATGTTTTTATAGCAATGACAATCAATTCTTTAAACCCCTTCTGAATTATGTGCCCCAATTCACACACTGATACATGCTGATATGGTAATTCCCAGTGTTGGAGGGGGGACCTAGTGGGAGGTATGGATCATGGGAGTGGATCCCTCATAAATGGCTGGATGGCATTCTCCCTATAATGAGTGAGTTCTTGCTCTGAGTTCACTGTGAGATCTGGTTGTTTAAAAGAACATGGCATCTCCCGCCCTTGCTCCCACTCTTGCTATTAAACTATTTTTAATGATTAAATCAGCTGAAAATTCCATTTGGCCTTTCTTCAATTTTATTTTTTTATTATATTATTTTTTTTTTTTTTGAGAAAGAGTCTCACTCTGTTACCCAGGCTGGAGTGCAGTGGCATGACAAAACTCACTGCAACCTCTCTGCCTCCCAGGCTTAAGTGATCCTCCCACCTCAGCCTCCCAAGTAGCTGGGAGCCATGTACCACCACACCTGGCTAATTTTTGTATTTTTTTTGGTAGAAATGGGGTTTCACCATGTTGCCTAGGCTGGTTTCAAGTGATTCCCCTGCCTCAGCCTCCCAAAGTGCTGGGATTACAGATGTGAGCCACCTCATCTGGCCCTTTCTTCAATTTTGTTGAAAGCATAGAGTTGGAACCCTTCTAACTTACAAAGGCATTTATTACCCATATTATAGTTATCTACTTTCTCAGCACCTACAGCAAGTTTGCAAATTGGTGACCAAGAGATTTCTACAACCTGGGGAAATATACCCGATTCAGAGTGGGTGAGCGGTAGCTTGTGGAAGATATCTTGATTGTAGGCATATTCCCAGGCAGATTGATTCTAGGAAGGAATACACCTGGAAGTTAATGAGTGGGAAACTGATTCTCTTAAAACTGTTCATGCTGGAGCACCTCTGGAAAGAGTTCTTGTATCCCCAGGACATGCATGCCTCAGAGATATATGGCTGTCTTAAGCCATGAGAATGGATGATATGCCCAGGAAGAGTGTGAAAAGGGTTGAGAACAGAAACTTTAGAGCAACAACATTTTAAGATGTGGGCAGAAGAGATGTGACACTTAAAGGAGACTGGTAAGAAATGACCAGAGACATAGGAGAAAAATCAGAAAAAAGTGGCGTCACAGAAGCTGAGTGAGGAGTTTCTCAATGGAGGCGGTGTCCACAGTGCAAAATGCCTCAGCAGCAGGAGGTGAGAGAAGAGAGCATTGCATGTGGTGACCTAGCACCTTAGGACACTGACAACCTCAGTAACAGCCACTGCAGAAGAGTGGGGGTGGACTGGGTAAGCTGGGCCACAACTTAGGAGGGAATGAGCGGTGAGGAAGTCATAACAATTGCTCTCTTTTTTAAGGGAGAAATGTGCTTTTTTTTTTAACTTTTATTTTAAGTTCATGGGTACACGTGCAGGTTTGTGATATAGGTAAACTTGTGCCTTGGGTTTATTTGTACAGATTGTTTTGTCACCCAGGTATTAAGCCCAGTATCCATTAGTTATTTTTCCTGATCCTCTCCGTCCTCCCACCTTCCACCTTCCTATAGGCCCCAGAGTGTGTTGTTCTCACCTGTGTGTCCATGTGTTCTCATCATTTAGCTTATAATTGAGAACATGCGGTATTTGGTTTCCTCTTCCTGCATTAGTTTGCTAAGGATAATGCCCTTCAGCTCCATCCATGTCCCTGCAAGGGACATAATCTTGTTCTTTTTTATGGCTGCATAGTATTCCATGGTGTGTATGTACCACATTTTCTTTATCCAGTCCACCATTGATGGACATTTAGGTTAATTCTATGTCTTTGCTATTGTGAAGAGTGCTACAGTGAACATACGCTTGCTTGTGTCTTTATAATAGAATGATTTATATCCCCTTGGGATATACCCAGTAGTGAGATTGCTGGGTCAAATGATATTTCTGTTTTTAGTTCTTTGAAGAATCACCACATTGCCTTCCATAATGGTTGAACTAATTTACACTCCCACCGACAGTGTATAAATGTT
This sequence comes from Gorilla gorilla gorilla, assembly GCF_029281585.2. Taxonomy (NCBI): domain Eukaryota; kingdom Metazoa; phylum Chordata; class Mammalia; order Primates; family Hominidae; genus Gorilla; species Gorilla gorilla. The sequence continues at coordinate 119,504,450 of NC_073224.2, forward strand.
CTTTTTTCTCTGCAACCTTGCCAGCATGTGTTATTTTTTGACTTCTTAATAATAACCATTCTGACTGGTGTGAGATGGTATGTCATTGTGGTTTTGATTTGCACTTCTCTCATGATCAGTGATGTTAAGTATTTTTTTCATATGCTTGTTGGCTGCATGTATGTCTTCTTTTGAAAACTGTCTGTTCGTGTCCTTTACTCACTTTTTAATGGGGTTGTTTGTTTTTTTCTTGTAAATTTGTTTAACTTCTTTATAGATACTGGATATGAGACCTTTGTCAGACACATAGTTTGCAAACATTTTCTCCCACTTTGTAGGTATTGAAACTGGGTATTGAAGGAACATACCTCCAAATAATAAGAGCCATCCATGACAAACCCACAGCCAAAATCATACTGAATGGGGAAAAGCTGGAAGCATTCCTCTTGAAAACCGGCACAAGACAAGGATGCCCTCTCTCACCACTTCTATTCAACATAATATTGGAAGGCCTGGCCGGAGCAATCAGGCAAGAGGAAAAAAATAAAGGGCATCTAGATAGGAACAGAGGAAGTCAAACTATTCCTGTTTGCAGACAACATTATCCTATATATACAAAATCCCATTGTCTCCGCCCAAAAGCTCCTTAAGCTGATAAACAACTTCAGCCAAGTGTCAGGATACAAAATCAATATGCAGAAATCACTAACTTTTCTTTTCTTTATTATTATTATTTTTTAGATGGAGTCTCGCTCTGTCACCCAGGCTGGAGTGCAATGGCACGACCTCGGCTCACTGCAACCTCCACCTCCCAGATTCAAGCAATTCTCCTCCCTCAGGCTCCCAAGCAGCTGGGATTACAGGCACGCGCCACCATGCATGGCTAATTTTTTTTTTTTTTTTTGTATTTTTAGTAGAGATGGGGTTTCACCATCTTGGTCAGGCTGCTCTCAATCTCCTGACCTCGTGATCCACCCACCTTGGCTTCCCAAAGTGCTGAGACTACAGGCATAAGCCACCACACCCGGGCAAAAATCACTAACTTTTCTATAAACCAACAACAGTCAAGCCGAGAGCCAAATCAGAAATGCAATCCTGTTCACAATTGCCACACACAAAAAATAAAATACCTAGGAATACAGCTAACAAAGGAGGTGAAAGAGCTCTACAAGGAGAACTATAAAACACTGCTCAAAGAAAGCAGAGATGACACAAACAAATAGAAAACTTTCCATGTTCATGGACGGGAAGAGTCAACATTGTTAAAATGGCCATACTGCCCAAAACAATTTATAGATTCAATGCTATTCCTATTAAACTACCATTGACATTCTCCACAGGACTATGAAAATTATTTTAAAATTCATATGGAACCAAAAAAGAGCCCAAATAGTCAAGACAACCCTAAGCAAAAATAACTAAGCTGGAGGCATCACATTACCGTACTTCCAACTATACTATAGGGCTACAGTAACCAAAACAGCACAGTACTGGTACAACAGTAGGCACATAGACAAATGGAACAGAATAGAGAATAGAGGCTGTACACCTGCAACTATCTGATCTTTGACAAACCTGACAAAAACAAGCAATAGGGAAAAGACTCCTTATTCAATAAATGGTGCTGGGAGAACTGGCTAGCCATATGCAGAAGATTAAAACTGGACCCCTTCCTTACAACATATGCAAAAATCAACTCAAGATGGATTAAATACTTAAATGTAAAACCCCAAACTATAGAAACCCTGGAAGACAGCCTAGGCAATACCATTCTGAACAATTGCTCTTTCAAGAGGCTTAGCTGTGAGTGGTGCAGCAAGATGAGTGGAAGCAAGCTTCTTTTCTTTTTCCTTTTCTTCCTTCCTTTCTTAATGGGGAAGATTTAAATGTGTTCATAGTCCTGGGGGAAGGTGCCTGGGGAGAGAGAGGTTGAAGGAGAAGAAAAGCGAGAGCAGTGTTTCTGAAGAAATAGAATGGGACCGAGAACCAGACACTGATGGGGGCTTGCATTTGGAAACAAGGAAAATAAGCAAGGGTGGAGTTGTAGTACCATTTTGTATTATATGTCTCATAACCCTAGTATCTGAACTCTCTGTGATCAGACTTTGCTGCCTGTGGACTTTTCTACGTATTGATTTTAGTGTTTTGTTCCTTGTGTATTATGTGATTTTTTTAAAGCTGTAAACTGCTTACTTTCCTTGGAAATTTGTGGGAATTCTTTTGAGTCCTTAGTTGAGATTTTATTCCTCCAGAGAGGATTTTCTTTGCCTTCTGCAAATCACCTCAAGGCAGTACCATAGTGTTAATTCAGACAACAAATCCATGTGAAGCCTGGCTTGTGGTTACAAGGTCTCAGGGGAGATTTTCCCCACTCCAACACCAAGTCCAAAACATATACATTTCTTTGTCGTCTTTTGCATGATGGGTTTATTTCCTATCTACTCTTCCCTTGAGGGTGTATCCTTTGGGAGGAGGTACCAGGTTTGGGTGGGGTCTCCTAATACACTGTCTATATTAATGGCATTTTAGGCTTTACTTCACAAACCCCAAGCCGTTGCAGCTGTCGAAACAGAAACCCAGGGCAAAAGGTGGCTTTGGTGCCTGCTTACTTTGAGTTCTTGCTTTCACTTCATTTTGGCCTTTGTAGATTCTCTTCCTTTTGTGCTAGCTCAACAATGTAGTTTTATTTTTACATTCTTACATATTTTATCCAGGGTCTTAATTTCAGTCGAGAAGGTAGTTCAGGATATCAAATCTGCCCTACTGCTTGAAAAGGAAGCCTGGTGTGCCTGCTATCATAACTTTGGTTTTGATAAGCAAACACGAGCAGTTTTTGACTGCTGGGTTTACAGCATAGGAACCCTGTTGCTATGCAGCTGTTGTTGGAAAATAGTCTGTGGGCTCAGAGTTTCTAAACCAACCGTCTATTGGATGCCCAGAGAAGGAAGGAAAGCGAGGGCCCTGGCTTGCTGATTACAAACCATCTCCATGGTCACAGGTTGCTGGGTGCTCCTTTTACAATGTTTTCCCAGCAGCATGCAGGCAGCAGTAGCTTCCTTTGATCATTTTTCAGTTTCTGTTATTTGCTAGTGAGAGAAAGTTTATACCTGCTTGTGGGGACATGAGTGAAGAAAGAGAGGGGACTTTGAAACAAGAGAAGAGAGCAAACTCAAAAGGTAACTGATTGTTTTCATAGGACCCTGCGGGAACAACTAGCCCATTTTTGTTTTCACTCGTGCAGCCAGTTGGGGGAAGGAGAGGAACATAACTCATCCAGGTCTGAGGTCTAAGTCTGAATATTTATTGTGCCTCACAGATGATCCCCATTTGAATCATCCAAATTAGGAAAGAGTTTAAAAAATTACTGAGTAATAGTCTGGCAGAATTTTAATTGTGACTTTTCTTGTTGACTTTAAGGTTTAACAGAGGCCCCAAAGGCTGAGAGCAAAATTGTAGGTACTTAAGTACCTTTACATTCTAAAGCAAGGTGCGAGATTGTCTATATTAGTCAGACATTATGTATTCATATAAGAGATTTATTATAAGGAGTTGGCTCATGTGATTATGGAGGCTGACAGTCCTGAGGTCTGCAGTCAGCAAGCTGGAGACCCAGGAGAGCTAATAGTGGGGTTCTAGTCTGAATGCTGTAAGGCTCCAGACCCAAGGCGAGCTGATGTTTCAGTTCAAGTCCAAAAACAGGAAAAGATCTATGTCCCAGGTTAAGCACTCAGGAAGGAGTTCCTTTTTACCTGCAAAAGGGTCAACCCTTTTGTCCTATTCAGGCCTTCAGCTGAGCAGATGAGAGCTGCCCTTTAAGAACGGCAATCTACTTTACTTGGTCTACCAATTTAAATGTAAATCTCATCCAAAAACACCCTCACAGGCATACCCAGAATAATATTTGACCAAATATTTGGGGACCCCCCTGGCCTAGTCAAGTTGACATGTAAAATTAACCATCACAAAAGAACAAAAGAACAAAAGAAATGTAAAACAGGTAGGCTAAATTGAAAACATACAATGAGATGGTAAACTTATACCTAAATATATCAGTAACTTCTGTTGAAAATAATCAAGAAAAAGAGAGATTGCACAAATAACCAATGTCAGGAATAAAAAAAGATTAATAACTCCAGATCTGCAGAGATTTAGATAATAATAAGAGGATAATACAAACAACTACAAATAAATTTGAAAGGTAGGTAAAATGGACTGATGCCTTTGAAAAGTAACATCAGAATGCACTCAATGAGAATTAGAAGTTTGAATAGCCTTGTAAGCATTAAAAAATTGTATATGATCTTTTCACAAAAACAAAAAAGTCCAGCCCAGATTGTCCTTCAGTGGTGTGTTCTTCCAAACGTTTAGGTATGAAGTAATTCCAATCTTATGTAAACTCTTCCAGAGAGTAGAAAAAGAGGGAGCATTTAAAAAATACTAGAATTATGAGACTTGTAGCATGATCTTGAAACCTAAACCTGAAAAAGACAGGACAGTAATGAAAAGGAAAATTATAGGTCAATTTCACTTATGAACATAGATGCAAAAATCTTCAGCAAAATAATAGTCAACAAAATAGTAATATCTCACTCATTTGTGGGATCTAAAAATGACAACAATTGAACTCATGGACCTATAGAGTAGGAGGATAGTTACCAGAGGCTGGGAAAGGGAGTGGGGAGTTGGAGGGGAAGGTAGGGATAGTTAATATGTACAAAAAAAATAGAAAGAATGAAGAAGACCTACTATTTGATAGTACAATAGGGTGACTATAGTCAATAATAACTTAATTGTACATTTTAAAATAAAGAGTGTAACTGGATCGTTTCTAACTCAAAGAACAAATGCTTGAGGGGATGGACACCCCCTTCTCCATGATGTGCTTATTTCACATTGCATGCCTGTATCAAAACATCTCATGTACACCGTAAATACATACACCTACTATGTACTCCCCCAAATTTAAAAAGGTATGTATTAATACATAAAAAGCCTAATACATCATGACTGTATAGGGCAGGAATACAATGTTGATTTACATTTCAATCAGTATAACCTACCACATTAATAAAGGAGAAAAATCTGTGGTCATCTCAGTAGATACAGAAAAATCTTTTGATAATTCAACATCGATTTGTTGTAAAGATTCTAAGCAACTAGGTATAGATGGGAATTCATTGCTATAAGATAACATTTTGGTGACAAGACACATTCCTGCTATCACTACTTCTACTCATCACTGTACCAGAGAGCTCAATAAGAGAAATTAAATGTATAAGGTTTAGAAAGAAAGAAAGTTGTCATTATTTGCAGATGATCTAATTGTGTGTTTATTTTGATTTTCTACATAAAATAATAGGTTACTAGAATTAATAAGAGCGCTTATTAAATTTTCTGATGATAAAAATAAATGTGAGAATACCTTTTCATTAGATCAGTAATGAATCAGAAACTAAAATTTAAAAGAACATAGCTTAAAATAGCATAAGAAGTATCTATTCTCTAGAAAAGACATGTAAGAACTTTACAGGGAAAAATTAAAGTCTTTGTTGGGTAATGTTAAGGAAGCTGTTAATGAATGGAGAGATATGCTATGTTTGAATTAGCAAAACTGACATTTAAAAAATGTCAATTCTCTCCAATTTGATGTATAGATTCAAAGCATTTACAATAAAAAAATCTTCACAAAGATATTTTCTGTAGGTTTTTCATGGCAGCATGTGACAAGATGATGCTGAAAAATTTATATGGAAATTCAAAGGATCAAGAATAGCTGAAACATCACTGAAGAAGAACAAGGTGGGCTGAACTCGCTCTACTAGATATAAGATTTATAAGCAACTGCAGTATTTAGGACAGTGTAGTATCGGCACTGGGAGAGAAAAAAAAAAAAAACTAAAAGGAAAAAAAGCCCAGAGACTGACTTTTGTGTATGTGGACAGTTTGTTTATGACGAAAGTACCACTGCTATGCACTGTGGGAAAATGTCCTCAAAGAATGACACTAGGGCAACTGGGTATCCCTATGTAAAAACAATTAACCCTAATCTCACATCACACACAAAAATTAACTCCATTTGGGGTATATACTTAAATGGAAGGTAAAACTATTAATATAAAGTTTATAGAGAATATTGTTTATTGCTTTATTGGCCCCGATTCTTCTCTCCTCCCTGCGCCCATGCCCTTTCCCAGGTGACTTTGCAGTTCCTCTCATAAAAGGGGCAGATTATGTTTTTCCTCCCGGGACTCTATGTTTGGCTTAAGTCCTTTGGTGGAAGTGACAGTGTGCCATTCTGGGTCTAGGCCTCAAGGGACCTTGAACATCTCTGCTTGCCCTCTTCCACTTATGCCATCCCCATGAGAAGGATATGCCTGATCCAGCCCACTGACCTTGACAGGGAGATGAGAGACACATGGGTAGAGTTCTCTGGTGAAGCTGCCCCAGCCAAACCCAGCCTGGAGCCAAGCCCAGCCAATATAAAGTGAGCCCATCCTGGACCAGCTGACCCAGGCACCTGAATGAGAACAAAATAATTTTTGTTTTCCATCATTGAGCTTTGGGTACATTTGTTAGGCAGCAATAAACTAACATCAGAAGGTAATATAGGAAAATATCTATATGACTTCCAGATAGGCAAATGTGTTTTAAGCTAGTCACAAAAGTACCTGCTCACCATAAAGAAAAAGAGTTTTTATGTTAAAATTAAGAATCCTCATTTATCAGAAAATACTATTAAGAGAGTAAAGAGGCTTGCCATAAAACGGAAGATGATATTTGCAACCATTCAACAAAAAACCAGTATCGAGAATATTTTAAAAATTCCTACACAGAATTAAGAAAAGACAGATGATTTTACATTTTATATAAAAGTCCATCCACCTTTATATGCACCTGTTGCAGATAAAAATGAGCAAAAAGACTTGAAAGAGTATTTTGCAAAAGAGTAAATCCACCTGGACAATAAACATACGATAATGTTCTCAATCCCAGAAACCAGGGAAATGTAGATTAAAGTCAACAACAAAGTGGTAGCTTAGACCCCAAGATTGAAACAGTGTCAGTGAGAAAATACCAGTTACAGAGATAGTCAGGAACCTTTAAGAAACAAGATGCTGGATGTTACATTGAAAAATATGTGCTGAGCTGTGCTGCTCTGTAACTACCTGCCCCGTTGTGAATCTGACCCACAATGCCTGTGAGAGTGGTGTTTTCTCTGGAGGATTCAAAGGAAAGGACAGTTGCCTTCTTCCTTGCATTGCTACAGGGCAGAGAGAATACTGCAGGAGGTGAGGGGCAGAACAGAGTTTATAAACTCAACTGCAGTGTGAAAATGCTGGTTACCTCCACCATGTCTTACGGTGTAGCAGCCATATGTTTTGAGTTGGGTAGATCCCAACCATCTTCAGGGATAAGCCCTGATTGCCCTAAGCCATTCATCATAATCCCATTTCCCTGGCCTTGGATGGCTATATAACCTACATTGATTCAATCAGACTGAGGTTCTGGACTCTTGCTGAATATTAAACACATGTATGACCTAGAAGTGCTGCAGCCATTTTGCTATTACGAGGAACCCAGTCTGAAGACAAATTGTGTACAAGGGAAGGGGCAGAGCCAAGAGAATTATGGAATGAAATCCAGTTTGATTAGATCATGCCTGAAATTTTCTAATTACTACACCTTTCAGTTATATGAACCAATGAATTTCCTTTATTTTTCAAGCCAGTTTGAGTTGGCTTTCTGCTAGTTGCAATAGAAGCATCTGTAGAAACTAGAGCAACAGGTGATGAGGAAAGATGTACTGAAATTTCTGCAGGATCTGGTGATGAGGAGAAGCACAAGTTATACCATCAAATATGGAATGGAGGCTTAATGGGTTTAAAAATAATATTAAGGGGGAAGTTTGACTGAGGAACTCTGGCAAATGCCACTTGACTGACACATATGATATCTAGTAGCTTAGTGAAGTTTAGGGATGGTTCCTTCAGAGAATCAACTAGAAAGCCTTTTAAAACTCCTTTGAAGAGAATATAAGCTCTTGAAAGGATCCCAAAGATCAATCATTTCATCAAACAGCTGGGGAAACTGAGGCCCAAAGAGGTTATGTTTTAGTTAGTACTTAAGATGGGGCCAGGTCCTGGGTGTCCAGATTTCTCATGAGGGTTCTATCAACTCATGAAAGCTCATCATCTTAGATGTGTATAATGAAAAACTTTCATTTTCATCTACTCACATTGAATCTCATTGACTCTATTTTTTCTTCCTCACCCAGCTTCTAAAGAGCAGCAAATAGGTAACTGTCAGTCAAATTTACCATCACTTGCTGATGTGGGGAATTCCTGGGGTGCCCCATGTCCAGATCAGTTATGTAAGCCCTGAGTGAGATTCATCTGTCACAGAGGCTTTGACTCTGCTCATTGCCTTCTTAGCTGCTGGTGGTTTGAAGCTTCCCTTGGATTTGGCATCTTGTCCTGGGTTCTTGCTCCTACTCTCCTTGGGGTTCAGTTCTCTCTCCTGGATTTTGAGCACAGTGGCACCAACTCCCTTATTCCTGGTGCAGGTGGAGCCGGCTCTGGCTGTGGTCGTGGATTCTGCCATGATCTCTCCAGGTCCTACCTGAGAATTTGATAGTCCTTGACTTTTCTCTTTTTACCCCCAACATGGCTTTGTCAAGCCCTGTGATTCTATCTGATGTCTACCACCTTTCTTGTCTTTAAACCACTCTTTCAATCCCCACCTCATTATCTTTTGCCTGGACCATTACAATAGTTACTAAAGGCCCTAAACCAAAAGGATCTGAAGAAATGTGCACCTTTTCTGTGGGAATAATGTAAATAATAGAATTTACTGAGCACTTAATGTGCAGAGCTCTGTTCTAATCTCATTATAGTTATTAACTCTCCAAACAACCCTATGCATTATTGCCATTTTTTAAACTGTGAAACTTAAGCACAGAGGAGTTAAGTAACTTGCCCAAGATAACAATGACAGTGGTTGGCTTTGAATACCAGAGGTCTGGCTACAATAATGTTTGACCAAATATCTGGGCTCTCCATAGCCCAGTCAGGTTGACATATAAAATTAACCATCACAGGGAGCAGAATAAATATAAAACAAGTAGGATAAATTGAAAATATACAATGAGATGATAAATCTATACCCAAACATATCAGTAACTTCTGTTGAAACTAATCGAGAAAAGAGAGAATGTACAAATAACCCATGTCAGGAATTAAAAAGTATTAATCACTGCAGATCTGCAGACATTCTCCTGAATGCTCCAAGAGCCTGCATTATTAACCCCATACTAGTAATTCACCAAACATTGGATAATTGTTATGTGTCAGGCACTATGCTAGGCACTGAAAATATTGAGTAAATACCTGCTCCTGGGGAGCTTATGGGCTAATGGAAGTGACAGTTACAAACAAAATGTTACATCATTAACAAGAGCTTTAATAGAAGAACGTATACCATGATGTGGCAATACAGAGGAGGGGCCTAGGGAGCTGTGTGAGGCTTCAGGAAGACATCTCATTTTAGCTACTGTGTGAGGACTGAGTTGGAATTTGATAGACAGTGAGGGAGTGTGTTTACTGGGATGCTGGAAGGGAGACTAACCCAAGGGATGGTCTGTCTTATCCAGGGAATGCCAAGGAGCTGGGTGTGGCAACAGCATGGAGTGTGCGTTTGGAGGGGCAGGTGGCTGGGGGCAGGTGGGAAGAGGTGGGGAGTAGTGGATAAAATGGCATTTGAGACCAAATTTAAAGCATCTTGTCTCCATAGCTGCTAAGTTGTAAAAACTTTATTTTGTGAAGAATAAGATATGTGCTTTGTTTTGTTCTGGTTTTCGAGACAGGGTATCTCTCTGTCGCCCAGGCTCGGGTGCTGTGGCACGATCATGGCTCACTGTAGTCTCCGCCTCCCAGGCTCAAGCCATTCTCCCACTTCAGCCTCCAGAGTATCTGGGACTACAGGTGTGCGCCACCACACTGGGCTAATTTTTTGCTTTTTTTTTTTTTTTTTTGGTAGAGACAGGATTTTGCCACATTGCCCAGGCTGGTCTCCAACTCTTGGGCTTAGGTGATCCACCCCTCTTGGCCTCCCAAAGTGCTGGGATTACAGGTGTGTGCCACCACATCTGGCCTCTCAGATTGATGTTTCACGAGATAGAGTACTGGACAGAGTGGAGGACACATTCATCTAATAAATAAATTTTAGTTGCACAAGACCCTGTGCAGATAACTAGATACTATCTCAGATCTTGAGAAGCCCACACATGTTCTGAAAAAGATGTCCATCAAAACCTCATATTTCAAGGAGCCAAACATTGAGTCCTATGTGAGAAGTCCTGAATGCTCCAAGTGCAGTGACAGTTCAGACAGGAAAGATTCCTTTAGGCCACAGAGGGGTAGAGGAAGTGGGGCTGGCATCAGAAGGCTGGGTCCGGAATGATTATTGTGATTTCAATATGGCTTGCTCCTTGACACACGTTCTAGCACAGCTAGGTGATAGAAATGACCGTTGTGAGTGTGTGGAAAGGTGGTGTCCACATCGGCCAGAGCGCCAGTGTGTAAAGCCAGGTCTTGATTGACCAGCTGAAACAAGATTCCCAAAGTGCAGTACCCCTAGGCGATGTCCTAGATGATTTTTGGTGGTACATGATAGACATCTAAAGTCTATTAGTTAGGTGTTTATATTAATATGTATTGAAAATACTTAAACAAGAAATGATAATGTTGCTTCTGACTATACAAGAAAATGAGGCAATTTAATCAATAACTGGAAGTAATAATATGGATGGTGCACAGATATGACAAAAATTGTTGAGGAAATATGCAAATAACTGAACATTTGGGGGAATTGGGCTAAGGAGTTTAGGAAAATTTAGGAGGGTAGGCACCATAAGTGTTAAAGAATGGTGCTTCTCTAGAAAGATCAAGCTGAGAGCTGGTGTAAAATGGATTAAACTTTAAAAAGTAGAGGCCTGAGCTGGAGACACCAGTAAGGAAACTGTGGTAATGCATCAGTGGAAAGAGTTTCCTTTATAAGGAATCTGTGCTACTTTTCCTTCACACGTCCCTGTACTTGCTCAAGGTCTCACTGTAAATGCATCAGCTTGCTTCACATGGAAGTGACACTTGCTATCAGAAGTGCCCACAATCTCTTCTGCTGCTTTGCTGAAAAATAGACATTTCTTGATTTTGGCAGTGGTATTTTGACGATTTGACACATTATACATCACAGTTTCATTTCTGGACTCCTTTCCTTGGAATCAATGCCACTCTTTTTGCATCAAAAAGTTTTCATCAGAATGCAATGGGAGAAGTCTTCCAGAAAAAAAGGTAAAAATAAGACTTTCAAAAACTATCAGGCCAGTGCCTCAAAACTGCAAAGAAACCTGAGTTCTATCCCAGTGAAACTAAGCAGTGCAGAGGCAGCAAAGGCTCCTCCTCCCACCCCAATGTCCAACTCTTGTGCAATGTTTAACTTCAGTCCTTTTGCAATGTCTGCTTTCTTTGAAGAATTGTGGATTTCTTAAGATACTGTAACCCACATTTGCAATGTTCTTCCTGTGAGAAATTATGCATTAAATTAGCACATTTTGAGCAAATCTTGCCTATTCGGGAAGGAAACTACATAGCTATTTCAACGGATGGATCTCTTGCAGCAGGAGAAGTGGCTCTGGTCCCTCTTGGATGCTTTCTGCTTAAAGCCTTGGAAGCTTTCTGCTGGCAGATCCTATGGACTCGTTTTCTTGACATTTTGAACACCCAGAATCTTGTCTATAGATAACACACTTATCCCTTCCTTCATTCTCCCAAGGAGGGGAACACTTCAGGGTCAACCTTCATCCTTAGATGAATAGGTTTAGACATACTTATCAGCGGAATAAATACACTCTTCAGTTTCCTCTGCCACCTCTTAACTACTTTTAGTGGCTTATGTATTGAATGATGCCTTATCTCTCTGAAAGCTACAGAGGAGTCAGAGAGTGAGGCCTGGGGAAGGGTTGTATGACATGTGACCTTATTTGAGGTGCCATCTAGCAGCTTCTTTGTCTGCTTCCCGTCTCCCAAGCCTCCATATGGCTTGCCTCTTGACAAGAGGGTGCCTGAAAGAGTTGCTTCCTAGGCAAAACCACAGGCAAATCCAGTTTGTCCTTGATGATCCTCCCACCTTTCCTTTGGAATCTGTAGTAGATATCTGGTGGATTTTGTTTGTTTTACCAGGATCCCTTTTCAGTTCTTTGGAAACATCACCCCAATTTCTTTGTGATTTTCCTGTGGGAACACCCCTCCCCCTTGGAAGCTGCTTTATCAAGGAACTGTCAGTTTAGGTGTGTTGTCTTCTGGCAAGAAATGAGCATGTGACCCAAGTGTGGCCCATCAGAGTCTGTCTCTGTGGAACTTGAATCTTGAGAAGAGTGACACAGGGCTCAAGAATGCCTGGAGCACATTTGTCCTGAGGTGGTGTGTCTCAGTCCCCACCACCTGGATCTGCAGCACCTTTTTTCTTCCCATCCATCTCAAGGCCCAGTTGTTCAGCCTTTCTTTTGATGCTACAACATCTTCTTGAAGTAAATTATTTTTTTTTTCTAAAGTAAACCGGACTCTGTTACTGTTGCTTATAATCAAAGAAACTTGAAAAATCCATCCTCTACTCATTTTCTTCGTCCTTTTCTAGGCTTCTTCCCAACTTAAAGCTCTTTAGTGGTGTCTTAGTCATTTGGGCTGCTATAAAAAATACCATACAGTCAGTGCCTTATAAAAAACAGAAATTTATTTCTCATGGTTCTAAAGGCTGGAAAGTCCAAAATCCAGGTGCTGGCAGATTTATTGCATAGTGAGGGCCTACCTCCTGGTTCATTGATGACAGTCTTTTTGCTGTGTCCTCATGTGGAGGAAGGGGCAGAGGAGCCCTCCAGGCCTCTTTTTAAAAGGGCACTAATCCCATCACAACCCAGAACACTCATGACCTAATCAACCCCCAAAAACCTCCCTCCAAATACCATCACATTGAGATTAGGTTTCAGTATGTGAATTTTGAGGGACACAAACATTCAGATGACAGAAAGTGGCTTCACATTTCTATTAGAATAAGACTCAAGTCTCAACCACAATCTGTAAGGCCCAGCCCTATCTGGCTGTCTGGCCCATGGGGACCGCTCTGCCCACCCTCCCACCCTGACTTTTCCTTTGCTCCCTCTTCCACCCCACTCACCTTCTCTCATTTCTTTGGGTGCTCCTGCTCTCTCATCACAGGGATTTCACAGCTGCACCCCTCTGCTTGCAGTGCTCTTGAGTCTGCCTTCCCATGCCCTCCACATGCCCTTGGCAGGGTTGATTAGGTTAGGGGCTTTCTTAATGCACCTGGTACTTCTGCATCATGGCACTCACCTCAATTTGTAATTGGATATCTACATGTTGATTATTTGATTATTGCTTATCTCCCTCAATAGACTATAAGCTTCATGAGGACATGTTTTTGTCCATGATTATATTCTGGTGTTTGACAGAGATGTACATAGGAAAAGCCCAAAACATCTTTTAAATTTCTTTTTTTTTTTTTCTTTTTAAGATGGAGTCTCACTCTGTTGCCAGGCTGGAGTGCAGTGGCACTATCTCTGCTCACTTCAAGCTCCACCTACTGGGTTTGAGCGATTCTTCTCCCTCAGCCTCCGGAGTAGCTGGGACTACAGGTGCATGCCACCACCCTGAGCTAATTTTTGTATTTTTTGTAGAGACGGGGTTTCACCATGTTGGCCAGGATGGTCTCGATCTCTTGACCTCGTGATCTGCCCACCTCGGCCTCCCAAAGTGCTGGGATTACAGGTGTGAGCCACTGTGCCCAGCTTAAATTTCTTTATTATAGGTTCAGGGGTACATATGCAGGTTTGTTACATGGATATATTGTGTGATAGCGAGATTTGGGCTTCAACTGAACTTGTCACCCAAATAGTGAACATAGTACCCAATAGGTAGTTTTTAGACCCTTGCCCCCTGCCTCCCTCCTTCATTTTTAAAGTCCTCAGTGTCTGTTGTTCTCATCTTTATGTCCATGTGTACCCAATGCCAAAAAATTTTTGTGGAATGAATACCTTTTAAAAAGTGAAGTCTGACCTTGTCAGACCACCTGAGAGATGAACCTGTGTTCCTAGCCTTCTTCTCACAATACGATTTCTGAGCTTCCTCTGCTCCCTTTAGGGCTCTGGTCTGCACTAGCATTTGATGGCTGGAATAGTTTAACAGCACACATAAGCATGGTTTTTGCTAACATGCTTTCCTACAGTTCTTCTTTCTCTGGCTTTCTATTGTACTCCTGTCTAATGTTGACCTCCTGCCACTTGATTATATTCTCCTACTGAGGCCTATTTTGTGATAGAATGGTTACATTCTTGAAAGCAGGAACTAGGGGGATAAAGGCTAACTCTTTTCCTGGTTCTGCCCCTTTGTAGCTGGGTGGACATAGGCTAATTCATTTAATTTCACTGAAACTTAATTTACTCATTTTAAAAATGGGGATGATATCTGTTCCACTAAATATAGCTGTCCCTTGATGTCCATGGTGGAGCAGCTACAGGACTGCCTGCAGATACCCCAGTCCATGGATGCTCAAGTCCCTTATGTAAAATGGTGTAGTATGTGCATATAACTTACACACACCTTCCCGTGTACTTCAAATACTCTTTAGATTACTTAAAATAGCTAATACAATGTAAATGTTATGTAAATAATTGTTATGCTGTATTGTTTAGGAAATGACAACAAGAAAAATGTTCAGTATAGACACATCCATTTTTTAAAAGAAAATATTTTAGATTCACAGTTGGTTGAACCTGTGAATGCAAAGAGATAATCAATGTCAAGGCATTTCAGAAAGTTGCTAAATTAATACATAATGTAAGAAGTATTTATTATTACTTTACATCTGAATGTTTCTGTCCCCCCCATTCACATGTTAAAATCGAAACCCCAAAGTTGATAGTATTAGGAGATGGGGCCTTTGGGAGGTTATTAGGTTATGGGGTGGGGCTCTCATGAATGGGATGAGTGCCCACATGAGAGAGGTCTGAAAGAAAACCCCTTCCCCTTCTGCCATGTGAGGACACAGAAGGCACCATCCATGAACCAGAAAGCAGGCCCTCACCAGACATCGAATCTGCCAGCACCTTGATCTTGCACTTTCCAGCCTCCAGGACTTCGAGAAATAAATTTCTGTTGTTTAAAACTATACAGTTTACGGTGTTTTGTTGTGAGTCGGAGTGTACTGAGAGGATACGTTTTTGATATTCATCATAAGATTTGGTTTCTGGTAGGCACTCTCCAAATGCTATAGTGCTTTATTGTAGCTGCCCTTATTTCAGATAGTGAGTGAAATAAGATGTGCTACTAGTTAAGCTGAGTACGTACCAAGAGCCAGGCACGGAGCTAAGGGCTTCGCATGTGATGCTTCCGTGGATCCTTGCAATATTATAAAACTGACGTTAGTTTTTCTCATTTGACTGAGGACAAAATGAGGCTAGAAGAGGTTAAGCGACTTATTCAAGGCCACATAGCTTACAAATTGGGGAGCTGGGATTCAAGTACAAGCCACTGACTCCAAGGGCAGTGCTGTTCACCAGGGTCCACACGGCCGCCTTTACCCTGCACATCCTTTCCGGGGCGGACCAAAGGTTATACTTTACTGAGGGCGTCCTATGTTCTGGGCACTAAGCAGGCTGATACACATACTTCCCCTCACTTAATGTTTACATATTATCATCATTTCACAAATGAGGAAACAGAAGCTTAGAGCGAAAACCTGCACTGTTGCCCCTGGGTAGGACACAGAAAGCTGCAACAGGCCGCCACTGCTACTATTGCAATAATAGAGAAAAGTGGATCAATTGTGAAAATCCCATATTTAAAGACAATGGAGAGCAGTGGAAGCAACGAGCAGGACAACTGAACTAGAGAAGGAAGCATCCTTCCTAGGCCCTCATCCCACCTCACTTTCTTCCCTCTGGGCATTTGCCTATTCCGAGCTTGGGTGAGGGCTTGACCTAAGCCAGCGAGACTCTGAGGAGGGAGAGAGGAAACAGAGGTTGTAGCAGTCTCTCGGGAAAGGCATGACAGACTAGAAACCAGAGGAGTCCTAAAGGTAAGACAGGTTTTCCCCAAGGGACATTTGCTAAACTCTGGGATGCCGATAAGGAGGCTCAAAAACATGGGATCTAACACTCACTAAATCTGGGGCTGAGTGCCCGCACCACAAGACAGTTTTGTTTTGAATTTCTTTCCTGGGGCCTGTCAAGCCCAAGAGATCAAATTTGCCCACCTTTTCCCTGGAACCTTTACATTCCTCAGCACCAATTGTCTGGATTTTTTGCGGCAGGTAGATTTTTCCCAGACATTGGCGCCCCCTGCTGTCAGACGGTAGCTTTGCAGGGACTTGGAGCCTGTCTCACAAACCATCGTAATGCTGATGGGGACAGAAAATCAAGGGTCGCTCGATGTCCGCAGGGTACTGCTGAGCCTGGTGGGCTGCTCAGGAAAGCACAGGTCATCTGGAACGCCTCAGACTGCCCCAGCCCCACGCTGCTGCTGGCTGCTTCCCGGTGTGGGTGGCAGAGTCTGGGACCTTGGGAGCCTTTTACCGTGCTCCCAAGAATCAGGGATTTAACCCCAATGGATGATGACTTCCAAAGTCTGAGATGGGCTAGTCTCACTGGTTTCTACCAGTGAGACTCGTCCTGAGTGTTAACTTTACCTGACTTGTCCTGAGTGTTAACTGTCCAGACTGGTAGATACCTGTGGCTCCAAGTCCCTGTCTGTAAAATGAAGTCAACGGTGCCCACTGCACAGGGCTGTTTGTGCGTTAAAGGAGACAGTGTGTATGGAGTGCTTAGCATTGCCTGACATAGAGTTAGAGCTGGGTTACTAGTGAGAATAGCAGTGGTAATTCTTGTTAGGGCCGCCCCCTCCATCCTCCTCAAGCTCCTCAAAGCGAGCTGCACTGGCCACCTCTTAGAAGTGGTGAGAGCTGGCCTGAATGCTCTGGGCCGTTCGGACATCCTCAGCCTTCCTTACAATGGGACAGCAGGGGTAGGAGCCTGATACTCAGGGCTGAGAAAGAGGAAGACCTGGGCTTGGGAGAGGAGACACCAGACAGTTCCCTGGACTTCAGCCTCCTTTCTGTGACTGGCTAGCATTAGCTGTTCTCAAACCTCAGGCCTGTGGAAGCTGAGTCGTCTTCCTAAGTTGCTAAAACTGTCTCTGGAAAACTGTCTTTGTGAAGGCTGCATCTCAGTCTCACATTCAAGGATGAAACTCTGACTGCCCTAAATGGAGGAGTTGACAGACCTAATGGAGAGCAGTGGTTAGATGACACAAGATTGTTCTTGACTCGGAGAACTGCTCTTCTGACTGCTTTGTGTGGGCGTCACATGCTGGCTGCTAGGGAATCCATGGGTGTGGGGGTGAAATGCTGTCTGGGGACTTTTTGGTGCCAGACTTCTGGGATGAGAGCCTGGATCGGGGCCTCAGTCCTCCAGTTTCCTGGGGAGCTGAGACCTTTGGAATACGGGGCTTCAGCTCTGGATTGCACCCATTTCCTATTTTGTAGTTTCCCTAGCTCTCAGGTCACCCAGTCACCAGCACCCTTAGCAGCAGTCTCACAGAGGTTTATTTCCTGACAAGAAAGAAAACTTCTCATCACTCTATTTTGAAAGCACACACCATTCCTTGGGTGCCCATCTGCACTCCGAGGTCTTGGCACCCACTCCCTCATGGGCCCTGCTGTGATCCTGTCCCACAGTGGGCCTTGCCTCACCTCTGGCTGGAGAGGTTGCAGCTGGTTGCCAAGCCCCTGGAATGCCCTCCCAGGGTCCCAGACCCTGCTACCCACACAGAGATGGAGCCAGCAGCAGTGTGAGGCTGGGGCCAAGTCTGAGGCCTTCCAGGTGACCTGTGCTTTCCTGGGCAGCCTGCCAGGCCCCAGCAGCAGTCTGCAGACATTGAGTGAGCCTTTATTTCCTGTCCCCATCAGCATTATGACTCAGTTTGTGACTTTTTTACCTGCTCACCTATGTTACCTTAGGTTTGGGCCTTGTGACTTTGTTTTGTCCTAGGGTTGCCAGAAAAAATGCAAGATGTCCAGTTAAATTTGAATTTCAGATAGATAAGGAATCTTTTTTTTTTAAGTTTAAGTATGTCCCAAATATTGCATGAGTTATCCTCATCCTAAAAAATGATTCCTTGTTTATCTGAAGTTCAAATTTAACTGACTGTCCTATATTTTTATTCACTAAATTTCTATTCACAGTTAACTGGGCGTCCTATATTTTTATTCAGTAAACTTGGCAACCCTGTTCTCATCTCCCCCAACAGAGGGGGACTTCCTGAACTCAAGAACTTTCTGAACTTTCTCGGGGAGGCTTCCAGCCTGACTGCAGGGACTTAACCCCACTGTTTAGAAGAATCATAATGGATGATTTCTTCCTCAGACTGGGAGATCCTTGAAGGTAGGACTTGTGTCCCCCTCCCACTGCCACACCTTAGATGCTCGAACTAGGGCCAAGGGGCTCAGCACCTTGTGAACAAGGTAGGTCCCCTCGGGGCTAAAACCACAGGGACCTTGGTGCTGTTTGCCTGCTCAAGGGACCATATTTCCTGAAATGGCACAGGGCTGGTGAGCGGCAGGGAGCCTTGAGAGGAGATTCCCTGGGATCACATGTCCCGTGACAGCTGCCAGGCTGGGGAATGTGCTCTGAGCTAGGTGGGCTTCCTGTGGGCGCCTCATGTCATTTTACCAGATACAGAGGTGCATTTTACCCTTTCTGCCACATATGGTATGAGATAATGGGCAGGCCTGGACCCTGTTTTCTCTGCCCGATGGCCTATCAATTTCTTGCCTCATCTCAGAACAAAGGGCTAACTCCTTATATAGACGAGGGGAAATGATTTGCCCAGACACCAATCAAATTAAGGGAAGAATTGGGACCAGGATAAGTTCTTTTGGTTCTCAGTCCAGTGCTCAGCACAAGTCTGTCTTTCTGTGGGCAGCAAGGACTTGAGGCAGGACGTTTACTGGAGCCCTGAGCCCTGGCAGCAGCAACTGGTTATTGCTTCTGTTCTCAGCAGTGATGACAGAGAGTGTCAAAGCCGAATATTCACTGGAGGCAGAGTCTGAACACTTCAAATAAGATGTGGTGAATCATATGGGAAATCCCTGCAGGTTATACACTGATAGCCTAGCTAATTTTAGGGAGATAGACAGGGAGAGCTTCTGGTGTTTATGTTTTGAAATTTCCCTTTTTTTTTTCTCTATAAAGGAAAAATAAACTTTGTCCTTGGGTGGTGAAGCCGAGGAGGCCTCTGGAAGCTGTGCTCAGTTAGTGACAATGCCAAGGTCTGAACACTCCTGTAGATTGCCCCTGGGCTCGCAGGATCCATCGCCTTCCCCTCCCCTGTCCTTAGCTCTCCACTCATTTCTAGAAACCCTTGCAATGTGCACGGGCCATTCCAGATGTTACTGTGTTAGAGGCATAGAGGTTACTGGGTCCTACCTGCAAGGGTGTCTCTTTCTCAAAAGGGCAGACTTTTCTGCTTTTGCCTGAGCTCTCCTTAGTTTATTACCTTTCCCCCACCCACATCGTTATCACCCTTTTTGCTGCATATCAACCCCCCAAGGGGCCCCTTAGAATCCTCCGTTGGAACTTGCCCACAGTCTCTGACGGGAGAGGGGTACTTCTGCAGTTGGGAGTTTTAAACTGGAGCCCTTTTCCCTTGGGCAAACTCTTCCCCCCACCTCTTGTCCACCTGGCAGCTCTTAGGAGTGATTAATAGAGTAGTCTCTCATTACATTGCTAGAGGGGAAAAGGTGAGGAGGCTGAATGAAAGGGAGAGGGCCCTGGGTTTGGGTGGATGGGCTTGTCTCTCAGGAGGGGCCCGGAGGTCCTTTTAATACCTGGGATTTCATGCACAGATTCCTCTGTGGTCAATAAATTACATTTTAAAATGTTTTAACTAAAATGAAAGTTTTAGAAAGGACTGTCTCTCCAGCCTTGATGCTTTGACAAGAAGAATAGTTTATTCTTTAACAAGGCACACACAAAATATTTACCATAACATTGATTATATTACAAGAAATAATTTGTTTATTTGACATCTTAAAGACAAGTTGCATATTAGGAGAAAATATTTGGGATGCATGTAAGTTGCAAAGGTTCAGTTCATATTATATATAAGAACTACCATAATTCAATAAAAAGATATCAAACAACTCAATAAGGAAATGGATAAATGACATAAACAAGGGTTTCACAGAAAAGGAAATATATATGGTGAATAAATACATGAAGAGATATTCAACCTCATTAGTTATCAAGGAAAAATAAAGACAATAGTGAATTAACATATAGCTATTCAATTAGCAAATATTACAGCTTGTTAACATAGGGAATTGGAAACAATTAGACAGTCACTTACATATTTGATAGAAATGTATTGAGCCCTACTTTGCACTTGTAAACCAAAAATAAAATGCTAAGGCCCCACCCACCCATCTGAATGGACTCCTTCTCTTGGCCAAGGACATTCCAAAGTTAGCCTGAAAAACGAGTTTTAGGCCATGGTAGGAAGGGGGAGCCAGACATGCCTCATTACACTGTCCTCTCTTTTGGAATTACTGATAGAACAAACTCTTTAAGTCCGATACAGTTTATTCTCTCTGAAGCTTCCTACCTGGAGGCATCATCTGCATGATAAAACCTTGATCTCCACAACCCCTTATTATAACCCAGATGTTCCTTTTCATTGATAGTAACTCAACCAATTGCCAGTCAGAAAATCTTTGAATTTGCCTGTTACTTGGAAGCCCCCCACATCCAGTTGTCCCACTTTTCTAGAACAAACCAATGTACATCTTACATGTATTGACTGATGTATCATGTCTCCCTAAAATGTACAAAAACCAAGCCGTACCCTGACCACCTCAGGCACATGTTTTCAGGATTTCCTGAGGGCTGTGTCATGGACCACTGGTCACTCATATTTGGCTTAGAATAAATCTCTTCAAAGATTTTATAGAGTTTGACTCTTTTTGTTGATACACTGGATTCTCTTTCAGGTGCTCAGGATATGGCAACAAACAAAGAAGATAAAAATGCCAGTTCTTGTGATAGCTTACATTCTTTTGGGAGGAGATAGAGAATAGACAATAAATGTAATAATTAAGTAAGTTATATCTTATGCTAGAAGGGGAAATATATAGGAGAAAAAGAACAACTGAGAGTGATGGTGGGATAATTTTCCAATTAAATGGAGCATTCAGGATGTACCTTATTTAGAGTGTGACACTTGAGAAAGACTTGAAGAGCATGAGGAAGTGGCTTGTGCAAATGCCTAGGGGAAGAACATTCCAGACAGAAGGGACAGCCAGTGTGAGAGCCCTAAGGTGAGAGATCAACAGGATTTCTTACACCTTGTTGAAGGGAATGTAACTTAGTACAACCTCTTTGAAAATCAATTGGCATTATTTTGTAAATTGAATATCTCATAAACAGCAGCTCTACTCTTAAGTACATAGCCAAAGGACACTCTTAACATGTGTACCAGGGGAAATGTGCAAGAATATTCATAGCAGCAACATTCAAAAAATGAAGCTCCTCAAAGGTCCAGGCATAAGAGTTTTAAACCATATTGTTTAGGCATATGTTTCAATTGTCCATTGCTGCATAACAAATAATCCCAAAGTTTAGTGGCCGAAAACAACAACAATCATTAATAATCCTTTATCGTTTCCGTGGGAAACCAGAAATTTGGACAGGGCATAGAAGAGATGGCTTGTCTCCATTACAACACCTGGGGGGGGGCTCACCTGGGAAGACTTGAAGACTGCAGGGGTGACTCAACAGCTACGGTTTACAGTCATCTGGAGATGTAAGGAGTCACATGTTTTGTGGTTGATGCTGCCTATTGGCTGTGATCTCAACTCAGCTGTTGGCAAGAAAACCTACATGTAGCCTCTCCATGTGGTCTCTTTACATGGAATATTTTGGATTTTCTCAGAGCATAGTGGCTGCGTTCCAAGAGCATGTGCCCCTGAAGAACAAGGCAGCAGTACATGAAATTTTTATAATTTATTTTTGGAAATTACAGTGTCATTTTTTTCTTATTTTATTGGTAGAGGCAGACACAAGTCCTGCCTATGTTCAAGGGGAGGGGACAGAGACACCAGCACTCAATGGGAAGAATGTCAAGGTGTATCGTTCTGTTCTTACACTGCTATAAAGAGATACCCAAGACGGTAATTTATAAAGAAAAGAGGTTTAATTGGCTCATGGTTCCACAGGCTGTACAGGAAGCATGGCAGCATCTGCTTCTGGGGAGGTCTCAGGGAGGTTTTACTCATTGTGGAAGGCAAAGCAAGAGCAGGAGTCTTACATGGCAGGAGCAGGACCAAGGGGTTGGGGGAGGTGCTACACACTTTTAAACAACCAGATCCCATGAGAACTCTACCATGAGACAGTGCCAATGGGATGATGCTAAACCATTCATGAAATATCCATCCCAATGATCCAGTTACCTCCCACCAGGTCCCACCTCCAACATTGTGGATTATGATTTGATATGAGATTTGGGCAGGACACAAATCCAAACCATATCATTCTGCCCCAGCCTCTCCCAAATCTCATGTCCTTCTCACATTGCAAAATACATGCCTTCCCAATAGTTCCCTAAAGTCTTAACTCCTTCCAGCATTACTCAAAAGTTCAAATTTCAAAGTCTACAAGACAGGTCTCTTCCTCCTATGAGCCTATAAAATCAAAAACAAGTTAGTTGTTTCAAGACAAAATGGGGGTATAGGCATTGGGTAAATACTCACTTTCCAAAAGGGAGAAATAAGTTAAAAGAAAGGGGCTATGGGCCCTGTGCAAATCTGAAACCCAGAGGGCAGTTATTAAATCTTAAGCCTTCAAAATAATCTCCTTGGACCCCACATCTCACATCCAGGGCACACTGGTGCAAGGGGTGGTCTCCCAAAGCCTTGGGCAGCTCTGTGGCTTTCCAGGACCTGTGACTGCTCTCATGGGCTGGTGCTGAGTACCTTCAGCTTTTCCAGGTGATGGGTGCAAGCTGTTGCCGTGTCTACCATTCTGGGGTCTGGAGGACAATGGCCCTCTTCTCACAGCTCCACTAGGCACTGCCCCAGTGGGGATTCTGTGTGGGGGTTTTAACCCCACATTTTCCCTCTGCAATGCCCTAATAGAGGTTCTCCATGAGGGCTCCATCCCTGCATTAGGCTTTTGCCTGGATATCCAGGGTTTTCCATACATCCTCTGAAATCTAGGTGGAGGCTCCCAAGCCTCAAGTCTTGTACTCTGCACACTCACAGTCCTTAATACCATGTGGAAACTGCCAAAACTCATGGCTTGTACCCTCCAGAGCAGTGGCCTGAGCAGTACCTGGGCCCCTTTGAGCCACAGCTGGAGTTGGAGCAGCTGGGATGCAGGCAGCAGTGTCCCAAGGTTGCAATGGGCAGCAGGGCTCTGGGTCTAGCCTACAAAATCATTCTTTCCTCATAGGCATCTGGGCCTGTGATGGGAGGGGTTGCCTTGAAGGTCTCTGAAATGCCTTTGAGGCATTTCTCCCATCATCTTGACTATTAACATTTGGTGCCTCTTTACTTATACAAATTTCTGCAGCCAGTTTGAATTTCTCCCCAGAAAATGTTTTTTTTCTTTTCTACCACATGGCCAGCCTGCAAAATTTTCAAACTTTTATGCTCTGCTTCCCTTTTGAATGTAAGCTTTAGTTTTAGGTTATTTCTTTGCTCATGCATATGAGCATCAACAAAGAATTATGCTCATGCATATGAGGTTGTTAGAAACAGCCAGGTCATATCTTGAATGCTTTGCTGCTTAGACGTTTATTCTGCCAGATATCCTAAATCATCACTCTCAAGTTCAAAGTTTCACAGATCCCTAGAGCAGGGGCACAATGCCTCCAAGTTCTTTGCTAAAGCATAGCAAAAGTGACCTTTACTCCAGGTCCCGATAAGTTTCTAATTTCCATCTGAGACCTCCTCAGCCTGGACTTCACTGTCCATATAATTATCAGCATTTTGGTCACAACAAATTAACAAGTCTCTAGGAAGTTCCAAATTTTCCTTAATCTTCCTGTCTTCTTCTAAGCCCTTTGAGCTGTTCCAACCTCTGCCTGTTACCCAGTTCCAAAGCTACTTCCACATTTTTGGGTATGTTTATAGCAATGCCCCACTCCTTGGTACCAATTTTCTGTATTAGTTCATTCTTGCACTGCTATAAAAAACTACCTGAGACTGGGTAATTTATAAAGAAAAGAGGTTTAATTGGCTCATAGTTCCATAGGCTATACACAAGCATGGCAGCAGCTGCTTCTGGGGAGGCCTCAGGGAGCTTTTACTCATAGTGGAAGGCAAAGCAGGAGCAGGTGTCTTACATGGCAAAGGCAGGACCAAGTGGGGGCAGGGAGGTGCTACATACTTTTAAACAACCAGATATCATGAGAATGCTATCACAAGACAGCACCAAGGGGATGATGCTAAACCCTTCATGAAGGACCCACCCCCACCAGAATTCACCCCCTTGTGGGAGGTGATCCAATCACCTCCCATCAGGCCCCACCTCCAACATTGGGGATTACAATTTGACATGAGATTTGGGTGCAGACACAGATCTAAACCATGTCACAAGATAATGTCGTAAGAAAAGTATGTAGGATAAAATATATTGTTTTGATTATTTTTGAAAAATACAACTTGCCACAGTCCACCCTCTGGCCACAATAATTCACATCCCTCTCATATGCAAAATGTACTTGTCTTCAAGACTCCTAAGGCTTAGCCTATTATGGTATCAGCTTGAAGAGTAGGTATCATAACTTAAATCAGGTCCAGGTGTAAATGAGGATACTCAGGTGTGGTCTTCAAGGATAAACTTTAATATGTTCCTCTTGATCTGAAGAACTGTGAATTAAAGAGGTAAGATTTCTTCCCCCCACACATCCAACATACAGTGGTGGGTTAGGCATACATAAATTACAGACACTTCAGTTCATAAAGAGGCATATAGCAGTCACTGGTCCATAGCAATTCTGAAATCTATCTGGGTTCCTATTGCCAGTTATAATTAGGTTTAATTCTACTCTTTGGAAGTTGTTCTGAGTGTCTCTTCACTTTCCCCTCTGGGCTCTTGGGCTCTTGAGCTCTTGGTATTGCCTTCTAAGTTATTCTTCTTTTCATGTATTAAACAGCTCATGTTTATAGCTGAGTGATTTTCCAAGCCTGTTCTCTTCTTGTAGAGGGTTTGGAGTCTAAAATCCTCTTCATTTTGTGCTGTCCCCTTCAATCTAAACTGGAAAAATCATTTTAAAACTTTGTGTGCTTTTTATGTCTCAATTTATATCCACTTCATTAATCCAAAGCCACATTCATGATTATCTTAGAGATAAGGCCTTCTCTACCTTGGGCACCCAGTGAGGCTCTGTGGGACAATGCCCTAAGATTTTAAGAAGTTCTATGTTTTTTTTTGAGATGGAGTCTTGCTCTGTTGCCCAGGCTGGAGTGCAGTGGTGTGAGCTCAGCTCACTGCAACCTCTGCCTCCCGGGTTCAAGCAATTCTCCTGTCTCAGCCTCCTGCATAGCTAGGATTACAAGTGCATGCCACCACACCCAGCTAATTTTTGTATTTTTAGTAGAAATGAGGTTTCACCGTGTTGGCCAGGCTGGTCTTGAACTCCTGACCTCAAGTGATCCACCTACCTCAGCCTCCAGAAGTGCTGGAATTACAGGCGTGAGCCACTGCACCTGGCCCGAAGTTCTATATTTTAATAGAGAGGATCTGCAAGCCATGCCCTTCATATCCTTATAAGGGAGAAAGCCCTTCAGACTGACAGAGTAAAGATCTCTGAATATCTACTCCTTTGTAAAAGCAACTGGAACATTGGCAAAAGTTGCATTTCTCAATTATTTCCATAACTCTGGAAATTAATCAAAAGCTTGTAAAAATTCAAGAAGTGTTTATTAAAAAAAATTGGGTTAATCTTGGCAAGAAAAAGCAAGATTTGTGATATTTTTGTGTGCTCAATTCTCATTCCCCTTGCCCCAGCTCTGTGGTAGCCTTGAAAATCAACAGCCTTGGAGCCCTGATACCTGTGAAAATTAGCAGTCTTGCCACAACTAACTGGAGAGGGGCAGGATGGGCTTGGAGTGCCCCCTAAAAGCTCCATCTCCAGAGAATTGTCACTCTCTGACCTCCCTGGAAAAGCCTCATTCACAGGACTTATCTTTATTTGCCTGACTCAGAGTTCACTCAGAAAAGCCCTACTCCTAGGGTATTTTTCAAAAAACAGTCAGCTGCCACGGTTTCACATTAAGCTGCTTGAGTCAGTGATACCACCTGGGGCAAAGGGCTGGCCAAGAAACTTAAAAAAAATCTAAGGAATGAAATATCCACAGGGATCTTTGTAAAAGTTTAACATATTCCTGTGGATCTAGGACATGAGCATATATAGGCGATATGCATATGCCCAGGAAAGACGTGAGAAACTCCACATCTCTCATCTCTGGCTGACATTGAGGCTCTGCACAGCAAGAAGTGAAGGGTTAGCAGAGTTGTAAACTGCTGGGAACTGAAGATATGTCCCAACAAATATAGAACCCATGGCATAGGATGGGAGATTAATTGCTTCAAGGCATTTAAATAAACCACTCTCCAATTATTAGCCAATCACCAAGCTAGTTGAATACAGGCTGCACATGACAAAGATGATAGACTTTACAGAATTATTCTAGGAAACAAACAGCAGCACTTAGTTCACTAAGTAAACAACAGCAAAAATAACAAACTTAGGAAGGATGGGTGGGAGGGAAGGAGTATCTCATTTTCAGAGTTGCCACATTTTATTACTTAAAATGTCCAGTTTTAAATAAAAAATTAAAAGCTATGCAAAGAAACATGTCAGTATGGCCCCTACACAATGAAACACAGTTGACAGAAACTCTCCCAGAGGAAGCCCATATGTTGAATTTATCAGACAGAGAATTTAAATAAACTATTATAAATATATTCAAAGAACATAAAGAAAATTATATCTAAAAATTATGTCTAAAAATTAATTGTTTAAAAATGTTGCAACAATGTCTCACAAATAGAGACTATCAATGAGTCACAAATTATAAAAATAAACAAATAGAAATTCTGAAGTTGAAAAGTACAAAAACTGAAATTAAAAATCACTAGAGAGTCTCACCAGCAAATATGAGCCAGCAAAAGAAAAAAAATCAGCAAACTTGAAGGTAGGTTGAGATTATTCAATCTAAGTAATAGAAAGAAAAAAGAACTGTACCTCAGAGATGTGTGGGTCTCCATCAAACACACCAACATGTGCATAATGGGACTCACAGAGAGAGAGGAGAGAGAAAGGAACAGAAAGAATATTTAAAGAAATAATGGATAAAGACTTCCAAAAGCTGATGAAAAATAATCTTCCCATCCAAGAAACTCAATAAGCTTGAAGTAGGATAAACTCAAAGACATCTACATGCATTATCATCAAATTGCTAAAAGTCAAAGACAAAGACAAAGAGAGATTAAAAGTTGTAACAGAAAAACAACTAATCATGCAAGGGCTCATTAATGAGACTAATAGCTAGCTTCATATCAGAAGGCAGTGAGATGACAAACTGAAAATCCTGAAAGAATAAGGCTGTCAACCATGAATTTTATATTAAGCAAAACTATCCTTCAAAAATGAAGGAGAGGTTGGGCACAGTGGCTCACGCCTGTAATCCCAGCACTTTGGGAGGCAGAGGTGGGCGGATCATGAGGTCAAGAGATTGAGACCATCCTGGCCAACATGGTGAAACCCTGTCTGTACTAAAAACACAAAAAAATTAGCCAGATGTGGTGGTGTGCACCTGTAGTCCCAGCTACCCAGGAGGCTGAGGCAGGAGAATTGCTTGAACACAGGAGGTGGAGGTTGCAGGGAGCTGAGATAGCGCCACTACACTCCAGCCTGGTCACAGAGCAAGACTCCGTCTCAACAAAAAAAAAAAAAAGGAGAAATGTAAACATTTCAAGATAAACAAAAAAATTAATGAAAAATAACTAGAATAACTTCTCTATGAGAAATACTAACAGGAGTTCTTTCAGGAGTTCTTTCAGGTTGAAATGAAAGAACTCTTGCAATAGCTTGACTCCATGTAAAGAAATGAAGAGCATTGTTGAAGGTTACTACATAGGTAAATTTTTAGCTACACTGACCAAGAAAAAAAGGGAAGAGCCAAGTTTCTAAACTCAGGAATGAAAGAGGGGACATCACCACTGACCTTACACAAATAAAAAGGATTTTAAGGGAATACTTTAAACAATTATATGCCAACAAATCAGATAACTAAATGAAATGGGAAAATCCCAGAAAGACACAAACTACTGAAATTGACTCAATAATAAATACAGAATCTAAATAAACCTATAGCAAGTGTTAAAGACTGAATGTTTGTATTCTCCCCAAATTTGTATGTTGAAGCCCTAAACCCCAGTGTGTTGACATTTGGAGGTAGGACCTTTGGGAGGTATTAGGTTTGGGTGAGGTCATGAGCATGGAGCCCCTAAGATGATATTAGTACTCTTATAAGGAGATGAAGGGACCAACACTCACTTTCTGCCACATCATGTGAATATACAAGAAGGGATCTATCTGCTAACTAGAAAGAGGGTCTTCGCCAGGAACCAAATCAGCTGGCACTTGATCTTAGACTTCCCAGTCTCCAGAAGTGTGAGAAATGTTTGTTATTTAAGCCATACCACCTAGGGCATTTTTGTTATAGCAGCCCAAGCTAACTAAAGATAGCAAGTAAGGCGATTGAATAAGTAGGTAGACTGCTTAAATGTCTGCCTCCTTCCCTTAGAGGGAGCACCCCAGGAAAGCAAGATAAAAGTGCACAGCATTTTTTGACTTAGCCTTGGAGATGACACAACATAAGCTCCTTCATACTGATAGAGGCAGTCACAAAGGCCTGCACAGATTCAAGGAGAAGACATAGACCTTTACTTTAATGTGGGAAGTATTAAAGTCATTTGGCAAGATGAGCTTATAAGTGGGAAATATTGTTGAGGTCATCTTTGGAAAATACTATCTGCCACAGCAGGCATGTATATGTAAACTATATTTAAAAAGAAGGTTGTGGTTAGCTCTTTAGGAGAGAAGAGGCAGAAGGAGAGGATGGGAAGGAGTACATGTGCGGTTTGATTAGCGGTCTAGTTCTGGAATGGGTGATGAGCAAGGTCATCTAGTATCGCTGTACAGGCTGGGATTCGAATAACTCCAGGAACCATTATGAATTACAATGTGAGTGGGACTCCTAGAACTGTGCAATATGGCCACACTGCCGGTGGTTCACAGATGCTTATTATAATATAATTTAATATATTATCTGAAAGTAACAAGTAATAGAAAATAAATACACAAAAGGAAAAATAAATACACAAATTAAAAGAGGACAAATAATAGTTTTAATCAATGAAATAGTCAATGGCATTTTGGGGGCACCCAGGAGCCACTTCCTGGGAGTGTTCCAGAGATACAAGGGCTGTCTTCAGAGAGATTAATGCCTTACCACAGTAGATTGCACTGGAGTGCTGCTTGGCTCGTAACCATTCTTTCTCTTCTGGGACCAGCAGAGGTGGGTTCCAGGTGACCCTGTCTGTGCTTCATGGTCTGTGCTTTCAGAGAATGCCCTGACCATGACCACAGGGATGGCCATCTGACCAAGTTAGGCATATTAATTATTTCTCAAAATTTGTCCAAGCTGGAATTGAGAAAAGGGATTCAGCCTCTCTCTGGCACTGGAAGCCAAAAGCCGTGAGGCTCTGCAGTCCTTGGCCACCAGGTAACTTCCCAGGGAGATGGTCAGTCAGGAGAAGGGAATGAGGCAGCAGGCAGAGAAAAGCCGGGGCAGGAAGACAATGGTGAGCTGGTCCAGTTGAATTCAGCTACATTCTTGTACTCCCTTTGGTTGCTTTCTCTTTTGTCCTGGCCTAAAGAGAAAGCTGGGTTTCTGTTGCTTCCCATCACAAGGTGAAGAAGAATGCATACATACCCTGTCCGCAGAATAGCTCTACATAGCCATGGTTCAACATGCAGATTTAAAAGTGAACACCGAAGTGCTCAAGAGTTTCTAAAAAGAAAAGTAAGCATTTGAAATCCATCTGAGTAGCCCAAATGCATTCATTCATTTATTTACTTTATTCAGTCTTTAAACCAACACCTATTAAGCACCTTTTGTGTGCTAGGTTCTTCTGAGTCCAGGCTATTCATAGTTGGGCAAACCTCCATGGTACTCATGAAGCTTATAGTCTAGTGCAGAGGCAAACATTAAACCAAATTATCCAACATGTAAATATGTAATTATAAATTCTGATAAGTGCTTGGAAGGAAAAGAATATGATGCTATGGGAGAATAATGGGGTGGGCAGTCAGGAAGGACTCTCTGAGCAAGGGATACTTAAGCCAAAACCAAGAGGGGGAAAAAGTCAGCCAGGTGAGAAATGTTATTAAGTTCATGCTCGGCACAGGGAACAGCATGTGCAACGCTGTGAAGGAGAAAATGATAATAATAAAAACGCAGTGCTTGCTATAAGCCAGGCATTCTTAGAATGAATCCTCACAACAATCCTGTGAAGTAAATACCATCATTAAGTCTCTTTTTTTCTTTCAGAATTGGAATCCAGGGCACAGAGAGGTTAAGTAATGTGCCCAAGGTCACACAGCTAAGTAGTAGAGCTGTGGCTCACATCTAGGACGAGGCCATTGTGGCTGGAGCTGGTGGGTGATGGCAAGAATGGCAGATCAGGCTGGAGCTGTGTGGAAGGTCTGCGTCATGTCCAGCCTTGTAGGCCATGGCAGAGAGTTTGAATTTTATTCTATATAACCATGAAAAACAATAAAACATATTTAATCAGAAAAGTGCATGATATGTATATTTTGAAAAGCCAGTGATGGCATTTTAAAAATTCTATTTTGTGATTATGAAACTTCCATATGCTCATTTGGAAAACACAGAAAAGCACCAAGTGGAAAATAAAAATCACCTCTAATGCCACACCCTGCAAACAACAGATAGTCACTGTTAACCTCAGAATATAGTCTTCCAATCATTGATAAGTATTTGCATTATAGCATAATTAGAATTATGCTGCACCTATTGTTTTGTCAACTGCCATCTAAGAGATATACAGTATCATATGGTAGTTTTGATCCAAGATTTTTCAGGAAGAAATGTACATTAGTGATGTGGGGTGTGAGATGGGAGGACAGAAAGAAGCTCTTGTTTCAGAAGAATTAGTCCAGCAGGAAGATAGGTCGTGTCTGGGACATGGGTTTAGGTTGTCACTTTGGAAAGCTGCTTTTGAGCCACATGTGAGCTCTCTGAAGATTCCATTTCCTCTGAGTTCTCCAAGGCAGAGACTAGCGCCAACACCTCTCCTTCCCCTGTAGGACTTACCCACACAAAGCAGCTGTCCTGTGCCACTCAGGCTGAGGAGAGATTATCCTGCTGTGCCTCTCTTGTACCCATCTTCCTTCTGCCTTCAGGAAGTCATAAATCTGGGATGAGGGGATGGGTAGGTTATAGGCCTCAGATAGCTCCACCTGTTCATACATACAATAAATCACCAGCTTTGTCTCAGGCACGGCCACAAGCACTTTTTACACGCGTTATTTCAGTGAATCCTCCTACAGCCTCTGAGTAAGTGGTATTACTCCTCACCTTCACTGGTGAGGAAACTGAAGCCAGAGAAAGAACAACAGCTCGAAAGTGGCAGAGCCATCGCTTCTGGGCTTTTTGGTTAAGATCAAATGTAAGTGGCAGAACCAGTGGAACTTGAGCATGTCAGACCCAAATTCCATGTGTTTAACTGCTTCTTCATACAGAATATGTCCCTTGAAACCCTTTCACATTTTTCTGCTTTGTTGGAGGCAAACGTTCATTACTTTCCATCTGACCCTAGGATTGCGCTGGACTGAAGGATGGCCACAAATTATAGGTGAAGCTGACCAGCCCCAAAGATTGGGATATTGAAGACACGTGAATAATGGGCAGGTGCTTGGAGGGTAGATAGCCAAGTGCTAGAAACCCAGGCTTGAACTACCGTGCAGACCCCCTGAAGAGAGGAAGCTGGACCACTTTGTGCTCTGAGATCAGGGCGAAGGTCTGAATCCTCCCACATCCATCATGGCCTCTGCCACAGCTGGATCAGGCTGGAATAACTTCCCTAAAGCTGGCTGGGAAAATCCCCAGGATGCCAGGCCACCAGGCAGCACTCCCAGGGAAGCTGACCCTGCTGCTGCCCCTCCCTTCCATTGATGGAAAAGTACAGGCAGCGCTGGTGCCCCTCAAGCCTTCAGGCAAATATCTGGCTGCCCTCTGGACTCACCAACTGCAAGTAATGACGCTTTTGTCCTTGGTCCAAGGCTGAAGGAAAATAGTTTCCCAAAAAAGCAGTTAAAAAATGTGGAAAATATCCACAATCCAAGTGTCTGCACAGAGTGGGGTGGGAAGTCTCCTCCTAGACAGGCTTGCAGCTGAAGATTCTGCGGTCCTCCTGCGAAGAGGCAGGGAAGGAATGTGAAACCCTATCACTCAGGGGGCAATGCACAGTATGGCTTTCACTTTCTGGCCACTCTGGGAATGGGTCAGGGCTACAGATCATGCTGGAGAATCGCAGCCTCCTGAGAGTCAGCTCCACATACTGGAAGTTCAGCACATGCATGAGTCAGGATACCTGTCTGATCCCCTGGGGAGCTCATTGGAGACCTGGAACACACAACTATTTCCTCATGGACGCTAAGGTCTCTCAGGCCTTCCAGTTCTAACCTACTCTTTATTATCCTGCCTTCTCTTCCCACCTCATGTAGTAATTCACAGGTTTACTTACGATCTTATTTGACACTTGGCAGCAAATGAGGAAGTGAGGTATAATAGATGGGTATTATTGGGTTTATTGTACAAAAGGGGAGCCTAGGGTACAGGGAGGGAAGTTGTCTGCTCAGGGTCTTATAGACCTGGGTCTCCTCTGAATCCTGGTTCCTTGCTGCTAGACCATGGCATGTCCCATAGTCTTATACCTGCAGCTGTTGTCTCAGAAGCAAGAAGTACGGGGAGTGAGCACTGGTCTTCAGTCAGTAAGCCTGACTTTCTGTGGCACTGTGCTTGGCCTATGGTTGGCTACTGATTGTATGAGTAAACGAGTGACCTTGGGCAAGTGACTTTACCTTTCTGTGCTTTGGTTTCCTCATCTGCACAATGCAAGTGTTGAGTTGGATAACCTCTGACATCTAAGCCCCATCCGGTTCCAGTTTAAATATCTATATTTTCTGATTAAATCCAAACTTCCTAGGCCCTGCCAAAGAAGCTGTTCCTTTCTTCCCAGTCCACTCATCCTCGTTTCCCAGCACAGACTCTCTGACATGACCTTTCCTGATACCTACCTTGCCCTAGTGGAGTGAGTGGAGTGCAGGGTCTGCCAGCCCAAGGCCTGCTCTGCCTTGCGTCTCCACATAGTGCCTAGGCTGGGTTGCCCAAACAAAACGCTTTGCAGTCTTTGATCCCTTGCATAGTCCAGCCAAGGAAGGATGAAGTGAGGCTGGTATTTGGGTGGAGACTGAAATGTGTGGATGAAAATCATGGGTATAGAAACATGAGGATCTCAGTGTTGGGGTCGGGGTGAGGTATTTAGGATGTGGATCATGGTGAGAGGCTGAGAAATGGTAGATGGTTGGGGTGAGGCTTTTTAACTGGAAGAGGGGAAAATGCTGTGACTCTGTCATCCTAGGCTGTCTTCTGGATCTGGAATGGATGATTCAGAGGGTGCATTTCCTTTTTCTGGTCTTAGATGGCTGGGTGTTCCATGATTGGACTAATGGTACGGGGGATAGAAAAGGCAGGGAGGGCTCTGACAAGGTCAGGGACCTGAGTCTATGAGAGCTGGGTGAGCTTGAGGGGGTCTGAGGGCTTGGCTTTCCACTCTGTGGATGGCTGAACATTGTCTGGAGGTTCCATCAACATGGCCACGCATGGCTAACCAGGGTTGGTCTGGTGGTGCCAGTGGTTTGGGGAGAGAATGTAGAGGCTGACTTGGGGAACAAGGAGAACCTGGCACTGGGATGAGGGTGGGGTCACATCTCTGGGCTGGAATGGCCTACTTCTGTTGTGTGGAGATGGTGGAGAGGGGTGGGGGTGGTGTGGCTCCAGACTTCTCAGCCCAGCCACCATGTTGGAAATCAGTTTATTGAATTTACAGTAAAGGTTTTATGGGGCTTTCCTGGAAGCTTCCCATTATGGAAACTCTTGTGCTGGCAGTTTGGTGGCTGGTGTCTGGTTTGCTTGGGAGAGGTTGAGTCAGGCTCTGTCTTGATGGAAAGTTCCTCTGCCTGGGTCAATCGAGGGGAGCAGGCTGGGGGCCTGAGTTGGCCTGCCAGATTCTTGGAGAGGGTAGGCTGTCCTGCAGTTTGGTCCTGAGTGGGACCCCTTTTGTTTTCTCTCTGAGCATCCTCTGTGGGTTCTGGACATCTGTTCTTCAGGGGAAGCCACGGTGAAAAAGTCACCCCGTTATGAAAGCTATTTTCATTATTTTCCACATGTTTGAAAAGCACAAGATGCTGGTCCACTAAGCAAAAACAAACTAACTCCACAAAAATGGATTTGTTGATTATAAACAGCAGGAACACACAACTCACCGGACCACATCTGAATTGAGTATCCTTGAGCCCTGGTGTGAGGTCCCAACAGCTGCCCCCTTGCTGTCCCTTAGAAGTTCGTTTCTCCAGCATTTCCAACATCCTCTTGGACTCCCACTATACTAGTTCATTCTTGCATTGCTGTAAATAAATACCTGAGACTGGGTAATTGATAAAGAAGAGAGGTTTAATTGGATCATGGTTCTGCAGGCTATATAGGAAGCATGATGCTGGCATTTGCTCAGCTTCTGCGGAGGCCTCAGGAAACTTACAATCATGGCAGAAGGTAAAATGGGAGAAGGCATGTCACGTTGTGGAAGCAGGAGCGGGGTGTGGGGAGGTGTCACACATTTCTAAACAACCAGATCTCGTGAGAACTCACTCAGTATTATGAGAACAGCACCAAGAGGATGGTGCTAAGCCATTTATGAGAAACCCACCCTCATAATCCAATCACCTTCCGCTAGGCCCCACCTCCGACACTGGGAATTACAATTGGACATGAGATTTGGGTGGGGACACAGATCTAAATTGTATCACCCACTTTCCACTTTGCACTGTCCTCCAAAACTCGGCTCACATAGTCACTGCAGGATGCCTGACTTCGTTAAGGAGTAGAGCAGAGGCTTTGGCTCTAGATCTTTGAAAAGGCCCAGAGCCTAGTTTGTGAATGTGATGACTTCGTCATGTTGAGGCCCTGAAATGGAGACTGATTTGCACATTACCAGCCTCCCTTTAGCTATTAGTAGGACTATTGGATCTTGTGGCTCTGGGTCACCCATCCTCCCCCATGTACTTTTCATTTAAGCATTTATATCGCTGGTGTTCTTATTCTTTAAAACACAGGTACATTCACAGAATAGAACATCCTGCTTGGTATATGAATGACAATTGTGAAATCATTGAGTTGTTAAGGTTTCTTCAGGTGCCCAGGTGTGCCCCTTTTGACAAGGGTGTTGAGGAGGATCTTAGCAGCAGCATTTTCATGGGAAGTGATGTTGCCCCTCCTCAGTGATAGTGAACAGCCATCTTTCTAATGGTCTCAGGTGTCCAAATGTGTTCTGTGCTGCCGTGGGAGACAGTAAGCTGTCCATCACTGGAGACGCCAGCTGGAATTTTCACTGATTGCTCTGAAGGATGGTTGGCCTGGATAATCTCTAAGTTTCCTGACCTGAGATGCGAAGGGGAAACTGCTTGTAGCAGACAGGTGTCAGCTTTGCAGTCCGCCAGACCTGAGTTCAAGTCTCAATTTCCCCACATACCTGGTTTTCTTCTGTGCAAAGAAGAGAGAGGAAAATAATATCAACTTTGCAGGACTCCCGTGAGGAATCTATGACACAGCACCTGGAGCTACGATGACTCTCTTATTATTCCCCCCTCTTCATTTCAAGTCAGTTGTGTGCTCAGGGTATGGACTCCACACTGGAACCAACCCTGCATTTAAAAATAAACAGCCACTTAGCTTCATTTGATACATGATATATACACCCACATGAGTGTTTTGTCTTGTTTGAATTTCTCCCCACTGTCTGTGTTTCCATCATGTGTGTCTGGGTGTGTCTGTCCTAGATGGCAAGCCCTGAGGCATTCTGAGTGGCACAAAGCACAATTATCTGCCTCGTAATGTTGAGGATGATGATAACAACACCGTTTTACATTTATGATTGCATTTGACTTTCGAAGTACCTCTGGGAGGTAGGAAGGACTAATGAAGTAAGTGGCCGCAGTTGATGAGAGACTGTCCAAGGACACACAGCTGGCAGTAGTAACAAGACCAGACCTAGAACAGGGGATCAGTTTGTGGATTTGGTGGAAGACTTTCCTGGCTGACCCTCCCTCCCACCCCTTCCTAAGCATTCTTTCATCATGTGCTCCTGAGCCCCTTTGTTCTGGGCTTGGCTTGAGCCCAGATGACTCAACTTTCCATGTGGTAGCATTATCTAGAAGGCTTTTCCCAGGACCTGCCTGGCCTGGGCGTCTGGGGTAGCTGAGGGCTCAGACACCCAGTGTGTGAATGCCCTGGGGAATTAGAGCAGTGGGCCCTGATGCAGACTCCTGCATCCCTGAGGGAAGACCAGGGCAGAGGAGCATGGCCAGAGTGGGCAGGTGACCATTTGCCCAGGAATCTGCAGGGCTGTCTTGCTTTAGAGAGTGAGGGTCAGTCGGTCAGTCTGTCAGTCTTTTTTTTCCTCCCTGAATTAATGTATTTGTTCATTCATGCTTCTGGCTTGCATGAAATATTATCCTCAGTGCTTTGTCGTATACAGGAACTGTGAGATCCCCCCTGGCCCTGAGAATTTTGTAGTCTAGTTAATGGGTCAACTGGACAATGGAAATAGACAAATGGAAGCACCAGAGAATAATCTAAAGACACATAGAGAGAAACAGTACTTTAGCAAAATTAGGGTTTAAATCCTGGCCCAGAGTGGGAAGCAGGGATTCAGCTGAAGGCTATTTTGGAATCCCAGGTATGAAGTAAAAAGGCCTAACCTAAAGTCATCGTGGAAGGGAAAAGGAGAGATACAATCTGAGCGCAGGGACATGGCAGTCATTGTCTGATCTGCTCAACTTTTCACTCACAGCTCCTAGCTCTGGAAAATAGCCCAAAGCTTTTATTTTTGCCCAAGACTGGCCCTGGATTGGTCAGGATATCTGACCCAAGTGCCACTAATCCAGAGGCTTGCCAGTGGCATGGCTCGTTTGAAAAGAGGAGCCCGGCCAAGCCAGATTCCCCACTAAGGGCTCTGAACCAGAAGACACTGAGAGAAAGGACAGCATTGGGACTGACGCTGCAAGATCACGATGTTGCGGGGAGTGCAGCCAGGATGGGCACATGGAAGAGCAGGTGCTCTGAGAAGCAGGAGCTATGAGGTGGGGGAAAGCGACAGAGAGTATGGGGAATCAGAGAGCCGTTCAGTGGTAAGGAAGGGACAGAAAAAATCGTTATCATTGTCAATGACAGAACATTAGGTGGAAATGTACAAAGTCCCACTATCGAGGGCCTGAGGGCTGCTGCAGATCCAGAGCCAGCCTCTGCGTGCTGCTCCCACCCCACAATGCCAGGCCGTTTGGCTTTCTCTGGGTGCCCGGGTCCTTGCATCCTTCAAGAAACCCCCATGACAAGAGGAAAGCTTGGTTAGTCTCAGTTTTATGGAAACAGAATCTATGCTAGCCTAAGTCATTTCTTAGAGATCTGGAGAATGAAAGTCAGTGGAACGTCCCTAGGCACACACACATGTGAGTATCTCAGTGTAAACGTATCTGCAGACTCCACCACAACCCAGAAGTCCTGTGAGTGTGGGACAAGCATGGCAGGTAGGGGGTGGTGGGGAGAGCGCTGAGTGCGGGGAGACCGAGGGATCAGGGAGGAAAGCACTGCCTCCCCTTCCTGGAGAGTCCAGTTGGAAGAACGCATGGGTCATGGCAGTAGAAAGTGCTACTTTTAGTTTCCTTCAGGATGTAGATGCCATTTAAAGTCAAACTATTTCCTAATACTGGTGCCCAGAAAATGATTCATTGGAGAATGCTGATGTTGTTTTCTGTGCCCGACATGAAGCAGTGTGATGCTGTTTCAGAGCAGAGGATATTGGCCCAAAGGGCAGTAACTCTGTGCTGTCCCCAAAGGCCGTTTCTGGGCAGTGTTTATCTTTTGTCTGCCTGAGACTCTCTGTGTGGCTCACTCTTCATCGTGATTCTTTGCATGCCTGTAACATGTGTCATCTACACGTATTCTTTTGGCACCCATCACCTACAGTTTTGGTTACTTCCCTTAGAGGCTTGTGTTTGTGTCTGGGGGTGTGTTACTTTCTTTGCTTCCCCAGACCCTGGATCCATATTCAGGAGTCCCTGCTCCGACACTCTGTGCTATGTGAACTTCGACAAGCCATGAACGTCCCCACACTTCTATTTCCTCACCTGTAAAATGGGAATGATGACATCTGATGATAAGCAACCATGGCCAACTTATCTAACAGAAATGAAGGTCCAATGCCAATGTTGGAGAATGCTTTGTAAATTCCGAATTGTAGTGTTCAGTGAGAAATTGATAACATTTTCTTCTTGTAAGGACTGTACTTCATAGATTTTTAATGGCTGTCTCACATCGCAACCCCAAGATAACACACTGCTGAGCAAATAGGAGGAGCTCAATAAATAATTGTAGAATGTGATCATCATTGTTCTCATCTTTACAAATTCCTTATTAATGCCGTTTTGTTGCTGCCAGATAACTCATTGTCTTCCCATGCTGACATTATATAAGTCTGGGACACACATGAACATGGGAAGACATCAGAAAGTTACATAACTGACCAGTAGAGAATAAACATCAGTTACACATAAAGGTTAAGTGCATTTTGGAGGTTAGAAAAAGTGATGAGTGAATAATTGAGATAGGAAAGTGGTTTGTGGGAACAGCTATAAGATATAGATTGAGGTAGGTGGGATTGGGGAAGCTGCTTTTATCTAATTAAGAAGACCTTCCAGAGGAAGTGAATTTTCAGGAGCAGGTAGACAAGAGGGCAGAATGGGCTTGGTGAAGAGGTGGCCAGAGAACATTCCAGACACATGAGTATCCTCCGAAGGCTGTGGGGCAGGATACCTTCAGGGTGGTTTGCCCCTCTTGACAGTCGGAATGGCTAGAGGGGTGTGTGTGTATGTGTGTATAGACATAGGGAAGAGGAGGGCAAGGGACAGATAATAAGGGTGGGAAAGAGGAAAGGGAGACCTGCTGGGGGTGATGAAGACAACGTAAGACTGATAACCTTCAGGTGTGAGATGTTTTGGAGGAGCCCTGTTGAGATTTCTTTACACTGTATCCAATAAAGTTGTCCTCAGCCTCTTTGTTTGGATTCGGCACTTGGAAATGGGGCTAGTTTAAAATCAGAGGGAGGGATAAGGCTAAGAATGTGGGCAGGGTAAAGAAACCAGGTCCCAAAATCCATATAACAACTTACAGACCTTATGCCATTTTAGTTAAACTTGGCCTAGCACCTTTGGGTTTGAAGGTTTATCATTAAATAGCTTTTATTTACTTGCTTCTCATTGTGTAAAACTGTTATAACCCCCAGGTTCCTATTTGTTCTAGGTCCCAGAAGTGAATAATTGATCATTAGGCATTGTAACATTGGTCTGGGGCTTCTGAATGTGCACATCCACTCAAAGTGAGACAGAGGATGGGCCTTCCCCCTGTCCAAGCCAAACAGCTCAGTGTCACATCCTGGCTTCACCTATTTCCATGGATCCTGCAACCCAGACATGATCTCATCAGGGCCACTCCCTAGAAGGAAGTGGGGAAGCACAGGACTATTCTGTCTCATTTTCCAAATAGAGAAACTGAGGCACTGAGCAATGAGAGAAGCTTAGTAAGGATGAGATAATGAGCTAGCTGCAGGGCTGAGAACAAACTGGGCTTTGGCTCAGAGTGGCTGCCATTCAGTACAACGTGAGTGTGTGCGTGCGTGTGTGTGTGTGTGTGTCTGTGTGCGCGCCTGCGAGCACACCTGTACATTCCCTCTCATCCTAAATCTTCCAAAGGAACACCCTGAAGATGACACAGTTTAAAAAGGGACCCCATTTTGCAAGACAGAATGTGTGACAATGAGCTAGTTATAGAACCTCTGTAAGTCCAGTGTCCTCACTTGTAAATAGTGAATAATGGTATCCATCTTTACAGTATTGTTGTAATGAGTCATTAAGGTTAGTAATGAATCTAAATATCAGGATCCAATTTCTGATCCCCAGCAAACATATGAGCCACCGGATCACAGTGCCCACTTGGTGGAGTTTAGGTACTGACCTGACACCATTCTTGGTTACCTGGTTCAGTGGTGGAAGCCATGACCTGGTCAGCCTAGAGACCAGCTAATCTAATGTGCATCTGTATTCAATTAAATTTACTTTCCTAAGTATGTTATTTCAGTGGGGGAGGAAGCTAGCTTTGAGTGCCTACTATGTGCTGGGCAATTTTCTAGGTGCTCTATGTAAATGATCCTATTGAATCCTTCTCATAGTCTTGTGACAGGTGTTACCAAAGCAAGGATTTGCACCCCCTAAGAAATAGTTACCTGAGTGTCCTGAACACAGAGTGGTAGAGGGAAACAAAACTGACATTTTAAGAATCCAAATTGAAGAGATCACAAAGCTGAATGCCGGCAAGACCAAACTCCCTCTCTCATGCCCACTGACTCTTCAACTCATTACAAGACATTGTCTTGGTAGCCATTTCATGAAGTTGGTCACACCCTTCTTCTTGCAGCTCCCTCTTTTCTGGCTTCAGCTCTTTTCTTGTTCTCTTTCCACCTCAATCTCCGTAGTCTCCACGGGGCTGCTGTTTCTCTGACTGCCTCTTAAGCATTAGCTTTCCCTTAGGGTTTATCCTCAGCTCTTTTCTCTCTTCATGTTGAGTGCTTACCTTGAGAGAGCTTTTCCCTTCCAATGCCATAGGTCACCGCCAACTCCCAGATCAGTTCCCAGTGCTTCAGACTAAACAGTCAATTACCAGTTACCTCCCAGAATTTCCTCTTGGTGTCCCTGGCAGGCACATCCAATTCTGCATGTTCAGAATTGAACTCACCATCTCTCTTCTTAACCTGCTCCTTCTCCTTTACTCCTGGCTTGACGAATGACATCACCATCAAGCTAGCCTCCCAAGCTGGAGCTGAGAGTTAGTCGAGTCCCCTCTCCACTAACAGTGGAGACCCCTCTATTTCCTTTGCCCTCCACACCCAATCTGCACCAAGTCCTGCTGACCTTCTTTCCTTCGCATCTGTTCCCCCTTGTCGTTCCCTCATCTTGATCCTAATTTTGGCCCTCGTTTTTAAACTTGGCATCTGTTTTGCTTCCCTGCAGTTCAGCTGCTGCTCCCTTTACCAGAGTGATCCTTTTATAAATCTGCAAAATTGATTGATGCCTCTGTGGCTTCCTGTCATCTTTATAATGAAGGCCAGGCTCTCCATGATCTCCCCCTATCCGCCCCTCTCCAGCTTCCTTTCTGGCCATGACCCCCACCTTCTCTTTCTCCAGGTGGGGACAGAACATCTCCAATTTGTGCTAATGCCCATCCCCCACTTGTCTGTCCAGCAAACTTCTCCTCAGCATGAAGGTCAGCTCTCTTGGGAAGACCTTCCTGGCCCATCCACCCCTTCTGCCTTTGCAAGCCTGCATCCTTGGCACACACGCCTCCCCGACTCGTCCTACCCCCTCTGTCTGGCCATAAACCTCTTGGGAGTGGTGATCATGCCTACCTACATGTTCCCCTGGTGTTTATCATAGTGTTTAGCACATAGTGGGAATTCAACCAATGCTTGTTGACCAAATGACTGAAGCAGGGTAACGGAAAATTCAAGTCCATGCTGATCTATTAATACCTGGACCTGAGGGGTGGTGAGCGCTCGTTCCCCCCGCTAGAGGGCACTCTGGTCGTGTGCTTCACTGGAGGCCGCCAGCAGTGTGGCTCCACTTGAGAGCCTTGTGAAACCAGTTACGCTCCCGTTGCTGGCAGCTTGAGCCAAGCTGCACAGACGCACTTACGGCTCAGGCCAGTCTCCTTACCAGGCGCCATCATTCTCTTCACATGGACCCTTTGTTTCTCTCATTGCCTTCCCCTCACCTCACCTCACCTCATGCTCCCCCTGGAGGTACACAACCTTCACCTATGGCACATTCAGAACTTTCCCTACTTCCTTTAGCGGTGGCCAATAATATCTGAAATAACTTCAGCTAAGACCCTAATTAATGCCCATTCCTGAGGGTATCTTCCTCCCGTTGGGTTAGTTGCGACTTACCAATTGCTTTTAATGCCTTTGAGTGACATGGGACAGTGATGTGTCCTGGTGGTGGGGATATTTTTGATGGGAAGGATGGGGTTGCCCTAGAGCCCCTCAAGCCACCCCACACATTGGCCTTCCTAGGAGTGCTCGGCCCGGCCTGTCGTGCTAAGGGCCCGCGTCCATCGGCGTTCCACTCACAACATGCCTGTCTATGGGAGTGTGGTGGGCCCTCGGGAAGTTAGTGTCCAGTTTCGAACAGAGTTGTACTTTTTATTTTTATTTTTTAAGAAAATGTGGTAAAAGTAATGCGTTATTCAGCTTCATTCATAAAGCTTCTTTTTCATGGAGTTCCACAGTCTTATGTGTTGTGAAACCACACTTGAATTATTGTGGATAATTACTGTTATCCACAATAATTGTGCATCTCTTTTTAAATACTGTGGGAATTACTCAAGGGTGATATCAAAAGGAATGGCACATCGGAGTGCTGGGGCTCTGGGAGCTGTGCCATTGGAGGGTCAGTTGAAGAAATGGGGATGGTGTAGACTGGAGAAGAAAAGACGTTAGAGAAGTATGACAGCTTCCTGACATGCAATTGCTTCTATTTCCATCAACATGTTATAAAGAATTAAAAAAATAAGTGTTGTCAGTATTCAAGAAGCTCCTGGGATCCCTTTTGTAGAGCAGAATCTGGGGAGTGGGGTAAGACAGGAAACAACAGAAAATTAAAAAGCCAGAGAGGCTGAGAATATCCACCATCGTTAGTTGTGCAGGATGGGGGTGGGGGCCTCGTGGAGAAAGGCTGCAGCCTGCTTGCGGGCTTGGTTGGGAATGGTCAGAAGAGGGAGAGTTTTGGGAGCCTCTACACCAAGTAGGAGATCCAAAGAGAAATATGAGGAAAGAGGATTGTAAGAGGATGATTGCTTTTTAGTAATTTTTGAGAACTCCCAGCATGTTTTGAATTGCATTTTCACCTACTCTAGGTTGTTAGACTCTTATTTGAATGAGATTTTATTGAGACAGGAATACATGGAAAGCTGGGATTACCTGGGTTAAATGAGGAAGCATTTTTCTAATAACCAGTCAAGAGCAGGCCAGGCTTCCTCACCAGGATGAGTTGAGACCTACTGAGTTTGGATGAGCACCTGTAAGGAATGTAGGGGTGTTCTGCCCTGGGTGGAAGGCTGTGATGGCTTCTAGGATCCCTTTCAATTCTGAGGTTCTATGACTTCATGAAAACAAGACATTGCTGGACAAGTTTGAGTGGCCCACCTTCCTACCTGCCTATCCCACAGTCTGAAGTGGCATTTATGAAAAGCTGGGAACACACAAGGAGACAATGGGTTTCCAGCCTATGGTG
This sequence comes from Gorilla gorilla gorilla, assembly GCF_029281585.2. NCBI lineage: Eukaryota > Metazoa > Chordata > Mammalia > Primates > Hominidae > Gorilla > Gorilla gorilla. Next base: position 119,548,324 of record NC_073224.2, read on the forward strand.
AACAGTTCTTTTCTGGCAGCTAATTTAGCTCTAGAAGATTCCAGTTCCCACCAAAACATTGAGAGATCATCCTGTAGTTTGGGGCACACAATCAGAACAGTTAAATAAAAATGCAAGTGATTAGTTTTACATCTGCTGGGGACATTCCATGGCCAGCTACATAGAAGTCTAGGCATTCTATGTCTCCAGCCCTAGGAGCTGGGGATACAAGTGTCACTGAGACATAGCTCTTATTCTTGAGGCATTCATCATCTGTGGAAGAGAGAGCCATGGAAACCAGTGATTACAATCCAGTGTCCCAGCATAGATAGAAATATGCATAAGGAGGGGGTCATGGGAGGGGAGGACAGCTTTGCTGCAGAGGCTGTTTTTGAGCAAGTTTGAAAGAGTAAATGTGGTCTACCAATGAGGCTTACCAAGAGCAAGGCTATGGAAAAGGCATTCCAGGCAGACAAAGCACCATGGGCTTAGGAGCAGATATGTGAGGCCAAATAATGTATTAGGGGAGGTGAGGCCAGGGAGGGGTGGTCTGGCTGGATCCTGAAGGTCTAGTTTTGAAGTTGTATGACATGAGACTGCAGAGCTGTGAAGGGCTTTGTCTTCCATGCTAAGGAGTGTCAGCTTTATCCTACAGAGGTTTTGGATTCCTGAAGCATTTTAATCCTACCCCTTTGTGGTGAGCAAATGGAGGATGGATTGGAGGGGTGTGAATGAGTGTGTACACATGTAAACACACATTTATGGTTGTGCATGGTCCAGATAAGGGCCCAGGGGCATGGGGAAACTTCCCAAGCAGAGAGTTTCATGATCTGTTTCTAAACCAAGCTTCTATCCCCAAATTGTTTCACTTTATTCTTGTGGAATAATAAAAAAAGTCATTTAGCTCAATTATCTCATTTGACAGAGTTGGAAATTGAGGCCGCAAGAGGGACAGTTCCTTGCCCAAGGCTACATAGCTAGGGATTGGCAGATCCCATGGATTGTTGGCTCTTGATCCAGTGCTTTCTTTATGATGTCATTCTGTTTTCTGAAATTCTCTGATACCCATAGGACAACGTTCTAGCTCTGGAGAATGGCTGATAAGGCTTTGGCAATCTGGGCACAACTGTCTTTCTTCCCCATTAGGTCCCCAGCACATAGTATGCCTGGGAACATCTCTATGCCTCACTTTAAAAATCTCCTGATTCTACTCTTCCTGAAGAACTCCTACTTCCTCTTTAAGGTCCAGGGCAAATGTCACCACCTCTCATCTGAAGCGGTCCCTTAGCTCAGTGACTCCTCTGGGCAAAACAAATCATGCATCCTCCGTGTTTGTAAAGCACCCAATATGGCAGGTTTATTAGCTTCCTGCTCCATGAGTCTGCAGGCTCCTTGAAGAAAGGCATCATTTCTATCTGCTTCCTGGTTGTAGCTCCAGTGCCTAGCATGGTACCTGGCACATACTAGATGTCCACAAAGTGTTTGTTGAATGACTAAATTAATGAATGTATCAATTAAAAGTCTCACCTCAAATCCCTTCATGTGGGTCTATTGTGAGGTCCTTGGGGCTCTAACTGAGTCCATGATTTTCTTATTTTAAAAATCATGAAGTGGCCGATGCTGGTGTTCTCAGTAGAAACACATTAGAGTTGGAAAACTTTCTATGCATTTCTTTTCTCTAAAGCAAAGTGAAGGTGGAGACTCTGGGCTCATTGCTCCTTTGTAATTCCTCTGTATTATACTGAACTGAGGAAGTTAATTTTCCCTGAATACTTTCGGCACTGTAGAATTTTTTTTTTTCTCGTGACTAACTTAAAGCTATTCTTACAGTTTAGATTTGTTTTGGGTCTTTAGGGGAAAAATTATCTTGCTTTTTTTTTTTTTTTAAATTTCTTCCTTCTCCTTCTCAAATTCCATGCTTGTTTAGTCTTGTTTAAACAATTAGATTCACTTTAAGAAAGCTAAAATTGGAGCCACTATGGGGCAGCACTCCTGCTCAGCCATCTTTTCCTCTCCAGAAGAGCCTTTTTAATCTGAGTCCTTTTGCCAACTGATAAACACCTCATGAGCAGCACCCAGGCCGTGTCTTTCCAAGAGTTAGCTGTTTCTGGATGGAGATGACTTGTTCTTTGTTTGAGGGAGAGCTATTTACAATTTTTTTTTTCATTGGATTGAAACTCCTGGGCTTGGTGCAGGCAAAGCTGAGAGAGGATGACCGTGGGGCCTAGGTGGATGCCATGTGTGAGCAGAAGACCTGCTTGGGTTGTAGATATGTGGACACCTCCTTCCCTCACCGGCTTCATTTTTGCCTGAGCCTCAGCTTCCTGTCAGCTGGTGGTTGTGGGCAGGAGGTTACACATGGCACTGAAGCCCTGGAGCCCAGTGGTATTAAGTGGGAACAGAAGTGTCTTCCTAGAGCTCAGGGAAGTCTGAGGACGGTTTATGTGGAGTAACAGCCATCTGGGAAGCTGAATTCAGAAAGTGATTGCAGGGAATGGAAAGGAGTGGTATTTTTGGATCACCTTGCAAGCTTGAGGAATTGGGCTGGACATGTTCAAAACGTATTTTCATTTAGTCCTTGTGATAATGATCACTACCATTTGCTGAGCACTTAGCTTACACCAGGCAAATTACACACATGTTTACATTCTGTCCTCAAAATGTTCCCCAGGGAGGACCTGATATTATTTCCATTTTACAGAATTGGAAACTGAAGCTTGGAGAAATTGGGTTTAAAGAGCTTGCCCAAGGGTGGGAACCAGACTAAGCTCAACATCCTGTGCCCTCCACCAAGTCTACCCAGGCAGGGGGCTGAGGTCTTGAAAGTCAAGAGGGATTTTCAGAATACCATAAAATATGACCTATTGATTTTCCTCAAATGAGCAAAGAACAATTTCCCTAGCAAACAAATGATTATATTCTGTGTACACATTATTAAACCACAAGCAGCCTGGGGCCACAAAAAAGCCAGGTGTTGAAGGACAAATGCACATTAGTTTCTGAGTTTTTTCCTTAATAGTTTCTACTCATTCATTGTTTTGTCTTACGCTAGTTCTGGCTAACAGGCAAGTGCTAACAGGCACTGAGGGTGGAACAAAAATTGAAAAAAGTCTATATGTTCAATTTTTTTTTAGTGCATCAGGAAAGCTGATAATATTTAAGCAGTGTACCCCCCAGGCGTGCTTCCAGAACTCCACCGTTATTGATTCTGAGCAATACTGAGCATGAATGTTGAAAGCAGGTGTTTGCGGGGGAAGGCTTTTTCCAAAGAATGATCTTTCTTCTGAGGTCTGACGATGTTGCACACCATTTTATGGGCAGATAATTTATCTCCTGTGTCCTTTTGCTTAAGGTTATTACCAAATTTGAAATGCTCAGGGACATTCTTGGGCCTATGAATGTGGCCTGAGTGTGCTAGAATAGGGGTGGAGGTGGAAAGGTGCTATTTCCCTGGAATTTTAGAAACGGTTGGGGATAATGCCTTAAGTGGACCACTGCACTCCCAGAAATTACCTAGTTAATCATCTTCTTCTTGGGAAGTTCTCCAACAGGCAGACTCACAGACCATCATTTTATCTAACTTGCAAACATTCTCCCTGGGGGAGAACAAGAGCACTCTGGTGTGTCTTCCTGTCATCATTCCTCACAAGGGCTTTGAAGGTGTGAGCACTGCAGATTCCCACAGTGTTCGGAAGGATAGGGCTCTCTCTGCTTTACTGCTGTTATTATGCACAAGATCAGCTCTGTTGACAAAATCTCATGTGGACCTCCTGTTACTCCCTTCCTTTGGATGGTAAGGGTGGGTGCATGCGTTGGGTGGAGGAATGATACCAAAGCTACAGCAATGCCAGTGCATTTCTCCAAATCATCTCTATTAAGTCTCTAGAGTGAACAGGGACTGGGCCCCAGATGATAAGGCACTAATGAAATGATCGTGCTGTACTTTGCACTTGTGTAAAAGAACAGATGTTAAATAACAACAATAATAATAATAGTAATATGATTTTGGTTTGGAGCTGAGGCCTCAGAATTTCAGAGATGGAACACATATGGAATACATTCATAGCTCTGTATAATACTCTACAAACTGATTGGGTTCAGATGAGAAACATTTGTCAGTGAAGTTCCCATTACTGGGTGGGGTGGGGTCTGATTTGGGCTTTTACTGGAGGGGCTGCCTTAGGAGACAAGATGCTATTGTTAGCTGTGACAGTGGGAAATGTACTGCAGGCAATTCTCTTTATCTTCACATATGTTCTAAGCCAAGGAATTGTTGAAGTGGTTTGTTTCAGTCTGCTATACAGAAGGTATGATGGATCAAATAGGAAATTCTTAGTAGGAGATCTGCTCAAGTTGCATATAGGTCATGAGAATTTAAATTTCAAGTTCATCCCCATAAGGCCCCCGCTATTCTCTTGCCAGTAATGGGATATTGACTTTGGTGAAGTTATTGCAGGTTTGGGTAATCTAAAAGACCATATGTGATGAGTTCCAACATACTGATGGTTGGTTGTGGTAAATTGTGGTGGTGTTTGGGTGCAGTATACATAATAACAAAGCCTCTGTCATTCTAGTATCTGGGCTGGGCACCACTTTCATGATAAGGTAAACCACCATGTGACTACATGTTTGCTCTGGGAAAGAGAAAGTTGAAGGTTTCCCCAGAGGGCTCTGTCCCTGGAGTTTCCTGGTCCTCTGTGGTTTGGCTTCCCCACTTGGGTGGTCTTAGTGATCTGCTATTTTTATCCGGTTTCCTTGCTTCTATTTTAATCATCATCACTACCAGTCATTGTTTTATGTTCCAGTGGAAATTTTACAAATATTTGAAAATGAAATTGAGTTAGAGGTTTATCAAATAGAGATGTTTGCCACAGTTAGGGAGTATTTTAACATACGCATAAAATTACAAAATCAAAGTCTATTTTAAGCAGGTTTATCCTTTGTGACATGAATTGGGTTTTCAAGTTTTGTTTTATAAAACTCAGCTTTTGCAGAAATTCTCAGGGGTATGGGTAGATAAGAGACCTTCAAAGAGTCTGGAGGAGAAGGGTGCTGGGAGCTGGAGCCAGTGGGGGGCTGTTGAGGAAGAAGTCAACAATGGGAAAATGGACAATTAACAGACGTTAGACATTCAGATGGATGATGTAACAACCACCATTATAGTAAAAAAAAATCATCATTGATATGATCTTTTATCTAGAAAAACCTAAGTACTCCACCAAAAAACTCTTATATTTGGTAAATGAATTCAGTAAACTTTCAGTATACAAAATCAATGTATAAAAATCAGTGGTGTTTTTATACACCAACAGTGATTTGGTTGAGAACCAAATCAAGAAGGCAATTACAGAAGCTACACATACACAGAAACCCTAAGAATATATTTAACCAAGGAGGTGAAAAGATCTCTACAAGGAAAACTACAAAACCCTGAAATTATGTTGACATAAACAAATGGAAAAACATCCCATGCTTATGGATCAGAAGAGTTAATACTGTTAAAATGACCATACTACCCAAAGCAATAAACAGATTCAATGCATTCCCTATCAAAATACCATGCCATTTTTCACAGAATTAGTAAAAAGAATCCTAAAATTCATATGGAACAACAACAACAACAACAAAAAAAAACAGCTCAAATAGCCACAGCAATCTTTAAGCAAAAAGAACAAAGCTGGAGGCATCACATTTTCTGACTTCAAATTGTACTACAAGGCTATAGTAACCAAAACAGCATGGTGCTGGTATAAAAATAGACAAATCAATCAATAGAAAAGACTAGAATACCCAGAAATAAATTTACATATTTACAGCCAACTGATCTTTGACAAAGTTGATATGAACATACACTGGAGAAAGGACACCCTTTTCAACTAATGTGCTGGGAAGGTGGACTTGCCATATACAAAAGAATGAAACTGGATCTCTATCTCTCGCCATGTACAAAAATCAACTCAAGATGGATAAAAGACTTAAATGTGAAACCTGAAATCATAAAAGTAAAAGAAGAAAACCTGAGGAAAATTCTTCTGGACATTGGTCTAGGCAAATAATTCATGACTAAAACCTCAAAAACACAGGCAATAAAAACAAAAATAGACAAATTAGACTTAATTAAACTAAAAAGCTTCTACACAGCAAAAGAAATAATCAACAGAGTCAACAACCTGCGGAGCAGGATAAAATATTTGCAAACTATGCATTCTATACATCTGACAGGAGACTAATATCCAGAATTGACAAGGAACTCAAACAACTCAATGACAACAGAACCCCCAACAATCCCGTTAAAAAGTGATCAAAGAACATCAGTGGACATTTTTCAAAAGAAGACATATAGATGGCCAACAGACATATGAAAAAATGCTCAACATCATAAATCATCAGAGAAATGCAAATTAATACCCCAATGAGATATCATATTAGACTGGTTAGAATGGCTATTATCAAACAGACAAAAAATAACGGATGATGGCAAAGATGTGGAGAAAAGGGAGCTCTTATACATTGTTCATGGGAATGTAAATTAGTACAACCTATATGGGAAATAGTATGGAGATTTTTGAAAGCACTAAAAATAGAGCTACCTTTGGATCCAGTAATCCCACTTCTGTCTATCTACTCAAAGGGAATAAATTATTATATCAAAGTATACCTGCACCCATATGTTTATCACAGCACTATTCATAATAGCAAAGATGTGAAATCAACCTAAGTTTCTGTCAGCAGATGATTAAAGAAAATGTGGTATATATATATATACATGCAGTAAAATACTACTCAGCCATAAAAAAGAATGAAATTATGTCTTTTGCAGCAGCATGGATGGACCTGGAGGCCATTATCTTAAGTGAAACAAGTCATACACAGAAAGACAAATATTACATGTTCTTGCTTATAAGTGGGAGCTAAATAATGTGTATATCTGTACATGGAGTGTGGAACGATAAACAATGGAGACTCAGAGGGTAAGCGGGTGGGAAAGGAGGACGAGAAATTACTTATGGAAGATGGCCGAATAGGAACAGCTCCAGTCTACAGCTCCCAGCGTGAGCGACGCAGAAGACGGGTGATTTCTGCATTTCCATCTGAGGTACCGCATTCATCTCACTAGGGAGTGCCAGACAGTGGGCGCAGGTCAGTGGGTGCACCGTGTGCAAGCCGAAGCAGGGCGAGGCATTGCCTCACTCGGGAAGCGCAAGGGGTCAGGGAGTTCCCTTTCTGAGTCAAAGAAAGAGGTGACAGACGGCACCTGGAAAATTGGGTCACTCCCACCCGAATACTGCGCTTCTCCGACGGGCTTAAAAAACGGCGCACCACGAGATTATATCCAGCACCTGGCTCGGAGGGTCCTACGCCCACGGAGTCTCGCTGATTGCTAGCACAGCAGTCTGAGATCAAACTGCAAGGCGGCAGCGAGGCTGGGGGAGGGGCGACCGCCATTGCCCAGGCTTGATTAGGTAAACAAAGCAGCCGGGAAGCTCGAACTGGGTGGAGCCCACCACAGCTCAAGGAGGCCTGCCTGCCTCTGTAGGCTCCACCTCTGGGGGCAGGGCACAGACAAACAAAAAGACAGCAGTAACCTCTGCAGACTTAAATGTCCCTGTCTGACAGCTTTGAAGAGAGCAGTGGTTCTCCCAGCACGCAGCTGGAGATCTGAGAACAGGCAGACTGCCTCCTCAAGTGGGTCCCTGACCCCTGACCCCCGGGCAGCCTAACTGGGAGGCACCCCCCAGCAGGGGCACACTGACACCTCACATGGCAGGGTATTCCAACAGACCTGCAGCTGAGGGTCCTCTCTGTTAGAAGGAAAACTAACAAACAGAAAGGACATCCACACCAAAAACCCATCTGTACATCACCATCATCAAAGACCAAAAGTAGATAAAAACACAAAGATGGGGAAAAAACAGAGCAGAAAAACTGGAAACTCTAAAAAGCACAGTGCCTCTCCTCCTCCAAAGGAACGCAGTTCCTCACCAGCAACGGAACAAAGCTGGATGGAGAATGATTTTGACGAGCTGAGAGAAGAAGGCTTCAGACGATCAAATTACTCTGAGCTACGGGAGGACATTCAAACCAAAGGCAAAGAAGTTGAAAACTTTGAAAAAAATTTAGAAGAATGTATAACTAGAATAACCAATACAGAGAAGTGCTTAAAGGAGCTGATGAAGCTGAAAACCAAGGCTTGAGAACTACGTGAAGAATGCAGAAGCCTCAGGAGCCGATGCGATCAACTGGAAGAAAGGGTATCAGCGATGGAAGATGAAATGAATGAAATGAAGCGAGAAGGGAAGTTTAGAGAAAAAAGAATAAAAAGAAATGAGCAAAGCCTCCAAGAAATATGGGACTATGTGAAAAGACCAAATCTATGTCTGATTGGTGTACCTGAAAGTGATGGGGAGAATGGAACCAAGTTGGAAAACACTCTTCAGGATATTATCCAGGAGAATTTCCCCAATCTAGCAAGGCAGGCTAACGTTCAGATTCAGGAAATACAGAGAACGCCACAAAGATACGTCTCAAGAAGAGCAACTCCAAGACACATAATTGTCAGATTCACCAAAGTTGAAATGAAGGAAAACATGTTAAGGGCAGCCAGAGAGAAAGGTCGGGTTACCCTCAAAGGGAAGCCCATCAGACTAACAGAGGATCTCTTGGCAGAAACCCTACAAGCCAGAAGAGAGTGGGGGCCAATATTCAACATTCTTAAAGAAAAGAATTTTCAACCCAGAATTTCATATCCAGCCAAACTAAGCTGCATAAGTGAAGGAGAAATAAAATACTTTACAGACAAGCAAATGCTGAGAGACTTTGTCACCACCAGGCCTGCCTTACAAGAGCTCCTGAAGGAAGCACTCAACATGGGAAGGAACAACCAGTACCAGCCGCTGCAAAATCATGCCAAAATGTAAAGACCATCGAGACTAGGAAGAAACTGCATCAACTAACGAGCAAAATAACCAGCTAATATCATAATGACAGGATCAAATTCACATATAACAATATAAACTTTAAATGTAAATGGACTAAATGCTCCAATTAAAAGACACAGACTGGCAAATTGGATAAAGAGTCAAGACCCATCAGTGTGCTGTATTCAGGAAACCCATCTCACTTGTAGAGACACACATAGGCTCAAAATAAAAGGATGGAGGAAGATCTACCAAGCCAACGGAAAACTAAAAAAGGCAGGGGTTGCAATCCTAGTCTCTGATAAAACAGACTTTAAACCAACAAAGATCAAAAGAGACAAAGAAGGCCATTACATAATGGTAAAGGGATCAATTCAACAAGAAGAGCTAACTATCCTAAATATATATGCACCCAATACAGGAGCACCAAGATTCATAAAGCAAGTCCTGAGTGACCTACAAAGAGACTTAGACTCCCACACATTAATAATGGGAGACTTTAACACCCCACTGTCAACATTACACAGATCAACGAGACAGAAAGTCAACAAGGATACCCAGAAATTGAACTCAGCTCTGCACCAAGCGGACCTAATAGACATCTACAGAACTCTCCACCCCAAATCAACAGAATAGACATTTTTTTCAGCACCACACCACACCTATTCCAAAATTGACCACATACTGGGAAGTAAAGCTCTCCTCAGCAAATGTAAAAGAACAGAGATTATAACAAACTATCTCTCAGACCATAGTGCAATCAAACTAGAGCTCAGGATTAAGAATCTCACTCAAAACCGCTCAACTACATGGAAACTGAACAACCTGCTCCTGAATGACTACTGGGTACATAATGAAATGAAGGCAGAAATAAAGATGTTCTTTGAAACCAACGAGAACAAAGACACAACATACCAGAATCTCTGGGATGCATTCAAAGCAGTGTGTAGAGGGAAATTTATAGCACTAAATGCCCACAAGAGAAAGCAGGAAAGATCCAAAATTGACACCCTAACATCACAATTAAAAGAACTAGAAAAGCAAGAGCAAACACATTCAAAAGCTAGTGGAAGGCAAGAAATAACTAAAATCAGAGCAGAACTGAAGGAAATAGAGACACAAAAAACCCTTCAAAAAATTAATGAATCCAGGAGCTGGTTTTTTGAAAGGATCAACAAAAATGATAGACCGCTAGCAAGACTAATAAGGAAAAAAAGAGAGAAGAATCAAATAGATGCAATAAAAAATGATAAAGGGGATATCACCACCGATCCCACAGAAATACAAACTACCATCAGAGAATACTACAAACACCTCTACGCAAATAAACTAGAAAATCTAGAAGAAATGGATAAATTCCTGGACACATACACTCTCCCAAGACCAAACCAGGAAGAAGTTGAATCTCTGAATAGACCAATAACAGGATCTGAAATTGTGGCAATAATCAATAGCTTACCAACCAAAAAGAGTCCAGGACCAGATGGATTCACAGCCGAATTCTACCAGAGGTACAAGGAGGAACTGGTACCATTCCTTCTGAAACTATTCCAATCAATAGAAAAAGAGGGGATCCTCCCTAACTCATTTTATGAGGCCAGCATCATTCTGATACCAAAGCCAGGAAGAGACACAACCAAAAAAGAGAATTTTAGACCAATATCCTTGATGAACATTGATGCAAAAATCCTCAATAAAATACTGGCAAACCGAATCCAGCAGCACATCAAAAAGCTTATCCACCATGATCAAGTGGGCTTCATCCCTGGGATGCAAGGCTGGTTCAATATACGCAAATCAATAAATGTAATCCAGCATATAAACAGAGCCAAAGACAAAAACCACATGATTATCTCAATAGATGCAGAAAAAGCCTTTGACAAAATTCAACAACCCTTCATGCTAAAAACTCTCAATAAATTAGGTATTGATGGGACATATTTCAAAATAATAAGAGGTATCTGTGACAAACCCACGGGCAATATCATACTGAATGGGCCAAAACTGGAAGCATTCCCTTTGAAAACTGGCACAAGACAGGGATGCCCTCTCTCACCACTCCTATTCAACATAGTGTTGGAAGTTCTGGCCAGGGCAATTAGGCAGGAGAAGGAAGTAAAGGGTATTCAATTAGGAAAAGAGGAAGTCAAATTGTCCCTGTTTGCAGACGACATGATTGTATATCTAGAAAACCCCATTGTCTCAGCCCAAAATCTCCTTAAGCTGATAAGCAACTTCAGCAAAGTCTCAGGATACAAAATCAATGTACAAAAATCACAAGCATTCTTATACACCAATAACAGACAAACAGAGAGCCAAATCATGAGTGAACTCCCATTCACAATTGCTTCAAAGAGAATCAAATACCTAGGAATCCAACTTACAAGGGATGTGAAGGACCTCTTCAAAGAGAACTACAAAACACTGCTCAAGGAAATAAAAGAGGATACAAACAAATGGAAGAACATTCCATGCTCATGGGTAGGAAGAATCAATATCGTGAAAATGGCTATACTGCCCAAGGTAATTTACAGAATCAATGCCATCCCCATCAAGCTACCAATGAGTTTCTTCACAGAATTGGAAAAAACTACTTTAAAGTTCATATGGAAACAAAAAAGAGCCCACATCACCAAGTCAATCCTAAGCCAAAAGAACAAAGCTGGAGGCATCACACTACCTGACTTCAAACTATACTACAAGGCTACAGTAACCAAAACAGCATGGTACTGGTACCAAAACAGAGATATAGATCAATGGAACAGAACAGAGCCCTCAGAAATAACGCCGCATATCTACAACTATCTGATCTTTGACAAACCTGAGAAAAACAAGCAATGGGGAAAGGATTCCCTATTTAATAAAAGGTGCTGGAAAAACTGGCTAGCCATATGTAGAAAGCTGAAACTGGATCCCTTCCTTACACCTTATACAAAAATCAATTCAAGATGGATTAAAGACTTAAATGTTAGACCTAAAACCATAAAAACCCTAGAAGAAAACCAAGGCATTACCATTCAGGACATAGGCATGGGCAAGGACTTCATGTCTAAAACACCAAAAGCAATGGCAACAAAAGACAAAATTGACAAATGGGATCTAATTAAACTAAAGAGCTTCTGCACAGCAAAAGAAACTACCATCAGAGTTAACAACCTACAGGCAACCTACAAAATGGGAGAAAATTTTCGCAACCTACTCATCTGACAAAGGGCTAATATCCAGAATCTACAATGAACTCAAACAAATTTACAAGAAAAAAACAAACAACCCCATCAAAAAGTGGGCGAAGGACATGAACAGACACTTCTCAAAAGAAGACATTTATGCAGCCAAAAAACACATGAAAAAATGCTCACCATCACTGGCCATCAGAGAAATGCAAATCAAAACCATAATGAGATACCATCTCACACCAGTTAGAATGGCAATCATTAAAAAGTCAGGAAACAACAGGTGCTGTAGAGGATGTGGAGAAATAGGAACACTTTTACACTGTTGGTGGGACTGTAAACTAGTTCAACCATTGTGGAAGTCAGTGTGGCGATTCCTCAGGGATCTAGAACTAGAAATACCATTTGACCCAGCCGTCCCATTACTGGGTATGTACCCAAAGGATTATAAATCATGCTGCTATAAAGACACATGCACACGTATGTTTATTGTGGCATTATTCACAATAGCAAACACTTGGAACCAACCCAAATGTCCAACAATGATAGACTGGATCAAGAAAATGTGGCACATATACACCATGGAATACTATGCAGCCATAAAAAATGATGAGTTCATGTCCTTTGTAGGGACATGGATGAAATTGGAAATCATCATTCTCAGTAAACTATCGCAAGAACAAAAAACCAAACACCACATATTCTCACTCATAGGTGGGAATTGAACAATGAGATCACATGGACACAGGAAGGGGAATATCATACTCTGGGGACTGTTGCGGGGTGGGGGGAGGGGGGAGGGATAGCATCGGGAGATATACCTAATGCTAGATGACGAGTTAGTGGGTGCAGCGCACCAGCATGGCACATGTATACATATGTAACTAACCTGCACAATGTGCACATGTACCCTAAAAGTTAAAGTTAATAATAAAAAAAAAAGAAATTACTTATGGGGACAGGGTACATTATTTGGGTGATGGATACCCTAAAAGCCCTGACTTCACCATATGCAGTCTATGGATGTAAACAAAATTATACTCATACCTCATAAATTTATACAAATAAAAAAAGACAGAAGAAGAAAATAAAATCATCATGAAGTGCTTTTGTATGCCACTAATAGAAACATGGGGATGACTGATATGGCCAAATCTAGGAAAAGAGTCAGGTAAGCTAGTGTTTCTTATCTTATCAAAACAAAAGGGCTTCCTGGAGGAGATGAAGCATTTGGAATGGTGGATGGGAAGAATGCTGTCTGAGCAAGAGGGCAAGGAGGTTGGACTTCCTCCGGTGTGGGCTGTTCTTGTACTATTTACTTAAAAAAAACTTCACTATCTTTGTTAGTCTTTGGTCTAGTTAAAATATTCCAAAGCAGTAGAAGAGTTTTAGCAGAAAGTTATGCTAACTTCCAGCAGGGTAAACCCTCCCTTCACAGTTTAAGCCACCCTCTCTCTACGGACTTCGGACCTCGACCTCCTGCTTGAGTCCCTGCTGTGAATTTCACTGTTTGTTGAACTTTTCCAATTGCACATCCATTTGGTATCTCACATTTGAAATGTGCAAAATAAAATGTTCTTATCAGTTCTCCTCTTTTTTCTTTCCTGACATCCAATTTTACTCTGAAATGCATTTCACAACCTTCTTATGATTTTCATTCCTGTCACCACTACCACAATCCTCTTTTGAGACCAGCTTACTTCATAACAGTGTACTACCATGGCCATATTTCCCATTGCCCTGCCCCACATTCTCACTTCTCTCATATTCTGAATAGCTTCTCATATATAGTCCAGTTTAATAAATGTTAACTAAGTGCTTAGCATGTGCACAAGGTCTGGCACTTGTAGGCTTTTGATAAATGTGTCCTATATTACACCAACTGAGATGCATATGATCTCTTTCAGGATGACAAATACAAAGTCATAAAATAGAAAGAACTGAACAAAGGGAAGGGAGAGATTAGTACAAAAGAAGAGGACAGAAAAGAACTTTCCAGCCAGTATGGGATAGTGGGCTATGTGCTGAAGGAGGATCTGGGAGTCATTGCTCATCAGTGGTAGAATTGCAGCCAAGTGCAACCCTGTGCACTTTAGGTAACAGACCGTGGGCAAGTTATTCACTATCTCTGGACAACAGTGTTCTCATTTGTAGAGCGATAATTAAACACTAGATCGTCACCAAGGTCCTTCCTAGAGGGACAATTCTTTGATCATTTTGCTGACTTTTTGTCATTTTCCAGTTCTGCCTATGGGCTTAGAATTGGGGTGATGATAAAAAATTTAGTTCTGAAATAAGCAAGTCAATAACTTGCCTGAAAATTTGAGTCCTTGAGTTAGTAAACATGACAATAGGCATGCCAGTTCATATTGAGCTAACAGACAGATGCACAAGTGATATGCTCCTGCAAGACTTTAATCTGCATCACTATTCTTGGGAGTGATGTTGATGATTATGGCTAGCCACCAGGAAGGGTGTGTATGTAAGGTCCCTAACCTGGAGCAGTACTTAGTCACCACCCCTGTGCTCCTGTAAGAGTTCACCTTATTCTTGACTCTCAACTCCTAAAGTTCTACTATAATCCTTGTTTATAATGCTCTAAACAGTGCTTTGAAAGGCCCAGGCAATACACTATGCTAGTCTATCAGATACATCCTGGGACATGGTTAGTTAAGGTCACCAAACTGAGACACAGAGAGGCTACTGTCATTCTGAACACTGCCTTCTGGAAATCTGGCTCCAGAGTATGTATTAACTCAACTGTCGTAAGAGAAATCATGAGATCAAAACAACTCCAACTTTAAATATTACTTAGAGTCTTATTTTAAATTGGCTAATGTTGAGTACATGGCCTAACTTCCCTGGCTCATTAAATGCCAAAATATTACTTTTGAGGAGCAGCACTAGGGGTCTGGAAATCATCTCAGGAAAAATAAATCATATGTCTTTTAATTCTTCCCAAACCTGGGAAGAGTTATTGTCATCAAGGATAATAAATTTTATCAGCCTAACAAGTCTAGGAAAAGTTAATTTTAGTCCCGGGATAAGATTAATAGAAGGAAATCATTCATAAGCATTCTTTGCTCTTCCAGCCAAGTTAATTTTCTCTCAGCATTCTCTCTCTCCATGCAACTTTTTCTTTCCTTCACCTCTATCAGCTTTTGCCTCTCAGGTTTTGACTCTTCTCTATCAGGACTTGAACTTCACCCACTCTTCATAGAACTCTGTTATTGGTGCTCTCCCAAACTCATTCCCTTTGAAGTTTTTCATTATCAAGATATCCAATTGGAAGATCACACAGTTGTGTGATAGTGGACAAGACTCTTAACCCCTGTGTCTCATTATGTTTAATCTTTGAAATGAGAGTGTAGACTATGAAGGACCTGTCTAACTCTAAGAGCTATGGTTCAAGATGTGGAAATTTGTATACATTTTCCTTCTTTGTAGGAACTAGATTGAAGATTCAGATATAAGGGGAACAGAAACAGATCTGCAGCTCTGTTTGAATAGAAATAAAACATAGAAGACACATTTTGATCCCTCTCTTCAAAGTGGATTACCCTCTTCTTCAAATTAATGCTATCTCTATTCTTCCTGATATCCATCCTGTAAGGTCAGGGTCATTTTGACTATTTCCATTCCTATAGGCTCCATTCCCATTTAAGGTCACCATGGTGTGAACTGTAGTATTAGGTTGAACCATATTAAATTGCCTTTATTTTGCAGGTCAAAAATGGTCTGATATTAGCAGTTTCATCTGGTCAACCTAGTACACAAGCCTTTATTGAAACTCTTCCCTCAGTCTTGCCACTATTGTTATGCCGTCTCTCCTACCATATCCCTTTGACCAGCTGACAAGCTTCTACTCATCTTCCCAGGTTTTGCTCAGGTATGAACTTCATCTCTGCAACTTTCTCTGATCTCTTGGAGTACTTGTATTCATAGTACTTCACATACTTCATTTGTGATGTCAGGGTACCAGTAGGAAACACATGGCATACTCAAGTTGGGGAAATAAAGGAGAGTTTAATGAGGGCACCATTTATAAATATGCGGTCATAATGAAGGGGAACTAGCAAGTGATGTTGAAACACCTGTTTCAACAGCAGGGAGCTATTGCTCACCCCAGGGCCTGAAGAAGCAAGATGAAAGAGAAATTACTGCTTCCTGGAGAGAGCCATAGGAGAACCGAAGAGAGGCCTACACTTAGGAGTTGTGGCCCTCAGTAGAGAAATGCTTCCATTTGTAACCTGCAAGCCAGCAGGGAGGAAATCAGTAAAGAAACACCCTGTTTTTTCCTCTCTTCTTGTCATGTCATCTCTGCCTCTGCTTCCAACTTGCCAGACCCAGTTTAGCCAGAGGCAAGAATCCTGTTGTCCTCACAGGTCAGCTTCCCAGGGCTAGAGCAGGATGGAAGGGGATCTGCTGAAAGTCAGAGATGCTTCTGTGTCAGCAACTGGCCAAGGTGAGTTGGTGACCTTACTGCCAACTTTTGTTTATCATAAATTTCCATTTGCATCTTGAAGAAGAAGGCACATCTGGCAGAATTAGACAATTTATCCTTTGTGAGGGAAACAGGAGCTTGGAGCATGTTTCAAGAGAGATAATTCACATTCATTTTTTTAAAGTTAGGAAATATTTTGGACATAGAAAAGGAAACAATAATGTAATGGACACTCAATGTTCCCACCACTAGGTTCAAGCAATTGTTAATATTTTACCATATTTATTTCAGATACTTATTTAGAGAAACAAAATGTGAGAGATTCAGCTATAGCTGTCTCCCCTAAATCCCATCCTCCTTCCTTCTTAGAGGTAACCATTTCCTTGAGTAGGTTGCTTTTCCATAATTTTGTTTCACATTTATAAATGATATGCATTGTCTTGTATGCTTAAATGTGTATAAATAGCATTTTATGGTGTAAAGTATACCCTTTGCAACTTTTTGTTTTACTTAACTGTACTTTTGAGATTTATCTATGCTAATAAATTAGATCTGGTTCATTCATCATAACAACTGTTCTTTGTGTGACTATATCATAATTTATTCATCTATGCTTATATTGATGGATATTTAGGTTCTTCCAGATTTTTTTCCTTTCTTTTTGGTGTTACAGATAATGCTGCATTAAACACTGTTGTACGTGTGTACTGTGCAAGAGCACTTCTAGAAGTGGAATTGATGGCTGACAGGAAATATGCATCTTCAACTTTACTGTTAGTGTTACTGCTAAGCTATCCTTCAAATCGGTTGCACCAATTTATAAAGTTGTGGATCAGAGGCATGTTAAGGCCTCTTCATGGTTGCCCTAGGGTGTAATTCCCCAAGATGTTGTTTCTAGAGAGTTTAGGACAGTCATAGTGAAGACTACCTCCTATGGGATCACTATATTTATGCTAAATCTGGCACTGCTGCTCAGAGACGTGAAGAGACTTGCCTGGCATGGCTCCCTGTAGTCCCACGGATGAGTCAAGGGAGCGTAACTGCTGTGTGCCAAGTGGCTTGACCTGGAGAAGCTTGAGCCAGTTCCTGGGACGAGAAGCAGCAGTGACTGATCATGTAACTCAGTGTGCTTAGAGCTCCTTCAGATAAAAACAATCCTTGCAGAAGGCAGTGAGGGTCATGTAGATTCTTGTAAACAAAGTAAGAAAGGTCACTTTATGGTTTCTGAGTCTTGAAAAGAGGCACAAACTCAGCAGTAGCCAATTATGCTCTACATTATTCTGTATATTTTCTCTGTGTGCCCAAACCCTTCAGTTTGTTTTACTATTAAGTGGAGGAAGATGCAGGTTGTTTTTAAGAGCCTGAAGCTTATACAGTTTGGGGGGTATGTTTTAGGAAAAAATACAAAATTGCCAATATAAAATTAAGGTCTTGGTAAAACTGCCTCTCCTTTGGTGATGTTGTGAGGGAGAAGGAGGGGAAGGGGTATCTGTGAAGGTATTGCCAAGGCACCAGGCAGTGAGGAAGATGGAGGACAGAGGTGAAGAAGCAGTTATTAGGCACACGTCAGGCCTGCACAAAGCTTAGGAGGTGACATGTTGGGAGGGCACATGTGTGTGGATGCACAAGAGAGAGAAAGGACGGTGGAGGAAAACCTGGCAGAGAGTGGTGTAAATGATGAGAAAAAATTAAACATTAAAGGCAAAGCCCTATGTGAGATGAAAGAAGGAGGGATGTTGGCACATGTGAGTATCCTGTGATATCCACTCATTGGCTCTGCTACTACATAGAACCAATATAACCAGTGGTATACAAAGACAGGCCAATGGTATAGCAAAGTGCAGAGATGAAATACAAAGGAGATAAGGACCCACTCTCTGACACCCTTTGCGTATGGGAGAATAAAGTCTACAATGGCTGGAACAAGACACCATTTTGGTTCTCATCAGTGGTTCACTTATCTCTGTGGTTTGTGGACAGTCTTGAAAAACTAGGTATTTGCACTAAAGAGATGTACATGGCAATATACAGACAACATTTCTTATAAAGTGTCGGGGGAGCAAAGACTGCCCCTCATCCTCAAGGAAAGAAACCTAAATCCATAAACTAGTCTGTGGGTGCCAGGAAGGGAAAGGGTAGGCTCTTTGTGGAAATCCTCAGTGCAGGGGAGGAGATGGTGTGGACATGCGCCAAAGGTTTTCTTTCTCTAGAAAGTATGCAACTTTGAGTAAAGGCAGGTCATATTTTCTAAACCAAAAGTGAGGAACATAGTACAGTGAAGGAACAGAATATTTGAAACCCCAATTTTCCAGGTGCTTCTGGTCCCAGGAAAATACTTTTGGATGCCTGAGCTTCCTTGGAGAACATTGGAGAGGGACAGAAGATGCTAGGTTTATAAAGAAGCTATACTGGGATGGGCACTTTCATAAAATCATCTCATTTAGTTTCCTCATTGAATCCATGCAATGACCCTAGGAAGTAATATAATTATTCTGAGGCCTGGAAAGTTTTAATAATTTTTCCAAAGTTACCCTTGTTCATACATAGTAGAGCCTGGACTCTTCAGTAGGATCTGGTCTCCAGCTCTTGAGTAAGGGAGGATGATCACAAGAGTCTACCCTTATTCTGGGTCTGGTGTAGCAATGAAGAACTGCTTCTGGCTCCCTTCTATTACCTGTAACTTTGGAGGGAAAGGGAGAGGGAGATGGAGGGGGAGGGGTAGGGGAGGGGGAAAGGGAGGGGGAAAGGGAGGGGGAGGGGAGGGGGAGAGGGAGGGGAGGGGGGAGAGGGAGGGGAGGGGAGGGGGGAGAGGGAGGGGAGGGGAGGGGGCAGTGGGAGGGGAGGGGGGAGAGGGAGGGGAGGGGAGGGGGGAGAGGGAGGGGAGGGGAGGAGGGAGAGGGAGGGGAGGGGAGGGGGACAGGAGGGGAGGGGAAGGGGGAGAGGGAGGGTCAATGCGTTTGCCTGTGATAGCTTTTATTTTCCTTGGAGAGCCCTCCAGGAGAAGAAAGTCTGTTCTGCATGCTCCCGGGTGAGAGGAGTGTTGAGAAAATAACAGTTGGAACTTTATTCTGAGTGCTTGTGGCATGTCAGGCACTATTTAATAAGTTAATTTATTTTTAACTTTTAAAAAGAACTATAATACACATATAGAAAAAATATATATCACAAGAATTAAATGTGCTCAATAAATTAAAACAAGTATCTGCACAACCTCCACCAAGGTGAAGAAAGAGAACAGTCACCACCCCAGAAACCTCTCTCATGCCCAGTCCTCTATCTTCACACTAGAACTTTCCTCAGTGTCAACCATTACTTGACTTTTAATGCTACAGTTTAGTTTTGCCTGGTTTTGAACTTTATCTGACTAGAACCATACAGTATTTTTTTCTTTTGTGTCTGTTTTCAAGTCACTCATTCGTGTTGTTAAAAATACTTGTAGTTTACACATTTTCATTATTGTATAATATCCCATCGTACATATACATCATACTTTATACATTTTACTCTTGATGGGCACTTAGGTTGTTTTCAGTTTTAGGTATTACAAATAAAGCCACTATTGAATATTCTTGACCATGTCTCTTGATACTCCTATGCATGCATTTCTGTTGAGTATGTGGCTTGGTTACAGGATATGAGTACTTTCATCTTTAATACTTAATGCCAAAGTATTTTCCAAAGTGGCTGTACCAATTTATGCAACAGTGTATGAGAAATTCTGTTGCTCCAAATGCTTGTCATTGCTAATTATTTGTAGTCTTTTTAATTTTGGCCATGCTGGTAGAAATGTAGAGCTACTATCTCATTGTGGCTTTATTTTACTTTTCCATAATGACTAATGAGGTTGAATAACTTTTCCTATTTATTAGTCATTTGGATATTATCCTTTGTGTCTTAGTTCATTCTTGCTGCTATAACAGGAATACCTTAGATTGAATGATTTATAAATAATAGGAATTTATTCCTCATAATTCTGGAGGCTGGAAATTCCAAGATCAAGACACTGGCAGATTTCACGTCTGGTAAAGGCTCATTCTTTGCTTCCAAAAATGGTGCCTTGTTGCTGTGTCCTCATATGGTGGAAGGGAGAGATGGGCAAAAGAGTCTAACTAGTTCCCTTGAATCTTTTATGAGGGTACTAATCCCATCCATGAAGGCAGAGCCCTCATGATTTAATCACCTTCTAAGATCCCGTCTCTTAATACTATCACATTTTGTCTTAGGTTCCGATATATGAATTTTAAGTGGGAGACATACCCTCAAACCATAGAAATTTGTAAAGTGCCTGTTCAAATTTCATGCGCACTTATCTATTGGGCTACTTTTTAAATTCTGAATGTAAACCCTTAGTCAGTTACATAAATTGCTAATACTTTCTTCCACTTTAAGTTTTCGATTTTAGTGGATTTTATCAATCTTTTTCTTTATGGTTGATGCTTGTTTTCCTCCTGTTTAAGAAATACATTCTTCCTCACAGTCATGAAAATATTATTATATTAATATTTAGAATCTTTATTTTGCTTTTCATGTTTAAAGTTATATTCTTCTTGGAATTGATTTCCTTATATGGTGTGAGATAAGAGTTAAGTTTATTTTTTTCCATATGGATATCCAGTCAACTCAGTACCAGTTATTAAAAATATCATATTTTTTCCAGTAAATTGCACTGCCATCTTTGTCACAAATCAAGTGTTCCTAGATGTGGGGGTTTTGGAAGTGCTATTTTATTCCATTTGTCTTGTTTGTTTATGCTTGCACAAATACTACTCTTAATTTTTGTGGTTTTATAGTGCATTTGATATTTGAGGAAAAATTTTCCCCATTTGTTTGTCAAGCGTCTTTATTATCCTTGGTTTTTGTATTTCCATACATGTTTTAAAATTAGCTTGTTAAGTTCCACCAAAAAAATTCCTACTGAGACTGGGCGCAGTGGCTCACGGCTGTAATCCCAGCACTTTGGGAGGCTGAGGTGGGCGGATCAGGAGGTCAGGAGTTCGAGACCAGCCTGGCCAACATGGCGAAACCCCATCTCTACTAAAAATACAAAAATTAGCTGGGCTTGGGGGCAGGTGCCTGTAATCCCAGTTACTCGGGAGGCTGAGGCAGGACTCAGGAGGCGGAGGTTGCAGTGAGCCAAGATTGTGCCATTGCACTCCAGCCTGGGCAACAAGAGCAAGACTCTGTCTCCAGAAAAAAAAAAAAATTCTACTGAAATTTTTATTGGAACTATGTTGAATTTACAGATCAGTTGCAGAGACTGATAACTTTACAATATTTGTTTTTCCAAGCCATTGAACATGGATTATTATTCCATTTATTTAGGTCTTCTTCAATTGATCGCAATGATGATTTATATCTTTCTCTGTGAAAGGCTTGCCCATTTTTTATTAGAATAATTTCGGGGTATCTATTTTTAATGGTTTCACAAATGGCACCCCCTTTTAAATTGAGGTTTAATTTGTAAACAGTAAAATGCATAGATCTTAAGTATGCAGTTTGATGGGATTTTGACAATGGTGTACATTTATGTATACTAGATATGTGTAAGATATATAAATTTTCATGACCCCTGAAAGATTTCTTCTCTTTCTTTGAGTCAATCCCTCCTCCCTCCCTCCTCAGAGGTAACCACTGTTCTGTATTCTTATTTCTTTCACTATAGATTAGTTTTGCTATTCAAAATGTCATAGAAGTGATATCATGCAGTATGGACTCTGTTGTGTCTGGCTTCTTCAATTCAGCATAAATCTTGAGGTTCACCTATATTATTGTATGTATCAGTAGTTCTATCTTGTATTTTGCTTAATAGTGTTCAGTTGCATAGATGTCCTACAATTTGTTTTTACATTCTCCTATTGATGAAAATATGGATTGATTCTAGTTTTTGGCTATTAGAAATAAAGCTTCACTGAACATTCTCGTATAAGTCTTTGTGTGGACATATGTTTTCATTTCTTGTGGGAAAATACCTAGAGATGGAATAGCTGGGTCATAGGTAGGTGTATATTTAACTTTATCAGAAACTACCATATGTATTTCCAAAGTGAATATACAATTTGACATTCCCACCAGCAATATTTGAAGTTTATTTGTTACATATCCTCACCAATATTTGGTATTGTAATTGTTTTTAATTTTAGTAATTCCAGTGGACATGTTGATATCTTATCGTGGGTTTAATTTTGTTTCTCTGATGGCTAATGATCTTGAGTATCTTTTCATGTACTTACTAATCATTTACACATCATCATTTGTCAAGTATATATTCAAATCTTTCGCCCATTTAAAGAAAAATGGATTGTTTATATTTTTATTGTTGAGTTGCAAGTGTATCAAAAATATATTCTTAACATGTCCTTTGTCAGAAGTTGTGAATATTTCCTTTCAGTCTGTCTTGCTTTTCATTTTTTTCATAGTGCCTTTTGATGAGCAGAAGTTTTTAAATTTTACTACAATAAATTTATTAAGTTTTGTCTTTTATAATTACTACTTTCTGAGTCCTATCTTTTTTTAGTTATCTAACCAAAGATTGCAAAGCTTTTCTCCTATGTTGTCTTCCAAAAGCTTTATAGTTTTAGCTTTTGCATTTAGTTATGTAATCCATCTATAATCCATTTTATGTATTGGGTGAGGTTCTTTTTTTTCAGCTATAGTAGGCAATTTTTCTAGCACCATTTGTTAAAAAGATTTCCCTTTCCTCATTCATCTGTTTTGGCACATTGGTAAAATATTAATTGACCATATAATATGGGTCTATTTTTGGACTCTGCTTATTCTATTGATCTAGTTGACTATCTGTTTATCTTTATGCTACAACACTGTCTTAATCACAGTGGGTTTATAATAAGTCTTGAAGTCAGGTAGAGTAAGTTCTCAGAGTTTGTTTTTTTGAAGATTGTTTTGATTATTAACTTTTCCATATAGATTTTAGAATCAGCTTGCCAATTTCTAAAAAAAAGTCTTTGAGGATTTTCATTGAGATTGTGTTAAATATACAGGTCAATCTAAGGAAACTGACAAAATATTGAGTCTTTTAAACCATGAACATGGTATACTTCTGTATTTATTTAAAACTTCATTACTTTGTTTCAGTAATGTACAATAGTTTTTTATACGGGACTCTTCCACATGTGGCTTCAAATTTATCTTTGAATGTGTTATGTTTTTGATGCCATTATCAATAATACTTATAATTTCATTTTCCATTTGTTTTGCTAGAACTAAAAATACAACATATTTTAAAAATATTTTGAGCTTATTTATTAATTTGTTATCTACTGCTGTGTAACAAATTACCTCAAAACTTAGCAGCTTAAAAAAATACAAGTATTTATAATCTCACAGTTTCTGTGGGTCAGAAATCCAGGAATGACTTAGCTGGCTCAAACTCTCTCATGAGTGGCAGTCAACTGTTGGCCAAGGCTGCAGTTGAATCACAGATTCAACAGGGGCTACAGAATATTCTTTCAAGGTCACTCACATGGCTGTTGGCAGGAGGCTGTAGTTCCTTATCATGTAGTCATCTGCATAAGACTACATGTGACATGGCAGCTGGACTTCCCTGGAGTAAATGATCTGAGAAAGAGAGAGGAAGATAGAGTACCCAAGGCAGAAGTTGCATAACCTAATCTCAGAAATGATATGCTATCATATCTACCCTATACTTAGCCAGACAAACTTTGGTACAATATGGAAGAGAGCCACAAAAGGATGTGAATGCCTGGAAGTGGGAACCATCCTGGAATATCCTGGAGTCCAGCTACCATAGTCTGTTCTCCAGCCCCCAATAACTCATATCTCTCCCACATGCAAAATGTACTCGTCCCATCTCCAGACCCACAAAAAATTTATCCCATTACAAAATCAGCTCAGAGTTCAGAATTTCATCTTCTAAATCAGGTCCAGGTCCTCAGACATAGTTCCCTCAGCACAACTCCATGAGTACAGTTCTTCTCAGTTTGTAGACCAATGAACTTAGGAAACAAGTTATCTGTCCCCTGCACACCCAACATACAATGGTGCCATAGGTAGAGGACAGCCAACATAGACACTCCTGTTTAAAAAGGGGGAAACTGAGGCACAAAAGAATCACTGTTTCATATCAGTTCTGAAATCCAGATAAATGTTGTAAGTTCTATTAGAACTCAATCCTACTTCTGCCTGAAAATTACTCTATAGTTCTTGGTTTTGTTCTCTAGGTTCTTGGTTCCCTTTTGAATCATCCTTCCCTTCATTATTCATGAAAGGTGTAATGTATTTGCAGCTGACTGATTTTTTTTTCAGCCTATTTCTCACTTATGGAAGTTGGAGGATTCAAAAGTTTCTTTTCATTTTATACCATCTCTGTCACTTTCAATCTGTGTCATGAGTATACCCGGTGATATAAGTCTCTCAAAATCTCTGTGGTCCTCCTGTGAATCTCACTGGGGTTTGCTTCATTAGACAAATTTACACCTACAGATATCTTTGAGATAAATCCTCTCCATGTAAATCTTCTGTTGAGAAGGGTGAGGAACTTAAGCTTTTTAGAACCCTTATTATTTTATATATAGGTGCTGTGAAGCAAAATTTAAAGTCTTTAGCGGGTATTTTGTCTGACTTAACATATTCTGAAAAAAACACCTTTTAACTTAAAAAAGCTTCTAAAAAAGGATTTTATAGTTACACCCTTGGCTTCATGTTTAGAACATTGTTTCTAGAGGGTGTCCTGGATTTGACCTTTGCTTGGGAGCAATTTCTTAATTTTAGTATTGTCTGCCATCTGGAGAGCCTTTGAATCTTCACAACCAGCCAGATCCCATCTTCCTTTGGTTTAATAGTGCTTTCCTTAGCTTCTCTCTCTCCTTTCACATATTAATATAAGCAGCCACAAGAAACCAGATGGCACACTCAACACTCTGGCTGGAAATCTTAGCTAAATTTTCTACCTTTCACATTACTGCAGGAGACAGTGCTGCTAAACTTTCTGCCATGGCATAACAAGGAGCTCCTGTCTTCAAATTTCCAACAAGATTTTCCTTTTTTTTTTTTTTAAGACCTAACAAACAACCTCTTTAAAGTCTAATTTTACTAACCGCATGTTCGAGGCAATTTAGGATTTCATTAATGTTTTCCTTAAAGTCCATATAGCCATTCCATCTTCTGCTCACTGTCTGGTTCAATCCCGCATTTTAGATTTTTGTTATGCTAGCACCCCATTTCCAGGCACTAAAATTTGTATCAGTAGATATAGTAGAAAGTAGACATTTTTAGGTTATTAAATGGTGAGTCATTTGACCCACCAAGAAAAAACATATAAAGGAGAGATGCCTTGGCATATACTGCTTCTTTCAATGGATGGTCATCTGGTTCCATCTAGAGTCCCTGAGGTAGTGTGAACCAGATCTGCAAAACTCTAGTGGCCTTGGGAGGAGTTGATGATAAACACATAAGGAAAAATCTAGGTCAGTGCTAAGTGTTTAAGAACACACTCACACACACACACACACACACACACACACACACACACACACAGAAAGAGAGAGAGAGAGAGAGAAACCTAGACTGATCTCATATTACAGATGAGGAAGCTGTGATTCAGAAGGGGTAAAGTGACTTGTCCAAGGTCACCATGGCCAATTAATAGTTGAGACAGGAATAAAACCAGTTCTTTTAATTTTCTCCAGTGTTCATTCCAGGTACCATATGGCCTCAGGCTCCCATCATGTTGCATGCCTTCAACAAAGCATCTCTGCCTGAGAGGTCTCAGTGGCAATGCATGGGAAGAAAACAAGGGGAAGAATGTTGGAGTTTCCTGTTAGAATTTCCTGTTAGAATATTTTACATTCTGAAGTAAGTCAGCTTACTAATGCTTGGACAACTAATGGTGCTCATGGGAACCTTTCCATTGAGAGTCTGAAGATCTGAGAAATTCACTATGACATCTTCAGATACAGAGGATGATCCCTGGCTCCTTCTCTTGTCTTTGTTTTGGTTTCAGCAGTGATGAAGCAGGAATCTTTAAAAACAGTTTTAATTTTCTTGTTTACTTTTTTCTTTGGAAATAATCTTTTCAGCCCATGTTAACAACAACAACAAAAAACTGGATTCTGGACAATTTGGTTCAACTGCCTCGATGAATGATCATAAGTGAAAATCAGCCAGTGAACTCCTAGCAGCTCCTGACTTAGAGTTCCAGCTGCCCACTGGACTTTAGGACCCTGGCTCATGGACACCTCAAAATCAACATCTTCCTAACTCATCTTGTTATCTTTCTTTCTTTACCTGCTCCCACTCTTGCATTTTTAAATGCAAGAAAAAAGTGTTGAAAACTTTATTTTCAACGAAAAAATAACCAAGAAATTTAAAACTGTTTTTGAAGATCCATGCTTGTATTTTAGTTGCCCAATACAGAAACTTTGGAATCTTCCCTTTTACTTAGACCAAATTCTTTAGAATCTAATTCAGAAAATATTTCTTGAATCTACCCTTTCTTTATATCCCTACTGCTACTACCCTTTTTATGTCTCAATTTGTGCATTCACCTATGAATGGTGTTTATTGCATGCCTATACTATGTAGCACAGGCAATCTGCTCTGTGCTAGGATACAAAGGTGAACAGGACATGATACTTGGGTGCAAGAAACTTAACTCTGTGTGAGGGGTAAAGAAGGAGACAAAAACAAATAATGATGGCAAAATATGATCTTTTTTGCATATGCCATTTTTCTCCTGAGCCATTGCAATAGATCTTGACCTCTTTCTGCCTTCTTTCTCTCCCTCTTTATCCATTCTCTTCATTGCTATCAGAATTACCTTCCTAAAATACAGACTGGATCATGATCACAGTCATCTTTGCCTCCCTGTTTGCCTAAAGAATGAAAGCTCTAGTCCTCAGTATGTTGGTTAAGGCCTTTACAAGCAGGCCCAAATCTACCCGTCCACCTCTCCATTCTCTCTCCTGTAGCATTGAACACTATGCTTTAGCCACATATAGACTGCTAGTAGGTCTCCAGTATGCCTCATAAACTCTCACATATCTGCCTTTTATTTTCCTGTCCCTTTAGTCTTGAATGCCCTTCAAATCTCATTCACCCTCTGGCTAGTTCTTACTCATCTTCCAACTCTTACTCATCATTTAAGACTCACCTTCCTCAACTTCCCTACCCCGAGGCAGAATTAATTACATACTCCTTTTATATACCATAATTATATAATTTATTTCATTATATTATAGATAATTTATAGATGCCGAATACCCTCTTACCACCTACCATAGTTCTCAATATATGTTGAATGATTAAAAAATATAAAATATTGAAAATATACAGTGCACCACTGTAGGAGGTGTTCTTATTTTTACTGGTAATGCCATTGTGAAAAAATAAAAATACTCAGAGTCCCCAAGTGCCTTTCCAGGGTAATAAAAATTCCTGCATTTGGAAATCAAAGGAAGTGTCCATGTCTTTTTTTACCCTGTCTCTTTCATGTAAAGTTTGGGGATACAGGTTGAGACATTTCTGTTAGGTTATACTGAGTTTACGAGGTATAAGATGGGACCAAATGACCTCAAGGATTCCCATCAGAGAAGTACGCAGTGGTGAGAGTGGATTCCTCAGGGATGCGGAGGTCAGGAGAAAGTCCCACTTTCACTTCATGGATGCGGCTGAAGTTCTTTCACAATCTGTTTCATGGTGCTGGTGGTGAGGTATATGCGAATGTGTGTGTGGCAATACTTGGAGATAGTTTGAAACTTAGACATGACATGACCTCGACATGACTCACTAGTTGCTGTCAGCGCATCTTCCCTAATAACTTGATGAGTAAGTGGCAAAATATCTGGCCTAAGCTCTTTTTCCTACCAAACCCTGCTTTGAGAATGCAAACAGGATGCTTCAGAAAAGAATATGCTCCACATTCAATTAGATAAAGATTTCTCATACATTTGGGAAAAATCACTCAGAAAATTTTCAGCCCTCATTGCAGATTAATCCCCAGAATTTCATTTTATAGACTATCCAATATTTCAAAACATTTCCCATAGGGAATTCTATCAATGGGTAGGAAGTCTCCAGAAGGTTACAGATAGGAGCTGGAATTCTCTCCTTTTTTTTTTTTTTTTTTTTTTTAAACTGAATTTCCAAGAACTAGACCAGATGATCCCTAGACGTGGTTTAGTGTTTTGTGTTTTCAGGCTTTTAGTATGTTGGTGCTGGAAGGGACTTAAGAGAACATCTGGTTCAGGCCCCTCACTTTACAAATGGTATCAGGAAAGTCAATGGCTTTTTAAGGTCATCTAGTGTATCAGGAGTGGAGCTAGGACTAGGACTCTCAGGCCCTCTAACCCCTAGCCAATGGATCATCTTTCCTCCATGCCAAGTTAGACACAAGGCAAATTACTATACAAGATGAAGAGAAATTTTAAAGAAATACAGGCCTTTCAACACCTTGAGTATGGATGTGTACCACTGTTTTCCTGAGACCTGAACTTCACTGTAGGACCACCTCTCAAAGGGAGACTTATAAGAGACTTCTGCTGCCAGCCCTTGTCTTGCACATCATCTTAGAGGACCTGGAGATGTTGATGTGGATAATGGATCAATATTTAACTTATTTAACTTAGATTTTAGGGGCAGGTTAATTCAATGAACTTAATTGGTATTTGCTCTGTCCTCCCATAACAAACAAGAATCTCTAGTGCATCTCCAACTTTCAGCCTCCTTTATCCCTTAATCATTAAAAACTGCTTTCTACTCCCCTGTGAGTGATTCCTGCTTCCCTCTCTTTCTATCCAGTTCAGGCCCACTCCCACCCTTGCTGATCCTCAATGGGATGCTTCACCTGAGCCCATGGAGCCCTGGTTCTATTAAGGACATATTCCCCTTAACCTTTCCCTAAAGCCCTTTTTCTGCTTCCTTACCACAACAGACTTGCCTTTTCCCTGGATACTGTTCTTGCAATCTTCTTCCACAGAGATTTTCCTTCTTCCATTCCCAGTGGAATAAGGAGGGTGGGTAGAGTGGGTTTCTTCATTTCTTTCAAATTGTGCCCATCAGTCATCCTCAGGCAATCTCAATACATTTACTTTTATTTTGAAGTTTATTAGTGGCTCACTAAGCCTTCTCTAGGAGTCTATTTTTTCCTGTCTCTTTAAACCTTGAACAAATACTTCCACTTCCTCAGGCTTTGTAGATAGCCTCAGTCTTTCTTTTGGAGAACACTGAGGCTTTTCCTTCTATTTCAAAGTTTTGATGTATTTTCACCCTTTAAAAAAGTCTTTCCTCCTGTTTCAGAGAAAAAAGCCAAAACTTTAAGGCCAACTTCCCCATGGTTCCTGGATTCTTGCCCCTTCTTTCTCTTGGACATCAAGACCCACATCTCTGAATTGCATATCTTGGTATTTTCTTTTCACTGCATGCAAACTTTCCTCCCCCATGTGCAACGGAATTATCTAAGGTATTTCAAAATGCAGTATCTTTAGTCTCTTCCAAAAGAGTGCTGTCCAGCTAGTGCTCTATCCCCAGTGGCTAAATAAAATTCTTTGGATCATGTTCCTTTATCCAGATTCAAAGATTTGGATTATAGGTTTCAGGTTCCAAGGTAATTCTTAAGCACAATAAATGTGAGCCTAGAATCATGTTCAGACTTCTCTTACAAAACATAACCATTCTGTATTAGCTACCTATTGCTGTATAATGAATTATCCTACAATTTGGTGGCTTAAAACAACACTAATTATCTCAGTTTTCTATAGGTCAGGAGACAGCATGCGGCTAAGCCAAGTTCTCTGCTCCCAGGTGTCTCACAGCAGCAGAGTGCTGGCTGCGGTGGCTGTCCTTGTCAAGGCTCAATGAGGGAAGGATCCGCTTCCAAGCACATTCATGTGGTCTGGCAGCTCTCAGTTCCTTGTGGGCTGCTGGTCTGAGGGCCTTATTTCTTTGACGGTTGTTGGCTGAAGGTCATTCTCAATTCCTTACCATATGGACCTCTCCTTAGGGGAGCTCATAACATGGCAGCTTGCTTCATCTGAGTGAGTAAAACTGAGAAAAATTAGAGAAATGGGGAGAGAAGGAGAGTGCAATCAGACAAAAGTCATGGTCTTTCATAACCCAGTCTCAGACATGTCATCTCATTCATTTTGCCATGTTCTATTTATTAGAAGTGAATCACTAGGTCTGGCCCATACACAAGGGGAGGAGATTAAACAAAGATGTGAGCATTGGGAGGAGGATTATTGGGATTGTTTTAGATGCTGACTGTCATATACCTCAACCCCAAAATCTTTTCTTTAAATGCTGCCCATTTAAGTCGTCAACCTAGTTTTCTCCTTACATTTAGCACTCAGCTTTCTCTGGAGAAGAATATGAACTGGTAGCCTTCACTCCTAACCACATACTCTCTCCTGAGCCTATCCCATTGCGGCTTCCACTCTCACCACTTTGCATCACGATTTTCTTGATTCTAAGTGAACTCCTGACTGCCAAGTTCTTCTTTCCTCCTCCTCTATCTGGTCTCTTTCAGCATTGGATTGCCCCTTTTTTCTTAAGATTCTCTCCTCTTTGGCCTCCATGATATTCACCTTTGTCTACTCTTCTACTGACTCCTGCCCCACAATTTTGACCAGTTATTACACTATTCTGTACATATTATTTGTATGTGAATAGGACATATTATCTGAGGGAGATCCAAAAAGTTTTTGGAACAGCTCAATATTTCATGGGGACAGAGAAATGACAGGTGTACTAAGCCTGTTTGGAAAGACAGTAAGAGAGAAATAAGATTGCTTTAAAAATGCACATTATCACCTGTCAAGGAGACTTGATCAAATT
Source organism: Gorilla gorilla gorilla (assembly GCF_029281585.2). Taxonomy (NCBI): domain Eukaryota; kingdom Metazoa; phylum Chordata; class Mammalia; order Primates; family Hominidae; genus Gorilla; species Gorilla gorilla. Next base: position 119,579,646 of record NC_073224.2, read on the forward strand.
CAGTGTGGTGCTCTGGATGGGATTCTGGAAGAGGAAAAAGACGCTAGGTAAAAACTAATGAAATATGAACAAAGTAGGCACTTTACTTAACAATAAGTAATCAATATTGTTTCATTAATAACAAATGTACCATACTCATGTAAGATGTTAAAAATTGGAGAACTTGAGTGTCAGGTATACAAGAACTCTGTACTCTGTTCATAGTTTTTCTGTTAATCTAAAGCTGTTATAAAATTAAAAGTTTATTTTTTAAAATGTGCCTTAACAAGTTCCACTCTTTGTGTGGAAAGGTCACTCTAGTATTATAGGCATTTACATATTTGTCTCATGTCTCTACAAGATCCTGCCTTCAGGTTTGTGATCACCTTTGTAATCCTTAGAACTAAGCCCAGGGCATTGCGTGGTCTGCAAGTAATTGTTGAATGAATGAGTGAATGAGTGAATGATTGTGAAATACCAGAGTGAACTCTTGGACAGGACGTTCTGTAAGGACATAATTAACCTGATTGAAGCCAAGGATAATGGGAATGATTTACTGGCCTTTGTCTTCAGTTCATTTGGTTCAACCAAACCTCTAAAGTGGCCTGTTTCCACTTTCTTCTTCAAATTACATGTTCCTGCTCTGTTTTTATCTCTGTCACTTCCTTTTCTTTCTTTCCTTTTTTTCTCTCTATTATTGTTTCTTTTACTGTGGTGCACTTTCCACTCATTTTGACCCAAACAATAGTTATCCTTCTTAATGTGTTGTGGTCTAGTGGAAAGCTTCTTGAGCGTCAGTGATGAGCTCAGATTGAAGGACATGGAGAGCAAAGACATTTGGCTGTGGATGCATGCCACCCAGGTAATCAAGATCCTGGATCCAGCTCTGTGGCACTTCCCACGGAACTACTCAAATTTGACTTGTCTTTGCTAGCATTAGACAATTAGACTTAATCCCCAAATTTCATCTTTTTGGAACAATTGTTTTGATTTCCATTAGCTACAGTTTTAGTGTTTGCTCATGGATATGGTTGTCAAATAGAGAGGAAAGTCTCTTCTTTAATGATCACTCATGGAGCTCCCATCTCCTCATGATACCAAACATTTGTGTATTTAGAAATATCTGGATGATTGGCCACATTTTTCTGCTTCTTTCTCCTTCTCCTCTCTCTCCAAGCACATTCTCTTCTTCTCTTCCATCCTCTCCTCCTCCTCCTCCTGTTTCTTCACCTCTAGATAAATGGCTTGCTTATTCATGGACTTGGGTTTTCCTGGACCTTGCTAAGTGTCCTCTTTCTGTTTCTTTCTTCATGAGTCAAACAAACAAACAAAACATACCATCCTCTGTAAAGGAAGCTAGTGCTATTGGCTGATGCTCAAAAGGATGGATGGGGGTCAGCTGGTTTCTAGTGGCTTTAATCGGCTGTTCAGGGTTTAAGTCCAGTCTGTTACATGAGAAAAAATGCAGTTAATTAGACCACAAGGTTTTGACTTTGACCACACTATTTTCTGATCCTCTGACTTAACTGGTTATAGATTACAATTTTAAAATGCTTGTATTTTTATAGTGCTTTATGGTCTTCAAGAACTGTATCTCAGTCTCACGGTCTTTAGACATCATTCTTGCAGGAATCCTAGTTCTCAGGTTTTCAATCCAGCATGGTACTGGGTGGAAAGTGTCACTGTAGCATACTGGCTGTTGGGAGAGAACTAAGCTTGGAGTGGGCTTCCTTGGACTGTGTTTCAGAGTGATGAAGGCTAACTGTAAGGCCCAGGAAGGAATTTATGACCCTTCATGGAAGCAGGGACTGCATCTGCCCTTTTAATGCTCTATCCTGGTACCCAGAACAGTGCATGGCAGCAAGTATGCACCCAGAGAAAGTTGGCACATCTCTTATTCTTGTTGGAGGTGAGAGCAGGAAGCTAAAATGGGCAGAAGGTGTAGTTTACTCTCATCATCCATGTCCCAAAATATAGGCTTTGGTCAACAGTCTTGGGGAAATTGTTGTTCCCAAATTGCTTCTATTTGTAGGAGAGGGATGGGCTTGGCTCCATTCCCACATCCCTTCTTATGTTGACAAGGTGATGAGTTGTTAATTAGATTAGCCACAATCCTAGACATAGAGCCACATTTACCAGTGGACCAGATTTGAAGGACAACAAACTGGTGTGTTTGCCAACCCACACATGTTTGTGGGGGCTCATCTTGTGGTTTTCCATGACTGGCCAGAAGGTGGTAAGACCCTTAAGCCATCGGACTGGACCAGGAAGCTCTGCAGTGGAGTTTCAGGCCCAAACCCATTTAAATGGTTATGTAGTGGTATGTTGGTTTTCTCTTTGCCATTTTTCCTCATGTTCACATCTTTCCTGGAAACTCACAAAAAGGAGGGGTGGCTGAGTCAAAGCAGGTCTTGGATACTCCTTGGGCAGGACTCCCCTCCCAACTAAGAGCTCTCAACCTCACCCAGGTTTCTAATGGAATCACTATTGGAGGTGCTATTCTCCCACTGCTCTGTAGTGTCGCTTTAACCTGATACAAACATCAGTCACCAATGAATACCTCTGTGTGTAGAAGATCTCACAGAATATTCGTCCACTTGTTCTCTCCTTTTCCTCCCATCTCCAGGCTTGTCTGCTGTAGCTTCTGGAAATAAGCAGTCTATTAGTTTCCTGTGGCTCCTGTAGGAAATTGCCACAAACTTGGTGGCTTAAAAACAGTTTTTATTTCACAGTTCTGGAACCTGGAAGTCCAAAATCAAGGTATTGGCAGGGCTGTGCTCCCTCCAGAGGCTCTGAGGGGAGCATCCCTCCATGCCTCCTGAGCTTCTGGTGGCTGCCAGCATTCCTTGGCTTGTGTTCACATCACTCCAATCTTTGCCTCTATCTTCACATGCCATCCCCTCTCCAGTGGGTGTCAAATATCTTTCTGCCTCCCTCTCAAATATATACAGTGATGACATTTAGGGCCCATCTAGATCATCCAGGATGATCTCTCCATTTCAAGATCTTTGATTAGTCACATCTTCAAAGATTCTTTTTCCAAATAAGGTAATATTTGTAGGTTCTAGGGACTAGGACCTGCTAACTTTGGGGCCCCCTATTCAGCCCACTACAAGAAGACTCTAGAATTTTGCTTTCACTTCTTTTTCTGTATAAATGCCCTTATATAAAGAGAGCAGCATGTCCACAACTAAATTTCTTTGAACAGGCTAAGCCCCCAGGTTTTGTTCTTGGGTATGGTGCTGGAAATGCCTTGCTAAAGGACAAGTGGCCTCTCACTTCTTCCAGTTGTTGCAACTTATTCTAAATTATAATAGAAAACACAACTTTTAGCTGTGACCGCAGGACTTCCATGCAGGGTCTACATTACACCAACATCTGGATGAAAAGCAAAAAACAAACAAACAGAAAAACCCCGGCCAATTAACCAGATGCTTCTTTCCAAGCATCTAGATGTTTGGCTCTTGTATTTGGGGTGCGGGAAACTTCACAGGCAGTCCTGAGTAAAGAAGAGGCAAGTTTCCCTTTACCCAGATGGGACAGGACTGAGGGAGATGATGAGGCCAGTCTGCTGGGCAGGGGGCAGGGTTGTTGGTGGTCTGGAGTTGAAGGCCCACCTTCAGCAGTGGGTGAGATGAAAGGGAAGAAGGTGAAACTTCTGAATTGTGTCCAGGAACTTGGAGTGGAGGTGGACTCCGTGGAGAATGAAGACAGAACTAGCTGCAAATGTGAGCTCCTGGCCCCTCTGAGCAGCCATATTAAAGATCAAAGGGACAAAGCCTGTGCATTCCAGATGGAATCAGGCAACAAAGCACAACTACGAAAGCATTCTTGGCTGTCATACCCTCGAGTGCCACGAGCAGGCTCTTTGCTCAGCACTCTGTTCTACCTACTGAGTCAAGAAAGCTCCTTTTAGTCTTCACAGGGTCAGGGATGTGGCAGAGAAGATTTTCAGTGCAATCAAAACAAGATGCTTCAGTGCAGTGGCTCCTCTCTGCTTCCCTGGGGACAACTGGGGGCCTTTGGGAATAGGAGAATGGGGTGGGGGAACTCGGTGTCCTTGGTTTCTGGCCTTTTGAGAGCAATTTAGCCAATTCATATTTAGGCCAGGTCTTTTTGAACAGTCACCTGGTTGACAGCCCATTTTCTCTTTGGGGACTTTCTGAGAGCTCAAGATTCCAGGCTCCTGGTCAGAGTGTGCTTGACCAAAGGAGGGCAGAGAAGTTGTTTGGGTCTGAGCCTCCAGGCCTTTTTTTCTGGGATGATGGTGTGACTTCTCCTTGTCTCAAATGACAGCAACTTCTATTACCCCCCCTCCCTGCCCACAGTGGCTAGCTTGGATGTTAGATTGGCTAGCATATGCAGGCCATGTCAACTTGGTAATAGCTCAGCCAAAACTAACATCCAGATGGGCCACTGGCATCAGTGTAACTGGGTATTAAGAGATAAGCTCTGAACTTAGTGGCTCTGCCATTTACTAGCTGTGTGACCTTGGACCTTGGCTTCTTCTTCTGAAATGTGTGATGATAATGCCCACCTGTTAAACTATTTGGGAGGACTACATGAGATAAATTTTGTAAAGCACTAGCTCTGTGGCTGGACTATAAATATGATGCTCAATAAATGCTATTTTTATTGATTGTAAAAGTACTTCTCAGAGAAAGCCCATTTTTTCCTCTTTTTTGTGCTTCCCTCCACTTGCCTTCCTTCTAGGATTCTACATCTAGGAACCAAAAATTAGAGGGAGAGAAAGAGAGAGAGAGAGAGAGAGACACCATGACACCACAGATTCTTCCAGGGGCCCTCTCACCCTGGCTGGAAGCTTATTTGTAAAGCAGTTTTGGGTCACCCATGCTCTGAGGCAATTAATTATTTTTAGAAATTTCTAAATTCCAACTAAAGAAAAAATTATGAACCACCATTATGGTTCCCAGGTAGAGTTAAATCCAATTGGTGTGTTAATATGTCTTTCCTACAAAAAGTCGTGGTGCCAGATCTTTGGATCAAGCTGCTGCATATTCTCTTCACTCTCCACCTTTATGTTACCCTATCTCCTTCCTGAGGCTCAGGTTTCCAGTTTTTCTGATACTTCAAACTTATTCTTCACATGTGGGTCATGCCTATCTGATTTTGGAAATACTAATGAAGCAGAATCCCTTGTTCATAGTAGGTGCTCAGTGAAATTAGGTTAAATAGTTTAGCTTGTTTTCAAGGCAGCCTATGAGTTTTGTTAGCAAGCTTCTTTCTTCATGACAGGAAAGATGTGCTCATGACTATCTGTAAAGTTAGTGCGTGATTGCCCAGGTGGGGTGGTTTAGAGGTGCAAGTAAAGGCCCCCCACTTATATATAGAGCCCACCTTCACCTGCCAGCTAGAATAGATGGTGTATGAGCTTTAGAGTCCACATCCTGGCTTCCAAAAACAGCTCCACTGTGCACTGTGTGGCCTTGGGCAGGCTCACACCCTGAGAACCTTGGTTACCCCACCTATAAAATAAAGATAGTAATATATATCTCAAGGGTGCTGATAAAGCTTAAATGGAACAAAGTAATGTATATGCCTGAACATAAGTGAGAATTTATCCAAACGATTCCGAGGAAGAAACCTTTTATTTGAGACTGCACAAAGGCTGGAATATAATGGGGAACTCTCTCAATTAGGTTATTTTGAACAATAGGGTAGTGTTTGGGTAAGGCCCAACCTGAAACAATCTTAATGCCCATTTGAGGGGCGTTAGAGATTTTTAGATAGAATCTATGGGATAAAAAAAGGACAGTAATTATTACTGGAAATGAGGCTTCTCACTTGCAAGTGATGGATGTAATGGTAAATAAGCCCTTTGAAGATCATTCTTAGATCATAAATATCTACCTATGAGAAAACAAGGCCAGGTATGGTAGCTCATGCCTGTAATCCCAGAATTTTGGAAGGATTGTTTGAGGCTAGGAGTTAAAGACCAGTTACGGACCCTGCCTTTAAAAAAAAAATTAGCTGAGCATGGTGGGGCATGCTTGTAGTCCCAGCTACTCAGGCAGGGGGATCACTTGCACTCAGGGGTTCAAGGCTGCAGTGAGCTATGATCGCTCAACTGCACTCCAGCCTGGGTGACAGAGTGAGACCCTGTCTCTAAGAAAGCAAACGAACAAAAAAAGGAACAAAGTATGTATATAACAGTTCTGATGTTATAAATTGTAAATTGCTTTTCTCCTTCCTTCCTTCCTTCCTTTTCTCCTTCTGTGGCTTGGGATAAAATTTCCAGTGACAGGCTTATGTATGATCTTGAAAAACATACATGGAAGAAGTTGAAATGCTCTAGAAAACAAAGTCTGATAACTCAGAAGGTGGCTTCAGGGAGGTCAGGACACTGGTATTAGAAATGAATATGAGAAGTTTGAATACAACTGTTTCATGAACTGTGGGTGTGGAAAATAACATTTTAAAATATATCATTTTATATACTGTGTGATTTCAAATATTTTTCTAATTAAATGTTCTATTGTAAGTGGACATTTACCTATCTCATCTACTGCCCTATATGTCTATATATTAAAATTGGGGAAAGTTCTTTTGGGGTAGCACAGGTCCCTGGGGACTGTAAGGGACTGGGGGATATTTTTTCTTCTGTATCCACTTCACTGCACATGTCAGCTTCTTTCCTCCCTCACTGTGATTTGCCTTCTGAGCTTTCCTGCTCATGTCAAGGGAAAAATGGCTCCCACAACTCCACAGTTTTTATGTCTTACTTGTTGAAGGCTTTGGTCCACACCGAGACTGGAATTGCTGAGCCTCTATTCAGTGTTTTCCCAGGTGAGATTCAGGCTGTCCTGGGTCAGGTCAGGGGCTCAGCCCTGGACCACTGAGCTGCGGCCAGGGCCACTTTGTACAGACATGGCTTCCGGGAGCTTGTCCCTCCCACCCTACGTTCAGCTGGCAACAAAGTGTCCAGTGTCAGGGACAAGACATTTCTAGGGGTCCTGAAGACATTTACAGGGACTAAATTCAGTATGAGATGGGGGTTTTTGAGCAGTGAGCTATGTCTGAGGAAAGTTGATCTGGTAATAATGTAAGGAACAATTTCAGAGGGGAATAACAATTCACTAGGAATTATTTTATGGGATTGGGGGAGGGGAACTGGGAAGGCTTTGGGGCCTTCAAGAGTTTTCTAATAATAAATTGCAAAAGGTAGGGAGGGAACTGCCTTTTTTGCAGTTATCCCCTGTGAGTTGACAAAAACATGGTGGCAGTGAGGGGAAAAGAAGCCAGAGGAGAGAGGCTTCATGAGGAGGACCTATGGTAGGGCTTGGGGTGGGGTGCACTGCTCAGCCTTGGTCCTGAGCCCCATCTCACCAGGGTGCTCCTGGTGAAGTGGAAGTGCGGTTGCTGATACCTGACAGGCCTGGCTAGGAAGCAGAGCTCTTGGCCTGACACACCAGGGGCAGGCTGGGCTTCACCTCTGTGGGCAAGGCAGCAAGCAGTGAGCCAGGGCAGCGTGACAGGACAGTGTGGTGACAGACCATAGTGAAACGTGAGGGGAGCCCTGAGTCAGTGCAGTTGGTGGAGTCCACTGAGTGTGTGGTGTAGATAAAGACACCCACGAGCACACTCCACAGCCCTCACCCAGGAGAGCAGGCCCACTGGGGCCAGGCAGTGACTCAGAATGCAGCCACGTAGATAACCGCTGACTCAGTTATAAATTTCTTAGCTCCCTCCGCAGGCCTGGGTTTGAGGGACAGGTGACTCACAGACTGACCCTCTCTTTGGTCTGGTTTTTCAGAGGGTTATCTTTAGATCTCCAGGTCATCCCAACCTCTGGGACACCCCTGGTCTGAAGGCCGAGCCAGCCATATTAATGTTCTCAGCACACACTTGGCTTACTCACTGGGAATTCTGTTCCAGCAGCCTCTCCGTTCTAGTTGTGTATCCACTACACACATTTTTGGTTGGTGTCTACAATGCCTCGGCTCCATGCTAGGCACTGAGGACACTGCAATGCACCAGAAATGATCCCTGCCCTGCAGGAGCTGCAATCGCCTCTTGGTGACTGTTTCTGACGCACTTTATGTGGAAGTTGGTTCAATCAGGAAAGAGACACCTCTTTGGACCCCCGTCTCTCACCCAGTCCACACTTCCTGGTGGTGGCTGGTCGGCTCCCTAGTTTCCTGGTCTGGCCTGAGCAGCCGGATCTTCTCCTATGTACCTGCTTCATTTTTCCTGCTGCCTGAAGAGAGTAAGTCTGCTTCCTTCCACTAAGTGGGTAGTAATGTGGGAGTGTTTTGATAGCTAAAGGGCAGCTTGCGTGTTTGTACTGAGTTTCACACACATGCAGAGGCACACAGCCCTGCACCAAGACTCCTGGAGATTGTCCACAGACTCACCGTGGGACAACAGTCACCCCATTTCGTGAGCCTGTGTTTTATGTGCAATTTGATGATGATAGTAGCTCTGTGAGATAGAGTTTCATCAGATATTTAATATCAGATTGTATTAACATCATTATTACTTTACAGGTCAGGAAACTTAGGCTCAGAAAAGTTGCCTAAGATCCCACAGCTTTTAAGCTTTTAAGAGGCAGTTCTGTTTCACCCTAAAACCTGCTGCTTTTAATGACTTGTACGTATTGTTCCAACCCTAGGGTGAATTCTCTGCCCTCTTGGGAGCATCCTCATTTTGAGATCAGGGGTTCTTCATCTTTTGACTTTCCAAGACCCCAAACCTCATCGGGGCACAGCAGGTACAGGCTGGCAGCAGAAGGAAGGGACAAGATCTAGATAAGAGTGTGTGGGTGCAGATTCAATAAAAGTAGAGAACTCAGTATTGTGGGGGCCGAGTGACCAGGGCTTGTGATGGACTGCAGGATGGATTGCGGCAAGGCTGTGATATAGATATGATTTCTCATCAGGCTCCAAGCTCTTTAGTAATATCTCCTCATGGTCCTGGTTTAGTGGGCTACTCTTTCAGATGAGCCCCACCTCTGCTGCCTATTCCAAGAATGTGATGAGAGAAGGGTGCTGGAATCATGATCACATGCTTTTGAGCTGGAGGGGTCTCAGAGCTCATTTAATCCAATTTCCTCATGTAATAGGCAAAGAAAATGAGAGATAGAGGAGCTTCTGTGACTTTCCTGAAATGGTGGCAAGACCAAGACTGGAACCCAGGTCCCTGTTCTGCCCAGTGCTCTTTCTCTGACATCACCTCTCAGTACTCTGAACAGGATTACAGGCAGCTTGAGAGTCTATAAATTTGGGATAAAATACAACAAAGCTTTCATCTTACAAGTCCACACAGATGGGCTACTCCTTCCCCATCCTCTAGCCCTCCTCTCCAAGTAACCTATCTCATTATTCCATTCTAGGCCCCTTGGGACCCATCCTCCCCCGTCCTTTATTTGTGTAGTCTTATGAAGAATCCGCAGCTTAAGAATTACTTTCTAACAATGGCATCTAAGAGTGGAAAGTTTAACTGTAAGTTTGGCGGGCAGAGCAAGCATTGCATTCATCTGCAGATGGCCTTTCTCTCTCTTTTGGCATTGATAACTGTCAGTTAGTTCCCCTCCACCCCACAAGAACCTGTATTTGGCAGAATAGATATGTCAGCATTCTTGTAAAGTACATTTTTTCTTTGTGAGAGGCCTTGCAAAGTGAGTCCTTAACTTTCTTCCACTGGCTTCGAAGTGTCTTCTCCTGTGAACATGCTTGATTCCCTTTGGACTATGCTGTGATGAGGTGTGATGTTACGGAAAGATTTAGTTCCTAAAGTCAGATAGCTCCTAGGTTGAGTCCTGGCTCCACCGCTTTAATAGTAGTGAGACCTTGGAAAAGATACTTAGCTCCAAATCTTGACTTCCCTACCTGTAATATGGGAACATTGGGGATCACACAAGAAAAGGTATATGAAGGGGCCTCCCACGTAAGATGGATGCCTCCTGGAAGAGATAGCTTTATCTTTAGGAAGTTGAGGAGATTTGGCTGCCAGTTGTTGCCTGAGAAGGGTAAAGACTTTAACTTCAGGTAAACCTCACAGTCATCGCTTTGGTGCACACGTATTTGTGTACCATAAATAATAAATAACAAAAAATAATTTTTTTAAATAAAAATTTTTTAAGATAAAAAATATTTTTAAAAATAATATAGATAGATATTTTAAAACAAATATTTAAATATAATGTATTTAAATAATGTAATTTAAATTAAATAATTAAATTATATTTAAATTTACTATTTAAATATGTTTTTTAAAATAATTATTTAAAAAATATTTAAATAATTATTTTTAAAAATAATTATTAAAAAATATTTTTAAAATAAAAAATTGTTTAATAAAAAAATAATTTTTCTCTTGCTGTTGTCCATGTTATTTTCCTCAGCGGCATCATGGGGAGAGTGGTTATCACTTAGGGGAACAGCGGTTATCACCTAGGGGAACAGCAGGGCACAGTGTGGGGAAGTGTGGCTCACAGGGTCCTGGTCCTTCCCCCAGCTCCCATTTACCAACCATCTGAGACATTGGGCATGGTATTTAACTTCAGTTTACTCATCCGGAAAGTAATGGGGACACTTACGTGTCATGGGGGTGACTAGAGGATTGATGGGATGGTGCTTGTGGAGCACTTACCGTACAGGGCCTGGCATATGGTAGGTGTTGCTTACTGAGTTGGCATAATTTCTGAATTCCTTGTTTTGAGGGTATTTCTACATTATTAACGATAAGCAATAGATGCTTACAGGAACCTCCCCTAGGAGGTGATAATTTTCCTGGTTCCTCCAAAGTTTTTCCAATTGGCTGGGTTATGTTTCTGATTTTGGAATGCAGGCCTTCCTTAGCAGGAGGGTCCCTGGTCTATGTAGCAAGCGTTGCTTATTCTTGGTTCCCTCCACTCTTTTTGGAGGTTGAAGCTTCACAATCTTGAGCCTTGATATGACTTTACAGAGGAGAGTCTGGTAGAGGGTGTGTTGCTCATCTTGGACCCTACTCAGGATAGGAGAGAGAATAGGGTTAATTTTCAAAGTGCCAAAATACCTTTGCATATATTGTTTCCTCTGCCTGGAATGGCCTCGCTTCTTCTGGTAAGTCCCTAGTCATCCTTTAAGAGGCTTTTATTTTGGTCAAAGCGTTTTCCAGCCACCCTCAGTAAGTTCCATCACTCCCTCATCTGTGCACCCCTCTATTTAAATTCCTGCCATGTGTGGTCCCGGTGGCTCTGCTGGCTGTCCAGCTTTATCTCTGACCCCCTCAGCTGCCGAATTCTATGCCCCAGTCTTACTGTGTCCTCTTAGTTTCACAGGTGCACTAGCCCTTCCCTTCCCTCTGAGCTTTCATACCTAGTCCCTCTGTGTGTGACGCTGGCGCCCTCCTCTGACCCCAATTTCCTTGGCCCCCCAGCCCCATGTGGTGAATTGCTGCCCATCCTCAAAAAAACCAGTTAAACATCCTTCTCCTGGTAAGAAGTCCCTGTGCTCCCAAGCCTGGGGTCTTCTTATGGGCTCCCGTGAAGCCTTCTCACAAACCCCATCACACTTTGTGTTTTATATCCATCTCCCCAGCTAGACTGTAAGTATCTTGTGGGAAAGGGGCTGTGTATCTTTCTCCCTATTGTATCCCTGAATCTAGTACAGGCCTGTAGCAGCCATTCATCATATTAAAAACCAAAATTGATTTTCATGTTGTCTTCCCCCAAGATTGCTAGCCCCTTATCTCTGTTATCATTAAGTCCAGTGGTTAGCACAGTGCCGGGGGCTTCTTATTAGGGCCAACTTATAGCATGAACTCCTAGGCCCTGTGACAACCAGCTCCGAAGTTACTTTTTCCCGAGCAATCAAATTTCGCTTTTTAGCATCAGAGGAGCAAGAAGCTGGAAGGAGTCCCAGAGCCCCGGCTCCTTTCAGAAGGCTTCAGCTCCCTTCCCCTCCCTGGCGGATGGTCCTGCACGCCTTCCCTCCTTCCTCTCTTCACTTCCACTTATCCCCACTCCCCACCCCCTACCCAGTCAAGCTGTTATTGGCAATGAATGTAATGTTTCTGGGCTTTTCTTCAGGCTGGGACTCACTCTCATTGTGCTTAAGATCATGAATCAGTTTTGTCCATGCTTGGTCCTGCCAGTGTCAGTAAATGATCTTCTAAATCTGGTCATTGCAAACATGACTCTATCCGTTTCATTTGATCAATATGTTGAGCAACTAGGTCAATGGGAGTCGCCCCATGGATTCCAGGCCCATTTATTAAAAATGTGGAACAATTTAAGTTCTTGCTGCTTCGACTGAAAGTTGTAGAGCACATGTTGTTTCCAGCAGGCTCCAGGGCTGGAAGGTCACGTTTCAGATGCGATTAATTCAGTGTAAAGGTGAGCCTGCCAGGCTTGGAAGAAAGAAAAACTGACAGCTGATTTATGATGTGGCTTTTAAACAAATCACCCCTAAAACCCAGCTCGTTTCATTATGGCAGAGGTTCAATTTGTATTAAAGTGTCATCCTTGGACACTGAGTGCTGCCCCTATAGGCAGCAGCTGGAAGAGAGAAATGGAATTTCAGCGGTTCCAGAAACCCTCTCCACAATGCTTGGCAAAAGAAATACTGGTGCCTTCAGTTCCCTCTCATATCTACTTAATGACAAAATGTACCATTGCCTGCTGGGCATGTGTGTGACTGCACAAAAATAGCTCTGTGAGTCCCCATTCTTGGGGCCAAAGGAGAAACACCTACTCACAAACTGCCCTTTGCTTCTGTGGCCTGGAGGGGTTTCTGGAGGTGAATGAGATTAGGAGTAGTGACAGGTATGGAGATGAAGCTGCTCTATGCTTTTGGGAAGTGACACCTGCCTGGAAATGTTGACGGGGTCCTTTTTTCTAATTAGCATGCTTCAGTTTACTGTGTGCTGTGCAGGAAATAGAAAGCACACGTCAGTGCTGAGGAAAGGAGAGTGTGACTAAAGCCTTCTCTTAGGTTTTGGGGAGGGCCTGATTTCCAGGTATTTCAGTGCTTAATGACAGACTGCCTTTCTGTTCTAAATATGAAATGGAACATTTCGCCACCATCCAGGCACACTGGGGCCTGAGGTGGACCTCCCGCCCCCCTTCTCCCAGTATGGCAGTGTAAGGAGAGGCCCTCAGACAGAGACTAGTTTCACTTTCATAGGTTTGGTCTTCCCATCTCTGTCCCAATAACAATGACTCAGTGGCAGAAAAAGTGGAGTCATTTCTGAATCCCAGACACACTGCCGCATGGGCTCCTAGTTAGTGGTCAATCCAGGGAGTAGCTGGCGGACCATGAGGGAGCCAGCTGTGTGGCTAATGTGGGAGGGCGATACTGAGAGCCAGGGGCTCTGAAAAGCCACGGTGAGAGGGGAAGAAAACCTCTCTGTGAGGGGTGTGTGCACATGCCCGTGTAGGTTTTTGGCCAAATAATGCAGGGTAATGAATGCTCTCACATCTTGGGTTTCCAGGCTGTGCTCTGCTCTCTGCTTGGCTTAAGGTAGACATGTAACCGAAGATTGCTCCTAGGATGGGCAGCGCTTACTCTGGGTGTTTGCAGACAAAATGCCTGTTAGCGTCTGGAGCCCTGAGCCAGAGACGCCAACATCTCTTGGCTGGGCAAGTGGCTTCCTGGACTGTGGAACTGAGTCCATAAAAGGAGAATTTATGAACAAACAAGAAAACCTGTCTCTTTTCTGCAATGTTGAAAAAATACATTTTCAACATGATGTCTTCACTGCTGCTGTTTTCTGGTAAACCAGTCAAATTTAGTAAATATACTATAGTTCCATATACTATATATAGTATATATGCTATATACTGTGGTATATATGCTATATACTATGGTATATATGCTATATACTATGGTATATAGCTATAGTATACATATATAGTATATAGTATATAACTATAACATACAACTATACTGTAGTTCCCCACTGAGTCTACAGTGGGGTCACCTCCCACCCCCCTACCCCGACTGCCTCCAGCAAGCTGTTTATACTTCTCATCTTGCACATATCACATAAAACGCAAAGCTTGGGGGCATTTACATTTGTCTATGTCCTCAGTATGGCTTGATGAAGAGAGTTTGAGCTTTAGAGCCAGACAGACTCAAATTTGAACCAAAATCCAACTTTTCAGTGGCCGTGTGAGCTTGAGAAGTCTAGTGAAATTTTCCTAGTCTGGCTTTCCTTCTCTGTAAGATAGAGTCATTCTTATTTCAGGGTGATAGTGAGGATTAAGTGGGGCAATGCATAAACTGTAATTCTACTGCAGTGAGAGGCCTGGCAGAGGGTAAGCCTCAGACTTCATGTTAGTACCCATCTCTCTCTCCACCTCCAACTAGATGGTCATTCCTTAAAGGCAACACGGTATCATATGCATTTGTAGTATCTCTCTTCTTGCCCAACACTTAATCCATTGCCTTGTATCTACTAGGTACTCAAATAATGAAGGAACACATTTTATTTTAACTTCAAAGTGGAGTGAGAAGTGGACCAAAGGTGAGGTGAAAGGAATGTCTAATTGGACTAAAGCTTCCCTACTTGAAGTGGAGGTCAATGACCATCAGCATCACCGGATAACTAATTAAAAATGCAAAATATCAGGCCCCACCCCACAGCTACTGAACCAGAATCTGCATTTTAACCAGAGAGCCAGGTGATCCATGTGCATGTTGAAGTTTGAGAAGCCCTGGTCTAGAATATTGTGTCAATAACCAGGTACTAAATAAAAAAATGAAGGAGTAAGATTAGGAGGCTAGCAAAATAACTGATTAGAACACTACTGGTTTTATTTAAAAGGAAAAAATCTATTAAATTGAAATATAATACTAAGAATTTCAAGACCAATGGCAATTTTATTCCAATTCTAACAGACGTTGTCCTTGGCTATGATTCCGCGGCTGCAAACGTGGACTCTCTGACTTGTGTTTCCCTCTCCCTCTCCGAGCCTCTGTGAGCTCTTCCCTTCTGTTGCCCTCTGCAGAAGGCCATCTCTACTCCCTAGGTCTGGGAGCTACTTGGGGTCTCCCCAGTGAGCCCAAGTGCCAGGATGCTCTCAGTTACCGTGGCTGCCTTCAAGTGCCCAGTGGGGATCATGCTCTGCTTTCCACAGAACGTGTATTGTTCTTGTTTGGATCACTGCCCTAAATTCAAGCTCATTCAAAAGTGCCTTTGAGAACTTGGCTCTCTCTTGCATCTGTCCTTCAGAGTTGTGTGTACCTGGAGGGCAGCCTGGGGACCATTGCTTCCAGGAAGACGAAGCATCCCTTTGTGTCTGTCTGTCTTCCTTCTGGGTGGGGGTGCGTAGCATTTCCTGCCCTCTTCTTTTGGATTGTTGCTTGGCAAATCATTTCATCAAGTCATCTGCTTGAGCTCTAAACTCTGTGGCTGCCTATAAAAACTGTTTCCCAACGGTGGTAGAAACAAAGGTATGAGCACCTGTGGATTCTATCTCTAAAATATCTCCCAAATGCCTCTGCTCTCTGCCTTGACCACCACCACCTCTCTGGGCCACCACCTTCTCCTGCCTGGATGACAGCAGTACCCTCCTGGCTACATCCCTGCAAGCTGTTCTCCCCATAGTGAGTCAGAGATCTTTTCTTAAACATAAATTGGGGTGTCTTTTTCCTTCAGAAAGCCCCCAGTGTCTCTGCACTCCCCTTAGAATGAGATCCAAACTCCTTCTGGTGGCCTCCAGAGGCTGCTGTGACCAGGACTGTCTGGCTCTGGGGCCCTGTCACCTCTTCCCTGTCTAGTGTGCTCCTCTTCCAGAAGGATTTGCTGCTCTTCCAGCATCTCACACCCACTCAGCTCTTTCTTGCCTCACCTGAGACGTTCCTTCCTCAGACAGGCCTTCCTATCACCTAGTCATCACTCCTCAGCTCCTTCCTTCATTCAGCCATCACTTTTCTAGCTGTTTTATTCATTCATTGGCTTTCTCTTTGTCCATCTCCCCTACTAGACTGTAAGCTCCATGAAGGTGGGAAGGTGCCTGCTGATTCAACAATGTCTGGAATGGGGCCTGGCACATAGTAGGTACTCAATAAACACCTGCTGCATTGAATGCATGAGCCTATTGTGTGCTAAGTGTTTTCTGCTGAAATTCCTTTTCCCATATTGATTTTCTTCACTCCTCTGGGTGCCCTCAATCAGGTGGATGGACTTCCTTCATGAGGACTTCCTAACCCACTCTAGCCTGGAATCATCTTCTGTCTTAAGATCTACTGTCATCCTATTCATCAACAAATCTCTCACCTCATTAAAATAGCTTTCCTGCTCCTCCCCCACACACCCACACTCACATGTACACACACCTGTTCTTTCTGTGTTGGTGGGATGTTGTTATTCTTAGGGGGTGGTAAGGAACAGTGGTTAAGTATCCAGGCTCTGGAGCCAGACTCTCTGGGTTCAAATCTTGGCTCTGTCAATTACTTGTTGGACAGGTGATTTAACCTCTCTTTGCCTCAGTTTTCTCATCTGTAAAGCAGGGGCAATGCTAGAACCTTCCTCACACGGTTGTTGTGAGAATTAAGTGGATTAAAACATATCAAATATATAGAACAGTGCTGGGCACATATTGAGCAGTATAGAAGTACTGGGTATTATTGTTATTTAAATGAGGAAGAAATGATTTTGCACTGTGAGATTCTCATGGAACTGGGTTTTCAATCTAGATTTCTCCTAGACTGAAGGCCTTTCTACTTTCATTATGGCTGCTAAAGGATTCCTTTGGAACACATTTTCCCTGGCATCTCTTAGGGCTTAGTCTGGTTAAAACAAGAAAGAGAATTTAGGCATGAGCAAAAACTTGATGCCATTTAGCAACTTGGGTCAATCTACCGACCCCTGACTGCCAGCTGAAAACAGGAGGCCAGGACTGGCTGTGGTTCCCAGGACAGACTGACAGGCAGAGGGGGGACCATCCCAGCAAGTGATGCCATGAAGGTGTCTGCCCACACATCCCCTTCATTCTCAGTGGCAGTGGGGAGCTGGCCTTCTCTTTCCTGGAAGCTTTCTTCCCTCTATCTGTCCTGCAGCCTGCTGAAGTCTTGATGGCCCTGCTCTTATTTTGGGATTAAATCTTTTGGGATTTGTCTTAGTTTAGTTGCACCTCTCTCGATCTCTCCCACCACATTTTTCTTCCTCTCCCCTCCCCCTCTAACAGCTGAAATGTCTCAGCCTCTGGAGCAGACTCATGGTGCCCCCTGCTTCCTAGCCCTTCCTGAGATAAGAGTCAGCAGGGGCAGAGGTTAAATACACAGTTTAGCAGCCTTTTTTCCTGGAAATTCTAGAGGCCTGGATCAAACTCGGAGAATCCATACCTTTAAGTGCTCCTGGTGACTCTTATCTTCAGGGAAGCTTGGAAGTCACTGCCCAGGGCTTGCCCATGTTTTTCATTCTCCACAGATTCTCATGGTTTCCTCCAGCCCAGTATGCGCCTCATGGCTTTGACAACAGACAGATCTCGTTTTGTTACTTTGTGTTGCTATCTAACTCTCAACAATCTATACCTTTTCTCTTCAAACAATATAAACTTCTGGAGAGTAGGCATCAAGATTTTTTCTTACGTAGTAGGCCTTCAATAAATATTTGGTTGAAGTTTTACATTTTCCTCTCATTATATTCATTTGAGGTGAACATTGAAATTCTTTCACTTAAGCACCATCAAAAGGGCATGAAGGAAAGGGCTTAGAAATATGTGGGGTAGGCCGGGCACAGTGGCTTACACCTGTAATCTCAACATTTTGGGAGGCTGAGGTGGATCGCTTGAGCCCAGGAGTTCAAGACCAGCCTTGGCAACATGGTGAAACCTGGTCTCTACCAAAAATACAAAAATTTGCCAGTCTCATAACCCAGTCTCAAAATAAATGAATAAATAAATAATAGATAATCAATCAAAATTTAGAAATAAAATTTAAAAATTTTTAAAAAGAAATGTGTTAGGTAAAAGAGGCATGTTAATTTGTGATTATACATGCCTTACGTATTCAAGGTTTGACTAAGTAACTTAAATGAAAACATCTCTGGTGTCTGGAATAACTTGCTGCTGTCTAAAAGTAATGAGTCATGGACAGAGCGGGCAGGGATGTGTTACCTGAAGAACTTCTCCAATTCTTGGCTCCACCATGAATTGTATGTGTAACCTTAAGTGAGATGTGTCTGCAAACTAAGCCTCAACTTCCTCATTCTAAAAAAGTTAAATTCCGACATCGCTGAGTGCTTGAAGTCGAATGAGATACTGTGTGCAGAATCATTTTATAATCTGTACAGTGCCGTACAGAGGGTAGGAATTACCCTTAGTCATCCTTACAGTTAGTTTTCCAGCTCACCTGCCTTTCTGCATTCCCTCATGGCTTTCCTATCTGAGTCATGTAACTAAATTTAAATGCTATGCTAGGGAGCCTAGGAAATCTACTTCCCAGCAAGAGCTGTAAAACCTCACATCCTAATTGACGGAGACAAGGAGGAACAGTGATTCAGAGGCAACTCTAGGGGAGCAGCCAGCTCCGGCCTGAAAACGTCTCCTTGGATGGGTCTGCTGGGGAATGGGAACAGATCCATTCTAAGCTTTGGTTTATTTCAGAGAGGAATTTAGAAACTGGACTATGATTGGAGAAATGGTTAACATCCATGAAAATATACAAGATTTTCAGATGGCAATGCTTACAATCTCAACAACAATAAAAAGCCATAGCAGCATTACAGCAAAAGGGGGCTGTTGTCCTCCAAGTGAACCCTTAGAAAGTCAGTTTTCTGAACTTCATAAGAATATGTTACAAGAGGCAGTTTTCAGAGTTCTGTAAGCTTTGGCAGGGATGGGCTGGTACATGTGAGAAAAAAGCAACAGATTTAAAAAATCTGTACAAACACTGATAGAAATAAACTTGCTGCTTGTTGCAACGTACCCATGCCGTTAGAGATTTTGCCCTTAACATCTCTCTTTTAAATTTGACTCCAGGAAATAGGTTTGGAACCTGATCAATCCCATCCTTGACTCTGCCATCCTTCTCCCAGAATTATAAACATAAGATTATTACAGCGCATTTCCTGCATGTGCCTTCCATGTGGCTCCAGTCTCCACCTCACAAGTGTAGCAAGTAAACACTCCCCAAGTCTAATTCTGAAGTGTAGCCCATATGCTGTGGTCTTGATGAGAAGGGCTGGGGACCAAGGGTGCAGACAGTGTATATACTGCGAGGGCTTGCACCTTAGGGAGGGAAAAGGTCTCCTGGTGGCAGAAGAGGCATCCTTCCTTCATTTCTTTGCATGTTTGGTTGGTATGTGGGAGCTACGAAGGAGGGTTGAAAATGTTTTCTTTTCTTTCTTTCTTTTTCACAAATCTATTTCAATCCATCCCATTCCTGGAAAAACCACAATCCTCCAGCAGTCTCTAAGTCCTTCACTTTTGAAAAGCACATGGCTTCCCTGCTACCCCTTGCTTCTGTGAGTCTGGCTGGAACAGTAATTAATTTCGGTGTAAATGAGTTTGGGGCTGAGGCTTTCATTAATGTGTTAGGGCTCCAGGGTCTTGTGGTTTGACACCATTTGAGTGCACAAACTGTTAGCTTTAAACATTTTCAACAATTTTCCTTCCTCTCCTGAATCTCATATGAAACTCATTTCCCAAGGAACTGACCAAGGACCTCTGACCTCTTGCCTCAATTGCTTAAAGGCCTCCAGTTCTTTTTCTTGACCTTTTACTTGGTATTAAAAGGTGAATTGAACTTCAAAGGGCAGTAAGCCAGATGCCTTCTTTCCCCCATGAGGGGCTGGTTTTCTCTTATTTGTCTGCACTCTGTATGAATTCAGGTTGGTATCCATTTCCCCTGGGCCTCAAGCTGTTTCTACTGCTATACCCAGATGCTTGGGTGCAAGGTTCTAATTTGTGTGATTTCCTGGTCCCGATGCTGATATTTGACCAAGTTCCTTGATTTGTCCTGGTCTGGTATGAACATGTGCATATGTGTGTGCACACATGTGTATGTGTGGGTATGTGTGCATGTGTGCATGTGCATTGTGCATGTATCTATGTGGGCATGTGCGTGTGTCCTCCGTCAGCACCAGTGGCACACTCTAGACCTGCGTTGTCCAATACATGTGGCTATCAAACACTTGAAATGTGGCTGGTCCTTGTTGAGATGTGCTGTGAATGTAAAACACACACCAGATTTTAAAGACATAGTATGAGAAATAGAAATGTAATATATCTCAATAAGTTTTTACATTGATTACATGTTAAAATGATAGTATTTTGAATGTATTGGGTTAAACAAAATATATTATCAATATTAATTTCACTTCTTTCTTTCACTTTTGAAAATGCGGCTACTGGAAAATGCAAAATCACATATATGGCCTGTATTATATTTGCACTGGACAGTGTTGATCTAGATTGCCAATTGAGGCCCTAAGTCATGTTGTTGCTGAGTCATAGGCTTTGACTTCACTTGCTCTGGTGTCCTCCAACCTTCAAGTTATGCAGCGCGTGAGTAGCTGAGCTTCCATAAATCACGTTTCATAACTTGGAGCTGCAGAGGACACTTTGTATGTGTCTTTATGATCCCACCTCATGTTTCCTCTGGCATCCCTCTACCCTGACCAGGCTGGTCTCCTGTGCATGTGCTCATGCACAGAATGACAGACTAGTGACCATGGGTTTGGGGCCAGAAGGAGGCTGCTGGTGACTCATAACTGCTTGGTGGCCCACACTATACCATAGGTGTTGATATGGTTTGGCTGTGTCCCCACCCAAATGTCATCTTGAATTGTTGTTCCCGTAATCCTCATGTGCTGTGAGAGGGACCCAGTGGGAGGTAATTGAATCATGGGGGCAGTTTCCCCCATGCTGTTCTCATGATAGTGAGTTCTCACAAGATCTGATGGTTTTATAAGCGTCTGGCATTTCCCCTGCTGGCACTTATTCTTTCTCCTGCCGCCCTGTGAAGAGGTGCCTTCCACCACGATTGTAAATTTCCTGAGGCCTCCACATGCAAGTCAATTAAACATCTTTTCTTATAAATTACCTGGGGTATTTCTTCATAGCAATGTGAGAACAGACTAATACACGTGTATTAGTCCTGCAGAGTACCCATTCGCTTCTCACTATGTCTGGGTTGGACCACTTCTCTTTGATATTGACATACTTAGAATGTGGCTTAAGGGCTTTAAAGATTATCTAGTCTTATCTTTTCATTTTACAAAAAAAGACCCAGGAGTACAGTGTTAGAGGGAGATGATTATAAGCTTAGACTTTGACAGAGGCGGCTTCAAGCTCAAATCCTAGCCCCGCTACTTCTTTGCCAGTCTCCAGCACAGCACTCCCCAATCTGTACTGCAGTGATCTCCTCAATCATCTGTGTCCCTCTGAGTACTGTAGGCTCCTTGAGGACCGGGTCTGTCTCTTACACATTATCATAGTTCTTTTGATTTTTCAACAGTGCGTTAAAGATATGCCATATGCCAAGCCTGTTGTAGACTCTTGGGATGCATCAGGGAGAAAAACAGAGAAAGCTGTTGCTTATGTGCAGCTTATATTCTAGCTGTGGGAGATGGATACCATGTTGGAAGGTTGTGTGGGTTTCAGTTTATGCACATCCCAAATCCACACACTTACCTTGTCTTGCAAGATCAGCCCTGGCAACAGCTTCCTCCATCCCTGCAGTCCTGGGGCTGCTGGTGTCTCCTCTACCCACTGCTGCCATTCCTGCAGGCTCAGGGGACACTGTAAAGATTGCTCCGTGCCTCTTGTTGCTCACATGCAGAGTCCATATCTCCTCACTAGCTGCCTGAGCTGCATACCTCTCCACTCTCACCTTCTGCCCTGGGGCTTCCTGATTGACTCTTAGGTAAGGGATCGAGTACAATCCTTGTTCTCATCACCTGGAAGTATGAGAAAACCAACACCCACAGGGCCAACTTTGACCAATGGGAGTAAGATATTGAAGATACGTTGTTTTCTCTCCTTCCCCTAGGCAGACAGTGGAGACAGATTAGCCCCTTTCTGAAGATGTCTTGTGGGACCCAGCCAGTAGCTTGTTACAGAGCGGTGGTCATTTGGAAACAACTCCTTTATATTTGCTCTTCGTTTTTCCCTCCTTACTCCTCTATTCCCTCCTTTCTGCTTCCCTGGAATTCATCCCTTTGAGCTATGTTTTCTAGAGATCCCCGCCAAGGCAGTAGGTGCTAAGTGTGATGGAAAAAGCAAACCCAGAGCAGACAGGCTCAGAATGGGGATCAGGAGTGCTGTGAAGCGTCTGCAGTTTCAACAGCACTGTCAGTTTAAGCCTTGTTGAAAAGGTGATATTTGAGCAATGAATGAAGAAGCTGAGGGAGTTAGCCACTCTGGGGAAAAGGTGTTCCATCCAGTGCAAGGGCCCCAAGGCATGATTGTGGGAGAGTGGAGACCAGGGGTTTTGTAGAAGATTAGGTCAGGGAGGTGGGAGAGGGGGTCGTCTTAGGTCTTCTAGGCCATCGTAAGGGTGAAATTGGAGCCTGGGTGGAGTTTTGAGCAGCTCTGGGACTTGGCATCTAGCAAGTGCATGATGCCTGGCACACAGAAGGCACTCATTCAGAGTTTGCTGATTTGAAAGAAGGCATGCTGTTGATCTTCCACAGATCTCCTGCCACCCCTTTCTTCAGGGCAGCACTTTGCAGAGGAGCCCCTAGCCCTGCAGAGGGGGTAGAGCAGGACTTGTACATTTCTAGCCAAGAGTTGAAAACAGATGGAAACAAAATGCCAGTATTAATCCAAAAGGCATGTGGAAGAAAGATCAAATGGGAGAAGAGGGTGAATGTGTTTTCAGCAGAGCTGTGTGCTTCCTACAGAACCAGATTGTTGAAAGCCAGCTGAGCCAGTCTTGTGCCTCTTGACAGAAAATGGGTTTTGCCTGGAGCCTTAAGATTGGAATGAGGGGTGGGCTCCCTGCTAAGAGCCAGACCAGTTCTGTAAGCTTTGACTTGTTGGAAATGCACACAACAAAGTTTGCCATATACGCTTCTGTAAAATCCCCTTGGCTGAGTCCTTTCAGGTGTGAGTTCTGTAGATCACATGCTTTTTAGGTCCTCGGTGCAGTGGCTGGCTTTTTTTCCTGTCACAAGAGCCAGCCGAGAGCAGGAGGAGCATCAAGGATAAGAACCCACAACATAATCCTTTTTTTCCCGAGGGGATCTTCTCCTTGGCCCCTTTCTTTCATACCCACCTTTAAAAGATTATGAGTGTAGAAGGAGAAAGAGTCTGCGGTGGTGTCTGGGAACTCTTGGAGTATAGGTAAGGGAACAGGACAATGGAAACATCCCAAACATTTTCTCTTATAAGGGGGGATATTTGCTTCCAAAAAGCAGAAAACAGGGGAAGTGTAATTACATGAATCCTTCTATTTTGGGAGCAGTGGCTTGGGCGGAGGGAGGGATTTATAGGCCAGCGGTTTTTGAGACTGAATTTGACATGATATTGATTATTTATTTTAAGGAAATCCAGAGACTTGTACTTAAGCCAAGGAAAACGATTGGGCTCTTTTTCAAGAATCTTGCAAGTTCGTCTTCCCAATGATCTTATTTTGATGCACAGCTACCCCTTGGTTATGTTGTTAGAAGAAAAGACAAAACTCAAGGATTTTCAAGTATTTTCCTAATAAGGTCACATAAATCTTTGGAAACTAGAAAAGATCATTTAGTATCCAGTGAGAGAAGAGATTGAGATTTGTGAGGGTAAATAAATACTGTGTTTCTGTGGAGGGCCTGAGAATCTCACAAGTAAGAGCAGCCAGTTGGGCAAGAGCAAGTCCCAAGCATTTTCAGAGGTTCTGTCCATTTCCCAGATGGACAACTGAGGCCTATGGCCAACTGAGAGGTCCAACTGATTGTGGTCTGGCCCAGGTGTCACCTGGATTATTTTTAGTAGCCAGAAGAGCATATGATAGCCAGGATATGTATTTCTGTTTATTTTTTGTTTTGTTTTGTTTTGTTTTGAGATGGAGTCTCACTTTGTCACCCAGGCTGGAGTGCAGTGGCATGATCTTGGCTCACTGCAACCTCTGCCTCCCAGGTTCAAGCGATTCTCCTGCCTCAGCCTCCCAAGCAGCTGGGATTATAGGTGACCACCACTAAAATTTTTCTACTAAATTTTTTGTATTTTTAGTAGAGATGGGGCTTCACCATGTTGGCCAGGCTGGTCTCCAACTCTTGACCTCAAGTGATCTGCCTGCCTTGGCCTCCCAAAGTGTTGGGATTACAAGCATGAGCCACCGTGCCTGGCCTGCTTTTGTTTTACTATTTAGTTTTTTTTTGAGGACTTTAATTACCCTGATATAGTTTATAGAAATATAGGAAGCAATATTTTAAAATGTAATTAATATAAAAGCATGTAAAACTCCATCACTACATCCTTAATTGTGGGGGAAAGGGTGGTACAATCCATGACTACACAACTTACTGTCAGTCAGAGAAGTACCTGTGAAATTCATAAAAGCATAGAGGGCAGTTCCTTTCTTCAAGTTCGGTCCAATATTCCATCCCACATAGATTCCACAGGAGTGTAGTGAGTGGCTCCTCTATGCCAGCTGACCCATCCTGGCTCCCCATCTGTCATGAGATCCTTTTTCTAGGCCAGGGATGGCAAACCACACTCTGCACACTAAATCTAGCCTGCTGCCTATTTTTGTATATGATCTAAGAATAATTTTTACATTTATAAATGGTTTTTAAAAGTGTAAAAAGAATAGTATTTTGCAGTGTGAACATTTTATGAAATTAAAATCTCATTGTCCATAAAGTTTTACTGAAAGAGGGATGCTCATTTCTTTATGTGTGACTTTATGTGTGACTGCTTTTCTCCACAATGGTAGAGCTGTGTAGTTGAGGCAGAGTGAATTCACACGAAGCCCTTTACAGAAGAAGTATGCTGACCCCTGCTTTAACCCTTGGGGAACCCCTATGATATCCAGGTTGTAAGGAAATCTCTCACTTTTGGACACTGTCTTTCCCTCCCCAGGGGCCCACCCTTCCCGATTGTGCTGCTTCTTCTTGGCACACTTCTCAGCCAGTCACCCTTGACAGCCTGTGGATGACAGGGAGTGGGGCTGGAGGCGAGGATGAGAAAGGAGCAGAGGAAAAGGGCTCTATCCTTGTCTGGTCGCAGCCTGAAGTCACCATACAACCACTAGCCCTTCCATGCCACTGGGGGCAACTCTGTCATATCTTTTCTGGATTTATAATCTAGAAGAATTTCTGAATCTTTCTCTACCTTGAGCTTATTTTAGTCTCTCTTTATGCCTCGCCTCAGGAAACGAGGGGATTCAGGGGAGAAAATGTAATCTATCCTGCCACAAATGCTCTCCCTATGATGGGGATGAGAATTCACAATGTAGAAGGCATGTTGATGATCACACCCTCTTACCGCCAACTGACCTACTTCTTCTGTGAACACCACCTAAATAATGCTGCTTCTTTGGCTTTGTCAATTCTGTTTCCCTGCCTGAGATCTGCCCCTCTTCTCCACCTAGGTCCCGTTCTTCTTTAAAGGGCTGCTCATGTCCCACCTCCTCCATGAAGCTTTCCCAGACTGTGTCTGTGACAAAGCCTCTCCCGAAGTTTAAGTATTTCTTTTCTACTTCTCACTGGGCTCTTGGGATCATTAAAGACAGTCCTGACAGTTGATTTCCATACCTCTCATCTCCATCCCTATCATCACCGTCCCAATCCAAATGCATCTTACTTCTGAACCCTTCAAGGTAACCCCTAACTGCAGCCAGGCTTGTCCCGTGCAAGTTTTCCCTCCACAGGGAACCTGGAATCCCACAGGGCTGCAGAGGCTTTATCTGAAATGTCACTCTGGCTACCTTAATGCCTGTGTCCTCAGTTTCAAATCCTCTGTTGCTCTCTGGATACGGTGTACAGAACCGCACATGAGTTGGTTCCCACCCACCTCTCCAACCTCATCCCCTGCTTCAAATTCTATGCTCTGGCAAGACTGCACTGCTTGTGGTTCTCTAAAACGCTATTGCATGTGTTTTCCTCTCTGCCTGGGATCTTGACTACATTCCGCCCAGTCCCTTTTTCCTAACTAACTCCCACTTATACACTAAGGTTCAGCTCAGGAGCCAACCCCCTTCAAAAATTCTTCTTAGACTTCCCCTCTTCCCACACCAGATTGGATGAGGTGTTTATCGATCTGTGTTCCCATACACCCAAGGCTACGATCGCCACACTATATTGTATTAATTTGTTTCCATTATTGCTTCTCCCTCACTGAACTATAGTAAGGACTGTGTCCTATTTATCTTCATACCTCTAGTTCTTCTTTTAGTCTCTGACTTACAGGAGGTGCTAAGTGTTTATTGAGTAGATAAAGAGATCGATAATAAATTCTTTTAAGACAAGGTAGTGTTTTATACATTTTTATATCCCTAGGACTTGGCTCAATACCTGTTTTTGCAATGGATAAGGATGATTCCAGGTTACTGTTCCTTGTTTTAAAGATGCCGCTGCAGACTCCTGGCCAAACCTGTGGCTCACAGCAGGCCTAGCAATGTTCTCAAGCACACTTCTTGGTTCACACTATGTAATCATGACAAAATTAATTACAGGCTGAGTGGCTGCTCTGTGTGTACTAGGTGTTTAACATATAATCTCTAATTCTAAACACAATCCTACAAGGTTAACATTATTCTCTGTCAGAGAAACTGAGACAGAGGGAAGTTAAATAACTTTCCCAAGATCATACAACAAGTCATTGGCAAAAGTGGGATGTGAATCCAGGCTTGTCTGTCTATGAAAGCCTTAATATTTCTGTTATCTCTTTTCCTATCTAGAGTTTATATTTTAGCAACATAAATGAAACTATAAAGTAAAGGTTTATAGTTTAGAAAAAGAGGGAAAGAAAAAAAGGGAAAGTTTGGTTATAACCCTGCCACCTGAAAAAAATTCAGCTGTTTTAATTTGCCATGTGTTCATCGTGTGTGTGTCCACATGTATATCAAGTGAATTTGGTAGACATGCCATTTGTGTTTTGCTATCTTTCTCTCTCTCTCTTTTTTAACCAAACGTTACATCAGAAGCTTTTTCCAATGTCTGGTCATAGTCTTTGTGATTGTAATTTTAACGACTTGCTCTTCATTTCTGATCTTGACGTTAATAAGACTCTCCCAACTCCAGTGGCTCCCCTGTCCCTTCTCCTTTCCAGTCACTGCTCTGTAAGTGCATTTGGCTTTTATTGGAGGCAGCTGTGAAGAGAGTGCTGAACTTGCTGCCAGAAAAGTTGGACTGAGTCCCAGATCTGACAGTTACTAGTTGTGTGACCTTGGGCAAGTCAGGTTCATTCAATTTCAAGCTTCTCCTTTGGTCTGTGAGCACCTTTAAGGCAGGGATTATTTTGTTTCTCCTTTGTAGGCTCTGTTTCTGGCACAGAGTATGAGATCAATACATGCTTGATAAAGTCTCTCAAATTCCTCATCTGTAAAATGGGATAATTACGCATATTCCTTAAAGATATGGTAATTAAATGAGGCTTTATATACACACACATACACATACACAAACATACATTCTCCGCAGTTGTAAATCATAGTATAAATATAAGTTGTTATAACTATTATCATTGCTGGTTTTATACAATTCACATAAAAGTCCATTCAATTATCTGGAAGAGCAGCAAACTTCCTGACTGAAAGCTTCATCTTTCATCCAGATGTTTGGTATCCTGTAGGCACAGTAGACCACAGACTTAAAGGAATCAGTGCTTATGCTGACTTGTTTGTGCTGCTTTGACATGATGTCATCTGCCTTGACAATAGAGGTTGCATATGTTTAACTTGCTGGGTATAACACCATGCACAGTCAGGACCTAAATAAGTGCACTTTAGCGTGATTAAAGTGAGAGATGTGGAATGTTTTTTAAAAGTTCAAGTCCAAGTGACACAGCAGTTCGCAAGAACTCATTCTAGTTGGTGCAGTCATTTGCTGGGGGGCATACTAGGATAATTGGGTTTATCCACAAGGAAACGGTCCAATAGTGTGGGAGCAGTTTTCCATTTTTTCCAGGTATAAAGACAATGGCCCTACAGAAACGAAAGGAAATAGTCCAGAGACTTGTGAAATAATTCTTATCTCATCTGTTCTTGTGATAATAATTCTTTTTCACAAAATAAGTCCTAAGAGCCAAAATTTTCCATCATCTACATAATATCAACATTGTAATTCTCAGTATTAACAAAGATTAAGTTGTTTTCAAGGCTGGTTGACTCAAAAAAACCCAGAAACATGCTGGCAGATAACACTGGGAAATAAATGCTTTTTAAAATTTTAACATTTTATTTAGAGTGTATTATTGTTATTTGCAGGAAGGTTAATACAATGCAAGCTACTCTACCATTACTAGAAGCACACTCTTTCATACTGCTTTTAAACTACATTAATCAAATGAAACAATATTTTAAAAGTACACACCTGAAAAAATGACCACAAACAATATGTGTGATGACTGACAAACTAGAAAATCTAGAGGAAATTGATACATTCTTGTAAACATACAATCCCCCTACTTTGAATCAGGAAAAAATAGAAATCATGAAGAAATCAGTAAGAAGTAGTGAGATTGAATAAGTAATGAAAAGTCTGCCAAGAACAACATAAAGCCTAGGACCAGATAGATTTACAGCTGAATTCTACCAGATATTTAAAGAAGAATTGGTACCAATCTTAGCGAAACTATTCCAAAAGATTGAGAAGGAGAGAATCCTCCCTAATTCTTTCTACAAAGCCAGTATGACCTGGATACCAAAGCCAGGAAAGGACATAACAACAACAACAACAACAACAACAACAACAACAACAACAACAAAACAGAAAGCTACAGACCAATATCCCTGATGAACATAGATGCAAAACTTCTCAACAAAATACTAACAAACCAAATATAAGAGAATATTTAAAAAATTCACTATAATGAAGTAGGTTTCATTCCAGGGATCAGAGAAGGTTCAACATACACAAGTCCATAAATGTGATACAACACATAAACAGGATTAAAAACAAAAACCGCATGATCATCTCAAGAGATGCAGAAAAAGCACTTAATAAAATCCAGCATCACTTTATGATAAAAACCCTTAACAAACTAGGACTAGAAGGAACACGCCTCAGAATAATGAAACCATATATGGCAAACTCACAACCAACATCATACTGAATGGGGGAAAAGTTGAAAGCATTCCCCTAAGAACTGGAACAAGGCAAAGATGCCGACTTTCACCACTTCTATTCAACATAGTGCTGAAAGTCCTAGCCAGAGCAATTGGGCAAGAGAAAGAAATGCAAAGTACCCATATGAGAAAAGAGGAAATCAGACTATCTCTGTTTGCCCATGATATGACCTTGTATCTAGAAAACCCTAAAGACTCCTCCAAAAGACTCCTGGATTTGATAAATGAATTCAGTAAAGTCTCAGCTTACAAAATCAATATACACAAATCAGTAGTACTGTTATACACCAACAGTGACCAAGCTGAGAATCAAATCAAGAACTCAATCTCTTTTACAGCTGCTGTAAAAATAAAATAGAATACTTAGGAATATACTTAACCAAGGAGATGAAAGAGCTCTACAAGGAGAACTACAAAACAGTGCTGAAAAACATCATAGGTAATACAAACAAATGGAAATACATCCCATGTTCATGTACTGGAAGAATTAGTGTCATAAAAATGACTATATTGCCCAAAACAATTTACAGATTTAATGCAATTTCTTTCAAAATACCAACATCATTCTTCATAAAATTAGAAAAAAAAAATCCTAAAATTCATATGGGACCAAAAAAGAGCCTGAATAGCCAAACCAATCCTAAGCAAGCAAAATGAATCTGGAGGCATCATATTACTTGACTTCAAATTATATAAGGCTATAGTAACCAAACCAACATGGTACTGGTCTAAAAATAGGTACGTAGTCAAATGGAATAGAATAGAGAACCCAGAAATAAAGCCAAACACAACCAACTGATCTCTGACAAAGCATACAAAAACACAAACTAGGGAAAGCACACCCTTTCCAATAAATGGTGCTGGGAAATTTGGATAGCCACATGTGAAAAATGAAACTGGATCCCTATCTCTCACCATGGATAAAAATTAATTCAAGTTGAATTAAAGACTTAAATCTAAGACCTGAAACCATAAAAATTCTAGAAAAAAACCTAGGAAAAATTTTTCTGGACCTTGTCCTAGGCAAAGAATTTATGATGAAGACCTCCAAAGCAAATGCAACAAAAACAAAAGTAGGCAAACAGGACTTAATTAAACTAAAAAGCTTCTGCACAGAAAAAAAAGTAATTATCAGAGTAAGCAGACAGCCTACAGAATGGGAGAAAATATTCGCAAACTATATACACAACAAAGGACTAATACCCTGAATCTACAAGGAAATCAAACAATCAGCAAGAAAAAAAACCAAATAATCCCATTAAAAAGTGGGCAAATGACATAAATAGACATTTCTCAAAAGAAGATATACAAAAGCCATATGAAAAAAATGCTTAACACCGTGAATCATCAGATAAATACATTAAAACCACGAGAGACCACGTTACTGCCACCAAAGTTGCCACTGATAAAAAGTCAAAAAATAATAGATATGGTGGATATGGTAAAAAGAGAAGCTTTACATGCTGATGGTGGGAATGTAAATTAGTACAACCTCTATGAAAAATAGTATTAAAATTTCTCAAAAAAACTAAAAGTAGATCTACCATTCAATCCAGCAATCCCACTACTGGGTATCTACGCAAAGGAAAATAAATCATTATATCAAAAAGACACCTGCATGCATATGTCTATTATGGTGCAATTCACAATTGCAAAGATATGAAATGAACCTAAATGCCCATCAACTGGTAAGTGGATAAGGAAAATATGGTATATCATGGAGTACTATTCAGCCATAAAAAGAGAATGAAATAAAGTCCTTTGCAGCAACTTGGATGGAACTGGAGGCCACTATTCTAAGTACAGTAACTCAGGAATGGAAAACCAAATATTGTATGTTCTCACTTATAAGTGGGAGCTAAGCTATGGGTATGCAAAGGCAGACAGAGTGGTATAATGGACACTGGAAACTCAGAGAAGGGCAAGCAGGAAGGGGGCAAGGGATTAAAAAAATCTACCTATTGGGGTACAATATACACTATATTACATGTGATTTTATAGTTTATCTTATTTTTTAACACACTAGAAAATATTTTTACTCTGTAATTTAAGGTTAATTCATTTTGCCACTTAAGCAGAAGAGATAACTTCAAAAATAAGTGATTTATCTCTATTTATTCTTTGATTCTTAAATTCAATTTAACTGGGTATATGTTCACTCTGAATTTTCATCAAATTTATTTATAAATTAATGAAATAAATACATATTTTTAAAAATCAGCAAACAAAACAAGACATGTAAGGAATAGTGGAGAATAAAAGATAAAGAACTAGTAGGTTGGTGCAAAAGTAATTGTGGGTTTTGCCCGTTGAAACCCGCAATTACTTTCACACCAACTGAATAGTATCTTTAAAGTGCTGAAACTAAAACAAAACAAAACAAAACAAAACCTGTCAACCTAGAATTCTATACCCAGCAAAAATTTACTTCAAGAGAGAAAGCAAAATTAAGATTTTTTAGATAAACAAAATCAGAGAGAAACCAATTCCAGGAGACATAATTATAACTGCTAAATAAATTCTTCAGACTAGAAATTTAGACCTATAAAAAAATGAAGAGAACTCAAAATTGTAAATATGTAAACAAAATAAAACATGCTGTGTTTTTCTTCTCTCAGTTTCTTTAAAAGATAACTTAGTTACAGTCATGATGGAATAACAGAACTAGACTTACCCTCCCACTATGAACAACTAGAAAGCTGAATAAATATATGAAACAATGTTTTCAACAAAGGACAACAGGCAGCATGAGCTTATAATTCCTGTAAGAAGGAAAATATATGAAGTGAAAGCTATAGAGCAGGACTGTATTTCTGCTATTCTAGTAGGAGGCACATTCTAAATGAAAGTATAAGAGAAGTATCCTAAGCAGAATAAAAAGTAGTCTCGTTAGGTGATTATACAGAGCTCAGAGTTCAGGGAGGCTGAGGTAACTGGAACTCATGGGGCAGAGCTCTGTAGAGGAGGAAGCTAAACAGAAAAAGAGATCCAGAAATCTGTATCTTAAATGTCCAACTGAGTCTTTGCTGAATACCAAGCTGCACATGTGTAGAGTGAAATTCCACAAAGGTTGGGCAAAGAAAGTCTGTGGAGCTATAAGCTGAGCAATGACTAGATCTCACACAGGACTGGGACACAATTGTATTCCAACCAGCATGAAAGAGTTCTCTTTAATCAACCAATGGCATAAAATAGAGACTCCTGGTGGGGGTTGGGGGATGTCATACTTTATTAGTAAGGTGAAAATATCTCTAGAAAAAGTGAGTTCTATTCTAGACTCACAACAACAAAGAGCTTAAAAACAACTTCTGAAAGGATTAAGATTACTGAACATTATTTACTTTCCTGAAGAAATGAAGCATAATTCTATTGTTTAAAATGGCAACAAATTGAGCCACTCAACAACATAAAATTCATAATACCCAGTGAGCAACTAAATATTTCTAGACATGACAAGAAGAAGAAAAATGTGACAAATAACAATAAATCAGTCAATAGAAATGAACCTCAAAATAAAAATGATAATGGGAACAGCAGGCAAACATGCTAAAATAGCTCTTACAAATATGTTTAAGTATTTTAAGAAAACAAACATAATGATAAGAGAAATAGTACAAAAAGAACCAACTAGTACTTTGGGAACGGAAAAATTCTAAACATTTCACAACATCTGAAATAAAAACTCACTGGATGGGATTAACAAAAGATAAGACACGACAGGAAGAAACGAGTGAACTTGAAAACATGCAATAGAAAATATGAGTGAACTTGAAAACATGCAATAGAAAATATTCAATTTGAAGCACAGAGAGAAAAAAGAATTAAAAAAACAGTGTCTTAGTGATGGGTAAAATAATATCAAGCATAGTCTAATGTAAAATAAATATCAAGGTGGTAGACTTATACCCAACCATATCAATAATTACATTGAAGGAAAGGGCATAAATCATCCAATTAAAAGGCATAGATTGTGAGACTAGTTAATAATTCAAAACCTGACTATGTGCTATTGAAAAGGAACCCACCCAAAAAATAGTTTAAAGGTAAAAGGATAGAAAAGATATGCTATTGATCACTCATACATTGCTAGTGAGAATGTAAAATGGTATTGTCATTCTGGAAAGGAGTATGGCAGTTTCTTACAAAACCAAACAATCTAATAAATGTTAGCTACAAAAAAACTTGTAGCTAACATAGTGCTCAATGAAAGAAAGACAGAGTTTGCCCGCCACACCCACCCCCAATATCATAATCAAGGTAAAAATGTTAATACTCACTACCTCTTTTCAATATTTTACTGTAGGCTTCAAATGATACAATCTTGTATATATTATTTATTTTCTTATAAAAATAAAGCATAGTGTTATTTTCCATTAAATTCCATAAAATCCTAAGAATCTACAAAAAAGTTGCCAAAAGTAATGTGAGTGTAGCAAGATCACAGGATAAAAGGACAATATAGAAAAATTAATAGCAATTCCATATACTAGTAATGAAATTAGAAAATGAAGTTGAAAAACATTACCATTTGCAGTAACATCAAATTTGGAATTCTTCAAGATAAATTTAACAATTATAGGCCAGACTGTACAGTGCAAACTGCAAAACATTGTTGAGTGAAATTAAAGAAGACCTAAGTAAAATGAGGTATAAACCAATGTTCCCAGATGAGACGACTCAATATTGTTAAAATGGCAGTTCCCCCCAAATGGTCCACAGATGCAATGCAATCCTACCAAAAATCCCAGAATGTTTTCCATTGCAAACTATGCAATCTAGTTCTAATATTTTACAGGACAGCAAAGGACTGACGTCAATTTTTTTTTTCTTTCTTTTTTTTTTCAGACGGAGTCTCGCTCTGTCGCCCAGGCTGGAGTGCAGTGGCGCGATCTCGGCTCACTGCAAGCTCCGCCTCCCGGGTTCACGCCATTCTCCTGCCTCAGCCTCTGGAGTAGCTGGGACTACAGGCGCCCGCCACCACGCCTGGCTAATTTTTTTGTATTTTTAGTAGAGACGGGGTTTCACCGTGTTAGCCAGGATGGTCTTGATCTCCTGACCTCGTGATCTGCCAGACCTTGTTATTCCCCTCCTCGGCCTCCCAAAGTGCTGGGATTACAGGCGTGAGCCACGGCACCCGGCCAGTAATTTTTAAAAGAGAAAGAAATTCAGAGGATTAAACTACTTGATTTTAATACTGTGAAGCTATAGTAAACTGTGAAGCTATAGTAAATAAGACAGTGTGATATTGATGTAAGGATAGATAAATATGCCAATGAGACAAAACAGAAAATTCGGAAACAGACCCACACATTCATGGTTGATTGATTTTTACCAAAGGCATCAAGATAATTCAATAAGAATAGGATAGTCTTTTCAACAATGGTGTTGGAACAATTGGCTATCCATTTTTTAAAAATAAACCTCAGCATTTAACTTATTCCTTACATAAATACTATCTTGAAATTAATCTTAGATCTGAAAGTAAAAGCTAAAACCATAAAACTTCTACAAGAGAACACTGAGGAAAATCTTTGCAAACTCAAGATAAGCAAAAAATTTTATAGATAAAATTAACTGTGAACCATGAAAATTGTTAAACATTGTTTAGTTTTCACAGACATTAAAAACTTTTGCTCTTTGTCATTGTTAAGAAAATGAAAAAGGCAAACCACAGACTGGAAGGAAATATTTGTCTCACATGTATCTGACAAAAAACTTCTATCTGAAATATATAAAGAATTCTTACAGTTCTGTAATAAAAAGACAAATGATCCAATAAAGATTTTAACAGGCACTTCACAAAGGAAAATATACAAATAAACTCTAAGGGAGAGCATGTGATCTGAGAAAAGAGAGGCACTTCATAATAATAAAATGAGGGCATCATAATGAATTCATTAGGAAGACATAAAAATGATAAATGAGTATTCACTTAATAGCAAAGCTTTTACATTTATTTTATTATTATTATTATTATTATTATTATTATTCTTATTTTTGAGATGGAGTCTCGGTCTGTCACCCAGGCTGGAGTGCAGTGGTGTGGATCTCGGCTCACTGCAACCTCTGCCTCCCAGGTTCACGCCTTTCTCCTGCCTCAGCCTCCTGAGTAGCTGGGACTACAGGCGCTGGCCACCACGCCTGGCTAATTTTTTGTATTTTTAGTAGAGACGGGGTTTGACCGTGTTAGCCAGGATGGTCTTGATCTCCTGACCTCGTGATCTGCCTGCCTAGGCCTCCCAAAGTGCTGGGATTACAGGCATGAGCCACCGCACCTGGCCAGCTTTTACATTTATGAAATGAAAACTGACAGAACTAAAGGAAGACAGACAAATCCATGTAATAGATGAAATTTTTAACTGTTCTCATTCCAAATTTACCACCTTACAACTTTTCTACAATGCATGTTACCCTGGATGAGCCATCTTGGCTTCAGAAATGTGTCAGGCATTTGGATAGAATGAAAAGGAGGAGACCTGTGTTCTGGGACTGGATCTGACCCTAAGGACCTTTGAGCAAACTTCATTTAGTCATTCAACAATTATGTATCGAGCTTCTTCCATGGGCCCCAGATTCCCTAGAAGCAGCAATCCAGAAACAATCTGTTCTCTGGGTTTATGGTTTAATGGAGTACACAGGTGAGTACCTCTCTGAGACTCAGTTTTCCTGTTTCTGAAATGTGGGCCACAGCAACAATATGGAAATATCATAAATGGCCAGCCACATATGTATGCACAAATACACTGTGGTATAATCATGAGAATCTATATAGCAGTGAAATGGATCAACTGGAACCATATTTATCAATGTGAATAAGTAAATAAAGTGAACCAGAGAATGATACATTAGTAGAGTATTCATATAAGATTTTAAAATGTGCGAACCAGTGATGGGTTATAGGCACGTATCTACAGTAAAGGCAAAAAATCATGCATGGGAATAATATATCAAATGTGGGAAAAGGTCTTTGGACTTTTATGGTAAGAAAGAGAGCTCTTGAAAGTCATGAACATAGCAAGTTAAAATTTTGGTAGAAAGATTGAAAGATAAAATGGAAGAAATATTTCAGGAACTATAGCAAAAATACATGAAAATTAGCAGTGAAAAGATATAAAATTAGAGGAATAATCCAGGAGGTCCAGTAACTGAATAATAGGAGTTCAAAAAAGAAGCCAGAGAAGACAAAGGGGAGGAAAATATCAATGAAATAAAATTTTCCAGAACTAAAGTTTATGAGTCTTCAGGGCCCACTGAGTGTCTAGCACAATGGTTAAAAATAGATCCACATCCAAGCACATGCATGTGAAGTTCCAGAATATTGGTGTATTTGTCAGGGTTATTAATGCCAACTCCTGAAGCAGACAACCCTCAAAAATCTCAGTGGCTTAATGAAACTGCTTGTTTCTCATTTATGCAAAATACAGTGCAGAAGTGTCCAATCTTTTGGCTTTCCGGGGCCACATTGGAAGAAGAAGAATGGTCTTGGGCCACACATAAAATCCAGTAGCACTAATGATAGCTGATAAGCTAAAAAAAGAAAAAAAAATTGCAAAAAAGTCTCATACTGTTTTATAAAAGTTTACAAATTTGTGTTGGGCCGCATTCAAGGCTGTCCTGGGCTGCATGCGGCCCATGGGCTGCGAGTTGGATGGCCTTGGTCTAATGTATTTCAGGTGGTCCCACCTCACCTTGTAAACATGCCACTTGAATCATGTGTCCCTTGAAGTACCTGTGGCAGGAGAAAATAGGGTTGAAGGAAGCACACTGGCTTTTAGCTTCCTTAGCTTGGAGGTGACATGTGTCACTTCTGCTCCCAGGCCACTTGCAAGAATATGGGTCCAACCTAACTATGGGAGAGGCTGGAAAACCCAGAGGGGCACATGCAATACTTGGTGTTTTGTATACCAATATGGGTTATAAAAGGAAGATCCTATACATTTTCAGAGAAAACCAAACTGTTCATATACAAAAGATCAAGAAGCAAAAAGGCTTTGGATTTCTCAATAGCAATACTGGAAATGAGAAAAAATGGAGTAATGCTTTAAAAATTTTCAATGTAAGCAACTTATACCTGGAAATCTATACCAAGCCAAACTATCAATCAAGGGTCAGTGCAGAGTAAACCAATTTTCAGATATTGAAGGTCTCAACTTGCCTTCCATGTACCTTTTCTCAGGAACCTACCACAGAATGTGTTCCATTAAGTGAGATAGAAAATCAAGCAAGAGGAAGACAAAGGATCGAGGAAGTAAGAGACCCAATACAGGAGAGAAGTGAGAATTCTCAGGATGATGGTGAAGGGAGATCCTGTGATGAGAGCTGTGCACCTGGCAGAGAAAAAAACAAACAAACAAACAAACAAAAAGTCAGATAGTAGCAGGTGAGAAAACTTCAGGAGAGGCGTCTTCTAGAAGATATAGTTGACAGATTACCTGGAGTATCTGAATATGTTGAGAGAAAATGTAAACAATTGGCACTGAGTTTGTTGAATTAATCATAGTTAGGAAAAGAAGAAAATGGGGGAAAAGATAATTATTAAATCTAGAGAAAGCAAAAAGTTCTGCAGGGAAGGAATTAATTAGAGCTTACCATAAAACTCAGCTGTGAGTTGCATAATAGTCATCATCCCAAATATTGTTCTAATCAAAGTTGTGATCTACGTATATTGAGAGGTTGAAGGGATGGGAAGAATGTATGTGGCAGAGTGGTCAGGGGATGGGGGCAAGGGAAGAGCCAAACTTCACCTTTTACTGTGAAAACTTAGTTGATAATTCCTAAAACTGGAAAAAAATGTAGCAAATATTTTAAAAGGTAGGAAGTAAATACCCAAGGAACCCAAAGAATCAGCAAGAGGAAATGCAAGGGGTTGCCGTGGGGGAGAAAGAAATGCAGGGGCAGGGAGGCTGGGGACTACCATTTGACTTCATAAACTTTGATCTAGTTGACTATGTGCTTGTATAACTTTGATAAAAAACAGTTAAAAAATGGCATGTTCCAGATCCAAGCAGATATGCTCAGGGTTGTCTGTTGTTTTGGGTTATCCATAGACATTAAATGTAGTATTAAACTATTTTATTTCGATATATTATAGGTAAACCAAAAGTATAAATAATAATACAACAAACTCCTGTGTACCTACCAGCTCGCACAAAAGATAAAATATTTCAGGTTCAATCGAAAACTTCTGAGTGCATCTTCCAATTCCTCTCCTCCCCAGAGATAATAATTTTTCTAAATTTGG
This sequence comes from Gorilla gorilla gorilla, assembly GCF_029281585.2. Taxonomy (NCBI): domain Eukaryota; kingdom Metazoa; phylum Chordata; class Mammalia; order Primates; family Hominidae; genus Gorilla; species Gorilla gorilla. The sequence goes on from NC_073224.2 coordinate 119,618,031, forward strand.
TATCTTGTTCCCATGCTTGTTTTACTACAAAGACATGTGTCCATAATCTATTAGTAAAGACCTTTGTGGTAATGGTATTATGCATTCATAACGATTGACACATGTATATGACTGAGTCATCTGAGCTTCATCTTGATAAAGCAGATCCTCCTCAATTTCGCCTTGCTTTCACCAATATCCTGTCAAAAGTGCAGTCTTACTGCCTGTGCAGTCCTGTGAATGGTGATTGGTCCTGACCCAATCACATGCCGGAAGGAAAAGAAATTCCTCACTCAGAATTCCTCACCTTACATTTCTGCAATGTGCGTTGCCCTGGAAGAGCTTCTTTGGCCTCAGGGAATGTCAAGAAGTTGGGTAAAATGAAAGGGAGAGATCTGTCATCTGACACTGAGCTTCTTTGAGGAAACTTCATTCAGTCATTCAACAAATATGTATTGAGCGTCAGTTCCCTAGAGGCAACAATCCAGATGCAATCTGCTCTCTGGATTTATGATTTAATGGAGCACACAGGTGAGTACATATCTCTGAGACTCAACTCCCCTCGGCTTTGATTTCGTTCCTGGATTTCTGCCTATTCCTCATTACTCTACTTGCTGCCACGACGAGATGCACCTTCCAGCCTAACGCACTATTTTTAGTCTCCAGGGGAAGCTCTCTTCATTCAGACAGAAGCTCCAGGGAGATTTTAGTGTTCCCAACAACTTCAGAATGGGGGTTGGTACTTCCAGGCAGAGCCAGTCATGTGACATATGAAGGCTTAATTTACCCACCTAGAATTTAGTGCCCACTGGAGCTGGCCATTTCACAGTCTCCTGTTTACAGGTTGCTCTGGCCCTGCTGGCCCCTGCTTCCACTTCTGCGTGGGGGCCCTGGTGGCTCACTGCAGGCCCTGTGCCCTCTTCATGACACACTATGCTGGGATGATGTCCTCTGTGGAAACCTCTTGAGCGCAAATGGCCCCTTTATGACAGAAACACCACAAGTACATTCCCCAAGGGTGCTGTTTGCTGTGGTAGTCCGTCTACAGATTTTCCCACCAGGATCCTGGAGCAGGTCCAGTTTGGAATTGCCACTGTCATGAGAAGGGAACAGATGACCATGGAATGAAGTAACAGCCCTTCCCCCTTCCCTCTTCAACCCTTTGATTTCGGAGGATCTGCATTCACTATTAGTGGTCAGGAGTCCTGCAGCTTCCTTTTGAATTAGGAAGATATGGGAATAAGAGGTCTTTTAGGCACTTAAAAGTGGCAACAAATAACCCACAAAACTACTGTCTGCAGCTTGAGCAACCCTTACTATGAACCTCCCTGGATCTTAGCCATGAAAACAACTCAAGCCAGCCTCCAAAATAGGCTCCTTGCAGATGCTTTCTTAAAAAAAAAAAAAAAAAAAAAGGAAAATTAAAAAAAAAACAACAACAAAAAATTCATCCAGAAGCAATAATAATATTTGTAGAATGCAGTTCTGCTGTTGGTTCCTTGGCTCAAGTTTATCTGTGAAAAATATGTTATCGGCTGACAAATAGCATGGCTGTCAAGAAATTTATCACCATTTTCCCCACAAAGCAGCTGGTTTCAGATTCAAATGAGGCTCTGCACTGTGATTTCGCCTTTAGCGAAGTTGCCAAAGAAAGGTCCATGAGGCATGGAGAAGACTCCTGCTGAGGGTGGTCCCCACGTTATTCTTTGCATTTTCTAGAAGGCCTTTCAGATTGAATACATGGCCATTTATTTAAAAAGGCCAGCCGGGCCTGGTGGCTCACACCTGTAATCCCAGCACTTTGGGAGGCCAAGTCGGGCAGATCATGAGGTCAGGAGTTCGAGATCAGCCTGGCCAACATAGTGAAACCGTGTCTCTACTAAAAATACAAAAATTAGCTGGGTGTGGTGGCGTGCACCTGTACTCCAGTTACTCAAGACCTTGAGGCAACAGAATCACTTGAACCCGGGAGATGGAGGTTGCAGTGAGCCGAGACTGCACCACTGCACTTCAGCTTGGGCAACAGGGCAAGGCTTCGTTTATTAAAGAAAAAAAAAGAAAAGAAAAAAAGAAAAAGGCCTACATTGCATTAGATACCTCCCTATGTGGGCACTTCTGCAAATTTTGGCTCCTTTGAGCTTCAGGGCAATGTTTCTTGGTAGATAATACCACAGACTCCATTTCACAGACAAAATGCAGATCAGAGAGGGGGAAGCAACTTGCTCAGAAAGTGGCAGATTATTCTGGTTTTATGAAGCTGAGTTAGTGTTCCTTACTGTTCTTATAACCACTTATTCTTTTTTAATGACAACTTAATGAGAGGAGTTAATAAGTGATTACACTAAATCACAGCCATGTCCTGCCATCTTAGAATGGTGCCTTGCAAACCTGACCTCTACCTGAAATTATGGACTAATTTCCAACTGTCTACTCAACATCTCCCTTGGATAGCTAGTATGCTTCTCCAAGTTGACGAGGCCTAAACAAATCCTTTGAGGTTTACCTCCAAGTCAGCTACTCCCATAGTTTTCTCTATTTCTGTAAATCACCCCACTACCTACCCACTAGCCTAAGCCAAAGTCTCATCCATGAGAAATCCTATTGAAAAATACAACAAAATCAGTGCACTTCTTTCTTCTCTACCCCTCCTGCTCTAATCCTTCTTCTCTCTCTTACCAAGATCATTATAGAAGAGCAGTAGTAGCCTGTTCTCTGATTCTTCTATTTTTACTCTTCCCTTCAATCCCTTCTCCATTTTCCATACACAAATCAAATAACAATGCAATTTCTTACCCAAAGCTCTTCAATGGCTTGACGCTTCAATGGCTTTTAGGTTAAAAGCAGAACTCCTACATGACTTCCTTATTTGCCCCCCATCTCACACCAATCTTACATTCCCCACCATGCCAGCTACTCTGGCCATCCTCTCTCGTTCTTGAACATGCCAAGCCAATATCATTCCTGCCTCAAGACGGGTGTTACTCCCCTTGCCTCTGATTGTTGCATGCCTGGCTCCTGCTTGGCATTAGATCTTAAGTGTCACTTCCTCAGAGAAGGCTTTCCTGATCACCCAACTTAAAGGAAAACTCAGTTATTTTCTATGACATCATCACCATTTTCCTAATTTTTCTTTATAGTACGTACTGATACCTGGTTGTATTCGTGCACTTACATATTTACTTCCCCCTGTAGAATGTAGATTTGGACTGATTTTTCTTATTTATCTCCAACACCCAGAACAGTTTTCCTCAATACCTAGAACAATGCATGACACAGAATAGGCATATCATATGAATACTTTTGTGTGTAGCCGCAAAGAATGGTTTCTGGGAGATTTTTCTAGGTGTCTTCTATGACCCAGCCCTCAGAGGTAGAGATGTACACTGTTCTTTTTTATATGTCCAGAAAAAAGGTGACAATTTCAGAGATTAATGTTGCATTCAAGGACACAAACCTAGTTCGTGAGAGAGTTACAGCTAGACCTCAGGTCTCTTTTCATGGGACCACTATCGACTGGCTCTCACTCTGTCTCCAGGATGTCAGGGGCTTGCTGTGTGAATAGTGAAGCCTTCTTCATCTTCCTTAAATAAAAGTTTATCTTTAATTAAGTCAAATAATTTACTCATTTATTTAATCTTCATGCACTTATTTGACAAACATATTCTCAATGTTCAGTGTTTCCAAACACTTTGATATGATTGTAGAAGAGGTTCTGTATTTGTGGCCTGAGCTTTCTGAAAAAGAAAAGGAACTGATTGCAGCTGCTGGGGGATTTCTGGCCAATCAGAAGGAACATTTGACTAAAGAGCTGAGTCTACTCCTAGGAGACTGAAAGTTGGCCTATGGGAAAAATTCTCAAAGACCCTACTGCCCCCACAACATCTCCCTCACTGTGTTTGTCATCAGGAGTTACATGGGTACCACTGTGTGTGTACCTCTGGGGCTAGCAATATGGGAGCTCTCCCCCATGGACCCTCGGCTTGGCAGCCTGAGGTCTAGCTAAAACTTTACAGGCATGTACACGTGAAGGCAAATAGTATGACCCATGGCAGAACAATGACAGAGATGTGTTGGACTCTGGCCTTTTTGGTCACATTTTGAGTGCTTTGCCCCACTGGTCCTGCCCTTCCCTAATGTTACATACCCTGAAGAAAGAAACTGAACAATATATTTTAAGCAAATGTCATGTGAGTGAGCCTATCCTGGCTACCTTAGTTACATTGTAGTTCTCCCCCTACTTGGTCCTCCCCACCCCCTTTCCCTATCTGTTTTGCCCCATAGCATTTATTAGTCTCAAACCCACTAGATAATATATTACTTCTTTGCTTATTGCAGCCTCCCTTTACTGAAGGGAGCTGAATGTGAGCTCCTCCATGAGGGTGGGATTTTTTTTTTGTTTACTTCTGCATCCCTAGCACCTTTAAGAGTGTCTGGACATTATAGATGATTAGTAACTATTTGTTGAATGAAAAAGTAAATCAGACACCATGAAGTATGCAATATTTTTGACCTAGAAATTCTATTTCTAGAAATCCATTCTTCACAAATAGGCATGAATGAATGGAAAATATGTGAACTAGTATTGTTCATTTCCTTATTATTTAGAAGTGTGAAAAATGAGAAAGAGCCATTCAGCAATAAGGGATTATTTAAATAAACTGTGGTACATTTATACAATAGAATGTTATAAACTTAAAATTCATGTCTGAGAAGAATTTTTAATAACATGGAGACATGTTAGGATACGTTGTTAAATGCAAATAATGAGTATTGTATAATTTGATTGCAAATTTGTAAAATGCCTATGTATGCAGGCACAGAATAGTGGAAAGATAACCAAAAGTTGACAGTAGTTATCTCTGGGAGATGGAGTTAACAGATTATTTCAATTTTCCTTTTTTGTGCTTTTCTCTGTTTTGAACTTTTCTATGATGGAGAGAGGAGGGCATTGGTGATGGTGGATGTTTCCCCCGGGCCTGGGGCACTGGGAGAAATGACCTTCTCTTTGTTACCTCCAGGTAACCACAGCCTCGGGGAGACCCCTCTCACACAGATGCTGGGGCTTGGTCATGTGACTTGCTTTGGCCAATGGAGCTTTAGCAAACATGAAACATTTAAAAAGCACTTCTGCATTGGGACTATCTTGCTGCTGGGAGTTCTTCTCCCTTCATGTGAACAAACCTGCACTGATAAAAGATTGATGGGAGAACAAACCTGCAGGATTAGAGGCTATATGACAAGAAGCTTCAGCCATCCCAGCCATGCCAGTCATCCCAACTGAGAGACCTCAGACGTGAGGTCACAATATGGTGGCTACTAAACATTTAAAACATGGGTAGTCCACATGCAGATGTACTGTATGTATTGTATAAAATGCACACTGGATTTTGAAAATTTGTATGATAAAACAAATGCCAAATATTTCATTTATAATTTTTCTGTTAATTATATATTGAAATAATATTTTGAGTACATCAAGTTAAATTTTAAAATATTATTAAAATTAACTTTACTAGTTTCTTTTAATTTTTAAAAATGTGGCTACTTCAAAATTTTGAATACATACATGGTCTGTATCATATTTCTATTGGACAGCTCTATACTAGACCATGTAGCCACAGCCAAGTCATCCCAGACCAGAACCACCTAAGTGACTCAGAATTAAAGCAAATAAAATAGTTGTTACTATAAATCACTGATTTGAGATATTTCATTCTTTAGCAAAAACTCTCTAATATCACAGGTATACTGTGTTTTACAGATCCTACCAACTTCACTTCTTGGCCTTATAGGAAGGAGCCACAGTCCCAAAGAAGTCTGGGGAGAGCAGGATGTGGCAGAGAACAATGATCGGTGCCTTGGTGTGGAACGGGGAGCATTGGTGAAAGGGTGCAGAGTTTGGGGGAGGGGAAAGCTGAGGGTTCTTGGCCTTCTCGGATTCCCAGTCTGGAAGGCACACTTGCTCAGCCTGTGGCCTGGAGAGCAAGGGCTTGGGAAATGCTGGAGAGGCCCTTTCTCCCCTTTCCCGCTCACACCCTCCTTTCCTATCTGCCCTGTCTGTGCTCTGCTGTCCTATCCCACAGAGTTCTGTGGGAAAAAACACTACATCAACAACAACAAGATAATAAAGGGCATGTCAATAAGAGAGCAGGACAGGGGAGGGGGAAGGGTGATTTTGGCAGCAATACCCCATCATCTAGTGCCTCTGCACTTCCCTCACCTCCCTCCTCCCTGAACCAGATGGGATTGGAAGTCAGAGCTGAAGGCAGTCATAGAGATTGCCTACCTAACCCCTTTCTCTTACAGATGAGGAAACTAAGCCCCAAAGACATTGGCTGATTTGCCTAGGGTCACACAAGAAATTTGTGATGGTCAGGTCAAGAATTCAGTTTCCAGACTCTCAGCCCAGTGCTCTTTCTGCCACTCCCCATGATACCAACTTGTCAGGTATCAGTCATGTTACACTCAGCCTTGGCTTTTGGAGACCCATTTCCAAGGGCAGTGTGAATCCAAGGGTTTCTTTTTGCCTGAGCACCGTTTCTCTCTTTGAGCTGATTCCTCCACTGCTACTTAACTTTGGCTCCAAGATGTCAGAGGTTCAGAGTCCATTCCCATGGGGGCCTCTCTTTCCTCCTGTGGTGCTTTCTTTGGGTGGACTCTCACTTCTGTCCCCTCTCACCTTCTGCTGTATGCTGATTAAACAGAGCTATAGGCCCTGGAATGTTTCTGCAGCCAGCACACAGAGACTGATCCTGTAGCACAGGGACAAGGATTGACAGCCTTGCCAGAACCTCTCAGGCAATGGGATGAGGGAGTGGGATTGGCTGGGAGTAATGTGAAGGAGGGTGAGGAAGTCCTGGAGGCACCTCTTCTCTCCCTGTGCATGCCCAAATGATGAGCTGGGCTGGGATAATCCTTGTATCTACTCTGCTTCTGAGCACAGCCCACTTTGGAAGCCAACTCTTTCATACTTGCACCATTTACTGCCTCGCTGCATTTATCATGTGACTCCAATGTGGACAATCTGTGGCTGTTCTCCATGATTTGAGCACATGCCGAGATGCTGTGACCATCTCAGGGATGTTGGCATCCACTCGGACCCATCCCTGCACTCTCCCAGCTCAGTTTCTTGACGGAGTCAGCTCCACTGACTTATCTCTGTTTCTCGTTAGCTGTTGTTGGCCAAATCTTGGGACTGATTGCTAGGCCATCGCCAAACACAGACTTGCTTATCTTCAGGATTCCACAATCTCTGGCTTTACTCTCCTGTGCATTCAGTCTTTTCACTCTGCTACATCTGTGAAGCGTTCTTTTCCTCTTAGTTCTCCTTGCTGACTCGGTCCCCTATCTGGGTGAAGGCACACAGTGCTTCCCTTCTAGAAGCTTGCTTCCTTTCCTTGGGACAGAAGAATTCATGCCTGAAAGGCTGCTTAATGTCAACAAAACAACATGCAAAGAGGCATTGAAACCAACAACCTAAAAAGGGTCTGATTAAAAAAAATTCTGTCCAGTATGTAGAATTTTGTCACCATGATGCTAAGCATCTTAATTTTTTAAAAGCATTTTCCACTTTTCAGCCAGATGTTTGAAGTCAGGCAGATGTGCCTAATATTGCATAATTACAAAGCTGCTTACTCTCAGTTTCAGGAGGCAAACGTGGCCCAATCCAGGGAGATCAGCAGATGGCATGTCATGGCCATCGCAGATCTGAGGAGCTGGCCTTTGGGTGATTTCTAGTCCACATGACAAATATTCAAGGTGAATTAGAGGAGAAAAGCTACATGAAGTGATGTGCAAGTTGAAAAGAGAAAAGGGTGTGGTGCTATCCAGGAACCATCTAATGAAAAACCTCTTGCAAGGCAGATTGAGAATTTTAAAACAACACTCTCCGACCCAACTGCCCCATGACATCTGTTAACACAAAAGTCAGAACTATTTCCAGGAAAAGCTCTCAGTGTTTGCAAGGGTGAGACCCTCCTGATGTTTTTGCAACTTTAATTAAAGAGCCGAGGGATGGATTCACATCCTCGGCATTTCCCACGGGGGAACTCACAGACCGGTTGTACACAATGGTGTACATTCAAATGAAAAGAGAAAAAGTCAATCAGTTATCCAGATGTTTTTTAATTGTACCTGGACATAGCCACAGTGGGGATTTGGTCCATGGTAATAATATATTATTCTTGCAAGATGGTGAGAGAAAAATGTTCTGAAAGGAAAAAGAATGTGTTTTCTTCATACCCTTTTATACTTTCTTCTCCTTTTGGGGTTATGTTTAACAACATCCAGCAAAACAGAACATGGAGACTGAGGACAGAAAAGAGAAAGAAGCATAGGGCAAGACCCCTCCTCCAAACTGCAGGTGGGTGCTCCTGGTTGGATAGAAATAGACTTGGAGTGGGGTAGGAGTTGTGGAAACAATACTTAGGCAGAGCCTGGAAGCTCCAGGGTGAAGGAGCAGATACATAGTAGGTGGGCACTCAGAAAGTGTGAATGGCATTAAACACGACAGTTTGTTTCTCACATAGTTTTTTAGTATTTCTTTCTTTGAAGTCTAAAATTTCACCATTAGAAATCTAGTTCTTTGACTTAAGGAAAAGGTTCTCAGACATAAGTGTGCATAGGAATCATCCTAGAAATATGTTTATTTGCAGGTTTCTGGGTGGAGGCCACTCTCAGAGATTCAGATTCAGTAGGTCTGGGGTGGTTCCCATGAATGTGCACTATGAACAAGTATCCCAAATGGTTCTAGCGTGTCTCTACTTTGTGAGACAATTAAGGCATTGCCTATTCCAGCTATTCTCTTTCAAAAGAAGACACAGGCTGCAAAGAGTAACCGTCCGTCCACAGTATGGGAACCAGGTTCCAGAAAAGCTAGGGTCTCAGCTCTCCACCCTTCTTGCTGTATGATTTTGTGCCATACAAATACACTCTAAGAAATTCATTTTCCTCACCCACAAAATGGAGAAGAAAATTTTAGCCTAAATACCTGTCTGACTGATGGGTCAATGTAATAACATTATTAAATAAAATGATTAATGTAAAAGCCTTGAAGAGGCTTTGAAAAGTATTTCATTCTATCCACATATAAATTGTTCTTATTATTTCCCGTTATCACCCATTAACACATGCATTTGAACTAGTTTGCGAGATTAAGCATTAGTGTAAGAGGTGAACTTAGAGCGTAAGGGATAGCTCAGAAAGGGAAGGTGTGGGTAGTGCCACTGTGGCTTGCCCAAGGCTGCCAGGAAGGCTCAGGAGGACCCCGAGATGGGGAGATAGGTGAAGTATGGGGATGAGGGGTGGGGTGAACATTGGAGAAAATCTGAACTTCACAGTTTTGTTTCAGGTTTCAGGTTATTAGGCACTAATAATGTGCTTGGGGAGAGTTCTGTGTTTTTTACTGTCAAGATATTTTAATAAGCCTTGAGAGACCCACAGAGTAGAGTGTAGGAGGACAGTTTTTTGTGGAAAAATAAAGAAGAGGAACATTATGGAAATTGTATGGGAAAAGAATCAGCTTCAATGTAAAACTTAAAGAACGTATTCAAACCAACCACAGACGGCCTCTCACCTTCTGGATAATCTTGCTCTATTTTTGGACAACAAGAATGGTTGGCTATCTTCATATCCCCTAGGCTGGTTTAGAAATAGCCACTTCCTTTGGGAATTCAAACCAATAAAGAACCCTGCCTTCCAAGGGTAGAGAACTGAGCTATGTGTGTGTGCATTCATCTCCCTCAAAGATGGGCGTAACATCTCCATCTCCCCTGCTGCTTGCGATTAGCAAATTTGGGAACAGGGGAATGATGCCTGTCCCTTCCTTAGCACAGAACGTCAGAGGCCCAAAGATGTGATTCCTAAGGGAAGGGAGGAAATATGTACAGGGTGGACTGGGGAGCAGGGCCAGTTGCACAAGGAGCCTGCAGTGGAGAGCTCAACATGAGCCTGGATCCAGCAGATTACATCTTGGCCAGCTAGACCATTCTGAATCAGACAGATCCCGAAGCTCCCTGCCTGTGTTGTCAGCTCAGGGCACCAACTAGAGTTCATGCAGCCACTTGGCATGGCACTGTTGGGGCACTGAAGGACATCTGCTTCTGGGGTTGGGGGGGTGGGGGAAGTGGCAGACTTTAAAAACCAGTGGAGAGGGTGAGACAGGAAATGAAGAGCAACACATTTCTCATTTAAAATTTTGTGGAGAGGGGAAACAAATGGAGACTGGATTATCAACTGGGAATTTGGCCTGGAACTGCGGAGTCAGGAATGCTGAAGGGATGGGGTCCAACCTGCCTGCAGAAGGCCAGGGAGGCCTTCTGTGGTCAGTGGGAGTCGGTCAGGCGCAGAGGCCTGGCTGATGGGCTGGATGGGACCCTGCCGTGCTGGTGAGGCCCCCACTGAAAAGTCTCTTGCTCATCCTGAGCTCAGAGAAAGGAAGGCGCCATGCAAACGTGGAGCTGTTTTCACGTCTCTAACACGTCCTAGATTTGTGCTGCTGAGAGTCTGGTCCAATCCTGTGAAATTCCTGCTGTTTTTCTGTTTCTAACAAAACCACAGGGTGAGATGTCAAGACTGCTGCTTCCTTGATCAAGATAACAGAATGGGCCACAGTGAAGGCTCTAGAGGAACAGGAATATGGATAACCCCTAACTCTGGAAAAAATCCCAAATCGTGAAGAATTCGCTTTGGAATTGTGTGTATGTGTGTGTGTGCTCGTGTGTGCCTGTGTGTATGTGAGGAGGAGGCATAAAGAGAGAGAGTGGGGGTGGGCAGGGGAGGAGAATAGCGGGCTTATGCCTATTGTGCTTGTTTTGGCTGATATTAAAATGCATCAGCATTTCCTGAATCCTCATGGACTACTGACAGGTTCTGAGATACCTTGAAGAATTTGTGGGCAGAGGGGTGGGGGGATGTCACCTTGTGATGACAAATTGGGTGGAAAACTTTTTAAATAATGAAGTCATATACATGTAATGAAGTGTTTATTGCACTTGAGGATTCTTTTTAAATGGAATGTGTTGTAAATTGTTGGTAATGTTTCTACTCCTTTTCATTATTTTCTCACCAGTATGGGAGTGGAAGAGAATTTTTTCTTCCATATGCAAAGTAGGTTTTAAAGCATCCCTCTGGGCCAGCTCGGCCCTCCGAGGTGACTGGTGACTCCAGTGCACCTGAGGAGTCTGATTAACTTATGGATATATGTATGGGAGGAAAACAGAGAGGAAAAGCACAGATGGGCTCCTGAGAACCGGGGCTATCATTCTGGGACAGGGGCATGTGGTTTTTGACACCCTGCTTGGGGACACTGCCTTTATACCCCCAGTGGCAGCAAACTTGCTACTTACTGCTTAGAACACAGAAGCATTTTTTTGTTGCTGCAGTTATGCTAGACTCCTGAAGGGGAAAAAGTCCTCTCGTTTTTATATTGCTTTGGCTGTTAACCCTTCTGAGTTGAGTGTGAGGTTGAGATTTTTGGCCTATTGGGATGGACAGCTTGCCTTCTTGGGCTCTTTTGAAATGTAGCTTCATGGATCTCTCCCCCTTCTCTTCACACAGTCCTTTAGGAATTTCTGGAGAGGTAACCTGGGGTCTCCCCAAGCTTTCTGCAGCCCAACCAACCAACCCACCAACCTGGCTGATGCATATGTGGAATATCGGCTTCCTGTTCTCTGAAGGGCAAAAAGGACACCAAAGTATAGCCTACAGGCTCTGCGGCCCAAAGCTCATTAAGAAGATAATAGATTTAGGCCAGCTGCAGTGGCTCACGCCTGTAATCCTAGCATTTTAGGAGGCCTAGGCGGGTGGATTGCCTGAGCTCAGGAGTTCGAGACCAGCCTGGGCAACATGGTGAAACCTCGTCTCTACTAAAATACAAAAAATTAGCCGGGCCTGATGGTGTATGCCTGTAGTTCTAGCTACTCAGGAGGCTGAGGCAGGAGAATTGCTTGAACTGGGGAGACAGAGGTTTCAGTGAGCTGAGACTGCATCACTGCACTCCAGCCTGGGTGACAGAGCAAGACTCTGTCTCAAAAAAAAAAAAAAAAAAAAAAAAAAGAAGAAGATAATAGATTTAGAAGACACACAAATAATTGTTTAAAAGAATGGCTCTAATGTGCTGCAGTCTGAGGTGGAAGGTTAGTAAGGTCTGGACTTCCTCGGAATATGACTGAGTTTTCAGATCACGTGAGACGTCTTCATGGAAGACATTGAGGTAGTTACCACATCTTCTGGATGTCCCACAGCCAACAGCATATCAATTTGGGTGAGTTTTAAAAATTTGGCCCTGATAATGGCACCCTGACTTGAAGTCCCTGAGACCCCAGGGATATTTAGGAAGGTCATATGACTTCCAAATGTTCCCTGATTGAATGCTTTCTCTCCTAATCATGGGGAAGAGGGTGGCACAGCATGGGGCTAAATCCTCACTCCATCCTTACTCATGTTCAAGCAATCCCAGACACTGATCCATGAAATGTGTCTCAGGTGTGTCTGTGGTTTCTGGGTTAGGAAGTAAATGGACTTTTGCAATTCTTTCTTATATAAATAGGAAAACTGAGATTTAGAAAAGTTGTGACATGCCCAAGATTGTGACAAAGCCAAATAAGAACTTGGTTCTCTGAACTTTCAGGCTCCGTCAGACATTAAAAGCGGGAATTGGATGAGTGTAGCTGCCGGAGGTTTCCCACTGTCTCCACTCCCAGTTTCCACGTGCATTTCCTCTGGTGCTCATGAAGTGTACAGCGCCGCTGTGGTGAGAATTTGTCAAATGAGTCTCCAGTCTCAGAAGGTCTATGTAAATGGGGTTTCAAGTCACCACAGGGACTGAATTTAGTCTCAAGTACCAAAAAGAAAATACTTTTAAAGCTCTTCTAAAAATAAAGCTCCTCTGAAGAGATGTTTGGCCTGTGGCTAATGTGTTTGGAAACATGTTTTCTGTAAAACTCAACCTTATTCATCTACTTGCAAATCCAGAAAGACAACTTTCACTACACACATCAGGGCTTGTCCCACATTTTCCCTACTCACAGTGGAAGATGCCGGGGTGTGAACCATTGGCTTAAGGTGCCTCTGCCTCCCTTTCCCCAAAACAGTTTAGGAAGGGAGGGTTTGGGTCTAGTGTCCAGCCTGGGCTCAGCTTTGGATGCTGGCAACCTGGACCTAGGCACCCCAGGGAGGCTGCTTTCTTTGCCCTTGTCTTGCCACTTCCCATCTCCCATGTCATAGGAGGAGCTTGGAAGGAGCTGAAGGCCGTCACCTTCCTACAAAGCAGAGAGATCCTCTCTCCAAGAACAGCTTTTGCTGCCCTCTGGGTCCTGCTATTTCCATGGCTCCTGAAGAATCAGCCTCTGATATTTCAATTGCCCCTTCATCAGAACTGTCAAACCTGGTGAATCTCTTCTCTTTTTCTCTGGCTCACTGTCTTTAAAACACGCATCTTAAACAAGTTTTAAAATCCCTGAAGAAAGGCAGAAATACAAAGAACTCAATTCCAAATAACATTGTCATGTTCTGCTGCATAGTTGAGGTAATCACCGTCAAGTAAGTGCAGGTATGGGTGACTCTCTAAGAAAAGGATGCAAGTACAGTGGGCAGGTGAGCCCATGGCCCAGGACTCAGGCACTCACAGCCTCCCACGTTTCTTCTCTATTTCACAATTGCTGATTCAAGGTGGGAGGGGTGCCATTCATGTGTGGCATTCACATGAGAGAGGTGGGCATTGTGGGTCCTCAGTGCAGGGCCTGTTGTGTCCTCAATGAACCCGGGATTGAGTCCCACAGTGGACAGACTTTGCCAACTTTTATAAATCTCTCTCAAGACACTCTCCTCCAATATTGCACCTCGAACTGATGTAATTTCTTGTAGCAAAAAAATTAAAATCCATCCTTTTTGACCTTCATATGCAACATGCATATCAAGAGAGTTGTCTTAGCAGCAGCAATTTTATATTTGGAGATTTGAGCATGGACTGGCTGTTGGGAGAGCTTTATGAGGCGTTCCATGATGTCTTGGCTTTAATTTTGCTTTTATTTTGATGTGACAAGATGTGTTGGACTGAGATGGCTTTGGGCTCTAGCCCTGGAATTTACAAAAAGAGAATACTGCAGGGTTATGGTGGGGGTGAGGCTGGAAGATGTTACCCACTCACAAAGCTTCAGCACAGCAACATATGTTAGAAGAATAAACTAACATTGGAACAGTAAATACACACACACACACACACACACACACACAGAGTGGGAGAGAGTGAGAGAGAGCACAAATCCAGTGTTAAATCCTGGACATCCCTGCAGGGTCCTCATGCCTGCCTTTTTCTCTTAGTCTTGTGGGGGTGGGGAAACTCTTTGGTATTCTCCTTTCTCACTTGTAGGAATATAAGGAGGAAAGGAACCAGAAGTAAAGTGTCTGGGCCTCTCTCAGCCATGCTTTTCATTTCCACTTATTATCTAAAGTAATTCATTACTACTTCTGTGCTCTCTTTTCATCTTTTCCTTGAGCCTCCCCTGAGCTCCCTTGAAGGTGGCAGGTGACAGGCTGGCTTGACCAGAACAAAGACAGTTATCCCTGGCTGCCACCTGTTTCCCAATGGGTGCCTGCCCTGTCTTGTTACACTTCCTCTGTGTGTCTAATTTACACTGCAAGCCCTCTGGGTAGTGGCTTTTTTTTCCTTTTTTTTTAAAAATGATCTGCTCTTCTCTGCTTACGACTGATGTTTAACTTCTGCACCCCAACTCCTCCTCATTCTCATGGATGAAATTGGAAATCATCATTCTCAGTAAACTATCGCAAGAACAAAAAACCAAACACCGCATATTCTCACTCATAGGTGGGAATTGAACAATGAGATCACATGGACACAGGAAGGGGAATATCACACTCTGGGGACTGTGGTGGGGTGGGGGGAGGGGGGAGGGATAGCATTGGGAGATATACCTAATGCTAGATGACGAGTTAGTGCGTGCAGCGCACCAGCATGGCACATGTATACATGTGTAACTAACCTGCACAATGTGCACATGTACCCTAAAACTTAAAGTATAATAATAATAAAAAAAAGATAATGCCAACAGAAAAATATTTAAAATGATTGCTGCTGTATGTAAAGACAGAAGGGTAAAACCGAGGCACTGGAGGCTTTGGGTGGGTAATGATGGAGGCCTGGGAGCAGTTGGTGATTGACAGGGAGAAGAGCTGAGTTAGTTAAGGAAGGGTCTCCTGGGTTTTGCTGGGAGTGGTGGCCAGACACAGACAAG
Source organism: Gorilla gorilla gorilla (assembly GCF_029281585.2). Classification (NCBI taxonomy): domain Eukaryota; kingdom Metazoa; phylum Chordata; class Mammalia; order Primates; family Hominidae; genus Gorilla; species Gorilla gorilla. Next base: position 119,633,261 of record NC_073224.2, read on the forward strand.
GACAAGGAAGAAGGCCGGGACCTCTGATTGCTTTTCTCAGAACAGAAAAGATATTATTTGAACCTAGAGGCTGGGCAGTTTCCTGTCATAGAAAAACTGACTGGCCTCATGGCCAGAGAAAGGTACCAACTACTTTCTTTGGTATTTATGGTTCTCATATCCAACCTAGAAAGTTAGGGCTAGACAAGATCTGGAAGTATCTGGTAGAAGTATCTATTTATTTAAACCATCCATCCATTCATCTATCCATCCATTCATCCACTGATCCATCCATCCACAATGATTAACTGCAGTGAAAGAGAAGACATTTTTAGAAGATAAATGTTGTCAAATGTCCTAAAGTTTTATCCGCTTGCATACAAGTAACCGTGATGTGTCTGGAGGACTGGAGGGCTGGAAATGAAAGGAGAAAAGCAATTATCTGGGCCCCTGGATTTGGGAAGCAGATATGGGGATCCTCTCACTGCTGACAGAGCCCCAGTAAAACATCTGGAAGGGTTTTAAACAGAATGAGGGTGTAACAATGACAGACGTATTCTTTCTCCTTCAAAATCCACAACAAAATAAACAACCACCACCAAAAAAAAAAAAAAAAAAAAAAGAGGAGAGGTCAATTCAGGAAACTTTCCTAGAAAAGTACATGAGGTAGAAGAGAAAGGATAGGGAGGAGACCAAGCATTCTAGGTTGCAAGGAAGACCTAGGGGATGCCTGAGGGTGGGGATGAAGGGACTGACAAACATGTTCCATGGGCCATCTATGGGTAGGGCACTCGGTCATGAGAGTAGTGATGGCACCTGAGGCAGGGCTACAGGAATAGATGAGGTAGGGAGCCCTGTCAGGGTGCAGTGAGCATCCCATGGAGCAGGCACGCACTGTGGGCCTGGAGCTTACTGGGGAGGTGGAACAAGCAGGGAAGCAGTCCTTGGTGCAAGCGAGGATGCGCATTCCACATCAGGCTGCCCGCCCACGAGGAGGGCCTACACTTGTGGCTCTGAATCCATGTGGAGGCGGAAACGGTCTGGTTAAGATAGTGACAATGTGCTTTGTGTTTGTGCCTGAAGGGCCAGGGACCACGCTGTGGCACAATGAAGGCATTGAGAGTCAGCCATCCCCAAGACTGGGTGTCCTAACAAGACGCCAAGACCCAGAGAGACAAGAGCTGAGCCCTTGCCATGAAGGTGCCGAGAGTTGTGGTCTCAGCCCTTGGAAATATCATCAAAAGAAGCTGTTCCGAGCAAAATGCATTCCATGTGTTGGCCCTGCCCATGTGTTTCTTGTCAACGAGGCCGATCTTCCTGGGTTCAGAAGGGTTTCTGTTTGAAATTTTATGAGCCTTGGCTGGGAAGCAGAACTTACCCCTGAGTTTGTGGGAGTTAATGGCCTTTTCTGGCGGCACAACTCTGGGGGCCTCAGGGAATTCCCAAATGCCAGGAAAGAAGAAACCCATAGCCCATATTTCAACTGAAAATTATGCTTTATTTATAGGCAGCCATGGAGAAAAGACTCCCCAGAACACTTCTCCAGCGTCACCTCAGTGTGGTGTGTCTGGGCTCACAGGCCCTTCCTTGGGGTGACCCTTACAGCTCATGCCAGCACTCTGTGGAAAAGATATGCCTCACTCCCCAGTGCCAAATAAAGACATCAGCCTTCATCCAGAGCAGAAACAGCATTTGTTCCTGAGTCTTCCATTTTTGCCATTTAAATAGAGAAGTCAAACTATTCCTTGATACACTCATGTCCCCCTAATTTACTTCAACCAACAAGTATGGGGCACAGACTGGGAACTGGTCATTTTATTGGGCATCATTATGAGCACAAAGGGACAAATATGAGATGGGCAATCCAGAAGTTCTTGGTTCAAGCCATATCAAGTTCTGTCACCGGGACAAATCATTTCCCCTCCCTGGGCCTCTGCCTCCTCATTTGTCAAATGAGGAGCTTGAACCAATGATTATGAATTCTGAAGAAATTCAGTGTAAGAGGAAGAGTCTTAAAATACTAGTCCTAAAAGGTTAATTGAAGGAGATTCATGGAAGTGATGCAAATATTGGTGTTTTGTATGAGTGACACTTAACTGCTTCTTGTCTATGGCAAATGATGTTCCTGGGGTAGCTAAGAAAGACCCCTTCACCGCCTGGCGTGGCCCTCTGTGAACCCTGCTAGCCTGACATGTCACATCAGAACTCCCTGCAGAGGAGTTGCTGTTCACAGCAATCATCTGGGCCAGGCTCTTGACCTGTACCCCTGTCAGTGCTTTGCTGTCTTGGCCTGACCCTTGGCCTTAGCTGTTCTCTGCCCTTTGGACTTGGGGTTGCTATTTTCTCTTCCCATCTTGATTCTCAGTTTTCCCTCAAGGTCTTGGCTGGGACCCACCCATGGACTCACCTTTCTTTTTTCAAACTACCTCAGATAGGATTTGAGTGCCCTGTTTGATCCCTTGTGACTCAATTTCTGTTGCTGGACAAAGAAAAAAGAAAGGCAAAGGAATTGGAAACTTTACAGTATAATACTCTGCTCAGCAGTAAGTATTGCACCAGAATTTTAGCCAAAAGGAGTATATATAAAACAAACCATGTTAGATCGAGCTAAAATATGACTCACTGAGAATTCCAACTCTAGGTCTTATATTTTTCCTTTGAGGTTACATATGAACAAGCCTAATTCCTTCTCATATGATAGATCTTCACATATTTAAGTATAATGATGAAGCCCCCAGCCTTCGGTGACTACCCCCTCTCCTGCCAAGTCAGTTCTTCTCTAGGCAAAACAAGTCAATTTCTCTAGCATTCCTCAGATATTTTGGTTTTGAATCCTTTTGCCGACGTGATGGCTCTTCCTAATCCAGTTCAACTGATTTCTGTTCCTCTTCCTTTGAGGTGCCTGCAGCTTCATGCAACACTCTAGATAGGCTCCAGTCAACCCAGGGAACTGAAATCTTTTGCCTTAAATTGATGCTTCCCAAAGTGTGTTCCATTCATCCAAGCCCCTGTGACATGCTCGGGAGGTCAAGGGTGGGTGGTCACTTAGTTTCACAGTCAAATATGTTTGGGAAATCCTGCAGACTAATATCCCTCTTGGAGATTTCAGAATCTGTGTTAGAGTACTAAAGGATCTGAGTAGTCCTGTTTACCTTTACTTCATCTAATTTTTCCCAAATTATTCGACCACTGAGCCGTTTGTTAAAGTATTACTCATTAACCTCCCTAGTGTGCCATGAAGCTTTGGGTGGCACTGTTCAACTTCCATTTAAGCCATCTGAAATCATTTATTTTTTTCATCTTTCCCTCCCTTTCTCCCTTCTTTTCTTCCTTCTTCTATCACACTATTATTACATACTGATTTTAGTGTCAATCAAACCTCCTACATATTTTTCAAACCTATTGCTGATAAATCATATGTAAAGTCCTTCACCCTTCTTCTCTTTATTTGGGCAGCTGTTATTTGATATTCATCACTTATGTATTAAGCATGCCTTTATTTAAGCCCTTAATAAAAATGAAACTTCATAAATTTTGTTGAATAATTTAAGTACAGGACTGAGGCCTACACCCTTTGGACATGGTAATTCAATTAGCTATTAATCATCCTAATCACACTAATATTCAGCCCATGTTTCTCTATGCTTGTCCATGAGGCTATCTTGAAATGCTTGTCAAATGCTTTGCTGCAATCAGATTCACTATGAAGTTAGATTTCATAATCTACCAGTCTAGAACCATCTTGTTGAAGCAGGAGATGAAATTAATATGGTAGGACTTTGTACTTCAGGTTCCTGTGCAGGAGTTTAGAAACACAGGTGAGCCTTGATGGGAGGGTAGGATTTAAAAAATGGAGGGAATCATAAAAAGGATTGTGGGCTGGTTGGGGTAAGCATGAGTAACGGACTACAGGCAAATGTAAACATGTTGGGAATGGTTAGGAAAATTTAACAATATTTATCCAGTGTTCACTATTGTGAGGTTTTATGCAGGGAGCTGGCAGCAAGGGGGTTGGTTGAGATGGATAAATAGCTAATAATTAACTTTGTAAGTACCACTTATAAGATAAAATGTGATGAGTGTTACATAAAAGGAAGGAGTAAAGTAACATAGAACATTTGTTCTGCAGAGACAGGGAAGGCTTCACAATAGAGGTGGCCCCTGAGCAGCTATGAAGATTGGGCAGGGCTCTGCCAGAGAATGATAGAGGGCTTCAGGATTCAAAACTTTGATGATGGAACAGATCTGTGAATGGAGGTGTCAATGGATTAACATGGTAAGCATGATTTCTGGGTGTGTTTGTGAGGGTGTTGCCAGAGTAGACTGTTGTGTGAGTTGGTGGACAGAGTGGGAAAGAAGAGCCATCTTCAATGTGGGCAGGTGCTGTCTAATTGGCGGGGGGCATCAATAGAACAGAAAGGCAGAAGAAAGGCTAATTTTTTCTCTTCCTGAAGCTGGGACACTCTTATTCTCCTGCCCTTGGACATCAGAACTCCAGGCTCTCTAGTCTTGGGGCGGTAGGACTTACACCAGTGACCCCTCAGGTTCTCAAGCCTCAGCCTTGGACTGAGAGTTACACTATCAGCTTCCCTGGTTCTGAGTTGGTCTGAGCCACACTACTAGCCTCCCAGAGTCTCCAGCTTGCAGACAGCCTGTTGCGGAACCTCTTGGTCTCCATAATCTTGTGAACCAATTCCCCTAATATGTCCCCTTTCATCTCTCTTTCCCTCTCTCCTCCTCACCTCCCTCCCCTCTCTCCATCCTATTGGTTCTTTCTAGAGAACCCTGACTAATACAAGATTCAAATGATGGCAAACTCAATGCAATTAAGGAAGACAAGACTTGGTAGGAATGAGGTGCCACTGGCATGACATAAGGGTATGACCTGAAAAATCTGTGCTTAGGAAGATTGATAGGACACCAACATGCTGACAGTATATGGAGGTGTTCTCTCAAAAGAAGAAATGGCAGGACATAATGACTGTTAGGATTGGAAGGATGGAAAGAAAGGAGTCAAAAATGCTTACAAAGCTTTCAGCTCATGAGGCTGGAGGGGGAAGATGAGGGAGGGCGACAAGTTCAGTCACAAGGAGGGGGTTCTGCTAAATGCCCTGCTGCCCATCAGTGGGTGAAAATCTTGGGATTAAACATTCTGAGTGTTTAGAGTTGGTTCGGCGCCAACTATGGTTTTTGTTTTATTTCAGACATCTCTAGATGTGGTAAGATTAGCTCATGTCACTTTAATGAGCCAGCCTCATAGAACAAACACGTTTTTGTATTTGTTGAACACAGGGCAGTGCAGGAAGTAATTCTGGCATGTATTGTCCTGAAGCCTAATGGCTCAACAGGACTTTGTATTTGGAGGTTTTTCTCACTGTGGGACTTTTCATATGTTCAAACACTATGGCTCCTGTTCTGAGGCTGAAGTGGGTCTTAGACAAGCCCATATAGGTCCCTAGAGCCTCCATACTGGCTTCCTTTTGCTCTTTTCCTAACATGCCTCTGGCATCAATCCACTGAAGAACCAGCTGGAATAATTGAAATTCATTAATTCATTGATACATTGTTTCTTTCATTCATGAAAGTTCTACCTGTTAATTTCTTGTCCCTTGTGGGAAAGAATCGGTTCTCACTTCCTCCTGCTCTTGCCTATTCCCATGTTCCCCATAGTATTATATCACATTTTTGGTCTGTTTTCCTGATGGTTGCCATTTTCTGGGTGAGAACCATCCCAGAAGAAGCTGCATGCTGAGCTGTAGAACAGTGATGACCAACAACTGTCACCCAACTGCCCACTTTGCTGCATGCTCTTCACCTTGTCACTCCTAAATATACTTCAAAATCTTCAAGGACTATCAAAGTTGGGATAGGGCAGCTAAGGGATGATGACCAGCTGTGGCTGCCTCTGCTTCTTGTCCCTCTTGAGAAGTGACAGGCTGGCTCTCAGCTCTCTCCAGGCCAGTGAGCCTTTCAGCAACAGCAGCAAGGAATGGGGAGTCAGGGGACACTGTGAGTAAGAGGTGCAGAGCCCCCACTGCATGGTCACAGTGACTTTTGCTCTTTAGCCAGAAAGGTGCTGTAGAGAGGATGCTGTCTGTACAGCACCATTTGTCGTTGCACCCCACTCCCCCAACCCAGAACTTTAGCCCATGTTGCCTCAGGGTCCCTGCCCCCAGGTCCTGCTCCCCAGACAGAGGGGAGTGCTGAGGAGAAGGACCAGCCACTAGCCTTTGGGGACCTGTGGGACTCCATGACATCTATTTATTTTATATAGTTACTATATATTTTATATAGTTCCTCTCCATTATGCCTGTCTTGCCTATTTTAAAGAAAGCACATTTTCTTCTGATAGTCTCAAGATTTATTTAAGAAAACTTGGTATAAGATAATCCGAATTTATCAAACAAAAAAATGTAGGCATTGTGGCAGGACTCACCCACCAGTTCCCCAAAATAGTAGTTATAATCTAATGAGTGCTTATTAAGTGAAAAGATCTTTGCGCTATTTCATTTAATTCTTAAAAAGACCCTATGTGACCAGTGATCAGACTCATTTTAAAGATCAGGAAACAGAGGTTGAATAATTCTCCTGAGGTCACACAGGCTATGAATCAGAACTGTGCCACTTCAGCAGCATCATGCCTTCAGCTTCCACATCATTCAGCATCCCTCTGTCAGCTTAAAATGTCACATCTGCCTCCCTAAGAACACATTCTTGGGGTGAATGCCTCCTTTCTCTCTCCCTTCCCCAAGGGTTACTCTTGGCATTAGAACAGCTAACACCTCCCAGCTCTATTTCCCACATCAATGTCTGGGATGCTGGTAGAGTGGTCTCAGATGATAAACTGTTAATAGTTGTGTGTGAGTCTCCCTAGTGTTCCTGACCCTTTGCTCCTCCCAGCGAAGCTGGGACCCCAGGTTTTGAATTTGTTCAGAGTTTCATGGAGAAACCCAGAGGCTATAGCTGTCCATCTATGAGGACGTTAGGGTGAGTGTGGTCCTAGAGTCTCCTGGCTCTTTATATAGCCAGGCAGATGGAAATAGAGATGGGGATGGGGATGGGGATGGGGATGGGGATGGGGAGGGCAGAGGGAAAGGACCACAGGTTTCTCTAGGCCAAACATCAGGTTATGCCTTTTTGGGCCTCAGAACATTTAAAGACTGGGCATTCCTTATGCTTTCAGGACAAGAACTGTTAATAACTCAATCTCAAAGGAAATAAATAACAACATTATTTAATGTTACTCTGGGACACTGTCAAATGCAGTAGTGTCCACTTAAATGTTGTCGATTGTATGGCTTAGAACAGAGGGATGTGCACAGTGGGATGGCTGGTGGGACTGTGTGTCTAGGGTAGGAGGGGACAGGAAAGATGAATGGAAGGAAAACCAATTGTATAGATGGAGCTCCAGTGCTCCATGGATGAGAGGTCCTCAGGGTGGGGAGAGCTGTCTCCCAGTGCAGTAAGCCTGTAATGACTTCCGTGGATCAGACACTCTGAGAATGCAGACATGGTGGGTCTTAATGGGTCATCAAGGCCACGTCTCGTTTTATAGATGTGGCATCTTGGGCCCCCAGAAGCAAGATGCTTGTCCAAGGGCACCAGCTAGTTTGGGACAAAATAGTAGTTAGAATTCACTTTCCAGACTTCCAGATTCATGACCTCTTTCTTGGACCTGGGCAAAGCCTTGTGGCATTTTAGATGGAGCTGGGTTTTAGAGTCACACACACCTGTGTTTGATTAGTCACTGACTGGCACTATGACCTTGGGCTCTGCCTGAACCTCACGTGGATCATCTATAACATAAAGGTAGTAGTATGACAGTGGGGGTGAGGATTGCATAAACAGTGGAAGTAAATCTCCCACATATCAGGGGTGCTTACTGAACCTCCTTCCTCTCATCTCTCCCAGCCACTCCAAATAGGGAAGAACAGTGAGCACTCTGGTCTACTGACCACAGGTCCTGGACCCAAAGTTACTTAGATCTTTCACTTCCTTCGGCTCTAATTAGTTTACTGGCATGCTAAGTAATAATAATTGGTAATAGTTGTTACAACAATAATAGTGATAGCTGGGCACAGTGGCACAGCCTTGTAGTTCCAGCTACTTGGGAGGCCAAGGTGAAAGGATCATTTGAGCCTAGGAGTTGGAGACCAACCTGGACAAAATAGTGAGATCCCATCTCTTAAAAAAAAAAAAACAAAAAGCAATAGTTAATAATGATTGTTTTGTGCAAGGTGCTATGCTAAATACCCACATTATCTCATTAAATCTTTACAGAAGTAGAGATTCTTAGAGTAGGGATTATTACTATGCTCATATTAACAGAAGAGGAAACCAAGGTTAGAGAAGTGAAGTAATTCACAGGATTGCAAAGCTAGCCAGCAGCAGAGCTTGGATATGAACTCAGATTTGGCTGGTTCCAGAGTCCCTCTCTTAGCCACCATTGTTTGCATAACACACAATATATAAAGCTCTGTGGAAAGTCTACTGCAAGTTCACCCAGCCTGCTACTGCCAGCCTCCCTGACTTAGATGTAGAGGAGGCTGGCAGGCCTGCCAGGGCTAGATGCCAGGAAGGACTTGTTTTCATCACTCCCACGGGGACTGCGACATGTTAGGAGCAAACAATACATGAAGAGAAGGCTTCCCAAGGTGTCCAGCCTCCCTGGTTAGTCAGGCTGGCTGTCTTAAACCCTTCAGCCACAGCATCAAGGTCGTAAAACGGGAGGGTTGCAATTTCCTCTCTTCAGCCCTGGCTCTGGCGGCATCAGGAATTGATGGAGGAAGGGGACACTCCAGCAGGTCTTGACTCCTCGCTCAGCAGGGTCTGGGATGTTTCACAGACTGTGCTGTAGTTAGGACTGAAATGGCATTTACATCTCTGGGCTCAGAAATGGTGTCTAAAAGAAAACAACCACCACCACTAACATGTTGTAGTTGTATAATTTATGGAGTATTTATGCTTTATACCTCGGGCCTGTACCTCCTGATTGTTTCTTAAATTTCCTGAGCCAAAGTCTGTGAGTCTTTTCAACTATAAATATTAAAGTTTTCAATAAAGGCTAAAGTTTTCAAAGACTTGTCTAATTATTTTGGTTCTTTTGCCCTTGAAGGAACAAAATAATGCGGTTCTAAGCATTATTTTTTCTCATCTCTAAAAGGAGGTAATACTGACCTTGCCTGATGTACACGAATGTTGTGAAGATCAGATGAAATGCATATAAATTGGTGTTGGAAGCTCTAAAGTCCTAAAACCATGTAAAATAAAGTAAACTTATAGTTATTTCAATGCATGTATACAGCTTCCTGTTTGTGCAATGCAAATACTTCACTGTCCATCTATGAAATGTATCTGTCCCTCTCTGATACACTGTAGTAACTGTGATCACTAACATTTATGTAGCAATAAATGGCATATTATTTCATGATATCTCAACTATTACCTTGAACTCTTATTGTTATTTAACATTTCATGTAATAATAATTCTTTCTTTTTCAATTGTATTACAAGCACCATCCTGGTGGAAACTGAATTTTAAAACATTTCTAGATCCTGTCTGATGTCACATGTGGCTTGCCTAGGTTAAGAATTCTTTAAAGGGGGCAACTTTCCCAAGTTTCCCATTCTTGGCACAGAGCTTTCACAGGAAATGTCAGTGGAGTCCATTTCAAGTATTTGTTAACAACTTTCAAGAAAAATCACTTTCTGCTGAATCGAATACAATAAGGGATACAAGAAAATGAGTTGATAGGAACTGAATCCACACCATAGAAAGAATTGGGTAGAATTTTTCAAGTAGCTAACTCAAGAGCATGGTGAGTATATAAGTGTATGTGCATATACCGAAATCATACATGTTAAATAAAAGAAAACCAAAGTAGTATAATAGTTCTGATTCTGGTGTTTATTACCAAAAATACATGCTCTATAGAGTATTAGTGAGATCCTGAGCCAGGCGTGATTAAGGAGAGTTTTTCTGGTGAATTGAGTTTCAGGCCTCTACCTCTGTTGTCCTCTTCTGGGTGTCAAGTTGATTCAGAACAGTCCATACATCACTTTCTTTGATTAATCTCAGGGGTTCACACTGACTGTGGAGAAGGCTCATTCTCTACCTATGAGTGGTTTATTTATTTATTTATTTATTGCTCTGTTGCCAAGGCTGGAGTGCAGTGTTCCTCCCATCTCAGCCTCCTGAGTAGCTAGGACTATAGACATGCACCACCACACCTGCCTAATTTTTAGATTTTTTGGATAAAAGGGTCCTCAGGATCTCACTAGGTTGATCTTGAACTCCTGGCCTCAAGGAATCCTCCCACTTCAGCTTCCCAAAATGCTGGGAATATAAGTGTAAGCCACCACGCCTGGTCTTATGAATGGTTTAAGGTACAGAATTGTCATCCCTCTGATTACTGTAATATTTATTCTAACCTTGCTATTTATTGTGTGCAATAAATTGTGCACAATGCTGGACCTAAATGAAGAAGGACTTTCTTTGTATTTTTGCAAATTTTGTAGTGTATTACAGAATCCCTGCTTTCTTTGGCCTATGGCAGTTGAGAATTTATAAGATTTCATAAGAGAACAAATTTAGGACTGATGATGCTAACTTCATCATCCTTCATCACTTATAGTTACTTCCAGTGCACTCTCAAACTCTTCCTCCTCACCTGCTGAAGTAGGCTAAGCTTTTGCTGTTTAACAATTTCATATCTGCTGTATATCTTACATGCAAAACCTCATTGGTAAATTTTGTTAACGTGGTTCCTACTTTGGTTTAATGACCTCTGTTTTATTGTCTGTCCTATACAGAATTGACATTAAGAAAACACAAAAGAGGGAGGTGAGTTTTTGTTCTCCTGGGCCTTTCCTTTTCTGTCCCTTTCTTCCCTGAGGTGGGGTGAGGATCAAGGGTCACTCATTCAGGTAGCCTGTGGGCTCATGCAGCCTCACTCAGATAACAGGCTGTGGTTTAGGGTAGCTTTTCTTGTAAAATCAACTCTCAGCTAGCTGTCACAGAGAAAAGGTAGTCACCCCCGATGTAGGCTCTAAGTAAAATCATGGCCTTTCAGGAAGAAAAGGCAAAAGAACCTGAGCACTGCACCATTATGCTTCAAATTATTAGGTGATAAATGAGTCCTGGACACCCAGCCAAGGTAAAAGGAATAAAGCAGGATAGAAGATGTCAGAAGGAAATGTGTCTTGAGAGGGAGATGGGGATTTAAGTGGGTGCCCAGGATTGATTGCATGAATAAAAGAAAGACTTCAGCCCAGGGAGGAAGACAGAAGATAGAGTGGTGCTGTTGGATATATATGTCTTTGGAGATTATACACACATACACACACAATATGCTATGGATATATTTATAATCTCCATAACATATTTTATATGTTTTATATAAATAATCTCCAAAGACATGTATTTGTGTGTGTGTGTGTGTGTGTGTGTATGGCCAGTGTGAAGGGTATGCCCTAAAAGGTGGAGCTGAAACGTCTGAAGTAGAATATCTGATAAATTCTGGTATTACTTTATGAATTTCTCTCTTAGAAAATGGAAGAAGCCATGGAGTGAATTGGCACAGTGGACTTGTTTTTAAATGTACCATTTCATTTTGAAAAATATATGAAAAATACAGAGAATAATCTAACACAAATGAATGTAAAACTAACTCCCAGAATTAACAAGTGTGACTGCTTTGAGACATTTGCTTTGGACTTATTGAAGAACTAAGTCATTACAGATAAAGTTGAAATTCGCTTTGCACCCCTACCTCAGTTCTGTGTCCTTTCCTCCCTTCCCAGAGACTGCCACCATTTTAAATTTGGGAGAATGCTTCCGAACTCTAGACTCAATGCTTATCAATAAGAAAGAACTAATTTTAAAGATGAAGAAATAACAGAAACTTTGGGAGAAATAGTCTTAGAAGTAGCAAGGATGTGAACTCTGGCACCGTCCTTGGATTGAGTGAAGCAAATGTCATAGAAAATCAGATGTAAACCCAGGGCTCTGAAAGTGGAAGCAGATTTAAAAGCCTGGAAGAATCTGAGTCATAATGGTGGCTATTTAGTTGCAAATGACCCTGATAAGGAAGAAAGAGGGAAACTGCCTGTAGAAATAGGTAGTTTTTGGTGCGCGCCTGCAGTCCCAGCTACACTCAGGAGGAAGAGGTGTGAGGTGAAAGAAATAATGTAGTTGACTTAGGAGCTCTGGTTGAGTTCAGCTGTCTAAAGGCACATTTATGAGACATGTGTTCTAAATAAAGTTTCGGTGCCACTAAAGAAATACCATTCGAATATAAAATTTTCTTTTTAATTCTCAGCAAGGCAATGTACTTCTATAGAAGGGTGTGCCCTCACAGACGGAGCAATGGTGAGTGCACACTTGGACAAGGATGGGGAAGGAGTTCTTATCTCTGATGCACGTGGTCCCTGCTGCTGTGTTGTTCCCCTATTGGTGAGGGTTAGACAGCACAGGCTAAACTAATTCCGGTTGGCTAATTTAAAGAGAGTTATGGGGTGAGTGGTTTGGCAGGAAAAAATGGTTATGGCAGAGCAGGAAATCGGAATGAGTCAGAGTGGAGAATGAGCAGGCAATCGGAATGAGTCAGGGTGGAGCAGGTAATCAAAAAAGGCTGCTTTATGAGGAAGTTAAGTTTAAAAGTAGAAGGCAAAGAATTGAACATACTGACATATTGAGTCCTTGAAGAGAAATTTAGAACTCATATCTAACACATGGAAGGAAGATCTACCCAGGGTTAACAGAGACCTGTAAGAAGAGTGTCAGAATTCCTAAACTGCAGAAGATGAAGTTTTCAAGTAGCGTTGAGAACAAGAATACAAAAGGTGTTTTTAAAACTAAGATCAGCATGGAAGGACGATCAAAGGAGTCACAGGCCTGTGTTTTGGATGGCTGGTGAAATGTTAATGGACAATGAAAGAAACCAGAACTACTCAAACTCTAATTTTGTATCCATTGTCTCCATTAAGGGGAATATCTTCCACATAGGAAAGGTGTGGACCAGTGATAAAAATGGGTGGAGGCCTGAGAGGTGAGGAGCTGGTGAGAGGGCCCGTAACACAGTCTTTCAATGAATTGCAATTCCCAAAGCAGATAAATTGCATCCCAGGGGCCGGATGTAATTGCAGATGTAATTATGGAATATTAAGTGCTTCAAAATTGGGGATGGGCAGATGCCTCAGTATTCAAAATGGTGGAAAAAAGTATATTCAGGAATTCAGAGACCAGAAAATTTGCTTCCATTCTGAAACAGAATGGGCAAGGTGTGGTATGGAGAGAAGCGCATAGGAGCAGATATTCACAAGAGGATTCCTCCACCTGAGGCCCTTCAGTTCCTGGTGGCAAAGGAATCAGGAGATGCAATTTGGAGAGGGCAGCCCTACCTCCAAGAGAGAAGTTGAGGGCGGGAACTACCAGAAGATATTGAGTTTACACTGGCCTTTTCAGTCCAGCCCTTTAGATATCTCCCACCTCTGAACCTTTTTTTTGGACGTCTTTAGAAATTCTTTATCAGTCCCTTGATTTGACAGACATGAAAGCTTGGGTGCCTGGATTGGCAAGGTCTGCAGAGTAGAAGCAACCTGTCCAAGTTTACACAGCTGTTAATGGCTGCGCTGGGATTAGAGCCATGTGAGATAACGCACCACCTGGGGTTCTCCCCATTTATTCCACATTTGTACTGCCTAGCACGTACTTTTAATCTGTACTTATATGTCTTTTATCTCCCCAATAAGACTGCATTCATTTTACACTGATTGAACATTTAATGTGTGCCAGGCACTAGGCTAGGTGCTTTGTGGATATAAAGATGATTAAAATCTGGTTCTTGGATTTAGTGAGCTTCTAATGCCATAAGGGACTTAAGCAGACTCACAGAATAGGTAGAGTGCTGTGAGATCATGGTGGAAGGGAGCATTGTGAGTTCAAGGATCCAAAAAGACTCTACCAGGAAGCATGAACTCTCCAAGGGCAGGGAGAATACCTGACACAACTTGATATTTTTTCCAGAGTCTTGAACAGTGTGCTAGAAGCCAGGAGAGTGAGCTGAGACCTCAGCAGAGCTTACTGTTTTAGAATTTAGAGAACTAGCTAAACCTGTTCTTGATCCCTGCTCTGAAGGATGCTAGGGACCAAGACATTTTGCTTTCTCCTTCCTTTCCTTCTCTCTCTCTCTTTTTTTTTCCTCATGCCACTCAATTCTCCTGGGCTCCTCTTCAAAGATTTAATGAAGATTAAAAATTCACTTTGGAGCCAGGATATATCACAAGCTGGGAACAGAGAGGCCAATGAATCACACCAGGAGGCCGTGAGTTTCCACCCCTTGCACTGGCTCTGAGGCTGGACTGCACCCAAAGCTGCCTGCAGGAATGAGAGGAAGTTATGGCATGGAAAGCATTGCATCTTTGGGCCTTCTCTCTGAGGCAGCATGGAAGCATCCACAGCCCAGTCAGGAAATTCAGAGAAAGAAACGAAACTGATGACATGGATATTAGGAACACATTCTTTCCCACTGAGCCTTGCTCCCTGGGGTGCAGGCCTATGGGGTGGTTTGGAACAGAGGCAGCTCTCTGGGTGCCTAGACTGGCAAGAACTGAGATTTGGCCTGAGGCTACATCAGGTTCCAGATTCCAGTGGTGAGCTCCAGGATCCTGTGGGGACAGTCTGCTGTGGACTCTGCCACCAAGGCCAGGCACTCATTAATCTGCACTGGGTATCTGCAATAGGAGCCTGGTCTGAGGTAGGTAAAGGGGTTGGGAAGGACAGAGCCATGAGAGTCATTAGGTTTTAAAAGTCAGCTTTATTCTTCTCTTATTAGGTTGACCTAAGTGCACAAAATCAATTTTCCAAAACTAAGAAGGACTTCATGTTACTGATAGGTTGGTTGGAATACAGAGCCTCTAAAGTTCTTTTCATCTCAGAAATCTAGAATTCCATAAGAAGGACTTTGAAAGAGCCCATGTATCCTCTGCTTTTTCTTTGTCATGATGTTATCATTCTCATTTACTAGCTGGGTGTAAATGGCTCTTACCTTTGGCTCTTACCTTTTCTAGATGTCCTATCTTCAAATGTAAAATAGGCTTAATACTTTTCTACTGCTCTAGGTTGTCTTGAAAACTACATGAAATAATATATATAAAAGTGCATGGTTAAAATTCACAGGGGCTTAATAAACATAAAATGTGTTCTCTTCCTTCCTCTCTGTGCTCACTGTGTTCAATAACTCAGAAGGAGACTGATGCAGGCAAGCATAATAAACCAAAACCAGTCTTATGCAACAGCGAAGTTGCCACTGAAAATGCATTAAGAAGACCCTCCTTGCCCTACCCCAGACAAAAATTTTATCTCCCAAGTCCTGTGATAATGTCTGTGATAATGCCTGATGTGGTACCATTAGTCATTGTGTGTGTCAGATGGTCTTATTATACATATTAGTCATTAAAACCTTAGTATAAAATAATTTTAAAATCAGAGCTTCTTAAGCTTGGAGATTATTTTGTCCAACTCTCACCACCCCCCTCAAAGAATTATTTTGGTAAGTCTCCTGATAGTCATCTAGACTCTTCTTGAATGATTCCTATGATAAAGAGCTCACTACTTTATGAGGTAGCCCATTCATTGTGGTACAGCTGAAATTGATTAGATATTCTTTTTCAAGTTGAAATAAATCTCTCTTCTCAGAATTTTCTGTCTTTGGCCTGAGTTCTGTAAAATAGAGCAAACAGAGTTAAATTTGCTGCCTCATTAATCTGATAGCACTTGAAATCATTAAAAATAGTGATCTTCTCTTTTTCAGCCCCCATCACTTGGTTTATCTGATTTTTTTCTCATGTAATAGAGTTTCTAGATATTTTAGGTCCTTTACAAGCCAAGTCGCTCTTCTCTGAGGATGCCCACATTTTCCAGCGTTCTCAACTTATGGCACCTGAACACTACCCCAGGATGGTTCTGACAGTGTAGTGGATGGGAGGTTATAATCTCCCTTGGTCTGGATTTAGGCTGATAGTATTACAGAGGGTTTTTGTTTGTTTGTTTGTTTAATCAGATTACATGATTGTTTAATATTTAGTGTCTAATAAACTAATACCTCAAGATATTTCTGTAGGAGTTGCTATCAACTTATGCATTCCCGGGATTAGACTATTATATTAAGCAATTTAATGTTTTAATTCTAAATGCAGATAATTTTATTCTTAGTTAAAAGCTCTGTCTCTTCCCCCATTTGTTTCAGGCCATTGCTTTGTCTGTTTACTGGATCTTAACTTGTCAATCCACCCACTAGTGGTTCCTCCCAGCTTTGTGTCATCCGTAATTTTGACTAAGCAGGTCCAGTGACAGAGCCCTTCAGCCAAACACTAAAGGCTTTATTAAAACTGGCACATATCCATCATCCCTGAGTAAGATTGCTGAACTGCAAAATTGTTTAATAGTTCTATCATTGAGGCTACAACCTTGAGAATTCCCAAGCTTGGCCATTTCCAGTCATTCAGTTAGTAAGTGAAAGTTTATTTGTTAATCTGGGTGGGGTTCTTAAAATGCATATACTTGGCAGACAATATTAATTGGTTTCTGGATGCCTACAATGCCACCTACCCAGGCGGAGTGATGCAGAAATTATTATTCTAACCCAGGAGCAAAATATTCATTCATTGACTATGAGGAACATTGGGAAATGCACATGAGAAATTATTGACTTGTCTTGATGTCTCAGAATGTTAAGGAAGAGCTGACTAGACCTAATTCTGCTAGTAAAAGGATTCCTCACCCACCCAAGGATGCCCAGTCTTCAAGGGATTCTCTGTTTTCACTTTGTTCCTTTCATCAGCAATTACATGAGCAGCTTCTGCTGTTGTGAGGAACTGCTAAGAAAATCAAGGATTTGGTGATTGGGGAAGGAGGAAGTATTGTCATCAGGAGGAAACCTAAAACTTGGCAAAGGAAGCTTTGAACATTGGCCTTCATGGTGAGAGAAGTGGACCTGGGAGTGAGGCCTGGTATCAGGGATAGGTCAGAGGGAGGAAAGGGATGTGTATATAACTATTTTCCTGAGACCATAGGCTTAGCTTGGTCATCTGAGTTGGTTTTTGCCTCGATCAACTGGTATATATTCTTGTAGGGAGATGAGCATGAAGCAGTCACCACTCTCAAGTTTGATCCAAGATATTTGGAATCCCTCAGCATGCCAGCCTCCTATGGAAACATTTGCCAACTTATCAGGGATGTGGAAGACACAAACTTTGGGTGAAAGCATCATATTTTCATGTAATCTGTGAAGGCCAAGGAAGGGTCTTCTTGTTTAAATGGCATATAGCTTGCAGTTTCTGATACAGCTTCTCAAAATATCCGAAAGATATAAATATTCCTGAAGGACCAGAAAAAAAGACAAAACCCCGTAACACTAAAAATTAGTATTAATGGACAATCTAGTGCTATAATCTAAGAAGAATCTCCTTAATATAAGAAAGATGGAGCTAAATTAGAGGAATAAATCTTGTGTAGGTTTCTCTTTATGGCACTGCCAGGTTTTATTTATTTAACTTCATGAAACAGAACACCTAGGGTGCAGGGGGAAGTAATTTCATAAGTCCTTGATGTCTGCTTCATTGACCAGAGGCTGAGGATGTTTACAAACCGTAAAACAGGACAACGTTCATTTAGGGAATGGGGTAGAGCATTTTGATCTACCTGAAAACTGTTCTTCCACCACTCATTTACCTTCCTCTATTTGTAGGCAGATATAGTCTGGTCAGTTATGAAAATAATATCATTGCATTGGGAAAAGCCAGTGTACTTCTAGAAAATAATTCTGATGACAAAAATGAACAGAAATTGGAGAAAAGAATGGAGGGAAGAGCTGGAGAAACTAGTGGTGGAAAATTTCATTTAAATAGGTGTGGTTCTCATGAGTAAAGTAGGTAGAGTCAGAGAGAAAAACAACATTGATAAAAATACATGCTGGAAACTAGATTTCCTGGAACCATGTTTGTTAAAGGTATTAGAGACTCAAACAATGAGTTTAGGAAAAAATGCCACGGAAGCTGAACTAGATGAAAGTCTGTTAAAAATGGTAGTAACTTGAGCTGTGAATATCAACCTACCCTTTATCTGTTGAACAGAGGAGTCATCCATTAGACTAAGAGTTAGAATGGACTCAACGACAATTCATATACCCTGCTGTTGGCAAAGACTGATAGTATATAGTCCCTGCCTCATAAGAGGATGAAAGAAGAGGAGAAATTGTCTATGGAGAGCACTAAAAAATAGTATAAAACAAAGAAAATTTAACATCACTGTGAAAACTCAGAGGAAAGAATTTTTATTTCTAATGACATGAAAGAGACCGGAGAAACCCTCAAAGTTTAGAACACCTAAAAATGCTGGATAATTTATTTAAATGCTTTTCTAAGTTGGTGGGAAAATAAAATAAATCTTCAAAGCCTGAAAATGACAAGAGAGTTATGGCCTGTATTTGTCATGTGGATCCCCCACGGCCTAGAGCCTAGACTTTAATTAGGCAGAAGATAAAGCCCATGTAAGGTGAGAGTGTAGTCAGATCTGAAACTACTACATGAAGCTGGCATCACTGTAAGGCAGAATCCTCAGTGGTCTATTAGAATAAAACCTCATACCATCGAGATTGTGGGGAACCTTGCCTGTCTGGCTTTGATTCTGAGTGGAGTAAAATAAGGTAAAAGCCTTCTGCAAGAAGTCCTCACCTCAAGCTTACCTCACAGGTATCCAGGACCAAACTCCCCAACAACTCTAAAACTTAAAAACCAACCTCCAAGTTGAATATTTACTTTAAAGAGGTGTCAGGATTGGTAGTCTACCCAAATCCATGGAAGAATCAAATGAAAATCCTCTGTAGGAATATTTTCAACACACACACACACACACACACAGCCATCATGTGCTAGAATCAGAACACACAAACTGCAGAATCAGATGCACAATGCATTAGAATTGTTAAAAATGGAAGTAAATAAGGGCATTTAGAAATATAAAAGAGGAGATTATAAGAGTGACTAAAAGATTTGAAAAGGAATCAAATAGAAATTCAACATATGGATTAAAGAGGTTAAATAACTGTTTAGAATCACCAAAAGAAAAAATCAGTGAATTGAAAGACAGACTGAAATATTATCCAGATTTTAGTGGAGAGAGCCAAGAAAAAGAAAAACATAAATGGAATATTGGAAAGCATGGAGGTTAGCATAAGGTATGCCATTACCTTAATCAGACTTGCACAAGGAAACATTACAGAGAATGAGTGGTTGTGAAGGATAATATTCAAAGAGATAATCGCTGAGAATTTTCCATCATTAAAAAAATGAAACAATCCTTATATCAGGAAGCCAAAGTAGAATAAATAAAAAGAAATCCACACCTAGACACATCATTGTAAACTACAGAACAAGAAACTTCATGAAAATCATAAAGATCATAAAAGCATTCAAAAGAGAAAAAAATCAATAACCTGCAAAAGAATGCCAGTTAGATTCATAACAGACTTTTAAAGAGGAACAATGGAAATCAGAAGACAATAGTATAATGCCTTATAATTGTAAACCTAGAAGTATATACCCAGAAAAAATTTCTGACAACAATAAGAATAAAATAAAAACTTCCACAGAAATAAAAACAGAGTTTACAACCAATTTATTCTTATTAAAGAAAATTATAAAGGGTGTACTTAAGGTAGAAAGAAAACAAACTGAAAAAGAAGATATAAAATGCAAGAAGAAATAGTGAGCAAAGAAAATAATAAATGTGGGAAAATATAATCATTAACTAAATAAAAGTTATAATAAAATCCAATTTTGGAGAAAAAACAACATAAAATCAAAATCATGGAGAGAAATACATGTAAACACGGTTGGGGGTGGAAGGTTGCTGTGATTTAGCAGTAAAGTGTTCTAAGCTCTATTTTCAGGGAGGTGGTAAAAACTCTTGCTTAACTTTGACTTTGTTAAGTTATATGTACATGTTAAAAGTCTAGGATGACCAATAAAAGAATAGAAATTGTACGAATTTTAAATTAGGCAATGGAAAAAATATAAAGCATAAGAAAAATCCCCTACAAAATTAAATTAATCTAAAAGAAGGCAAAAAAATTAAATGAGCATAGAAGAAATATAACAAATGAAAGCACAAAGTATAACATTTTAAGTAAATAAAAAGATATTATGAAGTACAATAAATGTCAGTGGACTAAATTCCCCAATGAAAAGTAAAAGGCTGGATTTCAGAAGATAAAAACAAAAGTAACATCTAATTTTATGCCGTTTATAATTGTCAAAAGGAGAAAATTACAACAAATTAATTTAAAGATCTTAATTTGCTGATTTCCGTGGTTGTATTGTGGTTATGTAGGAGAATAAGGAAATACAAATTAATGTGCTTAGGCATGATGAGAGCAACAGATTGGCAATTTATTTTTAAATAGTTCAGAAAAAAGTTCTTTGTACAGCACACAGCTTTTCTATAAGTTTGGCATTGTTTAAAAAATATCTTTCAAAAAAAGAAGAAAGAAGAAAAAGAATGTCCAATAAAATGACAAATATTGAAGCTAGGCAAAGAAGATGCAACATATGAATAATAGTTTCAAAAGGAGAAACTCAACAAATACTAAAAGAAACAGAACAAATACTAAAAACTGTAAATCAGTAAAACTTTTCCAACAAAAAATGAAAATACAAATGGGAAAAACACACATCATGCATTTGAGAATACTCACCCAATATAACCAATACCAAGACATATACAAATATAGACTTTGTATACCAAAATTGAACTTTAAAGAAAAAGAGAAAATCCTTTTGGTATCCAGACAAAAAGATCCTGTGATTTATAAAGAAAAGAAAATTATGGTAACATCAGACTTTTTCACAGCAAAATTTTATGATGGAACAAAAAAAAGGAATATCATTTAAGACAGCCTAGGAAAGAAAATATAAACAAAAGCTTTTATATTCAGCAAAACTGACTTTTAAATAAAAGCAGCAAAAACTGTCAACACACAACAACTCATGGAACAATGCTCTCATGAGCTTTTCCTGAGGATTCTAATAGAGAAAAACTTAAATGATTAGAGAGACATTAACAGAAATGCTGCCACCTGGCCTCTATTTCAGGGTCCTATTATCTTCATTGCTGTCAGCAAGCTAAGTCCTCTAACGGCCTCTTTTACTATCATCCATGGCCTACAGAGGGGAGGCTTCACTTCTTTGCTGGCTATTTCACCAGCACATTCTTTATTGTTTCTGTAAATAATGTGTAACTATGTTCAAGTGGAAAATAATCATCTAGCAGGTCTCCTAGTAGTACATAGCATATCCATCCTAGTATTCCCAATTTCTTGAGATTTCCTGCCCCTACCTCCCCATCCAACTGGATATTAAAAAAAAAATCTCTTCATCTACCATCTGTCATGGCAAGTCTGGCATTTTCAACTCTACTCAGTGTGAGCCATTGCTTTTTCAATGTTCCATTAAGCCCTCCTAGTAGGAAGTTTGAATCATCTCTGGGGGCCTTGCCAGTATTTTAAATCCTGTGTCTTATGAGAATGTTCCCAAGTCAATGAATCCTTCTCTATCCAATTATATCTTGAGGCCTCTTGATTAATCACTCTCAGAATCCAGTCCCAGGAAAGCTTGACTGACTCCTCCTGAAATATACTGGCTAGTTCTTAAAGTTCCTTTGGTATATAGACCACTTTCTCCCTTACTAGTCCCAGCACACACCGCACTGGGATTTGTTGCAACTGAACCCTAGATATAGGGCTAGTGAATGGCTAGGAGAGGAGGTGGGATGGTTACTAAAAGGGACACATGCTACTTTCCAGAGAAGAAGATTCCAGGCTCTTTTCCAGCAAGAGGATGGGAGGAAGGTAAGGGAGACCATGCTGATTTTTAGGAGTGGGGCTACATATGCAAACTAAGAAGCTTTGGAGAAGTCTCGGTAGTCAAAATATTCAGGGCCTAGATATCTAGATATCCCTATCTCATGTTTCGAGGTTCCAGATTTCTCAAATAGGGGCCCGATCTTGTTAAAACAGACCTACTTTATTATGCATTTAACCACGTTTGATGTTTAGCCATTCTATTAAGTGATAATGGGAAATGAGAGCTTCTTTGTAAGCACCTAAAGAGGCTGTCCGGCTTTCACAGCAGATTTTCAATTGCATATTATGCTTAGTTATTCCTTACCTTTCTGTAGTGCATCAATGGTGCTTATTTATAGCCATCTAATCCTGTCCTATTTTCTCCATACATATCAAACAACTGATACATCACCCCTACTACATTCTCTTTCCCTAGTATATTCTCCCAATTCATCACCTAATGGTTTTAATGACTGGACCACCACCTCATGCCAGAGGCCATTGGTACACTGTCTTATCATCAATGATGGGGTTCTCATTGCCAGATAAGCATTGAGTAATCCAGCTTCAAAATATCATTTTATTGCCTGTTTTCTCACATCATTTCTGGTACTAACTGTTGTAGTTTGGATTCTTTAGATGCAGACATTGAGACGGAATTTGGGGCTTAAGATGTTTATTAGGGAATCAACACCTGTGAAGGAAAGGGAGAGAAAGCAGGATTGTTGGGTTATCACACAAACCCAACAAAGTCTTAGCCAACTTGGCAAGAAGTCTGGAGCAAGTATTGACTATCAGAGTGTCTGCCATTAGCCCAAAAAGGCCAGGTCTTTATACCCCCTCCTCTCTTAATCACTAGATGAAGACTGCAATAAGAAGAGCACAATCTCAGGAAAATATCTCTTTGCAGTATCTCAGGAAAGTATCTCAGCAAAGTATCTTTTTGTAGACTCTGAAGTAGCTTCCAAGTGTTAGGCTCTCTACTGCTCCAACTTCTTGAAACTGGGCAGGAAGTCTCTCTGTGAAGGAGAATTTGGCAACTCATCTCTGTGGCTACACAATATGTAATGGCATACATTTGACAATGTATGCTTACTATTAGCATAAAAATTGGGCTAGAATAGGAATAGCATATGCAAATATATTTTACAATCATGATTGGTGGTGGCAGTAGTAGTATTATGCTCAGACAGATATGTGTGAAATGTGGATTAAAGCAAATGAATAGTAATGGATATTTTAATTCTATTACTCTTCATGTCCTTGAGGATAAAAACAATTTTTATATATGTATATCTACTGAAAGGCCTAGAGAAAGACTAGGCCAGTATCAATGAACATTGCTAGAACCTAGAATGTAATATTGAATTATCATTTCCTTCTAAAAGATACCAGGGCTTTTTGGAGAAATGACTGATTCAACATTTGGCAAAGGAATGTATTAGATTAGACTAGAATATTTTGTCATGCAAAATAGCAAAGAAAGTAACAAAGACTATTAAAATCATAACAAAAGGACTAAGGAACCAACTTGAAGAGACTCCTTTTGGCCAAAGAAGGGATAAAGAATCAGTAAGAATAAGAAAATTGAAATATATTTAAATTCTTGTGTTTATAATGATATTTTAAGAACTTATTGGGTGATGATAGAAAATCAATTTGTTATCTTAAAATTAGTAGGAGGAAATAATAAGCATTTATTCTGCCTTCCTAAATGAACTGAATTATTGAGTAACAAAGTAGCAAAATGAGGGAAGAATTTCTTTATAAAGTTCTCCCAGCTAACAAATAAAAACAAAATTACAAAATTAGAAATGTCACCATAATCCAACTGCTAATTAATTATTGGATCTGGACAATAAGCAACAATATCACAAGAAGAGAGACAACAAGGCATTATATGCCTCCTGATGAATAAACATTACACCACCTGTAGTATTGTGAAAGAGATCAAGCCTAAATCTGATTGAGCCTCTAGACGTAGCTGCCATTTTTTAAAAAATCCAGGGAACAGAGGAACGTGTTGAACTCCACCATGGGCATGCAATAAGCAAAATCCAGACTGTAGGAAACTCTGGGAGTCAAAAGTCTTGGGTTTCAACAGCTAAATTAAAAGAAAAAAGAAAGAAATGGATGAAAAACTGTAGAGTAAAAGAAATGTTAAAGACCTAACTAACAATATTTTTTAAATGGACATGACAGAACACTATAGTATCTAATGATGCATACTTAGGTGAGAGAAAAAGCCATTAAAAAACATTCTTATGTGATTACCATAACAATCAGGATATGGTTACTTTTGTAGGAATAGGGGGTTGAGATTGGGCCAAGACAAACAGAGGGCTCCTGGGTGGCTGGCAAATTCTATTTTCTTTTTCTACCATAGTGATGGTTCAGGAATGTTGACTAAAATATTTCACTAGTCTATACATTTGTTTATGCCGTTTTATGTATATGTTTTTCATTTTATAGTAAAATGGCTAAACATTTTTAAAAAGTAATAACAATAAAATAGCAACTTTTGAAGTATGGTTAAAGCTGTACCCAGAGGAAAATTTATAGTCTCAATGTTTACATTAGAAGAGAAATTAGGTCATAATTAGTAAATTAAGTTAGAAAAAAACAAAACCAAGTCAAATAAAGTAGAATAAGGGAAATCAAGAAGATAGGAACTGAAATTAATGCATTAAAAAACTAAGATAAAAGATCAATGAAGCCTGAGTGGAGACACTGATAAAAATTATAAAATCAATTATAAGATTGATGAAGAAAAGAAGGAGGTATGTCATATATAGATCATAACATATCTATAGAAACAGGAAATATTTAAAAGACAAGAGAGTATAATGAAAAACTTTATACCAATAAAATTGGAAAACATAGGTGAAAGGGAAAAATTCCTGGACTCAACATTATAAAATGTTTTCAAACTTAATCCAAGAAAAATTAGAAAATATGAATGTTTGTATGAACATTTTAAGGAATTAAGTATTGAAAGAGCTTCCTAAAGAGAAAACACCATGCCCAGACTGTTTTCTAAGCAAGTCTTATAAGAATGCCTACTATCACACTTCTATTTAACGTTTTTCTAGATGATATACCTAGCAAATAAAACAAGAATTATAAATGAAATTTATAAGATTTGAATAGGAAAAAAATGAAAAAAATAAAAATGTAGTTTATAGATATCGTTTTCAATACAAAAAACTAAAATAATCTGCAAATAAATAACTAAAATTTAGAGATTCATGTTTGTCAGATATCAATGTATAAATACAAATGTCTATATATAAATAGAAAAGTCTGTGGTGTGTCTACATAATGGCAGTATTTTACATTTATATTGAGTTTGAGGGATTCCAATTAATAGCACCTATTTTCCCAGCCTGAGTTCTGAACCAGACAAAACATAGAGATACAGAAAAACTAAACAAATAACCCGATTAAAAATGGACAAAAGACTTGAATAGACTTTTTTTTAAAGAGAACATACAAATAGCCAACAGATATATAAACTCAGTATCACTAATTATCTGGGAAACCAAATGTAAGCCACAGTGAGATATCATGTCACACCTGTTAGGATGGCTATTGTTAAAAGTCAAAAGATAGTATGTGTTGGTGAGAATGTGGAAAAAAGTGAACCCCTGTATACTGTTAGTGAGAATGTAAATTGATACAGCCATTATGAGAACAGTAACATTCCTCGAAAAATTAAATATAGAACTACCTTATAATCCAGCAATCCCACTTCTGGGTATCTATCCAAAGGAAATAAATCAGTATCTTGAAGATATATCTGCCCTTTCATGTTCTTTGCAGCATTATTCACAACAGCCAACATATGGAAACAACCTAAGTGTCCATCAATAGATGACTGGATAAAGAAAATGACACACACACACACACACACACACACACACACACACTTCAGCCTTGAAAAAAATATATTGTTGGCTGGGCGTGGTGGCTCACGCCTGTAATCCCAGCATTTTGGGAGGCCGAGGCGGGTGGATCAGGAGGACAAGAGATCAAGACCATCCTGGCCAACATGGTGAAACCCTGTCTCTACTAAAAATACAAAAATAGCCAGGTGCGGTGGCACGTGCCTGTAGTCCCAGCTACTCAGGAGCCTGAGGCAGGAGAATCACTTGAACCTGGGAGGCGGAGGTTGCACTGAGCTGAGATCGTGCCACTATACTCCAGCCTGAAGACAGAGCAAGACTCTGTCTCAAAAAAAAAAAAAAAAGATATTGTACTGTTTGTAACAACATGGATGAAGCTTGAGGACATTATGCTAAGTGAAATAAGCCAGACACAGAAAGACAAATGCTGCATGACTTCACTTAACATGTGGAAACTAAAAATAATTTGAGCTCATAGTAACAGAGAGTAGAATGGTGGTTACCAGGAGCTGTAGGGTGGGGGAAAAGAGGAGGTATTCATTAAAGGATACAAACCTTCAGTTATAAGTTAAATAAGTACTGGAGACCTAATGTAGGAAACGTGGTGAGTATAGTTACTAATAATGTGTCATGTACATGAAATTTGCTAAAAGAATAGATCTTAAGTGTTCTTACCACTCACACACACACACACACAGACACACACACAATGGTAACTACGTGATGTGATGGATATGTTAATTAGCTTGATTGTAGTAATCATTTGACAATGTATACATATACTAAAATGTCACATTTTGTACCATAAATATATAGAATTTTTATTTGTCAATCTTACCTCAATAAAGCTGAAAAAAAAAGAACAGGTAGATAGAAGCTGAAATACTTTTATTACCAAAAACATTGATTTTGGAGAATGTCGCTAATATTTATGCAAAAGAGAGATTCATAATCCTGAATTCCAGAACCAGACAGCCTTATCCAGTGAGTCACCAGCAGCATATGAACACCAGATGCTGGTGTTCCTGCATCTTCTGTAAAGGAGGGGTTGTTTCTGTTAGGTTTTCTGCATGGGTTAGAGTAATCAAGACCACATATTCTCATAGACAGAGCAGCTCCTAAGAGGAAGGAAAGAGGAAGGGCCTGGGCATGAAAGCCAAGTTTATCCCTTCAAATCGTTAATCAGATTATGTCGCTTTTTCTCCCCCAGGGCCAGAGTGAGTGAGGGGCAGAGACAACCAGGATTGTTTCAGGGGTGAAGCTCCCTCCACATGGAAGAGAATATTCAGAGTAGGGAAGGATTTCCTACCTCCTAGTCAAAAAAGAATTTGTAATATCACTCCCCCTCAAAAAGGCTGGCCCCTAGGAATAGATTTTAAAAAACATATGCAAGATTTTTATGGAGAGAGGTATAAAAATTTACTGAAAGATATTAAAGACAACCTAAATAAATACAGACATATCATGGTCACAGACAGGAAGATTGACCATTGTAAAAGTTATTAATTTTCCCCAAATCAATCCACAGGTTCAACATAATTCTAATAAAATTCTGAAGTAAGATTGTGAAGAATTTGACTATTTTTAAAGTTTATATGGATGATCAAAATGCAGTACACAATATACTCCCAGAGAAAAATGTTAGATAGGAAGACTTGCTCTACCAAATCAAGTCTTATTTCAAGCTATCATAATTAAAAGTGTGGTTTGAGTGCAGAGATAGGAAGAAAGCCCAATGGAACAGAATAGAGCCCAAAGACAGACGCATACATAACTGATGAAAGCCATTACAGGAAGAGCTGGCATTGACGGTAAGCTGGGAAAAGACTAACCATTTAACAGATGACATTAAGACAACTGCTCGTCTATGTGGGGGAAAAACTGGATCCCTGCCACAGACAGACATTCTAAATAAGTGTAAGGATTCCACTGAAAAAGGAAAACTACAAAATGTTTAATGAAAAATATAGAAAATAGCTTTTAATTTTGGGAGTGGGAAAGAATGCCTTAAACAATATTCATATGAGGAAATCCTTATAAAATTAGATTATAAATTTGACTGCATCATAATCAAAAACTTCTTTCTTTCAAAAGACACCGTAAAGAAAAGAGATAAGCCCCAAATTTTTAGAAAATAGTTGCAACATATTAACTAATAAATAATTAATGTCTATTATAGAACAAAACTGAATTAATAAGAAAAAGAAACATGGGCAAAACATATGAACAAGCCTTTTGCAGAGAAGAAATAGGACTGGTTAATAAATGTGAAAAGATGTTCAACTACATAAGTAATATCACAATTGGGTAGCACTTATATCTGCTATATTTTCAAAAACTAACAAATCTTACAATACTAAGTATTTGAAGAATGTGGAACAAAAAAAATATTCCTACACTGCTGGCTGGAGTATAAATTGCCTTGAGCATGTGGGAAAACCATTTGGCATTCCTTGGTATTGTTGAAGACGTGAATGTCCTGTGATATAGGAATTCTACACCAAGGTATCTTTCCTAGAGAACTTGCACAGGTGCCCCAGGAAACATGAACAAGACTACGATTGCAGCATTGTTTGCAACAGCAAAAATGGAAATAATGCCAGTCCATCAACACTAGAATGGGTAAATAAATCATAGTACACTTATGTAATGAAATATTACACAAAAGTAAAAATGAGTGAATGACAGTTATACACACTAATAGAGGTGAACCTCATATTGATAAAAAATTATGAAAGAATACATGTAGTATGATTCAATTTATATAAATCTAAAAAGGCAAACAAACTTATTTTGGGGGATATATTAATTATGGTAAACATATAATGGAAAGCAAGAGCATAATTAACAGCAATTTCAGTTATTTCAGGGTCAGGGATAAGGGGAAAGGCTTACATGGACTTTCAAATACACTGATTGCTATGACCTAAATGTTGTTGTTCCCTCAAAATTCATATGTTGGAACTTAATTTCCAATGTGATAGTATTAATAAGTAAGGCTTTTAGGTGGTGATTAAGTGATAAGGGCAGAGCCCCATGAATAGGATTAATACCATTATGAAAGTGAGTGACACTGTTTGCCCTTTCTGCCATGTAAGGACACATACAAGTCACCATCTATGAGGAACAGGTCCTTCCCAGACACCAGATCTGCTGGCACCTTGATCTTGAACTTCCTCCAGAACTGTGAACAATAAATTCTGTTGTTTATAAGTTGCCCAGTCTAAGATATTTTGTTATAGCAACAGGAACAGACTAAGACATTATCATATTCTATGTTTAAAAGAAAGAGGTGCCTGCATGTGTACTTATTTAATAAATACTTTTATATAGTAGACATAAATTACACATACTATATATTAACATATGGTACAATGTATTTCATTTGAAGAATGAAAGAACATTCCTCTGAAAATGATATACTGAAAGGTTCAGAATAAAACTCTAGCAAATTATTGGGGATTTTCAGTGAAATGCAAGAAGATGTAGTTTCTATAAAAAAGGAGCAGAAAATTCTAAGGAGACGACAGGCTGGGATGAAAAATCAGCAGGCTGAGAAACGAAATAAAGAGCATAGAATCAATTTGGAGGGGCTGAGATAATTTTTTTTAATTATGGAAAATTAATATACAATAGTGGAGTTTAAATCCATATTGGAAACAATAAGAAGATGATTTTATAGTTTTGAAAATTGAATCAATAATGTGAAGAACAAACTTAAGATTTTCCAAAAGATAGACAAAAGAGACAAAGACATAAAACTGATGTGAGAAGATGAACGATCTGGATGGGTCCAGTTGTTTCTTTCAATCCTTCCTGGACATCTCCAGAACTAGGGTTGGTGCCTTTCTCTTGTGTTCCCACAGCAACCTGCATTACCCTATTGGAGTACTTACCACATTCTGGTGTGGTTACCTGCTTGCTTTTCTCCCTCTCCTGCCTTGGAGGTTAGTCTGTAATATTCATAAACTCTATCTGATTCATGATGTATTGCCCAGAGTATAGGCAGGGTTTGCAACACAGTATTTGCATCCTTCAGGGTAGAGTCAGTTGTGTCTAGCAGAAATTCCTAGTCAAAATATTTTAGACCAGTGTTCAGCAAACCACAACCCACAGGTCAAATCCAGGCTGTTGCTTGTTGTGTAAATGATGTTTTCAATGGACTGAATGTTTATTGCCTCCCAAAATTCATGTGTTGAAATCCAAGATGATGGTATTAGTAGGTGGGGCTTTGGGAGCTGATTAGGTCTTGAAGGTGGAGCCCTCATGAACAGGATTAGTGCCCTTATAAAAGAGACCTTAGAGAGATCCTCACCCCTTCTGCCATGTGAGGCTATAGCAAAAAGAGAGCTAGCTGTTTATGAGCTAGGAATTGGGCCCTCACCAGGAACCAAGTCTGCTAGTACCTTGATTTTGAACTTCTCGGCCTCCAGAACTGTGACAAATAAATTTTTGTTGTTTATAAGCCATCCAGTCTATGGATGCTATTTTGTTATAGCAGCCCGAATGGACTAAGACAATGTTTTATTGGTACACAGCCACTCCTTTATGTCTTGTCTATGGCTGCTTTTATGCTGCCATGGCAGAGTTGAGGAGTTGCTACAGAGAAAATATGGCCTGTAAAGGACACAATGTTTATGAAAAGTTGCCAAACCCTAGCTTAGACAACAATAGGATTTTTAAATCTTATATATCATGAATTTCAGAGGTATTGTGGGCCCAAGATTGATCGAGTGGCTCAGTGACATCATTAGGAACTCAGATTCTCTACACCTTTTCACACTGCCATTATTGACAAGTTGGCTACATTCCCTGGTCCCTGATGAGTATCCAGAAACAAAAAACAACTGGCTTTTTCTTGTGTCTCTTTTATGAAATTAACACAGATGTTCCAAAAGCCCCTCAGGAGACTTTCTCTCATGATTGGCCAAAACTGAGTCCGTAAACCACCACCTAAACTACACCGTAAATCAGTAATTGACAAAATTTACAGAGACATCATGATTAGCCTATATCAAGCAGGATTAACCTAAGTCATTTGAAAGAAGAACAAATACTGGGAAAAAAATCGAGGTTCCATGAGCGTTTAGGAAGGGGGAAATGGCTTTTAGATAGGCAATCAATAGTGGATGCTGTAACACTCAGTAAATATTTTTTGAATGAATTAATTACCAATAAAAGCGCTAACATTTGGATAACTGATGCTTCTGAAGAGTCCAGGGAAAAATGAGCAGAAGAAATAATTAAGGTTGCAATAGAAAAAATAGAATAACCTTTTTCTGCTCTGAACAAGGACTGATGTATATAGATTACAAAGATTTAATGTGTTCCAGGGGAAAAAAATCAATGAAAAGAGATTCTTGGCTAGATTTTTCTGACCAAAATTTTGAATTACAGAATAAAAAAAGAATTACCCAAGTGACAATATGAAAAAACAATATACTGCAAATGAACTGAGATCAAGCTGTCCTTAGATGTATACTCTTCAACATTAATTACCAGAAGATAGTGGAGCAATGTATACGTATGTAAACACCAAAAAGCTGTGACTCAAGTGCATTTTCACAGCCAAGTTTTCTTCCATGTGTGAAGGTAAAAGAAAGCTATTTTCTGACGTGCAAGGACTCAGAAAATATATCTACTTATACCTTCTCGAAAAAATAATTTCTAAAGATGTACTCTTACTAAGGATGAACAAAAATTAAGTGTTCAATAATGGTGAGGCCATGGTATAAAGAGTCTCATATCTGCTATTTGCCAGATGCTAGGGAAGCAACTCTCAACCAGGGAGTCTGTCAAAGTATCTTTATTGCCCTAGGAGGCATGTTCCTGGCTTCCTTCTTCCACCCTAAATGAAAATCAGTGTGTAATAAGGGGTGGTACTGTAAATCTAGAGCCATCTAGGGCAGTGCTTCACAACCCTGATAAAAATATCAATGCTTGATCCCACTCCAGAAGTTCTGATTTGTTTTGGGGTGAGACCCAGACACAGGAATTTTTTTAAAGCTCTCCAAGTGATTAGAATATTCAGTCAAGGTTGGGGAGTACTCTTCTAAGAGAAGAAAGCCTGTATTAGTTTGCTAGGGCTGCCATCACAAGTTCCATATACTGGGTGGCTTAAGCAACAGAAACGTATTGTTTCAGGTCTGGAGGCTAGAAGTCTGAGATCAAGTTTTTGGCAGGGTTGGTTTACTCTGAGGCCTCTCTCTTTGGCTGGTAGATGGTCATCTTCTCCCTGTGTCTTCAGGTGGTCTTTCCTCTGTATCTATCTGTATCCTAATTTCCTCTTCTTACAAGGATGCCAGTTTTATTGGATTAGGATCTACCCTAGTGAATGACCTCATGTTAATTTAGTTTCTTCTTTAAAGACCCTATCTCCAAATGTAGTTACATTCTGTGGTACTGGGGTTAGGACTTCAGCATATTAATTTTTTGGGGAAAAAATTCAGACCACAACACAGCCTTTGGCTCTTCCACATCTTAAGGAGTAGGAGGGATTCTGAAGAGTCATCAAATCTAGGGAATTTGGCTAGACCAAAGAACTAATGGTATGGTCTGTCTCTCTCTTAGGATCTCAAATCTTAGAAATTCCACTCCTGCTCCATAGTGATGCACTTTTTGCTTCTACTACAAGGCTGATGAGAGGAATAGAACTCACTGCTGCCTCTGCCTAAAATTTCTGTAGCAGGTAGCTCTAGGCACTGGAAGACTCTCTTCCTTGCTTTGTCTAACCCACCCCACTAGCACTTCCACTCTGTTGTGCTAATGAGATGAGACAGCCAAGCAACTTCTCGCTCCATCCTGCTGAGTTCTGCTCAAGACCCTGGTACTATGCTCACTTGCCTTAGTGCAAGGAATTTAGAGTTTAACTTTGAAGTAAGGATGATAATAGTCCCTCCCTAAAACCGAACCCCTCCTTGTTTGGAGACTGAAACTGCCTCTGTAAAACTAATAACAGATGACAAGACTAGGATTATGGGAGGGGCCCAAATTCTGCTAAGATGTAGGCATAGTTAAACGATAACCAGCCATTGTTCTCCAGCTTGCTTTTCTATAATCCCTTACTGCTCAGGGCCAGAAGTCACAAGATTTGTGACTTTCCCCATTTCTCCTATAGATAACATCACTGTTGTAGAACCTAAGATTGTTTTTTCAGACTTTCACATTCTGGCAACTGACTGACTTCATCCAGACCTGTGACTCATGACTCAACTGCTCCCATGGCCCCCACCCAGAGGGTGACTCAGCACACAAAGACCGTTTTCCACACCCCTATGATTTCATCCCTAACCAATCAGCAGTACCCATTCTGTAGCCCCCTGCCCACCAGATTATCCATAAAAACCCTATCCTCTGAGTTCTTGGGGAGGCTGATTTCAGGAATAAACTTCTGTTCTATCACTTGGCTAGTTCTGCATTTATTAAACTCTTTCTCTATTGCAAGACTGCTATCTCAGTAAATTGGTTTTATCTGTGCAGCAGGCAAGAAGAACCCATTGGGAGGATGTTGAAAATTAAAATAAGGTGGTCAGCAAAGTCTTTATTTCCTTGAGAACATGATGTTTGAGCAATGCATGAAATGAGAGCAAGAAAAAAATCAATCTACAAAGGGAAGCATAGAGACTGTTAAGGGGACATTGAGGCCTGATTTAGGAAAGAAGAAATAAGAGATCACTTAGTCACTCACAGTTCAAACTTCCAGGCTCAGTAAAAATGTATCCTAGAGGACTTAAAAAGATGCGTAGGAGTTTATTCCCACTCAAATGGAGACAAATATTGTGTTCTTTCAGAAAATAGGAAAATATAGATTCTAATACTACTTGGTTAGATTTCTCTGTTTCCTTGACAGCATTCTAGAACACATTCACAAACAGGTGATTTGTGTGTATTTAGACAAGGAAGTAGTTATTGGTGTCCAAATATACCCATATTATATAACATACTCCTAATATCTCTACACAGGGTGTGTGTGTGTGTGTGTGTGTGTGTGAAAAAGAATGAGAAAGAGTGAGAGTGAGAGTAAGAGAGAGAGAGGGAGAGACAGCACAGATTCCCTGGCCAACTAATTTGAAATTCTTTCTAGAATGTCACTCTAACCAGAGATTCACAATGCACATTAGCATACGAAAGGCTCTGCAGTAAATAAAATAGTTTAATTTTATTTAACCCAAGAATACTCCTTAAAAAAACCCAAAACCTATTATCTGGTGGAAAGAACGTTTTATAAAACATACTTACAGGGAAAGGGGGGAGGAGGAGCATCAAGATAATGTATGCTGGGCTTAATACCTAGGTGATGGGTTGGTAGGCACAGCAAACCACCATGGCACACGTTTACCTATGCAACAAGCTTGCAGATGTACCCTGGAACTTTAAAATAAAATAAAATAAAATAAAAAACATATAGATACACCATGTGAGAAGAAAGGATCAAAGGTGGCAATCGAACACCAAGGAATTGGACTAGGCAGTGGAGGGTTTTGGAGCAAGAATGGACTAAACTAGAATAAGCAAGAATAGCCCTCTGCAATCACCAGGAACAGCTGGGGGTAGTGATGTGGGGCAAGCTAGGCAGGCTTAAAGGGCCAGAAAGCAGGCAAGTACCAGCATATGCACAAGTTCTCTAAGAACAAATCATTCCAAACTAAACTCATTTTCTTTGACAAGTGATCGAACCTGCATATCCAGGTAATGCTATAGACAGTACATTTTGACTTCAGGAAAGCATGTGGTAGAGTTTCTTATAATATATTTATGGAAGGATGAAAGAAAATAGGTTAAATTATAGTATAAATATTGGCCTTTTAGCTGGTCATCACAGTTATTCCTAAAGAACATTGATTGTTGGACTGCTGCTGTCAAGGTGGAGGGAAGTCTCTTGATGTCTGCAAGTAGCGGCAATGTAGAAAAGTGGCTAAGACCAAAGGCTCTGAAGTTGGACTGCCTGGCCTCAAATACTGCCTCTGCCATTTACTAGCTGGATGACTGTGGGCAAGTTGCTTAACCTCTCCATCCTTCAGTTTCCTCATCAATAAATGAGGGATACTAATGATACCTACATGTTAGTATTGATATGAAGATTAAATGTGTAAATTCATGAGAACCCTTAATAGTGCTTGCCCATGGTAAAAAACAAAACAATAAATGTTGGTAATTATTGCATATTCTGTTCTGGAACCTAATGAATACCCACTTTTTTTTTTTAAATCTTGGGCTTGGATTAAGACACACAAGCCACTTTCTTCCCCAAGATGGGAGGGATGGATGACATATTAGATGACAAAGTCAAGGTACAAAAAGATTTCAACAGGCTACATGAAGCATTTAAATTGTGAAGATAAACATTTCAGAGGTAAAGCTCTAAAAAAATTTCAAGGTCAGCTCTATGCCTCAACAAATCTACAAAGTCCAGGATAGGGTGAAGGTGAGTTAAAAGCAGTTAATACCTGGAGGGTGACATGAGGGAAACCCACAGATAAACCACAGAATGCTATGATTTTCTGGTTTCCTAAAGAACAAAGGTTAAGGGAAGTGATGGTTTGAGTGTTTTCTGTACTCCGCAGACCACATTCAGAGGATTTCATTCCTTTGAGGGAGTGTCCTGCCTGTCTGCAAGCTATCTTCAAGTGGGAGCATATCAGGTGGGGCTGCGTGAATGACTAGGGAATGGCCCCACAATCCCATCACGTGCAGGCTGGTATCGGAAAATGGGGACTATTTAGCCCCAAGAAGGGAAGACTCCAAGGAGGCCTGACAATTAACAGATTTGAATGTCTGCCATGGAAAAGAGGGATTTATTTGATTTATCCTTTGAAGCTTCACAGGGTAGAGCAGGTCTGATGATTTGAGTTACAGGGAAGCAATTTGGGTGAATGTAGAGAAGTGACCATGAATAAGAGACCTGGACTTCCCGGGAAGTGGTGAGCTCCCGTTATTGGAGGGCCCCCCACAGAGGGGAGATGCCCCTAGCCAGGCCAGCCTGGTGACAAGAAAATCCCTGCATGGGGAGGGGTGTCTTTGTATATGCCCTCTAAAGCCCCTGCTGGCTCCGAGATTTGCCATTCTGTGGGTCTGGTAGGTTTGGGAGAATTTTCTTTGAAGAAAAATTCTCATGAGTTTATGTTATGTCTGGAGGAAAATGCACAGGAGCATTTGGGAGTTGGTCTACTGATTACTGGAAAGGGGGCGGTGAGAGAGGCTGCCACCCGTTGTCACACCACAGTCCACTCACCTCTAGCCCATCTTTTTACAGCATGAAGAAGGCCTTGCAAACAAAGCCATTTTGGGTGAAAATAAAATAAAAGCGAAACCAAGCAAGTGTGCATGCTGTAGAAAGGGAACACTTACTTGGAGAGTTTGTTTGATTCTTCTTCTTTAGTTATTTTCTAAGCAGCTTGGCAACAGACCTATTGGAGACAGCTTCCATGCACTGGAGTGTGAGTTTCCAAGCATTATAGGCACAGATGTTTTGGAAATCTAAACAGGCTGTCTGAAGCTGCTTTTTTAAAGTGAAGAACCGTTTTCAACAAATGTGGCAATCCATTTCAATTAAAT
The DNA here is from genome assembly GCF_029281585.2 of Gorilla gorilla gorilla. Taxonomy (NCBI): domain Eukaryota; kingdom Metazoa; phylum Chordata; class Mammalia; order Primates; family Hominidae; genus Gorilla; species Gorilla gorilla. The sequence goes on from NC_073224.2 coordinate 119,669,598, forward strand.
ATTTTAAAAGATTTTTGTGCTTATGTAAAGAACAGTTTTAATTCCATGGCCTGACCCTAACTTCTTCATGGAAATGACCAGAACTCCTGTGCTATTGAAATCCAGGGCCACAGACAACTGATTCTACCACAAAGGAGTATACCCACTCCTGACCCAACTCTTTGTTTCCACCCATGGGGGCCTTTTCTCTGCCCCTATTTCTCTTATTTCAGCGTATATTTAATTAAGGCTTCTGTGTTCCTGGTCCTGATAATACATTTCAACAGAAAAACAAGGCCCACATCTTCAGGAAGCTTAACATCTAGAGTGGGAAATAATTTGACCCATATGAAATGACTTGAGGATAATTGTAAGGCAATTAACAGGTCTGGCCATGGCAAGGATGGATACAGGCCATACTCACCACCTCCCGTGCCACAATGCTTTTTGTGTGTGTAGAAAAACTCAGATTATGGCAGCTTCTTGGGGAACACACTTACAGAGAGGGGTAGTTGCAAAGTCTGTTACGTAAATCTCAATGCCCTAGCAAGCGTGATGCTCTAGTTGGCCCCTGTTCTTCGGGAGGCAACTTAGAAGAGAGTATTGAGGAGGAACTTGGTAGGAACTTGCTGGCATAGAATGTGTGTATCTTCCACTTGGCTTTGAGCAGGAACAGAAAGAACAGTTCAGATAACTGCATACAGTAATCCTGGTTAATTTATGTTCCACAGATGAATTAAAATATATTGTCATTCCACATTCATTTTTTGAGTTTTTATCTTTTATGGCCTAATATCTGCTAAGTGTGTGGTACCTGATTGCAAGAGAGATCTTATTCCTGCAGAAAATACAGACTTGTGAACAAAATTTCCAGTATGTTAGTTACAAAGAATTAACCAAGGCACCCTGTTTTCCAGCCACAGATCAGAATGAATTCTTTGGGGCTGCTTTGCATACCAAGTGTTCTGAATTAAACCTTAAAAGTGTCTTTATTTTTTAACTTCTCATACACAGTGATTAAACAAAAAATGAAGAAAAAAGAATTAAAAAAACATTGACAGGAATTGATAAACACTGTGTTTCATTTAGGGTTGGGAGCGTGAAGAATATGTCTCTTCTTTTTCTGCTAGTTATTATCCATCTGAAGGGATTATGTCATTATTTGTCCAACCTTCATGAACCTCATGAACAGCAGTGCTCTCCACGTAGAAGCTGGACTTAAGATTCACCCTCTTAATCCTGAAGGCTTCCTGCTGCGTCCCTTGCTTGAAAGACAGGGTTTGCAGAAAGGATGTTGGGTTTGGCTAACCAACAACATTTGATTATTTTATTTTGTTAAAGATTGCAACATTATGCAGCCCTTTCCCCTCCTGTCAGGATTTCTTTCTCATGACTTTCATTTCTTCAGAGGTGTTGAGACCATAGGCCCTGGTTTCAGGCTGGACCCACGTCCTTCTCCTAGAGTCTACAAGTCAGTCTTTATTCTACAGGAAAACATTCAACTGAATGCTGAGTGTGCATTGACCTCTCATTCAGTCTTCAACAGGGAACATATAGTATCTGGTTCCTTCTTCCAGAACTTTTTTTCTTTAAGTTCCAGAACTAAGTTCCTTTAAGTCCTTTAATGCGTTATATCTGCTACATGGATATCTTTGTTCCTAGCTGTTTGTCTGTTCAAAAAGAATTGGTTACCAAAGTGAAAGGGGGGCTTTGGGGTGGGTAATTCCTATTTGAGACCCTTTGAGTCTTACTTGTTTCATTTGTAAAATAGATTGAGGTAATGTAATGGGTGCAGGGGTTCTTTAGAAATGGTAAAGATCTATAACATTACACAGCACTGGCCAGGTGTGGTGGCTCACACCTGTAATCCCAGCACTTTGGGAGGCTGAGGCTGGTGAATCATGAGGTCAGGAGATCAAGAGCAGCCTGGCCAACATGGCGAAACCCGATCTCTACCAAAAATACAAAAAATTAGCCAGGCCTGGTGGTGGGCGACTGTAATGCCAGCTACCCGGGAGGCTGAGGTGGGTGAATCGCTTTAACCTGGGAGGTGGAGGTTTCAGTGAGCTGAGAACGTGCCACTGCACTCCAGCCCGGGTGACAGTACGAGACTCTGTCTCAAAAAAAAAAAAATTACACAGTATTATTATAAAATATGCCCCATGCAATATTGCAATGGCAAGAAATTTCTTGCTAAATTTACACCACCTAGAAAGCTTGGAGTCATCCTTTACTCCTCCTCCTTCATCACCTATGTCTAATCTTCCACCAAATCCCACTGATTTGCACTGCAGTATCTGATACTTTTCTTCCCACTGTCTCCACCCTAGTCCAGGTTCTCATTTTACCACCATATCTCCTGCCCCCATCCACCTCTCGCCTTCTTACACACAACTGGAGTGAAGGTCCTGCCCCACTGTTCAAAGAATTACTGTGCTTCCTGCTAGAGATGCCAGCAAATCCCACCTCCACTTTCTGGCCTCCAGTGCCTACTATCAACATTTCTTACACCCCTGTCTCACCAATTCAGATCTCCTAATTCATTAACATGCATTCCTCACTCTTAAAAATATATTTGTCACTACAGGAATGTGATTTCAAATGTCTGATTTTTTATTCCTTTAACCCTTTCAATAAACATTGGTTGTTTTACTTTCTCTGTGCCAGGCATTGTTCTCTGTTTGCTGTAAGAAATAGGCCTTAGTCTCCAGGCAGTACTGTGCAGAATGAAAGATCTGGGTTTGAATCTTGGCTCTGATGTTTACTAGCTGTGTGATCTTGGATAAGATGCATATCTTTTTGAGTCTCAGGTTCTTCATCTTGTGTTGCAAGGTGTAAATGAAACAATGTATCTGATCCATATCATTGGTCTTTTGTAATTGTCAGAAGTTACTATTATCATTATTATTGTTAATGAGCCAGGTCAGCCAACACTGTAATTCAGCTAGAGGAAGGAGAAAATGCAGGGAGGAAGGAGTGAATGCAAGGAAAAAGATGATGGGCCATTTGTGTGGTAGACAACAAGGCTCGGTTTCAGAGCACGGGTGAAATACCCCCAGTGATGCAATAGATCATAGAGAATATCTGGTGGGAAATGTTATTCCTGTATTGGGTCCTACTGTGGCCAGTGTGGCTTGGGGAAGGCATAGTTACACTTAAGGGTGTGGCCATTCTCCTTAGCTTCCTGGGAACATCAGGGCCACCTGTCTCCTTTTCTTCCCTTGCCACCTACACCTGTATGTAGAGTGTTTCTCGTCTTTACCCTTTGTACTTCTGTTTGTGCTATGAAGCAGCAGATTCTGCGTGTATTACAGGGTAACTCTTATTTCCTAAGGCTTTGTATGCTCCTAGAAGGGAGGAAATACTTTATTAATACTGATAACTCCTCCAGTGTTACTGTAAGAGGTTCATGTAATATATACACAAATTGAATGTCAGTGATGCCTCATTGATTACGGATCAGTTCCAAACTCAGCCCACAGCCAAAATTCTCTAACTTTATCTTTCACTGTTCCCTAGGGGTGCTTTAGACAATCCAGTCTCCTCATGGTCCTGGAAAAATATAATGCTTATTTCATTCTTGTGGTGTAGAAAATTTCACACCCTTTGGAGCCAAGGATACTTATATTTGAAAGCCAGCTCTGTATTTATTAGAAGTATGTGTATAGGAGAATAAGCTTCACGATTTCTCTGACACCCAATGTCATCTGTAAAATGAGGATCATAAAATGTGAACTTTTCTACAAAGCACTTGGAGCATAATAGGTGATATATAAATTTTAGTTTTCTTCCCACTTTCCTCTGTCATTTTCACTTCTTCTGGAGATGCTATTTTCCTCTCTGTGCCTCCCATTTACTTAATTTTCCCCTTTCAATGGTGTAGCCACATCTAAATCTTCCTTTTGATTATTCAACTCACTTGGATTTCCCATTCATTCATTCATGCATTCATTCATCAAACTGTAATGTGGCACTTTCTTCACTGAGTCCTTGATTACATACTGCCCTATATTGTTGTCCAGTTGTTGCAGTAACCTGGAGCATTCCCCAAAGCTAAGCATCTGTTAGCCTGGGTCCCTGAACGAGGAGGATGTGCAGCAGAGCCCTGCCTCCTCCGTGACTTACGAAAGACACCTCACATACATGGGAATTTAGGCATTTACAGTTTCAAGTTTCTGAAATTAGCATCAACTAAGTGATCCTGCCTGATACAGATATCTTACCTTCTGAGTAAGGCTAAGTACAAGGACTGTGTCTTCTCATCCCCTCATGTCTCATGGTACCTCAAGGAGTATAGTGCACATACCAGGATTTTAGTATTTGTTGCTAAGCGAAAATATTTTCCTTCAATTATAGCATCTTGGGATTGAAAGGGATAACTAACCAACTAATGTCAATATTTGTTTGTCTGAATCTTTTCTATATATTTTCTGCCTGGTGTTCAAAAAATTCCAATGACAATTTCACTCCATTCCAAGTCAAATTGACCATTTTTTAGAAAATTATTCTAGAAATTTCAGCCTTATGTAGATTTTAAAAAATGATTTTAATGTAGCATCCTCCCCTTGGTCTGAAGAGGCTCTCAAGTAGTAAGGAAAATGCTGGTGCCTGAGCCCTGCTCCTTGCTGTGCTGGTGTGGAGAAGGGGGCGCTTTCCTCCTGCCTGAGAGAATTTACATTTGTGAATTCCATGATCCAGGTGGAATATTCCCTCCATTCAAGAAAAGCCTCAAAGGCACCAGACCACTTGTGGAACAGTTTTCAGACATGGGGACATGGCCAGTGGGTGAAGGAAGAGCTTTCTTTTGGCCACCTCGAAGCGTGGAGGGGCTTTGAGGAAAGGCAGGTGCTCTCTACGGTTGTGAACTGTGAGGACAAAGACACTCTATGTGGGATTCCATGGATTTTTCCCTCAGATGTTATAAGGCAATCCCAACTGTTGCCACAAAACCATGCAGAGACACTCATCTGACAGCCTGAGCTTGGCTGTACTGGCTCTAGTCACAGACGACCCTACACTTTCCCCAGGGAAAAACCCATGATTAAGAGGCGTGGGAGGGTCCACTTGCAAGGATGCTGTTGACGTCCATCTGGATAAAGCCCGTAGGGACTGTGATTTATTTCCATGAACTGCGTCTCAGGGCTCTGCAGCCGGTGGTGGTCTGCAGTGGAGCACCAAGTTACATACGCAAAAGCACGCTCAGCCCCTGAGCTATTCAGCCCCAGAGGGATGTAGAAAGTTGAAAGCTCAGCAGAGGAAATAATATCACAAATTAAATGGTTTTGAATCATAACAAAATGAGTTTTTCTTGGAAACTGTTTTGTTTCTTTAAATCAAAAACAAAACCTCTCAGACTACAGAAAAACACAACCCAGAGACTTAGGCAATTTGGGGAGCTCGTCACTCTTTTGCTCCCTCCCCTTTCACTCCTTCCCCTTTCATTTTGAAGAATGATTTCTTTGACAACTGAACAGTCCCCCAGATGAGCCTGTGACTTTCTAAGGCCAAGAGATTGAGTTTTCTTCAGGGTGATAGAAAGAGGAGAATAGAAAATGTGATGAATGTGTTTGGGTTCAATCCCGAAACAATTATTTAGTCCGTCTACTTTCCAGGCACTGTAGAGGTGAACAGGAACAAGACTCAGCCCCTATCTTTAAGGTAGAAGAAATACTTATTCAATAAATAATTGTGGTGAGTTTCGATACATAGATATGTAGCAACCTAGCATGTGTAAAGCAGCTTTCTTAGGAACAATGAACTTTCCTTGAGTGCCACTATGTGTCAAGAGCTCAATATTTCTCACTAAAACCCAATGAGGCAGAGGTACCCCTTATTATTCTCTCCTCATAGATGGGGAAACTGAGGTACAAAGTGCCTGAGTAACATGGTTAAGGTCTCGCAGCAAGTAAGAGGTGACTGCTATAACTAGAAGCAGATCTGTCTGCTTCTATCACTGATAGACTTAACTATGGAGTTATACACACACGCTTTATTTTATTTAGTACTCCCAACAGACCTGGTAGGTAGCAATAAATATGCTTGTTTTACTAAATAGGGTAATGGACACAGATAGACTAAGTAATAACTTGCCCAAGATATCATGCATAGTAGCAGAGCCAGGGCTTGCTCCAAGTTTGTTTCCAGCAGACCGTCTCTGGAGGACGGTCATAGGCAGCTGGTCAGGACAGATTCATGCTATCTATCAGATACAGGAGGGGGGTTTGGTATCAACTAGCATCCAGCATGGTGCCTGGTACCTACCAACTCGCTGCTGGTGTTTGTTACCTAAAATTTAATTCAACCTTCGACATCCTCATAGAGGAAGAAACTAAGATCGAGAGAAGTAAGTGACTTACTTGAATTTGCAGAGCTAGTAAGTGCAATTACTTAAAAACTGAAGTATGAGAAGGAGTTTGCAACAAGAGCCTGGTTATTAGAACCGAAGTGAGGTGGTATATTTGTATTCAGTTAGATAGGCTAAATTACACTGTGAGTATATATTTTTTTCTCTATAGCATAACGAAATCTCAATTGCTGAAAGTTTACCAAATGAAGGCTTATTTCTAGTTTATGCTTTAACCCTGTGGCTTAATGGAAAATTCAACACATACGGGTCTCTCAGGACCCAGGCAGAAAAGGGATCTATCATTGTATGATTTCATCATCTCAACACAAAGTTTTGGGGTTCACCACAGCAGAGAAGGAGGGCATGGAGAATTACACACAGGCTGAAATGCTTCCACTGGGACATGATCCACATCACTTCCACTCACTTCTCATTGACCAAAGCAGCTAACATGGCTGCTTCTAACATTAAGGAGGCCAGGCAGTGGCTTCCTTAAATCTTCCTTTGTGCTTGGAGGGAGCAGGGGCATTAATGACATACGATAGTTGAGTGCTTAGGCTCTAGAGTTGGAGAGTTATGTCTGCGAATTTCATCTGAGACGTTTATTGCTGTGTGATCTTGACTATTTCTCATCTGTGGTTTCTTCTTCTGTAAAATGGGTCAATCATAGTAACATATCAAACACTTAGCCCAGTGTCTCACATGATGTCAGCCCTTAATACATGTTAGTATCACCATGAAGTCACAATCAGTTGGGAAGTATGACAGTTATATTTCTGTTTTAAAAAGGAAGAGGAGGTGGATACGAGGGCAACAAGACTGGCTACAGATACAGTAGTAAGGAAGCTATAGCAGTGTTCCAGGCAAGAGATAATGAGGGCCTGAACAGGGCAGTGGTTGCAAAGACAGAGGGATCAGATCTGAGAAAATTAAGAGCTTAAACTCACAGGACTTGATGATAGTGAGATTTTTTTTTTAATGTTACTGAAGTTCTCTTCAGTACCTTGGAGGTTCACAGTTGGTGGCATGAGGAGGAGTCCTCACTTGGAGTCATCATGGTAAAGTCATAAAGGAGAAGAGACTCTCACAGGAGGCAGGAGGAGTGAAGGCCTGGAAGCAGCAATGGGTGCCCAGTGCTACTCCCTCTCTACCCCCACCTTAGCTTGAGGTAAATGAGGAATGGGAGAATGAGAAACCATGGAGAGAGTGGTAGGGGGATGCTATGGTGAATGTTTATATCGCTTCAAAATTCAAATGTTGAAACCTAATCCCCAATGTGCTGATATTAAAAGGTGAGGTAATTAGGAGGTGATTCAGTCTTGAGGGTGGTGCCCTCATAAATGGGACAGTGCCCTTAAAAAAGAGGCCTGAGGGCACTCGTTTGACCGTTTGTCATGTGAAAACACCAAGAGAAGGTGTCATCTATGAAGCAGAGAGCAAGCCCTCACCAGAAAGCGAATCTGCTGGCACCTTGATCTTGGATTTCCCAGGCCCCTGAACTGTTAGCAATAAATTTCTGTCGCTGATGAATTACTTAGTTTATGGTATTTTTGTTATAGCAGCCCAAACTGACTAACACAGGGGAGCAGTGTCCTCAAGAAGTGTTAGTTTCTGCTAAGGCTAGAGGGACAGAGTGCAATGGAATGAGATTTCCTGAGGAGGCAAAGGATGAATACTTGTCAAGGGACTGACTGGGAACCAGTCATCTCTTGGGCCCCTAGGGAAGGTTACAACCAGGAGGCATGAGGCTTGAGGTTTGAGGGATGGCAATGCCTCGACCTCGGGGTCTTATCTAATTTCTCTGTGTGGTCCCAGGATCTAGCACAGAATACACAGTCAATGCTTGACTAATGTTTCTTAAGTTGGAAGAGAGGCCCCCTTTAAGAAGAAGAGAGAGGCTAAAAAGCCCTTTACCTGGCCAGATCTGATATTGTTCTATCACTAATGTTGGACTGAAGACATTAGGCAACAAGTGACAAACACCAACTGAAGCTGGAGAATTTTGCAAGGCTATTCTTACAAATTACTCTGCAGACATAAAGTGTTGTCACTTTTGTCACCGTTTTGTCTTTGAGCAGGATAGGGAGTACCCCTGAATTGAGCATTCCTCGGCCAGCATTTCTGAGGCAGAGACTGACAGAGCTTCTGAGGACAAGACCTCGGGTATGAGCATGTGGAAGTCTCTGCCTATTACCATGTTCTAGGATAGCCCTGGCTGGACCCCATAAACATGCTATGGGCCAGGGGAGTATCAGCTGTGTGGGCAGTGCATAGATAGCTGGGCCTTTCTGTCCAGTGTTAGTACAGTTACTGCCCGTCACTCTGCAGATCACGCATGGCCAGGAGTAGCTTTTGCGCCTCCTTTCACGCTACTCAGTCCACTGAAGCACTCTCTTCTTTTGTTATCAGATAGCGTGTACCCAAGAGAAAGGTGAACATACCTAGGAACATTACCAGCCACACACATGGGCTCCTATGTTGCCATCCAAAACCAAATAAAGATGTTTCTGAACCAACTGCACCATTGCTCCCTTCCCTCTGTGCAGGTTATAAAGAATCGAGTTGCTCCCCTCATTCTATTTGCTCATTAAATAAATTATTATTGTAAAATACATATGAGATAAAATTTACCATTTTAATCACCTGTTTAACCATTGTTAAGTGCACATTTTAGGGCATTAAGTGCATTCACATTAAGTAGTTTCACATTGTTACGCAACAGAATCAACTTGCTTTTGCTTTGAGTGCCAGCCACCCTTGTTTCTGTCTTTTTCATATGCCTGCAAATATATCTAGAAGTTTCCTCCATCTTCCCTGTGTACATAAACCTTGGAAAAGATGACACCATGAAAATTGCTCTGAAATGCCATTTGCTGCTCTGTAGGAAATGAGCACTGTTAGATTTCTTATACTCTCGACCCACTGGCATTTTGCCTGTGAGTTATATGACTCCACTCCTGGGCATTTGGTGTAGGGATCGGCCACAATGTGAACCACACATCATTCAAGACATACACCCCCATTTCCTCCCTTTATGTGAAAAGACAATCATGCTCAAGTTCTTCCATGATTATAGAAGCTAGGAAAAAGCAAAAATTAACAAAATAACACAATATTACCTATTTCTATGGTTTCGTCTTGTCTAACAAAATTATTGATCAATAATAAGTCTAAGTTGATAGCATTGCTAAACTTTTCCATGGTCCCTCTTCAGTAAGCTGTCTTCTGGGCCCGTGTTTCCTGCTTGCTTAGCTTCCTGGAAGTCCGGCCTAGTGTTGGAATGAAGTAAAAAGAGGGAGAGGAGTGGTTAGCAAGACTCTTAGTCTACCTGGCTTGCTTTAACAAAAATACCTTAAACCACATGTCTAATAAACAACAGAAATTTATTTCTCACAGTTGAGGAGGCTGAGAAGCCCAGCATCAAGGTTCTGGCAAATTCAGTGTCTGGTGAGGGCCTGCTTCCTTATAGATGGTGCCTTCCTGCAGTTCCCTCACAGGGTGGAAAGGGCAAGGCAGCTCTCTCTGGCTTTTTACGTAAGGGCACTAGTTCCACTCACGTGGGCTCTGTCCTTATTACCTGATCATCTTCTAGAGGCCCTACCACCTAATAGCATCACCTTGGGAGTTTAGATTTCAACATATAAATTTTGAGGGGACACAAACATTCAGACCCTGTGCCACTTTCGGTGTTCCACCAGAAATAGCTCTGCCAACCGGTGTCATTTCTCTATTGAAATAGGAAGCCTACATCTTAATGAATATAGGTTTTCTTATCTTTCTGTTGGGATAAAGGCTAAGAGGGTCATTCTACAAAGAAACACTGTGCCAAAGTAGAATCTCCTTTGGAACACAGAGGTAGGGATAGTTTGGTGATGCGGAGGAAAGCTTAAATTATAGAATTTATTTAGCCATCTGTTCAATAAATCTTAACTGAGCACCTACTGTTGTGTCAAGTTCTGTATTGGATGCTGCAGGAACTAAAATGAATCAAATGATTCCTGCCTAGTAACTTATAGTCAAGGGGTATGACCTTGCTTGCCTACCCAGGTGGTGTGCCTTTAATGCACAGTAACTGCCCCCCACTTCCATATCACACGGACAGCACCTCATAAAAAGATGCTCTGAGCTACCCATCTCCATTCACGGAGAAAAGCCTAGACCTTCTTGTTTCATTCACATATTGTTCCCAGCTTCCTATTCTGTCTCTACATTAATTGGGCCATAATATCCTACTAATCTTTTCAGGCCCAGGTCTAATGTCAGATTCAGTATCTCTATCTTGATACTCAAACATTCTCCCATGGTCATTGTTTAACACTGAAGTCCTGGATCTCTTCACTCATCTCTTCCTTGGTCCCTTCTCTTTCTGACTTATCCTGACCCCTTGAATCTTCTCCTCACCTTGATCAGCCTGGCTGATACCATCTACACACCCTGGCGCTTTCTCTAAGGGAGGGTTAGTCAACTGCACAGCAAATTCTCAAATCATAAATTAATTTTCTCCCTGCTGCCCAGCTGAAGTTAGAACTGCAATGAGTAGTTGTGCGCTCAGAGAATATCAATATCAGCCCATTTTAGCCTAGTCCAAGGAAAGTAATCACAGATAAAGAAGCAAGAGGTTATGTTTGTGTCTACAGCTTCCTGCAATATGTCTTTTTTGATGTTTTCTGAAGAAACACAGAAGCACTTTCTCTGCTTTATCTTTTCCAGGTTACCTATAATGCCACTCTATTCCCTAAGGGTAATAACCTAAAGTATAATTTCCTAAAATATAACTGGTAGACATTCCTCCACCCCTACACCCCTTAGCACCTACTAACACTGTATAGAGCTAGCATTCTTAGAACACAATTAAGAAAAAACTGAGCTAACCCCAGCCATATTTTCCAGAGACTCTGGATTGTAATTAAGGTTTAGATATTCTTCCAAACAAATCAAGGTAGCACTGTGTGTATACTGCCAAATGTAGATGAACCAACCAGTTATTGATGTCAAGTTGAGTTAAAATTCTCTTCAGGTCTTTATGATTAGAAATTATCTTTTACATGGTTGCCTGAGTAGTCTTTCTAAAATGCAAACTGGAGCTTCACCATTTGCCTAGCCAATAAAATCTAAATTGTAGAAAACAGAGTTCAATGCCTATCATGAGTGAATCCTACCTGTTCTTCCAGCCTCATCTCTCTCTGGACTCCTAAGGCCACCTCGGACTCTATTCAAGCTACCTTCTTTCAGCTACTGACTACTCCACATTTTTCTTTGTCTCCAGGACTTTGCAAATGTTGTCTCCTCTGCCTGGGCCTTCCTCTTGCACTGGTAGTATGCTCCCACTCATCCTCCAAGTCTCAGCTCAAATACCCCTCCACAAAAGGCCTTCCTCTCCTCCATACACAGAATTAAGAGCTTTCTCTCACCTCATGTTACCATTTGTTTACATTTGCATTTAGTCATCACTCATTAATTGAATCCTGGGCACCTACTGTTTTGTCACTTGTTGGTGAGCCTTCTGAGGGCAAATACTCTGTTTCATTAATATTTTTTATCTCCAATGTCTAGTACATAGACAGAACTTAATACATATTTGCTGAAAGAATGGGTGATTAGACAAATGAACAATAAAAGTAGAGGGTGCTACTGCTTGGTTACAGATAAGTAGCTGGTATTCAATAATTCTGGAATGGAGAAAAATAGGCTTCAGGTTGCATGGTCACCCGTTGATATTTCTCACCTACAAGAAAAAAACATTGCACAAATAAAAAGTATTGCTGAATGATTTTAAAGACATAAATGAAACTATTCACAGAAAGATATTAGGGAGGCACCTAGTGTCTCTTCATGAAGGAATCTGTTTTTCCCCTACTCTACCATCTTCTCTAGCACCCATTGTTCTCCCTCTTTGACTTCTTCCTATGCTTTTAAGTATGTCCAAACATTCCCTGTTAAATAAGAAAAGCAAACAAAAAATCTTCACTCATCCTTGAAATACTATGCCTATGGTCTGTAATGGAATCACTGCTCTATCAGGGTCATAATGTGCACATAATGTATTTTGATTTCCTTGAAGTATTTGACAATGTATTTCATGAAATTCTTGCAGACAGAATGGAAAAGGCAGTTTAAGAATTATGTGACAGTTGGCTGGGTACGGTGGCTCATGCCTGTAATCCCAGCACTTTGGGAGGCCAAGACAGGCTATCACTTGAGACCAGGAGTTCAAGACCAGCCTGGCCAACGTGGTGAAACCCCACCTGTACTAAAAATACAAAAATTAGCCAGGTGTGGTGGTGCATGCCTGTAATCCCAGCTACTCAGGAGGCTGAGATAGGAGAATCGCTTGAACCTGGAAGGCAGAGGTTGCAGTGAGCCGAGATCACGCCACTGCAATCCAGCCTCAGTGACAGAGCAAGACTTTGTCTCAAAGGAAAAAAGAGTTATGTGACAGTCATGCTCAAAAGGCATGGGTCATGGGTCAGAGTTAATCTGGAGGCAGGTCTTGGTGACAAGCCAAGCAGCTCTCTTCTGTAGCCTTATCTCCCTGTGAGCTTCCTCTCTGCATTCTGTTCTAGCCATGCTGGCCTCTTTTCAGCTTCTGGTACTTGCTGGGCTCCCTTATGTACCAGGTTTCTTTGCAGAAGGCCATTTCTTCTACTTGGAAATTCCTTCACTTCAGTCCCATCCTTAACTAGCTGATCGTGTTAATTTCTCATCTCACACATCACTTTCTCTTCCTCAATAAGGTCAGAGCCCCCTATCGTGGTGCTCAGGACCCTATGTGCTTCTTTTGGCTACAACTTCTCTTATTTGTGGGTTATTTTCCTCTTTCACTAGATTATAATTCCCATGTCTGATTTTTCTCTCTAGTGTATTCCCAGCGCCTATGCAGCCCTTGACTTGGATGACCAAGTGAATGAATAATAAATCTGAAGTCCAAGTTAAGCAAATGCAAAGCCTGGAAGTGTGTGGGAGGCTGCCTGGGGTCCAAAGCTGACAGGAGCAAGCAAACAAGGTAAGGAAGTTCATGTTCAGGCAAAATGAGTTTGCAGTGACTTCCTTGGACCAAGGTCTCATGCAATAGTATTTCATTTAGAAGCCTCAGGTTGGCCCAATCCTTCTTAAACTCACAATTATCTGATAGTTGAGAGGATTGATCAATATGTTGGAATACTGGATTAAGATTCAGAAATAATGCAACATCAGTGATCATTTAAGTACTGAACATCTCTTATTAGTCCCATATTCTAACCTCTAGGGGGAGCGCAAAGATTCCCCCCTCCTCACAAAATGCCCCAAATTGAAGTGGTAGAGTTCTTGGTGGGAAGGACAGGCAAATAGACATGGAGCTGGACTGAGCAAACAGTATTTTATTCATCCCCTGTTTTAGATTTGCTTTTTTCCTTTCCTCTTCCTTCCCTGTTGAGTTTGCCATCATATAGGCTTATTCAAATAAGGGCATAAAAGTCCTACAAAAATGCTCTATTCTGAGTTGCCAGAGTGGGAGATGTCATAGGGATTTGGGGCTAATGCTAGAATTAGGAGTAAAGATTGAGCTTCTGCCTGGTACATTCTTTGTGCCTTTCTTCCTTAAGCTGTCATCATGATGGGAGGCAAGAGGTAGAAGATACTGCTACCACATGGATAAGCCAGGCAATGTGCTAGACTTGGGAATGCCATGATGAGCTAGACGTAGTTCCTGCCCACAAAGACCTTAACTCTCACCATTTAGTCAGCCAGATTTCTGTGTTTAAGCTAAATAATTACTGGCAAGATGCAAGACAGAGGAGTCCTGGTTAAATAAATACAGTAGTAAAAAATAAACACAACGCAACAAAACAAAAAACCAAGGGGCTATAATTTACCATCAACTCAAAATGAAAACGTAGTGTGATGTGGCCACCAAAAAAGTTTGTGTAATTTTAGCCTCCATTAATAGAAATATACTCTGTGGATCAAAGGAGTTAATAGTCCCATTGTAATTAGTGTTTGGTCAGTCCACATCTAGAGTATTGTGTTTCCTTCTGGACACCACATTTTAAGAGGAACATGGAGAAATTAGAGTGTGTCCAGAGAAGTCTGGCCATGATGGGAAGGGGCCTGGAAACTCCATCATCCAGGGATAATCGAAGGACTCAGGAATGCTTAGCCTGGGAAATAAAACACTTAGGTGGGGACATAATAGCTATTTTCAAAGATTTGTCACATAGAAAAGGGCACGGGCCAACTCCATGTATTGTTCCAGAAACAGCACTTTGGGTGAAAGGTGGAAATGTTGAGGAAAGATGTTTAGTTCAGCATGAGGAAAAACTCACTGTAGCATCCAGGCTGTCCAACAGTGAGCCAGATGGTCTCTTCTCTTAGCACTTTGCTTTCTGGTCTCCTTTTCCACCTCTCCTTCTCAGAGTTGGAACTTATGATGCCTTTCCTTTCTCTAGTCCTTCTTGGTTTCCTTAATGGAATGAAGCCATAGAGTTCACTTCTGTGTGAGAGAAAGGTAATGTTGCCAACTAACAATACTCTGGGCACTTTACAGAGATGATATTAAACCCTGAGGCAAAAGGTCATCTCCATTTTACAGATAAAGAAACACAGCTTAGGTAACTTGCTCTGGGCCACATAGTTATTAATTAGGGGAGCTAGGATTTGAACCAAGGAATTCTGCTCTTGTACCTTATTCTCCTAACCTCTCTGCCATACTTACCTCTCCCCCACCAAAATATAAATTCATAAAAATTCAAAAAACAACAAATAGGTGAATTTGTAGTTTGGGCCAATATGGCCTAATGGAGTAGATGGAATAGGATTTTTTAATTTTTATTTTTTTACCCTCAGCCAATAAGGGGCAGAAATAAATACATAGCTTGTGTGGGTGTGTTGAGGGCAGTAGTGCTCACTGTGTTTTCCTGAACCTGCCACTACTTGCCACCTGAACTCTGCAGTTAAAAGAAAATAGCACTGAGATTTACCCCGTACTCCAGATGGTCTGCATATGTCAATGGGTTGAGCCTGTCTTCCTCAGTGGCACAGCCAGGATTCCAATTTAAATATCACCTTCTTTTTCTGACACTCTCCCCTCATTCCACTGGAATCTGGATATTCCATTTTAATTGTGTTTTTATTGCTTTACATAAGACAAAGCTTTCATAATGAAGAAAAATATTGAAAAGCCTCTTTCTCTTAAAAACCTTTGTGACTCACCAAATACACACAAACCACAGTGAATAAAGCCATGATTAAAGTCTATGTAGAATAAATCTCTCAATGAATAGAGTTTTGCTTTTTGTTACCACGAGTCATCCAAGCCCTTTGATGTATGTTGGGCCCTCTTGCTCATAGACCTCAGTCCTATCATCACTTTCCCCAGCCATGAATCTTATCCTGTGTGATTGCTCAATGGGGAAGAAGTCTTGTCTGACAGGAGGCCGAGGGAAGGCTTCCTGGAACATGTGTAGAAAAATCAGGAAAATGACCCAAGTGAAAGGTAAGCACAGAAGAAGAAAATCAGCAGCAAACTGATAGCTTTCCCAGCTGGAATCCCTGCCTGTGCTGAATCCGGAGGCTGCTGGAAAAACTGAGCAAGACTGATTTAGGGGGAGTTTCACCCAGACTTTTGTCTTCTGGCTCTTGCTCTGTGTAGAATCATGTTGTAAAATAAAAGTAAAAAACAAAAAACAAAAAACAAAAAAAAAACTTCAGTCTCTGAAACAACATATTTTCCAGAGATAAACTTATATTTACCACCTGAGGCTGCATATCTGTGGCACCAGATACCTAAATGTAAACCAAAGAGCTTCACTGGCTGATCTGAATATGCGATTTCTGGTATACACAGACAACATTTACTTTGATTTTATTGCTTAGAGCAACTATTAATTCAGAGAGCTTCTTGGCCATCTGTTCTGATAAACTTTTGGTGGTTTGAATTCTTTGCAACATTTTTTTCCAGCTAAGCTTCTCTTGTGACAATCATAAGCCTCATTTTTATTGTGTTCATGATCTTTTGCTCAAAATAGTGATATTTTTATTTAATGGATAAAAGAGAGATTGTGATTACAGCAACAAGTGTTATAGGCTGAGAAAGGAGCCAACTTAAGAAAGAAGGAATAGAACTGGTTGTTATTTTTAAAGGACATTCTTCAAATATGACAAACTGTAAATAAACTGTATATTGCCCTTTGAGGGTAAGAGCCTGTGGTGGAAACTCCACATATGGCCATCAGGAGGCCTGGCTTGGGGTGTTCAAATGCTTCAAATGACTCCTGACATGGTTTGACTACGGAATTCATCTACTTAAAGCTGAAAGAAGACAAACTCTGAAACTGATGGGAGCTACTTGTTTTACACATTGAACTGTGACATTTTTCATTTTTACAACCATTGCTGATGTAAGTGTTATGTAAACTCTCCTGGGTGCAGTAAAAACAGCCCCTCTGGGAAGCTTTAGGACAGTCCAAGATGTCTGACACTGAGGAGGAGGACTCTCTCTTTTGCTATCAAGAAGAAGAAGAAACTGAGGATAAGAGTAGAGAGAACGCTTGCTCAGATTTATTTCAAGAGGGAAAACCTCCACCTCAGGCCTCCAATGCTGTGCTTTGCTTGCCACCAAGTCTTTTTTCTACAAATAGCACCAAGGCTGGTGCTGTGTAGCAGGTGCCTTGCTCTTTCTGCCTCTCTGTCAAATACACCTTCAAGGACTGACACACACCCTCTCCTTCCTACCCGTTTCTCCACCTCCAGCTTCCTTCTGGGATAGGTTCCTACCTTCTTGGGACTTGGTTGTCATCCACACCACATTTTCCCCAGTATGATGTTAGTCAGATGGGCCTCTTTCTGACTTCTCCTTACCAAAGGCAGAGGTTGGAATCCCACTAGTGGAGCTCAAGCCAGGACTGCTCTGTCCAAGGCCAGTTGGCCTGAGAACCAAAGAAATGAGCCTTGTTAGAGTTCCTAAGCAAGAACAGGTCGAGACCACTGGGGAGCCACGTGTGGTGTAGGACCTCGCTGTTCAAAGCGCGGTCCCCGGAGCAGCACTGTGTACGTCATCTAGGGGTTTGTTAGACATGCAGGATCTTAGTCCCCCATCCATCACCTACTGAATCAGACCTGATTCACGTGAACCTGAAAGTTTGAGAAACACTTCCATAGAGATCCCAGGGCAGGATTATGGTTAGGGGTGCAGGGCCAGCTGAGAGTTTGGAACTCAGTAGGTTTGAGACAGGAGTGGGAGCAGGTCATCGATAAGCAGGTGGAGGCCAAGGTGTGTGTGGGGGTGGGCCGGGTGATTGCTGCCTACACCAGAGGGTGTTGGGGCTGCCTCTATGTGCTGTGGATATGTGGTCTATGGGTATATCCAGACTGAAAGTTGAAAGTAACACCCAATCCTCTATTCAGTCTCCATCTGGGATGTAAGAGCCTGGAGGACAGGGGCCCCATCTTACTCCTGTGTCTACTCTGGGCCTAGCATGGCACCTTGCACATCACAGATGTGCTGTCAGTGTCTGCTGAACTGAATAAGGTCCCCTTGGCCTAACCTGTCAATCACACAGGTTGGGGTGATTGCAGTGGAGTCACCATTGATTCTGTACTTTCCTCAGGAGTCTCCTGGTGACATAATGACATTTTGATATTTTCTTCAGGAAAAAAGCACCCTGCTGGATTAGATAGGGTCCAGCATCACAACCCTTGAGAGTCCAAACAATGCCCCAAAAGACCCAGGCCTCTGCCTGGGTGTCAACCCGTCAATGTGCCATTTCTGCAAAAAGGAAAATGGACCTGCTGTTTCTTGCTGTTATTGTCTGAAAAGTCAGTGCCCAGATGCCAAGCCCAGAGCCTTGCTGTGCACTTGGGAAACCGTTATTGCCAGCCTCTGCAGACCCTCAGGAATGAGCTCTGCTTGCAACAGCCTTCTCCTGGCAAGAGTTAACACTAAGGTGCAGCTGAAGGAATGTGAAGACTGGAGAGCCAGCTTGGGGGATTGCTATTGCAATCAGAAGACAGCCCAAGTTAGAGTTCCAAAGCCCTTTGAAGGGATGCCAGCTCAGACACATGTTTCCAATTATCATATGCAATCTCGAGACAGTGTGCAAGTTGCACTTTCATTATGTCAAAGTGAAAGGAATGGTGGGGGCGAGATAAAGGGGAGAGGCCGCTAAGCTGGAGGCTGCACTTAGCTGTGGCACCAAACGTTAGCCAAGGCGCCGGGCTGGCCTCTCCAACCCAAGTCTCCCCCTGGAGCCAGGGGTGCATGGTACCTACTCTGAGAGCCTTTTTTTTCTTCTTGTTTTGGGGATCAAGGAAACCCAGCTGATATGGCTGGAGGAGGCCCCATCTTCAGGAAGATATTTGACCAGCTCTTTGGTGTTTGGTCTTAACAGAGACAAGATTTTGTGAAAACCACATGGGGACTTTAACTGTGTCTTCCTACAGGATTTCACAGGGTTATTCTCTGAATTCTTCTAAGGTCTGTAATTGCAGGAGAAGCTAACTCCTCTGCCAGTTGTAGCTCAGAACGAAGTGAGAGAACAGACAGAGACTCTCAATTCTATTAGCGGTCTCTCTCCCATTGAGGCTGGGCAGCCTCTTGGTTGGATTTTACCTTGTTCGTGATTCTGGAGTAAGTCTCAGCACAGGACAATAATTTCACTCAACTTATTTTCCGCACGTAGTTCGAAGTTGTTTCCTCCAGGAAGTCTTTCCTGGCTTACTCTTTCCATTGGATTACTTCTTACTACTGTAGCCATTGTTTAGAATGTTTATTGGATGGATTTGTATGTTGCACTCTGTGTTTTTAAGTCAGTGGGTGGGTGCATGTGAGTGTAGAATGTGCACTTCTTGGCTGCTTCTTAGCTTCCAGGGGTTATTCACACATATACACACACACATATGCACACACACTATCCTTGTGTGTGTATGTTTGTATATTGTGTCTATTTCTGTGCATATATGTATATGTAGCTGTGTGTACTGTATATTTACATATGTTTCATATACAATGATTTATTATGTACCAAACATTGGACCAAATGCCTTACAATACAATGAAGTAGGTTCTCTTATTTTCACCTACATTTTACATGTAAGAAAACTGCAGTGCAGAGAGAGAAGTAATTTGTCCAGTGTCACTCAGCCAAGCTATTGGTGAGGCCAGGCTTTATCCCTGATGGTCTGATCTTGCTCTTGATACCAGCCTCTGAAAATTACCCAGATGTGTCACATGCCTCAGGGAGGACCCTGTTTTCAACTGAGACCATTAACGCATTTATGGCTAACACAAGGTAGGTGCAGGGGATAGGAGGAGATAGGCTGTGGATGGTGGGGATGGAGAAAAAGATGGAAACTAAGTTCTGTCTTCCCTTCCTTAGGACATTGATTGCCTGCCACATGCAAGATTGGGTCCAGGTGCTGAAGAAACACAGATGTGCTGCATCCTTGACTTTAAGGAGCATCCCTGGGTTGGAGGGATTCTCTGAAGGCTGCTGTGGTGGAGGGAAGATTTGCCCAACTTACTGTTGGCCCTGGACCCCCTGAGCCATCTTCACACACCCAGGTGAATTTTGGGAAGGTAACAGCTTTTCAGTTGCAAAGCCAAGTGAATTAGAGCAAAACAGATCCCACGTGCTTGACACGTGGAAACTTTCAGAGCCAATGGTTTATAAACTTGCCAAGAGCTGGGGGAGTAAACACATCCCAGGGAACTGTGGAGCACTTCTCTGGCATTGATGCACATAAGCAGAAAGCACAGCCTTCCCCGACACTTGACTTAAGATAGTCTTTTGTCTTAGAACCCAGAGGCTTGCCTGAGCTAATCCACATAAAGTGCTTAGTGCGATGCCTTGAACATACCAAGCTCTTAATA
Organism: Gorilla gorilla gorilla; assembly: GCF_029281585.2. NCBI lineage: Eukaryota > Metazoa > Chordata > Mammalia > Primates > Hominidae > Gorilla > Gorilla gorilla. Next base: position 119,689,769 of record NC_073224.2, read on the forward strand.
AACACTAAGGTCACTATTAGCATTGCTTGTCATGGAATAAACCTAGGATACATCTATAAAACTGTCCATAATCTTCCTTGCCTTGTGGAAAGTTGTTCCACTATTCCAACATCCTTTTAGGGGTTCTCAGCTAATCTACTTTTCAAAACGAAAATTTATTATACACTTCTTAAGTGCTAGGTAGTTTTGTATATTTATGTGTATTATCTCATTAAATTATCTCTCAGCCCTCTGAGAAAAGCACTACTATCATCCATATTTCACAGATGAAGAAATTGTCAGAGTTTCCATATGTCGTTGTCAGAGATGTTAAGCAACTTGCTTAAGGTTACACAGCCTTAGCAGAAGTACTTGTTTGACTCCAAAGCCTACCACTATGCTGGAATCACTAGAATCCAGGTGGCCTATCTGAACCCGGATTCAGGCATCTGAAGCTGAATAGCTGCCATTCTTTCTTTTAACCTCCTGGTAAAAGCAGGCTATGCCTGATCTATCTATCTATCTATCTATCTATCTATCTATCTATCTATCTATCTATCTATCTATCTATCTATCATGGCCTGGCTATGCCACATCTATATTCCATGATGTCCACTGACCAGAGGGTTTCCCTTATCCAATCCATACATGTGCCAATAAACAAACATTTAGTGAGCACCAACATAGTTGCTTCTCTCCTATAATCAACACAGGAATTGTTAAGTTTGGAATAAATTACTTTTCCTAACACTTGCATAGGACTGGACTGTTTGCTTTCAAATACTTGGTTTTGCTTCATGCTCACAACTCTGGGATATAGGAATGATTATTTTCATTTCACAGCTGCAAGAACCAAGCTCAAAGAGGAACTGTTGCTTGCCAAAGTTTCACAGATAGAAATGGGGGAGCTGGGGCCAGAACCCAGCTCTGCTGACACCAAGCCCAGAGTTTGTACCATGACACTGGGCTGCTCCCTCGGCGCTGGGTTTGGCTGATGACCTCAACTCTGAGCACCCGTTGCCTCCCACTGTTCCGTTCAGGCCTGTGCGAGAAAGACTCCCAGGCCCCTAGGTTCTCCATAGCCTACACTTCCACTCGGCTCCGCTTCTCTTGCCCAGCTGTCTCTCCTCCAAGGAGCGGACAGGGCGGACACGAGACCCGGGTGCCCTTTTGTCCTCTATTCCAGCTCTGGGCGGATCCTCCTCCCATGATGTGGATGATGCTGAGGAGAAAGTGGTAAGGCTTTTAGGAGGAACACTCCTGTTTCACGGAAATGAAAATAGCTGCTGGGTTGTTGCTGAAACTCTGTCCCCATGGTGGGCTTTCTATTAGCAGGGAAGGGGGTCAGGCTGGGGAGGCTGGCGCTCTGGTTGGTGGAGGGCGTCAGAGGGACAACTGAGTGTACCCCAGAGTCAGGCACCCTGCGGTCTCCCAGGCCGGGGCCTGAGCCTTGCTAGGAGGGCGGACAGCCAGGGCGGGCGCTAGTTTTCTTGGGCGTGGTGGAGGACGCCTTCCAGCAAAGGAAGTTGCCGAGAGGAGACGGATCTGCTCTCACCTTTTGGGCTTTTGGGGAACCCAGGCAGAAAAATCTCAGTGAGGCACAGGAAGGAAAATTTTGCAAAATGTGCTGCTGCCGCTCCTCAGCAGAGTATAGTGGGCGGTTTGAAGCTGTTTTCTTGGTGTTCAAGTGGCTGGGGCCCTGGCGACCCCGGTCAGCCTTTCTGGGGCAGCCCAGGTGGCTCTGAAAGCCAGGGCTCCCCTCCGTGTGTGGGAGCAGAGCCCAAGCTGCGGAAACCACCGGGCGCGGGGTTGTTTTTGGAAGGCTCCGACGCCAATCAGCCAAACTGATATCCCTTATATTGTGTGAAAACATTGGCTCCCACGCTGGGACTCCAGTGTTTCCGCCTAGAGCAGATTTTGCTTTTGGGAAGGTGGTGGTGTTCCTGGGATGAGGGGCCCTCCTCTTACCGGACACGCAAGAGAGCAGCCCACATGGAAGTGAGGGCCTCAGCCTCTGTGCTCCCTCAGAGGGTCCTCCCTCTCGGCGGCCCAGGGGAGCCAAAGACATTTTTTAGATGTCCCAGTGTCTAGCAGTGCCGCGGGCAGCACTCCAGGACCCTCTTTGTTGGTGTAGCTGCTCACAAGCCAACCTTCCTGATGGGGAGCTCCCTGAAGGCCTCCCTCTCCACTCCTCTCCCCACATCCCAGGCCCGAAGTCCAGTCCTAAGAGAAAAAAAGGCACCCAGAAACTTTGTAGGGGCACCTAGGACGGCTGAGACCACTGGCATTGGACCCCAGTAAAAGTCACAGACACAGATCTCTGGGAGGGCTCCTCCCTGAGGCCTTTATCTCACTTAGAATCTCAGCACAGAATGTTCTAGCTGGTGTTTCTTGAGCATAAATCTTTATTCCAATTGCAGTGGCTCTGATAGAAAAAACAGGGCACATTTCATCATGCTTCTACCCTAATCAAATGGCTCTCATGCCAAAGCTCCCTACGTTTCTAATTTGCCCTATTTGGATGGGGTTGGAGGTGGGGCCGGGCAGCGAGAATTACAGAGGGAATGAATAAGACCATTTGCTTTTTTCTCGGATGGACAATTTGGGCCTGTTCTCTTGAAAACCAGTGTAGGCATTTCATCCTCGGGGGGAGACAGGATGGATAGGAGGGGAAATTTTCTGTCTTAATATAAGTGCTCTGTCTGGGGGAATATTGTGGCTTCAAGGAAAATACAAAATGAAAGTTGCAGGGGAAAGGGGTCGTGTGAGGCTTGGTGGAGCCCTGCTGCAGGCTGAACCCTGGAGTCCCTCTGTCACCTTCACTCCTGTCTAAGATGCTCTTGTTGGAGTCAGTGTTTATTAGCACATCCAAAAAGCCCCACAAGAACCACCCAGGTTGCAAACTTTCCTGGAGGCTGGAGAGTGCTGGTAAAGATGAGAGATCACACCTTCCTCCTCCTCCTGCTCTGTCCTCCCCTCCCCTTCTTCACATCCACCTCTGGCCTTCTCTTTGTCATCCTTGTTTCATTTCCCCTGTTTGGGAGAAGCAGAAAGCCATTGTTCCCTGCCGGCCCACCTGTCCTCCACATCTCCAGGTTTATTTGGTTCTCACTCCATTTACTTAGTCTTTCTGCCCCACCCTCTTCTCTGCAGGTCCCACGGCCCCAGTCACCTTTGGTCACTTATGGAAATCATCCAATTAAGAATAAAAACGTTTTCAGAAGTTCTCTCCCGTCTCTGGCTTCCCTGGCTGTGGGCTGATGGTGGGGCCCCTGGAAGTTGCTACTGTGGCTGTTAGTGGGTTGCAAGAGTGTCGGAGGCACTAATGTTTTCTTGGGGTAATGAAGTCTTTCTGCAGGAGGCTGCTGAGGGATAAAACGAGTACTAAGGCCAGCTGAACATGAAACCAGATCTACTTTGACAGGCCTCGTGAGATTACTCTGTTACAACTCTTCCAGACAGCACAACTCCCTCTACAAATGAGCAGCTCACAGATCTTTGGTGCAAGCCTCTTCCTGTCTATCGAGTGCCCCTAGGACTGAGACTGTGCCTCTGAGGCCAGGGAAGCCCCATGCCCAGTGATGATCTGCCTCCTGATGAGGCTCCACTAACTTCCCCAAGGGAGGAGACCAGGGCCCATGCTTCCAGGCCGTGGGCAGGTAATCCAATGATTAGGTAGCTTTGGCTCTGGAATGTAGAACAAAGTTGCAATCCAGCAGGTTTCCTTTGCTAATCATGCCTGGCTTAGGCTAATATCTGAAACCAGTTAGCCTTTCCTGAAGTTGCAGCACTGGCTGGGGGTGGGGTAAGGGTTACAGGTGGGCCTTAGAAGGAGCCAGGGGGTGCTTCAGACAATTCCCCCTGCATCTTCCTGAGACTTGCAGATGATTTTACTGAGAAAAATAACCAGCATCAGCACACAGGATGCTTCCAAAAATTTAATAAATAATGATTCTTTAAAACTGTATAAACTATAAATTACCATGCAGTCCTTATAATTTAAAATAATTTACAGGTTGAGGTAGGGAGGGGCCCAGGAGAGTGTAGAAGGGGCAGGGGGAGGGAGCGTGTCGGCAGGTCAGGCTCTTCTCACAGCCTTCCTGCTGAGCACACACACACAGGCCGTATCTATCCGGATAAACCGCCAGGCAGCCTGCTTGCCATCCATGGTCAGCGCCTTGACAAAGGTGTGAGTCGTGGTACAATATGAGTTCCAGTGCTTTGAGTCAATGCCCCGGCACCCGCTGTCAACGGGATTTGGGTCCCGGCACTTGGTCTCAAAAAAGTACTGTTTGAATACACTGTTGTTAATGTTCACCTCTCCCAACACCATCACCTCCTTGCCCTTGATGTCTGTGGCGGTTGTCTTATCCCCAACCCACACGCTGACACTGTCACACACCGAGAATTCGCCCCTGTGGAAGATGGGATGGGATGATGACCGCTTGCTCCTGTGAGTCCTGTTGAAGGGGGCAGCACCACCGACCTCGAAGTCCAGATCCTGAGTGTCTGCAGCTTCAGGTGGGGGCTGGGTGCTAAACAGCACACGGGGTGAACGGAGTCGCCGCTTTTTAAACAGCCTGGGGTCCACAGTAATGTTGCGGGTCTGCCCTGCCACACGTGCAGCTATCGCCGCTGCCGGGGCGCTGCGGGCTCTGCGAAGGGCAGTGTCAAGGGAATGCTGAAGTTTAGTCCAGTGGGCTTGGGGGATGGTGTGTCCTGCAGGGACATTGCTCTCTGAGTGTAGTTCCGCCTGTATGCCGATCAGAAAAGCTGTGATCAGAGTGTAGAACAACATGGACATTACGCTATGCACCTGGAATGAAAAAGAAATGAGGGTGACTTCATGGAGTACTAAATGCAGTCAAAAGGCAGTTTCTGGGTCCCTCAGAGTTGACCTCCCAAGGGGATCACGAAGAGGTTTCATTCAAACTGGGGCACTTCTGAGAGGGAAAGGGTGTGCTAGCAATGGTTACACCGGGACAACAGGCGTAAGCCGGGGCTGACTCAGGCAGTATGGATGTGTGGTCACCCCATCCGAGCTTCTCCAGGAAGTGACAGAGCCCCTGAAATTTTGCCCAGTAGTTCGATATGAGCTTGGAAACATCACTTACAGAGTCCTTTGAGTTCTCTGATGCTTAAGGCGGCTGAGGGAGGTGGTAAGTGTCCATGTGTGTACCAGGGAGGCCAGTGGGGAGAGTTTAACACCTCTCCCTGGCACTTGTGCCTTGATGTGATGGTGCTGTCCTGCTCAACAGTTTTGAATCCTCTGGGAAGGCACTGGGAAGGTCTGCTGGGGACATGTCTTGAAGCCTCAGAACTGGGTACCCCCTTTCAGACAGTGCACACTGAGTCGGCTCTAAGATCTGGTGACTCGGAGCCCTTGTTATGAATTCACAAAGCATCATTTTTGGCAAAAACCTTGTGGCTCTGGGACCATCTTAGTCCAGGCACCTCTTCAGACGCTACCCCACATATATAAATGTGGACCACATAATAGTTCCTCTTTGTGTGATGTTTTTAAAATGTGTTCACTTCTATCTTCTCATGAGTCTGTGAGTTCAATTAGGATTTATCATATTTATTTCACATATAAGGAAACTGATTCACAGAAAATGAACTAACACTAAAGCACTGAAGTCACAAATGAAAACTGAACCAGAAATAGAGTCCAAAGTTGACCCCTTACTAAGCTAGTGTCCTTCCATCCACCCTTCCTTCTTTTCTCCCTCCCTTTCTCTTTCACTCTTAAGCATGTCTTTTCTTTTTATTGTTTGTTCTTATGTGACTATAGATCAAATGGTATGGATCTATCTGTCCCCAAGAGGACTCCATACTGCACTGCAGTTACCCCACAAATAATCCCCCAACTTGGTCAAGTAATTGTGGAATTAGTTCTGCTCCTGGAGGGCCTCTCACTGGCCTCTGTGGAGCTGCTATGCATACTTGTAGATGTGTAGCAAACGTCAGCTCCTCTGTAAAGCTTCCATAGATCTTCTTGGTAGGATTAGAAATATCTCCTGTAAGAGTGCTCTACAAACTTCCAATTCTATCCTTTCTCCCATCTCTCCTTCCCACTCTTATGGGTCATTCTGCTCTGTTTCCACACAGATACCACCTAGTCCTCGAAGCCTTCTCAGATCACTCCAATCAAAAATGATCTTTTGCCATTCTGCACTTCAGAATAGCATAATTGTATGTGCATATGTGTGTGTTCATGTGAGTGTGAGTGTGTGTGTTCTCTCCTACTAAATCAGTGTAATGACAAGAACTCTGCATTGGGTCTGGGGGTTAGAAAATCTTGTTTGGATTCCTACTCCACTACTTGTTAGCAGAAGAAACCCATTTAATTTCCCAGAGCCTTAGAGTTCCCATTGATCGGAGGTGGGCAAAAAACACTATCTCCCAGAGTAGTTGTTAGGATGAAGTAGGTTCTCACAAAATTTGTGTAAATCATGAGTTATTTCTGTCTCCTTGTGGTCAAGGACTTTGTCTTTTGTGCTTTCTACTGCTGGTTTTGCCTCTCTCAGACCTCCTTCAAAGCCATTTTTATTGTCTCACCCTGACTGTGAGATACTCGAGGGTGGAGCCGTGTCTCATCCACATGTGTATCTGGGCACTCCATCCCTTGTATTCCACAGCAGTTTGTGCATAACCCTATCACCTCTCCTAGGGTTGTGGATAATCATTAACTTGTCTGTCTCCCTGAGAGTGCTTTGCAAGCTGCACAATTTGCATTTCAATATTTCCAGGGCCAGTTGCCGTGTCTGGCATGTAGTAGGTACTCAAAAAATTTAAGGAGAATGAATGAAAGAAAGAATGAATGAGAGTGGCAAGAGAAGCTCTCCATCTGCCTTCTTTCCATCACAGTGTGTGGTTTCTTTCGGCCTTGTGCATATGGCTACACACTGCTTTTCTAATCTGTTTTAAGGCAACACATTCTTCTCCTCCATACTGTGCTTTTATTCAGCTGGAAGTAGACAGCTTTTTGGTGAGATACCAAGAAGGAAATCACCAAATTCTTTTCTCTTTGGTTTCTTTGAAGAATGTTTCTGTTTGCTCCAATTCTCCAGCTGACCATGCAAAGGAGGCAATGGCATATCTGGGGTTTTGACCATTACCAGATCTGTTGGCTAATGGTCTTGCGGATAAATGTCCGGTCAACTCTTAGCGGACTGAATATTCAGTTGGCAGCAAATCTAAACCTTTTACTTTTGCTCCTTTTCATGTTTCATTTCTTTGTTCTTCTCGGTACATAATATCTCTTATCAGATAGATTAAAGGAGAAGAAAGAAAACTGAAATTCATTCCCTTATATCCAAATTAGTAACACTTGCTGGAATTTCGAGAGGAAAATGAAATTAACTAAATAAAAGGGTTTCGATGGACATAAGGGACATACCTCTCCCTATTCCCCATTACCAGAGGTTCCCACTTCATTCTTGGTCTCTCCTTTGGTGGGCTCCTCCTCTTCTAAGGAGCCCATCGAAATTTCTGTGCAATTGACTCCCATACCTGGATCTCTAATCAACTAGTCTTTTGAAGCTAGTTCTGCCCTCCCGCTTCCTGAGGGCAATTCTCCATAGATACTGGCATTTTAAATGCAAGACATCCAAAACAAAAATCTTCATACTCATAATCATAATTAGGATCATCTTCTCCCCATCTTCCTTCTCTGCATACAATAGCAACAGCCCCATTTTGGACCATTTGATGATAGTTTCACAGCTACCATCTCTCTTGATCCTCTCTCCTCATCTCCCTAAACACGCTTCTTCACAGTTTCCTTTTTCTGTTACTTGAACCATCATTCATTCATCCACTAGCTCCATACCTCTGCTTATCCCTCTGCTTTTTCCTCCCTGACCTCCATCCAGCCCTTTTGGTTCCGGTTTGGTAGCATTATCTTGAAACTTTATTTTCTCTTCCATTCTCATCTCTGGGCCCCTAGTTCAGGTCATGGGAACAGTCTCCCACCTGATGTCCTGGACCCTCATCTCTCTTCTTCCAATTCCTCCTATCCCTGGCCACCCCATTTAGCTTCTTAAAGCCTGCTCTGATCATATCACCCTGCTCAAAGGAGCTGGTGCCAAGTCCCTTGTCTGTAAGCCAGTAGGGACTGCTCTGCCTGGCAATGGGATCCTGCCTCCTTCTACTCCCCTCACATAGTTTGCATTCCGAGTGCACAAAACTCCTGGGGGCAGTTCCTGCTTGAGCTTCCCCACCACTGCCCTTTTTCAGACTCTTCCCTTCCAGGTATGCTCCCCTACCCTCTCAGGGCCTTTTCTGCTCTCCACCTCTGCTGGTGGAATCCTTCCTGTTGTCCTTCAACAACTTCAATGCTGCCTCCCCTGGGGAGCTTTTTTTAATTCTGAGACAAACTACCTTCTCTATCTCTTTTTTTTTTTTTTTTTTTTTTTGAGGTGGAGTCTCGCTCTGTCACCCAGGCTGAAGTGCAGTGGCTTGATCTCGGCTCACTGCAGCCTTTGCCTCCTGGGTTCAAACAAGTCTCCTGCCTCAGCCTCCTGAGTAGTTGGGACTACAGGCACACGCCGCCACACCTGGCTAATTTTTGTATTTTTTGCAGAGGCGGGGTTTCACCATGTTGGCCAGGATGGTCTTGATCTCTGATCTCGTGATCCGCCCCCTCGGCCTCCCAAAGAGTTGGGATTATAGGCATAAGCCACCACACCCTGCCCCTTCTCTGTCTCTTAAAGCCTTCCCTTTATATTCTCTTAGGGCTGTTGTATTCTCTTATCCTCCCTTCTAGAGGACAAACTCCCTGTAGGCAGCAAAGTGTCCTACTCATCTTTGTTGCCCCCAGGTGACCTAGAACTCCTAGGTAACTCCACCTCTAAGAACCTGTGAGTATGTAGACAAGTCTCCTGCCTCCAGTGTTCCTTAATTCTCCATCTGCATGATGATGTTAAAGGTATCTTCCAACCATTATATTCTTTCATTTCAGGCAATTACGAAGTTTTCTACCCTGCCTTGCATCTGCTGGTTTGACTGAACTGACTTCACAAAGTTCCTACACTCTAACACTACTTTTCCACTCACAGTCAAGATACCAAATGGTATCACATTTAATCACAATGGAGATTTGTATCATAGGCAGAATGTTTCATTAAGACTTGAAAATGTCTCAAATATATCTCTCATTTAGATTTTAGGTTTAAAGTTTTTTAAAAAAAATATTTAATTTACTCATGAGAGTGTGTTCCTATAAACTTTTAAGTTTTAAAAAAACTCTCTTAAAAATGATCAGTAGATAAAAGAAAAATTGAGTGCATTTTCTATTCTAGTGATATAATGCACTATTTAGAAAAGAACATTCTTTTTATTTTTGGTTGATGTGAACCAGGGGAGAAGTTTTATTTATTTATTTTTTAAAAACACCCTTTGAAGCCTTTCTCCTGAACAGATGACAGCTTTCTGTCTGGCTTTATTAAGCAGAGCTCTGCAAGCTGAATGATCAGCTGCGGAGGACGCAATTAGGGGCTCACATGAACGAACATGTTCTATTTAATGTGAGAATGCTCTTTAATTGTCCTACTCCTACCTAGAATGGAATATCCATGACTAAGAGTGGGGCAGCCCATTGGGATGCCTTTACAACCAGCCACTGATGGGCTGCCCTGCCCTCTTGCCCTCTTCTGAACCAGCAATACATTCTGTGGATTTCCAATGGTTCACACACTCCAATAATAGGATAAATTTCTTGCACTAGGTGAATGATCTTCAAAGATTCTAGCCTCACCTGAATAGGTGATGGAGCTGCTGAACAGAGCTAAGCAACTGGCTCAAATATTTGTGGTTAGGAGGGCTGATGGCACTGGGAGGCTTGGCAACCGTGCCTGGGGAGATGTGTTGTAGAAGGGAGTGAGAGAATTCCTGCCTTAGAGAGAGCCATGCCAAGAGCCACGAGTGATTCTTGGGCTAGAGATGGGATACGTGAACCCGGGTCACTAACAGTTGGTGAGAGAGGAAATTCTTGTGGCCAAGGAAATCCAGCCTCCTCCTCCTGCATCTCATTCGCCACATTCTGAGAGTGGGCCAAGGGTCATTTCTTGTTTTACGCTTGGCCTTCACTCTAAATGTTAACTGGCTGCTGTCTTCAGTTGTAAAGGCTCGAATACTCTTGGGGGTTGGAGCTGGTGTGGAGTGTGGGAGGAATTCTGTGGCTCCTCATTTCCCCAGCAAGGTACTTCAGAGGTGTCCTGGGGTGGGCTGAACAGAGAGAGGCATCGACAGAGTAAAATCCAGAGCCTCTGTTAGGACAGGATTTATTGGGTGGAGGCATGGCCTGGAAGGTACATCAGAGATTCAAGTCCAGAGGCTCTCAAACTTCAGGGCATCAGGATCACCTGGAGAGTTTGTTACACTATAGACTGCTGGGCCCCATCTCCAGAATTCTCGATTCTGTAGGTCTGGTAGGAGGACACTAAGAATCTACATTTCTAGTAAGTTTCCAGATGATGCTGATGCTGTTGGTCTGGGGACCACATTTTGAGAGCCACGAGTCTAGCCTAATTCTTTAACTTTGTAGAAGACAAAAATGAGCCTTGGATAGGCTAAGTGACTTGGGCTTTTGCAGCCAGTGAGTGGCAGGGCCAGTCTGTGGACACCTGACTTGAGCTCAGCCTTGCTATCTTTTAGAGGAGAGAGGCCTGAAGCCGTATGCACACTGTAACTGATAGGTGGTGGGGTGAGTATACTCATCCCCCAACGTCGAAATGAAAATTCCATTCAACAGATTGTAAGTTTTACCTTCCTGATGCCACAAATCCAGATATTAGTGAATATTTAGATATTGAATTGTTTTCATATCTGCTTTGTTAGGTTTCTGGGCACCATGTAGACTTGATCTAAAAGCACTTGAAATGCCCATGATAGAAATATGCAACCAGAAAACACTAGCAGGTACCAGTGCCTGTGGGGTCACTGGGCTCTCGGAGGGCAGCTGTGCTGGATCCATTAATGGGAACCAAATCTACTGATCTGAATTCTAAGAGACATACCTTGACATGAATGAGCTGAGATAATAGTAATTATTATTTATTGGGTATAATTTTCTAATTAACCATTACACAAACCTGGGAGGTTGGCCATATTATTCCTATTTTAACAATGAGAAACCAGAGATGTAGTAAGATTAAGTAATTGCATCACAGGTACACACCAAACAGAAGTGGAACTCGGAGCCACACCTCCTGTGTGCAGATCTGGAACTCTTCCCTATCCCTCTACTCTACTGGTGAAGGGCACAAAGAGTGGCTGTGAACCTTCCATTTTGCAAGTTCCCTGCTCAGTCGGACCAGAGAGTTGTGTGGAGGGTCTGACTGATGCTGTCTATTCGAGGTCCTGTGTTCGGCAACTTTAGACCCTTGATGCAGCTCAGACTCCTGATATGTCCCTGGGGGCCATGGGGCCAACCTGAATGCACAAAAGATTTCCTTTCCTGAGTGGGCTAGGGGAGCTGCATTTGCTGCACCACTGAAAGCTTCTCCAGGCCCCTGCTGCTCAGCAGTTGGTTCTGACTTCCCCTCTCAGGTCCCGTCACTTGGGACTACTGCTTCTGGCAGCTGCAGAAGGAGGACCTTGGCAAGGCCAAGGTCCCTTAGGCACTTACCTCCGTGTGGCCAGGATAGAAAGCTGCTCCCTTGGTAAAACTGTTATTGGGTCCGGACGCTGAGCTGAGCTTGGGTCCAGCATGCCATCCAGCCCCTTGGACTGCACGACCACTGGCCAAAACTCTGTGGAGGGGGAGAGCTGGCATTAGACTGGTACCTCACCACATTCCCTGTGCCCTACACAGTGGGGAGGCATGTGCCAATAGGACAAATTCCATTTCCTTGAGTTCCGGGATTTTACCAGCATCAAGGCCCAGGAAGGAGCTAGAATTTGGCTACCAAAATTTACCGGAGCTTGGCCTCTCATGGTCCTGTGGTGGCACCTGCCTCTCACTCTTGCGCCATACCTTTTGGTTTCAGCCTGGACACAGTCCATGGCTGATCTTGCACCTAGTGCAGGTGTTTCTAGACACATGCCAAAGTCTTGCCCCAGCAGATCCCTAATCTGGCATCAAAATAGAAATTGTTCAGTACATTACACATGCAGACATAACAGATCCAACTCTGAACCAGCCTAAAATACCTTATACAGACGCAAAATCCCTGACAATTCAGAGCAAGTTGGTGCTTTGATAAAAATGCAGATGAGTAATGGTGACAAATAAGACAGACTGACCATTTGAGAGAGAACGTGGAGCTCTCACAGAATCAGACAGGAATCTCAGAGTACCATACTGAAAGGCAGATTTTAGGATTGGAAGCTATGGAGCTGATACAATTTTAAAAAATCAATTTTAGGCTGTAGTTTCTAGAAACAATGGAAGTTTTCTATTCTCCTCTCACTTCTATAATGTAATCTATGTAGGCACTTCATTCATTCACAATATTTTCTGGGCACCGACTATGTGCCAACCACTGTTTTTGGTGCTGAGCAGCAGTAAACAAGACAAACAAGGCCTCTGCTCTCATGGGGCTTACAGTCTTGTGTAAATAAGCAAGATATCTCCAGATTCTTTATATGCCATGAAGGCAACTACAGGGTCTGATGATAGAGAGCAACTGCAGGATGTATCGAGGGGCCACTGTAGACAGGACGCTCAGGGAGGAGTTCTCTGAGGAGATGGCCTTCAAGTTGAGATCTGGAGGATGAGAAGGAATGAGGGAGAGAACATTCTAGGCAGCAAGAACAAGTGCAAAGGCCCTGAGCTAGAAACAAGACAAAGGTTCTGAGCATGAAGTAACGAGACCTAGAAAATGAGCTGGAGAGCCAGGAAGAGCCAGGTCTACAGAGACAAAGCAAGGAGCTATGGTTTTATCCTCAGGATATTAGGAAGGCAGTGGAGGGCTTTGAACAAGAGGGTGATATTTATGGATAAATGAATGAATGATTATGTCTATCACAGAATTTGTTGTAGGGTGGAGATGCCCTCCCAATAAAGTTCTAGAATGACATCTTAACTTTCCTGTCTGTATTCTCTTTTCAACTTCAAAAAAATCTTCTCCCTGTGATACTTTTTTCCAGCGTGGATCCCCACCACATACCTTCATCCAACTCCCTCTCAGCTTGTGCTATGAAAGCAAATGTCAGAGAAGCCACCATCGCTCCCCAAATTCCAACCACGAAGAGGAGTTGGAGAATGGGGAGGTAACAAGGGCCTCTGAAGTGATCTTCAAGTTACTAGAAATCATGAAATTAAGCCCTGGGATGTCTCCATTCTTCTTCCTTTCCCATCCTGCTCAAAATAGTCTTCTTGCTCCAGAAAGTACCAGAAAAACCTTTCAATACTCAATTGGGGTTGAAGGCTAGTGATGAAAATGCATACTCAGACACTCTTTAAAAGGTTACATTCTGTGACAAAGAACATTTTCATGCTCTCCCAGGGTTGGAGTTAGCATGGGAGAGGGAGAATGGCATGTCCCCAGGGTAAGAGGTGGGCATTATCTGGTCCCATTACTCATGGAAAGATGGTTTCATCTAGTCCATAAACCCTTCATCTGGGTGTTTGGCTAAACCTGAAAGGTTGCAGGCTGGAACCCACACACCTGCATTCTGATTCAGTTCACTCTGAGCTTTCTCCTGTATAGAAGGAGATTCAGTTCATCTTTGAGCTTTCTCCTCTGTAGGATAAGAAGCTGGCACAGATGACAGCTAAGGTCCCCTTTGGCTCTGATCATCTGAGATTCCATGACTTTGAATGTTTTCCAGGCTGCATTGCTACTAGATGCTTAAGTAGTGCTTTCTCTCATCCCAAAATTGGGATTCATTTATTTCTTTAATTAAACACTTAAACTTGCAGGTCCTGTGCTGGCCACTGTTTTAGGTGTTAGGTGCTAGGGACACAAAGGAGAATAAGACATAATACTTAACTTCCTAGAGCAAGTAACCTAGAGATAGGAAAAGGCACGCATATAAATAAACATTTAAAGTACAGTGTGATAAGTATGATGTATATGTGACATGATATGAAAACACAGTGGAAGGAGAAATTGGTTTTATCTGGCCAGACTAGTTAGAGACATGTTCATAGAGGAGGTAACATCTGAGCAGGGTTCTTAAGGATGAATAGGAGCTCATTAGGGAAGAAGGGAAGGAAACGCCCCAGAGTTCAAGAACTGGGTGGAGGTCCACCATGGCATTGCAAGAGGAGTAGGGGAGGGGAGAGGAGTATAGAATGGGCCTTACACATCAGGAGGTGCTAATAGACTGCAGTACCCACTTCTGGGGCCTGCCCACTGAACGTCTTCCTATAGGACACAAAAAGCCTCCGCTTTTAATCAGTGGAGCAACCAGAGAAGTAATAGTGACTTTCTCTGGAAATATTCTGGATATTCCACTACAAGCTAGGATGGCCTCCAATTTGGATGACTAGAAGAAGAGGGAAGTTTGGTTTAAATAAAAAATTCCACAATTCCTAGGAAGATCTGCATTCTTAGGGTGTCTACTATAAGCCAACCACAATAGATTCCCTGGCTCTGTATCTGCAATTTCTGGACCAAGTCACCTTGGTGCATGCCAGGGCCAGGGTCTCCTGCCAATCTCATCTGGATGTCTGATTGCTATATTTGAAACTGTGTCCAGCATTTCCTATGCCTTTGGCCTTGTCTTATTCTGTGTTGATATAAGCAGTTTACTACTGCAGAGAGAAATTCTCTGTCCACAATAATGAAACTCTAAATGATTTTTATAGATATTGTTGTCATTGTTTTTAGTCTCATGCTGATGAAGGTTGAGGCTCTAATATTAAATCCAATTTAAATATTACAAATTTCTAATGCAAAGGCATTGGGACAAACAACCCAAATGCATATCTATTTTTAAAACCCTGTCTGTTTTCATAGGGTAATCACTTAAACAGAAATCAGCTCTCACACTTTTGATAAATGCATGGAAATAAATCCCAGCTCATTTCAGGATCATGTTCTATTCTTTCTTACAGGGCACAAAGGAATCCTAATAAAGTCTGATGTACTTCTTCTAGAGCTTGTCCTGTCCTGGGTTTCATGCTTTAAAGCAGTGGTTCTCAAAGTGTGGTTCCA
This sequence comes from Gorilla gorilla gorilla, assembly GCF_029281585.2. Classification (NCBI taxonomy): domain Eukaryota; kingdom Metazoa; phylum Chordata; class Mammalia; order Primates; family Hominidae; genus Gorilla; species Gorilla gorilla. The sequence goes on from NC_073224.2 coordinate 119,704,858, forward strand.
CAGTAGTATTGTAGTAATATCTTAGAACATGTTAGAAATGCAAATTCTTGGGTTTCACCACAAACCTACTGAATCAGAAACTGGGAATGAAACACAACAATCTGCGGTTTAACCAGCTCTGCAGGTGATTCTGATAGTCACATAAGTTTAAGAACCATTGCTTTAGGGCTTCAACCTTGTTCCTCCTCATGGGGTGAAGTATCCAGTGCAAAGACAAAGCGCCAACCCAGAGCCAGTCCACTGCTGTAGACCACCTGCTTGAATGTAACTTTCCATATAACAGCCAAAGTTATGTTGTGGGCTTCTTCCCTCTTCTGGACCATACTCCTAGGACTTATCATCTTAGAACCCATGTCCAACCAACCCCGAGCCTGGTAGAGCTAGAGGAGAGAGGGTTCTTTTTAAGACCCCTGAGGTTAATCAATAATATTTTGATCAATTTCAGCCATGAAACTTGATTAATGGCGAACTGTTCAAAATTCAATCAATGCATAGTTTAAGGAAACTGTGCCTCTGCTGATCGTTTGTCAAGGACTAATGGGCCTTAGCCACAGCTATTGAAACCTGATAACTCTGTCAATCACCATCCCCCTAATCCCTCCACACTCAGACTTTGTGGGACATTCTGTCTACCTCACTGGCTCCCCCTTTCTACTGTCCCTGAATCCTCTGTAGCAGTGGTTCTCAACTTTGGTTGTAGCTTGGAATCTTCTGGGAAGCTTTCCACACTCCTGCTGCCTGTGTCTCACCTTCAGAGATTCTGATTTCATTGACCTGGAGTGCTGCCTGGGCATCAGGAATCTGTAAAGCTCCCTAGGTGATCCCAATATAAAGCCAGGGCTGGGAGCCCTAGGTGCACAGGGTGAATGGGAAGCTTGGAATTGTTTTTGATAAGCTAGTAATTAAGAGAGATTATCAATAAATTAATATATCTCAGAAAACATAAAGTTCAGGTGTGGTCACATTATAAGCCACAAGAAGGTCTGAAAATATAGTTGACAAACCCTCTGGGGAATGTTGTCCCTGTCTCTCCTGCCTGACCCATGCCCAATTGTCTAGATATAATTGACATTTGTGCATTGGAAGGTTTTTGTTTGTTTTACTCCTTGCATGCCATTTAAAATGTTCTCTGGCAATGCCCATTATTGACCATTATTAAGGCCATTACCAAGCACATCAAATCATCTCAAAATGACCAAAGTTGATTTTTTTCCCCCCAAAAGAACTCTTAGTCAGCAAACTTCATGGTTGCATTCCATACTAGAAAAGATTTCAAATTCCTTTTCCCATTGTGGACAGACTCCGAGTAAGGACTAACAGAGAGAGGGGATTCAGGGGAATAGTTACAGCCAGGAAGATCATAGCAATCACACCAACAATCATTCTTATACCCTCAACAACATGTCCTTAATCCAAGGCATTCCTAGTGAGTTTCCCTACTCACAGAGCTCTCCTGGGCAGAAACTAGGAGAAAGGGGGCTGCGGCTGCCCTGGTATCTTTGATGTAGTGCAAGCTGCTCTTGGGACTAGCCATTGCTTTGGAGCACATGGGAGGACTGGTCCCAGAGGTCTTTTTGGCCAAGTGTCCCTAAATCTTTGGTATTAAAAATTTCAGCACATGGTCCTTGGACTTAATAATAGCCCAACCCACTATTTGGTAATAGCCAAATCGATCACTACATTGAAGATGCCAGGGCGGCCACAGCCCCCTTTCTCCTAGTTTCCACCCAGGAGCTCTGTGAGTAGGGAAACTCACTAGGAATGTCTTAGATTAAGGATGTGTTGTTGAGGAAATAAGAACAGTTGTTGGTGTGACTACTGTGATCTTCCTGGCTGTAGCCATTCCCCTCAATTCTCCCATCTCTCTGTTAGTCCTTACCCTGAGTCTGTGCACAACAGGAAAAGGAATTTGAAATCTTTTCTAGTATGAAATATAATATGAGGTTTGCTGAGAAGGAGCTCTTTTTTGAGGGAAAAATCAACTTTGGCCATTTCAAGATGATTTGATGTGTTTAACTATCTAGTGGTTTTGGCACATCCAATAGGAAAATAATACATCTGGTACCAAGGACTTAGGAAGACATTAAGGTTCAGTGAAATTGCTACTCTTTTTGATGAAAAGTTTCAATGCTGACAATTCTATAGTGCCCTGGCAATTTTCTTAAAAAAGAAATGGTCCTATGGCTCTTTGGGAAATTTGTGGGTAAATTACAAAACCCTTTCTAGCACTTCCCCGGAGAGTCAGACAGCTGTAGGTAGGAAGAAGTTGTTGTGGTTGGCTGACCTCAGCTTCAGAATCAAAGGGCACTTGCTATGAATGAGAGTGGCCTTCTATTGTGTGTGGCGAAACACAATCCGCATGTTTACCTGACTGGAGGAATTCATGAGCTGTATGACGGCCCACACCCCAGGGAGGTTTTCAAAGTGTGGGTAATTATAACAACATTAATGTGGTGGAAGATAAGACATCTAAACACACAGCAGCCTTCTGTTACAGAGTTGAGGGCAGAATATTTTTGCAAGAATGTAGGGCTAAATAATAGTCCTTGTAGTATAGCCCCTCAGCTTAGTAATACTAGTAATACATCTATAATCTACATTTGAGTGCCAAAAACAATCCAACAATTTTTCAAACTTTTCTGAGACCCTAAGAAAATATCTCCTTGGTTCCAACTGGCTAATCCTTAAACCACACACAAAAAAATCTATTTCAGTGATGCTTTTGGCCTTTCGCTGGTCCGTTGTTCCCATACTTAGGACTAATAGCAGACAGCGGTACTGGGAACAACGACTCTCAGGTTCTCATATAATCATAACAGCACCTATGGAGTCAAGGTTCGCATATAATCATAACAGCACCTATGGAGTCTCCAGGCTACTGCAGACCTTGAATGACCACCTAGGATTGAACACGTGAAAGAAAACAAAACAGTGCCAGTGAATGTTAACACTCAGATCCAAGCCCTTTATTCTATTTGCTTTATAGGATTGAATGTCCTCGGCTCTTCTTGAGCTAGCCTTTTCCTCTCAGTGTGTGGTATGTTTTCTAAGCAATAGGTCGAGAAATGTTACAACACATAAGTCTATAATGCGATTCAGAGGTAACTTCAGAAATTAAGACAAGGTAAGGATTCATAGCCCTGAAAAAGACCAGGAAATATACTGGCTTAACTGACACATGGGATTCTAGTGCTTTAAAAAAGGCAGGCAGTCCATCCTTCAATTAAGGAGGGATAAGGGATGAGTCATGGGACTTGAATGTAAGGATTCGAGTAAAATGCCACCCTTACTCATTAAAGTGTCCATTAGATGAGGCCATTTCTGTTTGAGCAGCTGGACTTCAGTTTCACTGCAAAAATCGCTGCACCTCTACCAACCTGCATCCAAGAAAACATGGATCACAAGCAGTCAGCACCAAACACATCCCAAGGGAAACCGAATCTGAGGACACATCAGATACCGTCCCACTCCACACCACTCTGGAGTGACAGCTGCCATCGCGTCTTGAGCTCCCTTGCTCTTCTGCAGTGACATTTCCTGGCTTGTCTGCTGACTTCACACCCAGAAAATCTGACTCAAGGCATGAAAGAGATAACTCAGCCCAGCTTTGCCCAGGCATGCAGCACATGCAAATCCTAGGTAACCTGAGGCGAAGAGCTGGAAATGAAGAATTTACTTCCATGAGTGTGTTTGTCAGGGGGCTTTGTGCTGTTTTAGCTACTTCCTGTGCATGGCTTTAACTATCTTAGTCCCACATGGGCTCCCATTATGCAGTAACACATATGACTTATGGGGAATGCTGGAATGCCATCAGGGTGGTTAACTCTAATGAAGGGCTATTTGACAGGGATTTTCGAACTTATGTTAAGGAGTTTCATCTAGCTCTTTCATTATCTCAGGAGGAAAGGTCAGGAGAGATGAAAACCTGCTGTCCTTTCTAAAGTCACTTGGTTCTCATATAATTATATTTCAGAATATTCCCGGTCTTTTAGTGTTTCTTCTTTTAAGGTTTATTTGATAATGACAACATGAACAAAATAAAAAGTCTGCACTGGGGAAATTTACTCTGGAGCTAATGAGAGACCCACAGACAGCATCTGTCTCTAGAGACCCAGAACATTGTGAGTAATTAGAAATTCCAGAGATGAGGGCAGACATTTTTCCTTCTCAATCACCACACAATCACCACACTTCTCAATCTTTAGCAAGAGACTTAACCTCTCTGCCCCTCAACATCTTCTTTCAAAAATCAGAACAGTTATACCCTCCATATTGGATTATTGAGAGGGTTAAATTGAATGAGCATTTAGCACAGTGCCTGGCATCTAGTTGGTGCTACATAAATATCAGCTATTCTTATTAATATCATTAAAGACATTTGGCCAGAATCAGGCAGCTAGTTACTGGCAGATCTGGGTGCAGAAGAGAAAGTGATGCCTCCTATTCATCCCATGCCCCCATCTGGCCCTCTCTGGCAGGAAGAAATCGCCGCTTTGTGTCCCAGTCATGATTGGAATGGCTGGCCATGCACATGCTCAGTGGAACCGAGCAATTGTAGAACGCTCAGCCTGCAGCTGTGGGGCGATTATCTGCAATCATTTGCCAACAAAGATGCTGAGTAACAAACTGAAACGTTTGTTTTTGAAATATCCATTTTCTTCAGCCATGTCGCAGTCAGAGGGAGGAAGCTGCTCCAGCTATGGCTGTGTTCATCAGGGTGCTGCAATGTTTAGCTATCACGAAAACTTGCCAGGCACTGTAAAGTTAATAGCATCTTTGCTTAAGTAATTGCTGCCTTGCAGAAAAAGTGAATCACAAGGAGAATACAACATGGATGGTATCCTCATGATCAAATTTATACTTGGTTATCCAGGGATTTGGGACAAGTTTAGGCATCTGCTGGATTAACTTCTTGAGGTCTTAGGAGTATTTCTATCCGTGGGGCTGTCCCAGTGTAGGCACTTAATGAATGTTTATTGAAAGGAATTGAAGACTCTTCCCACAGCTGCGCCAGTTTATTCAACCCAAGTAAATCATTATTTCATGTTATACTGGGAAATAACAAGTGGTCCCAATTCACCTTCTTGGATAACTGGGTGAGCCTCCCTTTCACTTTGGCTATGTAGTGTTTTATTTAAGAAGGAGAGTGCCACATTGGTGGGCTGACAGGTGCGCCACAGAGGAACTAAGAATCTAAGACCCTCGTTCCACCTTCTTTATGAGCACTAAAAGTGTACATAGGTGTTGTGCAAAACAGACATCCTCCTTACTTCCAGCTTGTTCATTTTTTTTGTCCAGAATTTCCTTGGAGAAGGCTATGCTCCAACCCAGCCGCTGGTTATGTTGTGCAATCCACTGGGATGGCAATCACCTCATTGTTTAGTTACAACCCATGAAAAGATGAAAAAAAGAAAGAAAAAAACACAGCACACATACAGAATGAGGGTGGAGACTGCACAATGATAATGAAAACCATTTGTTAGCATTTCACTTCTTTGTGAATCAGCCGAGTTTCTGGCAGCAGGCCTCTGTCTGTAAAGGAAGCAGCACCTCAAAGGCCCTCCAGGGACTCTTTCTGCCTTGTCTGGTTTAGAGAGTGTTGCCTTTTGTCCCCGGGAAGGTGGGCGCTAGACTGACTGCCCCAGCTCCCTCTGCGCCGCAGCCACCAGGCCTGGCTCCAGCTCTCACCTTTTGTCCCAGGGCCATGTACCTATCCTGTGTGGTTGCGCATAGGCAGTTACTTTTAAGCTCTGCCTAAACCACAGTTTGGTCTCATGTGTGTGAGGATGCTTTTCCCCTTTGTCATCTCCCTGTATTGTGTCCCCTCATCTGTGTCCACCACTTTCAGCCCTGCTTTCTTTTTAGCTATTTCAACTTTTCCTTCTTTCCACAGACCTGATTCCTGTATTCTCAAAATAAGGATTCAAACTTTGGAGGAATAAAAAACAAAAATAAATTAAAATTTAAGAAATAAAAAAACCCCAACAAACAAACACCAAAAATTTCACAACCAGTAGAACACTGTGTATCTGCCTGAGCATGTACGTTTTGCCTGCACTGTCCCAAACAGAAGAATCACTTCAAAGGCACATGTGATGTTTATCGGCAGAGACCAGTACCAATGCTCTCTGTGCACCTGTATTCATTAAGTCCCAGGACCTAAGTGCTCTCCCTCTCTGCTCACTTCTGAAATCTATCACAGCGTTTAGATAGGTCAAGTATAGAATTTAGATCCATAGAGCATGGCAGCATTATCTTCAACAACCACCACCACCCCTACCGCCACCACTGCCTCCACTTCTTCCATTACCATCACTACCATCACCTCCTCCAACACCATCATCACCACTACTTTCTCCATCACCATCATCACCACTGCTTTCTCCATCACCATCACCACTACCACCTCCTCCGTCATCATCATCACCACCATACTCCCCAACACTTCCTCACCACCAACATCCTATCACCACCACCACCATTACCACTTCCAACATATTGCCATGATTACCATCCCCACCATCAACACTGCCATTACTATTACTAACATCATCATCATAATCACCACCATCATCACCATCATCATCATCCCCATCACTTCCAAAGGGTTAAAGAACTTTGGAGTCATGGAAGTTTGACCAATGTTCTCCAAGACCTCCTCATAGGCCATCAGTAGAATCACCAGAGGCAGAAGACAGCTGAGCCTTGAGGTCATTTAGTCTCTTATGGAGTAGTTAAATGAATTGTGTAGGTCCATATAACCTCCAACTGAGTGGTGAATAGAGTGGGGTCTAGAAATCAATATTCCTGATTCCCCATATATTTCATTATACTATTTTCTAGCACTCATTCTGGGGCTGTTTTTTTCCTTTCCTTCTCCTGAGATTTTTCTTTTCTTTTGTCAGCTTTGTGTTTCCAATAATGTTGGTTATAAAATTTTTCAGTTTAGACCTTGATAAATCTTAGAAATATCTCAAAAGAGCAATACCTGTAATGGTCACAAGAACGTTTATATATAGATAGGTGCACATACACACACAAGTATTTTTTTTTCGAGATGTAGTTTTCACCCAGGCTGTAGTGCAGTGGCATCATCTCAGTTCACTGCAACCTCCACCTCCTGGGTTCAAGCAATTCTCCTGCCTCAGCCTCCTGAGTAGCTGGGATTACAGGAGCGCACCACCATGCTTGGCTCATTTTTTTTTTTTTTTTGTATTTTTAGTAGAGATGAGGTTTCACCATGTTGGCCAGGCTGGTCTCGAACTGCTGACCTCAGGTGATCCGCCCACCTCGGCCTCCCAAATTGATGGGATTACAGGCGTGAGCCACCGCGCCTGGCCATATTTTTAAAACCAGGTAAGGAATTATGTACCTTGGTCCTCCAAAATGAGGCAGGCTCTTCCATTTGCCTGATGCAGTCTATTAAAGGTAGGTGCACAATTTTTGCAGACCATGTTGAGTTTTTCAATTTCTTCACATCTGAAGACAAGCGGACTTTGTGCTTAGGCCTCCAAAAGAAGGGAACACCCTTTCTGACCTCTCCTCTCAGCCTCCAGAAGGAGGCACTCCTCTGGCTAGTCCAATTCCATGGCAGCAACGACTCCCACTTGTAAGAGAGGAGTTCTGGGAGTTAAAGGCCAGGCCCTGAGCATGGCTGTCTCCTGGCCCTTCCACCCCAGCGGGAGAAGTGACAGGACAGCTGTCTGAGGAGGAGGCCTAGACAGCTTATTTTTTCCTCAGCCACTGGTTCAGACTGAGTAGGGAGCTCCTAGTGACTGCTGGGTCACTAGGGTGAGTATGCCATAATTGTGAGTTTGAGTTTGGGTTTGTGGGAAGAAAAGGCAGGGATAGGATAGAAATCCCCAAGAGTCCTCTTCGGCCTCCATCTTAGGCTGTAATAGAAGTATTAATAAGGATAGAATGACCTATATTTTATGTATGAAATTAAATGTAATATAATATTGTGTGTTAAAATATGTTAATTACTCCATTAGCATTAGCATAAGCTGTGGGTTAGAAAAGAATACAACTACTACCACTAATACTCAATAACATGTATTATGTATTATGTACCAGACACTATACTAAGCACTTTATATATATTTGTTTCCTTTTAAAATACTCATTAAAAATCTTTTGAGGTTAGTATCCTCTTCATTTGACAGATAAGGAAACTTTACCTCAGTAGTGCTGTGGGGAAGTAGAAGGTCACACTGTTGAGTGGGTGGCATGACGGACAACAGCCCAGGTCCCTTGCTCTGCAATTCACTCCTTTTTAACCCTACTCTGCACTGCTCAAAAAACTGATCAATTCAAGGGAGCAACAGTTCCACCCTCTGGGTTTTGTTCTGAGTGTCGATTTCCGCTTCCATGATATGGATAATGTATAGGTGGGATTCTGTGCATCTTCTATGCTTGAATATACCTGATTGCTTTTAAAAAATCAGCACACCCTTTTGAGTTTGTAAAATATCTTGGCTTCTCTACTTATCTGTCATGACATTCTCTTTGTTTATACCCTTGAGGGATCTCCCTCCTCATGAAGTAATCTAACCACCAAGGAAGAGATTTTGGAAGGACCCACTAATCTGATAGAAATGTAGCCATGAAAGATAGATGCTTAGAAATGTGAAGTTGTTCCTTACTGATAAATTTTTAGAAATAGAATGTGGCTATTCTATTTAATTTCATGCATTTTGGATAAGACTTACTCTTAATTCTGAGACTGTGAAGAAAAACTGCAGGCAAGACAGAAACTATTCACTCTGGGCTGAGGATGTGATTCTCTGTTGATTGGTTTTTTGGGTGTGAATACCAAGCCAGAGGCCGATGGAGCCAAATGGAAACTGTTAATATTTCCATTCATGGACATGCAATAGCAAACCATCTCACACATTTACAGGAAAGCATCAAATATAATATCTTTGTTGAGCTTAAACAAAACCAGAGTAAAATTCCAGTCGACAAGAATAGAAACTTACCCTAATGATTTCATTTTTAGTCCAAAACATACAGTGTTTTCTCTGCTTGGTCTGTTTGTCACTTTCTAAAACAAGAAATTACCAAGCAAAGACTTTGGTTTGAGGGACGAGTGGAAAGCAATAAACATTGAGCAGAAATGCAAAGAGATCGAATGTCAGGAGTCCTTGGTGGATGAACATTCAGAAGTGGATTCAATTTGTGAATTGTTGACTTTATTTCCCAGAATTCATGTGAGTTGCTCAATCAGGATTCAATTGTCCAGGCTTCATGCTCTCAGCAGTGAGTGCTTCATATAACAGAAGTAAATCACAAGGCAAAAAAGAGGAGGTTGAGTTACCATCAGTGGTATGTTGTTTATTTGTTTGTTTTAGGCAAGACATTTGCTTTCATTTTTAGCAGGTGAAATGGTCTTTTTCTAGAATAATAAAAATCTCACACTACAAAAAACATAGCCAGAAGAGAAAGAACCATCTTCTGATTTGCCATAGTGAGTTGAGTAGATAGCTTAATATTAGGAATTATGTTGCTATGTATAACGCAAATTGGTGGTTTTCATTGCAAGCACTGGGTGCAACTCTGGAAGTTGCTCTAGCCCATCAGCCCATTGCCTCTAGAAACTCTCTTTAAAAGAGATAAAGCCACCATCTTCTTTTAGCTTCTCAAGAATAGTGAGTATGATGGTGCAAATTAGAGGAAGGCTCTTCATCAGTGAACAATGGCTGTCACCTACAGGGTAACAGTGACATTTTGCAGACACATCAGAAGGGCACACCATGGCCATTAATTATGCAGTTTGGCCCTATCACCACTGGGCACTATGGGGTATCTGACAATATTGGTACCGATGATTGATGGCCCTGGCCCTGATGCTGGATCTGCTGATTCCTGTTAGGAGCCATCCTGGGGCTAAGCCCAGGTCAGGGACAGAGGGAGAAATGGCTGTGTCATTTTCCATCAGCTTGGAGCTTGTTGAGTGTGGTGGCATGAATGGATGAGTCCTGAACAGATGGAATGAGACCACCCCAAAACCTATAGGCACTGGAACAAACTAAGTGAGCTGGGATTTGTCTTACCCTTAGGAAACCTGATGCTATTGTAGAGGAAAACTGAAATAGTAGGAAGAGAACATTGGAGCTATAGTGGGATGCAATTGAGAGAGGAGGGGAGTAAGAGAATGAGAGCAAAGAGTAAATGAGAAGTGGGGGAAGCAGGAAAACAACAGAGGGGAGTGGAGAAAGCAAAGGAGGGTGTGGAGGGAGATCCAGAGGGCAAAGGAGCAATGTCAGCAAGAGAGAGTGAAGCTGAGAGAAAGACCAGAGAAAGAGACAGAGACTGAGAAAAGACTTTGAAGATAATCTCAACCTCAGCTCTGGTGAGGAGGAAGAAATCACTGCACAAATCACAAGCAGACTTACAGTACTCAGCTCGTGCTGGTGAGATGTGATTCCTGAATTTCCCTAGAGAAAAAGTCCAAGGAATAGGTAATCATAGCCATTTTATAATAAGCAACAACTCTACCAAAAGAACCCAGATTTCACTGAACTGGCTTCTGGTAGTCTTACAAGATTATTCATGCTGATGTTTCAATTTAGTCTATTAGAATATGATTTCTGCTGGAAACATTTCAAGTATAAGCTCAAACCCAGTGATAACATTGCCTTGGCAGAATGATACAGTGATTTCATCTCATAGGTTAGGATAAGGCCATTTCCAAGGGCTCATAGCATCTCCAACACAAAAGTCCTTCACTGTAGGGCCACTGGGCTGGGTGTGCCAGACTGTCTCTTAAAATAAATGAGATTGTATGACCTCACCATTATCAGATTCAGAGAAAATGCCTTGGAAAAGAAATTGTGAGTAGAAAGAACACAAGGACAACATTAGGGGAATTGGGGTTTCCCATTGATGCTTGGATCCAGCTGGAGTTAGTTACAGTATAAACTTTGTTTAATCACATTCTCTGTCATTAATAAAACCCCAAACCAAATACAGAGATAGACGATGATGTACTTGGATTTCACATTGAGTTTGCATCATTGCTTTACCAGGTGCCATCCATAAATCTGGGATGCAGGCTGCTGGAGCTGGGGCTGCAGAGAGGCTGTCTCAGGGATGTGCTTCCACTATTCCTCTGTGCCACTGCCATGCCCCTGTCACTGCTGTGCAGTTGGTCAGTGAACAGGCTGATGAAGGCTATAGGCTCTGCCCAAGACCCACAGTCATTCTCTTCCCAGAGTGGCAGGTGTTAAAGGCAAACCAGGAAGGTGAGGCACCTGAAAAACCACACCATAACAAAAATGGGTTGGATGAAGTAGGGATGTTAGAACTTCAGGAAGGCTTTCACAGGGAGTCTGAGAAGAGCTGCTCTCCATCATTACAGGAAACACCATGGGCAGAACTGGAAGAGAGGCAAGTGCTACTTCAACATGAGGTTTCTAATGATATTCAACTAAAAAAAATGGGCTGCCTGTTGTGGTGGAATTCTCTGTCATGAGCAGTATTCAATTCAGTATGAATGACTGTCATGGCCTTTTGTTATAAGAGGATTAAACTTGTGTAGATTCAATTATATGTAATCAGAAAAAAATAAAAAGAGAGAAAAAGGAAGCAATGAAAGAGGTAAAGAAGAAAGGAAAGAAGGGAGGAAAGAAGACAGAAAGTGAGAGAAAGAAAGAGTGAAAATGAAGAACCACTTAAATAGTAAGGGTGATTCTTAGTGTCATTCCACAAATGAGTATGTGAGGCTGAGACTTGAATATACCATTCTTCAGTCAGAGTTGGTTCCCATTCAACTTTCATTCTGCATGATATTGGTGTTAAAGATTTGTGTTTTTAAAACAATATGGCCCCTTGTAAGCCAACTACTTCGTCTTGTGCTCAACCCAAGAAAGAGCTACTAGTTCCCACTGGAGGAATAACTAGCTGGTTGGATTTATTGAGAGGCACTAATGGTTCTCCAACACGGGTCCCTCCTCAGGGATTTTCAAAGGTAAATTTGGTTATAGTTCAAAGGCCTTTCAGACATTGATTTTAGAATGCAGCCCCTGTATGTGATCAGTTAGGCTCCATTTAACAGGAATGCTAGACAGTCCTATTGGCAAGGAGGGAAGATAGGTGATCTTTAGCAGAATGACGTGGAGAAGGCTGCTGGGATACCTGAAGCAATAAGGTAGCCTTTGAGCCATTCTTTGCACTCTAATAAGACCCCTTTGTTATGCTGGTTAGAATTACTCATCTGACTGCCTTAGGGCAGTCTAGAACCTGCTTATTTAGCAAGCCAGGACTTGGTAATATGATAATAAAACTAATTTTAAATAGATGCATATATTAAATACAGACACAGGGGAATAAAGACTAGAAGGAAATATAATATGTATTAGCAGTAGTTGAATTAGGAGATTATGGGTGATTTTTGTTTTATTCTTTATACTGTTCTATATTTTATAAATATTTTGAAATAAACTATGAATAGCTTTTAAAATTATTATTATACTTTAAGTTCTGGGGTACATGTGCAGAATGGCAGTTTTGTTACATAGGTGTACACGTGCCGTGGTGGTTTGCTGCACCCATCAACCTGTCACCTACATTAGGTATTTCTCCTAATGCTATCCCTCCCCTGGCTCCTGACTCCCTGAAAGGCCCTGGTGTGTGATGTTCCCCTCCCTGTGTCCATGTGTCCTCCTTGTTCAACTCCCACTTATGAGTGAGAACATCAATGACAGACTAGATAAAGAAAATGTGGCACATATACACCATGGAATACTATGCAGCCATAAAAAAGGATGAGTTCATGTTCCTTTGCAGGGACATGGATGAAGTGGAAAACCATCATTCTCAGCAAACTATGGATAGCTTTTGTAAACAGAATCATGTATTTTAAAATAATTTGACAATATTATACTTAAAACTGTAGAAATGCCCATTGTTTTTAACCTACTAATCTCACTTTTGAGGTTTTATCCTAAGAAAATGTCCTGAGAAGGAAAAAGCTATGTGTATGACTTTTTTCCTGCTACTAAATGATTTATAATTGCAAAGTCAGAAACCAAGTGTTCCTCAATAAAGGGATAATTAATTAGTTGCTTTGTGGAAAATCTTCTGCAAGAATTTCTATGCAGTCATTAAATATGAAAACTGTGAAGACAGTAAGAATCAAGGACAATGCTGTGATCTAGTGCAGTATGGGGGCAAAAGAGATTAAGGAGAATACGCATGAAATTGTTGCAGCCAAGGGAAATCACATGTATGTGGGAACCAGGCCTGGAAGTAAATATGTAAAATGAAAACAGTTGTATTGAGTGCTAGAACTTTGGGTGATCTCCTTCCTCTCTTTCCCAATTTCCAAATGGCTGGTAATGTTGTTATAATGCCTTTATAATGAACATAAGGTCCATAAGCCCTTCCATGTGTCCTTTCTGTAAATCCTTCGAGTTTAGGACTATACCAGATACATTTTCATGTTACTGTTCCCACCATGGTGCTGAGCCTGGGCCTTTTCAGGGGCAACCAGTGTTGCTCCAGTCAGTGTTGCTGAGAAAGAAACGAGGTCTATTGGATGGCTTGGGGGTGTGGGTAAGAAACATGGTCAACTCGTGAGCAGGCCCTATATTTGGTCAAGTTACAGTCTTACCATGTTGGACAGAGAATAATAAACTGATAAATTCGTCCAATGTGTGTGGACATATTCCCTGTAATTGGAAGTTCTTGGGCATGAAATGCTAAGGGTTGAGAACTCAGATTCTCCTTTATTTGTTGTTGACTCAGGCTGTTCTGTTCTCCAAAGCTCACATAAGGTTTGTATATATGACAGCTTTTGATTATCTGTGCTATGGAAAGAAAAATAGGAAAGAATCCAGCAAGCATATATATTGGTTGTGTTTATCCCAGGCATTGGGGCAAGGGGTGTGGGGTGTGGGGAGGGGTCATGGGAGGAGTAACAGGCGGAGTGGGAGGAGGAGGAGGAGGAGGAAGGGGACCACAAATATTTAATACATGCCTGGTACTTGCCAGGCATTATACTAGAAGCTTTTCAGTGTATGGCTCACTTACGCTTGAGGCCACATGCAAAGTAGGTATTCTATTTTGGGCAAACAAGGGAGTTGAGACTGAGAGGCTAGATAACTTGTCCCAAGCCACATAGGCTAGAAAGAAGAAGATTTATCTAGTTCCAAAGCACAAAAAGCATTGATTTTCATTCTCTGGGAACATACTAACTGATAATCCACAAAACTGAAAATTCACTTATCATTAGTCTTAAAACTGACTTTAGTCAGCAGGAGTTCTTTTATCATCAGTGGCTCTCAACCAGGAGAGACTTCTCCCACTCCCACTCTTCCCTTCATAAATTTCAGATTTAAACTTGGAGTTGTCATCCAGATCTTATGCACATTTATTTGACTTACATATGCTGAGTGGCTCTTAAATGTATGCTCAGTAAACAGACAGCACCTCGGATGCTTTATGTATTTGAGAATTCCTCAGAGCCACAGAAATTTAATTTCTGCCACTTCTCCCACAAGGGACATTTGGCGATGTCTAGAGACATTTTTGGTAAGGGGGTAGGAGGGATGCTACTGGCATCCAGTGGGTAGAGGCTAAGGATGATGCACACTTGCTATAATGCACAGGACTGCCTCCCACAGCACAGAATCATCTGGCCCAATATGCCAGTAGTACAGAGGCTGAGAAATCCTGCCATATCATAATAAAGCCTAATGTAATTTATCCTCACTAAATTCACTTCCTTGTTTACTTATGAAATTAAGTTTCTGTGGCTCTGAAGAATTCTCAAATACATAAAGCATCAGAGGTGCTGTCTGTTTACTGAGCATACAATTAGGAGCCACTCAGCATATGTAAATCAAATAAATGTGCATAAGATCTGGATGACAACGCTAAGTTTAAATCTGAAATTTACGAAGGGAAGTTACAGTGAAATTGCCAGCAAGAAATTAACAACTCCCTAAGTGTCACCAATTGTGGCTAACCCTAATCTGTATTAAATTCTACAATGAATAGCTAAATGTTCACTTGATTCCCAGGATTCCCATATGTAAAATCAGAACTTGACTGTTCTCTGATTACAAGGTCAAATCACTAAATTTTAAGTTCTAACACTTAAGTTGTGTCTATAAGTAGAGAGTAAATTGCTTTAGTTTGCTGTTGCTTGTCTATTTGGTGGGGCAGCATGCATTAATTTTGTGACTTTTGTGGCATTAAAACATCTCTTGGTAAACTAGAGCTAATGAATTATTCAATACTTTTGTGGTTCACCGTAATTTTGTAGGCACAAGATTGTACCAATATTTGAAAAAGACTCTTAGAACTGCGAAACTGAAAAGGACTCAAGTGATTATCTAGTTTGGTCCTTAATCAGTCAATCAACCAGTATTCATTGGATGACCTACTTTGTGTCCAATCCCATGCTAGGTACCACAGAGAATACTAGACAGGTATAAGGCATGAGCTTTGTTTTTAAGTAGTAAACAATATAGCAGAAGAGACACGACAAAGGCACAGGAAATATTTAGTGAACAACTTGGGATATAAATTGTGCTGTACATACTGTCAGCAATGAAGGGCTCA
Organism: Gorilla gorilla gorilla; assembly: GCF_029281585.2. NCBI lineage: Eukaryota > Metazoa > Chordata > Mammalia > Primates > Hominidae > Gorilla > Gorilla gorilla. Next base: position 119,720,428 of record NC_073224.2, read on the forward strand.
CAGAAGCCTGTATCACATGAAAATGCTGATATTTATGTACATTTTTGTCTTTTGCTTTACCTTGACAGATACCAGAGTTGCTGGATCTTAGCACTTTCTTTTTATTTGCCTTGGTGTCTAGGTAGAGAGCCTGGCCTGTACAAGCCAACTAACAAAATGTCTACTTAATAGGTGAATGAATGATCTCAATAGGAAATAGATCTTAATATTGACCTTGAAGTCACAGAAATGTTTAAATCAGTATTTCCCACCCCTGGAACGTCAAAAGGGGTTAGTAAAAAGAAGACTCCATGGTCAAACATATTTGGGAACTGTTGGATTAGAAACAGCTTTCTTTACTCAGAGCTCTCCATATGCATTGGGAATCTCTAAGATTTCATTTGTTTGAGATCATACTTATTTCACCATGGAAACATTTTTTACTGAGGATTTGGTAACATTTATTTGAATTAATATACCAAAAATGTATTGAGAATCATCTAAACCATCCAAAGAAAATGGCATTTTGAGTTGACCAATGCTTTGAAAATTGGTATAATAGAGCCCATAAAACTGTGGTTTGGGAATTTTATAGAGAGAGGAAGAAGAAAGTTCTGTCCCTCTAAGCCAGTCATGTGTGAAGGAAAGACCTGAATACTTTTGATGTTTCACATAGTAGCTTTCATAAGTGGCCGTTTTGCTCCTCTGGTTTAGAGAGTACTACTTTGGTCTGTTGTGATGGTTTGAGCCTTGGATACACATCTTTGAAAATCTTTGGATGTGTCTTTTCTTAATATTCCCAAGGGGCTTGTACTTTTATTTTTTAAATGTCTTTTGCCTTGAACTGCTCAATTGGGCTTGATGAATTCTCAGCAGGCTGCTGGCCCAGACCCTTAGATGAACTGGGACAGTTGTTGTTTGTTTTTAATGTAAATCTGCACTTGCTTTAATTTTGGAGGGTTTCCTGGCATAGTTTGCAATGACAAGGATCACTTATGGGCACCAAACCACTAAAAAGGTAAAAGCGAAATACTCATCATAGTAAGTTTCTTTATTAAAAGCTTTTTCTTTTTTAGTTTAATAAATCTTTGAAATGCATAATTGTTTGTTTGTTTGTTTTCTGATCAGCTTTTGAAACAAATCTTCCAGATACTAAAGAGTTTTTAGTAAAAGGCAAAGCAGTTTAAAAATAATTGATAGTGACCTGGGGAGTTGAGTAACATTCTATTGCCATGAGGGTAAAATATAAGCAGACAGTGACATATTTTGTGAATTATTTCTATTTAAACATTTGAGCCTGAGGAAACAGTTGAGGGCAGAGCTAAATCCATTTTTGCAAGTAGCTTTGATTTTAAGATAAATTTGTAAAATAATTCCTAGTACTTTGTGTCATGTTCTAGCCCCACTTATAACCCTGAAATTTGTACAACTCAGGCTGCACCTGAACTCCTTCCAAAAGAGCCAGTTATTAAAAAGACCACATTATAGCACAGCCTATACCAGGACTTCAGGATGCGGGTCCTGAGGGTGGCATGGTGGAAGACCCCAGTCCATTACCTTAAACAAATGGACATGATTCCAAAGTCAAGGAACCAAGTGGTTTGATTCTGTAGAAGTGTAGCAGAAATAAACAGGAGCAAAAATCTTGGTGTGTCTGACTTGCTGTAGTTTGTCTACATGGTTCTGTGACACATGGCATACCCTTCCCCTCCAAGACAGACTCTGTGACCTTTTGGCTTGGATCCAATCGACCCTTCTGTTGCTCTCCCCAGAGCTTGGCTTTGCATGCTCAGGCCTGGCAAAGGGTTGCTGCTAACAGCTCTGACTGAGATTGCACCTCCCTGTTTTCCTCATCGCACAAAGCTCTATTTGTGTGGCTACTTCTTCCCAGAGCTGCTGCCTAAGTTCTAATGAAACATTGGGACTATCTCTCAGAAAAATTAACAAACCCTCTGGGCATGCTTCTTGTAGATGATATGAACTGGATTTAAGTCACAAAATCTGTGGCTAGTGCTTGGTAATTGCTCAACTTAATTCAACATACACTTAATGAGCACCTGTTCTGTGCAGGTGCACCATGCCTGGAACTGCAGGAATTACAGATGAATAAGACCTGCCTAGTAGGGGTAATAGATAAGCACACAAACAGCTAAGCTGAAATACAGAATGAACGTTTATTGTTGATTCACTTGTTTAGCAACTAGATATTGAGCAACTATTATGCACCAAAGCACTATTCTAGATACTGGGGATATAGTCGTGAACAGAACAGAAAAATTCTTGCTCTCAGGGAGCTTAAATTCTCGTGGAGGTGGACAGAAGACAAATAACAAATTAACAGGAAATGTCCATTGGTGATAAGTGCTGGAAGAAATAAAGCACAGTAAGTGTTTTGGAATTATAAGTTGAGGCGCTAGTTTGGTCAGGAAAGGTCTTTCTGATGAGGCAATGTTTACAAAGAGACCTGAATGAAGTGTGGGAGAAAGCTATGCAGAAATGTGGGAAGGACATTCCAGGCAGAGTGGATGGCCAGTGTGAGGTCCTGAGGCAAGAACCTGCTTGGCTGAAAACAGCAAACCTGCCCCTGTGGCTGGGGCAGAGTGTTACGAGATGACAGCTGAGGGGCAACTGGAACCAGCTTTTGTAGGGCTTTATGGACCCTGGTGAGTTTGGACTTTATTTCTAAGGAGATGAGAAGCCATTGGAAGATTTTTAGCGGAAAGCAACATGACTGGATATATTTTAAGAGGAACACTGTGGCTGAGCACACACAATGGGGACCAAGAAGAGAAACCGGAAGATCAGTTAGGCAGCTCCTGCAATTACCCAGGCGGGAGGTGATGGTCTGGGGCCTCATGGCAATGTAGGGGAGGTGAGAAGACAATGGAAGTGGGATGTATTGGAGGAATAGGGTCAAAAGGACTTCCTGACAGACTGTGATGTGCAGGAGTGAGGGAACAGGGGGATCGAGGAGGACGCCAAGCTTTTTGGCACCCAGCTGAAAGGAGGTGAGATTTACTGAGATGGAGAACACTGAAGGAGGAACAGGATTGAAGGCAGAATCAAGAGTTTAGGTTTGAAAGTGTCAAATTTGAGATACCTATATACTGAGATAGCTATATTTGAGATACCTTATATTGGACATACACATGGAAAATTTGAATAGGCAGTTGATATAGACATGTATAGTTAGGGGAGAAGTCAAGGGCTATGAATGTACATTTGGTAAATATGTAGTAGCATTGGGACTTGTCTGGCATAGGGAGTACGAAGAACGAGCTTGCTGAGGTTCATTACGTGATTCGACTTCTGACTCTCATTGTACTGTCGAGGAAGTTAAACAAATTTCCCGTTTCTAAGACCCCCTTGTCCCCTGCTGTGACTTTCCTTGTCAGCCTCTTGAAGCCTCCCGAAGGGATTCTGTCTTATTTGACTTCGTGTCTCTTAGATTGTCAAGCATACACTTGGCACATCAGCGGATTAAGCAAACCATTCATCAGGTACCTACTATGCACCCAGGGCTGTGCTATGTGCTGTGTGATATCACAATGTAGTAAAAGGCAATAGCGGGAGTCAATGTCATTATATATCAACCAGAGAGACCATCTGTCGGAGTGAAAAGAGGAGCGGTCAGGGCCCTAGAGTCTTGTCTTTGCTGCTCTGTGACATGAGGAAGTCATCACCCATTTGGACTCAATCTCACCACCCAGACTGGTTATCTCTAAGTTCTCTTCTAGTCCTAAACTCCTGCCACACCAAATTAAGCATTCATTACATCTAGGGCTGGCTGGGAAGAGATCTAAGAGCCAATGTGGGCTGGAGGACTTGAGTAGGGGCCCTGGATGTTTGTTTTACACTCACATCTATTCAGAAAATAAGCCAATTGATATCTCCTTGTTGATTGTCCACTTGTTTTTTTTGCAGAAATTGGTGTCATCTTTAAAAGAAAAATGAAAATTATATAGCTAATGATAGCTACAATTTCTTATATATCTTGTATAGTCAGGTATTGTGGTAAATACTTTAAATGGATGATCTCACTTAATGCTCATAATAGCCCTATGAATAGAGCTGTTTAATTTTTGCACAGAGGAGGAAACTGAAGCTATATATACATGTTTGCTTATGTAAATATCCAAAATCAACCAACAAACTTACTCTAACTTAATGTTTTACTCAGATTACAGTTTTAACCTAGAAATTCTCAAAGAAATTCAATATAATTTAGATTAAACTTAAAATTTAGACCAATTGAAATAGTTGCTTATCTAGAATTTTAAGATAAAATTTTGTTAAGGGATATTGCATATTAAAAAAGAATTTCCAAACAATCTCAGAATTTGTTTCTGACAAGTTGAATACTATTTGGGAATTGGGTGTAATTTTCTCAAAGGAGTGTGTACAAGTCCAGATATGCCATGCTGCTTTTTAATTCCAATTCCCTCCTACTCAGAGATAATGAATATTAATATTTAGGGTACATCCTTCCAGAATTGTCCATGGTATTCAAATTTTCATATTACTTTAGTGATCTAGGAGTGCTGTATTTCACAAGCGCCTGGCCCCTCAGAGTGGATGTATGGAGAAGAGAAGGACTTTCTCTTACCCAGTTGGTAAAAAAAAAAAAAAATGCAGTTTTGTGTGGTGGAGAGGGGATGGAGTCATGGCCCTTGTAATTTTCCAATGTGATGGTGCTTGCGTGGAGCCACCATCTGTTTGCAGGGCAGCTCGAGTGCTGTGCATCTGATTTCAATAAGCTGGGCAAGCAGTTCCAACCTACAGCACATTAGCAGGCAGGCACATCTGCTCTGTCTCCATGCTCCAGAAGCCAACGGAAAGTTAGTCTGGAGAAGCCCACGGTCTAGCTTGACAACAGAAGAGAGTAGTTGCTGTTGGACCCTCTCCAATTCCTATGGAGGTCAGGTTTTGACCCAGAGCCTTTTGGAGCTTAAAAGCCAGGCTGGTATTGTTCTTTATCATTAGTTGTGCTGTCTCAATTAGAAAAAAGAAATCTATGAAGTCTGGATGCAGAATTCTCAAGTCTGGAATTCCTCCCACACATGGAAAACAAGATTCAGTCAAGGAAACAATGCCACTGTGTTTGTCACCCACGTATTTGGGGATCTGACCACAGAGAATAATTTGCTCTTTATCAGAGCGCTCTTCACCTGGGATTGATAAGAAGTTGTAGCCAAGCTACAGTCAGGAGACCTTAGTCAAGTGACTCTGGCAGCAAAGCAAACACTGTGCTCACTGTGTAACTTGAAATGCATCCCTGCCGCTGGCAGGAGTCCCGTATTTACTGTAACATTTGGAAAATTATCAGCAATAAGATGTTTTATTGAACAATGTTTAGACAATGAGCATAATAACATAAACAAGTTAATTATTTCAATGTTAATAAGGAAAACATTCCTTCATCTTCAGACCACAAGCATTTCAGTGTAGTAAAATGATAGCCCCGGGCTAGCTCTCGGTGACTTGTAAAGTGGCTAATATTGGTCTTCACCTTTCCCTGTTCCAAAGGCTGCCCCCTCCAGTGGGACCCCACTGTATATGCTCTCTCTCATTTTCTGGCCTTTCCATTCTCTCTTGGGGCCTCCCTTCCATGGCCTGCAGGGGCTCCCAGAATGGGGGCTGAAGCTAAGTCCTAAGGAAGCTTCATGTGAATTAGAAGAAATGCCCCTTTCTTAGGCAGAGGCCGCTCCTTGCCAGGGGCATGGTTTGGTGAGCTGAGCGCCTGCTCATCCCCTTAGCTAGATGCCCTAGACAGGACACAGCCTGCACAGCTTTAATGGTGACTGCCCACAGCCCCTCTACCGAGAACTGGACAGTGCTTCCCCTCCACGCTTTCTCACTGACTCTCACTGTCTGGGCCAGGACCCTCAAATTATACTTTGCCAGCGGTGGGGATGGGGTCAATGGATAACCCCAGGCTCCAAGGCAGTGTCAGGAAAAGGAGTAGCATGTGAGCTGTGCCGACAGGCCACAGCATAGGGCGAAGGAGGAAGCAAGACCTGGGAGGGGGCAAAACTTCTCCGCAAAGCAGCCAAGGGCCATCTTCATGTCCACCCACCTTCCAACAGTCTGTCTGCTCACCTGGCACCAGCCTCCACCCCTATATACTCTGTGATCTCCAGCCACCTCTCTTCTTTGTTGTTACTTCTCTACTCTATGTAGAGCCTTCAAATAGCAACTTTCTGCATCACCACATCCCCACCTCCCTGGCAGCCCACCTGCTTGTCCCTACTCTCCCAACAGTAAGCCCTTCCGAGAGCATTTCCCCTGAGCCCACTCCTACCTGCTCCCCACTCCCAAACATGCAGCTGACAATCAGAATGAATTCAAGACTAGCCATCAATAGCTGGCAATGCCACCCAAATCACTTCTCATTCTTGCTTTTGGGTGGAAGCTTCCTGGAGACACACTGTTGGCCCAAGTGTAGCTTACAGCAGGGCTATGGACAGATGCTGTTGAATGGCTTCATGGGACTCCCCAGATTCAAACTCTGTACATTCCTGCCTGGCTGTCACTAGCGTCCTGGTGGGGAGACATACAGGTCTTATCCAGCATTTAAGTCTGACTAAAGGTCAGCATAGTAAGTGGTTGCATTCCACAGTGTCTTCTCCAGCATGGGCCAAGAATGAGAGTCACTCACTCCCTTCTGGAGCTGAGAGATGACCAGAGGGAAGGGAATTCTGTCCATCCAGGATGCCTGGTTTCTTTTCTTAACCAGACCCGGTGACTGGCCTTCTTCTTCAAGATTCTCCATCTCATAGCCTTGTCTGGCTGCTTCCTTTGCACCCTGCACCACTGCACAGACACTGTTGCTCTCCACATTCTGTATGAACTGCAGACACACACCCACAAACACATGCTTATACACACACAAGCACACACACGTGTACATGTACTTGCACACACACGTACTCATGTACACACCTGTACACACACAGTTTGGAAACAAAGACACTGCTACTGCAAAACCCTTGCCTCTGGGATGGCTGCTCATCCTTGCTTCCTAACAGACTTAGTAGAACTCAAAACTCACCTTTTCTTTTGGCAAATTTCTTTGGAGAAGTGGAATGGTAGTGGGGGTACAAGGGTGGTAGCATCAGTTGTTTTTAAAACTTGACCAAATCATACATAGTATGAACTCTGACCCCTACTCACCTGGCATTTCTGGTGCCTAGAAACAAACAAAAAATTGCAGCAGTACCATCTCCTAAACCATGCCCTCAGCTGGGCACCCAGCCCTCGTTCTTATGCCCCCAATGGCCTGAGTTCTTCCTTATATTAAGGAAGAACAATGTCAGCCTAGCAGCCTCAGCCAGGCCCTGAATTCCTGAGGGGTCAAAGCCTGACTTGAGATCTGCCTGGCCAAGTGTCTTATACAGCACTGGGCAGGCGTGGGTGGTTGATAAATATCATTAGATGGCAAGGGGGTGGCGAAGACCACAAGAACAGGCTCTTTCTTAGCTGCCTGGTATTAACTCTTGGGGATGTTCTGGATCCTGGGAGAAGCCAGATGGCCCAGGGTCTGAAATAAACAGCCCTAAGGTCCAAGTCACTTGTTGACAGTGCCTTTCTGGGAATAGGCATTTGGTAGAGTTTTTGCAGGAGCAGGACCAGGCCTTTGGTGGCTTAAAGGGCAGTGTTTGTGTCACCCTTAGCCTGAAAACAGGTGGAATACAATAGTTGCTCTTTATCCGCAGGGGATATGTTCCAAGACCACCAGTGTAAATAGTGCCAAACCCTATATACACTATGTTTTTTTTCCCAAACCTACATAACCTATGATAAAATTTAATTTATACATTAGGCACAGTAAGAGATAAAAAACAATAACAATAAAATAGAACAATTATAAGAAAATGCCAGCATCCCTACTGTTGTGCTTTGGGGCCATTATCAAGTAAAATAAGGTCTACTTGAATACAAGCACTGCCATACTGAAACAGTCCATCTGATAACCAAACCAGCGACTAAGTGGGTAATGAGTGACAGTCAATCTGACAACCAAGCAGGCTACTAAGTGACTAAGGGGCAGGTAGCCTAGAGAGCAGACAAAGGGATGATTCATGTTCCGGGCAGAAAAAGTGGGATGGCGCAATATATCATCACACTATTCAGAATGGCGCACAATTTAAAACATAAACTCTTTATTTCTGAAATTTACCATTTAATATTTTCGGACCACAACTGATCCCAGGTAACTGAAACTTTGGAAAGTGAAACCACAGCTAAGGGGGGGACCACCGTATATGAAGCCCATGAAGTGTTGGTAAAAAATGGCTCTACAAAGCAGAAGGAGGTGGAAGCCCTAATTTGGAGCATCTGCTACTTTCTGCTGTGTGATTATCCCTAGTGTGGCCAATTCCAGGTTAGAAGTGTGGCCTCACTGGGAGTGGAGTTGGGAAGAGAAGCTTACGGTGGAGCAGGGGTGAGCCTGTGTGAGCTGGCTGCAGTCCGCCACTATGTGAGACATTTTCTGGAGGACTTCTCTTTATCTTTGGAGCATCCTTCCTCTCCTTCTCCTGCCCACTTTTCAGACCTCAGATAAATCATCCCTTCTTCCAGGAAGCCTGCTCTGCACACTAAGATGCAGTATGGACCAACATGTGGAACTCTCCTTCATGACACTTAGCACGTGGAAATGGCCATTTCTTTGTGTGCTGACTGATTATCTTCCTGGCTAGTCTGTAAGCCCCGTCAGGAGGGAGAGAACTATGTATGGTTTTTTCCACTGTTGTATCACCAGTGGCTAGCACAGCTCCTAGTACAATGTTGGTGCTTCATAAATAGTTGATGAAAGAATGGAAGGAAGAAATGAACTGAGCCCTGGGCTGGGTGGGCTGTTACTAACACTGTGATTTTTAATCAAGGAACTTCATCCACCAGCTTTTTGGGCTTTTTTCCTTCTTTTTTTGCATTTATTATAAACAAAAGGACTGAATTATTTCCCATTATTCTTTCAACACTAGGATTCTATGGATTTTTGAGTCCGAAAGGACTGCAGTTCTTTAATGTTTGCCGTTGCCTCAGAAATGGCTCCACTTTTGCATGATGTGTGTATGGGATGTGTGTGTGTGTGTGTGTGTGTGTGTGTGTGTGTGTGTGTGTGTGTGTGTGTGTCATAGCCAAGGGCAGATGGTAGAGCATGCAGGAGGGGAGAAGAAACCTTATAATAAAATGTTTTGATTTCTTTTTCATGTCCGAGGCCACAGGGTCATAAAAGAATCTGCCTGACAGCCAGCTCTGTAGTATTAGATTCATCCTAGTGATTCTTTTCCCAAAAGGCTAAAGTCTTCCTTGTAATTAAAACTGAAATAAGCAGCACCAAACAGATGGCAAGCCCCTTATGGGCAGGTGTAAGTCTTAAATGTTCTTACAGCCCCCAAAAGCCCAGAGTAGTGCATGCACACAGTGAGGACGCAGTCATACTTGCTGCAGAATTAGCTTGAGATAGACGTGGCCCTTGCAGTAAGAGTTCATCCTAACTACCAATTTTGGTGGACCCAAAATGTTTCTCCATTTTTCTGTTTGCTTAGGAACACAGACAAAATATCCTCACGGCATTTTATAAAGTTTTGGTACCTTTGATCATAAATGAGACAACCCTACAATTTACTTCTCCCCAAGTCCAAGGACACTAGAGAAACCTTGTCTCTGGAATTTCTTTTCTGTCCCTGCCCAGCACTTTCTGGCAGGGCCCATGGCAAAAGCTAAGTCTGGGCACCTTGCCCTTTGATGGTGCTGAATAAATTCCTTTCAGGGGGTACAGATCCCTTGCTTTCATGACCATCCCAGGAATGAAGGGTGACAGCCAGGTGGGACCAACTCCAGGCCCATGGTAAGAAAGGAAAGGGGCTGTTCCCTTTCTGTGCATAGCATGACATTGCCTTTACATGTGACAAAGCCACTTGGAGGCTACAAGGAGTGGGCCCCAGAAATCTGTGGGAGTGATTTTTGGAGGCTATAAATGCCCTCTGACACTAAGAGACCTTTGGGGTGGGGGCTGCACTGTCCCCCCCTAAATTGTGAAATAGTGCCTTAGGAACCCAGGTTGGACCTGTCTAAATAGAGGCTTGACCAGCGTAAAGAGATGACAGAGGAGCTAGCAAGGGAAGACTGGTTGTGATAACAACAACTCTAAATTTTTTAAGGCTTGTGTGCCCGGAACTATGTTAACCATTTTATAAGCATTGCTATATTTAATAATTATAGCAACATTTTTATTACCCCCATTTTGCAGCTGGCTTAATGGGGCTTAGCCCACAAATGAGTGGTCAGTCACCATGATGCCATGGCAACGACCCTCTGCATTCCTCGCATGGGACTCCACTCTCCTGCCCTCTCACTTTGCAAAGACCTCAAGCTCTAAAACATTTCCATGAGTCATTGACTGATGTCTGAAATCTTACTTCCCAAGATTTTAATAATATAATGAGGATAGCTACCATTTGTTGAACAGCTTTTATGTGCCAAACACAGTGCTAAGTGTTACATATGTTCTCTTTTTACAATCACTACTTTATAAGGGAGTATTATTATTATTCTGGTTTTACAGTTCAGGAAGCTGAGAATCAGAGGGAGTTTGTACAAGTTATTGAAAGTCACATTGCTAGCAAGAAGGAAGGACCAGGGCCAGGCTTTTACTTGTTCCATTGTTGCTGAGTGGCATTTATTACCTTTCTAACTGAGAGAACTTGACAGCTGCTTAGAATCTGCCCCTGGGATGAGTATGGGTCTGAGCCTTCATCAGCCCTGTATTTCTTAGTAGGAATGAAGATCCAGAGATCATGCTTCAATGGAGCAGAAGTTTGAGAGTATCAAATCTGTGTCCACCAAGAAGAGGACCTAATGATGGAAGGGGATCCCAAAGACCAGTTGGCAGATGGGTTTTGTGAATGAAAAGACAAAGTGGCCTGTCAGCAGCTCTCTAAGGAAGCAGGAAGGGATGGTCAGCACAGGCTGTTTTATGACTTCTGAGGCTGTGGGACAGGCAACCTTATCATAGCCTCAGCCCTGCAAAGCACACAGTGCCCAGGCAGCTATGAGACTACATCTGTGGGAAAATCCATATTTCTATGGACTGAGTCAGGCTAAATTAAACATGAGGGTAATTTGACACATCTGAATTTCATCACCATTATATCACTCTGTAGACCTTGTAAATTTTCATAGTGACATTTTTGCTAGGTTGGAGTAAGCTGTCTGCATCTTAGGTGTGTTACTTTAAAACTTTAAAACAGACTAATAAAATGAGGTGTTGGCCAGCTAATCACATGTAGTCATCTCCTCAGAAGGATCCAGGCAGCAAAATGAACCAGAGTTATGAGTAAGTGTCCTGAGGTGGCCCTGAGGGCACAGACCCTGACCATACCCTTTCTCTTGGAAACAGTGACAGGATGGCCAGAGCTGTGTACATGCCACCAGGCATCCCTCTCCTGTGGGAGACTGTGTGATCTGCAAACCCCAGAATTTGTATAACCTGGAATCCTGGGACCTTGGAAATATGATCTATGATCTGCCCTGTTCGTTTCATCTCCCTTAAGAACTGGACATCAACATCATTGTTTTGAGATGGTACAAGGGGCTCACCTGGATGGAGTGAACACCCACCCATCACCTGGCATTGCTAAGCACTGTTACATGTGGTGTTACTGTCATGATTTTCTAAAACTGAAGGACAAGATCAATGTTTGATGACGGGTCAGAGCATTTGGAATCAAGACTGTTCTGGAACTAACTGTGTGTGTCATAATGTCATGTTTCTCATGTGGTACCGGCTCTATATGGGTCACTATGTCTAAACAGGACTCAGTCTCTGCCAGGCTACTTGAAAGTTTTGATTTTGTCCGTTATCTGCCTTCCAGTTCATAGCTTCCTCAATTGGCTGTTCACCCCAGGATGAGCCAACCTAGAGATTTTCTTCTGGAGCTGTCCTTCCCTGGCCCCTCCCTTCCCTCTACACTGGGCTCCATTCCTGACCTGAGCCAACCTGAGCTTCGGCTTCTCTTTCCTGGCCCTGCTTCTCTCCTACTCACTTTCTTTCCTGATTCCTCTCTTCCATCAGAGCCTGGACCCCTGAGCCCTACAGCTTGGGTCTCTGTCCTATCACAGATTAAAATCCACAGCTGTCTCTACAAGAAGGCTACTGTGGGTGCATATATGCTTGAGAGGAAGCCCTTCTCCATTTTAGGGCTAGCTCATCTGGAGGGGTGGGGTACTCCGGAAACTCACAGGGCAGCCCATGGCTGGTCTACTCCAGAAAGCATTCCCTGAAATGCTAGATCCCGCTGATCTCTTCTCCTAACATTCTGTCATAGGCCGTGTCTGTGCTATCCTTGTCAATTATTTGTTGAATTACTCATTTGACAAAGACTTATAGAGCTCCTACTACATGATGAATGGGTCCCTCAATAAACACAGCAAAGTTCCTGCCCTCATTCATATGTTCTTGTGGAGGAGACAGATAATAAAATAAGAAAACAAATCATAAAATTAAGTATTAAAAAATAAGTAAGGCAGGATGGGGGAATAGAGTGGCAGGACTTGGTGGGGGTAGGATAGACATTTTAGATTAGGATGATCAAGAGGTGATAGATAGCAGACCTAAAAATGTCAATCAGAAGCTAACCATGTGAAGATCTGTGGGTAGGAGTGTCCCAAATAGAGCAAACAGTGAGTGCAAAGGCCCCAGGACAGTAAGAAGGTTGGCATGTTGAAGACATTGCAAAAAGGTCAGTGTGGTCACCACACAACCACAACGGGAGGAGCGATTAAGATGCTGGAGACGGTCAGGGTCCAGATCGTATAAGGCAGATTTCCTCCACCCCAGAGCTATCAACATTTTGGGTCAGATGATTTTTTTGTTGCAGGTGCTTGTCCTGTGCATGTTGTTTTGCTGCACCCCTGGCCTCTACCCAGTGGCTGCCAGTAACACCCCTGAAGCCTCCACCACCCCCTTTATGACCACAGAAATGAGGTGGTCACAGATATTGCCAAATGTCCCCTAGGAGAAAAATCACCTTCATTTAAGAACCACTGAACAAAAGCCATGGCAAGATAATTTCATTCTACATATAATGGAAATCCATGGGAGGCTCAGAGCTGGGAAAAACCATTGCAATTTACATTTTTAAAGGGCACTCTGGCTGCTGTTGGCCTAAAAAAAAAACAACAGCAGAGGCAGGAGATGCAGGAAGAGGTCTAGGTGAGAGGTGACCCTGGCCCAGATTAAAGAGGGAGCAGTGGACTGTAAGAAGTGATTGGATTCTGACTACATTTTGAGGGTGAAGCCAACAAACTTGCTGGCGAATTGGATATAAAAGGTGAGAGGGAAGGCAGAATCAAGTATGGTTTCTAGATTACTCTGTGGGAATAATTATGTCATTATCTAAAGTGGAGAAGACTAGGAGAAAAGTAGTTTGGGGGTTAAAAAAATTCTAAATTTGAGATGTCCTTTAGACATCCAAGTAGACATGCCAGAAGAATATAAGAGTCTGGGGCCCAGGGGAGAGATCCAGGCTGGAAATGAACATCCGGAAGTCGTAGATCGTAGCTCATGCCTGGGGAGGATGAGATCATCCAGGAAGAGGGCAATCTAGAAAGGAAAGCTGAGTTCTAGGGCACACCATATTTAGAGGTTCAGAGAATAAGGAGAAGCCAGCAAAGGAGGCCAGGGAGGAGGACTAATGAGGGAGAAGGGACATTAGGAGAAGAGACAGGGACATGTGTATTCCTGAGGCGTCCTGGCACTGTTGTTACATCTGCCTTAGACTGAGTAGTTGGGGAGCTCCTCAGGCATTCGTTTGTGTTCAATGGTGGCGGCAATGGTACTGAACTACTATAAGGTACTATATCCAAGTTTTAGACAACCAGATGATTGAGCAAAAGCCACCTTGGTTAATCTTTAAGAAATAAGTGCTACTGATACCACTTTATAGCCGAAGAAACTGAAAATCAGAGCATTATAGCAACTCGCTTTCCATCACATGCACTTTAAGCACGACTCCTGGGACTGGAACCTTGGAAAGCCTGTTTCCACATTCATGCTTTTTCTGTGGTGTTCTTGGCCTCTGCCTCACAAGGTTCCGCTCAATGCCTGGCACAGACCTCCATTCCAACCATGGCAGGAATACCTCATCTCTGCTCAAGTTTATGTGAGTGCATCTACATCTGCTACTGCGTTTGGAATGGACCAGGAGGAGCCAGAACTGCTCAATACCAGGGCAAGTGACTGTCAAGATCCCTCATGCAACTAAGGCCAGAACCAGCACGAGCACCTGGAGTTTCACACTCCTGGCCCAGGTTTTCCCATCTTACCTTCTGTGTCTACAACCAAGATGTTTCCCCATCCATCAACCATATCCAATGCAACAGCCCTAATAGATATGCAGGGGAAGTAGCATTATTCTCATTTTCCAGATTAAGAAACAGAGGCTCAGAGAGGTTCTGTAATTTGCCTAAATTATACCACTAGTAAGATTCTGAATCAGGAATAAATTCCTCATCTCCTAAATCTAGGTATTACTGAGCTGAAATAATCTATCCCTCACTTAGCCATTAGTTTTTATTTCTTACATAATAACTTTCCCAAACCATAAAAGAAAGAAGACACAAACAGATTTTTCTAAACACCAGTATTGCCGGTCAGAATTCTGTAATAGGTTCATAGTCGTTTAAGAAGTCAAAATGACTGGAAGATGAACATTTTGTGCACCATGTCAACTTAAAATTATTATTTTTTGGCTTAATCATAAAGATGCTTTAAAAAGAACCTTTGAAACATATTTGTGTTGCTTTATTAAGCCCTCTGCTTTCTGACATCTCCTGCTCTTTTTTGGAAAAGTTCAAAAACAGCACTTGAAAACCCCACCCCCAAAATATTTTCTTTCATTTCCAAGACACAGAGATGCTGACACATGGGCATGAAATCTGAAGTCAAGCTTTGGAGTCTGACCTCTTCAAAACAGAAAATGAAAACATTTCTAGTGTTCACACTTTCCCTGTGAAAACACAAACACAACACTCTTGAACCCAGGTGAAAAGAAAGGTAATTCGTTTCACGCGTAAGAAACATTCTTAGTGGTGTGTCATTTCAGGGGCAATTGATTTCATTTGTCATTGCAATTTTCAGAAAGGGTGGAAATACATTCTCCCCGCCACCTTTTCAGCACAAAAAAAGTAAGTCAGCGTTTGCTTTTTCCTTTAAAAACAGGTGCAACAGCAATGAATTTAAACATCTCTCTGCTGGCTTGTTTGCAGTCCACTCCAGCTCCCTGGTGCTTGGCTCAATATCATTCACCTGCTTGGGAGGTGGGGGCAGGGCATGATGTGACAAATGTCTCTCTTCTGCTATAAATATTATTTGAAATGGACAACTGGCTTGGCGACATTAATTTTACAGGCAATAGTGGAATAAGCGGTGGAGAGAAGAGGATACACTTAAAAAGATGAACATTATCCCTAGAAGCAGGTCTCTTTTCTCACCTTCTGTCCCACTACCTTGCAACCTCAAATAGAGATATCTTAGCTGCCTAAAAAGCAGCCTTAAATCTTTGGTCTGGACAGGAATTCAGCATTTGAGAGGAGATGTCACTAATAATCCTCTCTGAGTACTAGCGGTGAAAATGGGGCCCAGTGGGAGGGCATTTTACTAGGAGAGAGTTGGAATGAGCCCTGGGGGAACAAGGGTGAATACAGAATGGGGGCAGGCTAAGCTTCCATGAGAACTAAGAGGTAGGCAGTTTGTCATCACTGATCTGTCCTCAGAGGCTACATTAGCCAGGCTCTCAAGAAAATTGGGACATGTCACCTTTGTGGCCCTAAGGTAGAATCTTGGTGTGGGTCACTCTTTCACGTGCTCTCCACTGGGAACCAAAGGTCTGAGGTCAGTGATAGGTTGCCCATTGGGTTGAGGGCTGGAGTTAGGATCAGGGTTTACCTGAAGGTGTCAGCTCCAGCATTCACATTAAGAACCTTTAAACTGTTTATACCAGGGGAGAAATTGAAACCCTCCGCATTGTGGCAGCCTGGAGCCTCGCTCAGGAGAAAATGTTAGACTCTCTGCTCTGGGCAGAAACTTCTTTAGAATTTTGACAATATCAACATTTTAATGGTATCTTAGCCCTGTTGTTCTTATAAAAATATACTGAAGGGGAAGGATATGATTTTGTGGGATCAGAAGCTCCTGCCAAAGTCACTGAACCCACACTAGGACCAAAGCGTTTACCCCAGTGGCAAGGCCAGGAAAGGCCATGCTACCCAATGTCAGTGCCCAGTGACAGGGAGGAGGATGTCTTGTGCCCCTTGGACAATTACTGTTATGGTCATGCTTGGGGAAGAGAATCACAGAAAGATGACTTTGCAAGCATGAAATGGGAGAAAGACAGTGCAGAAGGTGGGGCCAAAGACAGGATATGATTATTGTTGCTTCTTTGCTGTGTTTGCCAGAGAAAAAGCAAACCTTAGGGATAAAAACATTGTCAATAGTTCTGATGAGGTTGAGTAGTTACAATGAAGATAAGAAAGAGGGAAGAGGAAGAGGTAGAAGAGGAAAAGAAGAGGAGAAGGAAGTAGAAAGAGGAAGGGGAAAGGGAAAAGAAGAGGAGGAGGAAGAAGAGAAGGAGGAGGAATGGGCAAGGGGAAGGCAGATGATGACAGCAGCTCTCACTTACTGAGGGTGTCCTTGGTGGCAGGCACAGAACTTCATAGTATGTACTTCATACATCTATGTATGTACTTCACAGATGTACTTCATACCTTTGTCACTTAATCTACACAACAGCTATACAAGAGAGAAACTAGTCTCACCTTACAGATGAGGACATTGTTGCTTAGAGAACAAGTTACCCAAGATCACACAACTGCAAATCGCAGAGTTGGGATTTAACCCCAAGCTTGCCTGGCTTCAGAGCCATCCGCTGTTCGAAATCATGCTGTTGTCTATGCCAGTGGCTTTCACACTTTTTTTGACTATGACTTATAGTAAAAAAAAATGCATTTTCCATCACAAGCCAGTTTGCATATATACGCATATGTACATACATACAGTACAACTAAAACAAAAGTTTCATAAAAATTTTCCCTTGCTATATCCAATGCATATTAATTTTTGAAAATGTTACTCTATGCTCTTTCATTTTTTTCCCTAATGAGAGTTGCACACTAAGTTGATTTCACAACCTGTATTTTGTTTTCTTTTTTCTTTCTTTCTTTATTTTTTTTTTGGAGGCACGGTCTCACTTCTGTTGCCCAGGCTAGAGTGCAGTGGCATGATCATGGCTCACTGCAGCCTCAACCTTTTGGGCTCAAGTGATTCTCCCACCTGAGTCTGCTTAGTAGTTAGGACTTACAGGTGTATGTCACCATGCCTGGCTAATTTTTTTATTTTTATTTTTGTACAGATGGGGTCTCACTTTGTTGCTCAGGATGGCCTTAAACTCCTGTCCTCAAGTGATCCTCCCGCCTCAGCCCCCTAAGTGCTGGGATTACAGGCATGGGCCACACACCCGGCCTTCAACTTGTAAAAACATTTTCTGTTCTCTGCTCTATGGCAGTTGATTAGAAGTGTCCTTGAACTCCTGCTTGATCTTAGTGGATGCTGGGCAGCATCTCGCTTCTGAGGCATGCAGCTAATTGTGTACTCTGGACCATCCCTCTGGCAAGAGGACATCATTAATAAAATATTTCAGAAATTACAAATATCTGACAAAGCCATTTGCTTGGAAAAGAGTCAGTCCAGGAAACCATCCAGAATATATAATCACTCATCTCAGGCACTGACTGCTAATATTTTAGGCAATTGATGTATGCTTTAGCAAAAGAAACTATTTTCTCTGTTTTCAGAACCTAAAGAACTCATCTGTCCTGAAAGGCTACACACAGTCACCATCTAACAATAAATGGTAAAAGAAAAGAAACATGCAAGGTGTTGTGGTGACTCTATCAATCCACCCTCCAGAGTAGTGCTGTCTTTCTCAATTTGGGGTGAATACAACCAGCATCTGAAATTAGATTGCTTTTCAGAGGAGCATGCACATCTCCACCCTGGTTTGGGATTTCAGGGATGATTTTGTTTCAGCAGCTAGGGGCAGTGGCAGGGTTGGTTGAATCACATTTAGGTCATGGAAAGTGAAGTCTGATCAGGTGGCTCAGCTCGAGTCAGCCCTGATGGGCTGTGGACTCGGTGACTTCATTCCAAGCAATGTGCACGCTAATTGAGAAAACATGTTCCTGTGATGGCCTCATGCAAAAATCCAGATTTACGAATTTTTTTTATTCCTAAGAATTCCTTAAATATTTGCCGTGCGTGTCTATACAGCCTCCTGGAGTACTTCTCCTTACTGAGTAGGGTTGTGTTTTTCTGCTGTGGCCCAGGTCAGGCTTTTAAAGGGTGGGATTCTGACAAAGGGCAACTGGGCAAGCAGCCACAGGCCTCGGGGAGAAGCAAGAAGAGGGCAGCAGAGGAGAAAAATAACCCAGACCTCCTGTGCTTTTCCTGGGGCAGAAAAAGCAATTCAAAATCCTTGAAAAGCAATTGTCTGCAATGTCAGTGAGGGGGTCCACATCGGGAAGGGGGCCTCAGCTTACTGGGCATTGGCTATATTCCAGACTCTGAGGTAAGAACTTTCCAGCACTCTCTCCTTTCCCCTTCACAATTGCCCTCAAAAATCAGTTGGCATCATGATTCCCTTTTACAGGTGAAGAAACTGAGGCTTACAGGGGTTAAGTAATGTGCTCACAGAGCTAATGAGAAGTGAACTTGGACCTAAATCCAGTTCTATCTGTGTGCCAGGACTCCTGTAAAATCCTACCTGCCTATGGGACAGCCCCTCACTGCCCTCCGAGGAGCCTCCCTGAAAGCCTTCTTGACATCCAGACCTGTCCCTCTTGGAGGTCATATATTCACAGAATTAGTACTTCCACTAGTTCCAGTTTTGATACTGCTTGCAATTGCTCCATGTGTTAATTCACATAAGAAGATTAAAAAGCCTGCAGACAAATTTTGTTTGGTCTGTATCCATGTGTGGAAAGTGAAGAAATTTCAAAGTTTTGGCTTTTCAGTCTCAAAGTTTTGGCTTTTCTCGAAAAGTTCTTGAAGAGATCTGTATTGGACCTATAATCCTTTACAGCAATGGTTGGCCTGTCTCTTAACAATGAGGCATAGCCTCTCTAGTTTTTCACAGCCCCAGCAATCTCTGGCCTCAGCTCATTTATATTCTCTCATGAGCCACTAAGCCTTTTAGTTATGACTCCTGAGCAAGCTCCTTGGGGCAGGATCATGATTTATATTTATTCTGAGTCCCCACAGTGCCCAGTATCCCAGGTAGCATATTAATAAGGATGCTAATTGAGAGAAGAAAATCTATCCAGTAGCCTCATACATGGTGGGCCCCCTTCCCTGTGGGGCGAGTACTATCCTCCCCTTTAACCGCAGGTTCTATGTAATTCAGCAACAGCTGCTTAACCCTTGGCTCTTGGTCTGGGAGAGCAGAAATGCCCCACTGCCATAGCAAAATTCACTTTCTCTTTCTTTTCTTGTAAACTTGAAGAATTCCTAAGACATTTAAAATCCTAAAGACACAGAGGAGTTGTTACGTGGAGTAAGGAAGCAAAACATTCTTAAAGCTGCCAGCAAACATGGTCATTCTCAAGAAATGCCTTATTTAGAGAGCATTGCATAACATTTCTGAAATAAGAGTCTGAGGAGAAGTTTGCCTCTGAAAGAAAATTACAGGAGAACCTCCGTGAGTCTTCTCTTACCCAGACATTACAAGGCGAAGATAATTCGCAAGATGAAATGTTTGGTTAAAATTCTATCAGAATGAGAATGTTAACTACAGAAGGTCAAAATATCAGTGAGTAAATTCCTAAAGAAGTCTTCAACGCAACCAAAAAGATTTCTCCTCCCAATACAGAAAAGCTATATATGCACAGATACATTAAAAACATACAAAAAAGATGTTATCCTACCTGAAATAAAAAAAAAACTATGAAGTGGGGGCTCCCCTCAGATCAGCCCCTCCAAGGGAGAACTTGAGGGGAGGAAGCTCATGTTCGTTGGTGCCCACCTCATGCCAGGCCTGTGCTGCTGTTCTGCCTATGCCTTCCCACTTAATGTGCACAACAGCCAGATGACAGCATAGCTACTACTAATATCTTTGTTTTACAGATGAGAAAACTTAGGGACAGGAGAGGCCCTCCTATGTCTCCACTTTCCTGGAGTACTCCGTCCTTCCCCCTGCTTATCTAGTCCAGCACCTCTCAGGCAGCTAGAAACAGTGTGACTTCTTTTTCTGAAAGTGTTCTCCATAATCCAAAGGGAGCCTGTCCCACTTGGCATCACTCATACACAATGGGGGTTTAATACATATCCATAGTGATGAGGCAGTACCTCAATCGTCGACCTCTCAGCCAGGTCTGCTCAGATCCAAAAATGGGTTGGCATTTCACTAGACTGAGCAAGTGAGACATGCAAGTCACTCTATTACTAATGAGGGTTGTAATCCATCTGTAATGATGAAGAACTGAAGTCAGGACAGTCTCCCCCACCCCCTAACCTGGGCAAGGGCTGAGCTCTTGAGACCATCCTCCCTGGGCTCACTTAGCAACTGCACACAGAGGGGAGGTGACCTATACCACCAACTCTGACTACTGAAGGAGCAGCCAAAGGAAATGGGAAAATCAGCCCATCTGTACTGACAACAAATACTTCGTGGTTATTGGGAAACTATTCCTGTAGTAGTGGATTGAAATTGCCCAATGTGGAATGGCTTCTGTGTGAAACTTGGGTGGTTCATTCCCACTGACTTCATAGCCAGCTTCTTTCATTCGCAGGGCTCTCCACCTGCAGAAGCCACCACAGGCGGTGCCAAAAGTGCCAAAACATCTCAATCTGCTTAGCCTAGTGGTGGATTTTCAGGGAAATCCTGACTGTCTGACTCTGACTAATAGTACTACTAAAAAAAAAAAAAAAAAAAAAAAAAAGACTTCCCGCACGTGAATGCGTTGGCTACAGTCTTAGGCAATTCAAAAGCATTGTTGCTAGTTCCACCTGACAGATTTCATCATCAGATCAACCTCATTTGGGGAGGGAGCTCCTTAAGACTTTCTTTCTTTCTCTCTTTCTTTCTTTCTTTCTTTCTTTCTTTCTTTCTTTCTTCCTTCCTTCCTTCCTTCCTTTCTTCCTTCCTTCCTCCCTCCCCCTCTCTCTCTTTCTTCATTCCTTCCTTTCTTTTCTTTCTTTCTCTCTCTTTTTCTTTCTTTCTCTCTCTTTTTCTTTCTTTCTCTCTTCTCTCTTTCTCTCTTTCTTTTCTTTTCTTTCTTTTTTTCCCTCATTTGAAATCAGCGCCAAGCTCTGCAGTTCCTTTTCACTCCTACTTGTAATGAGTTGGGCATGAGTAGAAAGCATGTGTTCCTATAATACCCTCCTACCCTCTGAAGACATTATTCATTTTAACCCTATGTACTATAAATAAACAAATAGTTCTATTTTCTGTCCCCCAATGAAACCTTGAGGCAGAGGTGAGAATAATGAGCTATTCTACTTGAGAATAAACCCAGTGCCACAAGCACCATCCCTCGAGTGTAGTGTTGCTAGCCTACTTTTTTTCAAGGAAATGTCACATTATCAATTCTCATTTATTTTCACAGCTTGGGCACAGTTGTATTAATTCGATGTCAATGTGCACTCATGTTGTATTAAGTGCGGTCAGTGTTGCGGGCTTCTGCTTCAGGGAAGGAACCTCCTGATGCCAGAGTGTGATCCACTTAGCAAAGGAGGGAAGGATTTCCTCCCAGTGCTGCAGACTCCACAGGCATGCAGTCTGCCTGTGTTTTTAATAACATATGGCAGAGTAGGAAGCTGCCATGCTCTAATAGCACCTGTCCCTTCACCTTACTCTTTCTGATTTTCTTTTCCCATGGGTCATTTGTAGTCCACTTCACTCACAAAAGGCAAAGGATGACACCTGGTGGGACTACAGCACTGAGGTCCCTGCCGATGGTGGCCTAGAGTCTGATTTGCTGGCTCTTGGAGGATGAAGCCCAGGAATTGACTTCTGGAGCCCCAGTTTGATGATTAACCACAGAAACCCCAACAATAGGGCCCTTATTGGTAATTTCCAAAAGACTTCTCAACTGGGAGCAGCATTATCTTTGAATACACTTAGCCCTTTATGAGGGGCATTTGAGGTTGTCACTATGACTTCTGACATTTAGGAGGTGAGGCAGGAATACTAAACTATCTGCACTGTGCAGATTGGTCACACTTAACCAAGAATTGTCCCAAAATGCTGACAGCTCCATTCAGAAACAATATAAATCCAATATACTTGCCTAATGAGTTGGGAAAGTGAGGCCTGAGAAGTTTAGCGACTTGCTCAAGGTCACAAAGCTACTTCCCTTCCTTTCTCACAAGTGAGAAAACTATAACAGGAAGTTTACCCAAAATATAGGAGAAGAATATCAAGGGATCATCCTAACATTTTAATCTGATTCCTACTGTGTCCTAGTCTGAGGCCTCAAAAGCATGTAAAGTAGCCCAGAGAGGAGCAATGAAAACATCACGAACCACCAGAAAGTCTTCTCCATTGCATGTTTTCATTCTTCTGGTCTTCACTAAACTTTGTGGCTGAAGGTATATTCTCCTCGGCTCAAATAGTGACGTTTCCATGCTTCTGCACAGCCTAATAAAAGACCGAGGACCCCAAAGCCTCAGTTTCTCCATTCACATATCAGCCTCAGGATCATCCTGGCCTCACTGCTATTTGGAGTTAGGATCTTAACTGTTTTCCCACTGTTATCAAGCGATGTCTCATAGGAATGGATTGGGGAAGGGTCTTTCATCCTCATTTATTTACCCGATGCCAGTGTACACTGTTTTCTCAAAATGGTCCACCACAGAATTGATTTCTCAGAACTGGCTAAGACTGAGAGCTGATGGTTTGTGAGATCAGCTAGTGAAAGAAACACACAGGAACTCTTTCTGTGTCACAGAAAGGTGTTTTCTGGGAGCATGGGTTGTTTGCACACAGATATCCAGAGATTTTATGCAAGCCGTCAGCAAACCTTCCACTGCTTCCTGAGAGCAGAGAATTTGCTGCCAGCAAAGGTCTCTAAGGCTTGCTCTAGACTCTGAAGTCAGTGAAAGTTCTTACTTGGAAAAGGTAAATGGCTGGGCCTCTGCTCCCAGGTCTGGCACTGACATCTGCTTGGGGATCTGGGCCTTGGCCCTACTCCATGCCCAGTAGAGAAGAGCAGTGGCTGAATCTCTGTGTAGTTTCCCTGCTGCTCTGATGCAGGGTACTGCAGTAAAGCACTCCATCAATGAGCAGCAGGAGTGCTCAGCACTCTTTAAAAAGTAAAGTTGTGTGATTTTTTTCATCAGTTTAATCTCGGTAATGATGAGAAACTTCCCTCGGGCTCCAGCCCTGCCCTGCCCTACCCTACTCTCCCTGCTGATGTCGGCAACCAGGGCCCCCTTCTTGTCCAAGGCACAGATTTCTCCCTGAAAGAGAATGAGAGTGTGAAGCCTCATTCCTTGCTCCCACTGGCCCTTGGGGCAGGAGAGTTGTGGGGTGGGCAATAGGAGAAGGCAAGAACCTCATTCCTTGGTACCGGTTAAAAGTAGGGAAAGAGTCACCAATACCGGGATGACTGCCCTGAGTGGGCCCAGTTCATTTCTCTGGTGGGCCTGGGCTGCTGTTGGAAATGCGGTGGTGCCAGCAGCTGGTTCTGAAATCCTCTGAGGTGCTCCTATACTTCTGTCAAATTAGTGTTCTCATGCCCCAGTGATCTTGGCTTTCCATTTTTGGTGCTTCCTTTTTCCCTTCACCTGCGTAAAGATGTTGGGGAAAGAGTGGGGTAGGAGTTTGGCAACATGTGGCATTAACCCTATCCCCCTTCAACAAAAGGAATGTTCACTTTCTGTGTGAGTCAATTCCAGCTAGGCCAGTCTCAGCCCCCAGACCCGCCTGTCTCCTCTGACCCTCTGGAAACACTGCCCATCATGAATTGACATTTGGGTTGCTCAGGTTGACGTATGACTTATTCAACAGAAGAGACCCATCAGGTTTGATACAGCCTTTCTTCTGTGACTCTGCAGAGGGAGAAAGTTTCAGACATTCGGGAGGAAACTGTAAACACAGGATAAGAAGGGCTGGCAGGGGCCAATGGCTGCTGCCCTTCTGCACTGCCTCGAGAAGGGGAAAGATTCCCTTCCAGCAGACTTAACTGACGGCTTCAAGAGTTTGAGGACCCTGGAGAGAAGTTACTGATGGGGTCTCCACTGTTATTTCTGCATTTGCAGAGTGCAGCTGGCTGTGCATGGATTGGGGAGGAGGGGACTGGCACTGGCAGTGGATGTGCCCAGAGGATGGAGCCAGGACAATTAATCAAGTGACTTTTCTACAGGATTTCCATTGGCCTTGGATGACAGATGGGGCAGAGGCACCCAGGAGAGCACTATTTTGGTTTCCAGCTGGGAACGTGCACTAAGTTTTCCTTAATACCCACAGCACCCAAAAGGCTTTGCTGTAATACACTTTAATGCATGAAACACTCATAAATTATCCTTCGAACTGTTACAACTTCCAACCTGGAACAACTTGGAAAAACCAGCCTAGCAAGCAGGCTCTTTTTTAATCTCTCAAATCACAAGAGAAGAAAAAGTTCAAGCACGAAACACCTTAAGAATCTCGAAGGTTTTTTTTGTTTTGTTTTGTTTTTAGAAGGAGGTTTGTAATTAGAGGGAGCTAAGCTGCTTGTTTCTGCTGGCTCAAAGTTGCAGCTCCCTGACCCCTGAGTCCTCTCTCCCTCCCCTAGATCCTCCTCGCCTGAACTCAAGGCGCTCCCCGCCCTAACCTTCCACGCCCGCTTCTCCCACACCTGGCAGCAGACAGCTGGAGATGAAGCGTGTGACCCAAGTGGCAGAGCTGAACCTTGGCGACCTCTACCTGAGGTTGTCCAACGCGGCTCCGTGGAGGGCCCCGGTACGCCGGACGGACCCCGGCGTTGGCTCGCAGACTTCCTGCGTTAACCCCCGGGGCCCTCAGTCACGACTCCCAGCCCTTCCGAGAAGCGCTGAGGGAACTGCCCTAGGTCTAGCGCGCCCCGTTCCGCTCCTCCCCCTACCTGGGGGCCGCGCAGCACTTTCCCTACGCGGCGCTCACCTCAGCCAGCGCGCTCTGCACTCCCCCCGCGGTGCTGGCCGCCACTCCTCCCGCCCCGGCGCGCCAGCTGCCGGCGCATCCCTCTCCGCGCCCATTCGCTCTCCCTCACTTGCGCGTTATCCACTTCCAGCCCTCGAGCTAGACCCTGGCATGGCCGTGGGCTTCTGCAGGCGCCAGGGCTGCTCCCTGGACTGTGCAGGCCATCCTGGGACTAGGGACTCCACGACCAGAACTAACGCTGTTCCCTCGGTCCGACTCGTCCTCCCGCGAGGGTCCCGCGCCCCCACACCCACTCGGGACATTTCTCAGGGCTGCTCTTCGGCCTGCGGGAGCCTCGGGGGTAACCAGAGAGCTCGCCAGACCGGTATCCTTGCAAACTCTCCCGCGAAGCCCAGCCACCCCTGCCCGCGCCCGCGCTGCGCCCCTCTCGGGATCGGCTCGGGGCAGCCTGACTCACCGCTGCGCTCCCCTCCGGCTCCCAGCGCTCTCTGCTGTGCCGGAGCGCCGAGCTGCTCTCACACAGGCTTCTTGAATTCTTAGCCCCTCCTCCCGTACTCCTGAGTCACACGCTCCAAATCCTGGCCCCCATCCCTCCCCTCCCCACCACCAGCCCCGCACCTGCTGTGGCTGGGCGGTGGTGCCCGGCTGGAGGGGGTCCTGGGGACTACAGACGGATCGCTCCTGGAGGGCTGGCCAGACCCAGCCAGAGAAGGACTTTAAACCTTCAGAGGTCAAAGGGAAACCCCCTGGGGTCTGAGGGGCCGCGCGCGCAAAGCCGGGAGGGGGAGTTTCTGGGGCACCGGCAGGGGTCGTTGGGCCGACTGGCTGGGGCTGGGCGGAGTTGCTCGCAGCTTCCCTCACCTCTCTGCCCTGCCCCCGCGCGTTGCCCTTCGCCAGTGCTTCCCTGGTCTGCCCGGCGTCGCCCTCGGTGCCCCAGGCATCGGCTGCTCCTTTTCTTCGGGGCGCCTTTCCTTATCCCAGGATAGGTGAGCACCCAGGGGGAGCTCCACGAGGGGCAGGTGCCCAAGCTCCTCTGACAAGGGAAGGCGGCTGCAGAACCAGCTAGAAGGCCCCCAGGCCCGGCGAGTCCAGCATGGGGACAAGGGGCAGAGGACTTCAGGAGTCAGGAGCTAGACCCGGGACCTTAACTTAAGGCCCTGGGTTCCAGGAACTTCCCGGAGTCCTTGGCCCCTCTGAAACTGTAGGCTGATTTGCGCGACTGTGTGCAATGCTAATATTCTTTTCTGAGCTGAAGGTCCGAAGCTTTCATCGGTTTTGCAAGGGGTCTGTGACCCCAGACTGATATAGCCAGCAAACCTGCTGCCTAGGCCCCCATGCCCCCCTTTCCACACTCCGGGCCCCACACAAATTCTTCCTGACCCTTCAAAATTTCTTGAGTTCCCTCGATTCAGCCTGACAGGAGAGCTTGCCTGACTTTCCCCTGCCCCTCTGCCAGGGCTGTTCCCACCCCAGCATAAAATGAGCAAGGGAGAAATACCCCTGAAGTCAAATTTGTCACCAAATGTGCATCATTAATTGTAGCATTCCAGGGGATTCATAGCTCTTTGGAAATTTACAGCCCCACTCCCTCCTGTGTTGAGCTTGTCTGTGCCTTCGCTTCTTCCTATAGCAAAGGTGGGTTGGACCCCTACCCTGTATGGATGCCACAGAGGAGAAGTGGGTGTGAGGAGAGTAACAGGGAGGGAAGGTGGGGCACAGAATCTCCCTATTGCTGGTAACACCAGCCAGTGCAACTTAGCAGAAGGGTACCCTCCAGGGAACTGGGATTTAGTGAAGCAGATGATTCCTGTCCTAAGTCTGGGGGTGGTCCTTTACCCTTAATGGATGGCACTTGAGCAAGATGAAGCCCTGACTAGGCATTTCCAACTCCCTTGATTCAGATTAGTCTTGAGGTCTTACTTCTTTCTATTTTCACGTTTGCTCCCATAAGAAAGTTCATTCCATTTACACATGCTCTGAAAAGGATGAAATAGGCAAAAAGTCCTGGAATTGGAAGTCAGCCTTAGCTTTGGTGTGACCTCGTTGTTTCCCAGCCTTAGGCTTGTCCACTTCTGACTTGTTCAGATACAGGCTGGTGTATGAACACACTTTGGAAGTGAGGGCAAGAGGCCAGGGAACACCGTGAATGGCCCTTTCTACAAAAGTAGTATCATAGTCGGGGTGATCCATTAGGAAATTTATCATCGTCAATTAAACAAAAGAATTTCCAGTTAACAGGATGAATTCATCCATCAATCATGTCATGTATAAACTTGTGTGGAAAGCACTAGCCCCAAGCCTTACATAATAGCTGCCTGAGAATTTGGGTATGAAATTAAACTTTTAGAATAACAGAGAATTTGGTTGTTGAATGCAAAGCTTTTGTATGTGTTCTTGTGGCATCATTCAGAAGGACAAAAGGATTTGGGACACTTGTGGTTCTTTTCCATGTGGTATGTAAGGGGGAAACTTTAAGTGATGTAAGCAGATTATAAGTTTGCTTATATGCTCCATCCTCACCCCCTAAATTGTTGGTCATATTCTTATTGCACATGTTGATTTAATAAGAGCTCCTTTCTGCCCCTAACTACCTCTATTTCTGTCCCTGGACTTCAAGGATCTTGAGTAAATAAGAACATGTAAACAACAAACACAAAAATACTCCAAAGATTATTGATTGAGAGCCTACCATATGCCAGGCACTGTGTGCTGGCAGTGGTACCGGCTCTCAGAGAGCTTATGTTCTAGTGGGGGCTTGATTATTAGTCCCTGGCCATGTTTATCACAGTTTCCCTAGGTCCTAGCATAGGACCTGGCCTATAGTAGGTGCTCAGTTAATACTTGTTGAATCCAACAACGGTCAGAGTCATTTGTGACTGTCAGACAACCCACCAACACTGGATTGGTTTCCAGCAGGTTCCAGATCAGCCTGCCTTTGGCACAGAGACCACAGCCAGGTGCCTTTTCCCCTGCCTCTTCCACTTTCAAGAAGGTTCAAACAGAAATGTCCTTCTCTTGGGTCATTGAGAGAAGGACTTCTGGGCCTGGACCAGCTACATTCATAGGAATGAAAAACAGCTGAGAGGGCAGCGGCCAGAGGAATGGTGCAGACAAGCAGAGGATAAGAATGTTTTTCTGTACTAGATTTTCTCGAAAGAGCCTTTTATCCAGGGTATCAAAATAACCAGCAGCTGATGCATTTGCTGACTTGGAGGAGAGATTGTGGCGTGTACAGTAATTGTTGTTATTTCTGAAGATCTAGAAGCCTGCAGCCATTGAGTGCCTCATCAACAGCAACAGTCAGCTAGCACAAACCCCTGGCTTCTCCCTTGCTTCATTCCAGGAGGCCAGGACAAAGTGCATGTGCTATTTAAAACACCAGCAGGCTCAGCAGAGATCTGCCAGCAAGGATGGAATCACTGGATCTGCTAGTTCTTCATGTGAAACACAGAAATATTGTCCCAATTGCTGGAGGAAGTGATAGCTTCCGTTTAAAGACTTTTTTTTTCCTCTTCCTTCTAATCAGAGTGAAGAAGAACTTCAGAAGAGGAAATGTTTCATAATGCTTAGTGAGATGACATGTTCACAGAATCACAGAAATGATCAATCCAGCCACCTTATTTATGGATGAAGAAACAAGGGCTCAGGAAGGACAAAGGCTCAGCCAAATACACGTGGCCAGTGTCCGTCCGGCTTTTTGACTTCTAAGCAAGCATTCTTTTTACTACACTCCCTGAAAGAGGCTGGGAGAAAAACTGACCAATTCAGGCTACAGGAAAAAGCTGGTAAAGGAGCTAAAGTAGGCAAGGGTGCAGAGAGGGCCAGGGGTGCCCCCTTCTCCTCTGGGCTATCCCTGCCTACTCCTGTGGCCTGCTCCTGGCTTTTGCTGTTTCTCGCTGAGATCTCCAGTTCCTCCATCTCTACTAGTTCCCTCGCTTTTGCTTGTGAACATTCACTTGCCTTTTCTCTCTTAAAGAAACTGCTAGCCCAAACTCTGGATTTCTTAGCTTCCATTCACTACCAAATTCTTCAGCAAAGTAATCTATACCCATCATTTCCTTGGCACCCCCTCCCCGAAACTTTCTGCAACCAAGTTCCCATCTTCCTCCCCTACCTTTCCTTTCTCCCTACTGAACTGGTAATTTTTTTTAAAGGTCGTTAGTTGCAAGAACACCACCAACACCAACACAATCTCAGCAGCATTTATCTAGTGCTTGCCTTATTTCAAGTACTGGGCAAGGCATTTTTCCTAGCCTTATTAACTGGTCTTATTGATTTGTAGATAAGATGAAACTCTGAGAGGTAAGTCACTTCCCAGGTCTCATAGCTAGCCAAACGGCTGAGTAGAGAATTGAACCCAATCCCTTGCTGTTAAATGCTGTGCCTCCTCCTCCTTTCAGCTAAGCTCAGCTGACTTTGACAGTCCTAGTCCACTCTATTCATGACCTCCTTTGTCTACAACTTTCCTTTCAGAACTCCTGTGACCGTACTATCCTGGCTTACTAGCCACCTCTCTGATTTCATCTACCCTCTGCACTCATGGGCCTCCCACAACTCAGTCCTGGGGCTTTACATTCTCCTCCACTCTTGTTCTTCCAGGTGTTTTTTTCTACTAATTTTATAATTCCAAGCATGGTTTCAACTCTGGCCTCTCCTTTAATCACCAACACTTTGAGTGTTATGTGCAAAGCACTACCTAGGTTCTTGTTTCAGTGAATCTGCACAGGCCCTGGCAAGGACTGTGTTTCTGTCTCTCCTCTGACTCTCAGCCCCTCCATCCAAAGCCCTTGCTCTTAACTCAGCCAGGCAGCTGCCCCACAGATCCCATTCTTGAAAGGTCAGGAAATCCACGTGGGCCCAGGACATTTCAGCTCTTTTCCTGCAGCCCAGGAAAGTCACCAGTTTGGAACTGGCAAGATTTAGCCCATCTGTCCTCTTAAGTGGTGTGTCCTTAGGAGAAAGATTGACCCTCCTTGAGCCGTAATAATAATAATTACTTTTCACTATATGGAGTGAATATGTTAAACAATTTTCAAGCACCTGCTACGTGCCAGCCCCATTCTAGGTGCTGGGGATTCAGCAAATGAACAAAACAGCCTATAAACACATAGAATTTTTTATTTTTAAATTTTTTTATAATTTCAACTTTTACTTTAGATTCAGGGGGCACATGTGCAGGTTTGTTACAGGGGTATATTGCCTGATGCTGAGACTTGGGATATGATTGATTTCATCACCTAGATAGTGAGCATAGTCCCAACAGTTAGTTTTTCAACCCTTGCCCCACTTCCTTCCTCCCCACTCTAGTAGTCCCCAGTAGACACATGGAATTTAAATTATATTAATTTGCTTCACCTATTTAATAAATGTGCATTATTTAATGTATATTATATGCCAGGCCCATAAAAGTCAGTTGTGATTTTGGTGAGTTGCAGGGCAGGTGAGTGAGACAGATGCAGACACAGTCAGTGCCAACCAAGTCAATGATCTCCTCAGGTGCAAGGAGAGTCAGGTGAGCCCTCTGGGGACTGGATCCTCTCCTCTGCTGTCCCGATTCAAACAGCTGTGAGCCTCCACCTTTTCAGACTGGTCTGACTCCAGTCTCCACAGGAACTGGTCTCCACAAGAACCCCTGGTGACCCTGTGGCTTTCACTGGTGCTTTCTTCAGAGTCCCCTGAGGCTCTCTCACTCCTCTCCTACTGAGGCAAACCCTACACGAGCCTACAGCCAATTCAAGTGTGCCTCCATCTGGGTCCTCACTATACAACCCTCCCTGGCCCTGGAGTTGGTACATTCCTATTGGGGCCACCCAAGAGATACCTCTGGGGCAGGATTCCCCAGTGATCAAGTTTGCCTGCATAGCATCACAGCTGCTCCTTCCTGTCACATGGTATCATGTTGACAATTAAGGTTTTGTGGTGCTGAGGCAGGCAAGAACCCCACACTTTCATTTGTGATGCTCCTATGCAGGAGTCTGGGATAGATGGGCTCTGCCACATCCTAGGTAGATCTCTGTCCCCTCAGTGGTGACACTGAGCTCACTGCATTTATTAAAATCCTATTCTGGGGTAGAATCTGTGTTAGGTACAAGGAAACAAAGATCAAGAAGAAATGATTATTGCTATATAGGAACCTACTATCCAATGGGGCATCAGACACATAAACTGATAAGAAATCTGTAAGGGAGGATCTAGAAGCTGGAGAGATGGGAAATTCAACCAGCTTAGAGCTTTGCCTTTGTTGTCATCCCATTGCACTTTGCATAAATTCCATATTCTTTGAAGAGACTTACGAGGCTCTGTGTCATCTGGCTCCTACAGCCCCTTCATCTTCCTTTCTTGCTACTTTCTTTTCTTTGCTCTAGCCTCTGCCGTGGTGAATTTACTTCAGTTCATTTCACAAGCAGCGCCAGCCCCACAGGTCCTATATGGTGTTTCCAGTGCTTCAAAAACTTTTAGCCTTCCCCCTACTCCTTCACCTGTCCATTTCCTCTTCCTTTGAAACTCAGCTCTGAGAATCTTCAATGACATTTCTAGTCAGGTGATTTCCCTGATCCTCCAAGTCAAGACTGAGTGCCCTTTCTAGGTGCTTCTGCAGCCCTCCATATTGCACAAAACACATGCTCAATAAATCATTTAAAATGAGATATTGCCCGAGATAAGCTTTGTAGCATGTGTAGGAGCCAGGAGAAGAATGCTGGGAAGGGCATCATTTGAGACAGAAGGAACACTTTTAACCAAGGTGTGCAAGTGTGAGATGGTATGTTGCGTACGGGAAACTGCAGCTGATTCAGAACTGGTGGGGCATGACGTGGTAGGAGATACTGCTGGATTAGTCACTGGGAAGGTCGAGGAAGGCATGGATAATGAAGGGTGAAACCAAATGCAGAGAGACCACCTAGGGCCGGTAGTTATAGTCAGGGTGAACGGTGATGGCAGCAGCCTGATCCATGCATGGGGAGCTAAGCATGCAGAGGAGACATTCAAACAAAACTTAGCGTGTAAATTCATCAGGAAGTGGGGAATGGCTGGATGCAGGGGTAGGGTGAGAAAAGGGTCTCCTGGGTGCCCTTTGGATTCCTGATTTGCCTGAGCAGGTAAATGATGGTGCTGGCTATGGAGATGGAGCATCCAGAGGTGGGGCCTATGTAGTGGCCTTGGAAGCAGGGGTCTTCAATTTAGGATTTTGCTGGGCCCATGGAATACTCAAGGACATATGTGCAACATATGGAGTTTGGAGATCAGGAATGATGTCGAGGCTAGCTGTCTCTGCACACTGCACACAGGCTGAAGGCAACCAGTAGCATCATCTCACAGTCTCCACTGAGAACTTACCTCCCCATCAAGCCACACTCTCACTGTCCACCATGTTGGCACCATACCAACTATGGGGCATCTCCCAGAGGCTAGAACCCAGGGAAACAGATCACTAGCTCCAGTGTTACCTGGTTCCCTCCTTCCTGTTTATTTCTATAATACTCACTCTCCACCTTGAGGTGCAGGCCAAAGTGTGAGAGCAATTGGGTACCCTAGCAGATGACCACCTTGCCTTTCCCATAAAACTCTATGATCAAGCTCTCCAAGCCTGGCTCTTTATAATCTGTGAGAGTTTAAGAAATTCAGAATCCCTTCCCCTTTTTTTCTTTCACAAGAATGACTGACTTTCAAAACCACTGTCTCGCTATGAAATGTCCTGCTAAAGATGTATATGGACATTTTCCCTTTGCATTCCAGCTGCAACAGTCCCAAGGGTACCCTGTGAAAATCATATGCCCCTGGCGGAATTGGGGGGGATCACACAACTGGGAAATGTGAAAGAGAATACCTATGCATTCCTTATCACATTTGTACAATAAATAACAATCTGCTATCCCCACTAAACTATAAAATTTTCAGGAACCTTAAACTCCATCATAATACCTGAAATATAATAGGTTTTCAACAAATGCATTTCATATGGATGAATAAATTAAGCTCAGAGGGTTTGAATAATCATCTTGAACAAAACTAGCAAATAGCTAACCTAGTCTGTATCTATATCACAGATTGGATATTTGTCCCCTCAAAGTCTCATGTTGAAATTTGATCCCCAATGTTGGAGATGGGGCTTGGTGGGAGGTGTTTGAGTCAAGGGGAC
Organism: Gorilla gorilla gorilla; assembly: GCF_029281585.2. Classification (NCBI taxonomy): domain Eukaryota; kingdom Metazoa; phylum Chordata; class Mammalia; order Primates; family Hominidae; genus Gorilla; species Gorilla gorilla. Next base: position 119,753,725 of record NC_073224.2, read on the forward strand.
AGATTCTTCATGGCTGGCCCTGTGCTGTCCTCACGGTAATGAGTGAAGCCTCACTGTTAGTTTCCATGAGCTCTGATTATTTGAAAGAGTCTGGTACCACCCTCCCCTCTCTCTTGCATTTTTCCTATCCCCATGTGATGCCAGTCCCCCCTCACCTTCCACCATGAGTGGAAGCTTCCTGAGGTCCTCACCAGAAGCAAATCCTAGTGCCGTGCTCCCTGTGCAGCTTTCAAAATCCTAAGCTGAATAAATGTCTTTTATTTATAAATTGCCCAGCCTTGGATATTCCTTTATAGCAATGCAAATGGTCTAAGACAGTCTGCAAAGCTCATGCCCTCAGTACTATACTTTACAGACTAATAATTGGGAAAATTCTTAAAGAACCAAATCAATTTTTGTCAGCATGGTAGAAGCTAAGAAGACTCTTTGTCACTCAGATGTGCTGGCTGATTTAACTCTACCATGACCTTTAGCTGTGCCCCTTCAGTCATGCTCAGTCCAAAGCTGTACTACTGTTATGTAAGCAGCAGTTTTGGACAAGTGGGGGGTTCCCAGGTCCCCTTCAGATACTGGAGATGTGCCTCCGTTGTGTGGAATTACAGGCTGAGCTGCTACAGAGCCAATGGGAAACATGCATCACCCCTTATTTGACAAGAGGCTTGCTTCGAGCAGGACTTCAACTTCTGCCAAATTCTGAGTCTGGCAAAAATTGCCTTGCTCTAGGGGACCTTAGGTCATCTTCAGGTCTCAATCCTACCCTCAGTAAATGGCCTAGAATACTTGCTGGGCTTGAGATGAAACCACTGGAGTCCACTGGTTCTTACAGGAGTATTCGCATTTCAGTGGGCAGCAGAGGTAACTCAAAAGATGGAGGAGATAGTTTGTAAATTGAGTGAAGAAGATAATTGGGAGAATACAAGGTCAATGGGCAGGCCCTGAAATCATTTTGCTTAGGTTTTAAGATTGCTCACAGACAGACTGTATTGACTTCCATGAATAATGCTCTATCTCATTTCTGGGCCTTTGCAACATTCTCCTTCCTCTTCCTGGGATGCTTTCTCTGCTCTGTGTTTCCTTCACTAAGCCAACTCCACCTCATTTCTGAGACCTCAGTGCAAATGTGACTTTCTTACTGCCCAAGTCTGGGTTAGGTGTCCTCCTCTGTGACCCCATCATCCCCTCTGACTGGGTCTCCACAACACTCTGCAGTCTACACACTGTATTATAAAGGCCTATCTGCCCGTTTGTCCCCCTTCTCCTCCCCACCTCCTTTACAAGCTACTCTCTGGGGTGGCAGGGGCCGTGGCATCCCCAGCACATAACACCATGACTGCATGCAGTAGGTATTCCATTCTTAATTGCTGCCTAACAGTATGTTTACATGCACACTCTTAGATTCATTTGCCTTTCTGTGGATAATCATACTTTCTTAGGACACACCTTTCCCCAAGAGAAGCAAAACAAAACAAGACAAAAAAAGCCTAGGCTTTAGAACCACAAGATTTGAGTTCCTAATTCCAGCCCCTTTGCTCATTGAGTCCAATGCTTGTAAATGAAAATGACACCTGCGTGTAAGGCACATGAGAGGGTCTGTGTAGGGAGTACACAGCACAGACTTGGGTGTCTCTCCTTTTCCACCACAGCTCCAGCACACATGCTCTACCCATACAGCCCCCCAGCACACATACACAGGCAGACGTGCCTTTTCATGGGCTGAGCCTGATGGGATTATAGCGGTATTTGGGCAGACTAAAGGACGCTTGAGTGATTGTCACAAGGTTAAAGAAAGAGAGGCTGCCAGATGCTTGGGAAAAACAGAAGGCGAGGATTCAGACCAGAACTCCTTCTTCAGGCTCCCAGCTCCGCTGGGCTGTGGGAGGTCCTTAGGCTGTCTTTTCTCCCTCATTTTTTGAGCCTGCAGAGTGCAGAGCTCTTTTTTTTTCAGTTTGGAGATTCATTTATCTGCATTCTAATTTTAAAATTTCCCCATGTGCAGAGATGACTTTGATCTTTAGCAGGAGTTTATTTCTTCCTATTAGCATCACATTATACAATCTCTGACAGATTAATCACAGCTATTGTTGTACTGTTTATTCTACACACTGTATAATTTTACTTTCAAAATGTTATTTTAATTAAGAAGGAAGTGCATTAGGGGAAGGCATTTTCCTGACAGACAGGCTTCTCTGGCCCCACCGAGCAAGCGTATGCCCTGTACTGCCTACAATGGCAACATCTCCAGCAATGAACTCAAGTCCCAGGGAGCAAGTGAGACCTGGGGTTTTCTGCTGTCACAGGACGACTGTGAATAACTTGAATTATATGTATATATATATTGACTATGAAGCTGAATTATACATTTTGCCAAAAATTTTTCTTCATTGTCTTTTTAAAAAATAGCATGTCCTTGTACCACATAGCCTAAAGAATGTAGCTGGAGTTTGATAGAAGGCTTTAAAGGGACAGAGTTGGGCCTGTGGCCGTGAGGTTTCTTTATCTTACATGTGAGTCCAGTCTGCCTCACCTACTTCCTACCTTTATGACCTTGGGCAAGTTACTTAACCTCTCTGAGCACCGGATTCCTCAGAGGTGGAAGAACCCTGCTAAGGATGCAATGGAGAGCTTTAACCGTGACAGTGCAGGTAAGGGACTTTGGAATGTTTCTTGGCATATGGTGAGTGCTCAGTCAGGGGGTCCTTTGATTCCACAGACACATTTCCTTCTGCTCAGACCAAGCTAGGGGCAATGAGGGGGAGAAGCAGAGTTCACCAACTTGACAGTTTTGCAGAGGGCCCACCCTGGATTGGAAAGGGTAACCACTTAGAAGCTGCAGAATCTAGAAACACATTTCAACCTCACCATTTACCCTCAAGTTCTGGACCCAGAGCCAGAAACCAAGCTGGTTGGAGCAACAAGTTCATTTTTTAAAAAAGAAAAACATTTTGTGGTGAGGGAAAAAATGCTTGCACAAGAGGCCCGAGGAGAAAAGCTCTTATGTGTGATGTAGTTCCACTGGACAGAGATGAAATAAATGGCTGCTTTGCCACCAACGCCACAGGGTGGGGCAAAGGCTTGATTTAAACTCTGCATCTGATGTGTACTTTGGTGCAGATAAATCCCAACTCAGTTGTATGGTATCGATGCTAATACCACACTGTCAGACCTGATTGACTTTATTAAAGTGACAAGGAGGCCTCCTCAGTCTCCCTTGGAAATAAGTAAGTCTATGTTATGGCAGAGGAGCAACTGAAGGTGAAGAACTCCTATCCTGGAAATGGAACCTAGAAACTATAGGTCCCTGACAAAAAGCTGCAGAAATGGAAGAAGGAAAATAATAAAATCTAAAGCATCTATAGGATAAAACCACCATTCCCACTTGGAATCCTGTATTAGTTCAAGGGATAACCACAGTTCCTTTGTTACGTTGGAATTTTGTCATTTCAAATACTGAGCCCTTCGGCATAGAGTATTCAGCCTTTCTTTTTTGTCTCTGATCAGCAGAGCTGAATTCAGTATAGTACTTGGGAGAATTTGTCTTCAAATATAGTCATTAAATTGAATTGAGTAAAATTATTCCAAGAAATGTGCTATTGTTTGGGATCATTCGTTGTAGAGAAATATTTGTTGTGATGGGACTTAAACCACGTTCTTTAATAACAGCTGGGATCTGTTAAGGTGGAATAAAGGTATATATGGAGGTAAAACTAAAGAAAGCGCATATGGCATTGTCATTAATGGAATTTAGAATGCAGTTAATATATGACACAGGTCGCGTGTCCAGGAACAGCACACAATGTCACACTGTTCCAACTGCAGCTTTAGTGATCTTTCCACCACACTCCTTGCACATATGGAGGGAAAGACAAAATTGGTTTGCATTGGAAGAAAGGGAGGTTTACCCTGCACATCAAGTGCAGTATTTGCAGATCTCTCAATAGAGAAATGAGGCACAGAGCATGCTTTTTTATGGGGACATTTCTTTTCCAATGAAAACAAATTCATTGGAAACACCCTGTCTTAGTTAACATTTTTATAGGCTCTGATATACTTTTTGGCACTTTTATGTAATGCAGATATTCGTTTAAACTTCAGAAAGAAAAGTTAACAAAATTTCAGTTTATTCTACACATTTTTCCAATACTAGGGCCTGGTAAACATTATAAGCTGTCCCTTCAGCTGCTGATGGCTCTGAGGATTGCTATTTGGCCTCTAACACTGTGACTCTCTTTTGTAGCATTTTCCTCTTCAGGTTATTCTTTGCCTTCTTCTTAGAAGAAGAGATTCAGGTCTAAACTCCTTGTTGCCTCTCACCACTCTGTCACCCCTGGGAAATCTCCAATCACTGACTATAAAAAGGTGGTTTGGCTTTCCTAGACCTCAGAGCAGGTCTACAACAATAGTCACTAAAAATGGGCATTGTCCAAGGTTTGCAAAAAGCCAGAGAAGGGTTCCAATGTTAATGGTTTCAAATAGCTGTTTTAAAAGGTAAAACTAATAATAAAAACATAATAAAAATTATAGTCAGGCATCTCACAAATTTAAAGTATGTCATAGAAGTGCATAATACAAATGATTCTAGTTAGTGTGCTAAGATACATTGTGCTAGGATACGAAGAGATGTGTTGGCACTGTGTTTTTAGCTGTGCCCGACCCATGCGGAGCAGCCCAAAGAATGCTTTGCAAGAAGAATGGCACAAAGCTGGCAGGGCAAGAAGACACCAAACAAGACAAAGTGAAGAAGGGACCTGAATGTGTTCCATGCTTTGTAGGTGTCAAACACACACACACACACACACACACACACACACACACACACACACAGAGCAGGATGTATTTTTTTAGTATCTTTTAATACTTTTTCTTCTCAGGTTTGGTATTTGGATCAGGACCAGTGAAGTCAAGGTTAGTGTGATGGAAGTAATTGCAACCTTAAGGGAAGATATTTGCTAAGGCCTGCTCAGGATGGGTCTATACAAAACAGTGAAGGAGGTAACATTCCTTTTAAATGTCTCTCCTCTCCTCCCTGCATCCCCTCCAAGGCCTATGCACACCTAGGAGCATCCCCTGTCCAGGCTGGACATGAGGCGGGAGGTAAAGCACTGCACTAGCAGTCAGGAATCCTTGGGTATCAACTCGACCCATTTTCATGTCAACTCGACCCATTTTCATGTCAACTCGACTCATTTTCTACTTGAGCCTGGGAAAGATCATTTATCTCCCTGGACCCCAGTTTCTTCAGATAAAATGAGTGGCTTGGACTATATGATTTCAAGGGTTTCTTTGAATTGAAAGTTGCTAAAATAAATTGATCCACAATAAGGCAACCTCTATCATAAGTCTGTTCATTTTGACATAAACTGCCTGTAAAGGGCAATGCTTATTCGAGAGTAATAACTCCTTTGCTTGCCAAATAAGGAACAGGGTTTGGGGCTTGCTTTTTAAGGTGTGTGTGTGCGTGTGTATGTGTGTGTGTAGCAGGTGGTTTGGAGGCTCAAGAGCATTTTTATCCTTCTCGTTGTCCACACTGAAAATCTTGAGGTTATCTTTGACTTTTCTTTTTCCACCTAATATCTGATTCATTTGCAAATCCTAGTGGTTCCACTAGAATATCTAGAACATGATTACCTCTTATTGCCTCCCATGTTACTATGATCCAATAGACCATCATCTTCATCTCTCACCTGGATTATAGCAATACTCTCTTAACTGCTCTCTCTGCATCCAACTTTGTCTCCTTTCAGTCTATTCTGAACACCAGTTCCAGCCAGATTGACCCTGCTAAAACTTCTCTTCCCAAAACCTTCCCTTGGTCTCTGCATCAGTCAGTTTGAGCTAGATTATGCTCAGGTGACAAGCAACATCAACATCTCAGTGACTTCACCAAACAAAGTTTATTTCTCATTCAAACCACACGTCCAATGAAGTAGAGCAGAAGGGCTCTGTTCATCACAGTCCCTTGAGAACTGAGCCTGAAGGAGACTCCTGAAGTCACTGAAAGCAACACTGACAGCGCATTTCACACAATGGTTCTTAAAGCTTCTGCCTGAAGTGAACACATCTCCTCCACTCTCATTTTGTTGGCTAGCAAGTCATATGGCCATATATAGCTTCAAAGGGACAAAAACGGGCAATCCTATCGTATGGCCAGAGGGGAAGAATGGAAACGTTTGACTAAAAGCATAATAGCAACCACAGTTTCCCATCTTATTCAAAGGATAGCCCACTTCATCCTCCTCAGATTCCTCCAGGGTCCTGCATGGTGTGCCCCATCGCCCCCAGCCCCATTACCTGTCTGATCCCACCTCATTCTACCTTCCCTCTCCCTCCACTTTCACTCCTTCAACACTCCAAGCATGCTGCCCTCGGGGCCTTTGCACTTGCTGCCTTCTCTAGAATGCCCTTCCCCAAGACACCTGCAGTGCTCTTCTCTAAGCACTCTAGAATGCTCTTCCCCATGACATCTTCCCCAAGATGTTTCCCCAAGACATCCCTCACTTCTTTCAAGTCTTTGCTCAAGTGCATCCTTCATATTGAGGATTTTCCCAGCCACTGTAATTAAAAATACACACCCCACTCTCCCCACCACACCCCAGCCTCCTTATCCTGCTTCTCTGCCTTATGTTTTTTCTCCTGAATATATCATCATGTAGTACAATGTATAAGCAACTGATTTATTTTGTGGCAGTGTAGTTGTTTGAAAACTGAGCTCTGTATTACTTACAGAAGTTAAATCCATGGCTCCTTCACTTCCTAGCTAGCTCCCTTGAGGAAATTACCTAGCTTCTCTGTGCCCCAGTTTCCTTGTCAGTAAAGAGGGTTAGTAATAGCACCTACCTCACAGACTGGTGGTGAAGGTGAAATATGTGAAGCAGGCAGAGCAGGCACACAGTAATAGCATTTGCTATTCTTATTTGTTGTCTGACTTGCTGCGTTGGGATGTAAGCTCTGTGGGGAAGTAATATTTGTCCTATTTCAGCCCCGAACTCCAGAGCAATGTCTGACACACACTAGGCATAGCAGAAATATTTATTGCATTAAAGTGTGACTGCTTGAATGACTAGTGCATCCGGCAAGCTGGCTTGCACTCACTCTCCTCTGGCCCCTTCATGACCTTCAAGGTCTCTGGGTCTCAGCATGGGGAGGACTGCAGAGGGGATGGCTCCTCCCACCCAGCCAGACTGCACATGCTCAGGGTCCCCGAAGCAACTGCCTCCATCACTGAGGGGACTTCCCTAGATGTGATGATGTGTGATGGGTGGCATGGGCTCATGTTATCGGGAAGCATCCTGATGCACTTTGAGTCTGAGTATAAAATGGACCGCAGAGTGCTGATAAAACCTGAGTAGACTCTGGGTCATCAGAAAGTCAGCCCCGATGTGGAGCAGAGTGTACTGCGTTGAACCCCACACTCTGCTCCCATGGTGCCAGGTATGCCTGTTCGTTTTGAAAAATGGCCACTTGCTATTGTCATGATTTGTCTGTCTCCTGTGGGGAGTGCTAAGTGCCCAGCAGTGGTCCCTGGGCCAGGCACATAGTAGTTGCTCAATAAAGGTTTGCTAAATGACTGAGCCAATGGATTCTGAAACCCATTGAGTGGAAGCCAAACTGCACACACTCTCTGGTATATTTGAGGGAATTTTAATCCCTCGAAGTATGGGACATTGCAAAGAGAGCTATCAGAGTCAAATGTTTTCCTTGTAATTGGACAAATTAACAGCACGAACTTGAACTACCTTCATGGAGAGCATTTGGATTTCTGGGATGTTGTAGTGCTTTCTGGTCCAATGTATCAGATCTTCACAGGTGGGTCATCAGCCTGAGGGAGCTCAGGGTGAAATCAGCAATTTCCTGGTCTGTCCCATCCAGGGTGCCCAGCAGCTTTCCATGGTGGAACTGGCTTAGGGTTACAAAGCAAAGTGTACATGCTGAGAGAAAATTCCTGGCAGTGAGGACACTGAGAATGGTTCGTGTTCCTAAATATGTTACATATGGGCAGTTTTTAAGGTGTATAGGGGTGAGAGGAGGCCCGGGGAGAGTATCAGGTACTGTAATTCTTAGTTCTGGACTTGATTCTGTTTGCCAATGTCTGATTCTGTGCAAGGCCCATGGGGAATCCTTTTCCTGTTTGTTGCTTCTCTCAACCTTTGGGCCTTAAGTGAAAAAGGTCCACAGGATGGGAGCCGTCCACAGATGACATGAGGTAAGAAGCGAGAATCAGGGGATTGCTTTCTTTTTCACCATGGGACTTGGCATGGGAAGTTGTCAGCCAATTTGCTTACTCCAACAGTGCCCGCCTTGCAGGTTACTTGCTGGGAGCTCTCCACCCCCGCCCTACCCCATCCCTGTTGGGTCCCCTTTCTCTTACTGGGAAAACAGGGAGAGCTGTGCTTGTGACTTGTCTGGGGCTTAGCCCCAGGGGCAATGGTGAAGCAGGTAAAACTTACCTGTGCTCATTGCTCTCTGTGGCTTCCCAACCCTGTTGCTTCTTCAAACCCTATGTAGCCTTAAACTGAAACTGTGTAGCCCAAGGGAGCTTTTTATCTTTGTGTGTTTGTCCATTTCTTCATCTGTAAAAAGATTTTAATAAAACATGCATTTCTATAAAGTTGCTTGGAGGATTAAATGAGATAGTTCCCAGAATGAATGCCCGATATCATCAATTTTGCCTCTCACGAGAGGTTCTGACATCACTGCTTTACATGTTAGTAGCTTTAAGCCAGTATTTCCCAAGAACAGCTGACTTTAGCAGAGTGACCCCCATGGAAGGAGCCTTGGCATTAGGACAGCAGTTTGGGGAGGTGCTCCCTGGGTTTGAGGCTCCAGTGCCCCTGGAAACCACATTAAATAGAGAGTTACCTGCTCCTTCTAGGAAAGACCCTCTCTGCTTCCTTCCTGAAGGAGGTTGCAGGCGATGATGAAATAAGGTCTGACAAGCACTTGTAAGTCCTTTACAATCTGCTCTCCCTCCTTTTTCTCTTGAAAAAAGACTTATGATACAGGAGCCAAAAATATGTCTTTTTGCCATTTTGCTTTTAGAATTTTATATCATTATCATATTCATATATTCTAGAGCTTTGCTGCTAGAAGAGGCTGTTTTTAAAAAAATTGTCATGCATTCCCTTGGCCGAAGGAAACCTCTGAGTTCCCAGGCTATTTGAGAGAAAATTCCTAATCAGCACAACTTTAGTTTGCACTGATTGAATATCAGCTTTTATCAACAGTTTAAACAGAATTTCCAAATCAACAAATCAGCACAGTCCACAATATATGCCTAGTTTGGCATCTGTCCTTGTGACACCACCTCTCTGGATTAGATTCTGCTGGTGAAATCTGTTTAACTTAGCCAGACTGCTGTGCTAATTGGTACCACTGAGATGTTCAGAAGTCTGAACTTTGATCTGATGGAAACAGACATTATTGAAACAGAATTTTGTTTGTTGGCTAGGGGAGTATTGGCTCCTGGAGTCTTTCTGCTGTTAAGTTGCCGAAGAGCCATTTGTTTATGAAATTTGTTGTCTGGGGAAGAATAGAATCTGGGGAAGCAAATTTAAAGATTTATTCCCTCAAGGACAGACTCATACGGAAAAAGACCATTGAGGAAAAAACTTTTTAAGCTTCTTCTGCAGGTACTGCTTGTCCATATCTAGTGGGCCATGGATCTCTCTCTTTCTCTCTCTCTCTCTCTCTCTCTCTGTGTGTGTGTGTGTGTGTGTGTGTGTGTGTAAGGATACCAAGAGGATCCACTTTACAAAAAACCAGTAAGCTACAACTCAAACATATAGAGAAAATAGGGAGATTTCCCACATATCAGAAATGCATTTTGCAATGCCCCTTTCAGTGCCCCAGATTTGAAAAAAGAATCGCAAATTCAATTTACAAACAGTGTTTTAGGAATACAGGCACAGTGTAAAGTGAGGCACACCTGTACATTATTTAATAAGAAAGCATTTCTCTAGGATAAACAACCTTTTTACAGAGTCCTGTGTTCTGGGTTTTGAAGCTTAAGCTACATAAGGTATGAATTTTCATCTCAACAAATTTCCCCTCTTAACTTATAATTCAGTTTAAAATATTTCAAGGCTCAATAACAAACTCAGTTACAAGATTATTGGGAAAAGTCAGTGTTTTATTTGCCGATGTTGATCTATTTACTTTCTAGTGTTGATCTGTTTATTTGCTGTATCACTCTTTTCTTGGTCCTGAGGATTTCTTTTTGAGATCTGGCCTGGCTCCCACCCAGCCTCTGTTAAGCTGCTTGGTAGACTGTGTTCTTTGTGTCTTCAGCACCCTCGCCATGTCCTTTGATGAGTTGGTGGCCTCACCTTATTCTGGGTTCTTTGAGTGATGCTCCACCCACAGGCTCAGGGGTGAAGCCTGTGGCCTAGGCCTAAGGCAATCAGCACATCACTTTCCCTGGCTACAGAGCTCGGTTCAGGAGTGGGCATGTGGCCCTGACAGGCTCAGTGAGATGCAATGAGATTCTGCTGGGAGGAGAGACCTCAAAGTAGGCTGTCCTTCCAACTTGAACCTGAGGCAATGTAAGCTGGAGCTGCTTGGGTTGCACTGGGACATGAGCTTTTCTTGACAATGGAGCCTTGGGTGAGTAAGCAGAGCTGAGATACGGGGACAGATTAACAAGGTGATAAGGACAGCTTTGATTCCTCTAGCCAGCCGTGCCTAAGGCTGGACATATGCCTTAGTCTGTGGGCACTGCTATAACAAAATACCAGAGACTGGGTGGCTTAAACCACAGACATTTATTTCTCACAGTTCTGAAGACTGGGAAGTCCAAGATCAGGGTGCCATCATAGTTGGCTTCTGGTGAGGGCCCTCTTCCTGGCTTGCAGCTGGCAGCCTACTTACTGTATCTTCACATTGCCCAGAGGAGAGAGAGAGAGAGAGAAATTTTTGGTCCTTCTTATAACAACACTAAAATCCCACCATGAGTGCCCCACTCTCACCTATACCTAATCATATCCCAAGGTCCCCACCTCCAAATACCATCACATTGGCGGCTTCAATATATGATTTTGAGGGGCATACAAACATTCAGACTTGTAAGTTATATAGACTTATAAATTAATATTTGGCTTTAGACTAATTAGGCTGAGTTCTTTGTCACTTGTAGCTGAGCTTTAACTAATAGAGAAACACATCTTGGAGACTGGCATGTTTGAGTCCTGCATGTTAAGAGTTTCCATTTGTTCCAGGATTAAAGCTTTTTCTTTCTCCTCTACCCCATTTTTCTTTCCTTCCTCCTGAGCACAGGTGTGTCCCACATTGGAACATTCTGAATCAGAGTTTTGAGTCTTATGTTGCTTTGTATACCTGCTTCCTGGATGGAAGGTAACTCAGCCAATTACTATAATAGGAAGGCTATGAAAAGGTTTAGACTAAACCTTGTTTTCATTTTCCTGCAGGTTTTCCTACACCGCAACTTCCACAGTAAATCTTTATATACCTCAAGTTTATTTTGGGCCATAAATGGTTCCATAGAATCAGTCTCATAAAGGTTACCATTACCTGCTATTTTTCAAATGGTCTGGAATTAAACATTTAGGCAACCAGAAGTGGTTTGATGATCTAGAATGCGGCAATGGATAGCCATGATTTTGCCAAAATACTCCAACTTTGCAAGATTGTTTTTACGTGTTGGTCGATAGTTAAAACCATGATGACCACTCGGCTGGCTGTTTCTCTGCAGGACTGGAGTCACTGGCAGATACTGCCAATCTTATTTCCAAAGTGGATGGGGAAAGTGGGAGGCCTCCAACATTGGATTTAGTGTGAGCTAATATGAAAATACTGCAGGTGGCGAAAGAAAATGGGTTTTGAAGTCAGTAGACTTGCATTCTAATCCCATCCTAACTGTGTGGAAACTTGGGCAAGTCACTTTACTTCTCTAAATCTTAATTTTTTTCATCTGTAAATTGGGAATAATAATACTTACTCTATAAAGCTGCTATGAGATTTTTTTTTGAGATAGGGTCTTGTTCTGTTGCCCAGGCTGGAGTACAGTGGCACAATCTCAGCTCACCACAACCTCTGCCTCCCAGGTTCAAGCATTTCTCCTGCCTCAGCCTCCCAAGTAGCTGGGATTATAGGCATGCACCACCACGCCTGGCTAATTTTTGTATTTTTAGTAGAGATGTGGTTTCACCACGCTGGACAGGCTGGTCCTGACCTCAAGTGATCTGCCTGCCTTGGCCTCCCAAAGTGCTGGGATTACAGGTGTGAGCCACTGCACCTGGCCCTGCTATGAGGATTTTAAAGTTCATAAAATAGTGCCTGACAGATTAAGACTCAACAGTTTTCTTTCTCCCTCTGCCATATACATTGGGACAAACAATGGCCTAGGAATCAGGAGATGTTCAAGCCCTGGCTTTATTCCTGATCACTATGACACTAAGTAAATCTGTCCTTTTTTCCATTGTGGTAGCAGAAACAATATCATTGTCACTGTTTTATAGATGAGGAAAGTAAGGTTTAAAGACTTAGACAAGGCTTCTCACCAGTAAGTGGAATTGGAAATTGAATCCATCTTGAAAATTAAGGCAAATTCCATTCATCTACCCACCCACCCATTCATCCCTTTATTCAGCAAGTATTTATATATGAGTATCTACTCTGGACTAGGCAACATATTAAGTGCTTAGGTTGCAACAATGAACAAAATAGTCCCTGTCCTCATGGAGCGTAATGGTCCTTGGAGTTTTTCCTTTTTAACTTGCAGAGTAATTATCAGGCCCAAAAAAGACAAGAAATGTGAAAGTGCTTTGTCAAGTATAAAGCACAGTCAAATATAAACTAACTTAATGAAATAAAGCTTGAAGACAAGATTAGAGAAAAAAGAATGAAAAGGAATGAGCAAAGCCTCCAAGAAATATGGGACTATGTGAAAAGACCAAACCTACATTTGACTGGTGTACCTGAAAGTGACTGGGAGAATGGAACCAAGTTGGAAAACACTCTTCAGGATATTATCCAGGAGAACTTCCCCAACCTATCCACACAGGCCAATATTCAAATTCAGGAAATACAGAGAACACCACAAAGATACTCCTTGAGAAGAGCAACACCAAGACACATAATCATCAGATTCACCATGGTTGAAATGAAGGAAAAAATGTTAAGGTCAGCCAGAAAGAAAGACTGGGTTACCCACAAAGGGAAGCCATCAGACTAACAGTGGATCTCTCTGCAGAAACTCTACAAGCCAGAAGAGAGTGGGGGGCCAATATTCAACATTCTTTTTTTTTTTTTCCTATATAAAAATTTATTAAGAGACAAAACAGTTAAGCTGAAAACCTTTAAAAATAGGTCTTACTGTATTTGTGGGTATTGATCCCTGGTCATTAGGTGACAAGTGTTGGAGAAAGGAATGCCATAGGGCATAAATAATCCTTCAATGATTTTTTTTTCTTTTTCTTTTTTTTTCTGTCTTCAAGCATCTGTTTAACAAAGCACATCTTGCACCGCCCTTAATCCATTTAACCCTGAGTTGACACAGCACATGTTTCAGAAAGCAGGGGTTTGGGGGTAAGGTTATAGATTAACAGCATCCCAAGGCAGAAGAATTTTTCTTAGTACAGAACAAACTGGAGTCTCCTATGTCTACTTCTTTCTACACAGACACAGTAACAATCTGATCTCTCTTTCTTTTCCCCACATTTCCCCCTTTTCTTTTCGACAAAACCGCCATCGTCATCATGGCCCATTCTCGATGGTCGCTGTCTCTTCGGAGTTGTTGGGAACACTTCCCAGACGGGGCGGCCGGGCAGAGGCGCTCCTCACCTCCCAGATGGGGTGGCCGTGCAGAGGCGCTCCTGACCTCCCAGACGGGGCTGCCTCACCTCCCAGATGGGGCGGCTGGGCAGAGACGCCCCTCACCTCCCAGACGGGGCTGCCTCACCTCCCAGATGGGGTGGCTGGGCAGAGACGCCCTTCACCTCCCAGAAGGGGCAGCCGGGCAGAGGCGCCCACTTCCCAGACGCGGCAGCCAGGCAGAGGCGCTCCCCACCTCCCAGACGAAGGGCGGCCGGGCAGAGGTGCTCCTCACTTCCCAGGTGGGGCGGCTGGGCAGAGGCGCCCCTCACCTCCCAGACGGGGCAGCTGGGCAGAGATGCCCCTCACTTCCCAGACAGGGTGGCCGGGCAGAGATGCCCCTCACCTCCCAGATGGGGTGGCAGCTGGGCAGAGGCGCCCCTCACCTCCCAGACAGGGCGGCCGTGCAGAGGCGCTCCTCACCTCCCAGACGGGGTGGCCATGTAGAGGCGCTCCTCACCTCCCAGATGGGGCGGCCGGGCAGAGGAACTCCTCACCTCCCAGACGGGGTAGCCGGGCAGAGGCGCTCCTCACCTCCCAGACGGGGCGGCCATGTAGAGGCGCTCCTCACCTCCCAGACAGGGTGGCCGGGCAGAGGTGCTCCTCACCTCCCAGACGGCGCGGCCGGGCAGAGGCACTCCTCACCTCCCAGACGGGGCGGCCGGGCAGAGGCGCGCCTCACATCCGAGACAATGGGCGGTCAGGCAGAGACGCTCCTCACTTCCTAGACGGGGGCAGCCGGGCAGAGGTGCTCCTCACTTCCTCCCAGATGGTGCGGCCGGGCAGAGGCACTCCTCACTTCCCAGAGGGGGTGGCCAGGCAGAGGCGCTCCTCACTTCCCATTTGGGGCAGCCGGGCAGAGGCGCTCCTCACTTCCTCCCAGACTGTGCGGCCGGGCAGAGGCACTCCTCACTTCCCAGACGGGGCGGCCGGGCAGAGGTGCTCCTCACATCCCAGATGATGGGCGACCAGGCAGAGACACTTCTCACTTCCTAGATGGGGTGGCGGCCGGGCAGAGGTGCTCCTCACTTCCCAGATGGGGCGACCAGGCAGAGGGGCTCCTCACATCCCAGACAATGGGCGGCCAGGCAGAGACGCTGCTCACTTCCTTTTCACCTTCTTGGCTCCAGCTCCTTTTCAGGCCTCTTGGCTCTTCTTTGCTGTTTGAGAAGGGGGGTGCTTCCTCATCCTTGCCACCAGAGTTCTCACACCTGTCCTTACACTTTCCTCAGAAATTTCTATTCAGTGGAAATCCTGTTGCTCGGATTTCAATCTTGCCATCTTTACTGATGCTCTCTGGAGCCACTGCTGCAGAAGGGGTGATAGGCTTCAATCGTATGTACATCATGGCAAGTAGTGGACTGCTGTCCCTGTGTGTCCGGAATTGGTGGGTTCTTGGTCTCACTGACTTCAAGAATGAAGCCGCGGACCCTCGCAGTGAGTGTTACAGTTCCTAAAGGCGGCGTGTCCAGAGTTGTTTCCTTCTGATGTTTGGATGTGTTCGAAATTTCTTCCTTCTGCTGGGGTTCGTGGTCTCGCTGGCTCAGGAATGAAGCCATGGACCTTCGCGGTGAGTGTTACAGCTCCTAAGGCAGCGCATCTGGAGTTGTTCGTTCCTCCCGGTGGGTTCGTGCTGAAGCTGCAGACCTTCGAGGTGAGTGTTACAGCTCATAAAGGCAGTGTAGACCCAAAGAGTGAGCAGCAGCAAGATTTATTGCAAAGAGTGAAAGAACAAAGCTTCCACAGTGTGGAAGGGGACTCGAGCGGGGTTGCCCTCAACATTCTTAAAGAAAAGAATTTTCAAGCCAGAATTTCATATCCAGCCAAACTAAGCTTCATGAGTGAAGGAGAAATAAAATCCTTTATAGAGAAGCAAATGCTGAGAGATTTTGTCACAACCAGGCCTGCCTTACAAGAGCTCCTGAAGGAAGCACTAAATATGGAAAGGAAAAGCTAGTACCAGCCACTGCAAAAACATACCAAATTGTAAAGACCATCGAAACTATGCAGAAACTGCATCAACTAATGGGCAAAATAACCAGCTAGCATCATAATGACAGGATCAAATTCACATGTAACAATATTAACCTTAAATATAAAAGTGGGCTAAATGCCCCAATTAAAAGACACAGACTGGCAAATTGGATAAAGAGCCAAGACCCATCAGTGTGCTGTATTCTATTCAGGAGACCCATCTCATGTGCAAAGACACACATAGGCTCAAAATAAAGGGATGGAGAAATATTTACCAAGCAAATGGAAAGCAAAAAAAAGCAAGGGTTGCAATCCTAGTCTCTTATAAAACAGACTTTAAACCAACAATGATCAAAAAAGACAAAGAAGGGCATTACATAATGGTAAAGGGATCAATGCAACAAGAAGAGCTAACTATCCTAAATATATATACACCCCATACAGGAGCACCCAGATTCATAAAGCAAGTCCTTAGAGACCTACAAAGAGACTCAGACTTCCATACAATAATAGTGGGAGGCTTTAACACCCCACTGTCAATATTAGACAGTTCAATTAGACAGAAAATTTACAAGGATATTCAGGACTCGAACTCGGCTCTGGATCAAGCGGACCTAATAGACATTTGCAGAACTCTCCACCCCAAGTCAACAGAATATACATTCTTCTCAGCATCACACAGCACTTATTCTAAAATTGACCACATAATTGGAAGTAAAACACTCCTCAGCAAATGCAAAAGGATGGAAATCATAGCAAACAGTCTCTCAGACCACAGTGCAATCAAATTAGGACTCAGGATTAAGAAACTCACTCAAAGCCACACAACTACATGGAAACTGAACAACCTGCTCCTGAATGACTACTGGGTAAATAACAAAATTAAGGCAGAAATAAATAAGTTCTTTGAAACCAATGAGAACAAAGACACAACATACCAGAATCTCTGGGACACAGCTAAAGCAGTGTTTAGAGGGAAATTTATAGCACTAAATGCCCACAGGAGAAAGAGGGAAAGATCTAATATTAACACCCTGACATCACAATTAAAAGGACTAGAAAAACAAGAGCAAACAAATTCAAACGCTAGCAGAAGACAAGAAATAACTAAGATTAGAGCAGAACTGAAGGAGATAGAGACACGAAAAACCCTTCAAAAAATCAATGAATCCAGAAGCTGATTTTTTAAAAAAGATTAACAAAATATCATTCTCTTTTCAAATATATTGATAGCATTGCCCATACAATGAGGTTCCACCTAATGCTGATTTGAAATTGAGAAAACACTTAACACACAGGTGAAGAGGATTAAGGAAGTTTAACAGTTTCAGTTCAAACCCTCAAGCTCTGAAAGACATCAGGGCCTGAACCCAGATGTGGCCACAGGCAACTATACAGAGGTTCCTGCATCTAAACCCCAGTGCCTGAGGCCACTTCCTGGGCTGTGCTTCTCCTGCAGTGTCTGTTTTGGTGGCTGGTAGCAGCTCTCACCTTGCATCCTGGCCTTCAGACAGATGCCTTCTTTGGACCATCTGCTGGTTCTTGTTTCTGACATCTGCCTGGTCCCTGCCTCTCAAATGCTTGGCTCTATTCCCATGCCCAGCTCTAGCACCGAACTATTCCTAAATATTAGGAAGAAAACCCAATTGTGAGAAAGCTGCATTAAAAAGCAGCACCTTCTAACTGGCCTCTGCTCATTTTGTTGGCATCTGATTGACCACCACTGGGCTGCCAGTCCATGGAGAGGGGTCTTGGACTTTGACGTCCGCTCTGTTTGGTAACTCATGGACTGAGCTCCCAGAGAACATCCAGGAATGATAGAAATTCTGGGATAAGCTTTGGGATGAGAGAACCACACACGGTATGGCCTCAGGCTGGCTTGGATGGGGTTCTGGGTTGCTTTGGTTTTGTGATTAAGCCCATGTTCTGTGGAATCTCACATGAGCTGTTAAATCTGTCACGTTTTTGTGTTTCTAACAAGTGGACTTCCTCAATGCTCTCCGTGCTCTCCTCAGGAGGACCGTGTGCCCTTTACTCTGTACCTGGCCTTCCAGCAGGCACCGAAAAAGCCCTGTGAGCTTCTCTCTGAGCAGTGGAGAACTGCACATGTATGGATGTTGCTGCTTCCTGCAGGTGTGGCGGGCCCAGAGCCCCAGGGCCTGTGTCCCTTTTGATCTGAGCTCCATGAACATGGCACCAGAGGGAGTGTGGGTGGCTGCTTTGCTCCTAGAAAGGCTGAGGTTGGGCCCTTCAGAGCCACAGCTGGGCCAGCTGCTGCTGGGCTTCCCAGCATGTCACACACTGAGGCTGCCAGCAGAGCACACTGCTCCCTCCATCCTGCCTTCAGGCCAGCAACAGAGGGGCTCTTCCAAGTTGGTTGAAATCACATCACCCCAGGCGCCTGCATGTGGTGTGACTCCTGGTGTTGCACAAAAGTCCTCAACTGGAACCTGTGCAAGACTTTTAATATATGGCTGGGAAAAAGAAAAATGAACGTTCCCAGTATTTTTCCCATTCCCATTCCCTCTTCTACCAAGAAGATTTTAAATGAAGGGGGGTGGGGGGAGCTTCATACCAGAGGCAAGTTTGCAGTGAGAATCTCTGAGTCTATTTTTGTCCAGTACCATCTGGACACAAATCAAGAATCTAATTTTTCCCACTACTTTCTCTTTTCGCCCCCCCCACCCCCCTTTGTACTTTAGCTGACTCTGAGAGCATGAAGCCTGAAACCAAGTCTGGACCACAGAATTCCATTAAAACATAAAGAATAAACAGAAAGAAAATGTCACTGAGTTCCATGAAGTATTTTCCCCACCTTCAGGGCCCATGGCAGCCAGGGCCCTGGAACTCCTCCTTCAGGACCTTCCAGATGCACCAGAAGGTGCAGTGAGGCTGGGTGCAAAGCACAGTGGCTGGTCCCTCCTGGTGCCACTTTGTACCTGGAGCTGTGGCTGCAGTGTGCTCTGAGCCCTGGGGCAGGGATATAAAGTGCAGCCATGTGACAGTCAACAGACTGCCAGTGGGAAGAGGTCGGTCTGTGAGACCTGGAAACCCTCTCAGCTTAGCAGCTTCACCAAAGTGACAGAGACCCTTGAGGCAGGCCTGAAATACCAAACAGTTCCTTCCCTGTCTTGGACTATTTCCCCTTCTCCTTCATGGCCAATGCCCCTGGTCAGCCACAACTTAAGATATTAATGCAGTGGATTTTCTTAACATTATACTAGTGGGATTTGGGTGGATGGGTAGATTTCCTTTAAAGTCATTCGTGTCAGAGGACTTTGGCTTGGAAATAAAGTACCTGAAGTTCTAGGCCTGATCTTCTGTATAAAAATGAACAGATTTATTCAGGAGCCTGAATGTTGGAAACTTAGCTCTAAGTTCTGTTGGTTCACCTAACATAACCAGACAAAGATGAATGTGGGGGCTTTGTTTCTTGTGTTTTTAATTAGTTTTATTTTTATTGATACATAATAGATGTACAAGTTTTTGGAGTACATGTGGTAATTTCATACATTTGTATAATTTGTAAAGATTAAATCAGTGTAATTGGTATATCTATCACCTTAAATATTTGTCCTTTCTTTAGCTAGAAACATTCCAATTATTATCTTCCAGTTACTTTGAAATATAAAATAGACAATTGTAAGCTAGAATCACCCAATTGATCTGGATTTTTTGGTTGTTTTTAGGAAGACAGGTCTGAAGAAGCAAGGACTGGCAAGTCTGATCCCCCACTCTGATTCTCATTGCTGAATGTCTGGGTCTTCCTTGTGCACCTGCTGGGGTGGGAGACTGCTCGCAGCATACCTGGCCTATGACATGCCTAGCTCTCTGGGGCGGATCTTGGACAGGAAGCCTGTTGCTGCCAGAGTAAAGAATATGACGGAGCTCCTCATCCGATGGAGCCTCTGGGAAGAGGCGAAGAGCCAGCTGGAAGCCTGGTGGGCCTCCGCTGCCAGCAGGACAGATGCATCAAGTCAGGTTTATGGGAGAAGTTTTCCCAGACCACTATGTCCAAACTTCTGTCCATCCTGCTATAACCTCTCCAGTTAGATGGATGAAAACCAGACCAGTCAGCCATGGACCAGAGCTGCAAAGATAAGAACCCAAAGAAGAAACAAATGGTGTAGCATTAAGTATTTCTTTCCACTTGAGCAGAAAAATCGGAGACTAAGGGAACTGGAGGAGTGTGGCCTTTGAATGAGACTTGAGGTGGTGAGACAGCAAGTGAACGTGGGGATACTTGCTTAGAGCTTTGCTAGAATACCTCATGGTTTACTGGACCTAGGACCTTCTTGATATAGAAATGACCATAAAAAGAAAGCAGACAGATTCCCATGAAGAAAAAGTGACCTCTCCTCTGAATTCCATGCTTGGAAAAGTACTTATTTAAAGGAAGGAAAAAAGTCTCCAAAGCAAAACCTGGCTTGTTTAGATAACTTGGCCTAGGAACATGGCGGAAGCTGAACCCAAGAACATGCCTGCACAGTGCAACTTCTGGGTGGGAGTCAGTTGTTTTTTCTGAGTTCCCTGGACCTGAGAGTGTGACACTGAGACCAGGGGTGTGGAGAAATCTATCTCATATTTATGATATGTGGTGGGATCTTTACTGAGCATTTCAACCCATCCTGTAGTAAAGAGTGCTGAATCATGGTGGGTCACCCTTCTAGACTAGAGACAGCCTGGGTGGGTTCACTGGAACCAGCCAAAATGGCCACAGGGCCAGCTTGGGTCTCCACTACAAAGGGCAGGTGAGGGGAGCAGGAGGTAGAACGTTCACAGGACAGGACGATCAGGAGCAGAGAGTTGCTCTAAGATACGAGCACCAGATGGGGAAATTTAACAGAGTGGACTGTAGAGTCACTTGGAAGGAAAAATGGAAGAGGATTTTATATTACAGCTGCTGTCAATGGTTCTAACCTTGTAGAAATCTATAGGTAAAAATATTGTGAAATTACATATGCCTTTTGTTTTCACTTAGTTTTTGATTTCGCTTACTCTAATTACTAGCTTTTCAATTTATGTTTAAAAAGCAGTTATCAGATTTTTATTAATTAAGATAGAAGAAATCTTTTCTTATAGACTATTTAGTTTTTTATTTTGAAATTATGTTAAAGTTATAGAAAAATTTACAAAAATAGTACAGAGAGTTCCTGTATATCCTTCAACTAGCTTTCCCTAGTGTTACTGTCATACTTAACAATAATACATTGATCATAAATAAGAAATGAACATTGGTACGACACTATGGGCCTAACTACAGACGTTATTCCACTAGTATCCTTTCTCTGGCTCAGGATCCAATTCAGGATCTCAAATTGCCTTTAGTTATCATGACTCCCTAGTCTCTTCCAATCTGTAATTGTCCCAAATCTTTTCTTGACAACTTCAACATATGTTTTTAAAACTTTTTATTTTGAGATAACTTTAAATTCACATGCAGTTGCAGGAAATAATACAGAGAGATCCCTATATTCCTCACCTAGTTTCCCCCATTGGTAACATCTCAATAACTATGGCATAATATCACAACTTGGAAATTCACATTGATGAGGTACATGGATCTTCTTCAGATTTCACTAGTTTCACATGGACCTGTGTGTATCAGTGTGTGTGTGTGTGTGTGTGTCTGTTTGTATCAGTTCTGTGCAGTTTTATCACATGTGTAGATTCATATGGCCACTACCAGAGAACAGTTCTATCACAAGGACCCCCAGGGCTACCCTTCTATAGCTATTTCCGTTTATCCCTAGCTCCCAATCCCTGGCAGCCGTTAATTTGTTCTCTATCTCTATAGTTTTGTCATTTCAAGAATATCATATAAATAGAGTTATACAGTATGTAATCTCTTGAGACTGGCTTTTTTTCACTCAGCCTAATTTTCTTGAGATCCATCCATGTTGTTGCATTGGTCAATAATTCATTCATGTTTCTTGCTAAGTCGTACTCCATGGTTTGATGGACCAGTTTGTTTAGTCATTCGATTGTCGAAGGACATTTGCACAACCTCAGTCCTTTTGAAGTCAGTTTTTGTAGAATGTCTTTTGATTTGAGTTGGTCTGATGTTTTCACATATTTAGATCATGGCAATGCGTTATCATCATGAATACCACAAAAGGGCTGTGCCCTTCTGAGTTCATCCTATCAAGGAGTACATGAAGTCAATATGTCTTATTACTGGTGATATTAACTTTAATAGATTGGTTAATTGGTGTCTGCCAGGTTTTTTTCTGCTGTGAAATTACTGTTTTTCCTTAGTAAATAATAAATATTTTGGAGGAAATTGCTTTATTTAACGGAACTTTGATAAATGTGGATGGTGTATTCTTAGCTTTCTTAGTTTATCTTGACCCACACGCCAGTGGCTTTCTGGGTCACTTTGTCCAAAGCAGAGCCAGAGCTTGTCATGAGGTATCAGTGATTAGAGGAGGACGCATTATCCAAAGAGGAAACTAAACACTCTATACTTCTTAGAACACATTCTTCAATGTCAAATCTTGATTGAAAAAAAAAAAAAGCCCAGCTAAAAATGCTAGCACTGTGGGTGAGGACACACTTTTCAATAATTTCCTCTGGTGGGTTACGCACCTGCTTAGATAGCAAAAACTTGTCCCTTTGGAAGTAGATTCAGCTAAAAGTGTGCAGTGGGTGGCTTTGACTCAGACCTCTGAAGGGAGCAAGGTTGGCCAGTCACCTGCCTAGATGGGGACCCATCTGCTCTGTGTCTCCTCTTATAATGGAGGAGGGATCCTTCTCTCACTTGAGAACAACTCTCCCCATTGCCCACCAATGCTTTGGCTCCTATCCTCTTCCTCATTTATGGGAACTTTATGCTATCACTTTTACCATCTTTCTCTGTTACAATCTATTATCGATCACGGCTTGAACTACAGATAGTTAAACATACTTAAATCTTTCCAGTCTTAAAAGTTATAAGGAATATAAATAAAGTAAGTAAGTGAGTAAGGAAATCAGTAAGGAAGTGCCCTGAAAATTCCAAAGGGGCCAAAACTCCGAGGACATTTCCACCCCACCTATAAATGAGTGGCTCAATGGCCATGTGACCTGGTTTTGACCAAAGTGATGGCAAGATGGGTTTGCTGTGAATGTTTCTTCTTGCTCTCAAATGACAGACACATGGATGGGTTTAATCTTTTTCTCCCAGTGGACAGGAACCAGGAATGACAGTCCCGACTTCCACATCAGCCATCCTACAATTGCGATATGAACCAGGTTTAGGATGAAACAGCCATGTGGATGTTGGAATGGAGAGATGGAAAACATCTAGGCCTTCCAACATGTTAATGTTGGAAAAACAGGATATAGCATGGTTTCAGGTAGACCTAGTTTGTTCTAGCTCTTGCTCTTACTAACAAATTACTTCATTTCTCTCATTCTCAGCTTCCCTGTAAGATGAGAATAACAATAGTGAGAAGAATGAACATTTGATGAGATCTAATTATGTGCTAGGCACTGTTCTAACTCACTATGTCCATTCATTAAATAGTCACATGATCCTAATTAGATGAACACTCTTATTGTCCATGTTTTAGAGACAGGAAAAAAAATGCTTAGAGAAGTTGTTTCTAGCACAAAGTCACAAAGCTAGTAAAAAACGAAGCCAAAATTCCAAACAGATCTTAGGGTTCTATCCAACTCCAAGTTCTTACTACTTATTTGGAAGGAGGTATAATTTGAGTCTGAGCCCTTACTATCTAGCACAAGGCCAGGACATGGTAGGTGTTTAATAAATGTTTGTTGAACAAATGTGGACTCTTCATATACTTTTTGCCAGCATAGAAATTGGGATTTTCCTTTTGTGAGCAGAGAAATGCTGAGAGCTGATTGGAAAGAACAAGAACTCTGACTGAAGGCAAGTTGTGACTTGTAGTTGGAGAGACTTAATGTCACCAAGCCACCAGTTAGTGGCCTGTTCTATGTCCCTGGAAAGCCAAGCTGTGCTTTAGGCCAACAAGCTAGGAAATTATAAACAGATCTGTAGTACATGGGGCTCTGTTTTTTTTTTTTTTTTTTTATGGAGTCTTGCTGTGTCACCCAGGCTGGAGTGCAGTGGCGCGATCTCAGCTCACTGCAACCTCTGCCTCCCAGGTTCAAGTGATTCTCCTGCCTCAGCCTCTTGAGTAGCTGGGATTACAGTTGCATGCCACCACACCTGGCTAATTTTTTGTGTTTTAGTAGAAATGGGGTTTTACCGTGTTAGCCAGGATGGTTTCGATCTCCTGACCTCGTGATCCTCCCGCCTTGGCCTCCCACAGTGCTGGGATGAGAGGCATGAGCCACTGAGCCCAGCCACATGGGACTCTCTTTACACTCATAAGGAGGGTTGATGCAGGACGACAGTACTTTTACACACTGTACCAGCAGAAGGAGTCTCCATCAAGATGCCAAAAGCATATCCTTATTGTGAGGAACTCCTTATACAATATTATGATGGTCTCCAAAAGAGGAAAGGTAGAATAAACATTATTTGAATTTAGCACTTGATAATTTATGGGTTTAGAGTGTCAGGACATTAGAGACAACCTTGTAATGCTCAGCACAACTTGACCATACAATTTTTAAATTATTAATTATAAATTTCTTATATTAGATAAAGCAATTAAACCAGTGCTGATGAAGCCATGGTGGAGATGGCCGTGGGAGGAGTAGGCCTAATTTTCATGAATGGAGCTGGTGAGAAGCACTAGAAGATGCTGGAATCCTTGTCACGGCCCAGGGTTATTGTAGTTGATGCTACATTCATTCTATTTGAATGATGCACCAAGACCCAATCCCCTTCCTTTGGTTCTCCCTGGACAAGAGCCTTGGCAGAGACTCACAGACATCTAAACTTCGGTCTAGGGGGAGTCATTAAGACCTCATTTGTCACCCATCACATCTATCCCTAAAGGGAGAGTGCAAGGACTATGAAAATATCCTGTCCTGGGATTAGGGAAATAGGCAGTTGGAGCCATTTCTTCCTTGTCTGCTGATCTAAGAAAGAGATTCCTTTTCCTATTTATGTTCTGGTTTTAAGAAATTACTAACTTGATCAGATTGTGCTCATGGATAAGAGACAATAAGAAGATGCTGTCTTTAATTTCTTCGAATAATTTAATATTCAATCTTAATAGATCTTCCGTTATGAAGGATGAAGTAGACAAAAGTTAACTACAGCTTCTGCCTCCATTCTTGGAAAAGACATGCCAGCAATTAGATGCTGGTGGTGAAGGACTCTTTCCACAAGTTATGGGATTACTGTCATAGTCCTTCAAACAACACAGGACTTGATGCTGTTTTAACAGTTTTTGTCTGAAAACTATCTTGATTTTGTATTTCGCCTGTATTGTCCTCTTTTAATCATTCAACCTGGCTGGGATTCAGCAATTTCTGTGTTTCAAACCTTTCAACTGACTTAACCAATTTTAACACCTTTGCTTCTTTCACTTTGATCCTTGAATTAGCTTCCCAGAGATACTCTAAAAGATTTATGATTAAAACTTCTTTCTGGGTAAAAGATTATTATTAATAGTATTTAATTTTAATGTTTCCCATGTTTGCTATCTGCCCTCTTTTTCTTCACAAGTTTAACATAACTTTTTCCCTTATTCTCACATGTCTAAAACATCTATCCCATCATCAATGGTAAGGTCATTTTGTTTTGCTTATTTTTCCCCAACATGTGCAGATCTGGAGAAATGCTATATAACTTCAAAGATAATGCTATTATCATCACATTCACAGTGACATAAGAAAGCTGATGACAGTAACTGCTAGAGTAGGTCTATTATCTGTTTCTCACCAAATCTTTACCTGGCTCTTCTCAGATAAGCTATTAGACATGGGCTTTGGGTCACACAGGTCTTGATCCAAATCCTGGTTGCACTACTTACTAGCTTTGTGGCCTTGGGGAGTCTTTTAAGTACCTTCTATTGGTCTAGATAGGCCAGCTTATGCTGCAGCAAAAAACAATCTCAAAATTCAATGGATTAAAACAAGTAATGTTTATTTCTTGCTTAAGCAAAGTCTGATACAGGTATGGGCAGCTCTCTAGCACAGCTGTTGTCTTCATGATGGCTCAGCATTAGCCATTCACATCTACACTGGTTTCCTGGATCACCATGGCACAAGAAAGGTTAAGTGGAGAATTAAGCATCAACAACTAAATGTTCCTATCCAGGAAAAGCAACATTACTTCTGCTTCCTTTTCACTGTACAGAATTCATATGACCACAACTAATATCCATATGGCAGAGCATAGCTTCTTCCATGTGCGCAGAAAGAAGACAGAAGTGGATACCAATGAACAATTATAATGCCGCATTCCCTAACCCTCATTTTCCTCATCAATAAAATGGCAAAGGATTATTATGTCAAGTCAATAAGAAAATGTATATTAAATGCTTAGAATTAAAACTGCAAACACTCAGATAATTGGGAGTTTTTATTATATATGTTAAAATGTAATAGCATGGACATAACATCTCTTTTGCATGAAGGGAAAGCAAAAGACATGATATTAAGAGCTCTATATGCTATTTCCAATAAAAGCCCCATCATCTACAACTGCTATTTGAGCCACTTGAGTGCAAGATATAACTCATTGCATCATTCAGAGAAAGAGTGAGAAGGACATACACCAAAATATTAGCAATGGTTATCTCTAGTTGTGAAGTTGTAAAAAAATCTAGTTTACTTCTTTATAAATTTTGTTTTTTTCTGGCTTTTCTACCATGAGTATGTATTATTAAGAATAATAGCTTATTACATACCAGACTCCCATTTTAATTCCCACAATATATTATGATTTTGATGTTATCCCAATTTTACATTTAAGGAAACTGGGGCACAGAGAAGATAAGTAACTTGCCCAAATAATGAATGATAGAGTCAGGATTTGTATACTAATCATAAAAAAATATTTTTAATAGTACAACATTATATTTATGACCCCAATATTAAGTGCACAATATGTGCCAGTCACTGTATAAGGGCCTATGGGAGATACTAAGATGAAGAAGATACAGTCTCAAGGACCTTACCGTATCATTGAGGAGGTAAGCCACATATACACACAAAAAAGTTTATGATGCAAGTCTGTACATCAGAGACAATCATTCAAAGACAGAGACATGGTCTTCTTCATATTCAGGACCTGGCATAGAACAGCTGCTGGATACTAATTTGCTGAATGAATAAATGATTAAATGGAATTTCAGAGCATCTAATTTTACTGATGAGAAGATGAAAGTCCAGAGAGGTTTCTTGGCTTGCTAGAATTGCACAGCTATTTAGTGGGTGGACTGAGAGAGCCTGTTAGTCTCCTGCTCTCTTCTACTAGCTTCTCCAGGGGAGAGAGGACCTTTGGGATGGATCAGTCTAAGTAAGCTTCTGCTTTGCCATGTCAGACTTGATGATATCACCCTGATTCACTCTGCATCACCAGGGCCTGAAATGTCTCTTCTCAAGATGATCCATGGCCTCCATGTTGCTTCACTCATGAGCACTTCTCTATCTGCATGGTACTTGACCTTTCAGCAACATTCAACACAGTGACCACTTCCTCCTTCTTGAAATACTTTCTCCTCTAGGCTTCTGTGACAGCACAATGACCCATTTCTCTCTTTTTTCATTGTTCATTCTGTCTGGTCTCCTTTGCTGACTTCTTTTCTAGCTGACCACTAAATACTTGAGCTCCTCAGGGATTAATCTACTCTGCCAACACACTCTACTTAATTCCAACAAGTCCAGCCATTCAACTGTCATCTTTTATGCAAATGAGTTGGAAATCTATATCTTTTCCCTCAGTTCTGGATTCATGTATCTAAATGCTTACCTGACATTTTCACTGAATGCCTAATATGCCTCTCAAATTGGTTTCAAAATCCAAACCTATTTTCCCCCACTCTTCTACATTTCAATAAATGACATCAGGAATCTCCCAGTTGGTCAAGATAATAACCTAGGAATTATTCTTTTGTGATCCCTTCCTTAAATTGTAATGTCCAATCCACCAATAATTCCTCTTTTCTGCCTCCAAAATATGTTCCCAAATTTATTCACATCATTTCTTTCCCACCTCCTCATTCTAATTCTTGCTTGGATAACTTCAATAACTCCTAAATGGCTACCTGCTTCGATTATTGCCCATATGCATTCTCCTCATAACAATGATAATGATCTTTTAACAATGTAAATTAGATTTAATCCCATTTCATTTAAAATACCATCCAGCTTGGAAAAGCTAGCATTTGCCAATCTCTCTGACACTCCACACTCTTCCCTCCCCAGTAGCCTATTTCCCATTTCCAGTCCTCCTGAGCTCCTTCCTGCTGCAGTGTCTTTTGACCTGCTCTTCATCTAGATCCAGGACTAAATGTGTGCCTTTCTTCCCAGCTCTGCATTCAGTAATGTCATGTATGTTAGTGCCTAGAAATTGGCTGTTGTAATTTTACACCATGAAAATCAGCAAACCTACAAATCAAGGCTTTCTTTCTTCTCTTTTGAGAGCGAATTAATCAGGACCCCACTGCTCTTCCTTCAGCTTAACTCAAATGTTACTTTTTCAGTGAGGGTTTCTTTGACTACTGTACATGCAAATGCTATCCCCTTCCACCTCTAGTCAATGTCTAGTCTAGTCACGTTACCTTGCTAACCTCCTTCATAACACACTATTGAAATTATCCATATTTGTTTACTTGATTGTCTCATCCACTAAAATGTGAGCTTTGTGAAGGCAGAGAAAATCTCTGTTTTGTTCACTGCTATGTTTACTGTTCACCTAGAACAGTGCCTGGCTCATGGTAGGTGCTCAATAAACACAGTTTGCGTTTTGAATAATCAACCCCTGTCTTGCTTCCACCAATTATCCTCATACTGACCCTGGTCTGCTCCCTCTGGGTACCCCCTCAACTGTTCTTTTCAAGCTCACTACTCAACCCCTCAACCCTAGAGTCTTCTTTCTCAGATGTCATCATTGCTTATCCCACAGAGCATACAGAGCTCATTGGCTTGCTGACCTCACCTACCTACAGCTATGCACACCATACTATCTCCCTTTCTTCCCACCCTAGAAAATGGCCTCAGCATTCATTAACCACCTGCTATACAAAGATAAGTACCATACTTCTTTTGTTATCAAGGATATGATGGGCTGATGAGGAACAGAGGTCCCTCTTTTTTCCTTTTGAGACTTCTTCCTACCTCCTGTTTATTCTTGGGTCTTGTTCTTACCTAATTATCTTCTTTCTATTCTGTAATTCCAAATTCTTTTGTTCTCAAATGACTACTTTCTCCCCAGCCTATAACCCTGTGCATATCAAGCCTGTCTTACAAACAAGCGAAGAAATTCCTTGACCTCCTCCCATGTTCAGCCTCTGTCTTCTCTCCCTGAACAGTCAACCTTTGCAAGAATCATCAATACATGCTGTCTCCACTTGCTTACCTCCTAGCCTTTCCTCTGGCCACTGAAATCAGGCTTCTCCTGCTACATCTTGACAGAAGCTTCTTCTAATACGAAGCCCATGAGGTTGTTACTTGTCCAAGAAAGTGGCAGAACTTATTTATATTCAGGCAGTTTCACACTAGAATTTCATCTCCTTATTCAATATGCCTTACTGCATCCCTTTCATTTTCACCCAACACTGTCTCCCTAAGCAATCTACTCATGGTCTTGGTTTTAATTTCACTTATTATCCTACTTATTCTAAAATCCGTATTGTCAAGGCAACCTTTTCTCCTAATTTCACCTAACCTACTAAGGTGGAAATCTACTCCACTTATGTACAGACACTTTAGACTCAACTTATCCTGCCAAATGACTTCTTCTATTACATTATCCCACTCTTAATTTATTCATTCACTTAACCAGCATCTATTGAGTATCTACTACCCACCAGTAAGTAATAGGAATATAGAGGTAAATAAAAAAGAGTTAGTCCTTGCCACCAAAGAACCTAAAATCTAATTGGCACAAAAATATATATAAATACATGATTACAATGCAACATATTAGTTACCGTAAGAAGCATAAGTATAGTTTGCTATTGAAGCACTTAGGAGGGACATCTAATCCACTTGTGATTGGATTGTTAATTTGTAGGTCAAGAAAGTGTTGTTTTCATTTAGCATAATTTGACTAAACCATTTGATAAAATTTCTCTTATATATTTTTGAATAAGACAGATATTTGGCCAGAGATGAGTGGCTGAAGGAATATTAATGGGGTGAGTTGATTAATAAATTAATACAAACTTAAGAGAGGTAGGAGTCTTTGATACCAGATCAGGGAGCTCCATATTGAGCCCAACACGATGCAATGTTTTCATCCATGGCTTAAATGAAGACATAAAGGCTATGCTTTTCAGCTTTTCAGATGAAACCAAGCTTGAAGGGAAAACTAAAGTGTTTGTTGATAGAACTGGCAAAAATAACTCTGGACAAATAGGAAGCAGGAAGCAAGATGAGATTTAATTGCAAAGTCCTACATTTTAGATCCAATATTCAAATAGACAAACACTAGCTGTAATAAATATTACTTAACTACATATGAAAAATATATAAAAGCTCTGAAGTATAAGTTAGTTATCCAAGAATTAAAGAAGAAAGGGGGAGGTGTGGCTTTCTCTGTAATACTACATTGGTCAGGCCATACCAGGAGTTTCAGGAGCTACATCAAAGGGGAAAATTGACAAATTGATATGGGTTCAGACACAGTTATCAGGATAATGAGGAACTCCTTAAGGAAATGATAAATCTTCATTTGGAGAGGACAAAAGAGAAGACGTGAGAAGACTCCTCTGTACTTATTCTGTGTAGGTCTAAAGGGCACTACAAATAGGTGGAAGTTAGATGAAGGAAATCTTTGGCTCAGTTAAAGGAAGCATTTTCTAATAATTAGAGATAAGTGACAATGAAATGGGCTGCCTTTTTGAAGAGCTGAATGTTTTAACACTGAAAGTTGCAAGCAGAGGCTGGAGAATATTGGGTGCCTGGTTCAGCTGGTAGTCAGGCTTAATAATATCTAAATGCCCTTCTAACTCTACATATCTTTGGCTCTTCTGGGAGGACCTGAGAAGAAGGAGAGTCACAAACAACACAGTCTGCTAACAGTGAAGGACAGACTTTGCATACATGTACCTTGGAAGGTGCATGTTCTTTGCTCAACCATCTGTGCACACAATTAGCAGCCACTATCAGCGGTGTTATCTTTAAATACAAAACACACGACATGGATAAAATGTGCACAAATACATTTCTGCTTAAGTAGTCAACCAATAAAATAAATGACCATGGGTTAGAATGCCTAAATATATATTTATATGTTTAAATAAGAGACCAGTTCAATTTCAACTCAAGAACACTTTTATAACCCGCTGTGAAAGACAGGGTGGTTTTTAAAAATTGTTTGGTCTTTGTGAAGAGAAGAAGGAAATTAAATGCATAGCACACTATTTAAACAACATCAAGGCTATGATTCAAGAAAACAAAAGGCAGGAAATTCGAAGTTGAGGTGTGATGTGTTCTCCTTCATTCCAGCTGCTATGTCCATTCACAGAGACAGCTGAAAAGAAATGTGGAACACTATGTAGGCACAGTTTTAAAATATATTTACTTAAAAGAAAACATGGCAAAGATATTTCATTCTATTTATGGGGGAAGGGATTAAACACTGACTCATCAGAGTGTCTTAAAAACATTTTACAAGTTCAGAAAATATTTGCCAATTCCTGTTTTACTTACCATGTGTAAATCGGCTGTGTTATTCAGAGACAGATTTTCTAGAAATTGATTGAGTTAAGTGAATCTGTTCGATTTCTCCTGATTTCTAAGGGACTGTGTCAAAATAAAGTATTTGTATCTAGTCTTGTTGAAAGGAGAGCAGAAATTTGAAAGAGAAAACAAAACCTACAGAGAGCATAAAATGCAGGGACAATGCTACTCCTTCTTTTCGGCACTGGTAAAAAGAGAAGGACGAGATGAAGGGATGGGCATATTTGTCTGCTGCCCACTGGATGATGGTATTCTCTTGTAGGATGATGGTTTTCTGTTGTAGCTAAAGATTTTGCTATTACTGATGTGGCCTGAAATCCCTGTCTTGCTTAACAAAGGGATGAGGGGCATGTTTTTAGAAGCCATAGACAGAAATAACGTGGAAGAATAAGAACATGATGGATTTGAAAAGAAAACAGATCAAGAGTCCTGAAACATATGTAGGGATAAGGCCTGAAACAAGGACCAAAGACAGTTTTGGTTTTTTTAAATTAAAAAAAAAAA
This sequence comes from Gorilla gorilla gorilla, assembly GCF_029281585.2. Classification (NCBI taxonomy): domain Eukaryota; kingdom Metazoa; phylum Chordata; class Mammalia; order Primates; family Hominidae; genus Gorilla; species Gorilla gorilla. The sequence goes on from NC_073224.2 coordinate 119,785,798, forward strand.
GGATGCTGTTAACCTGGAAGGACATATGCATCAAGCTGTCCAGTCCTAAGAATGGATTTGCCTTGGTCTATCCAGAGCCTCCATGGGATCCATCAAGCCTCCTTAGCATGATGTTCAAGACCACTCTCAAGCCATCCCAGCCAGCCTTTGATGCTCCTTTCCCTCATCCTGTCAGTCCTATCCTACACAACAGTCAAACTGGATTACGCATGCTTCCGACCTTGCTTATGTTGCCAACTCTGCCTAAGGTGTCCTTCCATCCTCTTCTATCCAACATTTTGTCCGGAGCACCATCTCAAATGCCACAAAACCTTCTCTTCCGTCTGCCCGAAGTCCAGGCAGCACACTGCTTTATTGTTGCTTAATTCCTTATTGTCCTTACATGGAAAACTATACACTCATGGAGGACAGGAAGCATGTCTTTTAGATTATTTGCTCATTCTTACCATATTGTATTTGTTTTCATATCTTCAATAGTTACTAGAGTGCCTGGTGTATAGAAGGAGTGTACTATGCACTTTAGATGAGTAAATGGAAGATAATGATAAGATAACTGAGTTTATTATTCTTTGTAACACCTAATTACAAGTAAAACATTGGTATTATGTTAAATGGTTTTTGTTTCAAATCATTAAAGCAAGTTTCATAAGACAACAGTTTCTTTTTTTTTTATTTCAATAAGTTTTGGAGGAACAGGTGGTGTTTAGTTACATGAGTAAGTTTTTTAGTGGTGATTTCTGAGATCTTGGTGAACCCATCACCTGAGCAGTGTACACTGTATCTAATGTGCAGTCTTTTATCCCTCATCTGCCTCCCACCCTTTCCCCTGAGTCCCTAAAGTTCATTGTATCATTCTTATGCCTTTGCATCCTCATAGCTTAGCTCCCACTTATGAGTGAGAACATACAATATTTGGTTTTCCATTCCTGAGTTACTTCACTTAGAATAATGGTCTCCATCCAGGTTTCTGCAAATGCCATTATTTCATTCCTTTTTATGGCTGAGTAGTATTCCATGGTGTGTGTGTGTGTGTGTGTGTATGCCACAATTTATTTATCCACTCGTTGATTGATGGGCACTTAGGCTGGTTCCATATTTTTGCAATTGTGCTGCTATCGACATGGGTGTGCAAGTATCTTTTTCATATGACTTCTTTTCCTCTGGGTACACACCTAGTAGTGGATTGTTGGATCAAATGGTAGTTCTACTTTCAGGTCTTTAAAGAATTCCCACACTGTTTTCCATAGTGGTTGTATTAGTTTACATTCCCACCAACAGTATAAAGGTATTCCCTTTTCACCACATCCATGCCAGCATCTATTAGTTTTTGATTTTTAAATTATGGCCATTCTTGCAGGAGTAAGGCGGTATCACATTGTGGTTTTGATTCGCATTTTGCTGATCATTAGTGATGTTGAGGATTTTTTCATATGCTTGTTAGCCATTTGTATATCTTCTTTTGAGAATTGTCTATTCATAACCTTAGCCTACTTTTTGATGGGATTGTTTGTTTCTTGATGATTTGTTTGAGTTCCTTGTAGATTCTGGATATTAGTCCTTTGTTTAAGACAATACTTTCTAGACTTCACTTTTTTTAAGTATCAGAATGCCCATCGAAATAATATGTTATAAGCTTTAAAAAAATGAGCTCTTGGGAGGAGTGGGGGATAATTTAGTAACATTGCAGTGCCATGAGGAAGCATTCTAAGAGGGTATACAATGCTGTGGATGCAGAGGTGCACCCCACTTCAAGAGAGGTCCCCACTTCGAGGGAAGAACTTCTCCTCAGCCACATGATGTAGTCATCAGGCAGCCTCTAGCTGTCAGCAACTCAGGGCTGCCTCAGCAGCAGAGTTTCCCTGCTAAAGGTCATGCCCTTCCTAGGACAACCCTCAGGTACTCACTAAGTGAGGCGGGAATATGAAAGCTCTGTTATTTCAGCCACCCTGGTCTGCTCTGCTGGGCCGTATTTGCTCCGGAGTTCTTTGTTGAGTTGACCAGGATTTAATTGGGTCTATAATGTGGCTTGACTTCTCCTTCTCCCCAATCCTGCTTTCTCTCCCTTCCTTTCATAGGTATTAGCACCCCAAATTCTGCCTCAGTAGCTGCTTTCAGAAAGAGAAATCTATTACACATAGGAAGACCTGAATTGTCTTTTCCTGGTTGGCCAGGGGAGAGTTAAGTCAGGGAGTCTCAATTTAGGCTTAAATGTTCTAACCTTTTGTGTCTGGGGTCATACTCACACAAGCTTATATTGCAAAAGATCAGAATATTAGTATTGTATCATTGTGTAGCACAGTCAGATAGAAATAAATGTTAGGACAGCATTTTTTTTTCTTAGTAGGAAAGCATTCAACATTTTACTGTTTTCATTGTTAGGTGTATTATAGGCTGTAGGCTTTTCCTATACACCTTTTATCAGATTGAGGCCATTCCCTTTTATTCCTATGCTGCTAAAAATTTTTATCATGAATAGGTGTGGAATTTCATCAAATGCTTTTTCTGTATCTATTGAGATAATCACAGAGTTTTTTCTATTTTGGTCTGTTAATATGATGATCATTACACTAATCATTTCTGAATGCTAAGTCAAACTGACATTGCTGGGATAGAACTAACTTGGTCTTAATTTCTTATCTATTTTATACATTGCTGGATTGGATTTGCTAAAATTTTTGTTAAGAATTTTGACATCTATATTCAAGCAGTATATTGATCTATATAGTTTTATTCTCTTGTAATGTCTTTGTCTCCTTTTAGTATCAGAGCAAAGCTAGCCTCAGAAAGTGAGTTAGAAATTCTTTTCTCTTTTTGTTGCCCAGGCTGGAGTGCAATGGGGCAATCTCGGCTTACTGCAACCTCCACCTCCCGGGTTCAAGCAAGTCTCTTGTCTCAGCCTCCCGAGTAGCTGGGATTGCAGGCACCTGCCACCACGCCCAGCTAATTTTTGTATTTTTAGTAGAGACGGGTTTTCACCATGTTGGCCATGCTGGTCTCAAACTCCTGACCTGAGGTGATCAGTCTGCCTCGGCCTCCCAAAGTGCTGGGATGACAGTTGTGAGCCACTACTCCTGGCCGGTTTTAATACTTTTTAAAATGTTTGGCAGACTTTATCAGTGAAATCATCTGGACCTAGAAACTTCTTTGTGAAAAAGCTTTGAACTATAAATTTAACTTATTCTTAAAATTTTTGTTATTATTTTTAGATAATGAGCTATTCAAATTATCTATCTTCTTGAGTAACCTTCGGTATTGTGTTTTTTCTTTCAAGAAATTTTTACAGTTCATCTAAGTTGTCAAATTTATTGGTATCAAATTGTTTATAATACTCTTTTATAATCCTTTCAACGTCTTTAGGATATATATTGATGTCTCTCTTTCGGATATATATTGATGTCTCTCCTTCATTCTTGAAATTAGTAATTTGTGTTTTCTCTTTCTCTTTTCTGATCAATCTGGCTACAGTAAAGTGACCAATGTTCCCAGTTTACCCAGGACTGAGAGGTTTCCTGAAATGTGAAATGTTTGGTATTAACACTGAGACAGTCCTAGGCAAGTCATAACGAATTTGTTAACTTAAACTACAGGCTTATCAATGGGGAAATAACCAACTTTTGGTTTCATAGCTTTTTCTGTTATTACTTGTCCATTTTTTTTAATTTTATTGGTTTCTGCATTTACATTATCAGCGTCCTTCAATTTACTTCAAATTTAATTTGCTTTTATTCTTCTTGCTTTTTAAGGTAGAAGTTTAGATAATTGATTTAAGACCCTTCCCCCACTCATATAATCATGTAATGTTGTAAATTTCCCTCTAAGCATTGACTTAGCTGAATCTCACAAATTTCGATATGTTGTGTTTTCATTTTCACTCAGTTCAAAATATTTTCTAATTTCCCTTGTGATTTCTCATTTGACCCATGGTTTATTTTTACTTCTATGGTTTAATTTCCCAATGTTTGGGGATTTCCCAGCTAACTTTCTGTTACTAATTTCTGGTTTGATTCTGCTGCAGTAAAGAATATACTTTGTGTAATTCCAGTTCTCTTGAATTTATTAAGACCTATTTAAGTGTCCAGAGTATAATCTAGGTGAATGTTCTATCTGTATTTCAATATAATGTCTATTCTGCTCTAGTTGGGTGATGTGTTCTATAAATGTTGATTAGGTTGGTTGACTAATAGTATTGGTCAAGTCTTCTGTATCCTTAGTGATTCTTTTGTCTACTTGTTCTATAAATAACTGAGAGAAGAATATTGAAATTTCCAATTAAGATAATGGATGTCTATTTCTGCTTTCAGTTTTATCAGTTTTTACTTTAAAAAATTTTTATCAGGTGTATATATATTTAAGATTGCCTGTCTGCTTGATCAATTAATTGCTTTACCATTATGAAATGCTCCTCTTTATACTTGAAACAATTCCTTTTTCTGACATTCTTATATTCACTTCACACTATTTTTTATTGCTTGTACAGTATACTTTTTCTCATTCTTTTACTTTTAATTTATCAGTGTGTTTATAGTACAGTAAGTATTTCATAGATGATTGATAGCTGAATTTTTCTTTTTTAAAGTCAAATCTGACAATCTCTCCATTTTAATTGGAGTGCTTAGATCAGTTATATTTAACATAATTAGTGATATAGTTGGGTTTAAACCTAACATCTTGTAATTTGTTTTCTACTTTCCCCACTAGCCCTTTATTTTAAAACTTGATTAAGTATTTGTTTATGATTTACGTTTTTTTTCCACTATTGGAAAGGTATAGGCTTTAGCTATACCTATTTGTTTCATTATTTTACTGGTTGCTCTAGGGTTTACAATACACATTTTTGGCTTATTTTAGTCAAACAGTATTATACTCTTCATGTATATTATTTAATAGTGTTATACCCTTCATGTATATTATTAAAAAAACACTATTATTTAATAGTGTTATACCCTTCATGTGTTATACCCTTCATGTATATTACCATCATTTACTTCCCTTTTACCTCTTTTCTTTATGCTATTGTCATACTTTTTATTTTTACATACTTTATAAACATTACATTATTGGCTTTTTTATTATATGTTAAGTTCTAGGGTACATGCGCACAATGTGCAGGTTTGTAACATAGGTATACATGTGCCATGTTGGTTTGCTGTACCCATCAACTCGTCATTTACATTAGGTATTTCTCCTAATGCTATCCCTCCCCCAGCTCCGCACCCCCGACAGGCCCCGGTGTATGATGGTGCCCACCCTGTGTCCAAGTGTTCTTACTGTTCAATTCCCACCTATGAGTAATAATATGTGGTGTTTGGTTTTCTGTCCTTGTGATAGTTTTCTGAGAATAATGGTTTCCAGCTTCATCCATGCCTCTGCAAAAGACATGAACTCATCCTTTTTTATGGCTGCATAGTATTCCATGGTGTATATGTGCCACATTTTCTTTATCCAGTCTATCACTGATGGACATTTGGGTTGGTTCCAATTCTTTGTTATTGTGAATAGTGCCACAATAAACATATGTGTGCATGTGTCTTTACAGTAGCATGATTTATAATCCTTTGGGTATATACCCAGTAATGGGATCTCTGGGTCAAATGGTAGAGATACCATTGACCAGAAATGGTTCCAGATCCTTGAGGAATCAACACACTGTCTTCCACAATGGTCGAACTAATTTACACTCCCACCAACAGGGTGAAAGCATTCCTATTTCTCTACATCCTCTCCAGCATCTGTTGTTTCCTGACTCTTTAATGATTGCCATTCTAACTGGTGTGAGATGGTATCTCATTGTGGTTTTGATTTGCATTTCTCTGATGACCAGTGATGATGAGCATTTTTTCATGTGTCTGTTGGCTGCATAAATGTCTTCTTTTGAGAAGTGTCTGTTCATATCCTTTGCTTACTTTTTGATGGGGTTGTTTATTTTTTTCTTGTAAATTTGTTTAGGTTGTTTGTAGATTCTGGATATTAGCTCTTTGTCAGATAGGTAGATTGCAAGAATTTTCTCCCATTCTGTAGGTTGCCTGTTCACTCTGATGGTAGTTTCTTTTTTCGTGCAGAAGCTCTTTAGTTTAATTAGATCCCATTTGTGAATTTTGGCTTTTGTTGCCATTGCTTTTGGTGTTTTGGTCATAAAGTCCTTGCCCATGCCTATGTCCTGAATGGTATTACCTAGGTTTTCTTCTAGGGTTTTTATGGTTTTAGGTCTAACATTTAAGTCTTTAATCCATCTTGAATTAATTTTTGTATAAGGTGTAAGGAAGGGATCCAGTTTTAGCTTTCTACATATGGATAGCCAGTTTTCCCAGCACCATTTATTAAATACAGAATCCTTTCCCCATTTCTTGTTTTTGTCAGGTTTGTAAAAGATCAGATGGTTGTAGATGTGTGGTGTTATTTCTGAGGCCTCTGTTCTGTTCCATTGGTCTATGTATCTGTTTGGGTACCAGTACCATCCTGTTTTGGTTACTGTAGCCTTGTAGTATAGTTTGAAGTCAGGTAATGTGATGCCTCTAGCTTTGTTCTTTTTGCTTAGGATTGTCTTGGCCATGCAGGCTCTTTCTTGGTTCCATATGAAATTTAAAGTAGTTTTTTCCAATTCCGTGAAGAAAGTGATTGGTAGCTTGATGAGGATGGCATTGAATCTATAAATTACCTTGGGCATTATGGCCATTTTCATGATATTAATTCTTCCTATCCACGAGCATGGAAAATTCTTCCATTTGTTTGTGTCCTCTTTTATTTCATTGATAAGTGGTTTGCAGTTCTCGTTGAAGAGGTCCTTCACATCCCTTGTAAGTTGGAGTCCTAGGTATTTTATTCTCTTTGTAGCAATTGTGAAAGGGAGTTCACTCATGATTTGGCTCTCTGTTTGTCTGTTATTGGTGTATAGGAATGCTTGTGATTTTGCATATTGATTTTATATCCTGAGACTTTGCTGAAGTTGCTTATCAGCTTAAGGAGATTTTGGGCTGAGACGATGGGGTTTTCTAAATATACAATCATGTCATCTGCAAACAGGGACAATTTGACTTCCTCTTTTCCTAATTGAATACCCTTTATTTCTTTCTCTTGCCTGATTGCCCTGGCCAGAACTTCCAACACTATGTTGAATAGGAGCAGTGAGAGAGGGCATCCTTGTCTTGTGCCGGTTTTCAAAGGGAATGCTTCCAGTTTTTACCCATTCAGTATGATATCGGCTGTGGGTTTGTCATAAATAGCTCTTATTATTTTGAGATGTGTTCCATCAATACCTAATTTATTGAGAGTTTTTAGCATGAAGAGCTGTTGAATTTTGTTGAAGGCCTTTTCTGCATCTGTTGAGATAATCATGTGGTTTTTGTCATTGGTTCTGTTTATGTGATAGATTACATTTATAGATTTGCATATGTTGAACCAGCCTTGCATCCCAGGGATGAAGCTGACTTGATCATGGTGGATAAGCTTTTTGATGTGCTGCTGGATTTGGTTTGCCAGTATTTTTTGAGGATTTTCGCATCGATGTTCTTTGGAGAACATCTAAACGTCTAAAATTCTCTTTTTTTGTTGTGTCTCTGCCAGACTTTGGTGTCAGGATGATGCTGGCCTCATAAAATGAGTTAGGGAAGATTCCCTCTTTTTCTATTGATTGGAATAGTTTCAGAAGGAAAGGTACCAGCTCGCTTTGTACCTCTGGTAGAATCTGGCTATGAATCAATCTGGTCCTGGAATTTTTTTGATTGGCATGCTATTAATTATTGCCTCAATTTCAGAGCCTGTTATTGGTCCCTTCAGAGATTCAACTTCTTCCTGGTTTAGTCTTGGAAGGGTGTATGTGTCCAGGAATACATCCATTTTTTTATAGTATTCTCTGATGGTAGTTTGTATTTCTGTGGGATTGATGGTGATATCCCCTTTATCATTCTTTATTGCGTCTATTTGATTCTTCTCTCTTTTCTTCTTCATTAGTCTTGCTAGCGGTCTATCAATTTTGTTGATCATTCCAAAAAAAAAACCTGCTCCTGGATTCATTGATTTTTTGAAGGGTTTTTTGTGCCTTTATCTCCTTCAGTTCTGTTCTGATCTTAGTTATTTCTTGCCTTCTGTTAGCTTTTGAATGTGTTTGCTCTTGCATTTCTAGTTCTTTTAATTGTGATGTTAGGGTGTCAATTTTAGATCTTTCCTGCTTCCTCTTGTGGGCATTTAGTGCTATAAATTTCCCTCCACACACTGCTTTAAATGTGCCCCAGAGATTCTGGTATGTTGTGTCTTTGTTCTCGTTGGTTTCAAAGAACATCTTTATTTCTGCCTTAATTTCGTTATTTACCCAGTAGTCAATCAGGAGCAGGTTGTTCAGTTTCTATGTAGTTGTGCAGTTTTGAGTGAGATTCCGAATCCTGAGTTCTAATTTGATTGCACTGTGGTCTGAGACACAGTTTGTTGTGATTTCGGTACTTTTACATTTGCTGAGGAGCGTTTTACTTCCAATTATGTGGTCAGTTTTATAATAAGTGTGATGTGGTGCTAAGAAGAATGTATATTTTGTTAATTTGGGGTGGAGAGTTCTGTAGATGTCTATTAGGTCTGCTTGGTCCAGAGCTGAGTTCAAGTCCTGAATATCCTTGTTAATTTCCTGTCTCATTGATCTGCCTAATATTGACAGTGGGGTGTTAAAGTCTCTCATTATTATTGTGTGGGAGTGTAAGTCTTTTTGTCGGTCTCTAAGAACTTGCTTTATGAATCTGGGTGCTCCTGTATTGGGTGCATATATATTTAGGATAGTTAGCTCTTCTTGTTTCACTGATCCCTTTAACATTATGTAATGGCTTTCTTTGTCTCTTTTGATCTTTGTTGGTTAAAATCTGTTTTATCAGAGACCAGTAATGCAACCCGTGCTTTTTTTGCTTTCCATTTGCTTGGTAGATCTTCCTCCATCCCTTTATTTTGAGCCTATGCATGTCTTTGCATGTGAGACGGGTCTCCTGGATACAGCATACTGATGGGTCTTGACTGTATCCAATTTGCCGGTCTGTGTCTTTTAATTGGGGCATTTAGCCCATTTACATTTAAGGTTAATATTGTTATGTGTGAATTTGTTCCAGTCATTATGATGTTAGCTGGTTATTTTGCCCATTAACTGATGCAGTTTCTTCATGGCACGTGTGGTCTTTACAATTTGGCATGTTTTTGCAGTGGCTGGTACCAGTTGTTCCTTTCCATGTTTAGGGCTTCCTTCCTGAGCTCTTGTAAGGCAGGCCTGGTGGTGACAAAATCTCTCAGCATTTGCTTGTTTGCAAAGGATTTTATTTTTCCTTCACTTATGAAGCTTAGTTTGGCTGGATATGAAATTCTTGGTTGAAAATTATTTTCTTTAAGAATGTTGAATATTGGCCCTCATTCTCTTCTAGCTTGTAGGGTTTCTGCCAAGAAATCCACTGTTAGTCTGATGGGTTTCCCTTTTTGCGTAACCTGACCTTTCTCTCTGGCTGCAAGGGCAACATTTTTTCCTCCATTTCAACTTTGGTGAATCTGACAATCACGTGTCTTGGGGTTGCTCTTCTCAAGGTGTTCTCTGTATTTCCTCAATTTGAATGTTGGCCTGCATGGATAGGTTGGGGAAGTTCTCCTGGATAATATCCTGAAAAGTGTTTTCCAACTTGGTTCCATCTCCCCATCACTCTCAGGTGCACCAATCAAACATAGATTTGGTCTTTTCACATAGTCCCATATTTCTTGGAGGCTTTGTTCATTTCTTTTTACTCTTTTTTCTCTAAACTTGTCTTTTCACTTTATTTCATTAATTTGATCTTCAATCACTGATATCCTTTATTCCACTTGATCAAATCAGCTATTGAAGCTTGTGCATGCATCATGAAGTTCTCATGCCATGGTTTTCAGCTCCATCAGGTCTTTTAAGGTCTTCTCTTTATTCTAGTTAGCCATTCGTCTACCCTTTTTTCAAGGTTTTTAGCTTCTTTGCAATGGGTTAGAACATGCTCCTTTAGCTTGGGGAAGTTTGTTATTACCGGCCTTCTGAAGCCTACTTCTGTCAACTCTTCAAAGTCATTCTCTGTCCAGCATTGTTCCTTTGCTGGCGAGGAGCTGCGATCCTTTGGAGGAGAAAAGGCACTCTGGTTTTTAGAATTTTCAGCTTTTCTGCTCTGGTTTATTCCCATCTTGGTGGTTTTATCTACTTTGGTCTTTGATGTTGGGGACCTACAGACGGGGTTTTGGTGTAGATGCCCTTTTTGTTGACGTTGATACTATTCCTTTCTGTTTGTTAGTTTTCCTTCTAACAGTCAGGTCCCTCAGCTGCAGTTCTGTTGGAGTTTGCTGGAGGTCCATTCCAGACCCTGTTTGCCTGGGTATCGCTAGCAGAGGCTGCAGAACAGCAAATATTGCAGAACAGCAAATATTGCTGCCTGATCCTTCCTCTGGAAGCTTCGTCCCAGAGGGGCACCCGCCTGTGTGAGGTGTCTGTCAGCCCCTACTGGGAGGTGTCTCCCAGTTAGGCTACACGGGGGTCAGGAACCCACTTAAGGAGGCAGTCTGTCCATTCTCAGAGCTCAAATGTCATGCTGGGAGAACCACTGCTCTCTTCAGAGCTGTCAGACACGGACATTTAACTCTGCAGAAGTTTCTGCTGCCTTTTGTTCAGCTATGCCCTGCCCACAGAGGTGGAATCTGTAGAGGCAGTAGGCCTTGCTTAGCTGTAGTGGGCTCCGTCCAGCTCGAGCTTCCCAGCCACTTTGTTTACCTACTTAAACCTCAGCAATGGCAGACACCTCTCCCTCTTCCTGGCTGCAGCTTCACAGGTCAATCTCAGACTGCGGAGCTAGCAGTGAACCAGGCTCCATGGGGGTGGGACCCACCCAGCCAGGCAGGACCCACCATACCAGGAGAGGATCTTCTGGTATGCCAGTTGCTAAGACCACAGGCAAAGCACAGTATTTGGGCGGGAGTGTCCCGTTTTCCCAGGTAGAGTCTGTCATGGCTTCCTTTGGCTAGGAAAGGGAAATCCCCCAACCCCTTGCACTTCCTGGGTGAGGCGACAGCCCGCCCTGCTTCGGCTTGCCCTCTGTGGGCTGCACCCACTGTCCAACCAGCCCCAGTGAGAGGGACCATGTGCCTCAATTGGAAATGCAGAAATCACCTGTCTTCTGCATCAATCACTCTGGGAACTGCAGACTGGAGCTGTTCCTATTTGGCCATCTTGGAACTGAAGCTCCAGGACCAATACACTATTGATTTTGTTTTAAACCATCCATTTTCTCTTAAATGGATTTTAAAAATCAGAAAATTATCTGCATATTAAGCAGGTGAAATCTTTATTCCTTCAGTCCACAGCAAGGTGCATATTTATAATAGTTGTTTTAGTGTATTTCCTGTTAATTTCATCAACACTGTTTTTTTAGTTCTGCATCTATTAGCTGACTTTTGACCTAGTCATGGGTCATTTTATTTCATTTTTTTTGTATCTTAGCAATATTAGAGTAGATGCTAGATACAGTGAATTTTATATTGTTGAGTGCTGGATTTTGTTGTATTTTAAACAGTGTTGAATTTTTGTTGGCAGGCAATTCAAAGATTGGTTGATTACTTTGGACTGTTTCTATCATGGAAGGGGTAGTGTTTTGTCCTTCCTGCAATAGACACTTAAAATGAATATAGATATGTCTTCCCTGATTGCAATGATTCTGTCAAAAGTGTCATCCATGGACTTACAGAATGCCTTATCCACCGTCATTCTACACAGCATTGCTTTTGGCCAAGGAGCTCTCTTCACAGCTAAAGAAGCGCAGCAGTTGACATATGCACATAGAATTTACAGGCGTTACTATGTTTCCAGCATCCTGAAGCAACTGGCTTGATATAATAAAGAAATGTCCTTTTGAAGACTCCCGTACAGTGCCAGTGAGGCAGCAATATTTTGCAGGGCTGAAGGAAGGTTCTCCAGAAGCTGTATATGCTCTGAATCAACATCCAATATATGGTACTATTTCTCTGATAGCGAGGACTCACAGATTCATGATCAAGGGATGGAAATGGGAGTGGCATCACTCACTATTACCACTAGTGAACAACTAGCAAAACTTTTACTTCCTGTTTCTACAACCTTATGCTCTTCCGTCCCAGAAGTCATAGTTTCAGAGGGAGGAATGCTTCTACCAGTAGACACAACAATGATTCCATTAAACTGGAAGTTAAGACTGCCACCTGGCCACTTTGGGCTCTTCATTCCTCTGAGTAAACAACCCAAGAGGGAAGTTATGGTTTTGGCTGGGGTTATTAATCTGGACTACCCAGGGGAAACTGGACTACTATTCCACAATGGAGTTAAGGAAGAGTATTCTAGAATAGAGGAGAACCTTTAGGGTATCTCTTAATATTACCATGCCCTGTGATTAAGGTCAATGGAAAACTATGACAACCTAATCCGGGCAGGACTATGAGTAGCTCAGACCCTGAGTAATCGAAGGTTTATGTTACCCCACCAGGTGAAGAATCATACCCAGCTGAGGTGCTTGCTGCAGGTAAAGAAAATACAAAATGGGTAGTAGAAGAAGGTAGTTATAAATACCAGCTACAACCACATGACCAGTTACAGAAATGAGGATTACAATTGTCATGAATATTTCCTCTTTATTTTGTTAGAAATACATTTTGTGTGTATATATACATATGTTAGGCAAATATTTTTCTTTTCTTTACTCTCTTATTTCCTTATTATGTAACATAAGATGCATTGACTTTGTATCAGTATTTAAGCATTGTTAATTTTATATTTTAGTATTTAAGCTACAGGATATCAGGAGAAGACTAAACACCACTCAAGGACTACTTCCTTTTCTAGGTAAGGAATTTGTGCATTTTTGGCTATATGAAAAATAGTTGTAACATGTTAAGTGGAATGATTAATGTTATGTTATTATCTTATCTAGAGATTGAATATGCTTTGAGTAGATGCATATGGGTGCCAAGTTGACAAGGGACTGCCTTGTGATGATTTATTTTATGTGTCAACTTGACTGGGTTGAGGGATACCCAGATAGCTGGTAAAACATTACTTCTGGGTGTATCTGTGAGGTTATTTCCAGAACAGATTAGCGTTTCAATCAATGGACTGAGTAAAGAAGATCTGAGCTCCCAATGTGGGCAGACATTATTCAATATGTTGAGGTCACAGATAGAAAAAAATTGCAGAGGAGGGAAAAATTCATTCTCTCTTTTAGAGCTGGAATATCCATCTTCCGCCCTGAGATGTGAGAAAGGTTCAGGTTCTCGGGCCTTCAGATTGTGGGGCTTACACCAGTATCCCCACTACTCTCTGGTCCTCAGGCCTTTGGCCTTGAATGGAGAGTTACATAATTATCTTCCCTGGTTCTTAGGCCTTTGGATTCAGACTGAATTACACCACTGGCTTTTCCGGTTCTACAGCTTGAAGATGCCATATCATAGGACTTCTTGGCCTCCACAATCACATGGGCCAATTCCCATAACAAATCTCCTTTTGTATATTTATATCCTCTGAATCCTGTGCTCTGGAGATCCCTGACTTATATGTTTAAGTTTTGTTACAATAGCATCCATTTTTAGTACCAATGCATATATCAATTAATGTTTGATCAGAGAAGTAATAGCACTTGATTGATATAGAATATGTCATTTATTACAGAGATTTGACCTAATGCAAATTGATCTGACAAAAGAGGTTTTCTCCCTTCATTTTTGCCAGTTACCCACAACTACTGAATAATAAACCCAAGAACAACTTCAGTGTTTGGTGGCCTGTGGCCAGGCTAGGCAGCCATCTCTCTGCTTTGATACGAGCATTCTGCTTCTGGCTTATCCATCTGAAACCACATAGTGCTCTTTGAGAGCAGAGGTGTCACTTGGAGACCGAGTTTGTTTTAAATATAGAGCAGTCATCTCTGACATTGATGTTAGTTATATTTTAAGCCTTGACTATTTAATATTACATTAGAGGTAGTAATCAGTGTAAATAAGAGAAAGCAATTAGAGGCATAAGAATTGGAAAGAAATAAGTAAAAGTGTCTTTAATTTCAGGTAACATGATTATGTATTTGGAAAATATAAAAGAATCAATGAAAAACTATTAAAATAATAAAATAATTTAGCAAGTAGAAAGTTAAAAAATTAACATGAAATCAAAAGCAAATATATATAGAAAAACCAAAGGCATAATGGAAGAGGAGAATCCATTTATGATACCAAATAAGAATATAAAATACTTTGGCATAAAAGCAAAGAGAAATGTCCAAAACCTATAAGAGAAAAACTATAAGCTTCTCCTGAGTGATATAAAAGTAGACCTGAACAGTAAAGACATACCGTGTTCTTGTCTAGAGAGACTCAAATTTGTAAAGATGTCAGTTCTAAGTTCATTTATGCATACAATGCAATCCTAATAAAATGCAACCAGATTGTCTTCTGAACATAGACAATTTCATTATAAAGTTCAGTGGGAAAATAAATAAGTATGGAAAAGAGGAGTATTGAGTTGGTCTTGCCATACTTGACACTAAAATGTACTGGAAAGCCTTTATAATTAAAATAGTTTGATGTTAGTTTGTGAATAGACAGACAGACTAACAGAACAAATGAAAAAAATCTCAAAATAGATCCAACTGCATATGGGTATTTACAATACAATCAGGGCAGCAGCTCAAATCAGTGGGAGAAAAGGTCAACTTTTTAAAAAGTGGTGTTAGAATAATTGGATAGCCACAGGGAAAAAATAAAATTGAATGGAATCCCTCACATTGTACACCAGGATAAATTCCAAATACCTAATACAAATAAAAGGACCAAAAGAAAACATAGTTGAATTCCTCTATAATCTAAGAGCAGTGAAAATTTAATCTAACTCCAGTTAAGGAAAAAGATGGAAATTGTGATAATTAAAAAATTTAAATTTTATATGGAAAATACATCATAAGTAAAATAAAAGATAAGATAAAATAGGAAAAATATTTGCAACTTACATTTATAATAATATAAAGAGTTTATACAAATGCAGAAGAAAAAAGCCAACAATCTTATAGAACGATGAGCTAGAAATACAGACCATTGACCAAAACAGTACAAATAGCTCTTAAGTTATGAGGAGATGCTCAACCCTAAACATAATAAGAAAATTGAAATTTAACTATGCTATCAGATTGGTAAAAATTCAAGTTTAATAACAAATTCTGTTGGCAATTCTATGGGGAAGTGGGAACTCATAAATTTCTAGTGTATCTACAAAAGGTTGAACCCCTATGGAGGACCATAGGTGGAACCCTAGGCACATGTATAAAGGAATGAGGACTCTCCATATACTACCATACTACTTTGGAGTGATCGCCAGAATATATTGTTAAGTAAAGAAAGGCATGGTGAAGAAAAGTATGTATAATATTCCACCTTTCACAAAGGAATGGATGACACATATACATACACATACATATATGTTTATATTTAATGCTTTGAAGTATAAGCCATAACATTTTTCAAATTTTGGTTACTGGATGGGAATAAGGAATGGATAGAGAAGTTAGACTTTTTTGAATTTATGTTCTGTGTAAACTTAAGTTTGAAACCTTGTAAATATTTTAAATATTATAAACATGAATTAAATTTTCAAAAGCAATGTCTAATGATGTGCCTCTATTTGGGCACATAAACATTAAGAAACTATATTCTAGGTGACTTTAAAGCACAGTCATGTGCCTATACCCCAAAGCAAAAAAGAAACTAATATGGGCGCAGTGGCGGGCGCTTATAGTCCCGGCTACTTGGGAGGCTGAGGTAGGAGAATGGTGTGAACCTGGGAGGCGGAGCTTGCAGCGAGCCGAGATCGTTCCACTGCACTCCAGCCCAGGCAACAGAGCGAGACTCCATCTCAAAAAAAAAAAAAAAAAAAAAAAAAAAAGAAACTAATAAAAAAACTTAAAAAAATAGATTATTTTCAGTAAGCTATGATGGCAATATTGTTATTCTAAGACTATGTGCATAATGAGGGACAAAGTAAATTAACAATAATGTGGTGTCATTGAGAAAAAAGATGTTTGCTGTGGGAGAAATGTAAGAGGTAAGAGCAATAAGAACGAGTAGAAACCTTGTAGTCTCAAAGTTGAACTGGAGATATGTATTAGTCCATTTTCATGCTGTTGATAAAGGCATACCTGAGACTGGGAAGAAAAAAAAAGGTTTTATTGGACTTACAGTTCCATAAGGCTGGGGAGGCCTCAGAATCATGGCGGGAGGTGAAAGGCACTTCTTCCATAGTGGTGGCAAGAGAAAATGAGAAATATGCAAAAGTAGAAACCCCTGATAAACCCATCAGATCTCATGAAACTTATTCACTCTCACGAGAATAGCACAGGAAAGACCGGCCCCCATGATTCACTTACCTCCCACTGGGTCCCTTCCACAACACGTGGGAATTCTGGAGGATACAATTCAAGTTGAGATTTTGGTGGGGGCACAACCAAACCATATCATTCTGCCCTGGCCCCTCCGAAATCTTATGTCCTCACATTTCAAAACCAGTCATGCCTTCCAAACAGTCCCCACAAAGTCTTAACTCATTTCAGCATTAACTCAGAAGCCCACAGTCCAATGTCTTATCTGAGACAAGACAAGTCCCTTCTCCCTATGAGCCTGTAAGATCAACAGCAAGTTAGTTACTTCTTAGATACAATAGGGGTACAGGCATTGGGTAAATACAGCCATTCCAAATGGGAGAAATTAGCCAAAACAAAGGGGCTACAGGCCCCATGCAAGTCCGAAATCCAGCAGGGCAGTCAAATCTTAAAGCTCCAAAATGATCTGTTTGACTCCATGTCTTGCATCTGGGTCATGCTCCTCATGATCCAAGAGGTGGGTTCCCATGGTCTTGGGCAGCTCTGCCCCTGTGGGTTTGCAGGTTACAGCCTCCGTCCTGGCTGCCATCATAGGCTGGCATTGAGTAATCTGTGGGTTTTCCAGGTGCATGGTGCAAGCTGTCAGTGGATCTGCTATTCTGGGGTCTGGAGGATGGTGGCCCTCTTCTCACAGCTCCACTAGGTAGTACCCCAGTAGGAACTCTGTGTGGGGGCTCCAACCCCACATTTCCCTTCCACACTGCCCTAGTAGAGGTTCTTCATGAGCACACTGCCCCTACAGCAAACTTCTGCCTGGTTATCCAGGTGTTTCCATACATCTTCTGAAATCTAGGCAGATTTCAAACCTCAATTCTTGATTTCTGTGCACCCGCAGGCTCAACACCATATTTCCATGTGCTGCCAAGGCTTGGGGCTTGCACCCTGCAAAGCCACTGCCTGAGCTGTACCTTGGCCCCTATTAGTCACAGCTGGAGCAGCTGGGATGCAGGACACCAAGTCCCTAGGCTGCACACAGCATGGGGACCCTGGGCTCCACCCACAAAGCCATTTTTTCCTCCTATTTCTCCAGGCTTGTGATGAGAAAGGCTGCCACAAAGACCTCGGACATGCCCTGGAAACATTTTCCTCATCGTCTTGGGGATTAACATTGAGCTCCTTTTTACTTGTGCAAATTTCTGCCGCAGGGTTAAATTTCTTCTCAGAAAATGGGGTTTTCTTTTCTATTACATTGTCAGGCTGCAAATTTTTGAAACTTTTATGCTCTGCTTCCCTTATAAAATGGAATGCTCTAACAGCACCCAAGTCACCTCTTGAGTGCTTTGCTGCTTAGAAATTTCTTCTGCCAGATCCCTGAAATCATCTCTCTCAAGTTCAAAGTTCCACAAATCTCTAGGGCAGGGAAAAAGGCCACCAGTCTCTGCTGAAACATAACAAGGGTCACCTTTGCTCCAGTTCCCAACAAGTTTCTCATCTCCATCTGAGACCACCTCAACCTGGATCTTATTGTTCATATCACTATCAGCATTTTTGTCAAAGCCATTTGACAAGTCTCTAGGAAGTTCCAAACTTTCTCTCATTTTTCTTCTTCTGAGCCCTCCAAACTGTTCCAACCTCTGCTTGTTACCCAGTTCCAAAGTCACTTCCACATTTTCAGGTATCTTTTTAGCAACACCCAACTCCCAGTACCAATTTACTGTATTAGTCCATTTTCACACTGCTGAGAAAGACATACCCAAGACTGGGAAGAAAAAGGTTTAATTGGACTCACAGTTCCACATTGCTGGGGAGGCCTCAGAATCATGGCAGGAGGCAAAAGGCATTTCTTACACGTCAGCAGCAAGAGAAAATGGGAAAGAAGCAAAAGTGGAAATACCTGACAAACCCATCAGATCTCATGAGACTTATTCACTAGCACCAAATTATCACTGGAAAGACTGGCCCCCATGATTCGATTACCTCTTACTGAGTCCCTCCCACAGCACATGGGAATTCTGGAATATATAATTCAAGTTGAAATTTTGGTGGGGGCACAGCCAAATCACATCAACGTGTCTGTGTAAATTCATGATTTTTCTAGCTCACCAAAAAGACCTAGAGGCTGTGAGCAGCTCAATAACAATGAGCTCCCCTACGGCCAAAAAGATTATCTCTAAATACTATTTCCCACCAAAAGAAACCAGGGCTTCTTGGATAAATAAATGGCTGATTTGAGGTGTGGGGTAGGAAATATACAAAATGAGTCTGAAAAGTCTTGTCATACCAAAATGCAAAAGTACCCATCAGCAACTACTAGTAGAAATGGCTTAGGAGCCAATTAAATAGTCTCCCTTTGGATGAAGGGGAACAATCAAAGCATCAATACAGATAATATCCACAATAGAATAAAATACATGAAATGTGTCAAATCCATGCATATATGATAATAGTTTAAATTATTTTTCATTGATTCCCTCTAAAGGATATTAGAAGACCTACTTAATATTTTTAAAACTGGGAAGTAAAAGAAAACAATCAAGTATTAATTCTGCCATTCCTAAAAAAAAACTGTAGCTTAAGGTAAATAAATAATAGATGAGGAAAAGTTTGCCTTTTAAAAGTATTTCTGTTAATACTTGAAGAAGAAATGATGGAATTAGAATTTCACCAATTTGCAAAACTTAATGAAATAATGCATCTAGACAACAATCATCAATGGTCAAAAACAGGAGACAACCAGACATCTTGTACCTCCTGGTGGAAACACAGCACTTCCTATATAGTATTTTTAAAAAATATTAATCTAATCCAGCTTCCAGATCTAACTAGCATTTGAAGGATACACAGAGAACAAAGTAACATGTTAACAAAAACCATGAAGATGCAATAGACTATGGGAAACTGTAAGTTAAACAATGTGGTTTTACAACAATAACAAAGTGTAATTTTTTTTAAAAAAAAAGCAATGGAAAAGGAACATTTTTAAACATATAGTAAAAGAAATTCAAGAGATATACTAATCAATTGAAAGTGTTGGCTTTATTTAGATCCCATTTCAAACTTCCAACTTAGGAAAAGTTTAAAAATAAAAAGAAACATGTATAGAACATTAAAGGACATTTGATAATATTAAGGAATTATGTTGGGTGTGTTTGTGATGATGGTATTGTGATTGTGTTTAATAAGGAATCCTTGTCTTTAGGAAGTATATACTAAATTATATAGATGAAAATTTTAAAGCATACAATAAAATCAGATCATAAAGTAAAAACATTTTATAGATAAAAATTATTCTAGAAAAATCCTTTAAATTGTCCAAAAATACAGAACGAAGTCTATCATCTTTAAATAAATCTAATGGTTTTACCCTTACTCTTGGAACAAATGAGTGTTTCTATGTTCCAAATGAAATAGAAGGCATATATTTAGGAGCCAAATTGCATAGAAATGTGTATTATTAAATTCTGAAATCACAGGCAGTGAGGGCATATAGTTGAATTTATAAAAGTTAAATGTGCATCTGATGGGACCCTACTGTGGCAAATGCTAAACAAGGCATTCTATCCTCGCACACTACCACATAACTCACAACATACGGCAAAGCACTTGTGGCAGGAGGGTGGTAAGTGGGAGGGAGAGGGAGTGGTTCAGGCACTTGACCTACAAGCTCCAAGGCAAGGGAATAGTCAGGGTGAGAGGCAACATTTGGCATCCAGGTCAGAGCAAGAACAAGTCTCAGCTTGGGCCATCCTGATGGGTAAAGACATTCATTCATTCACTCACTCACTCATTTTTAAAACTTTTATGGAACACTGTGTGCTTGACACTATTGTACATGATGAGGATACAAAGATGAACACGTGATCCCTTTTCTGTCTTTGCTCACAGTCAAGTATGGAGAAGAGATAAGTGGATTAGTGATTGCAGTGCAACTTAATGAGTACAGATATGTACACATTATATGATGGCGTATTATACATTATACACATCCACACCTGGGTAGGCTTCCAAGAGGAGGTGATGGTCAAGATAAGCTTTGGAGCATGAATAGAAATCAATACAGAGGAGAGTTGGGGACAGAGGGAAAAATGAGTATGTATTTGAGAGCCTGCGCACAAAGAGGCCAAAGGTAATCTGGGAAAAGCAACATCTGAGAAATGCAAACAACTTGCTGTCCAAGAAAAAGATAATAGATTTGTGTCCTACGGGAAATTTCAGTCCTGTGTATTGAAACAAAAGTAGGAACTCCACTCCTGATAGTAGGTTCTCAGATCATAGCAGTGTCAAAGTCCAGTTATCTAAACTAGGGTTTAGGGCAGGGGAAAACTGGCAGAGGCCTGACCTGCACTGCATTATGGAACCGGAGCTGCTTTCCTCCTTCATTCAACAAGTATTTGCTGGGTACCTACTCTGTGTCAGGCACTGTGCTAAGTGCTGGGAATATAAAAGCGAACGTCGTCCCTGCCTTCAGCTTGAATACCTCTTGCTGCCTGCAAGATGGCAGGATGAGCTTACTGAGTCTTACAATAGGTCTGATTCTGTTGCTGTGCTTAGAAGTATTAAGTACTTGGTATTAAGAGCTTGTGGTTATGGATCAAGTGGATCAGCCTGGGGAAAAGTCAGGGTTCAGATTGGAAGCCCAAAGCTGGCAGGGCCCACCAGAAAGGGATGGGGAAAATTAGGACCTGTTGAATTCCCATTTTCACACCGACTTTTGTGCCCAACTTGTAACTGATAAAAGTAGGCTCTGGTTCGTTTATTGTTAACCATGGATACAGGCAGTCCTGGTGATCTGGGCTTTCTGTCAGCCTGCTACATGGATGAACAAGTCACTGGTGGAAGAAGCTTGTGCTCGTAGGCATTGAGGTTGTGTTTAGAACCAAAAGCTTCCCTTCTCCTTTCTCTCACTTGTTTTTGGATTCTAGCCTGTCCAGTAGTGGGAGTCTCTACCACCAAGGTTAGAATTGTGGCATTGCTCAGGGCTAAGGGTTGGCCTCAGGTATGTGAATGCTTGCTATATCTTGGTGATTTCCCAGTCCTGCTGAATGTCCTGAGGAACATGAGGAGAAGAACTTTTTCTGATCTGCCCTCCCTCTTCTCCTCTGCAGTGGCCTGAATGTTTGTGTTCCCCCAAAATTCCTGTGTTGAAATCCTAACCCCCAAGGTGATAGTATTAGGAGGTGGGGCCTTTGGAGAGTGATTGATTAGGTCATGAAGGTGGAGTCCTCATGATTGGGATTTGTGACCTTGTAAGAGATCCCAGAGAGCTACCTAACCCCTTCCACTATGTAAGGACATAGCAAGAAGGTGCCATCTCTGAACAAGGAAATTGGCCCTCACCAGACATTGAATATGCTGCTGCCTTGATCTTGGACTTCTCAGCCTCCAAAACTGTGAGCAATAAATTTCTGTTGTTTATAAGCTACTCAGTCTGTGGTATTTTGGTATAGAAGCCCAAATGAACTAGGACATCATCTATAATATCAAAAGCCTAATGAACTTTCAAAACCACCTCTTCCATGGAACATTTAATAATAACCATCTGTTTATCATTTAATCATCCTTCCATCTATCAATCCATCCACTCACTTATTCAACAAATATTTATTAAGTATCCACTATGTGGTAAACCTTGATCCCTACTGCAAGGAGCTTAACCCCTCCAGCCTACAGGGATCTCTTTTTCTGACCTGCTTTAGTTCTCTTTGGATAGTTAGTCCCCCATTACCTCCTACTGTGACTCAACTTTTCATAGATTTATGACTTGTCTCCTGGTATAGTTATAAGCACAGCCTACAACTGTGTCTGATACTGTTCTGATATCTATCACAGGGCAAGGCCAGCATCCTGGACTTTATTGAACACACAGATAGTGTTCAATCCGTGCTTTTGAATGAATGCATGCAGGCACAAATATCTGCCCAGGTAGGAGTGGAAGGTTCCATTGGCGATTGTACTGGGGCTTTGAGACACTGACTCACCCCCTTCCCTAGCAGGCCTGCACTGGCCTGTGGATGAGGACTGAGAAATGAGGTGCTTTGCACAACGATAAGAACTGAGAACAAGGAACACAGAGTTATAATAAAACTTAAAAAAAAAAGTGAAACCTGGCATAGTGGCTCATGCCTGCAATCCCAGAACTTTGGGAGGCCAAGGTGAGAGGATTGTTTGCGTCCAGGAATTCAAGACCAGCCTGGGCAACATAATGAGACTCCTGTCTCTACACAAAATAAAAATAAAATATTAGCTGGTCATGGTGGTGCATACCTGTAGTCCTAGCTACTCAGGAGGCTAAGCTGGGAGGGTCACTTGAGCCTGAGAGGCTGAGGCTGCAGTGAGCTGTGATCATGCCACTGCACTCAGCCTGGGCAACAGAGTGACAGCCTCTCTAGAAAAAGGTGAAATCTGACTCTTAACATCCTTATTGAGGATCAGTGACTGTAGCTGTTTTGTCAGAGTGCCATAGGGGCAGGTGACATCCTGCCATGTCATCAGGCTCTTACTGCAATCTGATTGGTTCTAGACCAGAAACTCTCATATGACTACAAGCTGAGGCAGGGGAAAAAGGGTGGGGTGTCTTAGTCTTGATTATCAAAACCATCAAACTTGTCTGTCTTGCAGCGCTATAGAATCTCAGGATCTCAGGTCTTGGGCACCATTTCTCACTTGTGAATTTCTGTGCTTCTAAACTGTGATAAAGGCTAGTCTTTAGTTTTTAGCAAATTCCAAGTAGAATAAGTTGGGATGCCCAGCCTTTATCTAATTCACTCTTCCTCCCCTCTTTTCACCTTAGCAGCAACCCCATTTTTAGCCATGGTGCCAGCAGTCTGACGAAAGAATCTGATAGATTTATTTGTACTGAGGTATAAAAGACACCTGCAGGTATGGCTACATTTAGGATGAAATCTTATGATAGAGAAATGAGAATCTACCAGTGGAAGCTCAGATCATTACTTGGCAGTAGACATGTAAGAAACATTTAGGGAAAACATAAAGTGCCTCTAAAATTACACTAATTGTCAGTGAATTGGTATGTCTGATCTTCCATCTCTCCTTACCCTTGATATCAGGCAGCTCATCCTAACCTCAAATCTTTTTAAAAACCAACCTCTTAATTTTCACTATTGAGAAGAGTTGAGTAATACACAAAGGGCACAATTTCAGATACTTCTTTTTCCCAAATGCTTCTGTTTCTAGAGTGTGATCATGTGGGTCTTTAACACAATTGGCTAGAAATGCTGAGGTTGTCAAATTTCAAAACAGAGTTACTTTTGCTGACTTAAAAGATGAACACATGCCATAAAATCAGGAGCTGTTCAGTTATCTAGTGAATTTAGGGTCATTCTAACTGTCTACATTGATAATTCAAGGCAGCAAAGTTGTCACAGTATGATTTATACTCATTGGCTGCCAGGATAATTCTGAGCTTACGAGGGGAGTGGTCAATTCTATGAGTACTGGAAATCAGAAAATACTTCTTGATTTGAACTCCTGACCCTGGAAAAGGGCCACTTTTCCCATGAAGTGTTTCCTGACTTCCAATTGACCACCCCCCTCATTGGGACACTCAACAAGGCCCCTTCCGCTAGCCTGTGAATAATCCCTTAGGCAGGGATTGGGTGATGTATATTTGTGTCCCTCATGCTTACAAAATATCGGCACAAATGGAATACAGCAAAATATTTGTGAATGAATAAATTCAGCCTCATTCACTCTGGTAGGTGATCACATCCTTTGTGGGTTGAATATAAGTCACAGAAACTTTGACTAAAATCACTGTTATATCTTCACTGGTGTCACCCACTTAAGGTGCTGGGTTACAGGTATGTATAGAGCAAGCTGAAGGGCAGGGACAAGGGTATGCTATCAATTTCAGCTTCCCAGATTACAGGTCAGACAAAGGATCCAGTGTATTTTGTCATGCTTGGTTTGCCCGAGTTGATCAGAGCTCCAGGAACCTGTAAGGGAACACTCCAGATGCATTTATTTTAGTATTTATTAAGGTAGATAACTCAAATTTAAAGTTGAACTATTCCTTGCTGTGATTATGCAGAAACCTGGGGCTATACTTTATCTTATTCAAAATAATAGAATTCACTAGCATTGAGATAGTTCCAGTCAAGCAAGGATATTAAAACACCTCCTCCTGCCAAACACAACACACAGCATGAACTCAGAGCCAATATGCTAAGACACTGAAAACAAACATGGGCAGACAGACAGACAGCAATGTACACTGTGTATAGCATAGATCCGCTTGGATAGCTGAAGCCCTCTGCATCTCCGCCAAGAGGGAGAATGTTACAGGATGCTTTTGCCACTTAATCAAAGAGGTGGGGCTGCCCATCCTCTCAGGCCATGGACCTGGCCCTTCTTTACTGAGCAGAGCTCAAATCCACTGAATGCTACTCCTGCCCCACCAAGTGACCTTTGGCCTCAGAGTAGCCAGCTCCTCTGGAATGATCTGAAAGTTGCTCTGGCTGGCCCCCATTTATGGGAAATTCCTTTCCATGAGTCTCAAACTCAGTTTGTAGTTGGACCGCCTGTGGTGACACTTGGGGAGGCAGTGATGGCCACTCCTTTTTCTTCTTGAGTGAAGGAGGAAAGGAGCTGAGAGGGGAGAAAGAGACTCCACTCTGAATGACAAGGATCTGAGGCCACTTTGAGTTGCTACCAGAGCCACAATTGGTGGGTTCTTCTCTGTGCCAGGCACTTTACATCCCTACTTCACTTTATGCTTTAAACAACTGTGTAAGCTAAGTATTACTATTCCCATTCTGCAGATGAGGAAACAGATTCAGAGGCATTCAACAGCCCACCCCACTTATTCAGCTGCTAAGAGGCTAACTTCTGACATCAATGCTTAGCCCACTGCATGATGCTGTCCCCTCTCACTGAATGCTGTGTTCCAGAGGAAATCTCCCTCCAGACTGAGCTCCTCCATGCCCTCAGGACAATTGAGAATGGAAGAGATAATTCTTGGGCCACCACTGGCATGGGAAGAGGCCCACCTCCCAAGCTTGGAGTTCTAGAGGATGACTTCATTCTCCATCTTCATTCCTCTGTTGTACAGCGCGGCTTGGCTTAAGATAATGGGAACAGATGTTAAGGCTGACCCACCAGCCCTCAGAGTCTGCGATCCTGGTTGGGGCTGCTTTCTACGCACTCAGAACTCTGCTGGAACCAATCTTGTTAAAATATAACATTTGTTTACCTAACATAAATCGTTATAATAGGTTTTTTCTTTACAGCAACATGTCCTTCACTGTGCTAGGGAAGAAAGGGCTCATAATGGCCATCCTTGGTTCTTAGATATTTTCTGAGGAACTACTTAGTAACTGAAGGAACAATAGCATTGTAAAATTAGTCTGTTAACAGCAGCAGCATTATTATAAGAACCTTAATCTCATATTTATCCTGGTACAACATCATTTAAACAATATAGAAAGAACCACACTAGCCACCAGGGCCAGACAATGACTTAGATAATAAACTATTTCCAAATTTTTATTTCTGCCTTTTACTGGAACTTTTCTATCCTAATTATCCATATACTTTAGCTGATATTTGATGCTATGAGTGGGTTTTTATTTCAATATCCTCAATGTATTCCCACTAGGAAGCTATTTTTACTATTTTCTGTAATTGGACTGTTAAAATTTCCTATGCAAGAAAATTAGCATTTTTCCCATAGTTTTAAAAAAAGGCAAACCCTGTTTTTAATAGGAGACCTCAAAGAAGACACTTGTGCTTCTGATTTATTATGACTTTTTCTGGCTCATTTTAAAAATACCCATTACTGAAAGGCCTCTAGTATATGTCCATGTTAAAAAATGGTTAAATTAGTTGTAGTTATTTTTATTCTTATATCTAGTTCCAGTTAAATTATATGTCTAAACATAATTAAATTGTGTAAGAAGTTATTAAAATAGTTAAATTTCAGAAGTTAAAATATAAAATCTTCATGAAAGAGAAAAGCCAAATAAATAGTGTCAGAGAATCCTTAAGCCCCAGAGCCTGCCCTGTAGGTCAAGAAGCAAGAGGGGAAATGAGCTGATGAGAATCCTCTAAAGACATCCCTTTGTCTTCCTGAAAAAGCCAGTGAGAGCAGGTGACCAGTGGACCTTCAGAGCCCTGGGATGCTGTGCCCAAAGTAAGGATCAACTTGATATCATGGTCTGAGATGCTCAGTAAATATTTGTTTATTTTATTTAGAGAGCTGGGACCTACCATGCTCAGATTCTGAATAAGAAACATCTTGCCTTAGAGCAATAGTTTGAATTGCCCTTGTATTTAGCAAAGGAAATGCAGCCTTTAGAGGGCAAGCTAATATGATGGAGACAGTTGGTAATTAGACCACTTTGAAATAGTTCTTGTTACACAGAGCTCTTATTTTGACGCAAATCAATGCATCACTCTTACCCTTTAAACTCTCCCCGTTTCCTATCAGTCCAAATCACAGCATGACCTTTAACAGATTCTCAGTCTGAAATTCCCTCTTCCTTGCTTGGCTGTTCTCTGTTATGTGGCCACTCTCTGTTATAATAACGTATTGATGTTGGCTCCCAGCATAGTGACTATTTCACAGACCATTGTAACCAAAGAATTGCAGACATCCCTTGAAGATATTGCAAGTTCAGTTCCAGACCATCATAATAAAGTCAATATCACAATAAAGTGAGCCACACATTTTTTTTTCTCAGTGCATTTAAAAGTTATGTTTACACTGTACTGTAGTCTATTAAGTGCACAATAGTATCATGTCTAAGAGGAGTCATAATTTTTTGCTGGTGGAGGGTCTTTCCTCTATGTTAATAGCTGTTGACTAATCAGGGAGGTGGGTGCTGAAGGTTAGAATGGCTGTGGCAATTTCTTAAAAGAAGACAACAATAAAGTTTGCACCATCTATTGACTCTTCCTTTCATGAAAGATGCCTCTGTACTATGCAATGTTATTTGATAGTATTTTACCCACAGTAGAACTTCTTTCAAAATTGGACTTAGCCCTCTTAAACCCTGCCACTGCCTTATCAACTAGGTTTATGTAAAATTGTAAATCCTTTGATGTCGCTAAAGATGTTCACAGCATCTTCACCAGGAATAGGTTCCATCTCAAAAAACCACTTTCTTTGCTTATCCATAACATGCAATTGCTCATCTGTTCAAGTTTGATCATGAGATTGCAGCAATTCAGTCTCATTTTCAGGCTCTACTTTAATTCTAGTTCTCTTAATATTTGTACCACATCTGCAGTTACTTCCTCCACTGAAGTTTTGAATTCCTCAAAGTCAACCATGAAGGTTGGAATCAACTTCTTCCAAACTCCTGTTAATGTTGATATTTTCACCTCCTCTTATGAATCACAAATGTACTTCATGGCATCTATAATGGTGAATCCTTTCCATAAGGTTTTGAATTGAGTTTGCTCATATTCATCAGAGCAATTACTGTCTATGGAAGCTATAGCCTTACAAAATTTATTTATTAAATAATAAGTCTTGAAGTCCATATTTATTTCTTGATCCATGGGCTACAGAATGAATTCTGTGTTAACAGGCATGAAAATAACATGAATTGGCTTGTACATCTCCATCAGAGCTCTTGGGTGACCAGGTGCATTGACAATGAGCAGTCATATTTTGAAAACATCCTTTTTTCTGAGCAGTAGGTCTCAACAGTGGGATTAAAATATTCAGTAAACCATGCTGTGAACAGATGTGCTATCATCCAGGCTTTGTTGTTCCATTTCTAGAGCACAGGCAGAGCATATTTAGCATAATTCTTAAGGGACCCAGGACTTTTGGAATGGTAAATAAGCATTGGCTTCAACTTAAAGTCACCGCTGCTGCCCCTAACAAGACAGTTCTCCTGTCCTTTGAAGCCAGGAGTTGACTTCTCCTCTCTAGCTATGAAAGCCCTAGATGGCATCTTCTTCCAGTATAAGGCTATTTCATCTACACTGAAAAACTGTAGTTTAGTGTAGGCAACTTCACTAATTGTCTTCGCTAGATCTTCTGGATCACTTGCTGTAGCCTTTACATAAGGCCTTGCTCCTTCATTTTACACTTTCATGTTATAGCAACAGCTTCTTTCCTTAAACCTCATGAATCAACCCCTCCTACTTCTGACTTCTCTTGTACAGCTTCCTCACCTCTCTCAGTCTTTACAGAATTGAAGAAAGTTACAGCTTGCTCTGGATTTGGCTTTGGCTTAAGGGAATGTTGTTGCTGGTTTAAATCTTCCATCCACACCACTAACACTTTCTCCGTATCAGAAATGCGGCTGTTTTGCTTTCTTATACGTGTGTTCACTGAAGCGGCACTTTTAACTTCCTTCAAGAACTTTCCCTTTGCATTCACAACTTGATTGTTTGGTGGAAGAGGTCTAGCCTCCTATTTTGGCTTTCAACATATTTCCTCATTAAGCTTAATCACTTTTAGCATTTGATTTAAAATGAGAGACATATGACTGTTTCACTTGAACACTTAGAAGCCATTGTAAGGTTATTAATTGGCCTAATTTTAATATTATTCTGTCTCAGAGAACAGGGGGGCCCACAGAGAAATGGGAGAGTGACTGGTTGGTAGAACAGTCAGAACACACACATTTATCAGTTAAGTTTGCTGTCTTATATGGGCACCTCAAAGCAATTACAAAAGTAATGTCAAAGATCACTGATCACAAATCATTATAAAGGATATTATAATAATGAAAAAGCTTGAAATATTGCAAGAATTACCAAAATGTGTCACAGAAACATAAGTGAGCACGTGCTGTTAGAAAAATGGCTCTAATAGATTTGTTTGATGCAGGGTTGCCACAAACCTTCAATTTGTAAAAGTGCAGTATCTAAAGCAAAGCTTAATAAAATGAGGTATGTCTCTATTTGAAACAACTCTTTCTTGAAAGGAGTCCAGTTGGAAGACCTTCGTCCTGATTTGGAACAAATAGTCCTGAAAGGAGACTGCTATATTGAGTCCTGGGAATCACATAGGCGATTAAGGCTCATTGCTAGGGCCACAGATGACCTGTTTGAGGGAGTATTTTCCCCAGTCCACCCTACTACCATGCATGCCACACACAAATGTGTGCATACACATTGCACACATATACGTTTAGAATGCAGCCAAAGTTTTTCACCCTTTGCCAAAAATACTTGCCTCTTGCCTTCTTTTCCTGCCTTTCTGCCTACTCAACAAATACCTACTCATCTTTCTAGATTCAAGCTCAAGAAATGTTTGCTCTATAAACCCTTCCCTGGCCTCCTCCATCCCCTGTGCTGGACCTGGCTAGTACTGGCTGTCAAAAGCTGCTTGTGTGCATCTCTTCCCATGTCCTTGTTAGTAATTTCACTTTGGTATCTTGACATTGACCATGAAGGGAGCATTTATTCCAAGGAAATCAGCAAATGCTACAAATCAGTGCTTTTTCTTTCCCCAAAGAGCTAGTTTTTACACATTTACCAGCATCCTACTGGATGCAACCCAGTGTTTGACATTACAGAGAGAGAAAACACTCTATGGTAGTGGAACAAGGATTCTAACATGAACTGGAATTCACTGCTAGGATCACTGTATGTTTCCTTCATGTCTCAAATATCTCAGATAAGGACTTTCTATCCTTTTCTGTCTTCTCTGGTCTTTTCTACTAATTCCAGTGCTCTATTTCTGTGTTCAGCTGTGGGGTCTTTAAGTTTGAGGGCAACAGCTTCTGTTTGGGCAACATTGAAGAGAGGAAATGCTCCCTAGAAAAGATGCATTTTGAGGGAGCAAGCAGGACAAGCAGACGGTGAGGAAAGACAAAATGGTAGGCTGGGAAGAGTGGCTAGGAGAAAGGGTTGGTGTAGAAATTTGTAAGCCCTGCAAAGCCAAGGTAGGAAAATGTAAATATCTGATGCTTTGACCTCTCTGTAGGTAACAGCCCTAACCCACACGAAGACTATCTCATCTTTCAAGATGGAGGGTGCCTAGTCTGTATTCTGTTATTAGCTTCACTTCCTTAGCTAAGGCAAGGATTGGGACTAGGACTGAGTCTTGTGTGTTGTGGGAGGGGCAGGCAGCTGTCAAAGAGGTGCCAGCTAAGCTGTCTGGGAGCTAAGCCATAATTAAATGATAGGACAAATGTCAAATTTCAACAAGTGAAGCTCAGGAGAATTATCCGGATATGTTTATATCCCACATGAAAACACAGTACTAATCCCTACACAGGGAGTTGATAACAGATACCAGGAACTTACTGAGATTCTCTAACTAAGGAGTTTAAAGCCAAGCTAACACAATTTGAAAGGTGTTGAAAGTTGGGACTTTTATGAAAATTACTTTATTTAAGATACACAAATTATTGCCAAGTGAACTCTGATGAGATTTCTCTGAAACCACCAGGTAAAAAAAATGAAAGAGGGACCAAAAACCAGTAAAATTTTGAATATAGTTGAAGATTTATCTTTTACAATACTAGATCTCAAATGAACTCAACATTAGGGTGGGACAGTGATAGTCACTGGGGTTGGTATTTCTAATAAAAGTGAAATTATGTGAGCAATCCATGGCCCTTAGTAGTATTTATTTTTTAAAGCTCAGATAGTTGTTTATATATTTTCCTTTATTCCATGTTCCTAAAGCCAATTAGTCATGAAGTGGTGTCTCCCCACTGTCTTGTTTTGCAGCATGTTTGCCTTCAGTCTGATAGTTGGTGTTCTGGCCCTGGGGAGGAGGTCAGGGGGCAATCTACTTCCCAGAATTAGGTTTAAAAATGTTTTTCTCTCTCCTTGGTTTGTGGCTATCATTAGCAGGGCCAAAGACAGGATTATGTTTTTGAGAAATGCATTCCTTTCTACCCAAACCGGTGCTACCTATTAAATGTCATTTTCAGCCTTGAAGGAGAAGCCCGAGACATTAAGAGTTCTTGACTGGGGCTCTCAGGAAAAGAGACAAGGCCCAGTGGCCATCCTTGAGAATCAGAACAGGAGAATTTCAGCCGGTCCTTTGGGTGCCCCCAAGCCTCCCCATCTCCTCACCCAGTGAATGCAGCCCTCCAAAAACAACTCATGGAGTTGGCAGCCAGCTCCCTCAGCTTGCAATTAGATGATCCCAGGCTACTAGCCCTCAGTGTGTTTAAGGCCTTTATCTCTATGAGCTATTTCTAATACGTTCTTTCTGCACTTAGCCTGCAACCACAAAGGGGTATTATTAAAAACATATAGGAGAAGTAGATAAAAAACTTAATATGCCAATTAAAATACCAAGCAGAAACCAGAAGAAACCATTCTCAGACTCACAATTCCCCAGATACAGATAGCCCCGAAGGAACTCAGGCTAAGAGAGCAAAGAAACATCTTGTAGTAATCTCAGAGCCAGGCGCTTACTTGGAGCTATTTACTTCCTGGTTTGGGAGACGTTTTGCACTAGGTTATTTGGGATTCTCAACTCCCACTTATTGCTAGCTCTATAAATGCTTGTGAATATTCATAATAAAAATAGCTACCATTTACTAAGTCCTTATTTGGACCACAAACTGTTAGTGCTTCATATATATTATTTTATTTTATTTTATTATATTTTCTTAAGAACTGTATAAGACAATCATTAATATTCCCATTTTACAGATGAAGAAATTAAAGGTTAAACCATTGAAAATAATGTATTAATTTATTTATGCTGGGTATTCTGGTAAGAGCTTTACACAAATGGCTTCATTTTTCTTTATTGACAATGCTTACTGAGTGCCAAGTACTGTTCTAAGTGCTTTGCACATATTAACTTAATAAATTCTCCCAACAGACCTATGACGTAGGTGCCATAATTATCTCCATTTTTCAGATGGGGAAGCTGAGGCAGAAAAGTTAAGGACTGGTCCATAGTAAGTAGCAGAGCCAGGAATTGAACCCAAGCATCTGGTGCCAGAATTCATGCATCTGAACCACTTGACTGTGCTGTCTTTCATCATTTTTGCCCTATCAGGTGCCCTATACCTATTTTCAGACAAGAATATTTACCCAAAAATCCCCAACCAGTAGAGCAGACTTTTGAAGCCAGGTCTCTGGGACCCTGAAGGCCTTGTTCAAGCGCTCTGCTATCTATCCATATCACGTTTTTCATTAGGCTCAATGAGGTTTGTATAATTCAGCCTCATCAATTGGGTTATAATGCTTTGGAGTTACTAAAAGTTTTATTTACTATTTTCACTAAAGGACTCTGCTCCTAGTATGTGCTAAGTAAATGTTCTTGGCTAATTGTGGACATTAATAAGATGCTCTTAATGAGGGGACAGATGTGCACACATGGTCAAGTGGCCATTGAGATACTTCTTTTGGCTCTTATCCAAATCATAACATTATAGAAATCTTTGCAAAATAAGACTTGTATAAGTGCAAAGAACATTGTGCCAGATTCTAATTATCCCTATTATTTTATTATTATATGCTATACATTGCAGCTTATATGTTGTTTTTTAATATTGTGTATATAGATGTATATATATATAATATATTGATAGACACACACCTCAAAACAATATTTTATATATAATATGTATAACATTATATAATATGTAATATATAGTGTATAATGGGAAATATATGCACAACTACATCTTTCAAACTTACTTTAAACT
The DNA here is from genome assembly GCF_029281585.2 of Gorilla gorilla gorilla. Lineage (NCBI taxonomy): Eukaryota > Metazoa > Chordata > Mammalia > Primates > Hominidae > Gorilla > Gorilla gorilla. Next base: position 119,818,751 of record NC_073224.2, read on the forward strand.
GTCTGGTTCAAAGTGCATGTGAACTTCTCTGAAATTCTTTCCTGAAAATTTTAGTAAAGCAATGTTCATGTGAGGAGCTAAACACAAGTATAATGCTTAGTTTTGCCTAAGGGATGGTTTAAACATACACAGTACACAGTTTTTGTAAAGCAGAGAATATGTTAGAACATAAAAATGAGTTCAGAAAGATAATTTCTACAAGGCAATTCCCACCTCCTGGTATTCATGCCTTTGTGTGCTCCCCTCCCCTTGAGTGTGGGCTGGACTTATTGACTCACTTCTAAGGAACAGAATACAACAGAAGTGACAGATGTCACTTTCAATTTCAGGTTATAAAAAGACTGTGGCTTCCGTCTTGGGTGCCTTCTCTCCCCTTCTTAATTGCTCACTCTGGGGGAAGCCAGGTGCCATGTTGTGAGGTGCTCTATGGAGAGGTTCACATGGCAAAAAATTTATGTCCTCAGCATACAGCCAATGAGAAGCTGAGGCCTGCCAACAGCACATGCATGAGCTTGGAAGAGGATCCTCCCTGAGTTGAGCCTTGAGATAGATGAGGCAGCATCAGCCAACACTTTGTCTGAAGGCTTGTGGGAAACCCTGAGTTCAAAGCACCCAGCTAAGTCACACCCAATTCCTGACTCACAGAAATTGTGCAATAATAAATGTTTGTTGTTTTAAGCAACTAAGTCTTGCTAGTAATTTGTTTAGCAGTCACGGACAATCAATAGAGCAAAGAAAAAAAAGCACAGGCTTTGGAGTCAAGCAGACCTTGGCTAAAGCCTAACTTGGCTAAATCAACTGTGCAACAATAGACAGTTTATTTAGCCTCTCTGAGTCTCCATTTCCTCAACTATAAAATGGTGATAACAGTAATCCTTGCAGAATTATTATTGTTATTAAATCAAATAACATGTAGTAAGTGACTATTTAAAGGCTTGAAATACATTGGGTCTAATCTAATATGTGATTTATCTTTCCTCTCCCTTCATATTCCCATTAACCCCTTCTTACACTTGTCACCCTTTCTTGGGGATAGGTATTTGAAATGATAGTGAGGGTGGAAGATTTTCAAAAACCAGTGGTGCTCAAGGAGACAGGATATAACGGAATTTTAAAAATAGAGGAGAAATCACTTGATCTAGAGGTGGGGAGAGAAGGAAGAGGTACAGTAAAGGAAGAGAAGTCAACCCTAAAGATCCACTTCTTGCCAACATGTTTGTTTTTCTAATTTCATTGCAGAGAGTGAATGTGTGTGTGTGTGTGTGTTAGTCACTTTTCCCCACAAAAATGGGTATTCCCAGAATGATGAATGAAAGATGGTCTTAATTTGATATGATTTTCCTCATAGTAATAAACACATTGTCTTCTACCAACAGTTTCTAAAGCTAACTAATTTTACTTCTTTTTCAAGGAGGAATAAAACCAAAGGAAAGGGCCACAAGAAGGCTCAGCAATCTTGGGCAGTTTTTGTGGGATGTGCAGAAACCCCAGGCTCCCAGCTGAGAGCAGGATCTAACATTGGAAATAAAACAAAAGCATTTACGAAAGCCAAGAAACTTAGGGCTAGGTAGTGAGGTGCCCTTATTTTACAGATTAGAAAACTAAGAGTTGTAAAATCTCTCAAGGCTGGGAAGGCAGTTGAAGAATGGGTGAACCTCCCTTGGGGGAAGGGCACTTGGATTCTTTTCTTTCTGTGGATGTGAGGAGTGTTTACCTAGCCCAGGAAAGACTTACTGGAAGGGACTGGTTTGAGTTGTGAATTGAAAAACTGATGTGAAGAGGTAAGATGAGGAACACCCCAGGAGAGCAGAGCCCAAATGGGACCATTCAAGGGCCATTTGTAGCCAGTGAAAAATGGAAGGCAGATGGAAGAAGAAGAAGAACAAGAGGAGGAGGAGGAGGGAGGAGGAGGAGGGAGGAGAAGAAGAAAGAGGAGGAGAATGAGGAGAAAAAGGAGGAGGAGAAGGAGAAGGAGGAGATGAGAGAATAAAGTTTAAACTCCAAGTGGACAATGGTAAGAAAGTCAATCAGTGGAAATGTTTCATGTGAAAAATCAAAGAAAAGAAGGGTAAGACCAAGAAAAGAGCTAAGTTTGCCAGCAATGAGGAAGGTAAGGGGTTTACAGCAGAAGAAGGAGGAGGCTGCAGAGGATTATAAGGGCAGCTAACATTTGCTGGGCACTCACCACAAGCCAAGCACTCTTGTAAGGCGTAGTGTTTACATTCATATTTATTTGTTTAATTCTCATGACAGATCTATGAGGCTAACAGCAGTCAGATAGTTTCAGGTTCCAAGAATTGGTGAAAATCATGGTTATGAGAAATACAGAATCAATATGTCAATTAAAGAAGAAAAATGTTGAGTTCAAAGCCAAATAGAGTTGAGTTCAAATCCTGGCTCCACCACATCTGCCCAGATATGCCCAGTAGCGTTCATTCAGGAAAACAGCTTAAACTTCCTAAGACCCAATTTCCTTATGTGGAAATAGGGTTAATGATAATGTCTACTCCACAGAGTCAATGTGAAAACCAAGGTGACACAGAACATGCATAATGCCTGGCATGATGACTGACATGTGTGAGTATTAAACAGTAGCCACAAGTATTGCTGTTGCTGTTGTTTGTGGTAACAATGTCTTAATGTCTATTGTTGGCGAGTTTCTGTCATCTTAAGAAAATACAAATGCAGAGTCCTATATTCATCTTAATTGAAAGTTAGTTTACAGTGTGGCATACTCTGAAGAGCGTGGGAAAGGGATTGAGGAGAACCACGTTTTAGTCCCCCTCTGATGTCCACTTGCCATGTGACCTTGAACCTAGGTATAAATATCTCTGAGATTACAGGAGAGGGAGAAATGAGCTCTAAGATTACTTCTAGTTTAAAAAAAGTGGCCACACACTGTGGCTCCCGCCTGTAATCCCAGCACTTTGGGAGGCCGAGGTGTGTGGATTGCCTGAGGTCAGGAGTTCAAGACCAGTCTGGCCAACACGGTGAAACCCCGTCTCTACTAAAAATACAAAAAAATTAGCCAGGCTTGGTGGAGTGTGCCTGTTACCCCAGCCACTCGGGAGACTGAGGCAGGGGAATTGCTTGAACCAGGGAGGCGGAGCTTGCAGTGAGCTGAGATGGCACCACTGCACTCCAGCCTGGGCGACAGAGTGAGACTCCATTTCACACACACACACAAAAGCCCATTCTGTAGGTTGTCTGTCCACTCTGTTAATAGTTTTCTTTGTTGTGCAGAAGCTGTTTAGTTTAATTAGATCCCATTTGTCAACTTTTGCTTCTGTTGCAGTTGCTTTTGGTGTCTTTGTTATGAAATCTTTGCCACTTCCTATGTCCAGAATGGTATTGCCTAGGTTGTCTTCCAGGGTTTTTACAGTTTCAGGTTTTACATTTAAGTGTTTAATCCACCTTGAGTTGATTTTTGAATATAGTGTCAGAAAGTGGTCCAGTTTCAATCTTCTGCATATGGCTAACCAGTTATTCTAGCACTATTTTTCATAATAAGACTATTAAAAATATCAACTCCTTGAACTATATGGCTTCACAACTCTGAAAAAAAATCAAAATTAAAATTAAATAAGTACATCTCCTCAAAAAACCAAAAACATAAAAACCTAATGGGTGAAAAAGTTGAAGCTTTAGTTGACTGTGCAGGCAGAAATTAGATGAGGCTGGAAGCAGATATAGGAGTAAGACCATGTAAACTTCATAAGCCATCATAAGAATTTTAATCTTTATTTTGAGACCTGTGGCAAATCCGTGACATAATTTAGGCAAAAATGTGACACAATCAGATTTGTATTTTGTTTATTTTTATTTTTATTTGAGACGGAGTCTCGCTCTGTCCCCCAGGCTGGAGTGCAGTGGCTTGATCTCGGCTCACTGCAAGCTCCGCCTCCCAGGTTCATGCCATTCTCCTGCCTCACCCTCCCGGGTAGCTGGGACTACAGGCACCCGCCACCATGCTCTGCTAATTTTTTGTGTTTTTAGTAGAGATGGGGTTTCTCCGTGTTAGCCAGGATGGTCTCCATCTCCTGACATCGTGATTCGCCCGCCTCGGCCTCCTAAAGTGCTGGGATTGCAGGCGTGAGCCACCGCGCCCAGCCCAGATTTGTATTTTGAAAATAACAATGTGACTCTCCCTTGACTGTAACCCTAGCATCTAGAGGCTAGGCATAACACAAAACAACTTTCATAAGTAACTGACGAGTGAAAGAATTGATGATGGATGGAAAACCATTTCCTTCCCCCATCTCAGTTTCCTTAGCTGTATAATGAGGAGAATAAACCTGCTTATTTCCTTGTCTGTCTTCTTTTTGATCTACTGTCAGGAATGTTGGGTAGACAAATGATGTAATAAATAGAAAATAACTCGGGCATCTCAGGAAGTACCACTCTTTAAAAGGGTGGCAGCAAAAATATTCTAGTAAATTAAGGAGTAGCACATCTGTAAACTAAATTAAATATGAGTGTCTGCTCTAGTTTCTGATGATAGAAGTATCCTGAATGAAATAGGGAAGGATGGGGAGCACACCTCAAAACACGAAGGTTTTTGAAGACTTGATTCCTGAAATTGTGTTTCCATTTGCGTTTAGAGATGTTTAGAGTGAAATCAATATTTTCTTTTGAGAAGCACATTATGAATGCAGCCTAGTCAATATGTCAGGGTGTGTGTGTGTGTGTGTGTGTGTGTGTGTGTTTGCATGCGCATGCATATGTGAGATATATATATATATATATTGCATTTTTATAATGTTAGTCTAGTTTGTAAAAAAAATTTATGTGAGCAGCAGGAGTTTGTCATAAGCAATAAAATCTTTCATGTGGGTTCTTTCCCATTCTTTTCAGGGGAATTTCTCAGAATTTTTTCCACAACTGTTTCAGACTCCAGAGAGTCCTCAGTGTTGGTTTTTTCCCAGCCATTGCTGTTTTCTTCCCCTTTGCCACAGCACTGGGAGAGATAGACAGGCCATTCCTGGAGTACTGTTTGTTGATTAAATGAGAACTTTTGGCATCAGTGGTCTTTTGCAGCTTGGCAGGTCTGGAATAATTGGAGGAAACATTCCTATCCCATATTATTAGTGACTCTGAATTCAGATGATTACAGAACAGAAAAGTTCACAGAAATACTGGCATTCCTCTGGGAGATTACTGTGGAAAGGACCAGTCTCTTACCTGGGAGGCCAGGGATTTACCACGAGGTGCAGTTTGAGGTGTGTCAGAGGCCTCCCTTGCCTTACTCCATCTCACTGTGGAAGATGGACAGTTTTCATCAAGTGAGTTAGCACTCTGCCTTTGCGGCCCCCAAATATTCTCACTTTGCTTTGACACTGCAAGACACTCAGGAACTGAGCAGTTGATTGACCGCAATAGCTCTAGCCTCTCTCTCAGTCTGTCTCATTCTGCCTCACAAATATGAGAAAAATTTTCTCATGCATCAACTACAAACAAAATTTCATTAGTATTTTTACCTAATTTGCAAAGAAACAAAAGAACTGCAAGACTTGTACACTGAAAACTATAAAACATCATTGAAAGAAATTAGAGAAGCCTTAAGTAAATGGAAAGCCATCCCATGCTCATGGTCAGAAATTTTAATATTGTTGATATGGCAATACTCCCCACACTGATGTACAGATTCAACACAATCCCTATCAAAATCCTAGCTTTCTTTTTTGGTTTCCAAGAATTACCAAGCTGATCCTAAAATTTATAGAGATATCAAGGAACCTAGAATAACCAAAACAATCTTGAAAAAGAACAAAGTTGGAGGACTCATACTTCCCAATCTCAAAACTTACTACAGTGCTATAGTAATTAAAACAGAGTGATCTGGTATAAGAATGGATATATAGATTAGTGGAACAGAATTGATAGTCTAGAAATAAATCCTATGTTTATGGTCAATTGATTTTCAGCAAAGAGACAATTCAATGTGGAAAGAATCATCTTCAACTAATGAAGCTCTGACAACTGGATATTCACATGCAAATGGATGAAATTGGACCCCTACCTCAAGCCATATGCAAAAACTGACTAGGAATGGATCACAGACCTAAATGTAAGAGTGAAAACTCTAAAATTCTTAGAAAAAAAAATAGGCATATCTTTGTGACTTTGGATGACACAATGGTCTTAGACGTGACATCCAAAATACAAGCATACACACACAAAAAAATGCACTGGGTTTCATCAAAAATTAAAAACTTTTGTGCTTCAAAGGGCACCATCAAGAAAGTAAAAGACACTCAAAGAATAGAAAGAAAAATATATTTACAAATCATATATCTAGTCACAGACCTGTTCTAGAATATTTGAAGAACATTTATGATTCAACAAATAAAAGACAAATAATCTAATTAAGAAAATGAACTTGAATAGAAATTTATCCAAAAAAGATATGCAGATGGTTAATAAACTCATAAAAAGATACCCAACATCATTAATCATTAAAAGAATATCAATTAAAACCACAACGTGATACCACTTCACACCCACCAGGATGGTACAATAAAAAAGACAGACAATCTAAGTATTGACTAGCATGAAGAGAAAGTGGAACTCTCGTACATTGCTCGTGGGTATCTAATCCTGCAATTCCACATTTAGGCAAATACCCAAGAAAACAGAAAACATGTCAACACAAAAACTTGTACACAAATGTTTATATCAATATTATTCATAATACCCCAAAAGTGGAAACAGCTCAAATGTCTATTATTTGATGAAGGGTTGAACAAAATTGTATATCCATTCAATGAATATATAATGCGGTATATCCATACAATAGAATATTATTCAGCCATAAAAAGGAATGAAACACTAATACATACATAGACCTTAAAAACATTATACTAAATGAAAAAAAGCCAGAAACAAAGGTCACATATTGCCTGATTTTATTTATATTAAATGTCCTGAATGGCAAATCCATTGAAACAGAAAATAGGTTAGTGGTTGCCAGGGCTAGAGAGAGGAGGAAATGAAAATTGACCACTAAAGCGTATGGAGTTTCTTTCGAGGAGAACAAATTGTTCTGGAATTAGGTAGTAGTGATGACTACAAAACTTTGTGAATATACTAAAAACCACTAAACTGTACACATTGATATTTTATGGTATATAATTATATCTTAAAACAAATTTGTAAAGAACACTGTTTCAAAGAATGCATGCTAGTAACAGCTAACATTTATTAAGTCCTTACTATGCCTGAGGCTAAAACTGATGTTGGCTAAACTCTGTAGAGCAAAATTTGTTACTGGGAAAAACTAAGGGAAAAATTGTATCTGTCAGACAAATTACATCTGCAAATTTGACATAAGGAAGAAGCCACCAAAAAATAAAGATGACAGAAGCTATAATCAGAAAAAAAATGAACAAAAACTAATTAGCAAATCAAATATTTATAAAATATTTAAATAGAAATACTTAATTTTAATAAAAATACTTTCAAAATATAAAATGAATCATGAAATTTTTGTAATAGCTTAACAGTTGTTATAAGAAACAACTGTTATAAGAAACTTAATAGAGTTTGTAATGGAAAATACTTTTCTTATAAAAATTCATCAATGTAGCTATAATGCTTATTTGTATTGAAACCACCCTTGGAGCTAAAACAGCAAAGTCAAACTTACTGTACACACTAACTGGACCTGGCATGAGGGTCTTAAATTCCCACTTTTTTCATGCTCCAGGTTAAAGAATAGCATGTTCAGCAAACTATCGCAAGGACAAAAAACCAAACACCACATGTTGTCACTCATAGGTGGGAATTGAACAATGAGAACACATGGACACAGGAAGGGGACCATCACACACCAGGGCCTGTTGTGGGGTGGGGGGAGGAGGGAGGGATAGCATTAGGAGACATACCTAATGCTAAATGACGAGTTAATGGGTGCAGCACACCAACATGGCGTATGTATACGTATGTAACAAACCTGCACGTTGTGCACATGTACCCTAAAACTTAAAGTATAATAATAATAAAATTAAAAAAAAAGAATAGCATGACACCTACTATTATGGGTTGTTAAAAAGAGACAGACTCATATATTGTCATTTATCAGATAATCCCATTTCAATTCAAACTGTTTCTGTCAAAGAATTGGGACCTGAAAAAGTGAAGGCCGGACAGTTCAATGTCTAATGATGGGAATAGGAAAGATGCATTTTGGGGCATTATCTGACTGAAGCATCTTAGTAGGAAATTTTGAATAGCCATAGGAAAGCTCCAAAACTGGAAAACTTATTTGTGCATAGGGGCTGGGCATGAATGTGAGAATGCTCAAGAAGAAAAACAGAGTAAATTAAAGGGAATCAAAAGACCCCAGAGAGAATCTTTGCCTGTTTTACATTTTACCTTTGCAATCAACTCAGTTTGACATGTCTAAATTCTTGATGCTCTGACAAGCATTTTGCAGTACCTAAGGAGTGTAGTAGCAGTTACCGTCTCCATTTTATTCAATCTTCTCTTTGTTCTTAGATGTCTTCCTGAAGCCAGCACACAAGTCAGTCCCAGACAAAAATATGCCACCTGTTGCTGCCACGTAGGCATTCATTAACTTGACCATGCAACACACATTTGTTGAGCACCTACTATGTGCCAGACCCAATGTCCACAAACAAATGAATACATGCTAAGTATAAGATGATTGAGATACAGTCCATGCACTTAAAAAAGACAGGGTTCAGTGGAGGAAACAGACATGTAAACTGCTAATTGTAGGAAAATAAGATCAGTGCAGGGATAGAGCTAAGCACAGGATATGATGGGTGTATCAAGAAGAGGCACCAGACATGGCCTCACATAGAAAATCTGAAAGCCACTGTTGTCTTTCAAATAATTCCCAGATACAGCTGCTTAAATTCTGAGATTGCAAGTTTATTTTAGTTAAACTTTTTATTTTGAGTTAATTTTCAACTAGTAGTAAATAATGTAGACAATTATAGACTTATAATAGTGTAAGAAATACTATAGACAGAGCCCATGTACCCTTTACTCAGTTTTCCCCAATGGTGACATCCTGGAAATGACAGTACAATATCACAATCAAGATATTGACATTGATATACTCAAGATACAGAATATTTCCATCACCAAAAGTTTCCCTCAGTTTGCCCTTTCATAGCCACATTCACTTCTTTCCCACCCCCACCCACTCCTTCACCCCTGAAACCACCCATCTTTTCTCCATTACTGTAATTTTGTCATTTCAAGAATGTTATATAAATGAAATCACATGGTATGTAACCTTTTGGTTTTGGCACTTTTTACTCAGCAAAGTTCTCTGGAGATTCATCGAGTTTGTTGCATATCTTAATAATTCATTTCTTTTTTTATTACTGACTGGTAGTCTGTGGTACAGATATACCACAATTTGTTTAACCGTTAACCTGTTGAAAGGTATGTGGGCTGTTTCCAGTTTTTTCCTATTATGAATGAAGCTTCTATGAAGATTTGTATACAGGCTTTTGTGTGAAAGTAAGTTTTCTTCTCTGAAGTAAATGCCCAGATTGCAATTGCTGGGCTGTATGGTGGCTCATATTTAGTTTTTTAGGAAACTTCCAAACTGTTTTCCAGAGCAACTGTGCCATTTTACATATCCACCAGTAATGTTTAAGCCACCCAGTTTCTCCATATCCTCACCATCATTTGATGTTGTCATTATTTTTTATTTTAGCCATTTTGATAGGTGTGTGGTGGTATCTCACTGTGGTTTTTTCATTTCTCTAATAACCTATGATATTGAACAACTTTTCATGTGCTTATTTGTCATCTGTATATCCTTTTCCGTGAAATATCTGTTCACATATCTTGCCTATTTTCTAATTGCATTGTTTTGTTTTTTACTATTAAATTTTGAGAATTCTTTATATATTCTAAGTTTTGAGAGTTCCTCATATATTCTAAGACACTACTATTTTGTTGCATATGTGGTTTGCAAATATTTTTTCCCAGTCTGCAGCTCATCACTAATTCCCTCTATAGAGTATTTTGCAAAGAAAAGTTTTTTAATTTTGATAAAACCCATTTTATCAATTTTCTTGTATGGTTGATGCTTTTAGTGTCAAGTCTAAGAACTTGGCCCAGCCCCAAATTCCAAAGATTTTTCTCTTTTTTAAAATAAATGTTTCATAGTTTTGTGTTTTACGTTTAAGAACTTGATCCGTTTTGAACTTACATTTGTATAAGTTGTGAGACTTAGGTCAGAGTTCATTATTTTGCCCATGGATGACCAATTGCCCCGGCATTGTTTAAAAGGCTATCTTTTCTTTATTGGATTGCTTTTGCAATTTTGTCAAAAATCAGTTGGACACGTTAGTGTGGGTCTATTTCTGGGTTTTCTTTTCTCATCTGTTGATCTATGTATCTAATCTCCTACCGACACTTCACAGTCTTGATTAGGCTAGCTATATAATACGTCATGAAATTGTGTAGATGGATTCCTTATATTTTATTCTTTTTAAAAATGGTTTTAGCTATCCCAGTTCCTTTGAATTTCAAAATAAATTTTAGAGTAATATTCTGCATATCTACAAAAATTCTGGCAGAGAATTTGATATAAATTATATTAAACGTGTATATCAATTTTGGAAAACTGACATCTTTACTAAGTTGAGTCATTCAATTCATGAACACTGTATGTCTCTCCACTTATTTAAATCTTCTTTGCTTTCTTTCATCAGTGTTTTGCAGTTTTTAGCACACAAGTCCTGTACATGTTTTGTTAGACTTACACCTAAGTACTCCATTTTCTTGAGTGGTTGTACATGATAATGTATTTTTAATTCCATTATCTACATGTTCACTGCTAGTATACAGAAATACAGTTAATTTTTTAATGTTTATCTTGTAACTCATGACCTTGCTGATCACATTTACTGGCTCTAGGAGTTTCGCTTTGCTGATTCCCTAACATTTTCCGCATAGATAATCATGTCATCTGCAAGAGGGACAGTTTTCTTTCTTTTTTCTGATCTGCATGTCTTTTATTTCTTTTTCTTGCCTATTGCACCGGCTAGAACTTCCAGCAATACGTTGCATAAAAGCGACGAGAGAGGACAACCATGCCTTGCTCTGGATCATAGAGGGCAAACATTCATTCTTTCTTCATTAAGATTAATGTTAAATATGGATTTTTTGTAAGTGCTCCTTATCAAAATAAAGAAGTTCCTCTCTATTCGTAGTTTTCTCAGAGTTTTTATCATTAATAAGTGTTGAGTATTGCTGAATGTTTTTTCTCTATCAATTAAGATGCTCATGTGATTTTTCTTTGTTAGCTTATTAAGGTGAATCACGTTGATAGAGTTTCAGATAATGAACCAGCCTTGAATCCCTTAGACAAAACTTACTTGGTCATAGAGTAAAATTTTGTCTATATATTGCTAAATTCTATTTGCTAACATTTTTTAAAGTTTTAGAGGTTAAAGATTTTTGCCTCTAAAATTCATGTGGTCTATTGATCTGTTTTTTTGCACTGTCAATTGTCAATGTCTGATTTTAGTATCCTATTAATACTAACTTTATAAAACACATTAAGAAGTATTTCCTCCTCTTCTGTTTTCTAGAAGCCATTTTGTAAAAGTGATTTGATCCTTTTTTAAACAGTTGGTAGAATTCTCTGGTAAAACCATCTGGGTCTGCAGATTCTTTTTTTGGTAAAATTTCAAATTATGAATTTGATTTCCTTAGTAGTTATATATTTAATGTTGAGTGAGTTCTGGTGGTTTGTGCTTTTTGAGGAATTGGTCCATTTCACCTCAGTCATGAGATTTACATCTGTAGAGATAGAGTCGTTTGTGATACTCCTTTATCATCCTGTGTGCAAGGTCTATAGTGATGCCCCGTGTTTTTCCTAATATTAGAAGTCTGTGTCTTCTCTTTTTCTTTGTCAGTCCTGCTAGAGGTTTGCCAATTTTATTCCTCTTTTCAAACAACTAGGTCTTTGTTTAGTTGACTCCTCTATTGTTTTTCTGTTTTCAGTTTCATTAATATCTGTTATCTTTATTATTTCCTTCCTTCACTTCACTTTCTTTGGGTTGTTTTGCTTTTTTTTTTCTAGATTATTGATACGGGAACTTAAACTATTTAGCTGAGACTTTTCCTCTTTTTAAATGTAGTAGGTGGAGATGAAAGTGCCAGCTCCCTAGTTAGCCCTCTCAGACGCCACCCCAACAGCAGGTGGGGGAAGCTGGGGCACCTCATTACATCCTAGAGAGGGTGGAAGCCTAGGCTCGCCACTTGATCTTTGCTGGTGTTTGTGGGGTTGAGAATCAGTTTTTCCTCTGCTATTTGACTGGAGCAGAGCAGTTTCTGTCTATAAGCTTTATTGTAGCTTTCTAGGTTGCTCTTTTCCCGGTACTTTGGCTAGAGAGAGCAGGCTTTTGTTGGGTTTTTTTATGTCTGCACCATTGGTGTTCCCTTGTTGCTGGCTTCTCCAGCACCCAGTCTGGGATATGTGAGGCAGAAAGCAAGCCTAGGCAACTCACCTCTGTGTCATTTTTTGGATCATGAGGTCCCTAGTCTGTCTCCCTTTTCTCTCACCCTTTTAGGGTCTTTTTTGTTGTTGCTTTATGCATAATATCCAGGGTTTTTAGTTGGACCAAGCAAGAGGAATGGAGGAAAATACATTTATTCTCTTCCCAGAATCAGAAGTCTGAGTCCAAAATTGTAATGTGACCAGCTTATTGAAGAGGTTGAATCAGAAAGCAAACTTTACATTCCTTTCATTGCTACCCATCAAATAGACTGTCAGATCCCCCTGCACTGGATGATGTCATTAGCAGATCGTTGTGCTTTTCAGATCAGTTTCATGTGTGAACGTTCTTAATTTTCAGGGATTAAATCCAAACTAAACCAAAACTTCAACTTATCCACTTCAAACGATTATTTTTTCTTTCTGACCCATCAGGCTTGATCTCAGTTTGGCAACCTGCATAGAGGAGGACTTCACTTTCCTTTCTGTTTTTCTCTGTCTCCCCTCTAGCTCTCTGTCTATTGCTTCTTTTCCCTCCATGGTTGGGATCAAAAGAGGGGAAAATTAAAGGAAAAGAGCAAAGTGTTTTGTTATGTGCTGGAGCTGCTGGAATTAGATGTGAGTGCATTCTGCCTGGAAGGTGCCCAGATGGTGCCTCTCGTTCTCAATTGCGGGTCCTTCTGAGACCATGCTCTGGTGGGGACCACAGATGCTGTAATCTTTTTTCTGACATGGGCCATGCAGTCTCTGGCTGGCAAACTCTGTCTCCTGGCAAGCCACTGCCTGCACCAAGTGGTTTGTGCTGGGGTTAATTTGCCCCAGCTGGGCAGACATATAGGCAGGATCCTCTCAAGACAATTCAAGACCAATCATCTTCTGCAGCATCTGTGCTAGCCCCAGGAGAAAGCAACCTTGCTCAGTCACTGTTGAAAGAGTAGCTTGCCCAACTTCAGTGCCTTGTCCACTTTTGACTCTAGTAAACGGCACTAGTGGCCTTCTCTCTTTTAGAATTTTCTGGAGGCAATTCAGGCACTGGTGTATTTGCTCTACAAATTCCAAGGGACTCTTCCATCCTGCTCTGCTGTGGCCTTCCAGGAGCACCAGGGCAACAGAATCTCTGTATTGGCTTGAAGAAAGGGCAAGAAAGCACTTTCCCTGAAACCCCATGAGAAGGGTAAAGAAAACTCAGGACACTGATAAGTCACTTCAAGGAAATCTTTACTCCTCAGCATCCTTGATCAAGCTCTAGCCTTCTTTTATGTATAGGCTAGAGGTGGGTGGTGGGAGAAGAACCAGAGAACTATGGTAGAACCACCTCTTAGCAATATGGATGGCCTGGCAGTTTCTTTGGAAAGTGGAGTTGTCACCTTGGGCACTCAGGTGTAACTCAGAAAACACAGATAAAGTCCCATTTAAAATTCTGTCAGAGTAGGAATGAAACATCACACTCCAAAACATGCCCGAGTCTATGGCATAGTGGTTTTGAGACACATGTCTGTCTCCCAAATCACATTTATCTTCATGTGTAGTTTGAGTTTTAGGTTGACCCACAGCCCACCCAGTGGCTAAGTCATGGCCTCATTGTAACACATCTTCATGTGCCCTGTGGAGAAGTGCATTTAGCATAGGCTAAATGCAACTGGACAGAGGAAGCAGGACATTAAAAGGCAAGCCATGCGACAGGACAACTGGAAAGTGACTGCACAATTCACAGAAACGTGAATTGGCGAGAGCCTTCTTCAGCCACAGAGGTTGTGTAAGTCTGTGGGGCAAAAAGATGGAGCCTCACATAGCATTGGGTTCTACAGCCTAAAGCCTTTGTCCCATGCCTACAGCCATCTTCCTAGGAGTGCCCATGACAGGCCCATTTTCCTGTGTGTATTGTTTCAGCCCTGCTAGTGTTCTTGCTACACATTTCACGGCATCATCCTCAAAATAAAGAATGAGGAATTTGCTTAACATTCCATGTTCTATCGTGGCTGTTCACCACGCTGGTTACTAGAGTCTCCATAAATGATGCACAGGGATCACCAGGTTTTAACAAGTCTGAATAAATAAAACACATGCAGCCCTAAGATTATAGGGTGCTCACTTTTGTCTTAGGGTCTTGTAGTGTTGAAGGATCATTATTGTGAACGCCAATTGCTCTTGGATTGGTAGCTGCAAGGAAAGTCAGCTAATAAATTGTCCAATTAAGAGAATAAACTTTTAAGGAAGCCGAGGACCCCGAGAAATGAGGTGGTTTGCCTAACATCAAGCACTGGGTGTGCAAACCTACAGCTGACGTGACAGCTTCTGGGTTCCCATTCCTTTGCTCTTCCCTCTAGCCGAGGAAAAATAACCACTAACACTGAGGAGACAGCCTCTGAGGTTTAGCTCATGACTGACATGTGGGTCAAGGGTGGGAAACTGAATAGACTCCAACACCATAGCCTGACATTGCTATTCACCCCCTCTACTAAGAACAAACTTCCATCTAGTACGTGACATCTGAAAGGAGGTATCTCACGTTGCCTGCTTGGATGGCAATTCATTTGGGAATCTCTCGGGGAAAGCACAGAGCAGAGCTGATTTATGGCACCACCACAAGGTATCACCACAAGCATCAGGACCAAGTAGAGGAAGCACCATAGCCCAGCCCGGAGGCCAGCATTCCAGCCTGTGAACAAATCCTGTGGATTGGAATGCTGCTGCTAACCCAATGTGCAGGGACTGCTGGCCCATGTGGCAGCCTCTGACAACAGTTTCCTGTGAGAGACCTGGGCTCTGGGGAGGCCACTTCCTGCTGTGTCACGGTGATGTGACCACGAGGGTGGGAACTGAGCCCAGGAAAACTTCCTTCTGGACAAGGTCGACCCTGGCTTACGCTGAGTGCTTTTCCCTGAGATATCAGGGCCTCTGTCACCCTGTTCAGACCAGCCCCTCTGGCCACTGCCCTGCCAGGATCTATCTTATGGCACTCTTGGGACTCTAGGGCTAAGAACTGACCAGATTTAGAAATTTTGATGACTCAGGTACATGGGAATTTGAAGGTCTCTCAAGCTATCAACAAAGCAAACAAATAATAAAAAAAAAAACACAAAATTTCTCTTAGAAGACAAAAATGTCAATGGGATTTTTTTAGGCAGTAAAATCATGTTGATTTTTCCTCTTTTTATTTTGCTGTATTTTCCAAGCTTTATATTACTTTTATGCTGGAAAAATAAACTTTATTAAGAAAAAAATGCTCACAATAACACCTAACTGATTCAATTTAATTATCCAAGGGACTCCAATAAGTATTATCAGAAAAGCTTTATAACTTAGCCGGCCAGGAGGTTGACTGCTGGGTGGGTCCTTTTATTTCTCTGGGCCAGGTTCCTCAGATATTGCCTGTTCACCAAGGCTTTAGTTGTTACCATGTCACAAAACCCCTACGTTTCCTAACAAAGAAATCTTTGCATAG
Organism: Gorilla gorilla gorilla; assembly: GCF_029281585.2. Lineage (NCBI taxonomy): Eukaryota > Metazoa > Chordata > Mammalia > Primates > Hominidae > Gorilla > Gorilla gorilla. Next base: position 119,834,686 of record NC_073224.2, read on the forward strand.
CTTTCTCGTCATCACACAAGATGGAAGACAGCCCACCCATGTGATCGTATAAGAAAATCACATGACTTGCATCTGTTCAGAAGGAGCAATGACATAAAGATAGTAGCTGTTTCTTGTGCTTGGCTTCAGTTGCTCTACATAGATCTTTAACCTTTACAACAAGGATTAAGGGGAGGTGATCTAAGGTAAGGGTAACCTATCTTAATTCTTATTGTAAGGATTAAGCTGCTGGGCTTGGATCTTGGCTTGATTATTTTTAAACTCTGCTATTCAGGTAGCTACTTAATTCCTTTAGTCTCAGTTTCATCATCTATAAAATGATGAAAATAGTACTACCTATCTAATACAGTTTTATGAGGATTAAATGAGGAACTCAGGTAAAACACATAGCATGGTGCCTGGCTTAAAGTAAGAACTCCATCTCTGGTAATTATCATTATTTTTAAATATATAGTATGGCAGAGTGGGAGAGTAAAATTAAATGTATATAATATGATCTCTGCCCTGGTGGAATTTATTTGAATTATAAATAGATAGGGCTCTGGCTAACTAGTGCCTACATCCCTAAGTTTTCAGAGCGACCCACAGGTGAATGTTCTCTTCCTGCTTAGCTCCTGTGATTGGGAGATTTGAGGGGAGAGTGTTGGAGGACATCGCTGGCCAGTCAGGTGGAGGACATCTGATGTCTACCCATGACTGCATACACTACAAATCATGAGGCCCACAAGGTGTGTCAGCTCAGATCGTGGGGTCATCCGTATTTACCCCTTAGAATGGCTGAAGTTATCAGGAAAAACCACAGTCTAATGGAGATGCCCTTTCAAGAAAATTCCAATCTCAAGGTAGATTCTGGTGGAGGAAAGTTCCAGTGAATGCCTTTATTGTTGCTTCTACTGTGGCTTTATGTAGTTAAACCCAGAAAAGTCAGAGTTTCCAAATATGAAGCCATAGGACAGAGGATAAGAAAGAGGAAAGAACAGAACAGCCCCTGGAGCATTTTCCACATTATTTCACGATCCAGGTTGTTAGGTGTCCACATATGATATCTTCACCAGGAAAGGAAAGAAGTTGAACACACTACACACTCAAGACTTTCTTCAGCTATTTGTCAAAGTTAGTACCTTAAAGAATGAAAACAGAGGCAAAGATAGCGCTGTTTGAATTTTATATTCAGAATCCACCCAAAACAGAAATATCTGGGCAACCATGGTCTATAGAGTTATTCTTACATCTGAGTCATGAGGCTACTCAACGCAAGGGAGGTCTCTGTAGGCCACTGAGATGTCTGAATTGCTCTTTTCACCAGCAATAAGGAGGAATGATTCTGCATTAGATGGGTCAGTGAACACTTCAAAGGGCTCTATCTCTGTATCTCTTCTCACTCTCTACATTCTTCCTAAGTGAAGTCATCCACTTCCTTGGATTTACCTATCACATATGATATGTTTTGAAAAATGTAGATACCACAGTCAAAGAAAAACTCTGTATAACCCACCAAAATGCCTCTCCTATCTCCAGACCCATTGGATCAGTGACAAATTCTTTCACCTGCAAATAAGAAAAATAAAACTCAATTTACAGGTGTGTGACAGAGACTGCTAGTTGTTCACCAAAATTCATCCTTTCGTAGAAGCTGGAATATGGTTTCCTGGTTACCATACATTTCTCAGCTTGCCTTGCAGTTAGATGTGGCCAGTTCTCCCGATGGAATGTGAATGGGAGTCATATGTTTGGCCCGTAAAACTTCCCAAAAGAGTAGCTCTATCCTCATCCCCCTCTGACTAACTGTGACTCTATGCCCAAGATACTTTGGGAGCCATGTGTTATGAAGAGCAGGGCTTCCATTGGCTGTGTCCCTGAGCTTTCCACCACCTGTGACCTGTAACATCCAGCCTCAGCCACTCAAGAACAAGCGATGTGTCTATTGTGTCTGAGCCCTTACTTTTGGAGCTATTTATTACCCTCATATGTCCCATCCTTTAAAAAGCAAATGCCTAACCTAACAAACCATTTTTATCTTACTTAACAGGAAGTTCTGAGGCAGTAGATGGTAGCATTTATTCAGGTGCTCAAAGATGCCATCAGGGACTAGGTTCTCCCTTTGTGCTCCAGCATCCTAGTGTACTGACTTCGTTCTCTCACTCTTGGCTCATGGTCACAAGTAGGCTGTTGCAAGGAGATATGTTGGATATGGAGGTTATGTCTCCCTTCCATGCAAGAAGAAGGGGAAATGGGCAAAAGTCCCTCTTTATTCTTCATTAGCTGGAACAGATGAGTCACTTGCCCACAATGCGACGAAGTGGCCAAAAGGAATGAGATTAGCACAGCTCATTTAGACCAGTCATAAGTCATCCATTGGAGTTGGGTCTATACCCTTCTAATATCAAGTGATCTCTGCTTTTAATGGAATACTTTGGGGTTCGAGCAGAAGGAAAGTGTCATATGGGAGATGATTGTTGTCTTGGTCCATGCAGTTTGCTATAATAAAATACGGCAGACTGGGTAGCTTACAGGCAACAGAATTTCATTGCTCACAGTGCCTGCAGATTTGGTGTCTGGTGAGGGCCCACTTCCTTCATAGACGGACATCTGCTCACTGTGCCCTCACATGATGGAAGGGGCTAGCTAGTTCTCTACAATATCTTTATAAGGGCACTCATTCCATTAGTGAAGGCTCTGCCCTCATGATCACCCCCAAAGGCCCCACCCCTAATACCATTACCTTGGGGGTAAGATATCAACATATAATTTGGGGGGGTGTAGGGGAACAAACATTCAGAGTATAACAGTTGTTGTGGAAGCAAAGATCAGAATCTGCTGCACTCACACAATCAGCTGCTTGCTGGGCCTCTCTGACACACCAAGAATCATCCTTAACACTTTACTTTCTCTTACGTCCATATCCAGCAATCACCGAGGCTAATTCATTTCTATCTTGTGACTATCCCTCTGTTCTGCCTTGTTTCTCCCCTCCTGTTCTCTTTCTCCATTCTCTGCTATAGCTGTCTCCAGTCCACTCCACTCTCCATTTCTCACACAATCCCTGGAAGGATCCTGCAGAAACTCAAGTTTCACCCCACAACTCCCCGGGCTTAAATTTTCCAGTAGCCACTCACTGGCTACAGACTAAACTCTTGTGTGTGAAATCTAAACCCCTTTATGATGTGACTTCTGTCTTTCATCCACTAACCAGCAAAACCACATTATTGTAAGTTACACACACACACATACACACTCCTTCTCTCTCTCTTTCTCTCTCTCTCCTCTCTCTTTCTCTCTTTATGCCTCTATTCCCTCTTTCCAGATACACTTTCTTTTCCTTTTTGTCTGTCCTACCTTAAAATTTAGTTCCGTCTTCAAAAACCCCCTTCCCTGCCTATTCCCCAGTTCTGACTTAGGCCCTCTCCTATGTCTGCCCTGCAAACTTGTCATGCTTCCACCAGCACAAATGTTCTAAGCTATTCCAGTTCCTTGTCTATATGTCTGTTCCCCATTACCCTGTGTTCTGCCTGAGAATAAGGACCATATCTTGCTCACCTTTGCAAGCCCAGTGTCTCATCCACTGACTGCCACAAAGTAAATACTCTTGTAAATAAATATAAAATAAAATCCTAAATCAGCTCAACACGAGAAATTTGAAATGAGTCTTTAAAAAATCTTTTACATCGGGGATGGCCATAAAATTTCATTAATATGTTTCATCCAGATTAACCAATAGATGTCTCCCGTCATAGTGTGCATTGTTAGAAGATTCATTGGTTGTTAAGTTGGGTTTCCAAGGACACATGATGAGTCACCGACAGATGAGTAAGGCAGCACATACTCCTGGGATGAAAGAGCAAGGCGACAGCGTTGAGGTCTTGCACCATCTTCATGACAGCAACAGTGGCCAGCTATTGGATGCTTACATCGTGAAAGCACTTTGTGTACCTTTTTAATTGAATTCTCACTATAACCTCATGAAGTAGGTGTTTCTACTAGCTTCATTCCACATGTGAGAAGACTAAGGCCAGAGAGTATGAGTTTCTTACCTTCATACAGCCAAGAGGAAACAGAGCCAAGACTAAAACCCAGATTTTCTGATTCCAAAGCCTATACCTCTAACTGCTCTATTCTCTTAACTTACCCAGGATTGAGAACTCCTGGAGTGAGAGAGTCTCCAACATCTCAAAAGAGGTAGAGATAGAAGTAAAGAGAATAGTCCTGCTATGGACCCACAAAAATTAAACATTAAATTAAATTCAAAAGAAGAAGTAAAGAGAGAAAGATTGAGATTAGGATTTTAGGGAACACTGAAGTTTAGCCTGAGCATAATTAGATGTATTCTCGTTCATGAGAACCCCAAGCATGACTGAATGATGGTTATCAAGCACGTGGAGAGTCTCTGTGTGTATGTGAGTGAAAATCTGAGGACTTTTCTGCCTGGGGTTTCAAAAAGTGCTTTTGAAAAGTGGTAATGTTTTAGCTCAGCGCTTCTCAGACTTGAATGTGCACAGGGATTACCTGAGATGGAGATCTTGTCAAAGTGCAGACTGAAGCCCGCTGCAGCAGAGCCTTTGGGAGGGCCCGTCACCACTGACCTGTACAGACCCTCTGCTATGTGTGCCATTCACCCTCCCATGGCGGTGCTTCGCGAGAACGTAGGCTGTCTCAAGTGTTCTGTGCCTGAAGGGAGAAGGGACCTGCGCTTCATAAGTGATGCTTAGTTTTCTCCATATCTCCCTCCTATAGAAAACACAAATCTGTGCATTTACCACAGTCATTCTGTTAAATAAGTAAACCCTCAAACCTGATTAGCCCACCGACCTCCAATGCTGGCTATTACTTCACACTTTCATCACCCAGGAAAGTCTCCCGAAATAGAGGGGCCTGACAGGTGTTCCCTGAGCTGAAAAGCAGCTGAGTGTGGTGTCAGGGCCATGAGGGCAGGACCAGACACCAATACTGGGCACCCCGGCTCCTGACCAGGGCTCCGCAGCCTCCTCACCCTTGTGCTCCTTGGTGCTCCAGGACAGGGCTCTCCTGCCAGGTGCAGCTGGGCCACTGCTCTGCTGGATGCACTGTACTCAAGTCCCCGATCTGCTTCTAAGTGTCCCATCGAGGACAAGAGCCCTGCAGGCTTGCAGCAACGTCAGCCAGCTAATGCCACACCCTTCCCAGGCACTCCCTTCCATGTGGAGTCCTCCATGACCTCTGTGGACCGCACTGTTTTTTCCTCAGCTGAGGCTCTTCCTGCTATATCCTTCTTGCTTCTTGCGACATCTTCTCCTCCCACACACTCTGTTTCTATTTCCCTCCTTGAAATCTTTGTCCTGGTCTTTGCTTTTCCCTCTTACTTTTCAGTCCTCCTTTCTCTAATGACACCAAAGACTGAGCCATCTGGCCACAGGTGACCTATAGTTTGGGGCATAATTTGAGGCTGTGGAATTCAAACATTCAGAGATCACAGGACATTTTGAGGGGATAAATACTGGATGAGTTGCACCAAGGAATGGAGGAAGGAAAGATATATTTATTGAGTTCCAACTGCCCACTAGTCACGGGTGCTAGTTGTTTTCACTTGCTTACCTCTGAGAGGGAAATGGAAGCCCCAGGAGGCACAGAGGCTCACTGTGGTGTGCAGGGATTGCCTGCGGCTTTTGCTTCAATAACAGTAAATTCATCCTCTACACTTTAGGCATATACATAGGTTCTTGAGGGTTTCTTGGCTTCATGATGACACCAGCAACATGTACCTGCTCTAAGTCTTAGTTTCATCCTCTGCAAAATGGGAGCAATAACAGTGTCTACTTCACATATTTAGCACAATATGTGGTTTATAATAAACACTTAATAGTTAGTACCAATTAGTACTATTGGTGCTGCTGCTGTCATCATTATAACTGGTCACCAGTCATCATTATAACTGGTGCTCAAGACAAAATCATTACTAATAGGCTCCATTTGTTCATTCAACAAGTATTTATCAAGCACCTGATATGGTTTGGCTCTATGTACTCACCCAAATTTCATCTTGAATTTTAATCCTGTAGTTCCTACCTGTCGTGGGAGGGACCAAGTGGGAGATAATTTGAATCATGAGGGCGGTTTCCCCCATACTGTTCTCGTGGTAGTGAATAAGTCTCACAAGATCTGATGGTTTTATCAGGGGTTTCTGCTTTTGCATCTTCCTCACTTTCTCTTGCTGCCACCATGTAAGAAGTGCCTTTGGCCTCCTGCCATAATTCTGAGGCCTCCCCAGCCATGTGGAACTGTAAGTCCAACTAAACCTATTTTTCTTCCCAGTCTTGGGTATGCCTTTATCAGCAGTGAGACAATGGACTAATACAGCACTGAACTCTGTGCCAGGCATTATCTGATGTAGAACACATACACTAGTCATGGAACTTACATTCTAGTCAGTGGGGGGAGAATAAATAAAGAAACACGGCAATTTCTGGCAGTGAAAAGCACTCCAAAGGAACTAAAATTTTAAAAAATGGGCCGAAGAGGCTGGCGCTTCCAGTAGAGAGGGCTGCTTTGACTTGGGGTCAGGGAAAGCATTTCCAAGAAGTATGAGTGAGCCAAGACACAAATGATGACAAGGAGCCAGGCAAGCCGAGACCTAGGGAAGCGCACTCCAGCAAAGGGAACGGCCAGCGAAAGGTCCTGAGATGGGAATGCACTTAGCATGTCAAATATGTTTCCCTAATTCCAGAAACTTTCTTACATGAAGAAGGAAGAAGTAGTACTTACAGAGGCTACAGGCACAGACTCTGGAGCCAATACTGCCTGGTTTCATCTCCAGACTGTGACCTTGAGAACGTTATCCAGCCCTCTATGCCTGTTTCCTGATCTGCAAATTAGGAAGATGATAGTGAATATGAAATTAATTACACATGAAAGTAGTTAGAACTGCTCTTGGCATGTAATAAGCAGAGAAAACCACTGCTGTTATAATTGTGATGAGTGTGGAATGAATAGATATAAATCACTTGAACAATTCCTGGAAATAATAAGCAGTCAACAAGAGTTAGCTGTTGTTATTGGAGCCTAGCACCTTGTGGGTTTTCGACAGGGTACACACAGAATGAGGGGATCCCTTTGTTTCCTTGTGATGCCCTTCCATTTTGATCAGTGTAGTGGAAGGATTCAGCATATCATTTTACCATTTAACTTAAAAATGCATCAATATAATCTCTGTGGTCAGGATGACTTTCATTTATCATTAGGTCTGCCTTTCTGAATGCAAATGATCCTTTAAAAAATAAAAGAAAAAAACCAGAATTACAAAATTTAGGGCGTTATTTTAGAAACCAACCACTTTTTGCCCAATGATTTAACTACTGTTTCCTTATTGCTAACTTGCAAAGAGTGGACGTAATTTCTTTATTTCCTTCATCATTTCCTGAAGCTACTCATTCCTTTAGGAGGTGAGGTGCTGGGGAGAGAAGGTCAGTTCAAATTTGGTCACCATGGAGTTTGGGCTGGTTTCAACTGCTTCCCATCAATGTTTTTCTGGCTTCCGTAAGTTATTACCTATGGGCTATTGGCCCTGGAGACACCATAGTTCATGGCTGACATGGTTTGTTCCCATGCCAGTCAGAAAGTGCAGATTCTCCCAAACAACCATCAAGAACTGGGTGTTATGGACTCAAGCCAAGAGGGCTCCAGCTGAGGCTACTATGGTGCAGGTCTACATTAGCAGGAGACCCTGGTGGTGTTCTTCTGCTTAGGGGACCCTACCCAGGGGTGGAGCCACCAGGCCTGGGCACCAGCACTCGTTGGGCAGCCTCCCATTCCAACTGCTTGGCCCTTCATAGGGAAACTGATTTTACAGTTTCTCTATTTGGGACATCAAGATAGGTTGCCATGGAAAAATGACATCTTCTAATTAAAAACACAGAGAGGTCACAAGTTTCCCAGAACAACTAGGGCACAGATCCTAAAGGGAAAGAAACAAAACATTTGAAAAGAAAAAAAAGAGTCAAACAAACCTCCAGGGCTGTGTCAGGCTGTAACTTTCCAAACCTGAATGAGATGCCTTGCATGGATGGGGGATGCTGAGAGGATAGTCTAAGTTCACCGCTGATGGATGCTGTTTTCAGCTGGCAAGGCCTCAGTCAAGCAGCAGATCTGGGATGCTCAGGAATACTGACCTAGGATGATTATTCTGAGCTATCGTTTAAACTGTGCATTTCTGGATTTGCCTCCTGAGACGTGGGAGGGTAAATGGAAGGACAGAAATGAGAAATCAGAAGGCCACTAGTTCCAAAGGAGCACAACCCTGTTGCCCTCTGCCAATTTCCCTCCTTTGTACTGTACCTTGTACTTATATTGACAATAACACCTGCAACCTGTGTCGTGCTTAATTGCGTCTCCCACACTGGACTGTAGACTTCTCCAGGACAGGCACAATGTTGTGTTTATTTCTGTATGGCCAGTGCCTAATATATTGTTTGGCACATAGAGCATGTACAGTAAATCCTTGTTGAATGAACATTAATCATAACAAGAGCTGTCATTTACTGAGGGCACTGGGTATTGGGATATTATTCATCTTCTTTTACAGTAAAGAAACTTCAGTTCAAGGGGGGCAAAGCAACTCACATAAGTCCTTGGAACTAATAAATGACAGAGCTGGGACTTAGATCCAACACTGTCAAACTGCAAAGCTCAAGAATAAATGGATCCCTGTGGGGCTCATTTTCTCTCACTCAGAGGCTGATTAACCAACATGTGGTTTGAGGGTCCCTTTGCTGTGGCTCCTTTTCCCTCTCATTGACCACTTCTTGGCACCCTCAAGTCTCCCAGTAAGCCCTGGACTAGAGAAAGTAAGAGAAACAAAAAATCTGCACTTAGTCTGGCTGCTTGGCCAAGGCTCGTATGAAAAGGGAAGCTCACAACGGCAACTGGGTAAGGACGGGAAGTGGCAGTGGGTAAGGATGGGAAGCTCAGAGTGCCTTTCTTTCCCCTCTTCCTGCCCATCCCTGTGAGTGCCCCTCTCTCACATGCAGGAAGGTGTAATTCCACTCCTAGGACAATGAAGCAGCCACATAGGCACTACCAGCTGTGCTGATCAACCCCTTCTCCCTGGGGATTGGATTCAGAGTGGAATCCCACACTAGAAATTCATAACAATAAGATGAATGCTGTGCTGACATACCCCTTCTCCCTGGGGAGGTAGGGATCCTTATCTTGGATTGAATTTAGAGTGGAATCCCACACTAGAAATTCATAATAATAAGATGAGTATCGTGGTTCTCATTTAGCCAATACCATCATGTTGCACAGCTCTGAGCAACAGTGCATAGAATGTGATGTGAATAGCACCCCTGAGAGCTGTGAAAGTTTTTGATGTGATCTTTCAACTTTCAAGTGTATTTTGCATTTTGCGTTATAAGCAGTGGATAATAACGTTAGTAGCCTGTGGTCGTTTAGAAAGGCCTTTATGCACATTATTTCATTATTACCCTGTGAGGCAGGTAGCACTATTAACCCCCTTAGAGATGATGATGCTGAGGCTTTGAGAGATGCATCATCTTCTCTCTGTCAGAACTACTCAAAGTGTATTTCCACAGGTTGGAAATAGCAATATAAACCAGAAGCTTGTTAGAAATGCAAATGCCCAGGCCTCACCCTAGGCCGACTGAATCTGGGTGACAGGGCCCAGGATTCAGCTCTCCAGGAGGTTCCTGTGAGTGCTCAAGTTTCAGAAGCACTGCCCTAGGACACAGAATAATGGTCAGAGGCTGAATTCAAATTCAACCCTCCCTCTCTCACTCCAAGTTACCCTATGCTGGAGGTACTGAAAAAGGTGCAGAGGAAGGCCAAAACCTTGAATACAAATCATAGGACAACTTTTATTTGTTGAGAGAATGTGAACTAGGCATTTACCCTCTTATTCCTCTGTAAAAGAATAGGCATACTATTTCAATTAAATTTACTGGGCAGTTGTGAAAACCAAATGAATTAATGTATGTTAAAGTACCTTGTAAACTGCTAAATACCAAACTGTTAAACACCATAAACTTTTGTTGTTTATTGTTATAATTACAGTAAATGTTAGATTATTATTATATTTCAAACATAAAAAATAGAAACTAATGGGTAAAGTGAGTTTTAAAGTATCTAATTCCCCGGAAGTTTCCATTGCATAATCCTATTCTGGAAATACAAAATTATTGTCATGGAAAAGAAAATGAAGGTACACTGAGTGAGCCCAAGTTGGTGAACAATGACAACAATCATCACCATAATTGTTTGTGTATGAAGCAGAGGTGCCGCTCTGTCTACCCACAGAAGCGCAGCTGACAGAATGGACGGAATATAAGGTCAGACTCAGAACACCTGCATTCTCTCCAGGCTTCTCCACTGACGGGTTATTCGATCTCAGACAAGGCACTTCACCTCTCAGAGCCTCGTTCCTTGCTTGTAAATTTGAAATCATAATAATAACTACATTAGAATAATAATGACTTATTTGATGCGAGTCTCAGTTAAGAAAATGTCTGTGAAAGTGCTCTGCAAACTGCAATTCACTGCACAAATGTTTTTTTTTGTTGTTAAAGCTGGCTGACTTGTCTGTTATACTTTTTTTTTTATTGTTGCTGCTTTTTTATTATTATACTTTAAGTTTTAGGGTACATGTGCACAATTGCACAAATGTTAATTGTTCTAGTCGCTGTTGTTATTTACAGTAGGAGAGACTAAAAGGCTCTGAACAAAGAAAACAATGGCTTATAATGGAACTCTTGAGACCCGCTAGTAGTAAGGCTAGGAAAGGAAAAAGACAAGAGGGGAAAAAGCTCTTTAGCTCTCTAGACACTGAGCAGCGCAGGGCAGCTCTCTTGGGTTTGAGGATGGGTGAGGAAGCCCAGAGCCCGCAAGGCTGCAGGTGTTGCTTCAGAGAAGGTCTCCTCCTGAGGGCCATGCAGCCACCCGATGTCAGAGGATCAGGCATTGGAACTCGGCACAGCAGATCAGAGCATCCAGCTCAGTGCTATCACACGCCTGGCCCAACAAGCCAGGACTCACTTTCACAACTTTTCACTTTCATCTCAAACGTAGACTTCGGATGTTATTTCCAAATGAGCTTATACGGTCACAGAGAAACTGATGGAACAAGATGTTACTCATACAACCTTAAAAGTATGTGTCTGATCTGACACAGCTTAATAGCTGTGTCACCTGGGCATCACCAGGGATTTTTTTTTTTAAATAAATCCTTGGGCTATGTTGTGCATTATCCGATTATACTTTTAAAATAAAATATTAATTTATTCATTATATGATGTTTAAAATAGACCATAATTTTTATGAATCTGTTCTGACCCATCTTCATTTTTCACTACATCAGGAGCCTCTGCGAAGCCCCCAGTCAGGTTCAGCAGCTCTAGTAATCACTCTGCTACGTGGGACGTAGCTGGGAAATTGTCATATATACATAGATATGCTTGGGTTTTACTCGAGTAATGTTAAAATAACAACAAACTTCATTTTGTTCATGACCTTGGAAGAGACAGCTCATCTCTGCTCCAACTCAGAATGGACTGCTGTGGTTCAAGGGTTGGGGACTAGAATCCCCTTGAGGCTTGCTCACTCACACATCTGGTGCCCGGGCCAAGAGGACAAACAGTTTAGGGCTCAACAGTCAGGACTCCTCCATCTCTGTCTTCATGGTCAGTTACTGATTGCAGTACAAGATACTGGGCAGCTGAGATTAGGCTGCTCACACAATAGACTCACATGAAGAGATAAGTACTTATTTTCTAATGCACTCCTTAGAAAACTTTTCCAGGTTATTGTTACTGCTATACCTTAGTGGAAATTCAAGGACAGATGTGTGGTGTGGTCAGGTGTGTGAAAGTCTGGTTTTTGGGGATGTTACCAAAGGAAACATACTCAGTTTCTGGTTTGAATATGGGCACTTCTCATGCTTTTATTTCAGAAGACAGAAATGAACAGTTACACTGAACTGGCTACCTCCAATCCTATCAAGAACTACTCATTTCTGTCCAGGTGTGGTGCCTCACACCTGTAATCCCAGCACTTTGGGAGGCTGAGGCAGGCAGATCACCTGAGGTCAGGAGTTTGAGACCAGCTTGGCCAACTTGGTGAAACCCTGTCTGACATGGTTTGGCTCTGTGTCCCCACCCAAATCTCATCTTGTAGCGCCCATAATTCCCACTTGTTGTGGGCGGGGCCCAGTGGGAGATGATTGAATCATGAGGTGGGTCTTCCCTGTGCTGTTCTTGTGATAGTGAAGGGGTCTTATGAGATGTTATGGTTTATATATGTGTGTGTATATATATATAATACTTTAATTTCCAGGGTACATGTGCACAACGTGCAGGTTTGTTGCATATGTATACATGTGCCATGTTGGTGCACTGCACCCATTAACACGTCATTTACATTAGGTATATCTCCTAATGCTATCCCTCCCTGCTCCCCCCACCCCGCAACAGGCCCCGGTGTGTGATGTTCCCCTTCCTGTGTCCAAGTGTTCTCATTGTTCAATTCCCACCTATGAGTGAGAACATGCGGTGTTTGGTTTTTTTTCCTTGTGATAGTTCGCTGAGAATGATGGTTTCCAGCTTCATCCATGTCCTTACAAAGGACATGAACTCATCCTTTTTTATGGCTGCATAGTATTCCATGGTGTATATGTGCCACATTTTCTTAATCCAGTCTATCATTGATGGACATGTGGGTTGGTTCCAATTCTTTGCTATTATGAATAGTGCCACAATAAACATACATGTGCATGTGTCTTTATAGCAGCATGATTTATAATCCTTTGGGATCTCATCTCACACAAGTTAGAATGGCGATCATTAAAAAGTCAGGAAACAGCAGGTGCTGGAGAGGATGTGGAGAAATAGGAATACTTTTACACTGTTGGTGAGACTGTAAACTAGTTCAACCATTGTGGAAGACAGTGTGGCAATTCCTTACGGATCTAGAACTAGAAATACCATTTGAGATGTTATGGTTTTAAAAATGGGAGTCTCTCTGCACAATCTCTGTCTTTGCCTGCTACCACCCAAATAAGATGTGACCTTGCTCCTCCTTGCCTCTCGCCATGATTGTAAAGTCTCCCCAGCCATGTGGAATTGTAAGTCCAATAAATCTCTCTCTTTTGCAAATGGCCCAGTCTCGGGTATGTCTTTATCAGCAGCATGAAAATAGACTAATACATCATCTCTACTAAAATTACAAAAATTAGCCAGGCATGGTGGCACATGCCTGTAGTCCCAGCTACTCAGGAGGCTAAGGCAGGAGAATCACTGGAACCCAGGAGACAGAGGTTGCAGTGAACCAAGATCACACCACTGCACTCCAGACTGGCAACAGACTGAGACTCCATCTCAAAAAAAAAAAAAAAAAAAAAAAAAGAACTTCTCATTCCTGAAACACATCTTTGGAGAAATTGGCTTTGACTAGGTGCACGTGCCTATGTCTGTGTGGGTTGTTACCAAGTTAGCTTGCTTTCCAACTCAAGCTGGGATTTTAACCTGTGTTGTAGATCAGCCACCACCTTGACCTAAGACTTAACCTCTAGAAAGGAGGTGGCAAAAAGTCAAGTGGTTTGGTAAAAAACATAAAATGACAAAGCTGCTCTCAGGGGCCTAATCTCCCCTTTGCTTTCTAAAAAGCCAAACACACTTTAATTGGATTTATACATTTCAAAGCTGATACAGTTGTACCAAACTTCAAGAGAAAGAGCTATAATGTGAAAGTCCACAAAGGGTGCTTGTCTTCCTCAGATTTTTAACTGCCGTGACTAATCAGGATGAGGGCTAGATGCATGCGAGGTCTTTTAGAATGCTGATCTATACTTTTGCAAATGCAGAAAATGCCATTCATCTTTGCTTAATAAGAAGGGATCCTTTCTGAAGTATAAAACCCCCACTTTCTGACTAGGACATAGTTTATCTAATGATCTTAAACTGTTCAGCAATGATAAATTCCTTGTGGAACTGCTGGTAAAAGTGGCTCCAGTATGTTTTCTCTAAATAAGACATTTTTAAGGGCTTATATACTAGTATGAATTACTCTGCTTTTTTTTCTTTTGAATTTTCTTTCAAACACATGGAGTTTAAGTTTTTGGCCAAGTTTTGCTGGCCTTGGAGGTATGGTAATAATAATAATGTTTTAACACTTATGTAGCACTATGTGTCAGACACTAAGTGTTCTCTGCATGTTTCCTCAGGTAAACTCCACAATAACACTATGAGGTAGATACCATTATTATCCTACTTTTCCAGATGAGAAAATTAAGGCTCAGAATAACTTCCCCAAGGTCACACAGTTAGGAAGTAATGGAGCTGAAACTTAAGGCAAGACAGTATGTCTACAGAATCCATGCTTACAAAGGACAGGATCCTGGAAAGCTGGTACTTTTAAGGCAGGGACAGAGGTCAAAATGTTTGCGAAGCTCCAAACAGACTGTTAATCACAGGACACTATCATGAGGTGGGCATGTGCCCAGGAGAGCCAATTAGAGTACCTAATTGCTGCACACAGTGACTAGTTAGGAGTAAGCATATAATCCGAAGCAAGATCAATCAGAGTTCAGAAAAACACATAGATTCTAGGAAGCAAGGGCTCTGTCCTTGAGCTGCCAAGGGCCATTTTTATCATCTTGATGCAAGATCCTTCCTGAGAATAAAATTAATACAGAGAAAACCTAAATGAAGAGTTGGGTGGGGAGGGTTAGAACCGAAGACATTATTTGATCCAGCTGGACCTGAAACCCTCCCTACCTCTGCTCCCTGACCTTCCGGTTAAATGAGCCAGTACATATCCCCTTTTGCTTAATCCAATTTCAAACGGGTTTCTGTCATTTTGCAATAAAGGAATCTGATGGATACAGGGATTTTTACCAAAAACTTTTCAGAGAGGCTGTGGAGGCAAGGCAGAGCTAGGAGCACCAAGGATAACTTATATGGAAGCAGATTTGGTTCACTGTAAGTCTATATTCAGCAACTGACATAGTAAGTGCTTAAAAACAAACAGAAAACAAACTTCTGTTGAATGAAATACTGAAACCAAATGTTTCTAGGCTAGTCTGTGGGTAGTGGGTATGAATAATGTCACAGTCATAGTAATAACTCAAGTTTCACTGGCCTATCGCATCCACATACATAGGTCAGATCTTCTTGTCCCCCAAACTCATTCCCAAGTGCCCTTCTGGGCCTGAATGCTCCTGCACTGGGCACTCCTGTCTAAAGTGGTGGACCCCTCAGGACCAATGCTGAGAAATGGTTGGAGGTGAGGTGAAGATGGATGTCTTCTCCCTTCAGAGTGGCACTGTCTGTTACGCTGCTCCTGTCTCCAGATCTGACAGAGTTTTAAATGCAGCAGCTTGTTTGGGTTTTGCTTTCAGTTCCTCTGCTCTTTCAGATATTAATCCCATGGAGGACATCTGCCCCAGTGGCAATGATAAGGTACCTCTCCAGGGACACATGGGCAATGGACATGTACAAGGGAGCTAGAGAGGAAGAACCCTTGCCCTTCAGAGGACACTTGGTGAACCCCCAAATAACTGGGGAGGCTTTCACACAAGAACTTAGTAGTATGAAGGGAAATGAGTCAACAACAATTTAGGATTAAATCGTGGCTGGTAATGTATAGGGACATTCTGGTTTCAGGTGTGCTCCTCAGGGAATTTCTATATAATTACACGGCATGCTCTATGAAAACTGACAAGCAGATTTGACATTTTGTCAATATTCGAGGCTTAGAATGTGTTCATTAAACCTACTAGGGTGTTAAAACTTTTTGATTATTTGGCATTATGTATCAAGATCTTGAAAATGTTTTTTACCCTTTGACCAAGAAATTTCATTACGGGCCTCTATCCTAAGGAAACAATATGAAAAATAGGATTAAAGAAAAATGTTATGAAAAATGATGTTTATAAGCATGTTATTTATAATAGGGAACGTTTTTTCATCTATAGGGGGATAGTCAAACTCCTTATCAGTATAAATAGTGGAGAAATATGCACAAATTCCCATAACCTGAGAATGAGAAAAATCTACATCTTTAATAAAAGGAAATATTGATAAATTCAACAACATCAAAAGGAAAAAAATGCATGGCAAAACAGCATTCCCAGATATTGAAAAAAGGACCCACAACCTAACAGAAGAATTAGCCAAAGACATGAACAGACAGGACTCATAAAATGAAATAAAATGATCTTTAAACATATTAAAGTTGCTCAAGCACACTTATAATTAGAGAAATGCAAACTGATAGTACACCAAGATACCATTTCTCACCTATCAGATTGGTAAAAGCCCCGAAGTTTGATAACAGGTTTTGATGACAAAACTATGAGAAATCAGCATCTCCTTCATTGCTCCTAGGAATGCAGGAAGTAGCAGAGACCGCATGGAGAGAATTGACAACGTCAAGCAAAATTACACATGCGTGGACCTTGGATCTGGCATTCCAAGCTCTGATAATCTATTCCAAAGTTACAGTAGCCCTAATATAAAATAACATGTGTAATAAAAGGATTGGAATCGACTGACTCTCTATCATCAGGGAACTGATTAAACTATCATAAACCCACACAATGGAGTATACGTAACCACAAAAAAGATGAGAAAAAATTTTGTGGAGTGCTTTTTAGGATATATTCTGAGGTGAAAAAAGCAAGATGCAGAAAAACAAAAATGATATGCTATTTTTGTGTAAGGAGAGGTGAAAGTATGAGTATAAATCCACATGTTTATACAGGTACATAATAATTTCTTATATTTGTAAAAAGAAACGCTGGAAGCCTAAATCAAGATCTAATAAAAATGGTTACCTAAAGGATGAAAAGAATGGAATAAAGGCATCATGAGAAAGCAAAATTTATCTGAGTATGCTTTGAACATAGTTCATCTACTATACAAGCTTAGTGTGATTTATCTTAAGGACAGACCAAAAAAACAAGGATAACAACAATAAAAAACTTCAAAGGAATATTAATTTGTATTGTATGGCATTGTTAGAAGTAATATTAGCATTGTCATTTTGAAACTATTTGTGTCTATGATAGTTTTACAGTGTAAGATTTATATTGTAATTAATATAAGAAGAGACATAAAAATATAAAATCAAATATATTAGGTAAAAATCCTATGATATTTAAATTTGAATTATAAATATTAGTATACATTTAGAATTATAAAGACACACACACACACACACACACACATATATATATACACATACATTTTTTAAGAAAGAACTTAAAGCTCTGTCTTTGCTCTGTCCATGGAAAAGCTATGGAAGCCAAGCCTCCCATGTACTAATGAACATCCTTAGTATTCAGATTTGGTTTCTAAATATCATTCTAAATATCAATATTCTAAATATCAATAGGAAGGGCTTCCTAGGTGCAATGGCTAATTCCAGGAATAGAGCAGGGAATATAAATGAGCCTGACTCATGTTGTTATGCAAGAAAGCAATGAAGCTATCAAAGGTTAATGACATATTATCAAAAAGACATGGAAGCCAGCTTGCAATGGCTCCCATGAGCCAAAGTTGGGACAATCTGTGTATTAAAAAGAATAAGTTGAAGCACATTAAATATTTTTTAAAAATCAATATGTTACTAATGTTAGTCAAAAGTGAGAAAGCCTCACACTCACCTCTCAGAGAAACACCCTAATCTGTTACAATTCAGGGTATCTACTTCACTGGTTTCTTACTCTGAATATTGACAGTTAAATGGAGAGAATCAGACATTTATTTTCCGGTTATGTACAAACTGCCTTTCAGGATGTGGCAGACTGCATCTTCCTGAGATGGCCACAGTGTTCCCCATCCCACATGCTCTTTTACAGTGTGACTGTTCTACCCTACCATCAAGAAGTGGGCTCTATGTCACCTCCTCTTGAATCTGGGCAGTCTGATGATGGTTTTGACTAGTAACAAACAGACTACGATGAGAGTAATTCTTTGTGATTTTTGAGGATAGGTCATAAAAGGCAATTCAGCTTCTGTCATGTCTGCTGGGATATTCATTCTGGAGTTCTGAGCTTCCACATAAAAAAGTCTAATTCCCCTGAGGCCACCATGCTGTGAGGAAGCCCAAGCCACATGGATAGTCCACATGTAGGAGCTCTGGTTAGCAGTCTCAGCTGAGCTCAGTGTTCAAATCATTCTGGCCCAAGAGAGACTATGCATGAAGGAGCCTCCAGATCATTCAAGTGTCCAGTTGTTGAGTCACTGTAGCCCTTGAGTCTTTCCAGCTGAAGCCCAGACATCACAGAACAGATCCCCATTGTGCCCTGTCTGAATTCCTCACCCACAGAATCCACAAACATAATAAAATTCTTATTTTACACCATTAAGTCTGAGATGGTTTCCTACACAGCAGTATTACCTAAAATTCAGGGTCACTAAATAGTCCTAGTTAATAAAAGAAAGTTCTTCTTTTGAAAATAATCTCATTAATAAATATAGAAAGAAAAAGAATCTCAATAAAATTTCATCAAGTAAATATAGAAGTGATAGAAATAGAAACTGACATTTTAAAACCCCTTAAGAGATATTTGATTTAGTCGATATCCAGCAATGATGCTAAAATCATTAGGGAAAAGGCTGAATGGTAGCTGGATATTTGCAGGATGCTAAAACATTACCTCAATTGATTATTTGTTAACCTAAAGGGGAAAATAAATACAACTTTAAAATTGACAGATCAGGGTGTCACTATTTAAAGTTCCTCATGAAGTAATCTTATCATCACATTTGATAGAACAATTTTATATTAGGTGCATTCTGATGCAATATGAAATACAGTCCCCTAGAAAGTGTTTTTACCAAAAATGTGATTAAGATTCAAGTGTCAATTTAAATGCAAGGATTAGGAGAATATGTTTAATAATGTCTCCAGGAAGCAATCCAGAAGGCAGAAAAGTCTAATTGAAAACTGACCCAGTTTCCTCAAGTCAGTGGAAGGGAAAAAGACTGGGGACAGAGGTAGGATTCTAAGTTAAAAGAGACTCAAGAGCCACGACAGCAAAATGCAATTCATGCACCTTGTTTGAGTTTAGATTTGAGCAAAAATGGTAAGAAGACCTTTGCAGAGACTACTGGCAACTTCTAATATTGGCCAGGTATTAGGTGATATTAAGGAATAAATACCAACTTTGTTAGAACTGATATTGGTGTTGGCATTAAATGCCCTTATTGTTTAGCGATGCAAACTGGAGTACTTAGTGGTGACATATTATGATATCTGTAATATATTTTTAAACACCTTGGCAAAAATAAGTACAAAAATTGTAAATGTTAATTATTGTTAAATGTAGGTAATGAGTTTTGGGGGGGGTTCATCATTATATTTTCTCTATTTGAAATTTTTCATTGCATAAAGTCAAAAATTTGTATAGTTAATTATAATTATAAAAATGTTCTAGAGAGCCTAAGTGTCCAACCATGAAGGAATATCTGATTCAGTTATAGTGCAACTTCTAGATGGACTCTTTAGTCATGTAAGATGATCATTACAAAGATTATAAAAAAGTAGTGGTGCAAGTCGATAGTTCCAGCTACTCGGCAGGCTGAGTCATGAGGATGGCTTGAACCCGGGAGGCGGGGGCTGCAGTGAGCCGAGATTGCGCCACTGAATTCCAGTCTGGGTGACAGAGTGAGACTCTGTTTCCAAAAAAAAAAAAAAAGAAGAAGAAGAAGAGTTGTGATTTATAAGTTAAATATGCATATGCAAAATTATAATTTCATAGTGACTTCAATTTTACTTGAAGGAATGTGTGTGTGTGCGTCCTCTTAAAACTCACATCAAGTCTACATCATTTCTCACTTTCTTGCTTGTTGGTCTTGAGGATGGCTTGTCTGAAGTAATCAAAGCCAATGCCTGCCTGTGCCAGGCACTCTGAGGGAATGGCGGTCCCGAGCACAGCATTGAACATCACTTTGGAGGAGCCTCTAATCATTCATGAGGGCTCCAGATTATCTCTTTTACACCTTATTATGGGAAAACGCAGTATTCTTGTTGGCTTCCCATTTTAAATATTATATAGCCGAGAGAGAGACTGCCAAAGTCAGGAAGAAAGCCATGTTGAGATTTTAGATCATTTATTAATAAAAGTTGACAGTGGCCAGCTCTTCTTTTCCTGCTCTAAAGACCTTAATAAAGGCGGTGCTGGGCATAGGCTCAGATGCTGGAAGGATGTGGGAGAGGAGGAAGACAATCTGATGAGCTTACCTTTCTTCCTGTCACCTGGTTCTGGCTTTGTGAGTATCTCCAACCCCAACTCGCTTGCCTCTCCCCATCTCAACTCTTCTCATTCCCAGGCCTGTCTCCAGAGTGGGCATGTAGTGCTCCTATGTGTGGCTCCATGAGTCCTCTGGCAAAGCTTCCTTACCAATCATCATTCCCATGAAGGTATGTTCATACTAACAGCTGATGGTGTTGGATATTTAAGGCAGATTTTCATCCCAATAGCAGTAAAAACCTGAAATACAGAGTGGGTTATTCTGGCCAGGTAGCTCCTAGGTAACCAGTTGGTCAAATTTTATTTTAAAGGAATTATGTCTTTTAAGAGCTCCTGGGTTCATACCACATTGATGGTTGTTTCCTCTTCTTTCAGGTAAGGTCATCCAGGCTAGAAAAATACAAAAAAAAAAAAAAAGAAAGAAAGAAAATCGAAAAAGACACTTATAGAGAATTATTGAAGTTACTGATGAGAAGGTGATATAGGAAACCACAAAAGTAGGAAGGAATTTTCTTATAGTTTACTCATTCCTTTGACATTCAATAACCTTTCACTGTGTGCCTATGATAAGCCCAGTGCTGTGCCAGGCCCTAGAGACACAAAGATGATTGTATTATCTACCATCGTGGAAGAGAGATCTATAAATGGATCATTTATTATATAATGTGGTAAATAATAGAAATATGCACAACGTGTTATGGCAACATAAGGCAAAAAGCAGCTAACTCTGACAGGTGTGCCTGGAAATGTCTCACAGAGAAAATGACATTTGAGCTGGGTGACCTGGGACAATTTATTTCACCTCCCTGTGCCTCAATTCCTCCTCTATGAAATGTAAATAATAGTACTCTAATCACATAGCTGTGAGAATCAAATGATTTATTACATGAAGTAAAGTGTTTAGAATAGTGCCTGAAATGTAGGAGTTATTCAAGAAATATTAGCTAACAAGAAATATTAGCTATCAGGAAGAGGAAGAGCTGGTAAAAGAAGAAACAGGAGGAGGAGGAGGAGGAAGAAAAACTTGCCACTAAGAGAGTAAGAACATTCTTATTAGAAGAAACAGCATGGGCAAAATGCAAGGTCATAAAAGAACCTGGCATGTTAGGAGAATACAAAGCAGCTCAGAGCAGCCAGAGCTTATGGTGTTTAGAGGTGGAAGTAGGTTTAGGGCCAAAAAAGGAGGAACCTTCCCTGCAGGGTTGGTTCAATTGATCTGCGCTGGCAGGACCTTACCCTCTGGCTGGTTGGTTGGTGTTCCTGCCATATCATTTGTTAAAACCTTGACTATCACCTCTGCTTTCTTTATATTAATTATAAAGGGTGGAGAAAGGTGGGAGTTGATTTTAAACAGAAAATGGTGAAACAATCATGCATTTTAATAGAAGGAATATAACTCTGGAGCAGTGAAGAGAATGCATTAGAATTAGGTAGATTGGTGCCCTGGAGAAGAAACAGTAGGTTTCAGTAATCTGTGCCTGGCCCTCTGGTTAGGTGAGTGTTTTGTTTTGGTCTTGTCTCCCCTGTTACATGTGAGCGGTGGACGGACAACACCATCCTTCTATCTTTAGCACCTACGTTATCACTTGCTTTGGAGTGGGTGTTCAATAATTAGTCATTGAAGAAATCAATAGATGGAGAATGAGCTGAGATGTTGAAACCCTGCGCTAAGACAATGGTGGTGCAGAGGGAGAGAAGCGGCCAGGTGTGGAAGATATTTCTGAAGTAGAAATAACAGGACTCAGAGGAGGATCTAGGTGTGGGAAACCAGGGTAACAAAGCACCAGTCTTGTCCCTTGGTCTGTAAATTAGGCTCTGAGTGCCTTCATGCCTGTATGAGATTGCCCACAGAGGAGACAGACACGTTTGAAAGAAGGTTGGGGTGCATGCTTTGTAAAGACACAGCACTGGCCTTGGGCAGGGTGGGTCACTTGAAGGATGTGAGTTGAAAGGCAGCAAGAAGAGAGTTGCTACCCTCATCAGTCCTTATATCCTCTGTCCTACAGAAGTGTTGCCTAGGCATATTCTACCTATTGAAAGACTTCATTTCATACAAATGAAAGACTTTCATTTCATACAGATACAAGGATGTACTTGTAACCTTTGACAGGTTCTAGAAAATCGAATGTGAGAAAAGGCAATTTCCAGTTTGGGCCACAGAAAAGCACAGGCCAGCCCTTCCCCTCCTATCTCCCCTCCCTTCCTTCTGGTTGCAGCATGGATGTGGTGGCTGGAGCTGAGGCAGCTTCCAGGACTATGAGGTGGAAGCTGCATTTTTAGGATGGCAAAGCAATAAGAAAGATCCTGAGTGCTGGACAGCGTGGACTATCACATTAGTCCTCATTGCCTATCTTTGAATTATATGTGGGAAAGAAATAAATCTCCACCTCGATTAAGTCACTACCACCTTGACCTTTGTTAAAAGAACCAAACCAGTGTTTATTTTTATTTGTTATTATTATTTTTGAGGCAGGGTCTCGCTCTGTCACCCAGGCTGGAGTGCAACCTCACTGCAAACTCCGCCTCCCGCGTTCAAGCAATTCTCCTGCCTGAGCCTCCCGAGTAGCTGGGACTACAGGCACTTGCCAGCAAGCCCGGCTAATTTTTGTATTTTTAGTAGAGACAGGGTTTCACCATGTTGGCCAGGCTGGTCTCGAACTCCTGACCTCAGGAGATCTGCCCACCTTAGCCTCCCAAAGTGCTGGGATTACAGGCGTGGGCCACCATGCCCAGCCTCAAACCAGTATTCTAACTAATGTACCTCCTCAGCAAAAACAATTAGAGGTAAAAAGGTAAATATCCTGGAAATAGTAATCAAATTATTTTTTAATCCTAAATTATGCACCTATAATCTTTAACATAAAATACTAGCTGCTCTGAGATAAATTATCAAATAAGTGAGTTGATTGAGAGTTGGAAGGAGACTAAGAAGGAACACCAGGTGAAGGGAAGAGATAGAGGGGCCATAGGAAGAAAGAGACTGGCAATGCCCAAAGACACCCTTCTCCTCAGCTCCAGTCTTGTCTAGGGTCTCCCCTGGTAGACAGAGAAGAGTCAACATTGATTAGATCAGTAGGAAAGGCTTCGTGGAGGGGATGGGATGGCTGCAAAGAGAGAGAGGCAAGCCTGCTCCAAACTGACGTTCTTGGATAATGAAAGCAATAGATGTCACAGTGTAATTTTTAAACTGGAGAGTAAGCCAAAAGTTTCCTCTCTGCCTCTCTCTTTTTTTCTTTATCTATATTTGGGTGCCAATTATACACAGAAAAGACAAACTCAGTTTGTTTAATGTCAGACCGTAGATATTTGTGATCTGGCAAAGGGCAATCCCTTTGCAATTTTGGAGCCTGTCATGAGGATTAATGGACCTAGAGAAAAATGTCTGGAGCAATGTTTTGTTGTTCAAAGACCCTCAGGTCCAGAGCCATCGTTGCTGGGCAACCTCCCAGAGCTGCTCAAGCACATCCTATGATTCCCTATCGCTTGGTGGACTGCCAAGCCTGCTGCTCCCTTTACCCTCCCCAGCTCCACAGAAAAGTTTAGAAAGTGCAGGTTACTCCCATGGGTCACCTGGCAGATGTCCAATCCTTCCGTGGAAGAGGCTGACCCTGCAACCAGGGTGTGCAGCGTTCCCTGAAATGACTTAGAGGCCTTCTCTTTGCAATCTAAGAAGCTGCCAACAGGGTGCTAACCCCTGATGCAGAGAGGGCTACCTCACCCTCTTTTCTTGGACCACTCATTTTCTGTGTGCCTTGAAACACCCTTGGAGCAGTGGATGTCATGGAGAACAAAATAGTCATCTAGAGGAAAGGCCCAGCCTCCCTCAGAACCTCACACATATCCCTGCGGCTATGTGAGTATTTTGTTTATCTCCCTCACTAGGAGGAGAGAAGTTCCAGTCACTCTTAGCATAATCCTGCTATACCAGCTATCACAATGGACTTCAAGTTTCTGACGAGATATGGAGATATGTGTTATTCAGCTTTGCACCCATCTCCCCTCTTCATCTTAAGAGCTAATCATACTCCTTGGCATTTTAATGCTATTGCAATAATTCTCAACTTTTGGTGCATCTCTGAATTTTTGTGAAGCTTTAAAAAAATATACATGCCCATGCCCCATGAATGGATGCCCATTATGTAGGTGTGAGACAGGTATTGTGCTGTGAATAACTGTTGTTTTTAATCTGCTCAGCGTTTTCTACCAGTTTAGAAACCACCTCATTTTTCCCTGGGAAACAATACTCCAGCACCGCATACTGCTTGGAAGGGATGTTAGTGAAGATATCTCCATAGGACCCCAACAAGCATGGGCATGAGACCGAGCAAGGCCATTGTTTTAGTTCAGGCTGCTATAAAAAAGTCCCACATCCAGGTGGTTTATAAGCAACAGAAATTGATTTTTTGCAGGTTCTGGAGGCTGGAAGTCTGAGATCAGGATTCCAGCATGGTCAGGTTCTGGTGAGGGCCCTCTACCAGGTGGTAGACTGCTAACTTCTCATTGTATACTCATATGCAGAAGAGAACAAGCCCCATGACCTAATCACCTCTCGAAGGCCCCAATCCAAATGCCATCACACTGGGGATTCAATTTCAGCATACGAATTTGAGGGGGACACAAACACTCAGTCCATAACCCAGTCTCTCCCAGAATGAGAACTCTGGATGAAGAAAAGTAAGAATGGACATTTATTGGAGTGGATTGCTCTGGCGAGGCCTCGCGAAGTCCATTCTGCCCATGGTGATGCCCAGCCCCACCCTGCCTCATCTGTTCCCAGGCCTGGCTCCTCAGCTTTCCCCCCCTTCTGTGAGCACTCTGTCTTTCCAATAAATTTCTTGCTTGTTTAATGTTAGCCAAAATAAGTTTCATGTTTACAACCAAGTAACCCTGACTGCCACTGAGACACAGGTGATTTTTAGAAGCTCTGCAGGTGCACTGGCCTGCGGAGCTGAGGTGGGAAGCACTAGCCACCTATGTTTGGGGCTCTGTGCTAAGAGTTCCATGTACACTTTTTTCATTTAACACTCACAAAAATCCAACAAGTCAGGAAATTGAGGCCTAGCGTCATCCAGTCAGTAAATGATCATTCTAGGATCTGAAAACATTTACTCCCAAAGCCTCTCAACCCCACTGATAAGGGTCTTCCAGTGGCAATGATATCTAATTCTCTTGGTCTCCCATGGTTCTGTGACTCTTTGTAACTTTTCATTTGCTACCTTTTATTATACTTATCATGTATATCTACTAATCTGCATTACTGGACTATAAGCTCCTTGAGGACAGTTTTAAAGTAGGGCAGCTCTTAACCTTTAGTATGGTACCTTTTGTGCTGCTATACTACACGTAGAGATTCTCCTGTATTTGTTGAATAAGTGAATGAATAAGTGAATGATGGTAACTGGTTACCACACAGCGTGAATTAGTGAGTAACCAGCCATTGATGAGTTCATCCTGAAGCAGAGAGAGCAGGAAGTGTTGACATGGGCTGACATAAACATATGGTCACGAAGGCATTTCTTGGTCTAAAGAATAATCAATTAATGACTTTCTCCAACCCTGGAAATTCTTTTTTCTGCTCCGACTCAATGCCCAACCTGAGCTACCCTTTTCCAAACATCTTACTTTCCTGCCTGTTCAGGTCTAACAAACAATGGAGGAGAGGCAGATATGATGACTTGTCCTCCTCAAGCACACAGAACATCATAATTTCTCTTGGTCACCCAAATATAGAATTTCCATGGGCCAGAGCAATAAGCTGGACAGAAAGAAGCTAACACACAGCCTTAGAATTTCCTGGGTTTTACAAGCTTGCCCACTTAAGGAAATGCTACTAACTATTCCGGAGTAGTAATTTGTAACATACTGAATAAATATTCTTAGTTTGCCTCCTACCTGTCACTTAAGTGAACTGAAAGAGAATCCAGATCATGATGTCTGGCCGCAGGGCTTTGGTTCAGATTTGAAACCCATCTATCTGTCCATCTATCCATTCACAAAGTATTATTGAGTGCCAGCTTCCTCCCAGGCACTGGGCTCTGCTGTGGTTCCAATTATTAAGGAGCTCATAGCAAGTAGTGGAGACCAACCTGTAAATAGGCTAGGCTATTTGAACACGGTGTGGCAAGGGCTTAATTGAGATAAGCACAGCTTGGGAGTGGATAGGAAAGACAGGAACCCAGCCTTGTCACGTGGAGTGGAGCTGCCTGGAGGGTGTCTTTGACAAGATGTTTCCTCACGCAGAGTTTTACTTAAACCAACCCTCTCTAGACTTTTACCTAAACCAACTCCAGGAGAATCCTTTTGTCTCAATTATTCCCTACCAAAAACACTGCTTCACCATGATTGGTGCCAGGTTGTAAGTGACCACAGGATAGGTAAGCTAGTTAAGATGGGATAAGACTGAGATATCAGGAAGTCAGGCTTATCTGAGCCAACATTAATCAAGCACTTACCACATGCCCAACAGTATACTGTGAAATTCATCAAAGTATCTCATTAAAGCCTCACCATAAACTGATTTCATAGTATAGGTATTCTGACTACTATTTTCTGGATGAGTACACTGAGCCTCACATAGTTTCAGGAACTTGCCTAATATCTCACTGGAGTGAAGCCAAACTTCAAAGATCTCTGTCTCTATAGCACATAGAGTCACTATTACATCTGCTTCCCAAGGGCAGGCCTGTGTCATATACTTTTTTGATAAAGATTTCACCCTAAAAAGGACTTTTCAAAATTGCATTATGAAAACAAATGCAATTTTGAGTTTTGTTGTAAAATAAATATCTACCTGCCCCAACTGAATTCTTAAAGTTGCACAAACATGTTCAATATTTTATAAGCTCAATGGAGATTCTCATAATTATTATTGACCGTAAGTTAAGGGAAATTTCCAGCGTGCAAGGTGAAGCCGCTGGGCCTGAACAGCTCCATGGACCCCTCCTTCTAGAAGACTTCCCAGATCCCCTCCATAAAGATAATTCTCTTCCACTCACTTGGCCTGACTTGTGCCTCTCTCTCTGAGAATCTGAAGCTGTAGAGACCAAGCCAAGTTTTTATTATTGTCTTTTGTATCTGCCTTGCAGCCAGGTCAGTGCTAAACACATAGTAAGTCCCCGAGAAATGTTCCTTAAGAGTAATTTGTATTGACAATTTTGGAAACAATGGCTCACTCTCAACATAAGCAATTACATTCCTTGCTACTCTGTCCTTTAAATGGTTTCCTAAATATGAACTGAAAGAGCCCACCACCCAGGACTCTCTGTGTTTCTCATAACACACTTTGCAACATGCTTCTATATACATTTTTCTGAGAATAAATGAGTGGCACTCAAAAAGGCTTTTAGCTATGATTTGAGACATACATTATGATCAGGCACAAACTTTGTTATTCTGTTATTTTGAAATTAGAAAATTAAGTTGCAGACACACACACACACACACACACACAGACTGATTTCAAAGGCCTTGTTTATTTCCTGAGTCTCACAAAGTAAAATAACCTGAAAAATCACCTATGGCAAATTCTTGCCAGACTTGGATCTCAGAAGTGCTGTCTTCCTCAAAAGTCCGTTAGAAAGTCTGTGGTGTGTAATTAAATCAAAGCCATTTGTTATTACTCTCTTCAAAGCTTTGAGCCTGGGTGTATCAGCCTCTACAGCCAAACCATTTCACCAGCCACTCGGCACTTGTTTACTCCAGCTGCCTCCAGGAGTTCCCTCTGGGCGGCCTCCCAAACTGCTGCCAGGACTCTTCCCTCACCTCCATTCATCTAAACGTGTCCAGATGGCTCCGGCTTGGTCTGGGTTGCAGAGGCTCATAGAGAAAGCCTAGGACATTTCGGGGTACAGTTGTGAATTGCTCACTACGAAACCCAATTTGGGATCTTTAGAACTTGGCTGTATCTTTTTATTGACAGCCACAGGCAGTTAGTTGAAACACGTCCTGGGAGAGAAATTTTAAGCCACTCTGGAAATGCTCAGTGTTTCAGCTGAGAGACTAACACTCGACCACACAGGACTATAAGCTCCACAGGGCTAAGAGCAACATCTGTCTTGTCACCGTTGTATCCCCAGTGTCTAGACATGGTACCGAGACATAACAGGTACCCCACAAATGTTTGTAAAATGACTGAATAGTTGAAAAGGAAATTATATAATAAGCTAGCAATGTCATCACTGCTACAGACGATGTTTACTAACCAGTTTAATTTCTTTTCCTCCACCAAACTGACTAACCAGATGGACTGGCTGTCTAGGTATTTGACACACAAACCTTGAGCTTTGTCGTTTGGGGCTGACATTTGTCCCATCTTTTCAGCACACACAGGAGAACCAATGTCAAATTCCTGAGTCACACATTTAAGAATAGAATTTATTTTCTCTTGAGCACTATTCAGTAGAACTTTCTGTGATGACGACAATGTTCTATTTAAATAGCCTCATGTAAACTAGTGGCTGCCATATTAGACAGCACAGATCTAGATATTCTAGATTAACTTGTCAAATTTCCCAAGAAGGAGGCTGGGAATAACTGATCTGTACCTTGCTAATCACAAACTTTCAGATCATCAGGCTGATTGAGAGGACTTCAGTTTCTCACTGTGCCAAGCCCAGTGGGCTAAGGCAAGAGTCCCAGAGTCACGTCCTAAGCACTTGTGACCGTGATATACATTTCCTTTGAGTTTTATTCGTGCAGTGTGGGGAGGACATGATGACAATGAGTCCTGCTCTGTACAGCCAATGGCATTTCTCAGGTCCACAGCCCCAGTATGTCACTTAGTCCCTGGCCAAGCAGGGATGAGGCTGGGAATAGGTGTAAGCCTGTGGCAGAGGGTCTCAACACCTAGAATCTACTTTTCTAACAAGCACTCCAGAGGATTCTGGTATAATCAGGCCCCAGACCATGCTGAGCAGCAGTGCCAGTGGACGGGTCACTACCGGGTGTCTCTGGCTGAACAGTAGTCCTCAGTAGGTCACCATTTCCTGGAAAACTGCTTATACCTCGCCAATCTCGACATGCGCCTTCCCTACAGGGTCCTCCTTTCCTGCTCCTCTGGGCAGAACCCACAACAACCTTCAGAATGCTGCCCTATGCCACCTCCTCAGGGAAGCCTCTCCACCCACATCAGCATTTGTCACTCGGTCACAGCGTGTGAGTTGGCCATGGACACACGCAGGGCAGGGGGTTGACTAACTCATCTCGGCATACCCAGTGCCAAGCCCCAATGCTTGGCCCAGCACAGGCATTTATTACCCCATACCTCTTGTTCGAATTTCTCCAAGTTCCATTTTTAAAGAGGAGTGAGTCCCTGTGACGACTCATCCCTCAGACATTAATGCCATACCAGGCACACAAAGCAAATGTGAGGATCAGATGGGAGAAATGCGAGCGGCTTAGACATGGGTGAAAGACTTTAGGCTGCTCATGCTAGGGGTTTGTTCCAGTTGAAATCCAACTGCAGATCATAATCAAAAGCCCAGGGCAGGACAAGGGGGTGGGAAGGGCCACTGAGCGGACTGTCATTAACTCTGGACTGTGCCTACATGCCTCTTTCCCACAGTGAGCCAGGACACTGAGGAGCAGGGCTCAGAGCCAACCCTCCCGCCCCTCAACACACACACATTCAAACCAGGCCTCATTTCACTCATCTCTTGCCACGACTGGCTGGGGTTATTGTCTACTTAGAGCTACTTGCCCTGTTTTACTGTGGAAATTATAAATAACTTATTGAGTCTTGCATGGAATGTATCTTCCAAATTAGCCTTGTTAACCCTAAGAAGGAAGGGAGGAAATGCCACCAGGAGAGGGGAAGGGGAGGTGATGTAGGTAACCTAGATCATTTATGTTCTTCACTGACTCTCCATATAGCTTAAGAGGGGGTTCACAGCCATTGTTATCAGAGAATGGATTTGGATTACAGGTGGGTGAAGGCACATTGGACTTAGCTCCGCTTTCTGGATTTCTGTTACAACAAGCTATTATTCATTTG
The DNA here is from genome assembly GCF_029281585.2 of Gorilla gorilla gorilla. Taxonomy (NCBI): domain Eukaryota; kingdom Metazoa; phylum Chordata; class Mammalia; order Primates; family Hominidae; genus Gorilla; species Gorilla gorilla. The sequence goes on from NC_073224.2 coordinate 119,864,910, forward strand.
CTTTTATATATTTAACAAGCATTTTCTGAGGCCCTGCCACATGCAAGACACTGTTTCAAGCACTCTGAGACACAGAGATGAGTGAACATGGCCTCCACCTTCCCTGAGGAGCTCACTGTCAGTGGGGAGCGTGATTCATAGGCTCAAGAGAGGAGCTGGGCAGTGAGCCAAGAAGGTGGGAGAGCTGGGCAACTAGCAAATTCTTTAGTGTTTGTTATTTCTAAGTGATACCCTGTTTGTTCTCTAAAAGAAAGCAATTTAATATAAAATGTATTTAAGATAACACTGGTAAACATTATAACTCAAAGCCATGTTGAAGGAGGGGCTAACAACCTAAGCTAAAATGGTCCTGCTGGCTAAACAGCACTCAGCCTTGAGCATCATAGAGGTCAAGGAACAAGAAGGGCCTGGTGCAATGGCTTACATTTGTAATTCCAGCTCTTAGGGAGGCTGAGACAGAATTGCTTGAGCCCAGAAGTTCAAGACCAGCGCGGCAGCATAGTAAGGCCCTGAGACCCCATCTCTACAAAAAATTTAAAAATTAGCCAGGCGTGGTTGCACATGCCTGTAGTCCCAGTTACACAGAAGGCTGAGGCAGGAGGATCACTTGAGCCCAAGAGGTCCAGGCTGGCAGTGAGCCATGGTTACGCCACTGTACTGCAGCCTGGGCAACAGAGAAAGACCCTGTGTCAGAAAAAAAAAAAAAAAAAAAAGATTGGGGGAGGGGTGTGAACAAAAAGAAACAGAAGAGAAGCACAGGATGGGCTTGTGAATAGGTGTTCCAAAGTCACCTTTCTCAGCCCCCTGAGCTCATTGGTACCTAACCTAGCTGCATCCCTTCCTTGCTCTCTGTCCCAGGCCAGAGATTGGACTCCTAGTCCTCCTGGTCCCTTATGAACAGAACCCTCCATCTGGGCAGAGGAAGTCTCCCTGTCCTGGCTGCTGGAAGTGCCAGGATGAGCAGCTATTGGGAGGTAAGGGATGGGTACACAGTGAGCCCCTCCTCCAGCCCCCTGAAGCCCAGGGCATGTCCAGGACTACTGAACAATATAAAGGACCAGGTTTTGCCTCCAATCTGTTCCTAATCAATAAAAATACAATAAAAATGAATCACTAGAAAACTAAAATTTTATAAAAACAACTAAGGGTATGGCCATATTGGATGATGCTTGGATGTTTCAGCAATGTCAAATCTCTAAAACATTTTCTGGACTTCCTTTTAATTCCTGTATTTATCTCATGGCTGTCCAGAAACAAACATTTTATAGTGAGGCATGGCCACAGCCCATACTTTAAGTAGCACTGATCTGGACCAAAGGTGGGCAAACCAGTTAAATACCTTTTCTTTTCCCAGGAAACTTACCAGCCAGCTGGACTGATCACTCTGGAAGATGAGGCCAACCATCCCCAGAAGCTATCCTGTCCAGAAAGGCTTAAATATAATCCTCCCTCACGGTCAGATCTCTGCTGGGGTAGTAAGGCACTGGAAGCCCCACCCCACGTGCAAGATAATCAACAGTGGACTCAGCCATCCACCCTCCTGCCTGGAAGCCCAGGATGAGTCCAATACTTTTCATATGTCACTTCACTTTATCCGCATAACAGCCCAGGGAGTTGGGCATGTGTTTCCCCCTCTAGACAGGTGATAACCTGAGCTTCAGAAAGATAATAACTCAAGGCACACAGCCAGCGAGTGGCAAGCCTAATACTGGCCCCCAGGGCTCCTGAAACCAGGGCTTGTCTCCCGTGTTGCACGGTGATGCCTCTATGAGATGGCAGGGTTTCCATGGGAGTCAGCCCTGGTGGAGATCAAGCAGACCTTTGTGGCCCAGGGAATGCTAATTGTACACTCCTGGGAGCCCCAATAGCTGGAGAGTTGGAGTTGCTGCAGGAAGGAATAGAACTTGGCAGTAAGGAAACCCCAGGAAATCCACCCTCCCCCAACACACACACAAAAAAACACAGCCCTACTTGAGAGCTGCAGGCTACCCCTATCCTGCTTGGTCTAGGATGGAAATGTTCTTTTCCATAGGGACTGTGGGGCCCACGACCATGTTGTGAAGCCCCGTGGTGTTGCGCCCATGATAGAAACCAGGATTCCATGGGATGGAGGCAGAGCTGTGCTGCTTTGGCAAGAGACAGGCCACCATGGAAATGTGACAACCTGCTTAACCCTGTCTCTACCTGTGAACATCCCTCCAGGACCTCTCCACTTATCCATACCATGGTGAGCTCATGTGAGAGCACAGGATGACAGAGGTGACACTGTTGATATTTAGAGAGAGCATTTCATCCCCAAGCAGCTGGGTGTGTCTCTCTGCACCTCTGAGTGAGGAATCACAAACTCAACCTTTATTCTATAAAGACAGCCATTCTCCTAGCCCCTGGAACATGCCTTTCTCTGATGATGGCTGTGGGTAGGAAGAGGCTGACGGTTCTGGGCTTGTCTGTTCATGAGCAGGCTTATGGGGATAAGGATAAAAGTGTGAGAATCCACATATGTGTTCATGGTCATGTGCCCCTGTGACCTTGCATGTGTTGTGGGCCCCTGTAACCACATTTCAGGCCTTGTCATCTTCCACTGCAACCCAGGGGCCCCAAGATCTAGCACTGCAGAGGCCCCACTGGGGAAGACAGTCAGGATGGAGCAGGACCGCCTGTCCCATGCTTCTTGCCCCAAGACTACTGCCTGGGAGACTCTGGGCTTTGCAGTTCTGGCCACATGCCTTGAGAAGGGACAGGAGTCTCTGCAGGGCAAAAGACGTCTTTCTGCCTCATGCCCCAGCCTGACTGTGAAGTAAGTAGGGGGAAGGCATGGAGCAAATTGGAGACTCTGATGGGGAATAGATATTACTTGCTTCAGGGACTCTCATTTCCCTTCCTGGGTGGGCTCAGAAAGCTGGGCACCTAGGGGCAGTCAAACCCACTTCCTTCTGGCATCTCTGAAAAGTACCCAAGATGTGAGAAACTAGGAGGGCCTGAGCATCTTCTGATGGGAGAAGGGGAAGGGGAGGGTCTTTTCACAGGTCGCACCCCTTTTGGTGTGTCCATGACAACGGTAGAGGGATGGCCTTCTATGACTATGGAAAGGAACAGGAGCAAGGGTGGGGGATGAGGGAGATTCTGGGAAACCTGGACTAGAGTCAGTCTGGATATTTTAACAGGTGACTTTCAAGTGTCTACAGTATGTCAAGTGCAGAGTTGCCTCATTTCACCCTCACAGCAACTGTATGAGGCGAACACATTATCCCCATTGTACAGAAGAGAAACCGAGGCTCAGAGAGTTAAGCAGTGTGTCCAAGCCCACAGAGCTGAAGAGTTTGAGCCAAGAGTTGAACTCCCACATTCCAACTCTAAATGCTATCATCTTCCAACACACCACAGTCTCTTCTTCTTCGCCAGCCCCACCCTTTTAAGCACCTCTGGTGGCAGAGCCAACCCTTTCCCTGAGCGATTTGTTTTGGGAAGCAGGCGTGGCAGCCAGCATAACTCTCCCTAGCTCCTCTCCAGACTCCTTCCATGACAGCAGAGGTGGAGCCCCTTTCCCCAGAGCAGGCCTTCCTGCCTCAAGCCTCATGTGGCAGTCAGGCACCTAGCTCCTGCCCCCCTACCTAGTCACACCCCTGCATCCTTCTCCCTCTGTCAGCAGCTTCCTGGGGGCAAGGCTTGGTCGCAGGGGGTGAGGGACATTGAGTCAGAGGAGAGCTAGTGTGCCCTTCCTCACCTTTAGTGCCTCCTTCCATTTTAAAAAACATCAGAGTCCAACATGGCCCCATGCTTGGCTCAGAGAGGGCATCCTGTGGCAGGGGTTGCTTTTGGTTGTTGACGGAGCCAGAACATAATGAATAGCCCCAACTTTTGCCACCCTTTAAGGTTTTGTTTTTCTACGGTTTCTCTAATGTCAATCCAATATGGTCTTAACAACTGTCCCTTCAACACATTATCTTCATAAAATGTTTAAAAAAGTCGCTTTGACACATTTGTGCCTGTCTTCTCTCTAAGTCCCTTAAAAGAATTAGGGAATAAAGGAATAACAAATATATTTCTTAAATAGCAAAGGAATAATAAAAATATAAACTCTCATGGACAAAGAGAAGGAAAAGAAAACCATTGCTGAGCAGAGCTGACAAAGGGTTCTACGAAGGGGACATGATGATCTCACCCCTAGGACCAAGTCTTCGGACTTGCATGTGTCTGCTAGAGCTGAAGCCTGCATGAAAACAGGAGACTGGCTGGAAATGTGTACATGGAGGAGTTAGACCTCCTGGATCCCCTCTCAGTCAGCACAGCCAGGCTGTCATGCCACCCCGCAAAGAAGAGGCTGGAGGCTTCCTCTCTTGAGGATTGCAGTAGACATTCCAATCGCGGGGATGCCAAATACAGTCACCCCACTGGCCGTGGCAAGTCACAGTCTTGTCAAGGCCTGCTGGTGGAAAGGAGACATGTCACCCTCCCTGGATTCATAACTGACTGTCCACCAGCAGAGGGGTGAGGTGAGCCAAGATGAGATTCTGGGCTGGACACCGACTACCCGGGCAGCTATACCCACATGTGACACAGGTTGTGAAGCAGGGAGATTCATGTGCTGCCTCTGCCACTTACCTGTTAGGAGTTAGAACACAAGATTTACCCTCTAAGGTCTTGGTTTCCCTGTGTTGTGGAGATTCACGTCTTCCAGGGCTGATGTGGACAATGGGAGAAGATGCTCCTCCTGCAGGCGTGTGCTTCTTTGCCTTGGGCCCTGTCCTCCGACTGACTGCTGTCATCATTGGACCTCCGGTTCCTACCATGTCATTGATAAAAGACGTTCGCTCTGGACTCACATATTTCCTCTACCCTCACCTCCCTACAATTCTGCTGGATGACAGCATGTGGACGTTGACCTGCCAGCAAGCTAGCCCCGAAGTTTCTTGAGCGCGTTCCTTCCAGTGGCCTTCACCCCCACTCCACTTCCACAATTCACTCCCTTGTCCTTCTCTGGAAGGTCATCACTCATAACTGTTCCACTTCCAAAAAGACAATCTCAACATCCCACTCTTGCTCCACCAGCTCCTTGCTTTCCTGCAAGATGGTTCAGCTTTTCTCACCACCATTATTCTTTCTTCTCTCCCCTCTGTAGTCCTCCCTGCTTGCTCTGAGCGCATCCATCCTGTCCTATCTTGACTTCTCTCCTGTATCCAGCTTCTATTCCACAGTCCATCATTCAGTAACATTTTTTTTTGCCAAGACTATAAATTCCTTTGTCCCTCATACTTAATCACCATGTTTGACAAAACCTCAGCCCTGGATGAAGCCAGTCACACTTGTCTCCACATCTGTATCCAAGCAGCTGAGCACTTAGTGGTAGTAGAGGAAGTCGGAGAACAGAGCAGACTGGCTTCCTCTAAAGTCATGATCTCCAGTCATTACATATGCTCTTAATTCCTCCCAGAAACCCTCTTGGTTTCCCTTGTCATCTCCTTCCTGCTTTCTGTAATTATTTCAAACCTTCTCCATTTTTCTCATGCCTTCAAACTTCTTCTCATCTGCAGCTCACAGCTAAGGTCTTTGTTTCCTGCTTGTCAGATAAGGTAAGAGTCACTAGACAGGAAGTCCCTCAGCTTCTAATAGCAAGAACATAAACTACTGACACCTGCATACATCCTGACTTTCTTTTCCTGCTCCAGAGGAGGGGCTGCCTGCCCCCCAGCTTGTCCTACTCTTTGCACTCCTACCCTCTCGGGAATCTTACTGTATTGATTATCCTTTCCTCTTGACTGAGTCTTTTCTAAGCCTTTAAATATATGCAACACCTCCCATTTTTAAAAAGGAAGAGAGAAAACAGAAGGAAAAGATGGAAAGAGGGAAGAGAAGGAAAGAAGGAAGGAAAGAAGGATGAAAGGAAAGAAGGAAGGAAGGGAGGGAGGGAGGGAGGGAGAGAGGGAGGGAGGGAGGATGGAAGGAAGGAAGGAAGGAAGGAAGGAAGGAAGGAAGGAAGGAAGGGGCAAAATAGAAGGAAAGGAGGAAGAGGAAGAAGAGGGAAAGAGAAAACCTCTCACCTGGTCCTCATTTCTCCCTAGTTATCTCCTTCTTTCCCCTCCTTTACAGCCCCAATTCTCAAAATACCTATCTTCATCTTCTGGCCCCCAATAATGGCTCAATCCATCCTTGTCTGGATTCCCACCCCTCTGCTCCACCAAAATACCCCCTATCAACAGCACCAAGGGCTGCATGTCTATTTTTAGTTCATGTCTTACCTGACCTTGCAGCCACAGCCGCCATTGCTCCTCACTCTCCTGTGGCTTCAGAGACACCTGCTGGTTTCCTCTGGCCACTCCCTTTTGAGCTCCTCCACAGAATTTTTCTCCACTCATGGCCTATTAAAGCTTGGAGTCCTGGAACTTCTTGTTCTATACTTTCTCCCTGGCTAATTTTATTCATACCTACAGTATTAATTATCAATTGCAAATAATGCATACATCTGTCACCCAGATCCATATGTCCACCTACCATTTGACATCATCCCTGGAATATCTTATAAGAACTTTATGTTCCACAGGTTCTCAAACTCATGATCTCCTCAACCTCTCTTCCTTTTCTGGAACCTGTTTCTCTTCCACTGCACCCTATGCATCACTAGCCATCCAAAAACTTCCCTCTCCTTCACTCCCTATGTCCCATTCATCACCAAGTCCTGTGAATTTTATTTCCTATATTTCTCTCAATTCGATCTAACCTCCATCTCTAGCATAACTATTTACCACAGTCCAAGCTTCCATTGTAACTTTCAAGTTCAAATGCTGTGGCACCCCAACTAGTTTATGCTAGACTATTCTAGGCCTATTCGGATCCTTTTCTAGTCCATATTGCAGTCAGAGTTACCTTTGCAAAACACCTTTAATTACATCATCCCCTGTATAACCCATTAATAGCTTCCCACTGATTTTAGAGCAAACATAGAACTATTTAATATGAGGCTTAAGTGCCTTTATGGTTTAACACTCAAGTCAGCCATGTAGTGAGTTCTGGGTCACATGGCCTAAATTCAGAGCCAGGCTCTACCACTATTGCCAGTGTGACACTGGCCAACTTATTATCTGAATCTCCCCATATCTCAGTTTTCTTACGTGTAAAATGATAATATTGGTTGCTAATAATGGTATCTATCTCATAAGGTTGTGGCAATCCCATTACTGGGTATATACCCAAAAGAATATAAATCACTCTATTATAAAGATACATGCACACATATGTTCATTGCAGCACTATTCACAATAGCAAAGACATGGAATCAATCCAAACACCCATCAATGATAGACTGGTTAAAGAAAATGTGGTACATATATACTATGGAATACTGAGCAGCCATAAAAAGGAATGAGAGCATGTCCTTTGCAGGGACATGGATGGAGCCGGAAGACATTATTCTCAGCAAACTAATGCAGGAACAGAAAACCAAACACGACATGTTGTCAGTTTTAAGTGGGAGCTGAACGATGAGAACATGTGAACATATGATGGGGAATATCCACACTGGGGCCTGTGAGGGGGTCATGGAGGGAGGGAGAACATCAAGAAGAATAGCTAATGGATGCTGGGCTTAATACCTAGATGATGGGTTGATCTGTGCAGCAAACCACCATGGCACACATTTACCTATGTAACAGCCCTGCACATCCTGCGCATGTACCCAGGAACTTAAAATAAAAATTGATGAAAAAAATAAAGATAAATGTGTTAAGCACTTACAGTGGTGCCTGCCACACAGTAAGCACTCAGTAGGCCTCAGCCCTCATCACCCCTGCCTCCCCAGCCTCATCTCTCCCCTCACATCCAGTCATCAGTCTATTTTAGCTGGGTTGGCTCCCTCTTGAGCCCTCGTTCTCACCACACTCCCTCTCTCCACGTGGCTTTTGCATGTGCCATTCCCTTTGGGCCTCTATTTCCTCCCCTGGAAGAAGGCACCATCCTGGAGGCACAGAACTCAGCGCGCTAGAGTAATTGACCTGAAAGGCACCTTAGGAGCCACCTAGCCATCTCCTCATTATACAGATTGGGAAACTGAGGCCCAGAGTGGGGAAGGGACAGGTCCAGTGTCACACAGCAAGTTCACACTAGAGCCAGGACTAGAACTCAGGTCCCTGACACTGATCCCAGAACTCTTTGCGCTGCCCATCACAGCTCACTAGTTCACTCGCTCAACAAATATTAAGCCTCACTTTGTGCTGGACCACAGGCAGATGTACACATACAGAAATAACTCTGATTCAAGGACAGTTGAGGCCAGAGCTTTTGAAAAAGAGTTTATATCCAGGCTGTGGGAGCCCACCACAGAGAGCAGTCAATGCCAGGCTGACTCAGGCCTGCTCATGGGGGAGGTGGGAGGTAATGATATCAGAAGTGGGCCCTGAAGAAGGAGCAGGGTAAAGCTGGGAGAGGGCATCTCAAGCTTAACAAATATTACACATTCTGAGACTTATGGGATGGATGTGTGTTGGGGTAGCTTCCCTAGACTAGTTGGAAACCTGCGGGAAAAAGGGAAAGTGGCAGAGAGAAGAGATCCAAAGGGGAATTGGGGCCAAGCAAAAGGAGGAGCTGGAAGACCAGCTGCCCTGCCTCACTCTTCTGCAGAAACCTCCCCAACTCCCCAACTCCCCAAGGGCTGCCTTTCCTCCCTCGCTTACTAGGTCAAGTGAGGATGGACATAGCACCTTCTATCTCACTCCCAGCTCCCCTCTTTCAGAAAGTTACCAGGTGCCTCTTCCCCAGCCAGGCTGTGGTGGACTTTCCCATAAATAGCCGCTGCTAACAGAAGCTTGGAGGGGGGCAGCATTGAGAGCCCTGGGTCTGACTCTGTCAGGAAACAAGCCTGGAGGGTTCACCTGTGCTCTGGATGTAATCAGGATGTAACGCGGGGGAAGCCAGTCAGGAGCAAAGCTAAGGTTAATACCAAGGATGGAGCTTCAAGGAGTTAGAAGGCAGGGTCTGGGCTGGGGGGCTGGAAGCCTAGGTTCAGTGCCTTCCCAGCCCTCACTATCCCTAGGCAGTGCTGTTCCCCATGAGCCTCTGCCCCTGTGGCAGCCCACAGCCAGGCTAAGACAGGGCTGGGGACAGCATTCCTCTCCCACAGCCCTCCTTCCTCCCTGGTCCTGGTCTGAAAACCCAGTCACCCTTCACTCACCTAGCTAGGTACCAAGGGTAGGACTTATTACCGAGTGCCCTGCCATCTGCCCCAAGGTAGTAAATGAGGGCAGAGGAAAATTGCAACCTCCCCATGTTGAATGTGTAAAAGGAAAAAGACTCTGAGGCCACAAGGCTTGAGCGGATCACAGGAAGCGAGCACCAGACTGAGGGGAGGCATGGAGCAGTAGAGGAGGAGACTCCTTGCTGGGGACTCCTGCTGGAGCTCTGCGGCCCCTGCACCTTCAGTCCCAGTGCAGACACTGGTGCCTTCAGACCAGCCAGAGATGGGGTGGCAGGGGTACAAGTGTTCCCACCTTCCTAACATCCTCAGTTTTTGGATATGTGATGTCATCCAATCCTCATGACCCAGACAAGGAGGATCCCATTCCAAAAGGTCAAGTGCCAAAGTCACACAGCAAATAGATTGGTGGCACATAGGCAGGCCTAATAGCTGTGTCTTTTGATTCCTGCCTGGAGGCCCCGCTAGGCACCCCTTGCTAGGCATTGTGGGAAACTCAGAGATGTTTGAGACATGCCCCTTGCCCTCAAGGAGTTTGCAGCTTAGCTAGTAAAAAGGGCACGCTTAAGATGGTAGCATCCACTCCTGCCTGTGAGAGCCTCCAGCCTGCCAGCCTGCCCTATGGATTTTGGGTTTGTCAACACACACATGTCACAAGCCAATTTCTTGAAACAAAAAAAAGGAGAAGAAAGAAAGAAAAGGAGGTGGGGCATGGGCACAGTTAGCTCTACCAGAGAAGCAGCACAATACAGTGGTTAAAAGTAAGGCTTGTAGAGTTCAATGTTCTTGGTTTAAACGTCATTCCACTAGCAGAACTAATGAGGCCTGGAACCATGGGTAAGTTCCTTAACTGCTCAAGTCTCAGTTCATTCATTTCCAAAACAGGGATATTGGCAGCACCTGCTCCATGGGTTGCTTTGAAGATGTAATGATATAATGTATGTAAAGCTCTTAGCGTGCTGTAGCAAACACTGTAAGAACTCTGCTGTCATTAGTACTAAGGGCAGATTATCATAAATGTTAAGATGTAAAAGGCAGCAAAAAGGCAAAGAAAGGATTAAGGCAGCCTAAAGGGAAAAGAAAAATTATCCGTTCTGTGCCAAGTCCTATGGGAACAAGCAATTCATTAAGGCTGGAGGAAGGAAGGAGGCAGGGTTGGAAGAAGATCTCAGAGAGAAAGGGGATTTCAGTTTGGGGAGTGCAAACGGGATCAGAAGACCTGAAGGTAAGTAAGTGGGAAGGTTTTTTAGTAGTCATGGTTGCTAAGCCTGTAAAATGCTCCAGATTTCACGGGATCTTTTCTCATGTCTCATCTTCAATCACACTCCCAACAATCCAACATTCCCATTTTCCAATGAGGATATTGAGTCTCAGGGAAGTTGAGCGGCAAACCTTGGGTCATAAGTAAGAGTCTGAGCCTGAACACACACCTGACCTATTATTTCCAAAGCCTCCTTTCCCTGCCCCAGGTCCCCAGTGAAAAATTGTTAGGCTGGGGGTAGGATGAGGGGGTGGGTGAGCACAGGTCCAGGGCAGCCCCACCCACCTCCCTGTAAAGGTATAGGGAGGTGGAAAATGTCCTTCCTTGTTCTCTTCCAAAAGAAAAGAGTCAGAAGAAAATTGGGCCAGGGGTGGAAGGGGAGTCAGGCTTTTGAAACACAGTTATAGAAATCTCTCAGCTGTTACGTGCAGAGCATCATGCAGGGCGCTTCTTGAGAACTGCTTCCATGAACCCATTCTCAGGGTGCACTCATTGCCTTATGCACACTCAATTTACATTGACTGAGCAGTGGGCAGCTCATTTAATCTGCACAGAGACCCTCTGAGGTAGGTGCAAATATTAAGCCCATTTTCATAGAGGTGCTTAGAAGAGGCCCAGACAGGTTAAGTTGGTCAGAATCCCACAGGTAGTAAGAGGAGGTACCTGGATTCACATGTGCCCCCTTGCCCACTACTATGCCCTCCACACCATATGGCACCACCTCCACAAGCCTCAAGCTGTGCAGTGACAGCTGTGGGGCCCCAGGAAAAAACTGTGCAGGGGCAAAGGGAAAGGGGAGGCCAGTGTGGACGGGAATCCTGGAGGTAAGCTTCCTAGATGAGGTACACATGCAGGGCTTTGAAGGGTTAAAGACCTGGGAGGAAAACAGGAATTGGAGAAGGAAGTGATTTTCTGAAAGGGGAATTGGCAAAAGTAAAGTTTCTGGGCAAAAGGCTGTTTGGAGTGAATAGTGGGGAATGCATCATCTTTGGGGTAAAGCCTTCTCTGACCTTCCATCTCCCCATCCATAAGAAGAGAATAATGAAATTACCTGCGTCATGGGGAGGGTGAGAATCAAATAATATCTTAATTGTGAAAATACTTTCTGTTTTTGTTTTTTTGTTCTGAGACAGGGCCTCGCTCTGGCACCCAGACTAGAGTGCAGTGGCACAATAATGGCTCACTACAGCCTTGATCTCCTGGGCTCAAGTGATCCTCCTGCCTCAGCCTCCCAGGAAGCTGGGACTATAAGCACATGCCACCTCGCCCAGCTAATTTTTTTATTTTTTGTAGAGATACAGTCTCACTTTATTGCCCAGGCTGGTCTAGAACTCCTGCCCTCAAGCAATCCTCCCACCTCAGACTCCCAAAATGCTGGGATTACAGGCATGAGCCGCCACACTCGGCTGAAAATACTTTCTGAATATTAAACTGCTGTATAATTATGACAAGTCATTTTGATTATAACCTTATGCTGACAGGCATGAAAGTTGTGTTCATGTTGTGGGGCACAATGGTGGGACAGTAAATAGAATGTGCAGGGTATGAAAAAGAAAAAGTAGTGGAACTGAAGGACTACCTGCAGCCGAGAAGTAAGGGAAAGTCTCCATAGGCATGGGGAAAGGCTACTTTGCAAAGCTAAGTTTGCCTGGGACCCTGGGGCCTCTTGGACAACAGCTGAGGGCATCTTCCTCCAGGCTTGTTTAAACAATCTTCATGTCGGTGAAGCCCAGGAGGTCTTTATGGAAATATGTCAGGCCCTTCATCAATTCTGAGCCACCTTCATTCCATTGAGCCTCATTTTCTATAAAATGGGGATAACTCAGCTAGTTTGCAGAGTTGCTGTGGGCAGTGCACAGGGGGTGTGCAGTGTTTGACATGCACTGAGAACAGCTCAGTATGCTGGGAGTTTCCTAGGTCTCTTTTTAAACTCTGCTTCCCAAAGGTGAGAGGATGGTATCTGGACAAAAAGCTGAGGAACTGGGACTGGGCCTAACCTCATCTTTCTTAAGGACAAGATGCACAGGTGCTCTGGCTATGCCGACTTCTCCTTGCCCAATCCAGTTTAATCCGACCACCTTACCCTCTATCCCGTGGCTGAGTACCTGCCCCCAGGTGTCCCAGAGCCCCAGCAGGCTGTGGTGGGCTTCTGCTGCCACCTATAGGCCCCATGTGGCACTGCCTCCCCCTATCCAGCATTGAGGCCGGCATTCCCAGCTTTCACCTCCTCAAAGGGGATGCCATTGCATGTTTTCTCATCTGTCTCCCTGCCTGCTAGAGTGCCTTAAAGGCAGTGATTATCTGCTTTACCTATATCTCCACTATCCAGCACAGTGCAAGCGCAGAGTAGGTGTTCAACACGTGCAGAAGGAATGAATGAGAAAATGGCCTTGCAGTGATGGAGATCACAGAAAAAACAAGAGGAACTTAGTTGGGGGTTATTTAATGCCAGCACAGGTGACTCATGGAGGCTTGTAAATTTCCCTTCAGAGGCTTCAGGAAACAAAGTAATTCTTAAGTGCCTGGGTTAAGGTTAGGGCAGTTGTGCTAGAAGCAGGAGGTGATTCAGGGAAAGTACAGGTCTCTTCTATTTTTGTTTCACTTCCCTGGGCCAGGACCTCCCCCTAAAAAATGTCCACAGTCCAGGAAAGCCTGAAGGAGGGAGTCATAAATGTGGCCTGGCTCAGTGCCGAGTGGAGACAGTTCAATGAGGCTCTCCTTTGGCAACCACACTGTGGCCCTTACCAACGACCCGGATGTGAGTGCCTGGTTCGGCCCCTCCTTCCTCTCTATCTCTTTTCTTTCTTGGACCCAAGGCTTTCTTTGCCTGTAAGGCCCACTCTTTCTCCATTGCCTTTAAAAAAAACAGATTTAGGGGGTACAAGTGCAGTTTTGTTACATGGATATATTGTGTAGTTGCAAAGTATGGGCTTTTAGCTTAGCTATCACCTGAATAAATGGTGTAGATTGTACCCATTAAGCAATTTCTCATCCCTCACCCACCTCCCACCCTTCTAAGTCTCCAGTGTTGAGTACTGCATTTTCTACATCCAGGCATACAAATTATTCAGCTCCCACTTACAAGTGAGAACACGTGGTATTTGACTTTCTGTTTCTGAGTTGTTCCAAAAAAAAAAAAATGGCTTCCAGTACCATCCATGTTGCTGCGAAAGACATGATTTCTTTCTTTTTATGGCTGAGTAGTATTCTACGGTGTACACACACACACACACACACACACACACACATCATGTTTTCTTTATCCAGGCATTCATTGATGGACATTTAGGTTGCTTCCATATCTTTGCTACTGTGAATAGTGCTGTGATTTTTTTTATGTTCTCCACTGTCTTTGACTGAGGAGCTGAGAAGCATATGAACACCCTAGAAAATTCCCATTTTACAGCTGGAAAGCCTGAGACACATAAGGCAAGAAGGAGCTCAGAAACCAGAGTCAGGATCAGGTTTATAATCAGGCATCCAGGATCTGGCCCTCAAGCCCAAGTGTCACCGATGGATGGGGAGGGGAATGAGACCTCAGGCAGGGTTTTCTGTGACTGGCTGAGCACACCTTGGCCTCTTACACACCAGAGGCTACTTAAGGGTCTGGACACCTTTCAGTTTCGTTTTCAATGTCTTTATTTTGCCCCCTTGTCTCACCGAGGCTCCCACTTTCTAGGAAGTCATAAGACAAGGCTAAGTCTCCACCCCAGTCCCTGCTGGAAAATGGAAACCCAGAGCACCTATATGATCTGCTGAATCCCACCCTGAGAGCCAAGGGTGAAGCCAGGGGAGACCCAAAAGCCCGAGGCTTCTGCACTCCCTTGAGCAGCCCCCTTCCTTTTACCCCGACAAACCCAGTCCTATGGCAGGAGAGGCACTGGCATCTGCTATGGTCTCAATGTTAGTGTCCCCCAAAATTCACGTGTTGGGACCTAGTAAATAGTGTGATGGCATTACAAAGTAGGGCCTTCGGGAAATGATTAGGTCATGAGAGCCCCACCATCAAGAATGGGATTAGTGCCCTTTTAAAATAGGCTCAGGCAAGCTCCCTGGCCTCTTCAGTCATGTGGGGACACAGCAGCAAGATGCCATCTATGAAATAGAGCACCCTCACCAGATACTGACTCTACCAGCACCTTGATCTTGGACTTCCCAGCCTTCAGAACTATGAGCAGTAAGTTTCTGTTGTTTACCCAGTCTAATGTATTTTGTTACAGCAGTCCAAACAGACTAAGACAGCACCCCACTCCAGACCTTCAAAGTTGCCTTTGCCATGGGTTCAGCCAACCTCTGGGTGCCCTCCACCCAGTGCAGCCCTTACACTGTTTGTGCTGAGCCACAGGACCTTTGGTGTCTCTTCCTAAGTCTCCTGCCCTGCCACGGTTGGTCAGTCCTGCCTCATGCCCAGCTAAATTCCTCCTGCTACCATTGCATCTGCTTCCTCCCTGCCTCTGCTCCCGTTGACCCTGAGAAGAGAGAGAAAGTTGTCTCCTAATTTCTAAATATGGTCACCAAAGTAAAAACTATTCCAGGAGCCCCTGGTTCCACCCCGGAGGCCACATCTCAGTCTTTCTGAGATTGAGACAGGATTGAATTTTCAAACTCACCCCAAGCGGACACCTCCATTCCCATCCTTAGTCAACAATGTCTTGAGTGCTTAGTCTGTGTCCAGAATCGTCTTCCCATTCTGGTGGTAGCAATTATTTTAAGAGTATCATTTGAGACAAAATTGTCAGAGGTATAGCTACATAATAGGAGCTGAAAAACACAGTCTTTGATTGGTGAAATAATTTGTCCAAGTGCCTGACCCCAGGACCAACCTATCCTTATACCTAAGCTAAGTCTGCAACCGTATTGGCCAGACCTACACACAGCCTGCCTCAGAGCCCCACTGCCAGTACCTCACTTGGATAGACCTGAGCCTATGCCTCTCTGCCAGAGACTCAGAACCACTAGGACTCCTTGGGATCCACCAGGTACATGGAGAATGGGACAGGATTCGCTATCCACTACAGTTCAGGGGAAAGTCAAACGCCTCCTGAGCCAGGACATGGTGACTGTGAGTGGGGCCACCCCAGGCCATCTGACGTCTGCTTTTCTTGTCCCAAGGCTCCCTTCCCTTTCAGGGCTCATGCCTGGGGGAAGGTGCCCTCTGGCCCACCCTAGAGCCTGGAACGTTGAAGAACACCCAGCTCTGCTGGAGCTGCAAAGAAGCAGAGTCTGTGATGGAGCAAACAAGAGCTATTAGCTAAAAGCTGGGGGGCTGTAAAGGGGTTTGCCTCTCACTTGCATGTAGGGCAAGTGACATGGAGACCATCCCCTGTGAAGAGCAATAACTCATCTCACACAGAGATGTCCAACTTCATTCATTCATTCATTCATTCATTCATTTCTTCATTTGTTTTCTTGTTCATTCATGGAGTCAATAAATATTGGGTGCTTACGTGCCAAGCATTGTGCTAGGCTCTTGGGGGTACAGCAATGAACGCAGTGAGCAAGATAGAGCTGCTACCCTCATAGAATTACTCTCTAATAAGGAAGACATGAACCATTACGATGTGATAACTGTTGCAGGCATACTGGGAGCACAGGGATTAAAACCGTAGATGCTTTCCAATTCTAGGCTGAGTTTGTGTGCTGGGTCGACTTGGGGGCACTGTTGCCAGCTTTTGAGAAGGTTTGTGATCTGCTCCAAGCTGCTGGGTTTAGAAAGATGGTATGAGCTGGAGACAAGGTACATAAGGGTAAGAAGGTGAGCCATAAGCCAGCAGCAGAGAGGATAAAGACAGATAGGGTCAGAGTCCAGGGAAATCTCATAGGTAAAATGGAGAGAAGTCTCTGGTTGGTGAGAGGAAGGGAGGCAGTGAGAAAAAGTCACTCTGCAGTCCGGTATGGTCTTGGGAAAAACCGTTTTAAAGGAGGGGGATGTGGGGTAAGGGCAGATGGCAAGCAGCTAAGAGGTAGATATTGGTGTCAGGAAGTAGAGGTTGCAAATGTAGGCTGCCCTGAGAAATTCAACAGGAAAGGGAATGTGGTGGGTGGGAGGTTGGGGGTGAGATCCAGAGAGAAGCAGGGTAAGGAAGGGTGAGTGTTTTTAAATGCTAGGAGATGCCTGAGTATGCTTATAGGTGGGGGAAGAAGCCAGTGGAAAAAGAAAGACTGAAAATAAGGAAAAAAGAGGAGATAATTAAGAGCAGAGGAGCCTGGAGGCTCTGGGAGGGATGCAGAGAAAACAAGTAGGAGGAAGGCAGGCTTCCTTGAGGAGGGGCTTGCCTCTTTATCCCAAGGAAAAGGAAGGAATGTGAGATCCTGAGGTATGAAGAGGGAATGGGAGAAACTTGTGCTAACACATGCACTATGTAGACTTTGCGCACTTGCAATTATACTTGCACAAAATAACATGGGTCGCCTACACACACATGCACATATGTGTGCATGTATGCGTGCCTCCTATCACGAATGCTGGGAAATCACATCACACACACATGCACACCCTGGAAACCAGGCCTGAGGTAGCCCCTGAGCTATGGAAGGCATCTTGCAGTGTGGAGGGGAGGAAAGCCAGGGGAATCCGTTTCAGACCTGGCACCAGGAGCCCTGGCTCCAGGCTTTCACTTGTCCACACACAGCCCAGCTGACTTCAGGGAAACGACTTCACTTCTGGTGACTTTGTTGCCTGAAGGGTGAATGAGGGTGAATCATACCCACCTTGCCAAAAACAGGGCTAGTGAGGCTCACCTGAAAGAAAAGCCTCCTTCCTGCTGTCTCTTCCTCTGCAGAAATTCCAAGTAAGGAGATGATCACCCAGGAGGCTCTAGACACTCCAATACTTCCTGACCACCTGACCCACAGCACTCACCCGAAGCTTATTGCAATAGGTCCAGGCTCTGCTGATGACAAAGTTCTCAGTCTCTTCTTCCTGCTATCTTCATGCCCCCACCCACTCCTCACTGAAAAACCTTCCCAGAGTCCCCTCCCAAGCACCTACTCAACCAGCAGCAACCCAAACCCAGGTGGGGCCAGTTTGTGCCTTGTTTGCATTCCACCACTGTCCTTGTTTCTTTTCCGTGACCTCTCTGGGGATGCTTTGTTGGGTACACCTAGGCTATCCTGGAAAAATCTCTAGTCAGACTTGGCAAAGGCAAAGAAAGGTAGAGCACATGCTACTGAGAGCTTCTGAGCCTTGCCCCCTGTCCCACCTTCCTCCAACCTCAGAGCCCTCTGCCCTGCCCCACACCCTTGCCCACGTTCCTTGGTTGTTTGGGTCACTGGGTCTCTGAGGTTACAGGTCTTCAAGAGTTTCTGATCTTTCCTTTAGAAATTTCCACTTGCTGGGGGAGAGATTGGGCTGGGAGGCAGCAACCCTCAGTATTACCAAGGGAATGTCCACTACCCGAGCATCAGCAAGACTGGCTCCTGGTGGACCACAGGGAGGGGCTTGGAATCCTCAACTCTCCCCACACTCCAAAATGCTGCTGTCACTGGGGTTGGGGTAGGTCAATATCCTGCCCTGTCCCCAAATGCAGCCACTTCTCAAGGCACAGCCAGTGTTTGCTCTCTGCCTCTTTTGTCCAGGGATGGGGAACACGGCGATATGAGGAATGGTGGGGCAGGGAACTAATGAGAGGCAGGAAAGTGTCAGCAAGCTACATGCTGAGGGTGGGGGATGGCACCGTTTCTCCTCCTTACTCCTCTGCCAATGCATCCATGACAACCACTGGCATGGCCTCCAACCCCTCAGACTCCCTCAGAAAACACCTGCAGGCTGCTTGTTCCCCATTGGCCTCTGTCTGCCTGTGCCCTTTCCCAGCATGTCTGTGGGGCCTGTCCCCTTGGTCTGTGAGGAGGGCTGCACAACAGTGGTGGGAATGGTTTATCTTGTATCTTAGGTCCCTCTAGCTCCCCAAGGCTGCTCATGGAGAACTTGGTTACCAAGGAGCTTAGCACAGATGAAGTAAGATACCCACACTGAAGCTGAAGGCATGGCACTCAGACTACCAGGGAGCCACCTAGTCCAGGCCACAGAATTGCCCTACATAGCATCAGGTCCCAAATGAGACCACTTCAGGTCCTTGCCTCCTTATCTCTCACACACTCCACAAGTGTGGCCTGGTCCCCGAGGGAGGTAGAGCACTGCGCCCAGCCCTGTTCAGGGGAGGGGCCAGGCCACAAGCTCAGGTTCTGTGTCTGCCCAGAGGGCCTGCAGGCTCAACGGGGCTCCCTTGCCCACCTCCCCCAGTGTGTCAGGGACTGGAAGCAGGTGCCCACACTGCACAATGTCTCCCACCACCTCGAAGGCAGGGACTGCACTCTCACCAGTGCAGTTGACATACAACAGGCAAGGCTCAAGTGCGTGACAGGGAGGAAGGCTGGGCAGGGCCCTCTAAGAGGCGTGAGTCATTATGCACAGGTTACATGTCAAGCTAGTGGTTCTCAAACCTGGCTGCATATTAGAGTCACCTGGGGAGCTTCTAAAATTCCCAATACCTAGGCCTCATCCCATGCCTATTAAAGCAGAGCCTCTGGACATGGCAGCTGGGCATGAGTGTTCCGTACAATTCCCCAGGTGATTCCAATGTGCAGACAGGCTTGCAAATCACTGTGCTTGTCCATTTACCTCCATTTTCTCGTCACATGCTCCCAAGAATCCTTTACTAGGGTTTTTCTTATCCTCTTCTTATACTCACTGTGCTTAGAGAAGTCCAGTAACTTGTCTGAGATCAGAAGCTATGCTAGACTATAAGCTCTCGAAGGCAGTGCTGTTGCTGATGCATTGTTTGTCTGGTTCTAGCACAGATCCTGCACCCTAGAGGAGCACTGTTCAGGACGGGCTTTAGGGTTGAAGTGGCAGGATGTGACAGAGGCCCATTGCAGATGGAGGGATCTACAATAGGAAGAGGGATGCTGCTGAAGATGGCTGCGGGGGTCAAGCAAGGTGAATGGGAAATGTTTATGTGCTGGGCAGTAGGCAAACCCTCCTGCTTCCTGCTAGGACCTACAGTGATGACAACCTGTGTATACTGGCCCTCTATGGCCTGCATGTGCCATGGCCCACTGGAGCCCTCTAGGGCCTGACTGCTGGTTTTGTCCACAGGTTCTGCATGGAGCTTGGTTAGTGTACAATCAACCTGGCTTTGCCTTGGCCTGCTGAGGCCCTCTGCTGCCAGCGCAGGCCCTGCCCTCAGTCCTAGCCAATAGCTAGGGGGCGCTCTCTGGGAGACCCATTCTGCCTGTGCTTGTGCCCTCACGGGGACACTGGGCATGGAGCTCCACTGGACACTTGCTCTGTCCCCAACACCAGCTTTTCTCTGCATTGAGGATAAAGAATAAAGATGTTACATCCTGGGTTCCGTAGGATTTGAAACAGAGAAAGAGGCAGACATGTGACCATAAGACACGGACTGACAAACTCTCCACATTGACCCGTGTGCACTGGTTCCTGTGCACAGGGGATGGTGCCATCCGTCCACCGTCGGCAGGGATCAGGTGGAGTTGTTCACACAACCTCAGGTGGGAAATCTTCAGAGAGCCAGCCCCATCACCCTCCAGCCCCCTGAGCACCAAGGCTAGTGCTGTGAGTCAGAGAGATAAGCCCAGCTCACGGAAGTTAGCTCCATGCCCAGGCTCAGTGCTGCTGAGCTAGCCAACCCTGTCTCATGCAAAACTCCCTCCAGCCCTGTCTTACACACTGCAGACTCCCCTGCCCCACACAGCCATTTTCACAGGCAGGTCGAGGCACCACCTCCAAAAAATGTAAAACACCAGACATCCTACAAACACTCCCACTTTTCACGTAGGGACAAAGGTCCAGAGACTGGATGGCATTTGCCCAAGATCACTTGGTGAAGTAGTGAAGAATCAAGACTAGAACCCAGCCTGTCTGAATCTGCTCCACAGAGCTCCACACACACACGTGTTCAGGCCATGTGCAGGAGTGCACCTACATGCCCACCCTGCTGTCCTCTGCAGACTGAAGCCTCTTATCCCTCTCTGACCCCCAGGCAGTCTGCAGGGGATGTAGCTTGGGGAATGAGAGGGCAGCATCCACCCAAAGCCACTGAAACTGTCCTTCAAGGTAGCTGCTCACCTCTCGTTTGATTAAAAAGGATAAGACACTCAGGTGGGTTGAACCAGGCCAGGCAAAACTCATATTCCATACTATTGTGATAGAACACCCTTGAATAAAGTGTGTCTCAGCATTTTTAACAAGTGTCACAAATAATTATTTCTTTAACACCCACCCCTATCATCTACACAGTCCAATATGGTAGCCACTAGCCACATGTGACTATTCACATATTTAAATTAATTAAATTTAAATAAAATGTCTCACAAGCCACATCCCAAGTGCTCAGTGGTCACATGTGGCTGGTGGCCACCGCATTGGAGTGAAGATACAGAGCATCATCACAGAAGTTCTGCTGGACAGAGCTGGATTCTGGACAGCAATAACAAAAGGACTCTTGAGTTTGAGTGGTTCCCAAATACACCAAAGGGATAACTTGGGGAAATAGAAAAGGGCGCCTTCTCTGAAGGTACTTTTCTGGTTGGGGCAGTGAGAGGTCTGGCCTCTTAAGAAGGCTTCTCTCTAAGGAGGTGGTGACCAATGAGGTCCTTGAGGCAGACAAGAGAGTGGACAACTGAGGCTGGCTATGGCCAAGAGGGCTGACAGCCTACAGAACACTGCTCAGGAGGTGACAGAGTGATCAGAGAGTCCAGCTAGCAGAGGACATCCCCCTAAGTTGGCCTGGCCTCTCTTCATGTCTCCTCTCCCCACAGAAACTCTTCCTCAGGACACCTATTCCCCCAACCTCTAACACGCATGAGTGTGCGTAAACACACACACACCCCCACCCCGCCACCACCACCACCATCACCAGCTCATTCTACTTTGGCCCTATAATTATGCCAGGCCTTTATCTCTCCTCCACAAGGGCAAGCACAGGGGCTGCCCTACCTCCTTGCCTCTAATGCCCAGCAAAGTGTGAGGCTCAGGGACACCTGCTTGCCTAGGACCTGCCCTCAATCAGGCTCTCAAGATGGGTTAGGGGAGGGGAGACTTTAAGAATAATTTAGTGACTCAAACTCTGTCCTGCTCAAAATCCTGGCCTAAGGGGTGTTTAAATACTCCCATGCCCGGAAATATTCAGTGACCTGTCAGGCACAATACCCGCCACCCATCCACCTATGCACACGGGCACTCACACTTACTCACACTCACACAGACACACACATCATCATCAAATGTCATCTCTCCATCAAGTGCGTGTGGGGGTGGGGGAGGGGTGCTGGTCAGGCTCCCTGCAGGGGTGCCTTTGAGATGCAGCAGGACCCTCTCCTACAGAGCCTTTCCCAGGGGTCCGGGGACTGGAAGCAGGGAGCAGGAATACGCAGGAAGAGCCAGCAGCTGCCTGCGTCCCAGGCTGCCGGGACTGGGAGGGGAAAGGGGGGTGAAAGGGGGGAAAAGGGTGGGAAAAGGGGAGGGCGGGGGGAGTGACCCTGCCTGGGTGGGAAGGGAGAAGCCACCTCCCTGCTCCAGGAGCGGCCTGGCAGGGACCCAGAAGGGTGCAGGTGCGGCGTCCCGGGTTTCCGCTCGCCGTCACTCTCTCCAAGCGCTCCAGGTAGTTGGCAGCAGTGGCAGCCCGCACTCCCAAGCGGCCTGTGGGCCAGGGGAGGGCTGGTAGGAGGCGTTCCCGCGGCCGCTGTCCAGGCTTGGCTATCCATGGATCTGGATAACGTCATTCAGGAGCTGCAGCCACATTGGAAGCCGGAACAAATTCGTAGCAAGGTAGCAGAGCAGGCACCAGGACGGATGGAGCCCTGCAGGGCTGGAACCAGGACGCGGTGTACATCTGTTCATGCATTTTTCCAGTTGCGAGTCCCACAGGTGCGTGCGTGCCAGTGCCCCTCGCTGTGCAGAAGCCAGCCTTGAACCTTCAGGAGACAGAAATCTTTGAGGGACCTCCACATTCACATACACATCGCTGTCCCTTCTCCATCCATGGTGGGAGCAAAGCCTCCAGACCCAGAGCTGCCCCAGCCCGGCCCATGAGCCACCCTTTGGAATTCCCTGCGCTGGGTGGAAGCTCTCACCGTCACTGCAGACCCACACAGGGAGCCTTCCCCACCTCTAGCTGAGTGCATTCTCCTGGACACAGATGTGGGCAGAGCCTCTAGGCTGATGCCCCAGCTGAATGCTGTATTATAGTCCGTTTTCACACTTCTATAAAGAACTACCTCAAACTGGGTAATTTATAAAGAGAAAGGGTTTAACTGACTCACAGTTCTGTGTGGCTGGGGAGGCCTCAGGAAACTTACAATCATGGTGGAAGGCAAAAGAAAAACAAGCACCTTCTTTACAAGACGCGGGGCAAGGGAGGGAAGAACCGCCATATGCTTTTAAACCATGAAAGAACTCACTCATTATCACAAGAACAGCATGGGGGAAACAAACTGCCCCCATGATCCAATCATCTTCACTAGGTCCCTTCCTTTACACATAGGGATTACAATTCGAGATGAGATTTGGGTGGGGACACAGAGTCAAACCCTATCACCTGCCTTCTCTGAAAAGCAGCCTTCACTGCCCACCCACCCTAATCCCCTCTGGAGGCTGCCTGTGAGGAAGGTGAGCAAGGGCAGGTGAAAATTCACTGGGGGCATGCAGCTTGTGCTGGACTGTAGTAGGGGCCCCATGATGATGGGCCTTCTGGGTGGTAGAAGCCAAGTTCTCAGGAGATTCAGGACCAAGTGCAGGCTGACAGACCTATTCTTCCTTAGGGGACAGGGATAGGGTGAGAAAGGGAGGTTGCATTTACAAAATAAAAAGCTCACATCGTTAGTAAGACTGTCAAGGCTTCAAGTAGACCTAAGGTTAGGTCAGCACTGACCTAACATGCCATCTGCCAGTCCATCCCCTCTGAGCCTCAGTTTCCCCACCTAGAATTGGTTCACATGCTCTAAGATCCCTTCAGCTCTGTCACACTGTGCCCCATAAATTCCATGGTTCCTTCTTCCTTGTCACCCTGCCGAGAGAACCACTCTCCCATTCCGGCACCTCGTGTCTCTTCTGGAGTGGAACTCAGAGCCCTGAAATGTCTCTAACCACTAAAGCTCTGGGGTGGGTGCCAGCCTTGGTACGCTGCTTGTGCTGCTGATGCTGGACAAGCAGGGCAAGAGGTAGAGCAAAGAGCACCCTACCTGGCAAGCAGAGAGGATGCTGGTTGGGATGCACTTGTCCTTGGCCACTCCTGTTCCTCCCTAGCCACTTTTTAATTCATGGGATTTTTTTCTTTCAGGGCAGGGTTGGGAAAGTGAGGAGCACATAGAGACTTCACTCCATCAAGCGGTACAGAAATTCCTTTACTGCCAAATCCTACCCACTATGGGAAGACCTAGAAGAAGTAAGTGTGCCTGGGCTAAGTGCCATTTTGTTTTTCTTGGACTCTCTAGTCTTCCCCAAGTGCTGGGGACAGGGTAGGGCATTAAGATCCGTGCTGAGATCTTTATTAAGTGGGATTCTGTGTGGTCATGCTTAACATTCAAATGAGCACCCTCTTTTGGGGCCAGGGAGACATAGGCGAAAACCAGAGAGACCCTGTGCCACCCACACATGTTCTTCTCCATGCTAGTGCTTTACTGATGGATGCTGTCACCAACATGCCGGTGGCTTGCTATGTGTGTGACTGTGTCCTGGCACATGGGGAGTGGACTGAGTTGCTGATGGACTGTGAGAATTAAGCCAGGAATTTCCAGCTGCTGCAAGCACATGGCTGTGCCTCCAAACTCTAGTGCACTTTCTAGAATGGGCTGGGCTGTGAGTACATCTAGGACATGGCGATGGGGCTTGAAGCACATCCATGGGCCCCGGCTCTTCAGGTGAGCAAGATGCCCAGGGGACTATTCATCTCCATTATGCCTCAGGCCTTGGGCTTCAAAATCCTGGGCCAGCTTCCTTGGTATAGAGCAAGGTCCATGGATAAAGTCATGAGGTCTGTGAGTTCCTTGAAATTGCATGAAAAATGTGTTTATGTGCTTTGCTCTGCCGAGAGAGACTACAGCTTTCTATAAATTGTCAGTGGGGTCTGCTGGAAAAATGAGGTCTGGAGGAAGAAAGTGAGAATTTTGCTGAGCCTGGAACTAAAGGATCTTGCTCTCTAGGGATACACAGCAGGGATCTGCTTCCTGGCCCCAAGTCTCAACCCTCTGCCTACCCCACATGTGACCTGGAAACATCCTGGAGCCCTGAAAGTGAAATCTGAGCCAAATCCCTAGCAGACTCAGGGCCCTTGACCCTCTTCTCCTTTTGATAAAAACTTACCTTTTCAGGGAAAATAGGCTCCATCTAGGGTGAACATGTTTCCACCAGAGAGATGCCATTCCTCTTCCCATTCTGAGCTCCTTCTGAGCTCCCTGACAAGGTGAGAGCCTAGTTTTGGAAAGCTGCTGAGGCTTCCTTTCAAAGGCTCATAGGAACTTACAATGCCCAGGGAAATCTTTCTACTAAGTGCCTAGGTGTGTAGGTCCCAGGAACTGGACTTAACCTTCGAGTCCTATGGATGCCTCCATGGAGTCCAGAAAGGGAGAACGAAAGAGCCTGTAATACAATCTTCCTCCTCTGACTGTACCAGGACAGGGATATCAGGCTGTATTCTTCTTCTCTTCAATGCCACACCTCATGTAGAGGGGACTCAGACTACAGTGAGGCCCAAGGCAGGTTGAGGTTTGCTCCTTACAGCAGGGACAGCAGCACAGGGTTCTTCCTAAAATTATTCAGATCTCTTATCTGACCCAAGGGGAAGCACTCTGCATACTTAGGTATAGACCAAGAAGCTTCTTGGCTTTTGAGGATTCTGAACAGAGCATGAACTGAGAATTTCCTTGAATATCAATATGGCTTGTTGTCTGGAAGAGCAATGAAAGTAACCTCAGCAGTCACCATTTTTATCCTGTAAAGCCTCAGCAGGTGGATGTTGGAGGTGGAGTGAAGAGGTATATGAGGAGGGTGGTTCTCAGAGGCCTTCTCCTCCCTGACTTGATCTCAGACATACACCTTCACCCCAGAAAGATAATTGTCTATCCTGGTAAAATCATTAAGGAACCCCTGATTCCTTCACCTATCTCAGGTTTTGACTTTGTCCTAAATGCAAAGGATTTTGGAGAAAGTCCACAGGAAAACCTGAAAATAGAATGCTGGGACTTCTGGTTTCTAGTCCAGCATTTAAGGAGCTTGGAAGTTGTGACTTTGGTTTACACAAGAAAAAAGCTGAACAAACTAGAAACCAACAACTTTTTTTAGATCCACCAGAGAACTGGGGTCACAGAGTAAACACTGTAATTAACCAATTGCTGGAGTTTCAGTGTGGACAAATTTACAGTTAAAAACTCCAGGGAGCTGGGTGCAGTGGCTCATGCCTGTAATCCCAGCACTTTGGGAGGCCGAGGTGGGTGGATCACTTGAGGTCAGGAGTTCAAGACCAGCCCGGCCAACATGACGAAACCCCACCTCTACTAAAAGTACAAAAAATTAGACAGGTGTGGTGGTGCACGCCTGTAATCCCAGCTACTCAGGAGGCTGAGGCAAGAGAATCACTTAAACCTGTGAGGCAGGGGTTGCAGTAAGTCAAGATTACATCACTGCACTCTAGCCTGGGCATAAGGGTGAGACTGTCTCAAAAAACAAAAACAAAAACAAAACTCCAGGGGTACCTAGTCATGATAGGGATAGGGCACGCTTTTGTGAGTTTTATCTCCAGGAGCTCTACCATATTCTCACAGTGAAGATCAAAGAAGAAGAATCCCCTTGTACTTCTGTGAAATGGGGAGGAAGATATGAAGAAGTAGCCATTTTGAAACACTCCCAGAGCACTCTGTCTTAGCAAGGTCTTCCCTCAAAACAAAAACAAAAAACAAAAACAAACTATTTCACCAGAGCCTAACTTACTGATGTTTTACCAGAGCCTAACAGACTTGGGGAAGGAAATTTTCCAATTCCAGCCCCATCTAGCCTTTCTGTCTCACCTAAAGAATGGGACTGGGTAGAAGGTAGGACTCAAAAGCACTGTAAAGTTGATAGCCCACGGGGACGGGCTCATTTAGAGACTGAGACTTAATCATATGACTATAGGATGCTTCCCTTCCACTCATACCTCACCACCATCTCCCTAAAGGCCTATTTACCTCAGTTCCTTTTCCCAGTACATCATGTCCAGCTTTCAACAGAAAAGTACAAGGCATACTAAAAGACACAGTTTGGAGAGATAGAGTGGGCATCAGATACCTAGACTCAGATATGACAAGGATGTTAGCATTATCAGACTACAAATTTTAAATAATGATGAGTAAATATGCAAAGGGCTGTAATGAAAAAAAGTAGTCAGCATTCAAGAACAGATGGGTTATATAAGCAGGGATGGAAATTCTAAGAGACAATTAAAAAATGCTAGTTGAAAAACACTGTAACAGAAATTAAGAATGCCTCCCAGCACTTTGGGAGGCCAAGGTGGGTGGATCACCTGAGGTTGGGAGTTTGAGACCAGCCTGACCAACATAGAGAAACCCTGTCTCTACTAAAAACACAAAATTAGCTGGAAGTGGTGGCACATGCCTGTAATCGCAGCTACTTGGGAGGCTGAGGCAGGAGAATCGCTTGAACCTGGGAGGTGGAGGTTGTGGTGAGCTGAGATCATGCCATTGTACTCCAACCTGGGCAACAAGAATGAAACTCTGTCACAAAAAAAAAAAAAAAAAAACTGAGGAACTTTTTTGTTGGGCTCATTATAGACTAGACATGGCCAAGTAAAGAATCAGTGAGCCTGAAGAAAAGTCAATAGAAATTTCCAACATGGAAATGCAAAAAGAAAAGTTAATAAAAAAATAATATTCAAGAAATATGGGGCAATTACAAAAGGTGCACATAATGGGAATGCAAGAAAGAGAAAAAAGAGAGAAAAGAACAGAGGAAATATTTAAAGCAATAATGACTGAGAATTTCTCAAGGTTAATGTCAGACACCAAATCACAGACACAGAAAGCTCAGAGAACACCTAAAAGTATAAATGCCCCAAAAAATCTACACCTAGGGATGTCATATTAAACAGAAGAAAAACCAAAGGCAAAGATAAAGTTTTTAAAGAAGACAGAGGGAGAAAAAATGCATTACCTATAGAGGAGCATGGATGAGAATTACACTGGACTTCTCCTCAGAAACTATGCAACAAGAAGAGAGTGGAGTGAAAAACTTTGTGTTGAAAAAAAACCCCTGCAAAACAAGAATTCTGTATCCAGATAAATTATCTCTCAAAAGTCAGGGAGAGGCCAGGCACATACTTGTAATCCCAGCACTTTGGGAGGTCAAGGTGGGCAGATCATTTGAGACGAGGAGTTCAAGATCAGCCTGGCCAACATGGCAAAACCCCATCTCTACTAAAAATACAAAAAATTAGCCAAATGTGGTGACACACACCTGTAATCCCACCTACTAGGGAGGCTGAGGCATGAGACACATCTGTAATCCCACCTACTAGGGAGGCTGAGGCATGAGAATTGCTTGAACCCAAGAGGCAGACGTTGCAGTGAGCTGAGGTCCTGCCACTGCACTCTGCCTCGAAAAAAGAAAAAAAAGAGGCAGAGAGAAATAAAGACTTTCTCAGACAAACAAAAATTGAGAAAATTTGTCACCATAGACCTGCCTTGCAAAAAATGCTAAACAAAGTTCTTCAGAGAGAAGGAAAATGATAAGTCATAAACTCAAATCTATATTTAAAAAGGAAAAAGCATTAGAGAAGGAATAAAGTAGAATAAAAGCTTTCATTTTTATTCTTAATTGATTTAACAGATAATCCTTTGTTCAACAGAACTATAGTAACAATGAATTCAGTGATTATAGCTTGTATGTAAGTGAAATAAATGACAGTAACGTTATATGAGACTGAAAAGATACTCTACGATGTTAGGTTGGTGCAAAAGTGATTGCGGTTTTTGCCATTAAAAGTAATGCAACCAACCTAATACTTGCACTACCCATGAAGTGTTATACCCATGAAGTGTTAATAGTGTTATTTGGACATGGACTTGGATTATACTGTAAACTCTGGGGCAACCACTGAAAAATGCTTAAAAATATATATACTTGATATATACTAAGATAGGAGAAAATATGGAATCATATAAAGTCCTCGGTTAAAAAACAGAGAAGGCAGAAAAAGAGTGAGGAAAAAAATGAAATGAAGAACAAGAGCAATAATAGAAAACAGTAACAAATGTGGTAAATAGTAATCCAACCATATCCATAATCATTTTAAATATTAATGGTATAGATATATCAATTAAAAGACAGAGACTGTCAGAATAAACAAGAAAACAAGATACGGTAATATCTCTACAAGAAACCCATTTTGAATATAAAGACACAGATAAAATAAAAATAAAGGGATGGAGAATGGTATAACAGGCTAGCAATAATCAAAAAGAAAAATGGAATAGTTACATTGATTTTACACACAACATACTTTAGAGCAAAGATAATTATCAAAAATAAAGAGAGGCGTTATATAGGGATAAAGGGATATTAGTATGCTTGGGCTGCCATAACAATATAAGATAAACTGGGTGACTTAAATAACAGAAATTTGTTTTCTCACAGTTCTCATTCCTGGAATATCCAAGATTATGTTTCTAGGTAATTTGGTTCTGGCGAAGACTCTTCCTGGCTTGTAGACAGCCACCTTCTTGCTGTGCTCACACATGGACTTTTTCTACGTGCTTATGTGGGGTTGTTGGGGGAAGAGGAGGGGGGAGGAGAGATCAATCCCTAGTGTCTCTTCTTCTAAGGATACTAATCCTACCGAATCAGGGACCCTACTCTTATGACCTCATTTAACCCTAATTACCTCTAAAGATTATTTCCACGTATAGTCACATTAGGGGTTAGGGCTTCAACATATTAATTAGGAGGGGGCAGGTAGCGGGGGTCAGTTCTCCAACAAGACATAACAGTACCTAATATGTAAGCAAGCAATTAACAAAAAGCACCAAAATATGTGTGGCAAAAATTGATAGAACTGCAAGGAGAAATAAATGAATCTGTTATTATAGTTGGAGACTTCCAACCCTCCTCTATCAGTAATTGACAGAACCAGCAGGCAGAAAATCAATAAGAACATAGCTGAACTAAACAGCACCATCAACCAACTGGGTCTAATCAACACTTATAGATTGCTTTATCCCACAACACTAAAATGCACATTCTTCTTGAGGTCACATGGAACATTCACAAGGAAGATCAAATTATGTGCCATAAAATGCACCATAACAAGTTTAGAAGACTAGAAATCATATAGCAGATTCTCTCAGATTACAATGGGATTAAACTCGAAATAAACAAGAGAAAGATAGCTAGAACATCCCCTCAAAATTTTGAAGATTAAATAACACAACTCTAAATAACATATGGGTCAAAGAATAAGTCTCAAGAGAAATTTTGAAAATATTTTGAACTAAATGAAAATAAAAATTCAATTTATTAAAATTTGTAGCATACTCAAGTGAAAACAGTGCTTAGAGGGAAGCTTACAGCATTGAAGGCATGTATTAGAAAAGAAGAAAGACCTAAAATCAATAGTCTAAGCTAAGCATTCACCTTAAGAAACCAGAAAAAGAAGAGCAAATTAAATCTAAAGTAAGCAGAATTAAAAAACAGTAAAAATTAGAGCAGAAAATAATTAAATTATGACAGCAAATTAATAGAAATGATCAAAAAAACCAAAAGCTCTTCTTTGAAAAGATAAGTAAAACTGGAAGTGAAAGAGAGGCCATCACTATGGAGCCCATGGACATTTTAAGGATAATAAAGAAATATTATGAACACCTTTATGCCCACAGATTTGACAACCTAGATTAAATGGATCAATTCCTTGAAAGACAAAATCTATCAAAACTCACACAAGAAAAAACAGATTATCCAAACAGGTCTATATTTATTTTAAAAATCAAAACAAGTCTACACTTATTTTAAAAATTGAATGGATAACTGATAATAGTAACTGATAATGTTTCAAAACAGAAAGCCCCAGGTCCAGATGGATTCATTGGTGAATGCTACCACAATCATTCAAGGAAAAAATATATACTAATTCTCTACAATTTCTTCTGGAAAATAGAAATGGAGGGAATACTTTCTAACTAATTGTATGAGGCCAACATTACCCTAATACCAAAATCAAACAAAGATATTACAAGAAAGAAAAAACTACGGACAAATATCTCTCATGAACACACAGATGCAAAAATCAACAAAATATTAGGAAGTTGAATCCAACGATGCATTAAAAAATTATACACCATAACCAAGTGAGATTTAGCCCAAGTATGCAAGGCTAGTTCACAATTCAAAAGCCCATATAATGATGGATTAATGCAATCTATCACATCAAAAAGGTAAAGAAGAAAAATTGCATGATCATATCATGATTGTATCAATAGCACATGACAAAATCCAACACTCATTCTAATAAAAATTCTCAGCAAACTAGGAATAGAGGAAAACTTCCTCAACTAGATCGAGAATATCTATAGAAATCCTACAGCTAACATCATATTTAATGATAAGAAACTATATGCCTGAGTGAGACTCAGTCTCAAAAAACAAACAAACAAAAAATATATGCTTTCCTGCTAAGATCAGGAACAAGGCAAGGATATCCTCTGTCACCACTCCTATTCAACATTGTATTGAAATTATGGCTAATGTAATAAGACAAAAAAGGAAATAAATGGTGTCAGATAATAATAAGGAGAAAGAAGAAATGAAACTGTCTTTAGTTGCAGATGACAAATTTTAAAAACCTGTGGAACTAATAAGAGGTTGTAGCAAGGTTGCAGGATACAAGATTAATGTTCAAAAGTTCACTGCTTTCTTATACACCAATAATGAACGATCACAATTTGAAATTAAAAGCATAATACCGTTGATATTAACACCAAAAAAGAGAAATATTTAGGTGCAAATCTAACAAATTTGGCTAGATCTATATGAGGAAAACCACAAAAGTCTGATGAAATAAGCCGAAGATCTAAGTAAATGCAGAGACATTACAGTTTCATGAATAGAAAGACTCAATATTAGGCCAGGCGCGGTGGCTCATGCCTATAATCCCAGCACTTTGGGAGGCTGAGGCGGGCGGATCATGAGGTCAGGAGATCCAGACCATCCTGGCTAACACGGTGAAACCTGTCTCTACTAAAAATACAAAAAATTAGCTAGGCATGGTGGCAGGCGCCTGTAGTCCCAGCTACTGGGGAGGCTGAGGCAGGAGAATGGTGTGAATGCAGGAGGCGGGGCTTGCAGTGAGCCAAGATTGTGCCACTGCACTCCAGCCTGGGTGACAGAGCAAAACTCCATCTCAAAAAAAAAAAAAAAAAGAAAGACTCAATATTGTTAAGATGTCAGTTCTTCCCAGCTCGAGCTATAGATTCAACACAATCCAAATAAAAATCCCAATATGTTATTTATGGATATTAACATTTGAAAGTTTGTCTGAGAGGCAAAAGACCCAGAATAGTCAGCACAATATTGAAGGAGAAGAATGAAGTCAGAGGATGACCCTACCCAACTTCAAGACTTCCTATAAAGCTACAGTAATTGAGTACGGTAATGGTGAAATAGTAGACAAACAGGTCAACAGAACAGAATAGGGCACCCAGAAGCAGACCCATACAATATGGTCAACTGGTCTTTGACAAAGGAGGAAAGGCAATTAAATGGAGAAAATCAACAAATAATGCTGGAACAACTGGGCATCCACTGCCAAAAACAAAAGAATCTAGACATAGACTGTATGTTTTTCACAAAAAGCATCTCAAAATGGACTATAGACCTACATGTAAAATGTAAAACTATAAACCTCCCAGAAATGAACATAGAAGAAAGTTTAGGTGACCTTGGGCTTGGCATCACAAAAAGCACTATCCATGAAGGAAAAAGTTGATAAATTAGACTTTATTAGCATTTCTCTGTGAAAGACATTGTTAAGATAATAAAAAGACGAGCCACAGACTGGGAGAAAATCTTTGCAAAACACATATTTGATAAAGCACTGTTGTCCAAAATATACAAAGAACTCCTAAAACAACTAAGATGTCCTTCAGTAGGCAAATGGATAAGCAAACTGTGGTCTATCCATACAATGGAATATTATTCAGCACTAAAAAGGAATGAGCTATCAAGCCATGAAATGGAGGAACCCTAAGTGTGCATTGCTAAGTGAAAGAAGCCAGTCTGGAAAGGTCACATATGCTTCCGATTATATGACATTTTGGAAAAGGCAAAACTATGGAGAAAGTAAAAAGATCCATGGTTGCTAGGTGTTTAGGATGGAGCACAGGAAATTTTTAGGGCCATGAAACTATTCTATATTAAACTGTAAAGGTGTATATATGTCATTACACATTTGCCAAAACTCATAGAATGTACAACACAAGGAACTAACCCTAATGCAAACTATGGGCTTTGGGGTAATAATTATGTCAGTATAGGGCCATCAATTGTAACAAATGTACCACTCTGATGTGGGATGTAGTTAATGGTTGCGGGGAGGCTGTGTGTGAGGGAGGATGAAGGGATATGTGGGAACTCTGTACTTTCCCCTCAATTTTGTTATGAACCTACAATTATTTTAAAGGTCTATCTTTTTAAAAAATTAGAAAAGCTTATTCTGTTTTTTATTTTTAATAGAAAAGTCGGCTGGGCATGGTGGCTCGAGCCTGTAATCCCAGCACTTTGGGAGGCCGAGGTGGGCGGATCACGAGGTCAGGAGATCGAGACCATCCTGGCTAATCCGGTGAAACCTCGTCTCTACTAAAAATACAGAAAAATTAGTCAGGCGTGGTGGCGGTCTCCTGTAGTCCCAGCTACTCGGGAGGCTGAGGCAGGAGAATGGCGTGAACCTGGGAGGCAGAGCTTGCAGTGAGCCGAGATCGCGCCACTGCACTCCAGCCTGGGCAACAGAGCAAGACTCCATCTCAAAAAAAAAAAAAAAATTGAAAAGTCTAGAGAAGCCTGGGCTCAACATTTGACATTCCCAGACTGTGGCAGTTTTGTGACTATTGAGCTGATGGGTCCATCTAAGGAGACCAGATGTTGTTAGTTGGCTGTTTCTGAGCCCAATAGAACCAAAGATTATATATAGTCAATTCTCATTATTTGCCGTAGTTTTGTTCTATAAAGCTGCAGTGAACACTGAATTAGTGAATATTGAACCAGTGTTCCTAGGGGAAATATGTGTGTGTGTATCTATATGTCACACAGATTATAGTCTTAAATCCTAAAACAGTTCACTCTGGTAGGTTCCATTTTCTTTATTTTACATTCCCTAATACTCTCTCAAAAGGAGAATGAGTATTGACTGCCCTATACAATATGCTTTTATGTTTTTTTTAACAGTAGAGTTAAAAGCAAAATATTTTATATATCTACATATCTGCCAAAAAATGAAAAACAAATAATGGGCTGAAAGGATGAGTGATTTTAAGGGGACGATTTCCTCATACTAGCTAGAACCTCTCGTCATGTCTGGCCCCTGTGAGCCTCTGAATGTGTGCTCCCTGGCTGAGCAGCTGATACACCCAGCTGACTCTGCCTGGGCTGCTCCCCATGACTGCCTCCTGTCCTGCCATTGCACTGGCTGGGACATGTAGAGAAGTTGAGCCAGAACAGGATCCTGGGGAACAGTTTCCTATGGTCATGCCGGGCTCAGAGCTGGAGCAGCAGATGCTCATAGTTCACCTGTCTGCCTGGGCAAGCATGCAAAGATGTGATCCAGGGAGGCCTGGATTCCAATGGGGACACATAGCAACTTAAGGATACACATGAGTCCTGGCTCTGCTAATCAACCAGCTGAGTGGCCTTGGACAAGTTACTTAGTCTCTCTGCCCCCTCAATTTCCTCATCTATAAAACGGATGATATGAATCCTTACCTCATGGAACTCCCATAAGGATTGGAAGTTGTTATTCTCACGGCATTTAGAACAGACCATGGTGCTTGTAAGGGCAGTGGTGTTTGTTGAAGCACTGCTGTTTGCTGTGTGATGAAAGGACCTGCAGCCTTGGCATGGCCCAGGGCATTAGAGAGCCAAAGTCATGGGTCCCACCCACAAATTAGAATCTCTGAGGTAGGCCCAACAACCTGTTTTAGCAAGGCCTCCAGGTGCTTCTGATACACGTTCGCTTCAGAAGCTCTGTTAAAGACATTCTTACATGGGAAATACTTGTTTGGAAGAGATGTAAGGCAAAAATCAGGTGTAGTTACAGTGCCATATATAAGAGCACAGAATTTGTAAGTAAATAACTGAAGATAATCATAGTTTAGTGAAGTGTGTGTGTGTGATTTGATTCCACCCTACAGGTCAGGCCAGACTAGACCCTCCAGCCCACCACTTTCAAAGGGCAGGGTGCTCTGGGGGCTGGCATGGAACCCAGAACCGGGTATTGCAGGACAAGGAGCCAGGCACACACATGACTCTAAGAACGTCAGTACCTTCCCACCTAGATAAGGAGAAAAGAAGGGACTCCAGCCCAGCTGGCCCTGGGGCTTTGCAGTCTAACTCCCAGGTCTTCTCTCCACTGCCCAGGAGCCCGGAGAGCTTTGGAAAAAGCAGGAGGCTCAGCCCATTCATTCCTGGACAGGGACAGGGAGGAGCACACCAGGGCTCCCAAAGGTAGGAGTCAGGGAGAGGTGCAGAGAAGGTATTACCCTGAAGTTAGGCCAGCAGTTTCATAACAAACAAACTCGGGGCTCAAGCTGTGAGTTAATCAAAACTTTGAAAAGAAAACCTTCCCTTCAGGAGCTTCAGACACAAGGAATGAAAACAACCAGGCTGGCTGTAAAATGAAAGCAGCACCGAAAGTGGGGATGAAAGGAAGCCAGACACTCGGGGGTTGGACAAAAGCAATAAGGCCAAAGGAATTGTGCTGAGGGGCAGTACAGGCCTGTGGGCCTCTGATCCCATGTGTCTTGACCTCTTCCACCCTACACCCCTGTCCCACACCCATTCTCCCACTGCTGTGGGCATGATCACATCACCAGTGGCCTCCTTGCTCCAGACTTGGGACTCAATCTGGCTTCTCTTCCATTCTATCCCTACTTCGTGACCTTCCAGCTCCCACCTCAACCCCCTTTTTCCCCATGCAGTCCAGAGACCCCTGCAGCAGCCACAGGAGCACGGGCAGATCAGCAGGGACTGGGCTGCTACCCTCCCAGGCCGCAACAGCAAATGTCCACCTGGGAGCTCAGAGTGGAGGCAGGGGAGGTGATTATCTGTTCTGACTCATTCTGGGCCTGCCCTGCCCAGCACTATAGCCACTGCCACATGTGGCTACTGAGCACTTGAAACACAGTCAGTCTAAGCAGAAATGTGCTGCAAGTCTAATATGAACCAGACGTGGAAGACTTAATATGAAAAGCAAAATGTAAAATATCTCATTAATAATTGTTATTTATGATATTTTGTAGTTATAATATTTTGGGTACATTGGTTTAAATAAAATACATTATTAAAGTTAATCTTGGCCTGGCATGGTGGCTCACGCCTGTAATCCCAACACTTTGGGAGGCTGAGGGGGGGTGGATCAGTTGAGACCAGGAGTTCGAGACCAGCCTGACCAATAGGGTGAAACCCCGTCTCTACCAAAAAAATACAAAAATTAGCTGGATGCGGTGGTGCTTGCACCTGTGGTCTCAGCTACTCGGGAGGCTGAGACAGGAGAATTGCTTGAACCCTGGAGATGGAGGTTGCAGTGAGTTGAGATCATGCCACTGCACTCCAGCTTGGGTGACAAGAGTGAGACCCTGTCTCTAAATAAATAAATAAATAAATAAATAAATATGTTTTAAAAATAGAATTAATCTTACTGCTTTCTTTTTTTTACTTTTTAATGTGACTACTGAAAGATTTAAAACCACACATGTGGTTTGCATTATATGTCTGTGGGACG
This sequence comes from Gorilla gorilla gorilla, assembly GCF_029281585.2. Classification (NCBI taxonomy): domain Eukaryota; kingdom Metazoa; phylum Chordata; class Mammalia; order Primates; family Hominidae; genus Gorilla; species Gorilla gorilla. The sequence continues at coordinate 119,901,346 of NC_073224.2, forward strand.
ATGTGGCACTGGAACATCTCCCTTTGAGCTCTGCTTGACATTTCTACCCACACTCATCCCCTAGCAGTACCTCCTGCTGGGCACTGGGGCTTAACTATCTTGGGGAGCATGCCTCCTGAGGCCCCCAAAGGCTCATGCTAGTCTCCAGCTCAGTGCCAAGTAACAAAGAAAATGGCTCCTGGCGACCAGCCAAGCTGGCTGGGAGGTGTCAGTTGGTTCTCCAGGGCCTGATGTCCACCAAATAACCCTGCTAGGGCCTACTGACCAGACAGGGCCCTTCCTGTCTCACAGGCGTTTGACTCAACTACAGGCATCTTCTCTAGGCCTACTTGTTGCTGGCGAGGCAATAGTCCAGGTATGATGGGTCCCTTCCAGAGCAGGGGCAAGGGTCCTGGGGCACCTCTTTGCCTCCCTCTTCCCTTCCCTAAGCATAGGCCTGTTTGAGAGAGCGGCTCCTGCCCCTGCCCTTCACAGCCTTGAGGGATTCAAGGTCCCAGCTTGCCATGGCTCACTTGGATGGGGTTCTCTCTGCCAGGCATGTCAACAGCAGGCTTAGAACCCTGGCATCCCAGCTCTCCATCCCAGAGCAGGAAGCAGAAGCCACATGTGATGAACTAAATAAAAGGAAAAAGGGAAGTAGGTGGAGGGTAGGGGGGCTGTTTTGCAGCCCCTGCTGTGTCACTGGGCAGTCGGGTGCCCCTGCACAGGTTCCTTCACCTCTGCAGCTTTGGCTGTAAAATGAGGGGTATGGGAGTGTCAACAGAGCAGAATTTGGAAAATTCACAGGCTTTTAGGGCTAACAAATTTGGGTTCAAATTCCTGCCTTGTCATTGACTGATGTGTGTGACCTTGGGCAAGTTAACTAACCTCTCTGAGCCTCTGTCTCCTCATCTATATAACTGGCACAGTAACCTATAACTCACAGGTGTCCCTAGGATTAAATAACAAAGGGTGAGCATCCAATATGTTGTTGCCCTATGAGTCCTGGGAACTAATGAACAGCAGATCAGGGCTGGCTCTCTGGGCAGCCAGATGCCTCAGAAGCCTATGTCCTGGGATCTAACTTGTCCTGGGAAGGGCACCCACCAGGGCTCTCCAGCATCACAATGATGATGGCTCACACTCCCAGGGTGGCTCTCCATTTCACAGCCACCCCACCCAGCACACCCCAAAGCACAACCTGAGGCCCCACATAAGAGAGGTAGGGTCTTCTCTCCCCTCAGGATCCATTTGCCCTTTTCGTGTTGCTTTCCATGGGCTCCCAAGTCTCCTGCCTGTACCCCCTCATCACAGGCCCACAGACTGAGGGCTCAGTCTCCTGCCCACAAACACAGGCTCATGCCGCAAATGTGGATGACCACAAAATGCTTGAACATATGTGCACCTTTACATGTATGCACATCAGCATTCGCATGTTTTCTCATGACACAGATCTCAGTAAGCACTCTAGGTGGGCTATACACACATGTGTGCAAACACACACAAAGCCATGCCGTGCCCTTAGCAGACCTGGCACCAGCAAGATTGAAGGCTACACTGGGCCCTTGGAGAGCTGCCCAGGTATGCTGCTCCCAGCTTTATCTGAAGAGCTGCCCCCAGGTGTGTTGGTCCTGGCAGGGCCTGGGGAAGGGGCTGTGTGCTCCTGGCAGGGTCACGTAGGTATAGAAGGGACAGGCTGGGAGAGAGCTGATGGTCTGAGGAAACACAGAGAGGGGGATTACAGGTCTTTGCTCCAAGACAGGGCAGCAAAAGTAAAGTGTCAAGACTGGAAGTCTTGCAAATCACACCAAGATAAAACAGACCATCTTATTCTTTGTGTAGCCTCTGAACCGGGTCTTTAGAGTCAGGTGGTTGGCAGAAAAGTCTCTGGGATCAGACAGATCTTTGAGTGCTCCCTCTGCCCATTAACGCAATCTTGGGCAAATGACTTAACCTCTCTGAGCCCCAATTTCCTCCTCAGTGAAATAGGAATAAGAAAACCTAATATATAGCAAATGAGTATTCCTAACATCCCAGAGCCTATCAGATGCGCCTGTTTCATTCTCATGGCGTTTGTACACTCTCGCACACATTTACATGCATAATTTATTTCTGACTCACCCATTAGCCTGAGCTCCCACCCCACCCCACCCAGGGCACAGTGGAAATAGATCTGTTTTGCTCATCATTATAGCCCCAGCGTCTAGCACAGTACCTGGAGCATAGTAGGTGCTCATGGACCAAGAGAGTAGCATATAATTCAGCAGCATAGCGCAAGACAGACCTGGATGCAGTCGGTGATGGCTGCTATTATTGTCATTATTAGAGAGGTGCTGCTCTCTGAGAATTATTTCCACACCCTCAGCTCCCACAATCACTTCTCCTCGACTGCCTCTTCCTTGCATCTAAGCTCTTCCTATGGGTGACCCAAATGCGCCCAGTAGCAAAGCTAGCCCACTTCCTTTCATTTTTGCCCTGTGACAGATGAGGAGCAGTTTCTACACTTTCAGGGCTTAAAGACCCCATTGAGGCCCTCCCTAAGTCTCTTTCTTTCCAGAGATTAAAAACTTCTCAAATTCTTTTATTCCTTCCTTACAAAACATGTCCCATGCTTCTTCAATTACCCTGTGGTTTCTCTGGAGGTTTTAAGATCAGTAGCCATAAGCTCCCCTCTCCCCAGGTGCCCAGAAACCAAAGGGCCTTCAGCCCACAGGAGATGTGTTATTGGGCTCCCCTAGTTCCCAGCCCAGTCTGATGCTCCTGGCTCTGTCCAGAGGCCACAAGCCCACAGGACACCCCAGCCCGCCTCCAGCTTATTGGAAGTGCTCCTGTGCCCCAACCTGCTCAGTCTGGTCCCCACTCTTAAGGCAGAGTGGCTAGAGTTGTATGAGATCAAATTGGACAATCTTAGAGCCAAAACAGACCAACCTTGCTCCTTGTATAAACTCAGAAACTGAGACCCACAGATGTCAAGTTCATGGGACTAGTTTTGGCAGTGCTGCTTCAGGACTGGAGAGATGGAGGCCTCAACCAGCTGGGACACAGAACAGCCTGGAGGCCCTGCCGCCAGTTCTGCCCTCCCTTCTTGCTAGAACCCATCTCACAGACCCTCTGCCTTTCTGCTTTCTTCTTGGCTTTAACTCACCTGGGTCTCAGTAAGAGGTGAAGACCCCTAAGAGGAAGGGCTCTGACCATCTTCATCCTTGATTTGATGCCTGGTTGTGACCACAGGGCCCTGAGTCTTTGGGGCCCTGGTATGCCCTAAATCCAGTGCCTAGGACAATGTAGAGAGGAGCCTGCCCTGCATAGAGGGCCAGTGATGCTGGCTCTTACATGACAAAGACTGTGGTGCTGGCCCTCTCCCTTTCCCCCTCCCCCAACCAACCCTCTCCCAGGCCCTCTGACCCCATGCACCCACCCACCCACAGGAGCACATCCACTGTGCCTGTTTCTACCCAAAACAAATCATCAACTCCTTCCTCTCCTAATCAGTCAATAGGCCTGTTGGTTTGAAATAAAAAGAGTTTCACCTTCAGCACTGCCCCCACTCAAAAAAACATCTAGATCCAGATAAAGATAAATTCCAGTCACTGAAGCATAACAAGTGACTCAGACTCAAGGGGATGGGCAGACACTCCAATCACCCAGGAAATTCCAAGGGTTTAGTTACCTGCCAGGAACTGGACAGAGGCCGGTAAAGTTAATTCTGCTCTATACAGGGCACTCCTAGCCTTTGGACATGGTTCTTATATATGCCTAAGATTTGCAGGAGCCAGTGTGGTGGAGGGATAGGAGACCTAACTCGATTTCCCAATACGTTTGACCATTCATATCAGCCAGCAGAATCTTCATAACAATGCCGGTGTTCTACCATATTGCAGTATGGTAGGTGTCACCTGAAAAATGAGAGTCTAGATATGAGCACATTACTAGAGTTTCATTCAGTCATTAATAATTAGTCCAGTCTATCATCATATCATATGACCCAAATGTCTCCCAGAACAAGGCCACTCAGGTTTGCAGGCTTCCATTCAGCCTCATCAGGCTCCAAAAAAAAGGAGTGGTCTCCACGGTACATGGCTTCACCCTTTCAGGCACCTGGAATAACTAACCTGAGACAGTACCACCTTTTGCTCTAGTCTTCTCAATATATTAATATAATATTAGATTTCCCTCATTATGTAACCTGTTTATTTATTTCTTTACCCCCATCTACTCCTTCTCTCCACTTACAGCCAAACATTTCCACCTTGGTGAGGGACATTAGGTTAGGCCACTGTGCTGGTCTAGATTGCTGGCAGCAATACTGGTGTAGGAAGTGGTCTTCCTCAGTCCACCGGTCACAGGCTCTGGGGTCCCAGACCACCCTCTCTTCTGACCAGCTGGTTTCAAATTAAGGGGTTCCCACTACACTCTCAGGTCTGATAATTTGCTAGAACAACTCACTGAACTCAGGAGTTCTACTTACAGTTACGCTTTTATTGTAGGAAAAGAATACAAATCAGAGCCGGCCAAAGGGAGAGACATATAGGGCAAGCTCTGTAAGGGTCCTAAACGCAAAGCAGCTGTGTCCCTGGTGGGGCAAATGTACCACTTTCAACCCAGGTTTTCATAGGCAGTGATGTCCACTGCCCCTTCTGGACCAGTGTGTCAGCACCTGGGGCACCGCAGGCCTCTGTACTGCTTAGCTTGACCATCCTTGGTCTCCCGTGTCATTGCTGGCATGTCTCTGACCACCACTGCTGGGCTATACTTGTGAACAGATCCCTGCCCAACCTGGTTACCCTCCATTACTAGGCCATAAAGCACAACCTCCTCATGGTCACTCCTCCAGGCTCTGGTAAAGTCCCTGGGGGAGTGGGCAGAGACAGGAGTGGGTGGCCAGCTGGAGGTCGGTGTGAGAGCACACACCCTTGCTGTTCTCAGGAGCAGCCTCACTCTGCTGAAGCCTCCTTGTCCTTGGGCTCCAGGACCTCAGCATCTTCTTTCCATGTGTTCCATCCTCTAAGATTCTGCCTCAGCCCCTCAAAAGCAGAGATCCCTTTTTCCTCCCTCACCCCTCAGTGCTCACTCTCTGAACATGCCTGGACAGTCTGAACCCCAAGACTGTACAGTATGGCCTTTCCTTCCTCTGGGTCACTCAGCCAGGACTGTGTGCTGGGGACTTAGCCTTGCACATGCACAGATTCCTCATATGTTGGCTCACAATTTGCTGAGATGCCTGATGAATGCTCTCTTAACCCTTGAAGTTATATTTTCCATAAGATGCCCCAAAATATCCTTGCTCAATACAAATGGAAAAATGTGAAGCCAACATCATATTATTCTTGGTTATTTTCAGTTGTGCTTTGATGGAAAAATAAGTTATTTCTTACATTAGGCCTTAACCTACAGCTATTCTGATTACATTTCTGAGAAATGGAGTTTTTAGGGACTCATCTCATGTTTCCTTTTCTTTATCCTTGGGTTAATATAATTACTATATACATTTTATGCTTGCAAGCTATTTATAAGAACTGAAACTTTCTCTAGGAAAAAAAACACAAAGGTCTTTATGATTTGGCCCCTGCATACTCTTACAGCCCCATCTTCATTCACACCCCCACCTATCCATCCCTCTACTTGCCCCAAGTTCTTTAATGGGCAGCCTCAGTAGTGCTTCAGAACACAGCACAGGATAAGATGGGCTCTGATTTAAATCCTGATTCTGCCTTTAATTGGCCATAGAACCTTTGGCAAGTTTCCAAACTTTTGTTTCCTCATCTGAAAAAGTGCAGATAACAGTACCTATCTCGCCACAATGAGATACCTCTTCACACACATCAGGATGGCTATTATTTAAAAAAAAAGAAAGAAAAGAAAATAACAAATGTTTGCGAGGATGTGGAGAAATGGAAACTTTTGTGTGTTGCTGGTATGAATGTACACTGCAAGCTACTGTAAAAAACAATATGGTGGTTCCTCAAAGAATTAAAAAGCTGTGCTCAGATTTTCCTAAGTAATCTCAGAATTATTATATGATCCAATAATTTCACTTCTGGATATAAACCAAAAAAGAACTGAAAGTAGAGACTTGAAAGGGTATTTGTACATTCATGTTTAGAGAAGCATTATTCATGATAGCCAAAAGTAGAAGCAACCAAATGATCATCAATGGATAGATTAGTGCAGTGGTCCCCAACCTTTTAGGCACCAGGGACAGGTCTCATGGGAGACAATTTTTTCATGGGCCAGGGGCAGGTGGGGGTGGGTGGTTTCAGAATGATTCCAGCACATTACATTTATTGCACACTTTATTTCTATTATTATTACCTTGTAATATATATTGAAATAATTATACAACTCACCATGATCTAGAATCAGTGGGAGTTCTGAGCTTTTCTTGCCACTAGATGGTCCCATCTGGGAGTGATGGGAGACAGTGACAGATCAGCAGGCATTAGATTCTCATAAGGAGCATGCAACCTAGATCCCTCGCATGTGCAGTTCACAATAACGTTCGCACTTCTATGAGAATCTAATACCACTGCTGATCTGATAGTAGGAGGAGCTCAGGCAGTAATGTGAGCAATGGGAAGTGGCTATAAATACACATGAAGCTTCACCACTCACATCCTGCTGTGCAGCCTGGTTCCTAACAGGCCACGGACTAGTACTGGTCTGTGGCCCAGGAGGTTGGGGACCCCTGGATTAGTGGATAAATGAAATGTGGGCCATACATGCAATGGAATACTATTTGCCTTAAAAAAAGAAAAAAAAATTATAACATATGCTAGAACATAGATGAACCTTGAAGATATTATGCAAAGTTAAATAAGCCAGTCACAAAAGGGCAACTATTACATGATTCCAGGTAAATAAGGCACCTAGAGTAGTAAAATTCGTAAAGACCAAAAGTAGAAAAGTTGTTGTCAGGGCTGGGGGAAGGGAGGAATGTAGAGTTATTGTTTAATGGGAACATTGTTTCAGTTGGGGAGATGAAAAAGTTCTGGAGGTAGATGGTAGAACTATTTGTACAGCAGTGGCAATGTACTTAATGCCACTGAACCATACAATTAAAAGTGATTAAAATTGTAAATGTTATGCTATGCATATTTTAGCACAATAAAAAATTGTAAATAACTTGTCTCAGAATGTAAAGTACCTGTCTTAGAAGGTCACAGTGAAGGCATAAATGTATATTTGGCATGATTCCGGAATATAGCAGGTGTTCACAAAATATGAACTCTTCTTTCTGGAAAGCCCTTGCTCTACTATCAGACTAGCTCTCATTCACAGCTCAAACACACATGACTCTAAGAGCTCGTTCCAACTCTTTGTATTCACATCACCATTTTGTGCTGAGCATTCACCTCTGTTCTCCCACCCACATGCTTCTACTATGGTCCTGGCTTCTCTGTAGTTCATCCTTGCTTTTCTTCTCTGCCTTTCCCGCTAGGCTGAGAACTACCAAGAACACAGTGTGTGTCTGTTCCTTTCTTGTCCTAGGACCCAGTAGAGTAACCCTATACATGTTTAGAATATTCATCACACAAATATGGGAGGATCAATAATTTTAAAGGGGAAAATTTATTTAAAACACAGGCTTCACTTACATATAAGGACCTCCTTTTTAAATGTCAAACAACTTCATAAACCAGTATGTAAACTATTACTTGAATTTTTAATATTTGAGGATAAAAATGTTGTCATGATCTGATGGTAGTAGAAATACAGCACTTTTTAAAAACGCACTAAGCCAAACAAAGTTTGATGCACAAATAGTTTTGTAAGTCAGTGGCTATAATTCCTGGCCCACTGGGGATCCAGGACCCTCATGTTGGCAACCATGCCTCTATACAATAGGGCATTTGCAGAGTAGGCTGATAACTAAAGATTAGTTTGTAGAAAGATGATAAAGCATTTATGGTTTGTTTGTTCTGCATGATGGCATAGAAAAGGAAGCTTGTGACTGTTCTGGGGTTTGGTGGAAGGAAGAACTGTTGGAAACAGGCAATCCCAGAGCTGAAGGCCAGTCACTAGAAGGCTCACCAGTCAAGTTGAGGTTTTCTGAGAGGAAGAAGGCAAACTCTGTAGACTTCTGTGAGCTCATGATGTCTGGGCTGAAGAACACGTCAAGGATGTTAGTGTCCACATGGGAAAGAAGGTCGTCCATTGGGAGATGGTCAGCGCCAGCAAAGAAAGTCTACCTGGGACTGTGAGTCTGTGTTTGTTAGTTTCCTGGGGCTGCTGTAACAAAGTATCAGAAACTGAGTGGCTTAAACAAGAGATGTATTGCCTCCAAGTCTGAAGACCAGAAGTATGAGACCAAGGTGGTGTTAGGGTTGGTTCCTTCTGAGGGCTCTGAGGGAAAGAACCTGTTCCATGCCTTTCCCCTAGCTTTTGGTGGTTTGCTGTTAACCTTCAGTAATCCTTGCCTTCTACAAGCATCGCCAGTCTCCACAAGGCATTCTCCCTCTGCATGTGCAACTCCTGTTATTTATGGCTGATACGGTTTTGCCATGTCCTCATCCAAATCTCATCTTGAATTGTAGTTCCCATAATCCCCATGTGTCGTAGGAAGGATCAGCTGAAGATAATTGAATCATGGGGGCAGTTTCCCCCAGCCTGTTTTTATGATAGTCAGTTAGTTCTCACAAGATCTGATGGTTTTATAAGGGGCTTCCCCCTTCACCAGACACTCATTCTCTCCCCTGCTACCCTGTGAAGAGGTGCCTTCTACTGTGATTGTAAGTTTCCTGAGGCCTCCTCAGCCATGCAGAACTGTAAGCCAATTAAACCTCCTTCCTTTATAAATTACCCAGTCTCAGGTATTTCTTCATAGCAGCGTGAGAACAGACTAATACAGTAAATTGCTACTGGGTAGTGGGGTACTGCTGCAAAGATACCTGAAAATATGGAAGCAACTTTAGAACTGGGTAACAGGCAGAAGATGGAACAGTTTGGAGGGCTCAGAAGAAGACAGAAAGATGTGGGAAAGTTTGGAACTTCCTAGAGACTTGTTGAATACCTTTGACCAAAATGTTGATAGTGATATGGACAATGAAGTCCAGGCTGAGGCGGTCTCAGATGGAGATGAGGAACTTGTTGGGAACTGGAGTAAAGGTCACTCTTGCTATGCAAAGAGACTGGTGGCATTTTGCCCCTTCCCCAGAGATCTGCGGGACATTGAACTTGAGATAGATGATTTAGGGCATCTGGTGAAAGAAATTTCTAAGCAGCAACGCATTCGAGAGGAAGCAAAGCATAAAAATTTGGAAAATTTGCAGCCTGACAATGTGGCAGAAGAGAAAAACCCATTTACTGGGGGGAAATACAAGCTGGCTGCAGAAATTTGCATAAGTGATGAGGAACCAGATGTTAATCACTAAGATAATGGGGAAAACATCTCCAGGGCATTTCAGAGACTTTCATGACAAGCTCCCCTATTACAGGCCCCAAGGCCTAGGAAGGAAAAATGGTTTCCTGGGCTGAGTCCAGGACCCTCTGCTGCGTGCAGCATTGGGACTTGGTGCCTTGCATCCCAGCCACTCTAGCCATGGCTAAAAGGGGCCAATGTACAGCTGAAGCCATTGCTTCAGAGGGTGCAAGCCCCAAGCCTTGGCAACTTCCATGTGGTGTTGGGCCTGCAGGTGCACAGAAATCAAGAATTGAGGTTTGGGAACCTCTGCCTAGATTTCAGAGGATGTATGGAGAGGCCTAGATGTCCACACAGAAGTTTGCTGCATGGGTGGAGCCCTCATGGAGAACCTCTGCTAGGGCAGTGTGGAAGGGAAACGTGGGGTTGGAGCCCCCACACAAAGTCTCCACTGGGGCACTGCCTAGTGGAGCTGTGAGAAGAGGGCCACCGTCCTCCAGACCCCAGAATGGTAGATCCACTGACAGCTTGCATCATGTGCCTAGAAAAGCCGCAGACATTCAATGCCAGCCTGTGAAAGTAGCCAGGCAGGTGACTGTACCCTGAAAAGCCACAGTGGCACAGCTGCCTAAGGTTGTGGGAGCCCATATCTTGCAACAGTGTGCCCTGGATGTGAGACATGGAATCAGAAGAGATCCTTTTGGAACTTTAAGGTTTAATGACTGCACTATTGGATTTCAGACTTGCATGGGGCCTGTAGCCCCTTTGTTTTGGCCAATTTCTCTTTGGAATGGATGTATTTGCCAAATGCCTGTACCCCATTGTATCTAGGAAGTAACTAGCTTGCTTTTGATTTTACAGCCTCATAGGTTGAAGGGACTTGCCTTGTCTCAGATGAGACTTTGAACTTGGACTTTTCAGTTAGTGCTGGAATGAGTTAAGACTTTGGGGGACTGTTAGAAGGGCATGATTATGTTTTGAGCTGTGAGGACATGAGATTTAGGAGGGGCCAAGGGCAGAATGATATGGTTTGGATGTGTCCCCACCCAAATCATCTTGTAGTTTCCATAATCACCACGTGTTGTGGGAGGCATCAGGTGGAGATAATTGAATCATGGGGGCAGTTTCCCTCATCCCATTCTTGTGGTAGTGAGTTAGTTCTTATGAGATCTGATAGTTTTATAAGGGCTTCCCCCTTCGCTGGATACACATTCTCTCCCCTGCCACCCTGTGGAGAAGTGCCTTCCACCACAATTGTAAGTTTTCTGAGGCCTCCTCAGCCATATGGAACTGTGAGTCAATTAAACCTCTTTCCTTTATAAGTTACCCAGTCTCAGGTATTTCTTCATAGCAGCATGAGATGAACTAAAACAATGGCATACCTTATAACTTCATTTTCCCAAGAGTAACCTGGTGAAGCTTTAAAGCCTATACAAAATAAATACAAATAGATGTCATGTAGAGTAGAATCAGGCTTTGCCATTAATACAAATAAACTTTGGCAGAGAGCAGTAACATTTGAGTGGCAGAAAGGAGTGTACATCCCATAATCAAGGCCGGGGCTCAGCAAAGTTTCCTCATAAAGGGCCAGATAGTAAATATTTTAGGCTTTGGGAGATATGGTCTCTGTTATAATTAGCACAACTCTGCCACTGCATCATGAAAACAACCACAAACAATGACTAAACAAATAAGCATCACTGTTGCAATAAAACTTTATTAGCAAAATCAGGCTGTGGGCCAGGTTTGGCCCATTTACCTTACTGGCGAAGAGTATTCTTCACTCTACTAAATCCTTTCCCTTTTTTCTTGCTCTTCTTCTTTCCTTGGTGTCATTCCTCACATCAATTATATCTCCTCTTGCATCTTTACCACTAACCTAACCCTTGTGGCTTTTCTTACCCTTCATGCAACTTACCATGAAGGATCTTCTGCCCCCACAGCAACCTCTCCTCATTGCAGTCTTCCACTTTTTTCCATTCCTCCCCAACTATGCAGCTTCTTCTTCAAAGCATCCTTTCTTCTCCATCCCAATTCTAACTCTCACATTGATTCAATCTCCCCACCCCATCCCATATCCACAAAGAAGACAGCATCAGCATTTGTGTGAGGCAATTCAATCCTGAGCTTGAGCCACACAGTGTATATATAACCATATGTAGGCAATGGAAAATACTTGCAGATCATTCATCTCAATTTATGAACCTCTTTGGCAGCCTTTGTTCTACTCTCACATGTGGCTCTGCCAAGTTTATAAATACTTCCTCTGGATGACAATAAATTTGGTCTCCCCTCATCATTCACTCCACAGATAAAATCTCATTGAGGTTGCAATAGCACTGACACTTAAAGTTAACTGTTTTCTTGCTTGGTCTTAGCACTCTAGCCAAATGGATTTTGAGGGCCTCCTATTCATGGGTCACAGCTGCTTGACTCAAGGATTTTTGCCTATGCATGCCCTGACAGTCAGATACTAACTCACTTGGATGCCTGCCTCTCACACTGCTCTACTTTATGAAGTCAAGACCATTAATAAAATCCAGTTTACAGAAAGGCCTAGAGAAGGTTATTTCTGTGAACACCTCGCTGTACCTACTTCCATAACAGATGAACTTACCAGATGTAACAGAAGCGGTTCTTCTGTTCTCGTGGAAGATGAAGTTGTCCTTTGTTTTGATGAGTCCTGAAGGACTTAAAGGTAAGAAAACATATTTATAATATATTATCCTTTTCTGCTTTTTCCCTTAATTCTTGCCAGTTGCTAAATGCAGTGCCAGGTATATTAAGACTTTTTTTAAAAGGCATCTTCTTGTTATCACTACTATCAGCATCACAACACTCTTTCCTCTTTTCTGTATCTACTCAGCTACACAAAGCTCACTTGACAGCTTTGTAATTTTTTTTAAAAGTGGTTAATCCAGACTACAATTGTCTCAATTTTATTTTGTTGCCTGAATTGATAATTGGTGGATCAATTCTTTTTTTTTTCAGTGCAATGAAAATTACTACGTCATTAAAATAATGAAAATATGCTGTGGCAGGGGAAGGGAATCACCTTTGAATTCTATTTTATTTCCCTATTTATTTTTAAATATACATGTAGAGAGAAAAGTCAGGGAGGCACAAAGGAAAATAAGCAAGAATAAAGGCCACAGGGTCATGAGGAAAGACACAGGTGCCCAGGTGGTGCAGGGAACCTGTTTTTGTCCCTTTTTGTTTTTCTTCTCCTCTGTCATTCCTCTGCTTCTGTGTCCTCCTTATCTCTCCCTCTTTTCTTTTCAGTTTCTCTCAATTTAAAATAAATTAGAATGTAGAATCAAAACATCATGTTTTATTTTTCAAAGATTATTATTACCCGCTAAATAACATTGGTAATTTTTATTTTGAGTTTTGTACAATTTAGTTATTGATTACTAATTATTTGAGAACAGGATTTATTTTTTGGATTCTCAGCCTGTTGCTTCCACATGCTCTGAGAGGTGTAAATTTACATGGAAAATAAAATATCTTCCTGGTCAGAACAGAAGTCAGTCATGATGATTTAGCTTATTTCGGTTCTTCCTTTTTTTCCCTTCTCCCCTCCCTCTCTGTCTCTCGTTACTCACACCCAGCTATGTCACTGCGATGACCAGTGAGCCAAACACTCACCTTGGGTTCCTCCTGGGGGAAGTAATAACTCACAGCAACCTATCTCCCTCCGGGGAAGCCACCTGTGACTTTCACTGACACAGGGCTCAGGCAAGGCTCTGTACACAACGTGGTCTTCACACAATGAATCAAGACTGTTGATTGACTGAGGGGTCAGAGGGCCGACAGGCTGGTCGCTGGCTAGAGCACGGTAAAGATGATGGCAACCAGGCTCAGAGACACACAGGGATGGCCACGGAGAGTTAGGCACCAGATTTCCCCCTCTCAGGCTCATGGACTTTGCAAGTCCCACTTATCCAGATTCAAACCTGGGCTCCAGCTGTTGAATTTAAGATTCAGAGAGCTTGGGCTTCTCACGGTACATATCTGAGTCTCATTATTTTCATCTTTGAAGCAGATAAGGCTGCCTATCTCACAGGCTTCTTGTGAGCATGCAGAAGGTAAGATACAAGGAGCACCTAGCACAGCACGCAGCACAAGAAAAAGAGCAGGGAGAATGGAGGGGAAGAAAAGGACACGGGACAGCTGCCAGGAGCACGCACAAGTTAATTCGGGGCTGTGTGGGGGACTGATGCAAACAAGCCCCCATACATAAACGCACCACAGGGAAAGTTGGGATTCTGTGCTGAGTGAGGTTATTTCCTGAACTTGCTAATTACACAGCACCATCTAGGGGCAGAGCATGCTTGGAACAAATGGTTGTCTTGGCAAGGTCCTCTGACCCAGCGGAATTGCCAGTCCCTTTTTCCCCTTTCCCCTCAGCCCTCTTCTTGCCTCTGCTCCCTTCTCTTCCATGGCATGCCCTTTCTCACCCCACACTTATTCCCTTTGCTTCCTCTATCTACTCTTCCTGGTGCAGTATTTTTTTGCAATGGGGTCCTTAGGGTTTTGGACAAAATGATGTGTGGGAAGTCAAATAATTACTATCCTCAAACATCACTAGCCTTCCTCCTGTGCTCCATGTCACTGATGTCGTTTGGATGGCACCAGAAACTTGGCTTGCTGAGGCTGTGCTGTCTGTGGTCTGGAATGAGGGCCATCATGGTGCCATGGATGCAGGACTGGGTGTTACCACTGCAGATGGTGAGAAGATGGCAGTGAAGGAGGACACTCTGGTTTCACCTCACATCCTGGGGGGCCACCTTCTCTGATGTGAATTCCACTGTGAATCTTTTATTGTTCTCCATCCAGTGTAAGGACTCTACCCAAAGAACTCACAAGCTAAAGCCAGCAGCAGAGTTTTCACTTAAAATGTTTCTTTAAAAAAAACCAAACCCTCAAAGAGGGAAAGATGATTTTGGCCAAGTCCGCATCTTATGAGACTGAGACTTGCCAATTTTTACTCCCCATTTTAGAAACTGTGATTTTAAAACAATGCTGAATTATTTCTTTCAAAATACATTTACAAAAAGATTTTGGATTCAGTTCAACATTCTTTCCACACCTCCTTAAATCTCTCTCATTCTTCTCAAGAACGAAGATTTGCTTTCAAATCCCAACAAGTTGTGCTTGAAATAGCATCAAGTCTGTTCACTATAAAGTGTTTTTGAAAATTCGGTAGGAACATTGTAATACGGTAATGAGTTTCCTGAAACATTATTAGAATGCATCACTTCCATACACTTTGCATGTTCCCTGCAAATTACTGAATGCCAATTTAAGTGCCACTTTATTGTGTTTCTGTTTGTCTTTTCCTCAACCGAATGTTATTAAGTACATACTTTTGCTCTGAAGGTGGCCATTAGTAAACTAAAATTTGTTTGGATTTTACAAATTGTCTAGTTTACATCAGGGGTAAGACTTAGCAAATATTTTAAAACTTCAACAATTCTGATCAAGGCAGAAATGTATGTGGAAATAATTACCTGTGTCAACTGAAAACTAAATAGAAACACAATGTATACATTTTCTTATTTTTCCCTTACTAATGATCATCTGTTTTATGTATAATGAAACTACTCACCCAGGCAATTTCTCTGTCTAGAGCACCCTGTCTCTCCAATGTCTGCCTGGAAAAGTCCTCATCATTCTTTACATTTCAGCCAAATGCCATCTACTCAATAAAGCTAACTCCCTAGAGCACTTAGGCGCTGCTTCTCAGTGTGTCCAGAGAGCTTTGTATATGCCTTGATTAAAACAATGACTTTACTATATTATAATTTTTGGTACTAATGCTAATCTCATTTCCATTTTAAATTCCTTTGTTCCTAGTATAGTAATAGCTACCACTCTGCACAAAATACTTTTTTTTTTTTTTTTGAGACAGGAACTTGCTCTGTCACCCAAGCTGGAATGCAGTAGCATGATCATAGCTCACTGCAACCTCACCTCCTGGGTTGAAGTGATCTTCCCACCTCAGCCTCCCAAGTAGCTGGGATTATGAGTGCATGCCATCACCACACCTAGGTAATTTTTTTTTGTAAAGATGGATTCTTGCTATCGTCACACATGTCCATGTGAAGAGACCACCAAACAGGCTTTGTGTGAGCAATAAAGCTTTTTAATCACCTGGGTTCAGGTGGACTGAGTCCAAAAAGAGAGTCAGCAAGGGAGATAGGGGTGGCGCAGTTTTATAGGATTTGGGTGGGTAGTGGAAAATTACAGTCAAAGGGGGTTTTTCTCTTGCAGGCAGGGGCAGGGGTCACAAGGTACTGGGTGGGGGAGCTTCTGAGAGTTATTGTCCAGGAAAAGGAATTTCACAAAGTTAATTGATCAGTTAAAGTGGGGCAGGAATGAATCACAATGGAGGAATGTCATCGGTTAACGCAGAAACCAGCCATTTTCACTTCTTTTGTGATTCTTCAGTGGCTTCACACCATCTGGACGTATACGTGCAGACTTGGGCTCAGAGGCCTGACAGCTATGTTGCCCAGGCTGATCTCAATCTCCTGGCCTCAAGCTATCCTTCTGCCTTAGCCTCCTAAAGTGCTGAAATTACAGGCGTGAGCTGCTGGACCCAGCCGAAATAATCTTCTGAGAGCTTTGAGTATATCATTAACTCATTTAACCCTCATAGTAACTCTTAGAACAGAGTTTCTCAGGTGGAGTTCCATGGAATCCTAGTGCTGTTGTGGCAGGTTTTATATCTTGATTAAACAAAAATAAGCATCACTTTTAAAATCTGATCATGTAAGCCAATGCTAGCACTCACAGTGATGGATTGTGACAGAGCAGCCCAGTTTTCAGTTTCATTAGAGGTCTTTCAGCCCTACGTGGTAGTGTGCAGTAGGATCAAGTCCATTTGAGTGAATCCATTCTCAGGGTTTGGCACTGTTGATAATTGCTGAGTGCTGTATTGCACTGAGAAAATGAGAGTCTGCTGGCCTCAGCCTCTCCCTCCTGAATGACCTTCTGCAGACTTACCCTTCCCCTCACCGCTGTACCTGAGCAAATGAGCCCTCCTGGGGTGAAAGCAAATCCCTGGGAAATTTTCATTTTAAGAAGGAATTTTTATGTGCTCATTTACCTCCCTGTTGTTATACTATTGTTGTAAGCATTATAAACCCATGAATTTTGTAGGACCCAAGTGAATTGTATTGTGATGTTTTTCTACTCTTTGTATTTTTCTCATTTTAAGTATTTCTTCTTAGTGTTTTACACATGTCTGACCATCCAATATGACCATATTTGAAGATGAGTCATAAGATGAGAGAGGAAAATACTAAGCCTAGAATGCAACATATGTGTATAAGAATCTTGTAAGTATTGGGCCTATTTTGAGCCTGATCATGTCTCGGTAAGAAAATATTTTTTCAAAATCTTGAATAAAATTATATTTTGGGCTATGCTTTTATTAATGTGGCTTTGGCTTATGATTTGGGTAGCTTTACTATTCAATATAGTCAATGATATTTCACCATGCCAACATGAGGATTAAGCCTAATATGCAATATTTAATTAAATTAAATCTACATAGTTTATTTTTTTTTCAAATTATACCAAGCCAGTTATTTAAAGGAAATTTATTTGGGTTTCCATATGAGGTGTTTATTTTTTTAATTTATAAAAGGGAAATAGTAGTTTCACAAAAGGTAAGCTGATCTTAACTACCTTTTTTAAAAAAAAGAAAAGTTGTCCCCAAAGTTATTTTATGGCCAGGCATGGTGGCTCATGCCTGTGATCCCAATACTTTGGGAGGCAGAAGCAGGAGGATCACATGAGCCCAGGAGTTTGAGACTAGCCTGGGTGAAGAATGGCAAGACAGTGTCTCTACAAAAAAATAAAATAAAATAAAATTAAAATTAAAAAAATTAAATATTTAAGGCTATTTTTAGATTTAGATAGGGAGAAAAGAGTACTCTTGCACATTCTTTATACCATACCTCATTAGCATATTATATTGTAGACATTTATGATAAGGTTTCTAAAGCCTATTTAAATAAGATTTTGCTTTTAAGTAGAAAATTTTTAAGTAGGCAAAACTGATATTTTCTCTAGCTACACTACTGACCTACAGAGTTAATATCCTTTGTGGGGAGGCAGAAATCACACAGAAAAAGTAAACTCATATGTCATGCAAAATAAACAGAGCCACAGAAAAAATATATTCTCTACTCAAAAGAAAAACCATTAATAATCATTGGATTGTTTTATCTACAACTCATTGATTATGGTATTACACTGTGAGGTGCAGATAAAGTATGATTTTTCACTGCCTCAACCTCATAGAGGGAGGAAGGACAAGGATAGCTGGCTGGCTGGCTGGATGGATGAACGGACGGTAGAGATGTGGCAAATCTAACATCTCCCTAGCATAATTTTATATAGGTAGTGATGGTCCATAATTTTAACCCTTTTGTTTCTGAATTAATGTGTTAATTAATGGTATAATCCCTGAAAGCATCTATGCTTGTAAAATATTATTGGATAATTAGTCAGAAATTTTGCATCTCCCACACTTTCCTATATCTTTCCTCCCTTCTAATCTATGCTGTTTTGAATTTTTTTAAATTTTTAATTTCTGTGTGTAGTAGGCATATATATTTATGAAGCATATGGGATATTTTGATACAGGCATACAATGTGTAACAATTACATCAGGGTAAATGGGGTATCCATCACCTCAAGCATTTATCCTTTGTGTTGCAAGCAACCCAGTTACACACTTTTTGTTATTTTAAAATGTACAATTAAATTATCAGTTATAGTCATCCTGTGGTGCTTTTGAATACTAGATCTAATTCATTCTTTCTAATTATTTTTTGTACCCATTAACCATCTCCACTTCCACCCCATGCTTCTTTACACCTCCACCCACCACTACCCTTCCTAGACTTTGGTAACCATTGTTCTACACTCGATCTCCAAGAACTCAATTGCTTTAATTTTTGGCTGCAATAAGTAAGTGAGAACACGTGAAGTTTGTCTTTCTGTGTCTGGATTATTTCACTTAACATAATGACCTCTAGGTCCATCCATGTTGCTGCAAATGACAGGAACTCATTCTTTTTTGTGGCTAAATAGTACTCCATTGTGTATAGGTACCACATTTTCTTTATCCATTCATCTGTTGATGGACACTTACGTTGCTTCCAAATCTCGGCTATTGTGAATACTACTACAATAAACATGAGAGTGCAGTTATCTCTTCAATATACTGATTTCCTTTCTTTTGGGTATATACCCAGCAATGGGATTGCTGGGTCATCTGGTATCTCTATTTTTTGTTTTTTGAAGAATATCTAAGCTGTTCTCCATAGTGATTGTACTAATTTAGAGTCCCACAAACAGTGTACAAGGGTTCACTTTTCTCCATATCCTCAGCAGCATTTGTTATTGCCTGTCTTTTGGATAAAAGCCATTTTAAATGGGATGAGAGGGTATCTCATAGTAGTTATGATTTGCATTTCTCTGATGATCAATGATGTTGAGTACTTTTTCATATACCTGTTTACCATTTGTATGTCTTCTTTTGAGAAGTCTATTCAGATATTTTGCCCATTTTTAATTGGAATATTAGACTTTTTCCTACAGAGTTGTTTGAGCTCCCTATATATTCTGGTTATTAAGACTTTGTCAGATGAGTAGTTTGCAAACATTTCCTCCCATTCTGTGGGTGGTCTCTTCACTTTGTTAATTGTTTTTAAAAGCTTTTTTTAAAAAAAGCTTTTTAACTTGATGTGATCCCATTTATTCATTTTTGCTTTGGTTGCCTGTGCTTGTGGGGTATTACTCAAGAAATCATTACCCAGTTTAATGTCCTGTAGAGTTTCCCCAATATTTTCTTTTAGTAATTTCATAGTTTGAGGTCTTATATTCAAATTTATAATCTATTTTGTTTTGATTTTTGTACCTGGTGTGAGATAGGGATCTAGTTTCATTCTTCTACATATGGATATCCAGTTTTCCCAGCACCATTTATTGAAGAGACTGTCCTTTCCCCAATGTGTGTTTTTGGCACCTTTGTCAAAAATGGGTTCATTGTAGATGTATGGGTTTATTTCTGGGTTCTCTGTTCTGTTCCATTGGTCTATGTGTCTGTTTTTATGCCAGTATCATGCTGTTTTGGTTACCATAGCTCTGTAGTCTAATTTGAAGTTAGGTAATGTGATTCTTCCAGTTTTGTTCTTTTTATCCAGAATAGTTTTGGCTATTTGAGGTCTTTTGGGGTTTCATATAAATTTGGGGATTTTTTTTTAATTTCTGTGAAGATTGTCCTTCGTATTTTGATAGGGATTGCCTTGAGTAGTATGGACATTTTAACAATATTGATTATTGAATCTGTAGACTGCTTTGGGTAGTATGGACATTTTAACAATATTGATTCTTCAAATCTATCAACATGGAATATCTTCATTTTTTGTGTTCTCTTCAATTTCTTGTATCAATATTTCATAGTTTTCATAGTACAGATTTTTCACATCTTTTGTTAAGTTAATTTCTAGGTATTTAATTTCATTTGTAGCTGTTGTTAATGTGATTACTTTCATGATTTCTTTTTCAGATTGTTTGCTGTTGGCACATAGAAATGCTACTGATCTTTGTATGTTGATTTTGTAACCACAATTTTGCTGAATGTATAAGTTCTAATAGTTTTTTAGTGGAGTCTTTGGTTTTTTCAATGTAAGATCACAGTGTCTACAAATAAGGATAATTTTACTTCTTCCTTTCCAATTTGGACACCTTTATTTTTTCTTTTGCCTGATTGCTCTAAGTAGGACTTCTAGTACTATGTTGAATAACAGTGGTGAAAGTGTGCATCCTTGTCATGTTCCAGGTCTTAAAGGAAAGGCTTTCTGTTTTCTCCCATTGAGTATGCAACTAGCTGTGGGTCTCTTGTATATGGCTTTTATCGTGTTAAGATTCAATGTTCCTTCTATATTCAGTTTTTTGAGGGTTTTTATCATAAATGGATGTTGAATTTTATCAAATGCTTTTTCAGCATCAATTGAAATGATCATATGATTTTTATCCTTCATTCTATCGATACAATGTGTATCACATTGATCGATTTTTGTATTTTGAAACATCCTTGCATCTGTGGGATAAGTCACAGTTGGTCATGATGAATGATCTTTTTAATGTGCTGTTGAATTCAGTTTACTAGTATTTTGTTGAAGATTTTCATATCAATGTTCATCAATGATACTGGCCTGCGGTGCTCTTTTTTTGATGTGTTTTTGTCTGGTTTTGGTATCACGGTAATACTGGCCTTGGAGAATGAGTTTGGAAGTATTCCCTCATCCTTTATTTTCTGGAATAGTTTGAGTAGGATTGGTATTAGTTCTTCTTTAAATGTTTGACAGAATTCAGCAGTGAAGACATTGGGTCCCAGGCTTTTCTTTGCTGGGAGACTTTTTTTTATTGTGGCTTCTATCTCATTATTAGTTACTGGTCTGTTCAGGTTTTGGATTTCTTCATGATTCAATCTTAGTAGTTTGTATGTGTCTAGGAATTTATCCATTTCTTTGAAGTTTTGCAATTTACTGGCCTATAGTTGCCCATAGTAGCCTCTAGTGATCTTTTGAGTTTCTGTGGTATTGGTTGTAATGTCTCTTTTTTCATCTCTGATTTTATTTAGGTCTTCTCTCTTTTTTTCTTAGTCTAGGTAAAGGTTTGTCAAACTTTTTACATCTTTTCAGAAAACCAACTTTTCATTTTGTTAATCTTTTGTATGGTTTTTCTTTGTTTCAATTTCATTTATTTATGCTCCAATCTTTATTATTTATTTTTTTCTACTAACTTTGAATTTGGTTTGCTCTTGCTTTTCTAGTTCTGATAACAATGCATTATTAGGTTGTTTATTTGAAGTTTTTTTTTAAGTATGTACTTACAGCTATAAAATTCCTTCTGAGTACTGCTTTCACTATATTCCATAGCTTTTGGAAGTTGTGTTTCTATTCTCATTTGTTTCAATAAATCTTCTGTATTCTTGATTCCTCTGCTCTTTCATACTCTGGGCACTGTTCCCACTCAGAGACCCTGATGACACACATGCTCTGTGGGCTGCTCTCTCAACAACTTGAACTCATGGTTCTGGTTCTTCTGTCCTCACTCATTTTCCTTATTCTACTTTTTGTTGCTCTAAATTCTTTCAACTCTTTAATTATCCTCTAAGACCCTGATTTCTTTGTTATCCTACCTCTGCTGCTCTTCGCTCCTGGTTGCTTATTGTCTGGGCTGTCTATCTTCACCATTTCTCAGACCAGGGCCACCCCCCAAACCCAGTAGCACATGCTCTGCTGCCAAGTTCCCAGACATGGCTGTTGGTCAGCATCGTGGAATCTGAAGTTTGGAACGGACCAGAAAAGTCAGCTGGTGTATGTAATGCTAGTCTCTGGCACAACATCCATGCTATGAATAATTTCTCATCAAGTATAGAATTTAAGAGTATCAAGAGTATGGTAGTAATACTTTGGGTTTATAAACTTGTGTATGTTTGGTTTAGGTGTTTTAGGAGACTTGGCCTTTAAAAGTTAAGAGGTCAGTCTGTGATTCCAAACTGAAATGTATAACTAATTGATTTAGACTTGTAATTTTGGGTTGAAATTGTATTGTTTATATAGTTTTCCAATATTTGAGAGACCCTAAGAAGCCACCTTTATTGTTTTAGTTTATTAGATTTATGAAAAGATTTTTCACACAATTACTTTATTTGAAAAGAAACTCAATATATTAAATTCATAACTGCAGTTTAAAATATTTGAAGTGGGGTCTCCCTGCCACCCTATTTTAAAACATATCCCATTCCACCTTCCCTATTTTAATTGACTTTATAGAAATTACCACCTTCTAGGCCAGGCGCAGTGGCTCACACCTGTAATCCCAGCACTTTGGGAGGCCGAGGTGGGCGGATTACCTGAGGTCGGGAGTTCGAGACCAGCCTGACCAACATGGAGAAACCCTGTCTCTACTAAAAATACAAAAAAATTAGCTGGGCATGGCGGCACATGCCTGTAACCCCAGCTACTCGGGAGACTGAGGCAGGAGAATCCCTTGAACCTGGGAGGCAGAGGTTGCAGCGAGCTGAGATTGCACCATTGCACTCCAGCCTGGCCAACAAGAATGAAACTCTGTCTCAAAAAAAAAAAAAAAAAAAAAAAAAGAAAAGAAAAGAAATTACCACCTTCTAACATAGCATATAATTTGATAATTTGTTTGTTTACTTTGCTTATTTTCTGTCTTCTGTCCATTAGTATGTAAGCTTCATACTATGAGTATGTGTATGGGTCAACTGCAGATATTTTGTCTGCTTTGTTCCTGATATTCCCAGTGCCTAGACCAAAGACTGTCAACTGATATTTTTCAATGCATAAATAAATGAATAAGGTTTATAAGTTGAACCTAAACCATAAGCAGGAGCAGGGATTTTTAAATGTGTCATTTTAATAAAGTATTATTTGTTAAAAATAATAAATTTCTGGGAACTCTTTTTATACTGCAGAAATAACCCTCAAGTATATTTCAAAGTTTACATTTGAAATTTTGCAATTTCTCTCAGTTTCCTGGGCCAACAGGCCAGCTCTAATGCAGAACACATGATTGCTCACTAACAATTTTGTCATTCCTCAAAGACTCCCATTATCCTTTCTTTATAGTTAATTTTCAGCATGAATGTCATTCTCTTGGACAAGAAAAGCAGGAACAAAGCAAGATCCAAGGAGCTCCACTGTTTCTCTATTACTCAGTGTTGCACTGTCAGGCCCAAATGGGGGACATATTAGCTTCTTCTTTTCTTGCTTTAATAAGAACCTGTATTTTAAAGACTTTTTTTGTTACAGTTTTTCTTTACAATTCAGTACATTGGCCGGGTGCAGTGAGTGGCTCACGCCTGTAATCCCAGCACTTTGGGAGGCCGAGGCGGGTGGATCACGAGGTCAGGAGATTGAGACCATCCTGGCTAACATGGTGAAACCCCATCTCTACTAAAAATACAAAAAATTAGCCGGGCGTGGTGGTGAGCGCCTGTAGTCCCAGCTACCCGGAACGCTGAGGCAGGAGAATGGCGTGAACCCGGGAGGCGGAGCTTGCAATGAGCCGAGATGGCGCCAGTGCACTCCAGCCTGGGCAACAGAGTGAGACTCCGTCTCAAAAAACAAAACAAAACAAAAAACAATACAGTACATTTGAGGTTTTAACTTTCCTGACACAGGTTCATGTCAACATGTCCTATTTAGCTCAGTTGCACATTGGACTATTCTTTTGAAGTCTAAACTCAAAGAGAGGTGCTTGATACAGCTACACTGGCTTCTACAGATCCTCCCTCTCTTTTTCCACATCTGATGCAGTTCAGTTGCAGTCACAGCATAGACATCAGAAAACCACCAACAGCTGCAAGACCATTAACACTGTAGCAGTCTTGACGGACATTGGTAGCACATATTATTATCAATTGCCACAATAACATTACCTAACAAATAACCCTAAAACTCAGTGGCTTAAAACAATAACCAATTATTACTATTTATACATTTATAAATTGACTGGACAGTTCCAGTCTTGACTGAGTTCATCAGGGCTCAGGTCTGTTTTCAGGTATGGGTCAATTGTAGCTTTCTTGATTTTAGCTATGCTCTCTCACATGTCTGCAGCTCAGCTGGGCCAACTAGACTGACTCAGCTCTGCTCCACATGGTCTCTCATCCTCTAGCAGCTCAGTACTGGCTTGTTCTTATGATGGAAGCAGGGATCTGAAAGAGAGAGAGAGGTATGTGACACCTCCTGAGGCTTAGCCTCAGACCTAACTTCTATGGCATTCTGTTGGCCAGGGAAGGCCACAAAGCCAGCCCAGATTCAAAGGGTGGGGAAGTAGATTTCTACAACTGCAAAGGGACCATTTCTAAAATAAATCTGCAAATAGCATAATTGCTTATTTGAATGTTGACAGCCACAGAAGACACCACCAAAGTCACCCAGAGAAGTAGAAGAGGCTCTAAGATGATTCCACAGTGTACACAAAAGGATTAATTTCCTGAGCATGTGCAGGCAACACCTGAGGAAGTCAGAACTGCTTGAAAGGATTTTGAAGAGAGTTCATTTTCCTGAAAAGCAAGAGGCAACAGAGCCTGATTGTTAATGCTATTTGTTCACCCTAGCTGGTGAACTTAAAAATATGGGTGATATGGGAAGGTTTGTAGCACTCATAAAATCTAGGGCTCAGGTGTTGCACCAAAGTTGTGGAACATGCATAGCTCATTTTGTTCACATTACTGAATATTAGGCCACATCCTGGGATATGATACGTAAGTGCTATGTAAGTGTGGGTTGCTTTTATGCAGCTTCTATGTGATGTGTACCAACATGTTTCACCAAATTAAGTCTATTGTGTCTGTAGTACTACATGGGATGATTTGAAGCAACCTATGCAGGCTGCTCTTGTCTGAGGAGCTTCCTGGTCACCATATTTCTAGTGCAAACTTCCTTCCTTGAGCCCTGAACTTTGTCAGTCCTTAGCCCTGAACCTGTCTGTCCACTCCTGTTCTGATTCATTTTCATCCCCTTGCCTCTGCTCTTTTGTTTGAGGAAGGAAATAAACCCAGAAAGCAATGCATAAGAGGCAAAATTCTAAAAACAATCAAACAAACAAAATTCCAGCTGCTACAGTTTAAAGCTCATTAATCCTTGAGGAGAGTGTAAATCACATATCAGTAACATTTTTAGAGGGGGATTTGGCAATATCTATCAGCATTTAAAATGTGTACACCTTTTGTGTAGCAATTCCACTTTGGGGAATTTATAAATAAACTTGCACAAATGTGCAAGTGTGTGAGTGTGTGTGTGTGTGTCCATAGACATATCATCATACCAACTTATAAAGTGTGTTGATAGCAACATTGTAAGAGCAGGAAGCTAGAAATACATAAATGCCTATCAGTAGGGCCTGCTTAAATACATGAAGACACATTCATATACTAAATTACCACACAGCCATTAAAAAGAGTGAGATAGATCTATGTGTACTGATTCAGAAAGATGTCTAAGACATTGTTAAATTTTAAAAATCAAATTACAGAAGAGTGTAGTATGTTCCTTTTGTGTTTTAAAAAAATTAGGGGTATGTATGTACATATACACTATAATTTTTTCTTTTTTTAATTTCTATTGTAAGTTCAGGGGTACATATTGCAGGTTCATTACCTAGGTCAACTTGTGTCATGGGGGTGAACTATTAAGAGTTATGACCTCTGGGGAAGGAGACTGGAAAGTTGTTGGGGGAGGCATTTTTTACTTATTACTCATTTATACTCATGGAAAATTTTTACCAACTTGCATAATTTATGCTTACAATTTTAAAATACATTTAAATATAAAACGTATAATTAATCCAACAGAGTTATGTAAAGCATCTTCTATGTCCCAAGTAATTTGTATCAGTCTAGGTGCTTAGTTGCTGCTGGTAGAAACCACTTTGTCAGTTTGAACAGCAAGGGATTTACTGTAAGATACTGGATAACTCACAGAACTGTTGGGAGAACTGGAGCATTGAGTTCTAGATCAGACTTCCAGGAACATCTCTTAGAGCCACAGAATTGTGATGAGGAAGTTGTCGCCACCACCATCCCAAACCCCCACACTTCCTCTACCTCTACCCAGGCCCAGCCTTTTAGCACTCATTGTAAACCAAGCCATGCTCAGGTAAATCTGACCTGCAGGACCTAAGTCACACGTCTGTCCTCTATCGGCAAAGGAGGCTAAGAAATATAAGGATTTTTTTAAAAAAATTCTTACTTGAGAAAGTAAAACTCACAATGTGGAAAATACCAAAGTGTGGGGTGTGTTGTTTAAAGATGGGGACAGTTGTAAATGACAGCTATCTACTACACAGTGCTGTAGGTTCCCCCACTGGGATCCTACTCAGTTAAGCATATTTTGTCAAGGAAAAAACGTATTCTAAAGTTGAGCTTGTGTCAGACTGAAGATGATTGCTAGCAGTGATCTGAATTATCCCTTAGTTAATCATTCTCTAATTAAGTGTGGGCAGCTTATCTGGCATAGATAATTAGAATTTTAAAGACCATTAAAATATAAGTAAATTCTGTTTTAGATGGTTTTCTCTCTGAGTACTAGAATAGTAATTACAGCTACCATTTATATTATGCTCATTATGTTATTAGGCACCGTGCCAAGATCTTTAAACATAAAAAAGTGTGATGGTTAATTTTATGTGTCAACTTGACTGGGCTAGGAAGTGCCAAGATAGCTGGTAAAACATTATTTCTGAAAGTGTCTGTGAGGGCATTTCCAGAAGAGATTAACATTTGAATCAGTAGACTGAGTCAAGGAGATTTCCTTCACCAATATGGGAAGGTATCATCCAATCCGATGATGGCAAAAGTAGAACAAAAAGGCAGAGGAAGAGTGAACTTTCTCTTTCTTCTTTAACCGGGACATCTATCTCCTGCCTTCAGACGTCAGAGCTCTTAGTTCTCCAGCTGAGACTTACAGCTCCCCTAGTTCTCAGGCCTTTGAATTCAAACTGAATTACACTACCAGCTTTTCTTATTCACCAGCTTGCAGACAGCATATTCTCATCTCTATCTATCTATCTATCTATCTATCTATCTATCTATCTATCTATCTATCTATCTACCTATCTATCTATCTATCTATCATCTATCTATCTATCTATCTATTATCTAGATATCCTGTTGGTTCTGTTTCTCTGGAGAATGCTGATTCACACAAAAGGAAAAAGAATCATTTAAAAAAATATTACAACAGCCACCAACCCAACACTTACTATATCAATCAGGGCTCAATAAAAGAAACAATATAAGCTGAAGGTATGTAGTAACAGACTTATGGCAAGGAATTGGCTTATGCAATTGTGGGGTTGGCTAGACAAATCTGAAATCCACAGGGCAGGCTATCAGGAGAGCACCCTGGAACTCTTGGGCATGGGCTGAAAGGGCCATTCCACACATGGAATTTCTTCTTTAGGGAAGCTTCAGCTCTGCTCTTTCAGCCTTTAAAGTAATTTAGTCAGGCCCACCCAAATTATCTATAGGATAATCTCTCTTACAAAGTCAACTGATTACGGACTTTAGTCACATCTATGAAATATATTCACAGCAATACCTGTCTTAGTGTTTGGATAACTGGGGATTGCAGCCAAGCTAAACTGACACATAAAACTGACCATTACACCTACGTACTACCAACCATCCAGAAAAAGGTAGGGGACATTTTATTTTAGACAGACTGTTAATAGACTTCTTCAGTTATGTAAATAGGCCATTTGGCACTAAACTAGAATGAGAGTCATTGAGAGAAGAAAGCTTTCCATTCATTCAATTCATTCAACAAGTACAGTAGTTTTTTCCTATAGGAGGAGATATGTTCCAAGAACCCCAGTGAGTGCCCGAAACCACAGGTAGTACCAAACCTGACTGTCATCAACTGAAACACATTTCTGTTCATGTCTTGCACTCACAAATGTAATGCCTTTTCCATCTTAACTAAGCACTTGTCACACACTGTGGCTGCAATTTTTGCAGTTTGAAGTGCAACAACAAAACTAGTACAAATTTCTTTTTCCTTCTTCACAATTTCACAGACAGAAGATTGATTCTTACCATAGATCTTGGCAACCTCAGTGTAGGATTTTCTTTTTTTTTTTTCCTTATTAAGCAAAGAACTGTCTCCTTTTTACTTAAAGGAAACACTTTGTGGCTTCTCTTTAGCATATCCAAATTGTTACCATCATTATTCTTGTATTTTGGGGCCATTACTAAGTAAAATAAGAGTTAATTGAACACAACCACTGTGCTACTACAACAAGCCATCTGATAATGAAGCCAGCTACTAAGTGACTAATGGACAGGCAGCATAGGCAGTGTGGAGAAGCTGGACAAAGGGAAGACTCACATCCAGGGCAGGACGGGACAAGATGGTGCAAGGACAGAGCAGGATGGTGCAAGAC
The DNA here is from genome assembly GCF_029281585.2 of Gorilla gorilla gorilla. Lineage (NCBI taxonomy): Eukaryota > Metazoa > Chordata > Mammalia > Primates > Hominidae > Gorilla > Gorilla gorilla. The sequence goes on from NC_073224.2 coordinate 119,929,691, forward strand.
TTTGTAACGCCTAAGGTTTTTGCCTAGCCACGCCAAAAAACTGGTGTGGCGGCTGACTGTGGCAAGTGATAGAGACACGGATGGAGAGAGAGAAAAAGCTGTAGGCTTTATTGAGCAGAGTGAAAGTACAAAGTTTCCACAGCGTGGAAGGGGTCCCAAACGGGTAGCCAGAGTTACATTATACGATTGCCTTTTAAACTCTTTAAGGTGGGAAATATGTGCAGCGGGAAGATGTTACCAGAGCAAGAAACAAAGGCAGTAAATTATTTTGTGACATGTCCTAGATTTTGAGGAAAACCGGAATTGCAATTTAGGTTTTATCTACTTTATGACCTTGCAGTGGCATGGCAAAGGAGACAGGATCTTACAGGACTTTACAAAGTATGTTTACAAGGAATTGGAATTGGAAGTATAGACAAGGTCCGCTGGTCACAGAAAAATGGGCAGTTAACATTCCTTTTACTTTAGTTTCGGGGGAGAGGGAAGGGAGAGAGGACACAGGGAAACCTACAGCAAAATTTTTGCTGTTTACAGCTTTCTTGGGGAAGAAAACACATGCACAAATCCCTTTGTTAGGAATATTTTAAGCATATATCTTCAGTATTATTCATCCAGGACTGAACTAAGTCCTGATGCAGGAAATGAGTGAGTTTCACAGCTTTCTGAGTCCCTACTTGACCCAGGAAGCCCAGCTGGCCCCTCCTCTCAATTTGATCACACTACTAACAATAGTGTGCAACTTAAAACTTATAAATTATTTATTTCTGGAATTTTTTATTTAATATTTTCAGACCTCGGCTCACCATGGGTAACTGCAACTGTGGAATGCAGTGCCTTACTGTGTGCCATTGTTCTTGGTGTTTGGGATACATCAGGAAATAAAATAGACAAAGATTCCTGCCTCCATGAAATTTATATTCTTTGTATAATAAACTGGTGGCAATTTTGAGTTTGTTTTTATTTTAATTATTTTTCTTTTGAGACAGGGTTTCACTCTGATTTGCTGAGGCTGGAGTGCAGTGGCCCAAACTCAGCTCACTGCAGCTTTCACCTCCCTGGCTCAAATGATCTTCCCACCTTAGCCTCCTGAGTAGCTGGGATTACAGGCACACTCCAACACACCCAGCTAATTTTTTGTATTTTTTTGTAGAGATGGGGTTTTGCCATGTGGCCCAGGATGGTCTTGAACTCCTGAGCTGAAGTGGTCCACCCGACTTGGCTTCCCAAAGTGCTGGGATTACAGACATAAGCCACCATAACCCCCCAGGGGCAATTTTGAGTTTTCCATTGGCTGTTGGAGGAGATTGAAGTTTAGAGGCCCAGGATCCAAGAAAAAAGCTAAGAAAGACAGATATGGGGGAAAGATGGATTCCAACATAGTGACAATTTAGGATTAAGAAAATGATGACCAGTGAGAAATCCCTTTGTGTTACTCACAGATGGCTATTAAGAATAATGAAACCCAGTAGTCCAATTTCCTGCTCTATTGTATTATCGTCTGTTATCCTCAAAGCATCTGCTGAAGTGAGTGACACACCCAGCTTTGAGTTAATGAAGTGTGGTAGTGCCTATGAAGGCAGCAAACTGGTGCAGACAAGGACAGCAGTCACAGGACGTAAGGGGTTTGCAGGTGGTGAAGGAAGGGGATGGGAAGGGGGTGTCAGGTATTCAGCAAGGGTATTGTATTAGTCAGGATTCTCCAGAGACAGAACCAGTAGGAGAGGAGATATGTTACACACACACACAAACACACACACACACACGAAGTCATGTAACAATAAGGATACATTATGAGAAATGCATCATTAGGCAATTTCGTTATTGTGTGAACATGACAGAATATACTTACACAACCCTAGATGGAATTGCCTTCTATACATCTAGGCCGTATGATTTAGCCTACTGCTCCTAACTTATAAACCTGTACAGCATGTTATTATACTGACTACTCTAGGCAATTGTAACACAATGGTAACTATTTGTGTATCTAAACATAGAAAAAGGTACAGTGAAAATATGATGGTATTGTAATCTTAGAGGACACCATCATATATACAGTCTGTCACTGAATGAAGCATCATTATGGGTGCATGACTGTGTGTGTATATGTATATATACATATCTATATACATACACATATATGAGTTAGGAGATTTATTTCAAGGAATTGGCTTACATAATTGTGGAGGCTGGTAAGTCCAAAATCTGTAGGGCAGGTCAGCAGATCGGGAAACCCTCCATCAGGAGCTGATGCTACAGTCTTAGGCAGATTTACTTCTCCCTACAGGAAACCTGTTTTGTTCTTAAGGCCTTAATGCCTTCCAAGTGGTTGGATCAGGCCTACCCACATTATCTAGGCAATTGCCTTTATTCAAATTCAATGGATTGTAGATGTGAACCACATCCACAAAATGCCTTCATAGCAACACTTAGATTTATGTTTAATAGACTAACTGGTTACTATAATCTGGCCAGGCTGACACATAAACCTAAACATCACAGGCAGGAAATTCAGAGTGATGCCCAGAAGAATCTAAGCCCCACAGGAGTCCTCTGAATATTGAGAACAGAACCAGATGTTTGTGAGATAGAACTTGAGACTATTTGTCTGTTAGTGTGTTAAAAAAAATAAAAAGATCAACACTTGGAAATAGGCAACAGGATGACCGCATTTCCTGTGAGTACCCTTCTGGAGCACCATCTAGTAGGTCCACCCAAGGATTAGCTCATTCTCTGGAGGCGTGCACACTTGTTTCACACACTGTTTACTACTGATTAAGAGATTCTACAACCCTGTCAGGGGGAAGGTAATATGTTGAAAATGATTCTTATCTGTCTGCAATGCAAATATTTTCTGTCTCATAATAATGAAAACAATTTCCACCCATAGGAAATATAATTCCCAAAAGTTACAGTCTTATTGACCTGTGGATTATTGGCCAGTGTTGTTACTTAATTTAGCAATCTTATTCTAGTATTATTTCTTTCTGACTATAAATATTTGTCTCTCTACTAGGCTCCTTTGTACCAGTTTTACAATTCTGATGCTTCCATCATTAATGAGTTTAAAAGGTCTCTGACACGTGTACATTCTATGTATGAGAGGTCTGCTTTTAGCTTTTGAAAATTGTGCTTTGACAAAAAGAAAGGGTAAAGGACCCCAGAAGGCTGAATAACTTTGGAGTATTTGGATGGTACTTACCTTATCCTGATTTTCATAAAACACAGCAGCTTAATATGATTATTACCATTTTAATAGGTAAAGGAATAGAGACTCTCTAAAGTTAAAAATTTGCCCAGAACTATATAAATAATATGTGGTGGAGCTAGGAGCTGCTGGGGCTCAGAACACACATCAAAATATGACTATAAGAGATCAGAGTATACAACCTCAAAAAATATTTCTTTTGTATATTTTGAGCAGGTTATTTTGAGAAACTGCCGACACAGTGGTAGCTCTGAAAAGCTGCCCTTTTGTAAATGTCAGAGGCGTTTGAACCAGAGCAACTCCATCTTGACTAGTTGCTAGGTAAAATGAGGCTGAGACCTGCTGGGCTGCATTCCCAGGAGGCGAAGCATTGTAAGTTATAGGATGATAGGAGGTCAGCACCAGATACAAGTCACAAAGACCTTGCTGATAAAATAGGTTGTGGTAAAGAAGACAGCCAAAACCCACCAAATCAGGATGACAAGGAAAGTGACCTCTGGTCGTCCTCCCTGCTCATTGTATGTTAACTGTAATGCATTAGCATGTTAAAAGACACTTCCACAGTGCTGTGATGGCAATGTCAGGAAGTTAACCTATATGGTCTAAAAAGGGGAGGAACTCTCAGTTCTGGGAATTGCTCAGCTTTTTCCCAGAAAACTCATAAATAATCCTCCCCTTGTTTAGTATATAATCAAGAAATAACTATAAGTATTATCAGCCAAGAAGCTCAAGCTGCTGTTCTGCCTATGGAGTAGCCATTCTTTTATTCCTTTACATTCTTAGTGAAGTTGCTTTCACTTTACTCTGTGGACTTGCCCCGAGTTCTTTCTTGAGCAAGGTCCAAGAATCCTCCCTTGGGGGTCCAGATCGGGAAATCTTTGTTGTAACATTATAGCTGAAACATGAATCGAAGACGTTCTAGAAGTCTAAATCTTTATGCTATGCATGAATCTCTTCTATAAGACTCTTAATAGTAGTTACTCTCTTCAGTCTGACAGGACCTTCTTAATCATGTTGTCAGGGCCAAACAAAAACTTCCACTTCACCCTCTGAAGGTCTGCCAAAAAATCAACAGAAATAAGGCAGATTAATTGGAGAAAAGACATACAAATTTATTAATGTGCACGCAGGGGAGAGTCACAGAATAATTGCCCAATATCCCAATGAGGCTCAAATACTTATATAGCCTTATTTCAGAGTGAAGGGGGAAGATGGGGAATAAAGATAATTCTGTTTAAAGGCAATAAACGATTACTAGGGAGAATGAATGGGTCTAGCAACAGAGATTAACTTGTAAATGTTTCTCTTTGGAAATTGAGCCTGAGAGAGGGACATTATCTTGTGAATGCACCTGTTCAGGCGTGATTACCTTCTTGGTCTTCTTTTCTGTGACAGATAATGAAAAAACCTGAAGAGGAAGGAAAAACAATGTTCTCTTCGGTGGGTCCCTTCAGTTTTTTTGTAGATAGGGGAAAAATCTCCTCCAGAATCTGTTGATTTCTAAAGGCCTTTCATTTAAAACACTCATTACACCAGGGGGTCATATTTTAGAATGAAGTTTTCTGTGCTTCTTCAATGTTCTTACAGTTTATTTCCTTTCCTGGCTCAGCCTTAGTATTCTCACCATTCTTGAAAATGTCACACACTTCAGATCGTCAGCCTCCTAGACACTAGACCTTGATCATTTTGTGAATATCACTCTTCAGGTATGACATCCTGAATTGCATATGATAACAATCTAGGTTGGGCTGATAAATGAAATCTAGAGAACTATCAATCACCTTTCTTATTACAGAAAATGTTCTTTCTTTATTTGGCCTATGATTGAATTAAGTTTCTTGATAGTTTTGATAATTGATGGTAAATACTACTTTTGCATGCAAACAAAAAAAATCATGTTCTTTACATAGATATTATTTGTTTCACTACTTCTGGTTTTCTCCAGTCTTTTCGGCAGAAATGAAACACAAATATGTGGCACAGATTTAAGGAATTCGCGAAAGGAGGGCAGCAGCTCAGTGCAGTCTCTGTATTTATTTGGTTTACAGAAAAGGAAAGATATCCTTTGTAAAGTAGTTAAGCTAAGGCAGCAGCTGTAAAGAGTCCTAGAAGACAAAAGGTATGTAAAAAACAGAGACCACAATTTGATTAACATAGCCTAGGAAATATATTAATGCGGATAGTCATTTGAAAGTTTCAAACTGAATTCCCGAACTGTCAAAATAAAATATTGCAATGACAAAAAATAAAACTGTATTTTTCAAAACAAACCTGAATTTTGAAAATAAGCCATTTGTGTTTGGTTCCAAAAGAAGTTTAATTACAGGGGGAGCTACTTGTTTTAACAGCTGGATGCTAATGATTGCATGAGGACAATGATAATACATGTAAATGCAATAAAGTCATCCTTCATAGCAAGAATAGAACTAACCTCACCTGAAATTGGGACATCTAGCTGAGTATATCAGGATTCTTCTGGTTGCAGAACCTATTCAAACTTGTTCGTCAGACAGAGGTTTCATCTGCCTGCAGGAGGTGTTCCTGGACATAACCAAGGGTCAGGCTGCTTATTCTCATGGCCCAATAATGAGATGCAGATGAACTGGGAAAGAAGAGAGTTTATTTCTGTAACCAGCTTCAGGGAGAAGGCCAGGAAAATATTGCCAGACCAGCTCAAAATTACAAAGTTTTCCAAAGCTCATGTACCTTCTAAGTCTACATATAATTGTGCATTCATCTAAAGACATAAGTGAGTAACTTTTTCTAATCTATAACTAAGGTCTGAGTCCTGAAGATCCTCTTCCAGAGCCTCAGTAAATTTAATCTAGATGGGTCCAGGTGCCGGGAGTGATTACCCTTATCTTGTCTCCTGCTAAATAATGGAGGTTTGGGGAGTTCTTAATAAAATTTGTTTGTGGAGGTCTGGGGAGTTTCTTCAGACCCCCAATAAAATTTGTTTAATCCTAAACAGGTCCTGGTAAGAATTTCTTTCTTATCTTGTCATGCTTCAAGGCCCATGACGGCCTGAGCGAGACTCTTGGTGGGCCTTTATTACTCATTCCAGCCTCTATGTAAAGACTCTGGCTCTCTCAGCCTTTAATATTTAACCTAACCATTCAGTCAGTGCTGAAACAGTTGTTAAGGAGTCCTGCCTGTTCAGCTTTTTTGAGACCTGGTCTGCCACAGAAGGGCCCCAGGGTTGCCCATCAAGCTCCTTTGCAAGTTGGCATTCATTTATTTTGCACTGTGATACAGTCATCCTATAGGCTGACATCTCTACACCCAGAGATCTGAGGCTCACAAAGTAATTTCTGGAAGATGCTCCCATTGGTCCATCTTAGTGATGAGAACAGGAGACAGAAAAATTCTAGGCAGAAAAGGGCAGGGTCCCTGGCCAGGACCCCACCCACAGGCCTGGAACCGCAAACCAAAGTGAGAACTTTACATCCATTTTCCTGCTTCAATGTTGCCTTTTCCAAAACCACCCCACCCCCAATCCTGTACCCATAAAAACCCCAGGCTCCACTGGCAGAGAGCAGAGAAGTGGAGAAGAGGAGAAGCAGCTGGACATTGAAGACTCTGGTTTGACATCAGAGAGAAGCAGCTTCACTTCAGAGGGACAACTTGACATTGGGACATCAGGGGAAGAATACCTTCTTCCTACTCCATCCCCTTTCCAGCTCCCCCTCTCACTGAGAGCCACTTCCATCAGCAATAAAATCCCCCACATTTACTATCCTTGAATTTGTGCAACCTGGTTTTTCCTGGACACCAGACAAGAGCTTGGGATACAGAAAACTGTCACACTAACCATCTGCCCTCGTCAAAAAGCAGAGGGTCCACTGAGCTGTTAAACACTGAAGCTGTCTGCAGACAGCAAAGCTAAAAGAGCACTGTAACACACTCCCTCTGGTGCTTCAGGGGTAACAGGTAGTCCCGTAGACACCCAACGCCATGAGGCTACACGGAGTTTTGCTCCTTCCAGTACGCAAAAGCGCTCACTCCAGCTTCTGTACCTGCTCACCTGCATGCTCCCCCTCCCATGAGAGGTTGAGAGCTGTGGGCTGAGTAAGTGAGGCACCCCTGTCACAAGGCTTGAGAAGAGATCAAGGAAAACTTCCTGTTTCATTATGCTTTGTTCATGCCTATCTCTGGACAGGCAACTATGGCCAGGGAAAAGGGGTTGTATAATATGTTCAGGAGAAGAGAAGAAGCTACTCTTTTGGCCATTTTGAACAATAGCCAATTCACCACACAGGATAATTAATGGTTTAGAATTTTTTCTTCTTTTATTTTTTTCTTTCTGTAGAGACAGTATCTCACTATGTTGCCCAAGCTGGTCTCGAACTCTTGGACTCAAGCAATCATCCTGCCTCAGCCTCCCAAAGTGCTGGGATTATAGGCATGAGCCAACACGCCCTGCCTAGAATTTCATTTCTATTCATTAAAAATACACCAAATGGTTTTTATATTACAGTAAAATCACTATCTATTTCAAATGATTATTCCATGTATTTTATGTGCAAAATTAAGAGCTGCCATATTGTCTTTAAAGGCTTGCAGGTATAGAAAGGACTCATTGCTTTTTATGAACACGTCTCTCCTATTCACACCTCCAAGAGTTATTGCTTCTTGGCAACCCTCCATTAAGCCTTTGATTAAGTTCAAGGTGATTAGATTATTGATACTTTAGTCATGTTCTGGTTGGCTTATCCCCTTACCCCTCTCCATTCTTTTAATCACTGCTCTATTCATTCACTCAACAGATATTTAATGAGCGCCTATTATATGCCAATTCTATAGATACTAAACATAAATAGGGATAAATAAAGCATGATTTCTGCATTTAAGGGCTATACCAAAGATGGGACATCAGACAAATAAACAGATTATTATAATACAGTATAGGGGCCAAGTCCCCTTCATCCTCTGAAAGTTCGCTGAAAATCAACTGACAAAAGGTAGACTAATATGAGAAAAAGCACACAAATCTATTAACATGCTATAGGCATCATACAAAATAAGATCTCTTAAAAAGGCAAATGATTGACCCATTTATGCCATGTCGAGGTTACAGAAATAATAGGTGTCTGGATCATGGCAAAACAAATTACAGGAGGGGGAGAAGAGGAGGCCTGGCTAGCAAAGGTGATCTTGTTCTGTAGATGAAACCTCACAGGCCTCAGCCCTCAGAAAGAATAGATGGTAAATGTTTATTTTAGGCTTTTAAAAGTGTCAGACTCTTGGCCAATCTTTCCTAGATCTGACAAAGCCTGGCTGCATCAATGTAGATTCTCTACAGATGCAAATCACTGCCTCAACACACAGTTTTACAGAGCTGCTTCTGTTTGCAGACCCTCTGAATGTTACAGGTAGTTAGACAGGCATGAACTGGGCAGGAGAGGGCTCTCCTCAACCCACCAGGAATGTCAGGTGATGATTCAACAATTAGCACATTGCTTCTCTACAAATGATAATTTGGCAGCAGGCACCAGGGAGAAGCAAAAATAACTTCCAATAAAATCTCAGGTATTGGGTGAATGAGTCTAGACACGTAGATTAGGAGACACAATGGCAGAGCATGACCTTCCGGGGGCAGTCCACCAGAAAAGAGAAGAAGACCTGAGATGTGCCTTGGTACAACCTCCTGAATACACTGTGTGTGCTCACTTCCCAAGCATAAGGAGGGCACTCCACATGCAGGCAGCCCACCCTAAGGGAAGAATCATGGGAAAGGGGGACGTGAGAAGCAGGAGGTCGGCCAGCCTATAAAGTCCTGGGATCAAGGTTAAACACCACTCTTGACCTCGATGCCTCGTTGGGTCTCTTCCAAGTGTATTTTTCTTTCTTTCCTGTTCTAAGGTCTTTTTAAATAAACTTCCACTCCTCCTCTGAAACTTGCCTTTGTCTCTTTTTCCGGCTATTCCCCTCAGTCGAATTCTCTCTTCTGAGGAGGCAAGAGTTGAGGTTGCTGCAGACCCATATGGATTCGCCACCGGTAAGTCAGATACCTGCCATGAGACTCAGATATTTGCCACCAGTAACATGAACAGACATTTCAAAGTATGTAAAAGAAGTGTATCTTGAGGGGAAGTAGAATATTCTCCTTCAACTGTACTGTATGATAAGTGCTGTGATAGGTCTTTTCTATTTTTCACTAGCCTCTGGGCCACAAGGAACAATCTGTCCCTTTGCATCTCAAAATGCTTGCTCATCCTACCCAGTTAGAAATTAAATAATTCAAACTTAAAATAATTCAAATATAAAGCTGTTAGAACTTTTCATTATTCTGAGCCTTGGGAGGAATGTGGCTATGCAGCCTGAATCATGTACTCAGTAGCTACAATTTCTGCCTTTCATTTCTGTAAATAATTAGGAAGAACAAGTGGCACCAGAGATAAGACCCCTTCATATCACTGCCCTTCCTCATGGAGTAATAAGGTAATCTTCGTTGGAATGTAGCAATCTGCAACCAATCAAATTGCTGTGGTGTATGCACTGGTCTTATATGGAAAATGCAATCTTGCTGGAACTTCTCTGTCTGCCTACATAAGTGAAACCTTAACTTCTCCACTTCTCTACTCCAAATGACTGCTGACCCCATTCATTTGGAGTTGGTGTTTCCAAGTGGCCATCCTAAAGCTTTGCACTAGAAAAAACTCCATTCTGAATCATATATTTTTTTCCAAATGGGATCTCACTCTGTTGCCCAGGCTGGAGTGCAGTGGTATAATCACAGCTCACTTCAGCCTTGACTTCTCAGGCTCAAGTAATCCTCCCACCTCGGCCTCTTGAGTAGCTGGGACTACAGGTGCCTGCCACCACACTCAGCTAATTTTTAAATTTTTCTGTAGAGAGGGGGTCTCACTATGTTGCCCAGGTTTGTTTTGAACTCTTGGATTTGATCAGTCCTCTTACCTCGGCTTCCCAAAGTGCTGGTATTAGAGGTATGAGCCACCACACCTGGCCCCAATCATATTCTTTGAATCTCGCTATTTAAGGTTAACACCAGTGATGTCTACGTCTTTTCAAGCAGGGACTAACTTCTATTCACAATTATAAATAAGGATTAAGGTGAAAACACCCTTGAGGACTAAGCGTTTTAAATTCACACTGAGGTAAAATGAGTGATTTTATATCCTTTCTTGTAAGCAAGTTCCCCCACCCCTGCTCTCTGCCTGCTGTCTAGAAGGCAGTAAAACCAGGAGTCCTCTGTGAAATTACCACTAACCAGGCACCATCTTAACATGTTGTTAAACATCATCTGTTTTCCTCTGGGTACTAGCAGTCACTGAGTTCTCTCTTACTGAAAAAGCGAAGTTGCGTATTTCATTCACTTGCTTTTATGAGTCCTTTGGCTCTTCTAGGCTTTCTTTTTTTGATTTAACCAGCCCACAAACTGAAGTGAGTATCTATTAATATTTCCCCAGACCACTATTCAAGGAAATGAACCACTTGACATTAATCATGATGGCAGAACTCCTTGACTGACAGTCTTTTCTCAGAATTCATGAGGCTACAGTGCCCGTGGGTCACTGCTGTGCAAACTTTGCTAACCAAGACATTCCCTGAGGAGTTTGTGAGCAGTTTGTTAGCAAGTCATGTCCCTCAAGGGCTCTAATTGGGTGGGTCTGGGGAAGGACCCAGAAATTTGTAGTGTTACCAAACCTACCGGCTGATTCTGGAGCTGGTGTTCCAAGGAACAAATTTCAAAAAACCTTGCAATATAGGTTTTTTTTTTCTTATTAATAGGGTAAATTTAAGTATTTAATTAATGGGGTAAATTCATTCATTCATTCAAGTACTTATCAAGCACTTTCTATGTGCCTCCTAACTTGATTTTTTATTGCTAATTATTTTTAATTTAAACTCCATTGTCAAGTTTCACTTTTCTTAGGAGAGTTGCCAAGGGTGAGGCTTATAAGAGACAAAGTGGAATTGGCTGCGAGAGTGGTCACTTCAGCTGCAGGCGAGGAGGTGGGAGGGATGACATCCAGGCAGTTGGAAACCATCTGGTAGGAAGCAAACCCAATGATGACCCTCACCTAAGGAACTTGGCTATTTGTCTAAGCCTCCAGAGGGAGTGATCCCTGGCCCCATAACGTGCTGAGGCAATTTCAAGAGTTATGAGAGGATGAAGATTTCAACATGTGTGATCAGAAAGTTGAATGCGATCTTTGTCTGGGCAGCTAGCAGGCCTTCTTCTGTTTTCTTTACTATTATACTGTGACTAACGATTGGGTGTTTGGTTTTGGTTATAACTTGAAAATTGTTGTGATCCATGTGAAGTAATGTCTTGTGAATATTCCACATGGATGCAGCCCCTACATCGTCAGATCTCTCCAGGTATTTCGGAAAGATTTTAATCCCTCAGCTTAAACACAAGTTCCGTTTTAGGGCCAATCCCCAGATGGAGGAGTTAGATGTACATTCCTTCCAAGAGGCCCCAGCCAGCCACCCCAAGGTTTGGAGCACGTGAGTGAGAAAGTCTGGAACTTTTGGCTGGTTGGTTTCATTTTTTTAGTTTTCTTTTTGGGAGTGGTGGTAGAATTTTACAAAGACTTGGTGGGGGAAGATGGGAAGAGAGCTGTCCCAGAAAGGAAGATTTTATACTCCATACCATCTTCTGACTTTCTCTTTTTAAATGGTCTTGTGATTTGTCTCCAGAGAAGAGTTGTGTAAGTCAAAACCATGAGAGAGAGTGAGAGAGAGTGAGTGTGTGTGTGTGTGTGTGTGTGTGTGATCTCTGTGTTTGTGAGGGGAGGGAGCATATGAGTGAGTGGGAGGTAGCATTCCTAAATCTGCTGTATTAGTCAGTTTCCATGCTGCTGATAAAGGGATACCTGAGACTGGGAAGAAAAAGAGGCTTAATTGGACTTACAGTTCCACATGGTTGGGGAGGCCTCACAATCATGGCGGGAGGTTAAAGGCACTTCTTACATGGCAGCAGCAAGAGAAAATGAGGAAGAAGCAAAAGTGGAAACCCCTGTTAAACCTATCAGACCTCCTGAGACTTATTCACTATAGGAGAATAGCATGGGAAAGACCAGCTCCCATGATTCAATTACCTCTCCATGGGTCTCTCCCACAATACGTGGTAATTCTGGGAGATACAATTCAAGCTGAGATTTGGGTGTGGACACAGCCAAACCATATCACCTACCATCAGGTGCCCCATCCTCTGTCTGCAGTACAGAATGTGCCTTGTGTTTGGCTTGCCCTCTGTAACTGTGGAATGTTCAGAGTCCTCCTTCTTGAAGTAGATGGAGAAAAAAGATTTCAGCTGGGATAAAGGAAAATAACAGACTACAAAAAACCAGCCAGGAAAGGGAATCCCCATGGGCGATGTAGTCTCACCTAGCTGCTAAGCAGCAGAGCCTGTGTTCTTCCCACCCCACCATAATAAATGGGGATGCCCATGAGGACATGCCACCCACACGGGAAGGTGGCACACATGAGGGCTCAGTCCTGGGCCCTTCAGGCAAATGGGCATGCAGACACTTAGGCTTTGCCTTCCAAGGAGTTTTGCCCATGAGTACCCTCCACCTTCACTCCTTCCACTGCCATTCCAATCATTAGCACAGCTCAGGGGATGTTCCCGCTCCCAGGGAAGCTCTCTGGCAGCCTCACTTGACAGCTGCACTAATATAGATTTGCAGGGCAAGACCAGCTTCCTGGGCATGACCTGCAAGCTGCCACAGGGTCTTATGCTTAGAAGGGCCCTGCGTTTGGTTCAATGCTCTGCTATCACCATCTCGAAATTCTTAATAATTTTTTAACATGCAAATCGCATCAGCAGGGCTGCTTGTCAGGTCAGGAGGATGCTTCAGGCTCTGTGAAAATCTTCAGTGGAGGGAGCGAGGGGGTCTTCCTGTCTTGTCCCCACTAACAGAATAGGTCTGTGAATCTCTATTAGATTTGTTCCTCATCATCTGTCTTCTCCCTCCTTCCTACAGGAACAAGACCTAGAAAGCAGAGGGGCAGCTTTGTTGGAATTTATTACTGGTTCTGGTAAGATCAGGAAGCGGGAGTGGGGGGATGGAGGAAAATAATGAGTGTTGGGACTGAATGAACCTTAATTAGGGGAGGTGACAAGAAATGGCCCTGTGAACAGGCCTCAAACACAGGGATGAGTACTGCTCAGCGAGGCAGAGGCCAGCCACCTGTGGGATGAGCACCTGCATGGCCACCTTTACCAACAGACTCTCCTTCTCCTTCTCAGCACAGGCCCTGGCCCGGGTCCCAGGGACATCAGGGCCCAGAGACCTCACGTGGCTTGTCCTCACCTGGCTTGCCTAGGTTGGAGGTGTTGCTCAGGACACAGCCTTTGCTGCTGCCCCTGAACACTGCCTGCCAGCACCCCAGCCCACCACCCTGACCTTATCACCCCGGAAAGGAGCAAGCTCATCAAATAGGACAGTGCTTGGGGTCTTCGCCAGTAGCTAGCACTGGCTGCTGTTTATGAGCATCTGTTATACACAAGGCAATGGAGCATTCTCACATTTAATCCTCAACACAGTGCTATCAGGTAAGTTATATTATCCTCCTCATTTCACACATGAGAAAGCTGATGTTCAGGGGGATATATATGACTTTCTAGGGTTGACAGAGCTTATGTCTGAATTCAGGTTTTTCTGACAACAGAAAACAGTTACACTCAGCTGAACTTAATCCTGAATGAACTTAATTGACTTTTCCCCGTTAGATTTTATTGTCTCTCTAATATCTACCCTTCTTATGGGGTCTTTATGGCTGATAAGAATCTCATATCAGTTACAGGTACATAAACATGTGTGTCAGTCACGTGCCTCCTCTGCCTCCCTGTGGCATGTGCAGGGGGCCATGGTTTTATCCCCTGTAACCCTGAGAGATCAGGAGAAGAAAGTCTCCTTGTCTTTTCAAATGGTGCTCTTACTCTCTGTTCAACCATCTTGCTCACACCTGGTTAGTGAGAACCCTTAGTGATGGTGACAGTGATGATGATGGCTAACATTTATTAAGCACACTTCACCAGCATCTTCTCACTTAATATTCACAAGAACCCTGGGAGGTAGACACTGTCATCGCATCCATTTTCAGATGATGAAACTGAGGAACGGAGACATTAAGTGCCAAGTTCATACAACTAGACATGGTGGGTGTCATATATTGATTTATTTAACAAACATTCTTTGAGCACCTGCTGTATGCCAGACCAGTGCTGGATACAATAGTGAGCAGAATTCTGCACAGACCTGTGCAGGGAGGAGACAGACACAAACCAGGATGCTCAAGGAAGGCTTCTCTTAGGAGGTCTATACTGTGGCCAGGAGTTAACTAGATCAGGAGGGTACAGAATATGCAAGAGAATCTCAGCCAAGGGGCTAGTCTGTGCGAAGCGTGTGGTAGGACACAGCACAACCTATTAAAGGAGCTGAAGGAAGGCCAGTGAGGCTGGAATGGACAGAAGGGTAGGGGCCTAAAGCCAGACAAGCCCGAAGAGAAAACGGGCAGCTTTGCGAGGCCTTTGAGAACTTTGGTCTTTATCCTTAGATCAATGGAAAGCCATTGGTGAGTTCTAAGCAAAGTGATAGGAGCCAGATCATAGTTTAAGAAGATCACACTAAGTGCTGTGTGGAGAACACATTGAAGAGAGGCAAGATTGGAGATGAGTGACCACATAGCCAGCTATTTTAAAAGCCCAGAAGAACATAGTAGTGGTTTGGGGGTAGTGGTGAAAATGGAAAAAATGAAAAACTTGAGAGGGAGTAAGAAGATGAAACCATAGGACTGTGATTGAATGGGAGTAGAAGGAAAGGGAAGGCTTTCAAGGACTTGTTTTTATTTTTATTTTTTAGAGATGGGGGTCTTGTTATGTCGCCCAGGCTGGCCTTGAACGCTTGGTCTCAAGAGATCCTCCTGCCTCAGCCTCCTGCGTAACTGGGACTGCAGTAACATACCACCATACCCAGTTACTTTCAAGGATCTGAATTCAGGTCTGTTAGTCTCCAGATAACTGTACTTTTAACCACTACTCCTTAAGAATTTGGTCATTCAGGATTAAGTTTAGCTGTATAACCAGAAACTCCAAATAATAAAAGTTTAAATTAGATACAAATTTATTTTCCACTCACATGAAGAAGTCCAGAGGTAGTCAAGTTGTGGCTAGTGAATTCTATTAGGGGTTCAGGCATCTGCAGTGTTCTTGCTTTGTCCTCTTTAGCACAATGTTTCCACCACTGGGTCCAGAGTGGCAGCCTGAGATCAGCAATTCCATCTGCATTCCAGCCAGCAGGAGTAAGGATGAGGAGAAAGGGCATGTTTCCTTCCTTTGAGGGCGTTTTTTAGACGACACATACCAAACTTCTACTTGCATGTCATTTGCCATAACTTAGTCAATGGCCATACTAGCTGCATGGGAAGCTAAAAAATGTTACCGTTGTTTTGGGCAGTGAAGTGACCAGCTTAAAATTAAGAAATTGATTACTAAAAAGGGAAAAATGGTTATCAGGATACAACTAGTAAGCTCAACTACAACTGTTAGACCTAAGTCTGCAATGCTAAGCCACATAGTAAATGATGAAAAGTCAAAAGTAGAGACTTGAATATATGATGTAAATTTTTCTAGGTCACAATTTTATGCATGGTTTAATGTTTCATTTTTTTCCAGTTGTTAAACTGTTTGCTAGATTAACAATAATCATCTTGAATGTAAAATGGTATAGCCACTATGGAAGACAGTTTGGTGGTTCCTCAAAAAGTTAAATCTAGAATTACCCTATGACCCAGCAATTTCACTCCTAGATATATACCCAAGACAGCTGAAAATATATGTTCACACAAAAATGTGTACACAAATATTCACAGCAGCATTATTCAAAATAGACAAAAATGGAAACAGCCCAAATGTCCAGTAACTGATGCATGGATAAACAAAATGTGGTCGGTCCATACAATGAAATATTCAGCAATAAAAAGGAATGAAGTACTGATACATGCTAAGACACAAATGGACCTTGAAAGCATTATGCTAAGTGAAAGAGGCCAGACAAAATGGCCACATATTGTATGATTCCATTTACATGAAATGTCTAGAATAGGGAAATCCACAGAGACAGAAAGTAGAGTAGCGATTGCCAGGGAATGGTGGGAAGGAGGCACAAGGGTGAGGTTTCTGTTTGGAATGATAAAAACGTTGTAGAAGTAGATAGTAGTGTTGGTTGCACAACATAATGAGGACACTAGAAATCACTGAAGTGGATACTTTAAAATGGTGATTTTCGGCCAGGCACGGTGGCTTACGCCTGGAATCCCAACACTTTGGGAGGGTGAGGTGGGCGGATCACTTGAGGTCAGGAGTTTGAAACCAGCCTGGCCAACATGGTGAAACCCTGTCTCTACTAAAAATATATATATTAAAAAAATTAGCCAGGCATGGTGGCAGGTGCCTGTAATCCCAGCTACTTGGGAGGCTGAGGCAGGAGGATTGCTTGAACACAGGAGGCAGAGGTTGCAGTGAGCCAAGATCGTGCCATTGCACTCCAGCCTGGGCAACAAGGGCAAAACTCTGTCTCAAAAATAAATTAATTAAAATAAAATAAAATGGTGATTTTCTGATATATGAATTGTATCTCAATTTTAACAAATTATCTTTGGTTCCATATGCAGCTCTTTAAAAAGGAAAAAAACAAAAAACAAAAAAAAACCCTGATAAACGTTATGTGTATGTGTGGTGGGAGGCAGGTATTTTATACACACAATGGTTTGGTTAATTCTGATGTTTGTAAACAACACAGATTAATTCCAACTTTCCCTTAATGTCCTCAGAATCATATTTTAGCCGTAGGAAGCCAAACATTTAAATTTTTGCTTGTATTTCGAATTTTTCCTAAGGATGCCTGTTATGGTCTGAATGCTTGTGTCCCCCCAAATTCACATTTTGAAACCCTGCCCCTTAATGTGACGATAGCAGGAGGCAGGGTCTCTGGGAGGTGATTAGAATAAGATGAAGTCATGAGGGCACAGCCCGCTTGAGTGGAAGTAATATCTCCCCAAGAGAGCTTGTTTCCTCTCTCTGCCATGTGAGGACACAGACCAACCCTGGGACAGTGTTGGAGGGAAATGCAAAGGCGGCAGGATCCCCGGGAGCCATTGAGGAGGCTGCTTGCCCCGTGGAGACAGCAGAAAGCAGGCTTGACAGACCCAGAAACCGGAAATTCAGAGTGATGGTTGCCAAAGTGCTGTCACTCAGCCAAACAGGGACCTGGCTCAAATGTTGCAAAGTGAAGGCTGTGTCTGCTCCACAGGAGCCACAGGCCAGAGGTCCGGCTGTTGGTGCTACTCTGGGACTATCACTCAGGACAGCAGGCACAGGCGAAAGGCGTCAGACCTGGAATGAGACCGCTCTGAGTGCCCCGTGCCCCTCACTCCCTCCATGAGCCTGGAGAAGTCTCGTTCCCTCTTCAGGCCCCCTTTTGTAAAAGAGACGAGGCAACTGTTTTTCCATCTGGGCTCTCTGGGCTCTCTGGGCCTCCTGGGATCCGAGGATACAGGACCAAGGTAAGCTCTAGTTTCATCAGGTCTCTTTGGAGTTCATTTAAGAAAAAAATAAATAAAAGTGTACTACTGATCATTGATAACAAAAAGACAGGGCAAGCTTGAAGGCCACAGCACTACGGGAGGGTGATGCACCCTCTGTCTTCGCTTTGAATGCTCTGATCTCAGAATCAGTAAAGCCGTGGCTGTGGGATCACTCTCAATCATGGTGAAGGTATGCAAAGAATCTGCAGTTATGTTCCATCATGTGGTTTGCTAACCAGAGGGAAATTACCCCTGTATCAGATGCCACAATAATTGTCATTCAATCATTTTCTTGTTGCCCAGAAGGGGAGTAATCATAAAGGAAGGGTGGTGTCAGCGGTGTTGACATGGGGCCAACATATCTGGATGGAAAGTGAAATCTCAGTCAGTCATCCAGGCTCAAAGCCCAAGCGGAGAGGCCCCCGGGAAGGAGCACAGGGCTGGGAGTGAGTGTGGGGCTGAGAAAGGGCTGTGCCAGGAGGCCTCCCTGCTCCACATTCCTCACCTGCAATCCCTCACAAGATGACCAAAACAACCCAGTGAAACTGCCTTGCTTGGAATACATACGCAGGAGGAAGTGCCCTAGCCACAGGAGGCTGTAATACACTAGAGCGCAGTGGTGCCCAAGGCCATAGGGAGGGAAAGTCCCATGGAATGCGGGCAGCCTTTCCCTCAATCCCTCTGACCATTCCTGTGGGGGAATGCAGGCCCAGGGTTGCCAGATTTTCTCATTTTCCAGTAGAAGCCAGAAACATGGGTTTTTATGTGACATTTTCCAATTTTTAAAATACTTTGCAGATCAAACAAAACATGTTGCTAGGCCAGAACTGATCCATTAGCCATCAGTCTACAACCCCTGAATTCCAAATGAGTGACTTCATTTTAATGAAAACACCAAGAAAATTAGGTAACAGTGTTCATTCTCCTGAAAATTTGGTCCCTGGGAGCACATTATTTATTCAATCATCAAGTGCCTACTGTGTGCCAGGTACAAATAGAATGCTAGAAGTTTTCTATTTTCTCATCTCTTCTCTGACCATAGGTCTTCTTTTCTCTCTGTTTCATTCATGAACTTTTCTGTATATGGGAAAGTGGGAAGAAAAATAGAAGGGAAGAAAAATATAGGTCTGGAAAAAAAGTTTGGCAAGGTGTCATTCCACAAGTGGAGGGTAAAATTGTGTCTCCAAGTCCACCGTCTTCATACACTGAGCAACTAGCACAGAGCTGGTCACCTGGTTATTGAAAGACACAGCAACAATTGTAGCATATGTTGGTTGGTCACCCATTACCTGCCAGACCCAGTGGTGTTATTATGTTACTAGGCGGTGAATTTTAGTCCTCATTATACTTCCATGAGTCAGGGACTTCCTTTTATCACAGGAGGAAACTGAGGTCTAAACAGACTAAGTAACTTGCCCAAGTTCATAGAGCTCTCAAGCTGTAGGCCTTAGATCTTAATGAAGGTGTGCCTGACTCCAGAATACACACCTTCACATTGTACTGAATGAATGAATGAATGAATGAATGAAGAGTGAGTGGATGAGTAAGCTGAGGCCCTGCTCCCTCTCCCCTTCATCTTTCACCCTCCATTCCCACCCTGCCCTCCCAACTCATGTGCTGGTTCTGAGAGTGAAAGATCAGAATTACATTTTTGCAGATTTCCCGAAGGAACACTGGGGCCATCACTCCCCTTAGTGCCTCAGGACACTAAGCTGGCTGGGGCATTGCCATCTGCCTTGGCCCTTCAGGAGATGTCAATGTCTAGATACCCACTTAGTTTCCTTCCTGTCACATTGACACACTCAGCATCATTTGCCTCTGAAATATGTTGTGTGAAGGGGAAAGATTTGAGAAAGCAGCATGTTTTACAGATCAAGAAGATTTCTTATTTACCAGTGTGCTAGTTTCTGTTATTTTTTTCTGTACCCTAGTGTATAATCAGAGCTCATAAAAGTGCTACCGTGTGGGAGGTCTACATTTCCTCTCTATTAAGCATCCCCAGATGTTCATAGATCCTGACACTTCATGCCTCCCGCCTTCTTTGGTTCACCTTCCAGCCTCACGGCTCCTCTTTGCTTCAGTTGAGGAGCCCAGCATGTCCCACTCTGTGGTTCACTAATCAGTCATCATTCCCCAACATCGCAACTCAACGTCTGCCTAAAAGTCTGTTTCCCCCCTTATGTGGTCAGGTGTCTGTTGTCTGCTCATATTCAGAAATCACTCTTTTATGAGAACCTGACTCCCAACTGCAGATGGATTTCCTTGCTGCTTTTGGAAATCGCTGATAGCACTTCCTCCTTGGTGCAATCAGAGGAGTCCCTGTGTGGTACATGCTGACCCAGTGGCTCTACAGGGGTTCATCAAACATTTTTATACATTGCAGTTGGCAAACTCTCAATTTCAGGAGATGCTGTGATGAAGCAAGGAAACGCTGTGGTCCTCCAGATAGGTCTGATGGTCTATTGTTGCAAAGTATCATACCCAAAGGATGCTTGGGATGGCCCAAGTAGGGGCTTTTCCCATGAATCCACTCAAGGACCAGCTCCACAGGCTTACAGCTCTGGCCTGAGGGCTTTGATCTTTATAATTTCAGAAAGGACAATGCAGGGGCTTAGGATGATCCAAGACTTGGAGTCTGCAGAACCGGGATCGAATCTCACTCTGCCATGTACTAGTTCTGTGATATAAAGAAAATCACTGAAATTCAGGGCTTCATTGTCTTCACTTACGAAATGGGAATAGCAAGAACAAAAATCACTTCACAAAATTATTGTGAGAATTAAATAAGTGAGTATGTGTGGATGTATTTGGAACAGAGCAAGCTTTTATCAAATATTAAATGAATTTCCGAAGTGAAAAAAAATGAAGATGTCCTCTTTCATTTTCTCTTCTCACCATTAAGAAGAGAAATAGCATCGCCACAGGTGAGGGGCCTGCACCCAAGCTCAAGAACCACTCTGTTGGCATGATGGCAGGACTCAGGCCATCCTAGTCCTAGTTTCTTGACTCTACCTAGCCAAGAAGTCTCATGTCACTTCTTTACTCATTTTAAAATTTTATTATAAAAATTTTTAAACATACAGAAAAGTAAAAAGAATGGCATAATGAAGAATCTACTAGCTAGTTCCAATTATTAGCACTCTGGCATATTATAATATGAATGCATATATATGTATGTATAATATGTACACATGTACACACACACACGCATATCTGTTTGCTAAACTATTACAGACATAATGGTTCTTCATTCCCAAATGCTTCATCAAGCATCTCTAAAAGTTGTCATTGTTTATGTAATTACAGCAATATTATGCAGTAACCAAATTAATAGTTCCTTAATATCATTTATTATCTAGTTCATGTTAATACTTCCCCAATTATTTCCAGAATATATATTGTAACATTTTTAGAAATGGGGATCCAATCAAAGATGCATTTGGTTGTTAAATCTTTCAAAATATGTAACAGACCACTTCTCCCACTCCCAGCCTACTGCCACACACTTTGTTCACTTTCATACTAAATTCGACCCCTGGGCTATGACAGTGATCCATCAGCTGGCATCAGCTGCCACTTGAGCTGGCTTCTGAAGCTGGCTTGGATTGACAGAGCACAGCAGTGTGTGAAAGAGGCCTGAAAAAGGGAGCAGCATGGGTAGAGACACAGAAGGAGGGGGGCCTGGAGTGTGTATAGGACACTCTGAGCTGTTCAGTCTAATTAGAGGGCGGGAGTGTCCTACTGATACAACCCATCATGGTGGAAAATACAAACTTGTAGTCCATTTCCAGAAAGACCTAACTTGTTGTCAACCATGGGTATATTAGGTATCCAGAAGTCAGAACAAACATTTCTTCACTGTTACCTTGGAGTAGAGCTGCCTTTCCCTCAAAGAGTTACTGGGAGGTCTCTTTCCCCTCTAGTCTTCCTCCTTCATGTTGGACTCCTTGGCCTCTAGGACCTTGGCTTAAGTTCACTGCCACCTTCTTAACCTTCGTTGCCAAGCCCCATGTCCCTGGAGCTATGCTTTCATTAAAGAGCAGCCTCTACCAGGCAAGCTGGTGTCTCTCCTAGTAAACTGATTGCCTCTCATAGCTTTGATTCCTTATCATGCTAAAATGCACTAAGGATAGGGATGGTGAGAGGCAAGAGGGGTGACGAGAGCAAAGAACCCTGAACTGATAATTGAGACAGGCAGAATTCCCAAGTGGTAGAAAGTGGGTTTGGAAGCATAGGTTGAATTTGGTCACCAAGAATTTCTGAGCAAGGGAAAAGCCTAGTACGAACACTTGAAATGTGTCAATCTTGGAGTGAAGCATAAAGTAGGCTGGAAAGAAGTAACTAAATATGGGGAGATTCCGGTGGAGAGGCTATCTGGGAAGTGGTAGGTAACTCTGAAAGCATGAATACCACTATCCAAAGAGAATGCTGAGATAGAGAACACTGCTAAGGATGACTCTTCAGGGCACACCCACGAACTGGGAGGTCAAAAGAAGCACTGAGGAGAAGGTAGAACCAACTCATTCTGAGAGGGAGGAGGAGAACCAGCCCATCCCTGTATAACAGTAACAAGTGGAGAGATTTTCCAAAAGGAAAGATTGGTAGTACTATCCCATGAGGAACTGCTGTTGTAGAGATAAGACCTGAGCAAGCTACTTTGAATGGGGTGTCCAACAGGCAACTTCCTTCAGGCCACCACTGGTCCATTGGCATCTGTCTTCCTTTCTGGGGTCTTCCTCTGCCAGCCATATTCATCTCTCCACTGAACTCTGGGTCCCATCCCCTTCTGCCCCCTCGCTCAATCAGTCTCCCATCTCCTGTCTTAATCCTCAGCCAATAAAGAGGCTCAAGACTCTTCTATCTTAAAAATGCAAACCAACCAACCTCCCTCAATCTTACATCTGCATCCAAATCTTGTCTTCACTCTCTATTATGCCACATTCAAGCTCTTTGAGGAACTTATCTGTGTCCATTTCATCTCCTTTCATT
Source organism: Gorilla gorilla gorilla (assembly GCF_029281585.2). NCBI lineage: Eukaryota > Metazoa > Chordata > Mammalia > Primates > Hominidae > Gorilla > Gorilla gorilla. The sequence goes on from NC_073224.2 coordinate 119,952,447, forward strand.
CATTCCTTACTGCTGTCCCTTTCATCAGTGCTATCCTCATTAGGTTCACTGATGCTCTCCATACTTTTCAGTCCAACAGGCAATTTTCTGCCTGTATCTTATCTGGCCCTGTAAGTCATTTGATAATATTAATTATTTTCTTTTGCTTATGATCACCTCCTGCCCTGCTTCTGAAACAATACTTCTTCCTATTTCTCCTCACACCTTTCTGTGTGTTCCCTCTCCATCTCCTCTGCCTTGAAATGTGTTGGACTCCTTGGGCTCTGGGGCCTTGGCTTCACTTCACTGCCATCTTCTTGATCTTCATTGCCAAGCCCCATGTCCCTGGGGCTATGCTTTCATTAGAGAGCATAGCCTTGAGGTCTGTCCTCAGTCCTCTGCTCTCTTTATGCAGCACAGCCCTGTTGGACACCTCTCTATAGGCCCATGTGGCCACCACCATCTTTATGCTGATGAGCCCCTGATCATGTCTCCATCTCCAGGCCTCTCTCCTGGGTGGAATCTAATTGTCTACTGGACAGCTCAACTTTTATTCAGCAAACACTTATATACTATGTGGCAGGCACTGTTCTAAGCACTTTATAAAATATTAGCTTACTCAGTGCCCTATTTACTGGAATTTGAAAGTTTGTCCTCTCCCAAATGCATGTTGAAACTTAATTGCCATTGCAACAGTATTAAGAGGTTGGACCTTTAAGAGGTTATTAGGCCATGTGGGCTCTGCCATCATGAACGGATTAATGCTATTATCAAGGGAGAGAATTTATTATTGTGGTAGTGGATCTCCCATAAAAGGAACGTTCTCTATCACTCTCTTTTTTGGAATTATGCAGCATCTTTTGCCAGTTGTCAACACCTTGCTATTGGATTTCTCAGCCTCCAAAACTAGGAGCCAATAAATTTCTGTTCTTTATAAATCACCCAGTCTCAGGTATTCTGTTATAGCAGCATAAAATGGACTAAGACAACATTCAAAATTGAAAATTGCCATGACCAAATAATGAATGCACCCCCTTTCCACCAAACCTCCTTCTCCTCACTCTCCTTTGAGGTTGGTCTTAGAGAGAGGCATCTACCACTCATGCAGCTGCTCCAGCCAGAAATGAGTGGCTCCTCCTAGACACATCTCTCCTGAACCACCCAATCCTTCACCCTCTCTGCTCCACAGTCAGCAAGTCCCAAGACCTGTTTATTCCTCCTCTTTCTTACCCACCCCTCCCACATCCACTGCCACTACTTTAATTCCGCCCCTCACCACACCTGACCTGGATTCTCACAACAACCAGAAAACTATCCAAATGCTTTCTTCTTTTTTTGGAGACTGGGTCTTGCTCTGTCACCCATGCTGGAGCACAGTGGCATGATCACAGCTCACTGCAGCCTCAACTTCCCAGGCTCTAGCGATTCTCCCATCTCACCCTCCTAAGTAGCTGGGAACACAGGCACACACCACCATGCCCGACTAATTTTTGTATTTTTGGTAGAGTCAGGGTTTCAACATGTTGTCCAGGCTCGTCTCAAATTTCTGATATCAAGTGATCCACCCGCCTCATCCTCCCAAAGTGCTGGGATTACAGACATGAGCCACCACACCCAGCCTCCAAATACTTTCTTCTAAAATACATTCTGATCCTGTCTCCACCTGTGCCCTCTGCCCTCCTGCTTAAAGTCCTCCTATTTCTTCCCCAGATTACAGAATGAATAAAACTCAAAGTCACAGGAAATAAGATAGGAAAGTCCAGGGAAGCTCCCAGATGGCTATCTCATGCTTCTGCACATTCCTACTAAGCCCTTCCCCTCTTCTCTTTATAACCATCACAGACTCCTCCCAAAGTTAATTTTTCTCTCAGAAGCCTTCTTTATTGATTTGACCAACCCCATTGGTACTTTCACAGCACACATTATGTATTTATCTATTGTTGCATGTATTGTTCTGTCTTCCCATTGTTTATTTATTTGCTGGTCTCATCCACCAGCTGCAAACTTCTTAAGAGGAGGGACTGAGCCGTATTGAACTGTGACTCTCTAGTACTTCAGAAGCTTCTGTTGAATGAATGAATTAATGAGAATAATTGTGTGATATTATAATTGAATAATTGTTTAAGGGTCTGTGATCTAGGATCAATCCACCTCATTTAAAATCCCATTTCAACTGTCATTTACAAGATCTGTTCATTTGGGCACATATCATAATGCCCTATGGCTCAGTTTTCTTGTCTATACAATTAGGATTAATAAGAGAACCCATAGGTTCACTGTGGTAATTAGATACTCTATAAATTATTAGTAAAATAACTAACATGTGAGTACTTAATAAATGTTTGCTATTACCGTTTTTAAATTGGGAAATCAACTACTTTTCAGGTACTTGGAAGTACTTTTTTAAAATGCAGATTGAATATTCTTCCTGCAAAAGTTGTTATTAATTTTAATACTTTCTATAAATTGTCTTCATTTTTGTTAATTTGCAGAATTAAAACTTGATCTATAGCAAGGAAAAGTTCAGCTCAGCTCTTGGCATAATTATCACAACTTCCAAAAAAAAGAGGAGCTGAATTAATGAGATGATGTTAGCCTGTTGGAGGTCCCAGATTCAGATGACTGAGGGATATAATCTTTCATTCCAGGGACAAAGGGAGGAGGTGGGAATCTTGCCCCTTGCTTACGTTTACTGCCATTTCCTGAGTCAGAAGAAGCTCAAAGATCAAGGTGTACACTCCAGAGACCCACTAATTGTGTTCACCCCTGCTCCCCAGCACATTTCAGGGACAGCCCTTTCTTTCACTGGTTGGAAAGAGCATGAAGTTGCAAGCATGTTTAATATGTGAATGCAATGTTAGGAATACTGCAGACCACTTAAATATCCTCTGAAAATAAATACAAATAATTTCTGACTCAGCCATAGATTTGGAATATAATACAGGTGAGGAATAACCCCCTCAAGCATACAGGAAGCCTGACTGCAGAATTTTGAAAGCCTGTCTTGGCTACTGAGAGATCATTTCAACAAATGATTAAACAGTATCACAAACTTAGTTGACAAACCACTGATCAGTTCAATTTTTTCTGTTAATACCCTTTTACCTGCATGAACATTTATGTTTGGACCCAATCCAGCTGTTGCTGCTACGAGATGGTTTATAGATGCATGCTGAAACACATCTAAGAAGTAACATCTGGAAATCTTTGAATTGCATTCTTCCTGCTAAAATATCCCTGGGGGAACAGGGGCCTCAAAAAGAGAAAAATCCAAATCTTTAATGGTTATTGTGAAGGGTGCAACATATTAAAGTTTTTCTGTCTTAATTAAAACTTCCAGAGAACAAAACAGAAATTGACCTAAAATTCGAATTGAAAAGGCATTAATTCCATGTGTAAATGAGTATCACCTTTTCAATTGTATTATTAATATGTCACTCTTCATCTTTATGAGATTGAAGATTATGAGGGCATCATCTTTAATCCAAGTTTATAAAAACATTCAACCACTTGAAAGATCTGTGTTCAAAATCCTTTGTCTAGCAGTGGCGACAGATTTGCACTGACCCTTCATGGATATGTCTGCACCAAGGGACCTGGAGCAAAAAATCTCCCTGGATTGTTGCAAGGTTTAATGAGATAATGTGCACGAAAGAACTTGCAAAATGAAGAGCACTTTATAAGCTGTAAAGGTCCATATTAACACAGACTGCTTGGACCAGAACTCACAGTACAGAAAATAGTAGAGCAAAGCAAAAGTGATTTGCTCAGGCAGGTACAAAACCACAATTCAGTGTTTATGAACCAGTGCTCAAACTACCAAAGTCATATGTTGGCTTGCATCATAGACCTGTTGTTGGGGGGTGAAGGTGGGTCTAGTTTGTTGTTGTTGTTTTTAATTTTAGAGCAGTTTTATTTTTTCAGACAACTTGAACAGAGTACAGAGTCCCCATAGACTTCCCCTCCCTCTCTTCCCTTGATACCTCAGCAGTTTCCACTAATAACATCTCCCATTAGTGTAGTACATTTGTTACAATAAACAAATCAATACTGATACATTAGCTAAATTATTACAGTTTCTGTTATTAACTAATTTGATACATTATTAATTATAATCTAGATATTAGTATATTATTAACTGAAGTCCACAGTTTACACATGGTTCTCTTCCTGTTATACAGTTCTCTGGATTTCATCTAAACTTTGAAATTACTCTGTATAAGGCTGGGCGTGGTGGCTCACACCTGTAATCCCAGCACTTTGGGAGGCCGAGGTGGGCAGATCACCTGAGGTCGGGAGATTGAGACCAGCCTGACCAACATGGAGAAACCCTGCCTCTACTAAAAATACAAAATTAGTCATGCGTGGTGGCACATCCCTGTAATCCCAGATACTTGGGAGGCTGAGGCAGGAGAATCGCTTGAACCCGGGAGGTGGAGGTTGCGGTGAGCTAAGATCGCACCGTTGCACTCCAGCCTGGGCAACAAGAGAGAAACTCCATATAAAAAAAAAAAAAAAAAAAAAGAAAGAAAAGAAAAGAAAAGAAATTGCTCCATATAGAATGTTATTCAAATTTGGGACTTCCTTCTCTACTTGTGTGTTTCAGATTTTCTGAGGCCACAGAATTTTTATAAAGGGTCCATAGATTCTGTGCAAAGCTAGCCTTTAGGGTAGACTGGACAATGTGCTTTTACTGGGCCCTGGAAAAAATATTTATTAATGAATGAGTGAAAAAGTATTCACTTATTCATTTATATACTGCCGTATTTTAAATTCCGTAAATGCCATTATATTTCAGTTATCTATACTGTGTTACAAAACACACCAAAACTTAATGATTTAAAACAACAATGATTTTTTATTTCTCAGAATTCTCTGCATCAACTAAGTGGTTCTGCTGGTTGTGTCTGGGATCATTCACATAGCTGCATTCAGTCAGCAGAGAAGCTGGTGATTGGGCTGATGGCTCATCCTCAAGAAGACTAGATCAGCTTCCTCACATAATGGCAGCCAGGTTCCAAGGCAAACCCCAGTGTGCAAGTACTTACCAAGTCACTGCTTGTGTCAAGTTTACTGATGTCCCCTTGGTCACAGTGCTAACACAGTAAAGTCCATAATTAATGTGGCAAGAAATTGAACCAGGAGGTTTGATTTTCTGTGGACAAACAGTGTAACAATCTACAATGTTGTAATTAATTATTCGTAAATTCATGTAAAGGAGTTATTGAGGCCGGGCGTTGTGGCTCATGCCTGTAATCCCACCACTTTGGAAGGCTGAGATGGGCAGGTGGATCACTTGAGGTAAGGAGTTTGAGACCAGCCTGGCCAACATGGTGAAACCCGTCTCTACTAAAAATACAAAAATTAGCTGGGCATGGTGGTGCGCGCCTATAATCCCAGCAACTTGGGAGGCTGAGGCAGGAGAATCACATGAACACAGAAGGTGGAGGTTGCAGTGAGCCGAGATTGTGCCACTGCACTTCAGCCGGGGTGACAGAGCGAGACCTTGTCTCAAAAAAAAAAAAAAAAAAAAAAAGGAGTTACCGAATCCATAATAGGTTTTCATCAGATGTTTTCTCAATCATCAGAATTTTCATTAAAACTTCAGATACTCTTCTGAGAATCCATTAAATTGTCTGACATTGTAAAGAGATCTCTGTAGTTAAAAAGGATGGGAACCTCTAAATAAATGCACCATCTGCTAGGAATTTAAAATATTTGGTCTCATTGATGTTTGGGATGAGATTTGACATATTTGGCAAATGTTGCTTTAATGTTTATTATGTTTTCCACCATACTTAGGATCATGAGTGTTAAATAAAGAATGTTTAAAAAGTTAATTCATTATTGCTCCTTTGCTAAAAGAATAAAATGTGGAATTTGTTATTTCTCATCCAAGGCGGACTATGTCACCTGAATGCATCAAGCCCACCCCTGGCTCCTATGGCTTTAATGTGGCAGAAATCAAGGATAAAGCACCAAAAGTCAGGAACCCGTGGGGGCAGGCAGCTGGGAGTAGGGGGGCAGCCCTGGAGTAGTGGTTGTGGCAGTGCACATGGACACAGCTGCAGCAGCTGTGGGGCTGACAAGAAACTACTAAAGTTCCTGGTGAAGCAATGTAGAATTTGATAAGAACATATAGATGGAAGGAAAAAAACCTATGGTGACTGTGAAGGCCCTGATGCCATGTATGTCAAATTGATATCATCTAATGGTCACAAAGTTATTGTAAAAAGACAATATGCAGTAACATCAATAACAATAAAGGCTATGTTGAGTGGCCCAGGTCAGCTGGCTGAAAATGAAATCAGTGAGGTCAGTTTTAGAGAAATCTCTTCACATGTGCTATCAAAAGCATGCATGTAAGCTGCATGCTGTGGCTCAAGCCTATAATCACAGCAGTCTGGGAGACCTAGGTGGGAGGATTGCTTGAGCCCAGGAGTTCAAGACCCACCTGGGCCACAGAGTGAGACCCCGTCTCTCCAAAAAAAATTAAAAATAAGCTGGGTGCAGTGGCATACACCTGTAGTCCCAGCTACTTAAGAGGCTGAGGTGGAAGTATCCCTTGAGCCCAGGAATTCAAGGTTGCAGTGAGCTATGATCACACCACTGCACTCTAGAGTGGGTAACAGAGCAAGACCTTGTCTTTAAAAAAATATATATGCATATATGTTACATACAACGGTCACTACACTAACAGCTCCACAGAGATTCTCAAATTCCCAGCTGCACCTCAAATTGCACCAGAATTGCTGATGACTGTGAACTTCCTAGATTGTTAAATAAATTATAATAGTTTTTTAAAGTACCAAAAGTTAACATTTGAACAATGCAACAATCCGAAAAGCTGGCAACCGACAAATATAAAATCTCTACTTTAAAATGATGTTTTTAATTATGAAGCCAAGAATGTAAAATGATGTAACATAAAGTTTCTTTATCTTCATATCTGCTTTCTGAAGTGACAATGACTATAAAGTGAGAAGGGCATCAATCGGTAACAGAACAGGCAAAGGAAATAGAGGGTGAGTAAATTGTTACATTGACCAAGAATCTAATAATCTTGTTCACAAGGGTGAAATCAAAAGTAGGAACTTAAGTTTCCTGGTGAGTTGGATACCAGTCCATCTTCATTGGTGATAATGAATCAATACTCTGGGCAATCAAAGATCTCACCAGGTGGGCAGACTCAGAAGGAGGAGCCTTAGTTCCTTTCTAAGGGAGCCTCCCTGCGAGGATCTACACTACACAAGTGATTAAAAAGCAATTCATTGGCTTGTGGCCACCTGCTGACACCATCACTCCAGCAGACTCTGACAGCTGGAGAATTGAGTTAGTTGTTGTTTATCCCCATCTTTATTGGTGCCTCCCTGGGGTGTCTGTACCCCAACCCCACAGTTTTCTAGCTGGGCCTGATGTTTCTCTTTAGACATTTCTAGCAGACCTTTTTCTCAGTTTCTCCTATGTGGCTTAGCAATTCTCTCTAATGTCCTTTTTGTTTCATAGTTCTTTTCATTAATTTACTCAAAATGCATTGAATGGCAGGTATGTTCAAGGCCCCACGCTAGAGGAGTTATGCAGTGGAAATGCAGCTGGTTAAGAGACAGATATCATTAAATAGTTCTCAAAAAAGTAGTGAGTGCTAATCTAGGAGAACAGGTACCTGGACAGTGTTGGCCAACCCAGCTTTCTCCCTTGTCACTTACAGAATGCAATGTCCTGGGATAAGGAGGAACTGTCCAGAACAACCCAAACTATGCCCTTGTTCCTACTAGAACAGGGTGTTCTGCGATCCTTGTGTTCTACAATCCTTGTGTGAGCCCAGAAATGCTCAGGGTATAAAACCCATGGCAGAGCGATTGCAGGGTCTCTCAGCTGCAGAGTGACATGGAACACAGGCAGACAAGATTCCATCTGCCCTGGAAAGTTGTATTGAGCCTTGCTGGACCAAATCCTTGGTTTCTTTTCTTTTCTTTTTCTTTCTTTTTTTCTTTTTTTTTTCTGTTTATCTGTCAGTAACAAATCTGCTTTGACTAACTTGTTGATCATGGATTCTGTCTCACTGGACTAGGCCTACAAACCTTTGCAGTAATAAATGTCCCAAGTGGTAGAATGAAGGGTCAGGGGAAAGAACTATTCCATTATGCTCTTCCTTCGGTGACCACTGTTTTCCAGCTTCCTTCATAAGCTCCTTTTCCTTTCTGCCAGTACTCACTTTCCACCCTCTTTTCTACTTACTCACTAGGTAATGCATCTATTCATTTGGCTTTAACACCTAATTCCCAACCCTGACCATTCTCCTTAACTCCCACCCATATTTTCAACTATCTGTTAGATGTTACTACTGAAAGTTTATAGATCTTCTCTTATGCAGTATGTCTAAAACCAAAGTTATTTTTCTGGAACTTACTGATCCTCCTGTATTCCCAGACTCCAACAATAGCTACAAGCTAGAAACCTTAAGTAGTTTTGATACATCTTATGCCTGGACTCCTAAACCTAATGCTTTGCCAAGTGTGGGTGTTTTTAACCTTGGTTTTAAACTTTTTTTTAAACCAATACCATGTTTTACCCCTTAAACTCTCCATCTTATCTGCTTACTGAATCACCTGGTTGTTCTTTTTCAGAACCATTATACCAACCTGTTAACTGTACTCCCAACCTCCATCTCTTTCTTCTCAAACTATCCTCCACTGATACTAGATTGATCACTTTAATATATAAAGTGATCATGTCACTTCCCTGTTTCAGAACCTTATTATTGCACAGAGTAAAGCCCAGATTTTTTAGCATGCCAGAGAAGGCTTTCACAATCTGGTCTAATTGGTGATACATAAATACCCCCCCCAACCCCCAACATACATACATACATACACACATACATGTTAACTCTTCCAAAAATGTCCTAGCTTCTTAGGGAGAAAAACTTAAAGATTTGAAAATGAAGAAAAGTGATCACTAGCGGTGTCTTCCATGAAACGCTGGCTTTGTCTAGTAGGGCCTTCAAGGATGATCTGATTCTATAGGATTGTATACCTTTGATTGCCTTTGATTAACTAGGCTGTCTTACAGTTCTGTAGAAGTAGAGATTAAATTGTAGAAAATTGACAGTAATAAAAATATCTCTTCCCAAATGTTCACTCTCTGTGTCTGAGCTAGGACATCTATCTTCTCCTGCCCCTGGGACATAGGCGTGCCTGGTTCTCTGGCCTTCAAACTCAGACCAGGGCTTACACTATTTGCTTCCATGGTTCTTAGGCTTTTGGGCTCAGAATAAATTACACTGCCAGCTTTCCTGGTCTTCCAGTTTATAGATAACAGATTGTGGGACTTTTCAGGCCCATACTCACCCCTTAAATCTTTGGCTAAAGTCTTCTATTTATCAAACCCAACCAGAAGCCAGAGGACAAGAGACCCCCAGTAGTGTGCTATGTAATGACATGCAGCCTGATGCGCCATGAGGAGAAAAGCCAGCTGGTAAAGGCCACCCATGGAGATAAGCAGAGGAAAGCCAACAGAGCCTGGGCCCCTGATGACATCATCTGGCTGCTGCTTCATCGCATCATCCCAGAACCATGTTCTACAGCCTTCTTGTCAGTGCAACAGATGTCTACATATATAAATATGTAACATATATACAGATGTTTACATATATATGTAATATATATGTTACACACATGTGAGTGTGTGTGTGTATTTCACCACATCATATGGTGAAAGCAGGAGCAAGTGAGAGAGAGTTGTGGGGGGAAGGTGCCACATACTTTTAAATGACCAGATCTCATAAGAACTCCCTATTGCAAAGACAGCATCAAGTCATGAGGGATCCACCCCTCATATATATATATATATATTTATATATAGGCCATCAGTGCCATACTCACCTTCCAGGGACCTGGGAATCGATCTGCTCCACCTGATGCAGCTAGCACCAGTGTCCACATACATTATCCATGGGCCTAGGGACTGGCTCACCCCATTCACCACTGCCAGCACCTGTGGGCACTGAAAACAGGGGCCTGAAAGCAAGCCTTTTCTGTCCATTGCTGCCACCACTGGTGCCTGAGGATCAGCCCACCTAATATTCCCATTCCCAGAAAAGCTTCATCATAACCTTCACTAACGACTGCAGTGTAAGCCACTAAGGAACTCACAAATTTCACTAATGCTAATTATCACTAAAGAAATCACATGGAAATTATATGACTGCACATGCCCAGAATCAAAGCCGAAGCACCCTGCCTGACCAACACTATAGATAAATCTATAAGTAAAAAATCTTCCCTATGAAAGCCAATTTATAAAATTGGAAGAAGTGACTGTTACACCAGATGCACAGATATAAGTGTAAAGACACAAGAAATGTTAAAAATTAAGAAAGCATGACACATCCAAAAGAACACAATAATTCTCCAGTAACAGATCTCAAAAGAAAGTTATGAAATGCCTGAAAAACAATACAAAATAATATTGAAGAAACTCTGTGAGATACAAGAGAACACAGATAAATAATACAAAGAAATCCAGAAAATAATTCATGATCTGAATGAGAAATTCAAAAAAGATATAGATATTATTGAAAAGAAACAATCATCAATCCTAAAACAGAAGAAATCAATGAATGAAATAAAAAAATACAATTGAGAGCATAAACAACAGACTAGATCAAACAGAAGAAAGAATTTTTGAACTCAAAGACAGTTGTTATGAAGTAATCTAGTCAGAACCCTCCCCCCAAAAAAAACAAGAAAGAAAGAAAGAAAGAAAAGAAGAAGAGGAAATAATAAAAAAGAAAAAAAAGGACTGAAAAGGCTGCATGACATATGGGACACCATAAAATGACCAAATATTCAAATTCTGTGAGTTCCAGGAGAAGATATAGGCAAAGACATAGAAAACTTATTTAATAAAACAATAGCTGAAAACTTACTGATATCATTTGGATGATTGTCCCCTCCAAATCTCATGTTGAAATGTAATTCTCAGTGTCGGAGGTGGGGCTTGGGAGGTGTTTGCCTCATGGCTTGGTGTTGTCTTTGTAATAGTGAGTTCCCACAAGACCTAGTCATTTAAAATGTGTGGCACCTTCCCCCCGGCTCTCCCTCTCCTGCTTCTGCTTTTGCCTGTGACATGCCTGCTCTCCCTTTGCATTCAGCCATGATTGTAAACTTCCTGAGACCTCCCTAGAAGCCAAGAAGACTCCAGCACCATGCTTCTTGTAATTCCTGCAGAACTGTGAGCCAATTAAAACTCTTCACTTGATATATTACCCAGTCTCAGGTATTTCTTTTTTATTTTTTGAGACAGGGTCTCACTCTGTCACCCAGGCTGGAGTGCAGTGGCACAATCTCAGCTTACTGCAACCTCCACCTCCTGGGTTCAAGCAATTCTCATGCCTCAGCCTCTCGAGTAGCTGGGACTACAGGAGTGCACCACCACACCAAGCTAATTTTGGTATTTTATAATTCAGTTGCCCGGCTGGTCTCAAACTCCTGAGCTCAGGCAATCCACCTGCCATAGAGTCTCAAAGCGCTGGGATTACAGGTGGGAGCCACTGTTCCTGGCCTCAGGTATTTCTTTACAGATATGCAAGGACAGCCTAACACAATTAGTGAGTTCTCGTTCTGAGTTCACACAAGATCTGATTGTTTAAAAGAGTGTGGCATCTCCCCCTCTCTCTCTTGCTCTTGTTTTTGTCATGTGACATGCTGGTTCCCTTTCCACCTTCAGCCATAATTGTAAGCTTCCTGAGGGCCTCATCAGAAGTAAATGCTGGCACTATGCTTTCTGTACAGTCTGAAGAACTGTGAGCCAATTAAACCTCTTTTCGTTATAAATTATCCAGTCTCAGGTATTCCTTTATAGTAACAAAAGAATGGACTGACACTGTTTCCAAGTCTTGCAAGACATGTAGACACTCATATATAGGAAGCTCAAAGATCACAAAATAGATTCAACCCAGAAATGTCTTTTCAAGGCACATTATAGTCAAACTGTCAAAAGTCCAAGAGAAAAAAATAATTCAAAAGTCAGAAAGAGAACAGCATCAAGTCACATATAACAGAATCTCCAACAGGCTAACATCAGATTTCTCAAAAGAAATTTTACAGGCTAGGAAAAAATGCTATGCTATATTAAAAGAGCTAATATAGCCTTTCCCAGACAAGTAAAAACTGGGAAATTATCATCACTAGACTGATCCTACAAGAAATGCTTAAGGAGTCCTACATCTAAAAGTGAAAGGATGATATCTACCATCATGAAAACACATGAAAGTATAAATCTCACCGGTACAGCACATGTACAAATGAGAAACAGAAAGGAGCCAAACATTACCACTACAGTAAACCACCAGACTGCAATAGTAAGCAATAAGAGACAAAGAAAGGAATAAAGGATATACAAAAAAACCCCAAAACAATTAACAAAATGACAAGAATAAGTCCTCACCTATCAATGACAATTTTGAACATGAACAGATTAAATTCCCCACTTAAAATGTGTAGACTGGCTGACTAGATTAAAAACAAAACCAAAACTCAATTATATGCTACTTACAAGAAACTCACTTCACCTGTAAAGACACATATAAACTAAAAGTGAAGAAACGGAAAAAGATTTTCACACAAATGGAAATTCAAAACGAGCAGAACGGGCTATACTCCCATCAGATAAAATAGACTTTAAGTAAAAAACTGTAAAAAGAGACAAAAAGGTCATTATTTAATGATAAAGGGATCAATTCAGCAAGAGGATATAATAATTCTAAATATATATATGTATATTTTTGTACATTTTGTACATGTATATTTTTGTACATTTATGTACATATAAATATATGTATATTTTATACATATATATGTGTATATCCAAACTTGGAGCACCCAGACATATAAGGAAGCAAATACTATTAAGTCTATAGGGAGATAGACTACCATACAATAATAGTATTTGGGGACTTCAACACCCCACTCTCTGCATTGTACAGATCACCTAGATAGAAAATTAACAAAAACGTTGGACATAAACTGCACTTTAGAAAAATGGACCCAACAGACATTTACAGAACATTTTATAAAACAAATGCAGAATGTACATTCTTCTCAGCAGCACATGGAACATTCTTCAGTATAGACAATATGTTAGGCCATAAAACCAGTTGCAACAAATTTTTTAAACTTGAAATTATATCAAGTATCTTATTTGGCCACAGTGAAATAAAACCAGAAATAAATAACAAGAGGAACTTGGAAAACTGTACAAGTACATGGAAATGAAACAACATGCTCCCAAATGACTGTGGAGTCAATGAAGAAATTAAGAAGTAAATCTAAAATATTCTTGAAACAAATGAAAACGAAAATACAACATACCAAAACCTGTGGGATACAGTAAAAGCAGTGCCTAGAGAGATGTTTATAGCAGTAAATGTCCACATCAAAAGAGTAGAACAATTTCAAATAAACAACCTAACAATGCACCTCAAGGATCCAGAAAAGCAAGAACAAATCAAACTCAAAATTAGTAAAAGGAAAGAAATAATAAAGATCAGAGCAGAACTAAATGAAATAGATATTAAAAAAAAAAAAATACAAAGGACGGCGCAGCAGCACGGTGCGGCGGCGCAGCTCCTGCTCGTCTTTCCCCCTTCCTGGGCGAGAGGTGCCTATGGCGCCCGATCGCCGCCGCCGCCGCTGCCGCCGCCGCTACCGCCACCGCCATCGCCGCTGGGCTGGGTGCTGTCTCTATGGCGAGGAGGTGGAGGTGGAGCGCGAGCTCAGCGACACAAGTACATAAATAAAGGAGAAAACATTTTATGAAACAAATCTTCAATCAAGTATAACATTCTGATGCTTGGCATCGAGACCCCCTTGTGCCCTCACTACGCCAGCAGCAACTGTAGCTCATAGCCCAAGAATTTGTGAAGTTTGGGCTTGCAACTTGGATGAAGAGATGAAGAAAATTCGTCAAGTTATCCGAAAATATCATTATGTTGCTATGGACACCGAGTTTCCAGGTGTGGTTGCAAGACCTATTAGAGAATTGAGGAGCAATCCTGACTATCAGTATCAACTATTGCGGTGTAATGTAGACTTGTTAAAGATAATTCAGCTAGGACTGACATTTATGAATGAGCAAGGTGAATACCCTCCAGGAACTTCAACTTGGCAGCTTAATTTTAAATTTAATTTGATGGAGGACATGCATGCCCAGCACTCTATAGAGCTACTAACAACATCTGATATCCAGTATAAAAAACATTAGGAGGAAGGAATTGAGACCCAGTACTTTGCTGAACTTATGACTTCGGGAGTGGTCCTCTGTGAAGGGGTCAAATGGTTGTCATTTCATAGCAGTTATGACTTTGGCTATTTAATTAAAATCCTGACCAACTCTAACTTGCCTGAAGAAGAACTTGACTTCTTTGAGATCCTTCGACTGTTTTTTCCTGTCATTTATGCTGTGAAGTAGCTCATGAAGAGCTGCAAAGGTGGTGGCAGAATAGGTAGAGCTGGAACGGATAGGACCACAGCATCAGGCAGGATCTGATTCATCGCTCACAGGAATGGCCTTTTCTAAAATGAGAGAAATGTTCTTTCAAGATCATACGGATGATGCCAAATATTGTGATCATTTGCATGGCCTTGGTTCTGGTTCCTCCTGTGTACAGAATGGCACAGGCAATGCATATGAAGAGAAAGCCAGCATGCAGTCATGACATGAAATAGTCCTTTTATTTGTATTTTATTTCGAGCTACACACATGCTTGTATATAGATTTTATCTCTGGTTGAATCCCTTGAACAACAGACAGTACCTCCCCCCATCTTTCATGGCCCATTTTATTGTCTGCCTTTCAGTACTAAGTATGACCATTCCTATCTCAGATCTTAATAAAAAGAAACACAGTCAGGTTAAATTTGGCCTTAATTTAATATAATTTAATGGGGAAAGAGACATCATATTGAATATTTTGATAAACTTTACCTACTCGAATTTGGTTTATTTTTCCCTTTTCGTAAATTAACTAGCACGGACTGTAATTTATTTCCCTGTCTCATATCTCTCCCTTCCATTCTGCAGGCGTTTTAGCTATTTGAGATTGTGAACCATCAATTTTGCACTTTAGAGAGTGATTCTGACTCAAAACCTCTGTTTTATCAGAAATTTTGTTTTTTCTTTATCTTAGCTGGAAAAATGACCATCTGCCAACTTTACACAGTATTTACTTGTTTTTGACCCACAGAATATAGCACATTCATTGTGCAAACTGTCAATTCAGCAAAACCAAAAAAAAGACAAGAAACTACTGAAGAGCTTAGTAACTGCTGTTTCTGTATGTAGCGTTTAATCTTCCAAGCACTTCTAGTGTCTGTCAGTTTCTAATTGGCACGTGTAGGCTGCTCTGTGACTGAAGAATTTTAAAACCAGCTTTACACCGTTCAGGAAAAATCCTTTGTGATTGGATGTTTAGTATCTGCCAGGAAACTGGTACTCAAGATGTTGAAGCTACTGTTATTTTATGATAGCACACTTCCCTTGATCTGCTTCTTTTATTCCATCACTGTTTACCCTTTATTTTATTTCATTTTGTAGCCATACTTATGATACTCTTGATTTGTTGGTTACACAAATCATTTTTATTAAAATCCAAAGATAACAAGTCTTTAGGTATATTTTGTACCAAATTAAATTAAAGACAAAAATTATGCTTTCATAGTTGCTACATAGATAAATAATGAAGAAATTTGGCACAAAACAACAAAATATAATATATATATACATATTCATTTTTAGGTATGTATGTATATATATATATATATACAGCTAATAAAATTACCTGAGGAGTGTAATGCTTTGTTTTGTGTGTGTATATCTTTGCAATCTATTTTATATATATATTGACAAAAGAGACTGAAATATTTAGCCATGCAGAACATGTGACCAGACCAGAGCATTTGTAGGAAGACTTTTTGGTAATCATTAACTCTACCCTGAAATGATGGACTACAAGTTATAATGTGTGTTACCTACACTTCAATCAGTAATATTAGCAAATCTCCAAATGTTAGCCACATTGGTTTGTCTCCCTTGTACATTCTTTATTCATGATACTACAGTGCTGTAACTGGGTAATCCTTTTTAAACAAAAGATTATTTACAGAACAGAATGTATTATTTGTTTTTAGAGCTTTTGTAAATAAAGGCTTCAAAAATATTTTCTTATAAAAAAAGTAAAAAAATACAATGGATTAATTAAATAAAAAATTGGTTTTTTGAAAAGAAAAAATTGATAAACCACTAGCTAGAGTAAGAGGAAAAAAAGAGAGAAGACTCAAATAAATAAAAGCAGAAAAAAGGAGACATTACAACTGCTACCACAGAGATCCAAAGGACCATTAGAGACCGTTATGAATAACTATACATTAACAAATTGGAAAACTTAGAGGAAATGGATAAGTTGCTGGATACATACAATCTACCAAGATTGAACCAGGAAGAAATAGAAAACCTGAACAGACTAATAACATTTAATAATATTGAATCAGTAATAAAATTATCCCAACAATAACAAAAAAGCCCAGGAGCAGACGGCTTTGCTGCTGAGTTCTACCAAACTTATAAAGAAGAATTAACACCAATTATTCTCAAACTATTCCAAAAATCTGAAGAGTAGGGAATTCTTCCTAAGTCATTCCATGGGGCTACCATTACCCTGATACTGAAACCAGATAAGGACACAATAAAAAATAAAACTACAGGCCAATATCTTTGATGAACACAGATGCAAAAACCTTCAACAAAATACTAGCAAACTGAATCCAACAACACATCAAAAAGATAATATACCATGATCAAGTGGGATTTATCACAGAAATGCAAGGATGGTTCAATACACACAAATTTGTTGTGTGATACATCATATCAACAAATGAAGGACAAAAACCTTATGATCATCTCAATAAACACAGAAAAAGCATTTGATAAAATTTAACATCACTTCCTGATCAAAACTCTCAACAATTCAGGCATAGAAGGAACCTACCTGCTAGGGTTTTGTTTTGTGTCTCTACCCAAATCTCATGCCAAATTGTAATTCCCAATTTTAGGAGAAGTACCTGGTGGGAGGTGATTGGATCATAGGTGTGAATTTCCCCTTTGCTGTTTTCATGATAGTGGGTGAGATCCAGTTGTTTAAAAGTGTATAGCACTTCCTTGTTCACTCTCTCCTTCTCCTGCTCTGCTGTGGTAAGACCTGCTTGCTTTCCCTTTGCCTTCCAACATGGCTGTAAGTTTCCTGAGGCCACTCAGCCATCCTTCCTGTACAGCCTGCAGAACTGACTCAATTAAACCTCTTTTCTTCATAGATTACCCAGTCTCCGGTAGTTCTTTATAGCAGTGTGAGAACAGAACGGACTAACACTACTTCAACATAATAAAGGCCATATATAACAAACCGATAGCTAATATCATACTGAATGGTGGGGCTGGGACTTGGGAGGCTAAGGTGGAAGAATTGCTTGAACCCAGGGGTTTGAGGCTGCAGTGAGCTATGATCACATCACTGCCCTCTATCCTGGGTGACAGAGCAAATGAGATCTTGTCTCCAAAAAGAAGAAGAAAAAGATACAAAATATCCAACAGATATATGAAAATATGCCCAACAACACTAATCATCAGGGAAATGCAAATCAAAACCACAATGAGATATTATTTTACCCCAGTTAGAATGGTTATTATTACAAAGACAAAAAGAATAACAAATGCTCATGAGGATGAGGAAACAATGGAACTCTCATACACTGTTAATAGGAATGTAACTTGGTATAGCCATAATGGAAAAAATATAGAGGTTTCCTAAAAAAACTAAAAATGAACTACCCTATTATCCAGCAATTCCACTACCAGGTATTTATGTAAAGGAAAGGAAGTCAGTGTATCAAAGGAATACCTGCACACCCATGTTTATTTCAGCATGGTTCACAATAGCTAAGATAGAGAATCAGTGTAAGTGTCCATCAATAGATAAATGGATAATGTGATATATACATAATAAAATACTATTCATCCATGATAAAAGGATGAAATCCTGTCATTTGTGACATGGACAGAACTAAAGATCTTCATGTTAAAAGAAATAAGCCAAGAACAGAAAGACAGACATTGTATGTACTCATTCATATGTGGGAGCTAAAAAAAAGTTGATCTCATGGAGGTAGAGAGTAGAATGATGGTTTCCAAAGGCTGGAAAGGGTGGTAGGGAGATGAAGAGAGGTTATTTAGGGGGTACAAACATACAGTCAGATAGAAGTAATAAATTCTTAGTTCTTAGTACCACAAAACGATGACTATAGTTAACAATAGTTTATTTTATATTTCAAAATAGGGAGGAGAGGCTGGGCATGGTGGCTCACACTTGTAATCCCAGCACTTTGGGATGCCAAGGCAGGGGGATAACCCAAGGTCAGGAATTCAACACCAGCCTGGCCAACACTAAAAATATAAAAATTAGCCAGGCATTGTTGTGCATGCCTGGAATCACAGCTATTCGGGAGGCTGAGGCCAAGAATCGCTTGAACCCAGGTGGTGGAGGTTGCAGTGAGCTGAGATGGTGCCACTGCACTCTAGCCTGGGTAACAGATCAAGATGTTTTCTAAAAATAATAATAATAATAATAATAGGGAGAAGATTTGAAATGTTCTCAAGACGAATGATAAATGTTTGAGATGATGGATATTCTAAATACTTTAATTTGATCATTACACATTTATGCATATCTCAAAATATCACATGTACTCCATAAATATGTATTTTTTTATATATTAGTAAAAAAGAATGTTATCAGTATAGTTTACACTTTTTAAATTTTAATAAAAGTTTCTTTAAACAAACAAAAGTGTTTTCTTCCATAGCAGTAAAAATGATTCCTGTCTATAACTATGTAAATGGATTTTGCCCCACAGAGACTAGAAATCACTGGAGGACAAATCTTGATTTAAACTGATTTTAATATCTTACCAGTTTCCTCATTATTTAAAGAGTTATATAAAGCGTTGATACATGTTTATTTTAAATTTCCATGAGAGTCATGAATTTGCCTTTCTGAGACTATCTTAGCACTTTTGGAGATCATCCACTAAGCTGCTCCAGTGACTCTCCTGAAGGAGTCAGGTGAATTGCACTGCATGAGACATGCACCCCATGAGCTGCCTAAGTCCAGGCACATCTTTTGTTAGTTCTCAGAGTGGCTTCCAAGTGGCAATGGAACCTCAACTTCTTTGCTGAGCGAACTTTTAATATCAGCAGAAATTATGTTTTATTGTATGTCAGCTTAAACATAATTTTGAAGGTCTTAGAAAACATAAAACATAGAACTAATATTAAAGTGAGCTAATAAAAGGAAAATATTGGATACAAGCATTGAGTACTAAGAATAATTTTAATTTATTTTCTTTTGCTTCTTATTTTCATATGCAATAGAGCAGCTATATCTTTCAGTCATTTTTGCCACTTTAAGAAAGTATAAAAGGATTGGGTGGCTGTAGAAAGTTGTGCTTTGTGTATTCAAGATCTTTGATGATCTGCTAAAATGCTTGTATATGACAGAAGTCAATTACCTATTCCCAATTTTCTGCAAAACAGAAATTAATTACTTTGATTAAAAGTAATAATAATATAGCTGGCTAAAACTATCTCAGAACAATAGTAACAAGGAAAATAACCTGTATGTTTATTTTTCAAATGGAAAGAAATTGTCCTAAAGTAACAGTTTCTTCCAGTTAGAGGAAGAAAGAGCATAATGAAGGACAAAGCTCAAGCAGAATGAATTGCATTTGCCTTGGTCTAAAGCATCTGAGTCTGAAAAGAAATTATGAAAAGAAATTATCTACTAAAATTTTGGCAAACTTTGGTCAGTTTTGATGGACCTGCTTTCTGGGTTTATTGATTAATGACTTCATTTACAATGTGAAAGGTTATTAATTATCATCTCTTCAGTCTGCCTACAGATAAAAAATTCCATGTCTTAGAATAATTTCCTGTGTTTTGTTGACTTTATGATTATTAAAAAAAAACAGAAGTACTAAGTTTCTGTGGAGCTGTATTATTTTCTTCGGTTTATTTTTTAATATTTTATTATAATTAGGTTAAGTTGCTAAATGTTGCTCCTCAGTCACCCAAGACCCTCTCTACATCAAGTGATCAATTCTGTTCCTACGACCTTCTTGAATTTTCTCTCCCAAGATCAGGCCCTACATTTAGGACAAATAAAAAGTAATATTTTCAGAATATTATTTATACCTAGAACTATTATTAAGATAACCCCAAGAGCCCATGAAAAATAGCCATAATTTTTTATTTTACCTTATAACTAGGAGAGATGTTAGAGATAATTAGGTTTGTTTGGCATGCTTCGTATTTCTTAACCAGCTCAGCATTTATTGTAAGAGCTGCAGAGGAGGCTGGGTGCAGTGGCTCACACCTGTAATCCCAGCACTTTGGGAGACTGAGGCAGGTGGATCACCTGAGGTCAGGATTTCAACCACCCTGGCCAACACAATGAAACCCCCTCTCTACTAAAAATACAAAAATTAGCCAGGCGAGGTGGTGGATGCCTGTAGTCCCAGCTACTCTGGAGGCTGAGGCAGGAAAATCTTTTGAACCTGGAAGGTGGAGGTTGCAGTGGGCCGCCGAGATCATGCCAGCCTGGGCAACAGAGCAGGACTCTGTCTCAAAAAAAAAAAAAAAAAAAGTCGGGTGCAGTGGCTCATGCTTGTAATCCTAGCACTTTGGGAGGCCAAGGCAGGCAAATCACCTGAGGTCAGGAGTTCGAGACAAGCCTGGCCAACATGGTGAAACCCCATCTCTGCCAAAAATACAAAAAATTAGCCAGGTGTGGTGACTCATGCCTGTAATCCCAGCTACATGGGAGGCTGAGGCAGAAGAATCACTTGAACCCAGGAGGCAGAGGTTGCAGTGAGCCAAGATTGTGCCACTGCACTCCAGCCTGGGCGACAGTGCAAGACTCCATCTTAAAAAAATAAAAAATAAAAAATAAAAAAAAAACTGCAGAGGAGGAATTATTAAATCATAGAAAACATAGAAAACACTTAGCCCTCCCGGAATTAAGTTTGAATGGGTGAAATATTGTTAATATAAATATTTCAAAAACAATATGCTTTATGTGAAGGCCCTGGAGATTTTTCAGTGTGTTCACTATCCATAATATGTTTTTATCCTCAAGGAAAAATATTGATCAAATGTATACAAAATAGTTATAGGCCAGGCATGGGACTCACACCTGTAATCCCAGCACTTTGGGAGGCCAAGGCAAGAGGACTGCTTGAGTCCAGGAATTGAAGAACAGCCTGGGCAATATGGTGAGACACTGTCTCTACAAAAAAATAATAATTAGCCAGGCATGGTGGCTCGTGCCTGTTGCCCTAGCTACTCAGGAGACTGAGGTGGGAAGATTGCTTGAGTACAGGAGGTTGAGATCACAGTGAGCTGGGATCATGCCACTCCACTTCAACCTGGGTGACAGAGTGAGACCCTGTCTCAAAAAAAAAAGTTCTGTATTATACCCCAATGGGGAATTTTACTTTCCTACCTTATGATATAATTGGCCTCATCCTTCTAGTATTTCTCAACTACAAATAATTTTTGTTTTACTCTGATTCTTGCCAAACAGCTAAAAAGCTTTTAGAGGCTGTGTTTTCAACTAAGGAAAGTTTCAGAACCCCATGGAAAGTTTTGCATCAATAATTTTCAACTATTGATATTTGATATGGTTTAGCTCTATGTCCCCACCCAAATCTCATCTTGTAGCTCCCATAATTCCTACCTGTTGTGGGAGGGACTCAGTGAGAGATAATTGAATCATAGGTGTAGGACTTTCCTGTGGTGTTCTCATTATAGTGAATAAGTCTCATGAGATCTGATGGTTTTAAAAACAGGAGTTTCTGTGCACAAGCTCTCTCTCTTTGCCTGCCACCATCCGTGTGAGATTTGACTTGCTCCTCCTTGCCTTCCTTGATGATTGTGAGGCCTCCCCAACCATCTGGAACTGTAAGCCCATTAAACCTCTTTCTCTTTCCAGTCTTGGATATGTCTTTATCAGCAGCATGAAAATGGACTAATACAGTAAATTGGTACCAGGAGTGGGGTGGTGATGAAAAGATACCTGAAAATGTGGAAGCGACTTTGGAACTGGGTAACAGGCGGAGGCTGGAAGTTTGGAGGGCTCAGAAGAAGACAGAAAAGTGTGGGAAAGTTTGGAACTTACTAGAGACTTGTTGAATGGCTTTGTCAAAAATGCTAATAGTGATATGAACAATAAGGTCTAGGCTGAGGAGGTCTCAGATGGCGATGAGGAACTTGTTGGGAACTGGAGTAAAGGTGATTCTTGCTATGTTTTAGCAAACAGACTGATGGCATTTTGCCCCTGCCCTAGAGATTTGTGAAACTTTGAACTTGAGAGAGATGATTTCAGGTATCTGGCAGAATAAATTTCTAAGGAGCATTCAAGAGGTGACTTTGGGTGTTGTTAAAAACATTCAGTTTTATAAGGGAAGCAGAGCATTAAAGTTTGGAAAGTTCACAGCCTGACGATGCAATAGAAAAGAAAGACCCATTTTTTGAAGAGAAATTCAAGCCCACTGCATAAATTTGCATAAGGAATGAGTTAATTAATGAATGTTAATCCCCAAGCAATGGGGAAAATGTCTCCAGGCATTCAGAGGTCTTCACAGCAGCCCCTCCCATCACAGGCTTGGAGGCCTAGGAGAAAAAGATGGTTTCCCAGGCCGGGCCCAGGGTCCCTCTGTTGTGTGCAGTCTAGGGACTTGATCTGCATTGCAGCCACTCCAGCCGTGACTAAAAGGGGCCAAGGTACAGCTCGGGCTGTTGCTTCAGAGAGTGGGAGCCCCAAACCATGGCAGCTTCCATGTGGTGGTGAGCCTGCAAGGGCACAGAAGTCAATAATTGAGGTTTGGGAACCTCCACCGAGATTTCAGAGGATGTATGGAAATGCCTGGATGCCCAGGCAAAAGTTTGCTGCAGTGGTGGGGCCCTCATGGAGAACCTCTGCTAGAGCAGTATGGGAGGGAAATGTGGGGTCAGAGCCCTCAAGCAGAGTCCCTACTGGGGCACCACCTAGTGGAGTTGTGAGAAGATGGCCACGGTCACCGAGATCCCAGAAGGGTAGATCCACTGACAGTTTGCACTGTGCACGTGGAAAAGCCGCAGACACTCAATGCTGGCCCATGAAAGCAGCCAGGAGAGGGGCTATAACCTGCAAAGTCACATGGTCGAAGTTGCCCAAGACCATGGGAACCCACCACTTGCATCAGCATGGCCTGGATATGAGATACGGAGTCAAAGGAGATCACTTTGATACTTTAAGACTTGACTGCCGGGTTGGTTTTTGGACTTGCATGGGGCCTGTAGCCCCTTTGTTTTGACTAATTCCTCTCATTTGGAATGGCTGTATTTACCCAATGCCTGTACCCCCATTGTATCTAGGAAGTAACTAACTTGCTTTTGATTTTACAGGCTCTTAGGTGGAAGGGACTTGCATTGTGTCAGATGAGACTTTGGACTGTGGACTTTTGAGTTAATGCTGGAAAGTGTTAAGACTTTGGGGCACTGCTGAGAAGGCATGATTGGTTTTGAAATGTGAGGACATGAGATTTGGGAGGGGCTGGGGCAGAATTATATGGTTTGACTCTGTGTCCACACCGAAATCTCATCTTGTAGCTCCCATAATTCCCACGTATTGTGAGAGGGGCCTGGTAGGAGATAACTGAATCACAGAGTCGGCACTTTCCTGTGCTGTTCTCATAATAGTGAATAAGTCTCACGAGATCTGATGGTTTAAAAAATGAGAGTTTCTGTGCACAAGCTCTCTTCTCTTATCTGCCACCATACGAGATGTGCCTTTCACCTTCTGCCATGATTGTGTGGCCTCCTCAGCCACATGGATGGAACTGTGAGTCCATTAAACCTCCTTCTTCTTTAAATTGACCAGTCTTGGATATGTCTTTATCAGCAGTATGAAAACAGAGTAATACAATATTTCAAATAATAGATTCTTGAATACGTAATTCCAAGATTACACAGCTTAGAGAACCTCAGACTGTACCAGTGGGCTAAGCAGGATTTCCATGTCTAGTTTTACTCAGGAAGCAAACAGCTTTATGAAGGCAAACTACTACTGATGGAAAACCCAGTAGCAAAGAATTAATTACATTATTATGTTAAGTCTCCTTTTCTCCAGGTTTTTTATCTTTACTGAATTTTTTATTTTGTTTTTGGCCAAAGAAACTTTTTGGTCAAAAAGTTATTCTCTACTGGTAGCAGCAATAATTGAGAATTTGCTTTTATGCATTCACAGTTTGGGTTATTTTTCTAGATAGATGACAGACATCTATTCTCTTTTGAGAGAGATGACAAATAATCCCATTTGACACCCCTTTTCCTTTATTTGTCCACGCTTATCTCAAATCAACTAAGTATTTGGTGCACACTGAGAAGAAAAAGAGATTTTTTATATCTGTAATTGTGATGTTTTTGTTTTTGTGTCTATTTTTTATTACTCTCTAGAAAGCATTTATTAACATTTACTTTAATTTTCTTTCTGTATTCTGGAAAATAAATATAATACACAAAATGCAATAAAATGCTCTCTTCCCATTTCAAATAAATATAATTTGCTCTTGCAAAACATGTAATAATCTGTGTAATTCACTACAGTATATGTGTTAGTCCGTTTTCACACTGCTATAAAAAAAATACCTGAGACTGGGTAATATATGAAGAAAAGAGGTTTAATTGACTCAGTTTCACAGGCTTCACAGGAAGCATGGCTGGAAGGCCTCAGGAAACTTACAATCATGGCAGCAGGAAAAGGGGAAGCAAGCATGTCTTACCATGGCAGAGCAGGAGAGATAGAGTGTGTGAGGGTGTAA
Source organism: Gorilla gorilla gorilla (assembly GCF_029281585.2). Taxonomy (NCBI): domain Eukaryota; kingdom Metazoa; phylum Chordata; class Mammalia; order Primates; family Hominidae; genus Gorilla; species Gorilla gorilla. The sequence goes on from NC_073224.2 coordinate 119,977,393, forward strand.
GTGCTACACACTTTCAAAAAAATCAGATGTTGTGAGAATTCACTCACTATCACAAGAACAAAAGGGAAGTCCACCCCCATGATTCAATCACCTCCCAGCAGGCTATTCCTCCAACACGTGGGGATTACAACTTGACATGAGATCTGGGTGGGGGCATAGAGCCAAACCATATCAATTTACTATCAGGAAAATAAGGATAATCCCTAGTTAAATTGTCACTTATTTTAATGACTGCCACAAGTATCTTACTCTGGAGAAAAAGAACACCATTGTCTGTGGGATTATATTGACTTGGAGACTGTTGCTTCTTGTTTAGAGAAGGCAAAGATAAACTTTTTTAAAAAGCATTTAGTGTCCACCAGGCACAGTGGTTCATATCTGTAATCCCAGCTCTTTGGGAAGCCGAGATGGGAGGAACTCTTGAGGCCAGGAGTTTGAGATTACAGTGAGCTCTGATTATGCCACTGCAGTCTACCTGAGTGACAGAGGGAGACTCTGTCTTTAAAAATATATAATAAATTTAAAATGTGTGTGTGTGTGTGTGTGTGTGTGTGTGTGTTTAGTGTCAAAAAGAATCTTAGTTTGGGAGAAAAATAGCATCCAGGTCTTTGCTAAATCAACTAAATTGTGTGGTAACTTTCCTGTTAATACTTCCTAGAGACCAGACCACATTCTGAATGATTCCTGTGTATCACACTGATAATTTTCAAATTAGTGGTTAAGTATTTGAATTCACAGTTATGTATATGCTATTATATAAACCCAAAACAGAATTTTAAAGCTCCATTGACAGGAAAGGCTAAAAATAATGGTGCTACACAGGACAAATTTATCTTTTTTACAATTGTTATTATTAACATTATAAAAACTGAAATCTATTGAATTATAAAGACTTAACACAGGCTTATAAATGCATGTGTCCATGATCACTTTAAGACAATGTGTTAGTTTGCTCTTACAAGTGGTAAGAATATTTTACTAACCAGCAAAAATTACATGTAGGTATTCACATTCACCAATCTTAAAAATTTTCTTTTGTGTAATCTATTCACACTCAAAAGAATACATCGCCAAGGAATAAAAGTCATTATTACTGTTTGCTTTCTTATGTTAGCAGTTGATTGGTACTTTATATACTACCTGGTAGAAGTAAATCAACATTTACTGTAGTTCCAGTCCCGCCAATATGTGGCTCATTTACATGGATGAGAAATGCTGATCAAACCATGCCACCTCAAAACATAACTGTGTTCAGTAAAAAATCTTACACAGGCTATAAAGTGGGTATTAAATCTGTCCTCAGTATTATAAAGGGCATCAATTAGTGTCCACCTGGTGACATAATATGATAACTTTTTTCTTCATTTATAAGGGTAGAAAATTATATGCCCAGGCATTCCTTTATAGCAACATGTTTATTTCTACAAATTTCTGTAACAGTTAACTGTGTACTCAAAAATTCACAAGTCCAATAAAACAAGTCTGTGGTTTCCTTCAACATTCTTAATATTTACTCCATTTCAAAGTGTGTATTAAAGTTGTTTGCCAAGGATGTATGTTCAAAGATCCTTGACAGGCTTGGTTTCGACAGTTCTACTGAGTGACATGAGTTGCTGAGAGGTGCTTCAGGGATGTCATTTGGTCTATCTCAGGCTCCCTTCTCTCATAATACAGAGCCCAGAGCTAAGTAGTGGTGAGAATCATGGCCAGGTTTGTGTCACTTTAATGGAAATTCCTAGAAACCTTAGCACTTGTGATTGTTTGGTTCCTTTCAAAAGGAAACATTTTTGTTCCCACAGTCCTCTTGATAAACGTCACTAAGATCTTCCTGCTGGGAATTCTCTAGCATAGCAGGATTCTGGGGTCTAGTCCGTCCCTGTCGTTTCCAACCAATCATTGAAACATACCACTTCACAACACTTAAACTCCCACCGAAAACTTTCCAACCATGAGTAAGCCACTGGTATCCAGGTAAGATACATTTGCCATTCTGGCTTTCAAAGTGACTACATCTAACCACTGTACTGGAACCACACACTTCTGTTCATATGTCCAAATGCCACTAGCCTCAGCCTCCTGGGTAGCTGGGACTATAGGCATGTGCCACCAAACCCAGCTAATTTTTTTTCATATTTTTGGTAGAGATGGGATTTCACCATGTTGGCCAGGATGGTCTTGATCTCTTGACCTCGTGATCCACCCAACTCGGCTTCCCAAAGTGCTGGGATTACAGGCCTGAACCACCACACCCAGCCAGAAATAATTAGATTTATTTGATGTCCATCTACTATAACAGTTACATGGGAAGAGTTGTCAAATCAGAAAAGACACCCAATCTGCCCTAGGCTAAATTTGCATAGGTAAATGCATAGGTAAAATGATATGCAAATACATACATTTGCATAGGTAAAGTGATGTTTGTATAAATATTTCAGGAATTATATATTTTACAAGAACTTCCTGGATATTTCTCAATATTCCTTGCTACTGTAATAGAATTTTTTTCTTTTTATTATTATTATTATACTTTAAGTTCTAGGGTACATGTGCAGAACGTGCAGGTTTGTTACATAGGTATACATGTGCCATGTTGGTTTGCTGTACCCATCGACTCGTCATTTACATTAGGTATTTCTAACGCTATCTCTCCCCCAGCCCCCTACCCCATGATAGGCCCCAGTGTGTGATATTCCCCTCCCTGTGTCCATGTGTTCTCATTGTTTAACTCCCACTTATGAGTGAGAACATGTGCTGTTTGGTTTTCTGTCCTTGTGATATTTTACTGAGAATGATGGTTTCCAACTTTGTCCATGTCCCTACAAAGGACATGAATTCATCCTTTTTTATGGCTGCATAGTATTCCATGGTGTATATGTGCCACATTTTCTTTATCCAGTCTATTATTGAAGGACATTTGGGTTGGTTCCAAGTCTTTGCTATTGTGAATAGTGCCACAATAAACATACATGTGCATGTGTCTTTATAGTAGTATGATTTATAATCCTTTGGGTATACACTCAGTAATGGCATTGCTGGGTCAAATGTATTTCTATTTCTAGATCCTTGAGGAATTCCCACACTGTCTTCCACAGTGGTTGAACTAATTTACACTCCCACCATCACTGTAAAAGCATTCCTATTTCTCCACATCCTCTCCAGCATCTGTTGTTTCCTAACTTTTTAATGATCGCCATTCTAACTGGCATGAGATGGTATCTCATTGAGGTTTTGATTTGCATTTCTCTGATGGCCAGTGATGATGAGCATTTTTTGATATGTCTGTTGGCTGCATAAATGTCTTCTTTTGAGAAGTGTCTGTTCATATCCTTTGTCCACTTTTTGATGGGTTTGTTTATTTTTATCTTGTAAATTTGTTTAAGTTCTTTGTAGATTCTGGATATTAACCCTTTGTCAGATGAGTAGATTGCAAAAATTTTCTCCCATTCTGTATGTTGCCTGTTCACTCTAATGACAGTTTCTTTTGCTCTGCAGAAGCTCTTTAATTAGATCCCATTTGTGAATTTTGGCTTTTGTTGCCATTGCTTTTGGTATTTTAGTCATGAAGTCTTTGCCCATGCCTATGTCCTGAATGGTATTGCCTAGGTTTTCTTCTAGGGTTTTTATGGTTTTAGGTCTTACATTTAAGTCTTTAATCCATCTTGAATTAATTTTTGTATAAGGTGTGAGGAAGGGATCCAGTTTCAGGTTTCTGCATATGACTAGCCAGTTTTCCCAGCACCATTTATTAAATGGGGAATCTTTTCCCCATTGCTTGTTTTTGTCAGGTTTGTCGAAGATCAGATGGTTGTAGATGTGTGGTGTTATTTCTGAGGCCTCTGTTCTGTTCCATTGGTCTATCTCTCTCTGTTTTGGTACCAGTACCATGCTGTTTTGGTTACTGTAGCCTTGTAGTATAGTTCAAAGTCAGATAGTGTGATGCCTCCAGCTTTGTTCTTTTTGCTTAGGATTCTCTCGGCTATGTGGGCTTTTTTTGGTTCTATATGAAATTTAAAGTAGTTTTCTCCAAATCTGTGAAGAAAGTCAGTGGTAGCTTGATGGGGATAGCATTGAATCTGTAAATTACCTTGGGCAGTATGGCCATTTTCATGATATTGATTCTTCCTATCCATGAGCATGGAATGTTCTTCCATTTGTTTGTGTCCTCTCTTATTTCGTTGAGCAGTGGTTTGTAGTTCTTCTTGAAAAGGTCCTTCACATCCCTTGTAATTTGGATTCCTAGGTATTTTATTCTCTTTGTAGTAAATGTGAATGGGAGTTCACTCATGTTTTGGCTCTCTATCTGTTTTTAGTGTATAGGAATTCTTGTGATTTTTGCACATTGATTTTCTATCCTGAGACTTTGCTGAAGTTGCTTATCAGCTTAAGGAGATTTTGGCTGAGATGATGGGGTTTTCTAAATATACAATCATGTTACTTGCAAACAAAGACAATTTGACTTTCTCTTTTCCTAATTGAATACCTCTTATTGCTTTTTCCTGCCTGATTGCCCTGGCCAGAACTTCCAATACTATGTTGAATAGGAGCAGTGAGGGAGGGCATCCTTGTCTTGTGCAGTTTTTCAAAGGGAATGCTTCCAGTTTTTGCCCATTTGGTATGATATTGGCTGTGGGTTTGTCATAAATAGCTCTTTTTATTTTGAGATACGTTCCATCAATACCTAGTTTATTGAGAGTTTTTAGCATGAAAGGCTGTTGAACTTTCTCAAAGGCCTTTTCTGCATCTATCGAGATAATGATGTGTTTTTGTCATTGGTTCTGTTTATGTTTATTGTTATGTTATTCTGATTACGTTTATTGATTTGCGAATGTTGAACCAGCCCTGCATCCCAGGGATGAAGAAAACTTGATCATTGTGGACAAACTTTTTGTGCAGTTTGCAAGTATTTTATTGAGGATTTTCACATCCATGTTCATCAGACATACTGGCCTAAAATTATCTTTTCCTGTTGTGTTTCTGCCAGGTTTTGATATCAGGATGATTCTGGCCTCATAAAATGAGTTAGGGAGGATTCTCTCTTTTTCTGTTGATTGGAGTAGTTTCAGAAGGAATGGTACCAGCTCCTCTTTGTACCTCGGACAGAATTCGGCTATGAATCTATCTGGTCCTGGACTTTTTTTGGTTGGTAGGCTATTAATTATTGGATCAATTTCAGAACCTGTTATTAGTCTATTCAGGGATTCAACTTCTTCCTGGTTTAGTCTTGGGAGCGTGTATGTGTCCAGGAATTTTTCCATTTCTTCTAGATTTTCTAGTTTATTTGCATAGAGGTGTTAATAGTATTCTCTGATGGTAGTTTGTATTTCTGTGGGATCGGTGGTGACATCCCCTTTATCATTTTTTATTGCATCTATTTGATTATTCTCTCTTTTCTTCTTTATTAGTCTTGCTAGCGGTCTATCTATTTTGTTGATCTTTTCAAAAAACCAGCTCCTGGATTCATTGATTTTTTGAAGGGTTTTTTTGTGTCTCTATCTCCTTCAAGTTCTGCTCTGATCTTAGTTATTTTTTGTCTTCTGCTAGCTTTTGAATTTGTTTGCTCTTGCTTCTCTAGCTCTTTTAATTGTGATGTCAGGGTGTCAACTTTAGATCTTTCCTCCTTTCTATAGTGGGCATTTAGTGCTATAAATTTCCCTCTACACACTGCTTTAAGTGTGTTCCAGAGATTCTGGTACTTTGTGTCTTTCCTCTCATTGGTTTCAAAGAACATCTTTATTTCTGCCTTAATTTCATTATTTACCTAGTAATCATTCAGGAGCAGGTTGTTCAGTTTCCATGTAGTTGTGTGGTTTTGAGTGAGTTTCTTAATCCTGAGTTGTAATTTGATTGCACTGTGGTCTGACAGACAGTTTGTTGTGATTTCGGTGCTTTTACATTTGCTGAGGAGTGTTTTACTTCCAATTATGTGGTCAGTTTTTTAGTAAGTGTGATGTGGTGCTGAGAGGAATGTATATTTTGTTAATTTGGGGTGGAGAGTTCTGTAGATGTCTATTAGGTCTGCTTGGTCCAGAGCTGAGTTCAAGTCCTGGATATCCTTGTTAATTTTCTGTTTCATTGATCTGCCTAATATTAACGGTGGGGTGTTAAAGTCTCTCATTATTATTGTGTGGGACTGTAAGTCTCTTTGTAGGTCTCTAAGAACTTGCTTTATGAATCAGGGTGCTCCTGTATTGGGTGCATATATATTTACGATAGTTAGCTCTTCTTGTTTCACTGATCCCTTTAACATTATGTAGTGGCTTTCTTTGTCTCTTTTGATTTTTGTTGGTTTAAAGTCTGTTTTATCAGAGACCAGGAATGCAACCCATGCTTTTTTTTGCTTTCCATTTGCTTGGTAGATCTTCCTCCATCCCTTTATTTTGAGCCTATGTGTTTCTTTGCATGTGAGATGGGTCTCCTGGATACAGCACACCGATAGGTCTTGACTCTTTAACCAATTTGCCAGTCTGTGTCTTTTAATTGGGGCATTTAGCCCATTTACATTTAAGATTAATATTGTTATGTGTGAATTTGATCCTGTCATTATGATGCTAGCTTGTTAATTTGCCTGTTAATTAATGCAGTTTCTTCATAGCGTCGATGGTCTTTACAATTTGGCATGTACTGGTTTTTCCTTTCCATATTTAGTGCTTACTTCAGGAGATCTTATAAATCAGGTCTGGTGGTGACAAAATCTCTCAGCATTTGCTTGTCTGTAAAGGATTTTATTTCTCCTTCACTTATTAAGCTTATTTTTGCTGGATATGAGATTCTGGATTGAAAATTATTTTCTTTAAGAATGATGAATATTGGCCCCCACTCTCTTCTGGCTTGTAGGGTTTCTGCAGAGAGATCCACTGTTAGTCTGATGGGCTTCCCTTTGTGGGTAACCTGACCTTTCTCTCTGGCTGCCCTTAACATTTTTTTTTTCAAGACAGAGTCTCACTCTGTTGCCCAGGCTGGAGTGCAGTGGCGTGATCTCAGCTCACTGCAAGCTCACTGCAAGAATGGGTTCATGCCATTCTCCTGCCTCAGCCTCCTGAGTAGCTGGGACTACAGGCACCTGCCACCATGCCCAGCTAATTTTTTTTTTGTATTTTTTATTAGAGATGGGGTTTCCCCATGTTAGCCAGGATGGTCTCAATCTCCTGACCTTGTGATCTGCCCACCTCAGCCTCCCAAAGTGCTGGGATTACAGGCGTGAGCCACCACGCCTGGCCCTTGGCTGTCCTTGACATTTTTTCCTTCATTTCAGCCTTGGTGAATCTGATGATTATTTGTCTTGGGATTGCTCTTCTCAAGGAGTATCTTTGTGGTGTTCTCTGTATTTCCTGAATTTGAATGTTGGCCTGCCTTGCTAGATTGGGGAAGTTATCCTGGATAATATCCTGAAGAGTGTTTTCTAACTTGGTTCCATTCTCCCTGTCACTTTCAGGTACACCAATCAAACACAGATTTGGTCTATTCACATAGTCCCACATTTCTTGGAGGCTTTGTTCATTTCTTTTCACTCTTTTTTCCCTAATCTTATTTTTATGTTTTATTTCATTAATGTGATCTTCAATCACTGATATTCTTTCTTCTGTTTGATCAAATCTGCTATTGAAGCCTGTGTATGCTTCATGAAGTTCTCGTACTGTGGTTTTCAATTCCATCAGGTCATTTCAGCTCTTCGCTATACTGATTATTCTAGTTAGCCATTTTCTTTTTTCTTTTTTTGAGATGGAGTCTCGTTCTGTCACCCAGGCTGGAGTGCAGTGGCGCAATCTTGGCTCACTGCAAGTTCCGCCTCCCGGGTTCACACCATTCTCCTGCCTCAGCCTCTCTGAGTAGCTGGGACTACAGGTGCCCACCACCACGCCTGGCTAATTTTTTGTATTTTTGGTGGAGACAGGATTTCACCATGGTCTCGATCTCCTGACCTCATGATCTGCCTGCCTCGGCCTCCCAAAGTGCTGGGATTACAAGCGTAAGCCACCATGCCCGGCCTAGTTAGCCATTTTCTAACCTTTTTTCAAGGTTTTTAGCTTCCTTGCAATGAGTTAGAACATGCTCCTTTAGCTCAGAGAGGTTTGTTATTACCGACCTTCTGAAACCTACTTTTGTCAACTTCTGTCAGACTCATTCTTCATCCAGTTTTGTTTTGTTGGCAAGGAGTTGTGTTCCTTTTGAGGAGAAGAGGCATTCTGGTTTTCGGAATTTTCAGCCTTTCTGCTCTGGTTTCTCCCCATCTTTGTGGTTTTTATCTACCTTTGGTCTTTGATGTTGGTGACCTATGTTTGGAGTTTTGGTGTGGATGTTCTTTTTGTTGATGTTGATGCTATTCCTTTCTGTTTGTTGGTTTTCCCTCTAACAGACAGGTCCCTCAGCTGCCGGTCTGCTGGAGTTTGCTGGAGGTCCACTCCAGACCCTGTTTGCCTGGGTATCACCAGCAGAGGCTGCAGAATGCTAATATTGCTGCCTGATCCTTCCTCTGGATGCTTTCTCCCAGAGGGGCACCCACCTGTATGAGGTGTCTGTCAGCCCCTACTGGGAGGTGTCTCCCAGTCAGGCTACATGGGCATCAGGGACCCACTTGAAGAGGCAGTGTGTCTGTTATTGGAGCTTGAATACTGTGCTAGGAGAACCATGCTCTCTTCAGAACTGTCAGGCAGGGACATTTAAGTCTGCAGAAGCTGTCTGCTGCCTTTTGCTCAGATATGCCCTGCCCCCAGAGGTAGAATATAGAGAGGCAGTAGGCCTTGCTGAGCTGTGGTGGGCTCTGCCCAGTCTGAGGTTCCCTGCTGCTTTGTTTACACTGTAAGCATAGAACCACCTACTGAAGTCTCAGCAATGGTGGATGCCCCTCCCCCCTCCAGCATCCCAGGTGGATCTCAGACTGCTGTGCTAGCAGCAAGTAAGCCTCCGTGGGCTTGGGACTTGCCGAGCCAGGCACTGGAGGGAATCTCCTGGTCTGCCAGTTGCGAAGACCATGGGAAAAGCACAGTATTTGAACAGGAGTATACCATTCCTCCAGGTACAGTCACTCATGGCTTCCCTTGGCTAGGAAAGGGAAATTCCCCTGACCTCTTGTGCTTCCCAGGTGAGGCAATGCCCCATCCTGCTTCTGCTCACCCTCCATGGGCTGCACCCACTGTCCAACCAGTCCCAATGAGATGAACCAGGTACCTCAGTTGGGAATGCAGAAATCACCTATCTTCTGCATCAATTCGCTGTGAGCTGTAGACTGGAGCTGTTCCTATTCAGCCATCTTGGAAGTGTCCTGTAATAGTATGTTTTACCCTCAGAATAACACCAATCAAAAGTCTAATGATATAGCTCTGCTGCCTTTTCCTATATTTATCAGAGTCCTGGAGGTACTTTGTCTGATATTAGGTCACCTTATCTGTAACAATTTTATATATTATTGAAATATTTAATTGGCCACAATCTTACTTCTTTAATTTGCATAAAGCATCTTCTAGGCCAGTGGTTCTCAAGTTGGGATGCAGATCAGACCTATTCTTGGAGTTTTATAAAAATATAAATGTCTAGCCCCTACTCCATACTTACTGAATCTTTTTAATTAATATTCTCAGAAAAAAATGATGTCTCAGGATTATTATATGTTGAACTCAAGATTTTTAAAATCTTTTCATGCCTTGAAACAAGCAAATTTCCTCAACAGTTGCATTTTTTATTTTACGAACATTCATCAGAACTTTTAGGTTTGAAAATTATTAGTTATAAAATAGACCAGGCACAGTGGTTCATGACTGCAATTCCAGCACTTTGGGAGTATGAGATGGGTGAATCACTTGAGGTCAGGAGTTGGAGACCAGCCTGGCCAACATGATGAAACCTCATCTCTACTAAAAATACAAAATTAGCCAGGTGTTGTGGCACAAGCCTATAATCCCAGCTATTTGGAAGGTTGAAGCATGAGAATCACTTGAGTCTTGGAGGCAGAGAATGCAGTGAGCTGAGATTGCACCACCGCACTCCAGCCTGGGCAACAGAGTGAGATTCTGTCTCAAAAAAAAATAGTTATAAAATAACTGCAGCCATTAAGCCTCTGCTATGCAAGTGAATAGAGACAACCCAAATGAAAACAAGGAAAGCCTATTTATCCTGAGCTTGCTATAGCAAAGGAGTCAGCCACCATCACTTGCATCCTGACAGAGATTCAAAGGCAGGCAGAGGAGTGGGAGAGCCTTACAGTGGGAAGAGGGAAGGCTTCAAGAGTGCCCTTACTAAAGGCTGTTGGCCTGGAGAAGTTGTAGGTGGGCCAGCTGGAAGTGGGGCATCCTGTGTGATTGGTTTGGGGAACATACTTGGCTTTCTCTGGTTGGTTCTAAAATTGGTAGCAGGGGTGAAGATTAGGGAAACTATCAGTTATGAATCAAGTCCTGGCCATTTCAGGACAATTGCTTCCAGGGTTATCATCTGATTTCTTGGACTGGTTGCTACAGAAAGTAGGTTGGCTTCCCAGGCTGGTTGCCACAGTCGTGGGTCAGTTCCACTTGTATAGTTTGGTCCATAGAATTGCCTGTCTCATTGTCATTTACAGATAACTTTTGTTTCATCCAGATACTTGCTTAAAGTTTCTGCTAAAAGCTACAGGTCAGCATTTGTTTCTTCAATAAAGAAGATCACAGTGCCTGCCTTGAGAAAAAGGACTATACAAACTATGAATACTTCAAAGAATAGACTTTTAGGTCCAAGATTCTGTGCTGACATTGCTTAGTCAACTTTCATACCACAGCAGTGGGATGAGTCAGAATTTTCAGAATAATTTTTAGTCTAGAAATAGATAGCTTCATGAAAGCAGACTGCTAACCCAAGATCTAACACAAAAATTAATTACATAAGACTGAATAAACTGATGAGGGAAATTTTTTGGTAACTTTATTTTTTATATTGTTGGTATTGTTTTGGTGGTCTATCTTCCATATGTATATGTAGAATATATAGCTATAGATATAGATATGTATTCTACCTCTTCCTGAGCTTTCTGGATCCAAAAAAATTTAATAAACTCAATTTCTGTAAACTCAAGTAAAAAATTTAAAATGATACCTGATTATTCCTGAACCCCAGATCAGAAATTCTAAATTATGAGTCTCCTTGCTTTCTGTGGCAACATAGTTACTTGCATAGGTTCTTACCAGGATATGATTGGACAAATCATGCAGCATTAGCTGGAGTGCCACATTTGAGAATAATCCTCACCGAATTCAGTATGACCAGCCACTTTTGAGGAACAAGGGTTGAATTCACTTATAGAGCTGGTGCATACAAATCCCCCTTGGGAATATGGTCCTGGTTTATAAAGTCTTATTCTCAAAGGCAGTAAGGAAGATCACTTCCTGGAAAGCCTGGGACTTTAGCAAATTTAGGGGACCTTAAGAAGACAGGGATTTGCTCAAATGTACAGGTAGCACAGGTGAAGTCTGGTGGAGAGAGTTTCTTGGATTTGACCTTGTAGGGATAGAGACAGGAGACAGCCAAGTGTCCCCCACCCCCAGCACTGGTGAAAGCCTGCCTTCAACCCTAAAACAGCCTGAAGGCTGAAAAACCAGACTTCAGGTCCCAGATGAAGCCTGCCCTTTCTTGACTGATTCTTTCTGAATAATGCCCACCTGAGCACTGGGAGGACAGGGTGGAGCCTCTGGAAGTTCATGTTGTTTGCAGTGGGGAGGAGCATGGCCTCTCCTGCTCCTGTGTAGCAACCTGAGATTCAATCTGTGAGGTGAGAAAGCTGCTAACAGAATTCTCTCTAGCTTTGTTGAGAGTTATTTTTCCTTTTTGCCCAATAAATCCCATTTTTTCTGACCCTTAAATGTGTCTGGGAGCCTAATCTTTCCTGGTTGTGTGACAAGAGCCCTGTTTTAGCTGAACTAAGGAGAAAGTTCTGCAACATTTTTGGCACCCAACATGGGGCTTGAGGAAGGGTGAGTAACATGCAAACCAAAAAATCTTTTTTCGTTTTGCATCTAAGCCTTTTTGTCCCTGGACTTCTTCTGATGGTAGAGGAAATCATGCCCCCACTGAATATTGCTCCCAGGGGTAGGGAATATTGGCCTTTTCCTTCTCTTTTTGGGATGGATGTGTGAACTGGTGGCTCCCCAACTCCCTTCTTAAGTTTTTCTCCCTGCTAGAGGAACCCATTAGCATATGAATAAGAAATTCTTCCCCCAGGCGTCTTTCCAACCCTGCACTTTAATTTCTTTTTCCTTTTCTCTACCCTGTTAGCAGTTAACTTTTATGTGAGAGGTTTTTTTCTTTTTAGAAAATATGTTACTAGGCCAGGACCCCAACTATCACTGTTTATATTCTCTGTAAAATTTTAATTTTGAAAAAGAATTTGTGAGGTTGGTCTGAAGCTTTAGCCAATCTGGTGTGCTTTGCATGACTTTTTCTATGGTCAGTAGCAAACTTTGCTATAGGCTTTCATTTTGTTTTACATCCTTGGGAGTATGACCTGTAACTATGTATCAATGTTTTGCTTAGCCTCTGCCATTTCACAATGGCAGCTGGATTCACTTTTGGCTTAGGATATGAGTCCTTTCTGGTTTGATATCTGGGCAACCTTTGTATTTGTTGATTCTCTTCCCCTCCACCATGAACCACCTTGGATTTTCCTTTCTCTGAGCCTTTAATAAAGTTTGAAAGCCAGAATTATTGGCCACTTGATGTGGCTAAAGTCAGGTAATAGGGGATTTAAAAGGATTTTCTTAAATAGCATTCAGCTTAATTAAAAGTGGGTACACAAGATATAGGTATATTTAAAAGGCCTTTATTTTTTTCTTTACTTTGACCTTGTTTTGCTGGAAAAGATTTTTTTTGGTTGACTGAATTATTTTTCTCCATTTTACTTTGCCACTTTTCATGCATGCACAAGAGGAGAGAGACCTCTGTTTTTCTCATGAAACCCCAGGAATTAAAGGCAGGTCAATCCCTCTCAAAGTCTGTTTTTGACTCACAGTTATGCTTGTCTATTAAAAGGCCTTAAAAGTGGAATGTTTTCCTAACCTTGTCTCCTAAAGGGCTCCACTCAGAGGCCAATAATCCAATTAGGAGATTGGCAAACAAAAAATCTTATGGCTGCTGGGTTTTCTTCTGCCTGTCTCTGTAGTTATATATGTGTTGTGCATGTGATGTCTATAAAAAGAGCTCTAATTAATTGGCCTAAAGGAATACAAGTGCTTGGATCAAATATTTCTTAAAGGGAAGATAAAAGCTATGGTACCTTTTAGTTCACATGACTTTAATCTTTGAGAAATAAAAACAGCCTTAAAAATTATTGGTAAAATGCAGATATCAAAATGTAAATAGGTAAACTAAATTATGCAGGTAAGATAATAGGTTTGCTAAATGTTTTAAGGTTATAAACTGCCTTTAAGAATTTTCAACTTGCTGGCTTCACCATTGGTAAGGACTGGGATATATGGAATTAACCATGCCCTTAATTATGCTGGAAGGAGTCAAACCTTGGCTGCATCTAGCACATAATTAAAACAACTTACCAGGTTTTACATTAAAGTTAGAATTGCTAGGAGTTACCATTATAATATGTAATTGAAACTACTAGAAATAGATTTACATGTGAAGTGTGTAAGAACAGTAAGAAGAGTTTTCAGTAAAAGATTATAAGAAGGCATGGAAATGTAAATTCTTACCTAGGGTTAAAGGATTGCTTTTAATTAGATAATATAAAGGTGGATGTTTGAAAAAAAATGATGGAAGGATTGTCAAAGTTAATCTTGCAAAAAATTCCATGTGTGAACATATTGACTAAATTCAAAATGGTATTACATGGTTTCTCTGTAAATTGACCATTGAAATAAAAGTACAACAATGTAATCTGAAGGCACTAATCTGCTCTTTAGCAAAATTTGTAAAGGATTATATAAGGTTTTTGCTTTTTAAAATTTTGAGTCATTTTGGCAAAATAAATTGTAATCTGGAATTCTATTTCATGACAGCAAGTGTTTTAAACCTCTAACATATTTAACAAGTTTCCCAAAATCAAACTTCAGTTTCAAAATTGTCTTTCCTGATGCCTGGCTTTTGGATGCTACAGAGGGCCCCTGAAGTATCCAGAAGAGAGGGAAACAAGATTTTTGAACATGTTTAGTTACATGGGATTGCCAAAATAGTGTTCAATCTTCTTTCAGTTATATTTTGGTGAATAATACTAATATATGTTTCATAATTGTATGGGATTTCTAAAATTCGAATGTCTAAAATATATGCTATCAATTATAATTAAGGTTGTTAAGTTACTGTAAACCACAGAGATAACCAAACTTCTTTGTCAATTGTGTTTCTAACTGCAACTACCCTGGACATTTTGTTATTCACAGACAATTGCTGTCTTGTTTTGATCCTTTTCAAAAATGGCTTATAATAAGCTATAGGACTCTGATAGGTGCTCTTGAATACAAGTTTCTGATACATTTGGAGATTTTAACACTTGAATAAAGAAAAAACACACAGGACTCTTGAAGAGCTAAAATGTTCATGAATATCAAGCAAAACAAGAGTTAGCTAAATGGACTGAAATATAACACTGAAGCAATCTTTTTGACTTTTGTTTGGAGTAATGCTGATCCTCGTTATGTTTTTCAGAGTCAAGGAACCTTATTTTGAACTATTTATGGCCTTTAATAATTGAGTAAGGTATACTCCTGTGAACAAAATTTGGAGCATATTTGTTTCTCTCTCTCTTTGCCTGGCTTCTCCACAATTTGGAAACTAGTTGTACGTATTATTAACTTATGGCAATATAGTTGTTTGCATCAGTGCAGTAAGAATCCATTTTCTTTTGCAACTGGATGCAATTGGAGAAACTGGTTGTTTTACCAAGGCTTTAACTGGAAAGGTATGCTTCCCTTTAAGGAGTCAAGTTCAACTTGCAGCACCAATAAAAGCCCCTTGGGAAAACTGGCCTCATACCCTTGTCTATGCAGTCCCTGTACAGAGTTCCTGATCTGTGGTAAGTAAAGAATATCACTTTCTGACAGGCCCAGGAGCTCCAAGTTTATCTTGGGACCTTAAGAAAAGAGGATTACCCAACTCACAGGTACTTAAGGAAAAAAACCCATGGCTGGGCTTGGCTTTAAAAGGTCTTTTCTGAGATTCCTTGTGGAACAGAGTTTCATCAAAGCCAATCTAAAAGCCTTATGTAGAAATAATTATTATTGCTGCACTTTATACAAATAATCAGGCCAAGTATAAGACTAACTTCTATTTTGCAAAGAAGTCGGTCCTATCATGATTTGTTTTTGTAACAAAAATGAGGACTGGAGAGAGAGAAATTATATTTCAAAACTTATCATACATTTGTCATTAGATTCTAGACTCATTAGCTGTTTTTAAGTCTTTGCCTACACTTTAGACTAACTCTGCTTCTTCCTGTGAACCAACTAGCAATTTCTGGCTGCAGCTCAGAAAGAACAAAAGGGATGGATGATATAAAAATCTGGATCAATAGTCTAGTTCTGAGTAATCATCCTGCTAATCCTGCCAGATGATGTGAATAAATAGGGTGCCCATCACCCGGAAGTTTCCTTTTTGGGAAAGTAAGACCAAGGGTGCTAACCAAAGTCAAGCCCCATGCACCCAAATCTTAGCAAGCATAACTAGCCACCAGTTATCTGGGCATGTCACAAAACATCCTTTTCTCTTTCTTGTTGGAGGAGGACACAATTCCACAGCTTCACCTTAGCATTCAGCTTATGATAAGGAGTCCATACAACCCTCCCATCTCCCCACCACAAGACACATTTTTGTACTGAACTCAATTCCAAGCTTTCGGTCAAAGCCCTAGAAATGCAAACTGGATCTGAGGGATCCAGAGGCAGGCAATAATGGAGGTTAAAAGGCAGAGTACAGATAAGTGTGACTGATACCTGCCAGTTAAGCCAAGCTTCCCATTTCGTGGATAAAGGTCACACTAGTGTCCATTGCATAAATGAAATCTAGGGAATTCAAAGGCTACTGACAACAGGAGGGATTCAGTGTATGTGGGTAAAAGCAGATACTCCCACCCCTTAGGCCCCTCTGTTAACATGGGTGAAAGCCAATTTGACACCCATAGGCAGCACCCTGTCACGGTCACTGGGACTTGGTGATAAAAGGATGGTGAAAAGAAAGAGGAATGCCTCATTTTCCCTCCCTCATGTACCCCAGGTATTCACTAGGAAGAGAAGGGAGCCAGGGATGCCTTGCTCCCCATTCTTCTAGATGAATAGCTGTTCATCTTCAGTCTGTACCCCTTTTGAATGCATCCTGAACCCCTGGGACTCCTTTGAAAAAAAAACTCTTCTTTTTTCCTTTCTCCTCTTCCCCCTCTTCACTGATAAGTAACTGCATCTCCATACTATGGGACACTCCTTTGGATGCATCCTCCAAAGTAGGAAAAGTTAATTTCCCAAACCTTAAACTGGTTAGAATTGGGCTAGGGGAAGGGAACCCAGAAGCCTGACATGCCAGCAAAAAGGTAAATTTTTTTTCCAGTCAGGCTTTTGCCCCCTCCCCAACCCTGTGCAAACTAGTAAAAAGCCTTGGAATTTTTTAGCTGTCCTTAACCACCCCTCTTGTTTCATTTTGATACATGTCTTCTAATAACCCAGTTTGTCTCTTCTCACCTTCAGGCCATCAAACTCCAAACAGTCATGCAACCAGAGCCTCGGATGATGGCCCCTTCTGCCAGGGACCCTTACATAGGCCTCTGAGGGAGATCTGACTGCTGTTTTCCCAAAACAGCACCCCCTGTCAGCAGGAAGGAGTTAAGATCAATCTTCATGTTTATCCTTGTCCTTATTCTAACAGCAGTTAAATGTGCTTCTTTAGAGGGGGTAATGATAGAGACAGGAGGCAGCCAAGGATTCCCTGCACTCCCCAGCAAACCCTGCCTTCAAGCCTAAAATAGCCTGAAGGCTGAAAAACCAGACTGCCAGTTCTGGATGAAGCTCGACCTTTCCCAATTTATTCTTTCTGAATAATGCCCACCTGTGCAGTAGGAGGATGGGGTGGAACCTCAGGAAATTTGTGCCATTTGCAGTGGGGAGGAGCCCGGCCTCTCCTGTTCCTGTGTGGTGACCAGGGACTCAATCTATGAGACGGGAAATGTGCTAGCAGAACTCTGTCACTTTGCTGAGAGTTATTTTTTCTTTTTCCTTTTTGCCCTATAAATTCCATTTTCCTCACCCTTCTGTGTGTTCGCAAGCCTAATCTTTCCTGGTCATGTGACAAGAGCCCAGTTTTAGCTGAACTAAGGAGAAAGTTCTGCAAGAGTAGTATATTGTTTCCTCTGCCTAAAATCTCTACTTAAACCTCTCCATCAGAAGGATTTCCACACCAAACCAAAACATCCTTCCAGACCCAGCTCAAATGCCTCCTCGGGGAAGCCTTCCCTCATTCCTTCTCTATCCAGAAGACCTCTCCCTCTGAGATTCTCAATGCACTTGCATGTTTTTAGTTATCTTGAGAGGCTGAGGGCAAACAGCAGCACATGACACAACACAGGAGCTGAAAATAGGATGACTGAATGAATGACCAAGTAATGAATGAATGGCTAAGTGATAGATGAATGAATTAATGAAGAGATGGCTTGTGCTAAGAGAAGAGATAGCATTTGAATTGAGATTTCAAGAGGGATCATATTTTCAAACCAGGAATAAGGTAGGTCAAGTTTAGGCTCTTGACAATGCTACACCTCTTAGCCTCGTAGCATTGACCCACTCACGATCTGCTTGCTGGCAGAGAGATTGTCCCACTTCTCCCAAAAATAAGGATATGAAACCCTAGTGCTACAAGCTTGGGAGGCAGATCTGGGCTGGAATCCTCCATCCCTTTCTCTTGGGTGAGCCAGCAAGTTTACCTAATCTCTCTTAGCCCTCAATTTTCCTTATCTATGGAGTGAGAAAAACAATATCGGAATTCTAGTTTGGTTGTTAGGATTTAAGTAGATAATGTCTGTAAAACATTTAGCTCTGTTACTGGCACAAAGTAAATGGTAGCTATTGTATTATTATCATCACTTCCTCCCTGGGGTCCCCAGGGCCTATGATGTTAGTAAGTGAAAGAGCTGCCTGACCTGGTTGCTGCCCTTTGACACATTTTGAATCCCCAGTGACTGCTTCTACTTGCCAAGCTTTTACCTCTAGAGGTCAGGGCCCATGATTTGTGATTTTTCCCCAGCTGGGTGTATGTGTTTTGGGGACCCTGAGGACCTGGGTGCCCCAGGTGACTGCGCCCAGCCTAGGAGTTTATTCCTGGAGAAGGCTCTGCAGTGACCCCAGTGCTTTCTGCGTGTGGATTTTGGCGGGGCAGCTGCTGCTGAGCCCAGGAAAGCTGGGCTGTGAGACCTGGCCCCTCTTGGGTGGACCACAGCCTCCTTGTGTGTCAGAGAAGAGCTGGCCCACCCACCTAGAGAAAGTGAAGGGAAAGCTGGGCTGCTCCGAGTCCAGGCCAGACCAGAATTTATTGTGTGGGTTTCTCTTAACCCAAAAGGTTTCCTTAGCGAGGAGAGGAGGGGAGGGGAGAGGAGGAGCTACAAGCTAGGACTCTTCTACCCAAGCACCTGCTCCATGTTGGATTCTTTGGGATCCTCTACAGCAGGGCCTTTCACGATTTGAGAATGGCCCAGTTCTCTTCTGTCTCTTGAAGCTTCTGCTACATTTTAAAGAAATGGATAAAAGCTACAACGGGATCATAAAAAGGGCAATTTATAAATTATTAATTAATGTTTTTGACAAAAAATGTATAACTGTATAATCACATTTGGAGATAGTATAGGGCTCACATTTCAGGCTTTCTGGGCAGGGGAGACTCGGGCCCTCCTAGCCCTGCGCCTGCACACCTGGCTGTCTGATGTGGCCCTCCAGGTGGCGATGGACATGAGGGAACATGTGGTATGTCTGAGGGGAGCAGGCTGTGAATGTGAGAAGAAGGGAACTGGCTGTAGCAATACAAGGTGGGTGCCCCTGGATCTGGGTGTGAGGATTCAAGGACCCCAGTCCTTCCTTCCACAGCCTTCCCCAGCCTTGGAACCACTCCAGGCCTGTCTCCTGTTAGTTTGTAAGTGGTCGTTTCCTTGACTCTGGGAACGCAACCAAGTCCCGTTATTGCAGGATGGATTCCCACACTCTGCCCTGGGCCCCAGGAGTGCTGCTGTCCCTGCCTGGACTATGGGTTGCCTTCTGGGGCCCCGAATATGGGAAGAGCAAGACTGAGGCATAGGGACCTGAGGAAAGAGAGGGTAGCCAGAATAACCATAAGGATTATCTCAGGGCATAGAGAATCTCTGTGTCGAGAAAAGCAGAAGTGATGCCCCTTGGGCTTTGTGTTAGGCAGATGGGTTGGGGGCAGCTGGGTGGGCTCAGCCAGTCTAACCAGGCACAGAGCTGACTTGCTTCCTCTCAGACCCTGTGGCTATCCCTGGTCCAGAGAATCCAGTAGAAGCCTTTGTGCTTGTCCAGAGGCCCAGTGGCCCCCAGGTCTTCCTCTTCACTCCCCAGTCCCCCTCCATCAGCACTTCTCTGCCTAAGGAGCTCCAATAGTCTGATACCAAAAGGCCAGAAGATGCAGGTCCTCAATGCCAGGCAAGGGGTGCGACTTCTCAACAGTAGTGCTTGAAGCTCCAGCACGGATATGTGCAGATTGGTAGGAGGTCATGGAGACTCGGGGGTGCATGCAAGTCGTTGCTGTGGAAACAGCTCAAGCATGAGGCGCTGGGGGCCAAGGGAGAAAGCAGCGGGTGGAGGAAAGGTCGGCTTCTAGTTCTGTGAGAGGCTGGGAGACTGTTTGAGCCTGGAGACAGGGGGCAGGCAGAGCCAGTGTTAGGCACCACTGCAGCACCATCAGGTCTCCTAGGACAGAAGAAGGGATTGCTTCTGTCCTCTGAAGATACCCTGACTGGGAACGGTGGTGGTCTGGGATGTGGGGGGACCCCTGGCCTCTCACAGCTCTGCCCCTGACTCGGTCTTGGGAAATCCACACCATTACTTCCCAAGACTGCCTGCTGGATCACTGTGGCTCAAAATGGGTGGCTTTTCAGAGAATTCTCCTTATTTACGCTCTGCCAATAACTGGAGCCTCTTCCAGGCAGACCATTGTGGGGGTGACTGATAGTGCCGGTGACTACAGTTTAGTCAGCCTGCTAGCTCTGTATTTCGCTCCCCTTGAGGAGGTGCTGGCAGAAATCCCAGGAGCCCCATGAGGCTTCCTTTTCTATGCTGGCTGAGGAAGCCACAGCACTGGAAAATTACTGTAAATGTGCGTCTGGCGCCACCTAGTGATCGAGGCCCTCCTGCACCCTGTCAGACAGCTGTCTCAGGAAAGCAGTTTGCCTTCTTGCAGTGCACACTTTCTCAGGCTTTGGTGTGTGTGACAGTCACCTAGGATGCTTGTCAAAAATGAGGACTCCTGGCCGGGCGCGGTGACTCATGGCTGTAATCTCAGTACTTTGGGAGGCCGAAACAGGAGGATCGTTTGGACCCAGGAGTTCAAGACCACCCTGGGTGACATGGTGAGATCCCTCCCAAAAATTCCTGGGCTCCAGATCCTGAGGTTTTAACTTAGTTTGTCTGGGGAGGAATCCAATAATGTGTTTTCCTAACTAGTATCTCAGGAGTTTGTAAGGCAAGTCTCTGGACTACACTTTGAGAACCAGTCTCTTGAAGGACCATGCCTCTTAAGTGTCTGCTTTGCACAGATCATTATGTGCACTCACTGAGTTTTGAGAACTGTGCTGAACACTCCTAAATCTGTATCTTTAGGCAAAGTCTCTTGAGTTTCAGCTGCTATTTTTTGACTGGTTGCTTTCTGTCTCCAGAACAGACGCACAGAATTATCATGGCCAGCTCTGAATTTTTAATCTCTTTACATCATCCCAAACTGCCAAATAACCCTTGTATTAGTCAGGGTTCTCCAGACAAACAGGATGTACATATATTTGGAAAGAGATTTATTAGAAAGAATGGGCTCATGTAATGATGGAGGCTGAGGAGTCCCAGAATCTGCAGTCAACAAGATGGAGACCCAGGAGAGCTGATGGTTGAGTTCTCATCCAAAAGCCAGAAGGCTTGAGACCCAAGAAGAACTGATATTTCAGTGCAAATAGAAAGGCAGGAAAAGTTTGTGTCCTGGCTCAAGGCAGTCAGGCAGGAGGATTTCCCTCTTAAAGGAGGGCCAGACATTTTGTACTAATCAGGCCTTCAACTCATTGGATGAAGGCCACTCACAATTAGGGAGGGCAATTTGCTTTATTCAGTCTACTGATTCAAATGTTAATCTCTTCCAAAAACACCTTCACAGACAGTCCCAGAGATAATGTTTGACCAACTTGACCCCATGGCCAAGTCAAGCTGACACAAAAAATTAACCAGCACAAGTCTACTCCTTCTCAACTTGGCATGCATATGCACGTATTTAAACCATGCTAATCTCCAAACAAAGATGGTAACATGGTCATAATTTCACCTACACTGATACAACTGCCCTTTGTACAACAGAAAACACACTAAACCCTTCCACAGAGGAAGAAGCAATGTCTTTGAGGTATGTTCACTCTTCTCTGTGACATACCAAAACTTAAATACTGTCATATAAAATTAGCAATACTTAAATACTATGACATAAAGTTAATACATCTTATGTTACATGATAAGGGGAAAAGAGGAGGAAAACAAAGATATTCAACACACACACACACACACACACACACACACATGCACACGTATACATATCTTGTTACCTTCTTCCACTACCCATTACATATTTCCCTTATCTTCAGCAAGCACCTCAGCTGTTTGTGGTTCTTTACCTGGTGGGGTGATATAAACCTTTTGTCTGAAGGGTTTGAGCCATTAATAATCTTGTCTGAATTGCGTTGTTTTGCTTTTCCATTGACCTTCATCACAGAGCATGATAATACTAAGAGATATCCTAAGGGATCTACTATATTCCAGAATACTCCTCTTTATCTTCACTGTGGAGCAGTAGTCCAATTTCCCCTTGGTGTCCAGATTGATCACCCCAGCTGACACTCTAACTTCCTTCTTGGGCTGTTGACTTGGAGGAGCGCAACGTGTCTGAGTGTCATTCTTAACTTCCAGTTCAATAGAACCATTGTTGTGTCTCTTGGTGAAGCATTCCTCCCTTTGGAACAAACATCTCTTAGCCACCTAAGCATAAGGCCATAAGAACAGGAAGCAAACATTTTGCTAGTGGGTCATTAAGGGTAGTAGTGAGTAGTGTCACTCCCATTTTCATCCCTTGATTCCTGAACCTATAAATCCTGGCTATGAGAAAAAGAGCACCATGTACTAGATGCTGATTCAGAGCATATATAGCTTTGTGGAAAACCTTGCCCTAACCCTGCAAGATATTGCCACCTAGCTGGCACTGTAACTGAATCTTCAAAAGGCCATTCCACTGTTCTATCAAGCCAGCTGATTAAGGATGGTAGAAAACATGGTGAGACCATTGAGTTCCATGAGCATGCACCCACTGCCCCACTTCTTCCTGCCTGACTGCTTTTGTACTGAAACACTGTTTTTGTTTTTTTGTTTTCTACCTTCAAACTCTAACTCAAACGTTGGCTCTTCCTGGGTCTCAAGCCTGCCAGCCTTTGGACTGGAACTACACCATCAGCTCTCCTGAGTTCCAGCTTGCTCACTGCAGATCTTAGAATTTGTCAGTCTTCATAATTGCATGAGCTAATTTCCTATAATAAATAAACAAAGAAACAATCTTCCACAGAACTCTGACAAATGCAGATTTTGGTACTGACAGTAATGTTTGACCAATTGTCTGGGCAACCCATGGTGCAGTCAGGTTGACACATAAAATTAACAATCATAACTTTTTTGCTTTCATTTAGCTGTTTTAGGAACCACCATATTCCCAGTCACCAAACTAGAAAGCAGGGAATTATCCTTGAGTCTGTCTTCTTCCTTACTTCCCCATAGCTATTCAGTGATTTATGCTGATTTTGCCTCACAAACTTCTGTCTTCTCCTCTCTATCCTGCCTACTATTTGAGTTCAGGCCTTTCTCCACTATTTCATAGATATTTCAATTGCCTCCTAACTGGTTTTACTGGTTCTCTCTTGCCCCTTCTTAAATCCATGCTTGATACACTAGCCAAAGGGATATATTTGTTGGTTCACTGTTTAAAACACCTCAATAGTTTCCCATCTCCTAGAGCAGGAATTGGCAATGTTTTCCTATAAAAAGGCACATAGTAAATATTTTAGGCTTTGCAAACCATATGGCTTCAGTCACAACTACTCAGTTCTACTGTTTTAGAATTAACAAAAGCAATATCCAAAATAGAAAAATTCACTGGATGGGTGTAATAGGAAAATGAGATGTCAGAAGAAAGAATGAGTAAACAAATTATCCAATCTTAAGAAAAGAGAGAGGCCAGGTACTGTGGCTCATGCCTGTAATCCCAGCATTCTGGGAGGCTGAGGCAGGAGGACTGCTTAATCACTAAAGTTTGAGACCAGTCTAGGGAAGAAATTGAGACCCTTTCTCCACAAAAAAATAGAAAAATTAGCTGGTTGTGGTGGCACATGCCTGCAATCCCAGTTAATCAGGGTCTGAGGCCTGAGGTTTGATTGATCCCAGGAGGTCAAGGCTGCAGCAAGCTGTGATTGTGCTACTGCACTCCAGCCTGGGTCACAGAGGGAGACCCCATCTCAAAAACAAAAAAGAAAAGAAAAAACAGAGAAGAAAAGATATTATAAAGTGAATGGAGCCCCAAGTACCTGTGAGCCAATGACATGAAAGTTCTAACAGAGTGGCGAGTGGCAGAAAGAGAGGAAAACAAGATGGAGGAGGGTAGAGTATATGTGTGTGTGTACGTGTGTGGCAAAAACTTCACAAATTTGATGAAAGACAAAGCTTAAACTGGATAAACTCAAAGAAAACTATATCTAGACACATCACAAGCTGCTGAAAACCAAAGATAAAGGAAAAAATCTTGAAAACAGCTCATTATATATAGAAGACTGATTCAAATGACTATGGAGTTTTCATCAAAAAACCTTGGAGACCAGAAGGCACATCTTTAAAGTGATTTTTTGAAATGACAATCCAGAATTCTATATTGAGGAAAATATCTTTGAGAAATGATAGCAAAATATAGTCATTATCAGGTAAAGGAAAACTAAGAATTTGTCATAAGTCAACCTGCTCTAAAGTAAATGCTGGAAGAAGTTATTTGGTCTAAAGACTAATGACACCAGAGCAAACTTTGGAACTTTAGGAATGAAGAACTAAGAAAAAAGTAAAATATGGGTAAATACAATAGATTACTTTTCTTCTCTTAATTTCTTTAACATAAGTATGAATGTTTAAAGCAAAAATTATAACATTGGTTGGGTTTCCAATATACATGGATGAGATATATATGAAAATTATTTTTTAATGGGAGTTAAGGGATTTATATGGTTGTAAGACTTCTACATTTTACTTAAAGTAGTAAAATATTAACTCTATGTAGACTATAAAAGGAGATAAAAACAATAAAATCATTAGGGATAAATTTAAAATAATAAAAAATAAGTCAGATAAAATATTACATTACATATACATACTTCTATTTATTTGTTTGTTTGTTTTAAAATAGAGATGAGGTCTCGCTATGTTGACCAGACTGGTCTCAAACTCCTAGCCTCAAGCCATTCTCCCATTTTGGCCTCCCAAAGTGCTGGGATTACAGGCATAACCCACCATGCCTGGCCTAAATATATCTACTTAAAGATCAAAATTTTCCAGATTAAATTTTAAAATCAAGATCCAGGCCTAGTGCAGTGGCTCATGCCTGTAATCCCAGCATTTTGGGAGGCCAAGGTGAGAGGATCATTTGAGCCCAGGAGTTTGAGACCAGCCTCAGCCACATAGTGAGACCTCGTTTCTTTGAAAAATTTAAAAATTAGCAGAGGATGATGGTGCACACCTGTAGTCCCAGGTACTCAGGAGGCTGAGATGGGAGGATTGCTTAAGCTTGGGAAGCAGAGGCTACAGTGAGCTGAGATCATGCCACCGCACTTGAGCCTGGGTGACAGAGTAAGACCTTGTCTCAAAAAAAAGCAAGACCCAATTAATGTTGTCTACAAGAAAATCACTTTAAATATAAAAGCATAGACAGATTAAAGGTCAAGGGATAGAAGAAATATATCATGCAAACACTAATGAAAGTGGCGATATTAATGTCAGACAAAGTAAACTTCAGAACAAAGAATAATACCAGGGATGAAGAGGGTGATCACATAATGATTAACAGGTTATTAATTCACCAAAAATATATAACAATCTTAAATATGTATGCACCTAATAACAGATCTTCAAAATATAGGAGGCAAAAACTGACAGAATTGAAAAGATAAATCAACAAACCCACAATTACAGTTGCAGATTTCAACATTAACCTCTCAGTAATGATAAAACAAATAGAAAATCAGCAATGGTACAGAAAACCTGAAGAAGCTGGGAGCAGTGGCTCATGCCTGTAATCCCAACACTTTGGGAGGTTGAGGGGGGCGGATTACCTGAGGTCAGGAGTTCGAGACCAGCCTGGTCAACATGGTGAAACCCTGTCTCTACTAAAAATACAAAAATTAGCTAGGTGTGGTGGCGGGTGCCTGTAATCCCAGCTACTCGGGAGGCTGAGGGAGGAGGATCGCTTGAACCTGGGAGGTGGTGGTTGCAGTGAGCTGAGAACCTGTCATTGCACTCTAGCCTGGAAAACAAGAGTGAAACTCTGTCTCAAGGAAAAAAAAAAAAGGAAGAAAGAAAGAAAGAAAGAAAGACCTGAACAATGCTATTGAAGCAACTTTACCTAACTGACATTGATAGAACGCCCCACAAAAGACAACAGCATAATATACATTATTTTCAAGTACACATGAAATTTTCACCAAGATAGACCATATTCTAAACCATAAAACATACCTTACTTAGTAAATCAAAAGAAGTGGAATTTTGCAAAGTATGTTTTCTGACAACAGTGGAGTTAAACTAGAAATCAACAACAGAAAGATATTGGGAAAATCTCAAATTATTTGTAAATTAAACCAAAAAATTGAAATAACTCATGCATCAAACAGGAAGTCATAAGAGAAACTAGAGTCCTTTGGGTATATACCCAGTAATGGGATGGCTGGGTCAAATGGTATTTCTAGTTCTAGATCCCTGAGGAATCGCCACACTGACTTCCACAATGGTTGAATTAGTTTACAGTCCCACCAACAGTGTAAAAGTGTTCCTATTTCTCCACACCCTCTCCAGCACCTGTTGCTTCCTGACTTTTTAATGATTGCCATTCTAACTGGTGTGAGATGGTATCTCATTGTGGTTTTGATTTGCATTTCTCTGATGGCCAGTGATGATGAGCATTTTTTCATGTGTTTTTTGGCTGCATAAATGTCTTCTTTTGAGAAGTGTCTGTTCATGTCCTTCACCTACTTTTTGATGGGGTTGTTTGTTTTTTCCTTGTAAATTTGTTTGAGTTCATTGTAGATTCTGGATATTAGCCCTTTGTCAGATGAGTAGGTTGTGAAAATTTTCTCCCATTTTGTAGGTTGCCTGTTCACTCTGATGGTAGTTTCTTTTGCTGTGCAGAAGCTCTTTAGTTTAATTAGATCCCATTTGTCAATTTTGTCTTTTGTTGCCATTGCTTTTGGTGTTTTGGACATGAAGTCCTTGCCCATGCCTATGTCCTGAATGGTAATGCCTAGGTTTTCTTCTAGGGTTTTTATGGTTTTAGGTCTAACGTTTAAGTCTTTAATCCATCTTGAATTGATTTTTGTATAAGGTGTAAGGAAGGGATCCAGTTTCAGCTTTCTCCATATGGCTAGCCAGTTTTCCCAGCACCATTTATTAAATAGGGAATCCTTTCTCCATTGCTTGTTTTTCTCAGGTTTGTCAAAGATCAGATAGTTGTAGATATGCGGCGTTATTTCTGAGGGCTCTGTTCTGTTCCATTGATCTGTATCTCTGTTTTGGTACCAGTACCATGCTGTTTTGGTTACTGTAGCCTTGTAGTATAGTTTGAAGTCATGCTGCTATAAAGACACATGCACACGTATGTTTATTGCGGCTCTATTCACAATAGCAAAGACTTGGAACCAACCCAAATGTCCAACAATGATAGACTGGATTAAGAAAATGTGGCACATATACACCATGGAATACTATGCAGCCATAAAAAATGATGAGTTCATGTCCTTTGTAGGGACATGGATGAAATTGGAAATCATCATTCTCAGTAAACTATCACAAGAACAAAAAACCAAACACCGCATATTCTCACTCATAGGTGGGAATTGAACAATGAGAACACGTGGACACAGGAAGGGGAACATCACACTCTGGGGACTGTTGTGGGGTGTGGGGAGGGGGGAGGGATAGCTTTAGGAGATATACCTAATGCTAAATGACGAGTTAATGGGTGCAGCACACCAGCATGGCACATGTATACATATGTAACTAACCTGCACATTGTGCACATGTACCCTAAAACTTAAAGTATAATAATAATAAAATTAAAAAAAGAGAAACTAGAAAATATTTTAAACTCAGTGAAAATGAAATTACCACATACTAAAATTAACATAGTGCACAGAGGGAGATTTATTGCGTTCAAACTTTAATTATATTAGAAAATAAGAAAGTTTTCAAATCAGTAGTCTTAACTCCAAAAAAATTAGGAAAAGAAGACCAAATTAAACTGAAAACAAGCAAAGAAAGTCAATAAAGATAAGAGCCGAAGACACCAATTACCAATTACAGGAATGAAAGAGTAGAATCACTGTGCATTCTACATACATTTTAAAGGATAATAAAAGAATACTACAAAAAACTTTATGACAATACATTACATACAACTTAAATAAAATGAATCAATGTCTTGACAAATACAAATTACCAAAGCCCACTCAAGAAGTTAAACAACCTGAATATTTCTAAATTGATAAAGAAAACTCTATGTCCAGACTGCCTTGGTTGAAACCATGGCTCTATCACTTACTAGGTATGTAATGTTGAGAAAGTTTCCTAATGTCTCTGGGCCTCAGTTTCCTCATATGCAGAAACTTAATAATACTTACCTCATTAGGTTGTTTTGAGATTTAAATAAGTTAATATTTGCGCGGTGGTTGGAAATGTATGGCATCTAGTAAAAAACTCTAAGTATTTATTAAATAAACTAATTAAATAAAAAGAAATCCATATAAGGATGACACAGAAATTCACAACTGAACAGATGATTATCTGATCGAAGACAAGGATGCAAGACAAAAATATAGTGGAAGAATATCTTTAATTTGCTAAGAGAAAAACAACTAAAATTATATAACAGAATACTTTCCAAATACAAGGATGAAATAAATTCATTTTTAGGCAAACAAAATCTGAAAGAGTTCATCACAAAGGACCATCATTAAAAGGTATTCCTAAGAGTATTCTTTAAAAAGAAGAAAAACCATTCTAAGGGAAATATCTGAGGTGTGAAAAAGAATGAGAAAATAAAACAATAAAGATGCGAGTAAATCTACGTAGTACATAGTAATGCCTCATGAAATTTAGAAAAAGAATGACAATAGCATGACAACAATAGCACATAGGTTGCAAGGGGATGGTCACCGTTAGAGTTCTGAGCTTCTCTTATTTTTTCAGAGGATAGTAAGAAGATTGATTAACTGATTAGTATGCATGTTAGCATTTCTAGATTACTATAATGTGAGAAAAAGAGTGAAAAGCTTCTAAACTAGTGAAGTAGAAAAATGTAATATGAAAATGTATTTAATTCAAAAGAAGACAGGAAAGAAGAAAATAATTTAAGTGAGAGAAATAGAATTTATAAAAAAAGATGTTAGAAAATCATATGTCAGTTATAATAATAAATATGAATGTCTTAAAAGCTCTAGCTAAAAAATAAAGACTGTCAGACTAGATTTTTAGAAATTCATCTATGTGTTAAGAGACACTGCTGAAAACTAAGGATACAGGCTTGGCGCAGTGGCTCACACCTGTAATCCCAGTACTTTGGGAGGCCGAGGTGGGTGGATCACTTGAGGTCTGAAGTTTCAGACCAGCCTGGCCAACATTGGTGAAATCCCATCTCTACTAAAAATACAAAAATTAGCCGGGCACAGTGGCGTACACCTGTAATTCCCACTACTTGGAAGGCTGAGGCATGAGAATCCAGGAGGTTGCAGTGAGCCAAGATCATGCCAATGCACTCCAACCTGGGTGACAGAGAGAGATTCTGTCTCAAAAAAAAACAAAAAAAACAAAAAAACTAAGGATACAAAGAGACTGAATGCAAATGCAAAAGGATGAAAAAATGGGAAAAATACATGTCAGGCAAATGTTACCTTTGAAAGTAGTGCAGTTATATATTAAAATCAGCAAAATAGACTTTGAGGCAAATAGCATTATTAGAATTAAAGAAATTACCCATAAAAAGATTTACTTATCAGAAAAAATAGCATTCTAAACTTATATGCACCTAATGTCCCCGATCTATAAAAAGCAAAATTGACAGACGTACAGAGAGAAATATATTATTCCATCATGATGGATTTTATCACACTTTCTCAGTAACTAATGGATCAGTCCTGACGGAAAATCAGTAAAGATATTGACGATTTGAACAACACAATTATCTAATGGACATATATGAAATTTCGCATCCAACAACTAGGGAATACACATTTCCCTCAAACACACATAAAACCAATTTTTGTAAATGCTGGCCTTAAACATCCATATATTTAAACACTTAGAAACATATTTTTAAATAATTTATGGGTTATAAAATTAATCACACTGGAAATTAGATATTACTTAGGTTTTGGGAAACAAACCTTGTGTGCCTTCTCAGTCTCTCAACTACCTCCCCTTTGTCTCTTGGTCAGTGGTCCACCACACCAGGTTGCCTCTACACTTTGGACTTCAGTGAAACCCCTCATTGTGGAGTATGGGATCTGGCTTTCTGAGCAACCAATGAAGTCCCTATATCCTGGAAATGTAGGGTATTGAGTATGAATTGGGTATGAATGTTGACTAATGGGAAGTGGGAGATGAAAAAGGCAGCTGGGAAAATAAATTTCTCCTTCTTTCACTCTCCTACAGTTAACTCTGAGGTGAGGTCCCTCATTGCAACCTTTCTAGGGAAATTTAACCCACTGAGTGAACACAGCTGCTGGGTAACAATTGCCTTTTCATGGCTCATGGTGAAGTAGTATGTGGCACAATTGGGCACTGCATCGTATTGCATCAAATGCTACCTTGCCTCATCTCTTTTCTCTCACTTTCACTGCCCTGTGCTTATACTTTCCAAACATGTGAACATCTTAATTATTGTGTCAAGCTCTGCCTTCTAAAGGACCTGGGCTAAGACAACTTAAAAGTGAATGATGGTGAACATGCCACATATAAAAACATTTGAAATGTAGCTAGAACTATCTAAGAGGAAACTTTATGCTTAAAATATCTAGATTAGAAAAGAAGAAAAGGTAAAAATTGATGAGTTAACTATCCAATTAGGAAGTTAGAGAAGGAATAATAAAATAAATCTAAAGAAAATAAAAGGAAAGAAATAACAAAGTTAAAAGGAGTTAGTGAAATGAAAAACAAAGACATAAGTCAATAAGCCCAAAAGTTTGTTCATTTATAAATGCTGCCGGGCACGTTGGTACTCGTCTATAGCCCCAGGTACTCAGGAGGCTCTGAGGCAGAAGGATCGCTTGAACCCAGGAGATCTGGGTTGTAGTGTGCCAGGCTGATAGGATGTCCACATTAAGTTCAGCATCAGTATGGTGATCTCCAGGGAGCAGGGGACCACCTGGTTGCCTAAAGAGGTGTGAACTGGCCCAGGTTGGAAATAGAGCAGATCCAAACTCCCACGTGCTGATCAGTAGTGGAATCGTGCCTGTGAGAGGCTGGGCGCCATGGCTCACACCTGTAATCCCAGCACTTTGGGAGGCCGAGGCGGGTGGATCAAGAGGTCAGGAGTTCAAGACCAGCCTGACCAACATGGTGAAACCCCATCTCCACTAAAAACATAAAAAACTGGCCAGGCGTGGTGGTGGGCACCTGTAATCCCAGCTACTCTGGAGGCTGAGGCAGGAGAATCTTTGAACCCAGAAGGCAGAGGTTGCAGTGAGCCAAGATCGCACCACTGCACTCCAGCCTGGGCGACAGTGCGAGACTCCATCTCAAAAAAAAAAAAAGAAAGAAAGAAATCGTGCCTATGAATAGCCACTGCACTCCAGCCACACAGCATAGCAAGATTTCATCTCTGTTTAAAAAACAATTAATTAATTAATTAATAATAAATATAAATACTTTAGAAAAGTCTGTGATAGAATGATCAAGAAAAATAGAAAAGGAACAAATAAATGAGTAATGAAGAGAGGGACAAAACTGTAGCAAAGATTTAAAAAATAGTAAGCAAGTATTTTAAGTAAATCTTGTGTCAACACATTTGAAAACCTATGTGGAAATAATGATTTTCTGGTTATAACTTCAATACTGACTCAAAAAGAAATAGGAAACTGGAACAGAAGTTAAATCGGGACTTTTGATTCTCATTGGCGAACTGCAGCCACCTAAAGAAAGATCTCTACAGACATCCTCCAAAAACTATGCAGATTAATGATGAGAACAAATAAGATTACTCTTAACCCACATCTATATTGGAAGATAATTTACATATATGTGGCTATAAATCTCCGCAAGGAGCAGACCCAGCTTTAGAGCCCCCTTTGGAGTGGAGAATCAAGCAGGGATTTTGTGTAAGAAAAGTGCAACAAGATCCAAGCAGTAGCAGAAAATAAATAACTGTCCCCAGAAGCTGGGCACGGTGGCTCATGCCTGTAATCCCAGAACTTTGGGAGGCCAAGGTGGGCGGATCACGAAGTCAGGAGTTCGAGACCAGTCTGGCCAGCATGGTGAAACCCTGTCTCTACTAAAAATACAAAAATTAGCTCGGTGTGGTGGTGCGCTCCTGTAATCCCAGCTACTCAGCAGGCTGAGGCAAGAGAATTGCTTGAACCCAGGAGGCGGAGGTTGCAGTGAGCTGAGATAGTACCATTGCACTCCAGCCTGGGTGACAGAGCAAGACTCCATCTCAAAAAATAATAAATAAATACATACATACATACATACATAAAAACAGTCCCCAGAGTACAGCATCAGAAGAAGAGCCTTCCATCCTAGTAGAGAAATATTGACAATACATTTGAGACTAAGTAAATCTGAGCAAAACAAAGAGCCTTAGAAAGTGTGTGTATCTGAATTAAGTGTCATCAGGTACAGTATCACGAATCACTAGCATGCCCTTTCTCTCTCTCTCTCTGTGTCACACAAACACACACACACGCACACACACACACACACACAATTCATTAAAGAAACTGAACTTCATTATATCATCAGAAGAGGGCACTGTTGAATTTGAAAATCCAGTAAAGCCTGCTGTCAGCCTGGGTTCCCACAAAAGCAGCTTGAGAACAAGGCTTGCATGCAGAGAATTTATTTTGAGAAGTGATCTCAAGGAATAGGCATGAAGGACTAGAGGAAAGATGAAAAGAAGGAGGGAAAAAGCAAACCAAGTGTGCATTATTGCGCTAATTATTGTTGTAGGCAACTAGGGCTCAGTCTTGCTGGGAACCCTCTGTAGAGCCATGGAGAATGCAGCATTGTCTGCCCTAGGGACAGAGACGAGCATTTAATCCGCTGGTTCCCTCCCCCATTGGTTCATGTGCAGCCATGGAGGTGGACTGCTTGCATCTCCTTTCAAGAAATAATTTGCTACTTAATTAACTGCAAGAAGGGCGCTTATCTGAAAGCCTTCAGCTGAGTGCCTTCAGGATATGCCGCAGCTTTTGAACCAAAGCCATGCTCTTCTGCGGCAGCACCAGTTAATGGGTGAGCTTGGTGGGAGTCCCAGGGCTTTGTCATTTCTGCTCAACATGGGCAATCGTTGTTCCAAAGCTCCGTGTTAAGACTGTGACAGATCTGCCTCACCATTTGAGGCTCACCCCGCCCAACCCTGTGTGTGTCCTTGCCTGTTTTCTTTCACAGGTGTCTGAACTGCATTGTGGTCTGAAGAATTTTCCTACCCAGTCCTGCTTCTCTCCCCCTAGCCCACCTTCTTTTAACCTTTCATGAGAGTTATATCCAAATAAACCACTTGCACTCCTACCTCCCTCTCAGCATCTGCTTCCTGGAAGACTCAATTGATACAGTCAAGGATTACCTAATGGGGGTTAACTCCCTCATACTTCCAGATTTACAAATGCCTCAGAATGGTTGCATAGGCTGTGGGCATATCACATGGCAGTGCCAGAGAAACTCCAGGAAGAGTATGCAAGCTAGGTATGCAACACTAGACGTATGCAATGCAGTGGAAGCCAGATGTGGTCAGTTTATTCCTGTGCCTGGCTGGTCACCTCAGCAATGACTGGCATAAAAAGGGTGAGTTGGGAAGATGTGAGGCCAGAGTCAAGAGGTGTCCAATACAACCAAAAAAAAAAAAAAAAAGGCGAGAGAGAGAGAGAGACAGGGTTTCACTTTGTCACCCAGGGTGGAATACAATGGC
Source organism: Gorilla gorilla gorilla (assembly GCF_029281585.2). Lineage (NCBI taxonomy): Eukaryota > Metazoa > Chordata > Mammalia > Primates > Hominidae > Gorilla > Gorilla gorilla. The sequence continues at coordinate 120,010,999 of NC_073224.2, forward strand.
GTGATCATGGTTCATTGTAACCTCGAACTCCTGGGCTCGTGGCATCCTCCTTCCTGCCTCAGCCTCTCAAGTAACCAGGACTACAGGAGCCCACCACCATGCCTGGTAAATTAAAAAACAAATTGGTAGAGATGGGGTCTCGGCTGTGTTGCCCAGGCTGGTCTCGAACTTGTGACCTCAAGCGATCCTCCTGCCTCAGCCTTCCAAAGTGTTGGGATTATACAGGCATGAGCCACCATGCCTGGCCCAACAAACTACCCTTTGTGTTTCAGATTCCTGCCTAACAGTATGTCCAAGCTGTTACAGAGCCGTCAGCAGCCAGACTTAACACACAGATGTAGCAAATAAACTAGAGTGTTCATTGCTGCAACTGGTGCCCAAGCTATAACTTATATTCATCCTGCCCCCACCCCCACCACCCCCAGATGTCCCTTTTCCTCAACTGGCACCTCAATGGGTCTAGTTTGCGTGCCTGGTGTGGTGCTTCAGACCTTAATCTCTGAGGGGTGCTTGCTGGGCCATAAAAAGGATATCCCTGGGTTCCAGATGTACTTCTATTGTGTAGCAGAAACCCTAGCTCTTCACGGTAGCTAGGGCCAACCACCCCTACCAATACTGCAACTTCTTTCTTTGCCTGCTGCTCCACTGACACGAGGATCCCAAAATGAGATAGTGGTTATAAAGCTTCATTTTCAGTGGAGCCTTGTGTCTCCCAGTGGCATGCACGGAATCTTTCCTACCTCTCCATCCCTCAGTAAACAGCCAGCCAGGGCAGCAAAATGTCAGCCACCTCTCTTTGCAGAAAAATACTTCCCTTATGTCTAAGACTGGCATTCTTTGGGCTGCTCAAATTTAACTTGAGAGTAAGGGAACCCCACCACATTGGCGAGAGGAGGAGAAACTCTAGTGTTCTCTACTCCTATTGGTTCCCTTTTAGGGTCTCCTTCCTTCCTCAAGGACTCACTACTTTCTTTTTACAGTCCTGAGGTGGGTGGGGAATCTGGATCATCTCAGCCACCCCTCAGCAAACCCTAAGATGGGCCCAGTGCCTCTCTTTAGAATGAGGTAGTATTTATCATCTACTGTTTTTAGTTTTGAGGCTTCAGCACAAATTCTGAGATGACCAGAAATGTCCAGTTTAAAATGAAAAGATGTTCAACCTCACTGTAGTCATAGCAATGTAATAAGCAATAAAGAAATGTCATTTTTGACTCATATGGTTGGCAGAAATTAATAAGAGCAATAACAACCAGTGTTGGGCAGGACCTAGAGCAACTCTACAAAAGGCCAATAAGATGCAGTTATGATTTTTTTCTTTTCTTTTTTTCATACAGAGAAAAAAGGCTTTTGTACCTGGAAAATACCAATTTTAGTTCATTTTTAAAGGGTGATATGCAATATATTAAAGTTTTTATTTTAAAACCTAGATTATCTTAAACCCTTAAGTTAAACCTACAAATTTTCTTGTTCTATTTGCAGATTTATCAATAAAAATAATTTTAAAATCATTGATACTGGCTCTTTGATCAGTGTTCAACTAACTTAAATTTAATGGTTTAAATCCTTCTTAAACACTGACTTCACTTCTTAAAAAAAATCATATTTTCTTAGACATTTACAACTACAACCACAACCACAAATTTAACATATCAGATTTTTCCAGGCAAATGAAACCCCTGTTGTGGCAGACTTAACGAGCAAAATTATTCTCAGCAATTATGCTATTTTTGCAAATTAATAAATCAATCTTGTAACATGGTAAATCAGATTCTCTTACCCATTTCAAACATTATGAAAACAGGAAAGCAAACAAAGCACATACAAAGCAGAGCAATGAAATTTTAACAATTTTGAAACTTATTACAAATCCCATATAATCCAACCCACTCAGAAGAAATCCACATCCACTTTTTCATTATCTCTATACTTATTTGTGTACCCATCCAGGGTTATAAATCACTCCCCTAAGCTAGGGAAAAAAATCGCAATCTCCGCAGAGTGATCCAATCCAAGATGCAGGTTAAAAAGATGGCTAATTTTACTGCCTGGTGTGACAGATGCAATATCTGCGCCCTGTCTCTCTATTATTTGCCTACCTGTCTTATCGCTCACTTTTTCTACAATGTCATGTTTCTACAATGCCGTGCTGATGCACCCAGATGGGGTGATCATGTAAGCTAATGAGGCCTCATTCATAGTCATGGGCTGGCAAGTTTACACATCCCCAATTCGTAGTGTCTAACCTCTCTTGTGCACCAAACACCTAAAGGAAAATCCCATGCCAGCACACCCCTTTAGAGTGCTTCTTCCCATTTAGATGAACAAGCTTCCATGGGAGGCTTTTTTATTTCTAAAATTTGACTCTTGGTTCAAAAACAAGTCCTTTTATGGTCAGCCAAGGAGGGCTAGGGTAGTGTAACATTTTCATAAATGAATCTTTTGGGAACAAAGCTCTTTCATTTCAGTTAGCTATGGTTGAAACTCATGCATGAACACGTACACCTCATAAATTATGTTGGCACATCATTTAGGTTAGCAACAAATTCTTCACTTCTCCCTTCCCTGTTCATCCGAGGTGCAGTCACTGATACCCTCCTCCTGGCTCCATTTCTTCCTCGTTCCTCCACCTTCCTGTCTGCCTTTTGGGAGGCTGAGAATATGTATTCTTACATGGACCCAAAACTTGGCCACCAGGGATGAGCCTGCACAGGCCCAATTAACAACCTCATCCTACTGCTGTCTTGCTGGTCTGTCCGGATGTCTAGGCTTCAGTCTCCACTGTCTACAATACACTCCCCTATAACTGAATCCCTCCCTATTATGCTTTGAGTGTGTTCCCCAAATTTCATGTATTGCAAACTCAATCCCCAATGTACCATATTGGAAGGTGGGAATTTTGAGAGATGACTGGGTCATGAGGGCTCTGCTCTCATGAATGGATTAGTCTATTCACTGATTAATGGATTAAAGAGTTAATGAATTAATGAGTTATCATAGGAGTGGGACTGGCGGCTTTATAAAAAGTAGAAGAGAGATCTCTTGCCATGTAATACTTTGCACCGCCTCTAGACTCTAAAGAGTCCCTTATCAGATGCCAGGTCATGCCCTTGGACTTCCCAGCCTCCAGAAATGTAAGAAATAAATTCCTTTTCTTTATAAATTACCCAGTTTCAAGTGTTCTGTTAAAAGCAACAAAAAATGGATGAAGACACTCTAGCAGCCCCTCGTTGAAGGTGTGATGGGCTTTCAGGTAGGGAGACAGTCCCTTTAGGAAAGGCAGGGAATTCTCTCAGGAAGATGGAGCTTTTGGGTTTGAGCTACAAAATGAACAGGTTCTAGAGTTGCTGGGACAGCCAGGCCCCTACAGGGCAAGGCTGGGATACTGACTCTCAGAGCAGCCCTGAGCAGCTCTATAAAGCCCACCTCCCCTCCACTCTGAAGAGCATGTCCCATGTCCTTCCAGGTGTGCACTCACCCCTCCTCTTTAATGCTTGCCTTTGTGAGTTCTAACTCTTAGGATCTTTCCCCTGCTTCCTTAGGTAGATGCCTAAGAGATGAACCCACACAAATAATTGCTAGTTTGAGGCGCTACTTCTTCTAAATGTATCTAATCTTCATAAGATATGCACAAAGCCATAGTGTGCCAGACCTTAGGTTTTCTTGTCCAACCCCTTCTCTGTGGACAGGAAAATGAATTCAAAATAGGAGAATCACCTGCAAAAGGGCACAGTAGGAAGGGGTGGAGCCTGATGTGAAAAGCTGGAGCCTATTTAGAGCCTGGCATTTCATTTCTAGGGTCTTCTCTACCCGCTCCTAAAACCATACCTACATGTGAAAAAGAATGAACGGTCCCCCAGATACTGCCCTGCCTCACTGTGTCTATTTTTTATTTCCAGACCTCTCCCCTGCATGCCAGACTTACATATCTATCTGTCTACTTGACTGTTCCTCTTGGGTATCAAACCTCACATGTCTAAAACTAACCCGAATCTCTTCTCCTCTCCAAACTTGCTCCTCCCATAGTCTTCCTTATTTCAGTAAATGGCAAGTCTGTCCTTCCAGCCTCTCAAGCCAAACAACTTAATCATCCTTGTCTTTCTCTCACACACCGTTTTCTAGCCATCAGCATATCCTTCAGCTCCACTTTCTATGTGGAGCCTGATCTGTTATGACAGAGGCCACAGCTTCCTTTCCTTATATTGCAATCGCTTCCTAAACGGCTTTCTTGCTTCTTCCCCCTCCCTGCTTCTCCCCACTTCCTTGCATCTCCCCGCTCCCTGCAGTCAATACCCCACATAGCACCTGGGGTGGAAGGAGGACCAGGTCTCTCCCCTCTCATAATGCTTCTATGGCTCCCATATCAGGCAAAAGCTGTGGTTCTTACCATGGCCTACAAGTCCTGCATGACACATAGCATCCTCTGGGGCTGCCTCCCACCCTCAGCCTCCACCTCATCTTCTACCACTCCCCACTCGCTCACTCTGCTCCACTGCCCTGACCTCCATGCTGTTCCTCAAACTTGCCAAGCAAGGTACAGACTCAAGACCTTTGTGTGAGTCTTCCCTCTTCTGCAACTCTCTCCCCAGATGTCTAAGGCTCACCCCCTTGCTTCCTTCAGGCTCTGCTCCAACCTCATCTCATGGAAGAGGTCTTCTTGACGCCCCATAGAACATTGTAATAGTGGCCCATCTTCCCCTCACTCCCTTTCCCTTTGCTTTATTGTTCTCCAAACCATTCACCATCTGACACATTTTATATTTACTTGTTGGCTTACTTATTTATTTTCTATCACTTTGCTCTAGAACATGAACGCCATGATGGCAGGGAATTTGCTTTGTTTACTGCTGAACATTTCCCAGCATGTAGAACAGCACCTGGCACTTACTAGATGCGCAATAAACATCTGGTGAATGAACAAAGGAGTGATTCTGTGGCAGACACTGTGGGAAGCATTTTATGTTCATTATTTTATTTCACCCTCACAACAAACTTGTAAGATGAATATCACATTTTTCTGATGAGGAAGTGAATAATCAGAACGATTCAAAACTACAAATAAAAGGTTCACAGTGCTCATTGCTGATAACTGGTAGAGTCAGGATTTGAAATCAGTTCTGATTCAATTATTTATCCATTTTTTAAAATAGAAGAAGGCATTGCAGGAATTATTCTATTATTTATTCTAATATAAAGCCAAACCAATGGAATCAAACACATTATTCTTCCTAAAAATATTTGCATTTTATTTATTTTTACTTTCTTTTCTTTTGTTACCCAGGCTGGAGTGCACTGGCCTGGTCACAGCTCACTGCAGCCTCAACCTTCTGGACTCAAGCCATCCTCCTGCCTCAGCCTCCCAAGTACCTAGGACTACATGCACGCACCACTACACCAGGTAATTTTTATTTTTGGTAGGGATGGGATCTCACTATGTTGCCTAGGCTGGTCTCAAACTCCTAGGCTCAAGTAATCTTCCTGCCTCCATCTCCCAAAGTGCTGGGATTATAGGTGTTAGCCACCATGCCCAGACAGTGTTTGCATTTTAAAAGATAGTATGGAGAATATGATAGTGTTGAATCCTTGATGGTGGAATTTCATACATTCAGCAGTAGACCTTCCCCAAACCTTCAAACCGTATCACATAGGTGCCTCCATCCTCTCTCTGCTCACTCCATCTGCAGCACAGGGTGCCTCACCATGCCCCTTTTCATACAGTCATACCGGAGGAGCATTCCTCTCCTGTACAACATCAGTGGTCACCTAGGTAATGAGTAGAACCCTGGATCTGTACTCAGAACACCTGGATTTGAGCTCCTCTCTACAGCATACTCACCGGCTGACTTGGACAAGACATGACACTCCTTTGAACCCAGCCTTGCTCTGTCGCTTTGTAGGGTGGTTATAGGCTCAAAAGAGGACACCTCAGCAAGTGCTTTCCAAACTGCTGTCACAACGTGTGCTGTCACAACGTGTGCTGTCACAACGTGTGCTGTCACGATTACCCTCGATGCTAATTCTGTCTCACTTGGAGCTAGACATTTGCATTTTACCTGAAAACCTTAGTGCTGACAGAGACACATCTCTCCAAGCCTGTTCTAAATTGTAATAAGATCAGCAATTCCATTTTATCTGCTTCTCCTCTCCTCTTGTGCCCTCTGAGCTGTCTCACACCTTTGCTGTCATTCATACCCACACCGTTTCTTTTATTTCACACACACGATGCACATAGTTGCTCGTGCTCTTGGACACACCCAAATGCACAGAGGTTTTCTTCCCCATCCTGAGTTTTGGACGTGCAGAACTGCCAAGAGAAGGTGTCCTTGTGGGAGAAGGGCAGAACAATTAAGGAAACACCTCAAAGAAGGTAATAACAGCAGGAAAGGGAGCCTGTGTTTGAGGAATGGCTAGCAGGCTGGGGCATCTTTACTGTGTATGGTGGAGGTGGACGGGTGGGAGAGTGCTGGGGAAAGCACAGCTGTGAAGGTAGAGCCAGGTGGTCCTTGATCCTGCATGCAGTGAACTGTGGCTGTATTCATCTGTTTTCATGCTGCTGATGAAGACATACCCAAGACTGGGTAATTTGTAAAGAAAAAGACATTTAATGGACTCACAGTTCCATGTGGCTGGGGAGGCCTCACAATCATGGCAGAAGGTGAAAGGCACATCTTACATGGCAGCAGACAAGAGAGAAAATGAGAGCCAAGTGAAAGGGGTTTCCCCTTATAAAACCATCAGCTCTCATGAGACTTATTCACCACCACAAGAACAGTCTGGGGGAAACCGCCCCCATGATTCTATTATCTCCTACCAGGTCCCTCCCACAACACATGGGAATTCTGGGAGCTACTACAGCTCAAGAAAAGATTTGGGTGGGGACACAGCCAAACCATACTAGTGGCAGAAGGTCTCATCACAGTCATCTCACAGTCCTTCCTCACTTTGTGTCGGGGGCCACTCCTGATCAGGGGTATTTCAGAAATCCATTCATTCAGGGTTTTTATTCTTGGTTGCTGGATGTATTCTTGCCTCTGATAGAGGTGTGTGTCTTGATGACCCTTGCGCTCTTGGTGGGGCGGGTCTCTATTTCCCATGCTCTCTCACCTCCCAGGAACCTCAGGCTTTCTCCATGGCTTCCTGCTCCCCCATCCTAATGAAGACCGTCTTCATTATAGCTGAGGTGTCCCAGCCTCATCACCTGCCAGTCAAGGAACAAGACCTCTCTGAGAGCTTAGCTTCCTGTGTGTAAAATGAAAAACTCACCTCTACTGGTCATTGAGAACAAAGAGAGAATCCCATGATAAGAAAATGGGACTTCTTTTCAGGATGAAGAAAGTGGGAAAGAATGATGCTCCCACTCTACAATAAGGAAAAGCTGGATAAGCTACAAAGTTACAGGTTTTATGGAGCCCATGAGAGACAGGCACCAAGTAAACCAAATTCCAGAGAGGGACGAGACCCTTGAAAGCAAGATCAGACACATACAGTCCCTCCTTTGGCAGAGCATGGGAGAAAGACATGGCTGCCAAACAAGCGAGTAAGAAAAAGCAAACTAATATATTAGCAAATTCTTAGGGGCCCAGGATGGACCAGCATGTCAGCTTGGAATGGCTGGGGGCTTTGGACACAAGGAGAGCTTGTTCTCCCTGGCAAGCTCTTCTTCATGAGCCTCAAAGATTGGGGGCAGGCAGAGACTGGTGAGAGCCTCCTCACTTGCAGGGGAAGGGGGATGGTATAAGCAATGAATAGCTGGGGGACAGGCACACAGCCTGCTTACTTACTTCTCTGGACTCTTTTCTTCTATGAAACAAAAAAGCATGATGCCACTTGGGAACAGGTAGTGAGCCGTTTAGAACCATGACTTTTTGGAAAATAATAAAGTAAAACCCATCTTTCTCTGGAGAAGGTAGGAAACCATTTCCCAGGACGTGGGCAAAGAGTCATTGTTGCTGGAAGAGTAGAAGCAAAAAGCCCTTTACTCCTAGGGAAGGCAGGAAACATTTTGGGTCCAGAATCCTATGCTGACACCAAGAATAGTACTGCACAGCTGGGACGTGGCAGTCCATTTCCACCCAAGACTAACAACAAATACAAAACAGAGTTTCCCTACCACAATGAGGAGTGCAGGAACATGAATAAAGCCTCATCCCTAGTCCCAGGTGCTCAGGGTCTACCTAAGACTGAGGCCAGTCCAGGACAAGAGAACATCTCCTGCCATACCATGAGCCTAGCACTGAGTAACAAGACCTCTACTGTTGAGGACAGGCGAGTAGCAGTAAGAGAGACTCCCTTCTGTGGCGTAAGCACTCAAGAACAGTGAAACGTTTAGGGGGAAGCAGAAACACCAGGAGAAACTCACTAGCACCCCAGACCCACACTAAGCAGATGGTAATGGCATCCTACTGCTAGAAGAATTTGAAGCTCAAACCAGCTCAACTCCTGATTAGTCTAGCTCAACTCCCATCTCCCATTCCTACATACACACTAATGGCCTAAGAGTAGAAGAGGCATTTCTATTTCCAGGTGTGCAGGACAGGTCCCCAAATGACCTTGGTTAACCCAGCTCTTCCTCCTCTTGCTTGCCATTTGGAACAATGTTCTGAGAAAGCAATATGCTGAGATAAGAAGTACCTGTCCAGAATAGCTTGGGCTTTGTCCTCATTTCTCCTAGAACAGGATGTCCTACAACACTTGTGCACAGTGATCCAGGTTTCCCCTGGGGAGTGAAACCCAGAATGCCATGATTTTGGAGTCCCTTAGCTTTGGTACAAAGTGGGACACATGCAGATAAGACTCCATCTGCTGTGGACAGCTTTCCTGAGCCTTGGAGGACTGGCTCACCATGGATCCTAGGCTTCTGTTGATTCTTGCTGCCTATTGGTGAGTAACAAGTTGCTTTCTCTGACTTGTGTGGGTTTTCTACCTTGCCAGACTCATACTCTGGTAGCTGGGTTTGTGCAAAACCTCCTGCCAGGTCTATGAATCTCAACAAGTTATAAATATTATTTACCTCAGTTTCTACTGTTATCCTACACATGATGTATAGCATTCAACAAAAAAAATTGTAAGACAGACAAAATTGCAAGAGAAAACAACCTATCTTCAAGAGGTAAAGGAATCAACAAAACCAGAATCAGAGAAATCCAGACATTGGAACTATCAGACAGAAATTTTAACCTAACTAAACAATATGTTAAAGGCTCCATGGGAAAATATAAATGCATGAACTGGAAATTTCAGCAGAAAAATGGAAATGAGAGAAAATGTCTGCTAGAAATTAAAACCATGATATCAGGGATGAATTCCTCTCACAAGCCGATGAGTAAAGTAGACACAGCTGAGAAAAGAAACAGCAAACTTGAAAGCAGGTCAATAGAAACTATTAAAACTAAAACACAAAGAGATAAATGAATGAAAAAAAAAAGATCAAAGTATTTAAAGCTATAGGACAATATCAAATGGCCTAACATGTATGTAATTTGAATCCTAGAAGAAGAGAAAGAGGACAAAGTGGAAGAAATATTTAAAGACATAATAATTTTTTTAAAAAAATGAAATACATGAAACAACAGATCTAAGAGATACAGAGAACCCCAAGCAGTAGATGCACTTTTAAAACACCTAAACACATCATTGCCAAACTGCTAAATACCAAAGACGAAGAGAACATCTTGAAGGCAGCCAGAGAAAATAAACACATATAGAGAAACAAAGATTAGAAATACAACAACCTTCTTGTACGAAGCTATACAAGCCAGAAAAAAAAATGAAGTGATATCTTTTAAAAATTGAGGAAAAAATCCCTTTCAGTCAAGAATTTTGTACCCAGAAAAAAATATCGCAAGAATGAAGGTAAGATAATGACTTTTTTAGACAAACAAGATCTGGAATAATTAATTTCAGGCAGACTTGGTTCTAGAAGAAATGTTAAGTTATAAGTTCTTTATGTAAAAGGAATATGATAACCAAATTGAAACTTGAATATAATCAAGGAATGGAGGAGCACAAAAAGGTAAACATTAAGATAAATATAAAAGACATTCTATTTGTTGATTGCATTATGAGATATTTGGCTAACTAAAGATAAAAAGCATAACAATGCATTGTACAGTTTGTAAAATAAAGTAAACTATATGACAAAAACAGCACAAAATAATTGGAAAGAGAGATTGTAAATATATTGTTGTTTCTTATACTACATATGAACTGGTATAATACTATTGAAAGAAAGGTAAGATAAAAAATGTATATTAGCTACCCAAGGCCAACCACTGAAAAAGTTAAAAAGGAGTATAACTAAATGAACTAATAATAGATATAAAATGAAATCAAAGAAATAACTAATACAACCAAAGGCAGGAAAAGAACAAATCAAACAAAGGAAAATAATAGCAATGTGGTAATGTAAAGCCAACCACATCTATAATTAATGTTAAATGATCTAGGACATCTGTTTTTAACCAAGACAGAATAATAGTGACCACATTTACACTCCTGCCAGAAACCAAGAAACTGGACAAAATATGCAAAATGATTATTTTCAGGACCCTGAACATTAGTCAACAAAAGACAGTGATTCCTGAGAGATAGAGAACAAACAAAGTGAGACCTATGATTGCCCAGGTATACTCCTTTGGGAGAGTTCCTGGCTCTGGTTCAGGGAAAGCAAACCCAGAAAAAGCCTAGAATACTATCTGATGAGGAGACAGAGCTGAGAGTCCAGGGAAACTAAGGTAGCTAGAGTTTTCAGTAGAGAGTACCAGAAAGTCAACAACTGCAGAGGGAGAAAACTGAGATCTGCAGAGGGTCTCTCTCAAGTATTCCACAGGATACTGATCAGTGCATGGGTGAGGGGAAACAATCTGAGACTGAGGAAAGAACTACCCAAAAGGATTAGAGGAAACAGTACATGGCATTCACACTGACTAGGAATAGTACCTAATCATACCAGCCAGGCTGGAAAACCTCACAATTCAGGGGGCATTGGGTAGAGTACTCCAAAAGATCTTCCTCAGTGTTTAGAAATAATGAGCCATAGTCTAAATATGACTCAGGTCCCACCTAACATATCTTAAAAGCAATACCTGAAAGGATCTGTTTCCAAGTAACTTAATTGCATCCCTGAACAAAGCTCAAGAACATTTATAGAAATACAAAAATATCCAGCACACAAGGTAAAATTAACAATGTCTAGCATCCAGTAAAAGATTACAAAACATGAAAAGCAGGAAAATATTAACTAAAATAAGCGGGTAAATAAATAATCTGAAAATGACACAGAATTAATAGTGATGTTAAACTTAGCAGTCAAAGGCATTAAAATAGTTATTCCAAAAAATTAAGTAAAAACATGGATGATATAAAAGAGACCAAAATAAAACTTACTTTAAGGATTAAAAATTACAATGTCTGAAATTTAAAAAAAAACATTGAATGGGATTAACAACTGATTAGACATTGCAGAAGATGCATAAACTTGCTGGTGATTAATACATTCAGATTTTTTAAGTCTAAAAATTTATTTACTTTGCCTTCATTTTTGAAAGATATTTTCAATGGATATAAAAGTATATTGTATAGAATGCCAAACTGACATTTTTTCTTTCAGTACTTTAAAGATGTTACTCCATTGTCTTCATGCTGGCATTGTTTCTGATGATCAATTTGCTGTTATTCTTCTCTTAGTTCTTCTGTATGTAATGTCTCCATTCCCTGTGCCCCTCATCCCCCCAAATGTTTTTCCCTCTGTTACTGGCTTTGAGCAATTTGATGTTGATGGATTTGGGGGTCATTTTCTTCAAGTTTCACTGAGTTTCTTGAATCTGAGAGTTTATCATTTTCATGATATTTGGAAAGTTGGGAGCCATTATTTCTTCATGTATTTTTTCTATCCCCCTCCTGGGAAACCCCTAGTACATGTATATTATACCCATGACTTACTGATGCCCTGTTCACTTTTCAATTTTTTTCTATGTCTCTTTTTTTTTTGAGACACAGTCTCACTCTGTTGCCCAGGCTGGAGGGCAGTGGTGCAATCTTGGCTCACTGCAACCTCTGCCTCCCATGTTCAAGCAATTCTCCTGCCTCAGCCTCCTGAGGAGCTGGGACTACAGGCACCTGCCACCACAGCCAGCTAATTTTTGTATTTTTTAATGGGGTTTAACCATGTTGGCCAGGCTGGTGTTGAACTCCTGACCTCGTGATCTGCCCACCTCAGCCTCCCAAAGTGCGGGATTACAGGTGTGAACCACCGTGCCTGGCCTTCTCTGTGTTTCATTTTGGATAGTATCTATTGCTATGTCCTCAAGTTTATTAATTTTTTTTCTGCAATGTCTTACCTTTTGTTAATCCTATCTAGTGTAATTTTTATTTCAGAAATTATAATTTTCATCTCTAGAAGCTCAACTTGGATTTTTTTGCTTGTTTGACACTGTGCAACCCCCTTCGCTACACACAGCCCATGGGAAGGAGGCTGGGCAATGGTTCAAGGCTGAAGTTTACACTGGCATGGGTACGCTATGAGGCCCACAGAGAAGGGCCCCCAGTGAACCCATTACCACGCTCTTGGGTTTGTTTTATGTCTTTCATTTCTCTACTTATCATGTTTAATCTTTCACCTAAGTTTCTCAATATATGAGATACAACTTAAGATGACCATTTTGATGTTGTTTTTCTGCTTCTATCATCTATGTCAGTTTTGTGAGTTTCAGTTGATATATTGTCCTCCCTGTTATGGCTCACTTTCTCCTGTATACTTCTTTATATGTTTGGTAATTTTTATAGGATCTCAGTCATTGTAAATTTGCTTTATTGGGTGACAGATATTTGTGCATTTCATAAATATCCTTGAACTTTGTTCTGTAATACAGAGTTATTAGAAAGAATTTGACACTTTCAGGTCTTGCTTCTAAGCTTTGTTTGGCACAACCTGAGCAATGTTTCAACTAGGGGGCTTTTTGTCCCACTACTGAGGGAATACCTTTCTGATTACACTACCCAGTGCTCCACGAACTGAGGTTTTTCAGCCTGGCTGGTCATAACAGGCACTATTTACATTCCTGTGTGAGTTCTAGGTACTGTTCCCTCTTATCCATTCAGAGGATTCTTTTCTCACACATCTGCACTCAACAGGACTCAGCTGAATGCTTGAGGGGATTCGCTGTGGATTTCCAGGGTTTTCTCTCTCTGCAGCCCTCTCATCTCAGTTACTCTGTCCTGCAAACTCTAGTCTCCTTGGCCTCCCTGAGATCCTAGGCCTCCCTGAGATCCTAGGCCTCCCTCTTCAAGGCAAGGAGATCAATAGTCTCTGCTTGGGTTTCCTCTCCCTGTACAACCTAAAAATTCCTTCTAGACAGCAAGCTGTGACAACTGTAGGGAATACCTAATTTGTTTTCAGTCTCTCAGGAATCATGGTCTTCTGTTACCTGATGTCCAATTTCTTGAATCCTGTTGTTTCCTATATTTTGTCCTAATTCATAGTTATTTCAGGTGGGAGAATAAATCTGGCCCTGTTAGTCTATTGTGGCCCTCATGTTTTTTTAAAAAAACATTTAAAACAAAGTACATGTTTGAAGACTGTATTGTTAAACTTAAAAATATAAAAATATTAAGATCCAAACTTAAAGTCATTTGTAATCAAAATTAAGAACTTTGTTATATTCTGTAACTTACAATTTATTTGTCTTTCATATTTTCACCTGGGAGGGGAGGAAACAAACAAATAATGCTGCAGAGGAATTTTTTTTTTTTAAGAAAAGGATAGGTAGAAAAGTGGTGGTGAGGATTGGACAGTGATCATTAATTAGGGAAAGAAAGAGGAATAAAGAAACAACAAAAAGAAATCTGCTGGGCAGGGTGGCTCACGCTTGTAATCCCAGCACTTTGGGAGGCCAAGGAGGGTGGATCACCTGAGGTCAGGAATTTGAGACCAGCCTGGCCAACACAGTAAAACCCCATCTCTACTAAAAATACAAAAAATTAACTGGATGTGTTGGTGGGCACCTGTAATCCCAGCTACTCAGGAGGCTGAGGCAGGAGAATCACTTGAACCTGGGATGTGGAGGTTGCAGTGAGCCAAGAACATGCCACTGCACTCCAGCCTTGGCAGCAAGAGCAAAACTGCATCTCAAAAACAAACCAAAAAAAAAAAAAAAAAAAAGAAAGAAAAGAAGAAAGAAATCTGATGGGCATGGTGGCACATACCTATAGTCATAGCTACTTGAGAGGCTGGCGGGGAGAAGTTTGAACCAACCTGGGCAACATAGCAAGACCCCATCTCTTTCAAACAAAAAAAGAAAGAAAGAAAAGAAAAAGAAAAGAGATTTGTCTTAGTTATCTACAAATAGTGTGGTAGGAAAGTCCTGAGCTGCGAACCAGAAGACCTGAGTTTAGCCTGTCTTGTGACATTGGTAAAGTTATTTAACCTACTTGATTTTGGAAATTACCATTAAATAAGTAATAGATAAAAAATGACTATTACAATGCCTGACACATTGTAAAAACACAATAAATATTAATTGCTTCTGTCTGTTCATTTATATAGTTCACAAATCAGCAAAGATTGAATACAAACCCTTTTTTAAAATGTAGGTTTTATGGGGGGCATGGTGGCTCACACCTGCAATCCTAACACTTAGGGAGGCCAAGGGGGGCGGATCACCTAAGGTCAAGAGTTCAAAACCAGCCTGGCCAACTAGGTAAAACCCCGTGTCTATTAAAAATACAAAAATTAGCTGGGTGTGGTGGTGCATCCCTGTAATCCCAGCTACTTGGGAGGCTGAGGGCAGGAGAATTGCTTGAACCTGAGAGGCAGAGGTTGCAGTAAGCCGAAATCACGCCACTGCACTCCAGCCTGGGCAACACAGCGAGACTCATCTTAAAAAAAAAAAAAAAAAGTAGGTTTTATTATACTGGGGTATGGTGAGGCCAACAGATCAGGAGACAATTGCCATTGAAAAGATAGTTGGTTCCTCATAGTTCCTAAGGGGAGAATGCATGCCATGCTGTGCAAGGCCACACAGGGATGCACCACAGTCGGCTGAGAGGCAGACAGAGCAGGCAGGAAAGGTGGGCAAGAGCTTTTATTGTGGTCCCTATGGGAAGAAACAGGCCAAGCAGGGTAAGCAGGCTTAGGATTGGCTAGTTTAAATAACATCAGCAGGCTCTGGGGTGTAAGGACTGTCTCTATTTTTCTGGTATCTGACCCTGGAGTGATTTGGGCAGGGGGATAATGGCCCAGTATCTGACCCCTGCAAGAGCTCAGTAAAGGAGTTGGTTGGGGTACAGGGTCTGGATTGATTCGTTTACACACAAAAAGGATGCTTATGGGTGAGCCTTTACTATCACTAGGAACTAACTAACCCTGGGAAGCAGGCCTCCAGATGTCAAAGCATCAGAAATCCAGAAAATAAATAGGCATGATTTATACAAAGTCTGACTGCTAAGATGGGTTAACAGTGTTGTCCTACCATGCCCAGACCTAGCCCTCCTCTCTGCAGCTCCCATGGAGACCACTTGTAACTCAGAAGGGAGGGCAGGGCGGACTGCTTGCAAACCAGGAGCCAAGGCCTTCCTTGCATGCCTGCGTTTCCTCCACAGCCAGAGTCTCAGCCTGGGCCAGAAGCTCTGGAGGCTGGTTCACCCTGGGGAAATAATGCCACCTGGTGTCAGTCCAAATAATTAGTTCAACACTGTATGTGGTGTGTTATTCAAGTGTTTCTCATAAATAGTTTAATGAATTACTGATGATGATGCCACAGATGAAATAAACAACACTAGAGAAGAAACTTCTGGGTCTCCAGAAGGTGGTATTAGCCTGGTGCAGCTCTGCCCATGACTGGCCCTGAGTATATCCTTTGCACTGCCCGGGCAAGTGGAATCATCTGGGGAGCACCCAGCAGCCCTAAGGCCACATGCACTGACTGGTGTCTTTATCAGACTCTCTCTCTGCTTGACTTGTATCCTTTTCAATGACAAGGCTGCCAAAGTGAGGGGTTGGCTGTAGTCTTGGCAGGATCCCACTTTTGTGACCTGAGATCTCTATCTGACATTGGGTCCCTCCCAACCCCCAAGGTAACACTAGCCACTGGGCCTCGGAGTGGGCCTGCCTGCCAGGGCCTGCAGAGAAGCCTGGCGGGACACCAGTGACTGGCGCGCCTGGGAGTTAGTACACTTGGTCCACAGACCATGACTGCTTGCTTAGGCTCCTGTGGGCCAGTGGCTTTCCACAGAACAAGCTTGTTTCCTGTTTGTATACTATACTCTCAAACCCAGGCAAGGTTATTTACTAGAAAATCCCACCATTCAACTGCTTTTTTAAGTTTGCTCTTGGACATCCTACCCTCGCCTGAAACTCAATCCATCAAAGATAAAAATTCTTAGACACAGAAGAGCCGTTAGAGACTGCTATGTTTAGGGCCCCTGCAAAGAACCAATTAGGTCCCTTGGCAATTTTCTCAAATCGAAGGGCCCATTCAAACTGTTTGCAAAAATTTGGGAAATGTGCGGTTTTTCGGTAGTTTCCATCCCATTGGCAATCAAATTCTCAAAGGGCCCTGAGAAGGCATCAGATACATGTCTTCTCCCAGCTGGCTCTATTTCTTGGCTGACTGTATCTCCTGGCCCCCCTGATTCTGGCAGAGCTTTTTGCCTCCTACCTCATGGCAAATAC
This sequence comes from Gorilla gorilla gorilla, assembly GCF_029281585.2. Classification (NCBI taxonomy): domain Eukaryota; kingdom Metazoa; phylum Chordata; class Mammalia; order Primates; family Hominidae; genus Gorilla; species Gorilla gorilla. Next base: position 120,027,665 of record NC_073224.2, read on the forward strand.
TGAGGCACCTTTGACCTCCTGCACTCACCGGTGGTCTCACCTCTGTCTGCACCTGTACAAGGCTAGTCTTTCCACCTGTGCTCTCCATCACACATCTTCTTTGTCCCACAAGTTACCCCTTCTTAAATTTTGAACCCATCTGGTTGCTTCTCCCTGGTCTATACAAAGGTTTCAGGGTTTCTCATGTCAAAACAAAACAACAGCCCCTGCCACACTCCCTATCTTATCTCTGCTTCACACGGTCTGTATTCCTTTACTCACTTCTTGTTCTTTTCTCTACTGCATTGCCAGCTATATGTAATCTCTGAAACCTTTAGTCACTATCACTAGCCTATCTTCTCCTGAGTTCTAAATCTATACTGTTAGAAAGCAGTATTGCTTATGGATCAAAAATGAGGAATCTATGTTCAGTCAGTCTGGGTTCAAAGCCTGGCCCCACCAGTTAGCAGCTGTTGATCTCAAGCAAGTTAACCTTTCTGTGCTTGAGTTTTTCTCTTTGTAAAATCCACCTACATCATCAGTTGTAGTGAGGAATAAATAAGACATTAAATGCTTAGCACAGTGCCTGACACATAACGAATGATCAGTAATGTGAACTATTATTCTTTGCACCTGCACATCCTACAAGTCCCTTACATTCAACATGCCTAGAATTAAACTAACCTTTTCTCCTTGAGCTTCTTCCTCTGCCTGGTTCCCCATTTGTGATTGAGCTTTGCCTGTGAAGGCTGCATTAACTAAGGGCCATTGGCCTCTTTGGGCTTCCTATGGTCTCACCAGCCTCCCATTTGGTCTCCCTGCCTTTACTTTTCCCACCCACCAAACCACTCTCCACACTGCAGTCAAGATTGGCTCATCTTATTCCTCTCCGTAAAAACCCAGTGGCTCCCCATTGTCTATCAGATACAATCTGAACCTTTTTTTTTGGAGACAGTGTTTTACTCTGTTGCCAGGCTGGAGTGCAGTGGCACAATCATAGCTCACTCTCACTGTAACCCCAAACTGTTGGGCTCAAGCAATCCTGCCACCTCAGCCTCCCGTGTAGCTGGGACTATAGGCATGAACCACAACACCCAGCTAATTTTTTTTTTAATTTCTGTAGAAACAGAGCCTCACTATGTTGCTCAGACTGGTCTCAAACTCCTGGGTTCAAGTGATCCTCCTGCCTTAGCCCCCCAAAGTGCTGGGATTATCGATGTGAGCCACTGCGACTGGCCAAAATCTAAACTTCTAAGCCTGCCATGCAGGGCCCTCTGAGCTTTGGCGCTGCTCCTGTTCCACGCCCATCCCCACTCTCTCCCCCGTATCCCAGTCTGCTTCCTCTCTTATGCTCCCATGATGCCAAACTGCCAACAGGCACCCCACAGAGCTGTCCTGCTTCAACACTCTGTACCTGCCTCTCCTTCCCCTGAAACACCCCCACATTCAGCACCTTGTTTCTTCAGACCTGTGAAGTCCATTAGCATGGAAGTCACAAATGTGCCTTCCTGGATCTACTCTGTCACACTTCTGTGCCTTGGCCCAAAATGCTCTCTCCCCCTTGATCTGCCAAATACACCCTTTTCCTTCTGGTTCCAGAGTTACAACCAGGTGAAGCCATGCCACTTTTGCAGATTTAGCTAGTCCTTCTCTCTGTGCTCCCACGGTGCTCCCATCCTGCCTCTGGTCTCTGTCAGGGCACTGGCACTATCAGCACTACGGTATTTGATGGGAAGACTTTGTTTATGTAGCAGTGTTGCCCTGGAGCGCCTGAGCTCCTCCAGCAGAGTGCCATATGCACCCTCACCCCACTTCTCCATGTCCTTTCCTGCTTTATTTTCTCCTTAGCACTCATTACCGTTGGACATACTACACATGATGCTCATTTGTCCATCTCTCCCCACTAAAATATGAACTCTCTGAGTACAGAAGCTTTAGTCTGTTTTAATATATCCCCAGAGATTGGAATAGTAACTGGTACACAGTGAGTGTTCAATAAATGTTTGTTGAATTAATTGTTGAATCACTGATCAATGTTACATTACCTAATTTTATATCTCTAGTAGCTAACATATTGCCTAGCACATAGTAGATACCAGAAGAAGATATCATAGAAGTCAGGCACTGTGGCATGCACTTATAGTCCCAGAGGCTAAGGTGGGAAGATTGCTTGAGATCACGAATTTGAGTCCAGCCTGGGCAATATAGTAAGACTGTTTCTAAAAAATAAACTTAAATAAAAATGAAATTTTAAAACACTTGGAAAGAACATTTCAGGTTTATCTGTGGTGCCTGAGCACGTACTCTTAAGGAAAAAAAAAAAATCCAAACATCAGTGTTGGATTCCAGGTTCTCTACCTTCTAATCCTGGCCACTCAATTTTGAATCCTCTTTGTCTCAGCATAAGCCTTTATCTTGACCCTGACTGCCCTGCCCCCTGCCTTTGAGTAAATACCAGGCATTGCTCTTCCTCTCTCTGGTCCACACTCCAAACAGAAACACTGTTGAACCATTCTTCAACATGTACATACTGAGCACCTGGGATCCAGCCACTGTCCTCCACCTATGCCTATTCCATTTCTCTTTCCTCAAGGCGAGGACAAATTGACCCTCCCTTGGGAAGCTTTCCCTAACTATCCAGGCCTGTGTGACTCTCTCACTGGGCACTAATGACCCATACTGTAGCACCTCATCACTGGCATTATTAACCAGCAGACATAAAATAAATGTATGTAGATTTTACAGAAAATGGCCCTTTAAAGAATTGGCACTTTTTAACATTTCAAACATTTTGGATGGAAATTTTTCTGATATTTATTTTACATCTTCTCTGTCTTCTCAAATAGAGTACTGTATACAGAAGGGCCATCTCTCCTTTTACAATGAAGGCACTGTGCATCCCTAGCCATTATTCTGTGATGTGTAGTGTGTCAGGAGCAAAAGAGAAGGGCATGAGCTCTGGAATTAAACAATCCTCATAGTGATCCTCTTTGCAGTCCCTGGGGTCTTCCTGAGGTCACTGCCTGACTCTTTTTGATGTGTTGCTAATCTATAGTGAATCAGATAGTAAAGTTTATTAGAATTGTTAGTAAACCAAGTGTAAACAGTATCTAAGTGGGGTATGAGGGAGTCACTTGTTTATCAACTCTCTCTGCTTTAAGGCATAGACTTTGCACAGTCTATTTTGTGGATCAGAGGCCTTTCTCATTTAACTCCTGTTATTTGGGGTTTATTCATAATTCTTGAGGTTGGTTAAATAACTTCTTAAAAAAGTGTGATTTAATGCATTTAGCATTTTAGGTATTATCTTCTGTTAACAACCTTTATATGCATATATAAAAACTCTGTAATTAGATTGTTCTCTGGTTAAATTATTAATTTCCTGGGGTAAAAAGTATTTTATAGTCATTTATTCATGTGCTAAGTATTTTAGAAAGCAACTACTATTGAAAAGATCTGTGATAGAAAAAAGATAAATAAGACATGGTATTTACACATTATTGAGGAGATAAGACACAAATAACCAATACAAAGCAGTAAGGTAAATGTAAAAAATTCAGAGTGCTATGGCAATTCAAATAGAAGAAACTTCTGGTTGGGAGACCTGTGAAAGGCTTCATGAAACAGGTGGCATTTGAGTTGGGTCTTTGTGAACAAGAAAAATTTCAGTGGGTAGCTGAGAAGGAAAAACAAACTCAGTTCTTCCTATGTACTCTCACAACATAGAATGCTTCTCTGACCACAAGTGTAAGGGATTTTCCCACAGACCAAGCAAGCAAGCAATTCTGTAGGAGATACCACTTGGGTATCCTCTAATTCAAATCGATTCTGACACTATGGACTTGAAGAGTGTCAAGACCCACAGGCTGAGGGCTCAGCCTCCAAGAATACCCTCACTTCGGCCAGTCGCAAGTCCAGGACTCTGGAACTTATGGCCAACTGGCTATAAATCAGGGTACCCACAACCCCCTCATCAGATTCGATTAATTTGTTACAGTGGATCATAGAACTCAGGGAAACACTTATGTTGATGATAAAGGATATCTGAAATAATACAAATCAACAGTCAGATGAAGAGACACACAGCAGGAGGTCTGGAAGGGTGGCACCCAGGAGCTTCCATCTTGGTGGAATTGGGCTCCGCCACCCTCTAGACACATGGATATGTTCTTCTTCACTGTCCTAGAAGCCTCCATGTGTTTGCCTATCTGGTAGTTACCCAAACCCAGTCCTTTGGGGTTTTTATGGAAGCTTCATCACAGAGGCATGATTGATTAAATCATTGGCCACTGTGATCAGCTTAACCTTCACCCCCTTCTCCTCTCAGCTGGTATCTGCTGCAGAATTGATTGCTAGCTTGGTGTGTGGGGAAATATTCCTACAGCGGGGTCTGAAAAGCATTCTGTATTGTGAGAGTACAATAGGAAGAAACTAAGTTTATTTTTTCTTCTCAGCTACCCACTAAAATTTTTCCTATCCACCAAGCCCCAGTTGAAAAGCCACCAGTTGCATGAAGACTTCTGCAGGTCTCCCAAACAGAAAACAGTTTCTCCTATTTGAATTTCCACAGCAGTCAATCTGAATGCTCACCTCGTTGCTTCCTATTGGTTATTTGCATCCTATCTCCTCAATAATGTATAAATACCACAGGCAGAACCCTTCAATCCTGTGACTACAGAATTGGTTTCCCTGACAACCAGTATCTCTCCCCCAATGCTACAAAGTGTTATCTAGGGACTTCCCAAAAATTGCCTCATTAACGTAAGCTCAGGTGTGGGTGAAAAGCATTTGTTATAAATAACAAAAGACTGTCTTTCACCTTTATCACTCTGAAACTGTTTCCAGAGCTGCTTCAGGAATCAAGGACAAAAAGCCAAATACTTGAACAAAAGATATCCTTACTGCTCTAGTCACTTAGGAAATAAGAATCTCACAGGAGATGTGAGCCAGGAACCACCATGGATGAAAACCAAAACATATACATCATCATATCACTGCAGCATACCAAGATTTGGGAAAGCTGTGAGAATGAGAAGGGAGAAATATTTGTATGCATTTGTGGAACACAGAGTCTTGAGATCATCCAGTGCATAGTACCCCACTTCCCACATTGAATTTGCAACAAATATATTAGTGAAACAAAGAAGTGGCATGTGGCACCCACAATATTACTTTTATTACTAATTAAGGATAAGCTGGAGCACTCAACTTTGGGCAAAAGCCAAATGAGGCTGAACCACTTGGTAACAGTAACCTTGAGCTAGAGCAGGCCTCCATCATTCAGTTCCTGGAAAGTTTTCCAATGCTTACCTTTTCAGCTTGAACACTTAAGATCACTGGAGAAAAATGGACAGTAAATGGCATTTTTTAAAAATTATGCTTCAAGTTCTGGGATACATGTGCAGAACGTGCAGGTTTGTTACATAGGTATACATGTGCCATACTGGTTTTCTGCACCCATCAACCCGTCATCTACATTAGGTATTTCTCCTAATGCTATGCCACCCCTAGTCCTCCAACCCACCGACAGGCCCTGGTGTGTGATGTTCCCCTCCCTGTGTCCATGTGTTCTCATTCTTCAACTCCCACTTATGAGTGAGAACATGCAGTATTTGGTTTTCCATTCCTGTGTTAGTTTGCTAAGAATGATGGTTTCCAGCTTCATCCATGACCCTGCAAAAGACATAACTCTTCCTTTTTTTATGGCTGCATAGTATTCCATGGTGTATATGTGCCACATTTTCTTTATCCAGTCTATCATTGATGGACATTTGGGTTGGTTCCAAGTCTTTGCTCTTGTGAACAGTGCTGCAATAAACACACGTGTGCATATGTCTTTATAGTAGCATGATTTATAATCCTTCGGGTATATACCCAGTAATGGGATGGCTGGGTCAAATGGTATTTCTGGTTCTAGATCCTTGAGGAATCACCACACTGTCTTCCACATGGTTGAACTAATTTACACTCAGACCAACAGTGTAAAAGCAATCCTATTTCTCCACATCCTATCCAGCATCTCTTGTTTCCTGACTTTTTAATGATCACCATTCTAACTGGCATGAGATGGTATCTCATTGTGGTTTTGATTTGCATTTCTCTAATGACCAGTGATGATGAGCTTTTTTTTTATATGTTTGTTGGCTGCATAAATGTCATCTTTTGAGAAGTGTCTGTTCATATCCTTTGCCCACTTTTTGATGGGATTTTTTTTTCTTGTAAATTTGTTTAAGTTCCTTGTAAATTCGGGATATTAGCCCTTTGTCAGATGGATAGATTGCAAAAATTTTCTCCCATTCTGTAGGTTGCCTGTTCACTCTGATGGTAGTTTCTTTTGCTGTGCAGAAGCTCTTTAGTTTAATCAGATCCCATTTGTGAATTTTGGCTTTTGTTGCCATTGCTTTTGGTATTTTAGTCATGAAGTCTTTGCCCATGCCTATGTCCTGAATGGTATTGCCTAGGTTTTCTTCTATGATTTTTATGGTTTTAGGTCTTACGTTTAAATCTTTAATCCACTTTGAGTTAATTTTTGTATAAGGTGTAAGGAAGGGGTCCAGTTTCAGTTTTCTGCATATGGCTAGCCAGTTTTCCCAACATCATTTATTAAATAGGGAATCCTTTCCCCATTGCTTGTTTTTGTCAGGTTTGTCAAAGATCAGAGGGTTGTACATGTGTGGTGTTATTTCTGAAGCCTCTGTTCTGTTCCATTGGTCTATATATCTGTTTTGGTACTAGTACCATGCTGTTTTGGTTACTGTAGGTAGCCTTGTAGTATAGTTTGAAGTCAGGTAGCATGATGCCTCCAGCTTTTTGCTTAGGATTGTCTTGGCTATATGGGCTCTTTTTTCCTTCCATGTGAAATTTAAAGTAGTTCTTTCTAATTCTGTGAAGAAAGTCAATGGTAGCTTGATGGGGATAGCATTAAATCTACAAATTACTTTGGGCAGTATGGCCATTTTCACAATATTGATTCTTCTTATCCATGAGCATGAATGTTTTTACATTTGTTTGTGTTCTCTCTTATTTCCTTGAGCAGTGGTTTATACTTCTCCTTGAAAAGGTTCTTCACATCCCCTGTAAGTTGTATTCTTAGGTATTTTATTCTCTTTGTAGCAACTGTGAATGGGAGTTCACTCATGGTTTGGCTCTCAGTTTTTCTGTTTTTGGCGTATAGGAATGCTTGTGATTTTTGCACATTGATTTTGTATCCTGAGACTTTGCTGAAGTTGCTTATCAGTTTAAGGAGATTTTGGGCTGAGACGATGGGGTTTTCTAAATATACAATCATGTCATCTGCAAACAGAGACAATTTGACTTCCTCTCTTCCTATTTGAATACCCTTTATTTCTTTCTCTTGCCTAATTGCCCTGGCCAGAACTTCCAATACTATGTTGAATAGGAGTAGTGAGAGAGGACATCCTTGTCTTGTGCCGGTTTTCAAAGGGAATGCTTCCAGCTTTTGCCCATTCAGTATGATATTGGCTGTGGGTTTGTCATAAATAGCTCTTATTATTTTGAGATATGTTCCATCAATACCTAGTTTATTGAGAGTTTTTAGCATAAAGGGGTGTTGAATTTTATCAAAGGCCTTTTCTGCATCTATTGAGATAATCATGTGGTTTTTGTCATTGGTTCTATTTATGTGATGGATTATGTTTATTGATTTGCATATGTTGAACCAGCCTTGCATTCCAGGGATAAAGCCAACTGGATCATGGTGGATAAGCTTTTCGATGTGCTGCTGGATTTGGTTTGCCAGTAATTTATTGAAGATTTTCACATTGCTGTTCATCAGGGATATTGGCCTGAAATTTTCTTTTTTTGTTGTGTTTCTGGCACGTTTTGGTATCAGGATGATGCCAGCCTCATAAAATGAGTTAGGGAGGAGTCCCTCTTTTTCTATTGTTTGTAATAGTTTCAGAAGGAATGGTACCAGCTCCTCTTTGTACCTCTGGTAGAATTTGGCTGTGAATACGTCTAGTCCCAGGCTGTTTTTGGTTGGTAGGCTATTAATTACTGCCTTAATTTCAGAACTTGTTATTGATCTATTCAGGGATTCAAATTCTTCCTGGTTTATTCTTGGGAGGGTGTATGTGTCAAGGAATTTGTCCATTTCTTCTAGATTTTCTAGTTTATTTGTGTAGAGGTGTTTACAGTATTCTCTGATGGTAGTTTGTATTTCTGTGGGATCAGTGATGATATCCCCTTTATCATTTATTATTGTGTCTAGTTGATTCTTCTCTATTTTCTTCCTTATTAGTCTGGCTAGCAGTCTATCTATTTTGTTAATCTTTTCAAAAAAAAAAAACAGCTCTTGGTTTAATTGATTTTTAAAGGATTTTTCATGTCTCTATCTCCTTCAGTTCTGCTCTGATCTTAGTTATTTCTTGCCTTCTGCTAGCTTTTGAATTTGTTTGCTTGCTTCTTTAGTTCCTTTAACTGTGATGTTAGGGTATCAATTTTAGATCTTTCCTGCTTTCTCCTTTGGGCATTTAGTGCTATAAATTTTCCTCTAAACACTGCTTTAGCTGTGTCCCAGAGATTCTGGTACCTTTTGTCTTTGTTCTCATTGGTTTCAAATAACTTATTTATTTCTGCCTTAATTTCATTATTTACCCAGTAGTCATTCAGGAGCAGGTTGTTCAGTTTCCATGTAGTTGTGCAGTTTTGAGGGAGTTTCTTAAACCTGAGTTCTAATTTGATTGTACTGTGGTCTGAGAAACTGTTATGATTTCCATTCTTTTGCACTTGCTGAGGAGTGTTTTACTTCCAATTATGTGGTCAATTTTAGAATAAGTGTGATGTGGTGCTGAGAAGAATGTATATTCTGTTGATTTGGGGTGGAAAGTTCTATAGATGTCTATTAGGTCTGCTTGGTCCAAAGCTGAGTTCAAGTCCTGAATATCCTCGTTAATTTTCTGTCTCATTGATTTGTCTAATATTGACAGTGGGGTGTTAAAGTCTCCCACTATTATTGTGTGGGAGTCTAAGTCTCTTTATAGGTCTCTAAGAACTTGCTTTATGAATCTGGGTGCCCCTGTATTGGGTGCATATGTATTTAAGATAGTTAGCCCTTCTTGTTGCATTGATCCCTTTATCATCATGTAATACCCTTCTTTGTCTTTTTTGATCTTTGTTGGTTTAAAGTCTGTTTTATCAGAGACTAGGATTGCAATCCTGCTTTTTTTTGTTTTCCATTTGCTTGGTAAATATTCCTCCATCCCTTTATTTTGAGCCTATGTGTGTCTTTGCACATGAGATTGGTCTCCTGAATACAGCACACTGATGGGTCTTGACTCTTTATCCAATTTGCCAGTCTGTGTCTTTTAATTGGGGCATTTAGCCCATTTACATTTAAGGTTAATATTGTTCTGTGTGAATTTGATCAGTTATTATGATGCTAGCTGGCTATTTTGCCCATTAGTTGATGCAGTTTCTTCATAGTGTCAATGGTCTTTACAATTTGGTATGTTTCTGCAGTGGCTGGGTGCTGGTTTTTCCTTTCCATATTTAGTGGTTCCTTCAGGAGCTCTTGTAAAGTAGGCCTGTTGGTGACAAAATATCTCAGCATTTGCTTGTCTGTAAAGGATTTTATTTCTCCTTAGCTTACGAAGCTTAGTTTGGCTGGATATGAAATTGTGGTTTGAAAATTCTTTTATTTAAGTGTGTTGAATATTGGCATCCACTCTCTTCTGGCTTGTAGCAGTTCTGCAGAGAGATCCACTGTTAGTCTGATGGGCTTTCCTTTGTGGGTAACCCAACCTTTCTCTCTGGCTGCCCTTAACATTTTTTTCCTTCATTCCAACCTTGGTGAATTTGATGATTATGTGCCTTGGGGTTGCTCTTCTTGAGGAGTATCTTTATGATGTTCCCTGCATTTCCTGAATTTGAATGTTGGCCTGTCTTGCTAAGTTGGGGAAGTTCTCCTGGATAATATCCTGAAAAGTGTTTTCCAGCTTGGTTCCATTCTCCCCATCACTTTCAGGTACACCAATCAAACGTAGGTTTGGTCTTTTCACATAGTCCCATATTTCTTGGAGGCTTTGTTCATTCTCTTTCATTCTTTTTCTCTAATCTTGTTTTCACACTTTATTTCATTAAGTTGATCTTCAGTCTCTGATATCCTTTCTTCCACTTGATTGATTCAGCTATTGATACTTGTGTATGCTTCACGAAGTTCTCATGCTGTGTTTTTCAGCTCCATCAGGTCATTTATGTTCTTCTCTAAACTGGTTATTCTAGTTAGCAATTCCTATAACCTTTTTTCAAGGTTCTTAACTTCCTCTTATTGGGTTAGAACATGCTCCTTTAGCTTGGAGGAGTTTGTTATTACCCACCTTCTGAAGCCTACTTCTGTCAGTTTGTCAGACTCATTCTCCATTCCAGTTTTGTTCCCTTGATGGTGAGGAATTGTGATCCTTTGAAGGAGAAGAGGTGCTCTGGTTTTTGGAATTTTTGGCCTTTTTGTGCTGGTTTTTCCTCATCTTTGTGGATTTATCTACCTTTGGTCTTTGATGTTGGTGACCTTGGGATAAGGTTTTTGTGTGGATGTCTTTTTTGCTGATATTGATGCTATTCGTTTCTGTTCGTTAATTTTCCTTTTAATAGTCAGGCCCCTCTGCTGCAGGTCTTTTGGACTTTGCTGGCGGTCCACTCCAAACCATGTTTGCTCGCGTATCACCAGCAGAGGCTGCAGAACAGCAAAGACTGTTGCCTGTTCCTTCCTCTGGAAGCTTTGTCCCAGAGGGGCACCTGCCAGATGCCAGTCAGAGCTCTCCTGTATGAAGTGTCTGTCGACCATTGCTGGGAGGTGTCTCCCAGTCAGGCGGCACAGGGGTCAGGGACCCACTTGAGGAGCCATTCTGTCCCTTAGCAGAGCTCGAGTGCTGTGCTGGGAGATCTGCTGTTCTCTTCAGAGCCGGCAGGCAAGAACATTTAAGTCTGCTGAAGCTGCACCCACAGCTGCCCCTTTCCCCAGGTGCTCTATCCCAGGGAGATGGGAGTTTTATCTACAAGCCCCTGACTGGATCTGCTGCCTTTCTCTGAGATATGCCCTGCCCAGAGTGGAGGAATCTAGAGAGAAAGTCTGGCTACAGCGGCTTTGTGGAGCTGCAGTGGGCTCTGCTCGGTTCAAACTTCCCAGTGGCTTTCTTCACACTGTCAGGGGAAAATCATCTATCTACTCAAGCCTCAGTAACGGCAGATGCCCCTCCCCTCAACAAGCTCCAGCATCCCAGGTCGACTTCAGACTGCTGTGCTGGCAGCAAGAATTTCAAGCCAGTGGATCTTAGCTTGTTGGGCTCCATGGGGGTGGAATCCCCTAAGCTAGACCACTTGGCTTCCTGGCTTCAGCCCCCATTCCAGGGGAGTGAGCAGTTCCATCTCACTGGCATTCCAGGAGCCACTGAGGTATGAAAAAAACCTTCTGCAGCTATCTCAGTGTCTGCCCAAATGACCGCCCGGTTTTGTGCTTGAAACCCAGGGCTCTGGTGGCATAGGCACCCAAGGGACTTTCCTGGTCTGTTGTTTGTGAAGACCATGGGAAAAGCGTAGTATCTGGCCTGGAATGTACTGTTCCTCACAGCACAGTCCCTCATGGTTTCCCTTGGCTAGGGGAGGGAGTTCCCCAATCCCTTGTGCTTCCCGGGTGAGGTGATGCCCCACCCTGCTTCAGCTTGCCCTCTGTGGGCTGCACCCACTGTCTAACCAGTCCCAATGAGATAAGCTGGGTACCTCAGTTGGAAATGCAGAAATCACCTGCCTTCTGCATTGATCTTGCTGGGAGCTGCATACTGGAGATGTTCCTATTCAGCCATCTTGCCCAGGCCCCCCGGCATGTTTGTTTGTTTTTTTTTTTTTTTTTTTTTTTTTTAATTGAGGTGGAGTCTCGTTTTGCCCAGGCTGGAGTGCAGTGGCATGATATCGGCTCACTGCAATGTCTGCCTCCTAGGTTCAAGCAATTCTCCTGCCTCAGCATCCTGAGTAGCTGGGATTACAGGTGCCCGCCACCACGCCTGGCTAATTTTTTTATTTTTAGTAGAGATGGGGTTTCGCCATGTTGGCCAGGCTGGTCTTGAACGCATGACCCCAAGTGATCTGCCCATCTCAACCTCCCAAAGTGTTGGGATTACAAGCGTGAGCTACCAAGCCCGGCCTCTAAATGGCATTTAAAGGTGAATTTATTATTTTAAAATAGGTTATTTGCAACTACCCCTCTTTCCCACAAAACATCATCTGGTAAGGTGGCTAGACATAAGAACCTAAGTGAATTAGAATTACTTTCTGAAAACTCATTGAAGATCTCTGTGTTAATTGGAGTTATTCAGGTACATGACTAGAATTGGAAATCCCTGGCCTGTTTGAACTTTGAAAGTTCTACATTTTAGAGATGAGAGAGACATATTTTTATAAAGTTCTACATTTCTGAACCTGAGTGCTGATTTGGGTGAATAGACCATTGGCTTTACCCATAGGAACCTGGCTGCCTGAGTCAGCAACATCTGCTCTCTGGAGCCTACTGGGAGGCTGGGGGTGGGGGAGGCAGATGGTCTAGGCCACTGAGTGGGGCAGCAGAGCCTGGGGGCTAGGAGTGGTGAAAATCAGCCACATTGAACATATGGGTGTCTTCTCAAGGAAATGTGACATATGCGAGAGAAAATGGAGTCTAGAAGGGATGAGGAAGAGGTGATCAGGGGAGTGAGGGGTTCTTGGAGCCAAGGTTCCCTGATTAAGGCTAGTCAGGGTGGGCCTGCATTTCCCCACCCCAAATGCCCGCAATACTCCTGTAGACAACTCTTAGGAAATTCAGCACTTCATTATACACTGCTTCCACTGGAAAATCCTGCCACGTAAGCAGCTTTGGGTCCCAGCTAGATTGAAGATGATCAGTAAGGAACCCTAATGCTACCAACACAAGGCAACTAAGAAAAGTGCAAATATTCATGAAAATCGTTGCCAACTGTTTTGTAATCCTCATCACAATCCTGCAAGGTGGACAGCAGCATCCTCACCACTCTTCAGACAGGTAAACAAAGGCTCAGAAAGGAAACAGTACCTGGTTGGAATCAGCACTGAAGCTTCAGCTACCTGCCTGCAGAGATGTGCTCATCTAGCAGTTTCTAGGAGACTAGGCTGGCGGCAGTGACTGCTCTGATAAGGGAGGAGGAGGGGAGAGGCTTGCTGTGGTGGCTTGTAGGGTGTGTGTGTGTGTGTCTATTTGTGGGTTCATTTCCAGGGCTACATGTGAGTTTAAGTGTGTGTATATGGGTTGAGATATGGTGTATATGGATATTTGTCGGTCAGTTCTTGGAAAGTGTGTATATGAGTGTGTGTTGAGTGGGGTTGGGGGGTTAGTCCCTGAGCCGTGTGAATATGTGGATGGGGGCACTCGTGAGGGCAAATGGGCTCGGATTTTGTGCATGATTGTGTGTGTGTGTGTGTGTGTGTGTGTGTGAGCTTGAGATTCCAAGTATGTGGGGGAGGGAGGGGGCGGTGTCGGAGATCAATCCCTCGGCCATGTGCTTATAGTGTGTGTGTCTGCCCAGAAGAGAGTGGGTTACTGGGCTGTGCACGTCTGTGTAGGGTGAGTGTGTGTATGAGGGTCAGTGAGTGTGGGAGGTGTCATTCCCTGGTCCGTGTGCAAGAGTGTGACCGCGCACGCCTTCGTGTGTGTCCCGGGTGTGTGGGGTCGGGGCGGTGACGAGGTGAGGGGGACGCCGGCCGAGCCCCGCCCTCCGCTGCAGGTGGGCCAGCCCCGCGGCGGGGCCGGCAGCGCTAGCTGTTCTTGGCTCGCGGCCGCGCCGGGCTCGCAGGCTGGGCTTGGGCTGCGGGGCGGCGCCGGGACAGGAAGCGGAAAGCAGCAGTGCAGCGGCGGCGGCGGCGGCGGGGCTCTGCCTCTCCAGGAGCCCAGCGCAGGCCGCAGAGCCGGGGCCGCTGTGAGCCGAGACCGCGGGCCGCGGAGCCCGGGCGGCCGGCGCGGAGGTGAGTCCCGCGAGAGGCCGAGCGCTGCGCGGCGGCGGCCCCCGGGGCAGACTGTTGGCTGGGAGACGCCCCCACCTCGGACCCCGCGTGCCCCTGCGCCCTCCTCCCGCACTCGCCCCGCCGGACTTCGACCCCGGGTCGCCGGCTCCCGCCTCGGGCCGGGAGCTCCCTCCCCTCCTCCGGAGCGCTCAGGGTAGTGCTTCCTCTGACTCCACTCTTCTCCCCATGCGTTGCGCCCCTCCTGGCCCTGCCGTGCGATCTCCGCCGCACCCCACTCCTTGGGGTCCCGGGGTTCCCTGCTCACACCTCGGACGCCCCTTTCTCCCCGGGCTGGCCTTTGGAGTGCGCCCCTTCGGTGCGCGTGCCGGGGCGGCGGGCAGGCCGGCAGGGAGTGGCCGAGCGTTGGAGGCACCGGGCGGCTGCAGCAGCCGTGCAGGGCGGGAGCCGGGCGCGCACCGGGGTTCCCACCCCTGGCGGGGCTCGACCCGGGCACCGCCTGGCCCTTCGCCAGGAACCGGGACAGAGCTGGTCTGTGTGCACACCTCGCTCACAAAAAATTGAGCCGGCCCTGGAGGCCTGGGGGGCGAGTCCGGTTGCTCCTCGGAGAGCGCAACAGGCAGGTAGGAGTTTACTTTCAAAAACGCCGGGGTGGAGCAGAGGCGCCCGGCGGGTCTCTGCCCAAGGTGTCCCTGCTGGAGGAAATCTCACCGCGCCGGGGCAGCCTTCGCCACCGGCAGGACCTCATTTCCTTCTGCAGTCTTTGAACTGCCCCAAGCATCGCGCCTAGAGAAGTGTGAAGCTTTATAAAAATTTAAACGCGTCCGTGGTGGCGGCAGCAGTGGGGCGGAGCCGCGGCCTGGTTGCTGTGTGATGAGCAGATGAGACTTGGAGCCGAGAAATCTGTTGCTCAGTTTTCACTTCTCCAAACCAGGTCTAATGCCCACGCTGCGAAGGTGTTGTGAGCTCCCTTAGATTCTCCTTAGGAAGTGTTAGAGCGCCTTATGATGATGATTGTGTAGATGGCCCATGCATTTTGTTAAAACTCTTGACCTGGCTTTGGTTAGAAATGAATGTATTCTTAGACACTTAGTCCAAAAGCTAACAAACTGTAAAAGAATCTGGCATTTTCACTGACATGTTTATAAATTTTACGGGGTTGCTGAAAAATATTATAACTTGTATCACCAGTCAACAATGCTAATTAGCATTCTCCCTTCAGTGGGTGGGTTGAGTACACAGCTCCCAGGCTCTGCAAGTGAGATGGCAGAAATTGTCTGAATACAGGGAGAGGTAATTAGCCATTTTCTGTAACCACTAATTATATAGTTTTTAGGGTTGAATTAAATCAATGTGATATAGTTGGGGCTTTGATTTGTGGGAGGAAACTGTTTCTTTTTCCAGTTCAAAGAAATAACACGCTTCACCTATCCATGAGCATTAAACATTCCCAAACGCTGATGTCTCTCAATATAATTAGTGAAAAAACTCAGTGTGGAATTTCACTATTAACAATGTTGGCAGTGAGGCTTGCTTGCAACTTAATTTGTAAGTAAAATGGGAGAAGAATTTTGAGAGTGATATATTTGTAAGGACTGCTTGCCAAGCAGTACATTTTTATTGTCTTATGTATTAAGCAACAGGACAAAACCATAAAGGAAATTTAAAGTTTCTTTACCAAGCAACAATTCCATGTCACCCTTTGTTTGAAGGATAAATGTGTTGAATGAAGAAGGCATCCTCCCCTTCATCATCCCCTTAACACACTTATATACACACACCGTGCTTGCTACCCTAGGCCTTATCAGCTATTTTGGTGGGATGGGCCCTTGTCACATTGTGTTTTAATTGGAGGTCTCCACACTGGGGCTGTGAGCTCATTAGGAGTTAGAACTATTTTAGATCCATTTCTTTTCTCCTGAGTGCCCCACGATGCTTGGAACACTGAACCTGTGAGTAGAAGTTGAAATTGCAAAATTCTTAGTGGGGTTATATGTGGTTTGGGACAATTTATGATTGTTGCTTATACTCCTCTATATAAACAAACAATTCTAGTAATTGCTACAGTGCTGTCAATTTTCTGTAGCTAAGAACACAGGTTCTGGAGTTAGACTCTCGACGTTTAAGCCCTGGCTCGTGTCAGTCTGGTTTCCCTAACTAACATGATATTAATGTCTTATTTTTCTTAAATGCTTGTTGTGCAGATTAAGTGAGATATTACATGTAAGTGACTTAAAACAGCATCTAACACATAGTAAACACTTGACAACTAGAAACTGTTAGACTATTACCATCATCTCTGTAAAATCAGCTAGCTGGTTAGGGTCTCGCTGTATAGGGCATGTGATTTGGGCATCATGCTATTCTATTTTCCTTAAGATGGAAAAGATTAGGTGGGCTTGTGATTGGACCATGTTTCTGTTAGCAATATTGGTTTGGTGTTAGCAGTATTGGTTTGATGTTAGCAGTATTGAAGTTTGATGCAAGGATACATGTGTGTGCTGTTGTCTCTAGCAGTGTCCTTCTGAATCCCAGTTACAGGACAACAGTGATTAGACTCCGTACCATCAGATTTACAGAGGAGGTAGTACTCATGAGATCTGTTTTTCTGAAGTTTAAATATCTGGCAGGGAACAAGGGAGTCACTTGCAAACAAATATACATCACGTAACTCCAGACATGTTAACGATTCACACCTCTTCAGAAATCTGTACCCAGCTGCTGGAGGTGTTTCAGGGGTAATTAATGACTGGAGCCAAGAGAAGTTATTCTGGCAAGGTGAGTTGAAATCATGGCGAAACAAGTAAAACGAAGTTGACATTTTCTTTCCTTGTAAATAATGACCCAGAACCATTCATTTATAAGCTGTTGTAATAAAAGAATCATTGGGTTTGTCACAAATGCCATAAGCCCAGCAGATCCTCACATCAGTGACCTGCATGAGGTTTGGTGGTTTATAGGCCACAAGTTCAAAATGTTTTATAGATTTGCCCTGCATCTCTGCCCGCTCCTTTCCAGCCCATGCCCCTCCAAATAAACCCGCTAAAACACACACGGTTTCCTCTGGTCTCTCTGACATTTGCTTCCAACCTGGGGATGGTAAATAGAGGCCTGTAAGAAACAGAATAGAAATCACTTGTTACTCAGCTATAGCTAATAGTAGCAGTTAAAGGTGGTAGCAGAGACCAGAAAAATGTGTATAAGTTCAGTGAAAATGATACAGAAGTTATATGTCATACAACCCCTTCAGTTCTTCCTAACTGAAGGAATTTTACTCTAGTGAATACTAGTAGTAGTTGACAGCTGTGAGTACCTACCATGTGCTAGGCACTGTTCTAATAATTTTTATGAATTATCTCATTTAATACCTACCACAGATCTATAATATAAGTAAAATAAAATCTGTTGTTACAGTTAGGGAAACTGAGGCAGATAGCAGTTAAGTAACTTGTTCTGAGGTCACACAGCTAAGTACTAGAGCCAGGATTTGAATGCTCTTCACCCACAATTTGGGCTCATTGCTACTCTCTAGAAGAATAGTTGACTCTAAACAAAATTATTTCAATTGTCACTTTCCCCTTGAGTGCCATTTAATTAAGAATGGGTACCCCTAAGAAGAATGTTAGCTTCAAGACATAATATAAATAATAATTAATAGCATAATCTCTGCAGAATTCTATGTAAAAATCAAATATTCAAAATAATATACACAGCATATATAAGCATGGTTGTACCAGACACCACTTTTCCTTGGAAATAGATCTACTTACTGCATAGGAAGCAAAATCTCTCTTTAAATTCAGTGCGTGTCTCTGTAACGCTTACAAAGTAACTTTCCAAACCAGAGCTCCCTTAATTACTTAATAGCTCTAGGCAGAGCTGTTGATGTTTTTATAATTTCCTTTTTGCGAAGGTTAGCTTATGTTTACCACTGTCATTATCATAACATATTATTTCCTTCATACGATTTGCTAAACACTGTGTTTTCATATTAAGTAGTAGGATTTTTATATGAGTGAACATGACTAGGAGAGAATTCTGTTTGAGGCTGCTTATCTTCATTTTGCTTTTGATAAAGGGTGGTGAAGGAGGTTCTTTCTGACATTTTTGCCTAGGAAGTCCAGAATTTAAGACACTGCCACTTAGAAGCACCCTGTGCACCTATCTCCCATTGTTGACCTTGCCTGCATGCGATGTGGTTCAATGAGCCTGGCCCTGTCCTAATATTTGCCTCCAGCCCCTACCCAAGCAGTGCCAAGCAGTACACTCTTAAGGGGTGGGTGACCGGTGAGGCAAGATGCTCTTGGGCAGTGGCTGAAAGAGGCTGATGCTGATTTTTTACTCAGTGTGTCTGGCATAGGAACTCTGCCCCTGAGTGGGACTGCCATGCGAGCCAGTAGTATAGCTTTTTTTTTTTTTTTTTGATAGTTCTGGTATCACGCCTCTATCTAATATCTGCATCTTTTTTTTTCCACCTTTAAAACTAAGGATTTAAAATAGATAATTTCTAAAGTTTCTTCCACAATGAATCTATGGCCTCATGTCCTAAGATCTGCCACAAAACCCTTCATTCAGCAGACATTTATAGGGTACCCATAATGTCCTAGGAGCTGGAAAGACAGACAGTCATGAAAGTGCTTCTGCCCTCGTGGAGCTTACAGCCTGTAAAGAAACTAGACAATAAGTGATCACACAAACAAATGTATCACTGGAAGTTGGATAGAAAGGAAGAGTACAGGGTACTAGAGAAGAGCCTGATTGAGACTGAAGATCAGGAAAGGCCTCTTGAAAGGAGCAGTATTTAAATTAAGGAGTGATGAGTAGGAATTTGGCAAAACAGGGCATGTAAAGGGTGAGTACCAACAGATATACTGGGCTCTGCCAAAGCCCTAAGACTCTACCTTAAAGGAGCTGGGGCTAGAGAAGGAGGGAGCTAGAGCGCCGGGCAGGACATTGCATACCAAATGAAAGATTTTTGTATTTTATTTAAAGTGTAGTGGGACACCACGGAAAGGTTTTAAACAGGGAAGTGACGTCTGCATTGTAATTTAAAAGGTCACTCTGGCTGCTCCAGCCTGGGCCAAACACAATATGAGTCATGTCAGGGGTCAGTATGATAGACAGTTCCAGGTTCTAGGAGCCATATTCCCACCTTTATATGACTGTCCTATTCATGCTGCTGTGACAGCCTATCAGTGTATTACCCTGGGAACCTGATTCCTTTTCGTTGCTTTATTGTCTTTTCTGATAAGGGATTCCTTCTGACCTTATCATGAGTTTGGTTAATTTCTTGTGTATGCAAGGGAACTATCTCATAGATATATCATTGCAGTGATAAGCTTCAGGATATCCTTTTCCATTAAGTCTGTTGAAGTTCTTACCTTGGCTCAGACTCTTTTAAAATAAGTTCACTTCGGATTTTATTAGTTTGCCTCTTATTGCATCCTCTTAGTCCTCACTCAGATCTTGGATAGGATAAGAGTTGGTAACTATTAGAAACGGTATGACTTAGAAGGGGCCTGAGCTGTGTATAGGCTGGTGAGGACACCTGGAGGCTTTGTAGTGGTCTAGCCCTGTGTAGGTGGAGCCTGGAGGAAGTGGGTGGCTGTGAATCAGTAGAGTGAAGGGAGGATCAGAGGGGGTGTTGAAGGTGGCACAGGATGAGGGTATTGCTTTAGCTGAGGAATTGGGAAGAACAGGACAGGATACTGGAGAGCACCTATGGGAGGGATGATGGTATTCCCAAGGGGAGCAAGAGGAATCTCAGTAGGAAATGTGCACTTGGGATTTAGTCTTTCAGTAAGTATTTGTTGGGTACCTGCTATGTTCAAAATATCCTGGGTGGAGGTAAGATGTAGTTGCTGTGTTCAAGGAGCTTCTGCCATAGGAAATCTGTGGATGGAGAAGACTGAGAAGAGTTTTGAATGTCAAGGGATAACGTGATGAGGGGAGAGGAGAGGGAGTGTTAGAGGAGAAGTGGTAACATAAGCGACATCAAATTGGAGGCTAGCCAGCTGCAGAGAAACTCTGGTAGGGCAGGCAGCGTGCCTTTGTCATTGCTGTGCCCTAGCATTGCCTAGCATGGTCTTGTAGGTGCCACTTAATATGGAGGTGGATGGACTAATAAATGAAATAAAAAGCACGGGGGTGGAGGACAAGGATGTTACTTGGCTCATAGCAATCCTTGGCCAACTTTGAGTTGTTTCAGTGGAGTGTTGTGGATGGAGATTTGGACTGAAAGTGGAGGAGGAGGGAGTGACAGCATGTATAGACCACTCCTTTGGTAAGTACGGGAAGGAACCGTGGGAGGGAAACCGGACTAGGGTGGTTGGTAGAGTTAGATAAAGCCTTTCCCTGGAGGGCAGTTGGGACCCATGGTTTCCTTTGAGGGACAGGCCTGGAGTTGTCTTAATGAATGGCCACAAGTTTTCAATGAAGACAAGGAATGAAGTCCTCTGGCAGAGGGGGAAGGGAATAAAACTTGGGTTACCATGTGCCAGAGACTTTACCTTTGCAGTTTCATTTAATCCTCACAAGAACCCTGGGAAGAGAGAGTATTAAATGACCTCATTTTTATGGGACAGGGTTGGACAAGCTCAGAGAGGCAAACATCTGCCCCCCGATGTCACAGCTAGGAAGCACCAAGCTGGATCTGCCCAGATCTGCGGGGCCTGGGCCACCTGCCTCTGAGACACTCTAGCAGCATTTAGCAAAAAGTAGCTGGAAGTTGGGATGGAATGGGGGGAATCCAGAGTTATGGGTTGCAAGGCAGAGTGTAGGAGTTGTGAAGGGTTAATTATGAATCTAGAAGAGAGTGGGAAATCGGTGTTCTGGGCCAGGGAACTGGACATTTGAATCTGCAGATCAGCAGAGGCTGGGTGAGGGGCTTTCAGGGAGGATCTCAGTTCACTCAGGGCTGGAGATCTTCGAAGCACATCCTAATGTTGACGTCTGCCTGTTATGAAGCAGGTGAGAAAACAGCAAAGCCCAGGGCAGAAAGGAAGTGAGACTGAGGTGTTGAAAGCTGATTGAAATTGCTAGTGAAAATGGTGGAGACAGTAGGCAGAAAAAAAGATGACTCAGCCCTTGAAGTCTTCTAGGAAAGTAGGGTAAGTCCAGGAGCAAAACTTAGCATTTAAAAAAGGCCTGCTGTGTTTTCACATTTAATTTTTACAGCTACCTCCCCCGACAAACCCCCACCATAAGAGGCTGCCTTGCTTCCTTTTTATGGATTGGGAAGTCTCTGAGGCTCCAAGGAGAAACTGCTTTGCCCAGGTGTACAGCTAGTTAGTAGGCAGCGGACTGAGATGTGAGCTCCATTCTGTCTGACTGCAGGTGAGCCTTGTGGCAGGAAGGCCGGCACAGAGACTCTGTCTGCTCTGCTTCTTTCCAAGCATTTCTCTCATTGGAAAGATAGAGGAACAAGCATTTTGGAACCCGCAAAGGGAGTGCTGATAGACAGTGACTTTCGTTTACGTAGCACATCTGGAGCTCGCGCTGGGTGCCTTCATAGTTGTTAGCTCATTTGGTCTTCACGGCAACCCTGATATTTGCATTTTACAGTTACATGTTCAAAGAGGTTTACTAATTTTGACTGGGGCCTGATAGCTAATAAGTGAGTAAAACCCGAGATTGGGACCCACCTTTGGAAACTGTATCTGCTTATATTTTCAGATCTACCTGTGAGGTCGGTGGCTGGTGGGTTTACCCTGTTTAACAGATGAGGAAACTGAGGCATAAGAAAGCAAGTGGCTTATCCCAGGCTGTACTAAACAGTGGCTGGGCTCAGACTAGAACTCAGGTTTCCCCAGGGCTAGCCTTGGGCTCTTGATGGCAGAGGAGAAGTGAAATGGTAAGTCAGGGCATCAGGGACAAAGGAGGCTGGCCCTGGGTGGCAGACCTTGGAAGTGATCGTACCTGACTCCCAGGAAGAATGAATGGTAAGGGTAAATACACCCTAACTGGGATTAGAGGCTGTGGGGGCTGTGTTGGTGGTGTATGGCAATTTGTGCTGACCTGATTCCCTCCAGACTTATGTGTTGTTGCTGGGGTCAGGGAAACTTGGCCTCCTCCCAGGAGGGTTAGGGTATGGCATTTACAGCTCCTTTGTTTTTTCTTCACACTTATCTCACTGGCTGTGTTTGCAGTTTCAGCTTCCAGCGGCTGGAAGAAGGAACCCTGTTGAGCTGAGACTAGCTCTGGGGTGAGGGGTGCAGAAAGAGACAGAACTTGTGGATCTCGGTTTTCTAGAAGTAAAAATTTTAGCATGTGGGAGCTCAGGAATGTACTTGGAAATGTTTCCAATTTATTTTTATTGCAAAGCAATATCTAATGAAAATGTGGGAAAAGACCCAGGAGCCTTTAAATAATAAATTGCCTGCTTTCATTTTCTGTGTCTCCTTTTAAAAATCTTTGTCCTTACATAAGCAATTTTATACAATTGTAACTGTAATGTTGGTTCACTGTGTATCAACAATACTGTATCCTGCTTTTAAAATTCATCATTATAAGAGTTTCTATTCTTTATAATGATCATTTTAAACATATGTGATACTTTTCTGGTGGATGAACCATGTTTTCCTTACCTATTCCTGTATTCTGGGGGCATTCAGATTGTTTCTAGCATTTTATTATTTATAGACAATGAGACAACAATAATTTTTCTTTAAAAAGGAAATCAGTTCCCTCAGATAAATTCCCAGAAATTTGGATCCTAGATCAAAAAGATTGAAGATCTTTTTTTTTTTTAATTGACTTTTGGAAATTATGACCAAATCCCTTAAAAGCAACTTCGCTGGGTATTGTCTTTTTAACCAGCAAACTGGCAGTTGGGGGCTGGGCATTGTGTGGAGGGTCGCAGATGTGGAAAGCCACCTCCTAAAGCCAGTGAGCAGGGGTCAGGTCATCCTGAGGACATGGACAAGTGCCTCCCATTTTCCTGCTGCTGTGGTAGGGATTCAGCTTGCTCAGTGCCTATCCTGTTTCCCTCCCAGACACCTGGGAAAACTGGTTGCTGCATGGGTGGAGCATGTACAGTTCAGTTGCTTCACCCTCACTCTCTTGTTCCATGATAGAGACCCCAGAGAGGAGGTGTGGCTTTGTCATTTATCTTTCAGCCCCATTAAGGTTGGCTCTGAAGATTAATGTCTTTTTTTTTTTTTCCCTCTTTCCCAGAATTTGTTCCTGTTGAAGAGTGGCTCCTCTTCTAATTTCCAGACTCCTTGAGGTTTTAGGAGTCTGGTAGGCGAAATTCTCTACCTCTAAGGAGAAACAGTACCTGCTCCTTCCTCAAGCGCAAGCCTTCCATTGCTATGGATACCGAATCCACTTATTCTGGATATTCTTACTATTCAAGTCATTCGAAAAAATCTCACAGACAAGGGTATGTAAGTTGTTCATTATTCCACTTTTCCTTTTGGGGAAACCTACAAGTTGGTGGGGTTCTCTACACTCACTTTTCAGTGACTCGGCGCTGGACGTTTGGTCCGTTGGTGCATGAGAAGCTGAGCTTTAAGAGCATTTAACATTCTTGGGAGTAACTACGCCACCAGTTTACATTTTATAGCCACCATTAGAGTTGATGACTTTAGTTTCTCACAATTGGTTTTAAATTAAAGTTTCTTCCTGCAGTGGAAATGTTTTTCATTTCTAGGTTTTTTTTTTTTTTTTTTTTGAGACGGAGTCTCGTTCTGTCACCCAGGCTGGAATGCAGTGGTGCCATCTCTGCTCACTGCAAGCTCCGCCTTGCAGGTTCACGCCACTCTCCTGCCTCAGCCTCCCGAGTAGCTGAGACTACAGGCGCCCACCACCACGCCTGGCTAATTTTTGTATTTTTAGTAGAGACGGGTTTTCACCTTGTTGGCCAGGATGGTCTCGATCTGACCTTGTGATCCGCCCGCCTCGGTTTCTAGGTATTTCTTATACGTATCAGCTCTCCTGAAAGCTTTATGAAGAATGTAAATGGAAGATTTAAAAAGTGTTCATTGCTTCTTGCTTTTCACCTGAAGTTGTTGACTCATTGTCCATTATGCCTTTGTCATGGCTTATTTAGTGAACTGCTAAGATTGTCCTGGCACCTTATTCTTTTTGACTAATCTTCAGGTGAACAAGTTTGGGTTTTGAAAACACTGTCCTGAGTGATATTGGTCAAACTTCCCTTTCTCTGCAAAATTAGCAGGTGTGCACTGGTATTCTTAGGGCCTGCTGTGTTACTGACCTGTAGAATGTTTGTTAAGTAGAAGAGCAAATGAATGAATAAAGAAATCAGTGAACAGATAGGTGGTACTGTACCAGTTAGAATTGTACTTGGTGAAATTGCAGTGCTGCTGTTTACTTAGCCTTGTCATCTGTAAAATGGGTACAGCAGTCCTCTCCTACAGGGCTGTTGAGAGGATTAAATGAGATTATGCATGTGAAGCATGTAACACAGTACAGGCTGGAGGTCACTCACCAGTGGCTAAAGTAATGCTGTAATGGCCTTGGCATTTCAGCACTATGTTCCAAGGTACCAACTGGCCCCAGCCCAAATGCCCAGCTCTGCACTGGCTTGGGAATAGTGATTGTAGTGGTTTTTCCCTGACTGTGCTCTTCCCCATACAAGCGGCCGAATGCAGAGTGAGATTTTGTTCTGTAAAACAGCAGTGAGCTACATATATCTAATTATTTACAAGCCCATCTGGATTACTAACGTAGAAAGAGGTTTGGGAGGGTATTCTCCAAGCTGCCAGGAGTGGTCATCCATAGGGGGAGGCTCGGCAGAAGCTGGAGAATGATAGGAATTTTCATTTATCTTTTTGTACTTGTTCAATTTTTTTACAAGTGTATATTTTGTAATTTTTAGAAATGAATGGAATAAAGTATAAGGATAGGTTCTCAAAGATATTTGATGACCTGAGGAAATGTTCATGAGACCATGTTAAAAGAAACAGGATTCAAAATGTTGTATGCTATGATAGTTACATATACATATGATGAGTATTCACATAGTGACTATGCCTGTCTCTGAGTATAGGACTATGGTCGTATTTTCTTTTTAACTTTAATTGTTTTCTAAATTTTTATGTATTGCTCTTATAAAAATTTGGGGAAAACATGTCAGTGAGCTTGTGCTGGAGTCCAGGTAAGGCTTTCAAATAAGGATGAGAAACAGAAGGAGCTCGGGGCAGGTGCTGCTGGATGGGGCCTGTGGTGACATGGCAGAGCCCAGCTCCTGAGACAGTCAGAAACCCTCTGGCCATAAGAATTGAATCACACATTTCAGCTGGTGGGTAAACTGATCAGATTTAGTTATGAAATACCAGAAACAGCTGTTTTAAAATAACAATTTTGTTTAGCACTACCAATTCCCTTGTCAATACCAGGCTTCCCTCATCCACACCACAATGACAGAAGTAGGAATTTGGGATTCCCTGGGTGCTTGGGGATGAACAAAGGAGGTTGGCTTGCAGTATCCTTTGTGGGAACCATCTCTGGGCTCTTTTGTCTACACTTGAGTTCTGACTTTCACGCTTCGGGGCCCATTGCTACGCTCTGCTATTTCCTTAGGACTCTTGGGGCCTCCAGAAATTGATATTCCAATGCCCTTGTAGTAACTTTAAGAGACTGTAACTTTCAATTAAAACAACACGCAGAATTTTTAATGCATTCTTGGACCCATATAGAAAGTACTTGGCAAATGTTAATACAAGGTGAGTCTTTTAATCAATTATTCAAAAAATGTTCCTGGATATCTACTCTGAGAAAAGCTCTGAGGAGATGAACCTTAGAGATTTGTAGGTGCACTCCATGGGTTCTTTAAAAAACACCACTACCACCTATGGGTGGTGGATTCTCCAACTGACCGCAGCATAGGGCACAGCAACTGTGGGGTGAGAGGCACCATCCCTAGAGAGCACGGGCTGTGGTGTACTTTGCTGGGGCCTAAAGAATGTTAAGCAGTAGGGTTGCCCTCCACAGGCATGAGAGCAGGCTCCAGGCCCAGCTAAGGGTGTTTTGTCCGAGGAGTGTTCCTGTGAAGGCTGCGCTGCTCAGAGGTTTGTTGGGAACTTGAATGGAAGGGTAGGAGGCGGGCTGGGGTTGGAGGGGGACCATGCTCTTTGGTAATTTTAGTCAGACTCCAACTCAGGGAGGAATAATGAAATGCACCAAACTTGATATGCCTGATGACACCATGATTATCTTAGAAGACTGGCCAGGTTCCAAGCAGATGACAAGTGACTGTTTTCTAACAAAGAGGTCAGTGGCCTGGTTTTGCGATGCCTGCAGTCTCCAGAGGGTGTCCAGTTAACTCGCTGGGAGAATGGTGTGGACTTCTGCTGACCCCGCCTAACTTTTGTCATTGTGGTGTGGATGAGGGAAACCTGGTATTGACAAGGGAATTGGTAGGGCTAAAAAAAAAAAAAAAAATTGGTATTTTAAAACAGCTGTTTCTGGTATTTCATAACTAAATCTGATCAGTTTACCCACCAGCTGAAATGTGTGATTCAATTCTTATGGCCAGAGGGTTTCTGACTGTCTCAGGAGCTGGGCTCTGCCATGTCACCACAGGCCCCATCCAGCAGCACCTGCCCCGAGCTCCTTCTGTTTCTCATTCTTATTTGAAGTTGGGTTTGGAGCACAAGTTCCCTAATTTAAACACAGCAGCTGCCAGTTATGTTAACTGCTTTGGGGGTGTCTGCTAGGCCCCTCCCTCATAGCCATTGTCTCCTATTCTCACAGCAGTCCTAGAATGGCGGGAGGTCATAGCCCCATTTTACAGGTGATGAAATCGAGGCACAGAGGGCAGTGTTATTTGCCTAAAATTACAAAGTTAGTAGGTGCCCTCAGCAGATTTTGGGCCAACCTTGTTTCTTTAGAAGAGAAATGCTACTTTGGGAAAGGGAAACGAAGGGTGACTCATGTGATTGATGTGCTAAAATGCACAGAAAGAGGGCCGCCGGGGCAGTGAGGAATTGGTGCTTTTGTTTCAAGGCTGCTTCAGAGTCTGTGTGCCCTGCGCCCAGCCCTCCTACCCCAGCCATAGCCAAGAGGAAGCAGCCAGCCGGGCCCCAGCAGCCAGCAGAGAAAGGACAGGTCGTGGGTTGTGGGAGAGAAGGAAAGGGAGGAGTAACCGGTGGGGCCAGCTTTCCCCAAATAGAAATAGGCAAACAACAGAAACAGGACTAAATAATCTTCCCAGGAAATGCTGACTGTAAGTGAGAACAGTGAGAATTACAGGGGTTCTAGCTGGAACGAGGAGGGTGACAGCAACCCCCAAGGGCTTAGCTCTAGAACCACCTAAACAGACGCATTTGCTCACACGTGCGGTGCAGACACACGCCCGGGCTGCCTGCATGCCACCACTTGCTCTTCCTGCCCCTCACGCAACACGCACAGATATACTTATCTTTACTCATACAGACAGATGTTGTGTGGAGACAGATTCAGAGATAAAGATACAAAGAAAAACTCTCGTAGCTGACACAGCCACCCAGCAAAGGCACAGAGGTGATCCAGACCACTGAGGCAGAGCTGGAAAAACACACATGTATACATGTGTTTGTAACACCTCTCCCTGTGGCTTGGCAGTCTGTTTACTCTCCTGGTCTCCCATTTCCATACTCTTAGACGCCGTGAACAGATTGTCTCCATCATTGGGGAACCCTCTCCCAGACAGCACTTGGCAGCCATAGGTTTTCCCTGGAGTTGTGGCATCTGGAACTACAGGGATGAGCATTTGAGTACATATTACAGTGAGGTGGCCGCACTGTGACCTGCAGTTCTGCAGACTGGAAGGCACTGAATGCCAGGATTTTTGTAGAGTGTCACTATGAAGTCCTGGCTTGGCTCAGAGACCTTCTTAGAGCAGTAATTCGGGACCAGTGGATTTCTGATAAAGTTATTCTAATTTTCTAATAATTGTTTTCTAATAAAAGCCATATGGCAGGTCGTGCTCCCTTGGTAGCATGACCAGTACCTGGCGCAGTGCTAGTGCTGAGCTGACAGGAAGTGCCTCACCTTCACCTCTCACTTGACAGTGGGTGGAAGGCTCTTGGCTCGGCGTATCCCTCAGTCATGACTGCACACTGTCCTGAGCTTTTCTCCCAACTTCATCCACTTCATACTATTTTAATAAAGTGGTGCTGTGTATTATAACATTGTGCAGCTGAGCATTACACTCATGGCTCCCATTATCAAGCCCCTGCTATATACAGGGCATTTCACAAAGAAGCAAACTTCCAAGCAGTCACTCAGCAACCTCCTCCTAGGAGCATTTGGGGAAGAGAATCTTGGGGCAAGTTTCCTTTACCACCTGCAGTCACCTGGGATGCTGGGAAAAATTTTGATTTCTGTTGTCTCCCTTCCAGAAAATTATTTGAGAGTGGGGCCAACAAATCTGCACTTGAGTCCATACCTAGGATAGTTTTTCTGTGCAGTTTTTTAAGTTTAAGAAGTTTTTAAAGTTTAAGACACACTGGTTAGGGTTTTGGGCTCTGGAGGATGAGAAACCTTGCTTCGTTATCAGATAACAGATTCTTCTCTGGTTTCCCTCCGATGTTATCAGGGGAATTGTTGGTTGTTTCACATTTGGGTGCTCCTGGGCCTTTTAAGAGCCAGGCTGGGAGGGCTGGTGATGGCAACCCTGGCTGGCAACAGAGGCTGTTTCCACCCCTGGGTGGCTCCCCACCTGCTTTCTGCCCTGGTAGGGTTCAGGCTCCGGGAATTGGCACTCAGTGAAAGAATTTTGATTTCCAGTGGAATTTGTGCTGTCGCAAGATTTGACCCATGGGACTAGTGAATAGATAGAGGGGTTAGGTGTGCATGTGACTTGGCTGGTGGCCGAGAGAGTGATAAATGTGAGAGTAGTTGGGGAAAATGGACACGGATTAAGATAGAAGAGGGGCATTGTCCATCTGGCCGATGGCAGGGCTGGTGGAACAGCAGTTCTAGACTATTCTGAGGTTAGTTCAGAAACTGACCTAACAACATGGGAAGTCTCTCCCAAATTGTTTATAGTTTCTCACAGTAGGTGCCTTTTGAAGTGATTGTATTTGACAGCCCAGAGTGTTGGGCACACAGCTTTGTGCTATCTAAGGTCACGGTCCAATTGTGATTCCTAGCAATAGCTTCAAGGCATATTTCATAGCTCTAATAGTTTTCAAGTATAAGGGTGTGAGAATGAGCTTTAAGAATATTTATGCCATGAAATCTTCCAATTGCTCTTCAACACAGTGCACCATAGTAGGTGTGAATAGAAGTGGTGGCAACAGACCTGAATTCAGGTCTGCCCCTGACTATAATACTACTTTGAGAAGTAACTTGAACTCTGTGAGCCTCAGTTTCCTTGTCTGTAGAATGAAGACAATGATACTGCCTTCATAGGATTATTATTAGGATTGAATGAAATATTATAGTGAGGCATTCAGCAAAGTGTTCTATAAATTGGGGTAGGATGTGAGGTAATTGGCATTGTTAGATGCGTCTCTGGGTAAACAACCAAATTATCTGCTTATTTGGCTGTTTCCCTAGCTGCCTTGTTAAAACAAAACACCTGAGTTGACCAGAACACCTCTGTTTTTAGAATCTAACTTTGCAGTTGTATTAGTCTCTTCTTGCATTGCCATAAAGAAATACCTGACACCTTCATAAAGAAATGAGGTTTAACTGGCTCACGGTCCTGCAGGCTTTACAGGAAGCATGGTACTGACATCGGCTTGGCTTCTAGAGAGGCCTCAGGAAGCTTACAGTTATGGCAGAAGGTGAAGCGGGAGCAGGCACATCACATGGTGAAAGAGGAAGCAAGAGAGACAGTTGGGAGAGGAGGCGCCACACACTTTTAAACAACCAGATCTCCCAAGAACTCACTCACTATCGTGAAGATAGCACCAAGCCATGAGGGGTCTGTCCCCATGATCCAGACACCTCTCACCAGGCCCCACCTCCAGCATTGGGGGTTACAATTGAGCATGAGATTTGGGTAGTGACAACAATCTGAACTGTATCAGCAATAGAGTGTGATTATAAGTTATGCTGTAGGAATAGAATTGTTGTCACTGAAAGATTCCCTTGGCCATGGGAGCCTCCTGGCTCTATGAAGGAATCAGTCAATGCTTATCCCAGGGAGGTAATGATAAGGTCGAAGTTTGATAAGAAATCTACGTTTTCTTAAGCTAAGTAGTAGGTTAACAGAAGATATGTTGTGTGTTAATAGTTCTATTTACATCTCTTTCTCCAAGGTATACACACTCTGCATCACTAAGTCAAGACACCATTCTTTGACATTGGCTAATAGTAATAGCAATCATAGCCACTGTGCATTAGCACTTACTCCACATCCTTGTACTGAGCACTACTTACATTATGTGGTGTTGTCATTGTCACCATTTCATACATAAAGAAACCAAGGTTTTCAGAGATTGAATAACTTGTGCAAGATCACACATCTGGTAGGGCAGATCCAAGATCTGTTTGTCTCCAAAATCTGCTTCTGTCCTGCCTGGGAGACCTTGGGAATGACGGCGAGTGGTTGTAGGAAGGAGAGCTGATGTCAAGGTGGCTGTGGGGGCAGGAGGCTGAGGGAACTCACTGACCCTTGAGGGACTCCTTAGGTGGGGGCTTCTGGGTTTCCTGTTGGCAGCTGGAGGGGGAGTGCCAGTTCCCATAAGTGGTTATTGCCCAGGCTGTGACCTTGGCTTGGCCAGTGATTGGTTCATTTTGGAATTTCATGAGTGACCCCCAGGCAGGGTTCTTACAGTCACGCTGGAAGACCACCCAGGAAGTTCCTGTGGGGTAAAATGATGCAGCAGCCTGCTTTCCTCGGGAGGTCTGAAACCCTCCCCATGTACACACACACACACACAAACACACACACCCACCCACCCACACACCCTCCACCCCTCTTGGTGTCTTTGGCCTTTTTTCCTAGCTTGTTTGTTTCTATGGGTGTCTTCAAGTTCAGCTAGAACCTGTGGGAATGACTTAGTTTTGAACCTGTAAGAATGAGAAGTAAACAATTCTTTGTACTGACTTTGAATTTCCTTTCTTCTGTTGTCCAAAGGTGAAGGGTGACAATGTGTCCCAGATTTTTTTTGGATATTCTACAAAAAAATAGATTTTTTTTGCAGAAAAAAGCTTAGATATTCTACAGTGTTGTCCCAATTTTAAAAGCCCTAGAAAACTGGTTAAGGCAAATTATAACCAAATCAAATCACTAATTATTACAATAAAGTGTAACTAGCTACAAAAATCCTAAAATTACAATTTTAGGCTTTGAGAAAATATCACTGATGATAGAGGAAGAGTGACAGTCTTTGTTTTGGGTCTTGGGATGGCAGAAAGAAAATATTTAGTAGGGAGTAAAGATTAGTGTACTCCTTGAAATGTGGTGAAGATGGGTGGGTTTTGATGCTCTGTGTGTGTGTGTGTGTGTATGCAGAATTTCCCTAAATTCAAAATGATACTTACATTTTGATAAACCCAGAGAGTTAATTAACATGGCATAAATGTGCTAGCTCATTGTTGTTTTTCAGGGAGAGAACTAGAGAGAGACACAAGTCACCCCGGAATAAAGACGGCAGAGGGTCAGAAAAGTCTGTCACCATTCAACCTCCCACTGGAGAGCCCCTGTTGGGAAATGATTCTACTCGGACAGAGGAAGTTCAGGTAAGGATCAAAGGTGGTCTGTAAGCACACTGCCACTTGACCAAGACTCCTGTCTGTAAATGTTTTCCTTAGGTTCTCTTGGATTTTTGTCTTTATTTTTCTAGCATGCTAATTAGTTTATCTATGTCCCATGGTCTCTTGTGGGTCTAAGGACAGCCTGTCCTGCCCTTTGGTAGTGTGGGGATTCTTCTGAAGTACGATTGGTTGGCCTGCTTTACATGGTGTGGAAAAGTAGCCAGCAAGGTTGATGACAGGGTAGGGAAGGGAAAAGCTGAAGTCTCCCACGACTCATTTCAAAATGGAACAGTATAAGGGGGAGAAGGAAACTCAGAAAACCTAAGAAGTTTAAAAAACATGGGGCAGCCCAGACTGACCATTACTACTAGAGCTATGCAGTAATTCAGAGGCCGCACGCTCAGATGCCTGGTAGAGAAACGTAAGTTAACTAAGGAGGCCCTGGGTCGAAAAGAGGGGGCAAAAATATATTAAACTAGCTTTGGGTTAACAGCAATCTGTGCAGTGCCTCAGTGTCAGTGCTATAGTGTGGTGTGAAGGAGCCTATGGCTAACTGGAGAATGCATTTCCTCTGTAAAGGAGACAGCAGCTCCGCAGCTCCAGACACCTACTGTTGCTCAGGAATGCAGGGATTCATTGTTTGAGAAAAGCTGCAAATCAGGATTTTATGTGGAATCCTAACTTTATAGTATTTTTGAAATACTGACACTTTATTAATTTTTTTGAACCATTGAGTGGGTTCTTCTCCAGGTTCCAACTGTCTGGCAGCCCACCTGATTTAAATAAACATCTGAGCTATACACAGAAACATGTTTGCATACCCTCTGCACATCCTGAAGTATATATACACATGTCCAGCCTTGCCCCTCATAAACAAAGCGATGTATGATATACAGCTGTAAAGATAGATATAGGATTATAGATAAGCATACATCTGTACATACCTGTGCATACACACAGGTAAGCATTTATAATCAA
This sequence comes from Gorilla gorilla gorilla, assembly GCF_029281585.2. NCBI lineage: Eukaryota > Metazoa > Chordata > Mammalia > Primates > Hominidae > Gorilla > Gorilla gorilla. The sequence goes on from NC_073224.2 coordinate 120,060,254, forward strand.
ATAGGTGGACTGAAACTGGAATTCCTCAGAGTACACAAGGTGTTCTTGGGACACAAAACTACAATTGTGGGTTGAACGTGGGATTCATTGAGCAATGAGCAAATGCCTTTAGTGCTGCCTGCCTTGGCTCTGGGATGGCTGATGGTCGGATGGGGCCAGTCTTAGGATTGGATCACCCTGGAGTACTTGAAGGGGTCAGTTTCCTCCTGGATGTGGGTTCAGAGGTGCCGGTGGCCTACAGCAAAGGCTCTTCTTTCTCTGCATCTCCTCTGCACCTCGTAGCTGAGAACACTTTGAGAAGCTCTTGATGTTGCCCCAGGATGATTTGGTGTGAAAAGCATTGAGATGGGTGTTTGGAGGCTGTATTTTTTAGTAGCTCCGTTACCTTGAGCAGTCACAGCCTTTGTAGGCCTCAATTTCTTTATTGAAAATCTAGGGGTTTTGATGAAAGCATCTTAGGTGCTTTTTCTTCTAAGAACCTGAAGCTTAACAGGATCCTTTGTGTATCTACATTTTTTAGGCATGCATGTGCACCCCAGGAAATTCTCTCATGCCCTTTCTAGTCAATCTCTGCCCCACCCTCACCTCTCCAAGGCAACCACTGTGTTGATTTCTATCACTGTAGATCAATTTTGCCTGTTTTTGAATTTAATATAATTAGAATCATATGGTCCATCTCCTGCCCCCACCCACCCACCCTGCTTAGCATAATGATTTTGAGATTTATCCATGTTTTGGTATGTTTCAACAGCTTATTCTTTTTATTTTTGCTGAGTAGTATTCCATTGTATCAGTCTACCACAATTTGTTATCCATTCTCCTAGTGGATGGACATTTGGGGTTTTTTTATTGTTGTTGTTTGTTTTTTGAGGCAGAGTCTTGTTCTGTCGCCCAGGCTGGAGTGCAGTGGCATGATATCAGCTCACTGCAGCCTCTACCTCCCGGGTTCAAGCGATTCTCTTGCCTCAGCCTCCCGAATAGCCGGGATTACAGGCACGCACCACCACGCCCAGCTAATTTTTGTATTTTCAGTAGAGATGGGCTTTCACCATGTTGGCCAGGCTGGTCTCGAACTCCTGACCTCAGGTGATTTGCCTGCCTTGGCATCCCAAAGTGCTAGGATTACAGGCGTGAGCCACCGTGCCTGGCTGGATGTATATTTTTATTAATTTTTGGATAAAACCTGAGAGTGGAATTGCTGGGCCATATAGCTAAGTGTATATTTAGATTTATATGAAACCGCCAGAGTGGTTTTCCAGAGGCACTGTACCATGGTCCACTTCCACCAGCAGTATTGGAGAGTCCTGGCTGCTTCTGGCCATCGTCTTAAATAGGAATTTCTCTCACTGTATGTGATACTTCTGACTTTGCAAGTTGAAGGATTATTAGTTTATAGGATTGAGACCTTAACCACCACCACTTCTTACCATAGCCCATACATTTCATAAATCATGTTTTTTTGGTCATTACTAGATTCGGAGTTATTTGATTATGAGCGATGTCTGTCTTGCTGATTTAGCTACTAACTTAAACTAGCTTTTTCTAAGTTGGTGTCCTAATTTCACCCACTTTGCCACTGAATCTGACTGTTTTTTTTCCGAGCGAAAGGATACATACAAATTTCAGAGGCAAAAACCTCTTTGGCCCCCTGTGTCTTTTCAGCGCCTTGCTCTCTTGTTGCTTCATTATTGTTGCCAGTTGTTTTTAAACAGCAAAATCCTTTAAAATTCTATCAACTGGGTTTTGCTAAGTGAGTAGACTAATTACTTTAACTAGCAACTGCCTAGAAGTTTAAAAAGAGAGGAAGCTAGAAAGCAAAAGATAACATTTTAATAATCCTGGTTGTTTCTATGCCCTTGATGTTTAGTTCCTCATGAAAACATGTTTTAGAAAGAATTTTTAAGCCAATCTGGCCATACATGGATTCCTGGATTTGCTTAGCTTGGTCCATGAGAAATATTGTTAAAGAGTGCTTGACACTGATACTTGTTAAGTGGATCTTGTGAACATCATAAGGAAATTTTTTTTTTTTTTTTTTTTTGAGACGGAGTCTCGCTCTGTAGCCCAGGCTGGAGTACAGTGGCACGATCTCAGCTCACTGCAACCTCCGACTCCCGGGTTCAAGCGATTCTCCTGCCTCAGCCTCCTGAGTAGCTGGGATTACAGGCATGTGCCACCACGCCTTGCTAATTTTTGTATTTTTAGTAGAGACGGTGTTTCACCATGTTGGCCAGGATGTTCTTGATCTCCTGACCTCCTGATCCGTCCGCCTCGGCCTTCCAAAGTACGGGGATTACAGGTGTGAGCCACTGCGCCCAGCCCATAAAGAGATTTTAAAATGTGGGTCCTAGCTGCAGGTAAGCTTGGGTTTGTGTAGTGGTGTAAGTTCCCTTGCTACGCCCTTTGCTCTTCTGGGCTGCTAGAGGGTGTAGTAATACTCCCACCTCCAGAAGTTGGACTTCGTAAGCCTTTATAACCCAGCGTGAATTGGCAAGAAGATGCAGGAAGTTTATCTCTATAGATGAGCTCTCACAAGATTAGTCTAATACCTGGATTGCGCATTGCAGGGCAAACAGCTCCAGGCCCTCAGAGCTGCTCAAGGCTTTTCAGCACAGGGGATGATAATCAATGTTATGTCAATGAATCAGCCAAACAGACAGAAAGATCACATTATGTTTTCTCTGTTTGAAAAGGTAAATACCTCATACATTTTGAAAATTTCAATGAAAATTGTTTGAGTTAAAAAGTTCTAATATTTAAAGAATTAAGCTTTCATTTTCTGGAAGCCTTTGTGAATAGGGCTGGGTAGATGCAGCGGGCCCTGCATGTTCACTGCTCTTTGTAGCTTTTACAAATGACCTGCGTCATGTCATCCTCACTGTCTTCTCCCCACCAGGATGACAACTGGGGAGAGACCACCACGGCCATCACAGGAACCTCGGAGCACAGCATATCCCAAGAGGACATTGCCAGGATCAGCAAGGACATGGAGGACAGTGTGGGGCTGGATTGCAAACGCTACCTGGGCCTCACCGTCACCTCTTTTCTTGGACTTCTAGTTTTCCTCACCCCTATTGCCTTCATCCTTTTACCTCCGATCCTATGGAGGGATGAGCTGGAGCCTTGTGGCACAATTTGTGAGGGGCTCTTTATCTCCGTGGCATTCAAACTCCTCATTCTGCTCATAGGGACCTGGGCACTTTTTTTCCGCAAGCGGAGAGCTGACATGCCACGGGTGTTTGTGTTTCGTGCCCTTTTGTTGGTCCTCATCTTTCTCTTTGTGGTTTCCTATTGGCTTTTTTACGGGGTCCGCATTTTGGACTCTCGGGACCGGAATTACCAGGGCATTGTGCAATATGCAGTCTCCCTCGTGGATGCCCTCCTCTTCATCCATTACCTGGCCATCGTCCTGCTGGAGCTCAGGCAGCTGCAGCCCATGTTCACGCTGCAGGTGGTCCGCTCCACCGATGGCGAGTCCCGCTTCTACAGCCTGGGACACCTGAGGTAAGAGGCAACATCCAAGAGGCAGAAAGGATGGCTGATGTCTTGCTGGGAGACAGCTGCTCTGTAGCACGTGAGGGGTGGTGACAGATGCCAAGACCTAGGACCAGAGTCTGACTCTTTTCTGGTTTGGGGAGGAGATGCGAGGGTGGGGAGGGTGTCCGTGTTCATTGAGTTTCTGGACTTCTAGATGGCGCGGGGCAGTTGCTGGCTCTCACCCGGGTTGAGATTTTGCTGGGCCTGTTCTCAAAGTTATTGGCAGCTCCCAAAAATGATGGAGAAAGGAGATGCATAGTGATGGCTGCCTTCTTTGACTCTGAAATTGGCCAATGGACAACGGATAAAGTGACCAGCAGCTCCATTTTGTCCCAAATGTGACATCTGGTTTACCATGTTGTCCCAGTGGAATCATGAATTGTTCCTTTTTTTCCCACTCTCAGAGGCCTGGTTTGGGCAGTAAATTATATGGTCATCCGAGGGACCCTCCAATAAAGAATGAAGTGCAGGTTAGAGACTCCAAATGTGTAATCCTTGAGTGTTGTGAAAATGTATGCGTGAGAAAAAGTTAAAAGTCAGTTGGGTTGTCATACTTACATCTCTGCATAAAATCTCATTATTTTGTGGTTAAATAAGAGTGATTACCATCATTTTATTTGCTTCAAAGTAAGCACTTTATATAGATTGTGTATTTAGTCTTCATAGAACCCCGTGACCTAGGTATTATTAATCCCTATGTCACAGATGAAGAAACTAGAGCTTAGGGGATTTAAGTAATTTGCACAAAAAGATATGGCTAGCCTCATTTAGGATTCACTCAGATGTCATGAGGCCAGGGCTGAGTGAATGCCCCCATAATGGCATCTCTCACTTTGTGGTTAGTGGCCTGTTTTTCCATCTGTTTTCTTCCACAGACTATGAACTCCCTGAGGCCAGGGGCCACCCATATACCTCATTACATCCTCAGTGCCTGGCATGGAGCATGGCTTGCACTGAGATGGTCTCTGGGTGAATGCAGAGCCTGGGACATTTGACTTCAAAGCCTTTACCCTCTCCCAGGCTCTCTGCCTCCTTAGGCAGTATATGCTGATGTGTGTAGCCTGCTTGGGGCAGGGTAGGCACTTAGTTCATTGCAGCTATTACTGCTGTGATCATGTAGCTGGCAGAGCAGCCAAAATCAGCAAGGGCACACCTTAGTGGATATCAGAACAATCGGCTTTGTCATAGATTTGGCTGGGCTCCAGGAAGGTGGCTCAGCCTGTATTTGGAGTCAGGCCATGCTGCCAAACCATCTTCATGTTGGTGTGTACCCTCCTCCATTCCTCTGGCTTGGCTTGTGCTACAAGGACGGGATGATCTAGCGTTCAAGGTTGCTGCCACCCTAACTGATCCTTGGTGGAAACTGGTGTCCAAGTCACATGTCTGTGCACCAAAAATCTGGGGTTTAGAGTCCTTCACAGATGCTTGTAGGGCTCTGAAGACAAGTAGGTCACCGCTTTGCTGCGTATTCATGTCAGAAGGCTTTCTTTCCCCATGTTTTGCATCAGGGAATGACCAGCAGTTTTGTGTTAAACATCTGCTGTGTGCAGACCCCTGGACGCACCAGGCTGGCTGTCTTCAGAGCTCTATCTCAGCACCTGTGGCGCTCACAGTCACTTGGAAAGAGACCAGTGCACCGCTGTCTGGTGGACAGGTGCAGAAACAGGCCTGGGGGTATAGGTGATAGGAACACAGGAGGACAGAGAATTTCAGATTGTGGCAGCAGTAAAGCCGAGCAGGAGACAGTCTGTCTCAGAACAGGTTTTGCTGCAGTTAAAGCGGTAGAGAAAAATCCGGCTGTGGTCTCAGTGGAGATGAGTGATATTTGGAACTCTGTATATGTAAGTAGCCAAGACACTGGCCAGGAGTGAGGTCTATGGTGGTTTTGTTTTTTGGCCCTTAGCCCTAGTTGGTGTGAATTCCACCTGTGTAGGTGGGAAAGGGCAGGGCATCTTCTCACCATAGGTCATGCAGGGTGGTGGGACCGACTTACCCCCGTGGGCTCCCATATTGCTCCTCCCTGTATGACTGGTTGAGCTGCACACTGCATCTGGGTGGGGGTGGAGAGGGGACAAACCAAACAGCCCGAGGAAAGTATGCCTGTGGCGTGTTCAGAAAACGTAATTAGCAGCAGCCCTCGCCTCTCACCACACAGCTCTGCTGGTCAGGGCAGAGCTGGATGGGAGAAGCCAGACTGATTGTGCTGCATGGCTCCCAGGCTTGCTGCAAACGTTTCAGTCTGCTCTTACCATGACCAACAACTGCCCAGGCTTTCAAAAACTCAAGTCAGTCACCCCAGCTCCCCAGGGAGAACTGAAAGGTGGCAAGTGCCCATCTGCCCTGGGGAGAGCGTTTTGAGGTGGTCCCCAGCCTCATCCTTTCGGCTTCTTTTTAGGGCCATTGGTGTTCCTCCTCTCCCTGCGTTTAATAAGGCCCCCTTTGTCCCTCTCGTGGAGAGCCTGGGTTAGGAGGTGGAAAGAATGGCTGGGGAAAGAGGGATGACAAATGGAGCCCTCAGGGAGAGCCAGATGCCCAAGTGTCAGCCAGTCTGCCAGAGCTGGAGCAGGCTTGGCACCTTTCCTCCTGGCATTGTGTGGGCCTGGTCACCTGCCGATCCTTGGGCTAAATCTGGTCTGAACCCAGCAGTGGCTGGAAGAGTTACTAGGCCAGAAATACAACTTCTAAGGCCTTTTGTAAAGTGTAGAAACAGGAGGGAAGAGGGAGCGGGAATAGACAAAGCAAGCCTCAGAAATCAGAATAGCAGGTCTCCATCAGACCCAGCAGAATCACAGGCTGTCGGCTCTCCCTTTATGTAAAGCCTTCACCGTGGCAGCACCCTATTGGGCTTAGGTGCCAAGCGATGGTGAGTTCTTTTTTATGTTTTCAAAGATGATTTTATCGAATTGACTGAGCTATTTTTGAGAGTTGTCTAAAGAATGTCTACTCTTTAGTTTCTTAAAGAAAATAGGCGTCTCATTAGTTCATAAAAGGTGCTTGCTGTGGCCCTGCTTGTTGGCAGGAATGAAGTTTTGGGCTTATTTGAAAACTTTCAAAAATGTAAAAAGTTGTTGCAGAAAGTAAGATACCATAAATAGATTGAGATACTTCCTAACCTCTGCCCAGTGCCCTAGGAGGTATGAAAAGCGTTTCATAGGTTTGGACTCATTTACCCCTCCTTGCTGCCCTGTCAGAGGTCAGAGCAGGTGGGGTAGAGGTGTCCCCTCTTACAGTTGAGGTCCCCAAGCCCCAGGGTAAGGGACCTGCTCAAGGTCACAGGGAATCAGCACCTTCCTGTGCATCACACCGCTTATCCCACCGCACTCTCTACAGCATCCTGGTGTCTCACACAATCGCTTGCTTTGTCATTTTCCATACACACCTTGCTCGTCACTTTTCTTGGCCCCGTTCTCACAATAAGTTGGTAACTTTTCCAGGATGTTACCGGAGACTAATGACTGTTGATATGACTTTATTTGAGGAGAAACCCAGAAGAATAGAAGAGCCTAAAAATTGGCATTCAATTATCTTAATCATTTTTCAGTTTTGAAACCTCTAAAGGGAAATAGTGTGAATACTGGTGCACAGGCACTAGTGTAATTGACTGGTTGAATGTGAAATGGTAGAACAACAGAGACAGATAAAGAAAACCTTAACAATAAACAATTACATAGTCTTACTGGGAGCCAGGTACCTTCTGATCTTTTAATGTGCAACTCAGTTTTCACAACAATCATGTGAGGTAGGTTCTGGTAGCCTCCTTTTCAGATGAGCAAACCGAGGCGTGGGAGAGTTAGGTAAGTCTAAGGCCCCACACTTTGTAATTGTGGGAACCAGGATTTGAGCCCAGGCTCTCTGGTTCCAGAATGATCTTACCCATTTCAACATACTACCTCTGAATAGATAGGTGCATGTTCACGTCACTGCTTTAGGAACACATGAACAAACCCAGAAGCATTTTTTGAGTGTTTCCCATGTGCCAGCCTCGGTGCCAGATATTTCTGTATACATTATCCTGTTTCACTTAACACAGAGCTTAGGGCTGGAACAGAGAGAATGTGCAGGATTGTCAAGATGGCTTGCACTCTGAGGTCCATTCCTTAGCTCCACTGGTTATTTTATTCACTCAATTGACAAAGCCTGGTCCTTAAAGTCATAGCAGTAGGTTTGAGCCTTTGGTCAGACCTTTTTAACTTCACATGTCTCAAAGAAAATATATTTTATCTATTGTTGTGTAACAACTACCCCACCACTTAGTAGTTTAAAACAACCAATTCAGTATTTCTCACAATTCTGCAGCATGGATTGGGCTCAGCCAGGAGGTTCTTTAGCTGATCCTGCCCATGGTCCTGTGTGATTATACTCACATGGTGAGTCAGCCGAGGCTGACTTTCTTTTCCTGTGTATTCTCTCCTCCTTCTTTTCCTGTATATTCTCTCCTTCTCATGGCCTCTCCTTGTTCTTTCCTCATTAGGGTTGCTAGACTTCTTAAATGGCAGCTCAGGGCTCCCAGGAGCACAAAAGCAGAAGCTCCCAGGCCTTTTAAGGTCTGGGCCTGGAACTGTCCCAGTAGTATTTCCACTGCATTCTCTTGGTGAAAGGAAGCCACAGCCCTATCCCACATTTAAGGAGAGAGGACGACACAAGACAGAGGCTACTAGGATGTTAAGTTCAATGTCGCAGACCCCCACAACCACCTCGGGCTGTCTTTCTCAGAGTCTGTTTATTCTCATTTTGCATATAGTTCTAACAAATTTAATTATTGATTTCTACACCTTAAAAAGCCCAGAACTAATATATTTTGAGGGGAAAAAGTGCTGCTTTAAGGAGGTATATGAACATCAATGAAAAATGATAGCTGATAGTCATCAACAAGGAGGGAGACAGAGGAACCATAAAAGCAGGTATGACTCAGCACTCTGGGAAACTTTCCACAGTGACCCATTCTGTAGGATATTTATATTGCTGAAGCTCCCTTGTACCTAATTCAGCCAGCAGGTTTTAACTGTTTGGGTTTTTAAGCTTCAGGGTCAAAGTTTTGGGGTAAAAAATGCTTCATTCATTGAGACTGAGAGAGAGTAGCTTACAAATTGACACTGACCATAGACCTTGATTTTGTGTCCCCACCCAAATCTCATCTTGAATTGTAGCTCCCATAATTCCCACATGTTGTGGGAGGGACCCAGTGGGAGTTCATTGAATCACGGGGGCGATTTCCCCCATACTGTTCCTGTGGTAGTGAGTAAGTCTCACAAGATCTGATCGTTTTATAAGAGGAAACCTTATAAAAGGTGGCTCTCATTTTCTTCCTTGTCTGTAAAATGTGCCATGTAAGATGTGCCTTTTGCCTTCTGCCATGATTGTGAGGCCTCCCCAGCCACATGGAACTGTGAGTCCATTAAACCTCTTTTTCTATATAAATTACCCAGTCTTGGGTATGTCTTTATCAGCAGCATAAAAATGGACTAATACAGATCTTTTAATCAAAGATGTGGTAACTAATCACAGAACCACCTGTGCTTTAGAAGAAATGATCCTCGGATTGCTTTTCAAGCAATGGAAGTTTATGATTGTCACATTGTCAATTGTGATTATATTCAAGGAAGTGTTATGGACTGAATGTTTGTGGTTCCCCCAAATTCATATTTGGAAGCCCTAACCTCCAGTGTGGCGTATTTGGAGATGGAGCCCCTAAGGAAGTAATTGAGGTTAAATGTAGTCATAGCGTGGGGCCCTGATCCCATAGGACTGGCGTCCTTACAAGAACAGATACCAGAGAGCTTGCTCTGTCTCTGCACACACCCTTAGAAAAGGCTGTGTGAGGCCCCAGAAAGAAGGTGGCCATCTGTAAGCCCAGAAGAGAGCCCTCAATAGGAACCAGGTTGGCTAGAACCTTGATCTTGGACCCCCAACCTCCAGAACTGTAAGAAAATAAATTTCTGTTGTTTAAGCTACCTAGTCTGTAGCATTTTGATACAGCAGCCTGAGCTGAGACAGGAATATTACATACACTGGAGACTTTTGACCCCAAAGACTTTTGACCTGTTGAATAGAGCTCATCTTGTCCTCTCTCCAGCTCATGCATGCATCCTCCCAGCTTGCAAGGGGGCCTTGCTTCTCTGGATTGCACTTTGATTTTCTAGTTTTAAGTGACAAAGGGAGAGTCTTCTAGGGAGGTTAAAATTACTCCAGTAATTCCAGGATATTTCCGGCTCCTTTTGAAATCTTATGTTGTGATTCTGGGTCAAGTAATGTCCAAGCCGGTGATTACATTACTGGTAGGCATGTCTCTCATGCTGGGCCACGCCCTCCGTCCCATGTTCACGATGAGCACCAACGATCTCTGAGAGCCCAGAGCCAGTGGCTGCAACGTTGGGAAAATGCTTAAATGACCATCAGTGGTTTTGGCTCATGTTCCTACGATTGTGGGTTCATATACCATCTCATTTTTAGAAATGTGTGTTTTTGTTCTCCTGTAATTACTTTTTAATAAAGATATTTTGCCAGTCCTTAGCCCCACTCCATAGCAAAGCGAAGGACAAGAGCAAGTAAGGGCTGAAACATAGAACGTGGAGGGTTTTGCTCAGGCCATGCTTTGCTGTGGGAGAATTTTGAAGGCGGGAGTGGAGCTGCCGTTTGTGGTTTGGTGCTGTGGTGCCTGTTAAAAGTGGCTTTAATGAGAGTGTAAGGTGCTGCACACTGAAGCCCTGTGTTTATTCAGCTGCCTCCTGCCAGCGGCTACAGCTGGGATGGCTTCCCTCGCACGGCGTCTGCCCACAGCCTTGCGCCCGGAGCCCAGAGGACTCACAGGAAAAGGAGCTGGCAAAGGTGAAGCTGGTTTTCATGGTCTCCTGAGGGCCCCTGGCCCCTGGGAGATGGGTCACCCTCCCTGAATGCTGTGTTGTTGGTTTCCCTGGAGGATTCTCGCTGCAGGCCAGGTCCCGTATTCTCCACACTCACCACAAGTGGCTGGGTGTGACTTGACACGGTGTGAAAGTGGAGGGGCGCGAGCACTCAGGAGGGTGAACAGCCTGCGGCCTCCTTTCCCTGGCTGCAAAGCCGCCACTCAACTCTGCTCCAGCCCAGGTTTCGGGGAGCTGGGATCCACTTGGGCAGGCCGGGAGCCTCAGACTCCAGACTTTTCGTGGTGCGCTCCTTCCTGCTTACTCACGAGGAAGGCAAGGCAGTCCAGTATCCTGGGTGGAGTGGAGGTGTTTCGAGTCCATATCTAAATCTTTTTCTTAGAGCACCCTAAGCAGGCTGCTGTCTTTGATCCCCATGCCTCTGCTGTTTATCTTGGTGTGATTCATCACTGTAATTTAAGATGTGGAGAGAGCAGAGTTCCCATGCCAGGCAGGGGAGGCGCAGTGCAGGTTGGACTGTGCAAGGAAATGGCAGCGTGGCGAGGTTTGTGCCACGGCCTACAAGCAGGGCTGCATGCTCCCCAGGCAGACTGTGGCAGAGCCAAGCCCCTCGCTTGCAGGGAAGCGTGTCTCCTAGGTGCCCCAGTAGGGGAGGTCTGCCAGCCTCGCTGTGCTGTGGGGAAGGCAGCCAGAGGGCTTCATCCATAACTGGCTCAGCTCCTCAGGAGGAGACCAGCAGTGTGTCTCTGCACTCAGAACTGCCACTGGGTCATGGTGTTAAGCCCAGGAGGGGTGCATATGTTGACAACCTTGTATTGCTTAGTTGCTGAGACCAGAAGATCCAGGTAATTGCATGAGCTATTAGCTACTTCTGGTTCTCACAAACTCCTCCCAGTGTTGATAGAGAATGGTGTCCTCTGGGCATGCTCTGGGTATAGTTTTGTTTGTATTATTAGGGACTTGTGGAGAAGTGCTCTGGGTGTCCCGCACACTGCACTTTGGAGATCATTCTGTGATTCCCAAGTCCTGCTGATTCCACTTCCTTGGCGCTCTGGGATTAGATATCCTAGGCTGCCGATCTGCTTGTTCATCTTTCAGTGGGGATACCCTGCAGGGCTTGTCCACAACTTGAATTTCAAACCAAAAGCCAGGTACGCTTTCCAGCCTTCCGATATTGGTTCAAAGAATTTGGCTGCCGAAGCTTTTGTGTAGCTGAGGCACCAGCAGGCCCGAGGCACGAGTGAATCCAGGTGGCCCGAGGAAGAGCCTTCCTGTGGGCCTCAGCAGCCACACAGAGCCTCTGATCTGTTTCCCTTTGCGGGATGGTCAGTCTCCTGTGTCTCAAGACCTCAAGCAGAAACCTGTGGACCTCCCCCTCTATCTTGAAAGTCCAACCAAGTCCAGGCCTTTGTTGTGCAGTTTAAACCAGACCTGTCAGTAAACATGAGCTAATTCCAGTTTTTGTTCCTCTTTGTCCTTCGCAAGTTCCAAGGTGATCATTGCCTGTTATCTATGGGACTTGTGTAAGCTAACTTCTCAAATGCAGCTGTGAGACAAACATTTTAATTAAAAGGCAGAAGGGCCAGGAGATATAAACACTCATGTGCCTGGTTGTCAGTGAAGGCGGTGGCGTTCAGCGTCCAGGGGCTAATTATATTCTCTTCTCTGGGACTCACACAAATATTGCCACAAATGGTCCTGACTGTCAGACTGAAGTCATTTATCTCCAAGTGTGGGGAGCAGTGAAGCCCACACGTCCAGGTAGATTTAGCTCTTACGGACTCTTCTGGGAAGCAGCAGGTGGGTAAAACTGAAAGCATCAGCTATTGTACCCTAGCTGCAGGTTTTCACAGAAAGCTGAATCAACTTGTATTGGGGATTCTGCATTTTAGAGTTCTCTCAAAGACCTAGGTTTGGGCCCTAAAATGCAGCCACCAGAGCAGGCAAACCTTAAAAAGTAGGTAATGAGTGGCCTTAGTGCCTGGGCAGCCATCAGTACTGGCCTCCTTTGGTTGTCCCTGTCCACTGACCCTCCTTCCTCCCGTTCTCTCACGTTTGCATTCATCTGCAGCCTCCATTACCATTGACCAGCTTTGCCGCTTACCTGCCTCCACCCTTCCTTCCCTAAGTTCGAGTAGTTTCCTAAGTAGCTTCCCCTTAGTTTCCTAAGGCTGAAGTAATAGAGTATAGCACAAACTGGATGTCTTAAAAGTTCTCCTTCTCAGAAAGTACAAAATCTAGGTGTTGGCACAGCTGTGCTCCCCGCAAAGCCTCTAGGGAAGAATCCTTCCTTGCCTCTTCCTAGTTTCTGGTGGCTGCTGGCAACCCTTCGTGTTCCTTTGTTTATGGCTGTGTCACTCCAGTTTCTGCCCCCATCATTACATGACCTCCTCTCTGTGGGTCTCTGTATGTCCTCTTTTTTTTTTTTTGAGACAGAGTCTTACTCTTTCGCCCAGGCTGGAGTGCCTTGGTGCGATCTCAGCTCGCTGCAACCTCTGTCTCCCAGGTTCAAGCAATTCTCCTGCCTCAGCCTCCCTAGTAGCTGGGATTACAGACGCATGCCACCACACCCAGCTGCTTTTTGTATTTTTAGTAGAGATGGGGTTTCACTTTGTTGGTCAGGCTGGTCTTGAACTCCTGACCTCAAATGATCTCCCGTGTCGGCCTCCCAAAGTGCTGGGATTACAGGCATGAGCCAAAGAGGCCTGGCCACCTCTTTTCTTATACGGATACCAGAATGACTCTACCTTAACTAAACATAACATCTGCAAAGACCCTGTGTCCAAATAAGGTCACATTCTGAAGTTCTGGGTAGATGCAAATTTTGGGAGACACTATTTGCCACTACGGGTTTCTCCAAGTTGTGCTGTCCTGTGACTGAACACTGACCCTGTTGCTCTATTGTGGATGTTTGGGAGGATTAACACCAGCCTGTTTCTGCTCACACTGCTTTCTCTGCCTGGAATTTGCTTTACAGCCTGTTGTCCCTGGTGTGACCATCATTCATCTTGTAAGACTTAACAGCCCAGCTTTGCCCCCACTGTGGATTCCTGGCGGAAACACCGTCCCTCTTCTCCTGGTGTACATGTTCTGTCACGGTCTCTGGATCACTTGACTGTACTTATTGTTTGAGTGGTACTCACCACTAATTGGAGCATAAGCCCCTTGAAGGTTTCATTTACATCCGGGTCTCAGTACTAGGGACTTAGCAGGTACTCATAATTTATAACTGCTTTTGATGGAGTTGGAGAGGCTAGTTATTAAGATTTTTCTGAATGTAGCATCCTTAGCTGGCTTTCAGGATAGTGACTGCATGCCCTAAAAGGAGATCTTTGCAGATTTTACTCTATCATGAGAAAACTTTTTAGTGCTTTTTCTGTCAGCATGTACCTAGGTAATAAGAAGAATGACGTGACATGTATTTGGGGAATTAGCATACAAGAAGTACTTTGACATTTTCCATGTGTGAAGAAAGCTGTTTTTATTGACCTAGCTGAAGGGATCAAATTCATATTTGAAAAGATGTGGCTAAAACTTGAAAAGGACTTGTCCATGGGGGATGTCTTCATCCCTTCTCCCTGCTCAGGGAGAAGTTGCAGGCCATAAAGTGTGAGGGCATCAGCCTGGATGAGCTCTAAAGCTCAATGTTAATTTCGGATTTTAATAACATGTAAGAATACAAGTTTGATTGCAGAAGCCACAATCAAGTTCAAGGGAGGGTGAATGAATGGGAAGTAGAAGGGACCATGTGTACGTCTGTGTGTATGTGTGCATGTGTGCACACATTTTTTTAGGCTTTGGTTCCTTTAGCTATAAAATAAGGGAGTTAAAATGGAGGTGGTTTATGGTCACGATTGTTTCCTTCAAGTATCTAAAAGGCTTTCACCAGAAAGGGGGACTTGGGTTCAGAACAAAGCACTGGGTTAACCAGTGGTAGAACTGAAAGGTCATTTCAGTGTGAAAGTGAACTTTTCAAGCAAAGGCTGGATGTCATTTGGGAGCTTGTAAAAAGAATTGTTAATATGGATGCCAGGCGCAATGGGTCACGCCTGTAATCCTAGCACTTTGGTAGGCTGAAATGGATGGATCCCTTAAGGCCAGAAGTTTGAGCCAGCCTGAGCAACATGGTGAAACCCCGTCTCTACTAAAATACAAAAAATTAGCCAGGCGTGATGGCATGTGCCTGTAGTCCCAGCTACTCCGGAGGCCGAGGCACGAGAATTGCTTGAACCTGGGAAGCAGAGGTTGCAGTTAGCTGAGATTGCACCACTGCACTCCATCCTGGACGACAAAGGAGACTGTCTCAAAAATAAAAATAAAAATTGGCCAGGTTTGGTGACTCACACCTGTAATCCCAGCACTTTGGGAGGCCGAGGCAGGTGGATCATCTGAGGTCAGGAGTGCAAGACCAGCCTGGCCAACATGGCGAAACCCCATCTCCACTAAAAATCAGCCAGACATGGTGGCGTGCGCCTGTAATCCCAGCTACTTGGGATTTGAGGCAGGAGAATTGCTCGGACCTGGGAGACAGAGGTTGCAGTGAGCTGAGATACGCCACTGCACTCCAGCTTGGGTGACAGAGCGAGACTCCATCTCTAAATAAATAAAATAATTTTAAAAAACAATTGGTATATGGATTGGGAGATTGGACTGATGGACTCTTGATTTCTCTGATTCTTGAATCTCTGCTTGGGTGAACACTAAGATTCCTTCCATTTCTAAAATTTTGAGGTTCAGTATAAATGGAAATGGGGTCATGCTTTTGTGCCTAGGGGCTGTGTGTATATTCTAGCCACCAACCAACCCCATCCCCACTGCAAAATGTTCATGCTTATTATTAGTAATGCGATAATTTTTTGTGTTTGTACAATGCATTATAGTTTATAAATGCCTTCACTGTCATTATTTCATTTGCTCTTCTCAACAACCACATGCAGTAGTTGGTGTTATCTCTTTATCAAAAGCCAAGAAAAAGGCCAAGAAAGGGGAAATGACTTATACAGGATTACAGGGTAGGTAGCAGGAATCTAGACCTTCTGGAATCTAGTACTCCTACAATGGATGCCTCCCTATAGGTAGGTTTGATTTTCAGGAGGCTGAGAGTTGGCAGGAAGTACTGCATAAAAACAAAGAGTAGCATAACTTTGTGGCCCCAGTCCCTAAGGAAAACTGTACAGAGTGGACCCATCTTGGCTCATTTCCCATGGCAGTACCCTCATGGTGGGCCTCTGGAGGAGGTTGGTACAGGCGCACATGGGATCAAGTTGGCCGCTTCAACATATATGGCCATATAAGCTCGTGGTGGCTATCGTTTATGAATTATTTACTTTGAATAACCACTTTAAAATGTGTTATTTCATCTTCAGCACAGACCTAAACCAGGCAGGCTACTCCTCTTTAGGAAGCAGGAGAGTGGTGGGTGAACTCCCAAGTCTCCAGTATTTTTCCTGGTATAAATGCCAGCTAGCTTTGAAGTCTCAGAATGTCATAGAACTTGGAATCGTCCCAATGGATATTTAAGCTCATGAGACTTAACCTGCCTTAGGGCGATGCCGACCTCAGCCAGCACCTGGTATACTTGGATCTCGCAGGCTGCTGCTGGAGGTTCCGAGTAGCTGCCTGTACCAGGCCTGCCCCAGTCAATTCATTAGCCTTTCAGTAAGACGTTTTATGCCACTGAGTATTTTGGAGCCCACTTATCATGGTAATCAGGGTTTTCTGTGCTGCTCTTCCCATCCTGCAGATGAAGAGTATGAGGTTTGGAGAAGTGACTAATTTGTTCAAGGTGAATGAATGAGTGAGAGAGCCTGGAGTCATGTTGTCTGGGGCCAGAGTCTGCACCAGTTGCACTGTGCGTGCCTCCTCCCACAGCCTCTGTGCAGACTCAGACATGCACAGAGCATGGGGAGGCAGTGGATGGTCTAGATATTCAGGGCATTAATTTGGTTTGTATTTTTTTCTTCAGAATTTATCTTTAAAAAATATGTCTTTCAGATATTTGTGCGTTAACATTTGAACTATGTTTTGAGGTGCTTCTTTCCAGGTCTGTTTAAGAAATGTAGCCCAAGGGCAAGCCCCTCTTCTCTGTTGCCATGGCAGTCATGTAACAGTTGTCAACAACACTGGAAGTGCTTTCGTGGTTGATTAGACACAAAAGACCACAGCATTTCTCATTCCACCCTCTTTGTCCTGCAAAGAAAATAGGCCAGTAGGCAATGTGGTCAGCAGTGGGTTTTAAATTAAAATGTAGCCATCAGATTCCCTTAGACCTTTGTGTAGACCCATTGCTGGCCCGTCCTTCCCAGGAATTCAAGTTTGGACCAGCCTAGACTGAAGCCTATTGAGGAGGTTTTTATGCATAGGTCTCAAGCGAATTTCTGTCACAACTAGGCGTACCTTCATGTGCTGTTTTCCACAAATCTATGTGGTCTGGGAGAGAGTATTTCTTTCCCTGGGTTGTGACTAGGCAGGTATGTTGGCATGTGGCACCAGTTGAGCACAGAGTCCTCTATCTTGGGAAAATGCTCCTTGTCATAGGTTTCTGAGGGGGCTGAGTCCGCAGTCTATACTTCAGGCTCCCCCTGATGGTAATACAGGGGTCCTGTTCAGTCAGGCTACCGCCTTTTCTCTCTGAATGTAATGGTGATAACAGAGGGGGCAAGCTTCTAACCAACTTGATTTTTCTTGCCTCCCACATTTCCCCAAGATTGTCTGGTCTAGAGATTGGGGTTTGTAGAAGGATTTGCTTTTGTTCATCTCTGGGGCCCTTTTTGCCTCTGAAATTCCATGATTTTATGAAATACATATTCAAGACTGATCTTAGGCCTGTGAGAATTCTAAGATTGCATGAACAGAGAAGTTAAGCCTGCAAGTATTATATACCCATGGAGGAACCAAAGGACGTGTCCCCTGTGTGTCAGGGATTTGCATGGGCAAGCTTGTTGAAGGGGCAAGACCAGCTTCCTTGACTCCCTCGAAGATATCACAAGTCATGTGTCATCACTGTTGATGCTGCAAGTTTAGGGACAGATCAGCGGGGACTGGAGGATTCGAAAAGCCTTCCTAAAAGAAGCCAGTCCTGTGTTGGCTTTGTGGTTCCTTCCATATTTGGAGGGTGGAGAGGAATCAAGGCAAGAGGAATGCTGGGCACGGACAGTGGCGGAGGGAATGGCTGCTCCCTGCATCCTGGCCTCCTGGGGCTATGACTGAGGCCATGGCATAGTAATTAGGAATGACTGATAGCAGTAGTGAGGGAGAATGTAGAAAAAATGTATACAAAACAGCCTCACCTAGTCACACTTGCTGCAGCTTGGGACAGAGTGGGGATAGATGGCCTCCGCCTCCTGATGGAACCCAGTGTCTTCACTGCATTATGTACATGGCACAGCTCACTGTTAAGATGCGTAATCATCATCTGGAGTAATCAAGAAGACTTAAATCATATATCACGTAGCTTACTCTCTTCAAAACGATGAAGAAAGGCCAGGCACAGTGGCTCACACCTATAGTTCCAGAACTTTGGGAGGCCGAGGTGGGCGGATCACTTGAGCTCAGGAGTTCAAGACCAGCCTGGGCAACATGGTGAGACCCCGTCCTTACTAAAAATACAAAATTTAGCTGGGCGTGGTGGCACGTGCTGTAGTCCCAGCTATTTGGGAGACTGAGGCAGGAGAATCCCTTGAACCTGGAGGTGGAGGTTGCAGTGAGCCGAGGTTGCGCCACTGCACTCCAGCCTGGGTGACAGCGGGAGACTGTCTCAAAAAAAAAAAAAAAAAAAAAGAAGAAAGGCATATTGGATTTTATCCCAAAATGTCACAACCATTTTATTTAAGTTGCGCACTTGAGTTTTGTGTTTATTTAGTTACTTGGAAATTCTCATTCCCTAATACTGCCAGGTATGCTGGGCATCAAACAGACCATCATCTGTAGGTGAGAGCATGCACACTCTTGGAGGCGTTTATCAACTTCACCCTGAGATCCCTTCAGCTCCAGCATTGGCTTCTCAGCCTGTGGGGCTGGCCAGGCCCACGGCAGGCTCTGAGTCATCCTGTCACTTCTCTGAGAGGGCAGAGCCAGAGGGAGTGCAGGACACCTGCACTTTCCCCTTGTTTGGTATTTTTGAGCAAAGACTCTCACTCCTTGGGAGGACTGTGAGAGCCATGCCTGTGACACCCAGGGCTGGCATCCCACAGTACCTGCCCCCACCCTGGGCACTTCCTGGGACGCCAGGACTTTGCTCTGAGGGGCTGTCAGGTGGGCTGTGGACTTGGCTTATTTGGAGAGCTGGCCCATTTGGAGAGCATCCGCTGAGGCCCCATGCTGGAAGGCGGTGGGCCGGGAGCCCTGCTGGAGACAGAAGCCACTGCTCTGTGCAGTGCATCACACTCACAGGGTGGAGGGTGAGAGACACAGCCAGGAGGCTCTGACCTAGCCATCCCCTCACAGGCCCCAGCTGAATTAATGGGATTCCCTTGACCCCTCCTTGCAGCCTCGCTGAACAGAAAAGCAAAACCCAGCAACCACAAGACAGTTTTGAGTTGAAAATGGTTCTGAGAACTTCTGATGATTGCCTTTTAATTTTTAAATTTAGATCAGGGTAATGCTTTTCTGTTGGAATCCAGGGGCCTAGAGATGTTTCTTTATCAGTGGAGGAGGGGGGATGAAGTGAGTTTGAACCCCAGTGGGTCTGTGTGTATAAACTGAGTCTTACAGCCATATGGAGGGACTCCTTGCCTCAGAAAGCCCAGGCACTCCGGAAAAGGCATGCACAGGGGTGGGAGCTGAGCTAGGCACACCAGGGAGTGTGTGTGTGTGTGTGTGTGTGTGTGTGTGTGTGTGAGAGAGAGAGAGAGAGAGAGAGAGAGAGAGAGAGAGAGAGAGATCAGGGAGAGGGTTGCAATGAATCTCTGGATGGGGTAGGAATAAAGAAGCACTTGCCCCTCTCTGGAGAATGCCATGGACAGGGGGCAAGGATGGAGTTGGAGCCACATTGACTTGGAGATTGCCAGGTGAGACCTTCAGGGCAAGCAGACTAGACTTCTGCAGGAAGAGCTCTCGTGACACACAAACCTCCACGGAAGGCCACCTCCTCAGGAAGGCTGCACCCTGTCCCAGGCAGCCAGAAGCTCTTCTCCGTGGTTACTCAGCCCCACGTGTTCCAGCATGAGAACATACTCACTGTCATGGGGTTCATGCTCCATGTACCAGCTAAGGTCTATCTTGATATTCCCAGGGCTTAGCAGACACAGGCACTCAAATATGGAATGACGAGTGAGCAACTGAGTAACTGAATGGTCAGCATTTTCAAAATGCAGATTTGCTGTTAGGAGTCTTAGGTTTACTTCCATTATGCAAAGTTGGTCTCACCAGATTTCCCCTGATAATGTTCCCCAGCCTCACATGACTGTACATTATCTAGGACGATATTAAGTACCAACTGAATGCGGGCACTGTTGGGGATATAACTCAGAAAGTTTTACCATGATTCTGCTCTTAAGCAGGTTAGCTGACTGACTTCCAGATTCAACTCTGTTAAAGTCTTGAAGCAGAGCTCCAAGGGGAGCCAAATGGGTGGGTAGACAGAATTTCCAGTGGATAGTTTAGGAGCTCCCTTGTCTTGGTGTGAAGTGAAGATCCCTGAGCCACCCTGAGAGTGTTGGAACACAGTGTGGTCATCCAGGAATCAAAGGGAGCCCCATCCTGGTGCTCCGGCTACTGCAAATAATCCTTGTAAGCCGATCTGCTTAGCAGAGTACTAGAAAGGAAAATCCAAAGGGCAAGATAAAAATATATCTGTGGTATTTAACATGGTGGTGGTTGGAGATGTCA
The DNA here is from genome assembly GCF_029281585.2 of Gorilla gorilla gorilla. NCBI lineage: Eukaryota > Metazoa > Chordata > Mammalia > Primates > Hominidae > Gorilla > Gorilla gorilla. The sequence continues at coordinate 120,080,479 of NC_073224.2, forward strand.
GCACGTACGCTGTTACACAGAGTCCACATGTTACTGGGAAGCCCAACTTGGAGGTTTGTAAATCATATCAGAGTTCCAGCTCTCCTGTTTATTAAATGCATACTGTTGTGCAGGTCATAGATTTTTGAGCCTCAGTTTTCTTACCTCGAATGATTGTGAGGGTTAAATGAGAATCAGGTATGTGCAAACCCTTGCTGTATCATTGCAAGGTGTTCTTCAAAGTGGCAAGTGTCCTGCACCATAGACCAAGGGCATATTCTTTTGCTGTCTATACTCATTTCCAATTATAAGTACCCTCCCACATCCTCTCTCCCACTTGTTGATGGTACCTGTGCTTTGTTCCCCTGCTGCTCTCTGAGGACCAAGCAGGGGATAGATTGGAGACCTAGAATATCGGAACATGGATAGTCAGCTTCATACCCCTCTGCCGAAGGCCAGAGATAGCAGTGGGCAGGGGGACCCAGAAAGATCAAGTGGTCCCAGCGGAGGCTCTCTTTTTTTTTTTTTTTTTGAGACTGAGTTTCACTCTTGTTGCCCAGGCTGGAGTGCAATGGTGCAATCTCGGCTCACTGCAACCTCCGCCTCCTGGGTTCAAGTGATTCTCCTGTCTCAGCCTCCCGAGTAGCTGGGATTACAGGTGCATGCCACCACACCCGGTAATTTTTGTATTTTTAGTAGAGACGGGGTTTCATCATATTGGTTAGGCTGGTCTCAAACTCCTGACCTCAGGTGATCTGCCCACCTCAGCCTCCCAAAGTGCTGGGATTACAGGCGTGAGCCACCACGCCTGGCCAAGGCCCTCTTAAGTACGCTCTGCCCTGGATGGCTGCAGTTGTTCTGGTCTGTATAAAACCTAAGTTCCAGGATTCCTTATACCCAGGGATACCAAGGCCTAAGGGACAAAACCTTGAATGAGGACCTGAGAAACCTGAATCTATACTTTGTTCTTTCACTCATTAGCTCTGCAACCATTAGTAAGTCTCTTGCCCTTTTGGGGGCGTCCTCAGTTTCTTCTTTTGTAAACCGAGGAAAAATAGAAAAAGTTCTTGTGTGCCTAAAGCTAAATGTAAGTTATGAGTTACAACTTCTTCCTCTTTCAACAAAGGGCTAGATGGGATGTGGCTAATCACAGGTCCAGGAGAGGGCACAGAAGCCACTTGGCCATGGGGCTTAGTTTCAGCTTTAAGTTCTCATCCTGGAGACCAGAGGTGTGGTGGAACCCCGTGGACTTCTGTATGAGATTATCTTTGATGTTGTGTTCCTTTACCTGACTCCAAAAGAGGATTTTTCATGTAGGACCTGCTTATTCAGTGAAAAAGCTTTGCATTAATTTTGTTCTTTTTTTCTCAGTATCCAGCGAGCAGCATTGGTGGTCCTAGAAAATTACTACAAAGATTTCACCATCTATAACCCAAACCTCCTAACAGCCTCCAAATTCCGAGCAGCCAAGCATATGGCCGGGCTGAAAGTCTACAATGTAGATGGTATGTGCCTTGAAAGGGTGTCCGTGGTGCTCACAGGGGCACAGTTGGGTGACTGTTTAAGCTTCATGGTACGTTTGGTTCGACTTCTTCTCTGGGCCTACCTTTATGGTACATTCTTGTTTCAGAACAATTTCTCTTTTTTATGTAGGCAGACACATTTTTAGAGGAATATTGATTTACCATCTACCTGTGTTGGAACCCTGTTCATTTTGGGATTTTATGATTGAAAACAGCAGCGGTGTGTGTTTCCTGCCTTCTGCCAGGATCACCTTATATTGGAAGCTATTAGGAAAGGGTTGCTTTTCAACATTTGTGCACATTACCCACAAACCCAGAAAGCTACCTAAATCATTAAGACTAGAAATCTCAGTAGTTCAGGCATCTGGTGAGATACCTACGGGCACTTCTTACTCGTGGCTAGGAGCCGGAGTTGAGTGGGTGGCAGGAGGCTGGAGGCCAGACTGGGTAAGCCCAAGCTATGTTTCAGGGTATCAGATGGTTAAGTGCAAGAAACAGGATGCGGTGTCATTTCTTCCTGGGTATGTTGGGTGAGGGCAAGAACTTTGCAAACCCTAGGAGAGGATTATATTGTCAACAAGTCAAGTGATTTATATACAGTGTCAGTTTTTGTTGGCAATATCCTTTCAGTTATTTGTTTGTTCATTTTTTGGCTATATGAGGTGTGAGCTCCCTCACGAAGCCTGAAGGATTGATAAATTTCACCTGTGATCTGAAAACTTAGGAAAGATTCCCACTGGTGAAACCAAGTCACCAGCCAAGTAGATCATCCGTAAGAAAGCCTGAAATCTGCCTATGTTTCTGAAAAGTTAAGGTGGTCAGTGGTCAGGGGACAGGACAGGACTTCCGAGTCTGTATTCATTAATGGGTCATATTGCACACCCTCAAGCATTGGTATTTCCTAGAAAAGTTGTGGCTGCCATGACATTCCAGCATAGCTTGCTTTCCATTGTAGACTCAGTGTCTCATGTCCTTTGACTTTCTTGTCTGTCTGTCTGTCTGTCCTTGGTCTCCCCATCCCTCTCATTCTGTCTCATTGTCTTGTTGCTGAAATTTGATGTCCCAGCTGCCCTTATGGCCAAACTGAAACTTTATGTAACAGATGGTAACATCTTCAGCACACTCTATGTGTTGTTTTTGGCCAACATTTTAATTGCCACCGTCCTTCATCCCCTTCTGGGTTCTTTTTCCATTTCCACTGACCAGATTGGGGTTTAGGGAGATTCCTCTGCTCCCTTGCCTTGGACATAGTGAATGTGGAGCCAGGGCACAGTTCACCCTCCTGGGAAGTGACCTTTAGGATTTGTGTGTGTGTGTTTCATAGGGGGTGGGTAGACAACACTGACAGATTGGGTACTAGTTTTCTGCTCTGTTTCCCACCCTCGTGGTATTAACACTATTCTTTCACTGTCCTTTCCCCAAAGGCCCCAGTAACAATGCCACTGGCCAGTCCCGGGCCATGATTGCTGCAGCTGCTCGGCGCAGGGACTCAAGCCACAACGAGTTGTATTATGAAGAGGCTGAACATGAACGGCGAGTAAAGAAGCGGAAAGCAAGGTATACTGCCCTCCTGATGCCAGTACCCTCTTACAGACTTTTAAATTTTTATTTTATTTATTTATTTATTTATTTAGAGACAGAATCTCACTCTGTTGCCCAGGCTGGAGTGCAGTGGCAAGATCTTGGCTCACTGTCACCTCTGCCTCCCAGGTTCCAGCAATTCTCATGCCTCAGCCTCCCATATAGCTAGGATCACAGGCGCCCACCACACCACGCCCTGCTAATATTTGGTATTTTTAGTAGAGACAGGGTTTCGCTATGTTGGCCGGACTGGTCTCAAACTCCTGACCTCAAGTGATGTGCCTGTCTCAGCCTCCCAAAGTACCGTGATTACAGGCATGAGCCACCATGCCCGGCCTCTTGTAGACTTTCAATCTTTCCTTTCTTACCACTAGAGTGAGGTTTCTGTTTAAAAACATGACCTGCTGGGACACCTTTGGAGTGCACCTTGCTCCAGTGTTTCTCAAACTGAAGCCTGTATGAGCATCACTGGGAGGGCTGTTGAAATACAGGCTGCAGGTTCTGGGCCCTGCCTGCAAAGACCCTACCCAGTAGGTGTGGAGTTGGGCCCAAGAAATGGCATTTCTAACAGATTCCTGGGTGATGCTGATGCTCCTGGCCCCCAGCCCATACTTGAGTGGGTCTGTTCTGCACCCCTGTACCCTTGCTGGTGTTCACCATCAGGTCATATTCACTGAAGGGGACAGAGGTGCGTTCCATCATGTGTGCTGTGCCTCTTCCTGTTTCCCAGGGGCTGCTGGTGTGGGTGGCTGGACCAGGGGGCACGCAGCTCTGCTTCTTTGTAGGGCTGCTTCTGCACCACCAGCCACCTCTCTCTGTACAGAGCCTTTTATAGCCAGTCAGAGGAGCCTTAGAACTCTTTTCATCTAACCATTGCAGAGATGAAAAAAGGACTAGTGCATTTCCCAAGCTCTTTGGTGGCAGAATTCAGAACAGAGTTCATCTCCCAGTCCTGGGGCTCCTTTCCCCCAACCCCTGGGGCCCCTGTTCCACATGTTATTTTTGCTGTTGCCTTTCTTTCTCCCTTCTTCCCTCTCCACTCTCTGGGGGACAGCTAAGGATGCAAGCAGCGTGATCGGGCCTTGGGTTTGTTGGCAGGTTGGGCCGCAGCAGGGTAGACAAGCATCATTCTGTTCTCACACCCTGTGGCAGGCACCATCCTGATTACTTAGTGTTGCATCACCTTCTAGGCTGGTGGTTGCAGTGGAAGAGGCCTTCATCCACATTCAGCGTCTCCAGGCTGAGGAGCAGCAGAAAGCCCCAGGGGAGGTGATGGACCCTAGGGAGGCTGCCCAGGCCATTTTCCCCTCCATGGCCAGGGCTCTCCAGAAGTACCTGCGCACCACCCGGCAGCAGAACTACCACAGCATGGAGAGCATCCTGCAGCACCTGGCCTTCTGCATCACCAACGGCATGACCCCCAAGGTGCGCTGCTCCGGGCGGGCTCTGCCACCGTGATCCTGGCTTGTCACTGAGCTTGGCCAGTTGAATTATAGCGTGTTACTAGAAGTGATAAAATCGAAAGGCATCTCTAAAACTCAAGTAATAAGAATTAATGATTCTCACTTATTTTATGTTATGTTAGTACAATTGTTTTTTTAAATGTGCCTTTCGAAGGCCTCTGGATTCTAACAGAGGAGAGAATTTCGCTTGGAGGACAGTATGGAATAGTGATTGGAGACAGTATGGAATAGTGATTAGGGGTGCATTGTGGACTCTGGAGCTGAACTGATTCATTCTAACCTGGCTCCTCCACCAACTAGATGCATAACCTTGGGCAGATGGCAATAGCTCTGTGCCTCAGTTTCCTAACCTGTTAATTGGTTAGGATAATACTAATAACTATCTCATTTGTATGTTTTGGGAACTGAAAGAGCAGGATACACATATAGTGCAACATATAAACAGAGGTCCTTATAAAAAACAGCTACCAAATGTTACACGTGTACCACATGCCAAGCTCATCTACTCTCTACCATGCAATTTACATGCCTTGTTGCCATATTCAATGTAATTCTTACACAACAACCCTGTCAGAGAGATATTATTATTATCCTCATTGATACAACAGCAAACAAGTGTAGAGGAACTGAAACAGTTAATTCATGTGAAGTGCTTGAAACAGTACCTGTCATATGATGAGGATGGACTAAATAGCTCTTATTATTATTGGTAAAAAATAGAATGGCGTGAACCCAGGAGGCAGAGCTTGCAGTGAGCCGAGATCGCACCACTGCACTCCAGCCTGGGCGACAGAGCGAGACTCCGTCCAAAAAAAAAAAAAAGATGCCATCAGGCATTTTGGGTGTTATAGAATTAGTTTTACTGAGTGGTCTTTTAGATTATGATATTTAGGACACTTTAAGAAGTGTTACAAGAAACAGCCATGTATCTAATAGAGTTGTGGCCAAGGAGGCAAACTAGAGTAAAGATACAGCAAATGACTTCTCTACAGAGAAGTGGGTTCAAATCCTGGCTCCACCACTTAATTGTTTTGTGACTGTGCACAAATTACTCTACCCTCTATTAGATATATGGCTGTTTCTTGTAATATCCCTGAAAGTGTGCTAAATACTGTAATCTAAAAGACCATTCGGTAAAACTGACTCTGTAACACCCAAAATGCCTGACAAAGCCATAGCATTATTTTTACCAATAGTAATAATAGCAATTTAGTCTGGCCTCTTCATATGACAGGTACTGTTTTAAGCACATCACGTGAATTAACTCTTTCAGTTCCTCTACACTTGTTTGCTGTTGTATCAATGAGGATAATAATCATATCTCTCTGACAGGGTTGTTGTGTAAGAATTACATTGAATATGGCAACAAGGCATGTAAATCGCATGGTAGGGAGTAGATGAGCTTGGCATGTGGTACACGTGTAACATTTGGTAGCTGTTTTTTATAAGGACTTCTGTTTATATGTTGCACTATATGTGTATCCTGCTGGTTACATTGTCAACCAATAACTACCCTTAGGAAAGCAATGTAGAAATAGTAAGAAACCAAAAAGTTTTCTGTATTGATTGACGAATCTCTCTCCTAGGAAAACTATTTCATACAATCATATATACACATGAATATACACAAAGGTGGTGTTTTGCAAAACAATCTGTAATCCTCCACAATGGAAATAATTTAAAACATAACAGTGGCTTATAAATTATGGTGTATCACCTGTTGAATCATGAAAGAATCTGTTAGAATAGTAAGTTACAAGAAATAGAATGCAGAAACATGTGAATACTGTGGTTGCAAATGAGGAAAATATGTCTGCAGGTATAAAATGATGGCTTGTACCATGTAGAACCAAAACAGTTGTTTTTCTTTTTACAAGATTTTAGAAAGTTTCCTGGTTGCTTTTTGTTTCATTTAAAAATTTTATACTTTTCTGAATTAAAAATAATAGCTGTTTTTGGTATAGAAATCCAAACATTAAAGAAAAGCATCATGTGGAAAATGAAGTTTTCAGCCCCTGCCCCAAAACAGTTTTTACTGATAAGGAGTTAGTATATATTCTTTCAAATATATGTACATGTTTTTTAAGCTGAAATGGGAAAACAAAACAGAAATTGGGTCATTGCTCTCTCTTTCTCTGTGTGTGTGTGTTTGTGTGTGTGTGTGTGTGTGTGTGTAAACCACAGGCACACGCCACCATGCCTGGCAATTTTCGTATTTTTGTATTTTTTTGGTAGAGACAGGGTTTCGCCATGTTGCTCAGGCTGGCCTAGAACTCCTCAGCTCAAGCAATCTACCTGCCTCAGCCTTGCAAAGTGCTAGTATTACAGGCCGCCACCCCGGCCTATATATATCATTCATTGGGTAGATAGATAGATAGATAGATAGATAGATAGATAGATAGATAGATAGATAGATACGTACGTACGTACGTACGTACATACATACATACATAGATACATAGATAGCCTATATATTATCATTCATAGATAGAGATTTACATACTACATCTCTCTATACAACGTATATTATCTTTCTCTATATATATGTAGAGAGATATAGATACATAAAACTTTGCTTTTTTTTCTTAAAGCTATCCATTGGCTGTCTTTCCAAGTCAATACATACAGATCTTACTCATACAGATATAACTACAGATATAACTCATTTCTGGTAATAGCTACGTCTTATTCTACCAAATACCATGATTTATTCAACTGATTGTCTGTTGATGCACATTTGGATTAAGAGTTTTCATTAGTGAAAGCCAGGGGCTTGTTGTATTTGTTAATCAGATTTTATTGGCACACAGCCATGCCCTGTTATTTATGTATCACCTATGGCTGCTTTCACTTTGCACCAACAGAGCTGAGTAGTTGTGACAGAATATGGCTTGAAACGCTGAAAATATTTACATCTATGGAAAAGTTTGCCAACCCCTGGTTTAAACAGCATTGTGGTGAATACTTTTTTACATATGTATTTGTACAAGTATTTCTGAAGCCTAAGTTTCAAGTAGAGGAAAAGCCAGGTCAGAGTTGTAGATCCTACCAAATTGCCCTCCTAGGGGGTGTACTTTTGCATGCTTTGCCTCTAACATCTGAGATTTTTTATTTCCCACATACTCGGGAGCATTGGATGTTATTTTTTAAAATCATTGCCCATCTAATAGGAGGAAGTTAGTTTTTAATTCTTCTAATTTATATTTCTTCTTCTTTTTTTTCTTTTTCTTTGAGACGGAGTCTCACTCTGTCACCCATGCTGGAGTGCAGTGGCGCGATCTTGGCTCACTGCAAACTCCTCCTCCCGGGTTCACACCATTCTCCTGCCTCAGCCTCCCGAGTAACTGGGACTATAGGCGCCCACCACCATGCCCAGCTAATTTTTTTGTATTTTTAGTAGAGACGGGGTTTCACCGTGTTAGCCAGGATGGTCTCAATCTCCTGACCTCGTGATCTGCCTGCTTCAGCCTCCCAAAGTGCTGGGATTACAGGCGTGAGCCACTGCGCCCAGCCTATATTTCTTTAGTTAATAATGTGATAGAAAAATTTTTATATGTTAATTTTCCAATAATATTTATTCTATAAAATTATTGTTTTAGTTTCATTTCTCTAATTGTTGAGTTATTTTCTTTTTCTTATGATTCATAGGAGCTGTATTTATATTAGAAGTGTGAGAGTATGCAAGGCCTTACTTTTCTGCCTTACAATAGATGCTCCACAGATGAAAAAAATATATACCTGGCAGTAGCAGCAGGGTGTGAATAAAAGAGGATACCGGGCCGGGCGCAGTGGCTCACACCTGTAATCCCAGCACTTTGAGAGGCCGAGGCAGGTCAATCACCTGAGGTCAGGAGTTCGAGACCAGCTTGGCCCACATGGTGAAACTCCGTCTCTACTAAAAATACAAAAAAAAAATTAGCCAGGCATGGTGGCGCATGCCTGTAATCCCAGCTACTCAGGAGACTGAGGCAGGAGAATTGCTTGAAACGGGAGGCGGAGGTTGCAGTGAGCTGAGATCGTGCCATTGCACTCCAGCCTGGGTAACAAGAGTGAAACTCTGCCTCAAAAAAAAAAAAAAAAAAAAGAGGATACTAGTTAAAAACTGTTCTTCGCCAGGTGCAGTGGCTCACGCCTGTAATCTCAACACTTTGGGAGGCCAGGCAGGCAGATCACTAATGGCCAGGAGTTCAAGACCAGCCTGGCCAACATGGTGAAACCCCATCTCTACTAAAAACACAAAAATTAGCCAGGTGTGGTGACACATGCCTGTAATCCCAGCTACTTAGGAGGCTGAGGCAAGAGAATCACCTGAACCCGGGAGGCGGAGCTTGCAGTGAGCCGAGATTCTGCCACGGCACTCCAGCCTGGGCAACAGAGTGAGACTCTATCTCAACAAAACAAAATCCGTTCTTGACTCTGTCTGGGACCTGATTGATATATCCCAGTATGTTTCTATCTGTATTACTGGCTCATTTCATTCTTCCTTCCCCTCATGGCTAAATCAGTGTATTTATTTGATTTAATTCGCATGCTGTCAAACTCCTAGTATGTGCTAGGCACATTGGAAATTCAAATTAAAAAAACAAAACATACTTCCTGCCCTTCAAGAGAGTGAAGTGTAGTGTGGGGAGCAGACACGCAAGTCAGCAATCACTTTGCAAGTAAAGGGTCACACGAGAGTCAGTGATTACAGGAGCCTGAAGGAGGGCATGTTAATCTGCCTGAGAGGTTCCAGAGAAGAGCCTTAAGACGATTGGAAGGGCAGGGAAGAATGAGCTGAATGACAGTGTTTAGCTGCAGGAACAGCACATGTATCAGAACTCCATCGAGCCAGGTGCCACTGGAGCAGAGAACTCAGGAGAGGGAAGGGGGCATCAGGCCTGGGCATCCCCTGGACTGGCCCTGTGCACACTTAACCCAACATGGAATAACCATTGCTTGCTTACCATGCCAGGCATTGCTGTGAGTGCTTTTTGAGAGCTGACACTTTCATCCTCACGGCAGCCCTGTGACTTAGGTAGTGTCATTGCATCCACTAACAGAGAGTGTAAATGACTTGTGCAGAATCACTGCCAGTAAATGGTAGAGCATGCGTTCTTGTTCATGCAAGTATATTCAGCTTGTATTTCCTGACTGCTCCTTTGGGCCCAACACAGCCCTGGCCCTGAGAAACTTTTGGTTCAGGAGGAGAAGACATGGAGAAACACATCAAGTAGGACCATACCCTAAGAATGGAGTGATGCAGCCATGACGGCTTCCAGCCAGACACTGACACCAGCCACCCCATTTTCCCTCCCCTCTGTGGGTACCACTATTCTTGCCCTTGGTGGGTAGTAGGTAAAGGGGAGTGAGGAAGTCCAAGAAGTCTTCCCTCCCCAGTAATGACTCAGTTGTGAGGGTCTGATGGGAATTGAGTGTGATGAGCTGGGCTCTGGTCTAAGCTGGTTTATTTGGAAAAAGTTCTTTATAGATGTGAGAGTGGATAGCCGCCTGGCAGTACTGCCCTTAAAACAGGCTGTTTCTTCCCTAATGGCCTTTCTTCTCTGCTTCCAGGCCTTCCTAGAACGGTACCTCAGCGCGGGCCCCACCCTGCAATATGACAAGGACCGCTGGCTCTCTACCCAGTGGAGGCTTGTCAGTGACGAGGCTGTGACTAATGGATTACGGGATGGAATTGTGTTCGTCCTTAAGTGCTTGGACTTCAGCCTCGTAGTCAATGTGAAGAAAATTCCATTCATCATACTCTCTGAAGAGTTCATAGACCCCAAATCTCACAAATTTGTCCTTCGCTTACAGTCTGAGACATCAGTTTAAAAGTTCTATATTTGTGGCTTTATTAAAAAAAAAAAAAGAAAAATATATAGAGAGATATATATCTATGCCAGAGGGGTGTCTTTTTAAAAAATTCTTCTTCATTGCTGACTGAAACTGGCAGATGATTGACCAGTATCCTTTGACCATCTGCACTTTATTTGGAAGGAAGCAGGGGCTGTCCACCCTGAGAAAGAGTGACTGATGACATCTGACTTTTGTCGATGGGACTTCTCAAGAAGCCGTTCCTTGGAGCTTCTGTTACAGCTGTAAACCAAAGTGGAGCTGGTGCTTCTTGGGAGCCTCGCCTTACAACTAGTTCCTGCCTTTCGTCCAGTACCAAGTCCCCTGTTGCTTCTGGTCAGCCCACTTGTAGACTTCCAGGGGACACATCTTTATTCTGTTTCAGGAAACCAGTCACGACACGTCCACATATGTATTTGTGTATGTTAATGTCCAGTATCACATCACCCGTGAAAGTCATGGGCAGTTCGGGAGATACCTGCCTTCGTCTTTGTTCTTTATTGCCTTAGGTTCTTCAGAGAAAGATCACAACAAAAAATGTACACTGTCGTTTACAGCTATTAAGTGGTTTGATTTTGTTTTTTTCCCAAAGAGAAAACCTACCTGCCCTGTTTCTGATCCCACCCCTCTGCTGGCTTGAAGCAGGTAGCCCTTTCGCAGCCCTGCAGCTGCCCACCTGGCCTCCATGCCATCCTGCCCCCACCTGGCTGGCAGCCCTGGCTCTCCATGTGTGCCCTCCGGCTCTGTGTGAAGCCTCAAGTCAGTCCCAGCATTGTTTCCATAGGGAAGTGTGGGGTGCCCAGCAGGTAAAGCACAGGGAGAGAGGGCAGTGGGAATGCCACCTTTAGGCTGCAGCAGGAGCCCCACACTGCCCAGTTTTCCTCCCCACTGTTCTACACCAACCAGGGGAGACTAACACTGTGACTCTGGGATTGGCAGGTGCAACTTGGAGCCACTTAATTTCCTGGGGACGTAAGTTCTTCCCAAGCTTAGAGCAAGCTGCCCTGCCAAAGGAGACCAGACCATGCCAACCACGCTGGCAACTGCTGCTGTCCAGTCCCTGTGTTTTCTGACCACCGTCACTGTGCAACTCATCGCCTCTGCCACTTAGGACCAGGAAAGAGGCTGGTTTTGCTCCCACTCTTAGTTGCTGATAAAGTGGGGAGAAGGAAAATAGACACTCTACAGAGTTTGGGGAAGGGAGAGTAGGGAGCCCATCTTCTTGTCCAGAAAGGTTCATCTGTGGTCTGTCTGTTAAACACAGCTGATTTCAGTGGGCTTTCCCCTGGCCCTGGGGGAGCAGACACTGACTGGGTTGTGGGCAGAGGAGCCATCCTGGCAGAGCCCTGCTGCAGGGGAGCTCCTTCAGGACCCCCATCCGGACCTCTTGCACTGGGCTGCCTTTGCCTGCATTTGCCTTCCTGTATCTGCAACAAACCTTTTAAAAGTGTTCACTCTTGCTTTTTCCAGTATTTCGGTAATCAGCCACCTTGCTGTAGTACAGGATGACATTGTCGAATGCTCTTTGTATGTGTGCACACCCCCTTACTCCCTTACAGCTTCATGCACTCCACAAGTGGTACAGTATTTTGTGTCATTGTAAAAATCAAAATTGGCTTTGGATCTTGTAATACACCTGTACCTGAAAAAGTAAACAACATTCTTCAATTACCAGCCTTCAGCTTGAAAAGACATGCTGGAGAAGAAGGAAGGGGGAACCCATAGGTGTGGCATGGAGCCAAGATGTACTATTCAACTATGTGGTTCTGTTTATAAAAAACACATACCATGGAACCATGGTGCTTTTGTTCTTAGTTTTTGCCGTTAGATCCCTTCAAACTGGAAGTTCCTTACAATATCTTTCTCAGGAAATATTTTGGGAGATGGGGTAAGAGATGGCAAGTGTGAGACGGGCTGTGTCAGAGGTTGCTACGTCATGGATACAGTGCAGTTCTAAGTGCCATAAGTGTATGTACATAATAATGACACTGTTCATCACCATTCTACAATACTGTTCTTCCAACCGTATCTTCAATGACCAGTCCAGAAGGGGTTAAGCTGGATTCATTTGCTCTGGCATGTGCATTCCCAGCAGGGTGAAGAAAGGTTTAAATTAAAGAATTTATTTTCTCTCTCCCCCTTCCTCTTTCTCCCAGTCTTTGCATAGGAGAATGTTAGACATTCAGAAATTACTGTTTCTGTTTTAAATTGAGTATTGATTTTTTTATATTGACTTTGTATTGAGTTCTTTTTGAAAGAATAACAAAATAAAATGCAGGATCTTTGTAAAGCCTTTGCACTGTCAACCTCTTTATAGCTTGAGTTACTGTTGCAGTGGGAACAATGTAAATGACGTTTAAAAGATTTAAGGTTTCAGAAAGCTGCATCCCACAATTGAACACAATGCATTTTTATTTCAATTCTTGGAACTGGTAGGCTATTCTTTTTAAAAGGGGAGTAAACTTCGCCCTAAGGCTGGTAGAACGTATGTTCACATTATAGTAGACAGGATTTCATTTGCCTTATATGTTTATAGATTTTTTATAATTTTCATCCTACGTTATTAAAATTAGAGCATTGAGTGTTAAAGAACTTAATGAGGAGTCTATATCAGATTGCTCTCTTCCCTGGTGATGTTTTAACTGGTAGATAATTTGTTCTTAAATATGTACTTTTGAAGATAGGACGGTTTTTATAGTCCATGAACTGAATATTAAAAAGTTCTGTATGCATTCTCAGAGAGGATTTTAAAGCTATATAGTTCATCCATCCTTTGCATTATCAAAATGTTAAGTCAAATCTGTAATACTTTGGCTAAAATTCATGAAGTAAGCCCTAGAGAAAATACTTGACCACCAAATTTTTGCCCAACTATCATCACCTCCCTTCCCCCGCCTCTGTTCTTGCCTTTTGACATCTACATAGAAGACAAGTTCTTTACAGCAAATGGTAAGAGGCAGGTGACCTGGTGTGTTTGCTGTGTTGTAGTTCATTGCCTGGGGCTTGGGACTCCTTTTTTAATGGAGAGACTGGCTGTGCAGGTGTGTGTTGGATAGGGATAAAGTGCTCACCCCTCCCCTCTCTACAGTAGTTGGTGGCAGATTTCTCTCTCATTTTGCCTCATAATCACTTTCGAGTGCATGTATTTACCTAAGGGCTGTAGCTCTGTGGGATGCTACCAGCATATTGGACTGACAGAAATTGATTACCTTGCCACTCCAACCTACGTACTGAGTGAGTGTTCCAGCCACTCAGTGAAACCAACAAAAGTGTGTCCTTGGTTTACCTTCCAATCTGGGTCCTGCTGTGTAAGTATCCCTAAGTGGGGATGCATATTTGTTTGTGCGTTTTTATTTCCATATATGTGAGCATTTCTCTGAGTGTATTACCAGACGGATAGCACATTTATATGTCAGACATCTTAACATCTGTGTTATCTGTAGCAGGTGTGTAGCTCAGCAGATACGTGTGAATGTATATATAGCTGAGTGTGTGAAGGTGTCTGTGTTTCTGCAGTCCCCTGTGTTTGAGAGATGACTTAATAACCCTGTGTTTTGAGAGGTCGCTCTAAACCAGTGACTTTTCCCTCCCCTGCTTTATTCCTTTCCCTCACTGACACTGGCTTCTCCCCCTAGAGTAAATGGCTTTAGCACAGCACTGTCTTCTGGGGAGCCTGCTGTCCTGCAGGCAAGTCCATTAAACTCTTTCTTGCTTTATGACTCTGAAAACAGCAAGAAACAAACAAAGGTCAAGCTCTAAGAAAATTACTGCACAAACTTCACTACCCTGGAAGCCTTACTAGATATTTCTTAAGGTAACTTAAAAATTGGGCTTTATTTTTAAAAAGTGATAGGTTACTTAAAGTAGCACAGAAATGTTAGCATATTTATTTAAATAGTCCTGCAGCAGAGACCCTGCGATTATAAAGTGATTTAAGTATTTCTGGGTAGTGTTTGTGTTTTATGGATTTGTTACCAAAAAACAAAAAAATCACTACTGTGAATTTACTACTATGTAAACTTGTGGTCATATTTCATTATAAATAAAATAAGAATTGCTCTTCTGCCCACCGTTCTTGATTGGTATTCAATGCAGTAGCGAGATGAGATAGTTTAGACACTGTTGAAATAACTGCATTGAGCTTTAACCAAGTGTATGCTCAGAAAATTCAGTTTTGGATCACATTTTGACAAAACATGTTTTGGTCAAAGAAAGGCTACTAACACATTTATCAGGTATTGTATGTCACAGTCCGTGTTCCACCCAGCCTTGTTATCCCCACATTCTTTCAAGATAGGAGTTATCTTGGTTTTTCGGGTGAAAAAAGGAAGGTCAGAGAGGAAGGGGCTTGTCCAAGGTCTCATGGCTGGTTAACAGAATGTCAAACTAGATGTTTGATTCTAACCCCTCAGTCCACTGTACCTTGAAGTATGGTCTAAATGATTTGGCACTTCTGGATGTTGAGGAAGGACCTAGAGACACATCCTTGAACTAGAACCTGGGGCGAGAGTTCACTGGGAGGCAGGATCTCTTCTTTCACTTTGGATTTACATTTTGTCCCTTGGAAAGCTTCTCCACTATGCTAGCAAATATCTTAGGATATTTGATGGAAAGAACTTGAGAATCCCTTCTGGAAAACCCAGCCTTTCAGTGTTAACACCTGCTGCAAGACAGGAATGCTGTTGTTCCGGCAGCCCCCCTTTGCTTTTGCCTGGCCCCACCTTCTGCTCCCACTCTGCTGGCTTGGGCAAGATGCGTGCCTTGGGCCTTGGGTGCAGGGAGGCAGGCAGGGGCTTGACCTGGCCTCTCTCTGGTGCCATGGCAACATTATGCCCCAAACTTCTTCCCTGGCTGGAGTGAGAGGGGCTGTCCACAGCCCCATCCTGTGGGGATCTCAAGCCGGAGTCCCTGGCCTGGCCTCCTTGACGTAGGTGTTCTCAGCAAGCAGTTTGCATCCCACCATCTTTCCCACACTTGCCCCCAAGACTTTTGACAGAGCAGACGTAAAACAGGACTCAGAAAACCATTTTTCTCTGTTCCCATATGTAGTAAGTTTTGATTCAGTTGTGCATAAACCATAGTTTTCTGCCCTGCTGTTTGCTTTCAATGGAAGACAGTAAAGGGAAGATGGTGCTCACATCTCTCCACGTGACATCTCATTAGGAATTAAGATGCGATGGATTAGAAATGTAAAACTTCAGAATAAAATTAAATTTCAGGGCTCTATAAGTCCCGTTTTCCCAGGTCCTGTTCCGTTTCTACGTAGATAACCCGATTTGTTTTGTCTATGAAATAAGTCTCTTTAGTGGGTTGTTTTAGTCTCTCCAACAAAAGAACAGATTCGTAAAGCCAGGTGCAGCACTGTGAAAAGTTTCTTTCAATATGGCACCAAGACTCTACCATTTATGTCTCTCTCAGCTTACAAACATCAGCGTTTTGTCCTTGTCATAGTGGAAGAAAGACACTTACTTTAAGCTTTGGGGACAAAGGTGACAAACCCCAGGCTTTTATCTTAAAAGTGTCTTTGGCACTTCTTTTGGCACTGAAATGGTATTTGGGAAGCATTATTTGAATGTACGGTTGTTTGGTTTTGTATGTGCTTATCTTTATCTGAGCTTTCACTTGTGGACATGGCCTTTTGTTGTGAAGTTGCTCATCATTTAGGAGTGTTTAATTCTAAAAAGGCTTCAGCCTAAGAAAGCTTCATCTGTGGGGACCGGAGACTGTTGCTCAGGGAGTTAGTGATGGGACTTGGGCATCTGATCTGCAGGTGACAAGTTTAGTTCAACTCAAGTTGTAGGGAATTTAGACAGTTGCACATCATCGCCGTTCTAGGGACCTTGTAGAAAGACGCGACAGTTGTTTTTCATTTACCAGCACCTCTCAGTTATAGAGGTAATGGAACATTCGCTTACTTTTCATCATCATTCTTTAAAAAGGGAACATACAAAAATCTAAACTTTGGCAATAATTTATTTTTATAATAGTTTACGGTAGGCTTTAATTAAATGGCAAACTCCTCTGGGACCCCTAAGTTATGGCATGATTAACCAAATTTGATTTCCAACAGTCATTTATGGCCATAACTATTGCATAGAGTGCAGGATGCCAGCAAAGAAGAGGGTGGGGGCAGATACTGGCTCAGTGATTTAACTCACATTATAGATGACGCCTTCCTCAACAGAAATGCTACTGAGAGAACCAGAGAGGCCTGGGCCAGGCAGGTCTTATTTGAGAGGAGATTATTTGATAATTGCTTCGGTTAGAAGGACTTTACATTTCCCGATTTCAAGTCCAGCACCAATTTAGAAAGTTCAGAGATGAAACCACCTGTCTTTACCTGACAGAGTCATAACTGTTAGTGTAAAAATGCGGTCAGGGACCTTTTTTGTTCTTTCTGATTAGTTAATACTGTACATTGTAACCAGGAGGGGCAGTTTTGCCAACCAGCCTCTGCTCACGGTCACCATATGTGTATGACAAGGCCTGAGTGAGTTCCTGCATAAACTGGGTAGTGGGCTCTTTTGACACATTTGCAAGCATGTAAATGAATGAATGACACTACCAGCAACCACCTGTACAGGTCCATTTACTTACATTCATAAGGTTTATGCTATGAAACTTCTTCTCATTGTGATGTCAGTAACAGAGTTAGTGTCTCTGACGGAATAGTGTACCCAAGTTATTTTGTTCCTTATTGGGTCCTCCAGTATAATCCCCCCCTCATCCCAATTAACTGTAAAATGTTTTACACATCACATTTTTTATACTGTAAACTTGGAAAATAAATTGAAGTATCAAATTGTGTCTTGTTTCTTTTCTTCATGTGATTATTTCAATCTAAAAAGTTGCTTACTTTTTCAGGGACATTTTTCACTCTTGCATAATTTTGAGACATTCAGAATTTCAAGACAACCTGTCATATTTCTATAAAAACCAAGACAATTGTGATGGATTGGGAAAGTAGAATTACCATTGTAACAAAAACTACTGGTTGTCAATCATTTTACAGTGAAGAAAATGTTTTGAATAGATAACTAAGAATGAAATCCTCAGGCTCTAAAACATGGAGATGAAACAGATCTTTTGGGTAAACCAGCAAGTGGAAAGGTATTTGAGTCAAATAAGAAGAGAGAAAAGTGACAGATCTTGGGTTGATGTGGGAGGTGAATATTGGATTATTTTTCTGAGTGGCTTGGGAATTCAAGTTAAATTATCAACTGATTTTAGATAGGTCTATTTAAAGGAAATTTGATTATTTGCAAAGAAATATGAAGCCTGTTTTCTGCTAAACTCAGTGGTAGAATTTTGACAGCACACAATCAAATTCTTAGCTATTGCATGGACAGAAATTAGAGAAAGCAATTGACTCGAAGATATTCATTGGTTAGATTATTGATAAGCTGTTTCTTTGGGCCATTAAGCAAAATGTACACAATTTATATCTACGTCCTAAGTAAACCCTGCTAATACACTTTGTGCTATCATTTGGATATTTGTTCCCACCAAATCCCCTGTTGAAATTTAATCCCCAGTGCGGTAGTATTGAGAGGTAGGGTCTAAAGGGAGTGATTTAAGAACTTGAGAACTTGGGTCATGGGATGGATCTTTCACGAATAGATGAATGCCCTCTCTGGAGGAAGTGGGGTGTGAGTGGGTACTCGCTCTGTTAGTTCCCTGGAGAGCTGGTTGTTAGAGGCTGGCACCTCCTCTCTCTCATGCTTCCTCTCTCACCATGTGATCTCTGCACGCACTGGTTTTCCTTTGCCTTTTGCCATGAATGGAAGCAGCCAAGGCTTTCACCTGATGCCCAGTATTGCAGCCAGCAGAATTGTGAGCGAAATAAATATTTTTTCTTCATAAATAACCCACTCTTAGTTATTCCTTTATATCAATAAAAACAGACTAAGACACCTTGTAAGCTCTGTTACCCAATAGTGCTGGGGAATTATAGGTATTCTAGTTAATCAATTATTCATCCACCAACTCAATAAATGAGTATCTACTTTGTGATGGGCAAAGCGCTAAGTGCTAGGGATTCTAAGATAAATTCCTTGCCTCTAAGGAGCCTGCAATTTAGTGAAAGGATAGACATGCAAATATATGTTATACCTTAAATGATAAGTGACATGACCCAGGGATGCACAAATCACAGGGGGGGAAGGGGCACCTTCAGGTCACCTAGACAATTGGATAAATGGTGCTATCACCCACCCAAACTAGGACTCCATGAAGAGGAGAAGATGTTTAGGGGAGAAGGCAATGAGTTCAGGTTTTGTTGTGTTGAGTCTGAAGTGCTTGTACAACATCAAGTCAAGATATCCAGAGGCAGTTGAATGAATGTGTCTAAAAATAAGGCAAGGAGTCAAGGTTAGAGACTCATATTTGGAGGTAATTAGCACATGGATGGTATTGATGGGCATGATGACATCATTTTGGAAGAGTATGTAGAGTTGAGATGCTGTGAAACACCATCATTCAAAGAGCAGGCAGAGGAAGAGGGGCTAGAAAGGAAAATAGAGAAGAAATAAGGAGGTAGGACTGGAGCCAGATGAGAATGAGCAGAGTCAGAAAAATCAAGATAGGATTTTCAACATTGTCTGAATATTTCAAAATATGAGTTTAATGACAGAATTAGTTAGCTAGTATTCCACAAAAAGTATTGCTCTATTTTCAAAAAATTTGCACAGTGTCTTACACATGTGCTAAAAGATTGAGAAAATAAATTAGAAAATTATACTGCACACTTAACACTAAATCTACCAAGCACAATGTAACTTTTAGACAGCTCAGAAGGCACTTTGGGATTTTTTTTTTCAGTGCCTCAGGGCACCAGTATGAACTCCAATTATTGTTGCCCTGGCCAATTGTGGGAGTACTGATAACTGGAGAGTTAATTGACTGCTGGATAAAGCAATCTTTAATCTAAATGGGAAGGCTCACTAGCAGCTACAGAGAAGGGGTATTCAGATCCCAGCTTAGGCTAGGAAGCCAGCTGACCCAATCAGAGACATGAACCCATCAGAAAAATGTAAAAGTTTTCATCTTTCTAGTTTTCCCCCACCCTCCACTCCTGCTGATGAATATGTGAGACTTGCCAACTAGAGGGAAGTTTAGAGAGCAAATCAACCTCCCATCCCAGTTTCCTAATATACTAGAAATGATGGTGACACCTGTACACATTTCAAGGCCTCTCCATAGCCATCCAAAGGCTTGAATATCCAAGTTCATAGTGATATGAATGACCATCACTTGACATAAGTTTAACAGAGCCATGAGAATATGATTTATAAGTTTGCTTCCAAGGCTGAGCCTTCTCTAAGAAGGATCATCTTGGCTAGAGGAGGGATCCCAGCTGATGTTCGAGGTATGGAGGGAGCTAAATCATTAATCATGTGTCTTCCCTGGGCTCTGATTAAAAGGTCACTCTATGCCTGTGAGTTAGAAAGCTGTCAATTCTGTTACTGTCATAATCAAAGACAAGTAAACTTGTGTTAGGGGATTGTTCACCCCAGACTGCCATGTTCAGGCACTGCCATGACCCTTGATGGTCCAGCAAAGAACAAGATCTGTTCCGTGACAGTCAAGACAGTCAACATGGGAATAATTTTTCTCCTGTCCCTGCTAAGTGGGATTGCTGCATTTGAAGAGGCATTTGCTGAATGATACTGCTCCTGACGCAAAGGGAGTGGGAAAAGAGATGATGGAAAAGGGAAAGGAGCTGGCTGGGTGTGGGGCAGAATTGCTTGCTGCCACCTTGTGCTGTCTGTATGGTAGTGGGTGCTGTGATTTTGTTTTCATCAGAATTGTTTGGAGTTGGGCTATTCATCATCATCATCATCACTGTCATCATTATCCTCTTCATCAGAATTATCATCATCATCATCATCTTCATCATCATCTTCAGTGTTTATCTTTCCAGAAAGCACATCCTCAATCCAGTCCTCCAGCTCCTCAGCAGTTGGAAGATCGTCATCATCTGGAATCTCCATCCAGACACTGTCAGCCTGCAGTGAGGGACAAAATGAATGAGTGAGTAAATGCATGAAGGCTGAACCAGACCAGGGATAGCCGTGCTGAATAGCTATGCTGAGTGCCCCCCGACTCTCTTACACTTATTAGGAACGTGCACATTGTTAAATGGAAATGCCAAACGGCAAAACGGTATGTGTAGTATACTGTTTGTGTTGCATAAAAGGAAATGTGTATTCCATTGCCCAGTGGAATATATATGACATTTCTGGTAATATACCCATGCAACAACCACCAGTGGTTCCGTCCAGGAACGAGACTAGGGGTTGGGTCGGGGGAGTAGGAAATACTTTTTACTTTGACCTTCTAATCTACTGCTCTGTTTTAAAATGTTTTCACTTGAGCATATTTTAAAAGTTATGTATTATTATTAATTTTAAAGTAGCTTACAAAATAAATGAATGTAGAGTTCCCTAGGTGATTGAACACCTATCAACAGGGGAGAAAGACATTGCTAACTGGCCCCCATTCTTTTTTTTTTTTTGAGATGGAGTTTTGCTCTTGTTGCCCAGGCTAGAGTGCGATGGCATGGTCTTGGCTCACTGCAACCTCCGCCTCCTGGGTTCAAGCGATTCTCTTGCCTCAGCCTCCCAAGTAACTGGTATTACAGGCACCCATGACCATTCCTGGCTAATTTTTGTATTTTTAGTAGAGACGGGGTTTCACCATGTTGGCCAGCTGGTCTTGAACTCCTGACCTCAGGTGATCCACCCATCTCAGCCTCCCAAAGTGCTGGGATTACAGACATGAGCCACCATGCCTGGCTTGGCCCCCATTCTTAAGAGATTCTACCTCAATTAAGTATGGCTCTAATAATCCTCTGTGATCATCCCTTTCTGTCCACTATTTGCCTGACTGTATCTGTCCCCACTTGAGTTTTATGATGGTGGAGTTGTATCAGATGTATGGACTGAGATCTAAGATTTCCTCGCATTCTGCCAGTGTACCTCACTAGCCTGTCCCACCCTCAGTTCAACAACGCCTGAACTCTGAGGAGAAGCCCCTTACTTGCATATGATTTTCTTCCTTCCCTTCTGCAGGCCTGGTCTCCTGCCTGTAGAGTAGTTGCCTGCCTGGGATTCTAGGCCACAATGGCCCCATCACCCACTGTGCAGTGATGGCTCCTGGTGTGGGTTCCCTTTTGTAAAGAGACCTTTTTGTTTGTTGTTTGACTTTGGGGGTAAATACAGGAGAGTTTACTTGAAGGGAAAGTTCCAAATCAGTGATTCAGGAAAGGCTGGCCCCATAGGCAAGAAAATGTGCCCATGGAAGAGAGCCATGGAACCACAGATTGGGACTGGCTCGGAGACCAGGGGTGGAACACACTGGCAAGTTTCCTTGAGCAGGACCCCTGCCCTCTTCTGAAAAGGCTGGGCTACTATAGATGCTCTCACAATCTAAGCTGTGTAGCAGAAGACAGGGCAGGCCAAGGGTGCCTGAGCAAGCCTTCACAGGGGATACTCACATCTGTGACATTCACCACCCCAATCTGTGGCCTGAATAGGTCAATCTTGAAAGTCTTCTCCCAGTAGGCAACGAGCTGCAGCAACAAAAAAATAAGATTAGACAGCAGGCAGAGGGCATTCTCTGTTAAGGACCCACCCGCCGTCCCATCGCAGTAACTAGGTCACCATTGGTTAAAGGTCTTCAAAACAGCTGTGAGCACTTAGCAAATTGAAGACTTGGCCCCAGCCTTCAAACACTTCAAATAAGCATTAAATAAAAGATGACATAGCATAAATTATGGAAACATGTGTCCACAG
Organism: Gorilla gorilla gorilla; assembly: GCF_029281585.2. NCBI lineage: Eukaryota > Metazoa > Chordata > Mammalia > Primates > Hominidae > Gorilla > Gorilla gorilla. The sequence goes on from NC_073224.2 coordinate 120,102,655, forward strand.
CTGTAAGAGAGAAAATTATAGAGGTGGTCTAATGTTGCTTTCCAAATTATTTGTGGCTGTTTTATAGTTTATAGAGCCATTTCCCTCCACCTCTTTTTTAATGTCCCAGTTTTAAAAATACCTTATCTTGTGCTACATGAGATAGCTGGGAAAGCCATGATGGGTCATAAGTTGCCAAGTAAGAAGAAGGCTTCTTCATTCAACCAGGCTTGGACTCCATGTGGACAAATCTCTGACTGGGGCAAAAATAAAGGAGCAAGGGGCCACAGGATTTTTTTTTCTTAATGGAGATGTCCAGTGGTAGGAAATCTCCCACGCAAATATATGGCCTAGTGGGGACTAGGGATATTCAGGAATCTGGAAATCAGAATAGTCTGAAGATTTCTTCTTTGCAAAAACCAAGGCAAACACATAGAACTGGCCAGAAGAGAGTCTGGGCATGGTGGCTCATGCTTGTAGTCCCAGCACTTTGGGACCGGAGTCCAGGAGTTTGAAACCAGCCTGAGCAACATAGTAAGACCTTGTCTCTACAAGAAATTTTAAAAATTAGCTGCGCGTGGTGGCACATTTCTATAGTCCCAACTGCTCAGGAGGCTGAGGCAGGAGGATTGCTTGAGCCTGGGAGCTTAAGGCTGCAGTAAGTTGAGATTATGCCACTGCACTCCAGCCTGGGTGACACAGTGAGACCCTGTCTCAAAAAAAAAAAAAAAAAAAAAAAGAACTGGCCAGGAAAACTGCAAACCATCTGCAAGCTTGTATAACAAAATAGTCAGATAAACTAGAAACACAACCAGGCAGAAGCTATATCAACAAAGCTGTACTGTATGCGGTCTTATATGGCCATGACTTTGTTATAATTACCCAGTGCTATGACATTGGTCTCAAGTGTCATGGAAGCCTCTGCCTTTGATTCACCCCCCTCCTCTACATAGGGCTGATTTTCAGGACCCTTGAGATCCCTCTCAATTTTCTCTATTTAATCACAGTATCATCAGTCATGACCTATGCAACTAATGATAATTCCTGGAAGATAAAGTCATCATTCATAACCTAATGATAACTAAACTTGTACTGATTACTTCAATAAGCATTTACCTAAAGCAGTCGGTAGACCAAGCTTTAGCATCATGTAGACCTAGATTGGAATATCACATCTATCACTCACTAACTTTAACCTCCCCAGCTATCATTCTCTCCACCTTGTGACAGGGATTATAATAGTACCTACTTCACAGGGTTGTTGAGAGGATTCGCTGTGATGAGGCATGTAAAGTATTACTCTAGTTCCAGGCATACAGTAGAATATATCAGCTATGCTTATTATCAGTACCAGTACTTATTATCAGCACCAGAACCAGTACCAGGGTTCAATACATGTAGTGTACAAATTCTGTTTATTCTTTTTTAAAAACTAAGTATAATCAAAACTTTCGGGCCATTGATCACGCACACTAGCAAAAGTGTGGACTTGAAGTTTCTTTCACATACATCGTAGGCTAGACACTATGCTAGGTCCTCGGGAGAACACGATGAACATGACAGGCACGCTCGCTTTCTCTCCACAAAGTTCTGAACTCGCTGAAAAATGTTCATCTCTGATTTTTATTACTTAGTAATTCAGGTGGCCTCAGAATGATGGTCCCCACCCAGAAAATAAAAGTAGTTCTGGGGACTGGGAAAGGAGTGATGAGGGGCAGCTCTGGAGCTGCTGCCGAAGGAGTTTACCCTGCTCACTTGGGTGGGACCCTGAGGGTCAAGGGTTTTCAACTCCTGGTCTCCAGGGAGTAAGCCTAATCCTTTCAGGGTCAGCACCAGGCCCCAAGTTCAATATTGCCCCAAGGGCCAAGACCTCCCACATTGGATGAGGGCTGCCACTGGGTTTCTTCAAGTGCCCCTGCCTATTTCACCTCCTCGGATGCTGAACGCAATCATGAGGTTGTGACAGCAACTGAGGGTGGGGTGCTGGCCGGAGCCACTCACCAGAGGAAAGTCGTCGGGGTCGATCCACAGGATGCTCAGATCGGGGTTGTCAGTATTGTCCCGGGCAACCTGTTTCAGGATCTCCAGGAATTCGTAGCCATCTGAAACAGGATTCAAGAGAGTTGAGTAACCCCTGCACATACACAGCTTCTAATGTGGAGAGCAGAGTGTGATTTTTCCACAAGGACTTCTTAGGACATTTGGTGCTTACCCTCAATTATAGGATTATTCTATAGACTGAGTCAGATGAGAGCTCCAGGCACAGAGCAGATTATACAAAGGAAACAATAAAAAATTTGAACAAAGGATTAAAAGTTCACAGAGAACTGGCTGGTTTTTCACTGGAAGCCAAACTTCATTTGTGAAAACTGCCCAGCCTTGGGTCAGAAAGTCAGTCACGGAACAGAGAAATTCCTGCCTGTCCTTACTGATCCTGTGCGATCTCTTGAAACAGATGCTTTGCTGTCCCCTAGAGTCCCCAATAACATTTGCTCTATGGACCAAGAATGTTTAAGCCTGGACCCTTAGTTTTCTACAACCAGGAATTGCTAAAACCTTCAAACCAAACGAGCTTCTGATTTACAGTTGGTTTCACAGCTCTGAGACAGTAAACGGGGCTTCCCTCCCTCCCTCCCTATTTCCTTGTATACTGGGCCCTCCCTCTGTTCAGTCAGCAGCAGTCATTGCCCCAGGGGCGGGATGATTCATAAGAAAAGCAGAGAGGAGCTTTATAAGCTTCAAGAACACAAACTTTTTAGCTTTAAAACCTTGAAGGACTAGGAGCATACAATTTTTGCCATAAACAAAAATTTAAGGAGAACGTTTAGTAAGAGATAGCATACTCTCAACCCTCAGCACCACTCCCCAGCCCCAGCTAGAAACAGAAAAAATAGTTTAGATTCTGGAAGGTCCCTGAGAATAATAAACTGTTCCCCTGTGTGTGTGCATGTGTGTATGTGTGTGCGTGCGTGTGTGTATGTGTGTGTGCGTGTGTGCGCGTGCATGTGCATGTGCAGAAACACAAGCCATGTGCGCATGTGTGTCCACGTACAGAATCTCCATTGTTTCAGGGAATCCCAGAGTATAGAAGACCCATGATTTGTTTCAGAATTAAACTCAGGCAAATGAAAAGATCCCAGAATCCCTTAGAGAACCCCCTAGTATAGGAGCACTAGGGCAGAAAAGCCTGTCAGAAGGCCCCATGGAGTTGTCTTGTCATTCTGAGGAACTTGAACAGATAACGATGACCCATACCAGATGTGCACCCCACTCAGCTATGCCTGGGAACCAGAGAGACCCTGGATCCCTTGGGATAGTGGGGTTGGGGTGGAGGACCTTAATTATCAGCCCCAGCTTCCACCATTCAGTGGTATACACTCAAAATTGAAATTTAGGTTCAGTTCTAAATAATAAAGTTACATTTCTTGCATAGCTGAATTTGTGGCTTGAAATTTATACGTTGAATACAAGTAACTCACCAGCTACTTGGGAATTCAATTAACTGTGCTTTCTTTGCACAGTTTTTCTTCTTTTGTCTGGAGTCTCAGCAAACTTGAGCTCCTCCCAATGGCCTCTGTTTAGCAAGCCTCTCCTCTCTCCAGGAATGCTAGCTTTTGTTTGGCTCTTTTGGACTCTTGGTAAAAGTTTTTTTCTACACTTTTTTATCTCTAATGCATTCCAGGCAAAACGCACACTATTCTTAGCAACTCTACTTTGAGTTTTTGAGTTGGTGTAGTCACTGTTGCTAGCTCACACTGAAGATTCAGGCTGAGCCCCCTTAGGCCTTATTACCTGGGAAGCACAGCGACCTCTAGTGGAGAAATAGTTCCTTTTTTTTTTTTTTTTTTGAGAGTCTCTGTTGCCCAGGCTGGAGTGCGTGGTGGGATCATAGCTCACTGCAGCCTCGACCTCCCAGGCTCCAGTGATCCTCCTGTGTCAGCCTCACAAGTAGCTAAAACTACAGGTGTGTGCCACTATGCCCAGCTAGTCTTTTAAATTTTATTGTTTTATTTTGTGCAGACAGGGGTCTCACATTGTTGCCCAGGTTGGTTTTGAACTCCTGGGCTCAAGTGATCCTGCCTCAGCTTTCCAAAGTGCAGGATTACAGATGTGAGTCACTGTGTCAGGCCTAGAAGGGGTCTTTATGGCTGGTGGCCACTTCTTGCAGAAATACAGAGTGGACCTGGGTGATCTTTTAATCCGTGCTCATAACCATATTGCAAATGAGATTATGACAAACACCGGAGATTGACGGGGCCCTAAGCATTAGAGTTCATTTATCTGTCATTGCGGGGCTGGGGGTGAGGTGGGGTAGGGGCATTACTCCTGCTGCCTGTAGGTGGAACTGAGAAGGTCCTGCCCCTCCAGTGTATCACTGACTGACGTGTGGACACTATGGGTCGTCCTTTGGCCATGTGTCTGTCACAGGAGAGGGAAATATGGTGCCACCTTGGTTATCTGTAGAGATAGAAATCATAGTACAAAGACCACAAGGAGGAATTCCTCCAAAACAACTTCAGTTACTGTTTTTGGCTGCAGAAAATAAAGAAATGATAATCAATGAGGTGACACTGCCAGTACTTTGGAAGATGAGAGAGAGTCAAATGTAAAAGGGACATGACAAAACTGAAATTCACAAAGAGGATGAAATGCAAAAACACAGACTCAAATGAAAGTAGAAAGTAAACTTGTGGTGCAAGAGACTGATTCACATAAAGCAAAGGAGAGTCTAGGCAGGCACAAGTGTTGTGGAGGGACAGGATCCGTGACCCAGAACTATAAGCTGAATACACAACGGAGCACTGTTGTTTTCTTATGGGAAAAACTCTCTTAACATTGGGATTCATCAAAAGGAATGTGGTATACAAGAACTTACCTACTACGTTCCTATTTGACATTCTAGAGCAGGTTAAGAGATGAAAAGAAAAACTGAACTGTGCAAGAAAAATCAAATGGGTTGTAGTTTTTTTGTAAACGAGCGAAGTCAAAAGTGTGGCTTAATGCCCATTTTCAAGAAAATAAAAGGTTTTTGTAAGGAGAATATTCTTTGTGTCTATGGAGAAGCAAAGAAATCTCAAAAACCATTCCCAGAATAAATTAATAAATAAGGTTGACATTAAAGCTGAAAAAGTTTCCTCTAGATCCAAGGGCAGGTTTCTGATGTTCAGGGTGATGAATTCTGTAATGGACAATGTCTCTGACCCCGAATACTTTCAATGACAGAACAGAGCCCATTCTTCAGGGAGTCAGCCCAGCATGGCCCTTAAACACACAGACTCTGGGGCCAAATGACCTTGGCCAAGGTCGTGGATGTACCCTTAGAGTGTGACTTAGAGCAAGTTATTTAATGTTTGTCTCCTCTTCTTTAAAACAGAGATGATGAAAATGATAGCATCTACTTCGTCGGGTAGTTGTGAGTTAAATGAATCAGTATCTCTGAAGCACTTGGACAGTGCCTGGCATATAGTAAGGTTTAGCCATTATTTTACTTAAATTACCTGACATTCTATATTCAAAGGCAAGGAAGCTGGCTGGAACTCCCTAAGCCTGGCCATTCCTCTGCTCATTTACCACATCGGTATTACGTTCAGTGATCTGGGCACTGGGAGTGGGGTAGAGGCAGTCTTGGATCCACGTGGTACATGCTGACAGAAAACTATATCACAAAAGTGTACAGCGTGGGGCAGCTCCTTCCAGCTCCTGTTGCCGATTCTGTGACCAAAGGCTTCAGGGATGGCTATGCCAGCTGGTGTGACCACGAGAACCGTGCCTTGATAACTGGGTCAGGGAAAGGTTTAATTCCTTTGCTTTTAAGGCATTAGCTTGTGTGGATATTCCTGATCAAAGGCTTAAAAGCCTCCAAGGCTCTCCCCTCTTCAGACACCAGCCTTGAGTGCAGACCTGTTAAAATGGATTGTCAATCTGTGAAAGTGAGTTAAGGCAGCTAACCTGGTCTCACATGTATTCAGTTGCTAAAATTGTAAGTTACAAGTTCAATTTTTTCCAAAGAGAGCCTCTGTTTCTTTGTAAAACTGGAAAGTCCCCTGGAAAAGAGAAACATTCTCTGTGGATCCTCCCTTTTTGACCAGGAAGGCAGGTGTAGAAAGCCGCATTTCACTTTAGTAATTCAATGTTAAGCAAGGACTAGTCTACTGTTAAAATTACATGGATGAATGACCGAGTTTAAAATGAGTAAATGTTTCCTTTATCAGTGGTAGACATGGCTTGGAGCCCTTTCAAGACTGTGGTCATGTATGTTTCAGAAGTAATATAGCCTATACTTCAAAAAACTATATAGAGAAAAGGGGGAAGTACTATTCAGAGATGTGTAGGCTAATAGCTATCTAGACAAAGCAAGTAGAGGACTATTCTCTGCAGTTATCAGAAAAGCATCAGTTCTCAAAATCACAAGAGACCCCCGCAACTCAGACATTCCAAACTCCAGGTAGATGAATAGCCCTCACTCAGAACATTTGTCTCTGTTGAATATTTCCAGGACTGAGACCGTTTGACCTTGCTAAAGGCTGACTACAGAGCTGATCATTCTAACAGCCAAGAATCTTATCCTTGCATCCAATTGAAATCTCCTTTTTTTTCACATGACGTTTACTCCCCAATTTCTTCCTTTATGGACACTGGACATTGTTCTTTTTTGTTTTGTTTTGAGATGGAGTCTTGCTCTGTTCCCCAGGCTGAAATGCAGTGGTGCAATCACGGCTAACTGCAGTCTTGACTTCCCAGGCTCAAGTGATTCTCCTATTTCAGCCTCCTAAGTAGCTGGGACCAGAGGCACACACCACCATGCAGTTAATTTTTTTATTACTATTTGTAAAGATGAAGTCTCTCTGTGTTGTCCAGGCTTGTCTTGAACTCCTGGGCTCAAGCAATCCTCCCACCTCAGCCTCCCAGAGTTCTGGGATTATAGGCGAAAGCCACCATGCCCAGCCAGGATGCAGAACATTGTTCTCCATACGCAGAAAGTCTATAATCACGCTGCTCCAACCTTTATTTTCTGAGTGTCTATTGAACACTTACTGGGTACTGAGTACTTTTACATTTGATTTTTACAACTAGTCTTGATGGAGGTTAGGAAGATTTTATCATCTCCATTTTAAAGAGGATGGAATTAAGACCCAAGGAGAGCAAATGACTTGCCCAGCATCACACGGGAGCAAATGGTAGAGCTGGGAGTTGAACTCAGGTCTTAAGTCTGCATGTCTGGAGCCACTTCCACTGTCTCCTACCCTCTGAGGTCTCCGCACTCCTACCAATGTTGCTGCCATCTTCCTTCCTCGAGTTTGTGCTTGAGATTTTTAAGCCCAGTGTGAAAGCTTCAACATCAGGGAAGCAGGGGCTGGGACACTGAGGAAACTGTCCATGGGGTCAGTCCCAGGGCTGGCGGGCTGGCCTCTACCTTCCCATGGAGGGGTCCCTTCCCCTCCTTCAAACCACGCTGCCAAGCCCTCGCCTCCCAGCAGCTGTAGTATGATGGGTTGGCTAACTCAGGGATGGCTCTGAGTGGGACTGGCGTCCCAGAGATGGATGTAAATAAAGAGACCTGGAGCTGTGAGAACTGCAACTCCTCTCCTGCCACTCAGGCTTGGAGTCCTGAGAGACCATGACCCACAGCCAAGGGATGCACGTTGAACCAGGAGGTTTCCCACGGCAAGCGACTGGCCTCTGGGAATCACATCTTTGTGGGAGGAGAAACTGGTGATTATCCTCTTCTGTTTCCCTGGCAGGGACTGGTGGGAATGAGCCTTCACCAAGCCCTAGGGGACCGGTCCCAGGCCGGGCACAGCCAAGTCAGGAGCCAAGGCCACATTCAGCAGAGGCTCATGTGTCTCAGACCAAGCAGTGGCCCAGGAGTGAACAGGCCCACAGCATGCAGCCTGTCCTGCCCTGCTATCTGTCCTCATGGCCCCACTCCTGGGGGAGCTGGCTGTGCTCACTCCACAAAGGCACGGAAAGGGACCCTTCCTGACTCCATGCCATGGGAAGTTCTGGGCCTCAGGGTCTCTGCTCCTGTGAGGAGAGGCCTGAGCTTGGGAGGGCCAAGCTCTTAGAGTGGGGTCCTGCCCTTGCTTGTGTGGCAGGTGGACAGATAAACGGCCGGGGCTGGAACCACACAGCTTAGAGGTTGTGTCTAAAGAGGGCACTGGGTCTGGAGTTTAAAGACCTTGCACAGGTCGCTTAACCGCTCCCCTTTCATCTCCTCCTCTGAAAGTGGAGAGAACAGCTGCCACATGACTTCTCAGGCATGTTGATATAACGAGATGCTATCAGCATGTGGGTTGGGCAAAGTGTGTAGGGAGACACATGCAGAAGGGCCTCATAAAGACTTTATCTGTCTTCTTCCTTTCTCTCCTCCACCCCCATCAAACGCTTACTCATTTTAAGGCTTTTTTTTTTTTCACTACTTTGATCCTTCGTTGATTGGAAGGGTTTTTGTTTGTTTGTTTTGCTTTGTTTTTGTTTTTGAGATGGAGTCTCACTCTGTCACTGAGGCTGGAGTGCAATGGTGTGGTCTCAGCTCACTGCAACCTCTGCCTCCCGGGTTCAAGTGATTCTCCTGCATCAGCCTCCCGAGTAGCTGGGACTACAGGTGCATGCTACCACGCCCAGCTAATTTTTGTATTTTTAGTAGAGACGGGGTTTCACTATGTTGGCCAGACTGGTCTCGAACTCCTGACCTTTTGATTCACCCACCTGTAATCTCAAAGTGCTGGGATTACAGGCATAAGGGTTTTGTTTGTTTGTTTGTTTGTTTGTTTTCAGCAGGCAGGTATAATCTGAGTTCTCACAGCATCTTAAGCCCAGAGCCTGAGGCTGAGACACAAGGGTGAATAGGACAGGTCCTCTCTCAGAAAGACCTTGTTGGTCTCTAGGCCAGAGCTCACTCAGTAAATATGGCATTCTCAAAAAGCAGCCCAGCATCTGAACTGGATCCTTTGGGAAACAGAGGGACAGGCAAGGCTGGGAGCTCTCCTCTCACAAGATGGAATTGCCAAGAAGTCACCCGTGAGAGTCAGACATCCGCGTAGGACAGGGGACCTTGTCTGGGCCCCACAGCTATGAGATGGCACTTGAGACATGTGAATACGCTACCACTCCTTACCACAACCCTCTTTCTCTGCCTGTCTTCTCCCGGCCCTAAGATCCCAGAATTGGTGAAAAAGTCAAATGATATGGTGTTGCGATGAAGAGAAGCTTAAGCTGATGGTTACAGAGCCCAGACTCGGGGCTGGACTGCTGGGTTTGAATCCCAGTTCTATCACTGATTAGCCATGTGAGCTGGGGACATTATTTAACTTCTTTGTCCCTGTACTTTATCATCTGTACACCGGGGAAGATGATAAAAACAGCACCGAACACGTCGGGTTGTTGCAAAGGTTAAATATGTTGATACTTGGTAAGTGCTTGGAATAACATTCAACACATAGTAAGAACCAGGCCAGGCACAGTGGCTCACACCCATAATCCCAGCACTTTGGGAGGCTACTGAAAATACAAAACTTAGCCAGGTGTGGTGGCCCATGCCTCTAATCCCAGCTACTCGGGAGGCTGAGGCAGGAGAATCGCTTGAACCCGGGAGGTGGAGGTTGCAGTGAGCAGAGATGGTGCCACTGCACTCCAGCCTGAGCAATAGAGGGAGACTGTCTCAAAAAAAAAAAAAAGAAAGAAGCAAATGTTAAATTTGGTAAACCAAACTTAAAATCAAAAGCTCAAGGAGTTAGTTAGTGGTCCTACTTGAGACAATTGGTCTCAAAAAGATTTTTACAAGAACCCGAAGCAGTGGAAGCTTGGATGGAACAGAGCTTGGAGACGTTCCTTCCAGGGCCTGTCACTAATTCTGTTCCACGTGTGCAGACAGCAGCCTGTCCTTGCATTTCCAGCTTGTTAGTGCTAATATTCCCAGTGCCCTTTGAGGATATCCATCTAGCATGCACTCATGTAGAAACGCTGCTTTGCAAACCTTTCATCACATGTTATAAAGAAGATGTCAGCCTGACACAGACACATCTAGGGGTGGTGAGGAAGAGAGTCATTCATTTTCAAACCTGTCAGACGAGCGGCTCTGGCGGGCACTTTGAGCGCAGGAGCTGGAGGAAGACTGGCAGCACCACCAGGCAATGGGCAAGAGCACAGGGCTAGGAAATGTCCTTCCCAGCCAGGCCTGCCTGAGGGCATGGGATGAGTATAGCAGGAGAGATCTGGTGATTAGGCTCGAGGGCCAGGAGAGCAGACTCTGCCTCCTGGCAGGTGGAGGTGGGAGTACAGGGTTGCTGCCTTCCCTCAGCTTCCTACCTTGGGTGAACTCAAGCTCTTGGCCATGAGGGTCATGTCAGAACTGCTGGGGGAAGAAAGTGGTTGGGGCAGCTGGATCACTGGGACGTGTGGCTGTTGCTGCTGTGTAATCTTAGATCCCAAACCTGGACAGACAGTGGGAGGAAGCCTGACTTTTCTTCCCTAACTTGGCTCTGAAGCTTCCAGGTGGTTTTGTGCTCTTCTCACCTCCGCCTGCTCTGCCTGCTCGTGTCCCCTTCCCCAGTACATGCGGCAGCACTGCACATGCTCAGAGCCTGCACTGGCTGGGGCATTGTTTGGAGTTGGTGTGATAGGTTGAACTGTGCACAGGAGGGGCCCTTGGGAAATCTAAGCTCGATTTCCCACTATTCCTATAACCCTGTGATCTTGAACATGCCACTGCATTGCCCTGGGTCTCCGCTTTCTTGTCTTTCAAATGTTGGAGGTGGAGGAGATGGTGAAGGGCAATAGAGAGGCAGGAAGGAGGACCGAATGATCACTTAGCATAAGGCCCTGCTACAGACGTATATGCCACTCAGAGTTGCTAACCTGACGACTTCATATAACTCTATGGCAGGGCCTTGTGGTTAAGGGTGTGGGCTGGGAAGACAGACATCCTCAGCGTCATTCCAACTTTATGCTTCCCAGTGAGGTAAGCTCTCTCAGCCTCAGCTTCCTCAGTTGTAATAAAAATAATGCCTTCCTCATGGGGTTCTTGTGTACATATAAGTACACAGTAAGTGACAATCATCATCTTCCTCATAGTCATGATGTATTTAGAGGTCAAGACAGCCTGCTTGAATTTGAATCTTGGCTTAGGTACAGTGAGTGATTTGGGCAACTTATTTAACCTCTAAAACTCAGGTTCCTCATCTGACACTAGAATAATAATCATCATGCACGTATTACAGAGTGGCTTTAGGTGCTAAATAAGGTCATCTACATAAAGCTCCTAGCACAGTTCCTCAATACTGTTAGTTCTTTAAGAAGAACTGTATTATTTTCCTGGAGGTATGATCTTCTTCCTTGGGGTGGTGGGGGTAGGTGTTTGGTTGGGGTGAAAGGCCATGTCTAACTTGTTAGCAAGAGCAAAGGAATGCAGAGGGACTGTTTTGCAGGAATGAAATTCCTAGTCCTGCAGTCAGGCCCATTGCCCCAGGTTACACATCAGTGCTCTGCAGGTAAATCACTGATTAACCACAAATTCAGAGTCAGGGACTTTCACAGACAAGTCTTTCCCTTTCCCAACCCTGAGTGGCAAGGCCCTTGCTCACAGAAGATGCTTCTAGAGCTCCTCCCCATCCCCCTGCCCTCACCTCAGTGCATGCTTACAGCTTCCCAGTACAAGCCCCAGCTTGGGCTCTTTTGGGGAAAGGCACAGCTTCAGGCCCAGGGATATTTGTGCAGGGAGGAGGTGGAAGTAGTTTCTGGAGCTTGATTCATTACAGCAGCAATCTCGGTCAAACAGGTTCCTGCAACTTCAGGGAGGCCTCTTTGTTCTATTGTTCCAAAGAGCCAGACAGGCTTCCCCACAATCCTGGAAGGGGGCAGGTGAGGTGGGGAAGGAGCCCTCTGGAGTCTGGCCAGCAGGCTGCTGCCTATGGCAACTGCATCTCTGTTCACATAACACCAGGGATCCGATTCTGTTTGATTATAGCTTGTAAACCTTAGGCAATTGGCTTCCTTTGCTATTTGCTCCTCCAGGGAAGAGTGGTGGCCGGAACCTGTGGAAAACCCACTGAAACCACACTAGCTTTTTCTTGAGAGGGTGGAGACAAGGGCTAGATCATGTTGAAAAGTGAAAAAGACAAGAGAGTGCTCAGATAATTCAGAACATAAATTTGGTTTTCATACAATGGAATATTATTTGGCCCTTAAAAGGAATGATATGTGCAATGTCATTGGGACACCTTGAAAACATCATGCTAAGTGAAAGATGCCACACACAAAAGGCTACATATTAAATGATTCCATTTATATGAAATGCCCAGAATAGGCAAATTTTAGAGATAGTAGGTAATTTCTGCTTGCAGAGGTGGGTGAGAGAGAAATGGGAGTGACTGCTAACGGCTATTTTTCAAAATGTTCTAGAATTAGATACTGATTATGTTTGCACAACTTTGTGAATGTACTAAAAACCACTGGAATCTTCACTTTAAAAGGGTTACTATTATGGTATAAGGATTATATCTTGATTTTATAAATTATATGATAAAAAATGTGGGTTTCACTCTGTAAGAAACTATGGAGGCTATTAGTGTATTGCCAAAAAAGGGAAGGAAAAGCTGGTCTGCCAGTGAAGATTTTGGGGCTCTGTCTTGGTTGGTTATCTAACTCTCTAATCATCTGCCAGACAAATATTTATTGAGCACCTACCATGAGTCAAGACACTGTGCAAGAATCAGCTATATATTGATGAAAAAGGCGATCTGTTCACCGTTCATGATCTGCCACTAACTGTGTTCTCTTGGGCAGTTTGTTTAACTTCTCCAAACTGCTGTTTCCTGATCTGTCTAGTGGAACCATCTCTAGATCTCTCCCTATGAGTATACAAGAGACTGAGGTCCCCAGCAAATACCATGAAAGTCTACATTCCCTTGACTTCTCTGGTTACATTCTGGGTTGTCCCAGGGTTTCCAAAATGCACTTCAGAATCTGTGCTTCCACTTTCTCTTGGGGACTCTCTGTCTCACAGAGCACTGCCACAGGGAATTGCTACCTGCAAAATCAATTTTCCTGCACTTCACTTTCCACTGGTGTTGAAAAGAGTGAAACCAGAGAAAAGTTGTCCAAGTGCCAAAAACAAAGTTACCCATCCATTTACAGGGTCATCTTGCACTTTCAAAATAAGCTGCTCATTTTCCCCAGTTCTTATTATTTAGGGGAATGTTTCTTACTTCATTTCCAAAGCACACACAATATTTTATGGATCAAAGTATACATTTATCCTATTTTCAGGTAGAATTGTGGTTGATATAGGCTAGATGGCAAAATAGGTAAATAAACTTTTAATGTGAACAGAAGTTCACACGTGCACACACACATGAGCACACACACACCCTGTAAAGCTGGTATGTTTTAATATCTCCCCCAGTGCCCAGTGTACCTTTCTATGTTTGGGCAGCAAAGCAGAATGTTTGAGGTTCTTGAAAGCATCTCCAAAAACACTTTATAAAATCAACTGGAGAAAAAAATAAAATCCCGCTAGGCTTCCCACACCATCGGCAGCAATCGTGAAGCTGGCTTGCCCTCTGGCCCACTTCTCTTCACTGTGTACTACCCCAGGATAATGTAGCCCTTGTCACAAGACTTGTTGTCCCTTCTCTGTTCTATAGATAAAATTTAAGACATGGTGAGATTAAAAGTGATATGGTTTGGATCTGTGTCCCCTACCCAAATCTCCTGTTGAAATGTAATCCCCAATGCTGGAGGTGGGGCCTGGTGGGAGATGATTGGATCGTGGGGGTGGTTTCTTATGATTTAACACCATTCCCCACTTGGTATGAGTTCTCACAAGATCTGGTTATATAAAAGTGTGTGGCACCTCCCCACCACCTTGGTCCTGCTCCTGCCATGTGAGATGTCTGCTCCCGCTTTGCCTTCTGCCATGAGTAAAAGCTCCCTGAAGCCTCCCCAGAAGCAGATACTGCCCTGTTTCCTGTACAACCTGAAGAACTGTGAGCCAATAGAAGCTCTTTTCTTTATAAATTACCCTGTCTCTGGTATTTCTTTATAGCAATGTGAGAATGGACTAATACAATAAGATTTCCATTTGAGTTTCTCTTTTAGGTTCTGCATACCAGTAAAACTACTGACATCAGCTGGTCTAAAAGGCTGAGCGAGGAGCTGACTTATGGAAGAATGCAGTTTCCACGTCCTCACGATTTCATCCCCTTACCCAGATCAATCAATGACCCCAATTTTCCAGACCCTCACCTTCCATGATCCTCTTAAAAACCCTTGCCCAGAACCCCTTGAAGAATTGGATTTGTGGCCTGAGAATCCCTCCTCTTACCCATTTGGCAGCCTTGCAATTATTAAACTCTTTCTCTGCTGCAAATCCCACTGACTCAGTGTGTTGGTTCTTTGCTGTGCAGCGGTGTAGGAACCTGGTAGTCTATAACATTCTGATTTGTTCACACCTTTTCTTCTCTTAGCGGTGTGCACAATTGAAAACGAACTCATACTTAATGGGCGACCACCAGGGGGTGCCCAATATCTTGCAGTTGCATTGTGGATGGGATGTGAGAGAAGAGAAAGGTGAGGGCTGACAAAGGTGAGAAATCAGTTCTTGCTAAAGCTGTAAAAGAGCAGATTGAAGGTTTCCTACCTGGATCACTCTTCTCTGCAAAGGCCACAATGTGGATCCCATTCAAATCATCTTCCTGTATGAGAAAAGTATGAAAAGTTACACTTCCAGCTGGAGGGGTACAAAGGACTGAGCCGGGGACAGGGACTCAGAAGCTGGAATGGAAATAGGAGAGGTAGGGAGAGGTGTGGAAGCGGGGATGAACACAGAAGCACAGAGGAGTACAGTGGGGCTCACATTAAGGAAGGAATGCTGAGGAGCAACTGCCAGGAATGTATAGGGTTTGGATCAGGGACTCAGATAAATGAGTTTGCAAGACAGGAAAATACCAACCACACGCAAGACATTAGCACTAAATGAGCCTCACTCCTGTGGTCTGATGGTTCCAGGAGTGCAGCAGTAAAAGGCAAAATGAGAAAGAACAT
The DNA here is from genome assembly GCF_029281585.2 of Gorilla gorilla gorilla. Classification (NCBI taxonomy): domain Eukaryota; kingdom Metazoa; phylum Chordata; class Mammalia; order Primates; family Hominidae; genus Gorilla; species Gorilla gorilla. The sequence goes on from NC_073224.2 coordinate 120,117,676, forward strand.
GAGTCTGGTTTATCAGGAGATCTGAGAGCAACAGTGGCTCTGGAGGCAGCTCAGTAAAAGCAGCTGTCAGTCTCTGTTTCAAGAATTTACCACTGGCAGATAGAGTCAGTGATACACCAGATTATGGAGGCGTCTGAATGCTGTGGACAAATCCTGAAACTATATCCAAATGGATGGCAGACAGGAATCATTGAGGTCAATTAGGATGTGGGCTGGTGTTGTTCACACAAGAATGACAGACAAGGGTTGTGCTTCCCTGTTAGGACCCTGCCTACAGAACCCATGTAGTGTGTAGGGGACACTGCTAGAAGTGACCTCTAGGTGACTTCCTTGAAGTCCTTGCCCAGTCAGTATAGGCCTCCAGTGCATTTCTGAGGCTGCAGGAATTGTCTGGAATTTGAGTGTAAGGAAGGTTGAGGGTGTGTGATTGAGAAAAGTGGTGTATGGCTGTGGGGGCAGGGGCAGGAAGAAGAACCTAGAGAGAGTATTTTAAGTCTATGGGGCAAACAAGGGGCATTTCATGTCTCTACACCCTGGGCAGCAAGGACCCTATGCCTTGTGTCTCCTTTGCAATGATTATTCCTGGAGAAAGAGGAGCTAGAGCTTGGAAGGGGCTCTGCTATCACAAATGTGATTCTCAGGAGACTTGGGGAGGAATATGTGTGAGAAAGAGGCACCTGGGGACAAGGCCGAGTGCATAGTGATGATGAGACATGGGGAGAGGTATGCCTTGGGCACCCTGAACCTCATATCAGAATCATCCTATGGAAAAACCTCCAGGCGTCTCAACCTTCCCATGATCTCTGTTTCCATTTCAATTGATTTTAATGCTGGTGCAATCCTATCTAAATGCTAATTTTTTTCCTTTGAGTTTGGAATGGACAAAGCCTCCACAAATCTAAGAAAGATTAAGTGGAAAATATTATTATTAAAAACAAGAGAGTGGGCACTGCCTTGGTCAGATTCTCTGGGGAATTTAATTTTACAGATATACGCATGTGTGTGCCTGTGTGTGCTGGCTTATTACACAAATCCGACAGCAACCAGAAGGGGAGTCTGAGGTTTCACTGTTTTACATTTGCTATTATCGCCAGACAGAATATCCCGATCAGTTCTCATTAGGCTAGCCTGTGTCTCTGTCTCCTGCCAACAGATGGGAGTGAGCGCTGTTAACTCTGTGAAGCAGGCTTCATTTCTGTGTGCCCTGCTAGAACGCATTTGGAAATTGGCTTTAGAATTAAGAATCCATATTTGTTTTCTAGAAGGCTGCTCATAATACGGCTGTCACTCCCCAGACCCAAGATGGTCCCTGGAGGGAGCACTGTCACCAAGGGAAAGAGCCTGTCACTATGTGCGTCACAAAGATTCAGCACGCAGACCTGTATTCCACATCCACAAGGAAGCAGGCCAGCGCTAGGTGCCAGGCATTTTCAAGTAATAAACTCACAGAGCCAGAACCCAGGGGCAAGCTGGCAAGTTGGGGTTACTCAGTGAGAACCCAGCTTGCACAGGGGAGGAAGAGCTGTGCTGACTTCAGGGCTGAGAACCCCCGGGGCTTCTCTGAATCCCACAGCCTTTGCTACCCAGATCTCTCATTTGGTCTTTAGGTTGTCTTGGAAATTCTGTTTTTAATTGCATGAATCTTCCCTCCTCAACTAGATGGAAAGCTCACTAAAAGAAGGGATTATGCCTTAAGATAACAACAGTTATTAAAGTGGCAACAATGTCTGCTACTTGCCACTTTTTCTGTACTTACTTTGTAAGTACATTATCTCAAAATCTCATAAGAAAGTCTTACTCTTATTGAATGCTTGAAGACTCAAAGTGACTTACCTAAGGCCACAGAACTAGTAGTGACAGAAGGGGGATGCAAGCCAGTTCTGTCTGGCCCCAAAGCCCACTGTCTTGGTCCATTCGGGCTGCTATAACAACATATCAAAACCTGGGTAGCTTATAAACAACAGAAATTTATTTCTTACTGTTATGGAGGCTGGGAAGTCAAGGCGCTGGCAGATTTGGTGTCTCACGAGGCCTGCTTTCTGGCTGAGAAACAGTGCCTTCCTGCTGTGTCCTCACGGTGGAAGGGACCAGCTAGCTCTCTGGGGCATCTTTTAGGGCATTAATCCCAACATGAGGGTTCAGCCCTCAAGACCTAATCACTTCCCAACGGCCCCATTTCCTCACACCATTACCTTGGGGGCTATGATTCCAATGTATGAATTTGCACGGGTACACAAACATTCAGACCACAGAACCTGTACTCTTTCTTTCTCACCACCACCAGCAGAACAGGCTCCATGAATTTATTCCCCTGCAGGGTTTGCAGAAGATGTTGTAAACTTGGATCAATGGCTCTTAAGTTGAGAGAGGCTGGAAAGAGACCTGTATATAAAGTAACTGAGTGCAGGATTTCCCAAAGAACCGGAGATTTGGGAATAACGTCAGTGAATCCCTTCCTTCGGATACCCCAGCACTTTGTACGCCCCTCTGTCGCAGCAGTGAGCATACTGGGTTGGCGTTATATGAGACTGTTTCATCTACTTAATCTGAGCTCTTAAGGACAGGAGAGCAATGTTAGTTTTATAACCTCATTGTTTAGCACAGAGGTTCTTTTTAACGCCTATAGACTCAAAAAGGGAGTATGGCAATAAAAACCTTACTCACTGAAGAAAATTAGAAAATATTAGGTATACCAAGAAGAAACTATGCTTATCAATTACCTACCAACAACATATATTACCACTTAATATTTTACTCAGTTTCCTTCCAGTCTCTGTTGAATGTTTGTTCTCATGTTGAATGAAGAGATGCAAAGAAAAATGTGGTTAAAATAAGCAGGCTCCCTATTTAAGGTGCAATGGAGTGACCTAGATGCTTGTCTGGGGGTCTCTGACCCCATCTTGAAAGTATTTTGTTGTTGCAATATAGGGAGGCTTCTTTTAGAAGAAATTGCTGACTCTCCTTCCCTGTGGGCAGTTCCCCAGGACTCTAGCGGGCCACTTGGCTAGATGGAGGGTGAGGTATCCAAGGGGAATGACAGATCAGCACTGGGTCTCTTTTTGCCCTGCCTCAGCTTGACATTCTTTGAGTATTTAAAATAAATAAATAGCTTTCCAATATACACACAGCAAATATTACCAGGCACCAGTTTCTTTAGTAATCATATGTGATGTGTTTTCTATGGCCTGCATCTTAAAAACCTGCACAATTAGAGAGAGAGAAAGATCAATAGTTGTTTTAGTCCTAGATGGCTTTCCCATCTTATTTAAATATTTCTCAGTGTCTCGGGAAGTAGATGTCTGGGGAAGTGGATGTTGAAGATAAAGACCTTTCTTTTTCTTTCGAAACAGGGTTTCACTCTGTTGCCCAGGTTGGAGTGCAGTGGCACATCTCGGCTCACTGCAGCCTCTGCCTCCCAGGCTCAAAGGATGCTCCTGCCTCAGCCTCTCAAGTAGCTGGGACTATTGGCACACACCACCACACCCAGCTAATTTTTGTATTTTTTGCAGAGATGGAGCTTTGCTATGTTGCCCAGGCTGCTCTCGAATTCCTTGACTCAAGCGATCTGCCCACCTCAGCCTCCTAAAGTGCTGGGACTGTAGACATGAGCCACCTTGCCTGGCCAAAAAGACTTTGAGGTTCATTAACTGGTCACTTTCCACAACCACATCTGTGGTTTAAGTTGCTGTGGCCACGTGGCCCACAGGGATGGCACTCTTTAGAGCAGTGACCTGCTAGGGGGTCCAGGTAGAGGAGGGGGTATGGAAAGTGGCTCCTCAGAGGTCCTTTGGATGGACTGATTTCTGTTTCTCCCTTTCAAGGAAACGAAGATGACACTGGAGAGGCCTGTCCTGCCTTCCCTCTAGTTGGAGACTTGAATGACGGGCTGACTAGGTCTGGTTAGGGTTCCTGGGTAAGACATGAGGCTGTTCCAGAACAGGGAGGGAAAGAATAAACCATTTCAGTTGCCCTTTTCTCTGCCTGGTTAAATTCAATATGCTGCTCTCTTCCCCAAGTTAAGAACAATTCAATATGCAATAATGTGGAAAATATGAGCCATCACCATTATTTTATATTATAGCAAAAGGCTGTATGTTATCTTATTCATTAAATGAAAAGAAAGGAGAGAATGAGTTCCAATGAAACCAGACACTGAACTTCCTTTCTGAACATCTGCCTCTAATATGTCAACAGGGAGTATTTCTGTAGCAGTGTGGGATATGTGAGGACACAGGCTCCCCATCTACAGAACACCATGGTCTTGAGTGATACTGCTATGACAGGAAGGAAAGACCTGGGAGAAGGGGTCCACAGTGTTATATTCCCTCCCTTCCTAGAACCTAGATAATTGAGACTTGCCTCTTAGGAATAAAGACAATAAAAAGAAAAAAACTGAAGATAAAGCCACAGCAGAAGAGAACATCAATAATGACTCTCAATTTAAAGTGGTATTTTGTGCCATGAAAGACAAAGACCAAGACCCTGTTCCAAATTAAAGGTGACTAAAGAAGCATAAGCAGGCCGGGCGTGGTAGTTCATGCCTGTAATCCCAGCACTTTGGGAGGCCGAGGAGGGAGGATCACCTGAGGTCAGCAGGTCAAGACCAGCCTGGCCAACATGGTGAAACCCTGTCTCTACTAAAAACACAAAAATTAGCCAGGTGTGGTGGTATGCACCTGTAATCCCAGCTACTTGGGAGGCTGAGGGAGGAGAATCACACGAACCTGGGAGGCAGAGGCTGCAGTGAGCCAAGATGGTGCCACTGTACTCCAGCCTGGGTGACAGAGGGAGAATCCGTCTCAAAAAAAAATAATAATAATAAAAGAAAAAGAAAGAGAAACATAGGCAAATGCAAGTGTGGAATCCTGGATTGGATTCTGGGCCAGGAAAAAGAGACGTTTTTCTTTTGCAGTAAAGGACATTGATGGGACAACTGGCCAATTTGAATAATGGTAGTAGACGTATTGTATCAGTGTTAATTTCCTGATTTTGATAATTCTATCTCTCTATATCTATCTATCTATCTATCATCTATCATCTATCTGTCTATGTATCTATGTAGCTAGAAGGGATGGTAAAATGTTAACATTTGGGAGATCTAGGTGAAGAGATAATGAAGTTCTTTGCACTATTTTGGTACATCTGAAATTATTTTAGGGTAAAAAGTAAAAAAAATTTTAAAAAATACTATTTTAAAGCACTATTATATCTTTTTGCTATTACTATTTTAAAATACATTAATAAGACTCTTTTTTTTTGAGACAGGGTCTCACTCTGTTGCCCAGGCTGGAGTGCAGTGGTGCAATCACAGCTAACTGCAACTTCTGCCTCCCAGATGAAAGTGATTCTCTTATATCAGCCTCCAGAGTAGGTGAGACTACAGGCGCCTGCCACCATACTTGGCTAATTTTTGTATTTTTTGGTAGGTATGGGGTTTCACCATGTTGGCCAGGCTGGTCTCGAACTCCTGACGTCAAGTGATCTGCCCACCTTGGCCTCCCAAAATGCTGAGATTACAGGCATGAGTCACTATGCCTAGCGATAAGACCCTTTTAATATCTTTGAAAGGTTTAAACGTTAGGAAAGTTTGTTTCTATTGTGCTGAGTTGTTATTAAATAGTCTGCTCCTCTGGACTGGATTATTTACCCTTTGGTATCTTGTGAAATGTTTGCTCTACCTTCAAACATCCAAGTAAGTTACAGACCAGTAAAACAGTGTCAAGTTGCTCCCTGGTTCTGTTCATCCATCATTTCAAAGAATTAAATAGATAAATACTTCCGTGTTAATTCCTTTCTCCTCCTCCCCAGCCCTCACGCCAAATGGCCCCTTGTGGGGACATAGTCACTCTGGGGAGGCATTCTGCAGAGAACACCAGGTTTGGCTCCAGATGGCCTATATTTAAGTTCCAAGAACTAATGGTTTTTAGTTGTGTGTCCTTTAGTGATTAATCTGTATGAGCGTCAGCTTCTGACTATGTCAAACAGGACTAAAATAGTATTTGGTTTTTGTTTGTTTGTTTGGGGAGACAGAGTCTTGCTGTGTTGCCCAGGCTGGAGTGCAGTGGCGTTATCATGTCTCACTGAAGTCTCAAGCTCCTGTGCTCAAACAATCCTCCCACCTCAACTTCCCAAGTAGCTGGGACTACAGTTGTGCCCCACTATGCCCAACTAATTAATAATACTTGTTCTACATCACTTTCTAGAGCTATTGGAAGATCCAAATAAAAAGATGCATGAAATGCTTTGAAAAATGCTCCACAGCCTTTGTTATTTATGAACTTCTGTACATAAGGTGTGGGTTGGGGGTTTATCTCCAAGGCCCTCTATCTAACACTGTCTGAGCTGCCTGACATATTATCCATGACACAGACCTAGAAGACAAGTTGGCTCAGCTGCTTGCCAGTGCCTTCAGTTGATATTTTTAAAAAACAGCTACCATATACTGAACCCTTCATATTCATCCTTATAAAAAGTCCCAATTTTAGATGAGGAAATTTAGACAGCTCAGAAAGGCCACAGGACTTGACATAGTACACAAAGCTACTAGGCGGCAGATTCTGGACTTGAACTTTATAGCCTGAGTTCCTTCTACTGTGTTACTGTGCGGCTCTGATGGTCAATGAACAGAAGCTATAGTCACTGTGGGAAATTAACTAAGAGCAATTTTGCCTAGTGAGTAGTACCAAAGAGGCTTGGATTGATCCATGGAGAACTGTGTTTTAATTGAGCGTGAAGTTGTCCATGTTTTTGTTTTGTTTTGTTTCATTTTTTTTGAAACAGTGTCTCACTCTGTTGCCCAGGCTGGAGTGCAGTGCCAGGATCACAGCTCATTGCAGACTTGACCTCCCAGGCTCAAGCAATCCTCCTGCCTCAGCCTCCCAAGTAGCTGGAACTCCAGGTACATGTCACCATGCTCGGTTACTTTTTGCATTTTTTTGTAGAGACAGGGTTTTGCTATGTTGCCCAGGCTGCTCTCAGACACCTGAACTCAAGTGATCCCTGGCCCCGGCCTCCCAGAGTGCTGGGATTACAGTTCTGAGCCATCGTACCCAATCTGTCCATGTTTCAAATACTCATCTAGACATCCACCTCAGCCAAATAAACTTGGTTTGAGTTTGGGGACTTAATCTAAGAAGCACTCCTCTTTGGGACTATACTCATCTCTACAAGGCAAAGAGAGTTTGCCTCTTTCTTACCCATGTTTCAAACATTTCTTCTGGGCGCAGGCGACGTAGAGTGGGTCTGGAAAAAAAAAAAAAAAAAAGAAGGAGCTTCCTTGAGTAGGGATCACTGTGGCAGCCACAGCAGCCATCATGAAATGTAAAATGAGATGATGCTTCCTTTGCAAGGCATGGAGAGCCCTAAAAACCCACTTATCTTCTAAGGAAACAGACCTGCTCTACTCTGCTGTGTCAGACAGCGAGCTGGGCCAAGCCACTCAGCCTCTTCATAGACCCACTGATCCAAGAATTATTAAGTCTTTTACAAACAATGGGTCAGAGGGCACAGGGTCAGCTCATTCCCAGGGCAAGATGCCATTTCCTTCCTCACAGATAGCCACCACTCCAGAGAGCCCACAGCAGGCCTGGAATGAGAAACCTGAGGGGGAAAACAGGAAATCTCGGATTTTGTAGGTTAAAACTGCCTTTGTTTTATCATCTGGTGTATACATTGACAGTCCTTTAGGGATATTTAGGGGAGCAGACAGGATCTATAGTTTGCTCATAGTTTCATTTCTTTCTGAATATTGGCAAATAGTGCTGGACGTATTAATATTTGTTCCTCCAAGTACTGCCTTCCTGAAGGAACTAGGACTGTCCAGGTGAGCGGGATCACAGTACTGCAGGTCCAATGAACACACTCGTGTACATGCCAGGTAGGGTGGAGGGACAAGCCAGTGAGTCCACTACCATGTTCCATATTCCCATATCTTCCCTCCTTCAAGAGCAGGGGTCAAAAAACTACAGCTGGTGGGACAAATCCAGCCAGGGCCTCCTGTTTTCCTAAATAAACTTTTACTGGGACACAGCCACACCCATTTGTTTATACACGCTCCATGGCTGCTTTCATGCCACAGCCGCAGTTAAGTAGTTGCAGCAGACGCCATCTGGCCCACAGAACCTGAAATATTTACCATTTTGTTCTTTACAGAAAAAGTTTGCTGATCCATGCTGGAGCTACACTAAGTGGTATCAAGCATTTCTCTCCCAGAAGTTCTACACATAAGAGTGTTCATCCTTGGCTAAGTTACTTAACTATTGAGTCCAATTCCTTGATCTGTAAAATTGGGATAATAATAATTACTCCCTAAGGTTGGAGATTAGATAAAATAGTTTCCCTAAAGCACTGGGCATGGTTATTGGTATATGGGAACTTTCACTAAATTGCTATCATTCCTAGTATAGAATTTTATTTATATCTTGCCCTGGCTTTGAGGGGATTTGCTGACTGAGGGATTTATCAAACTCTGCTTGCAGGTGCAGACTTAGATTCAGAAGTAATAACATCCCTGCTAGTCATCACGGATCAACAAAGCCATACTACTGAGTTCTGTACTGCTGGGGTACTAACTAGGTTGTTGCTCTTGGCAGGTCTGAAATGTTAGCACAGAGAGACTCCTCTCCATTCCCCAGACCCCAGGCCCCCAGCCCCCACATGCCATCTCAGGCACCTTTGGTGTTCCTTCACAAACTCCACCAGCTCCTCTTCTGTGTAAGGTTTGTTGGGGATGGCAATGGGCTCATCCATAAATGGCTCATAGAAGTCAACCTCATTCATCTTCAAAGATAATTTCTTTGCAACCTGTAACCATTAGAAATAAGACAAAGTTTATTTGAATGCTAGTCTAGAATAGCAATGTGTTGTCCATCTAAGATAAGTGTGTATGTTTTCTGGCAAAGACATAAAACAGATATACAGTTTTAACTTCAATGTTGAAGTGACAGGAACTTATCACCCAAGGCCTGGCTAGACTAATCTTCTTTTGTGATCAAAGAAGGAAAGATAGGAAGGAAAAAGACTTATCTAGCAAATGAGGGTCAGGCAGTGGCAAAGAGCAGTTGAGATGTGAAGTGGGAAATTTAATTCTACAATCACCATCACTCTACTGCATTTGCCAAGGCTGGATGGGAAGCAAATGCCAATGGAGCATATTTACTATCCTGTGTTGTATGGATTTAATGGAACCAATGTTGATAAAACAGGCAATTGATGGAGATCCTTAAGGCATATAGGTACTCAGAATCAGAACCCAACCCATTAGCTTGTCTTTGATCTGCTCATAGCCCTAATTGCTTTTTAGGTTGAAGTGCTGGCCCTACAGTTAAATCTCTCAGTACCCAACTTGCTTCATGGTTTGTCAGGCTTTGGGAGCTGCCCAGTTTGTCAGCAGTTATGAGGTGACTGACCATCTTGCTTTGTTCTGGGTGGAAGGGCTCCCTGGGATGCAGGACTTTCAGTACTAAAACTTGGACAGACCCCAGTAAGCCAGGATGATTTGCTCATCTTACAACAGATAAAGAGCTCGGAGAGCCAGCCAATAGCCAGGAAGACATTTTCTCTCTGGATTAAAGCGGCCACATGTTCAGTGTGTTGTCAAGGCAGAATGGTTGCTGTTTGCCTGCACAGCTGCTGAACTCAGGACCTCTGTTTGTGAAATGATTTGAGAGGCCTGGAATGTGCAACGCTCTATAGAAAACCAAATGCCACTCTTTTCTAGTTCAGAGCTGTGGTTCAAGAAAGCGCGGGGACGAACAGTGGTTCCCTTTAAGCTGAAGAGGAATTGCCTAAGAGCTGATGCACTGTGGTGGTAACCCGTGGTGCCGTGACCCAGGGCAGCTGCAACTAACTGGGGAAGGGGAGGAGCTGGGTATTGCATAAGCTCTTACACAAGGAGATCCATTCTGAGGAAACACTGATATCCATATGGTTTTTGTCATCAATTGCTATGAATTCCAGGTCACTATATTCTGAAAGGCATTTCATATAGTACTTAAGGGAGAGAAATTCCAGCATCCTACTCAGAGATCAAGAAAACAGGCCATGTTGACAGCTACAGTCAGTCAAGGGAGATTTTATTGTCAGGTTAATTTTAAGAGAGGGAGACGTGGAGTTTTTTCTAACTGTTTTTCCCTCTTCTCAGGGGTAGGGGGGTGATGTAGATGATGAGGTGATGAGGCAGGGAGCCAGAGTGGGCAAGAAAATGACATTGAGTTCTGGTTTTCTGAGTTCACTTACTATGTATTCTAGGAACCAGAAGACTGTTTCCATGAAAGGAGAAGCGATCAGAATGAAAACAGTAATAATAACAAACATATGGAGTGCTTATCACATGCCAGGCACTGCTGCCAGGTGTTTTAGGTTGATTCTTTGTTTAATTCTCACTTTGATTGTATGTGGTAAGAATGATTATCATAGTTATTTTACAAGTGATGAACCTGAGGCACAATTTGGGTAAGAAATTTGTCAGGATCATATATCTGGAGGGAGCAGAGCCAGAAGTCAAACCCACCTGGTGGTGGTGATAGTCTCCAGTCTCTGAATGCCAATGTCTGGGTCCACAGTGCTGTCTATGAATGTAAAAATTGTATTGTCGTGTCCTTAATTTAAGTCTTGGAAATGCTAAGTAAAAATTTCCCAGGGATCTCTTCACTGTCTACCTACCACCATCATGGAGTGCCCTCATCTTGTATCTCAGAGAATCCCTCTCTTTCATTCTTTTTTTTTTTGTGAGACAGAGTTTTGCTCTTGTTGCCCAGGCTGGGGTGCAATGGCACAGTCTGGGCTCACTGCAATCTCCGCTTCCCAGGTTCGAGCGATTCTCCTGCCTCAGCCTCCCGAGTAGCTGGTATTATGGGCACAGGCCACCACATCCAGCTAATTCTTGTATTTTTAGTAGAGATGGGGTTTCGCCATGTTGGCCAGGCTGGTCTTGAACTACTGACTTCAGGTGATCCACCTCCCCCCTCGGCCTCCCAAAGTGCTGGGATTACAGGCGTGAGCCACTGCGCCCGCCCCCCCCCCCCTTCATTCTTATTATTCCTATCTTGGATGGTAAGGACTGAAGGGATTTGATTGGTTGAAGCTTTTATTCATTCATTTATTCAGTAAGTATTTAGTGGGGCCTACTGAACCCAAGGCATTATTCCAGGAGGAGATCTGGTTCATGGGTATTAGCATTATATAAGAATGAATTATATTATTAAGAACCAAATGGGTCCATAAAAATGAATTCTTTCATGCTTTTATCTGTTAACCAGTTGGAATAGATTTTAACAAAGATAAGAAAACTACAAAGTACAATGCCAATTTTCTGACATGTGCATGTGTATGAATTTTGATACAAATCATTTTTCCTCCAGTTAGCAAGTCATTTTAGTTGTTGCCAATGAAACCAACTCAAGTATTAGGTTGGTGCAAAAGTAATCGCAGTTTTTGCCAAAAGTAATGGTTTTTGCCATTACTAAATTTAGGTCTTCCCAACATCTATCTTCTCCACTAACTTTGTTTAGTCACAGCACCCTTTGGCTCCAGTGTGATTTAAAAAAGAAAGTGATTTTTCGTCTCATTGTTCACTCAGACAGACAGAGGAACAGGTCAGTGGGCGGGGACATGGGATTATAAGAACTGATATTTTTCAGGCTGTGAGGTGCAGCAGAGTGGAACCATTGTTGGCCCTCTGACACTTTCTTGTTCTAACTGCTTCTTCAGAGAGGTTGGGCCTTCGTGTGGCTTGATTTAGGATTAGTATCAATAGATCAGTACTGGTCCTAAACCTGCACACCCTTTAAAATTCCTTGGGAGGCTTTTGAAAATGCAGATTCCCAGACACTGCCACAACCCTAAAAAATTAAAATTTCCAGGGCTGGGGCCCAGAGACTAATGGTTTTAAAAGCTTGTTGGAGAATACTAATATGGATAGTGGTTGGGAACTACTGACTGACAAATTTACATCAGCAGCCATGACATCACACCCTCTTTAAAGTCTTGCAACTCATATGATGTATTTATTGGTTTGTTTACTTTTGAACTTTCTGTCTTTCCATCTTCTCTTTCCCACAATAAACTTTAAATTCTAAAGGGCAGGAATCTGCTTTGCTCAATGTTGTGTCCCTGGCACTGAGAAGAGGGCCTGGCACATATAAAGGGCACTCAATAAATACTTGTTGAGTGAATGAATGACTGAATTAATTAATTAATTAAGGACATTTCCAGTTGAATGTTTCCCCAACTTTTAGAAAATAGAACTCATAACCCCATCTCATGTTCCTCAATAGATTCTTCTTCCTAGATTTCCTAATGTTTTCAGCAGCTTCATAATTTTTGCTGTCTTGACGCCAAGACTTGCTGTCTTAAGTTATTTTGAGGCCTTCTCTCATCATCTCATCAATGGCCAGATCTTCTTGTTATATCCACTTTTACTAGTGCCAGTTGTTTTTTGCATTTTTGTGACTGCATTAGTGCTTTCTTGTCCCTTGCCTCTCCTGGTTTCAGACCTCAACAAAGCACCTCCATGTCCCTCTGAGATTCCCTAGGGTGTGTTGTACAAACAGGTCTTTCAGCCACTTCACATTTATTACTTTTCTCCTCTTCTGTCCTAGCACTCCCTGCTGGAAACCACTGAGGCTCTACCAGGTGCAGTCATGCCTTCTGGACTCCACCACCTCCCCTTGGACACCCCCTCCACCCCAACTGACGGATGCAAGTTCTTAAGCACCAAATGGCATCAGAGTTCTCTCAGTGCTCTCCCCTCTGTGTGCCTTTGTCTCTTTAAATATTCTGAAATCCAACAAGGCTACATGAACACTGGCACTTATGACTCAGTGTCCTACAGAGTTTGAATAAAGCATCTCTCTGAATTTTTAATCATAGCCTGACCTCACCTTTTTCATGGGCCACAGGCATGAAGCTATACAGTTGCACTAGGAGGCACTTCTACAAACAGATACTACCCTGAGCTCAACGTTGAACCACCCCTCTAAAAACTAAGGCTTTGTTGCTGGCCAAATTAATTGGCCTGCCTCTCTCTTCCTTTCAGCTGGATTCTTACCCAGGAGCCACTTTAGCCACACCAAGTCCATTAGAACCAAATGCTCCATCAGAACCATATGTCAGTAATGGATTCAGTTTCGGCTTCTCTGTTCCTCCCTTTCTCTACTAATATCCTATCCAAGCCTCCCACTTCCTGGGCCTAGATGATTGCCTTCTTATGAACAATGGTGCTCATAGCTGGCTAACTATTACTGAATGCTTCCTGTGCGCCAAACACCAGCTAGGCAGTTTGCATATATTGCTTCTTTCTCTGGAGTAAAGTAGGACAGAGCATTGACTTTGAAATCAGGCTGGTCTGAGATTATAGCAAGCTTCTCAATTCAGTAACTACATGATCATGAAAAAATCACTTAATCTTTTAGCACCTCAGTTTCATCCTCTGTAGAATGAGGATACTAATTCCTCCCTTATGGGAGTGTTGAGAGGATGAAGTGAGAAAATCCATGTTAACTTCTTAGCACACACTCTGGCACAAAGAGACTTCTTAGCACAGACTCTGGCACATAAAAATTTTTTTGAATTTTTTTTTTATATTTTTATTTTTTGAGAGAGGATCTCACTCCATTGCCCAGGTTGGAGTACAATGGTATGATCACAGCTCACTGCAGCTTCAACCTCCTGGGCTCAAGTGATCCTCCCACCTCAAGCCTCCCAAGTAGTTGGGACTACAATTGTGTGCCACCACACCCAGCTAATTTTTGTATTTTTTGTAGAGATGGGGTCCCACTATGTTGCCCAGACTGGTCTCCAACTCCAAGGCTCATGCAATCCACCCCCGTCAGCCTCCCAAAGTGTTGGGATTACAGGTGTGAGCCACAGCACCTGGCCCATAATAGACAATACATGATAGCTTTTTTGATTATTCTTGCTCAAGATCCCTCCCAACTGTAATACAACTAATTAGGATAAACATTCTTCAAGTTTAGATTATGTTACTTGGATTATAGACCACTCTTCTGGATCACAGGCTTGAAGACAGGGCCACGTCCACAGAAGTGGTTCATCATATACATGAACTGAATGCAATCTCATCCCACCACGCCCCTTCCCTGCTTCAGCTCACTGGCTTCCTCTTGTTTTTCACAGAACACTTGCTTGAACTAATCACAGAGGAGTTCCCATTCTACTTCCCATCCTGACGCAGTAGAAGGGGAAGTATGCAACCCCAGGAAGGGAGAGGATACCCCCTAAGGAAAAAAGAAGCAGTGGCTCAGTGGGCTGGCACACTCTGGGCCCACACGTTTCCCATCTCAGTGTATAAGAAGATAATGGTGGGTCATCACTTTTCCTTGGATGTTTTTATAAATATTCTTACATCCTCTGACTTAGTCATCTTTGTACTCATCTTAAATCCAATAGTGATTTAGTGATATAATTCTTAACCCTTCTAGAGAAAGAGGCAAGGGGGGATGGTTAATGTTGCTAAAAGAAAAGAAAGAGTGGTGGGAGTTCAAACTTTAATTCTTCATGCCTACAAAACTGTTCAAATTGGGGTTTCATAGGTACTTACCCCTTTGTCAAAGGTGGCAAAGAATTTGATGTAAGGCTGGAAGTGTTCAGCTGCTTCTTCAAAAGCCTTGTAGTCTAAGGGGAAAAATAAAGATGAAGGGAGAGACATTTTCAAGATGAACACAGAAGAATCTTCTTTTTAAATGGTGTAGAGAGTAGAAAGCCAATTAATCCTGATTGGATAATAATTTAGTAGGTATTGTTTAGATAGATATTATTTAATATTATTTAAACCCATAGTTCCCCCCAAGGAGTTGGAATTGACTGGCATTCAAACGCCCGAGAGAAGACCCATTCACCACACTTTTATGAACTGCAGGTAGAAAGCATGAAACAGAGGGAACCGGGAGGAAAAGAGAGAGAAAAAGACGCGTAAAACTCCAAACCGAAATAAAAAGACCTTTCACTCTAACTCACTGCTACATATAATCATGCCCTCTAGAGAGAGTGCAGTTTGCCAGAATAAATGAGCCCTAAGTAAGAAGGAAATTTGTCTCACAGTGTAAAGTAACCTCAATCACAATTGACATCACAGAAGTATTTTAAACTTCTTAATGGAAGTACTCCTGTTGCTGAATTCTAGTTTTCTTTCCCTGTTTTTCATTTTAAAGTTTTCTTTTTTATTCTGATGCCTCAAGAGGATTTATTAAACTTAATCAAGTCCTTGATTGACTATGGTCTCAAACTTGAGTCCATACTCGCCGAGGCAGTATGAGATCAGGTGAGTGTGGGAGTGCTGTACTTTGGTACACCTGGGGAGTTACTTGGGAAAGAGATTTGTCCTCAAACCTTAGTTGTGAGGGTGATGGTAATTGTGGTGGTGGTGGTGGTTATGAATAAATGCTATAAGCCTGAGAGTCAATGAGCCTGTGATTTATTCTTAACAAGATTAGCTTCTTTCCATTTCATGGAATTCCATTTCCCTTAACCGTGTGAAGTATAAACCTTTGTTAGAAGTCTGGGACCATGCAGAATTTACTAAGATTCTATCAAAATTTTTTTAGAACAATGTTAATCCAGAGGATACCAAAATGAATAAGACAAAGATACTGATCTTCAAAAGTTCTCAGCCTAGAGAGAGCTATTGATCCTTAAAGAATCAAAATGCAGCATGATAGTTGTTACAACAGAGGTGAGTGCCGCAAGCACAGGTGAGAGAGGGGTTGGAAAGTCATGAGAACACTTGCACATACTGATACACACTCACACTAACTTGTCCTCATAAAAGTAAGCAGGTAGTCAGAAAAGATATCCTGTAACATCATAGCTGGGGTCGAGAATTGGGTGGAGGGGAGAAGTTGGCTGAGAGCATTTGAAGAATAAATGGAGTGAAAGTAAGGAAGTAGAATGGCTAAAGCAACACCTAAGCCATCTGTGTCTGAAGCAGCAGTGGGCTCTGTCAGAATCCTCTGTCCCCCTCTTTTCCAATCCCCATGTCCCTGATGAATTTCTCTTCCCCTCCATGAACTCCCACCCTGATGGAAAGAATGGCTTAGGCCTGTGTCAGGAGCTTTCTTTCCTCTCTTGGAGAGCTGGTCTACATCACTTTAAGATGAAGAATGGAGCAAGGTGACCTCCAGATGGGTGATTCAAAATGTGGCTTGACCTTTAGCCTCAGCCAAACAGCAGTTGTTTTCCAAGAAGCCTCCTCTTGTCTTCTGCTCTGTTGGAGCTCAGGTCATCTCTAGGCTTTCCCTGCCTCCTGACCAGCCTGTTCCTGGTCCCTTCCAGTCAGACCCCTTTCCCACTTTCTTTGATGACTCTTTTGGCTTCTGGAATAGGCTCCTGAACATTGAGTTCCCAGCCTCCAGCTTACTAAAAACTTATCTTAGCATTTTCTCTCCTTTCTTCCCCCTCTCTCAGGGTTGTGCATACTGGATATTAGTATCACAGACGTTAGTAACTGGGTGTGGTTGATGGCACCAGTTAGAAACCCTGACCAGAAATGCTTGGAATAATATCATCTGTCTTATAAAGAAGAACCAAACCAAGTTGTTGGGGATGAAACATTCAAAGAAGTAGATAAACATGTCAAAATAGATTCTGAAAGCACTGCACAAAATAAGTGTACACAATTAAATGTGTAAACTTTACAGTGTATGAATTCTATACACAGTTAAACTCTGAAGTCAGATTTTGAATGTCCAAGTTCATGTATTGATAGTACAGCTGCAATGACAAGAAGGTGTAAAGGCTTTACATCAAGCTCTTTCTGAAAATCTTGAGATTCAAATAATATTTATTCAGAGAAAAAGTTCATCATATAAAGGTTTGCCTGTGAATCTGCATTCCACAAAAAGTTTGTTATTTTTAAAAAGTGACTCCAATAACATTCAAACCTGTATAACTCCTTCTCTTTATAGCTTTTGGTGAAGAAATGGGTTCAGGAGACCTCTCCCTGCTCTTTCATCCTAAAGTGGGTTAACTGCGCAAGAATTTTACAGAGTTTATCAGCTAAAAACTAGATTTAAAACTATGCTATGAACTATACTTACTTTGAAAATATTTTGAGGGATCATTATTGGCTTCAAAAAAGGCTAGATCTTGCTAAACACCTACTTGAATGTACTTAATTGAAAATTGCAAGGACTACGTGAAATATATAATGTACTAACAAAGTTTATACATTTAAAAACAAAAATTCAACCTTAAAAAGAGGTTAAAATGATTCACTAGCAATTTTATTAAATTTTAAGAATGATTATTAAGATCAATAGAGCAATATCCGTGTATTCCTAAGGAAAAGCTTCATTATTACTTTGAAATATTGATGATATACAAAATTTAATTAAGATCTGTAATCCTTTCAAATTCATTCAAATTATTATAAGGAATGTGAACATTACATTTGTCAATGAAAAGAAAAGTGATAGCTGTCAGATTGAACTAAGTGCCCTTGAAGGACACTTTAGAGATGGAATTATCTGAATTATGTCCAATGGCAAAAAAGGAAAACTCATCAGTCAAAGAAAGAGCAGGCCGGACGTAGTGGCTCACGCCTGTAATCCCAGCACTTTGGGAAGCCGAGGCGGGTGGATCATCTGAGGTCAGGAGTTCCAGACCAGCCTGGCCAACATGGTGAAACTCCATCCTTACTAAAAATACAAAAAATTAGCCAGGCCTGGTGGCAGGCGCCTGTAATCCCAGCTACTCAGGAGGCTGAGGCAGGAGAGTTGCTTGAACTGGGGAGGCAGAGGTTGCAGTGAGCCAAGATTGCACCATTGCACTCCAGCCTGGGCAATACGAGTGAAACTCCATCCCGAAACAAAAAAAAAAAAAAAAAAAAAATAGAAAAAGCAATGGATATTGTCCTCCCATTTGTCACTATCCACTATACAAGTGAAGTCTCTTGTCCATGGTGACCATCAAGAATTTGAAGAGATCATCATTTAAAATCTTGATAAGGAATTTCATGTTGCTATTTTAAGCATAAAACCTAACATCAAAAAGCTATATTCTGGGCTGGGCACAGTGGCTCATGCCTGTAATCCAAGCACTTTGGGAGGCTGAGGCGGGTGGATCACTTGAGGTCAGGAGTTCAAGACCAGCCTGACCAACATGGTGAAACCCCGTCTCTACTAAAAACACTAAAATTAGCCAGGCATGGTGGTGGGCACCTGTAATCCCAGCTACTCAGGAGGCTGAGGCAGGAGAATCACTTGAACCCAGGAGGCAGAGGTTGCAGTGAGCCAAGATCATGCCACTGCACTCCAGCCTGGGCAACAGAGCAAAACTAGGTCTCAAAAAAAAGCTACATTCTTGAGGCAAGCATAAGATTCTCATTCAAAATTTTTTTTTAAATTAGAGATTTTTTACAATGCAATATGTAATATATTTCATATTACTTTGTACATCATACTAGCCACGTGATAATGGGCAAGTTAATTGCACCTTTCTGTTCCATCCTTTCATCATCATTAACATGCAGATAATAATGATAATCACCTCACAGGCTTGTTGTGAGAATGAAATTAAGACATCCATATAAGCTCCTAGCATAGGCCCTAGCATATGAAATGTGTTAATTAAATAGTATTATCATGATGATTCGTCTAGGCGGGGGAAGACGCCAAGGGTGCTGAAAGGTGTGCTCTTTATCCTAACCTTGTTTTGCTTCCCTCTTATCTGCCATCCTGAGCTACATGGATGAAGAGGATAGAGGAACATAAAGATGGAAACAAATTGAGACAGATGAACTGAAAAGGAAGGGGAAGGAGAAGCACCCCAGAGTAGTCAGCACTGATATGGAAATGTACAAACTAAAATAAAATTGTCTAAAGAAGAACTGGGGCAAATCTCCCTGGTTAGCCACCTCCCTCTAGCACATTCATTTTAAGCACTGTAAATGGAGGTTTTAATGAAGCAAATGAAAAGAGGGTTAAGTTGGGGCATGGGAGACAGAAAATGAATGGGTTGTTGATGAGGTGACTAAGGATGCTAGTGGGAAGACTGGTTAAAGAAATGCGTTTGCAAACAATTTCAGAATATTTTGGGGTTCTCAGAAATAGTCATAAGCAGCCCACATTTGTACTTCCTACATGTATGAATGCTACCAGAGTTATGCTCACCCGCTCTAATGCTGTTCCTCTCTCCAAGGCTGAGATACCAGAAAAAAGCCTACCTCACTGGGGCCATGCTGCCAAAGCAGTTTTAAATATGTACAGTACTCAAGTGCTTACTCCTCCTGGTCCCTTCTGCCTGCTCTTCCTGACTCACCCCCACCACCCTCTCATCCCTATATGGGCTGTAGTGATGTTATCACAGGTTCTGTGTCCACCCAAAACCTGGTCACAAAGCTTTCAAAGGGAATATGCCTAAGGGTGTGGCTGCACTATGACAGGTAGCCTTGGTGGTCAGCTGTGGGCTTGGCCAGCGATTTTTCACATTCTGTAGCCACTGCTAAGCCCATCCCTACCCCAATTTTCCACTCATGCTTTCCAACTGACTGCAAAGCTCTCCAGCTGGTGACCATAGGAGCTACCAATGCCAGGGAGACAGCCCATTGCTTGTCCCATTGTAGGGGAGAATCCGACTGGGAGGTGGGTAGGCAGGAAAAGTGGAGAAGAGCTTTTCTCTTTTTTGTAGAACACTCAGCCTGCTTTAAAGCCGGAGAACCTGGCCCCTCCTTAGTATTCTTTCAGCTTTCCTGACTGTTTTGTACAATTTTTGCACATGTGCTCCACTGTGTTAGGCTCAGGAAGAATTCTAACTTCTATTCTACCCAGCAAAAGAGGTGCTGAAGACCCATCCTCTTTTGGGGTAACCTGACATACCTTGTTTGGAATCTAGCTTTTAGACTGATCGGCTGGGGTTGGCAGACAACTTACATTCTGAGTCCTCACTCTTGAAAAAGCCAATGAGTTTGATGTAGTCCTCAATGCGTTCGAAGGCTTGGACTTCCAGTTTGCTGCTAATGATCTCCACTGGGTCTTCAATTAGCTGAAATGCCACACGCACATACACACATGTTCAAACAAGAGATTTCCTTCTTCACTGGGGAAACAGAGTGCGTTGGAGGGAAGTTGTAGCAGACTTTGTGGTTGGTGCCTCAAATATCTATTCCATTCTCCCCACAATCCCCCAGTGAGCATACCAGCAGTACCTTCTGAGGAATAGAACTTAACTTAAAGAGTTAAATGATTGGTGGGGGCAACCTATTCCTTTTGCCAGTTTTAGAAAACATTTATTTTTAATTGTAGATTAACAAATTATAGTTGTATGTGTTTATTGGATGTAAAGTGTTGCTATGATCTATAAATATGTGAAATAATTAAATCAAGCTAATTAACCTATCCATCACCTCAAATACTCATCATTTTTTGTGGTGAGAACATTTGAAATTTACTCTTTTAGTGATTTTGAAATATGTAATACATATTATTCACTATATTCACCACGCTGTACAATATATCTCAAAGAACAAAATCTTATTCCTCCTGTCTAATTGAGGCTTTGCACCTTTTGATCATTATCTCTCCATTCCCACCACCCCCACCCCCATCCCCATCCAGCTTCTGGCAACTACTCTCTGCTTCTTTGAGTTCTCGTGTTCTAGATTCCACATATAATAAGTGAGAACATGTTGTACTAGTCTTTCTGGGCCTAGCTTATTTCACTTAACATAATGTTCTCCAATTCCATCTGTATAGTTGCAAATGATAGTTCTTTCTTTTTTTTTTTTAAAGCTGAATAGTATTCCCTTGTGTATGTATAGCACATTTTCTTTTCTTTCTTTTTTTTTTTTTTTTTTTGAGATGGAGTCTTGCTCTGTTGCCCAGGCTGGAGTGCAGTGGCACGATCTAGGCTCACTGCAAGCTCCTCCTCCCAGGTTCACGCCATTCTCCTGCCTCAGCCTCCTGAGTAGCTGGGACTACGCCCACCACCATGCCCAGCTAATTTTTTTTATTTTTGTACTTTTAGTCGAGACGGGGTTTCACCGTATTAGCCAGGATGGTCTCGATCTCCTGACCTTGTGATCTGCCCACCTTGGCCTCCCAAAGTGCTGGGATTACAGGCATGAGCCACCACACTCCGCCATGTACCACATTTTCTTTATCCAGTCATCTGCTGATGGACATTTAGGTGGATTTCATAACTTCCCCTGCCAGTTATTGATTCAGGAATGGGCAAGTAACTGGCCCAATAAGGACAGATTTGCTGAAGGCTTTGGGAAAAGTTCTTTCCTCTTAAAAGGGCAATGGGAAGGCAAATTTGTTTTTCTATCATGAAATATGAATGAGGAAATGCAATGTATTTGTTCCTACTGCTGGCCATCTTATAGCTAACTTGAGAATAGTCAGCTTGAGGACACAAGCAACATACTGAAAACACAGTTATCTGTGATTTACAGAGAAAAATGGAGGCAGTGTCTGGATTCGATCAAGTCTAAAGTCTCCTCTAACTAGAGCCTTCTACTTAGGTAAGTCAATCACATTGTTTATTGTTTGAAGCAGTTAGTCTTATTTCCAAAAGCCTCCCCCTAGCTGATAAAGCTGGGGCAGCACCATGCTGTCCCAGAGTTGTTCTGTCACCCCTCTCAACTTTTTTAGGGCATGTGGGTGTGAGTCAATGAGATGGCCAAACACAGTGTGTCATGAGATGGCACTTTTTTTGGTAAAAGGTAGCTTCCAACTCACTTCTGGCCTTCCCTCTGGTTTTTGACACTGTAGAGAAAGAATGATAGACCACTGGGTACTGGCTGGTAGATAAAGAATCATCAGCATGGATGCTCAACACTAGGTTCTTTATCTGTGCAAGAATATGTGTTCAAAGCATTGAACTTCACAGCGGTTACTGAAAGTGTGAGTTTATCTATGGATGAAATATTTTTATAATGTTTGTTCCTATGTTTGTCTAAGCATATGGATATGAGGCTGTGCTATGTCCATGGCTGAAAAAGTGTGATACTGGGGGGCTGTTTAGCTCTGCCACTTCTCTATGTTGCTCTGAGGGTAGCTAACTCAGGGTGACCTGGCTGATTGGTACTCCCATCCCTCCTCTCTCTTCAGGTGGCTGGTTAGCCCCCTCACTCCCCACATTCCCCAGCTCCTCTTCAGTAGCAGTGGAGCAAAACCGAGGAGATTTCAATAGACGTCTATGTATAACTGGTAACAGAATTAGCATATTACTACTACATGGCCCCCAACAGTTTCTAGGGTGACTTAAAGATCACTTTCCCAGTAGAGTAGACAGTGCAATAATATAGGTGCTCCTTAGTTTTTTGTGAATCCTGAAAAACCTGTCACAGATGAGGCCAGGTTCTCCAGCTTGTCCTTTCTTTGGGGTTCTATCTCTCCCTATATTTGAGGAGAGGCAGCTCCATGCAGGGTCACTGTGTATAAATGCTTACATCCAAGAGGAACTCCACCAAGACATCAGCTGCAAACTCGCCATCAAACTCTATTGTGCGATCACCCTTAAGAATATACAGGCTTCCTTCTTCATCGAAACCTGTAAGAAACAAAGAGGCCCATAGAGAAGGTCATCCTGACGTAGGAAGAGCGATTGTATTGGCTGAGGTCTGGCTCAGGGTTTCTGGGTGACAGTGGGGTCAGGATTAGTGGAACTAGCATTAACCAAAGAAGCAGTTGCCTTGAAATAACACTTTTGAAGAGCTCCTGAAGTGGACATTTAATTGGAAAT
This sequence comes from Gorilla gorilla gorilla, assembly GCF_029281585.2. NCBI lineage: Eukaryota > Metazoa > Chordata > Mammalia > Primates > Hominidae > Gorilla > Gorilla gorilla. The sequence goes on from NC_073224.2 coordinate 120,140,377, forward strand.
AGTCCAGACAATTCCAGCTGGATTTTGACTTAAAAGAAAAGTCTATTCTCCACTCCGCCACTGCTTTAGTTTTCCAAAAATACAGCTGATCCCATGCCATTCTCCTTATCAAAGAATTGTAATGGCCACTGCCCACCTGACTCCTTAACCCTGCTTTAAAGTCCCTCCAAAATCTGTTTCCAAATCTATCCCTTTCATTCTCCCTTGGGTAGACTTGTACTCCTTTGAGAACTGCTCTCTTGTCCCCTGTGGGACTCCGTTTGCTTCCTGTCCACATGCTTATATGAAAAGGTGAGTAAAAGAAAAGTCACTGAGCATTATTCTCTAGACTTAGTTTTTCTTGTTTTCCCAGCCTGGAATGACCTCCATCTTGGTTAGCTTCTTCAGGTCTCAGCTTAGGATTCATTTTTCTTAAGAAAGGTCACTTCAATCTCACTGAACTCATGCCATTATTGATCTTTGTTCAGCTCAATTTACAGGTCTTCACTATCACAGTGAGTTCTCTGAGGGTAGGATCATTGTCTTCTTGGTATCCCAGTGCCTTGTACAGAGCCTGTGTACATCAGCAACCCATTAATGTATGTGGCCAGGATGGACAGCTTGCTTTCCTGTTCCAGCTGAATCCCACACATCTTCTTTATCCAGTTGGCTGGTAGATGTTGCAAGGACTGGCTCAGCGTCTTCTTATTTTGCTGCCCTTTAGCACCCTTGGTCTGATGTTGTGTACCTTAACAAATGCTTGTTGGAAAAATGCATTTTCCTCCTTAGGAATGTTAAATAACCAAAGCTGGCATTTAGTCCAATTGCATGGCATCCTTAATTCCTTAGATTGTTGTAAAACTCTATTAGCTGGAGAAAGTTTTCTTCAAATGAACTCTTCTGCAGAACCTCCAGGGACAGGAAAGCTGGACTGCCGCATGCTGTGTCCCAAGGCATGCATGAGGTATAAGCAGCCTCTGGCACATGGGCGGGAAATGGTAGAGTCACCATTTGTAAATCAAAAGGAGCAATGTGCCAGGTATTCTTTTTGTTTGTTTTTTGAGACAAGGTTTCCCTTTGTCACCCAGGCTGGAGTGCAGGGCCACGATCATGGCTCCTGCCTCAGCCTCCTGAATAGCTGAGACTACAGGCATGTGCTACGATGCTGGCTGATTTTTCATATATAAGTATATATACTTATATATGAAAAATTATATATTTTTTATATATGAAAAATTATACTATATATGTATATTACAAGCATGAGACACCGTGTCTGGCCCTGCCAGATTTTCTTGATATCAATGATGGCCAATCTCAAAAGGTGCCCTAGGGAACATTGGCCAGTGTCCTGCTATTGGATTTTGTCTTGAGCAAAACCACAGTAAGAAGACTACTGCAATTGTTCAGGCACAACTTGATAGAGGCCAAAATAAGGCAAATGGAAAAGAAATGAAGATGAAGGAGCAGGTTCACAAAATACCTCCACTCTCCTATTAACCCCCAGGGATCAAATAACCAGAAGGAACCTGCCCCAACTCTTCCAAACTGAGCTTGTTTCAGTGTATCAAGCCCCATCATATTCTTTGCTAGTCTATTTTTATGTATACTTGCCCAGCTTGTCCACCCAAAATTTTTAGATCACTGGGACACTAGTATTTTTCTCTAGCTAAATTTGCTGGAAATTCTCCCAAATGCAACTTCTCATTAAACCAATGGGAAGGCAGAAGAGGAATCAAGAGACTGCTGGGGGAGGAGACAGAACTCATTAAACTGTTTGTTTGTTTGTTTTGAGATGGAGTCTTGCTCTGTCGCCCAGGCTGGAGTGCAGTGGTGCGATCTCGGCTCACTGCAAGCTCTGCCTCCCAGGTTCACGCCATTCTCCTGCCTCAGCCTCCCGAGTAGCTGGGACTACAGGCACCCGCCACCATGCCCGGCTAATTTTTTTGTATTTTTAGTAGAGATGGGGTTTCACCGTGTTAGCCAGGATGGTCTCAATCTCCTGACCTTGTGATCCGCCTGCCTTGGCCTCCCGAAGTGCTGGGATTACACTGTGCCCAGCCATTAAACTGTTTTTGACTCTAGGGAAAGAGTTTAACATATTTTGCTCCCATACTCAAGGGAGAAAAATATCCCTCAATATGTCTCCAGGGAAAGAGACATCCCAAGCATTCTTTATATTTATTTATTTATTTATTTATTTATTTATTTATTTATTTATTCATTCATTCATTCATTCATTCATTTATTTTGAGACAGAATCTCACTTTGTTGCCCAGGCTGGAGTGCAGTGGCAAAATCATGCAGGCAGAAGTCACGGCAATCTTGATCTCCCTGGCTCAAGCCATTCTCTCATCCCAGCCTCCCAAGTAGCTGGCGCTACAGGCACATGCCACCATGCCCAGCTAATTTTTAAATTTTTTGTAGAGATGAGCTTTTTCTATGTTGCCCAAGCTGGTCTCAAACTCTGGGCTCAAGCAATCCTCTGCCCTTGGCCTCCCAAAGTGCCCAGACATTCTTAACAACTCATTATCATTGTATAGTCCTAAATAGTTTCCTATAATTTAAATCTTTTTTTAAAAAAAGACTGGTCTTCTTGAAAATAAAATAGAAAACAGTTGTCTGTAATTTTCCAGGATAACGGACTTTTATGTACCTGAAGGTATTCATCGAGCCACCACTAATCTTTTTTTTTTTTTTCTGTACTTACTACTCCAAATCCAATTAACCTTTCTTCAAAGATCCTGTTTTATAACCCGCTATTTTTTTTTAATAGCCATTCTTCACTGGTCATGCAGAAAAAGCCAAATGGGTAGTACATGTGTGTCAGTGTTTGAAAATCAGAGGAGCGGGCCGGGAGCTGTGGCTCACGCCTGTAATCCCACCATTTTGGGAGGCTGAGGCAGGCAGATCATTCAAGATCAGGAGTTCAACACCAGCCTGGCCAACATGGTGAAATCCTGCCTCTCCTAAAAATACAAAAAAAAAAAATGAACTGAGCGTGGTGGCGTGTGACTGTAATCTCAGCTACTCAAGAGGCTGAGGCACAAGAATCGCTTGAATCCAGGAGGCAGAGGTTGCAGTGAGCTGAAATCACATCACGGCACTCCAGCCTGGGTGACAGTGAGACCCTGTCTCAAAAAAAAAAAAAGAAAAAAAGAAAAGAAAAGAAAAAGAAAACCAGAGGAACTACCTACATTCTCTCTCTTTGGGATTACAGGGTTGTGAATCCTAAAGGGCACTGCACTTAAGCATGACATATCGACACTAGAGAGTACAACTTCCATGTGCGGTCACTTAACCATACCTCGCCTATGTCCTCCCCTCTCATCCTTGGTGATAATGCCCAACTGGGGTTTAGCCTTAAATTTAAAAAGCACTGTTACCCTGGCATTATTACTATTAATGCTGTCTTTTGTTGGCTGCTTCAGCCGCAAGGCAACGAAATAATACATGATGAAAGAAGAGAATTTTTAACTCTCTCAGAGAGATCACCACAGTGGTGAGATAAGAGAAGCTGGACTTTTAGCTTGCTTTAGAAGCTGAAAATAAAAGCTTGACTCTTTAGCATCAATTTCTCCAGGAAGAAACCCTCTTCATCGTACTGATACAACAATCTCTTACATGATTAATGTGAAACCATTCAATTCAGGCCTATATTTACTTTTATGAAACTCTTCTCCAACCAAAGATGAAGGTATGCAGGATCATTTTATATATTTTAAAAGATAGTCTGCTTATGCAAGAATAATTGCAACTGTACTTTTCCTTTTGCAAGACACATTCGTTTCTTTCCCACATACAGTGTCTCAAAAATCACACTTACCCAGTTTCTTGGCAAGCTTGGCTTCTTTCTTGGCATCCACCATCACAAAGCCTATAGCTTTATGTTCAAGGACCTGGGCCACAAGCTGAAGAAACAAATGGAAAGATGAGTGTGCTAAGGGCAGAAAGATGGTAGAAAATATTACAGGATTACTATCCTCATGTATCAATGGAAGGGTTTCCTCTATACTTTCTGTTACTATGTGACCAAGTTGAGCAGCAGCAAAGGAAATGTATTATTGTCACCTCAGGGGAAGGATGATTCAGGAGAATGCTGAGAATCAAGGAGAGAAAATCTGAGGAGCAGACCTAAGACAGAAAATTTGGAAGAATATATCCACTGTCACATACCAGTTTCTGCCCTTGGAGTAGATAAAACCTGAATCGGGAGAAAGAAGAATCAGGAAGGAAGCATGGGTGCCTGACAAGGGGCCCTGAGCCCTTCTCTAGCTGCCAAATGTACCTGGGGCAGAGTGGGAACACAAGAGGACCTAAGAATAAAGGAGGCCTATGTCCTCAGTATCCAAGCATTGCCCTCAATTCCCCCACTCCTGGGCTTGTGAAGTAGGAATGCCCATTGGGTGAATAGACCTGAGATGTCTTCTCAAGGTTCCCTGAAGCACACTGAGACTAGTAGAGTATCGGGGGTCAGGGGTTCGGCTCCAAAGGCCAAGAGGATGCAGCAGTGTCCTAGATGGACAGATAGCTGAAAACTTCTCTGGGTAGACACCAGCATAGATGATGACACCAAGCACAAGATTGGCATTATGTTAAGCTTCCTGCAATGCAGATATGAGCAAGTAGGGAATACTTGCTTACTTCAGGACTGAGACCTAATTCTTGCCATCTGTTTAAACAGGGACTTGAAACAGAAACAGAATGGAGATGCTACCAGACAGATCATGAAATATTAATACTACTTTTTTTAGTTAAACTTAAAAAAAGATAATTGTAGATTAACACGCAGTTGTGAGAAATAATACAGAGAGATATCTTGTACATTTTACCCAGTTTCCCTCAACAGTAACATCTTGCAAAATGGAGGTACAATGTTACAAATTGGATATTGACATTTATAACAGTTAAGATACAGAACATTTCCACCACCACAAGGATCGCTCTGTTGTCCTTCATGGTCACACCCACTGGTTCGTGTCCGTATCCCCTCTTTTACCCTGGGCAACCACTAATTTGTTGTCCATTCCTATAATTTTGTCATTTCAAGAATGTTATGTAAATGGAATTATATAGTATGTAACCTTTACAGACTGACTTTTTTCACTCAGCATAATTATGTAGAGATTTGTCTAGGTTGTTGCATGTATCAATACGCTGTTTTTTTTTTATTGCTGAGTAGAACGTATGGTATGAATGTACCATAGTTTGTTTAATCATTCACTCATTAAAGGATATGTGGGTTGTTCCCAGTGATTGGCTAGTATGAATACAGCTGCTATAAAGTTTAGTGTATAGGTTTTTGAGTTAAATATTAGTCTTAATTTCTCTGAGATAAATGTCTAATAGTACAATTGCTGGGTTGTATGGTAGTTACATGTTTAGTTTTTAAAGAAGCTGCCAAAATATTTTTCAGAGTAGCTGTATTGTTTTACCTTCCCATGAGCAAGGTATGAATAATCCAGTTTTTCCACGTCTTTGTCAGGACTTCGTAGCATAACCATTTTTCATTTTAGTCATTTTGATGGGTATGTAGTGCTATCTCACTGTGGTTTTAATTTGCATTTTCCTAATGGGTAACAATGTTGAGCATTTTTAAATGTGCTGATTTGCCATGTGTATGTTCTCTACTATGAAATGCCTGTTCACATCTTTTGCTCATTTTTCAACTGGATTGCTTTTTGGCTGTTGAATTTTGAGAGTTTTTTAAAATACCAGTCCTTTTTCAGATATCTGGTTTGCAAGCATTTTTTTTTACTCTGTATGTGTGTTATTTCATCTTCTTTTTTTATTTGACAAATAATAATTGTACCTATCCATAGGGTACACAGTGATGTTTTGATTCATATAATGTATAGTGATCAGATCAGGGTAATTAGCATACCTGTCATTTCAAGTATTTATCACTTTTTTGTGTTGAGAACATTCAATATCCTAATCATTTCATCTTCTTAATAGGATCTTTCACAGAACAAAAATTTTCAATTTTGATGAAGTCCAGTTGGTCACTTTTTTCATTCATGGATTGTACTTTTGATGTTAAGTCCAAGAACTCTTTGTCTAGCCTCAGATCCTGAATTCTCCTATTTTTTCTAAAAATTTTATAGTTTTTCATTTTACATTTAAGTTCGTGATTCACTTTGATAAAATTTAAGATAGGTTGAGGTTCCTTTTTCTTTTTTTGCCAATAGATGTCCGACTGTTCCGATATTTTTTGGTGAAAAGGCTGTCTTTCATCCATTCAATTGCTTTTGTACCTTTGTCAAAAATCAGTTGGCATATTCATGCGGGTCTATTTGTGGTTTCTCGATTCTGTTCCATTGCTCTATATGTCTGTTCCTCTGCCAACACCACATAGTCTTGATTGCAGTAGCTAGGATCAAGCATATCTGAAAGCAGGTAGACTATCTCTTTTCACTTTATTCTTTATTTTTCTAAATTGCTTTAACTATCCTAGTCCTTTAGCATTTTTGTATAAACTTCAGAATAATCTTGTTTATACACACAAAAAAATATTACTAGAATTTTGATAGGAATTGCATTAAATCTGTGTATAAACTTGGGGAGAGTGACATATTTACTATGTTGAGTCTTCCAATTCATGAATATGGTATGTCTCCATTTATTTGATCTTCTTTGGTTTCTTTCATCAGCATTGCATAGTTTTCAGCCTACAAGTCTGGCACACATTTTGTTAGATTTATATCTAATCAGTTAAATTATTTCAGCTACTGTAAATTGTACTGTATTTTTAATTTTCATGTCCATGTGTTTATTGCAAGTATATAGAATACAATTAATTTGTTAATGTTAATGCTAAACTCACTTATTAGTTCTAAGAGGTTTTTGTTTTGTAGATTCCTTGGGATTTTTCTAGGTAGACAATTTTGTCACCTGCTAATAATTTCTCCCGTTTTCTGCATGCCATTTTATTTCTTTATGTTTTCTTACTGCACTGGTGAGAACTTCTAGCACTACTTTGAATAAGAGTGGTAAGAATGTCTTGTTTTCTTAAATTTTTTGTTTGTTTCCCATTCTTAGAGGTTTGTTCATTTTTCCTTTCAGTTCTATCAGTTTTTGCTTTTTGTATTTTGCAGTTCTATTGTTTGGTCCAGACACATTTAGGATTTATTGTCTTCTTGATGGTTTGACCCTGGATCTGTTTGGCTCTACAACTCATACTATAAATCCCTCTACTTTCTTTTCTATGTTTGTTTCTTTCATATCTTCTTCATTTTTATGTCTTCCTTTCATTGTTCCTAGAATCTGTGTCTTCTCCTTCAGAGTTCCTCTTCTGAATATCTTGAGGTTTTTCTTTGCATATTTATTCTTCCCTCCCAGACCTTTTCATCTGTTCCCAGCCTCTTTCTTTCCCTCTGGCTTCTAACCGTTTCCCTTCTTCGAAGAGCAAGGATTGTGAGCAGAAGCACCAAGAGCAGCTCCGAGGAATACCTCTGGTGGTTGGGGACTGGGGGGTGGGAGTGGAACGGCAGGTAACAAATAAGCCTACCCCCACCCCCACCCCTCATTCAGCTTTCTCTTATTTCTTTTATTTTGGCTGTAACTAGGCAACACTTAGGATGAAAGGCATCATCGTTTATGTATGACTCATCTTGAGATCTTCTGCAGTGCCTAAACAGACCAACCTTTCTGCAAGTCACTTGGCTTCACTCTATTGCATTTAATCTGTTAGACAAGGCCATTTTTTAATGACTTTTCTGGTTTCCAACATAAGCCCCTGTGTTCTATTTAGTGCTGTCAAAATCTTAAGTTAAATATTCCCTTGTATATCACTCAGAGTCAGTAATGATGGGACCTAATGGCTTTGTGGTATAGTAAGTTTCCTTACTCCTAGTACGTGAGCCTCTGACAGTGGTTCTTAAACTTCAGTGTGCATAAGAATCACCCAGGGACTAAAGTGGGGCTTCCTGGGCCTCAGCACAATACAGTAGAAAATAGACCTGGGTGGGGCTCAGGAATCTATGTTTTTATAAACCACACTACCACACCCCATTATTCTAATACAGCAGATCTCAAACCAGACTCTGAAAAACACTGCTATAAATGGTTGTCAGCACATCCAAAGTGATATGACACAGTGCTCTTCTAACTGCTGGGCTCTTTAGGCCCCTCTCTCTACCTTTGGCATAGGAGAGATGTATTAATAATAGTAAGAATAACCAATGACATAAAAGAAGTTAACTCTGAGAATTAAACAGAGAACTTAACTCTGATCTCTCCTAGATACGCACTACCATGTTTTATTTGGTTTTAGGTAGATCCAAATGTGTGCCTCTCGTAGGTATGTAAAGCATGGCCTTCTGGTTATCTTATGGATATTTATATGTGATTTGTGAAGATTTATGAGTGGGAGGTGCTATCTCAAATGAACTCGATTCTTTTTTCCTGATTCCCTGGTTAACTAAATACAGCCAATCACTGTCTTGTGCCATAGATGGAGAGACAGAGCAGGCAATAACACATGGGCCAGGATCCCATGCCTAACTGAGACTTTCCCACCTCCTCTTTGGCACCCTTAGGCAAAATCCCTCCAGAATTCCCATCACTCTTGCCTCCCACGCTGATAAGACCCAAAACTTGCCCACTTGAGTTCTGTGATCACTGCCGTCAGTCCTAGCAAGTCTCCTTCATGGGAGCCAAGGGTGCCAGGTAGGTGACTCCTGACATGGCAGCCAGGAGCCTCTGCTGGGCCAGTGGGGCAGGCAGGAGTCTGTCTACCTCTCACATTTGGCTTGGCCTTGCCTCCACCTTTGCTTTGGCCCTAAATCTGCAGCTCACATGTTCCCTTCTTTCCTGCAGCCTAGTCTCACTGCATTCTCAGGTCGCTACCAGTCCTGGCCACCCTTGGCTGCAGAGTGCAGCTCCATGTTCATCTTTCACCCCATTCTCCTCTCTGGAACTCAAAAAGCCCCTCACAAGGGCACAGTACTCTGGCACTTATTGTGTAATCATTAGAGTTGTGTATAGTCTCTACATTGTGACTCTTTCCTCCATAAGAAGAAGGACCCTGTTTTGTGCTTCTTTTGTATCTTGCAGTTTCTTGGAGACACTCAGCATACTTGTGGATGAATGGGTGGATTGGTCCAAGTACTTCACAAGTTCAAGGGCCTTGTGAGCCAAGGAGTTAGAAGCACTTGTCATCAAATACAGTGACAAAGAGTTACATACGTGAGAAAAAAAGGTAGAGTCAACATATCTCCTAAATTCCCAGAAAACTAGTAGAGACTTTTCAGATAGGATTGCAATTTTCTCCTGTTGATGTACAACTGTTTCTCTGCTGGTTTTGTTTGTTTGGTCAGTTACCTCTCAGATAGTCCATCCTAGTGAATGGGGTTGTCTCTTATCGGTTGGTTATATGCAGCCTCTGGGCATTGGTCAGTGCTCATTCTTTCTAGAAACATTAGGATTTGCTTTAACCATTGCTGATTCTTTTAAGTACAAAAAAATGTTTTTTAAAAGTTCTTTTAAGGGCCTTAAGGTTTTGTTCTGTTTTATTTTGGGACTTGGTCTCACTCCTTTGCCCAGGCTGCAGTGCAGTGGCACAATCACGGCTCACTGAAGCCTTGACCTCCCAGGTTCAAGCAATCCTCCCACCTCAGTCCCCTGAGTAGCTGGGACTACAGGCCTGCACCACCACACTTGGCTAATTGTCTAAGTTTTGTCGAGACAGGATCTTGCTTTGTTGCCAGGGCTAGTCTTGAGCTCCTGGGCTCAATAATCCTCCCACTTTGGCCTCCCAAAATGTTGGGATTACAGCCATGAGCCACCGCGCCCAGCCTAAAAAGTTCTATTTAAATAATATGCATAATTCAATAGGAAAGAAGTGGATATTTATAATATAGCTTTACTCTTGTTAAAAGATTGTATCCTGTAGGTATGTATCGCACCACTGTTACCCTGTAATGACAGGGTGGATCCAAGTAGATCTCATCTTCGAATGAATAAATGACTCATGGATACTATGTCCCAGTTGTTAAGTGCACAGGGCTTGGAATCAGAGACCCGGATTCTTGACTTGTCCACAAGCCTGTGCTGTGACTCGAGTGTAAAAAGTGGACAATACCAATATCTATTCAATGGGACTGTTTTGATGATTAACTGAAATAATGCATGTAAAGTGCTTGGCACAGTTCTTGGCATGCAGTAAGTGCTTAGTAAACATTAGATTTTCTTCTTAATATTATGACAGCTGGCTAGGGTTCTGGATCTTGTGCCAATTCAAAAATGCCATAGTGTAAAGTGTTAAAATGGAAAGAGAACGATTATTAATTGAGAACCTACTGTGTTAACAAAAATGTGTAAGACACATGTCAGCTCCAAGGACCTTGTGATTTAAGGAGGTAGGAAATTCATTTAAAAAAATAGCTCTAGGGCCGGGCGCGGTGGCTCACGCCTGTAATCCCAGCACTTCGGGAGGCCGAGGCAGGCGGATCACGAGGTCAGGAGACACAGACCATCCTGGCTAACACGGTGAAACACCATCTCTGCTAAAAAAAATACAAAAGAATTAGCCGAGCATGGTGGCAGGAGCCTGTAGTCCCAGCTACTCGGGAGGCTGAGGTAGGAGAATGGTGTAAACCCTGGAGGTGGAGCTTGCAGTGAGCTGAGATTGAGCCACTGCACTCCAGCCTGGGCAACAGAGTGAGACTCCGTCTTAAAAAAAATAATAGCTCTAGGTGCTACAGGAGTAGGACAAAAAAATAAGAGCTGTGGAGACTTAGAGAGTTTGTGGGCTGGGAGGTCAAATCCTGCAGAGCCCAGTGGGCTGTGATGAATACTGTGGATTAAATTTCCATGCACTCAGGATGAACCTAAATCCCTAACATGGCCAAGAATGTCCTGCACTCTTTGTCCCACCTGTCTTTCCAGCCTCATCTGGGGTCACTCTATTTCTTACTTAATACAATTGTCTTCAGCTCCTCAAAACATCAAGCTTATTCCTGGCTCAGGTGTTTGCACAGAATCACCTCCTTCAGCTGTGCTCTCAAGCCCTAGGCCAGTTGAAGCTTCAGCTTCTTGCAGGGACGCCTTGTTCTAATTCACACAAAGCCACCAACACATGCTTTGCTTCTACACACACCCCTCACTCCAAATAGAATTCCTTTTCCCCGACTGTTTGCTGGTTTCTACTTTCCTTGAAGTCTGCATTTAAACATCAGTTCCTCAAAAGGCATTCCCTGACTCCCAATCTCAATTTTTCCCTTTTTACCCTTGATCATCACACCCCATGCTTTTCCTTTGCAACCATTTCACAGTTGCAAGTGCACATTAATTTATATGATTCTTTGTCTAGCAATTGTCCATGTTGTAGCCTGTAAGCTCTATGTCCATGTCTGTTTTTCTCCCATGCTATCTCCAGCACCTAGCATAATACCTGAACAGATTAGATCTCAAAAATAAAAAATAAAAACAAATAAAAACAGGAGTTTCTTCAGTAAATGAATGAATGAAGAGGGAGGCTGTTTAGAAAAGGGGAGGCCAGCTAGAACTTGGAGGAGGAGTGTGTGGATAGGCGGAGGGGGCTGCAAGGGCATCCCAGGAGGAAGAAATGGTATAAGAAAAGGTTTGCAGGTGGGAATGTGCAGGGGTGTGCAGGAGAACAGGCTGACCTGCTTGAACAGTGGGCTTATTTGGGGTGCTGAAAGAAGTCCTGTGTTAAAATCACATTGGAAAAAAAGTGCGAAGGACTTAACTACTAGGACTGGAAGCTCTGATTTGGGGATTGTCTGAGTAGAAGAGTAATATGATTAAGTTGTGTTTGGCAAGAGTGGATCTGAGTGCGTAGAGCAGACAGAAAGGAGAGTGGAAAGGAAAGGCCACCAGTTGGGAGGCTGATGTCCTAGTCTGTGTGAGAGATGTCTCTGATCTCAGACCAAGACAGTGTCAGTGGGAGAAAAAGTGACATGTGCAGGTGGTGCTACAAGTTGAGAATCAGTCAGACCTGGTAAGTCTTCCTTGGTTTTGGAGAGAAAAGGGAGAGAGATCAAAGAAGAGGGAGGACGCAAAATAGTTTGAGGGTCTCCCATGAGGAAACGAAGTGGAGGCCACACAGTGATGGCAGGAGGGCATGACAGAACTGGGGAAGCTTCTCAGCATGGATTCAGACCCAGAGAGTTCACAGTCACGGCAGTCCAGCCCAGACCCGGAGGTGCTGATCTAGGGCTCAGGGGAGAGGTCCCGCATGAGAGGTCAGGGCTTGAGGACAGGTGACATCTTTGGGAGACGAGTATGAGAGAAAGCCACAGGGTCAAGGGCTGGCTGTCTCAGAAGGAAGAGAAAGAAGCCTACCCTGGAGGCAGAGCGGAGCTATGGGAGAAGTGCGGGGAGAGAAAGGACCCTGGTGTAGTGACTCCAGAGTCACAAAGGAGCGGGTGGTCATATCAAATGCTGCAGGGAGTCAAGGAGGGGTAGGACCCCCATGAGGCCTCTCATCTCAGGACTGGTAAGTCACGGGTGACCTTTTAGAGAAGAGCTGAGACAGAAGCCAAAGCACTGGGAGTTAAACTTCTGGGTGGGTGGCAAGGACATGTTAGAGCAGGTGTGGCTCGCTTATTCAAGGTGTCACACAGAAGCGAGATGGGCGCCCTGTGCTGCATGACTGCCCCTGGGGCTCCCAGGGCAGCACATCCAATACCTCCATAAAGACCCCACCCAATCCAGTCTCTTCATAGGACTTACCAGCTCTAACCCAGGGAAAGACAGGAAGAAAGTTACATTTGTACCATTTCCCAAGAACTGTCTTTGTAGAGGAGAAAGACTAATTTACTACACAGTCAGAGGGAAGGTGGGGAGGTGGAGGGTCATAAAGGAAAAGGAGGTGGTTACTTGTTGAAGGGAGGTGGGTGGGGATTACTTTCTGCAGGGCCAAGAATCTGAAAAAAAAGTTGAGCCTCGGGGAAAATGTCACGATCTCTGCTCCAAGTGAATGTCCCTCAGGCCAGTCATTAAAAACACCCTGGCTGTAACCCTGCTCTTTTCATGTAAGCCAAGAGCCAAACGGCTATTTGTACCCACGGTCCCTCATGCCATCTGGCAACATATCAAGCAGTTCAACAACTGTGTGTCCTTCCCTGAAACCAGAGAGCTGACGTTTCTCTCCGGTAATCTCCTGTCACTTTCTGCCGCCCTCAAAGTAGGCCTGAGCTATGTATAGCTGGGCAGTTGGCATGTGATGTGTTCACGAAGGAGGCTGGCTCAATGAAGGGACAGCTATTTTATGGGATTCAAGCGAGTATCGGGGGCCTCTTTAGGGCTGGAATAGGTGGCCTCTGAAAGAGCCTTCGGGGAGAGAGAGGCTGTTGATTGTTTTTATTGGCATTTTGGACTATCATGTTGGTCAATGCCAAGGAAAAGACCCAAGGGAAGATGATATGTATTTTTTCCACCCCACAATTCTGAGAGGCTATATAGCAACAACAATTTTAAAAAAAGCACTTACTGGGTGTTTACTATATGCCAGCTATTGCTCCAACTGCCTTACAAGAATTATCTTATTGAATCTCTACAAAACCCTCATGAGGTAGAGGCTTGCAGATGAGGAAATAGAGGCACAGAGTGGTTAACCAACTTGCCTGGGGACACACAGAGCTTAAGTGACCCAGCTAGGATCTCAACTCTGACACTCTGGCTCCAGAGCCCAAACTTTCATCCGTTACCTTTTGTTCCTATACCTGGGCCTCTGAGGGACCTAGGCCCAAATCCTGGCTTTGCAACTTACCAGCTGTGAGACTCTGGGCAAGTCACAACTTAACTGATCTTCAATTTCCTTATGAGATCGAATCTCACAGGAGTATCATGTATACAAGTACGTAGTGAAAGTTCCCTACCAATTAACTACAGGGCAAACCCCACTACACTAAGTCAGTGGTTTTAGAACCTGGGTGCACATCAGCATTCCCTGGAGGGGCAGCCGGTAAAAAGAGATTGCTGGGCCCACCCCAGAGTTTCTGATTCAGCAGGTCTGGGATGGGACCCAAGAATTTGCATTTCTGCCAGGGTCCCAGGTGCTGCTGAGGCTGCCGGTCTCGGGCCCACACATTGAGAGCTGTGGCTCTTCCAGTCTCTAACACAAAATCACAATCTTTTATTGCGTAGCATTTTGCCATGTCCAAACTGACAGAATGAGGGAAGCTGTCCCTGAAGGCCAGGTTTGTTTTGTTTTATCTAAAAGTATTATTGCAATGGAATTTTTAAAGAGTGAATTTGACTGACATGGGGCAAGGCCATGCCCTTTACCAATTTTTCTCAACAGAATTCTGTGCCCCAGAGCCTGTGAAAATGCAGTCTGGAAGCCCAGGCCCTGACCTCCTCTGGTAGTCCCTCCCTCAAACTCTCCTTGGGAAAAAGTTTCACATGATACTCAGTGCTTTCTGGAGCCAGAGAGATCATCCCTTTTTAAACTAACCTTCAGTGGAGGTTGGTACACCTCATTTTAAAAAGGGGGTGGGGTGCTTCCTCTCATGGAGAGGCCTCATGAATGTAAAATAATGACTGAACGAAGAGATCCTTGACTTATTGCTTCCACAGTGCAATAAGCAGAAGAGGAACCTGTTCCTGCTTGGCTGAACTTTCTGAAATGTCTGACTAGTGTTTATTTTGATAGCATCTGCTAACGACAGCAAATGCCATGGATAACTAACTTGAGTGGAGAGTGGGAGTTTTCAATGCGCTTTCACATACACAATGATTTCAGGAGCAGCCGTTCACTGAGCACCAAGCGTGTGCCCATCACTTCACACATGTTACCTGTTTTGTCTTCTTAAAACCTCTATGAGGAGGGTACTGTGGCTTAGATTTTATAAAGGAAGCACTCAGCCTTGAGGAGCTAAGTGACCCGCCTGCAGTCACACAGCTAGTGCAAGGACTCAATCCCAGCTGGCTCTAACTCCAAAGCCTGTGCATCTCACACTGCTAGGTGCTACTGCCAATAGTCGTTTATGTGTTGCATTGTTGCATTCACTTCTTCTTCTGTGTCTGGAGGATGCTTCACTCCCTTCATAAATCAGAGGTGTGTGGTCGGGCTAACAGTTAGATATCCGAGGCCAGAGTAATTGTTTGTGTTGTATAGGTAGAAGCAGGTGAGCATGTGAGGGAGTACCTGTTGGCTCTCCTGGACACCCAGATCATGGCAGATGGTGAGGAGAGGCCTGTCTGGCTTGGGGCACCTGGGCAGCAGGTGGGAGCTCCTGGAACTGGCACTCCGGGCACACAGAAGCGGCTCTGGCTTGCCTAGCCCATCACATTGCAAGATGCCGTACTGGCCCCTTTCCTGCATGGCTGTCCAAACAGAAACAGCTTATCTGGATAATTCTGGCCTACCACATCCAGTTTATAAAAAGGGAAGCCTTAGAGGCTTTGAACAGGCTCAGTTCTTCAGGGGGCTGACTTTCTAGGAGGAACAAGTCATTTTGAATGCGCACTAAAGCTAAGCTGACAATTATGCAAAAATACTCCGCACCAACCTGTAAAGCTCAAACTGCCACAGAGTAGGGCTGCTGCGTAAAGAAAAATCTTGTGATTTGGAATCAGATTTTATTTCTTACTTTTAATTTTACTGCCTTATATCATAATAGCCCTTATAATATTTCTGCAGTGGTGACTTTCATGGTATCTCACGTCCCCATTTTAAAATTTATAACATTGGGGGCTGGGCATGGTGGCATGTGCCTGTAATCCCAGCACTTTGGGAGGCTGAGGCAGGTGGATCACCTGAGGTCAGGAATTCAAGACCAGCCCAGCCAACATGACGAAACCCCGTATCTACTAAAAATACAAAAATTAGCTGGGCAGGGTGGCACATGCCTGTAGTCTCAGCTACTCAGGAGGCTGAGGCAGAAGAATCACTTGAACCCGGGAGGCAGAGGTTGCAGTGAGCCAAGATTGTGCCACCGCACTCCAGCCAGGGAGCCTGGGTGACAGAGCGAGACTCCGTCTCTAAATAAATAAATAAATAAAAACTTATACCTTTGGGAGGAGGTCTACCTCAGGAATGTTATGAATAGGTGTCCTATTTGGGCTTGCGCAATACCGGGGGCTTTGGAGATAGGAGTAGTGAGAAAAGGTTCCAATTGTCTAAAAACTTCTGAATCAACAATGTATTTTCCAGTTCATGAAACCTTTATTTCCTTATAATTCCATAGGTGAAAGGAAACATTTAACTGTAATCAACTCAATCCATGCTTTTACAACTAGCATTTCTGTTCTTTTACCGTCTCACTCCAAGGATCCCCTGTATTACCGATATGTGCCCAGCAACCCTCCACACAGAATTCAACAGCACTTGGGATTCACAGAGAACTGCGATTTAAAAGTGAGCACCTCCTGAGAGAGTATGGGCTCTATGAGAGGCTTTGTTCTCCAAGCCAAACCAAAATAAGCCTGACCTCATCTAATTTTTCAGAGTGGAGCAGGTGTGAATTTGGAGATTGCCATTTTTGGGCAGTGAACAGTTGGAAAAAAATACCTGAATCCTGTGTGTGTTGCTATTCCCTGCCCAGCATTTCCACACAGCTCCATCTGCAGATTCACTCAACTCCAGCAACTTCATTTTGCCTTCCTCTCTTGGGGTTTGGAAATGCAACCACCACTGGGATATTTGCCAGTGCTAAATAGGTTTAGAACAAGGGTCAGCCTTATAAAGCTTGGAGGCTTCTGCCCATGTGCATATATATTTTGGGCTAAGAATCCCATGGCTTAAAAAAATCAATTTTACCCATATTTTGGTGGGATTAAGCAAGGGTAACAAACAGGTTCCTGAATCTGGCAAATTCAACCTCTTTACAATTGTGCTCAATACTTTAAAAAATTTAACTTAATTTTAAAAAGAAATCAAGGAGAAGTATATTTTCAGTATAAGCAATTTATTTCTAATTCTTGACCTTTCCCTTCTTCCCCTCTCCATCCATCCATCCAGCAAACATTTATTAAATTCCAAGTGCCAAGCAACAGCCCATTGGCTCGCATTAGTCATTTAGGTTCAACACATAGTCTAGTTGTGCAATTTAATGCAGCTCAAGTGTGAGTGAAAATCCAGAGTACAAACTAAAGACATCTGTCCCTTCATAAGTTGGCACTGCTTACAAACATGAAGCAATCCCTTTCAGCTGCTCCTTGGCATACTGGAAGGGACATGTCATTTGAAACCAAATAGGTTTGGGTTCAAACTCTGCTTCACAATCTAATGTTTTATAGCTTTGTGACTTTAGGCAATTTTTACTTAACTCTCTGGCTAATTTCTCTGTCTGTAATATTGTAAGAATTAAATAAAATAACATATGTAAAGCCCCATATTGGCATGGTTTATGGTAAGTTCATAATATGTGCTTCTCCCTTCTCCTCCTTCCTCTTCTCTTCATTCAGCATTCATTTGACAAATGCTGTTGAATACCTACTGAGTCAGGCACTGGTTTAGGTGCTGGGGTATAGCAATGAGTAGAACAAAGTCCCTGCCTTTATGAATGTCACATTCTATAGCAGGTGCTGTAGTTTGGACGTTTTTCCTTCCAAATCTCACATTAAAATTTGATCCCCAGTGTTGGAGGTGGGGCCTAATGGGAGGTCTTGGGGTCATGGAGGTGAATTCCTTATGAATAGATTAATGTCCTCCGTGGGTGGGGCAGTGACTGAATGAGTTCTCACTCTATTAGTTCCTGCTAGAGTTCCTCTGAGAGTTGGTTGTTAAAAAGAGCCTTGCACCTTCTCTCTCTCTCTCGCTTCCTCTGGTGCTGTGTGATCTCTGCACACATCGGCTCCTTTTCACCTCCTGCCATGAGTGGAAGCAGCCTGTGGCCCTAGCCAGATACAGATACCCAATCTTCAACTTTTTCAGACATCAGAATTGTGAGCCAAATAAACCTTTTATTCTTTATAAATTACCTAGTCTTAGGTATTCTTTTATAGCAACACAAATGTACTGAAAGAAGGGGTGTCAGACAATATGCAATATTTCAGCCAAGTACTATGTAGAAAAAGCATAGAGGAGGGTAGAGAAGGTAAAATGAGTGCATGGAAAGTGTGATTTACATAGGTTGTCAGGGAGATAACTTCTCTGATAAGGTGACATTTAAGCATAGACCTAAAGGAAGTGAGTTCTTATCATCAATAAAAGAGGAACATTTCCCTAGACACTGGGGCCATTCCATCTGCATCTTTGTAAGTGCTATGATTTGGGTGTGGTTTGTCCCCATCAAAACTCATGTTGAAATTTTATTCCCAATATGGTAGTGTTCAGCGGTAGGGTCTAGTCAGAGGTGTTTGGGTTATGTGGGTGGGCCCCTTATAAACAGATGAATAGATGAATGCCCTCATTCAAGGGTAAGTGAGTTTTAATGAGAACAAATTAGTTTCTGAGGGAACAGGTTGTTTAAAAGGGTCTGACTTCCTTGGCTTCTCTGTCTTTCTTTCTCTCTCATCACATGATTTCCTTGCCCACTCCTCTATTGCTTTCTGCTTTCTGCCATGAGTTGAAGCAGCATGAGGCCTTCACCAGATGCAGCTGCCAATTTTGAACTTTCCAGCCACTAGAATCACGAGCCAAGTAAACCTCTTTTTATAGATGACCCAGCTTCAGGTATTCTGTTATAGCAACACTAAGCAGACTTAGACAGTAAGTAAGATGAATATTTCATGAATAAACGAAAGAATTAATATTTCTATTCAGGTGTTCACTAGACTTAGTTTTATATTACAAAATACTCACCAGTTTTCTCTGAGAAGCTTTCCCATCGTTTCCATTAAACATCGTAACATCTTAATATCCCACTTCCATCTACCTTCAGGGTTCTTGGATTTGCCATCTCTTTTGGGGAAAGGGCTAATGTGCCACAGCAACCAAATAGATGCATGTCTTCTCTTTCTGAAGGTCAACTCTGAACCCTGACCTGAGGATAGTTAGAAGGCCACCTTCTGAGTTGATCTTTAAAAGCCAGGCAATTCAACTAGAAAGATCTCAAATAGGGTAAGACTTCTCAAGTCCCAGATCATTTCCTTCTAAGGAGGTCCAAAGGATTAGTCACTGATTGTGTGAGTGATGGGTCAGTGGGAGAACCCCAGGAGGCCTGGCTGAGTCCCAAATCAGATATGAATCCCTGCACCCCTAGAACCAACTTAACATCCTAGTGACTCTCCAAATTAGAGCTATACTGACAGTTCCAACACCATTCTGAAGAATGAATAATCCAAAGGTCAAACAGGTAACAACATGATTCTGGTCATCTGGAAAACTTTCCCAACCCAATAGACTGTTGCAGCGCTTTGCAAACTTTAATGTGCCTACAAACGACACAGGGATCTCATTTAAATGCTAAGTTTGATTCTGGGATAGGGCCTGAGATTCTTTGTTTTTAACAGGGTCCAAGTGATGCCATTTGCTACTGGTCTGGGGTCTGCCTTTTTATTCAGATGAGGTCTCACTATGTTGCTCAAGCTGGAGTGCAGTATCTACTTACAGGTGCAATCATAACACACTGCAGCCTCAAACTCCTGGCCTAAAGCAATCCTCTAGTCTCAGCCTCCCAAGTAGCTGGGCTGCTCTCAGCCTTGGGGTCCACATTTTAAGCATCAGGTTTCAAGTGGCCTTCAAACTTGGCTGCATCTTAACAGCACTCAGAAAGCTTTTAAAAATTGTAGCATGTGGACATCAGCCTTTACCCAGTGACCAATTAAACCAGCACCTGTGGGGATAAGACCCAGGAATTGGTATTTTTTAAAACTCCTTATGTGGTTCTAATATGTGGCCAAAGTTGAGAACTACTACAATTGACTAAGAACACGTGTAAAAGTTCAAGTGACTAGTGAAGGAAATTCACATTGATAAGCACCCACTATACTTCAAGCACTCAGTCATTCCATTAATATGTAGGTGAATTTCTTCAGTAGTAACTGATGTAACAAAAATAATAAAACCTGACTCTTTTATACCTTCTTATAATTTTATAAGAAATTCTTATTCACCTGTTTTCATTTAATTCTCCTAATTCATGGAGGTAGGAGCTAATGGTTGATTTTATAGATGATTTTACACATAGATTTCGTAGGTCAGTGTAAAGAGGTGAATCTGTGTGACTTGCTCAGGATAGTGGGTAAATAGAAGAGAAGTTCAGGTGCTCAGCTCTCAGTTTTCCCAAGCACTGCTACCTCATCTGAGGTTGGACATAGAAAAATGGTGGTATACCAGCCTGGCCAACATGGTGAAACCCTGTCTCTACTAAAAATACAAAAATTAGCGAGGCATGATGGTGGGCACCTGTAATCCCAACAACTCAGGAGGCTGAGGCAGAAGAATTGCTTGAACCCGGAAGGAGGAGGTTGCAGTGAGCTGAGATTGCACCACTGCACTCCAGCCTGGGCAACAGAATAAGACTCAGTCAAAAAAAAAAAAAAGAAGAAGAAGAAGGAGAAGGAGAAGGAGAAGGAGAAAGAGAAGGAGAAGGAGAAGGAGAGGGAGAGGGAGAGGGAGAGGGAGAGGAAGAAGGAAAAGGAGGAGAAGGAGGAGAAGAAGGAGAAGGAGAGGAAGAGGGAGAGGGAGAGGAAGAAGGAGAAGGAGAAGGAGAAGAAGAAGAAGGAGAAGGAGGAGAAGAAGAAGAAGAAGAAGAAGAAGAAGAGAAGAAGAAGAAGAAGAAGAAGAAGAAGAAGAAGAAGAAGAAGAAGAAGAAGAAGAAGAAGAAGAAGAAGAAGAAGAAGAAGAAGAGGAGGAAGAAAAGTGTTCATAAAATGCACATGAGTCTTGTCAATGATGATGCTGGGCACATTGCAAAGCCTGAAGAGGCTACAGTCACTCTCCGCTAGAGTTTACTTTTTATTGATATACAGATAGTTTAGGAGACTGAGGCCCGAAGGAAGAAGGAAACTCAGTCTGTTAGGGGCTCTGGCAGACTGAAAGCAGAAGCATCAAGAGATCCACCAAGCAGCTGCAAAACTCAGAGGCCTACATTACACAGGATTATGATTCTTGATCCTGTCATAGATGATGAAACCAGCATCCCTCTCCACTACAGGGCTTAATAGATACTCTGCGCGAGTCATCCTCTAAATATTATTGGAAAGTAACCTATGTTTCAGCACGGGAAAATTGGTTTGCATTTTTAGGTAGTGGTCCTGCCATTTAATACCCAAGAAAGCTTACGAGAGATCCCCTGGACAGGCACTGTGTGGATGGTAGCAGAGCATCCCAACAGCCTCTATTGGTGAGCTAAAGTGAGACCTTCTTAAGCAGGAAAAGCAGAGGAACTACACCAAGGGTACACCGGGCAGCAGCCTTAGACTTTGAACTCTAGTTGCAGCCTGTTGAAAAACTACAGGACTGGCAGGTAGACCTGGTTCAACTTCCAAGAAGATGTGGCCATTTTCATGCCAAGACTCCAGATACCCTGCCTGAGCAAGGGACCTATTTCACCCTAAATGAATGAACCAAGCTTTACTGTTCAGAATCTGGAAAGTATTGCTTGTTCCTTATCCATACATTAATGATACGTTCATTTACTCATGCAAAGATTATTGAGTGTCTGTTAATAGCAATGAAAATTTAATAAATGAATGAATATTTCTATTCAGGGATTTACAATACTTGTTGTCATGTTCTGAAACACTCGCTAGCTGCCTGAAAAAATCCCCCATAGCTTTCCTTAATCCAATAAATTGCATGTTGGTTACAGGTTAGTCTATTTAGTTGCTATTCCCCCCTCTCCACCCTGCCACCCAAAACACATATACATGGCTAAGCATCAATTTTAACTACAAAACATGTGAATATAAAATGAAAAGTGCCCAGAGGTCCTAAGGTCCTAAAACTGAGCTCTGAGGTCCTTGCATGTCTCCTTCCTCTTTCCCTTCTATAGACAATTTAAGTGGTCATAAAATTGTTTCTATGTAAGTGTGAAGCTCACCCGGAAAAAGCTTTTGTCCTTTTCTTGCCTTCTTTTTCAGGTTGGAATGCTGGACTCCTAGCAGTGAAGTGGTGCAGAGGAAAAGATAAAGGTCTTGGAGTTAGGGATAGGATCTGTGTCAAGGTAGAAGGGGAAGAGGAAGGAGTCGATGATTCCTCATCCCAGGCTGGGTGCTAGGCAGAACGGTAATGCCATGTATAGAGGGCTCAGGAACTCACAATGTGGAGGCCATGTTGCTCATGCCTCGCCAGCTGGGGCTCCACCTGTCACGCTGTCATGTGACCAGTGCATTTATTTAGTTGTGTTTTTGAGTCACAGGCAGTTTCTTGATCCTTGCCCAATGTGAACTTGGCTCAGTTTTCTTTTGTTTTGTTTTGCTTTGCTTTTTGCTTCCCCTATTACAAAGTTTGATTTTAATTCAGGTTGTTTTCATGAGGCTTCTAATCTAGAGGGAAAAATCCAACCCATGTCTCCATGGGGGGAAAGAGTAAGGTAGAAAGGATTAGAAGGAAACTGGAAGCACCTCTCAAAGTAGGTGAGACTGAACCATGACTGAAAATGGGGCAAGGCCTAATTTAATAAATGGCATGGATGAGGTGATTGGACATAGCCGACACAGGCTCAGCAAAGCCTTGAGAGCAGAGGGAATGCCAAACAGGAGTACATCGAGAGCGACCTGTGACCGCTGGCAACTCACTCCTCCTCTCCAGCCCCAGAGAGGAGGAGTGAATAAGCAATAAGAGGAGGAGCAAATCAAACTGGCTGTGAATAAGCAAGATGGCTGCATTTCTAGTCCCCAGCTCCCAAGGCCTGGTTTCCTCAGTTTGTCAACTGATGGGGTTAGCTGTATTGTGTTTAGAATCCTGATGAAATAGTGAGTGTGGGCTAAAAGAAGCCAGCATTTGTTAAGTACCTTCTGTGTGCTAGAGCTATGCTCTTGCTGGGCGGCCTCATTCAATCCTCACAACAGCACTGTCATCTCCACCTTGCAAATGAGGAAGCCAGGTCTATCTGATCTGGAAGCCCGTGTTAGAGCATGCCATCTCTCAAGCACTTCAACCTGAGGGAAATGGTGACATTTCTCAACTCAGGTTGAGAAATGAAGGACTTTCTCTGGCAATATTTATAGGACATGATAGGAGCAGTGGCTTGCACAGCAGTTTCAAGGAAAAAGAGGAAGCAGTAAACAAAGCAGCAAGGAGAAACTGAATTACCTGCCCATGTCCTCTGTCTCTGAGTCCTGTAATGCTAATGGAAGTTGGCCACTGTGGTGTGACTAAATTTACTATCTTGGTGGAAGCTGTAAGAGACAGCATGCAAAATTGCAACTCCCTTTATAATTTGTGTTGACACCCCAATAGAAAAATGAGAAAAGGCATAGAAAAATAATTTACGAAAGAAAAAATACATAAATGGCAAAACAATTTTATAGAAAACTTTAGCCAGAAATCAAAGAAATGTTCATTAAAACAACAATGAAAAGCGAAGATTTTTAAAACTCTAAAAATTGTGTCAAGATCCAAATATAGGGTAATTATTTTAAAAATATGTATGATCATACAGTGGAATACTATGCTGGTATTAACATTACTGTTTAATAATATAGAAATACAATATATGGATATGAAAAAAAGCTGGAAACAAAACTGTATAAATGGTATAATTCCCAACTGAAAAATGTATATTTATGTATAGAAAAAAATACTGGAAAGAAATCTACCAGAACATTATCCATGTTTATTTTGGTGTGATTACTTTTATTGCCTTTTAGTTCTTTTCCACATACTCTGAAATTTCTAAATCAGTATATGCTGCTTTGTTGATGAAGAATACCCAAGCAGGAATCAGAACTGCCAGCTGTTTAAGTCAGGGTTACAGCTATGAAATGAGGGGTTCAGAGCAACCTAGATGACTCCCACAGTTCTTTTGAGCTCTAACATTTCATTCATTCATTCAACAAGCATGTGTAGAACATCTGCATAGAACTATGGATCATACAATGACCCTTGGGCCCTCCAGAGCTGGACTCTGGCCAGATTGGAAAGCAAAGTTTGAGTTTGCTGCCTCCTGGTGTCATATTACTTGCCTTTTTCTTGCTAAGCTGTATAGACCTTATCTTCTCCCCCTTCTCCTCTTCCCCTTGTCAAGCCCTGTTCTCATGGCAGAATTCAGACTCAGGGGATGTAAGTAATTGGCAACATCTCAAAGATCTACCTCTCCCAGAGGACCTTGACTAAGTAGGGACAAAAATCTTACCCTAAAGAAATGAGGCCCTCTTGGCCAAATTTTAGGAAAAAGCCAGCAGGTGGAAAAATACTTGAGAGCCATCAGAATATTTGCTGTTTTGCCAGTAAATTCCTACTCATTTCACAAACCAACTCTGGCTCTTCCTCTTTCCTCTACTCTCCCTGAGAAACTTATAAGTTGCTGTGTTGTTACAGCAACCTCCCTGCACTGTAGCTCTTAGTTTGCATGTTTTCTTCCATGTTCAGCTGTGAGCCACTTGAGGGTCTCATTTTCCCCGTATCCACAGCATCTATCCCAGGGCCCCAACACAAATTAGGTGGCAGATGCATGACTAATTGAATGGTATTTCAAGTGCCCCTCATCAGGCAGTGACCTCCTCACTCTGTGTATGGAGCTGTTTCTGGCTCTTTTCATTGACATCCCTTAGAGATGCAGACAAAATATACATGACTGGCCACAGTGCCCTTGGAGTTTCTTAGAATGGGGTGGCCCTAGTGTGAGGAGCTATGAGTTTCTAACTCCTAGAAATTCCTCAGGTGTTTCAGCCTGGGGATGGCGACTCCTCACTGGAGAGCGAAATCAACTTAATAGGTTGAGATCAGTTTTTAAAATGAAATAGAAGAGAACAGGATAAAAATAGAAAAAAATTTTAATTCCCCAAGTAATAATAATAAGTATAGTTTATATGAAATTTTTGTTTCTGGTGTGTGTCTGTGTCTGTGTGTGTCTGTATATACTGGGTCATAGTCGGTTATGATAAAAAGTGTCAGAAGCCGCCTTAAGCTGCGAGGGGGAAGGGAGCTGCCTCCCCTCCAGCTATTTGCCCGTGGCTGAGACCACACTGCCTGTTGGATGGACACTGGGAACTGCCTCCTCTTTTCCCCCTACCCCCTAACAGCCACAGCCCTGGAAGCTGACAGACTATTTTTCTTAGTGCAAGTGTGGGGTCTAGAGGATTAAGAGGACAAAATAGTTGTTTTGACCATGAAGAAAGTTTAAAGGCATGTTCGCTCTTTCCACTCATGGACTTCCTGGAGCCGTTTTTTCCCTTGATGCTGCACCTGACAAGTATCTCAACAAAGGCCCGTCCCTTCCTCAACCTTCACTAATGGAGCCCAGGCCTCCTCCTCAGTTTGGACTTTTGCATGAGCAGCGCCTCCAGGCCATGTACTTCTCGGCCATGCTGGTGTACAGCTGGCATCATCAGACCCGGGTCCAGAGGCTGAGCAACTCTGTTTAAGGAAGACTCTTGAAACCATCTTAAACAGGCTACCCAGAAGCCCCTTGGGCGTTTTTGCACTGATTTCAGGAGTAGTACCGTGTAGGTGTTACGTATGACTGCCTTCATTTGCAGTAGCTGTGTGACCTTGGACAACTTAGCCTCTCTGCTTCAGTTTCCCCATCTATAAAATGGAATTGGTAACTGTACCTACTTAATAGAATTATTGTAAGGATTAAACAAGCTAACACAGACCAAGTGCTTAGAACAGTCCCTGCACTTAGTAAGCATTTAATAAACATTATTATTATTTAATCATTTCTTAAGCCTGCATGATAGTTATTATTTTTCCATATTTATAGATAAGAAAATGAAGCTCTGAGAAATTACGTAATTTGCCCTGTGTCCTGTGCCTAGTAGAGACAAAGCCAGAACTTAAATCCAGATATCCTGACTTCAAGTTCTGTGTTCTTTTTCTCCTAATGATGCCTCACTCCAGCTTTAGCAGCCTGAGGGGCATCAAATTAACTCCTGTGGTGAACTTTTCCTTATCGGTCTCTGCTGGGCAGGCACCCACTGTGAAAAGGACACTCTTGGATCAAAGGTGTCTGGAGGGATGGTAAGCCCAGGGGAAGTTTCTGTTCATGATTTTGCATAGTCTTTGGGGACAGATATACTTGGGGGAGCTAGAGATAGATAGATAGATAGATAGATAGATAGATAGATAGATAGATAGATAGAGAGAAGGATGATAGAAAGATATTTCTTTTTAAAAAAAATTAGAATCAGAAATGAATGTCCTTGCCTGTACTGTCCACGCAAAGGCATTCTTTTGGAGTTCTAGGCTAACTGGACAGCGATAAGCATATGGGGGAGAATCCTTATGCCTTCAATTAAGTTTTCATAACAATGTCTCTTGATAACTGAGTATGGCAGTTTGAGATGGAGATATAATGTAAGTGTTGGTTTCATGTGCTAAGCAGCAGCTAAGTTCTATGTCTCGTTCTTTTCCACCTGTGATTTGCTCATTTCTATAAAATAAAGTCTTAATAACTATCCCTGCTTTCTCTTTTCTTGCAACCCACAGAGAGAACTGAAATTCCACATTCAGCACCCAAGGTTGGAGATATACTTTTGATGTATTTGGGATAGTTTTGCTGGATTTTATTACAGTCAATTTTTCAATTTGAAAAAATTCAAATCCACATGGGTTTTATACAGTAATCCTATTAAACTATTTCATCAACCTGAGTTCTCTGATTGTGCTGGTTAATAAACTGTAATTCTCAAATATCCTTTTCACAGGTTTGTGCCTGGGCTAGGCGTGGGGACTGATGAGGCATCTTGGTGCCCACTAGCATTCTTGGCACCCTCAGGCCCTCTTAAAGTGTAAGCCATCTTAAGCTGTCCAGGAGGAGCTGCAGGAATAGTTTCTGGGGCACTCGCAAAGGATTAGAAAATGGGCCCCAGTGCCAGGTTACAAACAGGCAGGCCATGTAATGTGGTTAAAATAAGAACTGACTTCAGCTCTGCCCTAAAGTCACACCAAGAACTTTCTGAGAAAAAAATCACATAAATGAATATGCCGCTCAGAAGATCTGCACACAACTACATTCTGTAATGCTGACTGACGCAAAACATGAGAGAGGAAAGTCATTTAGTGATATTCTCCGTCTGACCCCCAGAGAGAGGCAAGGTCAAGTAACTCTGGTCTCTCCAAGATCATGGGGAGATTTGAGGGAGCAGAGTGGGCATACTGAATGAAATCCACAAGTAGTCCCTGGATTTCATTTCAGCCAACAGTTTTAACAATAGTTTCTACATTCTATCTGGGAAACAATGGCTGGGACAAGAGCCCTTGAAAAGTCAAGGGGGCCATAAAGACTTTACATCAGACCCATCGTAGTGCAGCACGTTTGGTCCTCTTCATTTGAAGAGTTAGGACCCACCCCTCATTGTTCACACATCCCAGCTGTGTGACAAGGGCATCTGATTCACGTGAGGCCAAAATAAAGCAGACTTCAGTATATATTCTCTACATCCTCGTTCCCATATCCCAACCCCTGGCCAAAGGCATTCCCTCGGCACCTCACTGAGGCAGCGCAGACAGCATGCCCTTTGGCTACTTACCTCAAGCACGATTTCTTTCAGTTGGAACTGTTTTTGCGCGACCTTATCTGAAGACACCGGCTCATGGTAGTAGAGGCAAAGCAAGTCATATTTCTTTAAAACCTGCTTGAAGTTCTTCTCGGAAAGACTTACCACTCGGTCCTTCCCGTCATATGTGGGGAAATTAAGCCCCTCTTCTGCCCTGCAAGAGGACAGAAAATAAATCCCCACAATAAACAAATGAGTTCTCTTCATTTGGGAAAACTTTTGTTTCTCGTTCCCAAATATGCCGTGTGCAGAAGAGAGGACAGAAGACTGTTAGAGGCCTTGTTGAGCCAAGCAGAGAGCAGACAGGCTGATTTTGTCTCTCTTCTTTGCCCTTCCTGGGGCTGAGAAGTGACTCTTCACCTCCTTGGGTCCAGCCAGCTCTGGAATCGTGGGCTCAGGACAAAGAGCAGAGGCACACACACACACACACACACGCACGCACGCACGCATGAGAGTAGAAAAACAGCCAAGCTAGGGAGGCTGGGAGGCCAAGCCCCAGATACCTTACATAGCTCTGCTCAGCCTCTGTCTCATTAGGAACTCCATTTTTAGGATGCAGTTGTTTCAGGCTAAAAATAAATCATGCAATGAATAAAAAAGTTAGATACGACACTGTAGAGGGATTCGCTGATACAGTCTGTCCGACTGGTGAAGAGGGAAGAGGCAGAAGGAAAAAGACAAGAATGTACACGCATGAAATAAGGAGGCTAGAAAGGTCAAAGAAGAGAAAGAAACTCAAGAGGGAGAGAGATAAGGGACTATGGTGCCAATAAGCAAATGGAGAGTTCAAACATACGGAATGACACTCATACATTACTGAATTGTTAAATCACGCCAGGGAGGTAACTCAGCCTGTCCCCTCACGGTGGTTGTTCATCCTCTCTTCCTCACTGCAGCATGGAACAAAATGGAGCCCCGAGGTAGACTTCTTCATGTTCTACTCCTGTCTTTTTCTGCCTTCCCTCCTCTCCTTCAAAATCCTCTGCCAGCCACTGGGCGAGGGGTGCAGGGACACCCTGATGAACCCAGCTGACACCAGAAGAACCTGTCCTCATCAAACTAAAATGAAACAAGGTTCACAGTTCAAATCCCTACTCTGCCTTTTAACAGCTAATGAACTTTGGAGGGTCACTTGCCCTCTCTGATTCTCAGTTCCCCTCTATGTAAAGTGGGGCTGATAATAACCATAAAGTTTAAAACACATAGATGAAAAAGCATGGCACAAAATAGGTGCTCAAAAATAGTAGCTATTATACTTACTTCTCGTTGGAGCTGGTGGAACATTGGTTATATAATGGATATTTGTCTGTTTCTAATATGAATGGTTTGTGAACCCTTTCTTGTCCATTTTCTCCTTGAATCCAGCAGGCAACTGGGGCAAAAGGGATCAGAGCTCATCCTACCGCTGAGCTAACAGCAACTTCTCTGAGTTTGCAGCATTTCTAACTGCCGGAGCAAGAATCCAACCCTGCCTCAAAGCTGCTGCTCCTGGTTGTTTTCCCTCTGACTCTGGGTGATTCCCTTGCAGACACCCCTTTTCTTAAGTACCTTCTTGACCATCTCTTCCAGTCCAACCCTAGTCCAGTCATGTCTCTCCACTCTTTAAAGGCATCTAGGGCATTCATGATTCTGACCAAGTTTTTGTTCTCCTTCAGTTATAAATCAGCTTTGGAAAGACAGAGTACTCTGTCATGCACAGCTTCTGCAGGGGCTAGAAGGCAAAGAGAAGATCCGTGGCCTCTCTGAGTAAAGCAAGGCTCCCCTGAAGTCAGACGGCCTTACACTGAGAGTTAGGCTGATAAGGGGTTGTCTTGATGCTACACTCTCATGTGCAGAAAGTTGGGGCCTTGAAGAACCCATCACTAAAACCCTTGACGGTATTCCGTTCTTTCTAATGGTGTAGTCTCTAAGTTTTCAAAAGATGGAGCCAAGAATATCCATTCTAAGGTGCACTTAGCTTTCCAAGTCAGTGGCAAGCATGCAAGATCTCTGCTTTCTTTAGGAAATTTAAGGGGAAAAAGATTTCCGAGTGAAACAATGTGTGTCTTGTCTTTTTGAGGTCAGCCTCCCCAGACTGTTCCCAGTTGTCTCGATCTCACTGGGTTACCTTTATTTAGAATTTGCTCCACTTTTCTTAATATGTAAGTAGGTTTTTTTTAACTGTTACTGAAAAATTGGAAGCTATTTAAAGTCAGAGTCTTTTAATTTCCTTCTGACTTATAATTGACAAAACTATAAGGGAAAACAAATAATTTTTTAAAATTTAGTTTAGCCTTCAACTCTGGTTTACCACAAAAAGCCCGAGCTGTGGAAAAGTTCCTGCCCCTAGATCATGGACTCGATTTGGGCCAGGCAGCCCAGCCCTGAGGACACGCAGCCACTGACATATGCTGTGGTGATCAGGTTTCCCCCAAGCATCCACGGTAGATATGAGGTCTACATTCACGCCCCACTCTCAGCAAAAGGTAGGTTTTCATAGTTTACATTTAACGTACCAGGCTTATTTTCTGTCTGCCTTTCATTTTCCTATTTTTGTTTTTCCTCTGTCTTATTGGTCACCAACTTTAATTTTTTTTTTTTTTTTTTTTGAGATGGAGTTTCGCTCTTGTCGCCCAAGCTGGATGGAGCGCAATGGCGCGATCTCGGCTCACCACAATCTCCGCCTCCCAGGTTCAAGCCATTCTTCTGCCTCAGCCTCCCGAGTAGCTGGGATTACAGGCACGTGCCATCACGCCTGGCTAATTTTGTATTTTTATTAGATACAAGGTTTCTCCATGTTGGTCAGGCTGGTCTTGAACTCCCAATCTCAGGTGATCCGCCTGCCTTAGCCTCCCAAAGTGCTAGGATTACAGGTGTGAGCCACCGGGTCCAGCCAATTCATTTATTTTTTAAACAAAGAATGCTTCACACATTTCTGAGTCAACCTTACATCCTGCAAATCAGCTGTTTTGTTCCAGCTTTAGCTGCGCCCCAAGCCAATGTGTCATGCACTTCTAGTTTATGTGGTTGTGCTGAAATGTGTGCATTTTTATGTGCCATTAGTAGGTACTTTTTGTTTTGTTTTTAAACAAGAAGGGGTAGAACAAAACACACAAGTCAATACAAATAAATGTTTATTGTTGTCACAATATATGCCGTAGGCCCCTTGTTTTGCTAACCATTTCCAGTCCTTCACTGTGAGTGGCCGCCAACTAGAGTCCCTAAATCTAACCTAGCTCATTTACTTTGTTTATTCTTGACAGGTGGCAGAATGATTTTCTCTCAGACCATTTTATCTACAAAGAGAAACGTACGTGCTCACGCCTCCCTTCGAAGGTCTGCAGGTCTCCATTTGGGCGCCTCTGAGGTGCCTTAGAGAGAAAGAGCCGCCCCCAGAAAGGCGGGAGACCTGCGTTCCGCCTGCCTGTGTGATTAGGTCAGGAGCCCTGAGGCTCGGGCCCTAGCACTTCCAATTTGTGAAAGAGGG
Source organism: Gorilla gorilla gorilla (assembly GCF_029281585.2). Lineage (NCBI taxonomy): Eukaryota > Metazoa > Chordata > Mammalia > Primates > Hominidae > Gorilla > Gorilla gorilla. The sequence goes on from NC_073224.2 coordinate 120,171,347, forward strand.
TTAGAGTCACCAAGCTCCTACGGCCACCTTTCTGGCTCTAAGATGTTAAAATCTGTTACAAGATTTTCTTTTACCAGGATAGGCCTCAGCCCAACACACAGGTGTGATGAAGTCTGATGAATGTTAGCTGCGGAGGAGGGTTTTGATGGGCGTGACTCCGGACTAGTCCAAGCTTGCCTCTTCTCCAAGGCAAAGATCGCCTACAATGTCACTGCTGCCAAAGGCCCCTTCTTTGGCTAAAATACTCCACCCAGTGGACAAAACAGAAAATGGCCTATTTCTTTGCTCCCATTCCTGGAGGGAAGCACAGCCTATTGGCCTGGTAGAAAGAGTGCAGAAATGCTCGGGTCTAGAGCCCTGTGCTCCATGAGCCTCCAGCATCCTCTGGCCAGATCTAAACAAGCCTGTTAGCAACCCCAAGGCCCTCCTTTTCTCTCAACTTTAACAGGTGGTCCCTGGAGCCTTCCTGCCTCCTCTGCACCAGGAAACTCCTCAACAGAAACGAGCAGAAAGAGATCAATGCTATCCTGAAAAAGAGCCCCAAAGCTCCACCAATATGATTCCAGGTTTTGACAAATGTCACCTCCTCAAGGAGGCCCTCAGTGTAGACCAGGAGCTGACACTCACTCCCCTTACACACTATACTTCTCCTTGGAAACACTCCTCTCACGGGAGATCCTTCTCCCTCTCCCCGCTGAATCTCATTGCTGCAGGGGCAGCATCTGTTCACAGCATCCTCATAGCAAGTAGTAGTTCTCATTAAATGCTTATTAAATAAATCTGTAGCATTACTTTGTGTCCGGGCCCGGTGGCTCACGCCTGGAATCCCAGCACTTTGAGAGGTTGAGGCGGGAGGATCACCTGAGGTCAGGAGTTTGAGACCAGCCTGGCCAACATAGCAAAACCCAATCTCTACTAAAATACAAAAAGACAGGCATGATGGCACCTGCCTGTAATCCCAGCTACTCGGGAGGCTAAGGCAGGAGAATCGCTTGAGCCCGGGAGGCGGAGACTGCAGTGTGCCGAGATTGCACCACTGCACTCCAGCCTGGGCAAGAGAGTGAGACTCCATCTCAAATAAAATAAAATAAAATAAAATAAGCCAGGTATTTTAACAGCAGCAACAAGAGAAGGAGAGAGAGAGAGATAGAGAGAGAGAAGGAAGGAAGGAAGGACAGGGGAAGGAAGGAAGGACAGGGGAAGGAAGGAAGGAAGGAAGGAAGGAAGGAAGGAAGGAAGGAAGGAAGGAAGGAAAATTTAATTCAGTAGACAAGAACAGATAAATGGAAAGCTTAGGGCTACTTTGTCCTGGAACTAGGGGGGAAATGCAGGGTTCTCAGGGGTAGCAGTAAAAGAACAGGAAAAAAAAGCCCTAATATGGAGGTCATATCAAAGGGTCCAAATGGAGGGTAAGGTAGGCGGAATAGTGCCCCCCATTCCCCCACCCCCCAACAGGATGTCCAGTATAATCCTCAGAACCTGTGTGTGTGTGTGTGTGTGTGTGTGTGTTGCCTAATATGACCAAGGAGTCTTTGCAGATGTGATTAAGTTACGGATCTTGAGATGGAGAGATTAGCCTGGATTATCCTGGTGGATGCTTGTGAAACAGCGGCAAGAGGGTCAGAGTGAGAGAAGGAGATGGAGGATGGAAGCAGAGGCTGGAATGACACAGGCCAGCAGCCAAAGCACGTAGGCAGCCTCTAAGAGGTAGAAAAGGCCAGGAGAGGATTTTCCCTGAAAGCCTCCAGGAGGAATGCAGCCCCACAACCCATTTTAGACTTTTAACCTCCATAACTATAAGATAATACATTTGTGTTGTTTTAACCGCTAAGTCTGTGATAATTTGTTACAGCAGCAATAGGGAACTAATAGAGGGTGACAGTGAAAACCGACTCCTAAAGTGACAAAAAGCTGCCTATCCTATAGCCTCAGCTGTTTTATCTGCAAAGTAACCTGTACCTTCACCTAGCCCCATTGCCTGTACCAAATAGATGAGAAAACAGCTCGGCACAGTTCAGTTCATAGGGTCATTTACATTTATGTTTCCTTTGATCCTCACTCCATGAGGGAGCTGGGACATATGTCTCTTGAGGCAAGTCACTAACACCTCTGAAGGCCTCTAAAATAATCTAGATCCACATTCTCCTACGTTTTTGACCTTTCTTTTTTATGGTAATATACCATCTCTCAATATCTCTCCTTAGGAGTCTTTTTAAAGTTGCCGTTTTTGTGTAATATATTTTAAAAGAAATGATTTTCAAATATGTCTAGGTTGACATATTATTACAGACTCTTATAAAATTCATTTTAATATCATTCTTAATAATCATTATATACAGAATGAAGATAAATTATACCTTGCCAGTTTATAAATGATTCATTGTTTAATTTAATTAAAATAGACAACAGAAAGGTTGATTTGTTAGCAAATGTTTAAATGGCATATTGGTTTAGGAAACAAATATATATGAGAAATAAAGATTGAAGTTTTTCCTTTTTTTAATTTTTTTAATTGAGAAATAATTGATATACAGGGAATTGAACATATTTAAAGTGTGACATTTGATACATTTTGGCATATGCATACATGCATGAAACTATCACCACAATCAAGATATTGAATATATCCACTGCCTACAAGTTTCTTGAGTCCTTTTATAATCCATCCTTCCCTCCTCCTCCCCCTAGTCCTTAGGCAACCTCCAATCTTTTTTGTCACTATAGATTAGTTTTTATTTTCTATAGTTTTATGTAAATGGAATCATACATTACCTATTCTCTTTTTTTTCTTTGATGTGGCTTCTTTCACTCAGCATACCTATTTTGATATTCAGTAATGTTGCCTATATTAATTGTCTTTCATTTTTATCACTAACTAGAATTATATTGTATCAACATATACAATTTGTTTATTCTTTCCCCATTAATAGAAATTTGTGTCATTTTTACACATAAAGCTAAAATTAAAATCTGTGATTCAATCTAGTTAATATAATGTGAATAAGTATGAATCAAAGTAGGGATGTTTTGGCATATTCCATTGTTCTGTATTATACTGTTTCTTGAAAAGACTCCAATTCTACTGAATTGCTTTAACATGTTTGCTAAAAAGTGGTCACCCAGCCAGATGTGGTGGCTCATGCCTGTAATCTTAGCACTTTGGGAGGCTCAGGCAGTTGGATCATTCGAGGTCAGAAGTTCATGACCAGCCTGGCCGACATGGTGAAACCCCATCTCTACTAAAGATACAAAAATTAGCTGGGTATGGTGGTGCACGCCTGTAATCTCAGCTACTCCAGAGTCTGAGGCAGAAGAATCGCTTGAACCCAGGAGGTGGAGGTTGCAGTGAGCCAAGATGGCGCCACTACACTCTAGCCTAGGGGACAAAAGCGAAATTCTGTCTCAAAAAAAAAAAAAAAAAAAAAAAAAAAAAAGTGGTCATCCATATATATGTTGGTCTATTTCTGGGCTCTCTGTTTTGTTCCTTTTATTTATCTTTTTAAAATGTCAGTGCTATGTATTAGTTTTTATTACTGTAGCTCTGAAAGTCTTGAAATCAGGTACTGTTAGCTGTCCAACTTTCTTCTTCTTTTTCAAGTTATTTTGGCTATTCTAGGTCCCCTACATTTCCATATGAACTTTAGAATCAGTTCAACAAGTTCTAAAACAAAAATCTGTTGGGAGTTTTAGTGGGGAGAATTCATATCTTTGCAACATTGAGTCTTCTGAAACATGAACAAGATATATCTCTCTATAAATTTAAGTCTTTAATTTCTTTCAGTAATGTCTTATAGTTTTCCCTATTTAGGTACTAGATCTTTCATCAGATTTAATCTTTAAGTATTTCATATTTTGGTGCTTTAAAAAAATGATAAAGTTTTAAATTTTTTATTTCAATTTGTTTGTTGATAGCAAATATAAATATAATTGATTTTTGTGTGTTGGTGTTGTATCCTGTAAACTGGCTAAATTTATTAGTTCTAGAAGCTAGTTTGTAGATCCCATTGGATCTTCTTCACAGATGTTATTTCGTCTGCAGACAAAGACCTATTTATTTCTTCAGTTGAAATTTGGATGCCTTTTTTTTCTTTGGCTTGTTTTATTGCACTAACTAGAACCTCTAGTACAATGTTAAACAGACGTGGTAACTGTAAACATCCTTGTCTCGTCCCTGATCTTAGGAGAAGAGTTCAGTTCACTTACTGGCAGGGTGGTAGCTACAGTTTTTGTTTGTTTTATACAGATGCCCTTTGCTAGGGTTAGGAAATTGACTTCTTTTCCTAGTTGGTTGAGAGTTTTTCTCAAGAATGGATATTGCATTTTGTCAAATCCTTTTTCTACATCCATAGAGATGATCATATGTTGTTGTTGTTTTTTTACTATGTTGATTTGGTAAATTACCAAATTGATTTTTTTAAGTTAAATCAACCTTGGACTTCTAGTATAAACCCCATTTGGTCATGATGTATTATCATTTTTATGAATTTTTCAATTTCATTTATGAGAATTTTGTTTAGAATGTTTGCACCTTTGTTCATGATGGATATTGATCTGCAGTGCTTTGTGCAGGTCCAGATTGCCATTTGGTATCATTTTCCTTCTGCCAGAAAAACTTCCTTTGTGCAGATCTGCTGACAATTCTTTTAGCTTTTGTTTGTTTGAAAATGTTTTTATCTTGCTTTGTTTTTTTTTTTTTTTTGAAAGGTATGTTTACTGGTTAAAAGTTTTAGGTTGACTTTTTTTTCTTTCAGCACTTTAGAGTTGCTCCACTGTTGTCTTGCTTATATTCTTTTCTATAAGCAATTACTGTCATCCTTATGTTTGTTCCATTGTATATAATTTCTTTTTTCCTCTGGCTGTTTTCAAGATGTTGTTTTTATCAATAGTTTTGAGTAATTTGATTATGATGTGCCTTGCTTTCATGATTTAGGTTTTTGTTTTTGTTTTTGTTTTTCATGTTTCCTGTGCTCCTTGGATCTGTGCGTTCATAGTTTTCCTCAGATTTGTTGAATATTTCGTCATTATTTCTTCAAATGGCTTTTCTGTCTCCTCCCCATTCTTAAGGGATTCTCATTATATATATTAAGCCACGTGGGGTTTCCTAATTTATGTTCTTTTTATTTTCTAAAATTATTATTATTATTTATGCTTCATTTTGTATAGTTGCTATTGCTGTGTCTTCAAATTCACTAATCTTTTCTTTTTTAACACATAATCTTTTGTTAATACCAGTTAGTGTTGTTTAATCTTGGAAATTATGGTTTCCACCTCTAAAAGCCTGATTTGGGTCTTTTAAATATTTCTTTGTCTTGAATTAGGTTTTTAAAGATATGAAATACAATTACAGTAACCATTTTAATGTTGTTGGCTGCTAATTCTAATATCTGTGTCGGTTCTGAGTCAGTTTCAATTATTATTCTTCTCAACATTATGATTCATATTTTTCTGCTTCTTTGAGTACCTAATAATATTTGATTAGAGGCAAGACCTTGTACATTTTACTTCATTAGTTACTGATTTTAAAAATATTTTTAAATCTTTTCTACTTTTGTTCTGAAATGCAGTTAAGTTATTTGGAAACAGTTTGATCCATTCAGGTCTTAATAATAAGATTTTGTTTTGTTTTGTTTTGTTTCGTTTTGTTTTTGGTAGGGCAAAAGCAGCGATGAGCCTAAGACTAGTTATTCTCCACTACTGAGGCAAGACTTTTCTGAAAGCTCACCCAATGTATTCATAATCAGAATACACAGGTATTCTGAGGTTTTCCAGCCTGGTTGGTGAAAGTCAGCATCATCACTGGCTCTGTGTGGGCACTGGGTACTATTCTTTCTAGTTGAATCCTTCAGATTGTTCCTTTCGCTAGTCTGACATAGTTTCCTTAAAACACATGCATTGATCAGTGCTCTGCTCAAGAACCGGAGGGTAACACCCTGCCACTCTTCCAGGCTGTCTCTCTGTGCAGCTTTCAGACTCCTTGGTCTCCTTGGATCCTCAGTTCTATCTTCCCAACAGAGGATTCCACCTTAGTTACCCCTCCCTGTGCCACTGCCTAAAAGCTCTCTCCAGGCATTCTGTGGGGCAACTGTAGGCTTTAAATGATTTGCTTCCTATCTCCCAGGGATTATGCTCTTTTGTTGCCTACTGTGCAGTATCTTAAAAACTGTTGCTTCAAACTTTTTTTGTATTTTTATTTTTTAGTTGTTTCAGATGGGAGGGGAAATTGGTTTGGTCCCTGTTACTCCATTTTGCCTGGAAGCAGAAGCCTTAGAAAATTGAAAATGTGTGTCTTAGTCAATTTGGACTGCTATAACAGCATACCATAGACAGCGTGGCTTATAAACAACAGAAATTTATTTCGTACAGTTCTGGATATTTGGAAGTTCAAGATGAAGCTGCCAGCAGATTTGGTGTCCAGTGGAGGGCCTGCTATCTGGTTCATAGACAACTGTCTTCTCTTTGTGTCCTCACGCAGTGGCAGGGCTGAGGAATCTTACAGGGGTCCCTTTTATAAAGACACTAATCTCATTCATGAGGACTACCTTTCATTACCTAATCACCTCTTGAAGGTTCCCCCTCCAAATATCATCACATTGAGGTTTAGGACTTCAACATATCAATGAGGTAGGGGCCATAAAATTTCAGTCCACTGCATTTATCTATGTATTATACAAGTAAAAGTAGACAAAAACTGCTTTCATGAGCTGATGGTGGGTATTCTTGCAGATTACTTATTTCAAGGAGTTTAGTTTGTATAAAGTTTTGTTTATTTCTAAATAATTAGAAAAGCTAATGATAGGCCGGGTGCCATGGCTCATGCCTGTAATCCCAACACTTTGGTAGGCCGAGGTGGGCAGATCACCTGAGGTCAGAAGTTCAAGACCAGCCTGGTCAACATGGCAAAACCCCATCTCTACTAAAAAACATTTAAAAAATTAGCCGGGCCTGGTGGTGTGCACCTGTAATCCCAGCGAAACTCCATCTCAAAAAAAAAAAAAGAAAAAGAAAAGAAAAGAAAAAAAGCTAATGGTATATCAGTAAGATTATGCTAGAATGCAAGTAACAAAAATCCAGTGCAAGCTAGCTCAGCTTGTGTAACTAGAGACGGAGAGGGCTGTAGGGTCAGTGTGATTTGTCTGCTCAAGAACACCTTCAGATGTTTTCTGTTTTCATCTCTCTGCTCTGCCTTCTCTTGTCTTTTTTTTCTTTAATACTTTAAGTTCTAGGGTACATGTGCACAATGTGCAGGCTTGTTACATATGTATACATGTGCCTTGTTGGTTCACTGCACCCATTAACTCATCATTTACATTAGGTATTTCTCCTAATGCTATCCCTCTCCCATCCTCCCACCCCACAACAGGCCTTGGTGTGTGATGTTCCCTGCCCTGTGTCCAAGTGTTCTCATTGTTCAATTCCCACCTATGAGTGAGAACATGTGGTATTTGGTTTTCTGTCCTGGTGATAGTTTGCTCAGAATGATGGTTTCCTGCTTCATCCATGTCTCTACAAAGGACAAGAACTCATCCTTTTTTATGGCTGCATAGTATTCCATGGTGTATATGTGCCACATTTTCTTAATCCAGTCTATCATTGATGGACATCTGGGTTGGCTCCAAGTCTTTGCTATTGTGAATAGTGCTGCAATAAACATATGTGTGCGTATGTCTTTATAGTCACATGATTTATATTCCTTTGGGTATATACCCAGTAATGGGATCGCTGGGTCAAATGGCATTTCTAGTTCTAGATCCTTGAGGAATCGCCACACTGTCTTCCACAATGGTTGAACTAGTTTACAGTCCCACCAATAGTGTAAATGTGTTCCAATTTCTCCACATCCTTTCCATCACCTGTTGTTTCCTGACTTTTTAATGATCGCCATTCTAACTGGTGTGATACGAAATCAATGTACAAAAATCACAAGCATTCTTATACACCAATAACAGACAAACAGAGAGCCAAATCATGAGTGAACTCCCATTCACAATTGCTACAAAGAGAATAAAATACCTAGGAATCCAATGTACAAGGGATGTGAAGGACCTCATGTGAAGGACCTCTTCAAGGAGAACTACAAACCACTGCTCAACGAAATCAAAGAGGACACAAACAAATGGAAGAACATTCCATGCTCATGGATAGGAAGAATCAGCATTGTGGAAATGGCCATACTGCCCAAGGTAATTTTTAGATTCAATGCCATCCCCATCAAGCTACCAATGACTTTCTTCAAAGAACTGGAAAAAACTACTTTAAATTTCATATGGAACCAAAAAAAAGAGTCCTTATAGCCAAGATAATCTTAAGCAAAAAGAACAAAGCTGGAGGCATCACACTACCTGACTTCAAACTATATTACAAGGCTACAGTAACCAAAACAGCATGTTACTGGTACCAAAACAGATATATAGACCAATGGAACAGAACAGAGGCCTCAGAAATAACACCAAACATCTGCAACCTGTTAGGATCTTTGACAAACCTAACAAAAACAAGAAATGGGAAAAGGATTCCCTCTTTAATAAATGGTGCTGGGAAAACTGGCTAGCCATATGTAGAAAGCTGAAACTGGATCCCTTCCTTACACCTTATACAAAAATTAATTCACGATGGATTAAAGACTTAAATGTTAGACCTAAAACCGTAAAAATCCTAGAAGAGAACTTAGGCAATACCATTCAGGACATAGGCATGGGCAAGGGCTTCATGACTAAAATGCCAAAAGCAATGGCAACAAAAGCAAAAATAGACAAATGGGATCTAATTAAACTAAAGAGCCTCTGCACAGCAAAAGAAACTACCATCAGCATGAACAGGCAACCTACAGAATGGGAGAAAATTTTTGCAATCTACCTATCTGGCAAAGGGCTAATATCCAGAATCTACAAAGGACTCAAACAAATTTACAAGAAAAAATCAAACAACCCCATCAAAAAGTGGGCAAGGGATATGAACAGACACTTGTCAAAAGGAGACATTTATGCAGCCAACAGACACATGAAAAAATGCTCATCATCACTGGTCATCAGAGAAATGCAAATCAAAACCACAGTAAGATACCATCTCACACCAGTTAGAAAGACTGCCTTCTCTTGTCTTAAACCCTCATCATAGTAGTGGCTAAGCCTGGTTGTTGAAAGATGACTGCAAACAACTCCAGGGCTCCATAATTTTTCCTCTAGAAAGAGAGTGTGAAGATTTTTTGTCCCCTCAGAAACCAGCCCAGCCATCTTCTCCAATCTCATAAACTAAAATTGAATCATGTGCTCACAACTGAAAAATAGAATCCACTCAGACTCCGGTGGGGTCAGTTCCCTGAAAGCTGGGCTGCCAGAGAGGGGTGGAATACCCAAACAATACTCAGGTCACTGTCAAAAGTCAGAGGATTGAGGAGACTGAGGACACTGCAGTCACAATGTCCACTTGGGTGGGTATCAGACCATTTGTAAATGCTTTGAGACAGATAACATAAGTGTGAGCAATCTCTTCCTTCCTAATAAATGAAAAGCCAAATTTGTTATAATTATGATAGTATCTTTTGCACTCTCATTTTAGATATTTTAGGAGACATCTGGATGTGTACATGGGATTTAGGTCAGGTAAATTAAACTAATAGAGTTATGAAAATCACCTTGAGGTGAACTTGCAGAATTAATAATATTGGTATGTTCCTCTTCCCTTGTGTTTCAGTACCAAAGTTTCTTGTATGTTCTTGTCTTTATGTGTTATAGGCACAAATTAGGCAATATGGTGACTAATAACAAAGATAATTGAAAGCTCTGCAGGAGTCAAAACCACTGTGGCAGCTGAGTGATCATCTGAGAGCCTGAGTCATGAGCTGGCCCATCTGACCCCACTAAGGGCCATGTGGACTAATATATTTAATCAGAGGCACTCAGCAGTTTTATTTTAAGTGGCAAGACATTTAGGTTAGTATTTAAGATACTTATAAAAAAAATAAAATTGAATAAGACGCCGTAGTGCTATTAATGTCATGAACCCTGGGAACACTGTCACAACCCCCAGCTGAGAAGTGCTGAAACAGGCCATTTGTAGGACTCACCATGTCCCAAGTGCCGTACCGAGCATCTTACATGCAATGAAGAATATATATCCTCACAGATACATATTCTGTGAGGCAGAATAGAAGAATGCCAGAAGTAGTCACTGGCATTGTCTACATTTTACAGATAAATAAAAAGGTGAAAAGAGGTGGTATTCCCTTGCCTGATGTCGCCTGATAGTAGGCAGTAAAGTTGTGTCCCAAGCAGCTGGGATTCTGGCACCAGAGTATGTGTAATTAACCACTACACTGTACGCTTCTGTTAAGTGCTTGGGGCAAATTTTTTAGCTAAATAATGGCTTTGGCTTCACAGATATGAATAAATCAACATAAGTGTTGGATTTTTAGCAGAGGTCTCAGTATTTGACACCAAGTTCTAGTCTCAGGAAGTATTGTTGCAAGTGCTTTCACTTCTTTTGAGGCTTAATACTAGAAGTCTAGATTAGTCGATTCTCAATCAGAGGTGATTTTGATTTGGCAGTGTCTGGAAACATTTTTGATAGCCACAACTCAGAGATGTGTTGGCTGGGGTGTTCCTGACCCCTAGTGAACAGAGCTCAATGATGTGCTAAATATTCCACAATGCACAAAACAACTCTCCACTACAAAGAACTGTCCAAACCAAAATGTCACTAGTGCTAAGGTTGAAAAACCCTGAGCTACACTGAAACAGAGCTTGCAATGTGCGCATTGAGATCCCCTCTCTGTGGACACTTCCCGGAGTTTTGTCCCTGTGACTTGAGTAGCAGTCATCGTGCCTAACCCTGCTCACAGAGCCTGAAGAATACATGGCACATTTCACTCCTTGTTTGGTATATGAGCACTGGTTCAGCTTGTGTCGCCCTTTATAGCCCTGTCTCCTTGCCTCACAAGCTATGGGATAAGTTTAGAGTGGGAGGAATACTTTCTCCTTAACTGTTCCAGGACAAGCATTCTCAGTGTGTCTGGCTCTTTTAGGTTTTCTGAGTCATGCTTTAATATAGTCCTTGGATTCTTCTTTCTGCCTGTCCTGTTTGCTAGGTTCTTGTGGTAGCAGCCACCCAGTCTCGGAAATCCCCTGTCATCCTCAGCACACAACCAGCCTGATGCAGCTGAGGTGCTCAAGCTTCTGTGTGATTTCGTCCTGTGGTCAGAGCTCTCAGGTGCTTTGGAGTGCACAGACACATGACTGAGGTGAAGCATGGGGCAGGTCCTTGTGGTGTTGGTGCAGTGGCACCCCGAGGCCTGTGGGCTCATAAGAACAGGAATGATATCTGCTAGGGCAGCATCTCAGCACTGCTTCAGGAATAGCTGCTGTATCTTGCAACATGTGGTCTGCATTGGTAGCATTCAGAGACATTCCATTGCCACTCCTTCCTAGAGTAAAGGAACTGCTAATCCTCCCTCTGACTCATAACTAAAGTCAGCTTTCAAAGTGGTGAGGTTGCAGAGCTTGAGGGAGGGGCCTCATGGTCCCAAATACCTACTCCACTTGTTTGCTACTCCAAGGAATTCCTATACAGTCAGTTAATATTATTATCACTCACTCCAATTTTATAGATGAGAATCCTTAAACTCAGAGAAGTTAAGTGACTTTTCTGAGGTGACACAACTAATAAGCTAGGTGATCCATGTCTATATATTTCACATTCACTACTCTCTGCTGGGCTATTACCAAGAAATTCCTTGGCCTTATTTAATACTGGATAGGACTAATTAAGTGATCCAAGTATCTAAGCAACAAGGGTATGTCTGCACCAACAAACCTGAATGTAACTTCTAGATCTGAAAAATAAAATATTGATGGTCCCTAACTTACGATGGTTCAACTTAACAATCTTTAAACTATACCATGGTGCAAAGGCAATATGCATTCAGCAGAAACCATACTTTGAGTACCCATACAATTGTTCTGTTTTTCACTCTCAATGTAGTATTCAATAAATTACATAGGATAATCAATTATTTCTTATAAAATAGGCTTTGTGTTAGATGATTTTGCCCAACTATAGGCAAATATAAGAGCTCTGAGCATGTTTAAGGTAGGCTAGGCTAAACTAAAATGTTCAGTAGACTAGGTATATTAAATGCATTTTCAACTTATTTTCAACTTAGAATGGATTTATTGGGACATAACCCTACTACAAATAGAGGAGCAAATGTATCTGGAATAAAAAATATACTATATGGGATTAAACCCAGATTAGACATTGGGGTAAAAATAGACCAGTGAATCAGAAGAAATAGCAATGAAAACTACGTAAATAGAGTGCAGACAAACTAATTTGAAAAAAATAGAATCCCAGTGACCTATGAGACAATGATAAATAGCTTATCATACATATAATTGGAAGCCCTGAAAGAGCAGAGAGAGGAGGGATCAGAAAAAAAAATTTCAAGAAATAAATGGCTAAAAGCTTTCCACACTTGATGAAAACTATAAACCTACACATTCACGAAGTTTAACAAACCCCATCAGAGAAAGGATAAAAGGAAAACAAGGCAAATTATAATGAAATTTCTGGAGACAGAAGATAACAAGAATTATTAAAAGCAACTAGAGAAAATACTTTATCTACAGAGGAACAAGTATAAGAATGATAGCATACTTCTTTCTAGAAACTATCCAAGCCAAATAACTGTAGAGAAAAATGAAAGAAAAAAAACCTGTCGACCTAGAATGTTTTGCTAAGAGAAAATATGTTTCAGGAGTAACAAGTAAGAATGGATTTTAAAAGGGCATAAAAAAACTTGTGAGGATGGAAAAGTTTATCATCTTGATTTTGGTTATATATACATGCACAGAAATGTACATAAAATTGTACATTACATAGTGCAACTTACTATAGGCAAATTATATATCAATAATGCTATATAAATTATTAATAAAAAGGAGAAATTAAGACTTTTTCAGATAAATAAAGGCTGACAAATTCATCATCCACAGACCTTCACTACAAGAAGTGTTAAAGGAATTTCCCCAGGAAGAAGGAACATGATGTCAGTTGAAAATTTGGAACTCAACAAAGGAATGAGTAGCTCCAGAAGAATCTGGTAAGTATGACTGTTTAAAGCAAAAATGACATAAATGTATTATGGGATATATAGCCTATATAAAAGTAAAAAGACCTTGACTCTTTTTTAAAAAAGTAAAATGTATTATAACAATAGCATAAAGAATAGAATGGGAGAGATGGAGATTTACTGTTGTAGGGTTGTTATTTTATATATGAAGTAGCAGTATATAAAATGCAGATATGTTAAAGACAAAGGACAGAAAAAGAAATTTCAAGTAAATATTAATACTAATCAAAGAAAAGTTGGAATGCCCATATTAATTTTGAAACTAGGAATTTACCAGAGATAATGAGGAACATTTCATAAGGATAAATGGGTCAATTCACCAATATACCTAAAATCTATAAGTCTGTATGCACCTAATAATATAGCTTCAAAATAAATAAGACAAACCTGATAGAACTGAAGGGAGAAATAGATAATATACTACTACGGTCAGATATTTTAATTTTTCTCTCTCAATAACTGATTTTAATATTTCTGTATAGTCAGATATTTTAATATTTCTCTCTCAGTAACAAGTAGGCTGAAAATTAGGGTATAGACATCTTGAATAGCACTGTCAATCAATTTGAGCTAACTGATATTTATGGAATACTTCACTTTTTAATGTGGCAAAATGCACATACTTTTTAAATACACATGGATCAAGAAGGTAGACCATATTCTGGGCCATGAAACAAGTGTCAGTGGATATAAATGTTGAAATCATACAGAGTATGTTCTCTGATTACAGTAGAATTAAATTAGAAATAAATAACAAAAGCCAGGCACAGTGGCTCACACCTGTAATCCCAGCACTTTGGGAGGCCAAGGTGGGTGGATCACCGGAGGTCGGGAGTTCAAACCAGCCTGACCAACATGGAGAAACCCCATCTCTACTAAAAATACAAAATTAGCTGGGAGTGGTGGCACATGCCTGCAATCCCTGCTACTCGGGAGGCTCACGCAGGAGAATCACTCGAACCTGTAGGTTGCAGTCAGCAGAGATCGCACAATTGCACTCCAGCCGGGGCAACAAGAGTGAAACTCTGTCTAAAAAAAAAGAAATAAATAACAAAAATATGAAAACAATCATCAAATATTTTGAAATTAATAAGACACTTCCAAATAGCTCATTGGTCAAAGGTAAAATCACAAGAAAAATTCAAAGATATTTTGAATTGGATAAACATAAAAACACTAGATATCAAAACTTGTAAGATACTTCTGAAGTATTTCTTTAAAGGAATTTTATAGCATTAAATGCTTATTTGAGAAATGAGGAGAGGTCTCAAAGCAGTTATCTCAGCTTCACTTGTAAGAAACCAGAAATAAAGCAAAATTAACTCCAAAATAAGCAGAAAGAAGGAAATTATAAAGATGAGAGCAGAAATTAATGAAATAAAAGAGAAAATAGAGAAAATTAATGTACCCAAAAGATGGTTCTTTGAAAAGATACATAAAACCGATAAAAAACTTCACCAATACTAATCAGAAAAATGACACAAATTACCAAAATTATGAATGAAAGCAGGAACATCATTACACATCTTACAAAATTCCTTGAAAGATACAAACTACCAAAATTTGTTCAGGAAGAAATAAATAAGCAAAGCAGCCTTATATCTATTAAGAAATTTGAATGTGTTGTTAAAACCCTTCTCACAAAGAGTACTCCAGGCCCATATGGCTTCGCATTTAAGGAAGAAATAATCCCAACCCTACTCAAACTCTTCAAGAAAACAAGAAAGAAGGAAACCCTCCCCTCTCATTTTTAGGAAGGCAAGAAAACAAGAAAATGATATTGTAAGAAAGAAAACTGCAAACCAAAACTACCAAACAAAAATTCTTAAAATTACCTTAGCAAACTGAATCCAGCAGTATATTATCACGACCAAGTGGGACATATTTCAGAAATGCAAGATTGATTTTGAAAATTAATCAATGTAATTTATCATATAAACAGAAAAACAAAAAAAAAGATCATTTCAATAGATGGATAAAAAAGCATTTGAAAGCTCAACATCCATTCATGACTAAAAAAAAGAACTCTCAGCAAATGAGAAATAGAAAGGAATTTCCTCAACTTGAAAAGGAGCAATTTCAAAAAATCATAAATAACTTCATATTTCATAGGGAAAGACTGAACACATTTTTCCTCCTAAAATTAAACAGGACTTTCAACTCTCACCATTTTTATTGAACATTGTACTGGAGGTCTAGCCAATCCAATAAGACAAGAAAAAGAAATACAACATATACAGATTAAAAAGAAAAAAAAATTGTTTCCATTTGTAGATGACATGATTGTCTATGTAGAAAATTCTAAGGAATTTACAACAAAAGCTTCTACAACTAATCAGTGAGTTTAGCAAGGTTAAAAGATGTCAGTATGCAAAAATCAACTTTATTTCTATATGCTAGTAATCAAAAGTTAGAAAGTAATTTTAAAATACTATTTACCATAGCAACATTTACAGGGATAGATTTAATAACATGTACAAAACCTTTATACTAAAAACTATAAAATATTGCTAACAGAAATAAAAAAAATACCTAAACAAATGAAGCAATACACCATGCTTATGGATTGGAAAATTCCATTTTATTAAGACTTTAATTCTCAACAAACTGGACTATATGTTCAATATAATCCTAATGAAAATCTCAGAAATCATTTTTATGGAAATTGGCAAACTGACTTTAAAATTTATATGGAAATAAAAATGATCACCACTAGTCAGAAGAATTTTGAAATAGAAAGCTTGAGGACCTACCCTACTTGATTTCAAGACTTACTGTAAAGCTACATTAAAGAAGATAGTATTATACTGGCATAAGCCTAGACACAATGTAACAAAACAGAGGGCTGAGAGCAGACTCAAATGAATATGATGAATTGATTTTCAACAATGTTGTCAAGATAATTCAATGGGGAAAAGATAGTTTTCAAAAATAGCCTTGGAAAATTTGGATATCCCTCTGCAAAATAATTAAACTTAAACCTTGCTTCATGCTATACACAAAAATTAAATAAAAATTCCTTGCAGCCCTAAATGTAAGAGCTAAAAAATAATGATACTTTTAGTTATGTGACAGAAAATATTTGTGACTGTGAATTGGGCAAAGTCTTCTTAGGTAGAACATAAAAATAAAGAACCATTAAAAAGTGATAAATTGGACCTCATTAAAATTAAAAGCCTTTTATCTTTAAAGGATAGTCAACCTCATTAAAATTAAAAACGTTTGATCTTTAAAGGCTATCATTGAGAAAATGAAAGCCATAGACTGCATGAACATATTTGCAAAATATATATCTGATCAATAACTTGCACACAGAATATACAAGTAATTTTTACAATAATAAGACAAATAATCCAATTAATAATTGAGCAAAATATTTGAATGAACACTTCACCAAAGAAGATACATGAATGGTGAATAAACATGTGAAACAATGCTTAACATCACTAATCATTAGAGAAATATATAAAAATCAAAGTAAGATACCACTGCATTACTCACTGGAATGGCTAAAATTAAAAAGACTGACCACATTAAGTGTTAGCACGTGGTGCAACTGGAACTCTCAGACATTTCTGGTAAGAATGCAAAATAGTACATCCTCTTTGGAAAACATTTTGGTGGTTTCTTTTAGGGTTAAACACCCTTACCGTACAACTCAACGATCCTCTAGATATTCATCCAAGACAAGTGAAAACTCATGACCAAAGACCTGTAAACGAATGAATGAATGTTCCTAGCAGATTTATGCATAATAGCCAAAAACTGGAAACAAATTAAATTATGAACAGGTAAAACTTTGTGGTGTATCCATTTAATGGACTACTCCTCATCAGTAAAAAAGTACAAACTGCTGATATATGCAACAACGCGAGTTGTCATGCTTAGTGAAAGAACTCAGAGTCAAAAGACTACATAGTATATGATTCTATATAAATGAAATTGTAGAAAAAACAAGCTATAGCTATTAATTTTTCAATAGGTGAAAATTTTATGAGGTGATTATTAAATATGACCATGTTGAAAATTAAATTATATAAACATGATTAAATACATTATATTAAAACAAAGTTAACAAATACCCCAAAGTCATACACTTCTTGCTTATTTTACTATAATTTCCTAATAGATACGCTCTTCAAATTATTTTAATCTATTCTATCTGTATTGTAGAAATTCTGTATAATGGTGCTCTATTGCACACCTCTTACCAACTCTGCATTCAGTGATGTCATGTTGGTAACATGAAATTGACCATGATGAGAATATTTACACCATGGAAACTGGCAAATAATAAATTAGGGTTTTGTTTGTTTTCCAGGAGCACTGTCAAACATTTGCCAGCACACCACTGAATATATGCATAGAAGATTCTGTCTCAGGAAAAGGAGGGGATATATAGGATGGATGAAAAGATCTTTCTGGGGGAGGCTGGATTTGAAATGACCCTTGGAAAACATACAATATTTAGCCTGTTAGAGAAGGAAGAAAAGGACATGCCAGGCACAAGAAACAAAAGCAAAAACCAAGGGACAGTCTGGCTGGAGTGAAGGCTGTGTATAGCCTTAATGAGCAATAATGCTGTGAACGTATGCTGGATCCCGGCTGAAGGAAGCCTAGAATGACAGCTGTGATGGATTTCTGTTATCTCTCTTTCTTCTTACTTTCCCCCTTCTTCTCGTAGTAGCCTTCTGCCAGCAGCCATGCTGCACCAGTGGATTCTGCCCCACACAGAGCACACCCCACCCTCTGTCCATAGTGATAGGTCCTAGGAGAGACACACAGCCCAGGATGGTCCAAGCAGAGCCCCCAAGCAGATGTTTCTTTTTTTTTTTTTTTTTTTTTTTTTTTTTTGAGACGGAGTCTCGCTCTGTCGCCCAGGCTGGAGTGCAGTGGCGCGATCTCGGCTCACTGCAAGCTCTGCCTCCCGGATTCACGCCATTCTCCTGCCTCAGCCTCCCGCGTAGCTGGGACTACAGGCGCCCGCCACCACGCCCGGCTAATTTTTTGTATTTTTTAGTAGAGACGGGGTTTCACTGTGTTAGCCAGGATGGTCTCGATCTCCTGACCTCGTGATCCGCCCGCCTCGGCCTCCCAAAGTGCTGGGATTACAGGCGTGAGCCACCGTGCCCGGCCGCAGATGTTTCTTAACTGGACATGGTATGCCAAAAGACATTTTCCCCTTCTGTAGTTACTAAGCTTGAAGAATGGCAGTCCAGAGCTGACTCAAGACACATCAGGAGGAGATAAGAGAATCAACACATAATAAAAGCAGAGATAAGAGAAGAAAGAGAGGTTTTTGAATCTTTCGTTTCCGTTGTCTTCAGATCAAATCTCCCTGATCTTTCTGAAGCTGAATGTGCAAGCTAATAAATTCTCCCTATTTTGCTTAACCTGGATCAAGTTTTTTTTTTCTGTCCTTTGCAATTAAAGATTTGAAAATAGTACACTATGCTCAGAATTTTTAACATATACTCTTTATCCCTGAAAACCTGAATTTGTGTGTGAAAGAGCAAAAGGCAGGGGGCCAAGTCTTTTATAGCCAGGTGTCCCACTGTTGGGAGGGGTTTAGTTTCAGTCTTTCGCCTGTCTTAGAGGGCACTCTAGCAGACGAGGTGAGCCCTGCCTTGGAACAGGAAGGACCTTTGAGGTCATGTAGGCCAATAGTTTGTTGTGGTTTGCCAACTAAATTCCTGGAGCTGTTGGCTTCCACGGAAATGCCCCAGGATGTGTTAAGTGGGCCTACAGGGAGGTTCTCAGCTCTCCTGCTCTACTAATAGCAATGCAGCTGTGGATGGCAAGGCAACCAGAAGGATGCTGGCATAGTACAGATAGCACATTGCATGTGTTTATGCTGTAGTCCGACACATCACGCACGCTGCAAAGAAACTGTTTTCTTCTGAAATCAAACCCCAGTATCCTCCAAGGTGTGAGCAGAGAAGAATGCTGGAAGAAGAATCCACCCAAGCAGGAGAGGCAACTGAACAAGAGTTTTTAGAAACCATTCTCCTGAGTTTTCACCTCCCACTTGAGATTCTCACCCTAGGGCACATCAGTTTCCATTTAACAGTCAGGTTCAAAGGTGGACAAAATTGTTTCCCTTGGTTCTTCATAGCACAGCTGAGACAACCTGACATTTTCAAAATGAATTTAACTAAATACTAAGGGAGAACAAAAATGAAATTATAGCAGTCAGTACAAATAGCGACTTTCCAGAGTGCTGGTTTCTGATCCTAAGGTAACCACGGGGTGGTCTTAAGGATAGTGTGATAATTTAGATTATTGTTCAGCAAATATTCATTCCCTATCCCTTCCCACTGTGGACAGAATATACATCCCTGTCTCATTGATGCTGAGCCATGCCTGACTTTCTTTGACCAATGGAATGTTAATGGACGTGACATTGACAGAGGCCTTAAATGTGCGTGTGTCATTTGGCTTTTGCATCCATTGATCTTCCATGAGAAGATAAGCCTTCAGTAGCACTTCCCCTTCAGCCTAGACCCTAGAATGACATGTGGACCAGACCTAAGCCCAACCTGAAGCCAGGAGCACCACCTAGAAACCCCACAGCCTGAAGCAGAGACTCCTGGGCGGCTCATCCTAGAGCAGCTAAATTGTAGAAAACCTGCAGACCATAAGCATGAGTGTAAAGGCTGGTTGTGGTGACCACTGGGTGCTAGGACAACTTGTTTCTCAGCATTCCAGTAAGAATAGTTGATTAATACACATGACAAGTCTTGTCTAAAATGCCTTCCTTAGAGGAAGTCCTGCCCATCTTATTGCTTGCTACCCAGGTGCTGTATCAGGACATCTTGACCTCGTTCCTACTGGCCAGTGCAACTGAGGAAAACATGATACCTGCCTCCAGCTGCTGATGAAGTGTTAAGTTTATCATCCTGCTCAGGAAGAACCCCTGCCACATCACACATGCCCACTCCCACAGTGGAAAGCAGTCTTGCTCTAAAGAGTAGTATAGTATAGTATAGTATAGTATAGTATAGTATAGTATAGTATAGTATAGTATAGTATAAAATATGTCTGAACCAGACAATAATTGCAGTGAATAAGAAGACCTGGCACACTTGCAACTGCCATGCTCTTCCAGCAGCTTGGAATGCCCATCCTTCCCTTCTTTGTGGAGTGAACTGCACTTACCCTTCAGCTCTCAGCACAGTTGACACTACCTCAGTGACCTTCCCTAAGGAGATAAAGTCCCCCACTAGCCACTTCCATAATTCTTTTCTTCTTCACACCACTTAGAGGTACAATTTCATGCTCACTCGTAGGAAGATTTGTTTACTGTCCATTTGTCCCAATATGTGAGCTTCATGAAGGCAGGGGCAAGCTTCAGGTTGCTTTTGCCATGCCTGGCACATGGAGCGTTTAATAAGTATCTGCTGAATAGACTAGACTCATAGGCTCATGTTTTTTTCCAAGCCTCAGAGCTGCCCCTTTTCTAGGTAATCATTTGATTACCTGGGTTTTCTTTCCTTTCTATAGCACTTTTTATCCCACAGCTCATGAACTCATACGGTTCTGACCACAACTGCAAGGTTTCTCCCAGCCCTTCAAGGTCATAGAAACAAAGAGATCACACAAAAAGGTCTTACCATCTTCATCTTGGATGTGAGGACACAACCTCTTCAATTAACAAAGGAAGAAACTGAGGCACATCCAAGTTTACTTGGCCAGCCATTGGCAAGTGTTAGAGCTGTTGACAGGAAATTTGTTCTGCCCCCTTATGTTGTCGCTGTGGGCATAAATTGTTTTCCTCCTCTAACGATAACTTTGGCACCAAATACCATAGGTCTGAAACACCGGTTTCTTATTAAGCAGCCCTGGCTTCAGAGGGTCTGTGAGTGAATAAGGACGGATTGGGAGCCGTCCACTGGCCAGGTGTTTGGTAGCAGCTGCCACTTTCCTTCCTTTGTTTTCTCTACCATCACTGGTTTTAACCCTCATCTAGAAGGCCACTTTGTCTGGGACAGGGAGATAATTTAGTCTCGCGTCTGTTTGGCAGCTTCCTGATTACCAGCTGAGCCTGATTACACAGTCTGTGTGCCTGTCCCAGGACAGACGTGCTGCTGCGTGCTGGAGGAAGGAGGCGGCTCCAATAGTGGGATTGCATTTGGGGTCTCATTTCTAACACCTCTCTTTGGCTAACCCAGACCCAGTCCCACAGGCAACTGGCTCTGAGTTCCACTGTTAATTTCAAAGCACTTTCTCTCTCCAGGAGGGGTCCTAGTGGATAGACCAGGCTCTTGTCTCTCTCCATACCTCAGATCTGCCCCTTTCCTAGGAGATCCTTGGTTTTCTGTACTTTCTCTAGCAAGAATAACTTTCATTCACGAATTCAACAAGTTTAACTAAAACAGTTGGCAAACATTTATTGAGGACTTTTGTGCCAGGAATTTGAGATATGAGTTGAATAAGACACAGTTCTGACCCCAGGAGCTGTCAGAATAGAGATAGAGACAGATATGCAGCATTTCCAATAGTGGGAACCCCCAGGAAGAGACTAGATTTCTCAGAGAAGGGGTGGCAGGGAGTAGTTCTGGAAGGCTTCACAGAAGAGGTGCCACCTTGGTGGGTCTTAAAGAGAATAACTGGGGTTTGCTACTATGTGTCGCTGAGTAACACACAGAGGCATGGAGATCCAAGGCAAGTGAGGTAGGGGGAACAGCATGGGTAATCATGTCCATGGTGGGTCAGAGAAGGTGAGTAATCAGATATGCCTGGAAGACACCAGGGGAGGGGTGGCTGAGGCTGGAAAGTCTGGCTGAGGATAGAGGGTGAAGGATGCTATCTGACATGCTGTGAGGCAGGCAGAGTTACAAGCATCAGTTGCAAACATCAGCACCTGTGTGAACATGAAGCAGTTCATGAAGCTTCTACTTCATATAAAAATATTACTTTTATGTGATAGGTTAAATATTTTCCTGGAAAATAAAACACATATAAGTAAACCAAGGAAGATTACTTCTAAAAGATTTGGATAATTGTCAAAGGGAAAGCTTGACATCCATTGAGCTTGCAGTGCATGAGACACTGTATAAGCATTTGATATATATTTACCTCCCTTGGCCCTGACAACTATGCTAGGCAGCTGATATTATTTTTCTCATTCCCATTTGGTAGGTGAAGAAAGTGCCTAGTCATGGGCCTTTGGTGAGGAATACAATTTGAAGTCAGTCAATCCGATTCAAGGACAATGCCATAATCTTTATGTTCTTTGAGAGATAATCAGAATCCTAAACTAAAGAATGCTTAAGATTTCCTAATTTCTACAGGCAGTGGGGAGCCACAGAGGATTGCTGAGCATAGGGGAGATTTAATAAGTTGATGATGAACTCTCTCTGTTGAGCAAATGAGGAAGATAGAAGAAATACTTGCAGAAGTTTCAGGGGTAGCACTTCAAACAATGAGACCATTGGGAAACTTCAGTCCTAGGGAAGCTAGGCATGTGGGGAGGGTTCTGCTGAAGAAAGGCTTTGTGCTAATGTGCGTCTATGAAGCCAACTGCGTGGAGTGACAGGCTCTGAGGATGGAGACTGCCTGTGCACATCAAAGAATGGCCTTCCTATGTCTCCATGGCACAGACCCTGGTCACATACTGGTCTTTTTAGCCTTCCATATCCCTTAAATCACCCCTCAGCAGGAGCACCTGCAATTATGAAGTCAAATATTCTAACCTGAATTCCTTTTCTATTCGTATGACCAAATTCAGCAATCTAAGGACAATCTCATAAATGTTAGGTGGAAAAGAGCTTTACCTTGCCAGTCCAAGTACCTAAAATGATGTGTGTGTTCCCCAACAAGCAGAGGCGAAACCTGCTTGTATTAATGACCTCTGCCAGGGCATTTTCAGAATTCCTGCAGCGTGAGATGCCTTTCACCCACCACACTGGAGTTACTTCCCTCGGATTCACCACTTCATGGCTTTCCAGTCTGTATTGTCTTTGTTCTTCTCTGATCATCTTTCCAAACTAACCTCAGAATTATGTTCCTGCTTTTCCTGGGGTCTGCAAATCCTCTGTAATGAGCAGCCATCTGCAGATTCATTTTTATGCAGTTTCCCTTCCCCCTTCAGACTGGTAATAAAAATATTAAACAGGACTAAACCCAGGGCTGACCCCTGCTGCACCCTGCTAGACAGCCCCCCTTGGGATTGGCTGCCTTTTATCATTGGCCTTTTTTTCTTGCAATGTTTTGTCCAATTTACAGTCACCTCCCCCTGTCCTCAGCCTAGTCAATTAGAGCCGAATGTGAGAGTAAAAATGTTGAGAGATATCCCAAGTTTTTCCAGTTAAAGTCCAAATCTATGTCTGTTTCTATATATCAGGAAACAATTTTGGGTAAAAACTGAATAACACCACATTAAATATCAACATATTTTTATGTTAACCATAATCTGTACTGTTGATTTAATATTTTATTTTCAACAAGTTCTTTGGTATCCTGTCTTCATGAGTTAACGTTTGCTAATAAAAAGTAAAAATTTCACTCAGTTTCTCTTTCTGATTGTAAACTCAGACTTGGGGCATTTTGTACTTCAGTTTCTTCAGATGTAAATAACATAAACTAATTTGTGTTTACAACAAACTCCAAGAAATGTTTGATAGGACTACAAAGGATTGTTTATCCTTTAGAAATGCTTTGTCTTTTGACGCAATTATTTCCCCCCATTTGGGGATCTTACCAAGAAAGATGCTGTGTAAATCTCTTTCATTTTTATTGTGTGTATTCCACACATCTAGAAGTCCTGGAAGAAGAAGAGGAGCATATCACTCCGCTGGGACTGCTTTCTGAATGCATGGATGTGCTATGAAATATAAATGTATCTCTTCCTGGACAGAGTTTTCTTTTTTCCCTTGCTCTCTTGAGACGCAGGGCTCCTGGCGTCAAAAGCTCAGGTGCATCTAGCCATAAGAAGGCGTCTTTTCAGCTCTCTTTATCTCTGCCTCAGTACCCTCATCACAGTAATGAGGATGGACAGAGATTTAAAAGCAAATATGATCTAACAAATAGGCCAGACCCCTTTCTAATCCACATCCAGAACAAAAGATAGCACTTTCTGGAATTAACTCCTCGGGAGAGAAACACTCTCATCTAGTTGTGGAAAATCTTTTCCTTTCTCTCAAAATATTCAAAAAGTCCTATACTTTTAAAAGGACCATAAAGAGAGAGCCTTTAATATTTGGTCTATAGTTTAAAATTTTGTGTGACTTTTTCTTGGTCAGGAATGCTTTAACAAACAAGATCATCCAAACTGGGAACTTTAATAATAATTTTTATATTACAACTGCACAAAAATGCATGAAATAAGAGAAGCCCCACCATTCTTCATATATTTTGACTCTATTGTATACAGAAAAGATATAGTAAAAATAAAAAGGATTGTGTAGTTCACAGAACACTCAAGATATCACTCTCCATGAAGAATGAATTTCTGAAAATAATATATATTAAATATAGCATATATGACAGTTTGACTTATTCTATACCCATAATATTTGTGTTGTATATTATTCAGGTGCTATTTTCATAAATGTATGTCTAAAAACATCTATAAATGTGACTTCACTGGTTAGCTGTCTCATTGATACGGTGATGTGGGTCTTCAGCCCGGCTTTTTTTGTATCTCAGTACATCAGGTCTCAATGGCAATGGAGTGGGAGCTGTCCCGTTTCTGAGTCCCTGAAGCCCAGGTTGTGTTTGTGTATGGGGAGAGTTAATGAGAACAGAATGGCTTTCTTCCCCTAGCTTCCCCAATCCCATCTGTTCAAACAAAAGGCTGAAAGGGAAAGAGAACTGAGACCCTGCTGGTCAAGGGGGGAGGAATAATAACACATATCCTTGGGCAACATTTCAGCACATGCAACCCTTTTATACTGTGCTTAAGCTTTTATTCAGACAAAAGGAAGTCGGGCCAATGTAGGTTCCATTTAAAACTAAAATTAAAAAAAAAAAAATACATTAGGCCCAAAGGTCTTTTTCTTTTTTTAAATAACTACATTTGTAAGTCTAGACTGAAAAATGAGGACTGTGAAAGGAAAGGAAAAAAGCAATTTGTTTGTACTGAAATCTGCTGAGTAATCCACCTGTGTAGACAGTTGTAGAAGACCAATTTCACTTACTTTGAATGAAGTTGAAGGACAAGTAATGAGCATTATAATAAAAGGAGTTAAAAAAAAAAAAAGGCACTTCCTTAACTTCCTAAGAAGAGTCCATGAAAATATTGTGATTTCCAGTTGAGGACAAGAAAACCAGTTGCCTTCGGTTCATCAGGTTAGCGGCTTGCCCGCAGAAGCATGGCAAGCAACTCTGGAAGGTCAGAGCAACATTCCCTGGAGCAGTTCATTGAGGCTGACTGGCTCCTAGAGACGACTGCTTAAATCCCAATGGGCCACCCTCAAGGGATTATTTCACAAGATTTGCCAATGCCCTGATACATGCTGCTGTTGATTAAGGCAGGAGAAGAAAAGATTTCCTGGGTATTTACTCTACAATTTAAGCCAGAGCTATTGGGCCATCTTACCATCTATGGGAAGGTGAATTTGCAATCAGTTTTCTTTTATCTGTATTATAAACCATATATTTTAAGTCAGTCACCACAATAGCTGCATTACCATCACATACATACAGACTTACCATTTTTTTGAAAGTGTGTAAAATAAATTCTACCCTCTCCTCTTGAGTTAACTTTGATGCTATCAATTCTGTAAAAAGGAAAATAAGAAAGGATGAAGATATTCACAAACTGAGATTGCCAGGAGTTAAGATGTTTAGGTCACTATATAGTTGGAAAAAGAAAAAAATCCACATCTTCAGGATATTTCCCAAATGACAAAAAAAGAGAAAGGAAGGGGAAAATAAAAAGTAAATGTGAGCATTAAGAAATGTCATCTTAGGACCTCCTGGGAATTGTGAAAGCCTGAGAAAATTTTATAAGGAAATGCAATTAGAACACCTAGGACACGCTGAGGCACAAAGTCTGGCTCCTTCCATAGAAGGGCCATCAGCTACTTAAGAACGGCAAACCAAACCTGAAATCTAAGGGAAAAGAAATTTCCTGAATGATGGGGGTGGCCTCTGAAGGATAAGTAAGCTTGTGTAAAGTACGAGTTTAGCAAATCTTGATTATCTCGGTGAACATTTTCTCATAAATGTTCATTTTTATTGTGTCATCAACATTCAATTGTGCATGCAAATGGAAGCAAAAGCAGGGAAAAGACAGTCCAAAGTGGTGATTGAGCAAAACCATATTATCTGGCTTTCACCTGCATCATATTATTCTTTTTTTACAAAGCATTTTCTTTCCTCATTATTTATTTTTGCTTGGGCTAATTTTAAAATGAGTTTTTATTCCCTTGGTACAACAGTCAGTGTTGGCCCGGAATGAAAAACACACCCCTGATAATCCACAGAGAATGTAATCCACAACATTAATAACTGGCGGCTGAAAGCATTTGCCTATTCCATTTTCCTCCTTTATTCCTAAAGGAAAACAGGAATATAAATATGCCTACTTTATAGAAGACCTGAGTTCTTTAAAGGGTCAGCTACAAAAAAAATTTTTATTAACAAAATTAGATTTTGCCATGAATGTCCATCTCAAAACTAAAGTTGTATACCATGTAAAAAGTTTGCTTTTGGAGATAATAGTAGCCATATTTACAAAACAATATGACTCTAAATGAAACTGCCTTTGCAAAATTATGACAGTAAGAGAAATCTGATGTAGTTGACTCCATCTTGCTTCTAGCCTCCGAGCTGTTATTGGTTATTACTGGGCGTAGGCCAAACTAACTTTGGGAGAAATATAGTTTATAGTTTAATCTTAAAGCAAGGATGATAATAGCCCTTCCCAAAACTAAACTGCCTTTGTAAAACTAATGAAAGCTTACAAGGTTAGGATTATGAGGGGCCTGATTTCTGCTAAGACGTAGGCATAGTTAAATGACAACTAGCCATTGTTCCAGAGGTCACAAGAATTGTAACTTCCCCAATTACTCCTGTAAATAATATCACTGTTGTAGAACCTATGATTGGCCTTTTGAGATGTTTTTCAGACTTTTGCATTGCTAATAAGGGCTGACCCTACCCAGACCCCCAACTCGTGTCTCAACTGGTCCTTTGCCTCCCACCCAGAGACCAACTCAGCACATCAAGACCTTTTTCCACACCCCTATGATTTCATACCCAATCAAGCAACATTCTTCATCCCCTAGTCTCCTGCCCACCAAACTATCCTTTAAAACCCCTAATGTCTTAGTTTTTAGGGAGACTAATTTGAGTGATAAATTCAGTTCCTCCTCATGGGCTGGCTTCACATCAGTTAAACTCTTTCTCTACTCCAATGCTGTGGTCTCAGAGAACTGATTTTGTCTGTGCAGTAGGCAGGAAGAACCCACTGGAAAAATCACATAAAGATGTAGTACATATAAGGTTGAAAAAATGGTCAACGCTAACTATTGGATGATCTCCATTGGACGATTTTCACTATGCTGTCCACAGTAGCCACAAGAGACAAACATGCCATGGTTGAGACAGACTCCTTAGGTACGACAAGGACTCCCCCAACCCATGCCCCTAGCACTGCAGTTTCAGGCTGCTTTAAAAAAAAATGTGTTCTGTAGTTTTCGCTGCCATTTCGTATGAGGTCATTATACAAGTAAATGGGACCTCTTCTGTCGGTTATCATTGGTGAGGTATATAAACATTTTAAAGAGGCAATGTATTCTTCACATTTGACTTAAATTTAGACTTGTCAATTTATTCTATAACCATTCATTGTGAGACTTGAATTTAGATGTATCAATTTATTATATGACCATTAATTGTGAGACACTAAATAAAGGCTGTAATGGATTGAAAAATGCTTTGTCCAGGTACATGTGAGGGAGTGGAGAATATGGTCTGCCAGGCTGGGGCTTGGATATTTATCCAGAGGGTGATGAGGAGGTACTAGAAGTGGAAAACAGAGAAGGTGTGAGCAGATCACTGAGAAACAAGCATACCTCAGATATTGCAGTTTCAGCTACAGATCATTGCAATAAAGTGAATATCACAATAAAGCAAGTCACACAAATTTTCTGGTTTCCCAGTGCATATAAAATTATATTTACATTATACTGAAGCCTATTAAGTGTGCAATAGCATTCTGTCTAGAAAACAGCATACATGCCTTATTTTAAAAGTACTTTATTGCTAAAAAAGTGTTAACAATCATCCGAGCCTTCAGAGAGCCATAATTGTTTTGCTGGTGGAGAGTCTTGCCTCAGTGTTGATGGCTGCTGACTGATCAGTGTGGTGGTTGCTAAAGGTTGGAGTGGCTGTATCAATAGATTGCATCTTCTTCCAATGCAAGGCTATTTCATCTACTTTGAAAATGTGTTGTTTAGTGTAGCTGCCTACACTATTATTATTAACTATTATTAATATCAGCAATAAGGCTGTTTCACTTTCTTATCATTCATATTTTCTTTTAATTTCCTTCAAGAATTTCAAGAACTGTTCCTTCAAGAACATTTTCTTTGCATTTGCAACTTGGTTAACTATTAGGTGCAAGAGCCCTAGCTTGTGGCCTGTCTCAGCTTTCAACATGCCTTCTTCACTAAGTTTAATCATTTCTAGCTTTCAATTTAGAGAGCTGTGTGACTCTTCCATTCATTTGAACACTTAGAGGCCGTTTTAGAGCTATTAACTAGCCTAATTTCAATATTGTGTCTCAGGAAATAGGGAGACGTGAGGAGACAGAAAAAGACATGGAATGGTTAGTTGGTGGAGCAGTCAGATCACACAACATTTATGAATTAAGTTTACTTTCTTATATGGGTATGGTTTATGGCATCCCAAAACAATTACAATAGCAACATCAAAGATCACCAATCACAGATCACTATAGCCAATGTAATAATAATGAAAAGTTTAAAATATTGTGAGAATTACCAAAATGTGACACAGGACACAGACATCAAGTGAGCATATGATATTGGAAAAATGGAGCTGATAGATTTGCTTGACACAGGTTGCCACAAACCTTCAATTTGTAAAAAAAAAAAAAAAAAAAGACTGTAAAGTGCAAAAAAGTGAGGCACAAAAAAGTGAGGTATGCCTGTATTTGCAATTACAATTGACCGTTGAACAACAGGAGTTTGAACTGCACAGGTCCACTTACACTTAGATTTTCTTCTACCTCTGCCACCTCTGAGACAAGACCAACCCCCCTTTTTCTCCTCTTCCTCAGCCTGCTCAAAATAAAGACAGCAAGGATGAAGATCTTTATGATGATCTACTTCTACTTAATGAATAGTAAATATGTTTTCTCTTCCTTATGATTTTCTTAATAATATTTTATTCTCTCTAGCTTACTTTAATTTAAGAATACAGTATATAATACCTATAACATGTAAAATATGTTTAACTGACTACTTGTTATTAGTAAGGCTATAGTCAACAGTAGGCTATTAATACTTCAGTTTTGAGGTAGTCAAAGTTATATGCAAATTTTCAACTGTGCAGGATAGGGGGGCGGGGGGATGGGGAGATGGTTTCCCTAACCCCTGGGTTGTTCTAGAATCAACTGTATATTCTTTAGTTTAACCAAATTCTTTCTCACTAAATGAATTAGTGGCATTGAGAGTTTCCTGCAAAGACATAGCAGACTAAAGCAAACAACAGAATGGCAGAGCCAACGTTCTACTCTTAGCCTGAGTTCTTTGTCAGCCATGTTATGAGATTAAAGCAAAGATGATATAAACTCTGAAAAAAGTCAGCCAAAAAAATTAAAAATTAACAAGAGTTTTTGAAATACAGCTTTGTATCATTAACCACAGGGTATGATCTATATGGTGTGTATTATGTTTTCATGAAGTGAGGTATCTTTTTGGCCACATCTGCCACGAAAATCTAGTGGATAAATAAACTAGACTTAGAATCACAACTTTGAATTACTACATTGTAAAACATTAAACTAAATTTGATTTTTAAAAATAAAGTGTATCCAACTACATTACTCTCACTAAAAATATTATTGTGAATTATAATTATAAAAGAGTACAAAAAGTTTTCATATCATTAATAAAAATAATTTTAGAAATGTTAATTTCATCTTTCTTATTTTTTTCCAGTTACTGTGCTACAGAACAATTCATCCCAAAACTTACTGGCTTAGAACAGCAACAATATTGATTTTGCTCACTATTTTGCAAGTTGGGGAAAGCTTTCAGGGATAGCTTGTCTCTCCTCCACATGGTGTCATTTTGGTTGGCTTGAAGGCTGGGAGCTAATGCTAACTGTCAGCTCCTTTCCATGTGGGCCGTCTTCTCGTATGTTGGCTCAGGGCTCCCAAGGCATGTGTCCCAAGAGAAAAAGAGCTAGGCAGAAGCATTAACTTCTTTTATGACCTAGTCTAGTTAGCCAGCACAGTTATAAAGTTCTGCCAGGTTCAAGGGGAAGGAACATAGCCTTTCAGTCAAGTGGTGTCAATGTCACACTGCAAGATGAAAAGGTAGGAACAGATTATGTTGATATGGCCATCTTTGAAAAATGCAATCTTACAAAATTATCATTTTTATTATCATACAACATTTTGTGTTTTACACAACATATCAGTACATCTTCATATTTTATACATAACTAAATATGTATATATTTATAACATAGTCAGAATGCTTTATAAATTGGAGTGCATAATCAAAATTGTTTGAAAACTTTTCTCATTTAGGAAACTGAAGGTAAAATAAAATGTATCTTTGCATGGCATAGGAGATACTAAACATATTTTTTCATCCTTTCTCATTGGCCTTCAGACTAATGGGGGGTCAGTACCTTGTAAAATAGTGTTTCACTAGGACTCTTTGCAGTAATTAATCTCCCTTTCCCCTATATTCTAATAGCAAATTATGCTTTTGGTACCACATTTCTCACATTGGGTTTTGCATTCAAGTTAAGTACATATGGTATGTAAGACAAAGTCTTATTCAGCTCTGTGGGCTCAACAGTTTGTAGAATGCTTTTTACGTAGTAGATGCCCCCCAAAATACTGAATTGAATGGACTAGCTAAAGTTTAAGGATCTTTACCCCAGCAATGGAAGTTAGTGGTGGAAGAGCTGATTTACTTAGAAGAAGAAGACAGAGAAGGGAATATGCAATGGTAGTCTATTTTCCAGACCACAGCTCTCCCTAGCATGTACTATACATCGTCTGAACCAACTCTGAGGGCCATAATAAGTAAGTGGGTAGAGGAAGATGAGTAGGTCCTTAATATAAAGGATTGTAAATATCTACTGCCCTCCGTTGTCAAAGATGGCAATGTTTCTGATCCCATGATCATGGTGTAGCAGAAATAGCTCCAGATTGGCAGCCATGACATTTGTCATGGGGTAACCTTTTGGCAGTTAACTTTTGGTTTCTCCATCTGTGAAGGAGTGAATTTGTATTAACAAATTCTTAGGTGCCCCACAGCTTGAAAATATTCTGATTCTCAAAACCCCTGAGATGCGGTTCTATATGAGTAGTTATGAAGGTGAAGCAAGGTTGGTGATCCCAATTTGTGATCCGAATATGGCACTGTCTTATGATTTAAAGAAAACCATTGAAAACATAGATTATTATTCTTATATACCCAATGCCTAGAATAGTACCTAGCTCAAGATAAATGTTCGGAATATTTATTGAATGTGATATAATAAAGAGTGTAGTTGATTTTTGCCCATGGTTCCTGGCTCAAAATTTCTTGGAATTTTCTGAATAATAGGAGTGTCTTTTGTTTTCAAAAGAGCCCCTTTTGATCATACCTCAGTTTATGCTAATGAGGCAACTCATGGTAAAACTTTAGTTTTAAGGGAGAGGCTGACCATGACAGAAACACCGAGATGTAATGAGAATGTTGGAATTTTCAGCCTCACCTCCTCAG
This sequence comes from Gorilla gorilla gorilla, assembly GCF_029281585.2. Lineage (NCBI taxonomy): Eukaryota > Metazoa > Chordata > Mammalia > Primates > Hominidae > Gorilla > Gorilla gorilla. The sequence goes on from NC_073224.2 coordinate 120,203,396, forward strand.
CTCCAAAGACGGCAAAGGAGCTAGAGATTGAGTTCAATCACTTGGCCAATCATTTAATCAACGATACCTATGTAACGAGACCCTAGATAAATACTCTGAACACCATAGTTCAGGGGAGCTTCCTTGTTGGTGAAGAGGTTGATATGCTAGGAGGCTGACACACCCAGAGAGGGCACAGAAGCTCCAAGCCTTTCTCCCAGACCTTGCTTTTCTCTTCCATTGGGGTGTTCTCCGATTGTGGCTTTTATAATAAAACCTTAATTTTAGTGTGCTTTCAGTAAATTCTGTGAGTCATTTTAGTAAATGACTAGAATGTGGTCATGGGAACTCCTAAATTTGTAGCCAACTCAGATAGAATTGCAGGTATCCAAGGACACCACTTTCAGCTGACATCTGAAGTAAGGGCAGTCGTATTGGGGACCTTGCCCTCTAACTTGTGGTATCTAATGTTAACTTCGAGTAGTTAGTGTCAAAAGCAAATAACTTTGTCCTTAACTTGTAGAGTCTGCCCTAACTGTGGGTAGTTAGTGTCAAAATTGAATTGAATTCTAAGATATCCACTTGGTGTTGGAGAATTGAGGTTAGAAAGTAGCAAATCATAATAAATCACATTAATGAGTACTCATTCTATGCCAGGTACTGTTCTGGATGCTTGATATGTATCACCTCATCTAATCCTCACAAGAAAACAATGAAGTAGATATCATTATCATCCCCATTTTACATGTAGGAAACTGAGGCATAGAGCTAGTAATTTCAGTGTTATACAGCTGACAAAACTGGATTTAAACCTGTTTCCTAAACCACTACCCACACACAGTCATACTACTCAGCCCTGTCTTCTTGATCCTCAGGCAGCTGAAGCAACACCGAAAAAGTCAGACTTGAAGATTCTGGGCATACTGATGGCAAATGTTCAGAAATATGGAAGAGATTGCTTCTGAGACACTTCATAAAACAGGCTAGGATGTGGTTGCTGGTTCCCCGAGAATTGAAATATGCCACATGCCTCACCTCCACTCAGGTATTAAGTGTGAAATACCTCAGACCCTATTAATCAGACCCATCACCAGAATCAATATTCATTAAACAGCCATGTGCATGAACAAAAGCTAATCACAAAGAAGACATAGATGCTACTCCCACGTTGGTTCTGCCCAAAAGGAGAGATAACACTAATGGAGACAAACCTTCCTTCCTGTCTTGAGAAGAGGGAGGGTAGAAAAAAGTCCCACTTATCTGAATGGATTTGGAGCACTCCACAGCTGCCCCTATGCCCTCCTCATATTTCTTCATATGTAAAGTATTTTCTATTTGGAGGACAGAGCAAGACCAGATTAATGGCAGGTCTGATGACCCCTATCTGCAAAGGGCCTTAACCTCTCATAAAAATACTTAATAGAGTTCTTTCCCTTTAATTGCATGCCACAATCTTTGGGGGCCCGTCTATCTCTATGGATGCTCTGGGCACTAGCCTCCCTTTGTAATGTGGTTCTGCCTGAGTGTGGAATCAGCTGATGAGGCCAGGGGTCCCAAGGCAATACACCATCTGGCCAAGGTCATGGGTGGCAGATTACCAATTAGGAAGCATGGCGGGGACGATGTTGTGTGGCTGGGGGTGGATCAGCCATTAGTAAGGGAACCAGTGTAGGTGTTGCAGCAGATTAATACACAAATCTTTGCTCTCAAGGGATCCTGCATGAAATCTTAGATTTGGTCACTAAGAGCTTTCAGAGGTAGAAAATGGAGCAACTGTATTAAAACATGAGCATGCACTTAGGGCAGTGTTTCTCAAACTTTAATGTGCATGTGAATCACCTAGAGATCTTGTTAAAATGGCTTTGGATTCAGTGGGTATGAGGTGGGCCTGAGATTTTGCATTTATAATAACTCAGGAGATGCCAGTGCTGCTGGGCCATGAACCACTCTTAGATGCAAGGGCTTAGAACACATCCCACCTTGTTCCCTGCTTCCCTCTTGAAGGTTTCACCTGTTGGAACCTGGTTTCTATAGCCCTGCCTTCCACTCCAATTCCATAGATTAAATAAGGTCCCTCTCGCATGCTAATGTATGTTAATCATGAATAAGAAAAGCCAGGTTCCTTTTTTTCTCTTTTGCTTTTCACTTACTTCTTAACTGTACCAGTAATACATGAATATATCTGGAGTATTTCAGCCAACCCAAACATCATATCATTTAATCTATGAGTTCTTTTTTATCTATCTTTAACATAAAGACTCTAAAAAACCACACACACAATACCATTATTATTCTCAACAAAGCTAATAATAATTCCTTTATGTTGTTTAATATCTAGTCTATATTCAATTTTAAATGATTATCCCAAAAATGTCTTTTTATAGTTAATATGTTTAAATCAAGATCTAAATCATAGCTACACATTGCATTTGATTGATTTGACTTTTAAATCTCTTTTAATCTCTAATGGTTTCTCTTATTTCTTTCTTTCTTTTGTTATTTCATTCAATTTATTTGTTGAAAAAACTAGGTTATTTGCCCTGTAAAATTTCTCTCATTCTGAATTTGCCTGATTGTATCCACATGGTGTCATTTAACATGTTCCTTTATTCCCTGTATTTACTGTAAATGAGTAGTTAAATCCAGAGACTTAACTAGATTCTGTACCTTTTTTTTACAGTAATACACTAAATGGTATGCTCTAAAGCTGTGTGCTTTGTATCTCCATCACATTGCAGGGAACACTATTACTGGTTGTTTCACTTTTAGAGATATTGGAATTGATCATTGGGTTCTGATGCCATTTAGCTGAACCATGTATTATAAAGTCTTCCATCAACCTTTCACTTAGTGGTTTTAGATGTCATGGATAACCCTTGTTTGCACTCTTGAGAGTGTTTCTCTGGCATGCTGTGCTTCCCTAGTACCACAGTTTATTCCTCAATTTTCTCTACTTGATGGTAAATTCCCTCAAGGCAGGGTCATATCTCTTCCTGTCTTCAGCACCTAACCCGATATCTGGCATATAGTTGGTATTCAATAATTATTGAATGAATGAATTCTGCCCCTAACATCTCCTGAAACCAATGGATGCATGCCATAAATTGGCTCTTAGGTTACATATGTCTAGGGTGTTTCAGGGGCTTTTAAAGCCCTGCTAATATCAAAGGCATTCCTTCTAGAAATTCTGCCACCCTATTGGACTCAGTATGGGCCTCAGAAACAAGGTAGTATTTTAGCCATGACTGGGTTTCCCAAGTCCATGGTGCCACAGAGGAGATAAGGAGAGAAAAGGAAGGGATACTTTTATAGAGCCTTTCCCAGTTGTTGAATTAAGAAAACACATCTCAGGGTCAGACACATGGTCACTGGCAGAGACTCACTGAGGATACAGATAAGCACATACTTTGGGAATGAAGCAAGGAGATACTCCAGGTAACAATGTTTTGTATGACAGTTGGCTGACTTGAACCCTGATATCTCATTTCAGAGTAGAGGGGTCACTGATGCTTGCACTGAACTTTGTCCTCTCTTCCAGGAAGTCTTTGAATCTAACTAGGACTTTAAAAGGCCCTTACGTGGAACTATTCCACTAATGGGATGGTAGATGGCCTCTGAACTTCTTTAGTACAATAGTGACAGGGGAGAAAGCGGGTGGTTGCTCGAATAACCTAGCTAAGATCTTAGCTTTTGGAAACTGAAGGCTTAAGGACATCATGCCCAGTAGGGGGAGCCCTTATCAATGAAGATACCTGTGGGATGTTGGAATGAACAGGAAATGCTAGGAGGAAGTGTTTGCTGAGGTCCTGAAGACACCCTTAAAACAAATATGTAAGATTAAAAGGAAACTGCTAACTTTCCAAGTTCCAAATTCTACCAACTTTGTTCTCTTCCCTATTATTCCCATTGCTAATGTGAGCCTACACACTGATACCCAAGCCTAAACTGTAAAACAGTGGTTCTTACCTGGAGGCAATTTTGCTCCCAACTATCCCCTAACCCCCAACCCCCTACCCCTTATTCTCAGGACACATTTATCAGTGTCTGGAGACATTGCTGGTGATCAGACACCTGCACAACAAAGAATTATCTGGCCCAAAATGTCAATAATGCTGAGGTTAATAAATCCTGCCTTAAAACAATATTATATTTGTTTGCAAGTTACAATGATATTGAATTGTACAAACTCTCCAACTCTTAGTTTCTCATCATTCTTCTGTCTTTCATCTGAATTCCTAAAATCACACTCTCAAATTTCTTGAACTCTTCATTCAGAGTTATCCTGTAAATAGTTATGTAATATCCTTCAAAATCACATGTCCTAGATGTGTTTCTCTCACTAGACAAGTCTCCACCCCGTCACCCCCATCCCAAGTTCGTTCTTTCTTTTTCTTTCTTTCCCTTCTTTCTTTCTTTCTTTCTTCCCTTTCTTATCTCTTTCTTCTTTCTTTCTTTCTTATCTCTTTCTTCTTTCTTTCTTTCTTTCTTATCTCTTTCTTCTTTCTTTCTCTCTCTCTTTCTTTCTTTCTGTCATGTTGTTTTATTATTATTATTATTATTTTTTTTTTGAGACGGAGTCTCACTCTGTCGCCCAGGCTGGAGTGCAGCGGCACTGTCTTGGCACACTGTAAGCTCTGCCTCCCCGGTTCATGCCATTCTCCTGCCTCAGCCTCCAGAGTAGCTGGGACTACAGGCACCTGCCACCATGCCCAGCTAACTTTTTGTATTTTTTAGTATAGACGGGGTTTCACCGTGTTAGCCAGGATGGTCTCGATCTCCTCTCATGATCCGCCTTCCTTGGCCTCCCAAAGTGCTGGGATTACAGGCGTGGATCCTACTTTCTACTTACGTATCTAAATTTTGTTGTATATGGACCTCCACCTCTTACAAGACATGAAACAGCTCATAAGTTTGAAATCATAGTTTTAAAAAGCTATGTACTCTTCCGATGAAAGCCTCCAAACTGTTAAGGCAAAGCTTCAGATTCAAGTTTCTTTTGGTTTCTCTTCACTCCAGCATGTGATCTGGAAATTATTTCTTCCTATAGATAGTAGTGGAAGAGGAGGTGGTAGTAGAAGGCACACTTCCCTCTCTATATTATTTCCTTAAAATTACTGCATTTTCTTCCTCAGGATCCTGGTCAGACATGGACTGTTAGATCTTAAAGGGACCTTACCAGCCTGTGGTGAATATAGCAAACTGCTTGACTCAACCTCCACCCTGTCACCTCCTGGTCTGCTTCCTGTACTGTGAGTGCTGGAAAGTTCAACATTTCATTTCTCAAGCTTTCCTTGCAAGCAAGGTCTTACATACACTTAGGTTCTGCCATTTACATGCACAAGTGAGATTTGAATAGTGGAAGCAAGGCAGAGGCTGCCTTCCTGTCCCATTTGCTGTTGTTGCTGGTAAGCAAGATTGAGGACAGAGGGCATGTCCTGTGGTAGTGTCCGTCCCTAGCTTCCTGGCATCAAGAGGTGGTGGAGGCAGCAGAGGATGTGGATCCTTGGGTAGCAGGCATGGCGGCATGTCTTTGAACTCAGCAGTTCCAGTGGTGGCTTTCTGGAGGCCCATCCTAGAATCCCCTCCTTCCACCCTTTCAATCACTTTGTATTACTTCATTTTCTGTATTGCATTTCTGTGTGCTTATAATAACCAACTTTCTGTATTCTGCATAGAACGCTGCCTCTACGAGGTCATGAACAATGAAGAAATTCCTGTCTTGCTTGCCACTAACCTAGGTGCAGAACTGAGGGCCCCAACAGTAGTGGAGAGTGGGAGATAATGAAGGGAAAACCAAGCCAGGAAGTGGCAGGGCCAGGGGAAGGGAGTGTGCTGTTACACTTGGTTGTGGGGAGAACTCAGAGAGGATTTCCAAATATATACAAGGATGTCATCATGTTAACTGGAATGTAAAATGTTCATAGTGCCTAGGCTTGTCATTAAAAACAAGAATGGGCTTGGACTACATGGTGAGCAGAAATACCTATTAATCTAAGTCCTCGTCTGGAAAAAATGTAGAGGAGGTGGGCACCACTTATTAAATGTATCTTATGTTTTATAAACCAGCTGACAAAGTGATAAAAGTAAGGTGTAAGATTGTGCACAAAAAAGCTTGTATTTGCATAAAATCAAACCTCAGGTTTTCTGGCTATGGATTATACCCATTGCTGAGAAGTTTAATTTACCAGTTGTTTACAGCATGTTATTCAAATAACCTATAAGTTGCCAGCACAGCAATGTATTGCATTTCTAGGACATACTGTAGATTCTTGCAACTGTTGTTCAGTGTAAATTCTGCTTTACAGTATCTGAAAATTGCCTACAGTTCTGTACCCAGTTTGGACATGACTATCTGGCAAAAGAAATAAGCTGGAGAGTTGAAGAAGGACAATTAGACTTTTTGGAAAAGCTGAAAATTAAAAGGTGAAGTGCTGTGTTGGACAAAAGCAAGACCACCAAGGCCACTTGCAGAAGAGCGGAGTGGCCTTGGACTCTGGATAAGCTGGGAAACATCCTCCCAGTGTTTTCTGCAAGTGTTCATTGCTGCCCATCTGTTCTGTGCAATACATAAGTGCCCCACTTATGTTGTTTGCACAGAACCTACTCTGTGGTGAAATGCCAGGTTCTGGCTGCATGATTTCCCAACAGTCCCTTCTTCTGTCACTCCAGAGTTGGGTGTGTGTCAGGGGTCCCCAGGCGCTCAAGGCTTCATTGACAATTCATTAGAGAGATTCACAGGACTCAGAAAGCTGTTGTACTGATGGTTACAGGTTATTCCAGCAAAAGGATATAGATTAAAATTAGCAAAGGGAAAAGATACATGGGGCAAAGTCCAGGAGAAACCAGGTGCAAGCTTCCAGATGTCCCCTCCCAATAGAGCTGCACAGGATGTATTTAATTCTCTCAGCCTCAGTGTGTGATAACACATATAAAGTGTTGCCAACCAAGGAAGCTCACCAAAGCCTTGGTGTCTAGAGTTTTTATTGGGGATCTGTCATGTAGGCATGCTGTACCTGTGTGACTGGTTTCAGCTACTCAGACTCCAGCACTCCTAGACCAAAAGCAAGTGTTTGCCACAAGTCACATTCTTAGCACAACCTGATCCAGCTGGTAACATGTGACCCAAGGCCTCAAGCAAACAAAATGTCCCTTATCAGGCAGAATATCCAGGGACTCAGAGCTCATCTCCCGGAAACTGGCCAAGGGCCGTTGCGGAAATCAGGTCTTTCTTGGGAATGTATAGGGTTTGAGCAACTCAGATCTCCTGAGCTAACACTTTCCTTCCCAGCAAGAAGGGGTAGTTTGGAGGCGGAGGGACTTTTTCTGGCCAGTGGCCTCAGGACTGAAGCCTTTCTGCATAGACTCAGCTCCCCACAATAGCAGTGTCTTGGTAACCATGCGCATTTGGTCAGACCATCTGTGCTGGGCATAAGGGTTGATAGTGTCCACACTACCTATGCTACTGCTGAGAGTGGGAAACCTGCTGGAGGATTCCTTCAAGGATGAGTCATCCTCAAGGGGCCTCAACCCTTTGTCCCCACCCAGCATCACTCTTAAGTGCTACCCATTTTGCCCTTAAACATTACTCAGACCTGCCCTTCCTCTGAGCCTCTGCCAGCATTCCCTAGTCCAGATCAACGTCATCCTTCACTAGTACCATTGCAGCAGGCTCCTCCCCAGCCTCCTGGCCCACTGTCATCCCACTACAGTCAGAGTGAGCTTTAATGAAGCTAAGTCTCCCCTTCAGTGGCTCCCCATGGCCTGTAGGATGAAATCCAAGCTCCATGACTCTGAATGGAACATTCTCTTGCCCCTACTCCAGCCTCTTGTCTCCTCTGCCTCTCAACATTGCCTTTGACAATCCAAATCGCTTGCAGATCTCAGTACAGAGCTTGTTGTTTCTGCCTGTTGTTTCTTTGCACCAAGAGCCAATCATAATCCCAAAAGACACAATCTCAAATGTGATAATCCCACATGTTGAAATCCCCAAAAATCAAAATCACAAAATTACAATTCTGGGAAAAGTAATTTTAAAATTCGTTTAAGGATATTTTATTTGAGATACATATAAAAATGACAGAACACTCACAGGCCACTTTATACAATAAAATAGATAAAAGTAATACATTTTTGCAATCATAACTACTCAGGTATACTGACAGTCACATCGTGATGAGCAGACAACTGTATTCATAAAGAAATAGGTCAAAAAGGGAAATGTATATATAAATATCATTATGGTTGGTAATTGTGTACACCCAGTCTCATAACTGTAATCATCTGAAATACTGTGATGAACAACCTAAGTCTTTTGATGAAATGGATCAAAAAATGCAATGGGTCACCAACTCATCATATGCACTTTCTCAAAGAGCTGAGATCTCGAGAAATTGTTTTTTTGTTTTTTGTTTTTTTTTTGAGACGGAGTCTCGCTCTGCCGCCCAGACTGGAGTGCAGTGGCACTATCTCGGCTCACTGCAAGCTCCGCCTCCTGGGTTCACGCCATTCTCCTGCTTCAGCCTCCCGAGTAGCTGGGACTACAGGCGCCCGCCACCACGCCTGGCTAATTTTTTGTATTTTTAGTAGAGATGGGGTTTCACTGTGTTAGCCAGGATGGTCTCCATCTCCTGACCTCGTGATCCGCCCGCCTCGGCCTCCCAAAGTGCTTGGATTACAGGCGTGAGCCACCGTGCCCGGCCGATCTCGAGAAATCTTATCTTTCATAAATACAGGTGCACAAAAAGGACATCTCTTCATTTGTTGAGGAAGTTTCAGTGTTTTCTAATGTCCAAGGCAGCAGAAGAAAACTCTGTTCCAGCTCTCAGATGCCAATAGCCTTCTGTATTTGTTCTCTCCAGGACCCTTGCCGATTGGATGGTGTCCTCTAATATTGGGTAAAGATCTTCCCCAGCTAATCCACTCAGTCTCAGGCACTAATCTCCTCTGGAAACACCCTCACAAACACACCTAAAGTAACGCTTTACCAGATTTCTAGGTATTCTTTAATCCAGTCAAGTTGACATTTAAAATTAAGTCCACAAGTTCACCCCTTTTCAACTTGGCACTCACACACATCTCCTTAAACATACCTCATTTCCAATGAAGACAATAACAAGTAATAGTTCTGCCTAAAATGATACATCTATACTGTGATTGTAATTTAGACTTTAGGGGTTTAAATCTTTTGGGATTTCAATATTCAGGATTATGGCATTTTGGATCATGTCTCTCAGGATTATGATCCAAACCCCTTTGCAACAGTCCTACTGCCTGGAACATTGCTCTCTTCTCACTTCCTTGCCTTAGCCTACCACCCTCTACTCCTGGACTGAGCTCAGGTATCACCTTAGAAAGTCTTCTCCAACTCCCTTCCTTAGCCCCACAAGCCAGGTTAGCTGCTTTCCTCCTCTGTGCATTATAATTATCTGTTCACTTGCCTGCCTTCACTTCTAGAATAGTCTCCTTGAAGACAGACATGGTGTCTTATTAGTTTTTTTTATCCCAAATAGCTAGCACAATGCCTGCACAGAGCAGGTGTTCAGCAATTGTTTAGTGTACGAATAAATGAAAGGGTAAATTAATAAATGCATTAGTAGACATGAGAATGAACCCAATTTGAGCCAGACTTGTCTTGGCTGCTTTTTGAGAAGTCTGTCTTCCTCTTAGGCAGTTTCTTGCACTGTCATAGTCTTCTCTGCCTAAGTCTTCCTCTTAGGCAGTTTCTTGCACTGTCATAAGCATAGACTCTGGGTGTGTATCTCAATTCTGCTCAGTATGTGAACCCAGGCTAGTTACCTAATCTGTCTAAATCTCGGTTATCTTAGAGTACAGCAGGGACCATAATCATGAGGTTATTGTTAATATTCAGTGAGATGAGGTCTATGAAGTGCCTAGTGCAGTGCCTGCCACATGATGAGTGCTTCAGATAGGGAAGTGTTTTTATTGCCCCTAATTGATTTGCTTCTACATCTTGTCTGGTCTCCCACCTGGACCAACTGGAAAAGCCTTCATGGCTATAATCTTCTGAATCTTCAAGTCTCATATTCAGTGGATAGCAAAATGCCCCTTTCTCCTGAGATTGGGATTTTGGTGGAAGGTAGGGGAGCTAAGTTCCCAAGACAAGGGTCTGCTGGCATTGTTTACTAGGTCCCCTAACCACTTGCTTCCTTTGACCCCAGGAGCTAACTGGCCACCAGGTCCTCTGATTCTGCCACCTCAGATTTCTAACTCCAGTTCTCATTGCCATTGTTAGTAAACTTACAATTTAGGGACAAGGGACTAAACCACTGAGACCATGGCCTCTCCTACTATATCATCCCTAACCATTTATTTTGCTTCTAGCCCATTCTCAAACTACTGTCCAAGTCCACCATCCTCATGGGGTGATTATGAAGGCTAAGTGAATGCCTGTGAAGTGTTTAGCACGATGCCTAGATTATAGTGAGTACTCAATAAATGGTCACTATCATCAGATCTGATACCATTCCTCTGCTTAGAAGCTTCCAGTGGTCCACAACTGTCTATGGAATGAAGTTCAAATTCCTGAGCACAGCACTGAAGGCCCTTGATGATCAGAACTCCACCTACACTGAACTTTTCCAGCTCTGTCCCCATTTTACATTGTTCTCACTTGGAATGCCTTTTTCCCACCTTGCCTGTTGAAACCTGCCCACAGAAGCCCAGTGTGAATACCATTTCTGTGAAGCATTTCCTGATTCACTTAGTTGTAATTAATCACCTTTTCTCTTGGGATCCCACAGAGTTTAATTTATATTTCCACACTACCTCTTTTTGCCCTTTTTGTATACTAATTCTGCTGTTGAACTTCTTATCCCTCCTCCTACTAGAGAATAAATTCATGGTGCAAACAAACATTGGCTACAGGCATCTTGGCAATCAGCAATAGAAAATATGTGGGTGGGACAGACCAAGCCTACAAAATAGAGCTGCCAGAAAGCCTTTTGGAGTAGACTTAGAGAGAGCGTGTGAGGCTAGCATGCCAAGGAGAAGCTTATCAGAGTCACAGTGATCAAGCCTAAGCTAAGGGCTGGAGATGTCTGGTAGTCAGTAGTCTTGCAAAGATGTCTGCTCTCCAAAGAGAATGTGGACTTTATTTGAATGGAGACTGACCTAAGATTAACTGGCACCACCTTTTTATGGGTCATATTGTCTCAGAGACACAATAATAAATAATAAATTCATGGTGCAAACAAATGTTGACTACAGGCCTGTGCTTGTGTCCACCTCTCACAAGTAGTTAACAGAGCTGAGCACAGGCCCCAACTCTTTGCATTATCTGCATTATCCCAAGCCAGGTGAAAAACAGGGTTAGAGAGAGGCAAGACCTCTAACTATGCACCCAGAAACTTAGCGTGGGAGGGAATGGGATTCTTCTGCAGGTGGTTCTGAGGGTAGTCTGGTCCTTTGGCCTGTGAAGGACAAGGGAGGGAGGAGCTTGAGGCAAAGGCAAACTTGTCCCCCAACTTGTATTCTGTCATAATTCCTTCTCAGACACAAAATTTTCTAGTTTTCCATCATTGCTGCTGGTCTTTTCCCTCCCCTTTCTTGTTATTCTTTTTCTCCTTTTTTTATTCTCCTTCCCTCCCATATCTGGGTCACGTTAGGTCATCTTGTCCTTAGTAATTCTTCCAATGCCCAGACTGACAGCCTCTTGGTTCCAGGCAAATGTTTACAACCATGATTCATTTTCCCAGAATAAACACGCAGTAATTCACAATGACAAATATCAAGAAAGTTCAGTAGGATGGGGTGGTTTTCAAATCACAGCATTCAGGAATGAAGGCTTTGGGACCTTGTGCTAACTGCCTCCACACTCTATCATCATAAGTGGAATAGAAACACAAAAGTGTACCGTTTCAGTAGTTTGGCTTTGAATAATCTCCAAAACAAAGTAGCACTCTATTTAGCCTTGGGTGAACACTTTCCTGGAAAGCTAATACCCAAGATGCTCCATGAGGGCCAGGGGTGAGAGGCTGCGAGATATGAGGATGCTTGTCATATTGCGATTTTCCTTTATTCATGGGGAAAGCTGTCCTTCTGCTCTCTCCAGCTCTTTTTACTTTTATTTCATGATCACCATAATCACCAAGCACTCTTCAAATTACAATTCACTTGTAGGCTCACCATAGGAAGAAGATATGCAGGCCAGGAAAGTGGAGAATGCAGTCTACTTAATAATCTTTTTTTTTTTTTTTAGACAGTCTTGCTCTGTTGCCCAGGCCTGAGTACAGTGGCTCCATGTCAGCTTACTGCAACTTTGACCTCCCAGGCTCAAGCGATCCTCCCACCTCAGCCTCCCAAGTACCTGGGACTACTGGTGCACACCACCATGCCTAGCTAATTTTTGTATTTTTGTAAAGATGGGGTTTCACCGTGTTGCCCAGGCTGGTCTCAAACTCCTGGGCTCAAGCAATTTGCTAGCCTCGGATGCCCAAAGTGCTAGGGTTATAGGCATGAGCCACCATGCCCACCCTTAATAATCGTCTTTCTTGTGGTAAATTTAAAACTTGGAATGTAACTTGGGAGAAACGGGGAAAATGATAAAAAACTAGAGACCGCACTCTGTACTCTATTACTTGTTCCCCAAACCCCACCTCTATTCACCACCCCACATATTTTTAATCCAAATATGTAAAGGGACAGCCCTAAAGGATAAAAAATAAAAGGCATAAAAGGGCAACCTGTGGCCAGAGGGAAGCAGGTGGAAGTGGGGAGAGGCTTTGCTGGGAGGTCATGGAAGGATTTAGGCGCTGGTTGTGTAATTGAGGCTGGGGCCTTTTCTAACACTAACTGAGGGCGCCTCGTCCTTTTACACCATCATCTATTAAATAATTCCCCAAATCACCACTTGTGATTGTAGACTGAATTCAGTAAACTCACTTCAGAAATTTACAGCCTACTTATTTTCCCCTAGTACACATGAGCAATCCAATTAAATCTTGGAACTTAATAAAAAGAAAAAAAAGTCCTTGGAGTACAGGGATTAGATGAAAAAGATAGAAAGACACTCATTGTCTAGTTCTTGTTTCTCCACCCTCAATCCATCTTGTTCTTCCTAGGGTGGGGAATTATTGCACATTAATTGGTGTGCAACTTCCTGTCCGCTGTTCAGGGGAAAAACCTCCGAAACAAGGTTGGGTTTAAAGGTGCTGGTCCGGTGAAGGCAATTTAAGTGGCAGCAGCCCAAGTTTGAGAACAGGGCTCAGATCTTTAAGGGTGCCTACTTCTCACAACTGTCCATTAAATAATCATTTTACTGTGGTCTGGCTTCCCCAAGGCTATTATATCAGAAGTAGGAGGCTGATCGTTAGCTGGGTATTATCTTCTAATATCCAGGCAGAAGAGATGTCTAATTACTACTCAATTACTTTCTCCTACTTAAGGAAATAAGTTAATAAATAAAATATTTATCTTGAAGTTTAGCAATATACAGCTATCTTTTAATTTATGATATACTATAATTATTAAAATATTTTTACCTGGATGTTATATGCAAATAGCTAAGAAATCAGATAGTACAAAAGGGTGTTTATAATAAAATACCACAGGCTCTTACCTGGCTACCCAAGTCTGCTCTCTGAGGGGCAACTACTTTCAATTGTTTTTGTGTTGAATTCTTAGAGTGGTTCCTTCCATATTTCTAAATTATAGGAGTATCACATTAGACGTTACCTGTTAACTTCTGTCAAGGTGGACGATGCTTTAGTTCTATACACCTTCCTGGCCTTTCTTCCTTCCCACAATTTAGTTATATAACTATTTTTTTTATTTCTCTACCTTTAGTAAAAATACATAAACCCCTCTTTTTTGTTTTGTAAACTCTGATTTCTTACTTTGTAAGTTGAGGATATTAAAATCCCTATACTTCTTTCCACCCCTTCTGCTCTCCTTCTATCCCTCAACTGCAATCAGCTATACTTTTTTTTTAACCTTGATAAGATTGATAACATTCTGTTTTGTAACTACTATTAAGTATGCTATTTGTCTATAGCTTTATTCTAAAAGTCAAAAACTAATAAACAAAAGAGATGAATAAATGAAGAAAATACATGTTCTTGAAAAGGAAGACTGAACATCTTTTTTTCCTAAATTTATAAACCCAATGTAATACAATAAAAAATACCACCAGGATTTTTTTTCTTTTTCTGTATCTACACAAGTTGATTATAAAGTCCATTTGGAGGGAGAATAAACAATAATTGATAGAAAACCTTTGAGAACAGTAGTGGGACCAGGGTCTAGACCTACCAGATATTAAGGCATATTAAAAGCTCCTCTGAGCCATAATGAAAACAGGATGGCATTTGCCCATGACTAGACAGACAGAACAATGAAACAAACTTTCTAAAAATGTAGGAATACTCAACTACATATGAAAATTTAGTATATAGGCCGGGCGCAGTGGCTCACGCCTGCAATCCTAGCACTTTGGGAGGCCGAGGTGGGCGGATCACCTGAGGTCAGGAGTTCGAGACCAGCCTGGCCAACATGTTGAAACCCTGTCTCTACTAAAAATAAAAAATCAGCTGGGCATGGTGGCGCACGCCTGTAGTCCCAGCTATCAGGAAGCTGAGACAAGATAATCGCTTGAACCTTGGAGGCGGAGGTTGCAGTGAGCCAAGATTGCACCACTGCACTCCAGCCTGGGCGACAGAGTGAGACTCCATCTCAAACAAACAAAAAAAAAAGGACAGAAAATTTAGTATATGACTAAGGGAAAAGTTCTGTTATTAGGTACATGCACAGTCAAGATTGTTATGTCTTCTTGAGAAATTGATCCTCTTACTATTACAAAATGTTCCTCTTTATCTCTGGCACTACTTCTTGCCTTAAAGTCTACTTTGTCTGATATTAATACAGCCACATCAGATTTTTTATGATTACTGTGTGCATAATATATCTTTTTTCATCCTTTTACTTTTAGCCTATTGGGACTTTGAATTCAAAGTGCATCTGTCCTTGATTTTCTCATTATTTGGGCTAGGAGAGTGTTGAATACAATTTTAGATATTTCTGGTTCACCTTCGAATTTGACTCTGATAAGTGTCCAGAATCCAATCACTATGAGAAGGCATGGAACTACATGATTTCTCTGCTTATTAGCCCCTCCTCTGCTGCTATTTTCTCAGAAAAGCCTGGGGTTTCCTACTTCTAGGAATTTGCCCTACATATACACTAACAAAAATACCAAAAGACGTATGCACAAGATTTTATATTGCAGTACTATTTATAATAGTAAAAGACTAATAACACCCTAAACGTCCATCCATAGGAAACTTGTCTTATTAGCTATGATACATCTACACAACAGAGTACTGTGCAGCTACAAAAAAGTAATTACCTAGGAATGGAATGATTGACTTGTGTGATACATATATATTTAACTTTTAAATAAAATGATATGTCCATACAAGTACTGACACATGAATGTTCATAGCAGCTTCATGTGTTAGAGTCAAAAGCTGGAGACAATCCAAATATCCAAAAATTGGTGAATGAGTAACTAATTGTGGTATATCCATTCAATGTGATACTACTCAGGAATAAAATGAAACAAACTACTGATACATAGATAAATCTTAAAATCATTGTGCTTAGTGAAAGAAGCCATAAATAAAATAACATATTCTATTATTCCATTTACATAAAATTCTAGATTATGAAATTTAATCTATGGTGACAGTAAGCTGATCAGAGATTGGAAATGGGTAGATGGAGAAATAAATTATAAATAAGTGCAAGGAAATTTCTGGAAGTAATAGAAATGTTTGTCATCTTAGTTTTGGTGTATGCACATGTCAAAAGAGATCAAATTGTATACTTTAAATACCTGTAGTTTATTGTCTTTCAGTGATACCTCATTAGACTTGGGCAAAAAATATTTTTAAAGGGAATCTGAATATTTCTACCTGTTGTTATGGAGTGATTTTCAGGATATACTAAATGAAAACACAACATGAAGATAAATACATATAGTATGCCACCATTTATCTAAGAAAGTAAGAGATATTAATATACACAAGTATGTGGGAAGGTGTGCATATATATCTGTATATATACACATACATATGTACATATGCACATACACATATATGTGCAGATATGTGTGTATACGTATACACACACTTATTTGCAGAATAAGAAAAGAACAAACCATGAAAACAAGTTTCTATATAGAGAGAGGAAACAGAGTGGAGCGGGTCATGGGAATAAAAATTCTTAAAATATACCTAATTCTATAGATATGGCCTTTGAAATATATTCTAAAATAATTCTAAAATAAACTCTATATTCTAACATAATTCTAAAATAAAACTAAATTTAAGAAAGCAAAAGTGAAACAAATAAGTCCAGTTGGTAGCATTACCACACAGAGAGAAACTATTTCAAGTAACTGTAAAATACAATAGGCTGGGTGCAGTGACTAACACCTGTAATCCCAGAACTTTGGGAGGCCAAGGCAGGCGGAACGCTTGAGCCTTGGAGTTAAAGACCAGCCTACGCAACATAATGAAACTTCATCTTTATAAAATATAGAAAAAATTAGCCGGGTGTGGTGGCATGTGCCTGTAGTCCCAGCTACTCAGGAGGCTGAGGTGGGAGGATCGTTTGAGTCTGGGGAGGTCAAAGCTGCAGTGAGCTGTAATGGCACCACTGTGCTCCAGCCTGGGCTACAGAGCAAGAACCTGTCACCAAAATAAAATAAAATAAAATAAATATGACAATTTTATCTAGTAGTATATGATCTAAGACAAAAAGGGCTGTCAGAAAAAAAAATCTTAGACTGTTTCAGTTATCATATTTTTTACAGTAATATTGTTTCTGTTATTCTTAAGACTGTGTTTTTATGTAGGATAAGGCAAATAAAAAAGGAATCATATTGGTGTCATTGAGAACTGATATATTCAGCATGAAAGAAAGGAGATAGAGACATAAAATCAAAAGAAGGCAACTAAAAGCCCTGTAGTCTTGACTTTGAATTGAAAGTTATAATTTATCCTAAAGCAAAACAAGGAATCAAAAATATTTCCTAGCTCTTTACATTGAAAAGATTTGGTAGCAACAGCCAAGCTAGTAGCAATGAGGACCCCTGTTCACAGATTGTGGTTTATAAGCACCACTGTGCACTAAAAAGAACTAGGGTACCTTGGAGAAATGGCTGATTCACGATCTGAGGAAGGAAATGTATAAAACAAACTTGGAACATCTTGTCATATCAAAAGCAAGAATATTATGAAACACTACTGAGATCATGTTGAAAAGACCTAGAAGCCAACCTGAAAAGGCTGTCATTGGCCAAGAATGGGGCAATTTAAGTATTAATAAGGATAATAACTGCAATGGATGGAAACACATCATCTACTTTAAAACCATGATTTTATAACACATAGAAAACATTTAAAAATCTTATTAGTCACCTTTGGAAGATGCTAGAGAATCAACTCATTAATGAAAACTGGTAAATTAATGTAAAGAAACAACAGCTGATCCTGTCTTTCCTATTTGATGAGATGTACCTAAGGTTAACCAAATGGTTGATGACAGGAAGTTTATCTTCATAAAGTGTCCCAAATAATAGATGAAGAAAGAATAATAGAATTATAAAAACAATTTATAACTGCTAATGAATTAATGAACCTAAGCAATGGTCATCAGTGGCTGCTAATATCAAAAAAAGAGAATCAACTAGACATCATGAGCCTTCTGATAGAAACACATACCACTGCCTATGAAGCGGATTTGCCAGCAATTGAAAACTGAATCTGGTCAAGCTTCTAGATCTACTTACCAATTTATAGAAAATGCAAAATCCCCACAATGGGGATTTAATTAGAAAAATCCAAACTGCGAGAAACTCAATAGAGAAAACTATTTGGTTTCTACAAAAAAAAATACATAAATAAAAATAAATGCAAAGAAGAAGAAGAAATATCCTATGGATTAAAAGGGACTTAGGGGGCATATCAAGCAATGTATAGAGTTTGAAAAACTATCATTTAGAGCTAAATACTAAACTATTTATGGATTTCATGATATAATGACTTAGAATATATTTCCAAATAATACAGGGAGTGGGGAGTATAAATGAAAGAAAATTGACCATGAGATGGATCAGCATTGAGGCTGGGTAATAGGCATAAGGAGTTCATTGTACTGTACAATATGTTTATATGTGTTCAAAATTTTTCAGAATAAAAAGTGAAAAACAAACTACAAACCACATTTACAGTTTATGACCATGCAAATATTCAATGCAAAGTGGCATAGTGTACTATGGTCCCAAAGTCCCAAACTCTGTGCCTCTCAAAAGACATGTTTCTAACATCAAAGCTAAATACTTATTCCTTTCTTGCAATATTCTAACTGCTAAATATTTTGTTACATTTTGGTGTTTCACATCTGGACTATGCCCTTTTAACACATTTTACCTTTGAGAATAGATTCCTGTTTTCTACTTGAAGCCCACTAACTGCTCATATTTGGATGGCTGCTTTATATTTTTAACTTTAAAATTTGTATGAAGCTTTGTATTTTTCCTGATGTTTCTAGTGACCTTTCCAATTTCTTTTGCATACCTTCAAGTTTATTTTTCCACAGACCTCAAGTATATAGAATCCCTCTGATAATGAGGGACCTCCATCCTAATACCTTCTCTCTCTGCTCCAAACTAGACCATTTTCTTTCTAGATTAGTTATGCCATTATCATCCTGGGACTTTGCTTCTTTGCTCTCCTAAACAGCATTCACTCTTTTTTGGCTTTCATATTATCTTGGTTTTGCTGTGGCTGTTTAAGCCCTTATTTTTCTTGCAGTATGTATTCAAATAATGTACTAAGAAAGGGCATGTGAAAGGCAAATGTCTTGAGGCTTTGCTTGTTTAAAAAAGGTTTTATTTTTGTCTTCACAATTGATTGATAACTTTGCTGGGTATACAATTCCAATTTCAAAATCATTTTTCTCTCAACCCTTTGAAGATACTGCTTCATTTTCTTTTGGCATAATACGTTGCTGATAGCAATACAAATCATGTTCTTTTATAGGATACCTTTTTTTTTCTTCCTGAAAACTCAGAATTTTCTGTGTATCTTTGAAGATCTAAAATTTCCTAATAATGTGCATACTGAAGTATCCTTTTCTTTATAGAAATTTTTATTGTGCTACTTCTTTATAATATTCTCCCCTCCATTGATTTCATTTTCTCTTTCTACAATTACTATTTTTGATCTTCAGATGTTAATATCCATGATTTATGTTTTCTCTTATATTTTTCATATTTTTGTTCAATGTTGTGAAAGATTTTCCTGTCTTTATTTTCTAACTCTTCTAGTTTTTCTGCATGAATTATGTTGTTCTACTCTAAAAAGTTATATTTATCTCTGATTTTACTTTCTCTTATCTTGTTCCTTTAAGAATACAATATCTGAGGCTGGACGCAGTGGCTCACGCCTGTGATCCCAACACTTTGGGAGGCTGAGGCGGGAGGATCGCCTGAGGTCAGGAGTTCCAGACCAGCCTGGCCAACATGGTGAAATCCTGTCTCTACTAAAAATACAAAAAAAATTATCCAGGTGTGGTGGCACATGTCTGTAATCCCAGCTACCCGGGAGGCTGAGGCAGGAGAATTGCTTAAACCTGTGAGGCAGGGGTTGCAGTGAGCTGAGCTCACACCACTGCACTCCAGCCTGGGCAACAGAGTGAGACTCTGTCTCAAAATAATAATAATAATAATACAATATCTTTACTAATATAATCTCCTGAGGATACTACTCAGTTACTTTAATAGTTTTCTATTTTCTGAATTATCTTTCTTAATTCTAGTGTCAAATGTACTTATCTTAAGACTGACATCAGCAAGATGGCACAATAGGACTTTCTAGTGCTCATCCCCTCACAAAAACATCAATTTGAACAACTATTCATGCACAAAAGTATCTTCCTAAGACCTAAGGAATCCAGGTAAGTGACTATAGCACCTAAATGAAGCACAAAGTAAAGACTCATTGATAAGGGTAGGAAGGACAATGCCAAATTATTTTCCAAAATAGCTGGGCCATTTTACATTCCCACCAGCAATGTATGAGAGTTCCAATTGTTCAACATCTTTGCCAGACCTTGGTATCATAAGTTTTTTTTTTTAAGTTAATCTAACAGTAGTATAGTGATATCTTATCATGGATTTAATTTGCATTTCCCTATTACTAATAATATTGAGCAACTCTACATGTGCTATTTGCCATTTATATCTTTTCTTTAGTGAAGTGGTTGTTTAAATCTTGTGCCTCATTTTTAATTGAACTGTGTGTTATCTTATTGTTGAGTTTTGAGAACTTTTTATGTTTTCTGGACACACTCTAAACACCATTTTGAACACTTTTTTCCTTCAAAAGTCCCTTGAAGAAAGTACTATTATTATACCTATTTTATAGATGATGAAATCAAAGAAGAGAAAAGTAACTTATTCAAATCTTGTGACTAGCAAGGAGTGTCAGCACTGGGATTTGAAACCAGGCATTCCAATTCTAGGGCTCTTCCTCTACACCAGGAGTTTGCAAACTTTCTGTAAGGGACCAAACAGTAATAGGTTTTGTGGACCGTAAAGTCTCTCTTACAACTACTCAACTCTACCATTGTCAGCTCAAGGACAGTCATAAACAACACATAAATAAAGTGTTGCTATGTTCCAATAAAACTTTATTTACCTACCTTGAAATTTGAATTTTATGCCATTTTCATATTGTATTGTCAACCCTCAATTTAAACCATGATGCTGTACTGCTTTCCACTTGAACTACTGACATTTTCTATTCATGTGTCCCCAAACACCAAAATGTTAAGTACTTTCTATAAAATATTTATCTTCTTGCTGTAAAATTGTATATTCCTTTTACAGTTATTCATACTGTATATGATACACAATGGCACGTAAGTACTCAGTAAGTATCTGTTGAATTGAATTGAAATAACTGAATTGAATTACTGGCCTATGGTTGAGACAACACATTTCATTCCTGATCCTCTTCTAACTATTTTATATTAATAATTACTGGGTAACTTCTCCACTGTTGTTGTTCTTTATATATCATATTTATTATCCTCCATAATAATAGGTTTAATGATTTCATAACATTTATCTCCCTCCCTGTGAGATTTCCTTGTTACACCGTCTTGAACAGTTTGCAAAGCTTGCTATGATGTTCTTCTAGTTTATATTAAAATATTGAGGGCATGTTACATACCAGGCACATCACAGGTGCTGAAGATTCAATGGCCAATAAGTCAGATTACCTGCCTTTGAAAAGCTCATAACCTAGGAGAGAAATGAGAGAAATAAATATGCCAGTATAGTGCAGTGATATCAGTGTTATGATGGAGGCCGGTACAAGGGGTTATGGGACCATTTAGAAAGCTCCTAGCTTAGGGGAATCATGTTAAATTGACCCTTCCCAAAAGCCTTGCATGTTGGTATTGTAAGCCACAACCTAAGGACGGGGTGAGGGAAATCATTGAAATTGTCTTCGGGTGTTTCTATTCACTTTCCAAATCCTCCTTTCTTTACCAATTTCATGACTTTTAAATGTAAAAAGCTAAAAAAATTTACCTGTGCCCCGGTCCCTTTAATTTCATGCAAGAATCCACATATATCAGAGGCACATTTTTGTTTATTTTGGCTGCATCATTCATTCTCACATGATTCAGAAAGATAGGCAGCTGGTTTGGATCCCCCTGTGAGTTCCCACTCAAATATTGGTTATCTGCTCTGGGAAGAGAGCAGAACTTCCAGTGGCATTGTCAGGTCTACAGCCCAGATCAGCATACATGGCCTCTGGATCTTCCCATTGCCTGTGAATCTTTCCCAATTTGAGTCCTGGTTTGTGGCTTCCTCCTTTTTTTGTTTATGCTATGGTGTTAGCTAGGCTGCATTTCGCCTCATGTAGACCATTTTTAAAAATCAATGGCTGATAATACTGTTATCTGTGGTTATACAGCTGATACCAGCATTAAGGACCAAGGTGTCTGTACTAGTGTTTGTATTGCAGGGGGTGGAGAGGGAACAATACCATGAAAAGCAACAAGTTCCTGTGTGCTGCTATATTTGGATAAGAGAGGAAGAATGAGATGGAGGGACTTGTTACATACACTACCCTTAGATAATTTCCCTTTTTAATAGTCAAAATTATTGTGTGAATATTTCACATATTGACTGTGCCTTTCCTCTGAGAAGCTGGAGAACAAAGCTCCTTCCACAATCCCCTCTGTGCTTTGATTCCAGAGGCCATCTCTTAGTATCACCATCTCTTTGAGGGGCAAACCTCCAAAAGATAGACTGTCCAATAGAAGAGTAAACCTGATAAAAATTCTCTTGTTCTTTGTACTAGAAAATAATTTTAGCATCACACTCTGTCCATCTGGACATCATTAATATTGTCAACCACTCCCTCCAATAGCCTTTAATGTCTAAATAATTACTCCCTGTGGCCACAATCCGACATGATGTCACTCCCCTCCTGATTTGCATTTCATAGATAACAGACAGCTTGGGAATTACAGGAGCCTTTGTGAGCTGTGCTGAAAGCCTAACACTCCCACCATCACCTCAATCACATGATGTCCCCTCCTCTAAATCTGTCACCAAACTGCACAACCTTCCCCCACTCAATTACCCTTTTCCTTCTGTTACATTATCATTGGCTCTGTCTATATGGAGCTCAACATCTTGACGATAACTGGAAACAAAGTTGACTAATCAAGACATTTCAGTGCTTTGCTTAATGTGAATATCCTTGACTGGAATTTTGGCTTTTCATTGCTGAGTGTGAAAATCACCCCTGCCCCCACCCCAGTATATTAATCACTTTTCCACTTTGTAGCCTCTCCCCTTCATACAGCTGCCCTCCCTGGGTAAGCCTAATGCCCAGGCATTAGTGCCAAGTTTGCTTCCCTAGGTCTCCTCAGGATTTCTCTTCCCAGTCATTCTTTTAAACCTTCCCCTCCGGCCTCCCCCAACCCCCCCACCCCCCATATAACCCAGACCTGGACAAGCAGAAATGCTTTTCATGGAGCCAGGTAAGAATGAGGCGAAGGTGTGGGCTATGAAGAAACAAAATGTTGTTCTTTTTTAAAAAATTTACTGGTTTTTGTGTTTTACCTTTCTTTACATTTTTTGTCTTTAATTTCTCCTTTTCTTTCCCATCACCACTCAATTCCCCTTCTTGCTGCCCTCTTAACCACCTCTTGGCTTCCTTATTCCCAGTTAGTTATTTTTCTTTTCCGTGTTTAGGTTTGGTCTTTGTCTACACAATACCAAACATCTGGATCTATAGTAAAAACGTGCTGTCAAATACTCAGATGTTTGGAAACATCTGGGTATTTTGGCACTTAACAGCAGCAACAGCTGGATAATGGAATTAATTTTTCACTTTTCAGTCATCTCTTGACATGGGATGGACAGAGTCTTATCAGCCACAATCTAAACACGGGCCATTATCTGCTAGCAATTCTTTTATCCTCTCACATGGGAAATTATCTCTGTCAATCACTTTGTCAAAGAAAAGGGGAAGGAATGTGTGTGTGTCTTCCTGGGCCCGCAGTACATCCGCCCTCTCTGCCTCAGCTCTTTTCTTACTGAAAGAGCTCCCAGGAACTGACAATTTCTTTCGCCTTTCCCACCCCAGAGGCAAGGAGAAAGAACAAGGCATATGAAACAGTTTTCTCCACTGAAGTCTGGAGAATTTGACAAGAACTTGTTTCTTATTAGAAACGCTCTGTCTGGTTTGAGATCTTGTTTTCCCCTCATTCTCTCCTATAGTCTTTGTTGCTCTATTTATAACAGCAAACAAAATAACGGCAATTTATTATTCCTGTCCACTGCTGTCCACAAAAGGCCGGCGTTATCTGTTGGTGTTTTTCTCAGGTAGCTCAGACTAACAGTGCTGCGCCCCACTGGGGCCTTCGGTGGAGGGACGCTCTCCCGAGACTGCCGCAGACAGCGAGGTGTCATCATTATCGCCGGTTACGTCCGACAGCCTCCGAGTGACTTCCAAGGTCCCGTGGCCGCGATCCCACCTGCGGCGTCCGCGTCCGCCCGCTCTCCCTGAGGTCCGCACCCTGAGAGGAGCGGCGAGCGAGCCAACCCGGGGCAGGGATCACCGTGTCCACAGGCGCCCACTGGTGTGGCGTCCTGAGAGTGCGTGCGTGAGCAAGCGAGCGGCTTATCCTAGACTGAAGACCCAGGGAAACAGATCTGTGTGGAGGATGTTTCTGTTTTCAGCAGAACAGACGCAGCCCCCGAGTCAGTGCCGTCAGAAGACACGTCAGTCAATTCAGTGGAAAACACTTCCAGTGTGAGGCGTTCGCCGGCGCCCCTTAGACGCGGCCCGGTCTGAGGCGCCTGCCGAACGAGGTGGCGCGGCCCGGGAGCTGCGGTCGAAGCCCCTGGGCCTGGCGTGTAGGCTGCGCCGGCCGCGGCGGCCTGGGGGCG
Organism: Gorilla gorilla gorilla; assembly: GCF_029281585.2. NCBI lineage: Eukaryota > Metazoa > Chordata > Mammalia > Primates > Hominidae > Gorilla > Gorilla gorilla. The sequence goes on from NC_073224.2 coordinate 120,227,874, forward strand.
GGGCTCTCCGCTTTCCGCTCGGGCCCGCCTGGCCCCTCCCCCGCCCACCCCGCTCCCGTCCCGCCTCCCCCACCTTCTCCCAGAGGAAGTGACAGACGGGCCTGTAATTTGGTTCCATTCGCTCGACTGGAGCAACACCTGCCCCCCTCCCCTGGGACGCGAGGGTCTCATCCCAAACCAGACAAGAAGCCAAAGACAAATCCCAGCCCACATGCAGATCCGACGCGGAAAGGAGCGCGGCCTGCGAGGCAGACGCTGTCCACCACACACCAAGCCCATCCAGGGACACCCGAACTTCACATTAAACGTCACCCACAACTTTCAGTCTCAGATTTACACTTTTTAAAAAAATCAAGAGTTAGCTACTATTGCAGCAAGTGATAGTTTCTTCCACTCACACCACCTCACAGTAACACCAGGTGCCTGGCGTTAGGCTGTGTTGACAGCGAGGTTAGGAACCAGAGCCAGGTATAAAGAACAAGGCGATGGAGGTGTGCGGCTGCGTAGACGTCTGCCGGCCGAAGATGGGTGTGCGATCCCGGAGGGGATCACTTTCTTTGTGTAAGGCCTTTAGTGCCCATATCTAGCCTAAATTAAGAAGGACACTCATTTCTTTCTCCATTTAGTGGGCATTGTGCAAGGGCACTAACCACTAAGCTTTTCTGAATATTTCCCAAAGTCTAAGCATCCTCGTCAGGATCCTCTGGTGAGAGTGACTCATCGGGATCTCCTCCCCCAGGCTTGATCCAGAGCTTATATAAGGCATGATGTCAGCACAGAGCCTTCTCCAGACACACGCAGAACCAGCCCACACGGAGGCCTCCCTCACCTGCTCCTTTACAGTCCCTCTGAAGTTTCGGACTCTCCGAGTGGCACCAGAGGACAAGTCCACTGAGCAAGGCCCATTTCTAGTCCAGGGCCTACGCCGCTTAAGGGAAAACCTGTTCTCACTTTCAGTTGCTGTCGTGTATTTTTCTTTTCACAACAAAGGAAACGTATTTTTTTTCCTTTTATCAAAGTATTCGCTTTTTAATTGTATTGCCCTAAAGACTCATTTTCCCATTTCAATCCTAACTAGCAATGTGACCTAGGGCATATCACCTAACTTCGTGTCTCAGTGTCTTCATCTATAATTTAGGAATAATAACACCTTCTACTTCACTGAATTTTTAGAGGATTAAATGAGGTAATAATGGACAGTGCCTCGCACAGGGTGAATGCTATGCCTATGCAGTTTTTGCTGATGCTATTAGTCCCTAGGCCGCAGCCCAGGGTAGACAGTGTGGGGTCTATGTGTGGAAGGAGCACAGGATTGGTGTGAAAGGCTTCTAGGTGGCTCTGCCCTGCAGGATGTTGAGACTGTGAGCAAGTCACTTAACCACTCAGGTCAGCTGAGCCCTCTCTACCAGGGGCCTGAGGGACTCACAGACACAGAATATGCAACAGACCTCAAAGAGAGACCCTGGCCTGTTGTAAATGACCCTCAGGCTCCAGGCTGCTGCTGCCAGGGAGGTCTAGGAGGTCCTCACTCCAAAGTTCCCTCCTGACTTTAGTGCCTGACCAATGGCTGAAAGTGTCCACCCGATTTTTATTTAATCTTTAAAATCTGCCTAAATTGGGATCTGGCAGCATATCCACTCTAACATGTTCCAGCAGTCCCTGATAGCTTCCCCTTTACCTGTGGCTGTATTTAGCCAGCCCCCAGCTGTCAGCTACCCCAGTACACCCCGCAGGGCAACTTTGGGCCATGGATAGGCTTCTGTGCTCAATTCTCCATCTCCTACTAACTGGCTGTTGCCTTGAACCAATTACTTAATTCTGTGCCTCAGTTTTTCCACCTGTAAAATAGGGAAAATATAGTACCTAGCCAGTAGCATTGTTAGGAGGATTAATTAAGTTAACTCATGTTAAGTACTTAGAACATGTCTTGTGCTTGTAAAGAGCTCAATAGCACTCACTATATTAGCATTTATGGCAGGAAACCTTTTTAACAATGAATTAAACAGTTTAATTATTCTTGAGATAATGGAGAGAGAAATTGTTGGAATTTCCTGCTTCATTTCAGTAAGTATTTCCAGGTCAGGAGGGAGTTCTTCATCTCCTTGCTGATCATTCCAGCAATATATCAGAAAAAGGGAAGATTTCAGGGGCTTCTTGAATCAGGAGAAAGGTGGTGTGATTGGTAGATATGTATATGGGGGCGGGTCCTCTTAGGATTCCCTGGGGTTAGGATGGAATAACTGAAAATAAAAGGCCACTGGAGTCAGTCTGCCAAGAGGGACAGAGGATCATTGACCAAAGACAAAGAAAAAAACTTTCTCCAGAGATGACTCTGTGGAGCAATACCTGGTGCATTCACAAAAAGTAACCAGGGCTGGAGGTGGTTCTCTGAGTGGCATGAGGTGACTTGTGCTAAAGGGTGGAGCTCTGTGAAAGAGGGTGGTGGCCTTAGTTCAGGTGGCAGTCGACTTCCTGGTGAGTAAAAATCAACTGGCACAAATTTTCTGAGCAACTACATTTTAAAAAACACTCTTATGGAAAACTGTTAAAACATCTCCAAAAGCCAAGAGAATAGTGAAATGGATTCAAATATACACAACACCAATAAGTACATTTCATTTATTTTCTTATCCTTCTTTCTCACTACGCCTTAAGACTTTTTGAAGCAAATCCCAAACATCACATCATTTCATCCATGAAGACATCAGTAAGTATCTCTTAAAAGATAAGGACTCTTTTTTCTTTTAACAACAAATATACCATTATCACAGTAAAACGAACAGTATTTCCTGAAAATCATCTGTGAGCACTTGCATATTTGAGGGGACTTTCACAGCTGATCTAACCCACCTTCCCTGATGACTTTTCCTTCTATCTTAAAAATGTACCCCTTGTCTGGCTGGGCTCGGTGGCTCACGCCTGTAATCCCAGCACTTTGGAAGGCCTAGGTGGGCGGATCACCTGAGGTCAGGAGTTTGAGACCAGCCTGGCCAACATGGCGAAACCCCGTCTCTACTAAAACTACAAAAAATTAGCCGGGCATGGTGGTACATGCCTGTAATCCCAGCTACTCAGGAGGCTGAGCCAGAAGAATTGCCTGAACCTGGGAGGTGGAGGTTGCAGTGAGCCAAGATTACGCACTGCACCACTCCAGCCTGGGCAACAGAGCGAGGCTTGGTCTCAAAAAAAAAAAAAAAAAATTTACCCCTTGTCGTCCTTAACTTTGGCAATTGCTCGTACACACACATTGGATGTGAGTGCCCGCTCATCCCCCTCTGCCTGACCTATCATGGGTGAGCAGCCCTGAAAACTGGCCCTCTGCTTCTAGACCTATCTTTAAAAATTAGGTTTGACAGAGTCTGTGCTCCTGACCAGTCTGCTATAGTGCTTATCACAGCATTCGTGCTATGGGAAAAACCAAGGTAAAAGAGAAAAGGCATAGACTGGGCCTTTATCATGAGTCGAGTGGGGCTTTCAGACCTGTAGATAACTCTACATGTGTGCATGTGTGGTGTATTCCATGGATGACTATTAATTTACCTATGCTTCCTGTCTTAGAAGATGGGGATGATTTCTGGCTGACTGTTGAGTTAGTAATGTATCATATGCAGATGGATATAGTTGGTGGAAACCACAAATCATTAATATATTAAAGAATTAAAACTGATTTTAGCTTATCCTATATTAATTCCTGTGCATATTATAAATACAAAGGTAATGAAAATAGCTCACATTTATTGAGCACTTCCCATGTATTCCTATTCTGATAAGCACTATACATTATCCCATGGAAACCTCATAACATGCATTTGAGATTGGTACATATATTGTCCCATCTTATGGATGAAAATGGAGGCTTGAGGAGATATAGTAACATGTTCAATGTCATACACTTAGAATAATTGGAGCCAGGGCCCGAACTTGGCTCCAGAGTCTTGGGTCTCAAACACAGAGATGGGAGAAACAGGTAAATTCAGTTAAAACAATGTATGTATGTGGGACTCAGAGAACGGAGCAGCTAATGCTTCTGAAAGAAACGGAAAGCTTTGTAACGATATGTGTGGTTACGTGTGGTCTGAGTTGGGTCACAGTGGAATCATCGGAATTTTCTGGGTAAAAAATGAGGTTAGGGGAGAGCATTGTGAGTAAAGGGGAAGTAAATGCAAAGGCCCAGGTCATAAAAGAAAAAGACTTGGCCTCTCTGGGGAAGTGAGGAAACTGAGTTTGCAGGAATATTTAATCTCTGGAGAGTGGCTGAAAATGGCACTAGTGAGGGTCTGGAACAAGACTGTGAAACATTTCTATGCCTAGATTGGGAACTTGAATTTTATTAAAAAATAAAATGGACATTCACAAAGGAGGATGGCACGCTAATTTTTAAAGATAGTTCTAGAAGCAGAGTTGAGAATGGGCTGGAAGGTGCAGAGGAGTGTGGATGGAGCCAGCCTCACCCATGTGGTAGTGAATGACGGTGCCCTGGTGGGGGAGTTTTCACAGGGCCACCATTATCCTATAGTGTTTTCTTGCAAAGTAGAAAAATGCTCCCCTTCCTCCAGATAGTTCAACTTCAAGGCAAGGCACATGCTTGACTTGGCATAGAGAGCACAGGCTTGGTTTTGGCCTCCACTGGTCCCACTGGTTGGGCAGCTGTGTGTACTGCAGACGCAGCATTCCTTAAGCATTACATGAGCTGAAGCTTTCCCTAGGCACATGGATGGAAAGATGCAGTGCAGGCACCAAGGGGAGGGTGTGTGCGTGGCACAGCTACCCCTCTATCAAAGGACAACTCTAGAGGATGATGGGTAGGGGCAGGCACTTTGATAAGCTGATAAACATGGCTTCATGGCCCTAAGCAAGTCATCTAATTTCTTTAAGCCTCAAATTCCTCATCTGTTAAATGGAGACAATAAAAGTACCTACCTCACTGGGTGGTTGTGAGAATTACAGGAGATAACGCATGCAAAGCACTTTAGTAAGCATGTAGTATACACTCAACCCACATTAGCTATTATTTCGACTACTAATACTGATAAATGAGATAGCACATCTAAGTATGGAAAAGGGTATTGGCTGTGCATGCTCTTAAGTTGGCCCTCTTCTCCCCTTAAATTCTCTCCACCCCAAACATCAGCAAGAAAACTGGCAGCCAGAGACAGCAGTGAGGAGAGTTGGATAAATCACAGCATCACAGAGGCTGGCTCTGGCTACTCGCCTTGTCATAGCACTCTGGTGATATGTGTTCATTGGGCAGGGCCACTGGAGGGAGCCCCTGCAAACAGCATTCCTGTGGGAAGTGGGTATTCCCTCCAGAGTCCCCCACTCCCACCCAGTCTCATTTCCTCCTTACCCATTCCTCTCTCCTCAGTCGGCCCTTCCTTTACCATCCCATCCCATCATACACTGCCCCTCCTCTTCCCCTCTCCCTGGAGAGGAAGGTTGTTTTGCCCAATACGTTTACCTTGTTCTCTGGAAGTTTCCGGGCAGTGGTAGAAGTGAGGGGAAGGCCATTTGGGTGGATAAATATTCAGCACAGGCAGCCTTGTCCGCTGGGCCAGCTGGGGCTAGGCTTTCTGGGGAGCAGCAATGGCCTGGCAAGTTGTTGAGTGGCTGTGGGCAAAGAGAAGGTGGTGAAGGGACAGCAGGAAGACATGTGGTTCTGGGTCTGTTTGGTGAAAGACCAAGCTCAGGGTAAAGGATGAGGCTGGGGCCAGCTGTGGAAAGGTAAGTGACCTGCACAGACTGTTTTGGTAGCGTGAGCACTCAGAACATTTTAATAGGATGAGAAAAGAAAAGGCAGTGCCAGTGGCAGCAACTGTATAAGCTGGTCCAGCAGGCCTAAGTCTCTAGGCAGAGGGTACCAATGTATTTCCTCAGAGAGGCTTTCTCCAACAGCCCTCTCTAAAATGCTACCCAGCACCAGCACGTCGAGCCCCCATCCTGTGTTCTTTACCCTGCTTATTTTTCTTCATAGCATTTAGCAATATCTAAAATCAAATATTGGGGGTTTTTTTGCTTCAGTGTACTGCTTTTCTCCAGTAGACTTTGTCTCATGTGTTGCTCTATTTTCAGCATTTAGAACAATGTTTGGCACACAGTGGGTCCTCAATAAACAAAGGTTAAATGTAAGAATGAATGCTCACCATTGTCATTCAAAGAAGAATCGAGACCTCACAGATGGGCGAATAATCACTGTGTCTGCGCTGCGCTCAGAGAATGAGTCAGTCACCCTCTGGTCTAGCAGACTGCCACCATGCTTGTCTCTCTTGGAGGGTGCTCAGCAGCTTTGGATTTGAAATGACATTGCAAAGATCCTCTCCTGAAATCACATGGGTTGCATAGCTAGGAAGGGATGCTGCCCTTTGTCCAAATCCCAAAGGCCCTTTGTCCAAATCCCAAGGGCCTTTTGTCTAGGGGAGTGTATCAGTAGGTTCCTCCTACATGTGAATGGGAGGACTGTGTTGGTCAGTTGGAAGTTGGGCCCCTAAACTGGGAAAGAGAGGCACTTGGAAGGTTTCCAGAGGTTAGAAGTTGACTTCATACCCTTGGCATAGGAGCAGGGCTAATTATTCTCTTGTATAGTAGAGAGGTGCTATAAGAACTTAGGAGTAGTTATCCTTCCACACTGCCTAGAGGTGAGAAGGCCTACAGGCACTCATGTGTTTTGCAGGTCACAGAGTAACCAGTCACTGCTCTAGTGGCCAGGACATTGTCCAGATACAAGGCAACAGAAGGTGCTGTTCTTTTTCACACACTAGGAAGTACTTTCCTACTATACACCTTCATATAAGGGAGAGGATGAGGTCCTACCTAGTAGGTATCTGTGAAGCTGACAAGAAGACACCTGGTGAAAAGTGAAGAATACCAGCAATCCCACAGACATTTTATATGCATAAGGCCAAGCATCCATCTAACTGCATTTACTCTGAAACCAGAGATTTGGTGTGATATAGACTCATACTTCATAATATTCTATATATGCATAAGTACATATAGTTTTTAAGTCATTTATGTCTTCTACTTGTAAGCAATATATTTCGCATTTTTATACTAGCCACAGGTTTTTGCAGATGTCATTCTTCTTATCTCAAGGTTGGTCCAGGGCTCAATTTTTTTTTCTTGTTTGCGGGTGCCCTGTCTTGAATCTGTGTACTGATTAGATGTTTGAGTATTACAATAGTAATACACACCTTGTTCTTAATAAGGGCCATGAGGATTGAGAGTCATCATATCAGGGATCTTCTTCTCACTGCCATTAAATAGCTATGTGTTTTAGTGTAGGTCACTCCTTGGGCCTCAGTTTCCCAACTCTAATTTGAAGAGGCTGGGTTAGAGAGTTACTAAGTTTTCTTTTAGAGGCAAAGAATCCACAATTCAAGTAACATTTTATATAAACACTATACTTCTTTTCCTCATTGTAGAATGATCTATGTCACCGTCATATGTAGGGCATCTATTTATGGGACTGATCCACGTCCAAATTTGAGCATCAAATATTTCACCACATAAATATGTTTATGTTAAGATTTTGTTGTGTTTACCAGTTCCTTTCTAAGGAATTGCATCCATTAAGATATTTCATGCTCAGCTAACATGTTCATTATTTTTAGACAGTGTGCTTAAAATAAAAGAGAGGACTTTATTTGATACCTTTATTTATATGCAAAACAGCGCACCATTCATGAGATATGAAAAACTCGTCAGATAGAAACCAGATTATATCTATTTTCACTACAAAATATTGCATTATATAAAGCAACAGAGACACAAAAAAACCCTGAAAAAGACTAAAATCTTTGGATAGCAGATGTGGTTTTTTTCCCTTGTCTCTAAAATACACTCCTTGTTTTAAGAGTTTCACAGCAGAGAACATGAAACATTTTCAGGTTATAGACTTTCTTTTTGGTGTCACAGAGGAAAGTAGTTCTGAATTCTTTTTTTTTTTTTTTAGGAAAATAACTTAATTTGCTAAATTCATCACACGCACAAACATCACACACACAAAGAAGCTACTCTCCTTATAAACAGCTTGTAAAGGACTTCTCAGACATAACTACAGATAAGAATAATACACTTTTTAAAAAACTATAATAGTGAAGTGCTAGTGTTGCTGATCTCACAACAAAAGAACCTTTCAAGAACAAACATCTTAATATATAAAATATGTTTAGAAACAGGGAGAAGTGGGAAATTTGTTATACAAGTGCAATATAATTAGAGCAGAAAGAAAGACCACAGTATGATCTCAACAAACACATAAAAAGTTAGACATAATTATTCCACAGGAAAAAGTGTAAACACTTGACTATAAATAAATTGGCACAGAGTATCCAAAGTAAAAGTATCACCACTCTGAAAAATAAATGTCTTGAAAAAAATACTCTACTCCTTCTAACATAAATAAAAATAGGTTGTCTTTTTCTAACTGCACCTATGGGTCCACATGTTTAAGGTCACAAATAGATGTTTTTGGATATATAAAGGGGCACTTCGCCTGCAAAAGTAATCAGATATTAAATTTTCCATTTAAATATGGATTTTCCTGTCTACCTTGCTGTCATATCTTGGGGATAAAATATCACCAAGCTCAGATCCTCCCACAGTGTGTCTACTTGTTCTCAATTTGTCTTTTTAAACTTACTAAATATTCAGGGTTTATTTGGATTCTAATATAATCTTTATTTTCACAACAGAAAGGAAAGTTTCCAGTCGCACCTTTCTGCGCCTTCCATCTCTATGGGAGAGATCCCTCCTCTCTCCTCCTTCCCAGTGTTTGGTGATTTGTCCATTAGAAAAATTCCAGATAGCCTAAAATTACGAGCCTGCATACTCTGAACTTCTGCCCTCATTCTTTCAACACATTAAGATTTGTGGCGGATGAATGTAGGAGAACTCAAAGTCTCCAGTGGGTTAAAACCACAACCCTTGGGGAGCCCCAGAAGTGGCTCATCTCGGGTGTCTCCACGAGGTTCTCCTGGCCTGGAAAATCCCCCCTGCGAGCCCCCGGGCTCGCCAAACAACCCCACCTGCCTGCGTCGGAAACCTTCCCTCGTCGCCCTGCTGACCAGAGAGAACAGGTAGCGAGCTTCTTCCCCGGCTGTCTCTCGAGGCGGCCGTCTCGCTGGGCCACCGCAGCCTCCGCCACCCGAGCGACGGCGCCCGCCCGGATCCGTAGCGTTTCGCGGACGCCGGGACAGGCGGCCCCCCGCGGCGCACCCCGCCCTACACGTCCAGGACGTGGTTGAGATAGGAGATGTAGCAGATGGCCAGGCGCAGGATCTCGATCTTGGACAGCTTCTTGTCCGGGGGCAGCGTGGGCAGCAATTTGCGGAGCTCGGCGAAGGCCAAGTTGAAGGCTTCCACGCGGATGCGCTCGCGGGTGGCGTGGGCCGAGCGGTACTTGGCCGTGGCGCGCCGGCGGCGGCGCTTCTCCTCGCGGCTCAGCTGCTGCGGGTGCGGGTAGAGCGCGGCCCGGCTGCCGCCCTTGCCGTCGCCCTCGGCCTCCTCCACCGGCTCCAGGTCCGACACGCTGCCGAGCACCTTGGTGTCCGTGCCGCCCAGGGACTCCGGATCCGAGTGCGCCGAGCTGGGATGGTCCGAATCTGCGGCTTGGTCCGGACTCAGCATCATTTTGGAGGCTGAGGAGGGGTCGGAAAATTAATCAGTAAAAGGAATCAGGGTATTTTGCTGGAAGGATGGCTGCCGAGGCCTACCACGCCGGCCCTCCCAGCGGACGCGCGGCCCGGGCCCCCTTCCCACAGCAGGCCGGCGCGCGACGCGGGAGGGCGCCGATAGGATCTGGCCCGAGGGCGCGAGCCCCGCGCCTCCTCCTGGCGCGGGAGCCGGCGGGGACGCGGTTGACCCAGGCCGCATACTGGACTCGACACCTCGACTTGCAGACGGCCACGGCGGGCCTGTGGCCCTGGGCCTGGGGAACGACCGCAGGCCTGTGGGGTCGCGACTGGGTTTTTGTGCCTCTTCCGGCCAAATGCCAACCGCGCTATTCCTCCTCCCTCCCTTCGTCCCCTTCCCAGACAAACGAGCGATTTCGAACAACGAATACATCTGGGTTTTCACGGGGGCGGGGAAACGCGGAGTGCACTTCTCGCCCCGAGGGCCTCCGGCGAAGCAACCCCGCAGCCGCGGCGCCCGAGGGCCTGGCGCTGGTCTGGGGCTGGGCCGGGGTCGCCTGGCTCTGGGGTGCGGCGGGTCAGGAATCCCCATCCTGGAGCGCAGGCGGAGAGCCAGCGGCTGGGGGCGGGAAGGCTTCTTGGACCCCTCGCGCTTCTCCGAAATCGTAAAGAAATGACTAAACAAACGTGGGGGAGCCTTTAAAAAGAAAATTGACTCCGATGCCCTCGCAGGCTCCCGGAGCACCATCTGTCACGCAGACAGCCACACACATAGGGGACCCAGGGACACGGCGACGTGGGATCAGACAATGCGCCCGGCAGTCTGGCGACCACCTTGCGGGAAAATGCCGGCAGCCGGGCCGCTGAGGGAGGAGAGGATGCAGAGGGAAGGGAAGAGAAGGGAAGGGCCCGGGGCGGGGCAGGCGGGGACTAGCGGGTGCCGCGCCTGTTGTCCCGGCGGGAGCTGCATCTCTGCCGGCAAAGTTCGGGCGCTCCCGGAACCGGAGCTCGGCAGGCTGCAGCTGTCCCCGGGTGGCCTGGCCAAGTCCGGGCATGTCAGTGCTTAGCCTTCCTCTAACTTAACTGTGCCCTCTTGGAAACGCCACCTGGCCAGGCTTCTCCGGGGCGCCTGGAGCACCGGCCCCGACTGTGCGCCTTCTGGGAGGGGGCCGCTCAGAACCGCTGGGCTTCCGGGTAATTCGGGCTTCGAGAAAGGGCGCGGCAGGAGGAGAAAGGCCCCTGCGGGGGCTGCACGCACCGCCCCTGGGCGTCGGGAGTGAGGACCAGGCTGCGAACTCGGGGCCCCGGCGTGGGCAGCCACAGCGACGCTCGGCACGGGAGAAATCCGCGTCGGCGACGTATAGGAGCGTTTGCTTCTAGAGAAACAAAAGCAAGGGGATGGGTGATCGGTTCCCAGCACCGCACTTGTAGAGGAGCGAATTGGGCCAAAACAGCTTTAATTTCCCTGCGAGGAAATCAGGTCCTTTACGGCAAAATAAAAACAAATGCTCCCAGTGAACTGCATGTGACTCCCTACGGGCTTTTCTCGGGTACGTTTATGAGTAGAACAACTTGCACCTACACAGTCAGCTTGAAAGGGCAGAAATAAATAGACGAGTAATGGAAAATCACAATAAGCCACTAAATAGTTGTATTCTGGTAAAAAGTTCCTGGGTTGCCCTCAAAGCATATTAAATTCTCCTCTAGATCTTTAAAAATATTCATAAATAGTATGTCGTGTATGCGTTTTATCTCTTTATGGAATGAACTGCATCTATAGACGCAGTATGAATAATCTAACTTATTTCAAGCTGAAAAAAATTATTTAAAGGAGTCTTACCTTGCAAAAGCCTTTTTGATAATCTGTTCTCCAATCTTTAGAGTTAAAATTCCAAGGAATAGCAAGGGGAGATTCCGGAAAATATTAAAAGCAGCAAATATTTATTACATTCAAAAATGAAAAAGCAGCTGTCATCTCGCTGGTGTCCGCAGCGAGGGACAATAATATCTCAGGATGTAGACGATATGAATGATTGTTCACTTAGTTGGTAGATTTTTTAAAAAACGCTTTTTCCTTTTAATTGTTCTCAAACATTTCAAGAAATTCGTTGATGATTTTTTTAAACGATGTGTTGAAAAGTCTCGTGCCTTTTTTCCTCTTCTAGGTCGCTAAAAATAACAAAAGAGATGCAGAGATAAACACAATCACATCAAAGGGCTGATTCCTCCACTTTCTAATAGCGGAATAATCAATAAGAAAGATGGTTAAGATAAGATTCCGCTCCTGTCGTATGCTTTTCTTTCCCTTAATACGGCTGAGCAGAAACTGGGAAGTGCAGGACAGAGATGTAATCTTGCTCAGAAGTGATTTTTTTTTTTTTTTTGAGATAAGGCTTTGTTCAGCTGATATCTCCCCAGTTCCCAGGAACACAATACTGTAACTAGGAGCTAAGGTTGCCTCTTCCTCTTCCCTCACTTACTTGTATGTTGTATAAATAGACACCTATTTTCCAGTTTCAAAGTCTTTCAAGGTTTGGCTATATCCCCCGTCCCCACCCCCTCTTCTCTTTACCTTGTAGCAAAATATATATAGTCAGTGGCTTGGAGATGCTTGGAGAAAGGTTGGTGAAAAGTGAACGTCTCCTGGAGTAACAGTGACAAGGAAGCAGAGAAAGACGGGAAGAGGGTGGGAGAGCCAGAGCAAAGAGGCAGAGATGCGTGTGTGGCTTCTGGGCTCTCCTGGTACCAATTGATTCAGCCTGGAGATGGTGGAAGAGATAAAGGCTTAGGAAGGGGGATGGAATTTTTTTCCCCTAAATTGATATTTAATGGGGAATCCTATTGGACAGAAACCTGGACATGAGTCACTTAATTGGACTTGACATCTGTCACAGTGTGGGAGTTTTCACAGCCCAAATATTTTAGCAGATCAGATTCCCACTGAATCTGTGCCATAAAATATAACAATTGAAAGCAGTTCATGATAGAAATCTTAGCCTCTAAACAGTATCTAGCCGTAGTCAGGCTATTTCTCTTTTCCAGATTATTGATGAAATATTTAAGTACAAATAAACAATATATTGACTATCAAAAAATTCCCCTGGCATATTACAAAGCCACCACTTTCCCTTAATATTTAGAAAAATATTTGTGTCCGGAACATGGAAATATATACTATATAAGATGCTGCAATAAAGTATTTAGACATGCAACAGCTAACATTTATTAGAGATCATTTACATTTTAAAAGATACTTCAGTAAGGTTTGATTAAGCATATTAACATTTTTGAGAAATGATCTGCTATGAGACTAACTTATCAATAGATGGTAAGAACCTTTCAATAGATTAAGCCATTGGTGGAACTAGAAAGAGAATCCACATATTCACGGACTACGATATGAGATAATTCTACTTTTCTGTATGTTTGTTTTTCTCTCCAGCCACTCATTCATTCAAGCTGAAATATGACATGCTACATGTGTTGATTATTGCGCTTCATTCTTGCCCATCTTAACATGCTAATATATTTAACTGCGTGGCAGTGCTTGTGCTAAGATGTAAACACAAATTACCAGTGTATTCCAGTACATAATGCCTTTGCCTTACATGATCCCATGGCCCTGAATTTATATACCTTATAATAAAAAATAAAATCTAGTTCAATTATTTTGCCACTTTATGAAGATACTCATAGTTAATATCAATAACATATTATTTGTGATTATTTTAGCTTGTTTTGATCATACAAGCTTAAAGAAATAAAAGAGCATTACAGCCTTACTCCCACCCCGCCAGTTCCTAGGGGAACATTTGTGGAGAGAGGAGTCCTCTCTTGTCTTCCTTAATTTTGCCCTAAAAACAGATTTTATCACCAGGGGAGGCACATTGAGCAGCCCACCCCTGGGAGTGACCCTCCGGGTTTTTCCTGGCTTCCACAAGTACTATTTGCCTTTGCCCACATTTTTGCTCGTTTGAGAGATTCCTGGACCAGAATGGGGCAGGGGTCGGGGAAAGGAGGGAGTGCCTCCAACAAATAAGGGCACCAACACTCCCCAGCCTTGCTTCTGCCTAACCCCAGCACAGAGGTATCTTTTAGATATCCCCAGAACATTAAAGTGAAGACGGAAGCCGGTCCCATACAGGTGGCAATGGAAATGGGTGAGTGGATAAACACCCCAAGGTGGTGACGATGAAGGGAGAAGGGAGGTTTTCTCACTCTAGTTAGGAACAGCCAATGCTAAGCATTCACACACAACCAGAAGTGTGCACACAGATGCACACCCACAGATACCTGTACCTCCTCCCCCTTCCCCCGACCCTTAATCATACAAGCTGGCTGGCTCTATTAGACCACCACACATCCAGACTGATGGATTGCAAAAAACTGGTTGGTCTAATCACCATAGCTCTAGAGTGGGCAGCTGCTACAGTGGGAAAGGACCAGCATCTCTGGTTCCCCTGGTGTTGGGGAGTCATGACGGGGTGTGCATATCAGGGCAGGTCCAATTCTGCTATGGTGTATGTGATACCAGACAAATTCCCTTTTATGTTCAGGGTTACTCATTCTATACCAGCAGCCAGCATACACAAAAATTAATGCTTACAGAAGTAAGCCTATATAAACAGGTACACACTCAGATCCATACTTAGTGATGCCTAGCCACACTGTCATAGACACAGACATGGATTCACATTCACACACACACATTCTTTCTTCCAGGAAAGCCTCCCCCTCCCCCACCCCTTTGCCTTTTCTAAGACCTCCCTGGCACAGATGGCCCCTCCTTCTGTGCTCCATAAGCACTCCTTTCATGTCTCCCTTAGAGACTACATATTGTGTACCATGATTCTTGGTTCTTGGTTACCACACTGGTCTCTCTCCCTAGGCTATGATGCTTCCAGGGGAGGTCTGTAGTTTATATCCCCAGCACTAATGTCTGAGCTTGACACATTATAGGTACTCAGTTCATTTATGCTGTGACTCTATGTACAGAGGTACCCCAGATATTAGTAACGTAGAAATGCTTCCACTAAAGGACACCCATGGTTCAGTTCTATCAATTTTCTTTCCTATAAAAATGAGAATAATAATATTGCACTTCTCATTTTACAGGCTTGCTATGAGACCCAATGTATTTGAAAATGTTTGATAAAATACTAAGCACCATACAAATTATGATATTATAGACTATAAGAGTAATATTAAATAATATTATTAAATGAATGGGGAGGTGATAAGTAGTGACTTAAAAAGTCAGGCTTTGTGGCTCTGTCATATGCTAGCTGTGTGAATTTAGTTGTAAGTTACTTAACCTTTTTGGACCTTAGTTTTCTAATCTGTAAAATGAGAATAATCAAAGCATGTTATGTAATGTTATGTCATGTTTTTTTCTGAAGGTGAACAAGATAATCTATGTAAAGTGCTTTAACTAATGCCTAGAACTCATGTTCAGTAAGTGTTGGCTATCATTATTATTGTTATTATTCAGTATAAATACATATTGAGGAACAGATATATATTGACATAGAAAAATAAACATATCCAGATATACTCACCCGTGTGTGTGTGTGTGTGTGTGTGTGTGTGTGTGTGTGTCCATAGCTCTGGTGGCCAAACTACAATGAGCATTTTCCATGTGTCAGACCTAGGTATAGTGACTTTGCTCATATTAACTTATTTAACCTTCACCACAAACCTGTGAGGTAGGTAGGTACTGTTGTCCTGATTTTGTGTATAAGAAAACTAGGACATGGAAAAGATGGTAATCTACTCAAGGTCACATAGCTAATAAATTATGGAGCTAAGATAGAGATTCAGGTGGTCTAAATTCAGAAACTGCACTCTCAGACACAAAGTACTACTGTTTCTGTCATTGTATCCTACACAGATATATTCACACAGAACTATTCACCAAAATGCATATGGCAAGGGAGAAATACACATACACACAAAACTTAGATAAATGGCCACCTTTGCATTCAGGGGTGGTTAGTGAGTGATATGGTTTGGCTGTGTCCCCACCCAAATCTCAACTGGAATTGTACTTGCCATAATTCCCTGGTAGGAGGTAATTGAATGCTATTCTCATGAAAAGAGTAAGTTATCATGAGATCTGATGGTTTTATAGGGAGCTTCCCCCTTTGCTCAGCTCTCATTCTTCTCTCTCCTGCTGCCTTGTAAAGAAGGACATGTTTGCTTCCCCTTCCATCATGATTATAAGTTTCCTGAGGCCTCCTTAGCCCTGAGGAACTGTGAGTCAATTAAACATTTTTTCTTTATAAATTACCCAGTCTCAGGTATGTTCTTATATCAGCATGAGAATGGACTAATACAGTGTCAGTGTAGTTTAAATACTTACTGCACATCTAGTACTTTGCCAGATACTGTTGGACTACAAAGGCTTTGTAATTATTTGTTACTTTCATTAGACATCTGTTTCCAATCTATTTTTTAAAATTTTGTACCCCATAGATAAAAATTTGGGGCATACATACTGAGTATATGTATATTTATATGTATATACCCAATTATAACTACATAATATACTAGTACAGTAGTACATGTATAAGCTTTGTACATGTACTACTGTACTAGTATATTATATAATTATGATATACAAAAGATATGATATGCAAAGATATGATAAAAATATTTATTTTAAAATTTGTATTTATCAATAGATATATTTATAAATTTAAATATTCATATTTATTATTAAATATATGATAAACTTAAAAATAATATTAATAAAATAATTAATTTTATTTATTAACAGCACAAAAACCAATTAACAGCATAAGGTTTTATTGATCATGTATAACTTCTGAGAGCAATAAGCTTAATTTTGTTAAACTCATTGTTTAACCCTTTGAGATAATGATTTGATCATCTGGTTTTAAGATCAATTTATTTAGAATCTGTTTTTTGGCTGATATAGCAGAAAGAGATGTAATACAAAAATTCAGATGTTATCATCACAAAATATGATAAGCATGTGAAGTGATGGATATGTGAATTAGCTTGATTTAATCATTCCACAGTGTAAACATATATCAACACATCACATTGTACATCATAAATGTATACAATTTTTATTTGTCAATTTAAAAAAAAATAAGAAAAAGTGGAAACAACCCAAAGGTCCATCAACTGATGGATGGATAAACAGAATGTGATATAACCATACAATAGACTACTATTCGGCAAGAAAAGAAACAAAGTACTAATACATGTGACAACATGGATGAACCTCAAAAACATTATGCTGAGTGAAAGAAGCCAGACACAAAGACCACATATTGCGTGACTCCATTCATATGGAAAGGTACAGAATGAGCAAATCTATAGAAACAGAGGTAGATTAATGGCTGTGCAGGGATAAGATCGGGTAAAGAAAGGTACCAGGGAGTGATTGCTAATCAGCACAGTTTCATCTTGGGATGATGGAAATATTCTAAAATTAGATTTTGGTGATGATTTCATGACTCTGTAAATATACTAAAAAACATTGAGCTGTGTGCCTTAACTATGGTATGTTAAGTGTATCTCAATAAAGCTTATTACACATTATTCAGAAGACATAATGTGTGATATTTATGTCACTGTAGTGGGTAAAGGGCGTGATGTCTTTTCTCACCCATCATGAGGGTCACAGCTGACACTCCTTTAACAAAAGACAGGTTAACATGAAAAGCATAACATATTTATCTAATCAGAGTTTTACATGACACAGGAGTCTTCAGAATGAAGACCCAAAGATCCAAAGGAAAACTGTCCATTTTTATGCCTAGATTTGATGCAGAGTGGATAGCCGTGCAGAAATGTGACTGGACAAAAAGGGAATGATCTTACAGCAACAGACTGAATGAGGAAACCCAGGAAAGCCTGCCTGTTAAGATTCTACTTGGTCTCTCTGTATGGCATTCCTTTTTCCAGGGATAGGGCAAGACCCCTTTTAGAATGAGGGTCTTATAATCTACTTGCAGACAGAGTAGGTCAGAGAATTTCTTTATGGTCAGCTCTTACACAGAAAAATGGGAGAATGTTAGAATACTATTTCTAGGTTTTATGGCTGGCTTTGGAGAGAGGGGTTCTAGTTTCTATGATCCACCTTGGGGAAGAGAAATTCTAGTTTCTATGGCTTGCCCTTGGGGGAGAAAAGGGAGCAAGGAGAAAGGAGGGCATGAGAAGTTCAGAGAGAGAGTTTGCTTTTAAGGGATTTTCAATCACCTTTTGTTCGAAGTACTCAGCATGCCAAAGTGCCATACTTTGAGTTATCATTTTCTGAGTCCCAACAATTCCTATTTTCACTGTACTTCTCTATTTATTATTTTATCTAGTATATATTTTTATTTATTGTTATTGATTATATCTTAAATGGTGAGGGTTTTTATCATTTTTTATTTGTTTGCTTTCTTTAAAGGAATAGAAGAGACTACCACCAGTTGTAGCAGTACTTTTGAAAACTTACCATCTATGTGACCGGAACCGTGGTAGGAGTGAACACAGTCAGAGGTTAAAGATAGACAATAGTATCCCCTAGTTTGCTCTGTACTTATCTATGGTCCACTTGTGCTGGTGAGCTGATATGTGTGGTGGATAACCATTCCCAATTTTTTAAAATTAAAGTAAAATTTCCAGTTTATTTTACATAAGCCAATATTATCCCATAAGTAATAATTACAGGGGAAAAAACAGAAACTCTTCTGTGACAAAAATATTTTAGCATCTATATAAACACCATAAGTGATAGGACATAATTTGAGAGCTATTTATTTTCACTAAACATATATTAATAAAAGAATGTTTCCAATCCCTCAACCCATTCAGACATATACACATTGTTGTGGGAGATCATTTAGTTTCTTATGAAAGAATAAAATGTGTGCTATAAGAAAAAAAATCAAAAGTCTAACAGAAGTTAATCACTGATTGTGTTAACTAAATTATTATTCTCATTTTTCTTTCTTATCTATGAAATATTCCAAAGTTTTATTGAAATTCGGACAGTAAGTCTCTTTCTAATGCGAATTAGTTTTTCTTTTAACAATGGGTTTAAAATCCATAACACTCTTGATTTGGAAAAATTTTTAACAGCTTAGATATTTATGCTTCCAAGTGTTTGAAGTGTTCAGATATAATAGATTTGAATGTATGTCACATTTTCATTATTTGGGGTAGCAAAAATCACATAACAATGGAAAAATTTCTAAATTAGATCTCTTCAAAATGCCTTCTCCATTGCACAATGTTTTTAAAAGTTACCATTTAATTCATTTAAAAATAGTACTTAAAGAGACACGTTGCGTGTGCATTCATTTTTTTAATCTGCTGGTAGCATACCATTGACATTGTCATAAAAAATAACTTTGGAACACTTATCTTAAAGTTGAGCAACTCTTTAAGTACTCTTTACATACTTTACCACTTGCCAAACAGCACTTTTCGTTGTGGAACAGTAGAATTTTATGGTATTTGCAGTTTCATTTATTGCAAAGATTCTATAATATTTTAAAAGACTCATATTTCTAAAACTAACTACATGGGTACATCTTGCATACTTTGGCTTCAAATTAGGCACATTTCTTGCATAGTAATTACTTGGTGAATAAATTTTGTTTGTGATGGTCTCTCTGACTCCAGGCTGTTTATATTTATTTGAGTTAAAGCAGCCTTTTCCTCAGTAGTTACAATTCCATAATTTTTCCATAAATTATTCTTTTTATTGAAGATCATTTCAGTTGTGAATATATCTGCTCCCATACATTTTTCCATTTATATCCCCTTAAAAAGAGTTCTTCATGTATTTCAAAAGATTCTGAGACAGAATCTATAAAGTACCACAAGTTCAAACATGTTAGAAATAGCTGCTGTTTTTTAATCCACATAAATAGCAAACTTACATAATTACAACACTGCATAAATTGATCTAATAATTGTTTCTTCAAATTTTCAGGAATGTTCAGGAGTGTTTCCCAGGTGTCTATCAATGGAATCTGTCAATATGAGACAGGATTTTAGTTTATCACTTTACTGGTTTCTGAGTATTATTTCAGCTATTTCCCCAACAGTTTGGCTTTTGCTATAAAATAAGAAACTTTAGAAGAGGCTTCTAAACATTTATCTTTATATTTAGTGAAATGTTTTAAAGTACTGGATTGAGTGTGGTATAATTTTACATATCACTGGAAAATTTGAGAGATTTGCTTTCCTATTTTGGATGCCTAATTTTTAAAATCAGTTTGCTGAAGTATAATTTATATACAGTAAAACTAATCCTTCAGAGGTGCCCTGTTTTACAAATTCCACAAACGTATTGAGTGTGTAAGCAACACACTCAAAATATAGAACATTTCCATTACCCTGGCAAGTTCCTGTACCTTTTAGTAGCCAATCCTTTTACCTGCATCCAACCTCAGACAACCACAGATCTGATTTCCATTCCTATAGTTTTGCCTTTTCCAGAATGCCATAAAAATAGAATTGCTTAGTATAGGAAGCATAGGCTTTCAAATCTGGTTTCTTTTACTTAGTACAAAGTTTTTTTTTATTATTCATCCATGTTGTTGCATGTATCAGTACTTTATTCTTTTTTATTACTGAGTAGTATTCCATTGTATAGATGTAGCACAATTTGTTTATTCATTCACAAACTAATAGACATTTGGGTGGTTTCTAGTTTTTGGATATTAAGAATATAGCTAATAAATTTGGTATAACCGTGCATATACAGGTATTATGAGGGCACATGCATTCAGTTCTCCTGGGTAAATAACCAAGAATAAAACTGTTGGATTGTACGGTGAGTGTATGTTTCCTCAGCCCACAGGAAACCACTGTTCTACTTTCTGTTGCTAGACATTATTTGGTGTTTTTAGAATTTTATGTATTGACCATACAATATGTTTTGGCTTTGTCTGCTTTTTTTTAGTCAGTCGTTATGTTGAGATTCATCCATGTTGTTATGTATTAGTTAGCTGTTCTTTTTTATTGCTACATAGTATTCATTTATCCTTCCCAGAGCTCTTCAGTCGATTGTGTAGATCCAAATTTCTATGTGGTAACGTAATCCTTCTGCCTGAAGAACTTTAATGATTATTACAAAGCAAGTAAGCTGTCAGTGAATTTTCTCACCTATTGTTTTTATGAAAATGTCTTTGCTTTCCTTTTCAAAAACTTTTCTTTGTGTATAGAACTCTAAGTTGACAGTGGTTTTTATTTTTTCTTCAGTACTTTAAAAATGTTGCTTCATTTCTTTTTTGGCTTGTATAGTTTCTGATGAAAAGTCTACACTAAGTAGTCTCTTTGTTTTGCTGTATATAATGTGTTCCTCACCCTTTTTCCCCAGCTGCCTTCAAAATTTTCTCTTTATTTTAGATTTTTAGCAGGTTGATTATGATGTATCTAGGCATGTGTAAGGTTTTCTTTGTTTGTTTGTTTGGTGTATATCCTTTTTGGGTTGTTTGAGCTTGGATCTGTGATTTACTGTCATTCACTATTTTTGGAAAATTCTTGGCCATTCATTATGTCTCCAAATATCTCTTCTTCCCCATTTTCTTTCTCTTATCCTTTTGGGACTCCAGTTATATGTACATTATTATGTTTGATATAATTCCACATCTCTTGAATGCCCTGTTCTGATTTTATTCTCCCACTCTTCTTCTTTCTTTCTGTATTTTTGTTTGGGTAATTTCTGTTGACAGATCTTCCAGTTAATTGATTCTTTCTAGCTGGGTTCATACTTCTACTAAGGAGTATGTTGAAAGCATTTTTTATCTCCACTATTAGTTTTGTTTTTGTTTTTGTTTGTTTGGTTTTTGTTTTTGCTTTTGTTTTTTTCTGAGATGGAGTTTCGCTCTTGTTACCCAGGAGGGAGTGCAATGGCGTGATTCGGCTCACTGCAACCTCTGCCTCCCAGATTCAAGCACCTGTGCCTCAGCCTCCCAGGTAGCTGGGATTACAGTCACCCACCACCACACCTGGCTAATTTTTGTATTTTTAGTAGAGAAGGGGTTTCACCATGTTGGCCAGGCTGGTCTCGAACTTCTGACCTCAGATGATCCACCTGCCTCAGCCTCCCAAAGTGCTGGGATTATAGGCATGAGCCACCGTGCCTGGCCAATACTAGGTTTTAATTTCTAGCAGTACACAGATGTTGAAACTAGCATGCAGGAACTTTACAATAACTATGATTAATATGTGAAAGGATATAGTAGAAAAGGTAGCATGTATGAAAGATGGGGAATTTCAGAAGAAAGATGTCTTCTTCTGAAAAAGATGGGAGAAATTCCCTATCTTTTATATGTGCTTCTTCTTCTGAAAAAGATGGGAGAAATTCCTTATCTTTTATACATCTTTCTTCTTCTGAAAAAGATGGGAGAAATTCCCTATCTTTTATATGTGCTTCTTCTTCTGAAAAAGATGGGAGAAATTCCTTATCTTTTATACATCTTTCTTCTTCTCAACAAGATGGGAGAAATTCCCCATCTTTTATACATGCCACCTTTTCTACTATATCCTTTCACATATTAATCATAGTTATTTTAAAGTTCCTGTATGCTAGTTTCAACATCTGGGTATTGGATGTTGACTTCATTTTTTCTTGATAGTAGGTAGTGTGTGTGTGTGTGTGTGTGTGTATGTGTATGTCTGTGTGTGTGTGTGATGTAATTTTTGAGTGAATGCCAGACTTTGCATGAACAGTAGAGACTGGGGTAAATATTGTTAAAATATTGTTAACAGTGGAAAATGAGAATGACTCTTCTTGTATAAGGCCATTAATGTGGAGAATTGACTCGATCTGTCAGGAGTTGAGCTGGGTTTAGGTTTTGTTGTTGCTATGGTTACCATCAGTGCACCACAGGCTTCTAATTCTTCCATCGGTGGGCCGCCTTTGCCTTGTGCCTAGAGTGGACACTGGTACGCCAGAGTCTTCTCTCAGGTTTATTGTTCTACCATCAGCTTTCAGCTTTCCTGAATGCCTGTACCACAGGGAAAATCTCTCACCATGGATTTTCCCCATCCTCAGTCTTAGACTACTGTTGCTTGTTACTTTTTGCCAGGTTTGTGTTCAGGGTAAATGGATTTATCTGTTGTTCTACTCCAGTCTATGTCTTAGGGAGGGCCTCTGAAATTGGGCTTCTCTCTGCATTCCTGTCACTCCATCTTGTGGCAGCCAAATTCTGCTTTGTATTAATAATAGTTGATCTTGAACAAGAGTTTTCTTCACCTTTCCTAGTGGTAGAAAACCTCTGCCTTATATCAGTTTGAGATATTAGGTCCAAGATGATTTTGTGTATCTCCCCAGAGATAGCCTTTTCTTATACCCCTAACCCCTCTCCATAATGCATCTTTTCCTGGGCTTTGGGCAACAGTCTTTGCTGCCACTCTTCCAGAAGTTTAAAGCTTTTGATTCACATGAGAAAAGAGTCTGGGGAGGGAAGTGTATGGTGTTTTGTGTCTGGCCACACAGACCTACCAGTTACTTTCTGTATACCTGCTACACCCATGGTCTTTTCTTCCTGATTTAATTGATACACAATAACCCTACATATTCATTGGGTACATGTGATATTTTGATACATGCATATAATGTGTAATGATCAAGTCAGGGTGTTTAAAATATCCATCACTTCGAATATTTATCATTTTTTGTGTTGGGAAAATTTCAAATCTTCTCTGGTAGATGTTTTGAAATAGACAATAAGTTATTAGTAACTATAGTCACCCCACTGTGCTATCAAATGCTAGAACTTATTCCTTCTCTCTAACTGTATGTTTTTATCCATTAACCAACCTCTTTTCATACCTCTACCTTTTCCCAGCCTCTGGTAACCATCATTCTAATCTCTACCTCCATGAGATCAACTTTTAGTTCCCACATATGCAGTGAGAACATGCAATAACTGTCTTTCTGTGCCTGGTTTATTTCTCTTAACATAGTGTCCTCCAGTTCCATCTGTGTTACTGCAAATTACAGGCCTTTATTCTTTTTATGGCTGAATAGTATTCCATTGTATATATACCGTATTTTCTTTATTTATTCATGGACACTTAGGTCGATTCTGTATCTTGGCTATTCTGAATAGTGCTGAAATAAACATGGAGGTGCAGGTATTCCTTTGATATACTGATTTCTTTTCCTTTGAATACATTCCCAGTAGTGGGATTACTGGATCATATGGTACTTCAATTTTTAATTTTTTGAGAAACCTCTATGCTGTTTTCCATAATGGCTGTACTAATTGACATTTTCACCAACAGCGTATGAGTCCCTTTTTTCCACATCATCATCAGCACTTGTTATTTTTTGTCTTTTTGACAATAACCGTTCTAACTGGGGTGAGATGATATCTGATTGTGGTTTTGATTTGCATTTCCCTAATGATTAGCAACGTTGAACATTTTTTCACGTCTGTAGGCCATTTATATGTCTTCTTATGAGAAATGTCTATTCACATCTGTTGCCCACTTTTTAATGGGATTACTGGCTTTTGTTTTGTTTTGTTTTGTTGCTGTTGAGTTGAGTTCCTTGTATAGTCTAGATATCAGTTCTTTGTCAGATGAATAGTTTGCAAATATTTTCTCCCATTGTACAAGTTGTCTCTTTATCAATTGTTTCTTTTGCAGTGCAGAACCTTTTTAGCTTAATATAGTCTTATCTGTCTGTTTTTGTTTTTGTTGCCCGTGCTTTTAAAGTCTTAGTTACAGCAGGGCATGGTGGCTCATGCCTGTAATCCTAGTGGCTCAGGAGGCTGAGGTGGGAAGATCACTTGAGGACAGGAGTTTGAGACCAGCCTGTGCAATATAGTGAGACCCTGTCTCTACAAAAAAAAAAAAAAAAAAAAATTAGCTGAGCATGGTGTTGTGCACCTGTAGTCTCATCTACTCAAGAGTCTGAGGTGGAAGGATCACACAAGCCCAGGAGCTTAAGGCTGCAGTGAGCCATGATCATGCCACTGCACTCCAACCTAGACAACAGAGGAGACCCCAGATCTACAAAATTTAATAAATTAAAAAATAAAGGCTCATCCATAAAATCTTCACGTAGTCCAATGTCCTACAGAAGTTCCCCTATGTTTTCTTTTGGATCTTATCTTTAAGTCTTTAATCCATTTTAAGTTGACTTTTGTATATGGTGAGAGACAAGGGTCTAGTTTCATCCTTCTGCATGTGGATATCCAGTTTCCCCAGCACCATTTATTGAAGAAGGTGTTCTTTCCCCAGTGTATGCTCATGGCACTTTAGTCAAAAATCAATTGGCTGTAAATATGTGGATTTATTTCTGGGTTCTCTGTTCTGTTCCCTTGGCCTATGTATCGATTTTTATACTAATACTATGCTGTTTGGGTTACTATAGCTTTGTAGTATATTTTGAAGTAAGGTAGTATGATGCTTCCAGCTTTGTTCTTTTTGCTTAGGATTGCTTTGGCTATTTGAGGTCTTTTGTGGTTCCATACAAATTTTAGAATTCTTTTCTATTTATGTGAAGAATGTCACTGGTATTTTGATAGGGAATGCATTACATCTATAGATTGTTTTGTGTAGTATGGCCATTTTAACAATAGTAATTCTTCTGATCCATGAGCATGGGATGTCTTTCCATTTGTTTGTGTCCTCTTCAATCTCTTTCATCAGTGGTTTTTGTTGTAGAGGTCTTTCATTAAATTCATTCCTGGGTATTTTATTTTTTGTAGCTATCGTAAGTGGGATTGCTTTTTTGATTTCCTTTTCGGCTAGTTTGTTATTGGTGTATAGAAACACTACTGATTTTTGTATGTTGATTTTGTATCCTACAATTTTACTGAATCTGTTTATCACTTCTAAGAGTTTTTTGGTGGATTCTTCAGGTTTTTCGTGATATAAGATTATGTAATTTGCAAAGGAAGATGACTTCCTCTTTTCTAACTTAGATGCCTTTTATTTTTCTGTTTTTTGATTGGTCTAGCTAGGGCTTCCAGTACTATGTTGAATAAGAGTGGTGAAAGGTGTACATCCTTGTTTTGTTCCAGTTCTTAGAGAATAGGCTTTTAGCTTTTCCTCATTTAATGTAATGTTAGGTGTAGGTTTGTCATATATGGCCTTATTATGTTGAAGTATGTTCCATCAGTGCCTAATTTGTTGAGAGTTTTTAACCATGAAGACATGTTGAATATTATAAAATGATTTTTTGCATCTATTGAGATTATCATATGGTTTTTGTCTTTTATTCTGTTGATGTGATGTATCACATTTATTGACTTGCCTGTATTAAAACATCTTTGCATCCCTGAGATAAATCCTACTTGATTATGATGTCTTATATTTTTGATGTGTCGTTTGATTTGTTTTGCTAGTATTTTATTAAGGAGTTTTGCATCTATGGAATATTGGTCTGTTTCCTTTTTTTTTTTAACTGCACACATACATGGAAATTAAACAACGTGCTCCTAAATGACAATTGGGTCCATAAAGATATTCAGAAGGAAATAAAAAAATTTCTTGAAGCAAATGAAAATGGAAACACAATTTACCAAAACCAGTGTGTTTCATACCACTGGTTTTTGTTGTTGTTGCTATTGTTGTATCCTTTTCTGGTTTTGATATCAGGGTAATGCTGTCCTTGTAGAATGATTTAGAAAGAATTCCCTCCTCTATTTTTGCAACAATTTGAGAATTGGCATTAGTTCTTTACAGGTTTGGTAGTAAAGCCATCCAGTCCTGGTCTTCCCTTTACTGAAAAACCTTTTATTACTGATTCAATCTCATTATCCATTATTGTTCTTTTCAGGTTTTTTATTTCTTCCTTGTTCAATCTTGGTGGGTTGTGTTTGCCCAAGAACTTATTCATATTCTTTAGGTTTTGCAGTTTGTTAGCCACATCATTGGTCATTGTTTGTAATAGTTGTCAGTGATCTTTGTATTGTTGTGGTAACAGTTGTAAGGTCTTCTGGTTTCTGATTGTGTTTGTTTGGGTCTTCTCTCTTTTTTTCTTAGTCTAGCTAGCAGTTTATGAATTTTGTTTATCTTTTCAAAAGCCAACTTTTTGTTTAGTTGATTCTTTTTTCTTTTTTTTGTCCCTATTCATTTTGTTCTGCTCTGATCTTTATCTTTTCTTTACTTTTACTAATTTTGAGTCTGGTTTGCTCTTGCTTTTCTAGTTTATTGAGGTGCATAATTGGTTATTTAAAATCTTTCTACTTTTCTGGTGTAGGCATTTATTGCTATAAACTTCTCTCTTAGCAATGCTTTGCAGTATCCCATTGGCTTTGGTAAGTTGTGTTTTCTTTTTTTTTTTTTTCCCCCAAGAGAATTAAATGGATTATTGATTACACATGACAATGGATGATACACAAGCTTTATTCCCATCTATAATTTTATCTGGTACCATTATTCAATTTAGATATACTGCGTAGGATGTGCCAACAAACTTTTTTTTTTTTTTTTTTTTGAGACAGAGTCTCGCTCTGTCGCCCAGGCTGGAGTGCAGTGGCGCCATCTCGGCTCACTGCAACCTCTGCCTCCTGGGTTCACGCCATTCTCCTGCCTCAGCCTCCCAAGTAGCTGGGACTACAGGCACCCACCACCACGCCTGGCTAATTTTTTGTATTTTTAATAGAGACAGTGTTTCACAATGTATGCCAGGATAGTCTCGATCTCCTGACCTGGTGATCCGCCCGCCTCGGCCTCCCAAAGTGCTGGGATTACAGGCCTGACCCACCGCGCCCAGCCCCCAACGATCATTTTTATAACCAATAATTCCATGATTTTGCTTGGGCAATCCCTTTTAATGGTGAACTTCAGGTCACAACAGTAACTGTCAGTTCAACTACACCAAGGTTTCTGAAGACAGTGGCTTCTTCACCCAAGCAGGTTGTATATAAATTCCAAATAGAACCTGGCATCACCCTGAAGGAATTCTAACTTCACACTGTTGGGGAAATTTACCAAGATGGCTTCAGAGTAGACTAACTTAGCATATTTTTTTAAAAGACACATTTATTCAGCATCACAATCAGACCATTACATTTAGCAATCAACAGCATGGGTGGAAAAGAAAAAAAAAAAACTGGCTGGGTGTGGTGGCTCATGCCTGTAATCCCAGCACTTTGGGAGGCCGAGGCAGGCGGATCACGAGGTCAGGAGATCGAAACCATCCTGGCTAACATGGTGAAACCCTGTCTCTACTAAAAATACAAAAAATTAGCCCGGCGTAGTGACTGGCGCCTGTAGTCCCAGCTACTTGGGAGGCTGAGGCAGGAGAATGGTGTGAACCCAGGAGGCGGAGGTTGCAGTGAGCTGAGATCGAGCCACTGCACTCCAGCCTGGGCAACACAGTGAGACTCCGTCTCAAAAGAAAAAAAACTACATTAAAACCCTTTGTTGGGATGCTTTACACTTTCCGCAGAACAGAAACTAAAATAACCTGTTATACAATTAGTCACAAATACAGTCCTCCTCAAGTTTTTTTGCCCATACACATGAGTATTTGTCTCAAACATGTCTTCTTTATAGTAGCTAGGCCCTGCCACCACTGTGCTTGGCTGAGTTCACAAATCTTTTGTAACCTGTAGCTTCCCTGTCACTTCCCTGGCTCTCCTCTCCTGCTAAGATTTGTTTCCTGGCAGTAATTAAAATCTTCCGCCACTGCCATAGCTCTGCTGCTACTGGAACCACCGTAGCCACCTTGGTTTCATGGTTTGGCAAAGTATTGTCCTCCACCACCATAGGGGCCAGAGTTTCTGCCTCCAAAGTCTCCTGCCTTCATGGGTCCAAAATTTGAAGACTGATTGTTGTAACTGCCAAAATCATTACAGCTTCCACCACTTCCAAAATTGCTTCCATCATTACCAAATCCATTATAGCCATCTCCACAACCATTGAAGTTTCCTCCATGACCAAAGTTGTCATTCCAAAAACTACCTCCATGACCACCACCAAAGTTTCCAGAACCACTTTGACCTCTTTGGCTGGATGAAGCACTAGACATCTCTTGCTTTGACAGGGCTTTTCTAACTTCACAGTTGTGGCCATTCACAGTATAGCATTTCTGAATGACAGTCTTATCCACGGAGTCATAGTCGTCAAAGGTTACAAAGGCAAAGCCCCTCTTCTTGCCACTGCCTCAGTCAGTCATTATTTCAATCAGTTCCATTTTTCCACACAGTTCAAAATAATCTCTTAGGTGATGTTCTTCAGTGTCTTCTTTAATACCACCAACAAATATCTTTTTCACAGTTAAGTGGGCACCTGGTCTTTGAGAATCTTCTCTTGAGACAGCTCTCTTTGGTTCCACAACTCTTCCGTCGACCTCGTCTGGCCTCGCATTCATGGCTGCATCCACCTCCTCCACAGTGATATATGTGACAAAGCCAAAGCCCCTGGAGAGCTTGGTGTTTGGATCTCTCATTAACACTCAGCCCGTGAATTCCCCATTGCTCAAAATGGCTCCTCAGGCTCTCGTTGGTTGTTTCAAAACTCAATCCTCCAATGAAGAGCTTCCTCAGCTGTTAGGGCTCTTTAGGAGACTCTGACTTAGACATGACGGCAGGGGGATGAGAGACTTTACAATGCTTCCTCGGCGGCATCCGTGGGCAGAAAGGACATGTTTCCATTTTCATTTGCTTCATGAAATTTTTTTATTTCCTTCTGAATATCTTTATTGACCCAATTGTTAGGAGCATGTTGTTTAATTTCCATGTATTTGTACAGTTTCCAAAGTTCCTCTTGTTATTGATTTTCAGTTTTATTCCATTGTGAGCTGAGAAGATACTTGTTATGATTTTGATTTTTAAAAGTTTGTTAAGACTTGTCTTGTGGTCTAATATATGGTCTATCCTGGAGAATGTTCCATGTGTTGATGAGTAGGATGTGCATTCTGCAGCTGTTGGATGAAATGTCTTGTAAATGCCTGTTAGGTTCAGTTAGTCTCTAGTGCATATTGAGTATGATGTTTCTTTGCTGGTTTTCTGTCTAGATCTGTGCAATGATGAAAGTGAGATGTTGAAGTCCTCAACTATTAGTATATTGGAGTCTCCCTCTTTAGCTGTAACAATATTGGTTTTATATACCTGGGTACTCCAGTGTTAGGTATTTACAATTGCTATATCCTCTTGCTTAATTGATCCCTTTATCATTTTATAATGACCTTTTTTGCCCCTGTTTATGTTTTTTGACTTTAAGTCTATTTTGTCTGATATAAGTATAGCTACAGAAGCATATTTTTGGCTTCTGTTTGTGTGGAATATTTTTTCTATTCCTTTTCTTTCAATCTATGTGTGTCTTTACAAGTGAAGTAAGTTTTTTAGGCAGACTATAATTGTGTCTTTTTTTTTTTTTTTGATCTATGCAGCCAGTCTATAGCTTTTAATTGAGGAATTTAAGCTGTTTACATTGAAGGTTGTTTTTGATAGGTGACGACATGTTATTATCATCTCGTTCATTGTTTTCTGATTGTTTTGTATTTTTTGTTTTATTGTTCACGTCTACAGTTTGGTCTGTTTTGTGGTAATAACAGTTGACTCCTTTTTTCTCATTTGTGTGTCTGCTTTATCAATGAGTTTTATTTTTTGTGTGTTTTCATATATATGTAGATACAGTTCTTTTGCTTCCAGATGTAGGATTTCCTTAAGCTCCTCATCATTTATTTTGTTGAATTTGTCATTCAGATCATGAATTCTTTCCTTGATTTCTTTGTACCATTCATTTGGGTTGTCCTATCTCACTGACTTTTTCTAATGTCATTATTTTGAAGTTTTTTCCAGGCATTTCATAGATTTCCTTTTCTTTGGGCTCTGTTACTGGTAATTATAATGTTCCTTTGGAGATGTCATGTTTTCTTGCTTTTTCATGTTTTTGTGTCCTTACCTTAATATCTACACATCTATTGTAACAGTCGCTTCTTCCAGTTTTATCGGTTGGCTTTTGCAGTGAAATATTTTTCCTGTAGATGTTTCTGTAGTGTTGGTTGGAAAAGGCATTTTGGCATTGATTCTTGGTGGGGGTAGTAGCGTAGCCTTTGTATGATTTCTTCAGCTGTAATCAGCTCATCAGTGGCATCTGTGAGTTCCTCAGTGGCTTAGGCTGCAGTTGTTAGTGGAGGCTGTGATGACACTTTGCTGATGATGCGAATGCCAGATGGGCCAGTCCTCGGGCAACAGTGGTGATGGTGGTGGTGGTGTGCTAAGCATGCCAGTCCTCAGGTGCCAAAGTAGTATATGTGGGCACCAGCAGTGACAAGTTCAGGAGGGCAGAGCCTTGGGCCCCTAGATGCTGTGCGTGGTGCCGGCAGTGGCAGGTCCTGAAGGGCAGGTCCTCTGGTCCCCAGACAGCATGTGTGATGTTGGTGGTGGCAGTAGCAGTGGCAGACCAACCCTCAGAACACCAAGCAGTGCACACAGGCACCAGCAGTGGTGGTGGCAGGCTGGGTGTGCTGGACCACAGTCTCCTGGGTGGTACATGTGGGCAGGGGCTGGTAGCAGCAATGTCAGTGTAGACAGGCAAGTCCCCCTGCTTTTAGGAGGTGCATATGGGCACAAGCAGCATGTGGGGTGGTCCTGTCCTTATAGTGCTAGACAGCATTCACATACACTAGTGGCAGCACACAGGGTGGGCCTATACCCAAACCCCTGCACAGTGGGTGCAGGCCCATGCACTGTCTTTTTCATGAGCACTCAGTAGAGTCCACAGATAGGAGTTTGTGAATGAATATTAACTCCCTTTTGGTGCCCTCACTATTCTAGACTGGCACACTAACCCACACTTAGCCTTTGGAAGCTCCTTTAAAATGTGACTGGTTTCTTCTTCCCCACTTGTATTGTGGCCTACAGCTTTTTCTCATGTGGTTTGCTATAGGTGAGAGAGTTTGTGTCTTTTATCTCTCCTTAGAAGGGTTTATCTCTCTTTCAAACTCAGATAACTCTATTTTCCTCAGTTTTCTGATTGGTTCAATAAAGTTATGATTTTGCTTTTTTCTGGACTTTTCTCATTGTTGTGATGAGAACAATAGTCTTTGCAGCTTTTTAACACAAAGCAGAAGTGAAAATTCATGCTTAATTTTTAAAATTTTTATGATGATGATGACATCGAACTATTAGTAAGTGTATCTCAAGGTAAAAGGTGTTCTTAGGTTGAGTTTCCTAATTAATTAATATTCTAGATCATTTAAAATTTTGGACAAGTTCTTGTTAGATCTGTTTAGACAAACTTTTTTTTTATTGAAATATGGCTGAAATGTTCATTATTAAGAGTGGAGAGAATGTCAGCTGACACTTTCTTGTTTGCTTGTGCTTGCATTATTAGTATTACCTTTAAGTGATGGTATCTTTAAAAGAATTATTTTTTTAGGCCACTAGTCTCTTTGTGAGGGCTAATTTTCTTAAAGCTAGATAATAGCAAACCTCTTAACCAAGCACACTCAAACTGCAATACATCACATTACACTGAAAGTGATTAAATGGCAGAGGTTTGTACTGTCAGCCCCTATGAGTTTGAGAACTCCCACTCTGCCTCAAAGATCCTTTTGTATTATACATGATATATGACTGTATGACATAGTTACCAACTGAGGGAATCAGGATCAATCCACATATTAAATATTTATAAAGCTTAATTTCTTTCCTTAGATAGAAAGTTTGCTAGACTATTAGAAACATTAGACTATTAGAAACAAAAATTAGAAATATTAGGAATTCTAATATTTTCTCACTTTAATAGATCTTCTTAGATACTCCCTGGCTTGCATATCCCCGACTTAAGCGATGCTGCACTCGTGTATATGCTTCTATAGAGTAGAACTTCTGTCTCAATCGCTGTTTGTTCCTCCCAATGCCTTGTATAGGCCTCACACTTTATACGATGGCAATGCATACTTACTTGATGCATAAATGAACACATGGTCCCTGACATCAGGAAGCCTTGTCATTCACCAAATGGATCCGGTCAATTATGACGAACATGTGAAAAAAATAGAAACCTATCTAAGATAATGTATTATAACTAAATTGTACCATACTGATGACATCCATTTGATTTTTAAAAAGGCAGTTAAATACAAATTGATATCTTGGAGAAAAGTACATAGAAGAAGTCCACTTGGGCTGAGCCTTGACATTGGGGAGCATTGCAGTAGTCAGAAATAAAAATGTCCTTTTCCATCAAAGAGAACAACACAAGCAAAGTAGAGCATAAGCAGGGTCTGGAGAGTTCAGATCATAAGGAGTGGGAGCAGCCGTCCCTGCAATTTGACCACACCAGCAGCATGGGAGTTGGGAGGGCTGAGGAATTTATTCAGGCAGAGACACACTCACTGGCCCTAACTGTGATTGTCACTTCTGGTCTTCAGTGCCTTCTAGCTGGTTCAGCAGAAGCCAATGCACTGGAGCAGCCACAGAACCACAGAAGCCCAAGCAGAAATGGATATCGCCATGGCCTCTTCTCCCTCCATATCACTCCCTGCTGCATGAATTTGTCCTTGCTTAGCTTGCTTACCTTAAAAAACAAATATTTACTTAGTGATTAAAATGAGGCAAGTACTATACAAGACATCAAAGTTATGAAGAATAAGATGTAATTCTTGCCTTTAAGGAACTTAGTCTTATGAGAGAGACATTGACATAAAGTGAATATTTAAAATGTCATGCACTAAGTACCAACATAGAGTTTACACAACACATTACAGGAGATCAGAGGAGGGATAAGTAATCCAGTTCTGGGGGAAAGGGAGGTGGGATGAAGAGAAATTGTGCAATAGAGATAATTTCTTAGAGAAAGGAACAAGAAAGCTGAGTCTTCAGGGTTGAGTAAGAGTTATTTAGGTAATGAGGGAATAAGAGAGCTACTTGAAGCAGAAGAAAAATAAATGCTACTAGATTAAGAAGTATTAATAAAAGGCAGGTAGCAGAGAAAAATTAGTCTAGAGAGTTAAGCAGTGACCTGTGCATTGAAGTATCTTTTAACAACATGTTAAAACAACTGTAGTGATTTAGCTGAGAGATGATAGTGACTTGAGTTAGGGTAGAGAAGAGGGGACAGATACAAAAATATAGCAATGGTGACAGCAGCACATGACTACTTGGATATGAAACCACGTGAATCTGAAATCTCTACCTTGAAACAAGTTGGAAATAATCAAAAGAAGAAAAGATTTATAGGTAGACAATGTGTTTGGTTTTCAAGATAATGAGTTTAAGGGACCAGTGGGACACCCAGGCGAAAGTTTCCATCAGGCAGTCGGACCACAAAGCCCGGATATGAGGTGAGTAGGCTGGGCTGGAAATAATTCTCAATACACGTGTGATAGCTGAAACCATGAGATGTGGATGAGATCATCTCCAGAACCCTGTGCACGGTTAAAAGCAGTAGGGCAAGTACAACTGGATAAATGAGCCATATTCCAGTGAGTGACCCGGGAATCCTGCCAAGACCCAAGGACATATCCCTGAAAGACCCACAACATTTAAAATAGGCTCGGAGGACAAAAGTCCACAAAAAATCAGCAAAGGAAGTTTCGAGAAAAATAAAGAGCATGAGAGGGTGGGATCACAGAAGCCAAGATGGTAAAACATTGTAAAAAGGATGGAGTAGGCCAGGCATGGTGGCTTGCACCTGTAATCCTACTCAGGAGGCCAAGGTGGGAGGATCTTTTGAGCCCAGGAGCTCAAGGCTTCAGTGAGCCAAGATTGCACCACTGCACTCCAGCTTGGGTGACAGAGGGAGACTGCGTCTCTGAAAAAAACACAAAAAACAAAAAGGAGGAGAGAGTGATCCTGGTGTCAAGTGTAGCAGAGACTTTCAGAAAGAGAAGAATGTTCCTTGAGTTTAGCAGTGTCAAGATGACCAGCAATCTCAGTGGTGGAAGCAGGATCTGGAGTCTCTCAGGTCTGGGCTGAGGAAAGGAAGAAGGATCCCAACAACTCTCAGGCATCGAGTCTGCTCTGAGATGCAGGAGAAAGTTTGGCAGGAGAGTGGGAAGGAGAGGCAGGGCTGTGTCCAGACAGCGGGGCTGCTCCAGTGAGCTCTCCCTGCCCCATGGGAAGGGCGACCAGAGAGAACTGTGGTGACACTGAGGACGTCAGGGAGCAGTCAGGCTGGGAGCTGGACTGGCTGTCCACATGGAAACTGATGTCACTAGAAAATGAACAGGGATACTGGGAGGCTGGTCAGTTTTCAGTGAGTTTGGGGAAGGACAGGAAGTCAGTAAGTGATGGAGATGAAAAGGGTGGAAGATGGCAGAGCACTGTGACACCCACCTGAGAGAAGCCAGGATATTTACCTGAGAGTAGAAGGAAGTAGTCTGGAGCAGCCTTGGGAAATGAGGACAGGTAAAGGTTTGGGGATGTGGAGAATAAGCAGTCTCCCTAAGGGAGGGCCCCAGGGGAAGACCTCAGTGTCCTCAAGGAAGAGACAGATTTTCCTTAAGGCCATGAAAACTGGGACATGAACTTTCATATGCCTACCATGAGCAAGAGTTTCTCAGGACACTCAGTGAAAAGGTCTGAGAATCTAAGAGGAGAAAGCACAGAGCAGTTTGGGAAGAGTGTGGGAGAGGCTGCAACAGGAAGATGGCTAGGAGCTGAAGCTGGGGGCAGGATGCTGGGGTCAGTGGTCCAAGCGACTCGGCTGGACAAAGAGCTGCTTTTGTGAGTGAGGAAGTGATCCGAGGTCCCTAAGGTGGGACCAGAGGCCTCGCCAAGCCAGGGAGTGGGAGTCTGTGGCTGGGGAAGCTCCACATGTCTGGAGCACAGGCTTCAGCTGCAGACCCAGGGCCATAGGAACTGAGGCTATTGAAAGAGGCCAGGAGGATGACTACATGCTGCTATCCTAGCCCCCAGGCCTTCTCAGCCTCCACGGTGCCACACTGATTTTTCTTTTTACCTGTTCCCCGACCCTCAGCATATCCCCAGCCTGGGGCCATGGCACTTTGTAACACTGGCACTACCTAGGGAAAAAAGAGTGTCTATGTAAGCCCATTTTCCGGATGATAGAAACTCAGTCTTTTGAGAATCAATTTCATATTTTAAAATTTTTTGATAGAAATTGGCCAAGTTGGCCAGGCAGAGTGTCTCACTCCTGTAATCCCAGCAATTTGGGAGGCTGAGACAGGGGGATCAATTTGAGGTGAGGAGTTCGAGACCAGCCTGGCCAACATGGTGAAAACCTGTGTCTACAAAAATAACAAAATTAGCCAGGTGTGGTGGTACATGCTTGTAGTCCCAGCTACTTGGGAGGCCTGGGTGGGAGGATTGCTTGAGCCTGAGAGGCAGAGGTTGAAGTGAGCCAAGATCACACCACTGCACTCCAGCCTGGGTAATAGAGTGAGACTCTGTCTCAAAAAAGAGAGAAAGAGAAAGAGAAGAAGGAAGGAAGGAAGGAAGGAAGGAGAAAGAAAGAAAAGAAAGAAAGAAAGAAAGAAAGAAAGAAAGAAAGAAAGAAAGAAAGAAAGAAAGAAAGAAAAGAAAGGAAGGAAGGAAATTTTTTTTAAATCATCAATTCTGACAAAAATGTTTTTAATGGGCATTGTTTGTGAAAGGACAATTTTAAATACGATTTTTTTTTTTTTTTTTGGTAATGATTAAGGGGCCTTGTGTCTGTTTTGAAAAGACGTAGCACATAAATAAGTGAATGATGGTGACTATGGTCATCATTATTGACGTCAGTTACATGTCCTGTTATAATATGTTGATGCTCAGGGTCTTTTGAGACAGACTAGTAGCAGCCTCTATGCTGTGGTTACTAAGCAGTCCCTAAAAACCGGCTCTTGGACCACTTTGTTGTTGTCGTCATTGTTCTGTTGCCTCCTTGACTGCACTCATTACTTCCCTGCTTCTTCTAATGGTTGCCTCATTCTTCACAGCATTGTTTAGGTAAAGTCCTGAAAGTAATTCTGCCTCTCTAATGGGATCACCCACTTAGACTTTGTGACTGCTGTTTGCTGTTCAGAGAACTTTGTGCTTTCTTCCAGAATTGGAAGCTTGGCCCACGTTGCCGGATTTTATTTATTTACTTAAAAAAATATTGACTACTTACCTGCCAGATTCTGAGTGAGGAACTAGGGGCATACAGGAAAACACAATATTTGCCATCATGAAGCTTATAGTTTAGAGGCGGAAACAGAAACAGACAATAAACCAACAAACAAAAATTATAAGTTGAGAAAAAATAAATGAAAGAAGCAAACAGAATGACAAAATAGAGAATATCAGTCTTTCTTTGGGTGGTGTGTGATGGAAGGAGGGGTTAATTTAGATTGAGTGGCCATAGAAGGCCTCTTTCAGAAGCTGTATTTAGGATAAGCCCTGAAGGATGAAGGGAGTCTGCCAGGCAGAGTTGGAGCAAGAGTGACCCCAGAGAGAAGACTGTAAATGCATGGCCCAGAGGAAGGAAGGACCTTAGTGCTTATGAGGGACTGAAAGGAAATCAGCCTGGCTAGAACATGGTGTGTGAGAAGAAAAGAGATACTGTAAGTGAGTGACAAGAGGACAGGCCAGGTGATGCTGGGTGGTGGACACCATGGCATGTACTATTCAGAGTTTGGATTTAATTCTGAGTTTAGTTCGAAGTCACTGAAGGTATGTGAGCTTGAAAGTGACATGATTTGGTTTTGTTTACAAGATCATTTCAACTGCTATGCAGGGAACAGATTGGAAAAAGGGAAGTGGAGGTAAAGAGGTCAGATAATGGGTGTTGCAACACTCCAGGTGAGAGATGATGGTGGACTATGTAAGTTTTATGCATCAACAAGCAGGCATCACTCATGTCTCTTTTTAACTTCTTTTTAGTTTTTTAACTTTTTATTGTGAATCAGTTTCAGACTTACCAAAAATATAAAAATAGCACAAAGAATTTCTTTATACCCTTTACACAGCAGCCCCATGTATTAACATCTTCCATAACCAC
Organism: Gorilla gorilla gorilla; assembly: GCF_029281585.2. Taxonomy (NCBI): domain Eukaryota; kingdom Metazoa; phylum Chordata; class Mammalia; order Primates; family Hominidae; genus Gorilla; species Gorilla gorilla. Next base: position 120,265,379 of record NC_073224.2, read on the forward strand.
AATTATGAAACCCAAGAATTTAACATTGATACAGTAGTATTAACTGAGCTACAGTGCTTATTCATAAACTGCCAATTTTCTTTTTTGTTGTGTAGGATCTGATCCAGGATTACACATTGTCATGTCATCTTACTCTCTCCAATCCACAGTGGTTCTTCACTTTCTTTGTTTTTCACAGTCTTGACAATTGGAAGAATATTGACCAGCTGTTTTGCTCACCACCCCTCAATTTGTGTTTGCCCGCTGTTCCCAGTGATTATATTCAAGTTACACAAGAATGATACTAGGCTCTTTTTACTGCATCATATCAGGAGGCCCATGATAACTACTTGTTGTATCACTGGTGATGCTAACTTAGTCACTTGGTTAAAAAGGTACCTGCCGGTTTTCTCCATTGTAAAGTTATTACATTTTCTTTTGTAATTATTAAGTGTCTTATGGGGAGATACAGTGAGACTATGCAAATATCCTGTTTCTCCTCAAGCCTTTTCCTTCCAATTTGTGTATACATTGATGATTCTTGCCTACAGCAATTATTACTGTAGTGTATATGTTGCGGGGTTAGGGGTTAATTTAGATTGAGTGGTCACAGTAGGGGTTAATTTTGACCGAGTGCCAAATGTATAAAGAATCATGAAATATATTTCCTAAATGTCTAGTAGAGATTTTCTGTTTTATAACTTGGCCTAGTTGTAATTACAACATTTACTAGTTGGAATTCTATGGTAAGAAAGTGTTTTTTCCTTATTTATTTATTCATTCAAGTATGTATTTATATAAGTACGGATTCATGGATATTTGTTTTATTCTATGGGTTATATCCATTCTATCACTATTGGTTTTGTTGCTTAGATTTTCCAGATTTGGCCACTGGGGACAACCTCAAGCTGGTTCTTATGTCTTTTCAACACGTTCTTATCATTTTTTGAGCATTATCTTACCTTCTTCAACCTTAAGTGTTCCAGGCTTATCTTGTACTTTCCCAGCCCAAGCCATGAAATCAGTCATTTCTCCAAGGATCCCTGGTTCTGTTCTTGGAGAATGAATTTTAGAAACAAAGATCTGGGCTCTGGGTACGTTCACTGTTTCTTAGTTTTCTTGGTGGACAGAATTTGAAAATATAAGTATGAATATACACACATAATAATCATGTATCTCTCTCTATATATATATATTAAAAACTGGTTCATTCCAACCTTCTCTCTTTCCTTATTTGTAATTCCTTTCTCTGACAGCAAGAAACCTGACTCACATTAGTCACTATAAACTTGTTAATTTGCTGAGTCCTAGAATACACACAAATATTGCCAAGTCATACCCTTGTGGAAAAAAAAAAACTTACTAACTAGACTACAGTATCTGTGTAGAGTTTTTTTTTTCTTTAGCCTGATAGTATTTGTGATGGTCAGTTTTATGTGGCAACTTGGCTAAGTTACAGTCCTCATTTATTCAAGAAATCAAACCTGTAAAGGGATTTTGTAGATGGATTTAAAGTCTGTAATCAGTTTATTTTAAGTAACGGAGATTATCCCAGATAATCTGGGTAGACCTGACTCAATCAATCGAAAGGCCTTAAGAGTGAAACTGAGGCTTCCCTAAAGAAGAAGAAATTCTGCCTGTAAATAGCAGCTTCAGCTCACACCCTAGTGTTCCAGCCTGCCCTCCTGATAGCCTGCCCTGTGAATTTCTAACTTGCCTAGACAGCCCCTACAACGTTGCAAGCCCATTCCTTACAGTAAATCCTTTAGTATATATGTCCTTTTGATCTGTTTCTCTGGGTGAATCCTGACTGATGTATTAGCCAAACAAAATAATGTTTTCTGCTTTCCAAAATCACTTAGTTTTCACCCAATCCCTTCAGTGTAATTATATTACTCATTTGTAATTCAGTTAGGTTCATTTGTTAGTGTTTGGGTTCCATTTTGGCTTCCCCTATATTGTGGCTGATTTTAATTATTTATCTAATTTTTGAGTATATTAAAATCATGGGTTTAAAGATCAGAACTAGACAAAAATGTGTACCCAGAAAAGTCACTCATCCTTCATCCCTTCTGCTTCATTCCCATCCCTTTATTCTATCTACTCTATTTCCATCCACTTTCTGTAAGTAATCAGTCCCAATAGTTTCTGGTATACACTTTCTCTATTTCTTTCATTTGACACAAATGAGCAGATATATGTATATTTCTTATGTTCTCTTCTTACATAAAAGAGCATAATATAGATGCCTTTTTCTTAACAATATATCCTGGAAATCACTCTACTCCAGTTCATAAGCTCCTCTTCATTCTTTTCTATAGTTGCATAGTACTCCATTATGTGGATGCCCCATAGTTTACTCAACCAGTCTCCGGTGAAGGGGCATTTAGGTCGTTTCCAGTATCTTGCAATTATAAGCAATATCTTAAGCAATGTCAAGTTAAAAAAATAAAATGGTGCTCTCATTTCATACTTTTCTGAGTTGGTTTATAAATCTTGATGTCCAGAGAGGGAAAATGTTGAAAGGCGTAGAAGCCATTGGGGAATGGGCAGCAGTGTGCAATTCAAACTCAGCGATGGAAAAGCCACACTTTGGGGAAAATCGCCCTGCATTACGGTGGGAACAGCAATGAAAGGAAAGGCAGATGAACTGGAATATATTCTTTTAGTCAGTGGTCCATCAGGAGAATATATACTCTAAGGGAAGTACAAGTTAATCCTTTAGGGTACAGAAAGAAAATATTCATGCCAGGCGCAGTGGCTCACGCCTGTAATCCCAGCACTTTGGAGGCCCAGGTCAGGAGTTCGAGACCAGCCTGGCCAACATGGTGAAACCCTGTCTCTACTAAAAATACAAGAATTATCCAGGCATGGTGACATGTGCCTGTAATCCTAGCTACTTGGGAGCTTGAGGCAGGAGAATCGCTTGAACCTGGGAGGCAGAGGTTACAGTGAGCCGAGATCGCACAATTGCACTCCAGCCTGGGTGACGAGGGAAACTCTGTCTCAAAAAAAAAAGAAAATATTCAAACTTTATTTTATATTTAAGTTTTAGCTAAAAGTGAGATGTGTTACTATTATTTAATACACAGGTTGACAGTGATGACCTCACTGTACCAGTGTCTGTTGGTCACAAGCCACGTGTATACTCTGCAGCAAGGATGGGCTGGCAGTGAAAACCTCATGTGTCATTTTGCTTTCAGCGAATTGTAATGTACCATAGTCTAAGTGCTATAGGATGTCACTGGTATGGCTAGATTTATTAAAGCAAGACTTAAAACATGGAAGAATCTTTACAATGCATTTTTAATGACATAAGGAGTGACTATGAACATCTTTTTTATCTCAGAGAAATTTACTGATGAATGCATAAAAAATTACTTTGAAGAGCTGTTAACTTAGAGATGGAATTTAACATTCTTCTATTACAAAAAAGGAAGTGCTCCAAAGTTACCGACCTTTCTCTAATAACATATGACATTAAGTTGTTCATAATCAAGTATATATTTTATATTTTCAAAAAACCCCACAACCTGCTTCTTCAAAGTAACAAAGAATGAGAAGGTAACAATATTTCAAAAGAAATTAATGCTTTGAGAAATCATTTAGAAGGATAGAAACATGATTTGGTCATCAGAAAAAAAAATGTGTGTCATCTATTTTTAAAAATACCCTTATATCTGTGCCCTTAAAATAATTTAGAAATAATTTTTTAGTCTCCTTAAAATTTTTCCAAAACAAAGGCTTTTAATGAGTTTTAAACCCAGATGTTTTAAAGTTAAAAGTCAATGTTTTCTGATTAGTTTGCAAGAAAAAGTGGTCAGAGCTGGGGAAAACAGAACTTTACTGGCCAAATTTCAGTGAAAACCGGCATGTGCAGGCAAGGATACACCTCTTCCATTTGGATTAGACATATTGCAAGATATCTTCTCATTTATAGCACTCTTTAAAACCAAGAATCTGGATAGACTAAGCTGGGAACCAGAACTTTGGATTGTTAATCACAATTAAGCCAAGATTTAAAAAATTTAACTAGGCATATTCAATCACATTACTCTGTCATTTGTTAACATTAATTTTAGTAAGATTAAAAAGGGATTTTAAGGGTGGGAGCAGTGGCTGAAGACTCTAATCCCAGCACTTGGGAGACGAAGGCGGGTGGATCACTTGAGGTCGGGAGTTCAAGACCAGCCTGGCTAACATAGTGAAGCCCCATCTCTACTAAAAATACAAAAAGTAGCCAGGTGTGGTGGTGGCATGCACCTGTAGTCCCAGTTAGTTGGGAAGCTAAGGCAGGAGAATCGCTTGAACTCAGGAGGCAGAGGTTGTAGTAAGCTGCGATGGTGCCACTACTCTCTGCCTGGGTGACAAAGTGAGATTGTCTCAAAAATAAAAATAAATAAAAAGATATTTTAAACAATTATTAAACAAAAAGAATATTATTTTAAAACATGATTTATTTACTATTTACATATTCCCTTTTCAGGAATATGGATGCCTTATAATACATATAATGTTTCAGTATGTTAGTACTTATGTGTAAATTATAAATAAATAAGCGTGTGCTGAGGGAGTGTGTTCAATTTTTAACTGATTTTGGTATGTGACCAAGATGTCTGAAAAACACCTTCTAAAGATTCTATTTTGCAAATGACCTTTTCACCATTAATACCTGGCTAGCAGACTTTTAAAAATTATTTCATTTCCTGATTTTCAGAGTAATAGGTTTGTGTTCTATCTACCTCTAAAGGTGACTTTTATTATATATATATAATGAGATTTTATTTGCTTTCTCCCTCTTTCTATGTGCATGTATCCATACAAACATACACATGTATACACATATGCATATAATCTTTTTTAACTATTGAGAATGAGTAGCAGATTGTTTTCCTTTATTCCTAAATATTTCCATATATATTTCCTAAGAACAAGGACATAGCCATAGTACAGTTATCAAATCAGAGAAGTTAATGTTGATTTTGACAGCAGAATTTAAAGATCTTGACTTAATCTGATCAGATAATAAACTTAAAACTGAAGAAAAAACTAAGAATAAGTCCAATGTATTTACCTGAATTGTCTCATCTGTGATATAGAAACTAACACCTGCTGGGCTGGGTGCGATGGCTCATGCCTGTAATCCCAGCACTTTGGGAGGCCAAGGTGAGTGGATCACGAGGTCAAGAGTTTGAGACCAGCCTGGCCAACATGGTGAAACCCCGTCTCTACTAAGAATATGAAAATTAACTGGGCGTAGAGGTGCATGCCTGTAATCCCAGCCACTAGGGAGGCTGAGGCAGGAGAATTGCTTGAGTCCAGGAGGCGGAGGTTGCAGTGAGCAGAGATCACGCCACTGCACTCCAGACTGGGCGACAGAGCAAAGACTCTGTCTCAAAAAAAAAAAAAAAAAAAGAAAGAAACTAACACCTGCTTTACATACTCAACAAAAGTGCTATGAACATTAAGGAAATGCTGAAAGTCTTTGGAAAACAAAAATGTTGCGTAAGTTAAATATTGTCATAATCATTTTCTATAAATTTTATTGTTGATGTGTAAGAAGGTGGTTGCTCTTAAATATAATTATTTTAAGCATTGTTTTAAAGTGTTAGGCTATTTTAATTTTAAAAACATACATATATGTGTGTGTACACATATATGTGTGTGTGTTCATATATATGTATATATATGTATCTCCACTAATTAAATTTACTACTACACCAGGAATAAAAGTCTTAACATATGCATAATATAAATCTACAGTTATGACTAGGAGCCCAGCAACAAAATACCATGCAAGGCAAAAGGTAGAACGATGAGGATGAAGCATTGCCATTGTGAGTGTGTGGACAGACAGCTGTTCCTGCCTTACCGTGTTAACCAAAAGAGACTGTACCTGGTTCACAGCTAGTGCAATTTACTGTTAATTACCAATACCTTGCAGATTAGCAGAAGTTAGGTGAGACGGGGTGGAAAACAGCCATGTCATCTTAATGGCGCTATTATCAAGAGTCCCCAAGAAACCAGAAACTCAGAAGAAAACAGGAGCGGAAATGGAGAGTAACTACAGAAGTTTGTTTTGAACTTGATTCTCAGGTGGTAGGAGCATCAAGGAAGCATTCTGGAGTGTGTTCACTTGGTCTCTCTTTCTCTCAGATGTGCCGTAAATGCCACTAATCTCTCTGGAGAAGACAAAGGGCTTGAGGAAAAACTTATTGCTGCCTTTAGCAGAGAGGACAAAAGGATTCCAGGAAAAATAACCTAGAATGTAGTAAAAGTCGGGGGAAGTTTTTACGAAGGCAGGGTAACATCTTAACAGTTGTATGGCTTAGAGTCAAAAGTAAAGGAAGAAGCTTTTCAGCCTTGGAGCTGGCTCCCCCAGCCCTGATGACCCTCCTGCTTAGGATGAATCCAGATCTTCTGAGGAAAAAGCACCAGCACTGCCCTCAAGAATAATCAAGAGAATATCCAGGTATTGACAGGTGTAAGAAATCCTGACCTGGACATCAGGCAGAGCAATGACTGGAAAATGGTTCCCTCCTTCCTGAATCGGATGAAGGAACCCACCCAAATCTCCCAAGGCAGATCAGGGTTTCTCATTTCTGCTTCCACTTGAGGTTTGTAATTTTGGAACAGATGAGAGGAGAGAAGAAATGAGCAGCTGGCTACATAGATGGTATCCAAAAACAGGATTTGGTCTTCTAAACAGGGCTGATGATATTAGAATGACAGGCTTCTGGCAAGAAGAAGAAGGCGTCTCTCAAAAACCAGGATAAACATGTTCGGCAAGAAGCTGTATGATCTGACAAAGAGGACTTCAAAATGAAATTTAGGGCAAGGGGCAGGGAAATGTGCTTATATAATGCTCTGAAGATACTGCCATTCACATTCAGGTCTGCTCTCTGCCATTCTCCCCCTGCTCCGTGCCTGGGAAGTTCACAGTACAGATTGCGTCATGGGGCTCCCATCCCTTTTCTTTGGCTTGTACCAATGAGAGCCACCATGGAGAAACTCTGGGTTCAAGTAACCACACCTTCCTCTTTCCCCTTCAGACCAAGGAGTTGTAACAACTCTGTGTGGTTGCCACTAAAGCTACTACATTATCCAGCCTCAGTTTCCCCTAATCATCTCTACACTTGTAAGTAAGATCTTTAAAAACTGCTTCTCAAATTGCCCTCACGTATACCAGCTGTTTCTTCCATGACTCTAACATACAGTTATCTATATGGAGGATGGTGAGTGCAAGGGAAAAGAAGGAAGTGTTTGGGAGGAAGTTTCTGGTGATTTTCTATAACAAGGTGAAAAGGAAACGAGACAGGAGTTGTGCCAGTTGTTGGCAGGAGCACTGATATCTGTGGCTACAGAAGACTGCACGGCCATGAATGCATTTGGATGATGAAATGAAGCAGAACTTTTAATTCAGCTTGTTAAATACAACCCAAGCAGTGAAGCTTGTCACTGCAGGGCAGGAGTTCAAAAGAAACTGATGAATCCTAGGGTTTTGGAATAGCATCAGCTGTCAGAAAGGTGGACACCTATCTTAGTATCCATTTGACTGAGGATGGACTCAGCTAATGAATGAGGAGGGAGAAGGGAGGCATGAAAGTATGGGACTGTCTATACTAGCGCTTCTCAACTAGGGGCAGTTGTACCCCTCATGAAACATGTGGCAATGTCTGGAGATGTTTTTGGTTATCACTGTTACCAGAAAGGGGTCCTGATCCAGACCCCAAGAGAGGGTTATTGGACCTTGCACAAGAAAGAATTCAGGGCGAGTCCACAGAGTGAAGTGAAAGCAAGGTTTATTAAGAAAGTAAAAGAATAAAAGAATGGCAGACTGGGCACTGTGGCTCACGCCTGTAATCCCAGCACTTTGGGAGGCCGAGGTGGGTGGATCACCTGAGGTCAGGAGTTTGAGACCAGCCTGGCCAACGTGGTGAAACCCTATCTCTACTAAAAATATGAAAATTAGATGGCCGCAGTGGTGCACACCTGTAATCCCAGCTACTTGGGAGGCCGAGGCAGGAGGAGAATCACTTTAACCCAGGAAACAGAGGTTGCGGTGAGCCGAGATCACACCACTGCACTCCAGCCTGGGCAACAGAGCAAGACTCCATTTCAAAAAAAAAAAAAAATGGCTACTCTGTAGGCAGAGCAGCAGCATGGGCTGCTCAACTGAGTATACTTACAGTTTCTTCTTTATTGTATGCTAAGCAAGGGGTGGATTATTCATGAGTTTTTCAGGAAAGTGGTGGGCAATTCCCAGAACTGGGGGTTCCTCCCCTTTTTAGACCATATAGGGTAACTCTGGATGTTGCCATGACGTTTGTAAACTGTCATGGTGCTGATGAAAGTGTCTTTTAACATGCTAATGTATTAGAATTAGCATATAATGAGCAATGAGAAAGACCAGCAGTCACTTTCTTTGGGATCTTGGTTTTGGTGAGTTTTTGCCAGCTTCTTTCTTGCTGTTTTATCAGCAAGGTCCTTATGACCTGTATTTTGTGCCAACCTCCTATCTCATGCTGTGACTAAGAATGCCTAACCTACTGGGAATGCACCCCAGCAGGTCTCAGCCTTATTTCACCCAGCCCCTATTCAAGATGGAGTCGCTCTGGCTCAAGCACCTCTGACATCATGACTGGTTGGAGATGAAGATGCTTCTGGCATCTAGTGGGTTGACGCTAGGAAGGCTGATAAACGTCCTAAAATGCAGAAGACAGCCCCAAAGAACCTTTCAGCCCCAAATGTCAATAGTGTGGAAGTTGAGAAGCCCTGATCTACGGCCTGGCTAGGCAAGTGGAAGCTGTGGACCATGTGTCTATTATAATGGTTAAGAATGCAGTCTCCGTAATTAGCTAGACCTGAGTTTGAATTCCAGCTAGTGATGTTGGGCAAGTAATCTAACCTTTCTAGGCTTCAGTTTCGTGTTCTTTTCAGCTTTCAAGCAAGATCTATTGAACACCCCCTTATGCCACGTCACACTATGTGGTCAGCAAGTACAAATGATCACAGTAACATTTAAGTTAGCTAGAACTCCCAGGAAACAGGACATTCTGAGTCATGGACATTTCCGGTTGAAAACTAGTGTTCATTCCTGTCTCATAATATATGTAGAAACAATTTTCTTGCTCCTATTCTGTTATTGTTACATATTATGGCTTTTATAAAATTTACTGGATCCTGGGAAACAATTTTCACGTTCCCAGTAGCTGAGGCAGCCACTATTGACTGACCATTCAACAGCCAGAGCCTTTTTGTGAGAGTGATTTCTTTGTGTTTTTTAATTTATTATTTTAAAATTAATATTATTTTAATAGAAAGATAATTGTATATGTTTATGGGGTATAATGTGATGTTTTGATATACAATGTGGGATGATTAAATCAATCTAATTAACATATCTATTACCTGACATTATTTTTCATGGTGAGACATTTGAAATTTATTCTCTTAGCAAGTTTGAAATAAACAATATATTGTTAGCTGTAGTCACCCTGCTCTGCAATAGATCTCACAGACTTATTGTCTCTGACGTTAACCAGCATCTCCCTATTTCCTCCCAGCTTCAGTTTCTTATCTTTAAAATGGGGAAAATAACGAGACCCACCTCACAGAGCTGTGGAGCTTATATGCATATAAATTGTTTAGCACAGTGCTTGGCACATAGTTAAGTTCTCAAGAAATGGTTACTCCTATTATGGTAATTGTTACCTTCCCAGTACACATTATAATTCCATTAAAACTAATTTATGAGGCAAGAGAAAAGTTTCCGTGGAGCTGATAGGTTTTGTAATTAGGTAGTTAGATGTGTGTGTTCACTTCATAGAAATTCACTGAGCTCGCAGGATGCAGTGGCTCGTGCCTGTAACTCCAGCACTCTGGGAGGTCAAGATGGGTGAATCGCTTGAGGCCAGGAGTTGGAGATCAGCCTGGGCAACATGGTGAAACCCATCTCTACAAAAAATATACAAAAATTTGACAGGCAAGGTGGAGCGCACCTGTAGTCTCAGCTACTCAGGAGGTTGAGGTGGGAGGATCACTTGAGCTCGGGAGGTTGAAGCTGAAGTGAGTCAAGATGGCATCACTGCACTCCAGCCTGGATGACAGTGAGACCTTGCTGCAAAAATAAATAAATAAATAAATAGATTGAGCTCTAGCTCTACACTTATGATTTCGGACCTTTTCTGTACATATATTATAACTTTTAAAAAGCTTACTTAAAATGATTAATAGGAGTCTCATTCTGCCTGCCTTCAAAAAGCCCCATGATATTTAATAAATTCTTGACTTCCCTTGCCAGTGATTCAATCTCTCAGAAGTTGAAAGATGCAATGAAGGACAGTTACTCTCCACTGACCAGTTTGCTCTCCACTGACCAAAACTGAGGAACTGGGAAGAAAGATGAGAAATTGACAGCAACGTCATATACAAGGGACCATCATATTATAGTATACGAAGAAAATGTTTGTTGAAGTGCCAACATCTAATTTAGGTTTTAAGAAAATAGAATTCAAAAAAGTTTGGAGAAAAAATAGCTGTGACCATGTAGTCTGATTTCAAAAAGACCAAGTGACTTAAGAGGAATGGCAGGTTCTAAACAGAAATTCTAACTCTTTAGTCATAAATTATCGTGATAAGAGAGAAAAATGGGAAACAGTGTGTCCATAGAGGGAGCTCCCAGATGATCTCAGGTATTAAGGATCTGCGTAGGTGAATGAAGAACACTGAGCTGAGGGCTAACACAGAATGATGCAAGTAGGTATTATTCCTGCATGGTAAAGGTCAGAACTAGGCAAGGTTTGTGAAGCACGCCAACGACAATTGAAAAAGCTTTTTAGCTATGCTTGGTGCTGGAAAGACAAGGAAGCATATGGCCATTTCTCAATTTAGTGTTAACAGCAGCACAAAGAAGGCAGAACAATTCATTTCATAATTTTTTTTTAATTTTCTCTATCAAGGAAAATGATCTGCTAATGATAATGGATACCATGATATTGGCTAGGAAAGAATTTGAGCACTAACTAGTTGAATAAATAGTAAGAGCCCCTTCCTTGTTTTTCATGGGCTCAAATCTGCTGCTGGATGAAAAATGTGCAGATGTGATTGGGAAACCCTTACCTCAACCTTGGGTGAAAGGGCACAAGAACCTGCCTGAAAGCTGAGAGAAGGACCAGTGTGCTTATTTTTAACGTGGGGAAATACATATTTCAGAATCTGCCACCCTGTGGGCTTGATGCTGATACCTGGGAAAATTCTGGGTTGATTTAATTAAATTAGGTAGTTTATGAATACTTGATGGAATAAAGGAGTGAAAAGCCCTGCACTCAGCCTGATTTTCCAGGGAAAAATGTTATACTAATAATATACTGAGCACCACCTGCCAGCGTGTCTCCAAGCACTCCATTTCTTCAGGCCTCAAAGAATCCTGTGAGGCAGGTCCTGAGACAGTCAAATCCTAGGCAGATAAAAAGGAGTCCCAGAGAATCTCTGACCCGCTTCAAAAGTGTTTACATCAGATGCTTTTGTGCAGATGAGGGCTAGATGCCCAGGGCTTGTCTGTGCATGCCCGCAGCTGAAGACCCTGGCGTGTGCACTGGGGGAAGTGGGTGGAGCCACAGGACATTCACACATTATGCAGGGGAAGAGCCTGCTCTCTTCAGCTCCTGTGGTAACCTGGGAATCAATCAGTGAGGTAGAGGGCCTGTTAGCAGGGGTCCATCACACATTGCTGAGATCTTTTTTCTTTTTCTTTTTCTTTTTTTTTTTTTTTTGAGATGGAGTTTCGTTCTTGTCACCCGGGCTGGAATGCAGTGGCGTGATCTCAGCTCACTGCAACCTCCGCCTCCTGGGTTCAAGCGATTCTCCTGCCTCAGCCTCCCAAGTAGCTGGGATTACAGGCGCCTGCCACCATGCCCGGCTAATTTTTTGTATTTTTTGTAGAGACGGGGTTTCGCCATGTTGGGCAGGCTAGTCTCGAATTCCTTACCTCAAGTGATCCGCCCGTCTAGGCCTCCCAAAGTGTTGGGGTTACAGTCGTGAGCCACCTCGCCTGGCCTCTTTTTCATTTTCACCTTTCACCCAATACAATCCTGCTCTACACACCCTTTGATGTGTCCACGTGCCTAAATTTTCCTGGTTGTGTGACAAGAAGCCAGGTTTTAGCTGAACTAAGGAGTAAAATTCAGCAACAGTACTACTATTGTCTCTATTTCCAGATGAGGAAACAGAGGCACAGGGGAGTCAATGAACTTGCCAGAGGTCACACAGCCAGTGTAACAGAGCCAGAGCTCAAAGGGCAGGCTGGCTCTGGAGCTTTTGCTCTTCCCCTTGACTCTGAGAGGCTTTCAGCAAAGCAATGGATAATGAGCATCAACATGCCTTTCACGACAACAGAAGGAAATGCAGTCTGCACAGGCTGTAGTGAAGCACAGTAGCACTCGTTTAAGCAGTCGCAGCAAGAGAAGTTCAAGTGAAGCCTCCCTGCCATTTTGGAAGTCCTGGAACAATACCTTAGGCTGCAGCATTAAATACTGGTGATATGTGAGCACTTTTGACCTATAAAAATGGTAGTTTTATGTGTTCCAGCCTAATACTTTATCCTCTCTTGCCTAATACTTTTTCATATTCTTTTACCTGGACATGTATAGTGCTTGTTGGACCATTTTCAGATGTCACATAGCTGGGATTGATACCTAGTGAGATAATTGCAATACAGAAAGGTCATTACAGTTTGGAGAGTGAGGATGAAACTATCACAAAATGAATTTTAACAGAAATAAATGTGAAGCTCTGAATTCAGTTTTAAACATTTAGTCTCCACAAGGATAGGGTGAGAGAGACCTGATTAACCAAAGTTCCTGTGAAAGCACAGGATTTTTGGTCTCCACCAGCTTTCTTGAGTCCCCAGGTGGTGAGGTAATTGGGGAGGTTAAGGAATACGGGGCTGGATTAAACAACCTCACATTGATCATTTAACTCTGTCTAGGGGACCAAAGTGCCAGGGTTGGGGGCAGTCCTCTGACATGCACAAGGTGTTAAAAGAAGGGTGTTTAGTGTACACCGAGCAGTGGAGAATTTGGAATTTTTAGCCTGAAGAGGCTTGGGGAAAACTGATAGCAGCCTTCAAGTATTTAAAGGGATACTATTCATAAATCAAGAAACATTTACTGAGTACCTGCCACATGAAAGGAGGAGCACTGTGTGCTGTGAGAGACTGAAAAATGAGAAAGAATGCTGTCTGACCTCAAGAAGTTTATTAATAGAGAGGGGTTGTCTGACCCAGAGACAACTAATATAGGGGGTAAATCAACAGTTGCTATAATAGAGACACAAATAAATCATAATCATTAAGTGTTCTTTCCTTTCTTAACAGATATTTGTAGTACAAAGAACTTCAAATATCTGAAAGAAGTAGAGAGAGGTATAAGAGGTGTTAGGAGACTTAAGGAGAAACAGAATGGGTTTATACATAAAAAATTTCTAAATAAGAACTGTGTACCAATGGACTAGATGGCTGGATGAGAAACTGAGCATCTCAAGTGTTCAGACAGAGACTGGGAGGCCTGTGTCAGGACATGCCTGCTCTGGGTGGATGGGCTGACCAAATCTCCAAGACTTCTTCCAAATTGCATGAGTCTCTTACTCTGAAAAAAAACTCTCAGAATCCAAATGTTCATGAAAACACAATCCAATCTTCCTATGTGTTAACAGCGGCATGTTAGCCAGCATAGCGTCTAATACAAAGCTGGTGCTCAGGTGATATTTGGTGATAGAATCCTATTTTTAGGAATTTTACTTCATGGAGTTATAAAGCAGAGCCCAGTTTTAAGGAATTCTGAACTTCTACAAGAGTTAAATCAGATTTTTAAAGCTACAAACCACCTTTTAGCTGGTTGGCTACGGCACCCATTTTACAGATGAGGAAAGTGCGGTGGAGAGGGGCTCACTGCCTTGCTTGCAGTTGCACAGGCTTCTCGGACCTACAGGGAAATTGTTGCCTGTTTAGTCCAGTCTACTTTCCATTAAACATTCTGTCTTGCTCAGCTTCACGAATAAAAACAGGGAAATAAAGCAACTTTCTTTTAATTGTATTTACTACAAGACTCATTTGATGGTAATTTCCTTCAGTACAATTATGTATGGATTTATTTATATTCTGCTTTTCAGCCTCTTTTATTTTTATTTTTTGAGATGGGGTCCCGTTATGTTGCCCAGGCTGGTCTCGAACTCCTGGGCTCAGCAATCCTCCCACCTTGGCCTCCCAAAGTGCTGGGATTACAGGCATGAGCCACCGCGCCCGGCCTCAGCCTCTTTTTTTCGGCCTGCATAGACATGCGCTTACATGCACACACACACACATATGCACACACACACAGACACACACACAAGCACAGTGATTCCAACAAGGAGATCTAGTTTTTACTTAAAGAAGGAAGGAGTCACCTCTATAGTGTGATTTGAGGGTTGAGGTACCAAGGAAAGCAGCTACCCCATCCCAATCTTATAAAACCACTTCATTTGTCATAGGATCCAACGCTACCATTCATGAATCATCCCTTGAGTGCCCCCTTCTGGCTCCCCAGAGAGTCCTGGGGGGAGTTCCTCTTTGAAGTCTTCACAACTAATTTAAGTTGTGAGCTGCCAGTCTTCTTTGTGACAGCCAAGTGTACCATGAGAGTACCACAGGAGTGTATGGTGGGGCTGTATTTCAGGAAATAGAAAGGATGAAATATCAGGATCAACTAAGCAGATTTCACCAACCTTACATTTTTTTCCCTGCAGTTAACTCATCATTATCTTCATTCATGTTCTCAAGACAATCCTTAATAAAGTATTAAACAATCATTTGGGGCCGGGCACAGTGGCTCACGCCTATAATCCCAGCACTTTGGGAGGCCAAGGCGGGCGGATCATGAGGTCAGAATTTCGAGACCAGCCTGGCCAGCATGGTGAAACCCCGCCTCTACGAAAAATACAAAAAATTAGCCAGGCATGGTGGCACACACCTGTAGTCCCAGCTACTCGGGAAGCTGAGGGAGGAGAATAGCCTGAACCCGGCAAGCAGAGGTTGCCGTGAGCTGATATCGTGCCACTGCACTCCAGCCTGGGCAACAGAGATTGAGATGGGCCACTGCACTCCATCTCAAAAACAAACGAACAAACAACAAAAAAAAACACAAACAAAAAAAACAATCATTTGGATTTGAGCTATATTCCATGTTAGTGTTTCCCTAGTATTTACTAGTAGTTCTAAAAGAAAGTGTGCATTCCTTGGGTTCAACAGATGGTAGAAAGAGATGGCTGGAAAGTTGATGAGAAACAAAAAACGAACATTTTGCATGGGAAAATCCAAAATCTCCACAAGGACCTAGTCTGATTGCTTATGATAAAGTTCTAGCACTGGTCCACCAATGAATCACAATGAAAATTTCTAGTAATTTTGAATTTGCCAGGCTATTGCCTACTGATTTTATAACATCTGTTAACATGTTCAGGTACTGGGGCATGATGAGTGTCTATTTATTCATAAGACTGTTGTGGGGGTGCCTACATGCTTTAATCAAATCGTGTAATAGTTCTATGCCTCACAACTGAAAACCAAATAGTTCCTGTTTTTCTTTTGCATACAGTCTCAAGTGTTGATGGAGTAGCACTGTGATGTTCATTAAGGTTAGAAGACGCTACTCATGAAAACTCTTGTTTGCTAGGCAGGTGGGATTATGGGTGGGTTTTATTATTCTTTCAAAAAATATTTTTTAATCTTGACATAAAAATCCTTTTAAAATAAACATTTTTAAAATGTTATGAAAAGGTCTTTCCAGGAAGAAACAGAATATTTTGGAGAGTTCCCAGCCATGAAGTCATGGAGACAACAAACAAATGGGTCAGGAAGTGCCAATTTGGCAAACAATTTCAACATATAAAGAGATCACTGCATAACTTCTGTGAATAATCAAGCATATCAAAGTTGTTACATCAATAAAACTTACATATAATTAAGTACTGCATTTTTTCATCCAGATGTTCCAGTGCCTAGCAGATAAAGCCTCAAAAAAAAAAAAAAAAAAACACAAAATAGCTCAAGGAGCATTTCAAAGCCATTGTTTATGTCAGCATAACGTACCTGAAAAAAGTGTGAATAGCTCATCTTGTCCATCAGACTTGGCTTGTCTTTGTCTTGCTTCTGCAGGGCTGTGAGTGACTAGGGTTAATCTGATAAACTGACCTGTATTAAGGTGATTATTATTATATTCAAGTATCTTGGTTTTTTTTGTGATTTAAACAAAATGAATTTGTGAATTTTCGGTCCCTGGAAACTTCATGTAAGTGGAGATTGGCAAAGGTGCAACTTGCATTTCACGAATTAGGCAGCCCCTACCTCTAGTTCCCCACAGTCTAAAGATTTCTTATGCATGATTGGGGATGGGGACCCATTGGGACTTTGATGGCTTTAGAGGCTGTGGTAGGCTGAAAAACAGCTCCCCAAAAGATATCCACTTCAAATCCCTGGAACTTGTGAATGCTACCTTACATGGCAAATAATTGTGATTAAGTAAACCATCTTGAAAGAAGGCACTTACCTTGGATTATCCAGATGGACCCTAAATACAGTGTAGCATGTGTCCTCATGGGACTGAGGTAAAGGGAGTTTTGAGAGAGACACACACACAGAGAGAAGACAGAGCAGAGAGAGACGTGGCCACAGGCTGAAAGATGTTAACAATCACCAGAAGCTGGGAGAGGCAAGGAATGGATCTCCCCTAGAGACTCTGGAAGGAGTGCAGCCCTGCCAACACCTTGATTTTTGACTTCTGGCCTCCAGAGCTGTGAGAGAATACATCTCTGTTTTTATAAGCCACCCAGTTTTTGATTATTTGTTACAGCAGCCACAGGAAACTAATAGTCTAGATTCAAATCCTGGTTCCAACTGTTAACTGCTCATGATCTTAGTTTGTTCTGAACCACAGTTTCTTCAAACAGTTGTCCCTCAGTATTTGCGGGGGGATAGGTTCCAGGACCACCTGTGGATACTAAAATCTGAGAACGCTCAAGTCCCTTATATCAAAGATGGTAGTATTTGCATGTAACCTACATAAATCCTTCTGTGTACTTTAAATCATCTCTAGATTACTTATAATATCTAATAGAATGTGAATGCTATGCAAATAGTTGTTATACTAGATTTTAAAATTTGTATTATTTTTTATTGTGATATTGTATTTTTTATATATTTTTCTGAATATTTTCTTTTTGAGGTTGGTTGAATCCTCGGACATCCATCCCGCAGATACAGAGGGCCAAAAGTATATAAAATGAAAGTATATGTGTAAGATGTGTACTATGTAGTGTTTGGCACATAGTAATAGTTCATGACATGTTTTCTGTGCAAAAAAAAAAAAAGTTTCAGTGGTTAAAGCTCACATCATCATGTCCACAAACATAATGTGGTTCTCAGCTTACACACATGTTTTATAAGCATGTAGAAAAGAAGTGCCTGTGTTGGTGATGGGAGAGGGATGACACATAAAGGGGCAATGGGCCAGTTAGGAAAGCACGTGACAGAGGCATGACAGGGAATCAGTGCATAAAAGATTGTGTGGGAGGTCAATGCAGGGATCATGGGATTTTTACATGATTATAAAGCAGATGGACGAAAGTCCTTAGAATTTAATGGGAAAATTCCCTGGTTTCTTCTTGAAGGACTTAGCTTTTTATATCCACATCCATATTTTAAACCTCATAACTGAAATCTAAGTACACTCTTCATTTGTAGCTTGTCAGCCAAGGGAAAATTACAGAATGGGTCACAGCAGCGGGAAGATTACGGGTTGCATCTGATAAATGGCTGTTTATATGTACTGAGCTGGCTCTGGGGTATTCTCAGGGTATAATTTCATAGCAGAGTTAACATCATCTCATAAAATATGACAACAGGTTTTACACTGCCTATCTGAAATGAAATTGCAGCCTTTTGTAATGAGCGAGTGCAGCCCAGAAGGCAGGATGGATTGAGTTTCCCTGGTACCTGCCATGTCCAGTCTCAGGCCTTTCCAGTGGACAGAGGACACATGGGCACATTCCCAATTCTCTGTGGCACCCGCAGTCGGCTTTGGGAAGAGCAGTCTCCCACCTCCACACTCTAGGGACGGCTCCCTTCTTCTAAAGACGCATTTCCTGAAGCACTGGGCGTAAATCGCAATCACATCTCCCGCATTGGCTCACATCATCATTTCCAAGATGATTTACCTTTACTTCTATTGATCTTCAATTGGCAAGAACTCCATAACTCTCCCTCTCTGCAAGCCCTGACTCAGTGATTAATGATTTATGAAGGAAATCTAAATGCCCCAGAGGTGGTCCACACTTGAAGGAACTGCCGAAGTAAATATTTTAAGTGGGCCCTTTTTGAAATGAAAATAATCACAGCAGTGTTAATCTCTTTGGTCATTTGGGACTTTGCTTCCCCTCGTTGTGGGAGGGAAGGGACTGTTTGTGCGTTGTTTGGACAGCACACCTGTATTTTCCAAGCGAATTTTTCTTGGTGAATGAGTTGGTCTGACTCTAAGTGAAAGCAAGACATTCTGTTTTCAGCCCACCTGGCCCCACCTAGGTTTCCACGTAGGAAACTTTTCTTCATGGAGTTCTGCCCTGGAGTCTGAGCACCTTTGATAGAAAGGAATGTATACTAGGGTATTAAGTTCCATAATTCGTTATTACTCGGTTATTTTATATCCATCTATTCTCTTACAGCTGGTCAGTACCACCAATCTGTCCCCTTTTGGTCATTCTAGACATAAAGAATCTTGGCCAGGTGCAGTGGCTCATGCCTATAATCCGAGCACTTTGGGAGGCTGAGGCGGGCTGATCACCTGAGGTCAGGAGTTCGAGACCAGCCTGGCCAACATGGTGAAACCCCATCTCTACTAAAAATACAAAAATTAGTCTGGTGTGGTGGCAGGTGCCTGCAATACCAGCTACCATGGAGGCTGAGGCATGAGAATCGCTTGAGCCTGGGAGGCAGAGGCTGCAGTGAGCTGAGATGGTGCCACTGCACTCCAGCCTGGGTGACAGAGTGAGACTCTCTCTCCAAAAAAAAAAAAAGAATATTATTTTTACTTAATATGCAGGGAGGTCAGCAACTGCAGGATTAGGAAACTCTGCCCCTGTTGCTCTGGGGCAGGATGGTGTGTCGACCCCAGCTGTATCTACTCACAGAGCATCTGCTCAGTGGTGTCAAGTTAGTTCTCAGCACCAACCTTGGGTGAAAGAGATATTTTTAAATGTTCTAATCAAACACCTTTTCTCGAGTCCTCACCTACTTCTTACTCCCATTAGCATCACAAGTAACATCCTTCTTTTCCCTTGCCAGCAGATATAGAAAGTCTTAGAATAAATCTGTTAGAAAGAGAGGCCATTTGGAAATGAAAATTATACTCAAGGAAATCTTAAAAGTTACATTTTTACATTACAGAGTTTAAATCCCCTTTCAAGAATTAAATCATCTTTTTATTTTTAGAGTTCATGGTACATAATATGAACACTGTAAACATTTTTTTTTTTTCTCTTGAGACAGTCTCACTCTGTTTCCTAGGCTGAAGTGCAGTGGCATGATCTCAGCTCACTGCAACCTCCACTTCCCAGGTTCAAGTGATTCTTCTGCCTCAGCCTCTCGAGTAGCTGGGATTACAGGCACCCGCCACCACTCACAGCTAATTTTTGTATTTTTAGTAGAGTCGGTGTTTCACCATGTTGGCCAGGCTGGTCTCGAACTTCTGACCTCAGATGATCCAGCCGCCTCGGCCTCCCAAAGTGCTGGGATTACAGGCGTGAGCCAGTGTGCCCGGCCTAATCATTTCTTTAGTTATAAAAATTACAAAGAGTGAAATTCACTTTTTTATGTACACGTCTATAAATTTTCACACATGCATAGATTCCTATAGCCAGCGTCACAGTCAGGATAGAGAACAATTTGAATATCCCAAAGATTTCCCTCCAGCTGCCTTTTTTTAGTTAAACCCTTTCTGTATTCCTAACTCCTGGAAACCACAGATCTGTCTGCTTTTGCCTTTTCCAGAATGATTCCTAAATGGAATAAATTTGTAACATTTAGATACTGAGATTTCACTCAGCATAATGCATTTGAGATTCACCTATGTTATTGTCTGTATTTGTAATTAATCATTTTTATTGCTAAGTTGTATTCCCTTGCATAAATGGAACACGGTTTGTTTATCCATTCAGACATTAATGCTAATTTGGTTGTTTCCTGTGTTTTGGTGATTATGAATAATGCTGCTATAAACACTTGTGCACAGATTTTTGTGTAAACATATTTTTATTTCTCTAGGATAAATACCTAAAAGTGGGATTGCTGGGTCATCTGGTAAATGTACATCAAACTTTATAAAAAACTCCCAAGCAATTTTCCAGAATGGCTGTACCATTTCACATTCCTTTCAGCAGTATAGAAGAGTTTTTGTTGATTTACATTCTCACCAGCACTTAAAATTGTCATTTAATTTGCATTTCACTAATTGATTATATTTAAGCATCTTTTCATTCATCTTATTAATCTTAAGCATTATATTTGCTATCCATATATCTTCTTTGGTGAAGTGTCTGTCAAAATCTTTTGGCTATTTTAAAATAGGTTGTTTCTAATCACTGAATTTTGAGTTCTTTATATATTCTGGATACAAGTCCTTCATTTGATACGTGATTATAAATATTTTCTCCTTGCTTATAACCTGTCTTTTTATTGCTTTAACAGTATATTTTGAGGCCGGACGCGGTGGCTCACTCCTGTAATCCCAGCACTTTGGGAGGCCAAGGCGGGTGGATCACGAGGTCAGGAGATCGAGACCATCCTTGCTAACACAGTGAAACCCTGTCTCTACTAAAATACAAAAAAGTGGTGGTGGGCGCCTGTAGTCCCAGCTGGTCTGGAGGCTGAGGCAGGAGAATGGCGTTGAACCCGGGAGGCAGAGCTTGCAGTGAGCAGAGGTAGTGCCACTGCACTCCAGTCTGTGCGAGAGCGAGACTCCGTCTCAAAAACAAAACAAAACAAAACAAAACAAAAAACAGTATATTTTGTAGAGTAATAAAGGCTTTTTTATTCCTACGAAGTCAAATTTTGCCATATTTCTTTTATGGATTGTCTTCTTTTATATCTAAAGACTCTTTGCTTAACCCAATGACAAAATTTTTAGAATATTTCCTTTGATGAGTTTTATAGTTTTACATTTCATTCTATGATCCATTTTGAGTCAAGTTTTGTATATGGTGTGAGGTATAATTTGAGGATATCTCCAATTTGCTATTGAGTCTCTTCAGTGAATTTTTCAATTCTAAAATTTCCATTTTGTTCTTTTATATAGCTTTTATTTCTTTGCTGAGAACTTCTGTCTTTCCATTTATTTAAAAAATATTTACTTTTGCTTATTAATGCATAATTATAATAGCTACTTTAAAGTCTTTATCTGACTATTTCAATGTTTAAGTAGCTCCATGCTGGCTTCTGTTGATTGCCCTTTCTCTTGACACTTGTTTAAGTTTTCATAGTCCTTTGCATATCAAATAATTTGGGGTTGTATCTAGGACATTTTGAAGGTAATGTGATAAAACCCTGAGTCCTATTTAAATCTTCTGAAAAGCATTGACTTGTTTTTAAAATCAGTCAGGCAACTCAGGTTTAGACTCACAACCTGGCCAACTTTCTAAAGCATTTACAGTGATGTTCTGGTCCACTCTGCCTATACATCACCCAGCTGCCAGTCTGAAACCTGGGCAATGGTCTACTCCATAGTTCAGCGCTTAAAGTCCTTACTGTGCTAATTCCGCTCAGCTTCACACATGCTCAGTTCAGGAGTAAGCTCAACACTTCCTTGTACACAGCTTTAAAGGATCCTTTTCTCCAGCACCTTCTTCATAATTCCCCACTCTATCCTGCAGTCTCTGGCCTTTAGGGTTTCCCCTTCCTGATGTCTGGCTAGAAAGCTGAGGCATTATCCTACCTATAGGGTCTGCTGTAGTGGTGAGGAAGGGAAGAAGCTCTGCCTCTTGCTGGCATTTGCCTGGTGTAGGGCAGAGAGACTCAACAGGACTCTGCCCCTCAGGGACCACCTCAGCTACCAGTGAGAGTAGCAGGGGGAACCAATTCTTTGCTGGTGTTTGCCTGGAGTAGGGCCGATAAAGTCAAAAGGATTTAGACCGATGGGGTCCTCCCTTTCCAGAGACTCTGGCTTCCTAAGGGCTTATTTCTGTCTGTGTCCAGATTTCAGGCTGCTTCAGTACCCAGAACAAAATCTATGAGAGGTAAAAAAAAAAAAAAAAAAAAAAAGACACAAAGACACAAGAAAAATGTCTTTAGAGAAATCACCACCAAATCATGCTTGGAGTCCAGTTATCCTTACCCACTCTGACTGCTTTCATCCACTTTTCAGAGCCTTTTGATAGTTGGATTATGTGTGTTGATCTAGAGTTTTTAATTGTAGTTACCAGGAGAGATATGGCTGAGTGTGCTTACTTGTTCTTGCCTAGAACCAAAAGTTCATATAAATATTTATGAATGAGGCTAGGCGTGGTGGCTGATGCCTGTAATCCCAGCACTTTGGGAGGCCGAGGCGAGCTGATCACTTGAGGTCAGGAGTTCGAGACCAGCCTGGCCAACATGGTGAAACCCTGTCTCTACTAAAAATACAAAAAAATGAGCCTGGCATGGTGGTGCATGTCTGTAATCCCAACTACTTGAGAGGCTGAGGCAGGAGAATCACTTGAACCTGGGAGGCAGAGGTTGCAGTGAGCCAAGATCACACCACTACACTCCAGCCTGGGTGACAGAGTGAGACTCTGTCTCAAAAAAAAAAAAAAAAAAAAAATGACTGGGCAAAAGGAAAATGCTTAATATCTATTATAATATCTAACTTTTTGGAAAGCTGCCCATTTTTAATTCCCAGGCCTGTGTATATCTAAAAATTTTAGCCTTTCTTCTTGTCTCTTATAGATAAAAAATCTATTTACAATTTAGGCTCCAGGGATATTAATTTTATATTTTATTTAAATGACTAATATTGCACTGCCAGAGTTATCACTGCTCTTTCTACTTGGCACAGATAGCCTGGAATGAGGGTAAGAGCATGGCGTTATAGTTCTGGCTCAGCAACTCTCTGGCTATGTGACTTTGGAAAAATTCTTTAATAACTCAGAGCTCTGTCCACAGCACAAATGACTAGGACTAGATAGTCCCTAAGTTTTCCTGCAGTCTTCCCATTCTACTCCTCCAACCCTTGGTAAGCCTGATGTTACCATCACCTCCTCTCTCCAGCCTGGGACACACTCTGCTCCTTTCCTCTTGTATATTGTTTGCCCCAAGATCTATGAGATTTGCCCCCTGCTCCAGCTCTCTGTACCCATCAACATGGGTCCATTATGCAACTCTTGAATCTCTCTTCTTTGAACTACAAGCTTTAGCTCTTCTTCTGTTAAGAATCTTGACTTTCATTTTCTTCATGAACTTAGTAATGGCAAAGGAGGTTTAGTCTAAGCAAACTGTGCAGTCACACCCACAATTCAGGGATACAGGCCACCATGAGGTTGACTGTCAAAGTCCATTCTCTTGAAGGTTTACACTTTGTGGAACTTTACCACTTTGGGCGATTTCTCCTGACACACTTGTCAGATAACAGCCTGGAATCATCAGAGCATATCCCCATAGGTTCCCTGAATTTCTAAGCTGTTCCCTAGCCAGAATCTTTCAGCACTGTCCTTTTTATTGGCCTTCGATTCAGTGGTTCTCAAATGTGGGATTTTGACACATTGGTGTTCTGGAGCCAATTTTGGTTTTTCTGCTGGTTACCTGTTACTATCCATATTTAAAATCTTGTGTATACAAAATGCTTTCTTTTCATTTTTTAAACTGATATGTATGACTATGTATGAGTCTAGTTTGTCTACACAAGTCTGAAAGTATTTCACTGGACATTAGCACCACAGGTTGGAAATAGGGTTTGTTTGAAAATAAAATGCCTCCACAATCACAGAAAGTTTTAGAAATATTAAGCTAAGCAATTTTCCTCTTTCCTGTAGAACTTAACCTTGAATATAGCTCATGTACTGTGGCTCCCCAAGGGTTCTAGACATTGTACAACTGCTGCATAAATTTTTTTGAACACAATGCTTTTTGAAAGGGACATCTTGAGGGACTTGTGTTTAGAGGAACTCTCTTTAGGAAACAGTGGTCTCAACTGTTTCTCCTTCCCATTAGCGAGTACATCAGGAACTGTGTCCTCCAGAGTTGAGTTACTGAAGGTCATTGCTGTCCTTTCATGTACATGCTCTCCCTTCTTGGACCCCATCCAATGATTCACACAATATTAGGAAGGGCTTCTTTCGTCAATGGCTTCTTATTACTCTTGAAATAAAACTAATATTCTTTTTTTTTTTTGAGACAGAGTTTTACTCTTGTTGCCCGGGCTGGAGTGCAATGGCACTATCTCGGCTCACCGCAACCTTCGCCTCCCGAGTTCAAGCAATTCTCTTGCCTCAGCCTCCTGAGTAGCTGGAATTACAGGTATGCACCACCACACCCGGTTAATTTTGTATTTTTAGTAGAGATGGGGTTTCTCCATGTTGGTCAGGCTGGTCTCGAACTCCTGACCTCAGGTGACCACCTGCCTCAGCCTCCCAAAGTCCTGGGATTACAGGTGTTAGCCACTGCACCCAGCCATAAAACGAATATTCTTAACATGACCTAAAGCATAACTTTGTCTTGACCACTCTCCCTGCTCTATCTCTACACTACAGTTAAAATTTTATTTTTTAAAAAATTTTGTATTCATTATACACCCTCTCACTCCAGATCCTTTCTTTACCACCATATTTTTTTGCCTGAAAATACTCTCCTCCTTTCCGCAAACTTGATTTGATCGATGCCTAGTTATTCTCTAGGTATCAGCTCCAATGTTAATTCCAGAAAGCCTCCCCTGAATCCCTGGTACATCCCCTCCCTTCAAAGCACACATCTTGATTTTAATTATAGGCTTATTTATGTGTTTGTTTAATATTAGTCCTCTCCCCACCCCTGCACTGGTTTGAAAGCTCCATGAGAACAGGGAACATGTTATTAGTCAGTCACCATTATACATTGTCACCATTAGCAATATTTGCTAAATGGGAACAAACGGTGTCTGTTGGCTTCTGAATGATTAATTCACAGTCAATAGAAAGAACCCTGTAGGCCTGAAGCAGTCCAGTAACTCAGCTCAGAGTAGCCACAGGCCAATGGAAAAATGGACTGCAGCCATGTGTCGTGCTCATGCCATTGATCTTGTAGATTTGCTGTTGATCCAAAGGAGTCTACTCTTTTATCTCATTTGTACTTCTGTTACACCATTGGAGCTATTTCATTTGGCTGTGTTATTGTTAGCAGCAGCAAAGAACCCAAGGCAATTGATTCACATAGCAGAAATGGTGACTGAGGTGGTTCTTCCTTTTGGGACTCTGACATCAGAAAGTACATAGTTGAGTGATGCCCTGAAAACCCATGTGGGGGCCTCAACTAGTAATCTTGGAAGTGGCCCAGGCAGAGTCACTTTAGGGACATTCCCCAGAAGCTGATTGGATTGTTTACAGATATTCTACTTCTCCTGTCTCCAGGAAGGTGAAAAGTTGCAATTCCTTGCCCACTTAAGGTAAGGTGTAATCATAAGACTTGCTTCAGCCAACAAAATGCTAGAAGTGACATCTGAGAAGCAACCTTTAAGACCAGTGTACACTTTGTCTTGTCTCCTTCATTGCCACTGTAATAGGCAGTTATCCAAACAGTAGAAGTTCCATCCGCCTAAATCCTTCAGTGAGGAGATATGGGACAGAGCCCCATGCTGATGCTTTATAGCTGAGCAGCAAAAAAAAAAAAAAAAAAAAAAAAAAAAAAACACATGGCAGAGTTCTTAGTGTTGGGTGGACAAAGCTGTTAGCAAGTATCATCAGTTTCTTCCCCCTGCATTTATGGATCTCAGTGCAAGAGCTCATGATGATTAGCCTTGTTCTACTTGACCTTGTATGCATGGAGAATAAAACTTTTCCTTAGGAGACACAAGTATTTGGGGGTTGCCTGCTTTTGAAACATATCCGAGCCCATCTTGATTGATACATTATGTCTCAGGGTCTGATTTAAGCATTTTAGGTATATGGAGTCATTTACTTTTTACAAACACACTGCAGAGAAGGTACTAGTATCTCCATTCTATGCATGTGAAAACCAAGGCACAGGCTGGGAAAAGTGGCTCACACCTATAACTTCAGCACATTGGGAGGCCAAGGTGGGAGGATAATTTGAGCTTAGGAGTTTGAGACTAGCCTGGGCAACACAGTGAGACCTCATCTATACAAAAAATTAAAAATTAGCTTGGCATAATGGTGCATGCCTGTGGTCCCAGCTATTCAGGAGCTTGAGGTGGGAGGATAGCTTGGGCCCGGGAGGCTGAGGCTGCAGTGAGCCATGATTGTGCCACTGCACTTCAGCCTGGGTGACAGAGTGAGACCTTGTCTCAAAAAAACAAAAAACAAAACAAACAAACAAACAAACAAACAAACATAAAGAGATTAGATGAAAAATCTAAAATGTAGTAGAGCTAGGATTCAAACCTAGAGAGTTTGGCTTCAGAGCCTATAGTCATGACCATGATGCTCCCGTTCCTCTTGATAACCCTCTGGCCTGCTATCTTTTGCTGTCTTCCTGCTCCCTTGGACTTGATGCTGCAAATGACCTATCTTCATTCCTAGAGCTCTGACCTCTAGGCTCCTAGCTTGTCTGAGAAGGAGATAACCGAATACTCCTTGGAGAAGGTTCATGTACATCAACTGTCCTCTCTCTCCTATTTGAGCACTTGGAGTTTGAATACTCCATCTAAGATTCTATAACAGGACATCCAAATTCCAGGTTACCAGATTGAGACAAACCCTAACCAACTTATTATTTAATCAGTGACACAGAGGCAATTTCTTGTCCATCAATAGCTCAATCACTAACAATTAGAGATAAACGTATAGGAGCATAGGAGAGAAAAGAAATGCATTTTGGGCCTTATAGTCACAGAATTACATTAATCATAATCCTTTTTTTCTCATAAAATACTGTCATTTTTAATTTATTGACTTAACTTTCTTAAATAATATAAAATATTGGCAGTAGCTTACATGTGCTTATGTGCCCCTTCTGCATCCTGTCCTTTAGTGAATCCCACCCACTCTCCTGACTCAAGTGTATATCATTTATTCACTTTTTAACATGTAGTTTCACCATCTATATTCCTGAAAGATGTTTTAGGTTTTTTGTGCCTAGCTATTTTTAACCTTATACAAAAAATGTTATCCCAAATGCGTTCTTCTTATTTTTTCCCACTCAATGTTCTCTTGCTAAGACATCTGTTGTGGCCGCGGAATTCCTCAGAGATCTCTAATTACTGGGAGTGTAATTGACAAGAGCCCCACTTCTATGCTGTGTCCCCCATTGCTGAGTTGTCCTAAGGCCACATTCCCCACTGCTCCTGGGGCCCTGCTCCCAGCCAATGACTGAGTGTGGCAGAGGCATAGGGCAGCCCCATTCCTGGGAGAGATGGGGCTCCCTGACACCTGATGGCTTAAGGACACCTAGGTGGCCTTACCAAGTCTTCCTTAGACCTAACAGCAATGTAGTTCACTTCCATTCCACCTTCTTTTCCTCTTGCCTAAATCTAGGTCAGACTTGCATGGTAGTCTGATGGTTCCCCCACCCTTCCCAGGCTCCGTCTCCATTTTCTCTCATAGTCATTGCCCTCAAAAAAATTTTCTATGTTTAATCTCACCTTGTCATCTTCTTCTCAGAAACCTGGACAAAAGCAACATTCACATGTTGCATATAACTGAAATTCATTGTTTTGACTGCTGCATGATATTTAATTATGTGAATATACCAAGAAAATGGATAAATACATCGTGGTATATTTATACATAGTCATGTACTGCATAACGACATTTTGGTCAACAAAAAACCTCATATACAACAGTGGTCTCATAAGGTTATAATGGAGCTCAAAAATTCCTATTGCATAGTGATGTGTGGTAGCCATGGTAACGCTATAGCACAACGCATTACTCGTGTTTCTGGTGATGCTGGTGTAAACAAACCTACTGCGCTGCCAGTCATGTAAAAGTGTTGCACAGGCTGGGCACCCTGGCTCATTCCTGGAATCCCAGCACTTTGGGTGGTCGAGGCAGGCGGATAGCTTGAGCTCAGGAGCTTGAAATCGGCCTGGGCAACATAGTGAAACCTCATCTCTATCAAAAATGCAAAAATTAGCTGGGCATGGTCATGTGTGCCTGTAGTCCCAGTTGCTCAGGAGGCTGATGTGGGAGGATCGCTTGAGCCTGGGAGGTAGAGGCTACAGTGAGCTGAGATCATGCCACTGCACTCCAGCCTGGGTGACAGAGTGAGACCCTGTCTCAAAAAAAATTTTTAATAAAAGTAAAAATATAAAAGTGTAACACATACAATTATGTATGGTACGTATTACTTGATAATAAATGACTGTTACTGGTTTATGTATTTACTATATTTTTAATCTGTATTTTATAATATACTCTTTCTACTTATTAAAACAAATGTTAGCTGTAAAACAGCCTCAGGCAAGTCCTTCGGGAGGTATTCCAAAAGAAGGGATTGTTACCATAAGAGATGACAGCTCCATGCATATTATTGCCCCTGAAGACCTGCCAGTGGGATGAGATGTGCGGGTGGAAGACCGTGATGTTGGTGATCCTGATTCTGCATGGTCCTATCCTAATGTGTGTGTTTCTGTTTTACTTTTAAAAAAAAAACTTTCAATTTTTTAAAAAAACAAAACATTTAAGAAGTAAAAAATAAAAATAAAAATATAAAAAATAGAAAAAATTATAATGATATAAAGAAAGAAAATTTTTTTTGTACAGCTGTATAATGTGTTTGTGTTTCAAGCTAAGTGTTATTACAATAGTCCAAAAGTTTTCTAAAAATTTAAAAGTTTGTAAAGTAAAAAAAAAATTACTGTAAGCTAAGGTTAATTTATTGTTGAAGAAAGAAACGTACTTTTTATCAATTTAGTGTAGCCTAAGAGTACAGTGTTTATAAAGTCTAGAGTAGTGTACAGTAATGTCCTAGGCCTTCACATTCACTCACCACTCACTCACTCACTCACCCAGGGCAACTTCTATTCCTTCCTGCAAGCTCCATTCATGGAAAGTGTCCTATATAGGGGTACCATTTTTTATCTTTTAGACCATATTTTCACTGTAGCTTTTTATGTTTAGATACACAAATATTAATACTTACCATTGTGTTAGAGTTGTCTACAGGATTCAACACAGTAACATGCATATAGTTTGTAACCTAGGAGCAATAGGCTATACCATGTAGCTAGATGTGTAGCAGGCTATAGCATTTAGCTTTGTGTAAGTACACTCTATGATGTTCAAAAAATGACCAAATTGCCTAACTCTGCATTTTTCAGAAAATATTCCTGTTGTGAAGAAATGCATGACTGTAATTGAATATTTAGCTTGTTTCCAGATTTTACGATTTTGAAGAGTGCTGCTATTAACATCCTTGCACATGTTCAACAAGTTGTCTTAGATATATATCTGGAAATTTATGCATATATTATATATTAAATATATGTATATATTTCCAGATACATATCTTTTATATATTAGATAAATATATGATACATAATATTACATACATTTAAAATATAAATACATTTCCAGGTATATATCTTATATATATGATATGCTTATATATCCAGATATATATCTAAGATATATCTAT
This sequence comes from Gorilla gorilla gorilla, assembly GCF_029281585.2. NCBI lineage: Eukaryota > Metazoa > Chordata > Mammalia > Primates > Hominidae > Gorilla > Gorilla gorilla. The sequence goes on from NC_073224.2 coordinate 120,295,200, forward strand.
ATATTTATATATCTTACATATATCTAAATATATATGTAAGACAAATAGCCAGATATATATATCTGGAAACTACTGCTTTTTTTGTTGTTGTTGTTCTGTGGCCCAAGCTGGAGTGCAATGGCATGAACTCAGCTCACTGTAATCTCCACCTCCTGGGTTCAAGCAATTCTCCTGCCTCAGCCTCCCAAGTAGCTGGGATTACAGGTGTGCACTACCACACCAGGCTAATTTTTGTATTTTTTAGTAGAGACGGGGTTTCACCATGGTGGCCAGGCTGGTCTCGAACTCCTGACTTTGTGATCTGCCCACCTTGGCCTCCCAAAGTGCTGGGATTACAGGTGTGAGCCACTGCACCCAGCCATGAAACTACTGCTTTTTAAAGAGTTTGTACACATTTACATTTCTACCAGCAAAGTAGAGAAGATTTTGTGGTTCCATATCCTTTCCAATACTCAATAAAGTTGGGCTTTTTTATTTTTGCTAATTAAATGGATATAAAATATATCTCACTGTGGACTTGACAGGTAATTCCCTCTGACTGAACATCTTTTTATGTTTATTTCCTCTTCTGTAAAATGCCTATGTATGGCTTTTGCTATTTTTCTTCTGGAATGTCTGTTGTTTGTGACAACTTTGAAGGAGTTTTTAATATGATCCTGATATAAATTCATCATCAGTTACATGTATTGAAAATATCTTTTTCTAATCCAATTTGTAAGTTGTCTTTCACATTCATAAGGTCCTGTTGATGAACAGAAGTTTTTAATATAATAACATTTATCAATTGTTAATTTTATGGTTAGCATTTTTGTTGCTAAATTTTTTCTTATCTCAAGATTAGAAGGATATTTACTTATCTTTGCTCCTTAAAAAAAGATAGAAGCTTAGCTTTTGTTATTTATCCCTGAGTAATCTGTAATTATTTTTGTGTGTGGTGTGAACTTAAGAACTAATTTCACTTTTTTCCCGTAGCTATTCTTTTCCCCCGTCCCCCAGGTTAATTTATTAAATTGTCTTTTTTCCCTACTGACCTTCCATACCAGCTATCTCAAATATCAAAGTTCTATATATTCAAGGGTCTCTTTCTGGGATCTCTATTCTATTCCATTGACCAGTTTGTGTCTACACTAGTAACACCCTATCTTAATATAGCTGCTTATAAGTCTTGATATCTGGTAGTGTAAGTCCATCTTTCTCATTCTTACTCCTTTAAATTTCTTGGCTAATTTTGATCCCTTTATTCTTCCACATAACTTTTTAAACCCTCTTTTAGATTACATTTTCTAGGTATTACTTGCTACTGTATAAGAATGCAGTTGACTTTGTATTAAAACAATTCTGGTGAAAATAATGATCATGATAGCAACTATCTATTCAGTATTTCAGCTATCGTTTACTTAGTACATATTCTCTGCTGGCCATGACGCTAAGTGCTTATGTACATTTTCCTCCTTTATTCTTAACACAGGCCTGTGAGTTTGAAAATAACTAGCAGATTAGAAAAGCAAGGTACAGAGAAATGAAGCGCTTATCTAACATCATACAATTAGACTGTTTAGTAACTAGGATTCAATCTTAAACTATTCTGACTTTAAAGCATTCACTCTTAATTTATGCAGATTATGACAGTGTCCTTAGCTTTCAGGAGAAACAATAATAACAAAACAAACATCGACCACTCCATCATTTCTCAGCATTTTCTATTCTCCCAATTAGAGCTTCCATATACAGATGATATCTTAAATGTGGTTTACATTGACCATCTATAAAAGGTGTGAAAAACTGGTTCTCTAAGAGTACGGTCTCCAACGTCTGTTTAATAGATCCGTCCTTGCATTCTTCACTGGCTAACAGCCTCCATATATTTCAGTCTGTCCCTGTTATAATCAAGATCCCATGATTTAAGAGGGGTTAAGGAGAGGGCTGTGACTCCCAGAATCTGATTTCTTCTCAGAGAGAGTTGTTCTGCTTTGTTTATTTTTATGTGGTTTTCCTGATCATCTGTTAAATGTGGCACACACAATTCAGCCAGCTTTGTGATTAGCAAGGGAATGCTTTTGTTTGTGAGTGTGATATGCCCTCCACCCCAAAACTACATAGCAGAGGAAACACAAGGTCACACAAGATTTAAATCCTCCCATAATAACAAGCCAGAATAGTAGACACATAATCATCCCTGAGACTTGCATTGCAAAACAATTTCACAGTGCATAACTAGCTAATTTAATCTTCCCTAAACCTTGGGAAGCAAATGGAGTAGGTGCTACTATGCCCATTTTATAAATGAAGATGAGATGCAGAGAAAGTGACTTGTCCAAGGTCACAGTGCAGTTGAGAAATAAGAGCTTCAACTAGGTATATGGAGACAGATTTTCAGTCCGGAGCTGCCTTCACCTCTTCTTGTTTCCTACCCTGAAGCTTTGACATTCCAAGGCACCCAGGGAAAGGCATTCCCTGACACCTCAGATTTGCTGCTCCAAAAGAGGGTTCATTTCCTATTAAGGCAGAGAAGCAACTGAATGAGATAGCCCCCACCATCAGAATCCTGACAACCATTGGCTGTAACATTTTCTTGCTCAGTTTAAATTCAGATTTCTTCTTTACAAGCATTATTTGAATCCAACAGCTCTAAAGTGGCAGAATTCCACCTGGTCTTCTCTAAGACCAGGGTTCTTTCCACTGTACTTTGGAAGAGGAGTGTCACGTAGGAATGCCTTTAGCATCCTCTGGCCCTGGGAGAAAACCTGGCAGTGCACTTGTCCCTGAGTGGTCCTAAGTGCCCTCTGGATTTGTGAGTGAGATAATCCCCCTTGCTCCATCACCAGACCTTCTGCACCCCATAGTGATAAACAGCCTTCCCTTCTATGTCAACCCACGGCCGTGTGGAATCAGCTTCCCAGATGGGATAGTGTCCTAATCCAGGACTTCTAGCTCTCTCTTGAGGCAGGATTCAGTAAACATGTATATTTTATTTCAGTATTTTTCTATGTGTGTATGTATGTACATTTGACTCTTGGACAATGAGGGAGTTAGGGGTGCCAACTTCCCAGACAGTCAAAAATATGCTATTACTTTTTTTTTTTTTTTTTTTTTTGTAGGCAGAGTCTCACTCTGTCACCCAGGCTGGAGTGCAGTGGTGCGATCTCTGCTCCTTACAACCTCCACCTCCCGACTTCAAGCCTTCAAGTCATCCTCCTGCCTCAGCCTCCCTAGTAGCTGGGACTACAGGTGCATGCCACATGCCTGGCTAATGTTTGTATTTTTAGTAGAGATGGGGTTTCACCATGTTGGCCAGACTCGTCTTGAACTCCTGACCTCAGGTCATCCTCCTGCCTTGGCCTTCCAAAGTGCTGGGATTACAGGCGTGAGCCACCATACCCAGCCTGCTATAACTTTTGATTCTCCAAAAACATAACTACTATAGTCTACTGTTTACCAGAAGCCTTACCAAACGCAAGAACAGTGATTAATACACATTTTGTATGTTATGCATATTATATACTGTATTGTTATAATAAAGCAAGCTAGAGAAAAGAAAATGTTATTAGGAAATTCATAAGGAAAATACATTTACAGTACTTATTTGTCAATACCATTAAGTTTAAGTCATCTGTTTACAAGCTGAATCATCTATCTGAAAGGGTGGCAATCGCAACTGCATACCTCAATCTACGGTACATTATCAAGCAATTCAACTTTTTCTTTTAATGTTATGACTTTTCTCTGCTTCTTGGGAGCACTTCCAGCATCACTAGTGGCACTTCTTATGGGTCCCATGGTGTTATTCAAGGTTTATAATATTGACTAAACATGATGAAAAATATGTAAGACCCAAACCACAAGAGATCACTTTTTACTGCGATATGCAATTTACCAGAAAGACCAACTGCTCACGTGGAGATTTTTAGGGTCACACTTCATTTTTAGTGGATACTCACAACCCTTGAGCTCGTGGCAATAGCAAGAGAAAGTGGCTATTAAATTATTATGGTAGTACAGTATTACTAAGTTAATTTTATACAGTTATGATTTAATACTGCATCTTCATGTTTGCTTACATTTTTCTCAACTGGGAATGATACCATGTACTAAGTGTTTGTGTATACATTTTGATACATTTTAACTTCTATAATAGACCTGTGTATATTTTATGGTGGTAAATTACACAATAGACTAGTATCAACATATATTTTCTGCATTCATAACATACCTTTTTCTTTTTCTTTTTCTTTTCTTTTCTTTTTTTTTTTTTGAGATGGAGTCTCGCTCTGTTGCCCAGGCTGGAGTACGGTGGTGTGATCTCGGCTCACTGCAACCTCTGCCTCCCGGGTTCAAGCAATTCTCATCCCTCAGCCTCCCGAGTAGCTGGAACTATAGGCATGTGCCACCACACTCAGCTAATTTTTTGTATTTTTAGTAGAGATGGGGTTTCACCGTGTTAGCCAGGATGGGATTGCAGGCATAAGCCACCGCACCCGGCTGATGCCTGTAATCCCAGCACTTTGGGAGGCTGAGGCAGGTGGATCACTTGAGGCCAGGAGTTCGAGACCAGCCTGGTCAACATGGTGAAACTCCGTCTCTACTAAAAATACAAAAATTAGCTGGATGTGGTGACAGGCGCCTGTAATTCCAGCTACTTGGGAAGCTGAGGCAGGAGAATTGCTTGAACCTGGTATACACAGGTTGTAGTGAGCCAGAATGGCGCCACTGCCCTCCAGCCTGGGTGACAGAGTGAGACTTCGTCTCAAAAAAAAAAAAAAAGCAAAAAGAAAAAAATCTGAATGTAAGTGGACCACTGCAGTTCAAACCAGCATTGTTCAAGGATCAACTGTATTCTGTTTCATTACCTGGTGAAATAATTAAGTTTTGTATCCTTTTCAATTAATATATTTTGGGCATTTTTGAGGTCTTTAAAGTTTTTTCAAAATTGCCTTTTAAAAGCTGCAAAATATTTCATCATTTTGATATACAACAATTTATCCATGCAGTTGCACATCATTAGTCATTTAGGTCATTTTCCTTTTGGCTAAACATCTTTGTGCATAAAAATATGTTCATACTTCTAATTGTTTTAGGATTCACACATGTGGAATTCTTCATCAAAGAGTAAGAACACTTTGAAGATTTTTGATACAAGATTGCCTAACTGCTTTTCAGAAAGACCACACCAATTTACACACTCCCTCCACAATGGGGAAAAATGCTGCTCTTACCAGATTTTGAATCTTGTCATTTTCCAAACACTTAGTTATTTCGATAGGTTTTTAAGTGGTATCTCGAGGTTATTTTATTTGGCTGAATACTTGTGAGGTTAGCTTTTTTCCTCAGGTCTGTTAGTCATTTATATTATCCTTTAGCTGCTTTTTAAAAAATGTGATCTTAGCATTCTTCCTCACTTCTTTAGTTATTAGGGATATAAATCCTTTTTCTGAATTATTTGTAATAAATGCTTTCCACATGATTGCTGTAAGGTTTTTAAGTATTGTAATGACTTTTTTGAAGTACTTAAGTTTTGTATTTTCATTAAGGAAATGATTACTGTTTTCTGACTTCCTCTGTTGGTTATCTGTTCAAAAAATCCTTTCCTACTCAAAGCTCTAACAAATATTCATCTCAATATTTTCAAGTTTTGGTTTCACTTAAAATTTTCTCTTTTATACACTTGGGTTTATTTTGATATATAGTGTGGGAGGCTATACATTTTTTCTTTGTTTGCAAATAGCCAGATTTTTCAACAGATTGCATGGACAGTGTCTTGATGTTAAATTGGACAACATTTTTTAAAAAGGCAATGAGAGGATTTGGTGCTGGAGAAATTCATTCATAAGCCTGGCGTATTCAGAACACTGATGAATTGTTGGGTGAGTACCAGGAAAGTTGTCAGGGTAGACAAGTATTCAACAGCCACTGGGAAGGTTCTAAACTGTGCCCCCTTTCCCCTTCTCCATAATAAAGGGGTCTCCCTTTACCAAAATGAACTGTCCTAAATTTAAGTAGCCAAAAGTCAGAGCAGACCCAGAATTGTTTCTTGGTGTCAAGGCCTCAATCAACCACCAGAAAATGAGATATTCACAGATCGAGTTGACAAAGGGATGCCAGAAGGGACAGGAGGTACAACTGTCAGATAGATTGGTCTTGTTGGCCACCCAGCTGTTTGTGCCACTTGTATATTCTCCCACAGCACTCTCTGCATGTCTCCAGCACATTACAACGTCGTATTCTAATTTTGTGTTATGTGTCTTTTTCTTTTCCTCTATCCTGCTCCTTGCTTTAAAAAAATTATTAATGGATAGTAGCTAATTTTCTCACTTGAAAAAAAATACACTTAACTCTATGCAGTTTACTAAATGTTATTATACCTCCATTTGATAAATGTGAAAACTCATTTAACACACACCTCAAACATGACATAAAATGTTGCCATTATTCTAGAAAATTGCTTGTTCTTTTTGTAGTCATCACCCCCTGCCCAGTCCTGAGGTAGCCACTATTCCAATTTCTGTACCCACAGAACCCACAGACAAGTTTTGGTTGTTCTTGAACTTCATAGTAATTGAATTTTAAAGTATATATTCCTTTGTCTCTTAACTCCTTCTTTTACTCTATAATATTTCAGACATTCATTCATGTCTATTCCTTTTTGTTGCTGAGCAGATTCCAGCACCATTTGTTGAACAGATCGTCCTTTTCTCATCAATTTGTCTTGGCACCTTTGTCAGAAAACATTTGATTGTAATTTTTTTTTCTGTCCTATTGATCTATTTGTCTATTTTAACACCAATAAGACACTCTTAGAAACTGATAAATTAATACTAACATTTATATGGAAATGTAAAAGACCAAAACAGTGTTTAAAAATATGATAAAACTGGCCGGGGGCGGTAGCTCACGCCTCTAATCCCAGCACTTTGGGAGTCTGAGGTGGGTGGATCACTTGAGGTCAGGAGTTCGAGATCAGCCTGGCCAACATGGTGAAACCCTGTTTCTACTAAAAACACATAAAAATTAGCCGAGCGTGGTGGCATGCACTTGCAATCCCAGCTACTCGGGGGGCTGAGGCAGGAGAATCGCTTGAACCCAGGAGGCAGAGGTTGCAGTGAACCAAGATCGTGCCATTGCACTCCAGCCTGGGCAACGGAGGGAGACTCTGTCTCAAAAAAAAAAAAAAAAAAGATAAAACTTACAGTGAGACTTAAAATTGGGTCATGTAAATCTTCCAACTATTTTATTTAAAAAAAAAATCAATTTCTACCAAAAAAAAAAAAAGCCTGCTGGGAATTTGATTGCAATTGCGTTTAATCTATGGGTCGATTTTCTGAGAATCAGCGTCTGTACAATACTGATTTTAAGCATGGCATCTCTTTATTAGGTCTTAATCACCCTCAACACTGTTTTATGGTTTCAAGTGTAGAAGTCTTGTATAACTTTTTAAAAAAATTTTTGAAAGTATTTGTTATACTAATACTGTTATAAATAATGATTTTTAATTTTTTCCAATTGTATGTTGATAGTATATAAAAATAAAATAAAAATTTTCTGTATTAACTTTGTATCTTAAACCTTGCTGAGTTTACTTATTAGATTTAGTAGGATTTGGGAGTAGATTCCCTTCAAGTTTCTACCTGCAAAATCATGTCATTGTAGAGAAAGATAATTTTACTTCTTTCTCAGTCTTTATGACTTCTATCTTTTCATACCTAATGGCAAGACCTCAAGTACAATGTTGAATAGCAGCATGAGAGTGGATCCCTACCTTATTTTTGACCTTAGAGAGAAAGTGTTCCATATCTTATCATTAAATATGATGTTATGTATAAGCTTTTATAGATGCATTTTATCAAATTGAGGAAATTCTGTTCTATTACTTGTTTGTCTAGAGGTTTTATCACGGAATAGTGTTGAAATTTTCAAAATCTTTTCCTGGATCTACTGAGATGTTTGTATTTTTCTTTTTGATACTGTTAATGGGATGAATTACACTGATTGCTTTTCTCATATTTTAATTGATCTTGCATTTTTTGTGATAAAACCCACTTAGCTGTGATGTGTTATATTTTTTAATATATAGATGGATCTAATTTGCTAATATTTTGTTAAAAATTTTTGCATCTCTGTTCATGAGAAATATTGGTCTGTAATTTTCATTTCTTGTAGTGTATTTGTTAGGTTTCGGTATTATGAATATGTCAGCTTCCAAAAAGGGTTGAAAGGTGGTCCTTCCTCCTGTTTGTATAAGAGATTGTTTAAGATTGGTATTATCCCTTTCTTTGATAGACTTCACCATTAAAGCTATCTGGGCCAGATATGTTCTTTGTGAAAAAAAATGTAATTGTGAATTTAACTTCTTTAACACATATTCAGGTTACTTATTTCTTCTTTTGTCCAGTTATGAAAAGTCCTGTTTTTTAAAGGATTTATCCATTTACATGGTCAAACATGTTGGCATAAATTTGTTTACAATACCCTCTCATCATCCTTTTAATGTCTGTAGGATTTGTGGGAGTAGCCTTTCTTTTCTCTTTATATTGGTAATTCACATTTTCTCTCTTTTTTTGTTTCTTCCTTCTTCAGTTTAACTAGGAGCTTATCAATTTTATTGATCTTTTCAAAAATCGGTTTTTGGCTGCATTGATTTTCTCTATTGTTGTCTGTTTTCTATTGAATTAATTTCCACTCTTGTCTTTATTTCCTTCCTTCTATTTTGGACTTACTATACTGTTCTTTTTCTAGCTTCTTTTTTTTGAGACAGAGTCTCATTCTGTCACCCAGGCTGGAGTGCAGTGGTGTGATCTCGGCTCACTGCAACCTCCGCTCCCGGGTTCAAGCTATTCTCCTGCTTCAGCCTCCCGAGTAGCTGGGATGACAGGCATGCACCACCACGCCTGGCTAATTTTGTATTTTTAGTAGAGACGGGGTTTCTCCATGTTGGTCAGGCTGGTCTCGAACTTCTGACCTCAGAGCTCAGGTGATCCACCCACCTTGGCCTCCCAAAGTGCTGGGATCATAGGCATGAGCCACCGCGCCTAGCCTTTTTCTAGCTTCTTAATGTGGAAGCTTAGCTCATTGATTTCACCACTTTCTTATTTTCTAATACAAGCACTTAAACTCTAAATTGTATTCTTAGCATCACATAAGCTGCATCTCACAAATTTTGATATGCTATACTTATCATTCAGTAAAAGGTATCTAATTTTCCTAGAGTTTTTCTTTAGAAGTATATTGCTTAATTTCCAAATGTTTAAATATTTGCTAGATATCTTTTTGTTATTGTTTTATAATTCAATTCTAATGTGGCCAGAAAATATAATCTGTATGGTTTTTATGTTACCCAAAGTTTTCTTGGTGTTACCATGGGAATGAAGATCTACTAGAATCTTTTACTTGCTAACCAGAAACAGCTCTTCTACTCCCTTTACTCCAACTAACTTAGCCTCTTCAAGGCAGGAATGATATCTTACTAGTTTCTCTATGACAGTGCTTGCCACATAACAGAAATTCAATAAATGTAAGAATTTATTTATTTATGCTGAAAATTGTACAAAAGGAGGCTTATGACTAAAACATGGACTTGCCCTGAAGTATTTCATGGTGTCAGATGAAGGCAATGTGTAAACACACGTTTCCCTACCATTTTTAAAGGAACTGTAGAAAGGCAGAAGAAGGGTGTGAAATCTAAACATGGAATCTGAAAAATATGATTGAAATGTATCTCAATTTGTAGTGATATAGTAACTATCATTTTCATTGTGCTTTACTGTTTATAATTTATAAGTCTTTTCTTAAGGAAGGGAAGGAATAATATAGAATGATCCATATGATTTTTAGGAACTCCACTATTGAGTTCATAAATTGAATTAACTTAAACAAAAGAAGGAAAGATGGGTGCAAAACCAAGAGCAAATTTAAAAGAATCTGTTAAGAAAATGAATGCTATCGGGAAAGGTGAAGTGGGGGAGGATGATGATAATGGTGCTGATAATAATACCTAACATTTATTGAGTAATTAAGGTTTTGTAGGCATGGTGCTAAGCAGCTTATGCTCCCAACAACCCTACAGTGTTACGCTTACCTTATGGAGGAGGAAACTGAGACTTAGAGAGGTTAGTTGACTTGCCCAAGATTATGCAGTTAAAAAGTAAAGAAGTCAGGATTGGATTTGTGAAAAAATTGAGGAGTGTTCCTTATTCACTGAGACTTGTCTTAGATGGGGGCCTGGGCCCTGACAGGTAAGAGATAGGTTTTATACTCATATTTTGACTGTTTTTCCAGAAGTAGAGTCAGCAAGGGATTTTTCAATGTACACAATATACTGTCAAATACCAGTATGTTTATGTGTTGGGGTGGATCAGGGAGCAGCCAGTTTTCAAAGGGCAAACTGAAAATTAAAGTTTGAGACAGAGCTAACATGGACTGAGGGGGGATGGACAAGGGACTGATGAGAAGAGCAGAACCAAATGGGGACACAACCAAGGAAGAAACCAGAAGGTGATACCAGACCACCAGTATTCTGCCTTGAGCATGTGCCAGGCACTGTGCATGGCACATGTAGAGTCATTATATCATGTGATACTCACAACCACTCATGAGATAATTACTATTGTCCCTCTCTTAGAGATTAGCCCAAGGTCACATATATAGGATGTAGCGGCATTAGGTAAACATAGAATTCCAAGGTCTTAAACACTGTTTCTCTCCAATGGTGGTTGGATGTTATAGAACAGGACCCAAAGGTGGGACATGGGGGTGGGGGACAGTTAGGAAAGGAACCTAGTGACTGGGACTGATTCCCCTTGTTTAGCCAGGTGCCATTGCAGGCTGGCTTATATTGATCCATCTAACCCTTTGTTGATACTGCTCCCAGGACTTCTAAAAGGCACCTGTGCTTTTAAGGCAAAACATAAAGGGACTTTAAGTTATCTTTGGCACAGGATGAAAAATATGTCCATTGCTTGAGATCAATATTGTAATTGGCACAATATTAACAGATGGCAGAAAACAGGTTCTTTCAGTATTTCTGTCCCTTCCATAATTCCTATCAAGGAAAGCAACTTCATGTTGGAAAAGGTTCCCACAGATACTGGTGACAGATAATGGAAGCCCAAGAGAGAAGGTTCTAAACTAATCTTGGTGTCCAGGGGCCTGGCCAGACAAGTTATATTGCAGGAGACTTGCTGTCTGCCTTGAAGCACTGAGACTTTGAGGAAAGGTGCTGGAAGCCCAGCCATGGGAAAAAGTGGAAATTTTTGACCTTTCAAATAAAGGACAGGCAGTTTGGATGATCTTTTTCTGGTGAGCTGGATGCTGTTCCCAGGTGAGAGGCAAGGAGTCAGTGAATTGTCACAGACCTGCCATGTTTCTTTCTGAGAAACTTGCTAGACTGGTTTTCCAGGTATTGTGTGGATGAAGTGCATTTGGATTGCAGCATGCATTTGACAGATAAAGTCTCTATCTTTGAAAATGGGATACACCCATGGACAAGGGCTGATGGCAACCAAGTCAGGTAGATGAGTAACTGATTGGACTCAGAGTACTAATGAATGAGTTGATGTGGATCTAGAGAAAGGATCTTTCACACCACAGTTTTCTGGCTTCTGTCTTGCCTTGTTAGGCATTTTTATTAATGTCTTGGATGAAGACATTGACGGCCCAGTGATAAAATTTGTGGGTGACACAAAGCTGGAAGGGATAGCTAATACATTGGACAGTAGAATTGCAATGCAAAAAAGATCTGACAGGCTGAAACAATGGACCAGATCTAACAAGATTATGTTTAATGGGGATAAATGTAAAGTCTTAACATTTGGTTAAAATAAACAAGCAAATAAGATGGAATAAGCAGCAGATGGGAAAGATGTGGTTTGATAGGAGCCTGTGTGAAAATAATAGAGATGTTTCAGCTGATTATAAGCCCAAAATGAATCACTAGTGCACTGTAAGCTCAGGCTATAATAGAAATGTGGAGTACACTATAAGGAAGGCAGCAATCCTTTCATAGTCTAAAATAACGGCTCATATTTACAGAGTGAGTTCTGTATGGCAAATATATTTATATGGATTCTCTCAGTTATTCTCACTTCTGGCCTTTGAGTAGGAAACTGGAGTTCAGAGAGATTAAGTTACCTGTCCAAAGTCACATTACTAGAGCCAGGATATGGACACAGGTGTTCTGACTGCACACAGATGCTCTGTCCTGGAGGGCAGAGCCATTGCCAATGAGGTGAAGAGACAAAGAGGTACATTTGGGTTCCAACAAGACTGAACTTTCTAATAATGAGAGCGCTCTGACAATGGACTGGTGTCTTACAAGGGAATGAGGCCCTGTCAAGAGATGGCCTTAAGCACAGGCAGATTGATCACATGTCAGCAACAAACACTGGACCAGGTAACTGTTGAGTTCTCATCCTACTAAAGGTTGTTGAGCTTCTAGACAGATCCTAACATCTGGAGTGCAGAGTCTGGGCATTTTTAGGTATAAGGGAAACTCCCAGGAGGTTTTCCATTTATTGCATTTAAACAATGAGCTTTAATAACCTGCTCTCTTCATAGAATTGTTTATTTGGTTTTTAATTTTTATTCCTTATGGATTTTTGAGTTATGTGCTAGCCTTTACCCATATAACAAAAGCCCCTAGAAAGCTGCCTCAGACCCACTGTGGAAGGATTAAAGGAACAAAGAAGAAAAAGAAACAAACACATATAATGTTTTCTACTTCATTGTAGTATCTGTGTCCTCTCACTGTCAACAGATATCATATTTTGATACTGTCAGGATTTTATATATATGTAACAGTCTTTCACTCCATCCTCCTTATCCCAAGGCTGGTCTTTCTAAATTATTTTTTCTATTCTGCAGGGGTCTAGTGAAAGAGAGACCTATAACATTAATAGCTGGAATTATAAGGAGAAGATAATAGAGTAAATAGGTTAAAAGCAAGGAGCTGAGAACATATTCAATCAGGAGTTACTTTACGTGATCCATAATACATGGACTTCGATTCATCCACTTTGATTGCTGAGAGACCTCCGTCTTCTCGCTTTCAAAATTCTAGAGTATTTTAATCTTTGTTTTGGATAATTAGGATTTGTGGACTTGTGGCCCCATATATAAGATGTTTATAAATTATAGCTTCCCACGTTAAGGGAAGAAACAATGACCCAGCAGTGAGGCTGACATTCTGTTATGCACCTAGCCAGCTAATCCATCTGAACAGCTCCTATCACTCACCCAGTGGTTGAGAAAGCCGGCACTGCCCAGTATAATGAGACAATGTCAGGCATTGTAAGTAAATATGCTTGGGCCTGCACTCAACAGTCTCATGCTGCAGTTGCATTTTCAAGGAAGCCCACACCATCTTAATCATGCCTGCCAGGGAAGAAATTCTCTTTTCTCTGTGTTTTCTTTTCCCCAAGACATATTTCCCCTGTATCATTTAAACATATTAAATCACTCTTAGTACGCAGAGTGGGCATCATGTTAGCATAAGATCTAATCAGAGCGAGTCTGCTGGTCTCCAAAGGCTTTATTCTTTTTGTCTCTTTCCTCTGTTTTCTTGTTAGACTGAAGAGCCTTTTTTGACATTCTCATTTGTTCTGCTGTGTAATAGCATGGGATCTTTCAGAGCTGTCGACATCTGCTCCACTCTAGAGAGCTGCAGAACCAAGCCAGCAGAGCAATAATAATTATGCCCGAATGGGCTGAAAAGGATGCAAGAGATGAGAAGGAAGACACGGAAAAATACACCCAGTGCGATGATGTTCTAACCTGTAAGTGGATGTGTGTGTGAGAGTGCATGTGCTGAAGCCATACGCTTATGTGTGCATTGAGGACACAAATCATTTTCCTGAGAACAGACTAGAATTCAATCAGGCTCAGACTTTTCCAAAGTCCCCAGTCTTTGTGCATTCCCCCAGACGTCCATGCTCAATGTGGGTGCAGTTTTCTGCATGTACAATGATAGTTTGCAGAACACTGGGGAGAAGGAACTTTCTCCTCTTTCCCTTACTCTTATATCTGGTGGGGTAACAAAGGCTGCAGATGGGTCTTCCTCCCTAGATACTACTCTCTGGGGATAAATGAGGCTCCTTGGGAAGATGCTGTAAGTCTTCCTGATTGTCAAGATACTAGTTATTAAATAACTGGTATGCTGGCCTTACGCTAATATTAAAAATAACAACTGGCATCTATTGGGTGCTTAGTATTTGCCAGGCATTGTGTAGGCCCTTCATATGCACTATCATTCATCCTTAAAGAACTTTATGAATGGGCACAGTGGCTCGCCCCTGTAATCCCAACTTTGGAAGGCTGAGGTGGGAGGAGGGAACCCAGGAGTTTGAGACCAGTCTGGGCAAAATAGGGAGACCCTATCTCTACAAAAAAATTAAAAATTAGTCGGATGGGCTGGGCATGGAGGCTCACGACTCTAATCCCAGGACTTTGGGAGGCCGAGGCCGGTGGACCACCTGAAGTTAGGTGTTCAAGACCAGCCTGGCCAACATGGTGAAACCCCCGTCTCTACTAAAGATACAAAAAATTAGTTGGGCGTGGTGGTGGGTACCTGTAATCCCAGCTCCTTGGGAAGCTGAGGCAGGAGAATTGCTTGAACCTAGGAGGCAGAGGTTTCAGTGAGCCGAGATCACACCACTGCACTCAAGCCTGGGCTACAAGAGTGAAACTCTGGTTCAAAAAAAAAAAAAAAAAAATTAGTCGGATGTGGTGGCGCATGCCTGTGGTCCCAGTTACTCAGGAGGCTGAGCTGGGAGGATTGATTGAGCATGGGAGGTTGAAGCTGCATTTAGCCATGTTTATGCCACTGTGCTCCAGCTGGGATGACAGAGTGATACCCTGTCTCAACAACAAAAAAAGAACTTTACAAGGTAGGAGTTACTATGATCTTCATTTGCAGATGAAAAAATTAGGACTAGGCCATATTCCCAGGGGCCCTGCTGATGCATTAAGAGAGCCTGGTTTTTCAAGGCTGTGGTTACACACGAACAAAAGAACTGGTCATGTCATTCATCTGCGATTCTTCAGCAAAGCAGCCAGGCTGCTCAGTGACATACTTAGCCAGTTCCAAGAAATAATTGTCAGTTCAACAAAGAACTAAAATTTAAAAAATAAAATAAAATCCCCAAAGCAGAGAGCCCAGTATTTTTTCATTGAGTTAACTGATTACTTTGCAGAATCCAAGAATCCTACTGAGGTCTTGAGGTCATCAGGACCCAGGGTGAGTCCTGCCCCTGCTGTGAGTCTCAGGGCCCTGCTTGGTCTTGGAAGCCAATGTATCAAGGGTGGACTCTCGGCAAAGGTGTGAGGCAGATGAGACTTATCAAAAGAGAACACGTCCTTCCCTCCTGTGCCATCCACTTCCCCCAGCCTCATCCCCACTCTTGCCTCACTCCAGAACTTATTCAAAATGTGCTCTCCTGACATCCTTTACCTCTTCAGAGCTTTCTCCTCAAGGGGCCCAGATGACTAACTTACACTAAAATGACCCGTCTTTTAAAAATTCATTTTAACCAGATAAACACCTTATTTAGGCCAAAGGAATGCTTCTCAAGTGGTGGCATTTTAAGGCTTTCTCAAGGTAACAAGATGGCTCGGGGTTGGAGAGAAAGTCTCCATGGCACTTTTATAATCATACCCCATGGAAAGAGAAAGGAGCCTTTTTCCATCAATTTATATAGCTGGATCATGCTTGGAATGGAGTAGAAAGAGAAGGATACAGAACTTTACCTGGGGGTCAGACTGCTCCAGACTTGGGAGTCGTGAGGTTTTCTGTGGGAAAGCACTTTTTCTCCCTTTCCTCCCTAAAATTTCACTGAGTGTTACTCTACATGTTACAATATTAACTTTGCAAAGAGAGAAGACTTACCTGAACAATTGAAAGCTTGGGCAGAAGAAAAAGCAAGCAGGGATGACTCTTGGGAGGGAGAATAAAACCTAGAGCTAAAGAGAAGAAAAAAAAAAGCATGTGACACAATGTCTGTCAGCAGCTGTGCTGCCGAAAGTCACCCAACAGGAAGAGCAGGCAGCCAGCGAGATGGAAACTGCCAGTGCAATAAAGCATCAGTGAGAGTCAGGGCTGACTGGGGCTGTGGATAAAACTGGAGCACACCTGGGACCAAGGAATAGCATAGTCCCTCCCAGTGTGACTCGAGCATCAGCATACAAATTGTCAGGCCCAACTTGGAGCAAAATTAGCATCAGTCACCTGATAATAGTAACGGTTACCCTACCCTTACAGATGGTAGCTCATATGACCATAAGATGTTGACCAGTGAAATGCACTCAGCCAGCCAAGACTTGGGCTGTCGCATGCCACATAATCTTTGTGGCTCTTGGTTTTTCATTCCAATAAAACTTTTTTGACCTCTGTAGAAAGCTGTAACCCATACAAAAGCTCTTATGACCATTTAGGAATTCATAAGATTTTTGGAAAATTCTACATTGCCTTCCTAAGTCCCCCATGTTCCTCAAGTGCCATCTGTGGTTGATCTTCCCAGGTGAATTGGAACAATGTACCCAGAGCACCCCTGCTCTGGCCCCACCCTGAAGGATGGAGGTCTCTGAAATCTGTAATGGGTGAGTGGACTTGTAGTCCTTACTGGGAGGTGTACAGATGTGCACAGAGAGCTGGCCTCTGAGAGCACCCCTTGCAGCTAAAGGCCACTGCCTGGTTCAAGTCCATCCACATCAGCAAATCTGCATGTTGTAGTTCTACAGAGACTGCTGCTCTTGATCTAATTAATAGTTTGTTTGATTGCATAATTTTCCACAGGAAGGACTATTAGCACATCAAAAGGATGTTAAAAGTATCCTCCGTAATGATAGAGTAAATACGAACCTAGTTTATCACGTTGTCAGTTTTAACAAACACCACTCCGATGTGCTAACCTTTTCCCAGGAGGTGCTCCTCTTAAGTCAATAGCCAGCAGCAGGCCCAGCCTGTGAACTAGTTGATGGTGAAAAACCAAAACAATTTCTATAACGATATATATTTTTTAAATTCCAAAATATCTGAAAAATGCTGGAGGCATGTGTTTTACTTTTCCTTCCTCCCTCCTCCGATTTAAAAGCTTTTGTAGAAAACCTGTGGGTCTGATAGCACTTTTCTTCACACCTCAAGGGAGCAGTTTGAAAAATGTTTTCAGAACACTTATTTTCATAACACTCCAGGGAAAGAAAGAAAGGTGGGTCATTTACATAAAGTTAAGGATTTCTGTATACCCCGTTTCTGTCCTTCCTCTCAAAGAAAAGAGAGGGGGAACACCAAATCTCCTTGAAACTTTAAGAGCCCTCTGAGGTTTAACTCAAGAAAGAAAATGCCTCTGAAGGCAGACAGCAGAGAATGAGAGTATGACCAAGTGCCTCAGCTGTCCAAAACACCTCAAGGTGCAGGTTAAACCCAATAGCGGTGATCCTATCATGGGACGGGATTGGCAAAGGCTCCTTCTGTATGGAAAGTATACTCAGTAAAATCACTCAGGCCTTTCAGTGGGAAGTTTGGCAGCTAAGCCCTGTGGAATGTTTTCAGTAACTAAAATTTAACTCCCTTAGCTTAAACAAATTATTTATTTAGTCACCTACATACTACATTCAGGCTCATTTTCTTAGGCAGAAGATACTGAACATAATTTTAACTTCTTTTTTATGGTTATTGATTGGCATGAGACTTGTCTTATTACCTGGAGGCTGGAGAAATAAGTTCAGAAACTAACAAAATATCACTGAGGCAACTAGAATGACTTCTGAAGTAAAAGGATACATAGGACCTGTTTCCATTACTCCTTCTTATGAGGAGTCTGATTATGTCTGTCATTTTCCTCCCCCAGGAAGCCCATGTGCCTCAGGAGAATCTGTCCTGAGCCCTTCCTCCCACCTAGACTGTATTCCAGGGGAGGCCTGATTTGGTCATCTCAGTGCTTTGTCAGTGGTTGGTTGAGAAATGATCATGTGAAAAAAAAAAAAAAGAACAGAAATGATCATGTGATAATGTGATACTTTGGGCCAATGAGGCAAAAGGAAAGGTATTCTAGGAGCCTCTGGGGAAAATTCCCTTGTTCATCAGGGACAGCCATGGGAACAGTCTCTGAACATTGCTATCCACAGATGTGAGGCCATCTACTACAGCTGCCTGGCTGAGGATGAAGCTGTGAGTTGGGAAAGGGATGAGCTAAGAGAACTACCGGGAAATGGGGCCGCAGCACGTGACTCCATCAACCTGAAAGCCTGAAATACCTCTGGACTTCAATTTTATGAGCCATCTATTCTCTTATTTTAGAAGCCAGTTTGAATTTTCTGTTGCATACACATAAAGAAATCGTAACTCATACAAGTTGTCAACAACGAAGAACTTCTACATAGTGCTAATAATGAAAATTTTAAAAACTGCCTTTATAAAAAAAGAATGTAATATTGACAAATGGGTGAAAAGATGATCAACTGCATTGTAATAGAAGTAAGAGGACTTCCTCTAAAGTGTGAATGACTACATTATGAAACTGTTTAGCACTAAGCCTAAGAGACTGTCATCATATGGGGTAGTTTGAATAAGACCAAGAAAAATGATCTAAATTATTAGAAACAGAGATCTACCATGGTCATACTTAAACTTAGCATGGGACCTTTTGAAGAGAATAAGTAGATACGACATGGGGTACAGTTTAAAACAGTCCTCAAGATGCCCTGGTCAAGAGAGCAGAGACTGTTCTAGAGGTTCTAACAATAAGAATACAGTCTCAAATGGAGCGGCATGGGCTGGAGGATGGTCAGCCTAATTTGTGTACACCAAGACCAGTTTTGTACATAAATAAAAATGGAAAGCTCCAAGGAATTGGGAAAATGTCCCTTCCCCATCTGAAATACTTCCCCAAATGCCTGCTGACTGAAATTATGTTAACTCTGGAATAAAGACACTCCTTTAACAAGAGGTAAATGACCTCAAATGCAAATTTCCACGGGAGCACTAATATGGTACTAAAAACTTGGCCATGCTAATGTGAACGTTTGTTTACTTTCTGTCTCAATATCTCCAGACTATAACCTTTGTGAGGCAAAGATATTTTTGTCCTTTTCACTGCTTTATCCCTAGTAAATGACTAAGTGCCTAAAATGGTGCCTAGTCTTTTGTATATGCAAAATAAACATTTGTGAATGAATGAATGGCAAATATCTGAGCCTTTACCAAGAGCAAACTTTTATAGGAAGGAAGGAAAATCTCCAGAAAGCACTATAGGACTGAAAGAGATAAAAGGAAAAGTGAACCCTAAAGAAGTGAAAGGGGCAAGAAAATGAACAAAAGATGGGAAAGATTATAATTTTTCTTACTTCATTTAGTCTAAGACAGGCCCTGATTGAGTTCCCACACTAGATCCCGTGTCAAGGAGTTGGAAGACTCTGACATTCTAAGGATAGAGAATCACAGTATTTGAGCCATGCAGCAGAACCAGATTGCATCTTCACTCTCCACTGGCCCACCTGTCTCTTGTTCTCCAAATAGTAATTCCCTCCCCAAACTCCAGAGGTGGATTTATCATAAAGCTCAAGCTTCACTGCCCCTCAAATTGATAGGAGGAACCCTAGCAATGTATTTACTTGCCATATGTTTTGGCAAAACTTGTACAAGTGGGATTTTGTAGTCACGATAGGTGAGACTGTTGTCTCTTTGTACTCCAACTTCTCCTTATATCAGGTGGCATCCAAGGGGCTGCAGACATTTTGGGGAGGGGGGGCAGCTAAGGCAAGTAGAATTGGAGATACATTCTTTTGGGTTGAATGCTGTTACAGGAATGGCTTTCAGGAAGATACCAACAGCCCACTGTGGAAACTCACCTGGTGTCATAACATAAAGGGGCATATCTAAAGGTTAAATCACAATATGAATACATCCGAGACCCTAGTAGAGGAAATGCAAGGTTTGAAATGGATTGGAACCAGAAGCTGGTCTGTGGAAAATTCTTTCCAATCAATTGTAGCAGAGGATTTAGTTTCTATTGACACCTAATTGAAAGGAAGTTCTCTCTTATTGGGAATGCACATGCAGATGCAGTGTACACGATTGTGTTTTTGTACTATACAATACAACTATTTTTCATAGATTTACATATAAAGTCAATAGAAATAATTCTGATATCTAGAAGTAAACTGTAACAAAAAACAGTTGGGTGTGGTGGCTCATGCCTGTAATTCTTACACTTTGGGAGGCTGAGGCCAGGAGTTTGAGACCAGCCTGCACAACATAGTGAGACCCTATCTCTACCAAAAATTTCAAAATTAGCCTGGCACGGTGGTGTGTGCCTGTAGTCTCAGCTACTCAGGAGGCTGAGACAGGAGGATCACTTGAACCTGTGAATTTGAAGATAGAGTAAGCTATGATTTTGCCACTGCTCTCCAGCCTGGGCAACAGAATGAGACCCTGTCTCTAAAAAATATTTTTTAAAAAAAGTATCATTTCCAGCCGGGCACAGTGGTTCATGCCTCTAACCCCAGCACTTTGGGAGGCCGAGGGGGATGGATCATGAGGTCAGGAGTTTGAGACCAGCCTGACCAACATGGTGAAACCTCATCTCTACTAACAATACAAAAATTAGCTGAGCGTGGTGCCGTGCCTGCAATTCCAGCTACTCAGGAGGATCGCTTGAACTTGGGAGGCAGAGGTTGCAGTGAGCCGAGATTGCGCCATTGCACTCCAGCCTGGGTGACAGAGTGAGACTCCGTCTCAAAAAAAAAAAAAAAAACATTCAAAATTAGTAAATCATTAAGAGGAAGAGATAAATTGCCAATAGAAATAATAAATAGGCTTTTATATTATTTAATGATCTAATCAATAAAAAAGAATGAGTTATATGAATATATTTTTAAAATATTTAAATTTATAATTAGACAGGAATGTTTATATTGACAAAGATAATATAAACCATAATACACCATTAGAAGGAGGACATAGATCACAAATTAGTTAATAGCGAATGCCATCAATTCAAAGCATATTTAAGATTAGTCATTGAGAGACTGAAATGCCACCTCATCGCAGGAGGCGCCTGGCAGGGATGGAGCTGGTGCGGGCCTGGAAGTAGATGTCCTGGTTCTACTACCAACACCTGCTGGTCACAATGCTGTACATGCTGGAGCCCGAGGAGCAGAGGGTGTTCAATTCCACGCTGGTTTCCATTGATACGCAGGATACATCTTCATGACCCAGCACATCATGGCGATATTGCACCACTTTGAAATTGTACAATAACCAAGATTAGAGGTTCCTTGGGGAAGACCCACCCTACGAAGTTGGAATGACACCATCAGATGTGATAAGAAACTCTTCTAAATGTCAACCTAACCAACCTAAAACTCATGAGTAGAACAGGAAAATCACCGACTCATGTGTTGTGTTCTATATTTTTCATTTTAAAAGAAGCTCTTGCATAGTAGCTTTTGTCTATTTTAACATTGCAGCCATTTGTACTTTGATATCACTATTTTCTTTTCTTTTTTTTTTTTTTTTTGAGATGGAGTTTCACTCTTGTTACGCAGGCTGGAGTGCAATGGTGCAATCTCGGCTCACTGCAACCTCTGCCTCCCAGGTTCAAGCAATTCTCCTGCCTCAGCCTCCCTAGTAGCTGGGATTACAGGCATGTGCCACCACGCCCAACTAATTTTGTATTTTTAGTAAAGATGGGGTTTCTCCATGTTGGTCAGGCTGGTATCAAACTCCCGAACTCAGGTGATCCTCCGGCCTCAGCCTCCCGAAGTGCTGGGATTACAGGCGTGAGCCACCGTGCCCGGGTGACATCACTATTTTCTTAACCTTTGTGACTGTTTCAATATTACCCCCATGAAAGCTTTTCTTTATGTACCTTTGAGTACATTATAATTGTCTTATATTTTAAAGTCATTAGTTGGGCTTTACTATTCTTGCTATTGTATGACATATACATCTGCCTGGATATATTTTTACTCTTGACCAAAGTTTTATAAGAACAATATAAGATTTAGGGTAGGGGCATGGGGAGGAAGGATATTTTATTAAGAACTACTTGAAAGAACTACTTGCTGGGCGCGGTGGCTCACACCTGTAATCCCAGCACTTTGGGAGGCTGAGGCGGGCGGATCACAAGGTTAGGAGATCGAGGCCATCCTGGCTAACACGGTGAAACCCTGTCTCTCCTAAAAATACAAAAAAATTAACTGGGTGTGGTGGCGGGCACCCGTAGTCCCAGCTACTTGGGAGGCTGAGGCAGAAGAATGGGTGTGAACCCAGGAGGCGGAGCTTGCAGTGAGCCGAGATCACATCACTGCACTCCAGCCTGGGTGACAGGGTGAGACTGTCTCAAAAAAAAAAAAAAAAAAGAACTACATATATCAAAATATATTTTATTAAGAGCTACTTATCTGTAAGCTTGAACTCACAAGTATAGTTTTAGCTATCTAGACTCTAACAGCTTTTGCTTTAAAACTATTAAAGCATTTGTGGTTTTTTTGTTTTGTTTTTGTTTTTTTCTTTTTTGAGACCAGAGTCTTGCTCTGTTGCTCAGGCTGGATCTTGGCTCACTGCAACCTCCACCTCCCGGGTTCAAGTGATTCTCCTGCCTCAACCTCCCAAGTAGCTGGGATTACAGGCACCCGCAACCACACTTGGCTAATTTTTGTATTTTTAGTAGAGACGGGGTTTCACCATGTTGGTCAGGCTGGTCTCGAACTCCTGACCTCGTGATCTGCCCGCCTCAGCCTCCCAAAGTGCTGGGATTACAGGCATGAGCCACCGCACCTCGCCGGGTAATGATTCTTGAGACAAGAGGTGGTTAAGTAGCATTATTATGTAATGTTTATATACCATGGAGTTTTTACAAGAAGATAAATCTATTTCCTCTGAGGGCCACTATTAACAATGTACTTCCTTAAATTTAGTTAACTGATCGTAATACGTGCTGCATTTGCACATTGCATTAAGTTATGATGAGATTAATTGTTAAAAATTATAGCAAAAAGAAGTGTAAACTTGGCTAAAATCCTTTCATTCTTTGTATTTTTTTAAAGATTTTTATTCCTTAAATGCAAAATGACTACCTAATTTTTTGATGTAAATTCATTAAATTCAAAGAGAAAAAAAGATTAGTCATTGAACAGTAACAACAACGAAAACAAATTAGAGATACTCTGAAATCTTAGAGTTCACATATGACAAAAATTTGATGGAAATTTCCTAAAACTGACTGTAATCCCAAGCATTTCTGTGATAGTACAAATAACGAGTTATGAAGCTCCCAGAAACTTTTCCAAATTCTTAATGAAAAACAAATTTGATCAACCATGCTACTGGAAAGACTAATCTATACATACCCTCTTGATAGAAAATACTACAAAAATCTTTGTTATATGAAGTCGTGACCCAAGAATATACAGAGCCAAAAAATGAAGGCATAATTATATAGGGGTTTCAGGGCAATTAAGTGCCATATATATATATATATATATATATATATATATATATAAAACAAATATATATATAAAATAAATATATATATATTTTTAATTTTGTGATTCTTGTGGCAGTTAAATATTTTTAAAATGTGTAACTGATAGCAATTTCTTTTCTCACTTTAAATCAACACTCAAACCTAATTTTGTATAAATATTCTTGTCTTCTTTTTCTTTTAAAAAGCCTCTAAAATTATGTAAGCTTCAGACCCCAAAAGGAGTAACTTATCAAGAGGAAAAGATCCTAGATTCACTTCTGCTTCTACTTATTCTACTTCTGGATTTATTAAACCATTACTCAGATTTTAAAACACACCACACACAAAGAAAAGTTTCTAAAATAAATGAGCTAACATGGATTTTTTTCATATTCTCCATCTTCTTGATAGCCCAGAGATCCTGATACTCTTTGGACTTTGGTAGTGGAACGGTAGATGTGTGTTGAGAATGGAAGGGAGTTAGGGATAGGGTTCTAGAATTCAGATGCCCTCTTAGGGTTTGAAATGTGGGGGGAAAAAAAAGAGAATCACTGCTTATCTCAGTCTGTTCAGGTAGCTGTAACAAAATACCATACCTGGGTGACTTACAAGTAATATAAATGTTATTTCTCACATTTCTGGAGTCTGGGAAGCCCAAGATCAAGGTGCTAGCAGATTTGGTGTCTGGTAAGGGCTAACTTCCTTGTTCAAAAATGGTGCCTTCTTGCTGTGTCCTCACATAGTGGAAGAGGTGAGGGAAATTTGGGGGGCAGCTCTCATAAGGACACTGATCATTCACAATGGCCTGCCTTCACGAGACTCAGTCACCTCCCAAGGGCCCCCAGTTCCTAACAGCATCACCTATGGCGGTGAGGATTTCAACATATACATTTTAGGAGGATACAAACATTCAGATGATAGGCCAGAGCACTGACCTAGGCAATGGCATCTACAGAAAAGAGAAAAATAATTTACTTTTGACTTGAGGTGTCTTGGGTTTAAATCCCAGTCCCACCACTTAATCATTTGTGACTCTGAGCCCCGTGAGCTTTGATTTCTGCACTTGTAAAAATAGGCAGAATATTAAATACCTTTAGAGTTTTCATGAAAACTAAATGCTACCTCTGAAGTTAAATGAAATCGTAAGAATGAAATAAATAGGGCTGTTTTAAAGAGTAAATGTGCTCAGTAATTGGTGTTCTGTAAATGTTAACTTCGTTCTGAAATATATAGAGCAGGATGTCAACTTATGGAAAGAATGTAAATATTTTTTGGTTATAAATGCCAATGAACTTTTCTTACAATGCCAATGGATCTATACATACTATACGTATTTAAGCTTTTTGCCTTATCTTAAAGCTAATAGCAAATAGTGCAATGATGTATATGGGCAATTTACAAAAGAAGAAACAAGAATATCTGGTAACATAGCAAGAATTTTTTTAACATTTTCTTGGTCATCAAACACAATATAAACAATGAGATACCATTTTGTTTCTCACACTGGCAAAGATTAAGAAGAATGAAAATGCCCACTAGCTGGTGGTAAGGCAGGAAGGGGAAGGGTACACTCATGACATTGGATAGTTGGAGTTCAAATTGGTACAGCTGTTTTGGAGATCAATTTAAAAGTAGGCCCCCTCTCCAAAAACAAAATAAAACTTTAAAAATGTTTACTCTGCATTTAAAGCTAAAAGTATGCCTTACTCTATGATTTAGTTATGCCTCTCCTAGTTTATATTTTTTGAAGTATAAATATGTCTTCCAAAAGACATGTATAAGAATATACATAACAGCTTTATTCAGAATAGCCTAAATGTCTATCAGAAAAAAATAAATCAATAAATTGTAGTTTTTTTTAAAAGGATACTATGAAGCAATAAAAAGAATGAATTACTGCTATACTCCACAGCATGGATGAATCTCGCAGACATTATGTTGAGTGAAGGAAGCCAGAAACCAAAGAATACACACTCTATGATTCCATTTATATGAAGTTCAAGAACGGGATAGCTATTGACTGGGAAGAGGCATGAAGAGCATTCTGGAAAATGTTTAATCCATTGATCTGGGTGGTGGTTATACCCATTGTCTATACACATGTAGAATTCAACTCTCAGTACACTTGAGATTTATTCACTTTGTTGTATATATGCTATACCTCAATTTAGAAGTTTTGAGAAAACATACACTTTGATTTAGCAAGTATGTTTTCATTCTAAAGAAAAAAGTCAGAGGAGTACAAAAAAGGTTTACATACAAGAATGATCACCATAGCATTATTTATAGTAGCAAAAATCTGAAAATACAATCCAATAATAAGGAAGTAGTTAAATAAAATTATGATACATCAGATAGTAGAATGCTATAATCATCAAATCAGATAAAATAGAAGAGTCAAAAATATGGAAAGTTTTTCATAATATAATGTTCCAAAAAAAAGTAGGTTAACCAAACAGTATTTAAGATTTAATACTATATTTGCTTAAAATATACCTGTCTGTCTCCCTCTCTCTCTCTCTATATATATATATGTATATTACATAATCCACATGCTTATCACACATATCTCTGACTAATGGGATTGTAGATAATTTTCCCTTTCTTTCTCTTGTTTTAAGCAGTTTTCTATATTGGACATGTCCTGTTTTGTAATCTGCAAAAATCTGAAATAAAATGTAAAAGGGAAAAATGCTAGGTGTGGTAGTGCATGCCTATAGTCCCAGCTACTAGGGAGGCTGAGGCAGAAGGATCAATTGACCCCAGGAGTTTGAGACCAGCCTGACTGATGTAGCAAGACACCATCTCAAAAAATAAAAAATGAAAATAAATAAATAAAAAGGAGGAGAAGGCCAGGTGCGGTGGCTCATGCCTGTAATCTCAGCACTTTGGGAGGCCAAGGTGGGTGGATCATCTGAGGTTGGGAGTTTGAGACCAGCCTGGGCAACATGGTGAAACCCTGTCTCTACTAAAAATACAAAAATTAGCCAGATGTGGTGGTGCACACCTGTAATCTCAACTACTCCAGAGGCTGAGGCAGGAGAATCACCTGAACCCAGGAGGCGAAGGTTGCAGTAAGCTGAGTTTGCACTACTGCACTCCAGCCTGGGTGACAGAGTGAAACTCCATCTCAAAAAAAAGGTAGGGGAGGGGATTGGAAAAGAAAGAACAAGAGTGAGCAAATCAACTCTCTATATAAGTAAGCTGTTCTGAACATTTACATATTGCATTCTGGGTATGCCCTTGATGAAGGTAGTTAACCTCTCTAAGCCTCAGGTCCTCTCCGTAAAATGGGAATAATTATTGCACCTAACTTATGTTATTGTTATCTGGATTAAATATTCTGTATGTAGTGCTTAGCAGTGTCTGACATTTCATAAACACTTCATAAATATTAGCCATTACATTACTCTGGGACACTGGCTAAGACTCCTAGGTTACCAGAATTGACTTAACTGCTCTTGTCTTCTTTTCACCTTAGGTATCTACTGACCTGGTTATCGCTTCTTCCTTTAAGGAGTATTAGAACACTGCTGGGGATGGGCTGACAAACATACCAGGTATTGATGCATACAGTTCCCTGAAAGATCTCATCTGATTAGGGACATTCATTCTGAGAACCAGGTCTCAGAATTCTCTTTTGGATGCATCAAAGTCCAACCGATTCTGAGAGCCAACTTGGTGCGTATCCCTCAGAGAAGCCTTGGGGCCCGGGTTCCACACCATTCTGTATAAAAGTGGAAAGTTAGGAGATAGCTGATTCGCTTTCTCTGTAGAATTATCTTCCCACAACTCACTATAGAGGTCTATCACACAGTGGGTTTTAGTTTCTTTTTTTCCATTGCTTTCCTTGTTTTCTATTTTCATTCTTTTCTAAAATTTTCATTTCCATAGCTGCTTCTGGGCTCTCTTCTCCCTGCGCCAACCCACCCCCACCTCCTCCCCTTTCTCCCTCCTTCCTTCCCTTTCTCGCTCTTCCTCTTCGTCTCTCTTGAGACAGGTCTAGTGGCCTGGTTGCCATCTGCTGCCTTTTTTTTTTTATAAGGTTGAGATCAGATGGCATCTAATCGATCGTCATGGTCTCCATGGTTACCAGGGTGACAGAGTACTTGGGAGAGACACATTCTCGAGCCTGGGGCTGTCAGACCATTCCTGAGAGGGGAAAGAAAATAAAACCTCTTCCATCATATTTACACCTTTACATCTTTCTCAAATGCAGCAAAACACAGACACTGTTTATGTTTTACATAGTGACCTAGTGGCTTGAGGCCAGGGAATGCAGAGTGGCTTTTTTCTATTTAAAAAAATGCACAAGGACAGAAGTAAAGGGTTTTTTGTTTTTTTGTTTTTTAGCCTCAGAACCATCCCTTCCCCTCCCTGCTCCATACAGACCATCCCTTTTATCATTTTTTTTTCTTTTCCCTTTAAATGTTTGGAAATTAATTCAGTAATTCTACTGAGTTGTTATTCTTCCAATAAATCATGGTAGTTCTAAAAGTGACAATTGACAGCTATTTGCTTTAGGGAAAGAAATAACCTTCATAAAATTACCAACACTTTCACTTTTGATTAGAATCAGTGTTAATGTTAATGTTAGTTGTTCTTTGGCCAAGCATTTGTAATATAGGAAGCCATTTTTCCCACAAAGAGCAGCTTCATATGATAAAATGTAAACAAAATGACCCTTACTGTTAATGCAAAAAGTGCTTAGGCATGACTGTGGTCTGTAATGCTTTAATGCCTAGGGGCTGGCCAATCTGGCAGAAATACATCCAGGCCTTACTCTAATAGAATATGATGGCGTTGACAGCCCAGATCTGGTGGAAAGAGACATGAGGAAGATCTTGGTAATAAGGATATATAGCTAATGGGAAAAGGACTAGATTTCTGGAGTAACTCAGAAATAAGAAAACAACCAATTATCATACCATTAAATAATGTTAAAATTACATAAGGAATACCATCCTTGGCATATTAAAACACCTTTAATATTAGGCACAGATGACTTGGGCTATAAGCTGCTTTACTTCCTTTTCTGGTAATATGTTATGCTTCATAACACTTACTAGAAATTCTCCCCTTTTTTTGTGTTTGTCAGAGAAAACCGAACTTAAAATTATAGCACAGGTACAAGGCCTATCTATAGGTGATTTTTTTTCATTTAAAGAAAAAATATAATGCCAAACCATGAGCAGTGCTTGCTTGCTTCCTTCCTTCTTTTGTCTCTGACTTCCCTTCAGACCTCCTGCATCTTCTTCTGTACAGTTCCTAGTAAGATTCAGATATATTCATTTGCAGTGCCTTTGGCTGTTAAGCAAATAGCACTCTGATATTTGAAATAGAAATGATGCCATCAATTGGAGGAGAGACTTTAATATAAAGGGAAAATAATGTATCATGAACAAAAACCTTCTTATTCATTTTGGACCTTTGCATCTTAGCTAATGCTTGCCTCTCTTTCCCTCTCTGCAATTCCTCCTATTCTCTCCCTCTTTACTGGTGAGTTCAATCATTGAATGGCTGGGGGAACTGCTTTTATTTAATTCTTACCTCCCCAGAAAAGCTTTCCCCAAATTCCCCATCACAGACTTCTGAACTCCTAGTGTTCTTTTGGTCTGTGCTTCTCATTCAGGACTTAGCTGTGTTGCCTTTCACCCCAGCTTATGTATTTGTCATGTTTATCTGTTGCCTCTTATTTACATTGTAAGCTCCAGAAAAGAGAGACCATTTCCTCTGCTTCTGGGCTTCTCCCTTACTTTGTACCCAGTTAGCTCTTACTAAATGTTTGATAAAGATAATAGCAGCCTGTTGTGCCTACAGGGCAAGCAATAGCTGTTTTTTCTTTTAAGACCAGGAACCAAATTTGATTTTTAGCATTTCTTCAACTGCAGGGATTTTACTTTGTGTCAGCCAAGAGGCTTTCCTTACCTCCTTGTCTTCAATACTCTTGTGCACAAGCATGCTTCTCAGAGAAGGTGGATTCTACCTTGGAAGGAAATGAGTCGTTTCCTCCCATCAGGACAACTGCCACAGCATGGTGTCAACTCACTCTTGCCTTTCGTAAATTGAGTTTGTCAGTGCTCAGCGACACAGCTGAGTGAAATGTTGTGTGATGCGGGCTGTCTCCTGGGAGAGAGAAACTGGCATAAACCACATCCTAATGGGATCCAGAAACAAAGAAGCGTGAATGAAGTGTTAATTGCATTCATAAAGACATTAACAAAGGAATTAAAATGGCAGAAGCTTCAGTCCCCCACTCAAGATTCACAGAAAAATATGTTATCCAAAGAATGTTTCAACAATAATCATCAAAGTTTATTGCTTGCCCATTGGGGAAATAACTCTTGATACATATTAACTTTTCAAAGAACATTTTGGGTCCATTATTTTGAGTATATTAACTAACAGACAGTTTATTCCACCCTACCTCCAGTTCTTTGCTTGCTTTTGTATGATTTAAGTTTCAAAAAAATCCAGAGGCATTTTCAGTGCTGCTTCATTAACCATAAGGATGTCTGTTAACAGTTTGAACCTAATCAATCCTACAGTTCTTATTAGAGTGAAATGCTCATTATCTGGGAGAATTTTTGCTTTTTGAAATAAAATTACAAGACTGGGGGTTTATTTTACAGTCCCTCTTGAATATTCCTGAGATGATCTGCAATGTGGGCAACCCGGGGCTCCCTCCCCAGCCCTGTGGCAGAGCCCCCAGCTGCTGACAGCGGGGCTAAGCTGGCAAAAGGTCAGGAGGCTGCATTTCACTGAAGATGGATCGCACAGATGAATATTGCGCTTGCTTAATGAAGTCAAGGCCATGGATTTGGGGCCTTTTATGGTTCTTCTTGTTTCACTCAATTTCACCTTCATAGACCACGCCACTAATCCCAGCCAATCATTTTGTAGATATGTGCAACTGGTGACTAAGGGACTAGATAAAAGTAAATGAATCTAAAAAACAGTGACCAGAAATCAGAAATCTCTGTGCCTATAACAAACTCAGAATTAAAAAAAAAAAAAGCATGCAGAGTGAGTGTTTCATGATCCTTGCAGAAACTCTGTGAGATATATGGAGCCGACATTCCTACCTTCATTCTGCAGGTAAGAAAGCTAAAACTCAAAGACATTAAGTAAAGTCTCAGGATTAAAATTCAGATTTTTTTAATCATCTGACTGCTCTTTCTACTGTAGTCATCTAACCCTCCCAGGATCTCATTTAATTCTCACAAGAATCCTATGAAGTAAGACAGGCTGTATAAACAAGTGGGTTGATTTTTCCGGGAACCATTTTTTTTTTTTTTTTTTTTTTGACATGGAGTCTCGCTCTGTCGCCCAGGCTGGAGTGCAGTGGTGCAATCTCAGCTCACTGCAACCTCTGCCTCCCAGGTTCAAGCGATTCTCCTGCCTCAGCCTCCCGAGTAGCTGGGACTACAGGCACATGCCACTATGCCCAGCTAATTTTTGTATTTTTAGTAGAGATGGGGTTTCACCATGTTGACCAGGACAGTCTTGATCTCTTGACCTCGTGATTTGCCCACCTTGGCCTCCCAAAGTGCTAGGATTACAGGCATGAGCCACCATGCCCAGCCTCCAGGAGCCATATTAATGCCACCAGAGGAGCAGGTGCTCTCAAGCCTCTCCTTAGAATTTGGCTGAACCCCCGGTTATCTAAAACGCTACGTTTTTCAGTCTTGTCTAAATCAATCATATTCATGGATGTGGCATCAACTCAATGGTGCAGGTTTAAAAGCGATGAAATTCTAGTTAGTTGTATGTATCTGGGCTGATCAACACAGATCGGTGAGTGGAAGGGGGCTCAGAAGTGCACATTCAGCATCTCAGAAAAGCTCCCCCATAGTTATTAGAATCAGACCAATTGAGTCTCTGGTTGCTTCTAATTCTGGTGCAAACATTGGGAACATTTCCTCCCAGACATGAACTATACATAAAATTCAGGTTATATGCTGTTTTGTATTACTTGTGCTTAGTATCATACATGTTACCATACTCTTAAGAGGTGATTATTTCTTATTAGAACACATCATTTAGAGTACTTGATTTCAGAATTTTCAAATAATAGCAAATTTACCTCCAGTGTAGCCATGCCACCAAGTTGTTCAGAAGTCTGATTCAAACAGCATTTTGACTTATCTAGAGAGTTTATTCATATTATTTGCATTTACTTTATGTTTTTATAATTTTGTGTCCTAATTAGAAGGTCCTATTATGTGCTCTTAAGATGGAAGACTAATTTAATCTTTTTTTTTTTTTTTTTTTTGAGATGGAGTCTTGCCCTGTTGGCCAGGCTGGAGTGCAGTGGCATGATCTCGGCTCACTGCAAGCTCCGCCTCCTGGGTTCACACCGTTCTCCTGCCTCAGCCTCCTGAGTAGCTGGGACTACAGGCACCTGCCACCATGCCTGGCTAATTTTTTTGTATTTTTAGTAGAAACGGGGTTTCACTGTGTTAGCCAGGATGGTCTCGATCTCCTGACCTAGTGATCCGCCTGCCTCGGCCTCCCAAAGTGCTGGGATTACAGGCTTGAGCCACTGCGCCTGGCCTTCAACTAATTTAATCTTACCTATCTATGGCTAGGTGTGGGATGCAAGATGTATAATAAATGGAAAAAAAATCAAAGTGAGCAGTTGGCCAGTTATATATTCAATCTAGACAATTAAGGTTAAAGCCTTACTTTTTCATCAATAGCAGAAGGGTTGAAATTTCATTCATTATATTTATGTCAAAATTAAGAGAATTAGTTCATGCACCTAAGTCAGAATTGTGTCATTATCATAGGGTGGTTATATTCCATTTCCATTTATAAAATCGAAATGGATGAAGTTATTTTCTAGGGCTGCACTGTCCATTATGGTAAGCTCCTAGACATATGTGGCTATTTAAATTAAAATTATGTAATCAAAATGAAATAAAATTAAAAATCCATTTCTAGATTTTAAATCCTCAATAGCCATGTGGTTAGTGGCTATTGTATTGGACCATGGAGATTTATAGAATATTTTTGTCACTGCAAAATGTTCTATTGAACAGTGCTGTTCTAAAGCAAACAATTGGAATTCACACATACCACAGAAATACATTCTATATCCAATCATATAGTTGTTTGTAAAACACCATATACAGCTTAGTGACAGTGACTTGGAGCGCCATCCTGCTGGGGCTTGGGCATCAAGGAAGGATGGTCTGCAGACTTCTCTCTGAGTGTGGACTGGCCCTGTGTGTCATGGGAGAGGATGATGAGCCAAATCTCTGGAGAAAGGGCAGGTGCAGATGAGCCATTTCCATTTTCCACTCCTGCAGCTCCCACAACCTCGAGTCCAGACCTGCCGCCAAGACGTGCTTGTACAGAAGCCCAAACCAAAGCACATTTTGGATTAATTTTCTGGCCATAATTTCTTTGCAAAATCTATCTTGTGCCTTTGATTAAGGACTTTCTTTCATTTTTGCCATGAATTTCAATGAATCTGAACCTAACAGTATTTTCCACCAACCAGGACATTTAGCACAGGTATTGACCAAAAGAAATAAGGCTTCAGACAAGCAAGAATCATAACAGAAACAGAAAAATATAGTCCAGAGCTCCCCGCTGAACACTTTAAGTGAATGTCATTGTCTCATTCTCATTGACAGTCAGCAAGTAAACATATCCACAGACTAAAGTAGGGTCTCTCCCTACTCTGGGAAAGGTGGGACCATTCTTCGATATTTGTCATATAAGCCACTTTAAACTTGTAAAAACTGAAAAGTAATAAATCACCAATCATCTTCTGTTCTCTGATGTTATCTCACTAGGACTCTGCTATATTAAGAAAGAGATTGAGGCAGAATGTTTTCACAAGATTGCTCAAAGTCATTTGCAGCAAGCACATGAGATATACAACTCTCATTGCTTTTATCACATAATTCTTCAAAGCGGCCTTATTGGGCACGTGTTTTATTTTCTTGGTAGACTGTAAATCCCTTGAAACTGCTAATTATACATATTTGCATCCCAAAGTATCTTATACAGCGGGAGATGCTCTGTACCTTGGTTCAACCTTATCAATATTCATTGAACAAGTGAATGAATGAATGCATAAAGGAGATCCCTGGTAACAAATTTGTCTAGCCTAATTGTGGTAAGTTTTGGCTGATAGGTATAGAAGAGTGGCGGGGGTGGGGAGAGGTGCAAAATTTGAGAAGAAACATAGATTGTGAGCTCATTGAAAAGGTATCATTTCAAAGTTTCCTTTGAATCTCCATAGGGATATGATGAAAGAGAAAATATTTTTAAGGGCAACTGTGAATTTCAATTACTGGAGCAGAGGATCAGAGAAGAGTTGCATCCAATCTATTGTCTTTCACAAGAATTTCTTTGCTGACATTCTGCCTGGAAGTAGGAAACGTAAAAATATTGTATTAATTTGTAGTGTATAATTTTGTATTAATAGCCAAGTGGCACGATAATGGAATCAATTGACATTGCAAATAGGATGAAAATAGAATGAACATAACTGAACTGAAGCCTATATACTTTTTCACAAATTTGAATGAAAATGAATCCCAAAACTAAAGTGACCACTTTGTAATCTGTCCTCATACTCAGATCACCGCTGATAAGTCAGCACTCAACCCAATCTTCAATATTTCCAAGTAAAGAGAACCATAGGGGTATGTTAAAGGCCATAAAAGGGAGTTTAAGCAAATATTTCTAACCTCTTTTGTGCTTTAACAATGCCAGTCACCAACTTAAGCAAGTTTTTTGATGTAACTTTCTAGGTCATGTATCTTTAAATCACCATGACTCATATTTGTCTCTGTTCCAACTGTTTTCTGGTGTCTCTCTTGCTGAAATGGTTTCAATTAGAGCCTGGAAAGGGTTGATACAGAACTCTTGCCCAGTGCTTGCCAACATGGGAATTGGTTTTAAACATTGCTGTTTTTCGTCCAGAAAAAAATTCCCGCTTCCCGCCCTTGAGTTAGAAGAGATTATTCTCAGACAGGCGTTTAGCTGATTTTTAATGTCAAAGAAACTTAATTTGCAAACTCGTTAGAAACTCTTTAGTAAAAGCCGCCTAGTAAAACAGATGATTAATATTGGTAAGCTCCTCATTTGCATATTAATTAGTCTCCGTACTCAACTAATTAAAACTGCACTGCCTGTTTGCGGACTTTCTTCTATACTGCAGCCTTGTTTCTATGTATAAGCTTGTATTTTAACTAAAATAAGGGTTAGTGATTATGACTGTACTTTTCTTAACATACCGATTTTTCCATCTGTGATACTTAGGACTCCTCAAGGTCCTAGAACCATCTTGAAACTACCTTTGCACAAATTATAACAGTGAGAAAACTGTGACATAGGAAAATTATGACAGCAAAAGAAATCTGTCTCAACCTACTCCATCTTGTTTTTAACCTCCAAGCTGTCCTTGTTCATTCCAGGGCGCAGGCCTGGCTAACTATAAAAGGAATTTCGTTTATAGTTTAACTTTGAAACAAAGATGATAATAGTCCCTTCCCAAACCAAACCCCCTTTTTGCCTGGGAACCAGACCACCTTTGTAAAACTAACAAATTAGCCACAAGATTAGAAATTATGGCTCAGGAGTCATGCAGCCAGAGGCCACAAGATTCTAAACTTCCTGATATGGTTTGTATCTGTGTTCCCACCCAAATCTCCTGTCAAATTGTAATCCGCAGTGTTGGAGGTGAAGCTTGGTGGAAGGTGATTGGATCATGGGGGTGGACATCTCATGAATGATTTAGCACGATCTCCTTGGTGCTGTTCTTATGATGGTGAGTCTCATGAGATGCGGTTGTTTAAAAGTGTGTGTTACATCCCCCTATCCCTACCCTTACCCCCTACTCTCTCTTCCTCCTGCTTCTGCCATATTAGATGCCTGGTCCCCTTTTGCCTTCAGCCATGATTGTGAGCTTTCTGAGGCCTCCCCAAAAGCAGAAGCCACAATGCTTCCTGTACAGCCTGCAGAACCATGGGCCAATCAAACCTCTTTTCTTTATAAATTACCCATTCTCAGGTTTTTCTTTAGAGCAATGCAAGAACGACTAATATACTCCCCAATTGCTCCTATAAATAACATCGCTATTGTAAAACCTAAGATTGGTGTTTGAGATATTTTTCAGACCCTGCATTCTGATGAACCAACTGGCACCACCCAGACTGGTAAACTGGCCCAACTTGTTCTGCCATCCCACCCAGAAACTGAAGACAGCAAGAAGAACCTGCTTCAACCCCCTATGATTTCAGCCCCAACCCAACCAAAGCATTCCCCCACTCCCTAGCCCCATGACCCCCAAATTACGCTTAAAAAACCCTAGTCTTCAAATTTTTGGGGAGACCGATTTAAGTAATAAAACTCTGGTCTTCTGTTTAGCCAGCTCTGCATTTATTAAACTATTTCTCTATTGTAATAATGCTGTCTCAGTAAATTGGCTCTGTCTGTGCAAGTGCAACAGGCAAGAACAACTGTAAGGGCAGTTACAATCTCTAAGCAGCCATTTTATTGGGCCAAATCACTTTTGTCCCAGTATAGCCATATGTTGCTTAATGACGTGGATATGTTTTGTGAAACGCATCATTAGGTGATTTTGTCATTGTGTGACACCATACAGTGTGCTTATACAAACCTAGATGGCACAGCCTACTACACACCTAGGCTATATGGTTTAGCTCATTCCTCCTGGGCTACAAACCTGTACAGTATGTTACAGCACTGACTACTGTAGGCGATTGTAATACAATGGTAAGCATTTGTGTATCTAAAAGTATCTAAATATAGAAAAAGTACAGTAAAAATCCAGCATTATACTCTTATGGGATCACCATGAGAGCTGTGGTCTGTTGGTGACTGAAACCATATTGTGTAGCACATGACTGTATTTGTGAGCTTCTTCAGATTTTGATGGGAAGAAAACAGTTGGATGACACAGTGACTGGCAATAATTAAAGTGGAAAAGGTACCAAATTGTATCTCAATATTTGGTGTTTTTAAGTCTTGCTCTAGGCCGGACGCAGTGGCTCACACCTGTAATACCAGCACTTTGGGAGGTTGAGGCGGGCGGATTACCTGAGGTCGGGAGCTTGAGACCAGCCTGACCAACATGGAGAAACCCCGTCTCTACTAATAATACAAAAATTAGTCGGGCGTGGTGGTGCATGCCTGTAATCCCAGCTACTCAGGAGGCTGAGGCATGAGAATCACTTGAACCTGGGAGGTAGAGGTTGCAATGAGCCGAGATCACGCCATCACACTCCAGCCTGGGCAACCAGAGTGAAACTCCATCTCAAAAAAAAAGGTAAGTCTTGCTCTGTAAATGAATATATCTTTCCAGTATAATTTTTTATATTTAAACTTAGCTACTTTAAAATTATTTAATCATTATTTTATGATTTAATTTTTAGTAAACAATTATTGGGTGGGAAAGCAGGCTACTTTGTTGTTAAAAATTATGCTTGCAGAAAACCTAGTGGTTTGCATTACAAGAACCCAGCTTTTATTGATGAGAATGGATTTCCACTGTAGACAAAACAAAACCAACTAAATAAACAAAAATAAAAAATACCTATGAAAGGCTGGGCATGGTGGATCACACCTGTAATCCCAGCACTTTGGGAGGCTGAGGCAGGCGGATCACGAAGTCAGGAGTTCGAGACTAGCCTGGCCAACATGGCGAAATCCCATCTCTAGTAAAACCACAAAAATTAGCCATGCGTGGTGGCAGGCATCTGTAGTCCCAGCTATTTGGGAGGCTGAGGCAGGAGAATCGCTTGAACCTGGGAGACGAAGGTTGCAGTGAGTCAAGATCACACCACTGCACTCTAGCCTGGGCAACAGAGCAAGACTCTGTCTCAAAAAAAAAGAAAAAAACCAGCTATGGAAAGAAACAACCTTTAAGTACAGAGTCATCAAATGAGATTCAGGAGAAATTATATCAGTCCAATAACTGAGTGACATTGAACAAATTGCTGAATTTCTCTTTCCTCTATTACAACAGAAAATAAGTATGCACAGAATATCCACATCAGGCATTTTCCTATGACACCCTCTCCCCAAATTGAGTAAGATGTCACTATTAGATTCTTTCATAGCTCCCCGTGTTTACTCTTCTCATAGCCTGTACTTCATGGTATACAGTCATATCTTTTTTTGTTCATACTCCTTATTGGATGCTTCTTCACAGCACAGTCTCTGTCTTGTCTATCATTATATCTCCCAGTGCTTAGCATTATCACGGGCATTATATATCCCAGTGCCTGTGATATTTAAATAATTGCCAAATAAATAAATGAATAAACAAATATATAATACATGGATAAAAAATAAATAAGGCATGCGTTTTAATTATTTATGACTGTATGACAAAAAGCTCCAAAACTTAGAGACTAATAACAATAATTTACTATTTCTCATGATTCTGTGGGTTGCCTGGAAAGCTCTTCTGCTGTTTCACCTGAGTTCACTCATGGCGCTGCATTCAGTTGGGGGATTTCCAGGGGGTTGAGCTCAGTTGAGACAGCTGAGGATCTGGACATTTCTCTCTGTATGTCTTTCATCTTCAAGTTGGCTCCTTGGACTTCTTAACGTGGTGATAGCAATGTGCCAATGTGCAAACACTTACTGAACTCACATCATGTTTGCTGACATCTCTTAGGCCAAAGCAAATCATTTAGCCAAGCCTAGAATAAATGTGGGAAGAAATTACACATGGGCATGAGCACTGTATTTGGGAGACCCTGAGTGTAATAATGAACCACAAATGTCTCTACCTTAAGGGATTTCTTAATCCAGGGGTGTTCAATCGTTTGGCTTCCCTGGGCCACATTAGAAGAATGGTCTTGGGTCACACATAAAACACACTAATATGATAGCTGATGTGCTTTAAAAAAAATCACAAAAAAGGCCGGGCACTGTGGCTCATGCCTGTAATACCAGCTCTTTGGGAGACGGAGGTGGGCAGATCATGAGGTCAAGAGATTGAGACCATCCTGCCCAACATGGTGGAAACCCACCTCTACTAAAAATACAAAAATTAGCTGGGCGTGGTGGCACGCGCTTGTAGTCCTAGCTACTCATGAGGCTGAGGCTGGAGAATCACTTGAACCCAGGAGGTGGAGGTTGCAGTGAGCCAAGATTGTGCCACTGCACTCCAGCCTGGTGACAGAGTGAGACTCCATCTCAAAAAAAAAAAAAAAATTTGCAAAAAACCCTCATAATGTTTGAAGAAAGTTTACTGATTTGTGTTGGGCTGCATTCAAAGCCATCCTAGGCCACATGTGGCTCACAGGCTGCAGGTTGGACAAGTTTGTCTTAATCAAAGCAGATGAGTGAATATACAGCAAACCTAATGAAATAAATGCTATGCCAGAGATAACAACAAACTGCTTAGGATATAGGTACAGACAGCATTAGAGCCAGGAGGTCTTATTTTGAACCTCTCTCCTTTTATTAACTGCTGTGTGACCTTAGGTAAGTTACTTAGCCTGTCAAAATAGTGGCTTTATGATTCCAAAAATGGGTATAAGACCTACTTGATATTTACTGCAACTTCCTTCTAATATGACATACTGTTATACAGAGGCTTGAAAAGCTAAAACCTGTATTTATCAGACTCCTTTGCAGCTAAAGCTCTTGATGTGACTTAGATCAACCGATTAAATATGTACTATGAGAACTGACTTTGAAACTGAATCAATTGGGAAAATATGAAGTGGCTTGAAGGGCATCAACTTTTGCTGGAAGGATATAGCAGCTGTAGCACAACTCTGGGGCCAACAGTGCTGGTGGTGGAGTCACGTTCCAGTTACATGGCTTTGACATCAGAATCTACGAGTCTGCAGTAGGCATGGCACCTTCTGGACACCTAGTGTTCCACCTATAGTAGAGAGAGAAGTTCCCTGGGCAGGCTAATTCTGTTTTTTTTGAGATGGAGTTTTGCTCTTGTTGCCCAGGCTGGAGTGCAATGGTGCCATCTCAGCTCACCGCAACCTCCGCCTCCCGGGTTCAAGCGATTCTTCTGCCTCAGCCTCCCGAGTAGCTGGGATTACAGGTGCCCGACACCATGCCTGGATAATTTTGTATTTTTAGTAGAGACAGGGTTTTGCCATGTTGGTCAGGCTGGTCTCAAACTCCCGACCTCAGGTGATCCACCCGCCTCCGCCTCCCAAAGTGCTGGGATTACAGGTGTGAGCCACCGCGCCTGGTCCCTGGGCAGGCTAGTTCTATGGTAGTGAACTGGGAGCCATTCCTGGAGGTCTTGTCTAAAGATGCTTCATTTAGACCTTTCAGAGCTTTTGTAGGCATCAAATTCCCTTTCTGCTTAAGGTGTTGAGAGTAGTTTCTGCTTTCTGGACTGAGCCCTGATGGATAGGTTGCTTTCCAAGATTATTGTGAAGTTTACTAGAGACACTTTATGTAAACTTGATTCATGCTTGGGAAGTGCTTACTAAGTAAATACTAACATTCCTTCTCTTATAATTTTTATATACAAAATAACAGATGAAACCTCCAGATGTTTTTAAAGATTCTGACTCTCTCTTAGTGTTTAGTTGGCATGTAAACACAATCTTTAAACAAAAACTTCCAGTCACACTAATATACAAACATGGAAAGAGATTCAGAAATGCAAAATACATCCTATTCTT
Organism: Gorilla gorilla gorilla; assembly: GCF_029281585.2. Classification (NCBI taxonomy): domain Eukaryota; kingdom Metazoa; phylum Chordata; class Mammalia; order Primates; family Hominidae; genus Gorilla; species Gorilla gorilla. The sequence continues at coordinate 120,335,308 of NC_073224.2, forward strand.
AATCACCTTTTAACAAAGACTATGATCATGTTTTAAGAATAAGTGCCTAATCCTAACCTTGGGCAAAGCATTTTACTGCCTCAATTTCTTCATTAAGGGCCTTAGTGTCCTCATTTATAAAGTGAAGGAGTTGGATTTACATAATTTCTAAGACTTCTTCCTTCCTTGCTTCAAAACTGTGTGTTCTTTAAACCACTAAGCAATTACCTCCCAATGCTGGCCTATACATATGCAGTCAAAGTTTATCACAGGTTTCTGGGCTTCGCTAGTGGTCTGAAATTGTGTAAAAAGAGTTGACCCTGTGTCTTTATGTACTTGTTAGTTCTCAAATAAGCTAGGATAACCACTCTCTCTCATAAAGCATGTTTTAGGTCTTTTATCGATAATAATATATTTTCCTGACCAAATGAATATGGATCCAACACTCCTAAACACAATTCCTCTCCCCCTTTTAACACTTAAGCAAGCACTGTCATCATTATTATTGATAACCTTTATTACACAATTATTATCTATTGAGCCCTTATATTTTCTTATTTGCATGATTTATTGCCAATTTAATTTTAATTTCCACAACACCCGATACACTTTTTTGATATGATGAGACTAAGGCTGAAAGAAGTTAAGCAAGTTATCGAAGGTCACAGAATTACCAAGTGGCAGAGTTAGATGTTGACTAGGTTTATTTGAACTGAAAGTTTCTTAACAAGTACATTAGATGACTTCTTAATAATAATAATAAGTAGTAGTAGTATTGAAAATAGTATTATCTTAGTTAACCTTTATTGAGTGCTTATTATATGCCAAGTACTCTGCTGTCTTATTCATATCTGAATTCTCATAATTTACAGCTTAAACCCTATTATAACCCTCATTTTATAAATGAAAAAAATTGAAGCTTGTTAATTTTAAGTGTCTTTTTTTTTTTTTTTGGTCTTTTTTTTTGAGACAGGGTCTCACCCTGTTATACAGGCTGGAGTGCAGTGGCATGGTCCTGGCTCACTGCAATCTCTGCCCTCTGCCTTCCAGGCTCAAGCATCCTCCCACTTCAGCCTCCCAACTAGCTAGGACTACAGGCATGCACCATCATGTCTGGCTAATTTTTGTATATTATTTGGTATAAGCAAGGTTTCACCATGTTGCCCAGGCTGGTCTCAAACTAACAGGCTGAAGCCATACACCCGCCTCAGTCTCCCAAAGTGCTGGGATTACAGGCGTGAGCCACTGAGCCTGGCCTAAGTGTGTCTTGACCAAAGTTATTCAGCTCCACTAGTGGAGCTGGACTGTGAACCTCAGCAGTATGAAATCAGAGTGTTTTCACCTGCCATGCCTTATTGCCTCCTGTCTCCTGATAGTGATGATATTGAAGGAAAAACCTTGACTCTGCTTTAATTTATGGACAAAGTAATTTGTTTGCATATTTAAAAGCTGTATAAGTAACAAAGTACTTATGGCACTCCCCCACAATTGATTCTGCCCATCAGTGTGCCACCACACCACTCCTGAGAACCACTCACACAGAGACTAACGAGTACAAATAGAGGGAAATAATGTGTAGGTAAGAAAAGCTATGGTATGAAGCTGGTTGTGGTGGCTCACACCTGTAATCCCAGCAGTTTGGGAGGCTGAGGTGGGCAGATCACTTGAGGCCAGGAGTTCGAGACCAGCCCAGCCAACATGGTGAAACCCCTTCTCTACTAAAAATAAAACCAGGTGTGGTGGCGTGCACCTATAGTCCCAGCTATTCTGAAGGTTGAGGTATGAGAATCACTTAAGCCCAGGAAGTGGAGGTTGTAGTGAGCCAAGATCGTGCCACTGCACTCCAGCCTGGGGGACAGAGCAAAACTCTGTCTCAAAAAGAAAAAGAAAAAAAGAAAAGTTTTGGTATGGACACACACTCCCCTTTTTCTCATTTTGTGTGTGTGTGTGTGTGTGTGAAGACCATAACAACCTTTTTAATTAATTTGTTTATTTTTAAGCTACTTCTGAATAACATAACAACCTTTATTATTTTCCTGCCAAAGCCACAGAATTTCTGATCCTATTTCTATTAGGCTGGCAGTGATTATGGGAAACTACTTTATATTTCCCTTTTAAACATAACTTTCGATGTTATATAGACATTAGTTTATAATTTATGGATTTTTTTGGAAAAAAAGTATAGCCCTTTTAAAATCTGAGTCAATCTTATAAGTGAGCTAGAATGCCTATTAGATTTAATAAGAAAAAAATTATAAATCTAAGCAATTAATTATTAAGCACCTAACAGCCAAATACAGCACCTGTGGGCAGAGAGGCCCTCTCCTTTGAGGAGGTGAAAACTAACTGCAAAAGCAGAGATGCTGAGAAGTCACACTGGGAGGCATGGAGTGCCCGTAGCAGTTGTCATTTTCCGTTTTCTGAGCCACATTAAAAGGAAAGGTAGAGATCTAAGGAAAAAGTATTTAAAACACCTTGGGAAATTTATTTAATAACCAAGCATGAAAAAAAGATGGGTAATAATGAAAGCCAGTAAGAAAAGTGGTAAGGGGATGTTTAATCTGGGTTTCAGGAACTCTGTGAGCCTTGAGGTTTTTAATCTCTGAAAGGTCACAGGTGTAGCACACAGTAGGTGCTCAAACATCATTAAAATAACCAGCTAATTGATGAATGGATGGATGGATTTTTCCCGTAAGTTTGAGAAAAGAGGAAGTTTGATATTTGTAAGTATTATTGAAGATAGTACCTGTTATAGACTAAATGTTTATGTTACCCCAAAACTCAGATGTTGAATCCCTAGCCCTCAGTGTGATAGTCTTTGAAGATGGGGCCTGTGGAAGGTATTTAGGATTAGATGAGGTTATAAGGGTGAGGCCCTGCTCCGATGGAATAGGGCCATTATTAGAAGAGACACAAGAGTGTTTGTTCTGTCTCTTACTCTACACATACAAAACTGAGGAAGAGCCATGTGAGGACACAGCAAGTCAGATGGAAGGCCCATGCCAGGAACTGAATGGGCCAGCACGTTGATCTTGTACTTCCCAGTCTCCAGAACTGTTAGAAATTAATTTCTCAGCCTGGCCTACATGGCAAAACCCCATCTCCACTAAAAGTACAAAAATTAGCCCACCATGGTGGTGGGCACCTGTAATCCCAGCTACTCAGGGGGCTGATGCAGGAGAATTGCTTGAACCTGGGAGGTGGAGGTTGCAGTGAGCTGAGATTGCACCACTGCACTCCAGCCTGGGCAACAAGAGTGAGACTCCATCTCAAAAGAAAAAAAATTAATTTCTGTTGTTTAAACCACTCAGTCTGTGGTATTTTGTTATGGCAGCCCACACAGGCTGAGATCACACCTATACCTAAGTCCTCATATATCTTTAAAGTTTGTGCTACTTGGGTACACATATAATTATAGAATTGTACATAGATTATACATCGTAAATATATGTACATACAAATATTAGTCATTTTAATTTCTAAAAATAAGTTACTTTTGAATGTAAAATAACTTCCCAATTGAATGAAAATTGTACTATTTCCTATGACTCAGAAGACTACATCCAAGAAGAAGTTGGTATTCAAATCATGGGACCATACCTAGGGTCCCTCGGTTAATGTGGTGCTATAATATTCAACCTGTAAGCAGCATATCAAGGGAGGAATTTAGGTCTCTTGAGTATAGGCGAGGCACAAACCCATACTTCATAGTTCACTTTCATTTGTCTCTCTCTTTATTTCTCCCTTGGGACACATAATGATAGAAAACTAATCGAGGCTAGTGGCCACAACCTGGGGTGTGCTGGATGCAATACAGGGGAGCCGTTAGGGCTTTCAGTGGAGATTCAAAGCCCTCGGGGACTGTATCTGGGGACAGGGCCTTGCTGGCAACTTCAGAGCTGGATATCTCTCTCATAGTAAATACAAATCAACCCTAAGCATTGGATAGACAGAGTACTAATTAAGTCCCTAGTTATGAGAGCTCTTGCTCTATGTGTGGGAGCAGTTCTTTCCTTGGGTTTACATAGTCAAGAGCTGATAGCTTTTTAAAAATTTGTCATAAAGGTGAGTATCTCCCTGCAAGCATGGTATGATAAGAGTACCAAAATCCTGGAGACAACGGTTAGAGCTCATCTCCATTTCTTATTAACTATGATCTTTAGAGCGTTGTTATAGTTTACTGAGACTTTTTGCTTCTCAGCAAAATGGGGCTAATAATGGGGCGAATAATTTCTGCCCTACCTGCCTCAGAAGGTTAATCTCAGAAACAAGTGAGGAACATTTGGGCATGAGAAAACCTTTCCGGAATAAAATTATAATTTTTTACACCAGCAGTTGGCAAACTCTGGCCCACAGGTCAAATCTATCTCACTGAATGTTTCTGTATGGTCCACAAGCTAAGAATAGTTTTTACATTTTTAAATGGTTGAGAAGAAGCATATATTCTGATGTGAAAATTATATAAAATTCAAATTTCAGTGTCCAAATGAATGAGTATAAATGTTCACTTGTTTACATATTATCTATAGCTTATCTTATGTCTTAACACTACCATGTTAAAGTTGAGTATAGCCCATAAAATATTTTCAGTCTGGCCCTTTACAGAAAATATTTGTCAACCCCTGCTCTACACAAGTGTGTAAGTCAAGGTTTTCCAGAGAAATAGAACCAGCAGGAGATATACGTTAGGCTGTTCTTGCATTGCTATAAAAAATACCTAAGACTGGGTAATTTATGAAGAAAAGAGGTTTAATTGGGTCACAGTTCTGCAGGCTTTACAGGAAGCATGGTGCTGATGTCTGCTCAGCTTCTTGTGAAGCCTCAGGGAACTTTCAATCATGGAAGAAGGCGAAGGGGGAACAGGCACACCACATGGCAAAGGCAGGAGCAAGTGAGAGGGTGGGAGGAGGTGCCACACATTTTTAAATGACCAGGTCTTGTGAGAACTCACTATCTCGAAGGCAGCACCAAACCACGAGGGATCCACCCTGATGACCCAAACACCTCCCACCAGGCCCCACCTCCAGCACTGGGGAATCACAGTTCAACATGAGATTTGAGTGGGGACAAATGCCCAAACTATATCAAGGTATATCTCTATATATCCTAGTATAGGATAAATATATATATATTATATATATAAAATATATTATATATATAAAATATATTATATATATAATATATATATATTATATAATACACACACACGAGGAGAGACAGAGATTATGGGAACTGGTTCATGCTATTATGGAGGCCAAGAAGTCCCCTGATCTGCCATTTATAAGCTGGTAGTATAATTTAGTCCAGGGCTGAAGGCCCAAGAACCAAGAGTGCAGATGTCCAAGGGCAGAAGATAGATGTACCAGTTCAGAAAGAGAGAGAATCAATCCTTCCTCCACCTTTTTGTGGTATTTGGGCCCTCAGTGAATTGGGTGATGCCTACTCATATTGGTGAGGACAGATCTTCTTTACTCAGTCATCTGAGTAAATGTTTCTCTCTCCCAAGGCTTGTTCAATAGGCTCATGAATAACCATCACGGGCCCCAGTGATACAGCAAGTATATTCATAGGCTTACCATCATGGACTTTGCTTCTGTCCTTGGGAAAGAGGTGCTATTGTCACTGGCTATCACCACTTCTGAGAGACCAACTTGTTCTCATTGTTAACTAATCCTGGGGTTTGAATATGCAACCATATTCCTTAGGCACCCAGCTAGTCCTCAGTAACACTGGACTCCTACTGCAAGTGGGAAGGCAGCAGTCCATCCTCTCTGGAACAAATCTATGCCCTGGGCTCAGAGTTGCTGTCCCTGCCCACCATGCTTCATGGTTCTGCCCTCATGATCTGTAGAAGCAATGGATGCCGAGGACACCAACAGGCGTCCCACCAGCCTGGTTCTGACCAAAGAACTGACTGCTCTCTGAAAGAAGTAAGGCAATAAATGGAATTTACAGGACTTGTTCCTCCTCACTTGAAGCCACTGGCCTTACAGAACAGTAATGACAACTCACATTTACATGCTAGGCACTCCTCTAAGAACCTCCCATATGACAACTTATTTAACCCTTAAAACAGCCTTTTGAGATAATTACCATAATTATATTAATTTCTAAGAAGAGGACACTAAAGCAAGTATGGTTAATGGACTGACTCTTGTCACTCAGTAAGTGGGGTCTGAGACTTGAACCCAGACAGTCCAGCTCCAGAGCTTGTGCTTGTAACTGCTGCTACTCATAACCGCTTCTACCCATAACCACACTGCCTACAACAGAGGAATGGAACTGCCCTTCAAAGGCCCCATTATGGTGTCTTATTAGAAAGAAAGGCAGGTGAGGTTACAGTGTGGGGGTGAAGTTTATTTTTTGAACAAGTGGTCAATCTCTGGTGCCATTTCTGCCACAGCAAGAACATACTCATATGCGAATCAAGAGGATGGAAGCTGGAGTTATGCCCACTTCCACGTGGGAAGTTTTGCTTATGTTCTCCATAACTCAGGGCTCCACTGATATAGAGGATTTAGAATCAAAGGAGGAATCATCAAGGGGAATAAAGTAATGGCTCCACTGAATTAGCAGCTGAATTATTGGCCCATTTTAGGCTTCTCATGACAGTGGTGAAAAAGGGGAGCTCTGGAATAGATCAGGCTGCTTGAGCTCAACTATTTCAAGGGAATATATCAGTTAGGTTGCAACTGGCTTTGAGTAACAATGACAGCAATACATTTAAAAATGACCCAATCATACCAACCTAAATCATAGAGGTCTGGAGGAAGGCAGTCCACAGGTGGATTCATGGCTCAAAGATATCATCCAGGCCGGGTGCGGTGGCTCATGCCTGTAGTCCCAGTACTTTGGGAGGCCGAGGCAGGTGGATCACAAGGTCAGGAGTTTAAGACCAGCCTGGCCAGTATGGTGAAACCCCATCTCTACTAAAGAATACAAAAATTAGCCAGGCATGGTGGCGTGCACCTGTAGTCCTAGCTACTCGGGGGGCTGAGGCAGGAGAATCGCTTGAACCCGGGAGGCGGAGGTTGTGGTGAGCTGAGATCGCGCTACTGTACTCCAGCCTCAGTGACAGAGTGAGACTCCATCTCAAAAAAAAAAAAAATCATCCAAGAACCAGGTTCTTCCCAGCACCCTCCTCCCTTGGCTGCTTTGTGATGCCTCCCCTAACAGTGCCAAGATGGCTGCCACGGAACCTGAAATGAGTGAGTGTGTGAGTGAAGCAAAGGACTAGGGACAGTGGGGAATCTATTTCTGTGACTGGCTCCTGCAGTTTCCAGGCCAACAGTTCCCTGTGGCAGCATCAACCATCCAGTGCTGGTGGTGGTGCCGCCAGGATATCCACGACTCAGCTGTGCATCAGTCTTCTCACCAGGTAGTCCCATTGGTGTGATTTTGGTTGTGGCTCTCACTTCCTTGCCTCCATTTGTTCCTAGTCATTTTCTGACCCTGATTCTCTAAGCCCTCCCAGTGAGTCAGTGAGCTACCTGATATCTCTTTGGTTCTCTTTTCCCTGTTTATATTAGCAAGAATCAATTTCTGATGTTGTAGCTAAGAAATCTGATTGATAACATGGCTGTTTAATTGATGTGTTGAAAGTGAAGTTTTCTTTCTTTTTCGTGTTTTAAAAATTTTTTAAAATTATTTATTCATGTATTTTGTTTAATAGATGGGGGTCTTGCTATGTTGGCCAGGTTGGTCTTCAACTCCTGGCCTCAAGTGATCCTCCCACTTTGGCCTCCCAAAGTGATGGGATTACAGGCATGAACCACCTTACTCTGCCTCTTTTTGGTGTTTTCAGTGGGTTTCAAATATTGCCAGAGGACAAATACACCTTTACTAGAATGTAGGCTTTACCAAGTCTCTAGTTTATTTTAACGGCTTCCTGTCAGTGAAATTCAGGCCACACAAGTCCTGAAAAATATTTTGGGAAAGAGGCATAGCTGCTCACAAATACCATTTATTGAGGACTTACTATGAGCTAGGTACTACAAAAAGTAATTTAATATGGATTTAATTCTCATTGTGTTATCTACGTTTTACAGATAAGGAAGTCGGTATGTAGATCAGTCACACAGGGTACAATAGCAAATGACCCCATGCTACCCGACTGCAAAGGCCTGGGATATTTCCAGTGTACTAGATCATTATTTTCATTTACTTATGTTGTCAGAAATTAAAGCAATAGATTGTGCCCTTCCAAAGTCTCCATAATACTGCTCAGCCAACTGAAGTTGAAGTTGATATCAAAGGCATCTATTTTGGAATCTATCCGCAGGATTTTGTCTAGCCAAAGGACCATAAAGACATTGATAGCTTTTTAATGTACAGTAAGGTCAGTGGCACAAACCCTGAGGTTACCTTTAAAGTGTGGCTCGGCGTTACCTAAGCTGGACCTGCCTTGCACTGGACTTGTTTATCATGCTGGATCACCCATATACTCCTCTAAGAGAAACTTCACACTTCCATCCAGTCCCTGTAGCTGAAGCAGGCATGTTTTATACTAATTTCCATAATTAATGAGCAAGGAACTACTTGCCTGAAGGTCATCAATTTATAGACTGGCCTGTGGCTTATGCAGCCTGTTTTAGAAAGATGGGTCATTCAGATAGGTCTTATCTAAGTTAGGAATTGGGAAACTGAGAAAGAGAGGGTGTTAGCAGTAGAGGTGAAGGTAAAAGCATGTTTTGATGTAAAATTGATTCAAAAGTTACATGAAAGCTAATGTTAGGAGGAGGTAAAGTTTATGCTCTCTGAAACAGAAGATGAGGAAGCCATTTGGTGGAGAGAAGAGGGTGCAAAAAATGGGCAGAGATAAATAGTGATATTCTGAGAGAGGAAGGAAAAACAGGAAGAGGAGGGAGAGAAGGGCCTGGGGCTTCCTGGATTTTCTGAATTTTCCAGGAAAATTTCGTGGATCCCTGTTCCTTAAACTCACTATACTTTTTGAAACTCTCTTTCTCATCAACCTTTAAAAAGGAAACTTGTGAACTAATTTGTCTTTCATCTTTTTAGTTTTCCCCCATTCTTCCTCCTGTGGCCTAACTAATCCAATAGCTAGAACCAAGAGAAAAGTGAAATAGAAAGCAAGCCTGGATAATCCACAAACATAAAAATCAGACACTGAAGGGTAGAACTTGATATTTTGTGCTAAACCCTAGGCTTTTATAACCCCTCTGTTCTCCTCTGTGGATAAAGGCAGAAATGAGAGGATTTTTCATTCTATAAAATCCAAAAGCAGAAGCAAAATGAAATTCTTTTCTATGACTTTTTTTCATGACTATGAAATGAAAACATCAGTGTACTTCCTTATAAAAAATGTGTTTTTTTTTTTTCCTGATTCAACAACCTCCCCCACTTAAGTCTAAGGTGTTCTAAACACATACCTGGATCTTACCTCCAAAATGCCAGGCAGATGGTTTGAGTGGGAAAAGCCAGAGCGGGCAGTCGTTTTTGCTATAGGTTAGCTAAAAGACTAACACCCCTCGTCCACATGAACCTACTTCACACCAAAGCAAAGAAAGGGAGGGCCTCTCTTCCTTTGTGACCCGATGATAATAATCCCCTATAGCAGCTGAAGAGTTGATGGAGACTCTGAGAATAGTTTCATCTCAGGCCGTTTGGCTTTCAAAGCTCCTTCCACCAACCTGCAGAGAAGGGTCTCCTGGGCTCCTCTGTTTTTATCTCCTCCTATTTGCTATTGTTTTCCCTTGCTCAGCATTGCACAGAATATAGGTTAGCAATGAAGAAACTGTGGTGCAAAGCTTAAGCCTCTGGGCTCTAGAGACAAACCTCTAGTGTTCAAACCTTGCCTGTGCCACTTACAAATAGATTGATCTCTCTGAGCTTCAGTTTCCTCATCTGTAAAAACGCAGATGATATTATTACTTTCTACCTGTAGGACTAAGTGAGGTACTATTTGTAGGGGTCCAGGATAATGTCTAGTACATAGTGCACCATAATAAGTGCTTGCTAAATCAACGAACTTGCTCCAAGGAAAGGAGACTCCTCCACAAAAGAAAGACAGGCTGGTGGAAACAGAGCTTTCTTTGAAAAGAAATGAACTGTGCTTCTTGCTATAGTGATTTGTTTTCTTCGCAGGAAATTTCCATTTCATAATTAATCTCTACTACGCCACTGAATATTCTAAAGTAAGAGGGTATTTCAAATAATAGGTAATGTGCTTTTGGAAAAAAGAAACATTAAAAACAGAAATGTACTGTTTAAATATAGTTTAATTTACTGGCAATTTTGGGCATGGAAATCAGCAAAAATTAAAAAAGAATGAAAGAGTTCGAGGTAGTTGTGCCAAAAGACCTGGGCTGAATTCCAGCTCTGCAGCCTTTTAACTATTTTACTTCTGGCAAGGCCCTTACCCTGCCCCCCCAGCTTCAGTATCTGCAAAAATCACTTGTACCTGTCTCCCAAGGAGGTCCTGAGGATGAAGTAAGATAATGTGGCACAGTGGAGGCTACAGGCTATGCACTTAATGACTCAACAAGTGTTAGAATTTACATTTGAAAACAGTTTCCAGCAAGCTCATACACAGAGTCCTTCAGAGTTTGGCTGAGGACCCAACAACCTCTTAAGGCACACTTCTTCTACCAAGCTGGGTCATCTGGTTTCCCACAACTGGCTGAGATGATGGGCAGTTCAAGAACACTGCAAGGAAAAACACACTGACTAGCAAGTGATAAAGGGGACAGGACTAAAAGAGACAATAATTACGTAAAGAAAGAAAAGGTAGAACATTTTGTAAAAATAAGACAAAACAGGCTGGGCGCAGTGGCTCATGCCTGTAATCCCAGCACTTTGGGAGGCTGAGGCAGGCAGATCACCTGAGGTCAGTAGTTCGAGACCAGCCTCAACATGGAGAAACCCCGTCTCTATTAAAAATACAAAATTAGCCAGGCGTGGTGGTGCATGCCTGTAATCCCAGCTACTCGGGAGGCTGAGGCAGAAGAATTGCTTGAACCTGGGAGGTGGAGGTTGCGGTGAGTCGAGATCACGCCATTGCACTCCAGCCTGGGCAACAAGAGTGAAACTCCATCTCAAAAAAAAAAAAAAAATCCAAAGTTTAATAGTTTGGGGTCTTTTAGTGTAGACCAAGCTCTCCTCTGAAGGACTACTACATCACAGCCCAGTGCAATGATTGGCATTCACATGATCCCAAGCCTGTTGGGCACCAAGAGATCATTCAGACTCAAGTCTGAAAGATCCTGGTAGGTGGAATGTGCTTGCACCCCAGAAGAAAGGGACTTGGAGGAGGAAAGCACCAGATTATCTCAGGTTATTTGGAAATGAACTTCAGGAAGACTAGGAGAGAAAGAGAGGCTGCTTGAGGTCCCAGCTTCTTAGAAGATCTTCAGAGATTTGAAGGGCCTGGAAGGATAACCTTATACTGACTATACAGAGGAAGAAACATTTGGAACCTAGTTCAGGTGTGCTTCTAGCTACTGGAGGACAAATTGAAACTGTTTCCCTTTGAAGAGGAAAAGAAGGTAAGTAATAGAAAGGGCTAGGTAGAAACATTTTTATTAATAATGTTTAGATTTTATTTGTTGAACAGATGCACTGTGGTGCACTGAAGGTACTAAACTCAGCTCAACTCCTGAACAGATCAGAACACCTTCTTGCAGGGACATGCAGTACAGAAGGTAGGCAGCCATTCAGCATGGGGGATTCAGAGCTTGCCTGTGGAAGCCAAGTGACTGGGTTCAAACTCAACTCTGACTCTTCCTGTTTGCATGACCCCCAGCTTAATCTAACTTAATCTCTTCTGTCTAAAAGAAACACCTTATAGCATTGTTGTGAGCATAATTGTGTTAATACGCGTGAGGCACTTAGAAGACTTCCTGGCAAACTGCAGTATTTCCACCAATGTTAGCTATTGTCAAATACATTCCTCACATCTGTTTTATCTTCTTGTGCTTCTAGTAATAGACGATTGGGTTGCCTCAAGTCCGCTCACTACAAACAATGCTGTGATGAATATTTTCATGCATTTGTTTAATATGCATTTTATACAGGCTGGGCACAGTAGCTCACACCTGTAATCCCAGCACTTTGGGAGGCTGAGGAGGGTGGATTACTTGAGGTCAGGAGTTTGAGACCAGCCTGGCCAACATGGTGAAACCCTGCCTCTACTAAAAAGACAAAAATTATCTGGGTATGGTGGTGGGTGCCTGTAATCCCAGCTACTTGGGAGGCTGAGGCAGAAGAATTGCTTGAACCTGGGAGGCAGAGGTTGCAGTGAGCTGAGATGGCGCCATTGCACTCCAGCCTGAGCAACAGAGTGAGACTCTGTCTCAACAAAAAAAAAGCATTTTATTCAGTGCTTAATATTTGCTGGGCAATGTTTCTTTCAGTCCTGTGCAAGAGTTTACCAAAGGCTTATGCCCAGGAATGGGTTACTTACTCACCATAGGCTGGCTATCTGCTCACAAATTTACATGTGTGCTAGCAGATCTTGTTTCCCCAAATGTTTAACAACACTCAGTGTTATCAGACATAAAATTTTTGCCAATCTAGGCTGGGCATGGTAGCTCATGCCTATAATCCTAGCACTTTGGAAGGCTGAGGAAGACTTGATTTCAGGAGTTTGAGACCAGCCTCACCAACATTGAGAAACACCATCTCTACTAAAAATACAAAAATTAGCTGGGCGTGGTGGTGTAGAAGACTGAGGCACAAGAATCGCTTGAGCCCAGGAGGTGGAGATTGCAGGGAGCCAAGATTGCACCACCGTACTCCAGCCTGGGTGACAGAGCAAGACTCTGTCTCAAAAAAAAAAAAAAAAAAAGAAATTGCAAATCTGATTCGTGAAAAGTGGTATCTTAATTCTCAAGTCTATTGAAAGATTGAGTATGTCTCCATATCATTAGTTATTCCAATATCCTCATCTAGGAATTGCCAATATGTCTATTTTATTGCCTATATGTTATTTTTCTATGGAATTTCCTGACTTCGTTTTGTTGATTTAAAGTTGTTTTGTATATATCTTAGATATGTAGCACTTGCTAGTGTTAGATATTGGGATATTGGGAGTATCTTCTCCCAATTTACCACCTTTTAATTTTATTTTAATTAATTAATTTATTTTCTGTTTGTGACTTTGGAGATGCCACAAGACCCTTTTTGTTTTGTTTTGTTTTTTGGTAGAGATAGAGTCTTGCCATATTGCCCAGGCTCATCTCAAACTCCTGGCCTCAAGCAATCCTCCCACCTTGGCCTCCCAAAGCACTGGGTACAGGCATGAGCCACCATGTCCAGCCCACTTTATCACTTTTTATTACCAATGTTCAGATTTTCTTTATTGAACAGAAATCCCGTGGTGCACTGAAGGTACGAAACTCAGCTAAACACCTGACCAGATTGACTTAACTGTCCTTAATGATAAAAAGAAGCATACCTATTTTTGGACATAAATGTTATTTATCTCAGTCTCCACTGCTCTTCTACATACAATGTCTAGCATTCTTTCAAAAATCATAAGACAGAAAAATCAAGGGGAAGACATAAAACAATCAAAGATCTGATTCAGATATGACTCAGCCGTTTAAACTATCAGGCAGGAACTTTAAATAACTATGAGTAGCATGCTAAAAGATCTGCTTGGAAGGAGAGCAAGAGGCATTGAGGGATTTCAGCAGAGAGATGGAAACCATAATTAAGAGTCAAAAATTGGCCGGACACAGTGGCTCACACCTGTAATCCCAGCACTGTGGGAGGCTGAGGTGGGTGGGTCACCTGAGGTCAGGAGTTCAAGACCAGCCTGGCCAACATGGTGAAAACCCATCTCTACTAAAAATACAAAAAATTAGCCCGGAGTGGTGGCACACGCCTGTAATCCCAGCTACTCAGGAGGCTGAGGCAGGAGAGTCGCTTGAACCTGGGAGGCAGAGGTTGTAGTGAGCTGAGATTGCGTTGTTGCACTCCAGCCTGGGCAACAAGAATGAGGCTCCATCTCAAAAAAAAAACAAAAAAAAACAAACAAAAAAAACAAAGTTACACACTCTTATTTTCATTCTTCTGGTTATTTTCCTAAATCCTTAAGACCTTTGCTTATGTTTGTTTTTTTCTGTCTTGATTGATTTTTGTTGTTGTTGCCTGTTTGGTTTGATAGTTTGGGCAATTCATCACTCTCTTTCCCTTTTTGGCATCTCTGGGGCTGAGATTGAGGAGAAGAAATAAAGTTTACCACCTCATCAGATATAGGAAAACTTGCCTCCCATGTCTCACCTGTAATCTTCGGGTAAGGAATGCTTTGAAGAAAACAGTCTTCAGTGAAAACCTCACGAAATTACCACAAGGCTTAATTAAATGGAGAATCTACATGGTTTTAGGAAAAGGATTATTTGGGTTTTTGTTCAAGTAGAATACTTCATTCTCTGTTAGTGCTAGAAAGTGAAATATTGCCTAAATTTATAATAATATTATCAGGCAGCAGATTAGGGAAAAAAAACAAGAAAAGTTTATCTTCTAATGATTGTTATTTGTCCTACAATTAGACATATTTTTTCTTAGTAGTATCAAAGTCGTATATTACTTATTATGTCAACAGCCACATATCCTAAAACATCCAGGTTCAGATCAGATATTTTTGTGTTTACTGAGCTTTGGTTCCACTGCAATTTTTATACAACACATATATCCCTTTGCTCATTCACTCATGGTTTTGATATCCTAGATTAGTTATCTTTATATTCTAGCTGTAAGATAGGAATTACTTAAAGAAGAGTTGCAAAAAGTAACTGAGAACAGTGGCTCATACCTGTGATCCCAGCACTTTGGGAGGCAGAGGCAGGAGGATCGCTTAAGCCAGGAGTTGGAGACCAGTCTGGGCAACATAGGGATACCTCGTCTCTACAAAAAATTTAAAAATTAGCTGGGGATGGTGGCAAGTGCCGGTAGTTCCAGCTTCTAGGGAGGATGAGGCAGGAGGATTGCTTGAGCCCAGGAGTCGAGGCTGCAATGAGCCATGATGGAGCCAGTGCACTGTATTCTGGGTGATAGAGTGAGACCCTGTCTCAAAAAAAAAGTGGCAGAAAGGAAACTGAGGATTTTGCACATTAGCCCATGGGTTTTTTAAGGACTTATACAAATACTTGAGATCTGAAAAAAAAAGTCTCTAAAACAACAAAAGAAAATTATGTATTTGATATGCTGTGGGGTAGGGTAGTGGGACTCCAAAGAAAATGTGCTTAGAACCTATGCAAGTCTCCTGGGGAAATGATCTCCTATCTACTTTGTTCTTAGTCTACAACTTGAGCTAATCGGGAGTATTGGCTGATACAGCACAGTGGAGAATGGCAGAGAATAAGAATGCTTAATGCTGAAAGCTACAGTGGAGAACATCTATCCACGTTTTCAAACTGTGCCTCAGATGTAAAAGGAAGACAGAGGCAGTAGATCGCTGGTCCAACCTCTATCACTTCCTGTCATTACTGGTATCAGAGCCGCTCTACTTGGATCTATTCGAAGTATTGGGATTCTCTGTAGTTTTGTTTGAAAAATGAGTTCACAGCTTAATGTTAGAAAACTACTGATCTATTCTAACTTCATCATTTTAGTAAAGAGTGCTCTGAGGTTCAAATAATTTAAATAAATAAATTACCCAAGGTCTCCCAACTAGCTAGTAAAGCCAGATTTCCAGAATCCCATCCCAGTTCAAGACTATTTCTTCATGCAGAGATTGAGCTGTCCCGATCTCATGTTGACAGGTGTTGTTCCTATCTTGGGAGGCATTTGGGTTTTGCTAGAGCAGTTGAAGTATAGTTTCATCACCTGTTCCCATGTGCTGTTTTTCGGGCCAAGGCCACATTCTGGAACTTGGAGGATATATTTTTGAAGGGCTCAGAGGGCATCTGTGAAGCCAACTAGGGGAATAAAAATCATTTTATCTCATTTTTAGTACATGGATTACCCTCCAACTTCCACCCCTTAACAGAAAGGGGTGTTCTCTTCTCTTAAGGGGTGGAACTTCCTGTTTCAACTTCCTGTTTCCCAATGAGGAAAATAAAAACAGCTAAAAAGAAACCTAATAAGCAAAAAATACAACAAAACCAGAAAGTATATAAAGGAGTAAAAGAGTTTATGATGGCAGAAGAATAACTAATGACCAAATCTAGTTTTATTAATCAACCATAAAGGCTATAACTGTACTGTCTGATATGGTAGCCACTATCCACTTGGGGCTACTGCACCCATGAAAGATGGCTGGTCCAAATCGAGAGGTAATAGAAGTATAAAATACACACCAGAATTATGACTTAATATGAAAAAATAAAATAATATAAACTCTCTCAATAATTATTCTTTTTTGTTTGTTTTTTGAGACGGAGTCTTGCTCTTGTTGCCCAGGCTCAAGTGCAATGACACCATCTCGGCGCTGTGCAACCTCCGCCTCCTGGGTTCAAGTGATTCTCCTGCCTCAGCCTCTTGAATAGCTGGGATTACAGGCACCTGCCACCACGCCCGGCTAATTTTTTGTATTTTTAGTAGAGATGGGGTTTCACCATGTTGGCCAGGCTGGTCTCAAACTCCTGACCTCAGGTGATCCACCCACCTCAGCCTCAAAGTGCTAGCATTATAGGCGTGAGCCACTGCACCCAGCCTCAATAGTTATTCATTTTATTGATTCATGTTGAAATGACAGTATTTTGAACATATTGAATTAAATAAGCCATATTACTAAAATTAATTTCACTTGCTTTTTGCTTTTACTAGAAAAAATTTCAATTATATGCTTAAATATAATGTTCACATTGTATTTTTATTGGACAGCACTGGTCTGAGAGTAACTAATACATGTCCATAACAACTAAGCTGAGAAGGCCAGGGCTCATTACAGAAATAGCTTCCTACCTGCATGGCCACAGACTAAGGTCTTTTTCAAAGAGCAGCTCCAGACTCTGCACTCAGGCTTTCAATGAAGGCCAGACACTTATGTATCTTCAGGGAGTGGTCATTACAGTTCTTTCCTTAAGTGTAACTTGACTTTTACCTGGGGTTATGTACCTTGGCTGGTTTTCAGGGTTATTAAATAACAGCTTAATGAACAAACACCATTCAAATTGATTTTCAAGTTCCAGTTCTGTGGAGTGGAAGCAGAAAAACACAACAGTCCCTGCAGTGAATTTCTACTGCCTCCAGATAAATAGGACTAGATCTGATAAGACCCCAAACAAATTAAAGGGTGTTGCTCAGAACTTTGCCAAATAGAAATCTCTGGAAGTTTTATGTTCTGACATCTCTAAAACAGATCTTTAATCAGGTAAAGACTTATTTACTTTTAGTTTCACTGGAGCCCCCTTTTGAAAGAGATGCTGATACGGTTTGTTCTGTGTCCCCGCTCAAATCTCATGTTGAATTGTGATCTCTACATGTTGAAGGTGGGGCCTAGTGGGAGGTGACTGGATCATGGGGGTGGTTTTTAACAGTTCAGTACCATACCCCTAGTGCTGTCTCAGGATAGAATTCTCATGAGATCTGGTGGCATTTAAAAGTGTGTGGCCCCTCTCCATTTGCTCTTTCTCTCTCTCCTGCTCCACCATGGGAAAATGTGCCTCATTCCCCTCTGCCTTCCACCACAATTGTTCATTTCCTGAGGCCTCCTAGTTATATTTCCTGTTAAGTCTGCAGAACTGTGAGTCAATTAAACCTGTTTTCTTTATAAATTATCCAGTCTCAGGTAGTTCTTTACAGGTGCCTGAGAGGAAACAAAGTTGAAGTTGTTTTGTTGGCTTACAGTATACTTTCTCTCCCTTCTAAAAACCAAGTTTTGGGTCTAGGAGAAATATGAGGCATTAAACCTAGAGTTGAAGTTTGATTAGCATGGAAAATTGCTAGAGCTCTGAAGGAAAAAAAAAATAAAGAAGTTGTTAGAATTCTAAAAAACAAACAAACAAACAAAGCCAGTACCCCAAACAAACAAAGCACATGTTGGTTTGAGGAGGCAGTGAGTTAGAAATTCACATTTGAAATAGACCTGCAGTAGGCTCAGTAATGGGCCTTGAAGCTATACATATCCTAATCCCTGGAACCTATGAGTACACAGCCACAAAAGGGGCCTTGCAGATGTGTTAAATTAAGGATCCTGATAGAAGATGAGCATGGCTTATCCAGGTGGGCCCTAAATGTAACTGTGTAATCAAAGGAAGCAGAAAGAGATTTGACCACACAAGTGGAGAAGGCACACACAGAGAAGGTAATGGGACTGCAGAAGCAGCGAGTGGAGTGAAGTAACATAAGCCAAGAAATGCTGGCAGCCCCAGAAACTGGAAGAGGCCGGGAAGAATTCTCCCCTGGAGCTTCCAGGAGGAACCAGCCCTGCAGACCCCTTGATTTTTGCCCTGTAAGACCAATTTCGAACTTCTGACTTCTAGAGCTGTAGGAAGAGTAAATTTCTGTTGTTTTTAGCCACAACATTTGTGTGACTTGTTACATATAGCAGCAATAGGAAATGAATACAGGACCCCAATGACTTGCTTGGCAAAATTAATCTATAGGCTGAATATTTTTTTCCTTCACATTAATTCATATAGGCTTAAAGCATAGAAGAAAGAAATCTCTAAGACAAAGTTCTTGGGAGAACACATCAGAGTAAATGTTTGAATCTGCATTTGCTCCCTTACTTTTCCTTATCTTTTATCCCATTCTCTAAACTTCCCATTCCTTTCTTTCCTCTTTCCTTCCCTTTCCCAACACCCTCCACCTTCAGCTAAGTAACCTTTCAGATGCAACTTTAGATTTACTTTTATGTCTGGCTTGCCAAACCTCCATAATGTTAACAAAAACATTCCAGTTTCCCTTCAAGATACGTATGGTGTGACAGTCAATAAATTTATCAGCTCTGCTTTATTGTAAATATTCATTTATTCAATATATAGTTAGTATTTACCAACTATGTCCTAGGTCCTGTGCTAGATTCTGGGCAAACAACAGTGAACAAAGTAGATGTTGTCCCTGCCTTTATTTACAAATAAATTCATGAAATTACCAACTGTGGTTAAATGCTCTGACAGGCACAAAGAGAGTGCAACAACAGGGAACAACAGAGCTGGCCTCTCTTGGGTGGTGGCATTTGTGTTGTAAAGATGCTCACCTTGTAAAGAGCAAGATGGGGGTGGAGAGAGCATCCCACACAGAGGGACCGGTAGGGAAAGAACTTACCAGTCAAGGAACTGAAATAAATCCCATCTGGGCAGAGCACAGGAGAGGGGAAGAGCAGTGGGACAAGAGGAAGTGAGAGAGGCAGGCAGGGGACAGATGACATAGGGATTTAAGGTACATCTCTGTTCCCTTCTTTCCTAGTGAACAAACTGAAATCTCAGGAACTAGGAAGCCTCTAGCAAGAAATATGCTAATAATTGAATTTTGCCAGTAGAGATGCACTCCTTAAAGTTTGCAAAGTTTATCTGGATATCCTCTACCCTCTAAGAAGTACTTTAAACCACTATCATTTAACATTTTGGTGAGAATTAATTTTCTGGACTCCTTTTATTCATTCAACATTTATTGCACGCCCAATTTGTGCCAGACAACCCTGTTTGGGGTGCTGTATGTGTTCTGGGTGTTGAGGATTGGCACGCCCCATCTCTCCTCTCATGGAGCCCAGGTATGGTAAAGTGCTATGAGGTAAAATGACAGGGAGCCAATGAGAGTGTGTCACAGGTTCTGGCCTGACCTGAGCAAAGGAAGAAGGCTTCAAGCCTGAAGTAGCACTTAAGCAGGGAAGTGAATGATGCCAGGTTGATTAACAGGTTGGTGTGGGTATAGAGGGAGAGGGAAGAGGGGTATTCCAGGAAGAAAGGGTCCTATAGGTTCGGCATACCAGAGAAGCTTCAAGAAGTCCAGTGCACTACCCCTGGAGTGGGGAGAGTGAAGGAGAGAATGGAGGAAAGGGAATCAGAGAGGTAACTGCAGTGCAGTGCAGGGTTTTGGAGGTGCTGGTAAATGCATTTGGACTCTAGGAACAGAAAAAGTGTTAACAGGTTATAAGCAAAGGAGTGATAGGATCAAGTTCGCGTTAAAAAAAAAAAAAAAATCATAGGCCGGGCGCGGTGGCTCATGCCTGTAATCCCAGCACTTTGGGAGGCCGAAGCGGGCGGATCATGCGGTCAGCAGATCGAGACCATCCTGGCTAACACGGTGAAACTCCATCTCTACTAAAAATACAAAAAATTAGCCAGGTGTGGTGGCATGTGCCTGTAGTCCCAGCTACTTGGGAGGCTGAAACAGGAGAATTGCTCGAACCTGGGAGGTGGAGGTTGCAGTGAGCCGAGGCCATGCCACTGCACTCCAGACTGGGTGACAGTGAGTCTCCATCTCAAAAAAAAAAAAAAAAATCATTACATGTTGGTGTGGAGAAGGGGACTGGAGGTAAAGAAGAGTGAACTCGAGAGAACATTCAGGAGATGATTACTGGCATCTAGGCAGGAGATGATGGTGGCTTAGAAGAGAATGATGGCAGTGGAGATTCCTCATTGCAGAACCTACTTGATCTTTGCATCTATGCTTATTCACAATTCAGGTTAAATATAAAGTCTTTAACAATGGTATTTGGTATTGTTCATATATTGGGTGTGATTTTTATTCCTTTTCAAGAAGCAGTATTTTATTTTTTATATAAGTGAAGCTAATTTCAACTTCAAGCCCCCGTTCTTCTGGAAGCTGAACATTTGATTTTAGTCAATTTGAGGTCTCTCCATTCCTTCCTCAGTATTACAGCTTAATTTGAAGAGGGAGGTCTGTTTGGTTCTTGTACAAGGTGGGTGGGGGTGGATACTCTGGTCTCCTTGCTCATGCATCTACTCTGGAATCCACTGACACACCCTTGGTCCCATGGAGCCTATGGCTTACCCAGACTTCTGCTGTACCCTTTTTGTCCCATCTTGATACTTTCTCAGGCCCACTGATCCCTACACCATGTCTAAACTATTCTCAAACTGCTTAGAAAATGTCCTACTTCTTCTAAAACAACCTGGCTGTGGATAACATCTGAGGCTGTCTCAGCCCTGCTACATCAACATGCCAAGTATACCTCTTCTTCTCTAGAACCCGGCTGGTATGCAGGACCAATAGTCTCTTACTGGATCTTGGGAACAGATTCAAGAGATATTTAGAAGGAAAAATGATTATCTTTGATGATTCATATATATCAGAGATGAAGTTTCAGGAATGAGTCCCCCCCCGCCCCACATTTTATTTGTATGGGGAACAGGATGATGCCTTTTAATGAGACAGGAACCTTGGAAGAGGAGCAGATGTAGTGCATGGGCTGGAATCATGAGGTCACTTTTGAACATAGTATGTGTGAGATATCCAAAAAGAGAGACTGAGGAAGCAGTTGGGATTGAGGGCAGGGATCTGAAGCTTAGATGAGAGGTCTGGGGTTGAGAATACACAGGGTTGTTTTTTTTTTTTTTTTTTTTTTCAGTGTAAAATAGGGGGTAATGGAAGCCATGGGACAGACATCGTGGGATTCCCTGGAGAAAGGGAGTATAGAACAAAATGAGAAAAGGGATTGAGGAAATAGCTCTGAGTAATGTTTAAGGATTGGCTAGGAGATGGAAAACCTGCAAAATAATCATGGAGGTAAGAGGAAAACAAGGAGAATGTCATGAAACAAAAGCTACAGAAGTGAGTGCTTCCAGAGCATAGGAGTGGTTAACAATGTTAAATGCCACCGCCAAGAGGTCAAGTAAGATGAAGACTGAAAAGTATCCTTTGGATTTAGAAGTTATTGGTTATCTCAGAAAAAGCAGTTCCAAGGTATGAAAGAGGCAAAAGCCAAGTTAAACAGCCTACTTTGAGCATGTGGGGCATTCACAGAAACTTCAGAAATCATGCCTTTCTAAGAGAAGTAAACTGGCCCTGTAGTAAAGGTTACTCTAAATTCACTCCAACAAAGCTTAAGAACAAGTTTCAAAAGACTCAAGCTAATGCACAAGTAAATTAGCTGCCTGCTAGAACAAAGTCTACCACCCCTTAAGAAAACAAATTCCAATGCTCAATAGAAAATTTTCAGTATCTTATAAGAAACTTACAGTATCCAATAAAAAATTACTATATATGAGAAGTAGGAAATTGAGACCTATAACCAGGAGAAAAATGAGTCAATAGAAACAAACCCAGAAATGAAGAGATGATAGAACAGCAGATTAGGGGACAAGGACTTAAAGTTAGTTATTGTAAATATGTTCATGCATTTAAAGGAAAATGAATATAATGAGCAGCGGAAGATATTAAAAAAATACTACAAGCAATCATATCAAAGTTCTTTTTTCATAAGACTCCCCCCCAACCAATGCGATAACCAGCCCCATAGCTTCTTATCTGTAAAGTATTTTGTCTCATGTAAGTTTGTACTTTTGGTTCTCTGTATGCAAGTATTTTAAAATTTTCTTGGGGAACATATCATACATATTCCTAAAGAAAGAATATATATTCTCTTGAAAGGTGCCAGAGAAGTAGGGAGGTGGGTATGATTGTGATAGAACCCTAGATTCCCCCCTGCCCTAAACAGCCATTGTTTGTAGGAAGTTTGAGACTTCCTGGTCTCCCACAGAGCAGCTGGCTAGGGCTCAAATGATACACCTTGGTGTTTCAGGTCCATCTGTCTGATTGGCCCATCTGACCCTGAGGTGTAATAATCCTGAGTCTCACTGAAGCAGGTTCTCATAACTCTTTTTTTCCTCTTTTAAACCCTTCTTTGGGAGCTTTAAGGGCACATTTTAAGGTATCCTTAAACTTAAAGGAGAAATATTAATGAAAAGGAAAACATTAAAGTTCAAGAACTCATATGAAATATTTGTGAAAATCTTTATCACAGATAAGTTGGGCTTAAGTCAAATCAAACAATTTAAGATTAAAGGAGAAGGGCTGAGCCTTCTCTCCTTGCTGTGTATCCCCATCAAGGAGGTATAAGTTTTACCTAAAGATATTCATCCCATTAACATTGATCTTAAAGATGAATTTGCAAATTTGAATTCTCTCATATTATCAGCTTTTCTAAATATGTTCATATGGTAGAGAACTCATGAGGCTCACATTACTTAAGTCCATGGATCACTTTGTAAACACTACTAAGCTTAAACTTTAGAATTATAAATTATTGGACACATTTTTACTTAGAATCATTAACTGGAAATTCATTTATTTCTGCCCTGTTCCATGCCAGTAAGGGAATTAGAGATCATGTTTTTAGCTACTCCCTGGATGAAGGAAAATAGAAACGTGTGTCTCAGTTGAGTGCACCAAGCTGTCATGCTCATATTTGGTGCCAGCTGGTCACCTGTTGGCAGTGCCAGTAGAGAGCCATGGGACTAAATTCATGCTGCCTTCTACATCCAACATCAGTAGACCATCTCTGTCAGAATGTCTATTCCCCGTGCAAACCACTTCATTAAATAGAAAACCTCTCTGTTTAAGTGATGTCTAGTTATCAGCTTGCATTTTAATATCTAAGAAATTAAAAACTATGTTAACTTTGAGGCAATATTTTTCCATTCTATGTTATTTTAAGAGACACCCATCTTCTTGCAACAGAGCACAATTTTGTCTCACAAACACACAGCTAAAATGGTCAGTGACAAAAATAAGAATACAAAAATGAAACAACTCACTTCAAATATCTTTATTAGTTATTACTTCTATTAGTGCATTTTATGCCATAGATATTTTGTTCCTAAAATCTCATCTTCTTTATTTTTCCTTCACCTACCTTAGTTCTTTATTTTATCCTCAATGGGCATGTCTCCACCATGGAAGATGAGGAACTAGAAAACTGGTCACCAGGACACTGTAAAAAGCAAATGACACATCATTAGGAACACAATCATTTAACAGATCAGGCTGAGAATATATCATTAACAACCCAGACAGAAGACCATCATCTTCCATCATCATTTGAAATTAAAAAGTACCTCCAAAGGAATTGTTTACTGCTTTGCCTGCAAAAAGTGCTACAAACAGTAAACCAAAGAGACAAAACAGTCTTTAGTGGATTGTTAGAGCACTTAAGGAGGTGTAAATTGTAATTAGCCATATGCTAGACTTTCACAGCCCAATAAGAAATATGCCTGATGGTACAGAATCTCCCTGGCCCAGTTTTTCAGGTCAAAAGCAGAATGGCTGTTGAGTAAGGAATAAGCCACAAAGGAGAGCTACAAAACTATTCCATCCTCTGGCTTCCAACACAGCAGGTCAGAACTCTTTCTGCACATGTTTGTGATGGCAGTTATGTTGCTGAGTTACTCTGGATGCCCAACCAGAGTTTCTGCATTGGAAGATGGGAGGGAAGGCCCTGTTCAGCTCAAGTGGCAACCCTAAAATCATTGTGGGTCAGAGGACACATTAACTCTGTTCACAAAGGAATCAGAGTGCAAATGTGTTACAAAGATAATGTTGTTCTATATTAATATTGACAAAGTGGTTCAGAGCTGGGGACCTATATATCTGAGAGTGGTCTCAGGTACTGGCAGAACAAAACAAACTTTTGAGAACTTGGTTTCATGTACTTCTCTGTTGACTGTTTGACTTTCAGTATGTCTCTTAACCATCTTTAGCATACTTTTTAACTTCCCATAGCCTTAATTTTTTTTTAAATTTTTATCACATACGGGTTGGACTTGATTTTTTAAAAAGCGGCATTCAAAATATGTTTGTGTATGAGTGCACATTTTCCTGTACCCTCATATTTCTGAGAAATCCTATAACTTTCATTAGCTTTGCAAAAGGTTCAGGGACTAAAAAAAGGTGAAGGAATAATCTTGGCTCTGGCAGATTAACTGTAGGAGTAGAAAAGGAAACAGAATATTCAAAGTCTTGTGCTGGAACAAATAACTTTCAGGATTTGATTTGCTCTGTTTGACTGAGAATAAGATGCTTCTTATGCAAATGAAGACTGATAAAGGATGAGTTTATATTGTTTAAAATGCAATATGATCTTTTGGCTCAAATAGCTGTATGCCAGTAATTAGGGATTAATTTGGTTCTGAAAATCATGCAAATTCTCTTTGTGAATTTGTGCATTAATGTAACTTTCTATCAAGTGATTTTCACTAGAGGGAGATAAGATTTGGCTACATTCTTAAGGCAAATAAACACAGGGACAAGAGCCATGAGAATGAAGAAGACTTAATGGATATCATCCTCCTTTATAATCTATTTGGTTCACATTGCTATGGATTTTTTTTTGTTTATTACTTCATTATTTTGTTCATTATTTTATTATTTTGTTTATTATTATTTATTATTTTTGCTTTGTGGCTCAGGCTGGAGTGCAGTGGTGTGGTCAGGGCTCACTGCAATGTTGACCTCCCTGGCTCAAGAGATCCTCCCACCTCAGCCTCCCAAGTAGCTGGGATTACAGGTGCATGCCACCGTTCCAGCTAATTTTTAAAAATATTTTGTACAGATGAGGTCTCATTATGTTGCCCAGGCTAGTCTTGAATGCCTGGACTCAAATAATCCTTCCATCTTGGCCTCCCAAAGTGTTGAGATTACAGGCGTGAGTCATAAGGCCTGGACATCACATTGCTTATGTTTTTATTTCATGATCACATAATAGAGCAAGGGTGCAATTTCCACAATCTACAACTTCATTCTCTTTCTCCTTGCCATCACCCCACCCATCCCATCTGGAACTGCTGCCAAGAAGGAAAAGTCTTCACTGGAATGCAAGCTCCACAAGCTAGAATTTTTGTCTGGTTTAAACATTGTATTATCTCTAGAACAGTGCTCAGTACAAAGCAGGTCCTCAGCAACCATGTGTTGAATGCATTCTAATACTGATGATTTTCAGAATGGTTTAGGATTTGTGACCTCTCCTTTCTGAGCCTGAGTAGATTAAGTGTATCAAACTTGATTCCCTGGAATCTACTTTGGTTTCCTATTTTCTAAAAGCAATGGAGAGGGAGAGAGATCATTATGGCAGACCAGACGGGAGGCAGAACTAGATGATTCAGATGGACAGAGCAGTGTGCGGAGGCTTGCATTGTGAATTTTAGCTCCAGATTGACTGCAAGAACAAGCCAGGAATCCCAAGAGGACCCACAGACCCTCTGAAGGAATCTGACTGCTCCTGTAGGACCCAGGAGACACCCCAAATACTCAGCCACAGCAAGACCCCCTCAAGGAGAGTCTGAACTCAGACAGGCCTAGCCCTGACCCCACCTGATGGTCCTCCCCTACCCACCCTGGTAGCTGAAGACAAAAGGCATATAATCTTGGGAGATCTAGGGCCCCAACCACCATCGGTTCCTGTCCGTACTACCATAGCTGATGCTCTCTGGAAAGCACCATCTCCTGGCAGGAGGCCAACCAGCACAAATATAGAGCATTAAACCAGCAAAGCTAAGAACCCTCACGGAGTCCATTGCACTCCCCTGCCACCTCCACTGGAACAGGCGCTGGTATCCACGGCTGAGAGACGCAGAGACAGTTTACATCACAGGACTCTGTGCAGACAACCCCCAGTACCAGCCCGGAGCCAGGTAGACTCGCTGAGTGGCTAGACCCAGAAGAGAGACAACTATCACTGCAGTTTGGCTCACAGGAAGCTACATCCACAGGAAAAAAGGGAGAGTACTACATCAAGGGAACATATTGTGGGACAAAAGAATCTGAACAACAGCCTTCAGCCCTAGACCTTCCCTCTGACAGGCCCTACCCAAATGAGAAGGAACCAGAAAACCACCTCTGGTTACAAGGCTCTTTAACACCCCCCAAAAATCATACTAGTTCACCAGCAATGAATCGAAACCAAGAAGAAATCCTTGATTTACCTGAAAAAGAATTCAGGAGGTTAGTTATTAAGCTAATTAGGGAGGCACCAGGGAAAGACAAAGCCCAATGCAAGGAAATCCAAAAAATGATACAAGAAGTGAAGAGAAAAATATTCAAGGAAAGAAATAGCTTAAAGAAAAAACAATAAAAAATTCAGGAAACATTGGAGACACTTATAGAAATGCAAAATGCTCTGGAAAGTCTCAGCAATAGAATTAACAAGTAGAAGAAGGAAATTCAGAACTCGAAGACAAGGTCTTCGAATTAACCTAATCCAACAAAGAGAAATAAAAAAGACTAAGAAAATATGAACGAAGCTTCCAAGAAGTCTGGGATTATGTTAAATAACCAAACCTAAGAATAATTGGTGTTCCTGAGGAAGAAGAGAATTCTAGAAGCTTGGAAAACATTTTGGGGGAATAATCGAGGAAAACTTCCCTCACCTTGCTAGAGACCTAGACATCCAAATACAAGAAGCACAAAGAACACCTGGGAAATTCGTCACAAACAGCTCATTGCCTATGCACATTGTCATCAGGTTATCTAAAGTTAAGACAAAGAAAAGAATCTTAAGAGCGGTGAAAGAGAAGCACCAGGTAACTTACAAAGGAAAATCTATCAGATTAACAGCAGATTTATCAGCAGAAACCCTATAAGCTAGAAGGGACTGGGGTCCTATCTTCAGCCTCCTCAAACAAAACAATTATCAGCCAAGAATTTTGTATCCAGCGAAACTAAGCATCATATATGAAGGAAAGATAGTCTTTCTCAGACAAACAATTGGTGAGAGACGTCGATATAACAAGCCACCACTACAAGAACTGCTAAAAGAAGCTCTAAATCTTGAAACAAATCCTGGAAACACATCAAAACAGAAACTCTTTAAAGCATAAATCACACAGGACCTATAAAACAAAAAAAAACAAGTTAAAAGGCAAAAACATAAAACAAAAAATCCAAGGTACACAGGCCAAAAAATAGCACAATGAATGCAACAGTACCTCACATCTCAATACTAACATTGAATGTAAATGGCCTAAATGCTCCACGTAAAAGATACAGAACCTCAGAATGGATAAGAACTCACCAGCCAACTACCTGCTGCCTTCAGGAGACTAACCTAACACATAAGGACTCATATTAGCTTAAAGTAAAGAGCAGGGGGAAAGGCATTTCATGCAAACAGACACCAAATGTGAGCAGGGTAGCTATTCTTATATCTGACAAAACAAACTTTAAAGCAACAGCAGTTAAAAGAGACAAAGAGGGACATTATATAACAGTAAAAGGCCTTGTGCAAGAGGAAAATATCACAATCCTAAACATATATGTGCCTATCACTGGAGCTCCCAAATTTATAAAACAATTACTAATAGACCTAAGAAATGAGATAGACAGCAACAAAATAATAGTGGGGGACTTCAATATTCCAGTAACAGCACTTGACAGGTCATCAAGAAAGACAGTCAACAAAGAAACAATGGATTTAAACGATACCTTGGAACAAATGGACTTAATAGATATATATAGAACATTTCATCCAACAACCACAGAATACACATTTTATTCAATAACTCATGGAATTTTCTCCAAGATAGACCATATGATAGGCCATAAGAGTCTCAATACATTTAAGAAAATTGAAATTATATCAAACACTCTCTCAGACCACAGTGGAATAAAACTGGAAATCAACTCCAAAAGGAACCTTCAAAACCATACAAATACATGGAAATTAAATAACCTGTTTCTGAATGAGCATTGGGTCAAAAACAAAATCAAGATGGAAATTAAAAAATTATTCAAACTGAATGACAGTAATGACACAACCTATCAAAACCTCTGGGATACAGCAAAGGTGGTGCTAAGAGGAAAGATCATAACACCAAATGCCTATATCAAAAAGACTGAAAGAGCACTAACTGACATTCTAAGGTCACACCTCAAGGAACTAAAGAAACAAGAACAAACCATATCCAAACCCAGCAGAAGAAAACAAAAATAACCAAGATCAGAGCAGAACTAAATGAAACTGAAACACACAAAAAAATACAAAAGGTAAATGAAACAAAAAGCTGGTTCTTTGAAAAGATAAATAAAATTAATAGACCATTAGCAAGATTAACCAAGAAAAGAAGAAAGAAAATCCAAACAACCTCATTAAGAAATGATACAGGAGATATTATAACTGATACCACTGAAATACAAAAGATCATTCAAGGCTACTATGAACACCTTTACGTACATAAACTAAAAAACCTAGAAGAGATGGATAAATTCCTGGAAAAATACAACCCTCCTAGCTTAAATCAGGAAAAATTAGATACTCTGAACAGACCAATAACAAGCAGTGAGACTGATATGGTAATTAAAAAATTACTGTTCGTTACTACCCTGACCAACATGGTGAAACCCCATCTCTACTAAAAATACAAATTTAGCTGGGTGTGGTGGTGCATGCCTGTAATCCCAGCTACTTGGGAGGCTGAGGCAGGAGAATCGCTTGAACCCAGGAGATGGAGGTTGCAGTGAGCTGAGTTCGCACCATTGCACTCTAGCCTGGGCAACAAGAGCGAAACTCCGTCTCAAAAAAAAAAAAAAAAAAAAAAATTACCAACAAAAAGTGCCTGGGACCAGATGGATTCACAGCAGAATTCTACCAGACATTCAAGGAAGAATCGGTACCAATCCTTTTGACACTATTCCACAAGATAGAGAAAGAAGGAACCCTCTCTAATTCATTCTATGAAGCTAGCATTACCGTAATACCAAAACCAGAAAGGACAAAACCAAAAAAGAAAACTACAGACCAATATCCTTGATGAACATAGATGCTAAAATCCTTAACAAAATACTAGCTAACCAAATCCAACAACATATCAAAAAGATAATCCACCACGATTGAGTGGGTTTCATACCAGGGATGCAGCGATGGTTTAACATATGCAAGTCAGTAAATGTGGTACACCACATAAACAGAATTAAAAACAAAAATCACACTAACATCTCAATAGATGCAGAAAAAGCATTTGACAAAATCCAGCATCCTTTTATGATTAAAACTCTCGGCAAAACTGGCATATGAGGTACATACCTCAATGTAACAAAAGCCATCTACGACAAGCCCACAGCCAACATAATACCAAATGAGGAAAAGTTGAAAGCATTTTCTCTGAGAACTGGAACAAGGTAACAATGCCCACTCTCACCACTCCTCTACAACATAGTACTGGAAGTCCTAGCCAGAGCAGTCAGACAAGAGAAAGAAATAAGGGACATCCAAATCAGTAAAGAGGAAGTCAGACTGTCACTGTTTGCTGACCATATGCTCATTTACCTCGAAAACCCTAAAGATTCCTCCAGAAAGCTCCTAGAACTAGTAAAATAACTCAGCAATGTTTCCGGATACAAGATTAATGTACACAAATCAGTAGCTCTTCTATACAACAGCGACCAAGCAGAGAATCAAATCAAGAACTCAGGCCCTTTTTCAAGGGCTGCAAAAAAAAAAATATTTAGGAATATACCTAACCAAGGAGTCAAAAAACCTCTACAAGGAAAACTACAAAACACTGCTGAAAGAGATCATAGATGATACAAACAAATGAAAACACATCCCATGCTCATGGATAGGTAGAATCAATATTGTGAAAATGACCACACTGCCAAAAGCAATCTACAAATTCAATGCAATCCCCATCAAAATACCACCATCATTCTTCACAAAATTAGAAAAAACAATTCTAAAATTAATATGGAACCAAACAAGAGCCCACATACCCAAAGCAAGTCTAAGCAAAAAGAACAAATCTGGAGGCATCACACCACCTGATTACAAACTATACTGTAGGGCCATAGTCAACAAGCCAGCATGGTACTGGTATAAAAATAGGTACATAGATCAATAGGATAGAGAACCCAGAAATAAACCCAAATACTTACAGCAAACTGATCTTCAAGAAAGCAAACAAAACCATAAAGTGGGGAAAGGACACCCTTTTCAACAAATGGTGCTGGGATAATTGGCTAGCCACATGTAGGGGAATGAAACTGGATCCTCATCTCTCACCTTACATAAAAATCAACTCAAGATGGATTAAGGACTTAAATCTAATGCCTGAAACTATAAAAATTCTAGAAGACAACATTGGAAAAACCATTCTAGACATTCTTAGGCAAGGATTTCATGACCAAGAATCCAAAAGCAAATGCAATAAAAACAAAGATAAATAGTTGAGACTTAATTGAACTAAAGAGCTTTTGCACAGCAAAAGGAACAGCAGAGTAGACAGACAATCCACAGAGTGGGAGAAAATCTTCACAATCTGTACATCTGACAAAGGACTAATATCCAGAATCTACAATGAACTCAAACAAATCAGTAAGAAAACACAATCGCATCAAAAAGTGGGCTAAGGACATGAATAGACAATTCTCAAAATAAGGACAAACAAATGGCCCAACAAACAAGAAAAAATGCTCCCCAGCACTTTGGGAGGCCGAGGTGGGTGGATCATGAGGTCAGGAGATCGAGACCATCCTGGCTAACATGGTGAAACCCCGTCTCTACTAAAAATACAAAAAAATTAGCTGGGCGTCGTGGTGGGCACCTGTAGTTCCAGCTACTCGGGAGGCTGAGGCAGGAGAATGGCGTGAACCTGGGAGGCGGAGCTTGCTGTGAGCGGAGATCGCGCCACTGCAGTCCAGTCTGGGCAACAGAGCAACAGACCAAGACCCCGTCTCAAAAAAAATAAAAAAATAAAAAAATTGCTCAATATCACTAATGATCAGGGAAATGCAAATCAAAACCGCAATGTGATACCACCTTACTCCTGCAAGAATGGCCATAATAAAAAAATCAAAAAACAGTAGATGTTGGCGTGGGTGCAGTGATCAGGGAACACTTCCACACTGCTAGTGGGGATGTAAACTAGTACATCCCCACCTACATGTGGAAAACAGTGTGGAGATTCCTTAAATAACTAAAAGGAGAACTACCATTTGATCCAGCAATCCCACTACTGGGTATCTACGCAGTGGAAAAGGAGTCATTATACGAAAAAGATACTTGCACAGGCAGGTTTATAGCAGCACAATTCACAATTGCAAAATCGTGGAACCAATGCAAATGCCCATCAATCAATGAGTGAATAAAGAAATTGTGGTGTATATATTTGATGTAATACTACTCAGCCATAAAAAGAAATGAATTAACGGCATTTGCAGTGACCTGGATGAGATTGGAGACTACTATTCTAAGTGAAGCAACTCAGAAATGGAAAACCAAACATCATATGTTCTCACTGATATGTGGGATCTAAGCTATGAGGATGCAAAGGCATAAGAATGATACAATGGACTTTGGGGACTTGGGGTGAAAGAGTGGGGGGGGTCGAGGGATAGAAGACTACAAATGGGGTGCAGTGTATACTGCCTGGGTGATGGGTGCACCAAAATCTCACAAATCACCGCTGAAGAACTTACTCATGTAACCAAATATCACTTGTACCCCAATACCTTATGGAAAAATAAAAAACAGAAATAAAAATAAATAAAAATGGAAAAAAATAAAAGCAATGCAAATTGCTGGTTTTAATTTAAAAAGCCCAGTTGGCTTTGAGACTCTTGATATACGTCATTGTCATCCTTATGCAATACTCAACCAATAGAAGTGGTTCTGGAAGTTCCAATAAGCATCTATATTTTAATCCTGAGAAACTGTGAGGCATTTGTGCCTGCATAGGCCAAGTTTCTCATCCATTCTACTGAATCACTCTATTTATTGACTCCATGAATACAGCAAATTCATCATGTCACTCAGTATTCCCTAGTTATATAACTCTTCCATGTAAGAAATAGCATCAGCAACAGCAACAAAAACAGTAACAACACTGACATTTTCATTAAATATGAGCACTCAGGAATGAATCTGTTGAATTAAATGAATGCACTATTATCTAAGCTTAGTGCCTCTTGGACAACATGTAAAATTGGACTCTTAGCAAGCAATACACTCTACTATCTAAATTCAAATATAATTAACGGTTAGTTTTCCTCATATTTCATATCTCTCTACCTTAACTTCCTGAATTTTATACCTAACTCTATTTATACTCTTTTGTTTTATTGCTAAGGTTTGAGACATGGAAATGGCCAATTTCTCCATATTAAATGTAGATCTTTTTAAATATGTTTTTCACCCACTTAACAATCTTTTTGAATGACTGTTGTTGGTTTGGAAGACCAGATGATGTCCACCTCACTGCTAACTCCATTTTCTTTTTACTTCTCTTCCCTTTGTCTTTTGCTCCTTCTTCCCAGGCATCTACCCACAAAATCTCCTGACTCCCTTGTTATTTGCTTCTTCCCATCATATTTGCTATGTTTATATCAACTTAATGTTGACAGAGGTATATGTACTTTAGCTATCTTTATTAAGGTATGGTGCTGTGACATTCTAACTATAAAGTGTTATCTCAGCATGAATGAAGGCTTATGAAGAGGGAGAAATGTTCTTCAGATTTGTCTTTAAAAGGCAGTGCATTTAGGCTGGGATAGAACACTGATTTCCAAGGATTTCTAACAATATGTGACATCCAGAAAGTCTATTATCTTACACACCAAATTTCAGTAGCCATCTGGGACACCAAATTACCAATGAAACAAAAGACACGACACAGTAGTAAGGTGCACAGGTTTTGTAATTAAAAAAAAAGAACATGATCATGATTGATTATATTTGCTCCCAAGATTTATGTAACTGACCAAATAAAGTTAATTTTTTTCTTCTTTCATGGATCAAACAGTATCTTTGATAGACGCTGTATTGAAAACATTATTTTAATTTTTTATTATTAAAAGAAAAAACCTAGATGTTAATTATTCTTCAGTGATTAAAAAGATACAGATAATATAAAGTTATGGAGGAAAAAGATTTAAAAAGAAAAACGAGAAAAAATGGTTAGCTGGAGAAAATATGCTCTCAAAAATGGAACTCTTTGCTAAGAGCCACAGATGCAATACCTTGAACCTCAGGAGAGCTTTAATTAGTCCAGCTCTTCCTTGAGCGCATGCTCAGAAGCTTTGGTGCTGACTGTAAATTAGGGCAAGGAAATCCAGCAGGGGCCTGGGTGGGTTAAGGGGGAAGGGCAGAATCTTAAAGGGGCAATGACCATTTAAAGGAGCAATGCCTGTCAGCCCCACCGTTCTTGTTGTAGGCTCCTCAACCTGCCACCACAAACCTAATCCAACTTCTGTGTTCCCTGTCTCAGTTAGTAGCACCTCCACTCCCCAAGTCCGGCTACAATGACTAAACATGGGAGTTGTTCATGATTTCTCCCTTTTTTGCACCTGCAAAATGTCAATTTTGCTGATTTTTACCTTAAATTTGACTTCATTTTTCCATTCCTGTTATCATTGTTCTGTTTTAAGCCCTCATTGGGTCCTGTTTGGGCCATTACAATAATGTCTTAACTGGTGTTATATGCATTTTCTGCTGCTGCCAAATCATCTTTTAAAACTCACATCACTCCGACTTAAAACACTTCAGTGGTTCCCATCACCTGTAGGAAAAAGTTCCAGCCCCTTCCTGGTCTCTGTCAATTCATCAGACGTCATTTCAGATTGCACTTTCTGTTCTCACAATCATCAATTACTTCTGGCATATAGATCCCAATACAAGGTAAATAAACACTGAATATGTAGAAGAGTTTTTGACCCACTTAAAAACATATATTTTTAGGGAGTAAGATGAACTAATCTAATATCTAATTAACACTTAATTTGTTAATTGTATGTCATATAAAATATTAATTTATATATTTTTTCACTCAAACACATCATGATGTCAAAGAAAAATCCTCAAAAGTTAAAAACATGACTCTCTTACCAATATAGAATTAATCTATGTCAAAGCTTTTATTGCCTTCAATAATTGATGAGGGAACCAGCAGGATGATAAACTGGTTCTAAGAGCATTTGAAGAAATTATTATTTACACACAAAAAAGAATGCTAGAACAGGATTGTTAGATTAGATACAAAACCTATTAATGTCCCACAGGGTAATGAAATCATAGATTATCCTTCTTACTGAAGATAATCACTTACATCTCTACCACATACTAAAAAAATCTGTAAGTTGACAACTCACTGCACAGTGCCTGAGCTCTTATTAATAGAGTAAATAGTAGAGTCAAATGCAGGAGCATTCTCCTATAGCATTAAATAATCCTGGGGGCAGATCTGTTAAACAATGCTCCATTACTGCATTAAAAAACACACCCACGGCTGGGCACAGTGGCTCATGCCTGTAATCCCAGCACTTTGGGAGGCCGAGGCAGGCGCATCACCTGAGGTCAGGAGTTTGAGACCAGCCCGGTCAACATGGTCTCTACTAAAAATAAAAAATTAGCCAGGCATGGTGGCATGTGCCTGTAACCCCAGCTACTTGGGAGATTGAGGCATGAGAATCGCTTGAACCTGGGAGGCGGAGGTTGCAGTGAGCCAAGATGGCACCACTGCACTCCAGCCTGGGTGACAGACTGAGACTCCATCTCAAGAAAACAAACAAACAAACAAACAAAAAACCACACCCACCTCTTCTTGCTGTCTTATTATTTCCAAGTTTAGGATAATTTTGCTTAACAATGAAAGTAAAACTTCACATGAATCTTCTACATCAGTGTTTTTGGCATCATGATCGTCTCTTCTTGGGTCAACTAACAGTTTTCCAGAACACAACATCTTTAGGTCCTTCTAAGTTTTCTCAGACACAGTACCCTTGGAATCTTGTGTATGTTTTTATCCACTTTGAAAAGGAGATACATATCTTATATAATATAAACACTGTGGAAAAGTGCATAGTTCTGTGGATGTTAAAAATGTAGGAATAGCTATCAAAATAATAATAATCTGTAGCTCTTCAAAAAAGCAAAAGAGAGAAAGGCAGTATAAAAATAGCTTTAACAATCTAACAGTTGGCCATAAAGGAAAAAGAAGATGATAAACAGAAAACAAAATAAGTTAGTAGAAATAAATTTCTGATATACCGCTCCCAATAAATACAAACGGATTTAACTCATCTATTCCAAGACAAAGATGGCCGGGCGCGGTGGCTCACGCCTCTAATCCTAGCACTTTGGGAGGCCAAGGCAGGTGGATCATGAGGTCAGGAGATCAAGACCATCCTGGCCAACATGGTGAAACCCCGTCTCTATTAAAAATACAAACGTTAGCTGAGCGTGGTGGCGTGTGCCAGTAATTCCAGCTACTCAGGAGGCTGAGGCAGGAGAATCACTTGAACCAGGGAGTCGGAGGTTGCAGTAAGCCGAGATCGTGCCGCTGCACTCCAGCCTGGTGACAGAGTGAGACTCGGTCTCAAAAAATAAATAAATAAATA
Source organism: Gorilla gorilla gorilla (assembly GCF_029281585.2). Taxonomy (NCBI): domain Eukaryota; kingdom Metazoa; phylum Chordata; class Mammalia; order Primates; family Hominidae; genus Gorilla; species Gorilla gorilla. Next base: position 120,371,479 of record NC_073224.2, read on the forward strand.
AATAAATAAATAAATAAATAAATAAATAAATAAAATAAAAATAAATAAATAAAATAAATAAAAGACACTATCAACCTGGATGGAAAAAAGAAGTCCTCCTTTCATAAACATGCTGCTATGGTCTGAATGTTAGTGTCTGTCTTAGTCTGTCTGTGCTACTCTGACCGAATATCACTGACTTGGTCATTTATAAAGAAAATAAATTTGTTTAATACAGTTCTAGAGGCTGGGAAGCCTAAGATTAAGGTGCTAGCAGGTTTGTTGTCTGGTGAGGGCTGCACTGTCCAAAGAGGAGGAACATTATATCCTCACATGGCAGAAGGTGGAAGGGCAAACAGGACAAATTCCCTTGTCATGCCATTTTATAAGGGCACCTAATCCCATTTATGAGGGCAGAACCCTCATGAGTAATTTACTTCCCAAAAGCCACACTTCCCAATACTGTTGCATTGGAAACGTCTGAATTCTGGAGGGAAACATATTCAAACATGTTCATAGCATTCTGCCCCTGCCCCCTCACCCAAATTCATGTCCTTCTCACACAAAAATACTTCATGTCAATAGCCCCTAAAATCTTAGCTCATTCCAGCATCAACTTTATAAAGTCTAAAGTCCAGAGATATGGGAACCAATGCATGGTTCATCCTGAGGCAAATTCCTCCCCAGCTGTAAACTTGTGAAATCAAACAAGTCATGTGCTATCAAAACAATAGTGTACAGGCATAGGATAGACACTGCTATTCCAAAAGGGAGAAATAGGAAAGAAGAAAGGGGTAACAGGTCCTAAGTAAGTCTAAAACCCAACAGGGAAACCCTGCCTGGTTGCTTTGCTAGCAGCAGTCCCCACTTCACTTCTCACTGGCTAGGGTCACTACACACCTCCCAATACTCTTGCATTGAGAACATCTGAATTTTGGAGGGGAAACATTCAAATGACAGCAGTGTCCCCCTAAATTAATGTTGGAACCTAATACCAAATGTGATAGTATTAAAAAGTAGGGCCCTTGAGAAGTTATTAAATCATGAGGGCTCCATCCTCATGAATGGGATTAATGCTCCCATAAAAGACTCTGGAGAGCTCTCTTGTCCTCCTACTGTAAGGATGCGACAAGAAGGTGACATCTTTGAAGCAGAAAGCAGTCCTTCATCAGACACCAAATCTACCAGTGCCTTGATTTTAGACTGCCCAGCCTCCAGAACTGTGAGCAATAAATTTCTGTTGTTTATGAATTACCCAGTCTAAGGTATTTTGTTATAGGAGCCAAAATAGACTAAGACATATGCCTTAAGCAGAAAGAAACTTACAGGATGAACATAAAAAGACGATATAAGAATAAAAAGATTACAAGGAAAATACAAACAACAGAAAAGGTGATGCAACAATATTGATATGAGACAAAGTAAAAAAGACAAAAAGCACTAAAAAGAGCTATTTCATCACGATAAAAAAGATTCAATTAGTACCTTTATGAGCACACAGAGACAAAAAGAGAACTCGATAAACTCAAAAATGATATTAATTTTGGAAAATTTTGATATATTAAAAACTGATACATTTAGCACAGAAAAATTAAGTAATAATATAGACTACTTAAATAAAATTAGATCAACAAGTTTGATTAATAGAGAATCTTGCACACAACAAGTGGAGAATATATGTTATTTCAATACACGTGGAACATTAAAAAAAAAAAAAAGGGCTACGGGCTGGGCATGGTGACTTACACCTGTAATCCCAGCACTCTGAGAGGCTGAGGTGGGTGGATCACTTGAGGTCAGGAGTTTGAGATCAACTTGTGCAACATGGCAAAACCCCATTTCTACAAAAAATAAAAATGAGCCATGTTGGTGTCTGCCTATAGTTCTACCTACCTGGGAGGCTGAGGTGGAAGGATCACCTGAGCTGGGGAGATTAAGGCTGCAGTGAGATGTGATCAAGCCACTGCACTGCAGCCTGGGTGACAGAGAAAGACACTGTCAAAAAAAAAAAAGAAAAAGAAAAAAAAGAAAAATCACGTATTAGGTCACAAAAAATTAAAATAATTTCCAAGATTTAATATAATCGCTGTCTACAAAGCATATATATAAATTATAAACAACACTAAAAAGATGGTAAAAAAAATAGCAACCTTTAATTGGAAACAAAAAATGCACTAAAAATAGCTCATTGGTTAAAGAAGAAATGACAATGTCATGAAATATTTAAAAGTAAAGACAACAAAAGTACCACATGACAAAACTTGTCAGATGGAGCAAAGTCCTATAGAAAGGTAAGTACAACCTTAAATATAATTATTTTATTTATTTATTTATTTTTGAGACGGAGTCTTGCTCTGTTGCCCAGGTTGGAGTGTAATGGCACAATCTCAGCTCACTGCAACCTCCTTCTCCCAGGTTCAAGTGATTCTCCTGCCTCAGCCTCCTGAGTAGCTGGGACTATAGGCCTGTGCCACCATGTCCGGCTAATTTTTGTATTTTTAGTAGAGACGGAGTTTCACCATGTTTGCCAGGCTGGACTTGAACTCCTAACCTCAGGTGATCCACCAGTTTTGGTCTCCCAAAGTGCTGGGATTACAGGCGTGAGCCACTGAGCCCAGCCACATATAATTATTCTTCAAAAAGAAATATTAAAAGCAAAGAAGCTAAACTTCAAGTCATGTGGCTAGTAAAAGAATTACAAAGTAACAACAAAAGTAAAAAAAAAAAAGGAAAGAATTCATATAATCAATGAAATAAAAAAAATTCACAAAACTTTTTAAAAAATAATAAAGTAGACAAACCTCTGGCAAGACTGATAAGATTGGAACAATAAAGATGAACACTATTCAGAATCAAAAATGGGACATAAACAGTTAGACCCTTATTTTTTAAAATCCCAAGAAAACAATGTGAACTAGTTTATTCCAAAAACAATTTCTAAACTAGATAAAATAGAAACATTTCTAGAAAAAAAGTGGTTCAAGAAAAATGCAAAGACATACGAATATATCTAGTTACACACCTATTTATCTTTACCCATTATCTATAAATCTGTAATAAAGAGGCTCCCCCTGCAAAACAAGCTAAGTCTAGATGGTTGCAGGAGAGTTTTACCAAACACTCACACTCATGTTATGAAAGCACTATAAAATCTTACTGCCAAATCTAGACATGAGCATCAGGAAGAAAAGAAAATTATAGGCCTAGTTCGCTAGTCACAGATGTAAAGTCCCTAGACAAAACACTAGCAAATTAAATTTGGCAATAAATAGCAATATCGTGAGCAAGTATTAATAGGATTTATTCCAGTAAAGTTCAATATCAAAAAAACTATTACCATAATGTACCCGATTATCAGATTCAAGAAGAAAAACAATAGGATCATATCAATATATGCAAAAAGCACTTATTAAACTTCAGCATTTATTAACAATGAGGATTCGTAGGAAACAGCCAAAGAAGGAAACTTTTTAAACTATTAATAGTACTTATACAGAAAACGTTTCCTTAAGAGAGAGAGAAAAAAATCTTAAGAGTTTATAGAGTTTACAGTTTCCAACCCACTGATAAATTCAATTACAGTGAGCATTCATTTAATTGCTAAAAAAAGAAAGCAGCTGACCAGTAAAGCCTAGCTACCAATACGCTGCAACAGACATCACAATTAACGGAAAATTTTGGAAGCATAAGAAGGATACTGGCAGGTCAAGGACACTAGCTGGTCGCCATTTCTATTCAATGTTAAACTAGGAGTCATGGTCTAGACAATGGAATACTATGCAGCTGTTAAAAAGACAACACATAATAAACAAAAAAGCAAATGAGGTTAGGAGGTGGAGGCATGAGGGGACTAACGCAGGTGTCCAGCGTCCCTTGGCGCTGCCACGCTTTTTTTTTTTTTAATTTCCACCTGACAAACTGCCGTTTATCCTTTAAATACCTTGGCAGCCATCACCTCCTGCCCCTTCGTCTTTTGCACTTCCTTTGTACCTCGTGCATACTTCTATAAGCAAATGTATCCGACGGTTTTACAAGAATTTGCTTGCCTACCAGTGTACTTATGGCTAGCACAGAATAGGACTGGAAAGAAATGCTGCACAGACAGCACTTTTCTCTGAAGGCTCTAGGGCTCCCCAAGCCCCCGCATTAAACTGGTTTGGGCAAAACGACAGGTATTGCTGAGAGCCGCCAGGCCGCCCGCCGGCTGCGGGTCCCTGTAGGCAGAGCCCTGGGTCACACGCGGACGCGGTCCCGATGTTTCTTCTCAGGCCCTCAGCCCGGCCCACTTCCTCTTTCCTCACTTTAAGGCGCAGACAGCGGTCCCTCTCAAAACAAAACATACACCAAAACACCATTTTTTTTTTTTTAAACAGGAAGTCCAGAGGCCCGGGTCCAGGGCATCCAGCCCCGGATCTCGAACGCCCTCCTCGCCCCTCGCCCCGCGTAGCCCGGCTCCGCTCCCCGCTCCCCGCCCGGCGTCCACCTCTCGAGCCTGACAGCCCCGCCGCCCGCGCAGGCGCCCCGCCCCGGCCCGGCCCGCCCCGGCCCCGCCGCCAGCGCTTCCATCCCCGCCCCGGCGGGTCCAAGCCGGTGCCGGGCGCCCAGGGGTTGCCGCGCTGGGCGGGAGGGCAGCGCCTGAGAGGGCAGTGGGGTGGCTGGGTTCCTGCGCGCGGCCCGCCATGGAGGTGGAGGAGGCGTTCCAGGCGGTGGGGGAGATGGGCATCTACCAGATGTACTTGTGCTTCCTGCTGGCCGTGCTGCTGCAGGTAAGTCCCCGCGGCCCCGCAGCCGCATTTCCCTCTTCAGGGCCGCCCGGCGCAGGGCTAGGCGTCCGCTCCCAGACCGCCGGGGCCGGGGCCGAGGCCGAGGCCGAGGCTCTGCAAACACCGAGGTGTGGCGAGCGTCGGGGTGGGGCAGGGGCGAGGCGCCGCGCGGTGGCCTGGGCCCGGCCGGCAGCGTCAAGGTCGCCAGCTGGCCTCAGAGCCTCTTGGGTTCTGCCGGGCCCTCCACCCCGCCACCTTGAGTGGTGGAAGGAGCGTGTTGGGGGAGGTTTCTCAGCCGCTATGCTGGTTAAGGAGGGATGCAAAATTGTGTTACCTGCCCTACGCTGTTGCCTATAACACGCTGCAAATATGAAGGGAATTGTTACCCTACCTGTGGCACTGTCACCTTGGAATCTAGGACACAGTCTTGATAATCTGCAGACAAAAGGTTGTGTCTAGGATCGCCTCCCTCTGCGCCGGGTGTCCTCTGCCCCTTTTCCTGGGCTTGAGGGGGCTTACTCTTCTAGGGGCTTTCAAAGCATAGGATTTATTTCCCTCTGGTTTAAGTTCTGCTGGCTCATTCGGCCCTGCGCCAGTCTTGGGCTGAGACTCCCGTAAGCCGAATAGTGCCATCTACCATGTGTGGTTATCAAATGGAATCACTTCTTCATTATAAAGAATTCTCAGAACCTACTTGTACACCCCAGCCTCAAAATATCGATTCCATATGCGAAAGGTCACTACAGATTAACTGCGCCAGGCAAGGATTAGTCCTTCACCAACTTAAATGGCTCATTTGACATTAGTTGCTTCTCTCAATATGCCAGAGGCATTTCATTCACAAATCCTTTCTTAGTATTTGCTGTGAGCCAGCCATTTTACTCTTTCCTTCAGTCAACACGTTTAATACGGGCTAGGATGTGCTGAACATAGGGATGCCATGGTGGACAAATCATTCACTGCCCTCAGGAGCTTGCATTCCAGTGGCTGCAGGTGGGGCAGGCAGACAGTTAAGTAATTTAGTTAGCATGTGATGATAGTTATTCTGCAGGAAGTACAGAGTGGTCATGGATATAGCCACCAGTCCACAAGTTGCTTAAAGCTTGCATAAGACAGTGGCTCAACAGGAAGATGGGGGAAGGTAGGGGTTGACTTATTGATTAAAATGTTTGGAAGTTCAGTTGATTTCATCATCAGCCAGAAACGGTTCAAATGATGGAGTCAGTTCTTTTTCTAGCCGAACAGTTCTCAGCTCACGAATATGTGGTATTCTGAAGTTCTTTTAAGCTCGTTGTTTTAGCTTTAAACAAGCTTTCCCCAGGGAGAAAAAACGTTCAAGCTAAATGATAAGAGTATTTAATACCGAGAAAGAAGAATTGCAACCATGATGCCTGATCTTTATTTATAACAGTTTCTTTGAGAAAACCCTTTTTTTCTGTTCCAGCCACGAATTCCAGGAACATACATCCTTTCTTGAACAATCCCAGCTCCCCATCTCTCTATCCCTACCCTTCACTTCCTGTTATCATTTTCTTATTTGCCTAGCCAAGTATCCACTAACTTGGAGTAAGTTTGTCTTCAGTAGAGTGAGGTTCTAAAAAGGCCAGTGTTCTCGGTTTAGGACCTGTTAAGTTTCTCTAACTTACTTTTATTTATGGTTGACCCAGTTAGTTAGAGTTTGCTATCAAAAAGTTCCAAGCCCATGCCTATGACCATTCACTAAACCTTGGCTGATTTATGGTCAGTATTTGCGGTACAAGGACCAGGTCTTAGAGTGTTGGGGATGAGTGACTGATTGTTTATCTTATAGATGTGGGTGGGAAGATGCCCTGTAGCTGTGCTTATACCAGTGGAGGAGATGCCAGCCTAGGCAAAAGTGAATCCTTCACATGCTACGTGTTTTTAAGGACTCAGTTACCCCATTGAGATACATGATCCAGGGGGTTGTAGAGCCACCCAGAGCTACCCTGGGTATGAGAGTGGATATCCCCAAAGACCTCTCTACCAAGTCTGTTGTTGGAGATGTTTTGGATTAGGGCAGCTGGTCTGTGGAGTGGGAGTACTGTGGAGTCCCATTGCTCAGTTGTATCACAGGTGATTTCATCATTCTTGGGGATGAGATTTTGCTTCCCCCAGCAGAGTAAGAAGCCCTTTTTACACAGCTGCCTTAAATGAAAGGGGGTTTGTCTGCTTTTAAAATCAAAGGAGTTTTCGTACCATTGCCCAAGGAAGGGGCAGACCAACAACACAGCAACAAGGCCAGAGAGAGGGAGCCTCTGCTTCAGTGGGAGCCTTCTCCCCATCTGCGATTTGAAAATGATTAACCCCAGCTGAGAGGCACAAAACCAGAAGGACAGAGGTGGAAACTTTACAGGCCTTTTAACATTTTCCTTCTTCTGGGACCATTATTATTATTTTTAAAAATGATTTTCCCTTTACCCCAAACACATCCATGTTCAAACTAAGAGGACAAAACCACATAGCAAAGCCAATTCTAAAGGGTTTTTGGTTAACTGTTTTCTTGAATTATTGGTACCATCATGTAGATCATCAAAAGTTACTTCACTATCCAGTTTCCTTTGGCTAGGAGACTTGCCCTCATACTCCTTGCAAACACAATTTTTGGAATCTCAATAGCATTCAACTTTGAGATAACTAAAGAACAGATGCAGATTTTGCAGATTTTTCCTCAGCATAAGATGCAAATGCCCTGAAAATGGTGATATGTGGTATTAATGTACATAAACAAAAAGTGAAGGGAAAAAGATTGCCTATGTAAAAATGGTTGACTTATGAATAAGCAATAAGCTTTACAGTTAGAAACATTCTTACCATCAAAATGTACTTGCTCTCCCTAGGATCAGAGCTATCTGTGATATTTAAATAGGAATAATTCTATTTAGCATATTACTGTTTCTCTTCTGATGGTGATTCCGAGTTGCTGCCATCGTCACTATTTTGTGTTTGTGTATGTGTTTGCTTGTTGTCTAGGCGGTCTGGAGGAGGAGGGTTGGAATACAATTCATTGTTTCTTGATTTATTTAGACATGAAATGAAAATGGACGTTACTTCTTTGTTCTAAGCCAGAGGCTCCTGCTTTGTCATTTTCCTCAAAATCATGAATCATACATTATATTATAATTTGCACAGAATTTAAAACCCCCATTTACTATCAGGAACATGTAATCTATAACAAGCATTCACCAGCAAAATTGTGATGCTGTGCTATGAATCTCATCTTAGATTCTGGTGTTCAGGAATGCAGTATTTTTATATAAACTCTTAATAACCTTATTTTTTAGATCCTGGAATGACCAATGCATTAATATTATCCATGCAATAAATAGCTTTTCTTGGCATTTTAGAAAGTAGAATGATTGCGGAAGAGGAAACTGTAATAGTCAACACACGAAAAGATGTTTTAACTTCAGTGGTCATCTGGGACAGGCATATTAAAATGGCTATGAAATACCATTTCACACTTGCTGTATTAGCAAACATTAAACAATCTAACAGTACAAGTGTGATGAAATGATAAATAGAAACTATACCCCATTTAGAGAACAATTTGGCACCATCTAGTAGAATTAAAACCTAGCATTGAACTCCTAGGTACACATCCCACATTGTCCCTTGAGCACGTGCATAGGGAGATATGTGTAAGATGTTTACTGCAACACTGTCTATTATAACAAAAGTTAGAACCACCTGACTTTCAAAACAAGACTGGATAAGATGTGGTATAAATTTAATAGAATACAATGTCTGAAATAAATGAACTAGATCTATATATGACTATATGGAGGAATTTCTAAAACACAATGTTAAGTGAAAAAAAAAGCAGAACAGTGTATACTATGTGACACATATTCTTAATACAAATTTTAAAAACACACAAACCAATGCTATATTTGTTTCATAAATATATATAAACAGTATAGAAATATAAGAACATGGAGTAGAAAGATCCACACCCAATTCATGAGATTGGTTGCCTCTTGGGAAGGAAGGGAAGGGGTGGGCTTAGGGGAGGGTACAAAGGAGATTGCATCTGTTATTTGTTAATTGTGATAGTAGTTTCATGAATCTTATTTTTTTGCTTTTCCATATTAAATATTTTTAAGTGAAAAGATGGTAAAGGGAAGAAGATATGCATATCTAAGAGAGAATACTATAGTTTGCTGTATGAGAATAATGGTTCATTCTTTTTTAAAAATCAATATTCCTTTGATCAATTATGGCTGTGAATTGTGGTCCTTTAAACACAGGAGGGTGGGGTAGAGTGAGTTTTATTCAGCCTGTTTTGTTAAACTTCATGTAGAATGCTATCACAGCTTACCTTCCCTATCTGCTTATACGTGGCACCATGTCCCTCCACAGGAAATTCTTAGGTTTGATGAGATATGGCTGAGATCATAGCTGGTTCTTCTAACCTCCCTGGCATAAGCAAGTGATGAAGTTCACACCATAAGCATTAGTGAAGCCCTTGTTCAGTTATAAAAGACCAACTGTCATCCCCAGGATGTTCTCACCATCACTGAGGCTTCAGCCATGATGAGAACCTATGGTCTTACTAAGACCCTCTCATGAGTCCAAAACATGTGGCCATTTACCAGGGCTCTCTGTCAGTTTGAGCAAGTTTTATGCAGCCCCTACTGTCAAATTTTATTTCAATTAGCCCTCACACAGTGGCCTGGAGGTTGGGTCTCCTGAGGGTTTATGGTGATCTGGGAACTTTTGCCTTTCACCAGTTTAGGTGGGTGGGGCAAAGAGACAAACACAGTGGTTTGGTCAAAGAAACCAAACCCACACTGGCCCCCACACCCTCAGGAAAACTGTTGTTGTCCATTGACAGACACTGCCCCCTAGTGTAAAGCAGATAAAGTTGTTGATCTATTAGACAGATTTTCCTCCAGGGAGGTTGTAGAGATACAGGAGGCCTCCAGAAGGGTTAAGGAGCAACTTTGAGCCTGGATGTCTCAAGAATTAGGACATTCCATGGAAAGCAACTAGCCTGATACCTCTGCAGCACCCAAACCCCCAGCCGAATGCCTTCCAAGGCCATCCCTGGCTGTTTGACTTGTGCCTTGACAGTGAAGGTATTATCTTCCAAGATAGCACAAAAATAGTCATTAAAGTCATGAGGACAGGCAATGTGAATATGGCAGAAAGAACACTAGGCTTGAATGCTGTGCTACTCTGCTGCAAGATGGCATTATTAGGCAATTGTTATTAGGCAAATGACCCATCAGTCTCTACTGTGCGCTTGGAAATGGCTGGATCACGAAAGTTTAATTTGTTTTGCAAGTTTAGGATTTCTCAGAGTTTCCCAATGCCCAACAAGTAATTGGCCTTGGGGCAGTGTTGACCCTAGGTTTCAGAATACCAGCTTGGTTCATAACCACAATTAGAGGTTGCCTTAGAAGAAAAAGACTCTCAAATCCAAAGATGCACACAGCTCGGGACTCTCCTCTCTGACTTCTTTGACCAAACACTCATGCAAATTGATATCTGCCTTCATGGGACATCATATAGTACTCAACAAATGGCATATGGTGATTGTAGAAAAAAGAGAAAATATAGAAATTAATACAAATCACTAGTGATTCTACCACCCTAAAGTAAAGCATGCTCACATTTTGGTGTATAGCCTTCCAGACTCTTTATTATATAAATATTGTATATCCATCTTTTTTGCAGAAATGTGTATCATAACTGCATTTTGTCTCTCAGCAATGTTGTGAATGCGTTGCTATGCACGTTAAGGAACAACTACATATTTTTTAGTGGCTGTAGCATGGTATTTCAATATATGGCCATAGTATAATTTGCTATTCAGTTCTCTTGTGTTGCATATATTATGCTTCCTCTTTTTCAAGTTCACAAACCCACGCAGCCCATGGTATTGGTTCTTTCTTCTGTTCTGACCTTTACTTCTTGCCAGTTGATTGTTTATCAGTCTTCTCAAGCCCAGACTTCTCCTGATTCCATTCATATAGTTCTACCTAGATGCTTTTTGTCCCAACTTCATGGATAAAATAGAGGTTACCTGGTGTAAATTTTCTAAACATCGTTTCCTTTTACTTCAGAAGTTTTTTTCATCCTCACCTATCTTTAATACCTTCTCTGTTAGGGAACATGTCCAAGAGGAAGACATGTTTCTGCCCTCTTTCTAGGGATATCTTTTCACTTTTGTTTTCGATTCTATGTAATCCATCAGTTATTTCTAATCGTATCTCTTTCTGCATTCTCTGCAGAATAGCCTGCATGGTAGATATATGGAAATTGTATTAAATAGCATTAACTCTTAATGAGTGATAGAGTTATGCCCTTCTGGAGCATTCTTTAGTCGTGTTTATCTAAGGAGAAAGTCTCATTTGGTGTTAGCACTTCTAAAAACATTTCCAAATATTTCTGTTTTAACAAAGGGAATGAGCTAGCATGAAAGAATTAGAGGAGCTTCAGTAGAAAACATTATCTAGTTGGAACTTAGTATTATTCTGTTTTATTGTATTTATTCATTTTCTTTTAAAACTTCTTTTAAAATTATGAGACATTTCTGATGGAAAAATACAGAGAGTAACATCACAAACGCACATGTACTTACTTCCAGATTTAATAACTGCAGATATTTTGCCTTATTTGTTTAATGTTGTGTCAGTGATAGTTCTACTGGAGAAGCAGGACCCCTAGGATGGAGATGTGTGTGTGTGTGCACGTGCACATGTGTGTGTATGTGTGTTTATGTAAGATTATATATATATAATCGATGCATCATTCATTATGGAGATTTGACTGTATACTGTCGCGGGAGCTGGTTCAGCAGGCCCTGTAAGGCTGTTGTCTTTGTGTGTGATGTTGGAGCTTGAAGTCTGCAGGACAGGCAGTCGAGAAGGGAAGATATGATTTGGAGCCCATCAGAAGTGACTGGAATCTGTGTCATTCTCCCTGCCTCCAACCTTGATGAAGTGGCTGCCTTTCATCATAGAATTAAACATGTACCTGGGCAAGGAGTCAGAGCAGCTGAAGGAGGATCCATGGGAAGGTGGAGCAGTTGCAGCCTCATGACTGTGCCACGCCAACGAGGTGGACCAGCACATAAGTGGTAAGCTATGTGAGGCACTAAGGCACCTGCCCCAACCTGGGCATAAAATGCAAAAACAGCTGCTCTTTCACTTTCACCCCTCTCCCAAATCTAGCCTGAAAATGTCTCCTGTGGCCCACCTTAAATAAAAACATACTAGCTAACACTTGGCATTCTAACATTGTGCATATTTTTGTAGTTCCACCTGCCAAGTGATGTCTGAATTGATATAAAATTCTATTTTATGTTAATTTACTAAAATTAAAACATTTGAATTGGTTTTAAAGAAGACTATTGAGTAAATACTAGCAGACAGAAAATGGGCATGTGAAAACTAGCAAGGGGTACTCAGATGACTGAAATTAGGGAAAAGCTGAGCTAGCCATATAATTCTTCCCAGTTATGTAAAGATATATTCTTTACTTTCCTGACTCTGATTGGGCTATTGCTTTACCAAATAATTTCTTTTCCTGAGTTTTGTTTTCATTAACTCCTTAGCAGTCTTTACTACCTGCTCAAGTATCACATTAACAACCTTTTCCTGATTCTCGTAGGTGGAATTCACATCTCCATTCTTTGTGCTCTCATGAACTTCATTCCCAGTATGGCTAATATAGCATTCATCACAATCCACCTTGTATTTACAGCTTTGGATATACAGTCATGCCCCACATAACGATGTTTCTGTCAATAATCACATATGCGACACTGGGCCCATAAGATCATAATGGAGCTGAAAAATTCCTATTGCCTAGTATTTCCTATGCTATATTTTTAATTGTTATTTTAGAGTGTACTCCTTCTACTTGCAGAAAAAAGTTAACTGTAAACCAGCCTCAGGCAGATTCTTCAAGAGATAGTCCAGAAGAAGGCATGGTGTGATAGGAGATGAGGGTTCCATGTCTTCAGGATGTTGTTTTCCTGAAGACCTTCGATTGGGACAACATGTGGAGGCAGAGACAGTGGTATTGATCCTGACTCTGTGTAGGTCTAGGCTAATGTGTGTGTGTCTTAGGTTTTAACAAATAAGTTCAAAAAATTTTTAAAAATAGAAAAAAGCTTATAGAATAAGGATATAAAGAAAGAAAATATTTTTGTACAACTATATAATGTGTTTGTGTTTTTAGCTGTGTTACTACAAAAGAGTCAAAAAGTTAAAACATTTTAAGTTTAAAATGTAGAAAAGCTACAGTAAGCTTAATTATTATTGGAGAAATAATTAAAAAAATAAATTTAGCCTAAATGTACATTGTTTATAAAGTCTATGTAGTGTCCTAGGCCTTCACATCCATTCACTCCTCATTCAGTGACTCACGCAGGGCAACTTCCAGTCCCACAGGCTCCGTTCATGGTAAGTGTCCTTTACAGGTGTACCATTTAAAAAATCTTTTATTGTATATTTTCTATGTTAAGTATGTTTAGAAATACAGATATTCACCATTGTGTTGTAGTTACCAACAATATTCAGTATAGTAACATGCCTTACAGATTTGTAGCCTAGGAGGAATAGGCTATGCCATATAGCCTAGGTGTGTGGGAGGTTATAGATCTAGGTTTGTGTAAGTGCACTCTGACGTTTGCACAATGATGGACTCGCCTAACGACACATTTCTCAGAACGTATCCCAGTTGTTGAGTGATGTATGACATATGACTGTTTGTTGTCCTCATTTGAATGTATGTGCCTTGAAGGAAAAGACTACTTTTTATCCATTTTATCATCTGAGGTGCATAATATAATGTGTTGCAAAGTTTTGGTGCTTGTTACAATTTTGTTTTTTTTAAAATTAAACCATTGCAGAAGAAGGGATGGTCAGCTGGTGGTGTTACCATTTTACTTGAAAAAGAGAGAGAAGGCCAGGGGTGGTGGCTCATGCCTGTAATCCCAGCACTTTGGCAGGCCGAGACAGGTGGATCACAAGGTCAGGAGTTCAAGACCAGCCTGGCCAAGACGGTGAAACCCTGTCTCTACTAAAAATACAAAAATTAGCTGGGTGTGGTGGCGGGTGCCTGTAATCCCAGCTACTCGGGAGGCTGAGGCAGAGAATTGCTTGAACCCGGGAGGCAGAGGTTACAGTGAGCCGATATCGCGCCACTGTACTCCAGCCTGCGTGACAGAGCGAGACTCCATCTCAAAAAAAAAAAAAAAAAAAGAGAGAGAGAAACAGAAGCGATTAAATACTTTGTTCAGAATTTTTTTTAAATTTATTTTTAAATCAAGGTGGAGTCTCACTATGTTGCCCAGGCTGGTCTTGAACTCTTGGACTCAAGTGATCCTCCTGCCTTGGCTCCCTAAAATGCTGGGATTATAGGTTTGAGCCACTGCACCTGGCCTAGTCTTAATTAGTGATTGGAGCAAAAATTAGGTAACAGAGTTACTAGTTTTTTTTTCATCTTTTTTTTTTTTGGTTATACCATTATGCAAGGAGTTAGTTAAAAAATGTATTTGATAGACTATATATATTTGAGATATATATGAGATAGACTTTTATGTATATAGCAGTGTGTTGGGTTCTTTAGAGGGAAATAGCAGTATAAATTAGGGTTTCTTTCCTTCAGGAGGTGACAAATCATTGAAAATTAGAGTTGAACTATTATCTACACATTATATAATGATACAAAGCAATATTTCCCCAGTAAATAATACAGCCAACTAATGCTTTGGAAATTAAGAAGGGAGACGGTGTGGTCTAGAGTGATTTGTTGAAGCCGTCAGAGAGATATCTGAGCTTGAGCTGAACTTTGAAGCTTGGATTTAGGGAGAAATGGGAAGGTCATTTCAGGTAGAAAAACATAAAACTGGAGTAAGTGTGAAAGAGGGAATAACTTATGCCCTTGCTACACAGAGTATGGTTGTTGGTTGTTGCAGCTTATTGGAAATGCAGTCTCTTACCCCCACCCCAGACTTAGGGAGTCACATTAAATTTGGGAAGCACTAATATATGCTATTTGTACAGTGCTGTGCAATTCACTGTTGACTATGGAGGAATCCCACTTGACACTGAAGATGGGTTAATACGATATTAATGACTTGGATAAAGATGTACCATTAGCGTCTGGTCTTAACTGGAAGAAAACGAAACAGAGAGGTTTGGATTTGCTCAAGGTTTAATTAGAGCTGAGGTTCAGACTTGGATAACAGATTCCACTGCTTTCACACCACACAGTGAATAAGTCATGTTAGGGGAATTGAATAGGCTGGTAGAGGAAGCTTGAATGCAGATTAGTTAGCGCCTGGACCATTGGTGGAGGACCTGGGATGCTAGAAAACTTATCATTTATCCATTAATACGTTTTGACTGGAAGAGTTTCATGAGGAGTTTCAGGGAGATTGATCTGGTGTCATAATGTAGATAGATTTTTTTTTTTTTTTGAGACAGAGTCTTGCTCTGTCGCCCAGGCTGGAGTACAGTGGCGCAATCTCGGCTCACTGCAAGCTCCGCCTCCCGGGTTCACGCCATTCTCCTGCCTCAGCCTCCCCAGCAGCTGGGACTACAGGCGCCTGCCACCACGCCCGGCTAATTTTTGTATTTTTATTAGAGATGGGGTTTCTCTGTGTTAGCCAGGATGGTCTCGATCTCCTGACCTTGTGATCTGCCTGCCTCGGCCTCCCAAAGTGCTGGGATTACCGGCATGAGCCACCGCGCCCAGCCAATGTAGATAGATTAAAATGAGGAAGAAACAGTATTTAGAGGCACCAGTTACTCCGGGTGTGTTAGTGTGTCTCAAATTTTACACACAAAAAATAGCTAGTATTAGTAAGTCAACCAACAAATATTTATTGAATACCCACTTTGTGCTGGACACTGGGCATATAATCCTGTCTTCATGATTATGGTCTTGCTTATGTAATGCTTTTGATTGAGTCAATTAGGTAACTGAGTACTAAATGCATAAAAAAACTAAAGGTAATGGCAACAATAAAATAATCTTTGATTTCCCCCCTCCCTTTATTTTCTCCGAAAAAAGCTCTGGCCCCAAAGTTAAGTGGTTCTCGTTCTCATCCTGGTTTTGCAATTAGTGTTTTATATAACATTGAACAATTTACTTAATCGTTCTGTATCTCATTTTTCCTGCTTAAAAAAATAAACATCGTACTGAACCATGACTTCACAGCACAAGGTATTGTGATGAGATAATTTATAGGAGACTTTTTTGGTTTCCTGAGAGGTATTATAAGAGCTCTTAATGGTGTTAATATGAAATTACTTTAAAAACCTTCACTTCTTGAAACTTTAAAAATTTCAATCCCCTAGTGCATTTTAGTCATTTTTCTAATTATAATTACATTGAAAGGGGGAAAAAAATCCAGCCATCTGTGGCACTTGTTCTCCTTCCCTAGAGGTAGAGCTAGAGAAGATAATGATTTATTTGAGATGTTGTTATTCCCACTCTGGTAGACAATGGATAGTGGTTGCTGTTTGTGGCTTTAAGGCCCATCTGCTGATGGGTGCAATTTTATTAGGCAAAAATATGTGGGTGAATGTGTGCATGGTAGTTGTAGATAACAGTGGAGAGAAGAACGAGCGAATATTTTTGTTTTTTTGGGGGAAAAGGAATACGATGTGAGCTGTGTGAATTTGTCACAGCCAAAGATAGCAAACCAAAGAGAACCACCCCCATATTCTATGTGTAGGTGATTCTTCCCCATGGCTAGTTAATGCTAAGCCATCTTTGACTTTCTGTGACCATATGACCCTTGTGTAAGTGACTGCAGAATAGAGGATCTATTTTTTGGGGGGGGAATCTCTCTGTCACCCAGGCTGGAGTGCAGTGGTGCAATCTCAGCTCGTTGCAACCTCCGTCTCCTGGGTTCAAGCAGTTCTTCTGCCTCAGCCTCCCAAGTAGCTGGGATTACAGGCATGTGCCACCATGCCCAGCTAATTTTTTTTTTTTTTTTTTTTTGTATTTTTAGTAGAGACAGGGTTTCACCATGTTGGTCAGGTTGGTCTCGAACTCCTGACCTCAAATGATCCACCCACCTTGGCCTCCCAAAGTCCTGGGATTACAGGTGTGAGCCACTGCACCGGGCCGAGGACCTAGTATTAATCTGAATGCAGTGTTTAAGCATTGCCTCTCTGACCTAATTTCTCACAGTACCCCTTTCATAGCATTTATGAAACAGTATCATTACTGCTTGCCTCTTCTGTCTCCCTTATGGTTAGCAAAAGTAAGCATGACTATGGGTATTGGAGGAGACAAAAAGGCTAACACCGTTTTATTGAGGCTGGCACTGCATAGAAGAGTTGCAAGTTTCTGACTCTTCTGGTGGCATAAAGCTGTGGACCTGTGTGTTCTGTGAG
Organism: Gorilla gorilla gorilla; assembly: GCF_029281585.2. Lineage (NCBI taxonomy): Eukaryota > Metazoa > Chordata > Mammalia > Primates > Hominidae > Gorilla > Gorilla gorilla. Next base: position 120,388,607 of record NC_073224.2, read on the forward strand.
GGCCTTGGATGTGTGTGTGTGTGTGTGTGTGTTTGTGTGGGTGTGTGTGCATGTGCATGTGGGTGAGGAAGGCATTGTGAAGAGTGGGAGGAGAACAGAGAAGATGAGAAAAGTGGAAAGTGCTTATTCTGCCTGCAGGTTGCTAGAAAGAAAACTGGTTAATATTGATTCATACAGATAATACTGATTAGGTAGATTTCACTATTCCCTACATTATGAATAAGGGTATATAGCAACATCACTTTGTTTTTGAGTTGTTTTCTCCAAACTGGCTTTATTGAGAATGGTGTCCTTCATAATGGACCATGCCTCAGATTAGAGGACCCTTTGGAGCATTTCTTCTTTTATCCGTAAGGTTGCTTATCCTAGAACAATCCAGATAAAAATATGATATGTTGGCCAGGCACAGTGGCTCATGCCTGTAATCCCAGCATTTTGGGAGGCCGAGGCAGGTGGATCACTGGAGATCAGGAGTTCAAGACCAGCCTGGCCAACATGGTGAAACCTCGTCTCTACTAAAAATACAAAAATTAGCTGGATGCATTGGCAGGTACCTGTAATCCCAGCTACTCGGGAGGCCGAGGCATGAGAATCGCTTGAATCCAGGAGGCAGAGGTTGCAGTGAGCCAAGATCGCACCATTGCACTCCAGCCTGGGTGACAAGAGTGAAACTCAGTCTCAAAAAAAAAAAATGATATGTTAACATATATTCAAAAGAAACTTTGAATAGTGCCTCACACATAGTTAGCATTATAAAGGCATGTGCTATTATTGGTATTCCATCCTGATCATTTATTCATTCACATGTTGAGTGTGTAGGCCCTGGGTTATTTGCTTTGGAAGCTCAAAGGTGAATCACACTTAGATCCTGCCTTTAAGGAGAGTATATTTCAATAGAACAAAATAAGATAAGCAAATACATAAATATAATACAGTGAAGGAAATGGTTCATGCTCTCAAAAGTCTAGATGGAGCTTTAGGAGTGAGCAGCAAGAAACAGGAGAGGACTTCTGGAAGGCTTGGAGACACAAGCAAGACAGTAAGGAAGTCTTCATGGAGGAGGTGATATCTGTGTTGCGTCTTGGAGGATGGGGAAAGCTCAAACATTTGCAGCAGGAGAAAGTGCCTTTCCAGGCGAAGCGAATGGTATGAATAAAGGTAGGAAAGGGTACATTTAGAAAACATGACGAGTTTGCTTTGCCTAATTGAAGGCTGTGCATTCACTAGAACGTGTGTTTCGAGTCCTCTCCTCCCGAGTTCCCTTGCCCCATGTTTTTCATTGCTTTATACCCATCAATTAAATTTCAGCAGAGTATAATAATCAGGGGCAGTTACTAAATGGGTGTAAGTGGCTTTGTAATTATAGCTGCTGCTAAATGTGTAATCTATCTGTTCTTATAATTAGTAAGGTTTTTATTTTTATAAGCTGATTACCTCCTATTCGAAAACTTCTGTCACAGTATGCAAATAGGAGCCAGGAAACATATAAGCCTAGGAACTTACTTTCCCTTGCAGTGTATAATAAATCACCCAGCATCCTGACCCATGGCAGCTTTGTACCTCTCCAGAGAGGCCCACCATCGATGGACTCAAAGTAGATTGAGAATGCCTTAGATCCTCTCAGCCTTACCCAGAATGGAAACATCACATCTGTTTTTTTGTTTTTTGTTTTTTGATACGGAGTCTCGCTCTGTCACCCAGGCTGGAGTGCAGTGGCGTGATCTCAGCTCACTGCAACTTCCACCTGCTGGGTTCAAGCGATTCTCCTGTCTGAGCCTCCCGAGTAGCTGGAATTACAGGTGCCCACCACCACACCTGGAAAATCTGTGTATTTTTGGTAGAGATGGGGTTTCACCATGTTGGCCAGGCTGGTCTCAAACTCCTGACCTCAAGTGATCCACCTGCCTCGGCCTCCCAAAGTGCTGGGACTGCAGGAGTGATGATTAAAGGTATTTTAAGACATCAAGTTCTAAGTTAATAGGGATAGTTTATTTAGATTGTCTTACTCTGGAGCAGACTAATTATGTGTTTTCTTAATAAATGTTAAACTTGAAATAATCATCCAACAATGGGAGTTAATACTAAAAATCCATAGCACAAAAGGATTGCAATAGGGCTCGACTTATAAACCCAATTTCAAGTAGCTGTAAAGCCCAGAACAATCAGTGACAAATGGCATATATGTTTAATAAATATTTCTTGAATGAATGTGTGAAGTATATTTCTTGAATGAATGCGTGAAGTATATTTTCTTTGCAGGGGGACAACTATGGTTAGATCAAACCAAGACTAGGTACAACTCAACGTTACAAAATGAATATCTATAGCTGGGACTTTGAATTTCTTAAAATCTTATTATGAACTGTATATCATATTTTAAAATAGTGCCTACTCTAGTACATATTATGCTTACCTGCTTTAGTAAAACAATACAGTATATATTGTTTTCTGAGACAATTATACTACAGAAAGTCTCTTGTTTAGATCATGAATCCAAGGCCAAGATGCTCCTAGCCCCCTAGTGAATGCTTATCTGACCTGAAGATATAGTGTTGAAGAGATAATAGCTGGAATGTTACTCTTTTAAATCAGAGCAAATAATGTTTTCCCTGCCCTTCTACTTTTGAACCATATAAGCATATAAGCATATAAGCAGTGTCTTTAGCATCAGAAATATCTCAAAGAAAGAAAAACCTCTGAAAAAGTATAAAGTGTTTTACAAGTGGGATTGCCAATGATTCTGTTCGTGGTAGATCACAAAGGTTCTGTTTCATGTTTTTTTCCTTTGTTTCTGATGTGGCTTGTATCTGTAGCTCATAAAAATACAAAAGCAAGACACTGATCTTTCAAGGTTTGCAAGCCTGCTAAGTGTCTTCAACATTGATGGCAAATATCTGCAGTGTTTGGTTCTGTGTGTTTGCTCTTTCAGCTCTACGTGGCCACGGAGGCCATCCTCATTGCACTGGTTGGGGCCACGCCATCCTACCACTGGGACCTGGCAGAGCTCCTGCCAAATCAGAGCCACGGTAACCAGTCAGCTGGTGAAGACCAGGCCTTTGGGGACTGGCTCCTGACAGCCAACGGCAGTGAGATCCATAAGCACGTGCATTTCAGCAGCAGCTTCACCTCCATCGCCTCGGAGGTAACAACAGGCTGTTCCAATCACTAAATAAATGTCTCTCTTTGTCCAGATAGAGCTATTCTTTTTGTCTTGCTGATTTAAATATCAGCCACATTTTCAAATAACTTTCTAGTAAATTTAAAAGTTAAAGGTTTTAATGTATCAAAGGAGAACATTCTATGAGAACACATTCCTTTTCCTCTTACTACACGTGGGAGAAGCTTGAATCTTTCCAAACTAGTTAGAGGAAAAGATACAAACTCCAAAAGAACAGTATGTTGATTATGATGTCCTTTTAAAAAGTGAATTAAAACTTTAATCTCTCTTTATTAAATATGCAAAAATTAACACAGGGAAATGTAACGATTCATGTATAACACCCATAGTTCTTTTTTTTGAGACGGAGTCTTGCTTTGTTGCCCAAGCTGGAGTGCAGTGGCGCAATCTCGGCTCACTGCAACCTCTGCCTCCCGGGTTCAAGCAATTTTCCTGCCTCAGCCTCCCGAGTAGCTGAGATTACAGGCACCCACCACCATGCCTGGCTAATTTTTTTTTGTAGTTTTAATAGAGACGGGATTTCACCATGTTGACCAGGCTGCTCTTGGACTCCTGACTCAGGTGATCCACCCACCTCGGCCTCCCAAAGTGCTGGGATTACAGGCATGAGCCACCGCGCCTGGCCTATAGTTCATTTTTAAGTCAAGTCCTGTGTGTAGACCATATAGGGCACCTTAACTGTACAATGTAAAAGACAGTACCACTTAGTATGGTCAGGAAGCCTTACTTTCAAGGGGGCTTTGCTGGCCAGAGAGAAGTTTCTGGTCCTTCTGAGCCAGCCAGAGGTAAAGAATCTGAGGGTAGATGGTCTGGTGAAGAGAAACCCTGGATGGGGGCAGATCTCATGGTCAGCTGGAAGGCACTGGTGTTGGTTGTTAAAATGTAGAAATACTCTCCTTTCCTTTGCCTGCTCCTCTGAAGCTACCTATGTGTCTGTTGACACTGTTGACACCCTGGCCCCATGCTTGGACCCTGTGATCCAGTTAATGGGGTAAATGAGTGGTACAACAGGGGGCCTCTGGGACCCTTGCCAGCTCTCAGTTCTGGTTGCCATGCTAGTTAGCTCTCCCAAAATTCCTTAACCACTCCTTCCTGGAAGCCACTCTCCTGTGTGTGTGAGTGTGTGAGAGTACGTGTGTGTGTGTGTGTGTGTGTCTGTCTGTCTGTATGTATGTCTGCACCATGGCCTAGCCAGCCTTACCTGTTGCTGACTATTTTGATAATCCTGCTTTGGATGAGGCATACTAAAAAAAGGGGAGACATGCCAAGGATGATGTTTTCTTGGCCTTTTCTTAGGAGTCCTCCGTGGAGTGCCCCACTCCTAAAAGTTACTATACTTTTTGAGTGACCACCAAAGCAGCATTTCTGATTGCAATTCCTGACGTTACTCTTCACTTAGAAACCTCCAATGATTCTCCCACAGCACACAGAACACAGTAGAGACCCTATGAGTTACATTCAGGACCTCTCACACTTCGTAGCTTGGTCCAGGTGTACTTTTCCAGCCCCACTCTGCACTTTACCCTGCTCTCACCCCTATGGAAATATTTACTATTTCCCACACATGACCCAAGCTCTCAGCATAACCTATTACTGTCAGGAAAGCCCTCACCGCTTGCCCTGGCTTCCACCTGGTGAAATCCTTATCTATCCTCTAAGGCTCACTTTCAGTGTCACCTTCCCTGTGAGTCTTCCCAGCCAACTCCCCAGGAGAAAATACGCTTTTGTTCCTGTTCCAGTACTAATTTATTTGCACTTGTGTTACAGACTGTTGTTTGTGGTTCAGCTATAAAAGTTCTTTGAGGTCAGAAACCATGTTTTGGTCATCTTTGTATTTCCGTGGCCTATAGCAACCACCAGCCCCACCACCACCACCACCACCACTACCACCACCATTGCTACCACTCCTAACCTATTAAAATAACAAACAGCTTTGTTTAATGATTATGATATGCCAGGGATTGTGATATATGTAAAATTTAATTATCAAAGTAATTCTATGAGGTAGGAATCATTTCCCCCATTTTACAGATTTAAAAAATGGAGACCCCTTGAGGTCAGTGTTAGCTAATAATGGCAGAGCTGAGATTTGAAGCTAAATTTGTCTTAACTCAGAAGCCTGTGCTCTTAATTATTGTGCTTTTTAGGAATATATCCAATCCAAATTGGCATATATATCTCTTAGGTTCTTTTTGGTGAATAATTATAGCCAAATACTTTTTAAAACCTTTTTTATTTGGAAATAATTTCAAATGAAAGAAATTGCGAGAATAGTACAAAGAATCCCCTTATCTCTTTTAGTTTCATCTATTGTTACTAGTTTGCCTCATTAGCATTATCATTGTCTCTCTGTTTTTTCCTAAGCCATTTGAAAGTTGCATATATTAGTGCTCTTTTATGCCCAGATACTTCAGCGTGTATTTCCGAAAAACAAGGATGTTCTCTTCATAACCACACCACAGTTATCAATGTCAAGAAATTCAACATTGATACTATAGTTTTATTTAAACTATACCTAGTTGTATGCCATCCATACCTAATTTTGTCACTTAACCCAATAACATCCTTGATAGCATTGTATTTTCCTCTCATGTATTGAATCCAATTCAGGATCACACATGACATTTAGTTGTCATAGTTTTTTAGTATCTTTTGAACTTCAGCCTTTTTTTTTCTTTTATAACATTGATTTTTTTAAGCATCTATACCTTTTCTCTTTTTCAAAATAAGAATGTTCTTCGTTTTGGATCTGTCTGATGATTCCTCATTCGGGTTGGTTTTGCATCCCAAGTCAGAATAGTATATAAATAATGTATCCCTCTCAGGGTATCACATCAAAAGACACACTATATCCATCTGCCCTTAGTGGTGATGTTAATTTTGATTAGCCATTCCAGGTATTGTCTGATATTCTCCCCTGTCCCTGTCAGTTACTATCTTTCTTTCATTTCGAGGAATAGAAAACTATGGGGAATCACTTTCAGGTTATATAAATTTGCTATTTCTTATCACTGCAACCTTTGCCTCCTATGTTCAAGCAATTCTTCTGCCTCACCCTCCCAAGTAGCTGGAATTACAGGCACCTGCAACCAATGCCCACTAATTTTTGTATTTTAATAGAGACAGGGTTTCACCATGTTGGCCAGGCTGGTCTCGAACTCCTGACCTCAGGTGATCTCCCCTCCTTAGCCTCCCAAAGTGCTGGGATTATAGGTGTGAGCTATTGTGCCCAGCCCAAAATGGTTATTTCTTAACTCCAGCACTTCCATCACATTTACTAGCTTGCATACTTTCTACTGTAAGCAAGAGCCCTTTCTCTCCCTTGTCTGTCTGTCTGTCTTTGTCTGCCTATTTGCCTATATATTTATCAACCATATGTACATAATCTTGGATTCCTATTCTTTTCAATGATTTGTAATTTATTACAGCTCTGAATTATTTTGGAACTCAAATTTTTCCTAATTTACCAGTGGGAACCTCTTCAAGCTGCCTCTTGTGTCCTTTTATTTTTAATTAAAATTTTTATTTTGAAATAATTGTGGATTTGCATGCATTTGCAAGAAATAATACAGAGAAATTTTGTGTACTCTTTACCTAGTTTCCTCCAATGGGGAAAACCATAGTATAATATCATAACTGAGATATTAACACTGACACTGCTAAGACGCAAAACATTTCCATCACCACAAGGATCCTTCACGTTGGCCTTTTAGAGCCACACCCACTTTCCTCCCATCCCTTACCCTTTTCTTAATCGCTAGTAACCACTGATCTGCCTTCTTATACTATGAGTCTTTCATTTTAAGGATGTTGTAAAAATGGAATCATATTATAGAAGCCTTTTGAGATTGGCTTTTTTTATTCAGCATAATTATCTGCAGATTCATCTAGGCTTAGTTTTATTACTGTAGTTATATAAGCAGATTTGGAATGGGATAGATTGCCGCTTTATTCTTTTTCAAAAGTATTTTAGCTATTTCAGTTCCTTTGCCTTTCCATATACATTTTAGAATAATTTTGTATATATCTACCGAAAAATATTTATGAGATTTTGATAGAAGTTGTGTTAAACCTGCATATCAATTTGGGGAGAATCAATGTCTTTACTATGCTGAGTCTTCCAATACATCAACACTATGTGTTATTTTGAGTGTCTTTGATTTCTTTCATCAACATTTCATATCTTTACTATGCAAACCCTGAACATGTTTTTAGATTCATTAGGTTTTAGATTCATACATTAGATTCACATCTAAATATTTCTTTTTCTTTTTTTTTTGAGGGATTGTAAATGGTACTGTATTTTAAATTTCTGTTTCTACATGTTTATTGCTAGTATAGATAAATATTGTACAATTCATTTTTATATGTTAATCTTGTATCCTTTGATCTTAATCTTGTATTATTTCTTTTGGGAAATTTTAAAATTATGAATTTAATTTCTTTAATAGTTATACCGTGATTCAAATGATATATTTTGTATTGTATGAGTTGTGTAGCTTGTGCTTTTCAAGGAGTTAGTCCATTTCATCTAAGTCGTCGCTTATTAATTCTAGGTGCTTTTCAATGATTCTTTGGTCATATAAAAAGTAAGGATAGTTTTTTTTTTTTCCATTTCCAATCTGTATGCATTTTGTTTTACCTTATTGCTCTGGCTAGAATGTCTAGCACTGTGTTGAATAAAATGGTAAGAGTGGACATCCTTGCCTTGATTCTGATCTTAGAAGGGATACACTCAGTCTTTCACCATTAACTGCAGTTTTAGCTATAGGTTTTTATAGATACTCTTTATCAAATTGAGGAAGCCTCCCATAATTCCAACATTTTTTATGCCAATACCATGCTGCTTTGGTTACTATAGCTCTGTAGCATAATTTGAAGTCAAATAATGTGATTGCTCCAGTTTTGTTGTTGTTGTTGTTGTTGTTGTTGTTGCTCAGGATGGCTTTGGCTATTCTGGGTCTTTGGTGGTTCCATATAAATTTTAGAATGATTTTTTTCTGTTTCTGTGAAGGTGTCATCAGTATTTTGATAGAGATAGCATTGAATCTGTAGATTGCTTTGGGTAGAATGGACATTTTAACAATATTGATTCTTCCAATCCATTAACATGAAATATCTTGCCATTGTTTTGTGTCCTTTTCAATTTCTTGCATCAATATTTTATAGCTTTCACTGTGGAGATCTTTCACTTCTTTGGCGAGGTTTATTTTTTAGTATTTTATTTTATTTGTAGCTTTTGTAAATGGGATTACTTTCTTGCTTTCTCTTTCAGATTGTTCACTGTTAGCATGTAGAAATGCCCCTGATTTTATATGTTCATTTTGTATCCTGCAAGTTTACTGAATTTGTTTCTATTCTAATAATTTTTTGATGGAGTCTTTAGTTTTTTTTCAGATCATATCATCTGCAAACAAGGGTAATTTGACTTCTTCCTTTCCCATTTGGATACTCTTTATTTCTTTCTCTTGTCTGATTGCTGTAGCTAGGACTAACAGTACTAAGTTGAATAATGGGGTGAAAATAGACATCCTTGTCTTGTTCTAGATCTTAGAGGAAAGACTTTGTTTTTCTGTGTCCAGTATGATACTAGCTGTGAGTCTGTCATATATGGCTTTTATTATGTTGAGGCATGTTCCTTCTATACCCAGTTTTTTGCAGATTTTTATGAAGGATGTTGAATTTTATCAAATGCTTTTTCAGCATGAATTGAAATGATTCTATGGTTTTTGTTCTTCATCCTGTTGATATGATGTATCACATCAATTTGCATATGTTGAACCATCCTTGCATTCCTGGGATGAATCCCACTTGCTCATGATGGATGACCTTTTAATGTATTGTTGAATTTGGTTTGCTAGTATTTTGTTGAGAATTTTTGCATCAATATTCATCAGATGTATTGGCCTCTAGGTTTTCTTTTTTTTGGTGTGTCTTTGTCTGGTTTTGGTGTCAGGGTAATACTGGCCTTGAAGGATCATTTTGGAAGTAGAATCAGCTCTCTTCCTCTATTTTTTGGAGTACTTTGAGTAGGATTGGTATTAGTTCTTCTTTAAATGTTTGGTAGAATTCAGCAGTAAAGCCAATGGTCTCTGGCATTTCTTTTCTGGGAGACTTTTTATTATGTCTTTGATCTTGTTACTTGTTATTGATCTATTTAGGCTTTGGAGTTCTTCATGGCTCAATCTTGGAAAGTTGTATGTGTCTAGGAATTTATGCATTTCTTCTAGGTTTTCCAACTTATTGGCATATAGTTGCTCATAGTAGCCTGTAATGATCCTTTGAATTTCTGTTGTGTCAGTTTTAATGTCCCCTTTTTCATCTCTGATTTTATTTATTTGGGTCTTCTCTCTTTTTTTCTTAGTTTAGCTGAAGGTTTATTGGTTTTATCTTTTCAAAAAAACAACTTTTCATTTTGTTGATCTTGTGTACTTTTTTAAAATTTCAATTTCATTTATTTCTTCTCTCATCTTTATTATTTCTTTTCTTCTACTAGTTTTGGGTTTGGTTTGCTCTTGCTTTCTGATTCTTTAATCTGCATCATTAGGTTATTTATTTGAAGTTTTTCTACTGTTTTGATGTAGATGCTTATTGCAGTAAACTTTCCTCTTATTACTGCTGTATTCCATGGATTTTGGTATATTGTATTTCTATTTTCATTTGTTTCAAGGAATTTTTAAATTTTCTTCTTAATTTCTTCTTTGACCCACTGGTCATTCAGAAGCATATTGTTTCATTTCCTTGTGTTTGTATCGTTTTCAAAGTTCCACTAGTTATTGATTTCTAGTTTTGTTCCACTGTGATTGGAGAAGATATTTGAAATGATTTTAATATTTTTGAAATTTTTAAGACTTGTTTTGTGGCTAACATGTGGTCTGTCTTTCAGCATGATCCATTTGCTGAGGAGAAGAATGGAAGAATGCGTATTCTGCAGCTATTGGATGAAATGTTTTGTAAATATTTATTTGATCTATAATGCAGGTCCATTTGGTCTATAGTGAAGATTAAGTCTAATGTTTGTTGATTTTTCTCCCTGGATGACCTATCTAGTGCTGAAAGTGATGTGCTGAAGTCTCCAACAACTACTGTATTGGGGTTTATCTCTCTTTTTAGTCCTAATAATATTTACTTCATATATTTGGGTGCTCCAGTGTTGGGTGCATATATACTTTTGTTCTTTTTTTTTTTTTTTTTTTTTCTGGAGACAGAGTCTTGCTCTGTCACCCAGGCTGGAGTGCAGTGGCATGATCTCAGCTTACTGCAACCTCCACCTCCTGGGTTCAATTCATTCTCGTGCCTCAGCCTCCCAAGTAGCTGGGACTAAAGGTGTGTGCTACCATGCCCAGCTAATTTTTTGTATTTTAGTAGTGATGGTGTTTCATGGGGTTGCCCAGGCTGGTCTTGAACTCTTGAGCTCAGGCAGTCTGCCTGCCTCCACCCCCCAAAGTGCTAGGATTACAGGCATGTACCATCGCATCTGGCCTATATTCTTAATTCTTATATCCACTTGCTGAATTGACCCCTTTATTATTATATAATTATCTTGTCTCTTTTTAAAATTTTTGTCTTGAAATCTATTTTGTCTGATATACATATAGCTATTCCTGCCCTTTTTTGGTTTCCGTTGGCATGGAATATCTTTTTCCATCCCTTTATTTTCAGTCTATGTGTGTCTTTATAGGTGAAGTGTGTTTCTTATAGGCAACAGATCATTGGGTCTTGTTTTTTTTATCCATTCAGCCATTCTGTATCTTTTGATTGGAGTTTAGTCCATTTACATTCAATGTTATTGTTGATAATTAAGGACTTACTACTGCCCTTTTGTTATTTGTTTTCTGGTTGTTTTGTGGTTTTCTCTTTTTTCTTTTTTGTGAAAATGATTTTCTCTGGTGGTATATTTTAATTTCTTGCTGAAATTTTTCGTGTATCTGTTGTAGGTTTTTTTATTTTATGTTACCAGGAAGCTTACAAATGACATCTTATAACCCATTATTCTAAACTGATGACAACTTAACTCTGCAAAAACAAGCAAACAAAGAGAAAACTAATAAAAAGTCTACACTTTAGCTTCATCCCCTTGCTTTTTAACTTTTTGTTGTTTCTATTTATAACTTCTTATACTATTTCTTACAAAGTTGTTCTAGGTATTATTTTTGATTGGTTCATCTCTTAGTCTTCCTACTCAAGATATGCATAGTTTATACACCACAATTACAACGTTATAATATTCTGTATTTGTCTGTGTACTTAACTATTACTAGTGAGTTTTGTATCTTCATGTAATTTCTTTTTTTTCCTTTTTTTTTTTTGAGATGGAGTCTCGCTGTGTCGCCCAGGCTGGAGTGCAGTGGCTTGATCCCGGCTCACTGCAAACTCTGCCTTCCAGGTTCCCGCGATTCTCCTGCCTCAGGCTCCTGAGTAGCTGGGACTACAGGCACCTGCCACCATGCCCAGCTAATTTTTTGTATTTTTTTAGTAGAGACGGGGTTTCACTGTGTTAGCCAGGATGGTCTCGATCTCCTGACCTCATGATCTGCCTGCCTTGGCCTCCCAAAGTGCTGGGATTACAGGCGTGAGCCACCGTGCCCGGCCGACCTTCATGTAATTTCTTATTGCTCATTAATGTCCTTTTTTTTTCAGATTGAAGAACTCTCTTTAGCATTTCTTGTAGGACAGGTCTGGTGTTGACAAAATCCCTCAGCTTTTGTCTGAGAATGTCTTTATTTCTGTTTTATGTTTCAAGGATACTTTTACTGGATATACTAGTCTAGGATAAAAGTCTTTTTCCTTCAGTAGTTTAAATATATCATATCTTTCTCTCCTGATCTGTTAGGTTTCCACTGAGAAATTTGCTATCAGACATATTGGAGCTCCTTTATATGTAATTTTTTTTTCTTTTCTCTTGCTGCTTTTAGAATCATTTCTTTATCCTTGACCTTTGAGAGTTTGATTATTAAATGTCTTGAAGTAGTCTTATTTGAGTTAAATGTGCTTGGTGTTCTATAACCTTCTTGTACTTGACTATTGATATCTTTCTCTCTAGGTTTGGAAAGTTCTGTTATTATCTCTTTGAATAAACTTTCTGTCCTGATGTCTTTCTCTTCTTCCTCTTTAAGGGAAATAACTCTGTATTTGCTCTTTTGAAGCTGTTTTCTAGATCCTGTAGGCATGCTTTATTATTTTTTATTCTTTTTTCTTTTGATTCCTCTGTGTATTTTCAATAGCCTGTCTTTAAGCGCTCATTAATTCTTTCTTCTGCTTGATCAGTTCTGCTCTTGAGAGATTCTGGTGCGTTCTTCATTTTGTCAGTCAAATTTTTCAGCTCCAGAATTTCTGCTTGATTCCTTTTATTTCAATCTCCTTGTTAAATTTATCTGACAGGATTCTGAATTCCTTCTCTGAGTTATCTTGGATTTCACTGAGCTTTCTCAAAACATCTATTTTGAATTCTCTCTGAAAGGTCACATATCTCTGTCACTCCAGAATTGGTCACTGGTGCCTTATTTAGTTTATTTGATGAGGTCATGTCTTCCTGAATGGTCTCGATGCCTGTGGATGTTCGTCAATGCCTGAACATTGAAGAGTTAGGTACTTATTCTAATCTTCGCAGTCTGGGCTTGTTTGTACTTGTCTTTCTTGAGAAGGCTTTCAAAATATTCAAAACTAATTGAGTGTTGTGATCTAAGTTTTTGGTCACTGCAGCCATAAGTGCATTAGATAGCACCTCAAGCCTAGTAGCACTGTGACTCTTACAAATTCGTAGAGATACAATGGTGGTCTTGGTTAAGATCTGGGAGAATTTCCTGGATTACCAGGCAGAGCCTCTTGTTCTCTTCCCTTACTGTTTTCCAAACAAACAGCATCTCTCTCCATGCTGAGCTCCCTGGAGTTAGGGGAAGGATGACATAAGCACTCTTTTGGTCACTACCACTGGGACTGTACTGGGTCACACATGAAGTCGGCATAGTACTAGGTCCTGCCCAAGGCCTGTGACAACTATTTCCTGGCTATTGCTGATGTTTATTCAAGGCCCAAAGGCTCTTTAGTCAGTGGGTGATTACTCCTACTAGAACTTGATCTTTTCCCTTAAGAGCAGCAGGTTCCCTTCTGTACCAGGGTGGGTCTGGAAATGCCATCCAGGCAGTAGGGCCTGAGATCAGGGGTTTTAAAAATCTGCTTCATGCTTTATTTTACTGGGGCTGAGCTGGTACGGAGATTGCAAGACAAAGTCCCCTTTACTTTTCCCTTTCCTTTCCTCAAGCAGAAGGAGCCTTTGCCCATGGCCAACACTGCCCCAGGCCTGTGGTAACTATTGCCTGGCTACCACTGATGTTTATTCAAGGCCCAGGAGCTCTTTACTTAGCAAGTAGTGAGCTGACAGGAATGGGTCTTTTCTTTCAGGGGAGTGGGTTCCCTTCTGTCCCAGGATGGGTTTAGAAATTCCATGTAGGAGCCAAGGCCTGTAATCAGGGACTTTAAGAGTTGGCTTGGTTCTTTATTTTACTGTGGCTGAGCTGGTACCCAAGTTATAAAGTCCTTTTTACTCTTCCCTCTCCCTTCTTCTAGCGAAGGAGTCTCTCCCCATGGCAACCACAGCTGGGAATGTGCTGGATCACACCTGAAGCCAACATAAAACTGGGTCTTGTCCAAGGCTTATGGTGACTGCTGCCTGGCTACCACTGGTATTTATTCTATTCAAGGTCTAAGGGCTGTTTAACCAGCAGGTGTTAAATTCTGCCAGGATTGGGTCCTTCCTTTCAGGGCAGCAGGTTCCCTTCTGGCCCAGGGTTGGTCTAGAAATGTCATCCAGGAGTTATGGCCTGGAATGGGTGCATCAGGACTCTGCTTGGTACTTTATTTTACTGTGGCTGAGCTGATATGCAAATTGCAAGACAAAGCCCTCTTTACTCACTCTTCCCTCTCTTCCTGGAGCTGTGAGCTGTGCTGCCTGGGATTGCAGAAGGGGCAGTACAAGCACTCCCTTGGCTACCCAAGCTGGTGTCCCACTGGATCATGTGCATCCCAAGTCCACTGACTCTGAGCCCAGCCCAGCACCAGGACTTGCCCAGTAATTGCAGTCTAGGCCACAAGGACTAGTTTATTGAAGACCCCAGAGCTCTTTAGCTTGCAGTGGTGGGGCTAGCCAGAACTCAGTTTCTGACCACTGGGATGGGCGATTCCTCTCTGGCTAGGGCTCTTCTAAATGCTCCTTCTGTGGGCACCAGCTGAATTCTGCCCTGTGTTGCTTTGTGGTGTGAAGGGACTCACTGAGTTCCAATGCAAAGTTCCATTATCACTGTGCTCTCTGCTTCCCAAGCACACAGATTCTCTCTTCCTGTGCCATGTGGTATTTCTGTGGGATGGGGGAAGGGTAGTGTCAGCAATTCAAGACTGTCTTTCCTACCCTCTTAGGTGCCTCTTTCCTTGATGTGATGTTAAAACTAGGTACTGTGATCAGTCCTGATTTGTGGTTCTTAAGAAGTTCATTTTGAAACTCACCCAGTTGTCCCAAAGAGCTGGTGTTTATGGTTTCTTTTGAATAAACATAGAAATTGACCCTTCTATTCTTAAAACTAGAGAAAGTTATATTTGTCTTATTGGAGTTCCTTCCTCAGGAAACTGAACCTTAGGCCTCCCAGATATTATCAAGGAACTGAAACTCAGCAGATCACTGCGTCCAGACTGTGAAAGGCCAGACCCCTCATTTATCATGACCGCTTCCTTACCTCTCCTTAATTCCTGTTTTCCTGCATGTAGCTTATTACTTCCTTGTTATATAAGTCCTCGGTTTTAGTTGGTCAGGGAGACAGATTTGAGACTGATCTCCCATCTCTTTGGCTGCAGCACCCAATAAAGCCTTCTTCCCTGGCAATACGTGTTGTCTCTGTGATTGGCTTTCTGTGTGGCAAGCAGCAGGACCTAGAGCAAGCCCCTGGTGTTTTGGTAATACTTTCTTTTGTGGATAGTTGTTCAATTTGGTGTTCCTGTGGGGAGGATGATTGCTGGAGTGTTCTAGAAGGCCATCTTGCTCTTTCTCCTCCCCATTCCAATATTTTTGAGAATTTTTATTATGAATGTATATTGAATTTTGTCAAATACTTTTTCTACATCAATTGCAATGACTGTGTAATTTTTCTTCTTTATCTTGTAATATGATGGATTACAGAGATTGTTTTTCAAATATTGAACCAGCCTTGCATCTTTGGGTAGTACATGCTTCTTTTTATATATTACTGATTTCTATTCACTAACATTTTGATAAGGATTATTGCTTCTATATTTGTGAGGAGTATTGCTATGTAGTTTTCTTTTTTGATACTATCTTTGGTTTTGGTATCAGAGTAGTACTAGCTTTATAAAATGAATTGGAAAGTGTTCCCTTCTTTTATATTTTATGGAAGAGATTGTGTAGAGTTGGCATTAATTCCTTAAGCCTTTGGTGGAATTCTCCAGTGAAATTATCTGTACCTGTAGATTTCCTTTTGGGGAGTTTTAAAATTATGAATTCAATTTTCTGGGGCTATTTTGTCAAATGATCTATTTTGTATTGGATGAGTTGTGGTAGTTTGTACTTTTCCAGGAATTGGTCCATTTTATCTAAGTTGTCAAATCTATGTGTGTAGAATTGTTCATAGTATTACCTTATCATTGTTTTGATATTTTCAGGGTCTGAAATTATATCCCTTCTTTTATTACCTGGTATTGGGCATTTGTATCTTTTTTTCTTATTTAATTACTTCTCAGTCATTATAGAGATTTTGTCAATATTACTGATCTTTTTAAAGAACGAGCATTTTGTTTGATTGATTTTTCTCTATCGTTTTTCTGTTTTGAATTTTATTGGTTTCTGTTCTTTAGTGGAAGGAATAAGGAAAAGCATGCCTACTTAGTCTTCTTGGAAGTGGGATCCCTCTTGTGTCCTTTTGACATGCCTATCATTTCTGATATGCCTATCAGAAATTTTTGGCATAACAAGATATTCCAAGTTCATCTTGTACCTCCCACCCCTGAAACATGAAATTAATCATTTCTCCAAAAAGCCCTGGTTTTACTTAGGATCGATCTCCATAGGATTTTGAAATGGGTGAGAACTATAGCTCTGCTCTCCAATAAATCTATTACTACATTATAATGAAAGCAAATCCCAGACCAAATTCTGCCACATATACAATATATACATTTATTAACTAAATTCTTGTAATCAAAGTAGCACATAAAAAACTGTCTTGCAGGCTTGAGAAGTCCTAGCTCTTTAGTCTCCTAGATGTTTTGAACACTGCTTCCATGGTAGATCACTATAGGTAAACTCCAATTTTCCATAGGCAGGGTACTGATACCACCACTCCTACTCCCAACCTCCACTCCTCAGCCAGCAACAGGGAGAAAGAAGCTTCCAGAGTTCATGTTGGCTCAGGACCAAGGAGGAGTTTTAGCTGAGAGCATAACCCTGTAGGTAGAGTACCTACACATTGGATTATCTCACAAATTCCTGCAAGGGTGGGGAGTACCCCTAATATATTGACATAATCCATGTATCTTGAATGCCTTCAATTTCACAGTGTTAGCCCACTTTTGGTATTCATTATTACTAGTCAGTAGGCTGCTATTTTAATCAAGAATAAGCAAAGCACTCATTTCTGACAACCCCTTATAGTAGCTCCTGCTGGAGAATGGGCTCTCTGAAGAGAAGGACAGCTGACCACCACTGGACAATGCAATCTTGATTAGAATGCTTGTGGTACCAGGGTGACAGCTTGACCTAAGCAACATTTATGCAGAATATCCCACTGTATGTATCCTAATCTATAATTAGGAGCCCTTTTAGATATTTCCAGAGGGATACCATTATTAACAAGTGTTCACTGAGCAACTATTACCTGCCTTATGTTAGAGAAGCCTTGCTATAAAGAGAGAGCTCTTAGATCCTGCACTCCAGGACAACAGGGATGAGGCAACCTGGTCCCCACTGTATCTCCTGTGCTGACTTCTAGGATCTCACAATAAACAGTGCCTGACTGAAGGTGGAAGACAGAAGGAAGGGTGAATTAGTTAAAGGGAACCCAGGGAACTACTACTCTCAAGATAAAGAGTGTTAGAAACTGGAGAAATTGAATGAAATGGCTTCCTTGGCAAGTGCTGAAGATCTTTAAAGCAGCTCTGAGAGGAAAAGAATTAAGGGCTGAGACAGCCTTCACCTTGCCACCTGTGATAGTAGCTACATCTTTTCCTTCCTGTTACCTGTATCTTAGCCCACTGGGGTGCATCTAAGAATCGCTGTCTCCCTTGCCATCTGTCTTTGTCAATCTGTATCTCTGTGTCCCCTCCCTCCCTCCTTTCCTTCTCTTCTCCCCACCTTCTGTCCTTATTGCTCTTTCTTGTCTCTGTCATTTTGTCTGTGTCTGTTTCTGCCTGTTCCCATGTCTCTTCATCTCAGTCTGTCTGTATTTACCTCTCTGTTTCTGTTTCTCTTTCTCTTTCTGTATCCATTGCATTCACTCTCTGTCTTGCCTTTCCCTCTGTCTGTCTTTATCATTTCTGCCTCTGTGTGCCTTTCTGTTTCTGTTTCTCATCCTTGCTTCCTCACCCTGTCTCCCTCCCTCTTCCTGTGTTATTCATCTGTCCTCTTTCTCATTCCCATCATGTGTAGCCACTGAGATGCGTAGACTGGGATGTATATGTTATTATCCACCTTGATTATAGTTATTCATAATTATACGTTTCCAAATACTTGGTACTTTCTTCCCATGTTATAGAGGTACACATTATATTCCTCATCCCACCAGGGTGTCAAAAAATTATCCACCCTCAGAGGTTTATTTCAAGGTACAAATTACCTGTGCAAATAGTGACCCTCAGTCTCCAGCAGGTGCTCCAAGATGTATCCAGAACAACATGGGGAGCAGGGCATGGACTGTCCCTGCTGCACAGTTAGATGAGATCCCCATACTGCCACCCCGTGGCACCTCCACCCTCCCTCAGGGCTCTTTGGGAACTCTGGGGTCATGATTTGGGATCAATTATCTTTTAAGCATTCCAGATGCTGAACTGGCTGCTTCAGCCTGAGTGGGTTCATGATGCTTTGCAAGGGTGGCTGTGGCCTGCCTACTTTTGGTTGGAGGAGTACGGGTGGCATCGCTGACCCACACAACAGGACAGAACTCCACAACCTCCATGGGATCCTCAGCTGTGACAAGATCATTCCATACTTTGCACTGAGTTTGTGGGTAAGAAGATAAGTTTATACAAGGTCTGGTAGGTATAGGAGAGAGGGAAGAGGCAGCTAACCACTTTTTAAAAATGCACTCTGGGATGGGAGTCCTCTGCCAGAGGCCTTCCATAGATGCTATGTATTTAGTCCTACCAACAACCCCACTCTATTAGTGAAATAACAGATGAAGAGAATTTAAAGAATTTTCCCTAAATCATACACCTAATAAGCTGCTAGTCTGGGATTCGATGAGCTCATATTCTTTCCACTTCACCAGTGATTTTCAAGCTTTTTTAAAAAACAAAAAAGAATAGAAGCCTTTAGTTTTAAATGGTATCTTAGTTGGCATTTCAGTATTTAGAAGAGCTAGATACGTTGCTGTTGTCATTGCAGAGGAGTAGGGTCCAGGGCCTCAGCACCTCTGCCACCGCCAGCCATTTGTGGCAGCCCCAGAAACATGTCCATGAGAACAGGGTGAAGATCGACCCTGCCTGGGCCCCTTGGCTCACTGGCAGTGAAGGGACAGGAAGAGCCAATGGGAGTATGCCTTGGTGGATTTGAGAACAGTTAGCACAGTGACCATGGGGAGATAGTGTATGGGGCATGAAATATCAACCTAAAGGAAGAAACTGAGGCACAAAATATAATTTTAAAGAGTTTCTTTGAGCCAGGGTGAGGACAGCTGCCCAGGAAACACTTCCTGGTTACTGTAGGAAGCGCTCTTTTCAATCTTTGTGGCAAGTAATCTTTTAAAGGCAAAAAGAGGAACAAGGAGTGGGTGGATACAAGATTGTTTGTTAGGAGTTTTCATTAGTTTACATAAATAACATTGATCAGTAATTGGCTTTATATTATTGAACTATAGAGTAGGGGTTATGGTGTCTAGTGTGCAGCATTGTTAGGTTGATGTATAGCTACCAGTGGCATCAATCTAGAGTCCACATAGCAAGCAGCTTCAAGAGATGATACTTGGTTCAAGGGGTGATGGGGACATGACTGCTGCTTCATTCCAGTGCCTCTCTGGGCCCAATAATTTAGGCAGAGCTCACATTCCTCATATAAAAAGTTTCATTTCTTCCCCAACACATTAGGCTGAAAGCTAAATAAGATGCTCGCAGTCACCTGCTTGAGAGTGCTTTGGGCAGAGTGAATTCTAGGGGAGAAGGGAAAGCAATAATACTAGCCTGCTAATTAAGAAGGGAAGAAGGCATGGGCTCAGAGTAGCTGGGCGACCTCCTCAGTGCCCCACAGTTAGTAAACAAGCCTGGCCACTGTGGCATGGGCCAGCAGAAAGAAGGAGGCCAGGCAGGCAGCCCATCTGTGAGTGGTGTCAGCGTCTGCCTTCTACAAGGTGATGTGACCTGGGGCATGTGTGTCAGACTCATGAGGAGCCTGGCCAGTGTTCCACCCCCACAAAACCCACTCAAGTACGGTGGAAGTAGTAATGATTACATTAAGCTTTATTGCTGGTCAAGCTCAAATAAATGTACATGTTTCCTAACAGAACAAAAAATAACAAAGGAGAATTAAATAGAATGAACAATAGTTAAGTCTCATACTCTCAGCAGTTCACTGTATTCTCGGAGCCCCGCAACCACCTGCCCCAGTGACAACATTCACTATGTCTCTCCTCTCTGAATAGATTCAAGGAGACCTAACAAAGGCCTCCTCTGTTTCACATGTTTAACACAGAATCTATTGTTTTTCCTGAAGTCCTTTATATTGAGGTACCAATGAAGTGTCTGTGCTGTGTGCCCCCGTCCCACTGTTTAGAGTGTGAATTATATGTTAGTTCACGCACTGTACTTCTGCTTTGTGCTTTAGAGCCCTGTCTGGGTGCTGTTCCAAGTGCTGGTGTGGTATAGGTAGCTTGAAAGTTTCCTGCTGCTGCTAACAAAATGATAAGAATCAAGGAGAGACAGCAGCAGAATGGAGAATAATGTGAATGGTGATCAAGGGGCAGCCAAGGCCAGCAGCACCAGGCAGCATGTTGGCATCAGTTACTCTTTAGCCGGTGTCCTTGAGGAACCACTAGTCTCTGCACTGTGTTGAGTTCATCCTTATTACAGTGAAGTGCAGTGCCAAACTAAACCCTCCACTTAATTTCTTAGCATTAAGTCAATTTCAATGACTTCACTAGACTCTCACTTGCTCCTGCAAATCTCTAAAGGAGTATTGAAATTGGTACCTAAACATGTCACTAAGTTGGTGAATATCCTTAATATATAATCTGTGGTATATAGGTAATGTTTGGTTCATATTGAAATAATCCTATTTGAAATCAAAGTTAAAAAACAAATACGAAGTCCTGTTGACCCGTCACATTAAATTTTGGAAGATAAATATTAAGAGAAATTCTACGAAACTCTATAGTTTAAAGATACTGTGTTAAAAACACACATTTTTAACGTCTACCCTGCACCTTATTACACTTGGGTCAGGCCTTGCAGAAGTTTCTTTAGAAGAGTTTTTGGGAAGGGCAAATAAAAGGTTAGGTAGATGTGATTACCTTGGTATTTAATGCAAAACTCTAATCTAGGAGTCTTGACTATTCTAAAATGAGCTAATAGCTATTGGAGCAAATTTATGTAGCAAATTGCTGTCTGCTGTATTCAGATTATTCCCTGAGCTCTGACTCATTCAGAAAGCACCAAATATCATGGAGACACACAATTATCATGCTTAATTAATGTTTGCAACCAAAAAGTGTAAGGTTGGAATTCTTAATATCACTGTGGATATTGAAGAGCTGAAATTGACTGACTGTTATCTTGAGATTAATATATTTTCCCCAAGCCATACCCTGGGGTCAAAAGACAGAGTATTAAAACTATTTGAAAAATTCACTGCAATTAATTGCTTTAGGGGCTAATTTTTTTTAATGTCTTGCTTCCTTACGCCTGTACTACTGATTGTTATAGCCTGCACACTTCACCCATTAAGTGGTAATTCAGAGTGACAACTACATTGAAATGAAGCAAGTTAGTTAATCACCATGAAACTGTTCCTGAAATACCCTGTCCAAGTACTCCCTAGTCACAGGAGGCCTCTGATTACCTGATTTTCTCCTGAAGTTAGATTTTCATGTACAAAGTTGTAATTATTTTTATTTTAAATACAGGCCAGGGGAGGGCTGAAGTTTGGTTGGAATTGTTATCAGAGCCATTCAGAATTTTTCACAGGAGACCATAGCGGCTCTCTGATTGTGTAGAGCCCTCATGGATGTGCTGCAGGGATCCTAGGAAGCTGCTATTGGCTTCATCCCCGCAGCCTTGAAATACTGACAAGCTAGGAGTCTGGGTAGGGCCGTGGCAGTTATAATATGACTTGGTTTTCATCAAAGCATGACCTCCAGCAACAAGAGGCTCGATCAATAGGCACGGGCCCAGTCTTGTTTGCCTATTTTGGTTGACCTGCTTGGACAACCAGGGTGACCTGCCCTTTGTCTTCCTTTTCTTTATGATTAGGTGGGCCATGCCCTGAACAGTCATGTGGTGCGTCCTTCTTTCAGAGAAGGCTGTGTTGGGACTGGTGAACTATGTGGGTCCCTGAACAAGTCTGCCTTTTAGAAGGGATACAGCAGCCAGCTGAGGGGCTAGGTACTACTGTCTAAACTGCCACAGCCCCTGCCTGGCTTGCAGGTTCCTTGATATACTGTGAATCATCCATGGCACATTTCTTATCCCTGCATGATTGTATATCCTTCTCTCAGTGGGGATATTTGTGGACCAGCTAAAGTGCTTTCAGGGGCTAAAGATAAAACCAAGTATTCTAGCTGTCGGATTGGCTATAGGAAGAAGGAAACCCCCTCAAATTCTAAATCTGTCTACACTCCTTTTCAAGAGAATGGCATTCGGTGGCTCCAAGGAAATGGTGACCAATTAGGTAGTTCCCTGTATGCCCATAAACCCACAACCTGATGCTTGAAGTCATGACCTGGAGATATTGTGTGTGAAGATGCCTATAAGACGATGGCACTTGCTCTTCTTACATAAATAATTCAGCAAATAATTAATTAGTGCTGACAGACACTGTAAGTTTAGCATGGGGGATACAAATATGCCCTTAAGAATCTCACAGCATCATAGGGGAGAGACAAATGGACACACTTCACCATGCATCATTGTAAAGCAAAAATAGGGTGATGTGGCAGAAAGGAGAGAGTGGTAAGCTCCGCTGGGGTAAGTCAGACGAGACTTAAGGTGTGTCGTGGAGAATGAATAGTTCACGGGGGAGGAGGTGGGGATGCAAGTGGGGAGTGGGGAGAGGAGGGCACAGTGCGTACTGAGAGTGGTCTTTTTGGCATGTGTCATGCTTCATGGCAAAAGTGGAATGAAAAATCTGTTTGCTTTTCTTTGGGTAACCATACCCTTACCTAGACTTCTGCAGGACAGTGGTCCTACATTATTCATCTGTGGGAGATGCAGAGTTAGTCACCTGCCCTGAGCCAAAACAGGGAGGGCAAGAAAGGGCAAAGCCCACTTGTGGGAGGGAAATGACCCCACTGCTTGTAAAAGCTTGGTGTAAATGATTTTTTTCTTTACCATTCACTTCTCCCTTCATTAGAGTGGTTTGTGATTATAGCATGTTTTTCAACTATTATTCCATGAAATGTCACTATAAATTAGAAGAAGAAATAAAAAACCTACAATGGGTTGTTTAGGTCACAGGAAAAAACGGAAGCAGACAAATTTATCACATTTGCAGAGCCGAGGAGAAGTTGCTCAGAGTAGAGGCTGGATATGTGTCTCAGTTCTTGGAGTCAGTATGACAGAGGTCCTTCTTGCTCTTTGGTCTTCCTAATATTCATGATCAACTTAAGAAATATCTCCTAGTTCATGGATTAGCCTGGGCAACAAAATAAGACCCTGTCTCTTAAAAAGAAAAAAAAGAAATGTCTCCTGATCTCTGTGCTCTAATACAGTAGGGAAGGATAATAATAACAGCACAAGACTATTCGGTGGAGGAAGGAAAAGAAAGAAACCTGGAGATGGCTTGTTTGTGTCATATGGGTACACCAGGATGTCAGATAGACAGTAAGTGTAAATGATACAAGTCAATTAAAAAATGGAAATTTATTAGGTATTTGTATTTAAAACACACACTGTGGAGTAAGATACACCCTGAAACAAAAGATCAGCCAAATATGAAAATAATCACTTTGGAAGTTGATTTTAAAACACATTATAGGTGGTCCTCAACTTAGGATGGCTCGACATATGATTTGTTGACTTTATGATGGTGCAAAAGTGAAAAGTATTCAGTGGAAACTGTACTTCTAATTTTGAATTTTGATCATTTCCTGGGCTAGTAGTAAGTGTGGAAGGATCCTCTTTCATGATGCTGGGCAGCTCCCCATCAGCAGCTGCTCCCAGTCAGCCATGTCACCTTGAGGGCAAACAAGTGATATTATTCTCTACAGTGCTCTCCTGTATTCAGTAAATTACATGAGGTAGTCAACACTTTATTATAAAGTCAGCTTTGTGTTAGATGACTTGGTCCAACTGTAGGATAATGTGTTTGGAGCACATTTAATGTAGGCTATGAGGTATGATGTTCGGTAGGTTAGGTGCATTAAATGCATTTTCAACTTACCATATTTTCAGCTTACCATGGGTGGGGGGCAGCCCAGTCGTAAGACGAGGGGCATCTATATTCTCTTCTCCCTCATCCCCAGCCTTCTCCCTGTTGTTCCCCAAGCACACAGGCCATAACCCTCACTTCATGCTTGACATGCAACCTTCCTTTTCTTCCTTCCCGCTCCTTTTTAGTGACATCTGATTCTGTTACCCTGTCTAAGTCAAAAGGACCCCTTATTTCTAGTATTCCTTTTAGTACTCAGTTGACTTTTTCCATAGCTTCCTGAATGGAACACATGCTGAGGGTGAAAAAATAGAAAGTCTTAGCCAATATATTATAATTTACATACCAAAGGCTGGCTCTTGGGGATGAGGGGAGAGTATTACGTGAAAGTTCGTTGGTTATTATCTGGTTATAAGATATGGCAGCGTTCCTCTTTGACATATCTTTGATATACATTGTTTCATTACTCAGATGTTAATTTTGTTTTGGGGATTACATAAGCATGTGGTCCATTTTAAAGCAATATTTTGTTTTTTCAGATTATATTTGTATTTCAGGAAAATGATTTATTTGATTTGTGACATGTCCATAAAGCTTAAGGTTTTATGATTTTAAGAGAGATGCTAAAGATACATTTGGTTGCTTCCTTTAAAATTTATCTTCAAGCTCCACTCAGTCTGTGGTTGGCCTAATCCATCCTGGTGGCTTCAAATAATACCTGTTCATGGATGACTCACCCCAGATCTCACCTCTGAACTCCAGGCATCTATATCCAGCATCAATCCTTTCTCTTCTGGAAGTCTCCAATTCTGGCCTGCATGGTTGTAATGGCCTTTGATGGATCTTCCCGCTCCCATGCTTGCTACCTCCATTCTGTTCTCTGTATTGCAGCTAAAGCAACTTTTCTTGATGTACGCCAGTACTTTATCCCTTATCAGGACATGCCATTTATTCTCAGCATCTAAGCAGTAAGAATATAAATATCAAAAAAAGAAACCTCCAAATATTTCATTAGTACCCAGCCAAGAGTGTCTCTGTCTCAACCCCCTTCGCTTCTGTTCACCTAGCTTTTTTCCTCTTTAGGAACTGGAAGGCACTGCGTAGCCCTGGCTCTGTGCTCACGCCTGTATTTGCCATATTTATGTTCCTTTCATCTTTTATGTTAGAGGCACCTGCTATTGGTTCTGCCCCCATTTGTGCCTGATTTTCTCTCAGGTCCACTTTCTTTAGATCAGTGAATGATTATACAAGTGCTTTTAGTGCTGTGCCCCTCAAATCCTTTTTGAAAATAGAGTATATTGAATGCTCAACTCAATTTAGTGTATAAGAACAAAAATACAGATGCTGGTTATAAAACAGATGTAAGTCAGCCTGAGAGACTGAAAATATTTTGTCTTTATAGTCTTCCTTTTCTGTTAATATATGGGAAAAGAAAAGTAGATTTCCTGCTTTTTCAATTTGCAAATGATTTTTCAATTTGAAGTACCTTAACATAAAAAGAACATTCATTCTGTGGCTTTAGAATTTGGCCTATTATTAACAAAAGATAATACGAAATTCATCACCTTAATAATCTCTACTCAACAGCGTTTGAATGACTTATAAATTCGTGATTTTTAAAATCTAAAGACTCATAAAAAACACATTTCTTGAGAGCCACACTTATCATATTTTGGTTTATTATAGTTAAACTTAAAATGACCTGGTAATATCCTGGTTTGGGTTTTATCCTAGTACTAAGTATTGACCAAAGGGGGAAGAAAATGAGCTAGCAATTGAGTCTAGTCTGCTGAGTGAGCTCCTTCCAAAACTTTAAGTATAGATTACACCAATACATTTTCTCAAATACTATAGGGATCAATATCCTAGTGTATCTTCTCTGGGCTTTGACAAAATAAAACTCCTTAGATCACATAGTAGGTATGTGATACGTATATCAACAATACTTGAAAAGTTTTTAAAATTGGGCAAAACAAAACATTTAAACCAATATCTCACATGTTGGGAGACGAAGGATGCGGAGGGCTGGTTGTCAACCCATTGTTCTGAATCTGTGAGTTGGCATCCCTGTGTCAACCATCCCCAGTTCACTAGGATCTGTCAGGGAGATCTGGGTTCCAGCTTCATATTCTCTAATTTGCTTTTGAAAAATCTGTCTTTCCATTTTTCTGTCAGTTCCTGCATGTATTCCAACAGTAATAGAGAGATGCATGAGCCCAACTAGCATTGACATGAAGAAAAATTACTAGCAGTTACTTTGACACTTGGAAATGGCAACCTGAGAATCAGAATTTGGAATTTGCTGCTCAAACATCCCTTGGGCTACTTCTTCCTAAAATTGCCACAAAAGTTGACAGCTATCCACTTAAAAGGATAGTATTGTAGCCTTTTCCATGGATTTGAGAAGTTCAGCAAATGAGGCAACAGAACAGTTGATTATGGAGTTTTCAAATTAGCCATTTTTTAGTGATTAAACACAAAACAGATCAGTTTCGTGTTTAATCAATAAAACAGGCCAAGATCAATATCTTGGTGGTGTAAACAGACTAGCAAAACTTGAGGTGCAGGTTAATGAAGACTAAAGTTGCAGGCCAGATTTTAAAAGCATGAAGAGACCAAAACAAACACTAAGAACGTAAATTTAAAAAAAAAGCAAGTGTTTGAATTTCAAGGTATTAAGAACAAGTACAATTAAGCTGTGTATATTGGCCATTGTAAAAGAAGGGATCTCCCTGTGACAGATACAGTCCTGTCTTTTCTAGGACAACCTGATATCTCATATTGATTTATTTTTAGACCTGGTAAAATGTTACCGTAAGCATTCCTCAGGAGTCAAAAATTCTACCACAGAACTATCCATGTTTCAAAATAAATTAATTTTTTACAAAACAAAATTTTTTCTTCAAATGCTGCAGCTCTTTTAATCTCTTTTATATTAAACTTTCTTTCTCTTTCTTTTCTTTTCTTTCTCTCTTTCTCTCCTTCTTTCTCTCTTTTCTCCTCTCCTTTTCTTCTCTCCTCTTCTCTTCTATCCCTCTCTTCTCTCCCTTCCCCTCCCCTCCTTTCCCCTCCCCTCCCCTCTTCTCACCTCTCTTTTGACAGGGTCTCACTCTGTTGTCCAGGCTGGAGTGCAATGGCACTTTGTAGCCCCAACCTCCCAGGCTCACTGTAATGGCTCACTGTAGCCCCAACCTCCCAGGCTCAATCAGTTCTGTCACCTCAGCCTCCAGAGTAGCTGGGACTACAGGTGTGCACCACCACACCCAGCTAATTTTTGTGTGTTTTGTATAGACATGTTTTCGCCATGTTGCCCAGGCTGCTCTTGAACTACTGGGCTCAAGCAATCCACCGGCCTCAACTTCCCAAAGTGCTGGGATACAGGCGTAGCCACTGCACCCAGCCTGTATCTGTAGTTTCATAAACCTTCATAACCTCTCCCATGAGCTTGACTCCCAGCCAAATGCCTGCTTGACTTCTCTACTTAGATGTTTTATATGCGTGCTCTGTCTGAGCTTCTTCACACAGAACTCTTGAATTCCCACCATGTACCTAACACCCCTTGCAGCCTTCTCTGTCTCGATAAATGTCACAACCACCCAGAGAGTGGCTAAAATGAACAATTTAGGTGAATCTTCCATTCGTTTCTACTCCTACTGCATCTCCATCACAACATCTGACAGTCCTGCCTTCAAAATACATCCCAAGTCCATTCAGTTCTCTCCATCACCACTGTTTCCACCTTCATCCAAGCCATCATTATCTCCTAAATGATTACTGTAACTCCCCTGCTTCCACTCTTTCCTATCATATTGCATTCTCATAAAGTGGCCAGAGTGATCTTTAGAAACATAAACCTAGTAATTCAATATTCGTTCTTTGCACTAGAATAAAATCTCTCAGCTCCTTACTGTGGCCTAACCTTGCATGATCTGATGCCCACCTGCTTCACTGGCCTAATTTCATACCACCTCCACTAGAGATACACTGGTGTGTTTTCACCTGGGGCCATTGCAATTATTTTCCCCGAAGAGTTTTTTTGTGGTTGTTTACTTGTCATCATCCAGGTCACAAATGTCACCTCCGCCCAGAATCCTCCCCTGAACCACGTATTTAAAGTGGCTCCCTCCAGTCCCAGCTACTTGGGAGGCTGAGGCAAGAAGATTGTTTGAGGCTGGGGGGTCAAGGCTGCAATGAGCTGTGATGGCACCACAGCACTCCAGCCTGAGCAACAGAGTGAAACCCTGCCAAAAAAAAAAAAAAGAGGGCCGGGCGCGGTGGCTCACGCCTGTAATCCCAGC
Organism: Gorilla gorilla gorilla; assembly: GCF_029281585.2. Taxonomy (NCBI): domain Eukaryota; kingdom Metazoa; phylum Chordata; class Mammalia; order Primates; family Hominidae; genus Gorilla; species Gorilla gorilla. The sequence goes on from NC_073224.2 coordinate 120,416,874, forward strand.
ACTTTGGGAGGCCGAGGCGGGCGGATCACGAGGTCAGGAGATCGAGACCAAGGTGAAACCCCGTCTCTACTAAAAATACAAAAAGTTAGCCGGGAGTAGTGGCGGGCGCCTGTAGTCCCAGCTACTCGGGAGGCTGAGGCAGGAGAATGGCGTGAACCCGGGAGGCGGAGCTTGCAGTGAGCCGAGATCGCGCCACTGCAGTCCAGCCTGGGTGACAGAGCGAGACTCCGTCTCAAAAAAAAAAAAAAAAAAAAAAAAAGAAAGAAAGAAAGAAATAGTAAATCCAAGAATGGCTAGGAAAACCAGCTAATTTACCTTGTTAAGAATTGCATGTGAAGAATGGAATTCAGAAGTAAAGCATACATTAGTAAGGGAACATTATTCTCATCTGTTTTTCCCAATTCCTGAGCCTTTTGGTGGGTGGTTTCGCATAGAGATGTCCAGAAGCTGTCTTGTCAAGACCTTTATCAATCCAGTCTTACAAGACTAGGAGGGAAGGAGAGAAGTTAGATGTACTTTGAGCCATGATGACTGGTTGTGGAAGCATCAGAAGGGGGTGATCTGAAAAGTGGAGAGAGCAACTGAAGATTCTTTATTGCAAGTTCTCGAGGAGGAGGAGCCCTTCACACACCTGTCAGCACTGATTCTAGCGAAGGGGACCAGGAAGAGGAAGGATGAGTGGTCTCTTGGTTCTCTGAGGTTATTCTGTGACATGGGTTCACTTTTATTCTTATAACCAAATATCATCTTTAACACATCACTAGACAAGACTTGAGATGGTGGTGTTTTAAGCAGAGAATGGTTGCTTTCTCTTTAAGTTCCTAAGTTTCCCTAAAGTAGAAGATACTAAAGGAGTTTCTTTTGTCATAAATATACGTGATATAAAATTTACCATTTTATTCACATTTAAGTGTGTAGTTTCAGATGCATTGCATACATTCAAATTGCTGTGTAACCATTGCCACTATTCATCTCCAGGACGTTTTCAACATTCCAAACTGAAACTCTGTTCCATTATGCAATAATTCCCTGTTCCCCCCTCCTTCTGGCGCCTGGTAACCACCCATTCTATTTTCTGCCTCTATGAAGTTGACTATTCCAGGTACCTCATGTAAATAGAATCATGCTATATTTGTGTTTCTGTGTCTGGCTTATTTCATACAGTATAATGTCTTCAGAGTTTAGGTTGTAGCATGAATCAGAATTTTTTTCCTTTTTATTTTATTTTATTTTATTTTTTATTTTTGAGATGGAGTCTCGCCCTGTCGCCCAGGCTGGAGTGCAGTGGCGTGATCTCAGCTCAGTGCAAGCTCCACCTCCCGGGTTCACGCCATTCTCCTGCCTCAGCCTCCCAAGTAGCTGGGACTACAGGCATCCACCACCACGCCCGGCTAATTTTTTGTATTTTTCAGTAGATACGGGGTTTCACCATGTTAGCCAGGATGGTCTCGATCTCCTAACCTTGTGATCTGCCCGCCTCGGCCTCTTCCTTTTTATTTTTTTAATTTTATTGACATAATTATATTTATGGGCTACATGGTGATGTTTTAATACATACAATGTATAGTGATCAAATCAGGGTAATTAGCATTTCTATCATCTCAAATATTTATCATTTGTATTGGGAACATTTGATATCCTCCTTCTAGCTATTTGAAGCTGTATATTATTGTTAGCTATAGTCATCCTACAGTGATATGGATACTAGAACCTATTCTTCCTATCTAGCTGTAATTTTGTATCCTTTAACAAATCTCTGGCTATTCTCTCATTCCTTCTTAAAGCTGAGTAATATTCCACTGTATGTGTATACAACATTTTGTTTATTCCTTTATCCATCGATAGACACAGGTTGTTTCCACCTTTAGCTATTGCAAATACAGGTGCTATGAACATGGGTGTACAAATATCTTTTCATGTCCCTGGTTTTAGTTCTTTTGGGTATATGCCTGGAAATGGAATTGCCAGATCATATGGTAATTCTGTGTTTAATCTTTTTGAGGAAAATACTCAAGAGATTTTAAACCCATAAGCCAATTGGACAAAAAGTTCATGTATTTATTGCTTCATATATGTCATATAGTGTATTAGGCATCAGAGAATGGAAATAAATGGGACAAGGCTCCTCTCAAGAAACACAGAGCCTTAGGATGTGGGACATAGTCAATAGATGCATAAGTAATTAGCTATTATACATTGTGTTCAATTCTGTAATAAGATATGTATAGAGTACTGTGGGAGTGCATCATAATAATAGTGATTTCTAGTGTTTCTGAAGATAAAATCTGATTGGACGTTGTCTGAGATAGACAAATTCTACTGAATTCTGGTTAATAGTGGATCATGCAGTATAGAAATTCTGGTGTACAAGTTTTTGTTGCACATTTGGTTTTTTAATAGCTAACTGAATCCTACATGTTTCTCTGTTGTTTTATCTTCCTCTAGTGGTTTTTAATTGCCAACAGATCCTACAAAGTCAGTGCAGCAAGCTCTTTTTTCTTCAGTGGTGTATTTGTTGGAGTTATCTCTTTTGGTCAGCTTTCAGATCGCTTTGGAAGGAAAAAAGTCTATCTCACAGGTAATCTATTAGAGTATTCATAAACTGGATGAGAGGGCTTATTTCTCTAAGATTCTTAGGGAAATAATAAGGGGACTATTTCCTTAAGGTTCTCCGGGAATTGGCATATGGACACAGAACTGATCTTTATTATCCTGGCAAGAGGCCAAACTGCAGCTCGAGTGCTTCTGGCCAGGCACTTTTAGGTTACTAGCCCACCTAGTTAAAGTCAGATATTTGTGTTCTAAACCGTTCATAGGTGATGGTGCTTTCTGCAACCCCCAAATTTTAGTTTATGCCATGTTGCTAAGGAGAGAAGTAAAAGACTGTGACAGTGTACTAGGCCCATTTCCTTATATCTGTCTGTGTTGATTCATTTCAAATGAGCTCTACAGGACTTGGCATAGTGCTCTTGACAAGCTGAGTATGAGCAAGGTTTTTCATTTTCCAGCATTATTGTGAATAATTGAAAACTGTCTGTGATTGACAGAAATCATGTAATAAAGTAAACCTTATGGTTTTTTAAAAAAATAGTTTCCAAGAGAAGCTGTTAAAAAAAAAAAAAAACACAGCTGGCTGGGCGCGGTGGCTCACGCCTGTAATCCCAGCACTTTGGGAGGCCGAGGTGGGTGGATCACGAGGTCAGGAGATTGAGACCATCCTGGCTAACACGGTGAAACCCCGTCTCTACTAAAAAATACAAAAAAAATTTAACCAGGCATGGTGGCGGGCGCCTGTAGTCCCAGCTACCCGGGAGGCTGAGGCAGGAGATTGGTGTGAACCCGGGAGGCAGAGCTTGCAGTGAGCCGAGATTGTACCACTGCACTCCAGCCTGGGTGACAGAGCGAGACTCCATCTCAAAACAAACAAACAAACAAACAAACAAACAAACAAAAAAACCACAAAAACAGCTCAGAAAATTTAAGTTTACAAACATTTATTTTATAAGCTAATGAATATAATTTATTACTTTCATCAAATGCTATTTTGCCTCTGGATTATTGAAAATTGTTCTCTCTTTCTAGGTTTTGCTCTTGACATCTTATTTGCAATTGCAAATGGATTTTCCCCCTCATATGAGTTCTTTGCAGTAACTCGCTTCCTGGTGGGCATGATGAATGGAGGAATGTCGCTGGTGGCCTTTGTCTTGCTTAATGAATGTGTGGGCACCGCCTACTGGGCACTTGCAGGTACTACTTAAATCATGCAGCTCTGGACTGGGTGAGCAGCTCCAGAAAATCTTATAGGGACCCAGTTTAATCCTAGAGTCTGGAAATGCATTTGGACTTGAGGTACTTTATCCAACTATTAGATTTGCTTTTCTGATTTGGTTCTGTATGACCCTGAACAAGTCATTTTATTAATATTCCTCTGTAGACAGTCTTCCTGGTGGCCTGCCTCGCATGTGAGCTTGCCATCCGCCTCATGGACTGCCTACAGATTACTGTGGAGAGTATTGATTTCCTCGGAAGGACACTAGCAAATTTTTACAACTTAAACTGAAAAATAGTGCAGACATAGGAAATACTAGAAACTCCTTTCTTACAGCCTTTTTATTCTAGTTTATTAAATTTTTGTTTCACAGCCCTTTTTTGTTTTTACTGCTCTCAAGTCAACATAGTACTATTGTAGCATTTCTTTATTGATATTTAATTTCCAAAATTGAGACTGTATTCTGAATTATTTTTGACCATCCCATTATTTTCTCAAGAACTACATAGATAGTAAAATAAATAATTTTAAAAGGTTATTTAATTTCAAATATTGTCATAAGAGAAGTAACTGTGTCTAAGACTTTATAGACTTAGGTTTGCAATGATAACTTTTTGTTTCTTTTACTTTCATTCACTTGACAATGGTTGAATGTTTCCCATGGATGTTCTTATATGGATATGGGAAACAGGTTGACCATGTGACTGATGGAAATGTGTCTTTGGGAGGATCTATATGAGAAGGCCATTTCTTAGAACCTGATACACAGTGCCAGCCATCTCTTATGTACCAGCTACCATGCTAGGCATTTGACATCCATCTGTAATATTCCCAGAGCTTACAAGTTAAGGATTCCTACCTTCATTTTATGGATGATGAAATTGAGACTTTGAGAGATGAGGTGACATGCCTGTTTTCAGCAGCTGATAACTGACAGGGCCAGAACTGCAACCTGGGTCTTGATGACACCCAGGTCATCTTCCACTGTTCCCCAAAGACTCTCCTCTTGGAACTTCAGCATGTCACCTCATGTGAGTGCTGGCCTGGTCAACCTGTTATTTCTAACTGGTGTTGTTTTTGAAGTGTATGGGCTATTGTATCCAGCTGGAAGACACAAGGCTAAATAAGGTAGACTTGTGGTCTGTTTGCGTCTCCACCAAACAGCTGTCAAGTGGAAGGATCCATAGGGTTGGACCAGTTAGATCTAGGCTGGAGAGGAAGAGACACCAGCTCCATCCTCTCCAGACAGGCTTCCTGCTGGTCTCACACAGTGTTGCCTTAGGATTCACCTTGTCTGTAGCAACTTCGAAAGCCTTTTTGGAACCGGTCCTAAGCTGGGATGAGTGAAAAAGCTTCCTCTGAGTCTTCAATTTGCGTTGAGACTTTAGGGTCATTTTTCTGAATAGTATGTCCAATTTCCTGGGACTTTCTAAGAAGTGAGTAATGATGGTGATCATGCCTGCTCCCTGTATCCAGGGAAGGGATAAAGGCACTCTCTCCTTTGATTTCAGTTTTCCTGAGGTCCAAAATTGTGCTCATGTAGAGCACCATGAATACATGTTTTTCTTGTACCTCTTAACATTTCTCCATTATAGTATTTATATTTGATTTTAGTTGTTGCATGAAGATGCTCTTTTATAAAAAACGTATACCACTCCCACCCTGCCAGATTATCTAAGTATTTTTCCTGTCATATTGCATGTGTTAGGGGAAAGGACCAACCCTGGTCTCTTGCTCTCTTGCTAGTTGCCTAAAGCCAGTGAAAAGTCCCCTTGGAGTGTTTTGACCTCTCATTCTTATCCTTGATGCTGGGTTAAGATGAGACTATCAAAATTTCTGTAGCAAAGTGAAAAGGGAGAGAGGAAGAAAAACTGTAACAGTGAAACCACATGGTTGCCAAATTCAATGTGAAATTGAGAGCATGTGTGAGAGTTCCCTGAAGACCAGTACACAGCCCTGCACCCAGGACAAAGTAAGGCTCTGATAGCACCTGGAACTTTTTTTGAGTAGCTTCCTTCCCTCTCTCATGAACCGAGGTCTTCCCCAGGGTTTTGTCCTTGGTCTTTCTTTTCAAGCTGATTTCTTTCCAGAATGATTTTATCTACACCTGTGGCTTCAAATATGCTTATGAATTGCAAGAAGTCAGAGAAAACCCTAAATGTTCAGCAATAGGGGATTTGCTGGAAATAGCCTGATTATTTGGCAATGAAAATTAGTTTGAAAAATTATGCTTATTACAAAATAATATTTGCAATATGTAAAAAACAATATGTAAACATATACCAAAAAACACAAGTACAAACTGCAAGCATCCATTTTTGACCAGTTTGCAGTGTAGTACTTAACAAAAAGGATTTCTGGCTAATTGACTGAAAATTATTAAGAAGTGAAAAACAAAAAATACTGAAGCTGTGAAAAATTCCATATTAATATATTTATTATTTGTTTTCTTATATTAATGTCTTCATATAACAATTCATGTTCATTGTAGAAAATAATTAAGAAATATGTGCACACGTCATCAAACTAAAGAATACATGTAGTCCTATTCCCCTAGAGACGACCATGGTTAACATATTGCTATGTATGCTTCCAGAGCTTTTCCTTTGCGTGTCTGTTCCACAGCATTCATTTATTAAACGGATTCTGCCATGTACCAGACACTGCTTTTTTTAGATAAAAAGGTGGAAAAGACAGGGATGATTTGGGGGAGGTTCTTGCTCTCATGGAACTTATGCTTTACTTAGGAAAAGTGGAACAAATTGATAATTTCTGAAAATTAGAAGTACAATGAAGAAAATGAAGCAGGGTAATGGGCTAGATAGTAATTGCGGGGAGTAACTATATTAAATAGGATAGTTAGAGAAAAACCTCGATGTGGGTGTTTGATCTAAGACATGAATGATTAGGAAGACCCAGGCCTGTGAAATTCTGGGAGAAGAATATTCTAGCTAGATGGAATGGCAAAGACCCAGGCCTTGAAGCAGGAAGGAACTTCTTTGAAAAGTTTTGAAAACGTTCTCATGACTACAGGGTAGAGAGTTAAGGAAAGTGTGAAGTAACTGAGAGGGACCAGATGATACAGGGCCTGTGATGGGCCAAATGAGGAATTTGTTTTTTACTTGAAGTACAGTGGGAAGCCAGTGGGGCATATTAAATACAGGAGTGATAGGGTCTCATATACAGAAAGATTACTCTGGTAGGTACAGAAATTGAGGGATCATTTAGTAGGCTGCTATAGTTGGCCACATGAAACCAGTGGTGGGTTAGACAAGACGGAAGCAGTGGAGAAGAAAGAGGATGTGTCTGAGCTGGATTTTGGTGGGAAAGTGACTTGCTAAAGGACCAGTAGAGATGGGGAGAGCAAAATAACTCAAGGAGACTTCATGGTCTGTATTTGAAGTTGGATTACTGGTACCATTTACAAAAATGAAGTCATAACTATATACTCTTTTCTAACCTGCTGAAGTTTAGCTTTTACTAGTGCAAACTGAGCAGGAATAGCGAAGTTGAAATTAATTAAAAATAAGCAGAGAATAAATTTTAAAATAGGCATAGTACTTAAAGGCATATACATGGTTATAAAGCCACCTATGATACTCCAGAAAAGATGACTTGAAATGTTTATTTTTTATTAATTTTTTAAACCAAGTAACATAGAGCCTTATATTCATCTCTACGCCTTCTCCCTGTTGTCAATTACAGGCATATATATGCAGCTTCTTGCTGGATATTAGATATGAATATTTATTGACTCCTTAAATAAAAATTATTACTTTCTTTCCACCTAAAAGCTACATTGTTTTCTGGGACCTCTGCCTATGTTGTCACAGTATTTAAGGTCACCAAACTAGGTAACTTTGAATCATTTCTTCTTGTCCATCATGTCCAGTTGATGCCAGATCTTACTGATTGTGACAGAGACTCAACTCTAATGAGCTCATATATAAGGGAAAATCATTTGGTTAGGATAACTAGACCATGAAGAACCAGGCGTTGAAGATGCCCAGAACCAGAAGTCAGATGCTTCTCATTTCAGCTCCCCATCCTCTCTGAGAAGCTTCCTCTGCATAGTCACAGACAGGGCCCAGCAGCTCCAAGTCTAGTATTTAAAGTCTTGGGTAAGGCCTCTGATCGGCTCAGCTGATTGGGGTCACCCTGCAGTTAGAGGAACTATACTTGGCAGGCCCCATTTGAACCACAGAGATGAAGTCAGGGAAGTCAGTTCTCCAACAGTGGGTGGGACATTCTTGGAATTAGGAAGGAGAACCAGGTAGCAAATATTCTGTGATAGATTCAACAGGAGGCTTTCAGATGGCTTTTTTTTTTTGAGGTTAATAAATAGAAGGGCTAAATCCAGATTACATTAGGACAATATCCAACATTTGTATAACATGCATTATTTCATCTGAAACTAATGAAAACTGCCCTTTGAGGTAGGCACTGTTATTTCTGTTTCACCAATAAGAAAACTGAGGCTCGGGGACATTTAGTGATTTGCCCAAGGTCAGAGTAGTATGTAGCAGAACTAGGATCTGAACTTGGTTCCTCTGAAACCATCCCTCCTCTGGGCTTTCTTGGTTTTGCCTACATTGTTGTCAAGCGATACTGAGTGCTCAGGACTATTCTGAGCAATGATAGACAAGAAGTCTTATTCTTGGAAGCCAGGTGCTGTTTGATCTACAGCAGTGAACCTGTAGTAGCTATTGACTGTCTTAAATTTCCAGGAAACTCACACTGTCCTCATCCCACTACTCATTGGACCACATATTCTGAACATGCTGTCACATCAGCTTTCCTTTCTAGCTCTCCCTTTCCTCACTAGGTCAAACAGTATACAAGCCATCACTTACTTGTTATAAAGTAATAAGCAATGGATAGGAATCAAAGAAAACACATGTGTTACAAGATTATTATTTTTGTAACAAGATCAACAAAGTTTTGTCACTGTGGAATGCCCACAGAAATTGCCTTTCCATAGAGGGGAGATAGAAGAGAGGAATGGTACAGAACCTGGGCACAAGTCCTGGCCCTGCTACTTACAGCTCTGTGTCCTTAGGCAGCTTCATTTAACCGCTCTGAGCTATTTTCCACTTCAGTATATGGTTGATAATGGTACTTACTTCATAGGACAATGTATGTGAAACCATTATGCTTAATAAATAATAGCTATTACTACCACTAATAGCAATAGTGGCAGTTATAGAAAGTGTGTCAGAGGTATAGAATTTGCAAGAATATTGGGCAAGCCTGTGGGTTTAATACCCATCTCAATATTTATTTCAAAAAGCGTAAGGTTCTTTACAATTCCATGGTTGATATTTTTCCATCATTGTGCTGACAAAAATCCATGCTTAAGGGAGCTTATTTTCTACTTGGGAAAGACAGGAAACAAATAAATACAAAATGTCATGTATCCTATAGTAATACATTAAGTAGAGAAGGCAGTAGGGAGAATTGGGAGAGTGAGTTGTGATTTAAGAAACTTCAGCCGGGCAAGGTGGCTCACGCCTGTAATCCCAGCACTTTGGGAGGCTGAGGCGGGTGGATCACAAGGTCAGGAGTTAAAGGCTAGCCTGGCCAAGATGGCGAAACCCCATCTCTAATAAAAATACAAAAAAAAAAAAATTAGCCAGGCATGGTGGCGGGCGCCTGTAATCCCAGCTACTTGGGAGGCTGAGGCAGAGAATTGCTTGAACCCGGGAGCCTGGGAGGTGGAGGTTGTAGTGAGCCAAGATCTTGCCACTGCACTCCAGCCTGGGCGACAGAGCGAGATTCTGTCTCAAAAAAAAAAAGGGAAGGAAGGAAAGAAAAGAAAAGAAAGCAACTTCAAGGGCAGCCTGTGTGATAAAGATTAAGTTTCTGGTATTGCAATAACCTCATGACCTAAAAAGCGTATTACCCATATGGCAAAAATATTTCCAAGCCTCAGCCAGAGGTTCAGGCAAATGTCAGTACAACAGGCAATGCAGAAAGCATTTAGACAAATTCTTAAAATTTATATATCCCCATATAGTTTGTATTTTTTGTCTATCTTCCCTTTATTTCCACTAATTTTCTGGCCTCTATGATACTTTCATTCTCTGATGTTCAACTTAGTGTAGATTTTTTTTCTTTTCTGGTGTGCCTCTTATAGTTGCCAGCATAGGGCTGACATCTCACCAGGAAGAAATTGGCTCTGTAACTTGGGGTTGGAAATGGTGCTGCAGATGGTGCTTTCTCCAGTGACAGTTCTCTTTTCCCTGAATTAGGATCGATTGGCGGCCTCTTCTTTGCAGTTGGCATTGCCCAATATGCCCTGTTAGGATACTTCATCCGCTCCTGGAGGACCCTAGCCATTCTGGTTAACCTGCAGGGAACGGTGGTCTTTCTCTTATCTTTGTAAGTAGTTTTTCCTCATAGAGTTTTAATTTAAAAAGCCAAAGCAATGTCTTAAGAGGATGTGGGTCAATGAGCAGCATTATTCCCTTTCAGGAGCTTGCCTGCACTGACTTTGGTGAAGAACTAAATTCTGCAAGTGCTCCAATTCTTGGCAGCTCCTGGGAAGAGAGATGCTTAATTAATTCAGAATGCAGGTATCCCTTGTTTAAAGTAACCTCTCAATACACTGCATTGTAACCTTCACATTGTTGGCATAGGCAACCAATTGCTTTTTTAACCTAATACCTCAACCTTAAAGGTCTTCAGACTGGATCACATTATGTGCTAGGTGTGTGACTGAGGTATGATTTTGTAGAACAGTGTATTCATATTGGATATGCAGTGACAACTGTTCATCCTACAGATTAGTGTCATTTCAGGGCCTCTAAACATTGACTCTGGAAGAGTCTTAGATATAGGAGAAATCCTTAGAGTGCACGGCCTCATAGCAGTGGCAGGATGATTCCCTGGTCAGGGAAGGACTCTATAAATGACTGCCCAAGGGTGTCATACCATGGCCCTCTAAAACACACAGATGTTACAAGGCAGGCCACCAACTTAGTAAGCCCATTTCCCCAGAAGTTTTTTTTTTTTTTTTTTTTTTTTGAGACGGAGTTTCGCCCTTGTTGCCCAGGCTGGAGTGCAATGTTGTGATCTCGGCTCACCGCAACCTCGGCCTCCTGGGTTCAAGTGATTCTCCTGCCTCAGCCTCCCAAGTAGCTGGGATTACAGGCATGCGCCACCACGCCCGGCTGATTTTGTATTTTTAGTAGAGACGGGGTTTCTCCATGTTGGTCAGGCTGGTCTCGAACTTCTGACCTCAGGTGATCTGCCCACCTCAGCCTCCCAAAGTGCTGGGATTACAGGCATGAGCCACCGCGCCTGGCAGAATTTTTTAAGTGGTATATGAAAGGCTTTTCTTCCCTGAGATGTCAGATCTCTGATGGTAATCATCAAAATCTTTGACATAAACAAAATTTTCAGCCAGTATTTCCTGCCTTCATCTATGCCATAAAGTGAAGGAGACCTGTAGTAGTGTTTTAATTCTGACAGCTCTTTAATTTATTTACTCTTTATCCGGGGTCTAAATTGAGATTTGGTGGGGACTAAATTGAAATTTTTCATACATTTTTGAAAGCAAGAGAATGTTAAGTGCAAAAATGAATAGAGTAGAAGTAGCCTATATTTTAAAAATAAAATTTATTAAATGTATTTTTAGTTATATGAATTTGAGTGAGATAATTTTATTAGAAGAGGAAACTAATATGATTTTATTAACTTGTATATTGTCAGTTTTTGAAAGTAATAAATGGGTGCCTACTATAGTACTTAGAATTAATAAACATTTATGTAAATATTGATGAATAAATAAATTTTCTTTTAAAATGTTTCGTAAATTTCCTACTTCTCCATCTTATCTGGCTTTCATCTCCCCGTTAATAGTAGCACCACTTCACTGGATGATCTGAGCTGTTCTGCTTTTTTTTTTTTAATATATAGTCTGAACTAGTTACTGTTTAGTGCTAGGTGGAAACATCTCCTCACTGGGAAGTGAGTTCAGGTCGTGAAAAATAGAAAGCAGAGAGAAAAGAACTCATGAGATTTAAATATTTACTTACTCCACTAAGCCTGGAATGTAAGGCTTCCCACAGTCAGCCTCCATTTATCTTTCCTAATTTATTCCCATCCTATGTTCAGGCACACTGCACTACTTGTTCCTTATGCTTTTCTGCTCCATGCTGCTACTCAGTGCTGTGTCTGCTTTTTCAACAATCTTCTGCCCAGATCTTCTTATTTGATAAGTACACCACTGTCCTGATTTTCTCAAATGCCGTCCACCCAATCTTTTCCTGATCATAGCCTCAGCTACAAGTCATTGTCTTTCTTTTTTGAATTCCACGGCATTCACCCATACCCTTTGAGTGGTCCTTATGTTTCTGCCTCATAATGGAGCCATGTTCTCTCTTTCTAAACTGAGAGCTCTCCAACAGTAGCAGGCTCTTTGCTCCATGATAACATTTTCCCCAGTACCAAAGCCAGGGGTTTCCACACAGTAGATCCTTGGACATTGCACAAATGTTGGCACAAAAACATTTGGAATCACCTTCAGAATTTGTAATCAGCAACATAAGAAGCCACATTATATACCTTGTTTACCAGAAACATTTTTACCTAGCTTAAAAATTCCTTATTTTCACAATACTTCAATTTCAGTAGATTTACTTTTTTTCTGAAAACCAGGGTCCCCTTAATTTACAAAGATTTGCCACCTTTAATGATATTCATGGAGCGGTTTTGAGTTGGGCAACATTGTTAAATTAGCATTTTAGCTTTCAAAGGAGCCCACGGCACAGATGACCCTGCTGCTATGTAGAGGACGGCATGTTCAAAGGCCTGCTCTTTCTTTTAAAAACTTGTCTTACTGTTTTGTACGTATAATCTGAGTGTGTTGGAACTCTGTTTCCAAATCTGTCCACTGGCAACTAGGTGACCCTCTTTAGAAGCAAGCTTATTGGCCTCTCAAAATGCAAAGAAATATAAGACCGTAAGTTTTCATGATCAAGATAAACCCTTTGCCAGGTAGAAATAGTTTTATTAACTCAGAGCCGAATTTCTAAAGCCTTCGTGTCTCTCAAATACCAGCTTTAAAATGATTTATAAAGTTTTAAAAGTAATTTTTATTGCTTATAAACAATTTTGAAAACACAGAGAGGCTAAGGGTAGGAGAAAATGACATACAACCCAAAGATAATGACTGTGAATATTTTGGCGTATTTTCTGTTGTTTCTTTTTTATTCCTCCCAATCCTCCCCAAAATAATTAATTTTTATTATCATATATTTTCTCTCAATATTTATCACAGTAGTCCTCTTTCATTTAGACATAATCAAGTGGTTTTACGTAATAGCTCCTATATGCCCCTATGGATAGGGCCAATAAATCCTACTCATAACCTGCAGACCTAACTTCAACAGAACAATGTTTTACTTGATTATTTATTTGTTTGTCCGTAATAATAATCAAATGGCAATGAAGAAGTAAATGGAAGGATTTTTCAGGATGTTATAGATGGCCTTTGTTCCTGCTTTTGCTGACAATCAAATATTGTGCGTGAATATTCCTTTCCTCAGTAGCAAAGCTCCTGGGAAAACTCCTGCCTTTTGGTTTCCAGCATCTTTCCTTTCAGCACCATTACATTACTCTGTACAAAATTGAAATGCTCAGTAAATGGCTGTTGACAGACTGGCTGTCCATTAAGTTTCCAAATCCTGTAGTGTTTGTTCCTAATTCACTATCCTTATTAGAAGGCACAGTGAATTCTATAAAGCACCGTAAATAGCCAGTTTTATTCATCTAAGTTTCATTTTAGGCAGATAATGTCAAATTAGATTTAAAAAAAAAAACAATCTTGATTTGTGTCTTGTAAACAAGGCTTCCATATTCCTGCCTTGGTTTTGTCTTTGGAAAGTCCTCTGAAAGTGTAGGCAAAATGGGGAAGAGGCAAAAAGATACATAATATTTAAGTTTTGAAACTCTTTGAATATATCAATGGCAATATAATTGTCCAACACTTTGTAGTTACATTAGAAAATAACTGTTGTTTTGTAACTAGAAGTTGGTCAGGAAATAACTTCTATTCTTTAAGGTCTTGGGGGATCAGGAAATATCCTCAGGACATATTAAAGCCAGTGTGTCAGGTGATTTGAGTATTTTGAAGCAGTAAACACTCAAAAGTAGCTTTGGTAAACTTGGTTTCATCTTTATGTGTAGTCTTAAGATAATCTCTACCTCCTACATGTCACTATGTTAAAAATATTTGAGTTTAAATTTTTTTTTCCTGATGAGATAATAAAGATTTCTATCTTCTTTGTGAGGCTTTTTTAGAACTTAAAAAAACCCATTGTCTCTACAGTATTTTCAAACAACACTTGGCTAGGATTTAGAGCCATATCTTTGACCTGTGCTTTATGAAGAATTTTCATTATTCAGTCCTATAGACTGAATAATATGTTAATATTTAACATATTAAAATTCACATATTAAAATTTATTTAAAAATAAATGCATACTGTTTGCTTTTTAAACTGCAATTGTAAAAGCATGTTCTTGGTTTTCAGTGATAAAGTAGACTACCATTTAATGTTAGCATGCTGTTGAAAGTAGCCCTTTCATATGTTATTGGGAGAGTCAAACTTTAAGTCTAACATGGAATCCCATTTATGGTGCAGGAATCCACGTACTGAGTAGGTGATTTGTCTCCTTCCTGTGCACGTGTACCTATATGAATATACAGGCTTTAATGACATCTCTTTCAGATTCATTCCTGAATCACCTCGTTGGTTATACTCCCAGGGTCGACTGAGTGAGGCTGAAGAGGCGCTGTACCTCATTGCCAAGAGGAACCGCAAACTCAAGTGCACGTTCTCACTAACACACGCAGCCAACAGGAGCTGCAGGGAGACTGGAAGTTTCCTGGATCTGTTTCGTTACCGGGTCCTGTTAGGACACACTTTGATCCTGATGTTCATCTGGTAATTATACTAAGGCGTGTTCTGTTGCTCTTTAACTAAGGTTGCTCAAGGTTCTCTTGATATCCTGCTCCTTCTTCAGGGTACAGGGAATTTTACCTCTTTTGTTAGCTTGAGGTTGTTTTCTCAACAGCAAGGCTCCTGATCCTTAGCGCCTGGTTTTCTGCTTGTGCAGCCCCGTCTTTCTCAAGCAGCAGATGATAGTGCCTGATGGGCAGGTCCACTGAGCTTGAGTAAGTAGACATCAGAAGCACATCTTTGCTTTTGAGGTATTTATCATAAATATTTAAGCCTTCCTGCCCCTTCCCCTGCAAAAAAGGAAAGAAAGCAAATAAGCATGGTAGAAATAGATGAGTTTTTAAATAGGACTTTAAAAATACTTACCTTTGGCACTGGCATCAAGCAGTTTGCTAGCACATTCTGATTGCAGTGCTCCATGCTGCATTTTCTGTGGCACTCCCACTCACTAACTCACTGAGGTGGGCTAAATATGATCGCTTGTACAGATGGGACCCCAGGAGTTTGAAGTGATGACCCCTAAGCCACATATGTAAATCAGTGATTGAACTGATGAGCACTTTCTGAACCTGATTTTTCTGGTTGTTTAGCTTATTCCCACCTGCCTTTCAAAATGCTCTCAGCGTGAGTGTAAGTTGCATTCAGCGGTTCAAGATGGTTTCATTTAAAGAATGAAGTCGTAGAAAGAGGAGAAATGGATGGGTGCATACAATTTGTGGATTGCACATGTGTTTTGATATTGTACATACTGCTAATGTGCCATAAGTGTTATCTGGGCAAAATCATACCTACTAGCCTAAAGGACAGTTGTGCTGTGGCTTATATGTATTTGCCATGAAGCCTGCATGGAGCCCTACATTTCATGCAGGGATAAAGGAAAGTGATTTTATATGAAAGTGATCTTATGTATAAAGCTACAAAGAATAGTAGCTTTAGAATAAGAAGCTGCAAAGATATTTTTCTATATCATATACTCTTTTTCTACCCAAGCAGTGGCTGCCACCTGTATGGTTGGGGGCCATGTTAACCAACTGCTGCTTTCCCCCACAGAACCATCACAGCACTAGGAATATCACAGATGCATAATAAATGTTGAGGCTTGGAGGCATGGAGATTAAGAAAACCGTTGAAAGCCAAACCTGACAACACAACATAGGAGCTGCTAATTTGAGGTTCTACCCATTCAAAAGCAAATACTTACAAAGTATGTTCAGGTACTTAGGGCTCCATAAAACTTTACATTTGTGTATCACATAGACAGTCAGTCAACCTCTGCCTTGGAGGAACCACCTACTTGTTGCAGATTATTCACTATTTTTATTTTTTTCCCCATGTATATTAACTTCTGGGTTCTGGCTTTCAATGGATAAACAAACAAACAAACCCTAGACTTAGGGCCAGGGAGACTGTCCCTGTTCATTTTATTTCTTACACAGCCAAATAAACTTCTTCCCTGAGGCTGAGAATGTTAAAACATGTGATAATAGAGACAGTCACTCCACATATTGCCATTCTTTTTGAAGATGCTATAAAATTCTAAAATCTTCTCTGTGGATCTGTCATTCAAGAAAGCCTTAACTGGGGATTCAAATTATACCTCTGTGTTAAACATCTGTTCCTTTGGTTATTTTCCACAATAGTGCCATTTTAAATAGTTATTTGATGCTCTAAATATACTGTTAAATATTATGCAAGCATTTTATATTTTGTTTGGGGGACATAAAGAGGATTGAAGTGATTTTAATAGCTGTAATTATGGATCCCAATGACCAACTCTATGATGAAGGCAACTTGCAGAGCACAGGCCCAGCCCTGGGGACAATGGACCTTCCATGCTTCATGCTCTCCCTGTTCTCTCTCACCACCAGCTGGGAACTAAATTCCACTATTGTCCTGAACTGGCTTGTCTATTCTTGCCCTGACTTGATACTGTCACAGCTTGATTTAAATAGGGGTGTCTGTGTGTGTGTGTGTGTGTGTGTGTGTGTGTGGCTGGAATTTCTATTGTAAATGCAGAACAGACACAGAAAACCAACTGGGAAACAGCATTATGTAAATGCTGTTTCTGCAGGTGTAAGGGATTTTAAAAACGTTTTAGAAAACTGCATGGATTTAAATTTATTTTGCCTTCTGCTTTCATGCAAGATACCTGGGAGACAGTGAGAACAGACAATGCAGTGTCACCTTGCATCCTTACATGTGATGTCCTGGCTACAATCCTGCCCGTTGTCCTTGGTATATGAATAACACTTCATCTCAGTAAGAAATCATGCATAATACTTCTGGCTCATTTGCTAGGGAGGGCTGGACTACTAACCACTCCAGCTTGAGGGTCCCTCCTCTTTACATCTCTCTCTCCTTACATTACTATGGCCTGGGGTACTTGGCCCACTTCTGAGATTAAGCAGAGATGGAAATAAAACTTTCCCTTTCCTGACTGATCTCATTGTAGCCACAGCTCATTAGACTTTCTCTAAGGAAAACTAAAGGGAAGCAAATGAGAATGTCCCCTTAATAAACACTGATCAAACTGCGTTGCAAAAGCATAAAACCTGATGAACTTAACAAAGCTTCGGTGTTTTACTGCTTGTATAGAAATTTGTGGTTTACCAAACATATTCATATTTTTGTAAAGCCCAGTTTCAGGGTTTTATTTTTGTTCATTCTATTCTATTTTGTTTTGTTTTATTTTAATAATGCAGTTTCCTAGGCATAGAAGTTCCTACTACCACCATTACTGTGTTTGAGGAAGCCCTGATTTGGATCTTTAGGTTGGCACTTGGCTTCCTCAGCTCTTTAGTTCCTGGATTGTAGGAGAGAGGCTTGGTGCCAGCACTATGCCTGCCACCCAAGAGGAGCTCCCTGTTTGTTTCAGGAATGGTGTACATAAATAAATTAATGGCTTTTTAAGTGACCCTTCCTCGGTTGTTCCTCCTAAAAGATCCTGCCTTTGCTGTGACCTTTAATTTTTCTTTTCTGTTCTGGGAGTCTGTAGCATGTGCACCTGCTGAATGCAGGATGGGGTTAAAACCTGCAATGGGAAGTGTCTGGATCACTGGGGATTGGAGTGCCAGTCATTTTGGGCCTGCAGGTGACCCACTGAAGATCCAGTCACTTCTCAGCTCATGTTCTTAAGGCCATCTTCTGTTGGCTTTCTCCATGGGAGTTCTTTTCTAGAATCATTTCAATAATATTACAACTATCTATAACAAGTGTTCCATAAATTGTTGCCTTAAATAAAGAATAGGGTCATTGTGTTCTATTAATTGCAGAAATGCTTGCTGAAAGCACATGCAATGTCTTTCCTCTTTAAGGGGCTGGCCATCCATTTGATTTATATAACATATAGACATAGCTCGAATTATTTCCAAACCCCCATAATTTTTTTGTTTTTTCCTAGTGTTGAAATTTAGATTAAAATAGAAAAATTAGTAGGAGAGACAAGCTTATTGCTTGCAGCAGATCAAGCAATTATATTGAACCAATATTTGAATCTCCTCTGGCAAATTCTTATGTACTTTTCTGTTGTCCTTCTTGTCTTTTACCTCCTGGTCCTTTGACTCCCAATTGCAGGTTTGTGTGCAGCTTGGTGTATTATGGCCTAACTCTGAGTGCGGGTGATCTAGGTGGAAGTATTTATGCCAACCTGGCCCTGTCTGGCCTCATAGAGATTCCATCTTACCCTCTCTGTATCTACTTGATTAACCAAAAATGGTGAGTAAGTGTGGATGAATATGAAGTGCACCATAGAGAATGCACACACACACATATGCCCTCTGATACACATGCATATCTATATGGTGTTGTCTTTGTATGCAGTATCAGCTGATTGCTCTGTGGTGATTAGAGTTTCTTTCCATCTAAAAACAGTTAGAATTCATTTCTTAGTGCAGGATTTCTTGAGTTTCATGTTTACAAGTTTTTATATAGATTTCAATTCAATATTGAATATCGAAATCCAAGATAGTATTGAATATTACCATCAGAGGGTTTGTGAGTAGTCTGTATGTAATTTGTTAGTCGCCAGAGATGAGATTATTAGTTCTGTGTAGATGAAACTCTATAAACCCAATTAGCAATAAATATTTAGAAGTTCTTACAAGAAGACAAATAATTGAAGGAACTAGAAAGACTTTTCTTGTCTTCTGTGGCCCATCTTACTTTGTTGAGGAGGCAGAAGATAAAACCTTCTTTTGCTACTCATTGTCAGTGGGCACAGTTTTGAGATAGATTTTAAACGTTATTTTATAGAGCACCCTTTCCTCAGTTTTTGAGATTGCTTCTGTTACTTAGTGCCTGACCAGGCCACCTAAAAATCCCATTCTGTATGAGCTGGGAATCAGTTGGATTATGCCATTTCTTTTTCTCCAGAAATCATCATTCCAGCCAAACTCAGAATTCCTTTGGTGTTGTGCTTAATGCCCTTGTCATGAGGTTTTAGTCTAGAGTGTTTTGAAGGGCAGGTTTGGATTCTGTTAAATTGAAGGCTTGTCTCCCAGGGAGTGTTCCCAGTTGCCTCTGCTGATCCCTGTGATAGAGGCTACAGCTTACTCTCATCATGATCCAAGAGCTGGATCAGGTATTGTATTCAGAAATCTTTCCCAGCACCTGCAGTTGTGCCAGATGCCTCTCCTCTGTGCTGCTCTAGCACCCTGTGCATACCTCTGGGGCCACTTAAAAGTGTTATAAGGAAGCCATCCATGGGGGTATCTTATGTGTCTTTGTATCCCTGGTGCTTGCCTAGCATGGTGTGTGTTACTTGAAAGGCCTTCCATATTGACTGTTAAATTAAGCAAAATGACCTGGAAAAGAACACTCAAGACCTTCTTAGTGCCACTCAGAGTTAGGATTGAAATCTGAAGCAGAGGGAAGGAATGCTACCTTTGTGACCAGGCAGACCTGAATTCAGATCTAGTCTTTGCCATGCGTTCGTTTTATGACTTTGACAAGTTTCTTCACTAAGCCTCCCTTCGTACTTATCCCCAAACCAGGGATTGTAAAATTCACTGTCAAAATTATCAGAATTATTGAGGTTCCTAGTAAAAGTACCTAGCATGTTGTAAGCCCCTAGAAAAGGGAGACTTTCTAATGTTAATATCTTTCTTCCAAGTCTAAGGCTTTTATTTGAAAATTGCTTCTCTCAACAAAGTATGAAATAGCATTTCACTTATTTCTAACCCACTGACAAATTTTTTTCTGTGTGTATTTTTAAGAGAGAGAGACTTAAAAAAAATGCCAAAACTTTAAACTGCATAAAACCAGAAAAGGTAACCAGAAAATAAAGGGAGCTGTTAGAATATTCTCCTTGTTTCAGTTTCATTCTCTAAAAGATGGAGAATATAATAGTACATGCCTACAGGACTTTTATTAGGATTAAATAAGATAATAGATGGTAAACATTTAAAACAGTGTCTGAAACTTAGGACTTATGGAAATAGATAGAATGATACTATGCCCTTTTCTCACACAAATCGCTTAATCCTGCCATCCAGCAACTTTCCCTTTGTTTTATAGTGGTTATTTATTTTGAGTCCTAGTCAGTTTCCTATCAGTCACATTTGCCACTTAGCCTTAAGAGGAGATGAACATATATAATGAAACTGAAGATTTTTAAATAAGAAGGTTGGGAAGAAACAGATGAATTTATAAGGTTCTTAAGAGAACTGTGTAATTTCTTTCTATTGTTTAGGTTTGGTCGGAAGCGAACATTATCAGCATTTCTGTGCCTAGGAGGACTGGCTTGTCTTATTGTAATGTTTCTTCCAGAAAAGAAAGGTATGCCTTTCAAATTTCTACAAGGGTTTTGAACAGTACTTTTATTACAATGAATCATAATATAGTGGAGAGATGACCATATGGCATGCTTCATTTCTGTGATTGCATATTGTTTAGCAATTGTGTGGGATATAATGGGCCAGATTCTTTCCTTTGCTTCAGCTATTCTCTGGGTGAATAATGTGTGTAGAGGTGCACTATTAATTCTTTCAGGCTATTAAGCTACCATCTGGGGTGACTGAGATGTAGTATTGGTGATGTTAGAGTTGTTTATTTGATGATGAGGAGGACTGATTAGTTCTTCACAGAAAGAAACTTCATCCAAGGTTGCAAATTGCACTCGTCATTACAGCCAACCACAAGATTGCAGAGCAGAGCCACTGGTTCTCAAAGGTGGCTTTGGTACCCCTCAACATCTCCACCATGACTCTCAAGGAACTCCAACAACAAGAATAATGGGGATGGTATTCACTGTTGGTGACAATGGATAGTCTCTTAGTCTTATATAAATGTGAAAACACCTAGTTAGGAAACTGATATTTTTATATATGTGTAGCTTTTCTGTGCAAACACAGCTTCAAGAAGGATCCCTTTAGCATTCTAATATAACCTGATTACTGCCCCTGTGTAGACATTCTGTAGCTATTGCTGGTTTTCAATCTCTTTTTTCACTAGCACACCTGAGGTATGCCAGTGATTGCCTTGGGAACTGTGTTTTTGGCCGTGATTTTCTAGAAGGAGGAGTGAGTCACAACAACTCTCTGATGCTGGAGCATGTGATATAACAAGAGCCCTGTCTTAGGGGCTTTTGGATTTTGATAGGGTTCTGTTATGGAGCTTGCACTCCAGTAGGCAATCATTGTGAGACGATTTGACGTAAAGTTTTGATAACTACTGGAAATACATGAAGAATTCATTTTTTGTCAGAGTATATCAGGTATTAAATACTCCTTTGGTAAATTGCTTCTTGTGGTTCATTTCTGCGTGTCTCATTAAAGACCCCAAGGCCGTGTGTTCTCCCTGTTTTATAACCCTCCAGTATATCTACTCTGCTGTTGATTGCCCCCTGAGTTCTATACCTTGAGCCTCGAGTGTAATTTGCTCACTACTTAGAGTTTACCCAATACTTAGAACAGCTTTAAAGTGATTTTCATAGAATCATGGAAACTAGAGAACTGAATAAATTTGCCCATTTTTTATTCTCTAAGCAAATGGGTGCCCCTGCTAATGCTAAGTAGAGGAGGAACTCCCCAGCTATTGCCTTGCCATAGACTTGTAGAACTAGGTGCTCAGTTTTGTTTGTCTTCTGGTAAGACTGTGATGGACTTCAAATCGTTGTAGTTTTATATTCAGCAGATTTTGTTTTGCGCAGGTACCTTGAGAATTCAGTTTCGTTTTTTTTTTTAAGCTGCAATAATAATCCAGCTGTTTATTGCCTCATAGAGAAAAACTTGTCACTAGTCCTATAAACACACCTGTAACCTATCACACCTTCATAAGCCAGGCCAATTAATATCTTTCCTTCCCTCCCACTTATTTGCACACTCCAGGTAACCTATCCCCTAGGACTCTACATGTGGCCCTTTCTTGGAATGATCTCTTCTTATAAATAACAAGACAAAAATCCATGGTGAAGGCAGATGTATGGTCTCCCCTCCAGACCAGCAAGTACCACTCTATTTAATTACAATCTGTTTTAAGAGAGCAGCTTGGACCTTTGTTGATTGTGCCCCTTTATGGACACTGAATAAGAAACAGCGTAGCAGAGTATCTTTGGCACTCCACGAATGTGCCTCAGGAGCATGTTACCTCTGTTATACTTAGAAAACGTGGATGTATTGTCTATTTTTAACGATTTCTTAGCTGGGCATAGTGGCTCACACCTGTAATCCCAGCACTTTGGAGGCTGAGGCGGGCGGATCACCTAAGGTCAGGAGTTCGAGACCATCCTGGCCAACATGGTGAAACCCCATCTCTACTAAAAATACAAAAATTAGTTGGGCATGGTGGCGGGTGCCTGTAATCCTAGCTACTAGGGAGGCTGAGGCAGGAGAATTGCTTGAACCCAGGAGGTGGAGGTTGCAGTGAGCCTAGATGGTGCCATTGTATTCCAGCCTGGGTGACAAGAGCAAAATTCTGTCTCAATTTAAAAAAAAAAGATTTCCAGGGAAATTATTTCTATTTTTAATATTTCTACTATTTAATTTTAATAAATAATTTCTATAATTAATAACCATTACTATTAAAATTATCCTCTTCCACTACCATTGAGCCCATTGTCTTTCATTTAATTCATCACTAGAGAGAGAATATATGGTCACCTTTTTTGTATAATCCTTTCTATGCTTGCAAAGTCTTCCAGCTATGCCTGAATTTTCTCTTCTTTCAGATAAATAGTAATTGTTCTTTAAACTTTCTTTAAACCTTTTGTATTTACTCTTTAAAATATTTTGTTGACTTTTTTTAATCTCAAGTTTTTCAAAGCTTTAGGCTACATTTATAAAAGTTCTAATAAGTACATATAAAGAAAATGACCTAGCTGTTTGAAAAATTCTGTAGCATCTTGTGTTAGTTTGGAGATTACTCATTTTCTGTTTGCATTTTGTGTTCCTTTGCCCTCACTTTTCCTTACCAAACATGCCTTCAGTCTTGCCTTTCTGCCAACTCAGGTGACCCTCTACCCACCATTATTTTTTAGCACCTGTATTTGATTGTGGTTCTCTGTGTCAGAAGCATTCGTGGAGACTGTGACAATGTATCTCTAGAAGAGATAGCCAGTAAGCCAGAAAATAGATTGTTTGGCATTCCTCCGCCTTTGGTTTATAATTGTTAGACAGAAGTGTCCTGCCCAGTATATATTTGCATGCTGGTTGGCGTTGAAGTAAATGTTCTCCTCTGGGAGTAATATTAGCAGGTGGCCACTAATGTTTTTCCCAGATTAGTAATCAGACATTTTACCTGAACTCTGTGCTTGCGTGGAGGATTCTAATTAACCTTAGAACACTTGCTACCATTTATTAAGTGTTAATCAAGTGCTGGATTCTCTTTATATGCAGAAGGTATTATATATTATCCCCATTTTATAAGGAAGCAAAAGCTCAGATTGGTCAAGCAACACGTCCAAGGTTGCATAGCAAGTAAGTAGCACATCCGGGATTCAGATTCTTTCCAACTCTAAAGTCAGTCCTCTTTTGGGAATGCTGTTTTCTCAAACTCTTAGAGAGATTTTTTTGTATGGTTTGTTTTGAGACAGGGTCTCACTCTGTTTCCCAGGCTGGACTGCAATGGTGTGGTCATAGCTCACTGCAGCCTTGACCTCTTGGGCTCAAGCAGTCTTACCACCTCAGTCTCCTGAGTAACTGGGACTACAGGCATGTGCCAGCCATGCCAGGCTAATTTTTAAATTAAAAAGAAAATTATTTTTGTAAGGTGGTCTGGAACTCCTGGTCTCAAGTGATTCTCCTGCCTTGGCCTCCCAAAGTGCTGGGATTATAGGCATGACCATCATGCCTGGCCAGATAAGAGTTTTAGAACCAAAGTATTCGTTGTAAATAATGAAGCTGAAGTCAGAGGATTAATGCTGCCTGATTAAAGCCAGTTCTTAACTCTTTAGTGTGCAGGCCTGATAGGAATTGGCCAGTGTTGAAGAACCTGGGTTATCAGAGTGGCATTGGGCTCTCATCGATGAGGATTATGGCAGTTGTGGTCCTGCCAGAGAATCTGAACAGTAGGAGATCATGGCATGATAAACACGGTTCTTAGTGAGGGAGTGTCCTTAGACTCAGCCCTAGTGGAACCTTCGTATCTCATTTCTTTTCCTAATGTTGGTCTGCACATTTCTTTATTTGACTTCTCTAGTGTCTATGATACAAAAGATACTATTCATAAACAAAATCTAGTTCCTGGTCTCAAAGAATTTACAATCTAATGAGAGTAATTAGGGATTCAAAAATAATAATAATAATCAGTACTATATGAGAATTGACAACAAAATGCTATGGGAACTTTAAGCTCAGGCCATGATAGTGATGAAGACCAGCTGACTTGCTTTAAACAACAATAGAACCAGACAAAATATATACATATAAGAAATATTGATTTTCAGACATTGGACAACAGACTGCATAGGACAGGCAATGATCCCTGAGAGGAGAAAATAAACAAAGTAGGCTCTGAAAATGCCCTAGCACATGGTTGCCAAACCACAGTGCAGGGAAGGGAAGCCCAACAAATCATAGCATTCTTACTAAATTGAAGAAACAGAAATTGAAGCTTGGGGAAGCCAAGATGTCTGGAATTTATTGAGCAAAATACTGGAGAGTAGTAAGATACACAGAGGGAGAACTCCAGAGGTCTGCAGAAGAAACCTCCTGGTCTTTGATTTGAGCATGCATTTGAAGAAACTACTGAGGCCAGGGGGAGACCACCAGAAAGTGGCAGACAGAACAATCCTTGGATTGTTGAATCCATGAATGGTTTGTGTTCTCTTCAGCCAGTTGCAGAGCATTGGATAGAGACATCCTAGGTCAAAGTCATTTTAGGAAAACCCTGGTTTTTTTGTTTGTTTGTTTGTTTTGCCATAAAGGTGCTTAAAAACAAAACTCAGAAAGATCAGTTGATTCCAAGTAACTTAACTGCATCATGGAACAAAGACCAACAAGACTTAAAGGAACAATAAAGTCCAGCACCCCAAAAAATAACATTAACAAAAAAAAAAAACATTAAGTGTGTAGCCTCCACTCAAAATCACCAGGCATGCAAATAAGCAGGAAAATGCCTCCCACAAGTAGAAGAAAAATCAATAGAAACAAACCCAAAAATGCACAGATGATAGAATTAAGAGACAAGAATATTAAAACAGCTATTATAAATGTACTCCATGTGCTTAAGAATACAAGCAGAATACAAGCAGAGAGGCCAAAGGAAAGAAAAAGACACTTTCATCTAGAGATGAAACATATAATATATGAAAAAAATACAGTAGATGAGATTAGCAACAGGTTAAACACTAAACAGAAGATCAGTTAAAGACATAAAATAACTATACAACATGAAACAAAAAAATTGAATAAAAAACTAACAAAACATCAGTGAGTTGTGGGACAATATTAAGTGACCTACATAAGTGTAATATTAGTCTTAGAAGGAGGGGATAAAGAAAAAGTATTTGCAGAAATGCTCAAATGCTTTGCAAATTTGATAAAAACTATAAACACATAATAAGAAAGTGGTCAGTTCATGAAGAGGATAGAGTGGTCCTAACTGTGTTTGTGTATACTTGTAATAAATTTATAGTACACAAAGCAAAAACATATAGAATTGAAAGGCGAAATAGACAAATCCAAGAAACACAATACTTCAGTATCACTTTCTCAATGATTGATAAAAAGGTAAACAGAAAATATAGACTTGAACAACCAATAGGACCTGATTTATAGGTCACTCTACCCTAAACCAATAGAATATGTATTCCATTTGAAGTGCACACAGAACATTTGCCAAGAGAGACCATATTCTAGGCCATAAAACAAGTTTCAATAAGTTTAGAAGAACTGAAAATTTACAAAAACAAGTTAGTTGACCAGAGTAGAATTAAACTAAAAATCACCAACAGAAAGATATCTGGAAGATCCTCAAATATATGGATATGGAACAACATCCTTCTAAAAACATGTGGATTGAAGAAAAAAATCACAAGGAAAACTGGAAAATATTTTCAATTGAACAGTAAAATATACTGTATCAGCCCGGCACAGTGGCTCATGCCTGTAATCCCAGCACTTTGGGAGGCCGAGGTGGGTGGATCACTTGAGGTCAGGAGTTCAAGATCAGCCTGGCCAACATGGTGAAACCCTGTCTCTAATAAAAATACAAAAATATTAGCCAGTCATGGTGGTGTGCACCTGTAATCCCAGCTATTTGGGAGGCTGAGGCAGGAGAATCCCTTGAACCCGGGAGGTGGAGGTTGCAGTGAGCCGAGATTGCACCACTGCACTCTAGCCTGGGTGACAGAGTGAGACTGTGTCTCAAAAAAATATAAAGTATACTGTATCATAGTTTATGGGAGGCAAATAAAGTAATGCTTAGAGGGAAATTTATATAATTCTTTTAAGTATCAGAAAAAAAGAAAGTTTTCAAATTAATGATCTAAGCTTCCAACTTAAGAAAGTAGATAACAAATTTTAAAAAAGAAGAGCTAATTAAGCACAATGCAAGCACAGGAAGAAAATAATAAATATAAAAGCAAAAAAATCAATGGAATGAAAACAAACAATGGAGAAAAATCCTTAAGACCAATACAATTATTAAACCTCTAACCAAGATAATAAAGAGAAAAGAAAGAAGACACACATTACCAATATGTGGAATGAAAGAGGGGACATCACTATAGAACCTATAGGCATTAATAAGGGAATATTATGAACATTTTTATGTCAATAAATTCAACTTAGGTAAAATGGGCAAATTTCTTGAAAGATTATAAACTACCAAAGCTTACTTAAAAACATATAGATAACCTGAATAGCACCATATCTACTAAAAAAATTGAATTTGTAGTTAAAAACATTCCCACAAAGAGAATTCTAGGCCCAGATGGCTTTACTGGTAAATTCTATGAAACGCAAAAGAAATAGCATCAATTGTACACACTTTTCCAGAAAATAAAGAGGAGAGAATAACTCTCCCAGCTTAGCCTCTAAGGGCCAGCAATTACTTTGGTACCTAAACCAAACAAAATAAAGGCATTATAAGAAGAGAAAACTACAGATCAATCTCTCTTATTAATATAGATGTAAAAATCTTAAACAAAATATTAGCAAATTGAGTCCAGCACTGCATAAAAAAGGCAGTACATAATGACTAAGCAAGTTTTATCCCACAAATGCAAGGTTGGTTTAACATTTAAAAGCCAATTAGTGGCCAGGCGCTTTGGCTTACGCCTGTAATCCTAGCACTTTGGGAGGCCGAGGCAGGCGGATCACGAGGTCGGGAATTTTCTTAACTTGATAAAGAGTATTAAGGGAAAACCTACAGTAAACATCACATTTACTGGTGAAAGACTGAATACTTATATTCTAAGGTCAGGAAAAAGGCCAGGATGTCCATTCTTACCATTTCTATGGAACATTGTACAAAAAGTACTAGTGAATATAATAAAGCAATAAAAAGAAATTAAAGGGATTTAAATTGGAACAGAAGTAAAACTGTCTTTATTCACCAGACTACAACATGATCACCTTCATAGAAAGTCCTAAGGAATATACAAAAAAGAAATTTGTAAGAATTAATAGATGAGCTTAGCAAAGTCATGTGATAAACAATTTTCTTTCTACATATTAGCAACAAACAGTTAAAACTGAAATAAACCAATGCCATTTATAATAAAATAAAAAATATGAAAAATTTAGGGATAAATTTTATGAAATACGTATATGACTACAAAAAACTTTAAAATGCTGATGAGAAAAATTAAAGATGAACTAAGTGAATTGGTAATAGTAATAATAATAAATAGATTACCATGCTTATGGACCAGAAGATATCAAGATATCAGCACTCCCCAAACTGATTTATCTTCATTCAGTGTGATATCAGTAAAATTTCCATCAGTCTTCTTTTGGTGATAGAAATTGACAAGTTAATACTAAAACTTTTTTTGAGACGGAATCTTGCTCTGTCACGCCCAGGCTGGAGTGCAGTGGCGCGATCTCGGCTCACTGCAACCTCTGCCTCCAGGGTTCAAGGGATTCTCCTGCCTCAATCTCCCAAGTAGCTGGGATTACAGGCGCCCGCCATCATGCCCAGCTAATTTTTTGTATTGTTTTAGTAGAGACGGAGTTTCACCATGTTGGTCAGGCTGGTCTCGAACTCCTGATCTCAGGTGATCTGCCCGCCTCGGCCTCCCAAAGTGCTGGGATTACAGGTGTGAGCCACCGCGCCTGGCCAATACTAAAATTTTTATGGAAATTCAAAGGATCTGGACTATCCAAAATAATTTTATCAAGGAAAAACAAAGTTGAAGAACTTAACTTACCTGATTATAAGACTTACAATAGGCTGGGCATGGTGGCTCATGCATGTAATCCCAGCACTTTGGGAGGCTGAGGTGGGTGGGTCTCCTGAGGTCAGGAGTTCGAGACCAGCTTGGCCAACATGGTGAAACCCCGTCTCTACTAAAAATACAAAAATTAGCTGGGCGTGGTGGTGCACCTCTGTAATCCCAGCTACTCCGGAGGCTGAGGCAGGAGAATTGCTTGAACCCGGGGGGTAGAGGTTGCAGTGAACCAAGATCATGCTACTGCACTCCAGCCTGGGCTACAGAGTGAGACTCCATCTCAAAAAAAAAAAAAAAAAAAAAAAAAAAAGACTTATAATGAAGTTACATTAATCAAGACAGTACAATATTGGCATAGGAATGTCTCTATAGATAATGGAACAGAATTGAGTATGAAATAGAACCACATATATGGTCAATTGATTTTTTTTTTTGACAGAGCTGAATTTTCATTCACCTTTTAAAAATATTTTACTCAGTCATAATATACATACAGAAAAGTGCTCATGGTCAATTAATTTTTGATGAAAATGACATGTTAATTCAATGAGGAAAACATAACCTTTTTAAAAAATGGTGCTGAAATAATTGGATCTCCATATACAAAAAATATAACTTCAACCTGTAAATCACATTATATGCAGTAATAAACTTGAAATGGTTGTTTAACTGAAATGTAAATGCTAAAACTGTGTTGTACAACTACTAGAAGAGAACATAGGAGAAAAATCTTAGTGACTTTGAGTTAGGCAAATATTTCTTAACTAGGACACCAAAAGCACAAAAAGAAAAAAAATTCATGACCTAGACTTCATAAAGTTAAAAACTTTTGCTTTTTAAAAGACTCTATTACAGAAATGAAAAGTAAGACACAAACTGGGAGAAAATATCTGTAAAACATGTATCTGATAAAAGACTTGTATCCAGAATATAGAAAGGACTCTAATAATAAGGAAAAAATAGGCAAAAGATTTGAATGGATGCTTCTCCAAAAAGATATAAAAATGGCAAATAAATATGGGGAAAGTTGTTCAACATCATCAGACATTAGGGAAATGGAAATTGAAACCACAATATCAGGATCATCATGGCAGACAGAAAGCAGGAGTAGATTGCTGCTCTGACTCAGATGAACAGAGCACTGTGTGGAGGCTTGCATCATGAACTTTAGCTCCAGATTGACAGCAAGAACAAACCAGCAATCCCGAGAGGACCCACAGTCCCTCTGAAGGAAGCTGACTGCTCCTGCAGGACCCGGAGACATTCCAAATACTGAGTGCCCCAATTTCGGAAGTGGGAAAGGGAGATCCTCCTCTCCTGAACACATACCCCCACTGGAGAAACTGCAGAAGTTTCCCACCTTACCTGGAGCTGAGTCAATTAAGACAGCCAGCAAAATACAGGGGTGGAGGAAGCAGCAGGGAAGGCCCTGGGAGCTCGCTGGTTCCCTAAGGAGGCCATTCCTGCCTGGCACCACAGGGATCCCTTGGGAGGGTGGCCTAGCCCTGCCCCCACCTGACAGCCTTCCCTCCCCACCCTGGTAGCTGAAGGCAAAAGACATAAAATCTTGGGAGTTCTAGGGCCCCACCCACTGCTGGTTCCTCTCCATACTATCATAGCTGGTGCTCTCTGGATAGGTGCCACCTCCCAGCAGGAAGCCAACTAGCACAAAAATAGAGCATTAAATCACAAAAACTGGCCGCGCACAGTGGCTTATGCCTGTAATCCCAGCACTATGGGAGGCTGAGGCGGGCAGATCACAAGGTCAGGAGTTCGAGACCAGCCTGGCCAAGATGGTGAAACACCATCTCTCCTAAAAATATAAAAATTAGCCAGGCATGGTGGCACGCAGCTGTAGTCCCAGCTACTCGGGAGGCTGAGGCAGAAGAATCTCTTGAACCCGGGAGGCGGAGATTGCCGTGAACCAAGATCGTGCCACTGCACTCCAGCCTGGGCGACAGAGCGAGACTCCGTCTCAAAAAACAAACAAACAAAAATCCCCACAAAAGCTAAGAACCCTCACAGAGTCCATTGCACCCTCCTGGCACCTCCACCAGAACAGGCACTGTTATCCACGGCTGAGAGACCCATAGACAGTTCGCATCACTGGACTCTATACAGACAACCCCCAGTTCCAGCCCAGAGCCAGGTAGACTCACTGGGTGGCTAGACCCAGAAGAGAGACAACAATCACTGCAGTTTGGTTCACAGGAAGCCACATCCATAGGAAAAGAGGGAGAGTACTACATCAAAGGAATACCCCATGAGACAAAAGAATCTGAACAGCAGCCTTCAGCCTAGACCTTCCCTCTGACAGATAAAAGGTTAGTTATTAAATTGAGGCACCAGGAAAAGGCAAAGCCCAATGCAAGGAGCTCCAAAAAATGATACAAGAAGTGAAGGGGGAAATATTCAAGGAAATAGCTTAAATAAAAAACAGTGAAAACTTCAGGAAACATTGGACACACTTACAGAAATGCAAAATGCTCGGGAAAGTCTCAGCTATAGAATTGAACAAGCAGAAGAAAGAAATTCAAAGCTCTAAGACAAGGTTTTTGAATTAACCCAATCCAACAAAGACAAAGAAAAAAGAACAAGAAAGTATGAACAAAGCCTCCAAGAAGTCTGGGGTTATGTTAAATGACCAAACCAAAGAATAATTGGTGTTCCTGAGGAAGAAGAGAAATCTGAAAGTTTGGAAAACATATTTGGGGGATTAATCAAGGAAAACTTCCCTGGCCTTGCTAGAGACCTAGACATCCAAATACAAGAAGTACAAAGAACACCTGGGAAGTTCATCACAAAAAGATCATCACCTAGGCCCATTGTCATCAGGTTATCTAAAGTTAAGACAAAGGAAACAATCTTAAGAAACTGTGAGACAGAAGCAGCAGGTAACCCATAAAGGAAAACTTCTCAGATTAACGGCAGATTTCTCAGCAGAAATGCTACAAGCTAGAAGGGATTGGGGCCCTGTCTTCAGCCTCCTCAAACAGAACAATTATCAGCCAAGAATTTTGTATCCAGTGAAATTAAGCATCATATATGAAGGAAAGATAGTCTTTTTCAGACAAATAAATGCTGAGAGAATTCGCCACTACCAAACTACCACTACAAGAACTGCTAAAAGGAGCTCTAAATCTTGAAACAAATCCTGGAAACACATCAAAACAGAAACTCTTTAAAGCATAAATCACACAGGACCTATAAAACAAAATACAAGTTAAAGAGCAAAAACAACAAAAAACCCAAGGTAGACAGGCAAAAAATAGCACAATGAATGCAAGGGTACCTCATGTCTCAATACTAACATTGAATGTAAATGGCCTAACTGCTCCACTTAAAAGATATAGAACTGCAAAATGGATAAGAACTCACCAAGCAACTATCTGCTGCCTTAGGAGACTCACCTAACACATTAAGGACTCACATAAACTTAAGGTAAAGGAGTGGAAAAAGGCATTTCATGCAAATGGACACAAAAAGTGAGCAGGGTAGCTATTCTTATATCAGACAAAACAAACTAAAGCAACAGTGGTTAAAAGAGACAAAGAGGGACATTATATAATGGCAAAAGCCCTTGTCCAACAGGAAAATATCACAATCCTAAACATATATGCACCTAACACTAGAGCTCTCAAATTTATAAAACAATTACTAATAGATCTAGGAAATGAGATAGACAGCAACATAGTAATAATGGGGGACTTTCAGTACTCCACTGACAGCAGTAGACAGGTCATCAAGACAAAATCAACAAAGAAATAATGGATTTAAACTATACCTTGGAACAAATGGACTTAACAGATATATACAGAACATTTCATGCAACAACCACAGAATACACATTCTATTCAACAGCACGTGGAACTTTCTCCAAGATAGACCATATGATAAGCCCTAAAACAAGCCTCAATAAATTTAAGAAATTTGAAATTATATCAAGCACTCTCTCAGACCACAGTGGAATAAAACTGGAAATCAACTCCAAAAGGAACCTTCAAACCCACGCAAATACATGGAAATTAAATAACCTGCTCCTGAATGAGCATCAGGTCAAAAACAAAATCAAGATGGAAATTAAAAAATTCTTCGAACTGAACAACAGTAATGACACAACCTATCAAAACCTCTGTGATACAGCAAAGGCAGTGCTAAGAAGAAAGTTCATACCCCTAAACACCTACATCAAAAAGACTGAAAGAGTACAAAGTGGCATTCTATGGTCACACCTCAAGGAACTAGAGAAACAAGAACAAACCAAACCCAAACCCAGCAGAAGAAAGGAAATAACCAAGATCAGAGCAGAACTAAATGAAACAAACAAACAAACAAATATGAAAGATAAATGAAACAAAAAGCCAGTTCTTTCAAAAGATAAATATAATTGATAGATCATTAGCAAGATTAACCAAGAAAAGAGAGAAAATCCAAATAACCTCATTAAGAAATGATACAGGAGACATTACAACTGACACCACTGAAATACAAAAGATCATTCAAGGCGACTATGAACACCTTCACACACATAAACTAGAAAACCTAGGAAGAGATGGATAAGTTCATGGAAAAATACAACCCTCCTAGTTTAAATAAGGAATAATTAGATACCCTGAACAGACCAATAACAAGCAACGAGATTGAAATGGTAATTTAAAATTACCAACAAAAAAAAGTCCAGGACCAGACAGATTTACAGCAGAATTCTACCAGACATTTAACTAACTGGTACCAATCCTTTTGACACTATTCCACGAGACAGAGAAAGAAGGAACCTTCCCTAACTCATTCTGTGAAGCCAGCATCACCCTAATACCAAAACCAGGAAAGGACATAACCAAAAAAGAAAACTACAGACTGATATCCTTGATGAACATAGTTGCTAAAATCCTTAACAAAATACCAGCTAACCAAATCCAACAACATATCAAAAAGATAATCCACCATGATCAAGTGGGTTTCATACCAGGGAAGCAGGGATGGTTTAACACATGCAAGTCAATGTGATACACCATATAAACAGAATTAAAAACAAAAATCACATGATCATCTCAATAGATGCAGAAAAAGCATTAGACAAAACTCAGCATCCCTTTATGATTATAACTCGGCATACGAGGGACATACCTCAATGTAACAAAAGCCATCTATGACAAACCCACAGCCAACATAATACTGAAAAGTTGAAAGCATTCCCTCTGAGAACTGGAACAAGACGAGAATGCCCATTCTCACCACTCCTCTTCGACATAGTACTGGAAGTCCTAACCAGAGCAATCAGACAAGAGAAAGAAATAAAGGGCATCCAAATCAGTAAAGAGGAAGTCAAACTGTCACCATTTGCTGATGATATGATTGTTTACCTCAGAAATCCTAAAGACTCCTCCAGAAAGCTCCTAGAACTGATAAAAGAATTCAGCAAAGTTTCTGGATACAAGATTAATGTACAGAAATCAGTAGCTTTTCTATACACCAATGGCAGCCAAGCAGAAAATCAAATCAAGAACTCAACCTCTTTATGGTAGCTGCCAAAAAATAAAATACTTAGAAATATGCCTAACCAAGGAGTCGAAAAACCTCTACAAGGAAAACTACAAAACACTGCTGAAAGAAATCATAGATTACACAAATAAATACAAAAACATTCCATGTTCATGGATGGGTAGAATCAATATTGTGAAAATTGCCAAAAACAATCTACAAATGCAATGCAATCCTCATTAAAATACCACCATCATTCCTCACAGAATTAGAAAAAACAATTCTAAAATTCATATGGAACCAAAAAAGAGCCCACATAGCCAAAGCAAGACTAAGCAAAAAGAACAAATCTGGAGGCATCTCACTACCTGATTTCAAACTATACTATAGGGCCATAGTCACCAAAACAGCATGATAGTGGTATAAAAATAGGCATATAGACCAATGGAACAGAATAGAAAACTCAGAAATAAATCCAAATACTTACAGCCAACTGATCTTCAAGAAAGCAAACAAAAACATAAAGTGGGGAAAGGACACCCTTTTCAACATATGGTACTGGGATAATTGGCTAGCCACATGTAGGAGAATGAAATTGGATACTCATTTCTCACCTATACAAAAATCAACTCAAGATGGATTAAGAACTTAAATCTAAGACCGGAAACTATAAAAATACTAGAAGATAACCTTGGAAAAACCCTTCTAGATATTGGCTTAGGCAAGGATTTCATGACCAAGAACTCAAAAACAAATGCAGTAAAAACAAAGATAAATAGTTGGGACTGACTGTACAGCTGTATCAGCTGCTCATAGGACATGTCCAGCAGCTGCTCGAGGTCCACGCCGCGGTGATACATCCTCTACACAGACTGCAGAAAAACAGCAGATTTGTGATTTAACTGGGAGTTTTCTGGGATCAAACAATAGATTTGTTTACAGTCCTGGGTATGTCTTTATCAGCAGCATGAAAACAGACTAAGAAGGAGGAGCCAAGATGGCCGAATAGGAAGAGCTCTGGTCTGCAGCTCCCAGCGTGAGCGACGCAGAAGATGGGTGATTTCTGCATTTCCATCTGAGGTACCGGGTTTATCTCACTAGGGAGTGCCAGACAGTGGGCGCAGGACAGTGGGTGCAGTGCACCGTGCGCAAGCTGAAGCAGGGCTAGGCATTGCCTCACTCGGGAAGTGCAAGGGGTCAGGGAGTTCCCTTTCCTGGTCAAGGAAAGGGGTGACAGATGGCACCTGGAAAATCGGGTCACTCCCACCCGAATACTGCGCTTTTCTGACGGGCTTAGAAAACCAGATTATATCCCACACCTGGCTCAGAGGGTCCTACACCCACGGAGGCTCACTGATTGCTAGCACAGCAGTCTGAGATCCAACTGCAAGGCGGCAGCGAGGCTGGGGGAGGGGCGCCCACCATTGCCCAGGCTTGCTTAGGTAAACAAAGCAGCCGGGAAGCTCGAACTGGATGGAGCCCACCACAGCTCAAGGAGGCCTGCCTGCCTCTGTAGGCTCCACCTCTGGGGGCAGGGCACAGACAAACAAAAAGACAGCAGCAACCTCTGCAAACTTAAATGTCCCTGTCATTTTGAAGAGAGCTTTGAAGAGAGCAGTGGTTCTCCCAGCACGCAGCTGGAGATCTGAGAACAGGCAGACTGCCTCCTCAAGTGGGTCCCTGACCCCTGACCCCCAAGCAGCCTAACTGGGAGGCACCCCCCAGTGGGGGCAGACTGACACCTCACACAGCGGGCTACTCCTCTGAGACAAAACTTCCAGAGGAATGATCAGACAGCAGCATTCGTGGTTCATGAAAATCCACAGTTCTGCAGACACCACTGCTGATACCCAGGCAAACAGGGTCTGGAGTGGACCTCTAGCAAACTGCAACAGACCTGCAGCTGAGGGTCCTGTCTGTTAGAAGGAAAACTAACAAACAGAAAGGACATCCACACCAAAAACCCATCTGTACATCACCATCATCAAAGACCAAAAGTAGATAAAACCACAAAGATGGGGAAAAAACAGAGCAGAAAAACTGGAAACTCTAAAACGCAGAGCGCCTCTCCTCCTCCAAAGGAATGCAGTTCCTCACCAGCAACAGAACAAAGCTGGACGGAGAATGACTTTGAAGAGTTGAGAGAAGGCTTCAGATGATCAAACTACTCTGAGCTACAGGAGGAAATTCAAACCAAAGGCAAAGAAGTTGAAAACTGTGAAAAAAATTTAGACGAATGTATAGCTAGAATAACCAATACAGAGAAGTGCTTAAAGGAGTTGATGGAGCTGAAAGCCAAGGCTCGAGAACTACGTGAAGAATGCAGAAGCCTCAGGAGCCAATGTGATCAACTGGAAGAAAGGGTATCAGTGATGGAAGATGAAATGAATGAAATGAAGCGAGAAGGGAAGTTTAGAGAAAAAAGAATAAAAAGAAACAAACAAAGCCTCCAAGAAATATGGGACTATGTGAAAAGACCAAATCTATGTCCGATTGGTGTACCTGAAAGTGACAGGGAGAATGGAACCAAGTTGGAAAACACTCTGCAGGATATTATCCAGGAGAACTTCCCCAATCTAGCAAGGCAGGCCAACATTCAGATTCAGGAAATACAGACAATGCCACTAAAATACTCCTTGAGAAGAGCAACTCCAAGACACGTAATTGTCAGATTCACCAAAGTTGAAATGAAGGAAAAAATATTAAGGGCAGCCAGAGAGAAAGGTTGGGTTACCCACAAAGGGAAGCCCATCAGACTAACAGCGGATCTCTTGGCAGAAACTCTACAAGCCAGAAGAGAGTGGGGGCGAATATTCAACATTCTTAAAGAAAAGAATTTTCAACCCATAATTTCATATCCAGCCAAACTAAGCTTCATAAGTGAAGGAGAAATAAAATACTTTACAGACAAGCAAATGCTGAGAGATTTTGTCGCCACCAGGCCTGCCCTAAAAGAGCTCCTGAAGGAAGCACTAAACATGGAAAGAAACAACCGGTACCAGCCACTGCAAAATCATGCCAAAATGTAAAGACCATCAAGACTAGGAAGAAACTGAATCAACTAATGAGCAAAATAACCAGCTAACATCATAAAGACAGGATCAAATTCACACATAACAATATTAACTTTAAATGTAAATGGACTAAATGCTCCAATTAAAAGACACAGACTGGCAAATTGGATAAGGAGTCAAGACCCATCAGTGTGCTGTATTCAGGAAGCCCATCTCACATGGAGAGACACACATAGGTTCAAAATAAAAGGATGGAGGAAGATCTACCAAGCAAATGGAAAACAAAAAAAGGCAGGGGTTGCAATCCTAGTCTCTGATAAAACAGACTTTAAACCAACAAAGATCAAAAGAGACAAGGCCATTACATAATGGTAAAGGGATCAATTCAACAAGAAGAGCTAACTATCCTAAATATATATGCACCCAATACAGGAGCACCCAGATTCATAAAGCAAGTCCTGAGTGACCTACAAAGAGACTTAGACTCCCACACAATAATAATGGGAGACTTTAACACCCCACTGTCAACATTAGACAGATCAACGAGACAGAAAGTTAACAAGGATGCACAGGAATTGAACTCAGCTCTGCACCAAGCAGACCTAATAGACATCTACAGAACTCTCCACCCCAAATCAACAGAATATACATTTTTTTCAGCACCACACCACACCTATTCCAAAATTGACCACATACTGGGAAGTAAAGCTTTCCTCAGCAAATGTAAAAGAACAGAAATTATAACAAACTATCTCTCAGACCACAGTGCAATCAAACTAGAACTCGAGATTAAGAAACTCACTCAAAACCGCTCAACTACATGGAAACTGAGCAACCTGCTCCCGAATGACTACTGGGTACATAATGAAATGAAGGCAGAAATAAAGATGTTCTTTGAAACCAACGAGAACAAAGACACAACATACCAGAATCTCTGGGACACATTCAAAGTAGTGTGTAGAGGGAAATTTATAGCACTAAATGCCCACGAGAGAAAGCAGGAAAGAT
The DNA here is from genome assembly GCF_029281585.2 of Gorilla gorilla gorilla. Taxonomy (NCBI): domain Eukaryota; kingdom Metazoa; phylum Chordata; class Mammalia; order Primates; family Hominidae; genus Gorilla; species Gorilla gorilla. The sequence continues at coordinate 120,454,943 of NC_073224.2, forward strand.
CCAAAATTGACACCCTAACATCACAATTAAAAGAACTAGAAAAGCAAGAGCAAACACATTCAAAAGCTAGCAGAAGGCAAGAAATAACTAAAATCAGAGCAGAACTGAAGGAAATAGAGACACAAAAAACCCTTCAAAAAATTAATGAATCCAGGAGCTGGTTTTTTGAAAAGGATCAACAAAATTGATAGACCGCTAGCAAGACTAATAAAGAAAAAAAGAGAGAAGAATCAAATAGATGCAATAAAAAATGATAAAGGGGATATCACCACCGATCCCACAGAAATACAAACTACCATCAGAGAATACTACAAACACCTCTACGCAAATAAGCTAGAAAATCTAGAAGAAATGGATAAATTCCTTTACACATACACCCTCCCAAGACTAAACCAGGAAGAAGTTGAATCTCTGAATAGACCAATAACAGGATCTGAAATTGTGGCAATAATCAATAGCTTACCAACCAAAAGCAGTCCAGGACCAGATGGATTCACAGCCGAATTCTACCAGAGCTACAAGGAGGAACTGGTACCATTCCTTCTGAAACTATTCCAATCAATAGAAAAAGAGGGAATCCTCCCTAACTCATTTTATGAGGCCAGCATCATCCTGATACCAAAGCCGGGCAGAGGCACAACCAAAAAAGAGAATTTTAGACCAATATCCTTGATGAACATTGATGCAAAAATCCTCAATAAAATACTGGCAAACCGAATCCAGCAGCACAGCAAAAAGCTTATCCACCATGATCAAGTGGGCTTCATCCCTGGGATGCAAGGCTGGTTCAATATACGCAAATCAATAAATGTAATCCAGCATATAAACAGAACCAAAGACAAAAACCACATGATTATCTCAATAGATGCAGAAAAGGCCTTTGACAAAATTCAACAACTCTTCATGCTAAAAACTCTCAATAAATTAGGTATTGATGGGACGTATCTCAAAATAATAAGAGCTATCTATGACAAACCCACAGGCAATATCATACTGAATGGGCAAAAACTGGAAGCATTCCCTTTGAAAACTGGCACAAGACAGGGATGCCCTCTCTCACCACTCCTATTCAACATAGTGTTGGAAGTTCTGGCCAGGGCAATTAGGCAGGAGAAGGAAATAAAGGGTATTCAATTAGGAAAAGAGGAAGTCAAATTGTCCCTGTTTGCAGACGACATGATTGTATATCTAGAAAACCCCACTGTCTCAGCCCAAAGTCTCCTTAAGCTGATAAACAACTTCAGCAAAGTCTCAGGATACAAAATCAAAGTACAAAAATCACAAGCATTCTTATACACCAATAACAGACAATCAGAGAGCCAAATCATGAGTGAACTGCCATTCACAATTGCTTCAAAGAGAATAAAATACTTAGGAATCCAACTTTCAAGGGACGTGAAGGACCTCTTCAAGGAGAACTACAAACCACTGCTCAAGGAAATAAAAGAGGATACAAACAAATGGAAGAACCTTCCATGCTCATGGGTAGGAAGAATCAATATCGTGAAAATGGCCATACTGCCCAAGGTAATTTATAGATTCAATGCCATCCCCATCAAGCTACCAATGACTTTCTTCACAGAATTGGAAAAAACTGCTTTAAAGTTCACATGGAACCAAAAAAGAGCCCGGATCACCAAGTCAATCCTAGGCCAAAAGAACAAAGCTGGAGGCATCACACTACCTGACTTCAAACAATACTACAAGGCTACAATAACCAAAACAGCATGGTACTGGTACCAAAACAGAGATATAGATCAATGGAACAGAACAGAGCCCTCAGAAATAACGCTGCATTTCTACAACTATCTGATCTTTGACAAACCTGAGAAAAACAAGCAATGGGGAAAGGATTCCCTATTTAATAAATGGTGCTGGAAAAACTGGCTAGCCATATGGAGAAAGCTGAAACAGGATCCCTTCCTTACACCTTATACAAAAATCAATTCAAGATGGATTAAAGACTTAAACGTTAGACCTAAAACCATAAAAACCCTAGAAGAAAACCTAGGTATTACCATTCAGGACATAGGCATGGGCAAGGACTTCATGTCTAAAACACCAAAAGCAATGGCAACAAAAGCCAAAATTGACAAATGGGATCTAATTAAACTAAAGAGCTTCTGCACAGCAAAAGAAACTACCATCAGAGTGAACAGGCAACCTACAAAATGGGAGAAAATTTTCACAACCTACTCATCTGACAAAGGGCTAATATCCAGAATCTACAATGAACTCAAACAAATTTACAAGAAAAAAAAACCCCATCAGAAAGTGGGCAAAGGATATGAACAGACACTTCTCAAAAGAAGACATTTATGCAGCCAAAAAACACATGAAAAAATGCTCACCATCACTGGCCGTCAGAGAAATGCAAATCAAAACCACAATGAGATACCATCTCATACCAGTTAGAATGGCAATCATTAAAAGGTCAGGAAACAACAGGTGCTGGAGAGGATGTGGAGAAATAGGAACACTTTTACACTGTTGGTGGGACTGTAAACTAGTTCAAACATTGTGGAAGTCAGTGTGGCGATTCCTCAGGGATCTAGAACTAGAAATACCATTTGACCCAGCCATCCCATTACTGGGTATATACCCAAAGGACTATAAATCATGCTGCTATAAAGACACATGCACACATGTTTATTGCGGCATTATTCACAATATCAAAGACTTGGAACCAACCCAAATGTCCAACAACGATAGACTGGATTAAGAAAATGTGGCACATATACACCATGGAATACTATGCAGCCATAAAAAATGATGAGTTCATGTCCTTTGTAGGGACATGGATGAAATTGGAAATCATCATTCTCAGTAAACTATCGCAAGGACAAAAAACCAAACATCGCGTGTCCTCACTCATAGATGGGAATTGAACAGTGAGAACACATGGACACAGGAAGGGGAACATCACACTCTGGGGACTGTTGTGGGGTGGGGGGAGGGGAGAAGGATAGCATTAGGAGATATACCTAATGCTAAATGATGAGTTAATGGGTGCAGCACACCGACATGGCACATGTATACATATGTAACTAACCTGCACATTGTGCACATGTACCCTAAATCTTAAAGTATAATAATAATAATAATAATACTGAAAAAAAAAGAAAACAGACTAATACGTAAAAAAAAATAGTTGGGACTTAATTAAACTAAAGAGCTTTTACATAGCAAAAGGCACAGTCAGCAGAGTAAACAGACAAGCCACAGAGTGGGAGAAAATCTTCACAATCTGTACATCTGACAAAGGACTAATATCCAGAATCTACAACAAACTCAAACAAATCAGTAAGGAAAAACAAACAATCCCATCAAAAAGTGGGCGAAGAACATGAATAGACAATTCTCAAAAGAAGATATACAGATGTCCAAAAAACATGAAAAAATGCTCAACATCACTAATGATCAGGGAAATGCAAATCAAAGCCACAATGCGATACCATCTTACTCCTGCAAGACTGGCCATAATCAAAAAATCAAAAAACAGTAGATGTTGGCATGGATGCGGGTGATCAGGGAACACTTCCACACTGCTGGTGGGAATGTAAACTAGTACAGCCACTATGGAAAACCGTGTGAAGATTCCTTAAAGAATTAAAAGTAAAACTACCATTTGATCCAGCAATCCCACTACTGGGTATCTACCCAGAGGAAAAGAAGTCATTATTCAAAAAAGATACTTGCACATGCATGTTTATAGCAGCACAAATCTCAATTGCAAAATCGTGGAACCAACTCAAATGCTTATCAGTCAACGAGTGGATAAAGACACCGTGGTATATATACGATGGAATACTACTCAGCCATAAAAAGGAATTAATTAATGGCATTTGCAGCGACCTGGATGAGATTGGAGACTATTAATCTAAGTGAAGTAACTCGGAATGGAAAACCAAACATCGTATGTTCTCACTGATATGTGGGAGCTAAGCTATGAGGACGCAAAAGCATAAGAATGACGCAATGGACTTTGGGGACTTGGAGGGAAGCGGGGCAAGGAATAAAAGACTACAAATAGGGTGCACTGTATACTGCTCGGGTGATGGGTGCAACAAAATCTCATAAATCACCACTAAAGAACTTACTCATGTAACCAAATACCACCTGTACCTCAATAAATTATGGAAACTAAAATAAAAATAAAAATGAAACCACAGTGGGATGCCACAGGACACTGATTAAAATGACAAAAATTACAGAGACCACAAGTGTTGGTGATAAAGAGGAACTGTAACTCATATACATTGCTAGTAAAAATACAAAATGGTATAGACACTCTGGAAAATGTTTAGCAGCTTATTTTAAAGTGAAATATACACTTACTATATGACCCAGCTTTACTCATGAGAAGTGGAAACCTAGATCCACACAAAGACTTTGATGCAAATGTTCATAGTGGATTTATTAATAATAGCCCCAAACTGGATGGAACTCAAATGCCCTTCAGCTGATGAATGGATAAACAAATTGTGGTATATCAATATAATGGAATATTAGTCAACAACAAAAAAGGAATGAACTATGTCCTACTGTGCTGAGTGAAAGAAATCACACACAAAAGTCTACAAACAGTATTATATTATTGTGAAATCCTAGAAAAGGTGAAACTATTGTGACAGAAGTTTGTGTGTATATGCTTTTTATAAAAAGCCAGAGGGAAGCAAAATGCATTGTGATTCTTACCCCATTTATGTATCATAGCAGAGGACCTGTACTTGTCTTAAAGATTTTTAACATGTGAACAATCAAAATGAACAATTTTCTTGTAATCACACAGTGAATGAAGTGGATGTGAAAGTTGAATTTTTTGCCATTTTGGGTCAGTGAAATGTGACTATATCATACTAAGACATTTTTTGCTGGTGATCCCAAATGGTATCTGGAAAACCTTCCAGAAAAATAGTTCTGAAAATGATGTCTGTAGTAGTTGCACCATTGGAATAAATGTATAACCTCCTTGAGTTAGTATTTGAAGTATACAAGTGTTTTTTGAGATTTCCTTTTTTAAAAAGATAGTTTAGTTTTGCTTATGTCTTTTAAATTGCTCTTTTTTCTAGACCATCACTTTGGACATTCATTGGTAACAGCCAATAATATCTGATTTTCAGATAAAGAATCCAGGGAACCAGTCTAATGGCTGCAAAGCCTTCCTGAGTATTTGCCAGGACAAACAGCCCAGCAGCCCCACAGGCAGGAGTCCCAGAAAGAAAAAGAAATAATTTTCTCATAACCAAAACTGTCTGAAATGGACATGGGCTATCTTGAGGAAAAAGTGAATTACCCTGGTTTAAGTGGCAACTGCAGACCCCATTGGCAGGCACATACGAGAGAAGTTTTAAGCATCAGATGGGGTATTGGACTAATGCACGCATTCTGTGGACATGTAGCTGGAGCCAGGCTTCCCAAATGGGCTACAGCTGGAGCTATCCTGACCCTATCATGGAAAACTTCATCTAGCTTTGGATCTTGTGGGTATTAAGAAGATACCACAGCTGGAGCTATCCTGACCCTATCATGGAAAACTTCATCTAGCTTTGGATCTTGTGGGTATTAAGAAGATATACTTTCTGTGACACACCCTTGGAATCCAGATTTCAAGGATGGCAGTTCTTTAGCCTGTTGTTAAAGATGTATAGTGCCTCCATACAGTTCTGAAAGATACCATTCTGTATGGGTTGAAAACAGTCCCAGAGATCATTTGCAATCAAGCAAATGTGCGTATTTCTGTTTGGTTCAATGCCTCCCAATACCTTTTCCCAACTTATTCTGTTTCCTGGAAAATAATTGATGAATTTAATTTGCCCTCATTATTGGTTTAAGTGAAAATGTTGTTAGATCTCAAAAGTTGAGAAACATATCTCAGGGTAAATGCTGAAAGACATGATTCTTTATCAGAAGCACCTTGTGGCTTAAAAATATATATCCAGGACTTAGAAGAGCTAACATCGTCTTCCAAATAGCCTGGCAGAAGAGTTTGAGAAAGCAGCTCCAGAAGGTGGAGTCTGGCAGAGTCTGGACTACTCTGTTCAAGACACACTCTTTAAAGAAGATGATTTATTTTATAGTTAAGCAGGGAAGGTGAAACTTATTTTTTGGACTGGGGCATGTCTATGCCTCCCTCCTTTCAAGTTGAGAGAGCATGAACACAGGTTCTATTCACTAAATTAATCCCTCTTGTAGTCCTTCCACTTATTAGTTCAGCAAATATTTAGTGAGCACCAGTGTACATAGTGCTATGGGAGGTGCATTGAGGAACACGAATACAAGGAAGTTACCAACCTGGGTCTGAGAGAACTCAAAATCCCAATTTGGACAGGCAAGATGGAAAAGTAAGCAGCCACAAGGCAGTGTCTGAGGCACGCCAGTTGAATGGATTGGAAAGTAGGGGCAGTGGAGGTTGAAGGAAAGAGAGCATATTTCATTTGAGCTGCTTAGGGGAAGAGTGGTTTCTGTGAGCCATACATTCTAAAGGAAGGAACGAGAGTGTTCTCTTTGGCAGAAATGTCAAGGAGAATGAGAGGCAATTACATTTGGTGATGAGGACATTGCTGCTGACCTTCAAGAGCAGGAATTTCAGGAGAGGATGGTATGGAAGCCAGATTGTAGTAAGTTGCCAGGACAGGTGCATTGGAGGAAATGGAGTGGTGGTCATTCACTGGAACGTTTGATAGGGAATGGCAGGAAGTACAACAGAGTCAGTGAGAACTTTTTTGCCTCATAAGAAGTAAATTGTTATTTTGAAGGTAGAGGCAAATGATTATTGAAGGGGAGAGGTTAAACTTTTCTAAAAAAAAAAAATCATTAAATTGTAGAATCCCAGAAAGTATAATGTTAATAAAGGAAAAAAAATAAGATAATTGTTAGCATTTTTGGTAAAGAAATGAACTGACATAAAATATATTTTTTGCATTTTAAATAAAAGCATTACATTAAGAAACTAAAATATTACTATTGATTAGTAATTCAAGTGAGAAGTTGAGGAGTAAAAGTAGTTTCATATTTAGATTCTTGTTATTTAAAGAACATCGGCTGGGCGTGGTGGCTCACAACTGTAATCTCAGCACTTTTGAAGGCTGAGGCAGGTGGATCACCTGAGGTCAGGAGGTCAAGACCAGCCTGGCCAACATGGGGAAACACTGTCTCTACCAAAAATACAAAAATTAGCTGGGTGTAATGGTGGGTGCCTGTAATTCCAGCTACTCGGGAGACTGAGGCAGGAGAATCGCTTGAGCCCAGTAGGCGGAGGTTGCAGTGAGCTGAGATCGCGCCGTGGCACTCCAGCCTGGGAGACAAGAGCAAGACTCTGTCTCAAAAAACAGAAAGAAAGAACATTAATGTCTTTGATCTTCTGATAGTAATTGAATGGCATTGTTCCTTACCTTCTCCAATGAAACACCAGAGAATGCAAACTGCATATAAGAGCTTTTCTGGAGCTTACCTCTGTCTCATGTACTTATCAGGGCTTGTTGTGCAGACCACTGTTTTACGTCATTGATTATGTGAGTAAGAAGGAAGAAAGGAGAGTCAAGTTACACCCTTGGAAGATGAAACTTATAATTTCCATGAAGTTTACTTTATGACAGTACAGAAGTTTTCAGGGTACTCTGTCATTCAGGAGTGAGTGAAAGTTTATCACACTTAATGACACCACTATGTAAGTTTCCAAGGGTAGAGCCAAAACACTGAGAAAATAGATGCATGTGTTGTGTGATTACTAAACCTTCTGAATGTGTATTTGGTTACACTGTCTCTTTGCTCTTTGAGATCAACATGAATGCCGCCTGCTCCATCAAAATGAAATGTGCCATTTAGAGGAATTGTTTCAACTGTGGGTCTCACAGGCATTGCCCTTGTCCTCCTCAGACACAGGTGTGTTTGCAGTGGTGAACAGCCATTCCTTGTCCTTGCTGGGGAAGCTGACCATCAGTGCTGCCTTTAACATTGTTTATATCTACACCTCTGAGCTTTACCCTACAGTCATCAGGTACGTGTCTCACACAGCCTCATTCTTCACACATTCTACACTTTGTCATCCATTCTTGCACCAACAGAGGTGTGGTACTCATTTCATCTGCTTCTGGAGTTAGTTTGGGGCAGCAGTAATTCAGCAAGCAGTTTAGGCTGAGAGCTTGCCTTGGCAGACTGCTCTCTGCCTGCTCTGCTAGGAAAATGTCACTTTATGGTGGACTGAATTCCTTAGTGTAAGTTGTAAGAGAAGTACTCTATGCTAGGCATATTCTGTCACCCAAACAGTGCACAGATGCTATTATTATTTTGGTGAATTTTATTTATTCAGTCACCCATCCTGCATCACACATCACAGACAAGGGGACAAGCTCCCTATTCTCACAGAGCCTACATTTTAACACAAAATACACACATTTTTAGAAGATAATTTCATATAGTAATAAGTGAATATCAGAGTTAAACAGCAATTGTTAAAGCTGGGTTCTTAATGGATAGGATGTGTTTATATTGAAAAGAATAAATATCCAGCCTAAATTTCCCTTCATAAAATAAGTCTGAAAGCAAGAAACACACCCAAATTTGAAGGATGGGGGTGCAGCTGAGGCTTTGCAGAACTGCTTCTGTGGCCTGGGCAGGTATTCCCTCAGCCAGCTCTTTCTCAGTCTTTTAGAGGATCATTCCAAACAATCCTTCTCCTTCCTTATCCATGCAAGAAGCTTCATGGTTCTTTCTGCCTGTTAATTTAAAATTATTTTTCCTAGTAAGAGAGCAGAGTGTCTGCAATTGGCTAGTAATTTCCTAGTTGGTCCTATAACCTACTTTACCTGGCTACTGGCTATAAAACTAGGATGATGATTTTGTCCACTCTGGGACAATTTTGAGAGCAAATGTGGGTATGAACTTTTCAGCTGGGATTACAGAGTGCTGTATCCCTCTACCCAAAACCATTAATTATCATTCTCTCTCCCTCCCTCCCTCTCTCCTTCCTATCTTTTTTATGCCTGCACTTCCCATAAAGGTGTTCTTGGTTTCCTGACAGTACACGCTTAGTCAATTTCTATTTATATGATTGACCCGTTAATTGTTAATTAGTTAGTTGAGTTTAAATAAATGAGCAGCCTTTTCAGATCATAAAACCCTGGCAGTCTGCAGGAGATCTAAGGCATGAAAATCCATGAGAACTTTTAACTTAAAAATATTCAAATGCCCATTTCTATATCTTCCTTTGTGGATCCACTGTCCAATATGGTAGTTACTGGCTTCCTGTAGCTATTTAAGTGTAAATTAATTAAAATTAAATAAATTAAACATTCAGTTCTTCATCCTTCCTGGCTGCATTTCAAGCACTCAGTAGTGCTTGTGTCTAGTGGCTTCCACATTGGACTGGGTAATTATAGAACATTCCTAGCATCTCAGGAACGTCTAGTAGGCAGCTCTAGAACCCACTGTTCTCTAGGATCCTGTGCTTCCACTTCAGGACATGTTATTCAAGGCGCACTGCTGCCCCCCAAGGGTCTCTTAATTCCTCCGCTAGAACTTACTGATGTATTTTTACTTATGCTTTTCAGGAATGTTGGGCTTGGAACTTGTTCCATGTTCTCCCGAGTTGGTGGGATTATTGCTCCCTTCATCCCCTCACTGGTTGGTTTGTACCTTCTAGTTTTGTTTTTCTTGATTCTCTGCTTTGGAAATGCTTATGCTTTTGAGTAGAAAGAGGTGATGAACAGATGTCATTTAAGATCAGCTGACACAAATGTGAACCTTGTCCCTTTTAGATAGTACTCCGTCAGGGCAGATGGACTCTTATCGAGGATTCATTTGCCTCTGGTGGGTCTGATTTTTTGTTCATCTGGATTTGTTGGAGGGTCTGCTAATGCCAGTGTGCCCCATTCCTGTCCCCATGAAAAAGTTAGTCAACTAATAAGTATGTATGACACTTCTGCTGTGTGCTGGGCTCTATGCCAAGCACTTTCTACATATCATCACATGCAGTCCTCATAGTAACCATAAAAGGAAGGCATTGTTGTTACCCCTGTATTAAATATGAGACATGCTACAGAAAGAGGTTAAATACGTTCCCCCAAGAACACACCTCCTGGAAAATAACATTAGAGGAGAAATAACGTCTCTCACTGTGTCTGTTAATATTTTTTTTTGAAACTTTCTTTTATAGTCAAAGAAAGGGAACCAGATTAAATGACAGCACTAAAATCCTTCATCTTAAAATGCTCAGATTCTGTGAAAGAACCCAGGGGACCCCTATGCAAGTCTCTCCTTGGTTTGATTTGTGACTTTCCCCAGCCAGGACTTTTTGAAAGCAACTGGATTTGATGTGGGACTTGTGGACCTGTTCTATAGACAACTGTTCATTACTTAGGCAGGTCTCTGAAATGCCATTATAACCTTTTCATTTTCTGAGGTGCAGTACATTTCCCTTCTCAGAGTATCTCTCTCCATGTCTCATGATTAATTTTAGGTCACAAGACCCTTCTCCTGAAGGAGTCATGTAGGTCTGTGTTTTATTCTGCAAAATATAGGTACTGTTAGAGATATCTGACTTTGGATAGCTATCCTACAACATTATAATACCCAGCACTGTGTCTCTGTTGCTTCCTACAAGGTTAGAAGAAGGGAAAGTGTGTGTTCCCCTTGTTTCAACAACAGGCCCACAGTGCTGGACATATGTTTGCATGTAGATGGCTAGAGATGAGAGAGTCTCCTCCTCCCTCTTCCTCCTCATCCCTGTCTTCTGCTCGGTTCTCTCCATCTCTCCCTTCTCCTCCCCCTTCTCCCTTTTCCACCTCCTTCTCCATCATCTCTTCACTTTGAAAAATCAGGAAAAAATTGCCTGAGGGGAAATCCTAATTAGTAGTGGACCTACCCACGAAATTTGGAAGCCTAAACCAGAAGATCATAAAGCTTAGCAGGAATTCTAGAATGTTGATCAGCTCAGAAAAGCCCCAGAGAAACACCCTGGAAGCAACTGTTTTTCATGTTTTCCTTGAACCTCTTTGTGATGAAATGTTTTCATTTTCCTGAGAATATGTTTTGGATCTCTGAAACAATTGCTCGTATCACCAGCCCTTAACCATGTTCAGTTTAGAAGTTTATAAGCCATATGTATGTCGTAGGGTTGGTTTTTTAAAAGAGTTTTTACACCTTTAATCCCTGGAACTCTCAGTTACAGTCTTAAGGTATATAGGATGGTTTGGCCAATTCCAGGATTAAGAACTTTAAAGTTTATCATCAGCAAGTATTTTGGGATGCCTCTGTGCAAAGTGTGCTCACCTGGAATGAAAGCTGAACTACGAGATGTCCTGTCAACTCTGGCCATATAGGCCTGCCTGCTCAGAGGCAGCCTGGCCTCTTCTCCTACAGTACCCACCCCGGACATGAAATTGCTGCTTCTAATCTACAGACTAGTGCTGTCCTTTTATTTACTCACTCCCATCTCTACATGCCTGAGGAATCATTCTCTGATTTCCCAGGATAATTCTTTATGTGGAAAGAAGTGGCTTATAGTGTTGTCTAGTGCGAGGTCATGAACTGGGTGGTAAACATGACAGTTTTTCAGTCATGAGACTGCTTGTGTTACATGCTAAGGAAACTAATTCTCTGGTTTATTTTCATTCCACTCCCCGCCTCTGCAGAAATATGTGCAATGGTCTTTACCATTCATTGTCTTCGGAGCCACCGGCCTGACCTCCGGCCTCCTGAGTTTGTTATTGCCAGAGACCCTTAACAGTCCACTGCTAGAAACATTCTCCGACCTTCAGGTGTATTCGTATCGCAGGCTGGGAGAAGAAGCATTATCTTTACAGGCTTTGGACCGCCCACAGGTGTGATATTTTTCTTAATTATTATACCGCTTGGATAGTGGCAGTTAATGAAAAAAAGAAGGTTTGCGTTAAATTAAATAGAACTGAGTAAAACTGCTGGAAAACAAAAGTGGGATCTAACAGCAGCTGATTTTCAGAGAAATTAGGATGATCGATGATTCATTAGCTTTCCTAGAATATTTTAGGGGCTATTTCTTGGGGGAATGAATGTCATAAAAATACATTTGTCAGTTGAATAGCTAGATGGTAGTTTCCATTTCAGAAATGTCATAACATCATTTCACTGCCCTTTTCTTCTTTCCTGTTTCAGTGTGTGGACAAGGAGAGCTCTTTAGGGAGTGAGAGTGAGGAAGAGGAAGAATTTTATGATGCAGATGAAGAGACTCAGATGATCAAGTGAAGAGCCCCAGATTCCCCCTAAGAAGCAAAGGATCGTCTTTTATGCCTCTGGCTAAGGCAGGTTCTTCCATGACTCCTAAGAGAGTTGTAAAAATAGAGGCTTGGCTTGAATGTACATAGATGGTACCTGGCATGGACTGATGTTTTTAGGCACAGAAGTTGGAGAAGAGATTTCATGAGAGACAACATCACTGCATTGAGAGAATAATTGTTAATTTGTTTAGAATTTAAGTTCTACTCGAATCATAACATCTGGCAGAACAGCCCAAACCCACATTCCAAAGTGGTAGGCTCATTTGTTTCTAGAGATTTCATCATGTCGCTTTTCCTTCATCATGATTTAAATAAAGGCAGATATGTAAAATTTCTCACTATTTTGGTGGGGTAAGATAAGCTATTATTAAGATTTAATCCTTATACCATGTTGGACCTTTGCCCCTATCAGTTGCTCCTCAGGAATCTTCTGGTACAGGTTAACATCAGCATTTTCATTTTGTGTCCAGGGAAAAGCACACAGAGGTCATCTGTGTGTCCCGAGACCCTCCAGCTTTTTCTCAGCTGATGAAATATGAGTCCTCAGCTTGGTTCCCAGCCTGCTGATTGACTTGGGCTGCTGGTGCCTTGAGTCCCACAGATGATTCATTAGGAAAAGCCAGATGTACCAAAGCGGTTTACTCAGAGTCAGGGGTGTAGCTCTGGCTGCCTGTCAGCTCCCTTGGATACTATACTGTGTGATTTCTTCCTTTCCCACTAATATGCACGTCCAGAAAAATTTCCATCTGAGATTCTAGTACTTCAAAATCATGCATAGTAAATGAGAAAGCTTTAAGTAGAGGGCAGTTAAACAGTGACATGTTGAGCACCTGGAGGAAAAAAAAGGTGCAGTTTTTAATGAGAGAAAATGAAATTATCTTTGATAAATTTTTGTTTGTTTTGCTTTCAGCATTGTGCCATGAGGGATTTGGACAATATTTAAGAACTTCTTGTCCTAGATCAGCCCCAACCTGTTTAATCAAAATGGAAGCTTCAGTAATTTCATGGGAAACCTTGGTTTTTCATTAAGTGCTACCAACTTTCAAGTGAATCTTATATTTGATTTCCTAAAATCATGTCTTGAAAACATGTTTTCTCATGAAACTTGAATACTATCTCAAATAGGAATATAAACCTGGAGTCAACAAGCTTAGGCAGCATTGATTTAGGTCACTTTCCCAGTGAGGAAAATTTCTGTGTTTTCAGAATTTCCATTTCTACTAACCTCTTGGAGAAAAAGAAATTGAATTAGAGGTAAATAGAAGATGTCACTGTGGCTGCTTCTGGAAGTGCTGGAAGCATCACCCCAATTGGCTCCAAATACTGTCATGTTTTCTTGCACACTGACTTCCGGTTTCCACTGTATCAGTATGTACCTTTGTAATTGTTATTTTTATGTCTTTTATGCCCTTGATTATTAGTTGGGCTCTTCATAAACAGAGGCTATCTCTACTACTGTTTATTTTTCCCTGCTGTGCCCAGAACATTGGCCTAGACACAGTAAGAACCTAGTAAATATTACTGTTTCTAGCCATCAGGATTGTGGAACTCCTTCCAGTATAATTTTTACAAACTCCAAGCAAATCTGACCCAAACTCCCAAATTGTCAAATCCTGCTTAACTTTCTCTGGAAAATAGACCCCTTCTCAACATCAGAATAGGAAGAGAGGAAGAACTTACAAAGACACTTAAAAGTTATTCTTAAATGGTGGTTGGGCATTTAAAACAGTGAACTAACATATATATAATTTTTGATTAGTTGGAGCTTTCTTTGTATTATAAGAGTAATATATCTCATTACAGGAAATTTGGAAACTATAAATTTAGAAACATATCACCCATACGTCCAACATCGAAAGAAAACCAGTGTTATGACTTTGTTCCATTTGAAGACCAATTGGGAGTCCGTCTCTCTATTTACACTGGGTTCGATTGCCTCTGGCTAATAGAGTTCAATTAGTTCTATCCCTGTGTTTCTTTTCTTAGCTATGGGGTGGAAGATAGGAGGGGGAGATCTACAATTTGAATACGTGTTACTTAATAAGGCTAGGCTGGCCATCAGTTGCTTATTTCAGATGTGTCACTAAATTTTCTTTCTAGATGGTCCTTGAGCAAAACTTAATAATTACTGTTTTTTATTTCCACTGCCTTTATAAAATCAAAATTTCCTCCTTTTGATAAAAACTGTTAAATACTATTGATGTAGAGAATGTGTATATGTGTATATTTGCATTGATTAAATTATTGGAAAACTTTTCATTGACAGGTAATGTATTTTGGTTGTGCGGATGGTTTGTAAAAAGTATCCTGTTTTTTAAATTATATTCAAAATTAAAAATTTTTTTTTCCTAAAATAAAGCAAGAAAAATAAATGTAAGATATATAAGAAACCCCAGAGTTTCCAGGGTGAAAGTTCTCATTAGCAGCTTGTCCAAAATATTTACACCTCACAAATATTTTGAAAGAAACCATGCTGAAATTTTCTGATTTTGTGAGTTACAACCATAGCCCAGTAAAACCAATACTTGTTGTTTGGCTACTTTCAAGCAATGCAGATATTCTTTAGCATTTAAAAATGAGCAAATAAACAAAATGAGGCAAATAAATGAAGAAAATGAGTTTCTGAGACACTGTTTAGGTAACCATAAATCAGACAGATATTTTTATGGTGGGCAAATTGATGAAGATACTTTTAGTAGGTGATTTATATTCATAACAAATACATATGGAAATAATTGTCACTACTGTATCAGAATTAAAAACCAGCTTCACATTAGGACTTCTCCATATAAATTCTTTATCATTGGTTCTTAAATTGGAAAAATATCTATAAATGATTACGTTTTTAAACTAAATAAAATGCAGATATTTTGGCTTCTTGTGAATGTAATAAAGAATCATAAAACATAGGCCTTTTTTTTGTTCTCCCAGAATGTCTCAAAATCTACAGTAGTAGCTTTGACAAGTTGGGCAAATGCAGAACCTGCTAGTAAAGTTAAGTAATATGTGGGACAGGGGTGGTAGCAAAGTTGTAGACTGATGGACACAAAAGTTAACTATCAAAATACTTTTAGAATGAGGAATATGCAAAGACAATGCATTGTGGAAAATCCATCAATGTAGTACATCAAAGGAGAAAGAGCTTATAATTACCTCAATAGAAAAATAAACATTATATGACAAAATTCAACATCCATTCAAAATAAAAGCTATTAGCAGAGTAGGAATAAAAGGATGCTTCCTTAATAAAATAAGAGATACTATAGTAGATATGGTAAACTGGCACACAGCATCTCTTCACCTTCCTGGTACCTTGGCCTTCAGCCTTTTTTTTTTTTAATCATAACCCACAGTAAGAAATGCATTTTACATATTCATCGTGTCATACTTCCCCACCTACAAATATATATGTATATATAAAATATCTATGAATCATAAAAATGTATATGTTTTATGCAATAATACTTAATCTTGCTAGGCATACTGATAACTTATGTTCTATTTCACTTTTTAAAATGCCATTTATAACTCAATAAGTGGATATCATGACTCGCTAATAGGTTGCAACCCATAGTTTGAAATCCACTGCTCTACTCTATCTTCTTATACTACAGAAGCTTTAAAGCTAAAATGTACATTTTCTGAATTTCTTGCGGATAAGTTTACCCCTTGCAGCCAGGTGCAGTTTGGTTTCCTTCAATCAGATACAAATGGAGCTTGGAAGGTAGAAGCAAGGTGGAGGCCATACTTTTGATGAGTGTGCTTTTTTCTGCTCAGATTCACAGTGCTGGAGCCATTTGGTTTCTCTGAGGCAGTATCAGCCAGAGATGTTGTCAGTTGGGCAATACTGATTAAAATCTTAACAAAATTTTTTAATAAACCTGGAATAATACTTCTGGTATTCAAATGGAAAAGCAAAGATCCAAAAATATTCAAGGCAATTCTGATAAAGAAGAACAAACAGAAGGGACTTGACTTTCTAGATATAAAAACTTATGAAGCTGTATTATTGGTCAGCAGTAGACAAATAGATCAATAGAACATAACAGATTTGTTAAAGATAGCATGACACATTAGAGGAAAAAGTGAACAATTATTGATACTAAATTTTCTCCCCATAATAAAAATAAATTCCAAATAGATTGAAGGCCTCAATGAAAAACAGCAAAACTTTAAAACTATTTGAAAATTATAGAATATTCTTATGACCTTGGAGGATGGATAGATTTATCAGACAAGAACTGAAAATCATAAATTATTTTTTAATTGATATATTTGACTTGATCTAAATTTAAAACTTGTTCCTGTATGACTGAACATGCTACAAAGTTAAAAGGAAAGCAGCCTGGGCGCAGTGGCTCATGCCTGTAATCCCAGCACTTTGGGAGACCAACGTGGGCAAATCACCTGAGGTCAGGAGTTTGAGACCAGACTGGCCAACATGGTGAAACCCCATCTCTACTAAAAATACAATAAAAAACGTTAGCCAGGTGTGGTGGCATGTACCTGTAATCCCAGCTACTCAAGAGGCTGTGGCCAGAGAATCGCTTCAACCCGGGAGGCGGAGGTTGCAGTGAGCCAAGATCACACTGCTGCACTATAGCCTGGGCAACAAAGCAAGACTCCATCTTAAAAAAAAAAAGAAAGCAATAGATTAGGGCAACATTTATAAGCAATAAGGATTAATATCCAGACTATATAAAGAGTTACTGCAAATCAGAGATAAAAGTAATAAAGTTTACAAAAACTGTGATTAGGCAATTCACAATTCACAGATGAAAAGATGCTCAACCTCACTACAGGATCAGGGAAATGCAAACTGAAACCACATGAAGATATCTTTAAAAATCCATTAGATTGGGAAAATAAGAGAATATCAAATGTTAAAGCTATGAAGAAAAAGGAATTTAGTGACATCCTGATAGAAGCATAAATTTATTCATCAACTAGGTTGTCATTAGCAAGTAAGGCTGAAAATGTACATAGTCTAGGATTCAGAAATTCTGCTTCTATGTATGTATCATGGAAGAGTGTTTTCAGAAAATTTTACTATAACCCACTGTAAAGAAAATGTTTTATACTGTGACACACAGTACACACACCTACATACATACCCACATGTGTGTGTGCATATATATAATTGAAATGGTGTTATAAAACAATACCTTCCCTTAATATATGCACTGCATTATATTTTCTGTTTTATTTCATTTCATAAGGAATACTAGTGAAGACATACAAAAATGATTTCACAGTTTTGAATGGATCAAAACATGCAGTTGGAAAAAGTGAAACATACTACCCTTAATATTTGCCTTGGTACTTGCCTGATATACATGTGTACAAGAGATTTTTACAGAATGTTCATTGCAGCATTGTTAGTTGTAATAAAACAATGGAGGTAAATACCTTCAGTAGGGAAATGTATGTATATAATTTCGTATGCATAGGATGAAGTAAAAACAGTTCTATGATTTAGGTGGTTGGATCTCAATAATGTTGAACAAAATGTTGGCAAATTTTTATTGGATCAAAGTCCTTTCATGTTTAAATTTTCCAGTGAATGATTGGAGTACTTGCTAATTAAAGGGATTTAAATGCTTTTCATGTCATACTTTAAAGTCAAGACTATTGACATTCTGTTACAAAAATATAGAAATCTCACTCTTATTCATCCCAGATGAAGAATTATCCCTCTTCCCTATGGAGAAAGTCTATAAACTTGCCCACCTGCAAGTCTCAATTTCTCTTGAAAAAGAGCTTTGCATTTGTGGAAACATTTAGACAACTTTTCAGCCAAGACTCTAGAGCTGTCTTATAAAGCTTAGAAAAGATTACATATTTATTGAAAAATGTGAAGGGCAGATGTAGCTAAATTAGTATTAAAAGAACTTCAGTCTAGACCCTGCAGAACAATTGATTTTGAATAGAATTGATTGATAGAGTTGCTTTGCTTCAAAATATAACTTTAAGAAATGGAATAAAATGATTGTGCATGAATGTAAAAGCACACAGTCAACTTGGAGGACTTTAATTAGTGAGTGATTTACCAGTATGTGTGCAGAGCTTCTAGAAACCATGGAAGATAAAGCATTATGCAAAAGGAAGCCATTAATAGAGTCTGTAAAGGTCAGCCTTGTGGAGCACGGCACCACAGGAGGAGTGGATCCAGAGAGACAGAGGCAAACAGAAGATATTCACTCACCACTGGGAAACCCTTAAAAATTGGTGAATATCTGTCACATCAGATGATTACAGCTTTAGAAGCATTCAAGCTAAGCGGTTCTTGGTGATGATAATACAACAGATTAATTTGCTTCCTGGAGTCACTTTTATAGATGCATGTCACCATATCAGTGTAAAAGAAGAAGGACTACAACATGCCTTACACTGTCTACAACTAGGGTGTGATTTGCCAAACAACTCCCTTTGCCCTCTGATGCTTTCAGTGGGTACTGAATGACCTGAGGACTACATCAAATACTACATCTCACCACACTCATGATTCTTTTTGAGGAAAACAAAGATCAACTATGATCAGCAGATGCCTTAAGGCCTCACACTTACACACACCCCCCCCCCATTTCCTTGATAATATAAAATAGCAAAACAGTGACCTGAAATAAATTGTAATAGCTATAATATGCCTGTCTCTGATGCAGCATAGTTAGATTGGAAAACTTAATTCCGAAGTTGACAGGGAAGAATATTGGCAAAGAGCAGCAATTTACTTTCAAATAATATTCTTTCCAAATTATTTGTTGTAATTAATTTTTCCATGATAGTTTCCTCTGAGTGGGTACTATAAAAAGGAAGAGCAAGAAGATGAAGAGTATTTTGCTTTTAAAGGAAGAATGGCAGCCAAAAAGACAAGTGGTTAGGAAATGCCAATCAAACCAACTTTTCTTTAAAGAATACTCCCAAAGGCCTTCTTAGTTTTCGTAAGTAATGGGGTCTTGCACTGGTTTTCTATTGATGCTATAACAAATTACCACAAACTTAGTGGCTTTGGACAAAATGAATTCATTTTATGACAGCTCTGAAAGTCAGACTACGAAATGAGTCCTAAGGGGCTTGAATGAAGATGTCAGAAGAGCTGGTTTCTGGATTCTTTTTTTGCAATAAAAGGTAACATCCACAGGTTCTGGAGATTTAAATATGGATAGCTTTGGGGAGGAACATTAATCAGCCTGTCACAGGTGTCATAAAGTGTGTGTCAAAAGATCCTAAGTAGACAAGACCTAGTGGAGTCATCAGTGTATGTTATTAATTTAATGAATAATTCAGTCATCACCTGGAGAAGCTAGACAGAAATCATGGGTAACAGCCCCAAATCTGCATTTATTGTTGATCTTTTCTGACTGTTTAAGCCTGAGGTCTCCCACTGAGACATTTTGTCACTTGTTGTTTGAAAGAATACACTGCTTACAAAATAATTTAAAACTCATAAGTGTTTTTGAGTTTCATTTGTTGCTGTATCTTAACAGTTTTTTAGCAGTTATCAAAATCAGTTAATCAGTTCTGTTATTACTTATACTTTTGTTATGTTCTCTGTAATCAACCTATATTTTTCCATTAAACTCTTTGTTTGGTTTGTTTTGAGACAGGGTCTCGCTCTGTTGCCCAGGCTGGAGTACAGTGGCACGATCCTGGCTCACTGCAACCTCCGCCTCCCAGGCTCAAGTGATCCTCCTGCCTCAACCTCCCAAGCAGCTGGGACTAAAGGCATGCGCCACCATGCAGGGCTAATTTTTTTTTGTAGAGATGAGGTTTTGCCATGTTGCCCAGGCTGGTCTTGAACTCCTGAGCTCAAGTGATGTGACAGCCTCAGCCTCCCAAAGTACTGAGATTACCGGTATAAGCCATTGCCCTCAGCCTTCCATTAAAGTCTTATTGTGTCATTTAATAAATGATGATGTCTTCCCTACTAGGCCATAAGCTCTACAAAAACAGGGTACATGTCTTTCTTTTTTCCAACCCATAGCTCTGGGCCCAATGTATCATGGGCATTCAGATATTCACCTCTCTTTCATATGAGCTCTATTGTTACATTGAACTCAAAGGCAAGCAAGGACCTTATCTTATTCATCTTAGTAACCCTAAAAACTAGCATGGCATCTGGGACACAGTAGTCACTACATTTCTGAATGAGTGGATGCCCAGACACAAGGCAATCACGATTAGTTTAACTAGTCTATTCAGTAATGTACTCAAAAGGGATACTCTTCCCCAAAATCAATTTGAGAAAAGGACTTTTGATTATTTATGTCTGAGAAAGCTGCTTATAGATACTAGAAAAACCTTCATTTCACCTTAACCTTCTCATTATCTAATCTCACAGTTTTGTTTAAAGTTGTAGTTAGGATGAGAATACATTCAAGAGAGAACTGATCCCTTTTTTGTAGGGTTAATGATGTCTACCTTGAGAAAGGAGGTAGACAAAGAAAGATTAATTATTAAATAATAATCTTGTCCATGTACCTATAGACTTATTACCATAGTACCATTCAGTCTACTGATTTGTAGAATGAATGAATTTGGTGATTTTTAAAAATTGAGATATTTCCCTGTCTCAACAGAGAGGCAGTCTATCCTATGATGGTATTCTTTGGACGAATTTTTGACATAGTCATCAATATTGTAATAGTCAGGTCTTTTAAAATAATTATCTGATGGAAATGCCATATAAAAGGTTGAGAAATGATATCTATTTGGTTCTGGGCATTTGAGGATCATCAAACACATTAAGAAAAAAATCATTAGGTGTTTGATCAATGTTTAGGTTTTTCTGTTTGCTAGATAAGTCAGAAGGTGGCTCTCATATGTTGACTAAATATAGGTCACCTTTGTCAGCGGAATGCTTTGCTAGAGGAATGAATAAATAGCTGAAAACAACAGAGAGTAAAGCCTAAGGGGAAAGTTTGACAGGCTGGTTGTTTTTATGTATTCATCCTGCCACATCCTCGAAAAAGGTATTTATTGTTAAGTAGGTTCAAAAACATCTTCAAGACCAGAAAATGCCTTCAGACGCCACTGGGCTGTTGAACTCCTTAGTTATTGATTCACTAATGTCATCATGAAAGAATTTATGATCTTCCCAATCCAGTCCACTAGGAGAGGGAAGGCCTTGATAAGGATTTAGATGATAAGGAGAAGAATTGCCAAGATTGAAGACCCAGAGCAGCAGCAAAGAATTTTGGAAAAGAAATTTCACCAAAGAGTAAAGTTAGTGTTATTTTGGTTATGTGGAATATTAGAGTGAATTAAGTAGAGGAATAAAATCACTAATAAAATTGGTTAGCAAAGGCGTCATAAAATCACACCATTGAGAAACAGAGTGCTAACCTAGACTTTGTATATCTTCAGTTTCCTTTCAAGCATTTCAAACCTCCCCAAATAGCTTCAAGTTTATCCTTAGGTAGATGTGTACAAAAGATTTCTTCAACTACTTTCTAGTATTCAAGATATTATTTCAGGGAAAAATCACATTTATTTATTCATTAGATATTTTGGTAAGTATTCTAGGTGCTGGATTAAAAGAGAGAAATGGCTCACGCCTGTAATCCTAGCACTTTGGGAGGCCGAGATGGGCGGATCACTTGAGATCAGAAGTTTGAGACCAGCCTGGCCAATGTGTTGAAACCCTGTCTCTACTAAAAATACAAAAATTAGCCGGAAATCACCTGAACCCGGGAGGTGGAGGTTGCAGTGAGCCGAGATTGTGTCACTGCACTCTAGCTTGGGCGACAGAGTGAAACTCTTTCTTAAAAAAATGTTAAAAAAATAAAATAGATAATATGTCTTATTTTTCCTCAGGCTCTGTTTAATGGTGGTGATGATGACATGATGGTCATCACTACCATCCATTGAGTACATGCACCAAGTCATCATGTTAAACGCATTCCATGGTTATTATGTCATTTAATTCTCACAACTCTATTAGGTGGTTTTATAATCCCTACTTTATTAATGAGAACAATGAAGCTAAGAGACATTACATAACTTTCTCAAGGTCACAGTAAGTGGCAGTGCTAGGTCTAGACCCTATCTTTCATGTGTTAAAGCCTAGCACTTAACTGCCCCTTCTGCCCTGCTTCCTGTGAAAGAGTTAATTCAAGAGAAAAAG
The DNA here is from genome assembly GCF_029281585.2 of Gorilla gorilla gorilla. NCBI lineage: Eukaryota > Metazoa > Chordata > Mammalia > Primates > Hominidae > Gorilla > Gorilla gorilla. Next base: position 120,477,323 of record NC_073224.2, read on the forward strand.
TGTCACTTATTTTTCAAAGATAATTAGAAATTGTTCCAACCCCTCCCTAGTTTTCAGGACAAGAATGCAAGTTGAGAACAGACACTGGTAGAATCCTTATGAAGCCAAGGCTTAGACATTTTGATTAGGCTCCTTCTGGACGAAGGCCTTTTAAAGAAGGATTCTAATTAGTTAAGGATTCTCCCTGTATTTTATAAACATTTGAGATTTTTTTTCTCCAGAATTAGTGGAGGAATATATTTGCCAGTCAATAATATGAATTGAGAAGGTTGTCAAGATTCATTAATGGGCTGAATCCAGTTAAGATCTCATAGAGAAGATGGCAAAATTCTTCTCCGTATCTCTAGGGTGCCATTTGAGATCACTTTATTTGCTTTGGGGAAAGTATTACCCTAACATTCTGCCAAGTACATTCAAGAAATATTCACTGAGGGCCTCCTGTGTCTCAGGCACCATAGTAGGCTTGGTGCTGTCGAAGATCAGTGAGCTGGGTTCCTCAAGCCTGAGCCTTTGCAGAGTCTGACCTGAATAGGATATAGGGAATAGGAAGTAGGAGGGACTGAGGGAGGGATTTGAAGTATCTCAAAGGTAAAAGCCTTAGTGAAATTAGAGGGAACCTCAGATATCCAAGTTTTGGAAACTAGCTAGTAACAGAAAATAATTTCTTTTAAGGAAGAATTTCTTAAGAAATGATATCTCAGGCTGGGATTTCTGCTAGAGTTTCATGGAAATCCAAGTCACAACTTCTAAATTATTCTTCACCCCATGCTTTAATTATGTCACTAGCTAAAACCTGTTATCTGAGAGTAGGCTTGCTGCTGTCGGGAAAGGGATGCATATACATATCCTCTTACCTGGCACGCAGTAGGCCCATTATCAGATCAGCCACGTTTCAAAGCCCAGAGTAAACAAACAGGGCTTCCCAATCACCACCAATTTTTCTTTTGCATTTTCCTCATTAAATTTATTTGATGCTTAATAACTTTTAGCTTTGAAATAGTTCAAAATATTCCCCAAATATATTGTAAGTACTCTTTGAAGTTTTCATAATCAATATCATGTAAATTTAGTTTTAGAATCAGAAACATTCTCATTTTCCTCATATGTAACATGAAATGTTAATAATACCATCTTTATTATAACTGCTGTGATGATTACTAAGTGACATGTATGTAAAATGCCAACTGCTATGTAATAGGGCTTCAATAAATTATACCCCTTAGGAACTGTCAAAGATTTTAAAATAAGAATTTAATGCACATTTATGTATTTGGAAAAAGCGTAGCATTTATGTATTTGTAAATAGCAACGAGAGAGGTCCCTTTTATTTTAAAAAAATTTTTTTAAAGTGTTGTTTTTTTAAGGGACATCTCATATTGCTATACTTTTTCCAAAAAATGAAATCGACATGAAATGTTTCAAGAAAACATTTTCACTTGATCCACTTCATTTGCCAACTAATAACTGAAGAAATGTGACTTTTGTAAGATTATTTCTCTTGTTATTGTCCTTGAAGATCTTTCGATCTTTCATTTCCTATAGAGGAATGCCTGTAATCTGCCTTCTCCTCCCACTTTTCTGAAGAATACCTGGAGCAAAATTGGGGAGGAGGCCATAGCCTCCTTGTGGGAGGAATTGGAGGGACTACATGAAAAAACAACTTTCTGACCCTAAACGAAAGACCTTCTCTCTTCTGTTTTTGGAATCGTTTTGGAGGGGTGAGTATGGGAGAAAGGTAACTGGGGACTCATGTGTGTGTGTGTGTGTGTGTGTGTGTGTGTGTCTGTCTGTCTGTCTGTCTGTCTGTGTATTCCATCTAGAGCTCTACAGGGGAACCTAGGAGAGAAACCAGGAGCGCTGGCTGCACCATTCTCTAGGGAGAGAAGGATTCTGTGGATTCTGGCTAAGGGTGCCTTCAGGGAAAGAGTGCGATCTGTCCAGAGTGACATTTGTGTTTAAATTATGGAAACCTAAGGAAGACTTAGGTGAATGAACAGAAAGCAAATTGAATTGCACATTATATACACCACCCTTTAGGTGGATGGGAAAGTCTCATTGTTTTAAGGACAAATAAATTTTACCAGACTCAGTTCTACCTAGTTGTTCACATAAAGATTCTATCCTTTGCCCTCTTTCCTTCCTACTTTATATATTCTCCCTGAGCAACTTTAATGCTATCTGCTCTGAATATTGAGCTTTATTGTTTGTATATTATTTATTTTTATTATAAAAATAATACTGCATCAGTTGTAAAAAAAAAAAAAAGACAATACAAGAAAGACTAACATGGAAAAGAAAACTTAAATGCAATTCTGCCACCCCGCGATAACCACGCCTAACCTTTTCACCATCTGTGGGTAATGTTTTGTGACCTGCTTTTTTCCCATTTGTTGATATGTCACAAATATTTTCCTGATATTATTATTTTTCCTTATTATTTTAAAGGCTGCAAAGCCTTGTATTATATGGCTGTATAATAATGTATTTACCCAATGTTTACTTATTGGATATTTAGTTTGTGTCCAATTATCCCTCTTGTAAATCAGGCATACAGGGAGTTAGCGTACTTCCCATGTTTCCTTCAGTTAAATTTTAAGATACAGATTCATGGAGTCAATGAGCATGATTTTGACAATTTTAATGAAAATATTCATATCAGTTTAGACTGTCATTGCTAATATATAGGACCAGATTCCCCACAGTGTCCTTTTCCTTATCTTTGCCAAATCATCAAAATATGGGGGGGTGAGAGGGTTGAACGAAAGGGATATCTCATTATTAGGGCTTCATTTGCATGTTTTTGGTAACTAGAGATGTAATAGTTTTATGCTTGTTAGCCATTTGTATTTCTTCTTTTGTGAATTGCCTTTTCAGATTCTCTGCCTCATCCTGTTACAAAATTATGTTTTCTAATCTTGAAGTTTAAAGTTTTTACTTAGCTAACGTTTTCAGTACCTTCAACATAAGTTCCTCATGTACACAAGTGGAGATAAACGTTCACTTCCTTTTACTTCTGGTTTCTTTTATGATTTGTTTTTATATTTAACTTCTTAATTTACATGGAATTTATTTTGGTGTGTGGAATGACATAGGGGCCTGGCTTTACTTTTTTCCTACCAGCAGAGCATTTTCCTTTCCACCATTTGCTTCATCATTTATCTTGTCCCCACCAATTAAAAATGCCATCTTTATCTCAGAACCTTAAGGATCCAGGGATGGCCATGATTGTTTAGGCAGAAGGGGAGTGGTTGGAAGGAAATGAGGCAATAAGGAGACTTCAACTTTATGAGTAGCATTTTATGTTTTACTTAAAAAAAAAGATCAACAGCAAAAACGACAAATGTTTTCATTGTGAAATCTGGCCATATGAGCCCAGGAGTATTTTCTTTTCCTTCCTTCCTTCTTTCCTTCCTTTTTTCCTTCCTTCCTTCCCTCCTTCCTTCCCTTTTACTTTTTCTTCTCTTCTCTTCCCTTTTGTTTTCCTTCCTTCCTTTCTTTCTCTTTCCCTTTCTTTCTTTCTTTCCTTCCTTCCTTTCTTTCTTTCTTTCTCTCTCTCTCTCTCTCTGTCTTTCCTTCCTTCTTTCCTTCCTTCTTTCTTTCGCTCTCTCTTTCTCTCTTTCTTTCTCAGGGTTTCCCTCTGATAGCTTACTGCAACCTCAAACTCTCTGGACTCAGGTGATCCTTCTACCTCAGCCTGCCAAGCAGCTAGGTACACAGGCACACACCACCACACCCAGCTAATTTTTGTATATCTTATAGAGATGAGGTTTCGTCATGTTGCCCAGGCTGGTCTTGAACTGCTGGGCTCAAGCAACCCGCCTGCCTTGGCCTTCCGAAGTGCTGGGATTCCAGGCGTGAGCCACCCAGGAGTATTTTCTGTGTTTCTCTGGTGCTCTATAAAAATATATATACATACATGGGAACTGTATTCCCTGGGAGCTTAAAAGAATCACCAGTCAAATGAGCCCAGAATCTTCTAAAGAGGCAATGCTTTAACAATTTTATAATTTCTTCTATAGTGGTTTCCCTTAAAATATTCTTATTTCTTTTGAGTCAATTTTCCTAATTAACTTTCTTCTGTGATATCATTCACTTTATTCTGATTTTAAATAGATTGACATCCACCATTCTATGTTCTGACTCTGAATTTGACTACTCTAAATACCTAATGTAAGTGAAATCATACAATATTTGTCCTTTTGTGACTGGCTGATTTCACTTGTATAATGTCTTTCAAGTTTCACTCATATTATAGCATATGTTAGAATTTCCTTCCTTTTTAAGGCTACATAATGTTTCATTATATGTATGTATCACATTTTATTTCTTCACTCATCTTCAACAGACATGGTCACTCCCACCTTTTGGATATTGTGAATAATGCTGCTATAAACATGGGTGTACAGATATCTAGGTGGAATTGCTGGATCATATGATAATTATGTTTAAATATTTTTGAGGAATTACCATACCAGTTTCCACAGTGGCACCACCATTTTACATTCCTCCTAGTAGTGCACAAGTGTTCAAATTTTCCCACATCTTCCCCAACAGTTGTTAGTTTCCAATTTTTTAATTATAGCCATCCTAACAGGTGTGAAGTGATATCTCATTGTGGTTTTGATTTGCATTTCCCTAATGATTAGTGATGTTGAGCATCTTTTCATATGCTTATTGCCTATTTATAGATCTTCTTTAGAAACATGTCTATTCAAGTCCTTTCCCCATTTTTTAATTGGCGAGTTGTAGAGTTCTTTATATATTTTGTATTTTAATGCCCTATCAGTTATATGATTTGCAAATGTTTTCTCCCATTCTGTAGATTGTCTTTTCACTTTCTTGATAATGTCGTTTGATGCACAAGTTTTTAATTTTGATGTAGTCCGGTTTATCTATTTTGACTTTTGTTGCCTGTGCTTTTGATGTCATATCCAAGAAATCATTGCCAAATCCAGTGTCATGAAGCTTTGCCCCTATGTTTTCTGCTAAGAGTTCTGTGGTGTTAGTACATATGTTTAAGTCATTCTTTCATTTTGAATTAATTTTTGTAGATGGTGTAGGGGTCCAACTTCATTCTTTTACATGTGGAAATCCAGTTGTCCCATCATGAATTTGAGTAAAATTTGGAGGATGGGTATGTAGTTATATGCTTTCTGAATTCTTATAGCTGATAATATTTTTTCTGTTTTCACAAATGCAAAAGACCATTTTTTCCCAAAATGTTGTCAACTTGCTTAATTGTAAGCTATCATTTATTGCCACAGAGAAGACTGAGGCCAGCCCAATTTTTGTTCTTTTTTAGGTTATTTATTTTTCTCCATCCTACATATTTGTAAAATTCTTTGCTTATCATTTGAATGTTAAAGAATTGCTTGGACATGTCTAACTAATATTGTCTCTTCATTTATGTTGTACGGAACATGTAAGTCATCATTCAGTGGATTCAGGTCTTTTTTCACTGAAAAAAGCTTTCTTCTGTTACTTATTTAAATAAGTATTGATTCTGCTCTGTTTGTTGCAACAATTTTCTCTGCTAGGTCTCCATCTGATGTTCTTCATATTCATCATCTCATAATTGTAATATTTTTGTTCTTTTCTTTTACATTAGCGGAGGTTTCTCAAGTGTGTCTTCCACATGATTTTAGTAATATAGATTCTTCTTCTGTTTTTAGTTCTGCTTTAAATTCATTTTGATTATTTTTACTTTCCTTACACTCCTTTAGTTCAGTTCAGCCAAGTTTCTCTTTGTTGCCTTAGAACATTATCATTCACCTTTTATTTAATCAGTTCCATGTTTTCTTGACTTTGATACACACCATGAAGTGGAAGCTACCTAAATCTTAGAGTGAATCTTTCATAAGTATCCTCATGCTCCACCTTTTGAATGAGGTTTTTTCCACCATGTTTTTAGGGTATATAATATTTTCATAATTTCATGTTAATTGTTAACTGATTTGTGAACCAAAGTGACAAATCCAACCCTAATGCTTCCAAGAAAATTTGTTGGATTCTTGTTGAAACCCCTCACCTGGAATACTAGAATCTTATTCCCTGGATTTTAACTTTGGTAGATTGTTGATAAAAGTTTACCTGACTAATTCAATGTCCCAGGACTTGAAGGGAGTGGGTGCAGAGCTGAGGCTGCAGGTTGTGTCAGCAGGGGAACTTCATCTCCTTCAGGCTTGAAGAAGCTTCTGAACCAGGCTCTGGTTTGCAGCACATAATTTTCTATTTGGCCTGGCTGCCATACCAATGGTTGATGTGACTACATTTAGGTTCTTACTAATTTATTCTCCCCGGTTCTAGAAGGATCACTGTCTGTCTGGGCTTTCTCTCGTCTAGGAATTTCCAGTGCAACAACTTCTGAGGCTGGTGGCCACCAACTATGAACTGTGAATTGAGAGAGGTGAAATGCCTCTCCTCTGGCTGGATCCTACCCTCTCTTTCCAAATTAGGGAATATTAATGGGTTTTGGCAGAACCCATATCTACTTACTGTAAAACATATCCCATCTTCACTTTATCATTATGGATAACTGGCTCTCAGTCTTCCAATTTGTATTCACTTGCCATTTGTGACATAAGGATAGTATGGCACCTTTGGTCCAATGTGAATAGAAAACAGAAACATCTACTGAGTGGATCATATGAATTTTTGTCATCTAGGCTGGGATGCAGTGGTGCAATCATAGCTCACTGCAGCCTCGAACTCCTGGGCTTAAATGATCTCTCTGCCTCAGCCTCCTGAGTAGCTGAGACTACGAGCATGTACCACCATAACCAGCTATTTTTAAAAATTTTTTTTGTAGACATGGTCTCTTTCTTGTGCAGTCCTATCTTGATCTCCTGGCCTCAAGCAATCCTACCACCTTGGCCTCCCAAAGTGCAGGGATTACAGGCATGAGCCATTGCACCTGGCTGGTTTTGTTCTTTTCTTAGTTGTTTTTTTTTCACTCCAATAGCTTTTGGGGTACAAGTGGTTTTTGGTTACATGGATGAATTATATAGTGATGAATTCTGAAATTTTAGTACACCTGTCACCAGAGTAGTGTACATTGTACTCTGGTATGGAGTTTTTAAATCCCACACCCCTATCCCACTGTCCCCCTTCGGAGTCTCCAAAGTCCATTATTTCAGACATACGGACTCCTGACTGTATGTCTTTGTGTATTCATAGCTTAGCTCCCACTTGTAAGTGAGAACATATGGTATTTGGTTTTCCATTCCTGAGTTACTTCACTTAGAATAATGGCCTCCAGCTCCATCCAAATTGCTGCAAAAGACATTATTTGCCCCTTTTTATGGCAGAGTAGTATTCCGTGGTGTATATGTAATACATTTTCGGGTTTTTTTTCTTTGTTTTTTGTTTCTTTTTTTTAGATGGAGCCTTGCTCTGTCACCCAGGCTGGAGTGCAGTGGTGTGTTCTTGGCTTACTGCAACCTCCACCTCCTGGGTTCACACCATTCTCCTGCCTCAGCCTTTCAAGTAGCTGGGACTACAGTGTGTGCCACCATGCCCGGCTAATTTTTTGTATTTTTAGTAGAGATGGGGTTTCACCGTGTTATCCAGGATGATCTCGATCTCCTGACCTCGTGATCTGCCCACCTCAGCCTTCCAAAGTGCTCTGTTTAAAGGTGTGAGCCACCGCGCCTGGCCTATACTACATTTTCTTCATCCCCTCATTGGTGTTGGTGCACTTAAGTTGGTTCCCTGTCTTTGCAATTGTGAATTGTGCTGCAATAAACATACATGTGCATGTGTCATTTTCATATAATGACTTCTTTTCCTTTGAGTGGATCTAGTTCAATTGCTGGATTGAATGGTAGATCTACTTTTAGTTCTTTATGGAATCTTCATACTGCTTTTCATAGAGGTTATACAAATTTACATTCCTACCAGCAGTGTGTAAGCATTCTCCTTTCACCCACATCCACACCAACATCTGTTGTTTTTTGACTTTTTAATAATGGCTATTCTTGCAGGAGTAAGGTGGTATCTCATTGCAGTTTTATTTTGCATTTCTCTGGTGATTAGTGATGTTGAGCTTTTTTTTTTTTCACATTTTTCTTCCCCATTTGTGTATCTTCTCTTGAGAAATGTCTATTCATGTCATTTGCACACTTGCAAATGGGTTATTTTTTTTTCTTGATGATTTGAGTTTCTTATAGATTCTGGATAATAGTCCTTTGTTGGATGCATAGTTTGTAAATATTTTCTCCCATTTTGTGGGTTGTCTGTTTACTCTGATGATTATTTCTTTTGCTATGCAGAAACTTTTTAGTTTAATCAGGTACCATTTATTTATTTTTATTTTTGTTCCATTTTCTTTTGGGGTGTTAGTCATGAATCTTTGCCTAGGCCATTGGCCAGAAGACTTTTTCCAAAGTTATCTTCTAGACTTTTCATGATTTCAGGTCTTAAAATTTTTGATCCATCTTAAGTAGATTTTTGTATAGGGTGAGATAGAAATCTAGTTTCATTCTTCAGCAGGCGGCTAGCCAGTTTTCCCAGCACCATGTATTAAATAGGGTGTTCCTTCCCCAATTTATGTTTTTGTATGCTTTGCTGAAGATTAGTTGGTTGTAAGTATTTGGCTTTCTTTCTGCATTCTCTATTCTGTTCCATTGGTCTGTGTGCCTACTTTTATACCAGTGCTATGCTGTTTTGGTAACTATAGCCTTGTGGTATAACTTGAAGTCCAGCAATGTGATGCCTCCAGATGTTTGTTTGGTTTTGTTTTGTGTGTGTTTTTTTTGTTTGTTTTGCTTAGGATTCTTTTTGGCTACTTGAGCTCTTTTTTGGCTCCATATGAATTTTAGGATTTTTTTTCTAGTTCTGTGAAAACAATGTGAGTATTTTGATGGGAATTGCATTGAATCTGTATATTGCTTTCGGCAGTATGGTCATTTTCACAATATTGATTCTTCCAATCCATGAGTATGGGATGTGTTTTCATTTGTTTGTGTCATCTATGATTTCTTTCAGTGGTGTTTTGTAGTTCTCCTTGTTGCGGTCTTCCACCTCTTTGGTTAAATATATTCCTAGACATTTTATTTTATTTTGCAGCTGTTGTAAAAGGGATTAAGTTTTTTATTTGATTCTCAGCTTGGTTTTTGTTGGTGTATAGCAGTGTTACTGATTTGTGTACCTTGATTTTGTAACCTAAAACTTTACTGAATTCATTTATCAAATCTAGAAGTCTTTGGTGGAGTCTTTAGGGGTTTCCAGGCATATAATCATATCATCAGTGAACAGTAAAAATTTGACTTCCTCTTTTCCATTATGGATGCCCTTTCTTTCTCTTGCCTGATTATTCTGGCTAGGACTTCCAGTACTATGTTGGATAGAAGGGGTGAAAGTGGGCATCCTCATCTTGTTCCAGTTCTCACAGGGAATGCTTTCAACTTTTCCCCACTCAGTATGATGTGGGCTGTGGGTTTGTCATACATGGCTTTTATTAATTTGAGTCCCTTCTATGCCTAGTGTGTTGAGACTTTTTATAATAAAGGGATGCTGGATTTTATTGAATGCTTTTTCTGCATCCTTTGAGATGATCATATGGTTTTTGTTTTTATTTCTGTTTATGTGATGTATCACATTTATTGACTTGTGTATGTTAAACCATCCCTGGGATGAAACCATTCCTGCATCCTTGGTATGAAACCCACTTAATCATGGTGTATTATCCTTTTTAACGTGTTGTTGGATTTGGTTAGCTAGTATTTGGTTGAGAATTTTTGCATCTATGTTCATCAGGAATTGGTCTGTAGTTTTTTTGGTTGTTGTTGTTGTTGTTACGTAACTTCCTGGTTTTGGTATCAGCATGATACTGGCTTCATAGAATGATTTAGGGAGGGTTCCCTCTTTCTTAGTCTTTAGGAGTAATTTAAATAGGATTGGTACCAATTCTTCTTTGAATGTCTAGTAGAATTCAGCTATAAATCTATTTAGTCTGGACTTTTTTTTTCTTTTTTTTTTTAGTTGGAAAATTTTTTTATTATTACTAATTTAATCTCACTGCTTGTTGTCTGTTTGGGGTTTCTATTTTTTCCTGATTTAATCTAAGAGAATTGTATGTTTTCAGGAATGAATCCATTTCCTCTGGGTTTTCTAGTTTGTGTGCATAGAGGGGTTCATAGTGCTCTCAGATGATCTTTTGTGTTTCTGTGGTGTCAGTTGTAATCCAGTTTCATTTCTAATTGAGCTTATTTGAACCTTCACTCTTCTTGGTTAATCTAGCTAATGTTCTATCAATTTTGTTCATCTTTTCGAAGAACCACTTTTTGTTTCATTGATCTTTTGTATTTTGTGTTTCAATTTCATTTAGTTCTGCTCTGATCTTTGCTATTTCTTTTCTTCTGCTAGCTTTGGGTTCAGTTTGTTCTTATTTCTCTAGTTCCTTGAGGTGTGACATTAGATTGTCAATTTTTGATGTTTCAGACTTTTTTATGTTGGCATTTAGCACTATAAACTTTCCTGTTAGCACTACTTTTGCTGTAGTCCAGAGGTTTTGATAACTTGTGTCACTATTATCATTCATTTCAAAGAATGTTTTCATTTCTGTCTCATTTCATTGTTAATCTAAACATCATTCAGGAGCAAATTATTTAATTTTCATGTATTTGTATAGTTTTGGGGTTTCCTTTTAGAGTTCACTTCTAGTTTTATTCCACTGTGTTCTGAGAAGACACTTGATATGATTTCAATTTTTAAAAATTTATTGAGACTTGTGGCCTATCTTGGAGAATGTCTCATGTGCTGGTGAGAAGAGTGTATATTCTGTAGTTCTTGGGCAGAATGTTCTGGAAATATCTTAGGTCTATTTGTCCTAGCATGTAGTCTAAGCCCATCGTTTCTTTGTTGACTTTCTGTCTCAATGATCTGTGTAGTGCTTGCCAGTGGAGTATAGAAGTCCCCCTCTATTATTTTGTTGCTATCTAACTCATTTATTAGGTCTACTAGTAATTGGTTTATGAATCTGGGAGCTCAAGGGTTGGGTGCATATATATTTAGGTTTGTACTATCTTCTTGCTGGATTGATCCTTTTATCATTATATAATGACCTTCTTTTCTTTTCTTTTCTTTTTACTGTTGTTGCTTTAAAGTCTATTTTATTTAATATAAGAATAGCTACTCTTCCTCACTTTTAGTTTCCATTTGCATGGGATATCATTTTCCACACCTTTACCTTGAGTTCATAGGCATCCTTACATGTTAGATAAGTCTCTTGAAGACAGCAGATATTTGGTTTGTGATTCTTTATCCATTCTGTCAATCTGTATCTTTTAAGTGAAGTATGTAGGCCATTTATGTTCAATATTAATATTGAGACATAAGGTACTATTCAATTCATCATGTTAGTTGTTACCTACTTTGGTTTTTTTTCTTTTTGCATTATGTTATTGTTTTATAGGCCCTGTGAATTTTATGTTTTCAAGAGGTTCTACTTTTGTGCATATCAAACTTTTGCTCCAAGATTTAGAACTCCTTTTATCATTTCTTTATAGGGCTGGTCAGGTAGTAACAAATTCCCTTAGCATTTGTTTATCTGAAAATGACTTCATTTTGCCTTCATTTATGAACTTAGTTTTGCTGGATGCAAAATTGTTGGCTGAGTTATTCTATTTAAGGTGGCCAAAGATAGGACCTCAATCTCTTCTGCCTTGAAAGGTTTCTGCCGAGAAGTATGCTGTTAGCCTGATGGGTTTCCCTTTATAGGTTACCTAATGCTTTTGTCTCATTGATCTTAGAATTCTTTCCTTCATGTTGAGTTTAGATAGCCTGATGACTATATGTCTTTGTAATGATCTTTTACAGTGAATCTCCTAGAAGTTCCTTGAGCTACTTGTATTTGGATATCTAAATCTCTAGCAAGGCCAGGGAAGTTTTCCTCAGTTACTCCCTCAAATAAGTTTTCCAGACTTTTTTGCTTTCTCTTCTCCCTCAGGAACACCAATTATTCTTAGGTTTAAGTGTTTTACATAATCCCATATTTTTTGGAGACTGTTCATTTATGTTGATTCTTTTTTCTTTTCTTTCTTTTTTTTTTGTCTAGTTGGATTAATTTGGAAGCCTTGTTTTCGAGCTCTGAAATTCTTTCTTCTGCTTGTTCTAGTCTATTGTTGAAATGTTCCACTGCATTTTGTAATTCCCTAAGTGCATCTTTCATTTCCAGAAGTTCTGACTATTTTTTATGATATCTATCTCTTTAGAAATTTTTCATTCATATCCTGAATTGTTTTTTAAATTTCTTTATGTTGGTTTTCACATTTCTCTGGTATCTCCTTGAGTAGCTTAATAATCAATTTTTTGAATTATTTATCTGATATTTCAAAGATTTCATCTCGGTTTAGATCCATTGCTAGAGGGCTAGTGTGATCTTTTGGGGGTGTTATAGAACCGTGTTATGTCATATTACTAGAATTATTTTTCTGGTTCCTTCTCATTTAGGTAGGCTATTTCTAATAATTATTTTTGAGTTTAATTTTGATTTGACTTTTTTAAAATTTGTTTTTTCCCCTTAAGGATGTAACTTTAATGCTTATAGTTTATTATAGCCTAAATCAGCTCTTGGTGCTTTTGGGGTGAAGACTCTGTATGAGTTCCTTGGCTACAGAGAGTCTTTGTTCCTTGGTTATGGAGAGTCTTCCTTAGATGCTGATTGTAGTAGCAATGTGATCAGTGTGTGAGCAAGTTCACTATCTCCTATCACACTGGAATGGCAGAGGTCACTTGAAGCTTATCTCATTCCCCTGTGGTGTGTACTTTCTTATTTATTTATTTTTCTCCCAGTGTTTTACTTACTGGGTTGAACAGTTCAGTTTATGCCAATAGGGGAGGTGTCCATGGATAAAAGCTAGCTGTAGTTAAAGCAGGTGGGTAAATTCAATGGTGGGCAGAAGTCCCAGCCTTGACAGAGATAGCTGGGGGAGCTCTCAGTGAAACAAACTGAAGTCTTATCATAAGGAAGGACTGGATCTACCTCAGCTCCCCTACTAGGCCAGCAGGAACGCCATCCCACACCCAGACACACACCTGACCCAGTGTTTCAACTATTCAGATCAGACAGACACCTTTTTGCATATGCAGGAACGTTGATGTTTCAAGTAGAGAAGAATTGTGACTCTACCTCTCATGTAAACCTGTACTTGGAGGATACTCCTCCTGTGGGGATGCAGTTACTCTGAAGTATTCCAGAAAGGCTGCCTCTAGGTGCACACACCAGTCTCCTCTGGGAAAAGCCCCAGCTGTGTCTGCAGTGGTGGATGAGGGGGAAAAGAAGTTTCCTTCTCCAAGATCCTTAATGAGCACCAGGGCTGCCTGAGTGTTGGGGTAGACTTTCAGGCTTTCCCTGTTAAACCCAGCGCTGCAACTGTGCTTCTACTGAAAGAAACATCCCAGAAGCAGAAAGATCTGGGACTTAAGTCCTGCCATCCAGGTTATTTTGTCCCATGGGGTATTTCCTTGATGTGGTGCCCTCTCCCTTCCCCTAGGTGTGGGAGTCCCTGAGAACCAGATTACTGTAAATGTTGTTGCTCTTCTAGGTCCAGCCACCCAGTGGGGCTGCCACATTCCAGGCTGGTGCTGGGGAATGTCCGCAAGGGACCCAGAGATGTGACCTGTCCTCAAGTCTCCCAGCAGCAGATACCAGCATCAGCTCTGTTGGGGGTGGCAGGGGAGTGACATAGACTCTGCGAGATTCTTTTGTTATAGATAGCCTTGATGTGTTGGCTTTCTCAAATGCCAGTTGTAGATGTGATGAACTGGTTATATGGACAGACTCAGGACTTTCTGGTTAGCCAGGGTGGGGCAGGCAAAGGTGATAGCTGAGGTCACACACAAGTTTTCTGCCTCCTGGGTGCTGTGTTGTTATACCTGGAGATACTATAATGGATTGCATTGGTTGGCTTCCAGCCAAGAGGTGGCACTTGCAAAACAGCACCAACTATGGTAGTAGTGGTGAGATTTGTGCTTGCCTTATGTTACCCAAGGACATAAGAGTACCCCAGGAAGGTACTCTGGTTTCTCAGGCAATGGGTGGGGTCATAGAGCTCTCAAAAGTTAGTTTTCTTTGTGTTAAGCTACCAGAGTGTGTGGAGGGCCAAAGCCAGGTTGGGGCTGGGTCAGTCAGGTTCATGCTCTGTGACAAGCAGTGGTTCCTGTTGGAGTTGGGGGGAGGTTCTCTGGCCGCTGGGGTAATGTTCCAAGAGCCTAGCTGCTTCTGCTGCGCAGAAGAGTTTGCACAGGGAGTTGGGAGTAGCAGGTGTCAGTAAGCCCTACCATGCTCCTACACACTTGGCAAGGCAAGTCTCACACCCGCAGTTTTCCACTAGTAGCAGTGAGCTAAGTTCCAGGTTGTCTATGCTCAGAACTCACAACTACCCCAGGCCATAAACTTTCCCCCACAGAGATAGCAACCAAAGCTTTCAGACCACACCCCTCCTAGACACTCAGCTCCTACACTTGTGGCTGCAGCACACTTCCCACTTACTCCCTGGTTTTGGCCAAGGGAGTTATTCTCTACTCAAGATTATGTCATGAAATTCAGTTGGGAGTTTCTTTTAACCTGCAACCACTGCCTGAGTTAGTTAGTTGGGAGACTTCTATGAAGTCCCCTGTGAGGCAGAATAAGGAATGGCTTCTCTTGGTTAGTGCTGGAGACTGGGAACACATGCAAGGTACTTCTCACTGCCACTTCTACTTTTATATTCTTTACCACTCACTAAACCAGTTCCAGCACTGGGCAGGGTTAAGGCTTTCCCTTGTGAGCTGTATTTCCAGGTTCCCTTGTGGGGCTGTGTATCACTCTCTCACTCTCTGGGGACTTAACAGTTTTTTGCCTGGCTTAGAATGTAGGCTGCAGCCTCCTCCTTTCAAAGGATCTGTGGATTTCAGTTTTCCTGTTTAGTGCCTGTGTTGCTTCTTGGAAAAAAAGTTCACAATGTAAATATCTACACACGATTTTGTCTTTCTGAGTCAGGGAAGCATGCACACATTGCCTCCATTCCTTCATCTTGGAAAAACAGCAACAACAACAACAAGAAAATGGTTTTGTTGTTTATTTTATTCTTCTGCTATTGTTTTTTAATCATTTGGTAGAATTCCCATGTGAAGCCATCTGATCCTGAACTTTTCTTTCTAGAAAGTTTTTTTTTTTGATTACTAATTCAATCTCTTTAATCGTTATAGGTCTATTCTTGTTGAGCCAATTTTGATAGCTTTTATCTTTCTAGAAATTGGTCCATTTGATTTAGGCTGTCTAACTTGTTGATATACAGTTATTCACAGTATTCCCTTAGAATACTTTGTATTTCTATAATATCAATAGTGATGCCCCCTCTTTCATTTTTTAATTTTTGTATCTTGAGTCTTCTCCCTTTTCTTCTTGGTCATTCTAGCTAAAGGTTTGTTGATTTTATTGATCTTTTTAAAATAACCAACCTGGTTTACTCTTCTTTTTCTAGTTTTTTTTCAAGTGGAATAAAACTATTGATTTGAGATTTTTCTTTCTTTTTAACATAGTCACTTACAGCTATAAATTTCCCTCTAACTACTGTTTTACCTGCATCTCGTAAGTATTGGTATGTTGTATTTTCATTTCATTTATTTCAAGGTATTTTCTAATTTCCCTTGTGATTTCATTTTTGGATTACTTATTATTTGGGATTGTGTTGTTTAATTTTTACATATTTATAAATGTCCCAAATTTCTTTGTCTCAGGTTTCTAGTTTCAATCTATTAAAAGTTGAACATAATTTGTAAGATTTCTACCCTTTTAAATTTAAGTGTTGTTTTATGGTCAGGCATATGGTCTTTCCTGGAAAATGATCAATATGCACTCTGGAAGAAAGTCTATAATGCTGTGGTTAGGTGAACATTATATAGATGTTTCTTAGTCTAGTTGGTTTATAGTATTATTCCAGTCTTCAGTTTCCTTCTTGATCTTCTGCCTAGTGGTTCTATCCATTATTGAAAGTGAGATATTGGAGTTTTCAACTATTATTATTGAATGTTCTGTTTCTTTCTTTAATTCTGTCACTTCATGGACATAGGGTCTTTGTTGTTAGCTGTGTATAAATGTTTATAATTGTTATATCTTTTTCTTTTTGTGATAGAGCCTTGCTCTGTCACCCAGGCTGGAGTGCAATGGTGCAATCTCAGCTAATTGCAGCCTCCACCTCTTGGGTATAAGAGATTCTACCGCCTCAGCCTCCCAAGTAGCTGGGACTACAGGCTCATGCCACCATGCCTGGGTAATTTTTATATTTTTAGTAGAGATGGGGTTTCACAATGTTGGCCAGGCTGATCTCTAACTGGCCTCAAGTGATCCACCTGCCTTGGCCTCTCAAAGTGCTGGGATTACAGGCATAAGCAACTACACCTGGCCTTGTAATTGTTATGTCTTCTTGATAGATCAACACTTTTATTATTTTAAAATATCCTTTTTTATTTCAGTAACAATGTTTATCTTAAAGTATATTTTGCCCAATATTAGTGTATCCATTCTAGCTCTCTTTTGCTTACTGTTTGTTTTTTAATTCTTTTACTTTCAATCCATTTGTTTCTGACTCTAACGAGTCTTGTAAATAGCATGTAGTTGGTTTACAGTTTTTAAAATCTATTCTGTCAATCTCTGCCTTTTAATTGGCATGCTTAAACCACTTACATTTAATGTAATTGCTGATAATGTATAATGTACATTTGTCATTTTGCTATTTGGTTTCCATATGTTTTATTTTCTTTTTGTTCCTATATTCTGCCATTAACTGTCTTCTTTTGTATTAAATAGATATTTTCTATTATACCATTTAAAAGTTCTTGTCATTTCCTTTTCTATGTAATTTTTACTTATTTTGTTGACATGGGGATTACAGTTAACATTCTTAACTCATAACAATCTAATTCAGATTGATGCCAACTTAAATTGAATTGGATATAAAAACTTTTCTCCTAGTTCTGTTCCTGAATCCTGCTTTCATGCAGTTATTGTCATACAGATTACATCTTTGTACTTTATTTTCCCATCAACAAAGAGTTATAATAATTGCTCTTTACAGTTGTTTTCTTAATCAGATAGAAGGAAAAAAATATACATTTGTACTCCATTCTTATATTTATCTATGTAGCTACCTTTATTGATGCTTTTGATTTTTTTTCATGTGGATTTATGCTACTGTTTAGTATTCTTTGATTTTAGCTTGAAGGACTCATTTTAGCATTTCTAGTAGGGCCAGCCTGCTAGTGATAACTTCTCTGTTTTTTATTTTCTGTGAATGTCTTAATTTCTTCATTTTTGAAAGATAGCACTGCTTAGTATAGTATTATTGGTTGACATTCACAACCAAGAATATATAATTGTTAAATATGTTAAATTTTTATATGTATTATTATTAAATTGTTTTACATATGTTAACTTGTTACTATATTAAGTATTCTTGGTTTGAATGTCAACCAAGAAAACTATATTAAGTTTTTAGGTATTGGTTTTTAGGCTTTTTTTTTCTTTTGTTGCAGCACTTTGTGTTTGTCATTCCACTGCCTCTTCAGGCAGCCATGAAGTTAAACAATTGTCCACAATTGTTTAGACAAATGCCCTCAGGGGAAAAGCTGTTTGCACTTGGGGAGCAATGAATTAGGTGAAATAGACAGCAAATGAGGTCTCCCAGGGAACCACTAACCAGGTCAAATGATAATTCTCTGGAATGAGGTTCAAAGGAACTCTAGCCCTGTTCTTTGTCCTCTGGTGACTGCCAAGTGCTAGTTTTCAACATGAGTTTGCGCTGTTAAATTTTCAAGGCTACTGTGGAGCTGAAGAGTAAATTATGGGACAAATTAAAACACCACAAAGCTCACTCTTCTTACCGAGATTCAGCTGTTTTTCTTGAATAAATGCTCCCAGATTGCTGCAAGTCGTTTGTTAATATCCTGATTTCTGGGAAAGTTGATTTTGGCAATCCAATTTTTGCCAGTTTTCTCATTAATTTTATGGATTAGAGAATTTTTGGAGATTTTTACTCTGCCATTTTCACTGACATTACTTGCTGTATGCTTTTTTTTTTTTTTTTCAGGGTCTCACTCTGACACCCAGGCTAGAGGTGCAGTGGTGCAATCACAGCTCACTGCAGCTTCAATTTCCAGGGCTCAGGTAATTCTCCCACCTCAGCCTCCTGAGTAGCTGGAACTACAGGCACCTACCACCAGACCCCAGCTAATTTTTTTTATTTTTTGTAGAGACAGAGTTTTGCCATGTTGCCCAGGCTAGTCTCAAGCTGCTCGGCTCAAGCATTCTACCTGTCTTGGCCTCCCAAAGTGCTGGGATTACAGGTGTGAGCCACTGCACACAGCCCACTTTGTGCTTTTGAACTCATTTTCTCTTCCTGGATCACCCTTCCATTCCTAAACTCCTGCACGAATTCTTTCCACATTTCAATTATTTGTCTGTGTCTTTCTCAACATTAAAATGAACCCTTTCTATTTTATGAGTTTGCACCTCTTCAGTGTGATGCCAAGTTTAATGTAAAGAAAGGTGTTATCAATGTTCTATAGCTTAACTTAAATGCACACACCTATCTTGGGAGACTTCACTTAAGGCTTTAAAGGAAAAAATGCAAACTCCACTTACCAAAAGAATAAAACTAAGTTATTGATAAACCTCTGCATAATAAACAGATATGTCAATTATATATTCTTTTGCCTACCATACCTAGGAGTCTTTCTGGGTGTGGTTGGGCCTTAGACAATTCAGGGTTACAAACTATGTGAAGAAGAATCACTGTGTGCCCAGCTTGGGGAGAAAAACTATTATAAATCCCTAGTAATTTCAGCTATGGCTGTGTAATCTCAGCCTGAAATATTTAGAGAAGATGTTTGGTTGAGAAGACTTCTAGAAGTGGTTAATCAAAAGTAGTTATGGTGAG
The DNA here is from genome assembly GCF_029281585.2 of Gorilla gorilla gorilla. Classification (NCBI taxonomy): domain Eukaryota; kingdom Metazoa; phylum Chordata; class Mammalia; order Primates; family Hominidae; genus Gorilla; species Gorilla gorilla. The sequence continues at coordinate 120,496,240 of NC_073224.2, forward strand.
CTGTACAGGGCAACCAAGCTAAGGTACAAAGAGCTGCAGATGTGGTTGACCTATATGCCATGTCTTTCATTTCCTTTTTGATATAGCCTTTAAATGACTTATTTGCTGCACAGTGTTATTCAATGTTACTTTTTAATCTTAAATCATTTTTATCTCTTTTAATGATTGAGGCAAAGTTAAACAGCTGGAAGCTGAGGATGTGTATAATCTTGCTCTTAACTGGATGTTACAGAAGAAACCAGAATCTGAGTAGTCCTTGGTGCCAAAAGCATGGAAGCCTCCTGTGCTAATGACTGGCTACTCAGTGTTGTAATATGGCAAGAATTCACCAAGTGATAAGATCATTATTTGAAATAAAGCCACATGATCTAGGGATAAATGCCTGCTCTTTACTCCTGGTTGGTAGTGTCCTGGCTGCTTATGACTGATAGGGTTTCTCATGGTGATAGGGGAGAATGAATTGGGAGGTGGCTGTGATAGGCATTGCATTACAGAATAAGATAATTTAACCTACATATTATCTAGTAGGACTTAGTTAATAGCCTTTCTTTGAATAGGGCTTGAAATGTCAAGTTGCCCCTTCTGATACTAGAGTACAAAAATGAAGACGGTAAAAGTATCCTACAGTTCTGCAAATCAAACTTATCTCTATTTTTATGCCATTTTCTGATGACCCCAAGGAGGCTTGGGTACTGGGGCAGAAACTTGGTAGTGAGAAATATTGTAATGTTTTTATGATACATTTAGAAAATAAAGCCAAATGTAAAACAGCTATCTCAATTGGTGCCCGTCATTTGGCACTTTGTTTCATGAGTTATTTTTATGAAATGTTTAACAATACAGACTAATTGCTGTTTAGGTATCAAACGTCATTCATTTCTATTCTTTCCTATCATTGTTATTGTTGTGTCTGGATAGGTTGAACTTGACCACTTTTATTGATGGAGCTCCTGCCCAAAAGGCCAAATTTTATTTTCTCAACATTGATTGTAGATTATAAACTCCCATAAACCTATGGTAAAAAGCCATGTTCTCTTGGTATTTGGTTTCCTCAATCATGTTTCAAGAACAAATATTGTGGTTTCTGAATAGTGAAACCAAAATGTGGGATCTGAGTGTTCCTTTTGGTGATAGTGACTCCAACATTCACTATGAGAGGTTTTATTATTCTCCGAGGAAGGACGGGGTATTATCTTTGTGAGCTTTTTTAGCTTCCCAAGGTCCTGAGGGAAAGCTTAGAAGAAATCTTTTGATTCCTAATTTGGATGCCTGAATCAGGAACTTTACGTTATCATGACTGATCACCAGGAGACTGATTTGAAGAGTACCTGCCAGGTCTTCTAAAGAAAAATAATAAAGGAGGAATTGAAGTGGTGGTGGTAATAGTTAGCTTCCTATGATACTAGGATTGAGACTCCTGAGTAAAGAGGGAAGATAAATCTGTCCCCAGCTTCTGGTGGGCGTGGGAAGTGTAGCAGAAACATGTCCTTAAAAAGCAAAAAACTCACCTTTCAGAAAATACCAGCTGAAAGGTTGTTGTCCCTGCCTGAGGTAATTGATTGGTGGGTGGTAAGGCATGCAACAAAGGGTGGTACCATTAAACTGTCTTTGTCTAGCTCTGGGAAACCCAAGTGAATTCTTCAACAGAGGTATAGTAGTCTGTATGGGCTGCCATAACAAAATACCATAGCCTGAATAACTTAAACAACAGAAGTTCATTTTCTTACAGCTCTGGATGCTAGAAATCCAAAATCAGGGTAATTTCAGGCTTGGTTTCTCCTGAGACCTCTTTTTTTGGCTTTAAGATGGCTGCCTTCTTGCTGTGTCCTCATGTGGCCTTTCCTTTGTGTACATGTGTGTCTGTCTTCCTCTTATAAGGACACCAGTTTTATTGGACTGGGGCTCTTATGACCTCATTGAACCTTAATTACCTCTTTAAAGGCCTTGTCACCAAATACAGTCCCATTCTGAGGTACTGGAGGTTAGGACTTCAACATATGAATTTGTGGGGGCATAGTTCAGTTCATAACAAGAAGAGACGGTAAACTTCACTACTGGGAGGAGAAAGCAGGGAGCACACAGCAAAGGAGCTGTGATTGACGTGGGAGCTAATGACCACTGAAGTATAGTCATGAGATCTCAAGTGTAGGCGAAAGAACTGAAACCGGGCAGGTAGGTTAGGACCTTTATCCCAGTTGAGCTTGCTCCTGATGCAGCAGGAGAGGGGGACAGCAATAGTGAGCACATGATATAAGGAGAAAAGCTAATGGAAATGAGAAACCCGTCAACGTGTCCAATTAGCCAGAGATCTGTGGAGCACTCAGGAAAGTATTGAGAGGTGTAAGACGTGGACACAGACATCAGAGAGCACACAGCACAATGAGAGAACATGTGAAAAGTTATTAAATGCAGAGAAACGATCCAAATAATTACCGATGTTTTGTTGAGCCCTCTTTGTGCTCAGCAGTGGGCCAGGCATGGAAGTGCACTGGTGAGCCCACCAGACGTGGCCCCTGGCCTCTGTGGCCTCCACTCTAGGGGTGGGAACAGACCTTTGTCTAACAGCCACACAGATTATTTCAAATGGTGACAAGTGCTCTGAATGCAAAGGACAGTGTGACAGAGTTGAGTGTGGCAGAGAGAATGAATTCTGATCCCTCTCAAAGGAATTCTGAGGGACTGACATGTAGGTTGAGGCCTCACAAATAAGGAAGGAATAGTCAGTCAGGCAAGAATTGAAGGCACTCTGCTCCAGCAGACAGGGTTACATGTGCTAAAGCATTAAGTGAAAACTAGCTTTTAAATAAAAAATGAGAAAGCTTTTCTGATTACATAAACGAGACATACTTATAGAAAATGTTTTTTTACACAAGAAAGCATTTTAGAATTACCCGAAATTCTATTTTCTTGAGATAACTATGAGAATATATGCTGTTTTATGTGGCAATTAGCTTTAAGCCTTCTTTCCAGTTTCTTCCCATCCTTCCTGCCTCCTCCCTCTCCCCTACTCATAAGCCAGTTGTGCCTCATTTCTTACTAATATTAACCATGTGTGTATATTTCCATACTTTTCTGTTATTATATATAATATAAAATACATTTATAAATATATAACATTTATATATAAATATTTGTCTTACATGTAATAATTTATAAATATAGAAAATTATTTTTATAAACATTCAGATATATTAAATGTATAAATATATAATATATACATACAATATATATAATATGTATATAAACTATATATACATTATATAGTATATATTGTGTATATATAGATATAGATAGATACATGCACAGATGAGTTTTTAAATATGTCATTGTTTTTAAATATGTGATTATATTATGTACCTTCTTGAGATCTTTAACAGTTTGCTTTGGACATTCTTCCAAGTTAACTGCCACATATCTAACTCAATGACTTCTGTCCTAACTGACCCTTAAACACTGATTTAATTGGTTTGGGGTGGGGCCTAAGCACCTGTGGTTTTCAAAAGCTCCCCAGATGATTCTACGTGTAGCCAAAGTTGAGAACCACTAATCCAAATCATTCTTTTAAATAGTTGCACAATATCACATTTTATTCAACTATTCCACCATTGATAGGCAACCTCTTTGTCTCTATTATTAAAAAATGCTATAATAAATGTTACATATGTATGTCCTTGTACATGTATTTTAGAGCTGATTTGTAAAATGGAAAAAATAATAGTACTTATCTCACTGGGTTGTCATGTAGATAAAATGAGTTAATATTTGTAAATTATTTAAAACAGTACCTGGCATATCAAATGTGCCTAATATATATTAGCTATTATATAGCAAGTTTCATCATCATTACTTATATCTGGTCATTTATTTCTTTGGGTAGGATTCCCAAGGGTAGGATTACTGAGATAGATAGATAGATAGATAGATAGATAGATGATAGATAGATAGATAGATAGATAGATAGATAGATAGATAATCTCAGTGATCCATAGTGTGATTTTTAACTAATTTTTTTCAAGAGTAAACACATATAATTTTGCTGGATATTGCCAGATTATTTCTGAACAAGGTAATAATGATTCACATTTATACCACCCGTGTTTCAGAAGTACCAATTCGCCTACATCCTTACCAGCAGCAAAATTTTCTACTCTTGAATATTTGTCCGTCAGATAGGTGAGAAGTGATATTACTTCTTTAATTTGCATTTCCCATACCACAAGGGAATATAAGCTGAACATTTTTCCTATTTTATTGGTCATTTTGAGGGGTGTGTGTGTGTGTGTGTGTGTGAGAGAGAGAGAGATTCTCCTTTTTTTCTTTTCTTTTTTTAATCTTTGATGTTTCTTTTTTAATAGGCCTAGCAGGAAAGTCTCATAAATATGCAGTCACTGTTCATGACATTGACTAGTCCTTGTTTTCTCGTCATCCCCTACAATGTCAAATATACACATAAGCAGTCCAAAGCTGCTAATCTCCCTTGTTAACAGCTTGTAATTTGGTACAGGTTTAATTCTATTAAGTCACTGATTGAAGGTAGATACTCATCTCTCTTAGCAATCCCTAGGTTGGTCAATATATATATATATATATATATAATTTTTTTTTTATTATACTTTAAGTTCTGGGTTATATGTGCAGAACGTGCAGGTTTGTTACATAGGTATACACGTGTCATGGTGGTTTGCTGCACCCAACAACCTGTCACCTACATTAGGTATTTCTCCTAATGCTATCCCTCCCTTAGTCCCCCACCCCCTGCAGGCCCTGGTGTGTGATGTTCCCGTCCCTGTGTCCATGTGTTCTCATTGTTCAACTCCTGCTTATGAGTGAGAACATGCGGTGTTTGGTTTTCTGATCTTGTAATAGCTTGATGAAGCTGGAGATTCTCCTCTTATGATCTTTTGCCTATATTTTCTATGGGAGATTTACCCTTTTTTTCTCATTTGTGAGAACTCTTGATTGGCACATATAGTGACCCTTTTTATTTATTTACATTATGAATATTTTATCCCAAAATATTATTTATCTTTTCACTTATGTGGTAGCTCTTGTTCACATAATTAGTTGTAATGTTTATATTTTCAAACATATCTATCTTTTCATGCATAGCTTCTGGGTTTCTTGATTAAGAAGTTCATCCTAATCCCTAGATTATACATAAATTATCTTACAATTTATTTCAAGATTTAAAATTTTCAAATGTATTTTACATTAAAACTGTAGTGTGAGGTAGATTTTAACTAACTTTGCTTCAAGATGGACAGCCAGTTTTTATAGCACTACCCTTTCTAGCTTGATGCTTTTGGAGAAATAATTTTTTAAAAAAGGTCAGTAGGGCTAAAACTTTAGAGGTGTGGGGAAGATAATAGTGGGAGTTGAGAGTTGAAAGGCAGGCAGAAATCAAGTCATGAAGGGTGACGGGAGCATAGAAAAGGACTTCAGAACTTAACAGTGTAATTCCATTTAAGAGGCTTTCAGCAGGAGAATAACATGATCCAATATACATTTTAAGACCACTCTGATTCCAGTGTGAAAATGCTGCATAGACAGAAGTGAAGAAGTGGAGGGATACATAGAAGGCATTGCAATAGTCCAGAAAAGATATGATGATGACGTTGCTTTTGAGACACAATGGCAGTGGTGGTCAGGAGGAATAGATAGATAGACTTAAGAGCTATTTTAGAGGTGGACAGGATTGAATGGAAGATTGAACGTGGGAGGCCTGAGAAGGACCCAAAGATGACTTTAATTTGGGGATAATGATGGTTTCTTGATCTTCATAAAACTGGAGGAAAAAGCAGACTTAGGGGAAGGAGCAAGAGTTTAGTATAAAAGAGATGAAAAGAATCATATAGGAACATTGTGTAAAAGTCTATTGCAGTAAATTCGAAAGTTTATAGGAAATGGATGATTTCTGAGTCAAATATAAACTGACAACATTGATCCTAGAAGAGATATAAAACTTAAACATATCATTAGCCATGAGGATGTTCCAAAATAGTTGAGAGTTTTGATTTAAAAAAAAAAAAAGGCCAAAATGCTTTAGCAGCTGAGTTGCATCTAACCTGTAAAGAAAAGACATTTCTAATGTTATTTACGCTATTCTGGATGATTGAAAAGAATAGAGTAATGGCAGCATTGTTTGTTTCCAAGCAGAAACCCAGAGGCAAAGAGCATGCTGATCAGAAGCAGAGTTAAGTTATGGCACATTCATACTATAGACTATTATATACCTATTTAAAGAATGAATTCTATCTATAGCTGTAGACATGGCTGGCTGAAGGGGTGGGAATTTCCATGCTATATTTTTAGGACGTGAGAACAGAGAGAGTATATATATAATATTATCCTATTTTTGTAAAACGAAACAACAAAAAGGAAACCTAAATGGAATGTGGTGGTGCTAAATTTTGAATTTTCAACTTATATTTTTATATCTTTGAGTAGCTTTTTTTTTTTTTTAAACAGAGTCTCACTCTGTTGCCCAGGCTGGAGTGCAGTGGTTCCATCTCACTGCAACCTCTGCCTCCCAGGTTCAAGCGATTCTCTTGCGTCAGCCTCCCAAGTAGCTGGGATTACAGGTGCCTGCAACCACACCTGGATAATTTTTGTATTTTTTAGTAGAGACAGGGTTTCGCCATGTTGGCCAGGCTGGTCTTGAACTCCTGACCTCAGCTGTTCTGCCCGCCTCAGCCTCCCAAAGTTCTGGGATTACAGACGTGAGCCACAGTACTTATTACTATGAGAGTTTTTTTATGATAAGAATAAAAAGCAATACGTGAGGCTTTAGCCATGTTGATTTTGAGAAATCTTCAAGATAGTTAAATAGAAATGCTGAGTGGTGAAGATGCTGTAAGGTCTGATGTTTGGGAAAGAGGTGTGGACTAGAGTCATCCAAAGGAGTCACACACCCAGGGCATTTGAAGTCGTGGGAGTGGATGGCACCACGAGGTGGGATGTGTAGGTGAGTGAAGTTAAACTCAGAACCAAACCAGGAACTCCAGCAGAGAAATGTTCAGTGGATGAGGAGGAGCCAATGAAAGAGACAGAGATGGAGCAACCAGATATGCCACGGGGAAATCAGTGTTTCTGGGACAATAGATGTTAAGTGGTCCAGGGCTAAAATGAACCTCACCTTGCTGGAAGTGGTCTCCATAGATGTCTCAGAAGGCTGTAAGAGAAATAAACACCCTCTGCCTTCATTTCCTTTCCACCACTAGAGAAAATTAGCACTTTTCATAGCTTGTTTTTAAGACAGCATGAGGGCAGTTATTTATACGTACTATTAGCTCTTAGGCTTAAACATCATCAACTGGGAGTGGAAGAAACTGGAGCCAATCTATGGAGAAGCCAATGCCTATGGACAAGACTTTGAGAAGAGAATTTTCTAAGCAGAGACATCATTGAGGAACTGAATGGAGCAATTTGTTAGAGAGGCCTGTGTTTATTATAGACAGTACCCAGCATCCTTTACAGCAGTGATTCCTGTTAAAATGCAAGGAGAATGTACATGTCTCTTAGACACTTGTCTTACTTTTCTCCCCTCGTTTCCCACTGTCATTAGCCTAATTCAGTGCCTAATCTGCTCACCTCTAAACCAGTCCCCTCCCTCTGGTTCCTTAGGGTCTCAACCTAATGTTATGCAGGTTGCATACAGCACAAGGATGTCTGAGTGACGGGCAAGTGGGGCTGAAATCTAACATATTCTGCCGGCCAACCCATGGGTGCTTATGTAGGCCTGTTGCTTCCTGGATAATTTTTCTCACAGGGGCGTGGCAAGCTCATGGAGCCTTGACCCTGCATGGCTAGGTTCACTCAGAGGGGTTGCTTTCACTATTGGCACAGTGATGTTGAAGTGGCTAGTAGCAGTCCTGAGTCCCATGGCAACAATGAACTAGACACAGTCTCTGCCCTCAAGATTGACAGGTTAGTAGAGATGGATAATTCCATAGACAACTATCTTCAAAGCAAATACTTTAAAGAACGATTGCTATCATATCAATCTTCTTTCAAAATGCTCCAAAGGCTCTCTATTGCCTCCCTTAGGCTGGAATTCAGAACTTTGTATAATCTCTCCAAGCTAATCTGGCATCCTCTACTTTGACCCCTGTCCCTGAGCAAGCCTCTATGCCTGTGCCCAGCTGTTATTTCTGGCTTAGGACACCCCTCCCACCCACCTCTCTGGGCAGTCACCTCCCCAGTGTGCACTCAGCCTTCCCGCCCATGCCTCCCTGAAGCAATTATGGCTTGGGCCAGTTGGGACTCGACCCATCATTACAAGGCTGAGGACACCCAATCTTTATGCTTTGGCCTTGACTCTAATTTTACCTAAAGTAGGAACCTACGGAATCAATAGTATCATTGCATTTTCGGCACCCACCACAGGACTTGTACCAAGCAGGAGTGAAATGAATTTGGTGTCTAGTCTGAAGATTCTATTAACATTTTCCCATGTACTTTCAAATATTTCTGTTAAATGCTTGCCCTTGAAATTGTGTAGCTACCTTGAAAAGATAGATGTGTAATGTAAAATGATTTATGAGTGTTCTATTACTGCCTCTGACCTACATATATTTTTCTTTTTTATTTATATATTTTCTTCCTCAGCATGATACATCTTAATAAAGAAAGCCAGCACAGAAATCCATGCTTTACAATCATGCTAATAATACTTTTCTGCTTTCAGACATCTATGCATTGAGAGTGGGTCTGTTTTCTAATTATGCAGACGAATGTTGACAAAACTGAAAAGCAAATAAAAAACATCAAGAAACGAGTTCATTTTATTTTATTTTTAATGGCATTTGTAGCATTTATACCTTTTTCTGGTTGTAAATAGCATATGCTCATTGTAGAACATGTATCGAAACAAATTCACACACACATAGCCATAATTATTCCACCATTCAAAGATAACAATTATTGATTTCTTTGTGTTCCTCTCTGTATAAAGGTTTTTCCTCTAAAACCTTTTATAGTTTTATGTTATTCATTTAGATCTATGGGCTATTTTGAGTTAATCTTTATTAACTGCATATAATTCTGAGGTGTGAACTCTATATTAAGGTTTATTTCTTTTCCTGTGGATGACCAATTGTTCCAACACCACCAGCTGGAGAGGATAAGTTGCCTCCACTGAACTGTGTTTACACGTTGTCAAAGATCAAATGGCTGTATTTGTATGAGTCTATTATTGTACTTCCTCTTTTGTTTCATTGATCTCTGGGTCTATATCTTTGCTATGGGTCTTTTTAAATTAAAACGCAGACATATTTGTCATGTGTCATGAGCGATAGAGGCCAGGAGGAGAAAACGGTCCCATATGTGCCCAAGAATGGGCAACAATTACTTCCTCCAACCAGCTAGTCCCTGCCACCTCCTGACTCAGACAACACAGAAACTGAGGTGAACAGCTCAATAAAGTTACCACTTAGATCCATGGCATAACAAATTAATAAAACCAAATGTCTGCTTTTTTTTTTTTTTGAGAAGGAATCTCACTCTGTCACCCAGGCTGGAATGCAGTGGCACCATCTCGGCTCATTGTAACCTCTGCCTCCTGGGTTCAAGCAATTCTGCCTGCCTCAGCCTCCCGAGCAGCTGGGATTACAGGTGCCCCCAACCATGCCCGGCTAATTTTGTGTTTTCAGTAGAGACGGGATTTCCCCATGTTGGCCAGGCTGGTGTTGAACTCCTGATCTCAGATGATCTGCCTGCCTTGGCCTCCCGAAGTGCCGGGATTACAGGCATGAACCACTGTACTCAGCTTTGTCTTCTTTCTTAAATGCCTTTCTCACTGTCAGTGTTTTTCTGGTGGTGTCAACTGAAAAATATGCCAGCCTCACACGGCTCAGGGCAGAGGAAAAGGAGTTTCACATAGACTTAAGGAAAAGTTTCAGATAAAAATACAACTCTTTTTTTTTTTAAACCAGGAAGGAAAATGTGAAAATGGAAACACGTTTTACTATTTGATTTGAAAATAAAGTGTCATCCAAGCCATAGCAGAAGCTTCATTATTTTGACAACTGGTCTCTGTTAAAAATAAGTTTCCAGGTTGCCCTCCAGCTTGCACCATTTGAATGAGGAAGATCCAGAACGACATTCTAGTGCATAAAAATATAGATAGGTGGACATGCAGAGAGATGGAAACAGATACAGTCTCCCCCCAGATGGAAACAGATATAGTCTCCCCCCAGCCCAAACCGACAAACCGAGATTTTTTTTCTTTCTTTTTTTTTTTTAAGACAGGGTGTCGCTCTGTCACCCAGGCTGGAGTGCAGTGGCACAATCTCAGCTCACTGCAACCTCCACCTCCCAGGTTCAAGCGATTCTTCTGCCTCAGCCTCCTGAGTAGCTGGGATTACAGGCGCCCACCACCATGCCCAGCTAATTTTTGTATTTTTATTAGAAATGGGGTTTCACCATGTTGGTCAGGCTGGCCTCAAACTCCTGACCTCGTGATCAACCCACCTTGGCCTCCCAAAGTGCTGGGATTGAGGCATTGAGCCACTGCACCCGGCCCAAACCAGGATCTTCTATGATTTTTTAACTAGAACAGGTCATCTTTGCTGCATAGAGAGCTGGCGTTGACAGCACTGGTTATTTCTCATTCTTTCTTATTGACCACAGGCTCTACAGTGGTAGAATTGTTGGTGTTAAATAAACTTTTATTTTCTTCCTTCAGTCTAATATTGGGGAACTAGTCCTTTCTATATGTATTGTGATAATAATTGCAGCTAAGAAATAATGTACTTTTAATTGAAATGGCCAGATGGAGCCATGACTTTTACAAAGACATAGGTTTTTGGCTTCTAAGTTCTACACGGCATGTTCTAATTATTGGGCAGTTTTTCAATATTTCTGACACCTTTCGGCTGTGAATAGTGGCTTCCTTCAGGTACACAACATCTTATCCTGTTGTTTTGCACTTTCTGAGTTGAAATCAGCCTTTCCAAGGAAAATTTCCTTATTCCTTTTCTACTTTTGTTGTGTTCCCAAATGAACTAATGGGAGCTTACTCATTATTTAACTTTACTTTTCTCACTTTATCTTATGCCTGCAGATGGGAGATAGAATGGGATTACATTGTAGAATAAGAAAAGGGGCCACGGTCATTTAGTCATTAATTCATGCATGCATTCATTCATTTATTAAGCAGCTACTATATGTCAAATACTGTTTCCAACAAGGTAAATCTTTTCCTTCAAGGAGCTTTTGGTACCACAGGAGCTAGATACAAGCAAAGTAGCAAAATGCAGTATGATAAGAGCTAAAGTAGGAGTTTAGCACTGGGTGGCCTAGAAGCATCATATAGAGTCCCCCACCCAGTCTTGAGAATCAGAGAAGGCCCTGGAGCAGGTGGCAGCTAAGACAAATCTTGGAGAACAAATAGAAGCCCAGTGAAGGGGTGGAAGGTAAGGGGAGAGTCCAAGCAGTGAGCATTGTCGGTGCAAGGGTCCAGAGAAGATGGTGAGGGAGGGGGTCTTGCAGGGAACTGTAACTATTTTAGTATTGCAGGAGTGCAGAGTGCAGGGGTGAATCTTGTGTATAGTACAGTGTTGCTTAAAAAAGATAAACTAAATAAACAAATAACCCAAACAAGTTAGAATATCCCAGATAGGATATATACTCTTGCATCCACCGCAGACCCCTATTGCTTTCCATTGTTCTACTCTATCCTGATTTATTTTATTAACCACCTGGCCTATGTAGGCATTTGTGTTTGGGATTCCCTACCTCTGAACCCAGACCAAAGATCAAATTCAAACTATCTCAGTTACCATGTCAGGTGTGAAAGGAAAGAAGACCAGCTTTTTGATGGAACTGTGAAGACCAACCCAGTGAACAGTTCTACCCACCAGGTAAGGCCAGGAGAATTACTCACATACATTAAAAGAAGGATCTTTCATATGGAACCAACCTAATTGTCCATCGACCAATGAGTGGATGAAGAAAATGTGGTACATATACACCATGGAATACTACTCAGCCATAAAAATAATAAAATTATGTCTTTTGCAGCAATTTGGTTGGAGCTGGAGGCCACTGTTTTAAGTGAAGTTACTCAGGAATGGAAAAACCAAATACCTTATCTTCTCACTTATAGCTGGGAGCTAAGCTGTGGGTATGCAAAGGCATACAAAGTGGTATAATGGACTTTGGAGACTCAGAAGGGGGACGTGGGAGGGGACTAAGGAATAAAAAACTACATATTGGGTACAATGTACAGTATGTGGGTGATGAATGCACCAAAATCTCAGACTTTAGTACTATACAATTCATCCACATAACCAGAAACCACTTGTATGTGAAAAGCTATTGAAATAAAAATTTAAAAACAAAAAACCAAACAACCCTTAAAAAAAAGATCTTTTTCCTCAGGGAGTGAAATGGAGTATAAACACAAATATTTATTGAGGTCTTATCATGTGCCAAGTACTATGCTAAATTTTTTTTTTATATCAGGCCTTTCTATAAAAGAAGATAGCAATTTAAGCAGTCACAGATGCATGTATATAATTAAATTTATAATTTGTAAGGTGATTTTACACATCTTAAAATATATTTTATTTACTAGAATGTCACTTTTTAATGTGACATTCTAATAAATAATGTCATTTTGCATAATGTTTAATGCAAACAAATAAGCATTCAGTAATGCTTATTGAGGGCCAGTTGTGTGTTAGGTACTGAGGCTTCTCTGGAGATACAGAATAGACTGGCCCCTGCCTCGGGTTGTTCACTACTGTGGACTTCATCACATCACAGACGATTATCTCTGCCTGGTATTCTGCATTGTCAGATTCAGTCTGAGTCATCTTGGGATTACAGGAAATCTTTTAAAAAGTCAGAGTTTGTTCCTGGCTAATAGGGTGAAATCCCGTCTCTACTAAAAATACAAAAAAATTGGCCAGGCGTGGTGGCGGGCGCCTGTAGTCCTAGCTACTGGCGAGGCTGAGGCAGGAGAATGGCATGAACCCGGGAGGCGGAGCTTGCAGTGAGCCGAGATTGCGCCACTGCACTCCAGCCTGGGCGACAGAGCGAGACTCCGTCTCAAAAAAAAAAAAAAAAAAAAAAGTCAGAGTTTGTAATCCTGGCAAACTTTAACAAATTTGTATATTTAAGGTTGATTTTGATCAAGCTAACCTTCCTCCTTCTTGGAATTAAAATCTCAGACACTAAGTAAATCAGTAACAAACACTTCTGCTGGTAAACCAGGGCTAGCATTATCTCCCCGGGACTTCTCAGATTGGCAGCGTAGGGTTTTGAATGCCTTGTTAACCTGACTTGTAATAAGTTCTTAGTCTTCACAATGGAAACTGAGCCAAAGCAGGTTTACATTTCCGTACTTGCATTTGGTGTGAGTCATGAGAAAGGAGAATATTTATTTTCTGAGGAAGGAAGAGAACCTGAGCTAACTTTGAATTTCCTCAGTGGCCTAGCATACAAGTGCCTTAGGCTTACTGTAATTCAATCCTTTTGCGAATCCTATATCCAATTACCCAGATATCTACATCTAAAAAAAGCTTGTCTTCATCAAACTGTCAGACAGGAGCTGTCAGAGAGTCTATTTGTGGGACTGCCCTGTATTTCAGAGCATTTGCCCATAAGGAGCTAAATCATGGAGTAGGGAATTGGGTTGTGCCCCCACAACACACCTATTCCCTGGATATGACATCCTGGTAAAATCGGACTGTGTAGCTTCCCTGAGCACATGATTATTTCTTCGTTTCCCGATTGCTCAGTTGGCCCTGTTGGTTGCTTTCCCTGCTCACAGCCGGCAATTGTCGCTGGATCGCAGGGCAAGAGAATATTCCAGTCATAACATTTTGATCAGCTGCAGTACTGGAGCAATCAAGATAGGGCAGCCACAGGTGCAAAAATAATGAAAGTTTGTGCATCTGATGACAGGTGTCTGGGGTAACCCTCGAACATTAGGAAAGACCCCACCGGAGGAAAGGGACTCACAAGTTAATGATTACAGTGAAAGCAGAAGTAACAACAAAAATGAGCACAGGAGAGAAACAGTGGGACTTTCGTAATGTTGAAAATGAGCTGGAGAGAGAATTCTAAATTGCAAGTTCAGAGAAAGAGGCTCTTGCTGTCTGTGAAAAACAAATAGTTTGGCCCTACTATGATAAGAAAAGCCCAGGGAATAAGATTCTGAAAAATTTGGGAGCACTTGTTATCAAAAGAAGGAGATTTAGAATTACATATAGAAGCAAATGGAAAATCAAGGCTGTTTTGAGGGGTGCTATCAGAGGGTCATTGGAGAGGATGTAGCTTTACAATATTTATATCAGGCTGTGCATTGGCAGGAGTTCTGTAGAAGTTGGACTGAAAGCTGGAGGTAATGACGTGGGTGGGGCACAGAGCAGCTAGGGAGCTCTGATGCGGCTTTTGCTTGGGGCAGAGTACGGGAAGATATGCAAACGCTGAGGCCCCAGATAGTGCAGTGGCCTTTGTGGGCAACACTTACAGGTGGGCTTGGAAACACTTGCCTTTGGAACATTGTTTAAAAGTGAGCAGTGCTCCCAGAAGGGCTGTAATTTCCTTAGATTATCTGATAGCAGACTCCGTGATGTTTACCAGCTTCAAGGAGATCAGACCATTGTGAAATTTTTTTTTTTTTTTTCTGTAGTAAAACTAGCTCCAGCCAGCCCAACTGGGAATTTACTGCCTGAGCTGTTTTCCAACATAAGTTTTGCTGGCAAAACCAGACGTGAGTGTTCCCTCGACTCTCAAGGGACCTGTTTACACTGACTTTATTTTTACTGCCAGCTTTCAAGTTGGAAGAGGGAAATTACGTTTAAAGGTCAGCAGGTGAGCAGAAGGATTCCTGACCAGCCATTCCTGGGGGTGTGTCCCTGTGTGCACTCTGTGTACGTGTGTGTGCCTGTGTATATGTGTGTGCCTGTGTGTACGTGTGTGCCTGTGCGTACTTGAGTGCATGCTTTTCTAAATGCCAACCGTTGTGCTCTGCGCTGGCTGACAAGACCTGATCACTTGTTTGCGGGTGTAATGATGGGTGTCAGGCTGGTTGTTGGGCAGTTTCCTATTTGTTTATTGTAAAGAAGGTAAATCAATCTGTGGGATTTTCTGGCTTGGAGAGCAAGGGGTGTTTACTGTCAACAGGATAAGGACCAGGAGATATAAGATACTGAGTTCCACGGTGCATCTAGTGTTGGGACAGGAGCATAAAAGGTGGGGAGAAGCCAACTACAGGGTATTTCTGACTTGGATGGAACTTTTAAGTACTTGGGTGGGAAATACAATTTGGAAAATTGCTCTCTGGTGAAAGAACCAGTCAGTGTAGCTAACGAAGGTATGATTAGGTTGGACTCAAATTCAATTTTATCAACTCTTCTTTTTAAATTCTTTTTTTTTTTTAATTTCCCAAAAGATGACAGATGGATTTTCACAATTTGGAAATAAAAACATGAGTGAAGGGTTCGGAAGGCAAGTCTCTGGTCCATTACACACTTCCAGAAAAACTTAGTACCCAGAGACTCACATTACTGGGAGTGCTATCTACTCACAAGTGTTGCACTCCATTGAGAAAAAAAAAACAGGAAGTTGCTGTTCTACTGAGGACTGACCAAGAAGCCATGAAATACCTTACTGTGGGAGACTTAGAAGATTGCCTACTGAATAAGGTAAGGACAGACCCGGTCTCTCCCATGAACCCCCTCCCCATTCACACTACTTCCAAACAAACCTTCGTCCAGAAATGATCTCAGGCCCTTTCTAAAGACACATAAAATGCTCCTCAGAAAACAGACTGTCACCCATAACAATGTTTGGGGGCTTAACATATATCAGCCTTACTTCTCTTTGAGGGTCTGGTGCCCAGAGACATGCTGGGTATAGAATATAGAATGGAGAGTAGGAATCTGGGGAATGAGGGGGAACTCCAGCTCTGCCACTGACACTCGTGTGGTTGTGAGTCACTTAACCTGCCTGAGCCTTGGCCTTCTTCTCTGTAAAATGGGAATAATAATAGGAGCTTCATGGGGTAATGGAAAAAGAGCTAATGAAATTAAAACAAAGCTTTTTAAAAACTGTGAAAGTACTAGGTTTTTAAATATTATTATATTTTTAGTACACATCAGTTAAGAACTTAATTTCTTCTAGATGGTCTAGATGGTCATGTCAAATGTTAGAACTTGAAGGAAACTTAAAGATTATCTAGTTTAAGCCTTTTCATTTACGGGTGAAGCTACTAAGGCATGATGTTGATGTTAAAACCAAAATATTTAAATTGACTAAGAAGTAGGCACTGGTCTGCAGTTTTCATGCCTTTACAAGTTCAAAAGAGAAGATCATTATCATAGTGATAAGTAAAATGTATTTCTTAGGCAAAACCATTAAGAGAGATAAATAAGGAAAACCTGGGATGATAAAAACTAGAGTAAACAAAGTGATTTCCCATTAATTCCTCCCTTTGAGAGCTCTAAGAGGAAGACATATTGGCTGGCATTTTTTTCGTGGGTCCTGTATTTTTTGTAAGAAAAAACTCCAAAATTTTTAGCGTGGTGTTCAAGTAACTTCAACTGCTCTATCTTTCTACCCTCCGCTCCCCCTGCATTTCCAATAGCAGAAATCCTAAACAGTGTTTGACACGTTGAATCCAGTGTGTGCTCATGTTTTGTTTGTTTGGCCTGTAGATTATTTCTAATGTTTTACACAAACATTTCAAAATAGATTTTGCATAGAAATCCAGATTTCTGTCTTTCCAGGGGAAAAAAATCAGAATATTTGGCAACTACAGGTCCCAGTTTCTTGCCTGGAAACCGTGTGCTGGGGCTGAGTGTTTGTTAGCCAGAGCACGTGCTGGCCAATTCTCAGGAGGCTGATCACTCCTGTGTCTGACACTTGCTTCTGGTCCCCGCTGCCTCTCTCACGTGTGTCCCCTACTCCATTCCTGTAGGTGGTTGAGTCTCCCATTTCTGCCCAACAAGAACTGGGCCCTGAGCAGGCCAAGGGCCCCAGCTCCTCCTCGCCACTTTTCTGGCTCATATTCATCCTTCAAACTCAGAGTCCACTTTCTCAAGAAAGAGTCCCAGACACCCCAGCACAAAATGATTTTGCCCACATATTCACTCCCATTATAATTAGTATTACTGGCACCATTTATTTGATCATGAGTTTGTATATTAACTCCTGACACTTTTCTATTATCATCTTGGTTGGCAACTTACATGTCATATCATTTCATTCTTTATAAGTTTCTGGAGGGAAGAACACTGTCTTGCATACCTTTCTTTCCTTTGACATTCAGAGTATCTTGCACATATATGATCAGAAATATCTTTAGAGTTCGTTAAAGGCAAGAGTGGTGTGGAAGGCGACAGGTCAAGGTGCATACAGGATCTCATTTAATCTAATCAACAACTATGTGATGTACATATTGCCTCCATTTTTACAGAGGAGGAAACAGAGTCTTGTGGAGATTAAATAACTTGTCCACAGTTACACAGCTAAATTGAGAGGGTACTGAAGTTTCAGCCTCGTCTTTTTTACTCCAAAGGCCGAATGTCCTCTGCCAAACTCCTCTATATCTCTGCAAACACATACTAAGCACCTGCTTTGTGCAAAATACTGTGCTACGGTTTGAGGGTAGACCAAGGCCTGAGATGTGGCCTGCTAAATGAAAGAGAAATTTTGGTTTTGGTCTCTAGGATAGCCCTGTCCCATCTGCAGATTTTGTACATAACCCCAAATGAAGAAGGAGGGAATTTCACATGCAGTCAGGCAAGTGCTTAATAGAATGCATGGTAGACCACAAGGGATGCAGTAGAGATTTCAACAGATTGCTGGAGGAGCACGGTGCATTAGCTCTGATGGGAAAGGTGTCTTACAGAAAGAAGAGTAGAGAAAAAGCCTTGGAGGAAGTGCAGGGTTTTAATAAGTGGAGAAGTATAGGAAAGGTCTTCCAGGCTAAGGGAACCCCGTTCAAACATTCAAGGTGTATTTCATTCCCAGTCACCTTTTTCTTTTGGGGAGGCAGAACAGGGCAGTGGTTACAAATATGGGCTTTGGAAGGCTGCTACCTGTGTTCTGTAACTTACTAACTTTGGGAACCTGGGCAAATTACTTAAATATTCTGAACTTTGGTTTCCTCATCTATAAAATGGGGATAATCATAGCATCCACCTTAAAGAATGGTGGGTAGGCAGGAATGAGCCTACTCTTATAAAATGCCTTGCACACAGGAAGGACTAAATAATCTTAGTTTCACGGTAATGCTGCTGCTACAGCTTCTGCTACATTTGGGGGCTGCAAATATTCTGTGTGACCCAAGCATTTGATTCATGGAAGAATTAGTCTACAAAGGAAGGGATATGATGGTGGAAAGCCTATGGTCTCGTGAGTATCTATCACTGGATTTAACTTTTCATTTCTTTACATTATTAGCCCCTGAAAGACAGAGATGATGCCAGTTTTTGTTTTGTTGAAATTTTTCTAACTGATGATTGGATTTCATGCAATTCTGGAATTAAAGGTCTGACTTCTTGTTTTCTGGAAGGAAGTCCTCAGCCTTTTCTTCTCAGTAACACTCATTGGGAATGACATACACACAGGCTGCATGGTCATGGGTGTGATCAGGCCTGTGTGACATTCCTGGCATGCTACTTAGCACCACCACTCTGTCTCTGTCGCAAGGAAGCGTATCGGAATGCAAGTGAGTCACAGTGATATTATTATAGGGGATAACCTTAAATCCCCATAATTTATATTTGAAGCAGTAAATTATTCATGAACTTGAGCTATTAATAGCAGCAAATGACTTGTGGGGCAACAATGAACCTGATGCTGTGGTTAAGGAGGAGGAGGAGGGGAAAGCAGCCCAAGATGGGACATGGACCTGCGACAGCATGGAGACATGCCTGGGAAGAGCAAGGCCCAAACAACATTTGTTTCCATGTTTTGCCATGAACTAAGTTTGGTGACAAGGTTGCCTCAAGGCTGCCTTGAGGCTGCAACTGGTATCTTGCTGGCTTCCTAAAGTTTGAGAGGCAGTAAAGGAATTCCAGGGTTGGGCTTGCAGTGGGTGTCTACTTGTGTTAGAGCCTCCTTCTTTAGATCACTGTACAGCTGCCCCAACCCCACTGCCTGCTTTTCCACACCCTGAAATGAACTTCTTGCTGTATCTGTCTAGGGTGTGGCCAGAATAAGTGGAGAGAAACAGTCTGGGGGTTCTGGGTTGTCACACCATGAGGGTAACAAGAGGTGTCTGGCACTAAGCCTGGAAACCCCCAGCACAAATCACTTCTGGGGCTACCAAATAGCACGGTGATGCTGTGTGGGTAAGAACTTATTGCAGGAAGCGTAGCCAGAGATGTGGGGAGGGACGAGGCTGCCCACCAACTAGAGAAAGAGGTTTCTGCTCAGGTCCCACAGCAGGAGCATCACTGTCTGGCCCTTGCTGCATGACCCTTTGTGCTTGTTAGATGCCAGAACAGTTGCTGATGCCTAAATACATGGAGACCTAGGACTCCTTATTTCATGAGTCTTGACTTTAAATTGAAGGCATTTTTAGGTTCAGGAAGAGGATAAAGGGTAGGCAGTACTTCTGGTACATCAGTACTTAAGGGTGTGGCAAAGTGTGATGGAAAGAAGTGTTGGAGAGCCTGTCTAATTCTACATCTAACTGCCGGTGTGATGTTAGGAAAGCTGCCTTGTCACTCTGGTCCTCCATAAAGTCACACCAGATGAGGCAATTTCTGAGGTCTCTTCCATTTCTAAGATCCTGAGTCTAAGTTGCAGCAGAAGTGATGGAGGAAGAAAATTAAAACTGGAATTTGTGGTTCTAGGTCTCAAAAAGCATTATCTTATTCTGACTTTCACCTTTGGTAATCAAAACAGGTCATAAGGGTGAACTAATAACCTGTGTAACAAGTGAGAGATTATAGTTGTTTTCCAGGAGTGTGTGATCTTGTCCTGCTCGGTAAGAGTTTCACCATCAAATGAGGGCACAGTTTGTAGAATAGATTTACAATGAAGTACTTTTTCCAATAGGCTACTCTTCACGTGTGTTATGTGCATACATACACACACATGTACACACATACACACGTGCACACACACTCTTAAGCTTCTATTTAAAAATGATTTGATGGTGATGAATTTTTCATTAGTTTATTAACTCAGGAAGCAAAATATACATATATATATATATATATATGTATATTCACTGCTATGTTACTAACATTCAAGTTCTATGGAATTACATCCGTGGGGCTGGCAGATTCAGGAGGCTAGTCTTGGCCTTCAACACGTTCTGAGAACTTAACTATTAGAGAATGCTATTTCTCAACCACTCTGCCTGCAATGTTCTATCTAGTTAACACTTGTATTACTTTTCTCCACTGTACCTGCTCAGACTTCAGGTCCCTGAAGTTGCCTAATGTTCCCTATTCTACCACTAGCTTTATCCGTTCTTTATTCCGGCTGGAAAATATAGCCCACTGCTGAAACCCTCTGTTGCTTTTTTATCTTTCTCCAGCTCTTGCCCAGCAAACTCCAATCTTAGCACCTCAACTCTTACCTTTGGAGGGCTAAGAGGTGGTGGAGCAGATCTCACTAACTGAACTTACTGATATCCCACAGCCTCAGGGACTCAGCCTCAGCCAAGTCTTGACACTGTCTGGTTATCTTTACTCATGTACCTAAACAGTCTCTCATTCCTTATAGCAGCTATCTCAGCAGTCTATCGCCTGAAATCTCTTGCCTTCCACTTCACTCTTAGCTCATTAACATCTCCCATTCTATAAAGAACATAGACATCAGACTGGAAATCTCTCTGATTTTCACTGCCCCCTACCCTTTTATCTGTATCTGCATGCACACTTTTCCCCTTCTTTCTTTCTGCCACACCAAGATGAATTCCTCACTCAGGCCTCTTGGATGTGCATGACTCCTTTTGGGTGGGAAATCCTTACAAACTTGTCTTGCTCTCTGCTACCTCTTCTTTCACCACTGACTCTTTTCTCTCAGCATTTAAACATGTTTACACCTGTGTGTCATTTTGCAAGAAAAAAAAAACTGTTCGCATCCCTGTTGTTTTGGTTTTCCCCATAGTAAAAGTCCTTGGGGCCAGGCGCTGTGGCTCACACCTGTAATCCCAGCACTTTGGGAGGCCAAGGTGGGCAGAGCACGAGGTCAGGAGATTGAGACCATCCTAGCTAACATGGTGAAACCCCGTCTCTACTAAAAATACAAAAATTAGCCAGGTGTGGTGGCACGTGCCTGTAGTCCCAGCTACTCAGGAGGCTGAGGCAGGACAATCACTTGAACCGAGGAGGCAGAGTTTGCAGTGAGCCAAGGTCACACCACTGCACTCCAGCCTGGCGACAGAGCGAGACTCCATCAAAAAAAAAAAAAAATTTCTTGAAGGAGTTGCTTACCTCTGTCTTCACTTGGTTTTCTTCCATTCACCCTTAATCCACATTTAATGTGCACCTCTTCCCCACCATTAATGCTAGTGCCCAGTGTTCCCCCAATGCAGCAATCCTATTCTAGCTGTCAGACTCCATGGACATTTGAGGGCCTTAACTCACTCAAGCAGTTACTGTTGACTTTGTTCTTGAAATTCTTCCTTTACTTTCAGGACCTCTCACGGTTTATTCTCCCACTTCACCACCTCTTCTAAGGCAATTTTGTTCTAAAAATATCACAGGAACAATTGCACAGGCATGAGGAGCACAAATTCTCTCTTTGTGCACCTCAGGCCTGGCTCAATACCTGCTATTTTCTCATTCTAGAACAACTTTCATGCTCCCTTTTTCCTAGCTAACGCCTAGTAAGCTTTCAAGATACAACTCCAACACACTGTGCCTCCAGAAAGGCCTCCTAAACTCCAAACTGGATGAAGTATCCTTTTTCTATGTATCCATAGCATCTGTGCAAACCTCTACCTTGCACTAGATTGCAGTGATTTTAATTTCCAGGTCATTTGTCTTGCTTTGTCAAGTTATCTATAAACCTCGTGGCAACATGTATGCACAAAGCACAGCATAAAATGGGTGTTCCACTCAAATTACTCAAATGGAATTGAATCACAACACAGATGGGAAGTCCTGTGCTGGATAGGACCCTTAAGTTTTGGCTTCTAAAACCTTTATTTTTGTCATTTGTTATTTTTCCCATAATAGCATCCCACAATTGTATTCTGTGCTTACATTTGTCTTCCTCACTACTGTGAATGCATGGCCGTGTCTATCTTGTGCATTGCTGTGTTCCAGCATGTAACAGTGCCCACCACAGAGGACATGCTAA
This sequence comes from Gorilla gorilla gorilla, assembly GCF_029281585.2. Classification (NCBI taxonomy): domain Eukaryota; kingdom Metazoa; phylum Chordata; class Mammalia; order Primates; family Hominidae; genus Gorilla; species Gorilla gorilla. The sequence continues at coordinate 120,518,521 of NC_073224.2, forward strand.
ACAAATACTTACTGATGAACTGACCCTATATGTGATATACAACGTGTCTAACAATAGGTGCACAGTCACATTCTTATACTATGAACATATGAAGTTGGCTTGCTGGTTGATGAGAAGTATGAGTGAGGTCTCAGGTGACTGGCCTTGTTGATGACTTAGTTTAGGAAAACAGGAATCTCTTTGACTTGGACTTTTTTTTCTGGCTGTCGTGATCAGTTTATGGGTGTCTCAAAATGACTCTAGAATATGTAGAAACAGCCATTATACCAAATTCAGAGAGAGTAAAAAGATTCATAGATGGGCATTAGATTGAGATGTATCAGATATTGCTTGAAATTGGCCCCTGGCTGAAGGAGCCTCTGAAGGAGAGTCTTGTTGTCATGACAGCAGCTTGTAGGTGCCTCCTGAGCAAGATGACAAAGTGCCCCCTCCATTTCAGAAAAAACTTGCAGACCCTTCCGTATCTTATTTGGATTTTTCTATGTCTCTTCTGGAGTTTACTAAAAGTTCCTTTGTGTTTCCCACAAACATCTATTTCCCTAAACTTTGAGTATCTGATTAGTGTTGAGTTTTCTATGAGAATTTCCCAATTCTTCATAACTCACTGTGGTAACTTTCTGTCAGCAGAAACATGCCTTTTCTTAAGGGTCTAGAAGCAAAAGGCAGGGGTGAGTACAGAGGCAAAGAGAACCATCATTTACTGATGACATCAGTGGGAAGCAGGCTGCTGGGTGCTGATACATGTTAAGCGGTTTAATATTCACACCATGGGCAGCAGGCATGACAATACCATGGTAGAGTCTCACCATGGTTCACAAAACCCTGTGTGATGATCTGGCCCCTGCTTTCCTTTCCAAACTCACCTCCTATCACTTTCCTTTTGCCGGATCCAACCACAGTGGCCTCGCTGCTAGCCTTAGAGCATTGCCTACGTCAGAGGAGGAACATGGAATCTGCTCTCCTAAGCTGTCTTCAGCCTCACTCAAATGTCACCTCTTTAGAGAAGTCTTCTTCGTCCATTGCCCACCCTAACTAAAATAGCTGCCCCTTTATTCTCTAGTCCCTTATCATATTTTATTTTTCTTCATGGGACTTATCATACTTGATATTACATTATACACACACACACACAGACACACAGACAAACACACACACATATATATATACAGGAATACATATGTATATACACATTTATATGTGTGTCTGTGTGTATAATATCAGGTATGACACTATATATTATAATATTGATATTATATATTACAATTATATATAATATATTATGTATTATATCTACATTTATTCCTATATTTTCAGCTAGAGGGCAAGTATCTACATTGTTCACTGTTGTCTTAATCACTGTTGTGTCCCCAGCACCTGGCCTGGCACCTGCTACATAGTAGGTCCTAGATAAATATCAAATGAATGCATCTGTTACAGAAAAGAACATTGAGGCACCACCAAGTGTCTTCTCAATGAAGTCAGACCTAAATTCATCTCCCCGGCATCTTGGGAAGGCAGGATTTTTGAGCTGAACTCCCTCAGTCACCCCTTGCTGTACCCTTGTCTCCTCACTCTCTTATGCCGGTATCTTGGGGACCACAGAGGAAATAACCACATTTGCTGGTCCCTCTCACACCCAGGTGGACTTGAGGCGCCAGCAGATTTCCCAGGCTGTGGAGGAGGTGCAGAAAGTCGTTCATCATTTGACCACAAACATCAGCAACCAAGACATTAGATTTCAAGCTGTGCCTTACTCTGACACGTACAATGAAAATATTAAGGTAAGCAAGTCTCACTGTCTCTAAGTGCCACCAACAGAGCCAGGACACTTGGGCAGGTGAATCTCAGTGTGTGACAGATGCTTGCCTCACTCAGAATACTCATAACAATTCTTGTTTTCATAGGTACTCTTAGTTTTTACTATTTACAGTCTCATTTTATACATGTCATTTCAGCCAGCAGCGTGCCTTATGCCTATAATCCCAGCACTTTGGGAGGCCAAGGTGGGAGGACGGCTTGAGGCCAAGAGTTTGAAACCAGCCTGGGCAACATAGTGAGATTCTGTCTCTATAGAAAAAGAAAAAAAGATAGATGTTATTTCCTTTGATCCCCCACATTCCTAGATGAGAAAAACTAGGCTTAGAGAAGTCAAATGACTTGATCAAGTCATATCAGGCACTAAAGCCAGAACTCACATAGAGGCTTTTGATTCCAAAGCACATTCCGCTGTCACAATCAAAGCTCAGTTAAATACACATTCATTTATTAAGCACCTACTTAATAGATTGGGGGTGGGGTGGAGGGAACTGAGGGCATCCATAAGAAGACAGTAGAAAGTCATAGTCTGTGGGTTGCAGATGGGGAAGGAAGAAAGTAGAAGAGGTGCCACTGAGAAGCTGCAGGAGCAGACTGGCAACCCCTCTCCCTGCTAAAGAATCCCACCCAGTGTAAGCCAATGGGTAACACCAGCATTCAGGCAACACAGTAGTGAGGGCAGAGCTGTACACACAGAAACGACCTTACTTAAACCTGTAAACCACCTTGTGGAAAAGACAGTCTGATTATTTCCATTTTAGAGGTGAGAGAAGTGAGATTCTGAATCATTCTGAATCTCCATTATTCGTTATCTCGATTTTTATTATGCCTCCTACCTCTTTCACTTTGTATTAAATTTGTATGTATTCATGGCCCATTTCTCACAACAGACTGCACATCCCTTGATTGTAAGGACCAAGTTTACTGTTCGTTTTGTTCCTAGCACCCAGCATGGTGTGTGGCACATGGTAGACACTTAACGTATGTGGAATGAATGAATAAATGAGTGAGCAAAAGAATTAGTACCTGAGCAAAAGACCATTGCTGGCCCATTACATCTCAAGGTTGGTGGATGCAAGAACCACCTAAGAGATTCTGGGATTTATGGATTCTGAAACAGAGTCAGATTGTAGGAAATTAATCCCAGGGTGAAAATTATAAAACCAGACTGAATCCTGGAATGCTAGAATATCACTTGCCCAACTCTACCACCCAGGCCAATCTAACTTGGACACACATAGACCAGTGACTAGAAATAGAGATATTACGTTACTTTTCTTAGCACTATACCCAAGGAAATTTCCTTCAGTGGTCCCACTTAGAATTCATAGCTTAAAATATATCTTGCATTTATATATGTCATGTCTTACATATTAAGTTTTGAAAATAGCTACAGCATAGCATAAAAATTGCTTTTAACTTAGATCAAAATCAACAAGTTTTTGTTTGTTTTGCTTTTTTGCTTGTTTTTTAAAGATAGGGTCTCATTCTGTCACCCAGGCTGGAGTGCAGTGCTGCGATCATGGCTCACTGCAGCCTCAACCTCCCAGACTTAAGTGATTTTCCCACCTCAGCCACCTGAGCAGCTGGGACTACAAGTGCAAATGCCACCATGCCTGGCTAATTTTTTTATTTTTATTTTTTGTAGAGATGGATTTCATCATATTGCCCAAGCTGCCCAACAAATATCTACTAAGCACCACTTATATGACTAATAACATGATAGTTGTGCTTTTGAATTCACATGAAAGTGAATTGAAATAACGTACAGATCTGAAATTCCAGGGACTTTAGATGTTTTTCCTCTTTTTAAATCCAGCTGCCTTTCTATGGGTACCAGAAGTCATGTGGATACATCATCTAAAACATCAAACTATTGTTTTCTTAGAGTTAGACAGAACCAGCTGGAGCTGATTAGGGCTTTCCCCACTCAATGGGTCAATGACTGGCCCTGGGCAAGAGTTAACCAAATTCCATGGTCAGAGCTTTCCAGGAGGAGGAGGCAGCTGACTCACAGCCGAAGGCGTGCGTGCAGTGGGACATGGTCATAGTTCAAGCTCCTTTGGCTGCTCTGTTTACCCACTTGTTCTATCTCTTGGCTGCCGGTCTGCCTGCTTTCCCCCAGTCGTTGCTTCACTGGTTCCTGGAGAAAGGGGTTAGGTAGATTCTGATTGTTTGCTTTTTTTCTTTAAGCTTAGAATCATCTCAACAGCTCACATTGTCTCAACAAATAAGCTTTCATTTTGCCTTTATTTTGGAAGGGTTAGTCATGAACACTGACCATAGGTCATCAGTACAGGCCAAAAAAAAAAGGAGATATTTTACAAAATCTGTTACCTCCCCTCCTGTTACTTCCCACCTTTAATTTGTGTCAAAACATTCACCATTCCATGTCATTCATTGTTGGCTGAGTGCCAGCCCAGGGTAGAGAAATAATAACTGAACAAGCTGTCCAAAGACCTAAATTCAAATTCTGACTCTTCTACTTACTGGTTGTGTGTCCCTGAGGAGATCTCCAAGCCCCTCTGCATCTTGAATTCCTTATCTGGAAAGTGGCAACAAAGCTCACCTTACTGTGTGACTGTGAAGTTGAAATGGTCAAATGCATTAGAATTACGGTGTTGCGTCTGCATGGAACTGAATGCATACTCATTCTTCTTTCTCAAACCTTAGGTCTCCTCTGGAGTTCCTGGTTTAGTTCACTGTCTTTACTTGTATATTCATGAGATAATAAACTCAGCAAGTTAATTTACTTGCCCGAAGTATTTACAATGATTCAGTAGCAGAACAAAGAGGTAATCCACTTGTAACACCCAGGTCGAGGTCTCCGTGTATCTGGTCACACTGCTGAGGGTGGAGTGGTTAACAGAGCTGCCTGGCGAGACAGGTTGGTTCCCAGGACTTCCGTTACCTCCCGAATCTGTGAATTCATGCTTGTTTTCAATCCTTTCCTGACCCTAGGTTTTGGCTCCCAGTCAGTTCCTCGTCACAGTCCCAATAAAAGGCCTGGCCGGGTACAGGGAGGCCAGGGAGCAGCACTGGCGGTACTACACCCTGCAGGGCACCAGGCTGCCCTGCCCGTTGCGGGACCCTGAGGGTCTGCAGCAGTGGCTGGAGGTGGAACAGTTTATGAAGAGCCTGTGGCAGTGGCATGAGACAGATGTGAACATCGACGGAGACATTGTGCCTGCCAAGGTCCTCCTAGTGTTCCGGAAGCTGGTGGAAAATGCAATTAGAACCTGCCACCTCTCAGGTGAGCTGATCAGGAACAAGTGCAAGGGTAATTGCTGGCATTCCCCTTTCGCTCTATAAAACCTCTGTTTGGGTGTTACCTGCAGCTCACAGCCTACATTTGAGAAAATAATCATGTGCTCTTCACATTTATTTAATCTTCATAATATGAATCAGCTTTTTTTTTTCCTGCTGTTGATGCACAGAAGATTGGAATTTATACTAACAAAATAGTCTTGTGGCTTTAAGAAAGTTACTGTGCTGGCATAGATATAAAATGCTGTGGATTATGCACCTTAACCAGGCTTAAAAACTTAAGCGTATTGTTTTTTAAAAAAGCAAATTATTCACAAACCCCAGGTCTTCTTTATTAGCACATTTCTACTGCAGCACCTCCATCTGACTGCAGTACCACAGGGTGCTGAGATTCCACATTTGGAAACCACTAACTTGTACCAAAGCACAAAATCCAGGAGCCATAAAGAACTGACTAAGTTTGACAACTCCAAAGTCTTAAGCTACTGTACGGCATATGCATACACACACACACACACACACACACACACACACTCCCTTTTTGTTCACGCAAAGCAAAAAGGTGAATTTCAAACTGGAAAGAAATGGCTAATTTTCTTAATTTATAAATCAATAAGAAAAAAGATGAGCTGACCAATAGAAATAATTACCAAAAAAAAAAAAAAGGATCACAGAAAAAGAATACAAATGGCTTGCAAAAATAAGAAAAGGCATTCCATCTAATGTATATTTCAACGTATATTAGAATATACCTAATGTTGGGTGCATTAAAATACCTAGCAAGCTAAAAGAAATGAAAAGTTTGATCATGCTTAGTGTCGAGTGGGCATGGTGAAATGGGTATTCTCATGTTGTTATTAGAAGTGTAAATTGGTGTCTCCTTTTTAAAGGGCAAGTTGTCTATATTTTATTTTTATAATGTGCTTACTTGACAATTCAACAATTCCAGTTCTAGAAATATATTTCTACAAATACACAAAGAAATGTGCACCAGGATATTCTCTGCCATAGGTTTTATAATAGTAAATAGCTAGAAGTAATCTAAATGGCTAACAAAGGAAAATTGACTAAATTAAATTATGCTGTCTCTGCCTCCTGGACTACTATGCAGCCTTTAAAAAGAACAGGCATATGCCCATGCATACATACAGAGCTATGAAAAATGCATGTGCTAAATAGTTAAGTGAAAAACCAAACTGCTAAACAATATGAGATTCCATCTGTGTGAAAATAAAAGGATGTATTCATACATACATTTGCTTGTCTAGACAGAATAGTTCTGAAAATTTCCATAATGGTAATAGTTTATGTTTAATAGATTTTTTTACTAAGTAGAATAAGTTTCATGGGTTATTTAATTTAATCCTCATAACCACACAACACAGTAAGAATTCTTTTCCTACCTGTTTTAGAGATGAGGAAACTGAGACTTAGAGAGATTAAGTCACTTCTGGAGTTCACACACCTTGTAAGCAGAACCAGCTGCAGGGCAGGGTGTGGGCCGGCAGGCTGGCTGCAGCATCGGCTCACCTCTTATGCTGTGCGACATTATTCATAGTGAAAGTGCAAAGCAGAGATTCAGAATAATGCTAAAGTGCCAGTTGTCATGTTCCTGTCTGGGCAGCTCTGATGAGATGCAGACAAACCCTTTATCCCACCCTGGCCAGGGAATGTTTCCCTTTTGAACAGCCTAACACAATTAATGTGCTTCTGTTTTCTTCTCTGTGTAAGGAAATGCAAAATAATAGATTCCAATCTATTTCAAGAATTGGGATGAGCAAATAAGGATGAATAGATCCTGATCTATTCAAGACTGCTTATCTTTATCTGCAATGAAGGCAAACAAACAAAAACTGTACCTTTTGAAAGAAAAAGGAGCAAATTGGAAATGAGGAAATTATAGTATGTGAGCTGGAAAACTACTAGATGCATTAGTTTTCTCTTCTTCTCTTTGCCTGATTGGAAAACGAGGCAATGGAGACTTCTTTCAAATCACTGAATCCTCTGAAACAGTGGCTGTGATGTGCTTTGATGTATTTTGTGGTTACAGGGGTTTCTGATGACAGATACCTCTGAGGCTCGGCTGGCTGAATGGATGGTAAAAACAAATACCATCTAAGAGACTGAGGCTCAGATAAGACAGGTGAAGCCGAATTTCACCAAAGGCATATGCATAAATAAGGAGGCTGATGCTGTCCCTAACCAGTGTCAGAATATCTAGGTGAAGAAGGGAAAAAAAATGGCATTAGCCTTCCCTATGTTTGCATTACTCTGAAAACCAACATTTAGATATTTGGGTGGAATGGAGAAGGATATAGAAAAATAGTTAGGTTTCATTTTACAGTAGCAAACACAGAAGGTCCCCAACTTGCCATGGCTCAACATATGATTTTTTTACTTTACAAGGGTGCGAAAGTGATACATGTTTAGTAGAACCCATACTTCGAGTACCCATACAACCATTCAATGAATTCCATGAGATATTCAACACTTTATTATAAAATAGGCTTTGTGTTAGATGATTTTGCCCAACTGTAAGTTAATGTAAGTGTTCTGAGCACTTTTAAGGTAGAGTAGGCTAAGCTATGATGTTTGGTAGGTTCGGTGTATTAATACATTTTCAACTTAGAATATTTTCAGCTTCATCAGGATGTGACCTCATCGTAAGTCAAGGAGCATCTGTAGTACACTTTTTCTTTTTATTCTATGGCTTTTACTTTCAGTTGATCCTCCTGAAAAGAATCTATTAATTTAAAAGAAAAGGTACCCCAAAAGCCTTGGGGTTGGGGGAGAAAGAAAAACCCACCAGCAATGAGACTTCTTAGTAATGTTCCGACGCTAGCTAGCTGACTAACCATCTGGTTTTGATGTCAAAACCTTGACGTGCTGCAGGCATTGTGATCCTTCACGTGCTACAGACATTGTGAAAGTTGCCACACCAGTTGCAAGGTGCTGGTCAGAGCAACTGCTCACGAATTTCTTGTTTGAACGCTTGTAATGTGCAAACCTTTCTCTTCTCCATATCCATTTGGTCATTTCCCATCAGGTAAGGTCAGCCTGCTAGGAAACCGCTCTGCAGTTTGGGTTGCTGTGGAAACATCTGCATATCAGGTGGAACTGGAGCTGGTCCCCACAGTGGAGATCCCCACCACCTGGTCCAAGAAAGCCCGGTGGCCTCGATGTCTGCAGCGCTGGCCTTCCCAAGAGAGAGTGGAGTGCATCAAGGTATCAGTGGGCGGGACCCAGCTCGCCAGAGCAGTGATGCCAACAGCTTAACCAGTCACAGCATTACTGACTGCCAATGAGTTTCCGAAGGAAAGTTGAGGTGTCACTAGATCAGCAGTTCTCAAAGTGTGGGCCCTGCAGCAGCGTCACCTGAGAACTTGTTAGAAATGCAGCTTCCCGGGCCCCCACTCTGGACCTGCTGAATGAGACCCTGTGAACAGGGCCCAGCAATCTGTGTTTTAAGAAGCCCTCTGGGTGATGTGATTCTGATGTATGCTCAAGTTGGAGAACTGCCAGGAAGTGGGCACCATCTTCTAACTGTCCACATCCAAGGTGGCTTGTGGTCTCCCTAGCACCCCCTTCTCATCCCCATGTAGGATGTGCTGTCTGCCTGGTGACAAGTTCCCCAGACCAGCGGACTGCTTCAGAAATGGCTTTCTACACCAGTGAGCATTGTTCTTATTATTTCCCAATATTTTTCTCTTTCTTCCAGTCGTTTGGGTTTAACTTGTTGGCCTGTTCAAATTATCACTGGCAGCTGAGCTTCCTCCGTGCTGAGCAGGTGTTACTGGAACAGCTGGATGAAGATGGGGGCTGCCGTAGGAAGTGTTTTCAGGTCATGAGGCACCTGAAAGAGGACATCTGGTGCCCAGGGAACAGGCCGGTTATCACGTCCCACCATCTGCAGGTGAGTGTGGGGCAGGTTGGAGAAGACCCAGGGGCAGCTTTGGATAGGTCATTCCTCCTGTGGCCTCTGTAGGGCCTGGCCAGAGCCACTTAGAAGGGGTGGCATGTGCGAAAAATTCAGGATGAGGTTCTAGTATCTATATTTGCCATCCAACAAATTACTACTTATTATGGAAATATGTAAACTAGCACCATATGGGAGTCCACAGCACCCCTGCCCAGGGTAAAATTTCCTCCCTCCCTTCCCTTTTCCAATTCTCTTCTATCCCACTTTTCCTCCCCTCTCACTTATATTTTACCCACCAAACCAACCTGAGTGCCCACTAGGTGCCAGAAACCCTGCTGAGGTTCAGAAATGAATCACAAAATGTGGTTTGTGCCTCACACTTTGATGGCTTTATGTTTGCGCCAGTCTTTAAACCCACTGCAGCCTACGCACACCTCCTCATGCACACAGACCCACTAACACAGAGGGGACCAGGAAATGCAACACAGAGGTTACCACACACGTAGTGCCACACACCTCTTTCCAGGGTCCAAATCACCAGGCAAGGATCTTCCCTTGCTCTGCCAGCCCCTGCCTCTCCTTGCCCTAAACCCAACAGTACACATTCATTCATGCCTTCTTCACTCACTCATTCAGCAAGTGTTTATTGAGATTACTCTGGGCCAGAGGCCTGCCCCAGTACCTGCTGTGGGCTCAACCTCTGCAGGCACAAAGGTGAACAGACACAGATGTGGTTCCTCACTCATGGCACTTCCGGTCTAGCATGGGAGATAGACATGGGTCAGGCAAGCCAGTGGGTGCGTGTACAATCACACAGTGAGGAAGCACTGGAAAGGGAGGAGTATGGCTCTGTGAAGGCTCAGAGCAGCAGAGCCTGACCTAGACTGGGCAGTCAGGGGGGCCTCCCTGGAGAGGGGGCCTTTGACCACCCTCCCGACTCCCTCTTTCTCAAATTGTGAACCACACAGAGTGAAGTGTACTCTCATGTAGCAGCTCTGTGCAGCCTGCTGGGGTAGGGAGGTAGGAGACTCTTGCAGGACACCCCAGCCCAGCCTAGCTAGTGTGGGTCTAGGAGCTTCAGCCCTCCTCCCTGGCCCCAGAAAGGATGGACTCCCTTTCTACTCAGGCAAGCACAGGTCCCTGGGGCAGTCACCTATCTGTGAGGTGCCTTCCTCACATACCTGTTCCTTCTCTCATTCAATGGACAAAACTGTCTTCCAGCCCCATGTTACTCTGTCTGCTCTAAAGTAACTTATTGAAGGACAGATACCACATTGGTCTTGTCCAGCTGGCATGCTGACCTAACTCGATGCTCTTATTCATTGGGAGAAGGTGAACAAAACCCCCATTATCTCTCCCAATGCTTTGTACATAGTAGCACATTAAATATTTGTTGAGCAAATGAATGAGTGGCTTCACATCTTACTCAACTTTTCTCTTTTTTTCACACAAAATCACTAACCTTGCTTCACCTTCTTATCTTTCCAATAACCTGTCCATTTTGACCTGCAGAAGAATCTGTTAACATCTCATTCACATGCACTGGGGCTTTTCTCTGGAGTTCCAACATTCTCAACGTGTCCCAAGCACACTTCCCTAAAAACACGCAGGCTGTTCTCCTGGATGGAGGGCATGTGCTTGCAGAAGATACTTTGATTCTTTCTGTGGATTTAGCTTCTCTTGCTTTCCTTTATACAGGCCACACTAGAAGAGGCAGAGCTGAGACGCAAACTCAAGTCTATCTCATATCAAAACCTCATAACCTTAACGACTGACTTCATTACCTCTCAATTAAGATGGATGGAAATACCATTCAGTGACATGAATATTTCAGGCAGGATTGAATGGGGCCACCATGGATCTCCCAGCCCATGGCTGCTTGCAAATCTGTACTCCCCACAAGGGCTGACTTCTATTCTGATGGCTCCTAAGTCACCTAGTGGATTTTAAGGCAACTCCTTAAGGATTCTCTGTTTCAATCCTCCCTGACCCAGCTGCATGGCACAATAGAATTGGGCATCCTCAAAGATGGACATTTTTTTTAAGTGGGCTATTTCTGGAGTAAGATAAACAGAAAGTGCTAACTGCCTTTTTCTCTGGTCTTCCGTCCTTAGTCCACAGACAGAATTATCTCCCATTTAGGCATCCCTGCCCTTGAAATGAATGTGGCTGGTGATAAACGTGGTGCTAGACACCATCCCAGATGATGACTTGAGTGTGCTGGATCCTTGCCAAATCTTCATTTTGAGGAAAGTGGAAGAGGTTGGATTGCAAAACAGCATTACGAAGCTGTGGCACTCAGCCTTGCCTCACCTTAAGTCTGACACTCTCTTACAAGGCCCTCACCTTCTCCCCAAAAAGGCTCTGCCCCAAGACTATTTCATGTGAAGCAAAAGCTTATCTTTTATTGCCTTATTTATTCCTAAAACCCACTCAAAATACATTGGCTTGCTTATAATGAGCTTAACTGCCTCAGTTTGCTTAGGGAGATAAAAGCTTAATTAACAAGAGGAATTAACATTTTTTCTGGTATCTAGGTTATCTTCGCTTGCATGAAATTATCTCTAACTCATTTATTCATAATAATGTAATCTAAATACATAGTTGCTATGAACTTACAACTGCTCTAAAAAATAAAGACTGTATAAAAATAACTCAATATCTAAACCATAACATTAATGGATAATTCATTAATTCACTTATTCAATAAATGTTTATTAACTTCCTCTCATGGGCTAGCCTTTGCTGGGTACTGGGTAGCTTAATAGTGAATAAAAATAGGCATCATTCACTGCTCTCATAAAGTTTATAATCCAGTAGGGGAAATGATAAAATTAATCACATAAATATAAAAACTACTACTGTTGTCGCGGCTTCTTATGAGAAGTACATGACTAAGAGAGTGTGCAATGGGTGTACTAGGGAAATTTGATCTGATGGACAAAGAAGGGAAAGAAGTGTGCCCTATGCAGCCGAAGCAGGATGTGCAAAGGCTCTGTGGTAGAAGGGAGCATGAAATGGCTGGTGTGGCTACATGAAGAGAGCAAGGGAGGACACAGGTCAAGATGACTCTGGAAAGGAAGGCAGGGACCAAACCTTATAAACCACACCATGTTAAGGATGATGTTTTTAGCTAACAAACAATGGGAAGACCTTGAAGTATTTTATTTTATTTATTTTTTGTTTGTTTTTGAGACGGAGTCTCGCTTTGTTGCCCAGGCTGGAGTGCAGCGGCATGATCTCGGCTCACTGCAAGCTCTGCCTTCTGGGTTCACACCATTCTCCTGCCTCAGCCTCCCAAGTAGCTGGGACTACAGGCGCCCGCCACCACGCCTGGCTAATTTTTTGTATTTTTAGTAGAGATGGGGTTTCACCGTGTTAGCCAGGATGGGACCTTGAAGTATTTTAGATGAGAAGGGAAGTAGATGTATATTGGCAGCAGTATGGATGGTGATAGTTTGGATGGTGGCAAGAACAGGGATGGGCTGATGAGATCGCTACTGCAGAGGTCCAGTGAGATGTGGAGGCAGTGTGGAGGGGGATGGTAGAATAATACTGGAGGTGAAGGTAAATGGGTAGACTCGAGAAATACTTAGACAAGAGGATTACAGGACTTGACTGGGGATGGTAAGGGAGAAGGGCGACTCCTAGGTTTTCGTGTTGCACAACTAGCTAGTTAAGCAACTCTGGAGGCAGATCAGGTTTGTGCAGGAAGAGCAGGGGTTCAGTTTGGACATGTTGGGACTGAGATAACTTTCAGATACTCAAGAGATACATGGTAAGCAGGTCAGAGGAGAAGTCTGGGCTGGAGACACAAATTTGCAAGTCATTCATATGTAGTGAGAATTAGAGCTGCTGCTGCTGTGGTGGAGGCAACATAGAGCTGAGGAATGAATGTAGACTGAGAGGAGAAGAGGGCCTAGAATTGAGCCTCCAGAAACTCCACTTCTCAAAGGCAGGCCAAGGAGTAAAAGCCTGCCAAGGAGGCGCTGTAATGCTAGGAGAAAAAACCCAGGGAGTAGATTGCTTGGAAGTCAAGTGAAGGATGGCTCAGGAGGGAGGGTGTGGGCGAGAGAACCAGGTCTGCTGAAAGGTCAGGTAAGGTGCAGGCTGACAAAGGCCTATTAGATTTAGAAACATGGAGATCATTGGGCCTTGATGAGAGGAGCCTTTGAGGATTAATGAGAGAAGAATCCATATTGGAGCAGACTGAGGCAAGAAATGGGAGGAGAGGAAATGACCACAAATAATAGAGCCGACTCTCCAGAGAAGCCTGGATTTGCAGAGGGAAGAGTGAGGGCAGGAGGCAGATGTGGGGTTGGGGTTGCAGGAGAGCTTTCAACTTGTGAAAAGCAGTTGAGGAAGAGGGTAATCAGTCATATACAGTTCCTGGAAGATGGGATCCGGGGCCCTGTGGAGGGATCAGCCCCACAGGCAGAAGAGGCAGAAGCAGGGAGGAAGAGAGGAGGGTGCCGCAGTAGGCAAGATCTGTCTGGTTTGGGAGGATGAGGGGTTCCATTTTCCCCGTAAAGTAGGAGGCAAAGACATTGCCTGGAGTAGTGACCACTGGAAATGTTGGAGGAGAGTGAGGGAATAGATTAGGGAAGAGGTGCGGGAGACCAGCTGGCAAACTGAAGGCCCACCTGAAGTTGGGGATTGTGAATTCATGGTAGATCCAGTCTGCCCAGGCAACTCTTTTCTCCCTCCTTCCAAGGCCACATAAGCTCAATAATTGTTTCCAAGCTATCCTCCTCAATTGCCCGAAACAATGTCTGACAGCACTTCTCCCTTCCACAGACTGTGCTCTTTTGGACCTGCGAGAAATATCCCCACTTTAAAGACTGGCAGGTCTTCAGCAAAGCATTTCTGCGCCTGGTGAGGAAACTGCACAAGTGCGTGAGCCAGCACTTCCTGAAACACTATTTCGTCCGGAACAGCAACCTCTTTCAGTGCACCAACCCGACTGAACTGGACACTGTGGCCCAAAAGCTGGCCACCTTCCTGAAGAACCCCCAGATCGGCCCGCCCTGATGGTTGCCCCGGCCTGGGAGGCTCTTGGACATTTTATTCTGGCTTAACCTTGTTCTTTGGATGGTTCCTCAGTCAGGTGCCAGGATCCTGCCTAGGAGAAAGGCCACGAATGGCAGCGGAAATTACATCAAACCAGTAACACTTCAGCAGGGGGAAAACTGTGCCCCAGGATGTCTGGCCCAGGCCTCCCTGGAGCCCAGCAAGCATTTCCGCCCTAGCTAATTCTCCTGGAGACAGCTCTCATCAGGCTTCCCCAGGCACAGATTTGGAACTGGTGACAGTTCTGAACTTAGTTTCCCTTGTTCAGGCTCTGATCGTCTCACAGTGAAGATGGAGACAGAACCCCTGGAAGTCTGGACATGAGCCTGCTGGCCAATACTGTGCCCAGCCCACTGATCATGGGCACATTCTCCTGCCATTTGTAAAATGGGAATGTTAACGTGCCTACCTCTGAGCAGGGCTGTGTGCCTATGAAACTGTGCTGGCGCCTTTTCAAGGGGAAGGCATTGGATCAACACAAAGTGTTCCTGGTTGGTTGAGTAGCTGGTGTTTGCATCCTGGATCGGTACCCACAGCACTGACGCAAAATTGCACCTGATGAGTTAGTGAGCCTGTGCTTCCTTGCTGCTCTCCAGCTTCCTTAGCATGTGGGTCAGTGGCTCCTGATGTTCTGTCCGCTTCCCTGGTATTCTCTAAGCAGGGAGGGGAGTGGTTTTGATGATAAGTGTAAGTCAAAGATGAAAGTACAACTCTTGGCCTGATCCCAACCATAGCCCTCTCTTTGCTTCCCATGCCATGGGCCATGGATGGAACTTCCTTATATATTTATGTAAATAACCTAGTACTATGATCTGCATGGAGTGACCTTAGGTGTCTGTCACTGCTCAATGTGTTCCTTTGCTCATTTCATTCACTCACTCACTCATTGACAAATAATGCTCATTAGGCACTGGGAACACAGCAAAGAGCAAAGTGGATGAGGACCTCCCCCTGGGGATGCCACCTAATGGTGGAGACAAGAAATGAACGACAGATAAATACACACAGTTATTACAGATGGAAGCAAGTGCTTCAAAGGAAATAAACAGAATGTTGAAGTAGAGTCCACAGAAAGGTCCCTGAAGGATGAAAATGCAAATAGTTGAAGGGGAAGGAAAAGTAACCAAAGGCAGGCATGGTGGGGCTGGCATGAGTCAGAGCACCTGGCCTTGTAAAGCCAGGAAGGAAACAGTATTTTATTCTAAGATCAAAGGTGTGACATTTGGCCTCTCCAGAGGCAGAGGAGTATCACGATCTGACCGCATTTTAAACAATTGCATGAAGAAGGTCTGGGGACTCACACAGGAGCTGGGCACTGAGTGCTCTTGAGCCACCCATTTGGAATTTCACAGAGACCCACAAGGCAACATATTCTGTGTGGCACAACCGATCAGGAATTCTAGGAGATCTCGGTGAGATCAATGGTTTTTTTTCTGGCGTTTATGTAATGCTTCTCAACTCAAGGGGCTCCTTTATTACTTTTGAATGTTTTTGCCCAAATGTCTATACCAAAGATAAATTTCTAAAGCATGAACTACTGATTTTGTTTTCATGAAAATTCACATTTGAAAATGAAAATGATTACTTTTCAAAAGTACTGTAAACGGCAGGAAAGATCCAAAATTGACACCCTAACATCACAATTAAAAGAACTAGAAAAGCAAGAGCAAACACATTCAAAAGCTAGCAGAAGGCAAGAAATAACTAAAATCAGAGCAGAACTGAAGGAAATAGAGACACAAAAAACCCGTCAAAAAATTAATGAATCCAGGAGCTGGTTTTTTGAAAGGATCAACAAAATTGATAGACCGCTAGCAAGACTAATAAAAAAAAAGAGAGAGAAGAATCAAATAGACGCAATAAAAAATGATAAAGGGGATATCACCACCGATCCTACAGAAATACAAACTACCATCAGAGAATACTACAAACTCCTCTACGCAAATAAACTAGAAAATCTAGAAGAAATGGATAAACTCCTCAACACATACACTCTCCCAAGACTAAACCAGGAAGAAGTTGAATCTCTGAATAGACCAATAACAGGATCTGAAATTGTGGCAATAATCAATAGCTTACCAACCAAAAACAGTCCAGGACCAGATGGATTCACAGCCGAATTCTACCAGAGGTACAAGGAGGAACTGGTACCATTCCTTCTGAAACTATTTCAATCAATAGAAAAAGAGGGAATCCTCCCTAACTCATTTTATGAGGCCAGCATCATCCTGATACCAAAGCCTGGCAGAGACACAACCAAAAAAGAGAATTTTAGACCAATATCCCTGATGAACATTGATGCAAAAATCCTCAATAAAATTCTGGCACACTGAATCCAGCAGCACATCAAAAAGCTTATCCACCATGATCAAGTGGGCTTCATCCCTGGGATGCAAGGCTGGTTCAATATACGCAAATCAATAAATGTAATCCAGCATATAAACAGAACCAAAGACAAAAACCACATGATTATCTCAATAGATGCAGAAAAGGCCTTTGACAAAATTCAACAACTCTTCATGCTAAAAACTCTCAATAAATTACGTATTGATGGGATGTATTTCAAAATAATAAGAGCTATCTATGACAAACCCACAGCCAATATCATACTGAATGGGCAAAAACTGGAAGCATTCCCTTTGAAAACCGGCACAAGACAGGGATGCCCTCTCTCACCACTCCTATTCAACATAGTGTTGGAAGTTCTGGCCAGGGCAATTAGGCAGGAGAAGGAAATAAAGGGTATTCAATTAGGAAAAGAGGAAGTCAAATTGTCCCTGTTTGCAGACGACATGATTGTATATCTAGAAAACCCCACTGTCTCACCCCAAAATCTCCTTAAGCTGATAAGCAACTTCAGCAAAGTCTCAGGATACAAAATCAATGTACAAAAATCACAAGCATTCTTATACACCAACAACAGACAAACAGAGAGCCAAATCATGAGTGAACTCCCATTCACAATTGCTTCAAAGAGAATAAAATACCTAGGAATCCAACTTACAAGGGATGTGAAGGACCTCTTCAAGGAGAACTACAAAACACTGCTCAAGGAAATAAAAGAGGATACAAACAAATGGAAGAACATTCCATGCTCATGGGTAGGAAGAATCAATATCGTGAAAATGGCCATACTGCCCAAGGTCATTTATAGATTCAATGCCATCCCCATCAAGCTACCAATGACTTTCTTCACAGAATTGGAAAAAACTACTTTAAAGTTCATATGGAACCAAAAAAGAGCCTGCATTGCCAAGTCAATCCTAAGCCAAAAGAACAAAGCTGGAGGCATCACACTACCTGACTTCAAACTATACTACAAGGCTACAGTAACCAAAACAGCATGGTACCGCTACCAAAACAGGGAGATAGATCAATGGAACAGAACAGAGCCCTCAGAAATAACGCCGCATATCTACAACTATCTGATCTTTGACAAACCTGAGAAAAACAAGCAATGGGGAAAGGATTCCCTATTTAATAAATGGTGCTGGGAAAACTGGCTAGCCATATGTAGAAAGCTGAAACTGGATCCCTTCCTTACACCTTATACAAAAATCAATTCAAGATGGATTAAAGACTTAAACGTTAGACCTAAAACCATAAAAACCCTAGGAGAAAACCTAGGCATTACCATTCAGGACATAGGCATGGGCAAGGACTTCATGTCTAAAACACCAAAAGCAATGGCAACAAAAGCCAAAATTGACAAAGGGGATCTAATTAAACTAAAGAGCTTCTGCACAGCAAAAGAAACTACCATCAGAGTGAACAGGCAACCTACAAAATGGGAGAAAATTTTCACAACCTACTCATCTGACAAAGGGCTAATATCCAGAATCTACAATGAACTCAAACAAATTTACAAGAAAAAAACAAACAACCTCATCAAAAAGTGGGCAAAGGACATGAACAGACACTTCTCAAAAGAAGACATTTATGCAGCCAAAAAACACATGAAAAAATGCTCATCATCACTGGCCATCACAGAAATGCAAATCAAAACCACAATGAGATACCATCTCACACCAGTTAGAATGGCAATCATTAAAAAGTCAGGAAACAACAGGTGCTGGAGAGGATGTGGAGAAATAGGAACACTTTTACACTGTTGGTGGGATGGTAAACTAGTTCAAACATTGTGGAAGTCAGTGTGGCGATTCCTCAGGGATCTAGAACCAGAAATACCATTTGACCCAGCCATCCCATTACTGGGTATATACCCAAAGGACTATAAATCATGCTGCTATAAAGACACATGCACACATATGTTTATTGTGGCATTATTCACAATAGCAAAGACTTGGAACCAATCCAAATGTCCAACAATGATAGACTGGATTAAGAAAATGTGGCACATACACACCATGGAATACTATGCAGCCATAAAATTGATGAGTTCATGTCCTTTGTAGGGACATGGATGAAATTGGAAATCATCATTCTCAGTAAACTATCGCAAGAACAAAAAACCAAACACCGCATATTCTCACTCATAGGTGGGAATTGAACAATGAGAACACATGGACACATGAAGGGGAACATCACACTCTGGGGACTGTTGTGGGGCGGGGGGTGGGGGGAGGGATGGCATTGGGAGATATACCTAATGCTAGATGACGAGTTAGTGGGTGCAGCGCACCAGCATGGCACATGTATATGTATGTAACTAACCTGCACATTGTGCACATGTACCCTAAAACTTAAAGTATAATTAAAAAAAAAAGTACTGTAACCAAATGGTGGGGTCCCTAGGCTATCGTTTAATAAGTAATGATTTTAAAATATTGAAAAAAAAATTTCCAAACCAACGAGTTTACAATTTTTGAAAACATGAAGGCCTGGTGCAGTGGCACATGCCTGTAATCCCAGCACTGTGGGAGGCTGAGGCAGGAGGGTCACTTGAGACCAGGAGTTCAAGACTAGCCTGGGCAACATAGCCAGACACTGACACCCCGTCTGTACAAAAAATTTAAAAATTAGCCGGATGTGGTGCTCAGGAGGCTGAGATGAGAGGATTCCTTGAGACCAGGAGTTTGAGGCTGCAGTGAGCTTTGATCATACCACTGCACTCTAGCCTGGGTGACGGAGTCACTGGAAGGGAGACCCTGTCTCTAAAAAAAAATTTAAAAAGATCATATAAAATGGTGAACAAACTAACATTTTGTTAAATCATCAAAAATTTGTATTCTAATTCTCATATTCTTGTATCTTAGGAAACATCATTTTTGAAAAGGTGGCAAATGTAATAAGTTTTTAAATTTAATTTCGGCCGGGCAGGGTGGCTGAGGCCTGTAATCCCAGAACTTTGGGAGGCCTAGGTGGGCGGATCCCTTGAGGCCAGGAGTTCCAGACCAGCCTGGCCAACGTGGTGAAATCCCGTCTCTACTAAAAATGCAAAAATTAGCCAGGCATGGTGGTGGGCACCTGTAATCCCAGCTACTTGGGAGGCTGAGGCAGGAGAATCGCTTGAACCCGGGAGGCGGAGCTTGCAGTGAGCCGAGATCTGGCCACTGCTCTCCAGCCTGGGCGACAGAGCGGGACTCTGCCTCAAAACAAAACAAAAACCATCTTAAGCAACTTTTAAAACAGCTACACAGTCACGGAATGCTAAAAAGTGAAAATTGACTGTAACATTGGTTCAATATGTGTGTATGTGTGTGGAAAGGGAGGAACTGACGTGCGCCACAGTCTGATTCCGGTAGATTTTTTCCGTCTTTCCCCGGAGATTTGCGGGTTTTGCAGGAAGCAGGGCTACCCGCAGCTTCCTGCGTATTCCCAATTCTTGCCAGCAGAGGGCAGCAAGGGAACACATATGAAAGGAGCCAGGTCCCACCCATTCTGGTCCTCGGAGCCCAGCAGGTGTCACACTTCTCAGCCCGTAACTTACACCTGGTCCCTCCAGAGCAAGGATGAGTGGATTCCAGCTCATGCCAAATTGTTGACCTTTCCTGCCATTTTAGCCGAGATTTACATTTTTCTCCTTAAAACTCAGATTTTAAAAGGGAGCCTATGAGAGGACCGTCCATCCAGGCTCCCGGGGCATTCAGCTCCATTCTGTTTCCTGGGACAGATTGCACAGCTAAGAAAAGCCAGAGAATATTACTCCTTTATTCTGTTCTGTTTTTTTTTTTTTTTTTTAATTCTCCAAAAGACCGTTCAATCCTTCTTCACTCTTCCAGGCCCAAGACTAGGCGTGTAGAGGAATGGTTGGTTTTCAGCCACCGCAGTTGACCTGCCTGCGTCTGCATCCCAGTTCTGATGCCGAGGAGCTGCATGACCTTGGCAAGCTGTTTGACCTTTCTGTGTCTGTAGTTCCTTCTCTCCAAAATGGGCATTGTGATGGCCAGAATTGTGTCCACCACAATTCATAAGTTCAAGCTCCAACCCCCAGCACCTCAGAATGTGACTGTATTTAAAGAGGTGATTAAGTTAATAATAAAGAGGTGATTAGCTGATTCAGTCTGACGGGTGTCCTTAAAGGAGAGGAGATTAAGCACACAGAGAGATGCCAGGGATGTGCACGCGCAGAGGGCAGCCACCCACAGACCAAGGAGAAAGGCCTCAGGAGAAACCAGCCTGTCCACACCTGCTCTTGGACCACCAGCCTCCAGAACTGGGAGAAAATACATTTCTGTTATTTAAGTCACCTAGTCTGTGGTATTTGGTTATTTTCCTATGGCCCTAGGAAACTGTTACAGGCATCATGAAAGAATATATACCTCATAGTGTTAATGAGAGCAACGAATGGAATGATGGATGTAAAAGGCTCTTAGTTGAGTACCTGGCATGGGATAACTGCTGAACAAATGTTTTCATTTTAGATGCCTACCCCTCGTGCTATTTGCCCATCTCTACCATTCCTGATAACTATACCAGACCACAGATAAATTCTTTGTAAAGAAAATATAAACCATCACAGGGGAAACATGAGAAAATTTCACTGCAAATTCTGCAAGCCCATTCTCCCCTTTGTCCCTCTTGCTAAAATATAGAAGGTATCTCCCTGAAAGGCCAATTTCTCCACATGTGACAGCTCAGATGCCTCCCAGCTCTTCAGTCTTTCCGTTTATTTCTTGTAGTTTCCTCCACATCCTCCCGCAATGGCCGCTTCGCTCTCTTCTCCCCTTTACTGTCCAGCTTCCTGAGTTACTATACGTGTATCTCCACCTACTCGCCTCATTCACTCTTTTTGTTTTTTTAAATTGTGAAATATATTTATACATGTGAGAATCTAACCTATTTAAAGAAGAATAATAAAGCAGGCTGGGCGCGGTGGCTCACACTTATAATCTCAGCACTTTGGGAGGCTGAGGCGGGGGGAGTCACGTGAGGCCAGGAGTGTGAGACCAGCCTGTCCAACATGGCAAAGCCCCGTCTCTACCAAAAATACAAAAAATTATCCAGGCGTGGTAGTGCACGCCTGCAGTTCCAGCTACTCGGGGAGGCTGAGGTGGAAGAATAGCTTGAATCTGGGAGGCAGAGGTTGCAGTGAGCCGAGATTGTGCCACGGCACTCCAGCCTGGGCAACAGAGTGAGACTCTGCCTCAAAATAATAATAATAATAATAATAATAATAATAACAATAATAATAATAATAATAAAAACACCAATATACTGTACCTTGGTGAAAAATAGCACATTGTCAGTATATAGAATTCTCCTTGCTTCCCCTTCCTTCCCGCAGCCTCCTTCCTCCCAGACATAGGTAATCGTAGGTATCCCAAATTTTATGTGAATCATTCTCATGTTTTTCATTATAGTTCTACTTCCTACCATATTTCATTGAACTTAAGCTCCCGACATTGTAAGATGCATTATTATTTCACCTCTAAGAAAGAGACTCACAAAATGAATGGTTTGGTTACAAAATTTTGGTTACAAAATGAATCTCAATTTTGAAGTGTTTGAAATGTCAAAAAAAGAGACATGGCTTAGAATCAACAAAATATGATCTGCATGCATCCCAAATTGTGTTTTTAGTTTTGATTGTTTCATTTATCTAAAGGCTTTACATACATGAAATCATACTGTATAAAGTCGTCTGTGATTGTTTCTCATGGCCACAGAGAAACAATCTTTTGAGATTGTTTTTATGCTTTTGAGACTCCCATGTGTGTCTTCATGTAGCAGTCGTTTATTCCTTTTCACCGATAAATAATATTGCACTGTGGGAATCTGCTGCTACACTTTATATATTCTTGTTACTGTAATTGGACATTTGCATTGTTTCTAGTTTTTGTGATTTGAATGATGTTTTTATGCTCATTCTTATACATCTTCAGATGCACACAAGTCTTTTAAGGGTGTACACATGAGAATAAAATGTAGGTTCACAGAATACATGAATGTTTAAATTTACTAAATATTGTCAAAATATTTCCAAAGTGATTACGCCAATCTAAATTCTCCATTTTAATATGGGTGGATTTTCAGCAACTTTCTCCATTATAATGGAGCACATTTTGCATCTTGTTTAAGGAATCCTTCTCTCTTTTCAGGTCATGGGAGTGCTCCTATATTCTCTAGAATTTTATAGCTATGGCTTTTAGGAGAAGTAGCTGTTCCTTATTTTTCCTATTCTATTCCAATAATATTGGGGTAATCTCTTTGCTGGAAAGTTTGGTTTAACTCATGTAAAGAACTGGCTGGACCTTCAGTTTTGTTGCCAAGAGATATTTTACTATTAATCTTTTTTTTTTGTGGTAGCGGGGCGGAGGAGGGCACGGAATCTCGCTCTGTCGCCCAGGCTGGAGTGCAGTGGCGTGATCTTGGCTCGCTGCAATCTCCGCCTCCCAGGTTCAAGCGATTCTCCTGCCTCAGCCTCCTGAGTAGCTGGGACTACAGGTGCACGCCACCATGCCCAGCTAGTTTTTATATTTTTAGTGAGATGGGGTTTCACCATGTTGGTCAGGCTGGTCTCGAACTCCTAACCTTGTGATTCACCCACCTGTAATTACCCACTCACGCCTGTAATCCTAACACTTTGGGAGGCTGAGGTGGGAAAATCACTTGAGCTCAGGAGTTGGAGACCAGCCTAGGCAACGTAGTGTGACCTCATCTCTATATTAATAAAATAAATAAATAAAATTTAAAAAGAGAAATTCCTACCCTTTCTTCTTTTCTAAGTACAGAAATTTTTAAACGCCATTTTAGTGCAATTCCACAGGTTTTTTTATAATTTATTTTTTATTGTTTTTAAGTTCTATTTATTTTCTAGTTTCTACACTAATTTTAAGAAAATTGTTTCCAAACCTGTTGGGCTTCCTAGTTATATTTTTGTTATTGATTTCTCACTCAATTGCACTGTAATAACAACAAGTGATCTGAATGACCCCAATCCCTTGACATTAATTGAGGCCAGCTTTTTAGCTTAGCACTTCTTCATTGTTCTATGTACATACAAAGAAGATACACAAGTTTAGATGTAATGTCTAATAAATGTCAGTTATATCATACAGTGCTCAAATTTTCTATATTTTATAGATTTTTGGGGGGGGGCTGTATTTCCTAACATTTACTGAGAGAGTTGTTTTAAAATTTCTCATTATGATAATGGACTTTTCAATTTTTGTGTATGGTTTTGTCAAAATTGTGTTTAATGTACATTGAAATTATATTATTAGGGCTGTGTGGTTTAGAATTTTTATATCTTCCCAGTTAATTGAAGCTTTTTCACTATAAAGTGACCTTTTTAAACTCTTGTAAACATTTTGCCTAAATATTGATTTTTGTCAGCTATTAATACAATAATATCACTTTATTTTGGCTAGTAGTTGCCTGGTATATATTTTTCCATCCTTTAACTTTCTATCTGTTTGTATATTTATGTTGTTGATAACTGCATTCTTTATAAATGGCTGATTTTTTAAAAATCCCATCTGATAGTTCAGGTCTTTTGACTCTATGTTTAGTCCATTTATATTTATTCAAATTGAAAATACATATGGATTCATTTCTATTCTTTTATTATTTACTTTCTATTTGACCTATTTTATAAATCCTCTGCCCCCCACTTTTCATCTTTTTAAAATTAAGAGGTTTGTTTCTTCTTTTTAAATTTCTTTTTCTTCTTATTGGCTTGGAAAATCCATACCCTATCTCTGTCCTTTTAATGGTTACCAAGAACTATTTACACATACAGACTAAATTGTGTAGATTAAAATCTAAAGCTAATCAATACCTTCATTTTCCTTTCTGACAAGGACTGAAAGGCTTTGGCTGCTAGCACTCTCCCTACCACATTTTCTGCTGTTGTCATCCTGGATTTTGGTTCTAGACTATTTGCCACACCCCTACACACATACACATAAATAAAATAGATATTTTTATTACATTATTTTATATTTCTTATTTTATGCACATATTAGCCACTATGTTAACTCACTACTCTTTCTTGCATCTCGGATTTTCTATTAGGGATCATTTTCCTTCTGCCTGGAGTAGATGCTCTACCGTTTTCTATAGTGAGAGTATACAAGAGTAAACAGATTTTATTTGTTTGAAACTGTTCTTATTCACCTTTATTCTTGAAAGGTAATTTCAATTTTATGTTGAAAAACAATTTTTTCAGCATATTAAAAATTCTTTCACTGTCTTCTGGCTTCTTTTGTTGCTTTTTACAAGCCAGTCATTAGACTATTTGTTGTTTCTTTGTAGAGTACCTGCGTTATTCTATATGGGCTCTTTTAATACTCTTTCTCTCTCTGTCTCTGTATCTCTTTCTCTTTTTTTTTGGATTTATTAGGCCTCCTGAATATGGGGAACTATTTCCAGTAATTCTGGGGAATTATCAGCCCTTAACTTTAAATATTGTCTCTTCCCCATTCTCTCAGTATTCCATTGTAGAAGGAAACTCAATTTACATGTATAACACATTCTATCATTCTACCCTCTCTTTTACCTTCTCTTTTTAGAATTGACAACTTTTTTTATCTCTCAGACCTGCATTCTCAGTAATTTCCTTGGATATAGCTTCCAATTGACTAATTCTCTCTTCAGCTGCATCTAATCTATTGTTTAATCTGTCCACTGAATGTTAAATTTCTAACGTTTCAGTTCTCATTTTTAGGAAGTCTGTTTGGTTATTTCCTAAACCTGCCGATTTGTTCTTTAAGGTCTCATGTTCCTGCTTATGTTTGTAAGCTTCTCTTTTGTTTAAACATAATAGATACAATTGTTCTACATTCCATATCTGAAAATTCTGTTTATTTTCCTTAAAACTTTATCAGTAGGAATTTGTTTGACATTTGATTTGAAGTTGAGGTATCTAAAAGGATTTGCTTTTAATTCTGCCAGTTACCCAAGAACATACCAACTAGAGACCATTTAAATTAAACTTGATGTTTGTGGTTTTTCAGGCCAACAGGTAAATGAATCCAGATAGAAAACATTTGAGGCTATCTTGTGGTTCAAAATCCTTAGGGGATTTTTTCCCCCTCCTTCCAGTGCTAAGGTCAAGGTAAGCAAGATGTCTTCTTTATAGCAGGTTTATTCCTCATTAACCCTTATTCTGAGAGCATGGGCATTTGAGCCAAATTTAGGCAGGGGAATCTTAGTCAATTCCCTACCCTTTGCAGGCCATAGACATTCTCATCTGTTCCCTAGACTAGTACAGCTGACCATGAAAAGTTCCAGATTTCTAGGATCAGAAAACCTGTCAGGGCAAAACCTAGTTTTGCTCTCTCCTCATCTAGGGTTCTTAGTTTTATTTCATTTTTGGAGTCTGTGGATTTCTTTCCTTCTGATATTTTTCCTTCTACCTCAGAGACATATTTGTAAAGGTTTTGGAGTCCATATATTTTAGCTCTTTCAGTTCAGAGGTCATCCAGAGTGCCTAATCTGCTATACTGCTGGGTACACAGGAAATTTCATCCAAACAAAACCTCAAGCCAGCTAGAAACTTCATTCAAACATAAACTCTTCCCACCTTATATGCAAAATCAAGTGCTACTTCTTGCTTCTCATTTTATACAACTTCTCAGAAGCATTCAGCAGTCAACCCCTCCTTCTTGCACCCCTGTTTTCTCAGTCCCTGTGTGTCTGGAATTGGTGGGTTCTTGGTCTCACTGACTTCAAGAATGAAGCTGCAGACCCTCACAGTGAGTGTTACAGCTCTTAAGGTGGTGCCTCTGGCATTTGTTCCTTCTGATGTTCGGATGTGTTTGGAGTTTCTTCCTTCTGGTGAGTTTGTGGTCTTGCTGGCTCAGGAGTGAAGCTGCAGACCTTCACGGTGAGTGTTACAGCTCTTAAGGCGGCGCATCTGGAGTTGTTTGTTCCTCCCGGTGGGCTCGTGGTCTCGCTGGCTTCAGGAGTGAAGCTGCAGACCTTCATGGTGAGTGTTATAGCTCATAAAAGCAGTGTGGACCCAAAAAGTGAGCAGTAGCAAGATTTATTGCAAAGAGCGAAAGAACAAAGCTTTCACAGTGCGGAAGGGGACCCTAGCGGGTTGCCACTGCTGGCTCAGGCAGCCTGCTTTTTATTCTCTTATCTGGCCCCACCCACATCCTGCTGATTGGTAGAGCAGAGTGGTCTGTTTTGACAGGGTGCTGATTGGTGCGTTTACAATCCCTGAGCTAGACATAAAGACTGTCCACGTCCCCACCAGACTCAGAAGCCCAGCTGGCTTCACCCAGTGGATCCCGCACTGGGGCCGCAGATGGAGCAGTCTGCCAGTCCTGCACCATGCGCTTGCACTTCTTAGCCCTTGGGCGGTCGATGGGACTGGGCGCCATGGAGCAGGGGGCGGCACTCGTCTGGGAGGCTCCCGGCCGCACAGGAACACATGGAGGGGGTGGGAGGCTCAGGCATGGCGGGCTGCAGGTCCCGAGCCCTGCCCTGCGGTAAGGCAGCTAAGGCCCGGTGAGAAATCGAGCGCAGCGCCAGTGGGCCGGCACTGCTGGGGGACCCAGTACACCCTCTGCAGCCACTGGCCTGGGTGCTAAGCCCCTCACTGCCTGGGGCCGGCAGGGCCAGCCGGCTGCTCCGAGTGCGGGGCCCGCCAAGCCCACGCCCACCCGGAACTCCAGCTGGCCCGCAAGTGCAGCACACAGCCCTGGTTCCCGCTCACGCCTCTCCCTCCACACCTCCCTGAAAGCTGAGGGAGCCGGCTCTGGCCTTGGCCAGCCCAGAAAGGGGCTCCCACAGTGCAGCAGTGGGCTGAAGGGCTCCTCAAGTGCCGCCAAAGTGGGAGCCCAGGCAGAGGAGGTGCCGAGAGCAAGTGAGGGCTCTGAGGACTGCCAGCACGCTGTCACCTCTCACCTGTGACACCACTCCCTGCTTCTTCAGCTCCTTCTGAGTGTCTTTGGATTCCTTCTCTGCCCTCCCCTGAATCTTATCATCCTCCCCTTAAGGGCTTGGTCCCGGGCTCTCTTCTTTTCAGACTCTACTCACTCAGCCTAGCAATTTTAGCCACTCCTGTGGTTTCCAGTACTATCCACACTCCAAGGATGCTCACATGTAGAGCTCCAGTCCTGCCTTCCTGTGCACTGCAGGCGGTTCCTGTGAAATGCCACCACCTGATGCTTCACAAGCAGTTCCAACAAAACAAGGGTCAACCTGACCCCCAAGGGTGAGCACCCCTCACTTTGCTCTGACAGAATCATGTAGTTAAGAAAATTCCTCAAGCTGATACTCTACAGGCTGTCAGTAGGTTTAAAGGCAACATTTCTATCTTTTCTACCTCTAATTGTACAAAGGAAGCTCTTTTATTAGAATACCTAAGTACAACCTTCTCCACTGCCCACCATCTCCAAAGAGTGAAGACAGAAAGGAGGGAAACAGACTGGCTAAATGTGGAGTGGGAATAAAATGAAAGGAAAACTAAAAACCATTTCTTAATGTCTTTTTTACATAAAACATAAAATATGGTGGTAAACATAGCCTAAAGAGAATTTTTTTCACCCACTGCAGACCTCCTTAAAGAAATTTTTTTAAAAGGTCAAATGTAACAAGTGGGTCTGTGATATTTTTGTAACCTGAAAAAGGCCAGGGACATCACTGAGAGTCTATGTGAGGAGGTGGAGAAAATGTGTAGACTCTGTGATGTGCCGCTCAGGTCCCTCTGGATGGAATGAAAGGCTTATTTCCCAGTGTGATCCCAGTGTCATTCTTCTTGGAGGATGACCTCACTGAAGAAAACTCTCTCAGCCAAAATTACTGCCCTTCTAGGGGCAGCCAGACACAAAGACTGATTAACATGGGTGTGTAAAGGCCCAGGCCCCTCACCCCAACTCAGGACAACTCTGAAGGCCTGTTCTTAGCTGTAGAGCTACTTCAGGATTGGCTGAGGCCTGTGTTGGGCTTGCATCACAGCTCAGCTATTTCCTTAGCTCAACCCTGCTTCCTTTCCCTGCCTTCACAGGTGTTGCTGTTGAGGGCGCTCCCTACTAAACATTCTGCTACGCATCTTTATCACCAAGCTGCCTTCCAGGGATTTCAATTTATGGCACCGTGGACAGACAGTCTACAGGCATCCCTTTAAAATCCAGCTCTGCCCTTTAGAGTGTGGCGATCTTGGGCAAGTCTCTTCATTTCTCAGAATGCTTTTCCTCATCTGGATATCCTGCAGGATTGCAAATGCTGGTTGCCCCATCTAGAGTCAAACGACCCAGGATTGGAATTCCAGCTCTGCCACTTACTAGGCAATAACTCACTAAATTTGGCAAGACCTCCTTGTCTGTAGAACAGGTAGAGATTATGTCTTTTATCTCATTGAATTTCCAGTGTGTAGCACATAACAGACAACCAAAAACCCTTCAGCAGATAAACAGATGAAACTTCCAGCCAGCCGCACACCAAGGGCCAACAATTTTGTTTTAAGCATTTGCTGAAACAAATATCCCCAACTGCTTTAGAGCTTAATGCATCTTGACATGGCGTCTGATATCCCAGGGATTCTTTTGCCCCCACGTATCATTTGGAATTTGGGTCTTCCTTCAGTTTTTCAGGTCATGTTACTCATCTGCTCGCAATCCTCCAGTCACTTCCTGCCTCACTCATACTACAGTCCCAAGGCCCGGGATGACCTAGAGCCCCAAACTCTCCAAACCCATCTTCTCCTTTCCCGGTTTCTCACACACATCCCTAATCACACAGGCTTTCTCACTCTTCTCAGAATATCCCAAACATGGCCCTACCTCAAGACTTTTGTGCTTGCTGCTCCCTCCCTCTGGAGACCTTCCCTAAGTTTCCCATGTAAAATAGTATCCCTGGCTCCATCCCCACCCCACCTCAGTCTTGATAAGCTCTACCCATCCTCTGCTTTATTCTTCTCCATAGCACTCAGCACCACCTGGACTTCCAGCTCTCCAGCTACCATCTGTCTCCCACCACAGTGAAGGCTCCACGAGAAGGGGCTTTATCTGCATTTTCAGGGTTGTATCTTTAGAGCTGAGGACACAGCCTGGCACATTAGTAAGTACACAATTAATATGTGTTGAATAAAAATGTTTGCAATACTTCTTCAAAGCTATCATTTTAGATCTCCAAGTTCTTGGACTTTTCATTTATTAGTTCTTTAAGGCAATAGAATCACAGAATTTTCTATCTTGAAGATACAGTAAAAGTGTTTAAAATTAAAAAAAAAATGTAGAGTGGATATGATGAGGTCCATACAGACTGAATGACTATCTTGGGCTTTAGAGAGTTAGTGATGACTACCAGGCCAGCTCTCTTTCCACTAAGCCACAAACTGAGGTAGTTTGTAATTGAAAGTCTAAAATAGTTTTCCTTTCAGATGCCCTTGAATCTTCTAAAATGCAAACCTAGGAAGTGTTGGAAATGAAGTTTAACTCAAACTGTTGCCAGTCACACATTTTGGGTCGTCCTTCCCTGCCTGTGTCCTCTGCCCTGACTGGCTCGCCTCGCCCTCCTCCCATGCTCTCTCCCTTATGGTTGTCAGGACATCAGCCTCTGTGGGACCCCTCATGGGACACACAGGCTTGTTTCATCTCTTCTTCTCACCCCCAAAGAGAATTAAAACAGTCCCATCATTTCTATTCTCTGAATTCAGAATATATTGGTAGATTTGAAAGAACACAGGAACTCAGAAAAAAAAATAGCTCTAATCACCACAGAAGAGATGCTGGTTATCAACTGGGCCAACCCCTTCATTTTACAGATGCGAAGGCAGAGGTCCAAAGAGAGGAGGGAAAATGATTTGCTCAAAGCAAATGCATTATGTCCCAGGCTGAACTCCTGATTTTCCCTCTCAAAGCTCCCATCGCCTCAGTAAACAGTGTCACTTCAGCCACATGCTTCAGTCAGAGTCCCAAGAGTTAGCCTTGAGGCCACCACCCACCATATTCAACCCACCAGCACATCCCTTGGCTCTCCTTTCTCAATATAGTCCAGGTAGGCCTCCTCATACCCTGCAGGTCAGCCCACCCCAGACCAGGTCATGCCTCTCTCTTCCAGACTGCTGCAGACCTACTCTTGCCCCCCGACCTCACACCAGTCCTCCCCACACAAGGGCAAGGGGGGCAACCTGCAAACTCAATCATGCTTATTTTCCCTGCTCTGATCCTCCCAGTAGCTTTTCATCTCTTAGGAAAAAAAAAGGGAAACTCCCCACCAAGGCCCACAAGGATTATGTGATCTGACTTGGGCCATTCTCTCTTTCCTCGCCAACTATCACGCTCCTTCACACTGTTCCAACCATACCACACTGGCTTCCTTGCTTTGCTTCAGACACCCAAGCTCCGTCCTGCCCAGGGCCTCAGTACCTGTTTCCCCCTTTGCTCAGAAATCCCATGCCCCATGCTGACATGTCCCAACCCTCCCCAAACAGCCTAACACAGCTAGCCCCCAGCACTCTTGCCCTGCACCATACTTCACTCTCCCCATAGTGGTTTGCTGGTTCTCCTATTAGAATAAATATAAACTCTATGCAGGGAGAGAGCTTGTCTTATTCACTGTTTTATTATATCTCTGGCACTTGGAACAATGCTCAGTGGGTAAGAGCTCAATGAATAGTTGTTAAATAGATAATTGCATGAAGGAATGGATAAATACATGATTTTGCTCCATAACATGTATCTGCTTTGTGGCAGGGCTTGGATTTAAACCCGGGTCTTCTAATTCTCAGGCCAGGCTCTTTCCTCTACAAAGTAACATTTTGAGAGTCTGAAGAATCCCACATCTTTAGTTTTAGAGAAAGAAAAATTGCCTCTGGCTCCAGAAGCCTGTTTTCCCAGAAGGGCCTGGCTGTCCTCACTGTGCAGAACACAGCTTGATGCAGCAGAGCTTGAGAATGCACACTCATGCTGCAGAGGGGCCAGCCTGGCAGCTCATCACAGCAGCCACTGACATCTGTGGGCACTGGTGGATACTCTGTAGCAGGTGTTTGCTGGACATGCCTAGCTTAACTGGGTTCCAACGTGCAACATGTAGACTGAACAACACACACACACACACACACACACACACACACACACACACACACACACACACACACACACTGCATTTAAACAAAGCACATCAGAAAAGAGTTGAGGCTTTCACCCTCCCTTCCTGCCAAGCACGGAGACAAACAGTACTGGTCTTGGTTCTCTTTGTCTCTGAGTCTAGACCATTCATTTCCTCTCATTCAACCAGCTTTATTTTTGGCGATGTAACTTTCTTTCGTGAGCATATATATTATGTTCTCAGACTTTGTAACCTATGAATCTCCTGTGAGGACCGACCTACGAATGCTCAGAATACAAAGGCCGGAGTGAGCAGTGCTCTCTGTGAGAGAGAATGTTACTGCAAATGAAAAAACCACCTTCACCACCTAAGCAGGATTCTTGCTTCTAATGCAAAATGTAACCTCCCTCTATAGGATGGATAGAGGGATATTAGGTTGAGCACTCAACACACTGGGGTGCTTACCACAAAGTACCCCAAAGTGTGGTTTAGGTCTGAGGGACCGGGTGAGCAAGGAAGGCTGCACCGGTGTAGGGACAGGCACAGTCTGGGTCCTTTGGCGGCCGGGGGTACAAAGGAAGCAGAGCCTGGGCTCCCATCCTCTCCTGCTGTCACAGCCCCTCCATGGAGGCCCTGGCCCCTCTCTCCTCCTCTCTCCTGCCTCTTTCCAGGATGTTCTTTGCCTCACAGTGAGATGTGAGGGGCATTAAGAAGGCTCCCTGCCATTGACTCTCTCTGTCCAGGGACCGCCATATGTGACTTGTGCTGTCTGTGACCAGGACGCGGGCTCTTGAAGGAGCAGCGAGGAGCAAGAGAGAGGGGAGTGGACGCCCCGACTCGCGCAGGACTGAGGCTGGAGGGGAAGACTCACAGGGACTACGGTCTACGGGGAGGCCGCCTTGCGCGCCGCGGCTCGGAAGCGGCAGGGGGCGCCCGCGGCTCCTCGCGGCCCCGAGCCGTGAAGGGCTGGGGAAATTCCTCCCGCTGAAGGCAGAGAGCAGACCGGGACACTGCGGTTCCCGAGAGCCGCAGCCCCGCCGCCTCCGCCCACGCCGGCCCTCGGGAGGCGGAAGACAAGCTGACGGCGGCCCCCACACGCGCTCTGCAGCCTGGGGGTAACCCTCAGCCCACCCAGTGCTCAGCGAGGGGGCTCTGATCCACAGGCTCCGCCCAGCTCCCTGGGTCCTCTTTTCAGTGGGCCTCTTTTATTGCCTAGGACTGGGGATCTGGGCGGGGGGTAGACAGTTACCCCAGTATAGATACTGGCTCATCTGGACATATCTGTGCTGCTGCAGGGCACTCAGCCTCCTTCCCTGCAAGATTAGAGGGGCTGTGGAAGACAGAAGAAAGATGCTGTGCTCTTATGGACTCCTTTTCCTTAGACTAATGCCCACGGGGAAAGGAAAGGAAAGGGAAGGGAAGGGGAAGTTAAGCGCTCCATCACCCCCAGGCCAGGCGTCATGGTAGGAAGGTCATAAAGAGGGTGGGTGGGTCAGAATGCTCCAGGAAAGGAAAGGACAGGACACCAAGATTTGCAGATACTGCCTATGTGCCTGGCACATATTTTAGGGGCTTTGTGCTTTATCTCATTTAATCCCCTCGGCACTCCTTTGGAGTAGGTCGGCAGCATAAACCCATTTTGCCAATGAACACTTGGAGGCTCACAGAGAAAAAAGAACTTGCCCAAGGTCATGGGCTGGAGTGGACAGAGCCATATTCTTTATGCGTTTGTCATAATGAGTTCCTTACAGTGCAGGTGACAGGAGAGACATGAAGGCACAGCCTACCAGGACCAGAAGTCCAGGAGGAAGACTCAGTCCTTCTGCTTGGCCCGGCAACACAATGAGCCTCGCAGGAACCAAGAGAGAGGGAGTTGAGCAGAGAGGGACCCAGAGGCACCCTCTGTGGGTGCTGTTCCCTGACCTTGACATAGAGGACATTCCCCAACATGGACGTGGGTCAAGGTCCTTCCCTGATGGTGGAATGGGTGGAGCTCGTAGTGTGACAGATGGTAGAGAAAGGTGTTCTTACAATTGCCCCTGGGCTAACATTTTCCAGTTGTACCTTTGAACGCTCTAAAAAATCCTAAAAAATCACCTTCACAAAAGTTAATCATTCATTCCGCAGGCCAGATGACCTTTGCTATGTAGTTGGGGTTTTGTTTGCTTTTTTTTTTAAAAGTCCTGTAGTTTGTAATTGGACACATATCCTTTAGGTGAAGAAGAAAATAATTTAGGGTCTAGTAAAAGGCTTGGTTTTCTTCTTGCCCTCCATCTCCCAGGAGTTTAGAAACATTTTCTCAGTGAGAGGCTATAAATTGAAGACTGAAAACAAATTAATCTTCCAAAGCTGTGGCCTTCATGGAGTACTATATACAGGAGACCCCAGGAGACAAAAACATACCAAAACCAAAAAATCAATAAAATCCAAGCCATCACCCACCCTGCACCTGATTCCTTAGGCCCCTGCTGTCATCTGGGTGGCAGCTAAGTTTACCAACAGAGAGGATTCTGGAAATTTCATTGGTACAGTACTCTAACCAGCTATGCCCTTTGAGAAATGGACTTTGGAAATTGCATTGGTACAGTACTCTAACCAGCTTTGCCCTTTGAGAGATGGATTCTGGAAATTTCATTGGTGCAGTACTGTAACCAGCTTTGCCCTTTGAGAGATGGATTTTGGAAATTTCATTGGTACAGTACTCTAAACAGCTTTGCTCTTAGAGAGATGCAAGTGTGGAGCTTTTCTATTTTAATATTTCAATCACCTAAAAGTTAATTGACCTCCTATAATAATTTGGGAGGTCAAATTGGCTATGTAAACTGGACAAGCCACCCAACTTCTTTAGGCCTCAGATTCCCCTTCTGTGCAGAGGCTGGGGAGTAAGCTCCAAGTTGTCTTCAAAGGCTAATGCTCTGCAGCCTGTAATCCTGCAGGTTGCCTTAACAGGCTCCCCAGCTCTGTTCCATCAACTACTTTTGGCTCAGTGATTAGAAGGCCTTGTTGGGCCACACCCTTACCTCTGACATTCTGACAACTGGCTGGACATTTTCACTAGGTATCCCACTGGGCACTCAAACTCAAGATGCACAAACCAAACACAACACCTCTCCTTTCTTCTCCTCCTCTCAGCCTAACTCTGACTTCCCTTTCTCTCCTCCAGGCATCTGAGCTGGGAACATCAATATCGTCTTTAATGTCTCGCTATCCAACAGCTTCCACATTCAGTGAGTTCCCGAGACCTGAATATCTGGCTGCGAAGAGCCCTCCTCTTCATAGTCCCACAACTTCTGTCCAGCTCAGGCCCTTGACCCCCTCACATGGGCTCTTGCCACCACATCCAGCATGCCCAACAACATCCCTTCCTTTTTCCTTTCTCTCCCCACTCTGACACATACAAAGTGTCACTACCAGATCATCGCACTCACCCACAGCTCCAGCAAGCCTCTCCCCTGCTACAGAAACTTGAATGGTTTTCTTTTGCCAGCTGAGCAAACAATTGCCATTCGGGACCTCCATGATATAGCCTTAACCTCACTTCCCTCCCGCACCCACTCCTTACACTTCAGCCAAACTCAGTGTCCTTCACACACAGGCCAGCTTTTCTCGTAAGTCTCCACACTCTTCACATTCTCTCTGGAACATGCACAGCTCCCATACCTGCCTAAAAAAACTCTACTTCTTCATTAAGGCCGAGTTCAAATGATACTTTTACCTTGAAATTTCCCAGGAGATCCCACTAAAGATCAATTTCTCATTTATTTTTTCAGCCAACAAATATTTATTGAGCACCAACTATGTGCCAGGTTCTGTTCCAGGCCCTGAGAATTCAATGGCGAATAGGAAAGATGCATTCCTACTCACAGGGAGCTTGCTGTTGGTGGGTGACAGAACAAAAGGAAGCAAACAAACAAATAAAGGGTAGATCCTAGTAAGGGCGATGGAGGCGCTCTTGGAGTGGTTGGCCTTTATTACAGTCTACTTGTAGTATGCCTTTTTGCAATTAAATGCTACCTTGAACACCCTCTGAGGGAAGAATCTGAGTCTCATTTATCTTTGCGACTTCCACAGTGCCTGACATCACCCCATCTGTGTAATACCCCCTCAGAGTGCATTTGTGGAAGGAAAGGAAGAAGAAAGGAAAGAAGGAAGGGATGGAGGGAGGGAAGCAAGGAAGAAAGAGAAGGATTTGAAAAACATTTAAACAAATACTCCAGGTCAGCAGTGGAGCACCTATTAATATCTTACTAAATTAAAACACAAACGAAATTCTCATTTTGCATTTGTCAAAGGTTGTCAACTTTGCAATCCCTAGAGGTGCCTAGAGGTGTTTTTCTGTGTAAGAGCCTCACTCGAGATAGGAGAGGCAACGTGGGGCAGGGGAAGGGCACTGCGTGGATCTGGGATTTAGTCCCTTCCCTGCCACATAATGGTTGAGAGGTTTTGACAAGTTCCTGAATCTCTCTGAGCCTTAATGTCCTCATCTGTAAAATGGGGATCATAAAACCTGCCTCACAGACTTGGAAAACTAAATGACAAATTCAGCACCCCAAAATCATAAAATTAATTCAGGAGTATCCTAGGTACTTATACTGGCTTTGTTTGGAGGACATGAAAGTAGGCTACCTGCCTCCAAAAGCAGAAATCTTTGGATACAGGAATATTTAAAAATATTATTTTTAAATCTCTTGTTCTGGATTCTTAAGGAAGAAAGAATCCTGGGCTCTCAAGATAACCTCAGGCTACCTGAGAAGCAACTGTGCCCTTTCTTACTCTCCCCTAAAAAATGTCCTCCCAGAATTGCGCTCCTTCCAACCATTAGAATTTGTTGCTTCAAGCACAGGAGCCATACAATTGCCTTCCCTAAAAAGCATCCTCTATTGCCTCCTGCTCCCAGAAAATATGGCATAAGATGAAGTCATCTCTTGCCCTTGGCTATGATTTGCTAGTGCCAGTGTGTGAAATGTGGCTTACCCATACCTTCTACTCTCCAAACACAGATTGCAAAGATCCTGCAAAGGTCTCCCTTAGCCCACTACCCTATTCCAATACTGTCTCAGACCCAACTTCACATCTTCTGTGCTTTCTAGAATTCACTCATCTCTGTACTCCCTATGTCAGACAGATTCCCATGGGGTTAGAGTGGTAGCAAATGACTTAGCCTCCAGATGTTTCATCCAGAATTAAGCCTCTTGAAACACATTATCACTCCAACATGATGTGCTTTCAATAGGGTAACGACTATGCTGGTGACCACTAGGAAATAAATTTGCCCCTTGCTTGTCCAAAGTGTCCGGATGGGCTCTAGAGTTTTGGCAAAAGTTCCTTGCAGCACCTTGAGCTGTTATTCCGTTTTAAAATTAAGTCCCTTGAAAATGGCTCTTGGCCATTAAAATCTGCTTCTT
The DNA here is from genome assembly GCF_029281585.2 of Gorilla gorilla gorilla. Classification (NCBI taxonomy): domain Eukaryota; kingdom Metazoa; phylum Chordata; class Mammalia; order Primates; family Hominidae; genus Gorilla; species Gorilla gorilla. Next base: position 120,555,403 of record NC_073224.2, read on the forward strand.
TGACAAAGACAGCATAGACACAGTTTCTTGGACAGATAACCCACTGGATATTTGATGAGTGCTCACTGAACTAAAGAAGGGGGAGTTACTCAAATATAAGCAATCTTTCATCAACACATTCCTCACTCGAGTATTCCTAGAATATCACCCCTCACCCCTCCTGACCAGCTCAATTAACCAGAACCCCAGTGGGTATGTTTCCCAGTTTCTTGGTTTCTCTTCCTTCCTTAACACATACATGATTTTTGTTTTAATCGGTGGGATTCAGAGGAGTAGGGGGTCTCTGAGATAAACATTTCTTTAACCTTTGCTATGGTGCTGATATCAGACAAATGTTTTAATGAAGTTGCGGAGAATTGGAGAGAATAGAATGGAATACTCTGGCAACTTTCACTCTTGCCTGAGAGTCCCCTTGCCCCTCCACTCCCACCTTTCACCACTTACTTCAAACATGGTAGAATAGCTCACACTCGTGGTAAGAGAGATAATCACAAAAGGAAAAGAAGCATCTGGGGAGCAGTTATCGAAGGAGTGGCGAAGACTTCTCTGCTGTGGGTGAACTGAACTCTTGATTTTGTGAAGGTTAACTGGAGCTGGAGCTGCAGAGCTGTGAGTTCCTGCTCCCACTGGAAACTTTCTCCAGTGAGTCCTGGAGCTGCTGTCCTTGAGTGAAATTGCTCGTGGGCTCACCTTCTATTTGGGGGACACAGAATTCCACTCTGTCACCATCTGGGGGCTTAAGGGCAGAGTCAGCGGAGAGTCAGTGGGAACTTCTGCTGGCAGGGGTCTTCCACTGAGGGCCTGGTCCTGTGGCATGGCTCTGCTCATTAGTACATATGAAGCCATCTCAATTCTCTAAGGCAGTTTTCCCATCTGTAAAAATGGGATCAATAATACTCTTCATATGGTTGTGGTTCAGTGAACTATGTGAAATGTATTTGAAAGTACATTGTATTGAAAGTGTAGTAGAAATGCTAGTTACTGTCATCACAGAGATGACACATACAAAAACATAATTGTTTTGAACTTTATATTAAAAATTAACATATAGTAAAACTGATTGGTTTGTATGTGAACAGTTTTATGAAATGTAATACATGTATAGATTTGCATAACCATCACCACAATAAAAACAGAGAAGAGTTTTGTTGCCCCATTCATTCATTGAATAACATTTATTCATGGTGTATTATTATTTTATATATTATTGTTGTATATGTTTTATATTGCTGGATTCAGTTTGCTGTGTGTGTGTGTGTTAACAACATTCAATATGAAACCTACCCTCTTAACAAATTTTAAGTATATAATATAGTATTATTAACTACAGGCACAATGTTGTATACCAGAGCTCTAGAATTTATTCACCCTGTATAACTAAAACTTTATACTCTTTGAATAGCAACTTTTTATTTCCCTTGAGGGATATTGTTTTAAAGTTTTCTTTTCTTGTACTGTGTTTGTCTGGTGTGAGGGTAATGCTGGTTTCACAAAATAAGCTGAGAAATATTCCTTTCTTTTTTCTGGGAAGATTGCTGTTATTTCTTGTTGAAACATTTGCCAGAATTCATCAGTGAGACCATCTGAACCTAGAGATTTCTTTTTCAAAGGATTTTCAACTATGAATTCAATGTCTTTAATAATTATAAAACTATTTATATTATCTATTTCATGATGGCTAGATTCTGGTAGATTGAAATTTTCAAGAACTTGGTGCATTTTTATCTAACTTGCAGGATTTGTATGTGTATAATTTTTTGTAATACTCTGTTATTATTATTTGTTTTAAATGTCTGTAGGGTCTGTAGTAATACTCCTTCTTTCATTTCTGATACTGGTAATTTGTATCTTCTTTTTAAACTAGATGTTTACCAGTTTTATTAATCTTTTGAAAGAACCATTTTTGGTTTTATTGATTTTCTCTATTGTTTTTCTATTTTTAATTTCATTGATATATATACTTATTTTGTTATGTCTTTCCTTTTGTTTACTTTGAATTCGCTCTGAATTGAATTTGATCTAGTCTTGTAAGATGGAAGCTAAAATGATTGATTAAACACCTTTCTTTCTTCCTAATATAAGCATCTATTCCTATAAATTTCCCTCTAAGAACTGCTTTAGATACATATCATAAATTTTAATGTTATATTTTCATTTACCATCAGTTTAAAATATTTTCTAGTTTCCCTCAAGACTTTCACTATGATCAAAAAATTATTTAATAATAGTGTTTTGTCTCAAAGTGTTTTATGATTTCCCCACATGTGCTTTTAAAACCGTTAAACCTAGGAAAGTTGCAGAAATCTAATGAAGCCATTATTTTACAAACTAAATAATGTATTGAGCACGTTCTGTGTGCAAACCCCTAGGCTAAGTGCTGTTTAGGGCGTAAGGCTGCATGAGTTTTAGTTCCAGCCTTTGAGTAGTTGGAAGTCCAGGAGGGAAATCAAGATATCCATATAAACAAGTGGGGTGTATGGTGGTGGGTGAAACATGCTGTTGTGTGGTTCATGGTGCAGAGCAGCTCTGTAAGAGGGGTCTCTTCCAGCAGAGGTGCTCAAGGTCAAGGGTGTGAGGTAGGACTTTAGAATAGGTAGTATTTCCATAATGAAGGTTTTAGGGGAGGGCCTTTTCTAGTTAGTGAGAGCTTTGTCTGAAAGTGGCAGTAGCTCTTGCCCTTTGGGCACCTTTCCCTCCCAGTGCCCAGGCAAGCCCGCTGCTGCTTGGCACACTTGGCCTGCTCAATTGCACACATCTTTGGAGTGAATTAATCAGACTCACTAGACTGAGCTTTCCCAAAAGTCTTTAGAGAAACAGATATTTTTCACTGCTTTCTGGACCAGCAGAAGTGACGGTGGGAAAGGGGGACAAAAATAAAACTAATACTGAAAGAGCATTCTACTTCCCACACATCCTGCAATTTCAGAGATAGAGTTTGTCCTTCTGCCTTGTCAAGAACAGAGCTAAGAATCAAGGATGCAAGATAATAAAGCAGCTCATTGGCAAAACCTGGAGCATGCTGCCACTTTGTGAAAGTAAATAAAATTAGCTTTAGAATTTTCCTTTGGCCTCTCTGGCCTCCAGAAGCAAGAGGAATATTGTGATCGTTGAGGCCAAAGGAGAGTGGAGTGGCAAGGAGAGGAAGAGGAGGTATTTGCTTAATCTCTGACGGCACTGGCTCGTTGCACAAGGGAACAGAGTGGGAAATAAGAGGTAAAATTAGCTCCCATCCCTTTGAGACACATGACAGATCAACCAACAAGAAAGAATTCTAGGGAAAGTAAGAATTGACAAGCCAGAAGTCCTTGTAACCAAGTCTTTTTCATCCTTCCTGATGATTTTGGTCATATTTTACCTTCTTCCCATTTTTCTTCAAAATTCGACTTGCAGGATTTGCTTTCAGCACCTGAGAAGAACTGACTAAAAGCAATGCTTCTGAAATTTTTGAAACTTACATTTTTGTTATTTTTTTGCAACTTGCATAATTTGATTTTTACTGAAGAATGATTTGTGTATATGTTGGTGACTTAACAAGAAAAAATACTTTTTAGGTCTTCTAGGAAATATTTAATTTATAGAACACTGGAACTAGATTTAACTTTATAGAAAAGAAGATTTTTTAACGGTTACTTTCTCATGAAATTTTCTTGGAAAAGTTACTTGAACTCTCAAAGTCTCAGTTTTTTTTTTTTTTAATCTGGAAAACAGAAATAATAATATCTACCTCTTGGGGTTGGCATGACATGGGAAAGATAGCAATTTAAGAGTGTTAGCTGCAACTGGGCAAATGTAGATCCCTTGATATAGATATGGCCTGCATGAATAAATCAACAACAGAATAAATTAACCTAATGCTTTATGAAATCTTACCATGGAACTTCCAAACAATGCTATGAAATCAGAACTAACCTTGGTACCTTAGTGTCTGGCCCCAAAATGAAAGGTCGATATGACCTGTTTTCTCATGCAAGTAACTAATCTGTTCTAAAGAGGAATAATTCTAAAGCAGAAGGAAGTTTTGTGAAGAAACAGATTGTGATTTATGCAAAAACAAGACTTCCTAAGGGATTTTATATTTTTATGGTGCTTTATAGCTCATAAGTGACTTTAACCTGCCTCATCTCTTTTGGACCAAAATCACCCCCAGAAAAAAGCTGGAAAGGGGTCAATCACCTTGGTTTTACAAATGGGGAAATAAAGGCTTCAAAAGAGTAAAGAACTCATCTACAGGCCAGGTGCGGTGGCTTACACCTGTAATCCCAGCACTTTAGAAGCCTGAGGTGGGCGGGTTGCTTGAGTTCAGGAGCTCGGGACCAGCCTGGGCAACATGGTGAAACCCTGTACCTACCAAAAATACAAAAAATTATCCAGGCGTGGTGGTGTGCACCTGTAGTCCCAACTACTCAGGGGCCTGAGGTGGGAGGATTGCTTGAGCCTGGGAGGCACAGGTTGCAGTGAACTAAGATCATGCTAATGCACTCTAACCTCAAGGCTAATAAAGGCTAGAAGTAGCCTCAAACTCAGTCTTCTATGTCCAGCTCTAACTAATGTCACTTTGGTTTAGGAACTATAGTTAAAGATATTCCAAAGTATGATTGAACCCTTTTCTACCTATGGGTATATTTTTCTGTTTTCCTACATATAAAGTGGCTACAAGCACTTGAGTAAGGGTTTAGATGAATGTTTGATTAGTTTTTATGATGAAAGTATATAAAGCTTCACCAAAGTTCTTGAAGTACTCATGTGTGAATAAGCTCCCAATGTATAATGGGGTTGAACTAAACGAGAAAGAGATAGTCAAGTGGTCTATTCTGCAGGGTTGCTCTGAGTTATTGCATAGCATGCTGCTGTGATCTGAATGTTGATGTCTCCCCCCAGATTAATATGTTGGGACTGAACACCCAACATAGTAGTATTCAGAGGTGGGAAGTGATGACATCATGGGCCCCCCCACCCTTATAAATGGGATTGCTTCCTTATAAAAGAAGTGAATCTCTTGTGCCCCTTCCACCATGTGAGGACACAGTAACCAGGCACCATCTGTGAGGGCCTTCACCACACACTGAATCTGCTGGTGTCTTGATCTTGAACTTCCCAGCCTCCAGAACTGTGAGCAATAAATTTCTATTGTTTATAAACTACCCAGTCAATACTATTTTGTTATAGTGGGCCAAATGAACGAAGACAATGCTAACCAAGCCTTTCCATTGCACCATTCCTGCTGTTTTGTCCTGCATTTTCAATGAAGCCTGCAGACCTGCAGCTTTGTGCCTTTCAACATTCAGCATGGGACAGGACTTCCAGATGGCTCTGGCCTACCCAAGACTGATTTTGATCCATTTTAAGGGATCTCTATTTCAGTTCCAAGCCCTCAGGCTATCTTCCAGTTCCTCCCCTTCTGGCAACCCTACTGAGGCAACCCTACTGAGACCACAGAAAACACAATAAGCTACAGCAGGTCTTGTAGCACTCCACTTTTCTGCCAATCCTCAGCAGCACTGGTGGGCAAGATTCAGGGACATGGAGGCCTCTGTGTGTTTGGCACTGTGCCAGGGACTCAGGTAAGAACCTAAGAGGGTCCTTGCCTTGAAAGCCCAAGGATGAATCCTCATTTCTTTTTATCTTTGCTGCCTAAACAACTGGATCTGTGAAGGAATTGGTTCTCTAATGTCTTTTCTTTCAGTGAGTTCCCAAAGCAGTTTATTGTTACCAGAAACTAGCACAAGAAAACCAGCAAACAGCCAGCCCATTCTCTTCAGTGAGTTCCTGTGGCAGTTTTGGGGGACTCCGCTGCACACTGCTACTTGTGCTTCCTTGGGGCACAGCATCCGTGGTTCCTGCGCAGTAAGCATGGCTAGCCTCCACCCACATCCGACAAAAAACATACACCCATCTCCATACCCCTCAGTTTGAGAATCACTGAGTTAGTTTGACTAGGAATTGTTTTGTTTAGAAACATCTTACCCAATGACAGCGGAGTCAGCAAACTACTAACTGCAAGCAGAATTTGGTCCAGAGCTGGTTTTATATGACTCTCAAGCTAAGACTGGTTTTTGTTGTTGCTGTTGTTGTTGCTTTAAAAAAAACAACAACACATTTTTAAAGGGTTGGAAGAGTAGGAGGAGGAGAAGGAGAAGAAGAGTTTGCATGTGGTCTGCAAAGTCTAAAATATTCTCTGGTTCCTTATAGAAAAGTTCCCAAGTCAACAAACAATGACCAAGTGCCAAACTAACTACCACATACTGGTGACAGTGTGATGGATAAGACATCATTGTGGTCCTTAGGAAACCATAGTCATGTGTGGGAGAAAATAAATGCCCTGTAATAACACATGCAATGTGTGCAATGATTGGGTTATACAAATGTTGCCATGGAAGCACAAAAGAGGGGCACCTAATTCAGCCTTGGGGACTTAGGGCATGCACATCAGGGAGGTCTTCCAAGAGGAGGTGGCAGGTCAAATGAATCTGGAAAGAGAAGTAGGTATTAGGCAGGAGAAGGGTGCAGTGAAGCTGAGGGAGGATGGTGAAGTGAAAAAGACAGTGGAGGGAGATGGAGAAAGGTGCAAAGCTGTTACTGGAACACACGATAGGGCATGTCAAGAATGGAGGCCAGGGAGGAAGCAGAGGCTGCTGAAAAAGACTTTGCACCTCACAACCAGATGCTTGGACTTCATCCATTTTCAAATGCTGGCACCACCACTTAGTAGCTGTGTGGCCTAACACAAAGTATTTAACCTTTCTGTGCCTTGATTTCCTTATCTGTCACATGTGGCTAGGGGTCTTCCTCACAGAGATGCCGAGAACATTAAATGAATAATACCTACAATGCATACAGAACTGTGCCAGCCCATAACTGTACTCAGCAAATGCTGGCGGCTGTTGCTGTCAGTGCTCTTACTATGCTATAAGCAACAGGAAGGTATTAAAAAGCTGTGAGCACCTACTATGTGCCTGTCTCTCCATTGGCACCAGGAATGTGATGGTCTTACTTGTCTTATGACATCTGTGTCAGACCTAGAGCTTGCAGGAATACAGACAAAAAGTGTTCTGACTATGGACTTCCCTGGTGCCAGCTGCCACCATGTTCAGGAGGTAGTAATGGTCCATCTGCTCTTCTGCTGAAGCTGCTTAGGAGTCAGCCTTAGAGAAGACATTTGCATCTGAAAGCTCAAGAAGGCGGGAACTCCAGCATAAGGGCATGAAGGACTCCTTAACTCAGGAGCCACATGCTTCTTTCTTTCTCCTAGAAGGAAAATATCAAACATGGCTTAACAGTGGAGAAAAGTATCACGTTGTCTTGGCACTAGCCTCATACTTCATCCTGGGCAGGATTTTTCTTTTTTTTTCCTCAATGACCCTATCAAGTCATCAACTCTCTGAAATGACTTAGGGCCCATGCAGTCCTTAAGTGGGTCTCTGCTTCTTCACATGAAGGAAAAAATATCTCTCCCTGAACATGAAGTCCAATCCCAGAGCAGAAGTCACCCTGGAAACAGAGTCCATAATGCAGTGAGGGCTTGTGTAGGACAGAAGAGGAATCACTTCCTGCTCTTTCCTGTGGGTTCTCCCTCTGGTTGCTTTGCCTCAGCTCCAGGGACTGCCTCAGACACAGACAGAGCCTGCAAAAGAGGCAGGAGAGTAAGCAGCAGTTTGGAACAGACAGGTCTGTGAAACCCCCCTCCCCATTTCTCCTGTTGACACTGCGGTGAGCAGAGACAGCTGCCCTCCTTCTGTGAAGCCCCTCCAAGGCTCTGAGTTGGCGGTGGCCCCCAGGGTGGGCGACCTCTCTGTGTGGACTGAGGATGCAGCACTTCACTGAGTGTGGCAGCTCCCGTCACACCCTTGGCTCAGGTTCTGCCTTCTCCACTGCAAAGCAGCCTGGCGCAGATAGCTGGCAGCCTCGGCCACCCAGCCTGGGGCCCCTGTGAGTTGGGCACTGAATATGCAATCTCTAAGTGCTCTGGGCTTCTTTGAGGAGGAGGACATTATCTTTGATATTATTATATAATAATGAGAAAATGTTCCTGCCTGCTGTGGCTTTCTGGCCAAGTACACTGTGCTCTGAGAGGAAATATGGTTACAAGAATTATGCTCTTATTTATCGTCCCTCCAGAATATCAAAGTTGACAGCACAGAGACACAGGCCTGTGGTCATTTCCAGATCATTTTCCTGTTCCCCACTTCCCCTGTCCCAGCCATCATCACTTACTCTGCCTCCAGCCCCGGGGCCTCAGGCCCCTCACTTTTTCACCCACTTCCTCTGAGGACAATTTCCTCATTTAATTCTTACTTAGTCCTAGGAGTTAGGTATATTATTGTTTTCATTTTACAATTGAGGAACCTGAGGCCCAGTTAAGTAATTTGCCCAGGGTCACACAGCTAGTAAGTGGCAGGGTACAGATTTAAACCCAGGCAGTCTGGTTCCATAATTTGTGTTTCTAATCCTGGCTATTCAGCCTTCAGGTCTGGTGCTTTTTCTATGTGGTTCTAGGAACAGAACAAACTGTGGGCACCATGGGACTTGGCATCCAGAGGTGGGAACACTGTGGAGACAAGGAGCACTGTGGATCTGCCCAGCCACCCAGCTGTGTGAGATGAGCCCTTGTGGAAGCTTCAGGCCATGCAAAGGGGACAAAGAATCCTTTCCCCTTGGGACGTTTCCAGAGCTTCTTGGATAATCCCATCGTTTGGGTGTCTGAAATCCCTATGGGAAGCCCAGCACTTCCGGAGCGACTGCTGGGATTCTCAGAGCTTCCCAGAACCAGCTTTGATTTGAGCGGCTAAGCTATGGGTGACCAGCTGCAGAACACCCCTGGTTCCGGGCCAGCTCTCTGGGCATGGCCAGCAATGGTCCATGGGGACCTCTCCAGGAACACTCAGTCCAAACGTGCTGGAGTCTGTTACTGTGCATCTCTGGGCATGAGCCTGTGTGTGGGTGTAAATGGACAAATGAGCATCTCCCCACAGCGAACCTCTCTGTGTTGTCATGTTGTGTCTTCACTTTTGTCCACTAGCATGTGTGTGTGGGAGGGGACTCACGTCTAGATACGGGTATATAATAATATGAGCATACGACATGTCAAAACTCATGTGAAAGAGGGTATGTAGCTGTGTAGCCATGTGTGTGCATATGGATACACCCTCCTAGTGGTTCTCCACCCAGTTGTGGCTTACAGCTGCCTTAGCAATTTCCCCTTTTGCTGCCGCAGGATCCCTGGCATGTTCCAATGTAACCTGGGCCCTGCCTTGCAGAGACCGGCAGTTTGATGCTCTGTCGGCCTGCCTTTGTTCCTGCAGGGTGCAGCTCCTGTCTGCTTTCCCTCGCCTCCCATTGGTTTCTGTTCACCTCTCTTGCACCACCCCAAGCCTTGCTGACGTCCCCCTGGCCACATCGGTAGGGAGCTAGCAACTATTCGGTTTGGAGGCAGTTTTTGAGCCAATGAAAGGGCAGTGCCCAGAAGTCCCTGGAGCTATGGCAGGCTTGGATCCATGAGTTTCTGCAACCCACATCACCATCTCCTTCCAACCCAAGCCTCTCCCTCCAGCCTAGGCGGGCACAGCTGGTGGTTGAGGGCCCTCCCTGTCTAGTCATTCCGCCTTAGATTGGTTCCCAGTTGAAAGCAGCATCACTCTCTGGCATGCTGAGAGCCTCTCCTCTAGGTTTCTGGGGATTTCACTCATAGGTTCCACATTACCCTGCAAAGCTGGGAGAACTAGGGACTACGGTGGCCATTAAAACTTGTGAATGTTCGGGGTTTAATGGAGAATATTCTAAGCTGCTGGTGGGCTCTTAGGAGAGGAATGGCACATTCAAAGAGGCAGATCTGGGAGATGTTTCTGCAGCCTGGCAGGGAGAAGCAGCTCTTGGCACCAGCTCTAAGAGGCCTGGTGCAATGCCACTCCCTCTGCAGCAGCACTCCTCCTGAGGTCTCGGGCTCCCCATCCTCAGCAACCCCTGCTCAGGTCTCCCCATTGTGTGACTGGCCCTCAATGCTGCTCTTTGGCCAGTAGGGCTGAGGCAGGGTGCCTCCAGGTGGGGACTTTCTTATGATGAGGAAAATGATCAGAAAGTTCTATGACCTTGGACAAATTACTTAAGCTTTCCATGCCTCGGTTTTTCAAACTGCAAAATGGGAATAGTAACAGTATGTACCTCACAGGGTTGTGGTGAGAACTGAGTTACTCTATGTAAAGCACTTGGAACAATATCTGGCTTGTAAGCACTCAATAACTGTTTGCTACGATTAGACTATCCCACTGGTCAAGCTAGCCTTTTACCTGGGTCTGCTGGATGGGGGAAGAAGGGAGGGACAATGCCCTTCCATCGCAGGAAAGGATTCCCACTGGCCTAGCATTACAGAGTACATGCAGGCTGCCTGGTGGACGCAGCCCTGAGCTGCCTTCCTGTCAAGGCAGGTGAGGACATCCTGCCTCTCCCTGCTTTAATATCTCTGAAGTCTTTTCTTAAAGGTCAGCAGAGCAGAGAGACCCCTCTAGAATTGGTCTCTTGTGATAAGGCCAGAAGACCTAGACTCTAAAAATAAACCTTAATAAGATTTTAAGTAAACACTTTCTCTACAACAATTCAGATCACGATTCCTTTCCTCTCCTAGAGCAATGTGACCTATAGCGAAGCCCATGCCCGCCGAGTTGAAAATGTCAAAGGCTTCCAGAGTGCGACGTGAACTCAGATAAGACTCGTTCTGCCTCTGGCCTGCCTTGCAGCCTTCGTGTATGAGCCCCGGTCTCACCCCAGGGTGCACCGGGCGCTCCTGTCCACCCCACCCCCGCAGCCCACTGGGCCGGGTGAACGCCTGAGCCCCGCTGCTGTGTGTCCGCACTAGAGCCAAGCAGGAGAGGGAAAGGCGTCTGCAGTCCGGGTTTGCCCCAACGTGCTGCTCTCAGAGGTGGTGTCTGGGGACCACCGAGTTTATCTGCGGGTGGGGGCCAGCCTGGATAGCCCAGTGCGGCGCATGGCGGTGCTCAGGGCTGTGGAATGCCCCGAAGGGCGTAGGCTCGGGGTCTCCCAGCCAGGACACACAAGGCAGGCTGGGGAGCCAGGGTCAGTCAGGGCACGCCGCTGAGATGTCTTTCCTGCTCCTTCTCCCCGGGAAGCAAGGGAAGCAAAAGGCCAGAGGGGTGCTGGGATCGCTGTCCGCAGCACCAGCCTTCTCCTGACGCAGCACCAGCCTTCTCCTGGGACGTGTTCAGAAAGAGGGAGGCTGCAGTGGGCGGGGAGAGAAGAAGGAAGAGAAGGTGGGCAGAAAGGGGGCAAGATGAAGCGGCAAGGAGGAGGGAAAGGAGGAGCTAAGGAGGGAGGATGGGGAGGGGGCGACAAAGGCCGCGCTACCGGTCGCCCACTGTGCTGCGGTGGGTCGGGGCCCACTGCCCCTCGCTGGGGCACCTGGAGAGGGGGCGCTGGGGCACCTGGAGAGGGCGCGCAGGAGCAGCGGGCCGAGCCTTCTGCGGGGATGGGGTGGGAAGAGAAGAAATGAAGACACAGAGGAGTAGAACAAAGAGGCGGGAGCACCCCCCCAGGGGACCAGGAAGGGTCGAGGAAAGCGGCTGCCACTCCCCACTGGGTTTTAACAACGCCCGGGATGGGGGAAGGGCTCCCACTTGCGCCCCAAGCGCATGCGGAGAAGGTTCGGCAGCGCCTCCTGCCGGCCGCCCGGAGGGTCCGCGGTCGCGCCAGTCCCGATCCCAGCCGCGCAGGCCCGAGGGCCCGTACCCGCACGGTGAATTGCCTTCCACGCACTAGTATTTTCTCCTCGCTTTCAACTGAATGGCGGCATTGGTTTCACTATTTCCTTCCTGGAGCTGTGGTTGAGGCCGACTGCCCCAGCTAGAATGAAATATTATTGTACTCTAGCCTCTGTCTCTGGTTTGGGATTTGAAGATTTCAGAAAAGATGCATTCTCTCGTAATTAATGCAGGTGGCTGTCACTGCGGCCACAGTTGGCCCCAGGCAAAAGAGCACAGACTGAGAAATTGAGGTGAGGGAAAGGAAGTAATAAACACAGCCTAGATAGACGGCAAATGAAACCTTGCTTAACCTACTGCTGAGTACAGGAGCCAGCGGGGCACTGCACCGTCCCCCCTCCACTACTCCACCAACCCTCTACCAAACGCTTTGTATATGTCGCCTCACTTAATCCCCAGAGTCACCCCGTATATTAGCTAGTATTAGCCCCGTTTTACAGATCAGAAGACTACAATTTCAAGAGGTTAAGTCACTTGCTCACAGTCACACTGCCAGCAATAAGAAAGGCTCACATTTGAACCTGGATCTGACTTTGCAGTGTTTTCCTGTCTCCCAGGGAACCCTTCCTTACACACCGCCCCTCTTGATTCCTTCCCTTGGGGACCCAGCATTCCCAGTTTTCTCCTCACCCTCGTTTCCCTACCTCATCCCTAGCTCAGCCTCAGGCACCCATCTGCCCTCTCTAGCTCCACTTCTGCCATTGTAATATGTTCTATGAGGAGGATCTGGAACTAGTTCATACCGAGGTTTCAGTGACTGATAGGCACTTAAAGGACCTCCCACCCCCCAAAGAGTTATCTTTAAAGTAGAATCTAAGCCTCCAGTTAGACGAAGTTCTTAAGGACATTGATTCAAGCAAGAGCCAGGAAAGTGGAGCAGTGCTGTGGGTGCAGCAAACCCTACAGGTGCTCCCCAACCCCATAAGCAAGGTCCACTCCTTCTGTGAGCGTTAGCAGATGAGTCTGGAGGGGAGGTGTGATGGGCCCTTAGTTGAGAACCTACTGTGTGCCTGGTACATACTGACACACACTTCACAAATATTACCCCCTTTATTCCCCGGAACTATCCATGAGCTGGTTGCAACTTTTCCCTATTTCACAGAGGAGGGAACCAGGGCCTGCTTAGAGATTCAATAACTTGCCCAAGGAAATGCTGCTAGTAAGTACCTAAATTGATATTTAAACCCATTCTTTCAATCAGTTATTCAGTAAGCATATTTTCTAAATTTTTCTTCTCAAAATTTTTTTTAGAGATGGCTTTTTGCTTTGCTTCCCAGCCTGGAATGCAGTGGCACAATGATAGCTCATGGTATCCTTGACTCCCTGGGCTCAAACGATCCTCCTGACTCAGCTTCCTGATTAGCTGAGGCTACAGGCATGTGCCACAAGGCCCACCTAATTTTTTTTTCTAGCATTGGGGTCTTGCTATGCTGCCCAGGCTGGTCTGGAACTCCCAGTCTCAAGCGCTCCTCCAAGCACTCCTCCAACCTCGGCATCCCAAAGTGCTGGGATTACAGGTGTGAGCCACCGTGCCCGACCAAGCGTATTTTTCAATCTTTAAGTACTATTTGGCTGTCTGAAGCCATGGAAATGAGATATAATTCTTCTCTCCCTCACTGCTTTTGTTCCCAAGGGGCCAAATGGACATGTCAACAAATCACTATAGTGACGTGTTTTAGGCTAGATGTTGTTTGGAGTACCGTGGGTGGGCCATAAACACTAAATACACAGTTCTTCCTAAGGGCAGGAGGTAAGAGAACTATGGAACCAGGCCTGTCCCATCCCCTCCAGAAGTACTGTAGTGTGGGGGAGGGGGCCACAGTGGCTTCAGATGGGACCTCTTAAGAAGTCCCTTGACTCCCCTCCTGTGGGTCATCTGGCTTCACTGTGGCATCCGGAGATTATTAGATCATTATAAAGTGCTTGCATTTCTTGGTATATTTGGGCAGCTTAATGTATAGGAATCATAATTTTTCTTTGCTTTTCCAGTTCAACAGAGGATGGTTTTAAAATATACTTGACTTGAAGAATAAGGATGAAAAATAAAATGTGGGAGCCTGAGGTAAAAATGGAAAATAGATGAAACTCAAAGTATTTTCAAGGTGTCTTTTTCTCTGTGTTTCTATTTTGCAGGTTTTAAAAGCAGAATTAAAGTGTAAAGTAGAGGGAAATTTCTCTGATGCAGCATTTACATAAGAAACACATTCAGAAAAAGAGGCTGTGATTCTGAATGCGTCCTTATTATACTGAACTAAAAATCTCCCTTGGGATGAGGGAGGTTTAAATTAGTTGGAGAGAGAAGGAAATAAAATCCTCTTTTTCAAAATGCAAATCTCTCCCAAACTAAAAATTCTACCTTAGGAAATGGCCACACAGGGTTCATGAGCAGACAAAGCCCTCATTGTGTAAGGACCCCACCTTCTCAAGCCTTCAGCACAATTCACTGGCTTCTCCTACATCTCCTCCACAAGTCCCAACATAGAACTTGGTGCCACATCATAGACCTCAGTACAATTCACAAGGAGGATCTTGTTTTTAGTTGTTGTACATTTTGCTGTGGAAATGTATCCACAGGCCATTTTAGTTGACTTGAGAAATCAAAGTTAATGGGAATAGCACAGAATGTCATGCACCTCCACAAGCCCATATTATGTATGTGTGTATTTGCGTATATTTTCTCCAACATCTGTCAATATTTGCATGCAAAACTGCATAGAATTTCACAGACAAGTATAATGCCATTAACATCATGTGCTAGTTAGCTATTGCTACATAGCAAACAACCTCAAACTTAGCGGCTTAAACAGCAACTTTTTTTTTTTTTTTTTTGAGACGAAGTCTCACTCTGTTGTCAGGCTGGAGTGCAGTGGTGCGATCTCAGCTCACTGCAACCTCCGTCTCCTGGGTTCAAGCAATTCTCCTGTCTCAGCCTCCCAAGTAGCTGGGACTACAGGCACATGCCACCATGCCCAGCTAATTTTTGTATTCTTAGTAGAGACGGGATTTCACCATGTTGGCCAGGATGGTCTCGATCTCTTGACCTTATGATCTGCCCGCCTCGACCTCCCAAAGTGCTGGGATTATAGGCGTGAGCCACTGCACCTGTCCAAACAGCAACCATTTTATTATGTATCATGATTTTCTAGATCAGGAATTAGGGCAGGGCTGGGCTGGGTGATTCTCCTGCTCCAGAGTGACACAGGTTGGGATCACTTGGTGGTATTCAATTAGTGGTGAGGCGGGTCTGGAGGGCCCAAAACTGTTTGACTCACACATCTGGCACATTGGCTGGGATAGCTGCAAGGCTGGAGTCCATGGGTCCCTCTCTCCATGTAGACTCAAGGCCTCTCCTCGGAGTCTCTCACACACCAATTTACTGTGCCCATAGCTGGCACATCGTCACTTCTTCTGTAGTTATTATTGGTCAAAGCAAGTCCCAGTGTAGCTCAGAATCATGGGGAGGGGAAATAAACCCCATATCTCTAGGGGACACCGATCAAATAATTTGTGACCATCTCCAATCCACAGTACCCAGTATCAATAAATTTTATGTTTAGACTTATTTTTCCATGGATACGAATAGGCTGGAGAGAATAGAAGAATCTGAGATCTGGAAGAGGCCTTGAAGATCATCCAGTTCACATTCTAATTTTACAGAGAAGGTAATTGGAGGCTTAGAGAGATCTAATAACCTGGGTCACAAAGCCACCAATTGCAAAGACAGATCTCAAACTCAAGTTTTCTGACCCCAGAGTCAATAAATACTTACTTACTAAGTGCCTACTAGGTTCACAGCCCAGCACTTACACCAAAACAAGAAAGGCAAAATTAAGTATAATGTGGTTCTTGGTTTCCAAGAGTTTATAATCACATAGAAGGGAAGAGTCAAGAAAAAACCTAAATGTATCTCATATAAGATGCCATGGAATTCTATGGACAGATAAGTTTAATAGCTAGGGAGTTTAGCAAGAGATTTCTGGAAGACCTGGAGTTTGATATTGGCCTTTAAGGATGGGTGAAACTTTTGACTCATGACACTATAGCAGGGAGACATTTCAGCCACAGCACATCATGAGGATAGGCAGAGTGACTGGCTAGCCAGGGAAATGTGTGGTGGCAACCTGGGATATGTGTAGGGTGGCAGACAGCAAGAAACCTGGGCCCCAATGTCAGGGAGAGGAACCAGGACTTTGTTCTGTATTATTTGTCCTCTCAGACTTGCAGCCCCAGAGCCCCAGGGTGCACATTGTTCAGATACCTGTCCACATTCTACCACTAGCCTGTGGTGATTTACTGAGATGCTTTAGAGTTAAATCAACTTCGTGAGTGGGATTGGCTTTCTGCTCTAGCCCAGCTGTTCTCAAGGCTGACAACACATAAAAATCTCCATGGATGCCTTTAGATTCTCTGAGGTGGGACCCGTGTCCTGTTTTTGTTTGTTTCTAACTTCCAGGTGATTTTAATGTGATGGAATAGTTGGTCTCAAAACTCTAGTGCACCTCAGAATCATTCATAGAGCTTATCAAAATACAGATTACTGGGTCCCACTCCCACAGTTTCTGGTTTAGAAATTCTATGGAAGGTCCCAAGAATTCACATTTCCAACAAGTTCTCTGGTGATGCCTGTGCTGCTAGTCCTTGGACCACACTTTGAGAAGCAATGCTGACACTACTGACCTAATCAGTTATGTATCTAAATCTACCTCTTTGGCAATTCCATCATTGCAAAGAGAAATGAGGTTGCAGACTGTATAGTACTAACCCCTGCTACTCAAAGTGAGGTCCCTGGACCAGCATCATTGGCATCAACTTGTTAGACACATAGAATCCCAGGCTGCCCCTTAAACCTACTTCATGAGCATCTGCTTTTAAAAAAGATTGCCCAGGCAATTTGAGGGCATAGTTCAGTTTGAGAAGCACTGCTCTTGAGTGTATTTAATTCTCTCTGGACACATCCTGAGTCTTGATAGTATCCCCACATTCTCCACATGAGCAGAGGTCCCCAGACACAGCAGCAGCTCCAATGATTTAGCTGAGACAGGGCGCTCACTGAGAGGTCTGTAACACATACGCTCCTTCACACTGCCCTGTTCATAACTAAATGCCCCCAATTGGTTCCTAGTGTCTTGATTACGGGAATTTTTCCTCCTCTTTTCAATATGGATAATTAATGACTCACTCAGTTAAGCTTTATCTACTGACTTGGAATTTGCCTGCTTTTCATGTGGCTTGTTCCAAGCTAGCTACACCTTGCATCAGTTATATCATTGACGGTTCACCATGGTAAGATCATAAAAGTCTTTCTAACCCTTTCCAAAGTGCAAGAACCTTGCCTTAGCTTCTTAGCCAATTAGTTAAATTTAATCCCTTTGGTGGACGGAGTGCAGGAGAGGTCAGGCTGCTGCTACTATCTCATTTCCAGTTGGCTCCCCCATCTCCTTTTGCCAATCTCATGATCTATTGGATTGTTCCAAAACCTGAAGTGCAATCTTTCACAGAAGAGAAAAAAATCACCTGAAGAGGTCACTTTAGTTCTCTTAGCAGCGCAGGCATATATTAGGTACCATGCAGGCAAGGTTCCAAGCAAGACAATTCCTCATGGAAATTCTTGCCATTTTCACAGGATGCTGTATTTTTCTATTTTTAACAAAAGAACACCATTGTCTGAGGATGGGAAAAGGTTTGACTTACATGAAAAAAGAAAGTTGCATCAATGCCAATAAGAGTGAAGTCTCCTGATATAATAATCAATTTTCTTGTCAAGGTACAGGTGGTTATACTGTGACTAGAAACAACCATCAAAATGATCCTACTCTGGCTGACCAAGTTGTTGTTTAATTGAGGGTGCTATCTTGTGGCAGGAAGCAGAGAGTGAACTATGCCAGTTAAGTGGTGTGTGTGTGTGTGTGTGTGTGTGTGTGTGTGTGTGTGTTTGGTGGGTGAATACCTGTGTGACCAGCTTTGAGAAAAACAGTGTTCAAAAGTTAATAGTTGGGAACTTAATCAGGGAGGGATTATGTGTATTTCAAAAAGAATTTGCCACAGTTTTCTTTAAATACCGAGGACCCAGGACTTAAGAGAATCTGAGAGGAGACGGAGATGCTTTGAGGGAAGCTTGCTAGCCAGGGGTCTCAGAAAGACAGCACCTACAGGGAGATAACTTAGTCCAGAGTCTGTTTCTTGGCTTTGTAGATCCAGAAGCTCAGTCTGGAAATAACAGAGTTGATGGGGCTCTGTGGGGACTGACTATCGCTAATCTAACTTGTAAGGGCCCAAGGTGTAATAACCTAGTTGCCTATCTGTTGGTTTACTGTGGAAACTCTCTTTCCATTAATTATTTAGCAAATTTTATTAAATGCCTACTATGGGCTCGGATTCCCTGCTTCATACATTCCCTGTATGTACATGCTACATACATTCTAGAGGGGAAGAGATAAGATAAGTAAATAAGTATTTGATATATCAGATAATAATATGGGCTGCCAGAAAATCAAGGTAGAATGAGGGGAAGAGAAAGGGTTGAGGTGGAAGTGAGGGTAGGGGGTTGTTCCTACTTCATCTAGGAATGTCAGGTAAGATTTTTCTGATAAGGAGACATCTGAGCAGAAACCTGAAGGAGCTAGATGCAAAGATACGTGCAGGAGGGGTACTCCCAGCAGAGTGCCAGCAAGTGGAGAGGCAAGTATTTGCTTGATATGTTCAGGAAACTGCAAGGAGGTCAGCGTGGCTACAGAGAAGTGAGAGAGAGGCAGAGGGGATAAAGTCAGAGTGGTAGTCCCGCAAATCCCTTGCAGGCCTTTGCAGGGATTTTGGCTTTGCTCTGAGTGAGATTTTGAGCTGCCGAGTGACATAACCTGATCTACATTTTAATGGACTCGCTCTGGCTGGCTGTGTTGAAAATCAGTAATGGGGGTCAAGGGAAGAAGCAGGAAGACCAGGTAAGATGCTTTTGTAATAATGGAGGCAGGAAATGAAGTTGGTTTGGACCAGAGGCAGTGATGGAAGAAACTGTGAGAAGGGGTCAGATTCTGGATACATTTTGAAAGTAGACCTAACAGGTTTTGCTGATGTTTTTGGTGTGGTATGTGAGAAAGAAGAGTACAGTCAATGATGACTCTAAGCTTTTTGGCCTGAGGAAGTAGAATGGAGTCTCTACTTGCTAAGAGTAGGAAGAGGAACTTGGCATGTGTGTGTGCTGTGTGGCTAGGAAAGAATAAAGAGATCAGTTTCGAAGATGTCAAGGCTGGCAAGCCCATTATATACCTGAAGATGGCAGTTAGTACTATAGGATGCATATGTCTGAAATTCAGTGGAGAGGTCTAGACTGGAGATATCAGTTTTGGAGTCACAGCATGCAGGCGGCATTTAAAGTCTGACACTGGATGAAACTACCTCAAGAGAGAATATTTAAATAGGTGTCAATGACATGAAGAAAACTCATTGAAGAAGATTGAGATGGAGCAGCCATGGAGGAGGGAGGAGAACCTAGAGGCCAACAGAGAAGTGACAAGCTGGGTCAGATGCTGCTAACGGTAGAGTAAGATGAGAACTGAGACTTAACTACTGGATTTAGAAACCAGGAGGTTATCACTAAAGAAAAGGGAATAAAAGTGTGACTGGACTAGACTCCAGAGACAGTGAAAGGAAAAGAGATGAAGAGAGTGCGTATATACAGATCTCAAGTATTTTGCTCTAAAACAGAATTGAGTCAGGGTTAACAAGGGTTTGGGATCAAGGGAGGTTTTGGGGTTTTCATTTGTTTTGTTTCAGGATGGAAAATATCAGAGCATGTTTGCTGATGGAAATGGCTTGTGGAGCGGAAGAGTTTTTTGGAGTCATGTCCTTGGATAGGTGAGAGGAGATAAGGTCCAAAGACAGATGGAAGAACTGGCCTTGAACAGGAGGATGGCAGTTCATTCATAGTAGCAGAAAGGACAGCGTGGTGGCTCACATCTGTAATCCCAGCTCTCTGGGAGGCCTAGGCAGCAGATAACTTCAGCTCAGGAGCTCAAGACCAGCCTGGGCAACATGGTGCAACCTTGTCTCCACACAAACAAAAAAATTAGCTGGACATGGTGGTGAGCCTGTAGTCTCAGCTACTCGAGAGGTAGAGGTGGGAGGAGTGCTTGAGCCTGGGAGGTCAAGGCTGCAGTGAGCTGTGATCATGCCACTGCACTCCAGCCTGGGCGACAGGGTGAGACTGTCTCAAAAAAAAAAAAAATGAAGCAGAAAGGAAGTCAGTGTACAAGTACTTGGCAGATGTGATGGTGGGATCATGTTTTCTTCTGATTGTTTTTCTTTGTTCTCAATGAAATCAGCAACAAAATTATCAGTTGAGATTGAGAAATGTGTGAAGGGAGGTGTCAGAAGTTTGAGAGAAAAGCTTATGCAAATGGCTGTTGTCTTGGACAGTAGGGATAGTCAATGATCTAGAGCAGTGGCTCCCAAAGTGTGATCCCAGAACCTACAGCATCAGCATGAGCGTCACCTGAGAACTTGTCAGAAATGCAGATTCTCAGGCCCCACTCTGGACCTACTGAATCAGAAGGTCTGTGGCCAAGCCCAGCAATCTGGGCTTTTACAAGTTCTCCAGGTGACTCTGATGCACACTTAAGTTTAAGACTCACTAGTCTAGGAAAATATGGTATGATTGCAAGGCAGCATTAAGAGAGTTCTTGAGGTTGGTGGTCATGAATTTATAGTGTAACCAGTCAGCGTACTTTATCCAAGCCAATGCTGATCATTCATCCCTGCTTCCAGCAATTAGATTAAGACTGGACATATGACCCTATTCTAGCTAACATGGCAGAAAAAGTCTGCAGGCAAGGGCTTCCAGTGAGGATTTCTTTAATCTTAAAAATGAACCCAAAGAAGACATGGTCCCTTTTTGCTACTGAGTTTTGTGGTATGAGGATGTGGTACCTGGAACCGTGGCCACCGAGGAAGTAAGCCTGAGGACAGAACTGAGTGGCGAGGAGGGCAAAGTGGGAAGATGAAAAGAACAGGGATCTCTGGGGACATTGTGGAGCCACTGGACTTACTAACTCAGAGCTTACTAGCCTCTGGAAGTTATGCAAAGTAGCATGTTCACACAGTCTCACCATCCTTAGCTGTAAAATAGTAGTGATAATAGCCACCTCTCACGACTGTTACAAAGACTAGGGGAAAATCATGTATTTGAAAATAGCTTATAACATTGTGAAGCATGATACAAATGTAAATTGCAAATGTAATTTCCAATAGGGCATTGGTATTTTCATTCAAATTATACACATTTTGTTTATATACAACATTCCAGAAAGTGAGGTATCTTGGTGGTGGAGGTGATAATGCATGTGGAGCTTCCTTAGGGCTTAGGGCTCTCTAGGACCATGTGGCCTGTCCTGTGTTAATCCAACAGGACACCAGCCCAGCCTGGGACTTCACAGACTGAGGCGCTGATGTAGTCAACACAGACAAGTGTCACTCACTGGCTCAGCATGCTGGGGGCCATCTGCAGCCCAGCTGGGTAAAAATAGAACCTGAAAACAGGTGAGAAGAGTAAATTACACAACCTGTAGCACTGCCACCCCTCTACGCATTGACATCTTTTACTTATTTCTAAGTTTCACAGTCCGTTTCAACTCTCTCCCTAAGATCACAAAGTTCGTTCTGCCCGCATGTCCCTTCCATAGCAGGCAATGCTACCTTTGCCGCAGCAATCCTCCCTCCTCAGCCAGGTGTGGATGCACCCCTCACCCTCCATATTGAGGCCCCAGATGCCCTGCTCAGAGTTTGTTTCCCCAGCAGGTCCCTCCATGTGACCTACCTCTCTCCTTGCCAATTAGTGCTTTTGGAGACTTTTCCTGGACCATCTCATGTTTCTGCCCATTCAGCAGCAAAAGGAGTTCATCTTATTCCCTTAGTTATGGATAAGGCTCACATTCAAAACCCCAGTTAGCCCCATCCATTATCTTTGAACCCAGCTCATAAGATTCCATTATGCAAGTATTGTGTATGCATTCGGCTTTGAGGAAAGTGGTGCCTTTTGATCTGTATAACCTTTAGGTTTAGCCTGGTCGAGTCACCCTTGGTAGAAGGATCCTTGGTAGAAGGTAGGTCTGCAACAAACAGGTCCACATTTAGGTATTGGCATGTTGAATGGTATTTTGTCATTTCACTGCTTTACTGATAACGCTTCATGCTTGGTGCTGAACGTCTTTGGCTCTGCCTTGACTCCTGTGAGAAGTCTCCCCAAAGGAGGCATCAGAAGACTTGGTGAGTCTACTCAGGGCAGGAGACATTATAAATCCATGTGAGGCCAGGAGAGACCAGATTGCATGCTGAACAGGCAATAAAAAGGTAACAGTGAAACAATAAAACAATCCTCCAAGGGAACAGGGCACATGGCCATACACAGCAGACAGGTGACCCACGGACTGTTGGAGAGCTGCCTGAGGGACTTCAGCCTACCATGAGTGTGCCTCCCTACACCTGTTTGCAAAGCACCAGTCAGAACAGGTTGGCACAGGATGTCACCTGGATATGAGAGCCACCCTATATTCTGGGCACCTGCAGGGAGCACTGGCTATGCTTCAAGGGACCAGCTTGCTCTTTTACAGAATTGAATTGTGCCCTCAGTGGAATCATGATTGCCTAGGATCCCTTGCAGTTTACCTCAAACTGGGATCTCTACACAAACTTGGTGAAGGGTATCCAAGAGTGGGCCTGGCATCTCTAGGAACATCCTGGATTAGGTGTTTGCACTCTGTGCTCTCTTTTTGTTTGAGATAAGATCTCACTCTCTTGCTCAGGTTGGAGTGCAGTGGTGCAATCATAGCTCACTGCAGTCTTGAATTCCTGGACTCCAGTGAGCCTCCTGTCTTGGCCTCCCAAAGTTCTGGGATTACCTGCATGAGTCACTGCACCTGGCCTCTGTGCTCGCCTACTAGACCCTGAGCCAGATGAGGACAAAGTCCACACTTTATTCATCAGTATACCCAGTCACCAGGGGTGACCCGGAACCTGACACGAGCCTATTCTCAGTGAAAGTTTGTTGAATGGAAGGCCTAGACCAGGAGTGGACAGGCCTTTTCTGTAAACAGCTCAAGAGTAAATACTTCAGACTTTCTGGGCCAGATGGTTTCTGTCACAGTCCTATTTTAACTGTAAAAGCAGCCACTGATAACATGTAAACAAAGGAGTGGGGCTATGTTCTGATAAAACTTTTAAAATAGACATTGACATTTGAATTTCATATAATTATACATGTCATGAAAGAGTCTTCTTTTGATTTTTTAACCATTTAAAAAAGTGAAAACCATTGTTTGCTTGAGAGCTATGCAAAAACAAGCAGATTTTGCCCATGGGGTGTAGCTTATTAACCCCGGGTCCAAAGCATCAAAAAGGTGCACTTTCTGTTTCCCATGGGTGATCAACATAAGTCTTCCATGCGCACTTTTTGATCACTTAATAGCCACTGGGGTGTGCAGTGGCCCTGAGTGCGTACACACACAAACACACACTTATCCAACACATGGCCATTGTTCTGGACACCAGGGTGTGAGATGGGCAGACTGCAGGTTGCCATGGTAATTGGGAATATGACTGCTTCTAGGTAAGAGAGCAGAAACTGTAGATTGTCAGCAATTTGAGGCTGATGTATCTTTCTACCTTCTCCCCCAACCATCACTCCAGTGCATATTAGACAAGGGTGGGAAACCATAAATTAGTAAAGCTGGCAGAGAGATGTGTAGCAAGGAGAGATAAGTGACGAGAAAAGGATTTCTAATGTTGGCAATGCTCCCTCTGAACTTTTACATTTTTTAGTGTATTTTAATTTGTCCGGCTCTTTCATACACTTTACCTCATATATTCTTCACAATCCTATAAGGTATAATTCACCTCTGAGGAAACTATAGTTGAGAGAGTTTGGGCATTGGCTTACTTAAGGCATGGTCTTTAAGTAGCAGAGCCAAGACTGAGATCCAGGTATTTTTAACCAAAGTCTCTGTCCATGTATTCAGTAAACAAGTTTTGAATGTACTGAATATCATGCACTGTGAAGTAATATGAATAAAATGTGGTTTATGTCCTCCGGGTATCACCATCTAGTACCATGGTTCCCACGCCTGTCTTATTGTTGGTTCCCCGCCAGAGATCTCTTTAACGCAGATTCTCAGGCCCAGGTGTGATGGATTGCATCTGGATCTCTGGTGGGGGCAAACACTTTATGGGGCAAGGGCCATAGGCCAAGCTCCCTTCCTCACCTCTACCTGCTCTAACCCGGTGGGTCAACTGGGGAAAGGCCGACTCCAGACCGCAGAAGAAGCTCCTGCAGTCTTGGCCTGCAGGGGGGCAATTCTAGAATAGGATTTACAGTTTGGGCCTGTTAGGGAACCCCAGGTAGTCTCCAGATCCACTTTTGAACATCTGAATCTCTTGTTCCAGAAGCAGAATTCCTGCTGCAAATTTCTCACTCTGAGTTTGAATTTGGTATGGTGGAATAGGAAAATGAGAAAAGTTCGAGATTCCAAGGAAGAAGCCTCAGGTTTATGTAATAGTGAGCACATTACCTAACCTCTTTGAACTTTCATGTTCTCGTCTGAGGCAGACAATAGTAGCCATGTTTCCCCCACCCCGCATTCCAAAAGAAGAGTCATAGGAACCTGTGCAGGTGCCATCACACCAGGGAGTCCTGCCGCCCTGCCCATGCAGGTCTGCTTTGGTGTTGGGCAGTCATGGAGTGGCCTGCAGTGTTCTAGGTCAGGTAGACCAAGTTGTTGCCTGTGGATACTGGATTACCTTCTCAGAAAAACCAGCCTGTCCCAAAGCAAGTGCCCCGACATCTTGTAAGATGAAGACGAGCTTGCATTCTCTTCTGCAGTCAGTGTTGAAAGTGAACTCACTCTGCAGAGGAACACAACATGAAATTCACATTCAATCATTTAAACTCTCCTAGAGCTCAGTTTCCCAGTATATTTTGTTGACAAGTGATATTTGGGGGACAGTTTTAAGCTTGCAATCTGTCCTTACTTATGTTTTCTTTGCTGTCCTCCCTTCGGAGTTTTGGTTTGGGTGACCCTGAGGTAAGTTCCCTGGAGCGTAATCTAAAGTCATCACCTCTTCTCCTCACCCAGGAGGGCAGAACCCTGCCCACCATCTCCTGTGGGCTCCCTCCATCCTCCTGAGCTCCACGCACTCCCCTGCCAGACCACACCAATCTCAGGGGGTCACTTGGCTTTTTCTTTATGGAGAGGGGCTCGTCTCATTTCCATGGTTTCTTAACAGTTAGAAGTGCTTTCTATTTAATACTTAGATTTTAATTCCTTCAAATAGGCTTTGGAATTATTTATTTTGCTGCTGATGAATCTTTCTTCTGGTCTAAAAGTATGAAACCCCTCCCTGTTTTGGGATTTACAGTCTGCCTGCTTTAGGTTCACAAACCTTTTCCATTAAAGGTTTTTCTCCTCTGCCAATATTTATTGCTGGAGTCACTGTTTGTCCAGAAGCTACTGTCTGCTGCATCTTCTGGGAAATGAAATTTATGTCTCCTGGCACTGATGGGGGTGACATCATCAAGTGGCATAAGCCCTGGGCCAAGCCTCCCAGTGGATGGCAAGCATGGGAGTGGGAGGGAATGGACTGGGTTACATAAACAGACACCATCTACCTCTTCCTTTCCTGCCCCTCCCTGCACCATCCCACCCACCACTCATACTGATAGTATCATTATATATTAACAGGATCTGTTAAAATTGACACCTGTCCTTAAAATTAGTACTAAGGGGCTGGGGTCAGTAGAGGAGAGGAGGGCAGGACCGAAGTGTCTGTTCAAAGGGCAATAGCTGTGCCTTCCCTTTGTAACAAGTCACCCTCATATGGGCCATGTGACACGTTTCCATAGCCTGTTGACAGCTGAGCTAACTAAGGCACAGTGATTCAGAATTTTGCTAGTTCATAGCAGAACCAAGTTGGAACCTAGCTCTTCAAACGCAGGTCTCTGCAGTGGCATGTGTCCTGAGAAGGTGTGATTGCAGCTGTCAGCCTCAGCCCCTGTCCCACCTGCCTTACATGAAAGTCACCCCCAGGCTCCAACACAAGCTGGCCCACAATAGAGAGACAGAAAATGCCTGTGCAGCAGTTTGCTGGGTACATTTGGCCTCTGCCCACTCTCCTCTTTTCCCCTATTTTGCCAGCTTTCTCCTGGTTCTATTTTTTCCAAGGAGTCTTGGTGCCATCTCTATATCCTCACCTCCAATTTGCTTCTCAACCTACTGCATTCTCCTCTGCTTTTGTCCTCCACACCCCACCTGAATTGACCAACAATCTCCAACTGCCCAGCTCAATGGATAGCCTTGGGTCTAGGGCCAACGTGATGAGTGTGGTATCCATGTAGTCGCACAGGACCCTGGACTCAGAAGGGCCCCACGTTTGGTTTAATGTTCCACCGTTGCTGCCTGAAATTCTTAGTAATTTTTGAACAAGAGATTTTGCATTCTCATATTGCACGGGACCTCACAAATTATGCAGTTGATCTTGTTTGAGTCTTTAAAACATGTAACTTCTGTAACAGAAACCCAGGTTTCTTGAGTCACCCTTAGGGACCCCTTGATCTCAGGGAGAAGCCCTTCCTTAGCCTCAGAAGATGAATCTAAGTGACTAAAACAGTGATGGAATCTCAAGATTTCTGATCAGAAATTGATCTAGAGGTGCTGATATGGTCTAGATCTCATAGAAGAAAGGAAAGCAAAAGCTTATTCTGGGTAAACCTTTGCATTTCTGTAGAAAATGGACTGACTCAGTTGGACTGCTCCTTACTCTTTTGCCTCTCCCCACTTTTCTTACTGTGGATGTGGGCACAATACCTGGAGGTGCAGCAGCCATTTCATGACACGAGGAAGAATCCAACATGTTACAAATGGAAAAGATAAAGCTAGGAGAAACTGTTTCTCTCACGGCATTGTTGAGCACTGCCCCAGTCTTAGATTACCTCTCTCTGAACTTCTGTCATGCACAAAACACACATCAACAACCATCAAAAGCCCTTAAAGTCATTGCTGTGGATTTTTCTTTTTCACTACAGTTAAACGTTGTGTAAGTTCAATGACTTTTTGGGCAGAATTTACTACAATATTGTGCATTCCCTCCACTTAAAACAGTCTTTCCTTGACACTCATGACGCTGTCTCAGCTGGGTTTTCTCATCATTTCTTTTCCTATTCCTCCTCCTCAGCTCAGTCCTTGATGGTGCTACCCTGAAGGTTTTAGTGATTTTTTTCTTTTATTCCTCCCTGGGCATCTATTGGGTACTCCTGTATGTTGGGCTTCACACTAAGTGCAGCAGTTGGAGCCATGAAGACAGGCTGTCCCATGGAGCTTGTGTTGTGTCCCCAGTTCACTGTCTCAACCATGGCCCACCCGCCTCCTGAGCAATCTCCTTTACTTCCCCAGCTTTAACTACATGTAGGGGTTTCATTCTGGGGTAGCGCTTCACATTGATGTACCTTATTCATCAACGGTCCACAAATCCTCCTGGAAAGAAAAGAAAGAAGAGACCGAACTGTCCTTGATGAGTCAGTCATGAAGTCATCTTTATTCCATATTTCCTGCCAAGATATGAACAGAAGACATAAAAGACCTGGTCACCTTTTATCACTCCTAAGCTCCAATTTTATTTTTCTACACTACTCAGCCATATTAGGGGGTTACACAGTAGTAAAGTCCCCTCACGGAATCCTGCCATACGTGGGAATTTTCTTTTATTTTCCATAAAATGTACTGAAAGATCCCATCGGATTTAAAAGTTATGGTACTGTCAGTGCTGCCAGCCCCTTACTCACATGCAAACCATGACAGAAAACAGTAAGACAGGCACCAGAAAGGGAATATGTGTCAAATTCCCCCAGAGCTCTAGCGAAAGAAGACTTCTACTATCGTTAGTAGCATTTGTTTTTTAAAAATATGCTTCATTTGGGGCTAGTTTAAAATGAAAGAGTTTAAAATAAAATGGCAACCCACTGATTTATGAGAATTTCACATAAGGATATAACCCAATTGACAGGAAGCAATTTATCCACAAAAATGATTATTATTTACTTATGATAACAAAACACTGAGAAGCAACTTTACTTATTGTTATCCATGTAATTCACTACATTCTTACATTAGAGGAGAAAGACTATATGATCATCTTGATTAATGCTTAAAACCATGTGTTAAATGTCAAAGACTATTCCTAACAAAAGCTTTTAGTAAGCCAGGGATAAAAGGAAAGTTCTTAATTTGTTGATGATATTAACAAATGTTAACAAAAAAAACCCACAACAAACATTATACTAAACAAAGAAATGTAAGAAGCCTTTTCCTCAGAGTTTGGAAAAACACTCTACAGTACTTCAGAGTTGGGACTATGTTTACATGAGTGAGGAACTTACCTGAGGTGCAAAATTTGAGAAAGTGCCCATAAACTCAATAATCAGTAAAATAAATAACATTTTAATGCAATATTTTTAAAAATCCAATTTAAGGCAAAAAATCCCCGAAGAACAAAATATACACATATTAAAGACAGGATCAGTAAAACTGATTTCTCCTTTTGCTTCCAGCTTGATGTGGCTCTAATACTCATTAAAATCTTTTTTGTCTTGACTGCAGAGCTTTGGTGCCTCCCTAAGTTTTGTGCCTAAAGCCAGTGCCTCTCTCGCCTCATCTCAATTCTAGTCCTGTGGTATTTTTCAAGTTTTGGCTGATGTAACCTGACAAAAATATGTGACAGCAGGCAAAAATATTGTAGAAGAGGCAAATCTATTATTACTTGTAAGTAAGCGCGTGCAGTGAGTCAAATCCTGACTTCAGCCATCACTGTGTAACCTTTGGCGTGTCACTTAAACTCTCAGCTGCAAACGGGGATAATAATAGAGACTACCTCATAAAGTGATTGCTGGAATTAAATGAGTTCATGTATGTACAGTGCTTAGAAGCCTGTCAGAGAGTAAGCACAATGTAGTTTTATCTATAACATTTGTCTACCTAGAATATCCAAGAAAAACAATTGAAAAACTATTAGAACCATTTCAGAAAACATAAAAACTAACAGCCTTTCTACACATGCACAGTGTCAAATTAATAAATACAATGTAGAAAAAGATATCTACACACAGCAACTAGGATTATTAACAGTGGGGGAATACCTTTATCAAGATATGTGCAAGATCTATCAAGCTATAGTCTTCTAGGGAAGATCATGAAGAAGACCGGAGTAAAAAGAGTGACATGGCAAATTTTTGCATAGAAGCTCTCAATATTGTAAAGAGACAGTGGTTTCCCCTAAGTTAGTCTATATTTAGTATAATCTCGATCAAAATTACAATAGAAGTTTCCAACCAATTTTGGAATCAATCAATTTTGGTTGATTCTAAAATTCGTCTATTGTGTGCAGATAATCTCGTGCAAAGATTGTGTCAAGAAAATCTTGTGCTATGAGATCTTAAATATACTACAAATTTATGGTAATTAAAACAGTGTGGTGCTGGCACAGTAACAGGATAACTAAAAAGAAGGCACAGGAACGTTTATGTATAGAAACTGTCATTTAGCCATGGGAATTGGTATATGCTAGAAGTATCATTTCAAGCCACTGGGAAAGGATGAACAAGTCAGTGTGTGGCACTGGGACAGTTTGCTCTCCTTTCTCAAAAAGAGTAAGTGAGATCCTCAGCTCACACCATACCCTGAAATAAATCACCAACCAATCAAAGGCCTAAGTGTAAAGTAAAAATAAGACATGAGAGTACTAGAACATACAAGAGAATTTAGTTTTCATTAATGTGTGGAACAGTGGCACATGGAAAACATTAACTAAATACATGTTGAGCAAATACATTAATAAATCTAGATGTGAGAAGGGCCTTTCTCCACAAAACACCAAATCCTAAAGCCATAAAGTAAAAAATTGACTATGTAATCTTAATGACTTATAATGAAAGAAATCCATAAATAAAGCTAGTTTTCAACCAACAGCCTGGGAGAGAAAACACTTTTACATTATCTAATATTCAAGAAAACTTATATGCAGTCTTAGTGAAAGCACTCCTATAAATTACTAAGAAAAAAAACAATCTAGAGAAAAATAGGCTACTCAGAAAAGAAGAAATGTAAATGTTCAATAAATGTATGAAAATATCTTCAACCTCAGTAATCTGAGAAGTGCAAATGAAAAGAAAATATTATTATCAACCTAAGATTGTTAATATTCGTTGTAATTGTGGGCAAAGGAAAATGGTATTCTACTGAAGTGTTTTGTGTTTTGTTTTGTTTGTATTTATTTATTTATTTATTTTAAGCTGGATTCTCACTCTGTTGCCCATGCTGGAGTGCAGTGTCACGATCTCAGCTCACTGCAACCTCTGCCCCCAGGTTCAAGCAATTCTCCCACCTCAGCCTCCCGAGCAGCTGGTATTACAGTCGTGCACCACCATGCCAAGGTAATTTTTGTGTTTTTAGTAGAGCCAGGGTTTCATCATGTTGGCCAGGCTGGTCTCAAACTCCTGACCTCAGGTGATCTGCCCTCTTCAGCCTCCCAAAGTGCTGGATTACAGGCATGAGCCACCATGCCTGGCCTATTGTTCTATTTTTTGAAATGTTTTATTTTTAATTTTTGTGGGTACATAGTAGGTGTATATATCCATGGGGTACATGAGATAATTTAATACAGGCATGCAATGTGTAATAATCACATCAGGGTAAATGAGGTATCTATCACCTCAAGCATTTATCCTTTGTGATATAAACATTCCAGTTATACTCTTTTAGTTATTTTAAAACATGCAATTAAATTATTACAGACAAAAGTCACCATGTTGTGCTAGCAAACACCTGATCTTATTCATTCTTTCTATTTTTTTGCACCAATTAACCATCCCCACCTTCCCCTCCACTTTGTTCCACTACCCTTCCCAGCCTCTGGTAACCATCCTTCTATGCTCTATCTCCATGAGTTCAGTCGTTTTAATTTTTAGCTCCCACAGATAAGTGAGAATGTGCAAAATTTGTCTTTCTGTGCCTGGCCTATTTCACTTAATTTAGTGGTATTCCTTGGTTGTCTTTGCTTTCACCTGCCATTTCCCTGACCCTCTCAACCCTCAGCCCAACATCTGAAAAAGGCCTAGAGTAGGAATTTATGTTTAACACGCATTTAATAGGCACCTAACTTGCATCAGCACTAAAAGCACAGTGATGCACACACTTCCAGCCTTTGTGAAGCTTACAGCTGGCTGATGGAGAACAACAATTAAACAAGCAATAACAATCAAGTGTGGTAAGTTCCATCCAGTTCCATTAATGTTGTTGTAAACGACAGGATCTCATTCTTTTTATGACTGAATAGTACTCCATTGTGTATTTGAATCACATTTTCCCTATCCACTCATCTACTGATGAACACTTAGGTTGTTTCCCAGTCTTGGCTGTTGTGAACAGTGCTGCAGCAAGCATGGAAGTGCAGGTATCTCTTTGGTATATGGATTTCCTTTCTTTGGGGGATATACCTAGTAGTGGGATTGCTGGATTGTATGGTAGCTCTATTTTTAGTTTTCTGAGGAACCTCCAAACTGTTCTCTATAGTGGTTGTACTAATCTACATTCCCTTTTCACCACATCCTTGCCAGCATTCGTTATTGCCTGTTTTTTGGATAAAAGCCATTTTACCTGAGGTGACATGACATCTCATTGTAGTTTTGATTTGCATTTCACTGATGATCAGTGATGTGGAGCACCTTTTTCTATACCTATTTGCCATTTGTATGTCTTCTTTTGAGAAATGTCTATTCAGATATTTTGCCCATTTTTAATCAGATTATTAGATTCTTTCCTATAGAGTTGTTTGAGCTCCTTATATATTCTGATTATTAATCCCTTGTCAAACGGATAGTTTGCAAATATTTTCTCCCATTCTGTAGATTGTCTTTTCACTTTGTTGATTGTTTCTTTTGCTGTGCAGAAGCTTTTTAACTTGATGTGATCTCATTTGTCAATTTTTGGTTTGGTTTTCTGTACTTGTGAGGTATTACTCAAGAAATTTTTGCCTACTCCAAAGTGCTAGAGAGTTTCCCCCAATGTTTTCTTTTAGTAGTTTCATAGTTTGAGATCTTAGATTTAAGTCTTTAATACATTTTGATTTGATTTTTGTATATGATGAGAGATAGAGGTCTAGTTTCATTCTTCTGCATATGGATATCCAGTTTTCTCAGCACTATTTATTGAAGAGACTCCTTTCCCCAATGTATGTTTTTGACACCTTTGTCAAAAATGAGTTCACTATAAATGTATGGATTTGTTTCTGAGTTCTGTGTTCTGTTCCAGTGGTTTATGAGTCTGTTTTTATGCCAGTACCATGCTTTTTGGTTATATGGTATAATTTGAAGTCAGGTAATGTGATTCTGCCAGTTTTATTCTTTTTGCTCAGGATAGCTTTGGCTACTCTGAGTCTTTTGGGGTTACATATGCAGTTTAAGATTGTTTTTCTCTATTTCTGTGAAGAACATTATTGGTATTTTGATAGGGATTGCATTGAATCTGTAAATTGCTTTGGGTAATAAGGATATTTTAACAATATTTCTTCTTCCAATCCATGAACATGGAATATCTTTCCATTGTTTTGTGTCCTCTTCAATTTCTTTCATAAATGCTTTACAGTTTTCATTACAGAGATCTTTCATTTATTTAGTTAAGTTTCCTAGGCATTTATTCTATTTGTAGCTATTGTAAATGATGTTTTTTTAATTTCTTTTTCAGATTGTTTGCTATTGGCATATAGAAAGCTACTTTTTTGTATGTTGATTTTGTATCCTGCAACTTTACTGAATTTATCAGTTCTAATAGTTTTTTAGTTTA
Organism: Gorilla gorilla gorilla; assembly: GCF_029281585.2. Lineage (NCBI taxonomy): Eukaryota > Metazoa > Chordata > Mammalia > Primates > Hominidae > Gorilla > Gorilla gorilla. The sequence continues at coordinate 120,588,038 of NC_073224.2, forward strand.
GTCTTTAGGTTTTTCCAAATATAAGATCATATCATCTGCAAACAAGGGTGATTTGACTTCTTCCTTTCTAATTTGAATGCCCTTTATTTCTTTCTCTTATCTTATTGTTCTATCTAGGACATTCTCTACTACAGTGTTGATTGGTGTTTAAATTGTTATAGCATTGAGGAAAAGGTATGGGGTGAGTCATTTGGCAGTACTGTACCTATCTAAATTCAAAAGTGCATAACCTTTGACCCTTGCAATTCCACCTACAGGAATTTATACTTTAGAAATTTGACCTAATTGAAATGTGTGCATGCACACACACACGTGCATGCAAGGACGTTTACTTAAGTATTGCTTAATTTATTAAAAAATAGAAATAACCTAAATGATCTTCAATAAGAGAAAAATTTAATAAATGATGTTTCTCCTGATCTATTAACTATGATTCAGTGGTCAAAAAGAATGAAAAAGATATTATGGTACTGACATGGAGAACTCTAAACAATACATTGAAAGTGAATAAAGGAAATTTCAGAACATTTAGTTTATTTTATTCCCTGTTGTATTCTCAGTGCCCAGAGCAGTCCTGGGCACATGGGATGGCTCAAAAGTATTTGTTGCGTGGATATGTATAGTATGACCCCATTTATATGAATGGAATCATAGCAACTATAAAATCTTTCTCTCACATAAATACACTCGTTTTAAACCCAGGTTTTGGGGTAGTGTATGAAAAATGACAGCTCTGGGTTCAAATCCTAGTTGTCACTTACCAGTTGATGGCTCTGAGCAAGTTATTTACCTTCTTTAAGACTCATGTTCCTCATTGGTAACTAAGGCTAATAATAATACTTCATACCTTATAAAGATACTGGGAAGATTCAAAGACAACTGTGCGTTCATCACGCAAGAACACCTTCATCACCCAAAGCATACTTGATACTTTGCTGTTGCTCAGTGAGTGGTTGTTATTTGTATTCTCAATCTCCCTATATTTTCTCTGTATCACATAGGCTGCCTAAGAATCTTTTGGTGTGAAGTTAGAGATAACACATTCAGAGTTTTCTGAGATGTAAATGAACTTCACTGTGGCCCTCTGTGGGAGTTTTGCAGGACAATAACCCATCAATAGAGCCTTGGTTATCTTTGCCTTCACCTGCCATTTCCCTCATCCTCTTATCCCTCAGCCCAACATCTGAGAAGGGCCTATAGTAGGAGTTTATGTTTAGTACACATTTAATAGGCATCTGTCATGTATCAGCACTAAAAGTACAGTGATGCACACACTCTCAGCCTTTGTGGTGCTTACAACTGGCTGATGGAGAACAACAATTAAACAAGCAATAACAATAAAGTGTGGTAAGTGCCATGACTGGGTTGGCCATGAGGAGTTAGGAGAGCATTGGCATGGCTTCTGACCTAGCTTAGGAGATCAGAGGAAGTGAGGGCCAATCCCAAGCTTGAAAGCTGATTAGGAGCTAAAGGGGCAGGGAGGAGCTAAGGAGAAGAAAAGGGTTTCAGATGGGGATAACTAGTTATGAAAAGCCTTATTTGAGAATGTGAGAGAATTACAATATGGCTGGAGCTCTCAGACGAGAAGTGTGGTTTAGCAAGAAATAAAGCTAGGCCAGGCACAGTGGTACACACTTGTAATCTCAGCACTTTGGGAAGCCATGGCAGGTGAATTGCTTGACTCCAGGAGTTCAAGACCAGCCTGGGCAACATGGCGAAATCTTTCTCTGCAAAAGCTACAAAATTAGCTCGGTATGATGGTACATGTCTGTAGTCCCAGCTACTCGGGAGGCTAAGGTGGGAGGATTCCTTGAATCCAGGAGGTTGAGGTTGCAGTGAGCAGTGATAGCACCACTGCACTCCAGCATATGTGACAGAGTGAGACCCTGTATCAAAAAAAAAAAAAGAAAGAAAGAAAAAGAGAAAGAAAGAAAGGAGGAAAGGAAAGGAATAAAGAAAGAAGAAAGAAAGAAAAGAAAGAAGCAAGAAAGAAAAAAGAAAGAAAAAGAGAATGAGAGAAAGAAAAAAAAGAAGAAAGAAAGAAGAAAGAAAGAAAGAGAAGGAAGAGAAAGAAAGCAAGCTAAAAAGTAGGCAAGGGACAGATTGTGAAGGGCTTTGTAAACCATGTTTAGGAGTTTGGAATTATTCCTGAGAGCAACAAGGAGCCTTCAAAGCAGGACAATGCCTGGATTAGGTTACTGTTTCAGAAAGACCATTCTGGCTTTGCTGTAGGGAATGCAAGAAGCTAGAACTGCATTGGGGAAGACCAGTGAGGGGGCTGTTATGGTAGTACAGGGAGAAATGATGGTGATCTGGATTAGGGTGGTGGCAGGGGGATGTTGATGCATTTTAGAAATATTGAATAGGTATAATCAACACGACTTGATGATTGATTAGATGTGGGAGATGAGAGAGAGGAAATAACCAAGGATGACATCCAGACCTGTGACTTGTACAACTGGATTTTTGTAAGTTAGTCTTGTATCCAGCCACCTCGATGAATTTTCTTGTAGTTCTAAAGCTTATTGTACATTTGCTTAGATTTTCTAGGTAGACAATTATGTTGACTGCAAATAAGGATGGTTTAGGTTCTTCTCTTCATTTTTATTGATGTAGTATCAGTCAACGTCCAGTCAGGAAAAAAGAAACTGCTCTTGGTATTTCAAGCAGAGAGATGTAATAGATGAGATTAGGTGCTTACAAACTGGCTGGGAGTGTGGAGTGGTGAAAGTCAGGGGAGGCTGCTGCTAGATTTTAGGTTCACCATTGCAGTTGTTGCCTTTCACATCAAGAAGTTGCTGTTGCCATCCAGGTCAGGAAACTGCCACTGATAGTCACAGCTGTCCTACAGCAGTGAACAGGGTAGGTGAGAGGGCTGGCTGCCTTGAGGATTTTATAAATCATTTCTGCCAGTGCCCAAGTATCTACAAGCCACTACCAAAGAGAAAAAGAGAGTCACATAGCTTGCTTCTGACTCCCTCCCATCTCCAAATTGTAAGCAAGTGCATCTCATTGGCTGGATGATCATAGTAATGTGAAGGTAAAGGAGTGTGGGGCGAGTAGCTCCCAGGCTTCTAGCCCCAGTGATAAAGGGCAGGGATGGTAGAAATAATGGCAGCAAAAGCAAGACAACAAAAACCAATATCCGGTGCAGTTTTGCCTTCATTTTCTAGGCCTACCTTTTGTGTGCAAGACACCCAAAACACTTTCAAATGAGTTAAACTCTCTAGGTTCTTCTCTCACCACTTCTCCCATGTGCACTATGTTCTGGAAGACGCACAGAATGTCATGCAACTTTCTAAATTTATGTCCATGCCTTTGCCCTTGTGGTACCACCTAAAAGTTACCTTTCCTCTGCCTGTGAAGACTCTTCCTGTTCCTTCAGCGCCCATTCACTCCTTGCCCCCTTACCTGCATCAGGCAGGATTGATGCCTATCTTCATTGTTTCCACTACACTTGGTTCACAGTTCTATAGCAGTAACTTATCCCACTGAATTTTAATTTTGGTCAAAGTGCCCATCTTTCTCAGTAGACATAAGCATCCCAAGTTAAGTGACCAACGCTTATTTTGTGTTTATGTCCCAAGCACGTGCTGCAGTGCTTGGAATATAACAGGTGCTCACTGAAGATTTCTTGAATGTGTGAAGGACTGTGGTATTACATGGTCACTCAGGGTGAGCACCTGAGATTATACGATGAGCAACTACCTTCAGAAATAGGCATGCCACTTGTTCCTGAAAGGGGGTTTGACAAGTGATAGAATCATAGGACAAAAATTCATGGCAATGAGTTGCCTATTAATGCTAGCTTCAAGTTCTCAATTCTTACTTTTATTTATGTTGACTTTGTCCTTCCTTTTCTAAGCTTCTACCGTCTGTCCTTGCTTCTTCAGCTTGTAATGCTGCTTCCCTTTAAAATATAGTTTCCATGCAACATTCTAGTTGCCCCCATCGTATCAAATTAATGCAAAGGCTGTTTAAGCTGCTAGGAAAATATGGGTTATTACATGCTGCTGACAACAACACCGACAGTGATGTTGAAGCGGGGACAGAGAATATCTTTAAAAATTATTATTTATACAGAGCCAGGGAGCTCCAGAGTTTGAAGTGTACTTAGAAATCCAATTCCATTCTTTTAGTACCAATTTAAAATAAATGCTTACCATCAGCCAGTTGCTATCACTGGGAAGAAGGTAACTTGAAGTATTTACTGATAAATAGCCTTTATTCCCAATTGTGACTTTTCTTCAGTGTCTACATATTGTGTCACATGTTCTATTGACACTGCTGCAAAGATATTGTGGCATAGGGGTAAGGGAGTGTTATAATCTCCCTTGTCCCATTTGTTCTGTTACTGCTTTATTGGACTGATCTACCCTCATGAACTTGCAATCACCTAAATGGAAGTTTTGAATGTGTCACTTTTTGTTTGGTTATTTCAACCATGCTGCTATATATAATCACGTGTGGCACAGTTTGTCAGTTTGATTCTAGGTGTGAGTGAATACAAATCATTACACTATGCTGTTAACGATACTTGTCTGCTTGCCGTTACCTACTTTTTACAGACATCATAATAAAAGCTAGACTGTTTCTTGGGGGTGGGGGAAGAGATTCATTTAATGTAATTTAAGAACTTTTCCAATAGAAAATGAAATATTATTGAAAATAATATCTTGCAGCAATTGATGGTGCTTTGTTGTGGCGTCTGATGGAAGTCTACTGCCATTATAGGGAACCTTGTTTGTTAGCTTCTCTAGATTTCTATTCTAAACAATCTGTTAGTGATGATAAATTCTGTAGGAGGGTCTATTCTGAGCTATTAACTTCCTGGAAGGGGAAAAAGGGTGGGTTACCAGAAATACCATTGAAGCAGGGTGGGCTGTGGGTGGAGAGTTGGGTATTTGTCTTGAGAGTTAAAAACTACGAAACATTTTTGGACACAACTGATTTTTTAAAAAATAAACACGTTTTTAAAGAAAAAAATAAATCCAATTCTTTTGTTTTATATAAAAATGGAGATTGAGAATTTCCCATGATTCCTTAGCACTATGAAAAATTGGTTAGCAAACTCATCTAGTAAGCTCGTCTTCAGGTCAGGAGAGCTTCTGCAATGAATCCTCCAAGACTTCCTAGCCTCTACTATGGTGTTGGGGGAATAAAAAGTAATTCGTCAAATGTTGTTAAATGGGTGTATGGGAAGCATTTCCCCAAGGTAATCAAGAAACTCTTTGTTTTTCTTCGTGGCCGATACTGCATACTGGCTGACTCAGCATCCATTCCTAACCTCATTTTCTCTCACCCACCTTGCTTATAAAGCTCAGGGAAGCTAAATATTTTCTCAGCCTCCCCTGCACTTGAAGTGACTATGTGACAGTTTTTGCCACTGAGAGGTAGGCAGCAGCCTGCATGAGCTTTCTGTGAAAGTTTTGCTTTTCTGATAGAGAGGACAAAAAAGGCAGGTGTTTTCTTTGCTCCTTTTCCTGCCCGGAGGGTGAATGTGTTGGCTGCACCTACGTAAGCCTTCTTGTGCCCATAAGGGAAAGTCCGAGAGAATCACGGAGATGCTGGCCCTGAGATTGTAAAGCTGTCAAGCCATCAACATCATCTACCTCCTGATTTCTTATTATGTGAGAAAAACAAGCCCCTATTTGTTGAAGCCACTGAACTTCTATTACTTGCTCCTAAGTACTTTTCTAATATGTGCTTTATTCTAGCTGCAGAAACTTTCTAAGGTCATTGCCCAAAACAGGAAGGACAGGTTTATGTTTATCACATATAACAAATGTGGACATCATTACCATAATATTTATTTTGTAAGTTTAGTTTTGTAACGTTTTCTTGTCACCAAGTCAATCTATAAGAAAAATAAAAAGATTGGTTCAATGAATACATAAAATTTGAAAACAAGAGAGACCAATGACTGTTGAAGTCTTATATCAGCCTTATCATTCAGCATGTTTCTTGATTTTGTTTTGGTTGCACAGTTATTGAGAAAGCCTAATTCATGCATATGAGTAGTTGCAAATAGAAGAGTTAGTATGCCCTGCAATTACAGGTCAGAAAGTTTGAGAGAGGAGTGTTTGGATGGCTTTCTTTCAAAGTGGACTCAATAATAGCATGTAAGACCTGTTCTCATTCCTTAGCTGGCCGATGACCAGCATGGATCCAGAGAGTCAATAAACAGGTTATTCAATGAAGCAAATCTTCATTGTTCAAAGGAAAGTACACTGTAGTCAATAAGAGTCCAGATCCTGGAGGCAAATTTGGGTTTAAATCCTGGGACTACCACTTGCTGGCTGAGTACCTCAGTCCTGGTGTTCTCATCTATTAAATGGGCACATTAATAGTACCTACCTTATAGGATTATTGGGTGGTTTAAATCATTCAATACAGGTAAGCCCTTAGAACAGCTTTGGGCACACAGTAACAACCAACTGTTAGCAATTATGAGATGTTCAGTGATATCCCCAGTCCCCCATGGCCAGTCTCTGTCAGATGTTTGCTCAAATATTGTTCTCAAACTCATGGACTGAGACCTTCCTCCTTTTAATAATAAACTAATTTATTTTGCTTGGAAAACTGAATACATATTTTAGAAATAAAGTCTTTGCTCACCAATTATATAGAATTAACCCAGAAGGTTCACTTTGCCAAAATGAGCTTATTTAGCTTTTTTAAAAAAGAAATATTTAAATCATGCAATAGGTTCTAAAAGTGTGACTAATATGACATTATCTCTCCATCACAAAACATGTTCAATTGTTATTTTAATACTGATTATTGTACCATGATTACACAAGGTGCTAAGCAGAAGTATATTTTACTTGACGTTGAATTTCATAGGGCCTCTGTATGCTATGTTTGATACTCATGTGTATAATTTTATGTAAATAGGGATGGGGAGGGCTACATTAAAAAATAACAATAAGAGGCTGAAGAATTGCTCGAAGCCAGGGGTTTAAGACCAGCCTAGGCAACATAGGGAGACCCTATCTTTACAATTTTTTTTTTAGAAAATTAGCCAGGCATGGTGGCATGTGCCTGTGGTCCTAGTTACTCAGGAGGCTGAGATGGGAGAATGGCATGAGCCTAGGAGTTTAAGGCTACAGTGAGTTATGACTGGGCCACTGCAGTACAAAGGACAGCCTGGGTGCCAAAGTGAGACCCTGTCTCTCAAAGGAAAAAGACACCCAAAACAATAACAAAAATAATAATAGAGAAAGGACCAGTACAGAGCTACTATGTTCTGAATCAATGAACATTTACAAAACAATTATGGCAAGAGCTATATACAAAGAAACATGTAAAACTGGAAGTACAATTTAATATAATAGTTGTCTCCAATATGTAAACATCTGATGTGTAAAACATCTAACTGTGAATCGTTTTTTAAATTGAAGAATGTTTAATTGTAAAACAATATTCTAAATAAACTTGAATCAAATATTCATAGGTTCGTAGAGCATCCCTACATAGCTATAGAGGTCCATTGGTCAGAGCTTAAAAATCACCTAAATAATTATCCAAAAATCCCTTCTGAAATTTACCATTTGGGGTTAGATAGGTTAACATGTGAGACCTAACTGAAATCTTCCTATCTTGATCATTTACCTGGCTATGCTGGCTCTTCATTCTCTATAAGGTGGGTTTATCTAAAAAGTAGTAAAATAAGCCTGGTATGGTGGTATGAGCCTGCTACTTGGAAGGCTGAGGTGGGAAGATCACTTGAGCCCAGGAGTTCAAAGCTGTAATGAGCTATGATCACACCACTGCACTCCAGCCTGGGTGACAGATTGAGACCCCCATATCTAAAAAAAAAAAAAAAGAAAGAAAGAAAGAAAGAAAAAGAAAAAGGAAACAATAGCAAAATTATTTTACTTGAAGTCATTCCAGAGAAGGTGATTCCATGGCATGGGCTTATACTCATTAGAATGTTTCTGCCAACAACTATCAACTCCGTTTGAAATGGCTGAAACAATGAGGGAATTAACTATTTCACATAATATGGTGTTTCAAAGGAGGCAAGTTCCAGGGATGCTTAATTCACCAAGGAGCCAGGGTCTTTCTATGCTTTTGCTTGGCCATCTTCACCACATCAGCTGTTTTCCCTCATGACTGCAAGATGGCTGCCAGAGCTCTGGTGATTATATCTGTGTGCAAATACATTCAGAGGCAGAAAAGAAAACTCTATATTTCTTATAGTTCTTTTGAGAGCTAATAACATTTCCCAGAAGTATCCACAGAAGAGTTATCCTCCAATTTCATTGACCAGAATTGAGTTGCATGTTCCTTCTTAAACCAATTGCTAACAAGGGGAATAAAATTACTGTCATTGGTCAGATTACCAAGATTGATGTGCTAAGACTGAGAATAAGGCCAAATTCTGGAAAGTCCATGGCCCCACTGAGGAATGTTCATGTTGGGAAAAACTGAGGTTCTGGGTGGGAAAGCAAGAGTACCTGTTAAAGAGGCTAGAGAATCATATTCTAAAGATGCCCCTAAGAAAATTTTTCTCCTGCCCCTGCCTGCCTACCATCTCCCCTCCTCAGGCTGTGTGAGAAGGGGAGGAAGAGACACAGGGAACAGTGAGGACAAGAGAGAGTGAGGTTGTGTCTACGCAGAGCCAAAACATTCCAATAAAAATGAAGAATCAATTGAGCTGAATGTTTATTCAACCAAATGCCAAATATATTGGTGTAGTTATAAAGGGATTAGTTTGGAAATTATTAAACTTTGTCTCACAGTTTAATTTTGGTTTGTCATGGCACTGGTGTATATATAAGGCAGGAGACACTATTTCCTTTTATCCTTTTATAGGTGCTGTTTAATTTCCTGCATGCCATGAAATCCTTTTTTTTTTTTTTTTTTTTGAGACGCAGTTTCGCTCTTGTTGCCCAGGCTGGAGTGCGATGGCGCAATCTCGGCTCACTGCAACCTCTGCCTCCCAGGTTCAAGCGATTCTCCTGCCTCAGCCTCTCTAGTAGCTGGGATTACAGGCATGCGCCACCATGCCCGGCTTATTTTTTATTTTTAGTAGAGACGGGGTTTCTCCATGTTGGTCAGGCTGGTCTTGAGCTCCCAATCTCAGGAGATCTGCCCACCTCGGCCTCCCAAAGTGCTGGGATTATAGGCATGAGCCACCGCGCCTGGCCGCCATGAAAACTTTTATGAATCTGCACAAACTATGGACTTAATTACCAGAAAAGATCACACATGCACTTGTGCAAATTCTGCCTGTGATTTTGGGAGGTTCACAGATTGTTCACAGATACACTGACACCCCCTCATGAGCTTCAAGTAATAGCCCTCTGATACCCTTGATTGGTATAGTGAAAAAAATAATGCATGAGGAGGTAAAACAGTAAGACTAGGAAATCTCTGATGGCCACTTGTTAGCTCTGTGGCCTCATTTGAATTTTTTAAGGCCTTAGTTTTACCTCTATAAAATGGAGTTTACGAGTTATTTTAAGAACTGAGTGAATTATGTGTAAAATTGTTTTAAATTATGTAGCACTTTACAAATGTTGATTTAAAAATTTAATTGCCAATTTATCCAAACTGCATGATACTTCTTACTTCCCAGTTGAATTTACTTAGTTTTTGAATTTAAAATTGTGCACCCCATGAAGATATGCCTCAGAGTATGTTTTGAGGATTCAAACAGAAGAAGGTTCCTTTCTCCATAAGCGAATATTGTCCTCAAATTCATAGACTGAGCACTGCCTCTTTCTGGAGCAGCTTGTTTGAAAAGAGGCACCAATGGAAACATCCCTAACCCATTCACAAGCACTACTCCCAGTAGGTGAAATTAGGGCGTGCCGATGTCGTCAGGAGACTGGGGAGGAAGACAGAATGAAACAGTCTTCTAGACACTCTTGCCCTCTGCCTGACCCACCTGTGTGACCCCCTCCACACCCTCCCATTGGCCCTATTCCAGTCCTTTGACCATGGTCCCCTGTGTGGCTCCACTTTAAGTCCTTCACATCCTTTGAGGCAGGTGCGCCTGCTCCAGCTCTTCTCTTGCTCTTCACCTCATTCACCTCATACCCTTCCCCATCTTTACCTGCTCTCAGGGTAAGAGGTTGCTCTTCCTCTCTTGTTTCTCAGATTTTCATAACATTCTTGCCTTTTCATGCCCAACGACCTTGGTAGCCACCCCTCCACCACTGAATGGCAAATGTCCATTAGACTTCCCCAAGGATCAATCAACAAAGAGTGATCAGGGCGATGGTCATCCTGGGCACTGAGGTCTGGAGTAAGCCGACCTCACTCCTGTCTTACAGAGGATGCAGTCAGTGCATGGAGATCTTCCTGCTTCTCTCAGTACAAGCAGACAGCTGACTTGGGGGATTGGGAGATTTCCTTGCGAGAAAATCAGATTTTGTTGATTGATGGGGGACATCAGGACTGTATTCACACACCATTAGTGAAACAACAAAAACTTACTAACAGTAAGGCAGAAAAGAAAGTCTCCTCAGATGTGGCAAAGCTATAATGGTGCTACTGACAGCACAGCTGTTCCCTGGGGTTTGGGGCTCTTATTTCTCTGAGATGTGCTGGACCCATGCTGCCTATGGGACAACAGTCTACATGTGGGCGCTCAGCCCTGCTGGAAATGGCAGCTTCTCTGCATTCTGTATTTCCACGAGCACAGCACACTCCTCCATGATTGAAGTCTGCAGGTTGCAGGGATGTGGGGGATGTATCCAGTTCCCAGCTTCTTTCATAGCCATCAATGCCCAGCCCCGCACATATAAAAATAAGATCCTCCCAATTCAAGCGTTTTTCTCACCCCCTCAATACTCAGGCCGCTGCTACATGCCCCTGCAAAAGGTAGAGAAACTCATGCCAAGTGATCCTAAGGGTTTCCCAGCCATCTGGAGGTAGCTGATGTGAGGAAGAGGTTTTAGGTTAGAGGCAGACCAACCAGACCATGCAAGGCCCAGGGGCGAGGGCAGTTGGTAGGTCGGTTTACTCTTGGCTTCAGTATCAGCTCAGACCTTCCTTCCTTCCTTCCTTCCTTTCTTCCTTCCTTCCTTCCTTCGTCCTTTCATTCCTTCTTTCCTTCCTTTCCTCCCCATTTCTCTCTCTTTCTTTTTCTTTCTCTTTCTTTCTTTCTCTCTCTTTCTCTTTCTTTCTTTCTTTTTTCTCTCTTTCTCTTTCTTTTTTTGAGACAGGGTCTCACTCTGTCTCCCAGGCTGGAATGCAGTGGCACAATCTCTGCTCACTGCAACCTCCACCTCCTGGGTTCAAGTGATTCTCCCACCTCAGCCTCCCAAGTAGCTGGGACTACAGACCCGTGCCACCACGCCCGGGTAGTTTTTGTATTTTTTGGTAGATACGGAGTTTCACCATGCTGGCCAGGCTGGTCTCAAGCTCCTGACCTCAAGTGATCCACCTGCCTTTGCCTCGAAAGTGCTGGGATTACAAGCATGAGCCACTGCACCTGGCCTCAGACTGCTGTTTCAGATGAAAATGGCTTGCCTTCTCAGTGAGTCTGCTCAGGGTCCCCTTTAGATTCATAGTGTCTAGGGAAGGGAAGAAGAAAGATCTGCTGCAAATGGGGCATCCCTTCCTACCTCATCCCATTGCCTCCTGACTTAATGGATGGTTTTCTGGGAACATGTTGCTTCCCTGGCTTATGGCTACATAAATGCACAGATTATTATTTTATCAGCCACATTCATCTTCAGAGTCATTTTCATGAGCAGCACACAGAGCCCTTGCAGACTCTGCTCTGGGCCATCACTGAATGTCCCTCTGCTCATCTCTTTCTCCAAGTCTTTGTTTTTGTCCTAGATTTGAGATGAACTGAAAGTGTTCAGTTACCTTCAGCAGTCTTCTGGACTTAACTTTCGAGGGAACTTCTGATTATTGCTTTGCTTGTTCTTTTCTATATTCATTTGGGGGTTTGGGTTTGGGAGTGGGTTGGCCTGTTGTGGCTGTAGTGAGTTTCCTTTCTTCCATTTCTGCTTCATTTTTGTGTGCTTTGATTTAATGTGCCCAACACAAAAGCATCACTAAAACTTCTACTTTATGATGATCTTACTTAGTTTTCCAGCTATCCTTCTTTGCTTGCCCCCCTCAACTATGAGGACATTTTCGGGTTTGTTTAGTTCTTGAGGTATGAATATGGTTTAGGAGTCACAAAGCCTGTCTGTGTTCAGGACCCTCTGCTGCCTGCCACTAGCTGTGTGACTCTCAGTTAACTGTTTGGAATATCTGTTCCTTCTGCAAGGTAGTGAGAATAAAACATCTCTCTTTTCTCTCATGGAGGCATATTTTGAAGATGAAATGAGGTAATGCATAAATAAAAGCACTACAAACTAGAATAAACATCACATTATATTTCCATGTAACAAGTGTTACTCTGTGCCAGGCATCAGGCAAAATTCTTTATATATTACTTTGTTTCATCCTCATCTGACAATGCAGTAGGAGATGATGTGATTACTATCCATGTAATATCACATGAGTAACTTGAGCCTTAGAGAGGTTAAGTAATTGGCCTGAAACCACACAGTATGGAAAAGGTGAAGAAACAGGATTTGAACCAAGTCTTTCTGGCTCCAGACTGTGAACTCTTAACCACAGCACCATCCTGACGCCACGCAAACCCAAAGTACCATCATTCAACTAGATGCTGGTGGTTTCTGCATTATTACACTACAAGAAACCCAGTGACTGGAAACAATAAAATTCATAGAATGCTCTGTAAGGGATTATTCATTGCATGGTGGTCTGGAGAGAAATCACTTGTCAAACTTTTGCTTCAGTGTCCAGAATCAAAACTCATGCCATTAACCAAGGGGGCAGTATGGTGTAGAGACAATTAACATCCTTGTCTACAATAAGAGAAACCAAACAGTGACTTTAGGCAAGTTGGCCTGTCTGGTCTTCTATCATCCTCGTTGTGAAGAGAAGGAGTTTGGACAAGCAAATCATTAAGATCTCTGTAGGTCACAACAATAATAATAGTTAACATTAATCAAGTCATTACTAAGGGCCAGGACTTTTTCTAAGTGCCTTATGTTCAGTCTTATATAATTCCCACAACAGGAGGTAGGTGCTAGTATTATCATTCTCTTTTTGGAGGTGAGAAAACTGAGGAACAAGGTAATTTGCCCAACGTCACATAAAGAGCAGGAACAGAGTTGAGAAACCATACATTTAACCACACAATGATCTTTCTTCTCTAACTGATAGGATTTATATTATTGGTTGCCTTGAATGAATGGCAACTAAAAGTAACCGCATTTGATTACTTCTTTATTAGCCTGCCTAGTTTTTTCCTTCTGTAGATAGAAAATAGAGTATGTCTTTTAAGACTCTATCATAATGGCTAAGGCATAGTAAGATCTCAATAAGTATTTGCTTATCTGATTTTTTATTGTTTTTAAATGGTATGAAAAAGACATGAAAACAAACAAAAATAAACCAAGAAGAAGGAGAAAAGAATGAGGCTGCGTAACTAGAGAAACAATCTGACTCCTGCCTCCTAATACGAACTTAACCAGAGAATAATCCAAAGATGAAATGCAATATGAGCCCATACACCTCTCATCCACACTGAAACAACAACAACAAAAATTAGCCTGGTTGCAGAAACTCCATTATTGACTTTGGCAGTGCTCTCCCCATCTCTTTGTGCCAATAAAGTTATTAGAATTGAATTGAGAGAGGCAGATACACAAGGAGGGCTGAGATAAAGATGCTGAGCAGTTGAAATCAGTGGCTCATGGAGCTGATCCCCTGCCAAAGACTACAACTCCTGGGAGGAATCCACCACTCTGGCAGTGACCAGGCATTGCAGAAGCTGCTGGTCAGGTTTCTGGAGGGAACTCCCAGGTAGCTGGGGACTGACAGCTGTGGGAAGACAGAAAAGAGCACCATTCCCATTACCAAGAACCACACAGGCCAGCACTCCCCAGGCTTCAGAACAGTGTGGCTTTGCTAGTCTCACCATCCTCCCCAGGCTGTCAAAGCGGGGAGAGGAGGCAGAGAGGAAGGGTGGGAGAGAACACAGTGTGATTCACAATCTGTTTGTGACAGGAAGAAAAAGTGGCTTAATAACCCACAGCCAGATTAATGGAATATTCCTTCTCTTCCCTGGCAGGGTTGGTCCTTTGATGCCATCACCCATAAAACAGACGGCCGCCAGAGGTGCCATGGAGCTAATTAACAAATCTGCCCCCAAGTGTGCCAAAACCCATTCCACTGGAACTGCAAATATTTAAAGTGTTTAGACACTGGTTTAATGAGAAAAACACTAGTATGTTCTAGAAGCCGTTGTGACTACTTGGCATCTTCTAGCCACTTACACCTTCTCAGTCAGCTGCCTCTCCACCCTCTCCTACATAGGTCCTGAGTGTCTTCCTTTCATTCTTGTTCTCAATCATCTGCCCACCAACCTTGAAGCATCAAAGCCACCATTTAAAGTTTGCGTCCGAACCTTTGAGAATGCTTACTCCTTTGTGAATCTGTATGAAGATCCCGGCAAGGATATGGACTTTAGTTGTGTGTATATTTGTTTCTCTGTGTGCATATTTTATACAACAATATTAATAGTAACCAACATCTGTTGAGCACATGGTATGTGTTATGCACTATTTTAAGCACGTGGAGTGCTTAGGCCATCTGTATAGCCCAAGAGGGACAAACCTAAGAATACTGACATAAGAGGTTCTCCAATAACCCTAGCCAAAGCTCCACCCACTTGCCCAGAGATTTTAATCAGCATAAGAGCATCCAATCAGATTAAAAAATCCATACTCTTAATCATGATAAGGTATCCCAATATTACCAAACACCTGAAGAAAGCTAATATTGTGGATGACAAACAGCAAAACAAGCAACAAACAGCATTGTGTGGGGGAATAAGAATATGCAGGGAGAGGAGAATGAAAGTGCATGTATATATTATTTCTTTACAGAGATAAGAGAAGATAATATATCCCAGAAAAGAGAACAGGACAAAACAAAAAAGGAACATTCAGAGGCCAAAACTGGATTCTTGGAAATTAAAACCATGATAGTAGAAATGGAAAAACTCAGTAGTAAATCTTCCAAAAAGTAGAGCAAAAAGTCAAAGAGATAGAAAATTGGAGAGAAAATAAAACAAAATGAGAAGACTGGTCCAAGAAGTTCAATATTTAAATAATAGGAGTTCAGAGAGAGAGAAGAAAGAAAACAGAAAGGGGGAAACCATAAACTGGTTCAACAAAATTTCCCAGAGATAAAAGATAACATTTTTAAGTTTCAAAGAATACATGAAATGCCCAACACAACAAATAAAAACAAATCCACATTTAGCCGCCTAGTTGGAAAATTAAAAAAAAGAAGGAAGCTTGCTGGGGGGAAGCAAGTCTATAAGAGTTCAGAGCATCACAAGTCACATACAAAGGAGCAGAAGTTAAAGTGAATTTGGGCTTCTCAATAGCATCAGTGGAAATTGAGGCAATATAGTCAAAGTTCTGAAAGGAAATGCTCTCCAACTTGGAATTTTGTACCTAGCCAAATTGTCAAATAAGTGTGATGATAAAATAACACACTTTTAAATATGCAAAGTCTCAAAAATTTATTTTCCATGCAACCTTTCTCAATAAAGGGGAAGATATAACAAAAGCAGAAATTTAAACACAGAAGAGAAGTAAAGGGTATTTTCCAAAAGATAGTGAAAAAAGATCCCAGAATGATAGTGTACACCAACCATAGAGGCTAACAACCCAGACTGGCACAACACCAGTCAAGAAACAGATACGTTAGAGGCTTTCATCTCTGAAACGCTAGGAGTCACTGTATTGTCTTTTCCCTGATCTTTCATTTTTTTTTTGAGAGACAGGGTCTTGCTCTGCGTTTTGAGAGACAGGGTCTTGCTCTGTTACCCAGGCTGGAGTGTAGTGGTGCTAGTGTAGCTCACTATAACCTTGAACTCCTGGGCTCAAGCAATCCTCCTGCGTCAGCCTGCTGAGTAACTGGGGCTACAGGTGCACACCACCGTGCCTGGCTAATTTTTCAATTTTTTTCTAGAGGTGGGATCTCACTATGTTGCCCAAACTGGTCTCGAACTCCTGGCCTCAAGCAATTCTCCCACCTTGACCTCCCAAAGGGATGGAATTACAAGTGTGAGCCACAGCACCCAGCCTGTATTGTCTTTTAAACCTGTGCACAGAGCACCCAGGTAAGCTTGGCCCTCCTTATTCTTCACCATGTGCCACTCTCTACCCATTGCTTTCTATCTGGGTCAGCTCCTTTCACCCTCACAGAAGAACTCTGCTGTGAGTGGCTGTGGGCCAAAATGAACTTAGAAGAAGAATATATAGGGAAGGCCATTTTCTTTGACATTTTTTCCTACAGGAAGGCCATAGAAGCTGGCACACACCAAAATAGTAAAGAGATCTGGAAGGAAAATGAGATGACAACTCTGCTACAATAACCAATAATATCTGCTGTAGCCTACAATTGGTATGAAACTCTTCAGCATCTGGAAGTAAAGGAACTCACTTTTAAGTGTTCATATTTTACTCCTACTCGCTTCCAAGTCATGTTAGCTAAGGATGCTCTATTCTCGGATTCCAAGGTCACATTCACACACTCAGCCTCTGCCCCCAGAGGCTGCTGCCATTGGTCCAGAGAGGCTCCTGCCCTCAAGTGCTCACTGTGCCAGAACCAGCACTCTAGGGAACCATCTAGGCCTAGCATTGAGCTCAATGAGGTTGGGCCCTTTCCTGCTAGCCAGCATCATTCTGGAAAACTTATTGAGATTTTACAATCAGAAAGACTGTAAACATGTCAGGGTCTAGGACTTCAAGGTTCCAAGAGATTCTCTAACTTTAAGCAATTTGACCCAATTTCTCTGTAAGGGTGTTTGGAAGGGTAGGCTTTGCGAAGTCCAAAAAAGTTCCTGACACTTGTTTTTCCCTCTAGATAACGGGTACTTCCGATGTTTACATTGAGACATCACCCACATGATTTGAGAACAAAGATCTGCCCTCACGTGACCTGCTGCCTCCACTCAGACAGAAAACTTGTTTTCTGCTTGTTTTAAATGGCAGCTTCTTCTGTTAAAGTTCCACATAACTTGGTAGCCCCCTTCCCTGGTACAAACACTTTCAATTACATGTGAGACTTTTCTATTCCGCATCACTGTTCTTTGTGTCCAGGTCTTTTTCTAGACTAACTTCTTTCAGGGCAGAATCCACGTCTGATGATCTTCATAACCCCCTACTTTCCCAGAGCCTAGCACAATGCCTGACACAGGGTAGCTGCTCAATATATATATTTTCAGAGTGAAGCCATGAGAGAATAATTCAGTTAATGCTGACTCTTAAGACATCCAAGATGCACACATCATATGGTTGGGATAAGGCAGATCTGCTAGATCTTAGGAAAAATCAGATCTATAATCCTCTGAATCTGAATGAAAGGTGAGAGAGCCTTTTAAAACCGATGACAATCATAAATTATGAAACCATTTTAAAATAAATTTGCTTATTTTATATTCAAAAATTTACCTTAACTCAAACTAGACCAACACAGGGTTATATAACAGAAGTCAGGTACAGGAATGATGTGTTATTTACATAGCAATTGTTAGCATATCAATAGATACTTCTGCAGTGTTGAGGGTTCTTGAAGGTAGTTATTCTTTTCAGGGTTTTAAGCATTCATCATAGAAATGTATTTTACTGAAAAATATTGTATAGGTGGAGCACTTACACTGCAAGCATATAAATTGGCACAAATGCTTTGGCAGTGTCTAGTAAATCTGAACAAAGGTCTACCTTATGGCCCTGTGATATTCTTGGGCATCTACCCAATAGAGTGAGTGCTATGACTCCAGTGTACACATACAAGAACGTTCATGGAAGCATTATTTATAATAGCCCCGAACTGGGAGAAACCCTAGTATCTGTCAATGGATAGAAAAACAAATATATTTACACAACAGAATACTTCATGGCAATAAAAAAGAGAACTTACTAACCACTGCACACAACAAGGAGACATTGTTGAGAGAAACAAACTAGATACAAAAGAACACATACCATGTGATCTCATTTATAAGAAGGCCAAGAGCAGGGAAAACTAGACAGTGATAGAGATCAGAATGGTGGTTACTTTGCGGTGGAACACTGACCTGATGGAGCCATGAGAGAGCCTTCTAGTGTGCTGGAAATATTCTCTATGTATGTTGGACTAGTGGTTTCATGGGTGTATACATGTGTAAAATTTCATCAAGCTGTATACTTTTTGTGTCTTTTATCTCAAAGATTGTACCTCAACTGAAAAAAATGGAAACCTGATATGTGTATAATATTTTATATATAATAGTATATATAATTGGTTTTATAAATAATATTTTAATATATGCCTTATATATATTATATATATAATTTTTTAAGAGCACCATGGATTGCAACAAAAATGTTTAAGATGGAGTCCCTGCCCTGGAAGAGATTCAAAATTAGTTATAAGAGATAAAATATATGCTTCAACAACTGTAATGAAAAGCGGCGTGTGAAGATGTTAGGCGAGTGGTCCACATGAATGTCCTAGGGTTGCAGGGAGTGGATAAAACAGGGAGGGAAAACAGAGCACTCTACACTGAAGCTGAGCTCTGAGTGTCTCCTGCACTTGTGCCCCATCCATTTTCTCTCTCTCTTCTAAATCTCCTCTACAATTCGTCCAGTGCAAATAACTGTGTTCCAGTCTCCCCTCCTGAATCTTCCTCCTCAGTGCACTCTCCAAGCTCTCTCCTTCCCTTCCCAGCTGAGCTTCTGGATGAAATCGTCTACCTTCTGTTACCACTTCCTTGACCCGCTGTCTTCCGGCTTCTCTCTCCCTCTCCCCAGTGAGTCTTCCTTCGCCGACTTCTGCATCATCTGATACTGTGGAATACATCCCCTTTCTTCCAAAGTCATCCTTTCCTTGTTTCCTGATGAGATGCTTTGCTTCCTCCTCTTTGCCTGCCTTTCTTGCTGAGCTCATTTTCCTCTGCCTTTGGTGTTTTTGGAGCAGCATGTTCAGTCTGCAACTCTGCTCATGTTTTGGGCTTTCCCTTGACAAGTGTCTTAGCCCATTTGGGCTGCTAAAATAATACTATAGGTGAGGTAATTTATATAAAACAAATTTATTACCCACAGTTCTATAGGCTGGGATGCCCAAGATGAAGGTGCCAGCAGATCTGGTATCTGGTAAGGGCCTGTTCCTCATAGATGGTGGCTTCTATGTGTCCTCATATGGAAGAAGAAGGAAGGGTATACAAGCTCCCTTGGGTCTCTTGAATAAGGACACTAACTCTACTCAAGAGGGCAGAGCCCTCATGACCTAACTGCTCCCCAAAGGCCCCACCTCTTAATACCATCACATTGGGGGTCAGGTCTCAACATATGAATTTGGGAGGACACAAATATTCAGACCATAACAGCAAGTTTTTACCTCTATCTGCTGATGTCCCTGGGATCTGGGATCTCCACACCACTCTCCTGATCTTGGGACTGCATGTACACAGTTTGATGGATATCTGTGTGTGGCTGCCTCATACAGAAATCAAGGGCAACATGTTAAAAGCCCTAATCAGTATTTTCTGTCACATCTTTCCCTTACCACTCAGTTACTATTCAGTGAATGGTACCTTCATCTACTCAGAGGAACCAGGGAGTCATTTCTGATCTCTCCCTCTTATTTCCCTCCCCATTATGCCCCTGGCAACCCAGGCCTATTGGTCCTCCGTTTCAATAACTCTCAGATCTGCCTCCACATCTTTAACCTCGGTGTTCTGCTTTTCTCCCCAGTCATTCCTCATCTAGATATTGCAAGTCACTGAACTTATTTCCTTATTTCCAGTCTCATCCTCAGCTAGGCCTTCAAATGATGATCTACCAAAAATTAGGATCCAATCATACTTCTTCTCAGCTTCCTTCTAAGATCAAAGCCCAGTTCCTTAGCTCAGACCACCACCCTCAATGTCTTCTTTGTCTTCTTTTCTTTTCAGACTCACCTCCTTCCCCCTTTCTCTGGGGCAGCCTGAACTCCACCCATAGTACATGCTAGTTTCCCCAATGTTCCTCACTCTTATATCTGCCTGAAACCCTCTCCTCCCCTTTCACCTCCATCACAGAACTACCAGTTGTCCTTCATGTCCTAACTCCTGCAAGTGAAGATGGACCCTCTGTCCTCCCTGCGCTCATAACACCTACAGTACTGCAGCTATTTGCCTCTTGCCCCCACTGGATAAACTCTCAGAAGGCAGCTATGTGTCTTCTTCATCCTTGTATCCCAAGCACATGGCTCAGAGTTGGTGTCCAAACATTTTAATGCATAAATGAGAAAATGTTCAGTCCTTAGGTACATAGACTTTTTTTTGCCTCAAAGATACATAGCTCAGCAACTGCATTTCTAGCACTGTCGCTGTTTCTATTTCTGCATCTAATTGCCATTGCACAAAACTGTTCAGGGTAGAAGCTGCAGTAAGTGGAATGGCCCAACAACTCTTTTCCAGCACAAGTGCTTCATGCTTTTGTGAGATTGTTGCAGTCTTAAAACTGTGTAGATCTTCGGAGTTTTAAGCAGAAAAAAAAAAAATCACTGTTCAGCGTGCTGCCTGGGAAATTACCCCCTGCTGAAAAGCCCTTTTCTCCAGGATCCCTTCCTCCTCCTCCTGCAAATTCAGATGAACAACACTGGAAAATCACAAATCTAAGAAATCCACAAGGACAATCCCATGGGCACATGAATTGCCGCATGGGCCAAACCACAAGGCCCAAGAGTACAGTGTTATCTTTCTATAGGCCCCACAAGATGCTACGCTGCCTTCCTAATAGCAAGTTCAGAGGGCCAAGGGCACCCCACACAAAGGTCGGCACCAGGAATTTACCTGAAACTTCTTTTGACATGCTTTCTGTGCTCACACTCAACTCCTCTTGCATAGTGAGTTTTGTGAGTTTAATACCTGTTGGCAACAAAAAAGCATTTCTTTTCATTTTACCTAAAAGTCCTTTTGCTCAAATGTCACTGACCCCTTCCTAAACCTACAACACTGGGGTTGGGTCAACTAGGACTTGCTTTTCCAGCCCTGTGTGCTATTGGGGATTTTATGGGCATCTTAAGCAGCCCATCTCAGCCTTCAGCTTTCCAGACTGAAGTAAATATATTGCATCTGAAAGAAGGTCCCGAACATAATAAATATTGAATAATGATAATGGAGTTGAATCATGATAAGAGCTGCTTTTAAAAGGGAATTTAAATTCCTGCCACAAGTCCGAGATGTGAGAATTAACTAATAAATCATTGCAAGTACAGTGTTGAGGTGAAACAAATGAGTGTGCTCAGGTCCCCCTCAGTAGAGGCACATGTGTTCATGTGTCCCCATATTTTCTCCCATCTGTTTCTGTTTCCAAGTGAGAAATATGCCCTCCGTATGCATGGCAGCCTGCCTTTGCGAGATGGCTGGATGCTTTTCTGAACCTTTCGGTGGACAGTACACGTGTATAGGGATGATTTCTCTCCTATTAGGAGGAGGACAGGGAGGAAGAAGATAGGAGACGGAAAGAGGCAACCTAATGTGTTCCCAGCTCCTATTTCATGCCAGGCATTGCTCTAGGTGCTTTAAGTGGATCACATCCTTTAGCCTCCACAGCAACCCTGTGAAGGAGATGGGGACCCCTCGTATACACATGAGGAAACTGAGGCTCAGCAAACCTGGGTGACTTGCCCAGGATGCTTGGATCAGAATTTTGGACTTCCAAGCCAGGTCTGTTGGAGCCCAAAGTCATGCTTTGTTAATGACACCATCCTAGGTCCCTTACCCCATGTGACCTCCCACCACCATAGAGGCATGACTTCCTGCCCCTGTCCAGGGTGATAGGATTGTTCCCCTTACTGCCTTTGCCATTCCCCTCAGACACTTAAGCCAGGAACCCACCCAAACTCATAAAGTGCTACATGAGTTGGCCCAGCACCAACTTTCCTTTTTCTTCCTTTATCTACTTGCGGAAGCACATGGGCAAGACGGCAGCAGTGACTCACCCCTAGAAGAATAAAATCTTGAGTGGGTGCAGCCTGAGTGGTGTGGCTGGACACTCTAACAATGGAAGGATGTCCCTGAGCTTTTGAAGGGCGTTGCCATTCACTACTATAAAGCAAAGGTGGAGAGAGGATAGCAGCCACAGCGGCGGGGTGGGGTGCAGGCTGAGGGAAAGCAGAGGTGGAAGCTACAGCATTTTCCAGGGTGAAAAGGAGGAATGAAGGGGACTGGAGACAGTTCTGTGGCTATCATTTGAGCTGTTTGTAATCTGAGGTAAATCCCATGTTTTTATTCACACCTGTTTTTATTTAGCCTTCAAACCTGGCCTTTGCATATGATGAATTTTCTCCACATCCTAGGCCAGACATGCAAAGGCCCCCAAGATCCTAAATGGTGAAAACTATGAAATGTATGAGGAAGCCCGCCCAAGTGCAGACTTTATAAGTCATCTTCCTTCTGTCCCAGGTGTGTTCTTGCTTCTGTTAAGTAAGAGATGAGATTTGTCACTCTCTGCTTCCTCTTCTTCCTTCCTAAGTTTCTCCCCATTCCAGGGCCTGGCCATTGGCCATGAGGGCAGACAGGGACAAGTGGGTAATGCCTAGGTGCTGCAGACTCATCAAGACAGACTGCCATTCTGACAGCTCTGCAGCTTGTGTTCCTGTACCACATTTTAGGAGCTACAATCTCACCTCTCTGGGTGGTGTGGCAGAAACACAGCCAGGTTCTAAGATGGGGCAAGGACTATTCATAATAGCAAAGACATGGAACCAACCCAAATGCCCATAAATGACAGACTAGATAAAGAAAATGTGGTACATATATACCATGGAATACTATGCAGCCACAAAAAAGAATGAGATCATGTCCTTTGCAGGGACATGGATGAAGCTGGAAGCCAGCATCCTCAGCAAAGTAACACAGGAACAGAAAACCAAACACCACATGTTCTCACTCATAAGTGGGAGCTTAACAATGAGAACACATGGACACGGGGAGGGGAACAACACACAGTGAGGCCTGTTGAGTGAGGGACATCAGGACAAATAGCTAACGCATGTGGGGCTTAAAACCTAGGTGATGGGCTCATAGGTGCAGCAAACCACCATGGCACATGTATACCTATGTAACAAACCCTCACGTTCTGCACATGTATCCCAGAACTAAAAATTAAAAAAAAAAAAAAGATGGGGCAAGGGAGCCTGGGGGTGGGCAGGCCAGAGGCTGAGGCCTGGGGCTTTGACTGGGAGGGCAGCAAACGCCTCAAAAAGCACCACCTTCCCTGAGTGTCTTGCTGTTTGACCACTATTATCAACTGAATTGGGTTACCCCCAATCCATATGTTGAAGTTTTAACTCCTCCAGTGTACTTGGAAATGGGGCTTGGGAGAAGGTAATTAAGGTTAAATGAGGTTATGAGGATGGAGCCCTGATCCAATAGGATTAGTGTCCTCATAAGAAGAGAAACCTAGAGCTTGATTCCTCTCTTTCTGCCATGAGAGGACACAGAGAGAAGGTGGCCCTCTGCAAGCCAGGAAGAGAGCCCTCACCAGGAACCAAATTGGCCTGCACCTTGATCTTGGACTTTGCAGGCTGTAGAACTGTGAGAAATACATTTCTGTTGTCTAAGCCACACAGTCCATGGTATTTCATATTGGCAGCCTGAACAGATTCATACAAATGGATGAATTTGTATAGGAGTCAATTGCAAACTGATCAAACCCTTCGGTTTCCTTATGTTTCTCAATGAATTTTCACCTAGGCTAAGCAACCATCATGCCACAATTTCATCTTATAAAAATGGTTATAAATGTGACATTCATGAAGAATCTGTGCAGGGAAGGGATTCCTCTTTCTTGCCACTCCCTGGCCATGCCTGTGGGGAAGCCTGGAAGCCCAGTTCAGTTCAGTTCTAAAGCAATTTTACAGAATCCAGTTCCAAGCCTCACTGCTTTGAGGGGAAAGGAAGTGCTTTGGGAAACCGACATTCCAACCATGGCAGCAACATTCCTGGGAACTGGCACTGGCCCCACCTTACCCCAGCCAGTCATTCAGGCCAGTATTAGTGTCAAGATTAGGGTCCTGACAGTGCCCTCCAGACAGCCCGACACTCAGGCGACATTTTGTGTCTTTTTCCTCAAAAATCTTACAAGGAATTCAGTTTTGACATTAAGTCTTAAGGAAAATGCAGTTTTAGTCAGGCTTCAAGGAACAATAATCAATAGCTTACCAACCAAAAAGAGTCCAGGACCAGATGGATTCACAGCCGAATTCTACCAGAGGTACAAAGAGGAACTGGTACCATTCCTTCTGAAACTATTCCAATCAATAGAAAAAGAGGGAATCCTCCCTAACTCATTTTATGAGGCCAGCATCATCCTGATACCAAAGCCGGGCAGAGACACAACTAAAAAAGAGAATTTTAGACCAATATCCTTGATGAACATTGAAGCAAAAATCCTCAATAAAATACTGGCACACTGAATCCAGGAGCACATAAAAAAGCTTATCCACCATGATCAAGTGGGCTTCATCCCTGGGATGCAAGGCTGGTTCAATATACGCAAATCAATAAATGTAATCCAGCATATAAACAGAACCAAAGACAAAGACCACATGATTATCTCAATAGACGCAGAAAAGGCCTTTGACAAAATTCGACAACCCTTCATGCTAAAAACTCTCAATAAATTAGGTATTGATGGGACGTATCTCAAAATAATAAGAGCTATCTATGACAAACCCACAGCCAATATCATACTGAATGGGCAAAAACTGGAAGCATTCCCTTTGAAAACTGGCACAAGACAGGGATGCCCTCTCTCACCACTCCTATTCAACATAGTGTTGGAAGTTCTGGCCAGGGCAATTAGGCAGGAGAAGGAAATAAAGGGTATTCAATTAAGAAAAGAGGAAGTCAAATTATCCCTGTTTGCAGACGACATGATTGTATATCTAGAAAACCCCATTGTCTCAGCCCAAAATCTCCTTAAGCTGATAAGCAACTTCAGCAAAGTCTCAGTATACAAAATCAAAGTACAAAAATCACAAGCATTCTTATACACCAATAACAGACAAAGAGAGAGCCAAATCATGAGTGAACTCCCATTCACAATTGCTTCAAAGAGAATAAAATACCTAGGAATCCAACTTACAAGGGATGTGAAGGACCTCTTCAAGGAGAACTACAAACCACTGCTCAACGAAATAAAAGAGGATACAAACAAATGGAAGAAACTTCCATGCTCATGGGTAGGAAGAATCAATATCGTGAAAATGGCCATACTGCCCAAGGTAATTTATAGATTCAATGCCATCCCCATCAAGCTACCAATGACTTTCTTCACAGAATTGGAAAAAACTACTTTAAAGTTCATATGGAACCAAAAAAGAGCCCGCATCGCCAAGTCAATCCTAAGCCAAAAGAACAAAGCTGGAGGCATCACGCTACCTGACTTCAAACTATTCTACAAGGCTACAGTAACCAAAACAGCGTGGTACTGGTACCAAAACAGAGATATAGATCAACGGAACAGAACAAAGCCCTCAGAAATAATGCCGCATATCTACAACTATCTGATCTTTGACAAACCTGAGAAAAACAAGACATGGGGAAAGGATTCCCTATTTAATAAATGGTGCTGGGAAAACTGGCTAGCCATAGGTACAAAGCTGAAACTGGATCCCTTCCTTACACCTTATACAAAAATTAATTCAAGATGGATTAAAGACTTAAACGTTAGACCTAAAACCATAAAAACCCTAGAAGAAAACCTAGGCATTACCATTCAGGATATAGGCATGGGCAAGGACTTCATGTCTAAAACACCAAAAGCAATGGCAACAAAAGCCAAAATTGACAAATGGGATCTAATTAAACTAAAGAGCTTCTGCACAGCAAAGGAAACTACCATCAGAGTGAACAGGCAACCTACAAAATGGGAGAAAATTTTTGCAACCTACTCATCTGACAAAGGGCTTGTATCCAGAATCTACAATGAACTCAAACAAATTTACAAGAAAAAAACAAACAACCCCATCAAAAAGTGGGCAAAGGATATGAACAGACACTTCTCAAAAGAAGACATTTATGCAGCCAACAGACACATGAAAAAATGCTCATCATCACTGGCCATCACAGAAATGCAAATCAAAACCACAATGAGATACCATCTCACACCAGTTAGAATGGCAATCATTAAAAAGTCAGGAAACAACAGGTGCTGGAGAGGATGTGGAGAAATAGGAACACTTTTACACTGTTGGTGGGACTGTAAACTAGTTCAACCATTGTGGAAGTCAGTGTGGCGATTCCTCAGGGATCTAGAACTAGAAATACCATTTGACCCAGCCATCCCATTACTGGGTATATACCCAAAGGACTATAAATCATGCTGCTATAAAGACACATGCACATGTATGTTTATTGCGGCACTATTCACAATAGCAAAGACTTGGAACCAATCCAAATGTTCAACAATGATAGACTGGATTAAGAAAATGTGGCACATATACACCATGAAATACTATGCAGCCATAAAAAATGATGAGTTCATGTCCTTTGTAGGGACATGAATGAAATTGGAAATCATCATTCTCAGTAAACTATCACAAGGACAAAAAACCAAACACCGCATGTCCTCACTCATAGATGGGAATTGAACAGTGAGAACACATGGACACAGGAAGGGGAACATCACACTTTGGGGACTGTTGTGGGGTAGGGAGAGGGGAGAAGGATAGCATTAGGAGATATACCTAATGCTAAATGACGAGTTAATGGCTGCAGCACACCATCATGGCACATGTATACATATGTAACTAACCTGCACATTGTGCACATGTACCCTAAAACTTAAAGTATAATAATAATTAAAATATATATATATATATTGTTTCAGAGCTGGGCACAGTGGCTCATGCCTGTAATCCCAGCACACTGGGAGGCCAAGGGGGGAGGATCGTTTAAGCCCAGGAGTTGGAGACCAGCTTGGGCAACATAGCCAAGGCCTTGTCTTCTGAAAGAAAAAAAAAAAAAGAATACTGTTTCAGACCACAATGAAGAATTAGCAAAATTCAAAAAAAGTTTAAAAAGAATATTGTTGTTTCAAATACTTTCCCAGCTTGTGATTTAGTTTTATTAATGACATTATTTTGAAGTATAGTAATTAAAAAATTGAATGGAAACAAAAAAAAGAGAAAAATCTGGCTTTACAACCTGAGTGTGATTCTTTAGCTAGACCTTTCTTGTTTCCTACCAAAAATATGAGGTTTTAAAAAATTATGTTTACTTGAATTCTGCATATTTTTATTCTGTGAAATAAAGGTGCATATGGATATGAAACAAATATTGGAACTGACTTCATGAGAATAAGCATGCCTTAGGCTTCAGAAATGGCTAGATAGGGCCTTTCACAGCTACCCAGAGAGAATGGGGTGGGGGGAGGGGGTGGGAATGGGGTATGTGCAAGGAAGCTTAATGTATGCTATTTTGGGGTTCTAGCAAGGTAACCCCTTGACATCATTTAAACCTATTATGTTTCTAATTTTCAGCAGCAAACATGAGCATTTCTGACCCAGTCTTGTATGTACAAGGAGGCCCCATTCCATCTGTCCAGGACTTGCCTCTGCCTCTGCTCTAGGCCACCGATTTATTAAAATGTGATCCTGATGCTGCACTCACATAGTTCCCATAGCCCAGAATGCACCAGAGGACCCACAAAGATGTATTTTATTCACCTTCTCATCACATAAATGCAGTTGTAGAGCTGCTTCTCTCTGCCTCCATGAGAGTGCGGTGTGAACCAGCATTCAAACTCCTCATTTTTTTTCTTGGATCCCAGACACAAATAAGAATAAAGCATGCTTACATGCCCAGGACGTTTCTAAGCTCCAGTGCCCACAAAATTTCCTAGTACTGAGAATGCAAGTCTGTCATTATGGTATTTGCAGAACTAAAGACTGTGTTTAAGGCTTCAAAATGATGCTTATTTTACCCCTTTCCTGGACTGTCATGCCCAAAGCACTACATGCATAGTCTTTCTCAAGGAAATTTGCCAGGGAAGGCAGAAGGGATCTCATCACATAGGAATTGTTTTGGGTTGGTTGCAAGCTGCAGAGTCTGGGGGAGAAGGAAGTTCTCCTGAGGACTGCCCTAGGGAAGGAGAATCTACACAGCATTGTATACTACACAGCCAACGGGCTGCCAGTCTCAGAAACTGTGATGGGAAGGATACCTCCTTGGAGCTGAACACTGTGGCAGCCCTATGTCACCTATGGGAAGTGGGCAACTATGGAAGACATTGAATCCTGAAGTAGAGAGTATGATAGGGGAAACCAGTGCCTCGGTGGATGAATGAGGATTGTGAGTTCTTCGGGGTAGAATAATGAGGGAAACAAGCAGATACCCAAACCCACCACATAGAACTCTAAAAGGAATCATGTTGGGAATGGAAGGCACAGAGGCATTTTCACTCTGGCAAAGTTCCGATTTTCTAAAAACACTTTCAAATCCATTTCCATTACTCAATGGTCCTGTCACTTTTAATTTCTTCTTTTTTTCCAAACCCATAATGCAATTAGAGAGATGGCATCCCACATCATTAATATCTCTATGATGCATTACCACATTTTTTTAAAAAGGCTTTGTATTTTCTCTTGATTGTAAGAGCAAAACCTGTTATTTGCCTGTGGCAAAGAAAGGAAGTCATATGCACAAAGGCATGTTCCAGGAAGATTGATCTGGAAGTGATATAGAAATGGATTGGAGTGGCCAGGTGTGGTGGCTCACACCTGTAATCCCAGCACTTTGGGAGGCTGAGGCAGGCGGATTGCCTGAGGTCGGGAGTTCAAGACCAGCCTGGCCAATATGGCAAAACGCTGTCTCTACTAAAAATACAAAAAATTAGCTGGGCATGGTGGCGGCACCTGCAATCCCAACTACTTGGGAGACTGAAGCAGGAGAATTGCTTGAACCCTGGAGGCAGAGGTTGCGCCACTGCATTCCAGCCTGGGCGTGACACAGCGAGACTCCATCTCAAAAAAAACAAAAAAAAAACAAAACAACAACAAAAAAGATTGGGGGAAAAATAGCAACACTTGGGGAAAGGAGACTGCTCATTCCTTCATTCATTCAGCAGACATTTACTGGGCACTTGCTATGTGTCAGTCTGGGTGGTAAGTGTCAGGTATCTAGAGATGATACCTGGTATTACATCAAGAAGCAGATGCCAAAACAGGATATGATGTGCAATAAGTACATTGGAGGGAATGCTTATGAAAGATAAAGGAGGGAAGCAGGAGCAGGTGGGAGAGTCTTCAGACTGTGATGCAAGACTGGCAGCTGTGGAAGGAGGGAGGGAAGGAAGAGCATGGGCCCAGTGCACTGTGGAGAACATCTCAGCTGGGTCAACAGAGAGCCTCCAGAACAAAGGCTGTCTGCTAGAGGAGCCCCATACGGGACAAAAATGGGCCAGACTTCGTACTCCTTAGGGTGCGTTGGCTGAGGGTAGACTGGGAGAAATGTGAATACCATGGTGTATCCAAAAGGTGGCAGCTGCAGGCTGTCAGTCAACTACAGTTCCTGCAGCAGCTTCTTTTGAAGGGCATCTGAGTGGGGCGCTTCCATGGCCGACACAGCCTTCCAGGAGCTCTCGATGTAGATATATAACTGACGTCACAGCTACATTCCAAGCCTGAGGACTAGCCCTTTGAGGTTAGATATTCATTCCCTGTTCAATCAGCCCCAGCCTAGGTTGGCGGGCAGTGTCCGTGCCTGGCTGTGATAAGGGGGTAGGTGCTACTCACATGCCCAAGACAGAAGGGAGATGGGTAATATAACACAATTATGTATAAGATACAGTGGAGGAGAATTAACCAACCGCTTAGAAAACAGTAGTCAGGGAAGAGTTCAAGGTTAAAGGGATGTGGCAGTTGAGTTTTAAAACATGATTGGAATGCGTCATATACACAGGAGGATATACAGTAGAATTCATTTCATTGGAATCCTGGATTCATATCCCAGCTCTGTCATTTATCAGCTGTGTGACCTTGGGTATGCCTCTTAACCTCTTTTAAGTCCCAGTTTCTTCATCTGTAAAATGGAGATCATGATAGCACCTATTTTATAGAATAGTTACGAAGATGCACGC
Organism: Gorilla gorilla gorilla; assembly: GCF_029281585.2. Classification (NCBI taxonomy): domain Eukaryota; kingdom Metazoa; phylum Chordata; class Mammalia; order Primates; family Hominidae; genus Gorilla; species Gorilla gorilla. Next base: position 120,618,214 of record NC_073224.2, read on the forward strand.
AAATTCATTAGCAAGTGCCTGACCTATGGTATGTGATCAAAAAATAGTAACAGTATTCTTGTCACTACTATTTTTAGCATCCCCAACCATGAAAATACCTGTACAAAGGTGTGCTAGGATGGAGGGCAGCCAGTCCAGGGAGCTGCTGGTGGTTCTCTACGGCTGGATCTCACAGATTAAGGGAAGGCGTCATAGAATACAAGGCTGGGGAAACAGTCCCAGTCTGAGGAAAACCTTGTGTGCTACATAAAATAGTTCAGACTTCCCTCTAGGCTCTGAGAGGCTGTTAAAGGATGTTACTTAGGGAAGGAGATGATCAGATATGCATTTTAAAAAATCTGCCTCCTAAAGATTCTTGAATCCACAAAGATACTAAAAAGGACACAGGAGGAGTAAACAATTGTCAGGATCTGAAAGAGTGAAAAGAAAGTCACTTTGGACTGAAAAAGTAAAAAGGAATCCAGTTAATCAGGCTAGAGAGAAAGATATAGATAAAAATCAGCCCCAAAGTTAACAGGGGACCTTGTATTACCTGAGGTCATGCAGTGGCTGTAAAATAAGTGACTACTACTTTTCTTTGCACAACACCCCCAGGCTCCCTTTGTTAAATCCTTCTATTACTGAGATTACTCAATTGCTAAGCTGCCCTGGCCTCGGGATAACACTGAATTATCCCCACTTTCCCTCTCCCAGCTCTGGAAAGGAAACAGTATAGAGCTGATCCCCACTCCCCTGCGATCCTCTCTGAGTCCTTCAGCAGGAACACAAACTTTATGAAGGATGCTGCCCTCTCGCTCTTGTCCAGCAGCCTCTGCAGGTCCTCTGGAGTGTCCTCCTTTGCTGTATGTGTGTCAGGCTACAGGTTTATCCCTGGTGGTCTTTGGGCGATATGGGTGTTTTTTTTTTCTTTTTTTAAAAAAAAATTTAATTAATTAATTATTTTTTTGTAGATGGGTCTTGCTGTTTTGCACAGGCTGAACTTCAGCTCCTGGGCTCAAGTGATCCTCTCGCCTCAGCCTCCTGAATAGCTGGGTATGATACGGTTTTGATAATATGCACACTGCAAAAGCAAAGTATTGCTGATAACAATGTGCTAATCAGCAGTGTCACTGGAAACCACTGAGCTAACGCTTGGAATAAAGTGCAAGAGGAACAACTCTAATCAGAAATCTGGATAAGAGGTGTGGTACGGTGGCTCACACTTCTAATTCCAGCATTTTGGAAGGCCAAGGCAGGCAGATCACTTGAGGTCAGGAGTTTGAGATCTGCCTGGCCAACATGGCGAAACCCCGTCTCTACTAAAATTACAAAAATTAGCTGGGTGTGGTGGTGCACACCTGTAATCCCAGCTACTTGGGAGTCGGAGGCAGGAGAATCGTTTGGACCCAGGAGGCAGAGGTTGCAGAGAGCCTAATTGGTGCCACTGAACTCCAGCCTGAGCAACAGAGTGAGGAAAAAAAAAAAAAAGAAAAGAAAAGAAAAGAAAAGAAAGAAATCCATACGGGAACAGGCCTAGCCACACTTTCTGAGAATGTGTCAGCCCATATCTGGAGAATTACTTTCTCTTCTGAGACTACATCTTAGAAGAAACACAGGCAAATAGAACCACATTCCAGGGAGAATGCTTAGGGTGCTAAAATCAGTAAAAAATAAATCACATAAGGAATGCTTGTAGAAAATGGGGGTATTTCGTTCTTGAAGGGAAAATGCAAGAAAACCACCCTCTGTTAACAAGACGTAACATTCAAAGGGCATTAAACTTGCCCATTAAGGCCTGGACGGATGGAATAGAACCAATGAGTAAAGCTATAGGCAGATTCAAGCTCGACAGAAGGAGAATTTCACTAACAGTCAGAGGGAACCGCACATCAACTGGACTGCCTGAGGAGCCTCCTTGTCACAGGAGCTACAGAGAAAGACTGGATGATGCCTTGGCCAGGTGTGGTACAAGGAACCGAAGCCTTATGGGGACTTTGGGCTAGGTGACTTTTAGGGCCCTCCCCTCTCAAAGTCTCTGTCCTGAAAGCAGAGGCCCTCACTGGGCAGAACAAGTCCCGTAACGCCAGCAATGCCTATAGTTCCCATCTCAAGCAGGTGGGAGGTGGGGCTATGAAACCAGTCCACAGCCCTCCAGTAAGGAACAGTCCTTCCTCAGAAGGAACTGTGACACTGTGTGACTCCGGTCACCTGGCTATGGCTGCCTGGACCAAAAAGGCTGGTGGGTTTGGAAGCAAAAACTGAAGAGAAAAGGGAAAAACAAAAACAAAAAACAAAAAACAAAATCCAGAGTACTTGGGCTAGCAGGGCCATGAAGATAGCAGGAGTCCTGATAGGGCAGAAGCTGTAGGGCAGCATAAAGCTACAGGCATTCCCAGAAGCAATGCCAGGGAGGAGGGTTGAAGGGGAGGACGATTTAAAGGGAAGAGGGGAGGAGGGCTGGAAGGGAGGAAGTGAGGAGGGAAGGAGGAGGGGAGGGGAGGAGGGGAAAAAAGAGAGGAGGGGAGGTGGAGCTGGGGAGAGGAGAGAGTCTCCACAATGTTGCGAAGTGGAAGAGCCTCTGGGGCCAAGATAATGGAGAGAATAAATAGGCTACTGCTGTCCCAGGTCCCCATGGTTCAGGCTCTTGTACCCTCTTCTGGCACCTGTGAAGCCAAGATTCCCTGGGTTCCCCTGAGAGTTCAGTTGTTTTTATAGCCAAGCACACCCATGGAATAAGCCCCTTACCTGAAGCAACATGAGTGAGACCTTGTTTTTTGAAATTCAAAGCATTTAAGAGAAGGCCAGAGGAGGAAAGCGGTGACCATTTGGGCCTTGAAAGGAGAGGATGCAGCAGTGCACCTGGTAACCACCAGCATCAAAACTGGTGAATACAAAGCTCTTCATCAGTGAGAGATTCAACTCCCCTCAGGCCCGTCACCCTCTCCCTGCATCCTACCCTCTGGAAGCCCACAGCTTCTCTCCCATCAGAATAACAAAGAACCCTGGAAGCAGAAAACAGTGCCCTGGTGAGTGAGGACTCCCCAGGTAGACAGAATACTAGATGTTTCAGCCAGAAGGAGTTTGACCACAGAGGAGAATGTTTGGCCACAGAGGCTTCCCTCTGTGAAAGTGAGAGGTATCTGAGGTGAAAGAACAACCTCCAAATCCTCCAATCCATCATGTTCCATTCTCCAAATGCAGACAGCAAGAGCCAGCTGCCCAGGAAGCCTGAGGCTGCAGAAGGACACTGGGGCATCTCTTACCAGGGCCCTTCTCCTTGGCCCAACTTTCTGTCTGTGAGATGACAGCAGTGTCCCTTGAAGTGGCATGAGTTTTCATAAGAGTATTATTGATGAAGTCTTTTTTGATCCTTACTCTTTAGGGAAGATCCCTCCCTCCCTTGTTACTGCAGTGCAATACTGGACTCACCCTCAGTGCGTGAGTCCTAGTACTGGTGGCCACATCTGCTCCGACTGCACATTGCCCAAGCTGTTATAATGATTATTTTTGAATATCATTATATTTTTAACAGGTCATTTTCCTTGAGGGTCAGGGATCTCTTCTTTTTTCCATATCCTCAATATTCAGCTCAGTGTCTAGCATAGCATGGGGCTCAATGAATGTCTGATAAATGAATGACCTTCAGAGAAAATAACCAAAGTTAAATTCTACAAATTGTTCAGCTGGGCTCTATATTCATCCCAAATGTCTGATTTCTAGACCCCATGCCCAACCGTGGTGCATCCAGTTTAAAACATAGTACATATTTGTACATTTAGGTTTTAATGTACTGAGTTTCTCAGCTGTTGTCAACCTCTTCATCAAGCTCCAGGCCCCTGGGGACATAGACCACATCACCAAGCTCTCTTATTAAGGCTTCAACGGATATACTTGGAAGAAGAGTTCCCATCCTCTGAGTTTTGCTAGGATACACATTATTAAAAATGCAGAAAGTAAGACCACCACTAAATCATGACCTACTAAACAGATAATTTTTTTTTTTTTTTGAGACACTGGTCTTGAAATCCTGGGCTCAGGCGATCTGTCTGGCTCAGCTGGGATTATAGGCATGAGCCACCATGACCAGCCAAGAGATGGAAAATGTTGACACTAAGGCATGAGCTGTAAGGAAGATGATTCTAAAAGCCTGTGTTTTGTGTTTGTGACACGAGCTAAGTCTTGTTCCACCACTTACTGTTAGTGTCACCGTGGACCAGTTTCTTAAACTCTCTAAGCCTCAGTTTCTTCATTTGTAAAATAGCACACTTAACATATACCAGAATAAGCTCTGAATAAGTTAGCTACTATTTATTTATAAGCTAATAGAATCGAAGAGGTTTTAAATGTCACTAAGTTTTGGACTGAGTTTTTCAGAGCCCAGTCAAAGGTGCTTTGTGGGGAGTAGGAGTAAAGGTAGGAGATCAAGCGGACACACCCCTGCTTACCCAGAATCACTCTGCATTCATCTGGTTGATGGAACTTTTATGTACGTTTTAGGGAAAAGGAAAAGGAAGAGTTAGTCCAAGCTGCAAAACTGGTTCCAGAATCTCCTCTTAAACGTCCTGGTCAAATGGTTGTCCAGTCTTTTCTTGAACACTCAAATTCTCTCAGTGAGGCCCCAAATTAATTTGCTTAGCAATTTTCCTATTCTTTAGAATATGAGAAGCTCAAACAAATAGCTAACCAAGTTTTATTGCCTTGAGGAAATCCTGCCAGACCTACTTTAATGAAAAGAGCATTGTTCAAAATTAATTGAAGTCCAATACTCCTACAATAGTGCTACAATAGTTACCAAAAACAGTTGTCCTCCATCGGTTGTAAATGTCTCCCAGCAATCTTGGCCATGCTGTTAATTTGCTTAGCAAATCCGTTCAGTTATGTTGAGCATAAAGAGAGTTTCAGCCTAGACCCTTGTGCAAATGTCCACAAATTCTGAATCAATTGACTTAGTGTTGCTATAATGATGTTTTCTACTCTATAGCACTGGTTTTTCAAACCATTTTCATATCTAATGTCTTACTTTAGTCAGTTCCTCAAAGTTGAAATGAGATGAGATCAAATCAAATCAAATTCTATAGGTCAGCACACTCTGGAAACTGCAAGGCTCTGTAAGTGATTGTTGCTAATAAGTTATTAGACCCCAGGTTCCTGGCTCTGACTCACAGCCTGGCCTGTCTTCTGAGGCCATGTGGCCTCTTCACTCCAAAGGGCTGGAGGATGCCTCGAATGTCTTCCAAGACCAAGGAGGGCACTGAGGCTTGGTGACTGGCAGATGCTGGTGCAGATGGGTGCAGAAGTGAGCAGATGCACCGTGTGTAGTGCTGTCAGGAATGGGTAGCTGAAGAACCCCTCATGCACACCTGAACGCTTGCCCTTTGGTTTGTGGTTGTCACTGCTCTTTGCTCAGCTTGCTGTTGCCACTCCATTTCCATTTCAGAATCATATCTATGTTTTAAGCCAGGCCAAGCAGTTCACATGCCACCTGCTTCAGGAGCCTGCTCTGGTCATCTCAAGATCAAGTCATCCCTCCCTCTCTGAACATTTTAAGCTCTTTGCCCCACTCCCTGACCCTGCCTCCACATTGCCTTGTGCTGTGGCTATGGAACAAGGCATTTCTTGCCCATTTGTTTACAAGCAACTTGAGAGCACACACTGTGTTATGTGGAGCTGATTGTGGCAGACACGGCTATTGTCCCAAGTACCCAGGCCCCCTTCTTCCTTCCAGTGAGTTTTGGCCAAGCATATGGCTGCCCAGCTAGAGCTGCATTTCTCAGATTCCTCTGCAGCTAGGCATGGCCCTGTGAGGCGTTTGTCAATTGGATGAGAGCAGAAGTGAGGTGAACCTCCACTTCAAATTTTTAACAATGAAGTAGCTTGTCCCCTTTGCCCTTTCCCTTTCCCATGGTCTGGAAAGCAGATGAAGCAGATAAGAACCAGACCCTGGGGATGGCAGAGTCACAAGATAGGAGGCACCTGGGTCCCCAGCAAAGCTCCCTGCTACCTCAAACACTTACGTGAGAAATAAACTACGATTTTCCTTAAACTATTCTTTTTTAGGATCTTTTCGTAAAAACTGCTTTGCCTAAGCACTCATCAGCGCAGAGGTGCTCAACTCAATTTTTTGTGTGTAAACAAATAGATGCATGGCCAGGTATGGTGGCTCACATCTGTAATCCTAGCACTTTGAGAGACTGAGGTGGGTGGATCACCTGAAGTCAGCGGTTCAAGACCAGCCTGACCAACATGGCAAAACACTGTATCTACTAAAAATACAAAAATTAGCTGGGCAGGGTGATGCATGCCTGTAATTCCAGCTACTTGGGAGGATGAGGCAGGAGAATCACTTGAACCGGGAAAGTGGAGATTGTAGTGAGCCGAGATTGCACCATTGCACTCCAGCCTGGGTGACAGAGTGAGACTCCATTTCAAAAATTAAAAAATTAAAAAAAAAAACAAATCGATGAATGGATAAAGAAGAGAAAAAAATAAAATGAATACATGAAGTATTGTCAGCTGCAGTTCTGCTTGAAATAACACCTGTCTCATTTTCCTAATAGTGTCTGATTTTCCTGGTAGAGAAGGAACCAGGGAAGATTTTGGGGAAGTGAAGAAAGATCTATGTTTTAGAGGATGAGTCCCTCAGGGAGTCCAGTGACTGCTTTGCTACTGCTACACTTTTTGTGTGATGTTAGGATACTCCCCAGGGACCTGTCATCAGAAAACCCAGAAGGGAATTTCCTATTCTACCAGGAGTTGGCTTGAAGTATCTAGAGCTGGCAGTGCATCAGAGCAAGGATTTGTAACAAAGGACAATAAAGGCCATTCAAATAAGTCTATCTTTCTAATGGCAATATTCTTTAAGAAATTTAGAATGTTTTGTGTGTGGAATCTACTACCTCTGTTAAGTGAAGTGGAGAAAAGGAATATGTGCTCCACATTCCTCAAAAGGCTGTAGTGAGAATCAAGTGAGATCATGTGTGTGAAAGTGCTCCATTAACTTAAGTACAATAATAGATGGCCAGTGTTATGTCTGCCTGGTAACTTACTTCCATTATTTATCCGTGTGATTCTGGTTGGCTGCTAATCACAGTTCCTTCTCCTGGGTCAATATATCAAGAAAGTGACCTAAATCTCACCAATTATAGTCCCCAATTCCTTGGCCACAGTAATTAGTCCAAAGGGTGAACACACGATTGACTGGATCACTGAGAGCTCTTCTCGAGGAAGAGCTTTATACCCTCTCTCTTTCTCTTGGGCTATTAGCTGGGATGAAGTCATCCTCAAGCTCTTTGCAGCCCTGGGTTTTGAATGGAGGAAGAAGAAATTCAGAGATGGAGATGGATGATTGTGTCTGAGACCAATCAATATTCTGGCATATTGATTTTTTCCCTAGGCTTATTTGAGTTGGATATTTGTCACCTGAGACCAAAATAATCCTAAAAAAAATCCTCTGTACAAGTAATGCATCATTATTTAAGAGACTCATTCAAATGAACTTGGAGAACTTATTTAGAGATTCCAGCTAGGAACAATGCCACTTGAGACTCTTTAACAAAGAATGGCCATCCTTGGTCTGGAAAAGTTATCCTTTTTGACCAACCACATGGCTTCTAAGGGGAGACACACACAGTGATGAAGGTGGAAGAGGAACCCAGCTAGCCAGTGAATCCAGTCTAGCCCATCCTGGAGATCACTGGGATAATAGTTTTGCTTGAATATTTCCAAGGATGGGATCATCACCCTTCACAAGGCAGACCACTCTTGCTGGACACCTCTGATTCCTGGAAATAGACTCAAATCTGGTCCTTTCAGATTTTTTTTTTTTTTTGGTCTTTGTTTCCCTCTCTGAAAATACACAGGATTTCAACCTGCCACCCCACCCCTACCCACACCCCTTCTATGTAGATGATTCTTCAGATAGATAGATAACATATTTGCCTGAATCTTTTCTTCTCTGGATTAAAAATCAACTTTGCTCAGGTGATGATGCTATTAAACTCTTCATTAACCTGACATGTCTCTCTCAATACCTGCCAACTAGTCAACATCTCCCTTCAACCATGAAACACAAACCACACTCTCAATTGCAGTTCTGTTCTACCAGGGCAGAGCATTCCAGAGCTATCACCACCCTTCATCTGGAGTCTATACATTCTAGAAATGCAATCTATGTTTATGTCTTTTTTAAAAAAATTCTTTGTAGGCTGGCTGAAGTGGCTCATGCTTGTAATCCCAGCACTTTGGGAGGCCGAGGAGGGTGGATCATTTGAGGTCAGGAGTTTGAGACCAGCCTGACCAACATGGTGAAACCCCATCTCTACTAAAAAATACAAAAAGTAGCCGGGTGTAGTGGCATACCCCTGTAATCCCAGCTACTTGGGAGGTGGAGGCAGGAGAATCTCTTGAACCCGGGAGTCAGAGGTTACAGTGAGCTGAGATTGAGCCACTGCACTCCAACATGGGTGACAGAGTGAAACTCTGTCTCAAAAACAAAACAAAACAAAACAAAACAAAACCAAAACCAAAAAACCAAACCCTCTTTTTATACTGTTGACTCTTATTGAGCTTAAATAAACTTAAAGTTATTAATTCTTCTCTCTCATGAGTGCTGTTAACCCATCTTTTACTTTCGAGGCTTATTTTTTGAAACTAAGTGAAAGACGTCACATTAATTTTGAGGTATTCATTACAGTCCATCATTTCATGATTTTAACTGAGTATGTTAACAAATATGTTTTCTACATTGCTCGGAGTTGGATTGTTTGCAAAGCAGATAAACTTGCTGCTTTGACTTTATTCAAATCATTGATTAAAATATTGAATAGGATTGGTCCAAGGGCAAGGATCCTCCCTTCAGAAGGCCAGGGGTTTATTACTGGATAAGGGCCTTCAGCCACCTATGAATCTACCCATGGATACACTGACTGTCCAGCCCACATTTCTCCATCTGATTTTTATCATGATAAATTTGTCAAACTCCTGAACTGACTTAATTAATGCATTAATTATAACTGTCCCTTAGCATTAGAGAAAACTCTAGACCAATGGGCATGGCACAAGTTCATTTTGTGGGTGGAGTCAGAGGAGCAGCAAAATGGGCCCCACAGAGAGATCAGAGCAGCACAGAGGCCCTGGGTATCTAAGGGTGTGGGAGGATTTGGAGATGAGGAAATTAGATGATTTCATTCCTTTCACAGTTTGCCCAGGCAGGTCTCATAGGGGATATATATGAGCTTTAGTCAGTGAGTATGCAGTTAACTAGCACTTCATAGTGGTGAGACACTGTGGCATAAGCACAGTACTACAAAGACAGTCCCTCCACTCCCAGGACCAGAATCAACATATCCTCATTACGAGAATTTTAGGCACGTCTTAAGACTTTCCTGAAGCCCTAGAGCCCTTAAGCTTGGGCAGGAGAGAAACTGTGCTAAACTTCTCTAAGAGCTGGTGTTGGGCGGGGGGCTCCATAGAGCACGTCTTCTGGGGAAGGTTATACAGGATCTGTAATACTACAAAGGGGGCAAAGCTCTGATGCAGGAGTCAAGGAGCCTAGGGAGCACTGGGCACATACTCTGTGAGACTTGTTGAGCACAGAGAAGCTGGCTAAGACTTCCCTGGGGGCTTTTCACCATGGGAGTTTGAATTTAGGTTTGCGTGTTTATGTGAAATTCTTCACGTTGAACATTTGTAAGAAGATAGCATTTCAGAATTGTACCAGTTTTGTAGGACTGTTGGAACAAATTATCCCAATGGGTGACTTAAAACAATAGAACTCAGCTGGGCGCAGTGGCTCACGCCTGTAATCCCAGCACTTTGGGAGGCCGAGGTGAGCGGATCATGAGGTCAGGAGTTTGAGACCAACCTGGTCAGCATGGTGAAACCCCGTCTCTACTAAAAATACAAAAATTAGCCAGGTGTGGTGGCGGGTACCTGTAATCTCAGCTACTTGGGAGGCTGAGGCAGGAGAATAGCTTGAAACTGGAAGGTGGAGGTTGCAGTGAGCCAAGATTGCACCACTGCATTCCAGCCTGGGCAACAAGAGTGAAACTCTGCCAAAAAAAAAAAAAAAAAAGACAGTGGAACTTGCCAGGCATGGTGGCTCACACTTGTAATCCCAGCACTTTGGGAAGCCGAGGCGGGTGGATCACCTGAGGTCGGGAGTTCGAGACCAGCTGGACCAACATGGAGAAACCCTGTCTCTACTAAAAATACAAAATTAGCCAGGTGTGGTGGTGCATGCCTGTAATCCCAGCTACTCGGGAGGCTGAGGCAGGAGAATTGCTTGAACTGGGGAGGTGGAGGCTGCAGTGAGCCAAAATTTTGCCATTGCACTCCAGCCTGGGCAACAAGAATGAAACTCCGTCTCAAACAAAACAAAAACAATAGAACTCTTGCAGTTCTGCAGTCCAGAAGTCTGAAATCATAGTGTTAGCAGGGCCACACTCCCTTCTGAGGCTCTTGGGAAGAATCTATTCCATGCCTCTCTCCTAGCTTCTAGTGACTGGGGCAATCCTTGGCATTCCTTGGTTGTAGACACATCAATCCCATTTCTGCCTCTGTCTTTACATGGCCTTCTCCTCTTCCGTCTGTCTCAAACATCCCTCTGCCCTGATATTATAAGGACACTGGCCATTGGATGTAGGGCCCACTGAATATCCAGGATGATTTCATCCCAAGAGTCTTAGTTTAATTACAACTGCAAAGATCCTTTTTCCAAACCAGGTAACATTTACAAATTCTAGGGATTGAGACATAGATAATGCACACATCTTTTGGGGACCACCATTCAAGAATCCATCTTAATCTTCTACCAAGTCACTCTCTCATGTGGACCTGGAGCAGTGGTCTTGCTGCCAAAAGCAATCAAGAGCTGCAGCTGAAAATGAACAGTGTTATGTATCAACACCTATGGAGGGAAGCATAGTACAGTGTTTACTGGGACATGGAGAAAGGACACATGTGCGTGCACACACGCACACACATGAAACATTTTATTTTAAGCCCACCAAATATCAAGCAGAATCTATTTTCCTTAGATATATCTCACCAACTGGAGTGCCTGTAAGTACAACTTGGGTGTGTATATGCATTATGTGTTTAAAATAATCATTTAATTAAGATCCATTGTTATTTTCATTTGTTACTTTTGCTTTTTTTTTTTTTAATAGTTTGAAGGCTGCTTCTCACTTATCATCAGATCATTGCATTCTTCCCTAGTCTCACTCTTTCACTTGACTCCTTTTGCTCCACCCCAGGTCTTTGATGCTCAGCAAACAGCTGATTAGGGGCCTCTTCTTCCTGTTGTTCACCTGGACTCTCTGGCCACACGTGCCCCATTCCTAATATCTCCTCCCACCTATTCTAATCATTCCCAAATGGCTGCTGTGGAATTAGCACATGAATTAGCACATGAAGACACCCTGGGAGGAGGGCCAGGGAGCAAGACAGTAAAAATCATTACTGCTAAAGGGCCACTGTTTAAGTAGTAGTTGTGAGCTAAATTCTTTCATTCATCATTTATTTGGCAGATACCCTCTGAGCACCTGTTATGTGCAAGACACCATTCTGGATCCTAGGAGATGGGGGAATGTAAAGATGATCCCTGCCTCTGAAGCATTTAATGCAATTTTGTAACATCCCGTCTTTCAGACTGAGAATTTTGAATCCAAAGTAAAGAAGACAAAGTCATGTCAGTAGAACGGCCATATGGAACATTGTAAATGTCTTACTGTTTTCGTTCTATACAGGCAGGATTCGCATACATTACCTCATTAAAATTAATGTTGTCACCCTGGTGAGATGAGTCGCAGCTCACAGTTTTCAGATGAGGAAACTGAGGCTCAAGTGATAAACGAGTCTGACCCAGCTTCGCAGCCAGTGAGCAGCAGAGCGGGGGCCCGAGTCCAGGTGGCCTCCATGAAGTCTGCAACTCTTTCCAACTCTGCTGAGAAAGAGGTGGGGCTCCTCTTTGCTCTTTCCCACCTCGACTTCTGAGACATTGTCAGCGCTCCTCCTTTCTCTTCCTCTACTGCTCCTGAGACCCTGTGTCCCTGGGACTCCTGGCCTCCCCACCCCAAGACTGCTTGCACTGGCTCCTCTTCAGGGTCGTTGCTTCTCAGTTCTCTAATTTGATAAATTATGCTAATGGCTGAAAATAGGTCAAACACTGCACGTTTTCAATCCTATTTTAAGCTTTGGGGAGATCAAGCTTTAACAGAAAATGAATACAAAGACTATTTAATGGACATGCTGGGTGAAGGATAAACTACTTTCCTCATAATACAAACATTTATACAGCATTTATTATCTTGGAGGAAATGAGCTAGGAAATCCATGGGCAGTATGGTGCAATCATGCCCCCCCACCATCCCAATGCTGTGGCACAGAAAGTTTGGCATGGAGAGCCAGTCAGAGCTCTGTTTGAGTCCTTGATGTGAGACACTGGCCAAGTGGCAAGCTCTTGGTGCCACAGGTCTGTAAAATGGAGATGAGAATACCTACTCACAAGGTTCCTTTGGGGATTTGATGAGCTATAAGTAGGCATGCCTGCTAGGTATTAGGAGTTTAATTTTTGAATATGTTAGTTCCTTTCCTTCTCAGAAAGCTAATATTGCAATTAGGGAGGTAAAGTCACTAACAGGAATTTACTTGAGGTTAACTGCCTTTCCAACAGCCTCACCTTTCTGAACCTTGCAAAAGAACCACACAATCTAGGAAGGTGGTATTTATCGGGAACATAAGTGCTGCTTATTGGGATAGGTGACACGCAAACCACAGGATATAAGCACAGGTGAGAGGACACCAGCTCAGGTGAGAGGGCAGAAGTGAAGGCGAGAGGGCAGGGATACAGGTGAGAAGGTTGGGGTGCAGGTCTATGCCAAGCGGGTAAGGTCAAGCATGTATGGGGTTGGAGGGCAGGAAAGGAGGTGGTGGTGCGTGACAGGGAATGTGCCTCCCTTCCTTGAGTCATTTCTTGTCTTCTTGGCAATCTTTAAAAGCATGTCTTGAATTATCAAAATGATATATGCTTGTAAAAAGAAAAAGTCCAAACACTGCAAAATTGTGTAAGTTCTTTATCAAATTCGTGTCCATTGCTTCTCTGATTCTCCCAGTCCCGCTGCCTAGCACTAAGTATTAACTGATGTTGTCCTTCCATACCTTCATCTATGCCAGGTCAAACATTTTTTTAAAAAATTTTAAATCATTGCTTTAATTTTAAAACACTGTTTTACCCTAAGAATTGTTCTGCAACTTGCTCTTTTCATTTTTTGTTTTTTTACTCGAAATCTATCATAGCCAATGTTCCACATCAGTAAGTACAGGTGTACCTCATTATTTTTGAAAGTGCTGCATAGTACTACATAGCACAGATAGATATAATTTATTTAATTTGTTCTCAGTAAATTGTCCTCAATTTTTTGCTATTATAAACAATGGGCAATTTCTTCATTAATTCCACAGATGTGAACTGAGTAGTTACTATGTATTAGCCACCAGGCTGTGCCTTAGAGACACAAAAGTGAGTTAAAAAGGTCACAGTCCTGTGCCCAAGGATCTCGTGGGCTGGGGAAAGCCTACTTCAGTGCAATAATCACACAGGCCAATGTAAATTGCAACTGTGACTGGGAGGCACACAGCTCTCTCGGGGATTAAAATAAGAAGCTGTGACTTTGACAGGAAGTGGAGGAGGGCTTCCATAGGGACGATGGCTGAGGCAGTAGCAGTCACCTAGGTGCAGTAGGGTTATAGCTCTTTCATGCAGAGAACAGCTGCAGAATAGGCCAGCTGTGAAAAGAGCTGGAAAGCACAGGACTAAGGCAGACCAGAGTGGCAGTGGGTGGACCACAGGGAATCAGTGGGGAGGAGAAGCAGCCTGCAGGGCTAGACCAGCAGGGCCTTGAGTCCACTTATGAGGTTTACCCTCTCTCCTGAGAGCCATGTGATTCCATGAGCGTGTTTAATGCACAGCGTGATGCACAGTGGACCTGTTAGGAGGGACTGCTCTGGTCAGAGATGATGGAGCTTGGACTATGGTGGTGGCTATGGAGGGGAGAGAAGGGAATTCTTAGAAATATTAAGGAAATAAATGTCATTATTAGGGGTTTGGTGACAGAAGTCATGGGGCCCGTGGCCGGGGGTGAGATATCAGAGTGACTCCTAGATTTCTGGCTTGTGTGATTTGCAGTGAGGATACCACTTACTGAGATAGGCAACATGAACCACAGAGCGGGGTAAAGTGGAGGGGGAAAGGAGAGGGCAGGACACAGCCACCTCCCTTGGGCAACATTTGCCATCACTCTCCTTACTAAATATACCCTGTCATAGTAATTATCTTAATTTAATGTAATTGTTCCCTGTTGGTTCATTTTTCTACTTTTACACTCTTCAGGAGTGGGATCTACACCTTTTAATCTTTAAATCCTCACTGCTGTAAAAAATAACTGAAAGTTGTGTGGCTTAAAACAACAACAGAAATGTAGAGTTCTGGAGGTCCGCAGTCCATGATCACAGCGTGGGCAGAGCCACACCTCCTCTGAAGGCTCTCGGGAGAATCCTTCTTGGCCTCTTCCAGTGTTTGGAGGCCCCTGGCATTCCCTGGCCTGGGGCAGCATCACTCCATGTCGTCTCTGTTTTCACATGGGCTTCTCCTCTGTGTCTCTGTCCTCCTTTCTCTTAAAAGGACAACTGGTACCGAATTTAGAGCTCACCCTAAATCCAGAATAATCTCATTTTAGGCTCCTTAACTTAATTACCTCTACTAAGGTCTCTTTTCCAAAGAAGATCACATTCACAGGTTCTGAGGGTTAGGACATGGACATATCTTTTGTGGGGTCACTATTAGACCCACTACACTCAGTAAGCACTGGACGGATGAGAGTCGGTCATACAAAGAACAGGGTACAGTTTAATAACGCTGAAGTAGGGAGCACTGGGCTGGGAAACTAGACAGGAGCAAGATCCTGAATGGCGTGTAAACCCAGCTCTGGAGTTAAGACTGTATTCCCTAGAGTATTTTTTCATAACTCACTTGCTCCAAAAATCACCTGGGAGTTAAGACTGTATCCCCTAGGGTGATGTTTCACAACCCACCAGCTCCAGTAATCATCTGGGGTACCTGCTGTTAAACACTCCGATTCCCAGCCCCCTCACAACCTAGTGAATCAGATTTTTCTCATGGGAGTGGACTGAAAATCTGAATGCCTGACAAGTGCCCCAGATCATTGTAATCTCATTCTTAAAACCTATGGAAGCCTTCTAGGGGAGAGGGTCTGTAAAATGGGACAACGGCTACAACAGTTTCTTAAAAGTTAAACATATACCTGCCATTTAATCCAGCCATTCCACTTTGATGGATTTACCTAAGAGGAAAAAAGGCATATGTGTACACAGAGACTTGTAGTTGAGTGTTCATGGCAGCTTTATTTGTAATAGTAAAAGACTGAGGGCTGGGCGTGATGGCTCACACCTGTAATCCCAGCACTTTGGGAGGCCAAGGCAGAAGGATTGCTTGAGCCCAGGAGTTTGAGACCAATCTGGGCAACACAGGGAGACCCTATTTCTACAAAAACTAAAATATTAGCCAGGTGTGGTGCACATGCCTGCGGTCCCAACTACTTGGGAGGCTGAGGATCACTTGAGTCCAGAAATTTGAGGGTGCAGTGAGCTGTGATGGCACCACTGTACTCCAGCCTGGGCGACAGAATGAGACTTTGTCTCAAAGACAACACAAAACTGAAAACAACCCAGATGTCCATGAACAGGTGAATGGATAAACAAATTGTGGCAAGTACATACCATGGAATTCTACTGGGCAATATAAAGGAATGAAGCACACTTCAACATAGATGAATCTCAAAATAGCTCTGTTGAGTGAAAGGACCCAAATAAAAGAGTATATACTCAGTGATTCCATATGTTTAAAATGCTAGAAAATGCAAACTGCTCTAAAGTGACAGCAGATTCATGATACTTGGGGGCAGGTGGGAAGGGAGTGCTGGGGTGAGGGACTAAAAGGGGCACCAGGAAACTTTTGGTGTGAGGGATATGTGCACTGTCTTGATCATGGTTCTGTTTCACAAGCTTATCCATGTGCCCAGACTTATCAAATTGTATGCTTTAAATATATTCAGTTTATTGTATATCAATTATACCTCAATAAAACCATTTTCAAAAACTC
Source organism: Gorilla gorilla gorilla (assembly GCF_029281585.2). NCBI lineage: Eukaryota > Metazoa > Chordata > Mammalia > Primates > Hominidae > Gorilla > Gorilla gorilla. The sequence goes on from NC_073224.2 coordinate 120,634,370, forward strand.
ACTGGAACATAAAAATGCATTACAAATTTAATTTTTTTATTTCAACAGCTTTTGGGGTGCAAGTAGTTTTTGGTTACATAGATGAATTCTATAGTGGTGAATTCTGAGATTTTAGTGCTCCTGTCACCCACGTAGTGTACATTGTCCCTAATATGTAGTTTTTTATCCCACACCCCTTCCACCTTCCCACTTCTGACTCTTCAATGTCCAGTATACCACTCTGTATGCCTGTGCATATTCATAGCTTAGCTTTCACTTATAAGTGAGAACATATAGTGTTTGGCTTTCCATTCCCGAGTTACTTCACTTAGAATAGTGGCCTTCAGCTTCATCCAAGTTGCTGCAAAAAAACATTATTTTGTTCCTTTTTATGGCTGAGTAGTATTCCATGGTATATATCTACCACATTTTCTTTAGCTACTCATTGGTCTTTATCCACTCATTGGTCGATGGGCACTTAGGTTGGTTCCATGTCTTTGCAACTGTGAACTGGGCTGAAATAAACATACATGTCCATGTGTCTTTTTCCTAGAATGACTTCTTTTCCTTTGGGTAGATATCCAGTAGTGACATTGCTGGATCAAATAGTAGATCTATTTTTAGTTCTTTAAGGAATCCACTGGAGCATTTTTAATTAAAGTAGAGGCATGATCAGATTTTCAAAGATCTGCCAGTGGTACAAAAATGGGGAAGACACAAAATAGGGGAACCAGTCAGGGGATAATTACATACATAGGTAAGAGAGGTAGTGCTGGTTCATTTATTTTAATTGCTGTATAGCATTCCATTGCAAGACTATACCACAATTTACTTATCTATTCTCCCACTGAAGGATATTTAGTTTATTTCCAACTGTTAAATATTACAAAAATCCCTTAATGATCAGTTTTGTCAGTTTCTCCAAGTACACATATGAGAGTATCTAGTGAAATACCGACGAATGGGATTGTCAGTCATGGAGTAGGAGTGCCTTCAAGTTTACTAAATTGCCAAGTTGCTGTCTCCAAAGTCACTGCAAAAACATCTACTCTTGTCAGTATTTTGTGAAAGTTACTATTGTTCTACAATCTCAACACTTGGACATTATCAAAAATTGAAAATTGTATCTCACTGTTGTTCTAATTTTTATTCCCAAGATTGTTGGTGAGGTTGTATATCTCTTCTTATTTCTCTTGGCCAACACAGAGGTTTCCTTCTGTGTGAATTCTGTATATATCTTTTGCCTCTTTTCTAGTGGGTCACTTGTCTTATTTTATTAATTTGTAGTTTGTCTTGAATTTTTGTATTCAAATCCTTTGTCGGCTATATGCTTTGCAAAATTCTTCCCACCTGTGGCTTCTCTTTTTGCTTTGTTTTATGGCACCTTTTATTATATGGTGTACTAGTTTCTTCATGCTACTTTGACAAATTACCACAAACTTAGTGACTAAATCAGAAAATGTATTATCTTCTAGTTCTGGAGGTCAGAAGTCTGACTTGGCTTACACTGGCTTAAAATCAAGATGTGGGCTGGGCTGCATTCCTGTGGGGAATCAATTTCCTTGCTTTTTCAGCTTCTGGATGCCTACATTTCCTGGCTTGTGGCCTCTCCCTCTATCTTCAAAGCCGGCTACATAGAATCTCTCGCTCTGACACTCCTGCTCCTCCTTTTTCAGGATATTGGGCCAAAAGTATTAAATAGTTCACTTTCCTACCAATCTGCTATAACATCTTTATCATATAGCCGGCTTTCATAAATGCATGGGTTTGCTTCTGAGCTCCGTCTTATGTTCTTTTAATTATTTATACCCTTGTTTCTCAAAGTGTGGTCCATGAACCAGCAGCACCAGCATCACCTGGCAGCTTGTTAGATCTCAAGCCCCACCCCAGACCTTCTTAATAAAGGATCTGTGGTTCACAAGATCTCCACCAGAGTCATAGTTGGAGCATGAAAGTTTGAGAAGCCCTGGTCTACATGATACTTTTGAAATCTTAAGTAATATAACTTTATATCAAGTATCAGTACTTAGTAAGTCGAGTTCCCTCTTCGTTCTTCTTCGTGTAAAATTCATAGTTTAACTCGGGAAGGATTGGAAATCTTATAATAATCTAACTTCATAAGTTTGTCATATTTCTTCACTTATTTAGGTCTTTTTAAATGGTTTTCAGTAAATTCTGATAATTTTCTTTACAGGGGTCTTGCTTAACTCTTGTTGTGGGTTTTATGCATACGAGCCTTATAGATTTTGTTGCTGTTGAAGATGGTGTTTTTAAAAATTACCTTTTCTAATTGGTGCAGATATATTGGATTACAATGTGTATATTGATCTAGCAACCTGGCAGACAGTTTTTATTAGTGCTAATAGTGTTTCTGTAGACTCTCTTGGCCTTGTCTTTTTTGTAGATAGTAAAATTGCCCGTGAATAATAATAGCTTTGTTCCTTTTTTTTCCTGTCTTTTCAACTTTATTATTCTTGTGTTAATCCACTAGATAGGATTTTTCAATATAATGATGAGTAGAAGTAGTGAAGCAGAGATGGTCTTGATCCTAAACTTAAGGGAAAACTATTTTCATATTTTCAACATTAAATTAAAAGCAGTAATTTTTTGAGGGATATACTTTATAAGGCTAGAAAAGTATTCTCTTTTCTAGTTTGCCACAATTTTTATAAAATTAGAAATGGATATTAACTTTTATCAAGTGTGTTTTATGTGTCTACTGAATTGCCCAGTATGCATACAAAGTGGGCTGAAAGGGAACCCCTTGTAATGGCAATTATGTTAGACTGGAGAGGCTATGGGGGTTATTTTCATTATTATTCTGTTTGTAATACAGTTACATTGCTTCCGTATTTGAAATACTTCTTTCTTCAGGGTATCCAGTTGGAGTGTTTCAGGATCCAAATGAAATATATTTTTCTGTACAGAGAATATCAGCCTATTGAGTGATGTTAAGGAAATGATATCTACAGGCCGGGTGCGGTGGCTTATGCCTGTGATCCCAGCACTTTCGGAGGCTGAGGTGGGCAGATCACCTGAGGTTGGGAGTTTGAGACCAGCCTGACCAACATGGAGAAACCCCATCTCTACTAAAAATACAAAATTAGCCAGGTGTGGTGGCATATGCCTGTAATCCCACCTACTTCGGAGGCTAGGGCAGGAGAATCGCTTGAACCTTGGAGGCAAAGGTTGTAATGAGCCAAGATCGTGCCATTGCACTCCAACCTGGGTGACAAGAGCAAAATTCCATCTCAAAAAACAAAAGGAAAGGATATCTACAAAAATTCAGATCACATAAGCACTCACATATTTAAAAAGTATTTATTGAACACTAATTATATTCCAGACACTGTGCTAGAAGCAAGGATTAAAAAACTGAGCAAGATCAGGCCCCTTTCTCAGAGAGGGAGCATTGTGAGGTGCTTAAAAGTCCTAGAACCAGAGTAACATTTTACAAGCAGTTGATCTTGCGTAAATTACTTACTTAAGCTCTTTCAGTTTCAATTACCTCATGTGTAAAATGATAATATAAAATAATAATAAAGCATTCTAATGAATTTTGCAGTGATTAAGAGGTCACTAATATTTCTACTTAAGCAATAAGGAAAATATATCTTCTCACATACAAAGAAATTGTGATACACACCTTGGTTGGTTACTCCAATAATCAATGGACTCAAGGACTCAAATATTTTTTATTTCTTGCTTCTGACATTTTCTTCCTGTCTCCTTATTCCCAGCTAGTTCCCCTCCTGCTTGCAAAAGTATTTACCAAGGTCTCTGCCATCAAGAAACTTTCAAAAAGTGCCTCACCTTCCTCTAACCATTAAACTTCTCTTCATCGCTCACTGACCAGAATTGTATGAAATGTCCATGCTGAACCTAATCACTCTAAGAGAAATTAGATCACAGTAATTAACCAATTACTGTGATCTAATTTCTCTTAGAGTTGGGAGTTATCTTTCCTTGAGGAAGACCAGTAGACATCGAAACAAAATTAGAGCTCTGACAGCCATGATGAAATGAATGGGCTATGTGGTAAGTGTGGTATTATGACATATATATACTCTGGTTTTCATCCGTGGTCCCTGGCTCATAACTCCTAAAGCCCTTGTTGCAGTCTTTTGCTATAATGTTGGAGTGCTTTAGGCCTCAGAAGAAGGCCTCAGAAAACAGACTCTCTCTCTCTCTCTCTGACTTTCTCCTGCCCTCCTTTCCTCCTTTCATCTTCCCTCACTTTTCTGTCTTGGAGCTGGCCATGAAGAAATTTTCCTGACCTACTTGTCTGATTGTAAACCATAAGATCCTCATTTCAGAAGGGGTCCTGCCCCATGCCCAGAAGGAAGGAATGCTGCACGCAGAGGCCGAGAAGAATCTGAACAAACAGGCCTTGCTGGGTTTCCCCACTCAGTCTGTTAGCATGAGACCATACTCTTTTGTTCCAATAGCATTTCTACCTGGTTGTCAATCATGCCTACTCAATGAAGTCTCCACAAAAGACCCAAGAAGACAGGGTTTGGGAAACTTCCAGAAAAATAAATAGGTAGAGGCTTATAGGAAGGTGAACAAGAACTCATGCACGAGCTGAGAGGGGAGTGCACCCCAGCTCCACGGGGACAGATGCTCCTACACTCAGGATCTTTCCAGACTCCACCCTGTGTATCTCTTCATCTGGCTGTTCATTTGTATCCTTTAAAATATCCTTTGTAATAAACCAGTAAATGTGTTTCCCTGAGTTCTATGAGCCACTCTAGCAAATTAATTGAACCCAAAGAGGGGGTTGTGGTAACCCCAACTTGGAGCCAGTTGATGAGTAGTTCTAGAAGCCCAGACTTGTGACTGGTGGGAAGGAGGGGGTGCTCTTGTGGGACTGAGCCCTCAACCTGTGGTTGCTGACACTATCTCCAGGCACATAATGCTAGAATTAAATTGAACTGGAGGACACCCAGATGATGTCTGCTGCAGAATTGCTTGCTTTCTTGGTGTGTGGGGAGAAACCCCCATACATTTGGTCACGGAAATCTTCTGTGTTCATTGTCGTGGTGTAAGAACAGAGGAAAATATGTTTTTTCTTTGGAGTAGGCACCAATAGAGTAGGGCTTTTAAAAAACTTTAATGAGATAATTTGTGTAAAGTTCTGGAATGGGACACGGTGCGTAGTAAGCACTCAACTAAATGTTAGCTACAAATATTTCCCATGCATTTCACAATTAAATTACAAAGCTTAGCAAGTTTTCAAAAATACGTTGTTTTATGGTGTCCACTGATGGATGTTAACAAGGTGACCATGGCAGCATGGAGGAGGAGCCTCTCTGATATGGAGAGAGGAATGGAAAAAATCAGGAACTGGGGAAGAGTCCATCAGGAGAGGCTTCTCAGTAGGAGATGATCTTCAGCTGAATCTTGAAAGACAAATTGGAGTGAGCAGGGCGTGGGTCTAGGGACTTACCAGTCCTCCTCGCATGTGAAAATGCCTGGGGGCAGGGACTGGCCAGAAGGAGACAGAAAATCTTCAGAGAAGAGTGTGCCTGGAGGGCAGGGGCTTCCCAAAACAGGATATGTCTTAGACCAGTTGATCTTAAGCACATGCTGAAGCATATTTTCTTGCTAGCAAAGAAACCAGCAAGGTGACAAAAGAGTGTGCTGGTCCAGGGAGGGTTACACAATTGGGAAAAAGAATCTGTCATAAGTAGCCAGTTTTTCAAGTGAGAAAGGTTGTAAGTTCATTTCAGAAGGTCATAATTTCAGGTGCATACTGGTTATACCTCAGGACAGTTGTGGCAGGACAGTCTATGAGGCCAGGTGTGCTGACCATCAGGAAAAAAAAAGGGGTGAGTGGAAGACCTGGCATATTTAAGAAGCAAATGATAAGGATTCATTTCTGTCTGCTTTTGGAAGGCCAGGTTGCATGGGGTGGGGCCAGCTGACAGATGAGCAGGAGGCAGGGGTGACTGTTAGGACACCCACAGAGCATGAATATGAGGGGAAGGTCAGGGCTGGGCTTCAAGTTCTCACTTGAAACAAGTCATACCTCATGATTTGTTTCATTCAAGCTGCAAAGATGGGAAATGCAGTTCGTCCATGGCTTAATTTTGGATAACCGTTTTTCTCCCTAAAAATGAAAAGCAGGTGGGAACCCTGAAAGAGTCAGTCCTTCAAGATGATGCCTCAGTGGCTAACTGAGCCTAAATTCAAAATAGAGCCAAGTGGCCATTTGCTGACTAGAGGTCACATATGTAGTCTGCATTATCAGAAAACTCCCAGACTCACTTAACTTTGGGGCTTTCATAACTGTCTGTCTCCGTTCATGGTCACCCGGATCAACCAACAGACCTGAATTGACCAATCAGAATTCTACAAGTGTTGATCAATCAGAACTCAGCAGGCATCAGCCAATCAAAACTAAGCAAGTTTGCATCCTTGTTTTGCATAAGCGAACCAGAATGGGAACCTGGGCAAAAACTTTTTTTATAATAGATAACCCCTCTTTTTTATCTCTTTTAATGCACTTTCGTTTTGTACCAAAGACTTCTTCTCCTTGGTTTACAAACTGTTTCCTGAAACTGTCTCTTGATTTTTGTTAAAAGAAAATCTTTTTTAGTGGATTTACAGACACAGGCCATATGTGGTGCCAGGGGGTTGGGCCATATGTGGTGCCAGGGGGTTGGGAAAAGTAGGGGAGTTGAAATTTATTCTGAAAGTTGAAGGGAACCACTGCTGAGTTGTAAGACTCACTCTCTGGGGTCTAACCCCCTTCTCAGAGGCCTGAAAAATCCTACCATTAATACCCAGAAGCAAGACAAACAACAGGCCTGGTGGTGCAATTTCTTTTATTGTGATAAAGCAACTCATCTATACTTTTAAACACCTGTATGAAGGGACCTGATATGTGGAAACTGTTTTTCAATAAGAACCTGCAAACAACTCATCTTAAATATCCAATTTTGTCAAGTCCAAAGCAGAATTTGTGTTTCCCTTCTTCAGGACCTGTGACTGCTGGTTCTTCTCTGATCTCGACCAGTCCAGCCTCCCTCTGAAGGTGGTGGCAACCAGAAAGTACCTGGACTTTGACAGCACCCACTTCCGGTTCAGCTTGCTCTAGGCCAAAAAGGGCAGCTCCTTCTGAACTCTCTCCAAAAAGAGGCATTCTGCCAAGACAGAATGTTCCAACTCTGCTACACCCAGGAGATAAAACAACCAATATGTTTGAAGGAAGCAGCAATCGCGGGAGGGAAAGTAAATAATTTTATATCGGCTTGGTCAGCTGGAAGTTGAGAATGAAGTGAGAGTGTCTCCCGCCCTCCCCCGGAGCTGTGAGCCTCCTGTGCACCTTGGTCAACCCTCTGTCCCCACGTCTGCCAGGGCACCTCACATAGCGCCTCATGTTCTGGTGCCCAGTCTGCCTCTCTGAGCTCCCAGAGGGCACCATCCTCTTTCAAAGGCCTTGCAATGGCAGTGACCGGGGACTCGGACAGCAAGGCTTAGGGAAGAGCTCTTCCTTCTCATCATTCTTCTCTACCCCTCAAACTCATATCTTTCAAAGCTCAGAGTAGAAGAGAAAGTTCAGAAGAAAGCAAACTGCTGTGGCTAAGAAGTTATGAACATCCTCTCAGGATGTCGTCCACTTCTTTCATCTCACCCTTGGGTGGCACCTGATTTCTTCCAGCAGCTCACACTTGTTTGGGCCTCTCCCCGCTGGGTCCCTTTGGCCTGAAATGCTCTGTTGAGACTGTGTGGTGGAAGCTGGAGCAGGTGCTCCTCGCAGGCACCATAGCATCCTGAGTGTATTTCACATGAAGCACTTATCTGTGCAAATATGACAGGCAATCTGTTTCCTCTACCATCCTGTGCCCTTCTCAAGGGCAAGACCTGAGTATTATGCATGTTTGTATTTGGGTGCCTTGCATAATCTCTGCACGGGGTTGGCCCTCAAAATCAAGCTTCTTAGAGTAAACGAAACATGAGCAGGAGCGAGGCTGACTCCAGTGGCCAGTGTGCCCCCAGCGCCCTGCTAGTTCCTCCTGCATGCCTGTGGGGGCTGGGGGCACAGCAGTGACAGGCTGAGGCCAGGCTGAGCAGGTCAGAAGCTTGGCCTTTTCCTTCCCTTCAGCTGCCAAAGAGCAACTAGTTAGACTAGTTCCAACTGCCAATGCCAGGCAAGGCTCTGTGTTCCTCCAATTGTTGGGGTTTTCCTGTTTGGGCCCCTTAAGATGCCACTTGGGAGAAAGAGGGCTCTTCAGCCAGCAGGCTTCTGAACATGACGGACTCTCCAGGCTTCACGGCTCTACTCTGGGTGGTTTATTTATTCAACCTCCATTAGCAAATTATGCCTCCCATAGGCCTGTGGACTCTCAGCCGAGGCTGATTTCTCTGCAGAAAGAAAGCACCTTACAGGAGAAACAGGGAGGAGGTGTTCCCCGAGTGGAAGGACACTTTTGAAAACAGTTATGTTTTATTCTGTCAGGGCAATAAAAGAGTCTTACCTGAAAGGGTCCAGAGGCAAGAAAATAGTAATCCTGAACTCCAGAAAGAAAAATAAAACCTCTAGAGTTTATAGGTCCTGGTCATCTCCCAAGCCAGCTCCAATCCCAAGCAAGGCCAAATGTGGAAATTCTACCTTGTTGCTTCTCTTATTAGTAGCTATCTGCTTTCTGTGAATAGCCACAGAACTCATCTAGGGTATTTTTCCCATCCTTCACTCCTTTCTTTCCAGCTGTCTCTTCCCTCCCTTTCTTCACCACTCCTATCTCCCTTTACTCTTTCTTTATATATATAAAAATATATTATATATTATATATCTATATTATACATATTATATATAATATATTTTTATATTATATAATATATATTTATTATATAATTATATATAAATATATATAAACATAAAAATATAAAAATATAAATATATATGTATATATATATATTTTTTTTTGAGATGGAGTCTTGCTGTGTCACTCAGGCTGGAATGCAGTGGTGCGATCTCAGCTCACTGCAACCTCCACCTCCCAGGTTCAAGCAATTCTCCTACCTTAGCCTCCTGAGTAGCTGGGATTATAGGTGTGTGCCACCATGCCCATCTAATTTTTGTATTTTTAGTACAGACGGAGTTTCACCATGTTGGTCAGGCTGGTCTTGAATTCCTGACCTTGTGATTCACCCGCCTCAGCCTCCCAAAGTGCTGGGATTACAGGTGTGAGCCACCGTGCCAGGCCTTTCTTTATATTTTATAACCTTCCCTTCTCCGTCTCCGTCTCTCTCCAGAGCCTGCCTGGGCATGCGTGTGCGCGCATGCACACAGACACACACACACACACACACACACACACACACACACACACACAGTTTCCCCATGGCGTGTCCTCGTACCCATTCCCCTCTGTCACTCAACCCTTCCTATCCCGCACCTTCCCCCAGCACGTCCTCTTTCACCCATGCAATCCTTGGGTCCTGCCTTCTCACACCCAGTCTGCTAGCTCAGTAAAAACATTTAGCTGAATTCCTGTCCAATTCAACTTACATTTATATCAAAAGTGACTAAGCACCTACTATATAAGGCCCTGGACTGAGGACTAGGGTTACAAAGGGGAATGAGGTAGAATTTGTTTGGGAAGATACACAGAAACAAATACTTTGGGTGCAACAGGTAGGTTGTAATGACAGAAATGTCCACAGATCTTGGGTGCCAAGAGTGGGCACTCCTCCTGGGAGTTAAAGGAAGGTTTCAGGGAGAAGGTGATGCCATAAGTAAGGTGCGAAAAAATTCCAAAAAGAGGCAGCAACATAAACAAAGGCACAGAGACAGGAAACTGTGCGGCTTGTTAAAGCAGCCACCAGGAAGCAATCTAGAATTGATAAGTGGAATGTTACAGAGGAAGAGTCTAATGGAGTACTAGCAGAATGTTCTAGAAGTCCCTTTAAGCCAGGAGAAGGGCTTTAAGCCAGGAGAAGTCCCTTTAAGCCGTACAAAATAGGAATGCATGAAGAGTTTCAAGCAGAGAAATTGTGTGATATTACTTGGTTGCAGTGGAAGATAGACCTTCAAGTGGTCAAACCAGAGGCAGGGAACATTGCCGGGATGTTTCCGGTGGTTGGAAATGGGGAGGGCATGGACCAGGCCAGGCAGTAAGGAGGCACAGGTTTGAGACACAGGGTTAAAGAAAAAATAATCACCATTCAGTGGCTCATTGGAGTAGGAAATAAGTGAGACAGAGTCTCAGATGCTTTTGAAGTGTATAGGCCAAGTCACTGAAGCTCTGGAGAGGGCAGTGGTTTTAGTGGAGATGAAAAGCAGATTTTAGGGGAAGATAATGAACTTGTATTGGGTTGAATGGTGGTCTCCCAAAAGATTATCCAAGTCCTAATTCCTAGAACCTATGAAACTTACCTTATCTGGAAAAAAAGGGCTTTGCAGATATAATTAAGAGTCTTGAGATGAAAGATAATCCTGGATTATCTGGGTGGGTTCTAAATCCAGTGATGGATGCCCTTATGAAAGACACATAGAGGAAGACTTGAGACACACAGAGGAGAAAGCCATGTGAAAATGGAAGCGGAGGTCGGAGTGATACAACCACAAGCCAGGAAAGCCAAGGATTGCTGGCAGCCACCAGAGGCTGGACGGAGAAGGAAGCGTTCTCCCCAGGAGCCTCCTAAGGAAATTCAGCTCCACTGACACCTGGGGCTTAGACATCTGCCCTCCAGAACTGTGGGAGAACAAATTTCTGTTGTCTTAGGCCACCCTGTATGTGGTAATTTGTTCCGGCAGCTGCAGGAAACTAATACAGATTTCTTGTTGGAGACCCATCTTTGTGTATGAGTTCAGCAGACACTTTGGCAGATGTGGATTCCAGAGCCAGAGATAACAGTTAAAACTACGAGGTTAAGGAGGTGGTCCAAAGACAATAAACAGAGAAGGAAGAGAAGTGAACCAAGCACACAGCACAGAGATACACCATGTTTGATGGATGAAATCAGGGAAGAGGCCATGAAGGAGGCAGAGAAAAGTGGTCAGAGAGGTCAGGGGAGAGCCAGGAAAGTGCCAAGTCACAGAGGCCAAGAGAGCAGAGAGGTTTTTTTTTTTTAATTATTGTATTTTAAGTTCTGGGGTACATGTGCAAATCATGGAGGTTTGTTACATAGGTATACATGTTTATTTTATTTATTTATTTTTTGAGAGCAGAGAGTTTTAAGGGGAGAGTGGTCAACAGTCTGAATGTAGGAGAGGAGTCCAAGAAAGGGTCCCAAGTATCCACTGGAGTTGATAAATAGCTGTTTACTGATGGCCCTGGTAAGAGTGGTGTTTGTGGATGATGGGAGTGAAGTCCTAATTTCCAGGGCAAGAGCAGGTCTTTAGAGGTCCTAAGCACTAAGAAGATTACGTTGTCCCCACCGTGTGTATTTCAAAATAAAATCAATGCTAACTTATGGTTGTAATAAAGTCCAACAGAATTCTACTTTTTCCCAAGATATCATCAATTTAAATATGTTTTAATATATGTGTATGTGTATGTGCATACACACATCCATATGTAGGCTCATTATTTTTTCTTCAAAATGCCCTTGTTTAGCATAGTGCTGGTGGCAAGGGCTTGCAGAGTAAAGGGGCCATGGAGAAGTGAGGACAATCAGGGCAACCCAGAAGCTCAAGTGAGGGGAGAGGAGAAGGGAGAGGAAGGTTGGAGGATGAGGGGACATTGTATTGGGGGTAGAAACTCAGTTATGCTCATAGGCTAAGGGGAAAAGCAGATCAAGAGGGTCAGATGGAAAACACTGGTGAGAGAGGAGCAGTGACTATGAAGCCACATCCATGCCACAGGACGTGGGGAGTTGGAGGATCCAGGAGACACTTGGCCTGGATAGCAGGAAGGACCTCTTGGCCTTAGAGTCTGGAGGAAATGGGATCAGATGTGGATACATCTGTAGGTGGGAGGATGCTGGTGGCCTCGGAAGTCTCTGAGAAGGGGCAGACATGCTGGGATTGGGCACTGCTTATTGAAAGGAGTGGGTCCAGGATAGCAACTCACATGTGCACATTTCCTCAGGCCTCTGGGATCTCCCTAGTCCTGCCTCTGTGTCCCTCACCATTTCCTCCCTGCCAGAACCTGCTATCAGCAGCAGCTTAACCACTTGGTTAAACAGGGACAAAGGAGGTGGCTGAGAGGACCACTGGGGTGACAACAGGCCAAACCTTCTCTTCAAAGCCCACTCCATCCTTCCCTGCCCCTGGCCTTTGCTATAGCCCTGGCTCATTGTGCAATCTCATCCAATTCCATATCCCTAGGTCGCCTAGTGAGTTTCTCTCACCAGATCTGTACTTCTACATCATCTCCATGCCTTTCTCCCAACTTGGATCAATTCCACTGTAACCTGAGTGCAATTCTAAAATATGTATTTCCTGGATTTCTGTCTGCTTATATTTATTGAGCTGGGACACATACCTGCACACTAATGCACACACCCAACCCCCCACCTCATCCCCCACACACATATACACACTCTGGGAATCTCTTTGGGCATAATTTTAAACAGTCCTCTCTGTGCTCAAAGATTGTTTTAAGTTCTGTGTTATATTTTTAAAATTTATTGGAATGTTGTGTTCTTTGCTATAATATATTTGTTTTTTATATCATATAAATATATTTTTTATTTTTATTATTTTTATTATTTTTTAAGATGGAGTTTTTCTCTTGTCACCCAGGCTGGAGTGCAATGGCACAATCTTGGCTCACTGCAACCTCTGCCTCTCAAATTCAAGCGATTCTCCCACCTCAGCCTCCTAAGTAGCTGGGATTACAGGCGCCTGCCACTATGCCCGGCTATTTTTTTTTTTTTTTTTTTTTTTTTGTATTTTTAGTAGAGACGGGTTTCACCATGTTGACCAGGCTGGTCTCCAACTCCTGACCTCAGGTGATCCACCTGCCTCAGCCTCCCAAAGTGCTGGGATTACAGGCATGAGCCACCGTGCCCAGCCAATATCACATAAATAAATTTTAAACCACTTATTAGCAAATAAACTTGACCTTCCAGGAAGATGCCCATATTTGTTATGTGGCTCCTCATACCCCTTGGGACACTGCTGAGCACTTCCAGAGGAACTTGTACCTTGTTTGAGAAACATAGATCTAAAAATTAATGCTTTGGTATTTGCAAGCCCACCAGTGTACAATCAACAATATAGGTGATGTGTTCATGTTTGATTTACGTGTTGTTTGATTGCATTTGACAGATAGAATGTTGGCAGTTGTAGGGATCATAAGCATGGTTTGTCCATCTGGGGTCCAGAGTGGGTAAGCAGCTGGCCCAAGGTCCCAGAGCAAGTTAGTGGAAGAGTTAGGGCTTGTACCCAGTTTCCTGACTGCCAGTCAAAACCCTCCCATTCTGCTTTATCTTTTTTTCTTGGTGTTTTTAAAGATTCCATCTAGTTCCAAAAGTATAAAATTCTAAGTAGGGGTATAGAAATTAATCCCCGTGTACTCTGAGATGTCCTCTCTTCTTCACTTACCCCTTCTTACCCTTCACTTCTTATCTTTATCCATAGGCTTCAAGCAGCTTTACTTCCCCTCTGCAAGACTGCAGTTAGGTCCTAGACAAATTGAATTAATCCAATAGCCCGAATAAATCTAATCACTTCCTTATATGTGATTATTTGGTGGGATTTACTCTACTAATTCAAATACCACCTTCAGTAAGACATACTCATCTTTAGGCCCGCAGTGCTCCCCATGACCTATCGGAACCTCCCCTGTCCTTCACCTGCTGCTCTCGTATTCAGGAGTTCTGGTTGGCATATTTTGTGTTACTAGGGGATAGGTCAGGCCCTATTTGGCTCTTGTTCCGTGATTTGAAGACTGAACAAGTATGGAGTTGCTAGTAAGTACTCACCAGGAAAGCAAGACAGGGAATGCTTGGGGGCTGTGGGTGGCCCTGGGAGAGGCTTTTAACAGCCTGGTTCAGGGGCCCTGTAAGTGAAGGCTAGCCCATCCACTTCCTCCTCACTGCTGGCTCCTTGTTCTCTCACACGATGTACAGTCACCGAGCTCTTCCTTCACACTCTCCAGCTCCCCATAGCTATCTATCACAATTTTTTCCTGGTGTGGACTGAATGTTTGTGTCCTCTCAAAATTCATAGGTTGACATCCTCACCACCAAGACAATGGCATGAAGAAGTGTGGCCTTTGGAAGGTGACTGGTCATGAGGGCTCAGCTTTCATGTATGGGGTTAGTGCTGTTATAAAAGAGACCCCAGAGAACTCCCTCAGCCCTTCCGCCATGTGAAGACACAGTGAGAAGACAGCTGGCTATGGTCAAGGAGGGGGGCCCTCACCAGACGCCAGATCTGCTGGCACCTTCATGTTGGACTTCCCAGCCTCCAGGACTCTGAGAATAAATGCCTGGGTTTTTTAAAGCCACCCAGTCTCTGGTATTTTTGTTATAGTAGCCCAAATGGACTTAGATACCTCCTGAGTGGGCCTCCTACTCTTGGACCCTTTTCCTCCAATCTACTCACTACACAACTGCCAGAGTATCTTCTTTAAACTACATTTTTATCTTCTTGGTCCCCTTCTGCCTCCTGCTTAACCCATGAAGTCCAAGTGCTTCCATTTTACCTCTACAGTCTTTGAGTAACCATTCTCACCTCTAACAACCTCATTTCTTGCTAGTCCTCCAGATGAACATCTCTATGAATAAAATAAATGCCTCTCATCATAGACCAGTAGGCCAGACATTCATGAGGTTAGAAAAGGTATGCACCTAGAGAAATGCAAATGGTTGGTTGGGAAGATTAGAAGATGTGATCAGTAGGAGCTAATAAGGGTTCATGGAAAATACATTCATTATATTAATACCACTTCCTGGATTCACTGTTGTCTTTGATAGGGGTTATCAAACTGTTAGATCAGGGGATTGATATAGACATGGCATATCTATATTTTAGCAAAGCCAATTTTTTTCTTAATAATATTTTGAATAAGATGGATGAAGTTGTGTGAACCGGCTATAATGTGTTCCCACTAATGTGATATGGGACTGTATTAGCCAGGGTAAATGTTAAGCTGCAATAACAAAGAGACCCCAAAATTACATTGGAGTAAGTAAAAGACACATAACAGTCTGGTGGCCCTGGCTGACAGAGAAGCTCTGTTCTATGAGATCAATCGAGGATCTAGGTTTCTTCCACTTTGTACTGTCTCCATCTGCAAATCCAATTTAAGTTGCAGCCACAACCACATTCCAGCTAGCAGGAAAGAGAAAAGAGAATATGAAAAGTTAGTATAGAAAGTCAGCATGGGCCAGGCACAGTGACTCACATATGTAATCCCAGCATTTTGGGAAGCTGAGGCCGGCAGATCACTTGAGGTCAGGAGTTCAAGACCAGCCTGGTCAACATGGTGAAACCCCATCTCTACTAAAAAAAAATACCAAAATTGGCCAGGTGCGGTGGCTCATGTCTGTAATCCCAGCACTTTGGGAGGCCAAGGTGGATGGATCACGAGGTCAGGAGATCGAGACCATCCTGGCTAACACAGTAAAACCCTGTCTCTACTAAAAATACAAAAAATTAGCCAGGCGTGGTGGCACACACCTGTAGTCTCAGCTACTCAGGAGGCTGAGGCAAGAGAATCTCTTGAACCCAAGAGGCAGAGGTTGCAGTGAGCCAAGATCATGCCACTGCACTCCAGCCTGGGCGTCAGACTGAGACTCTATCTCAAAAAAAAAAAAAAAAAAAAATTAGCAGGGCGTGGTGGTGCATGCCTATAACCCCAGCTACTCAAAAGGCTGAGGTAAGATAATCGCTTGAACCCTGGAGGCATAGGTTGTAGTGAGCAGAGATCACACCACTGCACTCCAGCCTGGGCAACAGAGCAAAACTCTATCTCAAAAATTAAAAAAAATTAAAAACAACAAAAAAAAGAAAGCCTGTAGGAAGCAAATTGGAGTATCACTCCTACTCATATCCCAAATTCTAGTCTTATGGCCCACTCCTGTATGCAAGGGAAGCAGGGAAATGTAGATTCTGTATGGGTACTCTGTGCTTAGCCGAAACTCAGTGGGGATCAAGGGACCCTTTGCTCAAAGGAAGAAGGAGAGAGGATAATATATTGGGAACAGTAGCAGCTCTGCCACATTGACCTTTGGCCAGCTATTTCTCCTCTTTAGCCCTCAAGCTCCCACCTATTGCAAAAGAATAGAAATATTTACCTGCCCTATCTCACAGAGCTTATTGGAGGATAAAATTAAATTAAATACATCAGTGTTTTGAATTTTTTAGGATTTTTTAATGTGCTGTGCTAGAATGCAAAATGCTACAACCACTCTTTAAAAACCTTGTCAGTTTCTTATAAAGTTAAACAAACACCTACCACGTGACCCAGCAATTCCACTCCTAGGTATTTGCCCAAAAAAGTAAAAAATTATGATCACACAAAAACCTGTAGACAAATGTTAATAGTGGTTTATTCATGGAAACAACCCAAATGGATAAAGAAAGTATAGTACATCCCTAGAATGAAATATTACTCAGCAATAAAAAGGAATGAATTCCTGGATATATACATTAACCTGGATGAACCTCAATGCATTATGCTAAGTGAAAAAAGCCAGACTCAAAAGGCTTCCTGCTGTATGATTCAATTTATATGACATTCTGAAAAAAGTAAAACTATAAAGGCAGAAAACAAATCAGTGATTGCCCCTGTATTGGTGCTTGCACAACTGGGTTTCTGTCAAAACTCTGAAAAGGGCAAACTTCATGCAAGAATTTATGCCTTAATAAACTCAACCATAAAAGAAAAGGTGCCATGCTAATGCAAGCTGTTAATGAATTATCATCTACCTAACAGCTGAAAAAAATGAATTACCCTCACATCTGAATGAGATAATATAGTTCATAACTGTCACCTATGTATTACCTCAATTGAACCCCACAGCAGCCCTATGAGATAACAAGAAGAACCTCTTTCTCCTCTTACCAGATGAAGCTCAGTGTTCTTAAATTATTTCCCAATATCATACAACTAGGGAGTGACACAGCTGCAATTTTAACCAGGTTTTCTGATTTCTACTCTTTTCTCTTTTAATGCCATTATGCCATCTAGGAGTTTTGAATAATGTCAGACAAAAAAAAAATTTAGTGATTTGGGGCGAGAAGCAATACAAGACCAGTGGATCTTTTATAACTCCAAATCCAGCTTTCTCTAGCGCCCCAGGAAGAATCCTCTGAAGGCTTTCTCTTCTAAAATTGAGACTACCCTCTTTTCCCTAGGGATTAAATGTGACTCATGCAGCAGGTGGGGGCCTCTCTGCCTGTGAGAAAACAACACAAGAGACTCAATGGGGTCCAGAAATTGGCCTCCTTGCAACTCACCAATAGCACCCTTCCCATAGGCCATGGTGGTGGTGGACCCAGTCACTAGAGTCCTGGGGTCAGAATACACAGCAAAAAAAGAAAGTAGGATGATGAGACCCTCCTAACCAAGGAGGACTGTGGTGGGAAGTAGGTGTAGAGATGGAGACTGAGCATTAAATGCTTTTTTGTCCTGATCTGTGGATTAGAAAGATTGCCCAGTCCTGACCAGCTCATGTCAGTCTCTTGCCACAGGATAAGAGTCATTAATATCTGTACCGCTTGTTACAATGAATGAAGTGTTCTTACCTGTGTTAGGTGGTTTGATCCTCACTTCAACCTAGAGAAACTGATATTCCTACCATCTACATTTGCAAGTGAGAAAATAAAGGCCCAGAGAGGAAAGTTATTTTGCCAAGGACATCTAGCTAAAAATTGGTGAAGCAGGACTTGAATCTGTCTTCTGCATCCAAAATCCATATTCTTCTTCTTTTTAAAATCCACAATTTTTTCCCTTACATCACTCTGCCCTTTTTGTTTTTTTTGTTTTTTTTTAGATCCCAGCAGATGCAGCCCCTGAACTCACCAAGTACAGGGACAGGGGGATGCATCACAACCAATATTATGTTGTCACGATGTGAAATTGAATAGTTAGAGATGTGCTCCCACACAGTTTCTCACTGGCAGTTGTTTTTAATAATGCATTTGTCATTCATGAGTCCTTTAACCCAGGGGTCCTCAACCCACCTCCCCCAGGTCCGGGGAGGTGAGCCGCAGGTAAGCGAGCATTAACTCCTGATTAGATTCTCATAGGAGTGCAAACCCTGTTGTGAACTCTGCATGTGAGGGATCTAGGTTGTATGCTCCTTATAGAATCTAATACCTGATGCTCTGAGTTGGAACATCAAAATCATCACCCATGCCCCATCCATGGAAAAATTGTCTTCCACAAAATGGGTCCCTGTTGCCAAAAAGGTTGGTGACTGCTGCTTTAACCAAAGTATACTGATTTATTTAAATCCATTTATAGCTTGTAAGCCAAAAATAAAATTCTAAGCCCCCAACCAACTGAATGGACCCCTGTCTTGGCTAAGGGGATTCCAAAGAAACCTGAGAAACTAGTTTAGACCATGATGGGAAGGGAGTGTCAGACATGCCTCATTGAACTCTCCTCCCTTTGGAGTTCAGGCACAACTGACCAGCAGTAACATTAAAAGACAGATCTTAAGACTGACAACACAGACTCTTTGTAGCAATAAGATACCAAATTCCAACCTGACTCTAGTGTAGCATCACATGACAGATAGCAGGCCTTGAAAGAAATCAAAATATTGTATCCCAAAATACATTTCTTTGACATTACTTTGAAATGGTCCTGCAAAGCTGTCTTTTGTGGAAGAAATTCACATTCTGTAGAGAATCCCCTTCCCTTTCCAGGTCTTTTTCTGATCTTGAAGAGATTAGCTGAGAGTCTAGCACCTCTTAAAGGTCTGAATAGGAAACATGGCCATCTATTGCCTGTAAGAGTGGCCACCTATGAAACTTCCTCTATGTACTAAGAACCTCAGTCTCCACAACTTTTTTCTATTGATTACAGGCCTTTAGGTAGTAACTCTTACAACCAATTGCCAATCAGAAAATCTTTGAATCCACCTATGGCCTGGAAAGCCCCCTCATCCACTGCTTAGAGATGTCCTGCCTTTCTGGACCCAACAAATGCTTACCTCACATGTATTGATTGATGTCTTGTGTCTCCCTAAAACATACACAATCAAGCTGTAACCCAACCACCTTGGGAACATGCTCTCAGGAGCTCTTGGGGCTGTGCCACAGGTCATAATCCTTAACCTTGACAAAATCAGCTTCTAAATTGATTGAAACCTGTCTCATATACTTTATAGTTTACAACTTTATAGAGGAAGTAAACTTTGAACATTACCCTGCCCTTTACAAAATAATATTTCTTTATTTCTTTTCAACTGACCTTTTACAACTTGTAATCATTGTTCCTAATCCTACTCTTTCAAGTTATGTGAATGAATCATTCTAGCTGTGCCTTTCATGGTTTCACATGCTCTGCTCTATCACAGTGCTCAGTCTATTGTGGGTCTGCCTTGATCCTTGTCCATAGAGGGAAATTGCTAGGGGGACCCCATTTCAACATGGTGCCCAGTGCGTGAACCTCAGTGGTGCCTTCAGACCCAGGTCTTTATGCACTAGGGAAGGGAAGACTCTCAGGATTTTGCAGAGCAAAATAGAATGATATTTTCCTTTAATTAAGGATTTTGCTTTCTTGGAGAAGGGCTGTAAACTGCAACAACTACTTTATTCTTCAAAACCTGCCTCCTGCCACAGCACATTGCTTTTGTGTTCACAGTTTTCCAACTCACATCACCCCAAATAACCCTGTTCCGTTTACCCTCCTGAAGGCTGGGCCGCCCCCCACCCCCCAGCCACACTTCAGCTCCTCTAAGTGCGGGAGCTTCTGCACTGCCTAATTACCTGCCCTGTGGAAGCCAGGAGGAGACTTCAGTCCCAGCTGGAGCCCAGCTGCTAGAGAGATGGAATATTAAGACATTTTCCTTTCTTCAGAATCCTTGTTAATTCTTCTTGGTGGTGATTAGCCAGTTATTTTTAGCTCCATCTAAGCTCCCTGGTTAGTATTCAGGGCTGGTTTAGACAGCTCTGAGACACACTCACCACGTTAATGCTCTGATTCCATTCGGTCCCATTGAAGTGAATAAAATTAACTTGCAGGGCAGGCCCATCCCCCAGCCTCCCCAGGTGCTCCTCTCCTGCCTCTCCTTGAGGTGCTGGCTTCTGTCCAAAGGGTCTACAGTTCTGGGTCCAGGGACAAAGTCTTACAGGAGGGATCTGGGAAACGCGCAATTTTGAAACCATATGAAGTGATGGAAATAACACCGCAATGAGAGTGAAGAAATCAAGGTTTTAGTCTGAACTTTGTCACTAGCTATGTATGTAACACTAGGCAAGTTACCTTCCTTTTGTGAGCCATCGTGAAATGGTGCGGCTGGACCAGTTGGCCCCTAAGTCCTTCCCAGGACTAAGATGCTATTGAGTCACCAAGCCTAAAATAGGAGCTGAGCATGAAGAAGCCTGAGCCTGGAGGAGAGTGTCTTGACAGCAAAATGCAGGTGCCTTGTTCTTCTTTCAATTCACCTAGCTTCCCTTTTCCAAAGCGATTCTCCTGCCTCAGCCTCCCAAGTAGCTGTGAAAACAGATGTGTGCCACCATGCCCAGCTAATTTTTTTAATTTTAATTTTTAGTATAGACAAGGTCTCACTATGTAACCCAGGCTGGTCTGGAACCCCTGAGCTCAAGTGATCCTCTCGTCTCAGCCTCCCAAAGTATACTGTAATGTTTTGATAACAGACCACACATTCTGCCCTGGCATTCCTTTTGATTAGAGGCCCATGACAGATCCCTCTGCATCCCCAGCTGTCCACATACCTTTTCATTTTCCCCATTTGGTTTTCAAGCTCGTGGATTGTGATATTTGCACAATTTGTGTCAAAGCCACAGCAACTATGGACCCCATCCATAAAGATTCCTTTATCACTTAGACCTATCCTGGGCTTCCTTTCAGGTAAAGCCCAGGCCCTTCCTCCACTGTCATCTGCTCCATGTTGCTGTTGAAAGCTGGGCTTGCCAGAACCCCTTGGTCCCTGTCCTAGCCTTCCTTGAGGGTACAGTTCCCATTGGGCTGGCCTCTAGCCCCTCCACACCTAAGTCACAAGAGTGATGGTCATTTCTGAAATAAATAGAACAGGCATGAAGACAGTGGAGTCCAGCTAACCTGTGGCTGAGAGACATAATGAAGTAATTGTGTGCTCACTTTTAAAAGGTTCCCAAGGCTTCTACCAGGGCTGCAGGTTGATTGACCAGTAATCCCTTAGGGTGCAGTTAAGATAACTGTGTCTGGGACAAAGACTTCCAAGTAGAACAGGCCAGCCGACTGCTAGGCTGGGTTGGATGGGACCAGTCCTCTCCGGCTGGGATCCTGGGGAGCCTTTCCCTGCCTTATCTCCTGGTTTACCACTCTGTACCAAGGACTCGTATCTGAGTGACCCCACCCAGCTGTGCCAGAGGGAGAGTTCCCTAACTGCTGCTGTTTGGACAAAAATCAGGCAAAACCAAGCCCAATGCATCAATTTTATGCCCGTCACTGCAACCAAGTCACATTTGAAGGGACCCCAGCTGGCTGGCACCTGCCCCTCCCTCCCTCTGAGTTTTAGAGTTGAGGAAACTCTCATAAACCTTCTAATGCTGGGACTACACATTTTATTGTAATCATAAATAGAACATAATACCACAACAGGTGCACTGGGACACTTGCTTAAATAATAAATGCAGTCAGCTTTGTTGCCTATTCACCCAGCCCTTCAGGCGCCTGAACAGCTGTGGGCTAGGGGTGGTGGAAGCTTCTGCCCAGGGTTGTATTGCTCAGGGAGAATCAGAGAGAAAATGTCCTTACCTTGAACTCAGGTTGTACCGTGTGAATGCTGACATACACCGCAGTTCTTCCACGCCTATGTGGTGTGGGGCCCCGTTCAAATACCAGCTGTGTGTCGTGGAAAGACCATTTAACCATACTGAGTCTGTTTTCTCACTTGTGAAACTAAGATGCTAGAATTTATGGTAATTCTGATGAGTAAATGAGTCAGGGAGTGTGGTTCTGGGGCCTGTGTTCCCTCTGTCAAAATCCACTCACTCCCTGGGGCTGTGATCAAGAAGTCTGCCCCTGAAGCTTGTCCTTGGTTAGAGAAGCCCCCTAAGGGTTAAAAGACAATTATGGACCACTTCAACCCACTAGGATAGTGCTTATTTAAAAAAAAAAAAAAGAAAGAAAGAAAGAAAAAAAAGAAAAACCTAGAAAATAACAAGTGTCAGTGAGGATGTGGAGAAATTGGAAACCTTGTGCACTGTTGATGGGAACGTATGATGGTGCAACCTTTGTGGAAGTTCCTCAAAAAATTAAAAATAAAGCTACCATATGATCCAGCAATTCCACTTCTGGGTATTTACACAAAAGTAAAAGCAGAAACTCAAGGAGATATTTGTATGTCCATGTTCATAGGCAGCGCTATTCACAGTAGCTACAACATGGAAGCAACCCAGGGGCCCGTTAATGGATGAATGGATGAAAAAAATGTGGAATGTAGTTCAGCCTTAAAAAGGGAGGAAATTTTGACATATGCTACAACATGGATGAACTTTGAGGACATTACAATACACTAAGTGAAATAAAATAGGCACGAAAGAACAAGTACTGTACTCATACGGGACTGGACACACTCATTCAAAGTAACTACAGTGCTCAAAGTCACAGAGACAGAAAGTAGAATGGTGGTTGTGGGGGGTTAGGGGGAGGAGGGAGGAGGAGTTGCTGTTTAATGGGTACAGAGTTTTAGTTTTGCAAAATGAAAAGAGTTGTAGAGATGGTGTGCACCATGATGTCAATGTGCTTAACATAAGTGAACTATGGTTAAAATGGTAAATTTAAGGATATGTGTATTTTACCACAATAAGAGAGAAAGAGAATTGTAGAGCATAATGGAAGTGACAGTTGAAGGGGTCTTCAACCAGTGCAGGCACTTTCATTTGTTTTATTTCCTCTACAGGTGTAGAAAATAATAATACTATAGTAAATGCTATTGAGCATTAACCTGGCTTTGCCCATATCATCACCTCCAATTTTTATAGCAATCCAGTTAAGTAGGTAGCATCATCCCCAGTTAACATAAGGAAACTATGGTTCAGGGGTTGGGTAAGAATGGAATGAGTTATGGCATTAGCCAGCTACTTCCTGGTACACGGCTTCAGTGGTCATGATGGTGTGTACTAGGCTCTGGGGGCATACACGTACTTGAAGCTTCTCTGTGGTCTCTGGAAACTCTTGGTCATATTGAGAAGACATACACAGTGAGAAAGGCTCAAACTGGAGCCTTGAGGACACAGGAAGGCAGAATCACTGAGACTTGGGAGTTCATAAAAAGAAGCAAGCACTGAATTGGCTGAAAAAGGGGAAGTGTTGAAGGGCCTAAATTCTGGGGGACAGAAGGTAAACAGTAGATTTAGACGGAAAATATCATTTATTAGCAGGAAAAAAGTGAAGTGCCATTACAAACAAGATTTCCTAATGTGGGTATGTGGGTAAAAGGTCATCAGGCTGGGAAAGCCAATGTAGGGATTGCAATTGGAAGCACATTCAAGTCCAGGTAATAATAGCTAATACTTACTGAGCCCGGCTTGTGTGGCAGGTACTGTTCCAAACTCTTTACATACATAATGCATTCAATCCTCACAACAACCCAATGAGGTAAATCTTATTCATTGCACTCATTGTATAGATGAGGAAACAGACTCAGAGAAGTGAAGCGATTTAGTCCAACATTGCAGAGCCAGAGAGTAGCAGAGCCAGGATGCAAATTCAGAATGTGGACTCCAGAGCCCTAACACCCAACTCTGACTCTGTGGGGTGATCGCAAACATGAGTCTTTATTATTTAACCAAAACTTTTTGTGCTTGGTCATACACATGATGAGCAACCTTGTTTGGTCAGAAATTAATATTTTGAGAATAGTTGCTGATATTTGTGTTTTGTGCATAACACGTATCACAGATGCTTACAAAAAGCTGGTAGACAAATATGAGGAGCTGTAAAGGTGGGAGGGCTTCTCTATGTTCCTGCTCAGAGCCGGTAACCATGGCAACAGTAAATTATAACTTCACTGCTGCAGACCCACACAGCTAGCAGAGATTACAGTAGATGGTCACTGAGATCATCAAGGACCTAAGTTGGTCAGGATGTGGTCGATTTAAGTGACAGAAACCTAACTCAAACTAGCTTAAGCAAGAGGACAAAAATCTGGCTTATCAAACACATTTCAGGAACAGCCTGGAGTGGAACCAGCTTAGAAACACACACTGTCAACAGAGACTTCATAGACATCGGTCCTCAAGACCCCACCCTAACTTTAGGTCACACTTTCTTTAAATTTCCCCAAAGACCATTTATATGAGAATTATTTAGAGAAGTGGGGCAGAGGAGTGCATTAAGAATGTAAATTTCTGGAGGGGATTCTTGATCTACTAAATCAGATTCCCCGAGCTTGTGGCCCAGGAATCTGAATGTTAAACATTCTTCCCAGGTAACTTTTGCAAGTCTCAATGTGAGAACCACTGCCTAGGTTATAACAGCAACAAGGCATATCATGTGATCTGTTCCTTTGTCACACTGTCGCAAGGAACCATGTCCCTTTCCTAATATCTCAAGTATTTACCCAATAGTGTGATTACCTGATTAAAGCCATTTTTCCCCACCTGACTGTAGGGTTCATGAGAGCAGAAACTACATTTGTTGGTAAAATGCTCTCCATTGCATCCCCATTGCCTAACTCAGTGTCTGGCATATAGTGAGTGCTCAATAAATATTTATTAAATGAATGAATGAATGAATGGATGTACTTTAGTCCACAGAGTTGCTCTCACATTCTTTTCTCACTTAACCCACACAACAAGCCACAATGAAGTAAGTAGGCTAGACATTATTATTACCATTTTTCAAGCAAAAAACCTGAAACCCAGAGAGAGACTCCCCAAGTCAGGTACTAAGTGGTCTTTCAATTCTCTTTTTATGTCTTCCAATATGATCCTTCAAACAGGGTGGCAAAATAGCCGGCCATTAAGGGTGTCCCCAGAAAAGGAGATAGGGCACGTGAGATCTGATGCCTGTCCCCAGCTGAGCTGTAGGCCTCCTTCCTGGACACACCTTTCTATTTTATTTCTTATCTCTTCCTAGTCCAGCGCCACAGCTGTTCCGTATGAACCTCCTTCCTTCTCTCTAGGGGTCAAGTGAGGAAATCGAAGGGAGAGTGGGAAAAAGAAGAGTTGAGTTACTCAGAGATTTGCAAATAAAGTTCTGATCTGCAGAGAACAGGACAAAGAATCGTACATTACATAAAATCTCCCAAATCCAGTCTGCTGTCTATGTACCCTGAGATCAGAACACCGACAAACACACAACCAAAAGTGGAGGGGAAGCCAATGTTTCAGCATGATGACGGCTATCAAATAGCCATAATCATCTGCAAAGATGCAATGTAACTTTGAGGTGTTTTGTCAAATATTGATAAGCATTTCCTGAGCACTGTCATGCTCCTGACAGTCCACTGGGCACAAGGGAGGGAAGACACAAAAGACATGAGACACAGACTCTTGCCTGAAGGAGCACATAGCAGCCTTTCTGTTGGAAAGAATGCGATGTTACAACACAATTAAGGGAGGAATCAAAGTATGTAGTTAACTACATGTTGATTTTAATGCTGTGGGAGGTCAAGATTGAGCTGTTTGGGCTGGAGGGCAAAGAAAGTGGTCATGGAAAATGTGACTAGGTCTAGAGAGACCGTTATAATTTTAAAAGGCGGTGGAGAGGGGGAGGATTCCTGAGAAGGCGGGACCGAGCATGGCTGAGAGCATGGCTGACAATGGACCAGAGAAGAGGCTCCGGCAGGAGGAGATGGTGAGGTGCTAGCGTCCCCGTGCCCTCAGGCCAGACTGCCTCATTCTGCTCCTGGCCCCACTGCCTGCTGCTTGTGCTTCCCTTCCCTCTCCACAAGAATGGGGTGGTCATGATGATTATAAT
The DNA here is from genome assembly GCF_029281585.2 of Gorilla gorilla gorilla. Classification (NCBI taxonomy): domain Eukaryota; kingdom Metazoa; phylum Chordata; class Mammalia; order Primates; family Hominidae; genus Gorilla; species Gorilla gorilla. Next base: position 120,660,358 of record NC_073224.2, read on the forward strand.
AATAAATACTCTAAAAAATATAGGTTAATATAGGGAAAGACCTTTTAACAAGTACCTGGTTTTATTAAATTGTGACTGTTATCATTCAACTACATTCCTTGAGCTTCTATTGTGTGGCAGGCAGCTACTATGTTAGGGGGTGAAAGAGAAGAGCCTTCCTCTCAAAGATCTCCAGGAAGATGAGGGAGGAAGCCAAGCAATACAATTACATTGCAATTGCATGTGATAAGTATACCACAGAGGAGGATACAGGGTACTCTGAGACTCAAGGCTGGGTCACCTCTGAGCCCACCTGGAAGCATCCCAGGAAGACGTCTCAGAGGAGGTGATGGCTATGGAACCCAAAGTGCAAAGAAGTTTCTCAAATGAAGAGGAGAAAGAAAGGGCAATGGAGATCGAGGAACTACCTAGTGCTTGAAGTACCAAATGTCACGGACTGTTGAGAGAAGGGGTTTTTATGTGGGGAGAATTGAGACTAGAGAATGAGGTTGGTGTCTGGTGGGGGCCTTGGGTGTCAGGCTAAGGAGGTAGGACTTGGTAGGCCATGGAGAGTAATTACAGGCTCATGAAGGGGAGTGAAGGGGCATGTGGAGATTGCATCTGAGGTAAGATTCCCTCCCTCCCCGGGCCTGGCTCCTCATCTGTAAGGTGAAGGAGGCTGGAAGAGCCAGAGCATACTCCACACTCTGAGAACTGATGAGCACTCAGACTTGTGTAGCGGATTCACAGTTCCCTCCACTTCCCCAGTCCTCCACCCTGCCTGCATATTTGTATAATCACTAGACCACAGCACCGCAGAGAGGTCCAGGTTAATAGATATACCTGAAACACTGTTAAATCATTTATTCAACTCAATTCATATGCCAGCACTGGTGAATAAGGCAGTCATGCTATCTGCCCTCCCAGAGTTTATAATCTACCTCACTGTGCACAGGCAGCGGGGAGATGAGGTCCCAATTGAGAAGCCTAGACTCCTGAAAAGAGGACAGGAAGGAACCTGTGTAGGCCAGTCTGGCTGCCTCTGTCTTGCAGCCCAGGGAAAGACAGCACCCATCTCTTCTGGCAGAATGGAAGCTGTGTGTGTCCGTGTGCATGCTAGGGCTGGTTGGGGTGGGGCTTGGGGAACCACACTGTCTTTCATCCTCCCTCACACCCACATGTTGTGGAAGTCTGTCTCCCCTAACAGCCTTCCCGTAAAGAGAAATTTTCAAACTTGAAATGGGAGCAGGCAGGGACTGGAAGCTGTGAGGAAAGCATGGGTGGGATGGACCAGGAACCCTAGAACAGTCCCAGTCTCCCAAAAGACGAGCAGACTAGCAGTGGAGGCTTAGGTAAATATAAACCCTCTTGTTCCTGGGCTAAACAAATCCCACTCCACAAAAGCTTCAAAACCAGCTCTCTGGGCATTGTCCCATGGAAAACAATGCTTTCTTTGTTAAATCTTTTAATCTGGCTGTCTCTTATCTTGCCATTCCCCCAAGTTCCCACAGACTCCCAGGGAGCCCTCTCTCTGTTCCGATGCAGATTTATCCAACTGGAACCAGCTTAGGTCCAGGAACAATTGGAAATTCATAGGCTGGAGTGGTTGCTGTCATTTGCCCAAAGAGCAAGTCTTAACATGGGTAGAGCCTGGTGGCAGAACTAGGTCCAGGGTCTAGGTCAACAGAAACTCCCCACAGGCTGTTCCTGGGGGCTGCTGTTGGAGACACCCAGGCCTACCTCTCAGTTGCCCCTAGGTCCTGGCCTGTCAGATCCTAGATCCTTGCTTTCCTAACCTTATGACCAACCCGGGATGTCTCCAGGGGCAATCGTTGCTGGTCCCAGGCTGACATCCTAGTTGGCGCCCTTGTCCTCCTCCCTCTGCTGCCAAGAGCCCTGCACGTGAATCCTAGCTTCAGTATCACCAGGGGAGGATGTGGGGCTGTATAGACCTAAAGGTAGAACCTGAGGCAAAATTAATGGAGAGTTTATTTGGGGCGAGGCATAGTGTCTCACGCCTGTAATCCCAGGCTTTGGGAGGTCGAGTGTGGGCGGATCACTTGAGGTCAGGAGTTTGAGACCAGCCTGGTCAACATGGTGAAACCCCGTCTCTACTAAAAATACAAAAATCAACTGGGTGTGGTGGCACACACCTCTAGTCCAGCTACTCAGGAGGCTGAGGTTAGTGGATTGTTTGAGCCCAGGAGTTTGAGGCTGTAGTGAGCTATGATTGTGCCACTGCACTTCAGCCTGGGCGACAGAGCGAGACTCCGTCTCAAAAAAAAAACATTTATTTGGGCCAAGGTTGAGGCCTCCAGCCCGGGACACACTTTCGAGTTGCCTTGGGGAGTGCTCTGGAGAACAAAAGAGAGGCTCCAGTGTTTAAAGAGAAAAAGGACAAATCAGGAGGGGGAGATTACAAATGTTGTTGTTCATCAGGAATTCTCATTGGTTTGCAGAAATAACATTGGTTCGTGATTATCTATACCTTGTGAACTACGGTATGTATGGCATGTTATGGCCACTTGCCTTCAGTTAGTCTAGCACTTGCATAGCAAGTGGCTTCACGACAATTATTTCACTCAAGGGGGGAGTGACCTGACAGCCCTTTCATTCCAGTGCCTCTCTGGGCCTGATAAAGGGGTTCGTATTCCTCAGATAAAAATGTTCTTTTCTTTTTTTTCCCACAGCTATATGAAAAGTAGAAATAATATCTACCACATTTTTTTCTTGGAGAAATAAACAAAAAGAAAAGAAAGAAAACACTTACCACACAGAATTATCATGAGATTTAAAGTAGATAATATATATAAAGTGCATATACCTGCTGGTAACTGTTGGACTCATTCCTCTTCCAGGTAGTCAGATACTCAAATACTTAACAAACATTTTCCGAGTATCTGCTATATACGCCCAGTGCTGTGTTAAGCAACACGGCAAGCTCAACAGAGGTATGTTCTACGTGGTTTTTATTCCCAATTAACCAAGTAATCAGAAAATGGGTATTACAGACTTCTGGTATACCTGGCATTAAGCTAGAAACAGTGACAAATTAAAACATGCATGAAGCATGACAAGGTTCCCTCCCATGGATTCACTCTGCGGAGATTAAACAAACACACAGAAAAAGTGAAATAACAATATAAGAACAACTAACAATGCTGAAAGCACAAATACAAGAACCGTGCGATGCACACAGTCCTCTGCTAAATGGAAAGGCTTGTCTAGCAGAATACAGGAGACCCCAGGCTAGAAATTTGGACATCAAGAGGCCATATGGGAGCCTGGAGGCTGAGGGTGGGAGTGGGGATTGCTTGAGCCCAGGAGTTCCAGCCCAGCCTGGCAACATAGCAAGACCGTGTCTCTACAAAAAAATTTTTTTTTAATTAGCTGGGTGTGGTGGTATGTGCCTGTCATCCCAGCTACACAGGAGGCTTAGGTGGGAGGACATTCAGCCCAGTGGTTTGAGGCTGCAGCAAGCTATGATGGTGCCACTGCACTCCAACCCAGGCAACAGCAAGACTCTGTCTCTAAATAACTAAAATTAATTAAATAAATAAAAATAAATGAGAATGGTGAGTATTTAAAAAAAAACATGAGAGAGGCCATATGGAGGGAACAGAAAGCAGGGGGAGTGGGAATTCACAACTATGCTACTGGGGTTTTTGTGGTGATGATGGTAGTAATCCTGCTTATTCTAGTTTTGGTCAAGAGAAGAGGCTAAAACATGTAGCTTGGATCACACTGTAGAAAAGGTGGAACAATGTAGTAGATCAAAGGGCCGTGGGGTCGACCAACTGGATGGGACAACCTACTCCAACCTGCTACCTGGAGCAAGTCACTGAATTTCTCTAAGTCTCATTTGCTGTTTCTACCTCCCAAGGTTGTTGTAAAGATTAAATAAGACAGTTCATATATCTCAGTAAGCCAGTATATCTGGTGCTTAGGTATCAATATATGAGCTTTTATTATTATTATTATTATTAATAAAATAAAGGAAAGTCATAGTCTCCTTTTTTGCTCTTTATGTTGGGCGTGCAACCAATCCTAAACCTTGCAAGTCTTTTTTGCTGAGAAAGACGGGGCTACTGCTACAGTTGTGAATTATGCTTTTAGAATTAGTTTTCCTGTTTTATTTGCTAATTTATTTGGTCTGGAAACACACAATTTCAACCATTCAAGGGAGAAAAGCCCTCAGTGTTTCATTTATCGCAAACCCAAAGTCTGCTGTCCACCGTAAGAGACAACCTTGTCCAACTGGCCTTATTTTGTTGTTTTTGTTGTTCTGTTTTGTTTTGTTTTGTTTTGGGCTTTTAGCAGCCTGAAGCCATGGTTTTTAGTTTCTGTCTCTAGTAATAAGCAGAAAAGAGGGATGAGGAAGGAGCTTTACTGGTCCAACCAGAAACAGAAACTAAGAACCCATGACTGTATTCTCGCCCTTGGACACCCTAAAGCTTCCGGGTAGATAGGCACTGCACCCTGGGACTGCAGGATGGTCTGGAGCCAGGTGTGGCTGCCTTCTCAGCCCAGTTAGTCTCAGCCTGGGACCCCCTGGCTCTGGGCATGTAGATTTTGGTCTTTCTATTGTTTTCTCCTGGCAAGACAGCAAATCAGAGGGGCTCAAACAACTCAAGGCAGTTTTCTATTGCCCATAATAGGTGGGAATGGGATTAGCAAGAATACGTAAAATCCACACTCTACCTGCTTCTTAAACAAATCCTTTAGTGTAATCACCCACAGGCTCTGACATTGATTGATCTTATGTCCTCTGCCTAATCCTCCTCTGGTGGGTGTATTAATGATGAGAGCCTAAAGGCAGCTGGCAAAGAGAAGGCTAGAGACAGAGTGAAGAAGGGGAAGAACATCTACAAATTGAACCATTAGTCTGAATAATTGAGAGCCGACTCTGTTTGAAATTTGACTTTTATAATGGTTTGGCCAGAGCTGGGGCCGAAGAGGCTCCATTCTAGCCTCATGATAACAACCATGGGGCCAAAAGCCAGGCCTGCACAGTGCTTTTCTAAATGGAACAGCTGCTGCTATCGTCACCCAAAGGAAGGTGTCTCCCGGGGCCAGTAGCCCCTAAGCAGTCTTTCAGCCATATTATTATGAGTAGGGAAAGGTTCTGAGGCCAGGCCTACGTAGCCTGGAAGGACAATGGCTTATATCAATTGGGGTTGCTATCACAAGAAGGAACATGTTAACTGGGCCACTGGCTTAAAGGCCCTGAATTTTGGAGCTTGGGAGGATTTCGCAGCTTCCTTTGTTTTTCCTTCAATCTTACATGAGAGAGTTTCATGGAATTAAGATTAAGGCAGGGACGGTATTTGCCACAGGTAGCGACTTGCCATCTCTTGGCCAGGTTGGCACCAAGCCCCCATTGTGAGTGAACCGTAGGCTGGGTCACATTCACTTTGCATTTGTGCGGGTAGCAAGTTGGGTCTATCTGAACACACAATCTGCAAGTTCACTAGCAAAGGAGTTGTTTACTGTACTTCTTTAGCATGTGGGGTCAACTCATTGACCCAGAAGGAGGCCATCAGAGATTTGCAGGAGACAGACTGGGACTCTATCTAAGCTGATTTCCCCTGGCAAATGACTGAATCCCTCCACACTTCAGTTTCCCCTTCTATAAAAAAAGAGGCAAAAATATTTGCCACTCAGAATTGTTAGGAGGAATATAGGTGATCAAAATTCTTACAATGTCAAGCATGACAGTCAGTAAACTTGTCTTCCCCTTATATACCCAGTGGTAGCTACATTTGCAGTCTCCTGACAGGGGAGACTGTTCTCTTCCAAAGCAGAGTCCCCAGGCAGGAGCTACTGTTGGCATAAAACCATCTGTTGAATTGTACTGTTGTTGCATGGAAGGCAAGAGGACTCCTAATGTTTGATGTCTTTGGGGCTTTTGCCTTGAAGGACAATGGGGATACACCTTTGCCTCGGAAAAGGAGCGACTCAAGTACAAGGCAGGTAAAACCATGGAAAGCAACAAAAGATCATGGGGACCCTTAGGCTGCTGTGAAGACCATACCACGAAACTCGAGATAAGCTGGTGCTTTCCTCAGTCAGCAGGAGCACCCAGTCAAACAGAGCACCTGGCCCCCGCCCAGCGAATGAAGAGTGGTTGATTCATGAAGAGCCTGGAATGGAGACAGCACCTGTCAGAAGATGTGATGGGGCATGAGTATGTGTACCAGGTTCAGAGTTTGGGCTCCTTCAGTCCAACTGACCAATAGGAGAAAACGCTGAAAAGAGACGGTGATTCAGGGCTGGCAGTGAGGAAGTCCCCAACTTTATCAATGTACCTGAATTATTGTTTGGTTCTTCCTGTCTTTGGCTTTTGATAGTTGTGGTCCTCAGCCAAGAAGAGACAGAGGAAATGGAACAGAGGGTGTTCCTGAGAAATATGGGGGAGGAAGTTATTGTCAACCGGCGCCCCCGCCTGCAATTATTGTGGTGTTGGCGTTCCTCATGCTTCCCAGTGCCGTCCCCACCACTCATTGTGCTGGCTTGGAGGCACTCAGTTCAGAGTCTTCAAACACTCCTCCTCAGCCTTGGCCAGGCTGTCTGTCTCCTCAGGGCAGCCAAAGAAGATGAGCTCATTTCCAGAACCCAAGAGGTGGCTCTGACCCTCTCTTCCCAGTTATTGCTGAAGTTGGGTGGCTGAAACCAGTCAGGGCATCATGCTGGCACCAGGCCAGTCTTGCATCAGGCAAATCTGCTGACTCATCTCTCTTCTAAACAAGCTCTGAGAGTTGGCATGCAGGAAGCAGCACCAAGGAGTCTGATGGCGTGGGCCACCTGGCAGGGACTGACCAAGGGGAGGCGGGGAGCAGCAGCCACCTGCCACCCCAATCCCACATTCCTCTAACAGCACCAGGGACAGAAAATATGTGCCTACCCAAGAATTTCAGGGCCACAAGTAGAAACAAGTATATCATAACACGGAAGGTTGCAACATGAGAAATATCCTTTCCCTGAGAAAAGTGGATAACTTGACTTGAATGATCTTCAAAAATTATGTTTGGTGTTTGGAAAAGCTTAGTGGATTCTTTAAAAAGAGCTACACATTAATATTTGGAAATAAAAGACATACAAAGAATAAAACAAAAAAAAATGGCCCATAATCTCCTCTCCCCCAACCTCAGATAATTGTAGAAGTACTTGATTAGATAATATATATGTACAAAATAAAAAGTGAAAGCTCCCATCCCCTGACTTATCCCTCTCTTAAACGCACATTTTTAAGTGCTTTTTCTTTCTTTCCCATGGGAAAACAATGTATGTATACCCCTACATTTCCATTTGTCCTTAAACATCTTTAGTGTACCAAAACCGCCTCAGGTTTGCACAACTTCATGGAACACCAACCACATTGTACTTTAGGGTGTCTTGAACAGGGGCAATATTCCCATAGCACACAGTGTGAATGGTGCCCATCAGAGGCGCACAGTGTGGTAGGAGTGCTGTTTCCACATCATGGTATATCCTGGAGCTCTTTTCAGATCAATACATAAGGATCTATCTCATTTTCTTTTAAACATCTGGTTTCATAGATTCTATCATTTGGATGTACCATCATTTCTTCAACCAGTCCCCTGTGGGTAGACAATTCATTTCCTCCTTCCTCAATTATAAGAACACTCCAATTAGCATCCTTGTACAAATATATTAGCAAACTCTTGTGAATGTCCGTAGAATAAAGTCTTACCATTGGGATTCTTAAGTACATACATCTTAATTTTATAGACATTGCCTAATCAATAACTTCATTTTAAAGAACAACTACTCCAAGGAGCAAAACAGTTTCCCTGACTTAATTCCTCCCTTGAAGGAAGGTGAAAAGGATTTACCTGACATTGTAACAGAATCCCTTTATGACCAAAAACAAGATTAACTGGGTATGAATACAGATTGGGTGAATAAGAGAGAGGTGGATTGGATGAGGAAGAATAAAGAAAATTCTTTAGAATTTACAAAGGGCTGTCATCTTAACCACTGATACGAAGAAAGGTAGACAAAGGGGCTTAAAAGGCCTCTTATTCTCTATAACTTGGTTGTTCACCCTAGATGGACTTTGTCGTTCATGAGTTAGTGACATGTTGCATCTATAGACTCATCATACCTCAGTGAGAGCCACCAAGCAGCTCAGAAAAGAAATGGAGGTTTAACCATGAGCTCTATGCTTTTACTGTATGTGCTAGGATTTTCTCAGAGATTCCATTATTGAATGTGTGTTTCACTTACCTACTGTAGCTCTACAATAAAGCAACATTATCTCTCATCCTTCTGTGGGTTGACTGGACTCAGCTGGGTGGTTCTCACTTGGGGTCTCCCATGTCATTGCAGTCATATGCGGGCTCTTGTTTCAAATGGAATTGCCCAGAGTAATTTGTAATTTTCCCCCAGCCTCCTGTAGCTATTATTCTCCTGAAAAGAGGAGGATGGAGGATTGGCCGTTAGTGTTTGGGTCACAAGAGACATACCTAACTCAAACTGACTTAAAGGAAAAGATGAATTTACTGGCTTAGGTAACTTCAGGAATACTTCAGGAGTACCTAGATCTAGCTGTTAAAATAATCTTATTAGGAATTTGTTTCTTTCCATCTCTCAAATTATTTTTTTCCTCTATTAGATTCTTTCTCAAATAATGCCACCAAGTGCTCCAGGCTTAAGATTAACAACCTTGGGAAAAAGAAAACATCTCTCCCAGTGGCCTCAGCACCATCCTGAAGCTTTTATTGGACTGAGTGGGTCACATGTATATCTCTGAACAAATCTTCATGGCCAGGAGAAGGGGATGCACTGGCCAAGCCTGGGCATTTGGCCAACCTCTGGGTCTGGGAGATGGAATCAGCTTCCCCCTAATTGTATGAACTGATATTGAGGGTGAATTACTTAGTAAAATGAATGTGGAAGAAGGGAGACTGTAGGCAAAGACAAAAGATGTCTATCTATAAGGTCCTTACCTGGGACAGGTGTGACAATGCTTGGGAACAAGTCACGCTTTGGGTGAACCTGTGGTTCAATTGGCTTTTGAATCCTCAGCTGTGATCAGGAGAACACTGAGACTTTTTCACCTTTGACAGTGGTCAGTAGATATGTAGAATCATGGAATCATTCGATGGCTGAGACCCTGAGGACCACTGACTCCAATCCCCCACCTAGTGGTTGAGTCCCTTCCACAGCTCCTCTGCAAACACTTAGAAATGCTCACTGGCAGGATGTTTGCTCACTGCCTTCAAAAGCAGTCTCTTCCATGATTAGGCATCTCTATGTGTTTTTAAAGTTATTATAAAGTAAAGTAAATACTAACCCTCTAAAATTGACTCCTGCATGTTAGACACTGAGCTATGCACTTTACATGTCTTATTTCAACTTCATTTTACAATATTCCTGTGAAAAGAGTTACGTTATTAGCCCTGCTTTACAGAAGAGGGAACTAAGAGCAGGAGAAATTAAGTAACTCGGGTATTTTGAGGACAAAAATCCTCATGGTATACCTCTGCATTGTGAAGGTCTGCCATTCTGTAATTTTTACCCATTGATCTTATACTTTGGCCTTTTGGAGTTATTTGGATAACTCTTCAAATAATTTCAGACAGCTACGACATATCTCCTAGGGCTTCAATCTTCTAAGGTAAGCATCCATATACCTTCTTACATTCTGAATGTAAAGTGGTTTACAGAGATTTCACCAGATGCCCTTCTCTGGGCATGCAGAAGTATGCCTCTTAAAATGTGCTTAAAACCCACTCTGGGCCAGGCGGGTGCCTCACGCCTGTAATCCTAGCACTTTGGGAGGCCAAGGCGGGTGGATCGCCTGAGCTCAGGAGTTCGAGACCAGCCTGGGCAACGTGGTGAAATCCCATCTCTATTAAAATACAAAAAAAATTACCTGGGCATGGAGGCGTGCATATGTAATCCCAGTTACTTGGGAGGCTGAGCCAGGAGAATTACTTGAACCCAGGAGACAGAGGTTGCCGTGAGCCGAGATCGCACCACTGCACTCCAGCCTGGGTGACAAAGCAAGACTCCATCGCAAAAAACAAAAGGGATCTAACCAGTGTAAAATATTATGGGATGTCTTCACTGTGGGTGTATAAAACTGTCAGCACAACCCAGACTGCATTTGGTTCTTAAGGAGTCACATTCCACTGACAACTCAGGTTGAGGTTGGAGCCATCTTCCATGCTAAGGTCTTCTTCATCCATGTCTGTTGAGTCTCTCCCAGGTTATAACAGAATAGTTAACTTTTTGAGCCTCTGGGGCAGGACTTTACCTTTATCCTTGTTAAATTTCACGCTGTTCATTTTAGTTTATTGCCCAATTACTGGGAATTTTTATTATATCGTTCTATACCCCAGTTATCTCTCCCAGGGTAGGGCATCTTCAAATTTGACAGGCATGTATTTATCAAGTCAGAGACTTAAAAAAAAATGGACAAAACAGGAACAGGAATAGAAAATGCCACTGGAGGCCTTCTGGACTGAGCCTTCTTAGTTAACAAATCCCACCAAACTATACTATCACTCCACCCTCAGTTCTCCAATTCTACAACAATTTATGAGAGATTTTGTCAAATACTGTGACATATTTCCCATAAAACATGTCCAAAGATGTATTACTCTGTTAAAGTATTTTAGGGGGAAGAGGTCGGTTTGTTATTCTTTTATTCATTAAATTATCTAGTATTTATTGAGCATTGGCTCTGCCATTTATTAGCTGAAAGGCCCTGGGCCAGTTATTTAAATCACCAATGCCTTAATTATCTCATCTGTAAAATGGAGATAATAACCTCCCATACCTTACATAGCTGATGTTGAAATTAAATCAGATAATAAACCTAAGTTACTTAGAATGGTTCCTGGCAGGTGATAAATGCTCAGTAAATATAAACTATAAACCCCAATTGAACTATTTAGTGCTTATTTTTCTCAGTTAACACTACTTTCCCTCCTTTTCTGGTTCCTGGGTCCAAACCTCCTCCAGTGTTTATGTATTTTTAAATTGATACACAATATCTCTACATATTTATGGGATACATGTGATATTTTCATACCTGAATACAATGTGTAATGATCAATTCAGGGTCATTAGGATATCTATCACCTCAAACATAAATCAATTCTTTGTGTTGGGAACATTTCAAGTCCTCTCTTCTAGCTATTTTGAAATCTACTGTAAATTCTTGTTAATTATAGTTGCCCTACTATACTGTCAAAGCTAGAACTTTTTTTTTTTTTTGAGCAGAGTCCCACTCTGTCACCCAGGCTGGAGTGCAGTGGTGCAATCTCAGCTCACTGCAACCTCTATCTCCCAGGCTCAGGTGATCCTCCCACCTCACCCTCCCAAGTAACTGGGACTACAGGCACACACCACCATGCCCAGCTGATTTTTGTATTTTTTGTAGAAACAGGGGTTTCACCATGTTGCCAGGCTGATCTCGAACTCCAGGGCTCAAGCAGTCCTCCTGCCTTGGTCTCCCAAAGTCCTGGGATTACAGGCGCGAGCCACCGTGCTTGGCCTACAGAACTTATTAGTCTGATCTAACTGTACTTTTGTACCCAATAACCGACCTCTCTTCTCCCCACCCACAACCTCTAGTAACCACCACTCTACTCCCCACCTCCATGAGATGAAGGGTTTCTTTTAGCTCTCACACATTTTGTTCTCCTTTGGCCTCTTCTGATGACTGCTGGCAGGTGCACCCCTCTCCAGCTATGCAGGACTCCCTCGGGATCGTCACCAGTTCACATGAGGATCTAGAGCCTTCTCTTTGCCTTCCTCACTTTGGTTATTTGTGGTTTTAGCATTTTGATGGCATTTTTTGGGCTTCCCTGCCATCCCTTCTGTCAGGTTTTAAAGCTCTTCCTGGCAGGTGCCTGCAGCCAGCCCTCTGAAGGATTAGTGACAGCTGCCAGCAGCCGGCCTGCTACAGGGAGGCACTGTGTAATCTGCCTTTGTTGGCCTAGGCCTGTTGTCAGCCAGCCCTGGGGTGACTGCACTGAGATTTCATAAGAGGGAAACATAACTTTGTCCTCTCTCTCTCTCTCTCTCCCCGTCCCCCACTCCCCAGTCCCTCTCTCCCTCTCTCCCTCTCTCCCTCTCTCTCTCCAGTATTAGGATTCAGTGGGTTATTTCCCCATCTCTTCCCTTGCAAATTTTTTTCATATAAATGGATTCAGTATCTGAGCATTTTCCCTCTCCAAATTCCCTAATCTGCAATACACACACCTTTCTCCAGACATAACAATGTGTGTAATTATGTTATCCAAAAAAAGAGAAAGGGCCACGTGCAGTGGCTCATGCCTGTAATCCCAGTACTTTGGGAGGCTGAGGCAGGTAGATCACTTGAGCCTAAAAGTTTGAGACCAGCCTAGGCAACATGATGAAACTCTGTCCCTATAAAAAATACAAAAATTAGCCAGGTGTGGTGGCATGCACCTGTGGTCCTAGCTACTTGGGAGGCTGAAGTTGAAGAAACGCTTGAGCACAGGAGATCAAGGCTGCAGTGAGCCAAGATTGTGCCACTGCACTCCTGGCTGGGCGACAGAGTGACAGCCTGTCCCTGAAGAAGGAGAATGAGAATGAGAATGAGGAGGAGGAGGAGGAGGCGGAGGAGAAGGAGAAGAAGAACAACAACAAGAAGAAGAACAACAATAAGAAGAAGAAGGAGGAGGAGGAGGAAGAGGAGGAGATTCCTTTCTTCTCCCATTTCCTCACTCCTCCATACTTTTAAGGCCACCTCAGGGTCACCATAATACCCAACTCTAGCGGAAACCATTTGTATGGTTTGCATGATAAACGGTGACCTTCTTGAATTGTGCAACACGACAGCACAGCCTGACTCTCTATAGCTGGATCATCCTGCTCTCCATCCCATCTCTTCTTGCAGGCTCTTAATTCTTGATAGATGAAAATGTTGCTGGCTTGGAACATCACACTAAAGTACTAGATATGGGTGAGTTGTTAGGGGGACAAAAACATCTTGCTGACACAGAGGATACTGTCTGAAGAAGACAGCACTCAGGAATGCCTAGTGATTGGCATGATGCTTGGGCTGGCAAGTGGGGGCCCAGGTGTGCCTCATAGTGTGCTTGTCTGGCATTCACCACAGAGGAAAGGCAGCCAGCACTCACTGAGGACCCACATCAGCCCAGGCCTATACCTGAGCTTTCTCATGCTCTCTCACTTACTCTTCAATAGGCCCCATAGAGACGAGGACACAAAGGCTCAGAGAGATTTAGCCAGGCCCCCAGAGTTGGTGAGTTGCAGAGGTAGGAGTCAAATCCAGGCTGTGTGGCTCTTACCCTCCACATGACAAGGCTACCCAGGAGAAGGAATATAGAAAAAAAAAACCCCAGAAATAACTATAAATAGGGTTGATGCTTTCTTTCTTTATCTTTCTTTCTTTTTTCTTTCTTCTTTGTTTTTCTTTCTTTTCTTTCTTTCTTTTTCTTCTTTTCTTTCTTTCTTTTTGTTCTTTTCTTTCTTTCCTTCTTTCATAGAGAAGAGGCAGTTTTTTTTTTTTGGTTTTTTTTTTGACAGTCTTGCTCTGTTGCCGAGGCTGGAGTGCAGTGACACAATCTTGGCTCACTGCAGCCTCCGCCTCCCAGGTTCAAGGGATTCTCCTGCCTCAGCCTCCCAAGTAGCTGGGATTACAGGTGCGCAGCACCACACTCGGCTAATTTTCAAAAAATTGTTTTTAGTAGAGATGGATTTCACCATGTTGGCCAGGCTGGTCTTGAACTTCTGACCTCAAGTGATCTGCCCACCTCAGCCTCCCAAAGTGCTGGGATTACAAACATGAGTCACTGTGCCCGGCTGAAGAGCTAGATTTAAAACAAATTTTTTGTGTGTGTATTAGGTTCCTAGAGATGCAGTAATTAATTACCACAAACTGGGAGGCTGGAAACAACAGCAATGTATCCCCTCACATTCTGGAGGCTAGAAACCCAAAATGAAGGACTGTGCTCCCTCTGAAGCCTCCAGGGAAGAATGCTCCTTGCCTCTCACTAGCTTCTGGTGGCTCCAATAATCCTTGCCATTTCTGAGCTTGCAGCTGCATCACTCCAATCTCTGCCTTCATTGTCACGTGGCCTTCTTCCCAGGGTGTTTCCCCATGTGTCCTCTCCTTTTCTTGTAAGGACACCATTGGATTTAGGTCCCTCTCTAATCTAGTATAATCTCATCTTAACTGATGACATCTGCAACTACCCTATTTCCAAATAGGTCACATTTGAGGTTTTGGGTGGTCATGAATTTTGGGGAGACATATTCAACCCACCACACCTTGCTTCCCAATTCTGCTCCAAGCCAGCCCAGGCTAGAGTCTAAAGCCCAGCACTGCCTCACTTTCAGATTGATTTCTGTAGAAATATCAGCTCAGTAGCAGTTCATCCCAGTCTACAGATGTATTTTATAAATTTATAAATTGAGCCATGTGGTAGGAAAACATTATTAAGGGAATGGAGGTCTCTCGGGGCTTGAATTTCTGAAAGTGCTTCTCGGTGCCAGCAGCCTTGACCCCTCAGCATGTAGAAGCAACAGATGGACTTTCTTGCTCAGGAGCTGGCCCTTACCACCTGTCATTATGTCTCCAATCTGGACATCCCTGTAATGGTGTCGATGCCAACCATGTCCCTAAGGTGCCTCATGGCGTGCTTGTGTGGCACTCATCCTGGAGGAAGATAATGGTCTGAGCATCTTCATCCTGGTCATCACCCAGGCAGGCCCTGCATGAATAGTAACATTACAGTGATGAGATATTTCTTGCCATTGTAGGTGGCCTGGATGTCAACTCAGGGTGTGCTGACACCTAGGCCAGTGTTCTCGGAGTCCATGCCAGTGTGTTCTTGTCCTGATGCTCCATCTGATTGTCTACAGACTTCTCTGCTGCCTTCAAATTCCAGGAATCCTGCACGCCAACAGTCAGCTCTGCCACACTTCTGTCTCCCTGCACAATGAAGGTATGCACCTACACCCAGCTCTTCACCTACGCCCACTGCTCGCCTCTCCTCTTGGGCATTTCCATTTGCCACTCTCGCCACCTCCTGCTTGGGCCTCCAGGGGCTGCCTGTTCATCACACCTGGCCCTCATGACTTTCCCTAGCCATTCCCAGGTGAAGATGCCACCCATCGCAGTCCCATGCTGGAGATGCCAGGATAAAACGGGCAATGGAGTGGACCCAGAGAACTCTGCTCCTCCCCAACCCAGAAGTTACCAAGCAACAGTGAGTGGAAGCCCCTGGCTGCATAGGTGGAGGCCAGGTAGACCACTCCTCACCCCATCCCAAAGAACAGGAAATGAACTGTGAGGCCCCTAGGCCCAGCCAGGGAGGAATGCTGCACATAGGCCTGTGGTATGGATGCAGCCACACAGGTTTCTTTCAGAAGGAGAGGGTGGGAACAGGGGTGGCAGTCAACGCAATCTTCTCATAATTCCCAAGTGTTTTGCTAGAACAAAGAGCTAACCTCCAGCCTCAAGTCTCTCTGCAGGGCACTTAGTTCCTTCTCGCTGCAGAATCAGCAGCCCCGGAATCTGCCCAGGCTCCCCTCTTCAGCCACCCACTTTTATTTTTCTCTGCGGTACTTCCATCTGCTGATGTTGCCTGACATGCAATGTGCCACAAAACAGATTTGACAATTTGTTTATTGTCTATCTTCCCACTAGAATATATGCTCCTAGAAGGTGGGGCTCCTGCCCCAGAGCCTAGAACAGTGCCTGTCCAAGCTGAAGTGGCACTTAGGCAAAGTCATTGAATGAATTGCATGAGAGGGAAGCAGCCCAGTCCTGTCAAATGAGCTGGAAGAGACAGACTTCAGAGACAGTCTAATCTTTTTCTCTGTTAACATAAATAGCAAACAAGGAGAGTCTCTTTAAAAGGAAAAGATATTTACCTGGGAATAGAGCATTGTATTGGGAATATGCATATCATAGTAAACTATGTACATGTTCAGGGAGGTAAAGGAAGACAGATTTTTAAAGAAAGAAAGAGAAGGATTACATATTTGTTTTGACATAATTATCCTTGGCTCCAAAGATCAATAACAAGGGTGATGCCAGTCTAGGCTTGGATAGGCAGTGGCTGGGCAGATGTCTTTGCAGAAGTCTTTTTTGTGTAAGGCTGCAACGGCCTTTGTGCAAGGTCATGGTTTTTACAGAGTCTTGTGTGACAGTTTTTGTTATCAGGCTTACACGTATGAGAACTCTCTCTTCATGGCCTTTCCCAGCTCCATTTGTCAGGGTTCTTTCTTTCTTTTTTTAACATTAGTGACTCCATTTTGATTTTGACAACTTTCACAACCCTAATTTTTCCTGGAAGGAAACTGGGAGCAGTCCAGAGATTCTAAATAACTCCTCGGATTTGACACTGGAACTGGGTTTTGCATTTTTTTCAAGAAACTTAAGACACGCTGCCCCATTTGCCCTTCCCACACACTCTCTGAGGGATGTGATGATGGTGGGAGCAGAAGCTTAGAGAGGCTAAGTTGCTCAGATGACACAGCCAAAATTTAAGCTCAGATTTGTGTGACTCCAAAACTACAGCTTTTTAATAATTAGGTTGGGGATAACAAATACATTTCGTTTCAACAGCCAAGTGCACTTAACTGGGATGTGACTCAGGGCCACCATTTTGAGGAGTCTGAGGCTCCTCAGGTTCAGTAGATAAGAGTGCATGATTGATTAGCAATATCTGCCACCGGCACAGGGTGGGGAATGACAGCGTTCTGCCATCCCTGCCACTAGGCAATGATGCAATATTAGGTTCCTTATCTTAGACTCTTTGTCCCTCACCATACTGCTTCTGAGGCCAATATTCCTATGGTTCCTGCCTCAGCAATGAGAAGCCTATGACAAAGCTACCAAACACTGTCAAGTTGGAGGTGAGCAGAGCATGACTTCATTAGTAAGAAATGGAAAGACTATACTTTCAGGGATCATTTATATGATTTGTGGCTACAGAAGTTTCTCAGCGTGAGGAGCCCCAGAAACCATGAGGAGGAGACACAGCATTCTCTGTGGCGCGTGAGGCCAGCTCTTGGTTTTACTTCGCTACAACTGCATTTGCCATTGATGATCGTTCTTCTCTCATCTCAGGGAGAGTAGAAGGGAGAGAAGATGCAGCCTGAGTGATTCCTGTTTCAACATTTAAAAAGAAGAAAGAAAGAAACTGAATGCACATTTTGGTCATTCCAGAATCCTTTGCCCATGACTCAGGGCTTAGTATCACCTTTGTGTAGGAAGGACACCAATATGTTAAGCGTAGGGGAACAGATAATCCAAAATTATTTATATCTGTTTTTGGAAGCATCACATGACCTAGAGTGGCAGAGTTATCTCAATAACTATGTTTACCTGGGGTTATATTATCCTCTCAGAGTTCACACTGAAAGCGGGGAAGACAGCCTTGACATGTGCTTTGTGATGGTGGGACTGAAGACAGCAGCTGAAGGAAACATTTGCTGCCAGTGATACATAAAGCAGAGACTCCATTTTGTCCAGAATAGAGTATGAGCTGTGTATAGAAGGTCTGACCACTCCATGTTTGGGGATCCATGAATCAAGTCAGGGAACCCAGAAAATATTATTGAGTCATGAGCTAAGCCCTATAAAATGCCTTGTATCACACACAATAACAGATATTTCCATTTTCTCCCATCTGCTGAGATATGTTCTGCAGGATGCTATGTAATATGGGGTCTGGATGTGGACCCTGAGCTCAAGGAAACCATGCCCCAGCTCAGGAGACAAGACTCCTCTTACCAAGACACAACCTGCCCCGATGCCTCGATACTTTGTCTCCCTTCCTTCCCCATGAAGCAGCCTATCTTTATGCCAAATGCACGGGAATTCCTTGTAATTCCTCTGATATTTTGTATTGTTTTCACCTCCATGCCTTTGCTACTGTTCCCAGACTACCTTGCAAATAGCTCTTCAGGGTTTTGATTTTTGTCTCTGCCCCTCACCAGCTATGAGGTCCTGGAAAAGTTACTTAACTGCCTCTATGCCTCTGTTTCCTCCTCTTAAAGTGGGGATGACAACAGTTTTACCTCCTAGGGTTGTTGTAAAAATTAAATGAGTTATCACATATTAAAGCACTTAGAAGCACACTCAGCACTTAGAAGGATTAGACAAGAGTTAATAATTAGTATCATCACTCACCCTTCAAGACTCAACTTGAACGTTATCTCTACCAAGAAGCATTGCAAAAATTACCACAAACAAAGTCAAAAGACAAAAGATTACCTGGAAAAGAGGTTTGCAATACATATGACAAAGGACTGACTGGTTTCCTTAATTTATGGGGAACAAGTACAAATCTGTAGGAAGACAAGAGTTCAACAGAAAACCGCCCAGCTGTCAGGAACATGCAGTTCACCGAGAAAGAAATACAAGTGGCCAATAAGCAAGAAAAGATGCTTAATTTCACTCATAATTATGCAAGTCAAAATAGTAACAAGAAGCCATTTTTTTGCGTATCAGATTGGCAAAAGTTTTAAAGTTTGATGATACCCAGTGTTGGCAAGAATGGGGAAATTAACCATTTGCATATGCTCTTGAAGAAAGTATAGATTTCTGCAGCCCTTTCAGCAAGCATTTTGGAAATATTTATCAAAACCAGAAATGCACATTTCCTCAAATGCAGCAATTCTCCTTCTGTTTATTGATATCCTCACAAAAGAATATATATCAATATATGTCATACTATATTCTAGGGTTCTAAAACTGTGCCTGGCACATAGCGATTGCTCAATAAATAGTTGTTTTATAAATAAATTAAAAATAAATTAACCAAAATGTTCACTGTAGCAATGTTGGTAATAGACAAAAACAAAAAACAACCTGAATGTCCAGCAATAGGGGAGATTTTAAATAAATCTTGCACACTCATACTATGGAGAATTCTGTAGCTGTTGCGACCAATATCGTGTATCTATATATTCTGATTTAAGAAGACTTCTTTTGTTATTGTTTTGTTTTTAAATTTTTTAGATTGACAAATAATAATTGTACATATTCAATATCATGATTTTATTTTATTTGGATTTTATTTTATTTTTTCCTTTAATGGGATTGTTGGATCATGTGGCAGTTCTATTTGTAGTTTTTTAAGGAACCTCCATACTGTTCTCCATGGTGGCTGTACTAGTTTACATTCCCACCAACAATATATAGGAGTTCCCTTTTCTCTGTATCCCCACCAGCAGTTGTTATTTTTTATCTTTTTGATAATAGATATCCCATCTGAGGTGAGGTGATATCTCATTGTGGTTTTGATTTGCATTTCCCTGATAATTAATGATGTTGAGCATTTTCTATGTATTTGTTGGCCAATTGTATGTCTTCTTTTGAGAAATGTCTATTCAAATCTTTCACCCATTTCTCAATTTGATGGTTTATTTTTTTCCTGTTGAGATGATTGGGTTCCTTGCATATTCTGGATGTTAATCCCCTGTTGGATGAGTAGTTTGCATATATTTTCTCATATTCTGTAGGTTGTCTTTTTACTCTGTTGATTGTTTCCTTTGCTGTGTAGAAGCTTTTTCATTTAGTATAATTTCATTTATTTTTCCTTGTGTTGCTTGTGCTTTTGAGGTCTTATTCATAAAATATTTTCCCAGACCAATATCCTGAAGCACTTCCCCTGTGTTTCTTTCTAGAAGTTTTATTGTTTCAGGTCTTACATTTAGGTCTTTGATCTATTTTGAGTTAATTTTTCTATAGGGTGAGAGGTGGGGGTGTAGTTTTATCCTTCTGCATGTGGATATCCAGTTTTCCCAGCACTGCTTATCGAAGAGACTGTCCTTTCTGCAATGATTGTTCTTGGCACCTTTGTCAAAAATCAGTTGCTTGATACATGTAAATTAATTTCTGGATTCTCTGTATTCCATTGGTCTATGTGTACTTGTTTTTGTGCCAGTACTATGCTATTCTGGTTACTACAGCTTTGTAGTATATTTTGTTTTGTTTTTAAAAAATAATTTAAAAATTTTTTGTAATAGAGATGGGGTCACACTATGTTGCCCAGGATGGTCTCAAACTCTTGGGATCAAATGATCCTCCTGCCTTGGCCTCCCAAAGTATTGAAATTACAGGCATGAGCCACTGCACCTGACCCAAAGTATATTTTGAGGTCTGGTAGTGATACCTCTGGCTTTATTCTTTTAGCCCAGGTTTGCTTTAGCTATCCTTTCCGAGTCCTTTGTGTTTCCATGCAAATTTTTAAAAAACTTTTTTTTTCTATTTCTGTGAAAAATGTCCTTGGTATTTTGATAGGGATGGTGTTGAATCTGTTGTCTGGGTAGTATTGTCATTTTAACAATATTAAGTCTTCCAATTCATGAGGATGGGATGTCTTTCTGTTGTTCGTATCTTCTTAAATTTCTTTCATCCATGTTTTATTGTCTTCCTTGTACAGATTTTTCAAGTCCTTGGTTAAATTTATTTGTAGGTATTTTATTTTTTGTAGCTATCATAAATGAGATTGTCTTCTTGATTTCTTTTTGAGCTAGCTCATTGTTCATGTATAAAAATGCCAGTGATTTTTGTATATTAATTTTGTATCCTGCAACTTTACTAAATTCATTTATCAGTTCTGAGGTTTTTTTGAGAGTCTTTAGGTTTATATAATCATGTCATCTGTAAAGAGAGACAATTTGACTTCCTCTTTTCCAATTTGGATGCCCTTTATTTCTTTCTCTTGCCTAATTGCTCTGGCTAAGGCTTCTAGTACTATGTTGACTAATAGTGATGAGCATTGTCATCCTTTTTTTGTTCTAATTCTGAAAGCTTTTCCTCATTCAGTAAGATGTTAGCTGTGAGTTTTTCATATATGGCCTTTATTATGTTCAGGTACTTTTTCTATACCTAATTTATTAAGAGTTTTTACCTTGTCTGTATAAAGAATTTTAAAAAAAATTAGCCAGGCATAGTACCATCCACCTATAGTCTCAGCTACTCAGAAGGCTGAGGCAGGAGGATTGCTTGAGCCCAGCAGGTTGAGACTGCAGTGAGCCATGATTATGCCACTGCACTCAAGCCTAGGTGACAAAGTGAGACCCTGTCTCAAAAAAGAAACAAAAAGAAAAAAGAGTTTTTATCATGAAGGGAGGTTGAATTTTATCAAAAGGTTTTCCTGCATCTATTGAGATAATTATATTGCTTTTGTCCTACATTTTATTGATGTGATGTATGACATTTACTGATTTGTGTATGTTGAACAGTCCTCGCATTCCCGGGATAAATCCCACTTAATCGTGGTGAATTATGTTTTTGATGTGTTGTTAGATTTAGTTTGATAGTATTTTGTTGAGAATTGTTGTGTCTATGTTTATCAGGGATGCTGTAGTTTTCTCTTTTTGTTGTGTCCTTGTTTGGTTTGGGCATCAGAATAATGCTTGCCTCATAGAATGAGAGAGGAAGAATTCCCTCTGCTTCAATATTTTGAAATAGCTTGAGAAGAATTAGTATTAATTCTTCTTTACAAGTTCAGTAGAATTCATCCAATCTTGAACTTTTTTTATTGGAAGACTTTTCATTACTGGTTCAATCTCGTTACTTGTTATTGGTCTATTCAGTTTTTCTATTTCTTTTTGGTTCAATGTTGGTAGGGCATATGTATGCAGGGATTTATCCATTTCCTCTAGGTTTCCAAATTTATTGGAAATTTGTATATTTGTTCATATTTGTCTCTAGTGATTCTTTGTATTTATTTGGTGTATATTTGTTCATATTTGTCTCTAGTGATTCTTTGTATTTATTTGGTATCCATTGTGATGTCTCTCTTTGTTTCTAATTGTATTTATTTGGATCTTCTCTCTTTTTTCTTTATTAGTCTAGCTAATGGTTTGTCCATTTTTTAATATTTAAAAAACATTTTTGTTTTATTGTCCTTTTTTTAGTCTTAATTTTGTTTATTAATATTAAGATCCTTATTATTTCTTTTTTTCTGCTAATTTTGGGCTTGGCTTGTTCTTGTTTTTCTAGTTCCTTGAAGTTTTTAGGTTGTTTATTTGAAATCTTTCTAGTTTTTTGATGTAGGCATTTATTGCTATAAACTTATCTCAATACTGCTTTTGCTATGTTTCATAGATTTTGGTATGCTGTGTTTCTATTTTCATTTGTTTCAAGGAATTTTTTAATTTTATACTTAAATTCTTCCTTCACCCATGGGTTATTCAGGAGTATGTTGTTTAATTTCCATGTATTTGTATACTTTTGAGTGTTCCTCTTGTTATTGATGTCATTTTACTTCATTATGGTCAGATGAAATACTTGATATGAGTTTGATTTTTAAAAAATTTTTGAGACTTGTTTTGTGTATTACCATATGGTCAGCCCTGGAGAGTGTTCCATGTACCAATGAAAATAATGTGTATTCTGCAGCTGTTGGGTGAAATGTTCTGGAAATGTCTGTTAGGTCCATTTGGTCTATGGTGTGGTTTGAATCTGATGTTTCTTTGTTGATTTGCTGTCTAGATGGTATGTCCAATGCTGACAGTGGGGTGTTGACATCCCCAACTATTATTGTAATGGGGGTCTATCTCTTTCTTTAGATCTAATATTTGCTTTATGTATCTGGGTACTTCACTGTTGGGTGCATATATATTTATAATTTGTATATTCTTTTGCTAAATTGGTCTCATTATTATATATAATGTTCTTCATCTTTTCATACAGCTATTAACTTGAAGTCTATTTTGTGTAATATAAGTATAGCTATTCCTGCTTACTTTTGGTTTCCATTTGCATGGAATATCTTTTTCCAGCCTTTCACTTTCAGCTGAGTGTTTTTACAGGTGAAGTGAGTTTCTTGGAGGTAGCATATAGTTGGGTCTTGTTGTTTTATCCATTCAGCCAGTCTCTAGCTTCTAAATAGAAAATATAGTTCATTTGCATTCAAGGTTATTATTGATAAGTTAAGAAGACTTCTAAAACATAAGGTAAAAAGAAAACACCTAAAATATCAAAGTGCAGAATAATAAACATTGTACATGATCATTAGTGTCAATAAAAATATATATACATATAAATATTCAAATATTCTAGTATTGCATTTTTCTTTCCTGCAAAGATGACTTAGAAGTTGTTTTTATTTCCTTTGTAAAAAAAGAACTGGGGACAGGGAGGTGGTCAAAGAGAGAATTTTAGATTCATTTTATGTTAATAGGTTTCTAGTTGAAATTTTTCTTTTTAAAATTTGTTTGTGGGGGAGTATACCTATATTGATTGTATTTTAAAATACAAATAAACAAATGCATTTTGTTTTCTAGTAGCTGATCAGGCTCTCCAAGATCTCCCCTGTATACCTCTCTGTCTCCTCTGGCCACCGCCTGCCTCTTACTTCATGCCCTGGCAGTGCTGATAAGCTGGCAGTTCCTATGCACCTGCCACCATGGCCCTCTTCCCAGGCCTTCGCTCTTGCTGTTTGGCTGCTCTGCTTTCAGTGTTCTCCTCTCTCCACTCTCCCTGTTATTTAAGGTCTTACTCCCATCCGGTACTGCCAAGCTAGTCTAGTGACCACTGCAGCGTCCCCATAATACTCTGCACACTTCTCTCTCCTTACACTCCATTGTCTTTGAATTGATGTATTAGGAAGGTGACAGCTGTAAGTGATCCTTAGCACAGGTCTGTGCTTCACTCATCTTTGCAGTTTAAACTGTCAGCATGGTGCTTCTTACGTAAAAGGCTTTCAATAAATGTTAGATAGATGGATCAGAGGAAAAAATATATTATCTGAAAAATTATGAAAAAAACACTTTCTTAAACCCTTTGGTGACTGACACTAGTATTCCTACATAAAACGAACTACTTGGCTGGGCGCAGTGGCTCACTCCTGTAATCCCAGCATTTTGGGAGGCTGAGGCAGGCAGATCACTTGAGGTCAGGAGTTAGAGACCAGCTTGGCCAACATGGTGAAACCCTGTGTCTACTAAAAATACAGAAATTAGCCAGGCATGGTGGTGGGCACCTGTAATCCTAGATACTTGGGAGGCTGAGGTAGGAGAATCACTTGAATCTGGGAGGCAGAGATTGCAGTGAACCGAGATCATGCCACTACACTCCAACCGGGACAGCACAGAGAGATTCTGTCTCAAAAAAAAAAAGGAACTACTTACAAAGCTTGGTAGTGACTAAAGAGAGCTGCTTCCCCACTAGCAACCCTTCAGGAATAATTGACTCCAGCACCAAAAAAAAAACCCCTATATTGTAGCACCCCTACATTGAACAGTCTATTTCTGAGCCTTCCTTGCTTCTCTTTCCAAGCCCATCCAGAGCAGCCCTAGCAAAGGAATGAAGTATTAGAAGAGAGAACCATTCCGGGGTTTATTCACCCACGTACTGACACTTGCTACATGACAGACACTGCTCCAGGCAAGGAGGCAGTTGCGGGTCACAAAGAGAAC
This sequence comes from Gorilla gorilla gorilla, assembly GCF_029281585.2. Classification (NCBI taxonomy): domain Eukaryota; kingdom Metazoa; phylum Chordata; class Mammalia; order Primates; family Hominidae; genus Gorilla; species Gorilla gorilla. The sequence continues at coordinate 120,684,754 of NC_073224.2, forward strand.
AAGCCTATGTTCTTGCCCTCAAGGACCTAGTTTTATTGCAAAAGAGAGTTGAGGGAAGAAAATAAATTGTGGTATAAATAGAGAGAAAAAAATTGTGGCCCATTATAGAACTGAAAGCCTCCAGGTCTCCAAATCAAAATCCAGTTGTACCTGATGATTGAAACCCGAGGCCAGTGGGAATGCCTGAGGGGCACTGGGGGAGTGTTGGGAGGTTACAAGGGAACTAGCAAATGCTGCTGCAGCGAATCTTTGGGAACAGATGGATTTCCAGGGAAGGCAACCACCTGAGAGAGGGAGAGGTAGAGCTGATCAGGATAGAGTCAAAAGTTTTAACACCAAAGATGCAAAAATAGTAGAGTCAATGAAAGTTTTATGGCTGCCCTTACAGTGTTTTTCTGGCAGTTGTTCTCCCATGAAGGGAAAGCAGATGACATATGGATTGAATGAGCAAGGAGGCTGAGGTCTTCAAATATCTGTACTTATGAACAGCTGCTATGGGAGGAGGATGGGCCAAAGATAAGGTGTGGGGGGCTGGGGGTTGAGTTGAGAAAGGCCTGCAGGACTGCCTCTTCACTTCCTTGAGTTACTCCCCACCCTACCCCCAACTCCCTCCTGTGTCTGTTCTGGCCCTGGCCTCTGAAGCATGAAGGTCACTGTGGCTTTGGCACCATTAGCCTGAGTGGTTTTAATGACGTGGCCCAAAAGTGGTCTGTAAAGCAACAGTGAAAACACATGCACTGGAGCAATTCCAGTCAGATGGTACCTAATCCCTGCTCTGCCAGTAATCTGCTGCATGACCTTGGGTAGGCTGTGGGTTAGACTCAGTATACAACATCTGAGATTCCTTCTGTATGAATGTTCTTTATGGAATTCTAAACTTCACACATGTTCTTGGTCTCTAAACTTCTAAAAGCACTGTAGATTACTCAGAGATAAAAGGGTTTGTTGAATGAAGAACTCTAACAAATACATTTTTTACTTCTTACCACATATTTTGTAAACAATAATTGGGATGTCTACCCATAGTATCTAACTTAATCACAAGACATTTATTGAAGGCTTATTGCACATTAAGCAATTGGGCTAATATTCCAGAACTAGGTTGTGATAGTATTAACATCTATAGGTTGAACACTGTCATGTATATCATCTCCCGTAGCCCTCAGTTCTGGAAAGGTAGATATTATCTTCCTCATTTACAAAGAGAAAAAACAAAGGCTTCAAGAGATCAAGAAACCTGATCAAGGGCACACAGTGAGAAAAGCACAGGGCCAAGATTAAAAACCCATGGTGGTCTGACTCCAGAATCTGAATACTTTACTGAGATGTATTGCCTCTTCTGGAAATAATTATAGGTGGCTTAGAAAGAATAAGTAACTGTTGCATGAACCAAGCATATCAAATTTGCTGCTGGTCTAAGCAGTACGTTCTCCTCCCTCACCAGGTTTATTTTCCAATGCCCTCAGAACTTCCTACCAGCAGCCACTAACTCAGTTGCTCACCAGATTCCTGCTACGCAACTTTTGAGGATGGCTGGATGGCTGACCCACCTAGCAGCCTTCTTTGCCCAAATTCCTTATGCCAGATTAATTCCCTTTATGGGAATTGTTGTGGGAAGCTTTTCACAGGAAGGAAACTTAACCCACATGACAATATTGCCCAGAATTTGAATGTTACATTTTCCTGGGCTAAAGAAACCTTGCCAAGAGCCCTCTGTGATATTTGTTTTGTAGTTGTTATTTAAACTGAAGGGCTACTGAGCTGCTTGATCAGACAATGAGGTAGGCTACTGAGCTGCTTGATCAGACAATGAGGTAGATGACAGTTTAACTTTCCAGAAGCCAGGTGCCAGGAACCATGGATCTCTTTCTTTGTGGCTGAGATCTGAACCTCAGGATGGAAGAAGAGTCTTAAGTCACCTTAGATGGTCCTGGAGCTGCCAAACTGTTAGGCCCTGCAAAAGTCCTGGAAGCCAACAGAATTACTTCACAGGGCCAAGAGGCAGGAACAGGAGGTTACCACTGTGCATTTACAAAATGCTGACCTGAGGTCCCAAAACAACATTCTGCTCATAGATCTAGAACAAAGGAAAGGACCTCAATTGACATAAGCCAGTGATGATAACACATCAGGCTTGAACACAAACTCAGTGAGTGCAAAGCAACTCATGGGAGAAAATAGAACTGAATGTACAGTTGACATATAGGCAAATCTTGCATACTGCTGGCAGTGGAGAGCAACCTGCGTAAGTGTTCCCCTAAGATATCCCCAGGAGGGAGGTACCAGGGATGTCTATTAGATTTCCCCACCTACTAAAGAATATCAGCATTCCCACTGCTGGAAAGACCTCAGACAACTTTCACGTTGCAGATGAGAAATCTGACAGGCAGGGAGGGGAAATGACTGGCCCAAACTCACTTGCAGAAGGGGAACTGAAATGCTTTTGCTGACAGCTGTCACAATGTTCTTTTCCACAGTCTCAGCATTGCACTGGTTCTTACCCCTTTGTCCCTGAGACATGGTTTCACTGTTTTTCATTGTTTGTGTATAATTGCAGTGACCTTGGTGGCTACCAGCATTGTATCCCAGGTATTCGACCCAACTGGTGGTGGCAGAGCTTGTTATTTCTAAGTTACTTATCATAGGCAGAGAAGTCAAAGGGCTTTGGAGGTTTGCCGGAAGAAGATTTAGGCAGGACAGATGATCAAATTTCTGAAAAAACTGAAAGAGGAGATGTTAGGCTCACTTTTTGCTGCTACAGAACACTGGTTCTCAAAGTGTGGTCCAGGAACCAGCAGCATTGGAATTACCTGGGAATTTGTCAGAAATGGAAAATCTTGGGCCTCACTCCAGACCTATTGAATCAGAATCTCGAGAGTGGAGCCCATCAAAGTGTTTCAAGCCCCAAAAGTGATTATGATATGCTAAAATGTGGGGCCCTCTGCCCAAACAGAGTAGGATGTGAGTTAAATTGTCAGGAAGACAGATAAGCAAGGACTATGTGACAAGGATGGTCCCCTGGAAGGTGAGGTGACACTAGATCTGGGCACACAGAATGAACCCTCACCAGCCAAGAGAGTTCTGAGTGGAGAGCTGCCCTGGAAGGAAAATGCTGAACAGAGCACCTCTAGGTGCTCAGCAACTCCAAGATCCTATGACAATTTTTACATGATAAACGGGACAGAAATACAATTACTTCCCCATTCTGGAATGGAAGCACCACAAAGGCAGGCATTTTTGTGTTTTTATTTTATTTTATTTTAATTTTTTGCTATTATAACTCCAGTGCCTAGAGCAGGGGTAGAACTCTTGGCCCAAATCCAGCCCACAGCCTGCTTTTGCAAGTGACATTTTATTGGAACACAACCATGCTCATTCATTGACATATCATCTATGGCTGCTTTCACAATCTTGTACTACAACAGCAGAGTTGATTCATAGTGACTGACCGTATGACCCAGGAGACCTAAAATGCTTGCTCTCTGGTCCTTTATAGAAAAAGTTTGACAATCCTTGATCTAGGATATTGCCTGAGTCACAATAGATGCTCAACAAACATTTGATGAATGAATGAACCCTTTTCTCTGTTGGCAGAGAGGTACAGAGATCTTGGTCTGGGAGAAAACAGAGATATAGAGGATACAGCTATCAAATTCAGGGGTGGCCTGACCTGGCCTTGAGTCCTGGCTTCATCATTTACAAGTGGTGTGACCTTAGGCAAATTATTTAGCTCCCTGTGTGTCATATGCCTCATTTGTAAAGCAGCAATAATACTAGCCATTTATAATTAGTATGACAATGAATCAATTTACATACTGCACAGAAAGCATGGAGCCTGATGTGTGTAATTACTGAATACATGTTCCCCAGTTATTAATAACTTTGAGAAGTCTTTGATGAGAGGAGTTCAGACATGTAGGTTTGGACACAATGGAACAAGGAGTTGACAATCAGAAGGTCTAGGCTGTCCTCGGTTCTACCACCATGCAAGAGCTCTCTGTAGAAGCAGGAGAAAGGGCAAATTCAGAGATTATTATTAAGCAGCTCAACATTTAAATTTGTGGAAAGCTACTAGGTAGATAATTTACATATGATTATCTTTAAGATAGTGTATAAAGAGGCAAGATTTCATTGGTTATAGATGTTTGGGTGTTTTCTAGTAGTGAAAACTAGTAATTCATCTATATTTTCTCACATATTCCCCTGATAACCAACTGCAAACAGCTGTCTGGGTGTCAGGGCTGGACAGCCCAAGGTCATGGGAACCCTCAGAAGCTACCTGGTCATAGAGGGACTGACCTTGCCTTCTTACCAGCTGACAATAGAGTTCTCCAAGAGGGTAGTGTTTTCTCAAACAGTGCAAGCATAGCCCCTTTGTGTTAGGTTGGTAGTGTTTTTATTGTTTTCTGGCAGGAATTCTTTACATATCCTAGGTGTTCTGGCAGAAGTCTCCAAACCCTCCAGTGCCCCAGGGTAAGCCAGAAACAATAAATCACGGGCAAGTACAAATCCACACTGGCAGGAGACTGAGTCAGAAACATGTTGCAACTTAGGACTGCAAATGCCCATGTTTATAGCTTCCCTGATTCTGAGATTTTGCAAATTACCCTGCATGCCTGTTTCCAGCATATCAATTTTTCTCAGTAACATTGAGGAAAGCATGGTAATTTCCAGAATTCTTTAGAGTATGCTGGCAAGTGCAATTTCACATGTGAGGAAAAACACCTGGAAGCTCACTCCTCTCCTTCGTTCACATGTGTCGAGCCCCACGCCAGAGCCCTCAAATCACAGATTCCATTAAGAACTGTTCATCTTCAACATGTAGAACTTAATTATGGATATCTCCAGAGTGTGAGAATCTGCTGTATTTCTTCCAAGACATAGAGGTTTAATAAAAAGGAAAACTGAAGAGGTATAACCCAGATTTTTATTTCTTCATGTTTTTATCTTCTTATATATCAGGATCCAGAACACTGGAATCCCTCTCCTGGAAGTCAATTGCAATTTACATGCAGAGAAAAACACAGGGTTTTCTGTCTCTAAAGTTCCTACCTAGGTCACTCTCCTCTAACCTTCAATCCATAAACATCAGCTATCATCCAATAAACTGATTGCCACCTCCCACCAAGCACATTCCAAAACAGTGACAAAATTTGTGTGTCCCACTAGAAACTGAAACAGTTGCTACACCCTTGTAAAAGGCACAACACTTGATCCAAAGGCTTCCATAAACAACCGTAGACCCATTCCAGATCATATGAGGAAAAATCCTTGAAAAGTATGGGAGCTTGGCAGGTGGTGGGAACATAGAAGGAGCTTTGAGTGAGAAGGTCTGGAGTGGTTCCAGCTTCCATGCTCATGCACGAACTCATAATCCATCTTATTCTCCTTCCATGACCCTTTCCGGCCTCACACAGAACACAGGCTTTTCTCTCAAGCAATTAAACTTTGAAGTATCTTATGCTATTACAGTGAACTAGCCAAACTCATGGGTGACCTTCTAATAAGTCCTGAGTTTCCTGCAATGCAATAACAAAGTAGATGGTATTTTTCCAGTAAAGAGAGACAAGGGAGACTTCGGGCAAGGATTGGCTTCTTTCCTCAACTCTATTCACTCTTGGTCACCTTTGGACCATCTCAATACAGGTAGGGCCATGGGCCTCATTATCTTTCAACAAGAAGGTGGCTTTTCCTCAGGAAGTGGAAGGCCCCTATGCAAGTCTAATGGGTTTAGTTAACAACACTAATGGATGGAATCGCAAGGTTCTATGGAGGCTTCATTGTATTATTTTGCACAAAACCTCAAGAAATCAACAGAGTCTTTCTGTAGATAACACAGTCCAGGACTTCAGAACTGGTCTCTTCATCTTCCAGGGCCCTGGCTGTCTCCAGGCTGCTAAGGAATAACTATACCCATGAATCTGGATGTTTGGCTCTGCTTAGCTTAAGTAAAGTAATTTCTGATCCAAATCTGGTCAGCCTCCCCCATCACTGCCTCAGCCAAGACACTGGCCTCATTCTTCATGGAATGGAGCTCTTCCTCCCTGCCTTCCCTTGGTGTCCTCACTCTGGAGCCAACAAGGGCACACCCACCAGCAGCCCTCCTTGTGGAGCCCGTCTCAGGCTCCCTACTGGCATTCCGGGCTATGGCCTGGAGCTTTACTCTGTTCCAAAGGTCTCTCTCATCTTTCCTCCAATGATTTGATCTTTCCTATCCCATGCTCACCTCCAACACTTCTTCCAAGTCACTAGAGTGACCCTCTGCTCCTGCCTTCTGCCAAGCATCCTTCTTCCATTTTCCCACCATCTCCTGCAATACCTCCTCTTCCCTTAGGCCTTCCCGGGCAGATGAGAAGAGAGGTAGTGTTTTCTCCCTCCTCTACCCTGGCTAATCTTTCAGTCTCGACTCCCAAAACACACCTGAACAGAAAGCCAAAACAGCAAAAATGACCAGTTGGTGGAGTGAGGAAGGAGACGATAAGATTGCTGGGAAGGGAGAGGAATGAATCTCTCCCGCTTCGTCCCCCACCAAGACAGACTGAGGGGAACTGGGACAGAGAACTCAGTCAACCCTGGGAGGACAAGAAATAGATGTACAAGTATCTGGAATACTCTTAGCTTAAAACCCACACATTCATATTCACACATTATTCACCCAGTGAGTGAGAGGTCACTGAGGAATGCAGGTTTTCTTTTTGTCTGACTCCTGTTCTGCTTAGCCCTGACCTCTAATTTTGTTATTTTTTTCTCACTACTTTAAACTTATACTGCTTTATTTTTTTATTATCCAAATAGGCCACTGGAGTCCTTTCTGAAACTAGATGAGTCGTTCATTTATTTATTTATTTACTTGTTTATTTATTTTAGAGACAGGCTCTTGCTATGTTGCCCAGGTGAATCTCCAACTCCCAGCATCATGTTGATCCTCCCACCTCAGCCTTCCAAAGTGTTTCAATTACAGGCCTGAGCCACCATGTCTGGCCTAAGATGGATCTTACTCACAACTACTCACATATCTTGTTCTGCTCCCATCCATGCAGATAAACACAAGTGACCCTCAAACAACCAAGAACACACATAAACAAGCAGCTGGAGGCCCACATCAGCGACCTGCAGTGATAAGAGCTGAATGAGGTGTGTGTCCACGAATAGACTGAAGTATTTGTTCAGGAAGCCCAAAGATAAACATATTGGTATACATAGGTCCATTTTGAACAGTGATGAGAAGGCTCCTGGCCTGGGTTTTCCAGGAAAGAGAGTGAATGAGCGCAGAGGTGAGTGCTGGGCAGGAAAGACAAAAGTGGGTGGATGAGGGGGATCTAGGAGGTATGAGAGATACTGTGTGGTGTGCAGAGACCCCAGGAGTGTGCTGCTTGGTTGATGTCATTATTCTGGTCTGTAGGTGTCTATCTGAATTTGCTTGCCTATCTTAGGCTGTGAACCTCTAGAGGACAGGACTGGGCCCACATCCATTGCTGTCCCATGCTTCATCAGGCCCAAAGAGCCTATTGCGGGTGAGCATCACTGTGCTTACAGGTTTGTTGACTGACTCAGTGACTTGACTCCCAGCCTTGAGTGTCTGTAAGTGCCCAGTGAATTCCAGAGGAATATGATAAAATGTACTTTCTCCAGGGCTTTACTGAAACAGAGTTCTTTGCCAGGCTGGAATCATTTTGGTATTGTCCTACTAAAAAATAGAAGATGTGCTCCAAGAGCTGTCCACAGCCTCTTTAGTCTTAGAATTGCTGTGATGAGATTCCCAGAACTTAAAGATATAATCTATGTTTTCATTGGTTGTCTCCATGTTTGTTTCCCTCAAAAGCAGAAAGGGTGTAAGCCTTATTCAAATTTGCATTTCCAGAGCTTAGACCCATATTAAACATCTTGTGTGCTCCAGAAATACTGACTGAGAGAATGCTGGAATGAATGAGCACAGGCCTGAAAAGTGAAGTCCAGCCCAGCCTCCATTCCCAGCACTGCCTCCCTCAGTATTGTACCAGGCAAGAGCCAAGTGACTGACCAACATTGCAGAGCTCCCTACTCCTGGCTCCTGCAGGCATTTGAGTTTGCAGCCTCTTAGGTAAACACTAGTATAATTCCTATTTATAGAAGTCCTGTTTGATTTATAAGCCTGAGATTCAAAAAATGTCACTAATATTTTTGAAGTCACATTGCTAAGAGGTAAAGCCAACACTGGTCTTCTAGACCTCAAAGTTCATTTTAGTAACCACTCTTAATTCCTACACTCATACTAGCTGTATGACCATTGCTTCATTACTTGAGTGCTCAAGCCAAAGTTCCCTCATCTGTAAGATGAGAGTCATAAAAACTACTTAAAATATTTGTGAGATGTAGATTACATATATGAAACATAACCAGATAAATAACTATACTTTTCAAGAGACTTACCCTTAAAATTTGAAGGAAACAGGCACATGAAGAGTCTTCTTACCTAAACCAACTTAGGCAAGAAGTTATATTCATATGGAACCTCCTCCTTGAAATAAAATAATGATCAACATTAGAGAAATGCAGCTCAGTACCACAATGAGATACCATCTCACACCAGTCAGAATGGCTACTATCAAAATGCCAAAAAACAAAAGATGCTGGTGAGGCTGCAGAGAAACGGGAATGCTTACACACTGTTGGTGGGAGTGTAAATTATTTTAGCCACTGTGGAAAGCGGTTTGGAGATTTCTCAAAGAGCTAAAAACAGAATTACCATTCAACCCACAACCCTATTACTAGGTATATATCCAAAAGAAAATAAATTGTTCTACCAAAAAGACACATATACTCATATGTGTATATGTGCAATACTCATTGCAGCCATATTCACAATAGCCAAAACATGGAATCAACCAGGTGCCCATCAATGGTGGACTGGATTTAAAAAAATGTGGTACATATGCACCATAGGAATACTATGCAGCCACAAAAAGAATGAAGTCATATCCTTTACAGCAATATGGATGCAGCTGGAGACCATTATCCTAAGCGAATTAATGCAGGAATTGAAAAATCAAATACTACATGCTCTTATTTACAAGTGGGAGCTAAACCTGGGGCACTCATGGACATAGAGATATCAACAATAGATACTAGGGACTACCAAAAAGGGAGGGAGAGAGTGGGGCCAAGGGTTCATATACTAACTATTGGGTACTATGCTCAGTACCTGGGTGATGGGATCAATCGTTTCCCAAACCTCAGCATCACACATTGAGGTATTCCATTGTGTGACAAAACCACAACCTATTCCTCCATTCAACTATCAATAGGTATTTGGGTTGTCTCCAATTTATACTTATTATCAATAGTGCAACTACAAGTATTATCTTTTAATGAGTTTGTTATATGCATGTAACAAACCTGCACATGTACCCAAATCTAAAATAAAAATTGACATTTTAAAAAATAAAAAAGTAACAAATTAATTTAAAAAACGATCAAGTTTTCATCCACTTACCCTTTCATTCAGCGAATACATATCAAGGGCCTTCTATGTGGCAGTTGGTACCCAGGGACAAAAAAGCCCAGTGGAAAAGTGGGCTTTGACTCAGGAGACTTAGATACATCCTCCCTCCCTCTTATCTTTACTAGCTGAGTGAATTTGAGCAAGTCTCTTAACTTCTACAACCCTCAGTTTTCTCGTCTGTAAAATGGGAATGATAATACCTAATGCATACAGCTGTGAGGTGTAAGTAAGACTTATACACTGCCCAGGCATAGTGGCTCACACCTGTAATCCCAGCAGTTTGGGAGGCAGAGGCAGGTGATCTCCTGAGCCCAGGAGTTTGAGACCAGCCTGGGCAACATGGTGAATGAAACCCCTGTCTCCACAAAAAATGCACAACTTAGCTGGGCTTGGTGGCGGGAGCCTGTAATCCCAGCTAGTCTGGAGGCTGAAGTGGAAGGATGTCTTGAACCCAGCGAGGTGGAGGCAAGGCTGTAGTGAACCATGATTGTGTCACTGCACTCCTGCCTGGGTGACAGAGAGATCTTAGGAAAAATAAAACTTATGTACAAAAAGGACCAAGTTCAGTCTCTGATACAATGCACATACCTACAAATACCTACACCTATAATGACAGTTACTACTCCCGTCGTTGGCCTACTAAGGGCAGGGCAGTGGGAACAGCCAGTTCAGCTCAACAGTAGTCACAGCAATTGTTTAGAACTTAGATTAGCAAATTATTTACTGGGGAGAGGGGTGTATTTTATCACTGATATTGTTAAGAATTGCCAGTGCATAGTAATAATTAAAAAACAAACTCACTCTTAGTCCATTTTATTATTGTTTTAAATTCTCTGCACACAGCCTGGCACGGTGGCTCATGCCTGTAACCCCAGCACTTCCAAAGTCTGAGGCGGGTGGATCACGAGGTTAGAAGTTCAAGACCAGCCTGGCCAACATAGTGAAACCCCGTCTCTACTAACAATACAAAAAATTAGCCAGGTGAGGTGGCATGCACCTGTAGTCCCAGCTACTCAGGAAGCTGAGGCAGGAGAATGGCTTAGAACCTGGGAGGCAGAGGTTGCAGTAAGCCAAGATCACGCCACTGTACTCCAGCCTGGGTTACAGAGCGAGACACCGTCTCAAAAAAAAAAAAAAAAAAAAAAAAATTAGCCAGGCATGGTGGCGCGTGCCTGTAGTCCCAGCTACTCGCGAGGCTGAGGCAGGAGAATCGCTTGAATCCAGGAGGTGGAGGTTGCAGTGAGCAGAGATCACATCAGCTTAGACAACAGAATGACACTTCACCCAAAAAAAAAATTCCCCACAGACAACGCACTCCTGGCTGCGCCTGGGACAGTCCACTTTCACCACCAGTCCTGGGTAAGCACTGGATTACATATTGGTGCCAAAAGGTGACAATCGGAATTATTTGGCACTGTTCTAACCACACCTACAGTAACACCTTTTGGATTCTACATATAAAATTAATAGGCTTTGTTAGATAACAGCAAAAGTCTGAATTCAAAAAAATTAAAATAGAAAAAACATTTTATTAAAGTACGATGCACATCTTATAAAAGCACATATACAGTATAGCCTGCTGAAACTCCACACTCACGTGAGCACAACTCAAATAAACACAGCCAACACCCAAAAGCCCCTTCATGCCAACTTCTGGTCACTACCACTTCCACCTGTTTTTGTAAATAAAATTTGTACAGCAAGCGCTCTGTATGTCTGGCTTCTTTTGCTGAACATCATGTTTCTGAGATTCATCCGTATTGTGTCCAGAATTGGTGGGTTCCTGGTCTCGCTGACTTCGAGAATGAAGCCGCTGACCCTCGTGATGAGTGTTACAGTTCTTAAAGATGGTGTGTCCAGAGTTTGTTCCTTCAGATACTCAGATGTGTCCAGAGTTTCTTCCTTCTGGTGGGTTCGTGGTCTTGCTGATTTCAGGAGTGAAGCTGCAGACCTCTACAGTGAGTGTTACAGCTCTTAAAGGCAGTACGTCCAGAGTTGTTTGTTCTTTCCAGTGAGTTTGTGGTCTTGCTGGCTTCAGAAGTGAAGCTGCAGACCTTCACGGTGAGTGTTACAGCTCATAAGGGCAGCGTGGACCCAAACAGCGAGCAACAGCAAGATTTATTGCAAAGAATGAAAGAACAAGCTTCCACACCACAGAAGAAAATCTGACCGGGTTGCCGCTGCACACTGCTCACTTGGGAAGCCTGCTTTTATTCCCTTATCTGGCCCCACCCACATCCTGCTGATTGGTCCATTTTACAGAAAGCTGATTGGTCCATTTTACAGAGAACTGAGTGGTCCGTTTTGACAGGGTGCTGATTGGTGCATTTACAATCCTCTAGCTAGACACAAAGTGCTGATTGGTGCATTTATAATCCTCTAGCTAGACATAAAAGTTCTCCAGGTCCCCACCAGATTAGCTAGACACAGAGTGCTGATTGGTGCATACACAATCTTCCAGCTAGACTTAAAAGTTCTCCAAGACCCCAGCTGACTCAGGAGCATAGCTGGCTTCACCTAGTGGATCCCATGCCAGGGTCAGTGGGACTGGGTGCCCAGAGCAGGGGGTGGGGCCGGTAGGGGAGGCTGGGGCTGCGTGGGAACTTGGAGGAGAAGGGGGAGCGCTGGGGCATGGCAGAGCACTCAGGTATGGTGGGCTGCAGGTCCTGAGCCCTGCCCTTTAGGGAGGTGGCTGAGGCCTGGCGAGAATTAAAAAACTGTGCGGGCAGGCCAGTAGTGCTGGGAGACCTGGCGCACCCTCTGCAGCTGCTGGCCTGGGTGCTAAGCCCCTCATTGCCTGGGGCCAGTGGCATGGGCTGGCCTCTCCGAGTGCAGGGCCTGCCAAGCCTGCACCCACCCACCCGGAACTTGCTCTGGCCTGTGAGCGCTGTGCGCAGCCCCGGTTCCTGCCAGTGCCTCTCCCTCCACACCTCCCCGCGAGCAGAGGGAGCCAGGTCCAGCCTCGGCCAGCCCAGAGAGGGGCTCCCACAGTGCAGCGGCGGGCTGAAGGGCTCCTCAAGCGCTGCCAGAGTGGACACTGAGGCCAAGGAGGCGCAGAGAGTGAGCGAGGGCTGCTAGCACATTGTCACCTCTCAATATCTTTGTGTGTGGTTGTAGATGGTTCATTCTTACTGTTGTATAGTATTCCATTGTGTGAAGAGACCACAATCTATTCCTCCATTCAACTATCAATAGGTATTTGGTTTGTCTCCAGCTTATAGTTATTACCCATAGTGCAACTACAAGTCTTGTCTTTTGATGAGTATATGTCCAGGTTTCTGTGGGGCCTATACTTAGGAGTGACTTTGCTGGGTTACAGGGAATGCACATGTTCAGCCGCAGTGCATACTGCCCAACAGATTTCCAAAGTGGTTTTCAAAGGACTTACGTTAAGGATTGCACTACCACTTCTAAACTTCAAAGTCTTTTACACTGAGTGAAGTAACAGGCTCCTGAAGATAGGCAAGAAATGGATGTTTCTGGTTAATGAACCGTGAGGCAGAAAACTTTCTAGCGTTTCAGCAGTCACTTGAGCTGAGCACTCCAGGAACCTGCCTGGAAGAACACAGAACTTGATATCCCAAAACTCTGCTTCAGATCAAATACCAAAAGACTTTCCCCGCAAGAGGGTCCTAGCCATCGCCAATGATTAAATTAAAAAACCAAAGAGAACAAGAGAAAGCAAAGAAAGAAAGAGAAAGGATTCAAGGAAGGGAAAGAAAGAAACCCAGGCTCCAGAGAAAAGTTATGAGATTCAGAGCCAACACTTGAAAGAAATCTGTAAGCCACAAAAAGTGGAAAGATCAGCCAAGCCCTTCCCTTTATTTTTTTAATTTGTATTATTATTATTATTTTTTGTAACCAACCATTCCTTGAAAACCAAACTCCTCAAAGAACCATCCTGAGAAGAACAATAGGAACACTTTAGACGGGACCAGCCCTTCTTGTCTCCTTACCTTACTCAACTCCTCCTCCTCTGTTCTGTCTCACTTGTCAAGGACTTCACTTCACTGCCAAGAACACAGTTCTCTGTCCTGAGATTCATATTAATCTGTGCCACTGCCAGTTAGCCTGCCGAGGCTGCACCTGAAACTCCACACTTTAAACCACTCCTCCTTGCTGAAACACAGCTTTCATTCCCCTCATCAAACCTCATCTCCTACAGCCAACCACACTCAAGACCTATGGTTTCTACTTACACTGTCCCTGATTCCTTCCACTGTTGACTTTCACCCAGGTGCCTGTGACAAGGCCCCTATGTCTGTCTCCCTGCCGCCAGGCTGACTTTCCCCAGACCTGCCTTCACCCACATCCCTAGAGATCTTTCTAAACTGTGCATCTGAGTATGTCATCCCTCTATTTAAACCCTTGCAAATCTTTCCATGGCCTCGGATTGGAATCAATCAAAACTCCTTAACATGCTCAACAAGGCCGTTTGAGACCCAGCCCCTTCCTTTCTCTCAGCTTCATTTCTCAAACTCCTCTCCTTGTGCTCAATGATCCAGCCATGAAGAACTTCCTTCCTTTGCTGAATAAACTATGTGCTCTCTCTCCCCTTTATTTAGCTTTATATATATATATATATAAATTGTCTAGTATATGAATTATATTCCAATAATACTGTTGTATTCTGTTATATATGTAACAGTACATATATAACATATACTACTATAACATAATACTATTTTTATATATAATATATAATATGTATTTTATATATAGTATACAAATATACATACATTATATATAATATATATTATACATATATGGAGACCATTTAATATATTACATTTTATATGTGTGTGTATATATATATATATATAATGGAGGCCACCACATCTTTTTTTTTTTTTTGAGACAGAGTTTCACTCTGTCATCCAGGCCAGAGTACAGTCGCGCTATCTCAGCTCACTGTAACCTGCGCCTCCCAGGCTCAAACAATTCTCCTTCCTCAGCCTCCCAAGTAGCTGGAATTATAGGTGCCCACCACCACACCCAACTAATTTTTGGACTTTTAGTAGAGACGGGGGTTTCATCATGTTAGCCTGGCTTGTCTCAAACTCCTGCCCTCAGGTGATCCGCCTGCCTCAGCCTCCCAAAGTCTGGGTACAGGCATGAGCCATCGCACCTGGCCTCTATTAAATAATTCTTAATTGAGGCTGTAGATTAAGAGATGGGAAACATATAGACTCTACTCAGTTTATTATATATATAATACATATTGTATGTAATGAATTACATATATTTTATATATAAGATATATATAAAACCATATTTTTGGAATATAATTCACACACTAGACAATTCACCTATTTAGTGTACAATTCAAAGGTTTATGGTATATTCATAGAATTGTGCAACCATCACCACAACCAATTTTAGAAGTCTCATCACCCCTAATAAAAACTCAGTACCCATATCAGTCACTCTCCATTTCTTCCCAACCTCCTCAGCCCTAGACAACTAGTAAACTATTTACTGTCTCTATAGATTTGCCTGTTCTGGACATTTCACATAAATGGAACCATATGATATGCAGCCTTTTCTTGACTGACTTCTTGCACTTAGCGTAATGTTTTCATGGATTATCCATGTTGTAGCATCTATCAGTAATTCATTCCTTTTTATTACCAAACAATACACCATTGTATCAATATACAACATTTTACTTATTTATTTATAAGTTGATCAACACTTGGATTGTTTTCACTTTTTGGAAAAATGTTTAGAAGCTCTCCATTAGATAATTCTTGTTTTTTGTTTTGTTTTGTTGTTTTTTGTTTTTTGTGTTTTTTTTAGAAACAGAGTTTCACTTTGTTGCCCAGGCTGGAGTGCAGTGATGTGATCACAGCTCACTGCAGCCTTGAACTCCTGGTCTCAAGCAATCCTCCCATCTTGGCCTCCCAAACTGCTATGGTTACAGGTGTGAGTCACCATATCTAGCCTCCATTAAATACTTCTTAATTGAGGCTGCAGATTAGGAGGTGGGAAAGATACAGACTCTACTCAGCTTGAAAGACAAATAAACAGATGGTTTAAATATTATGGCTGGGCGCGGTGGCTCATGCCTCTGATCCCAACACTCTGGGAGGCCAGGATAGGTGGATTGCTTGAGTCCAGGTGTTTGAGACCAGCCTGGGCAAGTAGCTAAACCCTGTCTCTACTAAAAATACAAAAAAGAAAAAGAAAAAGAAAAAAAACGCTAGATATGGTAGCGCATGCCTGTAATCCCAGCTACTCGGGAGGCTGAGGTGGGAGAATCACCTGAGCCAGGGAGGTCGAGGCTGCCATGAACCAAGATTAAGCCACTGCACTCCAGCCTGGGCAACCAGAATGAGACTCTGTCTCAAAAAATTAAAAAATAAATAAAATGGTAAATACATTAACAGAGGTCTAGATAAGATACTATGGGAGAACAAAGGAAAGAAGAACTAATTCCCCCTGGAGGATTCAGAGAAGGCATTTGATAGGAGTCTTGAAAGATGAATAAGGTTGGAGAGACCTTTGTTCATCTGGTTCAACCCTTCATTCAGCCCTTGGCCAGCTCTACAGCATCCCATCACATGCAAGTCCTGCTCTGCCTGAAACACCTGAAAGCGAGGCATGCATCCAGAGGTTGGCTGGGTTGGGGGTGGAGGCAAGAGGAGGAGAGAGATGTGACAGGTGAAGGTACTTGGGAAAGGGCAGTCCAGTTTGGTTATGGGGCCCATGCAAGGCAACATGAAAGGGTTGGGGTCACACAGAATAAAAGAAAGACCCTGGACTTGGGAATCAGTCAGGCTTGGACTCAAATGGACAACTAATAATGTGTGTGACTTTACACAAATTATTTAATCTCGCTGAGCCTCTGTTTTGTCACATGTAAATATGAATTAATAGCTCTATTTCAGAGTTGTGAAGATCAAGGGACAGAGCATATGGAAAAGTACTTGGCACAAAGTAGGCAATTGATAACTGTCAAATCCTCTTCCTTCCAGTTTGCCAAAGCCAGCCCTGCCACCCTCTTTCCTAAGCTGAGACTCTGACCTTGATCACTCATTGTCCAGGCCCAGTAATAACAGCTAGATTTATTAACTTCTTACTGCATTCTGCACCCTGGGCTAAGTATCGTCTTTTTTCATCCTCACAAAAATCCAATGAAGTTGGAAATCTTTGTTTTATAGATAAGGAAACTGAGGCTCATAGATGTTAAATAATGAAATTTGCTCAAGGTCTTAAAGCTAGAAAGTCGTAGAACTGGAATTTAAACCCAGGCTGACATTAAAATCTATGCTACCCATTGTGTTCCTTCTAGAAAGGCAGTCAGGAATCATTCTGTTGGGTAAACCTTTAATCCATGATCCACATGTATCAACGTTTGATCAAAGCTCAAGAATGCCTTGCTTTCATAAACAATGCTTTTAAACACCAAAAATAAATAAACAACAAAAAAAAAGCAAAGCAGTGGGTTGAATAAGTGAAAATCCTTAAAAGAAAGATAATCTAAATAAACACTTAAAATAATAACAGCCATCTCTCAGGCGCTAGAGAGTATCACCATTGTTCCCAGGCAGCTCAGGGCAACAATAGTAAAACTTGAGATCCAGCAGTTCTTCCTTAGGGTTTTGTGATTAAAGAAGCCTGGGATGATGGTTATATCTCCCCTCATAATCCTTAAACCCTGGCATCAAGCTGTGGAAATCCTGATCATGAAGACTAATATTTGTGTAGTGCTTACAGTTTAGTAAGGATTAATTAGTAAGTAGATTGCTCACAGGGTATCTGCTGTCACTTACAACCCTGAAAGGTGCATAGGGCCAGGGTCATTTTTATTCTCAGAACAGAAACCTGAAGCTCAGAGAAACAAGATGACTTGCCAAAGCTCAAGGAGAGAATCACAATGTAAACTCCATCTTCTGATCCCTTTTCCACCTCCACCGGCATCTTCATCCACAGTCCAAATTAGAAAGAACTCAGATTTGGGCTCCTTGGAAGCAAACTTCTAGACTCCTGGGAACTGTATAGATTATGGCAACAAAGATAGAGGATGGGCTGGAAGAAGACAAAAGTAACATTGCTGATAAGTGCAAAAACACCTAGCGTTAAAAAAAAAATAATGGCTTTATTGAGATAAAATTCACATACAGTAAAATTCACCCTTTTAAATGGTACAATTTCGTGTCTTTTCATATATTCACAAAGTTTTACAACCATCACACTGTCTAATTCCATAACATTTCTATCACCACAGAAAGAAATCACAGTCATTGCAGTAATTACCCACTGCAGCCCTAGCACCCACTAATCTACTCTGTTTCTATGGATTTGCCTATTCTAGACATTTCATATGAATACATTCAATAAGTGCCTTTGATGTCTGGCTTCTTTCACTTACATCATACTGTTTTCAAGGTTGATTAACATTGTAGTGTGTATCAGTACTTCGTTTTCCTTATAGCCAAATAATATTCTATTGTATGGATGTGTCATATTTTATTTATCTGTATATCAGTTAATGGAAAATCGGGCTCTTTCTACATTTTGGCTATTATAAATAATGCTGCTATGAGCATTCAGGTACGTTTTTTGTATGAACGCATGCTTTCATTTCCCTTTGCTATATGCCCAGAAGTGGAATTGCTGGGTCATACAGTAATTCTATGATTAGCTTTTTGAGGAACTGCCAGAAAGAAGAGTTCTTTATTCTACATATCCCTTTATTCTTTACTATTCTATCTGTTCTATTTTCAAAGTGATTGTACTATATAACATCCGCACCAGTAATATGTGGGTTCCCATTTCTTCACATCTTTCCAACACTAATTATAGCTATCGTATGGGTATGAAGCAGTATTCCATTGTGGTTTTGATTTACATTTCTCTGGTGGTGAATGATATTGAGTATCTTTTCATGTGCTTATTGCCTTTTGCATATCTTCTTTGAAGAAATGTCTGTTTATATCCTTTGCTCATTTAATTAGATTGTCTTTTCATTGTTGAGTTGTAAGAGTTCTTTAAATATTCTAGAACTAAGTCTCTTATCAAAGATATAATTTGCAAATTTAGTGAGTCAACTTTTTACTTTTTTAAAAGTGTTCTTTTAAGCACCAACATTTTTAACTTATTTATTTATTTTTCTTTTGTTGCTTGTACTTTTGATTTCATATCTAAAAACAAATCACCTAATTTAAGATCACAAAGATTACAAATATGTTTCCTTCTAAGAGTTTTATACTTTTAGCTCTAACATTAGGTATATGATCCATTTTTAATCAACTTTTATATGGTGTGAGGTAGGGACCCAACTTTATTCTTTTGTACGTGAATATCCAGTTGTCCCAGCATATTTGTTAAAAAGAATATTATTTCCCCCACTGAACTGGCTTTTCAGCCATGTCAAAAATCAATTGACCATAAATGTAAGGGACTTTTTTTTGGACTGTGAATTCTATTCCATTAATCTATGTGTCTATGCTTATTTTAGTACCATACTGTCTTCATTACTATAGCTTTGTAGTACGTTTTGAAATCAGGACATATGAGTCCTACAACTTTGTTCTTATTTCTCAAGATTGCATTGACTCTTCTGGGTCTCTTGAACTTCCATATGAAGTTGAGGAATTCACTTGTCTATATATGTTTTTTTTTTTAAAAAAAAAAAAAAAACAGGCAGCTGGGACTTTGAGTGAGATTGCACTGAACCTGAAGATCAATTTTGGGAATATTACTATCTTAATATTAGCCTTCCAATCCATGAGCACAGTACATCTTTCCATTCATTTAAAACTTCTATTACTTTTTTCAATGATGTTTTGCATTTCTCAGTGTATAAGTAGTGCATTAATTTTATTAAATTTAGTCCTAAATGTTTTGTTCTTTTTGATTCTATTGTGCATGGAATTACTTTCTTAATTTCATTTTTGGATTGTTCATTGCTAGTGTATAAAAATACAATTGATTTTGGTATATTGATCTTGTATCCTGAAACATTTCTGAACTTGTTTATTAGTTCTAATAATTTTTAGTGGGATTCCTTAGGATTTCTTTTTATACAAGATCATGTCATCTGCAAATAAAGACAGTTTTACTACTTTCTTTTCTGTCTGCTTTCTCTCTCTTTTGGGTACTGTTTGCATGTTATATTTTTTCCTACCTTTCTATTTTCAACCTATGTGTGTCTTTGAATCTAAAGTGTGTCTCCTCTAGACAGCATATAATTGAACTAAGGATTTTTAAAATCCATTTTGCCAACTTCTGCTTTTTTCTTGAAGTTTAGTTCATTTACATTTAAGTAATTACTGACAAGGTAGAATTTAATTTGTGCTTTTGCTGTTTATTTTTCCATATACCTTACGTATTGTTTTGTTCCTTTATTCCTTCATTACTGATTCTCTGTTTTCTTTTGTGTTAAATAGATATTTTCTAGCACAAAATATTTCTTTGCTGCTGCCGCTATATATATACATATATATATATATATATATATATATAGAGAGAGAGAGAGAGAGAGAGAGAGAGCAAGGAGATATATATATATATTTAGAGAGAGAGAGTTATTTTCTTTGTGGTTGGCCTGGAAATAACAAGATCTTAACTTACAGTTTGGATTAACAGCCTGCCTTTTTATAGCACATTCTCATTTACATTTTTCATTTAATTGCCAGGAAGGAGAAAGTAAGAAATCTGCACTAGAAACTCTATCTTGGCCTGTTTGGAACAATGTTATTCATATACAACGTTCTTCTGGGGGCAAACTGTAGCCACGTGAGAGAGATTCCTTTTTGATTCCCAGGGTATAGGTTTTCAGGGTGATCAAAACACCATTTTGTGAACTTTCTAGCTTCCAACGTGAATTCACATACATCAGCAATTCTCCAACTGTGGTCTGGGAATATTTGAGCATCACTGAGATGTTTTTAGGTGATCCTTAAGAATAAAACCATTTTTATAAGAATACCAAGTTGTTATTTGCCCTTTGTGGCTTTTATTCTCTCATAAGAGTACAATAGGATTTTCTAGAGGTTACATGACATGTGATATCATAACAGAGTGAATGCAGATGCAGATAGGAGAAAGTGCTGTTTCTATTAAGTCAGGCATTCCAGAAATTTACAAAACTATAAAACAATGCCACTCTTTTCTCTAAGTTGTTTTTGAGAATATAGTGATACTTTATGAAATATTTATGTTAACATAGAATGGTTTATTATTGCTAATTTTAAATGAGTTGAATTTTTAAAATTTCTTATTTTAATTTATAATATGGAAAATCTTGACAGATATACGCAAACCAAAGCTTGTTTGTGTTATTGATAAGTTAAGAGTATAAAGTAGTCCTGAAGCCAAAAATTTTATGAGCTGCTACCATATTATCTCATTCAACCCTTACAAGAGCATTGTGTGAAAAGCAGGACAGATTTAGTCTTCTGATGCTATGGCTTCTTGAATGAGGAAAGTGAGGCTGTGGGCCTGAGACTGTGTCTACGTGGACTGGGTTTGCTAGAATGGCAATCTATTATTCTGAGGCCAGAGCCCAGCCAGTTAACTGCGTTGATACTTCCTGGGAGCTATGACCTCTTAGTGACCTTTGATCCTGTTTACCTCTTCCATGTTCTGCATACTGTCTGCACTTTGGCTTCCATGACGCCATGACACCATGTTCTCGTTTTTGCAAATGGCTCCTCTTCTTTTCCTGCCCCTTAAATATTGCTATTACTCAAGGTCTTCTTCCCAACCATCCTTTGGTCTTACTCCCTTAGTGAGTTCACTCATTATTATATATGATGATTCCCAAATGTGCCTCTCCAGCTCAGATCTCTCTCTCACTTGAATTTCAAAGCTAAGTACTAGATGTGTCTACCCGGATATCACTCAGATGTTTTAAATCCACATGCTCAAAACTCTAATCAGTAGGCATTCCATATACTGTACTAGGTACAGGTAATGTAAAAGTGAATAAAACACAGTCCCTGTTCTCAGGGAAACAGCAATCTGATGGAGAACATTAGTTTGTCCAAAACCAACTTCTGTATTTTTGGTTCTAGATATTATTATCACCATCTGCCCAATTACACAGGACTCCTTTCCCATCCTTCCATCCAGTCAGTTGCCAAGTCTTATGCGTTCTATTTCTGTAACATCTCTCCAGCCTTCTCTTCTCTTCTCTCACTACTGCAGCTCCCTCAGATCCAACTTTCTTAATCTCTCTGGTGAACTATTGCAGCAACCTCCTAACCATGCTCTCTGCCTTCTATCTCATCCCCATCTAATTCATCCTTCACACTGCTACCTGAGTGATCATTTTATAACTGCAAATCTGCCCACCTGACTATCATGCTTAAAACTCTTCAATGGCTCCCGTTCTTCTGGAGAATAAAACCCAGCCTCACTAGCTTGCCTTTTAAGTTTCTCTAGGATCTGATCTCAGCTTCATTTCCTATCAGTCCTCTGAGTGTTATCTCGACCTTTCAAAAGATATTTCTGATGTCAAGAATGCCCTCCCCAATTACCTGATCATCCTTCCCAGCTCTTCTTAAGTGTCTTCTCCTCTTAAATTTCCTATGATCTTCCCAAGAGGTCTAGATTATTCCTCTTTTTGGCCTACCACTATATCTTGCATGAGTCTCTTTTCATTATGGTACTTAGCACATTATATTAATTTATAATCTTTTGTTTTTCTGAATATCTCCCCCTCTGGACAGAACACTTCAATGGCAGGTACTATGTCTTATTCATTTTGGTATCAACTGCCCTAGCCCAGTGCATGATGAAGAGTGAGCACTAAATAAATATTATCAATGTAATATTGAAGGTCTATAAAATATGGATCACATTCAACCTTGCCCCCTTTTTCTGATTTTAGAATTCTCTTCCCAGTTTCCATCTAAGCACCCAAGCTGAAAACATGAGTAATTCTATTAATAAAGTTTATACTCTTCCTCTTCCCCTATAGTCAATGAGTTACCCAACCAAACATTCTTCTTCTTTATTCTCTCTCCAATGTCAGCTACCCTCCATCACCACATTTAGGGAATACAGCAGCCATGTTTTCAACCTCAAAAATTGAGACATAAAATTTTTGTGTCACTTCCACATATGAGATATTCTGAGAAGCAGACAAAAGTTCAAAAACATTGGAATTCTTGAAATATTTCAACAATTTCCAGGGACAATACTAGAGAATACTTGAAATCATAATGCCACTAAGAATTCAGGTTGGGAGGTCGTTTAGCCTTGGTTTTATGGTTCTTGGGCTTCTAAGTTTCAGAACTTAAGTTATTAATCATCTAGGTTACAAAAGACAAATGCATGGACATGAATAACTAAAAATACAATATTATAAATAGTAAATAAGTGAAGAAGTAATTGAGAAGAGAAATACAGAGGACATATGACCTGAGCTAGGCTTTTGTTTTTTGTTTTTTGTTTTTGAGACAGAGTCTCACTCTGTCACCCAGGATGGAGTGCAGTGGCATGATCTCAGCTTTCTGCAACCTCCACCTCCCAGGTTCAAGTGATTCTTGCGCCTCAGCCTCCCGAGTAGCTGGGATTACAGGCATGAACCACCATACCCGGCTAATTTTTGTATTTTTAGTAGAGATGGGGTTTCACCATGTTGGCCAGGTTGGTCTTGAACTTCTGACCTCAGGTGATCGGCTCGCCTCAGGCTCCCAAAGTGCTAGGATTACAGGCATAAGCCACTATGCCCAGCAATTACATGAGCTAGGCTTTCAAGGCCATTGTAATCAAGGTGTGTGCCAGCTCATGCCTGAAGCTACCTATATGGAAATATCCCAATTCCGGTCCCCACTGAGGGAGCTGGATCCTTGTCCACCAGCCAAGATTGAGTAACCAGAGAGAGCGTCTGATTCAAGGGTGTGGTTCATACTTGGGCAGCCTGAGACCTACAACTTGGACCCACATAAAAAGATAATCTGCATCAACCAGATTCCCTTCTGGAATCTGAAATTGAAAAACCAAAATGAGAGAGCTGGCAGCACAGGCAGATGCTAAAAGACCTGCCTCCAGTATTACCTTAAGGTAACGGAGGAACCAGAGAGTCCAGGGCAAGCCAAAACCATAAGTAAGCCAAAGTCATGAGTAGATAGAACGAGCTGGTCAATAGAGGAGCAAACACTCCATGTAAGTGACAATAGCATGAGAAAAATAGAGACCATTCAGCCAAAGCAAGAGAGGTGGAGCAACTAGTCCCTGGATCTGCCTTGCAACTTGATGTCTTGCCAGCTCTGGTCTAAATCCAGGTATAGCCTTACAGCCACTCATTGAACTTCTTTTCCAGGTGACTGTTTGAGTGCTATTCCTTGCGAGCTAAGAGCTAAGGGAAATGGATTTGACTAGGCAGAGCAGAGAGAAAGAGAAATCCAGGAGCCCAGGTTAGCATGGATGGCAGCATAAAGATGAAATTTCTCATGGACTCCTCAGGGAAGGGTAGAAAGGAAATTATTTTAAGTAGGAGACAAAAGCTACTGGAGCACCTTAAATTTGTAGGCCAAAGTGGTATTTGGTGAATGAATGAATAAATGAATGCATGTGGGTTAAAGCCAAAAAGTAAACAACTTTAAATAACAGGATTGAGACTTCAGACTTGATATCATAGGCAATAGGAAACCATAGCAGTTTGGAACAGGAAGCAGGAGCCATCAATATAGAATTTTTAAAATAATGAATTTTTTGAAAGACATTCCATTTCCCAATGCTGAAGCGTGCATTGTCCCAGCCCCACAATGATGGAGTGAGCATGTAGGAGTAATGTTTGGCCGAGAGAGGAACATGAAAGCAGCCCACTGGTAAATGGAACTGCAAATTAGAATGGCCTGAGGGAGGCTTCCGTCCAGACAGCCCAGAAGCTGAGAAAGACAGCCAAAGATATCTCGCCTGGCATGCAGCTGTGGGAAATGCTGCAACTCTTTCTGACTGTCTGGAAACAGCTATAAGACCACGTGCAAACTCAAAATCAGTTCTAAATAGGCCATTATGACAAGGGCTGTCAGCCCCCTATGGACTTCCATGTAGCACCCAGATGTCACATGTAGACATGTGACAGCTGACTCCTCATTCTCTCCACCAGACATTTGTAGTAGCTGTCTGTTCATGGCATGTCAACTTGGACACAGATCTCAGCAACTCTTTGAATGCCTTGCCAAGATCCACTCATAGAACATTAATGAACAGTGGAGAATCTCCTGACAGTTTCATGAGGGAGAGAGAAGGACTCCACAGCAAATAATTAAAGAAAAAAAAAGACCTACTAGACATACATGTTCTGCAAATTCCTCCACTGCTGGACAGCCACCAAGTGTTTCTTTATCAACCCACAATACAGCTTAAATAAAGACCCACTCCTCACCCAGCACAGTTTATAGGGCCCACACTCCTTATGATGACAATTGAGGTTATAAATAGAGCACCTTGTTGTTTTTGCACACACATAGCAATAAACATAGGGCTTAATAGTTCCCAACATGGCCCCAGCTATGTCTCCTTGGCCCCATCACTTTGCTCTCTGGCCTCTGTTTCTCATTCTGTAACACAAGAGGCAGAAGTGGGTCCATTTGGGTTAATCCCATCCACCATCCAGTTCTCAATTTGGACTTTACATAGTGGAGAGTCGTTTCCACCCTAAGCAGAGGTGTTTTCCTTCTGCAAAGAACAAAATGAAAGAACTAGGGATGAAGAAGCCACTATATAACCTAGGCATTTGGGCAAGTGGGGGTGGGGAAGCTGGAGAGGAGGGAGGCGGGGCAGGGTCCCAGTGGCAGGGAGGGCGAGCTGAGCACTGGCTGCCCCTCCACGGGGTATGCGGTGATGAGGCCTGCAGAATGCAGAGCATGGAGGAGAAATGGTTTTGTCTGTGCAGCCACCCATGCTCTGACTGCAGTAAGGGTCACACCGGACTGATGATGACTTTTTGATGGAGTGGACACAGCACGCTGCAGGGGCCAGCAGTCTTTGGAAGAGAAGCGCTCAGCAGAAAGCACATCCAGCTCACCAGTCTGCTCTTCCCTCTTCTGCTTTCTTTCTCTCCCCACCCCCAAACCCCATCTCGGCTCACTGCAACCTCTGCCTCCCAGATTCAAGTAATTCTCCTGCCTCAACCTCCCAAGTAGCTGGGATTACAGGTGTGTGACACCACACCCGGCTAATTTTTGTATTTTTAGTAAACATGGGGTTTCACTATGTTGGCCAGGCTGGTGTTGAACTGCTGACCTCATGATCCGCCCGCCTTGGCCTCCCAAAGTACTGGGATTACAGGCATGAGCCACCACGCCCGGCCTTCTCCTTTCTTTTTAAAGTGTCTCTTCTGGGTGCCATTTTCATTCTAAGCTATCTATAGCGCCTCAGTAAGGGAGAAGGGGGGAAATCCAACAACAGCCGCAGCCACGTGGCCAGTTTCTGTGGGAACACCTATGGATGTATGCTGTTCTGGGCAAGAACACAACAAAGTTGCTTTTATGTCCTTTTTTCTAAAAGCCTTGTGTGCTTTAGAAGCTGGTTATTATTGCATTATTAAAGCCTCAGTGAGCCGAGGCCAAGGCAAGGGTACTCTAGAGCTGTCCCAGGCAGCTTCAGCCAGTTCAGACTTCTCATCCTGTGACCTAGCCTGACTCCTGGTTGTCATCCCATTACATCCCAGTGAGAGGGGAGCACTGGGGGAGGACAGAGATGCCAGTCCCTAATTGAAGGTGCCCTGGGCTTCTCACCAAACTGGTCCATCCAGTTCCTAGGAATTATTCTGAGCATAATCCATTTTGCCAATATTGTGTTTCTTAAAGCACCAGCAGCATAAAGTGAGGAAAAACTGTTGCATAAGGAAATTTCTGAAACTAGATTTCCCTGGGTTTCAGCAAGCATTTGTTCAGGAGAGGTTGGGAGGACCAAATGTTCAGCTTTGTGTGTGTCATGGTTGGGGACCGTAGACTGGGGACAGCCTAGGGCATTGTTTGCTAAGGGCAAGTTTGCTCCAGTTAGTTACAGATTCCTAGTCACAACACCGTGAGCTTTGTCATCTATCCCAACCTCAACTTTCACAGAGGAGGAGAGGAAACGCACAGAGGCAAGGTGACTGGTTGAAGGTTGCACAGTGGATTGGTGTCCTGCTCAGATAACCGCAGCCTAGACACATGCTGAGCACACGTGGCATTCCTTCTCCAGGTCTGTAAGCATAGATACCCTTTAAATGGCAGTGCCAGTTTAAGGCTAGTGTTTGGAAAGACAGGCCCCCAGAAGGCATGGACTGTATTTTTCCCTGGTCCTTATGGGGCACTTCAGCAAGGTTCAAGCACACTTAGAAACTTACACCTACGGACAAACCCCAGAAAAAGGTAATCAGAGTCACATTCTCTAACCAGCTCCAGTACACTTATTTTCATGCAAATGTGGAGAAACAGCCCAGCCTAAGAGGGAGCAGCATAACAGAACAGCAGAATGAATGCCACCATAGAAATTTGTGCAGCCCGTGGAATCCATAAAAGGCCTGGCTGCGGGGCCCACCAGGGGCTGAAATCCAGCCTGCCCTCCACTAACTGGGCACTGCCCAGGCAAAATGCTCCTCATGTTTCTGGTCTCAGGTCAAGTTTACCCTTGAGTAGTAAAGCTTCCCTCTTTACTGGCCCTTCCTCTGCACTTCCCCTTCTACCTCATTCCTGTCCTATCCTCTAAAAGCTTCCCTTAAAAAAATAATTCTGTTTTTCTGTTTTACTTTTTAAGCTATAACCACCAAAGTAGTGATGAGCCCTTCATGCACTGCAGTGTTTGAAGCCACTGAGCACATCTTCAGGTCTATTTCACCTCTAAACATGGTCTTCCCATAGTGCATCTGGCTACCTCTGATCACATGCCACTTCCTCCAGGAAGCCTTCCCTGACCCTTCCCCCCTCCCCCACACATCCCACCCCAGTAAGTGAGGACTATCCCCCACCGCAACCTAGGCTAGGCATGCCCTATGGGAGCTCTGAATATGTTGTTGCAAAATGATCTATTTATAAGTTCATCTTACCCTTAGATCTGCCCTGTTCAATGTGGTAGCCACTGGCCACGCATGCCTACTGAGCACTTGAACTGTGTCTAGTCTGAATAGGGATGTGTTGTAAATATCAGATACATACTACATGTGAAATAGTATGAAAGAGATAATATAAAATACCTCAATGATCATGTTTCTCTTGATCATATGGTGGAATAATATTATAGGCTGGGTGTGGTGGCTCACACCTGTTATGATAGCACTTTGGGAGGCCTAGGTGCAGGAGGATCACTTGGAGTTTGAGACCTGCCTGGCGCAACACAAGGAGACCCTGTATCTAAAAAAAATTTTTTTTAATTAGCTGGGCATCATGGCAGGTGCCTATAGTCCTGGCTCCTCAGGAGGCTGAGGCAGGAGGATTGCCTGAGCCCAGAAGGTTGAGGCTGCAGTGCACTCCAACCTGGGTAACAGAGTGAGACGCTGTCCCCAAAATAAGCAAATAAATAAATAAATACATATTTTTAAAAACTTAAAAAATAGAAACAAAAAAATAAAAATTAAACAAGATAATATTAGAGAAATATTGAGTTAAATTAAATATATGATTAAAATTAATTTCTTCTATTTCTTTTTTTAATGTGACTACTAGAAAAATTTAAATTACCTGTATGGTTTGTATCATATTTCTATTGGATATCTGCTTAGACTATAAGCCTCTAGGGGTCAGGGATCATATCTTACTCATCTTTGCCCTTCCAGCATCTAATACAGACACACATTTGGGTTCTAAGACAGCATGTGTAACAATACAGGTGTCACCTTGTGTTGTCACTCTTGCTGCCCACCTGTCTGTCTCTACCAGGATGCTTTCCATACCTTGGCACAAAGACTGTGCCTCACCTATCAAGTGCTTGGCAAGAGGCAGGTGCAGAATACATGTTAGAGAATGAAGGTAAAGTAAGTATCTGATCTAAATATACAGGGAGAAAAAAACTTATGATTATTATTTTTAATAGAGATGGGGTCTTGCTATATTGCCCAGGCTGTTCTCAAACTCCTGACCCCAGGTGATCCCAAAGTGCTGGGATTACAAGCACGACCCGCAGTACCTGGCCAATTTTTTAAAAATTTAATCTTGCTTTAATTGTACTTGGGAACCATAGATGTGATATTGATATCTTACAGATAGAAGAACGAAGTGGCTGTAATACCCTGGGTGGGATCTTTCCAAGTTAAGACAAAGGAAGCACCAGTACATCAGGAGACAGAGTGGCTGGGTTCCAAGGCCAGCAGGCTGTTACACAAGGGGGAAAACTTCACACAAAGTCAATAATTAGAAAAATGATTCTGGGCTGTGGAAACAAACACAGGACAAAGTATATAGAATGCAGAGACTAATATTCACAACAATATCAATTAATAGCTTATCATACCCTCTTGAGTACTGACCAATTTGATATGAATTTCAACTTTTAAAAAATCTTAATTTTATTTTCTGAATATAGAAATAAAACTGGCTCATTGTTTAAAAAAAAATAAGGCCCTAATCTCACAATTATATAGAAATGTTTAAAGCAAAAAAAGTCCTTTGTGATACCACTCCAAACGATAATTCAATAACCACTAGTAATAGGTTGGTATTCTTCCTTCTAGGTTTTTCCTTTATAAAAATTCTTTTCTGTTTATTTTTATATAAAAATAATGTTATATCCTAAGTATCATCCTGCAACTTAACTTTTGAAACATATGAATATATTGTCAACATCATCCTATGTTAGTACCTATAGCCCTATCTCTTCTTTTAGCTGGAGCATAGCATTCCACTTAGGGAAATACTCCCATTATTGCTGGACATCGGCAATAAAGACAGGCACTTTTTTGTTATTATAAACAGACTGCAACCAACATCCTCGGACATGTCTTTGCAACTTTTATGTTTCCATAGGAACAAAAATAGTTTCATTATGCCCTAATGAAGACAGTGAAGCAGATCAGAATTGGATCACCTATATTAAAAAAAGAAAAAACAGATTGCAGTGGGAAGTGGAGAAAGGGGTTGGTGAAGATAATGGTAGATATTTGGGCTTTGCACATTTTTATAATAATGAAAGAAAAGTCCACTTAGCTTGCATCTCACCTTCTACCTCCATAATTCTAAAGTATTTTTTTAATTTAATTGGAATTAATTTCATCTAAAAATCTCAATTTTGGATTAACCTATGTGAAGTTCAAGAACATTCTCTTACCTGTATGCTGGTAAGAACTGCAGTTGGATATATCCTTCTGTCTGGCATCCTCTGGGTCAGTTTCCACTTTTTCCTATTGAGGGACTTAGAGGTTCTTTAGTTACACAGGTAACTGTGGTTTGAAATTTAAAACAACAGTATGTCTTTCATAATTCTCCTGAGAAAGAAAAATTCCAACAGTAAACAACGCCACTGGGGTTTCTCCTCCCCCACCAGCTGCATCAAAATGCTGTCCTGGCTTTGTCTTATACTAACAGGGTAGACCAGTCACTAATCTCTCTGAACACACGTCTCCCAACCTGTAAAATGGTTGCTACCTGCTTTGATTCATAACTGTCAAGATTAGAGATAATGTATGTAAAGTACTAGAACAAAATACATGTTCTAATAATGGGAGCTATTATTTTCAATGGAAACTACTAGGATTAAATAGCCAGAGAAAGAGATAAAAGCAAAAGGTGGTAAGGAGAAAGGAAAATCCGAAGAACGTTTGTAGTAAATTTCAACATTTTTATTGCAGTAACTTTGATACGTGTTTTCTATGATGCTGGGAACTAACATCTCTTAAGCGAGCATTATCTGCCTGCTTCTGTACTAGGTATTTTACGTATGTTGTCTTAATTCTAACAACAAACTTGTAAGGCAAGTAGTAGTGTCTTCCCATATTATACATGAAAAAACTGAGACTCAGAATGTGTAAGTGGCCTTCTCAGATTCATCAATGTGGTAAGTAGAAAAATTGGTATTAAAACTCAAATCAGTTCCAAACCTGTGCTTGTCTACTTATCAGGCTGTGACTACTGCACCAGGCCTCATGATGCCTTCACGGTTTCTTATCTCATGCACATTTTTCTCCACCTGGTCTCACTCTGATCACAATGGCAGATCCAGGGCCTCCCTCTTCCACTGACAGAAAATCAGTGCAAACTGACTCATGCACACCAAGGACAAAACGTGTTCATGGTCATGACAAGTCTAAAGGTAGACTTTGGCCTCAGGCATGGCTGCACTCAGGGGCTCTATCTTCCCCATCTTTCAGTGCAACTTTCCTCTGAGTTCTGACTGGCTTTACTTTCATAGGGCTCTCTCCTCTGGATAGAAACCTTACGACCCATGACCCCGGGGGTAGGGAGAGGAGCACCCTTTCTTTCTCCCAGGGTCTATTTTAACCATATCAAATCTTAGTGAAAATCCACATGCCTATTTCTCAACCAATCACTGTGGCTTGAGGGGTGCCACGTCCTGCTGGCCAGGCCTCCATCTCCAGCCCACTCCTGTGACAGGTTCAGCCTTACCTGAATCACAAGGAATGATGCCCCGTAGAACAGAGCAAAAAGGAAGAGCAAAAGAAGTCCTCAATAGAACAAAGCCACAGATAACCTCTGCAGAGTTCTTGTTGCTTTTTACTCAGCAACACCTCTCATAAACCCAGCCTTTTGCCTTAGAAAAACTCCTACTTTAGCTCCATAGGGATTGATTTCATAACTGCTTCTTTTTTGCATGTATCTCTTCCATCATTATGTACTATCTCTATGTGATGTCTAAAAATACCAAGTGGACATGGTATATCCTGCTCCTTCTTCCTGCCCAAGTTAGCAAAATAGCTCTGTAATTTTCAATGCTTTTGGCTACAATTTACAGAAAATGTAAATTTTCATTTACGAATGAAAATGATCAAAATGGCTTCGACAATGAGGAAAATGTCCTTTTACACACCTTAAGAAGTCCCAAGGTAGAGCAGCTCCAGGGTTGACTGAGTCTCCGTGACTGAGGCTCTTTCCATTTTTCCTCTCTGCCATCCTCATTGTGGCAGCATTGTCCTCAGTGCACTCCCCTCAAGACTGCAGGATGGATACAGCGTCCTGGGCACCACCGCTAGCCTGCAGTGGTCAGGGGAGAGCCAGTGAAGCTGGCAAGGAAGGGAGAACCTAATCAAGGCCAGTTCAGAGCATTTAAGCGGCAACAAAGTATAGGGTGGACTAGGGGAGCGAGATCTGGATTCTGAAAGCTTGATTAAAAGGCTGTTGTAATAGGGCAGAAATGCAAATATGGAGACTGAAGAAAGAATGGAAAGCAGGAGACGCAGATGGGACTCATTGCCCTAAGAGCCTGAGTTCTATGGAGAGTCAAACACTGAACTGACTTGATTGAAAAATCAGATTTCAGAATACTTAAAAAAATAAATTTTTTATTAGTTTTCTTCAAGCTCATATCGTAAAACACACCATTAGGATAAATTGGAAACGGGACCCCAGGACAATGGCTGTCTGTGTGGGATCTGAACCACCATGAGAATTTTACTTTTATTTTTATTTATTTATTTATTTTTGAGATGGAGTCTCACTCTGTCACCAGGCTAGTGCTCAGTGGCACCATCTCAGGTCACTGCAACCTCTGCCTCCCGGATTCAAGTGATTCTCCTGCCTCAGCCTCCTGAGTAGCTGAGATTACAGGCACACACCACTATGCCTGGCACATTTTTGTATTTTTAGTAGAGATGGGGTTTCACTATGTTGGCCAGGCTGGTCTTGAAGTCCACCTCGGCCTCCCAAAGTGCTGGGATTACAGGTGTGAGCCACCACATCTGGCTGAGAATTTTACTTTTAATAAGATGCTCTCTCTTTGGTCACCAGACTGTCTCTAATATTAGTTGATGTGTACAGAACATAAATATTTGTTAGGATGCAATAGTCCAAATTTAGATGCAAATATTATGTTTAAATTGTAACAAAGTGATTGCTTTTTAGTGACATCATTTCAAGGAATTGGTAACTTGGTTTTTCATTGGTGTCTTGGCCCATGAAGGATGAGCTTCAGCGGACAGAAGACATGATGACACCCAGTTAGCACCACAGGGCCCTCTCTCTCAGGCAGTCCAATGTAGCAGGACGCCTACTCTAGTGCACGCTACTGCAGTTACCTCTGCTGGAAACTGCTGGTGAAACCACTGACCTGACCTGGACTAAGCACCTGAGACTTCTTGCTTCTCAGTTTATCCAGACAACAGCCTTAACTCTGCCCTTGCAGTTGCATGCTACATTCTGTCCAGAATGTTGAGAGCTATAGCTCTTTCTCTTCCATGGACTAGAGACCTCCCTTTCACCATGAGGTCAATGAAGCTTAACCTCAGGACCTGTCCCTTGCATTGGCCCCTTCCAGGGCCCTGGAGGAGTCTTGCCAATGTGTTTACATGGTCACCTGTCACTGTAAAATTTGCAAAGCTGATAAGGCTTTGTGATTTAGAATGAGGCCTCTTTCACTCGGATTCCCACTCCCTCACATAACTCTTTGGGTGGGGCAGCACTGGAGGGGGCTGCAGGCATTTCTGGAATGCAGTTAAGGGAAAGATGAATGAGTGACAAGTTTAGCTTGTGTTCATGAAGATATATATTTGTGTAGGTCACAGCCACCTCTACGCATAGTTATGTTACTGCCAGCCATTCCAGAGCACAAATGGCTTTCTGAAACACTCCTGTCACCGCTGTGCTGACGCACCCACTGCTTGGTATCAGATGCGAGGCTGGAGGTCATGGGGAAATGAGAACGTGTCCTTCAGCTCCCAGCACCGGTTACAGATGGAAAGTGGAGGAGAAATAAAGTCTGAAATGTATCAAGCCAAAGATTGTATATAGAGAATTCTTTCAAACAGCAGATGTGGAAAGTTGTAAGTGGAAGATTCAGTTCTCACAACACCTCATCAGACTGCAAACTCTCTCTTATCATAAAGATGCCTGAAAATGCAGTGTATACAATTACAAAAAAATTAGCCCCTTTTGCTGTTATTTTGAATGAGAGTTTTGAGAAATAGAGTTTATGAGAATTCCTACTTTTGTAGGACATGTGCTCTGAGCAGAATGGCAGAGTACATGCCCTATAAACCTGTGTACCTACATATATGGAACAGTTAATATATGACAAAAATGATAGACTTTTTTTCAAATTTGAAAACAATCATAAAAATTTTCGGCCAGGCGCGGTGGCTCACGCCTGTAATCCCTGCACTTTGGAAAGCCGAGGCGGACGGATCACAAGGTCAGGAGATGGAGATCATCCTGGCTAACACGGTGAAACCCCGTCTCTACTAAAAATACAAAAAAATTAGCCAGGCGTGGTGGCGGGCCCCTGTAGTCCCAGCTACTCTGGAGGCTGAGGCAGGAGAATGGCGTGAACCTGGGAGGCGGAGCTTGCAGTGAGCCGAGATCGCGCCAATGCACTCCAGCCTGGGGGACAGAGCGAGACTCCGTCTCAAAAAAAAAAAAAAAAAAAAAAAAAATTTTCATGACATTCCCAATTACAAGTTGGAAAGCTAAAAGACAATTTTTTAGAAGTATCAGTAATCAAAAAACATTTGTGATCAACCATTCCAGAGAAAATGTTAAATTATCTTTCTCTTCACTTTAGGTAGTGACATCTCAAAATTATAATAAAGAAGTAATCAAAGAGTTTGCAACCCAAAGATGTTTTTTAAAAAGGTTTTTGGAGCGGTGGCAGGGAGTTAATAAAAATATTTCGCTATTTTTCTGGATTTGTGATATTTGTGCCAACACGTTAAAATTTTTAATTTCTTGTGATTCTCTCAATCTAAATAAGTAGGCCAGGTATGGTGGCTCAATACCTATAATCCCAGCACTTTGGGAGGCTGAGGCAGGAGAATTGCTTGAGGCCAGGAGTTCAAGACAAGCCTGGGCAACATAGCAAGACCCTGTCTCTACAAAAACATTTAAAATTAGCAAAGCATGGTGGCACATGCCTGTGGACTCAGCACCTTGGAAGGCTGAAGTGGAGGATCCGTTGAGCCCAGGAATTTGAGGCTGCAGTGAGCTCTGATTGTGCTACTGCACTCCAACCTGGGAGACAGAAGGAGACCCTGTCTCTTAAAAAAAAAAAAAAAAAAATTAAAACAAATAAACATTCATATTTGTACCTAATTCTTAACTTATAATTTTGGTTCTTTTTTTGACAGAGGAAACTCCAAATTTAAAAAGCTTTAGGCCCCCAATAAAACCTGGATCCACTGTTGGTCAAGGGAGGAAGGGAGGCAATATTCAAGTTCTCATAACTGGTGAGTCTGTGTTTCTGTAGAAGTTCCCTTTGCAAGGAAACAGGAATTAGTCCTTCAGAACTGAAAAACTGGTCTTTAATCAAGCCGACAAAGGAGTCAGCCTGAATGGTGGCAGACACGAAATTTTGGTTTATTTTTTGTTTTTCCAGCAGATTGAGAGAACTTGGACAAGTTATTTATCCTTGAAAATCAGTTTCATCACTGGTAAAACGAGGTTTTGGGGTTAGATGAACTGAAAGTTCCCTTTTAGTGCTATGTTTTTTATTTTCACAGCTAAGTGTTGCTATGTCAAGGTATTCCATTACTTACTATGGAGAACACAGAAGAATGACTCATGAATTTTTAATTTGTAAATGACTGCTGCTAAGTTTATGAAACCCTATCATTCTCATAAGTAGGCTAAACATATTCCTCATATATTATTTCACATCATTCAATTATTTAACAAATCCTTTTTTTCATAACAGGGCAAAGGTACACTTTTGTGCTGCTTCCTCTAAGTAGTCGGGAACTCTGCAGCAGTGGAATCCAAAGCAATTAAGCTTCCCTGTTACAACTGTACCACCACCTTCATTTCTGCATACCTCTTAATTTTTGAGCTACCTTATTATATATGTGATCCTATTTTATCTCCACCACATTCTTAAGCGGTAAATGGAGCAGGGATAATAATCTCTATTTAATGGATTTCAAAACAGATGAAAAAGAGCTAAATGAGTTTTCTATGAGTTTTAGTTGGGTAGAGACAAAAACAATTGGAATATGGGTCTTCAGATGCCCACTCCCACTATGAAGGTCAGCATATAGAAGTAAGTGTCTAGCATGGAAAGGTGAACACTCTGGTTATCACCAGTTACTGGCAAATATTAGCTAAAGCCCTAGGATTACATGAAATGGGAACATAGGTGGGAGCATAACGCCCAGGAAAGATGAGGACCCCATTCAGCCATTGCTGGGAACGGATCTGAAATTCATTTTCAATATTAAAAGAAAGCCAATTGAGAGTGGCCAGTCCCTGCAGGAAAATGAAACCTGGTCCTGTCAGCTCCTGCCAGCTTCAGTGCACAGCTAAATGTGCTTGCTGAGTGACTAGTAACCACCAGCTAGCCCAGAGACTATGGAGCACAGATAACACATCTAGGCAGACTGGCTGGCTAGTGTCGCCTCAGCCACACTGATCTGTTCTCCAATGAATGTTTGCTATTGGGCAGTTTATTCCAAGTATAGTTAGAGAGGCCAGAGAGGCCATGGGAAGAGGCCACATGCACATCCGCACCTGTGCCTCTTAGTGTGTCCCTGCCTGCGCAGGAGCCCGTTCAAATATTGATCAAAAGCAGCTTTGTCACAGGCGCTGGAAATGGGAGCTCCTTCTGAAACACGGACCCACTTAACCAGAAAAGGAGTGGTGTTTCTAAGAACTGTCACTTTGGGAATTCAGCTTGGAAGGTAGGACAGCTCACAGATGTTGTATAAGATCCTTGAAAATGAATTTGGTGACTAGCTGTCTTGCAATATTTGCCAGCTATTTCCTTTCATATACATATTTATTTCTTTTCTTTTATATATTTATTTCAGATATATTTTCCTTTCATATGCATATATACATACACAGATATACACATATGCTCACGTATATATACACGCACACATAAATATGTTTGAAACCTCACTGAGAGAAACATCCAGAACACATTTTAGACATAAGGTGACATGGCATTCAGCTCTGAGCCCAAGTATATGTCAGCTGAGGCCTGCTATGGTCAGGACTCCCTTGCTGATGAGGTCTGTCCAGCATAGCAGTCCACACTGTCCTCCACAACGACACCAGGCCACCAGAGACACTTGAAGTCACCAGTGCAATCAAAATTTCAGTCCTCATTAGCACAATAAAATTCAAATGTAGTTAAAGTGAAAACTATAGCATCCAATTGCTGATTCTGACTTCTCAGAGATTTTAATGGAGAAAAACACATCTTGGTTTTATTATCTGCCCGAAAACTGATTTTTAAAGTCTCTTCCCGCCTTACATTTAACACCTCTGGTAAAATTATATTGTTTAGAGTTCCTTGTACATCTATGCTATTTCATGCCCTTTGTCAAAGATAATTTACAACTATGAGAAAGGGATGGAGTAGGAAGAGATGACTCCCGCTTAATGAATGCTGTCTGAATGCCAGGGTCTGTACAATGCATATGTCTTTTATACCTCCGATATTAGAATCCCCACTTCCCAGATGAATAAACTGAGAATCCTAAAGGTTAAGCAATTCACCTGAAGTTACACAGGGAGTTAATTCTTGTCTGCTCAACCCCTAAGACTTATCTCCAAGGGCCAAATCTGTGAGCTGTGTTTATGACAACTAACAATTTGTCAAACCCTAGGGGTTCTTTGGCCCTCTGCAAGTGAAATCAGTCTGCATTTGCAGGTTGCTCAAATGTTCACAAGTCTGACATTTCACCACAGAAGGCAGACTCATAAAATATTTTATGCAGTAAAACTGCTGATAAAGGCTTATCTTCTAGATAGGACCCAAAGAACAAACAGTTCATTATTTTTCTAACTGTTCCTTTATGTTAATGAACCTTGGTGAATGTTCCAGTAGTGGCATAAAAAATCTGGGAATGTAAATAAAAGACTTGGCCCTTTTCCTTGATTGTAGGTTTGTCATTTAACTTTGCTATGTTCTACTTTCCTTGTCTATAAAACAGGTACAATAATCATGCTGAAGGTATGATGAGACTATATATATGAAAGCTCTTAGAAAATGGTATTCAGGCTATTCAGGTATCTTGGCTTTCATCTACTAAATACACACATTGTGTGAAATAGACACATACTTGTACCATAATAGCTGATGTTGACATTGACTGTTTACTGTGTACAGGCGCTGTGCTAAGTGCCTACAGTCACCATTTCATTTCATCCTTTCAACACTGTGGGATAGGTATTGGTATTATTCCCTTTTCACAAGTGGGAAAAAGCAAGGCATGGAAAGATAAGTAACTCTCCAAGTCATGTAGTGGGAAAAGGTGGAGTCAGGTGGAATTTGAACCCAGGAGGCTTCTTTTCAGAGCCTGTGCTGTTAACTGCTGTCTTATACTGCCTCCTATATATAAGTACAGTCATATGTCACTTAACGCTGGGGATACATTCTGAGAAATGTGTACTGAAGCAATTTAGTCCTTGAACAAACATCATAGAGTGTACTTACACAAACATAGATGGTATATATGTTTTTATTTATATATGTTTTCATATGGAAAACCAAATGTCCCAGCACAATTGCTGAATATCAGTCATTTCCCCTGCTTGAGCTGCAATGCCAGTATCAAGTCCCATATATCAGATTTCTACATATGCTCCCTTATAATCTTATGGGACCATCATATATATATATATATATATATATGTGTGTGTGTGTATATATATGTATATATGTGTGTATATATGTATATATGTGTATATATGTATATATATGTGTATATATGTATATATGTGTATATATGTATATATGTGTGTATATATGTGTATATGTGTATATATGTATATATGTGTGTATATATACATATATGCATATATGTGTGTATATATACATATATGCATATATGTGTGTGTGTATACATATATGCATATATGTGTGTGTATACATATATGTGTGTATATACATATATGTGTGTATACACATACATGTATATGTGTGTGTATATACATATATGTATATGTGTGTGTGTATACATGCATGTGTATGTGTGTGTATACATGCATGTGTATGTGTGTGTATACATGCGTGTGTATGTGTGTGTATACATGTGTGTGTATATACATACATGTGTGTGTACATACATGTGTGTGTATACATACATGTGTGTGTATACATACATGTGTATGTGTGTATACATACATGTGTATGTGTGTATACATACGTGTATGTGTATACATACGTGTGTGTGTATACATACGTGTGTGTGTATACATACGTGTGTGTGTGTGTATACATACATGTGTGTGTGTATATACATATATGTATATATATATACACACACACACATATATATATATAGTGCATGACTGTATAATAAAATGACACTGGACTTTGGGAGGCTGAGGCAAGCAGATTGCCTGAGCTCAGGAGTTTCAGACCAGCCTGGGCAACATGGCGAAACCCCGTTTCTACTAAAATACAAAAGAAATTAGCTGGGCATGGTGGCACGCCTGTAATCCCAGCTACTCGGGAGGCTGAGGCAGGAGAATTGCTTGAGCCCAGGAGGCAGAGGTTGCAGTGAGCTGAGATGGTGCCACTGCGCACTAGTCTGGTGACAGAGCGAGACTCAGTCTCTACATAAAAAAAAAAGATATTGGAAGGCTTATATAAACAATTAGGTTTATTATCAAAAGATAAGCATTTAGCCTACACACTCCAGCCAGAAGAGTCCAATACAAACAAATAGCTCACTATGTTGGCACCCTGGAAGAGAGCCTCATTAGTCCCCAGCACCGATGGATAATGTCTCAGTTCTTGGTGTTTCCTGACCAGTCTCTTCCTATTGCTTCTCCTGAACCACCATCACGCTCTGGCCTTTCCTTCTGCTGAAATTCAGTGACTTTCAATATCTATTCACATCGCTCTTCCTGCCTGACTGCCAGGAAGCCTTCTCAAACTCCAAGGCTGGCCTGCCTTTCCACTTTGCTCTGGCCCTTAGAACACCCTGAGCTTCCCTCTGTCCCAAGAGGACCCCTTTACTCCTGGATCTGTTTCCTGTCATATGCACCTCAAGGGCTGTACTGCGTTTTCCTCATCTTTGTATCATCAGGATTTCACGCGGCCCACATTCAAGTTTCTCAAGTAGTAAGTCTCTAAAAATTGCTAGACAATGGCATCTTGGATTGAATCCAGGAACAGATGAAGGACATTCTTGTGGAAAAACAGGTAAAATCTGAATAAAATCTGAAGTTTAGTTAATAGTATTGTGCCAGCATTGATCTCCTAGTTTTGATAAATGTACCATAGTTATGTAAGTTGTTAACATTAGAGCAAGCTGAATGAAGAGTACATGAAAACTTTCTGTATCATCTTTGCAATGTTTCTGTCAATCTACAACTATTTTGAAATAAAAAGTTCAAAAGTCCATCATTAGACAGCTTTGTAGCACAGTGGTTAAGGCCATCTTTTTGGAGTCAGGCAGACCTAAGTCACCTACTACACGTACTGTGTGGTCTGAGGCAAAGCAAAGCATACAGTATCTCCCAACCTCATTGTTAAATGGCCTGACACAGTAGAAACATTCAGTAATTGGTAATTGCTTTTGTTAAAATAAATGTTATATTCATAATAATATAGTATTATTTCTATAACAATTTAGCGAGGATATGGTCTGATCTTTCTTTTTTAAACTTAGCTCACACTGCACACCAGCATCCCACATCTGCCTCTCTGCTCAACAGATAACATTCTCAATGTGCTAGGCTCTATTCCGACACTGGAAGTGCAACAGTGAACAAAGCACAAAAAATCCCTGCTGTAAACAGCTTACCTTCTAGGGGAAAGAGACAGGCAATAGACATAAAATTTATAATACACTGGTTCTCAAAGTGAGTTCCCAGACCAGCAGCATCAGAATCACCTGGGAACTTTTTAGAAATGCAAATTCTTGGGCCTAACCCTAGATCTACTGAATCAGAAATCTGGGGATGGGCTCAGCAGACTGTTTTAATAAGCCCTCTAGGTGATTCTGATAAGTACTCAGGTTTAAGAAACACTGATACAGTGTCAGTGATAATCACTATTTTGGAGAGAACTAAAACAGGAAATGGGTGGAGTGCTGGGGTGAGGAGACAGATTGTGGCTTTCAACAGGGTGATCAGAAAAGCCTTACTCCAAAGGTAACACCTGCTTGAAAACATCAAGATGAGGAAGTGGACCTCCAAAATATCAAGGGAAGAGCGTTTCTGGGAAAGGAATATCAAATGCAAAGGCACTGAGTCAGGAGCAGGCCCGAGCTGTTCAAAGAAGAGCAGCTGTCCTGGGAGAGGTGGTGGGGCTCTAGGTTGCGTAGGGACTGGTAAGCCATTGCCCAAGAGTGTGACAGTCACACAGTCAATCATGGTTCTGCCAAAAACACTCTGCTTTTTCCTGTATGGCTCCAGGCCCTCCTCCCTCCTCTACCCCCAAATCCACCCACCCTGCCTACCCTTCGTGGCTCTAGCCAGTTCCTTCTCTTCCTTGGGCTTCTCCATCCCCAACTTCTGATAAATAATTTGATAAATAGTTTGCTTGTTTTTGCCCTGTTGGACTGCTTAGTCTGAAAGAGAAACTCAGTCTTTTCCCTTGTTTCTTCACACTGCCTATCACAATGCCTGTGCATT
The DNA here is from genome assembly GCF_029281585.2 of Gorilla gorilla gorilla. Lineage (NCBI taxonomy): Eukaryota > Metazoa > Chordata > Mammalia > Primates > Hominidae > Gorilla > Gorilla gorilla. Next base: position 120,725,869 of record NC_073224.2, read on the forward strand.
GTGTCTGCCCCATAAATATTTACTAAGCTTCTCTTAAGGTGCCAGGATAGAAACCAACACATATTGGCACACAATAAACATTATTAATGCTGCCAATAATTTTGAAATTTCCTCTGTCACGGGGCACACAGGTTCATTCTCAAAGCCAAAGTATTTTGGATTCAGTTGAAGGACTAACCCAGAGTGTGACTTACAACCGGGAGAGGCACTCCCTATTCCCAGCTGCTCTCCCTTTGTGCCTGAATAGTTCTGGTTGGCTACAGCTCTGAGTATTGACAAAGAGCATCATCAATGTACTGCTAACCTTGGGCCAAAATACACCAAACAGACAGGTAGCATGAAAAAAAAAAGAATGAGTATTATGATCAGTCAGAGCTGGGTTTGAATTCAAGCCCAACCACGCACAGGGGCTCTTACCCTTTTTTTTTTTTTTTCTAATATTGTAAATCCCTTTAGCAACTGAGATTGAAGCGTATGGACCATTTCCCAGTATGAGGCTTTTAAATGCATAAAATAAAGTGTATAAGATTACAGAGTAGATAATTTTTATTGAGATATAATAATGTTAAAAGCTATCAGAACACTTATAAAAATTGTGCTATAGTAATATTTCTACCTCATTATTGGTGCATTAAGTAATAAGATTTAGAGCAGGTTTAATAAGTACCAAAATTTTGATGTAATACTGAGTGTAAATGATATTTCAAGATACTTAGAGTGTATGATGTTGTTAGAGGTAGGTGGAAGAAAAAAAGATTTTTTTTTCATCTTGTATCATCCTGAATTCTCTGCAAAGACCTGTTAATAACCCCATATTATAATTTGGGACAAACTACTTTGCTTCTCTAAGTTTCAATATCCTTACCTGTAAAATGATGCTCAATAGATGGCAGGTATTATTATTATTATTTTCAGCAGCAGTGTTAGTAGTTAAGGATACCCCATAAATATCCTGTAACATACTCTGTGTCGCTTCTTGGTTATTAGCAGGGTCAGTTCTGTAAGCTGACTCAGTAGGAGGTCATCCTTTTGAGGATTTTTACTCCCCAAATGTCCCATATTGGCCTGAAATTTTATCTTTAGAAAAGAATGCATAGCTTTGGTAATGAAAGACTTTCAATTGCAAGAGACCCCTAATAAAAAATAAGAACTCCTGACAATCACCCTAAACCCTAGTCACATCCCCTGTAGTCCTAAGTTGGAAAGTGAAACATTTGCTAACCCAGGAGAACAGATGAATGGCTTTAAAATAAAAAAGATGATATATACTTGGGACAATCTGCCCCCAATTCACTCTTTTCCCAGAGGACACTTTAAGGAGATGTAATTGTTTGCCAAACAAGATCATATCTTGTCTATAGTCACGGTCTCAAAGAGGATTTTCCTAAAGTTCAGTGGTGTATTTGGTTATAATTTGCCTGTGCCTATATAACCCATATATTCCAGTTCGTTCTTCAACTAAATTCCATCTTAAAATCATATCTTGACTATCTCTAAGTGACATTAAGTTGGTTTTCAAGCACTTGAGAGAAAAGTCCTTTCCTGAGGACCACCATTCCAAAATTGCTCTCTTCATGGTCCATGCAGTTTCTTCAGGCTATGTGATACAATGCCCCCCAAACTTCAGTGTGCCTCAGAATCACCTGGAGAAACCATTCAGATTGCTGGAGCAACCCACAGAGATTCTCATTCAGAGGCCTGGGAGAAGGCCTGAAAATTTGCATTTTTAATAAGCTCCCTGGTTTCTTTACCTCTATGAGCCCAGTTTCCTTATTATTAAACCAGGATAATGATACCTTTTTTACAGGATTAATAAGCAGATGAGAAAAAGATAAGATATATAAATATATTCAAAATACTAAGTCCCCAGCAGAAATGTAATAACTATTAATTCCCATGATGGGACATTGTTAGAGAGAGAAGGGGATATGTCAGAGAAAGCTTTAAAGAGGACACGAGAGCAGTCTTGAAGCAATGGAAATTAGTAAAGGAGAAGAAAGTGAAGGGTGTTCACAGAATTTAAAAAAACAAAACAAAACCGTATGCAGAGGCTGTGTGTACAAAAAAAATAGCTAACTCAGAAAGCTGCCAAAGCTACCCTTGGCTGAAGCAAGTGCATGGATCATATGAACATACTCAGGGTCTTGATGACTGATGACAAGGGCCCTTTGTGCCATGCTAAAAAGTTTCAATTCAATTCTGAAGGAGATAGGAATGGTTGACGTTTTTTAAACAGGTCAGTAACATGAAATGGGGACAAAGGAAGAGGAAGGGCTCTAGGCTGATGCCTAAGTTTCTGTCTTGAGTTTATGTGTATGTGATGATGATGATGATGATGATGCAACCCACCAGAAGAAGTGCCACAGAAGAAAAACCTAGTTGGGGAAGAAGATAATGAGTTAAATTCTCTATGTCTAATTCAAGGCACCTAGAAGACACCCACATAGAGCTAACAAGGGGTAGTGAGACATGTGAATCTATATGTCTTAGAGAAATCTTGAAGCCTGAATCTAGAAGACCTCAGCATATAGGTGGAAGTTACATCCACAGGAATAGATGAAATCGCCCAGGAGGATGTAGTACAAGAGATGCCTTAAGAACAGAACTCTGGAGGACAACGTTTAAGAGCAATTTCCAATGGAGTTGAAGTCAAGGTTCATGACAGAGGGCAGGTCCCCCTGTTTACCAGTCTGATAATATCTACACACAATGAATTCTGGTTTAAATGGACATCAAGGTCAGCCTTGGTCAGTGGTACTCACAAAATCCAACACAACACTTAGGTGGTAGAAGCAATGCAAGGAAACATCACTAATAGGCCATAGACAGGAATATGCTTGCCGGTAATAATTGGGGGTGAGTGTGATCCCCAGCACTGCCCCTCCAAATTCCTCAGTTGCCACAGTTCCTAGAAAAGGGAGTCCCAAAGCAATTACCCCGATTGCTCATCTTGTAGAGAGAGTCTCTTCATTAATTTTTGCATGAGTGAGATCCCAAGATTTATCATAGCTCAGAAATAATCCACAGGAAGAAAGACATCATCCGCCACAAGTCATCAAAAACTAAATGCTGTCCATTTTCCTCTTCCTTAGGATAAACAAGACACTGACATGGCACTGACATGGATCCTATTCATATTGCCAAGGCTATCATCTGTGTTTGGCGAAACCACCACAAACAAGCAGGATCCCACACCAGGCAGCCCCAGGGCACTCGCTGTTCCTGCCACAGGCTTCGGAAGCATCTCACCCACAAGGGCACCATTCAGAAGCAGGCTGTGTGAGCCCGGGGTAGAGTAAGACGAACAATGGCAGAAAAGTAGAAGGGAGTCTGGGCTCATTCTCTGTGGGACAGGACAAGAGAGAAGCAACGGGGGCATTCACAGGGAGAAGGAAATGCTCTGCCTTCAGGGGTGGTGAGTTGGGGGCGTCACGATTAGACCAGAAGGAAACTCAATGTTTATAAAAATCCAAACCTACAGATTAATTAGGGAGCAATTTCAAAAGTAGTTTTCTTTCCTCCCCTTAAAGAATGAATTTATGCACTCATGCATGAAAATACTTTCTCATTTCAGGGAGTATATCATGCAAAAGATGAGGCACACCTGCATCTGGGCCTGGGGATCTCCAAATAATTAACAATCCGTTGTTATCTTCAAAGATGTTTTCTTAGGAAGAAAACCTGGGCCCTAAGCCTTGAGAGAACGTAGCCCCTATCCTGATTTCACAAGAATTGGGGCTAAGGGCTGGAGGCTTGAGAACCGGACCGAGGCTTTGACAGGATTGTCACAGGCTAGGAAAACACAGGAAATGTTTAATCAGAAGGAATGAAAACACAGTGTACAAAGAGAAATCTGATCTCCATAGCCTATCTTTATTATGGCTAAGCGGTGTGGGGAGGGGAGAAGTGAATCTAAAACCACCAGACTGTTGAAACAGAACTGTTAATGGGGCAAAAAGCCTGCCTCAAGACAAAAATGGGTTGTCCAGGTTTCGGTAAACACCTGTGCCAGCTGGGAGCCGTGGTATTCAGGCTCATAAGTGCCTCAGACTGGAACATACTATTCTCACAGTCTGCACCTGTGAACTTTCTAGAGGGATTTGTTCCAGTTTGTGATTACTCCTTGGAATGTGAAGCCTTTCACTCTGGGCCTATACAGGCTATCTCCCAAGGTAGTGTCCCATTAAAAAAGAAGGGAGAGAAAAGCCTAACTGGCCTGTGAGCTCTGGAGAGGGTGGGAGGGAGTGGGATAGGAGTTCAAGCAGAATCCTGCCCCTCCAAGCTCATTGCTGGCCCCTGAAGTGACTTGGGTGAGCATGATCACCCATCTGCCAATCAAAGGCTGAACTTCAGGGCCCAGGCAAATGGTAAGAAACTCTTCTTTAACTTGTGCTATTTAAAAAATATAAATCTTCACAGAGGGGAGGATTCCTTTTATGAGGTCCTGTAGGTCCTGCTTATGGAAGTGAAAAAGGTGTTGCTCTCCTCAGGAGTAGATGCTGGTTAAATATTTCTTGGCTGAGTCAGGTGAGAATGCACCTCCGTGGGGTTGGAAGAGTTGTTTAGTAGAAGCGATACAAGGAAACATCACCAACAGGTCATAGGGTGTTAGAAGGAAAAGTGCTTGCTGATGTAGTGTGAGAGAAGACCTAAGGATAGAATTCTGGAGAATAACTTTTAAGAAAGAGCAATTTCCAATGAAGTTCAAGTCAAGGTTTTATTTGTTTGCCAAAGGACATTTTCCCCAAGAAAACCTAGAGAGGTGCAATGCAGAAAATTACAGCCTCTCAGGTTGCATCAGAAGGCGGTTCTAGTGACCTTCCCTGCTCAGCATCTCCTGCTCCTTCTGAGTCCTCCTCTGGGACATCTTGCGAGACCCTGGACACCTTTGAGCTCAGTTTGGAAACACAGAATTAATCAATATCACTAAGTGTCTACTCCCAGCTCCCATTCGCACCTACAATTAAGTGGCCGACTTCTCAGCAGAGCCTTGCACGCTTCAGCCGATTTGTCAGAGCACATCTACTGCTCCGTGGTGCCTTAGAAAGGCGTTGGTAGGAGGCTGCAAATCAGCCCTTTAGGAAATTGGCAGTTCCCATTCCAGGACAGGCCTACCATTGGGTCTCTGGGCATCTGCATTGTACAAGCCCTAAGCCAGTAAAAGCCTCACTGGGCTATGTCCTTGGACTTCCTCTAATATTCATTGTCAGCAAATATGAATAATGCCTAAATTACAGAATTACCACTGGGCTAAATTAATCTTCTCTAGAACGAATGCATCTTTAATACTTCCATCAAAAACTACTTTGAGAAAAAGAGAGAAGGATTACCTTATTTCCAGGCATCTTGTGTCAACAATCCACTTTAGGTTCCATACTTGCCACTCTTGAATAATTAAAAGTCAAGGTCGCACATGTCACTGAAGAAACCTATAATGAACATTTAAGCATAAGTATTAGACTCTCTAAATTACCTCAGACTGTTCTTTAAAGGGTATTAAGAGAGACAGAGAGATCTCGGCCTAATTTTTATTTGGGAAAACAGCTTTTTGTGATTTCATAACTTTTTCTTACATAAAAAGATTTAAAAATTTAAGGTATACTCTCACTGACTAGATGACACAGCCTTCTTCTAGATGAATATCGTAAGGTTTTGAGACAGCAGTGATGTCCTGATCCACATGGCAGATGGTGGAAGTAATTTCAGATATCCTCAAATCCTACACCCACATTCTACAAGTAAGCGAATTGAGGTCCAGGTGGGTAAAGAAATTTTCTTCATACACTAAAGCTAGCTAGCAGGCAGACAGAAACAAGAATCTTGTGTTTATGGCTCCAAATGCAGTGCTTTTCCTACTACATCATGTAACAAATGCAGAACAATTAGTAAACATCTCTCAGAGCTGCTGTTTTGCTTCCAGCGCAATTCAAATTGTGTTCATCAGACTCATTTATATGCCGCTAACAAGAATGCCTGCATCAGTTATGTCTTGCACACATTTGTTATAAAGAGAATGACCTTTAGGCCTTCAAATGTGTCTTTCATTTGTTGGGGCTCTGTGGACAAGCTGGAAGGATTGGGATGTTTCTGAAAAGCCAAAGAGTGTGCAGATGGCTGGAACACAGGGCTTCTCCTGCCGGTAATGGGAAGGAGGAAGTATAGTGAGCCTCATGATTCTCAAGCCTGGATGCATTAGAATCATTCATAGAGGTATTTTTACAGTACAGTGCCAACCTACATAGCCAGAGTTTTTTATTTATTTGGCCTGGGGTGGGTCCAGAGCACTGGTGTTTTCCAAGCTTCCTTTGGTGATGTGCATAGGCAGATAGGGTTGAGAATCACCTTATCTCAAGGTTTAGGTATCAGAACTGGGTTTGATAAAAGCAAGGTTTTGGTATCAGAACTGGGTTTGATAAGAGCAAGGTTTTGGTATCAGAACTGGGCTTAAAATCCCCAACCCTGACACATACACCTATTCTCTCTGAGTTTCCTTCTTGTGTTTTTTAAAAATTTTTTTATCCCATTGGGTTATTGTAGATTAGTATATGAAGTATATAGCAGTTTCTCAATAAGTTTAACTCTTCTTCCTACATTTAGGTGGCAATAGCAAAGAAGTAGCCTAAAGTCATCCAGTGAAGGAAGAATAAAAGGAAAGATAATTATGGTATTTGTGAAAAAGTGTTTAGTACAGGATCCATACAACTGAATTCTTCCTGGCTTCTGCTCTCTCCCTTCTTGCTGGAATAAATATTCATGTAAATCAATGGCTGGGCACCCATAATCCCCCAGGATATGGTTCTATCTGTTCAATGTTTTGCATCATTTTGTTCGGTTGAGAAGTTTCTGTGTGCCTTCATTTGTATAAAGTTTTTCCTATGTGCATCAAGCCATCAGAAGAATCTCTTAGGGAATAGGGTGAAGGCTGGCAGAGACATCTCTGCTCTCTGTCAGACATACCTTGCGTTACTTCTACCTGCATGACATGATTCTCTGACAACCTAGCCCTCATAAAATGCCTCAGATGATTGCACAAATAAGTCAACACAGTCCTTCCCAGGGGCATCAGATACCATTTCCATTCTCATCTCTGTACAGAAAGCATATGGAAAATTCTGGTGCCACAGGGATCAGGGCATGGAGCTGGAGTAAGTAAATAGCAACAATTGATGCCTTTGGTTCCTACAGTCACCCCAGTGAAAAAAGCAAAACCAGATTTGCTTTTTCTTTATTTCTCTTGTATTTTCTTTAGCCCATGCATCGGAGTTGAACTCAGAATTCCCAACCCTGGCCCTGATCTCGGGCATCAGTCTGTGTCCAGTGGTGACACAGTGATCCCTCCCAGTCAAGGGGGTCTCCAGTCCACTGTAGGGCATGTGTGGCCCTCTGCTCTTGTGCCTTCCTTTGTGTAGAGCTCCTGCCCAGGCCCTGAGTGAGCTCCCGCTCCCTGGTATCTGGCTCTTTTCCATGACCCACACTCTTCAATGACTACATTTCTCACACTGGAGGACTAGATTTCCCAATGTTCGGGCTGCAAGAATCTACCTTGTGCAGGAAGCTTTGTCCCCTACATGTCACAGTTGAGCTCCGGTAGGAGGTACCAACAGAAGCAAGGTGTATGGAGGCAGTGGTGGACTTTGGTGCAGCCCACAGCTTCATTACACAGTTGCCTAGGGAACTTCCAGGCCACCATCCAGCTGCCTCCAGCTGCCTCCTGCTGCTGTTTCTGTTGGACAACTCCCTCCATTGCTGCCTAGAGCATTTAAATGGCAAGATGACTCAAGATACCCTGCCCCAGGGGTTCCTGGCTTCTCTTCCTTCCTCTCCCAGCACCTCCCAGCCCTTTTCCCTGCAGTCATCACACACAGGCACCATTCAAGTGTGCAACTATTTTTACTAAAGTGTGAAGGATTCTCAGGGCACAAACTATACTTAGCAGAGGTTAAAGTTCGCATTATGCAATAAGGCATAAGTTTAAATCATTAAACAGCCTGTCCTATGCTCTTTCTGTCCTCACTCCTCCGCAAATGGACTTTTTCAGTCGTAACGCTTCTCTTTTTAATTCAGCCTATGTATAACTCAAGGCCTTTGTTCTCTGCAAGGAAGAGAGACCATTTCTTTTTAGGCTTCAAATCACTCCCTCAGTCTCAGATAGAGATTTTCTTATGACCATCAGAACCTCTGATTTAGAAGGAAGCTATGAAGAAATGTTAAAAGGAATCTTCCCAATGTTGAAAAATCTAGCCTAGAAATTTTAAAAAATGTATCCACCAAGGGGCTTGAACTGACGCTAGTTGACAACTGCAGTTGGCTTTTCAGGCCCAGGTAGTGAGAAGGAATTATGTTTGAGGGTGTTAATTTCAGCATAAGAATGAAGAGGAGGGCTCAAACTAGCTCATCTGCTAGAGGAAAGACCGGGGTCCACACTGCATGTGTGCCAGGATGTTTCACCACATGGTCCCTCTGGTACTGAAAGCCCTGTTACAAACAGTCGTAGCTGCCTGCTCTGGACAGGAAGTGCCTCAGTGATAACAGTCCCCTTGCTCAAGGTCACAGCCCCTTCCCGGGGCAGCCTGCATCCAATGACTGGGCAGAGTCAGTTATAAAGGCTCAGCCCTCTTCCCCTGAGCTCAGGACAACTCTAAGGCAGCATCCCTCCTTCAGAGACTGCATCACAGTTCCACAGCTTCCTCTGCCTCTTTCACAGAGAAGAACTCTACCTAATACGTCCCCACGTGCTAATCTCCATCTCAGAGTAAGCTTCCCAGGGAACCAACCTGAGACAATGATCAGAAGAGCTTAGTAACATTTCTTAAACAATGTAACATTCCCAGGTTTGTTTTTTGTATTCTCTTTTAAACCACTGCCACTATCAGTAAAGCTCTTAAAATACAAATGATAAATGCTCTTGTATAGCCTCTGTCCTAGCTCCCGAAAGTGCTGACAGCAGGCTTAGCAGCATCAATATCATGGGTGAGTGTATTTGAAATGCAGACCCTCAGTTCCCAACCCAGACTAACTAAATCAGAGTGCATTTTAATAAAATCCTCAGATGATTTCATATGCATATTAATGTTTGATAAGCACTGGCCTACATGACAATTGGGTAAGAAATAATTAAGCAGGAATGTTTACTGGTAGCACAGAAGCATCCTGGCCTCCTTTTTCTCTGCCCAATGAGGGTTATCTGTTTTTCTTAATAGAAGGAGTTTAAAAACCCATTATTTTTGGCATAGACCAATCATAAACAAAAGGGCAGAAAACAGAGGCAGATGGTCAGACACACTGCTCAGGTTAGGAAACCAAGCAGCAATATTAAGCAAACAGGGAAAAACATTAAGGGAAAAATATGTAAAATAAGGATCAGCACTTCTGAGAGTATAAAGGAAAAGATGAAAAGCTGTCCTTGCAATACAATAGATGGACTTTGAACATGAGCAGTGACTTACAGCGTTCCCAAAAAACAATAAGGAACCTCCTCGTATAAGAACGCTTTCTCAAAGTTCAGGCACACACGGAGACGTGAACAAGAGGACAAGCTCACACCTGAGCAAACTCCATTCTCTTAGCCACACCATCAAAAGATTTCCATCGCTCTTCAGTGAGGAGGAACTAGTTTATATTAGAAAGGCAACAGTTTGTTGTAGGTAACATGCTTACATGTTAAAGTGTAACGAATCCTTCCATGCTTCTAATTCGTAGGGAGGATTCTGTCATTCCCAGAAGATCCACTTGTTGCTCATAAAACGCTGCATTACGCTGTCTGGATTTATTTATAGATGGATAGCTAGACAGAGTTTGACCTCTATGTGGCTTTTCCAATAAAAGTCCTAGAACACAAGGTAGGCAGGAACAGGTAAGTGGCACTGATAAAGAGTGCTGCTCTGTCACGATTGATTTATGTTGGGCTGTGGCCTGTTTAAGTTCATTTAAGGGCAGCAAGAAAAGAGGGAGCTGTGGTGAGGCCATGACACAGCCTGCCCTGATAGAACAGAACCCCTAAGGGAAAATGTGTTAGCAGCCACTAAGAGGAGAGGCAGGGGCAAGCACATTCCACCCTCATTGCAATAATAAAATCTGAACAGAACACATGGCGTGGCTATTTGAGGACTCTGAAAAGTAAATGGTAGCAGATGGATTAAGAAAGAAGACCAGAACTCAAACTGTCAGTGAATCAACAGTGAGTGTTCCCTTTCTGCTCTGTAGCCCCTAGCCTGGGTTTGCGGTAGCCCAAAATTCAGAAGTGAGTACCAGGTGTGGATAGAAAGAGTGCCATCTTGTTCTGGCTCAAGGTGCAGGTAATGCTGAGTGAGTGTGGGGGAAATCCCGTCTTTCCCTCTTTTCTTTCTCTTCTTCATTCTTTCACACTCCACCCCAGGCAATCCTGTGGCACCCACAGCAGTGGCAGTGACAGCAGCAGTGGTGGGGTCCCACAGAGAACCATTCCACTCTGATTGGAGGAGCTCTGGTGTCAAGGGGATGGGGAACCCCCATTCCTTTCTTTTCCCTCTCTCTTTGTTCTCGTACTACTTGGCCCAAATGTGGCCACGTTCATAAGAAGCATGCAGCCCAGCAGGGTAAACAGAGCACTGGCTTCCTGGCCAGAAGATATTAAAGAGGAGCCACAGAGAACTGAAAGGTACTAGCGAGAGCCCAAAAAGGGAATAACTCAGGAAAGTGGCCACATACAGTTGTTTATAAACTCCTGGGCTCAATCCTGTACTGGGCATGTGTGGATCTGATCCTAAACAGCACACGAAAGGCTATGAGGAATGACTTTGGCACAAACAGGAGAAAGATCTGAATAGCTACAAGGGCTTGAACAACAGAATTGACATTGAACTACAGCCCACAGAAGGCTGGCAAAATATTCCACCTGAATCCACCTAGGTTGAATTGCTTGTTAAAACATTAATATCAATAGTCACAAAGTACATAAACAAAACCAATAGTCTCATAACATAACAGCCAGGATACAATGCAAAGTTACTCGGCACGTTAGTTTTCTATTGCTGAAACAAATGACCACAAACTTAGTGGCCGTTTACGTTTTAAGCCAGTTAGTGGCTTCAAACAACACAGCGTTTTAAATGTTAAAGTTCTGCTGGTCGAAAGTCCAAAATCAGTCTCACTGGACTAAGTTCAGGTGTCAGCAGGGCAGGTTCCCTCTGGAGGCACTCAGGGAAAATCTGTCCCTTCCCTTTTCTGCTTCTAGGGGCTGCCCACATTCCTTGGCTTATGGACCCCTTCCTTCGTCTTCAAAGTCAGCAATGTAACATCTCTCTGATCTTTCTTCTGCTGTCACAACCCTTTCTAAACACAGCCAGGAAATGTTTTCTGCGTTTAAGGATGCTTGTGATTATATTTGGCCTACCTGGATAATCCAGTATATTCTCCTCTCCTCAAGGTCGGTAGACAAGCAACCATAATTGCATTTGCAACCTTAATGCCTTGCAACCTGAATTCCTTTGTGTCATGTAACATAGCGTATTCACAGGTTCGAGGAAGTAAGACATGGACATCTTTGATGAGACTTTATTCTGCCTACAGCCCTCAAAGTAAAATGAACCATCAAATCTCAACCCACATGAAAAAAGACAACCAACAGGTGCCAATGCTGAGGTGATGCAGATGTGGGAATTTTCTGACAGACTTTAAAGGGGCTATTATAAAAAAAATCTAAGAAGTAAGGAAGAGGACCCTTGAGATTAATGGAAAGATAGAAAGTCTCAGTAGAGAAGCAGAAGGTATAAAGAAGATCCAAATGTACATTTTAGAACTAAAAACATAAAGCCTAAAATTTTTAAACTTACTAGATTAACCAGTAGAAATTATCCAATATAAACAACAAAGAAAAATAGAATTGGGGGAAAAAAAATGAACAAATCCTCAGGGACCAGTGAGTGAATCAATATCAAAATCTCGAACAGTTGTGTCATTAGGGTCCCAGAGCAGAGGAAAAATACTGGAAAAATCATGGCTAAAAACTTCCCAAATCTGGCAAAAGACATAAACCTACGGATTCAAGAAGCTCAGTGAGCTACAAACAGGATAAACCCAAAAAATTATGCCCAGTCATGCTGTAATCCAAATGCTAGAAACTAGGATGAACAAAACTTTGGAAAGTAGCCAGAAAGTTGACATACTACTTATAGGAGAATAATTCAAATATCTGTAGATTGCTCATCAGAAATCAAAAATACGCAAATATAGACAAATTGAAAATCTTTGCCGATCAAATCAGCAATTTAAAATTCTTATTATCTGGTGTCAGGATATGAGAATGTTGCTGGGAAAACAAATCAGAACATTTGTGAAGGGCAATTAGTCATTACCTATCAAAATTTTATTTTATTATTATTATTTTGAGACGGAGTCTTGCTCTATCACCCAGGCTAGAGTGCAATGGTGCAATCTCAGCTCACTGCAACCTCCGCCTCCCGGGTTAAAGCGATTCTCCTGCCTCAGCCTCCTGGATAGCTGGAATTACAGGCATCCGCCACCATGCCCAGATAATTTTTGTATTTTTAGTAGAGATGGGGTTTTGCCATGTTGGCCAGGCTGGTCTTGAACTCCTGACCTCACATGATCTGCCCACCTTGTATCTACCAAAATTTTAAATCTACACACCTCTCACCCTCAATTCCACTTTTAGGAATTTATCCTAAAGAAATATTTGTACATGTGCTCAAAGATGCTTGACTGTGCATTGTGTATAATGGCAAATAAATATATTAATTAGTAAAACATTATGAATTATTACAGGTAAGGTAATATATAAATAAATTATGGAGCACCACAGTATGAGATATAATGTACCTTTAAAACAATTACATTGGAGTCAAGTCTACTGGCATGGGAAGGAGTTATGATATATTGTTAAATGAAAAAAATTGTCGAACAGCACACCCACATGTCAAATTTTATAATTGTGTGTGTGTGTGTGTGATTATAATTGATGGGGAAAAGATCTGGAAGGATAAAACTCAAAGTAATAGAGCAGTTGCTTCTGAGTAGTCAGACTAGAAGAGAAGAAAGGTACTTGCTCTTTCTATCTTATATATCTGTGTGTGTATTTTTTACAAAGAACAGTATTATTTTTGACACTTTTGAAAAATGGTAAAAGACCTATCTATGTAAGTTTGATAACATTGTCCTTCAGTATTCTGAGTTTAGAAATTCACTAGTCTTTCACTGTTTTCTGGGAACTTAGCATTTTATTCACTTCCCTTAAGGAAATCCAACCATCTCATTCAGCATCTCCTAGTATATATGATATTTTACTGTGTAACCAATTATCTCAGGATTTACCAGCCACAACAATAGAAATATATTATCTCATGTCATTTCTGGGGGTCAGGACACCAAGAGTGACTTAGTGGGGTGCTCGGGTCAGGGTTTCTCATGAGGTTCAGTCAAAATGTTGGCCAAGGCTGCAGTCATCTGAAGGCTGGACCAGATTGGAAGATCCACCACCAAGTTCCTCACACAGCTGTTAGCATGAGGCCTCTGTTTCTTGCTGGCTAGTGGTCAGAGGCCTTAGCTCCTCACTACATGGGCCTCTCTCCAGAATGCTCATAAGGCAGCTGCCTTCCTTTAGAGTAACTGGTCAAAAAAAGAGGTAGAGCATTCACGATGGAAGCTGCGATGATTTCTATCACCTAATCTTGGAAATGACATACCATCACTTCTGCTATGGTGTATTGGTCACACAGGCTGGCCTTAGTAAAGTGCAGGAGGGGACTACACAAGAGTGTGAATACCAGAAGACAGGGATCATTGAGGGCCATTTCAAAGATGCTACAACTAAATTTTTCTGCACTCTCTTTCTCTTCTCCCGTTTGAAGTTCGCAGATGTTCTAAAAACAACTCTATCCATACAGTATCACTGATTCGTTTAGGGGTCCTGGAGCATTCAATCTTTCATCAAAAGAAAACCTTATGGACTAATAAGGAACTCCAGTTTGTGTAGCTCCAACCTTTCCCCATGAACAAGGGTATTTTGATTTTCCTATAGTGTGATGATGGAGGGTAGGGAAAAGTACAAGTGTAAATAATTGACCAAAGAGAAAAACACAGGGAATAGCCAGGTGCCTCAATGAGAATCCCTTCAATAGGGGGTCACATCATTCACACCTACCCTGCAGCCCCACCTTTAATCCTCACAAGTCAGGACAGGCATCTCTTCTCCTAAGTGGAATTTCCCATAAGCCATGCAGACAAAGTAGAAATGCTTGCCAGCTCACACATCAACAATAAAGGCTACTAGAATCATCTGTTACTTAGAAAATGTTAGAAGGCAACAAATAAAAACTGAGGGTTAAAGGATACCTATGCCTCTGCACTAAAACAATATGAAGTACTCAAAGGTAGGGTATAACTGAGCATTTGGAAGAAACTATCCTGACATGTGAATGCACCTGATTGCAAAAGATATGTGTCATCTAACTGGGAGTATAACACAGTGTTATACTGTATACCTTAGGTTCAGCCAAGCATTTGATTAAGGCTTTCATAATATGCCTGTAGGTATGTTGGAGAAATACAAGTAAGAGTCGATTCATCATAGGTTGAGCAATCTATGCAAAGAGTGTTGATTGACTCATTGTTGTCAGCTTGAAAGAGATAATATACCTCAGGGCTTTGAATTTGGCCTTGCTTCATTGAAAATTTTTATAAACTATTTGGACAAAGACAAAGAAAATGCACTCATTAGATTTTCAAGTATTATATAGTTAGGAAAGTAAAGAAGTTGAACAATAAAATCAGAATCCCTCCAAAGGTCTCCAACAGGCTGAAATGATAGGTCAGAACCCCTGAAAATGAGTAAGAAGCAGCATAAAATCCTGTACAAAATGGGAGAGACCTGGTGCAACACTAGTTGATGCAGAAAAGCTTGAAGTTAACCAAAAATTTAATATGTCAGCAGTTCGCCAAGTCTGCCAAAAAGGCAATGCAAAACTTTAGTCTGCATTGTGATGAATATAGTGCTTAGAATCAGGGATGTCTAGTTGTGATGAACCCCACACTAAATATGTGGCTTCCTAGAATGACTGAGAGATTCCTCTATGACCATATGTACCTTCTAACACCAAGATTCTACCATCCTCTGCTTATAACAGTCCTCTTTGTGACCAATCTAGTAATTTTATCAAAAAAAGAAAATGAGTTTGTTTTATTATTTTTGTATTCATTCAAGCAATATTTATCAGGAAAAAAAAGTTAGCCAGTTACTATTCTGGAATCTAGGGACACAAAGATGACTGGGACACAGACCCTGAGGGTTAGAGTCTGGGGAATAAGGATGCTATGGTCTGAATGAGTCCCCCGAAATTCATGTTAAACCCCCAACGCAATAGTATTAAGAGATAGGGCCTTCAGGAGGTGATTAGGTCGTGAGAGCTCCACCCTCACAAATGGGATCAGTGCCCATATAAAGGAGGCCTAAGGGAGCTCACTCATCCCTTCTGCCATGTAAAGACTCAGGGAGAAGGTGCCATCTATAAAGCAGAGAGCAGGCACTCGCCCACACCGAATCTACTGGTGTCTTGACTCGGACTTCCCAGCTTCCAGAACTGTGCAAATAAATTTCTGTTGTTTATAAATTATCCAGTCTAAAATAGCCTGTTATAGCAGTCTGAATGGGCTAAGACAAGAAGTATAGAGGATGTGGTAGGCAGAATTCTCAGATGGCCTTTCAAGATTCTCAGCCTTGGTGTACGTATATTTTCTCCCACTTATTCAGCCAAACACAAATATTAGTGCTGCTGTGAATAATTTTGTCAATGGAATGGGGTTCCAGGTTAGTTGACCTTGAAATAAGGAGATTATCTGGATGGACCTAACCTTATCACATGAACTCTTTAAAAGCAGAGTTTTCTGGCAACAGCTGAGAAAGTCAGAGGTTCATAGCATGAGAAGGATTCAATGCATCATTGCTGGCTTGAAGATGGAGGGAGCCATGGGGTAAGGAATGCAGGCACTGCAGGAGCTGAGAGTGGCCCCAGCTGGTAGCTTACAAGGAAACAGAGACCTCAGTCCTATCACCACAAGAAATAAATTCTGCCAATAACAAGAAAGAGCCTGGGCCAGGTGTGATGGCTCACACCTGTAATCCCAGCACTTTGGGAGGCTGACGCAGCATAACTGCTTGATCCCAAAGTTTGAGACCAGCCTAGACCTCATCTCTAAAAGACAAAAAAAAAAAAAAAAAAAAGAAAGAAATTAGCTGGGTGTAGTGGCACATCCCTGTGGTCCCAGCTACTCGGGAGGCTGAGGTGGGAGGATCACTTGAGCCCAGGAGGTCAAGGCTGCAGTGAACCATGACCACACTACTGCACTCCAGCCTGGGTGACAGAGTGAGATCTTGTCTCAAAAAATAAAAGAATGAGCATGTAAGAAGACCCCAAGCCTCAGATGAGAACTGCAGCCCCAACCAACACCTAGATTTCAGTCTAGTAAGATGCTAGCAGAGCATCCAGCCACACTATGCCCAGACTTCTAACCTAAGAAATTGTGGCATAGTAACTCTGTGTTGTTTCACAGCATGAAGTTCGTGGCAATTTATTACACAGTAGTAGAAAGCTAATAAAAAGGATGAATAAGCAGTGGCCATACAAGGAGATAAATGGCTATGATGGAGCAAAGTTGCAGTGTACATTGTTGGTTGATGTTTCAGAACGTAGTGCCACTCTCCTAGGCAAGTCTCAGTTTTGCTCAGGTAGCTGCTCCTCACTCATATATTCATGGCCGCGAGCTGTACTCCCATATGAGTGCAGGACTAAGTAGTCCAAAACAGGGCTTCTCAGCTTTGGCACTATTGATATTTTGACCTGGATAATTCTTTGTTGTGGAGGGATGTCCTGTACAGTGCACTGTAGGATGCTTAGAAGTGTCCCCGGCCCCTATCCTCTAGAGCTAGTGACATACATTTTCTCTGTTCCCCTGCTGTGAAAAACAAACTGTCTCCAGATATTGCCAAATATACCAGGTTCGGGGCAAATAGAGGCAGGAAGCAAAAACATCCCCCGTTGGGAACCATTGATCCAAAGGTAATTCATTACCTTGCTGATGATTGGTTCAGGAATAGGTATGTGATCACTTTGGGAAATAGAGCTGTAAAAAGAGGTTTCACTGGGATTTCTGAGAAAACCTTCCTTACTCTTCAGGGTATGCTACTGGAAGTCACCCTGTTTCTCTTTCTCCAGATGTTCTGATGCACAGATTTCAGTCCTAGCACTGCTGCAGCCATGTCAAACCCAGCTTGAGGGTGGAGCCAATACACAAAAGAGTACACAGCCAAGAGTACTGCAGGCACCTGGGCCTCTGGCCCCTGGCTGAAGCCAATCCTGAAGCCTACTCTACCCATAGACTTCTGGTTATAGGAGCCTATTAATTTCCTTATTGTTCGAGATAGTTCAAGGGATATCTGGTTTTGGCATCCCACAGCAGCTAATTGGCACCACTCTATAAAGGTGCTAGGGAAGCCCAGAGAAAGACACACCTCATGAAGCTGAGTCAAGAAATAAAAAAGGACAGAAGATAGGTCCGGAAGTCTACAGCTGACAGGCTGCTTTCCCATGACACCTTGAATCCTAACACTAGCCTGGAAAAATGGACTATTATCCTCATTGTATATCTCAGAAGAGTTCATGGTTTGTCCATGGTCACAAGGCAAGGAAGAGTCAAGATTCAAACCCAGTCCTTCCAGTGCCACATCGCATGCTTTCCCCCATATTCTCCTGAACCAGGACTTCTTTTCTGTCATCCTTTTGCTCAAAAAGATTTAACATACGCCCTTGTCTCTGGAGTGTGTTCAAACTTTCTAGCTAAGGATTTGAAGTTTTCCACAAAGCTGCTCTACTCCAAAAGATTTAAGCTCATCACTCCAGCTCATTCCTCCAATTGGACCTTCGCTTAGACTTCCCTTATCTGTACTTTCTTGCCATTTCTTCTCCACGTGTTTGAGTTCATTCTTTAATAAAGTTCAAATTGATTCCTGAGATGATGCAAAATTGCCCTAGTTGTTGGTGAGGTTTCTTCCTCTTAACTCCTAGAGTATAAAACTAAGCACATGTTACCCGGATGGCCTCAGGTTTCACCAGATGGAGCCCTAATAGTCACTATATTTAGAACGTTTACGACTTTGGTTCCCACCTTATTTTGTAGACCCCATCACCACCAACTTCTACTAAGCCCTCCTCACTGAGGGCCTCCTCTTGGGATACTTTGCCCCCATCCATGTACCCCCCTCTCACTGTGAGAATGCCAGGGCGTGATGCCCTGAGCCTTCAACCTTCCAGTTGCAGAGTGGACAGATGTGGTCATCCATGAAGAAAAAAAAAGACATTTCTCCTAGTCCAGGTCACTTTTGGGCACCTGGAGGCTGAAGCAGCTTTGCTTCTGCTCAGCTCCTTTATCCTCATCCAAAAGACAGAGCTTCTTCCATTTCCACCTGTTGCCCTTCCTGATGTGGCTTAGTTGGAATGGACACAGACCCCATGCTGCTACCAATCTCTCTTCTTTGTTTATTTCCAGAAATGGTATCAGCCACCAGGTCTTGACTGCTTTCTCTGGGCCAGGAATTATGTTAAGCACCTGACAAGTCACTTTATTTAACCCGTTTATTTAACAGCCAAAGTAAGTGCCCTTATTATACCCAGTTTACAAAGAGGTCTCTTATAAATAAAGGTTTAGGTAACTTGCCCAAGGTTCACTGAAGAATCCAGATTCCACAAAAGTCCTTGCTCAATCAACACAGCACCAAAGTCACAAGTTTCTCCCCTGTCTGGGCCAGTCAAAATGGAAAGCCCTTTAAAAATGAGCTCACGCACATCAGCAACTCTAGCACCCACTCACCTGTTCTGCAGATGCACGCAGACATGCTACACATGATATCATAAATAATCATTAACATGTATTGAGTGCTTACTATGTGCCAGGCACTATTCTAAGCACTTTGCATTATTAATGCATTTCCTCTTCAAAATAACCCTGTTAGGTAAGTATTATCATTATCCCCACACTGCAGTTAAGAGGCAGAGCTGAGATGAGGATGAAAGCAACCTGGTGCCTGAGCACACACTCTTACCACTCTGTTATGGATTATTGGGCATCCTCTATGTCCCAGATACCAGCCTGGGTCATCTGCATACATTTTCTCTAATCTTTACAATATTCCTATAAGAAAGTTTTGTCCCCAATTTTACAGCCAAGGAACCTGAATGTCACAGAGAGTCAATCAACTTGCCCAACATCTTGGTTAGTAAATGTAATGTCCAGATTTCACCAGGTCTATGCTGTCTTGTAAAGTTATTTGCCTTTTCATACACATGTTTTTTTCCATAGCGTGAACCAGGCTCCCTACTTTATCCTCCCAGGACCTCTCTGAGAGCTATAGCCCAGGTCTGTGTTCTGGGCATGGGTAGGAGGAGGAGGGAGAGAAAAAAAGGTGGTGGCTGCCAGCTGCTGCTTCAAACAAAATATATCTACATATACAAAGGCACCGGGGCTGGTTGCCTAGCAACATCTTTCTGCCTCCCCAACCTGCTTCACTCCATCCTTACCCCAACACATTATGCACACCCCTTGGCCTGCAATGCCCTTCTGAGACATCCCCCTTCATGGCTGCCTTTGTTCATCTTAACCTGATTTGCTAGGCAAAGGCTTGTAGCTTGCAGCTTGCAGGGAGTCCAGGAAGCACACAATTTGTATCACAGATGGCCCTGGGACAGGCAAAACAGAGCTATCCGCCCTGCATAGCCCATACCTTGGCACTCACAGGGTATCTAATGCTGCAGGAAGGAGGGGGTCTCATTTCAGGAGCTTTGTCATATCGCTAAAGGTTTAAAAAAAGAGTTTTGTTTTTCACATATGTCAGGTCCTTTAAATAGTTCTTTAAAATAAAAGTTTGATTGGGATAGAATTAAAGCAGGCTGTCTGGATTTCTTTTTTCATCTTGTCTCCCATGTTGGAAGTTAGAGCCTCTTAAATTTAAAGTTATCTTCAGTTCAACCAGTCCAAAAGGCCTTAGGGATATATTTGTCCTAGAATCTTAAAGAGAGGAAGAACAAGGCAGAATACACAGTTCTCTTAGTTCTTCAAGCATAACTGAAAGGGTACAACATTAGTGGAGCCCCCAACCCAGTCCAGAGCTTCTGACTTCATGGCGAGAAGGTGATGCTGAACTGAGAGCCAGGGCTACATTATCACTTTCATGGACCCTAGGCAATTTTGCCTTCATGGGCCCATTCCTCCATAAAAAGAAAGAAAAAATATTAAAAATTATTTTTTATGACTGTGCTGGTATAAAGACAACTATAATCCAGACTGTATTCATTTATATATATATTTATTATTTTCATTATGTAATATTAATTTTTCCTGATTTTAAAAAAAAAGAAACTAAAATATATTTATGCACCCCTGAAAGTATTGTAGGTCCAAGCCTACTGTGCCCAGTGAATAAGATGGCCCCGCTGAGGGTATGTCAGCACACAGCAAATGTTATTGAGACATTGGTGCTCAGCCAGTGCTCAGAACTGTGGGGTAAGGAATGCTGTGGCTTAAGGAAAGCACAATGCTCTGTGCCCAGAATTGTGGGGTAAGAAAAAAAAATAAGGTGTGGCACCTGTACTCAAAGGCTTCGAGCCTAACTGCAGAAAAAAACAAAGCAGAAAACTACAATCACTGAGCCACAAAAACTCGGCTTGGCAACCACTAAGGAAATCATTGAAACCCTTTTCTTGCTTAGCTGTATTATCACCTAAACAAATAATACATGTTTAAAACACCACATACTGAGAAAGGGCCAGAGAGGTAAGAGATGACACTGGCAAGTGTAGTGATGGATTGGATATTGAGGTTAAAAAAGAGTCACGAAAGATTTCTGAGTTTGGGCCTGGGTGATCATCTACATAGGCAGAAAATAAAGAAAGAGGAATAAGTTGGAGGAGGAGACAATGGGTCCAGTGTTAGGCAGATTCGTTTGAAATGCCTCTGGGGAGCAAAAGGCAGAGACCAAGACTGCTTTACTCCCCACTAAAGTCTCATCTCCTAGTATAAAACCTGACACTTCTTCTGTATTAAATAAATATTTGTGGAATTAATTAGATACAAGTAGATAAATCTAGTGATTGATTAGTTGTTTTTATGGGCCTAATACCCAGAACAAAGACCTGGGGTGTTGTGGCAGATGCTGGTGCCTGACATTCACTCTCTATTCCAAGTGTGCTTATGTGAACAACTGCAACTCCCTGCCTTGTCCTGGCCTCAGGAATAGATTTGGATTAAGTACAGAACAAGCTGGAATCTCCAGAGACTTAATGCCTAGAAGCAACCTCAAACAGTGATTGACAGGGAGTTAACCTATAAATAACCCATCTTCTGCGAAAATAACTCTGAGGCACAGTCTATGCAATCTTCTAGAATTCTCCAGTGAGATTAAGTTTCTAGAGCCCTAACGGAGGCTGGAAATATCCTGGCCACACCTTCTTTGAGTGAGAGGTTTCTTTGGATGAAAGGGCTGTGTAGCCAGCACCAGAACTGTGTGCATGTGGAAAGCAAAGGCTGATATTCCTAACAGATGATCATCCACTTCTACGTGATGATATATTTGCTCATGTAAAGAGAGTTTTCTATTAATCTCTAATTTTATTCCATGTGACTGGAGAACATACTTTGTATAATCTCAGTTCTTTTAAATTTATTATGGCTTGTTTTATGGTTTAGCGTTTAGTCTATCCTAGAGAATATTTCATGTGCTCTTGAGAAGAATGTGTATTCTGTGTATTTTGCACTTGTTGGGTGCAGCAATCTCTTACATTTAGTTGGTTTATAATGTTAAAGTCATACGTATCTTGTTTATTGTCTGCCTAGCTGTTCTATCCATTACTGAAAGTGAAGTATTAAAGTTTCCAGCTATTACTGTTTGATTGCCTATTTCTCTTTTCAATTCTGTTGGTTTTTGCTTTATATATTTTGGGGCTCTGTTGTTATGTGCGTACATTATTATGATTGTTATGTTTTCCTGATGGATTGACTCATTTTTATTATAAAATTTCCTTCCGTAATCACAAAGGAAATTAGAAAATAGAGACAAATGACAATGAAAACATACTACACCAAAACTTACACAACACTGCAAAAGTAGTGCTAATGTAATTGATAGCTATAAATGCTTACAATAAAATGAGCCAGGTATGGTATAGTGGCACACACCTTTAGTCCTAGTTACTTGGGAGACTGAGGCAGGACAGTTGCTTGAGGCCAGAAATTTGGGGCTGCAGTGAGCTCTAATTGCACCATTGCACAGCAGCCTGGTCAAAAGAATGTGATTCTGTTGAAGAAAGGAAATAAAGAGAAAGAAAGAAGGAAGGAAGGAAGGAAAGAAGGAAGGAAAGAAGGAAGGAAGGGAAGGAGGGAGGAAGGAGGGAAGGAAGGAAGGAAGGGGAAGGGAAGGAAGGAAGGAAGGGAGGAAAGAAGAAGGAAGGAAGGAAAGAAAGAAAGACGAGATTGAGAGAGGGAGGGAGGAAGGGAGGGAGGGAAGAAGGAAGGAAGGAAGGAAGGAATTCAAATCAATAACCTAACTTTACAACTTAAGGAGCTTAAAAAAAAAAAGGAATAAACTAAACCCCAAAGCTAGTAGAAGGAAATAATAAATATTAGAACAGAGATAAATAAAATAGAGAATAAAAAACAGAGAAAATTAACAAAAACAAAAGTTGGTTTTTGAAAAGATTAACAAAATTGACAAACCAGATAGACCAAGAAAAAAGAAAGAAGATTCAACTTTCTAAAATCAGAAATGAAAATGGAGACATTACTACCAATTCTATAGAAACAAAAAGGATTATAAGAGAATATTATAAATAATTGTATGCCAACAAATCGGACAACCTAGATAAAATGAATTCTTAGAAACACAAAACCTACTCCATCCATTTGTATTGTATAATAAAATACTTGAGACTGGGTAATTTATAAACAACAGAAATTTATTTTCTCACAGTATTAGAGGCTGGAAAATCTATCATGGCTCTGGCAGGTTCACTGTCTGGTGAGGGCCCTGGTCTTTGCTTTCAAGTTGGCACCCTGAATGCTGTGTCTTCACATGGCAGAAGACTAGAAGAGCAAAAGGGAATGAGAATGGTGAACTTGCTTCCTCAATCTCTTCTATAAGGCACTGACCCCATCCATGAGGACAGGGCCCTCATGGCCTAATCACCTCTTAAGGGCCCCACCTCTTGGTACTGTACCCTTGTGGATTAAGTTTCAACATGAATTTTGGTAGAGACACAAACATTCAAAGCATAGCACCCAAAAACTGTACTTTCAGGAATCATTTCTATAGTTTGTTTCAAACCACAGCACCTACCAAGGCTAATTCACAAAGGAAGAGAAAATCAGAGTAGACCTATAACTAGGTATAACTAGGTAAAGAGATCGAATCAGTAATCAAAAAATCTTCTGACCAAGAAAGCCCTGGGCCTAATGACTTCACTAGTGAATTATACTACACATTTAAAGAGAACTAGTAGCAATTAATTTCAAACTTTTCCAAAAAGAAAAAAAAAAAAAACTGAAGAGCAGGGAACATTTCCTAGCTCATTTTATGAGGCCAGCATTACGCTAATACAAAAGCCAGACAAAGATGCCACAAGAAAAGAAAATGATGAACCAATATTCCTTATGAACACTGATGCAAAAATTTTCAACAAAATACTAGCAAATTAAATTCAACAGACATATTAAAAGCATATAATAGATCATTGCCAAGTAGGATTTATTCCTGGAATGCAAGGATGATTCAGCATAAATAATCAATCAATGCAATACACCACATTAACGTAATGAAGTGAAAAAAAAACCACATCATTATCTCAATTGAGGCAGAAAATGCATTTGACAAAATTCAACATTCGTTCATGATAAAAACACTGAACAAACTAAGCATAGAAGGAAATTATGTCCACATAGTTAAAACCATACATGAGAAACCTACACCAAACATCACACTTAATGGTGAAAGACTGAAAGCTTTTCCTCTAAGATCAGAGACAAGACAAGGATGCTCACTTTTGGGTATAATACTGGATGTTGTAACCAGAGAAGTTAGGCAAGAAAAAGAAATACACATCCAAGTTGGAAAGGAAGAAGTAAAATTATCTCTGTTCGCCGATGATATGACCTTATATGTAGAAAACCCTTAAAATTCAAAGAAACTGTTAGAGCTAATAAATGAATTCATTTGTGTTTTGCAAAGTAGCAAAATACAAATTCAACACATAAAAATTAGTTGCATTTTTATACACTAACAATGGATAATCTGAGAAAGAAATTATAAAAATAATTTCATTTATAATAACATCAAAAAGAATAAAATACTTAATAACTAACTTAACCAAAAAGACAAAAGCCTAATACAATAAAAACTACAAAACATTAAGAAGTTAAAGAAGACATAAAAAAATGGAAACACATCTCATGTTCATGGATTGAAAGATGTCAATACCACCCAAAGCAATGTACAAATTCAATGCTATTGAAAATTATTAAGGTGTCAATACTACCCAAAGCAATGTACAGATTCAATGCAATTGAAAATTGTTAAGGTATCAATATCACCCAAAGCAATGTACAGATTGAATGCAATCCCTGTCAAAATATCAATGATGTTTTTTGCAGAAATAGGAAAACCCCATGTAAAAACTCATATGGCATCTCAAGGGACCATGAATAGCTGAAACAATCTTAAGGAAAAAGAACAGAGCTGGAGGAATCATACTTTCTGATTTCAAAACTACTACAAAGCTACAGTAATCAAAGCAACGTGATATTGACACAAGACAGACATATAGACCAATGAAATAAAATAAAGAGCCCAGAAATAAACTCTTGAATAAATGGTTAAATTACTTTTGACAATGCCAAGACCATTCAATGGGGAAAGTACAGTCTTTTCAACAAATGCTGCCAGGGAAACTGGATATCCAAATACAAAAAAGAAAAGAAAAGAAAAGAAACTGGACCATTACTTGACATCATATCAAAAAGTTAATTCAAAGTGGATCAAAGACCTAAATTTAAGAACTAAAACTATAAAACTCTTAGAAAACACAAATGGCAAAACTTCACAACATTGGATTTCACAATGAATTCTTGAATATGACACCAAAGGCACAAATAACAGAAGAAAAAATAGACAAATAGAACTTCATAAATTTTTTAAAATTTATACTCAAAAGAGAATATCAACAGGGTGAAAAGGAAAGCCACAGAATGGGAGAAAATATTTGCAAATTGTGTATCTGATAAGGGATTAATATTCAGAAAACTCCTAAAACTCAATAACAACAAAAATATGACAAATATAGTAAAAAACTCAACCAAAATTAGGCAAAGGACTTATATAAGCATTTCATATACAAATGGATAATAATCATATGAAAAGATGCTCAAATCACTAATTATCAGGAAAACGTAAATCAAAACTACAGTGAGATACCACCTCACATCCATTATGATGACTACTATTAAAAGAAACAAAAAGTAACAAGTGTTGGTAAAGATATGGAGAAACTGGAAATTATGTGCACTATTGGTAGGAATATAAAATGATGATACAGCACTGTGGAAAACAGTACGGCAGTTCCACAGAAAATTAAAAATAGTATTGCTATATGATTTGTTAATTTCACTTCTGGGTATATATCCAAGAGAACTGAAAGCAGGGTCTGAAAGAGACACTTGTACATCCGTGTACACAGCTGATTTACTCACAATAGCTAAAACGTGGAAGCAACCCAAGTGTCCATCGATAGAAAAGTAAAATGTGGTATATACATACAATGAGATATTTTTCAACTTTAAAAAGGAAGGCAAGTCTGACACATGCTACAACATGAATGAAACTTGAGGTTATTTTGCTGAGTAACTCAGTCACAAAAAGACAAATACTTTATGATTTCATTTAAATGTGATATTTAGAGTAGTCAAAATAGTAGAAACAGAAAGTAGAATCATGTTGCCGGGCGCCTATGGGAGAGAGAGAATGAGGAGTTATTGTTTAATAGATATCAAGTTTCAGTTTTGCAAGATGAAGAGTTTTGCAAGATGAAGAGTTTTGCAAGATGAAGAGTTTTGCAAGATGGATGTTGGTGACGGCTGCACAACAATGTGAATGTGCTTAACAACACCTAACCATTCACTTAAAAAGCGTTACCAGCCTGGATAACACAGTGAGACTGTGTCTCTACAAAAAGAAAAACCCAGCTGGATGTGGTGGTACACACCTGTAGTGTCAGCTACTTGGGAGTCTGAAGTGGGAGGATTGCTTCAGCCTGGGAGATCCAGGCTGCAGTAAGCTGTGATCTTACCACTGTTTTCCAGCCTGAGCAACCAAGAAAGACCCTGTCTCATTAATTAAAGAAAAAAAATTTTTTTAATGGTTACTATGGTAGTTTTTTTTTTTTTTTTTTGAGACAGAGTTTCTCTTTTGTCGCCTAGGCTGGAGTGCAATGGCATGATCTCGGCTCACTGCTACCTCTGCCTCTCTGGTTCGAGAGATTTTCCTGCCTCAGCCTCCCAAGTAGCTGGGATTATAGGCATGCACCACCATGCCCAGCTAATTTTGTATTTTTAGTAGAGACAGGGTTTCACTATGTTGGTCAGGCTGGTCTCAAACTCCTGACCTCAGATGATCCGCCCTCCTCAGCCTCCCAAAGTGCTGGGATTACAGGCCACTATGCCCGGCCTGGCCTTCGAATATAAAAAGTCATGATATTTCCCCTTATCCTTCTTTCCAGGTGAACCATTCCAGTGACCATTAACTATTTCTTTGAATGACATGATTTTAAATTTTCATCATCCTGGACTTCCTACTCTCCCCGCCTTAAAGATGATGCAATAGTAATCACCGTATGACAGTAATAAATACTTACTGAATGCTTGCTCTGTGTCAAGCACTGTGCCAACCTTTTTACATAAATTGTTTCATTAATTATTATAACAAACCCATGAGATAGATGTTATTAACTGCATTATGTGTAGATGAGGAAACTGAGGCATAGAGTGGTAAAAGAACTTGCCAGGATCTTACAGCTAATGAGTGGCAAAGCCAGAATACAAACACAAAGAGTCTGGTTTCGGAGCCTTCTTTCTTAATCATCTCCTAAAAAAACACGCCTATTCCATTAAATTCAAGGAAAGTTTGTTTTAATAATTTAATAGAAAAAAACACATATTGTACGATACCATTGTGCAAAATCATCTCTCTCTCATTACCTCTCTGTTTGTGCCTGTCAATGTGCATTTTAAAAATATCTAGAATGTCCAGGTGTGGTGGCTCATGCCTGTAATCCCAGCACTTTGGGAGGCTGAGGCGAGTGGATCACCAGAGGTCAGGAGATTGACATCAGCCTGTGCCAACATGGTGAAGCCCCATCTCTACTAAAAATACAAAAATTAGCTGGGCGTGGTGACAGGCACCTGTAATCCCAGCTACTCGGGAGGCTGAGGCAGAAGAATTGCTTGAACCTGGGAGACAGAGGTTGCAGTGAGCTGAGATCACACCACTGCACTCCAACCTGGGTAGCAGAGTGAGACTCGATCTTAAAAAAAAATAATAATAATTTAAAAAATTAAAAATATATATATATAGAGAGAGAGACACATAGATATATAGATATTCCTTAAATATTGATATTGATCATGGCTATTTCTGGGTAATAGAATTTGGGGCATTTTGTTTGTTTATATTTCCTTTGTTTTTTTTGTTTGTTTTCTTTGCTTAACTTTTTATGTTGCTTGAGTTTTTATGATGAACATGTGCTATTTTTTTCTAATGTCTTTATTAAGATATAATTTATATACCATAAAATTCACTCATTTCAAGTGTGTGGTTCAATGAATTTTAGTATATTGACAGTGCTGTGCAACTATCACTACAATCTAACTTCAGACATTTCCATCACCCTAAAAAGATACTTTGCTCCCATTTCAATTACTTTCCTTTCCTACCCCAGCCCTAGGCAAACACTTGTCTACTTTCTGTGTCTACATACTTTCCTATTTTGGACATTTGATATAAATGAAATAATGCAACATGCGGCATTTTGTGTCTAGCTTATTTCACTGAATAGATTGGTTTTGAAATTCACCCATATTAAAGTACATGTATCAGCACTCTGTTCCTTTTTATTGTCAAATAGTATCCTGTTGTATGGATATATACATTATTTATTCATTCATCAGTTGATGGGCATTGAGTTATTTCCATTTTGGGGGTGTTGTAAATAATGCTGCAAGTTTTTGTGTGAACATGTTTTCATTTCTTAGATACCTAGGAGTCTAAGATTGCTGAGCCATACGGTAAGTCTATGTTCGATTTTTCAAGAACCTGCCAAACATTTTCCCAAAGTGGCTGCACCATTTTACAGTTCCACCAGCAAGGTATGTATCTTTCCATTGCTTCACATTGTTGCCGACACTTGTTATTACCCATCTTTCTTATTATGTTTATTCTACGGGGTGTGAAGTGGTATTTCATTAAGGTTTTGATTTGCATTTCCTAATAACCAATGATATTGAGCATCTTTTCATGTGCTTATTGGTCATTTGTGTACCTTTTTCAACATGTGTTATTTTTATAACCAAAACGATTATTTTTGAACAGATTTTGATGTCTACTATTGGACTTATCATCCAGATGACACTCGACCAGCACAGAGTACAGTTAAATGTGGTTGCCTGTGACTTGCTCTCTGCACTTCCACTGATGCAGCCAAAATACTGAGCTAATTTTTTTAGCAGACACATACCATTGGCTCAAATTAAGCCTGCAGTCAACTAAACACCCCGGATCCTTTTCTCACTGACAATTGTAGAGCCAGATTTCTCTCATTCTCTATTTGGGCTATTGATTTTATTGAATTTAAATGCTGGAGCTAATATTTATCCCTGTTGAATTTTATCTTGTCACTTTAGGTCCATATTGTCATCTGCACAAGTAATATTTTATCTTAATTCTGTCATCTCATTTTACCTACCTTGAAACTTCCTTTTGGATGTCAAAATAACTAAGAAGGTGGATTTTTAACCATTATATTTTTAGTTTTCTGTTTATTTTATTTTGTTTTGTTTTGTTTTTTGAGACAGAGTGTTACTCTGTCACCTAGGCTGAAGTGCAGTGGCACAAACACAGCTCACTTCAGCCACGACCTCCTGGGCCCAAGCAATCCTCCCGCCTCAGCCTCCCAAGTAGCAGGGACTACAGATGCACACCATCATGCCCAGCTAATTTTTTTATTTTTTGTAGAGACGGGGTTTCGCTATGTTGCCCAAGCTGGTCTTGAACACCTGAGCTCAAGTGATCTGCCCACCTCTGCCTCCCAAAGTGCTGGAATTACAGGTGTGAGCCACCACACTCAGCCTTGTGTGTTTTCTGAATCAAAATGAATGTATACTTTTCCATAAGCAACACAAGGACTCAATTACAATGCATGAGTTTGTTAATGGCTAGGCACAGTGGCTCATGCCTATAATTTTAGCACTTTGGGAAGGTGAGGCAGGTGGATAGCTTGAGCCCAGGAGTTTGAGACTAACCTGGGCAACATGGCAAAACCCCGTCTCTACAAAATATACAAAAAAATTAGCTGGGTATGGTGGAGCATGCCTATAATCCCACCTTCTTGAGAGGCTGAGGTGGGAGGATCACCTGGGCCTGGGAGGTGGAGGTTGTAGTGAGCTAATATCATTGCTACACTCCAGCCTGGGCTACAGCGTGAGACTCTGTCTCGAAAGAAAGAAAGAAAGAAAGAAAGAAAGAAAGAAAGAAAGAAAGAAAGAAAGAAAGAAAGAAAGAAAGAAAGAAAGAAAGAAAGAAAGAAAGAAAGAAAGAAGAAGGAAAGAAAGAAAGAAAGAGGAAGGAAGGAAGAAAGAGAGAGAAAGAAAAAAGAAAGAAAGAAAAAGAAAGAAAAAGAAAGAAAGAAAGAAAGAAAGAAAGAAAGAAAGAAAGAAAGAAAGAAAGAAAGAAAGAAAAGAAAAAGAAAGAAAGGCAGGCAGGCAGGCAGACAGAGAGAGGGAGGGAGGGAGGGAGGAAGGTTGTTAAAAATAAGCACGTCAAGAATAAAACTAAAGTAGAAGACTTCTAAGACTCTACATTTTCATTTTTCATAATCAACATATGTATCTCTAATACACACATGAAAAGTTCTTAAAAGTAAGCACTACCACTCAGCTTTGCATCATAGTAGTAGCCACTTTTAATAGATTTCTGTTTTAAAAGAACAAGATTGATGAGAAAAGAAAGTATATACAATGTTACTGAAAAATGTAGACATGTCTATGTAGGATTTTCTATTGCATTTTGATTCTTTCTAATTTCACTCTCAGTGAGACATTTATTCTGCACATTCTGGACGTTATTAACCATCATCTTTATGTACTAATTACTTTACCCATAACTATTCATATTCCAACTCTTTCTTGAAAAGCCTTTTGGATATTCCCAAACCACTCTGACCTTTCCCCTCCTGGGAAGTTTCTATGCAGTACTGAATCACTCATTCTCTTAGGTCCACGTCATATCCTTCCTATTTTGTGCAGGGCCCCTTTTTGTTTTATTTTCTCCTTTTCACCCTACAGCCTCAGTTCTCACTTCTCTCCCTTCTCCAGCACCCACTCTACTGTATTTAATGTGTGTCCTTCCAGTCCAAATTGCAAATGTTTGTTTAGATAAATGTGTACCATAAGAAAATCTTTATATGTCTTTGCTTTTAAATTACATAGATTACATTGTGCTAGAAATCTTACTTGATTTCTAACTTTAATTCCTTCAACATCGTGTTTTTGAGAGATATCTGTGTGTTACATGTCAATCTAATTTAATACTTCTGCCTGCTGCACCCTTTTCTGTCAAATGCACACACCAAACATCATCTATGTACTTCAGGATGGACCCTCATCCTGAAAAACTCTTTCATGAACCTCCTTGCAAATTTACTGTACTTACTGTTTTATATGAGGATCAGAGAAACTGTCCATAGAGAGAAATTTTCTTTTCTTTTTTTGAGACAGGGTCTTGCTCTGTCACCCAGGCTGGAGCACAGCGGTGTGATCTTGGCTCACTGCCACCTCTGCCTCCCAGGTTTAAGCTATTCTCCCACCTCAGCCTCCCAAGTAGCTGGGACTACAGGCATGTGCCACCATGTCCAGCTACTTGTTTGTATTTTAGTAGTGACAGGGTTTCGCCATGTTGGCCAGGCTGGTCTCCTGGCCTCAAGTGATCCATCCACCTCGGCCTCTCAAGAGAAACTTTCAGTTTCCACTATGGACAGTTTCTCTGAGGCATGTACTCAGAAAGGAGATTGCTGAGTCATAGGATCGTGCATACAAGATTTCTATAAAAATTGCTATATTGCTTTCTGGAAGAGCTATAGTAATTTACCTTCCCACACCAGCAGGGCAAAGGTTTTGTTCCAACTTATACTCAATAGCCCTTGGTGTTGTCTGATTGTATAGATTTTGCCGATCTGATGGATTTGAAGTACCATCTCAATAGTGCTCTGTTGTGCTGTTCTCTGATTGATGGTTAGGTTGAGTATCTATGTCTTCAGGAGATTATAAACCACTCAGGATTCCCCTTCTGTGAATTGCCTATCCGCATTGTCTTTTTTTCTATCACTTTTTTCTATCTTTATTATTGCTGACCTGCATTAATCTCCTGTACATTCTAGCTATTCATACCTTTAAAGTTTTAGGCATTGCAAAGACTTCTAGAATGTCACCAGTCACTTGTCACTGTTAACTTTGTTCACGATGCCCTTCATTGAACAAAAGTCTTTCATTTTTGATTAGTGTACAATTCGTCAATTTATTTCTTGACAGCTTGAGCATATGAGGCTTTATTTAATAATTTTTCTACCACCCAAGGGCAAACAGATATTCCCCTACATTTTCTTCTATTCACTTTACAGGTTTCCTTTCACATTTTGAAATTACTCCATTTTGAGCTTTTTTTTTAAATGGGTCAATATAGGGATTCAACTGTATTTTTCTCCCTATAGTAATACTTTTCTCTGAAGTATTTTCTAAATTGGCCTTTTCTTGTGCTATGCACTTATCAAGCTGTCCCCATCATTACTTATTTTTCACAGATGCACAGTTTGATTTGGGGACTTTTCATTTTTCCCTTTGGTCTCTTTGCTTATTCTGCACCTAAACTTTATAACATCAGTTACTATGTCTTTCTCAAATCTCATTTTCTAGTAAAACGGTTCTATTCTTTTGTTCTTTTTCAAAATTGCTTAGTTACTCAAGAGCCTTTATGCTTTCTTATAAAATTTAAAATCAGTTTACCATAATTTCAGAAATTCCTACTGTGATTTTGATTGGAATTGTCATGAAATACATAAAACAATCTGGAGACAAATGACATAATAGCAACAATAAATTGCCCTAGTCTTTTATTTAAGTCTTTTCTTTTTTCTTTTAATAGAGCAATAGAGCTAAAATGTTTTTCTCAGTAAAAATTCATACATTCTTTATTACTATAATACCAGACACTCTTGTTGCTTCAGTAAATTATATCTTTATATATAATTTTATAAATTCATGCTATATTTGATATTTGTACCCTATGGTGTCTTCAGGGTTGCATATGAGAAGAGGGAGCCAACACCTGAGGGATATGCCCTCTTGTTTGTAATCATATTTAATATCTATATATTCATGCACATATTCAACATCTTGTTCCATTGGTAACTAGTGGTCCCAATAAAACTGGAATCTTCATTAGGATGATTACCTGAATACTAAATTTCATATTACTTTCCTAAAGACTTAGTTCAGTGCTATATACACATAGACAGGAGACAGCTATAGCCTGAGAGGTACACAGCTGAACTGAAATCAAAAGACTTGAGTGAAATCTTTTCTGTACCTCTGACTCTGAGCCAGGCCATAATCCCTCTGAATCTCAGCTTCCTCATTCCTAACACATGATTAATGAGGTTGTCACAAAAATTCAAAGAGAAAATAGATTTATCATGCACAGAATTTGACACGTGGAACCAATGCCCTGCTATTTGAATCTAAAGGCAAGAAATGCTTAAATCAGCTACAGCCAAAAGAAGAGTAATGGCAGGAAAGCATTATAACTCCAAAAACTGTTTTCCAGTGGTTAAACATTATTACCAAAGTTACTTCAGTCAAAGACATCAAAGAAAATTTATAATCTTGTCTCCAGATAACATGTACGTTCATCAGTTGCGGCTGAAAAGAAAAGTTCCCACCACCCTGAAGACCATCACTGGCCCTGGACTTCCTAAAGCAGCCCAAGAAACATTTTCTCTGGAAATCTGGTCTTTTGTGTGAGAGTGAAAGCTACTGTGGGTGTTGCAATACTTTTCCTCTGCAAAGAGATGATTTTAGCAGAATCCCAAATAGCACAATAGAATTATCTGTATTCATATGCAAATACACACATTTTAAAATATAGTTGAAACAAATAGGAATCCCTTTTATTTCCAATCTCATCTCATGTTTCCATAATGGAGATACTGGGATTAAAGATGATTATAAAGTGAATGTAGATTTGTAAGAAGTAGGCTATCATGAGAAATGCTGGGGGTGTGGAGCCCTTGCAAACACTTCCCAGGATCCCAAAGCAGAAAGGATAGAGGAAAGGCATTAGACTAAGCCATGAGAGTCATGGCAGGAAGAGGATTTGAAGAATGAAGCTTGCAGCACTCTTGCTGAAAGACTGAAGGTAAATGACTGGGCACCTCTTCAATAGCAGCCCTCCCTGACCACACTAACAAAAATATTCCCCACACAGCCCTGCCTCCTCCCTAGTTACTCTATCATACCACCACCACCTGCTTCATGGTTCTCTTTGAGCTGATAACTATGTTGTATTATCTTGCTTATTTGTTTGTTTGTTTGTTTCCTTTGCTGTTATTTATTTCTTCCACTAGGCTGGAAACTCTGGAGGAACAGGGACATGGCCTATCTTGTTCATGTGCCTCGATCAGTGCTAAGCACAGAATGGACATTCAATAAATGCTATTTGAATGAAAAAAGGGAGTCCAGATCTATCAGAAATGAGGTAATAGCTGTTTCTTGATTTTTTTACATCACACATGGGCATTAGAGGATCTTTGTGGTAGGAAGTAAAATGAGAGGATAGAAACTTACTATAAGGTGCTTTGGTGGAACAAACAACTGTTCAGGTAAGTGCCATGTCAAGCAGTGCTTTGAATTGATCTGCCTGTAACCCTAGGAAAAAAAAAAAAAAGGATGACCATACATTGGCCCTGACCTGTGAATCTACACGTTCCTGGGTTTATCTTTCAGATAATTATTGTGGAGTAATATGAGACATAGAGTCTATGGCAATGGCCTTGAATAAATGAGTAATGCAACAAGTTATAAAGTTCTTAAAAGAAAGCCTGAGTATATCTCCTCATTCTTTTGTGCTTCTCTAGCCTATTTCCTTTACATATGGTGGCTGGAGTTGTAAGGGGTGAATTTCTATAAAGTAATAATCGATTGTTCTGTTTTTCCTTTGCTCATACCCCTCTCACTTTATTTTTTGAGGGAGAGAACAAAGAGAATAGGATGGGAAAAATGTCAGACTTCTAATGAAATTACAATTAAAAAAAAAAAGAAAGTGATAACACTAAAACCATAAGGCAAACCAGCAGGGGGTGTTAAAGATAAAATTACCACTCAGAAGTCAATGGAAATGTAGTTACAGGCAATTATTGCATGTTCTCTGAGTCTCTTATAAGTGAATTGACCTTTAAAAATAAAATTGCTCTAGATTGTTTTTTAAATCTCATTTTCTGTGCTTCTGAGATTATTTCCAACTGATGTCCACATACTTTTAAAATCTCCAAATGGATTATTATAAATAATAGTAATCAAAATTTCTTAGATTATTAACCTTCCCTTAAATTTAAAAAATATTTATGTTTTGTATCTAACAATGAATAAACAAATCATGGCAGTGCCATAAAGCAGGCTTTCACACAGTCATGAAATAATCTGTTTTAAGCACTATTTTAAGATACACAGGAATGTTCATTATATAATCTTAATCATTGTATAAACAGGTATAAAACCACACATAGAGAATGTCTTTGTGTTTTCTTGTGTTTAAAATTATTATGGAATTATGAGTGTGATTATGAGTGAGTTTTGTTTTCATATATAACTATTTCTCTGTAATTTCTGAGTTCTCCTTAGTAAACATGTCAGTCTAAAAATCAGAAAAAAAATTCATAATAATGCTCAGATACCTTTGAACAGAATTTAATTTATCTGTAAGGTATTTGTTTCGATAGGTAAAGAATAGACACTATTCTTCTTTTTTAAATGGAAATACTGAGGCATCATGAAATGCCCTGCTTCTAATCATATAATTCACGGCAAAGAACTGGAATCTGAAATAGAAACCAACCTCCTGGATTGGCAGGATTTATCCTCCTCTTTACTTACATAAACCTGGTGAGAAATGTGCAGGGACAGTCTTTCCCTGGGGCCTCTGGGTGGCTGGCCCTGCGGGACTGCCTTCCTCTCTGCACTGGGTGTCTCTAGAGGAGGCCCAGTGTGTGAGTGAGCCCAAGGCTTTCCTTCCGTGGGTCAGCTTTCTCCAACCTTCTACTAAGGGAAGGGAGGAATCCTGGAATATAGCTGCAGATTTTCAAAACTTTTAAATAATTGGATCTATCTGGTTGAGATAATTTCAGATACAAATGCTACTGTCAGCAAAGGGCAATGTTTCCATGTTGCTAAATTGCTGGAAGCCTAACTTCAGAATCACTGTGCTCTTGTCTCCCTGAACAATGCTTGAGAACAGGGATTATGCCTATTTTTTTCCAAAGACTCCTAAACCAGTCCCCAGTACAGAGACATTATGCTCATCATGAAATCTTTGTAAATATGTATTAACTCACTGGTCATTAGCCTTCGAACATTGCACCCAGGGGCACTAGTTCATGTGCTGGTGGACAGCACGTGCCACGTGCCCTGTCTCACCACCATATGAGATGGCGCGTTCATCAAATGCGGAATCTCTGAATTTCCATCTGGAGAATCAGTAAATCTTTTCACTTACTTTCAAGTGGCTCTTTTAACTTTTTACAGTGCCAAATGACAACTGTGTCTTTCTTTTGGTCCTGGCTCTTAATAAACAACAACAAAAAAATTGGTTACTTGTCCCCACCCATAGAGATTTGGCTTTAACTGGTCCCAAATGATGTGCAGGCATTGGTATTTGAAAAAATCTTTTTTGACAATCCTAAGGCTCAGCCAGGGTTGAGAACTACTGATTTAAACTGTGAATCTTTGTGAATCTTTGCCTCTATGACATATTTAGTATCTGTGATTTATCTGATGCCAAGTCTTTGGTCAAGAATGCAACATCCAATTATAACACAGATCCCACGGGTAAGACCAGTTTTAGGATTTTCCATGTGGTTTCCAGAAATGTACTGCAGTATTGTTGGATATTTTATACTTGGCCGATGCTCCAATACCCTCAAAAAAAGTACCTAGGAGAGACCTGTTTCCTTGATGTTTGTAGAGGTTGTGGGAGTACCCAAGAAAAAATCACAATATGAGTCTCCTACAAAAGCCTAATCTTTTATTATCAGTGAGACATGGTAAGAAGAGTAGCCTGAACAAGGAAAATGAAGTTACCCAAGGAATCTCTGATGCCTATGTTGAAAGAGGAGAGCTGTGCTGCTAAGACAACAGCCCCTGTCCCTAGGGTACTGGGACTCCAGGTCCCTCCAGCTTCCCTGCATCCCTATCCAGCAAGGGGACCTAGAATCAGTACTTTCCCCACCACCGCTCTATTCCAAAGCATGAGGAATCTAATTTTTTTGAACTCTAAGCAAAGATTCAGATGTGAGAAGATGGAGTCTTACCTGATTAAAGCCAGGAGAAGAGGCTATTCTACATAAAGGCAGAGATGTGGATAGATGGACGCCATGGCATCAGTGAGAGAAGCAAGAGTGGGCCAAGGAACCAGGAGAGTTGAGATAATGTCCATTTGGCAAGAAGGAGGAGAATGAAGAGACAATAATGTCTCAGAGGCTTAAAATGTTAGTGATTCAAGATCGATATTGGAAGAGTCTCATTGGACAGAAATTAGTTTTGAGGAGGAAGTTCATGAACTTAAATGCCTGAGGACAGGATATTATGGATAAAATAATATTATGGCACCTTTTCAAATTTAGGCAAGTGGCCATTTATTGGATTAAGAAAGGAGATCATGAGGCTGAGTGAGCCTGCTGGGAGTTGGTCCAGGCTACGTGAGGCTGCGTTAGCCTCACTCCCCATCCCCAGTATCTGCTCAGGCCTGCTCCACCTGCACACCAGGCCCAGGCCCTCAAGCAGCTGCCCTCCCTGTCCTCATCAGAATTTTTCTGTGGGATCCTCCTGTTCTCCTTAGCTTCTACTGGAGCCAAGATGGCCATGGAGTGGAGCTGAGCAACATCACCCAGCAGCCTGAGGAGCCCCTGTGCGGGTGTGATGCAGGGCCCAAGGGACTGTCATTGGAGGGAGAAATGGCTTCCCAGGAAAGAAGCTGAGGGAGCTAATCCTGAGCCTGGGAACCCTGTAAACAAATTTTAATTTAACCTTACCTTGACAAGACCAGGTGTGGTGGTTCACACCTGTAATCCCAGCACTTTGGGAAGCCGAGGCGGGCAGATCACTTGAGGCCACGAGTTTGAGACCAGCCTGGCCAACATGGCAAAACCCCATCTCTACTAAAAATACAAACGTTAGCTAGGTGTGGTGGCACATGCCTGTAATCCCAGCTACTCGGGAGGCTGAGGCACGAGCCGAGATCAGGCCATTGCACTCCAGCCTGGGTGATAGGGCAAGACTCTGTCTCAAAATAAATAAATAAATAAAATAATAATAATAACAATAATTTTACCTTGACTCAATTTAGTTAAAAGGAAGATGCTTCCATGGATTCTCTCAACTTGAAAACAGTTTGTGTGTGTCTGTCTGTGTGTGTGTGTTTGTGTGACACATAAGTACACAGGGCATCATGGAAAATTCTGTTTTAAAGGAGCTGGTCTTTTAAATTACATGTTTTGGATAAGCCTCATTTTTTTTGTTTAGAAGCAAAATATTTCTGCTCTCAGAATTGATTCTTTTCTAGTGGCCCCTAACGCTAAGGAAACAGCGTGGTGCAGTGGAAAGAGAAGGGGCTGGGGATCTCACTTTGACATTAAGCAGCAGCTCTGTGACCCTGGAGAAAGCACATGTACCCACTCAGCATCAATCCCACCCTGTAAAAGAGGAGGGGAAATTTCTGGCATAGAATTCTCATTCCATAAGCTCAGTGCTGTTTGTAAAACCCAACCTACTCGTGAACAAGAGCTCTATCCTATGCATATCTACCCTCTCAATTCACGAATCCAATGTTGCCTGAGCAAAGCTCCCACTTGCACTCAATTCTGTTGCAGACATTTCAGACACATGGGAAATGGACTCAGAGGACTTGCTCAAGACCACCCAAGTTCATAGCAGTTCTGTTTTATGCTATATCTTGTCCTAGCCAACCCTTTCTCTTGACATCAGCTCTGTCTGTGCACATAGATGGACAGCATCATTGGCCCAGACAGCTCTGGCTGGGGAGGTGCATATTTGTCTTAATAAATGAGAGTCTGAGGTGGGGGAACAGGACGGCAACTTCCACAAACCGTTCATGCTGCATGATTATGCCTCCCCTGGAGGAACAGGAGTAAACTGGCAATGAAGAAAGCAGCAGAGAAGGGTAGGATTTGGCATCCAAACCTGAGGTAGATCCTTGACATCTCTCCCAGGCTGCCCACTCCTCTCTCCACTATTGGAGGAGCTGGAAACACTCAGCCTCCTGAATCCTCTAGGAGAGCAAGGTGATTTAAGTCACACATATTTCTGTGACATGAATGTCCAAACAGGAAGCCAAAGGGAACTGGCTTTGCAGTTTTTGTTTTTTTAAGGCAGCATGTGGCTAGGAATGGACATGACCAATCATTACTGCTATAATTTTACATGTCTGCAGCCTAAGAAATCTACCATGCATTGAGGTAACCTGATATAAAACCGCTTTCACTATTTTGAAATTAAGGTTTCTCCACTGCTCATGGAATGTGAGCCTGTGTTTAGAAGTCAATGCAGGACCTTAGCTGACACTTCCATACCTGCCAAGAGCCGCTGATGTGAACCAGGTGGCCTGCTTCAAGCAGAATTCAATTACCCAGATGGCAACTGTTTCTTAATTCAAAACTTTAACAGCATTTTTTTTTCCATTATGAAAAATGAGAGGGGAAAAAGAATACATTGAGCTTGAGCACTTCTGGTTTATGAGATTAGAGGCAGGGGAGGGAACTGGGTCCCTGGCCTCTGCCAGCTCCCTGCAGCTCCAGCCTGCAGCACTGTGTCTGCCTGACTCGGCTGCTTATTCCTGGAGCAGGAGTGACGGTCCTGAAACTCAGCCTCCTCTTGGGTTTGTTCTTAGGAAGCTAGAATAACTCTCCCTCACTAATTAGTGATTGCATTAGCAGATGGTATCTTTTTTTTTTTTTTAAGTAAAAAGGAAAAAGAAGAAAAGGTTTTAAAGGTTTTAAATTGCATTTAGAGACAATGCTTTCTTTCTCCTGAGGAAGCCCGTGCAGTCTAGATCCTGGATATT
Organism: Gorilla gorilla gorilla; assembly: GCF_029281585.2. NCBI lineage: Eukaryota > Metazoa > Chordata > Mammalia > Primates > Hominidae > Gorilla > Gorilla gorilla. The sequence continues at coordinate 120,765,566 of NC_073224.2, forward strand.
CAGGCTTCTTATTCTGAAGGTGAAAATCAATCAGCTGGGCTACGGCTCTGACGTTTTAGTGGACTTATTTTCCTGGTCCTCGCCTGAAGTTTGGTAATAACCAGACCAGTTCAGACAGGTGGAGTGCTGACTGACCTCTACCACCCAACTCGGTGCACTTGGCTGGCTGTGTTTCAGTAGACTGGTTCTTTGTTGGATAAAGGAGATTGACGTGGGAAGAGGTGAGCCAGCATAAAGTAAATTCCGTTCTCATTCTCTCCTCCTGTAGACAAATTTTGTAGCTGCCTTCGTTCTTCCTTGGACCTTATATCTCCCAGGCTAAGTAGGAATTTGGAATCAAGACAAGATAATTGCTTACCCTCTTTGAACAGTTACTACATGGCAGGCAATGTTCTAGTGCTTTAAGTATATCATGTCAATTGTTTCTCATGGCAGCCCACTGGTAGAGTTACTAAGTTAGATAGTTTTTCTAGATAAAAAGCTTCATGCTTACATACATTGTTTGAAGAAGGTATTTGGTTAGAATCCTGTCATGTGATCAGCTATTTTGGGTCCACTACCTCCATCACCACCATCCCATTACCTCCTACCATCACTTTCATTACCACCACCACCATCTCTGTCTCCACTGTTAACTCTTAACACTGTGTCCATGACCAGACGTCAAATGTTAAGTTGACAGAGACTTGTCAAAAAAGCAAAAAGCTGAGATGTGTTAGGCAGGGGCATCTTTAACTTGAGCTATTTGTACAAATTTTTTTTTTTTTTTTTTTTTTTAGGCAGGTCCCACTATATCACTCAGGCTGGTCTTGAATCATTGGTCTCAAGTGACCCTCTCACCTCAGTATTTGGACAATTGAAGCTAAATTATTCATTAACTTGGTTTCTTCCTTCTTTTCTTTATCTTCTATAATTTTGGTCTTCAAATGTGAGATTGCTTACCAGGCAGCTCAACATTTCTTTAGTCAGTGGAGTTGCATCAAGCACTGGACTCTGAGAGAACTGGAAACCAACAAAGTCCTTGGCCTATTTGGAATTCACCTTAGCAAAAAACACTAGGAAATCAGATAAAATGCCTGAGCCATCCCCGCAAATTGAACTATCTTCTGAGGGCTAGGGAGTTGTATGTTGACCAATTGTTAAAATTATGTCCTAATTCCAGTTTTTCATCATATCCAGCAATTCAAAAGCTTCTGTTCAAGAGAAGTAGTAGATAATAGGGATGGTAATGGGAGTTAAGGCATGCTGCCTGTGTGTGCACAAGAAAAGGAAGAAAATAAAATTAGCATACTATGACAAAAATATACAAGGAGATATAGGTATCTTGAGATTCTGAATTCAATAATGTGATCAGAGAAGCTTTCATAAATGTGCTGGCTATGAAGGCATATCTACTGGAGAAATCTTTCCAAAGCACAAATCTGATCATGCCCTGCCCCTGCTTAGAACCCCACAGTGTCTCCCTATGGCCCATAGGATAAAGTCCAAGCCCTTTGATGACATCCAAGTCCTCCACAATCTGGACTCTGCTCACCTCTCCAACCTTACTTCCTGCTGCCATTCCTCTCACAACCTAGGCTCTCGCCATTTTAATCTTCTGGCCAGTCCTCCAACACTCAGTTTGTTTCTGCCCTGAAGACCTTACCCATGTGCTACTTTTGCTTGCATCCTCCTGGTCCTGCCTAACATGCTGCCATTCAGTGAACTCCTACCCATCTTTCACAATCCCAGCCAGGGAAGCCTTTCCCACTCTGCAGACAGAGCTGGCCACTTCCTCCTTCATGCCCCCATGAAGGCCTGCATATATGCAGCACCTCTCACTGTGTTACTAATATCTCTTTGCATGTCTTTCTTTTATGCCAGATGGTGAGCTATTTGAGGGTAGAGAATGTGTCTTAGTTATCTTTATACAACAGCAACAAGCACTGTGCTAGGCTCAGAGTAGATACTCAATAATGTTTATTCTGATTTTTTGCATGAACTAGTTCTTACTTCTGTTAAATACTATACACTACCAGAGTTAAGGATTGGAGTATGCTCTTTATAAGAGGGGGAAAAAAGGGGAACCCTTCTTAGGGGCTTATTTGTGAGAGTCCACATGTAGAGGTCACCATCGCCAAAATGGAAGCCTCCAGAGTAAAACATAAGCTGTTAAAAATGAATTGAGCTGGTTACTATTTTTGCACCTGACCTACTTTTTGGTTACTTCTGCTGTTGCAAAAACTTCCATTCTTATAAATGAACCAAACCACTTTTTGATGGTTTTGTATTCTCTCCTCTTAAGGTAGCTTTTTACTGAAACAAAAATCTGCACAGTCTCTGAAACCCAGCTTTAATGCAAAGGCATCTATGGAAGAGTATTATTCCCAGTAGGACCAACTTCCACAGAACTCTCTCAATTGTTTTTCCATGGAAGAGTTTAAGGCCAAGAATAGCAAATCTATCCACCACGATGATGGCACTTATTTCCTTAGTGCTTGTGGTTGTGCCCCCTGGAGAGCAGGAAGGGTTAGATGCCAGTTACCTCCCGCCACCTCTTCCCAGCTTTGGGCTTGCCCTTTCTGAGCTGTAAGGCTGCCTGAAGCTGTGTCTCTGCTGGTTGGATGAAGATGGGACTCTGGCAGTGGAATATTTTTCAGTCCAGATCCCTTCTTTGTTACCATTTGATTTTCTTTTTTTTTTTTTTTTTTTTTTTTTTTGTTGCAATGCCTCGGTAGTTGTTGATTTGCAGAAAACAATTGGTGAGTTTTTAAATGTAGGATATTGTAACATCACATAGTGTTGTGAACTAGGGTAAGGGGAGTAGAACTGTATTGGCAGAGAGTGCTAAAGGAGAAGGCAGAATCCCGGCTCAGGATCTGGTATAAAACACACAGGAAACAACTAAAGAATCCTTTATTACTGCTTTATTTACGAAGTCCGCTATTAATAACAGCAAATTATTTAAAGGGCAGCTGGGTTAAAAGGATGCTGAGTAAAACACCAAGGACTTGATTCTGTTATGGTTGGTGATAACCTACAATAGTTACCAAGTAAATGCAGACTCTTTCAAATTTCCCAGTTTCCCAGAGGCACAACCTGAAGTCTTCAACCACCACTAACAGGAGAAAATATGTTTAAAAGAATACTAAGGAGCTTTCAAAAGGATTAAGAAATGGCTCGGGGGCCGGGCGTGGTGGCTCACACCTGTAATCCCAGCACTTTGGGAGGCAGAGGCGGGCAGGTCACGAGGTCAGGAGATCGAGACCATCCTGGCTAACACGGTGAAACCCAGTCTCTACTAAAAATACAAAAAATTAGCCAGGTGTGGTGGCAGGCGCCTGTAGTCCCAGCTACTAGGGAAGCTGAGGCAGGAGAATCGCTTGAACCAGGAGGCGGAGTTTGCAGTGAGCCGAGATCGCGCCACTGCACTCCATTCTGGGGTGACAGAGAGAGACTCCGTCTCAAAACAAAGAAAAAAAAAAAAAGAAAGAAAGAAATGGCTCGGCGTGGTGGCTCACACCTGTAATCCCAGCACTTTGGGAGGCTGAGGCAGGCAGATCACTTGATGTCAGGAATTCGAGAACAGCCTGGCCAACATAGTGAAACCCTGTCTCTACTAAAAATACAAAAATTAGCCTGGCACGGTGGTGCGTGCCTGTAATCCAAGCTACTCAGGAGGCTGAGGTACAAGAATTCCTTGAACCCGAGAGGCAGAGGTTGTAGTGAGCCGAGATTACACCACTGCACTTCAGGCTGGACAAAAGAGTAAGACTCCGTCTCAAAAAAACAAACCAAAAAAAAAGGTAAAAATGGAGAGTCTGAGAGGAAAAGTTATAGGAGTCAGAAATATTTAGCTGACAGATTTTGATAGTCAGCAATGCACCCAGAACTGTGCTTTTAAAGACAGGTGATATGTCTGCTGCTGAACAGAAGAAAAGGAAATAGATTTGCAATGGAGGCACAGAGATTTGCAATGGAGGCACAGATAATGGCTAGGGGGAACTTTGAATGATGAAGACAGTTGACTTCAAAGCAGCAAGAGTGGCCTTCTGGGTAACGTGGAAAATTCTGGATAATGTGGGAAATAGGTAAAGGATAAAGATGCATGCTTATGACTGTTTCCATGCTAACTCGGGAGCACACAAAGCCAAAGAAAATTCTGTCCTTCCAGATCTCTACCACATAGATCCCCCAAATTTTTGTGTCCTATGGAAAATGCTAAGTTGGTGTGGGCTCCAACTCATATTTTAAAGCCTTTAATTGCAATGATGTGTTTATTCAATTCAGCAAATACTCAAAGTGCTAGCGTTCTTGGCTCAAAAAACTGACTTGCATCATATTTTTCATACATCTGCTGACTCTATTCACAATGACTGGAGCAACCATCCACAGTTGTGATCAAATTCTCCTCGAAGCTATCCATACTTGGCAGCCTTAAGGTCTATAAATGCTGAGTCTCCAGGCCAATCAGTTTAACTGTGCCCCAAGCTAGAAGCTTGAAAAGAGTAGATAGGACAAGCAGCAGACAGAATAGAGAGCCTTTGCTTTCTTCACCCTCTCTTCTAGAATCCAAATTTGTCCCCTACACTGGAGTTAGAAAAGCTACCTGAAAGTCTTGCCACTATTCTTGGAATATTCAATACCAATTACTCCCTGGGCCTCAGTTTCTTCATCATAAAATGAGGGAGCTTGATGTTTCATCTATAAGGTTTCATTTCATTCAGAAGCCCCTCTTCCAAGGGAAGAAAAGAAGGCTTTTTCTTAAAAAAAAAAAAAAAAGGACTTTTCCTCCTTTGCTTACCCATTTTCCAAGGTGTCTCTCTCACATCTGAGATTTCTTTCTGCGCCTCAGACTTGGTCATGCCTTACCTTTTTCTTTACCTCAAAGACTTGTGAGAATTCAAGGGCACTGTGCATCTGAAATTACTGTGTGGCATCAAAAGCAAAATACAGATTTAAGATAATGTTTCTTATATTTTTTGCCCTTTCTTCACACCGGAACACAGCTAGAACTCTGGGATCCTCCTGAAAGGACCTTCAGCAATTTTCAGTTGCCAAATAAATAGCTCTAGAGACAAAGGGAAGTGCCTTGATCTATCAGGGTTATTTTGTTGAGTGAATGAATGAGAATTTTACTTCTGAGGGGAGAAAAAGGAGATCAGCTGGCAGGAGAAATCTACGTTGTTCCGACCCGTGCCTTATATATTTAGTTGTTGCCGCGGCACTTTTCCCATTCAGACCAGGGCCCAAGGAGTAATTAATCTTTGTTTTTATTTTTATTTATTTATTTTTTTTGAGATGGATCCTCACTCTGTCGCCAGGCTGGAGTGCAGTGGCGCCATCTCAGCTCACTGCAACCTCCGATTCTGTGGTTCAAGCGAATCTCCCGCCTCAGTCTCCCAAGTAGCTGGGATTACAGGCATGTGCCACTACGCCCAGCTAGTTTTTTTTGTATTTTTAGTGGAGACGGGGTTTCACCAGGTTGGCCAGGATGGTCTTGATCTCCTGACCTCATGATCCGCCCGCTTCGGCCTCCCAAAGTGCTGGGATTACAGGCGTGAGCCACAGTGCCTGGCCCAGGAGTAATTAATCTTAAACAAGCTATCTTTAGCAAGCAAAAGCATCTTACAAAGTACAGTAACTGAGGCTATTAAGCATGTAAAGAAAGCATTTTCTAGAAGCTTAGAGATGGATCCCCGAACACTCTGTAACCCTCTGTTAACAGTCTAGGGAATTCTGTTCTGAATTTGGGGGCTCTTCTCCAGGCAGTCAGGGTTTTGAATTCTATTTACAATTCCTCTGCTCTCCATGGCCTAGAATGATTGAACCAAGTCTCTAGATCACTGTAGGAGACATCAACCTTTAACAATACATTCTTGAGGAAGAAGAGACTCCTGTAAGAAACTATCTTGTAAGAAGGGATAAGAATTACCCTAATGATGTAACTGACAACACAGTTTCTAGTTTTTCCTTTCTTTCCTTCCTTCTCCATTTTTTCCAGCTTCATATCCTTGTTTGTTCATGCTACATGAATACTTGAAGTTGATAGAGTTGGCTTTCACTTAGGAAACTTTGCTTAGAAAGTCAATATCCTGGCCTTTCCCAGAGTACTTGACTTCCTGCAAACCTTGTTAATAATACTTTGTTTTTTAAAATGTTGGAGAACTTCAGCCATTGCAGCCTCTTGCTAAGAAGCAAAAGCTATAATGACAGAGAAGCCCCAAAGTGCAGTGGAACCAGGGATCTCCGGGGAGAGTGGTGGTTTCCTGGGCCCCCCCAGAGAACCCAAGGCTGTGCTGGAGATGCTGCCGTGACAGGTGGAGGCGTGGAGAGGCACCTGGCAAGTCCTCAAACGCCTCCCCCTTGATTTAGCTCCTCTAGCTAAGGATACGCATTCCTTTGGGTTTCAGGTTTTTCTTCCCTAAAAAGAGAATCCCCAAACTGGACAAGCAGGTTACATTCACACAATAGCGTGAATGAATTCGCTGGTCGCCCTTTGGATTCTCATTTTGGAATCTCGAAGAAAGAGAGGTGGTGGGAGGAGGGTGCTTGAAACTTCTGGCGATGCCAGTTCAGATCGATTCCAGCTATGACGGAGCGGGAAGTGGATAAAGAGGACCCCAAGTCACAGGAGGCACTCTGAGAGCACCAAGCGCCTGGGGAGGCCATCTGCAGGTGGGCGCGGGGCCTGGATTCCACAGAGGGGCGGAGTCCCTCAGTCAGGCGCTGGCTGCAATCACACCCGAGCGCCAGCCCCCTCCAGCATCCCTGAGTCCCAGAGGAGATCGCCGAAGCGCTGGAAAAGCCGTTCCGCCCACGACTTCTGGTGCCGGGTCGGCGGCGACTTGGGGAGCCCAGTTCCGAGACCGTACCGCACCCACTGCGGACCTCCTGGGCCCTACATAGTAGGCGGGTCATGCAGGGCAGCGGGAGGAGGGGCGTGGGAGAGCCAAGGCCGCCGAGTCCCCGCTGTTCAGCCAGCAGGAGCGCCCCGCAGCCCTCCCGGGACACGGTGGACACGCTTGTCCCAGACCCGGGCGCCCTCCTGCCGGGAGCCAGGACTGGCCGCAGCAGGCGCTGTCCGGGCCCGTGGCCGGGGTTTCGGGAGGGGGCGGAGCCAGGCCCACGGCCGGTGTCAGGTTGCTCCGGTAACGGTGACGTTTCGCGGCGTGGGCGGGGCCAGCACGCAGGTTGCATATTTTAGGAAGTGAGGAGGAGGCGCGGGCTGGAGCTGCGGCGGGGTCTGGGGCGCAGAGCAGCGGCGGGAGGAGGCGGACACGTGGCAACAGCGGTAGCAGCCCGGGCGGCGGCAGCAACAGCGGCGGCGGCATCGGCCCGAGCCGCCGGCCGCCCTCCCTCCCTCCCGCCCCGCGGCAGCCCTAGCTCCCTCCACTTGGCTCCCCCGGTCCCGCTCGCTCGGCCGGGAGCTGCTCTGTGCTTTTCTCTCTGATTCTCCAGCGACAGGACCCGGCGCCGGGCACTGAGCACCGCCACCATGGGGAAGGGGGTGAGTGTCCGGCGCGCCCGGGGAGGGGGCTCGGGGAGCCCTCGAGGGGAAGAGGAGGAAGTCGGGAGGGCGACCGCGGCCAGCGGGAGGCGGCGGAGGAGGAAGCGGCGCCGCGTGGAGTGGGCTGGCAGAGCCGCGCGGCTTAAAAGACGACGCAGTTTGGAAATGGAGGGAGCGCAGTAACGGGGGGCGGGGGAAGGGAGCGCCGAGGGGCTGGAGCGCGGCATTGCTTAGGGGGGTGGGCGGACCCCGGGCGGGGACTGCGCGCCCCGGAGGCCGAGCGGGCCGGGGACTCCGAGAGGCGGTGCTTGGGAAGCCTCGGGGCCGGGAGGAGGGGTCTTGCAGCAGCGGGGGCGGCCCCGGGACTGAGCCGGCATCCCTGAGCCTGGCTCCCCTCCCTGCGACCGCCGTCACCTCCTTCTCCTTCCTTTTCCCTCCGCCCTCCGTGCCCTGAGGAAAGGCGCGCTCCTCCCCTTCCCCTGGGGCGCTCCGCCGGGGCCCCTCCCGGGCCTCCGTTCCCGCCGCGGCCCCGGTTCCGGCGGGGGCAGCCTCCGGGTTCGGGGCTCCTTCTCCTGGGGACGCTGGGGCTTAGCTTGCTCCGCGCAGAGGCGGCCGCCCTCCCCCAAAGAAAAAACTGGCTGCTTCTAAGTGCGAAGCCGGCTGGGCGGGCTGGTGCCAGAAAGGGTGTGTCTTCACTGCCCTAAGATGGCCTTTAAGGTATACTTTTGAGGGCTTTCTTGGGCCACTTTCCGTAAACACAGGATGCACCGATGGCAACTGGAGTTGTCATCCGATGGTGGGGAGAGGCGTGCGGATTTTTTTTGGAGGGACGAGCCCTGAAGGAGGATAGGCAGACCCACCAGGGCCTCAGGGTACAAGAAACCCGAAAAAGGACTGGAGGCTGCAGGCAATACGGTGGTAGGAATCTCTGCCGGTTTCCAGCGTCGCGGAAGCACCAAAGGGCGGTCCCTGAAGGAAACGAGGGGTCTTGGGGCTGGAGAGCGGCGCGGAGCGTGGTGGGAATATCGTCACAACGCCGCTGTCCTACATTTCTGTAGCGAAGACTTGATTACCCCTAGCTATTACCCGTAGCTAGTGCAGGAGACTGGGCCCTGGACCCCAAATGAGCCAAAGTCTAGTTGAGAAAAATTTACACAGAATAACTTCAGAGTTCATGGGGTGAAAGTGACCATGTCATGAGAATACAAATGGGAGAGAATCCACTTCGTTGTCTCCAGGGTTTAGCACAGTGCAGACACTGAGTAGGTCTTTGAAGGCCCTGAGGCTTCTGGGTGTAGACAGAGTGTCGGGAGCAGAGGGAGGCTGCACTCCTTGGGGACTCTAAGGGAGTTTTAAAGGAGGTAATTGAAAGGCTTGGACCTGGTGGGGAGAACAGGCACAAGTGGAAATGCACAACTCGCCTCGCTTTTAAAAGCATACAGCGTGGAGGGCTGGTCCAGGTCAGGTGGCATCAAAGAGCGGAGTACAGGGCCTCTCCATTCCCCTGATGGAGTCTGGGTTAGTGGCCTGTGCTTTTACCACACCGTCAAACCCTTGATCATTTCTGTAAACATGCACTTTAAAGCTCATTCTTTGTCTCTCCTGCCTTAAAAGAAAAAGAAAAAAGTTTACTTCCTGAGCTAATTTTGGGGGGTTTAGACATCACAGATGTGTGCCCCAAGCCTAGGAAGGTGAAGTGACTTGCTCAAGGTCAAACGGTTGGCTAGTGACAGACTAGGCGTCCCTGATTCTTGAACAGCCTGTGGCCTTAAGCCTGAACATGCATTTACTCTTTAACATTGAGTTCTTTATACAGAACTCAGAACTTCGGATGAAATGGGGTATTTGTGATGTTGAATTAATAGGCCATGGAGATGGTTTGGGTAACTAAGTTATGTCCATTTATCTAGATGTCTCTTTTGTAACCACACATAGGCACACATGCACAGTAGTGATGCGGTAGTAACCCACCTGAATAGTTAGTAGAGCTTAAACCCAGATGTCTTACAACAAAATGTATAGTGGCTAGCAAACGCAAGATTAAATTACAGCTGCGAACACTGGGATGATGAGCTGCTTGGCTGCTGGGTGGTAGTTAGCATTTTGAGTATTCTGATACATTGAACATTAGTTTACTTGTGTGTGTGTTTGTGTGTGTGTTTGTCCTCAGTGACTTATTGTGAGCGTCCAAATGTTCAGAAGAATATTTCATGTTGGGATTTTTCCACATGGGGATTAAAATGTGGGTGGAGAGTGACTAAAGCCCTGCTGATAATTGGCTAACAAGGAAGCCTGTGCCGGCAGCTAATTTTTAAGGTCATTGTAAATTTCTTCCCCTCCTCTCCTCAGTACCCTTTGTGGCCTAGCTTTTGATGATATTTCAGGTGATTTTATATGTCCTTAAAAGTCTAGTTCCTAAGCATTTGGTAAGAAAATGAAAGAACAGCTCTTGCTGAATCATTCCTGGATGAAATAGGATTTTGTCCCTTTTTTTCTTTCTGGGTTTTATTGCCAGTGACTTGGCTTAAACCGTCAGCTAGGCCTACCACCGGCAACTGTTTCACTCACCAAAGGTACACGCCATAACTGTTTAGAAATGTGGGAAAGTTTGTCTTCTCAAGTGTGTAAAAGATGGGGAGGGGGGTCTCACCAGGTCTTTCACTGCATTCTGGATTTAGTTTGAATATTATTTACCTAAAAAATAAATCATAGCTTATGAGTAGTGATTTAAGGAGGGGCAGGGAAAAAAGGTTCCAGTGAAGGTGGCAGGGGGGATGCACATGTCAGCAGAAATCCTGGTTGTATGGTAATGTTATCAGCTGCCCTTTTGGAGCTCAGCTTGAAAGTGTGACTAAAGCTCCTCTGGCTGCTATAAAGCTAGTACTTTAGACTTAAAGCATTGTAAGGCAGAGGCCTCAGAGTGGAAAGTTGCCCGGGCCTGGCCGGGAGCTAGTGGAGCAAGTTACAGGAAGAACTAGTGCCTGGAGCTGGGGGGTGGAGAGAGCGCTTGTGCCTCACCCTTTGCCTGTCAGTTGTTCAGCGTGTAACAGTTCCCTGCTTCTTAGGTTCTTTCTGTACCCTTTTATAAGGGTGTATCCCCTTTTGGTAACTTACTGTTTGTTAATTTGTAGTGTTCCCTGCCAGTAAGCTTGTAACACTCTAGTGACTCACCTTCGGGTGGGAGGGTAGGAAAGGGAGAGGCCTGCCTCCTAAACCTGGGAAGATGGGGAGAGAGTGGTAAACCTGAGAGCCCAAAAAACAAACCAAAACAAAAAAACAAAAAAAAAGATGCCTTTAAAAATCCAGTTAGACGTTTGCCCAGAGGAGGGCTAACACTTAAAATATACAGATTCCTGGGAACGTTATTCCTAAATTGCATTTAAAAATAAAAGTGAACTAACTCAACATCTTATAGCACAATAGGCTTGGCACTCATCCATGCTCCATTCCAGTACCCTCAGTCATTGTTTTCTGATTATTTTAGCAACAAATGAACAGATAAGTGACTTTCCATTCAAATCAGGCTATGTTCTTTTAAATATATCTAAACTTAAGAATAAGAAAGGCTTTAACTAAAATAGCTTTGAAGGATTTTGTATGGTAAAGTAAAATTGGATTCTTCACTTAAAAACAAACAGGTTTAAAAATAAAATAAAAGCCCTGAAGCTTCAGTTTCTCATCTGGCTTTTGGATAGAATGCTCATCCTGGGGATCAAGTGAAGTAATCTATGTTCTGTTTATGGAAGGAGTGCTGTGCCAGCCTGAGTTGTGGCTATTGTTATTGGGCTTACATAGGTACAGTAATTACAGCCAAGAGAAGATCAAATCTTTACAGACTGGGTTTGTTGTTCATCAGTAAGTCATTAGCCCTTGCAAAATTAGAGAGCAGTTTTTCTTTCACCATGAGAACATATTAAGGTTCTCACCATGAAAATAATGGGAAATACTGTTAATTGCCCTTCATAGGAAAGTCAAGTAGAGGTGTCAGTTGACATTATTGCAACTGTTATCTTCGCTCAACAAGCAAATCTCCTGTTTAATAGCATCTTTCTGTCTACTTTCACTTTTCAGGTGAAGGACTTTGTTCGCGGTTGATGATCATTTTTATGTTTTTGAAGTCTTGCAAAATAAAATGGGCTTTTCGGCCTTCTGTGATGAAAGGGAGCCTGAACATTTGTGCTGTGCTGACTTCTTCTAGCTGCCCAGGGCTCTCTGCCAGCCAACAGGCTAGAAGAAGAAACCCGAGTGTCAGATCAGATGGGCTCACAGTAATCAGAGTGGCTGGGTTTGGACGGCAAAGCACCAGGCAAAATGTTTCCCATCCCTGCCAGAGCTGTCCAATTCTAGATTACACTGAAAGTACATGTCCAGTACATGATAATGTGCAGTAGAGAGAACTGTAAAACCTACTCACTCATTTTAAAACTCTCCATTTATATATTTTGGGGGAGGGATGTGGAACCTAGTCAGGTCTGAACTTTCTCACGTTGCTATGAATTGAGTGTATGAGAGGAAGTGTGTATTCTTTGGCTGGAGTCACAGAGAGACTGTTCTTAGCATATGACTCACCTCATTAGTTGTGCTGAAATCTGTTGTCAGGAATCCACAAGAAGTTCTTCATATTTATTTTGTGTTTCGAATAGCAGATTCTGTTACGAAAGAAGTACCCTTCACCCTACACTTTCTCTTTGGTTTGGTTTTTATTTGCGTCCTGAGCAAAGGGATTTTTGATCAATAGACCTCATTCCTTAGTTCCTTTGTGACTTTACAGTGAATCTCTTTATCTGGTTTTAGACCTCACTTACTAGTTCCTTTGTGACTTATGATGAAATATATCTGCACGTGATCTCTTTCCAGTTTTATTCAAACCCTATTTAGTAATGACTGTTGGCTGTCTCGGTGATGTGATAAGTTGATTCATGGTAGTTCGTGCTTTGTCCTTGGGACTTGTATTGTTTGGGAGCCTGATAATCAGTGTAAGATTTTGTGACTCAGTGGGCCTTGCTGTGTAGATCGGTGAGCTGTGATTTCTCTTTCTAGTCTGTTACCATGTAGGGGCAGGTCCCTAATGCACTTTGGGGTTATCCTCTTGTGTGTTTCTTTTATCTTCCACATGATGCGTTTATGGCACCATATTTGTTTTATTATTTCAATTCATGTGACATTTCTTTAGGGCCTTCGACAGCCTTTATCCTCTTCAGCCTGGCAGTCATTTTCCTTCCTAGCCTAGGCTTCAGGGTACTAATTGAGGAGTGATCAGGACTTACTGGGAGTTGATCTGGTCCTCTCATAACGCATATGCTGATTATTAATCAGTTGTCTCTAACCAGAGCAATCTGGTAAAATGAAAAAAAGGAGGGAAGGTGGTCAGCAGATAGGGGGAGTTAAGGAATAAGTAGAAAGTTTTAACCCTTCATAACCCATGCACCTAATGTAGAGGTAGAATTTTCCATTGAAGAAACTGAAGTTTTTGTCTGATTGTTCTTAATAACTGTAAAAGCAAAAATATATCTAAAGTGCACTGATTCTTTACATCTTTTAGAATTTTTATTTTTTGAATGATCATGGATGTACACTACTGCAGGTAGGGTAGGCTGTCAGGCTCATTAAGAATTGACATGCAGGCAGATTGGGGAGGAAGGTTAAGTCATGTTCTTTTGGGTTGAGGGACCTGCTGGCTAGAACTGCCGCTGTTCTTTGACCCTTGCTGGCTGATGGGCTGCCCAAGTTCAGATATACTAAACTGGGCTCACAAAGGGATCTACTGCTTTGGCCTTGGTAAATTATATTCTCCAGGATGCATATTTGGGTGGGCAAGAGAAGGGATATGAAGGCATGGTGGCCCCTCAGGCTCACCTCCTCTGCAGAGAACTGCTGCTCCTGCAGTGATGTGCTGCTGCTGGGGCTGGATAGCAGCCATGGTACTATGACAGTGTCCTCCCTCAACCCCGGCCGTCCCTTAGCCCTCCAGTCCCTGGCTAGACAATTCCTTGCACATAAACTAAACTACTTAGTCATTTAGGAGCAAATGGAGATGTAATAAACTGGGCTAGATCATTTCTTGACTGTTATTTTCTTTAAGTTTTCACTGATAAGATCAAATGAAAAATAATGCCAAAGGAGTTTTTTCTTCAAAGGTTTGAAAAGAATTTTCGTAGAAAGCGAAAAATGGCAGTAATGTATATGTTAATTAAGACCAAGTTATAATAATAGCCTTTGTGTAGTGCTTTGAGAATACTTTTACATACACAATTGTGTTGGATGATTTAATAATGTATCGACCAGGAAAATGAGAAAGCACCCCTCCCCCTTACCTTTTACATTGAAGGTAGCCCACACTTGGCAGCCTCTAGGGAACCAGCAAGGTCAGAGTCCATCACACAACTTTCCTGCTAAAGTGGTATTTGCCAAATCATGTCCAGAGGTGTTGTTTCTACAATCTTCTTGGCAACTCTGAAATGGGCTGCATTTGGGGCACTTCCTTTTGCCATCCTTCTGGCCCTTCTTGCCTGTCAAAAGCTTTTGTTTGTGGGCTTTGGAAATAGTCCAGTTTTTAAGGTGTTTTATTTTTCAGAGTTAATGGTTTCTTGACTAATCAGACTATGAAAATGTCTTCTCTTGGTTCTTTAATAGTTATACCAAGTGTTATTCCCATTTTAGGGATGAGGAAACTAAGGCTGAGAGGCAAAGGTCATGTAGCCAGCATGTGGCAACACTAGAATAAATTGGCAGACTCAACACCATTAGCAGACCTGTCTGGAGGGAGGGAATGGTGGGTCTTGAACTTTCAAGTACCCTCTAGACTTTTTCAGCAGGAATTTCGGAAGTCTCAGGAATTCTGAGCTCCCTGCTGGCCACGGGACATTGTGCTGATATGGTGGGGAAAATGCAGGTTGAGAAAGCCTTCGCATCCTGCCTTGTTGGAGGCTGGTGTTTGGGATGGGTACGAAGGCCTTTGGCGGTGGCTATAGCTTATGCAGACCTGAAGCAATATACCTCTGGGATGGAAGCTCCTGCTTATTTTGGGATAATTTCTACATCTGTCATATCTATCTCCAACCCTGTCCCCATTAAACGGCTAATTGCCAAAAAAGAGGAAGGAACATCTTCGGCTCTAGCAAGTCTGGGGGATGTCTCACTCATTGTGAGGACTGTGAGGATTCGGTATATATTTTTAAGTGAGTGAACCTTGTTACATGTTTTAACCTTGGTTCCTCCTGTCAAGAATTTTATCTTCTCATGTCTTGGGCACCTTTTCCCTCTACCCAGATCAAATAGCAAAATGCTTAGTTAATCTTTGAGAGGATAGAATCCATGGGAAGCACAGGATGAAATGATGACGCTGTGCTAAGCTGTGTCACCGTGGGTAAGCCCCTGCCCTTGCTGTGACTTTCCACTTCCTAAATTAGAATGGAAGGGGGAAAAAAAAAACCATAACCCAACTTCATTTTTATGAGTGGCCCTTTAGAAAATAGTGTAATCCGTTGAGTTTCCATTGTACCTTTCCTCAGAGATGCTCAAAGGGGCGGGGGTGCCCTTACATGGAACATGATGAGAGTGAGGATTAATCACTCCCAGTCCTCTGGGAGGGGGGAAATGACCTGAACTTTCTAATTGAGAAAGTAGGAAGTGTGTGCCCAATGCCCAGATGAGTGGGAAGGTTACTGTAGTTGATCGAGGAAATGCCATATTTATCATTCACCCTTCCCATGACCTTTGTTTTTCCCTAATGCCTTAAAAAATAATGAAACATTGTCCTACCTGATTCTACCACTGTTCATCTCACGCAGTGTGCACTCCCTGACTCTGAATTTTGCAGCTTTGAGACTGAGGTAATTGAGACTGATAGGGATTTAAGGATATTTGGTTCCCACCAGAATAAGCTAATATTAAGTTATTATTTTACTTGTGGAGAAGAACTAAATTGTATAAGCTGCCTGGTTCTTCTAGACACACATTGCCTAGTGAAAAAATTAAAATTTTGAAGAAAAAGCAGTTTTACTTGTTAATACTTACCATGTGTCTCACCCACAAATGGCCTCATTTAAAACTTTGCCTTACCTAGCATGAATGGATAAAGAAAAAGGAGAGTTATTAGGGAATCTAGATTCCCAACTAACTTTAGCACTGATAGTGGTGAAGCTATGGGCAAGACATTTATTTTGTAAGTGGGGGTAAAACTTTGGCATGTGTTCAAAGCCTAGCTGCTCTAGTAATCCTCTCTCCTCTTCTGGAGTGGAAGATATTGGAAGTCTGAGAATAAGCAAAGCATGCAGATTATGAAGCTGAATGGTTATAACTATTTCATTTATTGAAATATATTTCAATGATATTCAATTTGCTCAGAGAGAATCCGTGAGCTGTATTTTAAAAATCAATACAGGCTGGGCACGGTGGCTCACACCTGTAATCCCAGCACTTTGGGAGGCCGAGGTGGGTGGATCATGAGGTAAGGAGTTCAAGACCAGCCTGGCCAAGATGGTGAAACCCCATCTCTACTAAAAATACAAAAATTAGCCAGGCGTGGTGGCGAGCCCCTATAATCCCAGCTACTCAGGAGGCTGAAGCAGGGAATTGCTTGAACCCTTGGGCGGAGGTTGCAGTGAGCTTAGATTGTGCCACTGCACTCCAGCCTGGGCGACAGAGTGAGACTCCATCCCCAAAAAAAAGAAAATCAATACAAAGTGGTCACATAAATCTTTTAGAGATCCTTAGTCAATGTCTTTAAAATGTTTTTTAAGTGTTGTGCTTTCTCATTAAAGGTATGAAGGATATACCACTTTAGCTGTGGTTCCTTTCTGGTAGATGACCTGCCTTTTCCTTTTTGTTTTATTTGTCCACTTGTATGTGTTACTATTTTTCATTTAAACTCTGGCACCAAGAGCTGTACCGAAAGAGGCACCAGCAAATGTGGTTGCTCCATAATGGAGAGAATGTCAAGAATGTTGACTATCTTTAGACCTGCTTCATTAATAGATAAGATAGAAACTAAAGAACCCACCCAGTTGGAAGAAGTTATTAGTCAAGTAGTGCTGCACACGTGACCACAGAAGTTAAAAAGGTAAATAATGTGTCTCTACATGTGGCCCACTCCAGTGAATTTGGAGAAGGATTTCTCCTTGGAGTCTTAAGAGGATATTTTTAAATTTAAGTGAACAATGTATTTTATTTGCAACTGTATTAGTTATGACTGAAACACACATAATACGTTTTGATTTTCTTTTTTCATTTCAGCACAGTAAAATTATAATCTGGACACGAGTTCCTAATTATTGCTTTAGTAGCTGGTAATGCACTTAGGAAAGTTAGAAATGAGTAAAGGAGAACCACAAAATAATAGTAATAGCACCATATGTCATGCATTTTAAGAAAATTGCTAATGTCTACTTTTTGGCCTTAAGTTGTAGTTGTGGGAGGCTGCTTCAGGGGGAGGTGTCTGGAACAAGGGGCTCTTCTGCTCCGCTAAGCTTTGGAGCACCAAGTTCAGGCTTTGTATAGATAAGCTCAAGGATTTTTCAACAGGGGTGGGGGAGTGGAACAATCTAAATTTAAACTATAGAATCAACATTTTCTTTAAAAATTGTTCCAGTTTTCGAGAGGCGTAGGTGGATCCTGTGAATTATGTGATAATGCACACGCTTTTCCTACATCCTGCTTATGTCAAAACATTTCCAGAGACTTTCATTTTGGAGGTTTTATTTTCAGGCTACAGAATGGGCTGGGCGCTCCCTTTTTTATCTCTTATGCAAAGAATTTTAAGGAGTCTTAGGCTTACTTTTTAATATGGGAAGCTGGTAAAGGTCAGTGTTCTTATGTGAGCACTAAAGATATTTAAATTTGATATGTAATAATGTCTTTGCAAAGCAAAGAATATAAACAGTATAAAAGTACTAGCATTTAGATGTATTGTATCATTTAATCCTTAAAAACATGAAATGAGGTTGGCACTATTCTTTATCTCCACGCTGTGGAAGAGGAAATTGAAATGTAGAAGTTAGTAACTTGCCTAAGGATACACTGCTGGTAAGTGGTAAAGCCCAGGATTTTAACTCAAGCCTGTCTGATTGAGAATGCGGACTCATAAGCACAATATTGCACTCTAAGTTAATAATGTAAAGTTAGTTTCATTCTTTCAGTAGGGAAGATGGAAGGCTGCAGAATAGGGATTTTGATAGCAAAAATCTCCTCATTAACCCCAAAAGGAAGTGGCACTGGCAGGGCCATTCTGAAACCTACCGGTAGCTTCAGAAGTGTTCTTAATGCTCTTGGATGGAGAGAATGTATCTTGAGCCAATGTATTAATAGTAGATTGTTTTGCTTCTGTAGTAGGCAATATATGGGTATACATTTTCGTGACTATTATCTTAATGACTATTCCAAGTTATGACTACCTTAAAAACTACCAAAATCCCCTGCTCCAGAATTTTCGGTTTCAGATGAGGTTCATAATTCATGGCCTCACTTTTCCCACATTCTCCTACAGGTTGGACGTGATAAGTATGAGCCTGCAGCTGTTTCAGAACAAGGTGATAAAAAGGGCAAAAAGGGCAAAAAAGACAGGGACATGGATGAACTGAAGAAAGAAGTTTCTATGGTAAGTACTAGGAGGAATATTGTATTCCATCCTTATTAAAAATCCATGATTTTTAATCCGCCAGGCCTCACTGTATTCTTCAAAGAACTGCTATATATTAAAAGAGATCATAGCAGCTGTACAGATCTCATCTAGTCGTAGAGGTTAATATTGAACATATACTTTTTAAAAGCTGTTAGAGGGTAGTAAAAGTTATTCTGTCACTCTGGCATAACCAGAGATAACAGAAGGAACTTAGGTTGATACCATGAGTCTTTGCTTTTCTCTGTATTATATCAAACATTGGGAAATT
Source organism: Gorilla gorilla gorilla (assembly GCF_029281585.2). Classification (NCBI taxonomy): domain Eukaryota; kingdom Metazoa; phylum Chordata; class Mammalia; order Primates; family Hominidae; genus Gorilla; species Gorilla gorilla. Next base: position 120,783,941 of record NC_073224.2, read on the forward strand.
CAGCCTCTCCAGGCGATGGAAGCTTCCATAGACTTAACCTGTCTAGAATCGACCTGGTCATCAGAGAAGGCAGATAAGGTTTTACTAGATCCCTGAGAGCTGCTGGGTTTCTCTGAAGTGTTATCGCAAATAGTAATGGGCCACGGTCACTCAGCTTTAGCCATTCTCCAGTGAAGAGCTGTCAATGATAACTGTGTGGTTGCAAAGCCACAAAGCGATGGTGAAAATTGTACCAACTTATGCACTGAAGAAAACATCTGCCTTTGTTTAATAAGCTTAATGATAGTAGTGAATAATGCTATTTTGTCTGTCATTTTTTTGTACTACACTGTTTAACTATTTTCTTTGTTTCTGTTTTCCCTTAGGATGATCATAAACTTAGCCTTGATGAACTTCATCGTAAATATGGAACAGACTTGAGCCGGGTATGTTCTAGTTTGAAAGCTGTTGTACAAAATCCTAGTTTTCCATATTATATTTTCCCCTGTATTACATACAGGTCTAACCTCAGGGGCTCTAGTAAGAAAATGACAGACACCATCTGCGTATCTACCATGTGACATGCACAGAATTTGGGCATTTATATGCTACCGTTTCTTTTCCCTGAAACTTTTTGAAAGTAGATGTTATTTTCTTTTCCCTATTTTATAGTAGTTGAGAGCCAGTAAGTGGGAACACCAGGACTTGCAGTTGGCTTCAAAGCCATGCTTATGCCTTGACCTTTTGATGATAAATTTTCCCTTTATTTTTCTACATTTGTTAAATAGAGTTGAATCTTTCACCTAGTTGAATCTTTAACAATTCCCATTTTTGCACTTTTCCCAGCTAGCCCATTGCAGTGTGTTATGGTTATACTATCATTTGTTTAGTTATTCTATCATTTAGTTGGAAATTGTTTTGTACAAAAATTAAAGAAACCTTTTCATAAAATAGGCATTATGTATCCTTGTTATGTAGAGGATTTTGATATTAAATGTGTAACAAATGTTATAAAAGTAAATAGTCTAGGGATGTCTTATTTCCAGATAATCACTGAAATGTCTGGGAATAACTTGAATAGCAAGCCAATATGTAGCATTTTTTCAGTAAGGCATCAAGAGACATGGGTACTGTGGTATTCTGATATATATTGGTTTTTGTCCACAGTTCCTGGTTCATAACTCCCATAGCCCTTATTACAGTCGTTTGTTATAATGTTGGGTGTGTTAGACCTCAGTGGCAGGCTTCAAGAAACAGGATCTCTCTCCTGCCCTCCTTTTCACCTGTCGCAAGGCAGGACTCTAATCTTGTTCCACTTTTCTGATGTTCCAGGTAGATAGTGTTGGAATTGAATTGGAGGAAACCTTGGTGGTGGGGAGAAACCGCCACACCTTTGCTCACAGAAGTCATCTTCTGTGTTGATTGTTGTGGTGTAAGAGTAGAGAAGAGGCCGGGTGCGGTGGCTCATGCCTGTAATCTCAGCACTTTGGGAGGCCGAGACTGGTGGATCACCTGAGGTCAGGAGTTCGACACCAGCCTGACCAACATGGAGAAACCCCGTCTCTACTAAAAATACAAAATTAGCCTGGCATGGTGGTGCATGCCTGTAATCCCAGCTACTCAGGAGGCTGAGGCAGGAGAACTGCTTAAACCTGGGAGGTGGAGGTTGCAGTGAGCCAGGGTTGTGCCATTGCACTCCAGCCTGGACAACAAGAGTGAAACTCCATCTCAAAAAAAAAAAAAAAAAGGAGAGAAGAACAAGGTTGAGAGCGTTTTTCTTGACACAAGCACTTTAAGCTCCAAGAGGAGGCCTCGACTCAGCTCAGAACAACATGCCAACAGTGACTCTGTGCTTACTTTGTGCCAGGCAGTCTCTAGCCACTTCACATCTCACTTAAGTTTTTATTAGAGTCTTAATGAAGTGTGCTCTCTCCGACCTATGCCCATTACTCAAATGCTGTGGGTCTATTTCCTTACTTATAAAATGAGGTTAATAATGCCTAAAAAAAGGATTGTCATGAGAATTAAACAAGTTAATTAAAGCACTGAATTCAGTTCCTGGCATGTAGATAGCACTCAAATATTTGGTAACATGAGCACAAAACACAGATAAATAGATACTTTAGACAAAAATATTTTATTTTTTTTGACTTGTTATTTTGAGAGTATAAAAGTGATCATATTTTCCTCTCTTAATGAGAGCTTATATGTAATTGCCTGCTGTCAGTGAATCTTGGGTTTAAGGCCCATTAGAAAAATAGCAGGCTTTAGTAGAGTGGTTTTTTTCCAGTGAGTACTTTTCAGTCAACAGGTTTATTGGGAGTTGGCTAAAATGCACATGGAGGTGAGCCCTTCCCTGCCAGACAAGCAAAGAATCAAGCTGTATATTTAAAACTTGGCTGTTAACCCAAAGGATTTCTACAGGAAGTTTTTTTCTCCTTTGATGTTTGTAGAGGGGTTTTTTTTCCCCTCCCGACAAAATCAATACACAGAAAACCCAAAGCTCTTAATTTGCAAAACTGAATGGATTTGTGAAAATAGATACCTTTTTGGCAGAAATGCAGTTTGGCATTAATCCCTTGATCTAAAACTTAGAAGAAACCAGGCTGAATTCAAATTTATTGATGGATCAATTTAAAGAGTTTTAATCTGGGTGTTATGGGTTCCTTGGGCCTATTGTTTGCCTGAACCCTGTGGGGGCCGGCTCATCAGCAGAATTATTCATGGAGGAATTTGCTAGGTTTTACCTTGGCTCTCTAGCTTGGGACATTTTGTTTCTTCCTTAAATCCTTATTGCAGCCGTCCAGCTACCAGGTAGGTATATTGGCTTGTAAGTGCTGGTACAGTTTGCCTTATTTATATTCCACTGCTTCTCAGGGATTAACATCTGCTCGTGCAGCTGAGATCCTGGCGCGAGATGGTCCCAACGCCCTCACTCCCCCTCCCACTACTCCTGAATGGATCAAGTTTTGTCGGCAGCTCTTTGGGGGGTTCTCAATGTTACTGTGGATTGGAGCGATTCTTTGTTTCTTGGCTTATAGCATCCAAGCTGCTACAGAAGAGGAACCTCAAAACGATAATGTGAGTTCTGTAATTCAGCATATGGATTTGTAGTACACATCAGGTATCTTCTCCGTCTTTGTCTCCCACTTATTCTCAATTACCACTCATTACTTAATGGTTATGAACTCATTACTTAATGGTTATGAACTCATTACTTAATGGTTATGAACAGCTGTTGCCTTCAAGGCTCATCCATTCTTCCTTCGTTTCCATTTCCTCTCTCTCCCACCCACGTTGTAGATGCTCTTACAAGTGGGATGCCTACCTGCATGTGCTGCTGTGAGCAGGCAGCTCTGCTCAGGCCCCGGCCACCACCCACTGGATGGCAGAGCACAGCTTTTCATGTTGGCACATCCACCTGTCCAGAAATGCTTGGTGGCCATTCTTCAAAATCCACAAGTTGGTTGAAAAACAATCTTTGTTTTATAAAGCAGGAGAAACTGATGCATCTAGAACCTTTCCAAACGTCCAGTTAGTGATCAAGTGTTGGTGTGCCTGACTCCATTTCTGAGCCTTCCTGTGTGGTCTTTAGAAGGATAAATAAGAAAACATGAGTTCTATATTTCTGAAATCTTGGTTTCTCTATTAAAAATCTGTTTTTTATTCAGTCAAAAAATTAATTGAATGTCCCTAATTATTGTGTAGAGCCACAGGCCCTAACTTGTCTTTTCCCTTCCAGCTGTACCTGGGTGTGGTGCTATCAGCCGTTGTAATCATAACTGGTTGCTTCTCCTACTATCAAGAAGCTAAAAGTTCAAAGATCATGGAATCCTTCAAAAACATGGTCCCTCAGGTACCAGACGCTTTGTCCTTCCCCAGTGGATGACTTGACAGCCCCAAGCATGTCAGCCTGTGAATTAGTGTGAAGTTAAGGTTTTCCAAGTATTACATGACTCATCAGAGAGATGGATGTCTTCTACCCCACCCAAAACCAACCTATTTTCCTTCTATCCAAAAAGTGGTAGCCTTTCTTTTGAATGTAAACTCTGAATACAGGCACACCATGTAACAGCAGTATCTCTTAAACTGGCGAGCAAGCTTTTGTAACTTGTGTAAATCAAAAAGTGAATAATATCTTTGTTTTGTATTCAGGTAATTAGGATTATGACTATTTTTAATTTTATTTTCTTGTTTTGGACACTACCTTCTCTTTGTTGGTATACTAACGGTGTAAATTGTTTCTTTTCCAAAGCAAGCCCTTGTGATTCGAAATGGTGAGAAAATGAGCATAAATGCGGAGGAAGTTGTGGTTGGGGATCTGGTGGAAGTAAAAGGAGGAGACCGAATTCCTGCTGACCTCAGAATCATATCTGCAAATGGCTGCAAGGTAGATCTTTTATTTTAACAAACCTCATAGCTAGCTCTGCTGTTCGGGCAGCTTGATTTGAGGGGTACAGTAGCCCATGATAAGGCTGGTGTATTCACATGACATTTTTCTTTTCCTCACATATAGGTGGATAACTCCTCGCTCACTGGTGAATCAGAACCCCAGACTAGGTCTCCAGATTTCACAAATGAAAACCCCCTGGAGACGAGGAACATTGCCTTCTTTTCAACCAATTGTGTTGAAGGTAGGCCATTTTTGGGCACTTTGAGCATGGCGTGGTATTTCTCTTGGGCATTAACAAAATCAAAACCATAGGCACAATCTCTTGTTTTATTGGCTCCATTTCTGACAACTTGTGTCAAGCACAGAGCAGAGGTGTTTTCCTAGCTGGCAGGAGACCTTGTGGCAGTTTCCCTTCCCTCCACCTCCACCCTGCCTCTTCTGTCAACAACACCAGTCTGGCATGGGTGTTGGAGCTGCTGTCCTGCTACTGGAGAGAAGTCCCTTTGCCAAACAGCATGTACAGCCAAAGAGCTGGCCCTTAAAAAGTGTGCTTTTATCAACTCTTTTTGTTTTATTAGTCATCCTATGTAATTATGTAAAATCCGTGGCTTCCTTCAGGTTAGATACAGTTAGGTACAGTTCTCCCTCCCCTTCTTTTTAAGGCACTGCACGTGGTATTGTTGTCTACACTGGGGATCGCACTGTGATGGGAAGAATTGCCACACTTGCTTCTGGGCTGGAAGGAGGCCAGACCCCCATTGCTGCAGAAATTGAACATTTTATCCACATCATCACGGGTGTGGCTGTGTTCCTGGGTGTGTCTTTCTTCATCCTTTCTCTCATCCTTGAGTACACCTGGCTTGAGGCTGTCATCTTCCTCATCGGTATCATCGTAGCCAATGTGCCGGAAGGTTTGCTGGCCACTGTCACGGTAAGAGGCAGGTGATGGTCACCCTGACTCAGATCAGCTTGCACAAATGTTACCCGCTTCCGCTATCCTATTCTAAGGTATTGCCAACTTATGTTTTATTCTGGATGTTTGATATAGTTCTTCTTGAGAGCCACATCACGTGGTGAATTTTGACAGTGAGAAAACCTCAGCATTTGTTTATACGTAACAAATAAATGTATTAAATGGGTTAAATGTATACCCCAAAGCATACATTTTGCTTTTAAATTATCACGTGGTCCAGAACAGTGCAGTGGAGAAAGGAGAAGAACTTGGGATCAAGTAGGGGGATAGAATATGGTAGAATCCTGTTATTATTTTTCTTAATAGATTGCTTTTCTGGAAGGAAGGGGAAGCCTCATGTATGGGTTCCCCTTATTATTTCTTCAAACTTCAGAAGAAGGTTGGAGAGATTTAATTTTAGATAAATTTCTTCCACATTAGGATATAGCAAGAATCTGTGTAGAATTCCAACCTGGTTGAGTGAAGTAATAATCTTCCTAATATTTTTTAGGTCTGTCTGACACTTACTGCCAAACGCATGGCAAGGAAAAACTGCTTAGTGAAGAACTTAGAAGCTGTGGAGACCTTGGGGTCCACGTCCACCATCTGCTCAGATAAAACTGGAACTCTGACTCAGAACCGGATGACAGTGGCCCACATGTGGTTTGACAATCAAATCCATGAAGCTGATACGACAGAGAATCAGAGTGGTAAGGCCAGGGTTACCACACACCTCAGCCACCTGCTCACTTCGCTTGGTTTTTTTTCTTTTAAGAAATTGCATGAAATTTCTTTTTTTTTTTTTAAGCTCATGGCAGCTTTTTCTTTTTTTCTTTTTTTTTATCATTTAGTGAAGAGTCAAGGGTATGGGATATTGATTTTTTGCATGTCAGTAGAAACTTTAAATTGCCCTACAAACATGATTGAAGAATGCCTAAAATGTGATTGGTTTCATTAATTGGGAAATGAGATGTATCACTGCAGATTTCTATGGGACTTTAATAGGAGAACTGAGAACACAGCCTTTGAAGTTAATGCATTAGTGTTCTGTTGTGTTTTCTTGCCTCCATCAGGTGTCTCTTTTGACAAGACTTCAGCTACCTGGCTTGCTCTGTCCAGAATTGCAGGTCTTTGTAACAGGGCAGTGTTTCAGGCTAACCAGGAAAACCTACCTATTCTTAAGGTATGCTCAAGAGTTAACTAATGGGTTGCCTTTTGGAGGTATGTAGACAGCACATGAGAACTGCCATTTGAGTGTTAAAAGTAGCAAATTACCTTTGTGGTCTGTGTGACTGTTCACTGTAGAACACCTGGAGTGGTCTGTGCAGTACTTTGCTGTGTGTAACTTACATTGTGTTGCCTGTAGATCCTGATGTATTATAGGACCCCCTGCTCCATATAGGTTGATTAAAAAGGGAAGATGCAGTAAAAATCTGACCAAAGTGGGAGGGGAGGAGACGGAAGACAGTCTTTATTGGTGAAAAACCTAATTCATCTGCTTTTACTACTCTTGAGTTTATATGTTATCACCTAACCTAGTGGACAGTGAGAGCTGAGGGCTGCAGTGACTCCATAATCGTATTTGCATATTAGGATACAGTAGATTCCAGTAACTCCTTTAAGCCATTTATTTTCCTGAAATAGCTCAGCTTATCTTATCTTATCTTATCTTATTGGTTCTTAGCTTGTTTACTAATGATGTAAAAATAAGCTCCAGGCCAAAATAAGCCCAGCCTTAGCCTGTGGAATTCTGATGCAGTTTGAAATGATTGAGATTTTACTATGCTGCCCAAGTGAAGATGCAGTCTCAGAAGGATCGTGAATTGTACAAAGTCCCGTAGGAGAAGAAAGCTATGTGAGGCTCTCTGGGTCCCACATTCTCTGTGAAGCTGCCTGTAGTAGTTGTGGTTATAAACTAAGTTGCCAAAGGGAATATGGCTTGGATGTAACTCAGATGCCTTCTGTGATGAGGATAGGGTTCATTTATTCTGCAAAGGAGATTTTCTTGGCATTGAATTGATGTTGACTTGAGGATAATGTTGTGTATCTTGAGGATAAAACTTGAGATAAATGTTTCATGTTTTTCTTTACCTCAAAGTGGAAATGTTCTAGGCTTTGAGCATCAGGTCCCACAAGTATCAAATCTTTCCTGATTAAAAAACCCCAGAAAGGTAGCAGAAGCTGTATTCCAAGTATTTCTGGAGTTCGGCCATGTTGATGGCATTATTACTAAAAAGCGGGGAGGGAGAAGCAGCCCTATTCTGCTTTTATTAAAAATGGCTTTTATTTAAAATGTCCCCCCACTTATTTTGTGTTTCTTTCCAAACCCAGCCAACTTTCTTGCTCTGTGGAGCTGCTATACTTCTGAGCATTGATCTGTTCATCTGCATATGCAGCCTTACATGTTAAGGTTCTAAAAGGTTTACCTATATAAAATTTGTTTACAACTGAAAATGCTTTCAGTATGTCAAAATATAAGTGTGTCATCATGTATCATAGAAAATATGTGTGTCACTGAAGCGTGGGCTTTAACTAAAATGTCACGTGGTTCGATTTTATTACTGTTGGAGTTGGTAATAGTTTTCAGTTCACATCCTTCAGGCCCAGTTAATTTTGCGCAGTTATGATTAGAATGTACAGTCTTCTACTTTGCCCTTGACACAGGCAGTTTGTCCCCAGTCCTGAGACCTTAAGCATTTTCTTACAAATTCTGCGGTAATGAAAGGTGCTATAAATGTTTAGTCTCTCACTTGGTATTTTCAGATAAGTAACCAGAAATAGGTAGTTGGCAATAGCATTGGCTTTGAGACTTTTCAGTAGGCCAGGGGAAGATAGAAATAGACTGCAGTAGGTTGGAAGGGTGTGTTAATACCTCTTCTAGGGAAGGTGACACCTTCCCACACCCTTCTTTCACTAGAAGCTGCTGTGGGGCGAGGAAGGACGTTGGGGTTTGAGTCTGAAGCACTGTGAACAGCAGTGGTCTGGGCTAGAGGGACTCCTGTCCCACTTAACACCGCTGCTTCCTTCTTGCCCATCCTCTGCTACCTCTGACAAGATTGAAATGTGTCTTGAGTTATTTTTCCCATTTTTTAGTGATGCCTCAGTGAAATTTTTTGGAGATAATTTACAGATGATGTCTCTGTTCACAGCGGGCAGTTGCAGGAGATGCCTCTGAGTCAGCACTCTTAAAGTGCATAGAGCTGTGCTGTGGTTCCGTGAAGGAGATGAGAGAAAGATACACCAAAATCGTCGAGATACCCTTCAACTCCACCAACAAGTACCAGGTCTGAAGATCGATGGGTACACGGAGGGCGAGGGCAAGCTGGGGGACAAAGAGGGGAGGTACATAAGCAGGAAGAGGAAATATTCTCCCTTTGGAGTTTTATAAGCTTTAGCTTTAAATTTTGCCCTTGATTACTATAGAATGTCATAATTTAGTTGAATATCAGCAGGATAAATGAAGCCTCTTGCAAAACACTGTTGAGCCCTTTTGAATACTTGTGGTTTGGGGTGGGTGTGGGCATGTGGGGAGGGGGCTGGAGGTGTGTGTACACAAGTGTTCCCCAATCCCTGTGTTCTGAAATTTCATATGTTCTTTTTTAATGTGAACAAATGTCAGGAATTTATGAATATATCATAGTGCTCATTTTTTTTTTTTTCTGTAGCATTCAAAGTATGTTACAGGTGTAAGATACTTCAGAGTTCAGAAAGAAGGGATCTTGGGTCTTTTATAGCAAATACTAAATAGTAAGTGAAGCTTTGTTTTCCACCATGGACTGCCACACATCCAACCATCCAATGTTTATGTCTCAACAATCCTTCACAGTTGTCTATTCATAAGAACCCCAACACATCAGAGCCCCGACACCTGTTGGTGATGAAGGGCGCCCCAGAAAGGATCCTAGACCGTTGCAGCTCTATCCTCCTCCACGGCAAGGAGCAGCCCCTGGATGAGGAGCTGAAAGACGCCTTTCAGAATGCCTATTTGGAGCTGGGGGGCCTCGGAGAACGAGTCCTAGGTATGCAGATAGCCTGGTAACAGAGTGCCTGGGCACGTTTCTATCCAGTAACCTAGTCTGGTAGACAGTTAACAAGTGATCCTATGAACCTCTATGTCTTGTTGACCTTCCTCTACATCTTTTAGGGGCAATCCTCCTATTTGTTTATTTGCCCCCTATTATTTTGAAAACAATAAGTGCTGAAGAAATGTTCAGCGTATTGGGCTGTGAGAAACAACGTCCTGATGGTTTGCTTCTGACTTGTACTTAGACCTTTGGTCTCATGCTAGTCAGTTCTGTTTGTTTTTTTTTTTTTTTTTTTTTTTTTTGAGACGGAGTCTCGCTCTGTCGCCCAGGCTGGAGTGCAGTGGCACGATCTCGGCTCACTGCAAGCTCCGCCTCCTGGGTTCACGCCATTCTCCTGCCTCAGCCTCCCGAGTAGCTGGGACTACAGGCGCCCGCCACCACGCCCGGCTAATTTTTAGTATTTTTAGTAGAGACGGGGTTTCACCGTGTTAGCCAGGATGGTCTCGATCTCCTGACCTCGTGATCCACCCGCCTCGGCCTCCCAAAGTGCTGGGATTACAGGCGTGAGCCACCGCGCCCGGCCAGTTCTGTTTGTTTTTAAAAAAAAAAAAAAAATGGTGGAAGAAGATCTTTCTTATCTAACCTTTGTTGCTATGGACATGACTTACAAGCCTAATTAAAGTTAATTAATTCTTAGTGTGTCTAAGTTAGACATACTATTTCCTGACTGCCTTGGAATGGGTGTGAATTTACATGAGCACTTATGTGCTCAGCTCAGAAACTAGACTAACGGTAAACTTTTAGTCTAAGATGCTACCTATTTTTTTCTACCCTGACAGCTACTGAGGCTGAGAAGTTCACTTTACCCATTGTCTAATGTATTTGGGAAAGTGGCATTTATAATACTTTGTAGGTTGACAGATACTACATTCATTATTTATATAATGCTTCCTATTCTTCTTAACTTGGGTAAATCTAACTCATGGTATCTTTCGTATGTGTCTATCCAACCGAAGGATTGCTATCTTCTCTTTAAGTATTTTTCACTTCCCTACCTCCACCACCCCAAAGTGGAAGCAGTCTCTCTTCTTTGAGTCCACATGGCACTAATTAAAGATCATTGTAACGTCATACAACATTGAAAAGAATGTCTTACATTATCTTGATTCTTGTATTTACTATACTAGATGATAAACCCCCTGGGCAGAATGCATCTGATCTGTACTTATCCTCAAAAGTAGCTAGCATGATGTCCCACATTGGTGCTCAGTAATATGTTTCAGTTAAATGAACAAGAGAGCAGAGGTATGGCCTTAATGTTTCCAGAGAAGGCAGCTGAAGCAGATAATTCCATGATCTGCCAAATCCAAATAACTTAATGTCATCATCAGTGGGCAAGTCTAGAACCCTAATATCCTGGTGCTCAAAATTAGTGTTATCAATTCAGTCTTCGCCACATTAAACAATTTCCAATTCCTTTGAGGCCTGGTGTGATGGATTCTGTCTTTCAAATGCTTTTTTTCTTTCAGTGACTCTATCGTTCATAAATGTTAAATAAAACCCTCACTCTGCTATAAAAATATAGACTTTAAAAATTTTCCAAAGTAAACACTCCAGAGAAAGGTAGGCGGGCTGAATAGGCTGCTGTTGTCCTTCTTACTGCCCGGCGTCACTGAAATTTTCAAAGGCTCCTGTCCTCCTCGCAGGTTTCTGCCACCTCTTTCTGCCAGATGAACAGTTTCCTGAAGGGTTCCAGTTTGACACTGACGATGTGAATTTCCCTATCGATAATCTGTGCTTTGTTGGGCTCATCTCCATGATTGACCCTCCACGGGCGGCCGTTCCTGATGCCGTGGGCAAATGTCGAAGTGCTGGAATTAAGGTAGTGCCCAGGCGCCTCCTTGGCTTCATCTCTTAGTGCCTTGGGACACCCTACTCAGTGAATGTTGCCTTTTGAGGTCCAGATGGCCAGCTGTTCTATCTCACCTGGAGTATTAATTTCTCATCTCCAAAGCTTTACTTCCACCCAGAAAAGACCAGATAGTATTAAAATATGATGGTGTAAACACACGAGGAATTAAAAATTTTTTGGAAAGCAATTGTTTAAAAAAGAAATGTAAGCAAAGTAAAAACAGCAAAAGACTTGAAGTTTTAAAATACTTGCATTATTCTAAGTTAATGTACCTTATGCAATGAATGGCATATCTTCTGTGTTTTCAGTTAACTGTTTGTTAATGAGTGTTTGGTGTCCTCTGTGTATCTGTCTTTTTTTAAGTAGCTGAATATTACTCAAGTGCACTAATATCCTGTTGCTGGGTATTTGATTTGTTTCTGTTTTTTACTCTCAGGATTTTATTTTATTTATTTTTTGAGACAGAGTCTTGCTCTATTGCCCAGGCTGGAGTGTCATAGCACGATCTCGGCTCACTGCAACCTCCGCCTCCCAGGTTCAAGCAATTCTCCTGCCTCAGCCTCCCAAGTAGCTGGAATTACAGGCACCCGCCACCACGCCCAGCTAATTTTTGTATTTTTAAGTAAAGATAGGGTTTCGCCATGTTGGCCAGGCTGGTCTCAAACTCCTGACCTCAGGTGATCTGCCCACCTCAGCCTCCCAAAGTGCTGGGGTTACAAGCGTGAGCCACCACACCCGGCCTACTCTCAGGATTAATACTGCCCTGAAAAGCTTTGTAGAAGTTATTTCCTCACCATTCCGACTGCTTCTTTTTAAAGTATATTCTAAGTATAATCACTGCATCAAAAAATAACAATTTTGAATTCTTGTCACATGTTGCTTTTCCTCCACGTTGTGCCAATTTGAGAATGCTAGCCAGTAGCATGTGGTGTCTTCACAGTCCCACCAGCATCAGATTTTTATTTTTTATTTTTTTGGCTGGTTTTAGTAATTTTCAAGTATTTTTATGTAACTCTGTAGAAGGAAAAATAGACATTGTGTATGCTAGTGATTGTGTACCAAGATAAAACCTGAGTATTGCCTTTGTGTTTCCTTTGTATGGATATATATGTTTATATTTTTGGCTAATCGATGTTTATTAGTTTTATATTTGCATTCCTTTCCTTTTGATAGTCTAAGCCGAATCATCCTTAGTATTTACTCTTGCCTACTGGATATAAGACTTTAAGGTCATTTACTTGGCAGTTGCATTCAACACATTGTCTTCTTTATTACAGGTCATCATGGTCACAGGAGACCATCCAATCACAGCTAAAGCTATTGCCAAAGGTGTGGGCATCATCTCAGAAGGCAATGAGACCGTAGAAGACATTGCTGCCCGCCTCAACATCCCAGTCAGCCAGGTGAACCCCAGGTAAGGCAGGAAGCTCAAATCACAGTCTGCTGTGAACGAGCAAATAGTGATGGTTTAAAATCTTCAGCGTGGTTCTATAATGGTTTGCATCTAGGCTTGCTCTGAGTAGGAAATGTACCTGCACTGCCAGAAAGCAACCTTGTCATTCCTAAGAAGGGTTTTAAGTAAGAGCAAGTCATAATAATTAGCACTTAGATGGTATTTACTGTTCTAAGAGCTTGATATGGTGACCTATTATTTGCAGAGCAGGGAAGGTAAGGATTCAAGAGGCTTTTGAAGTACCTCAGAACTGGTGAAATCATGCAGTAAATTCAGCAGTCTAGCTTCTGATTTCATGCTGTTAACCACTGAGCTCTACTGCCTAGCACCTAGCACCTTGACACTTTCCAGGTCCACACTAACAAAATAAAATAAGGAAGGGACAATTACTTAGGCCATTCAGGCAAACACAGGAGACATTTGGCAATGAAGTAAAATAGATAATAGCAAATTGGTTTTGTTTTAAGGTTTAGGGCCCTTTCACCCTATGTTACGGTTAGAGGAGGGTTTGGTCTTGTATCAGCTCTGCCACTTTCTAAAACTTGGTTATATTTCTTTTTTTCTTTGATGGAGTCTCGCTCTGTCGCCCCGGTTGGAGTGCAGTGTCATGATCTTGGCTCACTGCAACCTCCACCTCCTGAGTTCAAGTGATTCTCCTGCCTCAGCCTCCCAAGTAGCTGGGATTACAGGCCCCAACCACCATGCCCGGCTAATTTTTGAATTTTTAGACCACCATTTTGGCAAGCTGGTCTCAAACTCCTGACCTCAAGTGATCCGCTCACCTCAGCCTCCCAAAGTGCTGGGATTACAGGCATGAGCCACACACCCGGCTAAAACTTGGTTATATTTCAGCATGTCTAATAAAGATAGGGAAAGGAAGAATACAGACAGGCCTGCCTTAGAGATCATCATGAGCCTCAAATGAGATAAAATATATGAAAATGCTCTGTAACCTGTAAAGTACTGAACACTTAATAGCTTTTATGTGCTGGGGAAAATTCCTTCTTTGTTTTGTTTACAAAGTGATCTGCATAAGAATATCCCCTCTTGAGGTGATGGACACATGCTGGTGATGTGATGCGTGACTTTTTTTTTTTTGTCCTAATTCTAGGGATGCCAAGGCCTGCGTAGTACATGGCAGTGATCTAAAGGACATGACCTCCGAGCAGCTGGATGACATTTTGAAGTACCACACTGAGATAGTGTTTGCCAGGACCTCCCCTCAGCAGAAGCTCATCATTGTGGAAGGCTGCCAGAGACAGGTCAGCCAGCACAAGGATCAGGCTGCTTTGGGCACTATTGGCTTTAGGGATTGGAGTTCCAGTGGAAACAGAGCAGCGGTGATGGATGGATGCATACCTCGCTGTATTAGACTCAGTATAAATAGGCCAGTAGGAAGCTCCTAGGCATAGAGAGGGTGACTTGTTAATGGTTTAGCAGTGACAGAAGCACTTTAAAGTCCAGGTGTCCACTGTGTCCCAGAGCCTGACCCCTCCGTGGAGTCATCTGATATGGGGTCCTAGTATTTGCAATAGAGATGTGAGTGGTCACACTACAGGGCGTGCATACAGGAATGGGATTTTCTGGAGTGCCACCCACCAGAGTCATTACTTTGAGTAGCTCTTGTTAATGCTGGGGGCTATGTTTGTTGTCACTTCTCAGTTCTGTTATTTGGTGTAGGGCCTGTGTGAATACTTGCCTGTGACGGTTCTCAGGCTTCATAAATAGTCTCAATAGGAAAGGAGCAGTGTCTGTAATGAGTGCTCAGTGGGGGCATGCATCGCACTATTTCCATCGCTAGGAAAAGTGATTGGTATTAACCCGTTTTCCCTTTTCTGGGGTAGGGTGCTATCGTGGCTGTGACTGGTGACGGTGTGAATGACTCTCCAGCTTTGAAGAAAGCAGACATTGGGGTTGCTATGGGGATTGCTGGCTCAGATGTGTCCAAGCAAGCTGCTGACATGATTCTTTTGGATGACAACTTTGCGTCAATTGTGACTGGAGTAGAGGAAGGTGAGAGCTATTTAAGGTGTACACCAAGATCTTATTCAGATACTGCCCATTAGCATCCATTTCTGTATACTTCTTGGATATGTTCAGTTTCCAGTGTGCTTGTCTCATAAGCTAACAGTAAAAAATCTTGGTTTTCATAGGTCGTCTGATCTTTGATAACTTGAAGAAATCCATTGCTTATACCTTAACCAGTAACATTCCCGAGATCACCCCGTTCCTGATATTTATTATTGCAAACATTCCACTACCACTGGGGACTGTCACCATCCTCTGCATTGACTTGGGCACTGACATGGTGAGTGTCACAACAGTCACAGTTCGATAGTAGTGAGGTGTGAGCTGTGTCTTCATTCACTGGCACTATGCTCCCGGCATCCATGAGGCTGGTGTTGGGAAAAGAAATTCTCAGGACCAATATCCAGTGTGTGTCCCAATCCCGGCTTCACAGAATCAGTATTACCACTCTTCAAGGCAGCAGTTAACATTTGTTTATCAGATGGGAATCTTTATTTTTGTATACTTCACCTAAAAGATTTTTAAATGGGAGGGCAAGAATCTTATAACAAAAGGTTCACAATATTAGCTTCCTTATTTTTAGTAACTAAATTCCTTCTCCCCACCCCTTCCCAGGTTCCTGCCATCTCCCTGGCTTATGAGCAGGCTGAGAGTGACATCATGAAGAGACAGCCCAGAAATCCCAAAACAGACAAACTTGTGAATGAGCGGCTGATCAGCATGGCCTATGGGCAGATTGGTGAGCTGTAGCCTGGAGTGGGAAGCTGGCACATCTAAGGCATCTGAGGTGATGGTGTCCACCTCAGGTTGAGGTTGATTTCAGAGACTGCAAATCCAGGGTGACTTTCAGGTCTAGGATGAGCCCTAACGGGGTGAGCCTGTGGAGTTTCTCTGAACTCTCTTCCATGTGAGAATACATCTGTTGCTGTTTGCCCAGTTACCTTTTGTGGAAACTGGTTTTCTATACTGAGCACCTTGGAACTGGGCTCAACTCTGCCTGAGAAATGAGGATGTCCTTCCTCACTGAGCCTTGCAGAACAGGAAGCATGGTTCTAAGGAATTGTGTGTACTGACGCACAGGCTGCTTTCCCTGGAGATACACACTTATCTGTCACTCACTTGGATGGAGTTAGGCATTGGAGAAAGTATACGTGTTTGAGAGTTTGGCTGGTAGGTCACCACCAAAGGGTGATCCTCCATCCGCCTCACACTGGACTTCTGCCCCCGCAGTGCAGCATGACTAGCTAACAGGTGGTCTAGGTGGTGGGCAATCAGCATGCCATTTGTTTTTAAATCCTCTGCCTAGGGTTCCTTCAAGAGAACCTGGCGAAGCCACCATGGATGTCTTATTCTCCTGGATTAATGGGTCACATAACTGTGAACGCTTGGATAAAGTAGAACAGATTAGATAGAATATTGTGGAAATTATGGCAAAGATTCATTAGACAGTTGTTGGCAACAAAGTAATTGGCTGGTGGCCCATCCTGACCTTCTCCAAGGAGGCCTGCTTTTGAGAGGAAGGAAGACTAGGTCTCTGGTGGTTTAGGATGAAACCCTGCCCTGAGGAACTTGGAGCAGCGTGGTTAAATTGGAT
The DNA here is from genome assembly GCF_029281585.2 of Gorilla gorilla gorilla. Taxonomy (NCBI): domain Eukaryota; kingdom Metazoa; phylum Chordata; class Mammalia; order Primates; family Hominidae; genus Gorilla; species Gorilla gorilla. Next base: position 120,800,277 of record NC_073224.2, read on the forward strand.
GCCAGGGGAGGAGGGTCCTGAAGGTGGGGAGGAGAGTCAGAAAGTGCCACAGTGGCTAGAAAAATGGCAGCATGTAGGAATTTTGAAAGATGGAAAAGAAGTTATCGTTTGTCAGAGATTAAAAAGTAGGGAAGTGGATTTCCCCTAAAGGTCATGCCCTTAGAAGCAGCTGGTCAAGTAACAGGTGGGCATTTTGAGAGCAAGGCACATGTGTCCTTGTGTAGGCTCCAAAAAGTGACTCAAAAAGCAGAGGGCCCTGAGATTGGAGTGTATGCCTGGGGTCCTCCATCCCATCCCTCATAGCCTGTGAGTGACCAGGCAATTCTTTCCTGTGCTTTTATCAACCAGGGGGAAACACTCCTCCATATGTGCTCTCCCAGGCCTGCTGCAGTAATCAGCTGAAGGCTATACAGGTACCCTTGTGTGTGAGGTTCTAGTAATCGGGTTGTTTTTCCAACTTAGGTATGATCCAGGCCCTGGGAGGCTTCTTTACTTACTTTGTGATTCTGGCTGAGAACGGCTTCCTCCCACTTCACCTGTTGGGCCTCCGAGTGGACTGGGATGACCGCTGGATCAACGATGTGGAAGACAGCTACGGGCAGCAGTGGGTGAGTGGGCACCTCCGACCTGACCAGTGTCAGAGCTCCTCAAGCCCCCAGAAGACTGAGGCCACACTGCCACCAGCCATGCAGGTGAAGAGCCAGAGCTCATCTTCTGTCTTCTGCATTTCAGACCTATGAGCAGAGGAAAATCGTGGAGTTCACCTGCCACACAGCCTTCTTCGTCAGTATCGTGGTGGTGCAGTGGGCCGACTTGGTCATCTGTAAGACCAGGAGGAATTCGGTCTTCCAGCAGGGGATGAAGTAAGTAATGAAGGACATGTCAAGGCCTTGGCTCAAAGAAGGGGACTGGTGATTTGTAAACCCTTTGCCAGAAACTAAACATATGACACATATAGCCAGGTTTCTGGAATCTCTAGTTTATAGAGCAAATTTAGGAAGCAAGAAATGTAGCTTTCTAGTTTTTTCATCTGACCTCCAAGTTTTCAAGTACAGCTAATACATAAAGATGTTGATCTGCCATTTTAATGCATAGCATTAGAAGATAAACCTTTATTTGCACCTTTTAAGCTTTTTCTCCCCTACTTTGATTTTAGGAACAAGATCTTGATATTTGGCCTCTTTGAAGAGACGGCCCTGGCTGCTTTCCTTTCCTACTGCCCTGGAATGGGTGTTGCTCTTAGGATGTATCCCCTCAAGTAAGTTGATCCTCTGGTAGCTCCAAAAAGTATGAAATAGTATGTGTGGCTTTTCCCCCCATTACTTGTGGTAATAATTGTTATTTTCAGAATTTTGAGTGGTATGTACAAAAATTCCTATGGGTCGGAAAACTGGGAAAGCTTGACATGTCAGTAAATCAGACTAACAAATCCTGAGGCTTCCATGATAGTAGCTAGTGTTTAGGATTTGGCCCAAGATAAGATAAAGCCACACAGGCTCTAGCTCCATGGAATTGCTCGACAGCCAACTGCATTGAGCACTCAGGTCTGCCACAGCTGTAGTCCAGTTGTCTTTAGAGGCCAACTGGGGGTATGCTGGAGCTTAGGCGCCCAGGCTCAAATCTTGATTTGCTTGCTTAGTCACTGTCCCATTACAAGTCATCCACCTTTCTGAGACTCTGAATACTCTGCTCTCAAAGAAAGAAGGTTGGAGAAACAGATCTGAGGTCCCTTTTACTTTATAATCAGTCATGGGTAGAGTTGATCAAAGGAAGCATACTGCTAGTCTTTGGCCTTAAACACAGTGAATGACTCTGCATTTCAGATACACTTGAATTTTCAAAGAGGGTTTATCACAAACTCCGTTAGTTTTTTGCAACATTGAGTATGTTTGGTGATACCTGGTTGAGGTTAAGCAACTGCAACTTGATTAAAACGTGCAAAGCCACAGATTGTGGGACCCATTTACAAGTTCCTTCGAAGCTTTTGATTTAAAGCATTAGTCTCCTTTGAATTCCCGCTGTCCTCCTTGCTCAGACCCGTCTGGACCATCTCTCAATCCCCTGTTGCCAGCACTTCCTTCAGCTCATCTTATCCCTAAAGTAACCAAAACCCATCAGCCTCATTCACTTCCTGTGGGGTATGTGCAGACATCGTCTGTGGTGCAAGATGAGACTGGCATCCAGAGTCAGTCTCATTGTCCCAACCTGTCTTTATAGCTTTCTCTTGTACCCCTTACCCATCCAAGCTCATGTTAGGTGAATTCGGCTTTCTTCCTCTGCCTTTGTGTTTGGTAAGATCCTTCCTCCCCACATCCCTCCTTCTGTTCCCTCTTACCCTGACAATCCTAATAGTCCCTTCAGGGCCGGTTTCCTTGGAGCTTGTCCCTCCAGGGCCTGTGCACTTGCACCTCTTCTCTGGCATTACTTGTTGCTTGTCATTTCACCTCCCTGCTAGGTTTTAATCTAGAAGGCATGGGCCACAGTGTCTTTCTTCTCTGTGCATCCCCAGCTCCCTACACGAAGCTGGTGTACAGCAGGGGCCAGCCATCTCCAAATTGAATTCTGTCAGCTTGGGCCATTATGTATCAAGATGGGGCTTGGAGAGGTCACAGAGCTTTCCAAAAAGGCTGGTGGAAAATTACACTGAAAAGGGGGCATTTCCATCTTCTGGGTCCTTCCATGGTTTTTTTGCCACCACCAAAGAGATTGTTCTGACAGGTTCTGCCCAATTTTGGAAGGTGGTTCAGTTATTCGGTGACTGAGTCAAATGAGGTCATCTCTCTTAGCTGCCTTGTCAGACACACAGGAAGAAAAGGAGACCACCGGAGTCCTGCCCAGGGACAGCCTTTCTCACACCATAGCAGGGAGTTGGTGATCACGGAGGCTGCCTGGAGCCTGTCAGCAGGCTAGAGACTGTGTGGCTCAGCCTCCAGGCCCCTTGGAAGCCTTTGGGCTCAGCTTTTTTCAGTCCCCAGGACCAGGCCTCAGAACACAGAGCTGCATATCCCAAATGCTGTTGTCAGAGATCAAATTTGGGGAATGCATAAACTGGTTTTGACCCACACTGGCAGGTCTTTATCTTCAAAATGCTGGGATATTAGGCAGATGGTCTTAAAAGCTTCTTAAACACTTTAGAAATGAAAGAAAGAAAATGTTCAGTTGCTCTGGGATGGTTAACAGAAAAGTACTCTGCTCATCCTATAAACCAAGTCTTATGAAATCCAAAGTGAAGATGAGTAGGGATTCCATTACAAAGTCTGCAGACTGATTTCCTCTGCGTCTCTAGGCCCTGGGCACATGGAGTAGCAATCTGTTTTAAGACATTTTTATTTGTTCTGTTAAGGACTCAGTAGTTAACTGTGACTGTACTTGGCTTCTCCTTTCAGGCTGATTATTTCATTGTCACTGGTGACATGCAATTTCTTTTTCTTTATTTGAACTGTGTTCGTGTGCATATAAATTGGCACCTTACTCTATTTCCAGACCTACCTGGTGGTTCTGTGCCTTCCCCTACTCTCTTCTCATCTTCGTATATGACGAAGTCAGAAAACTCATCATCAGGCGACGCCCTGGCGGTAATTATGGGCATTCTGACTTTGGTTGGAGGAGGAGCGGGAGGGGCTATAGTTCTATTGGTTTTTTGTTTCCCTCAAGGTGTCTGGGCTCCCTCAGTGGTCAGTCTGATTAGCTAAGGTGATTGGACCAGCAAACTGACCATAGTCACATCTTCAGAATGTAGATCTCAGTTACAGTTTGAGGACTGGTCATGTTTTAGACTTTAAAATACAAACCAAGTATGATTTAGTGAAAACTTGTCAGAAATCTAAACCATCTTTCCAGGTAACTTGGTATTCCTAAAAACATGTAAATAAGTACAGTTGAGGTCCCATGTTTGGATTTTAACACACCCGACCCCCATCATCCTCCGGTTGGTTTTCATCCCTGTTTCCCTCTGTAATGCTGGAGCGAGGAAGACTCACTGTAGTGTGTCTTGTCTGTCTCTTTGCCACCCACAGGCTGGGTGGAGAAGGAAACCTACTATTAGCCCCCCATCCTGCACGCCGTGGAGCATCAGGCCACACACTCTGCATCCGTCATCCACCCCCTCTTTGTGTACTTCAGTCTTGGAGTTTGGAACTCTACCCTGGTAGGAAAGCACCGCAGCATGTGGGGAAGCAAGATGTCCTGGAATGAAGCATGTAGCTCTATGGGGGGAGGGGGGAGGGCTGCCTGAAAACCATCCATCTGTGGAAATGACAGCGGGGAAGGTTTTTATGTGCCTTTTTGTTTTTGTAAAAAAGGAACACCCGGAAAGACTGAAAGAATACATTTTATATCTGGATTTTTACAAATAAAGATGGCTATTATAATGGAATTTGTCTGTGCCCTCGTCGCTTCTTTGGTACAGATGTCTATGTGATCTGGAGCTGTGGTTTTCAACATGAGTCCCTGACCAGCAGTTTATCAGCATCACCTGGTTGCTTGCTAGGAAGGCGGGCCCAGACCCAGAGTCAGAAATGCATCAGCAATGTGGCTTAATAAGCCCTCAGGTGATTTTGATTTACATTCAAGTTTGGAAACCACTGGCTAAGAGGAAGCATTCTGCCCGTGCTCTTTTAGTTGGAGTAGGTGAGTTTACCTGACCCATTTTTTCTGGCTGCTGCCTGGGGTGATAGGGCTGTAACTCCACCTGCTGCCTTAGCATCTGGCTTTTTGATGGAAAAGCACCTCGCCTAAAGGATTTCCAGACCCTCAGAGTATACTAAACTGCAGATGAGGCCCTTCTCTTTCAGTCTAAAAGAGACCTGAAGCCTTCCTGCTTTCCCTCCAGAGATCACCACCACATCTCAAGTGTCTCTAGCCCAGGGCTTATCTGAGAAGCAGAAATCTATCCCACACAGTCTGCCTGGGCATGTGTGCTGAGAAGTGGTTCCCTTCCTTCCATATAATGTGTTCCTAATTTAGCATCAATGACACAATTTCAGCAAGTGGTTATGTGCCAGCAAGCACTTAAGAAAAAGGTGAAAGAGATGTGTTTACTTCAGGGTCAAGTCTGAGAACACCTCCTGCTTTCAGAGCTGCTGTAAAAGGCTCCTCTCAGTCTCAGCCATGAGTGGTGCAGAGTGCTGTTAACTGCCGGTGCTTCTCCCAGGCTGTCATTGCCAAGTGTCGCCTCCAAGCAAACACAACAAGCAAACTCCTTACCTCTGGCACCAAACAGTGATCGTGATCTGCCAGATGATCATAGTGTCTTTTTTCTCCGAAAAGCTTAACTCAGTCCTCATGCTTGGTTGCTGTGCATTTCCAAGCTGGGCCAATGCGGGAGGAGACAGTGGTGACTCCTGTACACTGGGGCTGTGGTTGCTGCACCCACCCACTCCAGCCGCAGAACTGGGAGGGGCAGGTGGTCTTGGACTCTCCTTTCTTGGGGCACTTTCCCCTGGGATGATCTCTACATTTGTCTGCAAGTCATCTTTAAAATGAGCCATTTGCTCAGACCAAGATAAGGAAACTAGAACTAAAAGATCATGGGATTAGAAGGTTGTGAGTCAGGTAGCAACTGGAGCCTCCTGGAAGGTACTTTACTGGCCCAGCTGTGACAGCAGGGCCAGTCACACAAGACGTCTCTTGTGAGGTCAGGCTGGCACTGGGGGTATCCGTAGCGCGACTCCCTTTATGTCTACTTTTGGCAACCCTGGAGAAGACCAACGCACATACGCTGCTGCGATGAAGGTCATGGGCATTTCCTGATGCAAAAGATTTGAAACACTCTGAGACTTTAGCTTTTGACAAGGGGACCCCAGAGAACGCTAAGCCAGTGTTTCTCTGACAGCTCTAAGAAGCCCTGGTCTTCTGGGAAACCCTGGAGGGAGCAAGGCAAAAGGAAGGCTCTGAACTTCACACCTGATTTTCCACCAGAACATTTCTGCCATTTTCTGTGTGACAATCCTTTGAATAGAAAGTTCTACAGCCAAACATTTGATTTAGGAAGAGCAGGTAAGTGAGCTGCTCTTCATGGGTAAAGCTGGCACCAAAGTCAGGCCTGCTGTGGGTTAGAGCTTTCCCAGCTTTCTAAAAGCAGGAGTGCTTGGGCTCTCATTTCTACCTCTATGCTCAAACTCTCCTGCTGGCCCTGTCACTAGGAGCTAAACTCACTCCAGAGCCATCACAAGCAGCTTCTCACAATGGCCCTCAGCACTGTCAATTCCCTACAGATCTCTGTCTCTGACCCCCCTTTTAAATGCCTTCCTAACAAACACTTCTGACCACATACCTTTTTCAATATATGGGTCCTCACTGATATGTTCAACTTCTTAAGGTCCTTCTCAGCATTTAAATTGCAGTCTTATCCCTCTCACATCCTGACCCCTACCCCTTTCTCTAGCTGTCACCCTCCCTCGTGGACAAACTTGTAGAAGAGTCACTGCCACTCCTAATTGTTCACCTCCCAGTCATCCCTCTGCCTCTTCCAGCTCCCATGAACACCAGTCCACCGAAATTGTCTGGTTGAGGACATACTGACCTCCTGATGCATCTTAGTCCTTCCTTGACCTCTGCTGCATCTCTTCTGTCCATCACACCCTTCCTGAAACCAGACCTCCCGTCTTTCTGTCATTGTCTCTGTGCACTCCTTAGCTCTCAGCCCCCTCTTCACCTGCTCGACCCCTCGTTTCCTCAGGGAGGCCTCCACACCTTCTCTCCCTGCTTCATACTCTTCCTGGCATGATTTCCAGCTCTGATCTGGTCCTCTCCTGAGCCCCAGATGTACAAATCCAGTGTGTCTTGGACATCTGCATTTGTTCAGAAAGAGCATGGCACACTTGAGTCTTAGTACCAATGGCGAGCCTAAGTTTGAGGTTCCACAAATAAATATGCTTTAGGCAGTGATGACATTTGGCACCCTACTGCCCAAGCCAGAAACCGGACAGGTGGGTGAGCCCTCTCTTTTCCTGCTCTGCCCCCCACCCAATTACTGTGGATTCCAATGTTGTGGTAGAGAACATGGACTTTGCGTCTTTTAACAGACAGACAGTGACCCATCACTGGATGATGAAGGGCACATAATTTAGCCTCTTTGTGCTTCCTTTACTCTAGAATATTTCAGAGCTGTTAAAAGGATTAAGTGAAATTATGCATAAAAGGGAGTCTCATAGTGGCTGCTGTTCAATAGTTCATTCTCTCTACTGCCGGTGTCCTTTACATCTGGGTGCCGGAAGCAGCTTTTTGGTGGTATCCCTAATTTTTGCCTTTCTCTAATCCAGTAGTTCTCAAAGTGTTTCTGGACCAGCAGCATCAGTATCACCTGGGAGCTTGTTAGAAATGCAAATTCTGATGCAGACCTATTGAATCAGAAACTGGAGGTGAAACGCAGCAATCTGTTAGAAGTAGCTTTCCAGGTGATTCTGACGCACAGCAAAATCTAAGAACTAATGCTCTAATCCATCCTCCAAGCCCATATGGCTGCCCCTCTCCACCATCCATCTTCACACTGGACCCCAACACATAAACCCATCTCTGCTCAGCCATTCAAACTCCTGTGCAGTCCCCTAATGTGCCATACACCCTTTCTTCTGCCATCCTGTAAGTCCCTTTGGCATTCTCCCAACCCACCCACCTTCCCCCCGACCTTCATTCACTTGGCAAATCCACTCACCCTGTGAATACCCATTAGGTCTGGATCCTCACTTTTGCACACCTTAGTGTAGCACTTCCACTTCTGTTGATTTGCCTGTTCCCAGATAGATTATGAGTTCCTAGATGACATGGACCAGGCTATACCCTCCCCAGCATCTAATGCTATGGATGTTTATTGAATGAATGGATGCATGCACATTTTTCTGTTGCCCAAACAGCCATCATTTTAACATTTCACTGTCACTTTGAGTCCGCTTCTTGGCTTAGGGCTGACACCTTACCCAAGGGAAATCCATGTCCCGGCTTGCCACCTGTCTGTGAGTTAAGGCCTCTCCTCTCTCAAGACTTCGAAGTTAGAGTGTAAGAATGAGTCATGCATGGAATTAGGGTGTTAGAAAGTTGAGTGGGGACCCATGGCAAGCAAAGGTACTAGGTAAAGAAGAGACCCACAAAGACAGAGACACCAAGAGGAACATCAGCCCTGGACCTGCCTGGTTCCAGAGCTTTTTAGTCCCTGTCCTGGGCCTCTAATGCTCTCACAAGAAACCCCTCCCTTCCCCAAACTAGATTGGAATCTCCCATCAGATAGTTGATGAGTACTCTCTATTTCTTCAAAGAACTCACAATTCTAATTAATTATCTATATTACTCAGTTATGTAATTATTAATTTAATATCCCTTTTTTTCCTGCTAAGCTTTATGAGGTCATAAAGCCAATCTGTTCTTTCCATTTTATCCCTGGTGCTCAGCTCAGTGCCTCACAAAGAAAACTGAGCACTTAGCACAGGGGGTCAACACTCCCTACTGAAGGAGGAGGGCATAGAGGCAAAGGGACTTGTCCATGCTGTCCTGTGTTTAAGAAAAGGAGGCAAGGCTGGAACAAGACTGGAATGGGTGGGTCTCACATTTCCCACCAGCTACGCTGTGTGCCACCCTCCTAGATGCAAACCTGACTGCACAGATGTTCGGGCGCTCACAGTGGGAGGCATCTCCTGGCTGGGCTCAGGCTTGCTGGTGGGACTGCACGGGATTTGTGCCCACAGACTTTCAAGTGCTGGGTTTCCTTTTCAGCCCCACCACCTCACCCATGTGCCCGGAGACAGTGTAAGTCTCAGCAGTGGGTTGGGAAGCCTGGATCCTGGGCATTTTAGGTGGACAATGTGGGCAAGTCATGTGGTCTCTCCAAGCTTCTGTCTGTAAAATGGGAGGTGACCCCCGTTCCTACCTCATGAGGCTATGGTGAAGACTAAGTGAAGGAAAATGTGGAAAGGGCTTAGTACACTGACTGGCCCTTCATCATAGTTCAATAAAAGGTCACTCACCTCCTACACCCGCCCACACACACATCTCCACCCCAAACTGCTCCAGGTGTCTCCTGAAGATAAACACAGGGGAACGCATTGCTGTTCCCACCTAATGGAAGTAGCTACTTACTGTATAGTGGTTGTTACATGCCAGGCAATGTCCTAAACTATCAACATTTCATAAGTGAAACAACAGAGCCTCAGAGAAGTGAAGTAACTTGCCTGAAGTCACACAGCCACAAAGTGGCAGAGTTGGGTGAATCTGCCTTGAACCCAGACGGGCTCGAATCCTGGGCTCCCAACATGCTAGGGAAGTGTTGGCTCTGGTGGCAGAAAGCACTAGCAGGGACCAAGAACAGGAGAAGGGCAGTGTTTTTATGAAAAACAAAGAACAGGGAAGGTTAGAGTTGGTGTTAAAACATAAGATCATGGAAAGTTTCTTGGAAATTAAGCACATGCTGTTGAACAGTTACTCAAATGGATTTGCCCCCAGGAGCTGCTGGGTGATCAAGCTGCAACTTGCGTAACAGGAGCAAGAAGGTGGGAGGCTCTAATCCCAGGCAAGCTCGGCACTGCCTCTCCTGTTAGGTGAATGGGCAGATCTGCTTCCCAGGCTGTGGCTGTCTGCATACAGGGATGTGTCCCTTGCCTCCCGTGGGCTGTAGAGAGGCCTCCTCTGCATTCATGATTGTCCTTCAGCTGACAGAGGTTTTAATACTGTCCCTCCCGGCCCTGTCTTATATAAGCAGCGATCTCATCCCTTCTCATCTCTTCCCTTCCCCATTTAGGACTCTGACGCAGTACAGTTAATCTGTGCATAGGAAAGAAGAGCTGTTTAAAGAGGTTATTCGGTAAATGCAGAGAATGTCTTTGTAGTATAAATTATTGCTCTATATAAAACTGCTTGTAAGTTTTTGTTGGTGGTGTTTTTTTGTTTGTTTGTTTTAGAGATGTGGTCTCACTCACTATGTTGCCCAGGCTGCTCTCAAACTCCTGGGCTCAAGAGATCCTCCTGACTTGGCCTCCCAAAGTGCTGGTATTATAGGTATGAGGCACAGCACCCACCTGGTTGCAAGTTTTTAAAGTTTTGCTAAAATGACAGGCATATGAAGACATTATTGCCAACTATATATTGTCCCAGAAACAAACATTCATCCTTTACTATAAAAGTCTTCTGCGTATGGGTTCTCTCCCAAAGAAGGGACAGCAAAATGCTCACAGCCAGCTCTTCACCCCATGTGCATGTGCCAGGAGAGAAGCCCAGAGTCCTTGCGGGTCACCCAATCCAGCTCCCTTATCACTGGTGCCAACAAGGCAATGTTTTCTAAGGGAAGGGAAACCAACATTTATCGAACATGTACTACTGCCTACAGCACTATTTTGGGGGCTTTTTATTTCATTTCATCCTATGAAGTAGCTAGAGGTAAATATAATCCCCACTTTGCAGAGGGGAAATTGAGAGGTTAGTAGCCTGTAAGAAGTGGTTAAGAATGTGTTTGAACACATATCTATAAGCCTTAATCTTTCCATTAGATCAAGCTGCTTCCCATTAGGGACATAAAAGAACCCTGTGTTGCCACTGGTGGTTTTTACCTCAACATACCCTAAAGCCAGAGACTCCCATATACTAAGGTGGACTCATCAGATTCTTGTGGGTCCATATACTTGAGCAGCTAGCTAGGTATACTTATTCCAAAGAAGTAGCTAGTAGGTAGGCATGGCAGAAACTTATTAGTTGTTCAACAAACCATACCCCTTCTTCTTCCTAAGCACCCACTTTGAACACATTTCTCACCCCACCTTGTGGAGGTACAGCCATGTGACTGTTCTAGGCAACGGAACAGGAGTTCAACTGATGTACATATCACTTGCAGGCCTGGCCCATAAGCCCTTCCACAAAAAAGCATTCTCTTTCTATACCTACCAGATGCATGGTGGAAGAAATAGGAAGGCCCTCAAGCAGTGGTTCTCATCGTTAGCTGTTGATTGAAATCACATGAGAGCTTTAAATATCGCCATTGTCAGGCTGCATCCTAGACCAATTAAAACAGACACTCTGGAAGTGGAACCAGGCACCAGGATTTAACAAAGCTTCCCAGGTGATTCCAGTGTGCTGCCAAGGTAGAAAATCATTGCCTCAGGCTGGGCACTTTGGGAGGCCAAGGCAGATGGATCGCCTGAGGTCAGGAGCTCAAGACCAGCCTAGCCAACATAGTGAAACCCCATCTCTACTAAAAATACAAAAAATTAGCTGGGCGTGGTGGCGGGCACCTGTAATCCTACCTACTCAGGAGGCTGAGGCAGGAGAATTGCTTGAACCCAGGAGGCAGAGGTTGCAGTGCAGTGAGCCGAGATCGCATCATTGCATTCCAGCCTGGGCAAAAAGAGCGAGACTCCGTCTCAAAAAAAAAAAAAAGAGAAAAAAGAAAAAAAAAATCAAATCATTGCCTCAGAGCAATGATTCTCAAAATGTGTCCCCCAACCAGCAAGACCAGCAATGCCTGGGAACTGTTTATAAAATGCACATCCACAAGCCCCATCCCAGACCTACTGAGTCAGAAATTCTGGGGAATTGCATTTTAAGCTCTCCAGATGACTCTGATGCATACTGAAGTTTGAGAACTTCTAGAGGAAGTAAGCCACAAGACAGAAGGAGCCTGGCCCTGAGTCGCTGCTTGGAGGAGGGCCATGTGAGAGAACCACTCAATCAGGAACACCCATATCAGACTATTGTGTGAGAAACCCACTTTCATTGTGTTAAGCCATTGACTCAGTGGGTACGCATTTATGTGGCTTATGAGAGAATATGGAAGACTGGAAGGTGGGGTCTAAGCAGTGGTGTGCAGGAGCTGGCTCACACCAGCTCATTTGTTAAATTTTCAGGAATTTTGCAAACAAGGTGACTTCTCATTGGCAACATTAAATTGGCCAAGGTTGGAATAGTTACACCATGGAAATTGTCAAATGCTACAAACCAGGACTTGTTTTCCCAGAGAGCTGGTTGTTAAACATTAACCAGCACACCACTGGAACTAAGCATCAGAGAGTAGAAAGGCGGGATGATGGTACAGTGGCCCTGCGCTGTAATGAACCATCAAAGGAAATGCCATCATGTGAGGCTCTCTAGGCCCAGCCCACACGCAGGCTTCTCTTGACAACACTGTGTCTTTGCCATGTCCTTGTATTTAGAGATTCTGGAAGCTGAGAGAGAAAGACTGTGGAAGCAGAGTGGGTGAATGGTCAGAACTATCATTCAGGTTAAGAACTGGTGGGGTTTCTCAACTGTGGCACTGTTAAGCTTTTGATCAGATGAATCTTTTTGGGGGACGCTATCCTGTACCTTGTACATTTTAGCAGGTTTAGCAGCCTCCCTGGGCTCTACCCACTAGATGTCATTAGCCACCCTTCTCCCTCCAGTTGTGACAAGGAAAAGTGTCTTCAGATACTATCAAATGTCCGTCCGCTGGAGGCAAAATCACCCCCAGTTGAGAACCACTAATTAAGAACTACCTAGAAGGCAAGAGACACCCCCATAGGGGTGGGCTGGGCCTCAGCCTACCATCTCAACCCCATGACAATTTAGGGAAGATGCTTTTGGATTCAACTGTAATCACCTTCTATCACATTCTATTAATCTCTTTTCCAATGTTCCCTATCTCTCTGATCACTCCACTCCGTTCTCTACCACACAGTTCCCAGAGCCTGTACCACATTAGCTCTTGGTTTGGGAGTGTCTGATGTTGACTGAAAAATATTTCAAGTGTGTTAGCTTCTCTCCTCGACACCACTGGCCTCCATCCCTCTTCAAGATAGTATGGTGCAGGGATTGAGAACACTGGTTCTAATGGCAGCTGGTCTGCCTGGATCTTGCTCTGCCACACTTTAGCTCTGACTTTAGGCAAGTCACTTAACCTCTCTGAGCCTCCTCCATTTCCTTGTTAATCAAACGGGTGAAAATACTATTTCCTACTTCATAGAGTTCTGAGAATAAAGTGTGATAATACTCAACAAACACTGGCTACTGTTTTTCACTAAACGGATTTTAGAGTGCACCCAGAATGGTGGACCCTGTGCCACATGCTGGGGGAATGGACTTGAGCAAAACAAACACATATGCCCACTCCCTGTTACAGTCTGGTGGGGAAGACAGTGCAATGAGCAGGTCTTAAGAGGATGTGTGGTAAGTGCCAGAAGAGGAATATCCCCTGGTACCACTGAAAACCACAGGTGGAGCCTAACCAAGCCTCAGGGGTTGGGAGGAGGCTCCTGGGGAAAAGCCTCAGGGGTTGGGAGGAGGCCCTGCTGGTTGCCTGCCAAATGTACATGCCCTCCCCTTGGTCTTTACCCATCCCATGCTCCACTGGGGTACCCCAATTTTTCTGGATCTTTTTTTCTTTACACTTTTTTCCATTTATTTACTTATAAAAATATGGAATGCTTCATGAATTTGCACAGCATCCTTGCACAGGGGTCATGGTCATCTCTGTGTGGTTCCAATTTTAGCATACATGCTTCCAAAGCCAGCACTCTTCACTTTTTTCACCACACTCAGCTCTCCTTCCTTTCTTCTCCTAAAAGGTAACCAACCATTTTAATGTTTATCTTCTTATTTCAATGTGTTCTTGCAACATGGGTATTGTTTTGTGTGTGTGTATGTACTTTTAAACTTTTATCATGACAATTCTCTAAGGTACACAAAAGTAGAGAAGATAATATCACAAACTTCCATGTAGCCATCACGCAGTTTGAACAATTTTACCAACATTTTGCCAATTGTGTTTTATCTAGTCTCTCGTCTCCATCCCTACTTTTCTTTCAGAAGTATTTTAAGACAATCCCAGACACGGTTTCACCCATTATACATCTCAGTATGCATGTTCAACAGAAAATGACCTTTCCAAAAAACTCATAACCACCAAATAGATTCTTTTTTTTCTTTTTCTTTTTTGCTATGAGTACTCCTGATCCTTCCTATGATACTCCAGTTGCTAACTGCTGCACGGTGCTTTTTGTGTGCACGCCCCACATGTGACCTATTCTTTTTCACAATAATTGACACTCAATTGGTGGGCAACTCCCTTCCACCACTAATAAGACTGCAGGAGCATCCTCACACAGGTCTTCTCCTGGCCTTTGTGAGAATTTCTCCTGGGACAGAACTGTGGGTCACATGATATATTCATTTACATAATTTCACCAAGAAGACCAGACTGCCCTCCAGAATGGCTGCACCAGTCCACAGTCTCACCAGCAGTGTGAGGTTCCCATGTCTGCACACCCTGCCAATCACTGGAATTATCCAGCTGGCTTTTTTTCTTTTTTTAAAATTTTCTCAGACCTCGCAGGTTTCTATTAATAATTGTTTTCAGTCTAACTATGTAAAGCCTCATTTAAATTCATATTTTTGATGATTAACAATGATTTTGAGCATTTTATCATATTTTGTAAGATTTTAGGGTTAATTCTTCCATAAATTGCATGTTCATATCTTTTACTCATTTTTCTACGGGGTTGCTGTCTTTTTCCTGATTTGTAGGAATTCCTTGTGTATTCTAGGTATTAGTCAGTTTTAGACACTGCAAGCATCTTTTCCCATTCTGTCATTTGGTCCTACTTTTTGATCACTTTTGTATCCACCTTTCTCTCCCACCTTCAGCTCCAGGGGGATCTCCTGCTCAGTCTCATCTACTCATAAGACTCCTATACCCCCTTGCCAGTGATGGATTTAGGAATACAGTTGTGACCAATTCTCTACAACATAGTGAATTCAGCCAGAGGGCTTCCAGGAAAAATTTCTTCACTCCTCAGAGACACAAGAAGATCTAGTCTCTGTCTCTCCTCCCGCTGAGTATTCTCTGGATATGACATGGAGCTTCTGTAACCATCTTACTACCAGTTTGAGGACAAAACCCACCATGAAGGCATGGTACTGTTGGTGGCAGAGTTAAGCCACTGTATTAACCACCTTGGGGCCTGCACCGCCTCTAGTCTTCCCTTTAAGTGAGATAATAAATGTCCTCCTCATCTTAGATTGAGCCAGGATTTCTGACACTTGCAGTGAGAAGGATATGGACAGATGCAGCCTCTAAGCCAGGGGTTTTTGAATCTTTTTTTTTTTTTTTAATCGCAATCACCACTAAGAATTTGGCTTTTTATATCATGATCCCACATCCACATAACAAACAGCACTTAACTTCATGGTGTCTAATGTGCTCAGATAGCCTCTTTTCTATTTCCTTTAATCTTTTTGTCTTTGTTTTTTTGGAGGGTGTGGGGGATGGTAATGCTCGATGTAACCTACTAAATTAATTACACAAGCTACTAATGGGTCATGACCCACAGTTTGAAAAACATTGCTCTAGGTCTCAGGCCTCTGAACTGAGGCCTGTAAGAATAATGGGCTTTAGTCAAGTAAGATCTGCAGTGGGGAGCGAGGATGGTGGGGAGGGTGTTTTCTAGGAAAGAATACTGTACAGAGGCCCTCAGCAGGATGAGGCCAATCAGATACCTCCCTCCCCCAAGTGTGACCACAGAGTGAGCCCTTGATAAACCTTTGTTGATTGGTTGTGTTCCCTCCCACAGCTCTCCTCCCAGGGTGCCTTTCTGCAACCTTATTCTATGAATAGATGAGAGCTCTTATCTCCCCTCTGCCTGACCCTCAGGACACAGAAGGGTGGGGCGGGGGGAGGGCCCTGAAGTCAGCTAATTAGAGATGGCTGGGAGGATTACTAGGGCCTTGCTCTGGCAGCTGTGCCCACCTCTAAATTCAATATCCAGAACCTGCAGAGAAAGGGCTCACCTTGATAAGCTCCGGAGACAAAGCAGGAGACAGATAGGGTTTGTTCTCAACAGAGCACTCACCCTCTGAATACAGTTTTTGTTTAAGCCCCAAGGCTGGGAACATTCCACAGCCTGGCAAACTCCCTGTCTCCTCAAGGTCAGTCCTTCCTCAGCATTCCTCTTTGGAAACGTCTCCCACGGCTGGCCCTGCTCCTGCCCCCTGGCTTTGGGGGCAGTTATATAACTCTTAGGAAGACCTAGAAATGCAAGCATATGGTGTCCTCAATTCCCAGCACAGACTTGCTGCTTCACATTTTTAGCTGGTGCTGAGAGACTGGCTTTCACACAGAGACACACACACATACACATCCCTGACTCATAACTACATTTCTGCTGCAGTATTGCAGATTTCTAAAAAATTAAATCCTACATCTGGATCCACATAAGGGTGAAAGCATAGGACATTTTGTCCCAGTAAGTGTGGGGATGGAAAGGCCTCTGAGGCAGGACACAAAGGCCATATCAGGGCCACTGCAGGGCCAGAGGTCCTAGCACCCCTGGCTTTGGCTCTGAGGGTTTGGTTGCTTGTAGCTGAATTCCCTAACCAAAGCCTGTCATGTGTGGTGCCAAGCTCACAAATTCAGCATGCATCTATTATGTGTTTGCAATGACTAGAAGGTTACAGAAGGCAGCCTGGATTGTGGGGATCGGGGATACTTAGAAAATACGTTCTGCAAAATGTTTTATTAGAGGTTCTGAAAATTAAGATACAGAAAGCATTTTACTTAATGAAGAAAATAGGGTAAATATGTTCAAAGGAGTATAGTTGTTAAAAGCAAACTGTTTAGAGTCAAGATCAACCCAGATTCACTTTCTGGTTCTCTGCAGCTTACTAGCTGTGACCTTCAACAAGTCTCTCTTAACCTGAGTCTTAGCTTTCCAATATGTAAAATGGACACAGCATTGTGAGGGTGGTTGTGAGGATTAAATGAGATCAGAGAATTTAGCACCGTGACTGTAAAGAGAAACGGCTCTACAAATGTAGCTGGTACTACAATTCACTTTTTTTTTTTTGAGACAGGACCTGACTCTGTCACCCAGGCTGGAGTGCACTGGCATGATTACAGCTCACTGCAGCCTCGATATGCCAGGCTCAAGCCATCCTCCCACCTCAGCCTCCAGAGTAACTGGGACTACAGGCATGCGCCACCACATCCTGCTAATTTTTATATTTTTTTTTTGTAGAGATGGGGTTTTTGCATGTTGCCAGGCTGATTTCAAACTTCTGAGCTCAAGCCATGTGCCTGCCTTGGCCTCCTAAAGTGTTGGGATTATAGGCAAATGAGCCACCACGCCAGCCCACAATTCACTTTAAACACAAGTGAAACACATTTCATTAGACAGTGGAATAGACTTATGTCAATTTTCTTTTCTCTCTTATTTTACACAGTCTGATTTCCTGAAGACAGGAGGTGGGAGTAAGCTAATCAGGCCCTGAGTTAGCTGTTTCCAAGAAGCTTAGAGTGTCCCACTTACCTACGGGTTGCAGGGCCCGCATTGCCAGTAGGGCTGGCTTTTAGGGATGCTGCTGTTGGTGTGTGCTGTACTTGTTTTCTAGGATTGGGACAAGCATCCTTGAGCTCCTGACTTTAGAGACCAGGTTTGGGAACTGATGGGTGCAGCAAATGCAAACAGACAGCAAACAGGCCAAAGAGGAGATTCATTCACTGAAGAGGGCCCTGGTACAGTACTGTCGAGGTTTTGCGGTGGCCTGGACACGGCTGGCTCCTTCGACTTACACAATATATCTTCTCTCTCTCTTACCTGCACTTACAAGAATCGGTGCTAAGGGTATGTGCCTACCACAGTGCAGCTTGTAGATTAATGAAGAAAGAATTGCTGCCACTTCCCAAATATTAAACGCCAGGTTCTGCCTACGCATATTCTCTCAACCTTCACAACACACCTACTAACTCCAGCTTACAAATGAGGAGACGAACCGGCAGGCTGTTCCAGGCGTCTGGTTGTAAGAGCAGTGGCAGTAGAGAAAATGATTTATTTTAGCACCAGCCACTGTGCTAATCCCTTTAGATATCATCTCATTTAATCCTTTTAACAACCCTGAAGCACCATCCTTATTCTAAAGGGACTTCGGACCTCTCTGCCGTCCACACTGTCCCCTGCTCGGTGCAGGAGTGTAGACTGGGGCTGTTCCGTCTGGTGGTCTCCCCGACAAGGGTTCACCTGGAAACTGGCCTTTGGGCTGGACTGTGACTCTGTACTTAGGCTGGCAGCCCATATTAGGACTGGGCACCATGATAAGCACTTTCTTACCGCAAATGCACGATTTCACTCGGCCCTCACACACCCCACGAGGTGGGCACTGTCACAGTGCCATCTCACAGGCAAGGAGGCCAGGCCCAGGCCCTGAGGATGCGCCGCTCAGGTGGGAGCTTCCGGGGAGCTCGCGCGGCAGCCCGGGGGAGCGCGGATTCGTCTCTGCGCTACGGCGGCTGCAGAGGATCAACCCGCGGAGGCGGCGCTTCGCGGCGGGTCCTCGGCCTGAGGCTGTGTGACGCCTCCAAACCCGGCGCGGCCTCCGTCTGCAAGGAGAGCAGAGGGTCCCCGCCGGGAGCGCGCCCGGCTGCGGCCCCAGGCGGCCCTGCCCGCAGCCGCCACCTGAGCTTGGGCGCGGCTCCTATCTCCCACCCGCGCGTCTGCCCGTGAAGGGCTCCGTGCTTAAACATCATTCGTTACAGAAGTATTGCGGCCATCACACGGCATTTTAAAAACACGAATGATGATAAATAACTTTAACACTGCTTCCAATTCTGCCTCCAAGCACAGCATCATTACCATTTGCATGCGTTTCACTTCATTCGATTTCCATGTGTATGGATTTGTTTCTACATAGCTGTGGTAAAACGCACATACTAAACTGAATCCAGGGTTGTTTTCCACTTTGTAACATGAACATTTTCACCGTGTTAGTACAAACGCTTCCTACCTATAATTTTTAATGGCAGGACTTTAAAAAATTGGGTTGATACGCTGTCACTTCTCTGAGCATCTCGCAAATGTTCAATATTCAAGTGGCTTCCAAAGCTTCACCATTATAAATTATTCATTCTTTTTTTGTTTTTTGTTTGTTTGTTTTTTGAGACGGTGTCTCGCTCTTGTCGCCCAGGCTGGAGTGCAATGGCGCGATCTCAGCTCACTGCAACCTCCGCCTTCCAGGTTCAAGAGATTCTCCTGCCTCAGCCTCCTGAGTAGCTGGGAACACAGGCATCTGCCACCACGCCCACCTAATTTGTGTACTTTCAGTAGAGACGGGGTTTCATCATGTTGGCCAGGCTGGTCTCGAACTTCTGACCTCAGGTGCTTCTCCCTCGACCCGGCCTCGGCCTCCCAAAGTGCTGGGATTACAGCACTTTGCTGCCCAGCCAATTCTTGTGTATAAAGTCCTTTCAGTATTGAGATCAGTTTCCTTAGGTTATATTCACAGGAGTGAAACTGCTAGGTCAGAATGTGAGCATTTAAAAGCTTTCGGTATTATTGCCAAATGGCTTTTCACAGATGACTCAGGGAGGTTTTGGTACTTGGAACACTGCTACTTATATCCCATTCCCCCCGCCCCCAGGAAAACATCTAAAATGCACTTTTCTTTTCTTTTCTTTTGTGAGACGGTATCTCGCTCTGTCGCCCAGGCTGGAGTGCAGTGGCGCGATCTCCGCTCACTGCAAGCTCCGCCTCCCAGGTTCACGCCATTCTCCTGCCTCAGCCTCCTGAGTAGCTGGGACTACAGGCGCCCGCCACCACGCCCGGCTAATTTTTGTGTTTTTAGTAGAGACGGGGTTTCACCGTGTTAGCCAGGATGGTCTGGATCTCCTGACCTTGTGATCCGCCCGCCTCGGCCTCCCAAAGTGCTGGGATTACAGGCGTGAGCCACTGCGCCCGGCTAAAATGCAGTTTCATTAAGAGAGAGTGACCCTTTCTGAGAGTGTCTGCATTTAATTGGGATCAGAGCTTGAAGTTGAAAATTTTGTGCCCTGGGACTTCAGACATCAGAAAACAGGGTAGGAAGATTCTCACGGGTTAGGATTTTTCTGGTGACCCTGAGTGGGGGAGCCACTTATTCTGCCTTCACTTAAGGCTAAACTAGACTCCCAGCCCTGCATAGAGTTCTGAGGGACACCAGGGTCACAAGGCTAGTGAGACAGAGTTCATTTGGAAGAAGTGAAATAATTTAGGAATTCACAGAATATTGATGATGATATCCTTCCTCCTCCAGATGACAAGGTAATAAAGAATAATGAGATGTGATCATGGGAAATAGCCACCATGAGCAGCAGCCACCAAGGCACATAAATACTGTGGAATTGACTCTGCTGTCAGCTTGTGGGTTTCTGGAGTGACAGATTAAACCAAACTCAGTCCAGCTTCTTGTTTACTCTGTGTAAATCTACTCACTGTCCAGAATCTTCAGGCCAGTGTTGCCACCACTTGTTCTGTCTGTGATTCCCAGTGATGAGTAGGAGGTGACCAGCAGGCAGACTGTCTCCCTATGGGTAGGGAGCCTCAGAGTTCTGCAGGGACTGGGGTATAGGTAGAAGATAAAAAAAAATATCCTTTCTGAATCAACTCTTTGCCTGTCTGGGCAAACCCCTACGTTTCCTATCCACACTTTCTCTGCTCTAGGACCTAAGCCTTGGAGAGTTGCCCCCAGTTCATTGACAAGCTCCCTATACTAGAGTACTTTTGTAGTGGGCATTGGGGTGCACCACCCAGATTTCTCTTTAGAACCGGTGAACTTATTCCCTCAAGCTGCTGGGGATTTGCTGGCAGACAGACCTCTCCAGGAAGTGCCTTAGCTGAAGAGAGATCCTCACTCAAGGTCACACCCCACCCCCCTTCCTGGAGCAGCCCACATCCAATGAGGTATACTTGTCTGGCACCCTCACCCCACCTTCAAAGTTCCCTATGGGGTCAGCAGAGACCTTTGTTGAGACTGCTTTGCAGCCTAACTTCTCTCTCTGCACAAATTGTTTCTCATTTTCCTTCTATTCCAAAGGTGTTAATCCCAAGAGTATTCCTAATAAATGTCCCTCATGGAAGTTTCCATCTCTGGGTCAGCTTCTGGGAAGCTCAACCTGTGACACCAATCCCACATGAAATATTTATGTGCTACTCCATGAGTCCGTTGTTTAATAAACATTATCTAGCAATAACATGGGGATAAGGTCACAACTCAAAATAGACTAGCTTATAGCTTTGCAGCTTGTTTTGTGTCACTTTTTTTTTCTGATTCTCACGAGCTCTGTCACACTACAACTCCTATTTCTAGGTGTGGAAGACAGAATAATGGCCCCAAAGACGACTTACATGGCATAGGGAAATCAGGATTGCAGATGGAATTAAGGTTGATAATCAAGTGATCTTAAAATAGGAAGATTATACTGAATTTAACAGGCTCGAGGTAATCACAAGGATCCTTAGACGTGGAAGAGGGAGGCAGAAGAGAGTGAGATGTGACTATGGAAGAGAATCAGGGAGATGTGAAAAGTACTCACTCGCCATTGCTGGAGGAGACGGAAGAAGGGGGTCACAAACCAAGGAATAAATGTGGCCTCCAGAAAGTGTGAAAGGCAAGAAAATGGATTCTTCCCTAGAGCCTCCAGAAAAAAGTGCAGCCCTGCCAACACCTTTATTCTAGCCCATGTCAGATTTCTAGCCTAAAAAACTGTAAAATAATACATTTATGTTGTTTTAAGCCATTTAGTTTGTAGTGATTTGTTACAGCAGCAATAGGAGACCAAGACACTGGGCAAATCTGCTTCCTTCCCAAGGGCTCACTTATAGGCGAGGCCGCAGCAGAAACAGTGAGGAGGAAGCAGTTGGAACAGAACAACCTCTCACATGAATAACCCTTGGCCCTCCTGTCTTGATGCTACCATGAAAGAAGAAAGCATCTAATATTTCTCCATAATCTACCTCTTTAAAGTGAAATAATAAATCTGAGAATTTTAGCAGTGGACAAAAGGATAAAGTTCATCTGTATCAATGGCTTTCAAGCTTTCATTTAGCAGAGGAACATTTTTTAAAAATAGAGAATCACAGACAAACAATATCCAATACATAAAAGTGGAGCTATCCTGATTGAAGCCCAAGGCCCATGGTCTTTCGCCTCCCCTGAGGAACTGAGGACGAAGGGCAAAAACCATCCACCTAGGACACTTGGACCCTGGACTGGAGAACAGTAAAACAAAAGTTAGAACTCAAGTCTCTACCTCAGCCTAGTGCCTAGGCAAAAAGATTGACTATAGGCTGTTCACAGAACACTTGTAGGACAGCCTTCTGTGGTCAATGAGATTTATGCAGCATCACGGGTTATCTGTGAATTTCCTATAGACAGATCTACACCTCTTCTTACATGTTTCTTGTGTATGTTTCACTTTGTTATACACTGGATCTTCACACCTAGAGCCAGTCCCACTAGAGATGTGAAATAAACAGCTTACTACCTGATGTGACTGTGTGACAACACAGTCATCATCTGACTCCAAACCCCTCCCCCAGCAGTCCGCCAAGATGCCTGACACTCTACCATTGGAGTCTCTAAGGAATTGCCTACAAAACCTCCCTTCAAAATTTAAATACATTTCATTGATTGCAAGGATCACACTGTATCATTTCTAAACATCTTTAAAATCAGGGCCTAACAAATCTCTAGATTCTTGCAGTTATATTTTTTTAATGGTACATAAATAAATGTAGCATCTTGCAATCAATGTCGTTTTAGATTTGAAGAAATATGGTATGTGACTTGGGTGGATGAGAAATAAATTAACCTATTAGCACCTTTGAAGGCTGAAGCAGATCAGAGTCCTCAAAAAATGGAGATAGGAGTGTGTGTGCATGTGTGAGTGTGCATGTGTGCAAGGTAGAGTCTCCACACTAGCAGGGATCTCAGCAGACAAGAACAAGCATGACAGGGAAGGGAGGGAGACATGGGAAAGCTTTCTTGGGCTGTGTGGAGCTTATATTCTGACATAGAAATTGAATAAATTAAGATCCTCATTTGGAGACATGGCAAAGGTTTTTTGGATTGTGTAAAGTTTATATTCTGACATAAGAAATTGAATAAATTAAGATCCTCATTTGTTCTTGGCAGCAAATGAGATTCCAAAATGGTTGCTAGAGTTATGTTACAATGACATTCCTTATTTCAGAGTCTATAATCAAGCAAATCAAGTTAATCAAGTAAATATAAAATATACAGTTTTAAATGTAACTCATTCATTCTACCAAATGGACATACTCATCATTTCTCTGTACTGGCTAAAGATCAGATGGTAGCTAACATGAGCCTTCACGAGTAACAGTTGGTCAACTAGACTTTTGTTTGTCCTTCCAGTCCATTTGGCTAAATGAACTATTAATTCATTTCACCAGCATCTTCTGCCTTAATCAAAGGTCAGCAGCCCAAAGGTATTTGCCAATCCTAGGATGACATTTAAGATCTAAAAAATAAAATATACTTTTGAAATACAGACATGCATTCATTAACTAATAATTATGATGAAGACAAGAGTTTATTATTTAAACAATTTTTTGTTTGAGAACAGAAGGAGAAACCAAAATTGCAATCCAGGGACTTGTTATTTCGCCTTCCCTGCTGCAAAAATTAGCTATCACTTGGTGTCCAGCCAAGGCCATGAAGTCCCACTTTGCTTGTCTTTCATTATAAATTTGGAGATGTGCTCCTCTGGAAAACAAATTGGCACTAACATATAATAAAATTCTCTGCAAAAGGACAACAGACCTTTACAAATCACACAGAGGAAAAACAACAGTTTTCTGCTAAAAAAATTCATCATGTCACTGCCTGCAATTCACCAATATGGGTGCAAATGGTTGGAATATTTTTATGTTTGGCAGAAAAGATAAAGGTCTAAAGAAGAAACATCACTGGTGGCTTAACTGAACAGAACATAATGAACTGAAAATCTCTCAATTTTAGCAGCTCCCTCTTCAGCCCTTAAAGCACTCCCGGTAGTGGTGCAAACCCTGTACTTAGGTTATCTTGCAGAAGCTACTGGCATTTAGCAATGTGCTAGCTGATCTGAGGGAAGGTACAGGGAGATATAGAGATGTAGAAGTTGACCACTGAATGCAGCCCTAAGTGAGCAAATGGACTGAGAGAGCTAAAAATCTTGCAAACAGGTACCATTTGTAAAATCAGTTCCCCTTGTTTCAAACTCATTAATGGTGTATTCCTGTATGCTGAGTTTCTGCAGAACATAGCCCATCTGGTTAGAAAAATGCCTACACCATAATTCAGCAGACATTTTCTGAAAATATACCACGTGCACGGCATTGAATGGGGCACCATGGAGGATACATATTGATCTTGTAGAGCATACCTGCCCTCAGGGAGCCCACCGTCCATGGGAGGGACAGAAATATCCACAATAGGAAGATGAGCAGAGCAACAGTGTTGTCTCCCAGTCACAAAGGATAACGGGTGTGATGGGAGTCACAGAAGAGGGAGAGATGCATCCTGATGCTGGATAGTGGGAGGAATGGAGATGGTGTTCGGTCCACATCTTAACAGAAGAGTAGAATTTTAACAGGGAATGATGAAGAAAGTTCATTTAGGGCAGAAGACACTGTATGGACAGAAGAGATGGCAGGAAAATGCAGGGGTGTTTAGAGCAAGGGTGAGTTACTTGGGGTGATAGTGGTGGATAAAAAAGAGGCTGGATTGTGCTGGTTTGCCCAAATGTTGTCTGGCAGGACTGAGGAAACCAGGAGGCTGTGGATCAGGAGGGTATCCTATCAGGTCACACCATATGTCTTTGCCACCAATCCACCCTTCACGGGCTCAGAAGAGGGAGGAGTAAATGCCTATGATAGCCTGATTTTCTAGCAGTTACAGGAATCACTGCCCTGCACATGGTCTGACCTCATGCCTTAGCCTTCATCTACAGAAACCAAGGCTTTATTGTAGTCTAGCAGCCACTGCAACAAGCCCACTTGGAATCAAGACACCCCCAGGGATACCAGCCAAAGGGAGCAATGAGGGCAGAGCCCAGCCAACTGAGTGATGCTCATCCACCCCTCAACCTGGAGTTGAATTCACAGAGGCAAGCCCCACACTACAGTTAGAACATTTTCAACACCCCAAAAAGAAATCCTATTCCTCTTAGCCCCTCGGTTATATCTACCACCTCCTCAAACCTAGGCAACCACTAATCTACTTTCTGTCTATAAAAATCTATAGAGATTTGTCTATTCTTAGCATCCCATGTAAGTGGGATCATGCAATAACACCTTTTGCATCTGCTTTGTTTCACTTAACAGAATGCTTTCAAGGTTTATCCATGCTGCAGCATCTATCAGTATTTTATTCCTTTTTTATGGCCAAATAATATTTCACTATGGATACATCACATTTTATTAATCCATTCATCAGTTGATGGATATTTGGCTTGTTTTGCTTTTTGGCCATTATGAATAATTCTGCTATGACCAGTTGTGTACAAGTTTTGTGTGGACATATATTTTTAATTATCTTGGGTGCATATATATGAAAGTGGAATTGCTGGGTCTTTTCTTCTCCATTCCCATTTCTTCTAGCACTTAACATGCATATCTATTAAATGAATAAATATGTGTTGAATGAATGAATAAAAGACATCTCATCTTCTTAGAAGATGTTTTGGCAGTTAACTACAAAACACACCAGCATTAACAACTACAATTGGCAGTTAAGCCTTGTCACACTTCGCTTTGTGGCTTATTTAGGTTGAGGTAAGCCAGGGACTCCTCTCACCTGCCTGATCCTTCTTGTGAAGCTGAGGAAGCTGGGGTGGGTGAGCAGAGTGAGCGTGGACCTCCCCAAATCACCCAGGAAGACAGAGGCTTGTCCCAACTCTGGCAGGTTCTCAGAGCAGCGAAGGCCCCAGAATCTGGCTGACTCACTCCAGAAGATGGAGCTGCCAGGAGCCCAGTCAGCCGCGACGGGGCTTCACAAGGATGGCACCTCCATGCTGGGCTGTGGGATGAGGACAAGAAGGCACAGGGGCTGCATTCCCACCGACCCACCAATCTAAAGATGCTCAGGGCCTGGTGTGTGTGTATGTGGGGAGGTAGGGGTGGTGGCCTGGGGCACATGCACCTGTATACACTTAGTATTCCTATGAATATGCTGCTACCCACAACCCAAGGCATATTATCAGTAATAAAGGGCCACATGGAGACTTGGAATTCTTATTCAGACAGCAGATGCCACGGTGAGGCCTCAGCCCATACCTTGTGCACCCTCCACACTCCTGCCCGGCCGGCACCGGGCTGCTCGGCAGGACAGCACAAGCACCGGGCAAACTGCTTTGGCAGCTGTAACCCAGATTTATTCAGGGCAATGTGCGGCTAGGCAGGTTCCCTCCCAGCTGGTGCTGGGTAGAGCCATGCCCTTCCACGGGCATCCCTATGGCATGCCAGGCTGGGTCAGGCTCCTCACAGATGGTCTGGCAACACGTGCTCTGACCCTTCTGGCAACACGTGCTCTGACCCAGCACACAGCTTCTGGGATTCATTGGTCCAAGCAGAGCTACAACAAGCGACTTGGATTTCTAGGGAAGGAGCAGAAGGAAACCCCTCCTGCCACCGAGGCAGGGCTCTACAGCCCCCTTTCCTCCCCCTATTGACTTTCCATCTGCCCTTCGAGGCCCAGCTGCCCACACACAGCTCCTGCCTCTTGTCATTGTGGGGCCCACATGGACACCCCCTCCTTCCTGTGCTCTCTCATAGTTTGATGGGCTATTTTCTCTCCAGCAAGACTAAAATCCTTAAGGCAAATAATAGTTCTTCTTCCATAACAGCTTTTTTGAGACCTTCAGAACAGAGCCCCCAGTTCAGAAATCAGCAAAAACATTTTCTCAGCCTCATCAAGCCACTTTCATGTCTGACAGTCATACCCATTGACCTGGCCCTTACTCAGTGCCTCGATGGTTCATTTAGCATGTAGCCAATATTTCATGCCTAAATAATATTTCAGTCATTTTTTAAAATGTCAAAAGGAGCACATGTTCAACATAGAAAATACAAAAGCATTAAAAAAAAACACTACCCATCACCCCACATGCAGAAGCACCTCCTATAAAATGTTGGTGTGTATGCTCCTGTTATTTTTCTATTTGTGTTTATTTATTACTTTTTTCAAAATTGTGATTCAAATGTGTGTGCTGTTTTACAACAAACATTATGAATATATCATACTTCTCTTTTATTGGATTTTTTGCAATTTTAATGGCTATGTAATATTCTATCACATGGATGTCATGTGTTTTATTTAATCAGTGTTTAATTGTTCCTTATATTGATTGTTTTCCATTTCAAAATTTATAAATAATGCCATGATGAATAATCTTATACAGAAATAATTTTGCACACTTCTGAATATTCTTTTAGGATATTATGGGATCAAAAATTATAAACTTCTTTAAATTTTTTTTTAATTTCCTTTAAAATAGAGACAGGGTCTCTTTATGTTACCCAGGCTGGTCTCAATCTCCTGGCCTCAAGCAATCCTCCCACCTCAGCCTCCCAAACTTCTAGGACTATAGTCGTGAGCCACTGTACCTGGCCAAATATTTTTAAAGCTTCTTAAACTCATTGCCTAATTGCCCCTCAGATGAGTTATAGTGATCTACGCTCTTACTGAATTTGCCTACAACAATTTGTAATAAGCATCTTCTGATTGGAATCCTCAAAATTAAGAGAGGACAAGGGCTGAGCAGGCCCAGTGGTATCAAAAGGTGGAGTAAGAAAAAGTAATACCCAGGCACAATGCTATGCGAATGGAGAGCCATGTGTTCATAAAAATACCTATATTTGTCAAGAAAATGTTACACCGTCCCACACACTCCCTACCCCCAGTGTCCTCTGCTGTAAGAGGCAGGCAAATATATAACACATTTTAGAAAGTGTTCCTTCCAAAGCCAGCACAAAAGCAAGCGTCCTTTCAGTGGCAGAGCGAGGAGGAATCTTGGTGTCAGGAATCCTGAGTCTCAAGGCCCAGCTGGTCTGCCATTCCCACAGAAACATACCCATCGGGTGCCTTCAGCCTGACCCTCAGTTTCCCCATCCAAAAGTTACAAAGATTATGAGAAGCTACACAGTGGGATTATGTGAGCATCAAACATGATCAAGTATGCCAAAATACTTTGTCAACAGTCAAACGCTGACCTTATTGCTGAGACTGGATGCTTGAAGGGATAAGCACTGTTCACTTGAGAGAAAGATGTTCTTCCCTGGAGACACTGGAAGGACAGAGAGCTGCTGCAGTATCCCCACAGCACCTAAGAATACAGGAGCTGCTATCAGCGACTCTTTTCCACATTGCAGAGGCTGAATAAGAACTAGTTTCTGTAAGTCACAGGAGGAGAAAACAAAGACCTTTGCCTGTTTAAATTCCGGCCCACAAGGTTCTGCTCTACACATGGCCAATTCAAGGCTTTTATTGGTCCTTCATGTCATGGGGATTTAACTGCTCTACATTTGCAGGAAGCTTAATTGGCTCCGTTGCTAGAGGATCGGCTCCTACCATTTTCCTTTACATTCGTGGCAGGCCTCAGAGGAAAAGCTGGAAATAATAATGTTCCAAGGTGAAATGAGGTGATGTGCTGGAAATCGCTTGGAAGTGTATAAAATACTAGGCAAAGGTAAGGTCTAATTGTCACCCCTGCTGGTGGAAGCACTAGCTATGCAGGAGAGCCTGTGTAGCACAGTCAGGTGAATTCCAGTGTCAGATCCAAGTCGTATTGAGTCCTCTGTCCCCTACAAAGTGCACGACATTGGGCACATTATTTTACCCACAAACCCTTGTTTCCTCCTCTTTCCAGCACCTTCAGCTCCCTGAACTTGTCTTTGTTCATGTGTTTGCTGACTGCCTTCTTCCACAGAAGCAAGCTGCAGGAGGCAGGGAGACTTTCAGCCTTGTTGACTGGAAGATCCTAAGACAAGGAAGAGCACCTGCCTCCAAAATTAGTTGTCAAACAAATGAGTGACTCTGGCACTCCCTTAGGACACTGTCTCCAGGAATTCTGTTTTGTCCCTCCAACCACTTCAAGGACTCAGCTTGATGTCTGGAATAAGGGTGACAAGTTAGGGTTGTCGGTGGGTGACAAGAGGATGGGCAAGGAGGGGATGCCACTGGAAAAATAATTAACTTGCATGAACTCAACAGCAACTTCCTTTAGGAAACTTGACCCACTCCTTTTTTCAAAAAATATAGTCACTAAAGGGATTGAGATTTTAGCATGGAATCTCTGTGGGCAATAAGCATTCCTAAAAGGGAGTGTTAATTTTAGATTGAAAAACACTCCTTGCTTTTGAAGAACATATACTCAATAAACATAATGTTTCCACTCAAAAAAAAAAAAGATGAATAGACTGACTCCAAACCAGAAAAGCTTAATTCTTCAAGTGTATATGGCCCCATACAGGCCAAAGCAGTCTTTCTGCCAAGACAGCACTTCCCACTTCATGCCTCTCTTCCTCTCTGCACCTCTGGAGAAAAGGCAGCCAGCTGCGGTGGGACAGGGTGCAAGGAAGCCAGCCCCTCCTAATAGAAATGATGGGGCTACAAGCGCTGAATCAGACCTGGGCTCTGCATCCGGGCCAGGACCTTACACTCACCAGCAGCTGTCAGGCGTAGGGACCTGCTCAGGACCAGTTCTGCTCTGCATCTACATTCCTAGCAACATATGTTGAGTGAACGATGGAGGAGAAGCCAGCTTGAATTAATGAGTGAGTGAATGAATGAATGGATGTGTGTTGAGGATGTGTGTGATGTGCCAAGTACTGTAGCAGGCACTGTCACCTACTTCTTCATCATCTGCACAGCAATTCTGTGAAGTGGATGGTCATGCCTATTCAAGGTCAGAGAACTCAGGCAGTTTGCCAAAGAACTAACCCAGTACTCAACCCATGGTTTGGACCTACCAGATAGCTGATAAAAGCTCAATTTTGGGCTTACTATGTGAGGAGTTCGTAAGTACTTTAATCTCTCTTTCTTTCCCTTCCTTCCTTCCTTCTTTCCTTCTTTCCTTCCTTCCTCTTTCTTTCTTTTTCTCTCTCTCTCTCTTTCTTTCTTTCTTTCTTTCTTTCTTTCCTTCCTTCCTTCCTTCTTTCTTTCCCCTTCCTTCCTTCCTTCCTTCTTCCTCTTTCTTTTGAGATGGAGTCTTGCTCTGTCACCCAGGCTGGAGTGCACTGGTGTGATCATGGCTCACGGCAGCCTCGACCTTCCAGGCTCAGGCAGTCCTTCCACCTCAGCCTCCCAAGTAGCTAGAACTATAGGCGTGGCGTACACCACCACTCCCAACTAATTTGTTTTTTTGTAGAGATGGGGGTCTCACCATGCTGCCCAGCCTGGTCTCAAACTCCTGGGCTCAAGCAATCCTCCCATCTCAGCCTCCCAAAGTGCTGGGATTACAGGCATGAGCCACTGCACACAGCCTAATTTTTTTTTTTAAAGGTGGTAGGAAAGGAAGAGTTTCAGCACTATTATCTGAACCTAGAGAGGGTCTCTTGGCACTGCACATGTGCTATGGGATCTACAGTGAAAAATTTGAGAGAGATAGTTACTATATTAAACAAAAGAGTTGGGATCCAGAAGATCTTGAAGGTTTGAAGGAGGAGCTGGAATTAAAGTAATGCCCTACCCCCAATTTTTTCAATTACAAAAATCAAACCAATTCACTTAAAGTCCTGTCAGAGTCATTAATCTAACTTTATACAGAGGGGGCAGGAGAGCTTGCAAGAATCAGTAGTGATTCTTGTCATTAATTGGCTATGTCACAGCACTTACCGTGTGGTAGTCTAATTATTAGAGGGAGGGGGCAGGGGCAGGAAAGGATTGGGTACAAGATCAAGATTAATGTAGCTGTAGGGCAGTCCTCAAGGCCAGTAGACCAAACTACAGCGCTTGGTAGGTGCCTGAGGAAATTACAGGAGTTACATGGTCATTGCAGGTTCTATCTCGTTGTTCCCATCTTATGAAGATGTAGTGAGGATTAGGTGAAATAATATATTAAGAACTTAATGATGCCTGGTATATAATAAATACTTAATAAATATTAGTCATTGCTGTTTTTTCCAAGTCTTCCATGTTATAAATTTCTATGATGTATATTTTTATTTACATGAAGTATTTTCCTCTTCAGGTTTATTTTCTTTAGCTAAATTTGCAAAAGTGAGATACCTGAATGAAAGGGTACAAGCACCCTTAGATCTCATGATAGTTCACACATATTATCAAATTACTTTCCTAAATCATTATAATGATATATGCCATGACCAGCCACAAGGGAACCATCACTAGCACTGGTTCTTTTTTTTTTTTTTTTCTTTTTTGAGATAGAGTCTTGCTCTGTCACCCAGGCTGGAGTGCAATGACTGCAACCCTTCACCTCCGGGTTCAGGCGATTCTCCTGCCTCAGCGCCCCGAGTAGCTGGGATTACAGGTGCATGCCACCACGCCCAGCAAATTTTTATATTTTTAGTAAAGATAGGGTTTCACCATGTTAGCCAGGCTGGTCTCGAACTCCTGGCCTCAGGTGATCCACCCAACTCAGCCTCCCAAAGTGCTAGGATTACAGGCATGAGCCATCATGCCTGGCCACACTGGATATTATTATTGATTTTTATTTATAATAATTGGATTGATTTTTAGGGTTGATCCTTCTACAAATACCTATCCAGAGAAGCAGTGGGCTGGGTTTAGCTGGATACAGGGTAGGGCCAACCAACCCAACTAGAATGGAACTGAAGGCAGGAAAGGGCCTCTCAGGTCAGGGAAGACTGATAAGAAAACTAGCAAGGATATGACCATTCTCAGGTGCTCACAGCAGGAAGGAGTGGAGCCATAAGATGCACACTGACCCCCCATCAGGAATGCTGCAGATAAACCCAGATAAGAATGAGAGACTTCTGAGGCCTGAATAGTTTGTTCAAGGAAGAAAGAAAGGACCAGTGGCAGGCAAGAAAAGCTCACAGAAGCCCAGCCCGTGTTGCCTGGCAGGAGAGGTGATAAAAGGAAGGGTCCCCAAATTACACCTTTCTGCAGAGGAATAAGAAGAAGAAACCTGTTGGGAAATCCAGGGACACGATACCTTATAAGGACTGCTGGTCACCAGAACTTGGTACTTTTCTGTTGTTTAAGCCACTCAGTTTGTGGAACTTTGGTAGGCGGCCCCAGCAGACAATGCAAAGGTCCTCCTGGATCTAGCCTGCCTTCATCCCTCTCCTCAGCTCTCAGTATCGCCCCTCATTCACTCTCCTAGCACAGCCGACCTCCTCCTAGTGTATGGAGACACTAGGCACACCTCCACTTTGGGCACTTTTCAGGGCTGTTCCCTCTGCCTGGAACTTCCTTCTCCCCAAACCTGCCTGACTCCCTCCTACACCTCCTTCAGATCTTTACATCAATGTCACCTTCTTAATAAGGCTTTTCTTGACCACTTTGTTAAACATTGGACCTTCCCCTACTCCCACCTTCTGGTTCCTCTTACCCTGCTCTGTTCTTTTTCCTGACAGCCCCAGCCCCTCTGACATACTATACTATTATACTCTCCTTGTTTATCATGTTTATTGTTTCTTGTCTGTCTCCCTGCATCGGAAGTTGCATGACATGATGCCAGGAATTTTTGTCTGTTTTGATCACTGATTCCTCTCAAGTGTCTTGCACAGTATTTGACACGTAAAAGGCACTCAACTGATGGAAAAATGAATGGTCTTGAGTGGCTGATGTGTGTGTGAGGTGTGTGTGTGTGTGTGTGTGTGTGTGATTTCAGTGCTTACTCTATGTCTACCCCATGCTAAGCACTGCTTGAATGCCCATGGAAACCTCTTAACAATCCTATGGGGCAATAATGATTATCTTCATCTTACATAAACAAGGAAACCAAGACTCACAGAGACTAAGAATCTTGCCTATGCTTCTTCTGTAAGTTGGCACATCAGAGTCCATATTCACACTCCAGGCTTTCCAATCCCAATGCCACACTGGTTTCTTGCTGGGCATTGGCAAGGGCTCTGTTCAGGAGAATGCCCCATGCCCTGTTTCCTAGGGATCAGGGTGGTAGCCCAGGGCAGCTGCAGCCCAAGGCAAGTGTTTCTAGAGTGGCCCTGAGCCACAGCTGGCTACCACCCAGCTGGTGATGGCTCAGGCTTCCAGGCTTGGCTCACTGATGATCAGCAGGGTCCAGATCACCCTGGATCTGCCACTCACACGTGTGTCTGGGAGAGTGAGAGAAAGGGAAGATAAGAGAGGGCAGTAAATGAGGGCAGGGAGCAGCAGGCTATTGAAATTCTACACTCACTAGGAGCCAAGTGGGCCGGGAGGCTGGTATTACTGGCTGTGCTCAGCGGGCACCCAGTGGGCAGAAATCCCATTGCCCAGTTCTCCTGGGGCGGGGGTTGAAGGGCAGACTGTAACTCTGTAGTTGTATTGTGATGGTGAAGGAGGAAACAAGAGCAGCTGATCCGGCCTGGATCAGGAGTGCCCACGTGCAAACAGACAGGCTTTTGTGTCCTGGGCCCAGACAACAGGCTGCATTCTTCCCCCACCTCAGTGACGTCCTTCATGAACATGTCCTCAGAGTGCGTTTTCAAAGGATTAATCAGCTAAGGATCAGATGACACGGCATTCCCTCTGTTACCCACTCTTTGCCGTAGCTGTGCCTTCACTTGTCTCTGAGCACAGAGTGGGGGACCAGCCCCAGCCCTGCCCTTGGGGTGCTTACAGTGGGCCCCAGGTAGCTGTAGGCCTCAGAGATCTCAGCTGTCAGAATCTCAGAACACAGGAGCTGAAAGGGCCCAAGAGCAAGTCTGTCCCCCGCTTTTTACTGGAGAGGTGATGGAGTAAGCGATAGGGCCATCACTGGGACCCAGGGCTCCTGCCCCTGACAGCAGTGTCATCTGGTAGGAGTGTTAAGCTGCCCCAGAGTCTTGCAGTTACATCAGCCCCCACCAAAGGACCTAGATCACCTCCTGGAGAAGCCTGAGGGAGATGGGTTCTTGATGAAGGTAGACTTAATTCTCACTAGGCTTGATTCTGACTGGTTTCCAAAGCAAATGGCTTTCCTTGCCCAAGCCAAATGCAGGAGACAGGAAACACCCAAGGATGTTTATTGCTGTACTGCTTAACCACACTGTGGGACCCCTGAATGATCAGTTACCTTGTGAAATGCTTCTTTCTCTAGATGGACAAAAATGTCCCTTGGATACTAAAACGGCCATCTTCCCTGGCTTTTTGAGATCATGCTCTCAGAAATTAGAAGACTTGGGTTCTGCTTCCAGGTACGGCAACTTCAGACTGCAAAATCATAGAAAAGAAGCTCTCCTAACCCCTAATAACCATTGATCTGTTCTCCATCTCCATAGTTTTATTTTTTTCAAGAATGTCCTATAAATGGAATAATTCAGTATGTAATCTTTTTTTACCTTCAACTTTTAATTTTAAATTAAATGTAGGTTATGCAGTGGTAAAGAATAATACAGAGATTCTATATGCACTTTACCCAATTTCCCTTGATGATATTGCAAAACTATAAGGTTGAGATATTGAATATTTCCAACAGCACAAGGATTCCTCATTGTCCTTTTATTCCCACACTCACTTCCTTTCCACCCCCACCGACTCCTTAATCCCTGGCAATCACTAATCTAGTCTGCATTTCTAAAGTTTTGTCATTTCAAGAATGCCATATTTAAGGAATCATACTGTATGTAACCTTTTGTGGTAGGATTTTTTCACTCAGCATAATTCTCTGGAAATGCATCTAGATTATTGTCTGTATTATCGGTCATTCCTTTTTCCTGCTGAGTATTATTCTACAGTGTGGATGTACCAGAGTTTGTTTAACCATTCACCCATTGAAGGATATCTGGGCTGTTTCCAGGTTTTGGCTACTATGAATAAAGCTATTGTAAACATTAGTCTACAGGATTTTGTATGAACATTTGTCTTCATTTCTCTGGGATAATTGCCCAGGAGTGTAATTGCTGGGTCATACGGTAGTTACATGTTTAGTTTTTAAAGAAACTGACAAATCATTTTCAGATTGGCTGTAACATTTTTTACTTTCCTGCCAGCAATATGTGAGTAGTCCAGTTTCTCTACATCATCATCAGCATTTAATGTTACCACGATTTGTTTTTAGCCATTCTGGTAGGTGTGTGGTGATAAAATTGTCATCTTAATTTTCTTTTCCCTAATGGCTGATGATGTTGAACAACTTTAGATGTGCTATTTACCATTTGTATATCTTCTTCAGTGAAATGTCTGTTTATGTCTTTTGCCCGTGATCTAATTGGATTATTTGCTTTTTTACTGTTGAGTTTTGAGAGTTCTTTATATATTCTAGATAGTAATCCTTTGCTGCATATGTGATTTGCAAATATTTTCCTCCATTCTGTAGCTTGTCTTTTCATCGTTTTAACAGGAGCTTTGATAGAACAAAAATTTTAAATTTTCATTAAGTCCAATTTATCATTTTTTCTTTCATGATTATGTTTTTGGTATTAAGTCTGAAAACTCTTTGCCTAGCTGTAGACCTCAAAGATTTTCTCCTAGTTTTGGGGTAAAAGTTTTATATTTTTGTGTTTTACATTTAAGTCCATGATCTATTTGAGTTAACTTTTGCTTAAGGGTGTGAGACTTAGGCCAATATTGGTTATTTAGTTGGTTGGTTGGTTGGTTGATTGATTGATTATAGGTGCCTATAGGTGTCCATTGGTGCCAGCATCATTTGTTAAAAGGCTTTCCTTGGTCTAATATTGATTGTGGTGATGGTAGTATGACTCTGAATATATTAAAAACCACTGGGTTTTACATTTTAAGTAGGTGAGTTGTATGGTGTGTGAACTATATCCCAGTAAAGCTGTGACCAAAAGAAATCAGTTTGGCATATTTGTGTGGGTCTATTTCTGGTTTCTGTATTCCGTTCAATCGGTCTATGTGTCTATTACTTTGCCAATACCACAAAGACTTGATCACTGTAGCAGTACAGTAAGTCTTAAAATGTGGCAGATGGTTTCCTTTCACTTTATTTATTTTTTCCAAAATATTTTAGCTAGTCTAGTTCCTTTGCCTTTTTACATAGATCTTAGAATGATTCTATCCATGTCTGCAAAAATCTTTTCAGGGTTTGGATAGGTACTGCCGATCCTCTGTATCAATTGGTTTCACATCTGTAGATTCAACCAACCAAGGATCAAAATATTTTTTTAAATAAAAAATAACAATGCAACAATAAAAAATACAAATAACAATACAACATATCAACTATTTGCACACATTTAATTGTATTAGGTATTATAAGTAATCTAAAGATGATTTAAAGTATATGGGAGGCTGTGCTTAGGTTTTATGCAAATACCATGGTTTTTATTGAGGGACTTGAGCATCCAAGGATTTTGGTATGGAGGAGGGTGTCCTGGAGCCAATTCCCTGAAAATATCGAGAGATGATTGTATCACAATAAGTGTATATTAATTTGGGAGAAATTGACATCTTTGTTAAATTTTCCAATTCATGTTGTGCAGGAGATGGGTTTTCTGAATATATATATAGGAAACATACACATATTAGAAATATATATAGGAAACATACACATATTAGAAATATATATATAGGAAACATACACATATTAGAAATACATATATAGGAAACATACACATATTAGAAATACATATATAGGAAACATACACATATTAGAAATACATATATAGGAAACATACACATATTAGAAATATATATATAGGAAACATACACATATTAGAAATACATATATAGGAAACATACACATATTAGAAATACATATATAGGAAACATACACATATTAGAAATACATATATAGGAAACATACACATATTAGAAATATATATATAGGAAACATACACATATTAGAAATATATATATAGGAAACATGCACATATTAGAAATATATATATAGGAAACATGCACATATTAGAAATATATATATAGGAAACATGCACATATTAGAAATATATATATAGGAAACATGCACATATTAGAAATATATATAGAGGAAACATGCACATATTAGAAATATATATAGGAAACATGCACATATTAGAAATATATACATAGGAAACATACACATATTAGAAATATATATATAGGAAACATACACATATTAGAAATATATATATAGGAAACATACACATATTAGAAATATATATATAGGAAACATACACATATTAGAAATATATATATAGGAAACATACACATATTAGAAATATATATATAGGAAACATACGTATATTAGAAATATATATATAGGAAACATACGTATATTAGAAATATATATATAGGAAACATACGTATATTAGAAATATATATATAGGAAACATACGTATATTAGAAATATATATATAGGAAACATACGTATATTAGAAATATATATATAGGAAACATACGTATATTAGAAATATATATATAGGAAACATACGTATATTAGAAATATATATATAGGAAACATACGTATATTAGAAATATATATATAGGAAACATACGTATATTAGAAATATATATATAGGAAACATACGTATATTAGAAATATATATATAGGAAACATACGTATATTAGAAATATATATATAGGAAACATACGTATATTAGAAATATATATATAGGAAACATACGTATATTAGAAATATATATATAGGAAACATATGTATATTAGAAATATATATATAGGAAACATACGTATATTAGAAATATATATATAGGAAATATATATTAGAAATATACATAGGAAAATATATATATTAGAAATATACATATAGGAGATATATATATATTAGAAATATACATATAGGAGATATATATATGTTAGAAATATACATATAGGAGATATGTATGTATTAGAACTATACATGTAGGGGATATGTATGTATTAGAACCATACATGTAGGGGATATGTATGTATTAGAACCATACATGTAGGGGATATGTATGTATTAGAACCATACATGTAGGGGATATGTATGTATTAGAACCATACATGTAGGGGATATGTATGTATTAGAACCATACATGTAGGGGATATGTATGTATTAGAACCATACATGTAGGGGATATGTATGTATTAGAACCATACATGTAGGGGATATGTATGTATTAGAACCATACATGTAGGGGATATGTATGTATTAGAACCATACATGTAGGGGATATGTATGTATTAGAACCATACATGTAGGGGATATGTATGTATTAGAACCATACATGTAGGGGATATGTATGTATTAGAACCATACATGTAGGGGATATGTATGTATTAGAACCATACATGTAGGGGATATGTATGTATTAGAACCATACATGTAGGGGATATGTATGTATTAGAACCATACATGTAGGGGATATGTATGTATTAGAACCATACATGTAGGGGATATGTATGTATTAGAACCATACATGTAGGGGATATGTATGTATTAGAACTATACATGTAGGGGATATGTATGTATTAGAACTATACATGTAGGGGATATGTATGTATTAGAACTATACATGTAGGGGATATGTATGTATTAGAACTATACATGTAGGGGATATGTATGTATTAGAACTATACATGTAGGGGATATGTATACATTAGAAATATACATGTAGGGGATATGTATACATTAGAAAGATACATATAGGGGATATATATATATTAGAAAGATACATATAGGGGTTATATATATATTAGAAAGATACATATAGGTGATATATGTATATTAGAAAGATATATATAGGAAATATATATATTAGAAAGATATATAGGAAATACATACATACATATATATATACACAAAATTTCCAATTCATGAACATGTCATGTCTCTGCGTTTATTTAGATGATTTCTTTCATCAACGTCATGTGATTTTCTGAATTTAAGTTTTGTACATTTTGTTAGACTTACCTAAGCATTTCTTTTTTTAAGGCTATTGTACATGATATTGTATTTTAAATTGTAGTGTTCAAGTCTTCACTGCTAGTATATAGATGTATGACTGATTTTTGTATGTTTGTCTCGTACCCTGTTACATTGCTGAATTAACTGATTAGTTTTGGATTTTTTTTGTGGATGCCATGAAATTTCTATGCAAATAAGCATTTCATCTGAAATAGAAACAGTTTTATTTATTCCTTTCTGATCTATATGCCTTTTATTCTCTTTTCTTGCCTGATTAAACTGGCCAGAACTTCCAGCACTATGTTGAATAAGAGTGGTGAGAGCACACATCCTTGTTTTGTTGCTGATATTAGGAACAAAGTATTCAGTCTTTACAATTAGGTATAATGTTAGCTGCAAGTTTTTCGTAGATGCTTTTTATCAAGTTGAAGTTTCTTTCTATTATTGTTTTTCAAAAAAACTTTTTATCATGATAGGCATTTAATTTTGTTGAATGCTTTTTCTTTCACATCAGTTGATATGATCATCTAATTTTTCTCCTTCTTTTTTAGTCTGTTAACATAGTGAATTACATTGATTGCGCCAGCCTTGTATTTCGGGAATGAACTCTAATTGGTGACTTTTTATATATTGCTAAATTCTATTTAGCAATAGAATACTTCTTTTTATATATTGCTAAGTTCTATTTCCTATTTTCTTAGAAACTTTTGCATCTGTATTCATGAAAGATATTGTTCTGTAATATTCTTTTTTTGTACTGTCTTTGTCTAGTTTTGGTATGCAGGTAATACCAGCTTGATGAAATAAATTGGGGTGGGTTCCTTCCTATTTTATTTTCTGGAAAATATTTTGTAGAATTGAAGTAAATTCTTCTTTGTTCTTTTTTATTCTCCAAAGACACCATTTAGGCCTGAAGATTTCTTTGTTAGGCGTTTTTTCACTACCGATTAATTCCATTTATTTAGTAGCTTTGGGCTATGCAAATGATCAATTTCATATTGGGTGAGTTGTAGTAGTTTGTATTTTTGAATAGATTTGTCCATTTCATGTAACTTGTCAAATTTGTGTGTGTAGAGTTGTTCATACTATCTTTTTTTATTAACCATTTGATGCCTCCATGGTCTGTAGTGATATGCCCTGTTTCATACCTGATATTAATAATTTGTGTCTTCACTCCTTTTTTGTCAGTCTTGCTAGAGAGGTTTGTTGATTTTATTGATCTTTCAAAGGATCAATTTTTTGTTTCATTGATTTCCTCTACTGTTTTTCTGTTTTAAATTTCCTTATTTCTGTGGTTAATTTTATGATTTTCTTCCTTCTGCTTGCTTTGGGCTTATTTTTTTCTTCTTCTCTATGTTCCTGAGACGGGAGTTTAGATTATTGGTTTGATACTTTCCTCCTTTTTCTAGAGTATGCATTTAGTGCTATACATTTTACTCTCAGCACTGCTTTAGCTGTGTCCCACAAAAATTTTGTTGCATTTTCATTTACATTTAGTTCAATGTAATTTTTAATTTCTCTGAGACTTTCTCTTTGATTTATGTATTATTTAGAAGTGTGTTATTTAGTTTCTAAGTGTTTGGTCATTTTTTCCATTTTCTTTCTGTTATTGATCACTAACTTGAGTTTATTGTGGTCAGGAGAACACACTCTGTATGATTTCCTTTAAGTTTGTTGAAGTTTATTTTATGGCCCTGGATCTGATCTATTTTGGGATATGTTACACTGACAATTGAAAAAACGTATGTATATTCTGCTGTTGTTAGGCACAGTATTCTATAAATGCTGATTAGATCTTTGTGTTTTTGTTTTGTTTTGTTTGTTCGTGTGTTTGTTTTTTAGATGGAGTGTTGCTTTGTCACCCAGGCTGGAGTACAGTAGCATGATCTTGGCTCACTGCAGCCTCCACCTCTTGGGTTCAAGTGATTCTCCTGTCTTAGGCTCCTGAGTAGCTGGGATTACAGGAGTCCACCACACCTGGCTAATTTTTGTACTTTTAGTAGAGGCAGGGTTTCGTCATGTTGGCCACGCTGGTCTCAAACTCCTGACCTCAAGTGATCCACCCGCCTCGGCCTCCCAAAGTGCTGGGATTATAGGCATGAGGCACCGTGCCCAGTCTGTATCTCCTTATATAGCTTTTTCAATAGTTTCTTTTGGTATTGTGTTATATGTCCACATCATAGTCTACTGCTGCCATCACTTTTTAAAAATTCTACTCCTGTGACACACCATCATTTTATCTGTACACATGAGGTGTAGAAACCTTAGCCTCCCTTTATGCCTTTTTATCCTCTCCTTATTATAATTTTCTTAAATATTTCCTTTTCACATTTAGAGCCACCTAAGACAGTATTATAATTTTTACTTCAATTATCAAACAAAATCTAAAATACTCAAGAGGAATCTTTACCCATATTTTTGATTACCATGTTTTTTTTGTTCTTCCTGCCATTCCAAGATTCTGTCTTTTATCATTTCCTTCTGTTAGAAAACTTTGTCTAGCCATTCTGTTACAGTAGGTCTGCTAGTGATAAGTTTTCTTAGTTTGACTTTATGTTCACTGAGCATGTTTTCATTTCCCCTTCATTCCTGAGGATGTTTTCCTTGGATATAGGATTCTGAGTTAACATGTTTCAACACTTGAAAAATGTTGTGCCACTTGGTTTTGCCTCCGTGGTTTCTGATAAGAAATCCACTGTTATTTGAATTATTTTTCTCTTTGCATTGAAGACTTTTTTCTTTGTTTTTAATTTTCTGAAGTTTGTTCAACATATGTCTTGACATAAGTTTCTCTGGTTTTATCCTATTTGGATAAAACTTTTAGAATCTGCTTTAAAAATCTATAGGGTTTTTTTTTGGTATTTTGCCAAATTTGGGAAATTTTCAACTATTGTTTTTTCAGTGCTTTTTCAGCTCTGCCCTTTATCTCCTCTTCACTCCAATGACAAAATGTGTTTTTTTTTGTTATGGCCCCACAAGTGCAGAGACTATTCATTTTTTTCTCAGTTTTTTTTCTCTCTGTTGTTCACATTGATGGTAATTTGGATAATTGCTCTATCTTCAGATTTGATGATTTTTTCCTCTTTTTCCTTCATTTTCTTATTGAGCCTATTGAGCTTGTTACTTTCATTATTGTATTTTTTCATTCTAAAATTTTCATTTGGTTCTTCTTTATACTTTCTATTTCTTTACTACTTTCAGTTTTCATTTGTTTTAAGAATGTTCATAATTGCTTTTTAATGATGGCTCCTTTAAAATCCTGGTTAGATAATTCTAACATTTCTGTCATCTTGGTGTTGGCATCCGATGATCATTTTCTTTTTATTCAGTTTGAGATCTTCATGGTTCTTGGTATGATAAATAATTTTCTATTGAAACCTGGACATTTGGGGTATAAGTTATGAGATTCAGGATCTTACTTAAGTCTTCTATTTTAACGGACTTTCTCTGACACTGCTGGGGCAGGAAAATGGGAGAGAGACACTATTTTATTACAGTGAGGTGGAGATGGAAGACCAGGCTCTTCACTTGGCCTCCACTGACACCTGAGATTGGGGCTCCTTATCACTGCTGGGGCGGGATGGGAGTTCTAAGTCTCCACTGTGCCTCCACTGACAACCTCCTGGCTCGGTGAGGTAGGGTTGCTTCTTACTGATCTCCACATGGCCACCACAGGCACCATGGGGGTGAATGGCTCTTTACTCTGTGTGATGATGAAAAGCCCTGACTCTCTGCGAGTCCTGACGCTACCCCAGTGGGGAGCAGGACAGGCAACTTCTTACAGCCTGTTAAATGTTTAGGTTCCACATTTGATCATTGCTGGTATGGTGGTTACAAGTTTTTTGCTTTTTTTTTTTTTTTTTTTTCACAATGGTTGTCAACAGTAAAGCAGTTAATTTCTAAAATGTTTCTATTTGGTCAAGATGCCCTTTCCTTAGTTGTCTGGCTAGAGAGAAAAGACATTTGTTGGAGCTTTTTTTTGTCTGCATTCATCAGCATTTCCAGATTGCCAGTTTCTTGAGCACCCATTTTTGGGTATATAAGGCAAACAACAACAACAACATAAAACAAAAAAATACCACAGGAAGTTCAACCCCTTGTTGTTCCGCAAATCCTAAGGTCGCTAGCTGGTCTGCCTTCTTCTCTCAACCCTCGATTTTCTTTTCTTTCTTTTTTCTTAACTTTTGTTTTAGGTTTGGGGTTACATGCGAAGGTTTATTACATAGGTGAACTAGTATCACAGGGGTTTGTTGTACAGATTACTTTATCATTGAGGTATTAAGCCCAATACCCAATAGTTATCATTTCTGCTCCTCCCACCTTCTACCCTCAAATAGACCCCAGTGTTTGTTGTTCCCTTGTTTGCGTTCATGAGTTCTAATCATTTAGCTTTCACTTATAAATGAGAACATGTGGCATTTGGTTTTCTGTTTTTCTGTTCCTGCATTAGTTTACTAAGGATAATGGCCTCCAACTCCATCCATGTTCCCACAAAAGACATCATCTTGTTCTTTTTTATGGCTGCACAGTATTCCATGGTGGATATGTATCACATTTGCTTTATCCAATCTGTCATTGATGGGCATTTAGGTTGATTCCATGTCTCTGCTATTATGAATATTACTGCAATGAACATTTGCGAGCATGAGTTTTTATGGTAGAATGCTTTATATTTCTCTGGGTATATACCCAGTAATGGGATTGCTGGGTTGAATGGTAGTTCTGCTTTTAGCTCTTTGAACCCCTCAGTTTTGTTATGCTTGTTCTATATATGATTTCTAGGCTACTTATCTTGAGGAGCGGAGAAAAGCATATCTTTTTCTTCCTGGAAACAGAGTCACTATGCAGCCTTTGAGACTGGTTTCTTGCACTCAGCATAATGCATTTGAGATTCATCTATGTTGTTGCATGTATTAATAGTTTGTTCTTTTTTACTGCTGAGTAGTCCACTGTATATTCCAGTTTGTTTATATGTGCATCTGTTGAAGGAAATTTTGGTTGTTTCCAGTTTGGGAGACTATGAATAGAACTGCTATAAATATTTTTGTACAGGTTTTTGCAGGAACACAAATTTTCATTTCTCTAAAGTAAATACCCAGCAGCAGAATTACTGACTTGTACAATAAATTTATGCTTAAACTTTATAAGAAACTGCTAAACTGTTTTCCAGAATGGCTACATCATTTTTCATTCCCCCAGCAGCATATGACATTTTCTGTTACTCCACATCCTTGCTCACATTTCGTATTTTCATTTTATTTTTATTTTATCCATATTAACAAATGTGTAATAGTATTTCGTTGTGGTTTAATTTGCATTTCCCTAATAGCTAATTCTATTTAACACCTTTTCATGTGCTTAATTGCCATCTATATGTCCTCTTTGGGGAAGT
Organism: Gorilla gorilla gorilla; assembly: GCF_029281585.2. Lineage (NCBI taxonomy): Eukaryota > Metazoa > Chordata > Mammalia > Primates > Hominidae > Gorilla > Gorilla gorilla. The sequence goes on from NC_073224.2 coordinate 120,844,385, forward strand.
GTCCATTTGAGTCTTTTGCCCTTTTTTTCTTTTCTTTCTTTTTTCTTTTTTTTTTGGAGACAGAGTTCTCACTCTGTTGCCCAGGCTGGAGTGCAGTGGAGGGATCTCACTGTAACCTCTGCCTCCTAGGTTCAAGGGATTCTTCTGCCTCAGCCTCCCCAGTAGCTGGGATTACAGGCGCGCATTACCACACCCGGTTAATTTTTGTATTTTTAGTACAGACAGGGTTTCACCATGTCGACCAGGCTTTTCTCAAACTCCTGACCTCAAGTGATCTGCCCACCTTGGCCTCCCAAAGTGCTGGGATTACAGGCGTGAGCTACCACGCCCAGCCAACTTTCTGATTCTTGATCCTCAAGGGATCTGCCCTCTTCAGTCTCCCAAAGTCCGGAGATTATAGGCATGAGCCACCACACCTGGCCCTGTTTGCTGTATTGTATCCATTTCTTCCACTTCTCTGCACTTAGAACCAGTTCTGTCTCTCTCCCTCTACTGCAGTGTGCTCAAGGACCATGATCAGCTGACTCCTGGAGGTTTTCATTTGTCAGATTGATGTATAATCTGACAGGTAACCAGGAGGAATGAAGTCCAGCATGAATTTGGCCTCCATCAGATGTGTAGAAGAACCAGGGGATGAGGGTCAAGAGAGGGAACAACTGATGAATAAAAAAGTGCCCCAAGAAAATTCACATGCTTGGTAGTATTCCTTTTAGCACCAGCTTTTTCTACTCCTGGCTCCTGGGGAGAAAAATGTCTCCTGCTAGTTCTGAGGCAAACCCAGTGCCACTGGACTCCCAGGGACACAGGAATGTCACCCATGCTCATGGGCTTGATTCTGTTTCAATGGCATTCATATTTCCCTGTCTCCAAAGGTACCTTCTGTTGTACTTGTGTTCCAGCTGGAGCTCTGCTTATGAGACTCCTGGAAGTGGATGTCCTGTTGCCAGCCACATCTCGGAGGTTACTTACTACAGCAGGCACACCATTCTCTGCCCATTTTCTTCCAAGCAAGGAAGCCCTGAGCCATTTAGCACTCATAATTGTCCTTTATACCTCAGTCCACCCATCCTTTTATTATTATTATTATTATTATTATTATTATTATTATTATTTTCTCTATTTAATTGCAAGGAGAAATAGACAAAAACAACTATTCTTTTTCTCAATTACCTTACTTATTTTTGTTCAGTACTGAACAATTCTCAGCCATTATATTATTGATGTATCCCGCTGCCCATTCTCTTTCTTCTCTGTGAATTCTGGACAGTTTGTCACATGCCGCTAGAAGCCCACACACAAGGGCCCTCTGCTTTTCTCTGCGGAAGGCCACTCAGTGCACACAGGAGCAACCCGACAGTGCAGGTCATGTGTGTCCTCAGGGTAGCCCTTTGCTTTTAAAAATGTGTAGAATGTCAGTGAATTATTTTTATTTATGAGATACATGTAGAGTTCAATGTTTATTTTGTCATTTCTTTCTTGAGATGCACATCAGCTTTGTGCATCTCAGAGTGAAAGCTCCCACAGGAGCTTCATCCACTGGTCCTATTTGTCCTATAACAAGATGGATGGAGAGTATAAAAAGATGCCTTGTGCTTATAGTAACAATGATGTTGATGAACTAGGAAACACATGAAGACCTTCCCCTGCCACTCACCTCCATGTGATGAAGTTGGGGACGTAGTTTGACGTAGGTCCCCCGGAAGGACCAGGGGATGTGGAAGTCCAAGATGAGACTCAAACTGGGTTCCCCTACCGCCTCCTCACACCTCAGTCCAGATAGAACAGGGCAGCCTTGCTCAGAAGAACCTGGGGCTTCTACCAGAAAGTACTGGGAGGGAAGTGATGGAGCCAGAGGATGCAACTCATGTGGATGAGACCCATTTGGCCAACGCACAGCCGGAGAATGTGAGTGGAAGCTCATCCCTAGTGCGTAGGGGTGTGCAGTCAGCCACAGTCTTAGGCCCAGCCCAGCCCCAACCCCACTGATGTCACTTTGGTGCTGGCTTTGTGAGGACAAGGGAGACCAGATCCTGGCTGCCTTGCCTCTTTCTCCCTCCACTCTCCGTTGCCTCCCTGAGTCACTGCTCAGCAATAACCACTTCAAAGCAGAAGCTACAGCAGTCCCAACTCTGGGCTTGATGTCAGACTTGTCCAGTTCAGATGATGTAGACATTTGGACTGCCATCCTTTTGGCTTCAAGTCATTCAATTGGGCTTTTCTTCAGGACTTACACTCCCTTTACACATCCTAACTGCTCAGAGTGTGCCGAGAGAAATCATTTTTTCAGGAGTCAGTTGAGATGAGGGTTGGAGAGCAAGAGGGTTCAGTGTGTCCTCTGTGACCTGCTGTAATGTGACCAAGAGAAGGCCTTACCCAGAAGCAGGCAGAGGCAAGAAAGGGCACCCTGGGAAGGGGCATGTGGGGCCATCATGCCCTCCTTTTCCTCTACAAGGTGGCCTCAGCCTTTGAGTTTGGACTAGGAGACCTGGCCCTTTTGGAAGCGGGATGTTGGCACTATGGTTATTAAAAGTTGCCCTGTGTGCCTGCCATCTTACCTGACCTCAATCCCCTTGCTTTGGTTAATCCAGTCACTTGTCTCATCTTTAGTACCTGTTCCAAAAACCCTGTAATAAGTTCCTTTGGGAAACCTTGTGTTCCAGATGCCCAAGTAATTCTTTCAGTGTTCTGAGGGCCATAAAACAAGCAAACTGAGAGAGGGGCAGGCTAAAGATTCCTCTGAGTGTCAGGCGGATCTAGTTTTTTCTTTGACATCTCTTCTGTCTCAAAGCACATCTGCTTAACTTGCTGGCCACACATTGCTAAAGGAATCTGTGCTAGTTTTTTCTTACTCCACTTCTAGATTTTTTTTCCCCAGACCAACTCAACACATGAGAAGATTAAGCCATTATCCAAGCTCAAGGCTGCACCCCTAACAGCCTGATGTGTATGTGGGCAAAAGTTCTAGAAAGAATAGACAGTCCTCCCCTGCCCTGTTGTGACCTGTAGAAGACTCTTCAGCAAAGCAATACCCCTAGCTGCACCTGACCCTGGGCGTGACCTCCAGCCCAATCCCAACAAGTACATATGGAGCCACAGGTCATAGTCAAAACATGCTGGGCTTCCTTCAGTGGCTGGCTGTGCATAGTCACAGAACAGAGCTGCAGAAAAAGGCCAATTTCTATCCATCTGAATTTTGACATTTGATTGCTATTCAATCTTGGGTCCAAATTACTCATAGCCTCAGTTTCTTCATATGAAGATGAGGAAACTTATCTCTCTAAATTTTGGTTTGCAGTGAGACACATGATCCAGTTTGAATCTTATTAATTAGTTGTGTGCCTGATTTTTACTTTTTATTTATCCTTAAGATTGCCCTCTCATTGTGGTTTTAATTTGCATTTCCCTGATAATTAGTGATGTTGAGCATTTTTCATATGCTTTTTGGCCATTTGTACATCTTTTGAGAACTGTCTATTCACATCTTTTGCCCACTTTTTGATGGGATTATCTGTTTTTTTCTTGCTGATTTGTTTGAGTTCCTTATAGATTCTGGATATTAGTCCTTTGTTGGATGCATAGTTTACAAATAATTTCTCCCACTCTGTGGGTTGTCTGTTTACTCTGCTGGTTATTTCTTTTGCTGTGAAGAAGCTTTTTAGTTTAATTGGGTCCCATCTATTTATTTTTGTTTTTGTTGCATTTGCTTTTGGGTTCTTGGGCATAAACTTGGAGGAACTTTGGAAATCTCAAATTGCGGACAGTAGGTCCTGGGACCTGTAGGCCTTAACAGATGCCCAGGTGACTTCAATGGCCGGCCAGGTTTGGAAATCACAGGTTTCCAGGCTCACAGCCCAACTCCTTTACCTGGCATAGGAGGCTCTCCGTGATCCTGCTCCCCCTGCCTTCCAATCCTATTTCATTTCATGCCTCTTTCCTAACAGTTTATGGAATTTTGTGGCCCAACAGTGCTGAAAGCCAACAGTGTTCACACACATGATGTTATTTCACCTCTCTGTTTTAAGATACAGTCATGCATCACATAATGATGTTTGGGTCAATGATGGAACATATATAGGATGGGGGTCCCATAAGATTATAATAGATAGAAAAATTCCTATCCCCTAGCGATGTCATAGCCGTGCTAAGTTCAATGCATTACTCATATGTTTGTGGTGATGCATGATGCATGACACAACATGCCATGCATGTCATTGGATTCAAATGGTAAAAGTGAGTTTGGGGAGGCCATTGACAGCTAAGGGCCTTCAGCTCATCAAAGGGAAAAAACAAAAATTCCTAGTATCTAAGTCTTAACACAGGATATTTTGAGCTTCCCTTTGAGTTAACCTTTATAGGGTATAAACAAGCATACCACATTGCCAGTTGTATAGAAGAATAGCCCATATAACTACATATAGTGCATAATACTTGATAATGATAAAAATGATTATGTTACTAGTTTATGTATTTACAATACTGTATGTTTTATTGTTAGAGTGTATTCCTTCTATTTATTTAAAAAAAAAAAAAAAAAAAGAAGGTTAACTGTAAAACAGCCCCAGGCAGGTCCTTCAGGAGGGATTGCAGAAGAAGGCATTGCCTTATAGGAGATGACGGCTCCAGGCCTGTTATTGCCCCTGAATACCTTCCAGTGGGACAAGATGTGGAGGTGGGAGAGAGTGATATTGATGATCCTGACCCTGTCTAGGCCTAGGCTAACATGTGTGCTGCGTCTATACTTTTGATAAAAGGGTTTAAAAAGTTAAAAAAATTAATAGAAAAACTTATGCAATAAGGATATAAAGAAAGAAAATATTTCTATATAGCTGTACAATGTATTCGTGTTTTAAGGCTAAGTGTTACTACAAAAGAGTCAAGGTTTTTTAAAAATGTAAAAGTTTATAAAGTAAAACATAACAGTAAGCTAAGGTTAATTTATTATTGAAGAAAAAATATTTCTTAAATAAATGTAGTGGAGCCTAAGTGTACAGTGTTTATAAAGTCTACAGTACTGTAATGTCCTAGGTCTTCACATTCACACACCACACACTCACTGACCTGCCCATGGCAACTTCCAGTCCTGCAAGCTCCATTCATGGGAAGTGCTCTATGTAAGGGCACCATTTTTTATCTTTTATACCATATTCTTACTGTATATTTTCTATGTTTAGGTATGTTTAGCTACACAAATCCCATTGCATTACAATTGCCTACAGTATTCAGCATGGTAATGCTCACAGACTCAAGTTGTACCTTTCAGAATACTGTTGTGTTATGATACCAAATACTGTAGGCAATTGTAGCACAGTGGTTAAGTATTTGTGGGTAGCCTAGTTGTGTAGAAGGCTATACCGTCGAAGTTTGTCTAAGTATATTCTATAATGTTCACACAATGATAAAATCGCCTAATGACGTATTTCTCAGAATGTGTCCCATCATTAAGCAACATGTAACTGTACTTCCCCTTCTTCCCACAATGGCCTCTTCTAACTTATCCCCTGAAAAATTCCCATTTGTCCTTTCAGCTCCAGCTCAGACACCAAAGAGTTTTTGCAGAATTATTCCACTTATATAAAGTTCAAAACAGGCAAAACTAACCTATGCTTTAGTAGTCAGGAGAGTGGTTACCCCTTGATGAGGGTGGCAGGTGCTAGTCATGCTTCTTGATCTGGGTGCTAGTTACACGGTTTTACTCCAGTTTGTGAAAATTGATCAACTGTGCACTCATGGCATGTGCAGTTTTTGTACAACCAGTTCAGATGACACTTCCTCCAGGAAGCCTTTGTGGATACCTCCCTTAGAGTTAATTCTGCCCCTTTCCTGTTGCTGCTCTGACTAGTTCTATCTTCTTTTCGGGTATTTAACACTCTGAATTACAGTTCCTTTATTGACATGTCTGCCTCTCCATCTAAACTGGGAGCTACTTGAGTACATGATCTGAGAATCCCCAGCACCTGCCAGCATTCTCCCACATGCTCAATAGATGAGAAGGACTGAATGAAGGAGCAAAGAGAGGAAGAAAGCATGAGCTTGGGTGCAATGGTACTTGCTCCCTTTATCTTTCTTCTTATCAAGAATACACGATATGGTGCTACTGAGCTGTTTTTAACCAACCAGGGCAAGAAATGTAAACAGTCTCCCTCACTGTCCCTCTTGTGCCTGAGAAGGATTGCCTGTGCCCCCACAGCTGGGGATCTGGCCTCTGCAGCTCCTGGGGTGCTCAGCTGGGCTCTCAGTCCACCAAGCCGGTAGCCGCTCCTCTGATCTCATCTCTTGTGTAAACGCCACAGTCCAGAAGGCTTCCCATGGGATCACCGAGTTGGCATCTGCTCACTGTCTTCTATTATTGCTTAGCTGGAGAAAACATTTCACTGCTCCAGGCAAGTCATAACAATAACAAAAAAAATTTTTTAAGGGCTTGTAGGACTAGGAGGGGTTCCTGTGGCCACTTCAGAGCTAAAAGCAGACTCACCACTTGGCAACTGGAATGCCACTCCCTACCTGCATCCTCCTCTACCTTCAGTCCTCCCTGTGTCACCTCAGGTCCCACTTCCTGCAGGTACCCCAGGCTTTTTCCCTCTCTTTCTACTAGCAAGACAAGCTGCTGGGACAATGGCCACCTATAACTCAGTGTACACGAATATGACTAAGTCTGAAGTAGCTCTGGTGTGGTGAAAAGAGCTCTGGGCTTGGAACCATAAACTCCAGGTCTCAGTTCTATCACTGTCACCTACTGCCTGGGAGCAAGTCACTCCAACTCTCTTGACCTTGCTCTCCTTTTATATAAACCAAGACATAAACAGGGTATATCGCCTATGGATTGCTAGGAGCATTCACAGTGAGATGAGGAAGCGCAAATACTTCCATACTGCTGTAAACTTCCATGCAAATATGAATAGTATTACAGGTCACATGGATGGAAGGGCACCTTTTCAAGGGGCAGTTGCACTTTAAACCTCACATCCTGAAGGAATTTCCAACATCATTGACTGAGGTGGGGAGAAATTGTGGGTCAGATGACTTTCTGATAAGAGCACTCCAAGACAAAAGGAAATAGAAGTATGTGGAAGGTCATTCACCTCCTTTAGGGAGCTGTATTTCCACATCCTGAGCATCCTGTCTCACTGGTTTTCAACAAGCCTGTCCCTAAGGTCAGAGGAGCCCTTCACTATGTAGTGGCTATTCTCCAAGACATAGTTGAAGCTCCAGCCTCATTCAGTGGCCAACACTGATGGCCCACACCTGCCTGCTGCTCCTCTAAAGGACTGCTAAAATTCCCTGCACACACCTGTCTCACAGGTGCAGAAGCCAAACCAGATGGGTAGGAAAACACACCTTCGTCTGTCAACATGCCATGTCATTGGATTCAAATGGTAAAAGTGAGTTTGGGGAGGCCATTGACAGCTAAGGGCCTTCAGCTCATCAAAGGGAAAAAACAAAAATTCCTAGTATCTAATCTAAGTCTTAACACAGGATATTTTGAGCTTCCCTTTGAGTTAACCTTTAAGGGTGTATACGCCCAAGGAATCCCAGGTGAAACTGTAGTGCAATTGCATAGGAATATCTGATGGAGTGAGGGCTGAGACACATTCCTGTGATGTTAGCAAGTTTGTTCCCAGAGCGTCTAAAGGGGAAGCAGAAGATATTCATCCTCAGATGCTCACAGCCACTGACAAAGCACCTAGAAACATGGTGGCAATGAGAATGGCATTGCTGTTTGATGGGCTTGGGATGGAATCCTGGCTCTGTCATTTATTCAGCGTGGGACCTGGTGAGCCTTGGAAAAGTTAGAGTCAGGTGCCACCAACTCAGTTTCCTCAATTATACAATAGTAATTAAAATGCCCACCTCATAGTGGTACTTCGTGAATGAAAGAAAGATGATGCATGCAGAGTGCTTACCAGTGACTGGCAGGTAAAAACTCACTAAATGGTAGCTGTTTTAATATTGTGCTTCAGAACTAACTTTCTAGCAAGTGGCCCTTTACATAAGGACCCAAATGAACATAAGCATAAGTTAAATTCCATTTTCATCCTCCAAATATCTGTTAGCAAAGGAAGCGGGGACATCTAGGCAAAACATGTATTAAAGAATGTCATTTCTTATCACTTCATTTAGGTCATGGTACAAGCTGAAGATGAAAAGTATCTATAGGGGTGCATTCTGATAGCCTGTCATTCTCACCTAAGCAAATCAGGTCCTCCCAAGTGGGGGAAGAACAGAACTTCCAAAGATGGTCCCAGTCTAAGCCACCCACACCAAGTAAAGAGACGTTCTAAAGTTGCAGCCAATCCTAAGAAATAGCCACATTGGCTATCTCTTATGGGGCCACCTGGTATCATCTTGATTCTTAATGAGAATGACCAGTCATTCAGGGACTGGGCTCCCCATGCATAGGTAACCCCCCAAACTTCTAAAATCATCTCTCTAAAAGAGAGCTGAACTCTTATATTTCAACCACAGCATAGGCACCTAATCCCACCTACCAAATTATAATCATTTTGCATCAGCCGTTTCCATACTTGTGGCCTGTAAGTTTCAATTACTTTAGGGGACAGTCAAGTAAAAAAGAAGGAGAGTTTCTTTATAAGAAGGCCTCCATTATGGAGCTTCTGTCTTAGAAAAGCAGTCATCCTGCCAAGACCCTACTAGAGCATATAGTTCAGAAGTGTTTATTGAGCAATTGACTGATTCATTGATTCATAAATTTAGTTATTCAACAAATGCATACTGGGCACTTACTTCTGCAAGGCTCAAAGGCCAGAGATGATTAAGAGAGAGTCCCTGATCTAAAGAAACTCAAAATCTAATGGAAGAGTATAAAAAAGCTGACAATAATATTGGGAAGAACAAAATACATACTCCAGATGAGCTGCAAGTGAATTGCTGTGAAAGCTCAGCGGGAGGAGCAGTTTCCCGGCATAGAGAAAACACTCAATAAGATGCTGGTAAATGAAGGCTGATGGAGCTGGTGAGCGTTTGGCTACTGGTGAAATACTGGCTCCCAGACATGCTCTGCAAAGCAGCCTCATCTTGGCCCACTCCACTTCTGCACCACCTCTGCCCACCACAGACCCCCACCTGAGGCCCTGTGATGGGCTCTGCCCTTAGCAGAGCTGGCCTGATTCCTTGCAGCATTCTGAGCTCTTCCTCTCTCTATTGAATGCAGGCCAAGCATTGATCTTCCAGCATCATCAACATGCCACATCACTTTGCAAAACCTGCATCTTACAGGCTAAGCTAATAACCCCCAAGGGATCTTAGGCAGGAGGCTCAGGTTGCAGAAAAATTGGTTCAGTTCTGAGCCCTGTTGTGACTAATATTTTCTACCTTCTATTAAATGAGGATCTTATCAATCTGGGGGCTTCTTCTGCTCTGCGTAGGAAATTGAATAGAGAGAAGTACAAGACAGCAAAAAGGGGAAGGAGTGAAATACATAGCAGCATCGGGAATTTTGTCAAGAGACATAGAAGTGCCCAGCAGTTGACAGTTTCTCTGTTGTACAAATAGAAGCAGCCTGTTGATTTAATACAATAAAATCCCAGGGGCACTCTGTGATGTTTCATAATCATGTCTGGGACTTGCAGTTTTGAGATTTGCAAAGCTTTATTCTAATGGCAAAGTGGAACCAAAGCAGACCCTTTGAAAGAGGTGATCTCAGCAGCCCTGTGGGTCAGGGGAGCAGGGTGTGGCCCAGGGGACCTTGGGAAGGGTCCCCTCAAGGCATCGGCACAGGGCAGAGGAAGGGTCAGGGTCTGTAAGGGAAGGTCTGGATTTGGGTCCTGGCTCTCTACAAACCAGACATAAAACCTTAGATAAATCACTTCACCTTTGTGAACCTCAGCCTTCTCAGTGCAGTGGTATTGATATTTACAACTAATTGATCACAAGCAGTTACAGATGTATTTGTTCCTTCTCCACTCCCACTCCTTCACTTGACTATCCTTGGAAACAAAGTGGGAGTAGGCCAGACGCGGTGGCTCATACCTGTAATCCCAGCACTTCGGGAGGCTGAGGCGGGTGGATCCCTTGAGGTCAGGAGCTCAAGACCAGCCTGGCCAACATGGTGAAACCCCGTCTCCACTAAAAATATTTTAAAATTAGCCAGGCGTGGTGGTGGGGGCCTGTAATCCCAGCTACTAGGGAGGCTGAGGCAAGAGAATCGCTTGAACTGGGGAGGGGGAGGTTCAGTGAGCCGAGATCACACCACTGCACTCCAGCCTGGGCGACAGAGCGAGACTCCATCTTAAAAGAAAAAAAAAAATAGGAGTAATAAGATCTCTGACAGGATGGTTCAGAGATGTAAACACTGTGAAGTCGTTTTCCAAAAGACAGAAATCAGCGCAATGAGGATTAAAACAGAGTGAATTTATTGGCCAAAACCATAGATCTAGATAGGGTTAGCAAACATGAAGAAACAAGTTTTTCTTTTCTTCATTTTTTGAGAATTGACTATTTGTCATCTCTTGAGACTTCAAGTTCCTAAAATGGCAATTAGGTATAATTATAATGACCATTTATTGAGTGCATGCTCTGTGCCCCACAAGCCCTGTGTTAACTTCTCCATAGGTATTAACTCATGTAATCCTCACAACATTCCTATGAGATAGGAATTTCACAGATAAATAAAGAGTTGGAGAGGTAAGTAATTTTCCCAAAGTTGCACAATTAGAGGCAGAGGCCAGATTTGGACCCAGAGCTAAATCTTCTTCTGGGCTAGTTTTGATTTTAAAAACAGAGGCAAGAAGATGGCCCATTCTGAACCAGTGTCACTTTCCTAGGCCATAAAAAATAGAGTCCTGAAGTCTCTCATTTCCTTACGCTCTTCCTGGGACTTTTACCAGAGTAAGAACAGAGAAAAACCAAAGCTTGAAGCTTACAGGTTCCAGCCCTTCACTGATGCCATTGCCCGCTGCTACCCTGGCAGCAGGCAATAATAGTAATTGTCATTCCAGGAGCCACATTTATTGAGCAGTTGCTAGCTATGCTCAGCATTCAACCCTCATCTCATTTAACCTGTTTGTCCTGCTCTAGAACTTCCCCTACTTTTCAAATGAGTAAACAGATCAGATCAAGAGAGATTGAAATTCCATGTTCTGAGTCTTATAATGTAAAGTGACATGGCCCCTCTTGTTTCTGCTGTATTCAGTTGAGACTCAGAGCCCATTAATTCTGTAAATGTTGCTTATGCAGCCCACTCGATGCCAACGCTAACAGCCAGTGGAAGAAAGCTGGTTTCTGGAAACTCACCACAGGCAGCCTGCATCTGTCTTTCCAAATTGCTTTGAGATGAGCTGAATTCAGACCCCTCCCCCTGGTGTGGTTATGGTAGTGGGAGATCGGAATGGAAGAGAAGGAAGGCTGAACAGTTTCCTCCCACCTAGGAGTGGGGTGCACCACAGCAGTGCAGACTGAGGAGCCCCACGCAGTGCTTTCAGGCCAGAGCAGGCTCTCTTCCCTCAGGACAGACTCACTCCGCAGCAGATTCCTGAGATTCCACATGGCTCTATGGTGAGGCCTTATCGTGCTGACCTCTCAGCCCAGGCTGCCCAGGGGCAACCACCCACCACTCCCAGAAGGAGCCCTGTCTCAGTCAAGGCCTCTGAGCTCACTCTGCTTGGCTGCTTGCTAGGGCTAAAGCCTCAGTGTGGTCAAACAGTGTAGTAGATATGGAGGGTGAGGGACGGAGAAAGAAGAAGCGGAAGGAAGGGGAAGAAGAAGAAAGGGAAGGAGGGAAGGGGAGGACTTTGGAAGGGGTGCAGAAGGGAAGGGAGGTCAGGCAGAAAAAACAGAAGCCACATGTTGATGTCCAGTCTCCCTGCCCAGACAGGGCAAGAGAACAGGCCCCCGCCATGTATCTCTGAGGCCCAAGCTGGACATGAGAACACATAGGCCTGGTCTTGGGGTGGAAACTCACGCAGTTCCAGAGGGGTGAGATGTTAACACAGTCAGAACTGAAACTAGAAGGCCTGGACCAAAGCACCAGGTGTAGACAGGGAAGGACACGAGGCTCAAGCCAAGATTCAAGGCAGTGGGTAGGGGGTTGACATGCAGGAGCCTGGGTGAGGGGAGGGTGGAGAGGCAGAAGAAGGTTGAGACAGAAACTTTCCCTGAGAGACTCCTCCAGTGGAACCTGGGGCTGGACAGGCCTGTGTCCTGAGTGGGACGGAGCAGGTTGTCTCACTGTGCCTTCCTGTTCCTGCCCCCTTCCCTCCTCAGAGCAGTCCACCTGGGCCAGCTCAAAAGCAGAGTCACAAGTGGGCACCTGATTCCTTCCTCCCTGTGCTGAATGAGAAGGATGCTTTAGCCCTCCTTATCCATTCTGCAGGAATGCATGCAGAGGCGCCTTCCTGGGCGCAGCCCCACTTACCACTTACCAGAGCTTGCTTGTAAGTCCTCCCTGAACTGTTGCCTGCCCCGAAGGGACATCAGCGCCATGCTGATACAGCCACAGCACCAGTGCCATTGCAGATGACCTCGTGTTTTATCTCATGCCCAGGCTCAATCAGAGACACAGTAAGTTCCTGAAGTGATGGGAACACGTACAGAACAGCACTCAGAGCTCCAGGAGCTAGTTATTTTCATCAAAACAAACAATCCTTGTTTACTGCCCACAGGACAAGGCCTGGTCTTGAGCAGGCCTCCTTCCCTCCCGCCCATCCTCAGCATACAGATACACCCTCCCTCTCCACCTCCGTGCTGGTGTGCTGGCATGCTGGCGTGGGTCCGAAACCCACATGCTGACCTGGCTGCCTGAGATCCCTCCACCCCACACTGCCTCCCATGTGCGCCAGCCTTTTCAAGCCCCTAACCGTCCCCACCAAAATTAACCCAAGCTTCCCCGAGCCCAACTGGGAGTTTCCAGAGGGGAAATAATATTAACTAGCTGAGCTCCCACTAGACTCCAGCCATTGGAATAGCTTTACAAGTGTTCTATCTTCAGTCCTTACAGCAGCTCTTTGGGGAGTTGTGTCAGGAGGAACCTAAAGCTCAGAGAGGTTAAATACTGCACCCAAGATCACACAGCAAAAAGCACCAGTGCCAATATCTCAAAGTATTCTTTTTTCACTCAGCTAGTCCAATTTTTAACATTTTTCTGAAGTCTAAACTAAGTTAGATGGGGATGGACTTTATTCAATTTTGTATGCCCTAGAGCTGGCCTACTGCTCAGTAGGTAAGAGGTAGAACCTCAATGTTGAATTAATGAATAGATGAATAAATGAATGAATAAGAGACAATGCATATGTTGAAATGAACCTTGATGATGATAAATGAAGATGTTAGTCTTCTCAGATAACATCCTTATGTATTTGTATGCTAAGGACAATTCTGAAGCAATGGTCCTATTTTAGTTTGTGTCTTCCTTACCAGTTCTTAAAAAGTGGGCTTGGGCTGAGTACAGTGGCTCATGCCTGTAATCCCAGCACTTTGGGAGGCCAAGCTGGGAGGATTGCTAGAGCCTAGGAGTTCGAGAATAGCCTGGGCAATATAGTGAGATTCCACCTCTACAAAAAAAATTTTTTTAATTAACCAGGCATGATGGTATGCGCCTTTAGTCCCAGCTACTTGAGAGGCTGAGGTGGGAGGATCACTTGAGCCCAGGAGGTTGAGGTTGCAGTGAGCAGTGATCATGCCACTGCACACCAGCCTGGGCAACAGAGCAAGATCTTGTCTCTTAAAAAATAAAAATAAACCAAAAAACAACAAACTGAAGCCTGTTCAGAGGAAAATATCAGCATTAAAAGGAGCCCACATTGATATATCAGGAAGAATTATTGTTGGTACTGTTAGAGAACAGAACATTCTGTGTCCAAATATTTGAAAGCTGGGTAAGGGTGTGTGGAAGAGGAAGAGGTTCTAATTCCTGTTCTCTCCATGAGAACTAGGATCAGGCCGGGCGGGGTAGCTCACATCTGTAATCCCAACACTTTGGGAAGCTGAGGCTGGAGGATCCCTTGAGCACAGCAGTTCAAGATCAGCCTGGGCAACATAGTGAGTAAGACCCTGACTCTATTTTTAAAAAATTATTTTAAAAAATAAAAAAAGGAGTAGGATCAAAAAGTGAAAATGTGGTGGGGCTGATCTATCATGAACATATTTGATTTCATGCATTCATTCAACAGATTTTTGGGGGACACCTCCTGCAAGTGAGGCACAATTGAAGGAGTCTAAAGAAGAAATCTTTTCTAAATTGCGATGCCTCTAAGAAAAATTACACAAAATTTACTAGGGGCTTTTCTTAGGGCCTTGAAAAAGATCTATGTGAGTAGGGGGCCCTGAAGCTTAGACTATCACTTTCACAGTCAGTTCGCCTCTACCCTGTGCACTTCCTCCCTCATCAGTAATCCTTAAATTTTGTGATTTATGCTTTCATCAAAAACAAGCAACTATATGTATTTATATCCCTTTTCTTAAATAAAAATAAAATACTATACTTGTTTTCCAACTTGAGTTAATATAGCCTCTAGATAGCTTATAGCAGTATATATAATTATTCCTCATTTCTTTTTATAGCTGCATAATATTCCATTATGTGGATATACCATTGTTTATTCAACTATTTCCCTGTTGATGAACATTTCATTACTTTCTAATCTTTTACTGCTAAACAATAATCCAGTGAATGACTTGGAGTGTCATCTTCTTAATATTTGTGCCATCAAATCTTTTGGATGGATTACTAGCTGTGGGATTGCCAAAGGGTCAATACATATGTAATTTTGTTAGATATTGCCAAATTCCCTTCCATGGGGGTTGTAGCTGAGGCCTCTCTTAATACCAGCCTCTCCCGCCACCTGCTGCTGCTTCATGCACTGCCCATAAAGTGTGGCCCACAACCACCTCCAGAGTGGCCAGTATCTAGGGAACACTCTGAGAAGAGGGAGAATCACAGAATCACACAGTGGCGGGTTGGGAAGGGCCCTGAGGTGGAGACGCCTAGATTACAGGGGCATTGCTAAACTACTGCCATCCAAGGCTGCCTGGAGTCAACAGGCTTTGAGGATCTATCTCTGAGTTGGGAGATGATTAGTAACAATGTAACATCAATAATGATCTGAAAGATAATTATTATCAGCTTAATAATAATCTGAAAGATCAGATGGAACAGAGGACGACTGGAAAGGCAGGTAGCTGTGCTCGATGTGCCTCACGCCCACTGGGGCCTCCAGACCCCAGGGCCAGAAGAAAAGGGCCTCAGCTCTTCAGGGAGAGATCCTGTCCACCCTCTCAGTGTGTGTTCACACTCAAAACTATAAGGTCAGTAAGTTGGACAGCAGCTGCCCAGGACTTAACTTATTTATAGCACAAACTATAAATATGCCCCCCTCCCCAGCCCACCCCTCCCTTGTGAAAATGGTGTAAAGAGAACAATGCAGCAGGACGGGCCATGTTGCCATCTGTGACTCTGTTCCTACAACAAATGCTTCACAGCTGCACGTCACCTGCCAGCTCCGTCAGCGCGCTGGTGTACTTGAGCTGACGGCATTCAGGGTGCAGCTGGGGCAGGGCCAGTGGAATCCCAACCCTCTGTTAGGAAGGAAACCTCATCCCTTCTCAGGAATAGCTTGGCAACAGGACAGCACTCAGAGGTCACCCCAAATGCTCCTGAGAGAATAAAGAACCATTCCATGACCAAAGAGACTGTACCATGAGGCAGTGCAGGCAACGCTGGGCATCCCCAGCAGGTACCTCGGTCCTTCCAGAGTCTGCAGCAACATAGGCTCTTTTTAAAGCTTTTAGACCACACAGTACAGCTGGGAGCAACAAATTCCCACTCCAGCACAGAGGCATGTGAAATAGACCCATCAGAAACTGAGAGCAAGTACATTTCAAATTTGCCTCTCCACTTGGAAAACTTGGAGGACAAATTTTATGTCCACATTTTGTCACTGATTCTATTATTTCCGGGTCAACATTATTGTTTTTAAATGATTAGGATCACACTCATTTCTTTTTTCTTTTTTCTTTTTTTTTTCTTTTACTTTAAGTTCTAGGGTACATGTGCACAACGTGCAGGTTTGTTACCTATGTGTACATGTGCCATGTTGGTGTGCTGCACCCATTAGCTCGTCATTTACATTAGGTATATCTCCTAAGGCTATCCCTCCCCACTCCCCATACCCCACACACTCATTTCTTTGTAATTGTTCCAGGCCATCAGGGGCTTTGTTCTTCTCTGCCCTTCTTAACTTAGCAGCCAGCCGTCTCTCCCTGCACTCGAGCATTTGCAATCTGTCTGCGGCTCGAAAGAAAAGCCAAGGGGCCCTCGTCTCTGGCTGCTCCTAGTCCTGACTCCAGATTCATTGCAGCGTTGCTTGGGTTGCTTTGCTTGAAGCTTAAGGAGAAATAATTAGGGAGGACTTCAGCTTGTCCTGGACAGGAAAGGATTTAAAGAAACCATCCCTGCATCTGAACATGGCCTAACAATGATAGAGCCTCTACCAAATGTGACTGTGGCTACAGCCTAGGAAGAAGAGGGTGCTTTTAAATCTCCCACTCCTCATCTGTACACCCACATTCATAGCAGCATTATTCACAATAGCCAAAAGATGAAAGCAACCTGTGTCCATCAACAGAGGAATGGATAAAGAAAATATGGTCTATGCATACAGTGGCATATTATTCAGCCTTAAAAACGAAGGAACTTCTGATACATGTTACAACATAGATGAAACTGGAGTGAAATAAGCTAGACACAAAAAGATAAAAACTATATGATTCTACTTACATGAAGTACCTAGAGTAGTAAAATTCAAAGAGATAGAAGTAGAATGGTGGTTGTTGCGGCTGGGAGAGGAGAAAATTGGGAGTTTTTTTTAACAGGTATGGAGTTTTGGATTGGGAAGATGAAAAAGTTATGGAAATAGATGATGGTGATGGTTGCACAACAATATCAATGTACTTAATGTCACTTAAAATTGTTAAAGTGGTAAATTTTATGTTATGTATATTTATACCATTAAAAAATAATTTTTTTTTTTTCTGGAGATGGAGTTTGGCTCTGTCACCCAGGCTGCAGTGCAGTGGTGTGATCTCGGCTCACTGCAACCTCTGCCTCCTGAGTTCAAGCGATTCTCCTGCCTTAGGCTCCTGAGTAGCCGGGACTACTGGCATGCACCACCATGCCTGGCTAATTTTTGAATTTTTTTACTGGTGACGGGGTTTCACCATATTGGCCTGGCTGGTCTTGAACTCCTGACCTCAAGTGATCCACCCTCCTCGGCCTCCCAAAGGGGTGAGATTACAGGCATGAGCCACCACACCCGGCCACAAAAAATAAAATTAAAAAAATAAATTTTTTAAAAAAGGTTTATGCCAACAGTCATTTAAAAGGTACATTTGCTTTAAGGATTAATACAACAATGAGTTTAAAATAAGTGCGTGATTTATCAAAAAAGAGGGTGAGTCTACAAAGAGATCATAAGACAAAAGTGAAGGAAACCAGGACAGATGAGGGCCTCGGGACAGGGCCTAACAGTAAGGAGAAACTCGAGGGAAGTAGGGTTAACTCTAAGGTATGACCACATTTGAAGTAGCCTGGAGAAGTCAGTGAAAAAAAAAATCCTCATTCCTTCAGGCACTATTGTGACTTTAGGGGATCCAGACCTGTCTTGAGGGTTCTAGTAGCTACAGTTGAGATCTAAAGCTCAGATACATCATTTCCTTTCAATGACTTGGCCATGTGGATAGAAGAGTGAAGCATGGGAGCTGATGTGTTGATCTCAGGAGATTGATTGCTGGCTTTCTGTGTCCTTAAGCTCTTCATGGAGAGCTCAGCTGCCCCACCTGGGAGCCATCCCAGTCTAGAAAAGCAAACCCTCTTTTGACTGTCAATCCACATGGTGTTTGCTTTTCTCTCCCGGTTCTCAGATTCTTGCTTCTGTGCCCAGGATCCTTTATCATCTGGCTCCTTTGACTTGGAAGATCCCCAAATTCTAGCCTTTGGGGCTTCTTAAATGATCTTAGCTCAACCCACAAAACTCCTTGCTTTATTCTCTAGCGGTGAAGGACAGCATCTCCACTCCTACAGTGCTACTCCCCCTTATGCTCCTCCCAGAAGAGGCAGAAAGAGCCTGCCCTCCAGGTCTTTTTGAGAAGATACCCGTGCACTGAGATGTTGAATGCTAGGTCCCCACCCTACAAGGTAGAGGGAGAGCACTGGCCGCTGCAGAAGCCAAGCCTGGAGAGATGGGCTTCCTGACCTCTGCACAGAGCAGAGTCCTGGACCTTCAGACCCAGAGGCTTTAAGATCAGGGGCCAATCTGGAATCATCTCTGCAGTGAAACACGTGGGTGTCAGTGATGGCAGCGGCTCCCTGCCTCTGTCATCACACCTGCCAGATCACTTTCAGGGCAAGGGGCTCCCTTTGGCCTCCTAGTTCCTCAGCATTCACCTTCCCACCCTGCTTGTGTCTCTCTCTGTGTTCCACATTAAAACTGGTTGCATTTCAGAGATTCAGAGACATCTAGCCTCAAACAGACCTAGGGAATCTGACCTATGAACTTCCGTGTGACTGCCCTGGCCCAGGTTCTGCTGATTGCCCTCAGTGAATAATAAACTTTAGCCAAGTCTGATACAGTTGCTAAAGATCACTTACTCCACTGAAGATCTAATTGGCTTGTGGGTCCCTATGATTACCATCTGCTTGGGGAAAGAGGAGAAAGTAATGCAGAGTTCCTAAGAGCCCCTGCAAGAGAGATGTCTTGTTAAGTCTCTCCTGCCTTTTCTCTATAGGCAACCCACCCAAAGAGTCTCACCCTTGACAACTGAACTGGCTGTGAACCAGAAACCAAACACATAAATTTTCACATACATGTATGTGACTATATACACCCATATATACATTCAAATACACATACATAGCAATATAAATAAATATAAGTATGGGTGTATATTTGAATGTATAAGTGTGGGTATATATATTTATTATATATATGAGATTTATATATATATGAAATCCAGACACTTAGTGCTTACTACATACCAGGCTCTGATTTACACACTTCACAAATACTAGCTCCTTTAATCCTCGTAATGACCCTGTGAGGTAGACAATATTCATGTCCTTATTTTACAGATGAGGACATTGAGTCACAGAGAGATGAAGTAAATTTTCCGAGGTCATTCAGCTAGGGAGTGGCAGAGCCAGGATTCAAACCCAGGATGCTCAGCCCTAACCGCGATGCAAAATCTGATGTAAAGCACTTGGTATGCAACAGGTACTGGGCAATGATAGTAGGATTAGCATTATTATTTTACCACAGCTTCAACTCACCTACCTTTTCACTGTGTAACACTGGAAAAATGCCTGGGAACAAGCTTCTTTGGTAAATGGCCGGTTCTAGTCAAGTCAGGGATACAGGATGATACAAAGTGATTCCACATACATGATCTTTTGCACTCCTGCATTTAATATTAGTTGGTTTGTCTAAAGACCTATAACTGATCAAGATTTCTAAATTTCCAGAGGCATAAATCTGAGTCATGTATTGGATTCAGAATCTGGTTTCTGAGCACTGATCTTGTTGTCAGTGAATGGGCCGAGCCACCTGCGACACATCTGCATCATGTCACAGCTTTATTACCCTCTGTTTGCTGCTTTTCATGTAGAAATTTGTGAATGACAGAAACTCATGTTTCTTTATGGAAAATGGATGCCACAAGAATGATAACTGCTGGTGCTGATGATGGAAGCAAAGAGATATAAAAAAATTGTCATTAATTCTTCAAAATGGGAGTCTTAAACAAGTTGAAGAAGAGTGGAACATGGGATTGGCAGTGACCCAGATCTGTGCCGTGATCACATCTACCATAAGCTCTATGCAAAACCTCAGAATAAGTGGTTTGTGAATTTCTACAGATATTTGTCTGGAAAACTGTGTGAAATCTGAAAGGATGGGAACTTGAGGTATGAGAACGTGTAAAGAGAAGAGGAGACCTGACCGAAATGATATGCTATAGAAGTCTTTACCATTTTAAGAATTTCCCCAGGTCTGATGGAAGCTTCATGAATGCAATGGATTTGCTCTACCTAAGTACACAGCTTGGTAGGGGATTGGATATAGAAATCCCTTTCTCTTTTTATTCAGGGAAGAAAGCAAATGGGAGCATCTGGGATCATGAGGGTATCGTGTTGGAGTGAGCTGGGCTAAGACTCCCCATGACCCATCCCTGGCCACAGCCAAAGGGCTGGCTCGAGACTCCTCTGCAGCCTCTCCATTCCCAAGGCAGCACAGATTCCTGCTTCACGATTGGCAGGTTCAAGTATGACCGCTCTACCCTTGGCCTCATTTCCTCAATGCCCTGCCCTCCTTTATTCCTCTGCTTTCCTGGCTTCAGTGTTTCTACCAGCATTTTCAATATAGAAGGGGACTCATCAGATCGGCTTCTACCAGGGCTGATATTTAACTTGCTGGGGAGCCAACAGTTGTGACATTAAGAAAGAACAGTAAGAGCAACGGCGTCACTGAAAACAAGGATAACTAGTGGGCTATTTTATGCACAAATGGTCCTTTGCCATTCCCATCAAGCTGAAAACAAATATCCTGAAACTATTGATCAGCAGCCAGTTAAATTAAATATCTGATTAAAAGAGAACTAGAGCTGTTTTAAAATCAGACACTTCAAACACTTGCCAGTCAGTCAGAACATGATGAAACTGAGGGTTTTAACTGAGTAGCAGCAGCAAATAAAATATTTACAGATCTAAGCTGAAATAAATGCATAGATTCTCATTTTTAAGGAGAATGCACATAGGGCTATTTCAAACACACCCTGGAGAATACTTGATGCCTCTGATTTAGAGAATGTGCGGGGAGCACCATTTGTCAGGAAATGGGATAGAACCATCCAATGTTTCCAAGTGTGATCATTTCTAATGGAACAGGGAGAACTCTACAAATGGAATTCAAGTAGGATTGCCAGATGAAATATAGGAGAGTGAATTGTCTTTTGAATGTATGTCCCAAATATTGCATGGGACATACTTATACTAAAATTTTATCTGTTTACCTGAAATTCAAATTTAGCCAGGCATGCTGTATTTTTATTTGCTAAATCTGGCAACCCTAAATCCAAGATTGTAAGTAACCCTGGTGACCTAGGAGAATAGTTGGGTGACCAGCAGAAGAGAATCCTGGAGTGGTTCAAGTGCTGCAAGGGTGTCGTTTGAGAATTCAAGCCGCCGTCTCTTTATTTGTACAGGGGAGAATGATACTGTGCAGAGCTGCTGCTGTAAGGATTATCTGTGAACTCATAAATCACATAAATGTCTGTCACATTTCCTGTATGCAGGAAATAGTAGTCACTATTGGTATGTAGAGGGCCTATAGCCAACGAGCAGCAAACAATAAGCCCTTAATATAAGTTGGTTCTTATCTCTAAAAGAAAGAGAGCTGTTAGGTAAGAGTGGCCATCATTTATGAGCACCTATCATATATATATCAAGCACTTTGCCACATTGTCTTTTTTTTTTTTGGATAGAGTCTCACTTTGTTGCCCAGGCTGGAGTGCAGTGGCATGATCGTGGCTTATTGCAACCTCAACCTCCCCAACTCAAGAGATCCTCCCGCCTCAGCCTCCTGAGTAGCTGTGACTACAGGTACATGCCACCATGCCTGGCTAATTTTTTTGTATTTTTTGTGGAGATGGGGTTTCGCCATATTGCCCAGGCTGGTCTTGAACTCTTGGGCTCAAGCAATCTGCCTGCCTCAGCCTCCCAAACTGCTGGAATTACAGGTGTGAGCCACTGTGCCCAGCAACACTGTCTCATTTAAGCCTCATTGAAGATCCTACAAAGATAGATATGATTATTATCTTTTCATGGGAATAGAAACCAAAGCTCAGAGTTTAGTTGACCTAATATTATATCTGTGAGAGGCAGAGCTAGGATCCAAACCTGCTTAACTCCAAATCCTGTGATCCTTTAACCATATCACACTATTCCTCACCATTTGACTCCAGGCAGGTAAGAATCTTGCTAGAATAACAGATTACTGTTTGCCACAGAACTGACATCAACTTAACCTCTTCTTGTGATAAATTTTTATCTCCAATAATTGGAGAATTTTTTTTTTCCTGTAGGAACTCATCTGCAGTCTCATGATGAAGTCAGTGAAGAAATTGATTTTGCATTTTAGAAACTCATTTTATTGTCTACCTGGCTGATATGCCTATTTTGCATAAAATAACAGATAATTGTAAAATTTTAAAATAAAAATACGTAATCCTTTTGGAAAACTGGCAGGAAGTTAGATGGTAACTACAGATTATTTACAAGCTTCTTTCTTGTCCCAGTCATCCTCACTGCACCACCTCATTTGTTTAAACTGAACCCCAAAAGCCTGCTGCTCTTTCCCCTGTGGGCTTCACTGGTTAGAACAGGAAATAAAATGGTGGGCAGGGAGGCTGCCATGCTGGAAAAAGAGAGCTTTCGGAGGAAGGACAACCCTGAAAAGTCAATGCCTCTTTTTATAGCAATAAAAAGGCTCTTAGTTGGGGCATCACCCAGGAAGGAAGAATTCCTCCTTTGAAGGAAACCATGTTGTGGGGAGAACATGACTCAGTGTCATTTCTTGCAGGATTTAATGCATGGGGGACTTTTGGGGAAGACGCAGGAGCCAGTGTCGTGCCAACCATGCCTGGAAGGGGAGGTCAAGACATAAAGCCAAAACAATCCATAGAAAAGAGAGATTTTGCCAATCCATACTGAAAACGCTTTCCTCCCCAATGCCTTGGATAGTTGTCTAAAATGTCAGAATGGGGAGACACAGCCAAGTGCTTTCAGTATGCATGTTCTCAGTAAGACTTTACCTTCCATTTTTTTTATTGATAAGAATATCCCAGTACTTTGGGATTGTCACCTAATCCTACTTAGTTTTTTTTTTCCTACTTTTTTATTGTGATAAAATACACATAACATGAAATTTACCATCTTCACCATTTCTAAATTTACAGTTCAGCAGTGTTAACATCGATGACGTTGTGCAACGCTACTTCATTTTGCATTGTGATTTTGGACAGGGCAGGCAAAAGAGAAATTTCACCCCTTGCCCCTTATAACAACAAGTTTCTTGAAAAATACTTAACTTATGTGGCTCCCTTCTGAACCTTGCCTGTTCATTCCTTCCTTCTCCCTCCCTCTCAATCATCCCTTTCCCTTTCGCTCTCCTTTTACTTTGTCAGCAACACTTGTGTTTCCCGGAACAATCACTGCCCTTGTATTGATTATCCATTTCTTTCCAGGTCCTGTGGGAGCTGGTTTCACACCTGTTGGCTCATTTGCCTCCCCTCTTTCCTATGGCTTGCCCTTCGGCCCACTGACCAATCATTTTGGGACCCCTTCTCTGGGCGCCCCCATTCCTCCAGCCCAGACCCTCTCTGGACTCATGGGTCTGAAATTAGTGTTTTAAATCCCGAGTTTGTGTCTGAAGGTCAGCTGGAGAGCTGTTTACAGGTCTGTAAGCCCCAGAGGGCTTATTTGCACAGTGTACTTACCTAAGCAGGGCTGGTTACAAGCCCCAGAGGCCCCAGTAGGGCTTCCCAGGCCTGGCCAGCAAGAGCACAAATAGGGAGCCATGGAGGACTGTTGTTGCCCAAGTAAGTTTTCAGCTTCCAAAAACAAGTCTTCTGATTTGCTACCAAGCCTTTCGCCTTGTTTATGCCATCAGGCTCCTGAGTCTCAGCTTTCCCCGTGGGGCTAAAGTCTTCACTGCAGAACTATATTTGTCATGTGTTTGTGTTTGAGGCAGATTGTGAGCCGCCCTCTTAGACGCTGTCTCTGAGCTCTGCACAGGCCAGAAAGGGAGAGATGCAAATTGGCACCAGGATGTCTGGGGTTTATCAGATGCTTCTTTCTTTCAACCTAATGACTACGTTGCTTCAGGGGCTGCCCCTGGGGTGTATGAAGACAGCTGAGTTTCCTTTATATCTGTTTATTATCTACTTTCTTTTTAAAGGAGTTTTGAAGTCTTAATAATTTGGTACATGGTTGTGTTTGCTAAGATTGTGGTGAGGAATTATGGCTCAGTTTTGTTTTTATGTTAGTATAATTGGTCTAGTTCCTGCTCCACAAAGTGTGGCTGGTGTTAAAAAAGACTATCTAGCACAGAGTATTATTTGGGGGTCTTTGGGATGGAAGTCGTGGTGAGTAGTATTCATGAGCAATATCAAATACAGAAAACTCAATTTTTCTCCATAAATCAATGATGGTGATGGTGGTACTAGTGGTAGCAGTCATGATGGTAAGATGGTGGTAATGATGGTGGTGATGGTGATGACAGTAATGATAGTAGTGCTGATGATAATGGTGATGACGGTGACAATTGACAGTGGTTGTGATGATAGAGGTGGTGTTGAGATGATGGGGATAAGATTGTTAGTGGAGGAAGAAGAGGAAGATGATGGTGAAGAGAAAAGGAGGGAGGAGTGGTAATGGGGAGGGACATATTTCCATTATCATGATCCTAGGTCTGTGACCGACTCTTAGCCTGGAAGATTGCCCAAAGTGGATTCCCTTCCATAGGCTACCCCATTAACTCTGGCCTTGCTAGCATTCAAAAACATCAGGTTTTTGTAGACAATAGCAGGATCAAAAATGAGAAAAACACAGTAATTTCTCACAGAGCTTCCCAGTATGAAGATTGCTTGGAGAGAGTTTGATCATGTGTATGAGCCATTACTTGTTAGCTCACCTTGGCAATCTTTAGATACAGAAAGAAGATACCAGTGGTGACTACAGTGCTTTTTACCCAGTACTTGCTTGAGGAGAAAAAGCAGGGATTTTGGTGTTATACGGATGAGGGTTCAAATTTCAGGCTTTTCATTTCCTACTAACTTGTACTCTTTAAGCCTGACTTTCCTCATCCGTGAAATGGAAATGACATCTACTTGACAAGGCTGGGCAAATTAAATGAGACAGAGCATGGCACATAGTTCTCAATGAATGTCACACTCTTCCCAGAAGGGGAGGTAATGACGCTCCAGGCAGTTTTATGCTTACTTTCTGCTTCTCCTAAACCTAGATATTAGCTAGGACTAGCAGGCACTTCCTACCCAAGACATTTTTCATGAGTCACCTATTTACTTATTAAGTAAAAATTAGATTTCTATGACTTAGGATGAGAAAGCTTCAAACATCAAAACAACAGTTTAAAAGAGAGAGAGAGAATTTAACCACTCAATTGGTTGTTTTTTCAACTGCTGCCCAGCTGGTTTTTTCCACTAAATGGATTAATATTTTGGTTAACTTGACCATTTAAAATGATTCTATAACTTTTTTTTTTTTACGCTGTCAGGATGTTTTCCTTGATATCTGGCCCTAGTTCTCTTTGCTTATGTCATTTCATCATTACTCCTACTTATGCCGTCTGGTACCTGAATTAAAACATTTAGATTCTATCATTTGAATTTTTGCCTTTCAAATATTTATAAACCATAATCATGACTTCATACAGCCAATCCTATACATATTTAATTTTTTTATGAAGAAGTCCTTTTCCCCTAAATTATTTATTTCCTCTCTGAAATCTTTCCAAAGTTGTTTTAGCCTTAAGATGAAGAGATGCCCCCAAGTGGATTGTTATCAGACAGACTCTAAAAAGTAGTTGTTGTGAAACCTGGGGTATACATTAGAAGTTCAGACTTCTAGCCCTCATCACCAGTGATTCTGATTCATGGTTCTGGGGTGTGGGGCCCAGGAATGTGCATCTTAACAGCACCCTCCTTCCCCTCTCCCCCACATACAATATCCTCTACCCAATTTACAGGTAATTTTGGTGTGAGTTCCCTGTAGAACACACTTGAGGCACAGTGCCACCTCACAGTTGACTTGGGAAAGCAAAACAGAAGACATTGGTTACTGCTTTCTAATGGGGCATCACATTCAGGCCTGTTTGCTTAAGATTATAGCAAAATTACCTTGACAGAGTTTTGAGTGTTTCCAAGCCTTCAGTGAAATAGTTACACTGTCTTGGTTTACTGCTGCAGATGGCTAAGTGAAGTTTCTAGAAGGCTATCAATTTTCCCATCTCTTTAGTCTTTAGGTCTGGGTTGGTGGAAGAAGGGTTGCAGAAGGGCACTTTATCTACCACGCCGTGTCTCTAGAAATCTAGCAATTTTGAATCCTGTATGATTACTATTCACATTTCTTTTTTGTAAGAATATGATCCAGCAAATAACTAATAATAATTCTTCATACTAGTATAGCACTTTGTGGTTCATAAAATGTCTTGACTTTCATTGTGTCATCTGATCTCCAGAATAGCTCTGGTTAAGGTAGGTAGGTGAGGTATTACTGTTTCCATTTTACGAATGAAGAAATGCTCAGAGAGAATAAGTAACTTGCCCAGGGATTTACAAAAAGTAAATGGAAGTCCTAGGATTTAACAATTATGGAATCTTTCATCATCTCTGCCTTAAGGTTGCACTTCTCTAGACTGTGGTATTATCAACCCTATAGTCTGAATGTTACAAACTAATAAATAATACATTTACTTCATTAAAATATCTATTAGTTAGCTGCTTGGAATGGGTAGAAAATATTGAAGTAGAGAATTTTTAACCTACCCTTTAATTACTGCATTGATGTTATCCATGATTGTATAATATTGTTCTTAATTCCTCTAAGTTTTATTTTGAAAGCTAAACATAAAAGACAATGGCAGTTTGTCATGTTGAGAAGAATATAATTATTAACCTCATAGGTTCATCCCACAAGTAATGATTGTCATATGGACCCTGTTGGCAGGAGATGGAAGATGAGAGGTCTCCCAGCTCTTAGATATAGGCCTAGGCCATGGGTCTGGTGTTCCCAGTCAGTGGATCATAATTCATTAAAATTGTATATTGGACACTGGCTATATCCAGAGTCTACACATTAGATAATATTAAAAGAACATAAAAGGAATATAAATGAATCTAGGTGCTAAGTGACTTGGGAGTCCTTGAACTTGTTGTTTTACCTCCATTTATTTATTTATTTATTTATTCATTCATTCATTCATTGAACACATGTTTTATTGAGCACTTACTGGAACGGCACACTGTACTGGGCACTGGTATTACAATAGTGGGCAAGACAGAATCATCCCTACATCATGAGCTAATAGTCCAATGGGGGACACTGACAAGGATGCTGGCAGCCACAGGCAGTGGGATAAATGCTGTGGGAAAGGCAGGGTGCTGCACATACACTAACAAGGGGCATCCAGCCAGCCAGCATATTAGGCCTAGTATTTTTAAATGGATGTAGATTTATTGGGAGTGGCCTGTAGGGGGTGTGCTGAGGGCATGGCCCCTGGCCACTTTATCCCTTGGCACCCTGAGGGTACTAAGAAGTCACTGCCCTACACATTTAGTTGCCTTTGCCTGAAATATTTTCTTCCTCTCCTCCCTTAGCTAAGTTCTAGTGCCCACACATCCCTACAGGCTAGGGAGCCCTCTCTGTATTGTTATATATTCAACCCCTGTGTACTGCGACATCCTGTGAAAATCCTTGAACATCATCCTCATCAACCTCACTTTCCTTCAAGTATCTCCCCCATCAGTCTTTGGGCACTCCTAGATCAGGACGATCAGGGCCTGTGTCATTTACCTCTGTATTCCCTGCACCAAGCAAATGCTTGGCACCTAGTAGAGGCTTAATAAATGTTTGCTGAATGCACAAATGAATGAATGACCCTAACCTTTAATATCTGGTTGATGAGGAGGCAGGAAACTGAACATATGCAAATAAAACCATTTGCAAACAATTAGCTACAAGTCAATATTTCAATGCATCAAATCAGGTAGCATTCTTTTTCCAATATTTACAGTGCACCTTTTTTACCCAGCATGCATATTCCTGGGGGCCGTGGACTGCCCCCAACAGGGATAAAATGGGTGTAAATGTTATGTATACTTAATTTCTTTAACAAGAAAAGAATCAGAGGATTACTTGGAGTCACTAATGGTACTACCCCAGTAAAGAGTAAATCATTTTGAAGTTACTATATGCTATGGTTTGAATGTGTCCTCCAAAATTCATGTGTTGGAAATTTAATCTCCAATGCAACAGTGTTGAGATGTAGAACTTTTGAGAGATGATTAGGTCATTAGGGCTCTGCCCTCATGAATGGACTAATGCTGTTATTGGGGAAGTGGATGAGTTATTGCAGGAATGGGTTCCTCATTAAAGGATGAGTTCCGCCCCCTTCCTCTCCCTCTCTCACACCCTCTTGCTCTTCCACTGTCTGCCGTGGGATGATACAGCAAGAAGGCCCTCACAAGATGCCAGCACCTTGAGAGTGGACTTTCCAGCCTCCAGAATTGTGAGAAATAAATTTCTTTTTTTTTTTTTTTAATAAATTACCCACTCTGTGCTCTTCTGTTCTAGCAACACAAAATGGACTAAGACACCATGGGTAGGGTCTCTGAGAAATATGAGTTGAATAGAAAAGTTTTCATCAAAAAGCTGCTCAGTTGCTGAGGTAAAAGCCAACAGGGCTCGGACTAGGGTGAGATGAGTGAGACCGAGTCATACAAGTTACAGGATCACATTTTGTCTTTATTTAACTTTTTTAGTGCATCATGATTACTTGCATTAATTTTTATTTATTAAAATATCAATTATTTTGATTGCTGAGTTTTTTCACTCTGCCCCCACAGCTCCCGGCCCTGGGGGCCCCCACCCCGTGAGCTCTGCCTTCCTGATACACAGATTACAGGGGAAACTCAGACTCCCTCTGCAGGAGCTGGATGTCAGCTATCACCAGGGCTCAGCTGCGTATCCTGAGGGCTCACTCTGCTTGCCTGATTCACCTCCCTTTCCAGTTTTGCCTTCCTTTCTTCCTCTAGCAGTCTGAGCATTCTGCACCTCCCCCTCCCTGTGCTTCAATGCCATCTCACCCAACATCCACACTAGGGCTGCATGTTCTCCATAGCCTGCTCCGTCCTTCCCTTCCCTTCTACCCACAACTGACTTGCTTTATAATGGAAGAAGCGTTTTAATGCCTGCCATGAAATCCTGTCATCTGGGCAGGAAGGGCAAGCTCCCTGGCTGAATCATCAAGAGGAGAGCACCTGCCTGGAATAAGGCTCTGAATCTTCTACAGCTCTCTTTTCTGTTTCCCTTCCTCAGAAGTATCCCCTGGACACCGCAGAGGCTGTAGAACCAATACTGCCTGCACTGGCCAACTGTGGGGGCAGTGGCTTCACACTCCCTGTGTGCTGCAAACACACTCAAATCTATGGCCTGTAATAATTTCTGCACATCCCTGTGTTGCTCCCGTAGGACAGATAGAGGAACAAAGGCCCTGGCTGATAAGTCGCATCAACTGATCACATAACCACTCA
This sequence comes from Gorilla gorilla gorilla, assembly GCF_029281585.2. Lineage (NCBI taxonomy): Eukaryota > Metazoa > Chordata > Mammalia > Primates > Hominidae > Gorilla > Gorilla gorilla. The sequence goes on from NC_073224.2 coordinate 120,873,716, forward strand.
TGGACAAAACAGAGATTAAACCTATATTTTTGACCCCCCCACCACCCCCCATCCTGTGTCCATTTCATTATTCCATAAACATTCCCCTCTACCACACCCTACTTCCCCCTCACCTGCCCACCCCTGCAAAGTCACTTGATCTCTTGGTGAATTAGCATGAGCCAACATTGATGTTTTAAAATAGCAAATTTTCAGGCTGAAAAAAGTCAAGATCATCTTTAAGTCCCCAAGGACATATGCAACCAGTGATAGAAAAATCCTCTCCCACTTCTCCCCCTCCAGTCTGAATTGACTTAGCAACTTTTCTTCAGCTCCTCAGCAGAGCCTTTCACAAATTCCCACTTGCAGCACTGCTGAAGGATAGACATCCTCATGTGCTCTCAGCTGGACTGCTGCTGTGGGCTTCAAAAAAACAGATGCAGCAGCAGTGAGTGTGTGCCTGTATTATATTTCTCAACTGAACATCTTCAGAAGCTGGGGACATGTGTTTTCTAGCCCAGCATGTAGGATCTGTGGCCCCTGAGGCTGTGGGAGGGCAAAGTCCTGTAGAGAAGCTATTGTTTTCCTTGCCTTTGCTGATAGCATGAGATCAGCTAAATGATGGTGGCAGGTATCCAAGACCAAGAAAAAGAGTAAGTAGGGTACAGTAATGGGAAGCAGTAAATCGTAGGACATATTTGTAATCTAAGCAACAAAAATCAAGCATTCTCTGGGAAATGCATGAAGCACTGAATGCTTGAGTGCCTAATGGGTTTTGAAGCCCCAGTAAGTTTATGTGGATGGGTGCCAAGAGCAAACAAATCACTGCAGCCACAAGCTGCCTCACTCCATATCCGAGATGCATACTGAGAATGACTGGGAAGGCTACTTGGTATGGGAACCCTAAAGCAGTTCGGATGGGGAGGCCCCCGGGGAAATGCTATACTTAGTGCTCTCCAGGAAGCATCATTTACAACTTCACCACTGGCCAAACACTAATATATGTGCTTTACATATATCATCTCATCGAAGCCTCATTATAACACTAATGGGTTAGGTGTTATTACACCCCTATTTTAAAGATGAAGGAAGTCAGACTCAGTTAAGATCATACATCTATTAAGAGGTAGGGTAAAATCCAAACTCAGTCTTTTCTGATTCCAAAGCACATGCTCTTAACTGCCCCACTTTATTGCCCTCAGAGCTCTTTGGTACCAATTACACCAGGCATTCCTAGCTACAAGGCATTGTTCATTCATTCATCCATTCATTCAACATCCAGCAATATTTCTTGAGCATCTGCATTGTGCCAGGCCCTTTGCTAGGCCCTGGGACCTCACTGATGAAGGAGACATGGACCCTGTCCTCATGGAACTTGGAATCTAATGAGTGAGTGCCAGGGTCTGGAATGGGAGTTAAGGTCTCACTTAAGACTGGGCAGGTTGTACCTTGCACAAAGGCTCTGCACTAAGGGGGCAAGTGGGTACTGAAACCCAGCTTATATTCCACTAAGCTATGTGCCCACAGAGCGACATCTTCCAGAGGAAGCAATTTAAAAAAATTTTTTCCCAAAGAGTAATATGGGCTATTCTGGAAGTACCTGCCTCCCTTAACTTTTCTTTCTTTCTTTTTTCTTTTCTTTTCTTTTTTTTTTTTTTTTTTTTTTGAGACGAGTCTCGCTCTGTCATCCAGGCTGGAGGGCTGTCACGCAATCTCGGCCCACTGCAACCTCCACTTCCTGAGTTCAAGCAATTCTCATGCCTCAGCCTCCCAAGTAGCTGGGATTATAAGTGCAGGCTCCCACACCCATAGAAATGGGATTTCACCATGTTGGCCAGGCTGGTCTAGAACTCCTGGCCTCAAGGGATCTGCCTGCCTTGGCCTCTCAAAGTGCTGGGATTACAGGCATGAGCCACTGCACCTGGCTGCCTCCCTTAACTTTTCAAGCCAGTGTCACCCTGAAAGACATCCTCATGCACAACCTGCAGTGTGTAGGGAACATGAACGCACCAGGTAGACTCTGGACAGTAAGGAGGTCAGCAGCAAGTCCAGGAAAGTGTACTCAGGTCTGTTTGGCCCCAGTCAATGAGGTCCACATTCACCTTCAGGAAATCCTGGCCAGTCAACAATGATTTAAACCAATCCCTTCACCACCCCCAGGCAAAGTCCCTGTGTAAGTAAAACTTCCAGTGATTCCCAAAGATAGTATCCCCACCTCAGCAGACGGTGGAGGCCCCTGCTCGGCCCTGGACCTGCAGGCCTTCTTCCCACAACTGTCAGACCCCACAGGAATGGAAAGGAAGGCTTCTGTAGACACATACTGGAGGGAACAAGGGGACAAAAAAGGCAAGCTGACATCAACCCCAAACCCCAATAATTCGGAGGAGAGTACCTCTGGTAACAGAAAGAGAGACAGAAGGAGGTCTGCAGGAAGAAAGATGAGTTCTTTATGTATGCCAATTTTCACATGTTAAACATGTCATGCCTTCTATCCGTGGAGCCTTCACATACAAGGCACTATATGCGATATTTACAAAAGCCCTAACCCGATTCCCTTTTTATAGATGAAGAAATCGATATGCAGAGAAACAAAATAATTTGGCTTAGGTCACATAGCTAGGAAGTGGCAGAACTAGAAAGTGGCAGAGGTGGGCCCTCTTGATTCAAAAGACACTCAATCAATGTGTAGTCTAGCTTAGAAGTCCTCGGCCTGAAGATAAAGATGAAGGAAGTGAGATAATGGGAATGAGGCCAAGAAACAGTGAGGCAGATGGAGAGAAGGGAAAGAGAGGTACAAAGGTAGTGGAGGATGCACCCTAATAACTCCTCACAGATAAAGCAATACAGCTACTGCGACCAGCTATCAATGCAGTTCATAAATGCAGAGATCATCAGAGCAGGAAAGGACCTCTGTGCTCCCAGCCTCCCCGTGTTACAGCTGAGGAGTAGAGGGCCAAGGCATCTAGTGGCTTCCCCAAGGTTCTCCAGGCTGCTGTGGAGGCAGAGCCATGGCCACAGCCCTGGCCTCCCGGCACTCAGGCCTAACAGCTTCCATCAGGCTGTACCACTGAGATTATTATCATCAGTGATGATGGTGCCATTAACAGCCATGGCCACCACTATCTGGTTTTTTAGCACCAGCCACCCTGGCAGCCATCTTCATTTTGTGACTTGAAGAAAGCACTGCCCTGGTCATGTGAGCACAAGAGGAATGGAAAATTCCAGGTCAGGGAACAACACACCCTCCAGGCATCCTTCTCCACCAGCCCTGCCTTCAGAGGCACCAGGCCCTTTTGTCCCACCACCAGTTAATATTTCACTTGGGTGAGACTTTAGAGAACAAAGAACACAAAGCTGGCCTTGAGGGGCCAAAGGTAGGCAGCCCATGGTTCCCGATTCGGCTCATAAATAAGAACAGGGCAAATGTACTTTGGATAAGGACGCGCTCAGCCTCCCGCAGAACAGCTGGGGAAGCTATTCATAGGAAAGCGTGCTATTTGCGTCTGCCTGGCATTTGAATGAGGCTCACCTAACTGTGCCTGCCCTCCCCACAGATGTGAGTCACGCTCCCCACTCACGAGTGAGGAGTGGCCAGGGGCAAAGGAGAATTGCTTCTCGGCTCAGCTGAGAGAACTGTGGGGGCCAGGAGCGGCACTGCCAAGGATATCTCCCTCCCCCGGGCAGGGAGGGCCTCCAACTGAGGACACTTATTCTGTAGTGATAGAGCCTGATTCCCCTCCATGTGAGAGAGGTGCCTCCTTGGACCCTGCTACTTAGTCCATTGGCCCTTGGTCAAGCAAAGGGGACAATTCTCAGCCCCCAACCCCTTGCCGGTGGCTTTGACTGTCTTCTCACATCTCGAGTACTCGGGGAAAGCCAGTCAGAGCAGCGTGGGAGGCCAGTTCCAGTGTCACGCTGCCGTCCTCCAAGTTCTACTGGTCCCTGGTCTCTAATTGCAAAGCTTACGTGCTGTGGAGGTGAAGTGGGCGCGATTCCTCCCCCTTAAGCAGCACTGCCCACTTCTGAAGGTCATCCACCAATGCTCCTGCCTCCTGTAGCATCCAGTGAAGTTCTGGGCTGGTTCTGAGCCGAGGGTGTGCCAGAAGCAGGGCTCATTATGGTCCAAAATAACCTTGGGAGGTCAAGCCCAGGCCTGGGCATCCCTCATCCAAGGAGCCCTGATGGGGGGGGTCTCTCAGGGCCTAGCTGAAGAGTCAGTTCTGCTCCATAGCAGCACTGATGGTTCAGGTCAGTCCCAGGCCCATGAGAAAAACTCCAGTTCTGCACCAAAACACAGTGGCCTTTGGAGTCCATCAGACTCCAAGCATTAGGAAGGGCCAAGCCCTTCTCCCATTGGTAGTTCTCACACACCTGTGGGTCCAGAGAGGGGCTACCCGCCATGATCCTGGGAGCCGTGGTCTAAGGGATCTCTGTATACCTGGTACATACTCAGCTGCGGTTTGGGGTTTTTTTATTAGTGAATGGCTTAGCTCCTCAGCTGGACCATAAACTTCTCAAGGGAACATGCTGTGCCCTTATCTTTGTGTGCCTGCATGACAGCACACAGCCAGCATGCAAACCATGACCTCATATGCACTTAACACTTGACTATATCTCTTTGGCGACTAGACTCTACTCCTTTGGACAGGGACTTCTTAATTCTGTATTTCTGAATGGCCTAGTGCTGGCTGTGACACAGGGTAGTTATATAATTGATAGTGTTGATTTGAATTGTCCAGTTCGAATAAAGAATTTTCTAAATGAGTCGACATTATGACACAATGTATATAGATGAGACCTTTAATGCATTTGAAATTTACACTAGTGGACACATGATGGTAGATGCTATAGATACAGGAACCCACGCAAATTCCAACTTTGAGAAACTAGTAACCTATTTCGAAATTATACTTTCTCCTGTTCTTCATGGGCAAAGATGATCCAAGCATGGAGGACATGACATTTAAGCCCTCTTCCCAGTGGAAGGGATGTGCCGCCAGCTAAATTTTTCTCTCAGTCAACATTTATGGGCATCTACTGTGTGTTAGGCACTGTACTATGGGCTGAGTATTCAAAGAAAAACTAGGCACAGGTGAATCGTAAATGGAGAGCTACAGGTCTAGTGGGGCTGAAGACACTTTCTCAAGGAACTCACGGCACTGAACTAGCTGCTGCTTGAGAAGTATGGCCTAAGCTCCATGGGAGTGAGAAGGGATGAATTCTTCCTGGGGCCAGGAAGGGAGGATGAAATCAGGAAAGGCCTCCCAGAGGAGCAGATGTTTGAAGGATGGACAAATCCAGATGGACAATAGAGTATGTATTCTAGGCTGGAGGGATTAACCAAAGCATCGAACCCCCTCAGTTCTTTGGGAGTAGAACAGTCTCTTCTGCTCTCACTGTAGCTGGTGGCTTGATTGCTGAGCAAGGTCAGGGTGACACCTTTGGCCAAAGAATGGGGCATTTGCTTCTAAGTCAGCCAAGGGCTCTTTCTGTCTGAAAATAGCTGCCTGAATTCATTTCCCCAATTAGTCCCAGAGGCCAAAGATAGGAGAAGGTTTTCTCCACAAGCAGGGCAGAAACTGCAGCTAGAAAGCTGGCCCCACAGCATGAGGAACCCCTGGGGAGCTGGCAGGAGGCCATGCCCAGCCACACCTTGAGGTCTGACCGGCTGTGTTTGGATGGGCCCTCTCTAGCTCTTTCCTCGTCACGTGACTGAAAACCTTATCATAATGAAAGCTGTAAAAATGCCAAACTTTAACCTTATTAAAGTCACACTGTTCTGGTCTTGGCAACCATAATAGGATTTTACAACTCAGCCTCTCTGACTAGAGTCCTTGAACAGCCCAGGGTCTGTCAGGGTCCATGATGGGTGACTTAATGCCTTCAGGGACTGGTGCCCACCCACATTCCCACCCTCCCTGTGTCCGTCCACCACCCGTGCTCACTGTGGCCTTCCATATGGCCTCCTGTTTTGTTACTCATAGAAACGGAGAAATTTCCACTACCATGGACCCCAGGAAAAACATATGAGCATACCCTACAGCACTTACCAACTGGCATGGTATTTTCCTCCGGATTAATGAAGCACAGTGGAATTTTAGCAGTTGCTTTAATGATTAATATGTCAAATCCATATTGCAGGAGAGGGAAACAGGAAAGCGATGTGAGAACCTAGGAGTGGGGAGGAAAAACGATGGGAAGGGAAGAGAGGTAGCAAAGCCAAAGAAGGACAGGGAAGGAAGAGAAGAACAAGGGAAGGACAGGGCAAAGTGGGGAGAGAGGAACATGGACTCCCACAGGGGTTGGATCAAACAGGCTCGAGCACATTTAGGGACTTCCTCCTGCCACATTGGTAGGAAGGTGGGTCAAGTCAGTTCCTGAGGAGAGGTCTCCCAGGAGCAGTTATTAGCCTAAGGTTCTACATGTCGGGAGGTCATGGACCTTGAAGATTTGAGAAAAGGTATGGGGTTTATCCCTAGGAAAAAAATACACATAAAGGGGTTTACTAAGCCCCTAAACCTCCATGAAAAAACACAAAAATGAAAAACCTCTGGGTTCAGCTGACGGTGTTTCTGAAGCTGGGACTGTGTCATCCCCGTCAGCAGCCCTTCTCCATGTGATGCCTTTCAGAAACAAGTTTGGAAAGGTGACAATGGCGTCAGCCACAATACACATTCTGTTTGCTGAGCCTCTGTCTTGCCGTGAGCACCCACCCTCTCCTCCCCACCTGCAGGCCCACCGCCATGCAGCTCCCAGGATGAGGTCATGCTTACTCACAGGGTCCCTTCCTCCAACTCTAGGTAGTCCAGTGCCCCTACATGAAGTGGTGTCCATGCTGTGCGTGAATATGCTCCGCAGTCTTGAGACCATTACACGGCTGGACAAAGGAATGCCTGGCCAAGCCACCAATGGGAAATACTTTGCAATGCAAATGAGTCCTCCAAAGCCAAGCATTCCCCTCTCCTGCTAATTACTTTTACCTGGTTGCATTAGAAATCCTGGCCAACATGGTGAAACCCCGTCTCTTCTAAAAGTACAAAAATTAGTCAGGCATAGTGGCACATGCCTGTAGTGCCAGCTACTCGGGAGGCTGAGGCAGGAGGATCGCTTGAACCCAGGAGGCAGAGGTTGCAGTGAGCCAAGATCGCGCCATTGCACTGCAGCCTGGCGACAGAGTGAGACTCCATCTCAAAAAAAAGAGAATGGCTTCATATTCTGTATAGTCAGGAGCTGGCTCAATGTTAATGTCATTGTCTCTCCTGAAAACACCTGTCAGTGCAAGAGGCCTCTGAATTTCCTTTCTTATTTCTTGATCTAAGCATGTATATAGTGTCATGGGCCAGGTTAATTAAAGCTCACTGAACATCACATACTATCCTCTGACCAATCATACGTGTTGCTTCTTTAAAAGCAGAAAAGAAAAAATCAGGTTCTATATGGCCTACCAAGCTTAAATCGTCTCTGTGGTGGGAACTGTACAAAAGTCAACAGGTCAACAACAAACACTAGTTTACATACTCAGTAGGTGAAAGAGTGAGCCAATTCATAGATTTCATTTCTGATTGTATTTTTTAACATTTTATTCTCAAAGAATTATAAATCCACAGAAGGTTGCTAAAAGGTGGAAACAACTCAAATGTCCATCAATGGATAAATGGATAAATGTGGTACAGTGGTCCCCCCTTATCCTGGGGGGATACATTCCAGGATCTCCCAGTGGATACCTGAAACTGTGGATAGTACCGAACCCAATTGCTGTCAGTGGGAACACATTTCTGTTCACATATTCCACCTACAATTTAACGCCTTTTCCAGCTTAACTAAACACTTACCAGTATTGTGGTCGTAACTTGCGGTTTGAGGTGTGACAGCAAAACTAGCACGAATTTCTTTTTTCCCTTCACAATTTCACAGATAGAAGATTCATTCCTAACTATAGATCTTAGCAGCCTCAGTATATCATTTTTTTTCTTTCCTGAAGCCAAGAATTTTCACCTTTTCACTTAAAGGAAGCACTTTATTGTTTCTCTTTGGTATATTTGAGTTGCCAGCATCACTACACTTGTGCTTTGGGGCCATTATTAAGTAAAATAAGGGTTACTTGAACACAAGCACTGCGATACTGGGGCAGACAACCTGGCAACGAAGATGGCTATTAAGTCACTACTGGGTGGAGAGTGTAGACAGAGTGGACACAATGGGCAAAGGGAGGGTTCATGCCCTTAGCAGGATTCAGCAAGATTTTATTATACCTTTCAGAACTACTCACAGTTCAAAAGGTATGAATTGTTTATTTCTGGAATTTTTCATTTAATATTTTTGTATTGCTGTTGACTGTGGGTAATTGAAACTAAGGAAAGTAAAATTGTGGATAAGCAGGGATGGGCTACTATACATACAGATAATGGAATAGGATTCAGCCTTAAAAAGGAAGGAAATTCTGATATGTTTCTATGACATGGATGAACCCTGAAGACACTATGCTAAGAGAAATAAGCCAGTCACACAAAGATAAAACCTCTGTGATTCCACTTAGATGAGGCACTTATACGAGTAGTCAAATTCAAAGAGATGAAAATTCGAATGGTGTCTGTCAGGGGCTGGGAGGTGAGGGGAATGAGGAGTTGTTTAATTGGTATGAACTTTCAGTTTGGGAAGATATAAAAAGTCCTCTGGAGATGGATGGTGGTGTTTGTTGCATAATAATGTGAATATATTTAAAGCCAACAAACTGTGCCTGTAAAAATAGTTACAATGGTACATTTTATGTTATGTATATTTTACCACAATCAAAAATTGACAAGAAAGTCCCACAGACACTTCACTAGGCCAATCCAATGTAACAGCTTGCATGACTATAATACATTATCAAAACCAGGGAACTGACATTGGTACAACCCAGACTCATTCAGACTTCACAAGTACTCGTGTGTGTGTGCATGCGTGTGTGCATGTGTATGTGTGTGTGTGTAGCTCTATGCAATTTTATCACCTGTGTGGCGCTGTTTCATCACAAGCCACTCTTTGTGCTGTCCTCTGTGGCCACACTTGCTCCTTCCTGACAACTAACCTGTGTCTTATCTCTAGAATTTTTTTACTTAAAAAATGTTACAACATGAAGTCATACAGTATGTAACCTTTTGAGATAGGCTTTGTTCACCACATAACTGCCTTGAGATCCACCCAAGTTGTTGCATGTATCAATAGTTTGTTCCTTTTTATTGTTGGATAGGACTCAATGATATGGATGGAAATGTTTGATTATATTTTTACATCTACCATTAATAAATTCAATTTTCTGTCCACATTAAGACCATCGGTGAATGGACTTGATTCCAATGTGACCACTACAGGAATGGTGTCCAAGGGGCTCACCAGAGCATCCTAGCCTCCACCGACCCATGCAGGGGCTTTTGTCTGACCCATAGGCTGTTTCATTGAAGAAATGGGTCCTACCGGGCCAGCTGTTCTGCCTACTGACTTCTTTCAGCTGTGGGGAGTGGGGACCACAGTGCATAGGCAGTAAGATAGACAGGAACACCTTCAGTAAACAGAGAAGGTACAGTCTCAACCCCCCCCCCCCCCCCCTCCCCGCCCAACCTCAGGGCTGAGACTCCGGCAGTGGCATCATGGGAACAGGCAGCTGGGGTTCCTTTAAGAAGGAAGGTAAACTCCACCAACAGTTGTTTAAAAATATGATGCTTTCCAATTCTCAGAGGGGAGCTTTTATATTTCCACCACTCACTGTGGCCCAAACCTCACTGTGCTGGAATTTAGCTGTCCCCTTGACTGTTGACCCCAATACAGCATCAACTCCCAGCCCCGAGCCTCACAAAATGCCTGGCCCCTGTGAGCACACAATAAATGTTGCCACAGGAGCTGGTGTTGTTGAAGGAGAGAGGCGAGTCAAAGGGCCTGCAGAGGATGACCAACTCTAACAAGCGAGAGCTGCTTTCATTTCATTTTTAAAACCTGCTACCTTAGCTCTGGCAGGAGCCAGAGTATGAGAGAGGAGCAATAAAACCATTCCTTTCCTCCTCTCACTTCCAGCCCTGACTGCCCTCCCCTCATCCCTTCACACCCCAGATCTTCCTCCCAGACTCTGGGGAGAACTTTGTGTTCCGGGGAGGGTGGGGCTTCTTACTGAAGGGCAGGTGTCAGTGTAGGTGAATAAGCAGGTTGGGTGGGGGTTGGGTGAAGGTGAGGTCGCTCAAGGGGACTCTTCAGCCACATAGGAATGAAGGAACAAGATTGAAGTCACACCCCCCAAAAACCAACAGAGGTTCTTTGAGCCTTTTCCTCCAACTCTCCTTCACCACATTCATGCCTTAGCTTCCCAACCTTGGCCTCTTTGCTATGGGCAACCTGAATAGTTTGCATTTCTAGACAAATAGGTGAAAGAAAAGAGCAGCCATAACCCATCATCCCTGTAACTGGCCCGGGGCCCCAGATCCTGGGACTTTCCCCAACAGCTGGATACTTCTTCCTCTGTGAAACATAACAGGGATTGGCTGGAGCTAACCCAAAAAGCAAGCAGACGTAGACACAGGCTCTTGGAAAAGATCAAATGCTATTCAAACCCAGGGATTTGGTTCCCCCACCCCCAAGGACCCAGGAAGAGGCTGCTCACAGCTGGGTGAGGTGCAGCCCTTTCCACAGGAATCATGGCCTGGCTCTTTCCAGGGTAGGGGAGGAGCAGGTGCCGCTCCTCTCCGGGCATGCGTGCCTCCTGGGTGTCCTTCATGGAGCTTACACAGAGTGCTTTACACAGAGGCTATGGCCTCTCTGGAAGAGTTAAGATCTTTCTATAGCTCTTGAGATGGAGTATTTGACACCAATAAAGGCTTTCACCACCTCCTCAAAGCTTTGAACTGTTTTGTTTTTTAGAGATGGTGTCTTGCTGTGTTGCTCAGACTGGTCTTGAACTCCTGGGTTCAAGCAATTTTCCTGCCTCAGCCTCCTGAGTAGCTGGGACTATAGTTGCCAGCCTTGGTTTCCATCTATATCTTAATAACCAGAGTTGCTGTGCATTGTATCTAGGATTTGGCTTACTTGGCAAACTCTATGTCATAAACTCAGTATTTCTTCAATATACTCAATATTTATTTACTATGATCTGGCAGCTGAAGTAGCCCAAACTTCTGACCTATATTCTGTAAGGTGGAAGACTGGGCCTTTTAGTAGAAATCTCCAAGACCTAAGAATCTCTATTGAGACCCTGGGGTTAATGCAGGCTCCACCAAATCCAGGTGCTGGCTGGGAGACAGGAGTCAGCAGGATTTCACCGAGATGGTCAATTTTTATCCAGAATAGGGCTATGCCTGCATTAATTTGTCACCAGTGGAATGAAAATACAAACCCGCTGAGTATGACAGTTTGATAGGAGGAGTGGTCAGTTATATAGAAAATTTAAAACAGAAAGCCCATGAGAAGTTTGCCTTTGTAAATGCCCATTAACTCCTTCCTAATAGGGTGACAGAGAGCTGGTGCCACCACAGGGAGTGTGCTTGTCAGAGCAGACCTCCTCCCCGGGTGGACACCATGACCCTTGACATCCTCCAGATCAAAGCTTCACTTTCCCCTGCTCACAGTGGCTTCTTGGACGACCATGTCTAAACCAGACCCTGCCTGCTATTCTTGACCAGACAGAGAGAACAGCCTGAGTGAAGACTCTGAGGCAGGAGTGAGCATGGCATTAGCAGGGCCTGGCAGAAGGCCAGGATGATGGCCACCCTGAGTGCTGGGAAACACAGCACAAGATAAGCCTGGAGAATTGACAAGGGCCGGTCTGTGCAGAACCTGAGGGCCATGGCAAGAAGTCTGCCTTTTCTCCCCGTGTCCAGAGCAGGGAAGAAGGATTTGCAAGTTTCTCACACATGCCTTGGCTTAAGCAAAGCTTGCTGGCCTCCTTCAAGCCATAGCGCAGGGTGGTGTTTGCCGTGCCTGACTCCCCAAGCTAGGCACTGGGAGTCCAAGTGAACCATCTGGAGGGGTCAACAGTGATGTGAGCAGATAAGCCACAGCACATTGAGCTAGAGGAGGAGAGAGGAATGTGCACATCCCTGCTTGGATGTGGGGGCAGGAGGGGGAGGGCTCCAGGAAACCTTGCACAGATTCTTTGGGCTGCCTAAATCCCGCTGCTCCATGTCTAGGTGGCTGAAGCGCCTCCTGGCCTCAACCCCTCCTCTGGCCTGTCCTGTTTACCAGCCCTGCCACCTGCCCACTCTAAGAGGCTCCACCCTTCCTTGGAACATGGAGTTCTCTGCCTCTGGACTCTGGGGAGGGTGAGATTGTTGAGGCAGGCGGGCGAGCATGAGAGGGAAGGAAGAGGGAGGGAGGTCAAAGATACAAGGTGAGCTGGAGAAGAAACGGACTGTTTTGAGGATTCCCCCTCACACATTCTGGCTCTTACCTCTGACCGAAAGCAAAGGGAGCAGCTTTTACCAATGGAATGAGGCCAGGGTGTGTTGGCTTACACCCATAATCCTAGCACTTTGGGGAGGCCAGGGTAAGAGGATCCCTTGAGCTCAGGAGTTCAAAACCAGCCTGGGCAAGATAGCGAGACCCCATCTCTACAAAATTTTTTTTTAATTGGCAGGCATGGTGGCATGTGCCTGTGGTACTAGCTACTTGGAGGCTGAGGTTTGAGGATCTCTTGAGCCCAGGAGGTCAAGGCTACAGCAAGCCATGATCGTGACACTGCACTCTAGCCTGGGTGACAGAGTGAGACCCTGCCTCTAAATAAATTAAATCAATCAATCAATACCAATTAACTAACTAACCAACCTGTCTATCGGGGTCAGTCAGCTCTTATAGTCCCACCTGACTTCCGCTTTGCCTTCTCCTGCAACAGCAACGCCTTCGAAAGTGCTTACTGTGTGCTAGGCAGGCGTTGCACACGGACACGGACTGGGAGTTCAGATGGCCAGCTGGCCTGCTGTCTGGGGACAGGGGGTTTCCCAGGACCTGAGACTTTCAGTACTAAAACCAGGACAGTCCTGGGGAAGCTGGAACAGCTGGTCACCTGGTGGGAACTGAGCACCCATGGAGTCAGCAGAGAAGGAAGGCGGCACCACAGCATAGCTGGTGGTGGGAGCAAGCAGGAGTCTTTTCCTCCTTAGCACTGGAAGCGCCACTCTTGGCACTTACCTCCCTTCCTGAATGGAGCCCCTCCTGTTTTTATGAGGCCTCCCCAGGCCAAGCCCTCAGGATGGGCAGGGGTGGGTTGAGACTGTGCTGTCTCTGCTGTTTGCTAAGGTTGTTCTCATGGTATCATGCTGCCAGAGACTGTTCACTTGGCTCACATTGATGGAGGTCAGCTAAGGACAGGCTGATTAGCTGGCCCCTCAGGGCCTTTCTCTTGGTGACACAGCCTCTGGCTCAGAACAAAGGCCCCTCATTTTGCCGAGGCACAGACTCTTGAACGTGAGAGTGCTGCCACCTGCTGGTCACAGCGCTGCTTCCAGAAGGGGAGCTGGAGCCTCAGGAGGGAGACTGGGCCATGAGCCCAGGTCTGTAGCCTCTCTGTGGGCCACAGCACCACCTCCCAGCATGCCCTGGGCCAGACAGCTGAGGAAAAGAAGCTGGGGACCCCCCTAACAGGTATGCCTTGAAGGGGACTGCAAGGCTCTCTCATGCCAGAACTCTCTCAGGCTGGCCATGGATTCCCAGAATTCCCAGCCAGCGTGGGCACTCTTAGCTATAATAGAACCCTCGGCCCAGTGGTGTGCTGGAGCTGCTGGGCAGGAGGCAATCATCAAATATTCAGGAAATTTACCAGCTGCACTGGTCATGGTGGGAGTATTTACACCATGGAAATTGGCAAAGGCTACAGATTAAGAGTTTTCTCCACCTGTAACTCTTCCTCCAGTGGATTTATCAGTACACCTTTGCGAAACCTCTATCAAACTTAAAATATTGTCATCTGAGAAGGGGCAAGTACCAGCGGGTTTGTAAAGGTTTCTCAGATAAAGCATCAAGTATGGAATTGGCGTCATAGAGAAGAAATACATTCTGATAAGAGGGAGATTGTGAGGAAGGAAATTTTGTTAAGCTCCCTAAGAACAACTAAGGTAATAGTTAAGGGCTCTGCGATGAGAAACACACCGATTCAAGGAGCAGCTCTTCTACTTGCTAACTGAATGATGCTGGTCAAATTGCTTCATCTCTAGCTTCCAGTTTCCCTGTCTGCAAGTGGGGGTATTGGGAGTAGTTGCCTCATGTAGTTGCGAGGTGATGCGTTTGATGAATCTAAGTGCTTAGAACATTGCCAGGCAGAAAGCAAGTGCTCAATACATCTTAGATATTACCAGATATTGATTAGAACCTCCACTTCAGCAGGCTTAAACTGATCTTGACATCTTCCCGGTAAAACCAGTTTCACCTCTAGATGTCTTTTACAGGGTTGGGGAATGAAGACCGGTTCTTCGATCCTCCCCGGCAGCTAACCTTTAACATCAGCCTCAGTTTTGGCTATTCATTTGTACTTGTTCCCTACAGTTAGTACGTAAGACAATGTATCTCCTATACTCTTAATATGATAAAGTACATCCTGAATGTAAAGTATCTAAGCAGTGAACACTTGCCAACCCAACCCAAAATATTTTGTGTAAATGAGTCACTGGCCAGTTAAGATGTCAAGTATAGAAAGGGCAGGACTCAGATCTGATTCCAACTCCAAGACCTGAGTCATCCTCAGTTGTATTGCATCTGATTTAAAGGAAGATTATGTTAACAAGACACAAATTGTATAGAATTGGGGAAAATGGGAATCTGAGAGCAGTGCTCTTTCAGTGGAAAGAGACATGGGGCTTAGAGGACATGAGCTCCCCTCTCATGAGAGTGGAGGGCTTGGTTGTGCAGTAAAGAGAGTTGGTGAAGTTTCTATACAGTCTGATGGACTAAAGCCCAGAACTGACCCGATGGACTTGCCCCATCCAAGACTCTGCTCACCCCTCAATCTTTGAATGAATAATTTGGCTTCTTGGGTGCTAAAATCCTTGGAAGATGTGTCCTTAGATGAGATACACATATTTCCATTGTTAAAAAGTTATAAATGAGTTTGCTTTATACTCTTTTGACTTTTGTTATATGGACTAAGATTAGGTTAGATTTGGTTGCATAAAACAGACAAAACAGTAGCATAAATAAAATGTAACTTATTTCTCTCCCATGTCAATGAAATCCAGATGTTGGCAGCCTGGGACAGGTATGGCAACTCTACAGTCATCATCAGTCACTATCTTATAGCTCCATTATCTTCAACATGAGTTTTTGTCTAGTGGTTTAAGATGGTCACTGGAGCTCCATCCAGGCTGCTTTCTTGCCAACAAAAAAATTATATTTTCCCAAAGTCTGACAAATCACTGCCCAGGTGTACTCATGCAAACCCATTCTGATGCAAGAAAACTGAAAAATGTCTTTATTCCAACTAGGGGTAGGAGGCATTTGCCTAGCTAAAAATTAAGGGTTCTATTTTTAATAAAGTAAGGCAGCTAGATATTGGTGGATAGCCCACAATCTCTACCAAAGTAGATCAATTTCCCTAAGCCTGCTCATTTTTGACATCAGAGAACTGCTGTACAACAACCCCCAGGATAAACCACCCTGTGAGCCCAGGAAGAGAAGATGGCTGGATTCCCTGTCAGCACTCTCCTGCCTCAGTGTGAATTTAATCCCCACACCCCATCAGCCCCAGAGCCTCCATTCTGTTGCTGCTACAGCACCTGTCCAAAGTTTCCCTCCTTTCCAATTTTGGTCTCATCACTAAACTTCAGACCTCCATGACCACTGGTCTGGACTTTTGTAATAATGCCCTCATTGTTCTTTCTGCCTCTACTCACTCTCCAAGCCTTTCTACGGATGGATTGCTCTTCCTGAGGCACAAGTCCCACCATGATACATCCCTGCTCAAGAATGTCCATGGTTTCCCATTTTCTGCCCTAAAGTCTAAATTCCTTAGAATCCTGAAGGCTTTCTATGACAAGGCCTTTCCCTGAATTCCTAAGCTCATCACTCTGAAGACACTTGGAGATCCAGCAAGTGCCACTCCTTAAATATGACTTGAACACTTCTGCCTCCATGCCTTCCTTCCTGCTCTTCTTTCTGCTTGGCATGCTCTTCCTTTGTCTCAGCCTGCCTAAATCCTACCCATCTCACAAAGCTCAGGACAAAGGCCTCCTCCCCCATGAAGCTTTGCCCAAGCTAGAATGACCGTCACCCTCCTAAGTGTTGTCCCAGGGCATTATGCTTCCATTCGGCTCACATTACAAGTATTTCTGTGTTCCCTACTAGAGTGCGAGCTTCCATGGGGCTGGGCTATGCTTGCTTGCTCACAGCATCTCACATTAGTGCCTGCCATATCAGCAACATGCAATGAGTGTTGGTAGAACTGAATTGCAGAGTACAGCTGGGGCTCCATGGAACAGAACCAGTTGGAAATAGGATGTGAATGAGAACAGCTCACAGAATGACCTGCTGTGCCTGCCAGAATTTGGAAAGTTGGGGTGACCACTGACACCACTCTGGGAGCAAGTATTCGGGTTCCACTTAAACATACAAATGTAGGCCCAGGACTTCCACCAAAATGAAGCCCCTTCTGGACTTGTGTTTGAGGAGCTGTATAGGGTGATACAGTGACACCAGTAAGGATTGCTGTCCTCTCTACCTTATTTTTTTTTTTTAAGGTTCAAGATCTGAGTTGCCATAAAAATAAAAACCTTGGTGGGGGTGGGGGGGGGGTGGAGGGATTCGAAAGAAAACTGTAAATTATCAAGAAAAATGATTCATTTCTCAGATGAAGACCCTCAGTCCCAGAAAAGCAAGGGTGAGTATGCCCAAGGTCACCCAGCCAGGGTGAAGGGTGGGACTTAGCCTGTCCCAATCCCAGTCTACTATTTTCTGCTCTACCACCGTAGCTGCCCAGTGTGAAGACATCATCAGTTCTTAAGGTCACATCTAATTTGGGGAAATAAAAGGTCTTGAAGGTTACACAGAGATTTGTGCACTGCTGATCTTAATTTTATGCTTGCCGTCATAAAACCAGTTTATGCTTATACAACTAAAGGGGGAAGACATGCATCCAATTCTCTCAGTTTCAGTTCTTTGTCTTTGCATCAGTTATTTAGATTTTTCCCTTCTCTGCTCATTATCACTTTTCCTGAGGAGGTAACAAAATGTCTTTTTCAATTTTCTTCTGGGACTAACTCTCACTGGGATCACCCATTTTTTTCTCCAGTTTGCAACTGGCTAGATTTGATTGGAATAGATAAGGCCTCCGACCATAGGCTGTTGAAAGGCCCTTTGTTTGTGGATTACAAGCGGTCATTCAGTTTATCCCATTCATTATGCGACGCTACTTTTTTGAGTTGCAAGGTTAAGGCCTGGGGCAAAGTGTTGATGGAAAGGAACGTTAAGCACCAAGTTGTACCGTGTTTGTGTTCATTCCAATCCACATTCACCTCCCTTAACTGGTGAAGGTTATGACTACAGCCCACTCTCTAGTGACTCATTTCAGGAAAAGGACATGTGACAAGAACCTGTCTCACATGGGACTGCTTGCCAGGGGTGCCAGGACAGAGATGGCATTGTTCAGGAAAGATTCAGGAAGTCAAACATCCGGAGAAAAGCATGCATGGTTAACTCACCCCACAGGCTGGATGAGAACATATTTTTTTTCTCACTGATCAATCTGTTTATCTACTTCTACAAGGGCACTCAGAGGACTTCTGGAATAATTATTCCTTTTGGTCTTAAATGCAGCTTTCCTGATGGGCCAGGAAAGGGAGAAGGGATAAGTATTCCTGGAAGTGTTTTATCTGTTGTCACATTAATTCTATCCTCCCAATAGCTTTTTGAGATCAACATTATCCCCACTCTCAATGTATAAATGGGGCAATTTAGATAAGGCAAGTTAAGGAGTTTGCCCAGGCCTATCTGCTACTAAGTGGCAGACCCAGGATTCAAACTTGGGTCGAGGTTGACACTGAAGTGTATTTCCAATGTCAGAAAATGTCCTCTTTCCATGCTAGTGCCCAGGTTTCCTCTCAGACAAGTAGCAGCTGCTAAATGCTACTGCAGAGCATTGTCTCTCCCAAACACATCTTTGTTCTGACCTCTTTCCATCTAGCTGTCCTCAAAACCCACACAAATTCCACCTTCTCCATGAAGACTTCCTGATCAGCCCGTCCCAAGAGACTATGCACAGTCTCACACGCGCTCTCTCTCTTCTACCTCTGTAATCCTCTCTGCTTGCCCTCCTGTTTTAGCCCTTAATAGATATAACTTAGTGCATATAAACTTTCACTTGCATACGCAAACTCCCAGCTGTACTATAAACTCCTCAAGGACAAGAACAATGCCTCTGTTGAGCCCTGAGAATTTGTAGCATAACGAATAATACCAACTAGCTGCTGCAAAATGCGTGTTGAATAATTAACTGGTTAATTTTTAGGAGAGGATATGGGAGTCCTCATGATTCTGTTAAGTAGACAAGCATGGAAAACTCAAAGGCAAGTAGTTGTCTCTTTGGCTAAGACTCCCCTTAGCACCACAGTCTGTAATTCACTCACCAAATCTTTCTGGGTGTTTTAGAGAAGACGGACACTGCTCTACACTGAAACCATGTGTTAAGCCCTCTGCCGGTTTTAGGGCAGACTAAAGCACCCTGCCCAAAGCTCAGAAGGTTCAGGTGAGTTCAGAAAGCTCCAGGCTTTCTGGCAGCCTAGTATGTTCCCTTAGTCTTTTCCCAGTCTGGGCACTCACTCCCAGCTCCTCCCCAGGTGTCCACCTCTTAGCCTCACGCCAGGCCTTAGTGATGACAGCACTAGGCAGCAACTGGTATCTCCCCTGGAGGCAAATATGCCTGCACAAAGCCCAGACCTTATGCTCTTCCCTCCTGGGATTCTGCTTATTTTCTTCCTCCTGAACTTATTGCCCCTTCTTCTATGTGGTCTGTTAATCTCCAGATCTTTGAGAAGGATGACCATGATGTCAGAGCGTGGGCCTTGGCACGGCCTGTCTGCATCTCTCTCCTCCCCGCTCCCCGCAAGTTTCCTGGGTCATGTGGGGCTTCCTCAGCACCCCCTCTCCATGCAGCTCCTCTTCTCTGAGCCTGCCTCCTGCCTTTCCTTCCAGCCCCATCCAGGGTGTGGAGAGAGCTCTTGACCACAGGCGGAGGTGCCCTTCCCCACACCTGATGAGCTCTGTCCACACTTGGAGACCAGCTTGTGCCCTATGGGTCTGAGCCTGGGCCTGCCTGTCCCCCAACCTGGCCATGAGGGCCCTGAAGCCACCATCATGTCTTACCTTTATTTCTGATGCCTAGATCTGTGACTGTCACATAGTAAGTGGTCAATCAATATCAACAGAAGGTGGAAATAAATGGTAAATGAGTAAACAGTCTTGGTTCTGCTCTATGAAAATACCGAACACATCAACTCACTCTGACATTAACCGTTTAGACACTTAAAGCAGGCCTCTGAACTAGACAGATGTGGAAGCATCACATAGATCACCAATCACCTCATCTACAAGATGAAGACCAAGACTGGTAAGTGGCTTGCACAAGGTTATACAGAGTGTGAGTGGCAGACCCAGACTGGATCAGACTCTCTGAGTCCCTGCTGAAGGCACCATCTCAGCCATGCTTTCAGAGTAAGAAAGCTTTGCTTCTAAAATACCTAGTAATTCAGACTTTTCTCCCAATTATTTCTAATTAGTAACCTACCTAGCACTGATGAGTTCTTGAATATATGCATGCATGCATGCATGTATATGTAAGTGAATGAATGAATGAAGGCGAGGTCATGCTGGATTCACAGCAGCAGCAGTGCAGCTTTTCCAATAAAGGCACTAGGGATGTGTGCAGGATTGAGATGATGCGTTTAAGGCATCTTTCTGCCTCACAACCCTGACACTGTGCATACCCGGGCTCTGCCATCGCCCCTACTCTGCAGACTGACAGAGGCTGTTCTGAGCTGTCCTTGCCAGCACCATTCTTGTTGAACCTATTAGGTTGCTATTGTTTTTAGCAAACAAACAGCTGATGCCTCATAGAAAATTTAGCATTTGCTCATTCCTGTTCCATTTATCTTCTAGTTTGTGCATTTTCTCTTCTTTATTAGCAGGGCACTTACTGGAAAACTAGATCTCTGTCACTTACTGGTTTCATATGTTTCTTCTGTTCATAACCTACCTGGAGTCAGAATTATGTCTCTGTCACAGAGCAATTGGTTGCTATGGAAATGATCATAGCACCCCAGACAGCAGGCCTGCGTTGGAGAGAAGAGGGAGTGCTGTGCCCATTGGGGTGGGGGTGGGTATGGGGGAGGTGCTGCAGGAATCCTGAGTGTGACTTTTTAAGCTAGTACTGACTTGTCTAGGCCAACCTGGTCATCTTGACCCTCTTCCTACTCAAAGTTGTGTGTGTGTGTGTGTGTGTGTGTGTGTGTGTGACACTTCACTTATCCACACTCCCACGCACCCCACCCAAATATAAAACAAATGCTTCCCCTAACTTCTCTCTTCTACCTCCAAGTCCAACTTAGAGTTCACCTCCTCAATCTTCTGTGGTTAACCACCCCTGACTAACCCCTTCGCCAATCAAAACCCCCCCATTCCTAGTGGGTTTGTACTTAATTCAATTGCATTGGAATCACTTGCATTCCTTCTCCTGGGCTTTTTTTTTTTTTTTTTTTTTCTTACCGGGCTTATGTGCTTTATCTTCCCAACAGTATCCAGGCCCCACAGAAGTCCATCTGGGCCAGTTGGTTTTATCTTCCCACAGAGCCCAAGCCAAGCTTGGCTGACCACAGGCCCCTGATAAATGCTGCCCCCGACTCTCAGAGAGATGGACAGTCTCAGCCCCCGAGCCTGTCCACTTTAACCCATCGAATCTTACCTCCTGAGGATCAGTAAGCCTAGAGCAATAGGCAAATTAGACAGCTCTGGATATAATTTTAAACACTGTCAACCCAATGAAAGGAGAAAAACTCTAAAGCTTCATTTGCCTAAAACGTCCTCAGATGAAAAAGGAAGAATGAGAAAACAGTTTAGTTATTTAAAACTGTCTTATTTTTGTGGGTTTTAACTCATTTATGTTTCAAGTTTGCCCTTAGTCTTGGTTGCCTGTCACCCACAGCAACTTTGACCTCCAGAACCTTTAGGGTTCACATGCAGTGACTCTCCCTTCTGGGTTTCCACTGAAGGACCTTGCGGGACTGTCCAGGTCAATGGCAGCTGTACATGGTGGGAGAACCTGGGCCTGTTCCAAAGTGCTTTATAGGACAAGGTTAAGCTCACAAACATGAGTTGTGGACTTGGGGCCTTTCCTTTGTCTAACGGGCAATATCCTTACATCCGGGGCCTGGGGGTGCCGAGCCCGTGAACTTCCCTTGCGGCCTGTGGTTGAAGACAAATAGCTGTGCTGGCTCCGTTGGCAGAGTTGGTGTTGGCTTTGGTGCCCCAACCTCCTTTTTCTGGAATCTGCCCCATATTCAGTCCCCAGATGGAAGTAAGCTGATACTCAGGTAAGAAGGGGGTGGAAGTCAGGGTGCCTCTAGTGTGGAGTCGACGCTAGGGCTGGACGCCATGGTTCCACATCCCAGAGCCCATCTGAAAGACCTTCTTTGGCGTGCCGCTCAGAGCTGCTCAGAGAGCGTGGAGCTCGGCCCCCAGCTCAGCCCAGGGCTCTGTGCACTCACGGAAAGGGGCATCATGCCTGGAAACGCAAGCGGCCATTCTGGCGCAGGGACAGGGTCTGGGCGTCTGTGTGTGCTCGTGCCCAGTTGAGAGACTTGGACGGGGTGCCGAGGGCTTGCTTCTTTCCCAACCTAAGGGCTGTTTCAGTGAGGTGGTCCTTCTGAGGCCTGAGATGGTGCCGGGGGTGGCCTCACCAGGAAAAGGCGCAAGGCAAACATTGAACAGACAGGCTGGAGCCCCCAGGAGGAGCTTTGGTCCGTGGCGACTGGGAGAAGGGCCTCTTTTGGGGACAGCTGATAAAAAGCTGCCACCCTATCCTCCAGCTCCCCCACCTCAGGGCCCCACTGGAAGACAGGCTTGACTTTCTTCATCCCGCGCAGCACGGGCTTGGTGAAGCTGGAAGGAACCCTCTCATGCAGTCTCCCGGCTTCTGCTTCCGACTGAACCCTCCAGCCTATGCTTCAGGCCAGGCCTCTGTCCCCACACAATGGGGACTTGGATAGTGATTTTTAGGATTCTTTCTAGCTTTCTACCCTGACTAGAAAAGAGAAGAGGAAGTGCCCCGTTGGCTCTGCCGTGGACCAGAAGACCTTCCCCTACTGCTCATATTTAGTTAGCAATTATGCAAGGTGTCCAAGGCCCCTCCAACACTGTCACTCACTGCTAGGAGAGGCCAGAACTCCAACTCAGGCTGTGCGGCTGGCTGCAAGGGGGTGACGTCTGGGTTAGCTGTTTGGAGACGGAACCACAGGTCAGCTTTAGAGCTGATGGCGCCTTCATGGGCACAACGGGAAACCAAGACAGGCAGTTACCAAGTGATCCTTCAGCATCTGGGCGAGACGCTTTGTCTTTCCCAGAGAAACTATTTCAATGAGTTCTTCCCGGGAGAGAGGGAAAACAAAGCTCAAATACCAGAGCCGCAGAAACCGCCTGAGGCTGATTTGCTCTGACAGGCCGGCGGCTGCCCTCTCCCACGGACAGCCTTGGTCCAAAAGCATAAAGGAGACCTTGCAGGCCAGAACCCAAAAGTGCAAGGTGCAGGTTTGCAAAGTGTGTCCCTCAGGCTCTGTGCATCCCCAATCCAGAAGTTGAACACCCATCCACATGATGCCTTCACAGCACATGAAGAAAAAGAGGGGCAGGTTGCAGAGGAGCAGGACACGGGGACGTGTTGCCAAGAGCAGGCAAAGGTCTGACCTGATGGCAGCTCTGAATTGGGTCTGGCGGGAGTTGGAGGTAACTGCATTATGGGAAAGATTGAAAGGTTAATATGAAACCAGCTGATACTGAAAGAGAACAATTAGGAAGGTTAAGGGGTTTAATATTAGATAAATGGCTGCCAGAGGATAAAGTTCACAACTTCCATGAAAGAAGTCTGACTCAGAGAATTCTTTTTAGTGGACCAGACCAAGGTCTGATTTTGTTATTTTTTTTTTCTTCCCAGTAACTGAGAGAAAATTACCATTCATTCACATAAGGTTCATTCTCTTCCCTCCTCCTGCTCCTTCCTCCGGCTTCCCATCTCTCTCCTGTTTGGAAATGTCTGATTTCCTTCCAGTTCTGGAATGAATCAGGGTCCCACCTTCCAGTCTGCATACCCCACACTCCTCTCCACCTGTAGGGGTTCTTCCTCAGTGAGATTTGTGGGGCCCTACCAGAATATTTTTGTCAGTGTTGCTTGTATTCTGGAAATATTTCAGGCCACTAAGTGATCTCACAGATCAGTAGTCAACCCAGGCGAGACATTCTGAGCCAATAAGGAGTTAACCCAAACATGGGGAGACGGGCTGGTGGATTTGAGGTGGCTGAGGAGATTGAGGGAGATGGGGAATTCTCATAGTCTCCAAACCCAGCAATTCCTTCCTGGGAGTTTTTTAAACATTCCTTCCTGGGAGAAGGGCCTCTGATGGGGACAGCTGATAAAGGAGCTGCCACCCCCTCCTCCAGCTCCCCCACCCCCGTGCCCCACTGGAAGACAGGCTTGATTTCCACATCCTGCCCAGCACGGGCTTGGTGAAGCTGGCAGAAGCCCTCTCATCAGTCTCTGTTCTTCTGTCTGGACTGAACCCTCCAGCCCAGGCTTCAGGCCAGGCCTTTGTCTGAACGGATTCCCAGGCCCCACCCACCCTCGACTAACTGAATTTGAATCTTTGACGGCACAGTCTGGGCATCTGCATATTCTGAAGTTCCTCGATGACCCCATGACCTGCCCAGTTTGGGAACCACTGGCTCAGGGGCCACATGGAAGAAAGGCCAGGCAGGGAGGGGCCGGGGGCCTCTCAGACTTTGGGCTGGGCCATTTGTGTGATTCCCTAGTTCCCATCCCAGCCAGTGAGTTTCTTGGAGCAGACATTTCCTCTTACTTATCATTACAATCCCCACACAGGGCTGGCCACGTTTAGTATGTGGGAGCTGAATTAAGTTTCCAAATCTCATGGCTCATGTCTGTAATCCCAATATTTTGGGAGGCCAAGGCGGGAGGATCACCTGGCCTCCCAAAATATTTTTTAATTAAAAATATTTTTTAATTAAAATTTTGAAATGTCTCCCCTTCCTAGACCCTGAACCTGTTCAGTTCTCAAGTTGACATGTTCAGAGGCCTGGCTGGTAGAGCCCGGGCCTGGTCCCACAGAATCAGCATGGTCCTGAAACACAAGAGCACAGGAGGCAAAGCTGGAAGGGCCCTTAGAGAACCTCTAGTCCAATAGCTTTCAAATTGTAATCCTAGGTACCCTGGGGTCCCATGGTGGAACCTCAGAGAGCACGAAAAGGGAAGGGCAGAGGCCCAGTGGGAGGAAATGCCGGCCCTCCCCCGACCTCCACCCTTCCTTCAGCCAGGCCAGCTCTGCTTTCACAGCTTTGTGTGACTTTCGCAATAACCAAATGGCTTCCCAGCTTCTGCCCTTGCCAACCCCACCCCCAGCCCCTGTCTATTTTCCATCTGGTGTCCAGAATGATCATTTCAAAACATAAGGCTCATCATGTCCCTCTTCTGTTCAAGACCCTGCATTTGGCTTTCCATTTCACTCAACAGCAATCCAAGGTCCTCTTCATGGCCGGCAAGTCCCACCTGTTCTCACCCCGGCTGCCCCTACCTCATCTCAGCCACGCTGGCCTCCTTCGTATCCCTGAATGCACCAAGCAGGCTCTTATCCGACACCTGGGCAGGTCTTCTTCCTTCTGCTGGAAACACTCTTCCCCAAATAGCTGCATCCCTTGCTTCCTCTTGTCCTGACCACCCTATCAAAAAAGGCATCCTGTTCCATCAGCCCAGCCCCTTCCTGTACTGTACTGACTGTCCCTACTGAAATATAGGCTCCACAAAGGGGAGGACTTTGTTTTTTTTTTTCACTGCTATGTCCCCAGCACCAAGAACAGTGGCTGGCACATAGTAGGTGCTCAATAAATAATCATTTCCTGATTTAATCAGATTGGTTTTGAGTCTAAAGTTATTCTGTACGTTTTCTTCTTTACACATTTCTCTATTTTTCAAATTTTCTGCAGTAAATATGCATGTTTTTACAATCAGAAAAAGCAGTAAATGACATAGTCTTTTCTCTAGGACCAATCTTTGGGAGACTCAGAGCTGCTAGAGAATAATTTAAGAAGATGAAGGGAGGCCCTGCCTTGAGCCCCTGGTTCTGAGCAGCACCAGGTCGGTCCTGGTAGACTATAACAATACCGCTGATTCCTAATGGTGGATGGGGGAACTTAGTGGGGCTAAGCAGACCCCAATTACCTAACAGCATTTTGTCTTGGGGTCACTGGGGAAGGAGAGAGAAGGAGTGAAAACACGACCAGCAGCAACCCTCTCCCCACTGAAATGCACCAGGATCTCCCTAACCCGATACAACAGACATGAGGACATGGGCTCCCAAGCATCCTCCAGTAAGGCATTGTGGCCATAGGTCATTCTTTAACTGGCACAACTGGCTTTTCTCAGATAGACTTTCTCTTTATTTTCTTCAGGGACTATTACTCTGAGGCCTAGTACCTGCTGCCTCTGCTTATATGACTGAATCTAGAACAAAGAAGAAACATCTTAGCTGAGGGGTCAGGGCTCTGGCCTGACAGAAACCCTGTGGTCTTGTCTCCATGTCAGAGCCCCATGACTCCAAGTGGGTGGGAGTCCTGGGCTCGCCCATGACTCATTGTTCGAGTTGGTAGAGAACTCAGAAGTTCCATATGGAAGCACAGCCTCACAGGCTAGAGACAATTCAGGAAACGAAAGCCCCATTCACTTGATTATTGGTTCATTTTCTGATGGAAACTTTGCTGATCCTCTTTCATAAGGACCATCTGAAATAGACAACTGAAAAGAGAACTAGGGGGCCATTTCCCTTCCCTCCTCTAGCCCCTGAGCTCGGTCATCAGAGGCATGTGGACCCTAGCCCCTCGAGCTGGATAGGGCCCAGGGGTCATCTGGCCACTGTCTGTTTCATTGTGACTTACCAGGCAGGCCCCCTGATACTCAGGGACACAGCTGCCTGCCTCCTGGGCTGACTTTCCTGCAATGCTCTAGAGCGGAGCCAGCCAGCTTCTCCAAGAAGCCGGTGGTAAATACTCGCTCTGGGCACTGTCACCTTTTCTTTGTTTTTTCCTTACAACCCTTTAGAAACACAAAACCATCCTGAGCTCACGGGCTTCACAGAAACAGGCTGTGAGGATAGGCAAAGTACAGCCCATGAGCAAGACCCAGCCCACTGCCTGTTTTTGTAAAATAAAGTTTTAGTGGACACAGCCCTGCTGATCTCTTGATGAATTGCCTATGGCTGCTTCCACGCTTCTACAATTGTGGAATTCTGTAGTTGAGACAGAGCCTGTAAGGTCAATAAAGCCAAAAATAGTTTCTATCTGTCCCTTCATAGAAAACATCTGCCAAGCCCTTCTCTAAAGTTTCATATGCATTCGTTCCTATTTAACACTCAAAACAATTTTTGAGATTAGTATTAGAGATGAGTATTCCTAATTTTACAGATGAAGAAACTGAGAACGAGAAAGGATAAGGCTTGCTCAAGGTCACATGGCTAATGAGGGGCAGAACCAGAACCCAAACCCAGATCTCATCTCTAAACCAGGGCTTCTTCACCTGGTTGGTGAAGCCGCTCCCGAAAGGTGGCAATTGTGAAGCATGGAATATATCTCCCGTTCAGCCCCATCAAGTAGGGTAGCAGCAGGTTCCCTGGTGCCACGGTCTGAGAGAGACAAACTGACCTTGAACAGAAACTCTTAAGATTCTCACCAAATCCCACTGTGCAGAGAATGTCTCCAAGCCCAGTGTGCTCTCTGTGCACAGGAAAGATTCCTTTGGCAAGCTGGCTGGCTGGCAGGAGAGCTGTCCCCTAAAAGCCAAGTTTGGCTTCTGTTAAACATTTAACAACAGGTCGTCACTTCACTGTGAAGAGCCACTGAGCTGCTGCCATCTTCCCATTGAGACGTGGACTGCCCTTGGATCCCCCCAGGTCCCAGGGCTGCCATTTCCTCTAACTGCTGGGAACAGCTATGCCATTATTTGTATGAGAGAGACCCCCAGTGGATATTGCTGGTATCACTGTCCCTAAAAGCAGCTCGGCAAACACCTTCCAGGCTCCCAGAAGCTGGGTGTGCTCAAGATTATTACATTTGAGTAATTGCCCCAGTACCTAAAACCCAATGAGCATTGTCCTCTTCAAAATCCTTCCCGAGGGAGGTTGGTGCATGCATGTTCTAACAATGCTGCCATTTCACAGAACGTATTTGGAACGCTTCCTTCGAACCTGATTTTTTTTTCTTTTTCTTTTTCTTTTTCTTTTTTTTTTTTTTGTGAGATGGAGTTTTGCTCTTGTTGCCCAGGCTGGAGTGCAATGGTACGATCTCGGCTCACCACAACCTCTGCCTCCCGGGTTCAACCGATTCTCCTGCCTCAGCCTCCTGAGTAGCTGGGATTATAGGCATGTGCCACCGTGCCCAGCTAATTTTGTATTTTCACTAGAGACAGGGTTTCTCCATGTTGTTTAGGCTGGTCTCGAACTCCCAACCTTGGGTAATCTGCCCGCCTCGGCCTCCCAAAGTGCTGGGATTACAGGCATGAGCCACTGCGCTTGGCCTGCACCTGATTTTATTATGACCTTTCACATGCTTTTAGAGTCTTTTCTGTGAGGCAGATCTGACTTCCCAGAACAGCTTGGTCTTTGTAAAACTTTGTTTTCGCTGCTTTCAGCCTAGCTTTGCTCCAGAACCTGTTTTGTGTGTTCCATAGTGTTGCTAATTCTGGTGGTTGTTATTGTTTACAGTTTTTTATTTGAATTGGATAACAAAATTATGCATTAGGATTTCCAGCATTTCTGGAAAAGTCAGAAAGCACTTGTTTTGAGTTCTCGCTCAGTAGCTAATAGCTGAAACTAAAGAGGAGCTGTTGCCCTCTTTGGACAGGCAAGGATTCTCCAGTTTGCCACAGTCCCCACCACTCCGTATTGCCCCTTATTGGCTGTGCTGGTGTTTGATTGCATTGCCTTGTTGGTCCCTAGAGAAGTTTTAAAGTTATATCGTACATACAGAATAATTGCCATGAAAATAGCTGCTGCCACAGATCCCAGACACTATGCTGAGCACAGTATGTACATGTTCTCATTTAACCCAGTGAGATAGGTATCATTATTCCCAATTTACAGACATAGAAAGTCAGGGTCAGTAAATGTCAGGATCAGAAAATGTCTTTATAAGGGTTGAACTGAATTTCAGTTTGGACATCTGCATTTTACCATGTCAGATAATGAACTCCTCTAACTGGTTTAGGAGATGTGACTGGCTCAGTAAAGGCCTCAAATAATCACTAGGTTTTCCTCTTTTTCCACCTGCAACATATTCAAGAATGGCTAACCCTGATCTCAGTCATGAAGTAAGCAAAGCATCTTTGATGTTAAAGACACTGGAATATCCTCCCCTTTCTTCCTCAGCATATCTGTCTTGAACCACACACCCATGCCAGGTGCGCAGTACTCAGATCTTCCCGCAGGGCCCAGGGACCCCACTGTGACACAGTGTCTGGGCCTCAACTCTAAGACAGCACCTCACCTTCCAGATTTTTCCCATCCCTTTTTTCTACCAAAACATCCTTTGCTGTGTCCCATACATTCAAGCTCTTGATAAGTGACTAACTACTTAATTTGATAAATGATTTGGGAGATAAGTGATTAACAGACTCATTTATTCTTCTAAAAATTACTTATTGAATGTCTATCCCCTCCTCTTAAAACCATATGAGGGCTACCAATTGCTCCTAAGAGACTAATGACCAAAATCCTTCATAAGGCTTAAAAGGCTTGTGAGACACTGTGTCTGCTGGCCCCTCCAGCCATCGTCTCTGCCCAGCACTCCCCCAGCCTTCTAGTTCCTCCAGCATCCCTTGTCTCCATCTACTAAGACTTTACACTAACCCCGTCCTTGGCCTGGAAAGCTCTTTCACCCCTCTTAGCTGGTAACTGCTTTTTTGTCTTTCAGGTTGCTGTGAAGTCACAACTTCATCCAAATGCATTCCATGACCTCACTGACAGGTTCAAATTGCACCATGAGACATGCACTGGCACCATGAACCTATCAGATAAAGTGTCCTGAGGGCTGCAGTCTTGCATTTATTTATTTGATGAACATACCTCTACCTCATCAGACAATGAGCTCCATGATGTCATCGTGGAGGGATTTTATCTGTTTCTAGTCACTTTTGCTTCCCCAGTGCCTAGATGCCTAATTCATATTTGTTGAAGGGAAATGGGGTAGGGTAGAGGAGGAGGGAGGAAGAAATTTCTATTGCTTTCTACAGTTAAAATGGAGAGAATCTAAAGAACTTTCCCAAGGACACAGAGCTAGTAAGTGACACAGCAGGACACTGAACCCAAGTTTCCAAGGCACGTTTCTTTTCTACCCTATCATAACTTTCTTCTAGGGCCTTGGCAGGCCTCTGTGCGCTGTGATAATCACACCCTGAAGATTATTATGACGTTGGAGGCATGCCCGGTCTGGCTCCAGACAAGGTGGTGCATGCAATATCATGGAGCTGCAGCGGTGTCACTTAGCCACATGTAGGGCAGAATGATGCTAGGCATACCCTGACAGATCTCTGGGTGACATAAAGATGACTTCGACTTGGCGCTATCCAGGTGGATTCCTGGGGGCGCCACAACTAGACTTAGCAGGAGTATAAGATTTGGGATAATCAGCCTGCTAGAAGAAGAAAAGCAACCATCTATTGTGCCCTTAGCATATGCAAAACTCTTTAATGACACTATTTGGTTGATTCTGACATAAGACCTTCTAAAGAGATACTATTTCCCCCATTTTACAGATGATGAAACTGAGGTCTGGAGACCGAGTTGCCCAGAGTCACACAACTGTCAGTAGTCATGGAGGAATTAGCTTTGAAATGCAGATGTGTCTGATTTTGAGCAATTTTTTATTCTGTGATGGAGCGCAGCCTCAAAATAGAACAGAATGCTCAACTACCTCATATAGAACGTGAGAAATAACCCAAGAAGTAGGAAGAATGAGAGGGAGCTGGAATGAACGATCGTGGCTGGAGGTTCAGTAGAAGGTTGCTGGCCCTGGGAACAAGGCCCAGGACCCAAGGAAGAAGGGTTGGCTGGAGCCATAGGAAGAAGGGATGCAGCCAGAACAGCACCGCAGCTGACTGAGGCAGGTGCAGAAGAAGCTCAGGCCCGGGCAGGAAAGGACCTCGCTTACTTGTTTAGAACGTTACACAAAATGCAATGCACCATCAATTCTTGGGTCATCCCCTCCCTCCGCATTCTTTTTAGCAAAAGGAGTTATTATTTCCACTTTCTATGAAAACATTCATTTCTTCAAAATCAGATATCCTAGATCTAGAAGAAAAAAGTGGGTAAAATGAACCAGCTGTACAGTTCAAAGGAAAATGTAGTGATGCGCTCTGTCCTTTGTGTTGTGTCTCTGCCGCCTGCTTCTGAGAAAGGTGCAAGAGGGGAGGAAGCATGGGTTTCCCAGGGCAAGAGTGGGGCAGGGGGCAGGGGACAACCTTCAGGAGCAGGCCTCTACTGGGCAGCTTTGGAACTCATTCTGGGCTTCAGTTTCCTTGCTCTTAGAGCAGGAGCTGGATCAGACGATCTCTAAGGTCTCTTGTACTTTTGTGCTTCTCCAGCATAAGCCTGGGTGTGGAGGCAGACTGAGATAAGAAGGACAGTGGTAACCAGGGGTCATCTAAGAGATGGTTTAATGGGGGATAACAGGGTAATTGAATAATAGGAGATTGTGTTTGAAACTTATCTCATCTGCATGAATTTCCACCTTGAGATTTTCTTGCATTGTCAGCCAGAAAAAAAAAATTGTAGTTTTAAATAGATTGTGGGTGTCTATAAAAGATATAGATTTTTGGCGTCAGGCCTAGGTTCACTGAGGTAGATAGCTTCCCCTCTCTGAGCACCAGGCGTGCAAGTGTAGAGTAAGGATAAGAGTACATGGCTCACAGGGCAGCTGTGGAAGGGTCAGATGAGTCTCTGTACAGAGAACACATAGCACAATGCCTGGCCAAATTCCTGCAAATGTCATCTGTCCTCCTTCCCTCAAACCTCTTCTCCTCCTACTGCGGAGGGGAGCACCCAAACTGGAGAATAGAGTTAAACAAGTTCAAATTCTTCAAGAATATAGTAAGTGCTCAAATGTGATTTGTCCAGTTCTTTCATATATAATATTCACAACTATCACATGGACCAGGTATTGCTATTCTGTTGTACCGATGAAGAAACTGAAGGTCAGGGTTGTCTTCAGCTCATAAATAGAACTGAGATTTGAAACTCAGTCCAGTCTACTGAATCCAACCCCAAATATTCTTGTCACAGACTGAAGGCTACACATCAGGGGCAGATGCGGTGGCGGAGAATCCACTGGGAGAGGCTTCTGCTTGGGAGTTGCTCCAGAAAGCCCTACTGGTTTATGCAATCAGACATGATCCACCCCCATGTTCTTAGGCAGCCCTGGTGCCAGGGCCTTCTCACCCTTCATTCTAGCTGAAATGGAACCAGCATCACTGTCTCCCTATGCAAGGGGATCTCTCAACTTCCTCCTGTGGTTTGTCAAGTCTTTTATATCATGACCACTCCAATTCATCAAAGCGTTCATGCTTATTTTGTGCCTCAGTGTTTCACAATGATTTCACTCACCCCTGTTAGGTGAGTGGAGACAGCATTATTTTCCTCATGTTGAGGTTGGGAGCAGGCTCAGAGCAGGCTCAGGGAGCTTCCATCACTTGATGGAGGCCCCACAGCACGGCCCATGTGGGCAGCCCAGGACTCTGCACTCATGGCGCCTGCCACTGCAGAAGACGCCCTTCACCAGCCACTGGGTCTCAACAGTGTGGCTCCGGCAGGCCCCTCAGTGGGTTTGTGTCACCCAAAGGCTGATGAAGAACAGGGGGGTGGGGTGGAAGTGAGAAAGCTCTTGGGAATTCAGTGATAACAAGGTCACCCATTCTCTCTCTGTCAGCAACTGATAGTGACAGTTGTAATAGTGACAGGCAGACCTGGATGGAAATCCTGGTTCCACCACTGACTAGCAATGTAACCTTAACCATGTTACTACTACACTTCTATGAGTTTCTGTTTTTCCATCTGTATAGTGGGACTAATACTACTTACCTACTCCTACTGAAGGGTGAGACGCAGCAGGCAATGCACTTAGCACAGGGCCTGGAACATAGTAAATGCTCAGTGGTAATAGTGCATAGTCTTCCTTAAACTTGCAGTGACATTTATTTCATCATGATTAGCAGCTGAGGCTGT
This sequence comes from Gorilla gorilla gorilla, assembly GCF_029281585.2. Classification (NCBI taxonomy): domain Eukaryota; kingdom Metazoa; phylum Chordata; class Mammalia; order Primates; family Hominidae; genus Gorilla; species Gorilla gorilla. Next base: position 120,906,178 of record NC_073224.2, read on the forward strand.
GGGGTGACATCAGGGTGATGAGTCACTTTGTCTGGCTGGGTCTTACATCCGGGGCGATGTTCTGTTGCATCCGCCACCCTCCCCTGCCCCACCTCAGGGCCCTAACAGTCTAGCAGGGCTGGGACTTTCTGAAAGGCTCCCCTGACCACACCAGTTCCTCAAGAAGCCTCTCAACCCCAGCTTCAGCTCTACTGACATCGCCTTACTTCCCTTTAACCCCTTTTGAGGCCCAGTTTAGAATCTGTATCTCAGCCAGAGCTCTTTCCATGCCAGCTTTGTCCACACTGTTTACTCCTGGATAGTTCTCAGGCCCAGCCATATACCAACCCAGTGCCTGGAGTCAGGCAGACCTGGATGGAAATCCTGGTTCTACCACTGACTAGCAATGTAACCTTAACCATGTTACTACTACAGTTCTATGAGCTTCTGTTTTTCCATCTATATAGTGGGACTAATACTACTTACCTACTCCTACTGAAGGGTGAGACGCAGCAGGCATGCACTTAGCACAGTGCCTGGAACATAGTAAATGCTCAGTGGTAATTCCAGCACTTTGGGAGGCTGAGGCGGTCAGATCACTTGAGTCCAGGAGTTCAAGACCAGCCTGAGCAACATAGCGAGACTCTGTCATAAAAGAAAAAAAGAAATTGCTCAATGAAAGTGTGTGTGTGTGTGTGTGTGTGTGTGTGTGTGTTCCTCCTGAGCATTTTACTTTTCTTTGCTGTATTTTTCCACCATATACCAATTACAGACCACATGGCTCACATCATTTCTATCTTCTCAAGCATCCTGGTTTCTTTTCATCCTTTCTTTTGTTTTTGGCTTTCTAGCTTCTTTTTTCTGGACTTTTGTTTTTTTGAGACAGAGTCTCGCTTTGTCACCCAGGCAGGAGTGCAGTGGTGTGATCTCAGCTCACTGCAACCTCGGCCTCCAGGGTTCAAGCAATTCTCCTGCCTCAGCCTCCTGAGTAGCTGGGACTACAGGAGCCTGCCACCACGCCTGGCTAATTTTTTGTATTTTTAGTAGAGGCAGGGTTTCACACTGTTAGCCAGGATGGTCTCCATCTCCTGACTTCATGATCTGCCCACCTTGGCCTCCCAAAGTGCTGGGATTACAGGTGTGAGCCACTGCGCCTGGCTTCTGGACAATTTTTAATTGTACTTTGAAACTTTCATTTACTCTGTTAAGTGATTTATGATAGCAAAATGTCAATATTTGTAACATTTTTCTGTCTTACCCAACAGGACAGGGAATGGAAGCTGACAGGCTAGCTGCAAAAATTAATTAAAGCAATGAATTATTTTTTTAAACACAAAAATGGGCAAAAGGTGCAAACAGGCAATTCATAGAACAAGTTCATATGATCAAAAACGTATGAAAAGATTTTAGATTAGTAATCAGAGTAATGTTTAAATTTAAGTAGCAATGAGATATTTCTTTACTTCTATCAGAATGATCAAGATTTAGAAAGATGAATATCTATTGCTAATGGGAATGTAGGGAAAAAGTTACTTTAATAATTGTTCTTGGATGTTGTCTTAGTTCATTTTCTGTTGCTATAACTAAATACCTGAGACTGGGTAATTTATAAAGAAAAAAATTAATTTCTCATATATTGGAGGCTGGGAAGTCCAAGGTCAAGTGGCCAGTTGGTGAGGGCTTTCCTGCTGGTGGGAACTCTGTAGAGTCCTGAGGTGGCACAGAGCATCACACAGCGAGGGGGCCCAGGAGAGAGCCAAACAGGCTTTTATAACAGAGCCACTCCTGCGATAACTAACCCACTCCTGTGATAACACATTAGCCCATTAATCCATTCATGAGAGCAAAGCTGTCATGACCCAATCACCTCTTAAAGGCTCCACCTCTTAATACTGTTACAGTGGGGATTAAGTTTCAACATGAGTTTCATAGGAGACACACATTTAAACCATAGCAGGTATTATAGCCTTTTTGGAAAGCAATCTGGCAATATCTATTATTATAGTTTGGATATGTGTCCTCTCTAAATCTCATGTTGAAATGTAATCCTCAGCATTAGAGGTGGGGCCTCGTGGGAGGTGATTGGATCATGGGGGTGGATTTCTCATAAATGGTTTAGCACCATCCCCTCAGTGCTGTCTTCACGATAGTGAGAGAGTTCTCCCAAAATCTGGTTGTTTAAAAGTGTGTGGCACCCTCCCCCGACTTGCTCCTGTGCTTGCTGGGTGACATGTCTGCTACTGCTTCACCTTCTGCCATGAGTGAAACTCCCTGAGGCCTCGTCAAAAGTAAAAGCTCCCTGAGGACAAGCAGATGCCCGCACCTTGCTTGTACAGCCCGCAGAACCATGAGCCAATTAAACCTGTTTTCTTTATAAATTACCCAGCCTCAGGTATTTCTTTATAACAAAGCAAGAATAGCCTAACACAATCTATTCCTCAGGTATTTCTTTATAGCAAAGCAAGAATAGCCTAACACAATCTATTAAAATTGAAGTTTCCGGAAGTGGTGGCCATGTGCCTTTAGTCCCAGCTACTGGGGAGACTGAGGCAAGGGGATCATTGAGCACAGGAGTTCAAGGCTCCAGTGAGGTATGATTGCGTTTATGAATAGCCACTACACTCCAGCCTATGGGCAACATAGTGAGACCCTGTCTCTGAAAAAAGAAAATTAAATTAAAAATACATACACCTTTTGACTTAGCATTTCTATTCATGGGAATCTACCCTATAGGAATACCTAAATGTATGGCTATATAAACGAGGATGTGTAATAAATTACCATTTATGGTAGAAAACAAACAAAACCTAGAAGCAAAGCAAACATTCTTCAAAAGAAGAATGGTTGAATATATTTAGACTTGCCAAGAAATATGCTGCAGCCATTAAAAAATAAATTGGAGGCTGGATGCAGTGGAACATGCCTGTAATTCCAGCACTTTGGAGAGGCTGAGGCAGATGGATCATTTGAGCTCAGGAGTTTAAAACCAGTCTGGGAAACATGGCAAGACCCCATCTCTACTAAAAATACAAAAAAAAAAATAGCTGGGCATGGTTGTATGTAATTACTAATTACATAGTAATTATATATTATATATTAAAAAAATGATTATATATTAATATATATTTTCTACTTACATCTACTCATACACATACTTTTACACTTATGTGTTATGTATTAATGTAAAAGTATATTATTGTGAGTAGATGTAAGAAAAATTTTAAATTATGTATATATATCTTAAATATTTTTGTTAACCTAAAACACAGAAATACACATTGCTTCACTAAGGTTTTGACATAGTCAAAGTCTTTTCATTGAAACTAAGTATATTTTTCAGAGTTCTTCCTTATTCTTTCATACAAAAATCACGCCCTTAATGCATTGCCTACAATTTCTAATTTCAGTTTCTGTGGAGTGGAGCGAGAGCTTAGATACTTGCAAAGCAATTTTAGTACAGAAACCTTATAGATGTGGTACTTTTCCCACTATCTTTTCAGCTGTCTTGCTTGTACTCAATCCACTAATCTAATTTTAGCATCTCTCCTTTATTAAGTCTTTGTAAAACTGTCAACTTGTTTCTTATAAAAACAATAACTTTCTTTTGCATTCACACTTCACCAGCTTACGTGACAATGTTAAAGTATAGCTAATATAACAGATTCTTGGGAACAAACACATCTCATTGTAGGCAACATTCATGTCAGCAGGTAGCCACCATTGTCTGTGTCATCCTGGAAGGCATGGGCATCCTTCTGGCCTGAGCATTCAGTGAGCCCCGGGTCATGTAACCTGCTGAGTCAGTTCCTAGTAGCAGCACTGAAAATCCTCATGTGCCATGAGTTGATGAGTGGGTAACTAGCCTGTCAGGATATACCCAGCTCTCTGATTTTACGGTTATTCTATGATTAAAATATCTAGGGTTGTGTGTGGGTATGGGCTGGGTGGCATGGAGGATTACATCCTCCTTTTTCAAATACATTGTGTAGCATTTTGCTAATGTGGCAAAGTTTGTGATGAGTGGCATGGCTTGGGTAGGGAAGACAGCATACTACAATCCTGTCTTGGGAGCAGCAAGGCAGTGCTGGGACAGGACTATGACCCAGATTCATATCTCCTAGTCACTGCTAGGTGACTGTGGGCATGTCATCTCAACTCAGTACATCTGTTCTCTTGTCTTCAAAATGGGGTGATGCTATCTGATTCACCAAGATGTTTTGAGACTCAAATAAGATAAACATTTTTTAAAGTACTTGCCACAATGACAGGGCCATCAGAGTTGCTTTCATACCTACACACCCTGTGTACACTTGTAGCAATGGGATGGAGTGAGGGACTCCATCTCTATGACAATCAGCAACGTTCCTGGGGAAGAGCCTACTCTTTGGAGGTAGGCAGAGGAGATCTGGATACTGCTTTCACCAGCAGCCCATTGCACATCCTTGGGCAACTCACTTAATCTCACTGAATTTTAGTTGTGTCACCCAGGAATAATAGTAGGAAAATTCCATCTAGCTTGAGCTATTGTGGTGAGGATTAAATAGAGGTTATGGGATCAAAGGTGTCTGGAACACAGGAGAGGCGGAATTGATTTTATCCTTGTAGGTATGACTCAGTCCACAAACTAAGATCTGAAAAAAAATAATGCCCTCTAGTTTCTGTGACTCAATTTATTTCTGATTCTAAGTTCCCATTTCTCTTGGTTGGTGAAGAATTTAAACCCCACCCCTTTCTGGGGAGCCCGCTGCCCTGGCACTGTGGACTATGACTTCACATTATGAAGTAGGGTGGGGATTTGCCCTTGATCTTCAATCTACACAGCTTAAGGCCAGATGTGCTTTGCCCTGTCTTCCTGTCCTGTGTCTCTCTTGCTCCCAGGACATGTTCAAAGCACACAATTATCCCCACAGCTTGAGTTCAGAGGCAGGAAACAAATGAGTGCAAGAAAATAGGGAGGAGTAGAGCTTGTGAACTGGAGAGAGATGCCCATCTAAAGGCATATCATTTTTTTTTTTAAGTTTAATACTGTGAGAGGCAAACAAAACATGCCTGTGGGCTGACTGGGCACATGAGCCTCTTCACTGGTCTGTGAATGTGCAGGGCCTGCTCTCACTTCAGGGCCTTTGCTGGGAATCCCCATCCTGGGATCCCATCTGTGACCCCTTGACAGCTCTGCTGGAGGGTCCCTCAGTGAGGTCTTTCCTTGTCCCTTCCTACACTCCCCACCCCCTTCCCTGTTTTATTCTTCTCTATGGCTCTTAGTGCTGTGGTTTCCTTATTTACCCTGGTTAATGTCTATCTCTATCCGCTAGAATGCAAGCCCCAAGTAGGCAGTCAAGAACTATGTGTTGAATGAATGGGTGGATGGATGGATGACTTCATCGTGAAATGAGACACTCACCTTAGGTAGAAATTGCAAGGGCAACATCAAAAACCTCAGTAATCAACATCAATAATATTTTAATGCAATTTTTTTTAGTCACAGTGCAAAAAATCTGTGATAAACTATCAAATTTTTAAATAAAGGCACTCCAAAAGAAGTTGCAAGTGAGCTAATTTAAAAATATTTAAAATCATCACTTGTTCGAGAAAAAATTCTCAAACATGACAATGTTCTCAATTGAAAACAAAATAAGAAGTAGACTTCGAAAGTTTTACTAATGAGTGTTCTTCCATCAAAGCCAGGAAAGTAACATTCTAATAAATTCTTGGGCTTTGTTTGTTTGTTTGGTATAAGTAAAATAATTTAAACTTAATATAAAGTTTTAATGTACCTACTTTTCAACTTTCCAACTTTTTTTATGCTACCTCAATGTTCTGGAAAAAATTAACCGATTAAAATACATCAAGGCCAGGTGTATGGTTCACACCTGTAATCCAAGGCACTTTGGGAGGCCGAGGCGGGAGTATCTCTTGAGCCCAGGATTCAAGGCTAGCCTGGGCAACATAACAAGAACCTGTTTCTATATTTTTTTAAAGTTAAAAAAAAAATTTAAAAAGAGAAATGCATCAAGACCTGTACCACAGAGGCCCACATTTTTCTTTTGCTCCAGGCTACATGTGGGTTGCCGGGGCAATGGTTCTCAGCAAATGCATGCTGATGAAGCAGTATCATGAGCCATCCCTCCCAAGCAGACCGCTGTAATGTTCACAGCCTGAATTGCTTTCATCTACAGCAGTGAGAGGTGTGGGATTTCAGGAGCCTGTTGAGGGAGACTGCCTCTTTGGTGGTGCTTCTCAGTCATCCCCAAATCAAGCCATGTGGGCCTACTCCAATGAGGACTAGTTTTTCCTTTGCATGGAAGGATCTTGAAAAAGAAAAAGAATTGTTGAGATCAAGAAGAGGAAAGGCTTGGGGAGACAGGAAGGACTGTACCTCATTTTCTAGGTATCAGATGTCAACACAGGTGGTTTGGGCAATCCACACATTTGTTCACATTGAATTTACTTCTGCCGTTATCCACCACTCCCGCTCTGACCCACAGGTGCCTCCCAAAACGTCCAGCACCACAAGCCCTCACCAGGTGCTGGGCTGCAGCTAGGCTCCAGCTGCATAGCCCAGAAGCCAGTGCCATCTTCCCCAGGCTGGTGCCACTCCACACTAGGAGTGGTTGTTGGGAGGCACCCTGGTGTTGTGGAAAAGCACTGGAGTGGAGACCAGGGTACTGGGGCTCCTGCCACGAACTAGCTATAAGACCTTGGTCCAATTACCTTCCCTATCACAGTCCAAGTTTTCTTGTCTGTCTGACGAGGCCTCTGAGGACCCATCTAGCTTTAAGAGTCTAGAGGCAGAGTTCAGCTTAGTATTTGATGTATTTGCTACATGCTCAACGTAAGTGGTTAAAAGCGAATGACCTCTTTAGAGAATACCTAAATTAAAGATAGACTCTTTCTTGGAGCAAACACAAAACAAAACTTGGAGAAGACTTTCAGAGGGCTCCCTACTATATGTGGAAGATTGACTGCACACATTTATCTTCTTACATTATAGCTTGATGGTTAAGAGGCTTCTGGGGCTACACTGCCTGGGGATGAATCCTGGCTCTGCCACTTATAACTGACCTGAGGCAAGTCTCTGTCCATTTCTTCATTTGCAAAACAAAGAACTGAGAATAGCGTGATAAGGTGGCTGTCTGCAAGCCAAGAAGAAAGCCCTCACCAGGAACTGAATTGGCCAGCACATTGTTCTTGGACTTTCCAGCCTCTAGAACTATGAGAAGTAAACATCTGTTTAAGACAGCCAGCACCATCCAAACAGACTAATACAAATGAAGAGACTGGTTTTAGGAGGAGCAAGGAGAGTGTACCCTGGATTAACAGGAGGAGAGGCAAAGTGTAGTGGTGCTGAGAGAGCTGGGTGTGTAGGTGTGATGGAAGTGTGAGGGAGGTCTCTTCTGAATGCTATTTTTTTCAGAGAGTTGAGAAGCAAAGTGATCAGTTGAGAGTGAGGACATAGGATTGAAGATCTAGGAAGAGAAGTGAGGAGACAGTGACAAAGCAATGTAATGAGGACATTTGAGAAACACTACAAATCTGCCAAATATTTGAAGTAATTAAAGAGAAACTAATCAGCTTGGTGTTATATTTTTCTCCAGGCATGTCCAGCGGTTTGGATGCAGAGAGGAAACTGGTGGAGGTAACTATAACCATGGTTGGGACTTGGCAAAATGAGAATGGCAAAGCGAGAGAGGAAAGGAGTGATGGTAAAGGAGTAATTGTAGGCCAGGCACAGTGGCTCATGCCTGTAATCCCAGCACTTTGGGAGGCCAAGGTGGGCAAATCACCTGAGGTCAGGAGTTTAAGACTAGCCTGGCCAAAATGGTGAAACCCCCATCTCTACTAAAAATACAAAAAAAAAATTAGCCAGGCATAGGCCGGGCGCAGTGGCTCATGCTTGTAATCCCAGCACTTTGGGAGGCCGAAGCAGGCAAATCACGAGGTCAGGAGATCGAGACCATCCTGGCTAACGTGGTGAAACCCCGTCTCTACCGAAAAATACAAAAAATTAGCTGGGTATGGTGGCGGCTGCCTGTAGTCCCAGCTACTTGGGAGGCTGAGGCAGGAGAATGGTGTGAATGCGGGAGGTGGAGCTTGCAGTGAGCCGAGATCACACCACTGCACTCCAGCCTGGGCGACAGAGCGGGACTCCAACTCAAAAAAAAAAAAAAAAATTAGCCAGGTGTGGTGGCGCACACCTGCAATCCCAGCTACTTGGAAGGCTGAACCCGGGAGGTGGAGGTTGCAGTGAGGCGAGATCGTGCCACTGCACTCCAGCCTGGGCAACAAGAGTGAAACTCCATCTCAAAAAAAAAAAAAAAAAAAAAGAGAAGAAAAGAAAAAGGAGTAATTGTAATGATGAACAATGGGAATCTAAGCCAGGTAAGAGGAAGAGTGAGAACTTGAAGTGGTTCAGGGCCAGGGAACAGGTAGCAAGGTCACTGGCTTGTAGGTTCTAGTGGGGTTGAAGAATGTTTGGTGCTGGAGCCCTCAAGGGAGTGATGCGGAAGATGCGAAGTAGGGACTAGCGAAGTGAGATGCTTGTTACAGTGACTATGCGGGGATGCTGCAGATATAGGTCAGCAGTATGGCTATGGGGTGGCTAGCTGAAAAAGCGAGAAGAAAAGACCATGCGAGGGTATTAGATTTGTAGATTTTGAAAGAATTCAAAATCTGGAAGAAGTGATGTCGGAGAGAAGACTTTGACATAGTGCTAAAACCTCCAAGGGGTAGGGAATAACAAAGATAACTAGAACAAGGGATGTCAAGTGGTGATGATTAGCTGGCATGAGCATCAAAGCCGAGGAAGGAGCACTGGTCTGCAGGCAGAGAAGAGCAAGGAGGACGTCTTCTTTCCCCTAGGCCCTGAATACAAGGGATGCAGGAAAGAACACAGCTACCCCTTGAGAGGCTGTGGGAGGCAGCATCCCCAGGGAGAGCTGGGTTTCGATTAGAACAGCGAAGCAAAGGAGGCATTCACGGAAGAGGACATCAGGGATGTCGCTGCTGATGGATGGGGGCAGAAAGTGGGGCATTACAGAGCTGCATGGGACAGAAGTCTCCAGGGGAGTCATGGGCTTCCTACAGGGCCTGGGATAAAGGGTTTGACAAGATTAGTCTGAGACAGGATAGGAAGCCATGCCACATGGAGATGGGGGAGCTGGCGAGATGTGGGTCTTCCCAGAAGCACTCTGGGCTCCTTTCCCACTCTTGCTGAAGCCTGTGGGAGCTCAGATGCAGGCTGTTCTAGAGAGAACACATGTAGCCCGAGGGTTTTTTTGTTTTTTGTTTTTTTTTTGAGATGGAGTCTCGCTCTGTCCCCCAGGCTGGAGTGCAGTGGCCTGATCTTGGCTCACTGCAAGTGCCGCCTCCTGGGTTCACGCCATTCTCCTGCCTCAGCCTCCCGAGTACCTGGGACTACAGGAGCCCACCACCACACCTGGCTAACTTTTTGTATTTTTAGTAGAGATGGGGTTTCATTGTGTTAGCCAGGATGGTCTCGATCTCCTGACCTTGTGATCCACCCCCCTTGACAGGCCCATCTTGGAGTCAAGAAATATTGATTTCTTCCTTCAGGCTGGAGACTCTCATGTGACAGGAATTCCAGGGACAATGCAGGCACAAGCTAAAGCGTCTATGTATTGACTTGGGTTTACATGGCTGCTGGAGGCAACTGGCACCGTCCACCTCCTCAGGAGTGGCTGCCACTCTGTATTTGTTATGACTATGGTTTTCCAGCTATTGTCTGCTGTTGACCTCCCAATGTGACAGCTAACCAATGCAACAAACTAAGTAGGCTAATTAATGGAAGCGAGAGAAGTCTCCCTGCCCCACCTGTGTTATACAACTGCACTGGATGGTGGTGATCTGCTCTTTTCAAAAGCAGCTAGAAGTAAAGACCCATGTGTTCACTTGCTTCCTACTGACAGCAGTGGAACCCAGTGAGGGACAGTACTTTTCTCCCTCACTCCATGAATGACCCTACAATGAATTATTTTTCCCCTAAAGCAAGGGAGAAAGAGTATAGATTTTAAAAGGGTATGTGACCCTTATTTTTCTATCTTAGGAAAACAGTAGCCAAACCACCTAGTCACTTGTGTACATATTTACATTTATTTACAAAAGCTTTCTACATCATCAGTAAAAACAATTTACTGACAAAAAAGCAAGCACCTAGTCATATAATAAGTTGATGACAGTCAAAACTAATGCTTGTTCTTTGTTAGTGGGTATTTCTTCTTAAAGCAGCTGCTTCAAGTTACATTTCCAACAGTTGTTCAAAAATTGTAACACTCAAATGAGAAATCAGATGGCTTTTTAGTTTTTAAAATAATTTAGTTATGCTGTTGTCTTCATCTTCTGTTACCAATCAATTGGAGCTACAAAAAAAAAATCATATTATTAACTTGTAAAATGCAGTAAATCTGGGCTGCAGACCAGGAGTCTTAATTACCCTCCTATTCTAATGTGAATAGCCCTTTTGTAATAACTCATCAAAGCCAAGGGAGCTAGGGAGCAGGGATGGAGGAAGAACTGCCTTGAGTGCTCTTGGGATAGTAGTCTGAGTAACACTTGAAGAACAGCCTTCAGGATGCTGCACTCAATAGCAGCCCCAAGGCTCCTCCCGCTGACTCTCTGAGTATAACTGAAAGATTGAACAACAGAGCTGAGACTGTTAGACCCATATGTAAACTGTCACCCATTTGTAACAGCTACTTCCTTCTTTGCTACATGAAACTCCTGGGGATGGTTTTCTTCCTACCTCAAACTTACCTTCCTGTTTAGTCACCTCTGTGGCAATGACAGAACAATCTCTGGCTGTCTTGGAGTAAATCAGCCAAAAAACAAAACCGCATCCTTGAGCAAGCCCTCAAACTGAGTCCATTTCCTGGCCTCCTCCGCCGTGGTCTGTGTATTTCCACAGAGCTCAAAATCAGACCAGGCCAGAGCTCCCCAAACATTTGTATCTCATTGGCAACAAGAATTCATGAGAAATTAGTGCTGTGGTCACAGGGGTGAGGTAAAGGACAGCAAACTAGAAGTTTCCCTCCTTGGGAGCCTCACAGAACATGAAATGGGTGCTGTGACTTTCTGAGGGGGATAAAGTGGGAAATGTTTGTAAACCAGGTTGGCAGGCACACGATTCTTGTTGGGGCAGCTTTTTGCCGGTCTCTGCTCCCCTGCCCTCTCCCAGCAGTCTCCTCACCCACTACAAGGAATCAAGCCTGCTTCTCCAGCTTGGCTCCTGCCTGAGATCCCACCTGTAAATCTTTCTTCTCGGAGAAATAGGACTCCCTGCTTCCTTTTTAATTTGGCTAACTTTGTGATCTGTTTTCTAGACACTTACACAAAAAATACCAGGGCACTCAGAAATTGCCTACGTTGAACTGCCTGGGTGAGAAGTGTGGCATGGCCATTTCCCGTCAGATGTCTGCTATCTACTCATCTGTCCTCTGTTGTTCCTAATTGGGTTTAGTTCTTCCTGCTCCTGCCCTCGCACAGCTGGGGAAATATTGCATTTGTTCCTGGTTATGCTTGCCCCTTTCTCATCTCCTCCCCCGATCTCCTCCATCTCCACCATATACAGAACCTTTTAACATTTTAATTTAACTTAATTTTTTTGATGCCCAGGCTGGTCTCTTAACTCCTGGGCTCAAGAAATCCTCCCACTAACTCCTAAGCTCAAGCGATCCTCGCACCTCAGCCTCCCAAGTAGCTGAGACTACAGGTGTGTGCTACCATACCCAGCTTCATAACCCTTTAGTAACTGAGCTTAGAGAATTCCCCCTGCTGCCACAATGGGTTCTTTAAATTTAAAAATAATTATTAAATAGGCAGTAAACACACATGATGCAGAATTTGAATAGTAAATAAAAATATAGCAAGAAAAGTAAGCTCCTCTCTCAATCTCAGCCCCAAATACTCAGGTCTCTCCCTAGAATGCCACCTTAGAGAGGTCAGTGTTACCTTTCTAGACTCATCATTCCAAAGCAGTGCTTTTCATGCAAAATGTTCCTGCTCAAGAACCTATAATGGCTGCCTATTACTATTATCACTCCATTCCAAGGACCTCCTTGCAAATATTCAGTGTCTTTTGCCTCTACTTCAACTCGATGCCAGGCAGGTCAATCTTACTATCAAATAAATCACAACAGATTTAATTCCCTCTCATGTATTTGCCTCCGCTGTTTATCCCACCTGGAATGCCTTTTCTACTCCACTCTTGTTCTGAAAATGTAGGTCACATCCTACCCCCTCCAAAGCTTTTCTGATTATTCTGGCCTCTCCAATTCCCCTGCGCTGGTTGCTCAGCCCTTACCATCATATCACACATTCTGCCTATCACCTGTGCTTCCTGCCTAAGTCCTTCTAAGAGTTTCGTATGCTCATGTGCATCCATTCTCTCTCCCTGGTGTGGCCACAAGCTTCTTGTGGGAGGAGCCCTATTATATGCTTTCTCTGAATCCCACACAATGTCTAGCCTCGCTGGGTACTCTGACCCCCACCCTATCAGCTAGCACAGTGCCTGGTATCGCATAATCTCCATAATGTTTGTTGTGATGAAAGGAACAGAGGAAGGGATGAGTTCCGGAATGCCCATCCCCTTTCCCCGTGGCCCTGGATGATGCCCCCCTACCCCCATCATTGGTAGTGATGGCTATGCCTCCCCCATCCACTCAGAGTTCCCCTCCACTGTAACCACCTAGATCTCAGCAGAGACCTGACTTGGCTCTCGCACTCACCTGGGGCTCACGCATATTGCTCAGATCTGAAATGCCTTCCTCTGACCACAAGCCTGGAGGTCCCTACCTCTCCCACCTCATCTCATCTCCAGCTACTTGGCTCCTCTCTGCCCAGCCTCCTGGCCCATCAACCCCTCATGGCCTTGGGTCCTCCCAGCTTGGGTCTGTGGCCGGCTGAGCTGCCCCTTGGACTTCCTTGCCCCCAGGCCTCCTGCCACAGTTTGTTTCTCCTGCACTGTTCCACCTGGCAGCTGAGGAGAAAGGACACCTGTGGCCCATCCATCGCTCCCACCTCACCTAGGCCCTTGCTGCTGCTTAGCCACGCTCACTTCATCCCTGCACTGACCACAGCAACTGACTCAACAAAACCAAAGGTCTTAACCCCTCGCCTACCTCATTGTCTTTGCAGCTTTAACATGTAGCCTCCTCCCTCGAGTCTCTAACCCGGGGCTACCCTGGCTCTGATCCTGGACTTTGCTTCCCCAGTCCCGCCTCCTCTGCCTCTTCCCATCACCCTAGGGCATCTAGCTTTTCTTTCTTAGTGACTTCAGGTGCTCATGACATCAATTACTGTCCAGATGAAGAGGCGCCCCAATCCGTAACTCTAGCCTGAAGCCCACACTCCAATTCTGTGCATGGACATCACTAGCCAGGTAATACACCAGCACCCCAAAATCAACCTGTCAAAGCAAAAATTCATAATTTTCCTTCCCAACCAAGATTCCTGTGCGACTCCTCTGTGACACTTGGTCCTGTCGCTTTTATTTTTCTTGAAAAATAATAGTAACAATAATCATAATGGCTAACATTTATTGAAAACTATTATGAGCCAGCCACTATTGTAAACATTGTACTTATATTAATATATTTTGACACAGTTATTTCTATGTGATTGTCTATGCTATCATTGTCATTTCTATATTATCATTATGCCCATTTTCCACAGAAGACAACCAAAGCACAGAGAGTTTAAGTGACTTGTCCAAGGCCTGTGAGAAATGGAGCTGGCATTTGAACCAGGGAGTTTGGCATCAGAGCCTACACTGCCAGATGAAAGTTTTGCTAACAGGACCTCTGCTGTCTCTCTCAAACCTAGCTCTGCATATTCAGTTCTGCCACCATCACCTCGACTCAGGCCCTCTTCTCTGCTTGGCTGGATTATTTCATTACTCCACTAAGCAGTGTCCTCATCTCATCTCCTATTAATTAGTCCCATGCTTTGCCAGCAGAGTGAGCTTACTAAAGCATAGTTCTGCTAGAAAACTCTGCGGTTCTCCCTAAAGAATGACCCAAAGCCTCTCTCAAAGTCTCAGCCTGGCCCAACCTGCCAGCCCAGCCCCATCTTTCTCTAATGCCTCAACACTCTCTGCTCCAAAGAGGATGGCTTGCTACTTCTTGTCCTGCCCTTCACACCCTGGGCCTTAACTCTTCCCCTCATCCCTCAACACCCAGCTCATGCCTCTGCCTCCTGACCACCAGTGGGATCTGCCAGGAGGGGGCCTCTTGGAGCATCCTACGGCGGTTTATTAAACCAACACTGCTGCTAATTGTGTTTGTGTCCTATCTTTTATATGTGACTACAGGCCCAGCTCTGACCCTGGCTCCTGAAGTGAACCCTATCCCTGATCCAGCTTTTTCTGGGATGGGAGGTGGAGGGAGTGTATTGTAGTGGTTAACAGTATAACTCTTGGAGTCCAAAGACCTAGATTTAAATCCCAGCCCATCACTTAGTAGCAATGTGACCTTGATATCTCACTTGACTTCTATGAATCTCATATGCGCTGTCTCTAAGCAAGGGGTATGATACTCCTCCTGCAAGGCTCATTGAGAGGGTTCCAGGAAACGATATGCAGAGAGTGGCTAGTGCAGTGCATGGCACACAGTTGGTACTTAATACACTATGGTTAGTATATCTGCTGATGTTACTTCTTATTACTGTACAAGGCAACCAACAGATGAGTACAATCTGGCTTCCCAAGTAATGGGCATCTACAGCAGGGCTGCTGTTGTTCTGGCACAGAGTGCACAGCCTGCAGTGTACTTACTTGGTTCTGTCTGGTTTTCTGTCACATTTCAGAATACCTAAAAATGAAGAAATTGTCTTCTCAATTAAAGAACTGAAAAGAAAAGCTGAAATGTGGAGTTACTGACTGCCTATTAGAGGCCTAAATATGGAAAACTAAGCCAGAGCCCCATCACCCTGGGATTTCCTGCTATCCTATATGCTTTAAATCAAATTGGCTACAGAGCTGGTCCAAAGAGTTGTTCAAAAATTGGTCAGAACATGATAGAAAACCAAATGCAAAAACTTGACAAAATGGCTAATTTTACCTGGTGCATAAGGCTGAAGATGCAGGGAAGGCTAGAATAGTTTGGACCAGTGCTGTCCAATAGAAATATAATGCAAGCCACATAAGTAATTTAAAATTTTTGGTATCCACATTACAAAGTAAAAAAAAATGTAAATTTTAATATTTTATTTAACACAATGTGTCACAAATATAAAATTATTTCAACATGTACTCAATATAAACATTTTTTAATGAGATATTTTACATTCTTTCACATACGGTCTTAGAAACATATTATTTTACACTCACAGCACATGATAATTTGGACTCCCACATTTCAAGTGCTCCATAGCCACATGTAGCTCATGGCTACTATTTCAGACATTAAGACACTGCTCCCACACATGCATGCATCACTTTCCTGCCCACAGTAGGCATCCACCTGACCCTAGAACTATGCTAGTGGTTCAGAAGCTTAGTCAATAGGGTTGACTAGAGCTTATAAAGTTGTCTGTCAACTACAACTAGGCAGCTGGAGCTGTTTCCATTCAACTCTTTCCTCTTCCGAAGATTCCATGCCAAACATCTCACTATTTCCCAATTAATGACTTTAAGGTTGCTTAAAGGTTGAGATGCTTGCTGAGTTTTTTTGTTTGTTTGTTTTTTGAGACAGGGTCTCACTCCATCACCCAGGCTGGAGTGCAGTGGCACAATCTCAGCTCACTGCAACATCTGCCTCCCTCCCGCCTCAGCCTCCTGAGTAGCTGGGACTACAGTCATGCACCACCATGCCTGGCTAGTTTTTGTATTTTTTTGTAGAGATAGTGTTTCACCATGTTGTCCAGGCTGGTCTCAAAACTCCTGGGCTCAACACAATTCGACCTCTAAATGTGCTGGGATTACAGGCATGAGGCACCATGCCTGGCCTCCAGATTGTTTTTTTCTAAGAACAAATTTTTTCAGATTATCTGGGGCTAACAGTACTGACCAGGGGAGTAATTTTCTGTATATTGAATGACCTTTTTTTTTTTTTTTAAGTGAAATCAACCAATTGTTTTGAAGTTCTATGGAAACTCAGTGCCACCTCTCTTTAGTTCAGGTATCCTGGGTTAGTTCTTTAATTGAGATCTACAACAACACTGAGTGGAAAATGATTTTGGTTTCTGGGAACCAACCTGTTCAGGAGATGATTAACTATTATACTGCTATTTGGGGATTAAAATAGATTTTTAAAAAATTTGAGCTCCCAAAATATTTTATGCATTGGGCAATAGCTGAAAACTTTCTTCAGCTGATCGTTATAATACTGTTTAGTGGAGAGTCAACTGACTGATAATCTATTACTTAGGGATGGATTTTCATGGTATTTACAACTTATAATATGAAAATGTTATCGTCAGGAAATTATATTTAGCACTGATATCGCAAAATAGTCTAGTTCTGCACTGACCAAGAAAACTTTCTGCAATGATAGGATTATTCCTTATCTGGGCTATCCAGTATGGTAGCCACTAGCCAGATGTAGGTATTGAGCACTTGAAAGGTGGTTAGTGTAACTGAGGAATGAATCTTAAATTTAATGGTATTTCATTTTAAATTATATATTTAAATAATCATATGTGGCTAATTGGCTACTATACTAAACAGTGCAGGTCTAAGGAAACTGAAATCCAGTTTATAAACTTGATTCACGACACAATGGATCCTAGATACTATCACTTGTAGAAAGTTTACTCTTTGGCATTCCCTGTCTGGCATATTTCCTTTTGGTGAAGGCTGGTATGGAAACTGCTGTGGCATCAAGAATATCTACTCTTCAGAATTACAGCCTGCTCCCTGTCCTTTGGGATTTGAGAGGGATTACTCATTACCAGGAATGAACAGGCTGGGAACAAATTCTCCAAGTCATCAGTTCTCCAAGCTGTATGACTGCCCAAGATTGCTAGGGGACTGAGAAGGCTCAGGAAGTAATACAAGCACAATTACTTGTATTACGTAAGTCACTTAACTCAACCAAAACTCCCTTCCTACCTGGGAGCCCCATTCGTGGTATATGACATGAAAATTACAGAGGTGGCAGCCTAAAGAGGTCTTTAGCAAACTCTGACTTGGAGACCAGAAGTTTAACTATATTTTGAAGCAGATCACAGGTAAAAGGAGGCTATGCAACAGGTCCAGGCTGTGTTCCCAGGCCTGTAAAGCTCTCTGTGGCCCAAGGATTCATTCTACCTTGAGATAATGCGGATCTTTGGAGGAACCTAGCATGCTCAGCAGTCCCACACAAGTAAAGCAAAAAAGTTTTTGTTTCTTTTCAAATGTCTAAAATTTCAAACTTTATTTTCATCCTTAAACTATTTTCTGACCTTTGGAAAACAATGCAAGTTTTCAAACTATTTTGTTTTAAAAAGCATACATACCATTCATATACAGCACAATACATGTTGTAATTACTGCTAATGGTACGGGTATAAGTGCATATCTGTGTCTTGAATGACCTATAAAAAAGAAAAGAAAAGAAATTCAACTAGTTGAACTGATCAAAATGGATCCTCATTATTTGCAGATTCCACCTTGTGGTTTGCTTATTTACTGAAATTTATTTGTAATCCACAAATCAATACCCAAAGCAGTCATTCTCAGACATAAGAACAGTGATGAAAACTTTGAGTCACCCAATAAGCAGATTCCCAGCAGAGGTGGAAAAAGGTAAAGCTCTGCCTTCTTGTTTCAGTTCTTACACTGTTAACAAGTGTCCTATTTGCAGTCTATTTAGTGCCATGATTTTGCATTTTTGTGCTTTTTTGTTGGTGATTTCACTATTTTAAACGGTCCCAAAGTATAGTGTTGAAGTGCTGACAAGAGTTCCTAAGTGCAAGAAGGCTGCAATGTGCCTTGCAGAGAAAATAGGTGTATTAGATAAGCTTCACTTAGGCATGAGTTACAGTGCTGTTGGCTATGAGTTCAAGGTCAATAAATCAACACTATATATTAAGGTTTATTTAAACAGAGACACACATAAAACAAGGTTATAAACAGATCATTAACAAAAATTTTATGACTAGAGGCTCACAGGAACCTACCCCTGTATTTCCCCCAGGAACATTACTTCACTACTTGCTATTTCACTGTTAACTTGACTCTGTAGAACTAATATGAATAACAAGATTCGACTATTTCTAAACAAACTTATATGCACAAGCTTGATACATTCCAGACCCTGTGTTATTTAATAAAAGAAGCAAATGTTCCACTAGAAGGTTTGTTTCTGACCATCTCATACTGCCAGTGGAAGCACAACTTGGCATTGTGTTTGGTAGGGCAATTCTGCCAATTGTATATAATAAGCCTTAAAAATATTTATCATGAAGCATCTAGACATTGCACTAAGTCATGTGCCTATAGTCTCACTAAGTCATTACAATGTTGGGCAAGTGCCTTAACCTCTCAGTGCCTCCATTTTCTCACAGGGTAACTATACTCGAGACTAATAAATATACTTATCTCATAGGGTAGTTGCATTTAAGAACAGCTGTTATATACTGTCATTAACCTATTGAGTAGATGTTATTGGTATCTCTATTAATATCTTGTGACTCTGCAATTCCATTTCTAAGATGTTATCCTGGGGAAACTATCAATGATGTGCCCTTCTTCTCCCCGCAAAAAGGCACAAAGATATTTACTGCAGCCTTACTTAATATACCATAAGGCAAAAACAACCTAAGTTGTTTTCACAGCAGCTCCTTGTTTTCACAAAAAACTGTGGTATGTTCACAAGGTAAACTCTATCCAGCTATTGAAAATCCAAAATCAGAGTACACAATGCACTGCTAAAGGAATGGGGAGGGGTCACTAAGAACAAATGTGACATGGATATGGGAAAGGAGGGGAAAGGAAGGGAGAGGAGGAAGAGAGAGAGAAAATGAATGAATAAATGAGAATAAGGATATGATCACACTTTCCTTTTATTAGGAACACAGGTGTGTTGGAGCAAATAGGCAGTCACCTATTGGTCAGATTTGAGAAGACCCTGGCCAGAAACTGCTAGGTGCCCCCGAACATCATTTTCCCTTCTTTAGTAGCAAAATTCAGATATTCTTTGGCAATAATACTCCCCAAGTAGTGTTTGTATACTTCCCTCAGGTGGCATACGATGCCTGGTTGCTTTTCTTTTCATGATGTCAGTGCCACTGAAGATCATTGTCTAGAGCCATAATTTCATCAAGGGTTTGCAAAGTGGTTTAGTCTATCATTCCTTCTTTACTAACTACAATCTTCACATAAAGATAAACTGCCCCTCATCAACAATGTGGTTACTCGGAGGTTCAATTTATATAGGAAAAGCAGCATTTGATTCTTCTCTTTCTTTATCGTTTTTCAAAATAATGAGTTAGCTCCCAAGCATTCTCTAGAGATGACCAATGAGTTTTTAAATTTGTTTTTAGTACATTATGAACTCATGAACTGAGCACAACTGATGTGTTTCAATCTACTGAAGTTGTTATTCTTATTGATATTCCAATTGTCTTATTTTTGGCCAGAGTGAACCTCTTCAGAGTGGTTCCTGAGTCCTGTTGGTACCAGCATGTTAAGTCTTTTTGATAGCTTTCTTGTTATGTGGTAAAATAAGACACTCAAGGCTTATTTTAATGCATTCCATGCCCCAGGTATGGAATCAGCCAACTGTCCCAAAGGCCCTAGTTCATTTTCATGGGAAATGATAATTAGGTACCATAATCTGGGTGAAGGTGGCCAATCATCCTGGTTTTCCTGAAACTGAAGAGTTTCCTGGGATGTGAAATTCGGGTGCTGAAACTGGGAAGTCTGGGCACACCAGGTAACACTGGTCACTCAAATCTGGGTCCAAGAACCAAGAAGCATGCAAATTGCTACAGGACTGGCTCTTGTTTCTAGAACATTTCAATGGACAGAACCAGGAAATACACGATTTTCTAAGAGACAAAATACATTAATGGGTCATGCTGGCATTATGCTGAACCCTATTAAGCTGCCAAGATTCAATGGTTTTTGACTAGAGAAACAGCAATTTCATATGGTTCAAATTAATACCTTTAAATAAATCCAGGGCTACAATTTCTACTTAACCTAATCAATTTACAGCTGAATCTCCTTTCTTTCATGCCAAACATCCCAATATTCAATAACAACAATATAAATATTCATTTGCATTTTCCTGCAATACATACTCAACAGTAACCAAATACCAGTGTTACTGCTAACTACATAATTACTTAAAACATTACAATTTTTTTCTTTGTAGTTCTTTTTATCCTTAGAATGCAGCCCCTTGAAATATGCACCCAAATTACTATGTTTTGAAAACACTTGGAATGGTTCCTCTATTTGGGGTTATTCCACAAACTTGATTCATGGCTTAGTACGTTAGCTTCACTTGGCTTTAAATATTTTGAGTTTCAGGTTCACAACAAAACTAAGCAGAAGTTACAGAAAGTTTGCACATACATCCTGCCCCTACACATGCATAGCCTCCCCATTATCAATATCCCTCACCAGAGTGGTACATTTTTTAGAATTAATGAAACCATTCTGATACATCATTATCATTAAAAAATCCACACTTTACATTAGCATTCAGTTGTACATTCTGTGGGTTTGGACAAATGTATAATAACATCGTTACAGTATCATACAGAGTATTTTCACTGCCCCCAAACTCCTCTGTGTTCCACCTATTCATATCCCCTGCCAACTACTAATCTTTTTACAGTCTCCACAGTTTTGCCTTTTCCAGAATGTCACATAGGTAAAATTTACATAGCATGTAGCCTGTTCAGATTGGATTCTTTGACTTATAATATGCATTTAAGTTTCCTCCATGTCTTTTCATGGCTTGATAGTTCTTTTCAGTGCTGAATAATATTCTATTGTCTGTATGTACCACAGTTTATTTGTCCATTCACTTACTGAAGGACATCTTGGTTGCTTCCAAGTTTTGACAATTATTAATAAAGATGCTATAACCATCCATGTGAAGGTTTTTATGTCAACATAAGTTTTTAATGCCTTCGGGTAAATAGCAAGAAGCATGACAGTTGTGTTGAATGGTAACAGAACATAGTTTTGTAAGAAACTGCCAAACTGTCTTCCAAAGTGGCTGTACCATTTTGCATTCCCACCTGCAATGAATGAGAGTTGCTCCACATCCTCACTGGCATTTGGTGCTGTCAGTGTTCTAGATTTTGGCCAGTGTGATAGGCGTGAAGTGGTATTTCATTGTTGTCTTAGTTTCCATTTCCCTGTTGCCTGTTGACATAGGACATGCCTAGCTAATTTTTGTATTTTTACAAACTAGAAAATAGTAGAAATGGGGTTTCCCCATGTTGGCCAGGCTGGTCTTGAACTCCTGACCTCAGGTGATCCGCCTGCCTCGGCCTCCCAAAGTGCTGGCTGGGATTACAGGTGTGAGCCACCGCACCCGGCCCAGGAGTATCTTTTTATATCCCTATTTGCCATCTGTATACCTTCTTTGGAGAGGTGTGTGATGAGGTCTTTGACTCATTTTTTAATTGGGTTGTTTGTGTTTTTCTTGTTGAGTTTTAAGAGTTTTTTGTATATTTTGGATAACAGTCTTTTATCAGATGTGTCTTTTGCAAATATTTTCTCCCAGTCTGTGGCTTGGCTTCTCATTCTCTTGAAATTGTCTTTCATAGAGCAATGTTTTTAATTTTAATGAAGTACAGCTTACCAATTCTTTCTTTCATGAATCATGTCTTTGGTGTTGTATCTAAAAAGTCATCATATCCAAAGTTATCTAGGTTTTCTCTTATGTTTTAGGAGTCTTATGGTTTTGCATTTTACATTTAGATCTATGGTCCATTTTGAGTAAAATTTTGTGAAGGGCATAAGGTCTGTGTTTAGATTCATTTTTTTGCATGTGGATGTCCAGTTGTTACAGCACTATTTGTTGAAAAGATCATCTTTGCTCCATTGTATTGCCTTTGCTCCTTTGTCAAAGATCAGTTGACCATATTTATGTTGGTTTATTTCTGGGCTCTCTATTCCGATTCACTATCTATTTGTCTTTTATTTTTCCACCAGTACCACACTATGTTGACTACTGTAGCTTTATAGTAAGTCTTGAAGTTGAGTAGTATCAGTCCTACAATTTTGCTCTCCTTCAATATTTTGCTGGCTATTCTGGTCTTTTGCCTGCCCATTTAACCTTAAAATCAGTTTGTTGATATCCACAAATGACTTCTGATATTTTGCTTGGGATTGCACTGAATTTATAGAGTAAATTGGAAATAACTGACATCTTCACAATAAGGAATCTTCCTATCTATGAACATAGAATATCTCTCCATTTATTTAGTTCTTCTTTGATTTTGTTCATCAGTTTTGTTGATTTTCTCATATAAATCTGGTACATATTTTGTTATTGTACCTAAGTATTGCATTTTTGGGGTGCTAAGATAAATGGTGTTGTGTTTTAAACTTCAAATTCCACTTGTTCATTGCTGTTATAGAAAAGTGATTGACTTTTGTATATTAACTTTGTATCCTACAAATGTGCTATAGTTTTTTATTAGTTCCAGGAGGTTTTTGGTCAATTCGTTTGGATTGTATACATAGATATTCATGTCATCTGAGAACTAAAACAATTTTCTTTCTTTCTTCTCATCTGTATAACTTTTATTTCCTTTTCTTGTCTTATGACATTAGTTAGTGCTTATAGTACAATATTGAAAAGGAGTGGTGAGAAGAACATTATTTCCTTGTTCTTGGTCTTAGTTGGAAAGCTTCAAGTTTCTCACCATTACAGATGATGTTAGCTGCAGGGTTTTTTGTAGGCATTTGTTAACAAGTTGAAAAAGTTTCCCCTCTATTCCTAGTTTACTGAGAGTTTTTATCATAAATTGATGCTGGATTTTGTCAAATGCTTTTTCTGTATCTATTGGTATGATCATGTGATTTTTCTTTCATAGTCTGTCAATGTGATGGATTACATTAATTGATTTTCATATGTTGAACCTGCCTTGCACACCTGAGATAAATACCACTTAGTCATGATGTATAATTCTTTCTATATGCTGTTGGATCCAATTTGCTAATATTTTGTTTAAGGTTTCTACATGTATGTTCATGAGAAATATTTGTCTTAATTTTCTTTTCTTGTATTGTTCTTTGGTTTTAGCACAAGAATAATGCTGGCCTCATAAAATGAATTGGAAAGTATGCCCTCCGCTTCTATCTTCTAAAAGAGATTATAGAGAATTAGTATTTCTTCCTTAAATATCTGGTAGAATTCACCAATGAACCCATCTGAACCTGGTGCTTTCTGTTTTGGAAGATTATTCATTACTGATCTGATTTATTTAAACTGCCAGGCTGAAGTGATCCTCCCACCTCAGTCTCCCAAGTAGTTAGGACTACAGACACATGCCACAACACCTCAGTAACTTTTTAATTTTTAGTAGAGATAGGGTCTCCCTATGTTGCCCAGGCTGGTCTCGAACTCTCAGCCTCAAGCAATCCTCCTGTCTTGGCCTCACAAAGTGTTGGGACTATAGGCATAAGCCACTGCACGCAGCGTTCTTTCTCAATTTTTAAAAGCAGAGTGCACATTCTTAATCACTATTCTTCCCAGTGGAAAGTCATAAAAGTCATAAGAGACCAACTTAAATCAGTCCAAAAATCCTCCTACTTCTGTTTCTGCCTGTTACATTTCATCTGGTTCAAACTTTGTTCAAATATTCTTAACATTCTTTATCTCAGTCTACATAATATTATTTCCTATGTTGCATTTCTTTCCTTCTTCTCCTTTTTCCTACT
The DNA here is from genome assembly GCF_029281585.2 of Gorilla gorilla gorilla. Taxonomy (NCBI): domain Eukaryota; kingdom Metazoa; phylum Chordata; class Mammalia; order Primates; family Hominidae; genus Gorilla; species Gorilla gorilla. The sequence goes on from NC_073224.2 coordinate 120,930,002, forward strand.
TCCGCATATTTTTGTGTTTCTATGATGAATTTTTCCAATTTCTCCCTTTTTTCTTAGGAGTAAGATCAAAGGGTGTTTTTTTGAGGCTCTACCTTCAGTGACTTACTCCCTGCAGGTAACATAATGTCCACACAGCTATGAAAGAAAGATCATCTAGTTGAACTCAGAACAATGTTTGTTCTACATAACTTCAGGTCGGAACTGAACAATGTTTCTTTTACGTTCTTGGTCTATAAATGTGGACAACAGTTGGAAACTGGTACTCTAGAGAATATCCTCTTGCCTACCCCTTCAAAAATTGTGCTCTTTCCCTAGGCTCCCATTTAGAGTTCTGTGTCAATGTGGAGGGTGTTACAATCATCCTACTTCTTCCCAGCAGTTATCTAAAAGAGAATGATGAAGTCCACTGGGTTTCTTTACCTGGAAATAGCCTTTGACTCTCAAAGGTACTCAGATTTTATTTTCCTCTTTCATAGCCAAATATATAACTGGCCTATTGGACTACCCCTCTTCTTACTTAAAGCCCAGGAATCTGGTTCCTACCCTCATCTATTCACAAGGTCTGTCAACAATGACCTCCTAAGTGCCAAATCCACAACCTCTTCTACATTGTCCTCCTTAAACCATTGGTTGTATATAATGTTATACCAAATGTCCTCTCTTGAAACTCTTCCTGTATCCTGAATAACAACTAGCAGTTTTATAGTGACTGACTAACCATCAATACTCTTTCCCACATGCTATTTTACTTAATTTCCTCAGCCCTTGTAAAGTAAGTATTATTATCCCCCACATTCACACTGCCAGTAAGCAATGAAATCAGGTCTAGGACCTAGGTTTTCTCGCTCCCAATCCCATGTTCTCTTCTATCCAGAATTTTCTCCTGCCCTCAACTTCTCAATTTTCTAATCTGTATAAGTCTGTCTATATTCATGTGCTGCCATAAACCAGCTTTCTGACCTTGAGGTCTCTGAACATCTGTAGCATGAGCATAAAACCTCCATGCTATCTACTCTGACCACAGATAAGGAGATAAGGAGGAGCAAAATGTAGGAGCATGACACAAAGGCAAGAAATAATTGCTCACTAGCTTTCTTTCCATCTCCCAATGCCTTGGAGCTGCAATTTTCAAATGGTTAACCAATGGAATTAAATTCCAAATTCCAGGTTATAATTCTCCATCTCTGAGTCATCTTCTTACTTTTACTTCCCAGTACAGTGGGGAAGACACAGTGCTTTGAGTTCAGATGGAATTGGATGTCAAATCCTGGCTTTGCTCTTAATAAATGTGTATATTTGGTCAAGTTATTTAACCTCACTGTGCCTCAGATTCCTCCTTTATAAATACCCACACCACTGGGTTGTTGTGTGGATTAAATGTGACACATTTATGTAAATCATTTACAGGAGTTTGTTGTGGAGCAGGCCTTCAGTATTAGTTCATTCCCCCAGTACAATACGAGGTGGACAAGAACTCTGTCCTCAATCTTAACTGTCTCTAAAATTCTCCTTTAGATTGTGTTTAACTAGTTAGTAACCCCATCGCCCCATTTCTGGGTTGCAGTGACGGTATGACAGTAGATGTCATGACTAAAATGACGACAAACCACAAAAAGGTCCTACTAGACAAAATGTTACAAGAAACATGAGATAATGAGGTAAAAAATTAAGTTACATTTGACCAATATCTACTATGTATATCTATATGGTATGGGTTTCTCTAGCTCATTCGTATGAACAAATCAAAGAAAACTTTAAAATTTGATTTATTTTGAAACGTATAGAGAGTCAGGATGGTATCATACAAAAACACTCTGGAATTCAAAGACCTAAATTTTAATTCTATCTCCAATACTTAAGTGACCCTGGGCAAGTCACCCCACCTCGTTGACCCTGTCTCCTCATTCTTTTTTTTTTTTTTTTGAGACGGAATCTCACTCTGTCACCCAGGCTGGAGTGCAGTGGCGCGGTCTGAGCTCACTGCCAGCTCCGCCTCCCAGGTTCACGCCATTCTCCTGCCTCAGCCTCCCGAGTAGCTGGGACTACAGGTGCCCACCAACACGCCTGACTAATTTTTTGTATTTTTAGTACAGACGGGGTTTCACCGTGTTAGCCAGGATGGTCTTGATCTCCTGACCTCGTGATCCGCCCGCCTCAGCCTCCCAAAGTGTTGGGATTACAGGTGTGAGCCACCGCACTCAGCTACCTGTCTCCTCATTCTTAAAAGGTAAGTAACAACTGTCTGGCAAATCTAAAATGATAGTGGTGAGGAGCAAATGAGGCATTTATTTGAAGGGTTTGCTAAGGGAGAGCAGGCTAGTCAATGTGAGTTAGTTTGCTTCACTGATAAAGCATTGGAAAGTTTAGATAAGAAATCAAAACCTGAAAAAGTAAGATCTAGTATTTAACTGTTATACTTTCATGGATTTGTATCTATTATGATGCATGTGGTTCCACACAAAAGCATTCAAAAATCATCTCAGAAAAAAAAAAAAAGATCCTAGACTGTTACTGTTCAAAAGAACCATTAAGATCATTAAGTTCAGCTCCTGGTTTGCATTTTAAAAGGAGAAGGTCCTCCAATATTTGGTTAACAGAAACCATGGTCAGAAGCCCAGACATATGTCTCAGATGTCAACACTACTCCAGGATTTAAACCTAAGACCTATCAAGCAACATTCCTCAAACTTTCAAAATCTATTGTATATATGTGAACTATCAATTTGGAAGAAAATGTAAAAGAAGGATAAATCACCATTATTTAATAATTAAAAGAATTTTTTCAAATTAATAGTACTTATTTCAAATCAATAAGAGGAATATCATTCCTCTTATGATCTTTTACCAGACTATCTACAGGGAAAGTAATCTTACTTTCAGTAAGAGTAATTTTACTTTGTGTCTTCAAATTCTAATGGCAAACATAAAGTTAAACATAAAGTTTTGCAAGGGCAAAACCTTTAAAAATCCCCTAAAATATTCCATGTAATTCTATAGAGGGATCTTACTCAGAAATTATTTCCTTCAAGTATTTTGTCTCCTGGAACACTTAAAACTTTTCAAGATTTCAACTTGCTTGCTCTGTCTATATGTGGTCATCTTCTTCCTCCTTGTCAGTTAGATGCAGCACACATATACCAAAAGGCAAAAGCACACTGGTTTTATTTTTTGTTGTTCCCATTATAAAGCAGCTATCTGCTTTTACAACAAATTGCATTTCCATATCGTATGCCTTGGGTATTATGTAACACTCAAAAGGTGGAATTAATAAAGGAATGTTTGCTCCAAGCTTAACTATTTTAACTTTGCAGCTCGTTTTAAAAACTTCTTGCAATTGTGTGACTTGTACAAACAGTGCTCCTTTGAGTGACACCTCTGTGGGCTTGATCTTTTCTCTGTCTTCAAAAATCAAATCTATCAGTTATAAATTGGGACTCATTTGCACTTTTTCTTTTTTTTTCTCCGTGTTTCATAACTTTAATAGAATATTCTAACTATTATGTACAAATTGAAAACACTGTATTCAGTTATAAATGTGTTCTAAGGTTAGGCTGAGCACTCTCTACAGGCCTGGTCAGCGCGGACAAGGCCAACCCCGGCTGCCACAGAGCGCTGTCACCCACTTGGAAACCCCACTCACCAGCCACCAACCGGTCACACCAACCAGGACCTTCAGACAGTATGAATGGTGGGGCCCAGCAATGGGACTACTGAGAAAGCAGGACTTGACGCTCATATGCTCAAATGAAACGCAGGACTTCCCAGCCCAGCCCCTCACTGGAGAACACTGCCGAATCCCAACTCCGGCAGCAGGGCGGTGCCTGTGTCACGAGGACAGGCTCGCGTCTTCAGCCCTGGTGGCAGGAAGCAGTGTTTCTTCCGCACAGCCCTTGCTCCTGCTAGGAAGTGGCACATCTTCCTGCTCAGGTCACCAGGGTGGTTCAGAAATGGCAAGGACGAGCGACAGCAAAAGGCCGCAGTCCTCACAGGCAAGAAGGGATAAATAAATATGAGGTGACCCGTGGCAGCTCTCGCCTGAGCTGGTGTGCCACAACCCTGACCCAACCCTTAAAAAGGAAGATCAAAAAGCAACATCCTAAGGAGAATACGGCCCTACTCTACACAGCCCTTCTGAGATGATTAGCATACAGCAGGTGATGCAGGCTGCACACTCAGCAGATTAAGCAGCTGAAAACAGCGAGTGGGTTTCTTCAAATGAAAGGAAAGAATTCAGTCCAACTGCAGGAGTGGTAGGACCTACCACCAGACCTCGGCCCTTTTAGCCAAGTGATCCCCACCCCATCCCACCCCACCCCAATGGGGTCTATGGGGCCTTCCCACAGGGAAGGGCCCAGGCAAGTCCAGAGCTACAGGCACCAAGGCTGCAGAGGGTATTGGACAAAACCTCCTATTTCTGAAATGCATTTCAGTTGCCACTGTACACATTAAGCAAAATAATAAGGAAAAAGGAAAAGTGAAAGTGAAAATCATGCACTTGAAAACGATTAGATGGAGTAAGCGCTGTCGACGGGATTGTGCCGCATGCGGCAAAGACTGAGGCCTCTCCCTACAGGCCCGGAGTCGCGACAGCCGGTCTGCCAGGCGCCCATCTCCACTTCCTACTGCTGCTTGCATTCCGCCGGCTGGCTGGGTTCCTTGTTGGGATTAATTTCCACCTCATCCTCATCTTCTCCCTCCTTGTCACCTTCTAATTCGTCCTCTTCTTCTTCACCTTCGTCAAAATTGTCATCATCCTCTAAGGCCTCCCCAGCGAAGTACAGCACAGCCTGTGGGACTATCCGCTCACGGAAAAAGTGTCCAATTTCAAAATCAGAGGCTAATACGAATTCAGAATCTTTATCCAGTGATTCTCTGTCCCCAGATGCTTTCAGTGGATTGAAGAAGTTGAAAAATGACTCATTGGATACTTGTTTGGTAATTGTTCTAGCAGTGCCTGGACCCTTACGCTTCTGCTTTTTCTTGATGGTTTTGACAGTAACATTCTTTCCTTTCTTCCAGTCAATAGTACACCCGTCGCAGTCCATGATCTCAGGACCTGCAAATGAAAAGGGATCAGCCTTACCTGGTTCTGATTTCATCTTGCAGGTTTTTGTCAGGACTGAGTTGGCAAAGCAGTCGTTGGGTTGAAAGTGGAACTCTTAATATGAAAGACATAGGCTGTCCAGGGTCAGAAAACTTCACTTTAATATCCTGCAGGTGTTTCAAGATTGGCTCATCATATTCCTGGACTAATTCACTTAGCATATCTACATTTCTAAAGATGGTAAACCAGAACTCTGGAATTCCTTTGGGATTTGGCTCTTCAGCTGTTGCTGCTGCTTTTTCTGTTATGACTACTTTATTTTTCCTGTCTGCAGCCAATTTCTCCTCCTCTTCATTTTCACTGTGCCATTCTGATTCCATATCAGATGTTGGTTCAACATTACCGGTGATAAATTCTCTTCTCTCGTCAAAGAGAGGCTGGTACAATGCTGCATATTTTCTTTCCAAGTCATGAACTTCTTCATGGAACTTGGCTTCTATATGAGCGCATCTCACCTGAATTTGTTTCAATGCATTAATTCTTCTTTTTACTGCTTTAGGTAAAGTTTCAATGTAGCTGGAAGGGGTGTGAGGAGCATTGTCAAGTCGCTCCTGTAAAGCTGCCAAAACTCCAGGATTCTGCATCACCTGATCCGTGAGCTTTTCCGTCTTACTTGCACTTTTAGCAGCTTCCACGAAATCTGAAGGAACCCCATCTGAAAAACTGTTATCTGCCATCTGAATGTTTTTATCCCCTTGTCTGGTAAACCAAGTCCCGTGAGTAACTAGGCTAAGGCACTCAGGCCAGTCCTCGGGGAGCACACGCCGCCCATCTGGCTCGCACCGCACAGCTCCCAACAGCTAAGATGCAATGCCAAGGACTTTCTTCCCCATCAGACATGCCCTCGTCCACACGAAACTTACAATCAAAACCCCAGTTAGCCCAGCCTGACCCCACAGATGCTCACGATGACCATCGCCCTACGGAAAAACTCAAATTCCTAAACATCTAATAAAGAGGTCCTGGACGTCTCCACCTTAAAAACGGGAAGCCTGAACGCTCCTCCGGGTGCGCCGCGGCCCTCCGGGTACGCGGGGCTGGCTGGGCTAGCGGGAGATTTGAGCTGCCGGCCCCCACTCGCCGCCCTCTACGCCTCCTCCGCTGGGCCGCCGCCGAGGAAGCCGCCCGCAGCACAGAACAAAGCGACTTGACCTTCAGGGCAGTGGGCGGCAGGGCAGGGGCGCACCGGGTGCTGGGAGGGGCCGCTCCAGGCCCCAAGCCCCAGGCCCGCCGCGGCGGCGCTGCCCACCCTGACGAGGACGTCTACTTTTTCTTGAAAAATGTCTTTCCTTTCCCAAAAGTGACTGCTTTGTCTGAAAATAATATAACTTTAATGGCTTTAAGTTATTGTTTGAAAGGGTTCAGAAAAGACAATAAATGGGAGACTTAGAATAACTCACCAGTTAAAATCCAAGTTTCTTATATTTCTTGTATTTGCTAATTTCCCTTATCTGTTTCAGCTGCTTGTTCAGAAAAATTTCATTCATAGACTCACCTTATCCCAGCCCTAGAGACTCATATTCTCTATTTGCCCTGGAATCCTGTTCACTATTTACAATTATATTATTCTGAATAATAGTATTTACTATTTTCGTCTCTTCTTTTATATTTTAATAAACCACTTTCAAGTCACTGACCTTTTTGTTTGTTAAACTGGGGATATAATGTAAAAAACAGATAATAAAAATTACAAATGTAAATAATACTAAAACAACATTAGAAAATCATAGCCAAGACAGATTGTCATGATATTAACTTAGTGTTAGGCCTAAGGAAACATATCAAATGCATGTTCCTGTAGTAGATATGTAACCTTTCAGAACATAATGATATTATAACAATATTATAAAGCAGCATTGTGAATAGTTAAAACCATGGGCTCTAGAGCCAGATAGCCTCTACTCAAAGCCAGGTTCTGCCACTTATTAGCTGTTACCTTGAGCAAACAACTTAAACTCTCTCTCTGTTGGTTTCTCACCAGGAAACAGGGATAAGTACTAGTACACAATGTATAGGTTGTATGAGGATTTACGTGAAGATTGAATTAATTAACATATGTATTAGAATGGTGCTCAACACAGAAAGTGCTAAATAATGTTAGCTTTGTATCTATAATGGGGTTTCTGTTAAAAATTGTAACTTGTTTTACATTTCAAAATTGTGAACCTTGTGTTAGTCACCACATCTGTGGTCTGAAAGCCTCCATGACACATTTAGTTATTTACTCACCGCTGCTTGGGATACAGGTTGCCAAAATGATTGATGATGTTGTATTAAATAATGGATTGCTAACAGTACACTGTATTTTTTGTGAAAGATCATTTTCCATCTTAAAATATATATTGGTTGAGTTACGTTTACATTGCTCCATAGGACAATCCCATGAGTACATTATAAGTCCTCGATGGCTGTTGTAATGCTCCGGTATCATGCATTGGACTTCAATGCTTCCATTAGTCAATGCACAAGTTAGTGTAGGAGACGGAAGAGACTCTGGAAAAAAAAGTGTAATATTTAGTACAGAAAATAGTAATATTTAGACTTATCATCTGCAAATTTATGAAGAGCTCGCAACCTCCTTACGAGCTTGAAAGGATGAGCAGACAAACTCCTTGAGCATCAAGGAGCGAGAATTCTTTCTTTTGCTAGGTCAGATCTACCTGTTCAAATTTAACAGAATAAATTCAGACCCTGATATGGTTTGGTTCTGGGTCCTCACCCAAATCTCATCTTGAATTGTAATTCCCATGTGTTGAGAGAGGGACCTGGTGGGAGGTGATTGTACCATGGGGGATGGTTTCCCCATGCTATTCTCGTGATAGAGAGTGAGTTCTCATGACATCTGTTGGTTTAAAAGTGTGTGGCAGTTCTCTCTCTCTCCTGCTGCCTTGTGAAAAAAGTGTTTGCTTCTCGTTCGCCTTCTGCCATGATTGTAAGTTTCCCGAGGCCTCCCCAGCCATGTGGAACTGTGAGTCCATTAAACCTCTTTTCTTTATAAATTACCCAGTTTCAGGTAGTTCTTTATAGCAGTGTGAAAACAGACCAATACAGGCCCCCAAATCCCTTATCCTCAATTCTTAAATCAAAAAATCTCTGAAGCCAAAAGAGTCTTCACAAGTTGGTAGCAAAATCGTTTAGCTGCAAATCCTGACCTGACCTGAATTAACACAAGGATTTGAGTCTTTCTCACTCACTTCAAATATTCATTATCATTTCACCACAAAAATATTCCTGTGCTTGGCAGGACACAGTGGCTCATGGCTATACTCCCAGCACTTTGGGAGGCTGAGGCAGGAGGATGGCTTGAGGCCAGGAGTTCAAGACCAGCCTGGGCAACATAGCAAGACCCTGTCTTTATAAAAAGTTTAAAGATTAGCCAGCCATGATGGCTCCTGCCTGTAGTCTCAGCTACTTGGAACTGCTTGAACCAAGGAATCTGAAGCTACAGTGAGTTATGATTGTGCCAGTGCACTCTAGCTCACCACACACAGTGGGCTATGATTGCATCAGACTGAGACCTTGTCTTTAAATATATAGGAATGAAGTAAATACTTGTTCCTATGCTTGACCCATAGGGTGCTCCCCATAATTAAGTGGGGTGCTTAATATGCAGAGGAAATACTTTGTATTACCTTTCCAAAATGTAAAAAAAAATTTTAATTCCATAACACATCTGACTCAAAGCATTTTGTGAAAGGAAAGTCCATAATACATCTGACTCAACACATTTTGTGAAAGGTGGAGCTACACAGAGCCTTGTCGGGCCCTGCCTATTGGTTGGGCTGGACCTGTTAATAGGCAGTGCAGGGCGCAGCATGTGTCACAGACCTGCCTGTCCAGAGGCCTCGCTCCCACCCTTCTTCTAGGAAGTGCCTCCTATTGGCTAAGGCAGCATGGACCTACAAGGATGAGTTAAGACACTAACATGTCACATTCTGCCATTGTTGCCCTTTAAAAGCCTCAAGGCTAATTACTTTGGCCTATGAGTCATTTATTTGTTAATTCATATGCCTTCTTGCGTCTCAGCTACCCTCCAGCAATTAATCATAAGAGGCTTGAGGAAACATGCAAAAACATATGTAATATACAACAATGGTCATGGTAGCACTGGGATAATAAAGTATTGATACATTATAAACGTCTACTAAAAAGAGCATTTAAGTAAATTTAGGTTCACCAAGATAATGGAATACTATGTTGTCATTTAAAATGATGTTTTCTAAGACAAGTTAATGCTTATGCTCCAATTATAATCTGAAAAATAAAAGCATTTAATGGTTCCCCCATCTTCTCCTCCTCCTGAATTCCTTCTCGCTCAGTTAAATAAAGTACCCAGCCTGCCTTGGTAGAAACCAGAGTCACACACTGACTTCCCTTTCTACTTGGGGCTTCCTAGTTTTTAAGTTTAATCTAGCTCACACAAGTCCTTACATACTTCCTTAAGATTTTCTTTAATTAAAAATACTTTTAATCATCTTTTAGGCAGTGGAATTTCTCAGAATTAAATCTTCAGTGGCAATCCAATCCAATGGATAAGAAGTTGCTCTAGTTGACTCAAAATTGAAAGCCTAGAGCCCTGCTCCCCTAACTTCCTCTGGTCCCTTTTGCCCACCCCACCCCATAGCAGCCCTCAGGGGACTTCCAAGGAACATGCATCCCCAGAATAGTTCAAAAATGCCTGTTCTCGGTATTTCATATACTTATGCCTGCCTCTGTAATTAGGCTGGGCATTTCTCAGGGGCAGAAAACCAAGCTTTCTACCTCCTTAGAAATGGTCCTTTGAAGCATTTCTCAAATTTTAAGGTGCCTAAGAATCACCAAGGGTGCTTGTTAAAAATACAGATTCCTGAGCCCCACCATCCCAGGTGCTTCTGATGTGTGTGGCCTGTTTGTTCTGTTGCAGATTCTAATGTATTGATCTAGCTCTGCCAATGTCTAGTCTTTCATCCAGCACTTTCTGAACTGAACAGAGGTGCATCATCAGCCCCAGAGACTGTGTATCTTTGGAGGGCAAAGACTAGGTATGACTCATCTTTCAACCACAGCACATGACATAATGCAAGGCACACAGATGACTCCTCACAAGCAGTACTGGACAGATGGGGAGACAGATGGATAGAAGGATAGATTCAGAGAGACAGTCTTCAAATAAAATGTAAATTCTTCTACCAGCTATCTCCAAAGAGGTACAGTATGGTGTTTAGCATGGACTCAGAAGCCCAGCTGCCTGAGTGCATATCCCAGCTTCATGACTAAGAGCCATTTGACATTGGGCAAGTTACTTAAATCACCTTGTGTCTAGGTTTCCTCCTCTCTACAATAAGGACACAAATAGTACTTACTCTATCAGACTGTAATGAGATTAAATGAGTTAACACAGATAATAATCAATATATGAATTAACATGTAGTGCCTGCACAGAGTAAGTACTTAACAAATGCTAGCTGTAATAGAGCACATGGCCATTGGCTGTGAGTTTCCAACTCCAGGAAGCCAAGGCTCCCCAGAGGGTATGTGATATGATGAGAAGAGTCACTGAGTAGGAGTTGGGAGGTTTGATCAAGCCTTAGCCTTGGCCTGCTGTGTGACCTGGGGCCACAGTCCTTTTAGGAGCTGGAAGAGTTTTAAGAAAGCATCCATCCAGGTCTCTTGTTCTACATACAGAGAAACGGACTCCTAAACTGTCTTATTTTCATCTGTGAAAGGGAATGCTGCATCAGGTCATTGTAAAGGTCAAACAGAATATGACTGAGTGCCACATGCAGGGTTTGTAAAAAAGAAAAGAAAAGAAAAAAAAACAGAATATGAAAGTAATTTGAGGGGAAACATGAAGAAGTGTTAGTATTATCTTCTAAGTTGCTAGAACTCCCTTGACTATATAGAAGCTCTTTCTGGCTATCTCATTACACAACAGTTGCCAGATGGCAAACGTAGAAGTGCCTATCCAACTCATCTAAAAGTGTGCAAGCCTTTCTGCAGCACCTAGATCACAGTTTCTACACCTCAGATCTTTTCCTTCTATAAATCTTTCATATTTTCTTGCTGCCCGTGGGACTTACCACAGCTGTATCTAACAAATATTCGTTATACCTCTACTTTAAGCAGCATTAAACTGGCAAGAAATGTGCCTACTTCCTCCCTAAGACAATTAGTCAATTTATAATTAATGAATTGAGTTCACTGCTGTGTAAAAAATGAGAATTTCTTACACATATCTGATGACATTTTATAGAAATATGTGTATATTTTCATGAATTTTAGTAAAGGTCAAGGATCAATCCAGCCCAGTTAAGGACAGGGCAGTTAATTCTACTTACATAAAAATCATCATCTGAGATGTGATGAAGGTCCATAAAAAGATGGGAAAGGACTAATAAACCTCAGAAGTAGAAATTTTAAGGAGACTTTTGGGTATAGAGGAAAGCCAGATCTCAATGTACACACACAAGGAAGTGGATGCCCTGAATTTAGGAAGTGCCAGGAAATCCCCCTGTCCAAAATATGCTCGCTGGAAGTCTCCTATTAGGTCTGGTGTCTCTAGAAGATTACCAGGTTACTAAAACAAGTGTTAACATTACCTCAAGGAAGTATGACTTCCTCATTTCTTAAAAAAAAAAAAATAGTATGACCAATCATTTTATCATGCAGATGTGAAACCTAGAGTCATCTTATGTCTTTTTACAACCAACACCTACATCTTGCAGACTCTTTCTTGGACCCTCTATCTACCTGGATGGTAGTAGCTTCTAACTTGACATCTCCTCTCTTTAATCCATCATAACTGTGCACCATCACATTAATCTTCCAAAAATGTATTTTATCAAGTCACTTCCTTGCTCCAGTATAGGACACAATGGCTCCCCACTGCTACAAGCTGATGTCCAGACTCTCAAACCAGGACTTTAAGTCCCACACTCAATACTATCAATATCACTGCCTTCTGATCAAAACTCACCTCCCCTGTACTTTACTCCTCTGCAGGCTTCCTAAGGTCTATCCAGTTGGTCTGACTAACAAAACCATACCTTTGCTGAGGTGCCATAGAATATTTTATTTAATTAATTTATTTAGCTAGTTATTTTGAGGCAGGGTCTTGGTCTGTCACCCAGACTGGAGTGCAGAGGTGCAATCATGGCTCACTGCAGCCTCAGCCTCCTGGGCTCAAGGGATCCTCCCACCTCAGCCTCTTGAGTAGCTGGGACTACAGGCATGCACCACCATGCCTGGTTAATTATTTTATTTTTGTAGAGATGGAGTCTTGCTATGTTGCCTAGGCTGGTCTTGAACTACTGGGCTTAAGCAACCCTCCCTCCTCAGCCTCACAAAGTGCTGAGATTATAGACTGAGCCACAATGCCCAGCCTAGAATATTTTAAATTAAATTATTTTAAAACAGTTCATCAAGTTTAAGAGGAGAAATTTATTCAAATGTTTTGAATTAGTTTTACAAACTCTATAAAAAGGGCTCTTAAAATGTGTGATCTAAATTCTGACTCAATCCTCTTGTTTGTTGGCCCTATCTATCAATTATCAGATCCCCAATGTCCATGTTTCAAAGATTCTACTTTTTCAAGGAAATCTTGTAAGAGGATACTTTGACATCTTAGCAAGCTGTATTTGTCTAAATAGAGTCCACAGGGGTCAGACCTCACATAGCCTTGCAAGTCACTTTACACATTTTAGCTTTAACAGAGTTAGATGGGGCCATTAGAAAGTTGCACACAGATGAGTGACATGATCTGACTTCTGTTTTAAAAAGATCATTCTGGTAGAACCAATACAACTTCCTGGTAGAGTGAATGTGGTATTCAAGAAAAAGAGAGGTATCAAGGATGACATCCAGGTTTCAGACTGACCAGCTGAAAGGATGGGGCTGCCATTAACCAAAAGGGAAAAGATTTGGGGAGGAGCAGCAGGTTTTAAGGGGAAGATAATGAGCTTACTTTTGGACTTGTGATATTTGAAAGGCCAATTAGATATCTGACTGGAGAGGTACACTGGGCAGTCAGGTATACACATAAGGAGCTTGGCGGGGTACTCTGGGCTAGAGCTCTAGATCTGTACATTATTAGCATTGAGATGATATTTAAAGCCCTGACATGGGATGAGCTCACCCACTGGCTATGAATGCAGACAGAAAAGGAAAGAGACCCAAGGCTTAAGCCTTGATGTTTCCAGTGTTAAGAGGTTGGGGAAACAAGGAAACTAGCAAAAGAAGCTGAAAAGGAATAGTCAGTGTGTTAGAAAGAAATGTGAAGCCAGGCACAGTGGCTCACACCTGTAATCCCAACACTTTGGGAGGCCAAGGCAGGTGGATCACCTGAGGTCAGGAGTTCGAGACCAGCCTGACCAACATGGTGAAACCCCATCTCTACTAAAAATACAAAATTAGCCAGGCATGGTGGTGCATGCCTGTAATCTCAACTGTTCAGGAGGCTGAGGCAGAAGATTCGCTTGAACCCGGGAGGCATAGGTTGCAGTGAGCTGAGATCGCGCCATTGCACTCCAGCCTGGGCAACAAGGGCAAAACCCCCTCTCAAGAAAAAAAGAGAAAGAAACATGAATAGGGTGGTATCCTGGACATCAAGTGAAGACAGTACTTGGAGGAGGGAGTGATCAGCTATGTCAAAAGCTGCTGAGAAGTCAAGAATGACATGGACTGAGAATGAACCACTGGATTTATTAACAAGGAGGTCTAGAGGAGTTTTGGCATAGCAGTGCAGATGAAAGCCTATTTGGAGTGGGTTAAAAGTGAATATAATGGATCAGAATAAGTGAATATGGACAACTTCTTCAAGGAGATTTTCTATAAAGTGAAGACAGCAGGTGGTGGTGGCTGGAGGGGTACAGGGATCATGAGAAAGTTTTAATGACAGTATATATGTATGCCACTTAAAATGAACCATCAACTTATGGGGGAAATTCTCATCAGGAGAGAGTAGGTAGAAGCACTAGGGTGATATTCCCGAGGATGGCGAGAGGAGGTGGGATCCAGGGCACACGTGGAAAGTTTAACTTCAGGTGAGAACTCAGAAAGTCCATTCATATCAGGAGAGAGAGCAGGGCCTACAGGCTCAGGTACGGGTAGGAAGGTAGGCAGGTGGTGAGAGCTTGTGGAAATTGCCCTCTGATTGCTTCTTCTCCTTAGTGAAATAAGAAGCAAAGCCTTCAGCTGAAGAGTCAGTCTAGAGAAGGAGGTATTCAAGATTTGAGGAGAGAGAAAGTAACTGCTAGGAGAGTGGGTAAGTGAACAGGCTAGGAAATACCAGACTTAATTGAGGTAAGTGATTAGAAATTAAAAGTGCAGGACTTTGTAGGGTGGTGTATTTTTCTGCAACCACATGGGTGTGAGCACAGAACAGGCAAAGCAGCAGACTTAATCTAGCTGTAATCTGGCCATGCGAGTATGACAAGCCAGCAAAGGAGCAAGGAAGCTAAGTGTGTCTGCAACGGACTGAGTCTAGTGAGTGACAACAGCACTCAGGCTGAGTAGGGAGGGCAGCAGGGACATCAGGTGTGTGAAGGACTGTCAGCATCAGCATCATCAAGGACAGGGCTTGGTGGTCAGAGTGAGACACCTGACATTGAGGTAATGATAAGTTCTCGGTTACATCCGTGGGTAGTGGGTAACGTAGAGGAAAAGATCCTTACAGGAGAGGCGATCAAGGACAATATTGAAAGAATTTTAATTTAAATATTGCAACCACCAAGACACCAGGAATGTTAGAAACAATGAAAATGAGGCAGGCCTTAAAATGACCAAGAAACACTGGCATGTGAGGCAGGGGCCTATACAAGACTGCAACACAAAAGGGGCTTTAGAGACCAGGGAGGAGTGTCAGTGAGAAGCAGGGAGAAATGTGTCCCCTCTCTCTAGTTTCAGTTTAAAATGGTGCAGGAGCTGGGTGTGGTGGCTCATGCCTGTAATCCCAGCACTTTGGGAGGCTGAGGCGGGTGGATCACCTGAGCTCAGGAGTTTGAGACCAGCCTGGCCAACACAGTGAAACACCGTCTCTACTAAAATACAAAAATTAGCTGGGCGTGGTGATGCGGGCCTGTAGTCCCAGCTACTTGGGAGGCTGAGACAGTAAAATCACTTTGAACCTGGGAGGCGGAGGTTGCAGTCAGCCAAGATCGTGCCACTGCACTCTGGCCTTGGTAACACAGTGAGACTCCTTCTCAAAATAAATAAATTAATTAAATAAAATGGTACAGGAGGAAAAACAATCTCCCCGCTGTGTGGGGAAGCAGGAACTTTATAGAGTAACATCTATCAGTGGAGCCCAAAGAGTTCTAAGCTAACTGCTGTCACTACATCTCTTTCCAAAACATCCCTAGTAAGACAACTGATACTGTTCTCCCCACCTTGGTTAGATTCTCTCCTCACCCAGAGGAATGACAAAGGAATTGAAAGTAGCTAGCTCCTCTATACCAGAAAAGGAGAAAACCCTGACAACAGGTAACATCTAATTCTTTTCTCATAGACCATTAATTTGTGTTAGTCCCTGAAAACAGACTAAAAAAAATGGAAATTTGCCATTTTAAACAAATCAACTTATGGAATACTCACCAAGCACATAAAGAAAGAACTTCACGGTTTCAGTAATATTTGGCGATTCCATTTCATACTCATCTTCATCTGATGATGTTAAGTTGTAGATAGTGAGGCTACCTGACACACTGTCTAAATAAACCCTATTTTTAAAAGATGAGAAAGCTCTAAATTCAGAATTTTCCAGTTCTGCAACTTTATCCTTTTGTTTTTTCCATAGGACCTCTTTTAAAGGCACATTGCTTGGTACATGGAAAGTTACACTCCCATACACAACGCCATATATCTGTTGGGAAAAACAGCTGATGAAACCTAGGAGAGAAAAAAAAATTGGTTAGAAAAAACAACATGACTTTAGTGGCAGAAATTATTCATCAGGTACTTTTTGTGCTAAGCTGACAAACTGCTGATACAAAATACAGGAAGTAAGAACATGTTTGACCATGTAGAGCTTACTCTTTAATAGAAAACTGGGACCTGCATAAATCCAAGAAATGGACCCTACATTCATGGAGCACCAACCATCTGCCAGGTAGTACGGGCTGTGCTGGGAATATGGGGTTGTTCCAGGCCCTCCAGGAGCCTCACGTGTGGAGAAGACAGGGAGCAGGCTCTACATCAGGGGCTGCATGAGGGGAGCTGCCTGGTCTAGGGCCTCCCCAAGGAAGTCATGCTGACATAACGTGCAAATCACTGAAGGATAAAAGGCAGTTAGGCCGCAGGGCTGGGTAGGTGAGTGGGTGGGGAGTGGAAGAAGAGATGATCATACAGATATATAGGAAGCAGCACCCCCAAAGGAAGGCCCTGAATGGAGAAAGAGCATGGTGTGCTGGAGGATACACACGTGATTCCTAACAGCTAGAATGAGGAGGGCAAGGGGTGGCTGGTGGGGAACAAGACAGACAAAGGCCAGCCCACAGCCTATGTGTGCTAAAGTAAGGAACGCTAAGGATTTGGACTGATCCTAATGGAGAGGAAACCACAGAAAGGTTTTTAACAAGACTGGCCTAACATAATTTAAGTGTCAGCAGGCTGACTGTCTTTAGAGTAGAGAGCGGCTGACAGGGGCCAGCACAGAGGCAGGGAAATTATAATGAAAGTCAATGCTGTAGCAATGAAGTCCATGGACAGGACAGACCAGAGCAGGGTGTTTGTAGTGGGGACGGACAAGCGGACAGACTCAGGAGATGCTGGAGAGAGAAGTCAACAGGATTCAGTGATGAGGGTGGGGGAAGTGGATGGGACTGTCAGGTCTCCTTGGCTGACTGAGAGGCATCATTAACTGAGATCAGAAACAATGGCTGGGAAGCAAGTCGAGGGTGTGATGAAGATTAAGAACTCAGGGATTGGGTGCAGTGGTGGGTTGGAGCCAGGTCCACCTGCCCTCATGAGCCAATTGTTAGCATCTCTGCCTAGCCCTATTAGGGGACATCTAGTAACAGCACAGAAACTGACTAATGCTTCACATCAGAACCTCCATACCAATCTAGTTGTTAAACATTTATTAGAACCACAAGATTGGGATATTTTTGATACCCCAAAGTGGGTTTAAATGCATCTTGCTCTAGGACTTGTCCCTTGTTAAGAGAGAACAGCAGCTGGGTCCTGTGGTTCATGCCTGTAATTCCAGCATTTTGGGAGGCCAAGGTGGTTGGATTGCTTGAGTTCAGGAGTTCAAGACCAACCTGAGTAAAATGGCGAAACCCCATCTTTACATAAAGTACAAAAAATTAGCTGGGCATGGCACACACCTGTGGTCCCCAGCTACTTGGGAGGCTGAAGAGGATTACTTGAAGCCATGAGGCAGAGATTGCAGTCAGCCATGATTGTGCCACTGCACTCCAGCCTGGGTGACAGAGCGAGACCTGTCTCAACAAACAAACAAAAAACTGCAGCTATTTTAAGTTAACATTAAAGAGCAATTAAAATTTGACTGAAGTTTTTGCCTAGTAGCAATTAGGGTAATTGAAATAATACAGGGGAAATCAAGAACACTGAATGACCAGTTGTAGACAACTGTGTTAGTAATTTCAGATAAGAAGCAAATATCACCCATTTGTTTATCTACAAGGACTTTTTAGAACCCATCTCCCTTAATTAAGGGGAACTGCCCTCAAAAACACACCAGCATCTTTCCATTGCTTTGCCGATTACGCATTATTTCTTCCACTCAACAGAGTATGTGGGAGGGCACAAGAAAAAGTACAGAATTCAAGGGGTGAGAGTCTACCACACACAATAGTGGAAACTCAAAAATGTCTTATAAATGTAAATGAAACAATGAGTGATAGAGGGCAGGGTGGTGGTGAAAGAGTAGGTATGAGATAAACTGCCATACCCTGGCGGCATGAAGATGTCTTTTGTCTTTCCCAGGGAGAGCTGATGTATCCTGGGCTTGAGAACAGTAGAAGGAAGTAGTCAGGAATGGAGCTAGTGGTGGAGGGAAGTGAGGGTAGAGAAAGGGGAGACTGCAGCTCAGAAGAAATCAAAGTACAGTTGACCCTTGAACAACATGGGTTTGAGCTGTGTGGGTCCACTTACATGTGGATTTTCTCTCGCCTCTGCCATCCCTGAGATAGCAAGACCAACCCCTCCTCCCCCTTAGCCTGCTTTAACGTGAAGATAATGAGGATGAAGACCTTTGATGATCCACTTTCACTTAGTAAGTATATTTTCTTCCTTATGCTTTTTTTCTTTTTTAAATTTTTTTATTACTATTATCTCAATAGTTTTGGGGGAACAGGTGATGTTTGGTTACATGGATAAGTTTTTTTTTTTTGGATAAGTTATTTGGGTGTGATTTCTGAGATTCTGGTGTACACTGTACCCAGTGTGTAGTATTTTATCCCTCATCCCCATCCCACCCTTCTCCACAAGTCCCCAAAGTTCATTGTATCATTCTTACATAGCTTAGCTTCCACTTGTAAGTTAGAACATATGTTTGGTTTTCCATTCCTGAGTTACTTCACTTAGAATAATGGTCTCCAGTTCCATCCAGGTTGCTGTGAATGCCATTATTTTGTTCTTTTTTTTTTTTTTTCTTTTGAGACAGTCTCGCTCTGTCCCCAGGCTGGGGTGCAGTGGCGTGATCTCGGCTCACTAAAAGTTCCACCTCCCAGGCTCACGCCATTCTCCTGCCTCAGCCTCCTGAGTAGCTGGGACTATAGGCGCCCACCACCATGCCCGGCTAATTTTTTTTTGTATTTTTAGTAGAGACGGGGTTTCACCATGTTAGCCAGGATGGTCTCGATCTCCTGACCTCGTGATCTGCCCGCCTCGGCCTCCCAAAGTGCTGGGATTACAGGCACGAGCCACTGCGCCTGGCCTATTATGTTTCTTTTTATGGCATATTCATATATATATATATATATATATGAATGTTGTGTGCAACATGTTGTGTGTTGTCTTTTTCATAAAATGACTTGTTTTCCTCTGGGTAGATACCCAGTAATGGGATTGCTGGATCAAATGGTAGTTCTACTTTTAGTTGTTTAAGAAATCTCCATAGTGGTTGTACTAGTTTACATTCCCACCAGCAGTGTACAGGTGTTCCCTTTTCACCACACCCATGCCAACATCTATTATTTTTTGATTTTTAAATTACGGCCATTCTTGCAGGAGTAAGGTGGTATTGCATTGTGGTTTCAATTTGCATTTCCCTGATAATTAGTAATGTTGAGCATTTTTTCATATGTTTGTTGGCCATTTGTATATCCTCCTTTGAGAACTGTCTATTCATGTCCTTGGCCCACTTTTTGATGGGATTGTTTGCTTTTTTCTTGCTGATTTGTTTGACTTCCTTATAGATTCTGGATATTGGTCCTTTGTCAGATACATAGTTTGTGAATATTTTCTCCCACTTTGTGGGTTGTGTGTTTACTCTGCTGATTGTTTATATTGCTGTACAGAAGCTTTTTAATTTAAGCCCCATCTATTTATCTTTGTTTTTGTTGTGTTTGTTTTTGGGTTCTTGGTCATGACCTTTTTGCCTAAGCCAAAGTCTAGAAGAGTTTTTCTGATGTTATCTTCTAGAATTTTTATGGCTTCAGGTCTTAGATTTAAGTTTTTGATCCACCTTGGGTTGATTTTTGTATAAGGTGAAAGATGAGGATCCAGTTTCATTCTTCTACACCTTATGCTTTTCCTAATAAGTTCTTTTCTCTAGCTTAATTTAGTGTAAGAATACAACATGCAACGCATATAACATAGAAAATATGTGTTGTTTATGTTATTGGTAAGGCTTCTGGTAGGCTATTAGCAGTTAAGTTTTTGGGAGTCAAGAGTTATACATAAATTTTTGACTGCTCAAGGGGTTGGTGCCCCTAACTGCCATGTTGTTCAAGGGTCAACTATAATTTTGAACTAGAAGAAACTCTAAAAATTATTTAGTCAAATTACTCCCATTTCACTGGTGAAGTGACAAGACACCAAGAAAAATATAAGGCAATTTTATTGAATGCTTACTCTCTGCTGGTTATATGTTCACATTGTCTTGTATTCCCTTTTATCCCTCTCCATGTCTACCTGCAGAAGGTGTTATTAACCCCATTTACAGGTAGGAAAGCAGGCTCCAAGAGGCATATCACCTTGCTCCATGTCTCTCAGCAAGTTTATGGCGGCACAATGACCAGAACACACATTGTCTGACTCCTTGGTCAGTGCCCTTTCAGAACAGCGTGGTCCCACATTCAGGATGGGATTCATTTATTCATTCACTCAGGAAATATTCATTGGGCATCTATTCTATATAAGATCCTTGAGAACAAGACAGACACCGTCCCTTCCTTCTTAGAGTTGACATTCTATTAGGGGAGGCAGAATTTACACAAATAATTAGACAATGCCCAACTGCAACTGTGATAATTGCCGCTAAGTAAAAGCATCAGGTGTCAATAAGAACATTTACTTAGGGAACTAACAAGGGGTTAGAGAAGGCAGTTCCCTTCCCTAAAAGAAGTTCTGAGGCACAAGCAGCAGTTAACTATGCCCAGGAGAGCAGGGCAGGTCCCCATTAAGAGAACAATTATGCAGACCTTGAAGCAGGAGCAATGGCATGAGAAAAGTAGCATAAGCCGAGCTGCATACACAAGCACAGCCAGCCCTTGCAAGGCATCAGACAAACACAATTCTAGTATTGAAGTAAAGAAAGCCATAGAAGAGTTTCAAACAGGATGGGGACAAAATAAGAGTAACTCTTTCTTTAAAAAATGTATTTTAAAACATAAATTATACATAGACACATACATACAACTTTACACTAATGAAAAACGATCATATAAGTATTTTTTCAGTCCTCTTATCTGGGTGCCTTATCCACTCTCTTAACCCCATAACAATCTCCAGTTCTATAATCTACATTAACAAATCAGAATACATCTTTCAATATTTTTCTCTCATATAGTCAAATAGATACAAATATATCACATATAATGGATACACACAGGTATAGCTTGAAGATACTGTGGGTTTGGTCCCAGACAACAGCAATCATGTAAATATCAGAGTAAAGTATGTCACACAAATTTTCTGGTTTCCCAGGGCATATAAATGTCATGTTTACACTATACTGTAGTCTATTAAAGTGTTCAATAGCATTATGTCTAAAAACACAATGTACATATTTAATTAAAAAATACTTTATTGCTGAAAAAAAAACATGCTAACAATCATTTGAGCCTTCAGCAAGTCCTAATATTTTTGCTGGTGGAAGGTCTTGCCTCAATGTTGATGGCTGCTGACTGATCAGGGTGTTGGTTGCTAAAGGCTGCAATGGCTGTGGCAATTTCTTAAAAGAAGACAATGATGAGTTTTGCTGCATCAATGGACCCTTCCTTTCACAAAATATTTCTCAGAGGCATCCAATGCTGTTTGATAGAATTTTACTCACAGTAAAACTGCTTTCAAAATTAGAGTAAATTTCCTCAAATCCTGCTGCTACTTTATCAACTAAATTTATGTAATACTCTTAACCGTTTGTTGTCATTTAAACAATGTTCACAGCATCTTCACCAGGAGTATAGATGCCATCTGAAGAAACCACTTTCTTTGCTCATCCATAAGAAGCAACTCCTCATTGGCTCAATTTTCATCATGAGATTGTGGCAACTGAGTGACATATTCAGGCTCCACTTCTATTTTTCTTGCTATTTCCACCCTTCAAAGTCATCCATGAGGATCGGAATCAAATTCTTCCAAACTCCTGTTAATATTGATATTTTGACCTGAGGATTGGAATCAAATTCTTCCAAACTCCTGTTAATGTTGATATTTTGATCTTCTCCCATGAACCACAAATATTCTTAATGACATCTAGAATGGTGAATCCTTTCAGAAGGTTGTCAATTTACTTTGCCCAGATTCATCAGAAGAATAATTATCTATGGCAGCTATAGCCTTACCAAATGTATTCCTACATAATAAGACTTGAAAGGCAAAATTACTCCTTGATCCATGGGCTGCAGAATGGATGTTGTATTAGCAAGCATGAAAACAACACTCATCTCCTTGTACATCTCCATCAGAGCTCTTGGGTGATTAGGTGCATTGTCAACAAGCAATAATATACTGAAATGAATCTTTTTTTTCTAAGCAGTAGGTATTAACAGTGGGCTTACAATATTCAGTAAACCATGCTGTAAACAGATGTGCTGTCATCCAGCCTGTTGTTCCATTTTATAGAGCACAAGAAGAATAGATTTAGCCTAATTCTTAAGGGCCCTAAAAATTTTCAGAGTGGTAAATAAGCACTGGCTTCAACTTAAAGTCATCAGCTGCATTAGCCCACACAACAAGAGAGTCAGCTGTCCTTTCAAGCCTGAAGTTGACTTCTCCTGTCTAGCTATGGAAGTCCTAGATGGCATCTTCTTCCAGTAGAAGGTTGTTTCGTCTACATTGAAAATCTGTTGTCTCATGTATCCTGCACCAGTAATCTTAGATCTTCTGGATAATTTCTTGCAGCTTCTACATCAACACTTGCTGCTTTACTTCACAGTTTTATGTTATGGAGATGGCTTTCTTCCTAAGATCTCATGAACTAACCTCTGATAGCTTCAAACTTTTCTCCTGCAGCTTTCTCACCTCTCTCAGCCTTCACAGAACTAAAGAGAGTTAAGGTCTTGCTCTGGATTAGGCTTTGGATTAAGGGAATGTTGTAGCTGGCTTGATCTTCTATGCAGACTACTCGAACTTTCTCCGTCTGCAATAATGCTGTTTCACTTTCTTTTTTATGTGTTCACTGAAGTAGCACTTTTAATTTCCTTCAAGAACTTTTCCTTTGAATTCACAACTTCACTAACTCTTTGGCATAAAAGGCCTAGCTTTCAGCCCATCGTGGCTTTTTTTTTTTTTTTTTGCTTTTTTTTCCCTTCAGACAGAGTTTCATTCCTGTAGCCCAGACTGGAGTGCAATAGTGCCATCTTGGCTCACTGCAACATCTGCCTTTCAGGTTCAAGCGATTCTCCTGCCTCAGCCTCCCAACCAGCTGGGATTACAGGTGCCCACCACCACACCCAGCTAATTTTTGTATTTTTAGTAGAGACGGGGTTTCGCCATGTTGGCCAGGTTGGTCTCAAACTTCTGACCTCAGGTGATCCACCCACCTTGGCCTCCCAAAGTGCTGGGATTACAGGTGTGAGCCACCACGCCCGGCCACCTGTCGTGGCTTTTCACATGCCTTCCTCACTAAGCTTAATCATTTCTAGTTTTTAATTTAAAGTGAGAGACAGTGCAACTCTTCTTTTCACTTGAGCACTTAGAAGCCATTGCAGGGTTATTAAATTGGCCTAATTTCAGTATCATTGTCTCAGGTGACAAGGGAGGCCAGGAGAAGGAGAAAGATGGGGAGAACAGCCAGTCAGTGGAGCAGTCAGAACACACATAGCATTTATCAATTAAGTTCACCGTCTTATACGCATGGTTCTTGGCATCCCAAAACAATGACAACAGTAACATCAAAGATCACTGATCACAGATCACCATAACAGATATGATAATGAAAAAGCGTTAAATATTGTGGGAATTACTAAAATGTAACAGAGAGACAAAACATAAAGTTAGGCACTGATGGACTTGCTTAAAGCTGGGTTGTCACGAACCTTCAATTTGTAAAAAGCACATTATCTGTGAAGTGCAATAAAGTGAAACGCAATAAAAGGAGGTGTGCCTGAGGGTTACCATTCTTTAATAAAAATGGTCTCATGCACACTTCTCTACATCCTGCCTTTCTCATTAATATGTCATAAAATCTCCTTGAAATCAACTGGTATAGCTATACTTTATTCTTTTTAATAACTACATAATATTCCAGAGCATGAGGGAACCATAATTAATCTGCCATCCACCACTGATGAACACTCCTTTTGCGGCTAGCTTTGTCTATTGCAGTTACACCGCAATAACTATCCTGTACATATGTCCTGATGTATTTATGGTTTCATATTTATGTGGGAGTAGAGTGGAGCTGGGAGCTGCTACATCAAAAGGTAAATAGATTTGTTTTATTTTAATAGAAGTTGCTGCATTGTTTACAAAAAAGACTTTGGCAATTTACATCTCCATCAGTAATGCCTGAGCTGCCCTTTCCTTGGACTCCTGACAGCATTAGGTAATCTTTTTTTTATGTTTAACTTTTGGGCAAATAGTGATATTTCATTGATACTTGAATTTGCACTTTCCCAACCTTTAAAAATTTAAGCATCTCTTCTGCTTGTTGATTTGGATTTCTTTTTCTGAGAAATGTCTTTTCACATCCTCTTTTTTTGTATTAGATTGTTTGTTTTTTTCTTCTCAAAGTTTAAAGGCTCCTTATATGTTATATATTTTTTATCTGTATTATAGTTTTTTTTCAAATACAGCCTTTGCCTATTGAATTTACTAAATGAATATCTTCCATACAAAGTTTCTATATTTTTACATAATGAAAGTGTTTATCTTTTCTGGCTATGGTGTGGAAGACTGATGGGAGGGGTAAGACTAGATAGCAAGAGATCCATCAGACAGCAATTTCAGACTGGTCAAGAGGCAGCATTGTGCTAGGAAAAGTGGTTCAAGAGACATTAGGGAGGTAAAACTGGGAGAACTAGATGATTGACAGCATATGGGGTAAAGGAGAAGGAGAGGAGGTGCCAGGAGTGCCAGGATGAATCAGAGCTCTTACTTCCTCCTAGGTGGGTTGTGGTGTCTTTCCCTAAGAAAGGAAACACAGCAGGAAGACTAAGACTGGCCTGGAATATCATGCTTTCAGTTTGACACTGTTAAGTGTGAGGGGTCTGTGAGACATCCAAGCAAAGATGCCCAGTAGCTGCTAAGTACACAGGTCTGGGACTCACAGGAAAGGATACAGATTTGGGAGTCATCACATTTCTAGTGGCTCCAATGGAGGCCATTAGGACCATCACCTTGGATGAGCGTATGAAGTGGGAAAAGGCAGCTTGGACCTGTGCTTTAAAGCTTGGCTAGAGGGGAAAACACTGGCTAAGGAGACTGAGAGGGACCTGGGAAGTAGAAGAAAGGCCAGGAGGGGGATGGCATCATAACTCCAAGACAAGAGTCAACATGTGGAGACTTGACTGAATAAAAGGCACTAGTGATATTACTCAGATAGTAGGAAAAAGATGGAAGAAAATTCAAATGTAAGCAGAATTAAACACACATACAAAAACACACGCATACAATTTATTTTTGCTTATGCTCTAAAAGAACCTGTAGTTGCACTGAATACTGGGATCTGGGTGATATTTATTCAGGATGTTAACAAATAAAACAATAGTATAACCTACATAAAGAGATATGCATAATGATATTCATTTTAAAGTTATCTATACTAGTAAAAAATAATCTAGTGTAATAGTTAAACAATTTAGTATTATGCCATGGCTTACTATGTGGTTATTTTAAAAAAGGAAACGGGATAGATTTATTCTCCTTTTATTATTGGGAATTTGGAAAATTTCTTAATATTAAAAATAAAAAGTTATAGAAATATATATGCAGAATATTCCTCTTTTTAAAAACAATAAAGAGGCCAGATGTGGTGGCTCATGCCTACAATTCTAGCACTTTGGTAGGCCAAAGTGTTAGGATCACTTGAGCCCAGGAGTTTGATACCAGCCTGGGCAATGTAGTGAGACCCTGTCTCTACCAAAAAATACATATATATTTTAACTATAAAAAGACATGAATACATGTGTACATGCATTCTCACTTGCTCTTTTTTTAGACTGGAAAGAGACACCCTAAATGATTAACAATGGTTGTTTTTAAAGTAACCACAGTTACTTTAGAGATTGTGGTGATGGTGAGATTTCAATTTATTACTTATTACTTAATACAGGTCACACTGAAAAATGTTACTTTTGAAGACAAATATCCTATTACTATTATAATATTAAAACTATGTAAATTTTTTTTAAATAGAATTATTCAACCCAGAGGAGGAGTTGTTAAGAACTGTCTCTAAAGCTAATATCTACCTCTACTTTGTGTGCATGGGTATATCTATTATTTCCTTCCTACAGTAAAGTCTTTTCTGTTGCACTTCCAAGGCTAACACTAAAGTAAGTTGCTAAGATAATTTCTAATGAACAAAAGAACAATAGAAGAAAGGGGAGTGAGTTTTTTCTCAAAGGTCACAAACCATGGATGAACGAATGAATGAATGAATGAATGAATGAATACACAAATAGGAGCAAAGGAATGGAGTCAACAGTGAGTTTGTTGCTTTGCTGATACCACTGAGTGGTCAGAAAAGGGACTGTAGGGACGCTAATAACCATGCCAGGCTGCAGAACAGAGAGTGCCCAGATTTTGAAGCCAGCAAGGCCCAGGGTGAACTCCCAAAGGCCTCCCCACACTACGTCTCCTCAGCTGTGAAGTAGAAATCATAATGCCCACCATAAAAGATTGTTTTGAGGTTTGAATAAAACTGAGAGTCTTTTTACACTGGTTGACATGGAATAGGCTTTCAAAGGTTTTCTCTCTTTTTCTTTTAATGAGTTAGGTCAACATCAAGGTATTCACACTGTCTGAATTAACTGGGTGAGAACTGGGCATGGGGTGAGTTTTTGCTGTTTAAAAGCAAAGAGAGATGGAGGGAGGGAAAAAATTTTATCAGTGATCGCCTAAAAAGATTTTCTATGCTAACCAGATAATTTTTGAAGGTTTGTTTTGAAGAATTTTGAATTTTTTTTAAATAAAGATATGAGGGTACCTAATACCTAATCAGCACTACATGTATAGAGTGATCATATATCTAAAAACAGGTCTGATCTCAAATATTCTGTTGCAATGTTTCTACAAAACATCAACACCTCAATTTTAATAGTTCTTTTTGTATGGCCTGAAGTTGTAAATGGAACCCAAGTTTTACAGAGGAAGTATCCTGATTTCTTATTTAGAAAATTTGGTCACCGTTAACTACGGGTTAATGAAAAGGAACTCTCAACCCCCAGCACAAATTCCTCTGCGAATTATTACTCAGGGCCTGAGATTCAGATTGACTGGTACTTTTTTTTTTTACTTAATCTAACACTTGTATGGCCCTGGCTCTGTGCCAGGCACTGTTGCAAGAGCTCTATAAATAGGTACTCACCGCTGGGAGCAGTGGCTCATGCCTGTAATCCCAGCACTTTGGGAGGCCAAGGCAGGTGGATCACTTGAGGTCAGGAGTTCGAGACCAGCCTGGCCAACATGGTGAAACCCCGTCTCTACTAAAAATACAAAATTAGCTGGGCGTGGTGGCACTCGCCTGTAATCCCAGTTACATGGGAGGCTGAGGCAGGAGAATCGCTTGAACCCGGGAGGTGGAGGTTGCAGTGGCCAAGACTGTGCCACTGCACTCCAGCCTGGGTGACAGAGCAAGACTCCATCTCAGAAAAAAAAAAAAAAATCGGAATCCTAAAAACATATTAAACAGGTTTTATTTCTAACCCTATTTTGCAGGTGAGGAAACTGAGGCACAACAATGTTAAGTGACTTGCTAGTTAAGCAATGAAGCCAGATTTGAACCTGGACAATCTGACTGCAGAATCAGTGCTCTTAACCATTGTTTCTTATTTAGCTTGCTACATGGCGTAAGGCTCTTAAACATAGTGACATGATGCAGGGTTTCTCAGGATACAATCTATAGACAGCATTGGAACAGCAGATGTTGCAAATGAGAAAGTCAAAGTGAGTTAAGCACACCTCCAAACCTACAGGTGAGGCACTAAGCTCTGTGGTTTCCAAATCATTGAATGCTAGAGCTGAAGAGGGCCTCAGAGAGCAAGAGTCCAGTCAAGGAAGAAAAAGCCAGACCAGAAACAATAAAAAGAAAACGAGCAAACAAAGGAGTCACAAAGAAACAGAACTGTGGCAAATGACGCATTAGACGAAGACCAGCAATTCCACCCAGAGAGGAGATACCAGCGGGCCAAGTGTCACTCAGAAGGGGCTGGTGAGGACTTGTGCACCAGTGAGCCTACAGGGAGGGGCCTGCCATGTGGAAACAGGAGCTGTGCCTCAGCTCCTGCCATGTGGAAACACAGGCCCACCATTGCCAGGTTCCCAATTTTTCAAGAAAAGCCAGATATTCACATTTTGTGTGAAAATTCCTGTTCTTGAAAGTTGGCAACTAATTCAAATCTGAGTTTAGGGGTAACCCCAGCCAGACTAGCCCTATCAGGACAAGGACAAAGCTGTTCCTGTTTTTGGCTGTATCCCCATATGTCTGGCATGTGGACTTTCAATAAATATCTGTTGAATGAATTAACTAAAATGATTAAAATACAACTTAAATGTAGTTCAAAAGATAAGGTTTCCTGACGGAATAGCAAAATTCGACAGTCACCCCAAACCCTGGGCTTTGTGAAATCCCAAATTGCTGTGGAACCTGGCTGAAGAAGGAGGACTTCATAAGGAGAGATGGAGAAAGAAGTTTAACTGGAGCTTAAAAATAAAATGTCTCAGGAGCCCTCATATACAACCAAAACAGACTCAGTTTTTCAGCCCCACTTTCTGCCTCATCACCAAAGCAAGATGGGAGGACCTGCGGGCTCCACCTTCCCAACTCCACAGCTGTCCCTTTTGAGATGTTCCCTCTCAAGTTTAAGTAGATTTTACCAACTAAGTGTATAGGATGCAGGGCACCACACCAGATAAACTTGTACCCACTCATGGATGTCAGCCCCCATCAAACTTAACAGCCTCGCTATGGTTTGAGGAGGTTCATTGATGTCATTTCTTTCTTTTCTTTCTTTTTATTTTTCTCTTTCTTTCCCTCTCTCTCTCCCTCCTTCCCTCCCCTTCCTTCCTTCCTTCCTGTTTCTTTTTGGAGACAGGGTCTCATTCTGTCACCCAGGTTGGTGTGCAGTGGTGCAATCGTGGCTCACTGTAGCTTCAACCTCCTGGGCTCAAGTGATCCTCCTGCCTCAGCCTCCCAAGTAGCTGGAACTACAGTTGCATGCCACCACGCCCAGCTAATTTTTATATTTTTTGTAGAAACAAGGTCTCACTATGTTGCTCAGGCTGATCTCAAACTCGTGGGCTCAAGTGATCCTCCTCCCTGGGCCTCCTGAAGTGCTGGGATTACAAGCATGAGCCACCATGCCCAGCCAATGCCATACCTTAGAGACAAGCTAATCACTCTTCCGGGATTTGGAGGAAAGGGTTTTCTTGAGTTTGTTCTTAGAAATAAACAATGTAATTTTAAGATACTTCTCTCTCTCTAAAACATTTTAAGGCTCACACTGCCTGCAGATTTTAGCAGGTAAAAGTAAAAATTCATTTGACCAAAAAAAAAAAAAAGAAAAAAGAAAAATTCCCTTAAAAGTTTCAGTACCTGAATATATGAATATTGGTATTTCCCTCTGAATATAAGACATCATAATGGTGATTCATTTAAAGCCTCGTGCAAGCCCAGAGATAGCAGGGTCTTGGGGCATTTTTGTTCCCAAGTGAGCAGATGGGTTTCTCATCTGGATATGGGTCACTGAGCACAGCCTTGTCCCTCTCACTTCTCTGCGTTTCGTCTTCACATCACAGCACATTTTCAGTTGATGCCTACTTGCAGTATCAGGATGTGTGGCAATCTGGGAAGCAACATCTCTATCTACACACCCATATATGCATTTATAGTATTGAGGAGCAGCCAATCTCCTAAAATGTCTAGGCTAGTAATTGTATCAAATAACCTGTCCTATTAAGGCCATAAATATTCTCATATTAGTCAGTCCCAATTTTGGGGGTAGGAAATGTGCTTACCAGGCATGGAGATAATAAAGAGGAGTAGCACTGTTTGTTTTAACTCAAGCAAGTTTCATACAGTTGTGTCTCTTGCCTAGCTCTTAGCAAGTCCAATCCAATGAGCCCTAGGCCAGCTCAGCCTCAGTAATAATATTTAACAGTAACAGCAGCACGAAGATTCACTGCAGGCTTACTATGTGACAAGCACTTGTTCCAAGAGCTGTTTGTGTATTAACTCATTTAATCCTCAACTCAACTCTGAGGTAGTTCTTATTATTCATTTATTTGTTCATCAAATGTTCACGGAGTCCTGCCTATGTGCCAGACACTGAAATAAGCAGGCAGGATATAGCAATGAACAAAACAGACAAAATCCCAGCCCTCTTGGAGTCTATTTTTCAGTGGAGGGAAGAACATAATAAATGAAAAAGTAAATATCTTTTATTTGGATGATGTTGGATGATGTTAAGTGCTATAGAGAAAAATAAAGCAGAGTGTGGGGGCTGAGGAGTACTGGTAGGGAAAGGAGTTGCATGGCATGGGGGGCAGTCATAAGTTGGCATCTGAGCAGAGTCCAGAAAAGCAGGGGAGCGAGCCTAAGAACATA
This sequence comes from Gorilla gorilla gorilla, assembly GCF_029281585.2. Classification (NCBI taxonomy): domain Eukaryota; kingdom Metazoa; phylum Chordata; class Mammalia; order Primates; family Hominidae; genus Gorilla; species Gorilla gorilla. The sequence continues at coordinate 120,960,481 of NC_073224.2, forward strand.
CGGTGTGAGAGTGAGAAAGGAGTTATTTCTTGAGAACATGCCTATCAAAGTAAATTGGTTTGCTCCGCTGGACACTTGGTTGATAGAGAAGATCAAAGATTCAGAAGCACCAGGCTACTGATGAAGAAATGGACTGAGAGGGTCAGCTGACTGCATTCACTCAGCTAGCAAGGGGCAGAGCGGGTGTCCAGACACAGGCAGTCGGCCCCAGAGCCTGCACTGTTGGCCAGAACATCAGATGCCTTGGTTGGGGCCATTCCTCTTTTTTCCTGGTCGATTCCACCCTTAGCCAGTCCCAGTTAGTGACTTCTCTTATTTCCTTAAGGCAGAGATTTACTGATTTCAGCCACACCACCACCAGTTTCCCTGCCCCCATCTACTTCATACTGAAACTGCAGCCACCTGTCTCCCAACGGTTACAAACCCTCGGTCCCCGAGGCCAGAAACTTCCCGGACCTTGCTCTCAGCTGTCAATCTGCCTCCTCGATAAGTTCATCAAGAATTAAGATGTTGGTTCTCTAAATCAACTTCTTTCTGTACTTTTCTTCTAATATTATGCTAAAATAGTTTCCTTTTTAATTCTTGTTCTTGCACTTAACCTATTTCTCCTTTCTCAAGATGTTTCCCTTTAGACCTATGCAATCCAACAAAGTAGCTATCATCCACAAGTGGCTAGTGAGAACCTGAAACGTGGTTAGTACAAATGGAGAGAGATGTGTTCTGAGTATCAAATACACATCAGAATCTGAAGACCTGGTATTAAAAAGTGGAACATAAAATCTCTTGTTAATATTTTTTTGTAGTAACTATTAGGTTAGTGCAAAAGTAATTGCCGGTTTTTGCCATTAAAAAAAAAAATAGCAAAAACCGCAATAACGTTTGCACCAACCTAATACATGTTGAAATGAAAATATTATGGATATATTAGGTTAACTAAAATATATTATTAAAATTAATTTCACATGTTCCATATTATACTTCTATTTGAGAGCACTTCTTTAGCCTGTTGTTTCAAGACACTCACATCCCACCATTCTCAAAGGCCACATTTGTCTTTGACTGTTCTCACCTTAGATAGGATACAGCTGAGATCCACAGTATGCTTTAGGGAATAAGGTTCTTACTAGATCGGTTAAGGCTGTGAGTGTTTTTAAATCTATCCTCCAAAGTCTGATTCAAGGTATTTCAATACAGTATTGATCATTTCACTAAAATTCCTTGAGAATCCTTGTTATTTTCTAGATACTCAGTTCATCGTTGGGAAACTCTATTGCAAGTAGTTTACAATGGCACAGCCTCATTAGTTTCTTATTAATCTGATTTTTTATTTTTTTCTGAATGTGTATGTTAAACTTCAATTTTCTTCTAATTTTTAACTGGCATAGGAAGAAAATGTTCAAGAAACTACAGACTGGTCAGCCCAGTGGAAATTCAGGCACTAATCTCAACAGACATTTTGGGGAACATTGTAAAGTAAGCAAAGTTCACTAGAACCTATAAAGTAACCAAAAAGCATTTTCCTTGGAGGCTGATGGGCAGGCATTGAAAGTTATCTCCAAAGAGGAACTGCTAAAATGTTTTCCCCTCCTTTTCTAGGTACAGTCTCTGTATCTTATAGTCACACTTTATATTCAAACCTGAACTTATCTGAGAAAAGGGAAACGGCTGCATCCTGGTTTCACTTACAACCCTGAGATGGAAGTTGAGATTTGTCATTGCAGAATTTAAGGGTCTGTGTCCTTAAGTAAAACCTTCTGGTCACCCGTCAAGTAAAGCTTCAAAAAAGCTTAGGCACTTGTGCAGAAACAGCATGAGAAGAAACCAAAAGGCAGAAAACTTACACATATAAGGGCTGATTTATGCAAAGTTTCTACTTGTAAACAGAGAAACCAATACCTATCCTCAAAGCCTGTATTTACTAAAGAAATGTTAGAGTGACAAGGAGGTCAATAAAATAAATTATTCAAATCTGGTTCTTAAAAAGAGGTTCTAAGACTATTTTAAAACTTCTGAAAGATGCCCATCAAAATTAAAACAAAAAAACATAGCAACGAATACAATGAGTGAAACTTGATTAGATCCGGGTTTTTTAACAAAAGACACTCTTATGACCATTGGGGAAATCTGAATACGGGTAAAAGTTAGGTGATATTACAGGATTAGTGTTAATTTTTATAGATGTTATGATGTTATTGAGATTATGCAAAAGTGTCTAGGAGTGAAATATGGGTACCTAGAGAATGTAAATATAATAATGTTAATAATAAATATGTCAATAAATTGCCATTGTAAATTCTATGTCCCAAAGAAGCACCCCTCACCATTACGAATTATAATATTAAATACAATTTTGCATGACTGGTAATTGTGCTGACCTACATTTCACATGTTTTAGCAGAATTTCATTGGACAATGTATACATGTTGGATATAAGAAATCAGTAGTACTCATCTTCAAAAAGTTGCTTAGTGGATCTCAGGCTAGGGATACAACAGAGCATACAAAGGAATAGGTTCTGATTCAGAGAGAATCAAAGTTCAAGTTCACTCTGCCACTTATTTGCTGTGTGAACTTGGACACATTACTGAACCTACCTAAGCTTTGTTCTCCTATTAAATGTTCCCTATGTAATAAAATCAGTGTGACAATTAAATAAAAACATCTCAAATCTGAAGCATAGCTCCTGGCACAGAGCAGGTACTTACCTCCTAGCGGCTATTATTATTTACACTCTGTTATAACACTGGGCCTAGTTTTCCTATAGGAACACACAACACTATTTTAACTTGGATTATCTTTGCTAAATAAAAAAAACACAGTCTGTCTAAGTCTCAACTCCAGCAAAGCACATGAACAAGTCTCACATAATAATGTGAGATAATTTCAAATGGAGAAATGCTGGACAAATACATTGTCATCTAATGTTCAGATTCAACAATCTTTACTATTAAAAAAACAGATCAATATAAGGAAAATTAAAAAAAAAATACATGACTTGACTTCTGCATACAAGGAACTTAAAATCTAGTTATGCAGATAGTTGGCAATAAAGGATCTGTAAAATGTCAACAACAGCAGAATAAGACAGACTCTGTTAATAATAAAATAGTTCCTACCTTTTTATTTTTTATTTTTTATTTTTTTGCTCTGTTACCCAGGCTGGAGTGCAGTTTTGTCATCATGGCTCACTGCAGCCTCAAATTCCCAGACTCAAGCAATTGCCAGGCTCATCTCAGCCTCCTGAGTAGCTGGGACTACAGGCGTGCACCACCACACCTGGCTAACTTTTTGTAGAGATGGGGTGTATTAGTCCATTCTTGCACTGCTAATAATGACATACCTGAGACTGGGTAATTTATCAAGGAAAGAGGCTCAATGGACTCACAGTTCCACATGGCCAGGGAAACCTCACAATCATGGCAGAAGGCAAAGGAGAAGCAAAGTCATGTCTTAATGGTGGCAGGCAAGAGAGAGTGTGTGCAGGGGAACTCCCCTTTATAAAACCATCAGATCTTGTGAGACTTATTCACTATCACAAGAACAGTATAGAGGAAACTGCCCTCATGATTCAATTATCTCCACCTGGCCCTGCCCTTGACACACGGGGATTATTACAATTCAAGGTGAGATTTGGGTGGGGACACAGCCAAACCATATCATTCCACCCCGGCCCCTCCCAAATCTCATGTCCTCACATTTCAAAACACAATAATGCCCTTCCAACAGTCCCTCAAAATCTTAACTTATTCCAGCATTAATCCAAAAGTCTAAATCCAAAGTCTCATCGGAGATAAGGCAAGTACCTTCCACCTATGAGCCTGTAAAATCAAAAGCAAGTTAGTTACTTCCTAGATACAATGGGGGTACAGGTGCTGAGTAAATATATCCATTCCAAATGGGAGAAATTGTCCAAAACAAAAGGGCTACAGGCCCCATGCAAGTCCTAAATCCAATAGGGCAGTCATTAAACCTTAAAGTTCCAAAATGATCTCCTTTGACTCCATGCCTCACATCCAGGTGACGCAAGAGGTGGGCTCCCACAACCTTGGGCAGCTCTTCCCCTGTGGCTTTGCAGGGTACAGCCATCCTCCTGGCTGCTTTCATGAGCTGGCATTAAGTGTCTGTGGCTTTTCCAGGTACACGGTGCAAGCTCTTGGTGGATCTACCATTCCGGGGTCTGGTGGATGATGGCCCTCTTCTCACAGCTCCACTAGGCGGTGCCCCAGTGGGGACTCTGTGTGGGGGCTCCAACTCCACATTTCCCTTCCACACTGCCCTAGCAGAGGTTCTCCATGAGGGCCCCACTCCTGCAGCAAACTTCTGCCTGGACATCCAGGCATTTCCATACATCCTCTGAAATCTAGGCAGAGGTTCTCAAACCTCAATTCTTGACTTCTGTGCATCCACAGGCCCAACACCACGTGTAAGCCACCAAGGCTTACCCTCTGAAGCAACAGCCTGAGTGGTATGTTGGCCCCTTTTAGCCATGGCTGGAGCTAAAACAGCTGGGATGCAGGGCACCATGTTTGGAGGCTGCACAGAGCAGGGGGGCCCTGGGTCTAGCCCATGAAACAATTTTTCCCTCCAAGGCCTCCAGGCCTGTGATAGGAGGGGCTGCCATGAAGGTTTCTGATATGCCCTGGAGACATTTTCCCCATTGTCTTCATGATTAACATTTGGCTCCTCATTACTTAATGCAAATTTCTGCAGCTGGCTTGAATTTTTCCTTAGAAAATGGGTTTTTCTTTTCTATTGCATCATTGGGCTGCAAGTTTTTTGAACTTTTATGCCCTGCTATCCTTTTAAACATAAGTTCCAATTCCAAACCACATCTTTGTGAACATATAAAACTGAATGCTTTTAACAGCAACCAAGCCACCTCTTGAATGCTTTGCTGCTTAGAAATTTCTTCCACCAGATGCCCTAAATAATTTCTCTCAAGTTCAAAGTTCCACGTATCTTTAGGGCATAGGCAAAATGCTGCCAGTCTCTTTGCTAAAACATATTAAGAGTCACCTTTATTCCAGTTCCCAACAATTGTTCCTCATCTCCATCTGAGATGAGCAGCATTTGGTCAAAGCCATTCAACAAGTCTCTAGGAAGTTCCAAACTTTCCCACATCTTCCTGTCTTCTTCTGAGTCTTCCAAACTATTCCAATCCCTGCCTGTTACCCAGTTCCAAAGTTGCTTCCACATTTTCAGGTATCTTTGCAGCAGTGCCCCACTACCCAGTACCAATTTACTATATTAGTCCATTCTCATGCTGCTAATAAAGACATACCCAAGACTGGGTAATTTATAAAGGAAAGAGGTTCAATGAGCTCACAGTTCCACATGGCCAGGGAGGCCCCACAATCATGGCAGAAGGCAAAGGAGAAGTAAGGCACATCTTACATGGCAGTAGGCAAGAGAAGGCTTGTGCAGGGGAATCCCCATTTATAAAATCATCAAATATTGTGAGACTTATTCACTATCTGAGAACAGTATGGGGGAAACTGCCCTTATGATTCAATTATCTCCACCTAGCCCTGCCCTTGACACATGGGGATTATTACAATTCAATGTGAGATTTGGGTGGGAACACAGAGCCAAACCATATCATGGGGTTTCAGCATGTTGCTTAGGATGGTCTCGAATTCCTGGGCTCAAAAGATCTGCCCACCTCAGCCTCTCAGTGCTAGGATTACAGGCATGCACCACCACGCTCAGCCAAGTTCATACTTTTGAGTTCTTGCTACTTGCCCAGCACTATCCAGGCCCTATCCACATGTCATTCCACTAATGCAAGCCCACACCAAATCCTGCCAGCTCCACCTTCAAAACACATCCAGATATCTCCCACCCCCAGTGATTCCTTTCCTGCATTGCCCCTGCAGCCTAACCAACCTCCCTGCTCTTCCTTTTCTCTCCTCTACAGACTATTCATCCAGCAGCCAGAATAATTCTTTTAAACACCCAAGTCATCATAATTTCAATCCTGTTCAAAATCCTTCAAAACTTTCCAGTCACTGAAAGCAAAAAGGCCAAAATATTTAAAAGGCCCTAAAAACTTTATCTACAGTATCCAACCCTGACTACTTTTATAACTTCATTTTCTACCACTCTCTGCCACAATGGTATCCTTGAAGTTTCTTAAACGCTTGAAGCCTATCTCAGGGTCCTGAGTAGTAGACCTGGAATATCACTCCCCCAGATAGCCTTGTGGCCTATCTCTCACTTCCTTAAGTGTATGATCAATTGTCACCCTATTAAAGAGACCCTCCCTGACCACACTATGTAATACTAACCAGCAGAGGGTAGCTGAATGAACTACCATATAGCCACCCTATGGGGGACTATACAGCTGTGAAAAAGAATGAGGTGGATCTCTATGAAGTGATAGGGAATGATTTTCCAGATGTATGGTTAAGTGACAAAAATGAGATACAAAAAAATACATAGAGTGTTACCTTGTTTAAGAAGGGTAGTTAGAAAAAAAAAAAAGAATCCAAATAACTTTTTTTTGTTTTGTTTTGTTTTTTTGTTTTTTTTTTTTTTTGAGACAGAGTCTCACTCTGTCACCCAGGCTGGAGTGCAGTGTTGTAATCTTGGCTCACTGCAGTCTCTGCCTCCTGGTTCAGGCCATTCTCCTGCCTCAGCCTCCTAGGTAGCTGGAATTACAGGCGTGTGCCACCATGCCCAGCTAATTTTTTGTTTTAGTAGAGACAGGGTTTCACTGCGTTAGCCAGGATGGTCTCAATCTCCTGACCTTGTGATCCGCCCGCCTTGGCCTCCCAAAGTGCTGGGATTACAGTCATGAGTCATTGCACCCGGCCAGAATCCAAGTAACTTTTGAATATAGTATTGCATATTCACTGGGATATACAGATATTTCTTATTATGGAGTTATATCTTGAAAAACGCATTGTAGAGTTGAAAAATCTTAAGTCGAACCATTGCTAAGTTGGAGACTGTAATGAAAAATAAAAGGAACTGTAAAGAAATCTTTAACCGTATTTAGTAAGTTTGTAGTTGGTAGTAGATTGGTATAGCAACTGTAAAATGATTTGGGGTTTAATGTAGGTTAGGAAAATATACTGATGCTACTACGAACAGAGTTCTCACTGTGGGAGTAAGGAGATGCAAATATGGAAGAGCAGAAGAGGCAGAAGAACTAAGCAGCAAGATTATTAGTGTTAGAAGTATCAGGGTGAACTCCTGACTTTGTAAAAACTCTATTTCTTAACTTTGAAAACTGACAAGGCTGAGAAGCAATGACTCTGGTACCTGTGGGCACACTTTGCACCCAGAACTTGATTTCTAAATACCATCTCTCACTAAAAGAAACCAGGGAACCTAATGATTCGAAGGCTGAGGCAGGAACACTACAAGATGAGTCCAGAACATCTTTCTGTGCCAGAAAGTAAGGAAGTGTTTAAAATCAAACAGGAACAAACAGAGCAAAAGGACTCTGAAGCTTGAAGGTGTTCCCGCTTGTCATATGTGGGGTTGCTGAGCATCAAAATGGATGACAGGAATGCCATATTTAAAAAAGAATCCATGAGTCCACATAACCTTCTAAAATAAAAGAAAAAAAGGGAGGATGTGTGTGCAAAAGCTATCCATTACTGAACAATGTAAACTAATAAATATATATATATAGAAAAACAGAAGAGAAAATTGCTGGGTGGCTCATGCCTATAATCCCAACACTTTGGGAAACTGACTTGGGAGGATTGCTTGAGCCCAGGAGTTCAAGACCAGCCTGGGCAACATGGCAAAACCCCGTCTCTATAAAAAATACAAAAAAATTAGGTGGACGTGAAGGCATGTCCCTGTAGTCCCAGCTATTTGGAAACTGAGGTGGGAGGATCGCTTGAGTCTGGGAGATCAAGGCTGCAGTGAGCCATAATTGTGTCACTATACTCTAGCCTGGGCAACAGAGTGAGACTGTGTCTCAAAAGAAAAGAGAAAAGGCAATGAAACAAAGAAGGAAAGAGGGAAGGGAAGGGAAGGGACAGGAAAGGAGGGGGAGGGGAGGGAAAGGGAGGGGAGGGAGGGGAGGGGAGGGGAGAGAGGAAGGATGGAAGGAAGGGAGGGAGGGAGAAGAAAGGGACGAGGGTGGCGGAAGAAAATTACCATTTGAAAATATTTTAGTGGCTGGATGTGGTGGCTCATGCCTGTAATCCCAACACTTTGGTAGGCCAAGGAGGGAGGATCACTTGAGCCCAGGAGTTTAAGACCAGTCTGGGCAACATAGGGAAACCCTGTTTCTACAAAAACTAAAAAAAAATTAGCCAAGCATGGTGGCATGCACCTGTAGTCCTGGCTACTCAGAAGGCTGAGGTGGCAGAATTGCTTGAGCCTCAGAGGTCGAGGCTGGAGTTAGCTGTGATAGCACCTCTGCACTCCAGCCTGGGTGACACAGTGAGACCCTGTCTCAAAAAATAAAATATTTTAGTGATAATGGATTCTGGGAAGAATCACCATAGGATACTAAAACCACTGAATGAACAATGGCTGGAGAACAGGATATTCACTCAACCTCAAAACATCACTTAACACATCATTTATTACTTACAAAGGTAAAATGGTGCCTCTACAATGGAGAAATCTGGTATACTTCACTTTAACCAAATGTCAAAGTTAACATCTCCAATAATGTGACAAACAGACCACATCTTCCTGATGTGACACACTGAGAAGGACCCAACATAGCTATGAAGTATTCCTGCTACAAAGAGTTACAACCAGAATCTGATCATGAGGAAACAAGCAGGCAATCCACATCCAAAGGGACATTCGGTAAAGCAACCAGCCCAGACACTTCAAAAATGATGATGTCTTAAAGTACCAAAAAAAAAAAAAAAAAAAAAAAAAAGCAACAGTTTTAGGTTAAAGGGGGTTAAAAAGGCATGATTATCAAATGAAGTATGTGGTGCAGGACTGGCTTCTGGGTTCTCTACCAGGAAGCAGTATTGTATCAATGCCACATTTCCAGATTATGATGATTCTGTGACTTGTTGGAGAATGCTCTTGTTCTTATGAGACATATGCTAAAGAATTACAGGTGAGGTGTCATGAGGTCTGAAACTCTCAAATGGTTTGGCAAAAATAATAGATGGCAAAAATAACAAAGAAAACTAATGTGACAGTTAACTGGTGATTCAAGGAGAAAGTACGCAAATGTTCACTGTACTAATTTTGCAACTGTCCTAAAGATTTTAATTGTTCTAAAATTTCAAAAAAAACCCTAAATTGAAATATTAACGACTTCCATCCCCCCTTTCTTTGCTTTACTCATCTCTGTACTAGTAAATGTTTACTTTATCACCATCCAGCATCCATGTTTTTACTCATTTACTTACTGTCTCTCTCCCTCACTATAAGGTGAGCTTCACAAAGGCAGGGAACTGTGCATAGCTTGCTGTATCCCCCGTCCATTGTGCAGTGCTTAACACATAATTGACACTCAGTAAATATTTATTGAATGACTGATGTTCCCAGTAATTCTATGAAGTGGGTTTATTATTCTCCTTTCCCTCATGTGAGTGGTACTCTCTTCAAAAGTGAAGGTAATGAAGTGAAGAGAAGTTAGGGAACTCACACAAGTTCATGACTCAGGTGAGGAGTGGGGCCAGGATCCAAAGCTAGGCATCTGACCCCAGAGCTGATGCTGTTAATCACTGCATTTGCAGCTTCCCTAATGCGGCAGGCTTGGGTCCCCAAAAGGGGATATACCCATTCAGTCTTGTCTTTAGTTTAAGGCCTACGGAGAGAAGTTTATAAATACATGTTTGCTGAATCAAATGACTTCTGAATGAATACATGAATTAGGTGAGAGAGATCACCAGGAAGGGACAGTTCAAATAATCTGTTGGAGGTGGAGCTTGGGCAAACTGGGTTTGCAGTGGAAGGGAGAACACAGGTACAGGCAGCAGTGACCCAAGGTGCCAGGGAATGAGGGACCAGCTTGCCTGGAAGAGAGTTACCCCATCCATTCAATTAATCCCTGTTTGTATCTCTTCTTTTCCCCAGCCACCCGCACATGAACTCCCCAGAGCTATTTGGGCCCTGTGATGGTAGTCCACCCTGGCCTTCTGGCCTCCCTGCCTCCAATTCCTCCTGACTGCAGCCTTCCTCTTTGTTGCTAACAGATTCTTCTTCCCAGGCGCATGGTCCTGATCCTGTAAGGCCCAAGAGAAGCTCTCTCAGCTCAGAGAATCCAGACTCCCTAAGGGGACACTCAGCAATCTTTTCCCACATTATCACATGTCCACACATCACCAGTCCTTGAAGGCTGGGCTCAAATATCCTCCCTCCCATGAAGACTGCTTCACAAAAGACACTTGATTTCACAAAAGAGACTGCCTTCTCCTTCCCTCTGTACCCTCACAGCTCACCTTTTTTTTTTTTTTTTTTTTTTTTTTTTTTTTGAGACAGGGTCATATTCTGTCACCCAGGCTGGAGTTCAGTGGCACAATCACAGCTCACTGCATCCTCTGCCTCCGGGACTCAGGTGATTCTCCCACCTCAGCCTTCCGAGTAGCTGGGACTATAGGTATGCGCCACCACGCTCAGCTAATTTTTGTATTTTTTGTAGAGCTGATCTTTCACCGTGTTGGCCCTGCTGGTCTCCGATTCCTGGCCTCAAGTGATCCACCTGCCTCAGCCTCCCAAAGTGCTAGGATGACAGGTGTAAGCCACCACGCCCAGCCCAGGCCTCTCTTACAACACTGACTTCTTTATCTGATCGTGCAGGTACTTTTGAGTCTATCTCAACCCCTCCCCCTTGGCTGTCTTCCATAGATGCACACGCGCACCTCCCGGGCAGGCAGTGGACGCTGAGCAAGTGGACGGACGGGGCTGGAGGGCTGGCAGTGGGGTGCAGGAGCCAGCCATGAGAACCCCTCAGGTACAGGTGAACTCGCTGGGAGGTTACTGCTGTACTCCCGGGGTTTTGCTATGGCCTGACTGGGGCCAATGTGTGGAGGGTGAAGGAGGATGGGGAGGCAAAATGGGAAGAAAGGGACCTATTTCCTGAGGTTGTTGTGACGACTTGGCTGACAACACACGGAGAGGATGGAACCAGTTCTGATACTAGTTTTTAGGATTTGAGGGGAGGAAAAAGGAGCAGGAGTCGCACCACTTAGGAATCCCAACGTGAGGCCGCTGCCGACTGGGCTTCCTAGTTGCCTCCCCGCTCCTCGCTGTGGGGCGACTCTGAAAAGTCCTCTCTGCTGATACGGCGGACGCCGCGCGGGCGGGGACGGCACCGCGCGGGGAGGGCAGCAGGCGTCGCCCTCGAGCAGGTGGCATCCGCGCCCGCTCCCCGTCCCGGGCGCGTTCACGGCTGGGAAGAAGTTCTGCAGTCCGCTGAAGCGCTCAGCGGCGTTACTGGGGAAGCCCAGGAAGGAACTTGGTCACTGGAGCTCGGGAGGGGGCCGGCGGTGGGGGCGCAGGCCCCGCAGGAGAGGCTAGCGGGCAGGAGCCCGTCCTTCCCTAAGGCCACAGTTCCTTGCTGACTCCATGAGGGACACTGGCGATGAAATAACAACTTTCTCTTCCTGAAAAGGCTCCCACGGCTGAGTTGTTCCCGGCCCACAGCGACCCGTCCCCACCCGTCTCTGATCGGCAGCCGCCTCGAGCCCGGCGCGTCCACCCAGCCTGGGTGCTGCCCAGTACCCGCCGGCCGGCGCGGGGCCCCTGGGGCAGGCTTCACTCACCAAAGCAGTGCAGCAGGCAGACCACGCCGAGGACCCCCAGGGCCCGCCCCGCGTCGCTCCCAGCAACCATGGCTCGTCGGGCCGGCCTCTGCGCGAGTGCCCAGCCACAAGCAGCCCTAAGTTCAAGCACCGCCCACGCGGTCGGCCAGAAGTAGGGCTCCGCCCCGCCCTGGGCTGGCAGCCAGCGGCCCGCCCCGGCCCTTCCTCCCCCACCCTCCGCGGCGCCGCGTTTGTCTTCGCGCTTCCACTCCCCGGGCGCGCCTCTGGGCTCGACTCTGCGCGCCTCCTTCCTGTGTCCCCGGGGCGCCGTCCAGTCCCCCAGCTCGGTCCCTCCCGTCATTCCGCCGCCATTCCATACGCTATTTTTAAGTAAGAAATTCTTTCTTTCAAGCCTTGAAAATGGCTTGCGTTTTAAAAACCAGGTTTCTCTGCCTTCCTACCGCACCTCCCGCGCTTCCCCTTAGCGTTTGGGGCGTGCTGAAGGCCCCTCCGTGGCTAGACGGGGCTGTGGCTCCCAGAGAGCCACCGGAGGAGGCAGCGGGACGGGCGGGAGCACCCGGGGCCCCTCATCCCTTCAGCGCTGTGTGATCCCGCATCAGACGGCCTCTGAACCACTTTCATCAAACGTGACAAGGAAAGGGAGCATTTTAGACAACTGTTAGGCGTAGGGTTACCTGAGGCAGGCCTCCCCCGTCCCCACACTCCCTTATCCCCGGAGCTGGGATTTCCAGCCTTTGGTTTCTCCCTTCTCAGATTCCTCTTTTTCTCTCTTCCCCCATCTCAACCGGGACTTTCCCTCAGGCTGAGCTGTCAGATCCACATCTCCCTCACTGCCCAGCCTCCCCACATCCATCCAGCCCAAGCTGCGGCAGGCACTCATCACTCTCCCCGCTCTTCATCAGTCTGGATTGAGCTGGCCCTCCCCTCACATCCCTATATCCCAGAACAAATGACTCTATTCCCAGAAGCAGCTCCTCACATCAGCCTCCCTGTCTGTCCCCTTTCTTGCAGACAGAAGCACCAGAGTTGCCCCTGCCCAGCTGAGGGAGTTTACAGAACTCTTAGTTATTATGTGAGCAGGAATCCATTTCCATGAACAGGACTCCCTGCTGCCCAAATAACCACCAACACATGGTGCAGGTTGTGAAACTGAGTGGGAATGTGCTTTCTTGCTGCTTCACCTCCATTATCCCCAGGTGGGGACTCAAAGTCACTCAAGACACTTGAACCATATTGCAAAGAGACATGAATTATTTCTTAAGTTAGCCATAAAATCTTAAAAGGTATCTCTATCAGTGAAACTTCTGGGACCAATGCCCTCTACCACAAACCTGCTATCTCGAGATATTCCCTACCATCTGTAGATACTGGGAACACAAGGCAGGGGCAGTGTGTAACATAAAATGTGAGGAAATCAAGTGTTCTCTGCCCTGGGCTGGTAGGAACTCAGGCCAACTTAGAAAGGCAGGATGGGGTTAGACCTTCAGACACTGGGGAGCCACAGAAAGTTTTTGAGCTGGGAAGTGATATGACAGCAAACATCTATTGAGCAGGCCCTGTGTGAAGTGCATTGCTTGGATTAACTTAATCTTACTGCTGCTGTTGTTTTTGCAAATGAGGAAACTGATGCCTGGAGAAGGTAAATTACTCAGGGCACACAGTAAAGGGCAGAACTTGGAGTCCAGCTGAGGCCATGTCCAATGCCTCTACTCTTATCCCTTCATACAGGAGCGGGATATGATAATGGGACTTTTGGACTGACAGCTATGCAGCCATTTGGACTGCCAGCAAGAGCTGTTAACCCCCTTAAGAGCAGGGCTGAGGAAAGAACAGCCCAGTCACATGGGGCTGGGGAAGCCCCTCACCCCCAGGTCATGGTCTCCAGGTATTGGGTGAGGAATAACTCATTAGGCTTCCTTGGTTGGACTCTCCTTTGACCAAGGAGCAGTGCCTGCACTTTCATTGAGAGAAATGCTGTCCATCAAGCACTTTTAGAAGCCCTCAAATGCCTGGTTAATTTTATGAATCAAAAGCAGCTCAGGAATGCTGGACCTGCAATGCGTTAGGCAGGCAGCCAAAAAGGTTCCCTTTACATACTGAGAACCTGCTATCAAAAGGAGGGGTGGATGTATTTTTCATGCTGTGACTAGTATTGCAAGGTCCAGTTTTATCTTCTTGTCACTGTAGATAATCATGGATGAGAAAGTAAGAAAAGAGGGCTGCTGAAGAGGCCGGGGCTGTTCTTCCTAGCATGCCACTCTCTGGTGTCTTGACTCTCGTTTCTGCCAAACCCTTGGAACTACTCCCACAAAGCTTAGGAATCCCAGAATGTAGTGAGCAAAACACTGCCCAATCCTGCATAAATGCAAATTGTCATTTTCATTGCATGCCTCATGAGGGAACATACATTCACTTCATTTATATAAATACTGGTTGGATTTGCACGAAGGACATAGAAGGGTAATCTTATTCCATAATACTCTATTTCCCTTTTTAAAACATTCCCTGGCAGAAAAAGAACATTTGAAAAAAATTAGGAAAAATTATACATAAGACTTAACATGGAACCATTATGGGTACCCAAGGGAGAGGCTGTCACATTTTCAACTCCTGGCCAAGCCAGCAGCTGCAAGGAGTTGATAAGGATGCAGCCGATGGTTCTGGGAGCAGAGGAAAGCACACACGAAAGCTTTTGAAAGTCTTGGACTTAGAAAAAGAAGAAAAAAAGAAGTGTCTCCCTCTGCTTCTTACTATCTAGTTCCTTTTTGCATATTCTATGAATTTTAAAGAATTATACATGGGTTCTGACTCATCACGTATCACTGCTATGGTTTTAATCATTCTAACATTCTTCTCAATTTGCAGATGTAAACCCCTCCCAACACTGGAAGAGGAAACAGAGACCAGTGCGCTGTGCAGTCTCACTTAACTAGAATGCACAACTCCTGCTTTTATCACCATTCTGGGAAATCCCCGCTGCATTTCATGGCCAGGGCAGCACTTCATAGTTGGAAAAGGATGGTGTGGACTTGCCGCAGAGGCCCTAGAGAAGGCCATCCTGTGTTCTTGCTCTCCTTCTCATCCGGCTTCTACCCCCACCCCACCCCCCAACAAAAACGCTACAGGTTAAAAGATCTACATTCTGAACCTGCCTTTCAGGGGCTAGGTGTGTTGTGTGTTCCCCAGCTCTAGAGGTAGCATAGCCTTGATCATCGGGGTGGAGGTGTCTATTTTCTGTGATATGTTGCAGCAGATGGCAGTGAAGTGTCTTGAGGAAGAGGTGTTTTTATCATTTGAAGGTTATGGGGTGTAATAATAAAGACTGCAATTCACAGACCTTGAGCCTAGCAGGCCAATGCCAAGGGCAGAACTGTAGGCTCCCACAGCACAGTTCCACAGACAAAGGGGGCTGGTTAGTAAGGGGAAAGAAGGATAGAAGACTGCAGTAAATGTAAACAGCCGTATTTTCAACATAATTTACTACAGGTCTCTGAAGTGTATATAAAATGTTTTAGTGCAACATCTTACAAATAGTTTTCCTTTAAAAAAACAGAAACAAATCAACAGCTCTCTACATCATGCATGGGTAGTTTTCTTACCCCATCTTTTTTTTTTCCTCAATAATTAACGCAGAGAAACCATTGTTTGAAAAGAATATGAAAACTTGCTACAGAAACACCCGGTGAAAGAGGGTGTGGTCATATTCATGTCCTAGAATGCGCCTAGCACAGTGTAGTTTTTCATAAATGCAACATTGTAGACATAGATGAATCCAGAGTATTCAGCAGTTTTCCTCCGTCTCAGAAGACTAAAGCTCCAGTAGACAATGCGCAATGAGGTCTCACAGCCACTGGAGGGCACCATTACCATCCATCTGACATCGCATTTCCATAGAAATGGCCAAAGAAAGAAGGTCCTGGGGTTTTTCATAGAAAGCTCAAAAAGTTCAACCTTTGATGCTATCCCCCAGCCCAATACAAAATACACAGAAAAAGCAATTATTAAAATACTGGCTTCGGTTTCTTTTTTTCCTTTCAAATTTCCTACAATTGCTTTACATATTTAATTGTGTGCAGCACCTACTTCTTTATCGCCGTGAACTGAAATCTAAGATTTCAAACTGAAATCTTAGTTACACATCCTAGTCCCAGCCAGCCCTCTGGCAACCTCCCATTTAGACAGAGGAAATGCCAGTCATCTTCCCTCATTGACTCAGCCTATAAAGTAGGAGTCAGCAAATTCCCACTGAAAGCCCACATCCCTGAAATAAAGAAATGGGGCAAAAGACGTTCTTTCTTCATGACTGAGCCATTCCTGT
This sequence comes from Gorilla gorilla gorilla, assembly GCF_029281585.2. Classification (NCBI taxonomy): domain Eukaryota; kingdom Metazoa; phylum Chordata; class Mammalia; order Primates; family Hominidae; genus Gorilla; species Gorilla gorilla. The sequence continues at coordinate 120,976,504 of NC_073224.2, forward strand.
ACCTCTAATGTGTTGATGCAGCATAATAAATGAGAATCAGCATGTCAGGCAACAGCAGGATTAAGGTGGTGGTGCCTGCACACTGTCTCACAGGAGGGTACGGTATACTTGGGAGAGAAAAGGCAGGTCTGTGTGTCTGTCAGAAAATGGCTGAGCAATCGCCGCCGTGCTCCCCTCAGCTGGGAATCAGCAAAGTATCTGCCGAGCAGCCCAGGCCACCTGCACACCTGCAGACCCTTGAAGGATCAGCACAGACATTGGCCTGGGGAATCCCATGGCCTCCCCTGCAGTCTGCTCGTTCTCAGAACAGGGCTTCACTGGTATCTCTTATCAGACTTAGTTCCAGAATCCCTGATGACTTTTTCCAAATTGTGACCCCCTCTTGGGATTCAGGATGTAAGTTCCCAGAGTAAAGGAGATGGCATGCTTGGCCAGAAAAATATGGGAAAGCAAGGGTATAAGAACATCTTCATAAAGGGAGCAAAAGGAAATATTTGCAACTGATGATGCCCTAAGAAGGACAAGCATCTGGCCCAACAGTGTAAAAGAACAGGGTGACACCAGCCATCATGGGGCTCAAGGGGCATTAAAATAAAAAGCCACCATAACAATGAACAACCAAACAACCTAGAACCACAAGAGAGATCAAGAAAGGGAAAGGAAAAATCCCACAGACAATGCCTTGTGATCACAGTCTGCTGAGACTAGGCAAACAGAAAGGATGACAAAGGGCTGCGTCTGGACTGCCCCCAGGCTGATATTCTTATGGCAGTGAGAGGCAGGGAGAGAAAAATGAATAAGGAAGACATCACTATAATTAAGGAAAATCTAATTGGAAGGAAGAAGAAAAACCTAGTCTTCACACCTCCAGGGAGGTAGATATTTCTCTGCACTCTCCAACACCAGGCCCTGGAAGCCCCCCTCCCACCCCTCACTGTTCCACCAAACTTAGTGTCAGCCAGCCCCGTGCCCTCCGTCAGGTGTCTGCCATGGCTGCTTTGGCCCTGTGCTCAGCTCAGGGGCCCACTTCCAAGTTCACTGGACACTTTCCTTTAAGAGTTTGGCAAAGCACCTGAAGACACAGGCCCACCTGCTCACAGTTAATCAGTTAGAAACCATCCTTGCAGCTCAGAGCAAGCCAACAGCCAGCCTTTCTCCCTTCCTTCTCTAGTCACTGGCTTTGACAAATCTGCAGGTCAGCAGCTGCTAAAAGCAGCCCCTGCCCACTTTAATTTGGAAAGTGTGTGCCGTTTGGGGCTTCTGACCCATTCTCCAAGACAGTTTTCTTATTTTTTGGCAAGGATGGGATGAAGCCTTTTTTGCCTCCCTGACAGATAGGCCGGGCACCATCTACTCCTAATGGGGTTATGCAGGATTTCTCTTGTACATACACAGTTCTTTGAAGCAAAATTCAGTGCTTTTGTCTTGACTACAAAGTGGTTCCAATAACTCCAGCTGAGGGAAAAGACAACATACAAATTTTGCCCACACTACACACAATTCTTAAGTCTTGTTAAGAAAGTAAAAAATGTTTGGGTGTATTTTGATCCATGGGTGGCATTTTCAAATGTGCAAAAACAAAAAGTCTTGGAAGAGATTCCTTGTCACTAGAAAGTTCGTCCTTCCTTTTGCTGTCAATTGTACATAAGAGAAATTCGTCCACATTAAGGAATCCAAAAAGGGTAAACTAAAGGGATTTAAAAAGAGTACATTACAAAGAATAAGAAGCCCTGTAACATCTATCTGAGAATACTAGATAAATCCGTGAGTAGATGTGGCACCTGGAGCTACTCACTACATTACTAAAAACAGAAACAAGAAATCTATAATGGCAGGATCACAACATTTGCGCGCAAATAGCTAACCAACCAAGACTGCCACCGAGAGGCAGTCTGTCTCTGTGACTGACTGGGAACTTGGAACACTTTTCAAGTCTGACAACTTTCCACACATGCACCCCAGAGTTTGGGTGCTGTCAACTGTCCAATCACAGAGAAAGGGAGAGCCTCAGCTCCTCCGTGGCCAACATCCGCTGGGGCATCACCCGCTTAGTCTATGGCCCCTGGATGGATACTGAGAACAGGGGGCTCCAGGCAAGTAGGGGAGTAGTTGAGGTGTGGCTCTTTGATCCACAGCAGAGGCACCCCGTTCTTCCCATCGGAGTTCTTGCTGGAGTTCCGGCTCTTGAAACGCACCAGAAGGATGGTGATGATAAGAATGCCAAAGATGGGGAAAGGGTAGAAGAAGACGAAGTAGAAGAGTGCGTCGTTGGAGCAGATGATGGACTGGAGGGTGGGACCTGAAAAGAATCATGAGAGAGACAAGACAATGAGGGCTGAGAACCTGGACTGCTCACATTTCCTTTTGAAGACCTCACCTGACCCAATGGAAGCTCCTCAGTGACACTCCCACACCACTTTGTCTTTCCCCTGCTACCATTAATGGTGGAAGATGACCCTTATATTCTTTTTCTCACAACACCTCTCCTAATTTACGGCTGTATGTTCCAACAAAGCAATGCCTCTGTTTTCCATTGAGAGCCATTATTGCTGCTTGGAAAGCCACATAATGAAACATAATTTATTGATTGTGAACTCAACTGCATCTAGAATGGTGAAGAAGCTGCTCAGGTTCAGTCGGAGCCTCCTGCATGGTTGGATTTTACATGCCCCTTTGCACTTAGTTCTGCTACAGACTTCCTTCTCTGGGATTATGACACAATCCCTTCCTGCCAGCTTCTGAGAGCAGTTTTACCAGAAATGACACTTACCTGATTAATGTTATCAATTAAATGTCATTATGGACCACTTACAAACATCCACAGTGTGTCCATGGCCACAAAGAACACAGTATTAGTTATAGCTGGATATGGAAGAGAATAAACCAGGCGCCCCAAGACAGGTTGAGGGCTGCTCTATAAGTCATTAGACCTTGGCAGGAGCCTAGCCTCTGGGAGCCCCTGTTTTCTCTGTAAAATAAGGCTGCTGGGTGACCTCTGTGCTCGATGAAGCTTAGTAATTAGGGACATCCACAATGGACAGGTAAGATGTTGCCTAGACTGCTTTGTTTTCGCTTTGAGGCAGTGGGTTATTCAGTGGATCACAGAGTGGTCTATGTATGATGCAGCCTGCTTTCCCTTTTACTGAATAGCTGTTGCTCATCAGTATTATTAAGAACATTTAATCTGCCTCTTATTCAATTTCCAAAGTGTATGAAACTGCTGATAGTCCACCATTGTTGACCTGCAAAACTCCAATTTCATATGGTTCTAACACAATGTGAACACGGAGTGATCAAGGCAAAAAATAGTGGCCCAAACTTTAAAAACTCAAATCAAGATGATGTTGAAAAATGTTTTGACTAAAAAGAAGTTACAAATTCCAGCAATCTTTTTTTTCTTTCTGTATTCTAGGCTAATTCTACTATAACACCATTTTTAGTCTAATGTAGTCCACATTTTGATGGCAAGCCAACCAAGAGTGCATTGTTACAACAAATAATTCAGGCCAGCAATACTTCCCCCAGTCTCTGTTCATAGTGGAAGTCCCTCAGGATCATGGAAACTGCATTCTGGGCAGCTGCAAATCCCCTCTCAGCTCTCCTCTAATATCACAGCCCTTCTAGGCTGGTCCTCCCAACCATACAAGATCCACCTCAACCTCCAAGGCACCCTCCAAAATAACAATGACGCAGAAACTGGACAAAAAGAAATAATGACAGTGAGGTAGTCAGCCCTCATTTTTTTCCCTTTCCCTTGTGAGTCTGAAACGCTTGCTAATTCGCTAAAGACTAGTTCCAATATTCTAAAAAATAACAAAGTAACATCTAACAATATACTAGTATAATGAAATATTACTAAAATTGAATCTGGTAGAACATCGAGTTTATTATAAAGATTATATGGTATGTTATCACTTTAATTTCTATCCCTATTTTTGCATGGGTAATCAAGGGTCAATTATATGAACTAATATATCCAATCCCACCATATCTCAAATCCTACTAATAAATGCCCATGACAGTTAAGAAAACTGTTTATTAACCCATAATCAAGCTCAAATTTATCTTCCAGACACAGTTGGAACCAACAGTGACATCCTCCCTCTGTACTTGGGAAACTCACTTGTATCTAGAACACGGATGCCGATGGGGGCTGACTCCTCCTCCGTCAGCCGGTACCATTCCTTCTGAGGGCTGGGCAGCCACTCCTCCACATGGCAGGAGTAATTGCCTGTATCTCGGGGGCTTGCCTGCAGCACTGTGAGCCGGTAGAGCACCGGGGAGAGCCTCTGGAAGCGAAGCCTGCCCTCCCAAGGACTGCCCTCTGGGCCAAAGACAGCATCTGGGCCCACGCTCAGCAGGGCCGTCCGCTCTGTTGGGTCGTCGTCGTCGTCGTCCTCCTCCTCCTCCTCCTCCCTTTCCTCTTCCTGTTCTTCCAGGCCAGGGCTGCTCCTTTTCCCCCCAGCTTTAGTCCTCAGGGAATACCAGGCCACAGCGAAGCGGGAGTCCTGGCTGGAGCGGGACACGATGCTACAGTCCAGCTGGAAAGCTGCCTTCTCAGAGACCGTGGCATTGGGGACCACTGTGTCCACCTGCAGGGAAGCATCTGGGGAATGACAAGGGACAAAGAGAGAAGGGGTTGTTTAAATTTATTTGCTCAAAATAAACTAAATGTCCATCATTAAACACATGATAGTAACATCCATACTATAAGATATTATGCACCTATTGAAAAGGCATAGGCAGTGCTACAGGTGGAAGTTGATCCAAGAAAAATTGTTAAGAGTACAGAACAATGTTACTGTCCCTGTCATTGTATGCAGAAAACATATTTTATTTTGACATACATATCTGTTTATATCTGCATAAAATATCTGTGGAAGAATTCATAAGAAGCTGGTAGTGTGGTTCCTTATGGGAATCCCGGGGAGAAGAGGTGTTTATTTTCACTGTAACCCCTTGTAGTGGCTGAATAGTGTCCCTCCAAAATGCATGTCCACCTGGAACCTCAGAATGTGATTATTTGGAAATAGCAACTTTGCAGACATAATTAGCAAAGAGGAGGTCTTGCTGCATTGGGGTGGGGCCCTAAATCCAGTGGCTGGTGCTATGAACTGAATTGGTCCCCCTCCAAATTAATATGCTGAATTCGTAACCCACGATGTGACTACATTTGGAGGCAGGACTTTTAGGAGGTAATTAAAGTTAAATGAGGTCATAAGGCTGAGTGAGACCCTAATCCAGTAAGATTGGTGTCTTATAAGAAGAAGAAGAGAGAAGATCTCTCTCCAGGTGCATGCACCGAGGAAAGACTATTCAAGGACACAGCAAGAAGGCGCCGTCTGCGGGCCAGAAGAGCTCTTACCAGAACTTAGCCATGCTGGTGCCCTGACCTCAGACTTCCAGCCTCTAGGACTGCGGGAAAATACATTTCTGTTGTTTAAGCCACCCAGTCTATAGTATTTTGTTATGGCAACTGAGCAGACTAAGATAACTAGTGTCCTTATGAGCACAGGAGAGAAGACAGAGAGAAAGTGGCCATATGATGATGGAGGCCCAAACAGGAGTGAAGCAGCCACAACCAGGGAATGTCTGTGGCCACAAGGAACTGGCCAAGGCTAGGAAGCATTCTTCCCTAGAGCCTTCACAGGGAGCATGGCTATGATGACATCCTGATTTTGGACTTCTGGCCTGCAGAACTGTAAGAGAATAAATTTCTTTTGTTTTAAACAATCAAGTTTATACTAATTTGTTATGGTAGCCCTGGGAATTTAAAACACCCATGCAGTAACTTAAATTTAAACTGTGTGCATGTAGCTTATTGCCTAAAACACAGAGAACCCAAGGAGATCAGTATCTCTCCAAGGATTAAAGCCAGATAACAGACGACAAGGCTGAAAGGGCCCTTCCCTGTGAGCACAGATGTCTCAGGAGGATGTACGCAAAGTGTCCTCCCTGCTTAGGCGGGAGACACAGAGTAACCACAGAGAGGGACCCCAAGCAGGTGAGTCACATCTCACAGATGCCAACAGACTTGAATCTGTTTTGCTGTCTTTTTTTTTTTTTTTTTGGCTCACTGTAATATGTTCTAAACAAATAATTCACTCCCTAACTCCTAAAAGGCCTCCCTTTGGCTCTGCTTATGAAATGTTCATGAAAGGTGCCAATGTAATGTAAACTGAAGTAGAGATACCAAATCAGATCCTACTTGGATGAAGACCAAATAGGAGCACTTTCCAAGTATTGTCCTGGGCTTTCAATGAATTGGCTTAGTGTCGCTCACAGGTGAACACAAGGCTGGGCTTCCCATTGCTCTTGTGGGGGCTCTGCCAAGCCCCTCTGCACCCACCTCCTGCACCCATCTGGAATCTCAGTGTGCACTGCTGGCACAGGAGGGCTCAGTAACCAGCTACAGGTGGCAGGCCCAGCTCTCTCAGGGACAAGAACATGCTTGAGAACAGAATATGGCCGGGTGGGGACTATTCAATCAGTTCACAGGTAACTCAAACTCACTCAACTCCTCAGTTGTAACTCCAAGGCCATTAGAGAGCCCTACTAGAGACCAAGGGGAGCCCCCCACCCCATGCTTTTCTCCTCCAGAGTCTAACATAGTATCCCCACGCTCCTGGTGACTGGCTAAGGTGTCAAGGGAGGTGGCCCTGGGCGATGTGCAGTGGAACTTATCATGGCCAGGGGCAAGATGGCCAGAGACCATCAGTCATGGAGCTCCTCAGAAACACCTCCTCCCTCTTCACTCTCCCTTTGCTTTCTTGTCTTCTAACCGCTTAACATTTTTCTTGGCCCCTTCAAATGCCTTGTCTGCATAAATGACTCAATACAAGTTTTTTGACAGAAATTAATTTCCACCTTCCCACAATCTCTCTCCCCTTAACATGTTTCTCTACCAATTTAGTTCCCTGCATCTGCCCCCTTCTAGAATATGTCAACCCTCTTCCCTGTCTGGACTTAAATACTCTCTTCTTTTCCAAGTATAAGCCATGGAAAGATGCCGACCTCTGCCCCTGCTGTCTGCGCGACACTAACAGCTCCCCTGGCTCTCACTGTGACCGCCGATTCCTGGCCTGTGTGTGATGATTGTGGTTTTCTCCCTTCCCCAGTTGTGTGAGCCAAACACAACTACTAATCGACTCATCTGCAATCTTAGTGAGGATGGGAGCCCTTCATTCCATGTATTTCAGATTATTGTGAATGTCAACCCTCAGCAGTGGAAGGTGATTATTTTCCTAACAATACTTTTAGAGCTATATTATTTCAAGTCTTCCATGTGTTTAACGTATCCCTCCGAAAAAAATCTTTGAAGTACATCTGCACAATGAATGTTATGAAACCAGTAAAAATGGTGGCTATGAAATGCTTTCACAGACATGGGAAAACGCTCATAAAAGAAAGTTGAGTGGGAAAAAAGATCACATAAAACAGTAAGATCCTGAGTTTGTTTACAGACAGAGGAAATATGAAGACATGAGGCAAAGACCAAAAAATATACACCAAATTATTAATAGTAGATATTTGTAGGCCGTGAGATTATGGCTAACCTTTCTTTTCAAAATTATACTTTTCTGTTTTCCAGTGTTTTGTAATTAGTACAATCAACTTATGCAATCAGGGACAGATGGACAAAGGGACGGGAAGGCAGGTTGATCCAGGCTTGCTCACAGGGTTGAACAGGAGGCAGACACAAGGCTAACGGTTCAGGTCCATGTTGGAAGCACACAGTGTGACAGGAGGGAAGCCTGGGTGGTCACTCTGCCTGCACCTGCTAGCTGGGTGGTGATTCGCTCCATGCTTTGGTCCCTCATGAGTAAAACCTACCACTCAGAGTTATTGTGAAGACTGAACATAAGTCTCCTAACTGTGGCTGGGATGTAGCTGTACTCAATAAACATCTGTCTCCTCCCACTCCATCTGGGAGCCTCAGTGTGCTGACCTGCAGAATGGGAGGGAGTTGAGGGAGTGGGGGCACTCAGCTGCCATTCTCTACAATTTCACCTTCGGGAAAAGACATGCAGCCATTTCTAGGCAAGGTAAAAAGCAAAAAATATAAATAAGTAAAAGCTCATGGAAAAATAGGAGTTAACTCAAAGTGGAGGCAATTTTCCCTGCAGTTTAGGCAAGACACAGGCAAGTGAGATACTGCCCATTTCCTATAACCAAGGCTGCAGTGCCTCCCTGAAGCATGTTCCATGACATAAGAGACCTGGCACCACCCTGGAGATGCAACATTCCACCAACGAAATGAGCTGCTCTACTCAGACATGAAGACGTGGTGAAAACTTCCAGTAGTGCCCAAGGCCACAAATGTGAATGTCAGGATGCTCAGAAAACAAACAAGATACTGATGGGGTCACGAATTCACTTCTCCTCCAGGTCCTTACAGGAACCATTGACTTTTCATTCTAATATGAATGGATGATGCTGTGATGTTGCAAAGGACATGGGAATCCTGCACATCGTAGCTTTGATTATGTGTTTAAATGTGCAACAACAATTATACCTAGTAATTACATGCATTTAGATATTTAGAAACAGCAATAAAGACAAGAAAAACAAAAGGCCACACAGAATAGTTATTAGTACTAATAAAATTATTGGGACCAGGCACAGTAGCTCACACCTGTAATCCCACCACTTTGAAAAGCCGAGGCGGTGGTGGGGGTCACGAGGTCAGGAGATCGAGACCAGCTTGGCCAACATGATGAAACCCCGTCTCTACTAAAAATACACAAATTAGCCAGGTGTGGTGGCATGAGCCTCTAGTCCCAGCTACTTGGGAGACTGAGGCAGGAGAATCGCTTGAATCTGGGAGGCGGAGGTTGCAGTGAGCCGAGATCGCACCACTGCACTCTGCACTCCAGCCTGGGTGACAGAGTGAGACTTCGTTTCAAAAAAAAAAAGTATTGGGAAGTGACAGAGTGAAGGCTGCACACAATTCATTGTTTTCTATTTAAAGCATGTAAATCGATTACTTTCCACTGAAAATCCACAAGCTGAATTTTCTCAACAACATGGTTATTGTTTCAAGATTTTTGTCATATCTGCCCTTTGTTCCAAATCTGGAAAAAGGAAATATTCTATGACCTGGAATAATCAATGGCCAGATTTTATTCTATTTAAGAAATCAAATCACCTTAGGCCAAAGCCAGACGTGCAATTTTCCATTCACAAGAAAAAAAATTCAGGCAATTTTGAATATAAATGCATATACATGTAGACACTCATATATTTAACTGCAAATAATTTATTAATAAACTAATTTTATCCAGTGCATAAAACAGTATACTTAAATGGGAAACACCAGAGGGAGTGGAAGCTTGGGGACGTGGACCCTCACCTGGTCGCATGACTGTCAGAGCTGTCTGCCCAGCGGTGTCCTCTGCCCGCTTATACCACATGCCACTGGGGCTGGGCAGCCACTCCTCCACATGGCAGCTGTAGGTCCCGCTGTCCTGCACAGCCACGTTCTGGATGAAGAGACGGTACACGCCGGGGGAAGGACTCTCCAAATGCAGCCGCCCCTTCAGATTGTTCTTGGCTGCCTGCTCTCCATAGTGGAAGGTGGCGTCGCGGCTCAAGCGGGCCACAGTCTCCCGCTCAGGGTGGTTGGGCTTCCATACAAACCATTCCACCATGAGCTGGGAGGTTATGCTGGTGCGGTTGAGAACCACACACTCCAGCTGTACCTGCCGGGTCTCCAGAACCGACAGGTTCCCCTGGGCTTGGCTGAGCCTCAGGCGGCTGTCTGGAACAGTAAGGAAGAGACGTCAGCGACAAAAGGACAACAAGCAATTCGTACGCACCCTTTCCCAGGGTAGGTGAATGGATGCCTTCCAAATACAGAAGGACGGCAGCACACACTCCATTAGGAGAAACGTTTCTCAGATGTGGCTCCCTAAACATTCTGAGTTCCTTGATCGTGTGTCGGAATGCCTGGGTTTCAAGGAGCTCAATGTTACAATAACAGCTGTCCCAAAGTCGTAGCCCTCATCAATTCTGATGCTCACAGGAGGACAAGCACAAGCTGTAGAGACTGCACATCCAAATGACAACAGACCACAAAACATGTGGCTGGCCGGGGCAGGTGGCTGGGAAGGGCCGGGGAAGGGGATGGTGAGAAACCTCTGAAAAGCAAGAGTAAACTTTTAAAACTGATCATATGGTGGCTAGAAAATGCTGGGCCACCAACTACAAAAGAACTGCAGGGGAAACCCAGTTTAATGTGTTAGCCCTAAGAATTGTAGTCCAACATCCTTACAAAAACCCACACAGGTTCCTTCTCAGGTTGGGAATGGAACTGATACGACATCAGTAAAGAAAAGACTGCCAGACAAGGTGGCTCACGCCTGTAATCCCAGCACTTTGGGATGCCGAGGTGGGTGGATCACTTGAGGCCAGGAGTTTGAGACCAGCCTGGCCAACACAGTGAAACCCCATCTCTACTAAAAATACAAAAATTAGCCAGGTGTGGTGGTGTGCGCCTGTAATCCCAGCTACTCGGGAGGTGAAGGTTGCAGTGAGTTAAGATCGTGCCACTGCACACTCCAGCCTGCGCAACAGAGTGAGACTGTCTCAAAAAAAAGAAAAAGAAAAGATTGCTACTGATGGAACTGGGTGCTTTGAAAACTCAGCCAAGCAGAGTTTCCTCCAGTAGAAAAATGTCTTTAATGACAGCATGCCCCGATGGCATGCTTGTAATTTCACAAGGGCCCAAATGAGTCTATCAGGACCAGAGGTATCTAGAAGCTGTGACACTATGAATGCACAATAGCACCTCAGGAATGAGACTTCTGAGTGACATCAGAGGAGGGGAGGTTGGGCACTTTCACTCATTACTTTCTACACACTTCAATACTGCCTGAATGTTTTACAACATTTATGATTACTTTTGTAATTAAAAAGTCAGAAAATATAAAATAACAAAATATATTTTAAATAACCATTCTCCCTTTCTCCCTCCCCATCCAAAAAATACATATGTAAAAGAAGATACTGACTCTGGTTGTCTCAGGGTTAAAAGGTTATTTTCTTTGTTGAGTTTTGTTTTTTTGGGGGGGATTTTTGTGTGTGTGTGTGTGTATGTATTTTCCAAAAGCTCTGTAAGTGTAGGCTTTCTCAGCAGGGAAAAGAAAAGAACTAGAAGCAGAGAAAAAAGAAGAAATAAAACAACACAAAGAAAGAAACGAGGAAAGCTGTTTTACTCGGTGTCCTCTGAGTTCCATGTTTACGGTGTTAAAGTTCACTGTAACAGAGACTTCACTAAATGTGTTGAGGGGGGTCCTTCTAGTCCTTCCGCACTGTCCCACTTAGCTTGATTGTAGTCTCAGAGAGGGAAATCCCCTCAATAAATTTAGGATCCTCCAAGAATCTCTTGGTTTCAGTACAAATGAGGAAAGGAAAAAATGGTGATGACTAGAGCGGAAATGCAGAGTGGTGGGGGTGATCATGTTCTTTCAGTAGAGAAAATAATCAGAACTGAAAACAGATGAAAAATAGGAACCAAAAGAACACTGGTGGGCCTAATGACAACCTTCAGTTTTTCAAAAGCCCCAGGGACTGGCCTGAAGTCAGGACATAGGTCACCGAAAATGCCAACGGGAATCACTTCAGACCAGAGCTTCCTGTTTAATGCACCAGCAGAGGTTAGCAGAAAATGCCACCGAGAGGCCAGTGAGAACCTCTGGAAATATAATATCCTCAGGCAAAAGAGGGGAACAGACTGACTGCATTCAGCAGGGGACAGGCCACATCTGGAGTTTGGTATTGGGTTCCACTGGCTTACTGAATAGGCCTCCTTAGGAGACAAGCAATAGTGAAGAAAACCAAGTCCCTATGCTTACTCAGGAGGCTTCAATTCCAGTAGAAGAGATAGAAAACAAATGTGTGTGTGTGTATATATATATATATTCTAGTATAAAAATAATAAGACATAGTAACTGATAAGTCAATTATAAGTAAATACTTCATAATTACTTATATATGAATAAGTAAATTAACAGAATGTCAGGTGGTGATATGTGTTGTGAAAGGGCCGGGGAAAGGAAATCTAGAGTGATGAGGGGGCTACATTTAAGTTAAAATGAGCTAGGAATCCCCCTTCACGGAAGAGCAAGACAAATGAATATCTATGGCCAACATGTTCCAGGCTGAGAGAACAATAAGTACAAAGGCCTTAGGGTGATCAAGGAAAGCAACCATTTATTCCTTATTCAACCAATATTTACTAAAAGTACCATGCCAGTGGCTGAAGATACAAGACACAGCCCTGTCCTCAACATGCTTACAGTGTAGTACAGAAGAAATGCAAACCATTATTAGGCTATGTGTTTTAGAAGGGACCCCTACTAGTATGGGAGAAATCAGGGTAGGCTTCTTGGAGGTGGTGCTGAATGAAGTCTTAGGGATGGGGTGAAGACAAGGGAGAAGCAGCAGGAAAAACACATTCCAGACAATGAGGGCAGCACAAGCGAAGGCATGGAGATGAGGCTCTGGGTGGCAACACAGCACCCCCCATGGCCCATCAAGAAGGACAGGCAGTGACAACAACGAATTGCAGGGATGTGAGAATGAGGGGTGGAGAGGCCCTTAAGGCTACACACTATGTGAGAAGCTGAAAGAACTAGAGATCTTTAACAGAGAAGGGGCATACATTTCATGTATTTGAAAGGAAATGACGCAGACTTCTCTTTGGTTGTTCCAGGGGCAGATCTAAAAAGGGAAATTACAGGAAAGTGAACTTTTTAACAATCAGAGCTGCCCAAAAGTGGAACTGAGGCTTGCGGACTGAATAGCTCTCCCTCCCTGGAAGCATTCTGGCAGAGGCTGAGTGCCACCTGTGAGGGAGAGGAATAAGAGCTACACCATGGGATCAAGGAAGGGCCAGAGAAGGAATGATTCAGTTTGGAGATAGGAAAGGCTTGTCTGGGCTGGGCTGGGAGCTAAGGAAGAAGGGGGATGCAGATGCATAAAACCAGAAAATGCCTTCTAGGTAGGAACTCTGGGTGTGGAGCTGGTGTCAGCCCAAGATTCAGGGTGCAAACTGCAAACCCAGAAGAAGATTCAGGAGCTGCCATGAACCCTGCCTTGCCACATTTTGCTAACCACAGCTGTCCTGCTCCTTGGTGAAGATGGTATCCACAGAAGCAGAGTCAAGGATGCTTCCATGAGTCTGCCGTCAGCATCAGGACCCACTGCAGGTAAAATGGATGGGATTGCAGTGTGCTAGGGTGATGGTCTGTGTACCTGCACCCATACTCAGCATGCACCTTGCAGACAGTCTCTCCACACCAGCCCCACAGATCCCCACCCACCCCCAGGCAGTCTCTGCACTAAACCCACTGGCCCGGGACAGCCGTGCCCTGCGGCCTTACCTGGCTGTTTCACAGTGACTTCTGTGCGCCCAGAAACCTCCTCTGCCAGCTTGTACCAGGCGTAGTTGGGGCTCAGCAGCCACTCCTCCACGTGGCAGTAGTAGCTGCCGCTGTCGCTGACCTCGGCTCTCTGGACGGTGAGGCTGAACAGGCCCCCCGACACATGCCTCTCAAACTGGAGCCTGGCTCTCAGGCCCTCCTCCTCCGCGTAAGTACCGTATTCGAAGGCGGAGTTGTGGGTGGTCTTCAGGATAAGCTTGCCGTCGGCATCCGAGGGCTTGTGGACGTACCAGAGCACCGCAAAGTGGGAGTTCTGGCTGGTCTGAGACTTGACTGAACAGTTCAACTGAATGGGCTTGTTTTCCACCAGGGTGAGGGTCCTCTTCGATTTGCTCACCTGCAGCTTTGTCACTGCAAAGGAAAGGGGAACACAGGAATCACCACAGACTCCCACAAACGTGGCCCATCCACCTCCAGGCTCTGAGCCAGGTTTCCTCCAGCACAGTTCCTGGGGGATTTAACACCGACTGGCTTCAGTGTGAGGAAGGCAGCACGGAGCCCAGGCCACCGCTAAACATCCTTCCCTGTATCCTCCTTGCCATGCGCCTGGCTTAGGCCTTCACCATCTCTCCCCTATCCACTGCCTGCACAGCCCACCATCACAGGGCCTCCAAGGGTGAGCCTGCTGAAATACAAATCTAGCTATATCAGGTCTCTGCTTGAAAAGTTTAATGGCTCTGAACTACCTACGGGCTAGAGAGAAACAATTCCTTTTCACAGCACAAAGTCCCTTCAGGATCTGGCCTTCACCCAAGTGTCCTGACTCATCTCTCACGACTCACCCTCAGGCACCCTCCACAGGCGCACGCCCCTGGTGCAGTTTCCCCGAGCCCTGGCCTTTGCCCTTGCTGTCCTCTCTGCCTGTCTCCTTCTGCCACCTCCCACCCTGACCCTTCTCTCCACTTATCCCTCATTCCCGTCCCCCTGGGCTCCATACCCTTCCTCAGCACCCTCTATATATCTCTGGGCTGTGTGTCCTCACATCTCTCTCCCATATCCTAGATGGTGAGCTCCCCCAGGGCAGGGATCAAACTCCTTCCACTCAATCAGCCAGTATTTACGGAGTGCCCACTCGGTTTCCCACAGGATGCTAAGTGCTGGGGATGCCCTGAAGAGTAAGCCGGAGTCCCAGCCCTCATGGGGTGGACTGCCTAGCGGACATTCTTATCGCTGCACCCCCAGAGCCTAGCACAGCACCTGGGCCAGGAAAGCATTTGATCAGTGTTTGCTGAAATAGGTGAATGAGTGGGTGAGCGAACGAGAGCACGTTGGAGAAACACGGCAACAGGTAATTAGAGGATGCTGCGGGCCGGGGGAGAGGGGGCTTCCTCTGGGGGAGTGAGAGAGAAGGCTGAGAAGACAGTAAACCACGGGACAAGGCAAAGCCAACTACAATCCTCCCTTCTCCTCACTGTCCTGCTCCAAAAACAGACAAGAGGGCAGCTTGTGGAGCGCCTCCCCAGCAGCTAATTAATGACGATGTTCACCTTGCCAGTGGCAAGAAGCCAAGGTCTAATGAAATCCATCTTAGGAAGGTGATTTGAGATCTCACCCACCCCATCATCATTAACCTCGGCTCTGCGTTCCCCTACCCAAGCCTTTCCCGCTACTAAAAATGAAAAAAAAAAAAAACAAAAAAAAACAATTCTAAGTTCCTCTTAGGGAACTAATAGTACAAGAATTGTTCCACCTCCACCACTCTCTTCACACTTAGTTTTTCCGCCACAGGGACCAAACCACTTCCCAGCTGAGAAAGAAAGCAGGGGCAAGGTGCAGATTCCACCCAGGGACAGCAACCTAGGCCTCCTCCAACCGAGCTTGTGTGGAGGGCAGGGGCAGGGGCAGGGTAGGGATGCCTGGCCAGGCTCCAGCACTCTGCTGGTCAGACTCTTGTCTCTTTAGTCCAGCTCAACCCCAGGAACTGCATCCAGACCCAGGACCCAGCCCACTGGTCATGACCCTGGCCTGCCAGTTGGCTTAAGCTTGGTTTGGCAGCATCAAGGGTTGATTGAGTCCCATGCATCACAGAACCAAAACTTATGAAAGCCACAGACTGCCACTTGGTCTCCCTGTAACACACAGACAAATGTTCTGAATGGATGGAAGGATTTAGCAAGCCAAGGTGTGGCAAAGTCCAATTCCCAATGCCATGACTGAGCAACACTGCGGAGCATCTCCCGGCAGTGAATCGGACATTCTCTCTAGGAAGACTTGTTGAATTCACAAACCCACAGACCTTCTCACGCCATCAAGAACACACCAGGCACCACTTAGAGAGAAATCCTGTGTGCCACGGCCCCACCCTCCCGGGTTCATCTTTTTTGTTAGCAAGTCCAATCTTCTGCCTTCTCCCTTCTTCAAATGCAGAAAGTCCTCTAGGGCACACTAGGAATCCAGGACAGGGTTTACCATTAAGCTCCCAAGCTCTGGAAACTAGATTTGCATTCGCTTGCCAGTCGACTTTTCAGATTGGATTCCTATAATACTTGAAACAACCGGCTCCCTTTTCATTCCTTTCCAACCCAATTCACCGCATGCAAATGATATCTATATCAGTGCAAATGACACCACCTGAATTATCTGGTTCTTGGCCAAAAAAACTGGGTTGTTCAGCATGGAGTAGAAAGAGCTTTAAAATGTATTATTAATTGGGGCCGGATTATTTTTGCAACTGTTACTAAGGAAACCTCAATTGCTATAGTAACTGCATATGTTAAACTGGAATCCTATGACTAAACTTCTATTCAGTCACATGGTCTGAGAACAAGAATTCAAGGAAGAGAAATGTTTCAAAGCATTTCCATTTTTTTTCCTTCCCATGTCAAAATATTGTGAAGTGTTGAGAAGCTTGAAAGAGAGGCATTTTTTAAATTTGGTGCATGTCTGACAGGTGGGCAAGGGGTCAGCTCCTATTCTATGCTCTGGATTTCCTCCCACATCTCCAGGGCAGGTAGGACCTTTCCTGAGGCACAGGGGAGACTGGAATCTCCACATATAATTAGGGAGCCCTCCCATGTCCTGCCAGAGCCCTGCCCTGGGCAGTGTACAGCTTGCGTGCACCACCTTCCTCCACAGAGCTAGGAGAGCCCTGCCCACTTAGAGACCACAGGTGTTTTCATCTGCAAAATAAGAACAATGTCTCTATCTCCATTAGGAGTTTTGTGCAGACTAAAAGCAATTGTCTATAAAAAGAGTTTAGCACAGAACCTGGGATATAACAAACACCCAGTGAATTTTAGCTATTCTCATTCCTTTTTGGTTTCTGTGCCTTGTCCCAAGTTCAAAGTTCAACACTTAGATTGGGAGTTGTCAAGCATAAGTGGCAATCTTCCTGCTCAAAGTGCTGTTCTCGGACCAGCAGCACTGGGAGCTTGTTAGAAATGCAGACTCTCAGGCCCCACCCCAGACCCAGTAAGTCAGAATCTGCACTTTAACAAGATCCCCAGGTGATTCACAAGTAGCTTCAAGCCTGAGAAACCCTGGACTTGGCCGTGTGAGTGAATGGGCTTTGAGAGGCCATAAATGCAGACGTGAAAGAAAAGAGTGAGGTTTGGTTAACCCCCAACAGTGAATTGGCAGGAGGAAGAAAGAATCCAGCAAGAGACAGGAAGAGGGTCCGAGAGTTGCTCCAGCTCACGCCAGCAGCTGCCTTCACAGCAGCCCCCAGGGGCCAGGCCCTGCTTTGAGGGAGTGGCCCTTTCTTTCTGCAACTGGAGAGTTTCCTTCCCAGGCTTGTGACTAAAACTTGGAAGATCTGTGTTTTGTATGGTAGGAGAGGCTGTTGTGTTTGTTACAGGCCAGGATAGGGTGGTTTCAAGGTGAGACATCAGGAAGAGGGAAGAACTTCGCAGCGGAGACCAGCAGCAGCTTTCTCAGCCAGCCTACCCTCCCTTCGGATTCCACTCTGTGCGTGCTCTTCTCACTCAAAACTCATTTATTTCTTCAATAAAGGATTCCCTTACACTCTACTATAGCTGTGTTACTGCTGCCTTACAACGAAGGTAATTCTTAAAGTCTTCTCTTTCTTACAAAATTCTAAGCATATGCAGGGCAGGGACTCTGACCCAATCATTGTTAAACTAATCAATGAATGGTTGAATAAATGTGGTTACTTTTTAAAAGGAGGGGCAATTCTGATTTTGATAGAAAAGAGAACATTTCAAAAGGTATATGGCCCCTGAGCTAGGCCCTGAGAAACAAGCAGAGAAGGAGAATCAAAGGGCACGCCAGAGAGAGGGGACAAGAGGAAAAAGATGACAACTACCCTGTGCACTCTATTCGAGGAGGAGCAAGTGCTCAGGTGTAGTGGATGAGGTTAGAAAGGTAAGCTTCGGCCACACTGCAAGGGGCCTGCAGCTTGTACTTGATCCTGACCACCTGTGGCCCTCAGGGTGCACGCCATGGATCTGCAGATCAGCATCACCTGGGAATCTGCCAGCCCCTGCTAAGTCAGAAAAACTGCGAGTAAGGCTCAGCAACCTGCAGTCTCATGAGCCCTCCAATTGATTCTGATGCACATTCAAGTTTGAGAAGCAACAGCCGTGCTGCTGAGGTGGTTGCCGGTAAGTCTGGAGAAAGTGGTTTCTGTGCAGTGCTGTGAGCAGCAGCCAGAGTGGCACGTGCAAAGAGATGGGCACTGAGGGAGGAAGCCACTGCTCTTTATTAAAGACAACAGACAGTAATGCTAGAGATAGAGGCGGCCAGTGGCTGCGGCAGGAGATGTTTCAAGTGGAGAGAAGCAAGTCAGATGAGAGACAAGGAAAGAATGCAGGGTGAGCTGCATGGGAAGCCAGTGGCACAGGCGCCTGCCAGTCAAACTGTTACTACCCCTGAGTCCCTCTGTCCTTAACACCCCTTGGCTCCCTGCTCTCTCCACATGACCATTCCCTATTTGGGCCCTCAATGATCTCTTTCTCAGGCTCTTATAATTGGCCTGCATATGACACTCCCTCCCTCTCGGCCTAGCCACAGCCAGGGGATTTCCCTAAATGGCAAATGGGGCATGCTACTGCCCACGGCTGCCCACCCCACAGCCCGTGACAGCAGTTCTCAATAAGGCAGCTAATTGCAAGCAGGTCTCTGGTTGCCATATTGATTTGGGGAGGGGTATATATTCAATGGAATAAAGCCATTAAAGATGTAAAATTGTATCTGGGACAACTCCATGCAACAAAACTCTGCCTCGTGTCCTGTGTGACTTTCGAATGACATTCATATGGGCAAAAATTATGCCTCTGAGCCTAGAACCTACTTTCGTTTTACTATAATCACAATACTTTTATTTTGCATGGTTTTAATATATGCTAGGTCAGTCAAGAGAGGATTTTCCTTTGTTTTGTTCAGAATTGTAGCAAGAGTTACTCAGGACTTCAGAAACCCTGTCAGGATGGCAGTCCTGCTCATGGTGCCAAGTCTGATACAGTGACTGTCAGTGTGCATTTAGAGACAGCGTTGACTGTGACTGTGCCTCCTAGCATAGCTGTCCTGAGCATTTACGCATTGAAACGCATTATTTTACTATGAACTACTTTTTTAAAAAAAAAACTTTCTTTATCCCACAACTAGGACAGTATAGCAAATTTTACAGATATGATTAGGAATGTTATATTGTATATGAATTTCATTTCTGGGTAAAGGGAATATTATAAATTATTACAAAAATGGAGTATATGATCTGGGTATGAGCTAAAGTCCTAATTTCTGAGTTTAGGATATTCTTATTTATTTAGCAAACTTTCATCTGGTCCTATGTGCTCAGCACTATTCTAAGCACTTTATAAATATTAACTATTTGGTCCTCACCAATCCTATGAAATAAATATTATTCCCAATTTTATAAAGACACTTGCCCAAGGTCACACAGCTGGCTTAGTGGTAGAGCTGGAATTCAAACCCAGGCCGTCTGGTCTGTCCTTGCTTTTAGCTATTACATATGCCCACCCTCACCCCATGCTCCCATGTACAAAAGGGACTTCTTGATCCCTGCCAGCTTGCCTGGGGGTGAACCCCTCCCCAGACCCCATGCTTTAGTCATCTCAAGATAAGCATGCTGCTCCCACCCTCCGTGACTATCTTTATTCACACTCTTCTCTGAGCCTGAAATGCTCCACTCCTCCTTCCCAACCTCCCACCCTCACCCCTACCCCATTCCCTCCTCACGCCCCCTGCCCCCTGTTCATGCCCTGTGCTGGCTCTGCCTCCACACCTGTAACGCTTTTCTGCTCTCCTCTGTCCCTAGGCCTGCTGCCTCCCACAGAGCCCGCAAGGCAGGAACGTGACACATCCATCTCAGCAGCCTCACCAGCATGGCAACCTGGCACTTAGTAGGTGCTCAATGCATGCAGAGAGACAGGGAGGGAGGGGCAAGGGGAAAGCAGCAAGAGTCTGCAGGTGGAAATAGCTAATGAAGGTTACCCAGATGTGCCCTACCCTGCCTTACCTGTCTGCAGGTAGGGCAGTGACCCTGGCTCCTTGATGCCAATAACAAGTGCCCCGGTGTTACCATGACAACAGGCCTGAGGCATCTGGGAGGGGCTGAGCTCTCCTCTTAGGGCTCTTGCACTGACACCCATTCTATCTTGGCATAGACAACAGGCAGAAGCCACCTGGGATGGAAGAAGGAGAACCCGACTCCCCTGAAAGAAGGCAGAGGCCAGTCCTCTGAGGGATGGGGCAGCCATCCCTCAGAATGTGAAAGGACAGCCAGTGTTCACATGCTCTGGACTCATGGAAGTCAAAGAAAAGCCCTCTGCTATCCCAATCTGCTGGGTCAGCAATAAGAAATAGAAGAAAACCGATTTGGCAACATCCAGAGGATATTAAATATTCATCCTGACTGCCCATCAGTAAAATCCCAGCAGAATACACCCTCTGACAAGTCGGCTTTCCACCACCAGAGGCTGTCCTCATGGAAGCTTGTTTATGGCTTTGTCAATTTTAATGTACAATATTTAATAGCCAAACCAAGATATTGTCGTAAACATTTGGAAAATGAGTGCTAACATTTCCCTTACTGCTTCTGTATTTAGGGATATGTAATTGGAGGGTGTTTTGAGCTAAAGAAAATCAGAAGGAAGCAAGGCAATTATGCTTCACAATTAAAAGAGAAAAGAACTGATTAAGAGCTAACAATCAAATATGTGAACTGGCTGAAAGTCTTGCCTAAGCACCCCTTGAGGGGTCACACTATGTGATCAATGGGGATCAGACTAAGCTAGATCAATGGCAACGTTGACAGTGATGGCATTCCTTGAAGATTCTGTTGGGGATATGCATATGCAACAGGAAGCACACACAGGGAATGGTCAAATAACAGATCCACAAGTCAACTGTGCCATCCAACCAGAGATTCTGATGAATATTGATATGGGGGCAGGATCAGCAGGTGGCTCCAGCAGGGACGAGTCTGGGGCACAGACCACAAAGAAGCTTGCTGCGATAAATGATATCACAGCAGTGGAAGGCTGATGGTAAACGGACCAGCATGAGTGAGTCAACAGTCCCTGGGTTCCTATTTGATTCTGATGGAATAAGAATATTTAACACAATATTCTTTAAAACGGGGGTAGCAGGGGACATTTCTATGGAAGACACCAGAGCAGGGCTAAGAATCTATGTTTTGAGGGGCAAGGTACGCAGGGAGAGCAAAAGAAGAGAGGACAGCGCTGGTTCGGAGCTCTGGTATCCCCAAGTCTTAGAGCCACCTTGTGGCAGAAGCTGGAAGAATCAGGAGTTAAAAGAGGCACAAGATAAAACTTCTACACCGTCAGCAAACTGTGTCTTGAGGAACCTCTACCAATGTCTTATGACCCCAACTTCCAAAAAACAAATTTAAGGATTTGCTAAAGGGGATTAGGAAATCAGGGGTGGTTAACCAGAGAGAGGAAACATTAAATACAAGTATACGGTACCAAAGAGGACTCCTGAGAAGAAAAACACTTGTCTAGAACATATAATAATAAAATTAGGAACTTGGACTCTGGAGCCAAACTGCCTGTCTGGACTTGAATCCTGGCTCTGCCACTTACTGTGGCACACTGGGCAATTTATGTAACTTCTGTGTCAGTGTCCTCATCTGTGAAGTTGGGTAAAACGGTCCCCCTCACAGCACTGCATGGATTAAGAAACGAGGAACTAAGTTATTATGTGTAAAGCATTCCCAGTGGTTTACAAGAAATGCTCAGTGAATATTAGCTGCTACTGTTGTTACTACCAGTAACACTAGTGCTATAACTCCTCCACATCATCAATCTACAAGGAGAAAATTCTTCTGTAAAGGACACGATTAACTGAATGCAGAAAGAATAATCTCTGATTACATAGCCTTTAAAAAGGTCAAAGTCTCCCTACCACAATTACTTTTTAACAAGGCACACCTGGATTCAAATCCCAACTTCCCCCACTCACTAGGTGTTTAATTTGAGGAAGTGAGAACCTCTCAGAGCCTCTGTTACTTCATTTATAAAATGGGAAAGCAATATGTTCCTCCCAGGGTTGCAGTGAAGATTAAGTGAGGTAATATACACCAAGTGTCCAACAGTCTCCAGCGCACAGTCAGCTCTCATGTGTTTTTCCACTTCTATTTCCCCAAAATGAATGCACCAGCACCAAAGTATATAGGAAAGAGTAAAAACTCATATGAAGCTCTCTGGAAAATATTAAGTGCTAAATGCATAAATATTGAATAGAGGAGAGACAGTAACACTTAAGGGGATGCACACTCCTGGTGCCTCGGCCGCCCTCTGGGAGTCCTGCACGGCCTCAAGCACCCACCTTTGCTCTTCCTAGCCTCCAAAGGGCCATAAAAGTATATTACTGTGCACCTTTAAGTAGAGGCCTCTTAACAGCCCAAGTACAGTGATACTCATAAGTCTCCTCTGCCAACCACTGTTCATTCTCACTTTACAGTGAAAACACAACAGAAACCAACTCAAGACACCCAAGACACAAAGACGACCTCAGAGCAGATCTGGGGTCTCCCAACCCTCCAGCTACTTTACCCAGGAGGCAATTATGGTATAAAGGAAAACATTTGCTCTATGGAAGTCAGAGATACCTGGGCTCCAATCTCAGTTCAAATCTCAGTTTTGCCACTTAACCAGCTGGCTTGCCTCCATCAAGATTCCCGACCACTTTGAGCCTTGGTTTCCTCATTAGCAAAATAGGGATAAAAACACCTACATTATTAGGTTGTTGGATAAATTTAAAAAGAAAACATGAGTAAAGCACTAAGCAGAAACCTGGCATCCAAGAGGTACTTCATACACATTTTTCCCTGTCTGCCTTTAGTAACACCATAAATTAATCCAAATAATTAGAACCTTCAATGAACTAATTCTGTATTCTTCCCTTAGGCACTCCAGTCTTAGATTCCAAGTAGTACCAGAAACAGGCAAATACTAGGGATGTATTCAAAAAGGCAATGTCAGACAAGGTCTTGAGGTCAGCAACTCCTCTACCTTCTACAGCTGCAGAACCATGTGATGGGCAATGCTGCTCAGAAAACTGACCTTGAGAGCCAGAGGGGACAAAAAAAAAGGTGCAATTACAATCCTAATGTCCCACTCAATAATGCAGGCAAGTGGGTACCTCGACATTTTCCACAACAAGGGTTCACATAAAATGGGGTCTCTGCTTAACCTTCCATTAACCTGAAAATCCACTTAAGCAAAACAGCCTCTTCCCTGAGCCTCTTGTCAGTCGAAGTTTAGGCTGTCATTGGCCAAGGGAACAGTCTCGTCATTTAAACAACTCACGTGTTCCAAATCTGGTACAGAACAGAACTCTGTTATGGGGTTAGAAGAGGTGAAGGAGAAACCCAAAGGTTACCATTATTTAACCTCACGTTGCTGAAAACGATACTGTGGCCACCTAAAGTAGTCACGCAGACTAGGTCAGGCACTAACCATGGCTGTTAGTGGGCAGAAAAATCCTTTTGGCAAGGCGTCCCAGCCATCTTTGCAAAGTCAAACCCTTGCCCTTGCCTGCACAGGTGTCTGTTCTAGCCGAGGCATGGGCTAGGCGAGGGAAGGAACACGGGAGCCTACTGCCTGGGCTCCACCCTCCACCAGCTTCTAACCTGGCAGGAGACAAGGACAGATGGAGGAAAACCATAAGAGCTGCATGTACTTAACTCCTCCCACGTGTCAGCTGAAGAGCCTGATGAAGGCGAGAGTGTTTGCAGAAAGCCCCACTGACTAATGCTCCCCAAATTAATGCATCCTTATGATCCGCTTTGAGACAGACTCAGCCTCCATAGAGAAAGGAGCTCAAATTCAGGGCCCATACAGCTGGACAGGGCCTGGGTGCAGGCAACACTGTGGGAGAAAGACAACCGGGGTTCAAATCCTGGCTCCACCATTTACTAGGTACATGACCTTAAGCTAGTCACTTAAATCTTTCCTGGGGTTGTTGTGCAATTCTAATAAAGTAACTGACCTTCAGCGCCTCATGCAAAGAAGATGCTCAATAGGTGCCTATTACCCTCCCTCTTTACTCAGAATTTCCTTGTCTATGAACAGGAGACAATGATATCACTTCCACATAATTGTATGAGGATTATAGGAGATGAGGTTAAGTAAAGAAAAGGGCTTTCTTTAAAACAATTGGCCTGTGCATTTCACAAATGTCCATGTCTACAGACACATACATATACACACACACACACACAAACACACAGGTTAGGGAATTGTTCTAGATTAAAGGAGTCTAAAGAGACAGGATAACAAATGTGATGTGTGATCCCTGGTTGGATCCTAATCT
The DNA here is from genome assembly GCF_029281585.2 of Gorilla gorilla gorilla. Classification (NCBI taxonomy): domain Eukaryota; kingdom Metazoa; phylum Chordata; class Mammalia; order Primates; family Hominidae; genus Gorilla; species Gorilla gorilla. The sequence continues at coordinate 121,000,710 of NC_073224.2, forward strand.
GAAAGGGAAAAATAAAGGGCATGATTGGGACAACTGGGGAAATGTAGGTGGTGGGACTACACTAACGTAAAACCCCAAGGGTGTGATAATGGTGCAGTGGGTGGGTAGGTTCTTAGGAGTTACATGCTGAAGTACTTAGGGGGAAGTGTCCCAATGTCCACAGCTTTCCCTCCAATGGCTCAAAAACAACAACAAACATACACACAGAGGAAGAAAACAAATGCCGTCAGACAACAACTGGCTATCAAGGAAAGGAAATACAAGTGTCCACTGCATGATTCTTAAAACTTCCTATTGATTTGCAATGTGTCTAAATGAAGAGCTGGGAAAGGGGGAAGTGATGCTAAGGGCTCCATGCACACCTTTCTTTTTCCCTCACATCTGCTCAGGCAGCATAGGCACATAGCCCACAGGTCCGCAGCACTCACCTGGCTGCAGCACCCTGATCTCCAGCAGGTTGGAGGTCCTCTCCGCCAGTCGCGTCCAGGTGTTGTTGTAGTTCTTCCGCCACAGCTCTGCCACACACTGGTACTTGCCTGCCTCCGTGTCACTGGCTCGGCTGATGCTTAGGCGGACGTTGTTGCTGGACTCAGCCTTCTCGATGGCAGTTCGGGTTCGGAAGCTGGAGGACCTGTCCCCCCACTGGACCCCTCCGTCCCGGGTGAAGGTCACCAAGTCATGGAACTCCACCGTGCCCACCGGCTGGAACCGCCATGTCACCGACACGGGGACCCAGGCAGGGTAGTGGGGTTTGATGATACACTGCAAGTCAAAGGAGTCGCTGTAGGTCACCCCCGGTGTCCGGGAGATGGCTGTGACTGCGAAGCCCATTTCTGGAGAGAAAGCAGAGAGATTCAACCAGAGGAGGCATGTGGCTTTCTCAGGGCAGTATGACATCAGCAATGGGGCAGCTGGCAAAGCAAGCAGTGTGGGACAGAGGCTCTCGGAGCCCCTTTTGAGCTCTCAGGCTAGTGTTGCTTTTAGTATCCTGCTGAGGCCCAGCCCAAGAGTTTCCAAGACTCCAAAGAAAGGCCCACCACAATTCCCCCTGAGCGGCACTAGCCTAACCCTTCCCAATGAGATCCTCGTGCATTTGCTCCTCCCCTGGAATTAGACATCACAATCCTCAGGGACTGATTGCATGTAGGCAGGGTTGCTCCTAGAAATCTTGAGATTCCATGAGAAAACAGGAAAAGAAAACCCCAAGGCCAATTTCCTCCATTGCACAGGAGGAAAACACAACCACACAGCCCCAACACCACTTTTCCTGGTCCCTTAGCGCACTGGTGCCGAGAAGAGAAGCAGATGGAGTCGGCCTCCAGTCCCTTTCTCACGTCCCTCATGAAATCCAAAAACAGAGCAGGTGGGGACCTCCAGTGGGGTGGGACAATTATCCTAAATGCAGGGTTCTGCAGGCTCAGCGGCTGTGGGTCTCTCAATATTCCTTATTGAATGGGCAGCACTGCTAAGCCCTAATACTGACTCCTCAATATGAGTACCTCAGAGCTCCTTCAGCCTAGAAATACTGTTTAATATTCATACATTGATCACAATCATAAAGCTAACAGTAGCCAGTATTTATTGAGCACTATCTAGGTGCAAGCATGGTGCCAACTGCTTTGCTCTCATCATGCTCCACTGAATCCCCAAAACAACCTTGCAGAACAGGCAGGCTTGTCATCTCTTCCTGCAGATGTAGAAACTGATGCAGAGAGAGGTTAGATAAATTGCCCAATATCAAGCATTTAGTAAGTCAATGACAGAGTTAGTCTCCAACCACATGTAACTGATTCCAGGGGCCTTTTTAGGTTGCTTTACCCATGGAAAGCATAACACAGTGGTTAAAGGTCTAGACTCTGGAGCCAGCAGCCAAGACTTTGATACTTCCCAGCTGAGTGACATTAAAGTTACTTAACTTCTCTCTGCCTCTGTTTTCCAATCTGTAAAATGAGTCTCTGTGAAGATTAAATAAATCAGTGTTTATAAATATTACAAATAGTACCTGGCACATGAGATATACTATATTTTGTTAAATATTTTGTTAAAAATAAAATAGAAATTTAAAAAAAGTACTTTAAACTCTGTAATGTGAAAGACTGGCCACAGAATGAATCTTTTGGCTTTCTATGGTGAGGTTAAGTTGGCAAATAGGTAGGCACACAATTTGCTGAAAACTCTGGACCTTTGATTTGGATTTCATAAGCTATCTCTATATACCCTTTAAAAAAGTTTATGACACGGAGGCCCATCCTTAAACATGAAGCGCCTGTGACAGTCGCTGTGCACCTGTGTGTAGTAGGTGTTGCATGAGGGTGGTGTAGGACAGAACCTCAGGGACAGGACCCACGCCAGGTGCTCCTGGCCTCACACCTGAAGGGGAGAGAGCTTCCCCAAGCAAATGACTTTGTCTAGTCCTGACACGGGCACATGCCATGGTCACAGAGCACCCAAGCTGCTCTAACCGAACAGCCATAATGGCCCACTGTAATTAGATGGGACCCGCATCTAATTATACTGATATGAAAATTCATGTGTGTCATTGTTAACTTTAGACTGAAAAGACAACCTTAATTAGTCTAGAGTGCCCTCCCATTCTTCCTTGTTCAGTCCTTTGGGCCACCTGATTATGGCTCTAGCCAGAGGTATCTCAGTGGTGGAGATCAGGTGAACAGTGCTGGCCTCCAGATCCCAGGGCAGAGCCCCTCAGTGCCCCTGGCTGTGAGAACCACCAGACATATGGTGAGTAAGAAAAAACTCAGGGGATAACCTGATAACATAAATTACTTCTAGAGAAACAATCCTCACTAACTCTAATCACTCATTGGACATTCCTAACCTTCCAGGATGGTTAAAAAAAAAAAAAAAACCCCAGTACTGGACATCCAAAAGTTGTCCCCCAAGTTCCATCTCACTGGGTTCACACAGGTGCTGAGTATGGATACAGGAACTGAGCTGATCAGGAAACGCAATCACTGGAGGAAGTTTCTAAGACAGAAATCTGAGCTGTATAATTACTGCAAAAAGCAGGTCAATCTTTAGGATTAAGCTTTAGAAAATAAATGTAATTCTAATCTCAGAGGACTCTGTTAAGGACAAAAACCACTTGGGGCTGCCATCTTTACTGGAAGTATCCAAAAGCACCACCATCCCAACCTGCAAGGAAGGTGGTGACACAGTCCCAGGGAGTGGGACATAAAGTTGCTGAGGACAACCGATGTCTCCTGATAAACAGGAAGACCTGACATAACAAGTTTCTTTCCCAGCAAAGTCACAGACTGGTCGTTTAAAATCTAATATACTGATTATATCCAGGCAGATAAATGTTGATAGAGGCCTCTTTACCCCATGAGAAGCAAATCTAATCTTCCTTGGTTTTAGCAAATCTCAAGGTATCTTTTCATTCCACGCTAATGAGGGAATAGCTTTGTTAGGTATGGGCCCCATCAGGTAGTAGAAACTTCTAGCCTTAGGCAAAGTATTTAATGTGTCTCAGTCTCAGTTTCCTCCATAAAATGAAAGTGTCTGTCACTTGGCTAGGTGGGGATTCAATGGGACAACTAAGCTTAAGTGTTAAGGATCAGGCAGGAACATAGTAAATGCTAAATAAATGACAACAGATGATTTTATACCCTTCTCTGCTCTCTTTCAGGAAGGCTGGCCCCTGGGCAGCAGGGCAGGAAAGACATGCCACACAGTGCTCAGCCACTCTGCTCTCTTTAAGGCCAGGCTGGCAGTGGCCATGCTCCTCCACCTGGGGCCACCACTATGGCTGGTGGCTTCACTAACCTGGATAGAGTTCTGATAACATCACTCTCTCCCAGCCAGACTAGGAGTAGTCACAGCTCCCAGCTATTGCTATCCCTCAGGAGCCCCATCATCCACTGTGGGTCCCTTAGTCCCTGCTAGCACTATCTTAATTAATTCAACCCTCATAAGAAACAAAATAGACATAAAGGAAAGTACTTCAAACTCTATAGGTAAAAGACTGGCCATAGTTTCCTGCTAAAACTCTGACCGACAAAAGTCAGGATAAGGTGTTTGACACTGAAGCTGTCTCCATGCCAGACCCACTGCCAGTCCCACCGCTCACTCACCAAGAGCTGTGATGGAGATGGGAGTGCTGGCCCGGCGCTCCCCAACAATCTGCCACTCGCCATCCACTGCCCGCACCCATTCAGTCACATGGCATTCATACTGGCCCTCGTCCTCCTTCCTGCTGTTGAAGATGCCCAGGCTGAACGAGTTGGGCTGCACCTGCTCCATCTGGACGCCCCCAAAGCTGCTGCGCTCCCAGTAGGACGAGCCTGGCTGCACGGTGCCATCCCGGTCTAGCCACATGATATTGCTGCGGCGGTTCTGCCTGTCCACAAGCTGCCAGATGACAGAGAAGCGACCCTGCGGCCTGCCTGCCGTGCGGACACTGCAGGAGAAGCGCAGGTCCTCGCCCTCAAGGATGACGCTGGCATTGCTGGCCACCTCCACGGAGATGCTGCTCTCTAGGAAGAGGGAGAGAGAAACACCCTGGAGGCTTTATGGTCTCCACAGCGCCCTCCCCACAGAGGAAACAGGAGGAGGGGTGCAAATGGAATCATATTCAGGTACGGTGAGCCTCAGAGGGTCAAAAACACTCTGACCCTAGTTGCTGCAAGCCCTGGCTGGTTCTGGGCTTTGCTCCCTGTGGTTTTAGATCTGATAATCTAGGATGTTCTTTGCCGTGTGCAGAGAACTGTGATAACGAGGTTCTAAGACCTGAGCCTGAATAAGAACCTAAGAAATACAACATAGTGGCATGATGTTTAGGGCATAAAACAATTTATTGGGTAATCTATTCAGCTGGAGTTCAGGGTTTTTCAAGTTGAATTTTCAGCAAGAAGAGTAACTCCAAAATCCTACTTCACTTCACTCTTGCTACCATTCGGTACTACAGCAGTCAAATAAAAGCTGAATATCCATAATGTGCCATTTGAGTCCTTCAGGACAATTTAGGAAATATGGGGAAAAAAAACCAGCAGTAAGTATTGGGACGATAACGTGTGCTTAAGTGTGGGTAATAAGGGAGCACAGATGGTCTAGTTTTGCAGAGTGCATGAGGAGCGGGCTTTCATTCTTTCATTAACACACAGGAACAAAACAAAGCCAGCAGCTCGTCATCCACCACTCTCCCGCCTGTCCAGTCAGCCCTGGGGCTCCTTTGCTCTCTTTCTAGAAACATTTGGCCAATCAAAAGTTTGGGATAAGGATTCCACTCCCTTCCCTGTCTCATCTAGCCTCTGCTGCTCACTTAACTATCTGAATTCACTCAATCAAATTATTTAAACTCGACATGCCTCAGCCTCTTCTGTAAGACAGGTAGAGAGCCACCTTTAATTGTAGAATTCTTTAAATATTAAAAAGTAAATGAGATGATGCATATAGATTCATCTAACACATAGTAGGTTTTCAAAAACTGGTCATCACGATCATGATTAATTTTACTATTCCACATAACTCTTTGTTTTTATAAACATCACAGATAGGCTAATATGTTTTAATTATGCATGTAGTATTTTGTATAATTATCTATATTGAGTTCAGAAGGTCTGTAAGTATTAAAGAACACAAAGTAACTAATTTGGCTCCAATTTTTGGGTACCGCCCACATTAAATACATGCAATAATTTTAAACCAATTAATTAAATCAAATCCCAGATTTTAAGAGGCACACCCAATTACCAAGAGAAAACACACACATACACATAACAATGCATTTGAATCAAATCTTTTCTCTCCTTTATTTCCCCCAACAAGCAGAAACAAAGACGAGCACTGAGCCTCAACATGTAGCTCTTATTATAGTGAGGATGCCTGCTATCCATTCTGGATTTGCTTGTTTTATGTGAAAAATAAAAGGTCTGGATGGGGCAGGGAATAGCAATTTTCCCAGGAGGGCAACCTCCCCCAGGAGTCATACCAGGATGATTCATAGAGATGATCAGGCTCCTGAACAGTCACCATCTATAGCACTAATGGTTAAGGGGATGGATTTGGAGACTTCCTAACTCTGTAATCCTGTGGTTCTTCCTTAACCTACCAAAGCTCCAATTTCTCATGTGCAAAATGGAGATACTAATAGTGCCTACTTCTTAGGGCATGACATTGAGAGGATTAGATGAGGTAATTATTTTTCATCATCATTAATAACAACAATATTCCTCTTTAGATTAAAGACTCATCCCCACTGTTATCAATTCAAAATAAGGGATTAAAAGGGTAACTGCAGCATCAAGGAAGAAAATCCTTTCACTTGTCTTAAGCAGGAGAATGACTTGCAGGACCTCACTCTCATCCCCTACTGTCATCCCAGTGGACCCTTATGCAAGTCCTGGCTCATTTACTGAAAGGGCTGTTTGGTGGTGTCTGTTGCTTGAGCAAGCCTGGAAACCCACATAGTTAGAATGTGGGGCTACAAGAAGAAATGCTATTTTATTATAGCAGCTGAGGCAAAGGCAACTACAGACCTGGTGCCTCACTGCCCACTAACACTATTTACAAGAATTTCCAGGCCTGAGAAAAGGCAGCCGACAATTTTAAACTCTCTGGATTAAGTGAAAACTAGGACAGAACTAATAAAAATCTGAGTACACATTCACAAATGAAATTTCAAATCAGGAAGTTGATGGTGTAGCATAGGCTAAGCGCAGGGCGGTGGGTGTGAAGTTAGAAGCAAATATTTCCTAATGCAATGCAAGCTCAACCACTAACTGAACAATCAGCTCTGTCACTTCCTGTGTGGTGCTCTGATTTCTTCATTCATTAGATGGATATCATATTGGCCTCTACGAGGATTTGAGAGGTGGGAGCGGAGAAGGAGATGATATACGCAGAAGCACTTTGGTCTCTTAGGAGGAAAAGCGCCATTAAAATCCAAGGCATTATCACCATTACCGATGTGATTGTTGTTGTTCTTCGGCAGACTTACCCAAGTGGCCTTGGGACAGGATCTGGTGGTGCTGAGGGACTTTAACTACCCAGTTATCTGCTGGAAAAGCAATATAGCAGGCCACAGATCATCAAACAAGTTCTCAGAAGGGGTTGGGGGAAATCTTAGTACAAAAAATATAGGAAGTAAACAGCGTGGCTGCCCTTCACTTGATCCTTAGAAAACAATGAGGAATTAGTTGCAGATTTAAAAGTAGAGAGTCCGTGGTTAAGGCAAGCACAGACTGACAGGAAAATAGTAAAGACAGTGGGCATTCAATTCAATAATTTCAGTTGTACAGTATTCAGCGAGCACCTACTCTATGCAAAGCACCATGCTAGGCATTGCAGGGCGGAAAACGCTAAGAAACAAAAGAATTTCAAGATAATTAGGTATGTGTGTGCATGGTTTTTAACAAAATAATAATAAGCATAAAATAAAATAATCCAGTTGATGAGAAAAGAAGAAAAGACTGACAAGAGGACTGCTGTGGCTACTTTTTACTTCACACTTGAAGAGAAATATTTTAAATATTAAAACATATAAATAAAAAGTAAAGGAAATTATTACAAGGCTCAGAGAAAGAATAGTTTGAGCAGCTGAGACAAGGTTAAAGGTTAGTCTTAAAACTTTACCACTTGTTTAAAATCAGAGCATTATAGGTTTTTATTCTCTTTACTAAAAACAGAACTATGGGAGAATGAGATTAATAAGAATATCTTGATACTATGAATGTTTAAACACAACACAAGCAAACACCGGTAGTTTCTGTAATCCCTAGCAATGGCCACTACCCACCCACACAAGGCCAGCCTACATGAAGGCTGCGAGCCCACTGAGGCAGCCTCAGAAATCAGCTAAGCTTAAAAGGCTATGCTCCAGGAAGATGTGAGAGGTCCCATCCACCGACTTTTAGAAACACAATTTCAACAGGGAAAAGCCATTTAGGGAAATGCCAGCCTTTATACCTGAAAAACCCAGATGGCAAATCCTTAATAATGCACTTTATGATTTAAAATCCTCCCATAAAAGACCAACTCTCCTTAAGTGAGATTTCAAGGCAGGCATCTACCCACTTCTTCTGGGACTTGATTCCCACACAAGAGCAAACAGCTTTCTGGGATTCCTGGTTTCCCTCCAAGCTGAGCTGGCACTGCTTGTGTATGTACAGGGCTGCTAGCAATCAGATAGGCCTATGCCCAGCCCTAGACTGCCCTGATTCTGGACACCCCTGATCCTGATCCTCTGCTATGGGGAGCCTGCTAAATGTACGCAGGTGGGCTACAACAGGGAAGAGAGGCTCAATGGTTTTTCCCCCAGCTCTGCATTAACCTCGAGGGTTCCATCTGCCTCCCCTCACCTTCACCACGCTATTCTCTCTCCCTCTACCTCTCCTAAATGATGCTGAGCCAAAGGAGAAGAAAGCAGCAAATCTCTCTACTTACTGAGGGGGAGGACTATGATGGGGATGTTCTTGGGACGCTTGCTCTCCTTATCAATGAATTCCCCGGTCACAGTTTTCTCTCGCTCAGTCACCCGGCAGTTGTATTTCCCGCTATCTTCCTGGCGGAGGTGGTAGATCTTCAGCACAAAGACACTGTCGCTCTCTTTGGCCACCTTAAGCTGTCCCCTGGCTTCCCGGTGAGCAAATTCGCTGTTGAGGACAGGCACAGCGTTAGGGCCCATGGTGGCGATGAGCGAGCTGTTGAAGGCCCAGGAGACAGCAAAGTAACGGTCGGGAACATTCTGAGCCTCCAGGATGCATCTGAACTCCACCGGCTCGCCCACCGTGTGCAGCCGCTTCTCTGTTTCCAGCCGAACAGTGAATTCTTTGTCTGAGAGAACAAGTAAGAAAAGAGACACATCCTGGGTGAATGAGGTCCCCAGCCAACTAAACCACATTAGCACATTCCCACTATCCTTCCTCTTCTTTACAATACTAACTGCGGGGAGGACCACAGCACTTAGCTTGAGAGTAAAATCCAACTCAGACCCAGGTTGTCTGAGGTCCAGAGAAACGCCTGAATATCACAGAGAGAATTCAAAACTACTTCAGCCCAGACGGTCTAAGCAAACTGTTACCCCAGTTAAGACCAATGGGGCTCAGTCTGAAGCTTTAGATGTCTTAGATGAGACCCCCAGGTCAGTGAGAAGCTACTAATATCACTCAAATGGTAGATTACAAATATCTAGCCTTGATATATGCACCCAGAACTCTATTTAAGCAACAGCATTATAAACATTTTCAGCAGATATTGTAAGACTTACCCCACTGAGGTCTGTGGGAAAAAATTACAGAGTTGCCTAGGTGCTGGCCCAATCCTAACAAATGCTCAAAGATGACTATATTAAAATTCCCTCTCTACCCCCCGCCATGTGAATACTAGAAATAAGATGTAGGTATGGCAAACCCTAACAGAATTACATAGAAAAAATAAAAACTAATGTCTGTTCACTAGTTTACCACCTGTCAGATCAAATCTTTAGTCAGATTTCAATGGAAGTAGGTACTTTCCCACTGAAGTACCTACTAAGTACTTACTTTAGTAGGAAAGTACCTACTTTAGTGGGAAAGTACCTACTAAGTACTCATGCCTGGTTAAACCTTAGTAGGTACTTTCCCACTGAGTAAGTACTTAGTAGGTACTTTAGTAGGAAAAGTACCTACTTCTGCTGAAAGCCAGACAGCCTCTGAAATGATTACTAAACCCAAGCAGCCTCCAAAAGCTAGGTGTTTTTTTAATTTTTATTTATTTACTTATTTATTGTGACAGGGTCTCGCTCTGTTGCCCAGGCTGGAGTGCAGTGGCATGATCATGGCTCACTGCAGCCTCGACTTCCCAGGCTCCAGCCATCCTCCCACCTCAGCCTCCGGAGTAGCCACCATATCCGGCTAATTTTTGTTGAGTTGGGTGTTTAACCAGGCATGAGGGGGTGACCAAAGAGGGGCTCATCACCACTAACAGCATCATCACAACCTGTGTACCAGTGTACAGTGGCTATTAATCTCATTAGACAGCTATCGTATCTCATAGGCACCCACGGCAGAAGTCAGGGGGAAGAAAATGGAGTTAAGGGCTAGAGACTGGAGCTGTGACCACTGCCCAGTTCTAGCTCTGTTCCTCTAAAAAGAACACTGAGGTGGAAAAAATCCCATGGCAGAGACGTTTGAATTCCATGTAGATTCATTAGCTCCGACCTTGCCTGCCTTCCCTAGACTGGCATGTCTAGCTTTTCCCACTATCTTCAAGATCTTGCCCATTAATCCCGTCCTAGGCACTCTTCAAGCAGACGAGGTTTCTGTTTCCCCGAGAAAACATAAGAATCACGCATAAGCAGCATCCACATTCTTCTTTTCCAGCCCCAGCGCAGCTTTACCCCTCCCGCTCCTCAGGCTCTCCAGCCCCTCCCCCCAATATAGGCCAGTGTCCTGCTGCAAACACCCCTTCTTTCCAGTGACCTAACTACTTCCTCTAGCAGCCAAACTTCCTGACAGGGAAAACCACGTCATCAACTCCAGGGCCTCCCCTCCAATGAAGTAGCTGCTGTCACAGCTTCCAGCTCCCAAGAGACCAGTCTTAAGAGGCATGGATTGAAGGAAGCACATTTCACTCTGCCACCATCTGCCTGGATGAACACACCCATATGGGACAGTCCCCGTGTTATCTGCTGGATATTATCTCTCAGGTCAACCCAATTAGTCATTTATAACCCAACATCAATGACAGAAAAGCACTCCTTCCACATAAACACCACTGGAGCTGTGCAAGGGGTACCCTAGACCTCAGACCTTTCCGTTGCTCCAGGTTAGCCTGGCTGTAACTCTGGCTTTCTTCTTTCGGCGGCCAAAGACTCTTCTCATCTCAGGGGAATCCCCCCATGCCTTGGTGACACCTTCATGTTCCCAGGTTGAAGACACAAGATTTACCCACATCACCCCCGTTTCTGCCCTTGGTTATGCCCAGTCAATTACATCTCTAGAAACTGACCTGTGCTTTTTCCAATAACCCTTCCACTTCATCTCACTGAAATTAGGCTTCACTGACTTAGCAAATGTCACGAATGATCCACCCTACCCCTACCCCCATCCTAACCAAAGGCTTTCCTCAAGCAGGTTGAGGCTCTGAGCCTGCTCCATGATCCCTTCTCTCCTGCTCTTCTTCTTGCTGGCCTGCCCACTCTGTTCCACTCTCTCACCTGCTTCTCTGGTCACCTCTTACTGCTGCTGTTCTCCCAGGCCCTTTCCCATTTTTACACCATGGGCTCTTCCAGGGCCCTGATCACTCTCAGGCTCGGTCTCTGAGCCCCAGACCCCTGTGTCTGAGGACCCACTGGATGTTTCACATACTGAGCATCTCTATCAGAGTCTACCTGATGGATGGGCTCTTTCATTAGAATTTACAAAAACAAAAGGCAGCCAATGCTGCCGCAAATGCAAAGGTCCCGCATGTCCTCATTATTGTTCCTTCCCTCCCACAGTTGAAGGAACCCCCAAAGCCCCAGTCCCAGCCCCTGGACTTCTAGACAGTTGGACCCCTCCTTCCACTGTGCTCTTTATTCTTTCGCCTCGGGCACCCACTGACGTAGCCTTAGCTCTTATTAGCTCTTTTCTACCTGGTCTCTTGGCTTCAGACTCAACAGATTTAATCAACCTCCAGGTGGCCTCCATGGGTTTTTCTTTCTGAAACCCTGATCTGATTGTGTTACTCCCTGCTTAAAAATCTCTACCTCCTCTCCAACTGTCTGCAGCAGAGGTTTTCAAACTTTATTAAGAAGAGGACAAAGGAAGGGGACTTTTTATTCATATAAAATCTTCTGCTGCCCAACATAGTTGAAGCAAGGGGGGACCACCCAGGCCCTCGCATGCCTTCTCCCTGCACTCCTGGGTGCGCATACGTGCACATGAACACCAACACACACCCATGTCTAACCTCCTAGGCACCTTTGAGGGGCTTCCAGGGTTCCAAGAACAGCTTGAAAACTCTTGGCCCACAGAGTCAAGCCCCGGCTCTATATCACTGCATTTGGGGCTTCGGGGTCCCTTTCCTCTCTCATCACACACATCTGGAATTCAACATCCGGAACTAGTCATACTTGACTCCTTTCTGCTTGCCAAACATATCAAACACTTTTGCACTTTTATGCTTCTCCTCCTGCTGACTCCTCAAGCTTCCAGACTCAGTTCAAGTCAAGAAACTTATTGGTGTTCCTGGATTTGTCTTATCAACCATCCCATTCAGAGATAACTGTGGTTGCAAGAACACTTCCTATTTCCGGTATTCCCAGAGCACTCTATACAAATGCTATCAATGCACTTAGCACATTTTACTTGTCCATTGGTTCTCAGGTCTGCCTAAGTGCAGGGACCAGTGCTAGTCATCTTTGAAGCCCTTAATGCCTATCACCATCACACCTTCAATGCTGTGGAGACTGGCTACATGTTTACTGAAATAAACTAAGAAGGGTAGAGTTGGAGATGCAACTGCTGAACCTAAACAGCACAGGAATGCAGGGTGAAGTCATCAACTTTTTTTTCACTTAGTTTTCCTTTTGCTGGCTTAGTCTAGATACATTTTCAGGGTAAATTCAGAAAGTTCTAATTCCAAATTGGTAAGATTAAAATAAAGAAGATTAACTGATGCAACCTAATTTAAAAGCACTAAGACTCAAAATTTGGCCCAAATTTTTGAAGTTGATCTTAAAACTATCCAGGAAGGGAAAGGATAAATATAAAATAAAGCCCCTTGGATAGATTTTTTAATATTGAAAGATCCAGAAGCTGCTAAATGTCCTACAGAGCAGATAAAGTGCTCCCTATCCCTACCAACCCCTATGGTAAAAGATTTCACATCCATTAGATGACTTATTAAAGTGATGTCCAGAGAATTGCTTCTGCCCTAGAAGCTTTGCTTGAAAAAAATGTAGATAGCAGAAGAATCACCTGGGAAGCGTGCCGGAAATCCAGCTTCCCAGGTCCCATCCCAGGAGCCTCCAATTGAAGACTTCTGGGACGAAGCCCCAAAATGTATACTGTTAGCTGAGTCTGAAGCATTACTCTAGAATGGCAGAGAAAGTATGCAAAGACCCAGACAACTGACTGCAGCAAATAGGACAGGGAGCCCAAGAGACAGGTCCTGATGAAGGATCCCACCTGTACTGCTCACCAGCTCATTTCCCACAAGCCACACTCACTCACCAGAACCACCACAGTCCTCACCGGAAGTGAGCTTCCGCACAAGGAAAGGCTTTCAGGCCACTCATCGCCAACTTAGTGATGGCACAACAACCATGCTCCAACCAAAGTTGGGGGATCTGAAGGCCCATGTGAGAACCTGCCCTCAGCCCAGCAGAGGCAGCCAGCAACAGCTGTCAGCTCTGGCCTGGAGCCTGGTGGGCTCAGGAGACTGGGGAGTAGAGTCTGGGGCCACAGGAGATACCAAGAGAAGCCAGGGAGGGTTTCAGCTGGCTGTGCCACCATCATTTTGCCTCAGCTCTAAAGACATCATGCAACCTCCTCAGGACCCCTTCCAGGCCTTCACTTAAGAAAACATCTATAGTGGAACTTGGTACTCTCAGACTGGCCTCATCAACATGCCCTAAGACTCCTCTTGAGCCCCAACATAAAGTAATCTGCATTCAGCATCTTCACCTGCAAAATAGGAGTACTACCACCTACTCACCTCATAGAACGTCTGGGGGATGGTGAAGTAATATGTGATAAAGCATTTTGGAAATTACAAAATATCACCAAAGACTATTATTAGATAAAAAATAATAATTTAAGCCAAAATTTCTCTAGTTCATAATGTTAGACCTTGGATGGAAGTCTCATTATCTCAAATGGCTTCTGCAAATGAAACCAGATGGGTACCTGAGGAAGGCAACATCATTAAACGGGGCAGCAACTGTGCCTAATGGGAATGAAAGCCCAGAGTTTTAAGATACAAATGGTTTCTCAGAAATCTCCCAATTTTTAAAATGAGTTTCTAATTCAAAAAAGTATAAACACCACGTAGGTCAAAGAAAGCATGTCTCTAAGCAGGATTCAGTCTGTGTGGCACCTGCCTGTGACTCAGGTCTTAGGATACCTATGTCCCGCACATCCCTCAGCTCCCTCCGGCCACACACAAGACCGGCTTTAACTTCACATGAAAACCTGCTGTCCTGGTAGAGGTGCCCAAAGAAGGAGTCTCCACATTCTCCCAGTATCTGACAGTCTTCACCACCAAGTAAAGGACAGGACAAGAGGCTCAGAGGGACTGACCAGTTGGCTGGACGTTGACCACGGCTCCCTCGGAACGCTTTCGGGTCATAGCATACCATGACCCATCCGGATCCTGGATCCACTCGGCAGCCTCGCAGTAGAACTCGCCCTGGTCAGAAGGCTGCAGGTGGAAGATGGTGAGGCGGAAGGTGGTCCTCCCCAGCTTATCCAGCCGCACCTCCCCCAGGCTCTGCCTCTGGGCATATTCGCTGCTGGAGTGAAGCATGAAATCTCGGCTCAGGGAGATGACCTCCACGGGCTTCTCGCCAACTTTCTGCCGGAGCCAGGCCACAGACAGGTGGCTGTGCTGAACGGTCTCCGAGGCCACCTCACAAGTGAGCTCCAGCGGGTCCTGCTCCACTCTGTGCAGAGTCTGGGGCATGGCAGTGGTCTGCAGGGAGTCTGGGATCACTGCAACACAGAAATGTCCTGAGAGTGCAGTCACAAAGCCACAGAATCTGAGACTTCCAGGGCTAAGCTCCCATTCCACGCAGGCGTCACTGCACTGCGTCCCTAACAGTCATCCTTGAACCATCGATTCAAGGCCACAGACAGCCCCAAATGCACATAAACAGAAAGTTTTCTGTTTGGATTTGGAAATGCATTATTTTGGTGCTTACACTTACCTGTCTGGTATTTTAGTAACACTTGGATAAAACATGGGGTGTATTTCATATTACATAATAAATAAACTCCCTGAAAATACTGTCTTTAAACAATTGTCTTATAGGTCAAATAACATTTGTTGTTGATTCTGGCACTGCTCTGAGATACTTTAACTTCACTTCTGACTGATCCTCTAATGGAAATGCCTCCTGGAACTTTTAGTTTTACATTTCTATACAATATTCTTTCTTTCCTTCCCACATCCCCATCCTGTAACTTACTTCAGCAGTGCAGCCCTAGGAAGATGATTTTTTTTAAAAAACCATTTTTGGTAGAAAAAATAATCATCATACCCTATTTTTAGTGGGTTTAATTTTCACGTAATTCATCGATCAAAGGGGTCCTCACTGGAAGGAAGCCACAGTCTGGAGAGATTCAGGCAAGAGAAGAGA
This sequence comes from Gorilla gorilla gorilla, assembly GCF_029281585.2. NCBI lineage: Eukaryota > Metazoa > Chordata > Mammalia > Primates > Hominidae > Gorilla > Gorilla gorilla. The sequence continues at coordinate 121,015,990 of NC_073224.2, forward strand.
TTTTCTCCATGATCCCTTGGTCAGAATCATACCCTGATCCTTGCTTGCACCTTTCTGGAGATTAAATAGCACCACCTTTCTGTCTGATGAGAGTACCCTAGTCACAACTAGTATGTGTTTTCTCCCTGTTCTCACCCAAGGATTGGGTCTTACGGGTCTCCTGCTGGGAACGGCCAAGTGCGGTGGCTCACACCTATAATCCCAACACTTTGGGAGGCTGAGGGAGGTGGATCACCTGAGGTCGGGAGTTTGAGACCAGCCTGACCAACATGGAGAAACCCCGTCTCTACTAAAAATACAAAATTAGCCAGGCATGGTAGTGCATGCCTGTAATCCCAGCTACTCAGGACGCTGAGGCAGAAGAATTGCTTGAACTCGGGAGGTGGAGGTTGCAGTGAGCCAAGATCGCACCATTGCACTCCAGCCTGGGCAACAAGAGCAAAGCTCCGTCACACATACACACACACACACACACACACACGAAAAAAAAAGGTCTCCTGCTGGGACACAGACTAGTTAGAGAAAGTAAAAATAAACAAATGATAGTATGTGTATTAATAAAAGAACTAGCAACACCCACTGCTTAGTTGTGATAATAAAAACTGGACATTAAGATAGGCAGAAAAACAGAACAGCCTTGATACGGTTAACCCTTTGACACTGGCAAACACTATGACCAGTGCTGCCCACACTGGAAGCTCCTGCATCCCTCTTCCTCATGTTTCCTTCAGCATTAAGGAGCAACAAGGGAGACAGCCAGTTCATAGTTCCTTACGCATGGAGCCAAAGGACCTTCAATGTACAAGGTCTGAGCAAGGACCCACAGCCACATGTGCTTCCTGCTTCAGCAGTGCCCTGTGGGTCTCAGAGCTGCCCAAAGGCCTATCCTTCTGAGAGGTTTCTCCTCTCTTCCAACTGATGTCATACGTCTCATCTTCCTTGTCATTCAGATCATCAACCACAAACGTCCTTGCCTTATATTTTCATACCCCTTTTCACCAGTTACAGGGTTAGTTAACTTATGAAATTCTTAACATCTGCATTAGACCTTTTTAAAGTTTCACCCTCAACCACCTATTATTTAGAAGTGAACACAGAAATTTAGTTTCCTTGTGCTATCTGTTGACCCCTAAAATATGTTGGGAGTTTTGGGATTTTTTTAAAAGTCAAATGCATGGCATAAAGCAAAATTACGCTACTAAAGAACTGAGTCAGGCCAGACGCTGGCAACATGAAGACAGCTTCTCCTTACCCACTAGGTTCATCTTTGCACTGTAACTCCCAAAGTATTGCTTATCGGTGCTGGGTGTGTGGCATTCATACTCCCCGGCATCCCGGGCCTGAAGATCTGTGATGTGCAATAGGGTTGAGTTCCCCTGGACTCTTTCTATGAAGATCTTCCCTCCGCGGACGCGCTGGGTGTAGATGGCATAGGGGAAGGAAGAGTCCATGGTGCTGATGATCTGCACCTCTCGCTCTGGCGACGAAGGCAGGTAAATGGACCACTGGAAATTCTGCTCAGACGGTCCCTGGTAGCCACTCACATTGCACCAGATAGTGATGTGGGAGCCCTCCGTGCGGTACAAGGGTCCTTCCTGAACGGTGACCTGCCGCTGTGCTGACACCACACCTACGAGGGAGAGAAACACACGCAACATGCTCATTTACTTCTCAGACCAAAATGCAAAGTAGGCAGCAATCTCCAAAGGGTTTGTTATTTGTGTGACATGATAATAATATAAACAGCTTACTGGCCCTTTCAAAGGCGCTTTGTGACTTATAAATATTAATTAAAACACTCTGTGGTAAAGCACTGTCCCTAATTTGCATATATGGGAATTTGATCATGCCAAGATGTGCTTTTGTTACTTATTCAACAGCTGACCCTTGGGAATTTCATTTAGCCCCTCTGTTTGTCATTTATATGGCAGTTTTATATCTATTTATTAATGCTGTGTATAAAGTTTTTAATAAAATGAGCAGGAAAAGTTGAATCCTTGGCACAAATTCAGATGAAAACAAATAAAAGCAACCATCTAGAAATCTGGCTGAAATTAAATGCTTCTTCCTTGGTCCGAGCGCTGGTGGAACGGAGTCCTGGGAGCACCTTTTTACTGGTGCTGCACCCTTCAATTTCCCATGTAGCTGCTCCCCAACACCACCCCAAGGAGCATTCCTTAGTTTCTCTTCCCTCCATAAATAGAGGCAGAGCTGAGCTCCTGCAGGCTGCTATCGTTTTAAGCTGAGCACACCCAAACACAAATGTGAAGGGCTGAAACAGATCCCTGATGCCCAGATTCCCACAAACTGACAAAGGGGGGAACTAACAGTGCCCAGCTAAACCTGTGACAAGGACAGTCAGGCTACCCTTGAGTTTCCCACTCAAGACTCCCCCGCTGACCTCCTGCCTTCTGGCTCAGATACTGTTCTCCAAGGTCACTTCTGCCTGCCTTCTCCATGTTCTTCTTAAAGTGGCATGGTGAGTTTAATTTCTCATTTCATGCCAACTCAACACTGATTGTGCCTGAGCCACTCAGAAGGCGGGAGGGGGCACACCCCTGCCTCTTCATTTCGGCAGTGGTCATGTACTGCAGGTTGTGAAAAGCGCAGGTGAGTTACAGGCGCAGCTTTGCCACCAGTTAGAGCTGGTTGTGTCATCTCAGACAACTTGCTTTTCTTCTCCAGACCTTGATCTTCTCATCTATCACATGATTTCTAAGAAGGCTTTGAAGAGGACTAGCGTGGGTTCCGATGCTGGCTTTGTCACTTATTAACTGTGATCTTGGATAAGCTGCTTAACCTCTCTAAGCCTCGGTTTTCTCATCGGTAAGATGGGGATAATAATGCCTGTCTCATAGGGTTATTGAGAAGATTTAATAACATCTGTAAAGACCCTACCACAGAGCCTAGCCCACAATCAGTCCTCAATAAAGAGCTGCTGGCTAAGACATATTTCTGCTGGAACATTCTGTGGCTCTGGATCCATAGAGGACAGGATTTGGCCAATGACTGCTTAAGGACATTTCAATGGCCCCTTGACAATGACACCATCACTGGGCTGCCCACCTCCTCCCACAGCTGCAGTCCATTCTTGTGATAGCTTCCCTTTTCCCCCACAAATGGGAACGGCGGCTGCCCCGGCTATGCCTATCTGAAGTGGATCCAGCTGGTGAACAGCCGGGACAGCTCAAATACTAGTGGAGTGCAGCTCTCTGCCCAGCCCAGCGGGGGACTGTGCCTCAGTGTAAGCTAATCTAATCTGCAAGATGACAGACCTCAAAAACAGCCCATAAAATGAAATGCCCATGGCTTGCAAAACTTTAATTCATGCAGAACCTTTCCTCACAAACAAAATCCTACACAGAACCCCATCTTGGCTTCAGCAGAATCAGAAAAAATACAAAATTGGCAGGGGAAGGAAATAAACAGAACAAGTGGTATCTGAATTTATTTGATATATTCTGGTTGATGGCATTAATTATGATATTTAAAGTCACCATGAGGACAACTCATTAGTAATATCAGTATGTTAAAATATGGTGCATAACATTTTTACTATATGTACAGTCAAGCACTGAATAACATTTCAGTCAATGAGGAAACACATGTGCAACAGTGATCCTGTAAGATTATAATGGAGCATATATAGAGATCTAATATATGGCACTTAATGTTGGCATGGCAGATCAAGTAGGGGAAATGACTGATATTCAGTAACAGTGCTGGGACATTTGATTTTCCATAATAAAATATATAAATGAAAATATATATCCCATCTAGGTTTGTTGAAGTACACCCTATGATGTCCACACAAGAATGAAATTGCCTAATGATGCATTTCTTAAAACATGTCCCCATCATTAAGTGACCCATGACTGTATACACACACAAATATGGTGACATTTGAATCAAATGATTGCAGTATTTCTGAAACACAGAACATTTTGCAAACAATTTAACTACATTCATAACATTAGGTATCCTTTGAATTGCAGTGTTCTATGACAGAGCAACTACAACCAACCCCCATACCTCTCCTGCAAAGAAGGCTGGAGGCAGGTCAGGGTATACCAGCATCTTTAAGGACTGCTTCTCAATCCTGGACCTACACTGGAATCACCTGGGGAGCTTTAAAAAAATAACAGTGCCTGGACCCCACCTGACATAACTGGTCTTAGGATTAATTAGGATTTTTTTTTTGAAGCTCCACAGATGATTCAAATCAGGTGTAGCAAAGCACTGTTACTTTAAAGTGTCTCTACCTACATGGTGCCAGCCAAGTGCTCAAATGAAATATCTTAAGGCTCTCACTAGCTTTAAGTTTCTCTCTTTGGTAGAGACCCAATCACTGGTTCAAGAAAGTTTCATTCTCCTCCAGTCTTCCCCAGTGAAAAAGAAAACAGCTGAGACCCATCAGATACTAGCTTCTGTGATGCAATAATGAGTTTAACCAGAATGCATCCTATTTACAGACCTTACAAAGGCACTCGGCCAGCGGATCATGCACGTCCTCCCCTCCCAATGGTAAACAGTGTTAAGTGGCCTGAATGAGCCAGGACAGCAGGGTCAAATCAACTTGTCTAGGCTGGAAGCAGGTTATAAACAATCCGGACAAATAACTACTGGATTGCACTTTAACCACACACATTTAGCTGCACCTGTTTATTAAATAACTCCTTAATTTCCCTCTGACCCACAAAGGGCTTCTGACCCCTGAAAATAATGCTTCTCAACATAAAAATAATTGTTTTCTTCTTGGCAGTTTAATTCCCCTTCCACACATCCCACCCCCCCACCCCCCATTCCCCTATAATAGTAATACCCTGCTGTGCAGACCTCTGCTGCCTCCAAAGAGACACAGGCTCCCAACCCTGACCAGGGCATCCTCTGACCCACAGCCCCTCTATCTCCCCTCCCAACCTACAATAGAAAGTTCCTCCCAGGCAAGGATCTTTTTTTTTTAAATAACTTTTTTAACTTTAGACATTCTGTACTCTTTGGATTACTCTGCAATAAGCAAATATGACTTCTGTAACATAAAAAGAAAGATCAAAATGTTATATATAACTGCAAGAACTAGAAAGAAAATACTAGGTGACAGGATGGCGAGTGATTTTTATTTTTTTCTTAATATTTTACTCCTTCCCCCAGTCCTCTGCAATGAGTATGTACCAGTTTTATAACTAGAAAAAAATTTTAGCCAAAAATAAAAATAATGCATGTTTGCTATATAAAATTCACTACTGTAGTATTTATATATATATATATACATATTTGGTCTTTATCCCCAGTTCTTGGCACTGAGCTCCTAAACCCCTTGGAACTTCCTAAGCAATGGGAGTACCTTTTGTTATTTATAAGAAGCCCCTTTTGGCCATCCCAGAGTTTATGCTAATGAGGTGACTGAAGGTGAGCACAGAGGCAGTTTCAAGGAAGGAGCTGGCCACGCTTAGAGTTGTGGAGTTTTCAGCCCCACCCTTAGACCTCCAAGGACAAGAAGGGGACTGCAGATTGATCCAATCAGCATTGGTCAGTGATTTGATCAGTCATACCCATGTAATGAAATCCCATATGAAAACCCTAAATAACGGAGTTAGGAGAGCTTCCGGGTGCTGGAAGCGGCGTGCACCAGGAGAGGGCGTGGGCAGTCAGCACTACTCCCCTCTCAGACCTTGCCCTATGCACTAAATACGACTGACCTACGTGACCAATAGGAAATGCACAAATGGTGGAATGTGACTTCCAGGGCTAGGTCATAAAAAGACAAGCACGATGTTATGAGGACATCAAAGCAGCCATATGGGGAGGACCACATGAGGCCTCCTGCCAACAGCTAGCACTAACTTGCTAGCATGTGACTGGAAGTAGATTCTCCAGCCACAGTCAACTCAGTCAAGCCTTCAGATAATGTCAACCCCAGATATCTTTTTGTTGTTGTTGAGACAGGGTCTCACTCTGTCACCCAGGCTGGAGTGCAGTGGTGCAATCATAGCTCACTGCAGCCTTGACCTCCGAGGCTCAAGTGATCCTCCCACATCAGCCTCCTGAGTATCTGGGACCACCAGCACACACCACCATGCCTGGCTAACTTTTTTATTTCTTATAGAGATGGGATGATATGGTTGGGGTCTCTGTACCCACCTAAATCTCACGTTCAATTATAATCCCCAATGTTAGAGGTGGGACCTGGTGGGAGGTGACTGGATCACGGGAATGGATCTTTCATGAATGATTTAGCATCACCCTTTTGGTGCTGTGCTCGTTAAAGTTCTCACAGTATCTAATTGTTTAAAAGTGTGTGGCACCTCCCCCCTCTCTCTCTTGCTCCTGCTTTGGCCATGTAAGGCGTGCCTGCTTCCTCTTCACCTTCCACCATGATTGAAAGTTTCCTGTGGTTGCCCCAGAAGCCGAGCAGATGCCAGCATTATGCTCCCTGAACAGCCTGTGGAACTGTGAGACAATTAAACCTCTTTTCTTTATAAATTCTCCAGTCTCATGTATTTATAGCAATGTGAGAACTGACTAATACATAGGGTCTCACTGTGTTGCCCACGCTGGTCTCAAACTCCTGGGCTCAAGTAATCCTCCTGGCTTTGCTTCCCAGAGTGTAGGGATTACAGGCATGAGCCACTGAACCTGCCCCTTTCCCCCCAACAACATCTTGACTGCAACCTCCTGGGAGACTCCGAGTCAGAAGTATCCAGTTAAGATGTTACTGACTTTCTGAACCACAGAAACTGTGAGATAATAAACATCTATTGTTCCTTTAAGCCTTAAGTTTGGGGCTTTTTTTTTTTACATCAATATATAACTAATGTAGACACCTGCAGTCCCTAAGATTGAATGCAAAATTGTGTTACATACACATGAGTGTGTTCTTCTGGGAAAAGAGTCCATAAACTTCAAAAGATTCTCAAAGGAATTCAAGACCCAAAAAGATTAAGAAACATTGCATCAGACAATAAATTGTCAATGAGCAAGGTCCTGTCCTTTTAGATCGGGTTTTGAAATCACCCATCCCACAAATACATGATACCACTTAACTAGTTTTTCAAGATATTTCTTGTTCAAAGATGCTCCCACTTTTTCTTTGTGCTCAAGTCCTAGATAAACCTGGCTAGGGGCAGGAGGTATGATTCAGGAGTTAGTGAGCAGGGAGGGGTCACTGTGCCTGGGAAAGCCAGCTTCTCATGCAATTTTTGGAATATGCCTTGGCTCAGAAACCTACCTCTCTAGGCACAGGATATGTTCAAGATGCGTGACTGAGCATGTGAAAGTGTCAGAGGGATCGACCTCACCATTTTACATCTACTTTTCCAGTTATGGCCTCTACAATCATCAAAGCTCATTCAGCACCATGCTCCTCCAAATTCTGCATGTGACTTAGCCACACTAGTATCTTTCTTCATCTATAAGATGAAAGTAATACAACGTACCATGTAGCAAACTCACAGGAGACCCTAGAGATCAAATAATACTGTGAAAGCCACCAAATGAATATTTTAAAATTTTATCTCATTCTGCCAAGGTGAGATATCAATCTAAAAACAGGATAAATCTTTGTAAGTACAAGAACATTAAAAAGAACATTAAGTTTGGGTTAAAAATGCAAAACTGCATATGCCGTAAAATTACGTTTAAAAAAAAAATCCTACACCTACAAAAACAACCAAACAAAACATTGATGATACTGGGCTGAATCGCTGAATGGTGAGAATTTGAGTGATTTTCTCCTCTCCTATTTTTCTCAATACCTTTTCTCTATTATCTTTTTTTAAATAAGCAAGTATATATTGTTCTAAACTGAAGATAAATGATCATAATGAGTAGCACTTTCCCAGGCACTGTCCTAGTTGCTCTGCATACATCATCTCATTTAATCCTCACAACAGTGAATGGGGTCGATTTCATTACAGCCACATTTACCAGACAAGGAAATGGTTTTCAAGGTTAAGTAACCTTCTCATGACACAGAATGTGACTAAGAGTTTTCTTATTCCATGGCTCACACTAAATGTGCTCTGTGAATATCAGCGAGAAGTAATAAAGCACTGACTGGATCTTCTTGCCCACCTGGTCCTAAAAGAAATGATGGGGAATCTATGCAGTCCCAAGTTAAAAATGGGAACTGAACTGAGATGCCACAGCATGCTGAATAGGTGGAGTCCAGGCCAACTAAGTGCTTCATGGAACTTAAAGGCTCCAGAGAGAAAGCAATCGGGAAGGCCACTTCCACAGGCACATCAGTGACAACTTCTGGGGATTCTTACCTGTCAGCCTTCAGCCAAGGAAGGACAGGAAGTGGCATGGGCTAAAAGATCCTTTGTTTGACCTCTTTCCAGATCAGGTGACAGGAAAACACAACACTTGAACCTTTCCAATAAGGACAGCCAGCACTTACTGAGCCCCAGCCAGGTAACTGACACTGTTCCAAGTACTCTGCTTGTATAACCAGCTTTAACCTTGCAACAGCCCTCTGAGGTAAATACTCCTAGTGACCTCACTTTACAGATGCAGAATCTGAGGCAAGGAGTTAGGGAGTAAATGAAGCTGGCTAAAGACACTTGCACTGGCCAGGCACGGTGGCTCATGCCTGTAATCCCAGCACTTTGGGAGGCCAAGGCAGATGGATCACTTGAGGTTAGGGGTTCGAGACCAGCCTGGCCAACATGGTAAATCCCCAGCTCTACTAAAAATACAAAAATTAGCTGGGTGTGATGGCACACGCCTGTAATCCCAGCTACTCAGGAGGCTGAGGCAGGAGAACTGCTTGAACCTGGGAGATGGAGGTTGCAGCAAGCCGAGATCGCACCACTGCACTCCAGCCCACTCGGTCAATGTCACTGCCATCAAGGGACAGTCTAACCAAGGTCCGGATGGCACAAGTGGAACCATAAAACCAGGACAGCTCAAGGTTCAGCTTCCCAAGCCCACAGGTGCAAGGACCTTATCTGGATCCATACTTTCATCAAAAATGTCCCTTGAGGCCAGGCACAGTGGCTCATGCCTATAATCCCAGCACTTTGGGAGGGCGAGGCAGGTGGATCACCTGAGGTCAGGAGTTCGAGACCAGCCTGGCCAATATGGTGAAACCCTGTCCCTACTGAAAATACAAAAATTTAGCCCAGCATGGTGATGTGCGCCTGTAATCCCAGCTACTCCAGAGGCTTAGGCAGGAGAATCGCTTGAACCCAGCAGGTGGAGGTTGCAGTGAGCCAAGATCATGTCATTGCACTGTGGGCTGGGCAACAGAGCAAGACTCTATCTAAAAAAAAAAAAAAAAAAAAAAAAAGGTCCCTTGAGGATCCCTTGAGCCTGGGAGGCCGAGGCTGCCGTGAACAATGATTGTGCCACTGCACTCCAGCCTGGGTGACAGAGCGAGATCTTGTCTCAAAAAAAAAAAAAAAAAAAAAAATGGCTCTTGAAACAGCCATCAATTCCCATGTGATAAATGCACTGTCACAATCCAGCAGCAAACCTAAAGTTTGGAGTGAATTCCTAAGTCTTCGCCTTCACTGACTTCCCACAGCATGGGCAGTAGCTGTGAGATCTTGGGCTGGTTACTTAACCTCTCTGCACCTCAGTTTCCTCATCTGTAAAGTGGTATAATCGTCACAGCGTTATGGAAGGATTAAATGAGTTGCTACATTTAAAACTTAATTCCTGGCACACAATAAGTGCTCAATAAATGTTTAGCCACTAGTTGCAGTAGTAGCAATAGTAGTGATATTAACTCTAGCTGTGGAACTAATTTCTCCCACACACCGTGGCAGGTTGTATTCTCCAGACACAGCAGTAACAATATCTCCTTCCCACGTGCTCTTTTGCAATGTGACCATGCCACACACTCCCATCAAGAGGTGGAGTTTAGAATAATTCCCTTCTCTGTGGATCTGGGCAGGAAGTCACTGTGTGACTTCCAGTCCTAGGTCGTGAAAAGTGATGTAGCTTCCATTTCACTCAGGGTGCCCTGAACCACCACATAAGAAAGCCAACAGTCCTGAGGCCATGCTGTGAGGGGGCCCAAGGCACATGGAGAGGCCCTGGGCAGGTGCTCCAGTCCAGAGCGGGCTCCAGCCAGGTGCACCTGCCACGATGGGAGTGAATGAGCCAATCAGCACCCAGCTCCACCTGCCACCATGTGAGTGAACAAGCCTCCACTGTGAGCTGCCCCCAGCCTTGGAACTTCCAGCCATGCCTGCTGTGCCTCTGAATTTTCGACCCACAGATTCTGTGAGCATAACAAAATTGTTGTTTTAAGCCACTGAGGTTTGGAAACATTTGTTACATAGAAAGGTAACAAGAACATATGCTATGGCTTCAATCAACATTTTTTTCAGTACCTATTATGATGGATACTAGGACAGAAACTGTGAGGGAGAGATTGATAAGACATAGTTGACAAGTTGTCCTAAGCTGACAATCCTAAAATAAATACACATAACTAATCATTTTAATGGTATACAATAGCAGTGAGGTGCAAAGTGCAAGGTTAAGCCCTTTCAGAAAGTGAAAGCATTCAAAAAGCCTTCAAAAAAGCAATGACATCTGAATTGGGTCCCAAAGCGCAAGGGAAATATATACCACATGAAAACACTGCAGTGCATTCCAGGATTAGCAAGAAGTTTGCGGAGGTCGTTTTGTCACATGACTGGAGGGCACATCAGTGCCAGGCAGAAAAGGGCACCGAAAGGCACATTAATAAAGTCAAACACCTCCTCTGGGACAGGGGAAGTTGAGAAAGAGCCTAACAGAGGTAAGGAAGAAGACGGATCAGATTTACGCTTTCGAATTATCACTCTGGTGGCAGGTGGAGGACAGAGCAGAGGGCAGGACTGGAAGCAGACAGACCAAATTCACAGTCAAATGCGACAAGATGAGGGCCTGGCCTGGTTTTAAATCCAAGGACAAAAATATCATTCATTCACTCTTTCATTCTTTCTCTTATCTGAATCCCCAGTGGTACCTAAAATAGAGCTGGTCTAAAGATGATGATTAATGAATGTTAAATTATTGATACTACTTCTAAGAAGATGTAACTGCCAGCTACAGAACCATCCAAAAGGACTGCAAACCCAGTTACTTCATTTCATCCCAACCTGACTGATCTCTGCACTGCTGTGTCACTAGACTGCCTGATTGTCCTAGGTTGAGACATTTAGCTACTGAGCCCCGGGGATGGGTGGCTGCTTCTAAGCTGCTGCCTAATTCCCTCATTACTAAATGTTGAAGCTGCTTCCTTAGAGGACTGCTAAACCATAACTCAAAAATATTTTAAACATGCTACTATTTACTTAGATTAGAATATTTACTTAAATGTTTTAAAAATTACAGTATTTTAAGTCTTTTATCTCTTCTGACTACTACCACTAACGCTGCTTCCCCTCATTTTTCCAGAGATTAGCACTACTGTGATTTAAGGATAGAGCTCTCCAGACTTAAAAAAAAAAAATGCTTTTATATCCAGATATATGTAACCACTGAAAAATATACATTATTTTTCAGCATTTTTTACATAAACATTATCATCCCTTTCATTGAGTTATGTTCCTCAGTTTTCCTCCTCAAAGTTTTTGAGATCAAATATAGTTCCCATTTTTCCTCTTTATATAGCTTCACAGTATTCCATCATAGGATTACACCACATTTTATTTATTCCAATATTAATGAATATTTAGGTTATTTATACTTTTTTTTTTCTATAACCAACAAGCCCATGCCTTCTACTGCTTATCCTTTCCCCAACTGAATTTGTACAATCCCCAGCTTCTCTTATCCATGACCATTGAAACCCCAGGGAAGACCTTATCACTTTCAGGATGTCCATGGCTGTTTCACCCTATGCCATGCTTGGAACCAGGAAAGCCCAAAAGACCCCACTTCCCGCCCTTCTATTCTGCTCCTCCTCTCCTATCGCTCATTTCTTTGCCTCCATCCTCCACTCCTCTCAGAAAAGATACAGATAGCACCTGAGTCCTGCCACCCTCTCACCGGCATTCCCCCTCACTCTCATGCGAAAGACAGCACAGAAGCAGCATCCAAAAAGAAAGGCAGCGAGGGAGCCCTGCAGCCTGCCCTAGGCCAGCCATGCCCACAGCCACAGGAATAGACACTTTTTTCAGCCCCACCTAGATTCAAGGCAGCATCTAATAGAAATGCTTATAAGTAAATATAAGTGCTAGTATTTGCCTTCTATGTTCTAGAGGGGAAAAAAATTAAAAGGCAAGATCAGATTACTTGCCTGTAAATGTTCTCCCTGTAATTACTCTGACCGCTCTTTCTTTCCATCCGGTTTTGGAGATAACGGAAATAGGCTGAGTGCTGGGCATTTTTTTTTTAAAGAGGGCAGCTTCGTGGCAACACTCCCTCTGAGAAGTCCAGAGGCTCAGTGAACCGCAGCTTAGAGTGAGTTCCAGTAAAAGGACCATCACTCGAACCAGTAAGTGCCTCATTCCTTCTCACAGCATACATTTCACAGCAATTACTGTTGCTATTATTTTACGCTTCATTTCTGGACCTAGGATACCCCAGTTTCTCCAGACTCTCAGTCTGGTCCCCAGATTTTCAGTCTGGGAGAAAGGTGTCTGCTGGATTTCAAACAGTCCCTCTACTGGCCGCCACCACCACCCTCTCCTAAAGAGGACTGGAGTAACTCTTCCACAGCTCCTGCCACACTCAGCACTGCCTGCACCTCCTCCTGGAGCTGGCAGGGCCCCAGCAGTGCGCCCCTCAATGCTCTCACAGCTTCAGGAAGAGGACTGCTAAGCCCAGGGCCCTGCTGACAACAGGCCGGGAGCGCATCTGCAGGCAGCATCAAGATGTCAGCTACCAGGCAGCAGAGGGATGCGGGGCGCCAACAGCAAAAGCACTTGGGGGGCTTTTTCAAGTGGCATCAGAACTAGACCTGGATACAAAGGGGTGGCCCTGGCTTCAGGAAGCCCATGATAAGTCAGTCTGCTGTGTCCTTCAACACAGTGTCCCCACCTTCTGTCTCCCAACACTAGGCCATGGAGACACAAAACTAGAAAATGGGGCTGCCTAGCTAGGAATGCCCAGGCTGTGAATTGGGGTCTCCAAAGGAACCTCAGAGCCGTGTCCTACTCAGAGCAGCTCCTTCAGCTCTTCACCCTGGAAAGCACTCCGGTACAAAACAAGAATATTCCTCTTCTCCTGACTCTGCCCAAGGCACTGCTGTGACCCTCTCAGCAGTGGAAGCACTAGCCAATGTGCCATCCTCTTGGGTGATAGCTGGATAATCGCAATAAGCAGAGCCCCAACAACTAGCTCCAGTGTGTGGGGAGAAGTGGAGAGGATGCAGAAAGGATACAAAAAGACACTGTGGGATTTCAGGGCAACCCATGAGTGAGGATCACAGCAGAGCTGTGCCTTGCAAGGACCAGAACTGGAAAACCTTTGTGACTTAGACCACCCTCCTCAGGACAGCTCCCGCCACTCTTCAGGGACAAAGTTCCTTTAGTCGGCCATAGTTTCTGTGCTCCAAATACTCAGCTTACACATGCCTGTTGCTGCTGCACTCACCACTGTGGTTCTCAGTGCAAATTCCCCAGAAAGCAGTCTGACTGGCTGGGAGACTTTTTTTTTTTTAACCAGGCCCCCAAAGTTGTAGATTTTGGGGTCATTTACAATATGCATTTCCCCAACACACTCAGATCTAGGTGGACTTGACCAGATGGGCATCTGTATTCCATTACCCAGCATATAACCACTTTGGGCAACAGGGACTGTGAAGGGCCCCCAAACCGTTCCCCACCAAGAGTGTGGGTGGCAGGCACCCTGAAATATGTCTAGCATACTCATAAAGCATGAACATCTACACATAACTAAAAATAAATAGTGAGAGCACTGACACTGCTTCTGGGGGTTTTCCCAAGCACCTGTCACGTATGATAACAACGGATGGCCGCTCCTTCCCCCTCAGCTTTGACTTTCATTGCTGGTGGCTCAGGCTCCTGTGCTTGGCTCTCATCGGTGGGTAGCCCTGGATTGGACATTTTCCCTATTCAATTCAAGGACCATGTTCTTGAGCATAACTATGACCAGGCAGTAGGCAGTGGGCCCTGCTCATTCTTTCTAGGGAGGCACAGATAAGCCAGCATCACAGATGCAAAAAAACAGAACTGTGGAAGTAGAGACTAATTCTTCAGCAGCCCAGAGAAGAGAACTGGGAAACAGGGCCCTCGCAGATACACAAGACCAAGCTGGAGAGTTCAGGGACTTCCAAAAGAAGGTACAAGAATGAGCACTATACCATAGGGGGGTGGGTCACAAAAGCAGGAAAAGGTCCCCAAACAAAGAATCCATCAGTCAGTTACAGCACTCTCCCCATGTGGTGAAATAGTATGCAACCATTTAAAAACTGCAGAGAACAATATTTATGAACACCTAAAAATGCTGAAAGCACACTACTAAGTAAAAGGGGAGAAAGGCTATAAAAGGATTTGAAAGTATTTTCGTAAAGATAAACACCCACACACACCCACACACCTCTATATATGTGTGGAAAAAGGACTGGGCTAGTATATTTAAAAAACGCTAAAGGGAGGTCGGGTAATAAGGGATTGTTTTTTCTTTGCACTTTGTGTTTTCTAGGTATTCCATAGTCTGAATGAATTAGCTTCATAATTAGGACCAACAGTCATAAGCAATTTCTCAGACCACCTGCCTCATAAAACCCAAAAAAAGAAGTCAGAGAGGGGTGAATATTTTGGTACAGATGAATTCAGGTTGTGTAAGTGGAGAGGAGGGAGGTGGCCAAGGAGCCTGAAGTGGGGGAGGGGGGCTGATGTGAAATAGGGAATGGGTGGAGAGAGAAAATGATTGCAAAATTGGCTGGAGCCAGCCTGGTCAGGTCAACTTTGCAGGTGTGTGAAGTGTCAAATGGTTAATCAGTTGCCCTCTATTTGAGCTACTTAATGCACAAGGGCCTGGTTGAACAGGTTTGACCTCATTTACTTTTTCTTAAAGCTGTTTAGCCGCTTTCCTAAAAACTCCTATTTTCTGAGTTATTAAACTTTCCATTCCATGTTGATCCCTTCCAAGCCCTCTAACGCATCTCTTCTCTTGCTTCTTCCAATTGGATGCCTTCATGAGGCATTAACAGATACTGTGAGCCCTGATGAAAATCATCCTTTCAGGGTACAAGGAAGGCACCTGAATGACAGATGGTTTGAGGAATCTTGAGAAAGCAGAAGTTTAGGCATTAACATGCAGGCTGTCGCTGACTTACACAGAGCCAAGGACGTGACATACAGCATGGGGCCATTTCTAAATCCCCACTGAGGGCAAGGGTCCTGGAGGGAATGGGATTTGGAACAAGATTTGGGCTTTGAACATTCGCTACAGGCTCTGACAAAGCAGTGATGGTTCAAAAGCCTCTGCCCCCTGGTGGCAAGCCCTGCCCAGATGCTGTTAAGGGGCTCTCCAGGCACGCCCTCCTAATTAGGGGCAAGATCAGAGAAGCCTCTTTGGAAGAAGACAAAAGGCACAATGAGATGTAGTCTCCTGAAGTAGAGGCTTTCTCTCTGGTTATCACCTGAAACAGGAAATAAGGACTGAGTACCTGCTCAATTCCAGGCACTAGCCAAATCTGCCGCAAACTAGCATTTCCAAAAGTGTCTTCTTACTTTAATCTCACAGCCACCCTGTGAGGGAAGTGTACATTCCCCATTTCACTGATGAGATGAGCAAACTGAGGCTCGGAAAAATTGTCAGTGGGATACAGAGTTGGCATCCAAACCCACAATCTCTGACTCTAAGCTTCTGTTTCATTCATTCAAAAAATATATATGGTGTCTCCTCTTTGCTGGACACTGTACTGGGCTGATGAGCTACAAGACCCAATCTTTACAGTCTAGGAGGCAGAGATAGATAAGTAAACAGAGGCGGCAAAGCGTGGCACTGTGAAAGATGCACTGAGGACACATAGCTAGGTGTTCCACGGGCGTCAGGAAAGCCTTCACACAAGAGAGGTGGCTTGTGCCCAGTTTTAATTAGGATGAGTAGGTATTTCTGCTAGATCGTGGTGGGGTGGGGAGGACATGACATAGGACCTCAGCAGAGAGCAGCTCGAATCTACGCAGAGCTGCATGAGGAGCTGGAGGTCCAGAGTACTGCAGCAGTTTGACATTGATGGGTGGTAGGGTCCATGAAAGTACAGGAAGACCAAGAGGAAGCAGCAGACAGGGGCCAGGCCAGGGCAGGGATAGGGTGCTCTACTAAAGAGCGTGGGCTTTGAACTATGAGCAGTGGAGAGCCACTGGGGGTGTAAATAAGGAAACAGATATTCCAAATCCTGCCTTGGGAAGACTGTTCTGGCAGAAGTGATGGGAAAGGGGCCCTGGCAGAAGATTCCTTCATGATCCTGCGGTGATCCAGGTGAGAGCTGCTGAGGACCCCAACCAAATCAGATCACTGGACCTCCACTGGGAGTGAAAGGGGGTGGTCTGGCCAGAGAGATAGTAAAGAGATGTAGTTAACAGGCAAGAGAATGTGGGGATATCCAGGTAGCTGTCCACAATTCCCAGGTCTTAGGCAACTACTGGGGAGAAGTTGATGAGGTCATCACTGGACAGAGAATCTATTCCCTGGGCCCAACCAACTCTCTAGACCATCCTGCCATGTGCCTCTGAGAAGTGATCTTCCCCAGCCAGCCCACAGGAGGACATAGGGAGCAAAGGTCAACAGTCACTCAGCTGATGGATGGCAAGCATTCAGATGGGAGGTGCCTCCAAAGGCCATGATAACCCATGGATCGATTTGAGAAAGATGCCAGAAAACAGTTAATTCAAGGCCACTTTAAAATACCTGGCATTCAATCCTCCTCAATGTCTCCATCAACTGCAGACCCTATAACTCCCAAATAAGCTCCACTCGCCACAAAGTTCAAGACACAGAAACGGTCACTGAGAGCACAGCCTATTCCTGAAAAGCAAAAGACTCCAAACTTCCACAACTCAACCAGTGAAGGGCTGGGGAAGACTGACAAGTTCACTAAGAAATGAGAGGAAGGACAAACAAGATGTTCAAATTAGAAAATGATTCCATTAATGAGGGCTCTGATGATATAGTTGTGGAGGTTATCAGTTTGCCAGAGCTGCAGATTTAAAATACTTACATGGTAATCGAAACCAGAAAATGCTGACCATCCCCCAAAACCTCCCACCCCACCTAGTGCTGATAACAGGAGTTATCAGTTGCTTTTTGTGCACAGCTAGATGAGATATGGATCTGTGGGGGGAAGAAGGGGTGGGCGTGCTAGCATCTCTCAGCTAGACTGTCATCGGATGGTGACATTCCCCAGGACTCAAGCAGCATGTGAGAAGCCACTTTCCACATAACTATGGAACAGCTAACCACACAACACAGCATACTGAATGAGGAGCCTCGCAGGCCGAGAAGAAAGCAAACCTGGAAGGCAACAAATGGACACGTGCATGCTGAAGGACTCATGTTTAATTCTTCCCAGTAATCCTTTTTCAGGCATATATTTTTGTCTCCTCAAACTTAAGAAAAGCATTAAAGGAAATCCATGCTCTGGAGGGGAGAAAGAGAGGCTGTACTCATTAACTCAGAGCTGACCTCGTCTGGCAGGATTAACTCGCCATACCTGTCCAGCCCACAGAGCCTGGCCTGGAGCATGAGGGAGAACCACAGCCAACTCCAGAAAAATAAAAGGCTGCAGCGAGAAACAAGTGGGGCCACAGAGAGAAAAGGGTTTTGAAAAAGTTCTAAATCCCCATGGCTAGGGACAGTGACATCAGTGTGTTTACCAAGCATTTGATTTACTTGCTCAGGCAAAATTCCAGAGGAGACACTGGGACCTGTGTGGAGAGTTTCTTCACTGCAGCTATCCTGCCAGGCTCATTGTAAAGTGACGAATTTTGTGGACACTTACAGAGAAAAAAATAGCTTCAAATGCTATAGACCAATGCTGCACGCTGCAGAGACACAGTCTTTGGGTTCTGTGAGCTGTACTTGGGCATTACGCAGAGTTCAGCTGCCATCTGTCCCTTTGAAGGCCAGCTAAGAAGTTGGTCCCAGCCTGGGCATGGTACCACTGTCCTACATTCCAGCCATTTGGGATATCCTGGGTTCAAGCATTCCCACCCACTGCCGGATCAAGCACTTCCCACCTCCTGCTCTGGGAAATCCGATCTCAGTAGGTCATCAACCATCCCAGAAAGTCCAGCAGAGTTGGTTTTGGTTTGGGGGTGTTTTTTGAGTTGGGTGGAAGAAGAGACCTTACATAATCTTTTAACTTTTTCTCTAAGGCTGATTCCCTATAAACAAAATTTTAAAATTTTTTTTAAAGAAGAAAAACACCTAGACAATCCTTAAAATCCCCTTTCAGCTCCAAGACCGTGTAATTCTGTGATACCAGTATTGAAAGCCCCTGCATTTCCCTAACTATATATTCCCCTATGCCAGGGAAAGGTGCATGTAAGTGAGAGAACAAAAAGTTTCACAATCATGGGGACCTCTTCTTTCGGCTTTGGAGCCCCCTTCCCTCTGTCTCTGTACGGAGCAGCTTTTTCCTTCTGTCTTCTCCCTTCCTTCTTGTCTACTAAACTCTCTGCACCTTAGAACCAAAAATAAAAAATAAAAATTCAAAATCATGATCTTAGGGGTGAAAGAACACTGAGAAACCATAGAAAGCAAAAATGAAAAGCCAACATAGAAAAAGTCTGACTTGAATTAGAAGCAGCACTTAAAATTACAGGTTCAGAAAAAGCTTGAACAGAATCCAGGGCTGAGGTCAGCCCTGAGTCTGCAGGCTCTGCCCTCTCACAAAGGTGAGTAGATGGGTCTGGAGAGGGCTGTTCATGCTATGGAAGGGCCTCTATGCCATCGAGGCTAAAACCAAAGCAGGAGCAAATCAGCCCTGCTAATGTGTACAGTCAGCATCAAAGAGGTAACAATGGTAGAGAATATTTTCTGAAAGACACATATGAAACCAGTAACGGCGATGGTCTCTGGAAGAATTAGGTCAGAAGCAGACTTAATTTGCACTGTGTACATCCTTCGGTATCCTTTTTAATTGAACACATGTGAATGCATTACCTATTCAAAAATAAATGAGTAAAAACACATGCCACGACAAAGCAAAATGAGGAGACAGTATAAAAAAGACAAGGATAATTTTAAATTTCTCCTAATAAAACGCTGTTTAAAAATCTAAGAGGAGAAAAGGGTAGGCTCCAGCTAGCAGCTAGCGGAGAGAACAACTAAAAAACAAGAGCCACATGTTCCCATGGTCCTGGCCAACCCCACTTCTTTCCCATCCTCACTTGTTCACATCTGCCTTGGAGCATCCACAGCAAGCCCGGCTTCATGCCCAGAACATCACCTGGCTTTCCTCCTCTCTCCCTGCCCACATCTCCTCAGTCACTCGCTGCCTCCTCTCTTGCTTCTCTCCCAGTTCTCAGTTTGCCGATCAAATCTCAGGTGGCACTCTCCATTCCCTGCTATGAGGGAGTTCATTTGTTCATGCAATTTCCCCACCTGAGACAAAATGTATTTCCCAAAGTTGGCTTGCAATGACATCTCCCGTACCTGCTCTGCTTACCCGTGGCTTTGACACTCCTTCCATCGAGAGGGCAGAACCTGTGTTTCCTCTCCCTGAATCTAGGTGGGCTACAGCTCTGGTAGAAGTGACACTCTGTGACCTTAAGGCTAGGTCACAAACAGGGAACGTAGCTTCTGCCAGCTCTCCTGGGACACACATTTGGAACCTGAGCTGCGGTGTAAGCCATCTGCCTGCTCTGAGCCCGCCACACTATAAGGAAGCCCAAGCTAGCCCACAGGAAAGACAAGGTGAAGAGAATGAGATGCCAGTCTCCACTGCTCCAGCTGTCTAGTGTCCCAGCCCCAACCACCATCTGACTGTAACCCCATGAAAGACTGAGCCAGAACCACGAGCCCAGCCCTTCCTGATGTTGACATACAGACTTCATGAAAGAGAATAAACTAATTTTTGCTTTAAGCCACTATGATTTGGGATGATTTGTTATGCAGCACTGGATAACTGCAACACCTGCTTCTAAACAGTAGAATCCCAAATGTCTAGGCCCCATCTGTAACTTACTTCATGTTCCTATTCTCACTGATTTTTTGCCACTGAGCTTGACCAAGCCCTTGAGTCACCAATTCCAGATATCTGTTTAAACAAATTCACTGTGACTGTCCACACTGTCTATTCCTCCAAAACAATCCCTGTTATAGTTGGCCTTCCCCAGTTCTCTTCCTGGCATAGAGTAGTCCGTGCCCTTCTCTCATTTCTTAATATGACCCTCACCCATGGAGTGTCCCTAGATTCTGCTCATTCATAATACTTCTTCACCCACCCTAACGTCTCCCTCCTGTAGCCACAGATTGTCCACTTTTCCAGGCCTCTGCACTGGAGGCTGCATCAGCCACCTCCCAGTACATCATCCTTTCCAATGCCCTACAATATGGGGCAGAAAGGACTCTTTTTTGCTGCACATCCAGGCTGTTTAAGAAAACGCTTAAGGCAGCTTAAGCACAAAGAATGTCATCTTCAAACATTGTAATGGCATCTTCTTTTTGGGACACTGAAGTATTCCCATGATTCCAAGAATCAAATGAACAACATCTGGTTATGGGTTCTCTGGTCTCTGCCAAGGCAAACTCATAAAGCATTTCAAAGCCCTTCATCTGGAAAGGCCTTTTCTCCACCCCACACCCAGCCAATGCCCACTCATACTTTAAGGCCCAGCTCATCCCTCATCTCTGCTAGGGAACCTTCCTCAGTGCCTTATGCAGGCAACCATTCCTGCCTTGTGTTGTGTGGGTGCCTTAAGTCAAATCCTTAACTCATCTTTGTGTGTCCCCTTGCATTTCAGACAGTAGGTGCCCAATAAATGTTTGTGGGATGAATCAACTGGTTATTCTCCTGAACACCCTTTCCCAGTACACCTCCACTCACCAGAACAACTGTCTTCCTCACAGGTGCCAGCCATCACCCCGACCACACCCTCTCAAAAGGCCTTTGCCAGTCATCAAACAAAGCCTCTTGTCTCCTGAGAGCCGCTCCACAATCACCTTCCCAAGAAGAATTCCCCATACCGAGTCTACCATTCCTTCCCTGATCAAAGTTGCTTTCACAGGCATCTGTTCAGCTATCCACTCTTCACGGCTTGGTTTTCATGCACTCTGAGTTGGCCCTATCTCCCCTTTTTGGCCTCAAGCACATCAAGCAATTTGGCCTCAAATTAATCAATTTGTTAAACTGTCCTGAGCTCAGGACAGTTTTCATGCAAACTGGTTCTTCCAGGTTCTTATGCCTGGAAGAACTGCTGCTCTCCAATAGCATGAAGTAGACAATGATGTTCTTAGCATCCAGTCTTAAAACTAGAAAAAGTATTGGCACTGCTGGATCCCCAGCTCCTAGAATGGTGTGTGGCACCTAAACAGAGCTCAAAAATATTAGTTGAGTGGAGGAAAGAACGAACAGTCATCTGGCCCAGACTTGGAGAAGCTGTGATCTGTCTAGCCCTTCTACACCAGGAGCGAGGCCTGAAAAGCTGCATGACTCACCCAAGGTCACGAGCAAGCCAGTGAAGAGGGGCTGGAACCCTGTCTTTTGCCTCGAAGCACAGGGCCCTCCTTCTGTCCCACCCAGCTTTCTCACCACCCACCCCACCCCTTCCACACTCCAAAGACAGCATCTCCGCGAGAAGTGTTGGGCAGTGTCCAGGAGTGTTTTTCTTCCTGGCTTTAAAACAAATTGTGACAAATGGCTCCACAGATCTACCGGGCCATGGAGCTGAGCAGATGGGACTGCAATTCTCACTATTAACTCAAATTCTACTTGACGCTCTTTCAAATCAGGGCATTTTATCTAGAAATTATAAAAAATTGTTGGGGGAGTACATTTGTAAGGAAGTTTGCCAGCAGATTCATTTACAAATCGACTTGCTCCTGGCCACCCTCACTGATCACAGACTTTTACTCATGCTCCCTTACTCTCTCCCATCAAAGAGTCCAGCGCATGCAGAGAGTGATGGAATCTTGAGGCCCACTGATCTAACCACCCACCTAAGCTTGACTCCCCTGTGCCTGTGGACATCCCGCGTGCAGATAGATGCACATTCCCACTAATGGCAGCCAGGGGAAAGCACTATTCGAAAGTTCTTCTTTACTTTGAACTGAAATTGGGCTCAGGGGTCCTGGATACAGGACAACCCCAATCTCTTATTTATTCAATGGACAACAGGTGAGCACATACTAGGCCTGGACACTGATGTAGGTAGGCACTAAAGCTTGAGAGAGATGCAGATGAACAATCTTTACCCTGAAGGAGCTCATGTTCTATGGGTTCATTTCCTTTCCCTGTGTCTTACAAACAGGTTCCAGTTTGTTTCTGTCCTTCAGAGTGTACTGCCTAGAACTGCATGCTATTCTCCACAAGTGGCCTGACCAGCCTGTGGACAAGGATGAAGCAAGCAGACCACCTTCTTTCAGTGCAGACAAGATGGCTGTTTAGAGGTCACATCACATGGCAGACACCTGCCAACTAAAACCCTCCATCCTTCCCACGGCCTCCCCCTCCTACACTTTGCAGCTGGATTCAAAACCTTGCATTAACCCTTGTTCCATCAACAGGGCCAGACCATCAGTCTATCTCATCCAGACTGTTTTTTATCTTACTTGCCAACCTACACACTTGCTATTCCTTCTTGCCTTAAAGTCATACAGATGACTTTAGATGATTCAGATGAGTGTGACCTCTACTTTCACCAAACACAATAGTCAATTCAGAAAGGTCAAGGACAGAACCCTCCAGCATGCTAATGAAGCCAAAGAAGTCTGAAAACAATACTTGGCCACAGTTTTCCTGCTTACGGACGTGGACTGCTCTTGTCCTGCCTATGAGTATATCGGATCGCTCTCCTTCTTGCTGGCATCCACAGTAACTATACTCAATAAACACACCAACTTTGATGCCAAATCCTATGCCATCCCACACATCTTAAAAATAAACCAAAAATGTGTTATTCCAGCTACCCTCACTCTTTTTGTGGTTTCCTGCAGTCTAACTAGCTACAAATCTCAAAGCCAAAGATTGTAGCTCCCTCTCTTTTGTTCTTTCATCAAGCCAGGGAGTCCTGCTCCTCTCTCTCTAGTCTCTCCTGTGTCACTGCCACTTGTCAACTGCCTAATCCAGCCATGCTGCTCTTCAATATTAAAGGTCTTCAGCATATTTTAAAGTTAGTCTCCTACTGCCACTCTTTTCCCTACTCTTGCCAGTCCACTCAGTAAACTACTGCCATACAGGTCTCCCACAGCAGTTTCTCACCAGATAAACAATGGGCAGAGATTCCACTTTGCCAGTCACATCAAGTCCAAACTCCGTGTCTTGGTATCCAAGGCTTCTAAAGTCTGGCCCCACTCCACCTACTCAGTCTGACACCCACCACTCCCTCCAAACATCCCCAGTACGTCTTACTGGATTTTGCCATTTCCCCCAAGTCGACCAGGAGTCATTCACACCTAAAGGCTATGCTTACATCGTTTTCCATCTCTTGTGTTGGTGAGCTAAAAACAAGACGGAAAAGAAAAAAGAAGAAGAAGAGAGAAAAAGAGAAAGGGAAGAAATGGGGAAAACAGCAATAGGACCAGCTAACTCCTACAGCAGAGTCTTGCCAGGCCCTCCCCTAATTGTTCTATATGTGTTACAATGTTTAACCCTCACAACTACAACAGGAGGTGGGTACCATTCCATCCCCACCTGCAGATGAGTGTGGCACCCCAAGGTTAAGTATCTGCCCAGGGTCACGTGCAAAGTCTGCATGCATGCTGAACCATTCCAGCTGCGCCACTGCCCAGGAAAAAAGTCACAGGTAGGAAGACAAGCATAGAATTAAGAACAAAGCAACTAACTGTACCAGGTGCTACGGAAGGGTGGTCAGCCTGGAAAATCAGGAGGGCATTCCTTGGGAGACTGCCGCAATCAGAGTCTGGGAGTATGCAGGAGCCTGGCAGGCAGCCCAGGGACAGTTGAGGCACAGGCACTCATTCCCTTCCATGTGAGAAGTCAGGGTACGTGCAAAGCCAAGGCCAGAGGACAAAGGTGAGCTCACCAATAGGGCCAATACTGGGTCTGGCTGGAAGGGGAGGGTGGACAGAGATGGGTACTAAGAAGTGAAGATGGACAGGCAGGACCAGGTCTTAAAGGGTTTGTGTCTTGCTAAAGATGGACCCTTAATTCCGTGACACATCTATTCAACCACTCCTCATTTTCTACCTAAATTCTACTGTGCCTTTGCAAAGCCCAGCTCAAGTCCTTTTTCCTCTCAGGCCTGTCCTCCCTACTCCTGAGCAAACCACAGGTGTGGAGACAGGTCCCAACCACCTGCAGATGACAGAAGGAAGCTGCATCTGGGACAGAGGCAAGAAGGGATCCTCCTCCTCTGCCTTCTCGTTTCATGCTGTTCTTACCTTCTCTCAAAAAGAAAGAAAATACAGTGTCATTGCTTCTTCCCTAAGCTTGTTAAGTCAAAGCAAGTCAAAGCATTAGAGCTTCATTACTTGGCTTTTTCTAGCTATAAGTGTCTGGAAAATATCAGGAGTCACTGGCTTCTAGGAATCCATTAAGTTAAAGGAGCTCCATGATCTACTATCATAAGATGACAAAGAAAATATGCACTTTCTTTGGGAGGCCAAGTTGGGTGAATCACTTGAGGTCAGGAGTTCAAGACCAATCTGGCCAACATGGTGAAACCCCGTCTCTACTGAAAACACAAAAATTAGCTGGGCTTGATGGCAGGCACCTGTAATCCCAGCTACTCAGGAGGCTGAGGCAGGAGAATCACTTGAACCCTTACGCAGGAGACAGAGGTTGCAATGAGCCAAGATGGCACCACGGCACTCCAGCCTGAGCAACAGCGTGACTCTATCTCAAAAAAAAAAAAAAAAAAAAAAAAAAAAAGAAAGAAAGGAAGGAAGAAAGAAGAAAATATGCATTTTCTCAGGATTAAATAACAAAAAATGCCAAGTTTCTTAGCTCCAGTCAAGAAAATGACATCACGTGACAACAGCAGCCATTGCAAGTTTATCAGAAGATGGACAATTACAGATTTTTCATTTCTGAATAAGGAACCATTTACACAGACACATGTATAACAAATGCCTGTGCACATCCAGGACTTGTCAAATCTTAACATTTTGCCTCACCTGGTTTAGTTTTTTTATTTTCCTTTCAAGAAAGAAAGCATTACAGGCTGTGCTTCAATCCCTATTTCACTCCCTTTCAAGCCCCACTATTCCACCCATCCCAGAAATGACAACATCCCAAATTTGGTATTTATCACTCTTGCACATTTTTATGCTTTTACTACCTATGTATGTAGCCATAAACAATATACAGAGTTTCTGGAAGCTTTAAAACTGTTTAAATGGCATCACATTGTATGCACCCTTTTGCATCTTTTTTTATTGACAAAACATTTTTGAGGGTAATCCTTGTTGACATATGTCACTCCAGGGCATTCATTTCAACTGCTTTATACCATGGTCCACTGTCTGAATAATCATTATCTATAGTACAATGTATTCATTTTCCTACTGATAAATTTTTAAGTGGTTTCCAACTTTTCATTGCAATAAATATTCTTTTTTTTTTTTGAGACGGAGTCTTGCTTTGTCACCCAGGCTGGAGTGCAGTGGCGCGATCTCGGCTCACTGCAAGCTCCACCTCCCGGGTTCATGCCATTCTCCTGCCTCAGCCTCCCGAGTAGCTGGGACTACAGGCGCCCACTACCACGCCCGGCTAATTTTTTGTATTTTTAGTAGAGACGGGGTTTCAACGTGTTAGCCAGGATGGTCTCGATCTCCTGACCTCGTGATCCGCCCGCCTCGGCCTCCCAAAGTGCTGGGATTACAGGCGTGAGCCACCGCGCCCGGCCAATAAATATTCTTGTAAATCTTCATCCAAGGGTATCTTCAACCACACTAGGCATTGCCCAAATTGCCCTGCAACATCAGTGCACCAATTTACATTGCCAAGATCAGTGTTTAAGTGTTTCTATTCTTTGATGTCTTTGTCAACCTTGGTACTATTTGATTATTACACTTTTCACCAATCAGATATAAGGATGAAATGGTGCCTTCTTGGTATTCTGAAAATTAATTTTAAATGGGAAAATAAATTACTAATAAGTGCAGCTTAATCAACAGGAGTTTTCATTAACACGTGGGAATACACCAGGTGTTCCTTGGATTTTCTTGAAAATTCTACAGGGAGGGTAGGGGAGTGATGGTACAGATAAGATTGGACATGAGCTGGTAATTGTTGGAACTAGGTGGTGAGTGTATGGGGGTTAATTATCCTGCTCTCTCCACTTTGGTACATATTTGAAACTTTTCACAATAGAAAATTAAAAGAAGAATGGGGTATGGTGGCTCACGCCTGTAATTCCAGCACTTTGGAAGGCCACGGCAGCGGATCACTTGAGGTCAGGAATTAAAGACCGACCAGCTGGTCAACATGGGGAAACCCCACCTCTACTAAAAATACAAAAATTAGCCGGGTATGGTGGTGTGTACCTGTAATCCCAGCTACTGAGGAGGCTGAGGCACGAGAACCGCTTGGACCCAGGAGGCAGAGGTTGCAGTGAGCCAAGATCGTGCCATTGCACTCTAGCCTGGGCAACAGGGCAAGACTCTGTCTCAAAAAAAAAAAAAAAAAGAAGAAGAAGAAAGAAAAGAAAGAAGAAAGAAAGAAAGAAAGAAAAAGAAAGAAAGAAAGAAAATTAAAAGAAGGAAATGCCATAAAGCATCTGGAGCAAAGAACATCCAAAGAAGAGCACTGATCACTGCAGCAGACAGCCGTTCAGAACAGGCAGAGAGTAGAGCTGGCAGGAAGAGAGGACAAAAGGAAGACCAGGAAGGGAAGCCAGGAAAAGAGATTTTGCACTGTGTTATTATTTCAATCAGAAGACTTAGGAACATTATTTAATTATCAAATTCGTGTGTCTGATGATCCTTTACAACACTGCAGCACCTAATAAAGTGTTATCAGATTTCTTTTTTTTTTTTTTGAGACTGGATCTGATTCTGTAGCCCAGGCTGGAGTGCAGGAGTATAATAATAGCTCACTGAAGCTTCAAACTCCTGAGTTTTTTTGTTTGTTTGTTTGTTTGTTTGTTTGGAGAGACAGTGTCTCGAACTCCTGGGCTCCAGTGATCCTCCCACCTCAGCCTCTCAAAGTGCTAGGATTACAAGCATGAGCCACTGTGCCCCAGCCCAACATCAGATTTCAAATGTACTACTGATATTATTATCACCATTAAAAATCACTGAAGTTTTTGTCACCCAAAGTTTTACTTTGAAATATAGAACATCTCATTTTTTTCCCACACACCTCACATCTGATTTTTGATTTTTAACATGTGTATGAATTACCTCTTATTAGAAAAAAAAACACAAAACTTTTTGGTAAAAGAATTATCCTTAAGTGGGTATTTTTTCCCTAAGTCTGAAATGACTTAGTAAGGATAAGAAGTCAAACCATATGCTTTGTAGTGAAACTGGAACTATGATGAATAACACTAGAATTCTGGATGCCTTCCAGCAGCTGGAACAGGGCAGACCTGAGGCGGGAGTCCCCATGCTTAGGGGAAGGGGCTCAGGCACTGGGAGTCGGTCAGGGCTCCCAGAATGTAAAAGATACACATGAAAGAAACAAACAGTGGGACTCGGGCCAGAGCAAAATTTGGCCTGGAATGGAGCTAAAAACTGTCATACTGGTGGGAAGAAGCAGATTGGTTCAACAGGGTAACCAAATGTGAAAAAGAAAAGCCTCACAAGAATTAAAATTGATGGTTGGAACTGGGTGCTCCGAGGCTGTGGGCCGGTGTCCTGCCCGGAAGAGCTTGGCTGCCAGCAGGTGCAGCGCTGCCCTGGGATACCAGCTCCTGGGATGCGCTGTAGTATAATCAATCACCACTGCTGCTCGCTGGGCCTTGGAAGCACACAGTAGTAGCAGATGTCAGCAGGGGGCCACCAGGGCCACCTGCCAGTGAGCCCACTGCTTAGCTGAGTCATGGTCAGGTTTCTCTGTAGATTGTTGCCTGAAAATATTTCACCACCTGGAACCTCCCTGTCCCACCCATCTTCACTTGCAATACTCACTCCCCTCACCTCTGCCCCTAAAGCAATTATTCATTAACCACAGGGATCCACCATCCAGGAACAAAAGAGGCTGCAAAGCTCTATCTGTGCCTGCACTTCTTGGTCCAAAAGGCGCAGGGGGATGGGGGAGAGGCACCAGGGTCATGGTGCAGGCTCAGCTGTTGAGCCTCATTCCCCAAACACAATGTGACAGGTATCAATAGTTCTGGAGTTGATCATTTCACAGAAAGGAAACTGCTGTCAACCTGTCCGAGGCCACACAGCTAGTCCTGGATAAAGTGACTTAAAGAACCCAGGTCTCTGATTCCCAAATCAGTGCTCTTACCCCTCCCATGCCACCTCTCTCTTCTAAAGATCCACCCAACGGAACTGCCCCAGGGCTGGTATCCCAGCTACTTCTCCATTCATGCCGCAGGTGAATGATTCAGGGCGGACACTCCTCAAGTGACCTTCAGAGGCCCTGACTCACTCCTCCGACAATCCTTTGTGTCTGGACTCCCAGCTGCTCCTCAGCAGCTCTGTCCTCCTTTGTACATTTATTACTGTCAGCCTGAGGCTAGCAGGAGGTCTCAATGCCTGGTGATCTGAGGCCAGCCTGTGGCCAGCCTGTCCCAGGCCCTCCCAGTCCCATGAGGTCCTCCTGGGGATGCAAGCACAGCGACTGACAAGAATGAGGAGCAGAAGGGCAGGTGGCTTCCTGGGTGTGAGCTTGGCCTTCTGCCACACCCATGCTCAGGTGTCTACGGGCACGTCTTGTGTTGTCACAGGTGTAGAAAGGGCTTTGACATGCGACAGATCCTCCAATGCCTGTGAAACAGGGATCATTGTTTCTATTCTACAGTGAGGACGCTGAAGTCCAGAAAGGTCAGGTGACTGATGAAAGGTCATAAAATTAGCAGGAATCAGGGAAAGGGCAGGAAAGCAGAGCTTCCAGTTGCAAGGTCAGGACTCTTCAGCCCAGCAGGCGAGTTTGCCAGCCAGTCTGTACCCTGGTCTCTGCCCTCCCCAAACACGTGCACCAATTTGGAGGGGCTGCTCCCAGCAAGCATGCTGCAAGATAAACTTCAGTGCTCAGCCCTCTCACTGTGACAACAATCCCTTAGAAAGGGGTCCCACGCTGTCCATCTGGGCCCCTACACCAAAGAACACCTAATTATCAGTGGTCCCCACTCAGGAAACGTGCCCACAAATAAAGACAAAAGTAAACCCAACTACACATTCCTCAAAATCCTCCTCTCCATTTCACAGAAACACCACAGCAGAGCAGAACTGCAACCTGATAGCATCCCTGTCTGGTTTTGGCTCTTTCAAAACATCAGGGACCTCACAGGAAAGCAATGCAGAAAACTGCAGTCATTTGGCCGCTTGTTAAGGAGAGCCCTGAGCAGCAAGCTCCAGACGGGAGATGCGCCATATAACAGCAGCAGTTCCACACAGCCCTGCACAGCAGCAATTCAGCCTCTGGCAGCCGTGATGATGCTGAGGCAGTGTCCCCACTGCCCCAGTGGCTTCTGCTTGCAGGTTCATTTGGGACAGGACACCTCTAACTCCATCTCTGGCCAGGAGCCAGCATAGTAGGTGCCGTGAAAGCCAGGAAGTGAACTGCACAGAATGGACTGTTCCAGTGTCCATGGGCTGCAAGTGGGTCCCACGTCACCCACAGGTGAATCTTAATTATGAACCAAGGTGACGGCAGAGAGGATGGGCAGCAAAGGAGGGTGTGTGTGGCGATCAGCCATCAGAGAAGGCGGCCCTGTGTGATGAAAGGACCTCCTCAGGAAACCTCCCCACCAGCAACTGGCTCCAAATGGTCAGACTTTCCAAGAAATTCCTGTGAAACGGACAGGCTCAGGGCATGTGAATGTGATAGTCAGCAATTCGCACCTCAGCAGCCAGTGACACTACGGTATAGGGAAAAGAACCTATATTAGGCATCAAAAGTACCCGGTCCCCTTCATACATGGCTGGTGGGGAGGTAGGATGGTGCAGCCACTTTGGAAAACAGTCTGGTGGTTTCTTTCAAAGTTACCAAATGACCCAGCAATCCCACTCCTAAGTATTTACCCAAGAGAAATAAAACCTGTGTCCACACAAAGACTTGTACACATCCTAATAGCTGTATTCATAGTAGCCCCAAACTGGAAACAACCCAAATGCCCATCAGTTTGTGAAGAGATGGACAAAATGTGGTATATCCATAAAACGGAACACTACTCAGCAATAAAAAGGCGTGAACTAGATACACACAAGAACATGGAGGGATCTCAAAAGCACTGTGCTGAGCGAGAGAAGCCAGATTCAAAGGGCTACACACTGTAGGATGCCATGTGCATCACATTCTGTACAGTGCAAAACTGTAGTGGCAGGATTCAGGTCCCCTGAGGCTGGGGTCCTGGAGGCAGGAGAGGGGCTGGTAGCAAGAAGGCACAAGGGAACTTTTTGGAGACAGAGGAATGGTCCATATTTGATAGGTGGTGGTTATGTGGCTGCTCGTGTTTGTCAACAAAGAATTACATATTTTAAACTGGTGAGTTCCGTTGTATGTAAGCAAATTATACCACAATGAAGCAAATCTTTAGAACACTAGGTTCCTTTTCCTTATCTAGAGCTCAAAGTAGTGGCCCATGCTGGCTATGACTTGGAGAAATCACATAAGCTTACTGGGTCTCAACTGCTTCATTTGTACAGGTGGCTGCATAACACTCCCCTGGCAGGGGAACTGTAGGGATGAAGTCAGAAAATGTGAGTGAACACACAGAGCAAGCAACACATAGGCCTTCCCCAAATATCCACTTCTGTTTTCTTTCCTCAGTGTGAGTAAGTGGCTCTAATGATCCACAAACCTTCCAACCAGCCAAGTCAAGGACCAGGAGGAGGACTCAGGAAAGTACTGAAATGCTGGGGAGAACCAGGACAGCGGCTGAGCACAGCCAGACAGGGAGGGCAGCCTGGTGGGGCCCTGGAAGCCATGGACGCGACTGCGCTGGGAGTGGGGATGGGAGGTAGCAGGAGTTGGTGGGTGGGGCACAAAGTGGGAGCCAGGGCCGAATTGCTGCTGATTTGACCATTTTGCAAAAGGCCAGCCTGGCTGTGGCCTCAGGCCTCTCACTTCCTCTACCCTAATGAGGGGTCATAGAAGTGCCTTCCCACAACTGCAGCATCTCCCTCCACATTTGGGCTCAAATACAGAGTGGGGCCGGAGACAGAAAAAGTCTCCGTGACACACTGTGATTTGTTTCTGCACTGTGTGAACCCTTGGCTCTGTGACACGGAACACAAGTTTCAGCAGTTCCTGTCACTTCCCACAGGCGAAACAGACAGAGCATTCTTTTGTCCAGCTTCTGGTGAAATGCCATTATCGTTATTTTTAGGAGGAAGATGGAGAATTGGGGTGGGCCCAGCAAAAAAAGGATGGATTCAGAAGACTTCCAGGAACCTTAAAAGCCTTGGAAACTAATTGTGCCAGTTCTTTTTGATGTCTAATTTTACTCCAAAAGTTCCTCTCAGCACAATATATTAATACTTATCAGCCAAGAGAAGGTTAGGTTTTGGCTCACAAATAGTCAAGGAGAGAATCTCCTTAATTCATTGAGAAGGCAGAAGATGGCGTTAAAGAGTATTCATAGGTAACTAAGATTGCCAGAGGGAGAATTGAGTGAGTTGTCAGCGGTGAAATACAGAGGAGGTAGAGAGAGCTACACTGAGACAACAAAGGCAGCTTAAGGGAACAAAGCCAGCTAAGGGAACAAAGCCGGGGTCCCTCAGGTCTGTGGCCACCGGCTCCAGCCAGGACAGCCTGGTAGCTGAAGAGCACGTCCTTGCCTGTTACATGCCTGTGTGTCAAGTGATGCTAACTTGCTAATGCAGATGTCTCCCCAAACCCTGCCCCTGGCTCACCACCCAGTGAGCAATCACTCACTTTCCCCAGGACACCTTCAGGGAGGTACTCTCCCAGCACCTCACACTTAAATGGCTAATGCAGGTTCTTCTCTCAGACGCAGCACGGTTCCTGAGATGACGTCAGCGCTGCTCGCTGAAAGCACCAGGCAAGGAGGCAAAACAAAGGAAATCCTAAAGAGCAGGCGAGAGAACAGTGGAACTGGCAGAGAGAGGCACTGGTGCGGATGGAGAGAGCAGCAATAAAAATTGGGGGACACTTAGAGGCAAAGGTATGGCAGGTGACAAAAAAGATGAGGCTGAAGGTCAGGAGAGACCCAGGCAGCGATGCCCAAATGACCGGCTGAGGAATCACCTCACTGCTGCTGATGCCCTTGACAGCGATGTCTGAGGCTGGCATGAGTGCTCCATGCTCAGAGATACCTAGAACCCAGCTACAATGGCCTTATCAGACTGAAACAAGAACACCAAGATATTCCAAGGAAGGTGACAATGGGGTCCAAAGGTCGTGCCTTTATGGCTCGCAACTATGTGCTGAGTGTGGCCCAAATTCCAGCTCCAAATGGTCACACCATGTCTACAGCCAATCAGCTGACCGGGGTGGCAACCCCTGGCTCTGCTCAACAATAATGACAACCACCATTTATTGAGCCCTTACTATGTGCCAGACCGATGCTAAGTGCTTTCCTCAGATGTTTCCATTTAACTCTTAAAATCACCCTAATGAGTATTTCCTATTATTTTACAGATGAGGAAATGAGAGTTTAGAAAAGTAACTTGCAAAATCATACTGCTGGCTCCATAACAAATGTTGATTGAATGTTGTCTGGGTGGACAGAGGCAAGGATGACCGGAACAAGACAAACAAACGAAAGGCCGACTGACAGACCACACGGGTAGCACTTTTTCTGGGATTAAGCTTAGACCTTTTAGGCCTATCAGCCAGAAGCAGTGTGTAAAATAAGAGCAGCTGACTGGGCACGGTGGCTCACGCCTGTAATCCAAGCACTTTGGGAGGCCAAGGCGGGCGGATCACCTGAGGTCAGGAGTTCAAGACCAGCCTGGCCAACATGAAGAAACCCCGTCTCTACTACAAATACAAAAATTAGCCGGCTGTGATGGCACACGCCTGTAATCCTAGTTACTTGGGAGGCTGAGGCAGGAGAATCGCTTGAACCTGGGAGGCAGAGGTTGCAATAAGCTGAGATTGGGCCACTGCACTCCAGCCTGGGCGACAGAGCAAGACTCCCTCTCAAAAAAAGAAAAAAAAGAGTGGCTACCCAAGAACGCAACAGCAGCAGCAAACACTGATCTGATGACACCCCAGTTTTGCAGAAGAGGAAGGAAAAATAAGAATGTCAACTCTCCATTCAACAGAGAAACAGTGCCACCACTGTCTTTAAATTTTCAAACTTATCAAGAAAAGCTCCAGAGAGGACAATGCCAGCAATGCCTGCTGTCTCCCAAGTCTGAAGGGTTTTCCTCTGGGTATTAGGAGTTGAGGTGTTCGGTTAGAGAAGAAACAGGATGCACGGGAGATCACACACAGAGTAAGAGGTTCCTCTCAAATGCCTTTCCCAAGTGTCTAACTCTGCTTTGTTTAAAGCACGATCAGACCCGCCATCTGCACTTTTACCTGCTGCCTGACGAAAACCAGATGCCAAAGGCCTCCCAGCACTCACAAGGCCCTTTGCCCTTAGGAAAACACCATGATTCAGCCAGGCAAGATTGATGCAACACTGTAACAAAGCGTGTGCAAAGTGCCTAGCTCCGGACTGCTTGCAGAAAAGGCACATTTTGACTCTTCTGAGAGTGGGAAAGATTTGAAAGATGGGATTTGCACCTTATTCCTATTCAGGTCTGGAGATCTGGAACTTCTTCCTGAAGCTCCATGTTTAGCCAGATAATTGAGACACTCCACCTGGTCACCACTGGACCCCAGCCATCCAAACATTCTCCTCTGCAAGGCACTTGGCATTCTGGTGCCTGTGGAGAGAGCAGCCTTCTCACCAGCACAGCTCATGAACAAGGATCCCCTTCCCTGGACAGCCAAGATGTAAACCTGCCCCCAGAAATACTGAGAGTCCTAGAGGTAGAATGAGTCAGCCAGCAAGCTCCAGCCCATTGACAGCAGACCCCTGAGCAAATCAAGTCAGGAGAAGGTGGACAACTGTACCATGAAGACCACATACCACCCAGACCCAACACAAATAGCTGTCAGCACTGCCACCCATTACAGCTTCAGATCTCGCTTCTACCAGGATTTCCCAGCTGAGCAAGAACCGTCAAAGTCTGGTCCTGGAAGGACAGCCCTCCCCGTCTTGGCAGCCACACTTTCTGGCCCTAGCCCAAGGCTGCTGTGGCATGGAAGGAATTAATGGAGGAATACATGGCTCTCCCCTGGTTCCTTCCTCTCCCACTTCACTGACTAACACTAGTCACATGGCCCCAACTGAACTGTGAGGGAGGCTGGAAAATCTGGAGTATGTGCATGTCTAGTGAGTTGCCTCTACCACATCCTCTTAACCCTTGGCCTCTCATTCCCAAAGTCTAGCCCTATTTTCAAATGAATTCAACGCCTCATTACTTAGATCTTTCCTCATTACCTCAAAGCCATAGTGGCAAAAGGCAAACAGCATCTTCCTAAAATCTTCCTCTTCCATCTTCCTCTCCTAGATATCCATCTTACCCTTCTTCGCCAGTTAATTTATTACAATCTTCCTTTGACAGCTTCACTCCCTCCCCGCACTGCTATCAACTCAAATGTGAGTTATTCCAGTAGCTTGAACTTGTCACTGGCCTTTTACTTTCTTCCCCTTCCAAAGAACCTGGTACCTAGCTACTTAATCCTTATCCTTCTTCCCAAGGCCCACTTTCATTCCTTTCTCCCCTGTTCATGAGCCTGCAATACTTTTCCCGCTGCACAAGTCACGTGTCACCATATAAACTCACAATTTGAGGTGCTCTAGAATCTGTCCGTGGAATTAGTCAGGACATAATCTCCCTGTTTTTTGGCAGTGCCACATCCACACCTGTCTTCACAGGTTTGCTCATGCCACCATTCCTTTTCCCAGAACGCCCTTCTGCTCCTCCCACACAAATCCTAATCCTACCTCAGGATCCATTTCAAATACAATCTCCTCACTCAACTCTTTCCTACCAACTTGCTTTCCCCTCTCCTTTCTGCCTTACCACAAAGCTAAGCTCTGTCTCTGAATAATGTGCTTTTTGATGATAATCTGAATGGTACAAGAAGAAATCCTATTTCATGCTCCTTTGAGGGAGTGTCTAACATAGGTTGCCTTCAACTATAAGTAGTAGAAAATTCCAACTCAACTGGCTTCAACAGTGAGGACAAAAGGTATGGAGATTGGACCGTTCAGTCTTCAGGGGCTTGGCCCTCAGGGTTTTTCCCATCTCTTCCCGTCTGCTGGCCTCAACAAACCTGCTTTCCTCATTGCAACAAGATGGCTGCTTCATGTCCGAGAATCTAGTGAAAGAAGCTGTCCCTTCTGCATTTTCTTTTACAATGAAAAACATCTTTCCCAGAATCTCCCAGCAGACTTCTCATACCTCAGTGGCCAAAACCATGTCACACGCCCATGTCTAAACTACGGGCCTCCAGGATGGGCTCAGCTCAATCAGCACGTGCCCTAGAGCTGGAGGCAGGGTCACCTTTCCTTGAGTGGCATGTGGGAGAGGTGTGGCATCCAACCCAACTGGGTCCTGCCAGCAGGCAGAGAAAAGAAGAGCCACTGTAGGTAACCAATCACGTCTACCACAGGCAGGGACCAATACCACATATCTGTGTTTCCCCTCACTTACCACCCCCATCCTGTGCTGGCAGATAAGGATGCTCAACAAATAGCTGTGGAACTACAAATTATCCTGTGGGTGTGAGAAAAGAGTGTGCATTATAATAGGGTGGTACAATTGGACATGTGTGCACAGAAAATGGAAAAAGAGCCATGAAATCCAAACAGATGCAAAAACGTTCTTAACACAGAAGGTTTGGGAAGCTCTGATCTAAGCCCTAGCCTGGGCCCTACTCCCAGTTCCACAGATAGGGAGCAGGCCCCAGGCCAGAGTGCTGGGCTTCTCCCAGTGGGATCCAGCTGGGGCCTTCTCCTCAGTTCAACCCTTGCCTCTGAGGACCAGTGGTCTACAGTCCAGCCCACAACCCTTCAGACAGAAGTTCCAGGCACAAAAAGGAAGCTCACAATAAGGAACGCCCATGCCTAGCCATAACTGAGCACATCACAGACTCACACAAATCTGTGGAATGAGTGCATGATCTCATGAGCTCTGGTCTGGAAAAGTAAGTCTCCCTACACTAGGACTTAAAGGGAAGGCTTCTTTGGCTATGCCAGTATCTCTTTCCTGCCTCTTTCTTCTTCAGGCCAAATGGCTCCTATCCCTGCCTTCCATCTTAGCTTTCCAGCATACTCTTCCCAGGTTCTTTGGGCTACTGACAAGCACTCCAGACCCAAATACACATGCTCCCACCTGAGGCTGGGAAATGTACCAAGAACTGCATAGAAAATATACTGGACAAAAGGCACTCCAGTCTCACAGATATCCAGTCCCACAGTCTGTATCACAGATCACCAGTTTTAGCTGTTTGAAGTTTTAGAATTCCTTTTCAAATACCATAGCTAGCATTTCTTTGGCTAGAGAAAACTGTGTTAAATGCAGCCTACCATAGGCATGTTGATTACAACATGCATTCAACATTCAATACATATTGACTGAGCAACTATTAGGTTGAACTATGTGACATTATTGACATTCGACCGCTTCTGACCTATCAAAATGGCAATAAAGCTCAACTTATTATTTACTCTATTCCAGGCAGTAGGCTAAAGAAGGATTTGGGACACCATCACAAACAACACAGAAGTAACCCCTATCTTAATGGAACTTAAAATCTAGTTTATTAAACCATTACTCACAAAAGTACAATCCAACTTCAGGATTGTAATTAATTATAAATGCATTTATTTGTTTACTGCCTGACTTCCTTGCTAGCCTATAAACTACACAAAGATGAGGATTATGTCTCCTCCATTTCACACACTGGCCAAGCATATAGCAGAATACATCATATATTTGTTAAATGTATTGATTAGTGTTACAACAGACAATTGCATGTGCTATGGAAGCATTTGGCAGAGAGATCTAATCTAGTCTTGGAAGGTGAGGATCCTGGACGTCACTAACTTGGAATTTCTGATACTGATGATATAAGGTTGAGTTAGGTCTTCATGAAACAGGTCTCTACACAGCATATAAACAACTACCAGCATGCACAGGGGTTTCACAGGGACTATTTAAAATACTTAAGAGAACAAATGGTTTTCAAGCTCAGTCTAGTATTTCAGAAATTCCATTTACATAAACAATTGGTGCACTAATTGCAAATCATTCTTATTTCTCTCCTAAAGCAGTATCCCCTAAGGATCTTTATTAGGCATTCTATTAGCCTAGTTTGAGTTACAGTATTTACTTAAAAGTAATAACAGTGAAGTTCTTGAAAAATATTTGGTAATTCAGACATTTTACTAATTCAAACTAATCTTCCTCATTAGTCTACATTGTTAGAGGTTTAACCATTATATTAAGAGGAAGTATCAAAAGCTTCACTTAGAGTAACAGTCACCAAATTCTTTTGCAAGACACCTTGGTAGCAGGAACCTGAGCTAACATCAGGAGGTAGGTAGAAATAGAAAACAAAGGAATGACAATTTGAAGAGCAACTGCAATCCAATTTAGTCCAACAGATGACACACATATGAAGTCACATTCAAATTATAAGCAGAGCACAAAAAAATTTTAGATCCTTATCTTTTGATTAACCTGGTATCATTCAAGGAAAAATGTCAGGGAACACCACTGACCAGCAGTCCTCTCTTATCTATTTTGCAGATCTTATCTATTTTTCTCCCTGAGAACCAGCCCTGGACACAAATTGCATAAACATCAATGAGCCTAGACAGTGTCTTCATGTGTGTTTGGCCTGCCATTGTTTTCTGTACCAGTACGGAGATTTAGTAATACACTGGTCACATTCATGAGGCATCTTGAACTCTCTTGACATGGTAAATGAACAGCAGGCCCTGTCCCCATGCCAAAAGCAAACAAAAACCTGTCACCAGCAAGGAAGACACCCGGTCTCTCCAAAGGATGCCAAAGTCCCCATCCAGCCTCCTTTGCAGAGCCTCACAAATCTCTCGGATGCAGGCAGGATGATCACGGGCTAGGGAAGATTATGCTCTGAATGTCTTAAGAGATTAGTTACTTAAAATCCTCCACATGACTTCAGTCATCCCCGTTACAGATCACAGAGTAAAAAGCCTACTTGATTAAAGCTGAATGCCTATACATTTGCAAAAGGGAAAATATGCAGAAGAAAACAAGAGTCAGATTACTGACGGGCATAGCACCAGCTCTAGGACATCAGAGGTGTTGAATAAATGATGACAAGGAGGCACATATAGTTCTGATATATTCACCATAAATACCACAGTCCTCAAGGCTCTCTCAGTTACTTACTTCCCCCCAAATCAGAGACTGAATCTAGCCTTATCTTCAAATGAGGCCCAGCTCTCCCCAAATTCCAAATATGGGAAATTACAGCTCCTCTGTGGTAGGGGGAAGAGTGGGAAGGCGAATGTTTGTATTGCATAATGTTTTAATTAAAACAAAGATGACGTGCATCAGAGTCTCTTTCTCATCTCCTGTTAGGGGCATTTTCCAGTACTCCTTCCACCCTCTACCCACCCAGGTCACCATGGTCTTTTTCTTCCCTCTAGGACAATTCACCTTTAAAATAAGAGGATTGGGCAAGAAATCTACAAAGATTTTTCCAAAATGAACTCAGGCCTAGAGGCATATTAGTTCTCTATCTTGTTGCTCCCTTCTAGAAGTGCACAGTTCAGAGGGATGCCCAGCCACAGAGGTGCCGAAACGCAGAACTGGAACCAATCACCTGCTCCAACAGAGAGAAGGCGAAAGCACTGGGCAGCGTGCTCAGAATGTGCTCTTGCTTCTTTGTAACGAAATATCAGAAGACAGATTGTAACATTGTTCAGCAAGCTATTTTTTGTACTGAAACATCAGAAGGCATTATGAAACTGTTCAGCAAATCATCTCTAAACAATGTCATAAAGGGTTACCTAGTTTGGGGTAAGCCCAGAATGAATATCTGCACCATCATTCCTCACACTAACAAACATGTCCATCTATGTGAAGCAGAATTCCCAACACACCACCATCTCCAAACCAACACCAAACCACTGCCAAACAAAGCTGAAGAGGAAAACCAGAAAGGTCTCTGAGAAGTGCTGCTTGTAGGGAGAAGAATGGCCCTGCACAGAGGCTCCTGAGGGCAGCAGGCACCTGCTTTGGCACCTTGGCAATTTCCACCAGGCAGAATTTACAACCGTCTGGGACCTGCAGTCTCAGAGGGCTCACGGAGAAGGGCGAAGCTCTTGGCTACCCGGGAGGTCACCAGTGACTCTGAGAAAAGTGCAGATCAATGCCTGCTTAGGGTTAACCCCAGGTTGGGAGAGGGCATCTGGCAAGGAACAGACCTGGAAAAGCCTGCCCTTCATCGAGCTGCTACAGCAGCTTCTGGGAATTTGTAAGAGCCATACTGATGAGGGTCCCACACCCTCCCTTGCCAGGGCGCCCTCAGGGAGGCCACACTGCAGGAGGCAAAGTATGAGGTGGGGAAGATGGATCGGCCTTATACTCACCACCCCCCATACAAGGCTCCTCTGGTATGGACGGTGTCTCCTCTCTGGTGGGAAGTATGTGATTTCTCTATTTCTATTTCTCTTTTGTTCGGGCTTCCTAGAAATTCAGAGCTAGGTGTGAAATTCCCAATTCCCACAGACAAGCAACATCCCCAGCAGTAATCAGGACGTTCCACACACCCAGGACTTGGGATATTTGTGTATTTTCAAGAATAAAAGTTTGCCCTTTAGCCTCCTCAGAGCCCCCTCCCTTCTCCTCGCTCTCCCCTTATCACTGCTATTCATCATCTTACTCCTACAGATACCCCCTCTTCGTGGTGGCACCGGGCATTGGTAACTCATGGCTGTAAAGGAGAGCTGAGAACAAAACAGGAAGAAAAGAGGTTAAGTAATGGCAAGAAAAAAGATGTACCTTAGGAATAAAAAAGAGTTCCCCAATGTCACAGTGTATTTAATTAATCCTTCTATTTATTAAAGATTAAAAATACATATCAGGTGACGACTTAAAATGTTAGTCATGATTTTAACTGTGAATTCTGTGGCACCGGAGATAACAGAACAATGAATGCTTGTAGCAGGCACTCGGTTATTTGTTGAATGAACTTCTTGGGAAAGCCTTCTTAGGAAAAGTATTAGAAGTAGATTGTACTAGAACAGGGGCTACCCCCAGAGGTCTCAGGACAAGGGATAGAAAGTCAAACACTGATGTTTAAGAAGGGATGACTATGACACATGAATCCCACAGCCATCTCTCCAAAAGAGTAACTATTTTAAAAATCAGGTCTAAAGGTGAGCCATCCAAGAAACTGCTCTTGCTCCCAGAAGTTTTAAAGAAAGTCATTCCCGTGAACGTTGAGAAGTAACCCAACACTTTGAAATGATAATCTTTTTACAGCAATAACTGTTGCTGCAGGGCTTGAGAAAAAAAAGTTCTCTTCCTTTGGGTTAAAGTCTTAAATGCTGAGCCCGTAGCCAGCAACCTTAAAGGCTACTCGGGTCCAGTTCATTCTATCTGGAGGAGTCACTTGGGAATTGAAAACACACGAAAACTTTTTTTCTGGTCCATGAACAAACAAGAACACTTAACTGAATTAGACACAAAACTAAGTATTTATGGTTGTCATCTTAACAGGTTTCAAATAGGCTTCATTCTAATTTAACATAATTTCAAAATTATAGCAAAATAGTCAATAAAATACGAACGTGCTTAATTTGATGAACTTATGTGTTTTTTGAAGAAAATATGCAGAATAAACAAGTCAATTACTCTCACTAAATACATTAAAATTTAAGGGTAATATTTTTATTATGACTTGCTCTCCTGATATAGCAAAATTTATTGTTATATAGTTATTGAAGGAGGCTCACTACTCCCCAATGATTTCACAAATTACAGCTTCAACCAGCTATAAAATAACCAAATCAGCTCTGATATAGCCATAAAATTAAGCCTGAAAAAATAGTGAAGTAAATCATCCCTTTAAAATCAAGTTGTTGAACAATATGTTCTGCATGATTCCATTTATGTCAGAAAAAATATATTTGTGTAAGTATATACATAGAAAAGGGTCTGGAAGAATATATACCAAACTATAAAGAATCTATATCAAAGTCAATAAGGGGCATAGACAAGGAGGGGAACTTTCACATTTTACTTTCTACATTCTTTTTTTTTTTTTTTTTTTGACGGAGTCTCACTCTGTTGCCCAGGCTGGAGTGCAGTGGCGCAATCTCGGCTCACTGCAAGCTCCGCCTCCCAGGTTCACACCATTCTCCTGCCTCCGCCTCCCGAGTAGCTGGGACTACAGGCGCCTGCCACCACACCCAGCTAATTTTTTTGTATTTGGGGTTTCACTGTGTTAGCCAGGATGGTCTCAATCTGCTGACCTTGTGATCTGCCCACCTCAGCCTCCCAAAGTGCTGGGATTACAGGCGTGACTTTCTACATTCTTGTAACAGAATTATAGTCACTGTTACCTCCATCAAAAAATTAAAATTCAAAAATTAGGCCAGGCACGGTGGCTCACGCCTGTAATCCCAGCACTTTGGGAGTCTGGAGCAGCAGATCACCTGAGGTCAGGAGTTGGAGAGCAGCCTGACTGGCCAACATGGTGAAACCCCATCTCTACTAAAAATACAAAAATTAGCTGGGCGTGGTGGAGGGCACCTGTAATCCCAGCTACTCGGGAGGCTAAGGCAGGAGAATCACTTAAACCCGGGAGGCGGAGGTTGCAGTGAGCCAAGATTGTGCCACTGCACTCCAGCCTGGGTAACAGAGCGAGACTCCATCTCAAAAATGAATGAATGAATGAATGAATTAAAGCAAACAAATATAAGCTACCTCCTGAAGTAGAAACCAGTATCTCTTCACCTTAAGTTTACATAATACTTTACCCTAATGCATTTTATCTGCTGTTCTAAATCATGACTTACTTCAAA
The DNA here is from genome assembly GCF_029281585.2 of Gorilla gorilla gorilla. Taxonomy (NCBI): domain Eukaryota; kingdom Metazoa; phylum Chordata; class Mammalia; order Primates; family Hominidae; genus Gorilla; species Gorilla gorilla. The sequence continues at coordinate 121,058,256 of NC_073224.2, forward strand.
TCAAATCTTAAGTGAAAATCAAGATTTCCTTTTGGGGGCATTATACAAAAAAGACTGTAAAATTTCATTCTCTGAAAGTCTTTTTAAAAAGGAATAGATTGTATCTGGCTGGGATAGGGTAGGTGTGATCTGACCCGCAGCAAATGATGGCTGCTCAACTCTGCATCTCCTTTCCTCTCCCTGCTGAAAAGTGCCACCTAGCAAGGTCAATCAAGGTCACCAATGCAAAGAAGTAGTGGGCAAACACCACCCAGGTTATCCAAGGTTCCTAAGGCCCAAAGCAGCACATGGGGTTGGGAAGCTGACGACCTTAGAGATTTCAAAATCACCTAACAATAACCCCACTTTTCCTAACCACAGGGCTAAGCGACCTAATGGATCAAACATATGTGTGCTTTGGTCATCCGCAACCCAGACCACTAGACTAATTTTGCTTTAGAACTGGACTATATCAAGTGTGAACGATCATACTGGTTATCATGTGGGAAAAAAGTTTTAATTACTCCCTAATTGTCTGGGAAACCAAAGATTTCAAAATACGGAGCTCCTGGGGGAAGGAGAGTTAATAAAATAGGTCCTTGAGAAGTGAAGTGGGAAGCCTGCCTCATGCCATGGCACCAGTGATGCCACAGGTGTACCCAGTGCCCTGCCGAGAGCAGAGACAGTGTTCTTAGAGTTGCTATCAAAAAGGAGGCAGCAGACTGCATTCTGAAGCATCAGACAATGGGTCACATGCAAAAACAGAATTAAATACACAAAAATAGCACCAACTTAAGGCAAGCCTGGGCAAACTGCACTACATCAAAGAAAGAACACACAACTGGTATCAGATTTTTTTTCTGTTTTAATAAAGAGAAGGCCTGGACACCTGAAAGTTGACGGGAAGCAGGCATCACTAATTTCTCCGAGTTCACAGTTTTGTTAGAATGTCTTTGCTCTGATTATGGTTTTTTTTTTTTTTTTGAGATGGGGTTTTTTGTTTTGTTTTGTTTGCTTTTGTTGCCCTGGCTGGAGTGCAATGGTGCAATCTCGGCTCACCGCAAACTCCGCCTCCCAGGTTCAAGAGATTCTCCTGCCTCAGCCTCCCAAGTAGCCAGGATTACAGGCACCCACTACCACATCTGGCTTTTTTGTGTTTTTAGTAGAGATGGGGTTTCACCATGTTGGTCAGGCTGGTCTTGAACTCTTGACCTCAAGCGATCCACCCGCCTCGGCCTCCCAAAGTGCTGGAATTACAGGCATGAGCCACCACGCCTGGCCTGATTATGTTTTGATGGATATACAGAAGCTCTTGCTTTGGTACAGAAACAGGCCCCCCTTTGCTTCAACCTCTGGGCCCCCCACCTTCAGAAATGTCTGGTGCCATTCCTGGCTCCTCCTCTCAGTGGTCTTCCAGGATATCCACTCACAGCTTTCTGATGTCGCCCACCTGTCTCTAGCCCAAATACCCAGTCCTCATGGCAACTGACTGCACCAATTTTTACAAATCTACACCCTTAGGGTTCCCATCCCAGGACATTCAGGTTTTTCCACCTCTTTAGAAGTGCCCAGAATATCCTCTACCCCACAATTCCAACAGGACGTCACTCTCCTCTTACTTAAGAAAAATGCCTAAAATTCCAGCCCTTCCAAAAGGCCTTTCCAGATTGACCACTCAGGAGTTACTCTGGCCTCCCCTTCACTCCTCCTGCTAAACTGAAAACAAGGACAGACTTGCCTGGCCTCTCTCCCCCAGTAGACACCTACCCTCAGTGAACACATCCTGTCAGTGTCCTCCTGTCCATTTGCAAATTGATTGTTTCATTGCTGGCCTTGGATGCCCTCTCCTAGAGGGCAGGGACCGGTGGTGTTCGGCAAAGCCTCGGTCGTCTGGATAATGGGAAATGGGGTCTTCTGGTGAATTTAATTACAGGGTTAGGTGGAAACTTTGCTTCAACTCTCCTTATTAGAAAGCCTATTGTAAAGCTTTTTAAAATACAACTGACCACTTTCCAGGCAGGGTAGAGTTAATATGCCTTAATCTTTGATTTAGGATCTTGCAGTGCCCCAGGCTCACCATTCTCTTCTGCTACTATAATTATAGATGCGGAAGACATACAGACTGGGCTGACGACTGCTTGGAAGCTAATTTCTAGAATAAACCCTTGCTACCACATCTTGTGATTTTTGCCCTTCTGAAGGTGGAGTTCAAAAATAAAAACAAAATCCCACTTAACTGAGGGTTCCAGTTGAGGGAGGTCTGCTGCCATGGTCTTTGTTAAGTGCCTGCCACCATGGCCCACAATTAGTCAGTTAATAAAGGGTTCTTGATGAGAGAATTTGGCAACATGTGATTTTCCACAAATATAAGCTTGATTTTGATGCAACCACTCATTTCTTTGAAAAATCAGGGGGCATTCACACACAGGTGTTCTAGATTTCCTTAAAGTAAAAACCAACCCTTTACAAGGAATAGCTGTGTTCACTTTGAAGCAGTAAAGAAGCAGGTGTCCACTCATGGCAAATGAGGAACTCCCTTTTTTTTTTTGAGACGGAGTCTCGCTCTTTTTTTGTGTGTGTGAGATGGGGGCCACCCAGGCTAGAGTGCAGTAGTGCAATTACAGCTCACTGTAGCCTCAACCTTCTGGGCTCAACCAATTCTTCCCACCTCAACTTCTGAAGCAGCTGAGACTACAGGTGTGTACCACCATGCCCAGCTAATGTTTTTGATTTTTAGTAAGATGAGGTCTTGTTATATTGCCCAGGCTGGTCTCAAACTCCTGAGCTCAAGTGATCCTCCTGCCTCAGCCTCCCAAAGTGCTAGGATTATCGGCATGAGCCACCATGCCCGGCCAGAAGCTAAAAATATTAATCAAGGAGTCATAACTAAGGATGCACTGCACACCCGAAGCCAGGGACCACGAGAGGTCAGCAACTGGGACTGCTTCCTCCAGTTCCCAGGCTGGGGCTCAGCAGTAGTGGCCTGGGCTCTGGGGACTTACTTTAAGCCTAAATCCCAAACTCATTATAATTCAAACCAATTTTCTGTGTCCAGCATCATCCCACCTAAACTGGTCCTTAAAACCACTGACAGTCATTTCTCCAATCTGTAAAAGGCCTGCTGAGGCCTTTGCATTATCAGGACTTAATTGGGAGTAGAATGCCCTCCCCATCAAATCCTGACCATTTCTGAACACTCAGCCCATGTCCTCTTCCTGAGTGTCTTCCCCAACAACCACCACCTACACTGAACTTTACTTTGATCTCTGCAGGAAACTGTAGATAGAGATGCGGTCTCACTATGTTGCCTAGCTAGTCTTGAACTGCTGAGCTCAAGTGATCTCCTTGCTTCTGCCTCCCAAAGTGCTAGGATTACAGGAGTGAGCCACCACACCTGGCCTATGTATGCTTTTTTTTTTTTTGAGACAGAGTCTTGCTCTGTGGCCCAGTCTGCAGTGCAGTGGCGCAATCTCAGCTCATGGCAACCTCCAGGTTCAAGGGATTTTCCTGCCTCAGCCTTCCGAGGAGCTGGGATTACAGGCACACACCATCACGCCCAGCTAATTGGCCAGGCTGGTCTCAAACTCCTGACCTCAGGTGATCCACCCACCTTGGCCTCCCAAAGTGCTGGGATTACAGGCGTAAGCCACCATACCCGGCCACGTATGCATTTTAAAATGTTATGCTCAGACGGGGTCTATAGGCTTCACCAGACTGCCAAAAGGATCCATGACACAAAAAAGGTTAAGAAGCTCTATAATCAGACAAATGTGAATTCAAATTCAGATTCTGCCAAATTCCAGCTCTTTTCCTTTGAACATAATTGTGTTCAAGGGAAAAGTGTCATGAATTTCCTTATCTTGATCAAGGAAGCCAACACAGAAACAACACCTACCTTGTGAAACCATTCACTCATCAAAAAATTAACTGGGCCAGGTGTGGTAGCTCACGCCTGTAATTTCAGCATTTTGGGAGGCCAAGGCAGGCGGATCACGAGGTCAGGAGTTTGAGACCAGTCTGGCCAACACAGTGAAGGCCCATCTCTACTAAAAATACAAAAAATTAGCCGGGTGTGGTAGTGTGTGCCTGTAATCCCAGCTACTCGGGAGGCTGAGGCTGGAGAATCGCGTGGAGGCAGGAGAATCGCGTGAACCCAGGAGGCGGAGGTTACAGTGAGCCAAGATCGTGCCACTGCACTCCAGCCTGAGCAACAGTGTGAGACTCCATCTCAAAAAAATAAAAAATAAAATAACTGAACACCTGCTTACTTTGCACGGCACAAGGCTGAGTTCCGGGACTACAGTAATGAACATGACAGAGATGGTCTTTAAGAATTTTATACAGAAGGTCATGCTATGTAAAGTGTTTAGCACAGTGACTGGCACATAAGCACTCTATAAACACTTTAATACTCACTGATAAAACCACAACATGTAGTGTTTAATTATATGCTGATTTAGGTTGCTTCCTATGAAACAAACGTTGGTTCATCTAACTCATGCCTTCCTAACAAGCCTTCTTAGAAGCCAGAGGCTTGGCTTCAGAGTCAAAGGGAATAGCTTATTAGATGTAAGAACACAGGATTTGGAACCAAATGGTCCTGGCTTCAAAACCCTACTCTGCCACTTTTTAGCTTTGTGACTATGGCAGAGATGGGCAGCTGTCCCCCAAAATCTGTTCTCTCCTTCCCCTACAGTCATAGAATCCCAAGTTTTTCTCAGGACACATGGACCCTCAGGATAAGCATATTTTCCAGCCTTCTTTGCAGCTAAATATGGTCACATGACTAGGTTCTAGCCAATGAGAATGTTAGCGGAAGTGATGTATATAACTTCCAGGAAGTATCCTTACATTAAGAGGTCCTACCCTTCACTAGCCTTTTCTTCCTTCCTGATGGCTGGGGCTAGAAGAGTCATCTTGGACCATGAAATCATCTTGGGAATAGAGAGCATGCATATGGAGCAAGACAACAGGAGCTTGGAGCCCTAACACTGTCAGCAATCTATCTTAGGCAAGTGACTCTTTTTTTTTTTTTTTTTGAGACAGAGTTTTGCTCGTTGCCCAGGCTGGAGTGCAACGGCGCGATCTCGGCTCACTGCAACCTCTGCCTCCTGGGTTCAAGCGATTCTCCCACCTCAGCCTCCCGAGTAGCTGGGATTACAGGAATGTGCCACCATGCTCGGCTAATTTTTGTATTTTTAGTAGAGATGGTGTTTCACCATGTTGGCCAGGCTGGTCTCAAATTCCTGACCTCAAGTGATCCACCCGCCTCAGCCTCCCAAAGTGCTGCGGTTACAAGCATGAGCCACCATGCCCAGCTTAGGCAAGTTACTTAACCTCCCTAAGCTTCAATCTCCCCATCTATAAAAATGTGATAATGCAAGGTATCTATCTTACAGGGTTGTTTTGAAGACAGATTGATATAGTTGGGTCACAGTAAGGGCTAGAGTTAGGGGAGCTGGTATTACTGCCATTATGGAAGTACCAGCAGTCTTGCTGCCATGAAAACCGTAGAAGATGGCAACATCTTAACACAGCCCTGGGTACCTGGAGGTAGCTCAATGATTCTCACAGTTGAAAGGCATCCTAGTAGGCCAAGTCCTCCTGACAAGAATTTCCTTCTCCTGCACTCTTGTCAAATGGTCCCCAGGAAAGGGAAGTGCACTACCTCTGGGACAACTATTAGGACAGTGGTGTTTGTTCATCCATAAATCACAATCCTCATCCCCTTCTTTCAGAACCCTTCTCCTGATTGCTCCAAACCATCTCACTTTTCTCCGCCTCCTCTTTCTCCTCTGCCTTTGATCACTCCAGCCCTGCCTCTGAGGTCACACCCATAGTACTTCAAAGTTTCTTTCAATCCCTTTCAGAAGCCTTTTCTAACTAACTGGGAAGTAAGAGATGGCTTCCTCAGCCTTACCGTATTCAAAGAAGAGACTTCCCAAACTCTACAAATGAACTTCTCTCCCTCTGGAGCAGAACACAAATGATCATTTGCCATCTACAGGTTCTCAGATGTCCCAGTCTCCTACATTTTTCATTGCTAACACTTTTAAAGCTATTTAATCTTGTTTGCAACATCAGCACTGGTCTGGGAGGTATATAACTCTTCCTGGCTACACAAAATCAAAATGTGCTGTATGTGTCTAAAGCTTATATTCATCTTCCCTGAGAATTTCCTTCCTGTTCTTACAGACACAAATCCTATGCTCTCTTTCCCACATTGCTGTCATCTTCCCATGTCACTGTCACTCATGCAGGCTGCTCCCAGACAGAGGCACTTTTCCAGTCACCCTTCCCTTCCTACCACTGTACCAGCCTCTATTCTCTCTCTAATCTTCTGCCCCTCTGGCCACATCTATCCTCAAGTAGAGACTTTACTACCCTCATGGCTCAACCAGGGCCAGGCTTAAATAGCTTTGTAATTGGAACCAAGGGTTGTGGTGACAGAGCCATGCACTGCCACCACAACCCTTATTGGGTGAGGCACCTAGGGTTAGGACAGAAGGAAACAACACACAGAGGTCAAGGGGTAGGTACAAAGACAAAGGGTAGGACAAAGACATAAGCAGGAATCAGTATCCCAACAGACAGAAAAAGAGGAATCTGATTCCAATCCCAGACACTGGCAAAGGACAGGTGCAGAAAAGCACAGGTCTGTCATGTTGAGGGAGATGAAAGCATCTCCGAGATTTACCCTGTGTACCCCTCACATACTGTCCAGGGTTTTCTAACTAAAATTGCCATTTCTAGAGGCTGGTACCTGCATCGGTCTCACTTTCAGAGCACTTAGCCTTATCCAACTTTTATAAACAAAATTTTATTCCAGGCATGTGACCTATATGGGCTTAAAACCTTGGGATTCTTCGCTGTTTTAAATTCATACTACACATTAATTCACATTATGCAGCAAGAATGCTGACACATGAACCAGACCACATCAGAAGACAAGCAGGAAATAAGACCCCAACATGGGTTTTGCTCCCTCCCCAAACGCCTTCTACCTCTCCCAGATTAGTAAAGTAGTAGCCAGGCCTCCTTCCTGCCATACCGAGAGCCATCAGGTGAAGAGAAAGATGAGGTTCCACCAGTGGGGCTCCAAATCAGGCAGAGATCCACATGCATGCCTACAGTTCCAAACCTTCCCACTTCAGCCTGCATCTGGATGTCTGCCACTGTGCCCCTTTAAAGCCACCTTGATGCTCATTTTCCTCCATGGCACCTGTTTACACATGAAGATGAGGGTGGAGGGAAAATGACAGCACCTGCCAGGTGCCAGGGCCCGAGCTCCACTCCACAGAGTGGCACAGAGAGCGAACAGCAGGGGGACCAGCATGCAGCCTTACATTACTTGAGCAGCCAGAAGAAACAAAAGGCACAAATGTCACATTGCCTTGTTTTCCCATTGATGGTTACTTCTCCTGCCCTGGGCCCCACCCTGCCACTCAGCCCTCTTTCCCGCCTTAGCCACACACCCCACCCCACATCCAAACCTCCCCAAGGGCTTTCCTTGTTTGTGTCCTGTTGAATCCACATGAATCACTAATTGCTGATTTAAACCCAGACACTAAGCGAATGACACATACAGTACAACAAATACAGATCCAATATGAAGAGACTGGCAAATGAAGGGCTCCCTGCCTTCTTGACTCTGCCTGAGCATACAGGTGACATGGAGACACTGCCTGTATCCCAGCCCACAGCTGAACAGAAGACTAACTAAACTCACTACCAGCAGGGTGTCTGCATGCGTTGGGTGGTAGGGCACTGGCGCTAGTGAACTCACCCACTGGTTCTCTACTGAACCATGCATGGAATTACCTGAGATAGCTCAAAGGCTGAGACCTGGGTCCCACCCCCCAATCGAGTTTGGTTTCACTGATCTGGGGTTGTTGCCTGAAATCAGAATTTTTAAAAGCTTCCCCAGTGATTCCAACATGCACACGAGAGTTTGAGAACCACTGATTGCACAAATCTATTATGAGTTTCAGACATTATTTAAGGCAGTCAAGGCATTTAGGACACCTTATATCCTTTAGTTGTCACACCTTCCCTTGTTTTATTGTTTGTTTTATTGACATTCAGATGTCAATCATGGTGAAGCTGGGATAGGAACTCAGGTCCTCTAATTCTAAAGTCCATTCTCTTCCCACACACCTGTTACCTACTGCAAGGGTGTAGACAATGCATGGAAGCAATCTCCACTGCCAGCAGATCACCCTAAGTTCCCTACGTGCAAGACACCTAGATTTGGAGACGTGAACCCTGTAGGCAACAATCATAATCCCTTCTGAATGCAGAGGACCGAGCCTTACAGAGAGGGCAGGGGGTGTGCTCATGTATGAGGTCTGAGATGGGGAAAGAGAATGGCACCAAATCCTGGCGATGAAGTTTATCCTAGACCTGAGATGTGTTCTAAGATAGCACGCTGAAGACAGTGCTCAATGGCATAAAAAGAATAGGCAATTGTTGAGCAGAGGGGCCTCTTCACTGGGGTGAAGGTCCTGCATCTGCACCTTAAGAGGGGTGTCAAAGGTTCACCTCTCAGGGCCATAGTTTCTTCTTCCCACTCTAGGCATTCTGATTTGTGGGAGCACAAAAGCCAATCCTAAAATCTCCCCTACCAGGCAGCTTCCTTTTCTTCAGGCTCTCTTTCTCCCAGAACTACGATCTAAGCTTCCTTGGTGAGGAGACACAGGACTAGTGCCCTCACATTTTTAGCCTTCAGACCACTCAGGTAGGCAAAGCATCCCTTCAACCCCCATCCCACTTACTCCCATTTCCACCTCAAAAAAGGCACCATCATTATCACCCAAACCAACTTTCGAGACAGAGGGGAATGATGTTCCCACTCCCAATCAGGAATCAATGCAGCCCAACAAAGAAGTGGAAACACCAGAGCATCCATGTTTGTCATGCTACAAGACAGCAGCCCACCAGCCATGTGAAGTCCCTAAACCACAGATGTGCAGATGCAGGACCTCACCCCAGGGCCCAAGACAGACACTTTAAGAACAGCAAATGTTCCTTCTTATAGATAACAAATGATATTCCACCGTTGCTCTTGGGTTAGAAACGGGCCTCTTCGTACTCTACTCCAACCTGTGACACACACCGACCGCCTCCTGGTGTCCCCCAAATCCTAGTGTTGATGAAAAAGAACCACAAGAAATTACAGGAACCAAGAGCAGGTTAAACTTTCACATCGATTGCACTGATAAGCAGAGCCACTTACCCAGCACAGCCAGACAGCTCAGCACCGGGAAAAAGCACTTCATGTCGGCAGCCTCCAGGAGACACAACACAAGGCGCTTCCTCTTCTCCCAGCTCCTAATCTCTCATTTCTGGCAATCCACTTATAGCTCCAGAGAACAGTTTTGGAAATAGAACTTAACTCGGAAAATGGGAACAGATTAAAAAGAAGAGATCAGAAGGAGGGAGTTGGGGGGAAGGGGAGGAGTGGAGGCAAGTGTGAAAACTCCCCTATGCTACAGGAAGGGTCCACAACAATTCGGAAGTCGCTCCCGGCTCCTGCCACATCGTGTGCCTTGCAGTTTCCACTGAAATTGCAGACTGTAGTGGATTAATCCTCCAGAAGCACGGAAAAAAGGGTCTGAGAAAATCCTTTCATCCACTGATTATACAGAAATGTCCTTGGCTTCCCAGTGAAGGTGTCTGTGATCTCCCTCATTCGGATTCCCCAGAGAGAACAGGGCAGGTTTCGTCAAAACCTTTGACGGCCAAATCACCCTGCCTGGCATCAACCGTTTGGGTTTCTTCACCAAAAAGTCCGTTTCCATCCATGGTGGTAGGTCACGGAGGCGCCACCTGCCCCACGCCTGCCGAGGGCACACGAAGCAAGTTGGCGTTCGGCAGCCCTGAAGCGGTACCCCAGCGCGAGCAGATTTCTAAAACAAACACAACAGAGATTTTTATCAAAGGCAAAGCTGCAAAACCCACTGGGGTTGAGCGCTGAGCTGGTCCGGACACCTGGGTCCGGTTCCTGGACCAGGACAGTCAACCTCTGCATTCTGACCTTGGGCAAGTCTCTGTCTTTCCCTCCGCCTCAGTTTCCCTGCCCAGAGCAGGGCAACAGTGGGAAGCCCGATTGTTCCTGAAATACTTCCACCAAATGCTTCACTCCTGGGAATTCCCGTCACCTCCTACCGAGCCCGGGCGCCGCAGGTAGCCCCACCCTCCGCCAGGGCAAATCGGGAAGGGGCTCCGCGGTGGGGCCGCGACTCCCGGCCCCCGCCCCAACCGTGGGAGCTCTGCGCGCGACGCGTCCCAGGTGGCCCCGCTATTGTTTTACCTTCCAGGGTGTTTATATCTCGCTGATTGGAAAGAAAAGAAACCGGGGAAGAAGAGAGTCCGGAGCTCCGCTTTCAGCTGCCGGAGCGCGCTCGCAGCGCGCCCGCCCAGCCAGGGGAGGGGTCTCGGGCCCGACCCGGAGCTCAGCCGGCGCAGGCCCGCTCCCCCCTCCCCGCTCCCCGCCTCCCCGCCTCCCTCCCCGGGGCCCCCTCCTGGCGCCGCCCGCGCCCCCGCCGAGCCTGACCTCGCCCCTGGCCCTCTCCCTCCGCGCGCGTCGGTCCGTCCTTCAGTCCATCCAGGCGCACGCCTCAGGGGACGCGCCGCTTCCTCTTCTCCCGCAACGGCACCAGCAGCCGCGCTGCGGCCCCTCCCGAGTCCCCGCCCCTCCAGCTCCAGCCCGGCCCGCCGCACTCGGCGAGGCGAGCGCGGGGCCAGGGCGGCGGCCTCGAAGAGCGGCCCGGCCCCGCCCCCGGCCCCGCCCCTGGAGACGCGAGTCCCGGCCCCCGGCCTGGCGGGGGCATGCGGGTGGCCCGGGGCACCGGAGGACCTGGGCAGGGCTGGCGTGTGGGCCGAGCATCCCGGAAAGTTAATCAGGGCTTCACACCCAGACTCCGGGGTCGCCGGCGAGATGTACAGGCCCTTCCCAAAGCCCAGCCGGCGACCTATAACCTGGGAAGCCGGCGGCACAGAAGCTCGTCCTTCCTCCTGGAAACAAAAACAAAGCCCTTTGGAGACTTGAATCTGTTCACGAAGTGGAACCCCATATTGCACTTCACTCTTGGATAGAATTTGGACTCTGGAAACAGCCTGGGTTCTAACGCCGGTTCCTCCACTTCCTCGCTGTTGCCCTTGGCAAGTTACTTAACCTCTCTGTGCCTCAATTTCCCCATCAGCTATGTGGAGGAAATAACCCTTACTTAAGAGGGTTATGGGAGAAATCTGTGACGTACTTGTAAAGCATTTAGAATGGTGCCTGATACATCATAAGTGGTCAGTAAATATAAGCTATTATTATTTTATGACCAACCGCCCTGTAAAGCAAGTGCTTTTTCGTTTTCTCACTACTTACCCAACACACACAACTTGCTGGGTAGACACCGTCACGAGGCGACCAAAGCAGAATAGACCGCCCTGCCCTCATGCAACTTGCAGTCTAGTGGGGACACAGACCATAAAATAGACATGACAAGAAAAGTACAGTGTTGAGGAAGCAAATGCAGAGACCCCAACCCTGTGTTATTGGGGGAGGGGCAAGGAGGAGGGAGCTTTGGTCGGGGTAGGTCCCAGGCTTCTCAGAGGAAAGGAAAACTCGGTTGAATGCCAAAGAGCAGAAGGCAGCAGCAGAGGAAGAGACAGAGGGGAGGTAAGGAATCGCAGACTGAAGAAACAGCACCTCTGCAGGCCCAGAAAGGAGCCCAGTTAGAGGACCAGGACAGTCTGCTGGGCCCAAACTTGACTGTAGGAGAGAAGTGACAAGAAATGAGCTGAGAAGAAATCGAGTGCCAGAACCTAGAGGGCATTGTATGGTGTGTTAAGGGGTTGGGACCATTGGGAAGCCACTGAAGGTGTTGAGTAACGGACTATGGTTATCAGATATACGTTTTATTTTTCATTTTATTTTAAGAGACAGGTTCTCACTCTGTGACCCAGGCTGGAATGCAGTGGTGTAATCTTGTCTCACTGCAACCTCCACCTCCCGGGTTCAAGTGATTCTCCTGCCTCAGCCTCCTGAGTCACTGGGACTACAGGCGTGCACCACTACACCCGGATAATTTTTGTACTTTTAGTAGAGACAGTGTTTCACCATGTTGGGCAGCCTGGTGTTGAACTCCTGACCTGGTGATCTGCCCACCTCAGCCTCCCAAAGTGCAGAGATTACAGGCATGAGCTACTGTGCCCAGCCAGGAATCTTTCCTTGTGTGTTAATTATTACCTCTTTCCCGGAGACACCGTGACTCTGGCAGCTCTCAGTTCCCATCTGCTAGACTCCTTCATTTATTTATTGAGCACCTACTATGTGTCAAGAAAAGTCTCTGCTCTCATGAAGCTTACATTCTGGTGGGAAACACAGACAATGAAACAAGTATATAATATAATGTAACGTGTTCTGAAGAAAAGTGGAGTATAGAAATGTGTGGGCGGGCACAGTGGCTCATGCCTGTAATCCCAGCACCTTGGGAGGCCAAGGCAGGTGGATCACTTGATGTCAGGAGTTCGAGACCAGCCTGGCCAACATGGTGAAACCCTGTCTCTACAAAAAATACAAAAATTAGCCAGCCGTGGTGGTGCACACTTGTGGTCCCAGCTACTTGGGAGGCTGAGGCATGAGAGTCGCTTGAACCTGGGAGGCAGAGGTTGCAAAGAGCTGAGATCACACCACTGCAGTCCAGCCTGGGCAACAGAGCGAGAGTATCTCCAAAACAAACAAACAAACAAATAAAAAACAGAAAGGAAAAGAAATAGTGTGTATGTTTGGGGGTTCCAGTGGGAGGAAGGACTCTTTGCTAGGTGAGGTGGTCAGAAAAGACCCCTCAGAGGAAGTGACATTTGAGCAGAGACCTAATTACAGGGAGTGTGTGAGCGCTGGAGATTTCTGGAATAAGAACATTCCAAGTGCAGGGAACAGCAAGTGCAAAGCCTCATAACATGTTCAGAAAATTAAAGGTGTGTTAGTGTGTCTGAAATGGCATAAAACAGAAGGAGAAGGAGGAATGTGATCAGAGAGGTCAAAGAGGCCAAATCTAGTAGGACCTTCTAACCTGAGGAGCTTGGCTCACTCTGGCTGCTGGGTAAGAATAGAGCATCAGATGGTAGGGGTGGACAAGGGACACTGGATGGGAGGTTCTTTCCATTGCGCAGGTGAGAGATGATCACAGCTTAAAGTAGGGTGGTGCTGATGCAGGTTGTGGAAATGGGTGGAGTCTGGAAGCATTTAGAAAGCAGAGTCAATGAAATTCTCTGAAGAACTGAATATGGAGGGGGAGAGAAAGAGAAGAGTCAAGGAATCTTCCAGAAGGGGCATCTCAGCCTGCTTTGGAACTCTCTGACCCCCACCAAGGTGCACCCCCATCAAGGTGCAAGACTGTACTTTCTGAGGCCTCTGCCTAGGCCTTCATCCTTGAACCCATATACTCAATTATCCCTTCTCTATTACTCGTTCTTTCAATCTCAACCTGCCCCTCTTCATACTACTTGGCCCCTTGCATCCTTCCGGATGATCTTTCAACCCTTGACTTCCATCACCACCCAGATGTGTTATGGCTGATTCCCAGCATGGCATTCTTTCTAATTTCCACATCTATGATATGCAAAGAACTGTGCAAAGTGTTGGATGGGGAGACAAAAGTATAATTTAAAAGAATGCCTCTGCCCTCCAGACGTAGAAACGATTAAATGAGTCCTGAACAGTGATGTGATGGTGGCCCCTTCAGGAGTTCATCAGCAGGCAGAGAAGTGAATTGGAGGCTGGGTACAGTGGCTCACCCCTATAATCCCAGCACTTTGGGTAGCTGAGGTGGGCAGATCACCTGAGATCGGGAGTTCAAGACCAGCCTGACCAACATAGAGAAACCCTGTCTGTACTAAAAATACAAAAAATTAGCCGGCCATGGTGGTGCATGCCTGTAATCCCAGCTACTCAGGAGGCTGAGGCAGGAGAGTCTCTTGAACCCGGGAGGAAGAGGTTGCAGTGAGCCAAGATCGTGCCATTGCACTCCAGCCTGGGCAACAAGCTCCAGCCTGGGCAACAAGAGCGAAACTCTGTCAGAAAGAAAGACAGAGAGAAAGAAAGAAAGGAAGGAAGGAAGGGAGCGAGGGAGAGAAGGAGGGAAGGAAGGAAGGAAGGAAGGAGAAAGAAAGAAAAGAAAGAAAGAAAAAAGAAAGAAAGAAAAGAAAGAAAGAAAGAGTCCTAAGGGAAGGAGAGATGTCAAAGGAGAGGAGTGCACCGAAGTCCCCAGTCAGCAATGTCTGGTGTCCGGGCTAAACATTCCAGCTTGCTTCAAAACATTCTGCATTTGAATTTTGAAACCTCTACTGCACCGGCCTGGAATCAGTTGTTTATTTTGGACATTTTGGAAGACTCCTTGATCTTGTCCATCAGGGAGTTAAATGCAGAAGCCTGCAGAAGCCGAGGTGAAGCACAGTGCCAGGGAGTACTGGGGCCCGTGCACCCAGAGCACAGCCTGAAAGAGCACGCACAGCTTCAGCAAAGTGTTGCTGCTGGGAAGAAAGGTGTGGTGTTGCCTGATTTTCCTACTTTTTAAGAGAATCAGGAAATCCACATTAAAAAAAATTATTCTTAATTTTGCTCATTGGAAACTAGTGTTTCAAAAATAAATTAATCCCTCTCTTTCTAGTTCTTCCTAGAGTGAGGAAAAGCTGGGTTGAGAGGGCAAACAAATTAACTAATTAATTAACTAATTAAACACTGTGGGGGGGCCAAGACAAAATTTTTTCGTGGATAAGATATGCAAGTGGTTATATCAGTTTGAGGTTTCTAGACCTACCAATAGCTATAACCAAAAGGCTAATATAAAACCACAAATGGCATAGAGTTACATGTTTTAAGGGGAAAAAAATGAAGGGTGTTAGCCAAGTTATCCTTCATCACTTGAAAGAAGATTGAAGCCAAGGCATTTTGTCTAAGGATAGCCTGATACTGTGTACTCACAAGCAACTGATGTTAATTGTTCTTAATGTACTTCAAAATGCCAAATGAAAAGAGCAAACCTCCCTACCTCACAAAACAGCCAAGTTGGAGCTAAAAGTGTCCCACTCAACAATTCTCCCGAGAGCCAGCTTTCTTCTGGGTGATTACCCTCCTACACAGGCAAGGATCCCCAGAGCCGAAGACTAGGAATAATTTACACAGGACACCATCTGTCTTTTTTTTTTTTTTTTTTTTTTTGAGATGGAGTCTCACTCTGTCACCCAGACTGGAGTCCAGTGGTGCAATCTCGGCTCACTGCAATCTCCACCTCCCGGGTTCAAGTGATTCTCCTGCCTCAGCCTCCTGAATAGCTGGGATTACAGGCGCTCACCACCATGCCTGGCTAATTTTTTTTTTGTATTTTTAGTAGAGATGAGGTTTCACCGTGTTGGTCAGGCTGGTCTTGAACTCCTGACCTCAGGTGATCCACCCACCTCGGCCTCCCAAAGTGCTGGGATTACAGGTGTGAGCCACAGCGCCCAGCCCCCACCATCTGTCTTTAAAAAAAAGATAGAGAGAGAGAGAGAGAATTGACTATGATATCTTGAGATCAGGGTAGCCAGTGGGTTCCCCAAAGGCTTTATCCACAGGTGCGTATTCAGAACCTGAGATGCGCCATCTAGCGTTAGAGAAGGGTCTGGATTTGCGCCCCCGCCCCCGATGGAGCTTGGAAGATGACTTTATCCCATAGGGGGAAATAAGATTGTATTCAGCTAATGTTCTTCTTTCCTCACAAAACTCCTGTGCTGTGTTAGCTTATTTTCTTGGCTGACGGTGAAGAGCGAATCTGAAGAAGAATGCCTGGGCTTGTGTCCCAGATCTGCACTTATTGACACCTAACTCCGCAGTCAAGTTACTTAACCTCTCTTACTCTGGGTTCCTCATTTGTAAAAGGGGATAACAAATACCACCTGCCCTCGAAGGGCGGCTGGAAGGATTAAATGAGTTGACATATGGAAAGAACTTAGCAAAATGCCTGGTATTTAGTTCTCAGTGTTCATTAGCTATTCTCTTCACTAATCATGTACTTTACATGGTCTAAGGAGAGGAAACCAGGAGTCAGAAATTCTAGCTTCCAGTTGCTGCTTATGCTGTGTTTTGACCTCTCTGGACCTAAGTTTCTTCTGTAAAATGAGGATGATGACCAGGCACAGTGGCTCATGCCGGTAATTCCAGCACTTTGGGAGGCGGAGGCGGGTGGATCACCTGAGGTCAGGAGTTCGAGACCAGCCTGGCCAACATGGTGAAACCCTGTCTCTACTAAAAATACAAAAAATTAGCTGAGCATGGTGGCATGCACCTGCAATCCCAGCTACTTGGGAGGCTGAGGCAGGAAAATCGCTTGAACCCAGGAGGCGGAGGTTGCAGTGAGCCGAGATTGCGCCATTGTACTCCAGCCTGGGTGACAAGAGCGAAACTCTGTCTCGAAAAAAAAGAAAAAGAAAGAGGTTGATTAGACTAGTGAGAAAGTCCCAAACTGGCTGTGCATGAGTTACTCACAAAGCATTTAAAGTGCAGATTCCCAGGCCCCATTTAGAAGATCCTATTTCTGAACATATGTCTGAGACTAGTCTAAGAAGACTTTTAAAAGGGATCTTTCAGGTCAAAATTTTATGATGGATTTTCACAGATTCATGATCCCATCCCCTCTGTCCAAGTCCATTTTCGATTGGGATTGAGAATTCCCTCAACTACATAGCTTGACCCCAGATCAAAAGAGTCAGAGGAGCTCATCTCTTCTACCAGTATTCCATTCTGAACTTAGTTCTCACCACGGTCAACAGGCTCCCGATCTTTCCCAGCCCCAAACCTTGAGCATTTAATGACTCTCCATTCGTCTTTTCCAAAATCTCAGCAAATCCTGATTTTTTTCTTAACTCAATAGCCTTGGATCTGCATCTCCTTACATCCAGCTCTGGCTCTTGGCCCATGCTCTTCCCTGTATGGCCTCCCTCCCTTTGCTAAAGAATTTAAAGAACCCAAACCTGTGGGTAGGCTGAAAGCCATGACACTTGTCACGTTGGAGTAGCTTTTCTGAATTAGATTGGCTGACCCCCAATCTCTCTCTCTCAACGTCCCAGGGCAGCTGGGCTGTCTGCCTGGGCTGGCTGCCACTTTCAACCATGCTGTGGTCCAGGTGGAGGACTCTAAGAATTTGGCTTGGCCTCTCCAATGAAAAGATGTTAGTTTGATCACAGAGCGTCTGTCCTTGCACAGGGAAAAGTGTGTCACCATATATCTGAGATTCTAAGAATCCAAACAACCATGAGATTACAGCAGAATGGAGCCTTGTAGATGGGGTGTTTTTTCTGAGACATCTGTTACCCCACTAGTCGCCAGGGCTGTCTGGCCTGATCTGGCTGGCATGTTGCCTCTCCCTGTAAAAGAGTGCAAAGACATTGGCAAATCTCACCCAAATATATATGAATTTGGCTGTCAGTTTCCAAAAGTTCACTTGGAAGTTAATTATTTGGAACTCAGAACATATTTTCCCATAACAGTAATATAATAAATGGTGATTATATTTCCAGGCTGACATGCAAGTGTGTTTAACCCTTAACATGCTTGAAATGCTACATATTTCAGAGGGAAAAAGCAGTATACCAACAATACAGTCAAAATACCAGGGATTCAATAATACTGAAAAATAACGTCAGGACAAAAGCTTAATAAATTCAGTTAACATATAACACTGTTCTATGCCCTGGGGTGGTAAAGAAAGCAGGCGAGTTTCCTATCCTCATGAGTTTACATTCTTTATTAGTTTCTCTGTTTATGGTCATCTTCCCCTGGGTATGTAAGCTGTCTGTGGGCTGGAATCTGGTCTGTCTTGTTCTCTGGTGTTGGTCCAATGCCTAGAATAATGCCTAGCACATAGGATGTGATCAACAAATATTTGTTGAATGAATAAGTTCTAGTTGGAAAGACAATAAACAAGTAAGCAGACAAATATGCAATCGTTTGCAGATGTGATAAATGCTATGAAGAAAAATGAAGCAGAGATCATAGGAATGGAGGTGGCTGGGGTTTTTTTTGTTTTTGTTTTTTTAAAGCTAGGGTCTTGCTTTGCCGCCCAGGCTGGAATGCAATCGTACAATTGCATTGGTACGATTGCAGTGGTACAATCGTAGTTCACTGCAGCCTAGAACTCCTGGACTCAAGTGATCCTCCTGCCTTAGCTTCCCAAGTAACTGTGCTATGCTCACACCACCACACCTGGCTAATTTTGGAGGTGGCTGTTTTTGATGGGGTGGTCAGAATGGCATCTCTGAAGAAATACTACTTGCACAGAGATCTGAATGAAAGAAAGAATCATGGAAGATCTGAGAGAAGAGGGAAGAAGGAGTCTTGCTTTTTTGTTTTTTGAGACAGAGTCTCGCACTGTCACCCAGGCTGGAGTGTAGTGGTGTGATCTCGGCTCACTGCAACCTCTGCCTCCCAGGTTCAAGTGATTCTCCTGCCTCAGCCTCCCCAGTAGCTGGGATTACAGGTGCCCGCCACCATGCCCAGCTAATTTTTTTGTATTTTTAGTAGAGACAGGGTTTCACTATGTTGGCCAGGCTGTTCTCAAATGCCTGACCTTGTGATCCACCCACCTCGACCTCCCAAAGTGCTGGGATTACAGGCGTGAGCCACTGCGCCCGGCCAACTCCTGCTTTTAATATCAGACCAGGACATTTGTACCGATGTTCCCTCTGAGATCAACTAAAATACCTAGAAAAAATTTAAATAATATGAAAAAATAGTTATTAAAGTGGGGAGGAATTGCCAGGCAAAAACTAGGAGAAGGGGAGGACCATCACTTAAAGCCACCATTGCCATGCAGACGTCCATGGATTGGAATAAATATCTGCAAAACCAAGCTGTCTTTTGACGTCATAAGTCAAGGGGAACAAACCTCAAAGCCCAGGAAGAAGATGGGAACTCTGTACTTGAAGTGGGGCCCCTTAGGAGCTGCATCTTCTGGGTAAATGTGAAGCAGAAATAAACCAGTTCTTACTCAGACTTGCAACTTGATTCAAGTCACCTGGATAGTACAAGAGACCTTGAGCCTAGAACTTGGGTTAAAGTGGTTCTAGACAAGAAGCAGTGCCAGGTACCTGGCAGAATCAAGAGGAAAACCCTATCACTCTGAGCTGCAAATTATTTCTAAATGGAATTTCTAGCATGTAGCCAGGTATAACCAGGAAGGCCCACAAAACCCTGAGATATTGACATTATCCAGCGCAGCCAATAAAACAACTAGGCTTGCTTGTTTCTTGAGGTCAGAGGCTGCCTCTTCAAAGAAATAAAATTCAGACTTGAAAATTTGTGCAGAAACTCAAAATCATATTAAGATCGGGGGCAAGAACATTCCAGGCCAAGAAGAGAGCAAGTACAAAGGCCCTGGGGCAGGAATAAGCTTGGCATGCTAAAAAGATAGAAACTCTCTGGCAGGAGCAGAGGGAGCAAGAGTTAGAGGTGGGAGGTGAGTTCCGAGAGGAAGGTGAAGGTGAAGGTCAGATCATGTGGGTCTCAAGGGATTTTAGGTTGTAGTCTGTGTGTCAAGGGAAGCCATTTGATGCCTTGGAGCAGTGAAGTGGTATGACTTAATTTACTTAATTTTATAAAAGTCAGTTTGGCTTTTGTATAGAAAATAGGCTGTAAGGAAGCAAAAATAGAAGCAAGGAAACCAATTAATAGGTTATTGAATGGTCCAAGTGAGAGATGATGGAAGCTTAGAGTAAGGTGGTCATGATGGAGGTGGTGGGAAATGAATTCAGAATATAGAGTGAATTGAACTAGACATGGGGTGTGAGAAAAAGCTTGGCATAGCTTTTCACCTCCATGTACTTTCTGTATGACCCCATTCTCCCCCAACCCACATGGTTTTTCCTTCTATCAGTAGACAGCTCTTTAGTTGGCATTTTCAGCCCAAGCCTTTTTTCTGTGTTTTACATCTATAGAGCCAACTGCCTTCTGAAATGTTCCACCTCAATGTCACCAGACCTTATACTGAACATGCCCCAAACTCAGCTTATTATTTTCCCTTCTAAACTATTTTTTTCCTCCTCAATTTCCTATCTTAGTTGATGATACCACTTTCCACTCAATCATATAAGCCAAAGCCTTTGGATCAATTTTAGACTTCTCACTTCCACATTCAATTGGTAACTAGAGACTGGCAATTCTACCTCCCTAACTTCTTTGGAAGCTGTCAGTTTCTTTCTATTTTCATGGCTTCTGCACTAGATCAAACCTTCATCACCTCTCTCTAGACTATTGTCATAGTCTCCCACCTGTCTCCCAGGTGATGATCTCAGTCCCTGCCCATCTGTTAGTCTAAAGTATGCATCTTACTAAAGTGTAGAGGTGACACTTCTGGGGCTGCCAATTGCTTAAAGAAGGTTCAAACTCCTTAAAATGGGTTACAAGGGCCTTCCAACCCCTCTTGATCTTTCTCCATTTTCTCTATGCTTTTGATCCTACTATATCCTGCTCTTACAGTTATCTATGGCTTCCTGGACGTGCCTTTGCATGTGCTAGGTAGTTTGCCAGTATGCCCTTCCTCCTTCTGCTGCCCATCAACTTGGCAAACTCCCACCCTTCTTGTAGGAACAACTGAAGCATAAGTTTCTCTAAGAAGTATCCCTCCTCCTGTCCTTCCAGAATTGAGTTAATCATCTATGAAAGCTCTGTGTTTAGTACAGACCTCCCTCCAGGGTAGCACTTTTCCACTTAGGTTATTTTTTACTTAGGTTTTTTTTTAATGTATGTTTTACCTACTGAGTTTCTTGAGGTCAGAGGCTGCCTGATATGACTATGTCTTCTGCTCCCTACACTATGCCTGGCACATAGCAGGCACTCAACTAAAGCATTTTTTTTTTTTTTTTTTTGGAGACAGGGTCTTGCTCTGTTACCCAGGAGTGGAGTGCAGTGGATTGGATTGGACGTGGGGTGTGATCTCACTGCAGCCTCAACCTCCTGGGCTCAAGTGATCCTCCTACCTCAGACTCCCAAGAAGCTGCAACTACAGGCATGCACCACAAAACCCAGTTAATTTTTAAATTTTTTTGTAGAGATAGTGTCTCACTATGTTGCTAGGGCTGGTCTTGAACTCCTGGGCTCAAGCAATCCTCTCACCTTGGCCTCCCAAAGAGTTGGGATTATAAGCATGAGCCATTGCACCTAGCCTCAACTAAAGCTTTATGGAATGGATGAAGGAGTCGTTAAATGAACAAATACACCAGACTATACACTCAATCTCACAGAGCAGATCTCCAGCCCCTAGAGGAAAGCTATAGCAAGCAGCGTTGGGGACATTTCATGAGCTTTCATTTGGGTGACTCTAGCCATGGCATCTGCCTCGCTCTCTAGCTGCTTTAGATGGATGGTTCACACAAAAAGTAAGAGTTCAAAATTTTTGTAGCTACTTGTACCCAAGAGCCTTAGTTACTGATTACCCTCTTTTGTGCCATGCACAAATCCCATGCCCAGCCCTTAGGACTTATGCTGAAGCAGCATTTCCTCCTAGCTTGGGTGATGCTGACAGTATTTAGGGTCCCACAGATGTAACTTAAGTTCACAGCACAAATTATCACACGTGAATGTTAACACTTATCTTTCATAGTCATGTGTAATTTCTACTATAGTCCATGACCCCCACATCTTCATCTTCCCCCTTTTCCCCTCACTTATAATATGCTATTTATAGAAGAAGGAATACAGAGGAACATAAAAATGAGACAGCTAGGAAGAGAGAGGATGAACCAGAGAAGAAAAATTGGGGAAAGAAAGGAATAAAGGGAGGACCAGAAGGGAAAGAAAGGAAAAAAGAAAGAAGGAAGAGAGAAAGGAGAGAAGAGAGAACAAAGGAGAGAGAGAAAAAAGAAAGAAAAAATAAAGGAGAATAAGGGGAAGAGAGAGGAAAATAAAGGGAGTAGAAAGAAGGAAGGAACAGAAGTAAAGAGAGAAAGAAAGAACAAAGAGAGAACTTTAAGCATCCACACACGTCTGTGAAATTTATCTGAAGTATCTCTACTTAAACAGCAGGAACCTCATGGCCGATATTAAACATTTAATTGACTAGAGAAACCAATCATAGAACAAAGCCCCTTTTCTTTGTGACCTATCATATGATAACCCAAACACAGGAGTTGCTATTTTTCTCCAGAAACTATCAGCCACAGCCATCTGTCTTGGTCCTAGACTGTTTAAAAACATTTTTTTTTCTTTAAACATGTGTGTGCGTATGCTTCAGCCACAGAACCAAAGTAGCCTCCATTGCAACAATGGCCGACTTGTGAGATTCAGCAGTGGTTCCCCCAGCCTGCTTCTGGCCACCAGATGTCAGACAGTCAGTGGTTCCCTTTCATCCTCACCCACCGCAGAGCCATTTCAGCCTGTGTAGGGATGGGGGTTTGCAGCCCTTTCTGAGCCCCACCCCAGATCTGAGTGGGGCCTAATCTTGCCTGAGGACAGCTGTGGGGGAAGGGAAGGAACAAAGCCACCTAGGAGTGGAGCTGGGATGGAGTTATATTTCTTCCAAAAGTTCAGCAACTGCTGCTTATTAAAAAGCTTGTTTTCCGCCTGGGAATCCAGTCTTTAGCATGAGAGAATAAAAGGACAGACATAATAGTGGGATTTGAAAGGAGCACTGTGAGCTGGGGACAAGGAGGGGGGCACACAGAGTCCCCCTTCCCTGGGTACTGGCCGTGCAGTCCAGTACTGTACCATAGAACGAGAAGCAGCTGATGGTTCCTGACCCCATCACCCCACCACCTCTTCCATCTTTCTCTTCCAGTTTTTTCTTCTCTATCTCTTCCCCTTCTTTTTCCTCCTCCTTCTCCTCCTTTTCTTTCATAACTGTTGACTCAAGTCAGCAATGGAACCACAGAAAGGCGGTCAGAAGTCACACCACACAAAGATGCTGATCAGAAGGCCACAGAGCTGCCAGCCCTTCCTCTGGGGCAAAAGATAACGTAAAAAAGACAAATGATAGTTCAGCTTACTAGTTTAGAGCTCAGGCAGGACGTGGTGCCTCATGACTGTAATTCTAGCACTTTGGGAGGCCGAGGCAGGAGAATCCCTTGAACTCAAGAGTTCAAGACCAGTCTCAGCAACATAGTGAGAACTCATCCCTCCCAAAAATTTAAAGTTAGTGGCATGTGCCTATCATCCTAGCTAGTCGGATGGCTTGAGCCCAGGAAGTCAAGGCTTCAGTGAGCTATGATCATGCCACTGCACTCCAGCCTGGGTGACATAGCCAGCCTTGGTTTCCTCATTGGCAAAATGAAGATAATAGCACCTGCTTTATATAAGGAGATATTGTAGTGCTTTTTCCCCATATTGTAGATATTGGGGTTAGTGTGAGGAATACAAGAATAATACACTAGGTGAAATATATAGCACATAGTAAATGCTCAGTGAATTATACACCTACTACATGCCAGGCTGTATTCCAGGTGCTGAGTGAACAAAAGAGACAAGAAGAAAATCTTGCCCTCATAGAGTTAACATTCTAGTAGGGGGAGACAGACAATAAACAAGTAAATAAATATATAGCACATCAGATGATGAAAAGTGAAAGGAGAAAAATAAAGCCAGAAAGGGGATAAAGGAATGCTAGGAGAAGAGGGGTTGCAGTTTTAAACAGAGCAGCACAGACTCCCTGCAAATGTGATTTTTTGATTAAAGACCTAAAGGAGGTGAAGGAGCCAAGCACGCAAATGTTGAAGGGAAGAGCATTCTGGGCAGAGGGAACTGCAAGTTGCAAGGCCCTGAGCCAGGAGTACACCCAGCGAGATTGAGAAATATCTAGGAGGTTGGTGGGCTGGAGCTCAGTGAGGGAGGGAGAGCAGTAGGAAGTGGGGCAGGAAAGGCAATGGTGCGTGTGCACAGGAGGGGAAGTGCAGCACGGAGTGCAATCATGTAGGAACTTGTTAGCCATTGAAAACGCTGGGGAGTTTTAAGGAGAGGAATGATAGAATCTGATTCATGTTTTCAGAGGATTGCTCTGGCTGCTGTGCTGCAAATAGGCTATGGGGATCAAGAGTGTCAGTAGGGAAACCAGTTAAAGGTCAGTGCAATAAGCCAGGTGAAAGATGGTGGTGGCTTGGACTAGGTAGTGGAGAAGGAGGTAGTGATAAGGGGTTGGATTCAGGATATAATTTTTAAGGAAGAGCTGTCAGAGTTTGGTGATGGATTTAACAGGAAGTGTGAAAATTAGAGAGGAGTTCAAAAATGTCTCTGAGGTTTTTGGCCTGAGCAATGGAAAGGATGGAGTGGCTATTTGCTAAGATGAGGAAAACTGTAAGTGGAGCAAATTTGGGGGTGGGGATGAGATGGAGTGGGTGGTAGATGTTATGAATTATGTTTTGGACATTGTGAGAGATTATTACCTTAAGAGCCCCCAGTGAGTCATGTACTGGGCCTTATATACTGGGGCTTGCCCTCTTAGAATGCTGCCTTGGCCTTAAAAGGAATCCTACTGAAGAACCATATGGAGGACAGCCAAAATGCCCCGGTCAATAGCCTCAACTAATATCTAGACACATAAGCAACGACATCTTAAACCATCCAGTAAAGCTCCAAAAGACTTCAGTGACGTGAATGACCCAAGGCAAGAACAGAAGAGCCACCTAGCTGAGCTCAGACTAAATTGCCACTAAACTTCAGAGTTTAATTATGTAGCAATATGTAACTGGTACAATCATGTTAAATTTGAGATGCCTTGTGCACATTCAGATTAGGATGTCAAGTAGGCTGTTGGATGCCTGAATCTAGAATCTAGGGAAGATGTCCAGGCTGAAAACACAGTTCAGGAATTATGAGCATATAGATGATAAAGTCATGAGACTGATAAAAACAGCAAGGAAGTGAGTAAAGGTAGAGAAGTTTAAGGATTGAGCCCTGGGGAAGCATAACATTTGGAAAGGAAGAGGAATCCCTAAAAGTGAAAAAGGACGAGCCAGTGCAACAGAAGGAAAACCAGGCATGTTTGGTGTCCTGGAAACCAAGTACAGAATGTGTTTCTGGGAGGAACGAGTAAGCAATTGTGTTGGATACTGCTACCTAATCAACTAAGATGAAGAGTGAGAATTAATCATTGGATTTAGTCGAGGCATGTCTTTGGTTACATTGAAAGAAACAATTTTACTAGAGTCCGAAGTGTGGAAGCCTGCTTAGGAGGAGTTAAAGAATGAGAGGAGAAGAATTAAAGCCAGGGCTATAGATAACCCTTTTAAGGAATTCTCATATGAAGAAAAATGGGAAAATGGGTCCATAGTGGTAAAAGGATCTGTGGTTAAGAGACAGATTTTAAGATTGAGAGCATATTATTTATAGATATGAAAGATCTAGCAGAGAGAGGAAAATCAAGTGATGAAGAATACAGAACAAAGATTTGCTGGATGATATCCTTGAATAGATGAGTGGGAATGGGACCCGTTGAAGGCATTGGCTTTAGCTGGGAGCAAGGATGAATCTTATATAATGTGAGAGGAAAGGCAGAATATGTGGGCACTGACATAAGTTGGTGGGCACATGTAGGTAGAAGAATATAAAATTTTTTTGCTTATGTTTTCTCAGCAAGGTCATTGGCTGAGCTTGAGGATGGGGGAGGGTTGTTGGAACGTTGAGGAGAAAGAAGATAAGAAATTCTCGTCTAGAAATGAACAGTATCCATTGTTATTATCTTCCTGTAGGAGGCAAGGGCTCCCAACTTACTCATTACATCCAAGAGCTCAAGACTCCTGTTCTGATGGGCCCAGGCTTGATATAGCCTGTAATGTCATGAGATCTTGGCTGGCACTATTATGCCTAAACAAAGCCATTTCTTACTTTCTCTTTTGTTCATGTGGTGGTCATGTGCTTAGGGGAATCTGAGTCTTTTCCCTGACCAAGGCTGTTAATCTTGGTTAGTGTGAGCCAATCAAGATAGTTTTATTTTCTTGGCCAGCAATTCTTTTAGGTACAAACATGTGTTAAATTCTGACCAATAATATGTGACAGGACATCTGCCGGTAGTCTCTTAGAAAAGATTTTCCTTTCTGATAACAACAGAATCATGGAAGGAATGTTTCTTCTGTTTCTTTTCTTTGCTCTATGTGTTGAAACTGGATCTGCAGCAGCCATGTTTTACCAGGACTAAGCGTGGCCCACAGGCTGAAGAAGGCAGTTCTGTAATGAGTCCCTGAACCACTGAATTCAATCCTGGAGCCTGCCTGCCTGCAGACTTCTTAATACGTGAAATATTGCAGGCAGGTCGCGGTGGCTCACGGTTGTAATCCCAGCACTTTGGAAGGCCGAGGCAGGCGGATCACGAGGTCAGGAGATCCAGACCATGGTGAAACCCCGTCTCTACTAAAAATACAAAAAATTAGCCAGGGGTTGTGGCGGACGCCTGTAGTCCCAGCTACTCGGAGAGGCTGAGGCAGGAGAATGGCGTGAACCCTGGAGGCGGAGCTTGCAGTGAGCCGAGATCGCGCCACTGCACTCCGGCCTGGGCGACAGAGCAAGACTCTGCCTCAAAAAAAAAAAAAAAAAAAGAAATATTGTTATATATTTTCCTTATTGACTATGCCTTTTTTTGTTGGTTCATCTGTGATTTACAGTGGGAATAAATGTGATGCATAGATCATCAGCAAAATGGATGCAGAATTCAGCTTGGGACCATTGAGAACACAAATTCAATTCAGTGCAATATAGACACAATGAGAACAATGTACCAGGCACAGTATTAGACACAGAAGAATAAAACTTCCTCACCATGAATATCTTATGACAAATATATATGTGTGTGCATTGTAAACTGGGGATAATAAAAATATCAAAATTACTATTTTAGAAAGCAGAATATGTTTAGTGCCTTGAAAGAGACATAGGAAGTCAAAGAAGATAGTGATAACATCCATTTGGAGAAACTGGGGTAGTGTCGATCAAGGAAGTAAGGACTAGAAAATAGGGAACAGTAGGCCTGGCAAGGTGGCTCATGCCTATAATCCCAGCATTTTGGGAGGCTGAGACAGGTGAATCACTTGAGGCCTGGAGTTCGAGACCAGCCTGGACAACATGGTGAAACCCCGTCTCTACTAAAAATACAAAAATTAGCCAGATGTGGTGGTGCACGCCTGTAATCTCAGCTACTAAGGAGGCTGAGGCACGAGAATCACTTGAATCCGGGAGGTGGAGGTTGCAGTGAGCTGAGATCATGCCACTGCACTCCAGCCTAGGTGACAAAGTGAGACTCTGTCTCCAGAAAAAAAAAAAAAAAAAGAAAGAAAATAAATAAATAAGGAACAATAATAATAAACATACAGGCAAGAAAGTGGACTGGTCTGGAAAACTTCGTGGTAAGATTGGTTTGGCTGACTTACAGAGTGTGGAGGGGGGTAATGAAAATAATGTTGGAAAGTTACATTGGGTCAGGATTTGAGAGGCCTTAAATGGTAGGCCAAGAAATGTAGGTTTGCTTAGGTTGGAAATGGCAGCCCCTAGAGATTTATTTATTTATTTTTTTTAATAGGAAAGTAACATGGTCAGAGCTGAGTCTGGGAAAAGTCATCTTTAGCAGGGGGACTGAAGGCATTTCTTTTTTATCCAACAATAACTAATCGTTTTAGTCATTTACCACACCCTCAGTATATGCAGATGTTTAATATGAACACATCTGAAGCCTCAGCAAGAATAAACAAGAGAGAATTACATTCTTAGACCCAAGGAATGGGAGGCAGCATCAAGACAGAGAATCTGCCTTGGCCTCAGGCAAGCCTCTTCAGCCCTTTTCTCTGTGTCCCACCCACTTCATTTAGGCTCCCTGGAACTTCAGAGAGCCCTCATTCCAATTTAAATCTTCCCCCAGAGTCCAAATTTGCACGAGGACAGTAGTTCTACTTCTCTGGTCTCCAACACTTTTTTTTTTTCTTTTTTTGGAGACATGGTCTTGCTCTGCTGCCCATGCTGGAGTGCAGTGGTGCAAATCATAGCTCACTGCAGCCTCAATCTCAGCTCAGGCGATCCTCCCACCTCAGCCTCAGGAGTATCTGGGATTACAGATGCATTCCACCATACTTGGCTAATTTTCTTTTAATTTATTTTTTTGGTTGAGACAAGGTCTTGCTATATTGCCCAGGCTGGTCTCGAACTCCTGTGCTCCAGCAATCCTCCCACCTGGGCCTCCCTAAGTGCTGAGATTACAGGCCTGAACCACCACACTCAGACCTTCAACATTTTCATACAGTGGGACTCCTCCAATCAGTGATGGTACCCTTTGCAGAACATCGTGAAATACTGATGTATTTAAATCCAGAATACTGCCTATGAATTAGCACAAAATTACATATTTAGCTACTTTGTGCTTAAGTTGCTTAAAAATGTTAAATTTGGGCCAGGCATGGTGGCTCACGCCTGTAATCCCAGCACTCTGGGAGGCCAAGGCTGGCAGATCATGAGGTCAAGAGTTTGAGACCGGCCTGGCCAACATGGTGAAACCCTGCCACTACTAAGAATACAAAAATTAGCCAGGCGTGGTGGCACGTGCCTATAATCCCAGCCAGTTGGGAGGCTGAGGCAGGAGAATTGCTTGAACCCAGGAGGCAGAGGTTGCAGTGAGCCGAGACTGCGCCACTGCACTCCAGCCTGGGCAACAGAGCAAGACTCGGTCTCGGGGGGAAAGAAAAGTTAAATTTAATTAAACTTACAGACGCTAACACATAATATAAAACCACAACCGTAAGCCCAAACACCTGTCCATAGAAAAAGGCTGTCAAACTAAGCACTGTTGGCTATGTCTGGGTCCATTAATATTCATTTGTTACTTGCTAATTCTGTCATCTGCTAGCACTGCACTGGCCAGTGGACAAGGAATAACAGGTGCCAAAGATTTAATAAAAATTTAGAGAGAGAAAACTAAAAGCTGAAGATACTCTATCCATTAACTTAATTTTTCTGGGAATTAGTATATTTATTCATTCAACAAAGATTGATTGAGCAGCTACTGTGTGGCAGGCACCATGCTAAGGAGAGGCGACACGAAGAAGTAAGGTACAGTCCTGTCTTGCAGAGATGTCTAGGAGGGGAGACAGCCAAGAAATGCTAACGAGCAAACAGAAAGTGAGTATTAAGGTGGAAGTGATGCAGGGCCCTCCAGAGCTCTGGGGTTAGAGAGGGCTTCAGAGAGGATGTCATAAGAGGTAAGTTTTTTTTCTGAGAGGCAGTGTCTCACTCTGTTACTCAGGCTAGAGTGCAGTAGTGCGATCATAGCTCACTGTAGCCTCAAAACTCCTGGGCTCAAGCAATCCTCCTGGGTTGGCCTCCCAACATGCTAGGTTTCCACATCTGTTAGCGGTAAGCCTGGAAGATAGACTCAAAGTATCTAAGCCAGTGCTTCTCAGAGTGTGGGGTTTCGTAGAGCAGCAAATTGTCTGTGGAATTGGCGGTCGGGGTTGCCAGGACTAAGAGAAGGTTATCAACTTTTACATTTGTGAAATAATGTTTATTGAGAATATCATCCACCATCATTATAATTTTATAGAAGAAAGGACATTTTCAAACCAAAAAGAAAAAAATAAAAAATAATAAAATGGACATAATATCAGGCAAAAATGAAGTGTCCTTCGATTGGTATGCATTTAGTTTTGTGAAGAACTCATTACATTGTCTTTATTTGTCTTGTTTCAGGGAGAGAAGCTGGAGAAGTTGCCACGAGCAGAGTAAAGGGACATGGGCAGAGGTCCTTAGGCATCTGGTCTTCATTTTTTCCCTGGGGCTGAGGTTCTAGCCACTCTGGGTTTGGGGAAGCAGAGCCAACAACCTGTCCCCAGGGTCACATGATCTTCCTCGGCCCTAGGCACTGTGTCCTGGGGAGTACCAGGAGTGAGCAGGACTTTCACCATAAAAAAATACTAAAGATTCTAGTTTGTGACTACATTGGTATAAGGAAGACTATAATCTTTGACCTCCAAAAGTTTATTATTTTTCTTCTGACATTAAAACAAATAAAACCTTTTTCTGGACCCCTAAAAGTGTTGTGTGCCTAAGACATGCCCGTTCTAAACTTTGGGCGGCGTGCAGTAGGGCGGGGTCCCAAAAGTCTTCCTTATCACCATAATCCCCTCCCCATTCTGCCTGTGGAGAAGTCTGGCCCTGCTTGGGGAACAAGGATCATATTAGAGGAATAAATACTTGAGGAATAAATTCCCAAGATGGCCAAATACCACAGAGGTGTGCACATCTGGAGATGAGCACAGTCCGGACTGGACACTCCAGGGGGTGAAGGGCCACTTGCCAATGGCTGGCAGGTCCTGCTGGCCACATCCAGCCCCAGGGACAGGAAGCAGCAAGGACCTGCCCTGTCTGGAAACTCTGCCAGATGGCCTAGCATCCCAGGCTTGTTCTGCTCTGCATTTTATCAGCCAGGGCCAGAACCAGCCTTTCATAATTCAGAGCCCCTTGGGACCCTGTCCCAAATACTGCCTCTAATGTGGACTTGATTCACTAAGGCTTAACTTTAATCTGTCCTTTTTTGTCCAAGCCTCAGGTGTGTGTGTGTGTGTGTGTGTGTGTGTGTGTGTGTGTGTGATGTTCACATGATAGGGAAGAAATAACCGGCATTTCTTCTCCTTCTTTCTGCTCAAAGGATGTCTTATCCAGGATATGCAGGGCTGGAGGGCAGGGACAACGGTCATTTAAATGCAGGGGCCTTTGAGATCACTGGTGGGAAGACAGTGAAGAGAGAAAAGAAGACTGGGAGGGAGAAGGAAAGGGGGAGAGGGAGGAGACACAGTAGGAACACACAGCAGGGGACCAGTAAATGTTTTTGAAAGAATGATGCAATCCTGACAAATATGTGTACTCTGATATGTTATCCTAGGCTCCCCAGTTTGGCCTAGGTAGAAGTCGAAAAACAAATGCAGGCTGGGCACGGTGGCTCATACCTGTAATCCCAGGACTTTGGGAGGCTGAGGCAGATGGATCACTTGAGATCAGGAGTTCAAGACCAGCCTGGCCAACACGGTAGAACCCTGTCTCTACTAAAAATACAAAAATTACTAGCTGGTCGTTGTAATGGGTGCCTGTAATCCCAGCTACTCAGGAGGCTGAGGCAGGAGAATCGCTTGAACCCAGGAGGTGGAGGTTGCAGTGAGCCAAGATCACGCCACTGCACTCCAGCTTGGGAGACAGAGCAAGACTCTGTCTCAAAAAGCAAAACAAGGCCAGGCTCGGTGGCTCGCGCCTGTAATCCCAGCACTTTGGGAGGCTGTGGCGGGTGGATCATTTGAAGTCAAGAGTTCGAGACCAGCCTGGGCAACACAGTGAAACCCCATCTCTACTAAAAATACAAAAATTAGCCTGGCGTGGTGGCGCGTGCCTGTAATCCCAGCTACTCAGGAGGCTAAGGCAGGAGAATTGCTTGAGCCTGGGAGGCGTAGGTTGAAGTGAGCTGAGGTCATGCCACTGCACTCCAGCCTGGGCGACAGATTGAGACTCTGTCTCAAAATAAATAAATAAATAAAAATAACACACTTCTAAAATATTATCACGCTAAAATAATTTAGCATTAATGCAATAGCATTCTTTGATATATAGTCCAGCTATCTAAAAATATCTGTTTTATAGCATTTTAATAATCCAGGATCCACTCAACTTTACTCATTGAAAATTGATTGTTATATCTTCTTAGTTTCCCTCAACCTAAAAGAATCTTCCTGCCTCTATTTACTATTTATTTTGTGTTAAGGATACTGGCATGTACTTTAGTTTAAATTTTTTTTTATTTTGAGACCCTGTTGCTCAGGCTGGAGTGCGCTGCAGCCTTGACCTCCTGGACTCAAGCAGTTCTCCCGAATAGTTCTCTCCTCAGCTTCCCGAATAGCTGGGACCGCAGGCCCACACAACCATGCCCAGCTAATTTCTTTGTTTTCTCTAGAGACAGGGTCTCATTATGTTGCCCAGGCTGGTCTTGAACTCCTGAGCTCAAGCAATCCTCCTGCCTCAGCCTCCCAAAGTGCTAGGATTACAGGCATGAGCCACCACGCCCAACCAACACTGGCATTATTAGAGCTCACTGGTTGTCTTGTTGAACATCACACAATCTAGATTTTGCTGATGGTTTCCTCGTGATGATATTTAGGCTAAATGCTTGAGGCAAAAACACTCTGCAGGCATTACTGTGTGCTTCCTGCTGCACATATCAGGAGGCCCTTCATGTTTATGATGCTCCGTTATTTGGTTAAGGAGATATCCATCAGATCTCTCCATTGTAAAGACACCTTTTGACCTTTGTAATTAATACTCACACTGTGGATGTTAAAACTGTTTTTAGGGGCAAAAGTCATCTATTTTTCCTGGAAAAACCATCTTTCTTCCATTGTCTCATCAAAAACCCCACTGCCAGTATGGTGTGCTTATGGCTGACAGGAGCATCCAAGAGGCTGCTCTTATAGCATGAAGATTCATGATTGTAATCATTAATAATGATAACATTTCCTAATGTCTAGTAGCATTTTACAGTTTATAGAGCATTTTTGCACATGTTGCAGCTTTTGATTTTCCCCAAATTTCCTTTTCATTGTCCAAGAAGTAAGACTGCTTAGAATCATTCACTCGTTCATTCACCCATCCTTTCATCCAGACCACATGCCAGCCACTGGTCCAGAAGCCAGGGCTTTCATAAATGAATGAAGGGATCAGATCTAGGTGGAGAGACCAACAGGCAATCTCTTCTCAAACAGTGTCACTGCAGTGGTAAGACAAGCTCTGGGGTAGAGAACATGGGGATGAAAGGAACCAGCTGAAAAGAGAAGCATAGAGAAGTAGAAACTGAGGCTCCAGCCTGCCCTATCCACTGTCACATGAGAAACTCTATTTCTCTCCTTTTTAAAGCACTGTGAGTTGGGTTTTCTGTTTCCTGCAGCCAAGTGCATCCTAACTGATACTCTCAATGTTCTCACATTGCAGATGAGGAAACAAAGTCCCCAGAAGTAAAATGATTTTGCCAAATGACACTCAGCTAGCAAATGCCCGAGATGGTTCTTGATCATGGGTGCTTGATTCTAAGTCCCTCACTTGTGTCCTAGGGGAAGAGACAGGAAGAGCCCCTGTTGTCTGAGTCTTGATGGACTCCCTGGCTCTCCTCTTCTGTACACAGTTCAGAGATGGCTAGACAGAAGGAAGATGCCCAGTAACGCTTACTCAGGTGCTCTGAGTGCTGGTCACTTCCCCCTTGGTGGCTAAGTGGTGTGCATTTCAGGATACAGAGCACTTTCATTAAGTTTAGCACTATTCACATGGACAGATAGTGGGTGTGCATGTTCAATCAACCCAAATAGATGAACATACTGTCTGAAGGCCACAAAATGCCCCATGAATAATTCCCTGTAAATACGCATCCAATGCCCACACTTCAGAGAGACTGATTGAATGTGTAAAAGACTGAATGGCTCAGGGAACAAGAATTAACGGATGGAAGGAATCTATCATGGTTGAGGTCAAAGAGTAGGCTCAATGTAGCAGAGAGCCAGGCTCACCACCCTGCTGTGAATTTGAAGTAGGGGGGCAATTAGGCATGAGCTATTTGTAGACAGAAGGAAAAACAGTGAACTAAATGGCTTAGGCTTAGTTCCATGTGCAGGCTGGATGCAGAGGACTGTCATCCTCAATACAGGCTGCAAAATGATGCCAAGGGTCACGCTGGTAGAGGGCAGGGCCCAGCGCTGGCAACACTTAAAGTACAACTTCTGAGCTTTAAAAGTGACATTGTATGTATAGATCAACAAGAAGGTCAAGAATTCTAAAATCCTGACTGCTAATTGTCCCACTTCACCTTAAGTAATTTTGCTAGAGAATGGTGATGCAGCCTGTATTTGTGGTGTGTGTGTGTGTGTGTGTGTATGTGTGTGTGTGTGTATGCATGTTTGTTTGTGTGTGTGTGTAGAGGAGGTAGTAAGAGGGAAAAAAATGTGGCATTTTTGCCAGCATTTGCCTTTTTTTTAGTCGTTTTTTTCTTGCTGTTCTCCACCCCTACAATAAGCTGAGCCAGTGTAAGTTACAATTTATTAGCTGGTTGCTATGGGTTACACCAGTGCTCCGCAGATATTCCCTTCAGAAATAGTAACATTTAATGTAATGTAAAACAGAACTACTGTATCACCACTTGCTTGGCTTCTGCTGGCTTGCAATATTATATCCTTCCCTGCTGAGCTTGAAGCCTCAGGAAATTAGCTGGTGCCATTATTTTATGGTGATGATGGGTATCTGTGATATCCCCTTTGTTTCATGAAAAAGACAGCCTGCAAACCGAGGGTGTCTGCAGGACCTGGGGTGCCAACTTGCAGTGCCATGCAGTGCCCAGAGACTGACTGACTGTTTCATCTGCGTGTTCATTATTTAAGGCAGTCTTCTCAAAGCTGAGTCCCTCGTGGGCCCGGGGCCAGTTACCATTTCAGGGAGGCTAGTAGCAACTACCAATGAATTTTATTTATTCTGCTATCTGTATAATATTTGTGGCAGGCTGGTTAACAAAAATTTGTGGGCTGGTAAATTTTCAGGCTAATTTAACTGTAAGAGTGATTTGAAGGAGAAAGGTTAGAAGATGGTGACACTGAGTAAAGCCATTCAAGTTAAAATAAACAGAATAGAAGAGAAACGGGTGTCTTCAGACCACCCACATTCTCTCTTTTCTGCCTGCTCTCTCCATTGCCCACCCACCTAAACACTAGCCGTCTCAGAGTACACCTTTTCCTACGCGTGTGCTCAGTCTCTTCTCTCGCCTGCCCACGGAGGTGTGCTTTCTTTTATGGGCAGGACACTGGGTTGCTCTACAGACTGCACCTCCCTAACAGGGTCCACTAGTGTAGGAGGAGTGCTAGGGTGGTAAACAGAATGTGGGCTCTGAATGATCTAGGTTCAAAGCCTGGCTCTGCCACTTTCTGGCTATGTGACCTTGGACAAGTTCCTTGACCCTTTGAAGCCTCCGTTTCCATATTATAAAATGGGATAACCATATTTACCTTGTGTGCATATTGTTAAGGATCTGAGGGCGCAGTGTCTGTGTAATCACTTAGCACAGTGCCTGGCCCATTGTAAAAAGTGGTCTTGCCTACTCTGCGATGTGGGATATTGTCGTTCCTGCTGCCTGAGAGACTCTTGGCCAGCTGGTCCTCCTGGGCGTCTCCTGCTTTTCATTCAAGACTCAGCTCAGACACAACCTCTTGTGAAACCAACTTAGCTACCCTCCTGCCTGTCCTCTTTCAAGCCATGTCCCTGCTGCTCTTTGCCGCTTCTGTGGCACCTCTGCATGCCTCTGTTGTAATGTGTCCATGCTAGATTGTCATTCTCTGTTGATAAGTCTTCCTCCCACTGGACTCTGAGCTTCTTCGGGGTTGGCAGCTTGCCTTTCTGATCTCTCTTCCTAGTGCAGTGCCCGCACACATAAGTTTTCAATGAAGTTTGTTGGGTGTATGAATGAAGTAAAGAAAAACTAATTCATTAATTCATGTTTACCTACAGTATATCTGGTGGATAAAAGCCATGGCTCTATTCTACAGGCCAGTGGCAGCCACCAGGACTAAGGGACAGTGTATGCCATAGTCTCTATCGTTCAAATGCCTTTGGCTATAAGTAACAAAAGATGCAACTCACAATGGCTTAATAATAAGAAAATTTATTATACTCCATAACAAGAAATCCAGAGGTATGCAAGCTCCAGAGATGGTTAATTTAGTTCTTCAGTAATGTCATAGAAGACCCAGTTTCTTCCAGCTCGCACCCTAGCTA
The DNA here is from genome assembly GCF_029281585.2 of Gorilla gorilla gorilla. Lineage (NCBI taxonomy): Eukaryota > Metazoa > Chordata > Mammalia > Primates > Hominidae > Gorilla > Gorilla gorilla. Next base: position 121,094,008 of record NC_073224.2, read on the forward strand.
TCTTCATCGGGTTGCACTTTTCTTCACGGTAACTCTCCTCAGAGTGAGAAGTGAGGCACAGCTGTACTAAGCAGATCTAATCCAGATAATATGACAGTGCCTGCTTCTCTTTTTATAAAGGGGAAAACCTCTTTTAGAACCCCTGGCCCTACCTAGTAGACTTCTGCTCATGGTTTCGGTCAGAACTAAGTCATGGGTCCTTTTGAAAAACCAGTTATTAGCACAGAGAAAGAGGGAATACTATGAACAGCTTAGGGCAAACACGTGGTCATGAATAGGACATGTTGCCAAGCAGATTGAAGTTATGTTAGGAAGGGAGAAGCGCAGGGATACAGTTATGCTGGATAAGCAGCCATACAGCTTGCTGCTGTGTGCATTTATTCATTTATTCATTCAACAGATATTACCGATCATATACCCAGCATTGTGCTGGAGGTTGTGGACAGTAGTGAACAAGAGAGACAAGATCCCTCCCCTGCCAGACCTTCCCCTCACCCCCTGCCGTTTGAGATGGAGAGGGTGTCCAGGCCTCCCCCCTTCACCCTCTGAGGTGGGGAGGAGTCCAGGGCCTCGCATCTCAGCATGGGACTGATAGGCTTGCCCTGACCTCTCGCAGGCATGAACACTGCTGTCTGGGCCGTGACACACATGGGCATTTGTGTGGGCGCCAAAGTCTTCCTCATCTGCGAGGTAAGGCTGAGGTGAGCTCTGTGTATGTGGGGAGCAGGAGCCTCCTGGGGTGCAGGCTGGGGTCTGGTCTGTGTGGGTCACCCTGGGAGCCTTCAGATGACCCTGGTGGAGCTAAGGTTCCAGACGTTCCCGTAGGGAAAAAGACGGTGGCCATGTAAACAAATAAACAAGATCCTTGTAGAGTGCCGTAACTATCATAAGGAAATCAGCAGAGCAGTGGACAGAGTGTGAACAGGGCCTGCACTGGAGGTGGACATGGAAGGTCCTTCTGAGAAGGTAACGTTTGATGAAGTAGGGAGGAACAAGTCCAGTGCAGATCAAGAGAGAGGACTCCAAGCAGAGCCAACAGCAAGTGCAAAGGCCCTGAGGCAGGAATGAGGTGGCTATGTGGCTGAAGCAAAGTCTGTGCCTAATGACTAATCAAAAGTTGCTTCTGGCACCCAGCCTGGCTCCTGCCCCAAGATGAAAACAGATCACCAGCAACAACTCTAGCTTCCCAAGCCTCTCCTGCCTAGACATGCAGCTCCACCCAGGTCAGAGGTACAGCTGCAGGGACCACAAAACAATGGGCTTAGCTCTGTGAAGACAGGAAAAGCCACCATGGTTTTGACAAAGAACCCAGGAATGGCGTTAAAGACTTCTTTGGGCAGTGTCCAATTTATGGAGCAATTTTGTTGGCCACATCTACGGAGGTATAAAAAAGACAGACATAAGGCAAGGATGGAACTACTTTGTTTATGTGTGTTGATATCCCTTCCCCATGCTCCTGTATGCCTCATAGCTCCTGCAGCGTGGTGGGTGATCCCAGTGGCTCCTATTTCACCTGGAGGCAGGACAGTGCTGCTGCCATGTGTGGCAGCTCTGCCAGGGGCTGAGGAGGCAGAGACTGTAATTCTCAGTTTGGTGTAATAATCCCTACCACTTTTCTGCAGCTGAGTTTCTGGGTGGGCATAAGTTCACTGGCAGCCTGGGTCCTCAATCTTATTCCCCTCCAGGCCTGGTAGCTCTTCTTTCTCGCAGTGAAAACCTCTCCGAGGGTTTTAATGATCCTGTCCAGTTCTGGCCTGCCACACCCATCACAGCCTGGTCATTCCAGAGAGCGCTGAGTCCTCCTGCTTCCTCTGTCAGCAGTGACATCAGGCATCCTCCCTAGGCTTCCTCTGGAAACTCGTCCCTTTTTGTCCCTCTTCCAGGTAGCCTTTTCCCCAGAATGTTGTTACTGGATTCATTTGATATTTTGTTTTCCTTTGAAGATTTTGTGAAACTTGCGTAGGCTCATGGAGCATCCAAATGAGGCAACATCACCATCAGTCCTCCTTCCCTGGCTCACTGCCTCAGGAAACCAACCTGGTAGGTATTTCTGAGACTCCCAGTTTCTATGGAAGTCCCTGGGGATTTCTCACTCAAATCTGCAAAGTGCTTAGTTTTCCTGGACTTTTGGCTCTAGGCAGTTTGCTTGGAAGTATTGAAGGAGAGTAGCTCCCTGACCCCCATGTGATAATATTACAGGGCCTCAGAGCAGGGTTGTTTGGCATTCTAGGGGCTGGGAGATTGGTGAGACACCCCAGATGTCTGCTTGACTTCAGGGTGGCTGATTACAGTAGAGTCCACCACCCTACACTTGGAACCGCAGCTTCCTCTGAATTGCAACTGTGCTGCTGCCTGGGACAGATTCCTTTCTTCCTAAGGTTGAAATTTCTCTTAAGGAGTCCATATTTGGGTTTTGTCCCTAACCACCCCACCTCCCCAACTCCCTGTCCTAAGTTCTGCAGGCACCAGGGACCGCCATTGTGAACACAGGGGGGTTCTTTCCTGGAGCTCCAGAATCCAGGTACACATCTGGGAAGTGATGGGAAAAGAGGTCATTCCATCGTTTGGACAAATCTAAATCTAAATTTAGCCCCAGCCTGCTATAGAATATCAGCATGAAGGAAACTTTGGAGGCTATTAGGTCAACTGCTTCATTTTGCAGATGAGAAAACAGAGGCCCAGAGAGGTGAAGTGGTTGGACCAAGAACATGGACCTCATGGCAGAGCTAGACTGACCCTGTTTCCTGACTTTCAGTCTGGGTCTCCATTCAATGTGCCTTCTGCCCTTGTCCCTTTTGAATTTTATAAAAGGTCCTTTACATTCAAGAGCCTCTTCTTTCTGTTCCCCTGCCCACCCTCTACCTTGTAGAACTTCTGATAAGACACCTAGGCCATGAGTGGCATTCTTGGGCTGTCTTGAGTGTGAAGACACCTTTGTGGCTAGCCTCCTTGAGCACATATGTGGGATCAACACATATTTATTGAATCAGACTAGGAGATAATTTCCCTTTTTTTTTGTGAGATGGACTTTTGCTCCTTTTGCCCAGGCTGGAGGGCGATGGCGCAATCTCGGCTCACCACAACCTCTGCCTCCCGGGTTCAAGCAATTCTACTGCCTCAGCCTCCCGAGTAGCTGGGATTACAGGTGCCTGCCACCACGCCCAGCTAATTTTGTATTCTTAGTAGAGATGGGTTTCTCCATGTTGGTCAGGCTGGTCTCGAACTTCCAACCTCAGGTGATCTGCCCACCTCGGCCTCCCAAAGTGCTGGGATTACAGGCATGAGCCACCGTGCCTGGCCAATTTTCTTTTTTTTAATTCTCCAATAGTATATTAATAGAACTACTGTGAAAATAAAAGTGTGTATTTTTCATTTAAATAATGAGATTAAATCAACTTAGACTGTTATTTTTCCTGCAGGACTTACAGCTTATAATGGGCTAAAAAAGCACTGTGACTGTTGGCCGGGTGTGGTGGCTCACACCTGTAATCCCAGCATTTTGGGAGGCTGAGGCAGGCGGATCACGAAGTCAGGAGATCAAAACCATCCTTGCTAACACGGTGAAACCCTGTCTCTACTAAAAAAAAAAATACAAAAAATTAGCTGGGCGTGGTAGCAGGTGCCTGTAGTCCCAGCTACTCAGGAGGCTGAGGCAGGAGAATGGCATGAACCCGGGAGGCGGAGCTTGCAGTGAGCTGAGATCGCGCCACTGCACTCCAGCCTGGGTGACAGAGCGAGACTCTGTCTCAAAAAAAAAAAAAAAAAAAAGCACTGCGACTGTGGCCATTTAACATGAACTTCAAAAAGTGTTCTCCATACGATATTTTGGGAAAATCTATATGAAGGTGGATGCATGGAAAATCGAAGGCTTGCCTGATCCCCTTCCAGGGAATCCTGGTTCTCTGGGGCAGCCAGAGCTATGACTGGTCTCCAGGACAGGAATGTGCCTCCTCACTGGTGAAAGTGCCTCTCTGTGGCCTCAGGGCCTCTGTGAGGCAGGGCAGAGCTCCTGTCCCAGCATGAGCACACTTGGGGCTTCTGGAGTGGTTGAGACACTTATGCTCCCTGCTTCCTGCTTCCTGGAGCAGAATTTAAGGAAAACTACTGGGCTTTTGCCTCAGGAGACCAGACGAAACAAAACCTGCTTTCAGAGGGGCATTCTTCTGACTTTTCCTTCAAGTGGAATTGTGACTGTAGGTTTGGGTTTGAACACCGAATTTCAATTTTGTACACACACACCAAGAGGCCTCAGGGCAAGGGGGTGTTTGAAATGAACACCAGCCCAAGTCCTCTACCTGCCAAGTGTTCGATTAAGCTGCTTAGGTCTGTTTCCACCATCCTGTCTTTCAAATATTTATGTGGCAGATTATAGGCAAGCTTCAAAGGCAAGGAAATGCAAATCTGTTCTATAAATCATGGAATAACACAGCTGCTGTCTTCCTCAGTGTGACAGCTTACGAATGCCAGCATTTCTGTCTGCAGAAGGGGTGGTAGGAGTGGGCTTCTCGAGCGCAGCCAGGCCTGTGTGCGTGCCAGTGTGTGTGTGTGTGTGTGTGTGTGTGTGTTGGGGGTAGGGAAGAGAGTAGGGCATTCTAATAATATTTGCATTTTTGCAAAACAGCAATTTTTTTGTTTTTTTAAATTTCCCAGCAGTTAAGGAGTTAATTTAATTTGCTAATCTTAAAGAACTGTGGAGGGATAAAACCTCACCTGGGATCTGAGGCATCCAGAAAACAAGAGATGAAAATGGCTTTCAGTTTTGGGGAAATATACCTAGAACATAAAGTAAGGGGAGAGAAGTCAACAGCAATAACTTTGGGGATTCCAAAATGAATTTAATTTAGTGTAAATGAATAAAAAGGAAATTGTGCATTGCAAATACTTATGCAAATTAAGTTTTGCCCCCAGGGTCTTAACAATCTGCCAGTGAAGCCCCCAGTGTGCCAAAGATTAGACTTTTGTGGGCTCTTTTCAGCTGTTGCCATGAATACATCGATTTGGTACATTGGTGTTCAGTGACACATTAACATCCACCAAGACCAACAGTGGGGTTTATGGTCCTTGCCCAGCAGCTGGGTTTGGCCTGGTGTCATTCTGAGGAAAAACCTGGGAAAGCTGCAGTCAACAGGGTGCAGGGGCCCAAAGGAAGATGGTGTATAAGACAAAATGAGTGGGGATAAAGTTTGCCATGTATTAGTCAGGATTCTGTTGCAAGTGACTCAAACTCACTTAGGCAACAGGGGGAATTTTCTAGGGTCACTGAAGGGAACATTGAATAACCAAATCATGGGAAAGGAACGAAAGTAATTGGGCTTGGGAACAGTTGGAACAAAAACTGGAACACTTCTAGGACTGTCTTCCATCACCTGTCTTTACTTTTTCTCTCTACTGGCTCCTAACATGGCTGCATATTAGGACTAGTAGATTTTGTGCCTAACGACTTTTCGTATTATAAAGACTGTTTTGCACCTGACAACTTTTGTCTCTGTAGAATCCTAGTTTGAATAATCCCAGAGAAGAAATTTATGATTGGTTGAGCTGGGATCAGGTGTCCATGCCTGGACCAATCAACTGTAGGAAGAGGACAGAGAGTCACATAAAAACATGGCAGCTCTTATGGTAGTCGTATTGACGATGGGAGGCTTTCCTAAAAAAAAAAAGGAGTGGGGAAGCTTTGGACAGACAGTCCAGTAAGCATCTACTACATTCTAGAGAGCGCTGGAAAAAAGACCAAAGGAGGCAAAGAAAGGGGGCCAGGAAAGATGGTGTGATGAATGAGTTGCATGTTGGAATTCATTGGTTGACTCCTTGAAATTCAATATTCCATAGGATTCCTTAATGATGCTAAATGCTCCTGGTTCTTCTAGTTTTCTGATAGCTCTTATTCTGTCTCCTTGATTGTTCTGGATCCTTCTCTTCTCTCCACTGAGAATCTCAAGATTACAGGCCCTTAGTTATGTATCTTGCCTCTAGAGAATACAAATAGGTTCTTTCCAACTGCATAAACAGTATTCCCTGTCAGGACCCTCCTCTTACCTTCCAGAAGAAGTCTACACTTAGATTTCCTTTAGTCACATTTAATGCCTTTCTTAAAAAGTGTGGTTCCTGAACCAGTCACATCAGAATCACCTGGAAGCTTATTGGAAATGCAGAATCTTGGGCCTTGTCGCAAAACTACTGAATCAGAATCTGCATTCTAACAAGATGACCGGGTACTTTGTAAATCCATTAATTTGGAAAGCACCACTTTAAGCAATTAGAAATGGAACTCATAATCAATCTGCTCTCAGTGGCGAAATAAATGTTTTTTCACAATTTTCCTACCAGGTCAATGGCAACCTTGTCTAAAAACCCAGATTCACAACAACTCTCAAAATTACTTTTCCAATACTTTCTTGTCTTCATTACCTATGTCCAATCTATCACCAATTTGAACCTATTAATTCCACTGTCCAATTGGTCTGTTTCTCCTAACCACGCCTTCCTCACTTTCTGCAGGCTCTAATAGATGCATTTGCCAGTCAGCCTCCTCATTTAAAAAATGGGTCAAATAATGCTTATAATGCCTCATATACATATTTACATACAATACAAATTTAATGTGTAATTATCTTCATCCTGGTAGGACTGGTTTTCCACTATGGCTTTGTACACAGTTGTAAGGGATATTCCAAATAACATATTATTAACCATAAAGTGCCAAAATCTATGAACAATTTTGATTTTAAATAAATTAGAAGGGATTAAATATTATTTCTAAAATTATTTTCCCTCATCTGCACTTTAATATGCTATAATGAGTAACAGAGAAAGTGGTGGAATAATACAAGGTAGGCCAGGAATTATAGATAGGAGTGTCTTACACATGAGCATCATGTATCACAGAGGTCAGCAAACTCTTTCTGTGAAAGGCCAGATAGGATTTTAGGCCTTCTGGGCCATATGGTTCCTGTTACAACTACTCAACTCTACCATCATAATGAGGAAGCAGCCAGAGGCAATACTTCTTGATTACTGTAGCTTTAAAGTAAGTCTTGAAATCAAATTAAGTCCTTCAGTTTTGAACTTCTTTTTCAAACTTGTTTTGGCTGACATAGGCTATTTTAATTTCTTACAAATTTTAGGTTCAGTGTAACAATTGCTTAAAGAAAAAATGCCTGCTGGGATTTTGATTGGGGTTGCATATAATCTATATATCAATGTGATGAGAATGGACAGCATAACAATATTGAGTTTTCCAATTCACAAACAGGTATGTGTCTACATTTTTTAAATGTCTTTAATTTCTTTCAGTAGTTTTTTTGTAGTTTTTAGCATAGGTCCTATACATGCTTAGTTAAATTAATTCCAAAATATTATCTATTTCCAATGCTATTGTAAATGATGTTTTACATTTTAATGTCTCACTTATTTGTTGCTTGTATACAGAAATACAATTGATTTTTTATGTTGACTTTGTATTCTACAACCTTACTAAATTCACTTATTAATGTAGTAGCCATTCAGGGTAGACTTGTTAGTATTTTCTAGATAGAAAATTATGTACATGGCTGGGCATGGTGGCTCATGCTTGTAATCTTAGCACTTTGGGAAGCTGAGGTGGGAGGACTGCTTGAGGCCATGAGTTTGAGACCAACCTGGGCAACACAGCAAGAGCTCATCTCTACTAACTAAAAGAAGAAAAGAAAAAAGAAAAGAAAATTGTGTACTATGTGAATAAAAAAAGGTTTAACTTCTGTTTTTCTAATCTGTAAGATTTTTTTTTTTTTTGGGTCTTATTTTACTGGTGGGACACCAATATTAATGTTGAATAGAAGAGAAAAAACAAACATTCTTGCCTGGATCTCAATATCAATGGGAAAATGTTGAGCCTTCCAATATTAATTTACAGTATTTGCTCAGGTTTCTCATTGATTCCTTTATTAGGTTAAGATGGTTGTCTTTTATTCCTAGTTTACTGAGTTTTAAAAATCATAACAAGGCACTGAATTTCATCAGATGATTTTTCTGCATTGTTGTAAATGATCGTAGGATTTTTCTTTTTTATTCTATTAATGTGATGAATGACAATGATTGATTTTCAAATGTTAAATAACCTTGCATGCCTGGAATAAACTCCATTCAGTCATGATGTATTATCATTTTAATTGTATTTCTGGATTCTAATTGCTAATAGTTTGTTAAGAATTTTTTATCTATGCTATGTTCATAAGGAATTAGACTATAATTTTCTTTTAATGTCTTTGTCTGGTTTTGTTATTAGAATAATGGTGACTTCATAAAATGAGTTGGGAAGTATTTCTTCCCCCTCTATTTTCTGAAAGATTTTGCTTAAGATTGGTATTATTTCCTTTTTAAATGTTTGCTAGAATTCATTATTTAATCTATCTAGGCCCAGAGTCCACTTTGTCAGAAGATTTTAAGTTATAAATCCAATTTATTTAGGCTTAACATAGAATTGTTGAAATTTTCTATTTCTTCTAGTGTCAATTTGAGTTATTCATGTTTTCAAAGGAATTATCCATTTCAACTAAACTTTTTAATTTGTTGGCATAAGTGGTTCATAATATCCCCTTTTTATTTTTTAATGTCTATAAGACTTATAATGATGTCCCTTCTTTTATTATTAATATTTATTTTTGTGTTTTTGCTTTTTCTTTCTTTATCTGTCTTGCTAGTAGAAGTTTATTTTTTATTTTTAGGGGTTGTTTTCTCTTTAATGGAAAACAAAGCTTATTTTGAAGATTTTTTTCATTCATCAAACATTAGCTTGGAATTGATGACTGGCATAGCATTGGGAGTTTGGTTGGGAAGGGACTACAAAAAGCAGAAGATAGTTTTTACTTTCTTGTTTTAAATTTTGTTCTATCAACTACTGAGAGGGGGTTATTAAAAATCTCAAACTATACTTTTGTATTTGTGCGCTTTTTCTTTCAGTTCTGTCAGTTTTTTCTTTGTGTATGTTCAAACTTTGTTGTTAGGTGGTCATACATTGAATATTGTAAGTATTCTTGATCAGTTGACCCTTTTTTCATGATGAAATATTTCCCTTTAATCTGGAAGTATTTCTTTTTTTTTTTTTTTTTTTTGAGATGGAGTCTTGCTTTGTCGCCCAGGCTGGAGTGCAGTGGTGCGATCTCAGCTCACTGCAAGCTCTGCCTCCCGGGTTCACGCCATTCTCCTGCCTCAGCCTCCCGAGTAGCTGGGACTACAGGCACCCACCACCATGCCCAGCTAATTTTTTGTATTTTTAGTAGAGACGGGGTTTCACCGTGTTAGCCAGGATGGTCTCAATCTCCTGACCTCCTGATCTGCCCACGTCGGCCTCCCAAAGTGCTGGGATTACAGGCGTGAGCCACCGCGCCCAGCCTGGAAATATTTCTTATGAAGTCTACTTTGTCAGATTTCAAAGTGGCCACTCTAGCTTTATAATTAATATTTGCCAGGTATATCTTCATTCTTTAACTTTTACCTGTATGTATCTTTGTATTAAAAAACTAAGCCTTGTAGAAAACGTATAGTTGGATGTTGCTTTTCTACCAAGTATAATAGTATCTCTTAATAGATGATTTTGGTCCTACTATACTTTTCTACCAAGTATAATAATACCTCTTAATAGACGATTTTGGTCCATTTTTACCTAATACAATTCTTGATATGGCTGTGTTAAATCAGTTAACTATTGACTTATTGGTTTCATTTTTTTCTTTGTTTTGTTTTCCTTTCTCTCTCCCTTCTTTTGAGTTAAAAAATTTATTTTTTCATTTTATTTTCACTTTTGTCTTATTAGCTATAACTTTTTTAATAGTTTGCTCTAGGGTTTATATAATGTGTCTTTTATTAATTTTTTTCTTCTATAATGTAGAATCTGCTTTTAAATCTGCCTAGTGGGCTTTTTGTTTTAGATATTGGGGTATTTTTTAGCTTTAGATGGCTGATTTGTTTCTTTTTCTTTTTCTTTTTCTTTTTTTTTTTTTTTTTTTTTGAGATGGAGTTTCACTGTTATTGCCCAGGTTGGAGTGCAATGGTGTGATCTCAGCTCACTGCAACCTCTGCCTCCCAGGTTCCAGCGATTCTCCTGCCTCAGCCTCCCAAGTAGCTGGGATTACAGGGGCCTGCCACCATACCCAGCTAATTTTTTCTGTTTTTAGTAGAGACAGGTTTTACCATGTTGGCCAGGCTGGCCTTGAACACCTGATCTTAGGTGATCCACCTGCCTCGGCCTTCCAAAGTTCTGGGATTACAGGCGTGAGTCACCGTGCCTGGCCTGTTTCTTTTAATGATTTCCATTTACTTATTTATTATGTTCCTGTTTTCCCTTAATTGCTTGAACAAATTTATAATCGTTGTTTTAAAGCCCTTGTTTGCTAATTCCATCTTTGTCATTTCTAGATCTGCTTCTATTGTCTGATTTTCCCTTTCATTATGGGTTACACTTCTTGTTTATGGCATGTCTAATAATTTTGACTGGATACTGGCAATTGTGAATATTCCATTGTTAGCCTAAATTTTCTTGTGTTTCTTTAAAACTTATTGATTTTTGTTCTTGCAATAAATTAATTTCAGATCAGCTTTATCCCTTTGAGGCTTTTTTAGAAAGAGTCTAGAGTATCCTTTGCTCTAGGACTAGTTTAGCCCTACTAGTAAGACATACTGTTTCTGGGATTTCACCTGAATGCATCAAGTACCCAGTGAGGTCTTTCCCTTCTGGCTGGCCTGAACTCAAGTATCTCCCAATCCTGTGCAAGCTCTGGTAGTTGCTCAGTTTATAGTTCCCCATAATTTATCTTTCCTTAATCATTTATTATTTCCCAGGGTTTATGGAGTTTCACTTTAAACATATACATCTTATTATTTAGCCAAAGTTTCAAGAGGATCCTCTGCAGATTTCTGGAACTTATTCTGTGTTGCTCTTTCACTCTGCTACTCTGTCTCACAAGTTCCATCCAGCTGCCTCAGCCTTCCTGAACTCCAGTCTCTGACTTTTTGAGTCAATGAGACTGCCATACTCTGATTGAATTCCCCTTTCCTGCAACTGGTCCAGAAAATGCATTGAAATAAAAGGCTAGGGCTATGGCAGGGCTCACCTCACTTGTTTCTCATCTCTCTGAGATCTCACACCTGAAATGCCTATTGTTCAATAACTGAAAATAACTATTTCAGATATTAATATTGTTGTGTAGTTTTCTAGTTGCTGACACTTGGTGGACTAGATGTGCACTAGTTACTTTGTTCTGACCATAAACAGTCTTATTAAAATTTAATTTTATGCTGTTTTTCATGAACACGCCTTTCCAGTCAATTTTCAGCTGATCCCTTTATACAATTTGATGTTCTTCAGTGTATTTAGACCTTTCAGGCCTTCCTCAAATGCATTTTCTCCTTTCTTTCTATGCCTCACTCCTTACAAAACCTATTTCAAACTCACCTTTTCCAGAAAACCTCCTATGATTAATCCATCCACCCTCTTTATTCACCCGCCCTTTGTTGTAATTTGTATTTCATTTCTACTACATTAAATTGCACTTTTGGCCATGTAGTTTTGTTAAGTTTTTGGCAGTTATTTTACGTGTGACTGTTTTGCTGATGATTATAAGCAGAAGCTTATAAATAGAAAAAGCCTGTCTTCCGTTTATTCCCTTTGTTGCAAACCCACCTAATTCAACTGGCTGTTTCCAAGGTAAATATTGGTGACCCTCTATAGTTTGGTGGAGAGGCATTGTATTATGAAACAAATGAAGCTAAATATCAGAGCTCTCATGTGATGGACCACTTCCAAGGCCCTGGGAGAGTCCCCAGCCATCTGTTTATATGGTAGATGGTTTTTATAAATTTTGCAAGGGACGGATTTGAACCACAATGGAATAAGGCACTCTCTCTTTCCATTATGAATTTCTTTCAGCCAGTCTCCCCTTTCAGGTGGTGGGGAGTGACTGTAAGCATTTTGGGGATCTAGTCAAGGAAAGTTGAGTTGGTGATACATTTAGCTGAGATTTAGTGGGAGGTATTTATGTGGTTTGCAGACATTTCCATGTATAGTTAACTTATTCCTAGCTGTCCTGTGCAGGAATATTCTTACCACCCACGGGGCAAACTTACCAAGTGATATAACAGGAAGATACAGAACCAGAGTACCTATGAACATGAACCTATGCTATGGCACCCAGCACTGGATCCTTACAGGGAGTGGGGAAGAAACAAGGTTTTAATTGTGCAAAGCCAGAAACTAATCTCTGGAAGTGTCTTTCCATTAAGACATAAACAATTCTAAGTTTTGTTTATGTCTGTTCTCATCCATTTCTAGTAAAGGACATTCTGTCAGGAGTGTGCTCTATATGCAGTGTATACAATTATAAACACTCCATGATGTTTTCTTTTGTGAAGATATTATGCAAAACTAAATTCATCAGAATTTTTCTGTTTATAGTGCACAACCTTGTGGAAGAACTACAAAGAGTGAACTTGTCTATTGAAGTTGCATGTTTTATGAATCTTAAAAATTAACATGGGAAAAATTTTGATCAACCAAGTTAGAGGAAGCACCAAATTATTTTATTCTCTCTATAGAAAGTATTACAACATGCTGGTGACAGGAAGAGGCCATCAAAGAGGAAGCAGCAAAAAACATAAGAAAATATATTACACAGCCATATCAACCATTAATTAATAGAAATACTGTGTTATTTGGGGGATTTTTGTGGTATTTGCAAACTTTTTAAAATTTGAAGTCATCGGCCAGGCACAGTGGCTCACGCCTGTAATCCCAGCACTTTGGGAGGGCGAGGCGGGTGGATCACCTGAGGTCAGGAGTTCAAGACCAGCTGCCAACATGGTGAAACCGCGTCTCTACTAAAAATACAAAAATTACCCAGGCATGGTGGTGCATGCCTGTAATCACAGCTACTAGGGAGGCTGAGGCAGGAGAATATCTTGAACCCTGGAGGTGGAGGTTGCAGTGAGCTGAGATCGCACTGTTGCACTCCAGCCTGGGCAACAGAGACTCCATCTCAAAAAAAAAAAAAAAAAAAATTTGAAGTCATTTTTTCTCATTCTGTATAAACATTCATTTTCATAGATAATTTTGTATTTATAATTTTTAATATTTCTTTTTCAAAGAAGACCCTGAAGGTATGTAAGCCTCAGGCCCCACAAAAGTTGGATCCAACCTTGAGCAGGTGAGGATGTTGCCTCTTCCCCTTCTTAACCTTGTTATCGGGTGATACGTCTTGGCTGTGTCCCCACCCAAATCTCATCTTGAATTGCAGCTCCCATAATTCCCACATGTTGTAGGAGGGACCTGGGGGGAGATAATTGAATCATGGGGGTGATTTCCCCCATACTGTTCTCATGGTGGTAAATAAGTCTGACAAGATCTGATGATTTTATAAGGGATTTCTCCTTTCACTTGGCTCTCATTTTCTCTGTTGTCTGCTGCTTTGGTAAATATTAGCTAACCATCCCTGGAGTATGCATTCCCAATTACAGTAAGTTATCATCCCTTGGGTGCAGATTACATCTAAATAACATATACAAGCAAATCACACTGCCAGTGCTGAAGCGTTTCAAAGTAAATTCAGACATAAACAAAGTAAACAGAGAACATAACTTACCTATCTCTTCTGTTACAGTTGCTTTTTCATTGAGTCCTGTGGAGCTCAGGTTCCTGTGGAGGGTAGCAGAAGGGAAACTTCAATTACAGTATAACTGGTCTGATCTGTTCTACATATTAAAGTTCATGCTATTTTCTTTGTGATAAATAAAGAGTGTTCTGCTGCATCTGAAACTCTGAAAACCATTGCTCTAGCGCTAACCGCCTGTCTCTATAACAGGTATCCACTCACAGTTATAATGAAAGCCCAAAGATGTGCTTGAGTTAGCTTATGTCAATGAAAATGTTGCTAGAGACTTGGTCTAGACTTGCTGAGCGGCATGTGAAAACTACAGTGTACTCTGATCCTCCTCTCCCTCCCTCTTTTCACCACCATTGTTGTCAATATATATTCCTTCCACATTTTACCCACTGAAAACTTTGTGTACTGGGGTCACATTCTCCATAACCAAGTTGTCAAACAGAAAGACTTCTGGAAAAGAAGATTTCTCCTAACTTGGGGAAGAGCACTTAGAGGGAAAGAGATGAGAGATGGTCAGAGCCAGGATGTATTTAATCTTGGTCTGCAGTGGACATTTATCATCTGCCAAGACTCCTTCTTTCTGGCACTGACATCCTTTCACTTAGGAACAACCCCCCAGTGATGAGGCTCTGTAAGGGCTTCTCTCATTTTCCCTTGGACTGTAAGATGACCTAATATTCCAAAATATTAACCAAGTGCTTTTTTTTTCTTTGAAATGGAGTTTTGCTCTTGTTGCCCAGGCTGGAGTGCAATGGTGCAATCTCAGCTCACTGCAACCTCTGCCTCCTAGGTTCAAGCGATTCTCCTGCCTTAGCCTCCCAAGTAGCTGGGATTACACGCATGTGCCATCACGCCTGGCTAATTTTGTCTTTTTAGTAGAGACGGGGTTTCTCCATGTTGGTCAGGCTGGTCTCGAACTCCCCACCTCAGGTGATCCACCCGCCTTGCTCTCCCAAAGTGCTGGGATTGCAGGCATGAGCCACCGTACTTGGCCTAACCAGGTGCTTTCAAAGGTGTTTTGAACCAAGAAGCAAGTCCTGCCCTGTTGGATGCAAAACTGGGAACATGTGAGATGGGAACTGCTGGCATCCATGCCTCCAGCCTGAGAGGAAAGCCAGCCAGAGAGCATAGAGCTGCCTGCAGCAAGCAGGAAAAAAGGGTGAGGAGAGTGTGTCCCGAGAGCCTCCAGCTTCTGGTTCTAGTGGCCAGTGATGTCCAACCCTGTTTCTGCCCTTCTTGTTTTGGTTACAGGAGCCCACAAATCCTCTCTACCATTGGCGCTTATTGGAATTGAATTTCCGTCATTTTTTCAAAACCAAGAATGTACAAAACAACGCACTGGCTACAGCAGCAAAATTATAGAGCCTGATAAAAGAAAAGAAATAGAAACCACAAGAAGAATGGAGGAAATCTCCAGTAATTCACAGGAAATAAAATAACCAGGGAGAATAAAACTTTACAGTCTTGGATGTCTGCACCACAGGCAACAGAGTATAGGTACTGATACAAGTGACCTTGAGATCATAGCTCAGGAAAGCCCTTGTGCCTGTGCTGGTTCTCTGAGCCCAGGCAGCTGGGATGGCAGCAATGGAACAGCATTCCTTTCTCAAAAGACAGAGCTAGGAGGGAATGGAGTGGAGGAGACCATGATGAGAGCTCCTGCATGAAAACCCACAAACCATTAGTAGAGAGAGTAATGGAGAAGGTAAGGAGAGAGAGGGAAGGGGGACTGTGGTCTGCACAAGAGGTTGTGCAGCCAGATTTAAGGCCTGGAAGCCACGCTCCTGAGAATCACAGTCCACATGCTGGGTTGGGGCAGAGAGCCACATGCAGCTCACTGGCAGGGAGAATCAGGGCCTGGAGGCATAGAAAGCCAAGAGCCAGGCAGCAGCAACTGGCTGACCCTGGTAGGCAGTTCCAGGAGTGGGCACGTCTGGGCTCAGGGACTGGAAGCAAAATGGATTGACTCAAGAGTAGACAAATATGGGTTCAAGGTCAATCAAAGAGCAGAAACCAGGTGACACAGGTGAGTCAAATCTAGAAAGAGAGTTGTAAAAGTGGGCAGACACAGGTAGAGGAGGACCTAGGAACAGAGGCTAGAAACCAGAAGGGGTCTGCTGGGGTGGATGGACGGAGGGGCAGGAGCCAGCAGACACAAAGTTGCGCATGGAATTTCACCAGATGGCTGTCTGCTGCTGAGCTGTGGCTTTTCTTCCTGCTTGTCCACAAGCAGGTGGCTCTGCCCTCGGGGCTCAAAGGCATGAGCAGGCCTTCTGACAACACATTTGACAACGCTGGCACGGAGGCAAGATCGAGTGGGGATAGCTGGGAATCTCCTTCTTCTAGACCCTGGGTGTCTGATAAATTCTCCTCATGCTGACAATTTCATCTTTCATAGTTTAAAGAAAGAAATGAGAGGGACTGCTACCCTGTACCTAAGTGCTCTGCAGAAGTGGAAGTGATAGGGACCCTAAGAGGAGCCAGCTTTTGCCAAGTTGGTGGTATCCGAGGCTCAGGCAGAACCCATTCGGAAAGCAGAGTTCAGAAGTGTTCAGAAAAGAGACTCTCAATGAGAAGACAGCTCAAGAGAAAAGGGAGGCTAATTGGGGCTAACTGTATTTTGTTAACAGATGATAGCAAGAAGGCAGAATTCAGGCTGTGTGCGGTGGCTCATACCTGTAATCCCAGAATGTTGGGAGGCTGAGGCAGATGGATCACCTGAGGTCAGGAGTTGGAGACCAGCCTGGCCAACACAGAGAAATCCTGTCTCTACTAAAAATAAAAAAAAATTAGCCAGGCGTGCTGATGCATGCCTGTAGTCCCAGCTACTCAGGAGGCTGAGGCGGGAGAATCGCTTAAACTCAGGAGGAGGAGGTTGCAGTGAGCCGAGATTGCACCACTGCACTCCAGCCTGGGCAACAGAGCGAGACTCTGTCTCAAAACAAACCAAAACAACACAGGCAGAACTCCTCAAATTGTACTTTACATCCCGGTTCTCAGTCAAGAAGACCCATCTTCAGACTGGAAAGGGCAGAATTAGTGCTGATTAGAGGGAAACAAAGCCACATAAAATTGCTCTGAGCAGACTTCACACACCCATTAAATACCCCACCAGAATTTAGCCCTCGCAAAGGGTTCCTCAGATATTTCTGAGATTCTCTCTGGGTGCGGAGCTGCAAATGCTTGTTCACTACCCCAAATCATCCCCTGATGATAATGACACTCAGGATACGGACCCTTTGCAGGGCATAGCTAGCCAGCTCTGCTGCTGCCAGCACCTGGGATGAGGGATGCCGGGCTTCCCTTTGCTTTCCATCCTAAGCACAGGACACAGCATTCCCTGAGTCCCCAGAGCACAATCCTCTCTCTAATACACAAGCTGCACAAGCGCAGGAATTTTTGCACCCCACCCACACCCCCACTTATGTAACCCCAAGGTCTAAAACAGTTTTTGGTAGGCAGTAGGAGCTCAGTAAATCTCTGACTCTTTAACAAGTGTATAATAAACATTCAAAAGTGAAAGAAAGGGCTGGGCAAGGTGGCTCATGCCTGTAATCCCAACACTTGGGAGACCAGGGTGACTGGACTGCTCGAGCCTGGGAGTTCGAGACCAGCCTGGGCAACATAGCGAGATGCTGTCTCTATTTCAATTTTTAAAAAGCTAAAGAAAGAAAGAACAAGGCAGATAATAACTAACAACAATTAAAGGATGTTGTGAATTTCAGGATCCTCAGACTCAGATTTAGAAATGCCCAGTGATGAAAATGTACCCACCTTAAGCAGGCTGATGGCTTGTCATGCAGAAGATGTCTTTGTGGGCAGAAAAAGCTTCACCAGGCTGAAAAAAATAGAAAAATGTGGCGCCTCTCCCCACCTGCAAGGCAGGCAGATACATTAGAAGACAGAGATCCCACTTGGTGGGCAGGTCCTTGTCAGGTAAGGGTTTGGTTAGTAGGTGGTACCTTTGTGTCAAGAAAAAGGCATGCCTTTCTCCCAGCAAGGGCAGCCCTTGGGTGCACAGCTTGGCCGCACTCTGTTGGACAAAGCTGCACTGTCTTCCTACAGGGCTCCTATCCTGTCATGTGGCATGAGCCAGCACAACTGCACACAGTGCAAGTGCCCTCAATTCAGGTCTGCTCTGCCTAGAATCCCAGCCCCACCCCACCCAAGACCCAGAAAGGGGAAGGGATTCTCAAGCTGCCTCCCTGCACTTATTTCTGCCCAACACCTACTCCTCCCTGGTGACCAATGATGGGACATCTATTCCCCCAGGAAACCCAGCCCTCACTCCAGGCCTCTGATCTCATCCTGTGGCACCCAGTACAACAGCCCCATCAGAACACAATAGTCTCAAGGGCTTTGGGGTCATTATACTTCAATAATGCCACTTGAAGGGCAGAAACTGTCCACTGAACACACTTAGTTCTCTTTTATAGGCTGTCTTCTAGGGAGAGGTGAATATTCTGCCTGAATGTCCTTCTGTAGTCCTCTGGGCTGGCTGGTCTTGCAAACAATTGCTCTGGCAAAAAACACTCTCCACTCTGCAAGGATAAGCAAACACTGTAATTCACTACATTCCTACTGAGTTAAGAAATATTTCACTCCTTCCTGGAAAGCAAGAAAATTATAGAGACTTAGCTCAGGCTTGACCATATCCAAAAACATACACGACCAAAACAAAACATTTATCATCCAAACCTAAAATCATCATCCAGAATAATGATGACTTTATAATTGTTCCAAAGAGCACACTGGGCACTTGTTCCAGGCATGTGTGTGTAACAAAAATACCCATGAAGTGTGACCCAAGGGCTGACTGTTCAGATGAATTCTGTGATGGTTAATATTAGGTGTCAACTTGATGGGATTGAGGGATGCCTAGATAGTTGGTGAAGCACTTTTTCTGGGTGTGTCTGTGAGGGTGTTTCTAGAGAAGACTGACATATGAGTAAGTGGAGTGGGAGAGGAAGACCCGCCCTCACTGTGGATGGGCACTGTATGGTTGGCTGCCAACACGGCAGAACAAAGCAGGCAGAAAAAAGCAGGCAGAAGAAAGCAGGCAGAAGAAAGCAGGCAGAAGGGGCATATGCAGCTTGCTGGGGCTTTCTCTTTCTCTCTGCCTTCTAGAGCAGGACTCCTTTTCTCCTTCTGCCTTTGGGCATCTGACTCCAGGTTCTTCGGCTTTTGGACTCTGGAACTTGTACCAGTGACCTCTGGGGTGCTCTCAGCCCTTCAGTCTCAGACTGGGAGCTGCACTGTCAGCTTTCCTGGTTTTGAGGCTTAGGGCTTGGACTGAGACAAGCTACTGGTTTTTCTGATTCTCCAGCTTGCAAGCCCTATTGTGGGACTTTGCCTTTGTAATTGTGTGAGCCAATTCTCCCTAATAAACTCACATACATATATACACACACATATAAAATTACTCAGGGTTCTCCGGAGGGACAGAACAAATAGGATACATGTATATATATGTGTATATATACAAATGTATATGTATCCTATATATATGTATACGATGCATGTATATGTATGTGTATATATATATATATACACACACACATATGTATATGTATCTTATATATATGTATCCTATTTGTTCTGTCCCTCTGGACAACCTGAGTAATTCACCATCTTCTTTCTGAACAAAAAGTAATGCTGGTTTGAATGGCAGTTTCTTCCAGATTCTACCCATATGATTCTTAAAGACAATGATAGGGTCCAGGATAAAAAAGTAGTTAAGGGAGTGTAAAAGAGCTTCATGCAATTGGAAGTGGTGTCAAGTTTCTTGGCCCAAAAACATTTTACCCTTGGGTGCTAAGAGATCTTGCAAATGCATTGCTCAGTTCTATCAGTAATCTTTGTGGGACTGTAGTGAGCAAAACTGGTGCCATAGCACTGAACCCAGGCAAATGTCCTAAGTGCAAGAAATAGAAGTTGAGTTCTGGAGATTACAGAATGGCAAGTGACCTAGATTCTGGTCATATTTATGAATAAATTGTTTAAAGAGAATTTATGAGCACCTACAAAAGGAAGTGGTGATTACCAGTGTAACTAAAATGCAGGTTAGTTGCTCGCTGCATGTGGAGTCCAGTTAACAAGAGCAAGGTCTGATACAAAAAAAAGCAAATTGATTCCAAAGTTAGCTTGGGGAAGGGGCACAAAGGGTCCTGCCTTAAAATGTGCTGCTTCACTTTGGGAGCAGAAAGCAGGGATTTTTATAAGGTAAGGGAGGAAATGAGCAAGGGCAGGGGGTCTCCCTCCTAGCTTGGTGATGAGTTGGCGCTTCCTGGGCAGAAGTAAGTTGAAAAAGTGGCCAAGCGGGTGTGCTTTCGATTTCCCCTCCTGGTGGATGAAAGTCCTGAGGCAACCCTGGGAAGATGGAAGTTCCGAGGCAACCTCTGGATGTGAAAATTCCTTGGTGGGTGTGCTTTGGTCTGCAAATCGACTGCCAGCTCTCAAGGAGAGATCTGTCTTGGAGCACACAGTTAGGAAAACTTGCCCTGTAGGGAAAGCCAGGTGATGGGGAGGAGAATGGTTATATTTGCATTTCTGAAGGGCTAAGGGGGCCAGGGAGATGAGAAAAGAAGAGAGAGAAGGAAAAAAACAATTAAATCACCTCTAGAAAAACAGGGGTGCTGGGTTACACTAGGAACTAGTATAGATTCACCCATAATGTTAAAGGCAAAGTAACCACTTTTCCTTTTTGAGAGGACTGTTAAACTCAGGAGGCTGAGGTAGTGTGTGTGTTTCAAGGAAGAGAACAAGGCTTTCACTCCATTTCTGACTTTTTAAATTAGAGCTTGTACATCCATGGCTCATGGTTTCTTGTGTTTTAGTTGGCTCTGCCCAGCATTTATGATACTTTCAATTCAGTTGCTAACATTTAAAAACAGGGAGTGTGGCAAATCCTATTCTTGTCCCCAGTTATCCCTTACCCTCCCTTTGTGGCCTATGGGAGAGGCGTAGGTCCTCTCCCCACTCCCTCAGGCCTGGACAGGGGGCTTGCTTTGGCTAATAGGGTGTAAGCAGAAGTGATCTGTGCCACCTGGTGAGCAGTGGCTTGAAGAAGCACCACGTGGGTCTGCGGACCGTCTTCTCCCTCGGCCACAAAACAGTGTGTCCAGGATGGGTCTGCTTTACAGCTGGATCCTGGAACAAGAAGACATGCAGAGCAGAGCCACAGCTGCTGACAACATGAGCAGAAATGAACTTTTTTTTTCAATGCTATTGTAAATGGGATTTTTTTTTTTTTTCCTGAGCACAGGGGACTTTATTGATAGTACGTGACAAGATGGGGCTCCCTAGGCCCCTCCCTCTTCAGGGGATCTGCATGGAAATTGTGAAGAGGGGAGATTCTCAGTGCAATGGGGGACTGAGTACGGCAGAAACTCCCCAGCAGAGGGCCTCTCTCTTCCTCTTATGCTGTCACTGGGGCTGGTGGTCTGGGGGTCTTGCTCCTTGGAGGCCATGTGGGCCATGAGGTCCACCACCCTGTTGCTGGAGCCAAATTCATTGTCATAACAGGAAATAAGCTTGACAAAGTGGTCATTGAGGGCAATGCCAGCCCCAGTATCAAAGGTGGAGGAGTGGGTGTCACTGTTGAAGTTGGAGGAGAGAGCCTGGTGCTCAGTATAGCCCAGGATGCCCTTGAGGGGGCCCTCTGATGCTGCTTCACTGCCTTCTTGATGTCATCATATGTGGCAGGTTTTTCCAGACAGCAGGTCAGGTTCATGGCCAACACATTGTCAGTGGGGACTCAGAAGGTCATGCCAGTGAGCTTCCCATTCAGCTCAGGGATGACCTTGCCCACAGGCTTGGCAGTGCCAGTAGAGGCAAGGATGATGTTCTGGAGAGCCCTGCGGCTGTTACGACACAGTTTCCTGGAGGGGCCATCCACAGTTTTCTGGGTGGCAGTGATGGTGTGGACTGTGGTCACGAGTCCCTCCACGGTACCAAAGTTGTCATGGATGATCTTGGCCTGGGGTGCTAAGCAGTTGATGGCACAGGAAGCATTGCTGACTATCTTGGGGCTGTTGTCCTACTTCTCATGGTTCAAGCCCATCACGAACATAGGGGCATCAGCAGAGGGGGCAGAGATGATGACCCCTTTGGCTCCCCCCTGCAAATGAGCCCCAGCCTTCTCCATGGTGAAGATGTCAGTGGACTTCACAACATACTCAGCGCCAGCATCACCCCATTTGATTCTGGTGGAATCTAGCTCCTGGAAGATGGTGATGGGATTTCTATTGATGACAAGCTTCCTGTTCTCAGCTTTGATGATGTCATGGAATTCGCCATGGGTGAAATCACACTGGAACATGTAGACCATGTAGTTGAGGTCATTGAAGGGGTCATTGATGGTGACAATATCCACTTTACCAGAGTTAAAAGCAGCCCTGGTGACCACGCACCCAATACAGCCTAATCCATTGACTCCAGGCTTCACCTTCACCATGATGTCTCAGGGATGCAGCTGGTGCTACACGAGAAGATGCAGCTGTCTGTTGAATGGGAGGTGCAGAGAGCCGGGATTTTCTTAATTGCTCCCCCCACCGAGGCAGAGTCTTGCTCTGTCACCCAGGCTGGAGTGCAGTGGCACGATCTCCGCTCACTGCAACCCTCGCTCCCGGGTTCAAGCAATTCTCCTGCCTCAGCCTCCCGAGTAGCTGGGATTACAACCATGCGCCACCACCATGACAGGCTAATTTTTGTATTTTTAGTAGAGATGGGGTTTCACCATGTTGCCCAGGCTGGTCTTGAACTCTTGACCTTGTGATCTGCCCACCTTGACCTCTCAAAGTGCTGGGATTACAGGCATTAGCCACTGCTCCCGGCCCCCTTGATTGCTTTTTTAGAAAATTTGTTGTTAGTGTATAGAAACACTACTGATTTTTCTATGTTGATTTTGTATCTTGAAACTTTGAAAAATTTGTTTATCAGTTCTAACAATTTTTGGCAGAGTCTTTAGGATTTTCTCTATATAAGACCAGATTGCCAGCCAATAGAGGCAATTTCACATCTTCCTTTCCTATTTAGATGCCTTTTGTGTCTTTTGCTTGCCTAATTGCTCTGGCTAGAACTTCTAGCACTATGTTGAACAGAAGTATCAGGAGTGACGTCCTTGCCTTATTCCTGAGCTTAGAAGAAAAACTCTCAGCTTTTCACTATTGAGTATGATGTTAGCTGTAGCCTTGTCATATGTGGCCTTTATTGTGTTGAGGTACATTTCTTCTGTTGAGAGTTTTAATCATGAAAGGATGTTGAATTTTATCAAATTTTTTTTCTGTATTGAGATGATGGTTTTTGCCCTTCATTCTGTTAATATGGTGTATCACATTTATTGATTTGTGTATGCTGAACCACCTTTGCACCCCAAGGGTAAATCTCACTTGATCATGGTGCATGATCCTTTTATGTGCTGTTGAATCCAATTTGCTAGTATTTTGTTGACAATTTTTTCGTCTATGTTCATCAGGGATATTGGCCTGTAATTTTATTTTCTTGTAGTGTCCTTGTCTGGCTTTAATACCAGGGTAAAGGCAGGCTTGAGAAATGAATTTGAAAGTATTCCCTCTGCTTCAATTTTTTGGAAGAGTTTGAGAAGAATTGATATTTTTCTTCTTTAAATATTAGGTAGAATTCAGCTATGAAGCCATCCAGTCCTAGGCTGTTCTTTGATGGGGAGCTTTTTATTACTGATTCAATCTCCTTACTAATTATTGATCTATTCAGATTTTCTATTTCTTCATGATTCAGTTTTGGCAGGTTGTATGTGTCTAGAAATTTATCCATTTCATCTAGATTGGATTTCATAAAAATCCAATTTTTTGGCAAATAATTGTTCATAGTCATTTCTTATGATCCTCTGTATTTCTGTAGCACCAGAAATACAAGCTAAATAGTTTCTACACAGCAAAGGAGCCAACTAACAGAATAAAGAGGCAACACATAAACAGGGAGAAAATATTTGCAAACAATTCATCTGTTAAGGAGTTAATATCCAAAACATATAAGGAACTCAAACAACTCAATAACAAGAAAACAATCCAATATTTTAAGTGGAAAAAGGACCTGAATAGACATTTCTCAACAGAAGATGTACAAATGGCCAACAGCAGGGAAATGCAAATTAAAACCACAATGAGATATCACTTCACACCTGTTTCTAACAGGCTACTATAAGAAAGACAAAAGAGGAATGTTGGTGAGGATGTGGAAAAAAAGAAACCCTTGTACACTGACCGTGGAAATGTAAATTAGTACAGCCATTATGGAAAACAGTATGGAGCTTTCTCAAAAAACAGAAATTAGAATGAACAGATGACCTAGTCATCCATCTTCCGGGTATATATCCAAAGAAATTAAAATCAGTCTGTTGAAGAGATACCTGCACTCTCCTTCTCATTGCAGTATCATTCACAATAACCAAGACATGGAATCAATCTAAGTGTCTATCAACCAGTGAATGGATAAAGAATATGTGGTATGCATACACAATATATGCAACAGAATACTATTCAGCCTTTGAAAAGAAAGAAATTCTGTCATTTGTGACAACATGGGTGAACCTGGATAATATAATGCTAAATGAAATAAAACAGGCACAGAAAAGCACATACAGCATGATCTCACTTATATGTGGAATCTAAAAAAGTTGAATTTCTAGAAGTAGAGTAGAATGGTGGCTACAAAAGGCTGAGGAGTGCAGTGGGGTGGGGAACAAGTAGTGTTGATCGAAGGGTACAAAGTTTCAATTATACAAGAGGAAGATGTTTTTGAGATGGTCTCAGCATGACACAGCATGGTGACCATAGTTAGTGATAATATATTATAAACTTCAAAATTGCTGAAAGAGTAGACTTTAAATGTTCTCATTATGCAAGATGATAAGTATGTCAGGTGACAGATACGTTAATTAGCTTAATATAGTCATTCCACAATATATACATATATCAAAGCATCACATTGAACCCCAGCCCTTCTAAGCTTCTAACTGAAATCTCCATGCCACTCATGTATAACGAGAGCCACAGGGAACCTGTAAAAGCCAGTTATGGGCACCTGTTTCAGACCTTTGTTCAAATATTTGACATGATTTACAAAGCTCTGTTTGACTTGGCCTCTGTTCTCAACCTCGCTCATACACCCACCTCCTTGTACTTCTCACTCCAGCCACCCTAAACGTCTGTAAACTCCTTGAATGCAGAATGTTCTCTCACAGCACAGGAGCTTTGCATAAACCATATGAGAAACAAGGGCTATCTTGAATCTTGACCTTCTCCCAGTTTTTATGACTCATTGTTGGAAGCCAGACCCCTAGAGTTCACCCACTGCTCAGCTCCAAGTATTTTTTACATACCCTGAGATACCCCACTCCATCCTTTCTCCCATTCCTGGAATTCTCAACAAATGCTACATGGGTGGGTGAGCTTGGGGAAAATTATCAAGAGTTCTGTTGCTGTGTAGACACTGCCACATGGAAGCTACCAAGCATCTGGGGGCAAACCAAGAGTCTCAGAAGATCTCCTGTTGACATTTGGGTAGCTACAGATACCCATTCCTGACATCTCCCCTGTCTTCCTTGGCCTCTCCTGGGAAGGATGTACCTCAGTCAGCTGCATTTCAGCTGATTCTCCTGGAGAATGCCAACCCCAATCAGCTGAAACGCAGCTGCCTTGTCTACATACCTTGAAAGTCCCCTCTCTGGCCACCCCTCAGATGCTAAGGCCCTAGACCCTTCGTTTAAAACATGATCGACCTGGTACCTGGGCCTCCCAAATATCCTCCCTTTCAGTTGGACCTCAAGGTCCTTGGCCTATGCCTCAGCACTGGCTTGTGGTAACAGTTCCTCAGGGCTCCACCATCCCCATAGGAACCCCCCTGGATGGTGAAAAAAGGCAGAACATGAAGCCCAATCAGGGTTTCAAGATGTCATTGCATGAAACCTTTGCCTTCTCCTGGAGCCCAAGGTTTTATGAAACTAGATCTAGATGGCACCCACCCCCTCACCTGGCACAGGGAGAAAGAAAGTGAAAACAGCTTCCCAGGCTCCCATGGCTAGAGCTAGGCCACAAGGTTTGCATTGTCTCAAAGCAATTTGGTGCTGGGTTCCTGGACCACCCCTAGGACATCTTGATATATTTGCCTCACCTGGCCTCTAATCTCACTTCCATGCCAATCTTTTTTACAGGCTGCTGCCAGAAAGAGCCTCATAAAATGCACATCTGATTATGCCATCGGCCTGCTTGAACCTCTTTTGCTTGGTTCCCATTGCCTTCAGCATACGGTTCAAACTTCCTAGTATAACAAACAAGTCTGTTCATGATCCGGGCCCCACAGGCCTTTCTGCCTCCCCTCCCTTACCCGCCACCTTCCTCTAGGTTCATGCTGTATCAAACTGCTCAGGGCTCCTCCAACTCACCAGGCTGTGGAAATTCACCTGCTCTTCCTGATGCCAGGAGTGCCTCTTCTGGATTCTCCTTCTTGCCGACTCCTCCTAGGGGTTGCCTAGCTTTCCCTGACCCACAGGCTAATCATGATGCTCATCCCTGAGCCTCAGAGATCCCTGCAGAACACATAGCCATGCTCCCAGTGTGTGCCACCTGTTTCCCAGTCTCACACCTTCATGGACTTGCAGCACCTTGACAGTTGGGGCCCCCTATGGCTGGTGCATGTATTGTCTCTGGCATCAAATAATACCTAATATTAAAAACTGCAAAAAAATCACCCCACTTGTGTCATTCTGCTTTCTTCTCTCCTCCCTACCGCCTACCCCAAACCTTGCTATTTTCCCCATTCATCCTTGTGTACATAATCAGGAAGACAGCCAGATTGCTGGTCTGTTCACTCATTTCTTTATGTGTCCATCAAACATTTATGGCACCCCCACACTGTGACAGCCACCATACTAAGTGGTGGGGGCATGTGGAAATACCCCGACCAGATGGCAGCCTTCATGGAACTTACATTCTAGTGGAGGGAGAAAGACAGCAAACAACTCAGGCACCGAGCCACGAGCTGGTAAAGTCTATGCCAAGCGATGTGTGCTAAAAGGAAAAGGAAAAGAGGGTCAGGCAGAGAGGAATGCTGGGGTGGGTGAGCTTCTATTTTATCTGGGGTAATCTGCGGAAATTGCTCGGATAAGATGCCATCAGAACAGAGACCTGAAGGAAGTGAAAAGTCATGCGAGTATTTGCAGAAGAGCATTTCAGGCAAAGGGAACAGCAGGAACAAAGGCCCTATGTGAGTTACAATACTACTAACTGTCATGACAAACACATCCCCAAACTTCACAATAAGAGCACAGCACAGTAAATGTTTACTTCTTGCTCATGCTCCAGTTCAACATGATGTTGCTGGTTGATGGACAGCAGTCTTCATTTGGGTCCAGACATCCAAACAACTTTCATCTTGTGGCTTTCGCATTTCCAAGGGTCCCAAACTCCTCCCCAATAAGTGGGCAGATGGGGCGTAGAGAAGGCACAGATGGTTCCTAAGACACCCCCTCCCCACACCCCCAGTAGGAGTGACTAGCACCACTTCGCGTCATGTTCTGCTGGGGAGAACGACTCTTCAGCCACACCTGAATGCTGAGGCATCTTGCTAGGCAGCTGCCTCCAGCAGCAAGGGCACACTATGATGGGCATTTTTGGTGGCAAGTGAGCCACCTCTGCCTCTGAGTGGAGACAGTGCCTGCCAGTTTGAGGCTCAGTGAGAAGACTAGGATGGCCGGGGAAGCTGATATAGGGCCCTACAGGCCACTTGAAGGCCTTTGGATTTTACTCTCTGTGAAATGGGAAGCACTTGAAGGGCTTTGAGTAAGGGAGTGACATGAAATGGCTTATGTTTCAAAGGGGCGCGCTCTGGCTGTGCTGAGGAGAATAGAATGCAGGAGGCCAGGAGGTAGACAGGTAGGCAGAAAGAAGGTAGGGCTGTCATGCAGGGGAGAGATGGTCATCTGGGCCAGGTGAGAGGGGAAAGGTCAGTGCCAGCCCTCCTACAGAGACAGGGGTGAGAACTCCAATTTAGGCCAACTCCTACCTTCTAAGCCAGGGGCCAATAAACTTCGTCTGGAAAGGGTCATCTATTAAGTACTTTAGGCTTGGCAGGCCATATGGCGTCTGCTGCAACTACTCACCTCTACTGTTGTCTCATGAAAGCAGCCATAAATCATGAGCGTGACTCTGTAAATGAATGAGCATGACTGTGTTCCAATAAAACTTTATTAACAAAAACAGGTGGTCAGCTGCAAAGTTTACTGATTCCTGTTAAACCAGTCACAAATGGTGTTGGTCTTCTCTCATCACACATTTCTAGTCAAGGCATCAGTGGTGGCTGCAGAAAACAGCTGAGAACTCTGGACTTTGTCACTGCTTGAAGTTTGTGTGCCGGCCACTCCCAGTGAACTGAATTTCTTGTAGTAACACTTGTGGCATAAGAATGAATCACAGCTTCCCACTGTCTTTGAGCAAGTTCTCTCTTGACAAGGGAAATGGCTTTTGGCAAGACCTTTTCATTATAGTTCAGGCTAATCAGCTATTTGTCTATAACTAAATACCTTTATTATGTGTAATTAAGGCAGCAACTGAGAAAAGATGCAAATGTGTTCTGAAAAACCTGACTTTGCAGCAGCTGGGAGCTTTGCAAACTTTTAAAAGTGCAGGTTTAAACTGAAACACATTTGGCATGTGTCGAAGTAGGGAAAGGAGAGAAAAGCTAAAGAACAAAATTAAAAAATAAGAGGGTTTTGTGTTCAGGAATTCATGCCATCTAGTGCTCACCCTGTGAGCTGAGCTGACTGCAGACACCAGGGAACATCCTCCCCACCAAGCCTGCCCTGCCCTCCACAATGGTCCCCTACCACAGAGTGGAAAGTATCATCGCGGTAGAAATATCACAAGCGGCCACTTTCAACTTCGGTTGGTATTTGCTTTTTCAGAATTTCTTCTGTCTCTTTGTATGGCTGGGCTGTATAATATATCAAGACAAGACAACTGGAAAACAGGAAAAGAGGCTAGGGCAAGAAAAAAGTTTCTCATCATCCCATTTGTGATGAAGAATGAAAGTCAATAATGATCCATTCCTCTGGCACAGCATTGTCCAATAGAACTTTCTGTGATGTTGAAAATGTTCAATAACTTTGCTGCCCAAGATGGTAACCACTAGCCACACATGACTACTGAGCTCTTGAAATGTGGGCAGCATGGTTGAAGAGCTGAATTTTAAATTTGACTTTGCTTTAATTAATTTAAATCTAAGTATACACAGCTACGTGTGACCAGTGACACTGTATGGAACAGCACAGCTGCAGCGTGTTGGTTAAGATCCTGGCTCAGAAGTCAGATAAACACACGTTTCCATCCTGGTCCCTACTCACTAACTGTGATCAGGCAAGTTATGGCCATGTATCCTTGGCTCCCTCATTTTCAGGATGGGCACAATTGTGCCTACCTCAAGGAGCAGTTGTGAGGATAAGGTAACAGGGTGGAGATAAAGCACTTCACACAGTGCCTGGCAGAAGGTTAATGCTCAATAAATGTTCAGTGTTTGGTTATTTCCTAGGAAGCTCCTCAAAGGGCTCATACCACTCTCTAGACATTGCAGAGAGGTGGTCCTAAGACCTCAGTGCTGGTGTCTTTCCTGGAAGCTTCTCTTGTCCTAAGTGATATCACATAAAGTTGACTCAGGGGAGGACAAAGTTGGAGCAGAGGGACAGTCAAAGGCCTACCAAACTTCTCACTACTTTTGAGACTTCCCTGGGGAAGTGAAGACTGCTAGTTGCTCACACGATATTTGAGTGACCATGTGCCCTAATAAAAGACCACAACTCCCAGGCTATCTTACAGTTAAGGGTGGTCAATAAGATGCAAGCAGATCTTGTTAAATCTAAATGTACATTTCAGGACTTTCAGGAAGTCTTAAGAGGGGTCAGACAGTTTATATCTTCTCTCTTGTCTTTTGTCCCTTCACCTTTCCTCCTACTTCCTATGTGGAATTCAGACATGATGGCTGGAGCTCCAGAAGCCTTAAGGAAGTGTCTTTGAGGATGGGAGCCCTGTACTACTAATGATGGCAGAGCAAAAATAAAAGAGGCCTGGGTTCACAGACACCATGAAATCACGGTACCAACCTGGGCCTGCCTGCCTTCAGATTTCTTTTATGTAAAAGAAACCACTTGTTTTGGTCTGTTTTGTACTGCTATAACAGAATACCTGAGACTGGGTAATTTATAAAGAACAGAAATTTATTTCTTGCAGTTCTAAAGCCTGGGAAGTACAAGGTACAGGGGCCTTCATCTGGTGAAAGGCTTCTTGCCGTGACATCCCATGGTGGAAGGTGGAAGGGCAAGAAAGCATGGACGCGAGAGAGACCAGGAAGCAGTCCAAACTTATCCTTTTATCCAGGAACACGCTTCTGCGAGAAAAGCATTAATCTATTCATGAGGGCAGAGCCTCTTAAAGGTCCCACTTCCCAGTAATGTTGGTTTGGGGATTAAGTTTCTAACACATGAACTTTGTGGGACACATTCAAACCATAGGACCTCCATACCATGTTTATTACTTTTGTTTTCTCTTATGTGTAGCAGCTATAAGCTAGTTATTTCTAAGCAGTGATTAATTCTACAAGTCCAGGTTATTATGGCATATATTCAATGAAAGAAAGGGCTTGAGAAAATCAGTCCAGTCTTTATTCCTTCATCCTGCCTGCAGGGGGCGTCTAAGTCTGTGAACAACATTAGAGATACCTGTTCCAGTCAGTCTTTTTTTTTTTTAATCGTTAAACCTGTTCATTATTTTTTTCTTCCATTGATCTCGTGTTCCAAAATATTGTGCTTCTACCATCAGTTAAGTTTTGTTGGTGTTTTTGGTCATAAAAAACATTTAATAACCTGGGTGTGGTGATGCATGCCTATAGTCCTAATCCTAGCTACTTGGGAGACTGAGTCAGGAGGATTGCTTGACCCAGGAGTTTGAGGTTACAGTGAGCTATGATTGCACCACTGCACCCCAGCCTAAGCAATAGAGTAAGACCCTGTCTCAAAAAAATAAATCAATAAATAAACAAAAAATAAACATTTAGCAACCATAGTGGATTTTACTTTGTTTCGTTTTGTGGGCTGTCCAGCAGCTGATCTCCTTCTTATATTTGGGGAATTCTCCTAATAAAATAGAGCCTCTGATGGCCTAATACTTGTTGTCCCTGCCCTTCAGCAGCTGGACAAGGGCACACAAGGCTTAAGATTTACCAACTCTGCCAGGCACGGTGGCTCACGCCTGTAATACCAGCCCTTTGGGAGGCCAAGGTGGGTGGATCACGAGGTCAGGCATTTGAGACCAGCCTGGGCAACATAGTGAAACCCGGTGTCTACTAAAAATACAAAAAATTAGCCAGGCATGGTGGTGCATGCCTGTAATCCCAGCTACTCGGGAGGCTGAGGCAGGAGAATCACTCAAACCCGGGAGGCAGAGGTTGCGGTGAGCCGAGATCGTGCCATTGCACTCCAGCCTGCACAACAAGAGCAAAATTCTGTCTCAAAAAAAAAAAGGTTTGCCAACTGGATGGTCTCACCTGGGACTTTGCATCTGGAGCAAGTACCACAAAGCAGCAACCATGGTTTGGAATGCAGTCCACCGGGCAGTGACATCCCATGTCCTGGTGGTTCCAGTGGGTCGGTGTCTGGTGTCCAGTGGTATCCCAACCATGCCGCTTCTGTGGTGTGACCTTGGCTGAGCTCCTCATTGCTCAGCTTTTCCTGGCTACTGCCCATATCCAGAGTCTGGTCTTCCTGTCTTTTCATTTGCTCTGGAGCTGGCAGACATTTTCCCAAAGCAATTATTTTCTGCTTAAGTCAACTAGACTTGGTTTCTATTGCATGCAGCCAAGAATCTTGATGGATACACATGCTAAGCAACATGATTTTATCTATGATACCTGCAGAGTTGACATCATTCAACCAGAGCAAGAGACAGTGTTCATATGAGGCAACATAGCCTTAACTGGCAACACACGCACTTTCTTTTGAGCTTTCAAAAACATTGCTCCATTGCTATCATTGTAGACCCCCAAGGAGAAGGTACCCCAGCCTCCTAGAAACCACTGATATCATTGTATATCCTAATATTACAGATGAGAAAATGGAATCTCAGAGAGTTGAAGTGAATTGCTCCATGTGTCAGGCTATAGAAAGAATTTCTCAGTGAGGGTCATTAGCCATTCATTCATGCTCTACTCCTGGCCTGCGGAACTCAGAGTCAGGTAGGAGAGATGGGTGATTCTTGGGGAAACAAAAAGGATCCAAATAACATGGAAACGAGCAGGTTAGGATATTCAGAAAGAGATATTTAAATGATAATGAAAACAGAAGGGATGTAACTTAAGCTTCAAGAACTCAAGCATAGTGATAAAAGCAGGGACACAGCAAGATGGCCATGAACGCTGTACATGTTCACCTCTGCAGATGAGAAAGTCAGCCCAGACAAGACACAGTTCTAGAGGCATGAATCCAAGAAGTTTGGTAGAAAGCTGCCACAGCCAGACAGTAAAGTCAAAATATGCTTGTGTTCTCCTTTAAGAACATGTGATGCAAAAACATCTGAACTTGCAAAATAGATTTTTGAGAGTATTACTGTCTTTGAAAAGGACTCTTTGCTTTAAAGACAAGAAGACATCTATTTTTTAAGTTGCAGTAATTTTTTCTTAGCTTACTTATTGTCCACAACAACATATTGAGAGAAGGCAGTTTTGTCCCCATTTCATGGATTAGAAACTAGGGCTCAGGTAGATAAAGTCACCAGTAAAGGTCACGCAGCTTGTAAGAGGAAGACCCAAAGGTCCTGTGTTTCCTGTTCTACCAAGCCACCTCCCACAGAGTGACTTTAAATAATGAACATCTGAAATGCATTTGGAAGGCACTTCTAATTGAAGAGACTCAATTTACAAAGATTAGATTCGCACACAATTTTGAGAACACATCCATCACACAAAGCATTATGCAACAATATAAGGATAAATGCCATGGATCGCATGCAAAAAAGAGGAAAATAATAGAGGAAGCGCAGTTAATTAATGCAGTAGGAACTGAAACACTACAGGAGCAGATGAACATGCACTCCCAGAATATGATACAATAAGCGGCTTCATTAGGAAGACAATTTATGTGGTAGGAAAGATAATAGCAAGAGAAAGAGGAAAATGTAAAAACAAATTAGTCTACTAGAAAACAGTGATTTGAAGATATTTTATAATGATTGATTTGTAAGAAATCTCTCTGCAATAAACATCAGTGGAACCCTTGCTTTTAGAGATCTTAAAAAATAGGTCAGTATCTCTGGGTTAGACAGGTTTAGGTGTGATTTTCCTCTGCAAGGAAATGAACCAGCTGGGTATTTTCAAAGGCTCTCTTTAGTTTATGATTCTAAGGTTCCACTTATGGGAGCTTTCTATGACTGTCATTTTTTAAAGCTGGTTAACTCAGTGGCTTTATTTTTCTTCCCCCTCTAAATTCCCTACAGGGCTTTAACTAAATCAGACCACATTTGGAGTCTTGTGTTGCTTTCTGGGCACCACATTTTAAAAGGGACGTTGACCTACTCTCCCTCCAGAGAATGGAACCAAGACAAATGAGTGGAAGTTGCTCAGAGATAAATTTCAACTCAATACAAGAAAACCCTGTCTCCTTCTATCAGAGTCCTCTGACAATGGAACCGGCTGCTTTTTGAGACAGTTTGCTCCTAGGATTGGAAACACTAAAGCAGAGGGTATTTGAACTACTGTCAAAACTGCTCTGGAAAAGATTTTTTTTTTACTAAGTTTCCTTCCAATTTCAATGCTTTATGATTGATTGATCATGTAACTCTTCAATATGTTTCTGCCAAGTCGAAGCTCCTTTCAGTTCTTTTATCTTAATTGTTAGCCTCTCCTCCTCCCCACCCCCATCCCCAAAAGTTAGCAAACACAATACAGAATGACAAAAGTTAAAACACCAAGGCCACATTGTCTGACAGTGCCATGTCCCTCCATTGGGGGAGCTGGACATGACGTGGCCTGTTGATTATCAAAGTATCAGTTTCTGGGTCAATCAAGGTGATGGTGGCAGCACTGGTACCTCCAATGGCCCTTGGGCAGGTCTACATGCAAGAACAAGGTGAGCTGAGGGTTGGGTAAGGCTCACCATGGGTCCTCTTCTAGGGCTTTCCATCCTGGTTAGTGCATCCCCATCCAGATACGTGATTCCAAACCCCAGGGTGTCCCTTTTGATACCTTCCTCTCCATACCCTGACTCCACACCATCATATTCAGCTCATCACTACATCCTGCCCATTTTTTTTTCCATCTTCACTGCCTCTGCACTAATCCAAGCCCCAGGCTCATCTGTCACCTGGACCTGTATTCACATCACATGGCCCACTCCAATTTATATACACATCGAAACCTGAGTAATTTTTAAAAAATTCGAACCTACCCTGTCACCTGCTACTTAGACCTCTCAGCAGCTTCCCATTGCTGCTGAGATAGAGAATAGGACTTGGCCTCCTTGGCCCTGCCTTCCCTGAGCCCATGTACTTCCCCAGCTACTCCCTGTAGACAGTCACTGTCAGAAAGGCCACCAGCGTTACCTATTGCTTTGGGTAAGCATTGTCCTCACATTTCAGTTTTCTTTTGTAATGCAATTAAGGGAGATGAGAGTGGCCTAATCCTTGACGTTAGCCAAAAGTTGAACCTATTCCTACAACTCTCTCTCTAGCAAGAAATATCTGAATTATGAGGGAATATTAGGCAGCCAGAGGGTTTAGCTGGAAAGATTGAGAAAGAAAAAGGAATGATTTACATGCTGGATACTACAGGCTATTGGTGCCTCTTGGCCTCTGGGCATGGGCTTCCTGCTGTCTAAAGAGTGCACCTTTGCCAGTTGTCAAAATTCTAGTCATCCTTCAGGAGCAA
The DNA here is from genome assembly GCF_029281585.2 of Gorilla gorilla gorilla. NCBI lineage: Eukaryota > Metazoa > Chordata > Mammalia > Primates > Hominidae > Gorilla > Gorilla gorilla. The sequence continues at coordinate 121,128,579 of NC_073224.2, forward strand.
GCACAAGAAACTCTTAGAAGCCTTCTTCACTGGCCTACCAGAGCAGCGTTGCTCACTCCTCCTCTGAGCTGGCAAGGCACCTTGTCCATACATCCACCATTATTGTGTGCACCACACCATATTGCAAAGATGTGTGTGTGTGTGTGTGTGTGTGTGTGTGTGTGTGTGTCTCCTTCCTGGGCTGTGAGTTCACTGAGAGCAGCACTGAGTCTCACATCTTTGTATCCCCAGTGCCTGTTGTAAAACAGGGCTGTATGAGTAAGGACTTTTGGTTGCAAGTTACAGAAATCAACGTGATCTCCCCTCAAGCAAAAAAAGGACAAGCCATTTTAGTTCCCTCAGCATGCTCTGTGTTTCCTTCCATTTCTCATGAAGATGACAATCTTGTTGGTGTGCTTTTCATAGGGAAGAACTCAACAGATGTGCACCGAACAAAGGGTGGTGAGCACTGGAGGCAGAAGCAGAGAGAAGGAATGGGAAGGGAGGGGTGATGCGGAAGCCCAGTGGAACCTGCCTCTCTGTTTATCCTGGAGCAGTCACGATGGCTCCAAGGTCACCATTCTCTGAAGACCCTGGCCTGGCTCTCCTTCCCATTCTCCCCTCCTCGCTCACTCTCTTTCCCCAGAAAGTGGGGAAGTTCTATCAATTGGTTGCGCTCAGAATTTCAGGCATCCTGCCCACCAGCCCAGTGCCAATGCGGGGCTGGGCTGTTCCCTGAGCCCATGCAGTTACGTCCCAGGAAGTTACCTGCAGAGTTTGAGGACCACAGGGTGCAGAGACCTCCTCCCTGCCAGCGTCTACTTAACTCTTCTCTCAAGTTGTTCTTACTTTTTTTTTTGGTCCTTACTCTTTAATTGCTCAATTTCTTTCCTTTGTTTTCCTAGTTAAAGGCTAACAAAAAATGAATTGGATATTTTAGTCATTTGTGGTCATCACTAATTTCATGGTCCTCTGCATTAATTAAGTCTTATTTCCTCTCCATAATCTTCTTTCCTCCTGATATTTGTAAAAGCACATCTTATTCTCCTTATTTGCTTTGGCCGGCGTGATCTAATTCTGATTTTTCGCCACCCTTATCTTTTCCTGGGAAGCTTTAACTGATGCAGCATATCCTCGTTTAATTCTTTCCCTTTTTCTCAGCAGACAGGAGAGTATTTCTTTCTCCATAGATTTCCTACCAGTCTTTGGGAGAAGTTGTGCTGATTAGATTTTGCCTCTCCTTTAGGAGTCCTGGGCTGGGGCCAGGCACGGGGGCTCATGCCTGTAATCCCGGCACTTTGGGAGGCTGAGGTGGGCGGATCACTTGAGGTCAAGAGTTTGAGACCAGCCCTGGTCAACATGGTGAAACCCTGTCTCTACTAAAAATACAAAAATTAGCCAGCCGTGGTGGCGCACACCTGTAGTCCCAGCAACTCGGGAGGCTGAGACAGGAGGATCACTTGAACCCAGGAGGTGGAGGCTGCAGTGCACTGTAATCACTCCACTGCACTCCAGCCTGGGCAACAGAGTGAGACCCTGTCTCAAAAAAAAAAAAAGTCCTCGGCTGGGCTTCCCCTCCTTTCCATAGGCTCCTCCCCTGAAACCAAATCACCCAGGTTGTCCAGTCTTCCATCTGCAGCCAGACAAAGTGCTCTTTGCCCCTCAGCGGCAGGTAACTCTTTCCCTTGTTGTTTCACTGCTTGAACAGAAAACTGTGCCTGGGGCAAGAAGGAAGAAGGGAAACCATTCAGTGAGATGGGCTCCCTGTTAGCAGCTCTGGTACACAGACTGGAGGTGAAGCAAACAACAGCAAAGATGCTAGGGACCTCAAGGCGTTGAGGGCCATGGATAATTAAGTGCTCCTAGTCCAAGACCTTCAGACTTCACTTTTGATTCGTTGACAGCCAGATGCCAATGTCCGTCCCTCTATCTATGACCTGCAGGCACCACAGCTATAGTTTCCCCAGAGTGTTTTGCTTATTCTTCTCATTTAATGCCTATTTTGCTCTGCCCTGACTTGTGGTTCGTCATTTCTGTGTCTGTCTCTCTTATGTCATAAAATTTAAGTCATCTCACTCCTTTGCAACCCACGCATACTTTGGATCCTATAGTCTCCATTTCTATTAACATCATTGCCTAGGTTATTCTGGAACCACCTACAGCCTCCTTTCTCCCTCAGCCTTCACATGTAATAGGTCACCAAATTGCATTTTTATGAGTACCCTCCTTTTCATTCACACTAGATGCCCTTCATTAAACTTTCTCTGGATGCATTGGACATTGTGGTGGCCAACTTACACCCAGCCCCGTTCTCTCAATAACCACCTTTGGCTTTCTTTCCATCACCACATCTCCTCATTTACTTAAGGGATGCCAACTACCCAGAACTCTAGGAATGAAGGCTGTGGCTTATGCCTAACCCAGTCAGTGTAATTCCACCCCACTCCCCCACCTCCCTGTTATTCTCATTGGTTCAGGCTGAGCACATGACCCAGTTCAAGCCAATGAGGCTAGAGAGGACATTTATTGAAGTCTTTGGGAACAAAAAACTTCCTTGCTCTTCTGAGAACACTCCTAGAGTTGAGCCAGGTGCTGGAAGCTATCTTCCCCACTGTATGGGAAGAGGCTACCTGAAAATGAAGCCAATGCAGAAGAAAGCAGAGACAAGAGATATGGAAAGATGAAGAGTCCCAATTTTACTATTCAAGTGCATGGATCCAGCTGTGCCTGAACCACTCCTACACCTTTGTTATGCACCCACATTCTACATCCAATCCATAAGCAGATCCCACCAGCACTGCCTTTGAGAATATTCAGAATCCAATTCCTTCTGTGTCTGCTGCTACCTTCCTAGTCCTCTTGCTCAGACTACTGCAGTGGCCCTCACACTGGTCTCACTGCTTCCACAAGTAGCCCCGGAGATCCTTTTAAAACCGTAAGTCGGATCACACTACTGCTCTGCTCAGAACCCTCTAACAGCTCCCCATCCAACTCCAAGATCCTCACCATGACTCTCAGGCCCTGCATGGCCTGGCTGCTCCCACTGTCCTCCTCTCTTACCACTCTAGCCCTCACTCAGCCCACTGCATCCTCACTAGCATTTTAGCTTCCACTTCAGGGCCTTTGCACTTGCTGATCTATCTCCCTGGAATGCTCTCCCACCAGATAGCTGCATGGTTTGTTCTCTCTTTCTTTCAGGGTGCTGCTCTATTGCTACCTTTTCAGTTAGGCCATCCTTGACCCCTCCTTCCTAAAATAGCACTTCCTTATAACTCTATATCCCCTTGCCTTGCTTTATCTTATTTGTAGCACTTACAACCACCTGAAAAAGTTATATATTGTCAACTGAAGAATGACAAGGTTCATAAATTTGGAAAGGAGAGCTGTACTTCTCTGCAGGTGACCATTCTGACAGGCTGGAAGTGTAGCCTCTGGCCAGAAGCCAGAAGCAAGGACTTAAGGGTGGGAAGAATAAGACAGGGATTTATGCTGAAGAGGGTGGTCAAATATACATAATCAACAGGTTATAGGAAGAGCTATAAATAGTAGCAAAGGGGAGTTGTGGGCATGCATAGCAGGCTAATGTGTAAAACATGCATCCCGTGTTCGCTCTAGGGTGGAAACTCAACATTTAAATGTATTACAGTTAGGCTCTATATGTCAAAAGGTGAAGCAGGGGACACAAAGGCCCTCTATGTGCAGCCTCTGTAGACTGGCCAAAACCACCCCATGGTCAGTGGTGTCTAATGAGGAAGGAACTCTGATCAGTTGTTGTACTGAAACAGGGCTGGTTTCTGTTTAACTCTTAGGGAAAAAACCCTAATAGTAGTTAGCAGAAGGGAGTGTAAGGAGATGTGTCCGACTTCCCACTCTGTCATGGCTGGGAAGTCAGTTTTTAAGGTTTCTCTGAAGACTCTTTGGCCAGGCGGGGGTCCATTCAGTTGGTTGGGGGACTCGGGATTTCATTTTTATTTCTCAGTGTATATGTGGTTGTTGTTATCTGTATCTACCCTTTAGAACATGCACCCTATGAGAACCTTGGGCTGCTTAGTTTGCTGCTATATATCCACTTCCTAGAACAGCAGCTGGCAAGTGGCAGGTACTCAGCAGAGTGCTGTCACTTACTGATTGGATGAATTAACACATGAGCTAATCATTTTCCTATTTTTGCATGAGGTATTTTCAGTTGAGTTTCTGCCACTTAAAAAGTATTCTCACACAACATTTAATTAATATGTTTGCTTAAAAAGTGGACCAATGAATACCTTAGCTTAGGTTGGGTTGTAGGTTACATCCTCATAGATGACAATACCTGACATGTGACTGTCCCTTTTGAATGCCAAGACACCACATTCAAGGCCCACTTACATACTTACATTGGTTTTACAATATCAACAGGGCAAATATTGCCTTCCCCCCATATTTCAGGAAAAGTGAAGCGGTTTGGTGGAGTTAAGCAGCAAAGCAGGGACTGGAGCCCACATCTTGTCCCCAGCCCACAGCTCTTGCCACATCTCAGTTTTGCATTTCTGTCCATAGTTCTGCAGCTTCATAGTGTGGCATTCACCCACAGGCCTGGGGGAGTGCTATGAAATCCTATTCCCATGTGATATCTACTTATCTAACATTTCCAATTCCCTCTTCCCTCAAAGCCAATAAAATTCTAAATTTTTTCCACATGAGACTGTGGGCTTTTTGGGAAAAAGAAAATCAAGCATATGGCTTTCAGAAAATAAAATCTGCTTTGTGAGATAAAAATCTCCCTCCTTGCCCCCACCCTCCCAGCTGCCCCATGGTATCACATTCTTTGGAGTTTCATTTTACATGTTGGGGCTGGGACAACAGACACATGTGTGTGCCTGCCTTGAGTGGTCATAATACATTGCAAAAAATCCTTCTGCAATCCCTCTCTTCCAGAGTGGTTTTTTCCTTCCTCAGCTATTCCCCACGGATGACATTAGCTCCCTTTTTAATTCCTTTCCCCTCGCTGCGTGCTCTGATGTTACTTACCAACCCCCAGTGGATATGCAGAGGCTTATTCAGTGTCACATGTAATAGATAAAACAGCGGGGGCTTCTAATCGGAAAATGTTTCGCAGGCTGCAAAAGACTACAGAAAACCACAAAGCTGCCAATATGGTCCAGAGTTTATTAATACATATTTGGCACAAGTGTGGCACACAACACTGCCCTGTCCCCCATGGGGGATTAGTTACATGTTTACAGACATAGCATACTGTGGAAGGGGGGCAAGGATATAGCCCCCTTTCTAGGAACCTTCTGCAGAGCTTGTTTTTTTATCTGAGGCCCAGAGACACCCAGGTAGTATGCCTCTTCATGTGGGCACAGCATTAGAGGTTGCTTGAGTCTTCTTCCTATTTATTTTTTATTTATTTATTTATTTATTTTTGTAGAGATGGGATCTTGCTTTGTTGCCCCAGCTGGTTTGAAACTCCTGGGCTCAAGTGATCCTTGCATCTTGGCCTCCCAAAGGGTTAGGATTACAGGTGTGAACTCGGCTTGTAGTGGTGTTTTTAAGAGGCTACCAATTCCTTTACACACTCCCATCAAGAGGTGGGGTTGGCCGGGCATGGTGGCTCACTCCTGTAATCCCAGCACGCTGGGAGGCCGAGACGGGCGGATCACGAGGTCAGGAGATCAAGACCATCCTGGCTAACACAGTGAAACCCTGTCTCTACTAAAAATACAAAAAATAGCCAGGCGTGGTGGTGGGCGCCTGTAGTCCCAGCTACTCAGGAGGCTGAGGCAGGAGAATGGCCTGAACCCAGGAGGCAGAGCTTGCAGTGAGCCGAGATTGAGCTACTGCACTCCAGCCTGGGTGACAGAGGGAGACTCCATCTCAAAAAAAAAAAAAAAAAAAAAAAGAGGTGGGGTCAACGTCTCCTCTGCTAAAATCTGGGCTCTGTGACCTCTCTGACCAAGTGAGTGCTGTGGGAGGACGCTATGGCCTCCCAAGGCTGGGTCAGAAGGGGCCAGGCCCACTCCACCTGCGGCTTTTGGGATGCTCGCTGTGGCCCCTTTTCTGGATACTCTTAAGCAGGAAGCTTCCACATTGCAAGGAGCCCAGTCTCATGGAGAGGCCTTGTGGGGTGCTCTGGTTGACTGTCCTCCAGCCTCCAGGCACAGGCCCCAGGCATACAAGTGAGGCCACTCTCTTGGAGGCACCACTCCCAGCCCCAGCGCACCCAGTGCTCAGCCATTTGCATCACCCGGGCCATTAAAGTCTTCCCCGCATCGCTCCAGAAACAGCAGAGCAGTGAAGAGCCGGGCCCACAGGTTCTGTGAATGTAACAAGACAGCCGTTTCATGCCCCTGAGTGTGTGTGGGATGGTTGCAGCAGGAGGAATCACAGCACACAGCCAGGTGAATGCTGAGCGTTAAAAGGGCCCTGGGTACATTCCAAGAACTAGACCTTCCAGGCCCCCTGGCTGTACCACCCACACCTCATCAAATCTATAGGGCCAGACTGCAGAAAAAACTCCTTGTCCATTGTTAAAACCCTGCAGAAAGAACCAGACTCTACAGCAGTCAGCACTGACTTGCTTCCACTCTGAACAAGGCCTGCTGGGACCTCCTACTCGACCTCCCTGTCCCTCCTGGGCCTCTCTGGCCTCGTCTCCTTCCACCTTCCCTCACTCACTCCCCAGCAATGCTGGTCTCCTCCTTTGGCCCCACACACACCAGATATGGTCCCATCTCAGGGCCTTTGTTCCTGCAGTTCCCCCTGCCTGAACTGTCCCTCCTTGTATATTTGCCTGGCTGTCTCCCTCAATTCACAATTCCTTTAGGCCAGGAGTTCCCAAGCCCTGGCTGCAGACTGGTACCGGTCCATGGCCTGTTAGGAACTGGGCCACAGCATTAGATTCTCCTAGGAGCGCGAACCCTATTGTAAATTGTGAGTTTGAGGAATCTAAGTTGCGCTCCTTATGAGAGTTTCATGCCTGATGATGGGAGGTGGAACAGTTTCATCCTGAAGCCATTCTACCCCAGCGCCCCGGTCCATGGAAAAATTGTCTTCCATGAAACTGGCCCCTAGTGCCACGAAGGTTGGAAACCGCTGCTTTAGGCCTTTACTCAGAGCCACCTCCTCCGTCAGTCGTTTGTGGCCATGCTCTCCAAAAGGGCAAATCCCCACCCATGTCTCCAATTTGCATGACTCTTTTTCTACTTTATTTTTCTCTTGAATACTTGTCACTATCTAAATACTTCTATTTTACTCATTTTTGTTGTTTATTATGCCTTTCCCACTAGAGTGTATGTTCAGTATGCACAGAAATACATCCCCCAGGGCCTAGAAGAATACCTGGCACAGGGAAAGCAGGCAGTCAATATCCATTGCAGAAATAAATGAATACTCTGTAACAAAGTTATGCTTTTGCTTTTATCCCGAGAAACAAACAGAGTATATGTCTATCACAATAAATATTTGTTAAGTGAATAAATGGGAGACATGCAGGATGGCTGGTTTATTGTTGCCTTTAGAAAACAGTATGAATTCCATCCTGCCGAGATCTCCTCCAACTTCCCTCTCCAGCTTCACCACCTGCCTCCCTCCTCTGCTCAACCGGAGCAGGTATTCCCTGGTTCAGTGCACTGAAGCCTGGCTTCTGCCATTTCCTCTGCCTGGAAGGTCCTGCATCTACCTCTTTGTGAACTTACATCCTGTTTGTCTCTTCAGGACCAGCTCAGGTACCACCTAGCTGGAGTCCCTTTGGCCTCTGGTGAATTCCATGTGCATTTCTCCCAGGTCCTGAGGTCCCTGGGTATCTGTCTCATCTCCTTCATCTGTCTGAATCCCAGAGAAGAGCAGGTGCTGCTCTGCCTTGTTCATATTTGTAGTCCTTACCTCCCTTTACTCATAGGCAGCTGCAGGTACAGATGGGGTCTGGAGAATTTGGGGATGTGTTGGAGGGATGGGGTGAGAGAGGAGGTCTGGAGAACTCCATGTTCGTATCCGATTCTGTCAGAGTTTGAGAAGTGCAACAACAGCAGTAGAACTAACTGACATGCCCCTATGACAGTGAAAAGAACACAGGTCTCGGAATCAGAGAGCCTGGTCTCATCTCCTTGCTAAGTCTCCTTAGACAAACCATTTACCTTTCCCAAGCCTTGGTTTCTTCAACTACAAAAATGTTTATGCCACAAGGATATTGTTTGGATAAAAGAATATCATTCTTGTGGGGGGAAGAAGTGTAAACTGAAAAACACTATGCAAATATAAACGAATGTGTAAAAGTTAGATGTTCTAACCAGTGAAATTGACAAGAGTGTGGCTCAGGTTGCTGCCAGAGGGTGGCAGCAGCAGGCAGGGACTTTGGCCCACGGTCCTTTGAAAAAAGCAACCCTGGAAGCTGCCAGAAAGGGATACATTTGCTGGGTTGCCCTGAGATGATCAGCTCATCTGACTGAAGAGACTGCTCTCTCTCCTGGAGTGGGATCTGGCCAGGGCTCAACCAAACCCCAGAAGTCTTCCCTTGAGTGATTTTCCCCAGATGTTTTTTACGGCCACCCTCACCATCACGATGCTGTCCTGAAATTTCCGGCATTCGGTGTAGGTTTTTTCTTGGTGACCTCATCTAGTCTTCACCACAAACTTTTGAGTATAAGTGAGCAGGCCAGATTGTAACTCCTTCCCACAGATCATCATTTTTTTTTTTTTAATTTTCATTTTTGTAGAGACAGGGTCTCACTATGTTGCCCAGGCTGGTCTTGAACTCTGGCCTCAAGCGATCCACTTGCCTTGACCTCCCAAAGTGTTGGGATTACAGGTGTGAGCCATGGCACCTGGCTGCACCTCACCATTTCAGACATGACAAAACTGAGGCCCAAAGAGGTTACTTTGAAGATCACACAGATACTAAATAGGAAAAAGTTAGAATTTGCATTTTAAGCCTGGGTTTTTTTTTTTTTTTTTAGCTTGAATTCCATTACATCATCACTTCTTTCACCTGCTTGTTCAGTTATTCATACAACCAGCACTTTTGGGGCTCTTGCAGTTTGCTGGAGAGCTGCATAGACTTCCTACTACTTAGCCATGGTGGCCGCTCTCCTGGCCTAGGCGAGCCGATGTCTCCCACCCTTTCTGTTCAGAGCTAGGGCCTCAGTCTATCTTCCTTTACTCTGGGCAGCATGCACCACCTCCTTAGTGTTCTGGGGCTCATATCCCAAGCCCAACAGCTGAGAAAGGGCCCTGTCTCCCCCTGCTCCCTACATCACAGCTTCTTAGATCACAATCTCACAGGCCTTGCTGGCTTTATACTTAGGCAATCCTGAGAAATAACTAGGAAGAGGAGGGTAACAAAAACAAAAATAAAAAGCAGAGAAAAGTAATGCATACCTAAGGAATCATATAAAGTTTCCTAGTTCTTCTCAGTCTACAGTTCACGACTTCTTTGCTACGAAGTCTTCAAGCCCTGAGCTTGAGCTCTCCTGACTTATTTCCGAAGGTGAAACTTCTCTATTTTGTCTCTTTTATTCTCTTAAGTTGGCCTCATTATCAGGAACATAGAGGCAATCTGGGAAGAAAGCTGACATTTGTTGAGCATCTCCTAGGGGCCAGGCATCATGCTAGACCCTGGACACACGTCACTTCATTTGATCTCACAATAGGCTTGAGAACAAAGCATTTGTCTTCTTTTACAAATGTGGAAACCGAGTTTCAAAGACATGAAATGACACGCCTAAATTTGTGTATCTAGCATGTGGTGGCTCAAAGCTCTTTTCCCTAAAAGCACATGATTATACAGCTAGCAACAAGCATGTACCCCTTCTCTCAGAGGTGTTTAACGCTTGGGGGAATTCCAAGGTCAGTGACTTTCATATCCGGAACCCAGGCTTCACACAGGAACTGGCACCGTGGGCCGATTCTGTCCTCTCTGCTTTGTGGGTGGGAAGCCCAAGAGGAAAAGAAAACTCAGTTTTTGCCTTGGAGGAGATAACACCTGACAAAGGAACAAGCTCTCAGAGACAGACTTTTTGGCTGGAAAAGAGTACATCTGCTGCCATGGTGCATGCATTGGTGGCCGATAACATTAGGCTGCTTTTGTGAGAACACTCACCTCTTTGCCCGGCAGTGACAATGTTTGTGGAATCTGATTTTGCTGCTGATACTGATACTGAAATTCTGCTGTGATCATCTAGATACAGCCAAGATAAACATCAATAGGACCTGGCCACAGACACACAGTGTGGCCTTTCTGATCATCACTGAAGCCCTGGCAAATATCAGTTTTTTTTTCTTTTTTTCGTTCTATAAGCACTTGGTTTTATTGCACAGAAGCAATTGAAACTGGACACAGGTGGAAAGTGCGCCCTGGCATAATTCAGTGCCCAGTGCCCGGCCCCACCTGGACCACTCTTCCAGAATAGAGGTCTCTGGGCAAGGGCTTGACCACTCCTTTGGAAAACAGAAGGCATTTGGGAAAAGGTTAAGACATCTCAAGCATAATGTGTTTCTAACTGCTCATTCATTATTGTAGTCATCTGTCAGTTGCACATAGAGGCAATAAATGCACTTATTTGGAAAGGAGGGGGGCAGTTTTTATAGTCAAGTATTTACGAATGGCATTTGGCATGTATCACTTTCAGCTACATAAGCTATCATAACATAATTGTCCATCGCCTCGGGAGGGTGTTGGGGCAGGGGGCTGGGATTGCCCTCTTTTGCTAACATATTGCTAATAGAAGTTCCTGTTTGAAGAAGGAGGCCCTGTCATCTAAGCAGTTTCTTCTTACATAAAAAGTAAAAATTGCATTACTCTGATCCTTGAGCTCCAGGACCCTTTTGAGTTTCTTTGGCTGCTCCAGACATTCCTTTCTCCCTGCCTTACTTCCCCTTGGCAGCCTTGCCTTCTGTGGCCTTCTCTGGAGGCCTGCTGTCTTTTCGGTCTGTGCTGGAGGATTTTTCAGCCTTTTCCACCTTAGGTTTGCTGAGCTCCTTTGAGAGGGTCATCTTTGGCTTTGGGTCTTGGGTTTCTCCTCAGGCTTCTTGACCTCAGTGGCCTTCTCCTCCTTGGTATCTTTTTTCTCCATTGCTGCTGCCGCCTCCTCCCTCTCTGCCGGTTTTCTGGGTTCCTTGGCCTTGGCATCATCTGGTTCCTTCTTGGCCACCTCTGTCTTCTCTTTGGGTTTAGCATCTTCCTTCACCTCCACCTTGGCAGGAGCCTCCTTCTCTAGGGTGGCTGCTTTTTTCTTATCTGCAGCCTCTTCCTTCTTGGCTTCAACTTTGGATTCTTTGGGCTTTTCGATGGCAGCTTGCTTCTTCTCCTCCACCTTGGGCTTTGGAACCTCCTTGTTGGATGCCTCCTCTTTCTTGCTCTCCTTCTCTGTTTCTGGCGTGGCGGTAGCTTTCTCTTCCTCTGCCTTCTTTGCGGGCTCTTTGACTTTTACGTCCTGGGGCTTCTCCTCCTCCTTCACTGGGGACTTCACCTCTTCCCTCTTTGGGATCTCCTTCTTGGGGGCCTTGGCATCCTCTTTCAGGGGAGACTTCGCCTTCTCTGGGAACTTGACCTCCTCTTTGACAGGGCTTTTGGCCTTTTTGGGGGATTTATTGCAGAGGGCCTTGCTTCCTCCTTTGCTGGAGTGTTGGCTTCTGGAGACTTCACATCAAGAGTCTTGGCCTTCTCAGGGGACTTTGCTTCTTCCTTCACTGGGGACTTGGCCTTCTTTGGAGACTTGGCCTCAGCCAGTGACTTTGCCTCTTCCTTTGCTGGGGACTTGGCCTTCCCGGGGGGACTGGATCTCAGCTGGAGATTTTGCTTCCTCTTTCTCTGGGGACTTGGCCTTAGCCAGTGACTTTGCCTCTTCCTTTGTTGGGGACTTGGCCTTCCCAGAAGACTTGACCTCAGCTGGGGATTTTGCTTCCTCCTTCTCTGGGGACTTGGCCTCAGCCGGTGACTTTGCCTCTTCCTTCACTGGGGACTTGGCTTCCTTCTCTGGGGATGTGGCCTCTTCTGCTGGGGGAGACTTTGCTTCTTCTTCTCCCCCTTCTGCCTCCTCTTCTTCACCCCCTTCTTCCTCCTTGACCTCCTCCTCTTTGGCCTCTTTTTCCTTTTCTTCAGTCACTTTTTCAGTCACTTGGGTCTCCTCCGTCTGTTCCTCCACAATCACAGTTTCTTTCTCAGACTTCTCTATCACTTTGATCTTCTCTTTGCTTTAGACCTTTATGTGAGTGGACATGGAGGGAATTTGGAGGAGTCCTTCTGGAAGTGAGAAAGGAATCGGGCCAAAGCCAATCTGACATTCCTCACCTTCCAGGAGTTTTCTGTAAGCGGCTATCTCTATATCCAGAGCCATCTTGACATTGAGCAGGTCCTGGTAGTACTCTGGCAGCTGGGCTGCCATTTCTCACCTGGTGTTCCAGCGTCCAGCTGCTGAGTGGCTTCCTGGTAGGAGGCAATGTCGGCCTGATGACGGTCCTCCAGCTCAGAACACTGCCTCTCCAGTGAGTCGATGGTGCTCTTCAGTGCCTCCAGCTCTGTGGTCTCGGCCCGAAGCTGACGCTGGTACTCAGTTATCTCCTCCTGCACTCAGCACATGGCGTCTGTGTTCACCTTGGCTGCCTCAGACAGCCGGTCCATCCTCACTTGGAACCACTCCTCAAACTGCAGCGTGCTCTGCACCGCGTGGCCTTCAAGCTGCCGCAGATCTCATGCAGTGCAGACGCCGTGACATCACGTCACACTTGAGGGCGTCCCCTCCGCGGCCTGCACCTGCGCCTGCGCCTGCGAGGCACCGCAGCCCTGCATCTGGCCGAGCAGCTCGCTCACCTGCTCCTGCTGGTGGTGCCACAGGTAGCTGCAGTCCTCTTGCAGTGCCTGCACCTTCTTCTGCAGTTCCACGCCCGCCGCCTCGGCCTCCTGCAAGAAGCCGCAACAGCACAAGCCTTGACCTCTTTGCACTGCTGGGCCTCATCATGGAGGCACTGGTGCACATGTGGAAGTCCTGGAGCAGGTGCTCCTGCTCCAGGCGCAACAGACCGCGCACCATGCCCAGGCACAGCACCGTGGGGCGCATCCCGCAGACCTCGAGTTCATACAGCTCACCCACGGTGGTGCAGCCCGCCTGCTGCTATCGCAGCACCACCGCCTCACCCTCCAGGCTGCAGTTGTGCACATCCAGTTGCCGCACCTTGTCGCTCTAGCCTGTGAAGCAGTCCTTCAGCACCTGCAGCTGCTCCTTCTCACTGTGCGCTGTGGCTGCCGCCACCACTCAGCCCTCCCATCCCATTGGTCAGCGTGTCCAGCCAGTCAGTGCCTGAGGCAGCAGGCGCCCCCGAAGTGGCTGGGCGAGGCGGACACGGAGCTCATGGACATCCGCGTCCACGAGTGGAACCCGCTGGAGGATCCAGCAGCCGAGCGCCTTCCGCTTGTGCTGCCCTTTAGGGTCAGTGTGTAGTGGAGGCTGCTGCTGCCGTTCAGCACCCAGCAGCACCTCAGCGCCACCAAAGCTCATCATGGTCTGAGCAGGTGCCTGGGGCCAGGACGGGATGGGAGGCACTCAAATGTCAGTTTTTGGTAAAAATGCAGCTGGGCATGGTGGCTCATGCCTGTAATCCCAGCACTTTGGAAGGCTGAGGCTGGTGGATCATGAGGTCAGTAGTTCAAGACCAGCCTGGCCAATATGGTGAAACCCCATCTCCACTAAAAATACAAAAATTAGCTGGGTGTGGTGGTGTGCACCTGTAGTCCCAGCCACTCAGGAGGCTGAGGCAGGAGAATCGCTTGAACCCAGGAGAGGGAGGTTGCAGTGAGCTGAGATTGCGCCACTGAACTCCAGCCTGTGCAACAGAGCAAGACTCCATCTCAAAAAAAAAAAAATGCTAGACACTTTACTCCCTTTTTGTGTTTCTACCCTGAGTCTGTGGGAAGGTGTAATGAGGGTGCAAGTGAAGGCACCAAAGAGAGGAGATGGAAGTTAGGCAGGAAGGTGAGGTGGGATTCAGGGATTACTACAACTAAGGACAAGTGACGTGTGCAAGGCAAAAAGTGACAGTGAGGTCTCAGGAAGAAGCAAGGAGTGTCTCTGAGTTTGGAGCACAGGTCCAAGGGGCTAGGGATTAGGTGATGAAAGTGTGGAGGAAGGGGACAGGCACAACCCAGAACCTCTCAGGGCTTAGAGTCCTCCACTGAAATGTGAGGGGATCTAATCCTATTTGGAATTTCTTTCTCTTCCAAAATCTCACAGTTCAAAAAATTCAGTTGAGTGTGAAATACAGAAATGGCAATTTTGACCATAGTCCTGCCAGAAATAATAATTTCCTCTTCAAAGCTTCCATGGTCTTTCTTAATCAGTAATGAGCACTTGTTTCTCTGCTTAATCTGTAAAGAGCAAATATCTTACTCTGTAAACAACCCTTCCCACCTAGTTGGTAATGGACAGCCTCTCCCTTCCTGCCTAACTGACCTTATTCAATTTCAAACACTAGCCAATAGGGTCAGCTTAGACTGTGCCCAACTCCAGCCAATGGGGAAAGGACACAGAAACAGGAACCATTTTAGGGATAAAAATCCCTGCCCTACCTGACTTGGTGTGCTCTTGTGATTGGAGGGATGCAGGCAGCACCCTTCTGCAAAGTAAATGTGCCTTGCTGAGAAATTTTCTATCTAAGTGCTGGTTTTTCCTTGTGGCACTGAGCACTTGCTTCTAACAACTTGGGGGCTCATCTAGGAACCCATTCTCCTCAGGGGAATGGTCTCCAATCATCTCTTGTGAGGAGACGCATCCCACTGCCTCATTGCGGCTGCCTCAGGAGTGAGGGATCGAGACCCACCTGGCGTGACGAATAAACCCAGACTCTCAGCAACATGGGAGGAAAAGGCCTACAGATACTGCAGTGACCAGGTAATTCTGTGCATAGACCAAGGTAAGAAAAGCTGTGGGGTGGTGAAGTACTTCCTTGGTGGTTGGGATGTCCTGGAGGTTGAAAGTGTGTGAATAAGATGCACAATTAAGTGCAAAGCGAGTGTGGAGTCTGGATTTGCTGTTCTGTGGTCACGTCATATGGCTTAAGGTGGCTTTCTTGTCGGGGGTTTATACTGACCCATCAATGCTAAGAAGGACCTAAATTCCCAGGAGAGAAACGGCCAAAGAAGGACAAAGGGAAAGCAAAGGAGTGCAAGAAACTTCCAGTGGTTGCGGGGGAGGGAGGTGCTGAGCCTCCAGAGAAAGAGTGCAAGAAATCTCTAGTAAGAGAGAATGAGCCACACACAGTCAGGAAACTCAGGGAAATGCCTACAACTTCCAGGATGGGAAATACCCTAAGCAGGACAGGGAATATAAAGGACAAGACAGACAATAAAATTCCCTCTGATAGCCCTCTAGGTCTCATGTTAAAATATTGGAGGGATAATGAAAGGACAAAACATAAGAAGAAGCAAAAAATGATAAATATTGTTGCTTTATTTGGACCAAATATTGTTGCTTTATTTGGACCAAAAAACCTATTCTCAAATCTTCAGTTTTCTCACCAAGGTTTGGGTCAAATGAGGATTGGATTTGTCAACTTTTAATAGAATATGTCAATGATAAAAGTCCTGTCTCCCAAGAGGAAATAGACTATGCCCTGTGCTGGGGGCAGGGGCCTGTCCTCTTCTACCCTCTAAAAGCTACAGGAAATAAGCCAGAAACTACCTCCCCTAAAGAAATTGAGACCCCTACCCCAAACAGTCCATTAACACATGGGATCCTTTAGACCACCTTCCTCTGCTAAACACCACCAACTTTGCCTCCTCCTCAAGCAGATGTAGCCACCCCAAACCCTTCCCCTGCTCACGTTGTTCCCTCCTGTTATAATCCTGACTCTTGGGGCCATTCCCAGTCTGAATGCCCTGTCCCAGGAAAGCTTCAGTGTGAAATAGAACAACGTAAAAAGGATATTCGAAACTTCCCTTTCCCCTCCTCCACAAAGGAGTCTGCCCCAACCCTTTTTCCCTTAAGAGAAGTACCACTTGGAGGAGGGGAATTGGCTCTGAAAATGCCCCCTTAACTAGTTCAGAGGTCAGAAACCTGAAGAGGGAACTTAAATCACCATTAGATGATCCTTTTGGGGTTGTGGATCAAATTGACCAATTTTTAGGACCACAAGTATATACTTGGGCTAATGTCCATCTTAAGTATTCTCTTTTTTGGGTGGTGGAGGGGAATAAACATGATCCGCAGGGCTGCTATGATAGTCTGGGAGCATGCACATCCTCCCAGTCAAAATATCCCTGCAGTAGAACAAAAATTTCCAGCCCAAGACCCCCAATGGGATAATGATAATGCAACCCATGGAAAAAACATGGAAGACCTTAGGGAGATGATAGTTAAAGGGATTTGGGAATCAATGCCTCAAACCCCAAATATTTCACTAGCATTTAATATACAGCAGGGGAAAGATGAAGGGCCATGGAGTTTTTAAACAGACTAAAGGAACAGATGAGAAAATATGCAGGCTTAGACATAGAGGATCCCCTTGGGCAGGTGATGTTAAAGCTCCATTTTGTCACTAATAGTTGGCCAGGTATCACAAAGAAATTACAAAAAAAAAAAAGAACTGGAAAGATCGGCCTATAGAGGAACTTTTGAGGGAGGCCCAAAAAGCATATGTAAGAATGGATGAAGAAAAGCAAAAGCAAAAGGCAAAAATCAGCTCTCCACTCTACAACAAAGTACCCAAGGGGCCAAAATCTGTAAAGAACTTAAGCCCCCACTCGCTAGGCCATATAAAGGGTATGAAAAAGCAAAGCAAGGGAATTTAAAAATAAGGAGAGAAAGAGAGCAGAACAAATGTTTCAAATGTGGAAGAATAGGTCACTTCGAAATGGAATGTCCTGAATGGGAAAAAGAAAAGGAAGTCATCCCACCTATGGCCTTCGAGGAAGAATAGGGGGGTCAGGGGCTCTGTTTCTTTTATCTCGAGTTCCACCAAGAGCCGTTGATAAATTTAGAGGTGGGACCCAAACCCGAGCTCATTGTCTTTTTAATCGACTCAGGGGCAGCTCACTCCTCCCTTTGTTATCCTCCATCTGATGTACTTTGTTCACAAGAAGAACTCCTGATCTCAGGAGTGAAAGAAGAAGGATTTAAAGCAAAAATCTTAGAAGAAAAAAAAGTCATGGCCCGTCACCCCAGGACCAACCCCCACCAGAGTAATGTTAAAGAAAAAAGCCTAATCTGACTGTCCCTTTTTCCTCTTCTCTTTCCCTTAGCTACCCCACATCTCATCATTAATGTAACCAGGTCAAAGTCACCCCAGATCATTACTTTTGATGCTTGTCTTGTTATACCTTGTGGAGACTTGCAAAGTCAAAGGCAGTTCTCTACTTCAGAAAAGTATCTTTGCCACTCTTGGAAATTATCAGATTGGGCAGATTCAATTAACTGGGCAGTTCCCTTAGACTTGGGATATTATAAAGAAAACTGTGTTAACTGGGAATCTTGTACTCCAAAAACAGAGTTTCTCTGCCGTAGCTTGTCCAAAATTCTATGGACTACCAAAAATCATGGTTGGACCTCCCCAACAACTCTCTGTGTGTCCAAAAACCATACATTCCTTTCACCAAATGAAGCCCCCACCAACTGCCAGCAAAACCAATGTAATCCAGTACAAATTTCCATTACTATCACAACTTCCCAAAATTCCTCCCCTTCATTAAGTCATTTCTATGGTATAGGAGCAGAGGTCGCAGGGGCAGACTCTATAGGATTTTTTGAAATGCGTTTTGTCACCCCTTCATCCCCTCCTCCCTCTCCTAAACCTTCTAATCAAACTACTAGTCTCTCCCTACCCAATAGCAACACCAAAGTAGCCATTGTAGAAGTTAAAGATTTAAAACAAATCCTAGCTATTGAAACGGAGTACCAAGATGCAAATGCCTGGCTAGAATTGATTAGATATTCCATTCACACACTAAACAAAAGCGATTGTTACACTTGTGCAACGGGCAGGCCAGAGACCCAAATTATCCCCTTTCCACTTGGATGATCCTCCAACCAACAGGGTATGAGCTGTATGGTAGCTCTCTTCCAAAACCCCACAGCCTGGGGCAATAAGGCATGCCGAATTTAGCGGGATGCAGTAAGCCTAAGCCTTTTCAGGAGCTAACCAATCACTCTGCCCTTGTTCATCCCAGAGCAGATGTATGGTAGTACTGCAGTGGACCACTACTAGGTAGTCTGCCAAGCGGCTGGATCGGCACTTGCACCTTAATTCAATTGGTCATCCCTTTTATCCTGACATTTCATCAACAAAGCAAAAAAGACAATTGCAAAAAAGAAGTACCATCCCCCCACGGGTCCTTTGACTCTCACATTTATATAGATGCCATCAGAGTTCCACAAGAGTGCCAAATGAATTTAAAACTTGAAATCAAATAGCTGCAGGATTTGAATCTATATTGTTCTCATGGGTAAATGTAAACAAAAATGTAGACTGGATAAATTACATTTACTATAATCAACAGCAGTTTGTCAATTATGCTAGGGATACCATTAAAGGAATAGCTGAGCAATTAGGCCCTGCGACCCAAATGGTCCGGGAAAATAGAATAGCCCTGGACATGATATTGACTGAGAAAGGTGGGGTCTGTGTCATGATTGGGGTCCAATGCTATACTTTTATCCCTAACAACACAGCCCCTGATGGAACAATTACAAAAGCCTTACAGGGCCTTACCACCCTAACAAATGAATTAGCTGAATTCTGGAATAGATGACCCCTTCTCTGGTCTCATGGGAAAATGGTTTGGAAAATGGAAGAGACTCATAACCTCAATCTTTACCCCTCTTGCAATTGTTATAAGTGTACTCACTCTTGTAGGTTGCTGCATCATACCTTGTATTTGTTGATTAGTGCAAAGGCTTATAGAAAAAGCCCTCATGAAAACCCCTCGATTCTCCCCCACCCTACTCAGATAAGTTCCTACTCCTAAATGACTAAGAGGAGCAACAAAGTCAGGATATGTTAAGGAAATGTGAAGAGGGAGAACTATAAAGTCAAGAGGGGGAAATTTGCCAAAAATAATAAGTTCCTCTTCTAAGCTTCCTTGGTCTTTCTTAATCTGTAATGAGCACTTCGTACTCTGCTTAATCTGTAACGAGCACTTGTTTCTCTGCTTAATCTGTAACTGGCAAACCTCTTACTCTTTAAACAACTCTTTTCACCTAGTTGGTAATGGACAGCCTCTCCCTTCCTGCCTAATTGGCCTTATTCAATTTCAAACACTAACCAATTGAGTCAGCTTAGACTGTGCGGTCTGACTCCAGCCAGTGGGGAAAGGACACAGAAACAGGAACTGCGTTAGGGATAAAAACCCCTGTGCTACCCCGCTCAGTGTGCTCGTACAATCAGAGGGACACAGGCAGCACCCATCTGCAGAAGTAAATGTGCCTTGCTGAGAAATTTTCTGTCTAAGTGCTGGTTTTTCCTTGTGGCACTGAGCACTTATTTCTAACAGTCCTGACTTGACCTGAGCCTTGTTAAGGCTCTCCTTTGACAAAGGGAAAGGGAGGTAGAAGTCAAGACCATCAATATTTTACTAATCAGGGAATAAGAGGTCAACCTAAAGTAAGACCTCCAAGAATATTTTCTTCCTTCTCTGCTTCTTATTCTCTTCCCTGTAGCCTACTTCCCCAGGAGTGTGAGTTTAGGTAAGAAAAAGAATCAATGAAGACAGAGCAAGAGCTAACCTGTACATTGCAGCAAGAGTGGCAAGGGAGGAGGTGGAATGAGCAACCGAGTAGATGGTCCCCTGAAATGCAAACACTCAGAGGCAGGGACTGCACCTGCCTCAGCACTCAGAACATTTACTGAAGTGACAGGTCCACTTAGAATTAAACATAATTCAATTGAAGGACAATACGTGTTCAATTTAGATATATTAGGATAGCAACAGCAAGCAAGGAGGGCAGAATAGTAGCTATTATCCCACCACACAGGGACCAACACCCTGGGGACATTCTGCAAGAGACGCACCCAACACACGCTTTTTGAGAAATAAAATGGGACTATATTGTTGACTGTGAAGGGTACCAGAAGATGCTGATGTAGGACAGGTAAGCCCCATTGGGGCTTAGCCTGGAGTATTCTTGGCTTCACTCAGGAAAGAATCAAGGGCGAGCTGGTGGTGTTTGACAGCAACTTTTATTGAAGCAGCAGCAGAGGTACTGCTCCTTGCAGAGCAAGTATACACTACAGGCAGTGTGCCCAGAGTATCAGCTTAAAGGCAGTTCTGCAGTCCTATTTATACCCATTTTAATTATATGCAAATTAAAGGGCAGATTATGCAGAAATTTCTAGGAAAAGGGTGGTAACTTCTGGGTCGCCAGGTCATTGCCATGGAAAAAGGTAGTAAAAGTTGGTTATTGCCATGGCAACAGTAAACTGACATGGCACACTGGTGAGCATGTTTTATGGAAAGCTGCTTCCACCTATCTCTGTTTTAGCTAGTCCTCAATTTGGTCCAGTGTCCAAGCCCCACCTCCAGAGTCAAGTTCCACCTCCTACTTCAGTGCCACCCTAAAACATGCCTTTTTAACATATGGTTTTTTTTGAGCAAAAGGCCATCATGAACCAGCAGAGGCAGTAAAAGCTTTAAAAACATGGCACAATATTTTTCTTTTGTAAAGAAAATTTACAATTTCTGAAGAAAATATCCGTTTGTAAAAGGTATCTCCCTTTCCTGTATCAGGAAGAGGAGGACTCTTAACAGCTCTTATCAATGGAGAAGGCATTGGCTTCAATCTGCATAACAAACCTTACTAAACACATCTTGTTGTTTGGCACACTTTTCCTGGTCATTGGGTAACTTGCCTCCCCAACCTAGAAGCCCCAAATCGCTTTTTCTTTGTTTAGTCTAATATACTCTATAAGTCCAAGTTCTAACATCCCTTTGGGTTACTCACCACTGGGTGCTCCCATGTTTATGAGGGATACACATCTTAATCAACTTCAATGTGCCTTTCCCTTGTTAACCTGTCTTTTCCCAGTCTGGTTTACAGGACTCCAGCCAGAGAACCTAAGACAAGCAGAGGAAAAAGATTACTTTTCTCCTCTCCTACAATTGGGACCTGTTTTTGTCATATTCCACAGCTTGTCTATATAATGATTTACTTAACCAATTTCCTTCTCTTAGACATTTAAATCGTTTCCAATTTTGCCTTTAAAATACTGCAGTGTATAAATTTATAGCCAAGTCTAGTACATAGCCTTCATTATTTCCTTATGATAAAATCATCCTTGTGGATTTGTTGGAAATCCACAAATGTTTCATACTCTAATTCACACTGACAAATTGCCCACCAGAAACTATACCTACTTGCAATTCTCCTGGCCATATACAAGAATGCCCATTTTCACCATCATCAACACTATGTTTTCATTTTTCAAATGAAGATGAAAAATGCATCTATGTTAAAACTGACATTTCTTTATTAATAAATATAAATAAAATTTTTCTTTTGTGGATTGCTCCTTTTATGACTTTGACCCATTTTAATTTTAAGGTGTCTATCTTTTCTGTGTTTACAAGAAAAATTTAATACTAAAAATTTAATGTTGGCCAGGCACGGTGGCCCACACCTGTCATCCCAACACTTTGGGAGGCCAAGGTGGGAGGATCACTTGAGCCCAGGAGTTCAAGATGAGCCTGGGCAACATAGTGAGACCCCCCGTCTCTACAAAAAATAAAAAAATTAGCCGGGCATGGTGCCACATGTCTGTATTCCCAGCTACTCAGGAGGCTGAAGCAGGAGGATCACTTGAGCTCAGGAGGTCAAGGCTGCAGTATGCTGTGGTGCTGTGGTCATACCACTGCACTCCATCTTGAGCAACAGAGCAAGACTCTGTCTCTAAAATTAAAAAAAAATTGTTATGCCTTTGTCATGTATCTTGCAAGTAATTTGCTCCTTTTAGTACGTTGTCTTTAATTTTTTTATGGCTTTTTACATAGAAAGTTTTCACATTTTACAGAGTCAAATCTACTGACCTCTTTCTTTTTCATGGTTTCTGCCCTTGAAGCCATGCTCATCACTCAGAACTGAATTAGTTTTAGAGGAGCAAAATTAATGTTTCAAATAGAGGAACAGAAAGCTGCTCTTCACATGCTCCATGAGGAAAGTGAGAGGAAGAGAGGGCAAGCGCCCTCCAAAGCTGAGATGGGTCAGAGGATGGCTGGCGCCACCTTCTCTCCACCAGGCCTTGACACGCTGGAGTTGGATGGCAGCTGGTGGGTCAGCCACTCACAAACAGGAAGCTCCATGCTGCTCCTCTGGGTTGGCAGATACTTTTGAAAAAATACATGTGCCCTAAGCATCCTTTCTTAAAAAGACATTTTTTATTAACAAAAAAGGTGCTTATTTCCAAAATTTTAAACTTCACAGAAATAAATAAAATGTGAAAGAAACATAAAATCCTGGGACCCCAATTCATTATGCCAAAAGAAAAAATTAAGCTGAAAGTTGAGTCACACAAGAAACTGCCTTTCCTTGAGTTCCTAAGCAGAGAGTTACAGATAAAAAGCTGCTGTCTCTACGGGTAGCTACTCTATGTTCACCTTATCTTAAGAAAGTGCCAATTTACTGAGCATGAGAAGAATACACAATTGACCATTCCCCTACCTACTTCTTTTCTCTTGCAACATGTGGATTCAGTAATGTGACTGTACCCTCCCTCCTTCCCCTCTGGCCAGCTTTTCCCCTTAACTGAAGGCTTTGAAATAATCTTGAGAAAAAGGCACAAACCACAGATTTTTCCTGTGGTTCTGTGTTCCTTTTTGTCCTTAATGTTGATGAAATAAACTTCTAAATTGATTGAGATCTGTCTCAAATACTTTTTGGTTTACAAAGGTAAGAAGTGAAAATTTCATTTCAGTTCTCTCACAATCTAATACCTGAAAGACAAGCGCTGTAAAAAAAATTCAGCATCAACCCTTTCAGGCTTTTTTCCAACACATACCTTAATAACAACATAGTATGCTATGGTATACTGGTATACCCATAGCATAGTATAAACATAGTATCATATATAAAAAGGACTAATCCTATAGATATTGTTTTGCAATGTGCTCTTTTCATGTGATTTACCAAAAGCATCTTTCCATGTCTTACTTTTAGGCCTATGTTATACTATTTTGATGGTTATACAATATTTCATAATATGGATATACCATAATTTTAGTTGTTTGCAATTTTTTATTACAAAAATGCTGCAACAAACATACTTGAACAGAATTTTAAAATATCTGTGCAATCATTTCTGTGGGATAGATTTCTCAAATTAAAATCACTAGGTGAGAAAAAGACATAAATTTTAAAGTTTGGTGGAAATGATAAATTCCTTTCCCCAGAAGGCATTGATTTACATTCCCTCTGATGTTGTATGAGGGTTCATTTCTCCATACACTCATGTTAATAATGTAAATTATCATCTTTTCTAATTTTGCCAATCTGATGGTGAAAAATGGTATTTTATAGCTAAGATATATACATATATTTTTGGTCACATTAGACTCCTCTTGTAGGTTTGATATTTCTTCTGTGAAATATTTCTTCTGCAAGCTGATCATTTATATCATTTGCCCATTTTAAAAACTATTTTGTATTGATTGGTAAGAATTATTGGTAAGAATATTTTGAATATTAATAATTTTATATATATTGCAAATATTTTGTCATGCCTTTTCATTTTGTTCCTTATTTCTTCATCTGCATGTAAATCTTACTTCTTTATATCATCAGTTGTGTTCCTCTTTTCTTTCTTACTTTGGATTATATGTTATACGTAGCCAGGCCTTCCATACTCAAGCTATAGGAATATCTTTCTATATTGTCCTTTTAGCATTATTATTATTATTTTATTTATTTAGTTATTTATTTTGAGACAGAGTCTCACTCTGCTGCCCAGACTGGAGTGCAGTGGCACAATCCTGGCTCACTGCAACCTCCGCTTCCCAGGTTCAAGCAATTTGCCTGCCTCAGCCTCCTGAGTAGCTGGGATTACAGGCGCACATCACCACACCTGGCTAATTTTTGTATTTTTAGTAGAGATAGGTTTCACCATGTTGGCCAGGCTGGTCTTGAACTCCTGACCTCAGGTGAGGAGGTCCGCCTCGACCTCCCAGAGTGCTGGGATTATAGCTGTGATCCACCACCCCCGGCCTTCTTTTAGCATTATTATAGTATTTTTGCATTTAAAATTTTAATCCAACTGTAGTTCATTATTGTGGATGACGCTCATACAACCATGAGGTAAATATTTGGCTTCCTTTTACCCAGTAACAGCAAACAACTGCTTTGACTTAATTTCATTTCCTTGGCAACTTTCTGACAGATAATATCCATATTTGTACTTAAAGTTGAAAAAGAAAACAAGCACCACTTTTGCAATTTTTACTCACTGTGACCTAAAGAATTATAACAATGAAAATGTGCTTTGGAAGTCTGTCATGGTTATTTCTCTTTTTAGGCATCTTTTCAGGGCACACCCATCTCTGCATCACTGTCTGTTTCCTTGTGTCACAAATTTCTGTTCTTTTTTTCTCTCCCTGTTCCCTCTCATTTCTTTTCTCTCCTAATCTCTCCTTTTTCTTAACCACCTATAATGTTAATCACTTTAAATGCTTTTGACTCCTTTGTTTTGGTAGTTTAATTATATTTCATAGTCTCTATGCTTCTTTGTTTTGGAACAAGTTTTTATTTATCTAACTGTGAATTTCACTAGAGTTGTAAAATGTATGCCGAACATAGGATTTGGGGATTGCAAGCATTTACAGCTGATATTCAATTTCTTTCTTTTCACCACAAAAACGATTTTAGAACATGAAAAATATCTTTGGAGAAACAAAAAAATCAATTTCCTCATCATTTTATGGGTCTACATTTTTCAATATTTATAATCTATGGGATAAATGTTTGCATTCTGCTATTGGCTTGTGAACATTTACCTATATTTCTATGTGGTCTTGTTAGGGACAGTATACCTAAGTGGATAAAAGGCTGTGTGGTTGAATTTGGCTTCTTGTTTACAAAAGAGTGATCCTTAGTGATCTACTTAGCCTCTCTGTTCCTTTTCTCTTTCACTGAGGT
This sequence comes from Gorilla gorilla gorilla, assembly GCF_029281585.2. Lineage (NCBI taxonomy): Eukaryota > Metazoa > Chordata > Mammalia > Primates > Hominidae > Gorilla > Gorilla gorilla. The sequence goes on from NC_073224.2 coordinate 121,153,640, forward strand.
GAGAAAACCTATCCTTCCCAATTTTTTGTGTGAGAATTAAAATGCAGCAAGAAAACACACATTCATAAACACATCTGCTTTGGCAAAGGAGCACATCAGAAGGGCTGGCTTGTGCGCGCTCTTGCTCTCTGTGTATGTGTATTATGTTTTATGTTACTGTAAAAGATGTAAAGAGAGGCACGTGGTTAAGCTCTCGGGGTGTGGACTCCACCAGTCTCACTTCAGTTCCTTTTGCATGAAGAGCTCAGAATCAAAAGAGGAAACCAACCCCTAAGATGAGCTTTCCATGTAAATTTGTAGCCAGCTTCCTTCTGATTTTCAATGTTTCTTCCAAAGGTAAGCATAAGAGTCAAAGAAGTCCGAACCCAGCTTTCCCTGAAAGTGACTCTCAGTAACTCTTTTGCTTTTTATAGGTGCAGTCTCCAAAGAGATTACAAATGCCTTGGAAACCTGGGGTGCCTTGGGTCAGGACATCAACTTGGACATTCCTAGTTTTCAGATGAGTGATGATATTGACGATATAAAATGGGAAAAAACTTCAGACAAGAAAAAGATTGCACAATTCAGAAAACAGAAAGAGACTTTCAAGGAAAAAGATACATATAAGCTATTTAAAAATGGAACTCTGAAAATTAAGCATCTGAAGACCGATGATCAGGATATCTACAAGGTATCAATATATGATACAAAAGGAAAAAATGTGTTGGAAAAAATATTTGATTTGAAGATTCAAGGTAAGTGTTCATTCCCTTAATTGCTTTATTTCAGTGTGGGTGCTATTTGGCAAGTTGGAAAATAGCATTTCTAATATTCCCCAGCGCTGACCCCTGCCTCCAGGGGGGCTATACAGGAAACCAGATGCATGTCTCCTGCCCCAGTGGAGACTGTGGTCCAATGCGGGAATGGGATCCACACATCTGATAGACCCTCAAGTCTACCTGCCTACAACTCTGTCTTCAGGTGGTTACAGGAATGTGGGGTTGGGTGAAGAACCTGGATTAAGGTGGCATTAATCAGGAGGGGGACACAGGTAGGCCGAGGGAAAAGGCAACTGTTCCAGGTTGCTGATGAATGGGCAAGCTAAGAGTGGGGCGAGAAGAAGAGGCTGACTGGAGAGCAGCGGGCCTTTCATCGACAGAGCCCATTTCAAGCCGGGCTGCCCTGAAGGAGGAGTTATATGGCAGAAAAGGGCTGGAAACAACATATTTAAGGATGAACAGCCCTTATTTTGGATCTGCTTGTCAGAGTGATACAAGGTGGTAGGTGATTTTTGCTGATATGTGTAGAAGATGCACAAGGTGTGGCTTTGTATATCTCTGCCTGTACTGGGAGGACAGGAGTGGATATTGAGGATGGGGTTAGGGAGACTAGTTAGAAAGCTGCTGCTGTAATCCAAGTGGAGTGAGGACCAATTAAATCAGATTTTTTTTGCATGTGGCCTGGGTATCATTAGGTTCTAAAGCTCCCTGGGGGATTCTAATGAGCTGCCAAAGTCAATCGCCACTGGCCTAGACCAAAGGGTGCCTGTAAAATAGGAAGAATGAGGATAATAAGGGTCAGGCATAGAGAAAGGTGGCTTAGGCAAGGGAGAGAAGGTAGAGAAAGTGGAATCGAAATGCCATTGAAGTTGAAAGCCCAGGGGGATGCTGGGGAAGTAGTGACAAGAAGGGAAAAGAAGAAGCTGCGCTTGGCTTGGGGAGGCAGACAGGAACCCCAGCATGAGCACAGGCCAGCCATTCAGTGAGCAAATAAGCATTTCTGTGCTTCACACAGAAAATATCACCGGAAGCAGGGACCCCACCTTCTTCCTCTCTGTCTCCAGCCCCATCTTCAGCACCTGGGCCTACCAGCAATCCCAGATAGTGTCAGATTGCCCACTCCAGCAATCCCAGACACTGTCAGCTCCCCTGAAGTGACAACTTTCCACACCCTAGCCCTGCAACCTTGAGTGGAGAGCACCTTGTAGAAATGTAGTGGGGTTGAGCATGGCGCTGAAAAGGGCCTCTGATTATGGGCTCTGGAAACCACAGATCTCAGGACTCCAAACAGCACAGAACTCGAGTGTCTTGTTTTGAGTGTGAGCCCTACATGGGGGACCATGTTGGTGTTTTCACATTTGGGTCACATTTAGCATTGCGGCGGAAATAATGGCTACCAGTTAGGGGTCAGGTGCTTGCTTACATGATCTTATTTAAAGCGCCCAACAATACTGAGACCTAATTGTTATTATCTCCTCGTTATATATAAGAAAACAGAGACCTAGTCAGAAGCAGCTTGTCCAAGGTCTCATTGCTTGACAGGAGCAAAGTCAGGATTCAAACTCAGAGGTCTTTTTGGCAAGAATGACGACCTTTTCTTTTTTTTTCCAAGCAGCTTCATTGAGATAATTCACCTACCATTCAATTTGTCCATATACTAAAATGGCCTTCAGTATATTCAGAGTTTTGTAACCGTCACCACAATCAACATTTTCATTGCCCCAAAAAGAAACCCTTCACCCTTTAGCCGAAAGACAGTGACTTGCTTTGTGTGTGTGCACGTCGATGTCATACAACATCTTGATTCAACTTGTAGTTGGTCACTATTACCAGACTTAAGGTGACCATGGCCTTGGGCAAATTCTCTATCTGCTCTGAGTCTGCTTTTCCAATGACAACTTCAAGGGATATTCAGTGAGACAAGGTGTGTACAAGTGTCCTGCAGTGCCTGGGGCACAATGCCTGTTTTCTCAGTGCTAATGCCCTCCCACATCTCTTTGTTTCTCCAAGCTTCTCTTTTTTTTTTTTTTTTTTTTTTTATTGAGATGGCATCTTGCTCTGTTGCCCAGGCTGGAGTGCACTGGCATGATCTCAGCTCACTGCAGCCTCTGCCTCCCAGGTTCAAGCGATTCTCCTGCCTCAGCCTCCCAAGTAGCTGGGATTACAGGCATGTACCACCACGTCCGGCTAATTTTTGTATTTTTAGTAGAGACGGGGTTTAGCCATGTTGGTCAGGCTGGTCTCAAACTCCTGACCTCAGGGGATCCGCCTGCATCGGCCTCCCAAAGTGCTGGGATTACAGGTGTGAACCACAGCACCTGGCCTCCAAACTTCTCAAACTCCAGTAGTTGTGCCTGCATTTCCTTCATGAGGGAGTTGCTGCTGCAGGCTGAAGAGGCAATTGAGGGCCCCTTAGAAGCAGATGCTAGTAGGGAAGGGGTTAATCCCAGCAACTCAGAATTAAGGAGTTCTCATCCATGGAAGGCCTTAGGTTGGATCAGTTCTAAGACGCTATCTTAGTGAATGTATACAGAGGTACCACTCCACAAGGGTGCCCATCACTGCATTGTTCATGTTAGCGAAATACTGGAACAGTCAGCAGTTAGAAACTTATTAATCAATTAAATTAAGAATGCATCCTTTAAAAAGATGGATATATGCATTTATTGATGTTCATTAAGAAAAGAACTTCATAATATAATTTCACAATAAAGGGGAAAAGGCAGACTGTAAGATCACATAAACTAGTTTTAATTTTTAAAATATTACATATATATATATATATATATAGAGAGAGAGAGAGAGAGAGAGAGAGAGACAGACAGAAAGAGACAGGGTCTCATTCTGTCATCCAGCCTGGAGTGCAGTGGTGAAATATTGGCTCACTGCAGCCTCTGCCTTCTGGGTTCAAGCAATTCTCATGCCTCAGCCTCCTGAGTAGTTTGGATTAGAGGCGCATGCCAACACACCTGGCTAATCTTCATATTTTTAGTAGAGATGTATTTCACCATGTTGGCCAGGCTACTCTTGAACTCCTGGCCTCAAGAGATCTGCCCACCTCAGCCTCCCAAAGTGCTGGATTACAGGCATGAGCCACCTCTCCCAGCTGAAATACTATATTATTTATATATGTACATATAAATAGAAAATATCTGATAAAGATATACATGAAAATATTATTCATTATTGACTTTGAGTGGTGGCGTTGTGGGTAATTTTTAATCTGCTTTAAACTTTTAAAAATATTTTATCAGCTTGTACAATGATTGAAGTTGAAAGCCCACGGATGCTGAGCAGGGAGTGATAAGAAGGAAAAAGAGGAAGCTGGCTTGGGGAGGAAGACAGGAACCCCAGCATGAGCACAGGCCAGCCATTCAGTGAGCAAATAAGCATTTCTGTGCTTCACACAGAAAATGTCGCCAGAAGCAGGGACCCCACCTTCTTCCTCTCTGTCTCCAGCCCCATCTTCAGCACCTGGGCCTACCAGCAATCCCAGATAGTGTCAGATTGCCCACTCCAGCAATCCCAGACACTGTCAGCTCCCCTGAAGTGACAACTTTCCACACCCTAGTCCTGCAACCTTGAGTGGAGAGCACCTTGTAGAAATGTAGTGGGGTTGAGCATGGCGCTGAAAAGGGCCTCTGATTATGGGCTCTGGAAACCACAGATCTCAGGACTCCAAACAGCACAGAACTCGAGTGTCTTGTTTTGAGTGTGAGCCCTACATGGGGGACCATGTTGGTGTTTTCACATTTGGGTCACATTTAGCATTGCGGCGGAAATAATGGCTACCAGTTAGGGGTCAGGTGCTTGCTTACATGATCTTATTTAAAGCGCCCAACAATACTGAGACCTAGTTGTTATTATCTCCTCGTTATATATAAGAAAACAGAGACCTAGTCAGAAGCAGCTTGTCCAAGGTCTCATTGCTTGACAGGAACAAAGTCAGGATTCAAACTCAGAGGTCTTTTTGGCAAGGATGATGACCTTTTCTTTTTTTTCTAAACAGCTTCATTGAGATAATTCACCTACCATTCAATTTGTCCATACACTAAAATGGCCTTTAGTATATTCAGAGTTTTGCAACCATCACCACAATCATGTTACTGTGTTGCTGTTATAAGTAGAAAAAAAAAATTTCCATTCTCAAGAGACGGGCAAACTTCCTGACCCAACCTCTAGACTATGTAGTAACTCTGTTGCTGAATGTTGATAATTTCCATTTTCTTCCTTCTCAGTAATGCAGAATCTTGGGATGAGAAGAAAACTTTTAATTTAATTTCTGCCTGCCTATATATATCGGGACATAAATGAAGTTTGACTATGATGTTCCATGGGGAAAATATTGGTGTCTGGAAGTCAGAGTGGGAGGGAATCGTTGAAAAATAAGCTAGTCCATCTATATTATGAATGGAGAGAAACTGAGAGGGAAAAGTGGCAAGTCTGGGGGGAACAAAGTAAAGAATGAGAAAAAAAAAAAAACAGAAGACGAGGAAAAGGAAAAGTTCACACAGCTAGGAAGTGATGGGGCTAAGATGTAGACCCAAGCCATCTAATGCTAGGCCTAGGCATTTTCCTTTTATGGTGCAGTCTCTGTGCGGGAGAGGCAAGAGGTTTGTGATTATCGAATGCATGAACTACCGCTAATAATGTCAGTGCCTAATGATCTGCCCAGGGCTTTGCCACATGTTGCTCCTTTTGTGACAGGTAGGGTATGTTTTTCTGATCCTTTTCTGATGCTCTGAGGAGGGCCAGTGTAGACCCTGTGAGCAGCTAAGCAGCTCTGGGCTGGGAAAAGGCAGAACAAAGTCTCTGGTTCCAAGGCAGATGCTCTTTTTCCCTAGAGCTTTGAGCTCCTTGGACACCCACACACTCACATGTACCCACCTGGCCCACTGCTCCAGGAACTCGGTGGGGGCAGAGGTATCCAAGGTCCCCAGTCACATGTCGATGTGGTGATTCCTCCAGGATGGGGTTCCTGGCTGCTCTTAAAGCATTGTCTTTCTCACACTCCGGAGGCACTCTCTTACCCATACTCCTAAACCCTCACTGCCATGTTTTAGGTGGTGCCCCAAGACCACCCACTGGGCCTCTCAGAGCCTTGAACATTTTGTCTGTAAATGGGAAGAAAAACATCAGCCTCTCTGTTAGGGTTAAGTGATATCATATATGTGAAAGCATTTTAAGGTATAAGACAGCATATAAACATTACATATGATACACTATTTAGTGGCATAATGTATCTATGAATATCATCAGAAATAATTTTTTTCTGAATGCTCTTTGTAAATAAAATAAAATAAAATAATTTCCAAAAGTTGCTAGAGGTCTTTGACATTGTTCGCTTGTCCCTAACTGACTCCATCCCCCACTGTATAAATAGATATGCTTATTAAAATCAGAAAATTGCCTAAATTGAACTGGATCTTTACTTTCTTTTTAGAGAGGGTCTCAAAACCAAAGATCTCCTGGACTTGTATCAACACAACCCTGACCTGTGAGGTAATGAATGGAACTGACCCCGAATTAAACCTGTATCAAGATGGGAAACATCTAAAACTTTCTCAGAGGGTCATCACACACAAGTGGACCACCAGCCTGAGTGCAAAATTCAAGTGCACAGCAGGGAACAAAGTCAGCAAGGAATCCAGTGTCGAGCCTGTCAGCTGTCCAGGTGCGTGGCGGGCATCACTTCACAAACACAGCCTGCCAGGCCCTCAGTAGGCAGAGGCACGCTGCTCCAGGTCACAGGTGCTCATGCTGGGAGGCAGCCCTGGCTCAGGATGAGGCATGAAAGCATATCTCTTCCTCCTGGAAACCTTCAAGGGAAGTATCAGGGGAGGTGGTGTTCTATGGTTTTCCATCCTGGGAGTCCTCCCACTGAGCACAATTTGACCACAAGCAATTTTAAAGATCCTCTTCTAGGAGAAAGAATTGCAAAACTGAAGAAGGAGGAGCTGTAGAGAGTATCTCATGCAAAGCCCCATTTTCCAGAGAGGGAAACTGACTTGCCCAAGGTCCCTTGGCTAGTTAGTGACATGATTCCAACTGCTCCCCTAAAGATGGTCAGTGGTCAGCACCTCCTATCAGGAGTAAAGGTAGAAAGGCTGCAGAAACCCTGGGGGGCAGGGTCATGGGGGAATGGAGCCCTTGAGGCCAAAGAGGACTGTGGACAGCAAGGCAACACTCCTGGCACACAACAGGATGGCAAGGCTTGGGGGCTAGCTCCAGAAAATCTCAAAACTCCAAGACCATAATGGATCCCCAGTGTCCCAGCCTGATGTGACCTCCAGAAGTATTTCTGAGAGGCAGCCTTCTGTAGTGCCCAAGCTCTCACCTGGGAGTAGAGGTCTGGACTTCTAGTTTGGGTCTGTCCAAATTTAGCCAGAGAATCTTGACAGAGTTTCTTCCCCTCTCTAGGCTTCAGCTTCCTGGCCCACAAAAAAAATAAGCACCATGTTCACAGAGTATTAGACGAGTAGGCTCTTGGATCCACTTCCAAGTTCATTCATGTGGGCCATTGGGCTGCCTCACAATATGGCAGCTAGCTTCCCTCAGAGCCCTCTAAGAAAGAGCAGGAATAAGTGCCCAGGACGAAAGTTGTGGTCTTTTTGTAACTTAATCTCAGGAGTGATATCCCAGTCACTTCTGCTGTGTTCTATTCATTAGAAGCAAGTTAATAAGTCTAGCCCACATTCAATCAGAGGGGATTGCACATAGGTGAGAATATCAGGAAGCAGGGGTCATTGAAGGCATCTGAGAGTCTGCCAATCACCAACTTGACCAGCATCACTTCACCCCCGGTCTTCCCACCAGTCATCCTCCCATATTCCCCCCATCACTAAGGCACAGTGAGTGAAGTTGCCTCTCCTTGACTTCGCAACTTTTTTTTGAGACAGGGTTTTGCTCTGTTGTCAAGGCTAGAGTGTGGTAGTATGATCATAGCTCTCAGCAGCCTCCACCTCCCAGGCTCAAGCAATCCTCCCACCTCAGCTTCCCCAGTAGCTGAGATTACAGGAGCATGCCACCACACCAAGCTAATTTTTAAAATTTTGTAGAGATAAGGTCTCACTATGTTGCCCAGGCTGGTCTCGAACTCCTGTGCTCAAACTATCCTCCCACCTCAGCCTCCCAAAGTGCTGGGATTATAGGCATGAGCCACTGCAGTGGCCTTGGGAGATCTTTGATTAGAGTTGCCAGATATAGCAAATAAAAATACAGTATAAGTACGTTTCAGATATTGCATGGAACATACTTATGCTAGAAATTTTTCATTGTTTATCTGAAATTCAAATTTAACTGGGTGTTTTGCATTATATCTGGCAACCCTACTTTTCATGTTTATTTTTACTGGAGCCCACAAGTATAAATATGTGTGTGTATTAGGGATGGAAGGAGGGAGAGAGGGAGGACCTTGGGAGCAGCCAAAGTTTGAAGGCTGGAACACTTACGTCCCTTACTCTATGGTGCAGAGCAGAAGCTCATTGTGAGAAGGACCACTAGGGAGATGGGAAGAATACCTGGGGAGAGATTAGGGTGGAGGAGCTGCTCTTGAAGACCCGAAAAGGGATTTGGAAGTTTTATTTTGAAAGGCCAAGGCAGAGAGGAGCAATGGTCAGAGTCTGACCATTTGGCTCAGATTAGGTGAGTGTTTACATAATTAAAACCAAAATACTAGGAGGAAGGAACAGATTCAGATGCGCAAAAATACTTTGTCACATAAACTCATGGGCATGTGATCTCCAAGAGAAACTGTAGGAAGATAGTATGCCGGGATTTAGGAACTGAGAGGGCATATTTTTGACTGACAGTGCCACCGCTGCTTCTGAAACATGATGGAACATTCCCCACCAAAAGTACTACCAGGTGCCCCAGGGCACCACACTGGACAAACTGGAGGGCAGGCTGTGTAAGGCATTGCCTACATTCCTGCATGTGCCCAAGATAAAGTTGTGGCCACCCTACCCAATGACTTGGAGGGAAGATGGAGCTGGTGGCTGCATGACTTAGCCATGTGCTCCCCAAAGCATTGCAGGCCTGCCCTGCCCCACCCCGGGTCAAATCTGAAAAGTTCTCAAGCTCAGCAGGAAGTGGCCTCTGGTATCTCCTGCCCCTCGTCCAAGCCAGCAGGGCCTAAAGGGCCCTGAATCCTTTACTGACCCAATTTCAATGGTTTAAGATTATGCCTGCTTCTCTGGTGGAGGCCTCTTCATCAGTAGAGCTTAGAGAGTTGTGTAACTGGCAGGCAAAGAATGGGTCAGAGGGAGACTCGAGAAAAGAAAGCCAAGATGAATAAACCACCACAGTTTGATGATCTGTTAAACTTGGTTTCTGAGCCTCTGACCCTCTCCTTGGGGCCCATCCTGGGCTTCATGTATAACAGTGTCTCCCTAGGATGTTTTTGCCTGGAGAAGCATTTCTTTTGTGATGCTGGGCCAAGTTCCAGTTTGTTCTTCAGATGACCCCGTCCCCTGACCCGAGCCCCACTGCTGCTTCTCTAACTGCTATTGACTCACAAAGGGCAGACAGCCCTAGAACCCCTCCTGTTTCCCCTGTTTCTGGGAAACAGCTCCCAGAAACACCAGTGCGAGAACACTAGTAAGAGCAAGACCTCACATTTGTGTTGTTTTACAGTTTACAAAGCACTTTCATATCCATTATCTGATTGACTTCCAACAGCCACCCTATGATGTAGGTTTCATTATCTCCACTTTACAAAGAAGGAAACAGGCTCAGAGAGGTGAAGTAACTCTCCAAAGTTCACACAGCTCCTGCCTAAAAAAACCTAGACCAAACCCATTTCCCTTAACACCAAAGTCACTGTTTTCCTCATTGCATTACAGTGACTGAAGGTCCAGCAACTGAAGACTAAGCCCACTGCTGTTACTAACGCACTGTGCACCCGGGTTTCTCTCGTGGCTCCAGGGAAACTCTGTAAGAGTGTGCTGGCCGTGAGGTCAGAGTGCTGGGCTGAACAAGTGAGATATTTACCCTGAGTGTTTGGAAACTGCCTGGTAGAGAGAGTGAGAAGGAATCATGGTGCAGTGGGAGTAGCCAGAGACGAAAGCAGGATCAACAGTGCAGAAACACCGAGACAAGGGGCTGCTTAAGGGAAATGCTCAGGAACAGATATTGTGTGGCTTCGGGCAACTCATTCTCCCTCTCAGGGCCTCATGTTTGAAACTAGAGGTTGCATTACAGTATCTCTAAGATCCTCGGATCTAAAATTTCATGATGCTTTCCGTGACGGGGGCAGTGGGCAGGCCGGCCTTGGTGCATGAACAATCAGGCATTTCTAGCCCCCGAGAGCAGTTTCCCAAAGAGCTTGCAGAAGGAGCTTCCCAAGGACCTTGGGTCCTTCCAGGGTTGACACCACTCACCACCCTCTGTGAGCCTGGGAGTTATAGGGTGAAAGGTCCCAACAAGCTCTTCTATCTGCTTGATGCAGGAGGCAGCATCCTTGGCCAGAGTAATGGGCTCTCTGCCTGAACCCCTCCTGGCCATCCCACTTCTCTTCCTTTTGCAGAGAAAGGTCTGGACATCTATCTCATCATTGGCATTTGTGGAGGAGGCAGCCTCTTGATGGTCTTTGTGGCACTGCTCGTTTTCTACATCACCAAAAGGAAAAAACAGAGGAGTCGGAGAAATGGTAAGCTCCCCCTCTTTTGTCCCACTGCAGGCCCCAGCAAAATCCCCATGAAACAGCTCATGGGGATGACACCTTGAATCTGCAGAGAAAATGATGGAAATAGGTAGTTTCGGAATGTCAGGGTTGTAGCCAGCGGTTATAGCTTGTTTCATTTTGTGGTTAGCTTGATTTTTGAAAAACAAATTCTTAGTGGTGACAATGTGGGAGCTTTGAGACACTGAATCCAGTTGGCCTCATTGGAATCCACCACTGAGGCCTACTTGGTGACAGGCTAATGTGAACATCTTTTGAATGAGCCTCACTTCTCTACGTAGGTAGAAAGGTTAGCTCCAAAACACCGTTTCTAGAAATAAATGTCCTGTCTATGGGTGGCCCAAGATGAGTTGAGGACCAAGCTCCTAGAAACACAGGGAAAATCATTCAGGTCATCAGGTAGTCACAGGAAAACAGCTGTTCTAAAGCAGGGTGCCTGTGCCCCCTTTGCTAATTCTCTGTTCGAGGGATGTGTTAGGGTTGAGAGTTTTTCCTCAGATCAGGCCTGTCCGACAATCTATCAGCAATGAAAAGGTTATGCTTGCAAGTGGGGAGCCGGCTTAGGGAGCATCCAGGCCACCCAAGGCAGAACACTTCAGAGAATGGCCAACCTGGGGTCACTGTGGGGGGCACAGATGAGGGTGTCAGCCATTGGCGGGACTTGCAGCCAAGGGAACAGGCCATGGGGTTCTCTGCAATTCACGTTCACAGCAGGACTTGGTCTCTCCCCAGAACCAGCAGGCACAGCCACACCAGCTGCTTCCAGTGCTGCCCAGGGAGGTGGTCCAAACTTCCCCAGGCACCGGTGGCCTTGGGCCCCGTGCCCTCTGGATTTGGCTTCTTTACCTCAGACTTCTTCCTCAGTTCTCCTTCTGCCTCCCCATCAAGCTGCGGTCCTTCAGCCCCACATCCCATCACACCACTACCCCCAGCCCAGGCCCCGAAATGTCTTCCTGAATGTAGTCCCATTCTTCCCACCACGATTGTCCCACACTTTCCACCACAGCGCAGCAGAATCGCTGGCAGGGCCGTTAGGCATGCCCGGCTTATCCTCCTCTGTGCCCAGCTCTGGCTGTTATCCATGCTCCTCTCCAGCAAAGACCCCTTCTCCATCGACTAATGGTCAAAGACCATATCTTCTTCCAAGGTGGACCTCACTTGTCACCCCAAGACAAGGCAATCTCTGCCATCACCAGGCTGAGAAGAATGATGGTTAGCTCATGCTGATAAAAAAGTCGTTAGTCTCTGTGTTTTATGTCTATTAGTGCATCCAGCTTTCAGAGTGATCTTAGGAGATAGATAACAACACAGATGAGGAAGCTTAAGTTCAGTGAGGTTCAATTATTTGCCTTAAATCCTATGGCCAGTAGGCTGACTCAGGCCTAGGCTGAGGCAAGGAGCCCAGAATTTAAGACATAGAATTTAAGGAGGCTGGCCTGCCCTTGCACAACCTGAAAGTTGGTGTGTCTTTAAACTGCATGCCTGTCAGCCTCACTTGCCTCATTCCAGTCACGCCCTGGGTTGAGTGACCAGGAGATGCAAACAAGGGAGAAGGACAATGAGCCTGGAGGAATTCCTGGGAGCACACATTTAGGCGCCAGCTGCAGCTGCTGGAGTGGGCAGGCTGAGGACCCACTGTCCCGCTTGAACCAGGCAGGGTGCACAGAGCCGTAGCCAACCTTGTCTGTCCAACCCTGCCTGCAGTCTCAGCCATGTGGCTACACCCCATTCCTCCTGCCAGAACTCATGTGCCTCTGTCTACACTTTCTGGTGGCCCTGGGCTCTTCACAGAAATTGACATTGCAATTTTCAGTTCTTGTTTGCCTCTTACTTGATTTTAGGCTTCCTGAGGACAATTTGTGTCTAAGTCACAATGACACTTAACACTTAGAAGATGAGGAATAAATGTTGGAAGGACAAATGAACCAAATGGTGGATGGGCCAGGTGTGGTGGCTCATATCTGTAATCTCAGCACTTTGGGAGGCCGAGGCAGGAGGATCATTTGAGCTCAGGAGTTTGGGACCAGCCTGGGCAATATAGTGAGACCTGGTCTCTACTTAAAAAAAAAAACTTAAAAATTAGGTGGGTGCGGTGGTGTATGCCTGTAGTCCCAGCTAGTCAGGAGGCTGAGGTGGGTGAATCATTTCAGCCCGGAAGATCGAGAATGCAGTGAGATACAATCACACACTGCACTCCAGTCTGGGCAACAGAGCAAGACCCTGTCTCAAAAAAACAAAACAAATAAAAAACAAAAATAGTGGGTGAACAGAGTAGTAAACCAATGGCCAGTGCAAGCTTGCCACATAGGAGATGAAGAAGAACCACCCACTGCCCCATAATTCAGAACTAGGGCCAGGGGTTAGAGCCCTCTCCACAGTCTACTGGACATAACCTAAGCAATGACTGCAGGGCACGGAAGATGGCATAGAGGATGTGTTTTGTCCTTTCTGGAGGCCCTTTCCTCTTTGTGCTTAGAGCACACGAGCCATTTAGGTATCAAAATCACATTGTCTAACTTTGACTCTACACTCAAAGCCATCTGATGCTCACATTTCATGTAGTCAGAGGAGGCCATCTGGTTTGAATCAACATCCGGAAGTTACAGGGTGATGCTTAGAGAGGGCTTGTGCTTCCCCAGCCACACATCTCCATAAAGATGTAAGAGGTAATTATTTCAGCTGGGGGCGGTGGCTCATACCTGTAATCCCAGCACTTTGGGAGGCCAAGGCAGGCAGATCACCTGAGGTCGGGAGTTCGAAACCAGCCTGACCAACATGGAGAAATGCCATCTCTACTAAAAATACAATATTAGCCGGCCGTGGTGGTGAACGCCTGTAATCCCAGATACTCAGGAGGCCGAGGCAGGAGAATTGTTTGAACCTGGGAGGCGGAGGCTGCATTGAGCCAAGATCACACCATTGCACTCTAGCCTGGGCAACAAGAGTGAAACTTCAACTCAAAAAAAAAAAAAAAAAAGAAGAGGTAATTATTTCACCCCAGGGAGAAACTTCTCTTCCTACCTCCCTCTGGAGCCACTGCAAAGATGGCCTTGGGTGCAGGGACTGAAATACCTAACTTACAGCCTAAAGGAGTCCAGAGGGGCCAGCAAGGTGCTCCAGGCCTCTAGCAGCTGGGCACCTTCACAGATTCCCTGTGATTTTAAGAGTACAGGAAAAACTACATTACGAGTAGTTGTAGGCCTGCTTTCATGGACTGAAGTCACACAAAGAAGAAAATCCTGAAGGGTGAGGAGAGGAGGAGTTCTTTCCCTCCTAAGGCCAAGAAGATAGGTCATGAATTTCTGAGAAGCGAGTAAATTTCTAAGGACAAAAAGTCCCTTGCATGTATTCCAACCTCTTGCCAGAAGGTGGATTGCATGACAGTAGAATTGGGGGAAAGGCAGATCTAATATAGAAATGCCTCAGAAGGAATGTAGTTACTAATGTCCTCCATGACTGCTCATAACCCCTTCCCATGCGCTCTAACCATGAGGTTCTTGCTCTCAGGGAACAATTTCTAGGTCAGCACAGAGGTAGGGTTCCAGGTCTGCGTGCTCTCTCTGATCATGGGAGCCCCAGGCACAAAGCCCTCCACCCATGTGTCTTCTTCCTGCTGATTCCTTGAGTTCTCTTGTCCTAGGCTTTCACTCTACCTTATGGTGAACACTTCTTTCTCTCCTACAAGCTTTAGAGTTCTCAGAGAGTAGGGGCAACTTCTGCTTCCTCATTGCATCCCCCAAAGCAGCTAGCATGGCGCCTTGCATATAAAAGGTACTCAATATTTACACTGATTTCACCTGGCCAAGATGAACTCTATTGAGGTTTTGTTGTTGCAGATGAGGAGCTGGAGACAAGAGCCCACAGAGTAGCTACTGAAGAAAGGGGCCGGAAGCCCCACCAAATTCCAGCTTCAACCCCTCAGAATCCAGCAGCTTCCCAACATCCTCCTCCACCACCTGGTCATCGTTCCCAGGCACCTAGTCATCGTCCCCTGCCTCCTGGACACCGTGTTCAGCACCAGCCTCAGAAGAGGCCTCCTGCGCCGTCGGGCACACAAGTTCACCAGCAGAAAGGCCCGCCCCTCCCCAGACCTCGAGTTCAGCCAAAACCTCCCCATGGGGCAGCAGAAAACTCATTGTCCCCTTCCTCTAATTAAAAAAGATAGAAACTGTCTTTTTCAATAAAAAGCACTGTGGATTTCTGCCCTCCTGATGTGCACATCCGTACTTCCATCAGGTGTTTTCTGTATGCAGAACATTGTCACCTCCTGAGGCTGTGGGCCATAGCCACCTCTGCATCTTCGAACTCAGCCATGTGGTCAACATCTGGAGTCTTTGGTCTCTTCAGAGAGCTCCATCACACCAGTAAGGAGAAGCAATATAAGTGTGATTGCAAGAATGGTAGAGGACCGAGCACAGAAATCTTAGAGATTTCTTGTCCCCTCTCAGGTCATGTGTAGATGCGATAAATCAAGTGATTGGTGTGCCTGGGTCTCACTACAAGCAGCCTATCTGCTTAAGAGACTCTGGAGTTTCTTATGTGCCCTGGTGGACACTTGCCCACCATCCTGTGAGTGAAATAAAAGCTTTGACTAGACCCGTGTCTGCTCATTGTGTGAAGGACTCCGGTATCGAGGAGAGGAAGCTGCCGAATAAGAAAGAGCCTCGCTGGTGTGACAGCAGGATCAAATTCAGTCAACTCAATCCGGCTGAATCCTCCTTAGTCCTCACCAGAATGACCCGAACATGCTCCCCAGGTCTCAGCTGCAAAGCTGGGTCCAACAACCTATTTGTAGATTTCCATAATGAATTAAAGCCTCCATGCACAAACGTTAACAGGAGTCACCAGAAAACTTAACCTTTCGGGTCTTGCTTCCTTGACTGTTCAGACACGGTCATAATGACCTGTACTGTCATCCTTGAAAACAAGGGAATCTATGGATACTGGAGGTGTCATGAACTCATCAGATGACATACAAAAAGATAGGCTAAGAGACAACTCAGTTGAATCAAATCTTAAGTGTCTTAAATGACTATGATTAAAAGGTCAGACCCCATCCCCAGCTAGCAGTCATGCTAGCTGTACTTTGAGGGAAGTGGGGAGAAAAAAATAGTTTTCAGTTAGAGTTCTAAAACAATAGGTGGTGAGAAGGCACCTGCTTTGAAGTGCTGGTGCCTTGTCTGTGGTCCTGTCTGCCCGCCTTCTCCTTGGCTTCTTAGACTTGCTAAACCTTGTTACACTCTGGCAGGAAGCTCTGAGGGCTAAACCACAAAAACTAAGTATATTCAGGACTTCCTGTGACAGCTCACTGAGGATTGAACTACTTTTTCCTCTGAATCTGAGAGTCTATTTTTCCAGCAACCAGAGTTAATTACTAAGGGCAATGATGAATGAAACCTCATCGCCTCCCAAAATTCAAACACAAAATCCAGCTAGGTAACAATTGCCACAGGATCTACCCAGTAGAGAGATGAGGGCTCTGGCCGGGCATGGTGGCTAGTGCCAGTAATCCTAACACTTTGGGAGGCCAAAGCAGGTAGATCACCTGAGGTCAGGAGTTTGAGACCAGGCTGGCCAACATGGTGAAACCCCTTCTCTACTAAAAAAAAAAAAAAAAATTAGCCGGGCATCGTGGCACGCACCTATAACCCCAGCTACTCGGGAGGTTGAGGCAGAATAATTGCTTGAACCCTGGGGTGTGGAGGTTGCAGTGAGGTGAGATCGTGTCACTTCGCTCTAGCCTGGGCAAAAGAACAAAACTCTGTCTAAAAAAAAAAAGGAGAGAGAGAGAGAGATGAGGGTCCTAGCCCTGCCCCTTTCTCATTCTTCATGATACCCATGAGTGATTTCATTGGCTATCTCACCAGAACAGCTCATACGCCATTCCCTTAAGAAAATCTTCACTGGTCTATTCAGCCCTGGGCTCTGCCTTTCTTCTGAACTCCTGTGGCATTACATATGGTACAAAACACATACACCCTATTCAATCCTTCATCGTTCATTCATTCAACGAACATTTATTGAACTTCTACTATGTGTCAGGCTCTGTGCTAGGCACTAGGAAAACAGAGGTGTACAATTGCATCTCTGCTTTCAAGGAGTTCACCACCTGGTAGGCAAGAAACGGACCAACCATGGGACAAATGCAATGCAGTATGATAAATATAGGTCAGAGGCAAGTGCATGAACCCAGAGGAAGGACTTTGAACCCAGACTGAGTGGTAAGACTGGGGTGACAAAGAGGGCTTCCTAGAGGAGGGACGTTTGGGTTGCATTGTAATAGATTATTTGAACTGGTGAAGCAGAGGTACAGAATTACCCATGTAGAGGGAACAGCATGAGCAAGGCTCATTTGGCTTTCTGTTTACACAAACATGTAGTTTCTTTTTCAACTACTGTATTTAACTGATTTGAAGATGTCATTGATTTTTCAACTACTGTTTTCAACTTTTTGTATTTCTTTTTCTTTTTTAACTACTGTATTTAACTAATTTGAAGATGGCATTGATTTTAAGTGGCATCATTCTTTTACATGCCACTAAGAAAGAGAAGAACACTTCTCAGTTGCATTGTAACAAATACTAAGATACAGTCAACTTTCAGTCACAATCCCATTCCTGAGATATTAAAATGTGAAAAAATGTTATTTTATGTTAGTGCATTTTAGAATTGATGAAATGCATAGTAAAGAAGCTTTTTGAATACAATGACCATTTCCCAATATCGCTGCCAGCACTTTATTGAAGCTATCATTAGCCAATTGATTCAATGGGTGAGCACAGTCCTGACGAAAGGAAGGGAAGTGAACATACACAACATCCTTGTCCTCCTGATCCAGGGAAGATAAGACGGATTCTCTGCCCTGCACCACCATTAGGTGGGAAACATGAACCTTGCTTAAGATTTGTGCTGCTGGCACCAACCTGTCTGACACTGTGTGACATCCCACTGAACCTGCCCCAGAGCATGGACATTCTGAGAAGTAGTCAGGCCAGCTGCGTAGGAATAGCTTGTAGAGATTGTGAAAAAAAAAAAAATGCTGACACTTCTGTCAGTCAGGTTGGGGGCCAAATAAACATATTTTTAAACAACCTCTCCAGCTGATTCCAATGGGCATTCAAGTTGTAGACAACCTTGGAGACTATAGATAATGCAGTATTGTAAGAAAAATAAACAGTTGTAGCCCAGTTAGCTATTCCCCCACAAGCAAATCTCCAATAAGAAGGCCAACCATGTTGGAAAAAATATCCACATAATTTAAGGCACTGGAACATCCCAGAGGTTTATATGAAGATAGAAAATTTAGAGGTTTCTGATAGCCTATCTGCCCACCCTGAATAATAGTCTAATCCTAGCAGCTGGACCAGCTTAGCTCCAAAAGGGTCTCAACTGTAAACTGGGAAATTTCGTCTCAGTCCTCCTGCTCCTTTTCCTTTGCTAATTTTCTAATGTTAGGCTCCTTACCCATGCTCAGTGGGTTGCAGTGACTTGGTGACTCAAGTTCACCAATAAGTTTGCCACCTCAGGACCACTGTACACGCCGTTCCTATTATACATGCTGTTCCCACTGCCCACACTTTTCACCTGGCTCTTCACCTGTCCACATTCTTCTTTCAGAGCTCAGACAGAAAGTCATTTCCTGGGGGAGACCTTTCCTAACTCTTGAACTCCACTGTAACGTGAATCTTGTGTGAGACCATCTCTGTGTCCAGTTCTGTGCCCATGAAGTTCAATGTAGTAGAAGACTCACAGGTATCGAAGCCAGGAAGTTCTGACTCTCTCTCTCTGGATTTGTAAGCTTGAGTAATTTATTAAGCTTCTGTAAACACTGATTTTCTCATCTGCTAAATGAGGATAACACCTCACAAGGTTAGAGTGAGGACTAAATGGAAATAATGTATGTAATGTAACAAATATATCCCTGTGTACAGAATGCATCTGAAAACTGTGAGCTTTATTTCTGGCATGATACTCAAGAAGGAATATCCTGGATGGCACGTATAAATGGGCTAGTTATTGGAAAGAGACACAGCTCATTATAAATTGATAAATAAGCACTCTGTAAGGTGACTTAGTCTGCTGTGAGTTTGATTCATCTGAGTCAGTTTCGTAATGTTGCCTCACATGGAACAAATGGATGATAAAATCCTACACCAGAGGTATTTAAAGCTAAAGAACAGAGAACTGTGAGGCCACCTCGCAAATCCTAGATTGAGTCACCAGCCTTCTGTCACCTCCCTGGCTTCATAAGCAGGGTTTTCCTGAAGAAAAATGCCAGGGCACTACTTAAGTACATGGCATCTTTCTGGTTTATTTATAGCAACACAGAACAAAAGGATGAGGAAACAAGGGAAAATTCTGATCTTTTTAATTGCCTACCAGACAATGACATTACAAGAAAGAAACTACAGGCCAACTACTCTCACAGATACAGATGCAAAATTTTTCAAAAAATATTAGCAAATCAAATTTGACTGACAATGTATAAAAAGGACTATACATTACAACCAAGTGGGATTAATCTCAGGTATGCAAAGCTGGTTCAACATTTGTAAATCAATTAGTATAATCTATCATATCCACAAGCTAATGAAGAAAAATCACATGATCCTATAAGTAGATACAAAAAAAGAATTTGACTCCTGTTTATCAACACCTGTTTATCAAAAAAACTTTTGGTAACTGGGAAGAGAGGGAAACTTCCTCAACTTGATAAAAAAAAAAAAACTACAAAAAAGACATGCACCTAACATTTTACTTAACAATGAGAAACTCTAAACTTTCCAGTAAGATCAGGAATCAGGATGTTTCCTCTCACCACTGTTTCTCAACATCATATTAGAAGTCTTAGCTAGTGCAATAATATAAGAAAAGGAAATAAAAGGTATGCAGGTTGGGAAGAAATAAATAAAACTATCTTTGTAGATGACATGATCGTTTGTGTAGAAAATCTGAAAGAATCAACAACAAAATAATAGTGGAACTAATAAGGGATTATATTAATAGCAAGGTTGTATTAAATAATTCTTACAAGGTTAATATTAAAAAGTCCATCAGTTTCCCGTATACCAACAATGAACAAGTGCAATTTGAAATTAAAGACATAATATCATTTACATTAGCACTCAAAAAATGAAATACTTAGGTATAGATTTATATGAGGAAAACTACAAAACTCTAATGAACAAAATAAAGGAAGAGCCAAATAAATGGAGAGCTATTTTATGTTCATGGATAGGAAGACTCAATATTGCCAAGATGTTAATTCTTCCCAACTCAATCTGTAGATTCCATGTAATCCTGGTCAAAATCCCAGCAAATTGGGCTGGGTTTGGTGGCTCTTGCCTGTAATTCCAGCATTTTGGGAGGCTGAGGTGGGCAGATCACTTGAGGTTACGAGTTTGAGAGCAGCCTGGCCAACATGGTGAAACCCCGTCTCTACAAAAAGTATAAAAAATTAGCCGGGCATGGTGGTGTGCACCTGTAATCCCAGCTACTTGGGAGGCTGAGGCAGGAGAATCGCTGGAACCTGGGAAGTGGATACTGCAGTGAGCCAAGATTGTGCCACTGCACTCCAGCCTGGGAGACAGAGTGAGACTCCATCTCAAAAAAAAAAAAAAAAAAAAAAATCCCTGCGAACTATTTTGTGGATATTAAAGTGATTCTCAAGTTTATATAGAGAGGCAGAAGTCCCAGAATAGCCAATATAATATTGAAGGAGAACAAAATTGGAGAACCAAACTACCCCACTTCAAGATGTACTATAAAGCTACAGTAATCAAAATAGTATGGTATTGGTGAAAGAAGAGACAAATAGATCAAATGGAACAGAATAGAGAGCCAGAGAAACCCATATAAATTTCATCATCTAACCCAAGCTTGTCCAACCCTCAGCCCGCGGGCACCATGCAGCTCAGGATGGCTTTGAATGTGGCCCGACACAAATTTGCCAACTTTCTTAAAACATTATGAGATTTTTTTTTGTACTCATCAACTGTTGTTAGTGTTAGTGTATTTTATGTGTGACCCCATTCTTCTTCTTCCAATGTGGCCCAGGGAAGCCAAAGGATTGGACACCCCTGATTTGACAAAGGAGCAAAGGCCAAACAATGGAGAAAGAATGGTCTCTTCAACAAATAATGCTGGAACAAGTTGACATCCACATACACAAAGAGAAAAATGAATCTAGACACAGATTTAACAGCCTTCATAAAAATCAATTCAAATTAATTACAGACCTAAATTTGGTGGCGGGGTACCAAATTTATTTATTTTAAGGAATAGCACAAATCAAAGAACTTAAGTGGATGTTATGGCATAACTTATAGAAAAGGTAAAGGAAACCCCACCGTGCAGGCACTGCTTCGGTCCAGAGAGGTCACCCCGTGGCTACAGGAAATGAGCCTAAGGCTTAGCTGTCATTATCCCTCTCTCCCAGAGATTCTGCCAGGCCAGATTCCCGGCTGTCGTCCTGCACAAGTTGGTCACGTGGACACCCAATTCTTTGATGGATTTCACCGGTTCATTGAGGTAATGTGTCTCAATAAGGTGACACAAGAGGGAGTCGTTTTTACGCAGTTCCAATAGTGACCGATTCACGTGTTTTCCAAGTGTAAGACACACTCCATCGCATTCAGCCGGTTCTCCGCCTGGTGTCTTGACTCCTGAAGGAAGACTCCGCCCCTTCGTTGTTTCTGCAGCTTCATCAGTTTCTCACCGGGCTCCCTCTCCTCATGAGATTAGTGAAGAAATAAGTTTTTGGCAAAATTCCTCAAAGCTACGTTATGGCGGTGAAAGCAGTCAGATGTGGACAGGTAGATGGAGGAGGCTGGAGCGCCAGGTTGACCGGGGGCCTCAGGGCGGTCCCAGCGCACGGTGAGGAGGTGGAGGCTCTGGCTCTGAGCTGCCAGCCGCTGGGGCACGGGAAAAGCGCCAGTTCCCTCCACGCACAGGTGAAGCAGGAAACCGCGGAGAATGTCGGCGAAGAACATCTCCAGACCTAAATATTAGATGCAAAATTATAAAATGCCTAGAAGATAATCGGAGAAAATCTGGATGACCTTGGTCTTGGCAGTGACTCTTTAGATGCAACATCTAAGACAAGATCCATGAAAGAAAAAATTAATAAGCTAGACTTCATTAAGGTTAAAATTTTCTTGGGTAGGTTTAGTGGATCATGCCTGTAATCCCAGCACTTTGGGAGGTCAAGGCGGGAAGATTGTTTGAGCCTAGGAGTTTGATACCAGCCTGGGCAATATAGTGAGACCCTGTTTCTATAAAAATTTTCTTAAAAAACTAGCCCAGCAGGGTGGCACACACCTGTAGTCCCAGCTACTAGGGAGGCTGTGGTAGGAGGATCACCTCAGCTAGGGAGGCAGAGGTTGCCATGAGCCGTGATCATGCCACTGCACTCCAACCTGGGTGACAGAGCAAGACCTTGTCTGAAAAATAAATAAAATTAAATTAAATTAACATTTTTTGCTCTGTGAAAGACAGTCAAGAAAATGAAAAGACAAGCCACAGGCTACGAGAAATTATTTGCAAAAGACATGCCAGTTAAAGGATTATTATTCAAAATATACAAAGAACTCTTAAAACTCAACAATAAGAAAACAAGCAACCAGATTAAAAATGACCAAAGACCTTAACAGGCACCTCACCAAAGGAGATATACAGATGGCAAACACCTAAGCACATAAAGAGATGCTGTATATCATATGTCATCAGGAAAAATGCAAATTAAAACAACAATGAGAATACCGCTACATACCTATTAGAATGGCCAAAGTCCAGAATACTGACAACACTAAATGCCAGTGAGGATGTGGAGCAACAGGAACTCTCAAATGTTGCTGGTGGGAATGCAAATGGTACAGCCACTTTTAAAGACTTTTTGGCAGTTTCTTATAAAACTGTACATACTTTCCCCATACAATCCAGCAGTCATATTCCTTGGTATTTACCGAAAGAAGTTGAAAACTTGTTCCTACAAAAGACTGCCCGCACATGCCCAGAGCAGCTTTATTTATAATGACACCACTAGGAAGCAACCAAGTTGTCCTTCAGTAAGTGAATGGATAAATAAACTGTGGTACATCCAAACAACGAAATATTAGTCAGTGTGAAAGAAGTTAGCCATCGGCCAGGCATGGTGGCTCACACCTATAAGCCTAGCACTTTGGCAGGCCGAGGCAGGTGGATCACTTGAGGTCAGGAGTTCCAGACCAGCCTGGCCAACATGGTGAAACCGTCTCTCTTCTAAAAATGCAAAAATTAGCCAGGCATGGTGGCATGCACCTTAGTCCCAGCTACTCGGGAGGCTGAGGCAGGAGAATCACTTGAACCCGGGAGGTAGAGGTTGCAGTGAGCCGAGATTGCGCTACTGCACTCCAGCCTGGATGACAGGGTGAGACTCCATCTCAAAAAAAAAAAAGTTAGCTATCAAGCCATGAAAAGACATGGAAGACTTAGATGCATATTACTAAGTGAAAGGAGCCAATCTAAAATGTCTACACGTACCATATGGTTCCAACTATATGACACTCTGGAAAAGGCAAAACTGTGGCAACGGTAAAAAGATTAGTGGTCGCTAGGTGTCAGATGGCAGGAAGGGATACATAGCAGGAGACAGATACTTTTCAGAGATTTGAAAATACTTTGATCAATACTATAATGGTGGATACTTGCCTTTACACATTTGTTCAAACTCAGAATGTACGTCAAGAGTGAACCTTATTGTAAACTATGGGCTTTAGGTGATAATGATTTGTCAATGTAGACTTATCGATTGTTAAAAAATGCACCAGTCTTGGTTGGGGATGTTGATAATGGGGAAGGCTATGTGTGTTGGTGGAGACAGGGGGGATATGGGAAATTTCTATAACTTCCTCTGAATTATGCTGTAAATCTAAAACTGTTCTGAAAAATAAAGTCTATTTTTTTAAAGTGCTTACCAAGGACCTAGCACCATGAAAGAAAATATATTCACACCAAGATATATGATTGTAAAACTTCAGAACACTGGGACAAAGATTAGAAGGGGAGAGAGGAAAAGGGGTAAGGGGAAGGAAGAAGAGAAAAGGCAGTGGAGAGAGAGACAGAGAGAGACACCATACCAAGTATCAAGAATTAGAAAGAATTAGAATAGCACTGGATTTCTCAACAACTATACTGGAAGCTAGAAGACAACAAAGCGATGCTTTCAAATTCTGGGGAATTTTCAGCTTAGTATTCTAGGCAAACTATCAACTATGCATGTGGCTTATAGAGAAAACATGTGTTATACAAGCTTTTCTGAGGCATGAGTCATAGTGCTCGTGGCCATGAGTTCAATGTTAATGCATCAACAGTATATCTCAAATAAGATGTCTTTAAACAGAAACACACATAAAATTAGGTTTTGTATTGATCAGTTGACTCACTGTTTACTCACTCAGTGTTAAGGCTCACAGGAATTAACCCTGTATTTCCCCTGGGAGCAATGTTTCAGTTTGCTAAGTCAGTGTTTGCAATAACTTTACAGAGCATAACTACCATGAATAGTGAGAATCGGCTGTATAGACTTTTCCTTTTCTTTCTTTTTGCACTGCCTTCAGATTACCTCTTCTCATATCCCCTTTTCCACCACTGGACCAACTACACTGTTGCTGATGATTGCTGTGGTGATGAGGCAGGAAGGGAGTGAACAAGTAGAGAGTTTACCAGCTCTCCCCTGTCCTTTCCTTCTCTGCCCCAGTTTGCAGACACCCACCCCCCAACATGTGCTTGCTCACATTCTGGTTCAAAAGAGCCTTCAGTCTTCTCAGAGGGTTCTCAATTATATGTTAGTTTATCATGTGCATGATTATTTCTCTTTTGTAGCTTTTCTCTGCTATAGTTCTGTAGTTTACAGTTGTGGAGGAAGGTACCAGCAGTACAAGCTGGTTCATTGGCTTGTCAAAAACTTGATCAGGGAGGATGTTAGCAATATGACGCAAGAACAACCAAGAAGAAATGTCAGGTATGAAAAATATAACTGCTGAAACAAAAAGCACAATAGCTGAAGTATGAAGCAGGATAGATACAGCTAAGGACTGAATTAGGAACCTGCAAGATCATTGCAAAGACCTATGCAAGAATGCAGGGGAAAGTAAAACAGCTTTTCTTTAAAAAAAGAAAAGAAACAATAGGGATATGAAGGATAAAAATATCAGTATTCAGATAATAGAGATTCCACAGGGAGAAAAACATAAAGTTGAAAATTGAGCCTATAATATAGAGCCAAAGAGAGAGAGAGAAAACCCCAAAATTAGACATTTTACTGAGAATTAGAATCATCAAAGACTGCAAGAAATTTTTAGAATGTTTTCAGAGAGAAAAACATACAAAAGAACAAGCATTAGATTGACATGAGACCTCTCAGTAACAATGCT
Organism: Gorilla gorilla gorilla; assembly: GCF_029281585.2. Lineage (NCBI taxonomy): Eukaryota > Metazoa > Chordata > Mammalia > Primates > Hominidae > Gorilla > Gorilla gorilla. The sequence continues at coordinate 121,178,491 of NC_073224.2, forward strand.
GGATGCAAGAAGACAAGGAAGTAATATTTTTAAAGTGTTGTGCAGTCATCCCTAGGTTTATGTGGGGGATTCGTTCCAGGACCCCCATATATATATCCACATCTGCACATGCTCACGTCCTGCAGTTGGCCCTGTAGAACCCACCCATGTATATGAAAAGTCGGCTGCCTGTATATGTGGGTTTCATATCCCACAAATACCATATTTTTTATCTAATTTGGTTGAAAAAAATCTGCATATAAGTGGACCCCTGCAGTTCACACTCAAGTTTTCAAAGGGTCCACTGTACATTGAATTTTACATACTGACAAATTGACATGAAACATGAAGATATAATTTAAAAATTCTGGACATAACAACCATAGTTTCTGGTATACAAAATCTCAGAACCTATGTCATACAAAGACTTACTTTGAAAAACCCTTGGAAGAAATATTCAAATTAGAGGAAAATAAATACAACAGATGTTGTATAGAAATGTGAAGTTAGGGTGATTAAATAATTTGGCAAATTAATTGTTATCTTAAAAAATCAAAGGCTGATGAAAACACAAATTAAAAACCATACTCATAAAAACCCAGAACTAAATTCTATCTAGATCGTATCAGTTGTGTGTGTGTTATTGTTGTTGTTGTTATATGTATTGGTGGGGGAGAGAGAAAGAAGAGTCCAGAGACATAAGAGAACATGCTAAACTACTTGCCTTATTGGAGGAAAGAAATAGGTATTTATAAGTTTAGTAAGTCAGGATGAATAAATAAACAAATATGTCTTCAGAACAAAGACCATAAAAACAAAAATGAAATACGTTCTTTTAAACCAGCAAAAGAAAATCGTATCTACTCAGTGAAAGTAAAATTAGAAAAGAAAAAAAAGTATCAGTAATGAAAAACATGAAATAAAATGGAAGAAATAAGTAATAATATAAAGTGATTATGAGAAATGTAAATAGGTTAAACAACCAATCAAAAGAGAACATCTCAAATTGAGCATTTTGAGATCCAACAATATACTGTTTACAGAAGACAACTTTACAACAAAAGAATACAAAAAGGTTGAAAATAAAGAAAATATGATCCAAAAGAAAGCTGAAGCAACAATCTTAATATCTAATAGAAAAATTCAAAGGACAAAAAAGGAAACCATACTTGTTGTAAGAATAGTAGAGCAAACACATATGCACCTGACAATATTGCAACAAAAAAAATTAGGTAATCGACAGAACTTCATAGCAAATAAATAAATTAATAATTTTAATTGGAAGTTTTAACACAAAAAAATTATTGAGGAGGAAATGGAGTCTTCAGAAATGAATAGGTTAAGCAGAGAAAAAGCAGTGATATAGAAATCTGAGTATTTTAATTAATAAGCTTTATTTATATTCAACAGAGAACACATGTTCTTTTTGGGCATATATGAAACAATTTTCAAAATTAATCATATATTAATCCACAAAGAAAGTTACAAGAAAGTCTAATGAATGAATGTTATCAAGAATATATTTTTCAATCATAATGAATTAAAATTATAAAATATTTTTCAAAAGGGTAATAAAAACACTGTTAGATTACTAGAGAACATTTTTCTAAAACTATGTTACTTCTAGAAATACAATTTTTTTCTAGAAATGCATTATTTCTAGAAAACCCAGAAAACAATTATTAATAGTTGGTCTAAGAGTAAAATGAAAGTTTTGATAATAAAAAATAATAACAAATGAAGCTAATAAATATATAAAACTGGTAATGAAAACGCTTAAAAATTTGAAGACCACATCTGCAGTAGGTTTTAGAGACAGATGTATAGCTTTAATTACATTTATCAAGATATAAGACAGATTGAAAACAGAGTAATACTCAAGAATACAGGGAAGGGACAAGCAAAGAAACAGAAAGAAAGAAATAATAACAAAGATAGAACAGATATCAATGACCTAGAGAAAAACAACCACAAAACAGAGAAGATTAATAAAACCTTAAACTGGTGTTTCAGAAAGATTAATAAGATAGATGTGGCAAGGCTACTAAAGTGAAAAAAAAGAGGTAGAAAGTACAAATTTAAAAACTGAACGCAAATGGGGAAATAACCACAGACACAGCAGAGGTTTTAAAATTAATAATTAATATTGTAATAATTATGCAATACAAATTTAATTAATAATTAAAATGTAATAAATTAATACATTTTTTAAAGTACTGGCTAGGCGCGATGGCTCACGCCTATAATCCCCAGCACTTTGGGAGGTCGAGGCGGGCGGATCACGAGGTCAGGAGATCGAGACTATCCTGGCTAACACGGTGAAACCCTGTCTCTACTAAAAAAAAAAAGTACAAAAAATTAGCCTGGCATGGTGGTGGGCCGCTGTAGTCCCAGTTACTCGGGAGGCTGAGGCAAGAAAATGGTATGAACCCAGGAAGTGAAGCTTGCAGTGAGCCGAGATCGCGCCACTGCAATCCAGCCTGGGGGACAGAGCGAGACTCCGTCTCAAAAAAAAAAAAAATAAATAAAAATAAATAAAAGTACAAGCCCATTTGACATATAAATGTAGATGCAAAAATTCTAGATGAAATATTAACAAACAAATTCAACACTATATTTTTAAAAACATATCATGATGAAGTGGAGTTTATCCCAGCAATGTAAGGAAATGGCAACATAAAAATAATCTACCAATAAAATTACAACATTAATAGTCTAAAGGAGAAAAATCATGATTATATTAACGTATGCATGGATGGAAGGGGTAAAACCAAATATTTACTCAAAAGCCTTAACAGGCTAGGAATAGAAGCTCTTGCCATCATTGCTAATAGGCCCCCTTCTAATGATGAAAGTTTACCTGGACACATGGTTGTGAAGTTAAGACTACGTTTTCCATCCACTCTTTTTTTTTTTTTTTTTTTGAAACTGAGGCTTGCTCTGTCACCCAGGCTGGAGCACAGTGGCACAATCACTGCAGCCTCCTCAGCTCAAGTGATCCTCCCACCTCAGCCTCCCAAGTAGCTGGGACCACAGGTGCATGCCACATCTGGCTAATTTTTAAATTATCATTATTTGTAGAGACGGGGTCTCCCTATGTCGCCCAGGCTGGTCTCAACCTCCTGGGCTCAAGCGATCCTCTGCCTTAGCTTCCCAAAAGTACTGGGATTATAGAATTGAGTTATTGTGCCTGGCCCCATCCACTCTTGCTATGTATTAAATAGACTCTGGTCAAAGGGATACATTTTGAGCATCTGGCACTGCTGAGTCAAATCAACAAATCGTACAGCATTTGGCATCAAAAAATTCACTCCTGGCTATATATTAATACATCTTAGAGAAGTACCCACACGGACCCATAATGTCTGTTCTTGTGAAGAATTGTAGGTACTCTAGGTCATGACCAGGAGAATGGATAAGTAAAATTTGGTACTTGCATGGAATGTTTTGTTGTTGTTGTTGTTGTTGTTGTTGTTGTTGTTGTTTTGAGGCGGAGTCTCGCTCTGTTGCCCAGGCTGGAGTGCAGTGGTGCAATCTCAGGTCACTGCAAGAGACAGGGTTTCACCGTGTTAGCCAGGATGGTCTCGATCTCCTGACTTCATGATCCGCCCGCCCTGGCCTCCCAAAGTGCTGGGATTACAGGCACGAGCCACCGCGCCCGGCCATTTACATGGAATTTTATTAGCAACTAGAGAAAACAGATTAAAAGAGTACCCAGCAACAAGAAGACACCTTAAAAACAATACTGCTAATCAGTAGTTGCCAAGGGAAAGCAAATAGAAAGGAGTAGCATGTGGGAGCTCCTTTATGGTGATGGACCAGTTCAGTATCTTGATTGTGGTGGTTACATGAATGTATATATGGGATTAAATTGCATAGAACCACGCACACACACACACACAAAGAGAGAGAGACAGATAGAGAGAGAGGGGAGTTCATGTGAAAACCAAATTAAAATTTGTGATTTAATTAATAGTATTGCACCAATACCTATTTCCTGGTTTTGATATTGTAATGCTGGTAAATAAGGTACCACTGTTGGAGAAATCTGGGTTAAGGGTCCACTAGACTCCAGGTTCGATTTTTGTAACTTCCTTGGAGTGTGTAATTGGGTGGGTAAGTCTATTGACTATTCCAGGACAAATTAGACATTCTGCAGACAATTAGAAGGAGAAGCCAAAAGTAAGCAAAAACCGTCCATACAAATATTATAGAACCAGAGTCTTGCAATAATGGCAGAACTAGGAAAAAGAACGTGAGGGTTATCACTAAAAACAATACTTAGATTTTTGTTCTCTTAATTTCATTTCCTGATCACGAATTTTATGGTATATTTGTGTGGCATGAAGTTGATATTTGGCTTATAAGAATGTGACTGTGAAGAGCTTGGTGCTCAGGAATTTCTGTAACATCACAACAAGGTATCTTCTGCTCCCTATTACAGCAGTGAAGAAACTCTTGTCTTTAATAAAAAAAAAAAACTTATAAAAAAAAAACACATCATTGCTTAAAATCCATCTTATTTCTATTTCTCCAAAGAAAAAGGACCAACTTTTTACTGCCATCGTTTGAAGCACTTCCAGCCTGGCCCCTGCATGCCTCTCCTGTGGCAGCGCTCCGCATGCCTACCCCCATGTCTAAGTTCCAGGCATAGTCAACTTTATTTGGTTCTTTAAATATGCCACTTTCTCTCTTTCTGGCCCTATGCCCATGCCATCCTTACTGCCTTATTTAGCTAACTACTATGTGTTCTTCAGATCTCAGCTTAAACATCATTCTTTTTACCTAAAACCCTCACCATCTTCCTAACACTTAGAATAGAGCACTAGCTGGGCTGATTCCTGAATTCCCCATAGCACCCTGATGTCTGGCCCCTTTTACAACCATCCTGACATTTCAGAGCAGTTACTTGCCTAGTGCCTGCCTTCTAGGTTGGGCTATGTCCTAGGTCTGTCTTGTTCGCTTCAGAATTGCCAGTACTTAGCATGGTGCCTGAAACATAGTAGATGCTGAATAAATATTTTTAAACAATATATTTGCCTGGGTGTGACTGGTTGGGAGCAAGGGGTCTGCCTTAGGAACCAGATCCCTGACCTGAAGTATGAAAATGGGGCTGGTCAGGACTCATCTGAGAACTGGCACAGGGTTGTATGTGCTGGGAAGCTGATGACTGGGACCATCCATGAGAAGCAGGGCAGATAGCAGCCAGAAAACAGCCCAGGGACCTGAGGCAGGTTCCCCACTCACACTACATGATCTCTGCATGAAGTGGCTTGGAGAAAATAGAGAAACAATTCCCATGAAAAAAAAAGACATCACTTTGAATGTTTGAATCTTCTTCCACCCTCACCATTAGCAGGCTGCCCATTAACCTTCAGGGGGCTTAAGAAGAGGCTGGGTGCAGTGGCTCATGCCTGTAATCCCAGCACTTTGGGAGGCTGAGGGGGTTGGATCATGAGGTCAGGAGTTCAAGACCAGCCTGGCCAACATAGTGAAACCCCATCTGTACTAAAAATACAAAAATTAGCCTGGCATGGTGACACGCGCCTGTAGTCCCAGCTACTCAGGAGGCTGAGGCAGGAGAATCGCTTGAACCCAGGAGGCAGAGGTTGTGGTGAGCCAAGATCGTGCCACTGCACTCCAGCCTGGGTGACAGAGCAAGACTCCATCTCAAAAAGAAGGAGGAGGAGGAGCTTTCAAGAAGTGGGTTTCCTCCTGTCAGAGAGAGCAGCCCACAGAGACTAGCTGCTTCATTTACTCCTGTCTCAAGGTCAAGGGCATCAAGGTTAATGTTATAGGATGCCTTGGAAGCAAAGCCAGCTTTAAGAGTACTAACATTGGGGAAAACCGAGGCAAATGGCGTATAGGAGGCAGGACTAACTTGTAGATCCCACACTGATGAACAGAGCAGCGTATGGAGGCCCACATCCTGAATTTTGTTCCAAGAACTGCCACAGCAACATACCAGCAAAGATGAGAGAATCCACAGACCCTTAAAAAGAGGTGGATTGCCGCTGCAGCCTCCATGGGACAGCCTAGGAACAGTGAATCTTCTTGCTTTCTTAACTGAGAGGCTTGTAGCCTGGGGCAAGTTCTCAGCCTTACTCACTGGCTGCCTGGAAATAAACTTGTGCTGTCGTGGGGCACGGTGGGAGTAAGACCAGCCTTTTAAGCTGTGGGCTGCATGGGAGCTGGGTAAGGCCTGTGGCTGCTGGTTTTTCCCCACTTCCCTGGAGACCTGTGTGACGTAGCAGAGGCAGCAATAATCTCCCTGGGAACATAACTCCATTGGCTGAAAATCACATCCCCATCCCCTACAGCAGTCACAGCAAGTCCCGTCCAAGGAGAGTCTGAGCTCAGACACCTAACCCTGCCCTCATCTGATGGTCTTTCTGTGCCTGCCCTGGTAGCCAAAGACAAAGGACATAATCCCTTAGTAGCTCTATGGCCCTGCCCACCACCTGACCCTAGGGCAAGCTTGTATCCTCCCTATAAAACTGCAGCTGATGTGTTGTTGAAATCTCCACCTCCTAGCTGGAAGCCAACCAACACAAAGCCAGCGCACTTAATAAAAGTACAACCAAGGACCCTCACAGAGTCCACTTTACTCCCCTGCTACCTCCACCAGAGTGGGTGCTGGTATCCACAGCTGAGAGACCTGAAGATGGATCACATCACAGGACTCTTTGCAGACACTCCCCAGCCTGGAGCCTGGTAACTCCACTGAGTGGCTAGGTCCAGAAGAAAAATAGTCACTGCAGTTCAGCTCTCAGGAAACCCCATCCCTAGGGGAAAGGGGAGAGCATTGCATCAAGGGAGCACCCTGTGGGACAAAAGAATCTGAACAATGGCCCTTGAGTCTCTGATCTTCCCTCTGACATAGTCTACCCAAATGAGAAGGAACCAGAAAAACAATTCTGGTAAATGACAAAACAAGGTTCTTTAACACTGCCAAAAGATCATATCAGCTCACCAGCAATGGATCCAAACCAAGACGAAACCTCTGAATTGCCAAAAAAAGAATTCAGAAGGTTGACTATTTAGACAATCAAGGAGGCATCAAAGAAAGGTGAAGTCCAACTTAAAGATATGAAAAAAAAAAGATATAGAAGAGTGGAAAATCTCCAGTGAAATAGCACAAATAAAAAAAAATCACAACTTCTGGAAATGAAGGACACACTTAGAGAATTGCAAAATGTACTGGAAAGTCTCAGCAATAGAATCAAACAAGTGGAAGAACTTCAGAGCTCAAAGACAAGGCTTTTGAATTAACCCAATCCAAAAAAAAAAAAAAGAATTTTTAAAAAATGAACAAAGCCTCCAAGAAGTCTGGAATTATGTTAAATGCGCAAACCTAAGAATAATTGGTGTTCCTGAGGAAGAAGAGAAATATAAAAGTTTGGAAAACATATTTGAGGAATAATTGATGAAAACTTCTCTGGCCTTGCTAGAGATCTAAGCATCCAAATACAAAAAGCTCAAAGAACACCTGGGAAATTCTTCACAAAAAGATCATTGCCTAGGCACATAGTCATCAAGTTATCTAAAGTCAAGATGAAGGAAAAAATCTTAAGAGCTGTGAGGCAAAAGAAAGAATCAAGTAACCTATAAAAGAAAACCTATCAGATTAACAGCAGATTTCTTAGCAGAGACCCTACAAACTAGAAGGGATTGGGAGCCTATCTCCCTAGCCTGTTTAAACAAAACAATTATCAGCCAAGAATTTTGTTTCCAGTGAAACTAAGCTGCATAAATGAAGGAAAGATACAGTCTTTTTCAGATGAACGAATGCTGAGAGAATTCACCACTAACAAGCCAGCACTACAAGAACTGCTTAAAAGGAGCTCTAAATCTTGAAAAAAATCTTCAAAGTACACCAAAATAGAACCTCCTTAAAGCATAAATCTCACAGCACCTATAAAACAACAACAACACACACACACCAAGGTATTCAGGCAACAAATAGCACCATGAAGAGAATAGTACTTCGCATCTCAATATTAACATTGAATGTAAGTGGCCTAAATGTTCCACTTAAAAAATACGGAATGGCAGAATGATGTAGAATTCACCAGCCATGTATCTGCTGTCTTCAAGAGACTCATCTGACACATAAGGACTCACATAAACTTAAGGTAAAGGGGTGGAAAAAGATATTCCATGCAAATGGACACCAAAAGCAAGCAGGAGTAGCTATTCTTATATCAAACAAACAAACAAACAAACAAACTAACAAACAAACTTTAAAGCAACAGCAGTTAAAAAAGAAGAAGAGGGACATTATGTAATCATAAAAGTACTAGTCCAACAGGAGAATATCACAATCTGAAATATGTACGCACCTGACACTGGAACTCCCAAATTTATAAAACAATTACTTCTAGACTTAAGAAGTGAGATAGACAGCAACACAATAGTAGTGGGGAACTTCAATACTCCACTGACAGTACTAGACAGGTCATCAAGACAGAAAGTCAACAAAGAAACAATGGACTTAAAGTATACTCTAGAACAAATGGACTTAAGAGATTATTTACAGAACATTCTATCCAACAACTCCAAAATATATTCTATTCATCATAATGCATTCTATTCATCAGCACATGGAACATTCTCCAAGATAGACCATATGAAAGGCCACAAAACAAGTCTCAACAAATTTAAAAAAAAAAGAAATTATAGCAAGTACTCTCTCAGACTGGAGTGTAATAAAATCGGAAATCAACTCCAAAAGGAAGCCTCAAAACCATGCAAATACTTGGAAATTAAATAACCAGCTCCTGAATGATCATTGGGTCAACAACGAAACCAAGATGGAAATTAAAAAATTCTTTGAACTGAATAATAATAGTGACACAACCTATAAAAATCTGTGGGATGCAGCAAAGGTAGTGCTAAGAGAAAAGTTCATAGTATTAAATGCCTACATCAAAAAGTCTGAAAGAGCACAAATAGACAATCTAAGGTCACACCTCAAGGAGCCAGAGAAACAAGAACAAAACAAATCCAAACCCAGTAGAGGAAAAGTAATAATCTGGATCAGAGCAGAACTAAATGAAATTGAAACAAGAAATAATACAAAAGATCAATAGAACAAAATCTGGTTCTTTGAAATGATAAATAGAATTGATAGGCCATTAGTGAGATTAACCAAGAAAAGAAGAGAGAAGATCCAAATAAGCTCAATTAGAAACAAAACAGGAGATATTACGACTGATACCACAGAAATACAAGATTATTCAAGGCTACTATGAACACTTTTACGTGCATAAACTAGAAAACCTAGAGGAGATGGATAAATTCCTGGAAATATACAATCCTCCTAGATTAAATCAGGAAGAAATAGAAACTCTGAACAGACACAAGCAGTGAGATTGAAATGGTAATTAAAAAGTTACCAACAAAAAAAAGTCCAGGACCAGACCAGTTCATAGCTGAATTATATCAGACTTTCAAAGAATTGCTACCAAGCCTATTGACACTACTCCAAAAGATGGAGAAAGAGGGAATCCTCTCTGAATCATCCTATGAAGCCACTATCACCCCAACATCAAAACCAGGAAAGGATATAACAAAAAAAGAAAACTACAGACCAATATCCCTGATGAACATACATGCAAAAATTCTCAACTAAATACTAGCTAACCTAATCCAACAGCCTATCAAAAAGATGATCCACCATGATCCAAGTGGGTTTCATACAGGGACACAGGGATGATTTAACACCCACAAGTCAATAAATGTAATATACCATATAAACAGAATTAAAACCAAAATTCACACAATAATCTCAATAGATGCAGAAAAAGCATTTGACAAAATCCAGCATCACTTTATGATTAAAACCCTCAGCAAAATCAGCATAGAAGGGATACACTTTAAGGTAATAAAAGCCATCTATGACAGACCCACAGCCAACATTATACTGAATGGAGAAAAGTTGAAAGCATTTCCCCTGAGAACTGGAACAAGACAAGGATGCCCACATTTACCACTTCTATTCAACATAGTACTGGAAGTCCTAGCCAGAGCAATCAGACCAGAGAAAGAAAGGACATTCAAATTGTTAAAGAGGAAGTCAAACTGTTACTGTTTGATGGTGACATGATCGTATACCTAGAAAATTCTAAAGACTCATCCAAAAAGCTTCTAGAACTGGTGAATGAATTCAGTAAAGTTTCTGGATACAAAATTAATGTACACAACTCAGTAGCCCTGTTATACACCAACAGCGACCAAGCTGAAAGTCAAATCAAGAACTTAATCCCTTTTACAATAACTGAAGAAGAAAAAATACTTAGGAATATACTTAACCAAGGAGGTGAAATACCTCTACAAGGAAAACTACAAACCACTGCTTAAAGAAATCATAGACCCAGCCGGGCTTGGTGGCTCATGGGCTGGGCGTAGTGGCTCCCGCCTGTAATCCCAGCACTTTGGGAGGCCGAGGAGGGCGGATCACGAGGTCAAGAGATCGAGACCTTCCTGGCTAACATGGTGAAACCCTGTTTCTGCTAAAAATACAAAAAATTAGCCAGGCGTGGTGGTGGGCGCCTGTATTCCCAGCTACTCCAGAGGCTGAGGCAGGAGAATGGCATGAACCCGGGAGGCGGAGCTTGCAGTGAGCCGAGATCCCGCCACTGCACTCCAGCCTGGGTGACAGAGCGAGACTCCGTCTCAAAAAAAAAAAAAAGAAAAAGAAAAAGAAAGAAAAAAAGAAAATGGACATACTGCCAAAAGCAATCTACAAATTCAATGCAATTCCCATCAAAATACCACCATCATTCTTTGCAGAACTAGAAAAAAAAATCCTAAAATTCATGACCCAAAAAAGACTCATAGCCAAAGCAAGACTAAGCAAAAAGAACAAATCTGGAGGCATTACATTACCTGACTTCAAACTATACTATAAGACCATAGTCACCAAAACAGCATGGCACTGGTATAAAAACAGACATATAGACCAATGGAACAGAATAGAGAACTCAGAAATAAAGCCAAATACTTACAGTCAACTGATCTTCAACAAAGGAAACAAAAACATAAAGTGAGAAAAAGACACCCTATTCAACAAATGGTGCTGTGATAATTGGCTAGCCACATGTAGAAGAATGAAACTGGATCCTCATCTTTCATCTTATACAAAAATCAACTCAAGATGGACCAACGACTTAAATCTAAGACCTGAAACCATAAAAGTTCTAAAATATAACATTGGAAAAACTCTTCTAGATATTGGCTTAGGCAATGACTTCATGACCAAGAACCCAAAAGCAAACACAACAAAAACAAAGATAAACAGATGAGACTTAACTGAACTAAAAAGCTTCTGCACAGCAATAGAAATAATCAGCAGAGTAAAAAGACAATCCACAGAGTAGGAGAAAATCTTCGCAATCTATATATCAAACAAAGGACTAATATCCAGAATCTACAAGGAACTTAAACAAATCAGCAAGAAAAAAACAATCCCATCAAAAAGTGGGCTAAGGACATGAATAGGCAATGCTCAAAAGAAGATATACAAATGGCCAACAAATACAAGAAAAAGTACTCAATATCACTAATTATCAGGGACATGCAAATCAAAACCACAATGCGATACCATCTCACTCCTGCAAGAATGGCGATAATAAAAAAATCCAAAAGTAATAGATGTTGGCATAAATGTAGTGAAAAGGGGACATTTTTACAATGTTGGTGGGAGTATAAACTAGTACAACCACTATTGAGAACAGTGTGGAGATTCCTTAAAGAACTAAAGGTAGAGCTACCATTTGATTCAGCAATCCCACTCCTGAGTATCTGCTGAGAGGAAAATAAGTCATTATACAAAAAAGATACTTGCACACACATGTTTATAGCAGCATAATTTGCAATTGCAAAAATATGGAACCAGCCCAAATGCCCATCAATCAGCGAGTAGATATATGTATGCCATGGAATACTGCTCAGCCATGAAAAGGAATGAAATAATGGCATTTGTAGCAACCTGGATGGAATTGGAGACCATTATTCTAAGTAAAATAACTCAGGAATGGAAAACCAAACATTGTACGTTCTCGCTCATATGTGGGAGCTGAGCTGTGAGGACACAAAGGCACAGGAAAAATACAATGGACTTTGGGGACTCAGGGGAAAGGGTAGGAGGTGGGTGAGGGATAAAAGACTACACACTGGGTACAGTGTACACTGCTTGGGTGATATGTGCACCAAATTCTCAGAAATCACCACTAAAGAATTTATTTATGTAACCAAATATTGCCTGTTTCCCAAAAACCTATTGAAATAAATAAATAAACAAAATAAACTGAAATTAAAGAAATAGTACTAACATTAAGATTGGTGTGGTAGCTTATGCCTATAATCCCAACACTTTGGGAAGCCAGGCTAGGAGGATGACTTGAGCCCAGGAGTTCAAGACCAGCCTAGGCAACATAGTGAGACCTGGTGTCTACAAAAAGTAAACAAATAAATAAATAAGCTGGGCATGGTGGTGCATCCATGCCTTTAGTCCCAGCTACTTGAGAGACTGAGGTGGTAAGACTACTTGAGCCTGGGAGGTTGAGGCTGTAGTGAGCCAAGATCATGCTACTGTACTTCAGCCTGGATGACAGAGCAAGACTGTCTACAAAAACAAAAACAAATACAAAAACAAAATAAATAAACAACAACAACAACAACAAAAATAAAACAGAGTACTAACATCAGCAATAGCCCAGAGCCACCAGAGTTACCTGAGGTAAGACTGCTACAGACCCAGTGAGTGTTCCAATGAATAAATGAACCCCACACCAATAAGTCCATTAGGAGAGGCAAACCTGGACAGGAAGAGACAAGGTGCCTGTGACCTAGATTGGTCACTGTGTCATCACCTGCCCTTGCAGAGCTGATAAAGGGATTCAGCTGTGACTGTTGGTTACACCATAACAACACATTTCTCTAAGAAAGCAAGGAGGAGCAAAAGAACAGAAATTCCTGCTACTTAGGGACTAGTGCACTTGTCAGCAGTGTGTCATATCACTTACCTCTCAGGGGCAGGATTTTCTTAGAAGCTTTAGTTAGGGATGTGGAAGAAAATCTCCATCTATGCTTCACAAAGATCTGTGTCTCAGGACCAGGTCCAAGGAGAGCCCACTGGTGTGATTTCTGAGAGACTAGTAAATCCTGCTGCCCCCTAAGTGACTCCATACCACTGGCTGATAACTGAAATTCCACTATTTATTTATTTATTATTATTATTATTATTATTATTATTAGATGGAGTCTCGCTCTGCCGCCCAGTCTGGAGTGCAGTGGCGCGATCTCGGCTCACTGCAACCCCTGCCTCCTGGGTTCAAGTGATTTTCCTGCCTCAGCCTCCTGAGTAGCTGGGATTACAGGTGCGCGCCACCGCACCTGGCTGATTTTTGTATTTTTAGTAGAGATGGGGTTTCACCGTGTTAGCCAGGATGGTCTCGATCTCGTGACCTCCTGATCTGCCTACCTCAGCCTCCCAAAGTGCTGGGATTACAGGCATGAGCTACTGTGCCTGGCCTGAAATTCCACTATTTTTTTTTTTTTTTTTTTTGAGACAGAGTCTTGCTGTGTCACCCAGGCTGGAGTGCAGTGTCGCGATCTTGACTCACTGCAATCTCCGCTTCCCAGGTTCACGCCATTCTCCTGCCTCAGCCTCCCGAGTAGCTGGGACTACAGGTGCCCGCCACAACGCCAGGCTAATTTTTTTTTTTTTTGTATTTTTAGTAGAGACGGGGTTTCACCGTGTTAGCCAGGATGGTCTCGATATCCTGACCTCATGATCCGCCCGCCTCGGCCTCCCAAAGTGCTGAGGCGTGAGCCACCGCACCCAGCCGAAATGCCACTATTAAAGCTTCATGTTGCGTTGGACGCTGTGGCTCACGCCTGTAATCCCAGCACTTTGGGAGGCTGAGGAGGGCAGATCACTTGAGTCCAGGAGTTCAAGACCAGCCTGGGCAACATGGTGAAACCCCATCTCTACTAAAAATGCAAAAATATTAGACGGGCGTAGTGGCGTGTACCTCTGGTCCCAGCTACTCAGGAGGCTGAGGTGGGAGGATTGCTTGAGCCAAGGAGGCAGAGGTTGCAGTGAGCCATGATCATACCACCACACTCCGGCCTGAGTAACAGAGCCAGACCCTGTCACGAACAAACAAACAAACAAACAAAAACATTATGTTTTTCAGCATGAAGCAGTGATGAGCAACTTGAGGACTGAGATCTACATGGAGGAACCACCAGACTAGTGAATGATTTTCAGGATGAATGTCCAGATACTAACTTGTTAGTGACTAAAAAGCCATGACAGTTTCCTCATTGACATTTCTTTTATTCAGTAAAGCAAGTATTCCAAGTCTTGAGAATCTATGCTGTTTTCCTTGCATTTTCATTTCATGGAAAATAAATGGTATGCAAAGAAGGCTGCTCACCTCTGGTTTAAGGGTTTGAATACTGTTAAAATGCAAATCATCACAGAAGAGTGCAGCTTAAAAACAACAACAACACAACAACTTTATTTTTTAGAGCAGTTTTAGGTTCACAGCAAAATTGAGAGGAAGATACAGAGATTTCCTATGTACCCACTTCCTTCATAAAGTCATAGCCTCCTGAATTATCCACATCCCCCACCAGAGTGGTACATTCGTTACAATGATGAACCCACACTGACACATCATTGTCATCCAAAGTTTACATTAGGGTTCACTCTTTATGTGCATTCTGTGTATTGGACAAATACCTAATGAGATGTGTCCACTATTAGACCATACAGAGTAGTTTCACTGCCCTGAAAATCCTCTGTGCTCTGCCTGTTCATCCCTCCTTCCCCCTAACCTCAGGTAACCACTGATCTTTTCGACTTCTCCGTAGTTTAGCCTTTTCCAGAATGTCATATGGTATGTAACCTTTTCATATTAGCTTCTTTTGCTTAGTAATATGGATTTAATATTTCTCCATGTCTTTTCATGGTGCGGTGGCTCATTTGTTTTTAGCATTGAATAATATTCCATTGTCTGGATGTTACTATAGTTTATTTATCCATTTGTAACCAAATAGCTTAACTTCAAAATGCATTTTTTAAACGTCCCCTTTCTCTTTTCTCCCTAGTCTTTAAATACAATCTTGAAGCAAACTGCAGAAGCCTTTTCCTGTAAGTTTAAGGTAGACTCTATGTCCCACCCTTTCCCACCATATACTCCCTTTGCATTTATCTAACTGTATGCTAGTATCTAAATATGTTCTTACTTAGAAGTTCCAGGGGCTAATCTTTTTTTTTTATGGAATACACAGGGATTTAATATAGTATGATCTAAAAATTATCAAAAGCTGCCTTCCAAGGGCTAATCTTGGGACAGAAAGACCACGCCTGGAGACCCAGCTGCAGAATTCCAGAGGTTACCTCAAGGCAGCTAGTCAACAACCCGGCCATTGTTCCAGGTGGACTGAGACCCAAGATAGCAACCAAACAAGACTCATGGATCTTGTACTCAGCACAACTCCTGCATGCTTCACATGTCAAGTTCCTCTTTTTTTTTTTTTCTTTTTTTTTTTTACAGAATTTGCTCTGTCGCCAGGCTGGAGTGCAGTGGCGTGATCTCGGTTCACTGCAGCCTCCACCTCCTGGGTTCAAGTGATTCTCCTGCCTCAGCCTCCCGAGTTGCTGGGGTTACAAGCAAGCACCACCACACCCAGCTAATTTTTTTATTTTTAGTAGAGAGGGGTTTCATCATGTTGGCCAGGATGGTCTTGATTTCTTGAACTTGTGATCTGCCCGCCTCGGCCTCCCAAAGTGCTGGGACTACAGGCGTGAGCCACTATGCCTGGCCACGTTCCCTTTTTTAAACTCTTGTTTTCTCCCCAGAAATTTAAAGTGATTACTTTGGATGGGGATCTGGTCACTTTCACTTCTGCTTTACTAGTTTTGGTTAATAAAGTCGCTTTCTTTCTACCATATCTCACTCTTGTCACTGGACCTTGCAAGTGGCAAAGCAGCCAGACCTGTGCTCGGTTACACATTCACCTACTGAAGGATATCTTGGTTGCTTTCAAGAATTGGTTATTATGAATAAAGCTGAGTGCAGCCCTTTTTGTATGGAAGGAAGAGCATTTTGGCAAGGGTGCTGAAGGCATAGAAATGGTAGAAAGGGGCAGGAGACTAATGTGGGGAAGGGAGTTGGGGCAACCCACCCCGTACACAGCTCTGCCTGTGGCCAGCCCTGCTCAGAATATACTGGGCCTTAGAGCCCCATAGCAGAGGAAATGAGTCTGTGGCACGCAGGGCAGCTGGCCTGGTGCCCTCCTAAGTAGCTGTCAATCCCATGGAGCCCTCCACTAGAAGCCTTCAAGAGCTGCCTAGATGTTAGAAGAGAAATCTGCCCTTTTTAAAGCCAGAAAGTGCCCTCTTCCAGAGAAGGGACTCTTTCCTCAACCTAGAGCTCAGAGGAGAATCTATGCGGGAAAGGCTAAGGGAGTCTTGATCAGTGGGAGCACTCCTTGGGGGAGCACTCCTCAGGGGAAACACTTCTCAAGGAGACCTCTCCTCAGAGGGAATACCCTTCAGGGAAGCACTTCTCAGGGGCACTTCTCAGGGGAGCACTCCTCAGCAGGAGCACATCTCAGGGGAACTCTCCTCAGAGGGAACACTCTTCAGGGCTAACTCTCCTCAAGGGAAACACTCCTCAGGGGAGCACTCCTCAGGGGGAGCACTCCTCAGGGGGGAACACTCCTTAGGAGGAGTACTCCTTGAGATTACTGCAAGGCAGCTAGTCAACAACCCGGCCATTGTTCCAGGTGGACTGTGACCCAAGATAGCCACCGAAACAAGACACATGGATGTTGTACTCAGCACAACTCCTGCATGCTTCACACGTCAAGTTCTTCTTCTTCTTTTTTTTTCTTTTTTTTTTCTTTTTTGACAGTCTCTCCTCAGAGGGAGCACTCCTCAGGAGTAATTCTCCTCAGGGGTAACTTCTCTTAAGGGGAAGTCTTCACAGGCACCATTCCTCAAAGGGAGCTTTCTTTCCTCTATGTCCTTTCCACCTTCTGGCAGGGTCTCAGAGCCATATGTGCTCCCACTTCCTTACAGGGCAGGATCAGATACCACCATTTACACCCTCACTGAAAAGGCAGTCACACACACTCATACTGTAAGGGAGGAAAAATATCTTTTTCTTGACCCAACTTAGATTCATGGCTGAGGCCCCTATAACAAAAAACAGATTAAAAAAAGAAAGGTCAAAAACAATGTATTTAACATAAATTTTACATGACACAGGAGCCCTCATCAGGAAATGAGGAAACAGGTAAGCCTGAATATTTTCATGCTAGGTTTGATGAAGCATGGACAATCGTGGAGAAATATGAGAGGAGGACAAAAGGGAACTATTAATGGTGACAAAACTGGGGAAAACTTAGCAAGCCCTGTTGTTCAGATTCCCCTCCATGTCACTGTGTCTCCAGGGACAAGGATGCTCCTTTCCCCTGGGTGTAGGGAGGGAACTGTTCACTTCTCATGTGAAGGTTTTATGACCGGCTTCAGGGGAAGGTGAGAAAATCCTTCCTACGTTTTATGGAGAAGATTGGGGAAGGTTAGAAAGACTTTCCTGCACATGCTGTTTTCTCAAATTCCTTCAGCTTAGAATATTTTGGACTAGCATGTCCTGAGCCCCATCAACACTGATGCTTTCCCTTGCTAGGCCGTGTGAACCTTATGCAAAAAAAATCTAGTGTCTTCTAGGAATTTCAGCAAGTATGTAAAGAAAATGCCAAGGACTGTCAAAGAACCCGTCTCTTTGAACCCCAAATCGTACTATGCTTGTGGCTGGTCCTGGAGTGCAACCTGGAGCTCTGAGAGGGGCTGGGAATTAATAATAAGCCATCTCTTTTGTGTGCTGCCATGAGATGTGGGAGCACCTGGCTTGGACCCCTGCACAATGGAATTATTGTACCTTCAGTCCAGGGATCTGAGCCCCCTGAGCTGGCAGGAGCTCTCAGAACATCCACCGTGAGGCAGGCATGTGCTATGTGATGTCAGCACTGGTGCTGCCATGAAACAAGCTCATGGAAACAAGTTGGGCAGAAATGTTTTGAAAAGTCAGGAACATCTTGTTGAATAACAAAAAACAAGTACGATATAAGAACTTGTTTTTAGTGGAAAATGACTCTTCACATGACTTCTGTATGTTCACCTCTCTACCAGTCAGTGAACTGGCAGGAAGCAGAATGTCACTCAGACGGCTCAACTAGAGACTTCAATGGAGGGACCACTTAGGAAGTGTAGGCAAGGTCAAGGAAGCCAATAGGGATGTTCAGGTACCTAGAGGCTAGGAACTGCAGGAAGCTGTTGCTCTCCTAGACCAGAAGGGACAAGGGGTCCAGTGAGAGCTGCAGCTGTAGAGAAGGGGTCCCCTGGAGAGATCAGCAGCCATGGAAAAACAGCTGCAGTCAAGATAGAGCACAAGAGCAGGAAAGGTTGTGGGAAAACTCCAACTTCTCTTTCCTTCTTGTTGCGGCCTCCCATTGGCCAACCCAACTGGAAGCCAGGTGGTCAGGGAGTGCAGGTGTTTCAGCCCATAGGGGTCAACTTCCTGAGGCACAGAAAGTCAGACAAGGCTGGTGAATGGACTCCAGTGTAGGGGGCCAGGTGGAGACTTAACTGGTATTGTTATGTTGGGTGTGTACATTCTCTAGATACGGTACAGTTATAAAATCCATTCCAGATGCGAGTCCTCTGCATTTCCATTCCATGTGCCCTCCGCCTCCCTCACTTCACTGTACTTACTAGGATCCATCCTGATCTTCATGAATCATGAAGACTACCTTGGATCTGCTACATATATCAGTCAGACTATTGGCTCTTTGAGAAACTCATTTGCTTTCTGTCCCATAGACATTGGTCAGTAAATGTATAATGGCGGAAGGGCTGCAATGGGATTAGAGAGAGTTAGTGTTCATCTCTCACTAAGATCTGCTTCCACTCCCAGCTGGCTTCCAGGGGATAAAGCCTCCTCACAGAACACACAGAGGTGGTGCAGAGAAAGCCCTAGGACCACATGAATACCACCAGACCTTGAAGTGTGGGAAAAGAGGGCCGTAGGAGGCAATTCTGAACTTTTGTTGGTATGAATGAGCACATAAAATCACTTAGAGTGTTCAGGAAATTTTTCAGCCCTCTTCATTAGCTATCTTGTCTCCTTCTCCCTCAATTTTATTTTTTCTTTGTTTACTTCTTCTTTCAGGGGACCAGAAAAATGTAAGATGTGCTATTTATTTACTCATTCATTCACCCATATATTCCTTCAGTCATTTTTTACTGCAAATATCTATGGTGCCAGGCACTGTGTTAGGCACTGGCTTTAGAAGGATGAAAATTATGAGGCTGGACATGGTGGCTCATGCCTGTAATTCCAGCACTTTCAGAGGCCGAGGGGGGTGGATCACCTGAGATCGGGAGTTTGAGACCAGCCTGTCCAACATGGCGAAACCCCGTCTCTATTAAAAATACAAAAATTAACCAGGTGCAGTGGCACGCACCTGTAGTCCCAGCTACTTGGGAGGCTGAGGGAGGAGAATTGCTTGAACCCGGGAGGCAGAGGTTGCAGTGAGCTGAGACCAAGCCACTGCACTCCAGCCTGGGTGACAGAGCGAGACTCCGTCTCAAAAAAAAAAAAAAAAAAAACAAAAACAGAAGGATGAAAATTAGGTTAGCTGGCCTTGAAACCTCACCATTCATTTAAGGTGTACACACACATTGATTTCCCAAGTCTTATCAGCCTTGGGGGTAAACAAGGGCATGAGTGACAAGTGCAATGGTATTTAACTCTGAACACCCACAAGCAATTGTTAAACTCCAAGCCCCACTGAGAGTCCTAGAGGCAAACACTCCCAAAAGCTGCAGAGGTTTTCCCACATCATTACCATCATGTGCCAGACAGCCCTGCTGCTGCTGTTGCCTGAGCAGGAAAACCAGGGACAGTGTCTCTGCATTGGGAGCCTTGGGTGGGCTTATTAAGCAGTTTCTGTTGAATCTCCTGCATCCAGTGGGATTTCCACATTCTCAGAGAAAGCCCTGTGGCCCTAGAATCTCCTTTCATCTAGGCTGTCACTCTTTTCCAGTGTCTCGAAGAAAGCACCTACAATTTTTTGAATCATTTAGTTATTTTACCTAGAGCAATTTCAGTCAAAATATATATGATATGAGACCTTTTCCTGTTTTGCAAAAATATTAGAGCATAGGAAAGTGCTGACTCGGGAAGATGGGGAGGGGAGATTCCTGGGGGTTGGAGGACCAAACAGAGGAGCCCGAGGGCCAAGACCAAATTTCCTTAATTCACACCCTTACCAGGGGTGGCCCTGCTGGGTTGCAGCAGACAAATAAAGGTTGTGGGCCTTCTGTGACCTGTTAGGCAACAATAGTGGGTGCCTTAGGTGGGTGTAAAGTTCTTGATGATTTATGACATGCCAGAACTTGCCTGTGCTTAAAAAAAGTCCTAGATGGCCGGGCGTGGTGGCTCACGCCTGTAATCCCAGCCGAGGTGGGTGGATCACAAGGTCAGGAGATGGAGACCATCCTGGCTAACACGGTGAAACCCCGTCTCTACAAAAAAATACAAAAAATTAGCCGGGCTTGGTGGCGGGTGCCTGTGATCCAAGCTACTCAGGAAGCTGAGGCAGGAGAATGGTGTGAACCTGGGAGGCAGAGGTTGCAGTGAGCCAAGATCACGCCACTGCACTCCAGCCTGGGCGACAGAGCGAGACTCCATCTCAAAAAAAAAAAAAAAAAAAAAAAGTCCTAGACAACAGGGGACTGATGTCTAAGACATCAGATATACACTGCCAAACATCAGAACATGAAATTTTTCCTGCTAGATTCCCTCTATAGTTTGTCTGTCCACTAAATAAATACATGTTGATCTACTGTGGCAAAGAACTAAGAAATGTGTACAAAACAGCTCATTCTCTCAAAATGCTTAATTTCTAGCCAGAGAGGTGATATATGGAAGGATGGGTTTTTTTTCCTTCTTGCTTACCATCCTTTCCTCTTTCCAAAGAGTAAATCTCACAAGGCTACAATAATAGAGGAAGGGTTTTTTGGTTGTGACACCTAGGTCTTGGAAAGGTCCAGCCTTTTCTCATAAGATAACAGGAAATACGTCAGTAGGAGGTTAACATCTGCTTTCTGAGAGATCTTATGATAATTTTAAATATTCCACGTAATGGTCAGTCTCCTGGGACTTCTCCTTTCTTCTACTTCAGCACCCAAAGTTCTCCTCTCCACCTCACATTTCAAGAGGAGAAGGAGTTGAAACAGAAAGTAATTGATAAGGTGTCCTGACGACGTTTAGACACAAGAAGAATCAGGACTTCGGGTGGGTGCTATGGAGAGAAAGGATTAAAATAAGTGTAGTGGGAGGGAAGAGGAGGAAGATCCAGGGAAGGGGCCCTGCCACTCAAAGCTGTTGCTCTGTGGCAGATCCCAAGGCCTGTGCCCTTGAGCAAATTAAGAGACAGAGTAGACTAACCACTGGGATCATAAGCATTTGGATTAGAAGGGTTTGGATGATCAGCAGAAATGAAGAGCTGTTTTTATATTCTTCATGATTCTGGTTGTGTGTTTGACCTGAGAAGACATGGATCAGATCATCTTTCCACTCCACCCCACCTCCCACCTTCCTTCACCAACACAGTCCTGGATGACAGAGCCTAGGAAATGAAGAGAGCCACTCTGGGAGCCGACTGATCAACAACTGGAGGGGCACTCTCGTTCGACTGTACCACCTTCCACATGAAGAGGGTGGTGCTCAAGTTCCAGACATACACAGAAATATTAAGTAGAACCCATGAAGTGCTTTGCAAGTCCAGAGTAAAGGATATTAATTCTTTCTGCTTTGATGAAAGATAGGTTTGATGGAGGAAGTGGCATTAAAGGGGAGCTTTAAAGGACAGCTGTAATCTTAAGTCCGTGGAGACAGAAGGGGAGGAAATTCCAAGCAGAGGGAGCAGAGGTGAAATGGGAATGGAAATGAGATGTGTTGTCTTTATGTATCACGGGCATCATGGGATATCATGTGGAAAATCAGTGTGATTATTTATCTCTACAATGCTGACCTCTTTATACCTTTGTAATAATAACCTTGGCAGGAACTTACATAAAATCCCAACTGGAACAAAATATTCATTTCTTATTTTTAACTAAACCACAGATGAGATCAAACCAAACCTGAAACACACACACACACACACACACACACACACCATATATACCCCTAAGTTTGAACCAGACAATAGAATCCTGCATATATTAAAAATCTATTTTGTAGTTTTAAACCAAAATTGTTGATAAGAAAGGTATATTTTTGAATCCTAAATTATTTTCCTTTTCTAAATATAATACCAAATTTATTCAGTAATCTGAGTTTGTAAACCTCCTTATTAGCACACAGATTTCAGTGAGCTGGGGCTATATATAATGATACTGATTTCTGCATGTAGTGTGTGGAATTAATTGTCATAATTAGACCTCTGTACATTGCTATATCCACAGGCTATCAGTCAGAGTCCATAACTGAAAATACAATCACCTGCTTAGCTAGGTTAAGCAGAAAGAGACTATACTACAGGATGTTAGGTATCACACACTCCCTGGGAAGTCCAGAAGGTCAGGACTGGAAGCTACACAGTCAAGTGTATCACTCACCATAGGACTGAATCTGCAAAGACCATACAGAGCAGCACTGCAGAGCCCACTGGTGATGCTGGGCACTGTACATCAGAATCTCTGCCTCTGCTCTCTAGAAAAGCAGACACACTGTCACTCTGTCTGCCAAAACATGGGTCCCATGTGTTCCTGCTCTTCCTGTTGCTTCTTTCCAAATGTAAGTCTTATCAATATAAGGCTTGGATACATCAGCTCTAATGTACTTGGTCCACCCGATGGGCAGAGTCTAGGAGGCATGCCTGCCCCCTACATCTGCACTGGAATCTGGAGAAATGAATCCTGACTTCCGACTTGGAAAGTGCAAGTCCGTAATGTGGAAAGAGGCCCAAATGTAAGATGTTGAAACAATGCAGGGTGGCCACAAAGCCTGACAGAACTCCACTACACCAGGTGCCATGGTGCTACATCAATCCATTTTATTTTTCTGTGTTCAATTTGTTAAGCACAAAGGAGATTTCTGTTTTGGGCAATATCATGAACAAAAGAGCCTGAGAAAATATCCAACTGTAAGACATTTAGAAATGCTGAATAAAATATATCAAAACTCCTCTGAAAGGCAAAATCTTCACAAAAATGGTAGTGAAATGATACCAAAATGAAACTGAAGCTGGAAAACTTAGTGAAGAGCTGACTCTGAAGCTGTAGACATCCTTTGGAGATGTTCTAATGTTTGTAACCCAGACTTTGGGGTTTAATGGTGTAAGGAGTAAAGTTAAAGCCTCAGGCCCTTAGAAAGGTAGGAGTTGGAACAGAGACCCTCATATAATGTTGACATAGTCAAAAAGCCTCAGCGAAAGAGTATCTACAGAAAAACTGCTCAAAGCGAAGGGACACATTGAGGGAATTTTTTTCAGTGTGCATTGCAGCTGTCTAGAAAAAAAGTCTCTCCTAAAACTGAATTTGTGGGCCGGGCGTGGTGGCTCACGCCTGTAATCCCAGCACTTTGGGAGGCTGAGGCAGGCAGATCACCTGAGGTCGGAAGTTTGAGACGAGCCTGGCCAACATGGCGAAACCCTGTCTCTACTAAAAATACAAAAAATTACCCGGGCGTGGTGGTTGGTGCCTGTAATCCCAGATACTCGGGAGGCTGAGGCAGAAGAATCACTTGAACCCGGGAGGCAGAGGTTGCAGTGAGCTGAGATCATGTGACTGCACTCCAGCCTGGGCAACAAGAATGAGACACCATCTAAAAAAACAAAAACAAAAAAAACTGAATTTGTGGCTGGGTTTTGCATTATCTTTGTAGCTCAAGAAGGTATAAGCTGAAAATTTTACTGAGGTGCCTCCAGGTTTGTAATATGCATGGTGACACGTAGAAGCAAACACCAATTGCCTCTAGAAGGCATATTCTTAATCCAGGTTTCTCAGGAACCCCACAAATGAAGTCCAGCCAAATTTAAGATCACCTCATGAAAGTGTAAAAGGCCTAAGAAAACAAGACACCCCTAGGCAAGAGTCAATAAAAAAAAAAATCAAATGGTCAGGCGCAGTGGCTCACACCTGTAATCCCAGCACTTTGGGAGGCCGAGGTGGGCGGATCACCTGAGGTCAGGAGTTTGAGACCATCCTGGCCAACATGGTGAAACCCCATCTCTACTAAAAATGCAAAAATTAGCTGGGCATGGTGGTGGTTGCCTGTAATCCCAGCCACTCAGGAGGCTGAGGCAGGAGAATTGCCTGAGCCCAGGAGAAAAATGTTGCAGTGAGCCAACATGGTGCCATTGCACTCCAGCCTGGGTGACAGAGTGAGACTCTGTCTCAAAAAAAAGAAATCAAAATAGTTCACCTATGACAGGGGTCCCCAACACTTGGGCCACTGCACAGCAAGAGGTAGCCAGCAGGTGAATGAGCATTACCACCTGAGTTCTGCCTCCTGTCAGATCAGCAGTAGCATTAGATTCTCATAGGAGGGCGAGCCCTGTTGTGAACTGTGAATGCGAGGGATCTAGGCTGTCTGCTCCTTATAAGAATCTAATGCCTGTTGATCTGTCACTGTCTCCCATCACCCCCAGATGGGACTGTCTAATTGCAGAAAAACAAGCTCAGGGCTCCCACTGATTCTACATTATGATGAGTTGTATAATTTGTTTCATTATATATTACAATGTAATAATAATAGAAATAAGGTGCACAATAAATATAACGCACTTGAATCATCCTGAAACCATCACCCCCGCCCCAACTGCCTTGTCTGTGGAAAGATTGTCTTCCACAAAACCAGTCCCTGGTGCCAAAAAGTTTGGGGACTGCTAATCTACAACATCAGATAGTTTAAAGTGTTAAAAGAAAGGGGAAAAAAGAAATGGAAAACATGAGCAAGAAAACAGATATCATCGAAAAAGGAAGGATTATACAATAGATTCTACATGGCTAAAGAGAGATTTAGGAAACTGAAATAAATTTGCCCAGAATGAAAAAAGGTAGAGACAGAAATATGAGAGATATAAAATGGAAGTTAACAGACATGGGAAACAGAATGTCTGACATCTTCATTAGAATTCCAAAATAAGAGACTGGAAGGGCTCAGGGATATTGGAGTCTATGAGGATGGTCAATAAATGACACTCCATTCTCCACCATGTTTGGAACCTATTAAAAATGCACTTGGCCAGGTGTAGTGGCTCACGTCTGTAATCCCAGTTCTTTGGGCAGCTGAAGCTGAAGGATTGCTTGAGCTCAGGATTTTGAGACCAGCCTGGGCAACATAGCAAGACACTGTCTCTCTAAAAGTAAAAAAAAAAAAAAATTAGCCAGGCGTAATGGTGCAGGCCTATAGTTCCAGCTACTTGGGAGGCTGAGGTGGGAGGATCGCTTGAGTTCAGGAGATCAAGGCCACAGTGAGCTGTGATAGTGCCACTGTACTCCAGCCTGGGTGGCAGAGGAAGATCCTGTCTCAGAAAAAAAATTAAAAGCTTATTTTTTTAAATGTACTTTAGATTTGGGCAGATGGAGATAAAAATGCCAGGTTTATTACTGATGTAACTAGTGAATAAATAGGCATTAATTGTAGCCTTCCTAATACTGAACTTCAGAATTCAGCAAATTTCCCCAACCCATCACTGGCAGCACTTGACAACTGAAGCCCCATCCCCTGTCTCCCATCCTCCGCAGGATGTGCCCTGAAAACCTTAAGCAAAGAGGAACACAGAGAAAAGTGTATGCCCTGCAGCCAACTCCCAAAGAGGAAGAGGACAGCAGACGTAGCTGAGCATGCTCAGATACCCTCCCCAACCTCACTGTTGAATAGGTCATCTCCTCACCCCAGGGAGGAGAGAGAATAGACAGAGAGAGGCCAGGAGTGTTGGTTTCAAAGGATCTCCTCCTGAAGCTGCTTAATGGGTACAAAGATACAGTTAGATAGAAGGAATAAATTCTAATGAATCTCTCTGATAGCAGAGTGACTAAAGTTAACAACAGTGTATTGTATTTTTCAAATAGCTAGAAGACTTGAAATGTACCCAACATATAGAAATGATAAATACTTGGGTGACTGATACCCTAAATACCCTGACTTGGTCATTACAGATTCCGTGAATGTAACAAAATTTTACCTGTGCCCCATAAATATGTACCAATATAACGTATCAACAAAATTTTGCTCCTTAAAGACAAAAAAAAAAACAAAAACAAAAACAGCAAAGAATCTCCTCCTATCAGAGGAGAGGTATTACTCAAAAAGATTGTACATGTGAATTTTCAAATTCCTTAGATCAAGGAAGTGTTAATAAATGCTTAGCCAGATAAATAAAAAATAATCTATACCTAGACACCCTGTAGTAAAACTGCAGAACACCAAAGACAAAAAGAATGTAAAAGTAGTGAGAGGGTACAAAAAGGTTACCTGTTAACGACTGTCAGAGGACTTATCAACAGCAAGAATGTAAACCAGAAGACAATAGAACAAGATCTTCAAATTGCTAACAGAAAATAGCTGTCAACTTAGAACTGTACCCAGCAAAAAATTATTTTTTAAGAAAAAAGAAAAAAATGAAGACATTCTTCTGACCAGAAAAAAAAAACAAAACAAAACCCTGAGAACTTCTTACTATAGAAACTTCTGAAATGCATTCATTTCAGAAAGAAGCAAAAATATACAAGTGGAAGTCAGAGATGGAAGATGAAACAAAATATAAGGGGCTTCTTCAACTGTCCAACTTTTCTAATTTATGTCCCTTGTGTAGATTCCCTGCCTTAATTTTGTGAACTCGTTGTTCAGAGTTTGGGGTGAAATCTGTGATTCATCATCTTCATTCTGGATCTCTACAGAGCCCAAAGAAGGATGAAGGTGCTGCCACCTTTTTGGAAGGTGCAAGTCCAGGGTGTTAAGAGTGAGGAAAAAGGAAATGAGACCAAAAAAATGAGAAGTCATATGATGTGATGCATCACCAAGGTGTGCAAATCTTTCAAGCCATAAAGAAAACAGCAGACTGCTCAGGTAAGATGTCGTCTGGAAATGTTACAAGAAAAATCCAGGCCTCTGTGTATTGTATTGAAGGCAGAAAGGAAGAGAAAATTGTTTCTTCTTCACTCTGGCCATCTCCTGCTGCCCAATGATCAAGATTGACCCCATGCAGAAATCATTCCACTGCATCTGAGTGGCATCACCAGGTGCTGAGAGGCTGTCAGAAAGCAAGTTCAAGCTTCATGGTGTATCATTTCATTCAAGTTCCAGAAGTGAAAATGAGACTTGGTGCAAATAAGTCTTGGTATGTGAGATGTGAAAACCATGCCTGGGGATCTTGGTAGAGTGCCAGCAGTTTGGGGCTGGTGATGCTGCCATCAGGGTGGCAGGCAATCAAGGGACTCTGAGAAGGGACACAAGGTCTGAGACTCTTAGGTTCCTGAAACAGCTTTTCTCTCCGTGGAGCTAACTGATCTGCCTAAGATTAACCTGTGCTTTGGCCTTCTTAGAACTATTCTCTAACCAATGAACTAACTAACCCAGATTCAAAATTATTTTCATTAAAAATTGAAGGAAAAATCAACCACCTATCCAATCCAATCAAGATAGAATAGACTACACTGTGGTAACAAACAACCCCAAAATCTCGTGACTTAACACAGCAAAAGTTGCTTTTTACTCAGGCAACATCCATTGAGTTCCGGGGTGACTTTCAGAGCAACTGTCCTCACAAGCTGCGTCCACCATCCAGGCTGTGGAGGCTCCATCTGAGCTTGTGGTCTCCTTGGTGAGTGTGGCAGGAGAAGGGGAGGCTGGGGAATCATGTGCCTGCTCTGAAAAGCCTCCTCCTGGAAGTGACACAGGCCACTTTGGCTCACAGCATAGCTCAAAGATAATCCTATGTCTCCAACTTCCAAAGAGTGTGAAAGCATAATCTTCCTTTCATCTGGACTAGGAGGAGACCCCTAAAAACACAAGTAATGTTTTCCTGAAACAATTTTTAAAAATAGGATTTATGTTGAGAAGATAAATTTAATCACTAAAATATTATCTCCTTTTTTCTTCTTCTTCTTCATATTTCTATTCTGTACACATAAGTGTATTCAGCTTAAGTATAAATGTCAGGAAGATTTAAATTTATTTTCTGTGATAATACCATCATGTTGGAACTATCCTAATGAGAAGTCCTATATTTGATTTTACTTACAGAATGTTTGGTAGAGTCGGTGACATTGAAATTGGCTTAGAACAAATAGGTTGTTTTAGAACTGAAAAGGACCTTAGCATTTCACTCCTACAAAAATATGTTTTCAGAAACATCTGGAGAAATCTATACTGTCAAAGTAAGAGTTTGCTTTTAACATATCAGTCACTACCCCTGCTGGCACTGCATCAGCGTCATTGTTCTGTCCTTTCCTCTGCCTCAGCCCTAACGCAGACCCTCATCATCTCTCCCTGGGCCAGCTAGCTGCCTTTTGATGGTCTCTTTGCCTCTCCAGTACCCATCCGACCCATGTCCCATGCTGAGGCCACAAGTCTGATCTATATTCAGTCTGTGGTTTTAAAATTTAGACATTGTCCTATTTTCTCACTATTTCCTAAGTGTGTTTCGTTTCTCTTCCACTACTGAAAGCTTCTGGGGACGAGAACCATTTCATAAAACGTTGCATGTTTTCTTCCCCCGTCCTTTCCCTCCTCTTCCAGCACCTGGTCCTGAACACTGTGTGTTCACAGTGCACTCAATAAATACTTGTTGCATTGAATTCCCTAAACCATACTAATTATTCATTCAGCTCAAGTCCCTGTGTCTATGTAGAATGATGGATTTCCAGACACAAGGACTGAGGGTCAATTCAAATCCCTCGAGGGCCTATTGGCATCACCGTTGCGCACCACCTTCTCCTTTCACACTGGTAAACAGAGGGCGCAGGATTACGCCGCCCCGCACTCCTAAGCAGCTGTCCCGCATTTTGTGCCATCCCTAGAATTAGTCCTAGTGGCGCCACGAAAATAAACCCATTTTTTCCCCAAATTCTGCCAACAAAAGGGCCAATGAATGTCAAATTAATGACTCACTGAAAGTCCACTGCATCCTGTTTCTGACTTCTTGGAGGAAGTAGACCCCAAGATTTCCGAGAACACTCTTAGTAATTTCTCCACTAAGCACTCCTTTCAGATGCTTACAAGAGTGACAATGTCTCCATTATTATAAGCCTGAGACTCAAAGACATCCTGGAGTGTGATGTTTGAGTATTGTCAATCTGTTTCTAGTTCTAAGTGCAAATGGTGGCAGTTTGGAGTCGTGCCATAGGCCTCACCTTTTTGCCTGTTCTTATGTAACGGGATCTTGCAGGTACAAACAAGAAAGAATGCATTACATGACAGGAGAAGATGTTTCTAATTGTTGAGATCAATTTTAATACTGCATCAAATAAACTGGCAAAATAACAGTGCCATGTGTACTGAGAGTACAATAAGTAAAAGAAAAAACTATACAAGTCACAGCACATACAAATGGCTGATGCTAAAACATGTTCAATGAATCACTGTGCCCAGCAGGGACAAGCAGGAACTTCTAAGAAGATGCCAGAATCTTCCAAGTGTTGGGTAATTCCACACAAATTGTCTGTCCTGATCATGGTGTAAACCGTGGATTATTCAGAATTCTTTATAATGCTGTGGACTGAGTTCCAAACCTTAGTTTTCAAAAGCGAAATTTGAGACAGGATGTACGTACAAATAACTTAAATGAGACAAGAAATCACTTTGGGGAAGCTGATAAATACATCCCTTCAGGCTGAAAGTGCAGGCTCAGGCCTGTAATTTCAGCGCTTTGGGAGACCAATGCAGGAGGATCGCTTGGGCCCAGGAGTTTGAGACCAGCCTGGGCAGTACAGTGAGACAACGTCTCTACAAAAAATAAAAAATTACCCGGGCGTGGGCCGGGCGCGGTGGCTCACGCCTGTAATCCCAGCACTCTGGGAGGCGGAGGCGGGCGGATCACGAGGTCAGGAGATCGAGACCATCCTGGCTAACACAGTGAAACCCTGTCTCTACTAAAAAATACAAAAAATTAGCCGGGCGTGGTGGCGGGCGCCTGTAGTCCCAGCTACGCGGGAGGCTGAGGCAGGAGAATGGCGTGAACCCGGGAGGCGGAGCTTGCAGTGAGCCGAGATCGCGCCACTGCACTCCAGCCTGGGCGACAGAGCGAGCCTCCGTCTCAAAAAAAAAAAAAAAAAAAAAATTACCCGGGCGCAGTGGCGAGTGCCTGCAGTACTATCTACTTGGGAGGATGCGGTGGGAAGATGACTTGAGCCCAGCAGGTTGAAGCTACAGTGAGCCATGATCACATCACTGCACTCAAACCCAGGAGACAGAGCAAGACCCTGTCTCTGAAAAAAAAAAAAGAGAGAGAGAGAGAGAGATCCCTTTAGCTAAATATGTCTGCACTATGATTGTGAAAACTTGCATATTTTACTAATAGTTTAATAAATTCAATAAAATCATTGTGGCAACATACAGCAACGATGTTACCAGACTAACGACAGCAGCTAGTGTCAGAGATAAAACTGAAACGTGTGAAATCGAAATGAAAACCAAAGTCAGATTTACTGTTTTTAAAACTGAATATGCCTCTATCAGAAACAAGAAGTTACATGAAACTTTGTAAAATGTCATAGATCAAAATATCCTAATATAAAAACTTACTGGATAACTGATAAGTATTTTCTTCCAAATAGTGGAGATTTATTATCTGAGAAGCCAATTTATTCATACTCTCCACATAGAATGCTAACCAATTAAGGAATGACAGCAGTTATTAGAGTTTCCTAATGATTCGACTTTGAAACAGAAGACACTCTACTATTCCCCTTTTGAGACTCTAGAGTAGTTAATAAGAGTATTGTTAGATTTTTAAGCAAGCTATCCTTTAAAAACATGTGTTTGTTAACTTCTATTCATCATAATTAGGATTTTCTCAATGTTATACCTTCAAAACCAAACAGAGAAATCAACTGGCTAACATGAGACTCAAACTGTTATCCACAACCTCTGACTTAAAGTTATTGTGCTCATCGAAACAGCCTCATTTTTGACTGATCGACTTCAAAATAAATAAATGGCATACACTTGAAATAACAAACTTAAACCAGTAAAATATTAGGGAATCTGTCCAAGATTTTAGAGTTGATAAAATTTATGTATTGTTAAGAAAAAAATGTTAAAACCAGTGGAATAAACTTTAGTTATGAAGTCTTTGGGGTTCTAGAATTCTAGGATATCATCATGGTAGCGGGGGCACTCTCTGTGTGTGTAAATAATTGTAATTAATTGTAGATCTGCAGAGTTCAAAAACTGCATGATAAAATGACATTTGCTTTAGCTAGGACACTGTTGTATTCAGTACAATTCTGTATTCAGGACAATTCAATTCAATTCTATTCTATTCAGTACAATTTTGTATTCAGGACAATTCTATGATATAGTAAACAGCCTTCTAGGACTAGTTGGAGCGTGAGCCATAAGCCACAGGGCCAAGGATTTGTCTTGAGTTACGAGTGAACAATGATAACTGAGTAAACAGCCTCCCTAATTTTGTATAGAATTATTCATGGAGGCTGCAATGCAGGCATAGTGAGGAAAGGTGAAACTAGGGGAATCATTCCTCAGCCTTCAGCCCCGGACGGCGTCACTGTGAACAAAAGCAAACCAAAGGCATATCTATGGAGTAAAGCCACTGGGAGTCACCCACTGGGGAACCCTCTCAATGCTGATTACACTGATGTGATTTCTCTTGGTAAGGGACCCATCAAAGGGTTTTACCCAGAGCCAGGGAAGCTGCATGGCCTCTTGCCGATAATCACACATGAAGAGTAGCAGGAATTTCTATGTGGCTAAGATAAAGTACGTGAAGAAATGCTTAAAAACTGTTTGGAGTAGAACACAATTTACTTTAATGCAAAAGCAGTGCCCAGGAAGCTGAGTGAGATGTAAAGGCGGAAGTCTAAAAGGGAGAAAACTCAGTAGGCAAAAATCACTAAATGATTTCTACAAAATCATTTCCTGAGCACCCACTTTGGTATATAATATGCTTTAAGCTTTTCACTACTCTGCCGGGCGTGGTGGCTCATGCCTGTAATCCCAGCACTTTGGGAGGCTGAGGCGGGAGGATCACCAGGTCAGGAGTTCGAGACCAGCCTGGCCAACATGGTGAAACCCCATCTCTACTAAAAAAAAAAAATACAAAAATTAGTCGCGCGTTGTGGCGTGGGCCCGTAATCCCAGTTACTTGGGAGGCTGAGGCAGGTGAATTGTTTGAATCCAGGAGGCAGAGGTTGCAGTGAGCCGAGATCGTGTCACTGCACTCCAGTCTGGGCAACAGAGCAAGACTTTGTCTCAGAAAAAGTAAATAAATAAATAAATAAATAAATAAAAATAAAGTTTTCATTACTCCTAAGGAAGTCTCAGAGTCTCCTTTTCTTGGCCAGTGTCACATGAAGAGTAAAGGACCCCCTGTGAGATTTGAACTCAGATCTTATGACTGATGGCAAGTCCAGGCAAGGGTCTTTCCAGGTCACTCAGCACTTTTCTGATACATTGTAAGGAAATTTGCAAAGACTTTCAATGCCCATGTGGAAAGCCTCTGAGTACCTGCTGAATGTTAATACTCTGGGCAAGGCCCGTGACTGCCATCCTTGGAATGACCTACTTTGCAAGGTTGGCCATTGGTTGGCATCTGGGAATTTGAATTGTAAACAGTTCCCTAGACTGATATAAAACTTTTCTTAAATGACAAGAGTGGCTCACTGTGCCTAAACTGTTTGCTATGCTGAACATCTGATTTTCTTCTGGGAATCTGGAATTTTCCTACGTGTTAGGCATAGACTGTCTACATGACCAGCCTCCAGTAAAAATCTTGAACACTGGGTCTCTAATGAGCATCCCTAGTAGACAACATTTCACATTTGTTGTTACAAGTCACTGCTGGAGGAATTAGATGTCCCTTGTGTGACTCTACTGGGAGACTCTCAGAAGATCATGCCTGCTTTCCTCTGAACTTTGCTCCTTTTCCCTCTGCTGATTTTACTTTTCATCCTTTTGCTGTAATAAATGATAGCATGAGTACAACTATATGCTGAGTCTTCGTAGCAAATCATCAAACCTGGGGGTAGTCTTGGGGGCCCCAGTACACTGCGTCAAAAATAGCAAATGTAATAGTGATGAATTTCAAGTCATTGACATTTTCTTTCATATTTAATTGTTGATTCACATAATACTTGTGCAGAGTATTAAAATTCAGCAAGTACTCAAAGGCTTACAATAAAAAAGGATAGCCTCTTGTTTATCTCTTCCCCATACCTTCAATTTTACTCCCTAGAAAGAACCATGTTCATGACTTTTAGACATTTCTTCTGATATTTATATTATTTATATTGATACATATGCTTTTACTTAAACTTTTGACATTATTTATCATGTTTCTCCTATAAAAAATGAGGATTTAACTATCTTACAACCAGTCCCCCAACACACCCATGTGAACTTTTCTCTTCCTCCATTCTCACACAGTGGTTTTTGGCATGATTTTTGGTTAAATAAACATTCAGTGTTTACATTATTTTGCCCACCTACTCTTCACAGCTGAGCCACAAAATGTACCGTGATTAATTTCCTTTCTTAAGTTACTTTTTAAAACATCCAGAAGATAATTTTTTAATATTTTTATTTGTTCTGTCACCAACTCTTCCTCTAAACTCTGTCAAACTTTTAAAATTTCTCTCAGTGACACAAACACAAAAGGTAATTTATCATATTCATTTCTTTTTTTTAAGATACACCTTTCAGAGTTCTCTGACTCTTCTGCTATAAATGTGTCATCCTGGGAATATCTCTGCTTTGCTTCTGTGTTGAATGCCTTGTTCTGTAGCTCTCATATTCTGCCATTTCTTCATTTGATGGAGCACATCCTCTAATGGCCTCCTAGAAATGTTATAAGGGAGTGAAATGTTTGAGACTTGCATGTCTAGGAATGTGTTTATGCTACTACCCTTACACTTGATTGACAGTTTGGCTGGGTATACGATTCCAGTTTGCCAATCATTTCTCCTCAGAATTGTGAAGACATTCCTCCACTTTACTCTAGATTCTGAGCTTGCTGCTTGTTAGCCTATAGGATTTCTGATTTTAGGATCTTCTCTTTTTCCAACTATAAAATTTCACAATGATGTGCCTTGGTGTTATAGTTCTGGGAACTCAGAAAGTCCTTTTCAATTAGGAGACTCAGATCTTTCAGGTCAAGATTTTCTTGTATTACTTTCTTGAAAAATTTATTATTCCATTTTATCTGTTAACTTTTTCTAAAATGCCTACTAGTATAATGTTTTACTTCTTGCATTGATTCTCTAAGTTTTGAATTTTTCTGCTTTTTTTCATATCTTGATCTTTTTGGTTACTTTCTGAAGATTTCTTCAACATTTTCCAATATTCTGTTGAATTTTTATTTCATGATATTTTTACATTTCCCATAGTATTTTTTAATTTTTTGAATGTTTATTTTATATTTTCCTGGTTTTGTCTTACGGATGTAACATCTTCTGACGTCTCACATGATACTAAGCCCAGGGTATTCACCCTGCTCCACTTCTCTGTTACTAAAATTTTGTTACTAAAATTGTCTTTCATGGCGAACACTTTCCTCAAATCCCTTGTGATTCTTAGTTATCCATTTATATTTATCAACAAGGAACTAAAGAGCTGATTGTGTGCACAGGTGGAGCTTGCTATCCAATGGGCTTCACTACAGTGCTATAAGGTAGGAGCCTGGCCATTTTGCTGGGGAGCCTCAAAGTGTCAGGTCTTTTCTCTTGGTTTCTCCATAGAGGAATCCTTCTGCCTGGGGGATATAATTCTGGAAGCGAATGTTCTGAGAATTGAGAAAGGAAGGAGACTGGATGTCACCTTTAAATATAAACTTTTTCACTCGGTCCCCATTTTCAAACCTTTGTACTATATCAAACACATTCTATTAACAAAGCCCAACATTGAAGCAATCAGCAAGGGAAAAATCCTCACAGGATCCAGCTCCAGTATAAACAGATAACTGGCACATTCACCCTTCCTTGGCCTGTTATCTCTGAGTTTGGAGTCTCTTTGTCAATTTCTTAAGCATAAGTTTTTGTTTCCTAGTGGGGTGAAGGAAGGGACCTGGGGTCTGATTGCTACTTATACGGGCTGTGAATCGATGCTCTTCTTTTTATCTCCACCTCTTATCCCTGAGTTTCTGGTGCCTCTAATCTGTGAGTCTCTATGAGGCTCACTTGAGCAAACTGGCTTCCCATTATAGCTTCCCCTATTGCACATGGAGTTTCCTCCATGCTGCTATATCATTCAGCATTTGTCTATCCGCTTTAAGACTTCCAAGCTTTTGTTGACATCCTTTTTCTAGGGTCACCTTTTCTCATGTTTTCTTTGTTCTTGTGGATTTATGACTTTTACAAAAATTGTCATTTTATTGGAGTTCCAGATGGGATAAAGATAACTATTCCTTAAATTCCCCATGTTTAACCTACCAATCTTTTACTGAAAGTTTAAGTATTTATTCATAAATTGGAGAAAACTAGTTCGATTAAGCCATGATTAATAACAAATCATTTTTAGTTTGGAAGGTATTTAATTTACTTCCATGGGTACAGACTTCTTCAAATCTTACTCTATAACTATCAAAGATTGGTCCAAGAAACACAAGCATCAAAATCAACTTATGGTATTTGTTGAAAATGCAAAAACATGAGCTTACCCTAGACTGTATGCATCAGAGTCTTTGGGGATTGGGCTAAGTACTCTGCATCTTAAACACATTTCTCAGATGATTAACAACTCTGAAGTCTAAGAACCACTGTTCCATTTTGTACTATTAATAAGTGATAGAATCTTTTGATTTGGCATTTTGATGAAAAAGTACATTTTATTAGGAAAAGAACCCCCAAAAATGACTCTCAAATAATAATGTCTTATTTGTAGTTTTTTATCCATATCTTGTTAAGTCTTGCTTATTGGCCAAAACCACTATAAAAGAAAGCATCATCAGTCATCTGTTGTTTGCTACCTGAAACTTAAGGAAAGAGTCTCAGAATTCCAGCTCCACAGATTCAGACACATGAAAATGACAACAAATGTCACTGCCTCCATTAGACTGGGGGTGAAAATGAATGCGTGTTCCAAGGCCTTGATGAACTAAACTAATTATGCAAAGTGAAACCCTCAATTAGTCTTTTGTTCCAGTCCTAGTCTCTAGCTGACTGTAAAGTGGGAAATCAACCTTTATGGGTTCCAGGAAAGCCTGAAGAAGGTAACAGCAACCTTCCCCCCTCACCCTCCAGGCGTTGGCCACACAGCGACAGGTTTTGTTTTGTGGCAAAATATTTTGTACTCAAGATTATTACTTTTTCTTTTAAAATAGTAACATTAATGTTCTTTCTGCTTATAAAATTAATACATATTGACTGATGAAAAATTAGAAAACTGAGAAAAAAATGAGAAGAAAATAAAATTTACCCAAATCCCAGAGATAGCCAGTGTTAGCATGTTAGTACATTCCCTTCTAGTTCTATTTCTGCACATCCGTGTTTTAACACAGTTAAGAACTTTGAAGTAGTTGTATACCCTGCTTTTTTTCTACTTCTCATTTTGTAAGCCTGTCTCCACATAAAGTTCTTCGTACACATATTTAAAGGTTTTATAGCTACCCATTCATTTGGCCACTCCCCAACTGCTGGATATTTAAGTTGTTTCCAACTTTTTGCTGTTACAAATAACATGATATTCAGCTTTTTATATAAGTTTTGGCCCACATTTCTAGCTTTTTCCTAAGGATGCATTCCTGGTGGCTATGAATATTTTAAGGCTCTTGATAGAAGCTGTTACACTATTTTTCAGAAAAGTTCTTTCAAGACACTCTTTTCTACCAGCAACAAATGAGAGTGTTCCTCTCATTACAGTTTCAACAGCTCTAGATATTATAAATTTTTTATCAAAATAACATATTTAGATTATTTTAAAAATCAGTATTCTCAAAAGACATAATAAAAGACACCAGTCCCCTGGCCTACCGTGCTCTGCCCTCCTGTTCACAGCCCAGATGTCACTACTCTTAACGTTTTTAGATTATTTTAGGTATTTATAATGTTTATTTCATAATTTCAAAATTTTAGACATTATCTATTCATTTACTGCTGCAAAAGATTAGGACTTAGCTAATTTACATCAACTCCACACTTCCTCACTCTTTTCTTCTCACATCCTCCCAATAAACTTATATCGCTGTGTTTAAGCAAAGCAATAATAAATCTACAATTATTAAGTAATATAACAATAATATCTTGTTATAATTACCATTAATATATTTGTTATGTTATAATTAACAAAATAATAATTGTAACTGCACAAATATTATTCAACACGTTGTATATTAATATTATGCATTGACTTCTCTGTCTCTTTTTCTTTAGGCTGGCATTTCTAATTGCGCTTTTCTTCTTGCATTGTTCTCCTTATAGTTCACATTTGGCATCATTACATCAAGTATTCTTTTGAGTCTCCCATTTTCCTAAAGATCTTCCTGCCAAAGTTCTTCATACTCATGTTTTAAGATGGACCAGGAATCAAATTATTATCTAAACAGAATTCTAATTAATCTAATTTTTAATTCTCTGACTCTGCCTTTTGGTGCCGGAAGTTTCTGAGCCTTGAGGTGCTGCGGGCCAGCCAGCTGTCATCCTGTCTGCACCCTACGGTGGCTCTGTGGGCACATCAAGCTGTGGTTTCTTCCAGCCTACTCCATCGAACACCAGTTTGCAAGAATTTTGTTGAAATTTCTCACTCTCAGATAGCCCATATCCCAGTGATTCTCAACTCATAGTGAATTTGTCCCCCAGGGAACATCTGGCATACTGCAGATAATTTTCAGTTACCACAACTGAGTTGGGGTTGCTACTGGTATCTAGTGGGTAAAGCCCAGGGATGCTGATAAGCGTCCTACGATACACAAGACAGCCTTCAACAACAAATAATTATTTATCATTTCAGTAGCTTCTCAGGATAAAGAAGAGGTTAACATGTATATTCAAATTGACATCTTTTTTTTGAGATGGAGTCTCGCCCTGTTGCCCAGGCTGGAGTGCAATGGCGAGATCTCAGCTCACTGCAACCTCCTCCTCCAAGGTTCAAGCGATTCTCCTGCCTCAGCTTCCCGAGTAGCTGGGATTACAGGCGCCCGCCACCACGCCCGGCTAATTTCTTTCTTTTTTTTTTTTTTTAGTAGAGACGGGGTTTCACCATGCTGGCCAGGCTGGTCTCGAGCTCCCAACCTCAGGCAGATCCGCCTCGGCCTCCCAAAGTGCTGGGATTACAGGCGTGAGCCACCGTGCCCGGCCTCAAATTGACATCTTTATATCATTCAAGTTCTTGGAGATTGTTTCTTCAGTCATAAAATGAGATTGGTACTTACTACTATTAGGACTAAATAAGATGATGTACAAACAGGATCCAAAGCATAAAATTTTTTGGAAACTAGTCAGAAGTTATTATTTTTAAAAATGTTTTGATAGTTTGGCAGATTAAAAATGCTACCTTGTTTAAATTTACATTTTTTTGTACTGGTGAGGCTGAAATACTTTCATGTGTTTATTTTGCAATCTGCATTCATTCTGCTGTGATTTGCCCAAGTCCTTTGTTAACATTGATTGACAATAATATGTTTATTATTACCCACAGGCTCTGGCCCTGCCAGCATGTGACTGCAAAATACAGTCACATTTACTTTAATATTGAAATCACTCTGAATCACTACATCACAAATTAATAAGAAATTTGCTGTTTACCTAGGGTTTCTCTTCCCAAGTGACTGTGATTCCCCTGAGTTAAATGGCTGTCCTCGTCACTTGCTGCCCCCTGCTGGGAGAGCAGAAACTCACTCAACACTAGAGGGGCTGCACTCCATGGCTATCTGGGGACCTCCCCACACTTTCTCGGGATGGCCCCACCTGCTGGTCTCCTAGGCTTCCCACTCCACCATTTCACACCTGGTGGTGGTGATTAGACAGCCACGTCAAAGCTCTGCAGGGCTGCAGAGATGGCGCCCAGCTGGACACCTTTCTCTAACTCTCCTAGTACTCTTTTGTTTTCACTGCCAGCTGCAAGAATTGACCAGCTCTCCCAGATGAAGATGAATCCTCCAAGACATAATAAAGACCTCCGTATTCAAGTCAACTAGGAATGTCCCATATTGAAAATGCCAAAATCCCAAGTGATTCAGCTCTTTAGTGATATATGTGTGATTAGTAGTTTTATATATAACATCTGTTGAGCATTTATTATGTGCTACATATAGCACTCAGTACTTTACATCAATTGTTTCATATTTATTCCTCATTTAAATATTAGGAGTTATGCATATTATTATTATATGTCCTCTTCATAGATGAGACTTAGACAGAAGTAGGCAACATGCCAAAAGACACACCACCACAAATCCAATTTAGGACTGTCAGTCCTCAACACCTACATTTTACACAGTTAAGGGGCTATTTTTTTCTATTTGCATATACTGTACTCATTTCCTCTAAGACCTACTTGGATGGAGTAGGTTGCCTCTGGGTCCAGACTCTCTCCTTTTGAAGGTTTACCCTCAGAAGGTACCATAGTTAATTCCTTCACTCTGATATCAATCAGAGCCACCCCAGTCCATCAACACACATTTATGTTCTTAAACTTCAAAGTGGGGCAAGTGGCGGGAGAAGTCAAGATCCTAATTCTCTTTTCCCAAAAGAAGATCCTCCTTTACGTAGTAAATCCCATAACTACATAAATTAATGATGCAAAGACAGAAGGGAGGCCCAAGTGCCCATGGATACGTTGGGAAAAAAATGGCATTTAACTACTCTTCCCAATGGTGTCTAAGCTCAGTCCTTACTAAGCCAATCATGTCTTATTACATAAGGTCACTGCTATTTTGTGTGTTCCTTTATAAAACTATTATTTTTTTTTTTTGCCAAGGGATTATGGTTTCCAAATGCTGCAAAATAGTGACTTTTTACCATTTTAGGTTATCTCGGCATCCATTTTGAATACAAGTTTAACTGTCTCATACCAAAATCAGGTCTCAGACACCCTTGATACAAGTTTCAGTCCTACACTACACCCACACCCAAATGGCTCAAGCTGGTAGCCAGAAATAAGAACTTAGAGTCCTCTCTACCACCTAGCAGACTGGACTCCCCACTTTCCCACCGCTTCCTTTAAAAAAACCACTCAGGCATTTGCCCAAGAACTGAGAGTCACCCACATCCTATTCCTTTATACATGCTGCTTATTGCCATGCACATGTGCTCTCTCCCTCTCTCCCAACCCTTTCTTTCTATCTGACTCTTCATTCCTGCCTCATGAGACCCAGGGACAGGCTGCCCCAGGCTGGGTTTTTCCCATGATGTTGGGGAGAACACAAGGTCAGGCTCCCAACGCTAGAGTGATGGAGGCATAAACTGGATCATAAGCCAGAAGTCGTCTGCCAGTATAAACAAGTTTCCCACATGAGGGACCCTTGCCGTCGTGGGTTTGGTAACTAGACATTAGGCCATCTGCTAGGTAAAGGGTATCCCATGAAAGGCACACTGTAAACACCTATGTCCAACCTCCCTTCATTTCCTGTTAGGGCAGGGTTGCTGGCCACTCTGGTTCTAAACTCCAGTTTATCTAAGGGCTCTCAAAACACACAACCCCTGGGGAAGGAGCAGGGAATGGACAAGTTCAACGGACTCCATGTCTGTCTTAGTTTGCTGTTCCAGGGTCTTTAGTGTGGCAGGCCTCAGATGAGTACAGTCTCTAAATCAGAAAAGAAAAACAAAAGAAACCAGAAACATTTGGCCAGGAGTGGTGGCTCACGCCTACAACCCCAGCACTTTGGGAGGCCAAGGCAGGTGGATCACCTGAGGTCAGGAGTTCGAGACCAGCCTGACCAGCATGGTGAAACCCTGTCTCTACTAAAAATACAAAAATTAGCTGGGTGTGGTGGTATGGGCCTGTTATCCCAGCTACTTGGGAGGCTGAGGCAGGAGAATCGCTCGAACCCAGGAGGCGGAGCTTGCAGTGAGCTGAGATTGTGCCATTGCACTCCAGGTGACAGAGCAAGACTGTTAAAAAAAAAAAAAAAAAAAAGACAAGAAAAGAAAAAAGAAACCAGGAACATTTCAACAGGACCAGTACACCTCTCCCTGCTGTGCAGCAGCACCCCTTGACATTCCACCTTCCAGATTCCTGGGCACAAATCACCCCTGTTGCTCCCAGCTCATTCATTGATACTACTTAGAGTGAGCTATGATAACGATCACCCTGGTGATTTTTATATCTGCTACAAAATGGAGGGGTGGATCAGCCTTTCAAATATGGATCAGGCTATCATCTTACTTAACTGACCTTGCAATGGAAGGCCTGGGTTGAAATAGGAACATTTGGTAAAGGAAAAGGTAATTTCAAGGCCTCTAAAATCACTGGTGAGGATGGAGGCCCTGGAGCCGGTGTGAGTCCTGGCCATATTTACTAGTTTGAGCCTGGATCTGGGCAAGTTATTTGACTCCCTGTCACAGGGGGCTGTTAATCACACCTATCCCACAGGGTTGTTGTGAGGATTGAATGCAGCATTGCGTGTAGAGTGCTTAGAATGGCACCTGGCAGGCGAACGTGGGTTGCTGACACTTATTCCCACATTCCCAGTGTCTGGCACAGTGCCTGGCCCCGGGAGGTGCAATCCATTCTTGTTGCTAATACTACCATTATCTTCACAGTCTGCGTCATGTTTTGTGAGGTCCCTGTGAAAAATTTCCAGTGCTGAGGCCTATGTCTGCCCTCACAGAAAAATACAAAATCCCACATAGGTGATCAAGGCCTGTTTCCACATTTCAGTCTGAGGGTTGGCTCGCAGAGAAAATGCTTCATGGGTTTCAGGCTTATCTTATAATAGAAAAGCCTTAATGTGATTATTAGAATCTTTACACTTGCGTCTAAATTTACACCTTAATTAGGTCTTGTATCTTTTTTTTTCTCTTAGAAGTGAAACCCCAAAACCTGAAGGATAAGGTGTTTGTAAAAGACTTCCTTCAAAGTGAGAGGACACTACCAAATCACAGGTGTACCTGCAGAGTATCTAAGTGGATAGTGAAAACAGTGAAGTTATCCCAACACAGGAGCACTGGACACCTTGCTTCATTCAGAATTCGGTTGCAATTGGCCTGAATTTCTTACATTTCTATTTCACTCTGACATGGGAGTAAACCAATGTTCTGCATTAGATTTGCAATTATTCTAAAGGCACTGTTATAATTTCATTTCTTAACTCTTACTGAAAAAGAAAGTAGCCTTTTTGTCCCATTAAGGATGGTTTAACATCTTTAAACATGGGAAGAAGTCTACCTTATTGAAACATGCTGTAGACCAGGGGCCCCCAGTCCCCAGGTCCATGTCCTGTTAGGGACAGGGCCACACAGCAGCAGGTGAGCGGTGGGCGAGCGAGCATTACCACCTGAGCCCTGCCTCCTGTCAGATCATAGGAACGTGAACCCTATTGTGAACTGCACACGCAAGGGATCTAGGTTGCGTGCTCCTTGTGAGAATCTATCTAATGCCTGATGATCTGACGTGGAACAGTTTCATCCCAAAACCATCCCCCCATCCCAGTCCACAGAATAATTACCTTCCACGAAACTGGTTCCTGGTGCCAGAAAGGTTGGGGACTGCTGCTGCAGACCATGATAATGTCTATTACATCCTTCTACCCGCTTGGCTCTTGGTCTGGGGTCTAGCACATAATAGACTCTCAATACATTTGATCCTTGCCTTACTCCCTTTTTTTGTCTGGTCCACATGTAACTGTTACTAAGATCTCCAAGCACAGACATGGAGGATGTCCTGGAGGAACAGGTAACAGCAGCAGGCCAATCTGGTAGAAAGGCCATGATGTTAGGACTGAAAGAGACTGCACCGTGGTCCCATGTGGTATGGGAGTCCTTCATAGAGACTGCTGAGTTACCTTCTGTGTCACAGCCACATAAAACTGAATCCTTGTCTTAGTTCACTTGTACTGTTGTAACAAAATATCATAAACTCAGTGGTTCATAAACAACAGAAATTTATTACTCACAGTTCTGGAGGCTGGAAAGTGTAAGACAAGGCACTGGGAGATTTAGCATTTGGTGAGGGCCTGCTTTCTCACAGACAGTGCCTTCTAGCTGTTCCTCACGTGGTGGAAGGGCAAACAAGCACCCTCAGACCTCTTTTATATGCACTCTAATCTCATGGGTGAGTTAATCAGCTGCCAAAGGCCCCACATCTTTTTTTTATTATTATTATATTATTATTGTTTGAGACAGAGTTTCATT
Organism: Gorilla gorilla gorilla; assembly: GCF_029281585.2. NCBI lineage: Eukaryota > Metazoa > Chordata > Mammalia > Primates > Hominidae > Gorilla > Gorilla gorilla. Next base: position 121,222,031 of record NC_073224.2, read on the forward strand.
CTTGTTGCCCAGGCTGGACTGCAATGGCGCGATCTCGGCTCACTGCAACCTCTGCCTCCTGGGTTCAAGTGATTCTCCTGCCTCAGCCTCCCAAGTAGCTGAGATTACAGGCATGCACCACGCCCAGCTAATGTTGTATTTTTAGTAGAGGCAGGGCTTCTCCATGTTGGTCAGGCTGGTCTCGAACTCCCGACCTCAGGTGATCTGCCCGCCTCAGTCTACCAAAGTGCTGGGATTACAGGGGTGAGCCACCGTGCCTGGCGGCTCCACATCTTAATACCACCACATTGGGGATCAAATTTCAACATATGAGTTTTGGGAAGACACAAACTTTCAGACCACAGCAATTCTAAAGACCAAAGTATTGAATCCACCTCTTACCATCCTCATTAGACACTGAGATTCTTAAATCAGAGACTGTTGTTAAGTCACGTCCATCAGCTGTACCATCCTACACCTTACTCAGGGTAGGTGCTTAATAGAGCAATATTTGATGATTCATTGATCATTTTTTTTTTTCTTTTTTTGAGACGGAGTCTTGCTCTGTGCCCAGGCTGGAGTGCAGTGGTGCGATCTCGGCTCACTGCAAGCTCCGCCTCCTTGGTTCATGCCATTCTCCTGCCTCAGCCTCCTGAGAAGCGGAGACTACAGGTGCCCACCACCACGCCTAGCTAATTTTTTTTTGTAATTTTAGTAAAGACAGGGTTTCACTGTGTTAACCAGGATGATCTCCATCTCCTGACCTCGTGATCCGCCCGTCTCGGCCTCCCAAAGTGCTGGGATTATAGGCATGAGCCACGGCGCCCGGCCGATTCATTGATTATTTTAAAGGACAGGTGAAAGAGTTAGTGCCTTAAAGGAGAAGTAATAACTCACTTCTGTGAGTTCAGATTGGTATTGAAGGGACTGGGTCTTGTTCATTTTTGTAGCCTGAATGTTCCATGCATTCACTCAATAAATTAATATTTATTCGATGAGTAGTTGTACAAGCAAATGAGCAGGAAAACCTCAAGGACCTCCTCAATAGGAGTCCACTGGCCTCTCCTTGGCCCCATTCAGTTCAATGTGAATACCCCATAAACGATGCTAGAGAAGATATGATTTTCAAATTGCAGATGACAGGATGTGAGTTTATTAGTACCGTATTCCACTAATTCTAAGATGTACATTTTAACTTCTAAAATCAGATGCATCATACAATCAGTTGCATCCCACAGTTTAATGGGCAGTATTCTTTCTTCTTTGTGGTAATTTTTGTAAATGCATCTTACAGTTAAAGGAGTTTTCTATTTGATGAAATATGGTATATTGGTTGATGTAATCCAAATCAAAGACTATCAACAGGATAGAACAAATAGGAGTGACTTGAACAAGATGGAATTTTGTGGTGATAAACAGTGTAGTCCTGCACTTAAGTTCAAAAAATCAATTGCCCAAGTAAAAGATGAAGACAAGTTGGCTTAAATTCAGTTCCTGTCAGGTTTGAGTAGACTGCTAAGGAAGTCAATAGCCATGTCACTGCCCAAAAGCTAATGCAATTATAGGCTGTGCTAATAGAAATATAGTGTCCCCAAACAGGCAGAAATATCTCATGGTAATGTTCTTTGGTCAGATAGAGTTTGAAATCTCTTCTTGCCACATTTTAAGAGGCACATTAACAAACTGGAGCATCTGCTTTTATTGAAATTGTGCTTTAGAGTTAAGCCCTAGATCTACAATGAGAGATGACTTTAAAAGAAACAATTTGAGTAAATGTGGTATTGAATTTATCATAAGGAAATTGTTAGATGCATTCTTCTCTGGGAGAATCCAGGAGAAAATTTTCTTTTCTGTTCATGTCCAGGGATAGCTACATTTCCTGTTTGCTTTTATGAGGACTGAATTGTACAACTGCCCCTGTTTCCCTTTTGGCTCTGGCTGCCAGTAAGTTCAAAAGGCAAATTTAGAGCCTAATACCTAGCCAGGTTTAGAGATCTGTATGGCATGTGTTTGTACACTACACTTACTTTGGGTTAATATTTCCTGCACTTATTTCTCTACGCTAATATTTCCTCCATTATTTTTATAATCCTGCTGTATCATTTACGCTTTTGCAAGCTCCTTCAAGTCTCCTTTGGGATACATTGGGGATATGAATGAATAAACACCAAAAATAACCAAGTAAAAAATGGATGCATATTCAGAGGAGAGCAACTGGGGAGAGAAGTGATGAGGAAATTGTTCCCTAGAGATGTGGCTGAAGGAACCGGAACTACTGGGAAAGCAAAAGACTGATTGGGGAATGAGAGAAATCCTACACACATTGACAGGCCTATCATACTGGAAACAGATTAAATATATTCAGTATGACTCTAAGTAAAATCAGTGAATGTTAGAGAGTGAGTTGTGTTTATTTTCTTTATATAAAAGAAAAAGTTGCTAACAATTTGAGCTGCCCAAAATTAGAATGGCTGCATTGTGAGGAACTGCACTCCTGTTTGTGGAAGTGCTTATGTTGAAGCCGGATGGCCACCTGTCAAGGATGTGAAAGATGGGATTCCTGAAGGATCCCGGAAGTCTCTCCTGACTGTGAGTCAACATGCTGTGAAATGGAGGCTGAGGTGTGGGAAGAAGACACCTGCTGAGGGAAGGGGGTTTGGCCAAGAACCTTGCCATTGTGGAAGGGGATTCAGGGAGACAAAGGCCTCTAGGGAAAGAGAGGTCACTTCCCCGGGAGAGCTGTCCTCCTGCCCATGGAGATGTTCTTGCAAGCACAATTCCCACACTGGAAACAGCACAAAGAGAAATCTGGGACACAGACATGAGCACTGAGAAGCACAGGCCTCCAACCGGCCTTCCTGTTCTCCGTAGTCCCCTCAATCAGGGGACAGGAAAGTGGCACTCTCAATTCCCTAGGGGTCTTTTATATTCCCTTTCCTGGGTTCAAATTCCATCCTTGCCTCCGATTGGCTAACAATTACCTCATTGTCTTTTCACTTGCTTAGAAAATCACATCTGCCTTCTCCACCCCCTTTCCTCCTTTCCCAATGCCTCTTACTCCAAAATGACAGCATCTTTCCCTTGTTGTGTATTCCTGCCCTCAAGTTCACAACTCCCCACTGTCTTCGACCTGATGTCCAGGGCTTTCAGCTTCTCTTTCCTGACTGCATTAGCCATGCAGATTTATGCAGTGCTTCTCTCAGTCCTCAGCCATCTTCCCCCCTATGTTAATATTCAATGTTTTCCTTTCCCTCAACTCTGTTTTTAGCAGATCTTATTCCAAACTGCCTCAGAGCCACTCCCAGCTTGGTGGGGGCAGCTGGGTGTGGTGAGCACAGGACACTCCTTTGGACAGATGGACGGGCGGAGGGGCAGGAAAACACCCCCAGCCCCGGCTCAGCTGCTGAGTGATTTAGCCAAGAGTAGGAGGGGAGGAATGAGACAGCTCCACCAGCCCAGGCTAAAAACAGACCTGGCCTCCTCCAAATGTTCCACAGATTAGGACCCTCTTCCTCCCTTCTCCATTCCTACCGTCTCTCCAAACCTCAAATCCTGCAGCCACTGTGTAGCTTCTTTCCCCGTCAAGGCCACTCAGGATGTTGATCTTAATTTGATTTTGACAGACACAAAGAAGAGGAGGGGGAGGGAGTCCACAGTGTGATCTGTGCTCCCCTCTACTCCCACCTCTCAGGGTGGCCAGGGCCCAGCCAGCAGGACCTACAGCTTTGGTATAATTTACAGCCTGAGACTCAGAAGATGGGAAAAGAGCCAAGGCCATAAACTTTGTTCCGAGTGCTGTGTGACAGTTTATGGTAAAGGGCAGATGGGACTTGCTGGCTCCAGGCCTGCCCCTTCATTACAGAGCACCCTTCTGCCGCTCCTGTCACCAGCAGGCGGTGGTGACGTGCTGAATGGCAAATGGGAAGCAGACCTGGGTCCTCAAACTTGGTTCCTGTGTCCTGGGATCCCCACACACCCTGGCCATCACTTACCCAGATCCCAACACACCTAGCTCCCCGCACACTTAGCTCCCCACACACCCTGGCCCTCACACACCAAGGTCCTCACACACACAAATCCTCACACACCCAGGTCATCACACACCCAGGTCCTCGCACACCTGGGCCCTTGCACACCCTGGTCCTCTCAGACCCTGGTCCTCAAACACCCAGGTCCTTCCTTGCATCTTCTGGTCCTCCTATGTGGGCCTGTGAGGCACACGCACAGAGAATAGAGTGTCACAGAGTAGGCACATTAACCCATAGCAAAGGTGGGCCGTCAGGAAGGGTTGGAGGTGCTTCCCTGACTCCCATTCTGTCTACTGAGAAATGGTATGCAAATGAACTTCAGGAGCAGCTTTGAGGGAAAAGGACCACAAAATAAGTCACTTGAAGAAGGTATGAAGAGGAAGAGGGGCAGGCACTTGTTTATGCAAGTATAATCCAAATGTAAGGTCTGTACCAGCATTTGTCTAAACAACTCTGTCACTGTCTTATTTTAAAACAAGGGATGGAACCTATCCTAGCCTCCTTTGACTACAGGAAACTTGTTTTTCCCTCACATTTTACCCCATGTATTTCTGAGGTAACCCCCATCCCTTGAAGTCTTCCCTGGTTGGCCCAGCCCCCTTGGCCGGGCCCTGTCTCCAGCCACAGCTTACTCCACTGCAGTCCTTCAACCACACTTGGGAGCAGCTTTCTTCTGACTCTCTCAAGCTGGCCACAGGTCCTTCCCTCCATTCCCCACCATGACAGCAAAAACCAAACTGTTAATCTTTAACAAGATTCATACCTAAAGCTTAGGTTAAGGGTATTACAACACAGCCACAAAAATAACATAAACCTTCATGTCAGATAGAGAAGACAGAATCTGCAATCCTCGCCTGCTTATAGAATGCCACCCTGTCCACCTCCCAGCCTGTTCACTCAGGAAGAAGCCAACCTTTCTCTCCCCATGTCTGAGCTCTGCAATCACTTACAGCCTACGTAGAGCCTCTCACCCCAGCACCCCTGCACAAAGCCCTGAGCTCCACTTCTTAAGGCTCATGGAAAGGAAACTGCAACTCTTCTTGTCCCGCTTAGGCCTCATTTCCTGTCTCAGGCATTATCTCTTCCAAGGGTGATTGACAGTGGGATGGTTCACTCACTTCAGAACCACGAGGATGACTCATCCAACATCCTGGCCTCTGGTTTCCTCCATCTGTTCACCTCCAGCAACCTTTTCCTTCATTCCATCTCAGCCACCGATACCTGTAATGAGCTTAGACTTTGTCATCACCAAGAAGAGCACCAGCTCTGAAATTTCCCTCTCAGAAATCCCCACTAGACCATGAAAAGACATGGAGGGACTGTAAATGAAAGAAGCCAACCTGAAAAGGCTACATGCTGTATAATTCCAACTAAATGGCACTGGAAAAGACAAAACTATGGAGATTAAAAAGAAAGGTGTTTGCCAGAGGTTTGGGAGAAGGGCGGGATGAAGAGGTTGAGTATAAAGTATTTTTAGGGCAGTGAAACGATATTGTATGATACCCTACTGGAGTATACATGTCATTATACCTTTGTCAGGACCCACAGAATATACAACACCAAGGGTGAACCCTAATGTGAACTATGGACTTTGGGTGTGTCTTACCTGGGCTGGGTAATTTACAAAGAGGTTTATTTGGCTCAGAGCTCTGTAGGCTGTACAGGAAGCATGGAGCCAACATCTGCTTATAATGAGGGCCTCAGGCTGCTTCCACTCATGGTAGAAGGCGAAGGGGAGCCAGCTCATGCAGAGATTATATGGCAAGAAAGAAAGATGAGTTGCCATCTCTCATTTTTAGCAACCAGCTCTCACTGGAACTAATAAAGCAAGAACTTACTTTATTCCATGAGGATGGCACCACAGCCTTCATGAGGGATTCACCCATGATCCAAACACCTCCCACTAGGCCCCACCTCCAGCATTGGGGATCAGATTTCAGCATGAGATGTGGAGGGGACAAATGTCCAAACTGTATCAAGGTGATAATGATGTGTCAATGGAGGTTCATCTGGAGGTTCATCACTTGTAACTAATGTACCACTCTGGTGGGGTGTGTTGATAGCAGGGTTGGTTGTGCACATATGAGGGCAGAGGGTATATGGGAAAGCTCTGTACTTTCTGTTCAGTTTTGCTGTGGATCTAAAACTCTAAAAAACAAAGTAGACTTTAAAAAAAATCTCAACTAATTTCCTATCCTTCTCTTCCACTTGCTGTAGTGCCCTTTTGGCTGTGACTCTTTAATTACATTGAGACACATCATGTGTCACTCTGTAGCAGGCCTCTTGTCTTCACTGCATTCCTGATCCGACTGACAGCCCAAAGCCCACCCTGATAAACACTACCTCACAAATACCCTCCATTTCCTCATCCTTTCTCTTTTGGCAAAAACCTCTCTCTGACAACCTCAATAACTATTTTTCCTTGCCTGTACCCAATGTGCCTAAATAAAATATTTCTTTTTTTTTTTTTTTTTTTTTGAGACAGAGTCTCACTCTGTCACCCAGGCTGGAGTGCAGTGGCACGATCTCAGCTCACGGCAATCTCTGTCTCCGGGTTCAAGCGATTCTCCTGTCTCCCAAGTAGCTGGGATTACAGGCGCGCACCACCACACCCAGCTAATTTTTTTGTATTTTTAGTAGAGACAGGGTTTCACCATGTTGGTCAGGCTGGTCTCGAACTTCTGATCCGCTCTCCTCAGCCTCCCAAAGTGCTGGGATTACAGGTGTGAGCCACCGCACCTGGCCAAATAAAATATTTCTAAAGAAAATCTTATGCCAGGCTGACCCTCACACTTTGAATTCATGATCAGAAGCCTGACCAGAGTGCTCAAAGCTGCCCTCAACACTGACCGTTTCCCACTCTCTGGAGTAACTAACTCATATCTTCTTGTTCTTACTTTAGACTTTCTACGTTTTCTGCCACTGCACCCTCTTCAGCAGCTACTCGGGAGGCTGAGGCAGGAGAATGGCGTGAACCCGGGAGGCGGAGCTTGCAGTGAGCCAAGATCGTGCCACTGTACTCCAGTCTGGGCGACAGGGCGAGACTCCGTCTCAAAACAAACAAACAAAAAAAACACAGATTGCTGGGCCCCTCTGCCAGTGTTTCTAATTCAAGTCTGATGCAGCAGTTGAGATTTTGCATTTCTCGTGAAGTTCCCGGGTGCTCTGATGCTGGGACTACATTTTGAAAACCGAGGCTCTAGAAAAGTTCTTGCACATGTGCACCAGGTGCCATAGCACCATTGTCTTAATTCTTTTTTAAAAACTGGAGATAATTCAAACGTCCTTCGACTGTAAATTGGACAAATAAATTATCATATATGAAATAATAGCACTACAAAGGCATGAAACACTGCAACAAACATCGACATGGATGACTCATGAGGCAAAACCAAGAAAACGATTTTAGGGATATATAGATGTTAAAAGTATTAAGACAAGAAAGAGAAGACTAATCAAAAATTATCATGGTAGTTACCTCTATAGGAAAGGGAGGAGATGCGATTGGAAGACACACACACAGGGTCTTTGATGTTACTATCAATGTTGTATTCTGACTGGTGACCAGTTATGCAGATGTTTGTTCTACAGTTATTCTTTGAGGTGAATATAGCTTTCTTGAACCAGGCTGTGAGAAACATTGCCCCAGACCCTCAAAATGAATCCATCAAAAGCTGAAAACTCCTCACCAGTACTTTCCCCCTATCCGGTTCTCCCATTTCGGAAAGTGAATGAGACATCAATAGTCTAAGATGTCCCACCAGCCCTGGCTTCCCACCATCTTCTGAGTCTCCTCTGAGCAAACTGCTGGGGCAGGAACACACATTCACACTTCCACAGGGACAAGTCACAATATATAAATAGTGCATGTTATCTAAATCCACGTTTAGGAAAGAAATATTTTTCTATCAGATGCGATTTTTCCCACAAAAAAAGAGATATATTTTTCATTATTGTGCACCGTAGTTTAGTTCCCAAGAGCCAGGCTCTCAAACCTGTCATTCTAGAAAAGGGTCATTGTTCTATATTTGCATAACCAAAGGGTGTTCTCTTCCAGAACAATGAAGCAGTCTGCCTCCAAGTTAACCCAAGGCAGAAAACTGCTTCCAGCCTTCAAATGAAATGGGTAAGTTCTTACTTCAGTAAGAAGTAGGAAGCCTCTGTTTTTCCCTTTCTTCTTCCCTCCCTCCCCTTTCTTCCTTTACATCAGCAATAAATTATTTTCTCACTCCAAAGTCACTTCCATTTGTGGATATTCTTGCCCTGTTAGAAAGTTCTTTCTTTATTGAAGTATTTCTCCTAGGGAGCGTTCAGCTGGTTGGTTTTGTTTCTGCCCTATGGGGTGATTGTAAATCTAATCCCTCTTCAACGTGACAGCTTTTCAAATACTGTAGGTTAAGATCCTTGCTGCGTCTTCCCTGAGTTTTCTTTTTCTCTTAGTCCCTCAGCGGTCTCCCCTAGGGCAGTTTTGAACCCCTTCTCCATCCTGGTGGATGTGTTCTTAGGCTCCAATTTCTTACTCCCAAACATAAAGTGGGGACCTCAGACCTGAAGGCAAGTTCCAGTTGTGGAGAAGAAAAAAATGTTTTCTCTCTACCTATCTTAGGTTAATTGGCTAGGGCCCAGCAAATTAGATGGACAAAAGACATATTAGCAAGAGTAAAACAAACAGAAGTTTACTAACATGTATATCACGCATACACCTGGGAGCACCCAGTGATGAGTAACTCAAAGGGGTAGTTAGAACTTGGGCTTAGAGAGCATCTTAGCAAAGAAGAGTTTTGAAAAAAAGAAAGCAACAAGACAAAAGAAAAGGACTTTGAGCTTCTAGGAGTGGCAGTTGTGTGCAAATACATGGAAAGTAGATAAGGTTTAGTTTTAGCAAGGTTTGCGGAGATTTCTCTGGGCCATAGGGACCTAGAGTTGTCTCTGGTGATTAATTTCTGTCTTTCCTGTTAGAGACGGGAGAGGGGACACCTTTACAAATTTATGTTCTGCTTTTAGGCAAATAAGGCGAGGGCAGAGAGCTTTTTATGTGTCTGTTTCTTCTCAATTGCCTTCAGCTCAAAATAATCCTTATGCTGTATTTTGGGGTGGCATTTTCTGCCACCCTTCACAGCCATAATGTGACTTCCAGCCTAGACTGAAGCAGGATTATCAAACCACCAGTCCTAGATATTATACACTTATTGACGCCATAGTTTTAAGCATGATAATGTACAGAGAAGCAATAATTGACTGATGCCGTGAATAGGTACTAGAGAGAGAAAAGGAGGAAGAAATTCGTTTGCCTTTTAAAAAGCAAAAGCTATTACAACCATTTTTGTGAAATGTTTATTACTAATGCCTAGTTGTCATGCAGCACAATAACAGCTGATGTCAAAGCCTGAAGGGCTGCCAAACAAATGAGGGATTTGTCAGATTATATTTGCCATGCATTGGACTTGACAACAGCAGTTAACTCCAGATAAGTGGTCTCAGTCTTCATAGCGTGGTGCTCATTGTGTTAGTAGCAGATACACTCTGAAGGCTCAGTGATTTAACACAATAAAAGTTTATTTCTTGTTTCTTTACTATCCAGCGTGGGGCTCTTTGTATGAGTAGCTGTCTCCTGAGCAGAGATTCAGGGATCCAGCCTCCTTCTCTGCCATTGTCAACAGGCAGTTCCCAAAGTTGTCATGGAGATGGAGTGGGGAAAAGGGGGATCTATTCCAGTTAACTAACCAGAGGGAGAAAGAGCACGGATGGTCATCCATGGGAGGACTTCAGGGCCAGGTATGGGAGTAGAGGGCATCACTTCTGCCTAAAATCTATTGCTATGACTCAGTTACAGGGATAATCTAACCACAGGGCGGCTGGAAATGCAGTCTACCTATGTGCCCAAGAAAAAGAATCTATTTCTTATCTCCTAACAATCCAAAGTCAGGTTCCTGTATGGGTGGCAAATAATATTTTCCTATTATTGCAACAGTAGTTTTGACCTCATGGGTTTCTGAAAGGGTTTCAGAGATGTCAGGGGTCTCTGAGCCATACTTTGAAACCACTTTTCTAGAACATCAGATGACCTTAGGTAGGCTTATTAAACAACATTACAGTACGGCATTAGAAGGATATGCAGTTATCTTTTGCCTTCCTAAACATTTCACATTCAAGGTTAAAATGCCCTTCACTTCTCCTCCTTCCCTAGGCTCAATACTGAGTTCCAAGGAATGTAGGCAACTGCTTCCCTTCCACACTGGGAGGCTCGTATAACTGGCAGCGGAGAGAGGCGGATCTGCTTCTTGGTCCTGGATCCTTCTTGGTGCTATGCTGATGGCTGTGGCTTATGACCTCTTCCCACCTGTTTCTTTCAGCTCAGACAGTGTGTGGTCCTCCCTGGGGCAGATCTCAGCAGCCTGTCCCTGCTGATTCACTTCTCACCTCTCCTCCTTGGCAATGACAGCCACCAGAGGAGCAGCCGTGCTCCCCTGACTCTTAGCAGGAAGTCCACCTGACACCCCTCAGACCAGCGCCTCTTCTTCTTGACTTCCTGACAGGCACTGCCCTGCTGCTCTGCCCAAACAAATTGAGTGGTTGAGACAAAGGTGAAGCAGACCCCATCTCTCATTCTTAGTGATTCCTGCTACCTGAGTTTCTTCTACCCAACAACACTGTCCCCTCCATCACCATTCAGGCCTGGTGTCTCGTGCCTCAGGAGCCCATGCAGCCCTCTTCACCCCTCCTCCTGCCCAGATGGCACAGGTACATCTGTGCATCTTCCAACATCCTAGACAGGAAGTTCCCTAGGGACCAAGGCAATTCCATATTGGACCCTTCCCCTTTAGCTCCTTTAGGCAGGGGATAAAACCCGTAGCTCACACACTGTTGTTGGAACTGTCTCCCTTGCTTCTCCTGCCGGTCCTCTTTCTGTAGGTGTGTGTCTGGGGTGCGGAGGGGCCTGGGGGACAGAAACCTGTTCTGCCTGCTTGTGCTTCCTTTCAAGTCTCTTTAGTTTCACTAGAGGTGGTGACTTTGGAACCCTAAAGTCAGGAATCATGCACGTTTTCCACAGGTTTAGCCCTTGCCTGACAACTCCGCCAGGGGCAAATGGCAGGATCACATCTCAGTGTTCAAATTCCAGTTGTGGCGGCAGAAAAAAATAAAACATTCTGGTTAATATCTCAAATTATTAGTCTGCTGTGTACTAACATGAGTATAAATGTGTTCAGTTGTTCCTGGGCAACACATACTTTAGGGCACTTTTGGGAGAGAGCAGGACTTGTTCCAAAGGCCTGGTTTCAAGTGGGTAATTGGGGTTGGCTGCTGCAGTGTGCAGGCTGCCCTTGAGGCCAGTGGGCAGGGTATTCAGGGAATATGAGGGGAGACGTAGGCAGGAACTGAAAACACCCCGTGGAGGGAGATGAAAGGAGCTGGGTACCTTCCAGGCCATTTTATCTGGAAAATCCTTGTCTTCCAGTCCCAGCTCTTGCCCTCAGCTCCCCATTTTGCTGAAGTTGAACCAGGCCTCCTTCTTCCCCAGTGCTCTGCCTCTGGTGTTTTTCTCAATCTTGACAGGGTTGCTGGGTCCTGCTACTCAAGTAGCAGGAAGAGCTAAGAATGAGAGACGAGGCCTGCTTTACCTTTCAGCCACTCTGTCCTCAGATACCCACAGGGACTCAGGCCCAAGCCCAGCAGAAATGCCAGGTGATGTTTTGTCAGGATATCCCAATTTCTGAACACTGATCAACATCTGCTCCAATACCCAAAAACTCACATGCAGGAATGCCACAGCCTGGAGAGGCCCTAAGGACTCCCAAGGAGTGTTAGATAAGCTCAAAATAATTCCTCCCTGAGGAAGCTGGCTAGGGACACATCTCCTCCCTGAATTGTAGGTGCTTTTGTTGTGCTGAACAGAGAACCCTGTCCCTGAGGGAGAATGCTGGCACTACCTTACCAGCCCCTGGGCCAATGAGAAGCAGAGCCGTGGGAAAGAGGCCAATCCTCCTGAGAGGGAGGAGGTCATGAGGGTGGAGGGAGCATGACGTGGTTTGGCTGTGTCCCCACCCAAATCTCATCTTGAGTTCCCACATGTTGTGGGAGAGACCCGGTAGCAGGTATTTGAATCTGGGGGCAGGTCTTTCCCATGCTGTTCTTGAGATAGTGAATAAGTCTCACAAGATCTGATGGTTTTTTGTGTTTTTGTTTGTTTGTTTTGTGAGACAGAGTTTCACTCTCGTTGCCCAGAGTGGAGTGCAATGGTGCGATCTTGGCTCACTGCAACCTCTGCCTCCTGGGTTCAAGCAATTCTCCTACCTCAGCTCCCAAGTAGCTGGGATTACAGGCATGCACCACCACGCCTGGCTAATTTTTTATTTATTTATCTTTAGTAGAGATGAAGTTTCTCCATGTTTATCAGGCTGGCCTTGAACTCCTGACCTCAGGTGACCCGCCTGCCTCGGCCTCCCAAAGTGCTGGGATTACAGGCATGAGCCACCAAGCCCAGTTGATCTGATAGTTTTATAAGGGGAAGTTTCCCTGCACAAGCTCTCTCTTTGACTGCCGTCATCCACATAAGATGGGACTTGTTCCTCCTTTCCTTCCACCATGACTGTGAGGCCTCCCCAGCCATGTAGAACTATAAGTCCATTAAACTTCTTTCTTTTGTAAGTTGCCCAGTCTTGGGTATGTCTTTATCAGCAGTGTGAAAATGGACTAATACAGTACATTGGTACCGGTAGAGTGGGGCACTGCTGAAAAGGTATCCAAAAATGTGGAAGTGACTTTGCAACTGGATAACAGGCAGAGTTTGGAACAGTTTGGAGGGCTCAGAAGAAGACAGGAAAATGTGGGAAAGTTTGGAACTCCTTGGAGACTTCTTGAATGGCTTTGACCAAAATGCTGATAATGATATGGACAATGAAATCCACGCTGAAGTGGTCTCAGCTGGAGATAAGGAACTTGTTGGGAACTGGAGCAAAGGTGTCTCATTATGCTTCAGCAAAGAGACTGGCAGCATTTTGCCCCTGCCTTAGAGATTTGTGGAACTTTGAGAGAGATGACTTAGGGTACTTGGCAGAAGAAATTCCTAAGCAGCAAAGCATTCAAGAGGTGACTTGGGTGCTGTTAGAGGCATTCAGTTTTAAAAGGGAAACAGAGCATAAAAGTTTGAAAAATGTACAGGTTGACAATGCGATAGAGAAGAAAATCCCATTTTCTGAGAAGAAATTCAAGCTGGTTGCAGATATTTGCATAAGTAAGGAGGAGCCAAATGTTAATCCCCAAGACAATGGGGAAAAGGTCTCCAGGCCATGTCAGAGACCTTTGCAGCAGCCCCTCTCATCACAGGCCCGGAGGTTTAGGATAAAAAAATGGTTTCATGGGCTGGGCCCAGGGTCCTCCTGCTGTGTGTGGTCTAGAGACTTGGTGCCCTGTGTCCCAGCTGCTCCAGCTGTGACCAAAAGGGGCCAAGGTACAGTTCAGGTTGTTGCTTCAGAGGGTGGAAGCCCCAAGCCTTGACATCTCCCATGTGGTGTTGAGCCTGCAGGTGCACAGAAATCAAGAATTGAGGTTTGGGAACCTCCAACTAGATTTTAGAGGATGTATGGAAATACCTGGATGCCCAGGTAGAAGTTTGCTACGGGGGCAGGGCCCTCATGGAGAACCTCTGCTAGAGCAGGACGGAAGGGAAATGTGGAGTTGGAGCCCCCACACAGAGTCCCTATTTGGGCACTGCCTAGTGGAGCTGTGAGAAGAGGGCAACCATCCTCCAGACCCCAGAATGGTAGATCCACCAACAGCTTGTACCATGTGCCTGGAAAAGCCACAGACACTCAAAGCCAGCCCATGAAAGTGGCCAGGAAGGGGGCTATACCCTGCAAGGCCACAGGGACAAAGCTGCCTGAGGTTGTGGGAGTCCATATCAGTGTGGACCTGGATCAGTGTGACCTGGATGTGAGACATGGAGTCAAAGGAGATTATTTTGGAGCTTTACGATTTGACTGCGCTGCTGGATTTTTGACTTGCATGGGGCCTGTAGACCCTTTGTTTTGGCCAATTTCTCACATTTGGAATGGCTGTATTCACTCAATGCCTATACCTCCAATTGTATCTAAGAAGTAACTAACGTGCTTTTGATTTTATAGGCTCATAGGTGGAAAGGACTTGCCTTGTCTCAGATGAGACTCTGGACTGTGGACTTTTGAGTTAATGCTGAAATGAGTTAAGACTTTAGGGGACTGTTGGGAAGGCAAGACTGGTTTTGAAATGTGAGGACATGAGATTTGGGAGGGGCCAGGGCAGAATGATATGGTTTGGCTGCGTCCCCACCCAAATCTCATCTTGAATTCCCACATGTTGTGGGAGGGACTTGGTAGGAGGTAATTGAATCATGGGGGCAGGTCTTTCCCATGCTATTCTCGAGATAGTGAATAAGTCTCATGAGATCTGATGGTTTTATAAGGGGGAGTTTCTCTGCACAAGCTCTGTCTTTGCCGCCATCCACGTAAGATGTGATTTTCTCCTCCTTGCCTTCCACCATGATTGTGAAGCCTCCCCAGCCACATAGAACTATAAGTCCATTAAACCTCTTTCTTTTGTAAATTGCCCAGTCTTGGGTATGTCTTTATCAGCAGCGTGAAAAAGGACTAATACAGAGAGGACTTACAGAGTCAGACACGGGGACATCATTACTGTGTAGCTGGCACAGAAGGGAACTCCAAGAAAGAATTTCTAGCAGCATGCCACAGACACTGGGGTACCACACACCCTTCATGGGTGTGCCACTAAACACAGATCAGTGTGTAAAATTTGGTTCTGATACAATCAATGATATATTGAACAGACAGTGTAATGTGGAGTAGAATGGAATATAATTTGCTGCAAAAAGTGGTAGAGGGCAAGGTGGTGGCAAAGACATTTCTCAATTTGACTCAAAATGGAGAATATTGCCCCCTGAGGATATGTGTCCAGCCAAGGCAGGGAATAATTGTACTCAAATTGTGACCCTAGGGTTAAGGACAGCCAAAAGACCAGGAGGATGGCAGTAGATATCACTGCATTTCTTCATATGTACCAGTAAAAATCCTAGTATTTAAAAGTGTGCCAGCATGCTGACTTGGACATCACAGGGAGTAAAATGGTAAAACATTGGAGCCAGGTGTGGTAGTGCACATCTGTAATTCCAGCCACTCAGGAGGCTGAGGTTAGAGGATCACTTGAGCCCAAGAATTTGAGACCAGGCTGGGCAACATAGTAAGACACCCATCTCAAAAATAAATTAATTAATAAATTAAGTAATTAAAATATTGGAATAATACAGAGATTATTATGGCCCCTGCACCAGATGCCTTATACCTTCATAAAGCACTCCATATTTGAGAGCACTCTTTTGCATGATTGAATAATTTATAATATATACATTATATTTCTCAGTTTTTCAAAAACAAACAGCAGACTGGTTAAATAAAAAAGGACTGGAAGCCTGGGTGCGGTGGCTCACGCCTGTAATCCCAGCACTTTGGGAGGCCAAAGCAGGTGGATCATGAGATCAGGAATTTGAGACCCGTCTGGCCAAGATGGTGAAACCCCATCTCTACCAAATATACAAAAAATTAGCTAGGTGTGGTGGTGGGCGCTGTCATCCCAGCTACTCAGGAGGCTGAGGGAGGAGAATTGTGTGAACTCGGGAGGTGGAGAGGTGGAGGTTGCAGCGAGCCGAGATTACGCCATTGCACTCCAGCCCAGGCAATGGTGCAAGACTCCATCTCAAAAAAAAAAAAAAAGAACTGGAAATAAATTAATCACCATATTAATGGTCGTAATTCCCAGTTGTAAGAATATGAATGATACTTCTTTTCTTTTTTGTACTTTCTATATTTTTTAATTTTCTAAAAATAAAATGAAAAGGCCTAAAAATAATAAAAGAAATGCAAACAAACTGGTTGAAACTCCTAGGGTTTCATAAATGTTGTCTCATTTAATCCTCACAACATCTCTATGAGACACAAATTATTTTTCTTATTTTCAAATGGGGAAACTGAGGCTAGGGCTGTTAAACTCTTTAAGGTCATGCAGCTGTAAGTGAATTAATTGGATCTTGAACCGAGGTCTTTTGACTCTAGATTTCATGCTCCTTCTTCCACATCCCGTTGCCTCTGCAAGAACCACATATTCTTCTAACAGCTAAAATAACAGGATATATTAGAAGGAAAGCCACTGGTCCTCTTCTGCTATTAGCCAGAATGAGTGAAGAACTTCAAACTCCAATAAGTGCCCTGGAAAGTGTAGTAGGTCATACCAGACGACGAGACAGGTGACTCAGGATACTTGACGCCTATCAAAAAATGACCAGGGCTTGCCCGCAGACTCAAGGGACCCTCAGATCAGAGCCTAGAAGAACTAGGTCCTTATTTATAAAATCTCTTCTGTATAATACATATAATGCATAAGTATACATGCAATCTTGATCTGTCACCTACGTAGGGAAGGCCTTTGAGGTCTTTATTCCAGCTACTATTTCTGAGATACAAATTAGTCCAAAACAACACCTTAAAACTACTATATTATTTTGTGGGGTTTTTTTGTTGTTGTTTTGTTTGTTTGTTTGTTTGTTTTTGAGACAGAGTTTCGCTCTGTCGCCCAGGCTGGAGTGCAGTGGCCGGATCTTGGCTCACTGCAACCTCTGCCTCCCAGGTTCAAGCAATTCCCTGCTTCAGCCTCCCGAGTAGCTAGGATTACAGGTGCCCACCACCACGCCTGGCTAATTTTTGTATTTTTAGTAGAGACAGGGTTTCACCATCTTGGCCAGGCTGGTCTTGAACTCCTGACCTCGTGATCCACCTGCCTCAGCCTCCCAAAGGGCTGGGATTACAGGCGTGAGCCACTGTGCCCAGCCTTTTTTTTTTTTGAGACAGAGTCTGGCTCTGCTGCCCATGCTGTAGTGCAGTAGCAGGATCTCAGCTCACTGCCACCTCCACCTCCTAGGTTCAAGCAATTCTCCTGCCTCAGCCTCCTGGGTAGCTGAGATTACAGGCACCTGCCCCCATTCCTGGCTAATTTTTTTAGTAGAGACGGGGTTTCACCATGTTGGCTGGGCTGGTATGAAACTCCTGACTTCAGGTGATCCACCCGCCTCTGCCTCCCAAAGTGTTGAGATTACAGGCATGAGCTACTACGCCTTACCAAAACTACCATATTATTTTACTCATGATTTTGTGGGTCAAAAAATTTGAAAAGGCTGTGCCTAGGACTTCTCACTTGGCGTCTCTCTTGTGGTTACAGTCAGATGTTACCTGGAGCTGAAGTCATCTGAAGATTCAACAGGACTGGATGTCCAGCATGTCTCATTCACATGATTGGCAGGTGATGGTGGCTGATTAAGCTGTCAACTGGGGAACTCACATGTGGCCTTTCCCGTATAGCTAACTCAGGGTAGTTGGACTTCATACCTAGCATCTAGCTTCCCTCAGGACAAGCATCTCATAAGAACCAGGCAGTAGCTGCAAGACTTTTTCAGACATGGCTGAAGAAATCACGTAGCACATTTCTACTTCATTGTATTGGTTACAAATGAATAATTAGACAGACTAGATTCAAGGGGAAGGGAAGTAGGCTCTACCTCTTGATGGAGTAGTACAAGGTCACATTGTGAAAGAGCATACGAGGTGAAAAATGTTGTTTCAGCCACCTTTAGAACATAAAATTTGCCTCAGTCATTTAATCCAATGTTTCCCAACCTTTGTCACCTCATAGCACACACTGAAAGCATTAATATGTATATGGCTTATGACACGTCAGTTGGAAAGCTCTGACAAGCTAACTATCTGTGATTAAGAAAGCTTCCTTTCCTTACTTTATAGGTAGTGTGCATTCAAGGGCAAGATTTCTCACATGTTTCAGGGTAATTCTTGAACTAACAGAAAAAAAACCTTCCCAGTTCTGATCCCTTTATGCTATAAGTATCTATGCCATAAGGATTTTTGTGTCCAAAAGCTTTGAGATAGTTTTTCATCTTTCCTCCTCTAAACACTAAAGGAAAGATAGCATACATTCTTTATACACTGGATCAGTTAAAAATATATGCTACCAATCAAAAAGAATAATAACTGTAGCAGATTGAACACTTCAAACATGTTTAAATTCATGAGTTCATAATGCTTTTAAAACAATTACAACAGAAATTATTATAGTAATCTTTGGAAGTTTCCAGGACCCTAACTTATTTAGAAAACTGGAGAATAAAGGGACAGACCAAGCATTTGTCCTGCCTTTCCTATATGAACTATGCTTCACAGTATGCCAGGTATCAGTGTGCTATCTCTCAGCTCAAAGCCCACTCTTTGCTCTGCTTTGCAATTCTGGTGCTGTACCCTGTAAACATTTCTCCTATCAACAGCTGACATAATGTTAAACATTTTTGCCAGTGGAGGGTGCTGGAGGGAAATTGCAGGAGGAAGGAGTTTTTCTGGCTTAGTGTGCTTTCCTCCTTGCTCCTGCAGTGCACAATAACCAACAGTGTGGTGGATGCCCCAGTTAGTTTTAGCAGTACACTTGCGGACAACTTTCTTTTTTTTTTTGAAATGGAGTCTCACTCTGTTGCCCATGCTGGAGTGCAGTGGAATGACCTCTGCTCACTGCAACCTCCACCTCCAGGGTTGAAGCAATTCTCCCTGTCTCGGCCTCCCGAGCAGCCAGAACTACAGACACCTGCCACCATGCCCAGCTAATTTTCGTATTTTTTAGTAGAGACCAGATTTCACCATATTGGCCAGGCTGATCTTGAACTCCTGACCTCAGGTGATGTGCACATCTTGGCCTCCCAAAGTGCTGGGATTACAGGAATGAGCCACCATGCCTGGCCTTGTGGAGAACTTTCTATCAAGCTTTGTCAGCCCCACAGTGGGCATGTGATGGTTAACACTTAGTGTCAACTTGATCGGATTAAAGGATGTTTGCATTTTGCAAAGGATGTTTGCATATTGTTTCTGGGTGTGTCTGTGAGGGTGTTGCCAAAGGAGATTAACATTTGAGTCAGTGGGCTGGGGAAGGCAGACGCACCCTTAATCTGGTGGGCACAATCTAATCAGCTGCCAGCGCAGCTAGAATAAAGCAGGCAGGAGAAGATAGACAAGCAGACTTACCAAGTCTTCTGGCCTTCTTCTTTCTCTCGTGCTGAATGCTTTCTGCCTTTGAACATCAGACTCCAAGTTCTTCAGCTTTTGGACTCTTGGACTTACACCAGTGATTTGCCAGGGGTTGTCAGGCCTTTGGCCACAGACTGAAGACTACACCGTCAGCTTCCTTACTTTTGAGGTTTTGGGACTTGGACTGATCCACCAATGGCTTCCTTGCTCCTCAACTTGCAGATGGCCTATCGTGGGACTTTACTTTGTGATCACGTGACTCAATTCTCCTTAATAAACTCCCTTTCATATATACATCTATCCTATTAGTCCCTCTGGAGAACCGTGACTAACACAGGGCATTTCCCTGTTTGCCAGCTCTAGCCTAAGGTACTTCAGTGAACATCTACACTATTCAGTCTCCACTATCCATGGAACAGTCACGCTGTCTCCATCATTGGGAATGGGGGACTGTCTTCCAGTTTGTTATTTCCTTGAGTGCTCTGACTCCACTCTAGAAGTAGTGGCTGTTCTCTATTTCTGCTATTCCTGTATTCTTTAGAGTTCCTTAATCTCTATTTAATAATTTCTTATGTTAAAATTTACCTATTTTAAGGCCGGGCACAGTGGCTCACACCTGTAATCCCAACACTTTGGGAGGCCGAGGCGGGTGGATCAATGAGGTCAGGAATTCGAGACCAGCCTGACCAACATGGTGAAACTCTGTCTCTACTAAAAATACAAAAATTAGCTGGGTGTGGTTGCAGCCACCTGTAATCTCAGCTACTAGGAAGGCTGAGGCAGGAGAATCTCTTGATCCTGGGAAGAAGAGGTTGCAGTGAGCCAAGATCGCGCCATTCCATTCCAGCCTGGGCGACAGAGTGAGACTCCATCTCAAAAAAATAAATAAAATAAAATTTACCTATTCTAAGCATCATGTGGTTTCTGTCTCCTATCTGGACTCTGATTCATACAGTAAGTAAATCGTTGATGAGGAAAACTTCTTCTGTATACAAGAATACCAGCTAATAAATGTGCAGTGAATGAAAGAATTAGAATATTTTATAATTAAAAAAATAGATCTAGGCACTGACCATCAATCGATGCTAAAGTCAGTAGATAAGAGGCTGATGGGGAACATAATAATGGATGGATCAGACTGATGGATGGACTCCCTGAACCAGAGGCAAGTTTACCACAAGCTAATATGGTGTAAGCTTCAGCTCTCCTCACTTGCATGGACCTAGAACCTAATTTTATATTTGTAATTTTGATTTATTTCTCTAAAGAAAGCCCCTCAAATTGCACAAACTTCAGTCTCCACAAAACCTTGATTTACCCACTTGGTAAACCCACTGATCAATCTTAAGATCCCAAAACAAAGCAAGAGACCACCAGACATGATGAGCCTCCTCCTGTGATGCAATAGGCAATAGCAACAGCCACAAAATACTCCTGCCAAAAGTGTAATGCCAAACTGATCAAGCCTCTAGATATAATGGCTGCTTTATACAAATACTTGGGATAGAAGAACATGTTAAAGACACTATGAGAATGCAATAGCCAAAGCCAAAATATGGGAGATTTTTTTTTAGGACAAATTACTCAGTATTTTCAACCAAAACAATAGCAAGTAAAAAAAATAATAACTGTGGCAGTGTGGGGGGCTTTCATAGAGATTTTTAAAGACTTGAGAAATATCAGCAAAAGCAATATGTGTCCCTTATTTGGATTTTGATTCAGATAAAATAACCATTTATGAGATAATGTGAATTTTCATGCTGACTGGATATTGCTTGGTATTAGGAAATTATTGTTAGTTTCTTTTAGGTGTCATAATGTATTATGGATTTTTTTTAAGGAATTCTTATCTTTTAGAGGTATATATTTAAGCATTTTTGAATAAGTTATATAAAGCCTGGGATTGCTTTAAAAATAATGTAGCAGAGGGTAGGGTAATAGAGGTTATAAAGTAAAACTGGCCTTATGTTGATAAATGGTGATGCTGAGTGGTGAGTACATGGGGGTTCATTGTAAATCTATTCCTTATATTCAAACATACTTTAGTGATGCTTGGAAATGTCATCATAAAAAGTTTAATGGAACAAAATATATGCTACGATAGGTGGCATATTATCTATACATTAATAATAACCAAATTCATATAGTATATTGCGGTTTACAGAGCACTTTTCATGCATAATTTAATATAATCCTAACCTCAGGCCTACAAGGTAGATTTTATTATTGTTATCTCACAGGGAACAATTTCAGAGTGGTTAAGTCAATGGCTCAGCAGTTCTGAGCTGGTAGGAGGCAAAAAATGAGATTCAGATCTAAGTCTTTGATTTCTAAATCCTATGCTCCACGTGGAGAGGGAGAAGAAAAGCTGGGTGATCCTGGTTAAGTCTCTTAACTTCTGAGCCTAAGGAAAAATGAGAACAATAATACTTAGCCTGCTTTCTTCCTAGTTGTTGGGAAACTCAGGTCTGAAAATTTCTAGAAAAGGACTTTGTGTATTGGGAAGTGCCTTATAAATTTAGATTGGCACAAAGAGATTAGCTTTCTAGCAAAGAATACTACGAAAAGGGAAGAAGGTGGAGAGCTCTGGGGGCTGGTTTTGGGCAATGCAGAGTTTGTTCTTGGTAACCTTTGCATTCCCCCCACATCTCAAAAATCCCTCCCTTGTGTTCGTATTAACTGATAACACGTAAGATGTTTTTCCTGTGGCGTACTTGAATGCTTCCCATCATCCCTGATGTGCTGCGTTGTTACTATCTTGCAGGAGCAGAGGCTGCACAACAGCTGTTTATAACGGAAAGTTTTATGACTTGTTTTTAGACTGGTGAAATCAGCATGAAACTGCGTGGTATTTTCTGCTGTTGTCTAGAACTCCTCTACTAGATTATTTACACTAAGTCATTGATAGCCATGAATTTTCACTAAGCAACACTGGAAAACAAATGAGACACTTTTGATTCTCTAGGGGGAAAAAATGGAGTGGTACAGTTAAAATGACCCACATTAAACAATTACAGCTACAAAAACAAAAACCTCTTTGGGGACTGGGTACAGATATCTAAAAAGCCACGTCAAAATGGCAGCATCTGCTGGGTGTGGTAGCTCACGCCTGTAATCTCAGCATTTTGGGAGGCTGAGGCGGGTGGATCACTTGAGGTCAAGAGTTCGAAACCAGCCTGACCAACATGGCAAAACCCTGTCTCTACTAAAAATACAAAAATGAGCTGGGCATGGTGGTGCGCACTTGTAATCCCAGCTACTTGGGAGGCTGAGACAGGAGAATTGCTTGAACCCGGGAGGCAGAGGTTGCAGTGAGCCGAGATCACACCACTGCACTCTAGCCTGGGCGACAGAACAAGACTCTGTCTCAAAAAAAATGAAAACTGGCAGCACCCAAACAACCACTTCAAAACATCTTGGTCTGAAACACACATTCAATGATGACAATGTAATTCTGCCAGTACACATTGAAATACTAACAGGAGCACCTAAATATACCTATATGTTTTGTTTTAAATATATAAATTAAAATATCTCATTTGTGATTACTACTTTCATAGTAATAATTTCAGCCATAAGTAACTTCGGAAGACTCTTTACCTGTCTGTGTCTCCGTTTTCTTCACCATAAGTTAGGAATAATAATGATATCTATCTTGTGGGCTAAAAATTAAATAAGATCATATATGTAAAAGGAGGTTGTGCCTTGCTCAGGGCCTGGCACTGATCTAAATGCAGGTGCTAAATGTTGAGCACTGAAGTCTACAATAGCCGTAGGCACTGGGAGCGTGGAGATCAGTGTGGCTAAGAAAGGAGGGAGAGTTCTGTGGATAGCTCAGGACAAAGGTGTGGCTGCTGAGCCCCAGCAGTACTGGAAAGAGGAGGCCCAAATACTAGTGCTTGCACATGTGATAAAACGTTAGAATCTTGATGCTGAGTATATGGGTGTTAACTGCAATTTTTTTCAATTTTTCTGAATATTCCAAAACTGTGATAATAAAATGTTGGGAAATAAAGTTATAAAATAAAATCTGGTATCTCCTCCAAACCTCCATGGCCATGGGTAGCCTCGGCAGAATAGATTGACAACAACTGACCAGGCCTATAAACCGATTAAATTGGCACTAGGGAGAGAGAAATGAGGGTTGGGGGTGAGCCAGGAAGAGCCAGAGAAAGCAGCGCTTTCCCGATGTGGTGGACACGGTGCTGGAACCCCAGCTCACAGAGATTCGCTGGTGCGGCCAGGAAAGTTTGCATCATTTGGAACATGTGTGCAGGACTTCTCCCCGCCAGACAAGCCATGCTCATTTCCAGTTCTGCTTCCAGCCTGCCTGGGGGAGCCTAGCATTACAAACAATTACTCTGCTCTCAAAATGGAAAATTTCAGTCCTAGGATTTCTACAGGAACTTCTGGAGCTTGTAGAAAAAAAAAAAAAAGCACCTCGCTCCTCGAGAGCAAAATTAAATGGTAAAATTTCTAAATTACTGTAAACATGGGTCTCACGTGTCTTGAAAATAGCATGTATGTGACTGCTAAGTGTTGTGTGGGTGATTCATCAGACTCTCATTTCTTGTTTTGGTTCTGGATAGCACAGGATGTGGATTAGAAAAGTATGGTGCAGTGCTTATGTCAAACACAGAGAAAGGGGTTGCCCTGCACAGTGGCAATTAACAATTACCAGAGTATGGTTCTCTTAAAATTTAGTCGAATGAGAGTATACATGTATATCTGAACTTTGGGCAAAGGTTTAAATATTTTAAATATTATTGAAGTCAATACACATCTGTTGAGCACCTACTATTTACAGTGTGAATATGCATGAATTGCAACAAATAGTACTTTTTCTGTAATGTGTGAATTACGTAATTTCAGAAATGTGTCATTTTCAAACCTTTTGCAAGCACAATCATTTCACCTGCATCTCTCTTCAAGAATCATTCTAGGCTGGGCGCAGTGGCTCATGCCCTGTAATGCCAGCACTTTGGGAGGCCAAGGTGGGCAGATCACCTAAGGTCAGGAATTTGAGTCCAGCCTGACCAACATGGAGAAACCCCATCTCTACTAAAAATACAAAATTAGCCAGGCGTGGTGGCACGTGCCTGTAATCCCAGCTACTCGGGAGGCTGAGGCAGGAGAATCACTTGAACCTGGGAGGCAGAGGTTGCGGTGAGCCAAGATTGTGCCATTGCACTCCAGCCTGGGCAACTCCATCTCAAAAAAGAGTGAAACTCTATCTCCAAAAAAAAAAAAAGACTCATTCTAGTCTTCACAGTCATGCAAGAATCAAATCTGGGGCAAAGTTGAGACACTACACTCAATTGGTTAGGAGTCATCGTCATTCTCCAGTTATATTGTCTGAGTGCTATACTTTTTTAAAAAAGATTGTTTTTAAAGTAAAAATGCTAGGGATTTGGAAGGGGATAAGCTGAAAAGTCCACCTCCATAAAGCACCCCCAGTCTTGCCCCCTAAAAGTAACTCTGGCAACAGATCTTTGCATACACTTCAATAAAATTTTTACACATACACAAGCATATGTGACCCAGATGTTGGCCGTCCGTCTCATCTGCTTGACTGACTTTCTTTTGGCCTCAGGCCATGCTTGACACAAATCTCAGTCCTTGACCAGTATTTACAAGAAATCCAATCACATTAAATATATCCTGATTTTTAAAGGATTATTAAAGATTGATGGGGTTAGAGAGAATGATCACAGTGTACAGCATCAACATCTCTGTCTCAAACAAAACAAAACTGTGTTCAACATGTCTCTCCACATTCTTACCAGCCCACACCACAAATTGGTCATGCTCCTCTCTGGCCTCTGTACACCATCTATTCTGACACACACAGCCTGTCATTCCTATCATTCCTGTTCCAAGGTCTCTGTTTCTCCAACCCAATCCCAATTATCTCCCAACCTCTCAAGCTGTAAGGATGCAGTACATTTTTATTTCATCAGATCCTTTCAGATGGACATTAGGTTGCTCCTCATTTTTTTTCAGTGTTAAACAATGTTATAATTAATATCTTAGAAGATACATCTTTGTACACTTGTGAATTTGTTGCTGGGTAAATTCTTAGAAGTGCAATGCCTGGATCAAGAACATATACATTCACAATTGGGATATATTTTGACAAAATGTCCTTTAAAAATGATATGAATGTATATTCCCATAGGGTATGCAAGCATACACAGAGTTTCTCCACACTTGGGTCAACAGTGGATATTACTCCACTTTACCGTCATCTTGGTTATCTTTACCAAATCAATGGTGAAAATTAGTACCTTATGGTTATTTTAATCTGCACTTCTTTAGTGATGAGTGGGATCAAAAGCCTCTTGTCATCTATGTATTTGCCATTTGTATTTCCTTCTCTGTGAAATGCCAGTTCGTCTACCAGCAAAAACCCTCTTGTTCTTGAAAGAAACATTTCCCTTTGCTTCCAGGACACTTCCATCTTCTGGTTCTCTGGAGCCTCTTTCTCATCCCTTTGTTGGCTCTGTTTTGTTTACCTTCCTCAGGGATGTTGCTATTCTCCAGGGCTCCACCTTCATCCTCATCCTGCCTCCTTTCCACTGTACATGCTCTTCCCATGTCATGCCACCTTCTTGCCCAAAATTAGTTACCATTTATTGACCACTTGTTATGTTCTAGACATTCTGCTAGGCATTCTAAATGCTCATTATAACTCTCCGAGGTCAGCATTATGTTTCCCAATTTTTCAAATGAGGAAAGTGAGATCACAGAGTAACTTGTCTAAGGTTGTACCACCAGTAAATGATAGAGCTGGGATTTGATGCCAGGGTCATTTCTCGCCAATGTCTAAGCTCTTTCTATTACATTGCCATGTCCTCATTTACTACCCACATGGAGACAATTCCAAGTCTGTATTGCCACTCTAAGTCTCTCAATGGTCTCAAAATCACATGTGCTCAATTCCTCAACAGAAATATCTGCCTAGACATCAGCAGGACCCTAAAATGCAGCATGCTCTCCCTGAACCTGCCCTTCCAGCGATCCCTTCATGGATAATAGAGTCTCCCAGCCTCAGCCAATCAATTGCCAAGTCTCATAGAAACCACTCAGATATCTGAGCCGTCTGTCCTTCCCTCTGTTCCCCACTTTGCTCAGAGCCTTGTAATTTCCTGGCCAAATGCGACACACTTCCTAAACTGTACATTCCAGTTAATCCCCCACTCAGCATCGTGAGGTTGTTTCTCCAATAAGCATAATAATCTGTAAATGAAGAGATGCTCTTTATAAGGACTAAGTAAAATAATCTATGTAAAATATGCAGCTTACGCTCATTCCTCAATAAGTGTTAGGGTTCTTACCTTCCTTCTAAAATGTCAGTCTGATAATATAAGTCCCTATGGCCTGCACAATAAAGTCTAGAGCCCAGTGGCTTCCGAGGCCCTGACCCGCCTCTCTGATTCCTGCCTCACACTAGGCTCTAGTCAACCAAATGCCTCACTTTTCTTGTCTCTGTGCCTTAGTTCCCTCTGCTTGGAATTCCTTTCCTCCACTTACTGCACTAATGAGCACCTTTAATTATTATTCTTTCATTATTCTATACTTTAACTTGTAGGGTACATGTGCACAATGTGCAGGTTTGTTACATACGTATGCATGTGCCATGTTGGAGTGCTGCACCCATTAACTCGTCATTTACATTAGGTGTATCTCCTAATGGTATCCCTCCCCCCTCCCCCCACCCCACTACAGGCCGCGGTGTGTGGTGTTCCCCACCCTGTGTCCAAGTGTTCTCATTGTTCAGTTCCCACCTATGAGTGAGAACGTGCGGTGTTTGGTTTTCTGTCCTTGTGATAGTTTGCTCAGAATGATGGTTTCTAGCTTCATCCATGTCCCTACAAAGGACATGAACTCATCCTTTTTTATGGCTGCATAGTATTCCATGGTATATATGTGCCACATTTTCTTAATCCAGTCTATCATTGGTGGATATTTGGGTTGGTTCCAAGTCTTTGCTATTGTGAATAGGAGCACCTTTAATTCTTTAAGATCTGGTTCAGATGGCACTTTCCCCAGAATGCTGGCTCTGAATTCTTCCCATCAGTTTCCCAGGCCCCTTCTCTGAGCCTCTTTACTTTTTCTTACATTATTGCGTTGCAATTAGTTGTTTACCTGCCTGTCTCTGCTGCAAGGCTGAGAACAGGGGCTGTTCCTTATCCGGCATCATATCCTCAGTGTGTGGCACCCAGGAGGTGCTTTAAAATGTGTGTGGAATTAATGTGTTCCATGTGTTAATAAGTGCTTGCCATGCCCCACCTCCTCCAGAATTGTGGTTACAGACAAAAGGGATTAAAGTGCTGCAGCCTTGCAGGTGGTGCACTGCAGGCTCAGAGGGTGCAGTTAGCCTTCTGAACCTCACTTTTAAACCTGCAAAGTGGGCCTCAGACACCTCCTGGGCAATTAAGGGCAAAGGAAATAACATGTAAGTAGCCAAAATGCAGTCAAGATGCAAGTGGATGTTAAGTTGCTAGCCAAAACCAGGGGAAGAATGATCATTTTTAGGGAATGGACCAATACCTGGAAAGAATGCAGGCTTTGGAGTCAGGCACATTTAAATGCGCTGTGTTATTCTGTTATAACAGACTAACTCTGAAGTGTCATTGATTTGACACAACAGAGGGTGAATGTGGGAATGTCCACCACGGGAATGTGGCTCCTGCTCTAATCAGGCTTCAGGGGCCCATATTGACGGAGTCAGGGTCCCTGAAAAGCAGACTCTGAAAGGAGATTAACATGCAGGATGTTTGTTAAGGGGTACCCTTATGATTGACACCTGCGAAAAAGAGCAGAAGGAAACAGGACTGTGCAGAGGGAGGAGTTGAGCTGCAGTCCAGGCCCAGCACCAGCCTTCACCTAACCCACGGGGTCTCTGGAGCTTGAATAACCCTTTAGAGATGTCCTGAATTGGGCCAAGATGGCTGGACCCTGATCCCTCTGTGTTAATTAGGGGCAAACCTTGGGTGGGGTGACTCTTGTCAGCTGAGGCAGCCCTGCAGAGATTGACAACTGAAGGCTGCCGCAGACAGCATTCCCAGCCCCTGGGGCCGTGCTTCTTTCACTGAAGGGGAGACAGCTCACATGTGGAGGATCCTCATCATATAGTTGCTGCACCCTGGGGACACATGCCAAAGTATCTCAGCTTTGGTTCTTCCAGAGGCCGACTCTGAACCTGGGATATGAGCACAAGCCATTTATCTGGGAGTATGGAAGTGAGATGGGAAAGGAAAGGAAATCAATGGAGCGTACTTTAATGAACAGGTAACTGCTGGGGGCCCCTGCAAATCAGAATAAAACATGTCCCGGAGTTGTCCCTCTCAATGGGCAAAGATGGGGTGGTATTTATCCACCAAATCCTGTGTGTCATTACTCACAGCCACTCCTGGACAGACTCACCCACTGACAGTTCCCACCTACCTTTCTATCTTGAACAAAGAGTGGCAGGTGACTGCAGTAAGAAGCCATTGACATGAACACAAACTGTGAGCACCAAGGGGATGTGAGCAGAGCACTAATGGAGTCTGTCCCAGCAGGGAGGAGGGAGCCTACAGAGTCTCTCAGGAATGTTATGCTGCCTCAGCCTAGGGGTGACACATTCACACAAGCATGGGCAGAGCTAGCTAGCCACATGGCCCACATCACTGTAAGGTAGAAAATTCTACCTTGCCCTCTGTGAAGGAAGGGGAAACAAATATTGCTGAGTTCTGATAAGGTCGGCCACAGTACTTCTCCTGCCTACTGGCTGGGTGAGATTGAGAAGTTGCTTTATCTTTCTGAGCCTCAATTTACTAATTGTTAAAATAGGAAGAATAACATCTATCTCATAAGAGTGTGAAAAATGGAACAAATGCACGCAAAGAATCTACCACAATGCAACAGAACTGGTGATGAAACAAAGCTACCACAGTTCGTTTTACTCCTTTTATTATTACCCTTTATAACACAAATATGTGACGTATATTCTTTTTATGTATCAAATGTAACTATAAAATAATAAAAGGGACACTTACTTAACACTAGATGTTGAAATTCAAAGAGAGATTTCAAACACATAAATAAATCAGTGCTAAGAAAAAATTTTGAAATAGTCTATCATAGTTTCTAGTATGTCACGGGCACTTACTAAATGGTAACTATTATCATTATCTGGGAATTATTGAAAACCAATTTCATTAATCACAGCCAAAAATAAAATTGATTTGGAATGTGATTTACCCAGATAAATCATCAGCTCAAGAGTCTGCTTGGAGAGAAGGAGAGCTGACCTATGCCTGTTGACTCACCATGTAAACACAGTCATGGTAATTTACTAGCAGCAAGACCTGTTTCCTGCTGAGCACTTCCAGTCTGAGCTCCAGAGCTAGACGCAGAGGAAGGGGTCAAACATGTCCACATGGAACCTGTTCCCCTCCCCCTCCCACCAACTTCTGAGTGATCAGAGGCTCCCTTGTTGCAATGTCATCAAAATGAGACATGGAAATTCCTCACCTGCCATAAGCTAGACAGAGCTTTTGAGATGCAAACCGTATACACTCTCAGAGGAGAGGATTGAAACCAAAGAGAGAAGTCACTTTCAAAGCACCATCCCCCTACCTTCCCCCTTCCATACACATGCTAAGCACACAGAGCTTTTGCAATCTGCTACGAAAACAGAATTTTAAAATAAACCCCAGTCTACTCTCTCAAATCAGAATTTAGAAGAAAATGGATTTCTGTAAGGTGAATTTGCTCTCCCAAAGTAGTTCCATTCACACACATACACACACACACACACACACACACACACACACACACACACACACACATAAAATGCAGCACTCATTAATAGGCCAAATATGGAACAAGCAAGTTTATCCTCAGCAAAAGAGAGACATTCAATAATTATGAGGACAGGCTTGAGGCTGCGTAAAAATAAAACTTACAGAAGCCAGCAGATGGCACTTAATCATAATTTTTCCTATGATTTCTATTAATTGTCAAATATTTTTCATTCTGCCTTCCCAATAAAACAAATGATATGCTAATGTGGCACAGGAAGTAACATTTTCCCTTTGAGATATTGAATAGGCTTGTTACATAAAATTTCCCCACCTACATAACTAGCCCAAGACCCACATTTCTCGTGCATAGATTTATCATATCACACTATGCATATGCATGTCCATATATCTGTGTGCTTCCAAGCATGCAGCACATTTGATAAATGCAAAAAGTAAAAGCTAACACCTTCATTTATTTCCAAAAGCAAGCCCAAATCAAGGATCTGTTGTTCCTGAAACAGTCACATAAAATCATTTAAACCACATTGTCCACCAGAAATAGAAATGCAGAAATACCTCAGGGAGGCCACTTTGGCAGTTTTCTTCAGGGCTCCTATTACAAGCATTAACAAGGTGAATGACCCCTTCCAGGCTGCTCTGTCTCACCTGCCAATTCCTCTACTTTCTTCCCCCACACTCCTTCCTTCTCCCCACGCTTCCACAATGCTGCACCCTTTTTCTGCTTTTTTATTTCCTTTCTATATTCTACTTCTGTTTTCTTTAATCTCTTCTGCCTCTTGAGCACTGGACTTGGTTTCCTGAATCTTGCAGGGACAGATGCTGTACCAGTCAGAGTTCTTGGTTTCTGACACCAGAAATCGACTCTGTTAAGCATAAAATATTTATTGCAGAGCAATCAAGTAGTTCACAGAATCCACAGGAAGCCTGGAGAATCTGGCTCAGTAAACAGGCAAAAACCAAAGGTGTTGGCACCAGAAAAGACAGCCAAGGTCACACCACTGAAAACCACATGTCTGGGACAGTGCCACCAGCACCACGGTCACCAGCCACTAACAGCTACCACTGTGCCCAGGCTCTCCTGAATAATGGTTCACTGGCTCTGAGGGCTTGCTTCATTTCCTCCAGATTCCCTAGCCAGGCTGGGAAGCCCATGGCCAAGGCTGGCAGGGCTGGCCTCATGAGTTGCTCTCCAAGAGCAGAGCTGTTGTTCTGGCTCAGACCAAAGCAGGGCGGGGGCACAAGCTTCAGTGCCGAGAAGATCTAGCATGAATGCAGGAGAAAGTGGATCTCGAGAAATACTGGCAATGAGAGAGCACCAGGTGTCACAGACACTACTCATTTTAAACCTGCCCTTTCCTGGTGCACAGATAGGGAAGTCTGTGCTCCCAAACTAAGTGGAATAATTTTGGGGAAAGGAAAGATATTGAGTGGGATGCAGGTCAGTTATGCCAGTTTTGGAAAGACAAACAATAAAGCAAAATCCAGCTGATGCTGTAGCCCTGTGCAGTCCGCTCAGTTATTCCATACGTACTTCGTTCTAGACAAAGCAAGGAGCTACCATTGCTAATGTGAACACTTCATTTTCAGGTTCTATTTAGCCAATTTAAATTCCAGCTCCTAAGCACTATTCCTTTGACTTCCCACATCTTAACCCTTAATGGATGAAGGCTAGCCTCTTTCTAGGGATGAAATTTGTAACATGATTCCTAGCTCAGCGCAGGGGCCTCCCTCTCTCCTCCTGCCAGCTGGTCCCAATTATGAGCTGGTTTGGGTAATTTGAGAGTGTGGAGGGTGCCTGCGCAGTAGGAGGAGTATTTTCTAAGCACTCAGCTTCCCAAGCCCAACTAGAACTAATAGATGCTTTAATATTCTGAATTCTGAGGGGATTTGTAATGGTTTTCCAAAAAAGGAAATAAAATGTATAAATAAAATCACTCGGTGGCATGCCTGGTAACCACTGCAAGTGCAGAGTGAGAAATCAAGTCTGTAGCATTCCAGCAAAGCTCCAACTTTGCCTACATTTCTTGGGCAGCTACCTCAATTTTCCTGTGTTTTAACAGAGGGGGCCTGTGTAGCTGCAAGTTTTCTTGTGAGAGATGACACCAGACTTTGTGAGAGATGACAAAGACTTTTGGGGATCTCCAGCCCAGATTTTAAAGGGCTGAGGATATATCTGAGCTCAATTTTGTTATTTTCAACTTAATGTTTCTTGAGCATCTATTATATCCAACACATAGCACATTCTGGGAATTCAAAGCTGAAAAAAGCTCAGAATCTTCTAAGATGGTTCCCTTTCAACAAGCAGCATTCCAAGGGTAGAAGAGTTAGCCCTTGGCTGGGAGGAGAATTTTGTCACTTACATTGTTTGGAATTGCCACAGCTCATGTGATTATACAAACCAGATGGCATTTAGTTGGTTTTATTATTATTATTGTTTTATTTATTTATTTATTTTGAGACAGAGTCTCGCTCTGTCGCCCACGCTGAAGTACAATGGCGCGATCTTGGCTCACTGCAACCTCCGCCTCCCAGGTTCAAGCAATTCTCCCGCCTCGGCCTCCTCAGTAGCTGGGATTACAGGCACCCCCCATCATGCCCGGATAATTTTTTTTTTTTTTTTTTTTTTTTTTGTAGAGATAGGGTTTCACCATGTTGGGCAGGCTGGTCTTAAACTCCTGACCTCAGGGGATCTGCCCACCTTGGCCTCCCAAAGTGCTGGGATTACAGGCATGAGCCACCACGCCTGGCCAGTTTTATTATTATTTTAAAACCATGTACAGACTAATGCACTCCTTATTATATGAACCTGTTCTGACTTCTCCCACTGTCTCCACTGCTTCCAATCACTCCTCCCAGTTTACATCATCATAGGCCATCTAAGTATGTGCAGGAGAAAAAGAAAACTACATTAGAAGACATAAATGTCACCGGAAGACGAGTGCCCATAGCTGCCTGGGCATGTGTTCCATTAGCCGATTAATGCCAATTATAGTTACTTAGACATTGTCCTTTTGGGTCTTATCTGAGACATTCTCCTGATGTACACAGGCTAGTCCTGTTAGGAGCAGATTTATATTCCAGGGACAGCACAGTCTCCTGGTGACGCTAGCAGGTCCTTAAGTCACATTATCAGCATTTGTAAGCCGGCTCCTTTTTCTTACTAAGTTATTATTTAATGTCTTTGGGCCCAAGGGTTCTCATAGGTAGAGTGTGGATAAGAGTATCTTTCCTGGAAGAAATATTGTAAGGATTAAATTAGAGAATACATGTAAAACCATGTGGCACGTGGAAAGCACTCAAATATTTGCTTTTATTTTATTTTATTTTGTAGCAACGTAGTCTCACTATGCTGCCAGGCTGGTCTTGAACTCCTGGCCTCGAGCAATCTTTCTGCCTCAGCCTCCCAATATATGCGAACCACCAAACTCAGACGGCTGTTATTTTTTACTTTATTTTATGTAGTTATTTTTAATAGAGATGAGGTCTCCTTAATGTTGCCCAGGCTGGTCTTGAACCCCTGGGCTCAAACAATCCTCCCACCTCGGCCTCCCAAGTAGCTGGGGACTACAGGCATGTGCCACCATGCCTGGCTAATTTTTTATTTTATTGTAGAGATGGGATATCACTATGTTGTCCAGGCTGCTCTGTAGCTGCTGGCCTCTAGTAATTCTCCCTCTTCAGCCTCCCAGAGTGCTGGGATTATGGGTATGATCCACTGTGCCTAGCCAGTGTTAGCTGTTATTATATCATTATTCTGTTAGAAGGTACTATAGTATCATGCTTAATTCCAGGAACAGCTTGAAAACCATTTATAAAATTGTGTTCAAGCTCATGAATTAGAAAGATCACAAGCAGTAAAGAAAGAGATGGAGTGTGAGAGATGGACAGAGGTGTGCACCCAGGCCAGCCATATCGATGCAGGTACAATTCTGAGGGACATCTGCCTGAGCATTCCCGCCACACTGATCTGGAAATGCCAAGAGATGGAGTGGGTGTGCCTGGGCCCTGCCCTCACCCACACTGACCCACATTCACCATCATCCATTGATGTTTCTTGCCTGAATTAATTCTTACACTGATGACCGTCAAATAGTGATTTTCTCACCATTTATTTATTTATTTATTTATTCATTCATTCTGTTTATTATTATTTGACACAGGATCTTGTTCTGTCACCCAGACTGGAGTGTGGTGGCACAATCACAGCTCACTGCAGCCTCAACCTCCTAGGCTCAACAGATTATTCTGTATTTAATAGTTGGCTTTTTACTGTAAGAAATAATTTTCTTCATTTTCATTTGTTCATTTATATATCTGTATCTGTGTGAACACAGAAACTTCTATTTTATTTAATGGATTATAATTATTTATTTTGATTCTCATATTGTCCCAGATTTGGTCAGTAGAGGCCCTTTCAAGCTGGTTTTGGTATCTTTTTGACACACCCTCATCATTCTTGGAGAAGTGCCTTACAATAAGATATCTCGGGCTTATGTTGTTCTTTCCCTGCCACAGCCCTGGAATCAGCTATTTGTCCAAGGAAACCATAGTTCCTTGTAGTGGAAAATGCTTCTGGGAACTAAGATCTGAGCACTATGTTTACTCAGTACTCAGGACTATTGTTACTGGGATGTCTGTCCTACACACACACGCGCACACACACACTCACACACACACACAGAGAAACTTACTTCTCTTTTCATTATTTCTTTATCTATTTATAGTTATCTCTATCTATCTGTCAGAGGCATTTGAAATAGCAACTCCATCTTGAATAGGGCCTGAGTGAAATGAGGCTGAGACCTGTTGGGCTGCATTCCCAGGAGGTTAAGGCATTCTAAGTCACAGGATGAGACAGAAGATTGGCACAAGATACAGGTCATAAAGACCTTGCTGGTAAAATTTCAGTAAAGAAACCAGCCAAAACCCACCAAAACCAAGATGGCGACGAGAGTGACCTCTGGTCGTCCTCACTGCTGCACTCCCACCAGCGCCATGACAGTTTACAAATGCCATGGCAACCTCAGGAAGTTACCCTATATGGTCTAAAAAGGGGAGATATGAATAATCCACCCCTTGTTTAGCATATCATCAAGAAATAACCATAAAAATGGGCGACCAGCAGCCCTCAGGGGGGCTGCTCTGCCTATGGAGTGGCTATTCTTTATTCCTTTACTTCTTCTTCTTTTTTTTTTTTTTTTGAGAAGGAGTTTCACTCTGTCGCCCAGGCTGGAGTGCAGTGGTGCGATCTGGGCTCACTGCAAGCGCCGCCTCCCGGGTTCACACCATTCTCCTGCCTCAGCCTCCCAAGTAGCTGTGACTACAGGCACCCGCCACTGCGCCCGGCTAATTTTGTTTTTGTATTTTTAGTAGAGACGGGGTTTCACCGTGTTAGCCAGGATGGTCTCGATCTCCTGACCTCGTGATCTGCCCACCTCAGCCTCCCAAAGTGCTGAGATTACAGGCGTAAGCCACCGCGCCTGGCCTCCTTTACTTCTTTAATGAACTTGCTTTCACTTTATGGACTTGCCTTCCTGAATTCTTTCTTGGGTGAGATCCAAGAACTTCTCTTGGGGTCTGGATTGGGACCCCTTTCTGGTAACATATCTATCTACCTACCAGCCTACCTGCCTGCCTATCTAAAGCACAATTTACACAGTGGTAATACCATGAAGATCATTTTGGTTTCCCCCTTTCCATATCAGTGTTTCCCTTCTCCAATAGTGGAAGCCTGGCTCCCATTATCTCAATTTACCTGTATGTAGCCAATCTCCCAATTCATGCCCCACCCAGCTCACCCCTCCTGAGCCTGCATCCTCTGAACTGGCTACCTACCTCATTCAGATTATTGCTTTTTTTTTTTTTTTTGGATGAAGGAAAAAAAGCAAGAAGCTTTCACTCATGCCCGTGTGAAGAGACCACCAAATAGACTTTGTGTGAGCAGTGAGCAACAAGGCTGTTTATTTCACCTGGATGCAGGCGGGATGAGTCCGAAAAGAGTCAGCAAAGGGAGATAGGAGTGGGGTCGTTTTATAAGATTTGGGTAGGTAAAGGAAAATTACAGTCAAAAGGGGGTTGTTCTCTGGCGGGCAGGAGTTGGGGTGGGTCACAAGGTGCTCAGTGGGGGAGCTTTTTGAGCCAGGATGAGGAGAAGGAATTTCACAAGATAATGTCATCAGTTAAGGCAAGGACCGGCCATTTTCACTTCTTTTGTGGTGGAATGTCATCAGTTAAGGCAGGAACAGGCCATTTAAATATCACTTCTTTTGTGATTCTTCAGTTACTTCAGGCCATCTGGATGTATAGGTGCAGGTTACAGGGGATATGATGGCTTAGCTTAGGCTCAGAGGCCTGACAGAAGCCAATACATATATTTAAGACAGAAAGAGAACAAAAGGGAATAGAAAGGAAGGGAAGGGAGAAGCGGGAGAGTTGAGTTATGTATTGATTTGCATTTTTAAAAAAACACTGTGGTAGATTTGTAAAGAAAGAATTGAAGGGGAGCAAGAGTGTATTCTCCTCTTACTCATCTCAGCATTCCTAACACTTTGGTAGCATATTTTAAGGAAGGTGCTATATAAATGTTTAGGGAAGGAAGAACGACAGTTAGGGTGGGGAGGAAAGACTAGAAGACTGAGGGAGGGGGACCAGAGGCTTCTCCAGAGGCACACACCATAGAATAAACTTTTGTTTTTCTTGTCCGTAGTGGGAGTTGTTGCTCTCTACAGTCAAGGACAGAAAATCACTTTGAAGTGTGTCTTCCTTTCTTTGTGAAGAACCTCTTAAGTGGCTTCCTATAGTTGCTTACATTATGTAGTAGTGTTGGACCCATTGTCCCGTAGAAGGGTAAATCGTCCTGAAGCAGATATTCTTTGTGCAGTGACAAATCACTCACAGTCTCTTTTAGTTATATAAAAGTAGGACAAATAGGCCCTTTATCCTGGGAGAAGTTGTAAAAGAATTTTTTTCCCTTTCTCTCTCACTTGTTCAGGGTCGAAACCTTCCCTTCTTTCACATGCAGATCTGCATGTAAGTGGAGGACCTGTTTGCCTGGAAGCCCAGTGCCCCCTAGGAGGGAAGGGATTAAAGTTCAAGTCCCTGCTCCCTGAGGTTCTGAAGTAGCAGTATATGGCACTGTGGCATGGCCCAAGGTCTAGGCAATACAGTTCCCTTGAGGCTGGAAGCAACTGAACCAGACTGAATTCTCTTTAGGTCAGATGGGTCCACTGGGTGGCAAAGGTTGGGGTCTGTCCTGAACCCACCATGTTGGGCCAGCCTGAGACCAGGGAAGTGGCTGTGTGTGTGAACAAAAGAGTTGGCTACTAAGAGCAGGAAACTAGTGGTATTCTGGAGCTGGCTTAAACTGACTTGCAAGAACTGATTTTTAAATTTTCAGGAATGTTGCAAGCTGGTTGTTAAATACAGCCATTAATAAATATATGTTTTTAAAATTTTTGTTATATCATAGTTGTACATATTTGGGAGATTTTTATTTATTTATTTATTTTTTTTTTTGAGACAGAGTCTTGCACTGTTGCCCAGGCTGGAGAGCAGTGGCCCCATCTCGACTCACTGCAAGCTCTGCCTCCCAGGTTCATGCCATTCTCCTGCCTCAGCCTCTTGAGTAGCTGGGACTACGGGCGCCCGCCACCACGCCTGGCTAATTTTTTGTACTTTTTTAGTAGAGATGGGGTTTCACTGTGTTAGCCAGGATGGTCTCGATCTCCTGACCCCCTGATCCGCCCGCCTCAGCCTCCCAAAGTGCTGGGTTTACAGGCGTAAGCCACCATGCCCGGCCTAAAATTTTTTAATTTTTAATGTTTTGTGGGTCCACGTTAGGTATATATTTATGGGGATACATGAGATGTTTTGATACGGGCATGCAATGTGAAATAAGTACAACATACATGGGATATTATGATACACGTAAATAATATAATAAATATTAAATTATATCAACTTTCAACAAAATCATTATATTTAAAACAAATATAATAATTATTCAAAACTTACCGGTAATTATTTTACCATACTTTCCTATTATCTATGCTTTTGAGGTTATTTATATCTGTCAGGCCTCTGAGCCCAAGCTAAGCCATCATATCCCCTGTGACCTGCACGTATACATCTAGATGGCCTGAAGCAACTGAAGATCCACAAAAGAAGTGAAAATAGCCTTAACTGATGACATTCCACCATTGTGATTTGTTTCTGCCCCACCCTAACTGATCAATGTACTTTGTAATCTCCCTCACCCTTAAGAAGGTTCTTTGTAATTCTCCCCACCCTTGAGAATGTACTTTGTGAGATCCACCCCCTGCCCACAAAACGTTGCTCCTAATTTCACTGCCTATCCCAAAACCTGTAAGAACTAATGATAATCCCACCACCCTTTGCTGACTCTCTTTTCGGACTCAGCCCGCCTGCACCCAAGTGACATAAACAGGCTTGTTGCTCACACAAAGCCTGTTTGGTGGTCTCTTCACATGAACGTGTGTGACATTTGGTGTCGAAGACCCGGGTCAGAGGGTCTCCTTCGGGAGACCAGTCCCCTGTCCTCACCCTCACTCCATGAAGAGATCCACCTATGACCTCAGGTCCTCAGACCAACCAGCCCAAGGAACATCTCACCAATTTCAGATCAGGTAGGTGGTCTTTTCACTCTCTTTTCCAGCTTCCCCTGCTACCCTTCAATCTCCCTCTCTCGCTACCCTTCAATCTCCCTGTCCTTCCAATTCCAGTTCTCTTTCCTCTCTAGTAGAGACAAAGGAAACACATTTTATCCATGGACCCAAAACTCTGGCACCAGTCATGGACTCGGGAAGACAGTCTTCTCTTGGTGTTTAATCACTGTGGGGACGCCTGCCTGATTATTCACCCACACTCCATTGGTGTCTGATCACCACGGGGTCGCCTGCCTTGGTCATTCACCCACATTCCCTTGGTGGCAAGTCATTTGTGGGGATGCCTGCTTTGACTGCTCACCCACCCCCTTCTCTGTGTCTCTGCCTTTCTCTTTAAACTTACCTCCTTCACTGTGGGCAAACTTCCGTCCTCCATTTCCACTTCTTCTCCCTTAGCCTGTGTTCTCAAGAACTTAAAACCTCTTCAACTCACACCTGACCTAAAACTTAAACACCTTATTTTCTCCTGCAATACCGCTTGGCCCCAATACAAACTCGACAGTAGTTCCAAGTGGCCAGAGAATGGCACTTTCAATTTGTCTATCCTCAAGATCTAGATAATTTTTGTTGAAAAATGGGCAAATGGTCTGAGGTGCCTAACGTCCAGGCATTCTTTTACACATTGTTTCCTCCCTAGTCTCTGCTCCCAATGTGACTCGTCCCAAATCTTTCTTCTTTCTCTCCTGTCTGTTCCTTCAGTCTCCACCCCAAGCTCTGAGTCCTTTGAATCCTTCTTTTCTACAGACTCATCTGACCTCTCCCCTTCTCCCCTGGCTGCTCCTTGCCAGGCCGAGCCAGGCCCCAATTCTTCCTCAGCCTCTGCTCCCCCACCCTATAATCTTTCTATCACCTCTGCTCCTCACACCCGGTCTGGCTTAGAGTTTCATTCCGTGACTAGCCCTCCCCCACCTGCCCAACAATTTCCTCTTAAAGAGGTGTCTGGAGCTAAAGGCATAGTCAAGGTTAATGCTCCTTTTTCTTTATCCGACCTCTCCCAAATCAGTTAGCATTCAGGCTCTTTTTCATCAAATATAAAAACCCAGCCCAGTTCATGTCCCGTTTGGCAACAACCCTTAGACGCTTTACTGTCCTAGACCCCAGAGGAAGGCTGTCTTATTCTCAACATGCATTTTATTACCCAACCCACTCCCAACACTAAGAAAAGCTCCAAAAATTAGATTCCAGCCCTCAAACCCCACAACAGGACTTAATTAACCTTGCCTTCAAGGTGTACAATAATAGAGTAGAGTCAGCCAAGCAGCAACGTATTTCTAAGTTGCAATTCCTTGCCTCCACTGTGAGACAAACCCCAGCCACATCTCCAGCACACAATTAACTTCCAAACACCCGAACCGCAGTGGCCAGGCATTCCTCCAGGACCGCCTACCCTGGGATCTTGCTTCAAGTGCCAGAAGCCCAGGGTTCCTCCCAAGCCATGTCCCATCTGTGTAGGACCCCATAGGAAATTGGACTGTCCAACCCAGCAGCCACTCCCAGAGCCCCTGGAACTCTGGCCCAAGGCTCTCTGACTGACTCCTTCCTGGATCTTCTCGGCTTAGCGGCTGAAGACTGACACTGCCCGATCACCTCAAAAGCCTAAAGGACCATCACAGACGCTTTGAGTAACTCTTACAGTGGAGAGTAAGTCCATCCCCTTCTTAATCAATACGGAGGCTACCCACTCCACATTACCTTCTTTTCAAGGGCCTGTTTCCCTTGCCTCCATAACTGTTGTGGGTATCGATGGCCAGGCTTCTAAACCTCTTAAAATTCCCCAACTCTGATGCCAACTTGGGCAATGTTCTTTTATGCACTCCTTTTTAGTTATCTCCACTTGCCCAGTTCCCTTATTAGGCCGAGGCATTTTAACTAAGTTATCTGCTTCCCTGACTATTCCTAGGCTACAGCCACACCTCATTGCCGCCCTTTTCCCCAGCCTCCTTCGCATCTTCCTCTTGTATCCCCCAACTTTAACCCATAAGTATAGGACACCTCTATTCCCTCCCTGGCAATCGATCACACTCCCATTACTATCCTATTAAAACCTAATCACCCTCACCCTGCTCAACACCAATATCCCATCCCACAGCATGCTTTAAAAGGATTAAAGCCCGTTATTGCTCGCCTGTTACAGCATGGCCTTTTAAAGCTTATAAGCTCTCCTTACAATTCCCCCATTTTACCTGTCCAAAAACCAGACAAGCCTTACAGGTTAGTTCAGGATCTGCATCTTATCAACCAAATTGTCTTGCTTATCCACCCCGTGGTGCCAAACCCATATACTCTCCTATCCTCAATGCCTCCCTCTACAACTCCTCCATAATAACCCATTATTCCATTCTTGATCTCAAACATGCTTTCTTTACTATTTCTTTGCACCCTTCATCCCAGCCTCTCTTCGCTTTCACTTGGACTGACCCTGACACCCATCAGTCCCAGCAGCTTACCTGGGCTGTACTGCCGCAAGGCTTCAAGGACAGCCCCCATTGCTTCAGCCAAGTTCTTTCTCATGATTTACTTTCTTTCCACCCCTCTGCTTCTCACCTTATTCAATATATTGATAACCTTCTACTTTGTAGCCCCTCCTTTGAATCTTCTCAACAAGACACCCTCCTGCTCCTTCAACATTTATTCTCCAAAGGATATTGGGTATCCCCCTCCAAAGCTCAAATTTCTTCTCCATCCGTTACCTACCTTGGCGTAATTCTTCATAAAAACACATATGCTCTCCCTGTCAATAGTGTCCAACTGATCTCTCAAACCCCGACCTCTTCTACAAAACAACTCCTTTCCTTCCTGGGCATGGTTGGATACTTTCACCTTTGGATACCTGGTTTTGCCATTCTAACAAAACCATTATATAAACTCACAAAAGGAAACCTAGCTGACCTCATAGATCCTAAATCCTTTCCCCACTCCTCTTTCCATTCCTTGAAGACAGCTTTAGAGACTGCTCCCACACTAGCTCTCCCTGACTCATCCCAACCCTTTTCATTACACACAGCCGAAGTGCAGGGCTGTGCAGTTGGAATTCTTCCACAAGGACCAGGACTGCGCCCTGTAGTCTTTTTGTCCAAACAACTTGACCTTACTGTTTTAGGCTGGCCATCATGTCTCTGTGCAGTGGCCACCGCCATCCTAATACTTTTAGAGGCCCTCAAAAATCACAAACTATGCTCAACTCACTCTCTACAGTTCTCATAACTTCCAAAATCTATTTTCTTCCTCACACCTGACACATATACTTTCTGCTCCCTGGCTCCTTCAGCTGTACTCACTCTTTGTTGAGTCTCCCACAGTTACCATTGTTCCTGGCCCAGACTTCAATCCAGCCTCCCACATTATTCCTGATACCACACCTGACCCCCGTGACTGTATCTCTCTGATCCACCTGGCATTCACTCCATTTCCCCATATTTCCTTCTTTCCTGTTCCTCACCCTGATCACACTTGGTTTATTGATGGCAGTTCCACCAGGCCTAATTGCCACACACCAGCAAAGGCTGGCTATGCTATAGTATCTTCCACATCTATCATTGAGACTACCGCTCTACCACCCTCCACTACCTCTCAGCAAGCCGAACTCATTGCCTTAACTCGAGCCCTCACTCTTGCAAAGGAACTACGTGTCAGTATTTATACTGACTCTAAATATGCCTTCCATATCCTGCACCACCATGCTGTTATATGGGCAAAAAGAGGTTTCCTCACTACACAAGGGTCCTCCATCATTAATGCCTCTTTAATAAAAACGCTTCTCAAGGTCACTTTACTTCCAAAAAAAACTAGAGTCATTCATTGCAAGAGCCATTAAAAGGCATCAGATCCCATCTCTTAGGGCAGTGCTTATGCTGATAAAGTAGCTAAAAAAGCAGCTAGCATTCCAACTTATATCCCTCATGGCAGTATTTCTCCTTCTCATCGGTCATTTCCACCTACTCCCCCACTGAAACTTCCACCCATCAATCTCTTCCCACACAAGGCAAATGGTTCTTGGACCAAGGAAAATACCTCCTTCCAGCCTCACAGGCCCATTCTATTCTGTTGTCGTTTCATAACCTCTTCCTTATAGGTCACAAGCCGCTAGCCCACCTCTTAGAACCTCTCATTTCCTTTCCATCATGGAAATCTATCCTCAAGGAAATCACTTCTCAGTGTTCCATCTGCTATTCTACTACTCCTCAGGGATTCTTCAGGCCCCCTCCCTTCCCTACACATCAAGCTTGGGGATTTGCCCCTGCCCAGGACTGGCAAATTGACTTTACTCACATGACCCGAGCCAGGAAACTAAAATACCTCTTGGACTGGGTAGACCCTTTCACTGGATGCGTAGAGGCCTTTCCCACAGGGTCTGAGAAGGCCACCACGGTCATTTCTTCCCTTCTGTCAGACATAATTCCTGGGTTTGGCCTTCCTACCTCTATACAGTCCAATAACAGGCTGGCCTTTATTAGTCAAATCACCCAAGCAGTTTCTCAGGCTCTTGGTATTCAGTGGAAACTTC
This sequence comes from Gorilla gorilla gorilla, assembly GCF_029281585.2. Lineage (NCBI taxonomy): Eukaryota > Metazoa > Chordata > Mammalia > Primates > Hominidae > Gorilla > Gorilla gorilla. Next base: position 121,265,159 of record NC_073224.2, read on the forward strand.
ATAACCCTTACCATCCTCAATCTTCAGGAAATGTAGCACAGACTAATGGTCTTTTAAAAACACACCTCACCAAGCTCAGCCTTCAACTTAAAAAGGAGGACTCTGCCAAGGATAGAGTCCAAAAACTCCCAAACCAAGCAAATAATTACACTGAACCCCCTTGGGCACTCTCTAATTGGATGTCCTGGGTCCTCCCAATTCTTAGTCCTTTAATACCTGTTTTTCTCCTTCTCTTGTTCAGACCTTGCATCTTTCATTTAGTTTCTCAATTCATACAAAACTGTATCCAGGCCATCACCAATAATTCTATACAACAAATGCCCCTTCTAACAACCCCACAACATCACCCCTTACCACAAAATCTTCCTTCAGTTTAATCTCTCCCACTGTAGGTTCCCATGCTGCCCCTAATCCTGCTCGAAGCAGCCCTGAGAAACATCGCCCATTATCTATCCATACCACCCCCCAAAATTTTCACCACCCCGACACTTCACCACTATTTTGTTTTGTTTTTCTTATTAATATAAGAAGACAAGAATGTCAGGCCTCTGAGCCCAAGCTAAGCTATCATATCCCCTGTGACTTGCACGTATACATCCAGATGGCCTGTTCCTGCCTTAACTGATGGCATTTCCTTGTGAAATTCCTTCTCCTGGCTCAGAAGCTCCCTCACTGAGCACTTTGTGACCCCCGCCCCTGCCCACCAGAAAACAACCCCCTTTGACTGTAATTTTCCATTACCTACCCAAATCCTATAAAATGGCCCCACCCCCATCTCCCTTCTCTGACTCTCTTTTCAGACTCAGCCCACCTGCACCCAGGTGAAATAAACAGCCTTGTTGCTCACACAAAACTTGTTTGGTGGTCTCTTCACATGGATGTGTGTGACAATATCTATTGCAACTGATAAAAATTTTATACATAATGGTGAGCTACTATGCATTTCCAACTTCACATTGAGTGATCTCACATTAGTAGCTTGAAATCAGTCATGATGGGTGTATTTACACCAAGAAAATTGGCCAGCTCTATCAGTCAGGGTTTCCTCCCCACATCCTCCAGGGAAGCCAGTGGTTAAACATTTAGCAGCACACTCCTCATTGCAATCCTTAAGACTTACTCACTGTTCGGTATTTATGGGCTAAGACCAGCTACGGTATAAGGTCCTCATGACTGAGCATATGAAGAGCACCTTTCCTCAAAGACCCACCATAAGGCAGGTGGAGCATGGGGCTGAGGTATTCCTTCTATTTCCAGACTTGATGATTCTGAATTGTTTCAACTTCCTGAAAGTCTTACCTTCCACCGGAAAGGCTCAACCACTATGAATTTTCTAACTTACATTTTCTTCTACCAAGGTTCTAAATCATCTTGTGGCTATATTTCTCCTCAGCCCAGATCTCTGCTGTTATGTGTCCATGAGATGCCTAACTCTGCTTGAGAAAGCAACAGAATGAGGGAACCAAAGTGTCCTTCTCCTGAGCAGTCCTAGAGATTGGGTTGTGAGTAGGTCACTAGCATAACTCTGGGGCATGGATCAGTTCTTAGAATGATGCTGCTGCCCAGGCGAGGCACGTTATCCCAAATCTCAGTGGCTGTTACAAGAGGAGGAGACTACCCAACTGCCTTGTTTGGAACATGACCCATGTTGGCCAAGTATCTCTCTGCCCAGTGAGTACACTAAGGTAAGACCAAACAGGACTGGACACTTTGCACTCAAGTTTCCCTGTACCTAAAATAGTAGCTGTGGATTTGGAGGGGGAAAGGCTAGCTTTCCCTTTTGGACTTCCTGCAATTACTAACATGGGGGGGTCTTGAATAATGTGCTCTGGGAAATGACTGGGTACATTATATGCATCTCAAACTGGGTAGAGAGGCATCCCAGTTCAATGAAACAGAACAAGATGAAAAGGCTGGGCACGGTGGCTCATGCCTGTAATTTCAGCACTTTCGGAGGCCAAGGCAGGTGGATCACAAGGTCAGGAGTTCAAGAGCAGCCTGGCCAACATGGTGAAACCCCATCTCTTCTAAAAATACAAAAATACTTGGGAGGCTGAGACAAGAGAATCGCTTGAACCCGGGGGGCAGAGGTTGCAGTGAGCTGAAATCTCGCCACTGCACTTCAGCCTGGGCGACAGAGTGAGACTCCATCTTAAAAAAAAAAAAAAAAAAAAAAAAGGAAGGAGAAGAGGAGGAGGAGGAAGGAGGAAGAGGAGGAGGAGAAGGAGGAGGAGGAGGAGGGGGAGGAGGAGAAGAAGAAAGGAAAGGAAGAAGGAAAGGGAAGGAATGGCACAGATTAGACAATGAAGAACAAACCCCAGCTATTCTGCCTCAGACTGCCCCTTCTGCTGCATTCTCCGACTCAGTTAATGTGATCTTCATTTTCTAGTTTCTCAGATCTTCATTTTTGACTTCTTTCTCTCACAACCCAAATTTAATCTATTATCAACTACACTTTCTCTCTCTCTCTTTTTTTTTTTTTTTTTTTTTTTTTTTTTGACAGAGTTTCTCTCTGTTCACCAGTCTGGAGTGTAGTGGCTCAACCTCAGCTCAATGCAACCTCTGCCTCCTGGGTTCAAGCAATTCTCTATCAAGCCTCCAGGGTAGCTGGGACTACTGGCATGCACCACCATGCCTGGCTAATTTTTGTATTTTTAATAGAGACAGGGTTTCGCCATGTTGGCCAGGCTGATCTCAAACTCCTGAGCTCAAGTGATCTGCCTGCCTTGGCTTCCCAAAGTGCTGGGATTACAGGTATGAGCCACTGCGCCCAGACGTTTATCAATCATACTTTCAAAATAAACCTAGAATGTACCCTTTCCCTCACCATTTACCCCTGCCACCCCCCGATCTCAGTCACCATCATCTCTCTCCTGCATGATCACAAACGCTGCTAATGGGCCTGTTTCTGCCCTGGCTTTCTCTTGTTTCAACAGAACAACCAGAGTGATCTTGTTAAATCATGAGCCAAATGACATCACTCCTCAGCTCAAAGTCTTCCAGAGGCTCTTTTCTCATCTGGAATGAAGGCCAAAGTCCTTCCTCTGTCCTGCGAGACCCTACTGATCTGCACCCCTTGCCTCTTCAACCTCATTGCCAACTACCTCCCCCTTGTTCACTCTGCCCTATCTACACTGGCCTCTGTGCTGTTCCTTGACTATATACCAGACAGATGCCCACACCAGGAACTTTGCAGTTACTATTTGCTCCCCCAAGACACTCTTCCCCCAGATAACCACATGCCTGATTCCCCACTTCTCTTAGTTCTGTACTCAAAAGTCATCTTCTGAGTGAGTCCTTTCCTGGCTACCTAACCAAAACATCTCCACCATCTCCATGCTTCATATTCCCTTTCTTTGTTTTTTTTCTTCTTGGCTTTTATTACCCTTTGTATATTTATCTTTTTTATTGACTATCTCTCATTAGCATATGGGTATATGAGGGCACAGATTTTTGTTTTGTTTACTCTCCAGGTTCTAGAACAGTGCCTGGTTCATAGTAAATGCTCATTTCAATGATCTATTGCTGCATCATAAGCCATCCTAAAATACAGGGACTTGAAACAACAGTTTATTAGAATCTCACAATCTCATAGGCTGACTGGGCTCAACTGGGTGGTTCTTCCTTGGGAATCTCTCATGTGGTTGGAGTCAAATGGCAGCTGGGACGGGAGTCATCTGATAGACTTGGCTGACACAGGATGCTGGCTACTGGCCAGGAGTTCAGCTCTGCCCACTGTCTGGAGTGCCTACGTGTGACCCCTCCAAGTTCACTGGGGGCACCAACTTTTTTCTTTTTTTTTTTTTTTGAGACAGAGTCTCTTTCCATCACCAGGCTGGAGTGCAGTGGCATGATCTCGGTTCACTGCAACTTCCACCTCCCAGGTTCAAGCGAGTCTCCTGCCTCAGCCTCCCGAGTAGCTGGAATTACAGGCACTCGCCACGACATCCGGCTAATTTTCTGTATTTTTAGTAGAGATGGGGTTTCACTACGTTGGCCAGTCTGGTCTCAAACCCCTGACCTCATGATCCACCCACCTCGGCCTCCCAAAGTTCTGGGATTACAGGCGTGAGCCATGGTGCCTGGCGAGGCACCATCTTTAAAGATTAACTACCAGGGTATTCAGCGAATATTTGTGGGATGAAGGAAGGCAGAAAGGGAGGGGAGATGGTGGGAGGGAAGTAACTGGAAAATTTACAAAAAAAAAAATGAGGAAGGAAAGGAGACAGCAGAAAAGGAAGGAGAAAAGGAGATGTGGATTTCTGAATATGATGACAGTATTATAGCCCAGGAATAAAATCCATCCTTTCCTGCCTGACTCTTCTTTCCCATCTCCCTCAAGTTGCATAATAACCTGCTTGGAAGCAGAAATTCAACTAATGCCACATATCAGAACTGGAGCGCTCTTGGCAGGAATCTTCTACAATTTATACCCCAAGTTCAAATTTGAGCCAAGGCATATTTCCAAGGAAAGAACAACATAGTACTTTATCTTGATGTTGCTCCTCACCCTTGGTGATTTCAAAGCAGTTTTATAAACAAGTGCTGTCATTGTGCAAGAGAGGAAATGGAAGGGAACTAGTAATATTTAGGTAACCAATAACAAAATGTTTGAGTCAATATTATAGTGAAATGATTAAGTAATTACATGGAATCAGAGGCAGACTACAACTGCATCAAATTAATAAAGTAGAATTTGGAAGAAATAAGATATAAAAATTTCCACATAAAAACTGAAGTCAATTGAGGCTGTAAGGAGCTAGAAATTAAAAATAGATTTATACCAAACTAGGTAGAACAAAATTGAAACAGTTGTTGAGATATTAAAAATGGATTTGCTTTTAAAACCGTTTGGAATAGTTTAGTCATTTTCCAGAGCCATAGATATTCTGTGCCAGTTGAGCACTTTTTCCCAAACCAACCTGGCAGACGGTTGTCTAATCAGGAAGCTTTGCAGGCAAGTTCCTTGGCTAAAACCCAGAGGAATAAATGAATTTGGGTTTCTAAAGTTCCAGCGTCTCAGTACAAAGAGAGATAGGTAACCCTTTTTCCTAGAGATACCGATGATGATATACATTGTGGTATGACAGAATGCAAATTCCCTAAGCTTGGAATTCTCCTCTAACTGACGTGTCACAGAATAAGATGGCATCATGTTTACTTCAATTTGTGGTCTCTCTAAGCCACTTTGGTCTTTGGGCCCCAGATCTGCCCATTTCAGGGAAACTGGAGTAACTCAAAAAAGTAACTTTTCATGAATTAGTTAGGATTAGGTTTGGCAGCAGGATATTGAACTCTCCCTACTCCCCAACACCTTCACCTCCCTTAAAAAACAATAACAAAAAAAAAACCAGTGGCTTAAACAACACGAAAGTTTATTTCTCTTTCATATAAGCCTGAATAGGTAGTTCACAGATGGTAAAGGGCTCCACAGTGCAGGGAATCAGATTTTTTTTATTTTTATTTTTCTGCCTTAACTGCATAATCTCCACTTCCTAAATCATCCTATGGTCCAAAATGAATGCTTGAGCTCCATCCCGCATATCCCATTCCATCCAGGAGAAAGAAGAAAAAGGTAGAGAGCAGGAAAAGCTCCCTGCCTTTAAGAACACTTTCCAGAAGTTGCTCACATTACTTCTACTTACATCTAACTAACCAAACGTTAATCCCATGACTGGAGAGAATCAAGAAGACTGGGAAGCAGTCCTTCTAGCAGCAGGTACCTAGCTAAACATTTAAAGTCCTAATACTTTAAAACAGAAGAAAACAAATGTTGTGAGACAATTAAACAGTCTCTCTGCTACAGTTTATCCCTTTGACCTCCCCAAATATATGGGCATCCCCATGTAGGACACAATCCCTCCTCAAGGGGAAGAAACCCAGGGACTGCCTCCAGCTCAAAGTCAAGATCTCTGAGTGAAGTGTAGTCTCCGTCTTCAAATCCAGATATGATGTTCATAATCTTGCAAGCTGTTTTAGTCTGTTCAGGTTGCAATAACAAAATACCTTAGACTGTGTACTTTATAAATAATATAAATTTATTTCTCACAATTCTGGAGGTTAGGAAGTCAAAGATTAAGGCACCAGCAAATTTAGTGTCTGGTGAGGGCTCTCTGTCTCGAAGATGGCACCTATTGCTGAATTGTCACATGGTGGGAGGGCAAAAAAGGGCCAGACTCCCTTCAAGCCCTCTTATAAGGGTACTAATTTCATTCGTGATGTCATCACCTGCTGAAGACTACCCCCCCGACCCCTTACTATGATGACATTGGGGATTAAGTTTCAACATGAATTTTGGAGGAGCCATATTCAAACCATAGCACAAACCATAAACTAAAAGATTAGTTATCTTCCCCTTAACCCACTACATATGCAGTGATGTAGTAAGAACAAGAAAACCACAACTAAAACTACCAGTCAGAAAATGTGAAAGTCCCAGAAGTCGATCTATAGTAATTATCAAATCCTGCTGAGCAAGAACAGAGGGGACTCTCTTCTTAAATATCAGGAGTCAGCCGTCCGTCCTGTGGGAGGTGCTTCTGTGTCCATTATCCCCCATGGTTATGTCTGAGGCAGGAAGTGATGAGTTTGCCCTTTGGGGTGGGAGGACTGCTGCACAGCTTTCATGGCCTGTTTCTTGTTAATACATAGTTGGAGGCACAAAGGTTGCTTTAGGCATTGAATAGTCACAGGCTTTGGCAGGTTAGGCTTGGATCTTTGGCAGTACAATTCCCTCAAAAACTAAGTAGGCATCTTTTCCATTTGCCTTCTATCAGTTCCATGTGTGAGTAACAATAGCCAAATATCTTGTCTAAAAATGGTTTTTAAACTGAAAGACTCAGATCTTTCAGACCTTTGTCCTCTGCCCACCCTTTGCCCCAGTTTAATGGCAGCTAGTTGAGTTTTGGAAGGAAAGCAACAGCTTTAATTGGATAGTAACAGCTAAGTTGTCACCCATTGTCTAGCAGACAGTTTTTAATAGCATTTTATTTTTATTATTAATTTTTATTTTTTGAGATGGGGTCTGTCTCTGTCGCCCAGGCTGGAGTGCAATGGCACGATCTCAGCTCACTGCAACCTCCACCTCCCAGGATCAAGCCATTCTCCTGCCTCAGCCTCCCGAGTAGCTGGGACTACAGGCATGCACCATCATGCCGCTGGCTAATTGTTGTATTTTTAGTAGAGATGGGGTTTCACTATGTTGGCCAGGCTGGTCTTGAACTCCTGACCTCAGATTTTCTGAGACAGTTTCTCACTCTGTCAGCCAGGCTGGAATGCAGTGGTACAGTCATAGTTTACTATAACCTTGAACTCTTGGGCTCAAGCAATCCTCCCACTTCAGCTTCCTGGGTAGCTGGGACCACAGGCACACACCACTACATCTGGCTAATTAAAAAAATTTTTGTAACAGTCTTGCTATGTTGCCCAGGCTAGGTTAGTCAATTTAGATGGCAGGCCAAAGGCAGAGAGCATAGCCTGTACCACTTCCCTAATATCTTAACAATTGGACAGATTTAGCTGTAGTTTTCTACACTTCTGCTGCTCATGGAATTGAGGATTTTGCAACAATAACCACCAGCCCCCAGCCCCACTCTTGGTACTGAAATGAGAAAAGTTCCCTTGCCCCCCTTGCAGGGCGTGAGATGGGGATGTGGCTCGCTTCTTCAGTGCGCTGCTGTTCAAACCTCTAGGGGAGCATACAGAGAGGCAAGCTGTGGGGCTCCGACCCCACTGCAGTGTCTAGGGGTGGATGTTTACAGCTCCTGAAGCCCCAGTGGGCGTGTGTTACAGGGTGCTCTTTTAGTTTGGCCGTCTATAGGCAGCTTGTGTTAACCAGCTCAATTAGACCCTCTACCTTGTTGCAAGGACAGAAGGCTTTCTGTATCCCGAGGTTCTTGCCTTGGTGTACTGGCGGGCTTGGGGAATGGGTGCAAGGTTTTTTATTGAGTGGAAGTAGCCTTCAGCAGACGGGTGAGCCAGAAGGGAAATGGTTTTCCCCTGGAGTCGAGCTGCTTGACGACGGACCAGGCTCTCCTCTAACTGCCCCAGCCCAACTCCATGACGTTCTGCCGGTTGGAGGCCTGCTGGCGTGCCGGTGCCTGGCCGTGTGTCCCTCTCCACCTCCAGCCACCTGTGTATTCCTCCGCTGATAGGCTCCTCTCGCTGTCCAGCTGCCTGTGTGTCTGCCTGCTAGGGTCTCCGGGGTTTTTATAGGCACAGGATGGGGGTGTGGCAGGCCAGGGTGGTCTTAGGAAATGCAACATTTGGGAAGAAAAACAAAAATGCCTGTCTCACCTAGGTCTGTGTGGGTAGAGCTCTAGCCAGGGACCACGCCCTCCTCTACCCAGCACTTCCCTTCCCCCATTCTATATCATTTAAAGGGACCATGCTTTTCCCTTCCCAGCACTGCTGTTTCAGTACAAATTTATGGTTTAGTTAGGGTAGGTTAAATGGCTACCAGTAGTAGACCTAAGAATTTAATCACTCTAATACAAAAAATACATTTCTCCTTCTTTTTTTTTTTTTTTTTCTGAGGCAGAGTCTTGCTCTGTCACTCAGGCTGGAGTGCAGTGGCACATTCTTGGCTCACTGCAACCTCCGCCTACCAGGCTCAAGCGATTCTCCTGCCTCAGCCTGCCAAGAAGCTGGGATTACAGACATGCACCACCACGCTTGGCTAATTTTTTGTATTTTTAGTAGAGATGGGGTTTCGCCATGCTGATCAGGCTAGTCTTGAACTCCTGACCTCAGGTGATCCACCTGCCTCAGCCTCCTAAAGTGCTGGGATTATAGGCATGAGCCACCAAGCATGCAACTGTCCAGGATAGGTGCTCCAGAGATTCAGGGACCCAGACTACATGAGTCTATGTCTTCGTAAGCAAAGGACTCATGTTAGTGAATAGTCTGACTAAATGTCTTATCTTAGACATTTTCCTGTTAAGAGGTATAGATCTGCAATAAGAAAGTAAATTCTACTGGTTAGTCAAAACTCAGAATTTTCAGCCAATAGAATTTAGTGTATGTGACAATAGGGCATCTGTATTAGAGAATGCCCATTTAAGGCTCTCTTAATTGCCCAATCTGAACCCATAACGCTGTGGGGCTATTATGAGCTTTGCACAAACCTGGATTCAAATATTGCCATTCCTATTACTTACTACCTATGTGACTTTGGGCAAATTACTTAATCTTTCTGAACCTTTGAATGCAGATATTAAAACAAACCTACCCAATGTGTAGATCTGATTTGATATAATATATATCAAATAGATATATAAGTTTGGCATTTACTAAGTGTTGAATAAATGGTAGCTATACTTATTTGAGGAGCTCACAGTTATGATATTGGAACGTGGGTATGCATTTGGACAGATCTGTGTTTGGATCCTCATTCTTGCTAGTTGTATGCATGACCTGGGCAACTCTTTCCTTATTAGCTTCCTCATCTGTTAAATAGGGATCATAATACCTATCTCTGAGTGTGGTTATAAGGATTATACACAAAAGACTCCTAGTATAGTAATTAACACAAACATTCATTCAATATAAGGCTTCAGTTCTTGTTTTTATTTTTATTACTTTCTTTTCAGATTAAGAAGGCAATGTACGCTCAACTAATTTTGAAAAATATAAAAGGTTATGAAGGAGGAAATAAAAACCTACTGAACACCCACTACCTGGAAGACATTGTCAATGTTATATCTTGAGGGCTTCACTCCAGCCTTTCTTTTTTTATTAGGCTATTGTTTTTAAAGCTATGGACTGTGGAGTTCCCTTTGGTTCTATATACAGGGAGTTCCCCACTTTGTGTTATGAAAGGGAAGCCAGAAGTCCCTACCAGTGTAAAAATAACCTCCCCATTAAAACCAAAATGCTCCAGTTAATAATAGAGAGCTTCAAGTGAAGAAATAATAGCCCTTCCTAAATTAGGCTAGATTTGCTGCCATCTTGGAAAGAGGAATGAAACCCCATAGGAATAGGAAGGGCTGGGAAGATCTGGGGGTGTGTGTGAGTCTGGAGCTGCTGAAGACACTTGACCAATTTACAGTCTCGCCGTGGGCTAGTTCTGCTAGGAGAACATCTAGTACTGATTCCAGTCAATAGGGTATTCTAGTCACAGAAGGACTGTGAGATTTGGCAAAGATCACAAGCAAGAAATGCAGACAAAGACACTCAAAAATTGCAGCTTGGGATAGAGCAGAAGTAAAACCCCAAATTCTGGATTCACGTGTTCTGACATACCCAGTTTATCTGGAACAAGAATCAAAAATTCAAACTGAACAGCTACCAATCAGGACTTAGGTCTTCCCTAAAAGGCTCTGCAGTATGGGCACTCAAGGAATATTTAAAAAAAAAATCAGTGATAATCTGATAATGAAATAACAGATGAGTTTGTCATTTTAATTTCTGTACCTCCCCTTCCTATTATCACTGCCCAGACATTTTGCCTTAAAATGTAAATTTACCTACAGCTATTCATTCTGCCTATTCTAATGCCTGTCAAACCAAAATGAAAGAAAACTGTACCAAGGCAAGTCTGAGATCTTCGTCTCAATCAGTAAAATCTTCCGCGGAAGCTTGCACTACTCAAGCAAGACAGATCTGAGCTCTTGATACAGTTAAGAAATGTGACCTACTTTAAAACCCAGCAGAGTGTGTATGTGTGTGTGTGTGTGTGTGTGTGTGTGTGATGAAAGTGAATTGTTTTGCTGAAATCTGACACTAAAAATAGTGCACCGGATCCTTCCCCTGCTGGAAAAAGAAAAAAAAGAAAGACATTAAAATGAGTGTGTGTCTGTATGTCTGGGAATATGTCTCCATGGCAACCATTGTCCCACCTCCCCTATCAACAGCATTACCCCTCTCCACGGAAAGAGGGCATATGAACGCCTTTCCCAGCACCCCTCCCAATCCCTTACTCCATGAAATCTAATTAAAGAGTGAAATGAATTTTAGCGCTGGTTCCAGAGGCTGGGAGAAGTCCACGACTGGGGGGCAGGGTAAAGAGAGGAGCGCTGGGGGAGGGACAGGGAGACCTGCCCTTCCACACTGGAGCAGCAGCACGCGACTCTGTTCTCATTTTTAAAAAGAGCCACAGCTCCCACGCTGAGGAGCTGCAAGGGAGTGATAAACCTGCCATGCAACGGTGTTATTACTTTAATGGATACAGGACCGGTTGAGCACTTGATTTCCACCAGGGCTTTTTACTTTGCATCTTCCCTTTCCACAACATCCAGTTTTCCTCAGACACTCCCCCCTTTACTAATGAACGTTGTCCCCATTTCTAATCCCGCTCAGGTGAGGGAGAAAGAAAGCATTATTTGAGATAATAGGTCTGCCTCTGGGGTGAGGCGTATGAGTCAATCACACTGGTGAACAACCCCACCCCCCAACCTCAAAAATCCTTTTTTGTATAGATTAGAAGCCAGAGAAGAATAGGGGGACATGGAGTGGTGAGGAAGACACTCTGGGGAGGTTGAAGCTGATTTGGGCAAATGAGCTTCAGGGTTTTTTTAGCATCTGCCAGGGACCTCCCTTCCCCCTTTCCAGCAGCTGCCTGCCCTCCCTCCTCCTTCCCCCACCTTTAGTGTCCAGTCAGCAGCAGCTCAGGCGCCTCCCTCTCCCTCCTCTTTGGCCATCCCTGCCCTCGGCTATCTGGGCATCTGTTCCTCATTCCTGCATCCAAACATTTTCTCCAGGTTGGCTGTCAGTCTGGCATTGTGCTGCAGGGGTCTCAGCTGGAGCAGAATTGCCCTCACATGAGCATGAGCATTCGGACAGGTCTGGACTTGTCCCTCTGACAAGTAGGAAGCGGTGGCAGGAAGCCTGTGGGCCTTCCTGGGAGAGAGGGGAGAGTTAGTTTTACACGGGCTCCAACTGTGTGATGTTTCAGCGACAAGAAGAAGGAAGAGCATGAAGAGTAAATCGGAGCCTGTCACTCAGACTTGTGTCTTCTGTCCTGGTGGACTGAGTGTGGCGGGCTGCAAGCACAAGGAAAGTCAAAGATGTGCTTTTACCCACAACAGGGTGGCAGGGTCGAGAGTCGATTGGCACAGGGCAGCCAGCGTGTGACTGTGGGCACCAGCAGGAGACAGCGCCAGCTGTGGCATCTGCAGTAGCCGCCACCTTGACTGCCAGCCCTGCCGCTTCAGCAGCAGGCACCTCCGTGTCCTTGGAAGGGATAACCAGCCTCTCCACCTGGACAGTGGACCTTAAGCGAGCCTTCCCTTCTTGCAGCCAACTGAGGCAGCCGGCACCCTTGCTTGCCAGATACCCTGAAGCGTTCTGGAAAAAGTCAGGGAAGACCCACAAGCATGGGTCACTGTCAAGCCAGAGAAATTCCTCTGACTTTAGTTTGTTTTTTTTTTTTTGCCCAGGTTGATGTGGCTTAGGGCACATGGCTTATCCACAGTATAATCATGAGAACCAATATTTACTAAGTCCTCACTCTGGGCCAGGAATTCTTCTAAGCATTTACCAACTCACTTAGACTTGCAAGAGCCTGTGAAACAGATGTCATTCTTATCTCCATTTGGCAGAGGAGGTAAGAATATTCTCAAGGTTATATAGCTAGAAAGTGGCAGTGGCCAGGGTGTGGTGGCTGACGCCTGTAATCTCAGCACTTTGGGAGGCCAAGGCAAGTGGATTTCTTGAGCCCAGGAGTTTGGGACCAGCCTGGGCAACATAGTAAGACCTCATCTCTACAAAAATTTAAAAATAAATAAATAAAAAGTAAAAATACAGCTAGAAAGTGGCAAAGCTATGGTCTCAAATCAGACAGTTTGAACCCAGAGCCCATGTGCTGGCCTCTCAGACTGGGATCTACTCAGTCACTGGACAACAACAAATCTCCAGTCTTCATCAGATTATCTGATTTTTTCCAAATTGCTTAGGAATTCTTTAAACATCAAAAATGCATTATATAACCATTATGTAAATAACATCATTAAAAGCATGTTCAAATGAGAAAAAGAAGTCACTACTAAACTTATCACCCCAAAGCAACTGATTTTATATATGCATGCTTTTTTGATCCTTGCACTCACATGTTCTATATAGTGAAATATAATTCTGTATTATGATTATTTCCTGATGTTATAACATTGTATTATAAGTGTATTTTCATAAGGTTATTTTCTGACATTTTAATTGCTGGGTAGCATTCCTTCAAGTTGATGTACCATAATTGACTTAGCTACTTCCCTATTTTGAACATTTAGATTGTTTCCACTTAAAAATTTGAAAAATAAACAAACTCTTTGCTCTCATTTTTTCCTTTTATCAAATGCCTTGACTCTGTCCAGACGCAGGAGAGATGTTTAACCTGTGCAATTGAAGCTATTTTGATAACCTTTAGCTTATCCTTAAGGTTTATGCAAAGGTTAAAAGTGTATGAGCTGGAAGAATTTCATTCTGTACTATTCATTGCTGAAGGACTTGGAAGGAATGAAATGGTGAATGGAATTGCACTCAAAGTATTGCTGCCAAGGTGCTAGAATGGTGTATGTAACAGACACAGGCCAAGGAGGCTGAGCAGCAGACTTGCAGAGTCAACATTTTTAACTTGGTAACAGATGGCCCACTGGTCAGAGCTCAAAAGGCTGGGGCTCCTTAAACCAACAGGACCCAGACATATGATTCAAATGTTCTCAGTAACCAGAGGGACCGCTACTGTCCACTTGCCAAGGGCTGTGGTGACATGTGTGAATATGCAAGAGACGGGAATTATTTGTCTTCCCCTAACTTCGATATTTCATTTTCCTAGCCTCAGATAGAGACTGCTTTTTTTTTTTTTTTTTGAAACGGAGTTCCGTTCTTGTTGCCCAGGCTGGAGTGCAATGGTGGGATCTTGGCTCACTGCAACCTCCGCCTCCTGGGTTCAAGTGATTCTCCTGCCTCAGCCTCCCAAGTAGCTGGGATTACAGGCGCCTGTCACCACACCCAGCTAATTTTGTATTTTTAGTAGAGATGGGGTTTCATTATGTTGGTCAGGCTTATCTCGAACTCCTGACCTCAGGTGATCCACCCACCTCAGCATCCCAGAGTCCTGGTGTTACAGGCGTGAGCCACCGCACCTGGCCGAGACTTCTAAAACTCTGAATCACCACTGACTGTATTCCCAACTCCATCTGGACTCAGCCCTTCCGAAATAATGAGAAAACCTCACTATCTAGGGTATGCTTAGACAAGATGAGATTCAGCTTAAACCCTGGTAATAATTATCATTCTCCCCGTATCCTGAAAGCTCAATCCTGGGTGCTAAGTCTGTCCAGACAGGCAAAGGGGTTTAAGCAAAGCCAGGACTAGGGAGAGACAAGTGAGGTGCCTAGTGGGCAAAATTGAAGGAGGCATCACTTGCAGGTGCCGGCCCTGCACTTGTGTGACCCTGAGAATGAGGGCCTCCTTACATTTTGTGCCCTGAGCATCTCACTTGCTCACCCTGCTGGCCTTGCCCTAATGTTGCAGCAAAGCTCTGGCTTAGTCATTGCTGTCCTTATGAACTCCCTGCCCCTGTTAGGCTTAGAATAACTAGTTGAACCTAGGTCCTTGACCTTGGCAGGTGAAGAAATGGGCCACATCCACTAAGGTAGCAGTAGTAGAAGGGCATAGGCTGATAACCTTCACAGGACCAGGTGGAAAGTGGAAGCCCATGTTCTCCAACCAACTGTGGACAAACAAAAGGACCAGACAGCCAGAACTGTAACTTCAATACGCACTGGCACTTGTGTTTTTAAGCTTGCTGAGAGAATTAACGTTCAACAGCTGTGCGTATTCACACTGCTGAATGCGTATTACACAATATTCTCAGACGTTCTCCTACGCAGAGCAGCAGTATTGGCCCATCGGGTGATTCATGAGGTTCCAACACAAGCCGCCAGAGAAAGGGAGCTATCAAGATTTTGGTGATGAGAGAGAAACTGTAGCACATGGTAAAAGAAGAAGACAAACCGGATGTCTTTTCAGGCTGGATCAAGAAAAAGCTTTGACAGAATGAGACATGATTTTCCTTTATTTGAAGTGTTGCAGGTCTACGGATCTTGGTGCAATTTGTTCAGTATATGGAACAATGCAATGAGTATTCCAACCCTGAACAGCTGGGAAAGGAGAAAGATGTGAAAAATGAGGAGGGATCCAGGTGAGTTCACACTTGAATAATAGATTCTCTTGGTAATAAAACCACAGAGCCAGTGCTTGCCCAGATCTAGAGCTATCAAGAACTCCATTGAAACTCTACCGGCTTAGAGTTCCTTCTATGCCACCTTAAGCACACCTACTCTGAGAGCACGGCTCTCCTTTTCTGTTGTCTGAGTCAGTGGCTGCCAACACAGGTGTGTGCACACAAATCTATTGGGGTACCAAAAAAAGAATTATATTTAATAATTATTTGACTTCATCTGGCTAAATTTCTATTCTTGAATAGGTTTTAGGATGTACATCATATATTAGTACAGCAGTGATAAGTATTCATTTTGACAGAAAAATGCTAAAAAAAAATTCATACTAATGGGTCACATGATCAAAAATGCTTGGAAGAAGTCCAGGCGTGGTTCCTCCTTCCTGTAATCCTAGCACTCTGGGAGGCAGAGGCAGGTGGATACCTGAAGTCAGGACTTTGAGACCAGCCGGCCAACATGGCGAAATCTCATCTCTGCTAAAAATACAAAAATTAGTCGGCTGTGGTGGCATGAGCCTGTAATCCCAGCTACTCGGGAGGCTGAGGCATGAGAATCACTTGAACCCAGGAGGCGGAGGTTGCAGTGAGCCAAGATCACACCACTGCACTCCAGCTTGGGTAACAGAAGGACTCCATCTCAAAAAAAAAAAAAAAAAAAAGCTTGGAAGTCACTAAGCAAGAAACTCCTGACTGGGCGCAGTGGCTCACATCCATAATTCCAGCACTCTGGGGGGCTGAAGTGGGAGTATTGTTTGAGGCCAGGAGTTCAAGACTAGCCTGGGCAACACAGTGGGACCCAGTCTCTATACACAGTGGGACCCAGTCTCTATAAAAAATTTAAAAATTAGCCGGATATTGTGGCACACACCTGTGGTCTCAGCTACTCAGGAGGCTAAAGCAGGAGGATCACTCAAGCCTGGGAAGTCAAGGCTGCAGTGAACCATGACTGTGCCACTGCACTCCAGCATGGGTGACAGAGTGAGACCCTGTCTCAAAAAACAAAACAAAAAGAAACTCCTTAGCTTGATGTTCTGGGCGCTCTGCAACTTGCTTATTCAACCTCCCCTCCTGCTATTTCATCCCTATACTACCCACTGCAATAAAATGGATCTGGTCATCCAGTAATTCCTGGTTTTTTTTTAAACTTCCTCTCTCTGTATCTTGGCTGGTGGAATACCAGCAAATGAGGAGAGCTAATGAAGTCTCCTGGATACATTGAGCCTACAATCATTTTACTAGCAGAAATTTCAGCCCTGTCCAGGATACCCCTTCCTAGATAAGCTCTCCAGGGATAACTATCTTGTTCATAATTCTCAGTGAAACAACCTACTTCTGTCTGCCAGAGAGAAGTGGGGGCTCAGATATATTCAACTTTCTTTCTTTTTTTTTTTTTTGAGATGGAGTTTCGCTCTTGTCACCAAGGCTGGAGTACAATGGCGCAACCTCAGCTCACTGCAACCTCTGCCTCCCAGGTTCAAGTGATTCTCCTGCCTCAGCCTCCCCAGTAGCTGGGATTACAGGTGCCCGCCACCACGCCTGGCTAATTTTTGTATTTTTAGTAGAAATGGGGTTTCACCATGTTGGCCAGGCTGGTGTCAAACTCCCGACCTCAGGTGATCTGCCCACCTCGGCCTCCCAAAGTGCTAGGATTACAGGCATGAGACACCGTGCCCAGCCAGATGTTTTCAACTTTCATGAACAAACATTACAACTACTGCCACCCCCACTGGCAGCTATCCCCACTGCTTGGTAGACTAAAGACATCAACATCATTGGAATTAATACTAACTGTGTACCCTGCCACACCAGTGTTGGTGCTAAGACCTTGGCAATACAAAGGAAAAATGATTTCAGGAAGTACAGTATGGGGATCCAGAAAACACCCTCTATCTCTATAATTTACTCAGCCAGGGATTTCCCAAAGCCAAACTGCTGGTAGCAAGGGTGCTGCATGTTTCTGTAGTTTGTACATGGCACAGAGGTGCCAGGCAGGCAGTGGATCAAGCCCTCAATCCAGGGACTTTTCTTAAGGTATCCTAAGGCAGATTGCATTTTCCAAAGATGGCAGCCACAGTAGCTCCCATCCCTCAAGCTCTTCTGACAATGTGACATTGACACTTCCCCTGTGGAGTGGTGAGGTCAAATGACCTCTCCTTGTAAACTTGGGCGGATCTTTGTGATTTCTTTGACCAATAGAGTATGGTAGAAATTATGGTTTGTGATTTCTGAGGCTAGGCCATAAAAATGCCATGTACTTCTACAAGGATCTCACTCACATACTCATCACCTGTGCCACATAGCACAATATGCCCCAGATGAGCTGTGTGACTGTGGGCAAGCTGCCTAAGTTCTTGGAGCCTCAATTTCCTCTTTCATAGAATAGGGATAAGATTAATCACTACTTCACAAGGATTACATAAATTAATCCATGCAAGTGCATAGTATAATGCCTAGCATATAGTAAGCCCTCAATGTTAGCAATTATTATCATGTGGCATTTGGTAGGTGGCCAATTAATATTTGTTCATTGATTAATTAAATTGCACTGTACACAGGTGGAAAGAAGATGAAGATCCAATTTGTATCCAATGGCACAGAAGGCTCTTCATGTCCATGCTCTGTTAATGTCACCTTCCCCAAGCCGTGTCTGCACCAACTGCCCTGCACAAACCGCCACAGGACACCCGCAACCCTGCGCCCTGCCCTAGTCCTCTCTGCATTTTCCCTCAAGCTCCATGTTGCCTGCCGATGTCTGCTTTTACAATTCCCTCTTTCCAGAGTATTCCCTTCAACTTCCTCATTCTCCTTTCAACTAATTTTTACTGGTACTCCAGTCCTCATCCTGCAGGGCACCCCTTTGGAGTCATTTTCTGACCTGGAGGTTTTATAGAAAATGTTCCTCTCTGTTTACCCTATCATGGCAGTGGTTTGCCATAGGGCAATTGCCTGCTAATTTCTCTGTCTCCTTCGTTACCTGGAAGCTCCCGGAGGGCAGGATTTATATAATCTTCACCACTGTTTTCCTAGTAGTTAGGAGTGCCCAACCAATAACAGTCACTCAATAAATACTTTTTGAATAAATTGTTGCAAATAAATAGTAACCCTAGAATATTCAAGGTAACAATGTTCTGTACAATCACTGGAAGAAAACAGTTGTTTAGTACATTTTGAAAATATTTCCATCAAAACAGATTCAAATAAAATCTTGGCACTTCAATGGAATAAGCTTCAGTTAACTGGAAAAATAATGTGCTTGCAATGTGTTAACAGAAGATGGTAAATAAATGAGAATATAGTTACCTAGCTTTTTCACTGACCTTTCAAATAGATAAGCTCTGGGGATGACAGGGGGATGGGAAGAAGGAACCATATCCATTCTACAGTACTAAGGATTGTGCCTTGATTACTTAGTTGCTCAATGAATATTTGATGACAGACTCAGAAATGTAGGGCTTAAAGGAACTTTGATGACTGAGGATTGTTTGATTAAAACTGAACCATTTAGGACCCTGGGGGATGAACCACAAAGCAGCTGTCACTGGCCAGCAGAAGAAGGGAATACCTCGCTGCTACTCCTAGGATCTGGTCCCAGGTGTCTGCACTGAATGGCTTTCCAGGAACCCCAGCAGTGCCTGCCAAGACTGCATTTTCAGATTTAACTGCTAAGGCTTTCTGTATGGAATAAGGAAATATCTGCAATGCTTTTTGTCTAAATGTGATCAGCACAGCATTCTGTAGTATTCCTTTCCAAGGAAAGCACACCACATTTAGGCTGGGAAAACATCCCAAATTTCCATTGTGATAGGATCCACCAGGGTGAGGCTAACAGCAGTTTCTAACATAACCAAGGCCGTTTTAATTTCCCACAGAGGCCTTTCTGATACCCAAGGCTCCACATTGGTTTGCATTGCCAGAACCTGTTGGAGCACTGCATGCCATAACCTGTGTTTCTTGGTAAGTTGCTTGTCTATTATTGAAAATCCCAAGACTATGACATCATGGCAATAAACTTCAGAATGCTGAGTGGGTTTCCTCCCTGCCTGGGAAAGCCTCCTTCTAGACAGGATATGACATGATGGTCTGGGAGAGCTTAGGTTAAATTTTTTTCTGCCACCACTCAGGGTAATATGGAGGTGGATGTATCTACTAACAGACTATGCCCATCTTTTCTAAGTCTTCCTTAGATTCTTTCTCCACAACAGATACCCCCACTGATAGTCCCACACAGTGTGTTCTAGTATAGGTGATTCAAACGCACAATCAAGTTTTAGTACAATACGAAGAAACCTGGGGTCCAAAGAACCTGAGCTGCCATGTTTCACAGCTCCAGCGGGGCACCGTTCACTCATGCTGCTGTGCAAATCACCTGTTGCCGGCTGTCCCACATTGTTTATTAGCTCTCTTGGAACAAATGTAAAATCTCTAATAGGAGCTTCCTAGTTGTCACTCTCATCTTTGTCTACAGCCCCTTTCGCCTAGGCTCTGACCTTGGGAGTTGACATTTCTTCAGGCTAAAATAATAACACCTTACTTTCACTTATAGTTAACAAAACACTTTCAAATACTTTATATCACATGAAACTCAATACTCTCATAATGTAATTTGGATATTTGTCCCCACCCAAATCCCATGTTGAAATGTAATCCCCATTGTTGGAGGTGGGGCCTGGTGGGAAGTGTGTGGGTCATGGGGGTGGATTTCTCATGAATGGTTTCAGCCATCCCCTTGGTGATAAATGAGCTCTCACTCAGTTCACGTGAGATCTGGCTGTTAGAGAGTGTGTGGCACCTCCCCTCAACTCTCTCTCTTGCTCCTGCTTTGGCCACAAGTCACACAAGCTTCCTTCTGCCATGAGTAAAAGCTACCTGAGGCCTCCCTAGAAGCAGATGCCCCAGGGCTTTCTGTACAGGCTGCAGAACCATGACATGAGTCAATTAAACCTCTTTTCTTTATAAGTTACCCAATCTCAGGTATTTCTTTATAGCGATGCAAGAATGGCTGAATACAGGGAGGTTAGGCAGTTATTAATGCTCTGTTTTATAAATGAAGAAACAAATGCTCAGAGGTCGCTGGCTTGCCAACAGTCACCCAACTAGGAAAGAGCAGAGGTCATGACTCCTGGTTTATTGCTTATTCTATCAGAACAAACAAGCTTTAAAGTATAAACAGAATCACCCTCAGACCACTGTTGCTGGCGCCCAAGTCAGCCTCAATCTCTCCTACTTAAGACCCTAGGAAGATTTGTGCATGCTCATGAACAAGCCCTTTCAGCTGCCCTGTGGTCCTCCTTTCCCCTCCCCTCCTTCTTTGGTTTCCATCAGTCCCATGATGGCTTACTGCTGGTGCCTGCAACCGGGAAGATGGAACTAGTGCTCAGTGCCAGAGCCACCATTTTGGGTCAACTCAAATGTTCTGCAGGGATAAGGGGAAGGGGAGGGGGTCAGGAAATGTTCCAGCAGCCCCTACTGTTGTCCTGGGGCAGGAAGAACTCTCGTTAGAGAACAAGAGGTACTGAGACAAGTTTCTGCGTCTGACTCTTTCTTTAGGATGACTCCTTTTCCAATAGCCTCTTCTCCAACTCTTCTTGGCCCTCCATCTAAGTAGTCTCTGGTGGCCTGCCCCTTTAATCCTCCAGATATGCCTTGATGCATCTGAATTTCAGTCCAAGCTGGATTAAGAGGATCCAGACAAACAACTGCCCAGGGTGCCAGAACACCATGGATATAAATCTGAATGACTCCACTTAATTCCCCCCAGTCATGTGAACATTGGTTTCTCTCCCAGGACACAGCACCTGTAAGTGGTCAATTTAAAACCACTCTTCCAGAGTTGATCTATCCTTGTGGAACACATGCAGATGTACCATGTCCATGTGTAAGAGGCCTGATGCAACCATACCCTGAAACTGGAAATCACAATTGCTTAAGTTTTGAAACCTAATAGGGTTTTGAACCCCAATAGTGCTACTTACTGAGATCAAGTAATCTAATTATTTTTACTTACATTTTAAGTCCTTTCATACTCCTATCATGAAGTTGCCTTGTTTAGAAAATTGCAAAGGAAAGCTGAAGCAAGAATAAGAACATCAGAAAAGGGAAAAATATTTTGCCAAGTTTTATCAGTACCCGGACTCTGTTTTGGCTGCTGGGAATAAATTAATAATCTGTTTCAACATAGAACTTTTATTAATAGAAAATCAGTTTATTTCTGAAGTCACTAAATACATGTTGAACAAATATTTCAAAAATATCCATTTGAGGCTGAGCGCAGTGGCTCACGCCTCTAATCTCAGCACTTTGGGAGGCCAAGGCGGGTGGATCACTTGATCTCAGGAGTTCGAGATCATCCTGGCCAACATAGAGAGGCCTCATTTCTACTAAAAATTTGAAAATTAGCTGAGAATCATGGCATATGCCTGTAGTCCCAGCTACTCCGGAGGCTGAGGCAGGAGGATTGCTTGAACAAAGAAGGCAGAGGTTGCTGTGAGCTGAGATCACCCCACTGCACTCCAGCCTGTGTGACAAAGGGAGACTCTGTCTCAGAAAAAAAAAAAATCCATTTTAAGGGGCACCAACTTGTTAGCCTTCCAGGATGCTCGCAGTTTTGGTCTAGCCCTGATCCTAGAGGGCAAATCACAGCAGGCATCTCCAAACTCACTCGGCCTTTGGCTTGCTCTTCTGTGAAAGGAATTAAAGTAGAAGCTTAACAAATGTTTGTTAACTGCGTGCCTTCAAAATCATATGAATCTTTGATGTTCTTTTTTGAAATAAGAAGTAAGCTGGAATTTAGAAATCTACTCTGCAAGGGATTTTGCCATGAAAATATTGCTGTGGTAATAAGATTTGATCTGAGGAAGTAGCAATGGTTCCATTGCCCCACCCAGGCAGGCTGGGATCCTCTCTTTACTGTGGCTCATTTTCCTCTACTTCTTACATAAGCCCAGTTTAGCCACCGTTTTGGAACAAAGCTGTGGGCGAGCCTAGAGCTAGAGTGAGTGATCAGAGAGGATGTTTTCAGAGGATACCATTTAGGGCCTCCTCTTGGGGAGGTCAGACTCCATAAAAAGCATGTGTGAACTCACATGCCCAAACACAAGCTCACCATCTACCTGTATTAGCCTCTAACCCAAGGCTTTGAAACCGGAATGTGCATACAGGTCAGCTGGGGATCCAGTTAGCGTGCAGACCTTGATTAAATAGGTCTGGAGTGGGTCAAAGTCAGCATTGCTAATAAGCTCCCGAGGGACGCTGCTGCTGCTGGTCCTCAAACCACACTTCGAGTGGCAAGCTCCATCCCGCATTCTCTACCTGACTCAGGAGCACAGCATTCACGGTGTTAGAGTCTAGGGACAGGTGAATTAGGAAGATGAGAGTCAAGAAGAGGAGATGAATATACAGGCCAGTGACTATATCACAGTGTTACAAGTGTTCATATGGGTACATATAGATGTGCGTAAGCATGGGAAAAGGGACTGAGTAGAGGGGACCAAGGCTAAAAATAAATCTTGCAGAAATCAATGGATTTTTTATCCATGGATTCTCTTGACAGGGTCTAGGAAGAAATGAGGGCAGTTTGGCAAGATTGTATATTTAGCACCTTGGATGGCAACCTCCCTGGGGCAGTCAGATTGTTTACTCTCTTTTGTGTTCTGTCTAGTTCAGTGCTGGCGAATAAATTCTCCATAAATACTTCCAGACAGAATGAGTTAGTTACTTACTACATTTCATTTTTTATTATGGTAAAATATGCATAACATAAACTTACCATTTTAACAATTTTTAAGTGGACAACTTAGTGACATACATTCATGCGGTTGTGCAACCAACACCATACCTTTTGCTAGAAATTTTTTTTTTTTTTTTGAGACAGAATCTGGCTCTGTTGCCCAGGCTGGAGTGCAGTGGCATGATCTCGGCTCACTGCAAGCTCCACCTCCCGGGTTCACACCATTCTCCTGCCTCAGCCTCCCAAGTAGCTGGAACTACAGGCACCCGCTGCCACGCCTGGCTAATTTTTTGTATTTTTAGTAGAGACGGGGTTTCACCGTGTTAGCCAGGATGGTCTCAATCTCCTGACCTCGTGATCTGCCTGCCTCGGCCTCCCAAAATGCTGGGATTACAGGCTTGAGCCACTGCACCTGGCCGAACTTTTTCATCATCCTAAACTGACACTCTAACTCCCTGATCCTTCTGCTCTCCCCAGCCCCTGGTAGCCACTATTTACTTTCTGTCCCTATACATTTAACTGTTCTGGGTACCTCATAGAAGTAAAATCATACAGCATTTGTCCTTTTGTGTTTGGTTTATTTCATGTAGCATGTCTTCAAGGTTCATCCATGTTGTAGCAGGTATCAGAATTTCATTCCCTTTTAAGGCTGAATAATATTCCATTGTGTGTGTGTATATATATCACATTTTGTTTACTCATCCATTGATGGATACTTGAGTTGTTCTCATCTTTTAACTATTGTAATGCTATGACATAGGAATACAAATATCTGTATAAGTACCTGCTTTCAATTTCAAATCTTTCAGGTATAGATCCAGAAGTGGAATTATACAATGTAAATACGATGTAAATAAAACAGAATGGAATTACGAGATAATAAGGTAATTTTATTTTCATTTTTTGAAGAACCACCGTACCATTTCATTTAATTTTTTAAATTTAAAAACTTCATCGTTTGTAATATAGGAAATAATTTAAGAATCTAGATTCTCCTTGCTGGGAGAACATGGGAGTGACCTTTGAATCTGGTAATTTATGAAATGGGTTTTGCTGGCTGTACCTTCCCTATGAGATGTTGTGAAAGTGAAGCTGGAGGGAGCTATATGTTGCATCATTTCATCTGTGCTGGATGGGCCAGTGGATGGGACTGTCAGGCCTTCAGATTTCTGGACCAACCAGCCCAGGTCATAACTTATCAGAGTCTCTGTCAGCAAAGTCTCTCTGCTGACCCTACAGCTGCTGAGAAGAGAGATGGCCCTGAATCAAAGCTGCGTGGGTTTCTCATCACAGGAGAACCCGGGAAGAGCAAAGCCAGCAAGACTCCTCATACCAGAGGCTGGATGGTTTCTGCAAATGGTGACACCAGCCATAACATTTTCCAGGGGGTTGATCTCAGAGGCAGCCAAACCTCGGGGAGCACCAAAGCAGAACACTCAGAGGGTGCGGCTAAGGCCAAGGCTGGGGAGGGGCTGGTCTGCAGCTGGAGGCCATTAAAATGTGGCAAAGTCTCCCTTCTTTGTTCTTAGGATTAATTTAAAGTGCTGCCATCCTGTAGGGCAGGGAGTTACATTCCTGGAATGGGAGACTCAGGAATATCCAGACAGAAACCTGACTTTCAAACACAGGATGTCTTTTTTTAAAAAGCTATTTATTGGAATAACAGACTTTTAAAAAATCATCTATAATCATCTCCCCTCCCCCACACACAAATTCACTGTTTCCATTTTTCCATGTTCTCATTTATGGCTAATGCACTTTTTGCTGCTCTTTTTACTCATCAGTCATGCCTAGATTTCTCTTGTCTACTCCTATTTCTGAAGGCAGTTCTACCCAAATTATTGTCATTTTCAGGTTTCTGGGATTGGAGGAGAGAAGGGTGAGTCTCCTTCCTTCTCACCACCCCTTCAACACACACACACACACACACACACACACACACACACACACACACACACACACACACACCCTCCAGGTGCCCTCTTCTTGGTTGGTAATGTTTTCACTTATCACTCACTCCAGTTATTGTCTAACTTCTATGGGAAAGGTGCCAGTTAGGAACAGAAATGTGCCCTTTTAGCCTTATGCCTGTTCTAGAGTTGAACATTGCAGAAGGATGCAGTGGTGATGTTTGCCTCATAGAGCTCCAGCGCCGGGCATTTTGCCCACCTCAGCAGTCCCCGTCTTCTTTCCTTGCTCCCGAGTTCCCTCTCTCCTTTCCTCCCCACTGATAATAGCCCTCAGAAACTTCACTTACACTAAGTGGCTAGGGTAAGAATTTACTAGGAGATTTATTGTGTTTGTATGCCACCACAATGTGTTCCATTTTTTATATCTCCCCAAGTCTTAAAACTATAACTTTGGGCCAGGCGCAGTGGCTCACGCTTGTAATCCCAGCACTTTGGGAGGCCGAGGCGGGTGGATGAGGTCAGGAGTTTGAGACCAGCCTGGCCAACACGGTGAAACCCCATCTCTACTAAAAGTATAAAAATTAGCTGGGTGTGGTGGCGGGCACCTGTAATCCCAGCTACTAAGGAGGCTGAGGTGGGAGAATCGCTTGAACCGAGGAGGCAGAGGTTGCAGTGAGCTGAGATTGTGCCACTGCACTCCAGCCTGGGCGACACAGCGAGACTCTGTCTCAAAAAAGATGACTTTGGCATTCCTTTTTTTTTTTTTTTTGAGACAGAGTTTTGCTCTTGTCTTGGCATTCCTGGTAGAGACAGGGTAAGATTTAGAGACCATGGGCTCTTTCTAGCATCTCTAAACTAACAACCTTCAGGTTCTTGACCATAATAGGATCATGACATGGGTCTTGGGGGCTTCTCCCCAGCCACTGTTGTTTCTCATCTCCTGTGTCACTGACGCTGACTTGAAAACTTCCTTCAGCTCATGTGGCCCTGGTGACACTCCCAGGCTGTATATTTTGACATTGCTGCACTTCTGATGTTTCTGGAGACCTAACTCTAATTCTCAGTTGCTTGCTTAGCTTTCCCGTTCAGGTATTCTTTATTATGATTAAGCTAGCTACCCTAGCAGGCAGCACACACATCTTTCTTCTTGGAAATAGGCAGGCAGAAAGTTAGGATGCAGGATTCAGATTATAACTTTCTTTTTCCCTAAGTCTGGGCAAACATTCAGGTGTCCTGTAAGGTACTTTTTTCATTAATCAATGGGTTCTTTTAAGTAAAAAAACCTATAATCTAGATTAAATCCACAGACCATCTACATTAGGAAGACTAAATAACAGTGTAATTTTGAAGTCAGGGGGAGCCTGGGATTGAACTATCCCAGCTACTTGGGAGGCTGAGGCAGGAGAATCAGTTGAACCCGGGAGGCGGAGGTTGCGGTGAGCCGAGATCACGCCACTGCACTCCAGCCTGGGCAACAAGAGCAAAACTCCGTTTCCAAAAAAAAGACTCTTCCATTTCTGACCATGAAAGAGTAGCTGGTATCAAACTTGCCCTCCTGCCAAAGCAACTAGAAAACTGGAAAAAATATATGAAACAACTGTTTTCCAACATCGTACACAGGCATTACAGGGTAATCCCTGAGAGAAGGGAAACAGATTAGATGAGCCTGATATTTGCCCAACTCCCTTCCTGGGGGTACTTTCTGGACCACAGAGCACTAGGACATCCCAAGCAGAGCACAGCAGGCTCTCTGAGTTTGGGAGATTGAGATCTGAGTTCAGGGAGGTAGAGGTTGGAATGTTGTGGGGAGGATACTGGAAAGGAGAAAGCTACACAGGGAAAGAACCCCCAGAAATATGCATAAAGAGAACCTGTAAATCTTTGGATGAATACTAAGTTGCATAGACTTGGATTAAAACTGCACAAGGACTGGCAATAAAATAATCGTTGAAGATCTGTAAACTGAACAATTCCCAGTGTTCACACAGGAATGATAACTGTTAGTATTCCAGTCAGCTAAGGTGGAGAGTTATCACTGAACACCTGGGCATTCAGTAGAGTCCCCAGAAAGATCATGCCTTAGTAGTAAGATTATACCAGCCCTAGAGTAAAGGCTTTCTTCCTTAACAAAGCTTAAAAACAATCCTCAGAATAATTAAGCTGATATGAAGGTAACTATCCATGCAAAGCTCATCACTCTTTAAAGGAAGACAGCAAAATCTAGATACTCAATAGTATAACAGTCATAATGCCTAGCATACAATAGATACCAAAATATGTAAAGAAGCAGAAAAAATGTGACCCATATGAGAAGAAAAATCAATGGAAACAGACTTAAAAGTGACAGTCATGATGGAATTTTCTAAAAAATAATTTAAACAGCTATTATAAATATGTTTAAGAGTTCAAGGTAAAATATAAGGATGAGAAAGACATAAATGGAAACTGTAAAAATAATGAAATGGAACCCCTAGTTCTGACAATACAATATCTGAAATGAAAAATTCACTGATGGACTTAACAGCATAATCAACACTGCAGAATAAAAGATCAATGAACTCAAAGACAGCAATAACACCTATCCAAAGTGAAGCACAAACAGGAAACAGTCTGAAAAACAATGAACAGAACCACAGTAACTTATGGGATAATATCAAGAGACTTACATACATATAATTGATGTCTCAGGAAGAAAAAGGGGTAGTGGAGGCAAAAAAATTTTTTTTGAAGTAATTGCCAATTTTTTCAAAATTTGATGAAAATTTTATACCACAGATCTTGAGTTTTTAATAAACCCCAGACAGGATATACACAAATAAAATCACAGCAAAATGCATCATAATAAAATTGCTGAAAACCAGCAATAAGGAGGAAATCTTTAAAGTACTTAGAGAAAGGGACACCTTGTATACAGGAGAACAAAAATAGTAGTGATGGCTGACTTCCTGTCAAAAACACTGTAAGCCAGAAGACAATGGAAATGACATCTATAAAGTGCTGGAAGAAAAGTAAACCTTATAAACTAGAATTCTATATCCAGGGGAAATGTATCCTTCAAAAATAAAGACAAAATAAAGACATGTTCACGTAAATAATAGCTGAGAGAATTTATCACCAGCAAATGCACTACAAGAAATGTTAAGGAAGTCCTTCAAGTGGAAGGAAAACAGTACCAGGTGAAATGTGGTACTTTCTTTATACAAAGAAATAAAGGGCTCTGGAAATGTAAGCATGTGGATTTATATAACAGATATTATTTTCTTATTTTGAAATTTTTAAAAAAGAGAAATGACTAAAACAAAAATAACACTAATGTAGTCTGATATTTACAACATCTGTAGAAGAAAAATGAATGAAAACAACAGCAACAAAGGAGGGGAAGAGGAAATGAAAGTAGAATGTTGGCCAGGCGTGGTGGCTCATGCCTGTAATCCCAGCACTTTGGGAGGCCAAGTCAGGCTGATCACAAGGTCAGGAGTTAGAGATTAGCCTGGCCAATATAGTGAAACCCTGTCTCTAATTTAAAAATACAAATATTAGCCGGGTGTGGTGGTGCATACCTGTAGACACTCAGGAGGCTAAGGCAGGAGAATCGCTTGAACCTGGGAGGCAAAGGTTGCATTGAGCTGAGATCGCACCACGGCACTCCAGCCTGAGCGACAGAGTGAGACTCCATCTCAAAAAGAAAAAATAAAAAAAGAAAGGCTCTCACATTATACATGACTGGTATAATATGATGTACAGGTAGACCACAAGTTAAAGATGCAGATTGTAAGCATGGAACCCACCTTTTTCTTTTTTTTTTTTTTTTTTTTTTTTTTTTTGAGACAGAGTCTTGCTCTGTTACCCAGATTGGAGTTCAGTGGCATGATCTCAGCTCACTGCAACCTCTGCCTCCTGGGTTCAAGTGATTCTCCTGCCTCAGCCACCCAAGTATCTTGGATAAGAGGCATGTGCCACCATGCCCGGTTAATTTTTTGTATTTTTAGTTGAGATGGGGTTTTGCCATGTTGGCCAGGGTGGTCTCGAACTCCTGGCCTCAAGTGATCTGCCTGCCTCAGCATCTCAGAGTACTGGGATTACAGATATGAGCCACCATGCCTGGCCTAGGACCCACTTTTAGAAAGAATAGCAAAGAAATATAGCTAAAAGCTAAAATAAGAGATAAAATGAAACACTAAAAAACAAAACAACACAATCCAAAAAAAAGGCAGAAAAAGAAAAAAAGAAACAAGACAAATAGTAGGATCAGCTGGACATAGTGGCTCATTCCAGAACTTCAGGAGGCTGAGGCAGGAGCATTGCTTGAGCCCAGGAGTTTGAGATCAGCTTGGGAAACATGGCAAAACCTTGCCTCTACAAGAAAATTAAAAAATTAGCTGGGTACAGTGGTGTGTGCCTGTAGTCCCACCTATTCATGAGGCTGAGGTGGGAAGATCATTTGAGACCAGGAATTCCAGGCTGCAGTGATCTATGATTGCACCACTGCACTCCAGCCTTGGTGACAGAGCAAGACCTCGTCTGTAAAAACAAATAAAAATCAAATAAATAAAATTAAAATAAACTTTAAAAATATCAGTATCGGTTGGGTGCAGTGGCTCATGCCTGTAATCCTAGCACTTTGGGAGGTCGAGGTGGGTGGATCCCTTGAGGTCAGGAGTTCGAGACCAGCCTGGCCAACATGGTGAAAACCCATTACTGGTAAAAATACAAAAAAAATTAGCTGGGCATGGTGGCACATACCTGTATTCCCAGCTACTTGGGAGGCTGAGGCAGGAGAATCACTTGAACCTGGGAGGCAGAGGTTGCAGTGAGTCAAGATCGCGCCACTGCACTCCAGCCTGGGCTACAGAGGGAGACTCCATCTCAAAAAAAAACATTAGTATCATAGACTTAAACACTCAACAATATTGAAATTACATTAGGCTGAATGTGATGGCTCATGCTCGGAATCCCAGAACTTTGGGAGGCTGAGGCAGGCAGATCACTTGAGGCCAGGAGTTTGAGACCAACCTCGTCATCATGGCAAAAACCGGTCTCTACAAAAAAAAAAAAAAAAAAAAAAGAAAGAAAGAAAGAAAGAAAGAAAGAAAAGAAATCACATTAAATGTAAATGTTTCGAATGCCTCAACTATAAGTTAGAGATTGTCAGGAAGGGTAAGAAAGCAAAACCCGGCCAGGCGCGGTGGCTCACGCCTGTAATCCCAGCACTCTGGGAGGTCGAGGTGGGCGGATCACGAGGTCAGGAGATCCAGACCATCCTGGCTAACACGGTGAAACTCCATCTCTACTAAAAATACAAAAAATTAGCCGGGCATGGTGGTAGGTGCCTGTAGTCCCAGCTACTTGGGAGGCTGAGGCAGGAGAATGGCGTGAACCCGGGAGGCAGAGCTTGCAGTGAGTCGAGATGGGGCCACTGCACTACAGCCTGGGCAACAGAGCAAGACTCCGTCTCAAAAAAAAAAAAAAAAAAAAAAAGAAAGCAAAACCCAACTATATATTGTGTATTGTCTACTAAAACTGCATTTTAATTATAAAGTGACAGATAGGTAAAGGTAAAAGAATAAAAAAAAAAATACTATACAAACACGAATCTGAAAAAAATCTGCAAAACATGTATGTGATGAGATTTGTATTTAAATATATAATGAATTCTTATAACTCATTAATAAGAGCAATCCAATTTAAAAATAGGCAATATATATTAATAGATATTTCACCAAAGAAGATATATAGATGGCAAAAAGACACATGAAAAGATGTTCCACATAATTAGTCACTAGGGAAATGCAAATAAAAACCATAATTATACACTCATTAGGATAGCTTAAATTTAAAATGTCTGACAATACGAAGTATTGACAAGGTTGCAGAAGAACTGAAACTCTCATATGTTTGTGGTGGAAATGCCAAACAATATATTCCTAACTATTAGAAAATAGTTGGGTGGTTCCTTGAAAACTTACACATAAACCTGCCCTATGATTCAACAATTCCACTCCCAGGTTTATTCCTAAGAGAAATGAAAATATATGTCTGCACAAAAACTTGCTCATAAGTGTTCATAATACCTTTATTTATAATAGGCTAAACTGGAAATAACCCAAACATGCCTCACCTGGTGAGTGGATAAACAAATGTGTTGTAACTACACAACGGAATACTATTCAGCACCAGAAAGGAACAATTCACTGACACAGGCAACCATGTAGGTGAATGTCAACAGCATTATGCTGTGTGAAAAAAGCCATATATCTGGAGGATCCAGTTCATATGAAATTTTAGAAGAGGCAAAATTATCGTAATAGAAAGCAGATCAGATGTTGCCAGGGACTGGGTGCGGAGGGAGGAAACTGACTACAAAACGGCACAGAGAACTTTTGGAGGAAATAGAAATATTCCTTATCGTAATTGTGGTGGTGGTTATATGACTGTCTACATTTGTCAAAACTCATCAAACTGTATGCTTAAATTGGTATATCATATGTAAATTATACCTACATAAAGCTAAAAATAAAAAACAAAAACAATTTTTAAAAAAGTGATAATCATAAGAAAGCTAGAGTAGCTATATTAATATAAGAAAAAGAAGACCTGGCCGGGTGCAGTGGCTCATGCTTGCAGTCCAGCACTTTGGGAGGCCAAGGCGGGCAGATCACGAGGTCAGGAATTCAAGACCAGCCTGGCCAACACAGTGAAACCCCGTCTCTACTAAAAATACAAAAATTAGCTGGATGTGGTGGTGGGCACCTGTAATCACAGCTACCCAGGAGGCTGAGGCAGGAGAATCTCTTGAACCGGGGAGGTGGAGGTTGCAGTGAACTGAGATCATGCCACTGCACTCCAGCCTGGGCGACAGAGCTAGACTCTGTGTCGAAAGAAAAGAAAAGAAAAGGGAAAAAGAAGACCTTTCTACAAATCCTTCCCAGAAGACTTTTCCTCACATCTCATTAGCCAGAATTTCCCCATATATTCATGCTTAAGCTGATCACTGACAAGGAATAAGATTTGGAAGAATTGAAGTTTAGGACCCTGTAGTGCTCAGGCATAGGGCACTCAGGAATCACCCACTCAGACTAGGGATTCAGCCGGTCTCCCCTGAGGCAGATGGCTCAATAGAGGTTGGGTGGACCCCTCAATAACATTGAGGTTCTGTTAGAAAACAGGAGAGGTGGTCAGGTACAGTGGTTCAGGCATATAATCCCGGCACATTGGGAGGCTAAGGTGGGAGGATCACTTGAGTCCAGGAGTTGAAAGACCAGCCTGCACAACATAGCAAGATCCTGACTCTCCAAAAAAAAAAAAAAAAAAAAAAAAGAAGAAGAAGAAAATTCAAAGAGGAAGGGAAGTGTATGACTTAGGGTAGCTGTAGCAGATGTAACAAGTAAGCCCCCATATTTCAGTGTCTTAACATCATCAAAACTCACTTCTCCCTGCCATAACAGAACAATGCAGATGTTCCTGTTGGGGGCAGCTTTCTTCCATGTGGAGATTCAGGGACTCTTATTTCTCTTCCATCTTGTGGCTCAGTTATCTTTGGCCTCTGCTTCTAACTAGCAGGCCAAGGAATAAAGTATGGAGAAGCCACACAACTACTTCTCAACCTGCCTTCTATCCAAGTTACACATATAATTTCTCCTCACACTCACTGTCAAGAACCAACCATGCAGCCACATCTAGATGGAAAGGGAGCTGGAAATATAGCCCCTAGCAGGAGAGCCGATTCCTTTGATATCACCACACTGTGGAATGGGACACATTGGTATTCTGGTAGACGGTTGTCTGCCAAGATGGAGGTAGAGGTGGAAGCAATTTTGAGAGACAACCCAACAGCTTCTATTACATAAATACTTATTTTATTTTATTTTATTTTGAGACAGGATTTCACTCTGTCACCCAGGCGACAGTGAGGTGGCATGATCAGAGCTCACTGCAGTCTCCTCCTGGGCTCAAGCAATTCTCCTGCCTCAGCCCCCATGTAGCTGGGACTACAGGCACATGCCACCATGCCTGGCTAATTTTTTGTATTTTTAGTAGAGACTGGGTTTTGCCATGTTGCCCAGGCTGGTCTTGAACTCCTGGGCTTAAATGATCTGCGTGCCTCAGCCTCCCAAAGTGCTGGGATTACAGGTATGAGCCACTGTGCCTGGCCTACATAAATACTTTTTAAAATCCTTTCTCAGTTATCCCCAGAATAATCCTTTGCCATAAACATTGTCTCCATTTTATAGATGGGGAAACTGCACACAGAAAGGTTAAATAACTTGCCCCAGGTCAGCAGCTTTTGTAACTGGCAGAGCCAGGATGTTCCCCCAGGGTCTGTGACGCCACGTCTGCTTCTCTCAACCTTTATTCTGCATTGCTTGATGAAAAATTTCACTGAATCGCTCTTCATCATTTGGCTCAGATGAGTGTCAGAAGGAACACTTTGAGAATGGGCCACACAGATGAGGAACAGGTGTCTGCCACACACTCACCAAGTGCTTTTTCATCATGGCATCAAGGATCATGGAAATGTTACACCAGCCACTCTTTTCTGGAGCAATGTTGACCCATGTCTGGGCAAATAAGAAAGGTTTCATATGAGTATGTCTGTTCAAATAAATCCTAACTTTCTCACTGGGAAGGAATGACTAGTTTCCACGACTCACAGGACACCACCCCCCACCCCAATATCAAAAATTTCACCTTTCTTTTAATACTAGCACACAGTGAGAAGTGGTACGCTTCTGTTTTTCTCGGTTTTCATCATAAGCTTTGGCTGTCCCTGGCATTCTGTATGCCACACATGTGTCAAACGCTGCAGCACAAGGATGGGCTAGGGGCAGGAAGGCAGCACAGGAAAGGGGCAGGTCTGGGAGAGGACTTTTGTTAGGTCAGTGCAAAAGTAAGTGTGGTTTTTGCAATTAAAAATAATGGCAGCCAACCTAACACAATTTATTGAGATGGTAGTACATGCCAGACTTCATTTTTAAATTACAAATGAAAAAATGCTACTATCCCTATAGCTGCCATGTTAGATGAACAGGTTGGAGGAAGAGAATGCAAAATGAGTTCATTCTGATTCAAAGTTCTTGGTACATTACCTGAAAATGTGTTTACAGTGGGTGAATATCTTCCCCTAGAGAAGAAAGCCTCACTCAAGCCATTCACTTCTTTAATCAGAGCTCAGGAGCTTTCCAGGCTATTTTATTTTAAGCAATTTCCTGGTGAAAATCAAGCACAAACCTCCATTTGAAGTGCTAATAATTCACATTGTAACTCCAGTCGGCTCCCTTGTCTGCATTTGATGTACTTTGTGAAGTCATTTTAATATTCCATAATCATTTTAATATACTGTGTAACATTGGAGAAGTTACTTAGGTTCTCTGAGCCTCAGATGCTTCATCTGTAAAATGAGCGGGTTGGGCTAGATCAGTGGTTTTGGATGACTTTTTCCTCAAATAAAATTTTATGTGGCACTCCAATATATAAAAGAGATCAAAGCAGAAGTATTCTAAGTATAGCTGAAGCATTTATTAAGCAGACCTACTATGTTTCGAACGTTGTGCTAGGTGCCTGGGAAACAAAGCTGAGGGGAACACAGCCTCTACTTTCATTCTAGTAGAGGAAACAGACACATAAACTAGTACAGATACACAACCCTGAAACAAGCATCAGATGCAGAACTGGTGACATGGACACGGTGGAGACAGAAGCTAGGGAAACAGGGAGAGCTCTTGGGGGAGTAATGAGTAGCTGTATCCCTCGGCCCCTCCTGGGGTTTCCATGCAGCCATGTGGACAGTTCAGAGTATGCTGGAGTGGCCCACCTCACACGTATCTGTCTCTCCACTTGTCTGCTTCAGGGCTCTAGACTCAGACAGGTACAGACAGGAGACAAGGAGGAGTGAATGCCGTAGGGGCCAAGCTCAGCTGTTGAGGCAGGAGAATCAGGGAGTAAATACCTGAGCCTCTTGTCCCCTGAGGGACAGTTCGAAGGCACATTCTACACAGTTTGTTCACAGCTGTGCTTACCTCAATAACACATATTTATTGACTTTCTCTTGTTCCCTGACTTGCTCTCCCATTCCCTCAACACTGCTTTTTGAGATAACTTCCCAGATAAAGAACTCACAGCCAAATCAGTGTCTCACGCTTTGCTTTCAAGGGAACCTAACCTACAGGAGTAGCCATGTGACATGTGGAAGGCATTTCTGAGGGAGGGGACAGCAGGAGATGGCAGAGTACACAGGAGCCATAAGCGGCTTGGTGCTGGCTGGACCATACCACCTGAGCTGTTGACTGCATAGAATCGGGCACACTCCCATTCATCTGCCCTGGACACGCAGGCCACTCCAGCCTTCAACCACTGTGTGCTTAGAGAAAGCAAATGAACCCTAATATTTGCTAACCCAGTGCAGACAGATGAGCAGTGCAGTTTTCTAGGGTTAGGAGAGGCAACTATCTGCTGCTCTTGGAAACAACATCCTTTCAGGAGCTCCTGTGACTCTAGTGGATGGCAGTGCCCTTTCTCATCACACTTTGCCTTGAGTTCTAGGGTGGCTGACACAGCCTCATCACATTCCAGTCTTTCCCTGGAAGCAGAGCTCATTGTGATTATTACCTCATTGCATTTAATCGGCAAATGAGGAGTTAGAATTTAAAATGTCCGTTGAAGGGCAGGAGGAGTGCACTAGAATTTTACAGTAAGAAGGAGTTGCTGCATTGTGCAACTGCATGAACATAATAAAAGAAATGAAAATGAAAAAACAGTAAATGAGGGAAAGGGAAAATAATGATGGCAAGGTAAGGAGGAGCCAGAAGGTTATGCAAAACTAGAGTTATGCCAAACTAGGAGCTAGAAGGTTATGCTAGAGGTTATGCAAAACTCATGCTATAAGTCCTCTTCAAGGCTTGGCACTGTGGCTCATGCCTGTAATCACAACACTTTGGGAGGCTGAGGCAGGAGAATTGCTTGAAGCCCGAGTTCAAGACCAGCCTGGGCAATACAGGGAGACCCTGTCTCTACAAAAAAAAAAATTTAAAAATTAACTGAGCATGCCCTCTCCCTCCTCCCTCCTCCCTCCTCCCTCCTCCCTCCTCCCTCCTCCCTCCTCCCTCTCCCTCTCCCTCTCCCCTTTCCACGGTCTCCCTCTCATGCCGAGCCAAAGCTGGACTGTGCTGCTGCCAACTCGGCTCACTGCAACCTCCCTGCCTGATTCTCCTGCCTCAGCCTGCCGAGTGCCTGCTATTGCAGGCGCGCGCCGCCACGCCTGACTGGTTTTCGAATTTTTTTGGTGGAGACGGGGTTTCGCTGTGTTGGCCGGGCTGGTCTCCAGCTCCTAACCGCGAGTGATCCGCCAGCCTCGGCCTCCCGAGGTGCCGGGATTGCAGACGGAGTCTCGTTAACTCAGTGCTCAATGGTGCCCAGGCTGGAGTGCAGTGGAGTGATCTCGGCTCGCTACAACCTCCACCTCCCAGCCGCCTGCCTTGGCCCCCCAAAGTGCGGAGATTGCAGCCTCTGCCTGGCTGCCACCCCGTCTGGGAAGTGAGGAGCGTCTCTGCCTGGCCGCCCATCGTCTGGGATGTGAGGAGCCCCTCTGCCTGGCTGCCCAGTCTGGAAAGTGAGGAGCATCTCTGCCTGGCCGCCATCCCACCTGGGAAGTGGAGGAGCGCCTCTTCCCGGCCGCCATCCCATCTAGGAAGTGAGGAGCGTCTCTGCCCGGCCGCCCATCGTCTGAGATGTGGGGAGCACCTCTGCCCCGCTGCCCCGTCTGGGATGTGAGGAGCGCCTCGGCCCGGCCGCGACCCCGTCTGGGAGGTGAGGAGCATCTCTGCCCGGCCGCCCCGTCTGAGAAATGAGGAGACCCTCCGCCTGGCAACCGCCCTGTCTGAGAAGTGAGGAGCCCCTCCGCCCGGCTGCCACCCCGTCTGGGAAGTGAGGAGCGTCTCCGCCCGGCAGCCACCCCGTCTGGGAGGGAGGTGGGGGTCAGCCCCCGCCAGGCCAGCCGCCCCGTCCGGGAGGGAGGTGGGGGGGTCAGCCCCCTGCCCGGCCAGCCGCCCCATCCGGGAGGTGAGGGGCGCCTCTGCCCCGCAGCCCCTACTGGGAAGTGAGGAGCCCCTCTGCCCGGCCAGCCGCCCCGTCCAGGAGGGAGGTGGGGGGGGGGGGTCAGCCCCCTGCCCGGCCACCACCCCGTCTGGGAGGTGTACCCAGCAGCTCATTGAGAACGGGCCATGATGACAATGGCGGTTTTGTGGAATAGAAAAGGGGGCAAGGTGGGGAAAAGATTGAGAAATCGGAAGGTTGCTGTGTCTGTGTAGAAAGAAGTAGACATGGGAGACTTTTCATTTTGTTCTGTACTAAGAAAAACTCTTCTGCCTTGGGATCCTGTTGATCTATGACCTTACCCCCAACCCTGTGCTCTCTGAAACATGTGCTGTGTCCACGCAGGGTTAAATGGATTAAGGGTGGTGCAAGATGTGCTTTGTTAAACAGATGCTTGAAGGCAGCATGCTCGTTAAGAGTCATCACCACTCCCTAATCTCAAGTACCCAGGGACACAAACACTCTGCCTAGGAAAACCAGAGACCTTTGTTCACTTGTTTGTCTGCTGACCTTCCCTCCACTACTGTCCTATGACCCTGCCAAATCCCCCTCTGCGAGAAACACCCAAGAATGATCAATTAAAAAAAAAAAAAGAAAAGAAAAAGAAAGTGTGAACAAATGACATCTATCCTAGCTTAATGGTTTAATGCTCAAAAAACTTCTAAATAAAATTACACAGAGGAAGTGTACTAATTGTATACAAAATATTAAAACATATCAAAATACAATCAAATTAAGCAGAAATATGTGACAGGGAAAATTCATGGAAAGGAGTGAACTGTGCTAAATATTTACTCAGAATTTAAAAGCACATGCAGACATTAAATTCACTCAAGCAGCAATGTAGAAAGCCACCATGCCTATAGACTGTGTTAGTATCAATGATGATCAACACCCAAAACAACAGCAAAACTACCAGTTACAAATATAAAAAGCCATTCCATTTACAAAGTGGGCTTTGATAACCAGCCCACTCTATAGCTTACAACATGTGCATTACAGTTAAGTGTTTAAGATCATGTGAACAGTCAACCAACGAAATCACTTATATCCATGAGCAACAAAAATGGCAAGTGAATTTTGAGGAAGAAAATGTAATAGCGTGTGGGGGACATTATTGTAGTTAGAATGAGGTAGTCAGGAAGTGATTGTGCCAATAAAAGTGAATATTATATTTCCAAATTGAAGTTGTTGTTAAATGATTTAAACATTTAAATAATTAAAATCAGAATGTCAAATTTCAAGATAGGTTACATTAAGTTTTATTTACTCCAAATCCTACATGCATAAAGATACCATATCATAAAGTTCTAGACAAACATTTCAAACTTCATGTAGATCTGAAGAGCCTTCATTGTCAGTGAGTTAGGCTAAACTTCTCTGTGCCCATTCCTGAGAGGTGAGGAAGGGGTTAAACAATGGAGACACAACCTTTGGGTATATTATATATAGACATGTAAAAAAGTGTGATTGTTGGACTGTGGACAGGGCTTATCTCAAATATTTTCTTTTATTCCTTCACCATTGCAAAACTTAAAGTTGTTTAATATGGATAGAACCTAATAATCTTATGTGACATCATTAAAGAGATACTTTCCAATTAAAAAAAAAATTAACTGAGCATGGTGGTGCATGTCTGTAGTCTTAGCTACTTGGGAGGCTAAGGTGGGAAGATCACTTGAGCCCAGGAGGTCGAGGCTGCAGTGAGCTGTGATCATACTACTGCACTCCAGTCCAACTTGGGTGACAGTACAAGACTCTGTCTCAAAAAAAAAATAAAAAAGTTTTATTCATTTGCTAGAGGGAGGTCATAGAATTGAACATAACCTTCCCAATCACTACCATGAAAAGGAAAATACTATCAGTTACAATATTTACAGACTCCATACGAAAAAAGAAACTAGTCACTAAGGAAAAGCACAACTATTTGTGGTACTGAGATGAGAGTAAAATTCCTCCATGCATCCTAAGCAGAGAGGCTGCTGCCTGATTTAACGAAGAGCATGTGTAAACCTGTCCTTCTGGGAAACAAAACGACAAAGCGCACAAAGCTGTTTCTTAGGACATCCCTCAGTATAGGCTGATGGTATCATGACAAAATGCAATTCAGTAAAAGCAACTTTATGAGGGTGCCAATATGGTATATCCAGGTACTAAGCTTACTGATGTTCTACTTAATTCATAACTTAGGGGTAGATCTTTGGGTGTCTAGAAAAATGTACGACTGCATTTACTTCAATAATCTTCCATAAATACTATTTTTTCCCAGCTGAGCATTTAAAAAAATATTGAGGGGCAGTACGTTTGAAATCCTCATCTAGATGATGACTTTTCTAGGTGGGGCCACATCAGGACAGCCAGCTGTGACTCAGAAGTGGACCTTCGGTGTTTTAATGGGGAGGGCGCCCTAGATTCTCCTCAGAAAGTAACTTTGCCTTCCAACCCAGAGGTCAATGGGTGATCGAAACCTCATAAAGTTTATATCATAAAGCATGGATACAATAATTTTAAGCTGGAAAAAATATTAAAGCAGGTGCAACAAACCTGCTTCTGCTGCAGGTGGATGAACAACCATTCATTAAAGTACCCATGACATGGCTGACTGTGCAAAATGCCATTCCATGTACATCCTCCAAGATAGACAAAGTTGCAAAATGTTGCAAAGTGTATCTGGGCAACAAGTGACTGGCTGAAGGGGATTATGAGTTATAAAGTAGATAAAAAATGGAGCCATGTCTACCAAAATGATGGCTCCGTTTTAGAACAATCGATCTGTGAGTCCTCTCCAGTGGAGAGTACACAGGGAGCAGGAGTTGTAATCCCAGTTTTTCATACTAAAGCCATGTCATCTGTCTATGAGTTTCTCTGTTCTCTAGTGCTGCACAGCACACCTATGGCTCAGCCCTAAGTTAGAGACAGAGAAGTGCAGCAAGGACAAAGACTGAACTTTGGAAGATGGACTAGAAAAGAGAATTGGCTGGATTTAGGTAAATCTCGAAATCTTGAGATTGGAAAGGATTTCCTCCAAGGTCAGTTTGTCCATGGCTCCACCTAATGTCCCCTTAGAGGGGCCTTAATGCCTTGGAGGTAAACATTTTACCTCGAGAGGAGAGGATACCACCGTATAATTTAACTCTCCTCATCACTGAGCTAAGTGGTTATCACAAACTAGGCCAATTTTTTCTCTTAGCAATTTTTACACAGTGACTCAGAGTTAAGACTTCGAATCAAAGTCTACCCCTCCCTTAAAGTGCAACACTTCAAAACAACTGAAGACAGCTCCTCAGAGCTCCCTGTTGTCTTCTCCAAGTCTTCCAGAAGAACCTCTTTCCATATAAGGTAACTCTTCCCCTGATGAGGGTTGCCTGATTTCACAGATAAAAATATAGAATGCCCAGTTGAATTTGAGTTTCAGATAAACAATGAATACATTTTTAGTGTTAAGTATGCTCTGTGTAATATTTGGGACATACTTATACTAAAAATATATTTCTTATTTATCTGAAATTCCAATTTTACTGGGCATTCTGTATTTTGGCTAGCAACCCTCCCTACTCAGTATGCATTTTAGTTTGTAAATGTTGTTTTTAAAATATAATGCTTAGAACTTAAGATAATATTCTAGTTGAACACAGAAGTGCAGCTCACGTGGGGTGAGAAAGGCAAGTGGGGAAATGGTGAAAGGAAGAGGACATCTTCACCCTTGTCTCCCTCCCTCCCCCTCCCAATTTATGTGTGAAGACTGAGATAAAACTCCCTTCCTGTGAGGTGATAAAGGCCTCTCCTGGGCATAGCAGGTCAGAGACAGGGCACAATGTTGGCTCGATGGGGCACCCTTGGGCAGCATCCTACTTGGCAGCCCTGACCTTAGGTAAAGAACTTACTCCAACATCCATAGCGCCTGCAACTATTTCTAATGTGTTAGCCCCTCTTTTGCACAAGGGACTGCTGTCTCCATTCATTTGAAGAGATACTTTCAGCCCAGATGATGGCATATTTGCAGAATACAACACATAATGGCTTGTGTCTCTCTTATCCATTTACCTTTCTTTCAATTCCTTTGCTCTTGTGGTTTCCATCTCCTCCCCGTCCTTCACTGTATTCCAGGTTTTTCATGCATTAAATTAGATGATAAGCCCCTCCAGGGCAAGGGCCCTGTCTGCTCGTAACATAGGAAATAGCCTCAGTCTTGGGGAGAGCTTTTATTGTCAAAGGCTCACCTCCGTCCAATTCCTTATTTTCTCCTCACACTTCTCCACCCCAGTGTTCCTGCAGGCGTGATGCTATGTGGGGTAGGTTCCCAGGGAGACACTTTTGGCCTGGTGGAGGTGGAATCTGGAACAGCTCTAAGTCATTTAAGAACACTTTCTCCACCATGTCCCACTTTAGTCTTTTAGGGCTGAAGAAAACATGGGGAGGATTGATAGTTGGGTGGTGACGAGCAGGACCAGCCAGCCCTCAGGCAGGACCCTGCTTAGCCCATACCAAACAGATGAGGTCCCTTGCTGTTTTCAAACTTGTCACATGAGCATTCTACAGCTTCCCCACTAATCTCACCAGTATTGCAGGACTCTCACTCGTGGGGAAATAAAGGCCTCCTCTTCCCACCCCTCCCTTTCTAACTTTTAATTTCATTTTCTAATTCTATAATATAATCCTAAATTTCTTTTTGTTTAGTAATCTCTGTTTAACTTTAACTGGGAAAATATACATCTGGACACAGAACAAGGAAGATTGTGAGTGAAAATGATTAGTGGAATGAAATGTTGCCATGGAATATACTCCTTCCCCTGAGCCCCTGCTGAAGTAGGTAGGGGTCGGGGTCATTTGGACTGTGTGCGTGTACAGGCTGCCAGAGGTGGCAGGGCCAACGACTCCAAGTCTAGGTGAATCTTAGAACAATCAGCAATTTCATTCACTGGGAATCTTTTAACATTTTCATTCACAAAGTTAAATAATATGATGATGTTTTTGCCTGATCTCAGCAGGGAAAACTTGTTTGGCGTAACAGTATGAGGACTCTTGTGAGGTTTTAGGGGTATCACCTGCAGAAAGACATGTGTGACCAAAAGACCATAATGTCTGACTGCTGTGACCAGTGCCCCTTGGGGGCACTATGATTGGAGAAAAGAAACCCATGTCCGTACTCTCCCTGGGGGTAGGCGTGAATCAATTAGAATTGCTGGAGAGTGAGTCTTCCTGCCCCAGGCAAGCCTATAGACTAAGATAGGAGAACAACTGGTTGGGGCAAAAGCCTTACCTGTATAGAAGGTTACTCACTCTGGTAAATAAATATCTTTCATAGTAAAAGCATCATCAGATTCCAGAGTCATGAATTAACAAATTGTGCCAGTCTGCTGTGTTTCTTCCTTTATCCATTGGTAGTCAGGAAGGTGCAAAGGGTGTGGTGGTTATAACCAACAGTCTAGAGTTATTAATTTATGCTTATTTTTTGCTACAAAATGGCTCTTTGGTTAACTCCCATGACAGTTAACTGCCAGCCACCAGCAGGCTACCCACTTCAGTCCTCATTCTACCTGCCTTACCTAGACAATTTTATTTATTCTCATCATTTCAATGGTTAACCACTGTTATTTCCATGATTGTAAGATACACCATTAATTTAATAATACCTGGGGGTGGGTGAGGTGAGAAGAATCTCTATCATATTAAATACACAACATCTATTGTAAGCTTATCCTTACACTCCACAGCTAAAGACCTACCAATTTTTCAAGACTCGTTGCATAGTCATCCCCTCTGTGAAGCTTTCTCTGACAGGCTCCTCCTGGACTGGCCGCTCCCTTGTGGTGTCACAACTCTACCTTGCATATGCAATCACAATGC
Organism: Gorilla gorilla gorilla; assembly: GCF_029281585.2. NCBI lineage: Eukaryota > Metazoa > Chordata > Mammalia > Primates > Hominidae > Gorilla > Gorilla gorilla. Next base: position 121,307,904 of record NC_073224.2, read on the forward strand.
ACAAAATGTCGACTCCTCAAGGGCAAGAACTGTCTGCTTCATCCCTGTACCCCCAGGATCTAGCCCAGTGTCTGCCATTAATTCACTCTATAAATATACATTGGGACCTACCATGTGCTAGGCACAGTCCCTGACACACATTGTTTATTAAACAAAAGAATTTTTAAAACATCTACTCTGCCATAAGGTGGGATACAAGGTGAAAATGTGAGAGCCTCTTAGGCCCATGCATTATTAGACAGAGATGGGGGTAGTGTATACATTTTGCTAAACTGAATGTGACCAAGTGCCACAATGTGTGGTTCAAACATTAAGCGTTCTGGGTGGTTAAGAAAAGGAAAGATGGAGGATGAGCTGAAATCTGAGCTTCTGAAGGTGCCAGGCCTCACATTTCTCTGGAGCTCCACTATCTTCCAAGGCCTAACATTAGGCTTGAATTCAAGGTTGATTGAATGAAATTGGGAAACTTCCCTGTGAGATTCTAGGGAAGAATTGGGATGGGGAAGAGAAAGGAATTACAGTGTGTATGAACAGAACCAGGAAAGGCTTGGCGGCAGAAATAAATTTTAAAAAAATTATTGTGTAAAATGTACATAGCACAAAATTTACCATTTTAACCTTAAAAATTTTTTTTTAGAGACGGTGTCTCACAATGTTGCCCAAGTGGTCTCAAACTTCTAGCCTCAAATAAAAAAAAAAGAAAGAAAAAAGAAAAAGAAGAAAAAGTGCCGGCCCAGTGGCTCAGACCTGTAATCCCAGTCTTTTGGGAGGCCGAGGCGGGAGAATCGCTTGAGCCCAGGAGTTCGAGACCCACCTGGCCAACATAGGGAGACTCCAGTGTCTACAAAAAATAAAAACAATTAGCTAGAGTGTGGTGGCACACATCTGTGGTTCCAGCTACTTGAGAGGTGGAGGTGGGAGGATTGCTTGAGCCTGGGAGGTCAAGGCAGCAGTGATCCCTGATCGCACCACTGCACTCCGGCCTAGGTGACAGATCCTCATTTTGAGACCCTGTCTCAAAAATGAAAGAAAGAAAGAAGACAAAACAAATAAAAACTCCTGGCCTCAAGCAACACCATCCCTGCCCCCGCCTCCCCCTGCCCCCACAACCTCAGCCTTCTGAGTAGCTAGCATTACAAGTACCAGTTACCAGGCCTGACAATTTTAAACATTTCTAAGTGTACCATTCAGTGGCATTAAGTACAATAACGTTGCACCACCAGGAATGAATTTTTAAGTCTCTTTCCAAAGATACCTGGCTAATCACACATTTGATAGTGGGGAAATAAGAAACATTTGTTGGTTGAAAGACGGATGCATGAGAGTAAAAGCAGTGTTCTTCCCCAGTGTGGGCAGTTTCCGCATAAGCATCTGCGATCCGTTTTGCATGTGAATGAAAGCCCAGTGACGGGCAGTGGGCACCAGTGCTGCTCCTTGCGTGTTTGAATCATGCTTGCTAAGTTTCAAGCAAGGAATGCTCCATTTCTCCCAACCAAGTCGGGCCTTTTGTATTCAAATCAAAAGCACAAAACTCTATTGTAGGGGAAAAATGAGTCTTTATTGGCAACCAGTGGTGTCCACTTAGAGCAATAAATATGAAGTCTTAAGAGTACATTCTATATGAAGTACTATAGCTATTAATACACTTGGGTTTTGTTTGTTTTTTAAATGGGTGTCTTTGTGGGGTGCTCTTCTAATCAGTGCCACAGGCGCCGAGGAGAGGGAGGGAGCTGGGTAAGGAAGGAGGCAAGCCCACCCTAGCCACCGGGGAGTAGGCAGAGTCAGGAGAGCGGGGTTCTGATTTTGCCCCTTCCCTGTGAATCCTTGGGCACCTCACCGAAACACTTAAGGCCTCTGTATGGTAGAGGTTGGAATCCGTGGCCTTTAAAAGTCCTTTCAGCTCCTTCGCTCCCATCTGCATAATTTTTGGCATAGGCCAAGCGGCTGGTTGGTGGGGTGTTTAGCTCAGGACGAGAGGCCGAACGAGCGGAGAGTTGGCTGAGGATAGACTAGACACGCGTGGGTGACTCCAGCGTGATGGAACGCGGGGTGTCCCGGGATAGGGCTAAAGCGATGGGATTTCCAGACGAGTCTTTCCCAGGCCAACTTTTAAAGGTCGGAGGAAAGTTTCTCGTGGGGTGGGGGCCCAGAGGGGATGGCAGGGTGGGCTCCGACGCCTCCTCGCCTTTAAGCGGGTGGCCCCGGCTCTTCCTCCGTTACCTGGAGCGGGGAGGGGCTTGGGAAAGTTTGTGTTTGTTGCTGGCAAAGCGCCGGATGGGAGGCGCGGGCGGGCGCTGCGGTTCTTCCCTTCTGCTTTCGGGAAGCGGTCGGGGCTGCACACTCGGATCGGCGGGGCCGGCTCCCGGGCCCGGCCGGCTGGAGGAGGGAGGGAAGGAGGCGGGAGGGAGCGAGCGGAGCCAGGGGCGCACGTACGCCCCAGCGCTGGGATTTATCGGCTCGCGAGGAGAGCGGAGCAGGCGCGCGGCCCAGGCGGAGGAGCGCCGACTCTGGAGCAGCCGGAGCTGGAAGAAGAGGAGGAGGAGAGGCGGCGTGGAAGGAGGAGGAGGGGGAGAGTCGCTCCCGCCGGGCGAGCATGGGGCGCCTGGCCTCGAGGCCGCTGCTGCTGGCGTTCCTGTCGTTGGGTGAGTGTGCGCGGGGCTCAGCGGGGCACAGGGGGACTGGCGGGGCCCTGGAGGGCTCGGCGGGGCGCGGCTGCAGCGCGCGGCCTGGGGCGCCGAGGGTGCCCGGGCTGCTCCGGGGAAACCCGGCCGGGGTGCGCGGGCTGCTCGGCCCGGCGGGGAACGGCCGCGGGGCCGCCCGGAGCCTGGCGCGAATCCGCTCGGGCCCCGCGCGCGGGGTGCAAGTGGCCGCTCCGCCAGGCCGAGCCTCGCCCCCAACATGTGCCGGGGGGAGTGGCCCGGGGCCGTCTTTCCCCAGGTCTCCCTACCTGTTGGCCGCCGGGAGCCCGGCTCACCTTGAACTCCCGGCCCGGAAGGTGCTGCGGTCCCGGCCCGGGTCCTCGGCTCGAGAGCGGAAATGTGAGCCTTTGATATGCCCCGCCATAGCCGCCGCCGGCCGGGTCGCTCTTCACCCAACCCGCGCGGAGTTGCCTTTCCAGGGAAGCGAGAGAATCCTCCAACTTCCTTCCACGAAGGTCACAGGGTGGCCTGGAGCGTTACAATGGAAATCGGCGGGCGAGTCCTGCCGTCATTTTCGTCGTGGCTAGATCTTCTGCCTCAGTCTTTTCTTTTAGCTTTTCTTGAAGCTGCCTAGCTGCGTATTTATACACAAAGACCTAAGAGCCTGGCTTCTCCAACTTTTTCTACCTGTTACTTTCCCTCCCTTACTATCCCCTCGTCTTCCACCCTCCGGAAACCCTGGGTGCCCCGTGAGGTTTTGGCCCAGCGCCCTCCCCCCACCCAAGGAATCTTTTGTGGGTTTTTTCCCTCTCCATTTTCCATTCACTCCATACACAGACACCATCTTCACGTAGATCCACATGGTGATCCTAGCCAGCCACGGAAATATGTTTATTAAGTGCCCACCATGGTACCCCAGGGCCGACTCTTAAATGCTTTGATATTCTTGGATCCTTGTTGTCAGTGTCAACCAGGACAAGATGATTCCTGTGACCTGGCCTGGGGTTCTCTTCCAAGCCCCTAGAGAAGGCGGCTCTGAGTCTTTCACAGAGCGCATGATGTGCGGTGTCCGTGCCATTCAGGTCCCAGCTGCATACAGGGCAAATGATTACTCTGCACTTATGGTCAGAGGGTTGCAGAGGAGGCCTTCTACAGCCACTCCCCTGCTGGGGACACCGGGGCCCACACTGCTCTAACCCCCATGACTCCTGCTGCTGATGAACCAGCCTTGCTGGCTGCTGTGTTTTCTTCCTTCACCTTGAAGGGATTTTCTGAACTGACTCCCTCAGAGAGCTCGTCCAGCCACATTGCTTCAGCTTCAGCCCATGTGTAGAAAGCTTCCAGATCTTCCACTTAGTTTTATTGCATCTTTTCTATAGTCCCTGATCCTAGTGCTTTATTTTTATTTTTGAAACAAAGCCTCAGTCTTTCACCCAGTCTGGAGTGCAATGGCACAACCACAGCTCACTGAAGCCTCAAACTCCTGGGCTCAAGTGATTCTCCCACCTCAGCCTCCTGAAGTGCTGGAATTACAGGCATGCTCCACCACACCCGGTGGTAGTGCTTTTAATCTTTACTTTTCACTCTGGGACCCTTGTAAGTTGTATGTTAGTGGCGCACTGCTGTTATAGTCCACACACATTAATTGACTTTATGTGTCTGGGTCAAGCAGGGCCATGGCCTAGGTTTGCACAGATTGTGCACTGTACAACTTCGGGAGCTGCTGTTCACTTTGTAGTCTGTGTGAATGACTCCCCCTAGAGTTGTGCAGTTCTCTGAACAACCTGGGTACCAGTTATGAGGGTGGGATGAGGTAGAACTTTGAAAACAATGCCCTTGAGTAATCATAATGAAGGGAGAAGAGGGGAGGGGGCAAAGAGAGACTGACAAAAACAAAATAGAAGTGGGGAAAGCACAGCTTGGGGAAATCTTGATTGTACTCCAGCATATCCTGTCCTGGCTGGATGCCTCCTATGAATTACACAGGGAATTTCTGTGGTGTCACCAGCCAGTACCTTTTCACCTAACAGTTCTCTGAACCATTGATGACCCTCCTGATAACTCTGCTGTCACAGAATCTCACTCGGTGTGGCTTCAGCCTGACCTCTGGGAAGGTCTCGCTGTGTTACACTGCTCTGGCACTGTACTGATCCCTGAAATGTAATATGTTGATAAACAAGATCATCTTTCCTCCTGGGGTGTAACCTGGGTATAATCGTGGTATCGCTGCTCTTCTTGACCTCCACATTCACGTAGTCTCTCAATTGTTGGCTCTCCCCGTACCACAGACTCCAGCTTCTTTCTTTCCTTCCTGTTTCTACGGCTACTGTCTTAGCCCAGGTCCCGATTGTTTCCCGCACAGTTGGTGTCTTCCTGGTTGATTATTTCCTCCAGCCTCCCTTTTAAGCTCATCCTTTTCCTAAATGATCATTTTTGGGGCTCCCACCTTTCTCACTGGGTCCTTATGAGTTTCCTCCAAGGAGATGTTGCCCCTCGTGTGTCCCTCCCCTCTGGTGTTCTCTGGCTCAGACACTTCGTTCCAACTAACCTGTTTGCTCTCCTTTATGTAGACTATATTAAACCTTCTGGCCCCTTCTACTTCTCACCTCTTACCTGTGTATTAATATTTCCTTTTTCCCTTGAAACTCACTTTCTCCATGAAGCCTTCCTAAGCCTACCTACCATGATCACACCAGAACCCACCCAGCCGCATAGAGCACGTTTCACATCCATTGCCTGTGTCTGACCTGTCTTGCCCGTCCACTCAATGTGGCATTTCTTGAGTGGCCACTCTGTGTGCAACTGTGTGTTCAATACTGGGAGTCCCAGACAAATGACAAAGACACAGCATCTCCCTAAGCGGCTTGTGGGTGTGAGTAGACAGAGAATAAAATAGCTAACCACAGGACTGAATGAAATACCTGACATGGAAACCAAGTGTGGGAAACAAGGAAGGGGATGATTAATTTTGACTTGGGGGTTGGGGCTGGTTTTGCTGAAGAAGTGACATGTGAGTTGAGCCTTGAGGATAATTAGAATTTTGAAAGAAAGGATAGAAGAGCATTCTGGGCTCTGGGGAAAAGCCTAAAGTGTGGATGAGTGAAAGTACATGGCTCATTGAGAAATGGCACGTAAGTTCCCTGTAGCTGGAGCTGGGAGGAGGAGGAAATAATGGGGGTGCAATTATTTGGGGGAGGAGGAAATAACAGGGGAGGAAAGGTGGGTTTGGGATAGATCCTGTAGGTTTTGCATGCTGTGCTAAGGAGTCTGGACTGGGAGGGGTAGATTTGTTGGTGCTCTGGGTGCTGCCAGCCAGTCTGTGCCCTGTCATCAGAGCATATATTTCCTTCATTGTATGTAATTGTTCCCTACTCTGATTGTTTCCCCTGGGGGCAGGGGCCACATTGATTTTGTTCACTACAATGTCCCTATTACGAATAGGATATATAACTCATACTGGTTGTTTGATACATATTGGCTGACTGAATACTTATATATGTCATTTTATCTGTGGGAATGGGTAGCCATTAAAAGTTTGTAGGGCGAGATTAACAGGACAGGGTAATGTGTTGAGGAGGATAAACCCTCAACTAGTGCAACATGAATTGGAGAGTACAAGGCATGGAGATTGTAGGGTGGGATTAACACATTCTCTTTATTTATGTCTTTATTTTTGCAAATCTATTGAGATACTTTTTTAAGTGTCAAAAGCATTACATCTGTATTTTAAAATTCAAATAATATAAAAGGACTTTGTATTAATCAGGTAGGCTAAACTGCTCTAACAAACTCAAAGCATAGTGGTTCAGACAATAGATGTGTCTTATATAACAATGTGAGGGAGATGCTTCAGAGGAAAGGGTTGGGTGGGAACCCTGCTTTACACAGTCATTCTGGCTCCCCAGCTGGTGGCAGTTCTGCTGTCTTCAACTCACAGTTTCTAAGATCACTTTGGTAGTCGTCATCACCATTCCAGCCCCTACAAAGGAGGAAAGAGCGTGGAGTAGAATATTTGGAGTCTTTGTGGGTCAGACTTGAAAGTGGCACACATCATTTCTGCACACGTTCTATTGGAGAGACTTTGGGCCCATGCCACACTAGCTGTAAGGAAAGCTGGGAAGCCATGTGCCAGCTACTATGGAAGAAGGGAAAGACAGATTTTGAGGGAACAGCTAACAGTCTCTGTGTTACTTATAAAGGATATAAGGTCAAAAGAAAAATCTGGGCTAAACACGTCAGCTCATGCCTGCAATCCCAGCACTTTGGGAGGCCAAGGTGGGAGGATTGCTTGAGATCAGGAGATCGAGACCAGCCTGTGCAACATAGTGAGACCCCCATCTCTACTAAAAAATAAGAAAAGTTAGCCGGGTATGGTGGCATGTGCCTGTGGTTCCAGCTACTTGGGAGGGTGAGTGGGGAGGATCACTTGAGTCTGGGAGGTCAAGGCTGTAGGGGACCATGATCACACCACTGCACTCCAGCTTGGGTAACCAAGCGAGACCCTGTCTCAAAAAAAAAAAAAAGGAAAAAAATGTGTCCACCCTCCTGCCCAGGCATAGCCACTCCTGTCTAACGTGTGTGTGTCTCTGCATACTGAGTATTTTGGTTTTTTTTTTTCCTCATAGCTTCTGTACAAGGCTCTGCACCTAATAGGCACAGACTAATAATAGCTACTATTTCTCGATTGCATATCAAGCGTCAAGCTCTGACGTACATTCTGGTATTTATTCCTCACAGCAATACTTTGAGAAAGTCACTATTATTTTGTCTTTATTACAGATAAGGAAACTGATGCCCAGAAAAGTTAGTTAACTTGTCTAGAGACATACAGATTCTTCCTAGCAGACCTAGGATCTGATCTCAGGACTCCATTCTGTCTCTGCTAAGGAAAAGTTTACTAATGTTCGCTAAACCTTATGCTGCGTATTGCTTGAGATTAGCTTAGGTGAAGAAAGATGATAGTGGTTTGAAAGTGAAAGTGCATTTAAAAATAGGAGGATCCAGGATTAGTGCAGCCCAGGTACACTTCCTGAAGGGAAGGGCAGTGCCAGCATGCACCTCAGAGGTGTGGCATCTCTGCAACCCTAGCAGGTGGCCATGCCGGCTCTGAGGACGGTCCGAAATGCAACTGCCTCTGGAAAGCACTGAAGGAGGAGGAAGGCCAGTGGGAGGAACCCTAGTGAATCCATCCAGCTTTAACAGTCTTTGAAGTGCTGTGGCCTTCAGAGATTCTTTGGCACTTATTTTAGCCTTGTTAACAGAATTCCTGTATCTGCCAAGCTGATTAATGCCTGCCCTGGCTATAATTATTCTTATTAGCCTGCTGAATAGGAACTCTAGTTGTCAGTGATCATTCCTTACAAGGCAGCAGGCTAGTCGGCATTTATGTGGCTATTTTGTTTTAGCGATGAGCTGCTGAGCTGATTTTCCCCCCATAGATTGAATGTACATTTTCATGTTGGCACTGCGTCTGACAGTTAAATAAGGTGTGTGCTTGTCTGTCGATGTGTGTCTGCATCTCACTTTATCAAATGAAGTTGGAAGGATGCTGTCCAGGCAGTTCATAGCTGTTTTGTTTAATTGCATTGGTTTCTTAAAGGCAGGGTTGCAAGGGTCATTTGATTCTGCTTTGGGAAAATAACTTGAACTGGCAAAAATTCTTCATAATTTATCTTCTGGAAAAGGTGAAGTGCTGCAGTTGGCACAGTCAGTGGTTTTTTCGATCTTGGACTATTTCTCCCCACACCAACTGTAGTCTTTGGGAAGCAACAGAATTAGACCCAGAAGTTAACACTGTCGTGTCCCAGCAATATGTGTTTCCAGTAGGCTGGAGATCATGGCTCTGTGCATTCGCTTGTGTTCTTTGAAGGCTGATTTCTCCACAATACTCTGTATTGTGTCACTAAGCAGCATGGTTCAAGTTTAAGTAAAATGTTCTGGGACCTTAATTGCATCCTGTTTCACACCTTTACAAGCAGTTGGAATGTGAAAATATTTACCTCACTTGGGGTATTTCATAGGAGTGGAGAAGAACCCGTGGCTACTGTTGCTCTGTCTAGGATGAATTTGGCTTAGAATAGTGAAGAGTGGAATTGTGCCTAAGGGTTCCAGGCACATTTCAGAGTGGGTGCTACCTTGGAATCCTAATGAAATAGAGATAGTGGGCAGACAGATGAGTTACTTCTTGGAGCTTAAAAGTGACTCCAAGCCAAGAATATTCTGATAATGGCTCTTCCTTGCTCTTCTTTAGAGCTGGACTAGACAGAACTCCCCAGCTTATGGGCCTCAGTAAGGGACTCACATGGATTTCAGGTGGGTTGTCATGATACTGATACCCACAGGGCAGGGGCTGCCTCTAAATCCAAAGGCCTGCTTACCCAGAGAGCTATACAGATATTATCATTTCCTGTGTGTGCCATGATTTGACGAAGGATGGCAGTTCTCTCCTTCACTTGGTGAACTACAGCCCTTTAGCCCTAGCTTTGGAATGAGCTGTTTGAAGATGCAAGGTGAGAAGCTCAGTAACACAGCTAGCAGCTCATTTATTCAGCAAATATTGAGCAAGCGCCTACTATTACACGCCGGGCATTGTTCTGAGGATTGCTGTATGAGCAGAGCAGACTCAGATCTGCCCTCAAAGAGTTGGACAAAATGCACTAGATGTCAGAAAGTGGACGATTGAGATGAGGGTCAAGGGCAGGTTCTTGGAAATGCCTGCAGTGAGGAGACAGGAAATGAAAGGGAGAGTTCTAGGAGTAGTCAGGGAACGGGAGAAGTACTGGGAGAGCACGCTGTCGGAAGCCAAGCAGAGATGGGTGTGAGTGGACTTGTTAAAGAGGGATTGGTCACATGCTGCTACAGAACTGGAAGGATAAAGACAGAGAAGCCCTTGGATATGGGCACTGTGAAGTATGCCCAGTGAAGGAGGAAGGGAAATCACAGAACTTGAGAAGTGGGTGGGGTGGGGAAGGAACTCCGAGTCAGAAACGATCGCCCACCTTTTCAAGTGGTGTGGAGCAGAAGACCACTGTGAGGGTAGTGGCTCAGGGCACGGCAGAACCAGATCAACTTAAACAGGATCCAGGCGTCTCTAAGCAGGCCCACAGGCCAGCTGGGAGACTCTGGTGGCAAAGGACAGGCTGAAGAGCAGTGAGCAGGCATGACTACTGGGTGTGGACTCCAGAGAAGTTGGCACAGGGGGGTTGGGGTGCAAATAGAAGCCCTAGCCTTGAAGAGCCAGAGAGGAGGGAAGGGAGAGGGAGAGGAGGGAAGGGAGAGGGAGAGGAGAGCATGGAGAGAGCAGTGTGATATGGCATGCAGTCTCTGCAGTGATCTCAGACTTTTCAGCCCTAAGAGTAGCCCCAAAGCTTCCCCAGACATGCTAGTTAGAGGTTTTCTATATGTTCCCTTGTTCCCTGTCTCTCTCTTTTTAGGACAGGGTCTCACGCTATCACTCTGGCTGGATTACAGTGGTGCAATCACGGCTCATTGCAGCATGAAACTCCTGGGCTCAAGCAGTCCTCCCACCTCAGCCTCCTGAGTAGCTAGGACTGCACAACCAGGCCTGGTTAATTTTTTATCTTTTTTCTAGAGGCAGGGTCTTGCTGTGTTTCTCGGACTGGTCTCAAACTCCTGGCCTCAAGTGATCCTCCTGCCTTAGCCTCCCAAAATATCGTGAGCCACTGCGCCCGGCCTGTATGTTCCCTTTCTTTATCTGCACACATATAAAGTTTCCTCTGTGTCCCTCTGGATGTCTTCTTCTGTGTTGATTGGTGGAATTAACTTACTCTCTGATAGCTTTTAGGTCTTTGGCTGTTAGGCAGAATCTCTAGCACAGGGACTCTTGCATTTTATAATTCATCTTTCTCTTATTCACATTAGCTAAGAAGATTTTAATAGTTTGTATTACAAATAAACCATTACATGTGTGTTTTTAAAATCTACTTCTGTTCTTTATACCCTTCCAGCCTTACTTCATCTCCCAATTAAAAGAGGAAAAAATAGGATTCAGGCTTCAGAATCAGCCTTTCATTTGAATCCTGTCTTCCCTCAGTGTGAACGTTGGACAGGTTTTCTAACCTCTTTGAATCTCACTTTCTGTCTCTGTGAAATGGGAATAATACCTCTCTTGGAGGTTTTTCCATGAAGATTAAAAACAATATATTTAGAAGAATGCAAACATTAGTGTATGTAAGTTCCTAGAACTCTGCTACCCCAACTGTGTTCTGTGGACCACCAGCATTGGCAGCACCTGGGGGAATCTCAGGTCCAAACTTGTGAATCAAAGTTTGTATTTGAACAAGATCCCCAGGGGATTCAAATGCATGCTAAAGTTTAAGAAGCATGTCTGGAGGAGGTTTGGCATACAAATTACTTGGTAGTCTGGGCTTTCTCAGTGGGACTGAGGCAAAGCCATGGTCAGAGTCTGAGCTGGAGGAGAGTGGGCTGGGGCTGGACCCCATGGGAATGTGACAGTCATTCAGTTAGCAGTGAAGGATGGAGGATAGCATAGGTCTGTAGTAAAGGCAGTGGGCCTAGTTTCGTGGCTTTATCCCACCAAGTTTGGCAGCCTAGGAGGGACAGCATCATGTGGTCTCTCCATGGAATGAGAGTGGAAGGATGAGTGATAAAGGAACCGAGGGAACTGATGAGAACATCACAGGAAAGATTAGCCAAGGAGTACACGTGGGATAGGCAGGTGAGTGGGGCTTCCAGGCTTGATGCACCTGCAGAAGGTTTGAGGGCCTGGAGGGCATGATGATGGCATAAAAGCAGATTCTGAGGTGCAAGGGAGTGGGTAGTCTAGGAAAGTAGGAGGTGAGGATCAAGAGAGGTAACTTCTGAGTTCAGGGTTTTGGCAGCAGAGATCTAAGGGGAGATAGGCTGGATGGCTAGTAGTGACATAAGCATTTATTCAGAGTTTCTGCCTCTTCCACCATTTTGGCTGGTTGAGCTAATATCTGACTGGGTTGGGCCTGAATGGATTAGGAGAGAGGGGTGTGACTTAGAAGCATTAGCCCTAGGCGTTGTGGGGAAAAGGCAGTAACCTATGACTAAGATGAATTGGGGGTTGGGGACCAGGTGCGATGCAAGAGAAACCAATATGAGGGTTCTTTCCTTCCCAATAAATTCCTGTCTACCTTTTTTGTAGCATTTATTTTGTGCCAGGCACTACGCTTTTTTTTTCTTTTCTTTTTTTTAAAGAGAGGGGGTCTCTGTCACCCAGGCTGGAGTGTAATGTTGCAGTCATAGCCCACTGCAGCCTCAACCTCCCAGGCTCAAGTGATCCTCCCACCTCAGCCTCCCCAGCAGCTGGAACCAGCAAATGCAGTTTCCATAGATGAACTTATTTAGGAGGCTTCATAGCCCCATGAGAGTAGGCACTGTTGTTACCCCTATTTAATAGATGAGCAAACTGAGTCACAGAGGTGAAGTCACTTGCTCAGGGTCACAGTGTAAGTGGCAGACCTGGGATTCAAACCCAGGTAGTCTGGCTCCAGAGTGTGGGTTCATAACCACAGTACACTAGTCTGTCTTTCCATGTTAGTCAAAATATATCTTTGAAAACACTGAAAGGAATTGATATAATTAGCTAAATTGTAATAACATTTGTTTCCTTGTCTTTCAAGACAGGAGGCTTGGATTTTGGCCCTTGTCCTTCTACTCACTAGTTTTGTGACCTTGGACAAGTTGCTGAATAGCTCTCAGCCCCTGTAAAATAAGGGTTGGGCTAGCTGATCCCAAAGGTCTCCCCTTCCATCTCCAGAATTCTTTGAATTCATGCTGACCCCTGCTGTTGGCCATGTGGCCTCTTGGCCCAGCCCTGGCTTCCTGCCCATCTTCCGAGCACTCCTTATGATTCTGCAGCCTGTGCCTGTTGTCTCTCACCTGGCTGGTGCCTCTTCACAACAGTGGGTTGGTGCCTCTGAGGGCTCTGGAAATTGTTTGGTCCTTGTGTACGCGACTGCTGCCTGATTGCAGCCCATTTCCTGCGCACTAAGGATCTTTCCCTGTGGTTCTCTAGGGTACAGAAGTGTCCCCACCGCCAGGCTAACTGGGCTTTCAGGCAGACCCCTGGGGGAAGTCACAGAAACAGTAAAACCAATAAGCCATTTCTAGATGACAGACTGTTTCTTATCATTACCGATTTTTTTTTATGTGTGCAAGTTTTGATTGAGGATATCAGCCATGAGTAAGCTGGGGCTGACCAATCAAGCCTCAGCCCTCACAAATGTGACTTGCGTCTTCTCCCTTCAGCCTAGGAAAGAGCCTGGAAGATGTTCCACAGGTTGCCCTTTTCCCAGTATGCCCCAGACCACAGTGAGAAGAGACACAGACATCTTGAGATGTGTATAAATATTGCTACTACTTTGGCTTTTACACCCTTCCTGAAGGGTAGAAGAGTTGAAATACTTTTGTTTTTTTGAAGCAGGGTCTTGCTCTGTTGCCCAGGCTGGAGTGCAGTGGGGCAATCTTGGCTCATTGCAACCACTGCCTCCCGGGTTCAAGCAATTCTCATGCCTCGGCCACCCAAGTAGCTGAAATTACAGGGATGTGCCACTACACCGGGCTAATTTTTGTATTTTTAGTAGAGACGGGGCTTCACCATGTTGGCTAGGCTGGTCTTGAACTCCTGGCCTCAAGTGATCCGCCTGCCTCAGCCTCCCAAAGTGCTGGGATTACAGGTGTGAGCTACCGCGCCCAGCCGAAGAGTTGAAATTCTGATATCTCCAACCAATAGACTCAGCTGGCTAAAAAATGTGCCCCTAGTATTTGGGGAATTTCTTCCTTTTCATTGCTTTGGTCTGAACAAGGAAGGTTCAAAATGATGCTGGATAAATACCACCTACTAAAAGGATACATTCTAGAAAGTCTACATGTTACAGAAGAAACTTATGTGTATGAGCTCAGTCCTTACTGCATCTTGGCTGCTGCCTGGCCCTCCCTGGCTACTTTGAGGTGCTACTGTTGATGCTGCTGCTAAGCCTAGTGATTTCATCTCAGTGGTTTTGGATGCAGATATTTTTGAGGCTTATCCCTTTAGGATGTACTGAGAAGAGAATATTAGCTGATTTGGTGTCTGTCCAGTGTACACTACTTTGCTTATGTTGCAGCGAGGAGTTAAAAAACACACACATTTTTGGCACAACTATTCGTTTTCCCATTTTCTGAAGGCTGGCGCATTGAAACGTTTTCTTATTTATTAGAAGACATTACAGTCCATCATCTTTGATTGAGAAATCCTTACAGTAAGTTCCAAGTTAAGACCATAGTGTGTAACTCACGGCATGACACAGCACAGGGTACTGAGTCACATTAGTCAAAGTAAAAACAGTTATGACCCTTGAAGGAGTAAATTATTTGTGTCCAACTTTACTTTTCAATACAGGACATTGCTACTTTGCTTTGTAATCTTTTTTTTTTTTTTAGTACTTCCGCAGCATTAAGGGAATATTGACTCTGTTTCTGACATTGTGCAAGATTACAAAGTCCAAAATGGAATGGAACCAGTTATAAGTGAATGGCAGAATGGATCATAGGTGTTTTTTTTAAAGGCCTGGGTGAATGAGTTATTAGATCACTGTACATATGGGACTGTCACAATTATAGAGATGAAACTGAGGCCAGGGGCTGTTATTATTGAAAAGTTCCATGGAGCAGGTGGGGCTGGAGAGTCGGGAGCCAGGAGCAGGAGGAAATGCATTTCAGGTATGAAAGTGGGCAGTACGGTTTCTCAGAGGTGGGAGTAGATAAATGTGTACAGGTTGGTGTCCCATTTGGGGATTAGCTAACTTCAGCTGGAAAAGTAATAGAGACCTTAGGGGACATGGATATTAAACTCTGGGGAAGGGAGGTTGGTGGAGAAGAATGTGAGCAAAGTCACCCTGAAAGATGTTGGCAGCATCACCAGCGCCCACAGAGCAGCTAAGAGCCGGCATGTGTGAGGCTGGAGAGGTCCGCTGGAGCTTACAGGAAGCCAGCCTGCTAAATTAAGGTGATAAGTCAGGCCATAATCCTATTTTTGGTTGTTTCTTATGAGAAAAACAGCTCACAAAACAATTACTGATGTTCCCCCCAGATAGTTTATCAGAGCATTTCAAAGGACTGTGACCTGATAAGAGACACATAAGTTTTAGAGCAATGATGGGAATTTTAGTTGGTTTTCTATGGAAACAAGGTTTATGCAATCATGTGATCTATTCATCGGAGTCCCACTTTCATTACCATTTATCCCACAAACAAGTTTCAGCGGAAACAGTAGTATGAATCCCAGGAAGCCTAGTGTCATACGTGGCTCATAAATAATTGGGGAAGGTACCTTTGTTAGCCCATCTAGGGAGGGCCACAGAGGTAGCAAGGTGGCATATGCTGCCCAGTGGTACCCTCAGGGACCCCACATTCCAGCACCGAGTTAGCTCACACCACAGGCTGCAAGGTAGTTATCATGCAGCAGGATGTGAGTTTGGGTCATTAGAAAACAGCAGTGATGAGGCAAGCTCTGCTTTCTGTCCGGTATGTTCATTTAAGGCATTTGGGCCTCAAGACAAAGAAGTGTGAAAACTGAGCACATAATCAAGTGTTGGTGACCCCTCTTGAGGTTTTCCCAAGTACCCCTCCCACCAGTCCTTAGAAACGACTGGAAGATAGATGCACACAACACTTTCTTTGGTTTATTTATTTGTCTTGGAATTATTTCCAGTTATTTGATTCTTTGGATTTCAAGTAAAGCCTCATTTCCTCAGTGAAATGAGGACATGTTGGACCCAGGAGTGCTGCCGCCTACAGCATGGGCCAGCCTGCGTCAGCTCTTGGTGATGGGCTGTCACTCAGCCACCTTCCGTGAGAGCACAGCCATCGGTTTGTGATGATCTGTTTATTAGGATGAGCATTTGTGTGTCTCACCCAACCGTAAGCAGCTCGAAAGCGGGATCATGTCTGTTTTTGCTTACCCCAGCATGTAGGAACTTGAATCTTTGAATAATTGAATTAACGTATGTGCTTAGAAAAATGCCTATAAGGTGTATATATTATATATATTTAAAATTGTGGACGTTAAGTTATAATGGGGGCAGAAGATATCTATGTGTCCTTTTTACTGTCTTTCTTATGTGTGCTTATTTATCTTCTTTTGTTTGGAAAGAATTGTGTGTGACTTCATTTCTAAGACAGGTTTTTGTGGTAGAGTAGGAAAAAATGAAATCTATACATGAAAAAGAAGGGGTGAGAAAAGTCTCCATTCTTCTTCCTGTGGATTTTCTCGTTTTTTTCCTTGGCAGCTTGGGTGGAAGACAGATGACTCATGAGTTCTCATTATTGTTTCTCCACTGCCTCCACCCCTTCCCTTTGCAGGATTGATACAACCGTTTCCACCCCAGAATGGCATAGGCTCCGTTCTTGGGCTTCGTCCTGGTTGGTCATAGTCTAGAGAAGCAGACTTCTTCAGTCCCAGTGTATGCGTCAAGTGCTTCGTGGCTGGGTTCATTCAAACCATGGATCATCTGCTTGTCATCACGGTTCTAGGGAGCAGCCCACACTGAGCCACATCTGAGCAAAGGGGCAGTAGTACTGCCGCCTGTAGCGTGGGCCTGGTCTCACTGCGTAGTTAATAACCACTATTTATTATCTGCCCCATGTCGAGCATTATTCTGGATCTGGGGGCACCTAAAAACATAGATCGACACAGTCCTTTGACTCCTCCAGCAACCAGTCTAAATGTGGAGGATGACACACACACAGGAAGAGAGGTGGCATGGACGAAGTGTCATCCAAGGATTGTTAAACGAAAGGGGAAACAAACTGAACATTAAAGAAAAGGGAGAGCATTCTGGGAGTACTTTAGGCAGAGGTGTTTTTGCAGAAAAGGTAAGTATGATCTCCTGTACCTGTTTATATCACTACCTATGTCTCGTCTCTACCTGTGCATGTATTTTTTTTTTTGAGACGGAGTCTCACTCTGTTGCCTAGACTGGAGTGCAGTGGCATAGTCTCGGCTCACTGCAACCTCCGCCTCCCAGGTTCAAGCAGTTCTCTGCCTCAGCCTGCTGAGTAGCTGGGATTACAGGTGCCTGCCACCACGCCCGGCTAATTTTTGTATTTCTAGTAGAGATGGGGTTTCAGCATCTTGGCCAGGCTGGTCTTGAACTCCTGACCTCGTGATCTACCTGCTTCAGCCTCCCAAAGGGCTGGGATTACAGGCGTGAGCCACCACACCCAACCTGCATGTAGTTTTAAAGGCATCAGTGCCATGTCTGGATTGGGGACTTTTGTAAGGATCCAAAGCACCCAGATAGTTGGTTTTTACTAGCCCCAAAGAAGAGTGTAAATAAAATTGATGAGGTGAGTTTTGGGGTTTAGAATCCTGAGATTGTGTCACTTCCCAAGGTGCTGAGAACTGGTCCCTTGATTGACGCTGTGTGTCACAGTTGCCCCAGCCACATGCTCTGCGCTTTCTGTATTGAGCCTGGTGAAGGGCTATTTTTGAAAATTCATTGATGAAGGGCTGTTTCTGAAATTAATGACATTATGTACTTTTTGTTAAGCCCCTGGATGATGATCCAAAGATCAATTCTGGCCCTAACATTCCAGAAGCTCATTGAGATAGGAGTGATCACAGTCACTGCATCAGCAGGCATGCTGCTGGGCTGGGGGTGTGGTGATGAGCAGTCCCTCCAGAGTCTCACAGGGAGGCTGACAGGCAGTTGGCTCCAGGTGATCGTGGTGGCAAGCAGACCCGCAGTGGGCACCTTCTAAACTCTGCCTGAGCTGGGGGCTGAGGTGGGGAAGGATCAGGAAAGCCTTCAGCAAGCTGGACTCATTTGAACTCATTAAGTCCTGATGATCAGTAGGTTTTTGTCTGGCAGAGAAGGGGTGGGTAGTTTACTTTAGGCAGAGGGAAGAGCACAGAGAAAGCGATAAACCAGCTGGCGCTGTGGCTTACACCTGTAATCCCAGCACTTTGGGAGGCTGAGGCGGGCGGATCGCTTGAGGCCAGAAGTTCGAGACCACCCTGGCCAACATGGTGAAGCCCTGTCTTCATTAAAAATACAAAAATTAGCTGGGCATGGTGGCACATACATTTACTCCTAGCTACTCGGAGGTTGAGGCATGAGAATTGCTTGAACCCAGGAGGCAGAGGTTGCAGTGAGCTGAGATTTTGCCACTGCACTCCAGCCTGGGCGACAGAGAGAGACTCCCTCTCAAAAAAAAAGAAAAAAAAAAAAGATAAAACCATTCATAAGAGGATATTGGTTTTTAATAAATGAGGAAGACTTTTTGCAGCTAGTGTGGAGGGTTGAGTTGTAGGGTCATTTAGAGGGAAAGGATTGAGACTGGAGAGAAAGTCCTGAGTGTAAAGAGCCCGTGTGTCACCTGAAGGAGCTTAAGTCTAACATCATAGATGAATGTGTCTGTTTTTTCCTGATTCTGCCTACCCTAAAAAGCTGGAGGTCTCTCCTTTCCTTTATTTACTTGATGTTTTAAAAGGTCCTCATCTTATTGGGGACTCATCTCCTTCCAACTTTTCTATAAGTCAACATACTGTTTCATCTTTATCGACTCTGACACTTGGCCAGGTGTTAGCTCATCAACTTTCCATGATTATGTGGTTCTGCACACAGTAGGCGTGCAGCAAAAAAATACTGAATGAAGGAATGAAGTATCAGACTGTAGTTAAAGTGTTCCTTAAAGGGCATGTGAACCCAGAGTCTTTTTTAATTTAATTCCCTGCAAGCCAAACTGTTAAACAACACTGTACTCCTTACTGAGCCTCATCAGGGAAGCTCGGCATAGACCGTTCATCACCCATGGCTTCTAGCACTGTGTCTACAAATGAGAAGGGCAGGCTTAAAGTGTTGTTGGGGAGGAGGGATGGATGAGGCAAAGGAGGAGCAGACAGTGGATCTAGGGAACAGTCAAATAAGGGGAGAGAGGACAGAGCTGCCCAAGGAAGGGAGTCGGGTTGGTGGGGAGTTTCCCCAATTATCTCAGGTGCCTTTTATGCTCATATGCAAGTTTAAACACAATATGAATCTCCCATTCTCTTAAACTAGAGGCTAAAAAGAGGACCAGGTGTTCACACAGAACTTGGCAGATGATGTTGGCCAGTTTGAACGTGGAGAGGATTGAAAATGGCTGAGCAGGGAGGGATGCTGAGCGGTGCTTGGGCCTCTAGCAGCTGTTAATTTTATAGAATGCGCTAAAATAAACCTTGTGGATAGATCTTGCCTCAGCCTTTTCTATCTCTGGTCCTTGGACAGAGAATTGTTTAAATCATTTCATGTTTATTGAGTTATTTTGGTTAATCATCAGTACAGATTGCCTCTAAGTGGTTTTTGCATCTTTTTTTTTATTATCGCTTGGTCACATAACTTCTCGGAACCTCAGTTTCCTTATTTAATACTCTCAAGGTTGAATATTAAATCATATGAACAGGATTTGCAAACTATAAAGCAATGCTATGCATGTAAGGTGTCTTTTTTTTGCCGGTTACTGAGTCTTTAAGGGCAAATTGTCTACTCAATACTTGGTTTACTGTGTTAGGATTCCATTAGGGAAGCAGAACCCTTATAAATATTGTGGAATAACACATGTATTAGAGGAATTAGACCTTACACAATTATGGAAGGAGTTGGAGAAGTGAAGGCCTAAAAAGGAGAGTTAAAGTATCAGGGAAAAGTCACTAGTCAGCTGTCTTGAAGCACTGGCAGGTGGACAAGTTGAAGCGTGAAGAGGAATCTGGAAGCCAGGCAGAGTGGGCTGGTTTAGGGTTCTGAAGAAGGGTAATCACTTAGCTCCGAGATTGCAGCCAAGCATCTAGTGGTCTTGGGGTCATGTTGGTCCATAAGAATAGCATTTGGGAAGAAAACAGGAGCAGAAAGAGCAAGGACAAACGGGTGTCTACTAGCACCTTAACATCTGTCCCACACTGCCTTTAACCACGAGCCATATACCAAAGTACTGGCTGCCGCTTGACTTCCATCTCCCAAATCTGACATGAAGTTCTATTTTGTCCAACCCTAACCTGGAACTACACAGATAAGAGGATTCTGGGATATGTAGTTACAGCTTAGCCAGGTGACAAAACCTCATAATTTCATAATGTAGAATTAAAGGTTTGACATGGTTCTGGCCTCCCAGGATCTCTCAAAGGCCACAAAACTGGAAGCAATGTCATAGTTATATGATCTAGTGCTTTACTAGTAAGAAGGAATTCAGTTAGTTAATGATCCAGTCTTGAAGAAGTACCGTGCATTTTTGTTCCTCACTTGTTGGTGGCACTGTATGTCTTTCTGCCTTGCTTACCTTTTTTTTTTTTTTTTTTTTGATACAGGGTCTCGACCTGTTCCCTGTTGCCCAGGCTGGAGTGCAGTGGTGCAATCATGACTCACTGCAACCTTTGCTTCCCAGGCTCAAGCCATCTTCCTGCCTCAGCCTCCCAAATAGCTAGGACCATAGGCACATGCCACCACGCCCAGCTAATTAAATTTTTTTTTTTTATAGAGACGAGATCTGTGTTGCCCAGGCTGGTCTTGCACTATTGGCTTCAAGCCATCTTCCCACTTCAGCCTTCCAAAGTGCTGGGATTACAGGTGTGATGCAGGAGGTAATGGTTGTCTTGGCAGCAAAAACTAAGAAAAGTTGCATTGACTGTGAAGAGCCTGTCAGTACTGATGAAATGCAAAGTCTTTGTCGCCTCCTTTCTAATCTTGTTTGATTTGGAGAACATGTGTATGAAGGCTGAAAGAAGATTTCCAGATATAAATGGCAGGATAGATAACATTAGAGCCAGAACTGTCATGTAAATGTCAATTAGAAACAAGATTTAAGTCTCTGGACCACCCTTCTTACCCCCTGTGGCTTGTTGGTCACACTGCCCCTGCCTCGTGTTTCTGTAGCCAGGCACAGGCTAACAAGGACTCAGAGAGTGCCTGCTGTGATAATTTTAGCCCCTGGAGAAAATAACAGACTTTGTGAGATTTAATGGCCACACCTGGGCCTTGTCATCACTTAGTATTCTTTCACCTTTTTGATTGTCAACTCTGATATTTCCCTCTGTGACCACAACCTCCTTGCTTTACTCCTTTCAGATTCCCTCCTATCTGTTGAACCTATTCTTCATCCTAATTGTGATTCCCTGATTTTGAACATTCTTCCTTTTCAGTCCATCAGGCCATTCTCACTTTACTTGGCTCTGAATCCAGGGTAGACTCTGGTGGTCAGCATTTCAGCAGTGAGCTTGTTAACAACCTGGGACCCTCTGTCATATTTCTTTGCCAGACCTCACATTGTATTACATTTCAGTAATTCACACCAATCGTAGTTTGTAAGCCTGAACTTTATGATCTTGCTGGGGAAAATCTCAAAGTCTGCCCATCTGAGATTCCAGCAAAGTCCTGGCATCTTTACCGCAGCTCAGCTCTCCTTTGTGTTCCTTTTGTGATGGTTTCCTATTATATTTCTTCTGATGCTTATTCTAAACCTTTGTCAGGATCTTTAGCATCTGAACTCCTTTCTACTATTTTACTGAGACAATAGAGACCAAGCAAAGAAACCTCAAGCTTTTGCCTCAAAACTTTTTAATATTTTTACTCCTTTTCTCTGTCTAACCTGAAAAAAAGTAAGGGCTCTATCTTTGGCTCTTTTTCCTCACTATGTGTATTCTTTCCCTAAGTGACCCCAGGCAACCTGTGGCTTTAAATACTCTGTGTGTGCTGATGACTCTCTAGTGAGTATCTCCAGCTTGGACCTCCCCACTGAGCTCCAGACTTAAACATCCAGCTGCCTACTCCACTGCACTTCCACTTGGTGTCTGATAGGGACCTCACATTTAAAATGACCAGAAGACAACTCTTGCTTTCCTTGGTACAGATTTGCTTCCCTCTAATTACTTTGCTGTCTCAGTAAGTGGCATCACCCTGTATGCCAGATGCTCAAGCCAGAAGCCTAGATCATTCTTGATTGCTCTCTTATTCATTCCCCACATTCAAAAAGTCAGTTTGTCTTTTCATTCATATACAAGTTAAGTCCTGAATCTGACTACTCCTGAGAGTCACCACCACTGTCAACCAAGGCCGGTGTTCATCAGCTTTTGCTTGGTCTACAGAAACTTCCCCCATGCTGGTGTCCTTGCTTCCAAATTGGCCCCATATAATCTGTCTTTCCCACAGCAGTCAGACTGAAATTTCTACAAAGAAAGTAGGCTCTATGATTTTCTCGTTGATGTGCTTCCCATTTCAACCAGAATCCAGGGCCCCTGCCCCCTCATTCACTGTGATCAGTCACAGTGATCTTTTTTTTCTGTACTTTAAACACCCAAGCTTGCTCCATCACAGTGCTTTTATATTTGCTGTTCTGTGTCTGGAGCAGTTTTGCCCCAGAGCTTCAATCACTGTCTCTTCGTCATTCTGGTCTAAACTCAGACATGACCCTCTCAGAGAGGCCTTTCCTGACCACACTTCATATTGTCATATTTTAACTGAATAGCATTTGTCAGTGGGTCTACTTCATCACTGTCTCTTTCCTAGAACACAGTTTTCTTGCAGGCAGGGACTGGTGGCCATGTGTCCCCAGTGCCTAGAAGGTGCTTTGGGGGACTGACTGGCTGACTTTGCAGGATGAACCCCCTGCTTGCTGCTTCAGTGCCTTTTTCATGGTTGTGCCTTCTCTTCCCTACATCTTTGTTCCTTCTCTCCTGGCTCTTACTTTCCAGATCCCATACCCGTCATTGAAAATGCGCCTTCCTGGAGGTTGCCAGTGATTACTTAGCCATCAGTTCATTTCTCTTTTCTCAGCACCCACCTTCCTTGACTTTTCTGCATGTTTGACATTGTTGTTCATTTTTTTCAAACAAAGGCATATAGTAGGAGTCTGCTTTAGATATTGTGCAGGATGCAGATATGGGTAGGAAACAGCTCCTGCTTTAAAGGAGCTTGCAGTCTGCCAGGAGCAAGTAGATGAGTATGTTCATAAAGAAACAGTAAGTGTTACTTCAAACCCTTTCTTGAAATTCTTGCATCCCTTGGCTGCTAGGGCATAAGCCTTTCCTGGTTTTCTTCCTAACTGGCTACTATTTCTTTTTTCTGTGCTGACTCTTTTTCTTCTGCTCATGCCTTAAACATAGGACTTTGCTGTGGTTTTGTCCCATTCCCTCTTTTCTGTACAGTAATCTGTCTCCTGGTGGTGTCATCGACTCCCACATCTTCACTGCTGGGCAGATTTCCTTTTTACCCCCCCTCCCTCCGTGCATGTGACTCCACATTGATGTTAGGCTCAAATATCTTCTAGGGGTTTCCATTCCAACTGTCCAGTGGACATTTCTACTGGTCAAAATCTTACTATAAGAAAATAGATTTCACCAGTGATTAGCTTCCCTTTGGCTTCTGTCTCCCCTCACAGGTCTACCAGTTGACCCTTCCTCTGTTGTGGCTCTCAGAGCTGCTGCCTTTTGATTCCCGTCATTGCCCTTGTTTTCATTCTTATTACCTCTCCCCACCATTGATAGAGGGTCCCTGAATGATCTCTGGGCCTCCATGTCTCCTCTCCAGTCTGCTCTTGATACACTGTTTTAGTCACCCTATCTTCACCACTACCTGCCTGTGTCCCCCATGGCTCCTTTAGGTCTTTGCTTATGCTACACCCCTTATCTCTGGTCACTTTCCTCCTTCATGTCTTCTGTTAAACCTCCCCCTCATCCAACCATTTTTCAAAGGCCAAATTCGAATATTGACACTGCATGAAGCTTTTTATGAATCCCTTTGGATGGAAATGTCCTCATTCTCTTTTGACCCCTGAGGCACCTGTTAGTGCATCTCTTTGATTATTTATATCCTTCCTTATACAGGTTGAGCATCCTTAATTCAAAAATCCAAAATTGGAAATGCTCCAGAATCTGAAACTTTTTGAGCACTGATACGTTTCTCAGAGGTCATGCTCAGAGGAAATGCTCGTTGGAGCACTTTGGATTTTGGATTTTCAGATTGGGAATCCTTAACTGGTAAGAACGCAAATATTTGAAAATCTGAAATCCCAAACACTTCTGGTCCCAAACGTTTTGAATAAAGGATATACAGCCTGTATGACAGTTTGCACTGTTACACACCTCCTGACTCTTAGCATACCATACGTGCCTTAAAAGAAGATCCACAAGCTGACTAACCTTTCACTCTCACTTATCACCTAGCACAGGGACTTTTTGCTCAGTAGCTGTGTGTTGAATGAGTTATCTTATCTTACATTTGTCTAGTGTATCTCAGTGAGGTCTTAGGTGAACTTTTTCTTTTTTTTTTTTTTTTTAATGATTATAAGCACTGTTCTAGTAGAACCTTATTTGCTTCTGGATGGGGTTTTGAAGTTCTGCCATATGTGACTTTATTACACGTTCTCTGCTGGCTATAGCTTGTTTAATGTGCCTTGCTGCATTTTCATGACTTAGGGACTGTCTAGATGAAAGTTGGCATGATCCTTTCCTGTCAGACCTCTCAGTGGCAGACTTGAGGAGACAAAGGTTTTTCATTTGTTGAGTCAGGTACTCCAGTAAAGGCACTATAAGGTTTTATAAGTTTGACTTTCTGTGCATTCATTTCTAGCTCACATGTGGACTGGGAACTCCATGTGGCAATCCATAGGCCCCGAGTCTCTCCTAAAAGCCTTGTAAGGACTCGGGAAGTGGGAATTAGGCACCCATTTACAAGGCATGCTGAAAACCATAAGCTCTTTAGTTTCAGCATTTCAACTCACCTGTACCACTGGATTCAATAACTGCTGATACTTATCTTACAAATGGTTCAGATTGGAAAGTCAGATTGTTTGCTTCTAGGCAGCTCAGTGAAATAATAAAATTTGAGCAGAAATAGAAACAATTGGAAGAATTTTTAGCAAATATGCTATACTCTGCAGGTCTTGATTTAGAATAATGTTGATGATAACCTGAGAAATAAAATCCATTTCCCATGGATATCAGAAGGAGGTGGAAAAGCATAGATAAATGAAGTGTAGTCTTCATTGCCTTGTCTTTCTTAATGATTCCTCATGGTTGGCAATAGCACTTATTTAAATAAACATTGCAGGAGTAGTTGTTTACTTTGAAGAACTTGCCTTTTTCTACCTGTTCCCATCGATTCCACCTGATAGAAGAAAGTCGAAGGCATTTAATTACTTTCTTGAGTATTCCAGAGGTAGGGAAATGGTAATCGGGAAACAATTAACTCTTGGTTGTTAATTTTCTACTGCTGAGAAGTCAGAGCAGAGGACTTCTAAAAGTCCCTCCTGTATGATTTTGGAATAAAGTTCTCTGCACCATTTTTGAGTATAAATATGTGTGGTGTTAAAGTTGGTATCACTTAAAATAACAAAGGTAGTACATCAGAAAAATTTTTGAAGAAATTTTTAACAATCCAGTTTCTCTTATTTCTCTCATCTATCTACTTCACATTGAAAATATATAATATTTCTTCTTTCAATGACTCATTTCTGTGTTACTTTGCTGCCTATCTTGGTTCCATTGCCCATGGAGAATATGAAATATAGGGAATTTTAAGCTGTTTCTTTTTCCTACTCAGATTAAAGACAAAAAATCAACAGGATGATAATATATAATGCAGTTGAAGGCAAACCAAATCCATCCCATCTTTGGCTTATGCTGCACTATCAAGTTTGGGTTTGAGTCCCTCACATTATAGCTGTTATGACCTTCAGGAGGTTATTCAACTTCTTTGATTCTCAATTTCCTCATATCTATGATAGGGGTGGTAATAGCTACCTTATGGTTGTCTTCTGTGGATTAAGACAATTTGTGGATAGTGCCTGGCTCAGTCAGTGCATGCCATGTAAGAAACACTGTACATTATTATTCTTCCTCTTACTCAATTCTAATATTGTTGTGGAGAGAGACTGGGAGACTTGATAGTAAATCAAACTGAATACATCATGAAATAAATACTATGAGAAATGCTTATATGATTTTAGCTGAAATTATGGGGTCTTTGATTAGCTTGTTGTTCAGTCTTTCATTTTTGTGGTTACTCTAGAGATTAGAACACGTATCAGTGATCTGTTAGTGTTTACTAGTGATCCTTTTACCACTTCCAGGATAATGAAAGACCTTACAACATTTAAGCTCCAATGTATTCCACCCCTCCCCTCACTTTTTCTGCTATTGATGTCATATGTTTTAATTATGTATATATTTTGAATTCCAGAAGACATTACTAATATTGTATTTATAGTCAATATTCAGTAGGTTTACCCACATAGTTATTCTTTCTGTTGCTCACTTTGCCTTCTCACATTTCCATGATTTCAAGTGGGATTATGTTCCCTCTATTTGAAGAACCCCCTTTAGTATTTATTTTTGGTGCAATTAATTCTTTTTCCCTTGTTGAGAATTGGTTGAAAGCATGTTTATGTTGCCTTCCTATTTGAGGATTTTTTTTCTCTGTATAGAATCCTAGGTTGGCGGTTACTTCCTTTCATCACTTTAAAGATGTCATTCTGTGGTCTTCTCATGAGCATCATTTCCGTTGAAAGTTAGCCATCAGTTGTATTCCTGTTCCTTTCTCTGCCTTTCAGTAGTTTTGCTATGATTTACCTAGGTGTGGTTTTATTTGTATTTATTCTGTTTATGATACATATCTTATCTTGAATCTGTGGCATGATGTCTTTTGTTGGTTTAAGAAAAGTCTTAGCCATTATCTCTTCAAAAATTATGCCTAATTCTACTACAGTCTCTCCCTGTCCTTCTGGGCCTCTATGACACATATGTTTGGCCTTTTTACCGTGTCTCATAGATTCTTGTCTGGCTTTTTTAGTTCTTTTTTATACCCTGGGCTTCAGTTTGAATAACGTTTACTGACTTTTGTTTTATTTTGTTTTGTTTTTGTGATTGTTTTGTTTTTTTTTGAGACAGGGTCTTACTGTGTTGCCCAGGCAGGAGTACAGTGGCACAGTCATGGCTTACTGCAGCCTCCATCTCCTGGGCTCAAGCAGTCCTTCCACCTCAGCCTCCTGAGTAGCTGGAACTACAGATGTGTGCCACCATGCCTGGCTAATTTTTTTTGTTGTTGTTAGAGACAGGGTCTCACTATGTTGCCCAGGCTGATCTTGAACCCCTGGGCTCAAGCAGTCCTCCTGTCTCAGCCTCCCAGTGTGCTGGGATTATAGGCAAGAACCACTGTGCCTGGCTGCTGACTTCTGTGCTGCATCTAATCTGCTGCCAAACCTATTTATTGACCTCTTAATTTCGGATATTGTATTTTTTTTTTTTAGTTCTAAAGTTTCAATTTGATTGTTTCAATATATTTCAGTTTGGGTGAAATCCTGTTTTCTATTTCTTTAGTAAATTAATTATAGTTAGTTTACAGTCTATGTCTGATAAGACCAATATCTGGATCCCTGGAGGTCTGTTTCTATTGTCTATTTTTTCTCTTTTGTTTTTGTTTATTTGGTTCTGTCATCTGGAATACCTGGTAAGTTTTAACTGAGCACTGAAAAATTGTAGTGGCTCTGTATGATGTCATCTTCTATCTGAGAAGATTTACTTTTTTCGTAACAGGCCAGTAGAGTAAGAGAAGCTCATCTTTATCCATGAGGAACTGAGATGCTTTGAGACTGTCTTTTAGTCTTGATGAGAGCTAGTTGCTTTTTCCGCTTTGCTCTTATTCCAAGAGCATAGCCCTTCCAGGGTTGTAACTGAGAATCTGAGTGTTTACCACCTTCCTTTGTGGACCCAGAATTCTAGTTTTTGTTTCCCCATATTGTGAAATGGTCAAAAATTTTGCTTAACCTTTAGCCCCCTAGTGTTTATTTTCTGCTTAGCTTCTCAGCCACTTACTACCTCCCCATACTCTTCAATGTATCTTTCATGTCAGTTACCTTGAGGGGGAAAACAATGTAGTATGTCAAGCTCACTTCTCTGCTGTTGCCTTTTTTTCCTAGGATCTTGCACCTCAAACTCTGACCTTCTTAGTATCCTTGAACTTCAGTTGTCTTCTTGGCCCCACAAGGTGCTGGAAGCTCTGAGTTACTTACTTCTACTTGCTTTCTAGCCTGCACCACTTAAAAATAGCAAATATCTGAAGAGAAAAGGCAGTGGGTATTGTTGAGTCCACTTCAGTATCTTTCTGTGAGCTTGGACCCTTGAGCCTGGCTGCCTTGGTTGCTCACCACTGCATTCAGTTAGCTTTTATCTATCTTTTATGGTTTCTGTAGTGGGAGTGAGGGTGGGGGCAGGGGGTGGGGAGTGATCTGATATTAGCTACTCTATGATAGCAAAAAGCAAAAATCTAAAAGTAGAAATCTCAATTATTGGTCTTTTGAAATTTAAACTCTGCTTACCACCCCCAAATATTTGAGTCAACTTCCAATGAAATACACATACATATACGTAAACACTGCACGAAGGTGAGAGTTAAAGTGCCCTTATTTTGTCTTGGGTATCAAAGGTACTCTGAGGCTGTGGTAACTGCCCCGAGAGGTAAGAGAAACCTGTGTAGTTCCTGTTTTTTCGAAAGAATGTACAATGGTCCATCAACAGGTATTTTTTTTTTCTGGTATTAAATTTTAATGGAATTTTATTATGTGAATTTTTGTGTCATTGAACAACCCAGTAGTGTCCTCAATAGGACTTTTAAGGCTGATAAATGTTTTTCATATGAAGGTTTCTTATATTGACTCCTGAAAACAAATGAAGCCATAATTCAAGATTGTTACTTAGTAGCGGCATTTTAATGGGGAACTAAACTAATACAGTTCAGGTAAAGAAGTGTTTGGGACCTTCAGTTTGAAACACTGGTAGAACTTGGAAAAATAGAGGAAAACTTTCTTTTCCTCTTTTTCCCTCAGTTATCAACTGTTACAAAAGGTTTTGACAAAAATTGGCAACATGTGGCTATGTAGATATTCTTTTTGATTTGAAAAGAGCCATATGCTCTATTTTTTCCATGTTATATTTATTTTTAAATATCATTAGCTGTTATTTAACAATATTACAAGAAATCTGTGCTAAATACCAGATTGCTTGGTGGCAATTTGAAATTCTGTTACCAAAATTTAAAATCTTGATTTGCATGGATGAGGGGACATCCTAATTCTGCATGCAAGACAGTGCTCAGGTTTATATCTTTTCAGATTAGAATTTGATCTTTCAAGCATCTGTTCATATCTGCTTTACTTTTCCCAGTGGAGCTATCATATAGCCAATGTTGAAGGTACTTTTGCAGGTTGAGTTGGAACATGAAGGAAGGAGTACCTAAGTGATCCTAGGGGAGTTGGGGAAGGCTTCACAGAGGAGGTGGTGCTGCAGCTGCCTCTTACAAGAGGGTGAAGAGATGGATGAGAGGGTATTCCAGGTGATGGAGGCATGAAAGCAGAGGCCATGAAGCACCAGAGAGTATGGCATTTCCAGAAAGTGAAGAGATGTTTGTTTTGTGGGATAGAAGCATCAGAGAGTGGGAGAACAGTTGGAGATGAAGCTAAAGTGGTAGCTATGAGCCAGATCATGAGTGGTCTTATATGTCTTTTATTCATTCATTCATTCATTTAACAAATATTTATTGAACAACTACTATTTTACCAGGTCCTGTTCTAGGCACTGTCATTCAGCAATGGACAAAACAGAAATCACTACTCATATGGAACTTACATTCTACTGGGGAAAAAAGAAAAAGAAAACAAATAATAGTGAAAACATAAGTGTTCATAAAGTATTTTAGTAATAATTGATAAGGAGAAAATTTGGCAGGAGCAAGAATGGGGATGTGCCACTTTAGGGTGCTCAGGAAAGGCCTCATTGAGAAGGTGACATTAGAATATGGATCTGAAGCTGGTGAAGGAACTAGTGGGATGAATGTCTGAGAGTGTCCTGGGCTGAGGAAATGTGCAAGGGCCCTGAGGTTGCAGTAGGTGAAACGTTGGGAGCAGAGCATGGCTGGAGTATAGTGGAGGAAGAGGAACAGACAGGAAGTCCAAGAAACAAAAACGGCCAGGTCCTGTAAGGATTGCCTCTATAAGGATTTCAGCTTTCATCTGAATGAGATGGGAAGTGATTGGAGACCTTTGAACAGAGTAAGATATAACCCAACTTAAATTTTTCAAAGATCACTTTGCTGTATTGAGACTAGAGAACAAGAATGGAAGCCAGGAGACCAGTAAGGGACACTGCAGTAATGCAGATGAGACGGGTGCTGGCCGGGGCCAGGGTGACAGCACTGGGGGTGGCTGATGGGTTGATTTTGTCCTATAGGTGATAAGGAGCCATTAAAGACTTGATCAGTGAAGTGACATCGGATTTGTATGTGGAAAATATGATTTTGGCAGCCCTGTGGAAGGATTGGAGAGTTCAGACAAGGAGATGAATTAGTTTCTAAAGCTCTCATCACTAAGGATAAAGATAGAGACCTTACAAGGATGCATTCTCATGCTTGTGGGTAGGTTGTCCACCCTGGCCAGCTTCTTGACAAGGGATAGGAATGGAAAAGATTAACACATTAGGAAATTCCTCTGTAAACCTAGCCAAGGAAGCAAGGTGAATGACTATGATCAGGTTTATCCTAGAGGTGGCCTGCCCAGCACATAACCACAGCCCCTTGCCATAGGCCAGGGATCGTGAGTGCTGTAAGTACATTTCCTCATTTAATCCTTACCACAGCCTTCAGGGAGGGTGGTGACCATGGTCTCCATTTCACATGTGAGGAAACTGAGGCACAAGAGGGTTAAGCACAAGGCTGTTTTGCCTCTAAAGAGTCTCCACCGTGATGCTTTCTTCTAGAAGATCTCATTGGGAGATTCAGAATTGTCTGGTTGTCTCAAAAATTAAATGTAAAAAAGTGATCACCTCATTTCTTTGTGAACTGTGGTAATGATGGCTTCAGAGAATTAGTCACTGCTGGGTAGTGATATATTGTTTCAACGTTCTTTGAGTTGCCAGTGACAGAAATTACCTTTACCTTAAGAAACATAAGTAGGCTGGGCATGGTGGCTATAATGCTATAATCCCAGCACCCTGGGAGGCCAAGGAATATTAGTCCATTTTCACGCTGCTGATAAAGACATACCCGAGACTGGGCAATTTACAAAAGAAAGAGGTTTAATTGGACTTACTGTTCCCCATGGCTGAGGAAGCCTCACAATCGTGGCGGAGGGCAAGGAGGGGCAAGTGACATCTTATGTGGATGGCGGCAGGCCAAGAGAAGAGCGCTTGTGCGGGGAACCTCCCCTTTTTATAACCATCAGATCTCATGAGACTTACTCATTATCACGAGAACAGCACGGGAAAGACCTGCCCCCATAATTCCATTACCTCCCACCAGGTCCCTCCCACAACATGTGGGAATTAAAGATGAGATTTCGGTGGGGACAGAGCCAAACCATATCATTCTGCCCCTGGCTCCTCCCAAATCTCATGTCCTCACATTTCAAAACCAATCATGCCTTCCCAACAGTCCCCCAAAGTCTTAACTCATTTCAGCATTAACTTACAAGTCCACAGTTCAAAGTCTCATTTGAGACAAGGCAAGTTCCTTCTGCCTATGGGCCTGTAAAATAAAAAGTAGGTTAGTTACTTCCTAGATACAATGTGGGTACAGGCATTTGGTGAATACAGCTATTCCAAATGGGAGAATTTGGCCAAAACAAAGGGGCTACAGGCCCCATGCAACTCTAAAATCCAGCAGGGCAGTCAAATCTTAAAGCTCCAGAATGATCTCCGTTTACTCCATGTCTCACATCCAGGTCACGCTAATGCAAGAGGTGGGTTCCCATGGTCTTGGGCAGGCTCCGCCCCTGAGGCTTTGCAGGGTACTGCCTCCCTCCCGGCTGCTTTCACAGGCTGGCATTGAGTGTCAGTGGCTTTTCCAGGTGAACGGTGCAAGCTGTTGGTGGATCTACCGTTCTGGGGTCTGGAGGATGGTGGCCTTCTTCTCACAGCTCCACTAGGCCATGCCCCAGTAGGGGCTCTTTGTGGGGGCCCTGACCCCACATTTCCTTTTCCTCACTGCCCTAGCAGCGGTTCTCCATGAGAGCCCCGCCCCTGCAACAAACTTCTGCCTTTCATCCAGGTGTTTCCATACATCTGAAATTGAGGAGGAGGTTCCCAAACCCTAATTCTTGACTTCTGTGCACTCACAGGCTTGACACCACGTGGCAGCTGCCAAGGCTTGGGGCTTGCACCCTCTGAAGCTATGGCCAGCTCTGCATTGGCCCCTCTCAGCTATGGCTGGAGCAGCACCAGGTCCCTAGGCTGCACACAGCACAGGGACCCTGGACCTGGCCCATGAAACCACTTTTTCCACTCCCGGGCTTGTAATGGGAAGGGCTGCCATGAAAACCTCTGACATGCCCTGGAGACATTTTCCCCATTGTCTTGGGGATTAACATTAGGCTCCTCATTACTTATTGCAGATTTCTGCAGCCGGCTTGAATTTCTTCTCAGAAAATGGGTTTTTCTTTTCTATTACATTGTCAGGCAAATTTTCCAAACTTTTATGCTCTGCTTCCCTTATAAAACTGAATACCTTTAAAAGCACCCAAGTCACCTCTTGAATGTTTTGCTGCTTAGAAATTTCTTCCACCAGATACCCTAAATCATCTCTCTGAAGTTCAAAGTTCCACAGGTCTCTAGGGCAGGGGCAAAATGCTGCCATTCTCTTTGCTAAAACATAACAAGAGTCACCTTTGCTCCAGTTCCCAACAAGTTCCTCATCTCCATCTGCGACCACCTCAGCTGGGACCTTGTCATTATCAGGCTTTTGGTCAAAGCCATTCAACAAGTCTCTAGGAAGTTCCAAACTTTCCCACGTTTTCCTGGGAACCCAGAATTTCAAAACATGAATTAAACCAGTGAAAAAACAGTGGCAGTAGTATATTAGTTTGCTAGAGCTGCCGCAACAAAGTACCATGAACCAGGCTGCTTAAACAGACATTTATTGCCTCACAATGCCAGAGGCCAGAAGTCTTAAGATCAAGGTGTCGGGGAGTGGTTCCTGCAGAGGGCTGAGAGGGAGAATCTGTTCCGCGCTTCTCCCTTAGCTTCTGGTGGCTTGCTGGCAATTTGTGGAGGTCCTTGGCTTGTAGACATATCCACTTAATCTCTGCCTTATCTTCATGTGGCTTTCTCCCTGTGGGCATGTGTGTGTCCAAATTACCCACTTTTTAAGGATACAGTCGTATTGGATTAGGGGCTCACCCTATTCCAGTATGACCTCATCACAACTAATTATATCTGTGACAACCCTGTTGCCAAATATGGTCACATTCTGGGGTACTGGGGGCTAGAACTTCCACAAGGAATTTTGGACGGGGACATAATTCAACCTATAACATGATAAAAATACAAAATTAATAAAAGGTTCCCATTTCCTGGAGCCCTTATTACATGGTAGACTCTCACCTAGACATTTTATTTCATTAACTCAGTGAAGCTGCCTTGTCCCAATTCATAGTGGCAGAAGTCAAAGGTAAGAGAGGTCTCTCAGATTGCAACTTAGGTCTTCTTGATTTCAGACATGCTTTCTCTTTTACATGTTATTGCAAGAACATCACAAAGGAGCCATATGTGTTTATTTGGTGCAATTGAAATGCTAAACAGGTAGTAAATACACTGCAAAATCATGCTGAAGTTCATTGCAATGAAGACATCTTAAAGGACTCACAGGTGCCAGTTGTAGGGTCCCTACCAGAGAGGGCTGGGAATTGCACACTCTTAGGGAAGGGAAAGCCAGTGAAGTCTTGCCTGTGTCCACTGGGCTTATCCCCGGCAACCAGCTGCTGCATTCCTAGGAACACCCAGCAACCAACCTGCCTCTCTCCCTTTGTGCTTCCCCATCCTCATTCTGAATTTAGATCAGAACAAAGAGTAGAGAAGGAAATGAGCCAGAAAATAGAAAATTAATACTTGGTAAAATCATCATATTTTAAAATTAATTTATAGGCAATGTCAGATAACAGGAGTTAAATCATTTTATCAGCAGGCTGCTCTAGGATTTAAAAATTGGCATCCGTCATTGTAAATCAGGTCTCAGGAGCCCCAGGGAATGGTCTCTAGGGATGAGGGCTGATATAGGCTGGGCAGAAATGTAAACACTTGACTGGCTGTGCCCTTTTATTTCACACAAAACCTAAAATATTTTTACATCACATTGAGTGGTTAGGGTGTGTTAAATAGTAACTGGAGGGAAGAAGCTATTGAGGTTTACAGTTAGCCTGCTTTTAATGCTTATCTTCCTCCCTGTTGGTCCTGGGAAACTGGTTGTGTGAGAGATGCTCATTTTGAGGTTGCATTCCTGGCTCATTATTTAAGGGTTAGGCTTAACATTCTGCATAGACACATTTTCCCTAGTAGTTTGGCTGTCACGTTTCTGCCATGCCTGTGAGCAGGAGCATCCACAGGTTTGCCACATTTGTCCTGGGAAGACTTTCTGTGATTAAAGACCTGCCTTTCATCTTTTATCATTGCAGCTCTTTGTCGAGGGCGTGTGGTGAGAGTCCCCACAGGGACCCTGGTTCGAGTGGTGGGCACTGAGCTGGTCATCCCCTGCAACGTCAGTGACTATGATGGCCCCAGCGAGCAAAACTTTGACTGGAGCTTCTCATCTTTGGGGAGCAGCTTTGTGGAGCTTGCAAGCACCTGGGAGGTAGGGTTCCCAGCCCAGCTGTACCAGGAGCGGCTGCAGAGGGGCGAGATCCTGTTAAGGCGGACTGCCAACGACGCCGTGGAGCTCCACATAAAGAATGTCCAGCCTTCAGACCAAGGCCACTACAAATGTTCAACCCCCAGCACAGATGCCACTGTCCAGGGAAACTATGAGGACACAGTGCAGGTTAAAGGTACAGTCCTCACATGGGCTTGTTATGCCAGGGGCCAGAACTTTCTCTGCCCCTGGGCTGTGGTTGACTTTGTCAAGAGACTTAATTTCTCTGAGGCTCTGCTCCCTCCTCTGTCCAGGGGAATAATCATGTCTTAAATAATCATGTCTTAAAATTTAAAAATCATTGTTATCTGATTAAAGGCAGGGGATGGGCCAGATGACCTCAGAGGGCCC
The DNA here is from genome assembly GCF_029281585.2 of Gorilla gorilla gorilla. Lineage (NCBI taxonomy): Eukaryota > Metazoa > Chordata > Mammalia > Primates > Hominidae > Gorilla > Gorilla gorilla. The sequence continues at coordinate 121,342,573 of NC_073224.2, forward strand.
TTTCTCTTCACTCCAGTATGCTTCTGAGCCACCCTATGCCCAGTGAGGTGGAGGCAGCATGATGCGGTGCTGGAGAGCTGGCTCTGGAGCCAGGTTGCCTGTGATTGTTTAGTCTAGTTGCTGGCTCTACTACTTGTCAGCTGCATGGCTGTGGGCATGTTACATGCCTCAGCTTCCTCCTCTGTAACCTTAAAGGTTGTGAGGACAGCTGAGTTACCAGGTGTAAAGCCTTAGAGCAGTGCCATGTAAGCATTCAGTGGTTAGTGACAGGAAGGGGATGGTCACGTTAATGATGCTCAGGTTTATGGGAATCACAGGCACTTCAAAGTTCATGTCTTTCTCTGTGGCTTTCATGATTTAAGTACTTGTTTGTACCAGATGTTTTATGTGTTATATGTAATGTGGTCTCTGCTAGCTTATTGACCTAGCTTTGCAAATATTACACCTTATGTACCTGGAATGTTTTGGGATTTGTTTTGGGGGTTTTGTTTGTTTGTTTCATTTTCCAAGTCCTTTTAGATTTACTCACACATTCAATCCTCTGAACCCAATCAAAATAGGGCAGAATATTTCCCTAATTTATACATGAGGAAATGGAAGAGCATAGGTTAATTACTTTCCTAAAATCACACAGCTAATTAGTAAACAAGCAAGAACAAACCATTTTAATTTGGGGCTAAGAAAATAGAAACATTATAATTGTTGTTATTGTTACTTAATTATGCATTTATTTGTACCCTGCCTTGTTCCCAAAAGGATTTATGTCTGGGTCAGAATGTATGTAATTATCAGAAAGTAGAAAATGCACATGATGATATAAAAAGCGAGGGTTGATTGAGGCATTCATTCCCTCATGACTTGTAGAACCCTACCATAGCTCAGAGACTGTTCCCTCACTAGACTCATCAGGGGATAAAACTGTCCATTAAGGAGGTAATGAAACAGCCCATCTACCTCTTTATTCCTATAGAAAATCCCGAACATGTTATTTAGAAAAAGACACTCTTGTATTGGAGCTAAATAATGCCACATGCCACCTTTTCATTAAGCCAGATGCACCCTTGTATCCCCTTGGAGTCTCCTCTTGAGTGGGAGGGAGAGTAAGGGGAGAATTCCCCCACCCCCACCCCGCTCCTCCAGTATCTTTCAGCCTCTTCTGCTGTCTTTGGAAGGCAGGAGACACAAGAGGAGGCCTTTCTTGGGTGAGGAAAGCAATGGATGACCATGAGAGAGACTGACTGCTGCCCAGGTGGAGCCTCTGATGGTTGCCATGTGTGGTCCAGGATCTGCCCGGCCTTCAGCTTCATGGCTTTTGAAACTATTCATCTGTGCTCTGAGAGATGAGCTGGCCTTGAGAACTGAGTCATATTAGCCAGACTCACAGACTGATACATGTACTAGAAGGTCATTATATTTATTTTGCAGTAGAGATGGGTCTTCAGGATGTGTCCTCCTAAAAATGTAGCAGCTTTTAAATGTTATCTAGAATAGCCCCTTCTCAAGGACACTGAATTAGTTTCTGAATATGGAATTGGGGGAAAAAAAAAACCAAGAGATGATGAATAGTGGTGTTGGAGGGTCCTCTTAGCCAGCTCATCGACAAGCCTGATAGATTTTTCCCTGCTGCTTGGTAGTGGCCCCCTTTCTGGTTACCAGAATAGCAGTATCCATCTACTGCTTTTTTCCTGAGTACACCACCCATACTTCCTTGATCGCGGTCCCCTTTTTCTAGACTCTGTAGAAGTGCCTGGGCCTGTTCCTATCATGTGGATATGCTGTGTTCACCCTAGACATTCTTGGGCATTCCCCAGGCTGCAAGCCACAGGCAGCTCATGCCATCCTTTCTCCCCTGTGGATCTTGCTACTTTAAGTCTAGAAGGTCACCTTATCTGCAGATTCTGCAGGCTCCCTAGCCTAGCCCTGGTCCTAAGCAAAGAAATGTTTGACAGTCATACCCAATGATTTATCATGACAGCTGAGTGCCAGGCACGGTCCTGGGAACTTACCCTGTTTAACTTAACTCTCATGTCAACTCTATGACGAAGGTCCAGTTGTCATCCTCCTTTTAGGAAACTGAGGCACAGAGGGGTAAAGTAACTTGCCTTAAGGGTAGCAGAAGCACATCACATCCCCAAGGCACGACTCCCACAGGGAGTTTTTACCACCCACTTCTAGCATGGGGTTTTTTTGGTACCTTTATTTTTCTTTTTCAAGTCAGAAAGTCAATTGAGATTACAGATGAATCCAAATGGGAAAACGTGCCCATCCGGGTCTTGGAATGGGGAAGGGAGGAGGAAATTGTCTGTGGTTGCAGCGGTGGACTGGCCCTTGCCGGCTGGGGTCGGTGTGGACGGGCTACTGACCTAGCTTTCTCTCTCCGCAGTGCTGGCCGACTCCCTGCACGTGGGCCCCAGCGCGCGGCCCCCGCCGAGCCTGAGCCTCCGGGAGGGGGAGCCCTTCGAGCTGCGCTGCACCGCCGCCTCCGCCTCGCCGCTGCACACGCACCTGGCGCTGCTGTGGGAGGTGCACCGCGGCCCGGCCAGGCGGAGCGTCCTCGCCCTGACCCACGAGGGCAGGTTCCACCCGGGCCTGGGGTACGAGCAGCGCTACCACAGTGGGGACGTGCGCCTCGACACCGTGGGCAGCGACGCCTACCGCCTCTCAGTGTCCCGGGCTCTGTCTGCCGACCAGGGCTCCTACAGGTGTATCGTCAGCGAGTGGATCGCCGAGCAGGGCAACTGGCAGGAAATCCAAGAAAAGGCCGTGGAAATTGCCACCGTGGTGATCCAGCCGACAGGTGAGCTGGAAACGATGCGTTATAGGTGATGTTATTTTGTGACTAATGATAGTGGTATAAAGAACTGGGCCAGGGAGCCCCATGGCCTTCTGACAAGAACTGTTTCTGCTTCCCATGTGAGGCCTTATTTTTAGGGGTGAAGGGAGTAGGGTGTTGAGAGGTTGGAGGTGGGCGGGGTTACATTTGTTTTGTGCTGAGGATGCCTGTCGTTTTGCTTCGCAGCTGCTTTTATCTAAATTCATGTCCGTGGAAAGCCACAGCCTGCACATAACACGAAGGCAGATCTTTCACTCAGAGTTTAGGTGCTGTGGTCCCTCAGCCAGATTAGGTAGGGCTTGGTGTTCAGTGGGGCTTTGGGGTGAAGGTGCCACACCCTGCCCCTAAACTTTATCGGGTTTGATGTTTCCTGAGTCCTTTGACCTGCCTTTCTCTGCAGCTGTTGGAGTGTGTGCCTGGCTCATCCCAAAACCTTTCATCTAACTTGTATCCTCTAGGCCTGCCTTTCGGTCCCCTCAGATGTGCTTTTCCTGGTAGGGGAAGGAGCTCTCTAGGGCAGGGCCGCTTCTTGCTTTCCTGTATCATACAGACCACAGGAGCATCCAGTCCTGGGGTCTATACAAGAAGCCCTTTGTCCTGTCGTCTGTGAATCAGCTTTTTTTTTTTTTTTCAAACCCTCTACTGCAATTATAGAAGTAATTAACAAAATACAACATGCATTTTAGAAAACACATAAAAATAAAAGGAAAACATGCTCTTGTTGACTCATTGTCCAGCCAGCATCAATGGAGGACCTACTGTGTGCTCAGCTCTGTTCTGGGCCCTTGGGTCAGAGGTATTTGAGGCTTGTTCCCAGGCCCTGTGGAGCTTTAGGCTTCACAGAGACAGTGTAAAGAGACCAAGGAAGGGCAATGTCATTGCTCAGGATGAGTGGATGTCCTTGGTTTTCTGCGAGTCTGACATCTTCAGATCTCAGAGTACTTTGCTGCTGTTGCTGCTGCCTTCTGTTTTTTAAACTGGGAAGACCTTGGTTGTTGGACTCATTTCCTGAGCATGAATGTGAATATGTGGTGGCTCTGTTGCTCAGATGGGAAGGAAAGCAGGAAACAACATGCAGGGGGAGTATTTTGTCTCTGAAGCTGCATTGTCCTGAGCTCTTTACTCTGCACTTACACCACAGCACAGAACCTGGATTTGGAAAAGTGGGTGGTGGAAAAGCAGGTCTGAGGTTCTTGAGTGACTGTGGCCATCGAGGAGAGGAGCTGCTCATTACTGGTCAGTCTGGGCTCCACTGGCTGCAGAAATCGCTTTCCAGATGGACTTAGGTTACCTTCCTGATCAGAAATGATCGCTCTGCAATCTGCCCTAAGAAACCTCTAGATATTAAACTTGCATCAAACAACTCTTAAGAGTTTCAGCTGTGTAGAAAGTTTACGCTTTTTTGGAAGAATTTGAATTGTAAAGACATTTTTTGTTTCAAACACACCATGAGACCTATAATATCTAGCTAAGAGACTTGAACACTGAATTTATTAGGCAGGTAATATCTGGCTCTCAGATGAGACAGGGTTCATAATCTTTTTGTGCCATGAGACTTTTCAACAGCCTTTTGAAACCTACAGACCTTTTCTCAGAATTAACATGTTTTAATTCATAAAATACAGTACACAAGATGACAAAGGAAAATAATTATATAGAAATCGTTATCAAAATACTTGTAAAGCAAATTGATTTTGTAGTAATATTATGGTGCTTTATTAATGCATTGATAATAAGATAGTGGCAGGCTTAAGAACTGTACTTTCTGAATAGTAATGAGTATACATGATATTTCAGGATATCTGCAGCAACTGTAATGTGATTTCTATTTGGGGTAGTCCCAGACACAGGTAATACTACACTGGTTTGTTGCTTACTTTCACAGTGGGAGGAGATGCTATATTTCAGGTACAGAGTAATACAAATAAAGATGAAGTTTTTTTCCCATCCAAGTTCACAGACTCTAAATTCTCTTTGTGGATTCCAGGCTAAGAACCATCACACTAGAGTAATACAAATAAAGATGAAGTTTTTTTCCCATCCAAGTTCACAGACTCTAAATTCTCTTTGTGGATTCCAGGCTAAGAACCATCACACTAGGCTGATGGTCCTTCTCTTCTTGTCCACACCTGCACTATCCATAGCTGGCTGCTTATATATTCTTATCATATTGTTATGATAAATGGCACAGACTGAAGCTGTGCTACCCATGTGTCAGGGAGCCTCCTCCCCAGCCCCTCCTCCCTGTCATGGGAGTGGTCTGGTTGCTGCAAACTTTGTCTGATTTATGGATTTAGTTATATTCAGAGACACAGAACCTGCCCCACCACAGGCTTTGTCTGAGGTCCCTTCTTTCATTACAAATACTTAGAACTGGTCCTTTTTTTCCCTTTAGCCTACTCCATCCTGTCTCTCAGCAGTAAACTCCCAAATCCAGAATGTGTGGGACCTCTGGTTAGTGATGTGACAAGATACTGAGCCACTTGCACAGAGAAAATTACAAAGTGAACTACACAGCTGAAGAGACATCCCTGCCAATATTTTCTGAACCTGAGACTCTGTTTTCTCCATCCATACAGTCCACAGCTGCTTGTTAAGTACTTCTTCACTGACCCGACTCCCTCCTGAGTCGTCTTTTACTTCCAGTAGCTGAAGTCCTGGCAGAGGTGACTCCAGCAGGATTCCAGGGTTTCTGGCCACAAGCTTTGACTGTAGAATGGTTCAAACTGCAGAGCCTGGCTCAGGGCAGCAGTTTCCATACTTAGTCCTCACAAATGATACCGTACTCAGGCTACTTTTGGCCCTTTTAAAGAGATGAACAAGAGAAAGAATTAGAAGACTAGGTGGAAGGAGAAATTGAACTTTTAAATTCCCTTTTCTAGTACTGTGCCCACCTTATTTTCTGTCTTCTGTCTAGCTGGATCTTGAACTTGACTTGAAATATTTGTTTGAAATATTGTCAGGCTTTGGACATATTCATATGAAAGTAATTTACGCCAAGGAGCACGGGCTTTGGAGTTGGTCTTTTCTGAATTGGGTCCCTGAGCTTACTGGGGCCAGCGCCATGCCGTTGATGCCAGCGACTTGCTAGAAAGCCAGGGCTGTGCCTCCGCTTGAATCCCCTGGGAAGTGCTTGGTACTTGTCATCTAAGTAATTGTTCCCGGACATTTCACAAGTTGATGTTTTTCTACTCAGATTACAGATGCTCTTTTAAAATCTTCTGAATAGAATAAAATGTTTCCATGTGAAAGCTTTGACAGGGGAATGCTGGAACTAGATCTGCCTTGAGTCTGTGACACCAAATACTTCAGTGCTTCATCTAAATATAGTCTACTTTTAATTATCCACACTAATGAGAAAGGACAGTAGTGCAGATAATCCAAAAATCATCGTGTTTTTGTTTTAGAATATGTTTTATGATTGGCTTTTATGTGGGAATGTCTAAGAAATAAATTATACTCTCAGTACATTACATTTTGAAGACTTGACTCAAGGAAAATTGTCTGGTTTCACTTTCCTGGCCCTTCTGTTTAGGATTTTTCCCTTTTATCCCTTAGACAGTTTCACCCTCACTTCTGCTGCCCTATTGCCTAGCCCCCAGCTAACAATATGTACCAGTCAGAAGCAAGTCTTCCTTTTCTGTAAAATCACCTAAGTTTCATCATGCACATGGAGGATGTATAATTTTAGTTTTACAGTCTTCAATAGACTGCTTATCAAAAGATAGCATAAGAGTGAAGAGCAGAGTTTCTAAAGGCAGATAGCCTGGATTTGGATTCCATCTCTGCCACCTATCAGCTGTGTGACCTTGGGCAAGTTACTTAACTTCTCTGTGCTTCAATTTCCTCATCAGTAAAATTAGGCCTCTTAGGGTTGTTTTGAGGATTATTATATGTAAAGCACTCAGAACACTGCCTGGCATATATAGCAGATATATGTAAATGTTTGCGGCTATTGTTTTTATAAAATAAAAAGAAATGTGGTATGTTCTGTTAATTTATTCATTAAATATTTCTCAAGCACTTACAACTGTACAAAGCCTTCTAACTTTAATGCTGTAAATAAGAACTTAAAAGGAGATGCTTTAAAGAGGGTGGAGAATAGAAGGGGCAAACATAATCAGATTACCTAGATGTATTTGTTTTTAATTTTCAAGTTCTGCGAGCAGCTGTGCCCAAGAATGTGTCTGTGGCTGAAGGAAAGGAACTGGACCTGACCTGTAACATCACAACAGACCGAGCAGATGACATCCGGCCCGAGGTGACGTGGTCCTTCAGCAGGATGCCTGACAGCACCCTACCTGGCTCCCGTGTGTTGGCGCGGCTTGACCGTGATTCCCTGGTGCACAGCTCGCCTCATGTTGCTTTGAGTCATGTGGATGCACGCTCCTACCATTTACTGGTTCGGGATGTTAGCAAAGAAAACTCTGGCTACTATTTCTGCCACGTGTCCCTGTGGGCACCCGGACACAACAGGAGCTGGCACAAAGTGGCAGAGGCCGTGTCTTCCCCAGCTGGTGTGGGTGTGACCTGGCTAGGTGAGTGGTTTGGAGAATGACTCTTAACCTCTTCAGCTTAACCCCTCCTCGGAGTTATCTGAAGGAGTTATCTCAGGAGGCTCTGCGCTTTGCATGACTTTGACATTATTTCTGTTGGTTCATGCATGCTTTGGCCCAGATAGATCCCAAGCTGGGGATGAAATAGAATCTGGCAGGCAAGGGAAATGTTTAGATAATGTGGCCTCAGTTGTCTCAATACCCTCATTTGAGAGTATATAGTTTCCTTTTGTTGTCGACATTTGCAGGGTCAGGGCACTGCTGAATGGCTCTTTGAAATGAATCTTTGTTGGAGGGAGAACACTGCCATTCTTCGTTTGTTTCTCTTAGACTCCTAGGTGCTCCCTGGCAGGAGCTGGTGCTTTTCCAAAGCCCAATGCAGAAAGATAATTCCTTCAGTTATTAGAAAGCATTTTTTTTTTCACGTCACGCCCTGGAATCCCACAATATATCTGTATATACCAGTTACAACTAAAGGGCCCGCCTGCTTCTGTAGGCTTGTTTTGTGGATGCTCTCCCCCCAGGTGTAATTTCCCCAGTGGAAGAGCAGAGTAGCTCTCAAGTGTTGACCACCTTGCCACCCATTTTATAACAACCTGCCGTGTATGTGGAGATCTTTGGCATGTCCTCTTACTTTATACTAAGCTCCTTTTCCCCTACCTCTTTTTTCCCTAAATGTTTGCCCTCTGGGCAAAATGTACACTAACTTTTCCTAATTTTTGTTATGTCTTGTAATTGCAAGTAATCAAAGGAGGGATGGGGTCAAGCTGGGTGTGGAAAGCTTCGCTCCCCACCTCCATTATTACAGAGATGGGACAGGCCTTCCATCACATTCCCCCGTTTTGATCTCTCTACTGTCCATGAGTGCCTGAGCCCTGAGAAAGGCATTTGGCATTGCTCTGATTATTAGCAGGCAAAACAGATCTTTAAAGGCCAGGAAACCATTTCCTCCTTTGTCTGATTCTTCTGCTATGACCTCCAACTCATACTTATCTATTCCTTATCTCTGCATGGAAATCTTCTCTTGGGTTAGTGGCATATTCACTCTCCTTTTTTTTTTTTCCTCCCCAGTAAGCCTTTATTTGGCAAAGATAGGGAGTTGGCCGGTGGAGACAGAGGGGGCAGGGAGAAGAAGAGCAATGAGAGTAAGCAGAAGGGACAATCCGATTCCGATGGAGACGAGGCAGGGTGTTCATCAGCCCTGTTAGCAAAGTAATCCTTTGATATCTGAAAAGTAAAAGAAGCGGGGTTTATCTGGCAAGCTTTTTATTCCTGCCGTCTGAACCCCATGCAAGAGAGTCACTATGAAGTACTGAACTGGAACAATGTTGGCCCAGCTAGAACTCTCCTTAGCAACCTTCAAAATAAAACAGATGTTGTCAGCACCAAAAGAAGATTTTTCATCTCTGGAGCTGAATTTGTCTCACAGCTCTGATCCTTGGTGTATTGTATGGTGCTGTCAAATCCCAGCACTGGCTCTCCGTACCCGCTCCCCCTTCAACTTCTGAATCCCAGCTCGAGGACTTTTTTTTTTTTTATTGAAAGTGCTGCTTGCACTCCAATTTGAGGCTTCTTTGAAGTACTTGTTCATTGATCCCGGCATACCCGGGGGGATATGCAGGGACTGTCAGACAACAGGAGCGGAGCTCTAGGAGGAATGGGCTCCTTTAACTGGAAGGGATTTGTTGGTAGCTGTGTTCTCCAGAGAGTGAAAAGAAATAAAGAGACTAAATTGTGGAAAAGGCTCAGTTACTATCCAAAGGATCCCGTCATTTGTTTTCCTTTGGAGTGCTACTACCATTGTGAAAGTCATCAGTGTGCTTTTCCTGACTGATGCTAACAGATATAGAACCTGCACCTTCCCTGCTGCTTTGCATGTAATAAGCACTCAATAAATATTAGCTGAATGGGTAAATAAACCAGTACCCACACATGGATTTTGTTAAAATATGTGCATAGGAAAGCTAGAATTGCTAAGAAAGCAGTAATGTTCAACTCCTAGGATATTCAGAGATATTTGCCCCTGAGTAAACCTAATGAAAGAGCGAGTAGTATGAAAAACAATTGCATTCTTTTTTTTTTCTTCCTCTGAAGACTTCTCCTCCTTCCCTGTGCCTATGACTCAGTCCATTACAGCTACTTGGACACTTGTCAGGAGCGGGTAGGGCATGAGCATAGCAGCAGACCCTTCTCAAAGACTTCCCCGCTGGACTCTGTCCAGAAGTCAGTGAGCCTGGCCTGACACTCCATGGTTGTCTCTAGATATGTAACGTGCATGTATATGCGTACGGATACCATACCACATACAACTTGGGACCAATATATGGTAACCGAGAAGTGACCAAAAAAGATAGACAGACAACCTGACAAGCACTCTGTTGATACAGGTGGTCTTAGGTCATGTAACTCTGGAATGTTGTCACAGAAAAGTTTTCGAGAGAGTTGGTTTGCTACACAGGTAAAATGCAAAACTCAGTTTTGCCACTTGACAGATTAAAATGAATAATTACCATTTATTGAGCATCTACTGTGTGCCAGGCACTGGACTAAGGAGCTTATATGCATTAAATGTTCAATGTGAAAATATTTTTGGCCTTGGGACTCAGCTTCACTCCTGAAACTCCAGAGCATAGTCCTAAGAGCTGGGTAGTTCTTGTCTTCATTTGCTTGGGGCTTGTGTACTGAGCTAGGTGAGGGGATTGAAGCTGATTGGGGTCTTCTAGAGTTCCACTGTGCTAAGCAGGAAGACGGGGCAATGACGTGAATGGGCCTGGCAAGTCCAGAGCACTTGCAGCCATTGAGAGGATCATGATAATTTTTTGGATGTTGAGAAAAAACCTCTTTTACTTAGAATGTATGTCCTACTTTGAAGGGAAAGAAAAAAAAGATTTAAGTTGGCTTGCAAAATGAGGTACAATTTAAAGCAGGAGACATAAAAATAAAATCAAGATCAAAAGGGTAAAAGAAGAATAGATATTGCAAGGTGGTTGGTATGAATTAGTTATTATATTTGAGCACTGAATTTGCCTCTGAAGTTCTGAAGAGTTGAGACAAAAAAAAGATGTGATTATACAGTTCTCTGAGGAAGGAAAACATTAACTCTTTCAGTGAGACAAACTTTCTCTTGGCATTGAATTTATCATGTGCTTTTTCATTTTGGGGCATTGGAAAACATAATGGACAGGGCTTTCAACTGTTCTTTTACAGAAGGCCCTAAATGATTGTTTAAATGGATGTTTCTTATATCCACCCTCTATAAAAGCTGAGGACATAAATCTTAAGTGTGTGAAGGGTTTCTGTAAGAAGCTCAATTACTATGGGGGACAAATGATGCTTTGTGTTGATCCAATTTAGTATATGTCTAAAACAGAGAACCTAGCAGAATGGCTAGTTAATCTGCACATTAAGCCATCTCCTTCTGCTATCAGATGTCTTAAATGAGCCTTTGGCAAGAGTTGGATACTAATCAGTTCATGGTTGAACTCTCTGCCCCAAGTACCAGACTTCTGTGGTGTTAATTGGAAGGGGTTCCACAGGCTTTGGATATAAGAGCTGGAGGAGGCAGAGTTGAGTTCTGCTGTTCAGTCTTAAGAACCTGATTTGCATTCTCCCCCACTAAAGGACTGGCCCCTCTTCAGCAATGTGCCAGCAACGAAGGTAATTATTTTATTTAAAAGAGCTGTTAATCTGCTAAGTACTTGGTAGAAACTTTAGAGTTCTGGGCCATTTATAGGCGATAAGATTTAGACCTGTAGGTTTTTTAAGGATAACTAATATCAGCTGTCTGTCCAAGATTATTCTGGAAGGCAGAAGTGCACGTGGCCAAGTGTTGGAGTCAGGAGACATGTGTTAGTCCTCCTTCTAGGTATGTTGCCTCGGGTGTGTCGATGAACATTTCCAAGTAAGTTTTGGTTTCCTGGTTTAATATGATAATGCATATAAAGTGCTTAGTACAGTGCCTGGCTCTTAAATGCTCACTGCATTTTCTTGGTGGTGGCGATGATGATTTGTTAGTGTTTGAGGGTCTTCCCCACCAAGTTCTTAACCAGTTAAGACCTAAGAGTTTGTCTTAGCGCATGGAGGAGCCCAGCATAGAGGAATTAGGAACATGTGTGTCCTAAAAGCAGCTGCTCCTAAGAGGAGCTAGAGAAAGGGGTTGAGCTGACCACACCCAGCCCTTTTCCTCCCCCTCAAAGCTAGTAATTCACTTTTCCTTCTCTGGGAGGAGCAAATGAGGATGAAGAAAGAAAAACTTCATGAGTATTTCTTTTTTTTTTTTTTTTTTTGAGATGGAGTCTTGCTCTGTCGCCCAGGCTGGAGTGCAGTGGTGCGATCTTGGCTCACTGCAACCTCCGCCTCCCAGGTTCAAGCGATTCTCCTGCCCTAGCCTCTCAAGTAGCTGGGACTACAGGGCGCCCGCCACCATGCCCGGCTAATTTTTTTTTGTATTTTTAGTAGAGATGGGGTTTCGCCACGTTGGCCAGGCTGGTCTGAAACTCCTGACTTCAGGTGATCCGCCCGTCTCGGCCTCCCAAAGTGCTGGGATTACAGGTGTGAGCCACCGTGCCTGGCCCTTCATGAGTATTTCTTTGGGTGCAGGGCATAGATGTTGCATTCAAATGATGTTATTTTTATTGCTCTGAAATGGCTAGTGCTCCATCCATCCTCATAATGGTTCTGCCACAGTAAGGTAATGAGTCTCCCCTCCCACCCCCTCCCAACAACAATAGCTCCTTATTTGTAGCCTTCACTCATTAAATGTCGGTGAATATTTAATTGTTATACAAATGATGATCGTGGTGTCATTTTGACGATTGGTCAATATGCTCAGCTGCCTCTAAAGTACCCACCCAATTCAAAATGATAAAACCCTGTCATCAGCAGAGGCTGAGTACTCCTTCTGTTTCTTCTGACTGGTGCATGCAGCCATTCATGTAATTAGCTGTGCCAAGTTAACTAAGTTTCAGAGGGGGTATTAGAACATGGTCCTATTGTACACAGTTCAGGATTAGTGCTTCAGCTGTTGTCATCACTCTTGTCTTCCGGGACGTAGCAGGCTTTGAGAAAGATTAGTAACCTGGATGTGTAAGGAGGTTGCACAATTTGATCATAGTAGGAGCCAGGCCACGGAGCCAAAGCCTGTCCTATAATTCTGCTCTCACACACTCTGCAAGGCCTTAGTCTTCTAACTTAGCTCTTCTAACTTTTGCTTTTTGTTTGTTTTTCATTTGGAAATGTACATGAAAATAGTACCAATCTTATAAGGTTGTTATGGAGATTAATTGAAAATGCAAGGAAAGTATATAGTGTGGTGCCTGGCATATGGAAAGCCCTTGATAAATGCTCGTTGTTTAGCATTATTATTGTAAAATGGGGATAATAATACCTTCCTTACAAAATTGTCATGAGAGTAAAAGGAGGTATTTTGTATGAAAATCTCTAGATCAGGCTCCTGCACATAGTAGGCCCACAATACTTGTTTTTACAAATTAGCCAGTGATTCTGAAAGCTTTTCATTGTTTTGAAAGTTGTGACAAAGGAGTCTAAGAGCCATTATTTTTAAAGCCTTTCTTTGGGGGAGGGTCACTCTTTTGGAGTCTGTGCATAGCTTGGGAGATGGTGTGGACATGAGCAGACACCTTCCTGGCATCCAGATTAGGGAGCAGATCCCTGCTTCTCAGAATGTTAGTGATGCCGCACTTGGACTGGCCTCAGTATTCTGTGAGAGGGCTTACAGTGTGTGTTGTTGTTTGTTTTTAACTTTTAAAAATAGAAATTTACAAATATTCACAGTTGAAGAAATAACCACCAACTTCAACAATAATCAATATTTTGCTGATCTTATTTTATCTCTCTTCCCTATTCCAGACACCAGACACACACAGACACACACACACAAAAACACACACTTTTTTCTTCTAGAAGAGTATAAAGTATATCCCAGACATCATGTCGTTTTACTGTTAAACACTTTAGTATGCATCTTTAATGATAAGTAGTTTTTAAACATAACCACCATTGCATTCTTAGCTGATTTCTTGATGAGATCAAGCAGAATGTAGCAGTAATCAGTGGTGAAATGCCTGTGCCCAAAATGAGCATTTTAATGCAAAATATTAAATTTAGTTCAATTCAGCCAGTATGTTAGTATTTTTTATGTACAAGGCACTGCATGCACAGCACGTACAGAGAATCAAGGTGGCAGTCCCTGGCCCTGGGAAGAGTCCTGTGGAAAGCCCATAAGACATACATACAAATAACCAAAGTTCAAGGCAGGATTCACATAAAACCCTTAGAGAGCAGGGAGCTTGGCAGGTGGTGGGATTTGTTGAATACGAAATAGGAGTGTGACATGCAAGTTCAAAGGAGGCATTCTCCGTTGAGTAGGAGAGGATACACAGAAGAGGTATGTGCATGACAGGCCTTGAAGAAGGGCACAATCTCTGCAAACCATTTTTAAAATTGTAAAACAATGTTAAAGGACAATCTCTGTCCATGCACCAAAACAAAAACGAAATCAGAACCTGCTCCTACTCCTACCATTCTGACATGGTGGAATCATATCTTCTCCAGGAGTGTAAGTCTAAAGTTGAGCTACAAGGCTGGTGGATAGTTCAAATGAACCTGCCCCTCATAAGTTCACAAGCCAAGAATCCACTTGTTTTTGTTTGCCTTTGCATTAAAACTGAGGCCTCCTTTTCTGAGGCCTAAGGTTAGTTTTAAGAGAGAATGAAGAGACCAACTGTTGAGGTCAATGAAGAGATTTTTCTTTCCTTCCAAGCTGGAATTCCTATAGCTAGATGCACACATTGTGCAAGTCCCCCGTACTCTCATTCCGCTCTGTTTGGGCACGTAGGATTCAAACAGATTCATTTCAGGGTGGAGAATGGAGTAGAATGAAAGAATCTCTTCGGTCATTATTTAAACTACTTATTGAGCAGGTGGCCCAGGTGCTGAGGCAGACAGAGCAGCAGGAAGGAAGGCAGAGAAACTGGAAGCATAGGAGTAGCTAGGGAATGGTGAGAGGTGCCATCTGAGTGGAGTTGAGAAGGCAGTGGGTGCTGCGGCTGGGTGCACGCAGTGGAGGGCCTCGAATGGCAGGCTGGGGAGCATTTTCTTAACTCAGTAGGTGAGGGAAGAAGCCACGGGAGGTTTATGGAGCAGATGCCCGAGCAGTCATGTCAGTCATGTCAGGTGGCATTGGGAGGTTGTTATTATAGTCTTGGCTAGAGGGAGTGAGGGCCAGGGTGAAGGTGTTCTTCATGAGGTTTTCACTTCTGTTTGCAAATATTCATAAAGTGTCTACTCTGCATCAGGCCTGGGAACAAAGAAATGGAAGAGACACTGAGGAGGTAGAATGTGTGAGACTTAGGAACCCTCAGAGTGGAGAGGTGGAAGGGAAGGGAGAGCGTTGAAGATGGCACACCTTTGACACTGAGTGACCTTGAGAATGAGTGGCGGGAATGTGGTAGCAGGAATGGTTGTTGAAAAGTTTGGAGGTGGGGCTGGCTGTGTTTGGAACAAGGTTTTAGCACTCTCTCTCTCTCTCTCTCTCTCTCTCTCTCTCTCTCTCTCTCTCTCTCTCTCTTTCTCTCTTTCTCTCTCTCTCTCGCTGGCTCACTGTGTGTGTGTGTGTGTGTGTGTTTGTGTTTGTGTGTTTGCAGAAGCAGATGTGGAGTGAGGTGAATTCGGTTGTGAGCGTGCTGTAGTAAAGGTGCCATGGATGCTCAGTTAGAATGCCCAGACCTCAGCTCAGGCCAGTGTTTGGGTCTGGAGGCTAAGGAAGAGCTGGGTTTTCATGTCTGGGGGAGTGAGCTTTGGGGTGTGAGCAGGCCAGGGAGTGGGAGGAGAGAGAGAGCTGCCCAGGTGATTGGCACAGGAGCTAGTTTTGACCACCTTTTCTGTGTGTTCTGTGATCTGACCACTAATAGGTCAGTCAAGTCACTCGAACATGTTTTTTTAATTGACAGATTAAAATTATATATGTTTATGGTGTACCACATGGTGTTTTGAAATATGTATACATTGTTGAATGGCTAAATCAAGCTAATTAACATATCCATTACCTCACATACCTATAATTTTTTGTTCTGAGAATGTCGAAGATCTGTTCTCTTAGCAGTTTCCAAGTATACAATACATGGTTATTAACTATAGTCACAATGTTGTACAATAGATTTCTGGAACTTATTCCTCCAGTCTAACTGAAAGTTTGCGTCCTTTGCCTAGCATTCTCCCCCTCCATCCCCCAGCCTCTGGTAATCACCACTTTACTCTCTGTTTCTATGAGCTCAGCTTTTTGACCTCCCCCATGCGAGTGACATTATGTGGTATTTGTCTTTCTGTGCCTAGCTTATTTCACTTAACACTGTCCTCCAGGTTCATCTGTGTTGTCGCAAATGGCAGGATTTTGTTCTTTTTTTTTTTTTTATGGCTGAATAGTAGTCTATTGTGTATATATACCATGTTTTTTTAATCCATTCATCTGTTGATGGACACGGGTTGATTCCATATCTTGGCCCTTGTGAATAATGCTGCAATGAACATCTACCGTCTTTCATCATAATTTTGACAGCCTTTGAAAAGGTGCCACTCTGAAAGAATCTGCACAGGGGTGGAAATAAACCATTAAGGATCAAAGGGTCTGTCACCTGTGAGGAGACAGAAGAGGAGTCCCCACAGGCAACTTCATGGTGTTTTGGATCACACTGGTCAGTCAGGCTGAGGCGAGGGCCTGCAGGGAGCTGTCTTCTGGGTCACATTCCCTGTGGCAGTAACTTAGTGTCATGGCAGCACTGCACTCAGCATTCCTAAAAATCATGTGTCAGTCAGTGGAACTTAGAAAATATGAAGTTTAGAAGACAGTAGGTTTGGTTCATCTGTGAGCTAAGGATGCACTTGAAAGGTGGTAGAAGACAGGGCTCCGTTCCCATCTGCCACTTTTGAACTGTGTGGCCAAGTCACTAACTTCTTTAAAGCTCTCCCCTCAGAAATGGGAACTGTGAATAGTGATCACAAATATATACACGTGTATGTGTATATGAATATGTGTGTACCTGCATACACACACACACCAGGCACCAGTCTAGGCATTTTAAGTACAGTATATTTTAACTCTTAACCCTCACAATAACATTATGAGCTAGTTACTGTCATCCCCATTTGTATGGGTGAGGCACCAGAGATCTGAGTAATCTACCCAAGGTCAATAGCAAGTAAGTGGCAGAACCAGGATTTGAACACAGTCTGGCTCCAGACCTCAGCTCCTCACCACTGTTCTCTGCTGCCTCACAGTTTGCTGTTCAGGGTTATGGTTCTCCAGTCCCCACACAGTCTCATGCCACACAGGAAGGGTCTTATGTGTTGTGCTTGAAATGGACTAGAGGCTCCATGTAAGAGCCACTGCTGGCTGCTGCCTACAGATAGTTGATGCTCAGTGTTCTGGGGCAGTCTTGCTCTGTGCACAGCTGGTGCAAATCTGCCCTTTCCACATGAGATGGACTTAGTTATCCTGCTCTGCACCCACATTGCTGCATCCTGAATTCGACATGAAAGTTTACATGTGGAGTAATTTGAGCATTCCTTATCTTTTGCATATGATGGTGTAAACACAGTTGGGTGGTGTGTGTCCTTCAGTCAGTTTTTGCTAGGGTGATGTGTGGTGTGGTGTATTAGCACCATGCCCAGGTTCAGGACATCCCCTAGCAGTGTGACAGCATATGAGCCTGTAAAATGAGCAGTCAGGATGGCCAGTGGATTCCTCTCTAGCCCTGGCAGTCCCACAGCCTGTGGATTTCTCTACGGTGTCCACATCACAGTACGATGTACTCCCATGGATGGGCACAAGCAATTAAATACTTGCGAAGATGACATTTGAGGAATTAGGATTTTGAGTTCTTTGCATTTTCTGGTCCACTGAATCATTCTTGGAGAAATCATGATGTTATAAATTCCATTAGAAGTGTAAATCACAAGAAAAGTTCCTTGACCTCAGCAGTTTGTAATCTGTATGTCATAAATGAAAACAATGTTAAATAAAACCAAACTTTGATCAAGGTGATGCAGATAAAGATAGTGTTGATAAATGGAGAGTTCTGTTTAGGTAGTAGTATTTTTCTCCCAGAAGGCAAAGTGCTATGGAAGAAAAACGTAGCCCTTTATAGGCCGGGTGTGGTGGCTCGTTCCTGTAATCCCAGCACTTTGGGAGGCTGAGGTGGGCAGATCACTTGAGGTCAGGAGTTTGAGACTAGCCTGTCCAACATGGCAAAACCCTGTCTCTACTAAAAAAATGCAAAAATGAGCTGGGTGTGGTGGTGTGTTCCTGAATTCCCAGCTATTTGGTTGGCTGAGGCATGAGAAATGCTGGAACCTGGGAGGCAGTTGCAGTGAACTGAGATCGCGCCACTGCACTCCACTTGGGAGACACAGTAAGACTGTCCAAAAAAAAAAACAAAAAAAGAAGAAGAAGAAAAATGTAGCCTTTTCTAAAAGCCTGAACATTCAGGCAGTAAACATTTACTGAGTGCCTACTGCATAAAAGGCAGTGTATTTGGAGCTTGAGGATGAGACTATAAGCAAAGAGTCATTGTGGAGTGGGCTAACTGGCATACAAAAGTGCATAGATGGCTTATGGGAGCACAGAGTATATCCCTTCTGGGGACCCAGGACCAGGTGACATTGAAGAATAAGTGGAAGTTTGTAGTGCATCTCACATGATCACAGTGGCGTGAGACTGTGTGGAGACTGGAGAACCTCGAGTAATCAGGTGTAGAGGAGCTGGGGGAAAGGAGAGGAAGCCACAAGAGGATTCCAACATCAGCTCCTTGGCAGGTATGGAGGAAGCCTTGGGGCAAAGGAGGACAGAACCATGGAGGTGCAGAAATGGATTAAATTGATGCAGTGAACCCCAGAGGAAGGAGGGGTTTTTCTCCCAGTGGAAACAGGACTGTGGCAGAGGCAAGGGGATGCTAGGAGAATGCTAGCTTCCCTCCCACCCTTCTCTGCAGGCACATGGGGTGCTCACTAGGGCAAGATTCACAGTGACACAGGTGAGTTACATGTGGCAGTAGCGAGAATGTCTGTGGGAGAGTTTGAGGATGGGAGTGCTTATTGACCACTGAACACAGATTCCGCAGAAAAAGTCAGAGGAACGGTAAAGTGAGGACAGAAATATGTAGGGGGAATGATGACCTGAGGGCCTTGCATTTAGGGCATGGCCAAGGATGACAGGAAGCTGAGCCACTGTGCCACTGATGGGCCTCAAGTTCTGGAATTTACTGTTGGGTGGGGTTTTCCGATACTGTTCCAGTGGGGGTGTTGGAGGTCTGTGGGCTTGCTTGGCATTCCAGAGCAATCTTGGTAGGGGGTGGACACTGAGCTTCTTAAGAGATTCTTCTCAGAAGACCTTAACCTCTTGGGGAAACTGACAGCAGACCCCAGTGCCATGGAAGGATCAAGATTCTGGCCGAGGACATTGGGCTTCTGTCCTTGGGAGGTTTTCTTGGGGTGGGAGGTATGAGAAACGGTGTTTTACAAGTTTTGCAAAAACACTGTTCTAGGATCCTATCCAATGCAACGACTGATTTCTGTCTCTCTAGTCCGGCAGGAGAAGCATTTAATTGTTAAAACAAGAGCAGTCCTTGTCTCATTCCTTTTGTTAATTCTTGCCATGTTACTCTAATTATTTTCCTATCCTGGCCTTTCTGTCTCTCGTTCAGAACCAGACTACCAGGTGTACCTGAATGCTTCCAAGGTCCCCGGGTTTGCGGATGACCCCACAGAGCTGGCATGCCGGGTGGTGGACACGAAGACTGGGGAGGCGAATGTCCGATTCACGGTTTCGTGGTACTACAGGATGAACCGGCGCAGCGACAATGTGGTGACCAGCGAGCTGCTTGCAGTCATGGACGGGGACTGGACGCTAAAATATGGAGAGAGGAGCAAGCAGCGGGCCCAGGATGGAGACTTTATTTTTTCTAAGGAACATACAGACACGTTCAATTTCCGGATCCAAAGGACTACAGAGGAAGACAGAGGCAATTATTACTGTGTTGTGTCTGCCTGGACCAAACAGCGGAACAACAGCTGGGTGAAAAGCAAGGATGTCTTCTCCAAGCCTGTTAACATATTTTGGGCATTAGAAGGTAGGAACTTTTTTCTTGTTATTCATTTTTGTTTTGTCTTTGCTTAAGTCGTGCCGCTGTGTGTTGATGCACAGTCACCCTCTGCAGGTTATCACTTACACTAGGAATGTGTGTCCTGGACATTGATCGCCATGCGACCCGTTGCACGTGCTCTTTGGACTCACTATCACCCCTCCTCTGTCCCCAAGCCCCAGAGAGGTCCCTCTCCAACTCACTGTCAATCAGCCAAGTCTCTTGTTTCCTGAACTTTACCTCTGAATGTTTCTTTTCTCTTTCTTGTGTTAAACATGATGACTCTGAGGACACTATTTCCCCTGGAGAAACCGTTACCTCTCTGAGGACAGTTTCCCCCAGAGCCCACCTAAGTGGTGCCCATTTTCTTCCCACACTTCTCGTAACTGGGCCTAGAGGTGTGGGGCAGGTGCCCTTCTTGATCCTCCCTGCGGCTTCCAGGTCGTTTTCGCTCACTCCTAAAAATATCTAGCTTCGAATCTCGTGTCATCATCACACCATACCACCTCTTCTTGTTACTATTGCCTGTTGCCTCCTAGGTCCTCCGTTCATTCTTTGAAGATGTTAGCGTTTGTTTCATGGCCACTCTGCCTGACACTGCTCCCATCTTGCTAACTTCAGTATCTGTGTAGAGCACTGGGTCACAATTGGAAGCACCCTAGGAACTTAAAAAAAATGCTGGTGCTTTGTCCCACCAGAAATTCTCCCATCCAGATACTAACCAGGCCTGACCCTGCTTAGCTTCCAAGATCAGACGAGATCAGGCGGGTCCCACCAGAAATTCTGTTTTAGTTGGTCTGAAGTATATGCATTCTGGGCACTGGAATTTTTAAATGCTCCCACAGTGATTTTCATGTGCAGCCAAGGTGGCGAGCTCTAATACAGTTAATCCTGTCATTCTCAGTTGCTTGTCCTCCTCTCTGTAGTCATCATGTCCTCTATCCTATTTTGGTCCTACACTTACATGCTTATATGCTACATTAGACCGTCTCCCTTCTGATAACTGAAACCCTTCCACAGTCTCAATTTCAAGCATCCTGTTCTCTAAACATATCTCCTGTCTTTCTATACCGCTCCGTCTAGTACTCCAGCAACAATCCCCCAACCTTACTGGGGCCAACAATCTGTTAATCCTACCACCTGACATCGTCCTTCACTGCCATTGTGTCTTCACGTCTCTCTCACTAGGGTGCCCATTTGTAGTCCAGCGTACACCTGGAATGGTGTACATTATGATAGCACCTTCTTTCATTCTCAGAGCTAAGGCTGGGAGGTAGGGGTAAGTTATGTGGTCACCTACTGTTACCTAGCCTAAATTCCCAGTCAGTTTTAATCACTCCCTTGCATACACCCCTAGCTTCCTTCCCCTCTCGGTTTGCATTAGACTGTGGCCAAACCGCAACCCAGTTCAAAGGCAGCTTTCTACAGCCTCCCTACCTGTGCCCACAGAGCTAATGTGGTTGGAGAGAAACATTCAAACATGTTGACTGGTCTCCCTTTAAAGTAGTGGTCACTTGTGACAAGTGGGCTCTTGGCACTGCGTGGGAATTATTCTACATTTCCTTAGTCTGTTTATTTCCCCACTCTCCTAAGTGATTACTGCATACCACCTTCTGTCTCTGCAAACCTCCTCCCACAGCTTCTCTCTCAGCTGTTGGCCCTGCTTCCTATTCTGCTAAAAGTAGAAATAATCAGGAGAATTCCCATTCACGCTGCCCCAGGGCTAAGACCAGGTCACGTGGCATATGTCCTGGCAGAGGCCAGCCCCTCTCACTACTTAGACCATGGCTGCTCTCTCTTATGTCTTTGGTAATTCTCTCGCTTCTGGACCTTTCCCATTGGTCTGTCAATGTGCTGTTAGATCCAGGTTTCCTTGGGTTTTTTTAGAGGGGGGGGGGAGTGAGGGTTGTGGTATTTTTTGTTGTTTTAGTTTTGTTTTGTTTTTAGAGACAGGGTCTCACTCTGTTGCCCAGGCTGGAGTACAGTGGTGTGATTGTAGCTCACTGCAGCCTTGACCTCCTGGGCTCCAGTGATCCTTCCACCTTAGCCTCCTGAGCGGTTGGGACTACGGGTGCTCACCACCGCATTCAGCTAATTTTTTTTTTTTTTTTTGAGACAGGGTCTTGCTCTGTTACCCAGGCTGACATGCAGTGGCATGATAATGGCTTATTGTAGCTTCAGCCTCCTAGGTAGGTTAAAGTTATCCTCCCACCTCAGCCTCCTGAGTAGTTGGAACTAGAGGCACTATAGGCCTCTATCATCATGCCTGGCTATTTTTTTTTGGTAGAGACAGGGTCTCACTGTGTTGTCCAGGCTGGTCTTGAACTCCTGACCTCAAACGATCCTCCTGCCTTAGTCGCCCAAAGTGCTAGGATTACAGACATGAGCCACTGTGCCAGTCACCCCCCCGCCTTTTTTTTATGCTAATCTTGATCTTGCTTCTTCATCCGTCTTTCTGTTTCCCACACCCATTTGTCTACTTATTACTTTTTCCTTTTATAACAACAATATTTGATGTATATATACTCAGTGTGTCTGGTTTTTCTCCTTCCATTCTCTCTGGTACCTACTCAAATCAGGCTTTCCCCTCAGCTGCTTGTGGTAAGATGGCCAGTAATCATCATATTGGAAAATCCTATTGTCAGTTATTTCCTTTGACTTAGCAGAATTTAACACAGGTGATTCCCTTCTCCTGGGAATGCTTTGGTTTTTCCCTTGGCTTGTGGGACACTGCCTTCTCAGGGCTTTCTTCCAACTTTATTAGCTATTTCTCAGCCTCCTTTGCTGGCTTCTGTTCATTTTTTGGACCCGGAAACATTAGACTACCTCAGGACATAGTCTTTGGACATAGTCCTTGGACTTGGACTTCTTTTCTATTTAACCTCACCTTCTTGGTGATGTCTCTGATCTCATCAATTTAAATACCATCTAGACACCAGTGACTCCAGATTTACATGTCTACCCCGGATCTCTTTCCAGAACTCCAGACTCAATATTACATTGCCTCCTTGACACTACTTGACTAACAGGCATCTCAAGCTTCTGTTCAAAAGGACGCTTCCCATCACATCTGCCAGCTCTCTTCTCCCAGCTTTCTCCAGCACCATTGTTCTAGTGGCTCAGCCCAAAACCTTCATCCTTGACTCCTCATTGTTAAAATTGACTTAGAATCTGGCTACTTTTCACACTCTGCCATTTATGGCGCCACCCTTGCCTGGATTACATCCCTGGCCTCCCAGATCGTCTCCTTGCTCTGCCCTAGCACACGGCAGCTGGAACAATCCTGTTAAATATGAGTCAGGTCCTGAAACTCCTTCGCTCTAAACCTTCAAAGCCTCCCCATCTCACTCAGAGCAAAACCCAGAGTCCTCTAAGTGGTCTTAGATGTTCTGTACCAACTGGTCACATTACCTTCTGGCCTCACCTAGCACCCTCCCCAGCACCCACTCCATCCAGCCACTCTGCCCTTCCAGGCTCCTCAAATACACCAAGTGTGCTCCTGCCTTGTAGCTTTCTGCCTGCTGTTCCATCAGCCTAGAATGCTCTTCCCAAGATAGATAGGACTTGCTCCCTCACCTCCTTCAGGTCCTTTTTATTTATTTTATTTTTAATTTTAATTTTATTTTTTTAGAGTCAGTCTTGCTCTCTCACCCAGGCTCTCTCACCCAGGCTCTCTCACCCAGGCTGGAGTGCAGTGGCACCATCATAACTCATTGTCGCCTCAAACTCCTGGACTCAAGCCTCTCAAGTAGCTGGGACTATAGGCACATGCTCTGTGCCTGGCTAATTATTTAATTTTATTTTTAGAGGCACGGGGTCTTGCTATGTTGTCCAGGTTGATCCCAAACTCCTGGCCTCATGCAATCCTCTCGCCTCAGCCTCTCTAATCAGTGAGATTACAGGCATGAGCCACTACACCCAGCTCAGGTTCTTTTTAAAATGTTGCCTCCTCAGTGAGGATGTCCCTGATCACTCTATTTACAGTTGTGGCACACACACCTTCCTTCCAAATACAAATCCACACTTTTTCTCTTCCTTGGCTGCTTATTATCTCTTAAACATTTATCACCATATAACCATACCATATATTTTATTTGTTTATTTCATTTGTCTTCCTTCACTGGCATATAAAGGGAGGGATTTTTGTATTTATTTGTTCACCGTTACGTTTCCAGTACCTGCAGTATGGAAGGCTGTCAATAAATACATGTTTAAATTGATGAATGAATGACTGAACTCACAGGAAAGTCAAGAAAGAATGTGGTGGCTCAGTAGAAGCTCAGCAGTCAGTGGTTCCGGAGAGAGTTCATAATATATATGTCCTGCTAATCGGTTTGGTGGAACAAGTGTTCCAAAAAATCTAACGTAAAAATCTCATCTTGTAACTGGATGGATTATAGGATTAATCATCTTATTAAAGGATAAAAAGAATGTATCTAATTCATTTATTCATCCACTCAACAAATATTTAAGCACCTTCCAAGTGCCTGACGTTGTGCTACTATAATAGATGAATTCTAATGTGTACATGCATAGGCATTGTTGTTTTGACAGAGACACAAGGAGTAATCCACTTAAACCTAAAGTTAGCGTAGCCATAGACACCTCTCAAAATGTTTAAACAGCATTTCTGAAATTAAAGTGTAAACCAAGTGGAAATTATTAGATCTGCAAATACATACGCTACAGTCATTTTAGCAATACATCTGTTCTGTAATGTCACTATCATATGATTAAACAGGGAGAATTCATTTCTCCCTTGCTGCATTCCTCCCTGCAGGCTAGCTTAGCTAGGGGCACTTCCCCTGCATTTAGCAGACCCCTGGGGAGGAGAGGCAAATGGTATGCTCGGAGGTCATGGTGTTGTGTTCAACCATGTCTTTCCCACCTTTATAGGAGTGTCCTCTGCCTTGCATCTTTTGGAGCACCAATAGCGGGTTCCCAGATTCTTCCTGGTGAAACTTCTTAAGGACTTAAAAATCCTTAAAACCAGTTCTCACCATAATTTCCTCTCTCCTGACACCCATTGATTCATTTCAGACTATTACTTCCAATGGGGTGGTTTTAGCCTGCTTATAGATACACATGATTTTCTTTCTGAGTTTCCAGATTTTCATAGGTGCTTTTGTGTGGCAATTTGCAAATAAATTTCTGTTTCTTGGTTATTTTGCTTTTAGTTGCATTTTTATTTTAACTGATCTTGTTGGAAATCACATCCTTCTGGTCCTTCATTCCAGATTCCGTGCTTGTGGTGAAGGCGAGGCAGCCAAAGCCTTTCTTTGCTGCAGGAAATACATTTGAGATGACTTGCAAAGTATCTTCCAAGAATATTAAGTCGCCACGCTACTCTGTTCTCATCACGGCTGAGAAGCCTGTCGGCGACCTCTCCAGTCCCAATGAAACGAAGTACATCATCTCTCTGGACCAGGATTCTGTGGTGAAGCTGGAGAATTGGACAGATGCATCACGGGTGGATGGCGTTGTTTTAGAAAAAGTGCAGGAGGATGAGTTCCGCTATCGAATGTACCAGACTCAGGTCTCAGACGCAGGGCTGTACCGCTGCATGGTGACAGCCTGGTCTCCTGTCAGGGGCAGCCTTTGGCGAGAAGCAGCAACCAGTCTCTCCAATCCTATTGAGATAGACTTCCAAACCTCAGGTGAGCAGTGAGCCCTGTTGAATCATAGATGGAGCTAGAAGAGACCCTAGGGTTTTGATCAGATGCCCTCATTTTTTAAAACAGCTTTGTTAAGATGCAATTCATATGCCATACAATGTACCTGTTTAAAGTGTGTAATTCAGTGGCTTTTCATATATTCACAAAGTTGTGTGATCATCACCACGACCAGTTTTAGAACATTTTCATGACCCCAAAAGAAACCTGGACCCCTTAGCCAATACCCTCCATTCACACTCCATTCCCCACTTCCCATTCTGCAGCAACCATGATCTACTTTCTGTCTCTATACATTTTGCCTATTATGGACATTTCACATAAATGGAATATAATATGTGGCCTTTCTATCTGGCTTCTTTTTTGGAGCAAAATGTTTTCAAGGGTCATCCATATTGTAGCATGTATCAGTGCTTTGTTCATTTTTGTGACTGAATAAGATTCCATCGTATGGATATCCCACATTGTGTTTATCCATTCATCAGTTGATGGACATTTGGGTGTTTCCAGTTCTTGACTGTTACAAATAATGCTGCTGTGGACATTCATGTACAAATTTTTGATGAATGTATGTTTTCATTTCTGCTTTCATTTTAAGAAAATGAGCTGAAGCTCAGCTACTTCAAATACTTTAGGGAACATAGTGGAGTGTAAAGAAAGAGAGGAGGGAATTGAGCCTCCCAAGGTGTTAAATGACTTGCCAAAGTGGAAGATCTTTAACATCCTCTGTCTGTGTATGTGTGTGTTTCAGTAGGAAGATGATTTAAAAGTATTTAAACCCCAATCTTATTTAGAATATCAATGCAAAGGATTATCATTTATGAGTTTAATACTAAATGTTTTCACTAACTCTGCCCTGGGTTCCTGGGTTTTAGTTAGAAATTTCTGAATGTATAAATTAATACTTATCTGTAAAAATTCAGGTATCAATTGAATCAGTACAATGAATGCAAGATATTTGTTGAATTAAATGATTAGCATTTATATTAAAGGTAAGCTAGAATCTAATAAAGTTTTTCTATTAATATTATTTTCTATTATTATAGCCTTTTATGGTATATAGTGAAATAATCTTCTAAGATCTCTTGACCTTTAAATTAAAGGGTAAATATTGATTTAAGCCCTTAGATTTGGAGAAAGCATAGGCCTCCTTTATTGTGTATCTGTTTGTTTTTAATAGCAGCTTTATTGAGATATAACTCACATACTATAAAATTTACTATATATAGAGTGTACAATTTAGTGGTTTCTAGTATATTCACAGAGTTGTGCAACCATCACTACTATCTAATTCCAGAACATTTTAATCACCTCAAGAAGAAACTCCACTCTCATTAGTAATCATTCCCATGCCCCCATGCCCTTGCCCCTGGCAACCACTAATTTACTTTCTGTCTCTATAGATTTGCCTCTTCTGGGTGTTTCATATGAATTGAATCATATTATATGTGGACTTTTGTGACTTGCTTTTTTTCACTTAGCATAATGTTTTCAAGGTCCATTCATGTTGTAGCAGGTATCAGTACTTCATTCCTTTTCATGGCTGAATAATATTTCATTGTATGGATATGCCACATTTGTTTATCTGTTCATCTGTTGATGGACGTTTAGACTATCTCTACTTTTTGGCTATTATGAATAGTGCTGCCATAAAGATTATTATTTGAAAGTATCTTCTCCCATTCTGTGTGTTGTCTTTCACTTTCTTAATGATGTCTCTTGAAACATCAAATTTTTAAATTTTGATGAAGTCCATTTTATCTGTTTTTTTTTTTTTCCTTTTGTTGCTTGTGTTTTTGCTATGTCTAAGAAATCACTGCCTAATCTAAGGCTGTGAGGATTTACACCTGTGTTTTCTTCCAAGAGTTTTATAGTTTTAGGTCTTACATTTTAGGCTATGATTCATGTTAATTTTTGTATGTGGTTAAGAAGAAGGGATCCAACTTTATTATGTTGCATGGAGATAGCCAGTTGTCCTAGCACCATTTATTGAAAAGTGTATTATTTCTCCATTGACTTGTTTTGGCACCCCTGTCAAAAATAATTTAATCATAAATGTAAGGTTTATTTCTAGACTGTCAATTCTATTTCAGTGATCTAGATTTCTCTTCTTATACCAGTATCACATGGTTTGATTACTGTAGCTTTGTAGTTAGTTTTGAAATCAAGAAGTTGGAGACTTCCAATTTTGTTCTTTTTCAAGATTGTTTTGGCTATTTTGGATACCTTGTACTTCCATGTGACTTTTAGGATCCGCCTGTTAATTTCTACAGTCCAGGCATCTGGGACTTTGATGGGGATTGTGTTAACTCTGTAGATCAATTTGGAAAGCATTGCCATTTAACAATACTGTTTTTCAGTTCATAAACATGGGCTATCTTTCCATTTATTTAGGTATTTAAATTTTTTCCATGGTGTTTCGTAGTTTTCAGTGTACAGATCTTGTTTCTTTTGTTAAATTTATCGTAAGTATTTTATTCTTTTTGATGCTATTGTAAATAGAATTGCTTTCTGAATTTACTTTTCGGCTTGTTTATTCATTGCAGTTTCATAGAAGTACAACTGGCTTTTGTATATTGATCTTGTATCCTGTGACCTTGCTGAACTTGTTTATTAATTCTAATTAATTCTAAATTTGGGGGACTTGTTACAATTTTTAAAATACAAGATTATGTCATCTGTGAATAGAACTAGTTTTACTTCTCTCTTCCAAGCTGAATATCTTCTATTTCTTTTTCTCGAGTAATTGCCCAGCCAGAACCTCCAATACAGTGTTGAATGGAAGTAGCACAAGTGGACATTCTTGTCTTGTTTCTGATCATAGGGGGAAAGCATTCAGTCTCATTCACCTTTAAGTATCATGTTCACTGTGGGATTTTCATAGATGCCCTTTATCAGATTGAGGAAGTTTCCTTCCACTCCTAGTGTGTTTCCTTCCATTCTTAGTTTTTTTTTCATTCCTAGTTTGTTGAGTATTTTTGTCATGGAAAGGTGTTGAATGTGGTCAGATGCTTTTTCTCTGTCTGTTGAGATGAGATTATTATGTGGTTTTTGTCCTTTATTTGTGTATTTGTTTTGCTGTCTGTAGGAATCTGTTCCATCTTGTTTTACATTTGTTATTTGATCTTTCTTTTAAACTCTTATATGGAAAAGGGGAGACAGAGTATTTTGTATCTATTTCTGGGTGAGGAATGGATGTTGAGTCTATTCCTCAATTCTTTAAATCTCAGCATAACAGATAAAACCGCTGTAGCTTCCAGGTTGAATAGATTGCCTAAGGTTTTATTTTATTTAATCCACAGAGTTGTCATGGCCAGTTCACATTTCAATTAGGAGAAGCTGCCATCAAATTCAGCACCCAGAACAATACTATAGCCCTGAATAGCCACCAGCGAACATTGATTTGAAACTGAACAGCCTTTGCTTCCTAAAAATCAGTGACATACCTTAAGACACGCAACAAAGGGGTTCTTCCCATGTTCACCTTCCTGTCCCCTGATTTCAGGGCACCTGCTTTTTGGTATTAAAAACCAAGGGGCCCTACTGAGTGCTGGGTTTTACTGATTCAAAGTGTCAAGAGGAAAATGGTATTTAAATATGATAGTGTAGGCTTTGGCCTTTTAAAAGAAGAATAATAAATTTTTTTCTTCGTAATATATAGAAAATTTGAAAATATAGTAACGTAGAAAGAAGGGAAAGAGACTTATCCATCATCCTACCAGAGACTGTTAACTTGTGTTGTTCATCTTCCTAGAATGTTTTTCTTGTATGTTTTCTTCATGACTTTGAGATCAAGCTGTACATACAATTTTAGGACCTGCTTTTCTCCCTTTAGTGTTATAAGATCAGCACTTTCCATATTGTAACCAATTCTAGGTAAACATTAATACCACGTTTGATGACTTTACATACTTGAATTTGCTTAGCCATTACCCTATTGATGGACATGCAGATGGTCTGTAACTTTTGCTTTCATTAAAAAAACTGCCACTAACAGCTTTTTTTAGAGGCCAAGGTTGGAACATGGTTTATGTCAATGTTTGTGTTTAAAAGTTAAGTAGTTCCTGTACTCTCTGCAGACTAGGAATTGGGGGACCCCTAGTGACTCCGGTTGTTCATTTAAACTCTCTGTACCATACCCTGTCATCTGTGAAGTTAACCAGACAAATCCCCTCACAAAAACAGAATTACCACAGAAATTGACCATAATGAAAATATTTCTAAGCCTGGGATAATGACCCATATTAACAGTGAGCTGCTGATTTCATTAGGAGGAAATCCACTCCTGTGAATAGCTCACCACAATGCAGGCCTTTTCCCCAGTCCTTGTCTGCCTTGTGGGCTGCAGCACAAATGCTCTGTTGATTCCCACGTCCAGTAGGGGAAGTGAGAACTGTAACGTGACCTAGGAGGTATTTGGGTTTTCTTTGGAAACATAAAGAAAAAGCGAAATTTGTTCGAATTAAGTAAGTCTTCTTTGCTGCTTCAAATTAAATAGATAATCCATGAGATAAACCCATGAGAATTTCTTAATGTTTTGTCATTTTATGTTCTCTTAGAAGGGGCCTGAGCACTAGAAAAGCCCCTCAGTGTAGTTCTGTGTATTACCATGAAATTTCTAATCTGAGAAAAATGTGACCCCCCTGCCCGCCCTTGCTCACCGTGGTTGCTGCTAACCTGTACTCACTGACAGATGGCCGCCTATGGCATAAGTGTCCCCAGTCACCACACAGAGCCAACTCCAGGCAGTTTGGCCTGATCCTGCCCCACCTCACTGCTCCAGGCAGAGCAAGTCCGGGGTATAAGGCCCGAGGGAGCCAGGGCTGAGAGCTGAGTTAATTGAAGGGGATGATGTCCAGAAGTAGGTCAGGCTTCCTTGTCTTTGCTTTCATCCCTTTCCCCGTTTCCTGGAACAGCCATTCTGTCAATTCTTTATCCCCTTAGAGTTACGTACGCCCCTGCTGTTCCCTGAATAATCAGAACTCTCAGCAGTTTCTACCCAGAGCTGCCTAACCCCCACTAGGGTTCAATATTCTATAACCATCCTTTACCTTTCTCCCAGGAAAACACAAAATATTTATATACTTGGTTAGGAAAGCAATCTGATGAATTCATCTTATTAGTCATCATGTCGAAATGAAAATATAGCCCTTTCATCATGTTACTCCCTCTGTCATGGCCATTTCTTCTGCAAGTTTAAAAAAGATACTTTAGGATTCTTGTTTCTTTCTGGCAATCTGAACAAGAAGTAGTAATACCTATATTCTTAACTTCTAATGAGTTTTACAGTCAGCACCTAGGGCCTTCAATCATTGCTTCCCAGGAAACCCAAGGGGAGTCCCATAGCATTGATGTTCTGTGAATTTCTTTTAGGTTTGCCTGTTCCTAGATTTTAGGAGTTGGGATAAAGTAAACATTGAACTCTTAGGATTAGCTAAGCTGAAAGCTATGGAATGTTCTCACCTAAGAGGAATTCATAAGTGAGTTAAAAATAATAATTCTGCCTGCAGCGTTCTCAGGGAGGCATGTAAGACAAACCCAGTTTGAGTAGGGTTTTTTTGTTTTGTTTTTTAACCAGACATTATTTTAATTTAATTAATTTATTTATTTATTGAGACAGTGGCACGATCTTGACTCACTGTAGCCCCAACTTCCCAGGCTCAAGCAATCCTCCTCCTACCTCAGTCACCTGAGTAGCTGGGACTACAGGTGTGCACCACTGTGCTCAGCTAATTTTTGTAGAGACGGGATTTTGCCATGTTCCCTAGGTTAGTCTTGAACACCTGGGCTCAAGTGACCTACCTGCCTCGGCCTCCCAAAGAGCTGGGATTACAGGCATGAGTTACTGCATCCAGCCCAGACTTTATTTTTTAGAGCAGTTTTAGGTTCCCAGCTTTTCAGCAAAAAGTACTGAAAGTTTCCATATACTCCCAACCCTCCCACAACACATAGCCTCCCCAACCTCAGTAGTCTCTTAAAGGCATATCCACCTGTAATCTCAGCACTTTGGGAGGCGGGCAGATCACTTGAGGTCAGGGGTTCGAGACCAGGCTGGCCAACATGGTGAAACCCTGTCTCTACTAAAAATACAAAAATTTGCGGGGCGTAGTGGCATGTGCCTGTAATCCCAGCTACCCAGGAGGCTGAAGCAGGAGAATCACTTGAATCCAGGAAGTGGAGGTTGCAGTGAGCCGAGATCACACTACTGCACTCCAGCCTGGGTGACAGAGCAAGACTCAATCTCAAAAAAAAAAAAAAAAAAGGAAAAAGGCATATCCAGGCTGCCTCCATTTTCCCTGGCATGCTGAAGCTGTGCCTTGAGTGCTACCACCACACCTCATAGAAATATCATTGTTGGCATGTCTGTCTTCTTACCAGATTTCAGCCTCTTGGTAACAGGGCCCCTTTCCCCAGCACCCAGCACAGTGCAGTGAGACCACTCACTCCACTGGGACCAAAAGCATTCTTGCTTCAGTCCCTGTTCCTCTGATCCCTAAGCCACCCTGGCCTAGAGGTGAACCATGTTGAACTAGAACCAGCCCAGGCTGTTCCAGGGTGGAGGGTAGCTTTTGAATGAGGTCACTGTGGCCACCAGAAAGAAAAGCCAGAGCAAAAGTAATTCTTTCAGAAGAGTTCTATTTTGGTTGTAATCTTAAGATGAAGCTTACTTGGATGTGCCTAATGCCCATGTCTCTCTGAATAGAAGAGAGGCAACCTTGGAACACCTATTTTATGAGTTTCTAGACCAGTTCCCAGGGAAGAGAACTACATTTTGATGCCCCTTAGAGTGCAAAGAATGGAATTTGACAAAAGCATGAAAGAGAATAATGAGGCTGGCATTACTTTTTTTCCAGGTCCTATATTTAATGCTTCTGTGCATTCAGACACACCATCAGTCATTCGGGGAGATCTGATCAAATTGTTCTGTATCATCACTGTCGAGGGAGCAGCACTGGATCCAGGTACCTCACTCCATCCTCACCCCTTCTCCATGTTGCTTTCTGTAAATGTTTCTCATATCATCCACACTGTGTTACACAGATGTGGGTTAGGGATAGGATTATCTATTTATCCCCTAACTGCCTGGCCCAGTACTTTGTACTCATTAAGTGTTTAATAAATACATGTTGAGTGGATGCATCTATCTGCTAGACGGTTTGGAAATACATCCAGACATTTGAATCTGAGCTGTCAAGACAGTCAGTGGGGTCACTTCCAGGCCTATTTCAGGCTGATTTGAAACCCACTGGCAGAGTCTAGCTCCTTCTCTTGTGTCTTTCATTCATTTATTCATTCAGATATTTATTGAGTTCCTTTGGTATACAAGTGCTGCTCTAGATACCGGGAATAGACGAGTGAACAAAATGTCCAAAGTCAGGGGGCAGTTCCAAGATGGCCGAATAGGAACAGCTCCAGTCTACAGCTCCCAGCATGAGCGATGCAGAAGACGGGTGATTTCTGCATTTCCAACTGAGGTATCGGGTTCATCTCACTGGGGCTTGTTGGGCAGTGGGTGCAGCCCACTGAGCATGAGCCGAAGCAGGGCAAGGCATCAACTCACCCGGGAAGCGCAAGGGGTTAGGGAATTCCCTTTCCTAGCCAAGGGAAGCTGTGACAGACAGCACCTGGAAAATTGGGTCGCTCCCACCCTAATACTGCGCTTTTCCTATGGTCTTAGCAAACGGCACACCAGGAGATTATATCCTGCACCTGGCTCGGAGGGTCCCATGCCCACAGAGCCTCGCTCATTGCTAGCACGGCAGTCTGAGATTGAACTGCAAGGCGGCAACGAGGCTGGGGGAGGGGCACTCGCCATTGCTGAGGCTTAAGTAGGTAAACAAAGCTGCAGGGAAGCTCGAACTGGGTGGAGCCCACTGCAGCTCAAGGAGGCCTGCCTGCCTCTATAGACTCCAACTCTGGGGGTAGGGCATAGCCAAACAAAAGGCAGCAGAAACTTCTGCAGACTTAAATGTCCCTGTCTGACAGCTTTGAAGAGAGTAGTGCTTCTCCCAGCACGCAGCTTGAGATCTGAGAACGGACAGACTGCCTCCCCAAGTGGGTCCCTGACCCCCAAGTAGCCTAACTGGGAGGAACCCCCCAGTAGGGGCAGACTGACACCTCACATGGCCGGGTACCCCTCTGAGACGAAGCTTCCAGAGGAACGATCAGCAGAAACATTTGCTGTTCAGCAATATTCGCTGTTCTACAACCTCCACTGCTGATACCCAGGCAAACAGCGTCTGGAGTGGACCTCCAGCAAACTCCAACAGACCTGCACCTGAGGGTCCTGACTGTTAGAAGGAAAACTAACAAACAGAAAGGACATCCACCCCAAAACACCATCTCTACGTCACCACCATCAAAGACCAAAGGTAGATACAACCACAAAGATGGGGAAAAAACAGAGCAGAAAAGCTGAAAATTCTAAAAATCAGAGCACCTCTCCCCCTCCAAAGGAACGCAGCTCTTCTCCAGCAACGGAACAAAGCTGGACCGAGAATGATTTTGACAAGTTGAGAGAAGAAGGCTTCAGATGATCAAACTTCTCTGAGCTAAAGGAGGAAGTTGGAATCCATCGCAAAGAAGCTAAAAACTTTGAAAAAAGATTAGACGAATGGCTAAATAGAATAACCAGTGTAGAGAAGTCCTTAAATGACCTTATGGAGCTGAAAACCATGGCATGAGAACTACGTGACAAATGCATAAGCTTTAGTAGCTGATTGGGTCAACTGGAAGAAAGGGTATCAGTGATTGAAGATCAAATGAATGAAAGAAGCGAGAAGAGAAGTTTAGAGAAAAAAGAGTAAAAATAAATGAACAAAGCCTCCAAGAAATATGGGTCTATGTGAAAAGACCAAATCTGTGTCTGATTGGTGTACCTGAAAGTGATGGGGAGAATGGAACCAAGTTGGAAAACACTCTGCAGGATATTGTCCAGTAGAACTTCCCCAACCTAGCAAGGCAGGCCAACATTCAAATTCAGGAAATACAGAGAATGCCACAAAGATACTCCTCGAGAAGAGGAACTCCAAGACACAAAATTGTCAGATTCACCAAAGTTGAAATGAAGGAAAAAATGTTAAGGGCAGCCAGAGAGAAAGGTTGGGTTACCCACAAAGGGAAGCCGATCAGATTAACAGCGGATCTCTCAGCAGAAACTCTACAAGCCAGAAGAGAGTCGGGGCCAATATTTAACATTCTTAAAGAAAAGAATTTTCAACCAGAATTTCATATCCAGCCAAACTAAGCTTCAGAAGTGAAGAAGAAATAAAATCCTTTACAGACAAGCAAATGCTGAGAGATTTTGTCACCACCAGGCCTGCCCTACAAGAGCTCCTGAAGGAAGCACTAAACATGGAAAGGATCAGCCAGTACCAGCCACTGCAAAAACATGCCAAATTGTAAAGACCATTGATGCTAGGAAGAAACTATATCAAGTAACGAGCAAAATAACCAGCTAACATCATAATGACAGGATCAAATTCACACATAACAATATTAACCTTAAATGTAAATGGGCTAAATGCTCCAATTAAAAGACACAGACTGGCAAATTGGATAAAGACTCAAGACCCGTCAGTGTGCTGTATTCAGGAGACCCATCTCACGTGCAGAGACACACATAGGCTCAAAATAAAGGGATGGAGGAAATTCTACCAAGCAAATGGAAACAAAAAAAGGCAGGGGTTGCAATCCTAGTCTCTGATAAAACAGACTTTAAACCAACAAAGATCAAAAGAGACAAAGAAGGCCATTACATAATGGTAAAGGGATCAATTCAACAAGAAGAACTAACTATCCTAAATATATATGCAC
The DNA here is from genome assembly GCF_029281585.2 of Gorilla gorilla gorilla. Taxonomy (NCBI): domain Eukaryota; kingdom Metazoa; phylum Chordata; class Mammalia; order Primates; family Hominidae; genus Gorilla; species Gorilla gorilla. The sequence goes on from NC_073224.2 coordinate 121,377,605, forward strand.
CCAATACAGGAGCACCCAGATTCATAGAACAAGTCCTTAGAGACCTAGAAACAGACTAAGACTCCACACAATAATAATGGGAGACTTTAACACCCCACTCTCAGCATTAGACAAATCCATGAGACAGAAAGTTAACAAGGATGTCCAGGAATTGAACTCAGCTCTGCACCAAGTGGACCTAATAGACATCTACAGAACTCTCCACCCCAAATCAATAGAATGTACATTCTTCTCAGCACCACATCGCACTTATTCCAAAATTTACTTCCAAAATAGTTGGAAGTAAAGCACTCCTCAGCAAATGTAAAAGAACAGAAATTATAACAATCTCTCAGACCACACTGCAATCAAACTAGAACTCAGGTTAAGAAACTCACTCAAAATCGCTCAACTACATGGAAACTGAACAACCTGCTCCTGAATGACTACTGGGTACATAATGAAATGAAGACAGAAATAAAGATGTTCTTTGAAACCAATGAGAACAAAGACACAACATACCAGAATCTCTGGGACACATTCAAAGCAGTGTGTAGAGGGAAATTTATAGCACTAAATGCCCACAAGAGAAAGCAGGAAAGATCTAAAATTGACACCCTAACATCACAATTAAAAGAACTAGGGAAGCAAGAGCAAATAAATTCAAAAGCTAGCAGAAGGCAAGAAATAACTAAGATCAGAGCAGAGCTGAAGGAGATAGAGACACAAAAAACCCTTCAAAAAAATCAATGAATCCAGGAGCTGGTTTTTTGAAAAGATCAACAAAATAGATAGACCACTAGCAAGACTAATAAAGAATAAAAGAGAGAAGAATCAAATAGACGCAATAAAAAATGATAAAGGGGATATCACCACCGATCCCACAGAAATACAAACTACCATCAGAAAATACTATAAATACCTCTACGCAAATAAACTAGAAAATCTAGAAGAAATGGATGAATTCCTGGACACATACACCCTCCCAAGACTAAACCAGGAAGAAGCGGAATCCCTGAATAGACCAATAACAGGCTCTGAAGTTGAGGCAATATTTAATAGCCTACCAACCAAAAAAAGTCCAGGACCAGATGGATTCACAGCCGAATTCTACCAAGGTACAAGGAGGAGCTGGTACCATTCCTTCTGAAACTATTCCAATCAATAGAAAAACAGGGAATCCTCCCTAACTCATTTTATGAGGCCAGCATCATCCTGATACCAAAGCCTGGCAGAGACACAACAAAAAAAGAGAACTTTAGACCAATATCCCTGATGAACATCGATGCAAAAATCCTCAATAAAATACTGGCAAACCAAATCCAGCAGCACATCAAAAAGCTTATACACCATGATCAAATGGGCTTCATCCCTGGGATGCAAGGCTGGTTCAACATATGCAAATCAATAAATGTAATCCAGCATATAAACAGAACCAAAGACAAAAACCACATGATTATCTCAATAGATGCAGAAAAGGCCTTTGACAAAATTCAACAGTCCTTCATGCTAAAAACTCTTAATAAATTAGGTATTGATGGGACGTATCTCAAAATAATAAGAGCTATTTATGACAAACCCACAGCCAATATCATACTGAATGGGCAAAAACTGGAAGCATTCCCTTTGAAAACTGGCACAAGACAGGGATACCCTCTCTCACCACTCCTATTCAACATAGTGTTGGAAGTTCTGGCCAGGGCAATCAGGCAGGAGAAAGAAATAAAGGGTATTCAATTAGGAAAAGAGGAAGTCAAATTGTCCCTGTTTGCAGATGACATGATTGTATATTTAGAAAACCCCATCGTCTCAGCCCAAAATCTTAAGCTGATAAGCAACTTCAGCAAAGTCTCAGGATACAAAATCAATGTGCAAAAATCACAAGCATTCTTACACACCAATAACAGACAAACAGAGAGCCAAATCATGAGTGAACTCCCATTCACAGTTGCTTCAAAGAGAATAAAATACCTAGGAATCCAACTTACAAGGGATGTGAAGGACCTCTTCAAGGAGAACTGCAAACCACTGCTCAACAAAATAAAACAGGATAGAAACAAATGGAAGAACATTCCATCCTCATGGATAGGAAGAATCAATATCATGAAAATGGCCATACTGCCCTAGGTAATTTATAGATTCAGTGCCATCCCCATCAAGCTACCAATGACTTTCTTCACAGAATTGGAAAAAACTACTTTAAAGTTCATATGGAACCAAAAAAGAGCCCGCATTGCCAAGTCAATCCTAAGCCAAAAGAACAAAGCTGGAGGTATCACGCTGCCTGACTTCAAACTATACTACAAGGCTGCAGTAACCAAAACAGCATGGTGCTGGTACCAAAACAGAGATATAGACCAATGGAAAAGAACAGAGCCCTCAAAAATAACACCACACATCTACAACTATCTGATCTTTGACAAACCTGAGAAAAACAAGACATGGGGAAAGGATTCCCTATTTAATAAATGGTGTTGGGAAAACTGGCTAGCCATATGTAGAAAGCCAAAAATGGATCCCTTCCTTACACCTTATACAAAAATTAATTCAAGATGGATTAAAGACTTAAATGTTAGGCCTAAAACCATAAAAGCCCTAGAAGAAAACCTAGGCAATACCATTCAGGACATAGGCATGGGCTAGGACTTCATGTTTAAAACACCAAAAGCAATGGCAACAAAAGCCAAAATTGACAGATGGGATCTAATTAAACTAAAGAGCTTCTGCACAGCGAAAGAAACTACCATCGGAGTGAACAGGCAACCTACAGAATGGGAGAAAATTTTTGCAGTCTACTCATCTGACGAAGGGCTAATATCCAGACTCTACGAAGAACTCAAACAAATTTACAAGAAAAAAACAACCCCATCAAAAAGTGGGCAAAGGATATGAACAGACACTTCTCAAAAGAAGACATTTATGCAGCCAACAGACACATGAAAAAATGCTCATCATCACTGGCCATCAGAGAAATGCAAATCAAAACCACAATGCGACACCATCTCACATTTAATGATTTAATGGCAATCATTAAAAAGTCAGGGAACAACAGGTGCTGGAGAGGATGTGGAGAAATAGGAACACTTTTACACTGTTGGTGGGACTGTAAACTAGTTCAACCATTGTGGAAGACAGTGTGGAGATTCATCAAGGATCTAGAAATAGAAATACCATTTGACCCAGCCATCCCATTACTGGGTCAAAGGATTATAAATCATGCTGCTACAAAGACACATGCACATGTATGTTTATTGCAGCACTATCCACAATAGCAAAGACTTGGAACCAACCCAAATGTCCATCAGTGACAGACTAGATTAAGAAAATGTGGCACATATACACCATGGAATACTATGCAGCCATAAAAAAGGATGAGTTCATGTCCTTTGTAGGGACATGGATGAAGCTGGAAACCATCATTCTGAGCAAACTATCACAAGGACAGAAAACCAAACACCTCATGTTCTCACTCATAGGTGGGAATTGAACAATGAGAACACTTGGACACAGGAAGGGGAACATCACACACCGGGGCCTGTCGTGGGGTCGGGTTGGAGGGGAGGGATACCATTAGGAGATATACCTAATGTAAATGACGAGTTAATGGGTGCAGCACACCAACATGGGACATGTATACATATGTAACAAACCTGCACGTTGTGCACATGTACCCTAGAACTTAAAGTATAATAATAATAAAAATATGCCCAAAGTCTGTCCTCATGGAGCTTGGCAACCTAGATGAGGACATGGGCAAGAAATAAAGTGCTCTATAATATCCCAGCAATTAATGCTATGAAGACATGCAGAGCAAAGGAGTAGCTGGTGACCAGAGGGTGCTATTGTAGTTAGAATTCTTAGGAAATCATTATAAATTTTTTCTTTGCATTTACATATTAGCATTGCCAACAGGATGCCTAAGAGTTGTGGGACCCATCAGTCTTACTCCTTTTCTGCTTAGCCTCATTTAGTGACCAGTTGATGTCCCTCTCTCACTCTTTGACCCTTAAGACTTGAAAGAACATTAAATGCACTCAGGGGATCTCTGCTACTGAGCAGGACTGTACCCACCTCTGCCTTTTCCTAAAGAACTCATGAAGACCCTAATTCCCTATGGGCTTCCCTTGTCTCCTGCATGCTTTGACCTCGACACTCTGTAGTACCCCACCCCATCACAAGCAGAGCCATGGCTGCCAGCAGAAATCTGCTGCTTGAAAAGGCCAAATTGTACAGAGGTCACAAGTTTCTATGTGGAGACTGCTGGAAGTGTGTCCTGGGAAAGAAACTAAAAGCAGCTTTCCATTCTGTATGAAGGGGCAAGCTCTAAGCAAAGGGCGGTGGCCTGCAGTGAATCCAGTGAGCCCCTGAGCAGGGGACTGGGTAACACTAGCATCTGGAAGCAGAGGCCTGGATGCCGCCACCATCCAGATGGACATCTGTCTCCTGCAGGACTCCCAGTTGAATGTTCAGGTCAGCCATATTTTCTGTAAAGGACCTGGGTAGGAAATATTTTGGCCCTGTGGGCCAGATGGGCTTTGTGGCAACTATTCAGCACTGCCATTGTAGTGTGAAAGAAGCCGTAGATAATAATGTAAGCAAATGGGCATAGCTGTGTTCAGTGAAACTTTATTTACAAAAGCAGGTGGTGGGCTGGACTTGGCCTGCAGGCTGTAATTTACTGACCCCTGGACTAGTTGATTGAACCAAAATTGGCTCTAGTAGGGAAGCTGAACATGGCTGATCTTTAGAGGTAGGAAACAGAAGGAGAGTTTATGGGAGATGTTAGAAAAGGAAAAGAAACAATCCCACCCACATCCATGGAGTTGGTTAGCTCCATTCACAGGGGAAGAGGAATGAGAAGCCACCCCTGTACCTGAGATGGGGAAGACTGAGGACAGAAAGCAGGATTCCGAAGAGAAAGTGATGTAAAAGTAGAAGAGACTACCGGGGAAAAGGGAGGAAAATCCTTTTCAAAAGTTGGGAAAATGCGATACCATGTTTGCCCTTAAAGTTCATTTATGATACACACAAAAATAAATCCTTTAAATGCTCTTTCTCAGTAAATTAATAGGTCACCAGTTGTGCCTTTAATATAAAAGCCTTTTCCTCCAGTGTAATTAATTGCAAAAGCTATAGGTAGCTGTTATCTTTCAGATCACAGTTTTCCAGAATTTTGCACTCTTGGACTGTGTGGATGGAAGATACTGAATTATTAAACACAAGTTGTAATTTAGTTTTTCCTCACACATGCTGTGGGCTGTGAGGGAATGCTCTTTTGTGAAGGACATGTTGCATAAGTGATTTGTGGGCCAAGGTCCTCTGTGCTGAGCAGGGGTGGGGACAGCAGACTTTGGCCCTTCTGAGGCAGTATCTTAGGTCAGGTTCTCTGCAAGCAAAGACAGACAAGCATGTGAGTGATGGATTGAGGGAGTGTTCTCAGGAGAACACTGAGGGAGGGAGGGACTTGAGATAGAGCTGGAGAAGAAGGCAAGTCGAGGTGTGAATTCAGAGCAAGTCCACCTCCCCACGGGGAGTTCTGGAGCATGAGTGTACTGCAGAGTAGGCCCACCGGAGGGAAGGGGACTGGGCTTTTCCGTCCCTTCACTAGTCAGTCATTGTCCACAGGCTGAGTAGCAAAGGAGCGAGAGCAGTTCATAACCTCCAGGTGGCGGCTTCCATCAGCCTAAGCCCGGCCTCTGGAGAGGGGGAGGGTACAGGTGTGTGAGTTTTAACAGCCAGTACCTGCAGTGGCCAGAGGCTCAGCCCACCAGCTGGGGTGGACTGGCCACCAGCTGCATTTGCTGCAGCTGGTAATGCCCTTCCCCTTAGCAGGTCTGTGTGTAGGAGCATGTGTGTTGAGCTGTGGAGATAATGTTGTTCATGGTGACCAACTTTTATTGAGCACTTACTGTGTTCCAGGTGCTGTTCTAAGCATTTTAATAAATGTGGTAAATTTAACCCTGGGTGCTGTCATTTTCATTTTGCAGATGAGGAAACTAAGTCTCAGTGAACTTGGGGAACTCGCCCAGGTCACATGGTTCATTAGTGCTGGTGCTGGGATGCTAGCCCAGGCAGCCTGGCCCTGGAGCCTGGCTCCCACACCATAAGGCACAGCGCGGATCAGGGCTTAGAGTCTGGGAACCCGGTTTGGCTTTTTGCCTTCAGCAACCACCCAGCACCTGCAGGTGACAGCAGCACTGAGTTAAGAGTTTTCACTGAAGACGAGAGTGATGCGGGTGTCCACTCTGCCCTTGGCACTGTGAGAGCATGAGGCTGTTTATGGCACTCCCTCTGCCCCCAGGGAGCTAGTTTCCTTGGAGAGACACTGGGAACAAAAAAAAAAAAAAAATTATGCTCAAGTGCCACAGTGGGTCAATGGGAGAAAAAGAGAAGATATTACATGTTTAGAGTGAGCTAAGGAAGAATTATCATTTGGATAATTTCATAGAAATTCTTGCTTTTAGTTCTGCTTACTTTTTTAATATGTAAGCATCTGAAAATAATTTATTTGCCTTATGTGCTTTTTGAGGCTATTAGTGTATTTTTACTAAATGAATAAATGTTATCTCTTGTTTGGCAAAAAATTGTGTTATTTGACATTTATATAAAACGCTTTCTCAAGTGGATTTAAGACAACAGTGTCGTGGCTGTTGTCTTTTGTTGCTGGATGAATCTCAGAGCCGACACAGCTGATAATGGTTGGTACCAGTGAAGGGAAGAGGTCAAGGGCTTATGATGTGTGCTGTTTTCACATTCCCATTACCACTTGTGCCAAAGTCTTCTTTCTCTTATGCCCATATTAATTTATTTGAGGCTGTTAGAACCTTAATTTTGCAGAGTACTTTACGATTCAGCATTACTCTCTGGGACTGTTAAACTGTGTTCCATTTTCTCAGCTTGACATTTTTTTTCCTCTTGTTTTGAACTTAAGCACTTCTGCAAGGAAAGAAAAACCATAGTGTACAATAAAATCTAAACTGTTTATAACTCTAAATTTGGTGCAATTCATTTTATGTACATTTTGTTCCATATGACTTTAGTGTCCTTCCAGTCTTGGGTTCTTCTGCCTGAACTGTCAAAGGAGCTGGCTTTCTTTGGGAGGCAGAGCCTGCAGTGTCCTGGCATACCAGCTTTCGGATCAGTGTTCTCTGTGGGAGACAGTTTTTGGCCCTGACTCTTCTTCCTGTGGCCCCTTAGTCTGGGTGGCAGCAGTGCAGTGGTTAAGAGGCTGGGCTCTGGAGCTGTGCTCCCTGGGTTAAGCTGCACACTCTGCTACCTGCTGACTACATGACCTTGAGCAGGTATATAGTCTGGCAATAATGGCAGAATAAAAGTATGATAGTGCCTTCATCATAGGGCTGTTGTGAGGATCCAGTGAGACCGAAGGCATGTAGTGTTGTGCTTGCCGTACGTAGTAAGGGCCGCATACATGGATGTGGCCATACATATGACTTCTGCCCATTGCACTGACCCCAGGGTTTTGGCTTGGTAATCCGTAGATGACATGGCCTTTGATGTGTCCTGGTTTGCGGTGCACTCTTTTGGCCTGGACAAGGCTCCTGTGCTCCTGTCTTCCCTGGATCGGAAGGGCATCGTGACCACCTCCCGGAGGGACTGGAAGAGCGACCTCAGCCTGGAGCGCGTGAGTGTGCTGGAATTCTTGCTGCAAGTGCATGGCTCTGAGGACCAGGACTTTGGCAACTACTACTGTTCCGTGACTCCATGGGTGAAGTCACCAACAGGTTCCTGGCAGAAGGAGGCAGAGATCCACTCCAAGCCCGTTTTTATAACTGTGAAGATGGATGGTAAGAATGTCACCCACATTTCTCAGTGTTTGGGAATGTCTTCTTCTTGTTCCAGGCTGTAGCTGACAGAACCCAGGTGGCCACAGTTTGAGGAATGTGCCATAGCACGTCCTGCTTTCTTTCTAGACCTGGCCTGAGCCTGCACCCAGAAGGGCACCAGCAGCCCTTGCAGTTTCCCCAGCTTTGCTATTATGTGCTAGTGTCACCATTGATAAATAATTTTCAAGACTTATTAGAAAAATTTTCAAGGCTTTGCCTCTTCCATAAATTTATAGAAACTCGCTTTACGGTGTCCGAGGATTGGCATGGATTCTGCTAGGCACAGGCAGAGAGCACCCTTGAGAGAGAGGGCTCAGGTTGATAGGGGAGGCTATAGCTTAGGGACCTGCTACTCTCACTACCACTGGTTTTACTTCTTAAGAGAGACTCATGGCTGGGCACAGTGGCTCACGCCTGTAACCCCAGCACTTTGGGAGGCTGAGGCGGGCGGATCATGAGGTCAGGAGTTCGAGACCTGCCTGGCCAACATAGTGAAACCCCGTCTCTACTAAAAATACAAAAAAGAAAAAAAAAATTAGCCTGGCGTGGTGGCGGGTGCCTGTAATCTCAGCTACTCGGAGGCTGAAGCAGGAGAATTGCTTGAACCCAAGAGGTGGAGGTTGCAGTGAGCCGAGATCGCACCATTGTACTCCAGCCCAGGCGACAGTGGGATACTCCATCTCAAAAAAAAAAAAAAAAGAGAGACTCCTTCTGGAGTCAGTGGCACAGAGTGGGTACTTCATGGAGCCCCAAGATGGGAGGATGAGCTCCCAGCCTCGTTGGCCCACAATGAACACCAGGGTCAACCTAACTAGACAGTCAGAGCTTTGTTTCTTGAGCATCCCAGAGTGGGGACAGTTGTTCCTTGGTTTACAAAAAACATGTCTCCTTTGTGGAAAATTTCAGAAAGTACATGTTAGTCGAAATAACTCCATAAAGAGAATTAAAGTCCAGGGGCCTCCGAGGATGAGTAGAAGCCTTTTTGAGTGTTTCCCTAGTGATCAGTCAGATGGAAATTGGAGCCCTAGCTCTTCCACAGACTACTTAGCCTTTCTGATCCATTTTCTCTCGTAAAATGGGATAATAGTCTTCTATGGGGCTATTTCGAAAATTAAACCTTAGCAAACGTAAGGCACCTAGCCCAGTGGCAGCGTCCACCCAAGGAGCATGGGTACTTATGGGGAAAGGAAGGTGGGATTTCAAGGGTGGAGTCTAAATGGTGTTTGTGCATTTCTGACACTTAAATCATCTGTACCATATTTTGCATCTTAGGAATTCCTTGCTTGAAGTAACTCCGTATAAAAACCCAGATTTAACAAACAGGGGAGTGATTATTCACTTTGCTAGATAATTTAGTATAGTGTTACTTAAAATAGCTCCCTTAGTACACTTCAGTTATTTGATGCATAGGATTGATTTATGCATGGTTTTTTTAGGGATGCATCTGCTGCTGAACGTGAGGTGCCCTTATACTGACTTTTAAAAATCAATCTCTTGCCAAAACCCTAAAAAGCAAGTTGACATTCAAAGGCATCGAGTGAAATCTTCTTTGTGGTTTTTATTCTCCCCGCAGAGCTGGGTAGGAAGACATTTGCTCATTTTTGTGACAGATAAGGCTGAGCTTCTCCTGTCTCCAGTGGTGTGCTAGGTGCTAGATGCAGGAGGAATGAGACCTTATCTCTCGGGAGATCCTGCTCCAGTGGGGAAGGGAGGCGAGGGTGCCCCCAAAGCGGCCTCCCTCGCAGCACTGACCGGCTTCCCCTTTGATCTCTCCCTCCCAGTGCTGAACGCCTTCAAGTATCCCTTGCTGATCGGCGTCGGTCTGTCCACGGTCATCGGGCTCCTGTCCTGTCTCATCGGGTACTGCAGCTCCCACTGGTGTTGTAAGAAGGAGGTTCAGGAGACACGGCGCGAGCGCCGCAGGCTCATGTCGATGGAGATGGACTAGGCTGGCCCGGGAGGGGAGTGACAGAGGGACGTTCTAGGAGCAATTGGGGCAAGAAGAGGACAGTGATATTTTAAAACAAAGTGTGTTACACTAAAAACCAGTCCTCTCTAATCTCAGGTGGGACTTGGCGCTCTCTCTTTTCTGCATGTCAAGTTCTGAGCGCGGACATGTTTACCAGCACACGGCTCTTCTTCCCACGGCACTTTCTGATGTAACAATCGAGTGTGTGTTTTCCCAACTGCAGCTTTTTAATGGTTAACCTTCATCTAATTTTTTTTCTCCCACTGGTTTATAGATCCTCTGACTTGTGTGTGTTTATAGCTTTTGTTTCGCGGGGTTGTAGTGAGGAAGGGGTGATGGCATGCGGAGTTCTTTATCTTCAGTGAGAATGTGCCTGCCCGCCTGAGAGCCAGCTTCCGCGTTGGAGGCACGTGTTCAGAGAGCTGCTGAGCGCCACCCTCTACCCGGCTGACAGACAACACAGACCTGTGCCGAAGGCTAATTTGTGGCTTTTACGACCCTACCCCACCCCCTGTTTTCAGGGGTTTAGACTACATTTGAAATCCAAACTTGGAGTATATAACTTCTTATTGAGCCCAAATGCTTTTTTTTTTTTTTTTTGCTTCTCTGCCCCTTTTCCATTTCTTTTGCATTTGTTTTCTGTGAGAGCACTGAAATGGCGGCCCTGGAATCTAGAATTTGGCTCTCCACTGAGCACCTTATCTTGCCACCTTAGCCTTAAGAATGAATATGAAGAAAAATACACAGCCACCTCTGTCCAGGGCAGTAAGAAGGGCTGCAAGGAAGGGGAGGATGGGGACAAGGAAAGGATCAGATACCTGCTCCAGTAGTTGTGAGGCCACTGTGCCTCAGGGGACTCCAGGAAGAGCAGAAGAGGGATCCCACGAAGTTATTTTTATGCAGCTGGGGCCAGGAGGGTCAGAGTGGTGCCAGGTGCAAGTTAGGCTAAAGAAGCCACCACTATTCCTCTCTCTTGCCCATTGTGGGGGGCAAAGGCATTGGTCACCAAGAGTCTTGCAGGGGGACCCACAGATATGCCATGTCCTTCACATGCTGCTTGGGCTCCTTAACCTGAAGGCAAATTGCTACTTGCAAGACTGACTGACTTCAAGGAATCAGAAATTACCTAGAAGCACCATGTTTTTTCTATGACCTTTTCAGTCCTTCAGGTCATTTTAAGGTCCACTGCAGGGGGTTAGTGAGAAAGGGTATACTTTGTGGTATGTTTTGCTTTCCTAATAGGGACATGAAGGAAACCCAGCAATTTGCTGTTATGTGAATGGCCTGTAGAGCAGAGTCAAGAGCGGTGTGCTTTGCCCGACTGCTCCCATCAGGAATAGGAGAGTAGACAGGAAGAGATCTTCCACATCCCAGGCTTCTGCTGCTGCTTCAAAAGCTCTGTCCTCGGAGCCTCCCGCTCCCTGAAGTGTCTCGCCCCCTGCACAGCACTGGCCTTTCGGAAGCATCCCAGTAGGGTTTTCTGAGGCTCGCTGGTGACTCATGCCCTAATTGCAATCCTCTGCTTTTATCTTGACTTTGAAGGATCTAACACTGCTCTCTCTTCCAAAGGGGAAAAAAAGATTCATTTGTTTTGAGCAATAAACTAATACAAAACGATGGCCATTCATGTGCAGCTCTTTGTCACCATGGGCCGGATGAGTTGTGCTCCTCCTGGCTCACCATTTCCCCCTGCTCCCCCACAGCCGGTTCTGCACTTATCACCGAGTCGCCCCTGGAAGCAGATTCCCATTGAGTTTTCCCCACCAAGGGGACCATGCACATGGTAGAAACATTAGATTCTGCATTGACAGTAGCCTTTCCTTGGCCCGGGCCTGTGGTGGAAGACGGGCAACAGGTATACCCCACCAGGGCCTGAGTGACTAGAGGAAGAGGACGAGGCCTTGTTGGCACTAGATTTGGGTATTTTCTGCATGTCATATCCTAACTGCTGTTTCAGAAGAGGCAGCTTGTAGGTGATTGTACAAGTGAGAATTAAAGAGAGAACAAATATTTAAACAGGTGCTGTATTAGTAACAGCCAGTGCCCTTTCAGCCCTTGCATCTATTAAAAGGAGATTCAGGATTTTATTGGCACAGGCCCTTCTTAGTAGGAAGAAAGGGTGCTTAGCTTTGGACCTGACCGGGTGTGTGTAAAACCATGGACTGAGTCACAGCAGACACTCGATGGTGGTAAATGTGACGGGTGCTTACACACTGTACCTTTTCCTTTCATACTGATGCTGCAGTTCAGGGCTGGAGTTGTTAAGGCATTGACCTCCACCCACCTGCCCCATGTCCACTGGGCTGCCCAAGCTGCATGTCACCTGAGGGCTGGCAGGAAGGGGCGAGAAATCCCAGGGCATTGTACCAAGGACCTAGTTCCTTCTAGGGATATAAATTTCCAGGAATGTGTATTTTTAATGTGGTGAGATGCACTCTTTTGTTGTACCAAATAGGGCTCCCCACCCCACCCCTGCGACAAGTGCTCTTCTAGAAGAGGTTCCTACCAGCAGCACTGGTGTGAATGAAAGAGAGACCCAGCCGCGTCTCACACAGGTGGAATTGCACTTCTTAACAAAAAGGAACTTTATAAAAGTTTGGGATTTTTTTCCTAATCATAAAAATAGCCCCAGAAAGAGCCTAAGCTATGTTCAGATAGAAGCCTCGAAATTCCTGTAAATTGTTTACTTTATGATGTTTACATACACGTTTCACTTTGAAAAAAAAATGCAAATCAACTTTTTAACAACTGTTCAGATTTTTCATGGGACAGTAGAACTCTGACTCACCAACTGGGCTAAATTTTAATTTAAAAATGTATTTATTTGAGTGTCTTTCCCCCCCTCACCCTCACCATCTGAGGGGCTCCCTGAGATCTTGGTAGAGGAGGCCCCTCCTGCCCAGACCTTCGTTTGTTTCCCCGGTGGCCCTTGCTTCTTGCTTTGCAGACTGCCTGCAGCCATGATTTTGTCACTGACATCTGTGAGCCAAAGACTGAGCCTTTTTGGCAGGAATAATAAGCAATACTACACAACTTGCTACTTTCAGAAAACTTTTTTTTAGCTTCACCGATGACAACAGAGGAAGAAGGGAACTGGGATTTGGGTAAGTTCTCCTCCACTGTTTGACCAAATTCTCAGTGATAAATATGTGTGCAGATCCCTAGAAGAAAAAACGTTGACTTTCTTTTTAAGTGTGGCACATAAGGATCTGCAGAATTTTCCGTAGACAAAGAAAGGATCTTGTGTATTTTTGTCCATATCCAATGTTATATGAACTAATTGTATTGTTTTATACTGTGACCACAAATATTATGCAATGCACCATTTGTTTTTTATTTCATTAAAGGAAGTTTAATTTAAATTGAAGTTGTGTGAGGAGCTTGATATTGGCCTCTGTTATCCTTTCATATCTTCAGCGTGAGGGATTGTGACTGGATTCCAGCAGCAACTTTAGCACCTTCTGATCTCTTTGAATCCTGTAAAAGCATTGCAGATTTTCACAGATGATAAGAGAAGAAATGGATTTGATGGGATCAATGTTGAAGTTCCCACCAGGTGGAAAGGTGAGGGCTAGGATCCTATTGTTTACGGAAGGTCTTCTGCTCTTTCAGGGAATTCCCATGACCTTACAGGACTCCTCTCAGGAAAGAGAGAAGTTAGATATTGTTCCTCTCTGCAGTTGAGGAAACACCAAAGTTCTGTGACCATATCGTGACTGGAACGGAGTGGTTTTTCTGACTCATGATGCAGTCTGGGGCCAAATCAGTCCAGAAGGTAGCAGCCCCTGTAATAGAAAAACAATCCTCTTCCCTAGGCCGCTGGCGTCCGCAGGCCTGGGCAGGAGTGAATACCGAGAACCCAACTCCCTGCGGGCCCCTGGAACAGCTGCTTGCCCTTGGCTGGCCTCCGCCATTCACTCTCCTCTTGGCCTCGTTTGCGTTCTCTGTCTTTTGTGTCCTTTCCAGGGACCAACTTCATGTTGTGGAGTTATTCAAGGGCTGGGTCTGTGTCCCAGTCACTAACATTACCCAATGACTGGCACTCTTCCAGGCATGTAGAAGGCACTTGCACTTTGTAAATGCACAGTTAATGCTCTGCTCTAGGAAATGAGCCATCATTGCATGCTTCTTAGTGAACTGGGAGGGTTCCATTCATGTCACAACGGTGACACAGTCAGAGCTGGTCATTAGCAATCCTCCACCTATTTCTGAACCCATTCCTGCCTAAAATTTAAGTTTTAAATTTATATTAATAACATTAAGTTATTAATATACTAAATTAAACTAAATTAAATTAAACTAAATTAAAAACAAAACAGGAACTTACTTGCATACTTATTGTGTGCCCAGGCATTGTGCTAAGCACAATTGCTGCTGAGTTGTCTGTAGGCCTTGGCACATAGTATCTGCTTGCCTAGAAACTTATTTCTATCCAGCCTTCCTTCCTCCTAACTTGTACTTCTCTTTCAGGACCCAGGGGTCATCTCCTTCTCTAGGCAAAATGAAGTTCCCTTGACAGATGGTCTGATAGTCTGAAAATGATGGGAGGATAGGAACCATTCATTGCTGTGGCTTCAGTACCAAATTGTGAATTGGGCTCTTACAATGTGCCATGCACTAAGACAAGTACCTCATAGATGTGATTGCAATCTTAAGTGACCCAAAGGGATTTACAGCAGAAGCACTCTTGCCTGTTCTTCACAAAACTGGATCATTTGAAAAATACCACTCACTTCCTCTAACCCACAGACCAGTGTGTATGACACACTTTTAAAATAAAAGTTTTAGCATTATTTAGGTTTGGCAGGGCCAACAGATCAGGAGACAATTGCCGTAGAAAAGATAGTTTGTTATATTCATAGAGCCCAAGAGGAGGGACATAACCCACCATGGGAGGCTGCGCAGGGAAGCACCAGGGTCAAGGCACAGGGGAAACATGGGCACGGGGCTTTATTGTGGTTTTTGCAGGAAGGAATAGGTGAAGCAGAGTAGGCAGGCTTAGGATTGGCTAGGTTGAATAATTTCAGCAAGCTCTAGGGCATAGGGGTTGTCCCTAGTTGTCTGGTACCTAATCCTGGGTGATTGGGAAAGGGAGTAGTGGTCCTTAGTGCAAGAATTCAGTGGAGGAGGTTGTGCAGTATAGGCTCTGGATTGGTTGGTTTGCATATGAAAGGCTTCTCTCAGGAGAGTCCTTAACTAGCTCTAGGAATTGGTTAGCCCTGGCAGGGGCAGTCTCTCCAGGATTAGCAAGACCCAGATGTTAAAGCATCAATAAACAGAAAATAAAAAGGGGTGATTACTGCATACACTCATTGCTTAGGGCTTGTAGACTACTGAGTCTTGTAGACACCTGGGTGGCTCAGCTCCACCCAGAGAGGTGATGCTCACCTGAGTCCACCCTGTTCTGTGCATTCTCCAACCTACTTGTGCCAACAGTACTGGTTACTATGATTATAATAAGTTTGTTGAATAGTATGTAAACCAATGAAATATGAATGCCAAAGGGGTGTTCAAAAGTGCTGTTGGTAAAACTGGATGTCCACATACAAAAGAATGAAGCTGGACCCTTACCTCACACCATCTACAGAAATTAACTCAAAATGAATTAAAGACCTAAACATAAGACTTAAACCTATAAACTCCTAGAAGAGAACATAGGAGGAAAGCTGTAATACTTTGGATTTGGGAATAATATGTTGGGTGTGACACCAAAAGCTCAAGCAACAAAATAAAAAGAAAAATAGACAAATGGGACTACACAAACTTAATTTCTGCATGTCAAAGGAGAAAAACTAACAGAGTGAAAAGACAACCTTCAAAATGGAAGAAAATATTTAAAAATCATGTATCTGATAAGGGGCTAGTATCCAGAATATATAAGTAACAGTTGTACAATAAAAAGTAACCTGATTTTAAAATGGGCAAAGCATAAAAAGGAATGAAATAATGGCATTTGCAGCAACCTGGATGGAATTGGAGACCATTATTCTGAGTGAAGTGACTCAGGAATGGAAAACCAAACATCGTATGTTCTCACTCATAAGTGGGAGCTAAGCTACGAGGACCCAAAGGCATAAGAAGGATACAATGGACTTTGGGGACTCTGGGGAAAGGGTAGGAGTGGGGTGAGGGATAAAAGACTGCACATTGGATACAGTGTCCACTGCTAAGGTGATGGGTGCACCAAAATCTCAGAAATCACCACTAGAGAACTATTCATGTAACCAAACACCACCTGTTCCCCACAAATCTGTAAAAATTTAAAACAAAATGGGCAAAGGACTTGAATAAACAACTCTCCAAAGAAGATATACAAATGGAAAGCAAACATGAAAAGATGGTCAGCATCGCTAATCATAGGCGAAGCACTGATCAAAACCACAATGAGATATCAATTGACGTGCATTAGGGTAACCACTATCAAAAGAATAGGAAATAACAAGTGTTACTGAGAATGTGGAGAAATTAGAACTCTTGTACTCTGTTGGTGGAGATGTAAGATGGTGCTGCTGCAAAGGAGAACAGCATGGAGTTTCCTCAAAAAACTAAATAGAATTACCAAATGATCCAGCAGTTCCACTTCTGGGTGTATATCCAAAAGAATTCAAAGCAGTATCTCAAAGAGGTATCTGCATACCCATATTCATCACAACAGTATTCTCAGTAGCCAAACGGTAGAGGTAACTGACCTTTTGTTGATGGCAACAGATGAATAGATAAAGAAAATGTGGTATGTACTTACAATGGAATATCATGCAGCCTTTAACAAGGAAATCCTGTCATACATTACAGTGTGGATGAACCTTGAGGACATAAGTGAAATAAGCCAGTCACAAGGACAAACATGTATGATTCCACTCATATAAAGTATCACAGAAGGTAGAAAAGTAAGGTTGCCAAGAGCTGGGGGGGAGGGGAAATTAGTGTATACTGGGTATAGAGTTGCAAGATGAAAAAGTTATGGAGATCTATTGCCCAACAATGTGAATATACTTTCTAAACTGTACATTTAAAATGATTAAGATGGTAAGTTTAATGTTATGCTTTTTACCATAATTTTAAAAAGTAAGAGGTATCAATAAAAACATGAATTCTCTGGAAAAAACTCATAAAAGCAAATTGCTTTTAAAAAAAATGCTATCAATTTAGGTATGGGCAAAATAACTGTAAAAGATTGAGCGGGGTGGGGAGGATAACAGAAACATGGGAGGACTCTACACTCCATTGGCTTCACAAATGCTTAAGTTCTTACTCCATTTTAAAAAAATCAAACCTGAAATTTGTAGAGTAGACATTATAGGTTTGGTTTATGCAAGAAAGTGGCAAGAGACTCCAGGCAGCAGACCCATATTCAACAGGAAGGCTCGGGCCTGTGTCAAGAGATTGGTGAATGAATGTGCATGTATATGTTGAGGTAGAAATAAAATGTCTAAGATCCATGGAAGTCTTTTTATGATTCCCATGTTTACCTGACATGTTCTCTTAATTGATCAACTAACAGCCCAAATTGTGTCAGATAAGAAAGTTTCTACTGTTATTGTTACCATTTTTATAAATGAGGAAATTGAGACATAAAGAAGGCAAGTGATTTGCTCAAGATTTGAACCCAAATCTTTCTGACTCCACAGTCTATGCACGTTCCAAATCATTACACCAGTCTCAGTGCCTGAATATGCCAGGCATTTGTTAAGTATTTGTTGCATACATAGAAAGATGAGTAAGAACTAGCCCCTTCTTTTAGGAAATTCATCGTCTTACAAGACAGGGAAGTGTATAAATAATTCATTTTGTTACTATGTAATAAGTAAACTTACAGAAATTCACTGACATAGCATAAACCTTTCTTTGGATTTCTATCCAAAATGTTAAGAAAGTTTTCACATAGGAGATGCAAACCCCAATTTTAAAATTTTTACATGAATAGGCATTTACCAGGTAGTAATGGGACAAGATTCTAAGCAAAGGGGATAGCATTTGCAAAAGAAAGAAACAACAGTAAGGTACATTCAGAGAAATATAAGTGATTCTGTATTCCTGAAGGTTGAAAGTTAAAGGATAGGGTGGTGAGAGTGTTCCCCAGGGTCAGCTCACAGAGATCATGTCAAGAAGTTTGGACCTGATCCTCTAGAAATGTTTTGGAGCCACTGAAAGAAAAATTTGGAAAGTTAATGGCTGTGTTTGTATTTTAGATCACTCTGTCAGCCGAGTAGCAGGGAGAGACAAAGCTGGAAGACCAAAGGGGCTGCATTAGTCCAGATGAAAACTCAAGGCTCTCAATTGTGATGGCAACGGGTAGAATTAATTCATAAAAGATTTTAAGGAGAACTGATAGGATTTCATAAGTGGATGTGAAGCATGGAGGCCAGCCATGGGTCTGGGCTGATACTGGTGCATTCAACCATAATGGACAATACCAGTGAAAACAGAAAACAATGATTTCAGCTTTAGACTCGAGTTTGAGTTTCCTGAGGAACCTTCAAGTGGAGATACTCAACACCAGCTAGATGGTCTGGAGCTTAAGGGGGAACTTGGGGTTGGAGATCTATTTGAGATTGTCAATATAGAGATGGGGAATGAGATGCAGTGGGGTGAGAAAAGAAGGGCTGAAGACAGAACCTTGGAGAAGATAATAATTTCAAGTGGCCTGGAGAAGAGAAACCAGTGAGAAGCAGACTGAGAAAGAACTTCCAAAGGGGTAAGGGAAAATCCTGGAGAGAGTGGTGTCGGAGGAGGAAGGAAAGAATTGCAAGCAAGTTTGCCAATGGCCAGCCACACCTGATGCCACAGAAAGACCAGGTCAAGTGAGCAGTGTTCACTTTTGTGACCCAGGAAGTCTGTGTGGACCCATGCCCAGATTTCAGTGGTCCAAAGTGGCAGTGAGAATTAGGAAATCAAACAGAACGCAGAACACCAGGAAACTGTCAGAAGTTTGAAGATGGGAGGGAAAAGGAGGTGATTTGGAACTAGAGTAAAAATTGGCTATTTAGTAGGATAGGAGACACTTGAGCTTCTTTATGGACTGAGTAAGCAACGGATGGGTGTCTGGCCCCAAGGGGATAAGAGGGATCTAGGGTCTAGGTAAAGGGAGCTTCCTGTCTCCTCTCCTCCTTTCTGCCTCTCTTTAAGGCCTATTATGATCCCCTCCCCTAAACTTTTTTTTAATCATAGCTTGTTGTCAACTGACCCTCCATAGGAAATTTAAGGAATAGCCCTTCCCAAGGAAGTATTCACTTAGAAAACAGGAGATGGCCTAGGATCCCATCTGTTTCTCTTTCTCCTCTTTTGCCAGGAAGCTAAACTCGTCCTATTTTGCACCCCATGCTTCTTTGCCTCCTCCATAGAAACCTAGTTCATGCTTTCCTCACAGGTAGGAAGAGTTGTCACCCACCTTGAAAACTTCTTCAGAATTGGTTAACTCATCAGCTCCTGGTGAAGCTGGGCCAGTGGGAAGGAAGGGCAAAGAGGCCGGGGAGTTGGGACCTGGACTTCATCCTCCATCACTGGGGCCAAGTCCCAGCTGGGCCTATGCAAGGCCTCGGTTTCTTCCTTTGTTATATGAGGGAGTTGACTGAGATCACTATGGTCCCTTCTTGTGGTGTGACTGCTTGGTGTTATACACATATACACATGCAGAGGTGAAGCTCAACTTCAGGGCCTCCCTCACATGGGCAAGTCCGGGCCCTGTGGAACGGTAATCAATTTGACCTGAGTTCAAAGAGCTCAAGTGGGGAAAGGGGTGAAATAATGATCAGCCTCCTGCTGACCCCTTAGGGTTTTTTCCCCCTCCTCCAGCCATTCACTATTGTACATTCTGCCTCCTGTAAATCATGAGTAGCTAGCTAGAAGGTTTGTTAGAAAGAGCTCTGAACCAAAAGTGAGAAGGCAGCCTTAGAATCCCGCCATTTTCTAGCCATGATATTGATATACTCTGAGTCTGTTTTCTCATTTGTAGAATGGGATTAGTAATACCTACCACATAGTGATATTAGGTATTCTATAAGACTGTATATGTAAAGTGCCTTGCACAGAGCCTGATATGTAAAAGGTCCCTATTTAAATATTTCTTGGGCCTGAGTGCTTATGATCAGAGGACATAATACCTGCAATTTCTATGGTTCTGTGGAACTAATATTGGAGCATATCAACCTGAAAAAAAGAACTTTTTATTAATCTCCCAGGAACTAGAACAGAATTTTTCCTTTAGTACCTTCCTGGTTTCTTTGTCCAGTACTCTCTCCCCCCATCTGAATCAGGAACTACATTTTTACATTCCTTTCAAATGATACAATTGCAATGCAACAATTCCCAAGGTAGAAGAATAACTGTCTGTCTTGCTGGCTCTATTTTTTCTTTTCTTCTTCTTTTTTTTTTTTTTCTTGACAACAGAGAGCTTCTTTTTTCCCCCCAGAAAAGAGGCAACATCACCCTGTCAATGTTAAATTCTGGCAGAAATGAAACCACTGAAATGGAAAGAGAAAAAATATTTTGGCAACAGCCAGGAATGAGAAATTGCATAACATTTACTGGGTTATATATATTCTGTGGATACAGGATACTCTCTATTATTGGCAATGATTGTCTCTGTGGTCAATGCTTATTTCTAAAATAATTCTCTCTTCAGTACACATGGCAGATTGATTGCATTGATGGCCTCAGTTTGTTTGTGTTAATCTCTCCCTTTGCTCTATCACTTTGTAGTTCCCCTCCATAAAGAGGCAGAGTATATATTAACCCATCTCTTGCCTTTGGACTTTCATGTGGCTTGCTTTGGCCCATGGGATGGTAGTGGTCATGATGTAAGTAGAAGCTTTAAAAAATGCTGTTGTGTTTCCACCAGTTCTTTTGGACCCCTGACATTACCATGAAAATGCGCCAGTCCAGCCTGCCAGAGAGATGTGAGAGACATGTGGAAGAGAACTGAGTCATCCAAGCCAAGGCCATCCTATACCATCCAGCTCCTGTCAGCAGGACACAGCCCCATTAACAGAGCCACCCAGCTGACCCATAGGCCTGTCAACAGAAATAAATGTTTGCTGTTGCAAGCCACCGAAGTTTTCTGATTGTTACACAGCAGTAACTACTCCATTCACCACATTTGCTTAAAGTGTTGGTGCCTGGGGGGTGACCCCCAACTTCTGCAACTAAAATGGTGAATAAATTCCTGTAACTTGAGCCTCACTGATTTTATAGTTAGTAGCCTGGAGAGTTTGTTCGAAATCTCCATCCTAGGCAGACTGCCCTTTAATTGTTCCCTAAATACAATCTGCACATCCCTGACTCTGCCTCTGTCTCTGTACATTGTATTTGTCCACACTGAAATGTCCTTCTCCTTTCTGCCCATTTGCATCATACCAGATGTCCAAAGACCAACTTTAAAACCAGGCTTTTCTGAATGACCTACTGCAACTGTTCCCTGCCTTTTCAGCCTATTAATTCAGGTTATTTCTTGCCTGAGCTATAGTTCGGATACCAGACCCATGTTTGCCGTATATGGCTGCTGTTTTTTTTTTTTTATCTCAGCTGTTTATTAAACTAGATCCCAAGTTCCTGGAGGGCAGGGCCCTCTTACACCTCTTTTATCCCCCAAGCCTTGCATAGTATCTTGAAAAGGGAAGTACAGGGCCTTTCACTTAAGACTTCAATATTTGTAGTTTGACCATCACTTGGGGGCTAATTGTTAGGTATCATTGCTAATGAATAAAACCAGAAGAATGGATGAGTGAATGGAGGGATGGATGGATGTATGGATGGATAGAAAGATAGATAGATAAAGTTAGATGCTTCCAGACCTGAATTTGTAGAATGTACCCCATTCTACTATAATTCTCACTAGGAAAATAAATTTTACTTTAAAATGCCACCTTTCCCCTGAAGATTTTACTGACCTCCCATTCATTCTCTCCAGATTAGACATGCCCTCTTCCTTCCCTGATATCCCTATGTGACAGTCAAGTTCTTACCTGCTCACCTCCACCATGCCACATGGCACAAGCAGCAGCTCCTTCAGATCAAAGGCTGCAGCTTAATTAGGTCCTTAATGGATGTCCAGCACATGGTAGGGTGCTTACTGCACAGGGAGTACTCAGTAACTGTTTGATTATTTTATCTATCCCACCTCTGTATTTATTTATTTATTTATTTATTTTGAGATGGAGTCTCGCCCTGTCGCCCAGGCTGGAGTGCAGTGGCATGATCTTGGCTCACTGCAAGCTCCGCCTCCTGGGTTCATGTCATTCTCCTGCCTCAGTCTCCCCAGTAGCTGGGACTACAGGCACCCACCACCACACCCAGCTAATTTTTTGTATTTTTAGTAGAGATGGGGCTTCACCGTGTTAGCCAGGATGGTCTCGATCTCCTGACCTCGTGATCCGCCCGCTTCTGCCACCCAAAGTGCTGGGATTACAGGCATGAGCCACTGCGCCCGGACTCTGTCTTTATTTTAAATGCCCTACTTCAGGCCCTTATTATTGCTCATAGAGACAACTACAAAAACCTTGTAACTGACCTTCTTGTTTCTAGCCTTGTCTCCCTTCTTCACCTTTCAACCTGTTAGCAATGCACACATACAGAATTCAACTTAAAAGGAAAAATGGAAAATCCAACCAGGCTATACTACCACTAAAAATCTTCATAGCTTCCCTCTTCTTTGAGGTATTAATAAAAGTCAAGCTCTTAGGCTTGGCACACGAAGCCCACTAAGATCTGCCCATCCTACCTGTATAGATCCTTCTTTCACAACAACCTCAAACTTCATTCCAACAAGATAGTACAGCCTGTGTGTTACTATTCATGCCACACGGTTTCTCCCCAACTGTACCTTGGCCCCCTGCCTCTCTAGATGACTCATTGACTCACCTGGCCCAGCCCAATCCATCTTGACCTTTCCTCCTGCCTACCAATTTTCCCCACCCCCTATAGGTGCCCCACTGATTGTTGAGACATTGCATTGTGATTATCTGATTTAAGTGGAAGCTTCCTGAGAACTCTAGCACTAGCGTAGTATTAAATTAGTCTAGGTTCAGGGCCAACTGTTGCATTTAGATACTCCTCTGCCATCCTTGATACCTGGGTTCACATCGGTGTAACTGCCCATTAGCGTAGCTGCCCAACGGGTTTCTCCTTGCCTGCTGCCCAGATAGAACAGATTTATCAAGACAGGAGAATTGCAATAGAGAAAGAGTTTAATTCACACAGAACCAGCTACATGGGAAACCAGAGTTTTATTACTCAAATCAATCTCCCCGAAAATTCAGAGACTGGAGTTAGTTAGGATAATTTGGCAGGCCAGGGAGTGGGGAGTGCTGATTGGTCAGGTAGGAGATGAAATCACAGGGGATCAAAGGGGGTTCTTGCAGTCTTCTGTTCCTAAGTGGGATCAAAGAACTGGTGGAGCCCGATCACCAGCCTGGATGGTGTCAGCTGGTGCATCAGGATGCAGGGTCTGAAAAATACCTTGAGCACCCATTTAGGTTTTACAATAGTGATGTTATCCCTAGGAACAGTTGGGGAGGTTGGAATTGTGTGGCCTCTGGCTGCATGACTCCTAAACCATAATTTCTAATGTTGTGGCTAATTTGTTAGTCTTACTAGGGAAGTCTGCTCCCCAGGCAAGAAGGGGGTTTGTTTCCAGAAAGGGCTGTTATCCTCTTTGTTTCAAAATTAAACTGTAAGCTAAATTCCTCCCAAAGTTAGTTTGGCCTACAACCAGGAATTAACAAGGGCAGCTTGGAAGTTAGAAGCAAGATGGAGATGGTTAGGTCAGATCCCTTTCACCGTCATAACTTTCTCACTGTTACAATTTTTGCAAAGGCAGCTTCACAGGGCAGATGAAGATTTACTTAAATGTCTCATGATGGTGATGATGGTAGCTAATATTCATTGAGCAGTTACTATGTACCAGATATTGTTCTAAGTGCTTTAAATAAATTAGCTTGAAACTATCATTCTCAGCAAACTATCTCAAGAACAAAAAACCAAACACTGCATGTTCTCACTCATAGGTGGGAATTGAACAGTGAGAACACTTGGACACAGGAAGGGGAACATCACACACCGGGGCCTGTCGTAGGGTGGGGGGAAGGGGGAGGGAAAGCATTAGGAGATATACCTAATGTAAATGATGAGTTAATGGGTGCAGCACACCAACATGGCACATGTATACATATGTAACAAATTTGCACGTTGTGCACATGTACCCTAGAACTTAAAGTATAATAATAATAAAAAACAGTAAAATACAAAAAAAAAGAAATAAAAAATAATAAAAAAATTAGCTTATTTGGCATTCACAGTAATCTTATAGGGTACCTACTATTAGTATCTTCATTTTAGCAATGAAGGTTAGTAAATGTTAATTAAGTTTTCTAAGATTGCACAGTTACTAAAACTAGAATCTGCATGCAAACCCAGGCAGCCTGACTCTAGAGCCTGTAACCTTCAGCACCACCTCATGTCGCCCCACGTTCATGTTTTTCAGGGGCCTTCTCCCATTTCTCAGTCATTTCCTCTCCCAAGAGAGGAGGAGAAGGAAGGGCCAAGAAGACAACATTGCTGGTGGCTTTTTTATTTATTCAGTTTACCTAAATTCTCTCATCATTACCAAATGACACATACTGTGACCCAGGTTGAGGCCCATCTTTTCTTAGTTTTATCGATATCTGTTTACTTAACCACAAGGATAACTTTTTTACTCCCAAATTTGAGTGATTAGTAAAGAGCTACATAATGTAACCAGTTTTGCTTTTCACAAGACATCTCTATTTCTCAGTGGGCTGAAAACCACACTTTTGCTTCCTCTTTACTTTGCAGTGAGAGCACAGCATTTGTCACTCAACCTCTGAATGTTAGTGACACTATTGGGACGAGAAAGGACTGTGCTGGCCCAAATGGCAGGCATCTCATATGTGGCATCTTTCTTTCTCTTTCTGAGTAAGTTTCATAATCCTTTATGTTTCTCTTGTCACAGGAGGTCATCAACTCAGGGTGCTGGGTGATGGAACAGGACAATTTGGTCTCTACAGGAACAACTATGCCATATATTTCTGATGTTAGCAATAATTTTTGACTTACTAATGACAGTTCTTGGCTTACCTAGACATCCTTGAGTTCCAGGGAGGCGCAATGCTTGGTTGAGTCCCATGCACATGATTCCATTGGTTTTTACATTTGTGTGTGTTGCCAGATCTGTCAGTTTTGCTTAGCCCTGGCTTTAACTCATCTTCCTGGGCCGATCATCCCAAGAGACAGTAAAAAAGTTTTGTGTCCCAAACAGAGGAGACCTTAAGGTTTGCCTGATATTAAGGCTTGATGGGAAAACTATGCCTTGCAGATATGACTGGATGGGAAAGAAAGGTTATGAAAGTACTTAGTAGTTTTAGACTGTGCTAAAAGAAGGTTCTAGATTTCACCTGTGAGTGGAAGTGGAAATTGACTACCGAGAGACTGAGAAATGAACAGGAAGATTCACTTGGCTCTGCTGAGGGCCATGCAGAGGGGCTTGCCTGATCTAGGGGCATTTATCTATGTTTGAATAGGATGGAAGAAGAGAAAATTTGGAGGTAGAAGGGAGAATCAGATGAGTTGAGCAGGTAATGGAATAGTTTCAAACCAGATAGCAGGTACTTTTTATGCTACAGTTTTCATTAACATCTGGTAAAGAGAATAGACTCCATCTCAGAATAATGTTTAAAATGCATAAAATAAAATGCATAGAATTATAGAGGAAATCAGTCACATTGAAATACAGGTATCAAAATATTTTAAATAAATTATAATGCAGTAATTTATTTGCTTCTTATTTATGCATTACATAACAAAATCTACAGGTAGGTCTTTTAACCACCAAACTTCAAAGTAATGATGAGTATAAATAACATTTCAATATATCTTAAGTAGTTGTAATGTGATATGAAGATATGTGTGGTTGTCTACATACATAACTGAAGAAAATACTAAATTTCCATTAGAGGCAAAAATGAAAATAAAGATGTAAGATTATTTTTCACCCTAGTTTATGGACCCTTTAATCCTACATGTGGAACCAGTTAAGAACTCTTGCTTTATAGCTGGGCATGGTGGCACATACCTGTGGCCCTAGCTGCTTGGGAGGCTGAGGTGGGAGAATCGCTTGAACCTGGGAGGTGGAGGTTGCAGTGAGCCAAGATTGAGCCACTGCACTCCAGCCTGGGTGACAGAGTGAGATTCCATCTAAACAAACAAACAAACAAACAAAACTCTTGCTTTAGAGAGACTGGATGGAGCCAGTGCAGGGACCCGAATGGCTGGGATGATTGGGGAACTAAACCAAGCTGTATTTGGTGTGACCAGGACTATGGCTGAAGAATTAAAAGAAAAGAATACAGCATTCAGCACAAAGAGGTTACTTAATAAACATTGATTGAGTTGAATTGTGCTCATGTCTCTAGGTACATATGATAGTGTGAGGTTAAGAGTCAGACCTAGGGCCTGCAGGGGAAGTTACTGGGACCACTTGCTGGGTGATGGATGCCTGCCAGACTGGCTTGGCGGGTGTTGATGGATAGGTGCACTGGTGGGATCCTTTGGGGGCTGGTGTGTTTCTGTTGTTTGGTTAAGTTGTCTGAGTGTGATTCTCAAGTGTATGTGCTTTGTGTATTTGAATTCTATGTTTGCTATGTATATAGGAGGAAACTGGGTTTACATTGTGCAATAATTCATAGAATTGCAAATTCTGTCTCTTTTTTTGGTAAGCAGGCTAGAAGCCCTGGGGGAAGGAAAGTAGTAATCAAGGCTCAAAAAGGGGAAGCTGGAAGCTTTTCCTTAACCCATTTAAACAATTACCTAAACTGGGTTATACATTTACTTCTTCTAAATTCTGACTCATCTGAAGTACTAATTTTGTGTAGAAGCACAGTTTTTATGTGAAGAATACATAAATCAGGAAGTTACTGGAAAAAGCTTTAGAAGTCTGCTGTTTGTCCTTACAAATATAGAGGGGAAATGAAATAAATTATTTAAATAATGATCTATTGATCAATTACATTGGTTAGCAAATGTATACTTTGTCCCAATTTTTTTTTCAATAAATATAAGGACTGAACAATCCTGATAGAAAATGGTGCCATATGAGATTAATGTCATGGGTAAATGAGTTCTCGGACTTAGCAGTTAGCTTTGTCTGCTTGATCTATTTCCCCCACCCAAACTAGCTGCCCTACAAATAATGGCCATTAATATGGCAGGGTTTGGGGGAAGGGCTATTGTCTGTCTTACTGAGTTTGCATTCATGAAAAATAAAAAAGATTCCACTTAGTATGGATGGAAGCTATCTCAGCCTCCAAGCATACAGGGTTTTTGAATGTGAAAAGAGAAAGAAGCTGCTTGTTATGTTGGCTATTCCTGAGGTAGGTTTTGTATAAGGTAGCATTATTTGAAACTGCTGTTTTTTTTGGTATAAAAAATGGTCAAGTATGGATCATTTTATACAGTTCAACCTAATCGTTTTCATTCAAATAATACTGCAGTGGTAAATTTGAAAATTCCAGTGATATTTTTAAAGAAAGTCAATACCATCGAGGAATTTTTGGTGTTTTGAAAGCATGATTCCAATGTTAGTATGTCAGTGCCAAGCTTTGTACTCATCAGCCAACAAGAATATGAGCTACTATTCAAAAGTAGCTAACCCTCTACCCATTAAAAGAGAGAGCAAGAGGGCAGTCCTCACAGGTGTTTTTCAGAGGGTGGATGATATGTACTTGAAAAAACCCAGAGAGAATATATTTATAGTAAGATGCTTAAGCTTATGGCCCCAGTGCATAGCCATTTGAGTTGATCTCTGCCAGTCATGCCTTCTACCTGAAAAATACCTTTGAAATCTCCACACTATTTCTTTCACCTTTCTCAGAAAGTAGTATGTCTTAGACTGTTTGGCGTGTTGTAGCAAAAGTACCATAAACTGGGGGGGCTTATAAACAACAGAAATTTAGTTTTGGAGGCTGGGAAGTCTAAGATCAAGGCACTGGCAGTTTGGTGTCAGTGAGGGCCTGTTCCTCATAGCACCTTCTAACTGTGTCCTCACGTGGCAGAAGGGGCTAGCGAGCTTCCTGGACTCTTTTACAAGGGCACTAATCCCATTCATGAGAGCACAGCCCTCATGACCTAATCGCTTCCTAAATGCCCCATCTCCTAATACCATCACCTTGGGAATTAGGTTTCTGCATGTGAGTTTTAGGAAGACACAGACATTGAGACTATAACACAGCACCCTCCCTGTCATCCCTCTACTAGGACATTACTTCATTCATCCTCCTTGCTGGCTTCACCCATTCTCCATCCCACCCCTTCCTACCGCTCCTCACCTAGCTACTCTTTCTAGCTGCCATCCTAATCTTCATTTTTCCTTCTCCATGAAACTCCCGGAAGTAGGTTACACTTCCTGCAGTCACTTCTTACCCTGAAAACTGCTGCTTCCACTCTATTGAAATCCCTTTTACAAAGATCTTCATGGACATCCTCCTCATCGAGCTAACAGGAGTCTCCTCTGCCTTCAGAGTCCCCAACCTCTAGGCAGCCTTTGGCAGTGCTGACAAGCCCTTTCCTCTTAGAATGTTCTTCCCTTGATTTCCAGCCGCTGTGTCCTAGTTGCCCTCCATCTAACTCTTCCCTCTGTAAGTTTTGTTCCTTATCCCATCCCCTAAAGAGAGAGATTCCCTAGTAATCTCTCCTTAGTCCTCTTCCTTCTGTTCCCCAATACTTCCCAACGCTTGTATGTAACTGACCTAATCTACATCTAACAGCTCAGAACTCTCCCTAGTTACAAACAGACATTTACAGGAGCCAACAAGAAATAATGGGGACAGCCATGGATTTGGCATTTGCAGATCTATTAATATGTTCAAGTCTGGCTCAAATCCTAGGAGTTTTTACATAACTAAGTATGGGAATATCACAGGGTTTTTGAAAGGATTCGATTACAAATATTTTCAAAGGGTTAAGGTCTATTTAACCCTTTGAACATATGTATAATTTATATGTAAATATAAATATCTATATTTAAATATTTCAAAATGTTTGCTGGATATCCTTCCTGTCTATTCCATGGTCTTCAAATTTAGTATTTCTAAAATTAAATGCATTATATTTTCACTCACCCTTATACACACAACAGTAACTCTTCCTGATATCTGTATTTCTAGTCAGAGAATCAATATTCTCCCAGACAGCCTTATCAAACCTATGATCTTTGATTTCTTCCTACCTCTCATCTCGCCATTTAACCCTGCTACTCCCAAGCATCCAACCCACTGAAAACTACAGATTTTGTCTCCACAGTAGCTCAGTTATAGTACCTTTATTTTTATCCCTATCGCTTTTGTCACCTCTGTCCTGAGCTCCTACAATTACCTGATGTCTATTTCTAACTTCCATCATCCTACACACAAACTGTGAGGTTCATTTTCCTAAAACCTCTTAAACACTTTCATGTGGATTCCCCATTGCCTAATGAATCAAGTCCAAACTTTTAAATGTGATAGTCAAGTCCTTTCTGCTCTGGACCCAAAAATTGCTGTCCAGTTTTACCTCTTTCTATTAATCTTCATGCAGCCCTCCCCCATCCAGTTGATTACTCTTTAATTTTGAGTAAGTCTTTTGATTCCTACTCAGAGTCTTGCCATGAAATCTCCTTCACCTAAAATGCTCTGTCTCCCCACTTACCTTGTCGTAATCTTCCCAATTCTCCAAAATCCATTTCTAATGCCATCTCTTATGCCATCTCCGTAAACCTATTTCCCTCCCCTCAAAATGTAGTCCCTCTTCAAAATTTTTGGAGCACTTTTATTATATGTTTTCCATAGAGAGGTGACTACTATCCACTTGATTGGATTATGAAATCCAGAAGTCAGAATCTAGCCTAAATTCATCTTCATATCTTAGTCCCTCAATCATGAGAAATACTATAAGTGGTTGAATAAATATTTATTGAATTGGCAAATAAAGCAGTAGAAAAAGAAGTGCGTGTTTTCACAATAAAAATTTTCAAACGTGGTACCCATCTTGCTGAGAAGTGATGGGAAATGTTGGAGAAGTGTTGCCTAGCCACTAAAAATAACATCGTTTGTAGAAACATGCCTTGATATATGTGGGTTAGTGGTATCTCAAAAGCCACATTAAGAAAACATTTTTATTGTGAAATACAACATAAGAAAATTTTTATTTGTTTAAAATAATTTTAAAATAAATTTAAAATTTGTTAAACAAATTTTCAGTTTAACAAATAAGCACAAAGTAAAATCTATATAATATCTACCCAGGTCAAGAAATAGAATATCGCCAAGACCCTAGAAGCACCCACCCAGCCCGCAGTGTGCCCCATCAGATCACAAACACCATGCAATCACTTTCCTGACTTTCATGATAACCACTTCCTAGTTTGCTTTTTTTTTTTCCTTTTGAGACGGAGTTGCCCGGGCTGGAGTACAGTGACGCAATCTCGGCTCACTGCAACCTCCGCCTCCTGAGTTCAAGCGATTCTCTTGCCTCAGCCTCTGGGATAGCTAGGATTACAGGCACCTGCCACCATGCCTGGCTAATTTTGTATTTTTAGTAGAGACAGGGTTTCACCATGTTGGCCAGGCTGGTCTTAAACTCCTGGCCTCAAGTGATCTGCCCACCTTGGCCTCCCAAAGTGCTGGGATTACAGGCATGAGCCACCTCGCCTGGTCGTTTCCTGCCTTTTTGCTAATGATTTCAGCCCTTTATGTATGCATCACTAAATAATACAGTGTGGTTTTACCTGTTTTTAAAGTTTATAAACAGTATGATCATTCTGTATATGGTCACAAGGATTCAGAAGTGTTTCTGTATCTTTCTTTGAACATAGTCATTCATGTTATTGCAAATAGTTGTAATTGTTGATTTTTGTTTCTATATAACATTCCACTTTATGACTGTACCACAGTTTATCCAGCCTACTGTTGATGGACATATGGGTTGTCTCTTGTTTGAAGCTTTAATGAGCAGTGTAGCTGTGCATATTCTTTCACACATAGCTTGGTGCACACATTTCTCTAAGACGGCATTGCTGAAAAGTGTCTTAAACTGCCACTGTAGTATAACTTGTTGGTAAGTAATAATTTACATTTTTCTAAGGTGGTCTAACTTCTATTCCTAGATTCTTATTACAAAAAAAGCATGATATAAATATGTCACATTAATTTGGACTTATGAATAAATTAGTGTATTCTAAATTATTACAGAGGCTGAGCGCAGTGGCTCACACCTGTAATTCCAGCACTTTGGGAGGCTGAGGCAAGCTGATCACTTGAGGTCAGGAGTTCGAGACCAGCCTGGCCAACATGGTGAAACCCCGTCTCTACTAAAAATACAAAACTTACCCAGGCATGGTGGCCCATGCCTGTAATCCTAGCTATTCAGGAGGCTGAGGAAAGAGAATCACTTGAACCTGGGAGGCAGAGGTTGCAGTGAGCCAAGATTGCACCACAACACTCCAGCCTGGGTGACAGAGCAAGACCGTGTTAAAAAAAAAAAAATATTACTAGAAATGTGTGTGGTTGGCTGACTAGTTGGTTGGGCATTGGTTGGTTTCCCAGTTTTAGACTGAACATACATATATGAAATATATGCACTTGACTGCATCAGGTGACTACTTACCTTTTCTGTGCTTTTGCCCTTTTTTTGTAGTTCCCTCCTATCCCTTAGAATTATTTTCATTTCATCCCAGATTCCTATACTCAGCCTTATCATGTTCTCTGTAATGTCCTTTTTCCTTTCCCTCACTTTTTTTTTCCACTCTGGTCTCGTTACTCTTTGTCCCTGTGGAGTCACAAAATGCAGCAGAGGCTCTGCTTCTTACTCATCTTCATATGAACTCTGTTCGGTTAACTCCATAAGGCCAGCAATCTCTCCCTGTCTGGCCCTTCTGGTGTCTTCCAACCCTGTCTTCCCTTTTACTGCACCCTGGGCCCCTAGTGGAAGAACTGACCACTCTTGTGGCATGTCTTTGTTCTTTCTGCAACACAAAATGAACTAGTCTTTAATATCAATCATAGTAAGTAAAGATATGCTTTTTGATTTCTGAAAAACGCTTGATTTAAAAAATTTGTCAACTGAAATATTACCATTTAATCATGCGTTTTCCTTTAGACCTAATACTTCAGATTTGTTCTAATAGAAAACATTCCCTAGTGGTCCCAATGGAAAACTTTTGGTAAGAAAAAAGCTAAAATAAATTCTAATCCCAGAACCTGCTGGATTTTCTAGCCGTCTATTAGGAGGTTTTTTAGTAAAGCTATAGTGGCTCTTTAAGAAATGACAAAACAAAACCAAAAAAACCTCCACAGAATAGAAAGGAAGTGCTGCTGCCTCGTCAGATGCTAATTTTGGCTAGTCTTGCAACAGACCTGGCTAGGAGCTACAAATAGTTCCAACCAACCAGCTAGAAAAATCATGGCACCAAGGGCAGAGCCCTAGACTTTGCGTCTCCAGCAACTACTTCTCTGGGAACTGCCCGATGGCAGGCACACTGGAATTTGAGGCTTGAGGAAGTATATGCCAAATTTTCTCAGAAAATAATGTAAAATTACCATACATTTATTTGCTTTAAAATAAGTACACTTCGATAAGCAGATGTTTTATAGAAGTGGTCATGTTACATTGATGAAGCTAAATTTTTTTAAGAGACTGAAGATTACTATGGAAGTTAAAGTTATAAAAGAACAATTAACTCATCAAGCAATTCCACTGCTGCTCAGCCTGAAGAAGATGTTGAACATTTGAGTTGATTATAGCTAATAACTTGCGATCTCATTTACCAGAATTGTAATACAGGGAAATACATAACGTGGTACACTGGGAACTGGAACACTAATCTCTTTTTATTCCCCTTTCTTTCTCCTACTTACAAGCTAAGCTCAGCATTGGCCAGAGAGAAGTAACAGTTCAGAAAGGACCACTGTTTAGAGCTGAAGGTTACCCAGTCAGCATTGGCTGCAATGTAACTGGCCACCAGGGACCTTCTGAGCAGCATTTCCAGTGGTCTGTTTACCTGCCGACAAACCCGAC
Source organism: Gorilla gorilla gorilla (assembly GCF_029281585.2). Lineage (NCBI taxonomy): Eukaryota > Metazoa > Chordata > Mammalia > Primates > Hominidae > Gorilla > Gorilla gorilla. The sequence continues at coordinate 121,410,455 of NC_073224.2, forward strand.
CCAGGAAGTCCAGATCATTAGCACCAAGGATGCTGCCTTCTCTTACGCAGTATATACGCAGCGGGTGCGAAGTGGAGACATCTACGTGGAGAGGGTCCAGGGCAACTCAGTCTTGTTGCACATCTCAAAACTCCAGATGAAGGATGCTGGCGAGTATGAGTGTCACACACCGAACACTGATGAGAAATACTATGGGAGTTACAGTGCAAAGACTAATCTAATTGGTAAGTTGCTTGTCCACTTCTGCTAGCCAGCCCCTGAAAAGCCAGAGTCTCCACCATGACAATATCTTGCAATATGACATGGCTTTATATTGTTCCATTTTCTTTGGGAAAAGAGCCCATGTACCCCTGTGGATATTTTGGAGATATGTCACAAGTGGGTACCTCATATTCTCTAAAATTATCTGTTTCTTTTTCTCAATTATCTTTGCCATAAAGATTTAGGTGGTGTGTGGTTTTCCCAAGGCCTTGTCCACAGCTATCCATAGGTTGCTAGTAGCAACAGCATTCAACAAAGCTATGAGAGTTCTCCCTGTGTTGTCTCTGCTTGCAGGCAGAACAGTAATTTGACAAGAAAGCTGGTACCATAGGTGATAAGTCATTAACTTAGAAATGATTATTCTCAAACTACCGTTCTCTAGCATATTTACACATTGGGAAAGGGTCATAGTCCTTGCAATTGTCACTTTGTCCCTTTGTCTGGAATATCTATCACCCCTTTTTCAGCTTAACAAACTCCTACATATACTTCAGGACCCAGTTTAGATATTACCTCTTCTGTGGAACTCATCTTGACTGCTTGGGCAGAATTCCCACTTTTGTTTCCTTTAGATTGTTCATACCACTACTATCAGCATGTATCCAGTTACATGGTAATTGGCTATTTGTATGCCTCTTTCCCACCACATCCTCAGCTTCTACTCAGTGGCTAGCACTGAGTAGATGCTCAGTCACATTCATTGATTAAATCTAAGTGTTGCTTTCATATAAGCTTATGCTGTGTGATTTCATTTTAGGAAAACAAGAATGGTAGGGTAGTAAGATGGTTACCAACACTTTAGTAAAGATTGCATTTGGGCTCTAAATGATACATTTTAACAGACATTATTACATTATTAGATTATTACACAGCCTTATAGAGGAGCAGGTTAAGGCCCAGGGAGGTGAAGTGACATGCCCAAGTCCATGTAGTAGGGATGGATTTAGGATCAGAATCTAAGGTTTCTCTGTCCCAGTGCTTTCTCCCTTTAAGTACATGCTTTGTGTCTGAGTAGCTAAATTGGTTATAGCCTATGCTAATAAAGCAAAGTGAGGGTCAACACATTGATGAGACATTTACTTTGCCCAGTTCTGTAGACTGTACCTAGATGCCAATGTTCCCATTGGCAATAGAGAAAGCATATGGTTAGGAAAGCATATAGCAAGTGGAAAACCAACTCAAAGTCTGTGTGCTTTACATAGGGTAGCTCGGGGCACCATCTAAGGAGGCCGACTGGACAAGCACTGGGCCAGTCACATTATTATCATTCCTTTGTTTCCAGTTATTCCAGATACCCTCTCTGCCACCATGAGTTCTCAGACTCTCGGTAAGGAGGAAGGTGAGCCATTAGCTCTCACCTGCGAGGCATCCAAAGCCACAGCCCAACATACTCACCTCTCTGTCACCTGGTACCTAACACAGGATGGAGGAGGAAGCCAAGCCACCGAGATTATTTCTCTCTCCAAAGATTTTATATTGGTCCCTGGGCCCTTGTACACAGAGCGTTTTGTAGCCAGTGATGTACAGCTCAACAAACTGGGGCCCACTACGTTCAGGCTGTCCATAGAGAGGCTCCAGTCCTCAGATCAGGGTCAGCTGTTCTGTGAGGCAACGGAATGGATTCAGGATCCAGATGAAACTTGGATGTTCATCACCAAAAAGCAGACCGATCAAACCACTCTGAGGATCCAGCCAGCAGGTAATTATCTTCCTACGAAATTCATTAATACACTAGTATTAGGTAGTGGGTATTTATGAGGTATGTTTTAATTTTTGTTCTAATCTTTTGTTGGCTCTAAAAAATTGGCTAGAAAGTTTGATTTAATTTTGTATTTTTGTCATCTGAGAAGCATAACTAAGAGGGAGGACATTCAGTTTTGGCTCTGCCCATGGATTCTTTATGGGATAAGGTCTACTGAGTGGCTAGATCGATTCCACAAGCCAGTCATGGAAGTAGTTTTGTTACCATTTTTGCCAGTCTCTGTTCACACATTATCTACATTATTTAATTTAGTCGTAACCACCACCCTATGAGGCAAGTAGTTGAGTCTCCATTTTAAAAATGAGGACTCCGAACTTCAGACATGCTAGATGCACTGCCTAAGCCCACCCAGCTGGTGAGAGTGGGGCTGGCATTCAAAGGGAGGCCTGTCTCTCTCCAAAGCCCACTCAGCACAGAGAGCTGGGCCTCAAAGTAGCTCCAGTTTCCAACATGAAGCCTTGTCTTCGTCAGTGCTGGGGTTTCCTTCCACCTGCCCCCTTTCCAACTTGGAATGCAGTGACTTTGCTTTTTTATTATTTTTTCAATTTTTAAATTTTTTTAAGGACAGGATCTTGCTATGTTCCCCAGGCTGGCCTTGAACTCCGGGGCTCAAGCAATCCTCCTGCCTTGGCCTCCCAAAGGGCTGGGATTTCAGGCATGAGCCATCACACCCAGCCTGCTGTTACTTTTCATAATCTTTTGGCATTTTTGTCAAAGCAAGTATAAAGGCCTTATCTGTGAGTCCTGGTCTCTATAGGCTTTTGTCCAACAGGAAGGGGTTGCTAAACCATATACTGTATACCCATTGCTAAAAGCAATGATCCAATAGTGGATCATTAAAGTTTTTTCTTTATTAAAAACAGTATTATTGTGTTCCACTAAAAATTGTCCTGTTGGCCTCAAGTATCCAAGTTACACTCATGAGTCCTATGGAGCAATATCACACGTGTTTTTTAACTTCAGAAAATTCTGCTGGATATTCTTAGCCAAAAAAGAGAGTAAGAAATCACAGTTTACAGCAATTTAGTGTAAAATATTTAATATATATTTAATTCAGTATGCAATATTTTATTTTTTAATTTAAAAAGCATACATTACTATATGTGTCATACATTTGTGCATACATCTTGCTTACTAAGAGTGCATTCAGAAAACCATGTGTACTGTCCTTTCTAGGTGATTTAAGGAAGAGTCATGAGCGTTTTTTACTCTAAGGATTTTTTTTGGGGGGGTTTACCTACCATATGGAATTGAACTCCCACATAAAATGTGATCCCTGTGGCATCCTTACAGAGGGTGTCATCTCTCTCTGGTACTGAAAGGACAGAGGCTGTGGGCTCTCTAAATATCTGCCTTGCTTTTGTTTCCCAGTGAAAGATTTTCAAGTCAACATTACAGCTGACAGCTTGTTTGCTGAAGGGAAACCCTTAGAACTGGTTTGCCTGGTTGTAGGCAGTAGCCGTGACCCACAGCTTCAAGGCATTTGGTTCTTCAATGGGACTGAAATTGCTCACATTGATGCTGGTGGAGTCCTGGGCCTGAAGAATGACTACAAAGAGAGAGCAAGTCAAGGAGAGCTCCAGGTTTCAAAGTTAGGCCCCAAGGCTTTCTCTCTCAAGATCTTCTCTCTGGGCCCAGAGGATGAAGGCGCCTACAGATGTGTGGTAGCAGAGGTCATGAAAACACGCACAGGTTCCTGGCAGGTGCTTCAGAGAAAGCAGTCACCAGACAGCCACGTGCACCTGAGGAAGCCAGCAGGTACGTAAAGTCAAGACCAGGCATGCGTTGGGCTGCTTTCAGATGCCCCCTTGTCAGTAGAAGACCCCTTCGTGGATACAGTGGGGATCTTCATGAAGAGCAGGTTTCAATCAGATCACATTGGAGGTGGAGTGGAGTGGAGTAAAGGAAGGCACCCAAACTAGCTGAAGACCCGAGTCCTATTCCTGAGTCATTAAGTAGGCTGTGACCATGAACACACCACTTTACGTCTCTAAGTCTCAGCTCCTTCATCTGTAAAATGATGGCACACAACTAGATGGTCTTTAAGTTCCTTCTTGCTATCTTAGAGTCTATTTATTTTGTTCTAATTTTTATGTATTAGATATTTCTTAAAGCAGAGAACATCTGTATTAATGAAGCCCTCTGCCTTTGTGTGTGTGTGTGTGTGTGTGATATGAATAGGTTACGAGTAAAAAGCTACACTTGGTCCTCCTTCCTGAGGAATGAACACCCGTGTTATCCTACCTTGAGACCCTGCTGGCATTTTTCAGTTGCCTTCTGTTAGTCTCCTACTATGTTGACCTGGTGTGGGAAATAGTACTTAGTCATAATTCTGACTCACAGTAAGAAATGAAGAGGTAATTGATAGTGGGCAGACTCCATCCTCTGCACTTTGCTGTGATGTGGTGAGATGTCGGTCCAAATGGTTCTGAATGTCTGCATGCACGGAACTGAGGAAGCCACTCAGCTCACCTTTACTTTATGAAGGTTGGGTGACCTTAAACATGTTTGAATAATCAGTGCCTTTTGTGAAGAAAAACAGACAAATCTACAACTAATATAAGGATTCACTAGGCTGGGTTTAAATTCAAAGTCCAGAAAGATTAATTGCCCAAAAAAAATTTTTTTAATGTTTTAAATTTTTAAAAACTGAGCTAAAAATAAAGGTGTCCTTGTTGCACTGGCTTATTGGAGACATCTCCAAAGATAGATAAATTTTCCTTTCATGTTCTCCAATATGCCATTTACTAGGAATGAAGATGCGCCGATTTGGCCTTGAGTGGCAGGCCAGGAAGTGTGTTGGTGTTCGTTTTCACACTAAACATTTGGTCTGACTTTCTAGAATTAAGGAAAAACAATATAGGTGAGTTTACATATTTATGCAGAGATAAGTTTCTGCTTTATGCATCTCAGCCTTCTCTGGAACATATCTGCAGGCTTTTGTAAACCTGGTATGTGGGAATTTCACCTGAAGGGGAACTTCAGGGTACACAGCTGATAATCCTATCAATAGGGTCATCTTCTAAAACTAAAAATAGTTCTTTGTATAGGCTGGAGTCTACACTGGCCTTACTATGTAGACACAGAAAAAGTTATTAGCAAATTTATTAAGGATCCTGTTTAGCATTCTGTTTTGAAAGTCAAACGTTACTTGAAGTATTAGCAACATTTTATCATTTATGAATATTTTAATCACTCATTACCATTGTGAATGTGTAACTTGCACACATTTCATAAGTTTATTACTTCTTACCAAAAGGCAGTAATGGCCACAATGAACTAAGGAAACATCATTTAAAAAAAAATCATTAGTTTAAACTAATCATCATGGTTATGTTAAAGCGGTGAGACTATGAGTAATAATTTCCCCTCCAATTTTGAAACTTCAGTTATGAGTCTATTTTTAACTTGAAAAAAACTAAATTTGAAAGCAGATTTGCTCTTTTTTAAAACATATTTATGGACATTAACCTTCATTCTCTCTTTGTTACTTATGTATATGTATGCATAAAACAGTCAAAGATTGAACTCCTTCCTCCGCAGGGAAGAACAATTTGCAAATTCATTTAGATCCTATTTAGATTTCTAATGCCAGTTCTATTTTATTTTCCTGTTTTGCTTTGAATTACCTCTGCTTTTGCCAGAGCCTATCATTAAATACTAATGCTAGCAGCTAACCTTTACTAAGTACTTTCCCTAGCCATCCAGGCTAAGCTCTTTGCATGTGCCATTTGTTCAGTCTTCTCAACAATGCAGCAAGGTGAGCACTATTATTATCTTCATTTTTACAGAAAAGAAAACTGTGGTCAGATATGTTGCCCAGGGCAATTCTGACTCCAGGAGCCGTGGCCTTAAATTAGTGTTGGGCTGCCTAGAATGTACAATCTCCTGCTGTATCTGTACATTGCTCACAAAGCAACCAGGAAAGACCTTGCAGAATTCATGTTTGTTGAATAAATGCATTTGTTGAATGATGACTTGAATTTCCCATCTGGGAGCCAGATTTACATTTATGGTTTTACACTGTAGTTTAGATATAAGAAGCCTCTCTGTTTACAACAACGTGTGTTGTAAACAGACACACATTTATATATATATATATATTTATATATATATAAAAAATGTATATGTATATATACACGTATTTTCCCACCAAGTAATTGTTTTTTATGGTAATATTGTGAACAGAGATATAATTAACAATGTTTCTTCCTCATTCAAAACACTTACTAAACCAATCAGATTGATTAGGGAAAGATAAGAAAGAGGAAGATCGTCTTGAACTCTGAAGGTCCGAATTCTAAAAAACTAAAAATTTAAATAAACACAGCTTTATTAGTTTCAGGCTCTTATATCTACCCTAATTAATATACTAAAACATTACCAGATGTTTTGCCAACTAGATATTCTTAAGGAAGAGTTGATTTAACAAACTAATAAGAAATATGTGCAAGTGATAAATTGTTTAAGTAAGCTGGGTGCAGTGGCTCATGCCTGTAATCCCAGCCCTTTGGGAGGCTGAGACAGGAGGATCGCTTGAGGCCAGAAGTTCAACACCAGCCTAGGTAACAAAGAGAGACCCTATCTCTACAAAAAATTTAAAAATTAGCCAGCATGTTGGCACGTGCCTGTAGTCCCAGCTACTGAGGCACGAGGCAGGAGAATCGCTTGAGCCAAGGAGTTTGAGGTTGCAGTGAGTTAAGATCACAGTGCTGTGTTCCAGCCTGCACAACAGAGCAAGACCCAGTCTTTAGAAATAAATAAATTGTTTAAGGGTAAATACATCCTCCGATATTCTTTCTGCTATCTTGTTTCCACTATTTAAGGTTTGGCAAATCTTTTGCCTGAGGGTGGTGCAAGAGGAAACAGCCCAATTTGACTTGTCACAAACTAGTCAAGTCCTAATTAATGAAATTTCACTGTATTTTAGAACATTTCTTATTTACCTAAAACAGTTTTGTTCTTCTATAATCTGTAACTCACAGCAAGAAGTGTGGTCGTGTCTACCAAGAACAAGCAGCAAGTTGTGTGGGAAGGAGAGACACTCGCCTTTCTCTGTAAGGCTGGTGGAGCTGAAAGTCCCCTGTCTGTGAGCTGGTGGCACATCCCACGGGACCAGACACAGCCCAAGTTTGTGGCTGGCATGGGGCAGGATGGCATTGTGCAGCTGGGTGCCTCCTATGGGGGACCCAGTTACCATGGCAACACAAGGCTGGAGAAAATGGACTGGGCCACCTTCCAGCTGGAGATCACCTTCACTGCCATCACAGACAGTGGCACATATGAGTGCAGAGTATCTGAGAAGTCCCGGAACCAGGCCAGAGATCTGAGCTGGACTCAGAAGATTTCAGTTACTGTAAAGTCTCTGGGTAAGTGTCAAAGGAAGTCCTTTTCTGCACCTGTATATCACTCAATTCATTCTGCAGTGGAATTGGATTGCGTGTTACCCTGAATCCCCCAGTGATGGTATGTGTACCCTAGGACACAGAGCTAGTCTCTGGCTACCCTCTCTATTAATCTTTAAAGTTTCTTCATTTTTGTAAAGATCATCTTTAGAGTACAACTTGTAAATTGTTGTTCAAGGTTAAAAACAAAACCCTATGAATCAGCTTATAGACGAGTATAGCTGAGCCTCCTACCTTCTGGCTTTTGACAGCTGTGGCCCTGGGATTGCAGAGCCCATTGGAGCATGTGCAAAAGGGTTCTGATACTGAACCCACGCATGGGGGTAAGGGAAGGAGGCCAGACGACTAGGGTGGGGAGTGCTCCACCCACTCAGCAGCAGCTGTCTAAGTAGCAGATTGGAGAAACACTGCCTATTTGTTGTGGCTGCTGGGAACAGTCTTAGAAAAGGATCAACTTTGTAAAATTGAGGTCACAGTTCAGGACAGACTGTACTGGGAATCAATTTCTACTCTATAAAATATGAAACTCCAAATGTACAAATGCATGGTCCTAGTCAAAGAGGTGGCAACTAGAAAAACTTGAAAGTGCTATATTTTAATCTGGTAAATATATTAGAAATTCTGTTTCATTTTTCTGTCTAGAGTCAAGTTTACAAGTTAGTCTGATGAGCCGTCAGCCGCAAGTGATGTTAACCAACACCTTTGACCTGTCCTGTGTCGTGAGGGCCGGTTACTCTGACCTCAAGGTGCCACTCACTGTGACGTGGCAGTTCCAGCCAGCTAGCTCTCACATCTTCCACCAGCTTATTCGAATCACCCACAATGGCACTATTGAATGGGGGAATTTCCTATCCCAGTTCCAAAAGAAGACGAAAGTGTCGCAGTCTTTATTTCGTTCACAACTCCTAGTCCATGATGCCACTGAGGAAGAGACAGGAGTGTATCAGTGTGAAGTAGAAGTTTATGACAGAAATTCCCTATACAACAACCGCCCCCCGAGGGCTTCTGCCATCTCTCACCCACTGAGGATAGCCGTCACTTTACCAGGTAAGTGTGACTTGAAATTAATCCCTGTTTTAAAAACAAACAAGTAGCAATCCTCCCATTTTGGGTAAGTTATAACAATAAAACATAAAATACTTTCTCCCATATTTGTTCTATCTAAGTAAGCACCACATGATGAATGATACCCAGGTTAACATTGAGTTAGTATGCATGGGTTGGCCATACTGGTTGTTAAAACATTGAAATACCTTCCTTGCTGGCTAATTGCTGCTCTCTACCCATTCCCCATTTTCCCCTAAGTTCCCACCACCCAGCAACTAAAGGGTACCACGTGGCACAGCAGGGGGCCTCTAGGATCTGGCTAGAGGGGAGAAGAAATGTTTTGGATTAGTCACTGTCCAGGCCTTACCAGTTAGTAAACATTTGCAGTGTCTCTGCTAGTGGTAGGGATAAGGTAAATTCCACTGGAATACATCCACCTACTTATTTGTAAGGTGTTAATGTATAAGAGTCAGAGAATTTATTATTACAATCAAATATAATCCATCTCATCAACTGATAATAGAGCATAGGAGTTAAAAGTGAGATACTACCTAGGCAAAGTTCTGCTGTGTCATGTATCTTCTCTCTTATAGTTTGCATTCTCTTAGGAAGAGTGATGGAGAGACATTGAAGTCATTTAGATCTGACAATCACTGGATAGCAGAACAGCTTTGGATGAGCCACTTAATCTGCTGAAGCCTTAGTTACCTGATCTGTAAATTGTTAATGTGCAATTTAAATATGGTGACATATATAACATGCCGAGTACCTGACACACCAAGATGATGCTCAAACGTGGTCACTGTCATTATTCTCTCTGCTGCTGTGCAACATTTTTGGTAGTAGTAATGATCCCCTTGTTCATGAATTCATGCTTAATTAATTTGTCCTCTCTGTGGTATTTGCAATTGCTGCCCCAATCTGTCTTCTTGAAACTTCTTTTTTCCTTGGCACCATGACACAAGATTTTCTCCTCCACTGATTTATTCTTTAAAGAAAACAGTTTCTCTGGATTTTATTCTTAGCTTTGTTCTCTTTTCATTCTATACACTCTCCTGCAGTGGACTCGTCCCTACCCATGGATACAAGCTGTATATTCACAACTCCCAAATTCATTATCTTGACCAATTTCTCTTCTGATCTCCAGACTCGTATATCCAGCTGTCTCCAAGACATGCCTGCACTCATTATGTCAAAACATAAACCCACCATTATCATCCAAAGCTCTTTCTTCTACATTGCCCCTTATGTCCCCACTCCCCACCAGTGACCCAAGTTGAAAACCTGAGTCATCACAACTCTTATGTTCACCTTGTATCTAAACTCCCATAGTGTGATATGCAAGGTCCTTTATCATCTGGTACATTTGTGTCTTTCCAGCATCATCTCCTTCAACTTTCCATTGTGAATTTGAGCTTCAGCCACACTGAATTACTGGCAACTCCTCAATAGTCCATGTTCCCTCTCACTTTCAAAGTCTTTGATCTAGTTATATCTTTTGTGTGGCAATTCTTAACCTCTTCTCCATCAGAATAATTCCTATAAACCCTTAAAACTCAGCTCAGAATTATCTCCTCCAGGAAGTCTCCCCTCACTCCTGTATTTGGGCTAGGAGACCCTGCTGTGTGCTCAGATAGGCACTTCTATATACCTCTGTCTTACATGAGGGACATGAGGAACAAAAATTTTACACTGAGGCCAGGCGTGGTGGCTCACGCCTGTAATCCCACATTTTGGGAGGCCAAGGCGGGCAGATCACCTGAAGTCAGGAGTTTGAGACCAGCCTGGCCAACATAGTGAAACCCCGTCTCTACTGAAAATGCACAGATTAGCCAGGCATGGTGGCGTGCACCTGTAGTCCCAGCTACTCAGGAGGCTGAGGCACAAGGATCGCTTGAGCACAGGAAGTGGAGGTTGCAGCGAGCCAAGATCATGCCACTGCACTCCAGCCTGGGCGACAGAGCAAGACTCCATCTCAAATGAAACAAAACAACCAAAAATCTCACACTTGAGAAAGGTTTCTCAAGAGTTATTTCAGCTGCACATTCTAAATGTGGAAGACAGTGATCAGGGCAAATATCACTGTGCTGTGGTAGAATGGCTCTTTGTCTACAAATGGCACTTGGCACCATCTCTAAGCCTCTGTCCCTGCACTTGTCTCCCTCTAGAGTGTGAGCCACTGAGGGAAGATATCCACAGGGCCTGGAATTGTCTGGCACATAATATAGTGTGTGCTTCATAAATATTTGTTGAAGGAAGAGTAAAGGGACCTATGGGCAACATCAATAAGCAGTTAAAAAAGTAGAGTGGGTGATGTGAGCAAGGCGCTAGAAGAAGATTTGGGAACAAGGATTGTCACTCATCTTTCTGACAAAGCAGAAAAGCTGCTGGGGTCAAAGATTAGTTGGCTCCATATCTATACAATGTTCCCACAGTTAAGTGACTGCAAAGACACACACAGTTTTAATCACTCATGTACAACTTCCTTTTGTTTACCCACGTTTGAAGGCAGATACAACTAGAGTTTGGAAACTGTGAATCCAGAAGTACTCTGCATAGTAAACACACAAACACAGCATTAATAGGGCCACTTTCTCCCAATGTGATACATGAAATATGACAGAAGAGATGCTTGTGCTTAAATACCGAAGCAGTATCATGTGGAAGAGAGATACTGGGCTTGTCTGTGTGACACTCCCTCTGCCACACCACTCCTACCAAGCACAGGTAGCACTAGGACTAGTGGATGGAAGTTATGAAGAGATAAAGTTCAACTTGATATCAGAAAGCATTCTGGAGGGGCAGAGCTGTCCAGAGATGAAATGGGCTGCCTTGTCAGCTAGTGATGCTGTTCAAAAGCTGGATGAGCAGTGAGTGGGGCTACTGTAGAGGGAGTTCACCCATATGATGGCGGGAGGATGCAGTGTCATACTTGACCTCTAATGTCTCTACTACCTTAACTTTCTATTTCATAGCAAAGTAACTGTTTCATTTTTTTAAATTTAGAGAGCAAGCTAAAAGTGAATTCAAGGAGTCAAGTCCAAGAGCTCTCCATCAACTCCAACACTGATATAGAATGTAGCATCTTGTCCCGGTCCAATGGAAACCTTCAGTTAGCCATTATTTGGTATTTTTCTCCTGTTTCCACTAATGCCTCCTGGCTAAAGATCCTGGAGATGGACCAAACCAATGTTATAAAAACTGGGGATGAGTTTCACACCCCACAGAGAAAACAAAAATTTCATACTGAGAAGATTTCCCAAGACTTATTTCAGCTGCACATTCTGAATGTGGAAGACAGCGATCGGGGCAAATATCACTGTGCTGTGGAGGAATGGCTCCTGTCTACAAATGGCACTTGGCACAAGCTTGGAGAAAAGAAGTCAGGACTAACAGAATTGAAACTCAAGCCCACAGGTAAACCTTGCAAGTGTATCCTCACAATGTCTGTCTGTCTGACGGCTGTTTTCTCTTGGGCAGCTGTTCTATGGAGTGATTATGTGGAAGTAAAAATATGACCTAAAGTCATAGGAACAGCATCTACCTACACATGACTGCAAGACCGGGCAGTCCACCAAAGGAGGGGAGGTCACTTAAGGCGATCCAATCTGAGGTTTTGGGGAGCTGAGTTAGGAGCAATATCCCTTTGATTGGTTTGCTTCTCAGCCTGGCAGCCTGGTCTGTGCAGCTACCCAGGGTATCGTATCTCCAGATCTCTATAATAACAAGCTGTGTCATTCCAGTGGGGCTCTACTGTAATTTGGCAGAGAAAGAGTAATACGAAGCATATTTCTCCCACTGTGAACAGAAACTGTACAACTCTATGGGGATGTGTGGAGAAATTGCTTCTCAACATTTAGCTGCCTAAACATAAGGCAAATAAGAGTAGTTAACTGTTGGAATGGCTTACTGAGGGAGTCTCCTCTTCCTCAGGAGATCTTTAAAAATGTAATGGAAGTTCCGCACTGGTCTAAGAGTGCCGCTGTCTAAATGTGGGCAGGGTTGATTAGGTCTCTCAGCATAAGTTAGGTCACCTCCAGTGTTGATTAAAATTAAATGAATGTCACAGCCAAGGTTCGGGAACTGGCCAAGATCCAACAGCACAATGCAGAGAAGTTGATCTAATTTGGTGCTTGAAATACTATTTTCAAGGTAACATTAAAAAAAATTAGATGATAATTGAGCATTACTATGTATTAGGCAATGGAATACAAAGATAAAGAAGGCACAGCCCTGGCCCTTAAGGAGCTCCTAGTCTAGTGGGACAACAAGGGCAAAACAGCAGCTTGGTTTGGGGTCTCTTCCTGCCCTCTGGCTTCCCTTCTGTATATTCTTCAAGCCCCTTCTTCTCCCTGCTAAATGTGTGTGTTCCTCAGGGATAGATCCTGGGCCTGTTTTGCTTCTTATTCTCTGCTTTCCTCAGAATTTCTTAAACACCGCCCTGGTTTCAGCTACCACCTTCTAGATGATAACTCTGAGATTTTGTGCTTAGCCCTGATCTCCTGAGCTCCAAGCCTTCATACCCAGCTGCCTGCTGTACATTTCTACTTGGATGCCCCCATACTCAGCATGCCCTAAATTGCACTTAGCATCTCTGCCATCTCACCATGCTCATTTGTACTTCTGCATTTCCCATCTGTGTGATTGGCATCCTGTCTCCCAGTCATCCACGCCAAACTCTTGACCACATGTGCATGGCCCTCTTCAGGAGGCAGCCACTGCTTAGCTCAAGTGCTTCCCATGTAGAAATGTGGGCTCCGTGTTGTCAGATCTTTTTGCATATCTAGAGATGCCTAAAATCTTTTTTGGTGACATCTCCCAGTTTGAGAATGTCCACAACTAATTCACTTCTTTTTTTTTTTTTTTTTTTTTAGACGGAGTCTTGCTCTGATGCTCAGGCTGGAGTCAGTGGTATGATCTTAGCTCACTGCAACCTCCTCCTCCTGGGTTCAAGCAATTCTCCTGCCTCAGCCTCCAGAGTAGCTGGGACTACAGGCATGTGCCACCATGCCTGGCTAATTTTTGTAATTTTAGTGGAGACAGAGTGTCACCATGTTGGCCAGGCTGGCCTCGAACTCCTGACCTCAGGTGATCCACCTGCCTTGACCTCCCAAAGTGTGGGATTACAGGCGTGAGCCACTGCGCCCAGCCCAGTTCTCTTAAAATACTGCAAGTGTCAAGCAGAACATACCTGTGGGCTTGGTGTGGCTGTGGACTTCCGGTTGTGCACGTCATTTAGGGAACAAGTTAACCAAGAGGCCCCAGAAAGATGCTGAGAATGACTGGTCAGAGTTGTAAGGGGAATATTTTCTCTGAGGTTGGAAGAAAAGAAGTCAATTTGAAGGAGAAATTGGACTCCAGTAACAAAAACCACATAGAGGACAGAAAAGGACTAGAGGGTCCCTTGAACTGGGAAATTGGGCCCTGGCCAAGTAAAGTGATGGGATTGGAAGCCAGATCACAATAAAGTAGGAAGTAATTTGAGGCAAGGAAACAGCAACAGTATTCCATGTGCTAATATTCCACGTGCTACTCCATGAAGGAAAGGGGAGAGTAAAAATGGTAACTAAGAAAGAGTCCAAGATCAGACAGAATTATTCTCTTAAAGACAGATTAATAAATGTGTTTGAGTCAGGCACAGTGCCTCATGCCTATAATCCCAGCACTTTGGGAGGCCAAGGCGGGCGGGTCACCTGAGGTCAGGAGTTCGAGACCAGCCTGGCCAACATGGTGAAACCCTGTCTCTACTAAAAATACAAAAATTAGCCAGGCATGGTGGCCCATGCCTGTAATCCCAACTGCTCGGGAGGCTGAGGCAGGATAAGCGCTTGAACCCGGGAGGCAGAGGTTGTGGTGAGCTGAGATCGTGCCACTGCACTCTAGCCTGGGTGACAGAGCGAGACTCTGTCTCAAAAAAAATAAATACATAAAATAAAAATAAATAAATAAATAAATGTGTTTGTAGTGGAATTGAAAATGTAATGCACACTATAATTTCTTTATTTTGTTTGTAACTACTTTGGCTGTCATTCTGAATCCTCACCTGCTGGTTAGCAAGGGGAAAAAAAGTGAATGTCAAAATCTCTTTAAAACTCAGTCTAATCCAATCATCTAATAGCTCCCACGGATGGCTTTCTAACACTTGCATCAAAACGTTCAGTCTCTTGGATGGCGTCCTCTCTCTCTGTGTTTACACCCAAGATAATATCTGGGTGTATGGGAGGAGAGTAATTTGCTAAGAATGAGGGGTACTGCTGGAATACATGGCTTGAGGGAGCTGCTAAAAGTTGTGAACGACCACTTTGGGAAGTAGAGGAGGAGCGAATGAAGGATAAGTAAAACTGGCAGGCAGAGGGCCCTGCAGAAGCTGTGTAGTTTTCAATGGCAGGGTCCAGCAGGCAAGCAGTTGGGCTAAAGAAGGAAAGAGGCTGGTTTGATTCCTGGCAGAGAATGTCCTGGCAAATGTGAGAGAAAAACAGGGACCGAGGACAAGAATTAAAATGAATGTGGCTGGACGTGGTGGCTCATGCCTGTAATCCCAACACTTTGGGAGGCTGAGGTGGGCAGATCGCTTGAAGCCAGGAGCTCAAGAGCAATCTGGCCAACATGGTGAAACCCTGTCTCTACTAAAAATACAAAAATCAGCTGGGCATGGTGGCACACGCCTGTAATCCCAGCCACTTGGGAGGCTGAGGCAGGAGAAGTGCTTGAACCCAGGAGGCAGTGGTTGCAGTGAGCTGAGATCATGCCACTGCACTCTGGCCTGGGTGACAGAGCAAGACTCTGTCTCAAAAAATAAAAATAATAAAAAAAATAAAATGAGTGCACTGATGTCTAAAGAATATAAGATCTTCCCAGTGAGAACTAGATTTTTCAGAGGTGGTATCCAATCTGAAAGTCTGCATTCTCTAATTTACTGCCATTTTATTTTCTAGGAAGTAAGGTACGTGTCTCCAAAGTGTACTGGACCGAAAATGTGACTGAGCACAGAGAAGTGGCCATCCGCTGCAGCCTGGAGAGTGTAGGCAGCTCAGCCACTCTGTACTCTGTGATGTGGTACTGGAACAGAGAAAACTCTGGAAGTAAATTGCTGGTGCACTTGCAACATGATGGCTTGCTGGAGTATGGGGAAGAGGGGCTCAGGAGGCACCTGCACTGTTACCGTTCATCCTCTACAGACTTTGTCCTGAAGCTTCATCAGGTGGAGATGGAGGATGCAGGAATGTACTGGTGTAGGGTGGCAGAGTGGCAGCTCCATGGACACCCAAGCAAGTGGATTAATCAAGCATCCGATGAGTCACAGCGGATGGCGCTCACGGTGCTGCCTTCAGGTAACCAGGGGTTTATCTACCGCGAGCTCATGGTCAGGAGAATACATGGCTCTCCTCTTATGCTCTCCCTCTCACCTATCTTTTGCTCCTTCTTCTGAAGACAATTTTCAGATTGAAGACAATTTTCAGGTTCCCTAAAGAAGATGACTTTGCTGTCTCTCTCAATAGTAACTCATTTGAACAAACAAGGTCCACATGAGATTTTGGCATAGACACTTAAATATCGGGAGCATCTGACAGGTCCATGTCTTTCTGCTGAGGTTCAGGCAGAAGGTGGGAGGTGAGCAATAAGCTAAGCTTACTGAGGGAAAGGGCCATTGGAGAAGTAGGGGTGTGGTCTTGGTGCCAGACACCAGGAAGCATAAAGGGAAAATCATCAATAAAGGTAAAAATCCTAAGAGACCAGCTAGCTTTAGTGACACTCCTTAGGAGGGACAGAATGCTGTTGAGAACATATGGGAACATCTAAGAAGTAGGGATAGGTGCATCCCAGCGCAGCAGGGCTTCCAGAGGGGAAGTCGAAGCTATCCGATTTGTTCCTTGAGGTGGTCCATCATTGTTTTTCCCTGTTCATTCCTCAGCAGAAGTTTTCTCCTGAGTGCCAGGCCAAAATGTTTTTTCTATCAGCCTTTTTCTTCTTTCCAACAATTACAGGAAGTCCCATACTCATGAGCACATTCCGTACACGTTTTCCCAGTGGAATTAATAGGCTCTGTAGAATCGGCAGTTTTTGCAGTAGAATAAATAGATAAGAACTGTAAAAAGTATACAGTCTGTGATGAAAAGCGTATCTTCTCTGAGGCAGATGGGATCCTTCATAGCATACATATTGTTAATCTTTGTGAGATCCTTGTAAAACAGGTATATGGTTTTTAAAAGATAAACCTGGAAAGAAAACATTAAAAATTGAGTGGCCTTGGTATTCTTCAGAAAACCTTTGTCATGACAAACTGAGGGTTTTGAGGGTAATTAATGTTGAGGATTTCCAAGGAAATCCCTGTAATGTACCATCTGGGCTCCTCCACCTGGCTGTTCCTTCCTGGTAGTCAGGGAGGCAGTGTAGGGTGATAAAAAATCCCAGGGGCTGGAATCACACCAGCCTAGGCTCAAATCACAGCTCTACTACCAATACCAGCTATGAAATCATACTCTGGTTACTTGCTGTGAGCCTCAGCTTTCTATAAAATGAAGATCACAATATAAATATGTATAAAGTATCCAGTACAGTGCCTGGCACATTGTCAGTGCTCAGCAAATGTAATCTCCTTTTCCCCTTATGCCTCCAAACCCGCTGCACATACATATACACACAGGTACACACATACCTACATGTGTACATCTATGTGACAAAATAATGACACTTGTTTAATAAATAACTATATCAGGTTCTGAGGCCACAAAAGTGTACATGACAGAGTCTGTTCCCACCGAGCTTGGAATCCAGTGGGAGAAATCAAGTCCAACATAACAGATGTCATCAAAGAAGTATTTCCAGTAGACTAGGGGAACAACAGAGGCAGGGCTGGGGTGAAGGGCTAGGTAGGGAGATGATCTGGGAAGGTTCCCCAGAGTCTGGGGCTCATGAAAAGGAAGAAACATATTTTAGGAACATGAAAGAGTATGCAAGATGATAATAAGATGTAAAATTTCATGTTATATTCGGGGGAACTCCTGGTCATTGAGAATGGCAGGAACTGCAGTCTCTATGGTACAGTGGCAAGAGATGAGACCAGTGAGGAGGGAAAGGAACAGATGATAGATCCCAAATGTGTCTAGAGTATGAAGCTAAGAAGGAAGAACTTTATCATGACAGTGATGGAGTGTCATTGAAAAAGTTTAAGCAGGGGAGTGACATGATCAGATTTTCCTTTTAGAAAGTTCCCACATTAAAATGAATTGGAGGTTGGGCACAGTGGCTCATGCCTGTAATCCCAGCACTTTGGGAGGCCAAGGCGGGCGGATCACCTGACGTTGGGAGTTTGAGACCAGCCTGACCAACATGGAGAAACCCTGTCTGTACTAAAAATCCAAAAAATTAGCCGGGCATGGTGGCCCATGCCTGTAATCCCAGCTACTCAGGAGGCTGAGGCAGGAGAATCACTTGAACCCAGGAGGGGAAGGTTGCGGTGAGCCGAGATCATTCCATTGCACTCCAGCCTTGGGCAACAAGAGCAAAACTCTGTCTCAAAATGAATAAATAAAATAAAATAAAATAAATGAATTGGAGGGGAGGTCCACAGTACAGTGCAGGTAGTATATGAAACTGTGGAAACCCAACTGGGGAAAGATGAAGGCCTGAGCTAAGGCAGTACCCATGACGACTAAGAAAAGAACAGGCATTAGGTATTAGGAGGTGTAATCTTCAGGATTTAGAGGCTGATTCATTGTATATAGAGGGCAAAGGAGCAGAAGGAGAGAATTAAGGATTAACATTTGGATTCTAGCTTAGATGGATAGTGGGGTCATTTACCAAGCAAGGTAATATATGAGAGGGGTTTGGAGGGGAAGATTAGTTCAGTTTTGAATAAGTTGGGCTGGAACTGAGTTCAGAGTAACTGTGAGTTATTGATAAAGATCTGTCCAATAGACATCAAGACTGCCAAATGGGATCTGCACCAGAGATGTAGATTAGAAGTCATCCATAGGTAGCCAATAATGATGCCCAAGGGTGGAGCTCTGGCATAAATTGCCATTTCTCAGGGAGTGGAGAGCCTGTGAAGGAGACTGATAGGAGTGATGGAGAGCTGGGAAGGGAATCAGGATTTGGTGGCACCACAGACACTAAAGGCAGAGAGGGCATCAAGAGGGTGAGGAGAGTCGACAGACTCAGCTCTTGCAAAGAGGTTGATTAAGATAACAGTGGGAAAGTATCCATTGGATTTGACATTATGGGACAATTACAGAAAAGTTATCAGGGAAGTCAGACTGCAGCAAGTTGAGGGGAGAGTGGGCACATCAATGCAGATTGCTCTTTCAAGAGCTTTGATGTCAAGGGGAAGAGAGAAGACAGTAAAATGGCAAAAGTTGTCAAAAAAAAGTGAAAGTATTTTAGTTTTGCTTTTTTGCTGTTTTGGTTTGAAGATGATACAGATTTGAGCACATTTATGTTTTAGAGGGGAGAAAGCCAGCAGAAAGAAAAGAAAGAAAGAGAGAGAGAGAAAGGAAGGAAGGTAGGTTAATAGAAGAGTAGATACAACTGACAGTCCAACATCAGAAAGAAAGAAAGGAAGAAAAAAAGAAAGAAGGAAAGAAAGAGTAGATACTACTGACAGTCCAACATCTGAAAGAAAGAAGAAAGAAAGAAGAAAAAAAGAAAGAAGGAAGGAAGGAAGAAAAAGATTAATAGAAGAGTAGATACGACTGTCAGTCCAACATCTCACCATGCATGCACCATCTCCTTCCTGGAATGCTACTCCATGCCATCTTTCCCTGGTCAACACTCTCATCCTTCATCCAGCAACTTAACTGCCACTGCCTCAGAGACTTCCCTTATTCTTTTAGCCCCCACACCTGCAGTTACCTGTTTAACATCTGTCACACTGCTAGACTATACTATAGGCAAAGATAATGAGTGTCTCATTAGTAGCACTAGCACAGTGCCTGGCACATAGGGGATGCTTAAATGTTTACTGAATCACTGTGTAATTGCACTCCTGTTAAGTACCAGGTCTATGTGTTATCAAGATCCAGTTCAAATATAATATGCTACCTATGGTCACTTAACAGATAGATGGTTTTCCATGCTCTCTATCTGGCTATCCCAGCTTGGGCTGGTTTTAGGGCCACACAATAGGACTGTAGAGCATGTGGCTCAAGTGAAGGCAGGAAAGTTAAGAGACATTTTCTCGGAGAATGGACCTTGCCTTTTCTTCTCTATCTTATTTCCTTACCAGTGACTAAGCTATGGCAGAGACAACAGCTTCCTCAGTCTTTTTACCTTACCCTTAGACCCTAGACATTAAATGTCTTATTCTAGGGAATTGTCTGTGATTAATTGATAGGCCAGGCTATAAGGCTTCCTGGGAACTGGATTATCTGTAGTAGTGTCGTACTTGTTACTATTTCCCAGCTTTTATTTGGGTAAAGGTCTATTTAGAAATTAGATCCTTGGGCCAGATGTGATGGCTCCCATCTGTAATCCCAGCACTTTGGGAGGCTGAGGTGGGAGGATTACTTGAGCCCAGGAGTTTGAGACCCCTGTCTCTACAAAAAATTTAAAAATTAGACACATGGTTGATGCACGCCTGTAGTACTTGCTACTCAAAAGGCTGAGATGGGAGGATTGCTTGAGTTTGGAGGTCAAGGCTGCAGTAAGCCATGATCATGCCACTTTGCTCCAGTCTGGATGACAGAGCAAGACACTGTCAAACAAACAAACAAACAAACAAAGAGAGAGAGAGAGATAGAGAGAGAGAAAGAGACAGAGAAAGAAAGAAAGAGAAAGAAAGAAAGAAAGAAAAAGAGAGAGAAAGAGAAAGAGAGAAAGGGAAAGGGGAGAAGGGAAGGTAAGGAAGTGGATTCTTGAAGGAGCTGTGTGTCTCTACCACACTGAAGTATTTGGAGATGCCAAGCTACTTACCTGTGCTTCCCAGTGCCTCCAGCAAGGCCTAGCACATGGCATTCAACAAATGCTTAATGAAAGAATGAGCAGGCAAGTCTTCAGTTGGGTTGAAACAGGATGCTGTCAGTGATTCACTTATTCTGGGATGCACTTGTTATCAGGTTACCTTACCCTACTTTTATTTCTTGGCAAGAGCCAACTCCCACATGGCTGCATGTTTGGGGTTGGGTAGTGGGGAAGAGTTGGCAGCCCCCTCTTTATCTCACACCTCTTTTCTTCTGAAGTCAGTGTCTCTGAGGAAATATCAAAAAGGAGTGCTCCTTTTGCTGTGCTTGGCTGTGGGTGGAAGCACGTTCTAAACTAAGCCTCATGATGAAGTGCTCTCATTACATTTTTGGCTTTGTTTCGAAGACCTTGTACTTTGAGCATTGGGCACTTACTTAGATTGATTCAAAATGCCAAACCTTAATGGTTTGAATGTCACTAATTCTAATCCAGATATGGGTGAGAGGCAGATGGTGGGAAATGGTGACTGTGGGATCCAGAGCAAACACTGGCCTCCCAGGAGAGGTGATTTAACAGTACAGGCACTAACAGTTGCTAGCTGTTCGCCACTTCAGCATGGTAAGGGGCACACCTTGCCATCCTTTGATGGCAGATTGCACTAAGGTGGGCAGCCTCTTCCCCACCAAGATAGCCAAGCCCTCTGGCTGTTCCTGCATGCTGAAAAGCAGAGTAGCAGATTTATTTCCACCTCCTGTGTAGTGGCCCCATCTCGCCATCATTACCCCACCATTCTAGCAACTGTAATACCTGGTGCTGTGGACTCTCACCTCACAATTCTCTGCCTCCCATGAGTAGAAAAGGAAGCCAGGGCCTCCTAAGTAATCATTTTAGTCTTTGCTGAATGTCACCCAGGTCTGAGGACAGGGGGACCAGAGATCTAAGGGAGAGAGAGCCTGTGGAGGAAGATGGCCAACCCTGGGGTCCCTATGTGAGAGATCTGTAGGCTCCAGCCCTGTTCTCTCTCTGTTCTCTTGGGAGAAGGTTTCCCGTGATTTTCTTAGCTTTCTCAGTAGCATTCTAGCTAATATTTATTGCTTGCTGACTCCACAAATGCTTTAGGCACTTCGTTAGATGCTTTATTATACATTATCTCATCACAACTCTAGAAATTGTTATCCCTATTTGGTTGATGAGGAAACTAATGATTAAGAGAGGATAAGTAACTTATCCAATGTCAGTAACAGCACATTGAAGATTGAGGATTTGAACTCAGCTCTCTTTGAAACACAGTAGGTGCTCATTCACTACTCTGCACAAATGCTCACAGCCAGTGCTTATAATACCTGGACTCCATGGCTCCATTCACTTGCATCATTGCAGTCTATGCTTCCTTCTAGCCACGGGCCTTCAAATGTACTCAGATAGGACCGGGGGAGAATAACTGTAGTCAAGCAGGGTCATTGGAAGAGGGGTCAGATAGGATGTGGAGCAGAGGGATGGTTAAGAATTCAAAACCTAACTTTATCATTGCTCACCATTTCAAAAAACAAAACTAAATTTAGGATGAAGGATACAAATGAGATCAGAGAAAATCCAGGCCATGAACCTCTGCTGCTCTTTGCCAGCCCCATTCAGCGCTGCCAGACTAATGTTCAGTGATGATCTGTGCTTTGTATAGCATGATGGCAGCCATCCCTGGGTTCCCATGTGTGGAATGTACTCATGCAATTGATTCATTCATCAGGCTCCACTGAGACCCTGTGAACAAAGAGTTGAGGAAGATAAAAAGACACACAAGACACAGGCCCTACCCTCAAGGAGCTCACAGTGCAGGAGGTGAGCGAATGTCTAGATTCTTTCTTGACTATCATCAAAGAGATGTTCTTTAACATGTAGGATTCATCGGCAATGCCAAAAATGGAATTCTTGCAGCAGGAGGTTGGTCAAAATGACCTCTAAACCTCTTTCATCTCTAAGCATCCATAATCCCATGAATCCTGTAGCTCAACCTCTGAAGAAGCAATTGCTTATGTCATTACAATTTTCCAGTAAAAGCACAGCTACTGTTATCATTGAATATTTCAGAACAGCCCTGATTTCAGATATCATGTCATAAATAAATGTAATTGGAAGACTACATTTAGTAATTGGTCTCTTTAAGCATGTGTCTTTCTGCTTCAATAGACTGTTTCCTGAAACCTGTGGTGTTTGCAGTCCTCTGGGCCTTTGCTTTCCTGGCTGTGTGGCCAGGAGCCACTTTGGGGCTGCTTGTGCGTGCTCTGCGTGTGTGTCTGCTGATAGTGCTTCCCGGCAGACTGCAGCTGCGGGATGATCATATGCTTCAGCATGCCTTTATATAGTATCTTTTGCCCATGTGGTTGCAGTCAATCCAATTTAATTCAGATCAGCAAAAGTTACTGAGCACATGTGCTAGGCACTGTAGGGGATATAGAAACAAATGGCACTATCAGACATACTCAAGTAACTATAGTGAACAAAGGAGACGAGTAAAAGGGAATTAAAGAGGCCTAAACAAAGGGCTGAGCGAGAACGGGATGGAAGAGAAGAACTGTGCCTGCAGCAAGGTAGGAAGAGCTGAGAGAGTAGGAAGTGTGATGGAGCTAGGCCAGAAGGACCTAGAGGCTCAGATGCATGGAGCATGTCAGATGGTGGCCACAGCCAGAGCAACACAGGAAAGGAGTGGGAGGGAGGGGGCCGGGGAAGGAGGAGACCCACAGGGAGGGCCAGGCTTGGGTCAGCAGGGGTAGGGGCTTCTCATTGTGGGTGTGATTGTTTTATAAGGACAGTGCAGAGTGCAGGGCAGAGTGTGTGTGTATGTGTGTATGTGTGTGTGAGAAAGAGTGTGTGCCTGTGTGTTGGAGGAGCAGCAGTGGGAATAACTCAGTTAAAAATTCAGGACTGGCAACACTGTTGAGAATGGGGGTTGAATTATAGATATCTTTTCTGAGGAAAGAAGATTAAAGGAGAGGTTTTCTTTTTTGTTTTGTTTTTCATTTTGGCTGTTAGTTTTAAGTAGGTCATTGGAACCTCCAGTGGTTGGAAATTGCAGGGCAAGCGGGTGTTGCATTAGAAGAGCCTGTTCCAGGGGCTCTCTTCCCCCAGTGCTCTGTCCTATGCTCCTCATGATTTCAGGGGCCCACTGCTATTTGGCCCCATTATTTTTACATATACTTGCCTATAACAATAAATCCCAGGAGTGTTTGTAATTGACTAGTACAAATAAGTTGGAGATGAATTACTCTCTTGTTTCTCCCTTCGTTGCAGAGCCCACACTTCCTTCCAGGATCTGCTCCTCGGCCCCTTTACTCTATTTCCTGTTCATCTGCCCCTTCGTCCTGCTCCTGCTTCTGCTCATCTCCCTCCTCTGCTTACACTGGAAGGCCAGGAAGTTGTCAACACTGCGTTCCAACACACGGAAAGAAAAGGCTCTCTGGGTGGACTTGAAAGAGGCTGGAGGTGTGACCGCAAATAGGAGGGAAGACGAGGAGGAAGATGAAGGCAACTGAATCCCAAGAGGCACCTGCAGCCAGGAAGGAAAGGTGGGGGCTTTTTAATTGGGCTAACCAGGGTGTGAATGAATCCTGGTTCTGTCCTCAACTATGTCTGCGGCCTTGGGCAAGTTACCTAGGAATCAGAGGGAGCATTCACTGAGTGCTTATTGGTTCTACGCACTGTTAGGTGTTCCTTTGTGTCTTACCTCATCCACCTCTTGCATCCCCCCTTGGAACAAGATAGCATCATTACCCTACATCTCTTGAAGATTCAGGTCCCTGGGCTGCAAGGAGATAAGAGGCTCCCTCACACAGCCTCTGGAGGGCTAAATGAGATCCTACAGCAATGCCCTGGTGGGGCTTCTCTCTCCCTCTTATGTCACTTGTCACACCTGCTCTAGGTAATCATTTTCCTCCAGATGAGAGGTGTAGGAAAGGGCCTGATGCCAGCAAGGAAAAAGGAATTGGGAACATGCTCTTTGTTTACCTAAAATCTGTCCCCGCAACAAGAATGTAACTTCCTTCAAGGCAGAAACTCAATTTTCTTCTCCCAGCCCACCTACAAAGGCCCACTCAAGAGCAAGTTCTGTGTAATAGGTGCTTAACTAATACAGGTTCTTTGACAAAATGATAAAACATTTGTAACCTGAGTTTGGGGCTTTTTGTTTATTGTTTGATAAGACTTTTTATTAAGTAATTGCTGAGCAAAACCTTTTTAAAAACTCATGTAACAGTACTCCAGTCAGCCCCCCAAGGCCTCGTACCCCTGTTTCCCCCTACACCTCCATATCCCCACCAAAAGGTCCATCTGGCTCCTGGTGCTCAGCCAGTGCCTTATTTTCTTTGACCTGACAGCACTGGGTGGTAGGGAAGGTATTGTCTGGAGGAGCAGGGTTGACAGTGCCACCGTTCCCTCATACGCCTGCAGGGCTGGGGTTTGGGGCAGCAGTAGGTCAAGTCTGGTTCCTCAAGGTCTCCTATTCTCAGTAGCAAAAAGCAGCCGGTGGGGGTGGGGTGTAATGGCTTAAAGCTTTCAACAGCTGTCCCCACTGGGCCTACAGTCCCCTCATCTTTGTTTCAAAAGCCGCTCAGGCCCTGTTGTAGCCAGAATTGGAAATCAATCAGTGCCACCTAACAGACTTGAGAAAACACATCTATTTATTATCTATGTGACCAACCGAGTTGCTTTAACACTCGTTAATTTGCATTTCCAAGGAGAGCAATTTAGTTTTAATTATTTGATCAGGCACACACGTCCTCTCCAAACATAATTAGTTCCTTCCTAAGGGGATTATTGGTGGCTATGAGCACTCCTACTATGGACCTACCAGTTCCTTAAACTCATGTCCCTTCATAGCCTGATTTAAAATACTCCAAATCTTTCCTTAAACATGTCAGCACATTTGTTTCTTGTCATCCAGGTAAGGGAGCATATTTTTACAAACAACAAAGCTGAAATGAAGACTTTTTTTTTTTTTTTTTTTTTTTTTTTGAGATGAAGTCTCGCTCTGTCGCCCAGGCTGGAGTGCAGTGGTGTGACCTGGGCTCACTGCAAGCTCCGCCTCCCGGGTTCATGCCATTCTCCTGCCTCAGCCTCCCAAGTAGCTGGGACTACAGGCACCCGCCACCATGCCTGGCTAATTTTTTTTTGTATTTTTAGTGGAGACGGGGTTTCACCATGTTAGCCAGGATGGTCTCGATCTCCTGACCTCATGATCCGCCCGCCTCGGCCTCCCAAAGTGTTGGGATTACAGGCGTGAGCCACCACGCCCGGCAGAAGACTTTTAGAAAGTGTGATGACCCCCTGCCCCTATTTTTTAGAAACCTGTATTTTAATTCAAAGGGAAAGAGCAGAAGTGAGCCTGGGCAGAGAATCTTGGATGGACTCTGCTGCAGCCCTCTGTGGGAGCACTCTTCACCCCATCCCTCCTCTCTCCTCACATGGACAACCTCCTTCAGCTTCTAGCTCAAACACCTCTTCCCGTTTTGAATCCAGCACAGAGATAGCACAGAGGAGATGTAAGCAGACAGGGAGGGTCTCCCGGGAAAGTAGACATTTAACCAACTTGAGCAATCAGCTTGTTTTACAGCTTCCTGCCTTGCTGCCTGTTTCTTCCCAAGCCCCGTGTGGAATGTGGTGACCTAGTCAGCTGGAACCAGCTCCTGACAGACCCCGGCAACTTCTAGATGAACCCAAGTGAACTTTCCTCATTACCATCCTGAAGTCACTACCCCAGGGGGAGCTATAGCTTCATGACCGTAACATGTGACCTGTGTGCTGGCAGGATGACTCACTGCGGCTGCGCCACTGGGACCCCTCGCCCACATGCACCAATGCACTCTCTCCCCTCTCCATCACCCCATAAAACCCTCCTGTCACTTTCCTTCAGAGACACCGCTTTGGAGAGTATTCCCAGCGCTCTCCTTGCTTGTGACAAGTAAAAAAAAAAAAAAAAAAACTCCTTTTGATCAAAACTCATGTTCTTGTGGAGAGTTATTTGTTACTCGCCAGGCAAACAAACCCTGGTTTTTTTCAGGGAACAGAGACCCTCAAATATGAAACTGTTCTGGCCAGAGCACAGCATGGGAAGTGTGAGTTCCCAGTGGGTACCTGCTGCATGTCAGGCCCTGTGCTAGGAGCAAGGGGTCCTGTGGTGACTTGGACACAGCCCCATGCCCCTGGGATGCTCACCTTGTTTGTCCTGGATGCTCTGCTTTCATTAATGGGACTTAGAGCACCTTTGATAGTCTAAGCAGCTACATGGCACTCTTTGTCCCATAGGCAACTAAAATCCTCCAAAACTAAAACACCCCCACAGTATTTTCTTCTTTTTAAACTTACAGAATAAAATTTGCCCTGATCCAGTTCAGCAGACATTTTATGTGAAACCTCTTCTCTCTCCAATTACATACTTGTTTACCTTTGGTTTTTGAAACTTAGTGGAGAGCTTTACTTTTACTCATTGATTTCAGCTTTTCCATTTCATGCCACCACCTGGTTTTACTTTTGGCTTTTTGTGTTATAAATCTTCCTTGGCAAAAGGACAAGCCTCTGTCTCAGGAGTTGACCAACCAGGGCCTATGGGCCAAATGCAGCCCACCATCTGTTTGTTTTTTAAAATACAATATATTGGAATATGGTCACTCCCATTTGCTTACATACTGTCTGTGGCTGCTTTCACGATAAAAATGGTAAAGTTGTGTAGTTGCCACAGAGACCATAGGACCTACATTGCCTAAAATGTTTATTATTCCGGCCCTTTACAGAAAACATTTGCCAGCCCCGCTGTCCTTTAATGTTCTGTCTCTCTTAGCCATGTATTATGTCGCTGGGAAACTGATTTGACCTCTTATATCTGAATCTCTTCTATATCTGATTAATCTAATAAATAATCTTAGGTTTTCAGGATTGGCATCTAGTCCCAGCCATTCTGAAGTTTGACTCCGCTGTACCAGCCTCACACTATAGATGGGAAGTTTATCACCCTGCAACGTTTCACACCATCATACTGAGTACCTACTCTGTGCAAGATAGGCTGACACAGGGATGATTAAGGCATGGTTGCTCTGCTAATTATTTTTATTGTATTGAGATGTATAGAAAAAACCAATTTATAGCAGAAGATGAATGCAATGGTATAAAGTCATGTGCCATAATAATTTCTTACAGTCGTACAGGATTTTTTCATTATCTCAGAATCTTACAGCATCTCTATACAAAAGGAATTGTTATTCCTGTCCTACAGGTAAGGAATTATAGCTCAGAGAGGTTGGGATTTATCCAGGATCACCCAGCCATATGCAGAAGAGTAAAAGCTCAAACTTAGGTCTGCTGACAAGTCCTGGACTCTTTCCACAATAAACACTCTTTCCACAATAAACACAAAAAATATGCTCAAATCCATTGCTATGGGGGAAAATCTGGATATAATAATAGCCACTTTGAGTGGTTGTTATGGTGATCAAATCAGACACATCAATGGAGATAAGTTTTAAAACCACATCAAGTCATAAATGAATGTCAGCATTAACCCAAGTTTTTCTAGGACTTAACCTGTCCATGTACATAAATAAAATGTAATCAATAGTAATAATCCAAATTCTACAGGCTTTCCCTCCCAGAATATTTACACAGGGTCTTGGCCATCTACAGTGTCCTTTAGATATTTCTGGGGGATTTCCCAAAACTAGAAATTTTTTTTAAAGAGATGAGGTCTCACTAGATTGCTCAAGCTGGCATTGAGCTCCTGAGCTCAAGTAATCCTCCTGCAAGAGCCTCCCAAGTAGCTGGGTCTACAAGTACACACCACCACATCTGGCCCGGATTCTGTGAATTCACATGAGCTCACAAGCAAGTCCATTCCCATGTGGTTCCCTGCAGCTCTGTTGGGCTCTGCGGGCTCCCACTGCAGCTGGCATGCCAGAGCACATGAGATGCCAAGCTGAGTCGTGTTCAGTGATAAGCAGTGAAAAGGGTCTCATTCTCTGTCTTTACATTACACTCTTCTGTAAGGATACAAATTCAAGATTGTTTGCACCTGTGTCTCTAAAGATTCTCTTGTGAAAACTGTTCCATTAGCATTTGCCCAGTATCTCCTTTCTCCAGAGTCCAGACACCAGCAAGTCTGCGGCCAGGCTGGGAGAGACTTCATGATATTCTCTCCATTTCCCATTGCCTGTTCCCAGCAGCCTCTGCACTAACCTCCTCATCACAGGTCCTCTTTTCCTCTAGCAGGAAGGTTATGCAATTGTGCTGTTGGGGAGCTCTACCACTTGGCAGACAGAGCCTGAGAAGTCTGCATTCCCTGTAGGCTCAGGTGGGAATTCTGTCAAACTGGCTATTAATTTTTACTCCTAATAAAGTGCTACAGGCATTTAGAAATCAGAGACAACTTCATAAAGAAGATGTAAGTTGAACTGGGCTTTAAAAATAAGAAAATATTTTGACAGGAGAAGGGTTAAGCAGAGGTCTGGACAGAGGAAGCCCCATGAAAAGTGCAGTGCATACAATAGCTTTGGGTTAAGTGTCAGATCTATGAAGGGGAGCAATGGGAGATAAATCTGGAAAAGTAGTTAGAGCAAAATTCTGGGGTTCGGGAAGGACAGAAGAACAGATCTTGGACATGGATAATATCTTGGACTTCATGTGGTGGACAATAGTGAGCCAGTGAATGTAATGTAGTAGGGAAGGAGAATTGAAAAGCAACAGCATAGATGATAGGTGGGGTTGGAGTGAGGATGGCAGTGGTACGAAGGTGAGGCAGGGAAGCCAGCTGGAAAACCATCTTCACTCTCTTAATTTGTGTAATGGCTATCACACCAATTTTGTGAGCATTTTGAGTATAGAAAAAAATTATCAGAAAGTTTCAAGTATCAAGCTCATAGAGGTAGCTCCTGTATGTTAAACACAATGACACATGATGAGACTCTTCTTGTGTCTAATAAATGCTCGTTAACCTAGTTTTCTACTGATAAGTTTAGAGATAAGAGACAGTTCCATCCATTTGTTATATTAACTGGCTTTCCATTTTTAAAAAAATTTATTCACCTTCACATTTAATTTACTTGTTAGAAATTTGGAGTTTCTACCATATTGTCTCTTAATCCAAGGCTCCTTCTGAACCAGCTCTGACTGCCAAATAGAGATGTTTTGAGTTGAAGCATAATTATCACATTAAACCATTTACCGAGACGAGAGACTATATTGGATGAGGACAGTGATTAAGAAGTTTCTATGGTATAAATAACCAGCATAGGAAAATCCAAATTTATTACTCCTATAAGGTCACATTGCCAAGGGAACCGAGAGGGTGTGTGCTTCCATTTTAAACTGGCTTTTCAACAATAGGATTCTTGGTGGACTTATCTCACCCTAGTCCCTTTCTGGGTACCTTGTGCTCCAGCCACACCAAATTACTTGCCAGGTAATTACTCCCCAGGTCTCTATGAAACATGCCCCTGATTTTGTGTCTTTCATTTGGAAAATTTCTCCTTTTTTGTGATCCTGTCCATCCCACTCAATGGACTTCAATATGTGTTTATTGCTAAGGGTGTCCACATAAGATACCAGGGAAAATCAATACTGTTTGTTCTTTCGTTTGCATCTTCTGGGCTGGATCATGTTCATATAGAGAGTTGTGATGCAAACCAAGATCTCAGAAAGCTCCCTACCCCATCTCATGCCCTTTGGTAATTATAAGATTTTGAGCTCCCATAATCTTATCTTGGGTCCTCTCTCCCAAAACCACACTCTGCTGGGAGGTGTTTCTTGGTGGCCTGATGTGCACACGTGGCACACAAATACATTGGAAAGACAAAGTAATATGGAAGCTACCCTATGCCACTGGTGCAAGTTTAAAGCCTGCTACCTTTTGCCTTTTATTATTTACATAGGTACTTCTTCAGTGTGAGGGGTTTTCAACATTTTCCTCATGATAACAGTCATTATTGAGAGGCTCAGGCCAATAAAACAAATACATACGATGACAATAGCAATAAATGTTCTTTGATGACACGCATATGTATATATGCAGTGAGTTTCTAATCAAAACATATATCAGTAATAGTTATTTGGGTACAATAATACTATAGACCAGGGATCATAAACTTAGATGTTTCAGCATCTAAGGTACGTAAATGAAGAGAAAGTATCGGTCTGGAGAAAATCCTTAGGGAGGGATGAAGATTAGAGCAATTGGAGCATGCATATCTATTGAAAGGCACTTAAGTTCAACATAAGATATAAGATATTGTGCAAGGTAATCAAAACACTTTCAGGGGTGGATTTCTGTTCCTTGTAATCCCTGCATCACATCCTAAAGCCATCAATAAATGCTAAAACTCTGCCACCAAAATAGCATCCGAAGGTTATGCCTATATCTTAAAATTGTGAGTTATTGGCCTATGGTTTCTTCTAAAAGCTTCATTGTCTTACCATTTAAAAATAGGTCTAAAATACATGTCAAATTGATTTTTATATAAAGTAATTTTTGTATAAAATGTGAGGTAGAATTCTCGTGCACTGCTGATGGGAATCATTCTGTTTTCCATAGCACTGGCAGAGCAGCTGCTATGGAAAACAGAATGGCACTTCCTCAAAAATTAAAAATAGAATTACCATATGAGCCAGAAATTTTACTTCTGGGTATATACCCAGAATAATTCAAAGTAGGGGCATGAAGAGATATTTGTATACCCCTGTTCATAGCAGCATTATTCACTAAAGCCAAAGGTGGGTGGAAGAAAGCCAGTGTGCATCAATGGATAAATGGATGGATAAAGAAAATATGGTACATGAAAAATAATACAATATTAGTCATCTTTAATAAGAAAATAAATTCTGACACATGCTATTGACATGGATGAACCTTGAAGATATTATGCTAAGTGAATGAGCCAGTCACAAAATAGCAAATGCTATATGATTCTACTCATATGAGGTACCTAAACCAGTCCAATTTATAGAGACAGAAACTAGAATAGTTGTTGCTGGGCCTGAGGGAGGGGTGATAGGGAATGATTGTTTAATGATTTACAGAGTTTTAATTTGGGAAGATGAAAAAACTTCTGGAGCTGGATTGTGGTGATGGCTGCACAGCAATGTGATTGAACTTAATACCACTGAGATGAGCATATAAAAATGGTTAAAATGGTAAATTTTATGTTATATATTTTACCACATTATAAAAGTGAGATAAAGATCACGGTTTAATTTGCTCCATATGATTATCCCATTGCTCCAGTACCATATTTTTAAAAAGAGCATTCTTTCCCCACTGTAGTGGTATCCATAACATAAATTAGGTGAATGTTATGTTTTTATGTATTGTTCAAGAAATCTTTGCCCATCCACAATAGTCTGCAGTAATACATTAAATCACAACCAATCATGATTTAATAACAATTTACTACTGAGCATGATTTCTTACAGGGAATGCAAGGTTGGTTTAACATTTAAAATTTAATCTATGTAAATCACTACATTAACACTTGATCATCTCAACAGATCAAGA
Organism: Gorilla gorilla gorilla; assembly: GCF_029281585.2. Taxonomy (NCBI): domain Eukaryota; kingdom Metazoa; phylum Chordata; class Mammalia; order Primates; family Hominidae; genus Gorilla; species Gorilla gorilla. The sequence goes on from NC_073224.2 coordinate 121,442,352, forward strand.
AAAAAGAATTTAATAACATTCAACACTTCTGCTTTTTTTTTTTTTTTTTTTTTTTTTTTGAGACAGACTCTTGCTCTGTCACCCATCACCCAGGCTGGAGTGCAGTAGCATGATCTCGGCTCACTGCAACCTTTGCCTCCTGGGTTCAAGGGAGGATTCTTGTGCCTTAGCCACTCGAGTAGCTGGGATTACAGGTGTGTGTCACCACGCCTGGCTAACATTCATATTTTTAGTAGAGATGGGATTTTGCCATGTTGGCCAGGCTGGTCTCAAACTCCTAGCCTCAGGTGATCCACCTGTCTTGGCCTCCCAAAGTGTTGGGATTATAGGTGTGAGCCACCACACCCAGCTTTAACACTTATTCTTAATAATATTTCTCAGTAAACTAGTAACAGAGGAGACTTTTCTAAAATTGATAAAGTATATAATACTTAATGGTGGAATATTAAATTATTTCCCCCATAGTTAGGAATAAGATGATAACATCAACTATCACTGTCTGTTGAATATTATACTGGAGGTCGTAGCCAATGCAAAAAAACAAGACAAATAAATATAAGGTGAAAGGATTAGAACAGAAGTTAAACTCTTTATTTGCAGGTGACTTGATTATATTTGTAGGAAATCCAAAAGTGTCTCCAAACAGGGTTGCTGAATACATGATGAACATGTTGATCAAAAATGAGCAAAAATGCACTAATTTTTATATATTAAAAATCAAAAATTGAAAAATTAATTTGAAAATTACATTTAATAGAAAATATCAAATGCATTGGAATAAATTTAACAAAAGATGTGCAAAAACTCTACATTGAAAATTACAATACTCTGCTGAGATAAAGAAGACCTAACTAAATAAAGAGAGATTCCATTTTCATGGATTGGAAGGTTCAATATCATTAAGTTGTCAATTTTCTCCAAGTTGATCTATAGATTTGATGCAGTTGTTATCCATGGGGAGGGAGTGGCAATTTTGCTCCCAGAGGACATCTGGCAATTTGTGGAGACATTTTGGCATGTCTTTACAACTTGGGAAGTGCTACTGGCATCCAGTGAGTGAAGACCAGGTCTAGTACTGAACATCCTACAATAAACAGCACAGCGGCTCTCCCTAACAACAAAGAATTGTCTGGCCCCAAATTTCAATAGTGCCAGGTTGAGAAACTGTGGTTTAATGGAATCATAATGCAAATCTCAAGTGTTTTTTAGAAACTGACAAGCTCATTTAGTGTTAAATGGAAATACAAATTATCTAGAATCGACAAAACAATATTTAAGAATCACAACTTGGAGGAATTATATTCTCAGAGTCCAGAACATTCTACAAACTATAATAAGTAAGATCATGTGGAATAGGTGCACAAGTAAACAAGGAAACCTAAGAAGCAGAATAGAGTTTAGAAATACATATACACACACACATTTCCATTATAGGTGCTACTATAGTGGGGAAAGGATGCTCTTTCTAATATATGGTGCTAGAGTAATTGGATACTCATATAGGGGGAAAACAAAACTTGACATCTATCTCATGTAATAGGATAAGAGAAAAAAAATAGAAAAATTGGACATCATTAAAATTAAACTTTTTTGTTCATTAAAAGACAATATTAAGAAAGTGATGGCTGGACGTGGTGGCTCATGCTTGTAATCCCAGCACTGTGGGAGGCTAAGGTGGGAGGATCACTTGAGCCCAACAGTTCAAGACAAGCCTGGGTAACATAGTGAGACATCTTTTCTACCAAAAAAAAATTAAAAAATTTTAAAAGCCAGGCTTGGTAGTGTGTTCCAGCAGTCCAGCTCCTTGGGAGGCTGACATGGGAGGATTGCTTGAGCCCAGAAGGTAGAGGCTGCAGTGAGCTGTCACCATGCCACTGCATTCCAGTATGGGTGACAGAGTGAGACTCTGTCTCCAAAAATAGTAATTATATCACAGACTGGGAGAATGATATTCATAAAACATATCTGACAAAGGCTTATATCCAGAATATATACCAAACTTTTATAAATCAATTTTAAAAGAGGAGAAGCACATAACTCAGTTAAAAAAATGGCCAAAAGATTTAAATATGGTTTGAAAAAGACAGAAAAAAGACTTGAACATGGATCTCAGAATCGCCAATAAGCATACTGTTAGTTCAGGTGCTTTGAGAAGCACATGCCAAGATTAGACATGAAAGGGATCTACTGGGGGCAATGCCAGTGAAGAAAAAAGGGGATGGAGCAGAAGAGGGGAAGAGCCCTTGACTGTCCTGCAGGTCTGACTTCTGTGAAAGGAAACAGGGAAGGAAGGAGGATTTATATAAGAAGGTCTTCAGATTGCACAGCAGTTCTGAGATAATCTGGCTCAAGCTGATAAGGAGTCTCTGAGCAAAGGTTGCTTATTGAAGAAGTACTCCATGGGGCAGACATTGCCCAGCTCTAGTAGCTCTGCCATGCTTAGTCCTTGGCAGGGAGCAGCCCAAGGGAAATGTGGCCTTAGGGTAAATATTTGAAGATCTGGATGCTGGAGGTTGTCAATTAGCTATGCTCTTTGCAGCAGGCTCCCTTGAAAGGAGATATGAGTGGTACAGCTCCATGGCCACAGCATATGAAAGATGTTCAATGTTATTACTCATGAGAAAAATGCAAATTAAAACAGTGAGATAACTTTATTCATATACCAGGATAGAAAATATAAAAGACTGACAATAGCAAACACTGGTAAGAATATGGAGCAACTAGAAACCTAATGCATTGCAGGTGGGAGGGTAAATGTATTCAACTATTTTGTAAAATAGTTTGGTAGTTTCTAATAAAGCTAAACATATACCTACTTTATGACCTACAATTCCACTACTAGCATTTTCCCAAGAGAAATAAATGCTTATGTCCACCAAATGACATATACAAGAACATTCATAGCTTTATTCATCATTGCTAAAAACTAGAAACAATCCCCTTGTTTATCGATAGGTGAATGAATAAATTATAGTTTCTACATATCATAGAATACTACACAGTAATAAAAATGAACAAACTACTGACATACATGACAGCATGAATGAATCTCACAGCATTTGTTGAGTAAAAGAAGACAGACACAAAAAGGTACAAAATTCAAGAACCAGCAAAACTAATCTATGGTGACAGAAGTCAGAATAAGGATTTCACTGGCAGAGCAAGTATTAACTGAGAAGTAGCATGAAGGAACCTTCTGGGGTAATTGAAATGTTGTTTTTTTGACCTAGGTTGTGGTTTCATGGGTGTATACATATGTAAAAATTCATTGAGCTGTCTTTTTAAGATTTGAGCATTTTTTGTATGCAAATAACTTAATAACATATAACTTGTTAATAATAATACATAACTTTATGTAAATAATTTAAACCTGAGGGTTTTTTTAAAGCATTTTTCTTTCAAAAAGTAGTTGAGAACCAAACAGATGACCAATATAGAATGAGGAATTTTAATATAGATGGGAAATTGTAAGATTTATGTATTCAACAAGCATTTTTCTGGTACTTAGTATGTGCCAAAACATATGTTAGGAGGTAGGCAGGCAGAAATGACTGACATTGTTTCTTCCTTCAACAAAGAAAGGAGAAAGGAGTTAAGGTTTACTTTATTGAGCAGCCATCACGTGTTACAAGGATTGAATCCTTACAACAATATTGTCAAGAAGCCAAGATTAAACCATTGTATTCATCAGGGTTCTCCAGAGAAACAGAAACAATAGAATATTGTTAGGCTATGTATAGATATATAAGAGCAGATTTATTCTGGGAATTGTCTCACACAATTATGGAGGCCAAGAAGCCCCACGATATGCCATCTGCATGCTGGAGAACCAAGACAGCTGGTGGTGTAATTCAGTCTGTCTGAAGGCCTGAGAACCAGGCGAGCTGATGATGTAACTCCCAGTCTGAGGCAGAAAGTCTGAGAACTGAGTGGGGAGGGGATGTAAGTCCTGGAGCCTGAAGGTCCAAGAGCAAGGAGCTCCAAAGGCAGCAGAAAGAAGATGGATGTCCCAGAACAAGAACAAAGAGAGAATTTGCCCTTTCTCTATCTTTTTGTTCTATTTAGGCCCTCAACAAACTGGAGGATGTCGTCTCCACATCAGTGAGGTATCCTCACTGATATATCCAAAAATAATATTTTACCAGCTATCTGGGCATTCCCTAGCCCAGTCAAATTGACACATAAAGTCAGCCATCATAACCATAAATCAGGAAAAATCAGTTAAATATCATGATCATTAAGTGGCATTAAAGATCATGATCATTAAGCCCAGATGCTTTGATTCCAAAAGCAATGGTCTTTCTATCACAGTAGCCTCCTCAAGTCATAAAGATTCTACCGTTTCATTATGGGCAAAGATCTGTACACACAAGGTCATGAGAGGACCACTGGGACAGAAAACGATAATATGTGCTTGTGTTGTCACAGAGTCTCTAAGTTGCTAGCATGTTCTGAAAGGGGGAGATAAATTTGGACTTCAGGAGCAGGGACCCCTTTGCACTCTTTGCCCTGGTTCTGACAGATTTCCATTCAGCCCAACACATGTTGATTGAATGGCCACTCTGTGCTGCTTTCTGATGCTGTTCAAATAGACATATAAGAGCATGTTTTGTTATGGTCTCCCCTGACTGAAGGCAGATGCTACAAGTTCTTAAGTCTGTCTTTAGGGAATCTTTGTATTGTTTAATGGTCTGGCTGACAGCAGCTATTTGTACCACTCTGCTGGCAGCAGGAAATTGAGGGTTCTTCTGTTCTTAATGCCCACGATGTGACCAGCCCAATAAACAGGTGCTGATGGCAGAAGGGCCCGTATTCTCCAAGCACGGGCCAAATACCTTCTAGCCCTAAAATTGACAGATGGGGCTGCTGTGTGGAAAACAAAACAAAACAAACAAACGAAAAACATTGAAGCAAAACATTGAGTGGTGTTACAGGAGTCTAAAGTGGCTGGGCTTAGCTTCAATATCAAATAAAGGTTACGGGCTCAGCCCAACATCAGCTCCTAACACACACAGGTGTCCAAATATTTCCCTTGAAATTCTTTTATTGATTGAGGAAAGGCATTCAGTTAGGATTAAATGTGGATCATTCAAATGCAGTAAACCAGTAGATTTTCCACCTGGCAACAGAAGGCTCAATGGCAACTCCGTATTTAATAGTAGTCTTTCCATACAAAAGAAACAGTAAATATATGAGCCCTCATCTATCGACGAGATGAAATTGAAGCCACTAACTACTATCTCTTACATTCCTCTACTTAGATTTTTTTGCTTCTTTTAGATGGTGTGCCAAATGAATACATCCAAAAAATTAATACTCAGGAATGTGTGCTCTGGATTCAGACTGCCTGGGTTCAAGCTCTGACGATGTCACCCACCAGCTGTGTGATCTTTGCTGGTTAATCTTGCTTTGCCTCAATTTCCTCATCCATAAAATGGGGATAATACCCATTACTTCACAGAGTTGATTGTGAGGATTAAATGAGATATACATGTGAGGGAGTCAGAACTCATAAATGTTAGGTGTCATCATCATTCTTAACAAGCTAGCCATTCCTGAAAAGGAAACGAGATACTTGCATTTTACTTCTTAATTCTTAGCACACTAGTAGAACAGGATGTGGAAATAGAATGCAAGCATGGGTTTCGCCACGAAATAGGATCATTGCTTGGGTTCTCAGCTCAAAAGGATAATTTAAGGGATAGTTAAGTATAGAGTTTCAGAAGTCAGGATATCAAGGCAGTGTGAACAGAGGAGCATGTGGATAGAATTATCTGAGTGCTTTACAGTTAAATGCAAAGCCAGGGTAGTTTAACCCAAGAGTTCCAAGTAAAGATATATAATATATGGGAATTAATGAGAAATGGCATCACCAGAGACTCCTATTCTGAGGTACATTGTACCTATATTAATTACCTGTTTCAATTTACATGTAGATTTGAGTGCAAATGGCACATTTGGAAAACAACTATTATGGCAGATAGCAAATAATTAGTTTGGAATCTGTGTTAGTCTGCTTGGGCTGCCATAACAAAATACCACCGATGGGGTGGCTGAAATAACAGATATTCATTTTCTCACAGTTCTGTAGGCTGGAAGTCCCAGTCAAAGTGCCAGATGATGTGGATTTTGGTGAGGACTCTCTTTCTGGCTTGTAGACAAGCCACCTTCTCACTGTGTAGTCACATGGCATGGCAAAGAGGGCAAACTCTCTGGTCTCTTCTTAGAAGGGCACTCATACCATCATGATCCATCCTCATGACCTCATCTAAACCTAATTATCTCCCAAAGGCTCCATCTTCAAATACCATCACACTGGGGGCTGGGACTTCAATATGTGAATTGTGGGAAACATCATTCAGACTATAGCCACATTGACAGCATAATTAATGAACTGGACTGTGGTTTGTCCTGTACCTATCCAAGGTGTGCGCTCTTCATGTCCGTTAACATAGTTCAGATGGAGTAAGTTATCTGAGTGCTACAGGTTTGGTATTTTTTATTGTGCATGTGTACACTTGGGTAGGATTACAACTTAAGAGCAAAACCAGTCAAGTGAACTGAGTAGAATTTCCCCACCTGCCACTTAGCAATGCTCCAGCTCTTCCATCAGAAATAGGTGATCACTGAAGTGTCAGAAATAGTGTCATCATGAAACAGTGTAAAGATGGAAAGGGATTGCTTAAACATGCATGCGGAGCTCTGGGTGGGAATACAGAAACCCTTGACACCTCCTCCTCTGCAGCTGATCATTAATGCTGTTTCTGTCTGCCCTGAACTCAAGGAGAAATGTGGAGGGTCGAGCAGGGAGGATAGTGGGGAAAGCAGGAGAAGAAGAGAAACAGAGAGAAGAAACAGTTACAATTAGCACATAAGAGTGAGAAGGCAGAAATAAAAGCCAACAAACTACAGAGAAAAAAGAACTGACCAGCCTCTGCCCCACCCAGCTCTGCTCTGAGGCTCAAATGGGTCTCTCGGATCCACCGTGCCAGCAGTGCTCGCAGATCCCGAAGAAATGCTGACCCAGAGAAGGAAGAAGGCTGAGTGCTTGCAGGAAGAAACCCTTCAGACACCAGGGGAGGCAGCAAGCCCCACCACACTGAGGCAAGGCCTGTCTCTGTGGTACAGCAGACAGGAGAAGTCCTGTCTTACTGTGTGTGGAAACAGGTGTGTGGGCTTCCGCTTAGAGTTAGGTGGAAGTTCAGTCTGAAAGGGAGGGTGAGAAAGTACTAAAGAGGAACAGAAGAGCTGGGAAGAGCTAGATCTTTTGAAGGGGATGTCTGCTTCTGCACCATGTGACAGTGAAGGATGCCTTGGATCTTCATCAAAAGAGGTAACTTCCTCTTCTCCTTGAGAGACACAGCAAATCCCTCACTTACAACTTAGAACCTTCCTAGCCTTCATCCAAATGCATGTAAACCTTGAGAGAGCACCAAGAGGGAGAGAAAGGAGGCGACAGATTCTATAAGAAGTGAGACATGACAGTGTTGTGAGACAAATCGACGCAGGAGATAGTGGTGTGACTGAATGAATCACTAGCCTAGTGTGAGGCGAGGGCCTCTGTTCTGAAGAGCCACCCCACTGAGCCCTCTGGGCTGCTTCCTGTGCTGCTCACCAAGAAAATGCCATGCCATGCTAGGTGCGGTGGCTCACACCTGTAATCCCAGCACTTTGGGAGGCCAAGGCGGGCGAATCACCTGAGGTCAGGAGTTCGAGACCAGCCTGGCCAACACAGTGAAACCCCATCTCTACTAAAAATACAAAAATTGACCGGGAGTGGTGGCGCACGCTTGTAATCCCAGGTACTCAGGAGGCTGAGGCGGGAGAATCGCTTGAACCCAGGAGGCAGAGGTTGCACTGAGCCAAGATGGTGCCATTGCACTCCAGCCTGGGTGACAGAGCGAGATTCTGTCTCAAAAAAAAAAAAAAAAAAAAAGAAAAGAAAGAAAGAAAATGCCATGCCAAGTTAAACTCACTTCCTTTTCTGATGTGCTGCTTTCTGCTAGGCTGGTAAGTCATGGGACAGCTATAGATTCCACATGCATGAACTGCAGCAAGGCCTTTGAACAAGAGGAACAACATGGACACTATGTGACTCCATGCTTGGGTGAATGATCATACCCAAGGTGTAAAGACCATGGCAACGTGTTTACCTGTAGGAGATCTCTCCAGGTCTTGCTAAAGCACTCTGCCTTGTTGAGCATTTTTATTGGCAACTTGGATGAAGGGAAAGACAGCAGGCTTGTCAAGTGTTAAGTTGACACAGAATTAGGAGATGGCACTAATAAGTCAGTTGACAGGAACAAGATTCAAAGAGATCTGGATAACCTAGAATAATGAATCGAAATTAACATGAAATATAGAATCCATAGTTAAGTTTAGGCAATTAGATGCACCAGATAGGGGAGATGAGCTCATGCACGAAAAATGAAAACAGTGGTTTTGGTTGATTGCACACTTGATATATATTATTAGCATAACATACTTATTGAAAAAACAGAGAAAAAGATTTAGAGTTTTGCATTTCATATATAAAATGGTCATATCCAAAATAAAGGAGATAATTATCCCACGGCATTTTTCATATTGAATTTTCTTTGGGATGCCTCAAATTAAGCATACATTCATCAAAAAATACTGGTGAAACCCCATCTCTACTAAAAATACAAAAATTAGCCAGGTGTGGTGGCATGTGCCTGTAATTCCAGCTACTCGGGAGGCTGAGGCAGGAGAATCGCTTGAACCCAGGAGGCAGAGGTTGCAGTGAGCTGAGATCGTGCCACTGCACTCCAGCCTGGGCAAAAGAGTGAGACTCTGTCTCAAAAAAGAAAAAGCAAAATACTGGTGAGGGGGTGTTGGAGGGAGAAAAGTAATTGATGCAGTTGGACAAGTTTCTCTGGGCAAAGAGAATGCATGTGAAGTGCAGAGAGGATGAAATAGTCATATTCATATATTTTAAAGTGATGCAAAAATGGATCAGGTGTATTTTAATTCCACATGACAAGAAAGTGGAAGTTTCAGACAGAAAGATTTCTGCTCAATATGCATTAGAATTAACTAACATTTCGACACACCCAAACAGAACTTGCTATAACCAGAAGTTTCTATGCTGCATCCATTAGGGATGCTGTGGAAGGGATTTGGGAGGATGCATTAGGTGGCTTTAGGGTTCCTTCTACCCTATGATTTCATCCATTCCATTTAACAGATACTTATGGAATGTTTACATGCTGTGTATACAGTGATTAGTGAGCCAAACAGAAATAAGTCCCTGCTTTCTTGGCAATTACACATATAGTCCATGGGGAAGACAGATGATAAACAAGTCAACAGACAACTCTGAAATAAATGTTATGTGGAAAGCAAACCGGATACTGAGAGAGAACAAGGAAGAACCTTTGTAGATAAAGTAGTCAGGGCAAGTCTCACTGAGATGGTGCTTGCTGAGACCTACAGTATGAAGGGCTAAGTTTTTAAAGAACTGAGGAAAGCATTCCAGGCAGAAAGCACAATATAAATGCAGGCCTTAGGGTAATACAAAGCTTGGCACACTGAGGAACAGAAAACAGGTTAGGGCGGCTGCAATATAATGGGTGAGGAGTGGCATGGCTGTCTGTGAGAGTGAAAGCAGGAAGGGCCAAACCGTGCAGCGCCCATAGGAACCAAAAGGATGACTTAACCTTTTTCTCTAAGTTTAACAGAAAGTCACTGAAGAGTTATAGGCAAAGTAACAGAACCTGACTCATGTTTTAAAAGGTTGATGAGTTCTTTAAGGCTATTTTAGTACTAAAAAATAGCAGCAAAAACCAGAGGCTGCTCTGCTCTGGCTCCCAGGTTAACTCAGAAAGGAAAAGGAGGGAGAACCAGGAAGAACTCTGCCAGAGTTTTCTCAGCTACTAAGATCCCAGCATCCAAGGAGGCTCAAAAACTTCATGGCAAAAGTCTTCAGAGCATTGGGTAGTATTGTTTACACTCAGCTTGAGAACCTGGAATCCACCTTACTGCCATTTGTTGCTTTCCAGAAAAAATGCAACTCAGAAACAAAAAGAAAACAGAAAACAAAACAAACAAGAGGCCGGGTGCAGTGGCTCACGCCTGTAGTCCCAACACGCTGGGAGGCCAAGGTGGGCAATCACTTGAGGCCAGGAGTTCGAGACCAACCTAGCTAACATGTTGAAGCCCCGTCTCTACTAAAAATACAAAAATTAGCCAGGCATAGTGGCATGCGCCTGTAATCTCAGCTACTCGGGAGGCTGAGGCAGGAGAATTGCTTGAGCCCGGGAGGCGAAGACTGTAGTGAATCGAGATCATGTCACTGCACTCCAGCCTGGGCGACAGAGTGAGACTCTGTCTCAAAAAACCAGGAAAAAAAAAGAAATACAACTCAGGATGGCCACCAGAAAACAAGTACATAGCCACTGGAGGTCTTGAGGTTCTAGGTTATCTTGAATGTGTAAAGCAGTAAAGGTTTTAGGGAACAAATGAGCAGTGATGGTTGAGGAGAAGGTTAGAATTAAGCAGAATAACTGGTATAGGGTTAGGGGGAAGAGGGAAAAAACAGCTTGGTATAAAACTTGAATTAGATACCAAAAAAATGGGTAGGAGGACATGAATAAGAAAGGAAGGATTAATTAGAGGAAAGTTAGGATTGAATAGCTGAGAACTAGGCAAGTTTAAGAGGTGTTCTGATGAAGGTACAGAGACGTGGGGCCTATGACTGCTCTACTGCTGATAGTATAATAACATTATATGCCATATAAAACAATCGGAGAAAAAGAAGAAAAAAACACCAATAATCCTACCATCTTAAATAAGCATTGTTATTATTATTTTGGTACATCCTCTTTGTTATTGTTTTCCATGTGACTGCTTTCAATATCTTTATTGGATTTTAAAAATCGTAACAGAGCAATACATGCTAGTTGTAGAAAATAAAAACTGCACCAATCTCCTAACCCAACCTCCCAGAGGTATATAAATAGAATCATACAGCATATAGTCTTGAAAGTTAATAGTTTATTGTGACTAAAAATATTTTTGATGCCAGGTGTGATGGTGTACACATGATCCCAGCCCTTTGGGAGGCCAACGTGGCAGATTGCTTGAGCTCAGGAGTTTGAGACCAGCCTGGGCAACATGGTGAAACCCTGTCTCTACAAAAAAATACAAAAATTAGCCAGCTGTGGTGGTGTGCTCTGGTAGTCCCAGTTACTCGGGAGGCTGCAGTGGGAAGATCATTGGAGTCTGGGAGAACAAGGCTGCAGTGAGCTGAGATTGCACCACTTCCAGGCTGAGGGGCTGAGTGAGACCCTGTCTCCAAAAAAAAAAAAAAAAACAAATTGACATGACTATACTCATAGTACATAGTACATTGTATAATGTTTGTTACTTAACGTTATACAAATGATTACCATGTCTTTATATCTCTTTGTATTAATAACAATTAATGTCATTTTAACTTAGGTTTAAGTTCCATACAAACGTTAAAGGAAAAAGACTTTCAAGACCATTTAAAAAGAGGAAGATGATGGCTAAAAAGCACATGAAAAAGAGTGCCACATCAATAGAAAAATCAAAATTAAAACAAAAGTCAGATACCACTTCATACCTACTAAAAAAGGCACGCAATAACAAGCATTGTTGAGGACATGAAGAACTGGGAACCCTCATACGTTGCTGGTGGAAATATAAAATGGTATAGCCACTTTGGAAAGTGGTTTGGCAATTTCTTAAAAAGTTAAACAAACTAACCATATGACCTAGCAATTCCACTCACAGGTTATCTGCCCAAGAGAAAAGAGAACAAATGTTCATATAAAGACTTTAACGTTAGGCCGGGTGCGGTGGCTCATGCCTGTAATCCCAGTACTTAGGGAGGCTGAGGCAGATAGATTACCTGAGGTCAGGAGTTTGAGACCAGCTTGGCCAACATGGTGAAACCCCGTCCCTACTAAAAATATAAAAATTAGCTGGACATGGTGGCTCGAGCCTATAATCCCAGCTACTCGGGTGGCTGAGGCAGGAGAATCGCTTGAACCTGGGAGCTGGAGGTTGCAGTGAGCCAAGATCGTGCCACTGCACTCCAGCCTGGGTGACAGAGCAAGACTCCATCTCAAAAACAACAACAACAAAAAACAAAAAAACAAAAACAAAAACAATAAAACAGACTTTAACATTAATGTTCACAGCAATATTATTCCTAATAATTCCAAAGGGAAAATGATCCAAATGTCCACCAACTGGTGAATGAACACAATGGAATACTACTCAGCAATAAAAAGGAGTGAAATACTGATACATGTGCAACATGGGTAAACCTCACAAGCATTATGTAAGTGAAAGAAGAAGAGGCAAGAGACTACATATTACATGACTGCATTATATGTAATGTCCAGAAAAGGCAAACTTATAAAGACAGAAAGCATATCAGAGGTTGCCTTGGGACTAGCTGGGGGTGGCAGTTGGGATTGACTGCACACAGCTTTGAGGAAAGTTTTTGAGTGATAGAAATGTTTTAAAACTGGATTCTGGTGGTGTTGGCATAACTTTATAAATTTACTTAAACAATGAATTGTGGGCCAAGTGTGATGGCTCATGCCTATAATCCCAGCACTTTGGGAGGCCGAGGCGGGTGGATCACCTGAGTTCAGGAGTTCGAGACCAGCCTGGCCAACAGGGTGAAACCCCATCTCTACTAAAAATACAAAAATTGGCCAGGCGTGGTGGCGGGCACCTGTAATCCCAGCTACTCGGGAGGCTGAGGCAGGGGAATCACTTGAACCCAGGAGGCAGAGGTTACAGTGAGCCAAGATCATGCCACTGTACTCCAGCCTGGCAACAGAGCGAGACTCCGTCTCAAAAAAAAAAAAAAAAAAGAATTGTGGCCGGGCGCGACGGCTCAAGCCTGTAATCCCAGCACTTTGGGGGGGCCGAGGCGAGCGGATCACCTGAGTTTAGGAGTTCAAGACCAGCCTGGCCAACATGGTGAAACCCCATCTCTACTAAAAATACAAAAATTAGCTGAGTGTGGTGGCACAAGCCTATAATCCCAGCTACTCAGGAGGCTGAGGCAGGAGAATCACTTGAACCCAGGAGGCAGAGGTTGCAGTGAGCCAAGATCCTACCATTGCACTCCACTGCAGCCTGGGTAACAGACAAGACTCCATCTGGAAAAAAACCCTGTACATTTACAAAAAAAAAAAAAAAAAAAAAAAAAGAAGAAGAAGATAAAGAGCCTGCTTTGAACCACTTTTGGAATAATATTTTAAGAACAGTGAAATTTGGAATCTAGTACTGAAAAAATATTGGTATAACAAAATAATTTGTAAAGTCTCTTGGCTTTACAAATTATAACCACATTTGTTCTCACTATAGTATCATCCTGATTGAGCCTATGTCAAAGGACAAGTTGAAAACAGTCATATGTTTGAAAGGCACAATATGAAATGAAATGAAATTGAATTACCATTGCATATCTTCAAACAAAAAGAATGAAACAGAGGAGGGTGGGCCTCAGTTTGGTTTTTATGTTACTAGGCTGCCACCTAGTGGTCATTTATAAAATGGCAGGACTTGGGTTTTTGGTTTTTGTCTTGGATTTGTTGAGCCATGTCTCTACACCACAGTAAATACTAAACACTTACCGATGTGTGGGTTAAATATCTGAATGCATCGCTGAATAATTTATGCTTTATAAAAATACTATAGGCTGGGCGCAGTGGCTCAGGCCTGTAATCCCAGCACTTTGGGAGGCCGAGGCAGGTGGGTCACCTGAGGTCTCAGGAGTTCGAGACCAGCCTGGCCAACATGGCGAAACCCCATCTCTACTAAAAATACACAAAATTAGCTGGGCGTGGTGGTGGGTGCCTGTAATCCCAGCTACTTGGGAGGCTGAGGCAGGAGAATTGCTTAAACCTGGGAGGTGGAGGTTGCAGTGAGCCGAGATCTCGCCACTGCACTCCAGCCTGGGCGACAGAGCAAGACTCTGTCTCAAAAAAAAAAAAAAAAAAAAAAAAGAAGAAGAAGAAAAAATACTATAGTGGCAAGAACTGGATTGAAAGTTCTGAAAGATGGCTTTTAGTCCCTGATTGGCTGGTGTCCGCTTTGTGACTTTGAGCCAGGTCAAAATTAATCCATGGGGACTATCCGGTTCCAAAGTTTTAGGAGCAGCTCTGTAAGGTAAGTTGGCCTTGGGGCCAGCTCCTTAACTGCTCTAAACTTTAGTATCTTCATCTTAAAAATGGGGATAAAAAATCCCATCCCTAGGCTAGTTGTGACAATTAAATGTGACAATGCATATAAAAGTACTATCTCAGAACACACCTCAGGAAAAGTTAGAATATGACTTTCCCTCTCAGAATGTGCCTAATAGGGAACAACCTTTTATCTGCCAATTAAAATTACTCCTTCCCATCCTATCCCAAAGCAACAAGCAAAAACACCAGAAGTTCAGAAAAGTAAATATGATTCTTAGAATGATCTGCTCATTTGAAACATAAATTTGAACAATTTAATTTAAAAAATAATCAATAAAGCATAGCAGCTAGAATTTTACAAATCACTTGAAACTTGGAATTGCTGATTATTTTAAAACAATAAGGTAGTGACCAAGATGTCAAAAGGTGAATGTTCTAGCTCATCCTCTCACCACTGGTATCTTATGGAGGTCTGACATGTTTAATGTATGCCAGCCAGCACAATGCTGACCACAGAAAGTATAATTCTTTCACTTTCCTAGGAATTAAGCCCCACTTTTGTGGGGTTGGACTTGTTCCTGGGTGTGTTGGCTCACACCTGTAATTTCAGCACTTTGGGAGGCTGAGGCAGGAAGACTGCTTGGGCCTAGTAGTTTGAGACCAGCCTGGGAAACACAGCAAGACCTCCTCTCTACAAAAAAAAAAAAAAAAAAAAAAAAAATCAAAAAATTAGTTAGGTGTGCTGGCACAAACCTGTGGTCCCAGCTACTCCAGAGGCTGAGGTGGGAGGATTGCTTGAGCTTGAAAGGTTGAGGCTAGAGTGAGCTATGATTACACCACCGTACTCCAGTCTGGGTAACAGAGCACGACACTATCTCAAAAAAGAAAAGAAAAATAAATAAAAATAAAATGAGTGTCTGTGCTACCCTGGAATTATATTTTATTTTTGAGACAGGGGCTCACTCTGTCATCCAGGCGGGAGCACAGTGGTTCAATCATGGCTCACAGAAGCCTCGACCTCCTTGGGCTCAGGTGATCCTCCCAACTCAGCCTCCCAAGTAGCTGGGACCACAGGCATGCTCCACCAAGCCCGGATAATTTTTTTATTTTTTGTATAGATGGAGTTTCACCATGTTGCCCAGGCTGGTCCCAAACTCCTGGATTCAAGTGATCCACCCACCTCAGCCTCCCAAACTGCTGGGATTACAGGCTTGAGCCACCTTGTCTGGCCTACCCTGGATTTTATTCAATATTTCACAGGTCAAAGAACCAGTCTGCTTCTGTAACTGAAGGGTTTCTACTACCATTTTATTTCTTCACCCATTAGGATATTTCCTTAAGGATGTCAACATATCTAGATGACCAATTTTAGTTATTACTTTCAATGCAGCAGATAGGTGTTTTGGCATTGCTTAGTTTTTAAAACAGCCTTATTAAGGTATAATTTAGATGTCACAGAATTCACCTATTTAAAGTGTACAATTCAACGAGTCTAGTAAATTTAATCAATTGTGCACCCATGACCACAATCCAGTTTTAGAACAATTCCAACATATACTTTGCATTTGACCAGCTCCATACTGAAAAAATTTATTGGATAATTAACCTGTGCATTTTAAGCCATCTAAATCTAGGACCCAGCCTAGACATTATTTTGAATAAATCAAGCTTTAAGGAAAAACAAACTCTAAACTTTACTCAAAATAGAGATCCATAAAGCACATTCTCCCAAGGTCTCTCCGGGGGTCTGTAGGCTAATTAACAATATAAATTTAAAATATAAATTAAGAATAAAAAATAATACACATACACCAATACATGTGTATATTTTGAAAAGTGTATGTTGTATAATTCATTATCATTTATTTCAATAGGCATAAGTTTTTTTTTAAGAGACAAAGTCTCACTCTGTCACCAAGGCTAGAGTGCAGTGGCACAATCACAGCTCACTGTAGCCTCGAACTTGTGGGCTCAAGCCATCCTCCCACCTCAGCCTCCTGAGTAGCTAGGACCGCAGGTGCCCACCACCATACTCAACGGGCATAAAAATTAATTTTAAAAATGTTTCCAGTTACGACCATCTTTCGTCCAATCTCAAACTTATTTTTTTCAATCTTGTAAATATGATGAGGTGGAATAAGTTGTCCAGGGACTTAACATTTTGATCTAGTATATTTTTAATTTATGGAAGAAATATTCCTCCTGTCTGTGATTTGGCTGTGCACACTTTTGTGAGGTTGGACTGGAGATACCGACTTGGGTACTTGCAGAGGAGGAGCTTCTTCCTTAACGGGATATTTAAGAGGCCCCGATTTTGCCTTGTTTTGAAAATTATTCAAGAAATAATTAATTACCATGCCCCTCTTTCTGCAAATCCTGTATTCATGGTATACTACCTCCAATACAGCATCTATTAAACATGTACAAATACATCATTTGCAAGAATAACAATCTTGGAATAATGAAAATGCCTCTACCTATTTGTTGTTCCTGTCTTATCTCTAAGTTCATCTAAGTTTCGGAAGGGTAGTTATGTATAAAGGAACCTCACTTTGGAAATTCCATTTTTCTCTAGTCCTAGAGAGTTACTGCTAACTCCATTCATTTTGACATTTAAATACTATTTTATATTGTTATTTAAGTGTTCAACATGTACTAGTTCAGTCTCCTCAAAATACTGAGTAAGTTCCTTGTGCTTAGAATAGTTGTTTCAAACTTTGTGTGTGTAAATGAATGAATTTTACATTTCTCAAGCACCTAGTCCACAACGGGCACAAAAAAGCTATTTAGTAAGTACTGTTTAATTAATAAATGATACCTCAGGTTTGTCTCCCTTCCTCCGGATCCCCATAACATGTACATTTATCACATCGCCCAGATTTCCTAGACATTACAGATTTTCTGTTCTACGGCCCCCATAAGAACAGTGCAGGTGCCACACCATATGTCTGGGACATATGGTCCTCAATAGCTGCAATATGAAACTATTTCTATTGCAATAAATCTAGTATCTATTCCGCTCTGTTTACTAATAGTTTTGATTACAACTTCAAATTTTAAAAATCGAGGAAGAAGTTAAATAGAAGGGAACTGTCCCCTTTCTTCTATTTAACCTCGTCTTCGATTTTTAAAATTACAAAAGCATAATAGTAAAAAAAAGTTTGACAATACAAAATGATAAAGTAAAATTCGCCTTCACCAAAAGTCATCTATTTCCCCTTCTGTGGTTTCCACGTTGCGGCTGGTAACTCGGGGCTTCCACGCTGGGCGAGCCTAGAGAACATCCAGTACACACAGGAAGCAGCAGCGCGGGCCAAATGGCGCTGAGACCTGCGCACCTGTCCATGGACCGCCCACTCGCCAACTCTGACCTTGGGTGAGTCTCTCAAACTTGAGTCTCGGAATCTTCCACAAAATGCTACCCATCTCACCAGGTCGAGTGAGGAGGGTCGTGTTATGTGTAAGCACTTTGTGAAATCTAAAGCACGAGGCAAACGTAAAGCATTGTAGGGGGTCCTAGAGAAGTCTTTGTGCCTGCCTATGAGAGCCGTTTCAGTTCCCCGCAGCAGCTTCCAAGGACCTCCCACCATGCCCGCCGCTTCGGCTCCTGCACTGCAAATCTCGCGGCTCGGCCTGCAGCGGCGGCTTCCCCTGGCCTCCCACCCCAGCGACTGAGCGCGGAGCCCAGCGCGCACGAGCGCCAGCCTGGCTCAGAGACACCCACGAAGCCAGGGCCTTTCAGCGCCTGCTAACTGGCGCTACCCCTAGGGCCGCCTCTCGGTTTTAAACGTAAACAAGAGTTGCCCTTCCGTCTTCCAAGACCTGCAAATCGAAGCTTCTTTTCCTCCGGAAGCCCCGCCACCTTCTAAGCTTCTCCCCGGCCTCAGCCACGCCCCAGCCTGCAAAAGCCGGGTCCTTTACGCCCCCTGGCTCCGTATTTGATTTCGGCGCGCGCCATACCTGAGGGCAGCTGTGATTGGTTGGAGGTGAGCGAAGTTCCTATATGATTGGCTGATAGCGGCTAGGACGGGTAAAGGCCAAGGGCGGAGAATTATGGGAGGGATTAAGACTGCAAGAGCTGAGTGATGGTTGGTTCCTGAACAAAGAAGGCGGAGTAAAAGGCGGAAGCAGAATTGGGGGCGGGGCTTTGTGGAACTTGGGGGACCCAGCGAAATGGAAGAAGTTAGGTGTCCAGAGCACGGTAAGGGGCTAGGGTCTCAGTGTCCCGGGGCCTGTTGATTTAGCGTGGCGTAATCGTTGTTCACTTTCTTCTCTCTTCAGGGACTTTCTGCTTTCTTAAGACCGGCGTCCGCGATGGCCCGAATAAAGGAAAGAGCTTCTACGTGTGCCGGGCAGACACGTGCAGCTTCGTGCGGGCCACCGAGTAGGTCCTGAGCTGGGCCCCACTCCCTGTGGCTGCCCGGGGCCTCCCGAGAGGAGCTGCCGGCTCCCAGGTGTCGGGCGTCACAGGGCCGAGGAGTGGTGGGGCCCTAGTTTGCGGTGTCAGGACCCTTTAAGCAATTGGTGATCCCAGGGCAGCGTGGCGTGTTCGGAAGACGCCCAGCTAATTCTGGCTGTGTGACCCGAGGCTAGTTACCCCCCCTCTCTGGGCCGATGGTTTCCCTACCTGTAAAATTGAGGATCCGGTGTTTTCCAGCTCTGGGTTTCTATTCACTTGACAGGCCTTAACCACTCCCTTCTCCTGCCCAGACAGTCCCTCCCCCTTTAAAGGAGTAAGGACACACAGCAGACATAGTGGAAAATAATTTGTCTCTGTTTTGCACTAGTTTCAGGCCCGTCGGTTTTTTTAAATGTTTGAGCTTAAAACACTCTAGTGATTAGTTGTTAGCCTTCTTATTTTTAAGTAGGATTCAATGCATCTAAATGGTGAAATTGATAATTCAAAGAAATTAGCGCTGGAAGAAACAACGGAGGGCCTGGCGCGGTGTGTGACGCCTGTAATCCCAGCACTTTGGGAGGCGAAGGCGAGCGAATCGCTTGAGCCCAGGAGTTCGAAACCAGCCTGGGCAACATGGTGAAATCCCGTCTCTTCGAAAAATTAAAAAAAATTGTCTGGGCATGGTATCACACGCCTGTAGTCCCAGCTACTCGTGAGGCTGAGGTGGGAGGAGAGAGTCAGAAATGTTATGCATCTTCTCTAAAGTGAGGAAAGGTAATAGTTTGTCAAGTGTTAATGTTTTCACAGTACCAAGTGTCTACATTTTCTATGTGAATTTTAAAACTATCATCACATCATTAAACATCTCCTGCTCTCTATTCAGCAAAACTTGGTAGAGAAAAGTTATTTTTCTCCGTGTCAGATGTAGAGTACATAATGGATATCAGTATTAGAAAAGTGCCCTTTCAACATGTATACTAACTTCCCATGTTTCTGTTTCATGAGTTAGATGATTTACACTGAGCCTCTCAGATATAGTACCCAGGTCAAGTTTTGTGAGACAGAAGCATTTTTACCTTTGCAGGAATTCAGCATTAATGGTGGCATAAGATTTGGTTTTACATTAAGAGAAACACTCTTATTTAGGATCCCATCTACACAAATGCTTTGCTATACAAACTAGCACAGTGGTATTTGAAGACAATTATTTGATAAACTTGATTTATTTGGACTATATCTGATAACCAATATACAGGCCAAAAAAAGTGCCACAGGTTTAGGAGAGTACTTTAAACCTTCACTCAAACCTGTTTACTCTCAAATGTTATATATATTTAAGTTTTTTTCATAATAAGTTGGAAGGGAGTGATTAAAAACTTACACAAAACAAGAAGCATATAGGGCGTATTGTTAGAGGTAGGCGTGTGAATAACACTAAGTGACAGCTCTCAGCTTGTTAGAGGGAAAAGATGAAGGGAAGAGCCTGGGGAAAATTCATACAGGGCCTCACAGCCAGCCCTAATTATGTCATTCGTAGGGAGATCCCAGTGTAGAGATTACACAGTGCAGTGTGGTTTTAAACTTTTGAGTCATCAAGAAACAGTTATGCTTTATTTGAGAAAGTGGGTAAAGATGAAAGCTAGGGACTTCTTCCCCAAAGGAATGCCCATAGCTGTGATAATGTGTGGGAATTACAAACCCAGTAGAGGTTATACATAGATTCTTGGTGTAAAAACCCATAATTTTGATTTGACTTTAGGATATTGATCTCTGTTCCTGACCTAAAAATGTTTTCAACTTTTTTCTTTTCTCTAGCATTCCTGTTTCCCATTGCTTATTGCATGAGGACTTTGTGGTAGAGCTTCAGGGTTTGCTTCTGCCACAGGACAAGAAAGAATACAGGTAAGGGTCCAAAAGGAACATCTAAGTATATTTGCTTTTTTTTTTTTTTCTCCCTGAAAGAGTTGTAGCCAGGTATGTATTAGGATTGTTCTTTAAAAGTCATTTTAAAAAACAAAATTTGTATATGTATTAAGTGTCTTTTGGCTGTCACTACCTAACTGCCAAGCAGCTAGTTAATCTGAGGAGTCTGATTTCTAGTAATTTTCACATAAATGGCTCCACAATCATTCCTCTCCAACTGTCAGGTAGCCTATAATGATAGCTGACCATTGGCCACTAACTTGCACTTAACTTGTCAACCTTCTAATTCTGGTAATAGAACAAGGTAATGAGTAAAAATGGCTAAATATATTTAGTCCTCAATAAATGTTAGTTTCTTTTCCTTTATATGGGAATTTGGGAAGGGCAGAGAAGTCTATAGAGCTGGGAGATATTTGTCATGAGTATTCAAAGATAAAGTAGGAATTCCCTAAGTGTTAGAGAGAGGTCATATTTAATGGACTAAGATATTGCATTAGAGTACTAAGGCATGAATTAACATGGCGTTTTCAGGGACAATTTGATTTGTTAATAGTTTAACATATCTTTAAACAGAGACTTTAGGCGATAAGGCTGGCCAGGAACGTAGGGGTCAGGATGTGATAGATGGTCTTTGTGTGATATTCTATGCACTTCATAATTTATATATTCTAGATCCCCCCACCCAATTAAAGGCATTTGAGTACCACCTACAAATTTTATATACCTGAGTACTGTTCATACTTCTATTTTTCTTAACTTAGTTATATGTATAGTAAGATACACAAGTCTTAAGATTTCAACCAGTTGAGTTTTGAGAATGCATGTACCTGCTCATAAAACCAAGATCCGAGTCAAAATATTACCCCAATAAGTGCCATCAGTCCCCTTCAAGTTAATTTCACCCCTCCCATCTCCACCCCGTCAGCAATCACTGTTCTGATTTTTCTCTCTTTAGATGTGTTTTGATTGTTCTTGAACGTTATATAAATGAAATCCTACTGCATGTACTCTTCTGTGTCTGACTTCTTTTACTTAACAATATGTGAAATGTATATAATATGTATCAGTAATTCATTCATTTTTATTGTGGAGTTGAATTTCATTTATAAATGCACCACTTTGTTTGGTGTGCCTATTTGCCATCAGAAAATCTCGACGTTATCTGTTTAAATATTTTGTCCTTTTTTTTGCATTGAAATTTTTATCAAGTAGTTTTAGATTCACATACAGTTGTAAGGAATAATACAGAGTTATCCCCTGTAGACTTTATCCAGTTTCCCCCAATGGTAACGTTTGCAAGGCTTAGAAATATATCACAAACAGGATATTAATATTGGTACAACCCACCAGTTTTATTTGTAAAGGTAGTTTTACTTGAACTAATTTATGTGTGTGTGTATATTCTATACAATTTTATCCTGTCGAGTCATGTATCTACCACTACAGTCAAGGTACTGAAGAGTTCCATCACAGGATCTCTCTGTTGCCCTTTCTATAACCATACCCCCTTCCCTCCCTTCTGCCCTCTTCACCCCGGCAATCAGGAATTTGCTCTTCATTTCTAAAATTTTGTCATTGCACAATTGTTACATAAGTGGAATCATAAAGTATAACTTTGGAGATCTTTGCCTGTTTTAAAATTTTTGTCTTTTTTTAAAACTGAGTTGGTAGAGTTCTTCATAAATTCTCTATACAAGTTAGGCCAGGCATGGTGGCTCACACCTGTAATCCCAGCACTTTGGGAGGCCAAAGTGGGCAGATCACTTGAGATTAGGAGTTTGAGACCAGCCTGGCCAACCAACATGGTGAAACCCCATCTGTACTAAATAAAAAAAAGCGAAAAAACAAAAAAAAAATTAGCTGGGCCTGGTGGCACACTCCTGAAGTCTCAGCTACTCGGGAGGCTCATCATTTTTGTATGGTTTGTGCTTTTTGTCTGATCTCCAAGAAATCTTTGCCTACCCCAATATCACAAATATTTCCAAGAATTGTCTAGAAGCTTTATAGTTTTATTTTTGTTTGTTTGTTTGTTTTTGAGAGAGAGAGTTTCACTCTGTCTTCCAGGCTGGAGTGCCGTGGTACAATCTTGGCTCACTGCAACCACCATCTCCTGGGTTCAAGCAATTCTTATGCCTCAGCCTCCCAAGTAGTCCCAAGTAGCTGGGACTACAGGTGTGCACCAATAATTTTTTTGTATTTTAGTAGAAACGGAGTTTCACCATGTTGCCCAGGCTGGTCCCGAACTCCTGAGCTCAGGCAATCTACCCATCTTGGCCTCCCAAGGTGCTAGGATTACAGGCGTGAGCTACTGCGCCTGGCCTGTTTTTTTTTTTCTTCTTCTTTTTTTTTTTAGTAGCTTTTTCATATAGGTCTATTATCTATATCTTAAATTACTTTTGTATAGTATATCAGGCAGGGTAGAGGTTCATTTATTTTTGCATATGTTACCAATTGTTTTAGCATCATGTTTTGAAGATTTTCCTTTTCCCATTGAAATGCTTGGCGTCTTTGTAAAAAATCAATTGATCCAATATATGTAAGTCTATTTCTGGGGTTGCTGATCTGTTCCATTGATCCATTTGCCTATCTTTACATAATTAATCAGATAAAATAGTGTGAGTCTTCTGACTTTATTCTTTTTCAAGATTGCGTTGGCTGCTCTAGGATCTTTGCATTTCCATATAAAATGTAGAATCAGCTTTTAAAAATTTCCACAGAAAACCCTGTTGGTATTGCATTGAATCTATATAGATCAATTTGGAGAGAATTGTTGTCAATATTGAGGCTTCCAATCCATGAATGTAGTGCATTTATTTATGACTTTAAAAATGTTGGCTGGGCGCGGCAATCCCAGCACTTTGGGAGGCCAAGGCGGGCGGATCACGAGGTCAGGAGATCGAGACCATCATGGCTAACACGGTGAAACCCCATCTCTACTAAAAATACTAAAAATTAGCTGGGCATGGTGGAAGGCGCCTGTAGTCCCAGCTACTCAGGAGGCTGAGGCAGGAGAATGGCGTGAACCCGGAGGCAGAGCTTACAGTGAGCCGGGATCGCGCCACCGCACTCCAGCTTGGGTGACAGAGCGAGACTCTGTCTCAAAAAAAAAAAAATGTCCCTGAGCATTGTTTAATACTTTTCATTACAGAGTTCCTATGCATCTTTTGTTAAATTTATTTCTCAGTGTTTGTGTTTTTTAGTGCTGTTGTAAATGGAATTTTTTTTAATTTTGTTTTTGGATTGTTTTCTGCTGGTACAGTAGGGCTGGTAAGCCTTTATTGCATGAAGTTATTATATTCTACTGATACTTAAAACCATTTACATACTACTGGAGGACCTTTACCATACAGACACACTGTGGTAGTTGTTAGGAAGCCACTGAAGGATTTTTGATCCAATTTGCATTAAAAGAAGAACTATGGAGGACAGATTAGAAAGTGAAAATAGGGCAAAGAGACCACTGAAATAATAGCTACCATTGAAAGCCCACTATATACCTTTTTTTTTTTTTTGTAGAGACAAGGTCTTACTATATTACCCAGCCTGGTCTCAATCTCCTGGGCTCAAGCAATCCTCCTACCTCAGCCTCCCAAAGTACTGGGATTACAGGTGTGGGCCACTGCACCCAGCCTGTTCATTATCTTTTACTTTCATGTAATTTGTTGTGATAGATTTCAATATCCGTGTTTACCAGACAGATGAAGAAACTACCATTGAGACAGGTCAGAAAAGGAATCTGAGGACCCATGGTTGTGAAGTGGCATTGCTGGGATTTAAACCCAGGTCCAGCTGATTCCAGACACACCAACTTTCTCTTAAGTGAGAGGTGATGGGCCTGAATTGAGGTAGCAGCAGTGGAATTGGGTCCAAGTAGAATGAAAACTTGCTGAAAGAGCACTGATGAGATGTATTTCCTGGTAGGGCATATAAACGTGTTCTTTCCTCCATTTTTTCATCTGGAATATTGCTCACATGGCCCTAACTTCCCTGGGTTGGAGGACTTGGAGAGAGAACGTGTGTGATGGCCTGGGTCTGGTGTTTGGCACATTGTCAGTGCTCAGTAGGGAAACGGTTGCTAAGGTGGGGCTTCTGGGTAATGTGTTTACGTTAAGCAGGACAAGGGAGAAAGGTAATGTTGGTCGAGTATTGGGATGTGTGGCAAACACATACAGCTTTGGACTAATCATGTCTTTTTTTTTTTTTTTTTTTTTTTAAAGACAGAGTCTTGCTCTGTCAACCAGGCTGGAGTACAGTGGCACAATCTCAGCTCACTGTGACCTCTGCCTCCCAGGTTCAGGTGATTCTCGTGTCTCAGCCTCCCGAGTAGCTGGGATTACAGGTGTGTGTCACGACGCCCAGCTAATTTTTGTATTTTTAGTAGACATGGGCTTTTGCCATGTTGGCCAGGCTGGTCTCGAACTCCTACCTCAAGTGGTCTGCCTGCCTCAGCCTCCCAGAGTACTGGGATTACAGGCATGAGCCACCTCACCTGGCCAAATTGTGTCTTATTTTCATGTGAAACCAGCTAGAAAAATGAGTGTGCAGCTCTGAAGAAAGGCCTGACTGAGGTCAGAATTTTGAGAACTTGCTGTTAACGTTCTTTGTACTAGATGGATAAGACTGAGAGGGGTTTATTATTTTAAAATAGAACAAAAAAGTATGTTACATGTATTTCTTTTAGCCTAAATTCAGAGCACTATTACTAGGAAGTACTTACTGGAGCTTTAAAAAGCTAGTCTTAGGGCCAGGCATGGTGGTTCACACCTGTAATCCCAGCATTTTGGGAGGCCAAGGCGGGCGGATCACTTGAGGCCAGGAGTTCAAGACCAGCCTGGCCAACATGGTGAAACTCTCTCTACTAAAAATACAAAAAATAGCTGGGCATGGTGGCGTGTGCCTGTAATCCCAGCTACTCAGGAGGCAGGAGAATCACTTTGAGCCAGGGAAGTGGAGGTTGCAGTGAGCCAAGATCACATCATTACACTCCAACCTGGATGACAGAGCAAGACTCAGTCTCAAAAAAAAAAAAAAAGTTGTCTTCAGACAAATAAAAGTAAAAGGCAGTTCTTAACACACAACACATTAAAAAACAGTAACAACAGAAAACCAGGTACTCTGATAGGTAGCATAGACTGGGAATTTAAACAGAAATAGATAAGTCTATATATGGATGATGGCTTCCTTAGTGAACATTAAGGGTGTTCAGCCAGAACCCCTGGAGAGTGACCTATGGGAGTACAGCCTTTCCCTCACATAGTCTGGGTTTTCTTTTTAATAACTTAAATATTTTACATTCTCTAATTAATACTAGTATGTTTGGCTGAATGTAGTCAGGAGACAGGTGCAACAGAGTAATAGAAGGGAGGTGTAAACTGAGGCGAAGATGCCCATTTTTCATCCCTTGCAGTGTAGCTGCATTCGTGTGCAGATCTCTAACTGAAACACCAGATGGCACCACTGACCAGCATTTGACTGGCCGTTCGGCCATGGCCCTCTGTGTACAGGCAGTAAAGAAAACTGATAATCTCAGTAGAACCAGGGGGAAGAAATCTTGCCTTGACATGAACGATGTGGTACACCCTGGTATACAAATTTTGGGCATTGTCACTGAGCTCCTGAGTTCATATTTTCCTTTCTCTCTGTTTCTCACAGAACTTTCACTCAAGGATACAGGGTCAAAATAAATGGAAATATTTCTTTGCTTAGACGTGGGTATAACAAGTTTTAGTTCTTTAAATAATTGGTTGTGGTATCATTCTGAGCAAACTATCACAAGGACAGAAAACCAAACACCGCATGTTCTCACTCATAGGTGGGAGCTTAACCATGAGAACACTTGGACACAGGGTGTGGAACATCACACACTGGGGCCTGTCGTGGGATTGGGGGAGGGGGGAGGGATAGCATTAGGAGATATACTTAATGTAAATGACGAGTTAATGGGCGCAACACACCAACATGGCACATGTATACATGTGTGACAAACCTGCACGTTGTGCACATGTACCCTAGAACTTAAAGTATAATAAAAAAAAAAAAAAAGAAAAATATTCACCTCCAAAAAAAAATTAATTGGTTGTGGTGAGATGTTCAAAATATTTTACTTTTAATAACCCTTGAAACTTCACATGTCTAGAAAACTCCTCGTGTTGTTGGCTATTGGGTGAAATTGACCTGCAGATTATCTAGCCCTAGTATAGTGAGCAGGCTGATGATAGAGAGGCAACCAGGCATGCGCCAGACCCAGCCAGAACCTCAGGCCCCACCAGCTGTGAAGGACCACTGAATAAAGCCATACTTACGAGGCGGTGTACAGTACCATGCACTGCACTGTGCAGTGGGAGCAATCCCTTTGTATAAAGTATAGTAACCCTTTGTGATATGTGTGGTAGTTACGTTTTCCCAGTTTGCTTTTTGTCTTACAATTTTGGCTTATGGTATTTTCATCATATGGAAGTGTAAACTTTTAAAAATTACTAAATTCTTTATTTCTCAGCTTCAGAGTTTTATCCCAGGCTTAGAAAAGCCTTCTTCACTTTAGGACTACAAGAATATTCATATCTGTTTTTTTCCTAGAACATTTACAATTTTGTTTTTTACTTTTACATTTTTTTCCATCTTGAAAGTTCATGTAAAAGAATGAGGTAGACATTCGGCTTTATGTTTTTCCAGAGCTGGACCATGTAAAGATGTGAACTCGTAATCCCTAAGGAGCCTTTGACACAGCTGGAATAAGAGTTAGATGTACTGAGATTGGGGTGCAGTCTCCTCTGCACATTAGAGCGCTAAATTGAAGACGTTCAGATGCGAGATGGTTCTGTGACTCTAAGACATACAGTTCAGGGCTAGGAAGGTTACAGAGAAAGTGGAGGAGTTGAGACTTGAAGTTGTCCTTGAATGACCTTGACAATTTTGATGGAGGAAAGGACAAGGAAGTGTTGAGGCAGAACAGCTTCAGCAGAAGTGTGGATGTAGGAATAAGCAGAGTGATCAGCCAGTGTGAGCTTGGCATTGCTGTTGTCTGTTAAGACCTTGGTATGTATCAGGCTTTGCTCTGATTGTATTTTGTCTTCATCATGACCGTATGAGGTATGGACTATATCATTTTGCCATTTTACAGAACAGGAAACTGCCACAGGGGGCAGTCAATTAAGGTGTCTGATGTTTCAGAACTAATTAGGTGGTAGGGCTGGGATTTGAACCAAGGGAGAATAGTTCTGGAGCCTGAGAGAACTGTAGGCTTGCTAAAGTGAATGCACTTGGCAATGTGATGTTGAGTTGGACAGTTACCTTTAGGAAAATGGGAGGATTTGTGTTTTGGTGAAGAAGTCAGGATTGAAGAGGTCTGGCTTCCTCTAGCTGGTTCCTTCATCGTTATTGCCTATAACCTCTGTCCTGGAAAACAATTAATAAACATACTGCAGAAATTAATGCTTTTCTTTATAATGGAATTGATATTTGCTTTCTCTGCGAAAATATATTTCCACTGCATTCTTTGTTGATTTACAATATAATAAAACATAACAAACAAACTTTTTATCCTAAAATCAGAAAAGCTCATCCAGATTGATTTTAATTAAAAATGTAAGGGAAAGCATTTTTAGCACTGTGCCTAGCACATAGCAGATGTTCAGTGTGTTTCCTTCCTTCGTTCTCCAAATCTTGCCCTTCTCCTGAAAGTCTACATGGCTTGAGTTTTAAAGTAGACACTACAGTCATGAGTCATTTAACAATGGGGACATATTCTGAGAAATGCGTCATTAGGAGATTTCATTTTTGTGCGAACGTCACTGTGTGAACTTACACAAACCTACTTGGTATAGCCTAATACATACCTAGGTTACAGACCTGTACAGTGTATTACTTTACTGAATACTGCAGGCATTTGTAACACAGTGCTAAGTATTTATATATCTAAACAAAGAAAATGTACAGTAGAAATACAGTATTATCTCATGGGACCACAGTTGTACGTGCCATCCACTGTTGACTGAAACATCATCATGCAGCACGTGACTGTACTTATGAAATATTCTTTCAGTAAAGATTTCAAATACTTGATATGCTTTAAACAACAGCAGGAGTTTGTTCTTGATTTATTTCTGTAAGTAGTAGCACCCACTGATGGCAGCTGGTACTTTGAATTTTATGCATTCAAAGCATTTCAGAAATTGTATTACATATGTTTAATATAATATCCTATTGCAATGAGAAAGATTAAAGAAACCAGTAAGATTTTTAAAATTGTGAACTTGGATGGGAAAATTGTGTTTGTACAAGAGGGAGGGGCTGGACCTATTTTCTTTTTAGCTTAACTTTTATGGACAACTTGTCCATTTGGGCTTGTTCATCTTTGTTTATGTGTCCTGGTGAAGTAGTGGCATCAAGGGACCAGGACCTGCTCAGGACCCCTGAATTAGGATGCAGACTGTTGTGATTCATGTTGTACATCATGGGACTAATTTAGGAAGTTAGAAAAAGAACAATAAATTAAACTGAAGGAAAGCAGAAGGAAGGAATTAATGTTGGTAAAAATTGCATTTAATGAGTTAGAAAGCAGCATATAGATAACTAATAAAGAAAATCAGAGGCTAACCTGGTCAAGAAGAACAGCACAAATACATAACATGGAAAATAAGGAGGTGTGCCACAGATGTATTGAAATGTACATGAAATGACATATGCACAGTTTCACTCCTTGTGCCACTGCTTTTAATAGTAAAGGATAAGAAACAGCTGAACCGCCCACCAAGAGGGTTCTGGTTAAAAATAATGCAACATCCCATACAGTGGAAAACCACAACTGGAAAAAAATAATAAAAACAAGGATCTTCCTTACATATATGTTATTATAGAAAAATTTTCAAGGTATTAGGTAAAAAAAGAAAGGCAAGGTATTTAGCAGTATGTATGTTATGCTACCCATTTGTGTAGAGGAGGAAGAAAGAATATATATTGACTTGAATATGCATTTAAAAATCTCTGGAAAGGTAAACAAAAAACTAATGAGCAGTTACATGTTGGGAGAGAAGTGAACTGGGCAGATAGGGTATGAGGGGGCTTCTCACTGTGTTTTTAATACTTATTGATTGAATACTTTACCTATTTCAACAAACAAAATATATATTTTTAAAGCTCTTATTTAATCAATTAAAAGTTTTTGAGGAGTTATTTTAGGTAATTACATAAATCAGTTCTATTTTGTGCAGCAATACTTAATTATGTACAACAGGCAAGTCATAGTTGGGAATAAAGAGATCATGTATGGTTTTTGCCCTCTAGTAGCTGAAAATATACCTGGACAGTCAGCTATATTTTATAGCTGGACAGTCAGCTTTATTAGGTTGGTGTAAATGTAATTGTGTTTTTTGCCTTAAAAGTAATGGCACAGAGGCAGTTCATGGATTAAACAGGGAAGGGAATGTGGGGAAACCTTGCCAAGCAGGTACAACTTAAGATGGGCCTTGAGGGACCAGTTGGACTTCCGTAGCTGGAGATGGGGGAGATGGTAGACAGATCGGGATGATGAGGATATCCTTTGGATGGAGAGTAGTACCCATGCAAAGTCTAGTAGACTGGAGGGTGCATGGCTTATTTCGGCAGTGGAACAGCTTAGACACTCTGGATAGCTGGAGTATGGGCTGTGTTTGTGTGTGCAGGAACTTTCTTGCACTAGGATGTTAAATCTGTATTCAGCCTTCTTTTTTTGGTGGAAGAGTGTAAATATATACAGAAGTAAGATAGGGTACTGTAGCACGAGCTTCAACAATTGCCAGCTCATGGCTACTCTTGTTCTATATGTATCCTATCCACTTCACCCCGTAACTCCTGCCCTATTTTGAAAGAAATCCCAGATAACATTATTTCATCTGTCAATATTTTAGTATGTAGCTTTAAAAGATACGGACTTTTTTTTTGTTTGTTTGTTTTTGAGACAGAGTCTCACTGTGTCGCCAGGCTGGAGTGCAGTGGCGCAATCTCGGCTCACTGCAACCTACCCCTCCCGGGTTCAAGCGATTCTCCTGCCTCAGCCTCCTGAGTAGCTGGGACTACAGGCATGTGCCACCACGCCGGCTAATTTTTGTATTTTTAGTAGAGACGGGATTTCACCATGTTGGCCAGGATGGTCTCGATCTCTTGATCTCGTGATCCGCCCACCTCGGCCTCCCAAAGTGCTGGGATTACAGGCGTGAGCCACCACACCCGGCCAAGATATGAACTATTTTTTAAAAAATATTTTTATGTTTTAGAGAAGGGAGTCTTGCTGTGTTGCTCAGGTTTGAGTGCAGTGGCTATTCACAGGCACAATCTTAGCACATTGCAGCCTCTGGCCTCAAATGATCCTCCTGTCTCAGGCCCCTGAGTAGAGGGGACTATAGGTGTGTGCCACTGCATCCAGCTGGACTCTTTTAACATACCAGTTGGTGTACATATTTTCAGTGGACTCATAAATGTCATAGTTTTTTTTTAGTAGTTTTAATTTGTTTAAATCAGGATCCAAATAAGGTTCACAAATTGGAATTGATTAATATGTCTTTTAAGTCTCTGAAGTTTTCCCTTCATCTTTTTTTCTCCCTTTTAACTTATTTGTTGAAGGGATCAGGTTGTTTGTCCTATAACGTTTCCCACTGCCAAGATTTTGAAGGTTATTCTCCACGGTCTAGTTTTACGCGTTCTTCTGTGGTTTCTATTTCCTATAAATTGGTAATTGGATCTAGAGGTTAGTTTTTTGTTTGTTTTGGCTTTGTTGTTTTGGGGTTTTTTTGGGGGCAACATTGCTTTGTAGCTAGTGTTGTGGCCCCCCTTCAGGGACACACAGTGTCTGGCTGTCTCTCATTTCTCTGATTTTAGTAGCCATTGCTGATCAGTGTTTCTATTTCAGTCATTCGTTACAGACTAAAAAGAATAAACCTGTGTGCATTCTCTGGCTACCATGCCATATTTATTCTTTGACTTCCTAGCCCTTATAAATGTTCTGTGCAGTGAATAATTTTTAAATGTGTATATAAAAGTAATTGGTTTCAAGTGACCTCCCAAAGCCAGGTTCAAATAGTTGCAAGATGTTTTCTTGGATTAAAAATAAGCTTATCTCTTGTTCTAATGGATTTTCATAGCCTTAATTATTTGTGTTTTATACTTCATTAGATTGTTCTTCCGATGCATTAGAAGTAAGGCAGAGGGGAAACGCTGGTGTGGAAGTATTCCATGGCAGGTAGGAATTATTCATCTGTTTTCAAACCTGCTGTGTTAAGACTTTTAATATGCAGCATCACCTGAAAATACCTTGAAGTTCACGTAAACGAGTTGGTCTTCATCAGACTGTCTCCGAAAGATAGTTTTCTTTAAGCAAGGTAGGCCCTGTTGGGACTTTTATTCAAAGGATCATTTAGTTGTAATCAAGATTAATTATTTGCATCCTATTTCACTTAGTAAATATTTTTTGAGGTCTTAAATGTAGTCAGTATTCTTTTACTTAAGGAAAAAAATAGATTTCCTTGACTAACTCTTGTATCTTTTTATAGAGGAATTTCTACTTGATACTGGTATAAGCTAAGTATAAGCATAAGCTCCTAGAATGTTAGAAGTAGGAGGAGCGTCTCCTAATAGGAGAAGCCCTACAGATATTCAGTACGTGAGGAACTAGAAGTAGGGAGGTGATAAGACTTGTTTTGGCAGAGGTGTGGCTTGAACTTACGATTCTAGATTACCACAGTAAAATCCTCCTAAAGCCAAAATCAAAGCAAGTGTTTTAAGACAATGTTTAGGTTTGGGGAAAAGTTCATCTTAAGAGAATAGTTTTTTTCCTGAAAAGTATACACTGTGGCCATTGTGATTGTAAAAGCACTTTGGTTTGTCACTACTTTTCCTTGAGGACTGGAAAACAGTTATCATGGACAGAGAAGGAACCAAGCTTCGAAAGTATCGTGAAGAAATGAGTCCTTTGTGGGTTTGGCATGTCGTCTTTTCTAGACGTGGAAATGGTACCAAGAATGTTCAGGAAATATTGGACTACTTTTACTGTGTTTCCATTTCTTCTGCAGAATAATCCTAAGTGAATTAATGCAGGAACAGAAAACCAAATATCATATGTTCTCACGAGCAGGAGCTAAACATTGAGCACCCATAAACATGGGAACAATAGATACTGTGAACTACTGGAGAGGGGAGGAGGGCATGGGTTAAGAAACTATCTATTGGGCACTATGCTCACTGCCTGAGTGCAATATACTCATATAACAAAGCTGCATATGTACCCCCTGTATATAAAATAAAAGTTGAGATGAAAAGGAAAGGCATTCTAGATACGAAGTTTGCATTAATATTTTATATGAAGATTAATTATTTTGTCTTTAGGATCCTGATTCCAAAGAACATTCTGTACCCAATAAGTCTCAGCATGCATCTGAGACATTTCATCATTCTTCCAACTGGCTGAGAAATCCATTCAAGGTACTTGACAAGAATCAAGAACCAGCTCTCTGGAAACAGCTCATCAAAGGTGAAGGTGAGGAAAAGAAGGCTGATAAGAAGCAAAGAGAAAAGGGAGATCAGCTTTTCGATCAAAAGAAGGAACAGAAGCCTGAAACGATGGAGAAAGATCTCTCATCTGGCCTGGTACCAAAGAAAAAACAATCTGTAGTTCAAGAGAAGAAGCAAAAAGAGAGAGCAGAGATTCAGTGTGAGGCAGAGACTGGAGGCACACACGAAAGAGACTTTTCTGAAATTAAATCTCAACAGTGCCAAGGTAATGAGCTTACAAGACCATCTGCATCTTCTCAGGAGAAATCAAGTGGTAAGAGTCAAGATGTCCAAAGAGAATCAGAACCTCTGAGAGAAAAGGTTACCCAGCTTTTGCCTCAAAATGTTCACAGTCACAACTCAATAAGCAAGCCCCAGAAAGGGGGACCCCTCAACAAAGAGTACACGAACCGGGAGGCTAAAGAAACAAAGGCAAAGGATGGCCCTAGCATACAGGCCACCCAGAAAAGCCTGCCTCTGGGGCATTTCCAAGAGCGGCCGGAGACCCACGGTGTGCCTGCTCCTGGAGGACCAGCGGCTCAGGCTGCACCAGCAGCACCAGGGCTTTCCCTGGGTGAGGGCCGTGAAGCTGCCACAAGCAGTGACGACGAGGAGGAAGATGATGTTGTTTTTGTTTCCTCTAAGCCTGGGAGCCCCCTACTCTTTGACTCGACTCTGGACTTAGAGACGAAGGAAAACCTCCAATTCCCTGATCGAAGTGTGCAAAGAAAGGTGTCTCCTGCCTCAGGTGTTTCCAAGAAGGTAGAACCCTCAGACCCAGTAGCCCGGCGTGTCTACCTTACAACACAACTGAAACAAAAGAAGGTAACTATTGACTCGTGTTTTGTTTCTGAGGTCAGAGCATTGCTTGTTATGGGCAGATATGAGATCTCATTGCTACAGAAGGGTTAAATATGTTTGTGTGAAGGTTTTATAGGTGCATGTTTAGTTTCTGCCTTTTCCCCTATTTATATTTTCAAGATTGGTAAGCCAGCTGGGTTAAAATTTAAAAAAGGTTCTGGTTTTTGCACACATATTTAAAAGACCATAATTTCAGAGTTTGGGCGGTTTAGGCTATTTTAATCTGAAACTATTCATCTAACAGTGTGAGAGGAGAGATCCATTTGATGGAATCTGTTTTTCAGAGCACACTGGCATCAGTGAACATCCAGGCTCTTCCAGACAAGGGTCAGAAGTTGATCAAACAAATCCAGGAGCTGGAGGAAGTACTCAGTGGTCTTGCCCTTTCCCCAGAGCAAGGTAAAGTGGCTTATGCCTCAGAACTCCGGGTTTGCATCGACTTTACAAGAGACATTCGGGAAGCCCTTTTAATAAAGAATGTGTTGATTCATTCACTTTTCCATTTTATTATCTGCTTCTGAGACTTCTTTCACGTTACACCTATGGTTCATAAAAAACTTTCTCCTATTTCCTGTGGACTCTACTTTCTTCCCCATTGTTTAAGCAACTGTTAAAATGCTACATTCTCTAGGAATCCTTCATCGGAATGGTGATGATCCCTCTCTCTTGACCTCACCTCCACACATATGGTCCCTTCACTTAGTTTGCTGAACTTTAATCTGCTCTTCCCTTGTTTTCTGAGCAGGAACTAATGAGAAGAGTAACAGTCAAGAACCACAGCAGAGTCACTTCACCAAAACTACCACTGGCCCTCCCCACCTGGTGCCTCCCCAACCCCTTCCTCATCGTGGTGCCCAACCTGTGGGTTCTCTAGAACTAAAGTCTGCCTGTCAGGTGACTGCTGGAGGGTCCAGTCAGTGCTATGGAGGTAAGACCCAAGGGCCTGACCCTGCTGTGAATAGCCACCCCTGTGAGTTATGTGCCACCCCGTACAGTAGTCACCTCTTATCCACACTTTCAGTTACCCTTGGTCACCTGTGGTCCAAAAAAAGGTGAGTACAGTACAGTAAGATATTTTGAGAGAGAAAGAGACAGAAACCACATTCACATAACTTTTATTACAGTATATCCTTACAATTCTTCTATTTTATTGTTATTATTGTTAAATGCTTTCTGTCCCTAATGTATTAATTAAAGTTTAAAATAGGTATGTATGTATGGGGGAAAAAAAAAAAGCCAAAACATAGTATGTATAGGGTTCAGTACCATCCAGTTTCAAGCATCCACTGGGGGTCTTGCAACATATGCCCTGTGGATAAGGAGGGACTACCGTAGATGTCTTTGTGCCCACATGAGGGAAGAAGCCATTCTTAAGTCAGAAGTTGCCCGTATAATAAAGATTGTGCAGCTCAGTAGAGCTTTGCGTCGTGTTACTTAGCTTTCTGTGAGGGCACAGACTGTGTCTGCCTTGTTCACCACTGTATGCTGATTAGTCAGCTCAGTGGCTGGCACATAGGAGTCATCCAGTCAGCATTTGTGGATGAAAACTCTAGCTCGCATCATTATGAGGCAGGCAGACCTGCAGATATGCTCTTATTCTTTCGTGTGTGTGTAAGTGTGTGTAAGACCGAGGAGAGACATGAGTCAAGACTGATGACTAATAGATCCACAGAGAGCAATAACACCCTATTAGCTAGGTGTTTCCTTCCTGAACTTTCTAGGCAACTTTGAATTCAGAGGTAACTGCAGAATGAAGATTCCAAGTGGAGCCTGAAATGTGTAATAGGATCAGTTGACAGGAGACTGATCAGGAGATAGGAGCTTGGAGGTTGGGTTGGCTGGCAGTGACCAGAAAAGCAAAAGCCAGTTGCTTCCCAACTGAGAACTGCTAGAGACATGGAAAGTTGAGGAGAGTAGTTAACAAGGAGGGTAAGAAACAGATACAGGGCCATTTGTAGCTAAGTTCACTCTAAAGGGATAAAGAAAACATACTTGTGGCATCTTTTAGGTAACACCTATTTGTATGCAGGCCATACAAACCAAGATCACGTTCATGCAGTGTGGAAAATCACAAGTGAAGCCATCGGTCAACTGCATCGCTCACTTGAGTCATGTCCTGGTGAGACGGCTGTGGCAGAAGATCCCGCCGGGCTGAAGGTGAGCCAGGGAAGACTCCTGGTGCAGTCCTCTATGACAGTGCTCCAGCAGCCCCATGAAACTGCTGGCAGAGAGACTTTCTGAGACACCTTTCCTACAGATAGATGCTTGAATGGCTTCCCTTGCAGAATCCTCTCCTTTTATGCTTAACGGTGCAAACAATAACAACAAAACCCCTTTTTTAAAAAGTCATAAAGTTACTTATTTCTATAGCAGTAAAGGATCCGTTTGTTGAGTTGGTAGGTGCCACAAGAATGTGAAGGAATTGCTGCTTGTAATGAACTAGTTGGGGTGAAAATACGTATACAATGTATATAAAACAATTAGCAAAGGCTTTAAGGCAGAAATAAGGGGTGCCTTGTAATATACTATAAAGTACAAAAGGGATTCAGAATAAAGGAAACATCACTCTAGGTCAGTGATTATTTGTTGTCTGCCTACTTTGTGCCTTAAAGGAATTGAAAGCCTTTAGATAGCAGAGAGGAAAGGAATAAAACGCTGCAATTAGAGGGAGTGGTGACTAGTGGGAAGATAAAGAGATTGGTAGTCAGAAGTGGTGATCAGGTGTCATCAGTACCTGAGCCAGCAGTAGCAGGTGATGTTACTGAGTAGGAGCCTGGCGTTGATAAAGGATTAGATCTGAATAGCTCAAGAGATAGTATGGAATCGCTGTAGCATTAAAGCAGGGATGACTGATGAAGATTAGTTTTTCTAACAGAGTACAAGATAAACTGGAGTACAGAAGGACTAGAAGAGGGACTCTGGTCAAAGGGCTATTGAAATTTATGACCAGTAATGCAGACTGGGACATTGGCTGCAGAAAGGAGAGGCAAATTTAAGAGATAATGAGGAAATAATGAAAAGCCAACATAATGGCTGCTGAAAATAGGGTCAGAGGTCTTGGTTAAAAGCAGAGAGCTGGGCGCAGTGGCTCACACCTATAATCCCAGCACTTTCGGAGGCCGAGGCAGGCAGATCACTTGAGGCCAGGAGTTCAAGACTAGCCTGGCCAACATGGTGAAACCCCATCTCTACTAAAAATAAGAAAATTAGCTGGGCATGGTGGCATACGCATGTAATTCCAGCTACTCGGGAGGCTAAGGCAGGAGAATTGCTTGAACCTGGGAGGAGGAGGCTGCAGTGGGCTGAGATCACGCCACTGCACTCTAGCCTGGGCAACAGAGCGAGGCTGTCTCAAAAAAATAAAAATAAAAAAATAAAAGCTGTAGAGACTGATTTTGACTGATTAAGCAGACAAATCAGGACTCTCACTTGGGGTGTAGGGGGGACTCTTAATAGAAATGCTGAACATTAGATGCAACCCAAAACAAACGGGCAGACCAGGATAGTATGGTTACCCTTGAAGAGAGGGTGCTGTTAAGGACTTCAAGGTGAAATGAACAGTCTACATGAGGACAGTTAGAATACTGAGGGAATCATTTGTAGAAAATAGGAGAGTGTAGAGTTCATGTAGCCAGGCTCGGCATAGCCTCTCATCAGGAATTTATGCTTAGCATTTGGTTATTACCTTTGTCAGGTCCCTTTGCTGCTACACCAGAAGCAGGCATTGGCTTGGTTACTATGGCGAGAAAGTCAGAAGCCACAAGGAGGAATTCTGGGTAAGTGTGGTATTATAAGAGTCAGCCTTTATTGAATGCTTAGGCATTGTGCTAAACACGTAGTGTTGTTTCATTTATTCCTCTCAAGAACTCTGTGAGGCAGGTACTATTATTCCTCATTTTACAGATGATGAAAGTGAAGCATGGAAGTGTTAAGCAACTTGCTCAAGAATACACAGTTTAGGATCAAAGATGTTGGTTGCCAGCAGTAGAAGCTGACTCTGGCTGATTAAACAGAGGAGGAGTTTATTTTTTGGTGGCTCCCACAATCTCTAGGAGATATGGAGTGCCAGGCTTGAGGCCAATTTCAGGAGCCATGGCTAGAGCCAACACACAAACAGCAGTCTACTGCCTCCCTCTTTTTTTTTTTTTTTTTTTTTTTTTTTGAGATGGAGTTTCGCTCTTGTCACCCAGGCTGGAGTGCTATGGTGCGATCTCGGCTCACTGCAACCTCCGCTTCCCAAGTTCAAGTGATTCTCCTGCCTCAGCCTCCCCAGTAGCTGGGATTACAGGCACATGCCACCACGCCTGGCTAATTTTTTGTATTTTTAGTAGAGATGGGGTTTCGCCATGTTGGACAGGCTGGTCTCTAACTCCTGACCTCAGGTGCTCCACCTGCCTTGGCCTCCCAAAGTGCTGGGATTATAGGCATGAGCCACTACACCTGGCCTAAAAGTAGTCTATAAAAAGCATCACAGCTACTTTGCTTCACCAAGTGCTAGAGGCAACCAGTGCCACCCCAAAGTCAGTTGTTTCTATAGCCACTCTTTCCTGCAGAAAGGATTTCATAGGGAATCTCTTTCTAAAGCTGCTTATACCTGAATTAAAGATGTTTATGAGTACATCTGATATATAGAGCCAGGTTATATTGCCAGTGCCTTAGCTGCAACAGAAACCAGAAAGCAAGTTTTCCACTCTGCTTTGGGGACTTGTCAGGCTAAAATTTTCTAAGGTATTCAATTTTCAGAAACCATGATAGATGTCCACTATGGCTAGTAAGTGACTGTGTCAGTGGTCCTCAAAACCACCCCCAGGTTCGATGATTTGCTAGTAAGACACAGCATATGGTCATACTCACAGCTCTGATTTATTACAGTAAAGGATATAGATCAAAATCAACAAAAGGAAAAGTCACAGGGGCAGAATCCAGGGGAAACCAGGTACAAGCTTCCAGTGTCCTCCCAGTGGAGTCACATGGGATATGCTTAATTCTCCCAGCAGGGAGTTGTGACAACAGGCATCAAAGGTTCCCTAGGAAGCTCATTAGAGATTTAATGCCCAAGGTTTTTATTGGGGGCTGGTTACTTCAGCTGGTTACACAGGTGGCTTCAGCCTGGTATATACCAAGTTTTCCTACTCCTAGAAGGAAAGCAGGTGTTCAACATAAATCCTATTGCTTGTACAAAACAATTTAGGCAGAGTGAGCAACTCTTACCTTACCTCCGAGTTTCCAGAGGTAACCTTGTAAGCAGGCCTTTCAAAGGATAGCAGGCAGGCCTATGGGCCTGCTATGTTAATTATTTTTCTGGACAGTAGCAGAGCCAGAATTTAAACCAGAGCCCATGCTCTGACATTCTACTTCTGTTATTTCAGGGTGATTATTTTGAATGGGTTATAATAGCCTCAGTGTTGCAGTCTGTTAAAATGAGGATAACCGTACTCTGTAGAGTATAAATAATAAATTAGATAAGCTCAGTGATTGGTACAATGACAGTACCCAAGAAATGTTCATTTATGTCCTCTTTTGATGAATAAGTGAAGGGAATGGAAGGCTATTTTAACTCCAGGAATGTTCTAGTACTGGTAAAATAAGTAGTAAGATATATCTACTGGACATTTTTTGCTTTTGGAGGTAAGGGATCATCAAACTGTAATAGATATCAGTCAGCACATTGTGCGGGTAATAACATAACATAGGGACTAGAATAATATTCAAATTGTAAGTTTTAAATTTTACAAGAGTCATAGTAAATGTCTTGGACCTAGATCTCAAAGTAAAGAGCAAGTGCTAGGGTTCCGCTGAATAAGGAAGATAAAGGAGCCATTAAGGTAGGCACAGAGTAGTGACGGAGTGGCACTGACAGAGAACAATGGGGAAATGTCTGCCAGTGGTTTCTCCTCTTGAACTAGGGTTGATTCTTTGCCCTAAGCAATTAACTCTCTTAATTTTGCTTTTATTTTCTAGCGGATGATATGGGCTTAGGAAAAACCCTGACAATGATTGCGCTTATCCTGACCCAGAAGAATCAAGAGAAAAAGAAAGAAAAGGAGAAAAGCACAGCTTTGACGTGGCTCTCCAAAGATGGTAGACAGAAGTGCCTTAATAGCCTGCCATTCCCTACGTCATTTGAGCCACCCAAGAGGGGAATGTTTTCAGCTGAAAAAGGACACCTTTGGTCATATTTAATTACTCTACTGGAAAACCAGTATTAGATTACTCACCTATCATATTATTTCTGATGCT
Source organism: Gorilla gorilla gorilla (assembly GCF_029281585.2). Classification (NCBI taxonomy): domain Eukaryota; kingdom Metazoa; phylum Chordata; class Mammalia; order Primates; family Hominidae; genus Gorilla; species Gorilla gorilla. Next base: position 121,482,489 of record NC_073224.2, read on the forward strand.
GAGTATGCTAATTATAAGTGATCATTTTTTCTGTATAAATTTGCCTATAAACTAGGCAGAATTTTATGGAGAAAGCTGAGGCTCTAGAACACTTAATTTAAGCATAATAATAATTCTTATTTTTTGAGACAGGGTCTCGCTTTGTTGCTCAGGCTGGAGTGCAGTGCATGAACACAGCTTATTGCAGTCTCAACCTCCTGGGCTCAAGCGATCCTCCCACCTCAGCCTCCCAAGTAGCTGGGACCACAAGTTTGCACCACCACACCCAGCTAATTTTTAAATTTTTTTGTAGAGATAGGATCTCACCATGTTGCCTGGCTGGTCTCAAACAACTGGGCTCAAGCAATCATCCTGCCTCAGCCTTCCAAAGTGCTGGGATTATAGGTGTGACCCACCATGCCTGGCCAATAATTATTATTTTTGGAAATATTGGGGAAATAGCTACAGGGTAGATTCAAATTAATTTTTTTAAAGGAAGATCTGTCACAAATTCACATTTTAGTCACTATAGTGGAAGCTATTTTCCATGTTTCTGAAATTCTAGAAGTTCCTAGATTATAGACACTTTCTATCTTAACATATGTTTTTAAAATATAGTAACTTTAGCCAGGCACAGTGGTATGCACCTGTAGTCCCAATTGAGGGAGGAGAGGCAGGAGAATCACTTGAGCCTGGGAGCTTGAGGCCAACTGGGCAAGAAAGCAAGACACTGTCTCTTAAAAAAAATTAAATAAAAAGTAATAACTTTATAAGTACTTTAAAGATTGAATATGTTATGTATAGACAACACTACATGTAAGTTGCTATGTATTCAAGTACAGTTCTCAGTTGCTTAGATAGATTAAAAATCTGTGGGCCGGGCATGGTGGCTCACGCCTGTAATCCCAGCACTTTGGGAGGCTGAGGTGGGCGGATAACAAGGTCAGGAGATCGAGACCATCCTGACTAATACGGTGAAACCCCGTCTCTACTAAAAATACAAAAAATTAGCCGAGCATGGTGGCAGGCGCCTGTAGTCCCAGCTAGGAATCGGGAGGCTGAGGCAGGAGAATGGCATGAACCTGGGAGGCAGAGCTTGCAGCGAGCCGAGATCGTGCCACTGCACTCCAGCCTGGGTGACAGAGCGAGACTCCGTCTCAAAAAAAAAAAAAAAAAAAATCTGTGGCATCTGCTCTCAGGGCCTCTAATGAGCACTGTTGCAGCTGGGTCCTATATCCCTTTGTGTGTAGTAGCAGCATGTGTAAGTAGCACAGGCACACACACGCAGAGATGAGGGGCCATGGTATAAACAAACCATCACTAATTGGTTCCAAACCAATGTTTGCTTATTTTTTAAAAAAGATTTCTGTACTTAATTTTAAGGTAGAATTACATTAAGTTATGCTTTTCAGAAAATATAACAATACTCCATATGCCTCTATAATGAATCAACTCAAGAGGAGTTAGGAAGTGATCCAGCTTTCACCTCCAGCCACTCTGTGAAAGCACATTGCTTTTTCACACTGAGGTCATGTGCCACCCACTTTCCTCCCCCTATTTAGCCTCTCTTTCTGCCTGTTCTTTTAGTGGAGAAAATAAGTAATCAAGTGTTTCAGTTTAAAAGACCATTTCTTCCATTTCCTACTTCACTATAGGCTCTGTATAGAAATAAGAGCAATGGTTAAACATATTAATTGAAGGAGTAAAGTCAGTCAAGAGGAAGAGGTAATGCCTTTAAGTTAAAGGCCGGTCAAACACGATGACTCACACCTGTAATTCCACTGTGGGAGGCTAAGGCAGGAGGATCATTGAGCCTAGGAGTTTGAGACAGCCTGGGTAACACAGCAAGACCGTGTCTCCATATATTAAAAAAAAAAAAGTTAAAAGCCATTTGGTGAATGTAACTAGGCGCTGATTTTTTTCCCTTCTCAAGACTCTTGTGACTTTACTTCCCATGGAACACTAATCATCTGTCCTGCCTCCCTGATCCATCATTGGAAAAATGAGGTGGAGAAACGGGTGAACAGCAACAAACTAAGAGTCTATCTCTACCATGGGCCAAACCGGGATTCACGTGCCAGAGTGTAAGTGCAGGAATATGCAGTTGTGGGGGCGTTCAGCACCTCTGCCCAAGGGCCCATGGGCCTTTGCTCCCGTCCCTGAGATTTCACTTAATCAGGACGCGTATTTGTGAAAGCCAAAGACAGATCTTTAGTCTCGTCACCATACAGCCTTTGCCTTGTATCCTGAGGTCTACTGGTGATCTTTTGCTGTGTCCTTGTCATTGTCCTCAATGAAAGCTGCCCTGTGAGGAGGCCTGAGATGCTGGAGGTGCCATTCAGGTGGCAGCAGCATTCCCCTAGTCAAGGAGATGTGTCGCAAGGCCCTCATGGCTGCTGGAGTTCTGATTCCAGGTGTACATAGTGTGAATGGAACCAGCCCAGTTCTACAGAGCATCTTGATAGAATGCTAATGATTAGTTGCTATAGGTTGATTATATTTTTATGACTTTTAAATATATGAACCATCTAAGATGCTTTAGACTCAATAATTTAGGACGATTAGAGTTAACTAAATTCTTGAAGAGGGATGCTCAGGAAGGAGGGAAGAAAATGCTTCCCCACATGGCAATCTTAGTCCTAGTCTTTGTCTTTTGGTTTTAAAGGAATTGTTTTCTGTTCTTAATTGCGGAGTGAAGATCTAGATTGAATACTGGCTGCTGTAGTCAAGGATGAGAACAAAGTTATTTCTGCCTCTAAGTAATTTCTCTTCCCAGCCTCCAATTTGGATATTTCATCTCCTAAAGAACGGGGCGGCAGTCTTTCAGGAGTAAGTTTTAGATTGGTGCCCCTCTGTCTTATGACAGGCCAGTTCTCATGACTGAGAGTCGCTTCTGCAGGCAAAAGGCATCAGGGTGGCAGTGGCAGGCCTGCAGGCCTTCCCTGGCATAGATTACTGTGAGTTGTCTGCCTTTGTGCTAAATTTTTATTTAGAAATAAATTGAATCTCACTTGATTTGTACTTTGAGCATAACTTGTTTGGTATTTAGAATGTACTAGTTGACCGATTAGAATCATTCTCAATTATCCTTCTTTATATGATAGTAGGGTAACTTGTAGACACTGCTGCCTCTCTGAATTAGGCATATCATTTTATCAAAAGTATTTATTGAGGTTCTCTTGGGGCCGGGCATGGTGGCTCATGCCTGTAATCCGAGCACTTTGGGAGGCTGAGGCAGGCAGATCACTTGAGCTCAGGAGTTCGAGACCAGCCTAGGCAACATGGTGAAACCCATCTCTACCAAAAATACAAAAATTAGCTGGGTGTGGTGGTGTGCACTTGTAGTCCCATTTACTTGGGAGGCTGAGGTGGGAGAATCGCTTGAGCCTGGAAGGTGGAGGTTGCAGTGAGCCAAGATCACACCCCTACACTCCAGTCTGGATGACCAGGGTAGGTTACTCACCTATTATTATCATTTCTGATGCTGAGTATGCTAATTATAAGTGATAATTTTTCCCTTTTAATATAAACTTGGCTTGATCTATGATTAGCAGAATTTTACTGTATTTCAATAAATACTTTATTTTATTATTTTATTTACTTTTGAGACAGGATAGAGTGAGACCCTACCTTGTCTCAAAAAATAAATAAATATTTATTGAAGTTCTCACAATATTAAGCTTCACTGGAAAAAGATTTGTGTTTCTCATTAATAATCTTTATATGTAACGAGTATAAGCAAGATACACTGAAAGCTTACAGCATGTATTTTTATATCCTAATGTCAAACTAGATCAGTGAATTTTCACAAATCCACTATAGAGTGGTGGGAAGAAAGCACCATTGATACAAGGTGAACAGTGTTTTGAAGTTATCTTTCTCCCCTGGGACTTTGGTGTCATCCATCTCAAATGATTATTAAATGTTAATTCCCAACTCTATCCTACTTTCTGTTATTTCCCAACTGTATCCTACTTTCTGTTCTGGCCAGATCATATTAAGCATTATATTATCCCAGCCAGAGAATTTTCTTTCTGACTCACTGGATGGTAAGAGGGAGGCTGTGGTAGCTATAGTGAGCAGACGGTAAATGATCAGAGGTGAGAGATAGGGAAACCAAGTGGGTAAAATTTACCTCCAAAAGTGTGTGTGTGTGTGTGTGTGTGTGCGCGCGTGTGTGTTAAGGACACAAGTTAATGAGTTCTGCTGTTTGTCCTTCCATTTGTAGGCGTTTTTATTGAAAGATCAACTCTGCCTCTCTCATTGTCCCTCTATAGTGGGACCATTTATTGATTTCTTTGTTATGTCTATGCAGCCTCTCTACATATGACATCGTGATCACTACCTATAGCCTCGTGGCCAAGGAGATTCCCACAAACAAGCAAGAGGCAGAGATCCCAGGTGCAAACCTCAATGTGGAGGTGAGGCTGGGGGGCAGCCAGGGAAGTGGAGTTGGAGCCACAGATGGTTTAATGGGAGTCTTTCTCAGCCTCCACAATAGCAAGAGGACCTCCCTGGAGGTCAGGAATGCTGTAAATGATCCGCATGTGGAAAGGAATTGTTCTTTCCTCTATCCCATCACCCTTATTCCAGACAACCACCTCAGTGATAAAGATCAACCTATGCCACAGGATTCAGCTGCCTTTTAGAATGAAAGATGACTACATTGTTATTTGTGGGGGTAATAATCACCTGAATATATAAAAGCCTTACTTGTTGCTATTTTTATTTTAGAGTATTTGGGGTATATACTCATGATATTTTTAATATTTATTGTGCAGACTAGTATTTTACTACTAGTATTTTGATTTTAAGCCATCATTCCCTGCCTCCCTTTACTTCCGGGAAAAAAAAGGGTTGCAAATAATAAGGCCAGAGGCTAAGTGGCAATTGTGAAGACGTGAAGGTCTTCTAGGGGGTCCAGGGCAGCCTCAGTTATGTGATGTGGAGGCTTTATCATGTAATTATACTCTGAAAATACAGTATTATCCCAAGAACTCATTTTTCTACATGTTATCCTTTTAGCCCAACAGGATATTCACAGGTTTCTGTATTTGGAGAGATCTCTAGAACATTTCTCCAGCTTATAACCGACTCTGACTTATAGATGATGAACTTTTCAGATTGCTCACTGGTTTTCCATTGCTTTTGGGATAAACCCTAAATTTCTTTTCATGATGTATTAGGCTTTATTTATTTATTTATTTGAGGCAGAGTCTCACTCTGTCGCCCAGGATGGAGTGCATGGTGCGATCTTGGCTCACTGCAACCTCTGCATCCCGGGTTCAAGCGATTCTCCTGCCTCAGCTTCCCAAGTAGCTGGGATAACAGGTGCCCGCCACTATGCTCGGCTAATTTTTTGTATTTTTAGTAGAGATGGGGTTTCGCCATGTTGGCCAGGCTGGTCTCGAATTCCTGACCTCAAGTGATCCACCCGCCTCGGCCTCCCAAAGTGCTGGGATTATAGGCATGAGCCACACCACGCCTGGCCATATTAGGCTCTTTATGATCTTGCCCTACCTGTATGTCGCTCATCTCTTGATGACACCCTGCCCCTCCCTGGGGCACCTCTTGCTCAGTCATACCAAGGGATCTGTAGTTCCCGCCATGCTCTGTCACAGTGTTGTGTCTGTTCTCCCTCCGAATGAAACGCTTTGCCTCCACTCCTTCTCCCAGGTTAATTTTTTTAAACCTGCTTCAAGAATCTTTTCTGGACCACTCCCTTCCCACCTTCCCCTGGTTTGGTTGAATGCCTCTGCCAGCACCTTGTGCTTACATAAGTTGTAGCACTTTGTTTCTTCAGCAGACGTTGAGTATCCACTATGGGTCAGGTGCTGTTTCGTCAAGAGCAGCCAGATTCCCACTTCAGGTATTGAACTAGCCAGTGGGACTTACTATATCTATATCGTATTGTAATTATTTTTACACTTGTTTTTCTCCCCTGCTAGATTTTGAGCTCTTGCAGGTAGGAACTGTTTTTTATATCTGGTTTAGCATCTCACATCTAAAAGTAGACTTTTGGAAAATTGTTAGTAAATTTAGTAAAATTTAGTAAATGTTTTATTGAATGAGTGAATTTGCAGGTTCAATACCTGGTGTAGTCATGGTCTACAGCCATTGCTTAAGTGTGTATTTAAAGAATAAAAGATGTAATCCCAGCACTTTGGGAGGCCGAGGCGGGCGGATCACGAGGTCAGGAGATCGAGACCATCCTGGCTAACACGATGAAACCCCGTCTCTACTAAAAATACAAAAAATTAGCCGGGCGTGGTGGCGGGTGCCTGTAGTCCCGGCTGCTCGGGAGGCTGAGGCAGGAGAATGGCGTGAAGCTGGGAGGCGGAGCTTGCAATGAGCCGAGATCTCGCCACTGTACTCCAGCCTGGGCGACGGAGCGAGACTCCCGTCTCAAAAAAAAAAAAAAGGGAACCCAAATTTGAAAACATTTTACTCTTAGACATCTTATGTTCAAAGACTGAGACTCTCAAATAACTTATTTATTTGAACCAGTTGAGACGTTTTACTCTTGGGTTTCTTAATTCTTATTTCAGTGTACCTGAGCTAAGCAAATTTAAAGGTAAATGTGGGTCCTCCATGCTTGCCTGCTATTTCCCCTTGTGTCCTTAAGGACGTGTACATTTTCCCATACTGTGGCTGGATTTCACTTGTGATTCTTCCAGGGCACCTCAACACCTTTGCTTCGAATAGCCTGGGCTCGAATCATATTGGATGAAGCTCACAATGTTAAGAATCCCCGAGTGCAGACGTCCATAGCTGTGTGTAAGCTACAAGCCTGTGCCCGTTGGGCTGTCACTGGAACCCCCATTCAAAACAACTTATTAGATATGTATTCGCTGCTGAAGTGAGTAACTTCTTGTACTGTGTAAATATGAACCCTGTCTGTATCCCTTCATCATTTCATGTCTCATAATAAAGCCTTAGTATGTGCCAGATTATCTTGTTTAGGAAATGGCAGGCCTGTCAACCTTTAAAGGACAAAAGAATAAATATTTATGAGAAAATAGCTGTTGATTGGTTGATATAGGACTTTGATTACATTCAGCCCTTATATATATGCAAAAATATAGGACAGCTTGAATTAAATTATTCTTAAGTCCAGTGAATGTTTTCAGCTACTTCTGCTTTAAAACATATGGTCTAGGGCTAGCACTACAATTTATTTGAAGCAAACAAAAAAGAATGCTGATTTTAAAATATTTCCATTTGGCTGAGTGCAGTGGGTCATACCTGTAATCTCCACACTTTGGAAGGCTGATGTGGGAGGATTGCTTGAAGCCAGGAGTTCAAGATTAGCCAGGGGAGTAAAATGAGACCCCACCTCTACAAAAAATTAAAAAATTAGCCAGGCACAGGGGTGTGCACCTGTGGTCCCAGCTGCTCGAGAGGCTGAGGCAGGAGGATCGCTTGAGCCCAGGAGTTCAAGGCTGCAGTGAGCTATGATTATGCCACTGCACTCCAGCCTGGGTGACAGAGCGAGACCTCAGTCTCTAAAGAAAAAAATTAAAAATAAAATATTTATTTTTATTCGAGTCAGCCATAAGAGGATGTGAAATTTCTTTCTTAGCTCCTGTAGCTTTAGGAACAAATTCTAGCTGTTGGTTATATGTCTTGTTGTGACAGTGTAGGCATTAATAGGAAAACTCACATTTTTATAATGTGGTTTTGTTATTGACTTACATCCTTTTGATCTGTCCAGCAAAGGTTTGCTATGAAATTCACTTTTAAAAGTGATTGGATGACAGGTGTAACAGAAAATCTGATTTGTTTTTCATCTTATATCTTACTTTGAACCTTTATTCCATTCTCCCTGACTTTTCCTTCCCTACTCTGTGCCCTTCTTCCTCAACAAAAAAGGTTTCTCCGTTGCTCTCCATTTGATGAGTTCAATCTGTGGAGGAGTCAGGTTGACAATGGCTCAAAGAAAGGAGGAGAACGGTTAAGTATTTTAACCAAGAGCCTTTTGCTGAGGAGAACAAAAGACCAGCTGGACTCTACTGGCAGACCTTTGGTAATCAAGTTTGTACCTGTCCCTGGGGGAGGCCAGGGAAGGAACATGACTGTGTCCTTGTCTTGGGTTGAACAGCCATCTGCTTTGCTTCAGGAGCCTCTGAGTCTCCCATCCTCCTGTGAGGAGGCCCCAGGGTTGCAGTTCCATGCCTAGTGTCATAGCAATCCAGTTGTACTGTATGTTGGAGCAGTCCTGTGTTTAAGAGAGGGTGGAAGCTGCATTCCAGGGTTGACTAGATATGCAGTGTCAGTATGGGGAATTTGTTCTATAATAGGCAGTTAATTTGTATAGCTTCATGCCAGCTTTTTTTTTTATTCTTCCAGGTGATACTGCCCCAGCGTAAATTTCAGTTGCACCATTTAAAGCTTTCTGAAGATGAAGAGACTGTTTACAATGTGTTTTTTGCAAGATCAAGGTGTGTGTATTAAAGAAGCACCTTCTCACACACATTGTTTTATTCCTGTCTTTTCTTGGGAGTGAGTTGAAGGTCAAATTTCCACAAACTTTATGGCATTATTGATTAGTTGGATGTCTGTATTCCCTTTTTTTTTTACCCCATTTTTCTCCTTCTCCCCTCCCCAGCTTACCTCTGTCTCATACACACATGGAAGGCAAAATTTTGAACCTACTCTTCATTGGCTTCCTTGCATAGAAGTCATAGGGTGTGGTCACCATATACTGAATCTGTCTGGTCCTCATGGGGCTGTACTGAATAATGATATCTCTTTGACATTTGACTTGTCATCCAGCATCTCACCGGAACTTTAAAAAGACGACTTTGTAATCCTTTGTGTCATCTGTTCTTTCTTTGCACTTTCTCTTGAACTCTTATCTTTCCCTGAATTCCAGATTTACTGTCTCCTATTTGGTACCTCTCATTTACATTTCTAATGTAAATATATTTTTTCTTCTTTTACACCTTATATTTGTTAGCTTATTTTAAAAAAAGATTGGTTTTTTAAAATAACTGTTTCTTTTGCATTACCTTTGGCCATTGCTTCTTATGAGCTTGGCATCATTTAACAAGTCTACTTCTATAATTTGTCAAGATCCCACTGCAGTAACAGTTAAGCAGGTCTTAGTGACCATTATACATGCATTTTTTTTTCTTTTTAATCTGAGGCAGGTCAGCTTTGCAATCCTATCTAAAAAGACATGAAAGTAGAGGCAACCAATCTGGAAGAAGCCCTAATAATCCATTCAGTAGAGGTAAGCTGTAGGACTCTCATAAATACATATGACTGATGAAAATGGGGATTTGGATTCAGTAAAACACAGAAATGTGAGGTTATGAATCCTTGGTATCAGAGATTTGACCTTAACTAAGACCCTCAAACCAGAGTAAAATCTACTGATTGCGAACAGGAGATCTGGTGTTTATTTAGCTTCTTTTTAATTGTTTCCTAAATCTGCTTTATTAAAATGCAGGTAGTTCTATAAGGAAAAACCGATATTTCATTTGGCCTAATTGAAGTGGCCTATAGAAGTGGGTTATAACTATATTATTGAGTCTGAGATCAAACATGGTTAAAGTAGCCCCATGTAGTTCCTGGCTGTCTCCGTATTTCTCTTTTAAATCCTGTACCATCCTGTGGCTTGTCTTCCCTCTTGGAAGTGGCACTGGAGTTTGGGTCTGAGGAGCCTAGACACTCGGAGGCAGCAGACTCGCCGAGATCCAGCACCGTCCACATACTGTCCCAGTTGCTGAGACTCCGCCAGTGTTGCTGTCATCTTTCTTTACTGAAGTCGGTAAGAAAAGCCCTCAGCCTGCTGTCATATAGTGCTCCAGAGGGGCCACCTGAGAAGTCAATTTCACTCTCCTCCAACTGGGATCCAGTCTGCTTGATCAAAGGAAATGCTGTTTCGGTTTTTCTATTTTTGTTTTTTGGTGGGTTGGAGAAAAGGGGGCTTATTTATTTTGCTTTATTTCATATTAATCTTGATAATTCCTATGGCATCAAGAATAGTGTATTTCTATTGTTTATTTTGTTTTAGATTAACTGTTTAAGAAAAGAAAATGATATTTTGTTTAAAAAGAAGCCATTTGTGAATGCTCTGGTACTTCAGAATGTCATAAAGCTAATTTAGTTCTTGGGGTTTTCTGCTTTCAGGCAGTTTTGGGGTTTTGGGTTCCAGTTATAAAAACTCAGATAGTTATACAGACTGAAAAGTTGCCCCTACATTGGATAGAGGCACATCCAAAATTAAGAGGAGTATTTTATTCATTTCAGGAGCTGTAATAATGTATTCTGATTATCAACATCTCAATTATATTCTAGCTTGGAAAAATAGAATGATTATGTCATCTGCCTGGCAAGTCTTTAAAAAGTTCCATCATTTGGTTTATCTTTAATCTGGTGAAAAAACTTGCAAGATCACACTTTAATCAAGGTGTCTTGAGGAGTCACTGATGACGAGTTATAAGACATTTTGCTCTGTGAAGTGTTAAACAATCAAAACATCATCAACAAGTAACAAGGTTTGCTCCCTTGACTCCCAGCTGCTCTTGTCCTTTTTTATCTGTTCAGGCCCTGGATCCAATGGAACTGAAGGGTGAGGGTCTCGTCCTTTCCCTGGAAGAACAGCTCAGTGCTTTGACCTTGTCAGAACTCCGTGACTCAGAGCCATCTTCCACTGTTTCCCTTAACGGCACCTTCTTCAAGATGGAGCTTTTTGAAGGCATGCGAGAGAGCACCAAGGTACTTTTTGTCTCCTCTGTAGTAGTCAAGAGACTTCGATTCCTCACACATTTTCCTGTGTGACAGCACCTCATTTGTCCAAGTGGGAACAGCCATTTGCCAGCAGAACTAGAGCCGTTAAATTCTAGCTGATCAGATTCTCCCTCCAGTCTTAAAGCTTCATTTATTTCACAGATAACACTAAAGCCTTACTACATAGGGGGCTTTGAGAGAGTAATTTGGGACAACCCCAGCATTGCACTGAAGTGGGTTTTCTGTCATGGGTCACTGGGGAGCTTGCCAGGTTTGTGCTAGGGACGGGGCCTATGCAAGTGAGCAATTTGTTTAGAGAAAGCTTAAAAGGAAAACAAAGGCTTGACTCTAGAGACTGTGTCATACATGCGAGCGCCAATTGCTCTGACTTTGAAAGGCTTCCACATGTGAGTAGTGTTTCCTACATAGCCTTCTGTCTTCATTAGTCATTCTGCTCTGTTTTCGTCAGAGCTTTTTAAGGCAGAAACATTCTGCTGGAGGAAGGCTGAGATATGCCGTAACCTGAGTCCTGCCTGTCTGCTGGCTCGGAATGTGCTTCATCATCCTGCCTGTCTTGAAAGTGAGGCTTGTTTCTCTCTTAGCATCTCAAGCTGCCATTCTTGGGCTCAACCTCTCTTCAAAGGCTTTTTTTGAAAAAGTGTATTAATAACTAGAAAGGAGGTCACTTCCAGGGGAGTGGCATTATTTTTTAAAAAGAATGCTGCCTTTTAATTAAAATTTTAAAACATTTACCTAGGTCTTTACCACTGATAGCTGAGAGAAACATAAGAAGAGCATCCCATGTGGCCAGAACACATATGCTAGTGCCTTCAGAGTGAGCTATTGGGCTAAAATTTAAATTCCTAATCATTTGTGTTCCTTGTTTAATTAAATGCAGGTAATATTTATTGACAAGTCTTCTTAACATATGTCCATTAATAGTTCAAACCACATACGGTTGTTTCAAGTAGGGAAGGAGGCTTCTTACTGGAATTTGACCCCGGCTCGTGGGCCATAAATCCAGCCCTCCTGCTGCAGTTTTCTCAAAACACCATGGCCAGCTTTTTCATGTGGGAGTCACAGCGCCTTCCACAATCTCAAGTTGCCAAGACACCAGGCACATCAGTGTCTCTGTTCTATTGTTAACTAAATAACAGATGTACCTGCTTTGCTGTCTGCTAATTTGAATGGTACAGTTCTGTGACTCACTTCCTGCCTAGGCACCAGAATGTTTGTTAAGATTGGAAAGCAGTCCCATGTGGTGACCACTGTAACGACATCCTAGAAGGTGGGAGCTCAGGGCACCTCAGAATTTATCTGGCCTAAGTCCTTCTTTTTACTGATGAGGAATCTGAGTCCCAAAGTGGTCCAGCCATATGAGGACAGAGGAAGAACTTCTGTATATTTGTCTTCTGATTGACTTACAGCCCAGTTTTCTTCCTTCTCCAGCATTCTGGGGGTGAACTCTGGGGCCCTTAGAGGCTCTTGAAAGGTTTTTCACATGAGCAGCTGGGAAGAATGAGCCCAGCTGCACTCCAAAGTCATGCACCACGTGTTCTTACTGACAGCTCCCCTGTGGACTCAAGTGCACCCTAAGGGTTCTTGGGGAATACCCAGGGAGCCTGTTCGGAAGCTTTAACAATTGTTCCTCCGTCTGGACAGGTCTTTTTCAACAACATTTGGAGCAGGCCATAAAGTGGGTAAAGCTCTTTCACTTTCTTCTTCAGCAAACATTAGGAGAGTATCTTCTCTGTTTTGGCCATGTGTGTACTCACAGCCCCTCACACATGGCCGAAACAGAGAAGTTACTTTCCTAATATTTGCCTCCTTGGAGTGTCTCAAGTCCTGGAAGCAAGAGATAATAAGCAATTAATATATAGTATGACAAGGACCGTGATAATAGAAACAAAAGGTGCTATAATAGTACATGGGCAGTAGGCACCTAACCCGTACTTTGGGGGTTGGGAGGACCTCCAAGAAGAAGTGACATTAAGCTGACACAAAAGGGTGTTCTAGGCAGAGGGAACAGAATGGACAAGACAGCCAAAGTGTGATTTATGGGAAGAATTTTGGTGTGATTGCTGTGTCGTTTGAGGAGGGCATGGTGAGAAGCAAACCCAGAGAAGCAGAGGCTGGAGCAGCAAGGATCCGGCAAGCTGCCTTGAGCAGCTTGGCCTTTATCCTCAGTGGGAAGCTATGGAAGGGCTTTAGCCAGAGGGGTGAAGTGACAAACTCACATTTTAGAAAGAGCTTTCTGGCTGCAGAGAGGAGGGTGGAATACAGACAGGTGAGGCCAGAGCACAGACGCCATGTAGGAGGCTGCTTCGCATGGCAGGTGAGAGGAGATGGAGAAAAGTGAATTGCTTAAACATACAATGTTGATGTAACCTTTTCCCAGATTTCATCTCTGTTGGCAGAATTGGAGGCAATTCAAAGAAATTCAGCATCCCAAAAGAGGTAACTGCGTTTTCTCATTATCCAAGTATTGGTCGTAATTATGTGAGAAAATTTGATATTGCCAAGAGTTATAAATCAAGGACTGTGAGTCATGCTCAGCAGAAAGCACTGAGGTTATAGCACACATTCCCTGTGATTTCTAATTAAAATATTTGTGGTACAAATTGAAAAGGAGATCCCTAGAGGATCAGGGTAAGCGAAGCATCTGAAAAAGTTTTTAAAAGTAGAGAAGCATATAAAGAAAAGCAAGGGAGTGAGGAGGCTCCAGCAGTGCTGATAATGTTCTTAAGCTGAGTACTTGGATACAAGGACTCATTTGTTATACCTGACATATGTGCTATACACCTGCATTTGTATATATTAAATAATTCAATATAAAAATTTAGAACTCGAATTAAGACAGCGTGGGGGCAGGGAGGAGCCTGTTGTTCTGGCTGGCACAGGAAGGGTGGTCAGTGTCCCTTTTGTGCAGGACCACAGATTTCTGGATGAGCACTAGGACCCCAAATAAAAGAAGGCTGGAGTCATCACTTTACTCTAGCTACCATTTTTTTCTGACTTCATTTAGCACTAAATAAATTGTAGAAAGGATCTAGAAATAATTGGAAGCATTATAATCTTCAGATATGACCTAAGTGTGTGCCTTCTCCCTTAGGTAGCAGAAGGCCTTTCCTTGTCAACATTTGATAGCTAATCTTAAGAATGATGAGGGCATTAAAGCCCTGCAGATGAGTCTGTTTAATCTATGTTAGGGTATTTTTTTATTTTATTCTTCTTTCCAGTGTCATTGTCTCTCAGTGGACCAACATGCTGAAAGTTGTAGCATTGCACCTGAAGAAGCATGGACTGACTTATGCCACCATCGATGGCTCTGTCAATCCCAAGCAGAGAATGGACTTGGTAGAGGCATTTAACCACTCCAGAGGCCCTCAGGTACAAGCTGGTCACATCAGAGCTGCATAATTAACTGTTCTGAGTTATACAAACAGAATTCTTTTTGTTTGTTTGGTTTTTGTTTTTGTCTTTTTGAGACAGAGTTTTGCTCTTGTTGCCCAGGCTGGACTGCAATAGTGCTATCTTGGCTCACCGCAACCTCCGCCTCCCGGGTTCAAGCGATTCTCCTGCCTCAGCCTTTCAAGTAGCTGGGATTACAGGCTCCTGCCACCAAGCTTGGCTAATTTTTGTATTTTTAGTAGAGATGAGGTTTCACCATGTTGGCCAGGCTGGTCTTGAACTCCTGACCTCAGGTGATCCACCTGCCTTGGCCTCCCAAAGTGCTGGGGTTACAGGCGTAAGCCACCGTGCCCAGCCATATAAAGAGAATTCTGATATGGCAACTTAAAAATATTTACAGCCTTGATTCCTCCAAGTGTTTAGAATTTATTAGACATGTATTGGGATACTTTTAAAGAGCACAAATATTCTAAAAAGAATAAAATATGAGGACTAAAAGGAGATTAAGAGCAGAGCTGGTTAGGTTGAGGGGAATCTTTGCAGAGGAGGCAAGCTTTGAAGGATAGGTGGGGTTTTGGTATGAGGAAATATGGAAGGAAATGAAAGAACACAGGCATCTAATTATAGATAATAAGGATTTGGAAAGCATTAGTAGAATGATAGGCAGGAGAATTATTGTAGCAATGGAGGGGTAGGGACTGATGAAATAAACATAATCTGGTTAATTGAAAGTTTATTGAGCTGACCATCCCCAGGGTTCTAAATTACAGTATTTATATATTTTGGCAAGCACTCAGTTAATTTTTTGAGGTTGACTCACACACAAAATGTGATGTGAGAATTTTCTCAAAAGTGAGACATGGGAGATAGCATTATAATGTTAAAAAAACAATTTATAACAGCAGAAGGAAATTTGATAGGAACACAGTGCTTATCTGTATTGATTGTGGACTTAAACCTGAGACCGAGATGTGTTACGAGACCAAGTCTGTTTAAAGTTAATGTTGTGTTTCCTTTTGAAGGTAATGCTAATCTCTCTCTTGGCCGGAGGTGTTGGTCTAAACCTGACTGGAGGAAATCACCTCTTTCTCTTGGACATGCACTGGTAATGATTCCGGATTTGTCCTGGGTTGTCACAGCACATCAAGGAGGCCAGTGGGCTACAGGGGCAGCAAGAACTGACTTCTTATGTTGATTGCTATGTTCGTATTGCAGAGATGCCTTGCTTTGTATGTGTCTATAGATACAGATCTAAGCAGGTATAGGGCTAACTGACTCCCCTGAATTCCTGAGCTAGCAAGCCTTCAAATGACTACTCAAAATAGTTCATTCACGTTATTGTTAGTCTAACATCTGTTTCCATGGAAATGGGGAGCATAGCTTTTCCTCCTGGCTAAGAGTTAACCTTGCTCAGTTTTACCTCTTCTCCAGAATACTGTATTCCAGACATACTTGTTGGGGTCCAAGGAAATTTCAACCTTTGAAAAGAGGGAGAAGCATTACTCCAAAAAGAAAAGGAATAGGGATTTTCTAATTATGTTAGAAATACACTTAATACCTCACCCTTGGATTCATTGTATGTAGTGTTAATACCAGGAGTACAACCACAACTTTCGTGGCTACAGAATGAATGAGTCAGTGTGTTGCTAACAGAAAATCTCATAATGAGTACCAGTTTCTGGTTTTCCAGTTATGCCAATCAAGGATTGCTGCTGGGGATTGTCATTGGTCCAATTCTCCAGACAGCCCAGATGGGTACAAATAGGTCATCCTGTTATCATCTTCCAGGAGAACGGGTTTAGTTCTTACTTGGGACTCCTCTATACACGTGAGTGAGGAAAGCATACTAGGAATCATGCTTTTTTTTTTTTTTTCTGAGATAGAGAAATGTTATCCAAGATTTTAAAGAGGTAAGATGAGAAACTAATTTGGAGTTACAATGGGAATCAATAAAGAAGGAAACAAATTAAGTCTCCTTAATGGAATCACAGAATATTAAAGTTGAAAAAGGCAGCTAGTCAAGATCATTAGCTGGCCCTTCAATTTCCAAGTAGCAATCTGAAGCCTAGAGGACTGAGGTTAAATAACTTGCCCAAGGACATCTAGCTACCTAGAGACCAGACCTGAGTTTTGGTTTCACCTCTGTTGCTTAGAGTTGTCAACTGATGATAGTGCTAAGAGCTATTACTAACAGTCTGACCCTAGTTTCTCACTAGAAACTAGGCAAGAAGGTATCTGGCACCAGCTTGTCTTAGGCCAGTATAGCTTAGGACAGGGGTCGACAGATTTTTTTTCTTTGAGGCTTTTCAGGCCACATAGTTCTCTGTCACATGATGTGTGTGTTTTGTTTTGCTTTGCTTTCTTTTCTTAAATCCCTTTAAAACTGTAACAATAATTTTTAGCTACGAAAACAAGCTGTGGGCTGGATTTGGCCCATGGCCCATAGTTTGCCATTTCTGATCTAGTATGTCAGTTCCTTTGAGCTTTAGCTGTCTTCTAACAGGAATCCATCACTTGAAGATCAAGCTTGTGACCGAATTTACCGAGTAGGGCAGCAGAAAGATGTTGTCATACACAGGTAAGTAATGGTCCCCAGGACCCAGGACCCTTCTCAACTTGTACTTTGTGAAAGTCTTTCTTTCTTAGGTAGTGTTTTCATAGAATTTAAAGTATTTGGTGATGACTTTACTGATGATGCCCCTGAGGCATACCTTCAGGCAAACCACAGTCAGGAGAAAAACGAGCAATTTGGGGTAAGCTTGAAGTTGGTCACTGCAAAAGAAGAGCAAGTTTGTGTATATGGTGAGGGCAGTCCATGAAAGGACGCTCCTCTCTTTTATTTTTCTTTTTAACTTCTATTTTGACATAATTTCAGACATACAGAAAAGGTACAAGAATAGTACCAAAAAGTTCCCATATATTGTGGTGTGCATGTGGGTAGAAACATTTTTCTGGATCACTTGAGAACAAGTTGTAGACCTGATGCTCCTTTGTCCCTAAGTACTTAAGTGTACATTTCTTAAAATTAAGGGAATTCTCTTACATAACCCCAATAAAATTATCAAAATCAGGTTATTGAAATTAATAAAACACTATTATCTGATCTACAGATCTTTTCAATCTCACTTGTCTCAGTGATGTCCTTCACAGCAAAAAAGAATCCCAGATCCTGGTAGCATGCAGTTTTCATAAGTTTGTCTCCTTTGATCTGGAACAGTACCCAGTCTTTGTGTTTTATGACATTGACATTTTGATGAGCATGAGCCAGTTATTTTGCAAAATGTCCTCTGTTTTGGACCCCCTTGTCTTTAAAAACAACAAAACCTGCCTTAATGCTGCCAATCCCCTCTCACAATGGCCCTGTTTTTTGCCTTCCTTTTCATGACCAGGTTTCCTGAAGAATTAGGAATCACTGCCTATCTTTACTTGATTACTTCCCATTCATTCCTCAACCTTTACAAACTGGCTTTTACTCCTGTTGCTGCACTGAAATTGCTCTTGTTAAGGGGCACCAATGACTTCCAGACTTTGCTAAATATAGTGATTATGATAGTCTTCCTATGCTGTCTTCTCTGCTCATTCTGTACATTCCTTCCTTTACAAATTCTATGCACTCCAGTAAGTCCAAAATTTGTATCTTTAGTTCCAAGGTCTCCTAAACTTCAGACCTGACTATCGCAGTCCCTGCTAAATATCTGAATCCGAGTGTCCACATACCATCTGTTATTCCTTCTTTTATTCATTGTTCTTTTGAGCATTCAGCCCATAAAACATACCTTTTGAGCACCCACTATGTAGCAAGTATAATTACATGTTTCAGGTACTCAAATGTTACAAATAGAAATTGATTTTCTCTTCCTATTACCTCAAATCTGCTATTCTTCTGTAGTCATTGTCTTTTTGAATAGTATCACTCTTTATCTAATTATCTAGCCAGAACTAGACTCCTACCTTTCTCGCTTTTCCACGTACCAAGTCCTTTAGTTATATTTTCTAAATGTTTCTGATAACCATTTCTTCCTTCCCATGCCCACTGCCAGGTCCCCCCTTCCCACTCTGCTGAATCCTGTTCTCTCCATCACCACCGAAGGGCTCTTCCTAGCTAATCCATCTGATTGTGTCATCCACTTCTCATATTCTTCAGTAGCTCTCACCTCCTATAGGATCAAATCAAAATGTCTTAGCATAACATGCACCACCACCCGTGATCTGGCCCTACCAGCCTCTTGAGCTTTTGCCATTGTGGACAACATGGTCATTGTGAACTTCCTCCAATACACCACGCTCTGAAACTCAGCCATGGTTTTGCACGTGTTCCCATTCCCTTGAGTGCTCTCCTCACTGCTCTCTCTGGCAAACCCTTGCCCAACATACAAGTCTCATATTAAGAGTTAACTGTTTAATGGGGCCCTCCCTGACTACCCTGGACACATTTCCTTTTCCTCCTTTTGCACACGGCACATACTTCCATTATAGCACTTACCAGGTCATATTATTATTGTTTATTTTCATGTTTGTCTCGCTTTTGTTCTGCTTCGGAGCAAGACCATATTCATCTCTCCATCCCCACACCTAGCATAGTGTAGTGAGTGCTTAATCAATACTTTTGAATGAGTGAATGAATGACAACAGTGCCATTTACTTGGTTTGAAAACCCTGTTTTCAGTGTGAATTCACTAAGAAATACTCTACTTAAACTAGCAGAAATTTGATAACCTTTGAGGCCTTATGGACTTACCAAGGTAGAACTTTTTGGGTAAAAGCTGGATCTCTATACTTTTTTGGATTGGGATATCTTTTGCTTATTTTGAGTTTGTTTCAATTACCTTAGCTTCAGAAAGTATTAAAATGTCAATGTGGGTCACATCCTTTTAAAGGGATATATATCTAGTCAAGGTTGTTTGGATTCCTCAGACAGGGTTCTTAACTGGACCTAAGAAGACTTAAAGGAAGAAATCTCATTAAAAATGAAAGCATAGTAAAAGTTTGAATGTATTATTAGATGTGCTGCTTTGGGTTTTTGATAGTTTGCTTATTTTTTGTTTTTGTTTTTTAGATTTGTTTGTGAGGGAACAGTAGAAGAAAAGATCTTACAGCTCCAAGAAAAAAAGAAAGATTTGGCCAAACAAGTTCTATCAGGGTCTGGAGAATCTGTCACCAAGCTCACCTTGGCTGACCTCAGAGTCCTTTTTGGCATCTAACCTCCTGTGGATAAGGGCTCAGAATAGCACCATTGCTGGTTTGTATTAAGGATCTGGGAATAACAACCTAACCATAAGCCTTGAACTCTGTTCTTTGCATTTCAATTTCACCGTCAAGCCTTTCACCTTCCTCAAAATGAGGCATAATCTTATCCCCAGAATTGAGGAGGGGTTATGTTAACCAATTAGTTAACCAATTATGTTAATAATTTATTTAATGAGTGGTATGGAAACCAATTGATTTTTTTAGATAAAAGAATATGTTTTAGAGTTGGATGATTTTGGAAAACAACTCTGGCAGAATTGTATATAAGCTTCAGTAAAGTTCAAAAAGCGGGCCAGGTGTGGTGGCTCATGCCTGTAATCCCGACACTTTGGGAGGCCAAGGCAGGAGGATGGCTTGAAGCCAGTAGTTCAAGACCAGTCTGGGCAACATAGTAAGACCCCATCTCTATGAAGAATAAAAAAATGAGCTAGGCGTGGTAGTGCACACCTGTAGTCCTAGCTACTTGGGAGGCTGAGGCAGGAGGATCCCTTGAGTCCAGGAGGTTGAGGCTGCAATGAGCTGTGGTTGTGCCACTGTTTTCCAGCCTGGGCAATATAGTGAGACCCTGTCTCAAAAAAAGGAAAAAAAAGCTCAAAAAGTTCTGTGTTGCCTTTCTCTTCTTAGCTGATGATGGGAGAACCAGTTACTACCTTCTCTAACACAGGCTCCATCCTATCTCTTCATCTCTTCTTGCCAGTGATGTTGCTCCTGTAACCATCCTTTTATGGGTGGAGCAGAGAGTCAATCCCTGCTGCCACCCTGCAGCCAGCCATCTCTGCAGTTCTCTCAGTGCAGGCAGTTCTTCCTCTCAGGCTGAAGATCAAGGAGATGCTTTGTACATGAACAGATGCTGAGTATCTGTATCATTGTATTGTTTAGTGTCAGTGTATCGTTTAGTATTTGCATCACTGTACCATTTAGTGTTGTATATCACTCAGTCATTTAATATTGGTTATCACCATACCATTTAATATTTGTATCATTTGGTTCATTGTATCATTTAGTATTTCTATTATATCATTTCTGTTTGTAGTATTTGTATAATATTTGTGTCATTTTTAATAGTATTTGTATTTTTACAAATTTACAGTATTTGTAGCATTTAGTATCATTGTTTCATTTAGTATTTGGTACAATCTAATAAATACTAATCCAGTCCAATACTAATCCAATCCAATACTCATAATACTATTGGTACAATCCAATACTAATAATACTAACAGTAGTATTGATACAATCTAATAAATAATGTGTTTGACAGTGTAGCAGAAATAATGCTATGTGTTCACCAAACCCACTTCCTTTTCCTCCCGGGCACCCAGAGAGACTGTATTTCTCAGTCTTTGCTGCAGTTTGACGGGGTCCATATCAATGGACTGTGGCGAGAAGCAATTGATGTAAGTCACTTCTAGGCGGCCCTCTACCACTTTCCAAAAGATCATTCATGCTGTTTCTTCCCTCCTCAGCCTATGGGATGCAAAGGAACTGATGGAAGATTACAAGGCCCTAGGGAAGGTGAAGCCACTAGCTCAGCAGTTCTTAGCCTAGTTTTTGGCCATCAGCCCTTCTATTAGACTAGTGAAGCCTCAGTCCCAGGATGGCTCCCCATGTGCACTTCCCTCCTCGCCCCAGCTCACCTACACTGGACTATGACATGATCAAGGAATCTTTTTTTTTAAGCTACTGAGATTTCTGTGTTGTTTACATAGCAGTTTGTACCCTAAACAAACACTTGAGATTTTATACTTCAGGAAACTATTCAGATTTCCTTCTTCTCATTAGCAATTGTTCCAAAAACACTTACTCTGCTAATTTCTGCTAGAAAGAATCACAGTTCTTCTTACACAGAAACATTTCTGTCCCTTGAGTTGGGAAACAAGACCCTATGTTAACCCAGTCACAGTGTGGACTGAGGCATTCGGAGCCTATTTAAGCAGAAGTTTTCTATAAGGACAAGATTTAAAGGCTTACAAAGGTAAAGACAATGGCCTGGTGGGAAGAATTCTAGTCTAGAACGTTTTGAGATTTGACTCTAGTTCTAGGTTCATCTTAGCTGGGTGTGTAACGTTGAAAAAAAACTGGCCGGGTGCAGTGGCTCATGCCTGTCATCCCAGCACTTTGGGAGGCCGAGGCAGACGGATCACGAGGTCAAGAGATCAAGACCATCTTGGCCAACATGGTGAAACCCCGTCTTTACTAAAAATACAAAAATTAGCTGAGCGTGGTGGCGTGCACCTGTAGTCCCAGCTACTGGGGAGGATGAGGCAGGAGAATCGCTTGAACCTGGGAGGTGGAGGTTGCAGTGAGCTGAGATCGCGCCATTGCACTCCAGCCTGGCGACAAAAAAAAAAGAGAAAAAAATCCTTACTTTCTCTACACTCTGATTTCCTCATTTGTAAGGTGGGCAGTTTTCAGAACTTAGCAGCAATAAGGTTTCTGATAAAATCAAGAAGCAAAGGAAGTAACATTGCCTTTTTGAAGTTTTGCTATAAGATTGACATACCAAGGTAAAGATTGAGTCACCTGAGAAGCAGTGGCTCCCAGGCCAGCAAGAATGTACAAACCTGGCTCTGCCATTTGCTGATTGATATTAGGCAAGTTGCAGATTCCTTGGACATCTCAGTCCTTTCATCTGTAAAATGTGTGGATTAGCATGTATCTCATGCTCCACTGGGAATTTCATAGCAAATATATATACTACAACATGTTTGACCAGATAGATCAGTAATGTCAACTAGAAGGTATTAGATGAACATTGTCAGTCTCCAGTCAAGCACTGTTTAGGGGAGAGGAATTCTTTCAGGTTCAAGCATTCTGGCTTTTAGTTTGGAGAGGGATGCAGGGATTGTAACTTAAAATCTTCAGATATTGAGGCCATTGACAAGTAATCTACTGTAAGGTAGATGCCTTCTGGTATTTTAAACAGCTTTTCTAATTTCCCTTGTTATTGTATATAAGCAAAGCAACTTAGTTATGACTTGGGTAGGTGTTCTCATAGCCGTGAGATGCTACTGACTTGATGTGGATGCAGAAAAAAATGGAACCACTGCCTTAATGGGATGGAATATACCAAACATGCATTCTTAAATCCTAGTGCTGGGATGGATTACATGAATTACATTGTGGAGCTGCATATGTGTCTCCCCTCTTCCCTCCCTGGGGGTTAGGCTGGGTTTGTTTGTTTTTTTTTTTTCAGTTTTGTCCTCATGAGGCTTAGCTTCTAAGGGAGACAGGCATGAATTAACAGAAGTGGCATTCTGGTATATCTGTCTCAGGCTCATATTCATTTTAGTGTAAATCAGTTTCTTCAAGTCTAGGTATGGCAGGGTGGGTCTTTGCACCTTCTAGCGATGGGCAGCATCCCACAACATAGTGGTCTAATTGAGGTGCTGCACTATGAGTCCTGCCTGTGTCAACCAGCCTTCCTTCATGTCACAATACTGCTGCTGGATTTGCTTTTTACATCTGCCTATTGCACCTGACTTGGGCATGGATGATATGAGGTAATAAATGCTTTGAAAACCATGAAGGGCCACACAAGTGCTAGTGTTATTGCTGTGGGACAAGGTCTGGGAATATGAGAACCAGCAGCAGCATGGGTGCAGCTGAGAACCAGATGGTGAACATCTGTCTCCAAAGTGCAACATTCCTGAGCACCGGATTTATAAGGCATTTCTTACTCGACAGAACTGACTTCATGGAAGGTATGTAGTTTGACTTTGCCTTAGCCATGTTGATCAAATAGGAGTATTGTACATGCCGCAGCTAGACAGAATCCTGGGCCCTTTAAAAACCTTGTCAGTGACTCCCATTGCAGGCCCAGCACAGTGGTTCACACCTGTAATCCCAGCATTTGGGAGGCTGAGGCAGGCAGATCACTTGAGGCCAAGAGTTCGAGACCAGACTGGCCAACATGGCAAAACCTCCTCTCTACTAAAAATACAAAAGTTAGCCAGGCGTGATGTTGGGTGCCTGTAATTGCAGCTACTTGGGAGGCTGAGGCAGGAGAATCACTTGAATCCAGGAGGCGGAGGTTACAGTGAGCTGAGATCATACCACTGCACTCCAGCCTGGGCCACAGAGAAAGAACTGTGATTCTTTCTAGCAGAAATTAGCAAAGTAAGTGTTTTTGGAACAATTGCTAATGAGAAGAAGGAAAAACAGAAAAACATTTTTTTTTCTGTTTATGGGAGGTGACTTATTTCTCTAGCAATCCTGTGAGTGATTTAGCATGGCAATTCATGAACACTGAGTTGTTTCCTTGCTCTGACTGTCTGTTGCTCAATGAAATGGCTTTTAGCAGGGCTCAGAGGTGAAGCCAGATTCTCCTGCACTAATAGGATAAGCATGGAGACACCAGTGTTCAGTGTGGCCTCTGGTTGTCTGAAATTTTGCTATCAACTCTAATACCTTGAAAGAATTAGGTTTCCAAAGTGGGATATTGTGCTGCTGTTTGTGATATAGCATCTAGCCTTAGGAAAGGGCAGGAACAATTTAAAAGCACATCTGTAGGCACAAAGAGAATTATAATAGAAATTCAGAATTCCTAGGCATATGACCTAGACTAAAATGTCTTCATAACTACAAATGAAATCAGGGTCATTTATAGTACAAACTACCACAGAAGTCAGTAGTTAGGGGATGGAGATAGATATGAAAAAAAAAAAAAAAAAGCAAAACCCAGCCTAACTCCCAGGGAGGGAAGAGGGGCGACAGATATGCAGCTACACAATGTTTTTACTATCTTGAGTTCTTTTTACCCAGGTTCCATAGCTAAATCCAGATGTATTAATAGGTAGAGACTACTTCAGAAAGGATGAGACTATTTTCTTGCTTAATTATCCACACAGTAATTCAGAAATGTATATTGAACACTTTTTATATGCCAGGCACTGCTGGGCACTGGAAATATAAAAGTAAGCAAAACTGAAAAACTATCCTGTTCTCCTGAGGCTTAGCGTCTAAGGGAGACAGGCATTAGTCAACCCCGTGTGGCTGTGAATCAGCCATGATGCTGAGTGAGTGCTACAAGAGAGGACTGTGCGGCTGGGAGGGCTTATAACAGGATTTAACCTAGTTAGGGAAGATCTGAGGAAGCGATGAAAGAATGGAAATCAATATGTAAGAGCTCACAAGGCAGAGTGAGATGTTTCTTCCTATACTGCCTGCTTCTAATGAGCATCCACTTCATTGAACCACCTCTTCATTGAGCCAAACCTACCACACAGGGATACATTCTCTGGAGGAAAGTTGAGCAACTATTGCATTTGGGACATTAGAGTATGGGTGGGCTGACAGGTATGTGTATGTTTATTATCCAAGACAGCCAAGGTGTTTATCCTGTTACAACATCCCAGAGGACAGAGGCTCTTATTTGTGACTCTTTTTTCTTACCTGTAACACCAGAGGCATAACTTACATCATAATGCTGCATCTTGTTGACGCTTCATTGCTCACAATTCAAAGGTGATTT
Organism: Gorilla gorilla gorilla; assembly: GCF_029281585.2. Taxonomy (NCBI): domain Eukaryota; kingdom Metazoa; phylum Chordata; class Mammalia; order Primates; family Hominidae; genus Gorilla; species Gorilla gorilla. Next base: position 121,507,336 of record NC_073224.2, read on the forward strand.
CTGAAGCACTTTGTTACGCTGGGGACAGCTCCTAAATCCTCCCACTCTTTTTTTGCCTCACCTTGGAGTCTTGGGCTCTGCTGATCACTGACTCTGCCAGGTCTTCCAGCAGGCAAGACAGCTCAGTTAAATTGAGTTTGGACTCCACTGTAGTGCATGCATGAGACAGCACCCCCAATCCCCAACACCCACACACAAACTTTAAATATTTGTAACAGAATTGTTACCATTAATATTGCTTAAAGGCTAACACATTAGCCAGAACCTAGATGTCTTCTGGAAATTTTTTATTGCAATGTTACTTCATCTACATAAAGTTGTCCAATCACTGAAACCTTCTCCAACTGAAATAAATGGTAAGCTTTTTGTTCTCAATTCTGAAATCGGATTCATTAAAAGGCACATGGGGATAGATGATATAATACAACAGGCTTCTTCATGGCAAGCAGTTCCCTAGATGTATGAGGTAATTGGAAAATTCAAGGCTGGTCTCTCAGGTGCATATAATTTATCCAACAGACTCGAGTTAAGGCTGATTTTTTTCCAAGTGGTATTTGTTTAAATGACAAATACTGAGGTTCTGGAGAAGGGAAGTCTGGCTTATAAAAACAGATACCAAGGAGATCCAAACTAAAAATTCTGCCAAGTAGATCTTTATTCACTGATCATAATATTAAGTCTCTACTATGTGCCAAGAATTCTCCTACATGGGGACAGTATGGTAGTTTAAAAATATCAAATCCCTGCCGTCATAGAGCTTACAATCTAGTATGAGGGGACAGACAACAAACAGAATATATACATGTTGGCCTGTAATCCCAGCACTTCGGGAGGCTGAGATGGCCAGGAGTTTGAGACCAGCCTGGGCAACATGGCAAAACCCCATCTCTACAAAAAATGCAAAAAATTCACCGGGCATGGGGGGGAGGGTGGTGTGCCTATGGTTCCACCTACTCCAGGGGCTGAGGTGGGAGAATCACTTGAACCTCGGGAGGCAGAGGCTGCAGTGAGCCGAGATTGTGCCACTGCACTCCAGCCTGGGTAACAGAGAGAGAGAGACCCTGTCTCCAAAAACAAAACCACAAAACAAAACATATATATATATGTGAGATGGTCATGAAACTGGGCAACTCTGGGGTGGGAAGTTGCTATTTTGTACAGGGTAGTTAGCTAATAGGGTGATTTTTGATACTGGAGCGGGAACTTCAGAGGAACATGAATCATGAAGGTATCTGTGAAAAAAGCATTTCAGATGGAGGGGCAGTGATTCTAAAGGCCCCAAGACAGTACTTGGAGTTTGAGAAGCACCAGGCAGACCAGTTTGGCTGGAATAGGGTGATGGAGGCGGATGGGTGGGCAGTAAGAGCAGGGATCCAGATCATGCGGGGTCTTACATACTGATGTAAAGACTCACTTTTCTGAGATGTGAGGCCAATGGACAGTGGTGAGCAGAAGAGTGACATGAGCTGACATATTTTAAAAGATTTCTCTGATATTGGGTGGTCAAAAAAGATAAAGATTGGGAATTGGCCATTGGATTCTGTAACCTGGAGTTTACCGGTAACCTTGACAAGAGCTATTCAGTGGAGTCTTGAGGATGACAGACTGACTGGATTAGATCTTACAGAGAATGGGAGGGAAACTAGAGATACCAAACAACAATTCTTTTGAGGTCCTTTTAAAGAGGAGCAGAAAAGGGGAGAGGTTGCTAAAGGGGGATGTGAAATTCTTCTTGAAAACTCCGCCCTAACACCCAATGCGACTATATTTGGAGAAAGGGCCTTTAAGGAGGTGATTAAGGTTAAATGACATCATGTGGGTGGGGTCCTAATCCAATAGGACTGGTGTCCTTATATGAAGAGACACCAGGAGCACATACACACAGGAGAAAGCCATGTGAAAACAAGGTTGCCATCTGCAAGCCAAGGACAGAGTCCTCACCAAAAAACAACCCTGCCAGCACCTAGATTTTGGACTTCCAGACTCCAGAACTGTGAGAAAACTAATTTCTGTTGTTTAATCCACCCAGTCCATGGTATTGTTATGGCAGCCCTAGCCAACTAATACAAAAGGGAAATTCGTATTTTAAGAGGGAATATTGTACCATGTTTATTTTCTGAAGTAAGCAATCTGGGAGAGGGGGAAATTACTGAAGCAATGTTTTTAGGCAGTGACTACAGAATGGGATTTAGTACATGGGATAGGAGTTGGCTCTTGATGATAGGAATTTAGGTAGATGTGTACATGTGGTAGGGATGCTAGGGAAATTCTCCTCTGAATCCTTTTATATTCTTGGTGAAACAGGAAGCAAGGTCATAAGTGCAGAGTAGAGGTGGGGTAGAAATTGGAGTTTGAGGGGAAGAAAGTATGAATTGTCTAGAAGCATGGGAGAATAAATGGACTGGGGAGATGTTTCAGGTTATTGGGCAATGCTAAGAGCCCACTGAAATTAGTGGTCATAAATTTAAAGTGAGACTAGTCATCACGCTTTTGTTTTTTTTGCAGGATCATTCAGTTGGGTTAGATGGAAGGTTGGATCTAACCTGGGTTGGAGTTTTGCCAGGCAAGAATGAGAGGGAGACTATGCAATAGAGTGACTATAGTGATGGTCTATAGAATCTAAGCTGGGAAGGATGAAGGGAAGGACCTGAGGTGGGTGAGAGAAACAACAGGAAGGTGGCAGAATCACTGCATTGTGGGTTCCAAAGAGGTAGAATTAGTAGTCAGGTTATTACAGTGGGTGAGCTGGAAAGGTGGGAGGTTGTGGTTGCAGGATGCCTGAAATTGAGACTATGCAGAGGGTGAAGTTGGAATCAAGATCTAGGGTATGTAAGGCTAAGTAGGGAAAAAATAATACTGGGGAAATGATCACAGAACTAAGAAGTCTGTGTAGACAATGAGTTATCCCAAGATTGATAAGGAGTTGTACCAGAGTCACAGCAAGCTCAATGCTGTAATCTTCAAGGAACGAAGGGGAACGATTTGGGGCTCAGTAGATGGCTGACCATGGAGGAATAGCAAGCTGTATAGCTGAAAGGCATGAGCTCCAAGGCTGGCCATTTTCAGAAAAAAAAGTAGGGCTAATGCTCTAGAACAGGGTTTCTCAACAGCGGAACCACTGACATTTTGGATTGGATACTTCTTTGTTTCAGGAAGCTGTCCTGAGCATTGTAAAATGCCTAGCAGCATCTCTGACCTTTACCCACAAGATGCTAGTAGCACCTTGCCCCGGTAGTGGCAACTAAAAATGTCTCTGAGACTTTGCCAGATGTCCTCTTAGGGGCAAAGTCACTCCTGGTTAAGAACCACTCATCTTGGCCAGTCACGGTGGCTCACACCTGTAGTCACAGAACTTTGGCAGGCCAAGGTGGGCGGATCATGAGGTCAGGAGTTCGAGACCAGCCTGGCCAACCTGGTGAAACCCCGTCTCTGCTAAAAATACAAAAATTTGCCGGGCGTAATGGCACATGCCTGTAATCTCAGCTTACTCTCGGGAGGCTGAGGCAGGAGAATCACTTGAATCTGGGAGGCGGAGGTTGCAGTGAGCTGAGATCGTGCCACTGCACTCCAGCCTACGTAACAGAGCAAGACTCTGTGTCAAAAAAAAAAAAAAAAAAAAAACCACTCATCTCAAAGCAGCAGTAATAAGCTAAAAGGACATATACTTCTGGGCTGAGTGACAGGAGTGAGGAAGAGCAAATAGCAAATAATTTGAGAGGGTGACAGGCAGGAATGTGTTTTGGGAAGATCAGATTTGGGTTACAGAAAGAGGCTGAAGGGAATGTTTCCAGAAAAGGGTGAGAACGCAGAGAACATCTTAGTATTTATGGCTATAATGTAGCACATGTCTGTCAGCCTCAAGGAGGAAATGTATTCCACAATGATCTGACAGTCATCATCTAGTTATTTCACTTCCTTTGCCTGACCCAATTCGCCAAATGAGTCATCCACTTCTTAAGGGATCTTACATTGCAGATTTCAATAATCATATTTAATACATGCTGAGTTTATTGCCATATAAGAAATCAAGAGTTTCAGAAGAACACACAAAATATATACAGTGAAGACCTTGGCAGGGCTGAGGCACCAGTGCTGTGTACATCCTCTCCCCAAATTCTCCAGCAGCTAAGAAGGCACACTATGAGTGAAGGCACAGTAAGAGTCAAAGCTCCCAGTTAACTTTCTAGGTATATAGATAACAGTGAAGACTACTCTAAAGACTACTCTACTAAAAAACAGAGCTGTGAGAAGGATGAAGGTGTCTAGATTTTCTGTATAAGTAGAACTGTAATAAATGTATGAGGTTCTATTTCAACACCATTCCCCTTTATTAACTTTCTATTTGTATGCGCTTGACCAAAGAGTAATCTTCCAGGCTTTGGGGCAGAAGGCTGACATGGCATAGAGACGGAGGAGGGGGACACCACCAAAACAAGATCACATTATCATGATCACAAAACATGTACCAGTAAATCCACTGAAAGTATGCTAACAAAAAGTGGACAGGATGAAAGGAGGTTTCTAAATATCTAAATATCTAAATAATGTGTAGCTCAGAGAAAAATTAAAAAGGTCATAATAGGCCAGGTGTGGTGGCTCATGCCTGTAACCCCAGCACTTTGGGAGGCCGAGGCAGGTGGATCACGAGGTCAGGAGTTTGAGACCAGCCTGGCCAACATGGTGAAACCCCGTCTCTACTAAAAACACAAAAATTAGCTGGGCGTGGGGTGGGGGGCACCTGTAATCCCAGCTACTCGGGACACCAAGGCAGGAGAATCATTTGAACCGGGAGGCAGAGGTTGCAGTGAGCCGAGATCATGCCACTGCACTCCAGCCTGGGTGACAGAGTGAGACTCTGTCTTTAAAAAAAAAAAAAAAAGAGAAAAAAAGGGTTATATCAGAAAGGAACTAAACTACCTAGACCCTTCAGTTCCAATGGAATAGATACCTCCATACTGTACAAAATGAAAAGGAGTATCCTGTGGTAGAAAAAGAACGTTGCCAACCTACCTTTAAGAGAAATGTAGAGGTGGTTTTTTGTGCTCAACCATCCACAAGTACAATCAGTGAGTAACAAAAGAGCACTTGAACTCCAGTGCAAGATAAGGCACTTTGTTTTTAATTCTATCAGTGTCTTTAGAATGAACGAAGGTCTGGGTCCTCTGGAAATCTCAAGTGGTGCTGCCTGCAGCTTTAAAAGGCTGAGCACAAACCCATCAGAGAGCCACAGTCCTAAGTAGACTCCTCGGTGCGCTCTGCCCACCTGTCCATGTGCATTCAGATTTCTCATTAAATTTTCCACAGCATGACCAGTGGGGATGACCTGGGTGGCCTTTGTGTCCATGGCCACAGCCTAGGTACCCACCTACATGCGACAAAGAGGAAAGAACAAAAATCAACCATTAGAGTGGAGTCCAGCAGTTACCATTATCATGGAAATTAGACCTCCTGGCAACATGCAGATTCATGGGAGTGAAAATATCTAAGAAAATCTTGGCAAGAGGAACAAGCTATCTGACCGTTGTGCAGTCAGGAGGACCCTGAGAATTGATCACAGCAAATCAACTCATGTTAGCCGGAGTTCTAAGAATGCTGTAGTGTTACCACCTGAAGGAGGCGAACTAGTTTGCACATTAACTGTAAAATAAATTGGTTTGGATTTTAACTGTAAAATCATTGAAATAAAAAAGGATAGGTTGGTGGACATTAAAAAAATAGAGGTAGATCCTCAAGTGTTTATACAGAAGGATGCAAAAGCCCATTTTATGGCCCATTATTAGAGTAAGGACACAGTAATTTTTTTTAAAGTAATTAGATCCCTTACCTAAACTGACTCCCTATCCTTTCTGTCCCCCTGAAAGACCCAGACCTTGTCCAATTGGTTTAATCATCCACTCCCCCAGCCATGCCTCATTTGGAATTTATTTAAGGTTCTAAAAGGAATAAGATGGGTCCATAGTTTTCACACTGCTTAGGCCCCTGGAAAAGGACAGACAAACTGAGAATCCTACATAGAAGCACAGGGCTCATAGGAGCTGTACCAAAACTAACAGAACTGAGAGCTTTTAAGTCTGCTATTTCAATTCAGAACAAGGAAGCTTTAAGTGACACTTTTAGAACAGTGGTGTCTCTACAATCACAGACTGTGCTTCCTAGAAACAGAACCTAAGTCCAAATGTCTAGTGGCTGTGTGGTAGGGAAGGGCCCGTCACTTGATTCCCACTGCTGGCAGAAAGGCCCAGAGGGTAGTGCTTTCTCCTTACCTGGCATGGTGCCTCCACAGGCGCAGCGAGCGGTTTTCTGGCCCCCGCTGGAGCAGAAGGTGCAGCAGTGAAACACGCCTGAGTGTGGGCGGTGCTTTCTCCTCACGGTCACAGTGAATGGCGAGCCCTGCAGTGTTCAGACCAAAAGCAATGAAGAGCATCTTATGAGTTAACAGGATGTGCTGAGCATCACTATGTGCTAAACAGAGTCTGAGGCACAGGGCCTGTCCTTGGACGGACAAGGACAACAGGAAAGAAACAGATTAGAGGACAAGAACCCTGCTCAGCTGAGAGGGGGCAGACACAGATGCAGTGGAAGCATCACAGGGTCTGTGCAGCCCTCCTACCATGCTTTTCACCGCAGATGCTAAGTACTAGACGTAGGTACTGATTTATTCCATGTAGCTGAACCTGCTGGACACTGACAGGAGTCACACGGTCAGCTCCATTTTCAGTGACATCTGTCTTAGCTGGGAATTGTTCTGGCAAGATGGCAGCAAAAGCAGAAGCCCATGCCACAATAAGCTTAAGCTTTTCTTAATGGATTCTGCCTCACTCTATCCTTGTATGAAGTATAAGTACCTAGGTCATTCAATACATTAGTAATCTCAGACTGACTTTTCTCTGGGATTCTCAATCTCAATTCTTAAGGAACCTCAGGTATAATAAGTAGAATGTCACAACCACAAAGATAGGACATTCTGTGGTCCCTTCTCCAATTTCTCAGCCATGTACCTCTTCTCACATACCAAGCTAGCCTCTTTCCTTCCATCCTGGACATGACTTATCTGTTTACTCACCCACTTATTCTGGGATTGTAAAGACATACGGAAGGGAGAAAGGTTAAAATGTGTACAGCTAATAATTCTCAAATTAGTAACTCTCCCATCTGCCCCCTTTCCTTTAAGGATAACTTTCATTCTCTAATTTATATCCCATGTTAAACAAAAAATATTTATTTATTTTTTTAAAGATGGGATCTCACTCTGTCACCAGGCGGGAGTGCACTGGCACATCCATAGCTCACTGCAGCCTTGAGCTCCTGGGCTCAGGCAATCCTCCCAAGTAGCTGGGACTACAGGTGCACACCATCATGCCCAATTTAAATATTTAATAAGTTGCAATGTGCCTATCCTTATGTGAGAGCCACATTGTTTGCGAAAATGCAAAACAGAGAACCTAGCACCTTAGAAGTCTTTCAGATGTTAAATTTCCCATCTTAAAGAGTTTACAATCCAGTTAAAAAACAACTTGGCATTCAAAGAAATGGGTTCAAATTCCTATTTTGCTACATTTGCTGTGTATTTTAATGCAAGTTTGGTCTCTCAGTCTAATTGGACACTGATCCCTGTGCCTGAAGGGTTTTGAGGAAAATTGAAATAATGTATGTAAAAACACCTAACCTGTTCCTGACATACCATAATTAGGTAAGCAATAAATGGCTATTAAATATGAGTGTTCCTTAGTGCACAAATCATAAGCCTAATATATCATGATGCTATATGGTATTTTACTGTCCCTGTCAGTGTTGATTTCTGTGGAGGGAAACCTCTGACTACTCCAATGTCAGCAGAGAGATTCTGCTCGACCTGTTAGTATCACCCAATTTTTAAAAACTCATACTCTCTAAAGCAGAAAGTGCTCTACTTGTGTTATACTTGTTTGTAGAAACCATGGTAACGTAACTTGTTTGGTATATTTGTTTGTTTATAGGAACCATAGTAACAGAAAAACCTATATGTAAAACAGAGTAGAAAATTACATGAGCAGATGGTTAGGCAGATAGATGACTAGTCAATTGTGAGGAGGGGGCATAACCCTCTCAACTGTGTTCATGTCCAGACACAGTCTGGACAAAACTGGAAAATCCTGAGCTAGATTATATTTTTTGAATATGCATGGTTGTCTGCTGGCAGATCACCCCCTGTGATCAAGACATCTTCTCCATGTTAAGAATCCTAAGAAACCGACTGGGAGAATGATAAACTATAAGCATAAATGCCTGGAGATGACACAGGGATACAGGGTTCTTATGGTCAACAGCATCCTCCAGGAAGAATAAGAGTAGCAAAATCTGGGCTGTTTCTAAAGTGAAGAAGATGACATGGGGATTCTATTCAATCTCTCTGTATAGCTGATCCTATGTGAAATGTCTCCAGATCCTAAGACAGTAGAATCCAGGGAGCTCAGGGAAGCACATGCACCAGTCTTACCTGCACATGCTGTTCTTTGATGCAGACCCACACAGTATAGACGCCAGGTTCCTTGGGGGTATAGGAAATGTAGTATGTCCCATCCTTGTTATCCTGGACCACTGTTCTGACTGGGCTGAATGGAGATAAGAGTCAAAACACCACTCACTCCCACAAGCTGGCTTCAGTTGCTACTATTTCAGAATGTAAACTCTACACCATCCCATTCAGTATTAATGTTAAATATACCCAAACAGGATGCTTCTTCCATTTGCTTCAGAAGTTAATTTTACAACAGAAGGTAAACAGCATAAATTCCAATTTAGTCTGATATTCAGACCAATTCCTTGAATATATTATTGTGTCCTTTTCAACAGGCTTCTGTTGAACCCTCTTGCTCTGTTGTCCCTCCTCCATTCTCCAATTCCAGAGAAATATAAACATGCTCCAGGCATAATTTAGTACCAAAGGGAGACTGAATTTTGAAAAGGGTACCACTCAGTCTAACACAGAATATTTTTCAACTTATTCTAAAGCTTGAGATGAAAACAATCTGAGGGGCAGACCATAGCTTTGAGAGAGAACTGAATACAAAACCCACACAAGAAAACACATTTGGTCACATAACGTTTCATAGTATTATGGGGAGGTAAGACGTAACTAGTGAGTTACACTCCAATATCTTTTTTTTTTTTTGGACCTGGGGTCTTGCTCTGTTGCCCAGGCTGGAGTGCACTGGCACAATCACAGCTCACTGCAACCTCGACCTCCTGGGCTCAAGGGATCCTCCCATCTCAGCGTCCTGAAAAGCTGGGATTATAGGCATATGCCTCCACTCCCAGCTAATTTTTTTTTTTTAATTTTGTAGAGACAGGGTGTCCCTATGTTGCCCAGGCTGGTCTTGAACTCTTGGGCTTAAGCGATCCTCCTGCCTCCACTTCCCAAAGTGCTGGGATTACAGGCATGAGCCACTGTGCCCAGCTCCAATATCTTAAAGGACCTCATGTTTCCAGTTTTCTCACTGCCTGTTATCCATGACACCTAATTGTGTCATACAAACCTGTCTTTCTTATCTTTAGGGACAATGGCAACTTGAACGTTGTCTCCTCCCCTGCCCATGATTTCTCCTGCGGCATCCTTACAAAGCAGGGTGAAAGAGGCTGTCTGTTTCTCCCGGGCTCTGTGGAGGTCTGAAAAAGATAAACACTCGGTCCTCACGTCAAATGTAAACTGCAGTGACTACATCTCCATCTTGCTTTTTCTCTTCAGAACAAAGGGTTGTACTTTCCTGTTTACTGTAACCACCCTGGCTCCCTTTCTTTTCTCTTCCCCTTCTGCCTCCCAGAGTACGCCTCTTGGGAGTCCTTCCTGGTTAGCCTGGTTCTCCCAGCTAGCAGCTGCTTTGGATCACACAGGATCCTGGACCTTACCTTCAGTCCTAGGATGCTTTAAAAATACTCAGGACTGACCGAGGTATTTAAAGAAAACCTCTAGACCCTGTGAGAGAGGATAGTAACCCCAAAACCACCCTCCCTAAGCTCCAGATCCTGCTGGGCTAGGCAGGGAGTACAGCTGACCAGCCTCACGACCCTCCATGTTTTGAGATCCTCTGCAACTTGGTAGCTCATGCCAAGGTACTGGGGGGATATCCAGTAGCTACAGCCCCTACTCCAGCATTCAGATGAAACAGGGTTTCTTAACCTGGGGTTCATGAACTACTATGAGTTCTATGGAAAGGCTTATGAAGAGTCTAAAAATCTGGAATTGTATGCACAAGTTACTGGGTGTTTCCGTAGGAGAGAACATTCTCAAAGAGATCTATGGCTTCCAAACAGTTAAGAATGCCTGTGTCATTAAGATGCAATCTTCCTATCAGGACTGACCTACTGACCTGTGAAACATATGTTTTAATAACATGCTTCCATTAGAAAGGGAACACTCGTTAAAAGAAACCATTTTTTCCCCCAATTAAATGAAACACCTACCATATCCTTTTAAATGCCAGTAAGGTTGATGTGAACCAAAAAGGGCCTAAAGGAAAGGAAACCGTAATCTCGTCTTCCTCATTCCTCTGAAACTTCCTTCAGAACTTGATCTAGGAATCCAGGGCCTGCCATGCTCCTCTCTGAGCAGGCAGAATTTCACCTGACCCTAGTCACTGCTGTTAACCTCCAACAGGCACTGTCTCTGTTCTGCCATCTGATAGAAACAAAACATGATCTGTGTGTTTCTCAGCCATTATTACTTCTCTGAACTGGAAAAGGGTCAAGTCTCACTCCTGTATTAACTGTACCCTAGCCAGAACAAACCACAAAGGGCAAAGGTGGGGGTCACTGTCTTTCAGATCAGTTTATCTCCCCACCTTTGGTAACCTGGTCAGTAGGGCATGCTTCCTAGCAGAACAAGCCACCAATCTTCACACACCATCTCCCTGTCCACTGCCCTCTCAATGTCAATGGGAAATGCCTTCCTACCTTCTCCTTGTAGGACACATTTGGCTGGATCAAGCTCTTTGGTATTAATGGTACCATAAATTTCATAGCCATGGCACTGGCCTGCTTTCTCCTGAGGACAGAAGCGTATCTCATCATTTACTCCAGGACGGGCGCTATATTGAACTTTGTTCAGCTTCCTGAGCCGTTCTACCACCACCCCCTTGGTGATGAGGATCTCCAAGTCTGAGCCGCTGGTCAGCAAGTGCTCGGTGAACTCCACTCCAGTCCGCATGTCTGCCAGTAACTGTTCCAGCTGGGCCTTCTGCAGCTGCAGGGAATTTTCCTTCTGGGCCCGTATGTCTTCTAGCTGCTTCAGCAGCTTGTCCCGATGCTCCTCAATGGCCTTAATGTAGCCCTCCGAGAATGTCCGGACATCAGCTGCCACTGCCTCCACTCGCTTCTGGAGGGCACTGTTCATTATGTGGATCTGAGCCAGGGCTTCCTCCAGGGCCTCCACGTGGGGCTGAGTACCTTTGAGGAGCTCCCGCACAGAGTCCCCATGCTTGTGGATGACATTGCTGGTGAAGTCGCAGGGGTGTTCCCGATGCTCCCCCACCACACAATCCCGGCACACGGGCCGGTCACAGAACTCACAGAACAGCCTCAGTTCCTCTGCAGGGTGAACAGGACACAGGATGGGCTTCCCAATCCGGCTGTAGCCTTTCAAGTCTTTTAGGTCCACCATGGTGTGGTAAGTCGTTTTCTTCTGCCGCCTAGGGGCAAACAGAAGCAATAACAGGAAATAAGGGGATAATTCTGTTGGGAATAGTTGGGCAGAAAGATTTTAGAGCACAGGATCTGAAGTTAAACAAACCTGATTTCAATTCCTTGCTCTAATCTCTACTTGCATGATCCTCTCTGATTCCAGTTTCTCGTCTGTACAGTGGGGACAATACCTACCTGAAAGAGCTGTTGTATAGAATAATGTGTGAACAGACTAAGGCTCTGGCTGGCTACATGCCTATGCAGAAGGTTGCAAGACTATGACTGCATGCTAGAACTTTCCCAAAGAGTTTAGACAAGAGTCACAGTCGGCTTCCTAAGGTAAGCTAGCAGTGAGGGCATGGCAGAAAACTAGCACCAAGAAACAGAAACCATGCCAGATAACACAGCAATAAAGTCCAAGCAATTAAAAAGCAGACACCAAGTCTCATCTAGCTTGCATCTAAGATTTTGGTGAAGCATTTCTGTTGACCTGTATCACCCAAATCAGCAAGCTAGAATTTTTTTCAAGAGACATCGTCAACATCATTAGAAAGCGTGAAACCGGACGGGCGCGGTAGCTCACGCCTGTAACCCCAGCATTTTGGGAGGCTGAGGTGGGCGGATCAACTGAGGTCAGGAGTTTGAGACCAGCCTGGCCAACATGGTGAAACCCCGTCTCTACTAAAAATACAAAAAATTAGCCAGGCATGGTGGCATGTGCCTGTAATCCCAGCTACTGGGGAGGCTGAGGCAGGAGAATCGCTTGAACCTAGGAGGTGGAGGTTGCAGTGAGCGGAAATTGCGTTATTGCACTCCAGCCTGGGCGACTAGAGCCAGACTCCATCTCAGAAAAAAAAAAAAAAAAAGAGAAAAGAAAGTGTGAAACCAATGGTTAATAGAATCAAAGCTCTCTTTCTAATTCCTTTCCTATAGTAGCCCTCTAGAGATGCAGGGAAATCCTTAGGAAAACATGGTGACTGTTCAGAGTTCCTCCATTAGCATTATATCAATTTGAAGCTTATATGCCTATTCTGGCACCAGAAGGGTGGCTGCAGAGAAAATAGGGTTAGCTGGTTTGGCTGGCAGCAAGACAGTCGCAGGGACTATCACATAATTACAAGTTAAAAATAGAGTGAAGTCTACAAACTTGTTCTGTTAGTGTAGCCAGAAAACAAATGGAAGTAGAACCCGAAATCTATTTTAGGCTAATCCTAAAACTGTGGTCATTTTATATTCTGGTGTCCTAGGATGGGGTAAGGTAGAGTAGGAAGGGACAAAAGTGATCCATCTGACAAACTATTCACCAAATGCCATAAAAGACATAGTCTGCACCCCCATTAACACCTACCAGCCCACCTCACCAAGCTCCAGAGTAACTCTAAGGTACAAAGCAACAGCTGAGGTCCGGCCAATCATCATCACCTATTCTAGGAGCATAGCATGGGTTACTGGAATGTAGTCAAAATGATCTGGATTTAATACTCAGTTCTGTTACACACTTACCAACTGTAGGACCTTGGCAAATCACATAATATTGCTGAGCTTGTTTTCCCAATTAATAAATGGGGGCGAAAACAGGGCCTGCTTTTCTGTAAGAGTTGCAAGATCGAAGGAGATCAAGAACAGGATCTATGCTGTTATATTCATTCTCCTGTTTCTCCAGCACCCAGTACAATTATTCACTACACGAATGACTGAAGGAAACTGTAGCTGCACTTTGTAAATTGAAAGGGTTTATTGCTATTGCTATATTAGGCACCATATTAGGCTAACCGGGTTAACTGTTGTACTAGAGTATTTGCTATTGCATCGTTATATTGCTCTTTGACCTTCCAAGGTATTTGAGAAGGCTTTCCTTTTCATCTGCTCACCGAGGGATTTGTCTTGACACCTCTTTGTAATCTGCTCTCAAGCTACACCTGATGGAGTGTCCCATCTTTACCTATGAGCCTGGCAGCAGAAGTGGCAGAGGTTGGCTTTGCAGGTCTGACACCTCTTCTCTACTTCCCTGTCGTTGCACAGGTCACACACCAGGCCCTGGCCTTCCCCACGTAGGCTCTCCAGCATCACATCATTCACGGCCAGGTGGTCTATGGTTAAAGCCTTCACTCCACCCATGGGCAGGTCCACCTGAGCATCACATACCGGACAAAGGATGCCGATCTGCGACTGCAGACTTCGTGGCTTGAGTTCCTGGAATATTGACCCCTCAGAGCTTGTGTCAGAGTCTCCCCCTCGGATGTCCACTACTGAGAAGGGCTCCAGCTGCTCCAGACACGTGGTGCAAACTGTATGCAAACAAGGCAAGAGCCTGGGGGCTTTGAAAAGCCCCAAGCACAAGGGGCAGTGAGTCTTGCCTGAGTTCCCAAGTGCAGTCCCACTAGGGAGTTTGCTTACAATGCCCAGCAGCGGTTTTCTGTTTTCTGACATACTCCTCACGTTTGTGACCAATATTAGAAAGGGCCCTGGGCAGTTCTACGATGTAGTAGCAGGTGATTAAGTGCACCCAAAGAGAAAGTTTCCAGAACTTGAACAGAGACCATGGGGACTCCCTCGCTGACAAATAAAAGGGCAGACGGGAAGACGAGGCTTCCTCGAAGGAATCACCCACAGATCTCCTCAGGACGGCCCCCTCCTTTCCACTGCATCCCATACCAGACACGCCCACGCCCTCCTCTGCCCCGCAAGTCCTCCCCGGATGCGCTTCCAGGTCTAGCTCTCCAGCTAGTCCTGCTGCCAACAAAGTCACCCCTGCACCTCTCGCTCCCTCCACTGCCACCCCCCTCCCGCCGCCCGCCGCCCGCCCCACTGCGCGCCACACGCGACAAGCGCCGACCCTGCCCGCGCACGATGAGGTAGGGGCCCTGTTGCTCCTTCCCTCTGCGAAAGGCGCGCGCCGGGTGAAGGAATTGCAAGCCGCCGGCGGGCTTCTGGGTGTCCACCGCCTCCCCCTCGCCTCGGCCCGGGACGCCCGCGGGCTCTGGCCCCTCCTCACACCAATCCCAGCCCGGTCTACTCCGGCGAGTCCAATCACCGTCCGAGAGGGGCGGCCCTCGCCTCTCCGGGCCCCGCCGCCCTCCAGAGTGACGCCACTAAGCATCCAATAAGTTTTGGTAATTCCACATCTTCGCCAGTCCACTCACGCGGGGGGCGGGACCTGACAAGGCCGTGGGCGGGGCGGCCGAAGGGCTTAGAGTGCGGCGGGAGGAAAAGGCCAAGGCTCGGAGCGAGCGGCATAGTGTAGTCAGCGTCACCGTTTCACAGGGACTGTCCCTCTTTCTGTGGTGACCAGAGAGGCCTCAGGACCTCTTAAAAAGCCACGCTGATTTGGCGCCGGGACGGCCTTCTTTCTGCCCTCGGACTCGTCCCACGAACGCAGACTGGGTTCTCCCATTGGTGGATGGCACTGTCAGTTGGCTCTGCGCTGGGCGTGGGAGACGTTTTTCGGGCTCCCGAGGCCTCGGCCGCTCGGGGGCGCCAGACGTTTCTCCTCCACGCGGGTTTGAGGCTGCGAGGCTCCCCTCTGTCCTCAGGCGCTTACTGTAGCTCACAGGTCCCTCAGGCCTAGCGTGCTGGGTACAAGTACTCCCGCGGCTCCCCGACTTTGGATATTTTTCGGGGGTGAGGGCATCTCAGGCTCGCGTTACGGGGACCGGTTCGGGAGACCGTGGAGCCGAGGTGTCGAATGGAGGGCTTACTTCGGCCGGGCCAGGGAGCGCCACCCTCCTTGTCGGGCTCGGGAAGGCTTTGTTTTCCGGTCCGGGGAGAGTGCAGATGACCTAAGGAGTTGAATGTCACCCGGGATTCCACAGTCCTGTGTAACAGAAACGAGCTGAGCGAGTTGGACCCGCTGTTTTTATCAGTCAATGACGGAGGGCTCCTGCCTGGTCACAATGGGACAATGGACGGTGGCAATGAGGGACAAGCCCTTTGTGGGCTCAAAACTAATTGGGAAGATGAACACGTCCGAACCCTTTAACTTTATAATTACACGGCCGCCTTCTCTGGTCTTACCAGGCGTCTCCTGATTCTCCAAAATTCCAAAAATGGAAACAGCTGCTCCCTTCACCTCCACCTGCTCTTATCTCCAGTTGCGTCAGCCTGTCTACTGGGCCCTCACTGCTTTCTTTGTTCATGACCTTCCCTACTTAATTTGGACCCAGTGGGCGACTGTTTCACTTGATTCCTTCATTATCTGTTTCATGCTATAGGCATAGTGTCTGGAGCCTAAGCTTTTAAAAGTATGGAATCTGAAAAAAAGTTAACCCCAAAATATGAAAAAAAACCACTATAAAATATAAAAATGAAATGTTTGGTCATTTCCAAAATATAACACGCCAATGAGTCAAATGCCACCTTTATATAAAATGTGCAAGTAATTTCCAAATGTTAAGCATATCTCCAAAGATTTTTAAATAGTCCTTACCTAGATTTTTTTCAGCCTCTTGTCCTTCTTGCATCTACCCTCAAAATCTGCATTCGCCTCTCCAGTAGGCTGGAGGAAGTCACAAAAACTGTGTGGACTTGGGTTTGCTATATATTCTTGCTTTGAACTTCACCTTTACCCTCCCTGCTGCTTGGCTGTGCTTTACTTCATCTCTTGTTCATGCTGTATCACATTTCTTGTGGTAGTAGTTTCAAGCTTCTCTTGTTTCAGAAGTACTTTATAATTTACACGTGCAATATCTCATTTAGCAGTATCTCGTTTAACCTTTAACAATATTGTAAGGAAATGGCCTTAAAGAGGTCTTGCCAGGTCTTGGATGGCCAGCCCAAGTTAACATATCTGGAACTTGAACACAACCTTATGATGCCATATCTAAGATTATATCCGGGCTACCTCTACCTTTCCCTTTTTTTTTTTTTTTTTTTTGAGATTGAGTTTTGCTCTTGTTGCCTAGGCTGGAATGCAATGGCAGGATCTTGGCACACTGCAACCTCCACCTCCAGGGTTCAAGCGATTCTCCTGCCTCAGGCTCCCAGGTAGCTGGAATTACAGGCATGCACCACCACACCTGGCTAATTTTTTGTATTTTTAGTAGAGACTGGATTTCACCATGTTGGGCAGGCTCCTCTTGAACTCCTGACCTCAGCTGATCCACCCGCGTCTGCCTCCCAAAGCGCTGGGATTACAGGCGTGAGCCACCGCGCCTGGCCACCTCTACCTTTCCTTTCTCAGTTTCTTAAGCATCAAATCCCTCACACATGCTGCAGCTAATTCCCTTCCATTGATGAGAAAAACAAGGTTGTCTGAAGAACTGCCTCGCCTTTCTACTTAAAAAATCCATGATTCCTCACACCTCCTCTCGTACCTCTCCTGACTGCCATTCTTTAGTGCCAAGATTAGTTCCTCAAGATTTTTGTTTTTTATCCCAACCTCTCCCGCTTCCTGAAAACCTTATTCCTATGTTTCAGTCAGTCAGTTTTTCTGCCAAGAGTTCTGATGAAGTCCTGAAAGGGGAAGCAAATCGTCTTTTGATCTAGCTCCCCTTCAACGTATTAATAGTGGTGGTTCTCGCCCCTATATTTCTCAGAAGGGTGGTCTCACTGTCTGCTTTCATCATCTTTTTATAACCATCACCACCCATTTATTCCTCCCCTCTTTCCTATTGAGACTTTCTTGTAGATCATGAGTGACCATATTGCTGGCCTTTTCTCAATAGGCAATCTCTTTAGTATTTACAATTTTTTGTACTTCCTCATCCTTAAAACTTGCCTCCTCCTTGACTTCTGAAATACTCTACTCTCCTAACCTTCTATCTCTTGGGCTGCTTCTCACACCCTCCATCCTCACTAGTTCCCCTTCCTCCACTTTATCTCCTACCTTTGTGTCTACATTTCCTCATGTGGATGATTCCCAGACCAATGCTTCCAGTACTGATGTCTCCCCTGAGCTTTTGACATAGATTTCTAAATCTGCACTCAAATATGTTCCTATCACCAAGTCCCACATAGCTTAAACTTCACTGAACTTCTTTGCTCACTGAACTGCACTCTCTGAATTTTCCTATTTGATTCTCTCCAGAGTATCATCATTCTCCTTTCCCTCCTGCATGAAACCTTATAGTGCTGCTGGCCTCCTTTCTCTTGTTCCATATGCAGGCAGACACCGATTTCTTTCCATCCCCACTGCCAACACCTCACTGCATACACTTTTTAAGATGCTATAGCTCTTTATCACCCTCACCTTAAGTATCACAATAGTGTCTGAATTATCCCTGCCCTTTATTTTTTTTGATCTACACAGTTCTTCCAAATTAATTGTAAAAACATATAAAAACATGATACAAGTCAGTCTTCATTCTAAAACTTTCAGTAGCTCCCCATTTTTGTAGGATAATATCTGCATTCTTCAATAGATTCATAAAACTGCTTGTTTAGTTATTCCCTAAACATTGCCAAGCACGTTTCTTGGTGTTTGCCAAGTTGTCGGCAACATTCTCCTTCCTTTATTATTTAAACCTACCCTTCCTTCTATGAAAGGCCTACTTCACACTACCCCCTTGAAGCTTTCTCTTATTTCAAGGCTCCAGATTCAAGCCTAATGCTGTTTTGCCTATATTATTCACTTTGCAGTTTGTGCTACCTTGTGGTATTGTTTTTATTTATTATGTGTGTATATATATGCATGTGTATATATTTACATATGTGTATATATTTACATACTATATGTATCACATACATACATGTATACTCTCTCTGTTAAGATGGAAAATCTTGGCAACCTAGACAGTAGTCATTTAATAAAGACCTGTTATTGATGAAGGAGAGAATGGTGATCTCAAGTAATGGGAGGACAAACAGGACCACCTTCAACCAAGAGTTTTATGGATAGTGCAGACCATAAGTGATATGGGGTGACATCACAGGACGAGAGAGGATTTGTTAAGGATGCTCCCTTCTCAGAATTAGTTCGGTATCTTCTTCCATGCTCACACATTGCTTCATCTGTCTGGGGAAGCAATAGTCATGGGATGAGAGGAACAGGACTGATGAAAGTGACCAGGGTTCATGAAAGTGTCTATAAGACTTTCAGCCCACCCCTGTTTGCCCAAGACAGGGAAGATACTGAAGGCAAGAAAGCCAGGAAGGGAGAATGACCCATCAGGAAATCAGGCAAGCCTGGTTTGGGCACTATGCTTGATCATTACCATCAGACATTGAGTGGATATATGGAAAGGGACCAGAGAGTTCTGTCAGACTTATCTTTCACCATTCCATCTGTCTCTGTCGCCATCCTTCCTTCTTTCCTTCAAAGGAAGGAGACTCCTTTCTCCTGCGACCTGTGCTCTGAAGTTTAGCCCTGCCTGCCTCCTCTCTCTCTTCTGTCTTTATCTTCTTTCTGGTGGATCTTTCTTTCCGCTCATGTCCATGCTTCAGTCTCTCCTTCTACCCTATGCCCCTCTCTAGCTCCCAATCTCTCTCTACTTCTTTATAGCCAAGCTGCTTGACAAGAATAGTCTACATTTGCATCTCTTCTTCTCCTTGCATTTTACTCCTAAACACAGTGCAATCTGGCATTTGCTCTCACCATTCCTCTGAACTTGCCTTTGCCAAAGTTACCAATAACTTCATATTTGCTAAATCCATTGGATACTTTTCAGTTTTTAACTAACTGAATTCACTATAGCTTTTAACACTGACAGTTTTTTGTTTCAGTTTGTTTTCTTGTTTGAGACAGGGTCTCACTCTATTGCCCAGGCTGCAGTGCAGTGGTGTGACCACAGCTCACTGCAGCCTCAATCTCCTGGACTCAAGCGATCCTCCCACCTTAGCTTCCCAAGTAGCTGGGATTATATGTGTGTGCCACTATGCCCAGCTAATATTTTTATTTTTGTAGCAATGAGGTCTCACCATGTTGCCCAGGCTAGTCTTGAACTCCTGGGCTCAAGTGATCCTCCAGCCTTCCTTAGCCTTCCAAAGTGCTCGGATTATAGGCATTAGCCACTGCGCCTGGTCTGACACTGACAACTTTCTTCTTGAAACTTTCTTCTTCCTCAGTTACCATGTGCTATTCTTGATTTTTCTTCTACCTCCTGCCGCTCTGACCACTTCTCTTTTTCTCTACAGGACACTGCTTCACTATGTTGGTCAGGGTGGTCTTGAACTCCCAACCTCTGGTGATCCACCTGCCTTGGCCTCCCAAAGTGCTGGGATTACAGGCATGAGCTACTACGCTGGTGGCTTCTTCTTCCTCTTCCTCGTCTTCCTCCTCTTCTTCTTCTTCCCCTTCTTCTTCTTCTTCTTCTTCCTCTTCCTCGTCTTCCTCCTCCTCTTCTTCTTCTTCTTCTTCTTCTTCTTCTTCTTCTTCTTCTTCTTCTTCTTCTTCTTTTCTTCTCCTTCTCCTTCTTCCTCTTCTTCTTCTTCTTCTTCTCCTTCTCCTTCTCCTTCTTCTTCTTCTTTTTTAACCTTTTCATCCTCCCTTGATTGATGTGGGATTTGGAGGTGATTTATAAAGCATGAGCCCACTTGTTACATGGGGGCTCTTTTTACTGTATTATTACCTCCATCATCTCTGAATTCACTCCCTGTTTTCAATTCATTCTCTATAATCCTGTTAGTGATCTTTCTGCAATTCCAGTTTGATCATGCTCTTTGGTAGCTCTTCCATGCCTATGTTTACTCATTTAATATCCTTTGAGTATCTGGAATATGATTTTCCCAAATGTCTTCACAACTTACTCCCTACTAAAATAATAAGTTCCTTGACAGCAAGGACTTTTGACTATGTGCCAGGCACCAGAGATGTATTGTTAAAACAAGCAAAAATTCCTGCTCTCATGGAACTTACCTTCTAGTAAGGGAAAGCAGCCAATAAACAATAAATATGCTGGGCACGGTGGCTCATGCCTGTAATCCCAGCACTTTGGGAGACTGAGGTGGGCGAATCACTTGAGATCACTGGCCAACATGGCGAAACCCCGTCTCTACTAAAAATACAAAAATTAGCTGGGCATGGTGGTGCATGTTTGTAATCCCAGCTACTCGGGATGCTGAGGCAGGAGAATCACTTGAGCCCGGGAGACGGAGGCTGCAGTGAGCGGAGATCATACCACTGTACTCCAGCTTGGGTGACAAAGCGAGACTCTGTCTCAAAAAAAAAAAAAGAATAAATATAATAACTGCAGAAACTATACAGTATGTTAGAATGTGAGAATGCTATGGAGAAAAATTAAGCAGAGTGAGGAGCATCCAGTACAGGATGAGGGTGTTGCAATATAACTGGAGTGGTCAGGATAAGTATTATTGAGAAGGTGATATTTGAGCAAATACTTAAAGGTGAAGGAGGGACCCATGGGGAAAAGGTAGTTCAGATGAGGGAAGAGTTAGTGCTTGCTGAGAGAGGAATGTGCCTACTCATGTTTGAGCAACAGTGAGGAGGCCAGTGTGACAAAATCAGAATGAACTAGGGGGAGAGGAGTAGGAGGTGCCTTCAGGAGAAAACTCCATATGTCTTAGAGTGATATATATAATCTCATATGTATATATGGTTTCCCATGACCGTGCCTCTGCCAGCCCAGTCAACCTCATTTCTTGCACTGCCCCATCCAAACCCAAGCATGCACACTGGGCTTCAGCCTTCTTTTATGATTATACAAGCTACTACTTATTCTGCTTCGGACACTCTGCCCACTCTTCTTTGCCTAATGAATTCCAACCCATTCTTGAAAGCTCAGTTTAGACATCAACTTCTTTAGGAATCCTCCATTCACCAAGTCTTCATTAGGCATCCCTCTGTGTGTTACCCATGGTACTGTGATGATCTCTATCAAGTCTTTAACATTCTGCATTTCAATTTTCTACTCGCTTGTCTGATTCAGCCCTCTGTTCTCACTGTTCCCCTCCTCTTCCACACTGGGAACTCTTAAGCACAAGGGACCTTGTCCTGTTTCTGCATCCTTAATACTGGGCACAGTGTCTGAAACTTAATATGGTTTAATAAATGTTTGATAGTGAATAAATGGCCAAGATTCATGTTTCATTTCTAAGAAACTGATCATTAGGACAGATGACTGGAGAAATTTATTGTTTATTTCAGACAGATCATTTTTGTCTTCTGATTTTCTTTTTTAAAAGGGCCTGATTCCTGAAACACAGAATCTTTAGTGCCATCTAGTGGAAACAGCTCAATAAAAATGCTATACTATGAATAAAACTCAGTTTCCTTTGTTCTATTTTATTTATTTTGAACCAAGACGGACAGAGAAGGGAGGACTAGGTTGCATAGACTCCAGGGCACACTGCATGGTGGGCGTTTTTATTTTTATCTAAAAGTTCACTTTACCCGAGAGGACTCTAGTTGTGAGATCTAACAAGTATAAATAGTCCCTTATCATTGACATTTTGTGAAAATGGGCAACTCTTCAACTTTGAGAAGGTAAGAAGGAAACAGCTAGAATAATGTGAGCTTTGGAAGTCTCCTTGTGTAACTGCTTTTAGGTCAAACTAGAAGTACACAAGATATCAGTTCCATTATTAACAACTATCCTTTTAGAAAAAAATTCTGTACTGTTTTATCCAAGACAGACTCCTTAGCTCTTCTCAATTGACTCCTAGTTGTCTGATCAATTGTCTGTCATGACCCCAAACAATCTGTAGTTGATGTAGTCAGGACAGGAAGCTGCACCCAATCTTAGTTGGTCTGATATAAATATAAGCGTTTCTTAGACATTTACACTTTATTCCTCTGTTTCTCTGAGCTCCCTTGTTTATGTTTATTACATAATAGAGCTCAATATTAATGTTGTTTGAAATACATGTTTTAAACATTACCTGCTACATTCTGTTAATGTATTTTATTTTTAAAATGTGGATAAATGTGTTGTGATTATATTATTTTTACATAAATTTATCTTCCATATAAAATATTCATAAGTAAAATGAGTAACAGTAAGAAAATGGCACATTTTAGAGATTGAGTTTCGTGCTGCATTTGGCAATGATGCTTGTGATTAAAATTAGTACAGTGCTCATGCTGCTGTGTTAGAGAATTGATCATAAATGCTCTTGATAATATTGCATTATAATTTAACACTTTTTTCCTTTTAGGATTCTTTCATTACTAGTACTTATTAAACATGACAACTTTAAAGATTGATTTTGAATGGAAAGTTTTGGTTTAGAAGGGGCCCTTTGTTTGGAATATGTTTGCCCCAGTTATCTTGCTCTCTGTCAGAATGCTAAGTCAATGAGGGCAATCTGTTGAGTTTTCTGTATATCCTCAGTGTCTAGTTGGATGTCTGGCTCATAGTTGGAGCTCAATAAATATTTATTAAATGAATATATGAGAAAATTGAGGTGCAGCAAGGTAAAGACACTGATTTAAGGTCACGTATGACATTACTGGCAGAATTAGGGCAAGAATCCATGTCTTATGACTCCCACTCCATTGAGTGGTTCAATATAATACTTTGTCTTGAATCAGTACTGCTTTTCGATTCAGATGCCTGTGGCACTTGCCCTGGACCCTTTGCTTTGAAAGAACCCATCCTGGCCCTTCTCCAGCCACACCTCTTCCCATGGGCCAAGGAATTCCAAGAGTACATCTCTCCCCTCACCACCCCACCCTCACCTCCTTCAGACTAGGTTCCAGCCACCTACAAGCCCGAAATTCTTTGACAAATAGCCAGAAGCCCACTCCCAGGCCCATGCAGTTGTAGACTGCAGGGTAAGTGTGCACACACTTAGGCCTCAGGAGTGGTCAAAGGACAGCTTTTGGGGATGGTGGAACTTGATCAAGCCTGTTGGAGTGTCCATGCACATATGCAAGGGCCTCTGGTAGGATGGAGAAAGATGATAACAGGCCATGGGCTGGATACCCCTGTTTGTCCTCTTGCTCATGGCCACTCAAATATTAGGGGTAGGCCTGCCTCCTATATTAAATCTAGTTTCTCCACATATTTAATATCATTTAAACCAGCACTAAGTGAACGCCAGTATTATGCCAGACACTGTGCTGGATATTTTCAAATGCATTACCTCATTTAAGTGTTATTCTTCCATAAGAATGCTCAGAAGTAACTTACCCAACTTACCTAAGGGCAAGCAACTGAGAAGTTAAATGCATAACCCGTATCCTCAGGCAGTAAGTACAGTACCAAAATACTGGTGTGTGTGTGTGTGTGTGTGTGTGTGTGTATGGTATGTGTGTGTATACATACATATATACACATACTTTTTCTTGAGTAAATAATGTATCTGATAAAAACATGCAAACAATTTACAAGAATATAAGTAAATAGTAAATCTCTCATGCCAGGCCTCGAGTCAGAGACAACCAGTTAATAATTTTTTTTTAATTAAAAATACCCACATATTTTAAAATTTATCATCAATAGTTTTTAAACTTTTTTATTTGGGAAACTTCAGATATATGATATATACAAGCATAGGGAAAAGTATAAATAACCCCTAAGTACCCCTCACTCAACATCACCAGTTACAGCATTCTGTCACTCTTGTTTAATATACTTCCCCAACTTTTATGATGTTTTCTCTGCTGGGGGTTTTCAAAGGAAATACCAGATATCATGTCATATTATTAAGTTATATTAAAATATTAGATACTTAATTTATAAAGGTTTTGATGTAAAGATGGAAAATATTTTGAATTTTCCATGAAGACCTCTTAATTTAAAAAATGCCACATAAGATTATATATGCCATATAACATTTTACCAATGTTATTTAAATTTATTTATGTATTTATTTAGAGATGGAGTCTTGCACTGTTGCCCAGGCTGGAAGGCAGTGGCGCAGTCTTGGCTCACTGCAACCTCTGCTGAGTTCAAGCAAGTCTCCTGTCTCAGCCTCCCAAGTAGCTGGAGCTACAGGCACACACCACCACACCTGGCTAAATTTTTGCATTTTTAGTAGAGACAGGGTTTTGCCATGTTGGTCAGGCTGCTCTCGAATTCCTGACCTCAGGTGATCCACCTGCCTCAACCTCCCAAAGTGCTGGGATTACAGGCCTGAGCCACCATGCCCAGCCCTAATTTTTAAATATTTAATATTTCCTCCTTTGTTCCAAAGGACTCAGGTGGGAGTTAGGCAATAAATAATAATTTTGTGACTATAAATTAAACATGTGCATTCCACCTCATGCCATGCAGTTTTCTTTGCAGAATTCTGTGAGACTGTGTCTCTTTTTATTTTATAGCCCGTCCACTTTTTATCTTTCTTTCCCTCTTTTGGAAGAGCTGTTGAAAATGGTAAGCAAATAAATGCCCTTTTTTCCTCACTTCTCTGAGTGATAAAACCTGAAAATGATGAATATATAAGGGCAGACTATGATTTAAAGTAGTGCCTTTTCTAATTCAAATGACAACTAACTTTTCTGAGCTAAAGTGTGCCCACGTCGTGATAATAATATTTAGAGGATGAGTAGGTTATAATATATCATGGCATACAGAGAGGTCTATACATTAGTTCCAGGAATGTTGCTAGGAAATATAAAAAAAAAATGTTCCTAGATGCAAGGAAATATAAATAATCCCCACCAACTAGGGCAAAGCCTAGGTATTTATTTCTATATTGATAGCAACTACTTTTTTCTTAAGTACCTATTTTCTAGATGGCATTTAAATCTGCACTGCATTTTAATAAATTTTTCACTTTTTTGCACAGTGTTCAGGACCTGAAAGCTCCTTCTCCTATTATTAATGAGGAGTATATGATATCTTCAGGAAATTCTGAAGTAATAAAAGCCCTTCTATTCTTCAGTGTTCTGTGCCCCTCTTTTAGACAGAATCCCATCAAGAAAATCTTTGGAACAGTACTGTCTGGAGCACTGGACTGGGGAGGGCTGGGTGAATCTCTGTGTTTGAGGAGCTGAGAGGCAACACTCTGGGTGGAAAAAAGGCTCAGAGACTTGTTTGGAAGCTGCGTTTGCAGAGTAAAGCACTTTTTCATATATGCATCTAGTGTGGCCTGGAGCAATGCTGATAGAGATTGTGAGGTAGGAAGAGTCGAGGTGTATAAAGTCCCTCCAAGCCACCTTTGGTACTGCCATTGCTCTAGACCTGTGTTGTCCAATATGAGGACTTCAAATGTAGTTGGTCCAAATTAAGATAATGCTGTAAGTGGAAAATGCACACTGGTTTTGGAAGATTCGTTATGGAAAAAAAAGAATGTAAAATATCTCGTTAATAATGTTTTATATGAATTGCATGTTGAAATGATAATATATATGATATATTTTTATTTTTGTAGTTTTTAAGGTATAGACTATTTTTAGAGCAGTTTTAGGCTCACAGCAAAATCAAGCAGTTTTCCGTTAGAAAATTTACAACTTATCTTACTTTACATTTATATGTTATTACTATATTAATATTCTTTCTAAAAACTAATTGTAATAGGAGTTTACTCTATTATATTCTGATTTATTCCTTCTTTATGTTAGATCTGTTTATCTCAGACATTCTAAGTGGGAGCAATATTGCCCCTAAATGGACAGAACTTGGTTCTTGGATTGTTAAAAAAATCCTACTTTTAAAAAACATTTTTTATTTTAGATGGGAGGTTACTGTGTCACTCAGGCTGGAGTGCAGTGGCACAATTATAGCTCACTGCAGCCTTGAACTCCTGGGCTCAAGCAATTCTCCTGCCTCAGCCTCCCAAGTAGCTGGGACTACAGGTGCACACCACTATCCCCAGCTCTTTCTCTTTCAGTGTACAAAGCACAGATATATATGTAGCACAAAACCAGAGATAGATGATAGATAGATAGATAGATAGATAGATAGATAGATAGATAGATAGATAGACAGCTAAATAGATAGATAGATAGATAGATAGATAGATAGACAGACAGCTAGATAGATAGATGATAGATAGATTAAAGTTTCCTGAGGGGTGATTAGGAAAAAAAAGAGTCTAAAATTGTTCCTTGGGGGTGGGTCATGAAAGGCTGACTAACACTGGTTTATCTACACTAGATATTCTTAGAGTGTGTGCACATAACAATGGAACTTTTTAATGAACTATCAATCTCCAAAGTTTCCTAAGGAGGGAGAAAAGAATGAAATAGATGAAAGATATAGAAAGATTTACATTTGCAGATTAGTGGGAAGGAAGTATCTGAGGAGTGTTAGAAATCTCTACCACTGGCCGGGTGCAGTGGCTCTTGCCTGTAATCCCACCATTTTGGGAGGCTGAGGTGGGTGGATCACCTGAGGTCAGGAGTATGAGACCAGCCTGGCCAACATGGTGAAACCCTGTCTCTACTGATAACACAAAAATCAGCCAGGTGTGGTGGCATGCACCTGTAATCCCAGCTACTCGGGTGACTGAGGCAAGAGAATTGCTTGAACCCAGGAGGTGGAGTTTGCAGTGAGCCAAGAGTGTGCCATTGCACTCCAGCCTGGGCAACAAGAGTGAAACTCCTTCTCAAAAAAAAAAAAAAAAGAAAAGAAAAAGAAAAAAGAAAAAAAGAAATCTCTACCACCAACTAATCACCAGATGTTAACCTTTTTGCCAATTCATTTCTCTCTCTCTCTCTCTCTCTCTGTGTGTGTGTGTGTGTGTGTGTGTGTGTATGTATGTGTGTGTGTTATCTAGGTGAAGCAAACATAAATGTTCTTTGCATTTATTTTTTCAAATGTTTTCTAGGTGTGAAATTTTTCCAAATGATAGTTGGGGAAAGGCTGGGCACGGTGGCTCACGCCTGTAATCCCAGCACTTTGGGAGGCTGAGGTGGGTGGATCACAAGGTCAGGAGTTTGAGACCAGCCTGGCCAACATGGTGAAATCCCGTCTCTACTAAAAATACAAAAATTAGGTGACCGTGGTAGCTGGCGCCTGTAATCCCAGTTACTCGGGAGGCTGAGGTGGGAGAATCGCTTGAACCCGGGAGGTGGAGGTTACAGTGAGCTGAGATCGCACCGCTGCACTCCAGCCTGGGCGACAGAGCGAGACTCTGTCTCAAAAAAAAAAAGGGAAAATGCCATACTTCCCCACACCCTCTCTCTCTACCCATTCCTGTACTCCAGTTCTATACTGGGGTCCTATGGAACCACAGTTTCTTGGTAACATGTTTTCTTTCACTTCTAGATATTTGCATATATTTCTCCCTCTGCAGGGAACATATTGTCTGGCCTCCCACTTTGTCCTTCACACACAGCCTTTGCCTAGATAACTCCCAGGGGTCTTTTAAAGTTTCACTCCCTCCAGGAAGCCTTTCATGATCACCTAACCCCACTAAAGTCTACGTTAAGACTCTCATATATATTTCCTTTATTGTAATTTTTCTTATTATTGTCCTTGTCATACAATATTATACGTGTACATTAAACTTGTCTGTTTTCACTGCACTATGAGTTCCTTAAAAGCAAGGATTATGATTTATCTTATTCACTCTTTGTCCTCTGAAACTATGACAGGGCATCTCACAATATTTATTAAAGTAATAATTGATTTTTCAATAAAATGCATAGTTGCTTTATATAACCCCATTCGAAAGGAAGAAAAAAAACAAGAAAAAGCGGGGGGGGGAAGAAAACTTTGATGTTTTATTTGGTTTGTAAAGCTTTACTGATGACAACAGCATAATTTCAGGTTAGACTTTTATAAAATATTGAAAATAGCTCCTAGATCCCATTAGCCATGTAAAACTCTGGGTGAAATATCCCTGACGGTCCTAGAAAAAATTGGTTGGTTGTTTCTCTCAGCTCCAACAGAGCTGTTTCTGCCTCTGTCTTACTCTGCAGGAGGTGCGGTGGGAGGTGGGAAGTCGGGGAGAGTGGGGATGGTACAAAGATGAAAAGTAAGGGAATGGTTTTTCAGGAATTTGGAGTTTAGCAAGAGAAACAGACTCATGAGTGATACTAACAGTTCTACCTTACATATGTATCATGTTTTTTGTTTTTTTTTTTTTTTTTTTTTTTTTTTTTTTTTTGCAGTTTACAGTGCAATTTCCCATCATTTATTCTTCAAAAAGCCCTTTAAAGTAGGCATTATTAGCCCCATTTTAAGGGTGATTTTAATATAAGCCAGGATGTGCCATGAAAGTAAGATGTTCTTTTTTTTTTCGTTTTCCAGAGTCCAGGCATTTCTCCTGTATCTAGCGTCCATCATTTAAAATCTACCACTCCTTACCATATTCTGCACCTTTCCTTTTGTATAAAAGTGTGAGGTATAACCCAGGCTGCAACTTCAGCCTTCAACAGCAGGAACTATTGTCTAATGAAAGATGTACTCCAGATGGAAAATTTCTCAAGTGAAATGGATGGAATTGGTAAATCCATTGTTTCCTAAATTAGCAAATATTTGGGTATGTAATAATATACATTTATTCAAGACAAAGGCTATGATCACAGCTTTTCAAAATATGTATGCAAACGGATGAGGACTAAAGCATACACATTTTGATCATTATTAGGGAGGTGGATTTAGGAGTAATTATTTTCTCCATAAATTAAAAATCGTCAATAATTTTTAGCTTGTGTACATACCCAAGTTCTTTTGCCCATTAATTAAAGAAAGCTGAGAATCACCTATGTTCAGTCCTAAAGGATTCTTGGCTTATTTGACCCAGTAGGTGAGTGGCCATTTTCCCTCTGTCTTCCCAGCTCCAATCAAGACAATCTTCCCACCTTCTCTCAAGAACATGCATAGGACTTTGCCAGAATTATTGGATCAAACCACCGCACCATGACACATTGACCTGGGAAAGAATTGTCTATTTCTCAACTTCATCACTCTTCTGTTTTGAACCTGCAGGCGTAATGAATGCTTGCTCTCCCCTTCTTGAAGCAAATTACTTGTATTTTTGTATTATCTCTTAAAGGGGTGGTTCTCGGGCCAGGGGTGGTGGCTCATGCCTCTAATCCCAGCACTTTGGGAGGCTGAGGCAGGCGGATCACCTGAGGTCAGGAGTTTGAGACCAGCCTGGCCAACATGGTGAAACCCCCGCCTCTACTAAAAATACAAAAAATTAGCCAGGCATGGCAGTGGACGCCTGTAATCCCAGCTACTTGGGAGGCTGAGGCAGGAGAATCGCTTGAACCCGGGAGGCGGAGGTTGCGGTGAGCCGAGATCGCGCCATTGCACTCCAGCCTGGGCAACAAGAGCAAAACTCCGTCTCAAAGAAAAAAAAAAAGAGCGGGGGGGTAGCGGGTAGTTCCTGGATCACTAATTGGAAGTATGAAGGCAGGAAGACTAGTTGAGAGTCTGGGGCAATTGTTCACCTGAGTGATAATGCAAATCTGGGCAGAGTCCTGCAGGCCTCTTCTTCCCATACCTGGCAGGGGAGCTGGCAACGTGCACATGTGGCCACACCCATGTGGTCACCCTTTGTGTTGCAGTTTCAGCTGATCAATAGTTCAATGACATTTGTATGTAGGGAGGATTACCTGACCCTCCTACAATGGCTGTTCGGGAGGTCTGATTATTCCTTTTCTTTATCTGAGCAGATATACATCTGAAAGGCCCTGGAAGTCCTTGGAAGAACAACCTAATAACAGCTTCTGAGCATTGGGGGTTCCAATTTCCAACAGGGCTATTTCTTCAACTGAGGGCTTGCATAGCATCATGGTTGCCTACTTTTCCTGCAGATGTAATATAGACAATTACTGTGGGGAAGGGTCACTCTCTACTGGAACACTTGAACCTGATGAGTCCAGTACAGCTATACCCAGCCTAAGTGCTATAAGGGCCCAGAGATTACCCTGCTCCTTGAAATCTGATTGTGTTTCCCCAGAAAAGCTCTCTTTTATGTTTACACTACTTAGCTCTAGAAGTAAATGTGTCTGTATCCCTTTTGCCTGACTGGCCAGCACACAGGTGTTTTCAGTCTTCAAGGACTACAAAAAGTTAAGGGTGAAGGAAAGAAAACACACACACACACACACACACACACACACACACACACACACACACACACACACACACCGGTTTCTATCCTGAGAGCCCCAGGACAGAAAAGATTGTAATCTACCTCTAGCCTAAAAACATCCCTAGCACTCAGCAATTTAGTTTAGTCACATGGAGACAAACTGCCCCTTTATCACTCAATTCTCCTCCTTTGAAGATTGGACCCACACTGGTTTATTTTTTATCTTTTCATGATCTACGGTCTTTTGTAACATTTAAAATAGTAACCTGTGGTTTGGGGAGGCCATTAGCCAATTCTGTTCCCTTAACAGCATCTACCTGCTGAGCTATTGTGCTCTAGTTTTCAAGTGTCCTCTGACCTGGTTTGCTATCAGTAGCTATTTGGACAAGACTTTCTGTTGTGCCCCAGCTGTTCAAGCATTAAACATCTATTCTTGGTCAAATGGAGGGAAAAAAGCAAAGTTCATGTCTTTTCTTTTGTGGTTCCTTGATATTCATTCGCTCTGACCACCACACGTACTTAATAATAGCTAATTTTTATTAGTTCCTTCATATATGCCCATGTTATGGATGGAACTGTGCCCCCCCACCCCGCCCCAGATTTATATGTTAAATTCCTGACCTCCAGGATACCTCAGAACGTGACTCTATTTGAAGATACAGCCTTTAAAAAGGCAATTAGGGTCAAATGAGGTCATTTGGGTGGGCCCAAATCCAGTACGATGGGTGTCCTCAAAAGGGGAACTCCATGTGCCCTCCCTTCCCATCCTCCTTCTGCCATCTCTCCATGCTGCCATAATGAAATGTATGAACGCCCTGGCTGATGCTCTCAAGAACATCAACACTGGAAAAGGAGGCAAATGCCAGGTTCTTATTAGGCTATGTTCCAAAGTCATCATCTGATTTCTAACTGTGTTGATGAAGCATGGTTACATTGGCAAATTTGAAATCGCTGATGATCACAGAGCTGGGAAAACTGCTGTGAACCTCATGGGCAGGTTAAACAAGTATGGAGTGATCAGGCCCAGATTTGATGTGCAACTCAAAGATCTAGAAAAATGGCAGACAAATCTGCTCCCATCTCGCCAGTTTGGTGTCATTGTACTGACAATCTAAGCTGGCATCATGGACCACAAATAAGTAAGACAAAAACATACAGGAGGGAAAATCTTGGGATTCTTTTTCTAAGGATGTGATACATACTTACAAATAAAATGTCTCAGTGGAAAAAAACAAAAAGAAAAGGGAGCGACATCAGGAGTGCACACACACAGAGAAAATGCTGTGAGTACACAGCAAGAAGGCAGCTGTCTACAAGACAGAGAGGCCTCAGGAGAAGCCAAATCTGCTGACACTTGATCCTAGACTTCCAGGCTCCAGAACTGTGAGAAATAAATGTCTATTGTTTAAGCCACCCAATGTGTGATATTTTGTGATGGTAGCCCTAGCGGACTAATACAGGCAGGCAATGTAATAACTGCTTTTTATGAATTATCTCAATTGTCACAGTTACTAGATGAAGTAAGTACTATTTAGACAGGCACTGCTAATATAAATTTTGCCCACAGCAGGAACTCTGTTCAGAGTATGCTCAGGCTTGACCCTGAAAGTAGGTAAGTAGAATACTCTGGCTCATAAATGGATGAGGTGGGGAGAGAAGATTAATGGACACAAGAATTCCCTGACACTTGTGTATCTTTATCCAGATTGTATCTACCTGTTTGCTCCTTGTTCATTAAAGGAGAATAGTAATACCCTAATTTACACCAGGAAGACTTCTTACAAGGGTTTATTTATTAAACTGAGAAGTCCTTTTTGATTATTCACTAATAATTTCTAATTTTTTCCTCTATTTTGTTCTTTCTTACCCATCTCCAGGGAACGGCTGGGTGAATGTATGTGCACATAGCATTTTCCTTTCTGTATATGCTGGCTAAAACTGTAGGTCTCAAAGGTTATCAAAAGTTCAGAAACAGATACAAGTATATCTAAGAAAAATACATATAATAAAATATTTTAAAAAGTCAGTGAGGGTAAGGATAAATT
Source organism: Gorilla gorilla gorilla (assembly GCF_029281585.2). Lineage (NCBI taxonomy): Eukaryota > Metazoa > Chordata > Mammalia > Primates > Hominidae > Gorilla > Gorilla gorilla. Next base: position 121,539,867 of record NC_073224.2, read on the forward strand.
AACAAATGGTATTATAAAATCACTTGAAAAAATAATAGTTAATTCTTCTCAGAATATACAAAAAATTAATTTCAGATTGGATTAAATATTTAAATGTTAAAAATAAAAAATGGAAGCATTAAAATGTAAAGATTAATTTTTTGTATAATTGAGGGCTACAGAAGGCATAAGTACTAAAGGAAGTACTTAAATATAAAGAAAGAAACCAAAATAGAAATTATTGATAGATTTGACTATATAAAAGCAGTGTGGTGGGTCATGGCAAAGAGGCTAGAACCATATGTAATCTATTCTCAACATTAGTGGACTCAGGAGGATTTAATAATTAAATCTGTTCTTTCCAGGTATACTTGAGGCCAACAACAAGGAACACATAATCTGGTCTCAGGAAACATTTTGCATCATCTGGTAAAGGGATTTCTGCCTCATCAGATTACAGACTACGTGTGAAGCCTTGAAGATAGCTCCAAGGAGCTGTGTGAGCACAAGGCAGTGTCCTCACAGTGAGCTAGGAAGAGGCTTGCACTGTCACTGCCAGTCCCTTTGTGCATCAGAGAAGGCCTGAGCATAATTGAGCAGTCACTGCTGTCTCCTCCAGGGAGAGGAACCATCCTCCTCACAGATGGCTGAAGATCTTATGAAGCTGAACCTCCCAACAAATCCTCATATTTTGATACAAATAAGAATATGATTGTCAATATTCATACAATGTTTTAAACCTTATGTAGCAATTTTGCACATTCTTGTACTCTTTCAGAAATAGTGTGGGTTGTGATGATAGATTTGGGTTTGAATTCTGGTTAACCTGTTGGCTATGTGATCCTGGGTGAGTTACGTAACCTCTCAGAACATATTTTCTCCTCTGTAAAATGGTGATGGTGATGGTGCTAGGGTCAAAATGATACCACCTTATAGGATAAGGATTGGATGAGAGAAATACCTAGTTTGACCCATAAGAGGCACTCCATTTCCTTCCCTTTTATAAAGGTGGTTATTTGCATCAGTAGACCTCAGATTTCCACAATAGTTACATGTTTATATAGGTGATGTGTTCTCTTCAAACATTCTCATGTTACATGGTGAATTTTTTTTTAAGAGATAGGGTCTCACCCTGTCACCTAGGCTGGAGTGCAGCAGCATGATCCTAGCTCACTGCAGCCTTGAACTCCTGGGTTTAAAATATCCTGCCGCCTTAGCCTCCTGAGTAGCTGGGACTACAGGTGCATGCCACCACACTTGGTTAATTAAAAAAATTTTTTTTGTAAGGACAGGGTCTTGCTATGTTGCCCAGTCTGGTCTTGAACTCCTGGCCTCAAGTGATCCTCCTGGCTTGGCATCCCAAAGCACTGGGATTACAGGCATAAGCCACCACACCTGGCCTCCCAGTGATTCTTAACTCAGCAATGGGGCATGGAGGCATTAATATCTATATAGCTATAAAGCACCCCTGAGCCTCCAGACTGAGAATTGTCAGTCTACAGTATGATACCCCAAGTATCTCTCACGAGTTTGATATTTTTGTGATACCTTATTCTTCACTCTTAGTAGCTTTATTTCAATAAAGTAAGGCTTTGCTTATATGGGAGGGCAGTGCATTAAGCTAATGCAAATTATAGTTGATAAACTACCTTATCATGTATAGCAGAATGCCAGGGAGCATTTTTGTTGGGGGCAGTGCTGGTGGGAGTTTTGATGGAAATAATAGTAGAGAGATGGAGAGTACACAAGACCTAGAGGAGGGTTGGTTGAACCATAAGGAAAAACAGATAAAAGGGAAGGTGAGAGGAATTGAAGGCAATTATCATTTTTCTCATACAGCCTCATTTAGCAGGCTGAGACTTGGCTGTTTCGGGAGTACCTGCTGCCTCTCACTAGAAACTGCCATCTTTATGCTATCACCCTGTCTCTCATCCAGTCCTACCTACCTGAGGTATAAGACCTGGACTCACCACTTGAGTTATACATGGCTACCTGATCCATCTCTTCAAAGTCATATTAAATACTATAAGATTCTCAGATTTAATCTGTCAAAACCTAAATAGTTCTCCCTATAATGATACATGAATGGTTACAAATAAAGTTTCGAAACTGCAAATATAGAAAACTAGAGAGAAAGGAAGTGGTTCCGGTCTACCATGAGCAGCTCATAGGCTAGATGAACTGAACATAGCTTTTGGTTTGTTCTAAGGAAAGGATATAAGACCAAAGTGTCCATAAAGTTCTTATTTAAAGTAACTTTTAGAGTTTGGGGTAAGAGATCTTTCAATTGAAACTACTAAGAATACTTCTTAGGCCAGGCAATTTGAACTGATGAGATAAGATAAAGCTGAAGGTCAAAGTTATGACTTTGAGAAGAGTCAAGGCAATGCCATCATCAAGGGAGCCAATCTTCCAGTAGACAGGGGCTCCTGGAGTGATAACTACTGACCTGCTGTTTCCAGGCTGCAAATTAATTGCATTGGCCCAGCAGACACCATCAGTAAACAAGCCTGCCAGGGAATATCTACTTGATCCTCTTTCACAGAGCAAACTTCCAAGGGCTGCCTGGGTCCCATCCTTATTTTCTTATCATCTTCAAGTGAGTCCAAGTGCACAGCAATGAAAAAAATGCATGTGTAGACTAAAGAAAAGAGTAACATAACGGTGCATTGGATCATGAAGTGATAGATAGCTTCATGAGGAAAGAAGAATTTTGGAGGGAACTTGATTATGGGTAAAATTTAAAGAAAGATGGGAGACAGCAAATGTATCCATACTCCTGGAATGTTTTAGCTTTTGGCACTTAGGTTTGAGCATCCCCAGATGTCTGTGGTGTACCTCATAATCTGGTCCTTGCAGTTGGGCTGATGTGATAACATCTGTTATCTAAGGTATCTACTGTGTGCTCATGGACAAGGCATCTGTTTCTGTGACTCTGTTTATTTTCATTGATGACTCCCATATTGAAACTCCTGGGAATGATTCCATGAAAGATGAAATAAGCCAAGGTTCGAAGGAGCAAACAGTTCAAACACATAGTAATATAGTGGGAATTAGAGCAGCCTGATGGATGTGTAGAGACTTCACCAGCTGGAAGCAGACTGGGAATTACAAGTTTCATCAACAGAACCAAAGCGCATGACATATGCCACAAGGCAGAATCCTTATTATGTAATAATAACCCCTGCACACTTCTCTCCCCCAGTTAACAATGCACAGATTGAGGTCATTGTGTATTTACAACCTGGAGATAGCTGACAGCCCACACTTCACCTTGAAGTTTGACTTGTCTGTTCCCTCAAATGTGTCAACACTTCTGAAATGTTTTCTCCTTTGGCACATTGGTTTGAACATCCCCAGATGTCTATGGTGTGCCTCAAAATCTGGTCCTTGCAGTCGGGGTGATACGACACATCTGTTGTCTAATGTACCTACTGTGTGCTCACGGACAAAGCCAAATAATTAATCTGGGCCGGGATTGTTCATGCTTTCACAGTTTGCTTTCTCAGTTTGGTTCGGCATTGATCTCTTCTTGCAGAAGGCCTATATTGGGACCAAACTGGGAATGCAACAGGGCAAAGTTGGTCTAAAAATCCTCTGGGAATTTGCCATTTGGCAATTAAATTTTCTGTAGATTACATCTCTCTACCAATTACCAGTGTGGCTTTTATAATGTTATAAAATCTGAGCATAGCCAGTTACATTTCTTTTACCCTGAGTCTCTGGGTCTTTATCTGAAAAATTAAAAGACTAGAAAAGATGACTTTGAGTTTTTTACAGCTCTAATGTTTGAGAATTTAATAATTGCTCAGTAGTGAAAGTCAGATTTCTTGACACTAGAGCAATTAGTTTGTCCACCTGTATGTACTCTCCTACATGTATCTGCCTGAAGCCCATTGCTACTGGTATCTCCCAAGATGGAAATGTGCCAGGCTGGTATAAGCCCAGTGGAATTTCACTAAGAAACTAGACCCAGCCACTCAGCCCATACTCACAGTCTTATCTTTCCTCCCATTCATTTACCCATTCACTCAACAAACATTTATTGAAGGCCTGTTAAGTGTTAGGTACTAATCTTTAGAACCTGCTCTATGGCTTTTTAGTCCATCTTCCCTTCACTCACTTTTTTTGACAAACCAGGCAGACAATGGTGTAGGAAATGTATATTTAATCATTCTCTTGAACGATCAGAACTCTAAAATCAGTTTTCTATAACAACATGTAATACAGTCACCGTGGCTCCAAGGTCCAGGAAGGCAGTGGTTAACACATGAAAAGTGTGGGAAGGGGGCTGGAAACAAAGTATTCTTTTCCATCAAAGCTTCATTCCTCAAGCCCTCAATTCAAGCGGTCATTGTCCTTGCTTTCAAAAGTCTGTGTGTGCTTCATGGAAGGTATATGTTTGTTGCCTTAATTTGAATCGTGGCCAGGCAGGGTCTGGAGATCTAAATTCAGAGTAAGAAAACCTGAGCTAGAACTCAGGCATTTCTCTTACAGAACTTGGTTTGCAGGGTAGAATGAAGGGAAAGAAACTTAGAAGCTCAACAAGCTGAAGATAATCCTATCAGGCATTTCCCACAGGCCTTGTCAACTCTGTTCACTGAGAGATGTTATCCTGGTGCCCGATAGAGTTCTGGCTCTCTGTGCTGAGGCAGCAGCCAAAGAGACAGAATGCTTATTTGCCAGTGACTAATGTGAGGAAGCAGACAGATTTGTTGGCTCCCCTCTTTCCAGGCCCTTTTCTACTCAAAACCAGGGTTTCTTAGCCCTGACACAGTTGACGCTTCGGATTGGGTAATTGTAATGGGGAGACGTCCTGTACATGGTAGGAGGTTGAGCGGCATCCCTGGCCTCTATCCACTAGTTGGTGGTAGCACTGTATCCTCCTCCACTCCCTCATTGAGGTAACCAAAATTGTCTTCAGACATTCCCCTGGGGATGGGGGGCGAAATCACCCCAGCTGAGTCCCACTGCTCTAGATGCTATTGAAAACTGAGGTCTTAGCTGTCCACGCAGGATGGAAAGGAGAAGCCTCAGAGCTTGTGATGACATAATGCCATACAGTCAAGGTGAAAGGTCCTTCCCTGGACCATTCACGGATGAACATCATCTGAGAAATAAACCCGCATTTGTTTGTTTAAAAAGAAGGTGCTCAGTTTATTTATAAAATCGGTGTTGCCGACTGCTCTGTTTATGCTAAAATTATGATCATTTTTCTCAACTTTGGCATTTGTCAGTTGGGAAGAGAAGCCAAGGCACCTTTGGAAGCATCATAAAAAGTGAATCATTTGACCCATTACTAAAATGCAGCCGCCCCTGAGTTGTGAAGTGGCAGTCAATTAGCAGCGTCTTAGGGTACATACTACAGCTTAATTTGTGGAATATAAGATGTGGATATGTTGGGATAGACTTTCCAGGGGCTTCCTCAGAGCAACATTACAGCACATATAACTAAAAATTCAGAGACAAAGAACATGCACTATCCTGTCCTCTCGCTCCCCAGGTGACAGGCAGGGGGAGGTCCCTGAGATCTGGGGATGCACTTGTCTCCACGTGCATTTTACTTGTCACTCTTAACACACTTGTCTAGTTCACATGAATTATTTTCCCAACTTCTAATATGTCTTTGAAGATAGATTTATCTTGTTCATATTGGAGCCTTCTGCTTTTGGCTTCTTTCTGTTTCTTGCTCTTGTTTGTTCACTCCAGACTTCTAGATACGAATTCATTTCCTCCCAGAAATATAAAACTAGGTCAATATCTGCTGGTGAAATAGTTCTGTAGATCCCTGGGATTGTGGAAATAACAGCAATAAGATACCATTATAGCCATTCACAAAACAATTATTGAGAACTGAGAGCTTCCCTGCCACTGCGTGGTGTATCTCTTGTTTAGAAAGGGGCTTATTTTTCAGTATTTTGACGTTGTTCTATTGAGGCCACATGGTCCCATGGGTTGCTGGGGAAAAAGAGATGGCTTGAATCTCTCCTTAAGGGGGTATCATCCCAGTGGCAGTCTCAAGGAAGAGAAGAGATGGGTCCTTATAGTAAATGAGAACCGAGAGGAGTCTGGGCAGGCTCCTGAATAGAGGTGGAAAGGTGGTTTCTGCCTCAATTCCTAACCAGGGAGTGTGTGTGGCCTAAAATGCCATTACCCATTATAATGTGTGTCTCAAATAATGTTCTATTCATTTACTTTTATCATTATTTTTTTGAGACAGGGTCTCACTCTGTTGCCCAGGCTGGAGTGCAGTGGTGCAAACATTGGCTCACTGCAGCTGAAACCTCCTGGGCTCATGCAATCCTTCCACCTCAGCCTCCTGAGTAGCTGGGACCACAGGTGGACCTCCACGCCTGGCTAATTTTTAAATTTTTTTGTAGAGATGGGGGTCTCACCATATTGCCCAGGTTGGTTTTAAACTCCTGGGCTCAAGCAGTCCTCCCATCTTGGCCTCTCAAAGTGCTGGGGTTACAGGTGTGAGCCACCATGCCCAGCCTTATTCGTTTACTTTAAAAAATCTACTTGATTTATGGTTATTCCTCTATGGTGCCAGGGAGAAAGAGGTGGACTGCAGCTAACTGCGTAATTGTATATAAGCCTACGTCTGCTGCATGTGAACATTATCCATTAGATGTATGTTGTGGATATTTTTTTAAAGCTGTAAATTATTACTCTAAGGGAATACAAGGTAAAGATGAGTCAGCTGTGTTATATAGGACATATTATTTAGTTGCAGGTTATTAAACACTCATTTGCAGTGTTGTGGGGAATCAAGGAAAGAAAAAAGTGCTTTTCCCTCTACTAGTGAGATTCCCAAGGGACAGTTTCCTTAGGGAAATCTCTGCTGACAACTGTGGAGGATTGGAAATGATGAAAACTGGCGGGTTTCCTTACAAAGAATCTCCTTTGTTCACTGCACTATAGTGAAATCTTGGAGAACAAGAGAAAGAATGAAAAGAAGCAGATCAACAGATCTTTACCTGCCTCTGAGGACTTAGCAATGTAGGCAAGGAATACATGTACCCTGGAGAGTGTAAGATATAAATCATACATGCATGCCAAGAGGATATAAAATACAAAGACTCTTGGGAAGGTGGGATATAAGCTAGGAAGAATTTTCCTAAAATGGATAAAGGAAGTAGTGGGTATAAATTGCCATAGAGTAGAGAAGATTTCTAGGAAAAGACAGTGACGGAGGGAGCACGACCAGAAAGTAATGGTAGTTAGCAGGTAGTGGTAGGCAGCAGTAGTGGTAGGTAGTAATGGTGGGTAGGTATGCGTCTGTGACTTTGACTTCGATATAGTTATGCCCAGAGAGTCACTTTAGGCTCCGGAGCAAAGGAAGGCTATGATGAAATCGTGTTTCAGAATACTTTGATTCTGGCACCGTGTTTCCTATCAGCTAAAACAGGGAAAGGAAGGAGCAGGTACAGTGTTTCAAAACCAGTCTGGGTGTGAGATGATGAAGGCTGGATTAGGGTCAATCTGAGAGGCAACACAGGGGAAAATGTGATAGGTAGGGGTTGATAAGAAATTGACATGCGGGACAGAGGGGAGACAAAAATAGCTCTGAGGCTGTAACCAGGGAGGCTTGGTGGGGATGCCACTGAGTAATATGGGAGTATCGACTGGAACTTCATGATCTCAGCTTTATACACATTTCATATACAGAAGAATATTCAAAAGGAAATATCCTAATAATAGTTGGAGCCAGAGGACTGAAGTGAGAAGGAAATCTCAGCAGGAGGGCTAGTTGATGAGTCATCTGCCAACTGTCCACAGGGGCCGGCTGGAAGGGCAGGGAGGGGTTTTATGTGAATGATGATATGCTTTATAAATAACAGTAGAATCCAGGGTAATTAGTCAGGGCTAAATATCTCTTTCTCTTCAACAAGTTATTTTGCCTTCATTGATGACTGAGTAACTTAAAAGGTATTTGAATTTACATAAATACTTGAATTGTATGTTATTTTTCCTATGGGTCTGTCAATGAAGTCTATGCTGTTTGCTGACCTAACAAATGATTACCTTTCCCAGTACTAGTGGAAATAATGTCACAGCCCTGGTGTCATTAAATGTTTCTTTCTGTGGCTGATGCTGAAGGCTATCCGACTCTCATTAGGAGCACAAGCACCCACAGAACCAATATCCCACACTATTTGTGATTAATCTCACCTGTTGTAACAATGACTTTGCATGCTTTTTTGTGGCCGAGGCACATTATTTTAGCATCAGGTAAGGGCTGAGAGGCAGAAGTGCCCAGCTGATGGCAAAGAAAGAAGAGACACACAGAGAAGCCTTTGAGTTTAGCAGCTGTAGGTGACTCCGCCTTTTGATCTCAGATTCTGTGAAGTGAGAGAAAAAGTTTAGGGTCATACAGGAGAAGCTGGATGTCTTCTTCATATGACTGGTTAGCAAAGAAAAGTACCTGAAAAACAGAACAAGTTGTTCCTAATTCAGGCAATTTTTTACCCCTTTGCCCACCTCTCCGTAACTGGCTTAAAAGTAGAGCTCTCTCTCTCTTCAAAGAAAATTCCATTCTGTGGTCCACTCCAGTGAACACTCAGCCAAATGAAAAACTATACCAATAAGAGATTGTTATGGGTTACCAAATAAAGAATAGGCTAAACAAACAGCCATGGCCAGTTCTTGGCTTGAGACGCATTTTCCCTCCAGGCAGTGATCTTTACAGGATCCATGTCATTACATTAGCTTTCATCATACCACTATAAAGTGTCTAGGAAGTATTATTCTCATTCTGAAGCAGAGAATGGTAGATGTAAAGAAATGAAACCATACTTCTTTTGCTCAATTTCCTCCCTAGACAATCCTATCTCTTTTATTTCATTTCAGCTCTGTCAATTACCAGCTGTGTGACTTTAGGCAAGTTACTCAATGTATGTGCTCCAGTTTCTTCATCTATAAATAGGGCTAGAATACTAATAACCTACTTCATAGGGTTCTTATGAGGATTAATGAGTTAATGCATGCAAAGCACTTAGAACAGTATCTGGCCCATAATAAGCACTCCATAAGTATTGGCCGTAAAAACGACAATAAAGCCAACATCACTCAAGCCTAATAAATATCACTCTCATGCTGGTCATTTCCAAGTCTACCTCCTTAGTTTGAACTCTGTCCTGAGTTCCACATCTAGATTTCCAGTTGCTGCTAGATATGTCATTTAAAAACATAATTATTCAGTAAATATTTCTGAGTAAATAAATAAAACGACAATAAAGCCAACATCACTCAAGCCTAATAAATATCACTTTCATGCTGGTCATTTCCAAGTCTACCTCCTTAGTTTGAACTCTGTCCTGAGTTCCATATCTAGATTTCCAGTTGCTGCTAGATATGTCATTTAAAAACATAATTATTCAGTAAATATTTCTGAGTACCTACTATTGGGGTTCAAAGGAGTGCAATAAATAACAGCCTCTTCCCCAGCTTAGCTCTGAACCAATTAAAGAGAAGGTCAAAAAAATAAGGCAACTGGAAGATCAAAATATCACCTTTAGTGCTGAAAATATGTTAATAGAGAATGAAGCTTTGTAGGTAGGCAAGTGGGCTACAGCCGAGACTCCCCACTGTCAGACAGAACCAGACTGGTGCAAGTCTCCTGCAGGAGCAGATTCTACCCCTGAACAACTGACGGCCTGCAGGAGCACAGCAGAATGTACACGGGCTTCCTGAGAGTTAGCAAAAACAAAAAGAAAAAGAAGGAGCTGAGCTACTTATGTCCAGCTGCTCCTAATATACTTATCAATCAGATAAATTAATTCCTTGTTCTCTGGGGAAGAGTGAAAGAGGGAGGAAGAGAGAGGCTAAAAAGATGACACTGGTGGGGATCCCTTCTCATAAAAGGAAATATATGGAGTAAGGGTGTAGTGTTCTCCCCAAAACCTATCACACGCTGGCTATTGTGCTAAGCACTGGGCATCTCTACCTGGGTACACTATGGGCATTTCAAACTCCACATCTCTAAAACCCTTATCTACTCCCCACACATATTGCTCCTATGTTTTGGGGTGGGTTTTTTTTTTTCTGGTAGCATCACCAACCTCCTAAGTATCCTGGGTAGAAATATCAAACCCATTTTGACTTGTGATTTCTCTTGACTTTCACATTTGCATCACCAAGGACTGTACATTATTTTGTTTATGCAACTTTTGATTCTGCCCCCTTTTCTTTCCCATTGCCTCTGCTCCAGTTAATACTCTCATAATTTCTCCCCCAGACCATTACTGTAAGCTCCTGACTTCATGTCTTCCCATTTTATCCAAACCATTTTTTTTCTTCTTCAAAACCCAGCCTGAACTCTGCCTTATCTATGGATCCACTTCAGTCATAATTAACAACTCTTTCCCATAGGTACTAAATCTACACTGTGATTAACTTCTCTTTCGATACTTATGCTACTCATTTCAGTATCTCAGGGGGCTTAAAAAAGTACTCTGAACGTACTTGGCACACAATAGATATTTGTTAAATGAATGACCTAAATTAGCAGTACAGGTAGAGAACACAATATGTAAATCCCATGGCCCTACTCGTTTAAAAACATGCATGGAGCACCTACTTTGTCTATAACAATAAGAAATTCTGCTATTTTCTTAATTTTGAGCTACCAAAAGTTGTATTTCATCCTAGCCTGACACTTCGAACACTTGTTTTGATGTATCCAACAAACATGTAAAGAAGACAGATCTGTTAATTGAATAAAAGGTGTGCTCAATGTCTATGGTCTTGTTCAGTTGTGGCCCTTGCTACTAGAAGACATTATTTACACAGCTTGGAGCTTTTTACTGGGAACTGGACTGAGATACTGTTGTCAGCACCCATTGTTTTAAATGACCAATACTTCAGTCCCTCCTTCTCTTCTGGGAAGGCCTTTCATCAGATACTGCCTCATTGGCCTAGGTATGGGCAGCTGACCCAAGTTGAGTCGAAGTCCTTCCTGGGAATGTAGAATGAGACTGATGAATTGCGGTTCAGTCTCACCACTCTCTTGAGTAAAAGATTTTTAAATATAGGAATGCTTGGCAATCACGTCTTGCCATACGGACTAAAACAAGAGAGTAAAGAGAGAATTAAGTAGAAATGAGAGACAAAGAATCTCAATGGGATTTAAGTTCCTGGTTCCAGTTGATCCTGAAGTCAACTGAACTTCCTGTCTTTGGTTCCACAACATTCTAGTACACTTCCTACATTTCCCTTTCAGACTAGATTTATTTATAATGATTTCTGTTACAGGCAACTAATAATCCTAACCAGGATAGTTGCCAATTTGTTCCTCAAGATGGTGCAAGAGCTCTCGCTCTCATATGTAATTTTTTAATTACTTTTTAAAAATTGCAGTAAAAACAACAAAATTTACCACCTTAACCATTTTTAAGTGTACAGTTCAGTAGTGTTAAGTATATCCACATTGTTATAAAACAAATCATTAGAACTTTTTCATTTTGCAAATCTGAAACTCTATACTCATTAAACAAAAACCTTTCTCCTTCAACTCCTCCACCCTGCCCTCTGCTAACCACCATTCTACTTTCTGTTTCTGTGAATTTGACTGCTTTAGATGCTTTGTTTAAATCATATAGTATTTGTCTTTTTGTGACTGGCTTATTTCACATAGATAATGTCCTGAAAGTTCATTCATGTCATAGCATATGATAGGATTTCCTTCCTTTTTGAGCCTGAATGGTATTCTATTGCATGTGTATACCACATTTTGTTTATCTACTCATCTACTAACGGACATTTTGGGTTGATTCTATCTGTTGACTTTCGTGAATAGTGCTACTGTGACCATGGGTGTGCAAATATCTCATTCAGACTCCGAATTCTTTTGAAGGCATACCCAGAAGCAGGACTGTTAGATCATATGATAGTGTGTCCGGAATTCGTTCCTTCTGGTGGGTTCTTGGTCTCACTGACTTCAAGAATGAAGCCGCAGACCCTCGCGGTGAGTGTTACAGTTTTTTTTTTTTTTTTTTTTGAGATGGAGTCTTGCTCTGTTGCCCAGGCTGGAGTGCAGTGGCGCAATCTTGGCTCACTGCAAGCTCCGCCTCCCGGATTCACGCCATTCTCCTGCCTCAGCCTCCCGCGTAGCTGGGACTACAGGTGCCCGCCCTCACATCTGGCTAATTTTTTGTATTTTTTTTTTTTTTTTTAGTTGAGAGGCGGTTTCACCATGTTAGCCAGGATGGTCTCAATCTGCTGACTTCGTGAACCGCCAACCTCAGCCTCCCAAAGTGCTGGGATTACAAGTGTGAGCCACCGTGCCCGACCTGAGTGTTACAGTTCTTAAAGATAGTGTGTCCAGAGTTTGTTCCTTCAGATGTTCAGATATGGCTCATCTGGAGTTGTTCCTTCCTCCCAGTGGGTTCGTGGTCTCACTGACTTCAGGAATGAAGCTGCAGACCTTCGCAGTGAGTGTTACAGCTCTTAAAGCTAGTGTGGACCCAAAGAGTGAGCAGCAGCAAGATTTATTGTGAACAGCAAAAGAACAAACCTTCCACATCGCAGACAGCAGCCCTACCGCGTTGCTGCTGCTGGCTCGGGTGGCCAGCTTTTATTCCCTTATTTGGCCCCGCCCACTTCGTGCCTATTGGTCCATTTTACAGAGCGCTGATTGGTCCATTTTACAGAGTGCTGATTGGTTCATTTTTACAGACTGCTGATTGGTGCATTTACAATCCTTTAGCTAGACAGAGTGCTGATTGGTGCATTTGCAATCCTCTAGCTAGACAGAAAAGTTCTCCAAGTCCCCACTCGACCCACGAAGTCCGGCTGGCTTCATCTCTCAGTAGTTCTTTTTTTTAATTGTTTTGATGACACTTTATACTATTTTCTATAGAAGTTGCACCATTTTACAGTCCCACCAACAGTGCATGAGGGTTCCAATTTTTCCGCATCCTCACCAACATGTTATTTTCTGTTTTTGCCTTATTTTGTTTTTAGAGTAGCCACCCTAATGGGCATTAGGTGATATCTCATTGCGGTTTTGACTTGCATTTCTCCAATGATTAGTGATGTTGAGCATCTTTTCATTTGCCTTTTAGCTATTTTTATATCATCTTGGGTTGAATGTCTCTTCAAGTACTTTGCCCATTTTAAAATGAGGTTATTTGATTTTTGTTGTTGTTGAGTTGTAGGAGTTCTTAATATATTCTGGATTGAAACCCCTTAAAATGATTTACAAATATTTTCTCCCATTCCATAGGTTACTTTTGTGTGTGTGTGTGTAATTTATTTTTTAAATTGATATATCCGAGTTGTAGATAATTTTGGGTTCATATGTATAATTTTAAATTAAAAAATCATAAGAATATGATTTACTCAGTTAGATTCAGCAAACATTTATAGTGTACTTATAATGTGTAAGGTATTTTGTGCCCAGAGCTAGGCTTGATTTAAACGGCAGCCTCCTGACATACTTCTTTCACTACAGTTTGAATCCAATTTAGCCCCAGGAAGGATGGTCTTAAAAGTCAGAATTCAGTCTATGCATTTTCTTGATACTAGCTCAACCTAAGGTTTTGTATGCACTGAAGCACTGCAGGGAGACTAGGGTGCTGGGTCTTTTCAGCCAGCTCTCAGCTAGGGTGCTGGGAGACCAGTTCCATCTAGGGGTTTCAGATTAATCTTGAGCCAATATTAGTGGGATCATGAGTCAGTCCCATGAGGGATGAATAAAACTAAGTCAGACTCCAGACTTTTAGTCTTCAGATTCACAGCCTTCTCAAAGGCAGGGTGGAACCAAACCTTGGTTTCTAGCCTAAGTTTTGGAGGGCTTGAAGTCCAGCTGAACATATCAAAGATGTCAAGTAATTATCACTTCCTCACTGCTGTAGCAAGGTAGTCCTACTGAGTTACACAGAGCCTCAGAATCCTAAACAGTGTTCTCCAGACAACCAGTCAATGAGAAAGCATACAAGATGAAACCTAATTGCCATCTTTGACCTATATGCCATACATATTGTTTCGTGTTGGGCTTTCTCTTATGTAATACAATCTCAACGAGAATTGAGTGATCAAATTCTTAGTGAAGAGGACTCTAGAGATTTTTGTGCCTTGGTATATATCTATTAATGAAGTTAAATTTTAATTTAGATTTTACTCTTTCCCCAGTAAATCCATACAAAAGCATGGAGGAACCCACCTGTCACTTTGATATCCCCTGTTGCTTTGGCAATGTCATTTTCAATCATACAGGAGTATGTGTTGTTGATCGTAACATTGTAGAGCACAGACACAACCTTCATGGTCACATTCTCAGAGTTCAGCTCAAAGCTGGTATTGGAGACTTCCGAGAAGTTGGCTCCCTGGTCAACTTGGGATGCCCAGACAACTGTGGGCTGGGGGAACCATCGGGGAGCCTCACACCGCAAGGTCTCTGAGCTGGCATTATAGTCCACATTCACTTCCGGCATGCTGAAGGCTGCAGGGTCAAAAGTCAGAAAGGGCAGATGCCAAAATCAGACACATAAGACAATATAGCCTTTGAAGCACTAGATCTTAAAAATGCAGTCATTTTTTTTTTTTAATCATTGAAGCTACTCAGTACTTCCTCAGAGGTCCACCTGTGTATGGCCCATTGTATTACAGGTGCGAAAAATTATTTGCTCATAGTATTGCTATACATCACAACCCTTTGGCCAATCACAAACCCCAAGGACCTAAATTCTAGGTATATTATTGTTACAATAGAAAATTTTCTCCAAGTAAGAGGAACTTCAGTGGTCATAAAAAAGCTTATCCCTTAGGGAAATTAGGCATTTTCCTAGGGATCTGTGAAGCTTTTGGATTTTATGTATTTTTCTCCCTGGAGGATAAAGTTAGGGTGGGTAGGGAGAAGGAGAAAGAAGAAACAAACAGCATTCATCTATCACCCACAGAAATTCCATCCACAAGCTTTGTCATCACAGGGATTTGGAGTTTCCTTGGGTAGAGATTGTCCAGCTCTGGTATCCAGGGATAGAAACAGACATTTGTTTTCCTCCAAGGTAATTCTCCTCGCAGGAGAGTTAACTGCATTTTGAAATTAAGACTTAGCTTCCCCCATATCCAGGCAGAGAGACAGTTGTGGAAAAATGTTTAAGCCTGGACTTTTTATTGGGGTAAAATATAATTTATTAATTTATTTGGCGTCTTCCTTTACCTGGGACTGAGCTGGTGCTGAGTAAGTAGTAAAAGGAAAGCCCTTGCCTAACCCTTAAGGAGTCTGTTCTCTAGCAGGGGAGACAAGACTCATGCTCGGAGCAGGCAGGGAACACGCTCTTGGGTGATGATGTGGGAAACTAAGTTTACATGACAATGAACCAACATTTATTGAGGGTATATTCTGTGCCAGTACTGTATTCCAGACCTTATTTCATTTGATCCTCACAACACTCCTGTGAATACTATCATCCCCATTAAAAAAAACTCAACTTTTAATTTTGAAATAATTTCACGTGTACAGAAAAGTTGCATAGAAGGTATAGAGTTCTGGCATAGGCCTCACCCAGTTTCCTCTAACGTCAACATCTTAACCAATGTGCATTAGTCAAAACTGAGAAACTGGAGGCCAGGCGTGGTGGCTCATGCCTGCAATCCCAGCACTTTGGGAGGCTGAGGTGGGCAGATCACCTGAGGTCGGGAGTTTGAGACCAGCCTGACCAACATGAAGAAACCCAGTCTCTACTAAAAATACAAAATTAGCCGGCTGTGGAGGTGCATGCCTGTAATCCCAGCTACTTGGGAGGCTGAGGCAGGAGAACCACTTGAACTCGGGAGGTACAGGTTGCTGTGAGCTGAGATCGTGCTGTTGTACTCCAGCCTGGGCAACAAGAGCAAAACTCCATCTCAAAAAAAAAAAAAGAAAAGAAAAAAAAGAAAAAACGAAGAAACCACCAATGGTATATTACTATCAACTAAATTCCAGATTTGATTTGTATTTCAACAGTTTTTCCACTGATGTTCTTTTTCTGTTCCAAGATTCCTTCCAGAACACCACCATGCTTTTAGTCATCATGTTGCCTGAGTTTCTTCTAGTCTGTCATGTTTTCCCAATTTTCTGTATATTCCATGACCTTGACAGTTTTGAGGAGTACTGGTTAGGTATTTTGAGGAGTACTGGTTAGGTATTTTGAGGAGTACTGGTTAGGTATTTTCCATGACCTTGACAGTTCTGAGGAGTACTGGTTAGGTATTCTGTAGGTTGCCCCTCTGTTGGAATTCATCTGATGCTTTCTCCTGATTAGACTGAGGTTACAGGTTTTAGAGAGGAAGAGCACAGGAGGTAAAGTGCCCTTCCCATCACATTATATCAGAAGGTACATGCTGTTAACATGACTTATTAATGATGTTAACCTGGATCACCTGGCTAAAGCAGTGTTTGCCGGATTTCTTTGGAAGCTGGACTTCACTAAGTCCAATATACCCTGAGTGGGGTAGGGAAGGTTTCAAGCTCCACTTTTTGGAGGGAAGAGATCTAAATAAATAATTTGGAATTCATCTGTAAGGGGAATTTGTTTCATATCCCTCATTTATTTAAATAAGTATGAAGTCATATGTATTTATTCTATACCTTTGAGTTATAATTCAATACTATGTTACTTATTTTGTTGCTTAAATTGTTCCAGCTTTGCCATTGGAACCTCTTTCAGTTGGCTCCAGTATCCCTTTGACATGACCCCATTTTAAGATGAAGAAACTGAGGCTCAGAGAGGTTGCTTTGCCCAGGCCACTGTACTTACACAGGTCTGATTCTAGATCTGAGCTTCGAGTCATTGCATATACATGTTATGAGGTGTGCAAGAAAGACCTGTGCATACTAGTTTAGGCTGGAAAGGCCCGGTTTCTGTCTATCCTTCAAGGCTCCCCTCAAATGCCAGCTTCTCCAGGGGGCTTTCCCATCCCTTCCCTCCTATGCATTTGAACGGGATCTCTCTCTTCTTCTCAATCACTCCATTTATATTTCTCTTAAAGCATTTGATACACTTTACTAATTATTATCATTTACAGACTTTTATTATCTTTGTCCTGACCCCTAACTCTGTGAGATCTATATTATGAGCTCTGTAAGGGTAGGGGAAATCTGTTTAATCATCTTTGTACTCCTCACAGTACCTGAGTCCCTTGTATATACATTCAGAAAACATATGTTAAATTGGGTTGGCAACAAAGGGTGGATTTCATTGTTGCAGGGGAAGGGGAATTAATGAGTTTATAGGACAATGTTGTTTTTGTTTTGGTTAGTTCCCTTTGAACTTCTAAAATGCACTCACTGCCATGAGTCTCTGAAGATACTGATTTCAGGATTGGGCTTGGGTCTACTTAGCATGGAAATGTCCCAGGCTAGGCTGCTCTTATTAGCTGTACCAGGGGCTACCACAAAAGAAACTACATTTATTTTGTTGAATAGAGAACACACCTGGAAATTCTGAAGCAGAGAGAACCCAGAACAAAAGATTTTTAAGGCCTCTCTTATAGTTGGCTACTTTTGGGGTTGGTGTGGGCCTTGGCCATAAAATGGCAAAAATAGCTGTTAGCAGAATTGGGAGCATCATTGTCTGATATTGGTCACAACATATTTCATAAGCAACTCATAATCTTTAGCCTCAAATACTTTTGGTGCTTTAAAAAATCTCTCTCCAAAAGTAACTCACCTCCAGTTTTATACTCAAGGTTAGCATTCCCCTTGCCTTTAGAAGTGATGATATAACATTTGTAGGTGCCAGCATCTGTGAGTTGCACGTTTTTCAGCCGCAAAGAGGCATTGCCAACTATCACTTGATCAGCAAACACTGCTGTCCGGCCTCTGAACAGTTCATCCTGCTCCGACAGCTCATCTTTGCCTTCTTTGAACTCATGGACCAAGCCTAAAACACCTTCCTTCAGCCATTGTATAACGATATCAGAAAGTTTGATGTCAGGTTCAAAAGTGCAGCTCAGGATTCCATCCTCCCCAATGTTCCCAGCTGAGGCGACAGTAGTGACTGTGATGGAGTGTCTCCCTGCAGTTCAGGAAGCAAAGATCAATGCTAAGGGAAGCCTTGGAACTTCTACAACCAAACCCTTCATTGCTGAAAGCCAGACAGAGACTTCTGTGATAAATTAAAAATACAGAAGAACATGAGAGGCAATAAGAAGACAAGAAGAGAAAGAGCAGGAAGACAATCATTTTGATATATATATATATATATATATATATAGCAGATCTGTCATATATAATGGCTTATGTAAGACCAAGTAACCCAAACCTTGAGAACACATTGGACTTGGGGTTTGAAGATGAAAATTCAAGTCTTGGCTTTGTCACTTAATAGCCATGTAACCTTCAATAAGTCATGTAACCTCCTTGGATCTTAGAAAATTGGAGGTAACAATGTCTGTCTTACCTACTATATTAGTCCATTTTCATGCTGCTGATAAAGACACACCTGAGACTGGGAAGAAAAAGAGGTTTAATTGGACTTACAGTTCCACATGGCTGGGGAGGCCTCAGAATCATGGAGGGAGGCAAAAGGCACTTCTTACATGGTGGTGGCAAGAGAAAAATGAGAAAGATGCAAAAGCAGAAACCCCTGATAAACCCACCAGATCTCATTAGACTTACTCACTACCACAAGAACAGTATAGGGAAACTGCCCCCATGATTCAAATTATCTCCCACTAGGTGCCTCCCACAACACATGGGAATTATGAGAGTATAATTCAAGATGAGATTTGGGTGGGGACACAGCCAAACCATATCATTCCATCCCTGGCCCCTCCAAATCTCATGTTCTCACATTTCAAAACCAATCATGCCTTCCCAACAGTCCCCCAAAGTCTTAATTTGTTTGAGCATTAACTCAAAAGTCCACAGTCCAAAGTCACATCTGAGGCAAGGCAAGTCCCTTTCACCTATAATCCTGTAAAATCAAAATCAAGCTAGTTACTTCCTAGATACAATGGGGGTACAGGTATTGGGTAAATACAGTCATTCCAAATGGGAGAAATTGGCCAAAACAAAGTAGTTACAGGGCCTATGCAAGTCCAAAATTTTAAAGCTCCAAATGATCTCCTTTGACTTCAGGTCTCACATCCAGGTCATGCTGATGCAAGAGGTGGGTTCCCATGGTCTTGGGCAGCTCCACCCCTGTGGCTTTGCAGGGTGCAGCCTCCCTCCCAGCTGCTTTCATAGGCTGGCATTGAGTGTCTGTTGCTTTTCCAGAAGAACAGTGCAAGCTGTCAGTGGATCTACCATTCTGTGGTCTGGAGGACAGTGGCTGTCTTCTCACAGCTCCACTAAGTGGTGCCCCAGGGGGGACTTTGTGTTGGGGCTCCGACCCCATATTTTCCTTCTGCACTGCCCTAGCAGAAGTTCTCCATGAGAGCCCCACTCCTGCAGCAATCTTCTGCCTGGGCATCCAGGCATTTCCAGACATCTTTTGAAATCTAGGTGGAGGTTCGCAAACCCCAATTCTTGACTTCTGTGCACTCACAGGCTCAACACCACATAGAAGCTGCTGAGACTTGGGGTTTGCACCCTCTGAAGCCATGGCCCAAGACCCTTTTGGGCACAGCTGGAGCAGCTGGGATACAGGGAACCAAGTCCCTAGGCTGCACACAGCATGGGGACCCTGGGCCCGGCCCACAAAACTATTTTCTCCTAGGCCCCCAGGCCTGTGATGGGAGGGGCAGCCATGAAGACCTCTGACATACCCTGCAGACATTTTCCCCATTGTCTTGGGGATTAACATTCAGCTCCTCATTACTTATGCAAATTTCTGCAGCCAGCTTGAATTTCTCCTCAGAAAATGGGTTTTTCTTTTCTTTCACATTGTCAGGCTGCAAATTTTCCGAACTTTTATGCTCTGCTTCCCTTATAAAACTGAATACCTTTAACAGCACCCAAGTTACCTCTTGAATACATTGCTGCTTAGAAATTTCTTCCACCAGATACCCCAAATCATCTCTCTCAAGTTCAAAGTTCCACAAATCTCCAGGGCAGGGGCAAAACATCATCAGTCTCTTTGTTAAAACATAACAAGAGTCACCTTTGCTCCAGTTCTCAACAGGTTCCTCATCTCCATCTGAGACCACTTCAGTCTGGACCTTATTGTCCATATCACTATTAGGCTTTTGGTCAAAGCCATTCAACAAGTCTATAGGAAGTTTCAAATTTTCCCACATTTTCCTGTCTTCTTCTGAGCTCTCCAAACTGTTCCAACCTCTGCCTGTTACCCAGTTCCAAAGTTGCTTCCACATTTTTGGGTATCTTTTCAGCAGTGCCCCACTCTACTGGTACCAGTTTACTGTATTAGTCCATTTTCACAGTGCTGATAAAGAAATACCCGAGACTTGGAAGAAAAAGAGGTTTAATTGAACTTAACAGTTTCACATGGCTGGGGAGGCCTCAGAGTCATGGCTGGAGGTGAAAGGCACTTCTTACATGGCAGTGGCAAGAGAAAATGAGAAAGATGCAAAAGCAGAAACCCCTGATAAAACCATAAGATCTTGTGAGACTTATTTACTACCATGAGAACAGTATGGGGGGAACCACACCCATGATTCAAATGATCTCCCACCAGGTCCCTCCCACAACACATGGGAATTATGGGAGTATAATTTAAGATGAGATTTGGGTGGGGATACAGAGCCAAACTATATCACCTACTTTAAAGGTTTCTTGTGAGGATCAGATCAAATGGATATTAACCTGATTTGCAAACTGTAATTACACATATAAGGTATTGTTATTCTCAGTTAACCATAAGTGGCACAGAAGTGAAATCTCATGTTAACTAAATGTGGCCTAGTCATTCTGAAGAATGCTGAATTCTAAAGTGCTGTAACTTTTATTTCTGTTTGAATGACAAAGAAACTAACGCATTGAGAAAATAAGTGATTTGATCAAGTTTACAGTGCTAGCTATAGCATAATGAGGAACTGTATTTAATTCAGTTGATTTTTGGTTTAAAATGAAAGCCACCCTCTCCTCTACTGACATACCACCAGTAGAAATATTAATTATGTGCCAGCTGTATCCAACTGCTTCCTCCTCACTTGGCCAGCCTACAGCCTACCCAGTCAAGGAAGGATCAATCAGCTGTTCATTGTACACTGGGGGCTGCTGACTGAGGACACCTATTGGGGTGATTTAATTAACTGAATCTTCTTGAGAGGCTCTTTCTGTGGCTTGGATATGAAACTAAGGGCAGATGGCCTTGGAGCCCAAGAGGAGAGTGGAGGAGACACAAAGAAGTATGGGGGAGAGACCATGGGAGAGAAAAATGGAAAGAGTCTTTCATCCCCAGAGCTGTCTTGGATCCTGGGGTGTTCAGGTCTAGTTCCTGTCCTAATCTCTGCACATCCTTTAAACAACACCTGATATTAAAGTGGCCTGCACAAGTCTCTCTTTCTTATAGCCAAAAAAGCCCAACATAACGGGTCCTGAGCACTTCTTAACTGGACTTATCAGCTTCTTTATTGGTATTTCTACCTTTCATCTTCGCCTCCATCCAATCCATTTTACATGCATTAATCCTACAGGTAGACCTTCTTACAGTACAATTTGAACATACCTGTTTTCTAATCACTCATCTTTAATGGTTCCTAAGAGCTGTGGAATGGATTTCAGATTTTCCAGCCTGGACTTCAAAGCCAAACACTGCCTGGTACATAGTAAATGCTCCATACATATTAGCCCTTATTGCTGTCTTTGCAGCCTTCTCTCCAACTACATCCTTTCATAGTCCATTCTGTCTATCTGTATCAAATTATTTGTTGATTTTCTGCCTTAAATAAAAAACATACAAACAAAGCAGACGTGTTTGTTGTTGTTGTTGTTGTTGTTTTAATGTGAGAGGTAAACATTATCAACATAAGGATATCCTTGGCTCTTCTCCTCTTCCAGCCTATTAGGGGTTGGAATCATCTCATTGACTCCTAGACCTCTACAAAGTAAATGAGGGTAATGAATAAGGAAGAGAACTGGAGAAGCTAATCTAGATGGATTTGCAGCAGAAAGAACAGAAAGCTACTGATGGAAGAAAAATTATAGCTACAAAAGGAGGAAGAGGAGACAAAAACAAGTACATAGCCTGGTTTGGAAGGATGTTTTGGAGGCTTGAGAGCGTGAGAAAAGACACTTTGGAAGCATCTGCCATGCATGGCCATTCCTGTGGGAGATCTGGGAGACAAATTATGAAAGAGGACAAAATGAAGTTTTTGCTATGTAATAAGAACACAACACACCTCCATTCCCTGCATTGGTATTTTCTTGAACATTGATTTAAAGATTCAGTTTGCTTTGCAAGTATTGTTACTTAGAGAATGATATCCAAGGCATCCCAGGCTAGCATGGGTTACACAATTACACTATGCACCTTCACACCCCTGTTCATCTTGTACCTATTAATTCATAGCTCACACTTCTTTATCACCAGTTATGCAAATTCTACTTACATTCAAAGTCTGTTCAGATGGCAGCCCTCCCATGAAACCTTCTTTTAATTCACCAAAGGAAAAATTAGTAGATTCTCTCTTTACTTTCCCGTAACTTCTTTTCTTTTTGGCCTTTATTATAGCAGCTGTCTCCCTCTACCTGGTCTCTAGTCTATCTCTGGAACTAGTTTGTGAGCTTTTCAAGAGCAGAAACTGTCTTAGTCCTATCTGTAAGTCCTGTAGTGCCCAGAGCTATGTTTCTGCAGAGAAAAATAATGTTTGCTGAGTTTATGAATGAATGAATAAATAAATGGAAATCAGTAGAAATCAAAGCATTGTTTGAGATAGGCTAAAATTATTGTAGGAGTAAGGGACGTTTGGCAGGATTACCACACCTAAATTTTGGGGAAATGTGATCCAATGAAAAGGAAGGCAATAAAAATACTGAGAGGTTCACAATAAAACCATGAATCAAATACAACTATGTTAGAGCAAGGGTAAATTCGATGGTTGTTGATAAAGTGCCATTAAAGTTGAATTGAAAAATTACTTCTCAGAAAAAATACATGATTAGCACAGTTTATGGAAAGAATGAAATGGTAATGACATACCTTAGTTCAGTAATTGTATTACTGAACTAATTTTAATATGTTGGCCTTGAGCTCACAGTTAGGGAATCCGTGGAAATATCTCCCAGAGAAGTTAATGATTAAAAGAAGGCAGCTGTGGAATGCCCTCGGGACCTGCTGCAGGTTCTAGTCATTTAAGGTTGCATTAATGATGTGGCAGATGGAATGAGTGTAATGTTGATTAAATCCCCTCCACCCCAATGTCAAATAAAGAAGAGAAATAAGAGCCAGTGAGAACTTAAAAAAAACACAGGGACTTAGCCATTGCTTTGCACCCGGAAAGCAGTCAATAAAATACTTGTTTGTTAAGTGAATAAATGACTGTTAAAAGTGATAAAATTTAATTTGCAAGCAACCACATGTAAGTATTACTTCTCACAAGAAAAGAAACTATTCAGACTTGCAAACAAACATAGGCTCAAGGAGGATTATGCCGTCTGGCCTCCTATGACTCTCCAGGCCTACTGACCACCAGAGATTCTTTTTTTTTATTTTTTGGAGATGGAGACTCACTCCACCAGAGATTCTTGTGTGACTTGTTGAGTCAAAGGACGAAAGGGCCCCATGGAGATGGGCTAGAGGCAGGTACCTATTGATAGAGAATGCTATTAAATGGGCACAGATTTTAAGCATTTCATTTACCTCTAAGATTTCATTAAACCCCTTTAAAATTGGAAGACTGAGCCACTTACTGAAAATTAATTATCCAGCTTGTGAGGGCTAATTAACTACCACAGCTCCTGTCTGCATGAGGAAAGTGGGGCTGTTAAAGCAGGGGCAAGACGAAACCTGAGCAGCTCTGGGTTCACACAGTGGGAGTACTATTCAATCAGCGCTCCGTTGTAGGAGCAGGAATATCTTGAAGTGGGGGTATAGGTAACACAAGACAAGGATTCTTTACAGAAACTATGATGCTGGGGCAGCCTACAGCACTGGATAAAACCTGGAAAATGAGCTATCCTTTGAAATGACTCAGAAAGACAGGTTCGTACATTCCAGTAGCATAGAGAGCATGCTAGATGTCTTCAGCAGATGGTCATCAGCATCTGCTAAAACTCAGCTGTCCAGATGGGCACCACAGTACATGGTTTACAAGGTCGAAATGCAAAGCTTAACCTTGGGGTCAAACCTGTGAGTGTCACTCTTGCCAAAGAAGATGGTGGGGTGGGGAGAACAGTTGCTTCCGTGAGAAGAAATTTAAAAGGACACTGGGCAAGGCCAGATACGGGAACAATGTAGGAAAGCAGCAGAACATGGTGTTTGAGAACATGGCACAGGTACAGGCTGCCTGGGTTGAAGTCCCAGCTCTGCCACTTATTGGATATGTGACCTTCGTCAAGTTTTCTAACCCTTTATTTCATCATTTTTTAAAATCTGTAAAATGGGGATGCTCCCTTAGAGGGTTCCTGAAAGGACTTAATGATACAATGCAGGTAAAGTGCTAAATATAGTACCTGAATTGCCACATGCTAAACCTTAAATCAGTATTGATATTGATAACCATTATTAACTACAATCATTTGGAAAGATTGCAGATCAGAGCCCCAGGAGGTAAGGAAAACAACATTTCATTAAATGTTTGCTTACAGTGACTCATTTTAAGCCATGAGAGAGTAAGAATGACCATTATACCCATTTATGGATGAGGATAGAGACTCCATGAGGTTAAATGGCTTGCCGAATGCCTTGGATCTAGCTGTTAGGAGAGTCAGGGTCAAACACAACCTGGTCTGGCCCTGAGCCTATGCCCTTTCTACCATACTTTGCTGATACCCAGGGCCAGATTGAGACATGTAGAGTGCCAACCCAATAAGAAGATATCCCTACTTCACTTAAAAATCAAAACAACTAAAAACCAGAAAATACGTGTAAGAAAGGACCACAGCTGTTTATTTTCTCAGATGACTCGAAGGTTTTTTTGGACAGATCAAATATTTTCTAAATAAACTGTGCAATGTTTCCATTTTGGTGTCATCAGCACACACCTAGTCGGTTTATCCAGTGTCTGAAGCTGGAGCATTATTGTAGTGTGATGGGTCACTCACCAGGTTATTTAAGGGTGTATGTCTGCTGCTTGAACCCCAACAGCTGGGTGGTAAGCCAAGGCCTTGGTGCCCAGCTGAGGAGCAGATGTCCCTGAGAACCTAAACATCCCAGACAGTATCTGAGAACACACCAAGAAAAACAGTCTCATTGCAAACACACAGCAGGCAAAGAGCCAGAAAACCAGCTTAAAAGCAGTTTAGATATGGGAGATGGCACAGATCTCTAGGGCTGTCTTGCTGCCACCCAGGAGTGCCCTGTATGTAAGTCCTAATAAACTCATTTACTCACCAAACTGGACTTGTCTAAGTCATTCTTTGGTCTTTCAACAGCTTCCCAGTTCTGGCAGGGGGGTGGGGGTTGCGGGGGCGATACGGGACACATGTTAGAGTTCCAGGTTTTGTTTGTAACAATTATTAGGAGGCGGCATCCTGTGGCTTCAAAGGAGGCCTTTCCTGGTTGACCAGGAAATTGTGCAGTTCCTAGGAGGTGCTATATGAATGCGTTAATAATAGCACATTTTTACTAAAAGCATTGATGGCATCAACATAAATAACAATGGCAGCTGTTTATCACACACAGGTGTGTGAGTGGACTCTCCTTTAATTCTCACAATGACCCTGCCTATTTTACCAATGAGGAAACATTTAAGTTGTATCCCAAAGGATATACAGTTAGTGTGAGCTCTGAGATTGGAATGGCTCTGATTCTGAGATTCTTCCATTATACAGAGCTGTTCAAAGACAGAGAGTGCGTGATAGCGCAGGGACTGGGCTGGGTATGGTTAGGGGCCTTTCCATCATGTCTCCTTCCTTCTCGAAGGCTTATCCACAAGGGCTGTCCTTTAACCAGGGGCTGATTGGAACCCCTCAACCTCTCTTTCAAATGGTCCACCGCAAATGCATTTTATGTTTTCTGGGGTTTTTATTTAGAATTTGTAAGGAGCAGGATGGCTATGAGAAGGTGGCATATACAGCATCAGGAGAGTTACAAAGAAATAGAATTTCTTTCTGTATTGGGGAAAAGTTTTATGTTTTCAAAAGCTGTGGTCTCAGGAATCATGCCTGCAAGGCAAACCATAAAACACCCTTCTCCACTACAACTCTGTGTGAATGTTGTCATTGGTATGGGGTGATGGGTAGGAGTGTAGGTTCGGGAAACAAATTCCCAAGGCTTGAAATACAGCCATGCTCACTTGCTGACTGTTGTGTGTCCTTCCACACATTTCTCATCTCATCATAGTAATAACATCTACCTCCTATTTGTTGTGTGTAGTAAGGCAAATCGTGCATGCAGAGTTATTTAGTACAGTGAAGTGCATGAAGAAAGGATTCAAAAGATATTATCATCATGATAAAGTTTAGATATTTGTCTTCACCCACATCTCATGTTGAAATATAATCCCCAATTATATTATACTGGAGGAGGGGCCTGGTGGGAGGTGTGTGGGTCATGGGGGCAGATCCCTTATAAATGGCTTGGGCCATCCCCTTGGTGATAAGTGAGCTCTCAGGCCCTGAGTTCACATGAGATCTGGTCGTTTAAACTTACGTGGCACCTCCCCACCACTCTCTCTCCCTCTTGCTCCTGCTTTCGACATATGACATGCCTGTTTCCCCTCGCCGTCCATCATGACTGAAAGCTCCCTGAGGCTTCACCAGAAGCCAGGCAGATGCCAGCACCATGCTTCCTGTAAAGCCTGCAGAATCGTGAGCCAATTAAACTTCTTTTCTTTATAAATTACCCAGTCTCAGGAATTTCTTTATAGCAGTGCAAGAACGGCCTAATACATATCATCATCTGCTTAATGCTATTTGCTTAATTTCAATGTCTTATATATTAAACCAGCTAACATTTTATTGAATTCATTTAAAATGTGATAATATGATCTCTGATAAAGGTTATAGTCCTTTTAATAGAGGCAATTGAAAAAATCCAACTAAACAGTATTAAACTAACAAACTGCCCATTTTATCCAAATAACCAGCTGTTACCCTGTGAAATGGGAAGGAGGCAGAACACCTTTTTATTGGCAGTAGTAGAGTTTTAAATTTTTGATGGTACATTACTGGATTCAGCAGACTATTACTTCCATCTATTCACACCTCCATGCATCCATCCAACTGTCCATTCAAAAAGCACTTACGGAGCACCCTGTGCATTCAAGGAGCTGAGTACAGTTCTTGAGGTGGCTGTCGCTATGCAACAGGAAAAGATATAAGTAGCAAACCTGCTGACTAACACAGGGAAGTTATGATATTGTGAAAATTCTTGCTAGGGGAGTCAACACCACTAACAACCAAAAGATAAACAACTCTCTAAGAGTTCTGATGCAAAGCCAGTGAGCCTTAGGTCCAAGAAAGTTTAGTCATCAAGATTTAGAGTGACAAATAAATACTAGGGTTTTAGTTGAAGGTGATGTATAAGATCAGGAATAGGGTAAATTATAATTAACAGTTAAGCCTTAGTGGCCTGGAGCGGTGGCTCACACCTGTAATCCCAGCACTTTGGAAGGCTGAGGCGGGTGGATCACAAGGTCAGGAGATCTAGACCATCCTGGCTACACATGGTGAAACCCTGTCTCTACTAAAAATACAAAAAATTAGCCAGGTGTGGTGGTGCGCGCCTGTAATCCCAGCTACTCTGTCTCAAAAAAAAAAAAAAAAGAAAGAAAGAAAAAGAAAAAAAGAGTTAAGCCTTAGTGAGGAAGGTACCAAAATGTACTTTAGCATTACTATCTTTAAAAGTTATTCCAAAATATTTGGTTTATCAGTCTATATTTTATTTCCTTGTAAAGAATATATATGTAAATCAGAAAGCAGTGGCTCACACCTGTAATCCCAGCACCATGGGAGGTCGAGGTGGGCGGATCACTTGAGGTCAGGAGTTCGAGACCAGCCTGGCTAACATGGCAAAATCCCATCTCTACTAAAAGTACAAAAAATTAGCCAGGTGTGGTGGTGCACGTCTGTAATCCCAGCTACTCAGGAGACTGAGGCAGAAGAATAACCTGAAGCTGGGAGGTAGAGGCTGCAGTGAGCCGAGATTATGACACTGTACTCCAGCCTGAGCGACAGAGCAAGACTGTCTCAAAAAAAAAAAGAATATATATGTATGTAAACATAAAATGTATATATACATACATGACATTATATGCATTTTATGTTTTTATATATACATTTACAAATGTTTTTGTATGTCTGTACTGAAGTATACAAACATAAAAATCCACACATCATAACTGTACAGCTTGAAGAATGATTATAACTTTATTCCATGTAACCATCATCACACCAAGAAATAGAACCTTACTGCCCTCCCAGCAGTGCCCTCATGCCCCTCCTCACTGCTACCTGCTTAGTTGTCCCCAAAGGTAATAAGAACCATTATTCTACCTTTGACCAGCAGAGATCCATTTGCCTGTTTTTGAACTTCATATGCATAGAATCATACAGAACTTACTCTTTTGTGCTCTTCTGTAGTTCCACATTATGTTTTGCATATGAAAATGTACTCAGTCTCTGTCACCAGGAAACAGAAATTAAAACCACAAAATTCCACAACACCCAGTATTGGTGAGGGTGTGGAGAGCTTGATCTCTCATGCATTGCTGGTGAAGAGTAGATTGACTCATCACTTTGGAAAACTGAATGGCAGTATCTACTAAAAGCTATTTATTGGCCTTTTGGACATACTCCTTGTGAGCTGCTTTTTTAAGCACTCACACTCCTTGTGAGCTGCTTTATTTTGAGACAGTAGAAAAAGAATTGAAAGATGGCCAAGTAAAGCAGGAAGAGGAATATTAACAAAGATAAAAGCCAAAATTAGTAAAATAGGAATACAGATCAGAGAAAATATAAATAAGCTAAAAGCTGGTTCTTTCAAAACTACTATAAAGCTAACAATACCTTATAAATCTATTTTAATATATGAGAGAGAGAGAAAGAGCAGAAGAAAGAAAAAGAGAAAGAGAGAAGAATAGAGAGAAAGAAAGAGAGAAAAAAAACCGAAATTATGAACAGGAAAAGAAATAAATTAACATAGGAAATCAATATTAGAATGAAACAGGCTAGTGAATTCAGAAACAGATCAGAAACAGAAACATAGGAAATCAATATTACAATGAAACAGGCTAGTGATTTCAGAAACTTGGTTGAGAGAAAACAACCAAGATTATGAACAGGAAAATAAATAAATTAACATAGGAAATCAGTATTAGAATGAAACAGGCTAGTGAATTCAGAAACAGATCCCCACACATTTGGATACGTGATTTACGACCATGATGGTACTGAAGGGAAGTGGGGGAAGGACAGTGTGTTCAGTAATGGTGCTGGGTTTATTGGATACCATAAGGAAAAAATGAATCTTGACCCCTCTCTTGTACTACATATAAAATTAACTTGAGATGGTTTACAGATATAAATGTGAAAGACAAAACAATAAAGCTTCTACAGGATAATCTAGAAGAACATCTTCACGACCTTGGAATAGGCAAAGATTTCTTAAACAGGTTACAAAAAGCTCCAAGTATAAAGAAAAGGATCAATAAAAATTAAAAGTAAGAACTTCTGCTCATTGAAAAACATCATTAAGAGAGTAAAAAAGCAAAGTGTAGAGTAGAAGAGATTTGGTGATACCTGTAACTAGTTTGCATCCATGATATACAAGGAATTACCTACAAATCAAAAAGAGAAAGACAAATACCCCAATAGAAAAAAATGAATGGAAGATAAAATACACATGTTATTTACTTTTTTTATTTTTAATGTAGAGACAGGGTCTCTTTTTGTTGCCCAGGCTGGTCTTGAACCCTGGCCTTAAGCAGTACTCCCACCTCAGCCTCCCATAGTGCTGGGATTATAGGCATGAACCACCACAACTCACCTAAAATATATATGATTGATGACAAAGAAAGTGGGGAAGGGATGAATGTCTTTTCTAGCAAACACAACTCTAGCAAGTTTTCTTAGCTTCGACTTTGTGACAGTATTGAGTGGCAGCATGTCTACGCTGGAGAAGCGTGGCAGAAAGGCCACTGGAATATAGAAAATAAAGTTACGGAGCTTTGGTCACAGACTGAGTTAAAATGAATGTGTTGGACTGAGTCAGGTGGTTTATGAAAAAAAGAGCAGTCAATTTGCCTCAGAGAAGAAAGCTGCCAGCCTTAACTCATTCAGTGTCAAAATTAAAGCAGCATCCATAAAAGATGCTTCAGAGCAGTGGCCTATGCAGAAGAGGAAAGTGAAGAGACTCTTCTGCAACTGACATTGGCTAGATACGTTCAGAAACTAACCATCTGTGCTACAGTGGTATCTGTTTCCTACATGGTACAGTAGTCATGACCAGTTGTCTCTTTACCTAAGACCCCTGTGTACAAAGACTTGATATTCTTTAACACTACAGCTGAAGCTTCGTTGCAAAGAAATCATCTACCCAGGCCAACCACTGACAGAATGGCTCAGAGGCAGCACTTTACCTATGATCCCAGAATGACATCTTCAGCACTGACTGATAGGTAGACTACTGATAAACATCTCATTTGATTATCTCAACTAACTGGTGATGTTGACAGTATCTCCCCACTCAAAAATGAGGAAACTAGCCTGGGCACGGTGGCTCAGGCTGGCAATCCCAGCACTTTGGGAGGCCGAGGCAGGTGGATTGCTTGAGCTCAGGAGTTTGAGACCAGCCTGAGCAACATGGTGAAACCCCATCTCTACTAAAAATAAAAAAATTAGCCTGGCATGGTGGTGCACATGCCTGTAGTCCTAGCTACTTGGGAGGCTGAGGTGAGAAGGTGGCTTGAACTCAGGAGGTGGAGGTTGCAGTAAGCTGAGATCATGCCACTGCACTCCAACCTGGGCAACAGAGCCAGACCCTGTCTCAAAATAAATAAATAAATAATAAAAAATGAGGACACTGAAGTCGAGGACTTAACTGACTAATGTAGAGAAAGTACAAGAAGTAGAAGAATGAATGCTATACTCTGAGGTTTTCTGGGTCAAAGCTCTGGGCTCTTTCCATGCTAACGCACTGAGTGATTAGGAGTTTAATGGTGAGGGGTGAATAGATTGTAGTAATGCAAGAAATCACATACCTGAAATACCAAAGCCAATGATGAGTGCAATTGCTCCAGCCAGAATAATGATGATGCTAATTATGCTATGGGAAGAGAGAGAGAAACAGAAAATTACCTCTCCATTCCTCTTGATGTGCTGCTTTGCAACTGGGGTACAAATCTGTTGTGGATAAGATGAGTTACATAAAGCATCTCAACTTTTTCTTCCACATAAACTTCTTCCTAGAAACAGGTACCTTAGAAAGGAATTTCAGCAATTCCATCCCCATCCCCCTGGGGCTCTGGGATCAATGAAAAGAGTGACCCTTGCCTCTGACTGTGCCATTTACTGTCCTATTTCCAGATTAGGGAAGACCCTATATGGAGACTGTTGGGGCAAGAATGATGAAAACACTTCTTTAATGCCAGGTGCCACTTGAGAAGGACTGGTCCTGTTCCCAGCCTTCCCTGAGCATCACTGTCCACTCTCTTGTGTCATTTGTCTCCCTGTCTTATCTCCTTCCATAGACTTTAAACTCCATTAAGGACAATGGTCACATCTTCACTTTGTACCCACTCACACCTCATCTACTGCACTCCGTAAGTCATCAGTGGGAGTCTGTTTTCTATTAAAAAAACAAAAACAAAAACATATTTACTACAGAAAGTTTAGAAAATATAAACAAGCAAAAATGAGACAAATAAATCACCTGTAATCCCATCATCTAAATACAACCACTGTGTTTTGATATAATCCTCACCAATTATTTTTTATTTTATTTTACTTTAAGTTCTGGGATACATGTGCAGAACGTGCAGGTTTGTTACATAGGTACACATGTGTCATGGTGGTTTGCTGCACCTATCAACCCGTCTTCTAGGTTTTAAGACCTGCATGCATTATTTGTCCTAATGCTCTCCCTCCCCTTGCCCCCAGCCCCCCGACAGGCCTCAGTGTGTAATGTTCCCCTTCCTGTATCCATGTGTTCTCATTGTTCAACTCCCATTTATGAGTGAGAACATGTGGTGTTTGGTTTTCTGTTCCTGTGTTAGTTTGCTGAGAATGATGGTTTCCAGCTTCATCCATGTTCCTGCAAAGGACATGAACTCATTCTTTTTTATGGCTGCATAGTATTCTATGGTGTATACGTGCCACATTTTCTTTATCCAGCCTATCATTGATGGACATTTGGGTTGGTTCCAAGTCTTTGCTATTGTAAATAGTGCTGCAGTAACCACATGTGTGCATGTATCTCTATAGTAGAATGATTTATAATCCTTTGGGTATATACCCAGTAATGGGATTGCTGGGTCAAATGGTACTTCTGGTTCTAGATCCTTAAGGAATCACCACACTGTCTTCTACAATGGTTGAGCTAATTTACACTCCTACCAACAGTGTAAAAGCGTTCCTATTTCTCCACAGCCTCGCCTGCATGTGTTGTTTCCTGACTTTTTAATTATCAGCATTCTAACTGGTGGATCCTCACCAATTTTTAATGAACAGATTAACAAATAACACCTGGGAAACTAAATAAACAAATAAGGAAGTATTGCTTACATGTACTAAGTGCTAGAATTATATGGCAGACATGTTGTTCCAGCCAAGCAGCATGTATAACTTATATCAATTATCCATTTAGTAACCTTAGGAGGAGAACAAATTTTATTGTCTCCATTTTATAGATGGGGAAGTGACACAGGGAGATTAAGCATCTTCCCTAAAGTCACACAGTTGGTAAGTGGCAGAGCAGAGATTAGAATTTGTCTCTTAAATCTGTACTCAACTCCCTCCAAGTGTACCAAGGGTAGGAGCTCACCGATGGGGCGTGTCCCTTTTCTTTGCCAAGGGGAACAAGCACTCCATGAGGGGTCACCTGCTTTAGCTCGTGAGAGTGACTCAGGCAGAGCAGAAGGCATAGGTCAAAGTGGTTCCTGGGAAGCTCGCCCGTTGCTGCCTGTCCTGGCGCATACATCATCGGTCAGACGTCCTCAGCCGCCCTCTCACACGGCTGCCAATTCACACGCTCCCAACACCCACGCTGATGTTACTCAATAGGCAGGACAAAAGAAAGGCACAGGGAGGCAAAGAACGATGCTATAGAGAGAAAAATGAAACGCGGGGCTTTGCACTTTCTGCCCTGAATAGGCTCATTGTTCCCAGCCTCCTATGGCTCAGGAATGGGCCCACCAGACAGAAACAACAGTTCCCCTGCAGGCCAAGCCCTCACAAGGTGCAGCCACAAGGCAGCAAGCGAAGCTTTAAATAATAGGGCATCTGCTAAATTGATTCCAAGGGGAGACCATATTTGGCCACTGCTCCTCTTTTTCCACACCTCAGTGTAGCCTCAGTTCTTACTGGTCCAAGAGAGTGAGAACAGCTAGATAAAGTCATAGCGAGAGGCACCATCTGCTGTCTTTGACTACTGACACAGGCAGCCGACTTGTGTGTGGCCTAGGGTTTTCATTTACTTTGGATAAAATACTTCATCGCTCTGAGGCTTATTTTCTTTTTTTGTAAAGTGGGAAACAGAGTAATTCCTGCTTTACCTATTATAAAGGTTGCATGTGTCCCCCCCCACATTCACATGTTGAAGTCCTAACCCCAAGTACCTCAGAGTGTGCCTTTACTTACTAATGGGGTCATTGTGAGAGGTGAAGCCAGCTGGACTTCCTAGGTCGAGTGGAGACTTGGAGAACTTTTCTGTCTGAAGGATTGTAAATGCACCAATCAGCACTCTGTAAAAATGCACCAATCAGCACTCTGTATTTAGCTAAAGGATTGTAAACGCACGGATCAGCACTCTGTAAAATGGACCAATCAGCAGGACGTGGGTGAGGCCAAATAAGGGAATAAAAGCTGGGCACCCCAGACAGCAGCGGCAAACTCCTCCCGTCCCCTTCCATGCTGTGGAAGCTTTGTTCTTTCGCTCTTCACAGTAAATCTTGCTGCTGCTCCCTCTTTGGGTCTGCACTACCTTTATGAGCTGTAACACTTACCGTGAAGGTCCGCAGCTTCATTCCTGAAGTCAGAGAGACCACGAACCCACCGGGAGGAACAAACAACTCCGGAACAAACAACTCTGGACGCGCCACCTTTAAGAGCTGTAACACTCACCGCGAGGTCAGCGGCTTCATTCTTGAAGTCAGCAAGACCATGAACCCACCAGAAGGAATAAATTCCAGACACTATTGCAGATGTAATTAGTTAAGGTCATACCAGAGTAGGGTAGTGGTTAATTCTTAATCCAATATGGCTGGTGTACTTATAAAAAGGGGAAATTTGGACACAGATGAACACACACACACACACACACACACACAAAACACCATGTAAAGATGAAAGCAGAGATCTACAACTCAAGGAACACCAAAGGTTGCCAGCAAAACTCCAGAATCTGGGAGAGAGATGCAATGGATTCTCTTTCACTGCTCTCACAGGTAACAAATCCTGCAGACATGTCCATCCTGGCCTCCAGCCTCTAGAGCTGTGAGATAATACATTTCCATTTCTAAGCCACCTGGTTTTCAGTACTTGGTTACAACAGCACTAGCAAACTAATACAAAAAGGTTGTTTCAGGATCAAATTACATAATAAATGTGGCATTATTCAGAAAGGGCTATTCATACACTACTTTTAACTATAAATAAATTTTACGTATAAACTATTGCTGTAAGTTTATTATTAAAAGCTGTGACTTTTACGGGAGGGGACCTGAACAGCGACGCTGAACAGATACTTGGGCCCTTGCCAAGAAGAGGGGGGGACAGTGGAAGTTGTGTATTTCGGCCAAAGCTCCTGAGCCCCTCCATCACACCAGGCCCACGTTTCCCTCACTGTGAAAACAGAACCCTGCCATCTGTCACCAAATTCCCTATTGGAGCAGGAATCACCGTGAGGTTTGTTCTGAGCTAGTATTCCCTTGGGAAACAATTCAACTTCCAGAGCCTTGGAAAGAGAAGCAGGAACTACCAGAGCAGCCAAATTAATTCTTGTCTATTGCTTATTAATTTTTTAGAAAGATGAAAAAATATTTCACTTCAGGGGCTCTTACATTGCTTTCTGATCTTTGCTTTCCCCTCAATGGTTTCCAATAACTATGCTGCAGGAAATTTTTAATGCAAAACTATGTCTTCTAACCACTGCACTGGGATTCACAGTGTACTTTTGGTACCCACTCATTACAAAAGGGCCCAAATAAAAATCAATGCTTTTGGAGGACTTGCTCATTCAGTAAACATTTATTAAGTACTTACTATGTGAAAGACATAGTGCTAGTCAATATGAAAGAAATGGAGAGATGATATAAACAAGGTCCCTGCCCTCAAGAAGCTTATAGTTAAACTGACGTGACATACACACAAACCTTTGTAATAATCTGAGGCAGAATGTGATCAGGGCTTTAGTAAAGAAACGAACAGGCCAGGCGCGGTGACTCACGGCTGTAATCCCAGCACTTTGGGAGGCAGAGGCGAGCGGATTACCTGAGGTCAGGAGTTCAAGACCAGCCTGGCCAACATGGTGAAACCCTGTCTCTACTAAAGATACAAAAATTAGCTGGGTGTGGTGGCATGTGCCTATAATCCCAGCTACTCGGGAGGCTGGGGCAGGAGAATTGCTTGAGCCCGGGAGGTGGGGATTACAATGAGCCAAGATCTAGGGAGGTAGGAAGAATTTAAACCCAGGGGAAACGGAGATAATCAAAGTGCATTTACATGAACAAATTTCAAAGAAAGTGAAGAGAAAGGCTTTATTCAGAAATATATTGAGCTGATCCATGCTGTTACACACTCTCTGTCCAAGGCAGAAACACACAGAAAAGGTATTATTTCTGCTGCACTGGGGGTGCAGGGGGTCAGGATCTAAGCATTGCACTTTAGTGCTCTGGGCTGTGGGCTGGGAAGGTGCTTTCAGAGGCTGCAGAACCCAGAGCCTTCCAGGTGAAGGAGCAGTTTGCAGCCTGGAATTCTGTCTCCATTCCTGAGGAGGGCCTGGTTCGATTCCCTCACATGCCTGCTTCAGCTGCTGCCGCCTTCTGCAGCATGTGAAAGAAATTGGGCCTTTGTTAAAACATATGCACATTCCTGAAAAGCCTCACATTCACAATAAAGGTAACAGGACTTATGGGGGAAAATAGGCTTAAAGGCAGAGCGCTCGAAACCTATGAGACTTTGTAATTAGTTTACTAACAGAAACAATAACTAGTACCTCGGGAGATAACTTAGACAGACAAGGCAGGCACTCAGTAGGGCCAGAAACTACTTCAGGGGATATAAAAAATGCACAGATATAATAAAATAAACACTCCTGCTGCTGGGTGCTGTGAGCCGGCGTGGTCGCTGTGAAGGTGGGTGCAGCGGATGTGCAGCCTAGGACATGCAAGGGTAGGATGTACTTCTCTGGAGAGGGAGCCCCGTGTGCAGATGTTCATTCAAAAAAATTCTTTTTCATAAAATAAAAATAGAACTGAAAGCCATGCTAAGCTTTTCCCACCGAAGTTCTCATTCTATTCTGCTATTTCAACTCTCCTTGCTTTGAAAGAAAAGGCATGTGAACCAACACAACATCCATGTTGTCCTGCCATCATTCCCGTTTTTCAACCACACATGAGCTCATTGATGCTATAGAAACATATACTGCAGCAGACAGGCTGTATTACTGTATCACACACCAAAAAATAAACCAGAAGAGAGATACCTATCTCTCTTTTTTTTTTTTTTTTTTTTTGAGATGGAGTTTCACTCTGTTGCCCAGGCTGGAGTGCGCTGGCATGATCTCAGTTCACTGCAACCTCCGCCTCCCAGGTTCAAGCGATTCTCCTGTCTCAGCTTCCCTAGTAGCTGGGATTACAGGCACGTGCCACCACGCCCGGCTAATTTTTTATTTTTAGTAGAGACAGGGTTTCACCATGTTGGCCAGGCTGGTCTTGAACTCCTGACTTCAGGTGATCCACCTGCCTCTGCCTCCCAAAGTGCTGGGATTACAGGTGTGAGCCACCATGCCTGGCCAGAGACACCTATCTCTTAAACAACCTTTCATTTATCAGAGGTCCATGGCATGGCATAACAAGAGCCGATGCTTATCAGGCATAATGCTTCATTATATTGTTTCTCGTTCAACCCTACAGCAACCCCATGAGGTAAGTACTACTCTCATTACCTTTTTACATGTGGGGAAACTGAGGCTTAGCTTAAGTAACAGATGAAGCTGTCACAGCTGGAAGGTGGGAATGTCAGGTTTCAATTTGAGGGAGTATGACTTACAGACTTGAGGTCTTAACTACATGCTATACTTCTAGAAAAAGTGGCAGGAGGCCTCATGTTTGGAAGGCTCCTGTCACCTCCTCGAGCACCTTTTCTAAAAACAAGAGCTTTCTGGATCTGCTACACAGTGTGGA
This sequence comes from Gorilla gorilla gorilla, assembly GCF_029281585.2. NCBI lineage: Eukaryota > Metazoa > Chordata > Mammalia > Primates > Hominidae > Gorilla > Gorilla gorilla. The sequence continues at coordinate 121,577,400 of NC_073224.2, forward strand.
AAGCTCAAAATGCTCAGTCTGGAAAACATAAAATGCTTTTTGTTTTATTCAAACATGAATGGTTTCTATGTTCTTGAGTTTCTGCCTCCTTCTCAAATACTAACAGAACTCGGAGATACCACATTCCTTTTAGATCATTAGTTTAGCTCCACTCGTGTGATTGATAAATGTTTAAAACCCTGAAAACTAGACTAGTTTTGCAAATGTGTGATTTATTTGAATATACCAAGCAGGATATTTGAGTAAATCAAGTTGCAGCGAACATATTACATTGTTCACAAACCAACGAGGTGACTAGGTTTATAAAGAATGCTGAAATTAAAGACATTTACTTCAGCCTATCCAAAGAGGAGATTAAGGCTGGGTGTGGTGGCTCATGCTTGTAATCCCAGCACTTTGGGAGGCCGAGGAGGGCAGAGCACTTGAGGTCAGGAATTTGATACCAGCCTGGCCAACATGGTGAAAGCCCGTCTCTACTAAAAATGCAAAAAGTAGCCGAGCGTGGTGGTGTGCATGCGTAGTCCCAGCTACTCGGGAGGCTGAGGCAGGATAATCGTTTGAACCCAGGAGGCGAAGGCTGCCGTGAGCCGAGATCGTGACATTGCACTCCAGCCTGGGCAACAGAGCAAGACTCCATTTCAAAAAAACCAAAAAAACAAAAAAGCAAAAAGGAGATTAAAAGCGGGAAAGGAAATTTCTTTATGGGGAAAAAGTATTTCCTATAAAGGGGAAAAGGAATTATTTTAAATGCTATATGGAATAAAGCATTGGGCTTCAAGGTAAAACTAACCATTTCCTAGATATTGATTAGCATAGGTTTCAGGTTTCTGAGAAGCTTAGATTGTTGTCTACTCCAGTTTTTGTTTTGCTGAAGAATTCAAGGTGTAGAGTATGTTTCCTGGCCTCTACCCCTCTCCCTGTATCTCTTTATACTGGTAAAGTCAAGGCTGGCTTTGGTCCAGGAAACCGAGAACAGAAGCATCAGGAATGGTGAGTGCAGGCTTGAGGAGAACTTGGCAATGAGGAGGAGTCGTTATGTGGGGCTTGAGGGGTGTGTGTGGAAGAGACAGGGCATCCTTTCTGGGCAGCCCCTGCTCCATCAACATGGCAGCAGATGGCCAGGCTTTGTATTTGGGAAAGGAATTTTGGGGAATTGCATATAAGAGACTTGGCTGCTGTTGAGTATCAGGTTGAAGCATCCTCTTTTCTTTCTAGCTACCCCCAAGAATCACAGCACAGTTTAGTGGATTCTTCCAAAGCACAGGCCCCAGAATTAAATCATGACCTGGGTCCCAACACTGCAAAACTAGGGTAACATGGCTGGCAGAAAGATTTCATCTTGTATGCCAACGATCATTTGAATGACTGGTAGTGGTGGCTTAGAATATTGTGTTGAAAAAGACTGCAAGATTGCCTCTGTGCTCACAGGGAAGAGTGCCACCACTAATGAGTGTTTTCTTTTCTTTTTTTTTTTTTGGTGGGGTGGGCGGGGGGTGGTGACAGCCTCATTTTGTTGCCCATGCTGGAGTGCAGTGGTGCGATGATGGGTCACTGCAGCCTTGGCCTCCCACACTCAAGCAATCCTTCCACTACACCTCCCCCAAGTAGCTGGGACTACAGGTGTACACCACCACAGGTGCATACCACCCAGCTAATTAAAAAAAAAAAATTGTAGAGACAAGTTCTCACTATGTTGCCCAGGCTGGTCTCAAACTCCTAGCCTCAAGTGATCCTCCCATTTTGGTCTCCCAAAATGTGGGGATTACAGGCACACCTGGCTGCGTGTTTTTGTTCTTTTTTTTTTTTTTTTTTTTTTTTTTGAGATGGAGTCTCTCTCTGTGACCCAGGCTGGAGTGCAGTGTCGTGATCTTGGCTCACTGCAACCTCCGCCTCCTGGGTTCAAGCAATTCTCCTGCCTTAGCCTCCTGAGTAGCTGGGATTACAGGCATGTGCCACCATGCCTGGCTAATTTTTTGTATTTTTAGTAGAGATGGGATTTCACTGTGTTGGCCAGTCTGGTCTCAAATTCCTGACCTCAAGTGATCCACCCACCTCAGCCTCCCAAAGTGCTGGGATTGCAGGCGTGAGCCACTGCACCGCACCTGGCCTTCAGTGTTTTCTTTTCTTTCTTTCGTTTTTTTTTTTTTTTTTTTTTTTCAGAGACAGGGCCCGGCTCTATTCCCCTGACTGCAGTGCAGTTGCACAATCATATCTCACTGTAGCCTTGAACTCCTAGGCTCAAGCAATCCTCTCGCTTTAGCCTCTTGAGTAGCTGGGACTACAGACATGTGCCACGACGCTCAGCTAATTTTATTTCATGTAGAGACAGGGTTTCACTATGTGGCCCAAGCTGGTCTCAAACTCCTGGCATCAAGCAATCCTCCCACCTTGGCCTCTAAAGTATTAGGATTATAGGCATGAGCCACCACACCCAGCCTTATGAATGTTTTCTAAGTGAGCACATGGGCCCTGTGTATTCCATCCCTGGGTTAGCAGAAACACATGAAAGGAGGCTTTAATTCACTGCTAGCTACAAAACCACGGGAATCTCAGGCTAATTTAATAGCAATGTAGTGGCAGTACAATAGCAATGTTAGCTGACACTCATCCATGCACATTTTTGGCCCACACTTTAAAAAGAACACTGATTAACATGCATACTTAGAAGAGGGTTTCTCAAACTCCGTACTACGAACTATTTGTGCTAGATAATTCTTTGTTATTGGGGGTCATCCTGTGCACTGTAGCATGTTTAGCAGCATTCCTGGCCTGTAATTTCCAGATACCAGTACCAACACTACCCTTGTTGTGTCGACCAAAAATGTTTCCAGACGTGTCACCCCAGCTGAGAACCACTGATTTAGAAGAAGTGAAATCAGGGCGGTGATATGACTAGAAATCATGTTTTTTGAAAAATAGTTGAAGGAACTAGGGTGGTTTAATTTAAAGAAGACTAAATATAGTGATATAATTTCAGTATTTGAAAGGTGGTGTTTGGCCTGTTCTCCATCACTCTGGAGGAAGAAACAGAGGCACTGAGTGAAAGTTCTAGGAGATTAGATTTAGACTCAAAATACGGAGGAACTTTCCAACAGAGCTCGCTGAGACTGGCCTGCAAATGCATGTGCAAGCAGGGACTGGGTAAACACACAGGGGGTGGGAAAAGTTTCTAGTACCAGATAAAGCTTCAAACAATTTTGAAAGGCCCTTCCAAATAATTAGTTACATGATTCTGTAATTTGATATTCCCTGGGATTTGCTGTGGCCTTGGCTTTGTCTGCACATGCCTCCTAAAACCTTTGTTAATCATATAAGAATGAGAGCTAATATTTATTTGAGTACATTGCCTCATCTATCTAATCTAATCCCTATGACAACCTACGGAGATAGATACTATTATCTTTGTTTTATAGATGAGGAAGCTGAGGCCTAATGTTAAGTAATTCCCCTGAGGACTCAGTCCTGGGAAATTAAAGAGAGCAGGATTAGACTCAGGTCTCAGATGCCATCATCATTGGTCTTAACCATTATCCCATATTTTATATTAATCAAAAGATTTGTAAATCTTGGGATTTGAATCAGTGGCTAGGCTTGTGTTTGTACAGTTGTAACTGATGGAAGGACAGCACATACAATCTTACATAGATTGAAAAAAATTTCTCTCCCCCCCAGGAAGTGTCTTTCATTTGGGACTCTGGAAGGAAAACTGGAAGGGGCATGAGCATCAGGTGGAAAATTTCACACTGTTAACAAATAGACACCTTTCCTTAAACCATATTTGAGTTTGCAGCAAAGCCATTCTATTTTATTCTTAAGCCTGTCCTATTTATAGCATCACCCTGATTGCCATAAGCATGCATTAGCATTTCTTCATCATCATTGTGCACACTATTTGTCACTGGCACAAGCAGAGCGAGACAAAAGGCAATGTAAGGTTGATTACCAGTCCTTTTCGTAATCATACCTGTATTTCCTGCTCCTCCTTATTCTCACTGCAGAGAAAAAAACATTTCCACAAGATTCCTTCAGCAGCATAACTGATCCCATTGTATTGAATAACAAACACACTCCAAACCTTTCATGACCCTCCCACAAAGGGCCTGTACTGTTAGAAAAGCTGAGTATCCCATAAGCAGTCTCTGCCACGTGAACAAAAACAGCCTAATTGTGTGTCTTCCAAAGTGGAGGTTAAGAGAGATTACAGGGGTGCTCACAGCACCTGGGTGGGGTCTGGCTGCTAATGAACACTTCTTTTCATGGTTGGCTGTTGTCCTGGCTGCTGTCCATTCACCAACTCCTCCCCACCATAATCTTGGCATCCCCTTGCTCTCCCCGCCTCTCTCCACTTCTGCTCACCTCTCCTCCTCCAGCCCAGCCATAGATAAGGGCAGGAGCACTGCTCAGGGACAGCCTGATCATTTCTGGAATGGATGCAACAAAAAGAAGCTGCTGCTATTCCTCCCCTTATCCACTCTACAGAGAACCCGGCATTTCCTAATGGGGGCTCCACAGGAGCAGGAGACATGAACAGTTGGGCAACACTGCAATTCATCCTATACCTGCCTCCAGATTCAACATGACTTTTTCCACAGGGCTATCATGAGGCTCCAAAGAAACAAACTCTTCCTTACAAAATGTAAATATTAGCTGTTATTTTAAAACTATAAATGTTAATTCTTGGCTAGGAGTGGTGGTTCATGCCTGTAGTCCTAACACTTTGGGAGGCCAAGGTGGGAGAATTGCTTGAGGCCAGGAGTTGGAAACCAGCCTGGGCAACATAGTGAGACCCTGTCTTTACAAAAAAAAAAAAAAAAAAAGTAAATGCTTATTTTTACTTTTCACTATTCCCAAATTTAAGTAACTCCTGATTGCTTATGAAAGTTCAAACTGTTCTTGACTGGTGGTCATGGAAAAGGAAAAGGAAAGTTGAAACTGATCCTAGAATTTAAGACCACACTTAAATGCACCAAGCTATTTTTCTAACCCTTCTCCCTTTAGGAATCCCTGTATTCTCATCAGACTGTTCACTGCCCAGTTGCTCTCTGCTTAGAACCCCCTTCCACCTCTTCCCAGGTAATGAGAAGCAGGCCCATCCAGAGCCTAGCTCAGCTCTGACCTGCCTCAGGCTCCTTCCTGAGGGCCAGCCCAGAACGTGCCCTCCCTTCTCTTTTTTAAATGGATTTAAGGGAGTGGGAAGGCAGGTGAACCTCAGGAGGCTGAACCTGTGCGAAGGGAAGAGGAGGAAGTGCTTGAGTGGCACTAAGGTTTGAGACAGGAGCTGGGAGGGGGAACTAGGCCCCAAAAGAGCTGAGAGGAAGAACAGGGCAGGCTCCCTGTGAGGGACGTGCATTTCAGCGAGATCATCAGTCAGTGTGGTCATCAGTCAGCGTGGTCATCAGTCACCCTGGTCATCAGTCACCATGATCTGGGCCTCAGGCAGATGGATGGCCTGACAGGGAGAGTGAGCTGTAATCTAGATTACCTTTGCAACACCCTAAAGCCACCGTGACTGTTTTGAATTTCATTCCTTTTCTTGACTTCAGGAAACCTGTGCCTGTCACTGAAGAGATTCAGAGAAGCACTTGGGCTGGCTGCTTCTCAGAAAGCCTAGCCCTGGGATCAGTGCACTGTTTATTCATTAATAAAGCTGGAAACAAGTACATCTATTACCCTCAGAGCTTCTCTGTACGAAAGCCCATACACCTGTCTTAGGCAGTCTGATTTGTCTATGTACAATGTCATATTTGTACACTCCAAGTCTTCTGTCATCCACTGTCTTTATTTTATAATGGCAGAAAGTCTTCCCAGTGAAAAGCAGACCACTGTATCCTAGAAGTAAGTAGAGGATGTACTGTTCAGTCTTCCAAAAGATCTACCAGGAGTTCCAATGCAAATCCTTGCCTGCTGGGACCCACATTCTCATATTTTAGACTGGGCCCCTGTTCTGCAGGTGTAGCCATGTAGAGCTTGTGAGAATTTAGGTATGAAAATCAGGCTGCCAGACCCACCCCTTGAGGGCCTGGCTTGCCTGAGCAATTTCCCGGCTGCAGCCCCTGCGGCTGCTCTGGTACCATAACAACCCTTGCCTGCCTATGTCAAGGGGCATTCTGAAATCCAAGGCAGGGAGACACTCCCTGTCCTAGGGTGGAGGCAACCTTATGTAGAACCCTTCCGTGGTCCTGACCATCTGTAGCAGACACAAAGGAAGCTTCCCAGGCCTTCCAGCCTGGAATCTGTAGTTTTCTTACTCCCTGGAGCTGCCTTCAACACAGGGCCTGCCTCGTGATTTCAGATTCTGTTACTTGGTCTTTTCTCTCTGGTCCAGCCTGACTTCCAGGGCACCAATCTTAGTTTTCTTCTATAGATTTCAACATTCCCCTGGTAGAGACTCCCAACCTGATGCTATGTGCTGTGTCCTGTACCTACCCCACCTTTGGTTGCCATTCTGACCCACTGAAGCCCAGGGCCTGACACTGACCTGGAGATGGGCTACGGGGCTCTTATGAATCACAAGATGTCTGTTTTATTTTCTAAGCCTTCTATACATTCTGATACCATTTTTTAAAGAAAAAGAATAAGATTAAAATATACAGTATTGATTTAAGCATAGAAAGCGAAGAAAGCATACTAAACCTGAAAGTTTGAATAAAAATATAAGCTCAAGAAGAGTTTATATAAACCTGTGACTACTTTCTCCCATCTCCCGTCACCTCCACACTCCATCCATTCTAAACCACTCTGGGTCCCTGACTACGCCAGGCTGCTTCTTGCCTCCATGCCTTCGTTCCTATTATTTTTCAAGTTCTTGGAACATGCGAGGAACTTACCAAATGCTTGTTGAATAAATGCCCCACCTTACAGACTGCTTCCCTTGGAGCGTCTAGCACATAGTCTTTAAAATATGTTGAATTAATGAATAAATAAATATCCATGCTGTGCTACTGAGAGAAACTAACACATTCTTAACTTTTGAGAAACCATTTATGGGAGAAATTATCATGTATCTTTCTCTTTAAACAGTCTTTTAAAAAATTGTGGTATCGGAAATCTTGCTGATGCTATAAATTGTAACAAAATGCCTTGGAGGGTTGTACATGGAAGACCTGGTTGGCTGTGACTAAGAAGGGAACCTAGAGATTCATAATAGCTGTGCTTGAATACTTGTTAAACTTGAGCCCTCTTGGATGTTTCTCTCCACAAACAAGGTGCAAAATAGAAGTGTTTCTCTAAAAGAGAAAGGACATTGTAGGGAATGAAGAGTTAAATTTCCAGAATAGTGCATACTAAATAGCCTTTTAAAAAATCCTTGATAAAAATACTTGAAATGCTGAATAAAAAGAAAAAAATAAAAGACAAAACCACACACACATTTTTGAGTACTTCATTTTTGCCAGCAACAAAAATGAGGGAGATTTGCAGAGGCTAAAAATGAAACCAGCACATGAGTCCAGATCAGTAAGAGAGTGCTGGGCACACTGGCTATGCATTCCAGGGACCAAAAGCTTCTGTCTTCAGAGCCATGCCAAATACCAGAGACAAAGCTAAGGGGCCATTCAAGCTGGGGACTCACTGCCAAGTAGGAGCCCTTTAAAATGAAATCTTGGTTTCAGGGGTTTTGGGAAATGGAGATGTTATGAATTCAGGCCTCAAATCTGCATGATGACTGGCTTATATATACACAATTTCAGGGAATATATATTTTTTTCTTTACCCAGCACCAAGACCAAGTGAGGTTGTTGCCTTCTGGTACTCCCCCTGCCCCAGCTTTGCTGTGCAGCAGTCCAAGCTATCAAGAACCTTAAGATATGGAAGGCATTTATTAGGCCAGTCCAGAGTCACCTGAAGTCTGGGCAGCACTGGGCTATCTGCGAGGCTGACTGAGCTTGTCCTTCCAGCATTAGCCAAGCAGGAGTGGCAACCTGTCTCTCCCATCCCTGACCAACACACACACAAAAAGGGACCAGAGGGAAAAGTTAAGCTTCAATGGACTTATCTAGAAATTTATAATCAGGAAAACTAGAAAGAAGTGACTTTAAGCAATTTTTTTTACCTTGTGTGTATTTTTATAGTTCAGTGTTCTTTATACTTTGAATTCTATGCTGGCTGGTAGGGGTGTCAGTGGGCAGTACTACCATCTTTTTAATACTTACAGCATATTTCTGAGCTTCAGGGAAGAATATTTAAAGTTCAGGGAGGAAGCTCCTTTCTTCACTTGGTGCCCTTCTTCATGATGTGTGTATGTAGCGTTGGGAGGATAGTGCCTGGCATGGAGCAAAGGCACTAAAGATGTTGGCTCCCTTTCCTGCTACTCAGAGGCTAAGGACCACAGCAAGAGCCAGGGTGACTGTGGATACCAAGCGTGTTGTGTTTCAAGGCCAAAGGGGTGAAGGATAGAGTTAGGAGAAGAATGTTTCATCCAGAGACACTTAGAGGCAGATTCTGTTAGGGACTGAGAATCCTACTAGGCCTGGAAGCAACGCCCAGCCAGTTTTCCCTTGGTCTAGAAACTAATTAGCTTTGCTTCTTGCTAACCCAGAGGTAAGAAAAGGAACAAATGCTGGTACCTCTAATGCTGCCACAGCTAAGTCAGATCTTGACTTAGACTTAAGAAGTTAGGATAAATAACTAGCTCTGTTAGTTTTATATTTATAATGTTTCTTAGTTTCTTCCATCTTTTAGGCATATCTTACCCAAACCAAGGGCAGAGACATTTTTTCATATTTCAGTCAAATACAACAGTTCCAAGTGGTCACTTCAAGTCTCAGGTTTCTTCCTGAGAAACCCAGGAAAGACCAAGTTGTGGCAGCAGAAACCAGGGCCCTATGGGAAAAGAGGCAGGAATGACTAGGGTCTTGGTCCTTTGTCATCTAGGCAATTTTTCTGCTACTTCATGGAAACCAACCACATTCCACCAGAAAAAGTTTCCATGGGCTGCCATCAGAATCAAAATATACCTAGGCTAGGGATGTCCTGATCAATGCCAAAGTGGCATTTGTAAGCAAAAAGTAAAATTCTGAGGCCCCCCAACCACCTGAATGGACCCTCCTCTTGGCCAAGGGCATTCCAAAGTTAATCAGCAAAAGTAGTTCAGGCCGTGATAGGAAGCAGGGGAGGGGTCAGACATGCTCCATTATATCCTCCTCTCTTTTAGAATTCAAGAAAAGCCCACCAGCATTACAATCAACACAGGCTTTACCCAATAAGAAACACTTACAATGTATTCTCTCTGAAGCCTACTTGGAGGCTTCATCTGCGTGATAAAATCTTGGTCTCCACAAGCTCTTATCATAACCTAGAAATTCATTTCTATTGATAGTAACTCTTTCAACCATTTGTGAGTCAGAAAATTTTTAAATCTACCTGTGACCTTGAAGCCCCCCAACCCCCACTTCAAGTTGTCCCACCTTTCCAGGTTGAACCAATGTAAAGCTTACATGTACTGATTGATGTCTTATGTCTTCCTAAAATGTGTCAAAGCAAGCTGTACCCTAACCACCTTGGGCACATACCGTCAAGACCTCTGGAGGCTGTGTCACGGGCACATGCTTAACTTTAGCAAAATAAACTTTTAATTGATTAAGACCTGTCTCAGATACTTTTAGTTTCACATCTTCCTTGCATGAAATTCTGCTTCACTGTTCTGAAATATGGTCCCTAGTTATAGGAGCCATCTTTTCCAGAAACTGGAAATGTAGTTCAACAATGGTCATGAGAGCTACTTCCAGGCATGAGAGATCTGAAAGGCATAGTTTGGCTTCATAGCTATTTGAATTTCTGGAACATGTCAATGGTTGGAGAGACAATAAGTAATACAGCTGAAATTAGAACAATCGTATTAAATCTGAGTCATGTAGCTATGGTGTGGTTGGACCCCCAAGGAGGCATTTTCTTAGTGTATATAGTGGATTGTACCTGCTTAGACAGCCAAATGAAGCGTCTTCAAGATGCTGGGGCTCAGAAGCATAAACCAGGCAAGGCCCTTAACTGGTTACAGCTTCCTCCATGCCTGCCTCAGCAGTATTAGAGAAGCAAGTTCATTCTTATGCTTTTTAAGTATTTTGTGATTTTATAATGTCGTGTTTTATGTTGGAACTGGGGCTTAGAAAGTGAAATGAACTAGTTATTGTGAAGGAAAAGAAATAATTGGATAAGAGATAGAATGCAGGGAATGAGAGGGTAGGTATAATGGATGGGGCCCCTTATTTTCCCTCTCCACTTCAAGCCCAGATATTCTCTGTACATTCACTGATGTCCATGAAGCCATGGGCACTGTAGGAAGACACATCTGAATTATCCAGGCCAGTGGTTGCTCACATCTGGAATCCCAGCACCTTGAGAGGCTGGGGCGGGAGGATTGCTTGAGGCCAGGAGTTCGAGACCAGCCTGGGCAACATACCTGGTCTCCATAAAACAAATTAAACAGTGTTATTCAGGCCCCAGAATTGACCCTGTTCTTGAATTCCTTAGGGCAGATTCAGAGGGGATTACTATTTTTACAGGTGGCTGCTAAGATTTCTGGGCCCTTTTACAAACCTTTAAAAAAGGAGCTTTTTGGCTGGGAGCAGTGGCTCATGCCTGTAATCCCAGCACTTTAGGAGGCCAAGGCAGGTGGATTGCTTGAGCCCAGGAGTTCAAGACCAGCCTGGGCAACAAGGTGAAACCCTGCCTCAGCAACAAGGTGAAACCCTGCCTCTACAAAAAATACAAAAATTAGTTAGGTGTGGTGGTGCGCACCTGCAGTCCCAGCTACTCGGGAGGCTGAGGTGTGAGGATTGCTTGAGCCCAGGAGGCAGAGGTTGCAGTGAGCTAGATCATGCCACTGCATTCCAGCCTGGGTAACAGAGCAAGACCTTGTCTCAAAAAAAAAAAAAAAAAAAAGGAGCTTTTTCCTACCCACTTTACCAATTTAACAGTATTACCAAGAACCTATAATTTCATTATTGTTCCTTCAGGCACTTGAGGAACTAGGGGACAAAGCAATAGCATGAAGTCCCCAATGACATACAGGATCCTGTCAGTGCATTTGTGAGATACACAGACTCCTCCTTCTTTAGTATATAGCTTCCCTCCAGATAATTTTTCAGGGAAACTACTAGCCATATGCATCAGAAACTGTCTCTGTGTCCTCATTATACCAGATACATTCCTCTAACACAAATGTGTTACATTGTATTGAAATTATCTGGTCACACATTTGTGTCTCCTTTAGTCTCCTCTAAGTTTCTCAAGAACAGGGACCATATCTTTTCATTTTTGTGTAACAGGATGTTACATTTAAAGTTTCAACAGAGGTTCCAAGATAAAATAGATGCTGCATACCAAAGTGAGGTGCCACATCACTATGCAGAGTTTAAAAAGGGAACCTTTAAAGAACAAAACAAAAAATAAAAAATAAAAGAAATTATAAAATGAAAAAAAGAAAAGAAAAAAACTAAAAAAAAGGGGGGGATCTTTGACAATCATTTCCTTAATTCTTACCCACTTCACTCACTTTGACAATTATTTCCATAAAGCTTAGCTGCCTCACTCAGATGAAGGGTATTAAAAGGGCCTAGGGTAGGAAAAGATTTGGGAAGATATTTCTTCGGGGATTTTTTTTTCTTCTGTGCTATGTGAACATCCTCCTCCCCCTCTCTAACACACAAATACAAAGGTTAACTTGAAGAGCTTGTAATGTGTTCTTGATGGGGTAAGGTGGGGAACACCATGGATTAGAATTTAAATCATACTTGAGAAATTCAATATGATCTAGAACAGATCAGAGAGCGAGAGAGAGAAGGAGAGAGACGGACAGATAGAGACAGAGAGAGGGAACACAGAGAGCTGCGAGAGTCACCACTCTTTTAGGAAGCAAGGAATGTGTACCCTTCCAGCAGGGCAGATGTCCTAGAACTATGTGGAGTCCTCACCAATAGGAATAACCGGGAGAGGGAACTGAGCAGTGAGAGTCATGTGTGAAGTAGACTTTTGGGGAATAAGGGACTGAGGCAATATCAGGCAATTGAAGGTGAAACCAGGTTTTCATCAGAGGCTTCAGAAGTTTCATCATGTATTTCTATATATGCACTTTAAAAGGTCAGATATAAAAAGAAATTATTCCTTTGATTATAACTACTGGTCATGCTGAATCAATTCACCAATCACATTTACTTCTCTAAGTGTCAGACATCATGACTGACTCATCCTAGGCATCTGATAAATGCTAAACTGAGCTCATCTGATTTTGGGACATATTCTACTACTATACCAAAATATGTCCATGACACAGCCCAGCTGAATGGCAGCCCATTTTTTTCCCCCAAGATCCTTCAGGCCATTGAAAGCAGTTCATATTTTTATTTCAGGGTAATAACTCCTTAAATTATACTTTTGGGTAGGTTTTATGCGAACAATTTTAGGTAGTTTTATGTGAACAATTACAATTAACTAAATATAAACACACATTTAGAAATCTGCTCTTAATTATTATATATAAGTAAAAAATAGTTTTCTAACTCCAGAGAAACAATGTTATTATAACCCATATAAAGTCCAGATGTCTGTGGTCTAGGTTTTGGCAGTGTCACGGTAAACAAAATATCAGCCTGGCAGAAAAGTTTAGGTGAAACCAATGAATATCTAGAAAAATATCAAAGGCATTACATGGATAACGCATAGCAAAACTTCCTCTTAAAAAGATCCTCATTACCAACTTCTACCCTTCTTATTAGTTCCCCCAAACTTTTCCTTTCCTAGAATTTCCTCAAAACTCTCTCTGAAGTTCACTTCCTCATCTCTTCTCCCTCTGTGCCTACCCTGCTGCCTATTTTCTTGTCTCGCACCTGCAGGTCTACTATCCTCTGCCCTTTCTCTCATTTCCTTTTCAGTTTTCTCTGCATGATTTACTCCATTGAACTCATAATTGTGAGTTGGAGAATGTGGAGATTTAGCAAAAAATGCCAAGATTTTCATGAGAAGTTGGGTAGAGAAAGAAAAGTCTGTGAGTATTTAACTGTTTTTCCTTGTCGTTCCACGAAAGGGAGACTTGGCAAAAGTCAGCATCAGGAACAAGAGGAACAGATGACCTGCTTTACCTGATCTGAAGCCCTGCAGAGGTGGACTTTCTTCACCCCAAAATAACTCTCATCTTTAGCTTGATAATAAAGTGAAACTTTAGAACAAGGAAGTTATTTCTTTGTTTTTGTTCCGGATTAAAATATTTAGTATAACATTTCACTCATTAGTTATCGATAGCTAGGTAAATGAATGTATTAGTTACCTTACTGGAAGTAGAGCTGGGTGGTAAATTAAGAGGAAGGCAGCTAAGAAGAGGGACATCAGTAAAATGGGATAGGAGATCCCCCACTCCTATTCCCCCATAGCAATGTTAATTTGGCAACCACTGGTGGATACCAGTGCCTTTGTGGGAGCTTTGGAATCCACGTACAAGGTTGCAAAACCCCAGTGAAGCCCAAGACCAAGGAGGTAGGCTCATGCCTTGGTGGCAGACTCACCCACCACAAGCTACAGATCCAGAAACAGCTTCATCCTCTGTGGATTCAGCTACAACCCGATTTGGTCTTGGTCCTGCCACCAGAACCATTGGCTAAGGAGCCCAGGAGGAGTCACACATCACACACAAGTGCCTCAGGTAACAGGCCCATTGATCTTGTTCCCATCTTTGGACTGCAGATCAGCCTATGACCCAGTGCTAGTCCCTCTCTGCTGTGCTTATGGAACAGTCCTGTTCACTCAAGACTTGATGGGAGACATAGCTGTCTGTGCCCACGGAGACAGACTTGCCAATCTCAGTCCAACTGAGGATTGTGAAGCAGCCCTATGACCTACCTTCAGCATTTTTCAGGCTGTGGCCTCAGCAGTCCTAACCACCCAAGAACTTGGCAGGAGCCATGCCCATCCATGTCTGCAGAGGTAGGCCTGAAAACCTTGGTCTCAATTGTGGATCCTGAAGGAACTCTGTGACTTGGTTTCAGCCCCTTTTAGCCACAGACCAGAGCCAGTATTTCCTGCTTACTAACTCAGCAGGTATTCTCCCAGAGACTTGGCAGGAGCCATAGCCATACACATACCTGATAACAAGCCCACTGTCCACAGACCCAACTGCAGACCCTGAAGCAGACCTTTGGTTCAGTATCAGCCCTACTGACCAAAATCTAGGACTCCTCCAGACAGGATCCATATCTGCCCAAGCCACTGGTAATGGGCCCACCAACAGTAGACCCTGCTGCAGACCCAGGAGCAGTTATGTAACCCCACTCCAACCTTGCTTAACTACAATCCTGGGGGCAATACCATCACTCCAGGGAACTGACAGGCAAATGTCCTTACCTGCCAAAACCAATCTATAAAGTGTAAAACAGATGTTTGGTCCTTACAATATGTAAACACTAATGCAAGTCTACGCACATTAAGAAGGATCAGGCAAACGTGACACCACCAAAGAAACTAGTAAAATTTCAGCAACCAACCCAAAATATGAAAGTCTATTAATTGCCTGACAAAAATTTAAAACAATCATCTTAAAGAAGCTCAATGAGATGCACAAAAGAACACAGACAGATGATTAAACAAAAATCAGAAAAACAGTACATAAAAAAGAAGAGTTCAATAAAGAAACAAAAACCATAAAGAAGAACTAAACAGAAATTTTGGAGCTGAAGAATGCAATCACAGAACAGAAACATTTGATAGAGAGCTTCAACAGCAGACTTGATCATGCAAGAAAAAAAATCAATGAACTTAAATACAGGTCATTTGCAATCAGTCATTTAGAGGATCAAAAAGAAAAACAATGAAAAATAGTAAAGAAAGCACATAAGACCTTTGGGCCACCATCAAGTGATCAAATATATCCATTATGGGAGCCTTAGAAGGAGAAGTGAGAGAGAAAGGGGAAAACATACTATTTAAAGATGTAATAGGCCAGGCGTGGTGGCCTATGCCTGTAATCTCAGCACTTTGGGAGGCCAAGGTGGGAGGATTGCCTGCAGCCAGGAGTTTGAGACCAGCCTGGGCAACATAGCCAGACAGCCAGACACTATTTCTATAAAAAATAAAAAACAGACTGGTTGCTGTAATCCCAGCACTTTGGGAGGCCAAGGTGGGCAGATCACCTGAGGTCGGGAGTTTGAGACCAGCCTGACCAACATGGAGAAACCCTGTCTCTACTAAAAGTACAAAATTAGCCGGGCATGGTGGCACATGCCTGTAATCCCAGCTACTCGGGAGGCTGAGGCAGGAGAATCGCTTGAACCCAGGTGGCAGAAGGTGTGGTGAGCTGATATGTGCCATTGCACTTTAGGTTGGGCAACAAGAGTGAAACTCCATCTCAATAAATAAATAAATAAAATAAAAAATAAGCTAGGCATGGTGAAAAACACCTGTAGTCCTAGCTACTTCAGAGGCTAAGGTGGAAGGATCTCTTGAGCCCAGAGTTTGAGGCTGTAGTGAGCTATGATCATGCCACTGAACTCCTGTACTCCAGCTTGGGCAACCAAGCAAGACCCTGTGGGGTGGGAGGGAAATGCAGTAGTTGAAAACTTCCCAATTCTTAGGATATATGTATATATATATACACACACATATACACATATATATATACACATATATATATACACATATATATATACACATATATATATACACATATATATATACACACACATATATATATACATACATATATACACACACATATATACACATATATATACATATATATATACACATATATATATAGACATCCAAATTTACAGAGCTCAAAAGATTTTAAGCAGGGTCCCCAAAGAATATTACTCCAAGACACATTATAATAAAATAAAATCCAAAGACAAAGACAGAATTTTGAAAGCAGCAGGAAAAAACAGGCTTGTCACATATAAGGGAAACTTTGTGAAGCTACTGGTGTATTTTTCAGCAGAAGCCTTACAGGCCAGAAGAAATGGGATGATATATTCAAAGTGCTGGAAGAAAACAACTGTCAACCCAAAATACTAAACCTAACAAAACTGTCCTTCAGAAATGAAGGACAGATGAAGATATTCACAAACAAAAGCTGAGAGATTTCATTACTACTAGACCTGCCTTATGAGAGATGCTAAAGAAGGTTTCTCAAGTTGAAATTAAAGGATGCTAAGTAACAATATGAAAGCATATAAAAGTATAAAATTCACTGGAAAAAGTAAATATACAGTCAAATTGAGAATACTCTAGTTCTGTAACTGTGGTACAGGAATCACATTAAATTGTAGTATAAAAGTTAAAAGACAACAGTATTAAATATAACTATAGCTATAATTTCTTAATGGGTATACACTATTAAAAATGTAAAGTGTGACATTAATATCATAAGATGTGTGTGTTGGGGGTAAGATTGTAGAGTTTCATGTGCAATTGAAGTTAAGTTGTTAGCTTAAAATAGACTGTTATAGGTATTTTACGTAAGCCTCAGGATAACTCAAAAAAAATTCTAGTAGACAAAAGATAAAGAGAAATGAATCAAAGAATAACACTACAAAAAAGTAATCAAATCACAAAGGAAGACAGAAAGACAGAAGGAAAGAAACTTCAGACCACTTAGAAAACAATTAACAAAATGAAATAGTAAGTACAGTTAGCCGTTAGTATTCATGGGTTCTACATCTGTGGATTCAACCAACTATGTATCAAATATTAATATATTAGGAAGAAAACAAAATAACAACACAGCAATAACAATGGAAATAAGAATAACAATACAGCATAACAACTATTTACATAGCATTTACATTGTATTAGGTATTTTAAGTAATCTAGAGATGATTCAAAGTATATGGGGGATGTGCATAAATTATATGCAAATACTACACCATTTTATATAAGGAACTTGAGCATCTGTGGATTTTTTATCAGGCATTTTGGGGTGGGGGAGTGGTTCCTGGAACCAATTCCCCACAGATACTTACGGATGACTGTATTTACCTATCAATAACTACTTTAAATGTAAATGGATTACATTTTTCAGTCAAAAGACAGAATGATTGAACAGATTTTTTAAAAAGATCCTACAATATGCTGTCTACAAGAAATTCATTTTACCCTTAGGACACAGAATGAAAGTGAAGAAATGGAAAGATATTCCACGCAAATGGTAACCAAAAGAGAAGAGAAATGGCTATGTTTATATCAGACAAAGTAGACTTTCAGTCAAAATTTGTTGTGAAGACAAAGATAGTAACAAAGATAATGACAAAGGGGTCAATTCATCAAGAGGGTATAACAATTGAAAATACATCTATGCATCCAACCTTGGAGCATCTAAATATATAAAGCAAATATTAACAGAACTGAAGGGAGAAAATACAGCAAAACCAAAATAGTAGGGGACTTTAATATCCTACTTTCAATAATGGACAGATCGTTTAGACAGAAAATCCATAAAGAAACGGTAGGCCTCAATAATTCTACAGACAAAATGGACCTAATAGACATAGAACATTCCATCCATCAGCAGCAGCAATAAATGGTACTGGGAAAACCAGAGTCCACATGCAAAAGAAAGAAATTGGATCTTATCTTACACCACACACCAAACATTAACTCAAAATGTATTGAAGACTAAATATAAGACTCAAAACTCAAACTACCAGAAGAAAATATAGGAAAAAATCTCCCTTTGATGTTGGTTTTGGCAATGACTTTTTGGATATGACACCAAAAACACAAGCAAATAGCAAAAATAAATAAGTGGAATACTTCAAACTAGAAATCTTCTGCACAGCGAAGAAAACAATCAACAAAATGAACAGGCAACCTAAAGAATAGAAGAAAATATTTGCAAACCATATATCTGATAAGGAGTTAATGTCAAAATATATAAGGAACTCATATAACTCAATAGCAAGAAACCAAATAACCCAAGTTTTAAAAATGAGCAAAGACTTGAATATACATTTTTTACAAAGAAGATACGTAAATGGCTAACGGGCAAATGAAAAGGTGGTCAACATCACTAATCATCAGGGAACTATAAATCAAAACCACAGTGAGATATCACTTCACACCTGTTAGGATAGCCCTTATCAAAAAGACAAGTGATAAAAATGTTGGTGTGGATGCAGAGAAAAAGGAACATTTGTATAGTATTGGTGGGAATGTAAATTGGTATAGTTATTGTGGAAAACAGTATGAAGGTTCTTCAAAAAATTAAAAATGGAACTACCATATGATCTATCAATCTCACTGCTGGGTATATATCCAAAGGAAATGTAATCAATGTCTAGAAGGCAAATCTGCACCCCCACGTTCATTGCAGCATTATTCACAAGAGCCATCATATGGAAACAAACTGTGTCCATCAATACATGAGTTGACAAAGAAATTGTGTCCCATATTTACAATGAACTATTATTCAGCCTATGAGAGGCAGGAAATCCTGCCATTTGTGGTAACACAGATGAACCTGGAGGTCATTATGCTAAGTGAAATATATCAGACACAAAAAGACAAATATTATACCATCTCATTTACATATGGAATCTTAAAAAGTTATACTCATTGAAGCAGAGAGATGAATGATGGTTGCCAGGGGATGGGGGTTAGGGAAAATGGAGAGGTGTTAGTCAAAGGGTACAAATTTTCAGGTATAAGAGTAATAAGTTCTGGGGATCTAATATACAGCATGGGGCCTGTAGTTAATAATATTGTTTTGTAGGCTGGGCACAGTGGCTCATGCCTATAATCCCAGCACTTTGGGAGGCCGAGGTGGGTGGATCACCTGAGGTCAGGAGTTCGAGACCAGCCTGACTAATATAGTGAAACCCTATCTCTAGTAAAAATACAAAAATTAGCCAGGCATGGTAGAGGGCGCCTGTAGTACCAGCTACTAGGGAGGCTGAGACAGGAGAATTGTTTGAACCTGGTAGGCAGAGGTTGCAGTGAGCAGAGATCACGCCACTGTACTCCAGCCTGGAGAGAGAACAAGACTCTGTCTCAAAATAATAATAATAATAATAATAATAATATTGTATTGAACACTTGAAATTTGCTAACAGAGCAGGTCTTAAGTGTTTTCACTGCAAATACACACAAATAACTGAGGTGGTATGTGTTAACTGACTCGATTGTGGTAATCGTTTCACAATGTATATGTACATCAAATCATCACATTGTATGCCTTAAATATATAGAATTTTTGTCAATTATACCTCAATTAAGCTGTGGGGAAAAAAGAGAAGGGAGGCTAAGAAACGAGAAAGAAAACCTCAAATATTGAAGAAGATGGGAATGTTAAATTAAAATTTTGTGATTTTCTTTTTCAATATGTTGGCAGGGTTAGTGCTGGTTCTGGAAAAAGGCTTTAGTGAAAGTTATTACTTTAAGGCATATAAATAAATGGTTGGTAGAAGCGTAAGTTGGTATCAACTTTAGTGTGGGGAGAGGGGAA
This sequence comes from Gorilla gorilla gorilla, assembly GCF_029281585.2. Classification (NCBI taxonomy): domain Eukaryota; kingdom Metazoa; phylum Chordata; class Mammalia; order Primates; family Hominidae; genus Gorilla; species Gorilla gorilla. The sequence continues at coordinate 121,596,823 of NC_073224.2, forward strand.
AAATTTGGCCACATATATCAGAAGGCTTATGATATGCACACCCAACTTGGATCCAGTAATTCTACTTCTAGGAATTTATTCTACAGAATCAACAGGATACATTTCTAAGTTTATCTATAGTGCTGACTAAAATTAATGTAATAGGATTGGGTGCGGTGGCTCACACCTGTAATCCTAGCACTTTAGGAGGATGAGTAGGGAGGATTGCCTGAGCCCAGGGGTTTGAGACCAATTTGGGCAACATAGGAAGGCCTTGCCTCTACAAACATTTAAAAAATTTAGTCAGGCATGTTGGCATGCACCTATAGTCCCGGCTACTTGGAAGGGTGAAGTGGGAGGATCACTTGATCCTGGGAAGTTGAGGCTGCAGTGAGCTATGATAGTACCACTGCACTCCAGGTGAGGCAACAAAGTGAGACTGTGTCTTGATGATAATAATAAAATAAAATAAATGTAATAATTTTGGCAAATAATTGAAGGCAATTAAATGTCCAACAATAGGGAACTTAGTGAGTGAATTAAGGTTCATCATTAGTGGCAATACTATGCATTTGTTAAAAAATCATATTATAGAAGAAGATTTATTTGAGAAATACTTATAAGGCCAATAAGTAGAAAGTCGTTTCCAAAATAATATGTACAGTATTTTACTATGTATTAAATACATATATATGGGGGGGGGGAAAGACTGGAAGGACATATAAATAGTGGTTATCTCTAGGTTAGGACTGATAGAGATTTTTTTCCTTTGTGCTTTTTTGTATTTTCCAAGTTTTCCACACTAATCCAATATTATTCTTATAAAACAAACAAGGAAAACATATTTTAAAAAAGAAAACTCTGCCTTTTTTTTTTAAGAGTACAGTCTAACTCTTTTAGATGTTGGGCAAACAGGCATCTCTCCATTTAATGCTCCCATAAAGCTGGTAACTTAAATACTTTCCTGGGTTAGTGGTTTGCATTTTCAGAAGAGCTCTCATAGAAAGAGCTAGTACCCAAGTGAATATATGCTATAAATTATAGATAACTTGTTTTTCTTCATTTAAGTGAGCAAGCATGTTCTTCATAAGTCGATACAAGGCTCACAAACTACCCCAGGCAATGATTAGAGAGCAGCCTCAGTTCCAGAGAGCTCAAGTCAGCAGCACCTGGAGCCCCTAGAATTTTCGGATAAACAGAATACTTCCTTCACAGTTTGACACCTTTGGGGAATGCTAATGAAAGCCACCATCTTGCAGCTCACTTCTTTACAACTTTATTTGCCTTAAGGGTAGAAAATTGTGAAGCTAGCAGGAGCCTCTACCCATATTAAAAAGATTCTCTTGCAGTTCACCTACTTTCTGCCTCAGAAAATCATCGTTTACTTTTAGACAACATGTTTATTAAGATAAGTACAATATGTTGGGGTCAGTATTAGTGAAACTATAAGTACTTATTCGCTAAGCCCATAAAAGTCAAGCATTTCATTGACCTAGTAATTTGTCTACTAGAAAATATCAATGTAGAAATATGAGAAAACAGATTTATCATGCACCTAAACAGAAGTAGCAATGTTCACACCCCTCCCCCTTCTCATTGCTCTCAGAGAACTCAGGATACATTATTAGGATATTTTTGACTTTTACAGAGGACAAATTTGAGGCAGGAGAATAGGGTCTGGAGACAGGGAACATAGGGGCCCATTCATGCTGACTTCCTAGAACTAAGTCAAACGGAAACACTTCAGCTATAATAGTAAATATTCTCTCCATTTACTTAGGGAGTATACTGAGTAAATGACTTTGAACCTTTACTTCATCCTCTTCATTTACATAGGGCGTACACCAAGTAACCAATGGAAACCTCTAGAGGGTATTTAAGCCCCTGAAAACTCTGTAACAGGGCTCTTGCGCCCCTATGCTTGGCCTGCTCCCACCCTGTGGAGCATAATTTCATTTTCAATACATCTCTGCTTTTGTTGCTTCATTCTTTCCTTGCTTTGTTTGTGCGTTTTGTTCAATTCTTTGTTCAAGACTCCGAGAACCTGGCCACCCTCCACCAGTAACATATTTATACCCTCCACTGGTAACAAAATGAGAGGTAAGGATCTGAAAGATGGCATGGCTTGTTCAAGGTTTGCCAGCGTTTGCTTCTTCAGTGAGTCTAAGTCAAGGGCTGTACTTCCATTTACATCATGAGAAAGCAAAAGGCTTGTTCTTATGCCTGCTGGTAACTGGGTGTTTGTACCAATGCCCCTGAAAGTCCAAGAATTTCTCCTGTAGGTACACTCACTCTGGGCACTGCCTTCTACTGCAGGGACACAAAACTGTTGGGGCCCCATTTAATGTCACTTCAACCTTACCCAGCTACAGTTAACCACTTTAATTAAATTAACGTGTGCTATCATAGGGAAGCCCCACCCTACCTTTCAACTCTCATCTTCCACTTCCCTGAAGTATCATGATTATTTCTACTCACATCTAACAACTGCTAGATAACCAGATCAGATCTGCACAGTGATGTCAAAATGCCTACTCACTCTCTAGAGAATTGGTCATACTAACATGTGAATGACAGACAGCCCTATTAAAGGCTTGTGTGTTATATGTGAATGACAGACAAGCCTGTTAAAGGATCTCTCATGGGAAGGATTCCAGATAGTGGGACAGTGGAGTAAAACAAGAAAAAAAAGCAGAAGCACTGGGGATTTAGTCCTGGCCAGCCATTGTTTCACTGTACTCTGATTCTACCCCCATCCAACATTTCCATTCCCTGTCTTAGACATTTGGCTCCAGTGGCTGCAGAAAAATTAATTCAAATTCTGGCTACGTGTGCCTTGAGCATCCACATTCTCTGTAGAGGCATAAGCAACCCAGGGCTGCATCGCCTCCTGCATCCACATCAGCATCACCCACCTGGTAGTTGTCAGCAAATGAAAGGAACACCTATAAACTAAGATGAGAATAATACACTGAAAGATAAAGTAATTAAAATTATAACAATGAGACGGCAGTCAAAACAATACCCACATTTATTTAATACCTGTCATTTGAGAAATACGGGGTGACCCATTCATATCACCTCATGAATCCTCCCTATACTTTTATGAGAGAGGAAAGAGCATAGGTCAGTTACAAAAAAAGCCAATGTGGGGCAAGGTTAATCAAGAAAGCACTGCTGTAGAAGGGGAAGACCTGAAAAATATGACTTTGGATATCAAATATGGGAGGGCATTCCTGGAAAGTAAAAATACCAGCCTGCCCTTTGGTTCCTGGGCATCTGCTCAGCCAGCATCTGCATCCAGTTTGGAAGGTGGGAGAAGGCCCTAGATGCTGCTCCTGGGCTCCCACATTCGCATACTTTTGTCTCCTCGTGGCTTCTATTCTTTTGTAATTACCCCAGTGCCTAGTTTTTGAAGGTGTCCTAATGTACATTAACAAGTATTATTTTTAAAGGGATTACATTGTCATAATGTTGGGTGAATCACAATTAAACAGACTTCTTTAAGTCTATAGGATTTTTTAAAGCCTTTAATATGCTAATATGGATAATGAATGTCCTAGAAGAATATATATTAGGTCAAATCCCTTGAAATTACCATTTTTCTTTTTCTTTCTTTTTGAGACTGAGTCTCACTCTGTCTCCCAGGCTGGAGTGCAATGGCGCGATCTCTGCTCACTGCAAACTCTGCCTCCCAGGCTCAAGCAATTCTCCTGCCTCAGCCTCCCGAGTAGCTGGGATTACAGGTGCCCACCACCACGCCAAGCAAATTTTTATATTTTTAGTAGAGACGGGGTTTCGCCATGTTGGCCAGACTGGTCTCGAACACCTGACCTCAAGCGATCCACCCACCTCAGCCTCCCAAAGTGCATTACAGGCGTGGGCCACTGTGCCTGGCCACAAGGAATTTTTTTTTTTTTTTTTTTTGAGATGGAGTCTTGCTCTGTTGCCCAGGCTGAAGTACAGTGGTGCAGTCTTGGCTCACTGCAACCTCTGCCTTCTGGGTTCAAGCGATTCTCCTGCCTCAGCCTCCCCAGTAGCTGGGACTACAGGCATGTGCCACCACGCCTGGCTAATTTTTGTATTTTTAGTAGAGATGGGGTTTCACCATGTTGGCCAAGATGGTCTCCATCTCTTGACCTTGTGATCTGCCCACCTTGGCCTCCCAAAGTCCTGGGATTACAGGCTTGAGCCACCACGCCCCGCCTGCAGGGATTCTTTTAACTGTAAAATTGCTTTAAAATTTTGTTTTAATGCAAAAAGTTTTCATGGAAAAAGCAGAGCATAAAAGCACACACATTGTATTAATAACTATGTAAAAACTATTCACAGTTGGGCTTTAAAAGGGCAAAAACAAAAAAGAAAAGAGTCATTTATAAGGATACAACTATGGGCCAGTCACGGTGGCTTATGCCTGTAATTCCAGTAATTTGGGAGGCTGAAGTGGGAGGATTGCTTGAGCCCAGGAGTTTTTGAGACCAACCTGGACAACATAGGGAGACTCTGTCTCTATAATAAATAAAGTGGCTGGGCATGGTGGTGAGTACCTGTAATCCTAGCTACCTGGGAGGCTGAGTTGGGAGGTTACTGGAGCCTGGGAGGTCAGGGCTACAATGAGCCATGATCTCACTGCTGCCTTCCAGCCTGGAAAACAGAATTCTGAGAAAAATCCCAGTGCACCCCCTCCCCATTCTTTCCAAGATTGCAGAGTAGTGTCAAGGAGAAGATGACCTCCAGCCAGGACTTCAGTATTAAGTTCCTCTGGCCTCCTCATTGAGCTAGGTGGACTCCAAGACCTAAGGGACAGGTAAACATTACCCTTTGAATAGCTTCTCTGCCTCCTTACCCAGATGAAGCCCGCCTACATAGATCCCCAAATCTTCAGGTATTCCTACCACCCAGTGGCTCTTTTCCAAAGTTTGTGTTTAAGTTGGTTATTTGAAGTTCTGTACAGGATCTTACAGCAACACTATTTACAAATGATGGTTAGCTTTTCCAGCAAGGCCCCAGATGTCTGTTGGATTCCAGTGTTTTAGATGTTCTGCACATCTATTTACTTTGAGGCAGGATCTCACTTTGTCACCCAGGCTGGAGTGCAGTGGTGTGATCTCAGCTCAGTGCAACCTCCAACCTCCCATGTCAGCCTCCTGAGTAGCTGGGACTATAGGCGTAATCCCAGCTACTACGCCAGGCTAATTTTTTTGGTTTGTTTTTTGTTTGGTGGGGTGCAGCAGGTAGAGACGAGGTTTCTGCACGTTGCCTAGTCTGGTCTCAAATTCCTGGACTGAAGTGATCTGCCCCCCTTGGCCTCCCAAAGTGTTTGGATTATAAGTATAAACCACCCTGCCCAGACAATTCTATACATTGATAATGGGAAAGGAAAATAGTAGAAAAATAATCCTATCATAAATGCACAACTACAGTATAGAATGCACTCTTGAGGGTTAACTTAGGGAATAAGCTCCAACTTATAAAGCTGTGTCCACCGGAAAATGTCTTCCTGGGCTTGCTTAGGTCACTGTCCCAAAAGCCCCTCAGCAGCCTCTTGGTGGAGAATGAGACTGTCATTGCCCAAGAGAATTCCTCTGTCCGGGCCATTAGACAAAGCCTGGCCTGTGGGAGGGAGTCCCAGTGCCGCAGCATCACAGAGCTGCCAACCAGAAAGGCACAGTAACTCGGGATTATGGCTTTCTCTCCAGGGCTCTGTGGGGGAATCCCTCTGTGTAGGGGAAATTCTGGAATCCTGATCTCCCCCTTCCCCTGCATGCATCCCACTCCCAAATGCAGCCTTGTTCCTAGGTTCTGAGCCAGCAGCAATTTGCAAGCCTGCCCCTAATATTCCTTGCATACTGTCCTTCTGGAGGACCTGGCATGAGTAAGTACCCAAGAGATATAGCCCCTTTATGGGGAAGCACCCACAGAGCTGGCCCCAAGGTGAAGGTGACCACTGTGGGGTGGGGTGGGGGGGAGCTTAAAAACTTGGCTTGTTTTGCTAAATTGCTATGACCCTACATTACGGTCATTAGACAAAGATCCCCTGGCCTAAGGCCAGTAAAATGACACCATGACTTTCCCATCAAATCTGGCTGCTTCTCTCTTGGCTGCAGAGAATCATTAATATTTGGTCTCTCTTTAACAAATGGAAGAAAGAAGGAAGAGGCTAGAAGGCAGTTTCCTTGGATGAGCAGAAGTGAAATCAAATCTCAGCTTCTTGCCTCCCTCATCTAACTCTCTCCTGCCTCAGGGCTTTCCACCAGGACCTGTCTGGAAACCTTATCTCAAGCTTTAAGGGCTTATGCCTGGGGCTCCTCTGGACGTGAAAAGAAATTCCCTCCCACACAGTACCTGCTATTACATGACTTACCCTACCATGCCTCGTAAGACTTTAAGAAGCTTCTGCCAACCACTTTAAAGGATAATTGTTCCCATACTGTTATATTCTGTTCCTGAACACTTAGGTATTTTGGCAAAAAGTAGGGTCAATCATCAAATATAGGAAATGGATGAAAGGGTATGTCCTTGTACCTGACTACAGAGCTTGGTGGCTTTGAGTTGTGGGGGCAGCAGAGGAGAAAAGCTGCCACCAGCAACCGGGTATAGAGAAACGGAGGCTGAGAGACCAGCTTGATGTCAGGAGTGAGGGGGAGAGCAGCAAATCAGGGGAGTGTAGTGTCATGGAAACCAAGAGAAGAAAGAGCTTCAGGGAGGTGGTGAGGACATCTGTGTTGAATGCTGAAGTGAAGACAAGATAAGAACAGAGGTGTAAACATTAGACTCAGCAATGTGGAGGTGATTAGAGGCATTGACCGGAACGGTATCTTGGTATAGTGGGGACAAAATCCATCCAGAGTAAGTTGAAAAGGAAATAAGAATATGTTGCTAAATGCTTTATGTCTTAGCTCATGTAATTCTTATAACAATCTTATGATGTAGATTCTAATATTATCCCCATTTTACAGATAAGGAATCCAGGCACAGAGAGGATAACTAAATGTCCCAAAGTCACACAGTTAGAAAGTGGCAGAGTTGGATGGACCCAGACAACCTGGCTCCAGCCTGTGCTTGAAACCTCTACCTCACTCTCCTTTCACAATGCCACGAAACCAGGATGAACACTCACTCCACAGACAACACTAGCAACAAGTGCTGAAAAGGAAAAAAAGAGAGATGGGGTGGGTAGCTGGAGAGGTTGTGGGGCTGAGAGAGAGTTTTCTTTTAAGACAGAAAATCCTGATACACGGGTTGCATGCTGATGGGGATAATAGAGGTGCAGAGGAGAGATTGATGATGTCTGCTGGAGGAGGTGTTTGTGAGCTGGGAGATGAGATGAATCCAGAGCACAGAGGGGCTGACCTTTGATAGGAGCTCAGCAAATCCTCTGGTACCAGGAGGGGAGGCAGAGAAAAAGGGCACCCAGTGAGTGTAGCGGGTAGTTTTGGATGTGAAAAGATGAAGGAGTACCTGCCTGCTGGTTTCTCTTTTCTCAGTGAAGGGTAGAGCAAGATAATCATCCGAGGCTGGGGTGGGGAGAAGGGATGGGGGTTGTAAGAGGGTTGAAGAGGGAAGAGAGGTATGAAATGGCCATTCTGGGGGTGGAGGTGCCAAGAAAACACAATGAGGAGGTGAGGCAGGGAGCTACAAGAGACAATTCCTAAATTTTATGGATGCACTGTCTGTCTCTCAAATCTTTCATGGTTTTTATCTATGAAATTTTTCATTTTAAATTGCAGAAAAAGAAAGAGGAAAAACTGCCTGCCCTCTTTCCCATGACCGCTGTGCTGGCAGCAGCAGGAACACATCTGAAGTGATGTGATAGGAAATCAGAAGCATTGCAGGCAGATGGTTTGGGATTGTGAAAAGCGCACACAGAGAGAAATGTAGCCTGGGTTTCTTACCTGTAGAAACTTCATGGCTTTTCCTTTGTTTTCATCAAGACCCATCTGTGGCTCTTTAGCACATTTCTTAAAGAAGAATGTGGAATGATAAATGACCCCAGGTGAAATTTATATCTATTTGGATTAAATCCTTGTGCTTTTCTGGAGGAATCAGGGAGCACAGAGAGGCTGCTAATACAGAGAATCACCTGGAGATCTTGTAACGCCACAGATTACCAGGCCCTGCCCCCAGAATTTCTGATTCTTTGCAGGATGGGGGGAATGAAAATTTGCATCTCTAATAGTTCCCAGGTGATGTGGATGCTGCTGGTTGGAAGACCATACTTTGAACATTGAGTTTGGATGGGGAAGGCCTTAGGGTTCATCTAGTTCACCACCTCAGGTGGCAGAGGATTTCTCACACCTCACAGAACAAGGACTAGAAAGACGATATCTGAGTCCATTGAAATCCCAAAAGATTCCAGACACAAAATGTTCTTAAGTCCAGCTGCTATTGTTGGACTTGTCATTCCTCTCCCTCCCTGCAAGTCTCTGTTTTTCTGCAAAAACATCGGAGGGAATAATTTGAGAGTAATTAACACATGAAGTGCTAACTATACACAAGACGCTGCTCTGAGCTCTTTACTTGTATTAACTCACTTAGTCTTTATAACAGCCCTGTGACCTAGGTGCTACTATTATTAATGCCCAATTTACTGATAAGGTAATGAAGACACAGAGAGGTTAAGTAACTTCCTTGAGGTCACCCAGCTAGGAAGTGGAGAGCTGGAATACATCCACAGATCAGACTAACTCCAGTTTCCACATTATTTCCACACTTTCATATGGCAAAAGTAAGTATGTATGAAGTCCTGGTCTCTCAGATTTGTGGATTCTTGGTGCTTGGGTAAAATGTGGTCTGCTAGGGCCCAACAGTTCTTAGCTAGGGTCCCTGGGCAATATAGGATCTTGAAAAAACCCTGTTTTGGCCAGTTGCAGTGGCTCACGCCTGTAATCCCAGCACTTTGGGAGGCTGAGGTGGGTGGATCATGAGGTCAGGAGATTGAGACCATCCTGGCTAACACGGTGAAACCTCGTCTCTACTAAAAATACAAAAAATTAGCTGGGCGCGGTGGCATGCACCTGTAGTCCCAGCTACTCAGGAGGCTGAGGCAGGAGAATCACTTGAACATGGGAGGTGAAAGTTGCAGTGAGCCGAGATCACACCACTGCACTCCAGCCTGGGCAACAGAGCGAGACTCTGTCTCACAAAAAAGAAAAAAGAAAAAACCCTGTTCTACCATTTTTAATGCATGGCCCTTGGACAAGCTGCATACTTTATTCTGATTATCCCATTGATAAAATGAGGTGTACTGACTTTCTGAATTTTTAAGCTCTGAAAGCATATATATATATATATATATATATGCGTATATATGTGTATATATATATATGCGTATATATGTGTGTATATATATACGCATATATATGTGTATATATATGCGTATATATGTGTGTATATATATATATGCGTATATATGTGTGTGTATATACACGCATATATATACGTGTCTTGTATATGTATATATATGTGTATATGTATATGTATATGTACCTGTATATGTATGTATGTATATGTATGTATATGTATAGGTATATATACGTGTCATATATATATTTATATATATATATATAGATGGGGGGGGTCTCGCTCTGTTACCCAGGCTGGAGTGCAGTAACACCAAGGTTGCTCACTGCAACCTTAACCTCACAGGCTCAAGCAATTCTCCCACCTCTGTCCCGAGTAGCTGGGACTACAGGCATGTACCACCACACCTTGTTGATTTTTGTATTTTTTGTAGAGATGGGGTTTCACCATGTTGCCCAGGCTTGTCTCAAACTCCTGAACTCCTGGACTCAAGTGATCCACCTGCCTCAGCCTTCCAAAGTGCTGAGATTACAGGTGTGAGCCACCATGCCTGGCCAGCATATAATCCTTACTGAGTTTCAGTAACTCCTTACTCCTGCACTCATTCATCTAGAGCAGCTGCCTGAAGCAACACAGACCAACAATCCACAGGCTGCAGCTAATTCTGGGAGCAGCTCTTCCCGTGGCCAGCTAAGAATTCTTCTGCCATGACAGTCACTGAGTAGGTGTGTTTTTGCCAGTGATGAAGGGTTCTGCTTAACTAGCAAGAGAATAAGCACAGCTGATTAGAAAGGTAATTTTTCAATAAAAGTAGGTATAGAGGACTAGGTAGTAACGTGTTGGTTCCTGCCATTGGCTGCGTAGGAGATATTGAGCAAGGTAACTTGCCTCAACATTTGCATCTATGAAATGGAGATGATTAGGACTATGAGACAGTTTAGCTAATTAAGCATTACCACGTGCTTGGTCATAGTCGCATCGCTCCAATTGGCCCCTGAGGTTGTTGTTCTTGGTGTCAGCAGTGCCTCATCAGAGATCTAGACGCTGAGCTTGTACACACTAGGACCTCCCAGATGCATCTCACCCACCCTGAAGCTCTTCACCACCAACTTTTAATGCTCTATACTGGCATTAAAAGAGACAGACATTTAATAAGTCTAAATCCTAGCATCCTCAGGTCTCAGATTCACGACAACAAAAGGTGTGGTGGACTTTATTATTATCATTTTTTTTTTTGGTAGAATAAGAATCTGGAGAACTCTATGGGTACTCTTCAGAGTTCTTTTAGAGCTAACTGAATTTAAGAGATCCCTGGGGCAATTAATCCAAAGTATACCCTCACTGCAACATCTATTTCAGGATCAGAAGTGCCAGTGGAGTCGTGAAATTGAAGTTAACAAATTTTTATGGAGAGCCAACCAAGAACCATGGATTGTAGAGGGAGTTGCAAGTAATGAGTATAGCAATAGCTAACATTTATGGAGTTCTTAGGATGTGCCAGGAACATAATTATCACATATCATTCATACAGCCCTAGGAGTTAGGTACTATTATCTGCCCCATTTCATAGATAGGGCAATTGAAGCTCTTGGAGGGTAAATGTTCATGGTGGCACAGGGATTTGAATCCAGATGCATAGCCTTAGTGCTACATTGCCTCCCTACAACAAGGTGCAAGACAGAGTCCCAACCCTCAAGGAGCGAACCCTGGTGAGGGAAACAGGCACAGGAACAGATATTCATAAACATGGCTGACTAAGAACATAAGATGGGCAATTGATGGCAACTAGAAAGATCCTGTAAGACTTCAAAGTGGAGGTGGCATTTGAGCTGAATATTGAAAGAAATGAGTAGCATTGCAACAGGTGGAGATGGGGGAAAAGCATAACACTCAGAAAATCATCTACCCCCAATGGGGGCAGGAACACAGGTGCCACCTATTTAAGTCTTTCTTCCAATGTACAATTTATCTCATTTTGCAGATTCCTGTCCTGTTCACGGGATGGACTCAGAAGGTTCTGAAGGCTCAGATTTTATAGGCTCAGGGAAGCTGAAAGTTGGACACAAATACGGCCTGTGCTGAGATCTCCTCAGCCCAGGCTCAAGCAAGATTTTCTTACCAGACAAGCTTCCATGGTGTTGCAAGGCACTGTTTTCTCTGACCTTCAAGGTCTGAGATGTCTGAGCCAGGCACCAGCTTGCAAACTTAGGAGAAATGGGAAACAAAAATTCCAAAGCAAACTCCCTGAGCCTCCTTGTTCCAGGATCCCTCATTCTCTACTTCATCTTCCTTCCTATGGTAGAAAAATCCCTGCTCCTTCTCTACTCAGTAGCTTCCTTCCTGTGACATGTTTTTATCAATCCCATTGTCACTAGTGATTTCAGATGAAACAGGGTAAAGGTTTATGGATCACTAGCCTTGTGTGTTCCATGAAACTCCGCTCTGTTGACATCCATTAATCTCTATCCTGGCCTCTTGCTACCTGTCTTGCCATTTATTCTCAGCTCTTTCCCTGACCCCCCTCTTCCTCTGCCCACCCTTGAATGTTGGTGTTCTTCAGCCATCCGTCCTGGCCCCTTGCTTCTCTCCCTCCACATGCTCTCCGTAGGAGCCACCCCCTATGACTATTCCTTGCCCTTGAGCTATTGACACTAGATGTCTATCCCCAGCCCTGACCTCTCCTAGTTTTAGCCTCATGCCCTCTGCTGCCCAGGGAGCATCCCCATCTGAAGGTCCCAGGGGAATCTCAAGCTCAACACATTAACTAGCTCTCCTCTCTCTTCCTTGTCCCCAACTCACTGCACCCAATCCAGAAACATGGTAGTCATTCCAGGATCTGCCCCTTGCCTCACCTACTCTTATTCTGCAGCATCCTACCTGCCCCTCCAATCATTGATCAAATATCACCAGTTTTAAGTCCAGTGTTTCCTGAATCCATTTTCCTCCTGTAGTTCTTTACTCTCACTCTCATCTATGCCAGGTCCCTGTCATCCTGTATACTCTGACCACAACTGTTTCCCAACTCTTCTTCTGGCCTCCAGGCTTGCTGCCCACCTGGGATGAAAACCACCTTGACCCCCCTCTGAAGGCTCTGAAGGCTGAGATTTTATAGGCTCAGAGAAGCTGAAAGTTGGACACCAATATGGCCTGTGCCTGTAAGGTCTCCTCATCACCACAAATCCCAGTTCTGAGTCTAGCAAAGAAGGCCCAGTGTGACCTGGTGTGACCTCTCAGCCTCATCTCCCAGCATTCCCTGCCTCAAACTTCATGTTATGATGATAATACAGAGTAGTGTGCAGCTTTCCAACACACCATGCTCATTCATGAGTTTTATTGTATTTGATTTAATTCTGTTTCCTCTACCTAGACAGCCTTTTCCACCCTTCTTCACCTGGGTCATATGAACTCATTTTTCAAGACACAGCCCACCCATTCTCTGGCTCAGAAACCCTCCCCAAAAGCCTTGGGTGAGGGAAGTGCTCCCCTTGCAACCTGTGCTTATTGTCTGAGGACTTAAGGGTGGCGCGTTAGAGTTGTTATGTGGGAGTCTTTCTCCTCCATTAGGTTATGACCTTGACAGCATCTTAGTCACTTTGGCCCCATTGTCTAGTGCAATATTCAGGACACAGTAAGTGCTCAGTTAGCATTGTTGACTGGAACTTAACCCCCTCAGAGCAAGGGTTTTCTACCCCTGTCCTCCTAGCAGGCATTCTGCAAATGTTTCATGAGCGAATGCTGCTGCTGTCAACAGCCATGATGGGGAGAGGGGAGGAGGGTTCTAGTCACACAGTTCCTAAATGTGCACGGAGGCCAGGCACGGTAAAATCTGCACATCAGCATTCCATCCCTGAGCAGCATGCATGCTAAGAGTGAGATCTGAAGGAATTAGGCTCTCTGGCAATTATGAATACTTAGGAGAATAACTCACTGGGTCTGCAGAGGATGGCAGGCCCTTTCATGAGTGTTCCCACATCACCACTGTCATGATCACCTCCAGGAGAGGTATTTTTATGAATTAAGGCCATTATGACAAAGGGAGAGGGTTATTAGGGTCAAGAGTTACCCCAGGCAGGCTCCACCTGCATCCCTGAGATGAGCTTTCATGATCCTGCTCCCCACTGAAGCTGCTCATTGGCCCTCTTCCTGGAGGCCCCTTGCACAAAGGATCTGCCACCCTCATGGACAGTCGCTGCTTCTGAAACTGCAGAGCGTGAATAGCTAACAAGGCATGCAGAAGCCAACAAGAGGAGTCTCTGTTGATTCCAGTGGGTTTCTGAAGGGTGGGGGATCCGAATTTTGAACACCCACCTCCTGCTAATCCTCCAGCAAAACCAGTCAGACTGGATGCAAAGCATTATGAGAGAGCCCACACATCCCATCTGACCTCCGAACAACGGAGCCACTTGTTGCAGGAGGAGTGTTTCATGTCCTTGGGATCAAGGCTGGAGGAATGGGGGCATGGGGAACTGGGACTGGCAGGAGCAGGGGCAAGGGTGGCAGGGGGAGAGAGCTTGGGATTTCAGAGCAAGATCCCCTCATGCACAGTTTCACAGTCACCTGGCCTTAACTTCTCTGAGGTGATAACGAGCCTTCACAAGGCAGTGGTGGACACACTGCTCTAAGACACCTAGTGCAGGGCAGGGAAGGAGTCACTCACAAAATGCTGGCTCCTCTGACATAGGTGCTTCTTAGGGACATCCTCTCAGGGCAGAAGGGTCTAGAGGGAAGCCTCCGCCACCCACTGCTTCTCCTGGAGCACAGTGCTGTAGCCAGGCACAGGGGCGGGGGCAGAAGTGCCGCTGCAGCCACCCCCACCAGCCCTGCAGAGTCCTTCACCCCTGCTACCCAGCAGGTGATTTCAGATAAACGTGAGTTGAGTCAGGGGAGCTGATATTTTGTTTCAAGGAAAAGAACTTTCTAGGCTGCCTCTGGGAAGTAACATTACTCTCGTAGTCTCTTCACAAACTTTTCACTGTTGACCTGAGGATTCCTTTCCTCTCTCCTTCCCTCTCTTCTTTTCTTCCTTTTGTGGGAAAAAGAAACAAACTGGAGGACTGGTCCTTCAAACAACCTCTAGAACCAACAAGTATCAGCCTCCCTAAACACTGTCCTGAGTTGTGACTGACGCTGAATCAATCATTTCAAGAAAACCCTGCACTTTCCATCTCTTTCCTTCCAGGAGGGTAAATGCTGTTCTGTGGGAAAAAGAGGCAACTAGAATGTAGCTCAGGGGAGAAGCAAAATGTAGGGGAGGGAACTTGCTTCCCTCTTCCTCTCTGGGGATTTCAGCAGCAGCAGCAGCAGCAGCAGCAGCAGCAGCAGCAGCAGCAGCAAGTTCTCCTCTCCAAGGAGCTCCTAGGAAAACTAGGGACCCAACCTTTGAGCTGGGGGGGGTCTGGGGAGGGGTGTTGGTGTGAATTGCTCAAGAGTAGCAAGAAATCACACCCACAGAGAATGAAAGCACATTCTCCTCCGTCCCCCTGGGGGCTGCATAAAGGGTCCTCCTGCATCCCCTCCACCGTCGCAGTCATGGATTCCCTGCCATCCCACCATGCAACCCACACCAGCCTGCTCAGTGTCCCCATGGTGCTCACAGCCTTGACATCTCAGGGGAATGCCCAGCTTGGCACACACTCCCCTCAGTCCAAGCTGCCTAGCAAGCGCCAGCCCTCCATGGCAGGCCACCAACCAAAAACCTCCCTAACCCTGAACAGGTGCCTTGAGCAGCTGAGGTGGGATGTTACGTCAAATCCAGTTAGGCTCTTTTCTGGCCAGGCTCCCGCTGGCCCAATGCTGGATCAGATAAAATTATAGGTGGGGTCCTATTGGACAGCCCAGCAGTGCTCAGCATCCCCAAAAGACCTCACTGCTGTTCCCTTCACCCATAAGGATAGAGAGAAGAGTATATACTACCTCCAGAAGAGGATCTGCCCCAGGGAAGCCATGGCTGGGGAAGGTTCCCAGCGTATCTGGGTACTGGCTGAGTGGAGCTGCCGCTGCCCTCCTTGGTGACTCACAACCAGCTCCCGTGCACTGGCCTTAAATAGTGTGTTGAGGCCGGGAGTGGTGCGTGCAGCTGTAGACGGCTCAGGTATGAGGAAACCGGCTGTGCAGAATTCCCTGCAGGCACAGTGGCTGCCTGCTCCGGCCAGCCAGCCAAGCCAGGGGCTCAGAGCTGCCTTTCCAAGCCTTGACTTTGGGAGGGTGACGAGGAAAAGCTTCCCTGGCCCTTGCTTCAGGGCCTGCATTCAGCAGGACTTTCCTCCTGACTGTGGAAGGGAGCTGTAGGGAGGGAGATTTAATCTCAAAATAAGAAAAGACTGGAATAGCTCAAAGTGTCAGGCTATGCTGGGAGCCTTGGGGCCAGGGGTCCCCATCTCTGCTGGTAGATGATGCTCAAACAGAGGCTGGGTCACCAGTGGTCAGGTCTCTCGTGGAGGAGACTCACGCTGGGGGACCTCAGGAAGGCCATGAGCTGAAGTGACAAGACCACTGAGTTTATCACTCAAGACTGAACTTGCCTAGGTCTCCTGAGATGCCCAGCTGGGTGTGCAATTCTCTTCCAGCTTCATTTCAGTGGGAGCAGGAGAGGGCCAGCACTTCCCACCTTGCAATTTTTTTGAGACTCCAAAAAGTCACTGAATGTGCTCTGCTTCAACTGCCCCTCTCTCTGGAGATCCCAATACCCAGAAGCTATTGCTGTCAAAGGTGAGTGGGTTAGCAAAAATCTGTGACATTTCATCCAGCAGATTGCCAACTAGGCAAGATTCTTGTTAAAGCCTAAACCTCGCTCTCTCTCTCTCTTATTCTCTCTCTCTCTCCTTATTGTTTCCTCCAGCCCCCAGAAGTACCTTGGATGGGAAAGTTTCATGACTGGTTGCCTGGCTTACTGCTGCTGCTGACTGACTATGTTTGCAGTGAAGGTGCTCCAGGCCTTCAGCAGCATCCTCCTAGTGTTGGTGTATGGGCAGGTGGAGCAACCATTGAGTAAAGATGGAGCAGGGAGAACTGAGTGGTGAAAATAAGGCAGCAGGAGAGGGCAAGGTCACAGTGGAAAGACCGTTAGAGTCAAACAGCTAGGTTCAATTCCTGGGTTCCTAATTAATCATGTGGCTTTGAGAACATCACTTTACTTCAATGTGTGTCTCACTGGGTTGGAGTGAGGGATAAATGAGAGGCGGGTCTATGTGCTTTCCCTTCCCCAGAATAAGTAAAGGGCGATGCCCTGGAATCTATGCAGTGCCGGTGCTGAATGGTCACTTCCCGGGTCTGGGGAAGCTGAGGGCAGTGGGAGCAGTGGTTTCTGTAATTCCAACCAAAGGCACAGGGATTCTGCCCTACCCCTCAATGAGCCTTAAGAAGAGCTGGTTGAGCTGGGCACAGTGGCTTAAGCTTATAATCCCAATATTTTGGGAGGCCAAGGTAGGAGGAATTTTTTTTTTTTGAGACTGAGTCTCGCTCTGTTGTCTAGGCTGGAGTGCAATGGTGCAATCTTGGCTCTGTAACTGTAACCTCTGCCTCCTGGGTTAAAGCGATTCTCCTGCCTCAGCATCCCGAGTAGATGGGATTATAGGTGTACCACCGCACTCAGCTAATTTTTGTATTTTTAGTAGAGACGGGGTTTCTCCATATTGGCCAAGCTGGTCTTGAACTCCCAACCTCAAGTGATCCACCCACCTCGACCTCCCCAAGTACTGGAATTACAGGCACGAGCCACTGCGCCTGGCTGGTAGGAGGAATTCTTGAGCCTAGCAGTTTGAAACTAGCCTGAGCAGCATACTGAGACTTCGTCTCTACAAAATTAAAAAAAAAAAAAAAAAAAGAATTCTTCTAGTAAGAAGCAAACAAACAAAAAATTAGCTGGGCATATAGTCCCAGCTGCTCAGGAGGCTGGGGTGGGAGGATCACTTGAGTGGGGCTTGAAGCTGCAGTGAGCCATGATCATGCCAGTGCACTCCACGATGGGCAACAAAGCAAGATGCTGTCTTAAAAAAAAAAAAAAAAAAGCAGCCCCACCTCAAACACCCTGGGGCAGAGCCATGGAGTTTCTCTCTTCTAGCCATGCATCATCACTAAAGGGACAGCTAAGGATGACCCTGGAGGGAAAATCAAGACAACCAAGCAGAGACACCTCCGAGTGAGAGGGAAAATGTAGCTGAAGTGGCCCACCTGTTAGAGGGCAGGCATTACCTGGCAGGGATGTGGAGCTGAAAAGCATTCTGCTGCCTCTGGAGAAGCAAATCGACAGTACTCTAGTTCTGACTCCAAAACCTGAAGAGTATCACACACAAAATAATGAGGGAAATCATTACAAAGCAACAGCCCAAATGTGTGTGTGTGTGCATGTGCACGCGCGTGCATGTGTAAAGAGAGAGTCTTGGAAACATTGAACTCTCCAGCATTTGAAAGCCTCTCTTGGCTCCCCTGACACTGTTCTCTGAGACTCTCACTAATGCCCCTCACTGTCTTGTGCCCAGGCCCTTTTCCTTCGCCTCTCCCATAAGTGATAGGGGTCCCTGTGGTCCTGTCCTCTGCCTTTTCTTCTCATAGCACACATGTGCCCTGGGCGACCTTGTCCACTGCTCTGCTTCGACTGCTCTGGAGATCACAATATCTGCATCCTCAGCTCCCTTCCCTTGACCAAGCCCCAACCCCATATACCCAGCTGCTTAGTGGACATCTCCACTCGGCTGTCTAGAAGGTCCCATCTCCCATCTCTAACCCGGCTGCTCCCCCTAGGTCACACCTTTCGGAACACAACAGCATCCCACACTAGGCTGCACAGTCAGAAACCTCAAAGTCACCCTTTATTCCGCCTGCCTGGCTCCCTACATCCCTGATTCCTCCTCCTTGGGTTAGTCTACTAAGGCTGCCATAAAAAAGTACCATAGACTGGTGGTTGAAACAATGGAAATGTATTTTCTCACAATTCTGGAGGCTGCAAGGCTGAGATCAAGGTGTCAGCGGAGTTGGTTTCTCCTGAGGCCTCTCTCCTTGGCTTGTAGATGGTTTCTACTCCCTGTGTCTTCACGTGGCCTTCCCTCTGTGTGTGTTTGTCCTGATCTCTTCTTCTTCTTCTTCTTCTTTTTTTTTTGAGACGGAGTTTCACTCTTGTCGCCCAGGCTGGAGTGCAATGGCGTGATCTCGGCTCACTGCAACCTCCACCTCCCAGGTTCAAGCAATTCTCCTGCCTCAGCCTCCCAAGTAGCTGGGATTACAGGTGCCCACTAACGTGCCCAGCTAATTTTTTGTATTTTTAGTAGATGTAGGGTTTCACCACGTTGGCCAGGCTGGTCTCGAACTCCTGACCTCAGGTGATCCACACACCTTGGCCTCCCAAAGTGCTGGGATTATAGTGCCAGCCCTAATCTCCTGTTATAAGAACACCAGTCATATTGGATTAGGGCCCATCCTGATGACCTCATTTTAACTTAATTACTTCTTTGGAGGCCTTATCACCAAATACAGGGGGTTAGGACTTTATGAATTTTGAGGAGAGACATAATTCAGCCCGTAAAACTCCTCTATGCCTCCTAAGTCCATCCCTTCTCTCTATCCCGAATACTATTGCCCAGATTTCCTCCCTCATCATTTCCAATTTGAATTAAACTATTAAATAGTGTCCTTTTCCTAGTCTGCCTCTACTTGTGCTGATCCACCCACTTCCACTAGAGTGATCTTTCTAAAATGCAAATCTGATGAGGCACTTGCCTGCTTGAAATGACCAATGCCTCTCCAGAGCCTGTGGTCTGGCCTCTGCCTACCTCTCCAGATTTTTCCCTCATGTCTCCTCTTGGTCCTCTGTGGACCAGCCGTATTGCACTGCTTCAGGTTGCTCTAAAATGCCAGCGTGCTCTCCCAAGCCATCCTGCCTTTACACGAGTTGCTCTTTCTACCTGGAATCCATCCCTACCTTTTTCTTGTTTTATATAAAATTTATGGGAAACTTTCCCAACAACTACCATCTGGCAGGTGCCATGCTTCGGGCTCCCATGTGAACCTGGTGCCACTTACTATGCTCCTAAACTGGGACCACTGAATTGTCTGTCTCCTTCACTAGACACACCTTAGAAATAGAAAGGTGTCTTATTCATTTTTGTATTTCACACCAGCATAAGGCATGCACAGAGTAAGCAATCATTAAATGTTTGTTGGATAAATGTACATTTTTCTTTCACAGCACACAGTAATGGTACTATTTTCCATTTATGCATCTATCTCATTGCTAGTCTGTGAGCTCCTGGAGGGTAAAAACTAGGCCTCGTTCATCTTTTTTTGTTATCAGGTCCTAGCACCGTGCCAGGCATAAAAAGCACTCAGTAACATTTGATGGATGAGTAAGCAGGGATCAACTTGGGGTGTGATCAGTCATTTTCTGGAGGAGATGTCTTGTGAGCTGAATTGACACTATTAGAGGCAGCAGAGAACAAGTTGCATTTGAGATAGAGGAACAATTTATGATTAGGACAAAGGTAAAGCAGATGTAGGAGATAAGCACAAAATCTATTCTCTCCTTGTTGATCTTGGGGAAAGAGAGAGACAGAGATTACTTAATGTATCTGGAACCAAAATGTCTTATGAATTTTTTTAAAAAATTATTTAAATAGCCCAGTCACCTGGAGCTCTGTTTTCTCATTGTGTAGCTGCATATTTTCCTGTGTATAAGGCTTACATTTCCTTGGAATCACACCACATTCTGGCTCTGATAGGAAGAGCACCCGCCCATGAGTGAATGTGGATCTAGCCGGTTGTTCCAAGTGCTGGCACAGAAGCAGGCTCTGTGCTGTGCTTGCGACTGGACCAGGCATGTTGCAAGCCACTCCCCTGGTGGTCTCTGGCATCCAGACAAGGGGAATGCAGTGGCACCTAGGCAGGGTTGTCCATGACCCCAAAGCCCCAGAGGGGGTGTTACAGCATGCTAATTAGCTCTTATAGTCCCAGCTTCTGCTGCCTAGTGGACAGTGGCATGTTAACAGCTCTGTCATTTCCTTGCCCCACTCTGGCCGGCAGCTCTGGGGCAAACTTGGCACCACCACTGCTTTCCGTTGCATGGGGCAGCTGCCCTTCACCAGTCCCATGTCCAAGAAAAATGAGGTCATGCTGACAATCAAAGGGTTGGGCCTGAACAAGGCCTGGGCAGGGGCATTGCTGGCAGGAGCTCTCCAACTGGCAGAGTGATCAAGAAAAATCCTGTGTCATTGTGACTTCTGGAGTAATGGCTGGCAATTGTTTATGTCTACACCTTAGCAGAATTCAGGCTCCCCTATCCTCCTAGCCTGGTGGTCTCTCATTAGCTTTACAAAGGCAGTTAAGTTTGGCAGAAGGGCTATTCTCACTTAAACTATAAACTAAATGTCTCCCAAAATTAGCTTGGCCCAAGCCCAGTAATAATTAAGTATAGCTTGAAGGCTAAAGGCCAGAAGTGAGTTGGCTAGATCAGATCTCCCCAACTGCCATAATTTTCTCACTGTTATAATTTTTGCAAAGGTAGTTTCAATTCTGAGAAACACCTTGTCATTAGCAGGAATTTGGAATCCTGCTAAAGGAGAAGAGATCTTATAATATTTTGCAGAGCTGGGAAGAGCAGACCTTGTAGTCTTAATATAGCAAACTTCAAAAGGCTAATTGAAAGGGATGCTGACATCTGGTGAAATATTAAGGAGCTATCACTTTGTCTGAGACCTTGACTTTCTTCCACTAGTTACTAGGGCCTCCATATAACGGAAGGGCTGATTGCTTCATCACTGGCCAGGCAGAGCACCAGTATCTAAGGCAGATGCTATGCTTCCTCTCCATTCCTCCTTCCTCATCCTTCAACCAGAAGCCCTCAGGCATCGATTCCTAGCAGCCCTGCCTATTGATTTACCAGTTCACAAATTTGTGTGACCCCTACTGTTATCACTAAGTCAAAATGTCCTGGGGCCTGAGTGGAATCCCTGGTCAGCAGAACCCACATTGATTTATTTATTTGAGACAGGGTCTCACTCTGTTGCCCAGGCTGCAGTGCAGTGGCATGATCTCAGCTCACTGCAACCTCCACCTTCTGGGATCAGGTGATCCTCTCATCTCAGTCTCCTGAGTAGCTGGCACTACAGGTGTGCATGACCACGCCCAGCTAATTTTCGTATTTTTAGTAGAGACTGGTTTTCACCACATTTCACAGGTTTTGGTCAGGTTGTCTTGAACTCCTGGCCTCAAGTGATCTGCCCGCCTCAGCCTCCCAAAGTGCTTGGATTACAGGCATGAGCCTGCGAGAAAGGATCTGTTCCACACCTCTCTCTTTGGCTTGTAGATGGCCATCTTCTCTTTATGTCTCTTCATATCATCTTTCCTCTGTGCATCTGCCTCTGTGTCCAAACTTTTTCTTTTTATAAGGACACCATTTGGGGTGGAGCCAAGATGGCCAAATAGGAACAGCTCCAGTCTACAGCTCCCAGTGTGAGCGACACAGAAGACGGGTGATTTCTGCATTTCCAACTGAGGTACCGGGTTCATCGCACTGGGGATTGTTGGACAGTGGGTGCAGGACAGTGGGTGCAGTGCACTGAGCGTGAGCCAAAGCAGGGCAAGGCATTGCCTCACCCAGGAAGCACAAGGGGTCAGGGAATTCCCTTTCCTAGTCAAGCAAAGAGGTGACAGATGGCACCTGGAAAATCGGGTCACTCCCATCCTAATACTGTGCTTTTCCAATGGTCTTAGCAAACGGCACACCAGGAGATTATATCCTGTGCATGGCTCGGAGGGTCCTACGCCCACGGAGCCTCGCTCATTGCTAGCACAGCAGTCTGAGATCAAACTGCAAGGAAGCAGCAAGGCTGGGGGAGGGGCACCCTCCATTGCCAAGGCTTGAGTAGGTAAACAAAGTGGCTGGGAAGCTCCCACTGGGTGGAGCCTACCACAGCTCAAGGAGGCCTGCCTGCCTCTGTAGACTCCACCTCTGGGGGCAGGGCACAGCCAAACAAAAGGCAGCAGAAACCTCTGCAGACTTAAATGTCCCTGTCTGACAGCTTTGAAGAGAGTAGTGGTTCTCCCAGCACGCAGCTTGAGATCTGAGAATGGACAGACTGTCTCCTCAAGTGGGTCCCAGATTCCCGAGTAGCCTAACTGGGAGGCACCCCCCAGTAGGGGCAGACTGACACCTCACACGGCTGGGTACTCCTATGGAACAAAACTTCCAGAGGAACGATCAGGCAGCAACATTTGCTGTTCACCAATATCCGCTGTTCTGCAGCCTCTGCTGCTGATACCCAGGCAAATGGGGTCTGGAGTAGACCTCCAGAAAACTCCAACAGACCTGCAGCTGAGGGTCCTGACTGTTAGAAGGAAAACTAACAAACAGAAAGGACATCCACATCAAAACCCCATCTGTATGTCACCATCATCAAAGACCAAAGGTAGATAAAATCACAAAGATGGGGAAAAAACAGAGCAGAAAAACTGGAAACTCTAAAAATCAGAGTACCTCTCCTCCTCCAAAGGAATGCAGCTCCTCACCAGCAATGGAACAAAGCTGGATGGAGAATGACTTTGAGTTGAGAGCTGACTTTGAGTTGAATTGAGGGAAGAAGGCTTCAGACGATCAAACTACTCCGAGCTAAAGGAGGAAGTTTGAACCCATGGCAAAGAAGTTAAAACCTTGAAAAAAGATTAGACGAATAGCTGACTAAAATAACCAATGCAGAGAAGTCTTTAAAGGACCTGATGGAGCTGAAAACCAAGGCATGAGAATTACATGATGAATGCACAAGCCTCAGGAGCCAATTTGATCAACTGGAAGAAAGGGTATCAGTGATGGAAGATGAAATGAATGAAATGAAGTGAAAAGAGAAGTTTAGAGAAAAAAGAATAAAAAGAAACAAACAAAACCTCCAAGAAGTATGGGACTATGTGAAAAGACCAAATCTACATCTGACTGGTGTACCTAAAAGTGACGGGGAGAATGGAACCAAGTTGGAAAACACTCTGCAGGATATTATCCAGGAGAACTTCCCCAATCTAGCAAGGCAGGCCAACATTCAAATTCAGGAAATACAGAGAACGCCACAAAGATACTCCTTGAGAAGAGAAACTCCAAGATACATAATTGTCAGATTCACCAAAGTTGAAATGAAGGAAAAAATGTTAAGGGCAGCCAGAGAGAAAGGTTGGGTTACCCACAAAGGGAAGCCCATCAGACTAACAGCTGATCTCTCAGCAGAAACTCTACGAGCCAGAAGAGAGTGGGGGCCAATATTCAACATTCTTAAAGAAAAGAATTTTCAGCCCAGAACTGCATATCCAGCCAAACTAAGCTTCATAAGTGAAGGAGAAATAAAATACTTTACAGACAAGCAAATGCTGAGAGATTTTGTCACCACCAGGCCTGCCCTACAAGAGCTCCTGAAGGAAGCACTAAACATGGAAAGGAGCAACTGGTACCAGCCACTGCAAAAACATGCCAAATTGTAAAGACCATCGAGGCTAGGAAGAAACTGCATCAACTAATGAGCAAAATCACCAGCTAACATCATAATGACAGGATAAAATTCACACATAACAATATTAACCTTAAATGTAAATGGGCTAAATGCTCCAATTAAAAGATAGAGATTGGCAAATTGGATAAAGAGTCAAGACCCATCAGTGTGCTGTATTCAGGAAACCCATCTCACGTGCAGAGACACACATAGGCTCAAAATAAAGGGATGGAGGAAGATCTACCAAGCAAATGGAAAACAAAAAAAGGCAGGGGTTGCAATCCTAGTCTCTGATAAAACAGACTTTAAACCAACAAAGATCAAAAGAGACAAAGAAGACCATTACATAATGGTAAAGAGATCAATTCAACAAGAAGAGCTAACTATCCTAAATATAAATGCACCCAATACAGGAGCACCCAGATTCATAAAGCAAGTCCTTAGAGACCTACAAAGAGACTTAGACTCCCACACAATAATAATGGGAGACTTTAACACCCCACTGTTAACATTAGACAGATCAATGAGACAGAAAGTTAACAAGGATATTCAGGAATTGAACTCAGTTCTGCACCAAGCCAACCTAATAGACATCTACAGAACGCTCCACCCCAAATCAACAGAATATACATTCTTTTCAGCCCCACACCACACCTATTCCAAAATTGACCACATAGTTGGAAGTAAAGCACTCCTCAGCAAAAGTAAAAGAACAGAAATTATAGCAAACTGTCTCTCAGACCACAGTGCAATCAAACTAGAACTCAGCATTAAGAAACTAACTCAAAACCACTCAACTACATGGAAACTGAACAACCTGCTCCTGAATGACTATTGGATACATAACGAAAAGAAGGCAGAAGTAAATATGTTCTTTGAAACCAATGAGAACAAAGACACAACATACCAGAATCTCTGGGACACATTCAAAGCAGTGTGTAGAGGGAAATTTATAGCACTAAATGCTCACAAGAGAAAGCAGGAAATATCTAAAATTGACACCCTAACATCACAATTAAAAGAACTAGAAAAGCAAGAGCAAACACATTCAAAAGCTAGCGGAAGGCAAGAAATAACTAAGATCAGAGCAGAACTGAAGGAAAAAGAGACACAAAAAACCTTTCAAAAAATCAATGAATCCAGGAGCTGGTTTTTTGAAAAGATCAACAAAATTGATAGACTGCTAGCAAGACTAATAAAGAAGAAAAGACAGAAGAATCAAATAGACGCAATAAAAAATGATAAAGGGGATATCACCACTGATCCCACAGAAATACAAACTACCATCAGAGACTTCTATAAACACCTCTATGCAAATAAACTAGAAAATCTAGAAGAAATGGATAAATTCCTCGACACATACACCCTCCCAAGACTAAACCAGGAAGAAGTTGAATCTCTGAATAGACCAATAACAAGCTCTGAAATTGAGGCAATAATTAATAGCTTACCAACAAAAAAAGTCCAGGACCAGATGGATTCACAGCCAAATTCTACCAGAGGTACAAGGAGGAGCTGGTACCATTCCTTCTGAAACAATTCCAATCAATAGAAAAAGAGGGAATCCTCCCTAACTCATTTTATGAGGCCAGCATCATCCTGATACCAAAGACTGGCAGAGACACAACAAAAAAAGAGAATTTTAGACCAATATCCCTGATGAACATCGATGCAAAAATCCTCAATAAAATAATGGCAAACCGAATCCAGCAGCACATTAAAAAGCTTACCCACCATGATCAAATGGGCTTCATCCCTGGAATGCAAGGCTGGTTCAACATATGCAATCAATAAACATAATCCAGCATATAAACAGAACCAAAGACAAAAACCACATGATTATCTCAATAGATGGAGAAAAGGCCTTTGACAAAATTCAACAGTCCTTCATGCTAAAAACTCTCAATAAATTAGGTATTGATGGGATGTATCTCAAAATAATAAGAGCTATTTATGACAAACCCACAGCCAATATCATACTGAATGGGCAAAAACTGGAAGCATTCCCTTTGAAAACTGGCACAAGACAGGGATGCCCTCTCTCACCACTCCTATTCAACATAGTGTTGGAAGTTCTGGCTAGGGCAATCAGGCAGGAGAAGGAAATAAAGGGTATTCAATTAGGAAAAGAGGAAGTCAAATTGTCCCTGTTTGCAGATGACCTGATTGTATATCTAGAAAACCCCATCGTCTCAGCCCAAAATCTCCTTAAGCTGATAAGCAACTTCAGCAAAGTCTCAGGATACAAAATCAAAGTACAAAAATCACAAGCATTCTTATACACCAATAACAGACAAACAGAGAGCCAAATCATGAGTGAACTCCCATTCACAATTGCTTCAAAGAGAATAAAATACCTAGGAATCCAACTTACAAGGGATGTGAAGGACCTCTTCAAGGAGAACTACAAACCACTGCTCAACGAAATAAAAGAGGATACAAACAAATGGAAGAACATTCCATGCTCACGGGTAGGAAGAATCAATATTGTGAAAATGGCCATACTGCCCAAGGTAATTTATAGATTCAATGCCATCCCCATCAAGCTACCAGGGACTTTCTTCACAGAATTGGAAAAAACTACTTTAAAGTTCATATGGAACCAAAAGAGAGTCCACATTGCCAAGTGAATCCTAAGCCAAAAGAACAAAGCTGGAGGCATCTCGCCACCTGACTTCAAACTATACTACAATGCTACAGTAACTGAAACAGCATGGTACTGGTACCAAAACAGAGATATAGACCAATGGAAAAGAACGGAGCCCTCAGAAATAATGCTGCATATCTACAACCATCTGATCTTTAACAAACCTGACAAAAACAAGAAATGGGGAAAGGATTCCCTGTTTAATAAATGGTGCTGGGAAAACTGGCTAGCCATATGTAGAAAGCTGAAACTGGATCCATTCCTTACACCTTATACAAAAATTAATTCAAGATGGATTAAAGACTTAAATGTTAGACCTAAAACCATAAAAACCCTAGAAGAAAACCTAGGCAATACCATTCAGGACATAGGCATGGGCAAGGGCTTCATGTCTAAAACACCAAAAGCAATGGCAAGAAAAGCCAAAATTGACAAATGGGATCTCATTAAACTAAAGAGCTTCTGCATAGCAAAAGAAACTGCCATCAGAGTGAACAGGCAACCTACAGAATGGGAGAAAATTTTTGCAATCTGCTTGTCTGACAAATGGCTAATATCCAGAATCTACAATGAACTCAAACAAATTTACAAGAAAAAAACAAACAACCGCATCAAAAAGTGGGTGAAGGATATGAACAGACACTTCTCAAAAGAAGACATTCATGCAGCCAAAAGACACGTGAAAAAATGCTCATCATCACTGGCCATCAGAGAAATGCAAATCAAAACCACAATGAGATATCATCTGACACCAGTGAGAATGGCAATCATTAAAAAGTCAGGAAACAACAGGTGCTGGAGAGGATGTGGAGAAATAGGAACACTTTTACACCATTGGTGGGACTCTAAACTAGTTCAACCATTGTGGAAGTCAGTGTGGCAATTCCTCAGGGATCTAGAACTAGAAATACCATTTGACCAAGCCATCCCATTACTGGGTATATACCCAAAGGATTATAAATCATGCTGTTATAAAGACACACACACACGTATGTTTATTGCAGCACTATTCACAATAGCAAAGACTTGGAACCAGCCCAAATGTCCATCAGTGATAGACTGGATTAAGAAAATGTGGCACTTATATACCATGGAATACTATGCAGCCATAAAAACGGATGAGTTCATGTCCTTTGTAGGGACATGGATGAAGCTGGAAACCATCATTCTCAGCAAACTGTCGCAAGGACAAACAACCGAACACCGTATGTTCTCACTCATAGGTGGGAATTGAACAAAGAGAACACATGGACACAGGAAGGGGAACATCACACACCGGGGCCTGTTGTGGGGTTGGGGGAGGGGGGAAGGCTAGCATTAGGAGATATACCTAATGTTAAATGACGAGTTAATGGGTGCAGCACACCAACATGGCACATGTATACATATGTAACTAACCTGCACGTTGTGCATATGTACCCTAAAACTTAAAGTATAGTAAAAAATAAAAAATAAAAAAATAAGGACAGCATTCATATTGGATTTAGACCCATCCTAATGACCTCATTGTAACTTGAATACCTCTCTAAAGATCCTAACTCCAGGCTGGGCGCGGTGGCTCATGCCTGTAATCCCAGCACTTTGGAAGGCCAAGGTGGGCAGATCATGAGGTCAGGAGTTCTAGACCAGCCTGGCCAACATGGTGAAACCCCATCTCTACTAAAAATACAAAAATTAGCTGGGTGTGGTGGTGCGCACCTGTAATCCTAGCTACTGGGGAGGCTGAGGCAGGAGAATTGCTGGAACCTGGGAGGCAGAGGTTGTAGGGAGCCAAGATCATGCCATTGCACTCCAGCCTGGGTGACAGAGCAAGACTTTGTCTCAAAAAAAAAAAAAAAATTCTAACTCCAAATGAAGTCACATTCTGAGGTACTAAAGGGGGATGTTTAGGACTCTAGTATATCTTTTTGGGAGGTGCGATGGACTGAATGTGTCCTTCCAAAATGCATATGTTGAAATCCTAATCCCTGATGTGATGGCATTGGGAGATGGGACCTCTGGGAGGTGATTAGATCATGAGGGAGGAGCCCTCATGAATGAGCTTTAGTGCCTTTATAAAAGGGACCCCTGGCTGGACACAGTGGCTCATGCCTGTAATCCCAGCATTTTGAGAGGCTGAGGTGGGCAGATTACCTGAGGTCAGGAGTTTGAGACCACCCTGGCCAACAAGGGGACACCTGGTCTCTACTAAAAAAATACAAAAATTAGCTGATCGTGGTGGTGGGTGCCTATAATCCCAGCTATACGAGAGGATGAGGCAGGAGAATCATTTGAACCTGGGAGGCAGAGGTTGCAGTGAGCTGAGATCGTGCCATTGCACTCCAGCCTGGTCAGCAGAGTGAAACTCCATCTCAACAACAACGAGAACAACATCAAAAAGCTGGGAGACCCCGGAGAGCTCTCTTACCTTCTTTCTTCCGTGTGAGGAAAAACAAAAGGTCAGCAGTCTGCATCCCAGAAGAGAGCCCTCACCACAACCTGACCATGTTGACACCCTGATCTTGAACTTTCAGCCTCAGAATTGTGAGAAATACATGTTGGCTGTTTAAACTACCCAGTTCATGGTACTCTGTTAGAGCAGCCCAAATGGATTAAGATAGTGGGACACAGTTTGATCCTAATGTTCCCTGGAGGATTCCCACTTTCCTCCCTATCTCCACTCTGCTGCTCCTGACTGCACACACGCTCTCTGCTCTGAGCAGGATGTAAGATCTTGGAGAGAAAGGTTGGGTGTGGGGTTAATTTGGCTCTGAGACACATCATCACAGGCCAGTGATGATGTGCCGGCCTACCTGGTGAGATGGGCTCCCCAGCCTGCTTCTGGCTCCAGGTGTGTGCTTTTTCAAAGCTGCACATCAACAGAAAGGACGATGATGGAGGATGAAATGTTCCCAAATATTTGCTGTCCCTAAGGTCTCGGGAGGATTGTACTTTGCTACCCTGTTGACAGCAGGATTGGTCATGTAACTTGCTTTAGCCAATGAAATATGAATGGGAGGGACATGGGCTATCTCCAAGGGGAGGCTGTGAGAGGCAGTGCATGCTTTGTTGTGCTTTCTCTCCCTCTGGGCGAGACTGGTAATGGAAGACTAGATGGAAGTGGTCCACTGGCCTGGGGCCTGGAGGAAGGTTCATATGGAACTGAGCTTATGCCAAACCACGATAGGCACGTAGAATGAGCCAGAAATAAACCATGCTGTTAAAAGCCACTGAGATTTAAAAGTTGTTTGTTATTGGTCATGACTTTGCCAATCCCGAAGGAAAAAACAACCTTCCCAAATAGAGGAGAACTAGGCTTTAGCTAAGAACATATATGTGGAGTGAACACAAAGGTGAATTCTAAATGGATCAAACTTTATATGTGATAAATGAAGCCATAAAAGTACTAGAAGAAAATAGGAATTACCTTTATAAGCTGAGAGTGGGGAAGGGCTTTCTAATTATTATTCAAAACTCAGAACCTTTGAAGGAAAAGATTGCATTACAAACTGCATTACTTAAAAATTTCATACTTGATAGAAAAATAAACTAACACCACTATCACCAAGAAAAGAAATAAAAACCAAGCAAACAAATGTCATAAGTGTGGTAGATTGTTTGCAAAAATAGCCACAAAATTCCTTCCTTTTATTCACATCTTTGGTATTCCCTTCCCATCCTAACTCTAGCCTTGCCATGTTACTTGCTTTAGCCACAGGGACAATAACAAATGTGATGCAAGCAGGGTCTTAAAGCACGTGGGTATTGGTGCTTGCTCTCTTGCTGTTTCCTGGAACCTGTGACCACCATACGAATACAGATGAACTGTCTCAGCAGAACCCAAACCATAGAATCTTGAGCAAACAAGTGACTGTTGCTTCTAGCCAAACAATTTTGGGATGGTTTGTACACAGAAAAAAATAACTGACGTAAGGAGCAAAATCAACATGAGAAAGTTATTTGCAACTCATACCACAAACAAACGGCTTAGGTTTCTAATACACACTTTTCCCTATGTAAATTTCCTTCTTATAAAATATGAAAGCCCAACAACTCAGTAGAAAAATGGGCAAAGATTATGAACATACAGTTCACAGTGAAGAAAATACAAATAGTTGTTTAAATACATGGACCTACGCTCAATCTCATTCATAGTAAGACAAATTCAGATTAAAACTCCCTCAAGATAGAATTCTTACCTGTCAGATTGGCAAAAATACAAGGGTTTGGTAACATGCTGAGCTGGTAAAGACATGAGGAAACAGGCACTCTCATATACTGTGGGTGGGAGTAAAACCTGATGGAGGACAATTTGGCAACAGCTATGAAAATTACAAATGCACAAATTGTTTCATCTAGTAACTGTATTTCTAGGAACTTATCCTACAGTGTACTCATATACAAAGTGACATATACACAAGGTTATTCAATGCAGTATTGTTTATAATAGCAAAAGATTGGCAATGACCTAAATGCCCATCAATAGGAGAATGCAGGCTGGGCACGGTGGCTCATGCCTGTAATCCCAGCATTTTGGGAGGCCGAGGCGGGTGGATCACCTGAGGTCAGGGGTTCGAGACCAGCCTGACCAACATGGAGAAACCCCATCTCTACTAAAAATACAAAATTAGCCGGGCATGGTGGCACATGCCTGTAATCCCAGCTACTCAGGAAGCTGAGGCAGGAGAATTGCTTAAACCCAGGAGGTGGAAGTTGTGATGAGCCAAGATTGCACCACTGCACTCCAGCCTGGGCAACAAGAGCAAAACTCTGTCTCAAAAAAAAAAAAAAAAAAAAAAAAAAGACTGCATGGATTGCAAAGCACTGTCACAAACACTACCTGAACAGAGACAGCCTCCCAATAATCCTGTGGGTAGGTAGAGGAGGTGTATAGTCATATAATGAAATACTATGCAACTGTGAAAAAAATATGGAAGCTGGAAGGTACTGATATGAAAAAATACCCAAGATGTATTGGTAAAAAATGATGTAAATTGCAGAAGTACATATATATATATACACACATACACACACACATTTGGATTTGCTTCTATATGCATAAAGAGACCAGAAAAGGATACACAGAAAACTAGCATAGGAGTCACAGATTACTCATAGGATGTGGTGGAACAGGGCACATAACGGACAGAAGTGGGAGGGAGACTTTCCATCATGTAGCTTTTTGTATTTTTTTAATTTTTGAAACTTGTATTATCTATTCAAGAATTGAAATAATAAAATTAAATATTTAGGAAATAATGGGGATGTAAAAAGTTGACCACAGGCCATAAAGAAGCTGAGGCTCAGAGAGGTTAAGTGTCCCTGCTGCTCACTGACAGAGTCAGCTTCTGAACTCAGGTCTGTCTGACCCTAAAGCCAGGAACTTGGGAAAGTCAAGGCTTCTCTAAACCTCAGATTTCCCAAATTTAAAATGGGAATCAGAGTCATGCCACCTCTACCTACCCACAGGATTATTGGGAGGCTATCTCTGTTGAGGTAGTGTTTGTGAGAGTGTTTTGCAAACCATGTGGGGCTCTAACACCAGAAGCTCAATCAATTTCCACATAGTACATGATGTACAACTGTTTTTCTGGTCTCACTATTGCCAGCATAAAGGGCTGGGTACTTTACATATAGTATAACTTGATCTAATCCTCTTGCAGACTCTGGGGATGAAACATTTTATTCCCATTTTAGAGATGAGGAAATTGAGACTCAGAAAGGTTTACTAATTTAGTTAGTGTGTGACACAAATGGGATTTGAGTCCAAGTTTGTTTGACACTGACGCTATTGTCTCTCAGTTATTGGAGGGGGTTATCCTACTCAGTCCTCAGGAGTGGGTTCCTCAATGCCTGATGGGCACAGAAATTCATCCCCATTTGTAGACTTGCTCATGCAGTGCTTCCAGTGGATGGCCTCCTTTTCTTTTCTTTTCTTCTTCTTCTTTTTTTTTTTTTTTTTTTTTGAGAGGGAGTCTCGCTCTGTCGCCCAGGCTGGAGTGCAGTGGCACGATCTCGGCTTACTGCAACTTCTGTCTCCCAGGTTCAAGTGATTCTCCTTCCTCAGCCTCCCAAGTAGCTGGGATTACAGGTGCCCACCACCATGCCTGCCTAATTTTTGTATTTTTAGTAGAGATGGGGTTTCACCGTGTTGGCCAGGCTGGTCTCGAACCCCTGACCTCAGGTGATCTGCCCGCCTCAGCCTCCCAAAGTGCTGGGATTACAGGCGTGAACCACCGCGTCCGGCCTGGCCTACTTTTCTTCTCTCTCCCTTCCCAAATGTTGCCGGTCCTTGCAAGCCCATATCAAATCCAACTTTTCATTTGCAGACTTTCATGACCACACCCTTAGCAGTGACTTCTTCCTTCTTCATTATCCTTTTGTGTCTATATGCTTATTTCCTTAAATAATATTTACCTCCTCATGGTGAGAAACTTTATTCATCTCTGTAAATGAAATAAGGTATATAAAAGGCCTAGCTCAGAGTTTGGTACACAGAAAACAATACTCAACAAATGGTGGTTCTGTGGGTCTCCCTCACAGCCCCTAACATAATGCCTTGTCCCTGGTAGCTGCTCCACAAATGATTGCTTATTAAAAGCATAGCTGTCTTCAGTGACCATGGGACACACAATAGAGAGGGAGAACTTAGCTTGGGGAGGCAAACTTCCAGGTAAGAAACTGACAATTATGAATTCAGAAATGCTGGTCCAATATAATCACTCCCAGAACTTATGGCCCTATCAGAAAATCATGTTGCCCCACTCTGCTGTGGCTTCCCATAATGAGAGATGTACCCATCTCCCAGTGGGCGGTCTTAGACAGAGATGACTAAGGCCACATCCACCCAATCCAAATAACTGATGATGGGTGTGGCCCAATGATTGTGGAAAGACCCCAGTTAATTCAGATTCATAGACTTATTGAAGAAGATTTACTGTGTGTCAGAGATGCTCATACATGCTGTCTAATTTGATCTTTCCAACAAGCCACGAAATCAGAATGCTTATCTCTGTCTCATAGATGAGAGACCTTGGCATCAATCATGCCAGGATCCATCAATATCTATGTAGCATGTACCAAGCACCTCAGGAGGTACAACTATAAGGTTCAATTGCTGTTCTTGGGAAGCTTCGATTTAGTAGGAAAGTGACTTATACACGTAAAAAGAAAATGACTATCGTGAAATCAGCTACATGACAGATCAAAAGCCTCTCAGGTTGGAAGGAAGGAAGGGAGGGAGAGAGAAAGAAAAAAATGAAGGGAGATATAAAGGGAGGAAAGGGGTTGGAATGGTAGTTAGGCAGAAGAATCTGCCACCCCAAACATTTATGAGGGACACAAAAGTGGGATGAAGTCCCAAACCCTCCTTTTACTGCTTCCATAGTCCCTGGATTGGTGGCATCATAAGAATCTTTGGTAAATGTGGGCAGTTTCTGTGACTTCCTTTCTTCTCCTTTCCTCTCTTTCACTGGTCATCGCAGCCAGCTTTTACTTCAATTTGTCTTTCATCATCATACCTCTTTCCCCATGTCCTCCCACACCCCGTAACTCCCTTCTTACCAAAACCAGAACCAAACCAAAGCAGGCTATCAAGCATCTTAGCCTTATGGGATATTCTTGGCTTGTGGCCTTCCTGAGGTAGAGCCATCAGTGTCACTGGGTCTGAAAGGGAAGAGGGCTTGACAGCAGTCAGTCCTGTTGAGTCTGCTTCCAACCACTCCACCCAAGGGGCACTTGAGCCCCAATGGGTGGAGGGGATGTGGGAGAAGAACCAGTATCTTGCTATCCTAGGCAGCACCAAAGCTTCCCTCACTTGCTTTCAGCCTGCTGGATGAGTGAAGATCAAGGATTAGCAATGGGCAACAGAAGCTATGAACTCTCTTCTGAAGTACCTCGCAGGCTCCTCGATACTCTTATCACCAAGTCTGTTGTTCACACAGTGGCAGCCACAGTGATCAAATGCATAAGGCAGATCACATCATGTACTTCCTAACAACCCTCCAGTCGTTTCCCACTTGAGCTAAACTGTCCTGGCCTATGAGGTCTGCATTCATCTGGCACCTGTTACCATGTCATTACTGCATCCTCTCATCTTGTCATCTGTAAAATGGGAATGAGCACGGCTGCTTTTAGAACGAAACAAGATGACATATGTCACACACAGACACACACACCATCACCACCACCAGGCCATCATGGTAGAATCTGAATAGTAAGAAATGATTAAATTGAGATTTGCAGCCATGTGGAGAACGATAGAATCAGGTACCTAGTAGATGTGAAAGGGTCAAGTTAATGGCATGGTTAATCCATCTTTGAACAAGACAACTGGACAAAAGTCTGGCATAGAGAAGTGAATGATGGAGAGAATGGAAACTTGAGGCACTAACAAGTGACATGTTGAACTGTAGTCTCCAAACTGTGACCCATAAGGAGTGGCTGGTCTAAGATTTTTAGAAAAGCAAAAACATTTTTACGAGTTGTCTAACCCTTAAGCTGGTGGGCCACTAGTATCTAATAAGCTCCATCACACAAGCACAACAGCTGTGTAACTGCTTGCTATGGTTTGGGTATTTGTCCCCACTCAAATCTCATGCTGAATTGTAATCCCCAGCGCTGGAGGTGGGGTCTGGTGGAGGCGTTTGATCATGGGGGAGAATCCCCCATGGCTTGGTGCTGTCCTTGTGATAGTGAGTTCCAGGGAGATCTGGTCACTTAAAAGTCTGTGGCACCTCCCCTCATTCTCTCTTGCTTGCTCCTGCTTTTCCATGTGATGTGTCTGCCCCCTCTTTCCGTCTGCCGTGAGTAAAAGCTCCCTGAGACCTTCCTAGAAGCCAAGCAGATGCCAGAGCTATGCTTCCTGTACAGTCTGCAGAACCATGAGCCAATTAAACCTCTTTTCTTATTAATTACCCAGTCTCAGGTATTTCTTTCTAGCAATGCAAGAATGGCCTAACACACTGCTTCTGCCTGGTCTAACACTAGCTGGCTTTTATATATTAATGATGATATTTGAGCCTGAGTGTAATTCTATAACCTTTCATCCTACCCAAGTTTCATCTTGAAACTGGGCATTGTGGGGGATCCTGACAAATAGAATAATTGGTATCAACTGAACATCTGTATGTACTTGGTCCCTGCCAGAACTTGTAGGGCAAGCATGGACCATTTGAATTCCCATAATTATGAATAAAGGATTCATGTGGTCCACACCCAGGTATCTGTGGTCATGTGGCTTGCTACTAAGAAAACCGGGTGTGCCTCTTCACTAGTTAAAAGCCATCACATTTGGAATAAATAATAAACATTTACCTGCTTCTAGATTTCTTGAGGTCTGATAACACATTTTGAATAATTTTGTATGTGGGCTCGTTCTATCTTTCAGGCCTAATTTCTAACAGTATCATTTCCCATCTGGGTTCTGATTCCAGGAAGGTCAAACCCTGAAGTAACTGCTATTGGCACCCAGTGTTCACCTTGGTCCCTGGTCTGATCACAAGATACTCCACACATTCCAAGCTAAAGTCTGAGATCACTATTCAATAGTCAAAGGAGTCTAGTTCCTTAAAAAATGCTGAGTGCCTTTCTAGTATGGGGAGTGGGGGAAGAGACTGTTTTAGAAGCACA
Organism: Gorilla gorilla gorilla; assembly: GCF_029281585.2. Lineage (NCBI taxonomy): Eukaryota > Metazoa > Chordata > Mammalia > Primates > Hominidae > Gorilla > Gorilla gorilla. The sequence goes on from NC_073224.2 coordinate 121,632,817, forward strand.
TGAGGAAGTTGCTACTCAGTTTGATTATGTTAGGCAAACAGAAATTAGTTCACTGGCAGGAAAACACAAAGCCAAGTTGGAATCTCAAGCTGAAACCATGGTTTCAAGTGACTATTTGTCACTCCCTGAAATTGCAGCCCCAGACTATTTCCTTCTTTCCATCAGAGCCAAGGCCGATGACCTGCCAGGGCCCTGTAAATCATTCTCTTACTCCAACAATAAAGCCCATAGTTTATTTCTGGGCTTGCCATCCATGAGCTACAAGAAAACACACTCCAAGCTGACTCCATTGCTGTCAGGCCTCTTTGCAGTGGTTACGATTAGATGAGAGGGGCCACTTGACCTGCAGCTGGATTGGCTGGCCAGGGGCTCTTGTTGCTGTTAATTCGAGAAGCAGGAAAGCAGACATCATACAAGGAGCTCTGACCAAAAGCTTTAGAGGGCTGTTCAAGGAACGCAGGGACTGTGTGTTTATGGTTGGATTTCACCTCAAACACTGATCTGTTGTGTGATTTTGAGGAAGTCCCTTCACCTTTCTGTGCCTCAGTTTCTTCATCTGTAACATTACCCTAGTGATGAGTTTTATACCACGTACTTGAGTCTAAACTAAAACCAGGGACCCAGCTAACATCCCATTGGTTTCTCTTCAGAAAGGTATGGTCTTTTCCATGCAGATTACACTCCATTTCCCAAATACAATGGACTGCTTTACAGTTTGGATGATTAGATTTACTGGCTCATTACAGTTTTAAAAATAGAACAAGTCACACAGAACTACAAATTTACCCCCTGAGGCTGATTGTGTTGGCAGACAATGAGGCAGCACTTTCCTCTTTCAGGATTTGACCTGAACACACGGGTTGTGTGGCATTTGAGGGATTCATATGTGGTCAAGCCTCCAACCTTTAAGTATCAGAGCATAGGAGGAGACAGGACTGTTGACCCCAAGCTTGGGATTTTCTACAACTGAACCCTTGTTCTACTACCTCGTTTCCTGCTGGCTGCCCTCTGTCCTCCTTTGTGCAACGAAATCTTAGTTCTCTTTCAGGGCTTCAAAAGCCTCCTCCATGTTGCCTTCCCTGGGCCTTCCTCCTCCTTCCCCCTGCGGGAAGGGCTCTCCCTTCTCTTTCCCCTCTATAAGCACCCATTTGTGCTATACACGTAAATTATATCACAATGCTTTGTACCATGGATGTTTGTGCCTATGTTTCATTCTCTTCCTTGAGGTCAGGGACATTGTCTGTGATGTTAGATCCCTTATAGTACCCAGACAGGGCTTTGTCTATAATAGGAAAATGGATAAACAAGAAAATGGAGGACTTTGGGCATGAGGATTCACTGACCTGGTTCTCCTTGTCTCTCTGTCTTGCATGTCATGAACCCTCACTGCATCCACTCTGTTTTTAGATCTCACTGAGTTCATGTGTTCAACCATCCACCTTATTGGGTGCCCTTATGGGCACTGTGATGTGCTGTCCATCTCCTGGGGGTGCTGCTGACAGCAAGCCCTCAGCCCTTATCACACAATACAATTGTCTACCTAAAAAGAGCCCCTTCTCCAAGGTCATGCCCCCTTTCTAGGACAACCTGCATGAATAACTAGTCTATGTGGGTTTATAAAGGTTCAGGCCCATACACTAATTTGGAACAACTTCAGAGCCTCCTATGAGATTGGCTGGGGCTATCGTCAAGACTGCATCACAGCTCAACTTCTTCCTCTGCCCCATCCTGTTTCCTTCTTTTCCCTTTTATAGCTGTTGATCCTAAGAGCACTCCCTAATAGAAGTCAGGCACATCAAACTATTGCAGAGTCTGCTTCCCAGAGAACCAACCTGCAACAAGTGGCTACCAAGTACCAGGTACTGTTTTAGCTTGTGGCTTAGAGTAGTGAATAAGAACAGGTCCCTGCCCTCACAGAGCATAGAATCTACTGGGAGAAGACAGACAATAAACAAATACACACATAATAAGTTAAAGGAGGTGATAATCAGAATAAGCAAATTGGAAAGTGACTTAGGAACTGTATGAGTCTGTTCTCATGCTGCTAATAAAGACATATCCGAGAGTGGGTAATTTATAAAGGAAAGAGGTTTAATTGACTCACAGTTCAGCATGGCTTCGGAGGCCTCAGGAAACTTACAATCATGGCAGAAGGGAATACAAACATGTCCTTCTTCACATGGTGGCAGCAAGGAGAAGTGCTGAGCAAAAGGGGCAAAAGCCCCTTATAAAACCATCAGATCTCGGCCAAGCATAGTGGCTCATGCCTATAATCCCAGCACTTTGGGAAGCTGAGGCAGGTGGATCACCTGAGGTCAGGAGTTCGAGAACAGTCTGGCCAACATGGTGAAACCCTGTCTCTACTAAAAATACAAAATATTAGCTGGGTGTGGTGGCAGATGCCTGTAATCCCAGCTACTCAGGAGGCTGAGGCAGGAGAATCGCTTGAACCTGGGAGGCAGAGGTTGCCGTGAGCCAAGATCGTGCCATTGCACTCCAGCCTGGGCAACAAGAGTGAAACTCCGTCTCAAATAAAACAAAACAAAACATCAGATCCTATAAGAATTCACTCACTATCATGAGAACAGCATGAGGGTAACCACCCCCATCATTCGATTACCTCCCACCAGGTCCCTCCCACGACACATGGGAAGTACGGGAATTATGGGAATTACAATTCAAGATGACATTTGGGTGTGGACACAGCCAAACTATATCAGGAGCCAAGCAAGAATATTATTTTTAATGAAGATGCTAAGGAGGCTTCACTGATAAGTAACAACGCAAATAAAATGAGGGAGAAAGACATAAAGATATCTCGGAAAAGAGTATTCTAGACAGTTGAAATAGCAACTTCAAAGACTATGCCAAAGGAACAGCAAGGAGAATGCTAGCAGATGAGGACGCAGATAGTTAGATCAGGTAGGGCCCTGTGGGCCTTGGGTCAATGTTCTATTTTCTGTATTGGGATGTGTGTTCACAGGTATTTATTGGATTATTTAAAACAATAAATAAACAAAATTTAGAAAGAGGGCCAAGCACTGACAAAAACAAGAGTGTCATCAACCACAGATTATGATTCTATGTGCCTGAAATTTAGAAGAGAGAAATGTCTATTCAAAATCCAAGAGGAGATGTTGAATACATGAGTCTTGTATCTAGGGCCTGGATGTACACTTGAGAGTCACCAGCACTCAGACAGGACATTAAGATGGAGAGGGTGATAGAAAAGAGCTGTCTGGGGGCAGAAGCTGGGAGATTCCAACATGAAGAGATTGGAGAGCTGAATAGGAAGCAGCAAATTCAACTGAGAAGAAGGGGCCAGTGAGGAAAAGGGAAGAAGAGGCGACTCACTTGTCAAATGGTGCCTGAAGGTCAAGTCAGAAGAGGTCTAAGAACTGGATTTGGCAAAATGGAGGTCACTGGTGATCTCAAAGGAGAAGTTTCAGTAGAGGAGTAAAGACAAAAGTCCAAACAAGTGACAGCAAGAGAGACTAAGAGGACAGGAGGAGAAGACAGTGAGTATATAAACAATGATCTCGTGGATTTTGCCATAAAAGGGTGCAGATAAATGGGATGGTAGCTGGAAGGGATGTGGAGTCAAGGAAGGGACAATTGAAGACGGGAGATATCCATTCTTCAGTGACAATTTATCGAGCACCTACTTATTTTCAGGTGTAAAATTATGTACGGGGAAAACTGTGTAAACTCCTTTAGCAGGTGTTGTGGGTGCCTGCAGCCCACCTCAAGGCAGCCCTGTGGACAGGTCTGTGCAAGTTGCTAGCATCCTACCTCAGACACACACCGAGGACCTCTTTGCTTTTCCACCTCAGGGATTCCTCCAGAACTTCTCTGTATACTGATGGGAATTATCCCATTGAGAGGCAAAACTGATCATGCAGGAGACAGAAGAGTCAACCAGTAGGAAGGGTAATGTCCATTGCACAGTTGGGAGGGTTAGCCTTAGACAGCAGCTGGGACAAGCTGAATTGTGATGAGTGGGAAGGAGCCCTGTGGATAAGGTTGCACGTGGGCTGGTTGACTTTGTTGTGGGAGTGTGTGGATGTTCTCTTCAGATTAATTCTATTTTCACAGTGGAACAAGTAGTAAGACCAACAGCTGAGTGCAAATTGTGGTAAATGAATTTGAGGTCTGAGGAAAGGCGAGAGAGTATGAAATGCCTAGCCATACACATTCACTGCACATGTCATGTACCAGGCACTCTTCCAGGCACCTGGGATAGCACAGAGATCTCTGTCCATGCAGAGCTCATACTCCAGTGAATCCACTAGAGAAATGTGCTCAGACTGCCAGGCAGCACTTGGGACGCACTTGAGGTTAGAACCAAAGCTATGAATGAGAGCAGTCCCATGACCGTGTGTTGATCAGCTAAGGGATTCTGATGTCCAACAGAGCAGTGTCTGGGGAAAATGAAGTAGGAACAGAGACATTAAAAATAAAACCCATCAATTTAAAATACCTACCTAAAACTAAAGAGACCCCCACTTAGGCCGGGCACGGTGGCTCACGCCTGTAATCCCAGCACTTTGGGAGGCCAAGGCGGGCAGATCACCTGAGTTTGAGAGTTCGAGACAAGCCTGACCAACGTGGAGAAACCCCATCTTTACTAAAAATACAAAATTAGCCTGGCATGGTGACATATGCCTGTAATCCCATCTACTCGGGAGGCTGAGGCAGGAGAATCTCTTGAACCCAGGAGGCGGAGGTTGCGGTGAGCCGAGATCACGCCATTGCACTCCAGCCTGGGCAACAAGAGCAAAACTCCATCTCGAAAGAAAAAAGAGACCCCAACTTTATTGATTGGGTCTACCTGCCCCCCCCATACCCTTCTTTATATCCCTATTCCCACCACTGTAGTTCAAGCTCTCTGTTCTCAGCTGTACTATTTCAATAGGCTCTTAGTTTATTTCTCTTTTCCATTATTTTCTCCAGTTAGGCCAGTCCACAAAACCTTGTTAGATTACTTTGCTGTAAATATAACTGTCAACGTATCATTCTCCCGCTCAGAAACCTAAACGCTTCTCACTCCCTACAGAAGAAAATCTGTGTAAACTTTTATTGATTGATTGATTGAGACGGAGTCTCACTCTGTCACCCAGGCTGGAATGCAGTGGCATGATCTCGGCTCACTGCAACCTCTGCCTCCTGGGTTCAAGTGATTCTCCTGCCTCAGCCTCCCAAACTGGAATTACAGTTACCTGCCACCATGCCTGGCTAATTTTTGTATTTTTAGTAGAGATGGGGATTCTCCATGTTGGTCAGGCTGGTCTCGAACTCCTGACCTTAGATGATCCACCCGCCTCGGCCTCCCAAAGTGCTGGGATTACAGGTGTGAGCTACCGTGCTTGGCCTTGTCTAAACTTATTTTTATTTTCAGTGCTCTTTTCAATCTGGTTCTCAATGTACCCATACCATTCTTGCATCAGCACATTTGAATGTCCTACTTGATTCAAACTAGATTACTCCATGGCCCTTGACCTTCACATGCTTTTCACAATCATCATGTTTTTCCTTTGGCACACAGCACCCTCTCTGCCTGTCTTAACGAACTTCTCCACAATTCAAGGACATGCTCAAGTGACATCTCTCTTCCCACCCAAGGCTGCAGTGAGCACTCGCCCCTTGACTTCCATCCCAACTAACGCCACTAATGCCAATTGTTTATATTATTCCTTTAGTTCTCTTACATGCTACCTACATTTATTATGATCTTTTGTGTCCCTTTCACACCTCTACAGCTAGATGATAAGCCCTTAGCAAGCAGAAAAGCAATGCCTTAGCTTCTCTGTCTGATCCTCAGCAATGATGCACTTGGAAAGCCAACCTTTCTTCAGCATTTCATTTTGTATGCTGACTCAGAGGCAAAAAAAAAAAAAAGGATTCCTTCAGGGAGCCCTCATGCCAACACCTCTGATTGGTGGTTCCAATTACAGGAAGTTCACGAGAGAAGCCACCTCCCATTTGTTTTCACTCCATTAGGAAATTCTTTGTGTTAATTCAACATTTTGTCCTATGACCCATTAAGTAAAGCTTTGCTGGAAGCAATTTAATTAAAACCGTTGTGATTTTTGCAAGATTACCAAAAATTTTAGCCTCCCTAGGCAGAACCACGGCATGCAGCATTTTCAGACATCTACATATCCAGCCAAGAGCCCAGCAACTCAGGCTTATGCAAAGTTGAAGTTCTGAGAAGTTCCTCCCACATTGGTTGAGGTCACTTGGCTGGTAGACAGATTTTGTAAATGTAGCTTACTGTCAAAAAGCTGTAGCGTACCAAATACAGCCTCCCTTTCCCCACACATACAGACACATACACCCTCTCTTTCTTGCCTAAATAAATATAATAGCAACCTTGGTGAGCCAGCATAGTCTCAGCAATTACAGATAAAAACAGCAATTACCACTTCACAACCTCTCAAGTTCTTGGTTCCCCAAATGAAAAGTCACCCTGTTTGAAGCTGAGTCTTTTCTGCACCCAAAACAGCCTTTCTATTATTTTGCCCAGTAAAGATTTATTGAGGGCTTACTACATCAAAGATAAATGGAGTTGAAGTAAACAATACAAAGGAAAATAAGGTCTGTAAGCTCTTAAGAGGTTTACAAACTACTGATAGGAGGCAGGTAATATAAGGTTATTAAACTCAAGTTCAAGTGCTAAGAGATGTGTAAATTGGAAACGGTGGGAATAGAAGGAGGGATAACTTGGGTGGAAGGGGAAAGGACAGTTCAAGAAAGTCTTCAGAGAGGATGCCGTAAAAGGTGCTCAGTTGACTGGTGGTTCCTCATTAAGTTAAACATAAAATTAGCATATGATCTAGCAATTCCACTCCTTTGTATATACCACCCAAAACTGAAGCAGGTGCAACAAAAACTTGTACACATATCTTTAAAAACAGGTGATATAGGCTGGGCATGGCGGCTCACGCCTGTAATCCTAGCACTTTCGGAGGCTGAGATGGGCGGATCACAAGGTCAGGAGATTGAGACCATCCTGGCTAACACGGTGAAACCCCGTCTCTGCTAAAAATAAAAAAAAAATTAGCCAGCCATGGTGGTGGGCGCCTGTAGTCCCAGCTACTCGGGAGGCTGAGGCAGGAGAATGGCATGAACCTGGGAGGCGGAGGTTGCAGTGAGCCGAGATCGTGCCACTGCACTCCAGCCTGGGTGACACAGCAAGATTGTCTCAAAAAAAAAAAAAAAAAAAAAAAAGCAGGTGGGGTATTAGCCCAATGTGGTATCAGTTTTGCTGTTGTAAGTTTGCATAGAATAGGCAGATTGTTTAACCAATTAAAAGTGATTACTTAGATATGGCAATTTTCTCAAATTCAGGAAGTTGTATTAAAATGGTAGTTTATTGTGTCAAGAGAAAAGGTCTTTATGATATTTTATTTAAAGATAATCTTATAGGAACACAAACTTGGAATATGGCCTTATTTTATGAGGTACTTAAAACTAATTTAATGGGCCTGTCTGGAAAAGATAAAATGTTATACATGTGAACTACTTCTCCAAGATTCTATCCGTTAAGTGATAATGGATGCTGTTTACTGGAATGGGGTAAGCCTTTTGCAACCATATTTTCTGACCAAAATAGTTCATAGGGTCACAGATGAAAGGACACCCAAAGTTTACCTATGCTTAGAAACACTTATACAAAGGGCAGTCCACTGACGTATTGTTTAGAAAGTAGCCTCAGGCTCTTTTGAAACACACTTTAAGTCACCAATTCAGCTTGGAAACACACCATCTACTCCCATTTGTCCTAGGGCCTTGTTAAAGTATGACATTGGTCATAAACCCTTTACTTCCTTCTTGTTTACGAGGATAGTTAAATTAGAACCTCTTTCCAAGGGAGTATCTTAGCTCATTGATTAAAGGTCTTTAAAGCAGGCAAGAACATTGCTGCTGAGTGTGAGGCTCCACAGCAGCGCTGACCCATGGAAAACAACACGAGCCACATCTGTGGCTTTACATTTCCTAGTAGCCACATTAAATAAGTTACAAGAAATGTGAAATTAATTTTACTTATATATTACTTAACCCAATATGTTCAAAATAGTATCACTTTAACATGTAATCAATATAAAATTATTAATGAAGAAAACCAGGTGGAAGAAAAAGGAAGAATGAAGGGAGAGAGATAAAAGAGAGAAAGGGAAGCATGGAAGAAAGTTCTTCTGCAATTTGCTGGCACAAAGATATATTTCTCGAGATATAAACACCTTTTCCTCTTAACAAACACCACTCTCATGGATCCAAATCTCCACAAATGTATAAGCACACTCATCTATACATACACACATGTCCCCACAGGAGAGGGTGAAGAATCATTTAGCACTTAATTATGGTGCTGCTTCAAGGTATCAGACATTATTCAGTTGGTCTAGGTTACCACTCTAGTTCAAACTCCTCTCCCTCATCGGTGTCAGCTCAGCCCTGCCAAGGCCCATTCGCCTCTGTTGATCTTCCTCATCACCTCTATAAACTGTTACCTTCTTGCCCGAAAACCGCAGCTTCCTCCATGTCCCTCATCTGGTTAGTAACATAACCGTCCACCTTGAACCACAACAGCATCTTAATTATACCATCTAATGGCTTTTTCAGTCCTTGCCTCCCTAGCTTAAATGCAGCATTGAGTCATCCAAACATTCATTCAAAACATATTTGTTAAGAGCTTGCCCTGCGCATCATGGCGCAAGGCATTAGCAATACCAAGACATAGAAGGCTCTGATGTCCTCTTTTCCTTTGCCTTCCATCCCATTACATCATCTTTATTTCTTAAATGTTCAATCATTCCTTCTACCAAAACACTAGAAAACCAGAAAGTTCTCTCACATACCACAGCTAATCCTTCAGCAGTTGTGTTGTTTCTGCCTTCAAAACTCATGTCAGGTTTGCCCGCCTCTGACCATCTCCCCTGCTCCCATCCATGGCCCAACCACTGTGATCTCTGGGCACCAGCTCAGTGGCCTGCTGGTGAGTCTTCCACTCCATACTTACTTTCTACCATCCACAGTAGACAAACTGGTCCTTTAAAAAGCAAGTCAGATCATGTCACTCTCCTCAGAGCTCCCAGTGAGGTCCCCAACACATCTAAGAATAAACTCCAAGACCTTTACCATGGCCTACAAGGCCACAGCCAAAAGTCCTCCTTCCCTGGCCCAGCTCCTGCTGGCTCCTCTGCCTTCCTCTCCTGCTCCCCTCCCCAGTACTCACTCTGCTACAGCCCCACTGGACCCTGCCTGGCCCTGCAGCCATTCCCCAGACACAACCAGCTGTTTCTCAACTCAGAATTGTTACGCATCTCATTCTCCGCCTGGAATGCTCTTCCTCCAGATCTTCTTATGGCCACCTCGTCTCAGGTTTCTACTCAGATGTCACTGCCTGAGAGGCTTCTCCTTATTCAATCAAAAAGTGCTCCTCCACCCCCACTCCCCTTCCCCCCTCCCCCACTTCCCCATGTCCCATCACTCTCAAGCCCTTATTCTGCTTTATTTTCTCCATGGCAGTATTTAAACCCATGTTATACATTTATGTGTTTGTCTATTGTATGTATTATTTTACATTAAAATGGAGGCTCCAAGAAGTCAAGGCCTTGCTATCCCAGGACATAGAAAAGCACGGGGCACACAGTAGGACATCCCAGGAAAAGCATGGGGTACACAGTAGGAGCTCCAGTGTGCAGATTCCCCTCCTCCTCCCACCTCCTGAGTGTAGGTGGTTCACAAAAGCTCTTCTCGGAGGCTTTTGTTCTTCCTAGGCACTCTGGGGGACCTCTACTTCCATCGCAGTGCTTTTCAAAGTGTGATCAGCCCAGCACCTGCATCCACATCTTCTGGGATGTTGCTTAAAAATAGATTCCTGGGCTCAACACTGAATCTTCTCTCGGCAGAGTGGAGCCTGAAACCTGCCATTAAATAAGCTCTCCAGGTAATTCTTGTGCTTGATAAGCTTAAGAACCACATTTTTAGATTTTAGTAATTACCTTTACTGATTGCCAGATCTGTGTTTCCACCTCTTGCTTCCAAAGCATCCCCAAGGTTTGTTGATTCTGCTTCTGAAGCATCTCTCAAATCTGTGTGTTCCATTCACATTTGTGGTCTCTTACCTGGCTCACAGCTTTATTTGAATCATTACAATAGCCACCGAGCTAGTATCTGTGATCTTTCTAAACCACACAGCTAACCCATGTCATTTTTCTTTCTAAAACCATCCGTGGTTTTCCATTCTCTCCCCTCGGGGTCCCGTTTCAACACTTTTTAAATCCTCCCTGTCTAACAAGAATCAGTTTATGTGCCAATTTCTCTGGAAAATTCTCAGCTGAATGTGGTCTCCGCTCCCACTTTGATGCCCGAAGAGCTCTGTCATCTCTTAAGGTATTTATTCACTTTACCTTTAGTAGAGCTATTTATTTATCTGTCTTATTTCCTCAAATCATGTTCCACGAGTTCAGGAAATGCAATTCATTCGTCTTTTTATACTCCAAAGCACTTAGCCCAATGATTGGTACTCAATAAATGTTTGTTGAATGAATGATTGAGCTCATGTTTGGTTCAAAATATACTTTTTCATTCTGTGTTTTTTCTCTTCCAGTAGTTAAAAATGAAACCCACAAGATACTAATTCAAAAAATGTTGTTCATTCATTTCTGCTAAAAGAAAAACACTGACAGCCAAGCACTGACACTCATTTGTGATAATCATCAATTTAGATATTGCAATGAATTTCAAAAACAAATGTATCATAATCAAGGAACATAAAACCATTTACTAAGTATGACAAAGGACAAAAAACCTTTGAGTCCTCAATCATGGTCACAAAACAGGATTCAAAATGAATGCAAAGACAAGCAGCCCTTTGTGAATATTCAATGTGTAATATAATTTAAATATAGCAAGGGGGAGAGTTGACACTCAGAACTCCACTCCTCAAGGTAACTTTTCCTTGTTCTCCAGTTTGCAACAATTTTGCCTTCTCTTAGGCAGATATAAAGCTTGGGTGTACTGAGTGGATTTGATCACCTACACCGATCCCTGCCCATAGACTGTCTTCACACTGCAAGTCTGTTTCTACTGCTGGGCTGGGGGAGATACGTCTATGGCATTACAGCTGGGAGTGTGGACTTTTTTTCCTAAGAAAAAGATGCTATACATGAGGCTAAATAAATCAAAATAAAATTTTGAAGAATCCTATTTATTTATTTATTTATTGAGGTGGGGTCTTGCTATGTTGCCCAGGCAAGAGTGCAATGGCTATTCACAGGTGTGATTCCACTACTGATCTGCACAGGAGTTTTGAATTACTCCGCTTTTAAACTGAGCTAGTTCACCCCTCCTTAGGCAACCCTGTGGTCTCCCATTCCCGGGAAGTCACTATATTGGTGATGAACTTAATGCAGATGCCTGATCAGCACACAGCACTGCAGCCCAGGAGCAAGCTCAAGCGATCCTCCTGCCTCAGCCTCCCCAAGTAGCTGGGACTACAGGCATGAACCACCATGTCTGCCTTAATAATCTTTTTATATTTAGGGTTAAACAGGCTCTTAGAATCTAGCCTGGTAACCTAACCATATAGTCTCAATGGTTTGGGCAAAGGCATTTTGAATTTCTACCAAGAGATGAACTTTTGAAAAACTCTCTTTCTGCACACATAAACAACTGGATAATGTTCTCCCCTTTTCTCACTTAGTCCCATTGACCTTGCAAAATGGCTCTTGGTCCTGTGGCTTCTGTCCTGGGAATATGGAAGAAATTACAATTAGACATACCATTTGCTGAATTACGCTTGAAACCCCACAATAGTGGCATTTCTTACAAAGTAAGAAAACCAAAAAATGAAGCTGTACAATAATAAAGCATTTAAGATAATTTTGGAAATGTTCTTCCTGATATTTGTTGCCGTTATGTTCTATTCATCTGTGCAAAGACGATATACTTCTCACACAATTCATCTGAAACCTATGCTGTTGTTCTCATTTGCCCTAAAATCATAAACTCACAAGGTTGGAAGAGCCCTTGGTGAACATCTGGCTAAATGCCCTCGTTTTGCCTACAAACACAATGAAATTGCTTTAGTTTTATCTTTGTCATAAATTTGATATGTCACAAATATTCTGAATGCTTCTCGTGGGTTACAGATGTAGCCCATTGGGTTCTATATTGAACGAGTTTTGTTTATAAAATTGCAGGAAGAATTAATACATGGTATCTCTTTAGATAATACAGGACAAAAAACAATGTCAGAATCAATTTTATAAAGCGGTATTCTGGAAATAAAAGACAACAGACTCAAAATTTTAAATTAAAACTCTGCTTGTAGGAAGAATAAATAGGAGAAGCACTCCTATTATTATTATTTAACCTCAGGAGGAATGAATGACTTAACTAGTGGCTTCACTCCCAGACTCCTTGGTACTTTAGAGACACATTTAAGCTTGCATTTAACTTGTTTGGAAACTAGCTTAGTAACTTGAGCAAACAGAAGCCTCTTTATGAGAACTGTCTTTCTCTGTGGTCAGAGACAGCTTTGTCCAAAAACTTGTTCATTTGGTTTTTTCATGACTGGGAATTTTTGACGATACATCAAAGCTGTGAGCAGGGGTGCCTGGTAGCACAAAGAGTTGTTCTGGGGGATATTTCATGATACAGAAGGGTTACAGATACTTCTATCTAAAAAGGGTGAGTGGAGTCTTCATCACGTGATGGAGAAGATGAGGAAATTGAGGAAAGTGGCAGAAAAGCAAACCTCTTTTATATATGGATGCAGACAGAAAGAAAACTATGAAATACCGGAATAGTATCTGCATCAAATACATTAATTTACTCTTCAACAAGATCAGTTCCACCTTCATCTGAATTACGCGTTGAGATTCCTTGTAACATTTCGTTTTTAAAGAGTTGTACTGAGGGGTATTCAAAAAGCCTTGAAAACCATTGATCTATTTCAATTCCCTCGATTTAAATCAATTACACAGACATTAATTAAGCACCTGCTACATTTTGTGAAGTATCCTTGTTTCTAGGGATATAAAAATAAATAAGACACACTTTCTGCTCTTTAGAAGTTTATCGTCTTATGGGAGAAACAGACTCATTAATCACCACAACAGAGAGGATAAGAGCTATGGGAACACAGATGAAGGAACAATTAATTCAGCCGGAGAGAGCCAAATAAAGATATAAAAAGGCAACACTTGAGTTGGGCCTTTAAATATGTTGGAAGTTTGTCAGGTGGACAAATAGGATAAGAGCACTCAAGGGTAAATATACCTGGCATGGCTGAGGTTCAATGCTTGCCAGAGTGGTGGGTCTGCTGGAGATTTTTGGGAGGGGACGCTGGGGGTTGGCTCAGTGAGCACCATACCATGTTAAGTGGTCACCAATTGCCAATATTATTTTTTTAAGAAGGGGGATGAAAGAATCAGATCTATGCTCTAAATATGTAACTTTGGAAACAACATGGCAGATAGAAGATGGGGGAGAGCCCCCTTGGGAGGCCTTAAAAGAGTCGAAGTAGAAGAGGATGGGAGCCTGGACTCTGCACATCTGGAAGGGAAAGAACAAATGCAAGAAATATTTTGAGGTAGAGTTGGTTGTACTGGGTGATAAACTGAGTGAGACAGATAAGGAGGAAGAACAGTCAAAATGGACTCTGATTCTTTCTTGGGAAGAGTGTGGGTAAATATTGGTCTTATTCTGTCTGCAAAAGTCAGAAACTCAGCTTGGGCAAAATGATAACTATATTATCCTCATAATCCAAATTTAGGTTAAGAAAACAAATTGGAGACGCAGCTGGGCATCTATAACTAAAGAACAAATGTAATCTAAATCCATTCTTCCTCTTGCCTGCTCTCTCTCCTACTCACAACCCTCATTTCTGCTTCTTTCCACTAGTTTCCCTCCCATCTCTGCTTTTTTTTTTAAAAAAAAACAGCTTTGTTGAGGTATTATTGAATTAAAATGATAAAATAAACTGCATATTTAAAGCATACAGTTGCATAAGCTTTGAAATACGCACACACCCTGAAACCCTCATTATATCCATCACCCCCAATCTCCCCATGTCTCTTTGTAATTTCCCCCTCCCATACCTGCCTCACCTCTCCTCTCCTCCCTTCCCAGCTGTGACTGACCTGATTTCTGTCATTACAAATTAGTTTCCATTTTCAAGGGTTTTATATAAATGGAATCATCTGGTAAGTATTTATTTTTGTCTGATTTCACTCAGATTGATTAATGCTGTTGTGTGATCTGTAGTTCATTCCTTTTGATTGCTGAAGAGTAGTCCATCATCTCTGCTTTTTTCTCTGTATTGTTTTATTCTTTCTCTGCTGCCTATTTCATGCAGAAAAAACCTGGTTCATGGTAGTTCCGAGGTTTACATTTTATGATTACCTCCACCAAGAACTGCCTGATTCTCTTTCTGGTCTCAAGTTCAGAAATTCCTGGAAAGGTTTTTGATTGGCTCTCTGTTGGGTCAGAGCCTCAACCCTGGGCCAGATATCTATGGCTGGACGGGCAAGGCTTTGTGGAGAACATAGCAAAGCCATGAGTATCATCTGGATGTTTGTGCCCAGCCTTCAGATCACACAGGACCATCCTTCTGACCTTTTTCCTGGCCCCACTCCTCAGATTCACACTGAAATTGTGAAAAGCAAGTATTCCCTGTAGAAGGCTTCAGTTTAGTATTATTTTCATTTCCCAAATTTCTCTGTCCTTTAGGATATATTTCTGTTTTGGCTGATAGCTCAGTGATTTACACAGTTTTAAACATTCTGTTATTTGACAGATCAGTACAACAGAATCAAAAATTCAGAAATAGGTTCAAATACATATAGGGATTTATGATAGAGTTGCTATCTCAAATCAGTGAGGAAAATAATAGACTATTCAATATATGATGTTGGAACAACTCTGGGTCCATTTGGAAAAAATAGAGTTGGATTTATGCCTGATGCATTACACCAGGATCCATTCCAAATGAATCAAATATTATAAGTAAAAAGTAAGTCCTAAAAGAAACATTCCTGTATAAATTCAGAGCAGGAAGACCTTTCTAACTATGAGAGATAAAATCTAGAAGGCATAAAGGAAAAGGTTTTAAAAATTAAATTCCATGAAAATCAAAATTTTTCTTGGCAAAAACTACTTGAGCAATGTCAAAAGACAAATGGGAGCAAGTTGTTTGCAACTCATTTCACAGACAACGTTTAATGTCCTTAATATTTTAAGCACTCCTACAGGCCAACAAAAAAAGACCAATTATCCAAAAGAAAATTGGGCAAAGAATATAAAGAGACAGTTCAAAGAAAAAAGGAAGTACATATAGCTTTTACATATATGAATGTCAACCTTACTCATGTTACTCGAGCTACCATGAGATACCATTTTCACTATCAAATTAGTAAAATTGAAGTGTACTAATGCACACTGTCATCATGGAAGAAGGAAATAAGCACTATCCTACCCGCTGTTGCAAATGGCATTTGGTGTCTCATGTAGGTGGGCAACTTAGCAACAACTATCAAAAGTGGTTATTCAAGGCAGAGTGTGGTGGCTCATGCCTGTAATCCTTGCACTTTGGGAGGCTGAGGCAGGCAGATTGCTTGAGCTCAGGAGTTTGAGACCAGCCTGGGAAGCACGGTGAAACCTTGTCTCTACAAAAAATACAGAAAATTTGCCAGGCATGGTGGCATGCACCTATAGTCCTATCTACTTCGAGGGCTAAGGTTGGAGGATCACTTGAGCCCAGGAGGTTGAGGCTGCAGTGAGCTGTGATCACACCACTGCTCTCCTGCCTATGTGACAAAGTGAGACCCTGTATATATATATATATAAAAAAAAAATTAGTTATCCATTGCAGTAAATACTGGTTACTGTAGCAAGAAATTTGACAACAACCTAAATGTCCACCAATAGGGGATTGGTTAAACATATTATAGTACATCCATATAATAGACTATTGTACTGTTGTATAGTCGTATTAATATAAAGAGAATGAAGACACTTTTTATGAATAGATATTGAAAGATTGCTAAGATGAATTATAAAGAGAAAAAAGTAAGATACAGAATAATATGCATAGTTTTCTAATTTGTGTGGAAAGGAAGAGATTGAATTGTAAATTTGCATTTGCTTGTATATAAATGTAAAATCTCTAGAAGAATTCAAGGAAGCCAGGCGCAGTGGCTCACACCTGTAATCCCAGCATTTTGGGAGTCCGAGGCAGGCAGATTATGAGGTCAGAAGATTGAGGTCATCCAGACTAACATGATGAAACCTGTCTCTACTAAAAATATAAAAAATTAGCCGGGTGTGGTGGCACGCACCTGTAGTCCCAGTTACTCAGGAGGCTGAGGCAGGAGAATTGCTTGAACCCGGGAGGCAGAAGTTGCAGTGAGTAGAGATTGCACGACTACACTCCAGCCTGGGCAACAGAGCAAGACTCCATCTCAAAAAAAAAAAAAAAAAAAGAATTCAAGGAAAACATTGACAGGTTACTGGTTTGCAAAGGTGAATAAACATATGCAGGACAAGGGTGGAAAAAGGAAATATAGGTGTATAAGTTTATTTAATTTTGAATCATATAAACATTTTATCTACTTTAAAAATTAAACAATTTTTTAAAAAATTATTCTTTGTCTTAAATCAAATTAAGCCCTTTTTTTCTAAGCTTTGGTTCAAGGTAAGCTTAACTTCTAGATTTACCTTAGTTCAGCAAACCAGTATGTTTCCTTTAGGATTTAGCTTCATGGTTTTGGCTTAAGTTCCTGACCCTAAATATCTATGTCACACCAACACACACATTCACATGCACAGTGCAGTGAACACTGTACGTAGACAGGCATAGACACTCATCAAGACAGTGTGGTCTATGCAGAGGATCATGCATATATAAAACTCAGTAACAGAGTTGAGTGAGTAGACATCTGCATACAGGATGTCAAAGGAAAATAAATCTTGGGACCCCAAAATCACTAAGCTAAGCTGGGAACTGCTTAGAGCAAACCTGCCTCCCATTCTATTCAAAGTCATCCCTCTGCTCAATGAGATAAATGCATATCTGATTGCTTCCTTTAGAGAGGCTGATCAGAAACTCAAAAGAATGCAACCTTTGTATCTCATCTACTTATAACCAGGAAGCCCCACCACCCCACTTGTCCCACCTTTCCATACTGAATCCATATACATTGTACATATATTGATTGATGTCTCACGTCTTTCTAAAATGTATAAAACCAAGCTGTGCCCTGACCACCCTGGGCACATATCATCAGGACTTCCTGAGGCTGTGTCACAGGTGCGCATCCTTAACATTGGCAAAATAAACTTCCTAAATTGACTGAGACCTGTCTCAGTTATTAGAGGTTCACAAGGAAGAAGGTGGGGTCGGAGTAAGCGCAATGTGGGAGGTAACTGGAGGGGGAAAGAGAAAATAAGTAGGAGGAATGGAGGATAGAATCAACAGAAACAGAATGTAGTTCTTTTATGTCTCTTGCTGCAAATGCTACACGTGCCTGTAAGAAGACCATTATCTCTGACTTAGCAGGAGATCTCAGAGCTGAATCATGCATCCTACAGCATCATGGATGCTGATCAAAGAGGCCCAAGCTGGCCCCACTTCTTGACTCCCTGTATTGCATTTTCTTTAATTTAGGGCATGGGCAGCAGAGCTGTGAGGACAGCCAAGGGCTCTCTGGGCACATTAAGGCCCATTATGACTTCCCTACTGGCTTTCATTCCTGATGGTGAGAAAGAAGCTTAGTGGAGAATGCCCACTTAATGTACTCATTTAGGGGAGTGACAGAATCTCTGTGTCACTGTGCCAGATTCAAATAGAGTCCTTCCTCCACGGGAAAGGGTTTGCTGGCTTTAAGGCCTCTGGGACTAGAATCTTCATTTTTGGCTCAGGTACAAGGTTTGCCTTCTGAAAGCCTCCAGCTCATTTCCTGAGACACTTTCTGTGTCAGCCTGTTTTGTATTGCTCTAAAGAACACTTGAGAACGGATAGTTTACAAAGAAAAGAGGTTTATTTGGCTCATGGTTCTACAGGCTGTACAAGCATAGCATTGGCATTGGCTCAGCTTCTGGTGGGGCCTCAGGAAGTTTTCCTCATGGCAGAAGGCAAAGGGGGAGCAGATGTATCACATGGCAAGAGAGGGAGCAAGAGAGAGAGGCAGGAGGTCCCAGACTCTTTCACAACCAGATCTCATGTGAAATAGTAGAGTGAGAACTCCCTCATTACTGTGAGGATGGCACCAAGCCATTCATGAGGGATCTTCTGCCATGACCCAAACACCTCCCACTAGGCCCCACCTATAACATGGGAATCACATTTTAATGTAAGATTTGGAGGGGGCAAACATCCAAACTATATCACCTCCCTTATGTCATCACTGGAAAATGTTCTCAGGCAAGGGCTCCACATGCACTAGAGTTTGATCTCAGTCCTGCTCTGGAATGCTTCCAGCTCTGAGTCTTAGGCTCCTCAGAACAGACCTCTGAGAATAAATAGGAAGATAAACAATTGCTAACATTTACGGAACACTTACTATACACTAAGCAAACTTACACACATTATTCAATTTAACATTCAGAACTGCTTTATACACTTTATGTACCTGTAACCATAATAGGCTTATTATGGTTACATAAAAGTTATACTTTATGTACTTGTAACCATAATAGGTTCATTGCCCAATGTGTAGCAAGTCAATATGCCAAGATGCCAGGTTGCAGCAGAGAAAGAGGTTTAATTGTAGGGCTTCTGACTGAGGAGACAGAAGAAAACCTCAAATCCATCCCCCTGAGGAGTCTGGGGTTAGGGTTTTTAAGGGTTTTGGAGTGGGCCAAAGTGTGGAGATGGATGATTGGTTGAAGAGTACAGGGTGACGTCATGAGCAGGAGGATAAAGAAACTGTATTCCAATGCTGATTGGGTTCCTCTGTGGGGGTCTTCAAACTGGTTGGCATCAGCTATTCAACCAGAATTCAGGATCTGCTTTAGCAATTCTTAAACAAAAGCTTTATGATTCTAATGTCAGATATTCTATCTATCTTAAACAAAAGCCTTATGATGCTAACACTAGAAATCCTATCTATAGGAACAATGGGGATGCAAGTGGTCAGTATCTAGTG
This sequence comes from Gorilla gorilla gorilla, assembly GCF_029281585.2. Lineage (NCBI taxonomy): Eukaryota > Metazoa > Chordata > Mammalia > Primates > Hominidae > Gorilla > Gorilla gorilla. The sequence goes on from NC_073224.2 coordinate 121,651,974, forward strand.
CTCCCTGACTTTTGGTTGCAAAAAAAAGTGAGTCAAAGTTCAGCCTGATTAATGCTTAATTATAACTATATTTCTGTCCAGAATTAACTATGTTTCTGTCTTCTCGTTAGCCTTGTGAGGACAGCTTCGTACTGTTATCATCCCATTTTACAGATGAAGAAACTGCAGCTTAAAGGTTAACAAACTTGGCCACGTTTGCAAAGTTGGTGAGAAGGGAACCAGTATCTAAACTCAGACCTGTAAGATCCCACCCCAGAACACGCATGAGAAAACACTTTGCAAACTAAGGTTCTACACACATTACCTCTTGTTGTAATGTATAATTGTATAGCTGTTGCTGTTCATAGCCAGCAGTTCTTGAGTACTTATGATGTCTTTACATATATTGTCTCAATTAATCTTAACATTAGCCCTTTGAATATATTACTGCCCACATAAGGTGTTTTTTTTTGTTTGTTTGTTTTCCCAGAGTAACACAGCTGGTAAGTTTTGAACCCTGGCAATCTGGCACCTGCTTTTCTCATCACTAAATTATGCTGTCTTCCCAAAGGCTCAAAGATTCATGAAAAATATATGATGAGGTGTTACTATTTCTTTTTTTTCTTTTCTTTCTTTTTTTTTTTTTTGAGATGGAGGCTCACTCTGTTGCGCAGGCTGGAATGCAGTGGTGCGATCTCAGGTTACTGCAACTTCCTCCACTCGGGTTCAAGCAATTCTCCTGCCTCAGCCTCCTAAGTAGCTGGGACTACAGGCACATGCCACCATGCCTGGCTAATTTTTTTTTTTTTTATTTTAGTAGAGATGGGGTTTCACCGTGTTGCCCAGGCTGGTCGCAAACTCCTGAGCTCAGGCAATCCGTCCACCTCAGCCTCCCAAAGTGCTGGGATTACAAGCGTGAGCCACTGCTCCTGGCCGAGGTATTATTATTTCTAAACAGAATTGCAACATTCCCATTCTGTGTGAGCTCAGAACTTTAATGCTTGTGCAGATCCTCTTTGAGTGAGACACAGTGTGAACGTCACAAATTTTCTCCCACAAGTACCTTTCTAACTCCACCCTAGTTTTGTGTCAGTTATTTAGTGCTCTATGCCCTTTTTATGAAGACCATTAATGATCAGGGAGCCAGCACAATTTTTTTTTTTTTTTTGAGATGGAGTCTCGCTCTGTCGCCCAGGCTGGAGTGCAGTGGCGCAATCTTGGCTCGCTACAATCTCTGCCTCCCGGGTTCAAGTGATTCTTCTGCCTCAGCCTCCCGAGTAGCTGTCATTACAGGCGCCCACCACCACACCCAGCTAATTTTTGTGTTTTCAGTAGAGACGGGGTTTCACCATGTTGGCCACGATGGTCTTGATCTCCTGACCTTGTGATCCGCCCACCTTGGCCTCCCAAAGTGCTGGGATTACAGGCATGAGCCACCGCGCCTGGCCTTGTTTTTGAGATGGAGTCTCGCTCTGTTGCCCAGGCTGGAGCACAGTGGCGCGATCTTGGCTCACTCCAAGCTCCGACTCCCGGGTTCACACCATTCTCCTGCCTCAGCCTCCCGAGTAGCTGGGACTACAGGCGCCCACCACCACTCCTGGCTAATTTTTTTTAATTTTTATTTTTAGTAGAGACGGGGTTTCACTGTGTTAGCTAGGATGGTCTCGATCTCCTGACCTCGTGATCCACCCACCTCCGCCTCCCAAAGTGCTGGGATTACAGGCGTGAGCCACTGCGCCCGGCCAACAATTGTTCATTTAAGTACTGATCTCCTTTCCTCCACCCCCCAAAACTTCATTTGTTCCATCAAACAGGCTGATGTGTCTTTTTCCTATGGGATTTTCTTCTGCCTTCTCTCTCATGGAGGAGTGGTTATCTGCAGACCTACTCTCAACTCAACTGTGCATGGGTAAACCAACCCCCACTCTGCCAGGAAACCACATTCAATTGTCCTCAGGAAGAGATTCTATTTGTTCCCTCTACAACACAAAAATGCATTTTAGCCATGTATACAAATTCCACATGCCCACAAAATTAATCCTGAATTGTACTTTAAGATTGAGAGAGGCCGGGCAGGGTGGCTCACGCCTGTAATCCTAGCACTTTGGGAGGCTGAGGCAGGCAGATCACCTGAGGTCAGGAGTTTGAGACCAGCCTGGCCAACATGGTGAAACCCAGTCTCTACTGAAAATACAAAAATTAGCTGGGCATGGTGGTGGTCGCCTGCAGTCCCAGCTACTTGGGAGGCTGAAGCAGGAGGAGAATCATTTGAACCCGGGAGGCAGAGGCTGCAGTGAGCTGAGATTGTGCCACTGCACTCTAACCTGAGTAACAGAGCAAGACTCCATCTCAAAAAAAAAAAAAAAAAAAAAAATATTGATAGGGGAGCTACTGCAAATTTACAAAATTCTCCTATCTAAATTCACAGGGCTGATATATGCACATATATCTCTCAGGCTCTAGTACAAGCTAAAGACTGGGACAATTTTGTATTCACTTGTATCTCCCACAGTATTTTACACATAGTAGGTGCTACGTATTCATTTGCTAAATGAATGCTATTTTTATACTTAGAAAACACTATTTTAGCCAAGGAGTATGCTTTCTTTTCCTTTTTCTTCTCTTTCTTTCTTTCTTTTTTTTTTTTTTGAGACAGAGTCTCGCTCTGTTGCCCAGGCTGGAGTACAGTGGCACAATCTCGGCTCACTGCAACCTCCACCTCCCGGATTCAAGCATTTCTCTTGCCTCAGCCTCCTGAGTAGCTGGGATTACAGGTGTGCACCACCACTCCCAGCTAATTTTTTTGTATTTTCAGTAGAGATGCAGTTTTACCATGTTGGCCAGGCTGGTCTCAAACTCCTGACCTCAAGTGATCTGCCCGCTTGGCCTCCCAAAATGCTGAGATTACAGGTGTGAGCCACTGCACCTGGCCTATCCTTTATTTTTCTTATGCCTTTCTCTAAACCATAAAAATTTCTATTGACCTGACAGTTAAGATGGCCTTGTTCTAGGCTATATAAAGCTCCTACTATGTGCCAGGTACTCTGCCAGATGCTAAGAATACTAATAAGATAAAAGCTAGTTCCTCTGCTCCAAGGGCATGGTTTATTCTTTAGCCATTTTCCCTGAGGGAGGAGTCCCATTGGTCACTTAAGGCATAGAGATAGTTCCAGACTACAGAATTCTGTCCTACATTTCCAAATTACCAGATGTAAGCACAGAGAAGACAATTTCACAAGCTGGAAAACCAGGCAGCTTGAAAAGAAAAAGCCAGGCTGTCATGCTTGTGCTCATGATGCCCTTGTTATTGTTCCAGGTGGAAGGCAGAGGAACAGCAGATGAAGCCTTTTAATTTGCTGGCAATTAATTCTTTCACTTACTTTAAATTAAAATGTTCAGCTTCTCCTGGTCACTCATCAACAACAGTGTCTTTTCAGCATTTGGAATGCTCTAAGTATAAATAGCCCATTACTTTGCAATGAAAGATAAATTGTAAAACCCTGATTAAGTAGAATACTCTCAGAATGAGCTTTCCTGGCTTATTAATTCTTCTACTTATAAAAGACTTAGCTGGAAAATTAATTTTTTAGTATTCATTCATTTAATTGATTAATCAACACGACAAATGATAGTGGTTAAGATCAGTCACTGGAGCCAATCTGCCTGGATTGAATCTCAGCTCCATCACTTGGTTACATTGAGCAGACTGCTTGCTCTCTCTATGCTCTGTCTCCTCATCTTTAAATTGGAGATAGTAATAGTACTTATCTCATAGTATACATATGAAAATTAGATAGATTAACATATGTAAAGTCCATAGGAAGGTGTCTAGCACATGGTAGGTGATACATAACTGTTACTATTATTATTGATCACCTCATCTATTCTATGCATGAGAGAGCAGTGAGCAGGATAAGTATGATCTCTGCCTCATCATGAATTCCCACCATCATAAAAAATTCAAACAATAAGGAATTATACAGGGTAAAATATGAAAGTCTACTCCATCTCTCCTAATTCTACTCCCCATAGGTAATCATTATTAATAACTTCATGCGTATCCTTCCAGACTATTTTTCTAGGTATATGAAAATGTATACATAAATATCTATTATCTAATTTTATCAAAGATAGAATCATTCTGCTAACAATATATTGTGGGCAGTTTTGCAAGTCAGTCAATACAGACATACCTTCTTTGAAGTGGCTGCTTCACTTTCTATAATAAGACAAACTATACTTTATTAATCTTCCTCATACTGCTTGCTATTAGGATGTTTGCACTTTTTTGCCAGTGTAAGCAATACCACAATAAATATCCTTATATGTGTACCTTTGCACATTTGTATAGTTTCTTTATGATGTATTCTTTAATAAGCATTGCCATCCATTTTTCCCCTCAAATAAAATGCTTTGACAAAGCAGAGACTCTCTGATCTTGAAAAGATGGCCTCAGTGATATTATGACAAATTCTCACTTCATCACAGAGAGTTGTGGTTGTCACCATGGAAGGGTAGCCAATTGGGCTGAAACTCTGGCATAGGTCTACAAGATTGTTTTTTTGAATGGATCTCTAATAACAGCTTATTTGATCATGGTTTTCTTCTTTCTCTAGGTGTGGTGAAAACATTCATATTAATGGAGAGCTGTGACTCTGGGTAACTAAGACTTTCGTCTTCATATTAGAATCTCATTCACATCCCCTTTCTCTCCTAGTCCACTCTTCCCAAAGTATTATGACCTAGCCAAGAAATCCCACAACTCCATGACTTCAGTTCTCAAAATATTTAGAGCTTCTGTACAATAAAAGTGAGCATTAGGGGAGGATGAGTTAAAAGAAATGGCAGCCAGATGGGGATCATGAGAATATTTAAACTGGAAAATCACTCAAGAGAAATCTCCCACTGAAACTATACACAGATTATGACAAAGTGGATAAATGCTTTTATGGCCCTCAGCTAAATTAAAGACATGCCAAAAGGCAGCGCCTGGATATATGAGTTAGGATACAAGTTTAACTGCCCTGGCAAAGAGACCCCAAAGTACAGTGAGACAGAAGTTTAATTTTCCCTCCTGGAAGGGTCCATAGAGAGTCTAGAATTCCAGAGCAGACAGGCAATGCTGCTCCCTAAGATCATCCCAAGGTACTGGCACTGGGGCAGCTCTGTCACCTTCAGTGGTGGCACCCATGTGGCCTAAGGTGGCTGCTGCTGTTGCTGCTCTTTCCCACACAATAGGAAATGGATAGTGGAGCACAACAAGCCCTTTTATCTATAAAGAATGTGGCCCTTATGTTCTTCACATCACTTCTGCTTACACTCCAATAGGAGGAATTTGGTCATATTTCCCTCTTAGCTACAAGAAAGGCTGGGAAATACAGTTGCTACCTGAGCGACCATTTGCCCAGCTAAATATTGATGTTTTATTATAGAAGACAGAGAAGGAGACAAATGAAAAGAGAAGGATAGATAGCTATTGGGGCTTTGACCTCTGGTACAGTGAATTTATATAGAGAGGAATTTTATAGGATTTTGAGCTAGAGGGTAAATATGACAGCATTGCACACCAAAGAGTAAAACTAGCCAGGCACGAGTTGGGGACAAGTGTCTTCCAGCTTAATTTAAACAACATAGAATTATGTAGCCAGGCACGGGGGTTCATGCCAGCACTTTGGGAGGCCGAGGTGGGCAGATCATGAGATCAGGAGTTTGAAACCAGCCTGACCAACAAGGTGACACCCCATCTCTACTAAAAATACAAAAATTAGCTGGGGGTGGTGGCATGCACCCGTAATCCCAGCTACTTGGGAGGCTGACGCAAGAGAATTGCTTGAACCTGGAAGGCGGAGGTTGCAGTGAGCTGAGATTGTGCCACTGCACTCCAGCCTGGGTGACAGAGTGAAACTCCGTCTAAAAAAAAAAAAATTATGTACCCATTGAGGGCACCTTCTTGGGATCTCCCACTATGTCAGTTTCCCTACTTTACCTTGAAACATCACACTGGGCTTCTCCTTTCAAAGCTCTGATCACACTTACAACTGATTACAGATAGTATAGGTACATAAGCAGTTACGATACTAGGTAAATCCTATAAGAAGGGAATTCAGAAAGTGTCATAGGCACACAAATAAAATAATTTCCAATTGAGAAGGTGGCTGCTGCCATTGAAAGTTTGTCAAGTTGAAGTTTAGGTTCTCTTGCTGAGCCAAGGAATGAAGAAACCAGATTATCCCAAATAGGAATAGAAATCTTGACATGTGGCTAATGACTGAGCCTTGGGTAAATGGTACAAACCATTGAGAAACAAGGGAATCATTGCAATATTTTATTGCCCCAGGCCCCTAAACACCCACTGAGTACCCATTCTTTCAAAACTCAGCCTGAACATCACTTGTTTATGATAATTTCTCTGCTTTACCCTATCCCACCCCGTCCTGCTCAGATAGAACTGACCTCTTCCTCCCTATATCCACATTGTATACTACATTTCAGGCTATCACAGCATTTATAGCTCTTCAGAGAACTTACAATTTAGATTCTGAGACCCTCTAATAGTCCATTCTCATGCTGCTATAAGGACATACCCAAGACTGGGTAATCTATAAAGGAAAGAGGTTTAATTGACTCATAGTTCAATATGACTAGGAAGGCCTCAGGAAACTTACAATCATGGCAGAAAGGGAAGCAACACATCCTTCTTTACATGGTGACAAGAGGGGGAAGAATGAGAGCCAAGTGAAGGGGGAGGCCCCTTATAAAACCATCAGATCTTGTAAGAGCTTCCTATCACAAGAACAGGATGGGGGAAACCTTGCCCCCATGATTCAATTATCTCCACCTTGTCCTTCCCACGACACATGGGGATTATGGGAACTACAATTCAAGATAAGATTTGGGAGGGGACACAGCCAAACCATATCATTCCAACCTGGCCCCTCCCAAATCTCATGTCCTCACAATTCAAAACACAATCATGCCCTTCCAACAGTCCCCCAAAGGCTTAACTCATTCCAGCATTAACTCAAAAGTCCAAGTCCAAAGTCTCATCTGAGACAATGAGACCGTTCTGCCTTTGAACCTGTAAAATCAAAAGCAAGTTAGTTACTTTTTAGATACAGTGGAGGCATTGAGTAAATACACCCATTCCAAAGGGGATAATTCCTGTAGCCAAAACAAAGGGGCTACAGGCCCCATGCAAGTCCTAAATCCAATAGGGCAGTCATTAAACCTTAAAGTTCCAAAATGATCTCCTTTGACTCCATGTCTCACATCCAGCACGCACTGATACAAGAGGTGGGGCTCCTGCAGCCTTGGGCAGGTCCACCTCTGTGGCTTTGCCAGGTACAGTCCCCCTCCCACTTGCTTTCACGACTGGTGTTGAGTGTCTGCAGCTTTTCCAGGCATATGGTGCAAGCTGTCAGCGGATCTACCATTCTGGGGTCTAGAGGATGGCCCTCTTCTCACAGTTCCACTAGGCAGTGCCCCAGTGGGGACTCTATGTGGGGGCTCCAACCTCACATTTCCTTTCCACACTGCCCTAGCAGAGGTTCTCCACAGTGACCCTGTCCCTGCAGCAAACTTCTGCCTGAACATCCAGGTGTTTCCATCCATCCTCTGAAATCTAGGCAGAGGGTCCTATACCTCAGTTCTTTACTTCTGTGCACCCACAGGCCCAATGCCATGTGTATGCCACAAAGGCTTGGGGCTTGTACCCTCTGAAGCAATGGGCCTGAGCTGTATGTTGGCCCCTTTTAGTCATGGCTGGAGCTGAAGCAGCTGGGACTCAGGGCACTATGTCCAGAGGCTGCATAGAGCAGAGAGGCCCTGGGCCTGGCCCAGGAAACCATTTTTCACTCCTAGGCCTCCAGGCCTGTGATGGGAAGGGCTGCTATGAAGGTCTCTGACATGCCCTGGAGACATTTTCCCCATTGTCTCAGTGATTAACTTTTAGCTCCTTGTTACTTATGCAAATTTCTGCAGCGGGCTTGAATTTCTCCCCAGAAAAGGGGATTTTCTTTTCTGTTGCATTGTCAGGCTGCAAATTTTCCAAACATTTATGCTTCACTTCCTCTTGAACACTTTGCCACTTAGAAACTTTTTCCACCAGATACCCTAAATCATCTCTCTTAAGTTCGAAGTTCCACAGATCTCTAGGGCAGAAGAAAAATGCTGCCAGTTTCTTTGCTAAAGCATAGCAAGCGTGACCTTTACTCCAATTCCCAACAAGTTCCTCATCTCCATCTGAGACCACCTCAGCCTAGACTTCATTGTCCATATCCCTTTCAGATCAAAGCCATTCAAGAAGTCTCTAGGAAGTTACAAACTTTCCTACATCTTCTTGTCTTCTGAGCTCTCCAAGTCTCTAGGAAGTTCCAAACTTTCCCACATTTTCCTGTCTTCTTATGAGCCTTCTCAACTGTTTCAGCCTCTGTCTGTTGCCCAGTTCCAAAGTTGCTTCCATATTTTTGGGTATTCTTATAGCAGCACCCCACTCCCTTGGTACCAATTTACTGTACTAGCCCATTCTCACACTGCTATAAGGATATACCTCAGACTGGGTAATTTATAAAAGAAAGAGGTTTAACTGACTCACAGTTTAGCATGGCTAGGGAGACCTCAGGAAACTTACAATCGTGGCAGAAGGGGAGGTAAACATGTCCTTCTTCACATGGCGGCAGCAAGAAGAACTGCCGAGCAAAATGGGGAAAAGCCCCTTATAAAACCAACAGATCTTGTGATAACTTACTATCACAAGAACAGGATGGGGGAATCCTCTACTACGATTCAGTTGTCTCTAGCTGGTCCCTCCCATGACATGTGGGGATTATGGAAACTACAATTCAAGATGAGATTTGGGTGGGAAAACAGCCAAACTATATCAGACCCCTAAGAGGTAAAGCTCCCTGAAAGGCAGGAATTGTGCTTGATTTATCTTTGTTTTCTAGCACATTGAATAGGCCCTGGTGTTTAGCAGGCACTCAATAACAATTGATTGATGAAAGTCAATTTGTGGCTACACTTCCAAACCAATGACTCTGTACTCATAAACTACTTACTGCCTTTAAAATAATCCCTTTACACACAAGTAGGATTTTTGACAGGTAGGGATGGGACTTGACCCTTTGGTTAGAGAGATGGGGATTCTTAACTGCGGCCAGCAAAACTCTTGGATAATTTTCAGTCTCAGCATGGTTGACCAAAGGAAAATGAGAGGGAAATAACAGAGGTACAAATGGCTCAGAAGATGCTGTTGCTACAGTTATGCAAGTGAAGGTGCTCAGAATAGGCCACCCCCAAAGATGCCACTTCGGCATAAGGATTATTTTGAGCTGAAGGCAACTAAAAAACAGCAGACACAAAAAAAGTTCTCTATCCTCCTCCTATTTGCCTAAAGGCAGGGCATAAATTCCCTTTGTGAGGACATTACCCTTTTCCTCTCTCATAGCAGGAAGGGCAGAGAGATTCGACTCTTAATCACTGGAGTCTGAGAGGAACCAACATACCAAATATTACTAAAATATCCCTTTTATTCCATTTATTTCCTCCCTGTATTTACCTTCTCACAATTTACTACTCGTAACAACTTCAAACTCTTTTTCTTTATCTTCTCACTTCTTTACAAATTTATTTTTGTTTGAATTTATATACCATTTTGTTAAAATGGTATGTAAGCCTCCAGGTATGAGCACCCCTTGGATTTTTTTTCATTTCTGTCAGCCTCCTCCATATGTGTATGAAAGAAACCCTTTTCTCTTGCTAACCTGTGTTTTCTCTGTTTCATCTGCAAAACCCCAGGCACTAAGCCTAAACACAGAGAATAAAAGTCTTTTTACTCCCTGATACAGGCACCAGCTGAAGTTTCAGTGGCTCTGATGGCTGGTTTCAGGTTTGTAAACACCCCTGTTGAAGAGCTCTTGGATGCACTGGGGTGTAGTTTTTGATGGAGTATGTGGACAAGATTTAATCTTTTCAGAAAACTGAATGTATGTTATTTATTAGGGCTGTGTTTGGGGGTGTGGTCTAAAAGTTTCAAATTCCTCAATTTGTTTTCACTCCTCTCTTGAGGAGATCAGAACAATGAGTGGCTCACATAGGGACAGCTGGGCCCTGGAATACAAGATCTCTTCTTCATAGTCCAGAGTATAGAGCTCTGCAGCTGGCAGAGCACAGGAAGACCATGGTCAGAGAGAGCTGAAACATAATACCAAACACCAATAACCACCGTGACCACCACATGTACAGTCTACTTGTCCAAAGTGCTTTCACATAGTAATTTAATTTGATCCTGCCAGAAATCCCATTAGACAGGCAGAGAAAATGTGGACACAGAAAGAAAAGGTGAGCTTCCCAAGGTCACTTAGCAAGGTTGTGGTGGAGGTCTCTGAGAAAGGGACAACAATTCTGGCGAAAGAAAGCTACAGAAAGATTCATTGTCACTCAATCCAAAAGGAAAGTTTCCTCAGCCACAGCTGTGTTCAGGAGACAGAGAGCAACTTGCTCTCATGGTACCCAGGTGTTGGTGGGCTGCAGGGCACCAAAGCTCTGGAGGGAACTGGAGGGCAAGATGAGGCCGGGATGGTTCTTTTTTTTTTAAATTTTTTTTAAATTATGCTTTAAGTTCTAGGGTACATGTGCACAATGTGCAGGTTTGTTACACAGGTATATATGTGCCATATTGGTTGCTGCCCCCATTAACTCGTCATTTACATTAAGTATTTCTCCTAATGCTATCCCTCCCCCAGCCCCCCACCCCACGACAGGCCCCCGTGTGTGATGTTCGAGGCCAGGGTGATTCTTACATGTGATGACCTTCGCACTGCTTCTACTTCTGGAATTCCTGATTTTAGGAAGAAATTTCAATCGTTGGTCCTAAAGGAATCTGAGGCTTTGTAACTGCCCAGTGTGTTCACCTTGCCCACTGCCTACACAGAGCCGATTTATCAAAACAGGGGAATTGCAATGGAGAAAGAGTTATTCACACAGAGCCGACTGTGTGGGAGACCGGAGTTTTATTATTACTCAGATCAGTCTCCCCAAGCATACAGGGATCAGAGTTTTTAAAGATAATTTGGCAGGTGGAGGCTTGGGAAGTGAGGAGTGCTGATTGGTCAGGTTGGAGATGGAACCAAAGGGGGTCAAGGTGAGTTTTTCTTGCTGTTTTCTGTTCCTGGGTGGGATGGCAAAACTGGTTGAGCCAGATTACTGGTCTGGGTGGTGTCAGCTGATCCATCAAGTGCAGGGTCTGTAAAATATCTCAAGCACTGATCTTAGGTTTTAAAATTTAGGGAGGTTCAGACTCTTGGAGCCAGAGACTGCATGACCCCTAAACTGTAATTTCTAATCTTATAGCTAATTTGTTAGTCCTGCAAAGGTGAACTGGTTCCCAGGCAAGAAGGGTGGTCTTTTCAGGAAAGGGCTGTTATCAATTTTGTTTCAGAGTCAAATTATGAACTGAATTCCTTCCCAAAGTTAGTTTGGTCTATGCCCAGGAATGAACAAGGACAGCTTAAAGTTAGAAGCAAGATGGAGTTGGTTAGGTCTGATTTCTTTCACTGTCATACCATTTCCTCAGTCATACTTTTGCAAAGGCCATTTCAGCTTGTAAATAAACAGCCAGATCTTAGCTTATCCCTCAACTCCCAATATGAGGATTGCAACTAGGAGCTGCTGCTTTGCTCTCCAGGTGTGTGTGTTGCTCTTTTGGGCCTCCCCTGAAGCTCCACCATCAGCCCCACCCCAGCCTGTAGACCCAGTGTTCAGTGCATCCTGGTCTCACCTGAATGATATTATGAGCTGCTGCTGGAGAAGGGTTCCAGTAGATAATCAGGCAGATGGGAGCAGGACAAGAGGGGGCCCCTTCCCACACCTGTAATGTCAGGTAACCACCAGGTGATGGTCCGGTGGTTTGTTAACTGTCTCTCTAAAATAACAATTGGGCACAGCTGGCTCCAGGGAAAGGCCGTCTCCTAATAGATAGAAAACACTTAAAACTGGTGATCAGCAGCTTCCTGATAAGATCTCAGGAGTTGAGCAAGTGGGCTCAAGCATGCACACTAAGAGGCAAAATGGCAGAGTTTAACTGGTATGTGACCTTCTAGAAACTTCCGGCTCGCAAGGGAGGAATGCCTCAAGTGAGCATGCGTACAACTCCCATAAACACACTGCGCATGCAGACAGCCCACTCCAAGGGAACAATCAGGGAAAGAGGGATTCAATCTCAGAAGCATGCCAGCGTATAAGACCCCAAGTCAAATGTCAAACTGTGCACTTGATCTCTCAACTTGCCTGCTTGGTCCTTTTCCAAGTATGTTTTACTTTTTTTCGTTCCTGCTCTAAAGCTTTTTAATGAACTTTCATTCCTGCTCTAAAACTTGCCAGGACTTTTCTTCTGCTTTATACCCCTTGGCCAAATTTTTTCTTCTGAGGAGGCAAGAACTGAGGTTGTTGCAGACCCATATGGATTCTCCACCGCTAACAGACGCACCCAACATGCTCTCTAGCTTGTGCTGCCAGGAGTAGTCTGCCCAATTTGCCCTGTGCTCATGGCTGCCTCAGCTGAGCTGTGGCTCCCTTCTCCAAGCCATGGCCACTCCCCCAGGCCTCCACCTGCCCCTCAGCTTGGACTTCCCAGTCAGAAATTCACACTCAACACCAAAGGGAAGACTGATTTTTCTAGTTCCAAGAATAAAACTTGAGCAGGTTCCTTCTCTCTACATGAGTGAACTTTACACAGCCTTGGATTTTTGAGAAGGTACAGTACGTTAAAAACATAAGCCAGCTGGCCAGGCGCCATAGCTCACGCTTGTAATCCCAGCACTTTGGGAGGCCAAGGCAGGCGGATCACGAGGTCAGGAGTTCAAGACCAGCCTGGCCAATATGGTGAAACCCCATCTCTACTAAAAATACAAAAATTAGCCGGGCATGGTGGCACACGCCTGTAGTCCCAGCTACTCGGGAGGCTGAGGCAGAAGAATTGCTTGAATCCAGGAGGCAGAGGTTGCAGTGAGCTGAGATCACGCCGCTGCACTCCAGCCTGGGCAACAGAGCGAGACTCTGTCTCAAAAAAAACAAAAAACAAACAAAAAAAATAAGCCAGCTTTAATATGGTCTCCCCACAACTGACCCTCATTGGGAAGGAAAAGAGGAAGACTCCTGGCTAAAATAGAAAGTTAAAGTTACAGTTACTTAGCCAATTAGACATACACATTTTAAACATAGCATTGACATCTCATGTCTTCTACTCATATTATATTCTGTTCCATTAGACACCTACATTATTCTATTATAAGAAATTCGCATCAGGCAGTTTAACGACTAAGATCTGCAGACTTTAATTACTTCGGAGATATTTGAGCAACCAAAGAAAGTCTTACTACAAAATGGAGCTTATTTAAGGGGCTCTAGGCCCTGAAAAGAATCTGACTAGCAAATCAGGTAGTTAGCTTTTTGCCTACAGAGCCCTTGATGGAGTACACACCTCACAGATGCTCCCATTGTCTCTCAGTCTGGTATGTGCGGTTTTCTTTTTCTAAACACTTTCCTTTTCAATTCCCCAAAGCCCCCTCAGCTTCCCTTACCTGATTAACTTCTGCTTACCCTTCAGGTCTCAGTTTAGATACTATTTCCCTTGGGAAACTTTTCTTGACCTTCAAGAATAAATTGAATGGACCCTAGAGGACTGCCTTGAAAATTTAATAAATTAAAAAGACGTCCGGGTGCAGTGGCTCACGCCTGTAATCCCAGCACTTTGGGAGGCCAAGGCGGGCGGATCATAAGGTGAAGAGATCAAGACCATCCTGGCCAACATGGTGAAACCCCATCTCTACTAAAAATACAAAAATTAGCTGGGTGTTGTGGCGGGTGCCTGTAATCCCAGCTACTTGGGAGGCTAAGGCAGGAGAATCACTTGAAACCTGGAGGTGGAGGTTGCAGTGAGCTGAGATTGCACCACTGCACTCCAGCCTGGGCGACAGAGCGAAACTCCATCTCAAAAATAAATAAATGAATAAATAAAATAAAAATCAAAAGAACTGAATTTAATGTTCCTCTTGAATGTTCCCAATGGATCTGTCATGCTCAGTAGAGCATTTGTGCACCACACAACCCTAGGGGAGACCATTTACATCTGAGACTATGTGTGGTGCAATGCACAACCAACACAACTCTATGTGGCTTCCCTGCTCCCATAGCCTGTGTACTCTGAGTGCCATCTGCTAGAGTGCCATCTGCCCTTGCATAGTGAGGGCGTGTTTACTCAACTCTTTCCTGTACTGACTGCAAGTTTCTTGAGGAAAAGAAACTGGACTTGATCATTGTTATATCCTCAGAATCTAAAACTGATCTTGGCATGCAGTAAGCATTCAATAAATGTTTGATAATTAACTTACAAATAATGTTTTAAAAATTATTAAGCCCACAAATACCTCAGAACAAAAATCATCACTGCTTCTTGCTTTCTATTTTGCCTTCTTCCATTTCTTTCCCTATCTTCTGCTACCCATCAGTCAATAGCCGCATCTGAGCCCTATAGGTACCTGCTATTCTATCACTGAGCAGGGAAAGCCTTTCATGATTGTATTAGTTTCCTAAGGCTGCTGTAACAAAGTACCACAAATGATGTTGTTTAAAATGACAGAGACTTATTGTCTCACACTTCTGGAGGCTAAACTTTCGAAATTAAGATGTTGGCAGGGCCATGTTGCCTCTGAAACACGTAGAAAAAACATTCTTTTTTTTGCCTCTTCTAGCTTCTTTTTTTTTTTTTCTGGTCATCTTTGGCATTCCTTAGCTTGTAGATGCATCACTTCAAACCTCTGCCTCTGTTGTCGTAAGACCATCTTTGCCCTCTGTGTCTCTGTGATGTCACATGATCATCTTAAAGGACGCTGATCATATTAGGCTAGGTACATCCTAATGATTTCATCTTAATTTGATTAAATCTGCAAAGACCCTATTTCCAAATAAGGTTACATTCATAAGTACTAGAGGTTAGGATTTCATATATTGAGTTCTCTATATATCCTTTAGAGGAGGGACACAATTCAACCCATAACAATGACACAGACAGTGGTTCTCAAACTCTCACATATATCAGGCTCACCTGGAAGGTTTGTTAAAATACGGATTACAGCCAGGCACAGTGGCTCACGCCTGTAATCCCAGCACTTTGGGAGGCCAAGGTGGGCAGATCACTTGAGGTCAGGAGTTCAAGACCAGCCTAGCCAACATGGTGAAACCCCATCTCTACCAAAACTACAAAAATTAGCCAGGCATTGTGGCAGGTGCCTGTAAGCCCAGCTACTCAGGAGGCTGAGGCAGGAGAATTGCTTGAACCCAGGAGGCAGAGGTTGCAGTGAGCCCAGATCACACTACTGCACTCCAGCCTGGGTGACAAGAGCAAGGGTCTGTCTCAAAAAAAAAAAAAAAAAAAAAAAATAGAGATTACTGGATCACATCCAGGGGTTCTGATTCAGGAGATCTGGGGTGGAGCCTAAGAATTTCCATTTCTAACAAGTTACCAGTTGATGCTGTTGCTGTTGGTCCTGGTAGCAGACATTGAGAATTACTAGTGTAGGACCTTGCAACTCAAAATGCAGTCGTTGGACTAGGAGCGTCAGCATCACCAGGGGCCCTGGGAGAAATGCAGACCCTCTCCTGGACCATGCCCCAGGCTTTCTGAATGAGAATTTACATTCTAACATTAAAGTTGGAGAAGCCTTGATCTAGGAGGCACTGCCCCAGAACAAGCTGGAAAGTCAGCTAGCCTCCGATATAGAAGGAAGGTTCTATAAAGTCAAGCCAGTAGGCTCAGTTCAGTCAAGTTGGCCTTCTCATAGAGGTCTCTAAGAGCCTCAATTGGTATCTGGCTCTCAGAAGAGTTTCTATTGGGTCCACATCCTAAAACCTGCTCATTCCTGGGAGATACCAGGAAGTCATGCCTGAGGTCTAATTTTCAGACAAGCAACAGAACAGAAGGTTGCACACACCACCTTTGCTAAAGAGACAATAAGGCTTATTCAAAGAAGCCAATGAAACATACACTCAGAGATGGTGACAGGCCAGAGGGAATTATGAGACCCGCAGAGGTACAAAAGAGGAGATAAGTAAAATGTATTATGAAGGAGTTTTCTTGGCACTTTGCCTGATCTACTGACTTATTTTTATTTCTTATAGTGCAGTTTTGTGGATAACTATTTATTTTCATGGCTGCTTTAATTGGAGAAACAGGTTCACTTTGTTGTGATAAGGTTTGTGTTTCAAAAGCAAGGAAGAAAGTAGAAAACAATACAGTTCCTGTGAGTTCCTCTGAATGCACTGAAAGATTGTGCAATTCTCTCTAATATAGTTCCCAGTGATATTTTTTGGGGTGAGGCATTTGCTCTGGAAAAGAATGGTTTAAGTAGTTCCTATTATGGTTTCTAAATAAAGAGCCAAGCCCTGAACTGACCCCTGAACTAATGTGACAGAAAGCTCTGGCATTCAAAATGGCTGCAGTGCTTTGGGCCACACCTCTCTTCACTGGGCCGGGTCCATAACCTTCCAGCTGCTCTGAACCTGAGCCGGAGTTGTTTGCTAATTACCTATTCATTTGCACCCATTGTCCACTGCCAGAAGATACACCTCCAAAGTCAGTTTCTCTTGTGAAAATTTGACTAACAAGCAGTGGCATATTAGAGTTTCAGAGCTGACACCCACCTGACAACATCAACTCCAATCTCTCCTTCTTATAGGTACAGGGAAAGAAAGTAACTCAATGTGGCTCATGTAACCAGCCTGTGGCAGAACCTGGAGTCAATCCCAGGTCTATGGTCACTTCCAGCACTTCCCATGCCACCTCTTTATCCTGCCCTCTCCCTTGGAGATGAACTGACTTTGGAATTAACCATAAATTACCTGCCACAAACCCTCAGCAGCTTACACTTGAGTTCTCTGTTCCTAACCAACCCAAGCTATGGTATTGGCACAGAATTCTGTTTCTAGGGCTATGCCAGGTCAGGGATACACACAGCACCCAAAAATCATGCTATAGAAGGCTATAATGCAAGTCTGGCAATTCTGGAGCAGGTATATGAATGGAGCCAGCCTGCCATACTAGGTTCTATGGGAAACTGGGAGCACATGCCGCATGTAGCAGGGAAGCTAATACTTACCTCCAATAGCCAGGAGCCTTTGGGATTGAGGACCCAGTGTTGCCAGTCATATCTATTTTTAAGAGATGTTAGAATTTTGTTTGTTTATATGTGAAATCACTTGCATTTTAAATATTGGCTCATATTTTTAAATGTCTTTTAAAACACTGGCAGGCTAAACAAAATCCAGCCCATGGGCTGCCAATTCATCCTCTGCAGCATAGCAACAGTGAGGGATGAATGCTAAAGCCAGGCAGACCAGTGCGAATCCTGGCTCAGACCCTTGGTATGGCCATGGGCAAGGGAACCTCCCAGCCCTTCTACCTCCTAACACTAATGGTCCAATCTCATAGCATTCTTGGGAAGACTGAAGTAATATAGGTGAAGCACTTAATGTGCTGCCAGTTACATCAGTACGCAAGAAAAGTTAGCACCGCCATTATAATAACCCTGAATCATAAAGACCTGAATGCCCTTAGTCAGAGCACCACCCAGAAAGCTCTCTAAAGCAAAGCCAGCACTCCTCTGCTAAAAGCCCTCTGTCCCTCTCAGCTAATTTCTGAACCAGTATCTTCCATGGCTTTGTGATCCCTGCTGGGAATTCAATGTTAAGGTAACATAGCAGCTTGTCATGTACTTCCCTGTGGCATTTCTCTCTGGGGAGACAGAGACAAATGGAAAGAATGGATGAGGTGAGCTGCTCAAACCACTCTGGAGAGCCTTGGAGGATGCATGGACAGAAGAAAGCACAGCTTCAGCCAGGAGGCCCCAGGGTATTTGTTGCAGGAGATAAACATCCTTCCAGGAACAGCTTAGATCATCTGATTTAAAAAAGTGGCCTCTGACCCAAGGCAGTTTTGTTCTGTTCTTTCTCAGCCAGTCAAGTGTAAGTGAAGAATGTGGCTGAGATTGGGATCTGGCCTGGAGTGCCTCATAGGGGGACACGACGGTTTAAATGCGGCTGAACATTCTTTGGAATGCTGCCTGACTGGTGCTTCAGGTTTACTTAAATTCTTAGCAAAGACAAAAGGAATCGAAAACAAGGTATACTAAACTGACCATTGTGCTATAGGGGCCTAGGGAAAGCTTCCCCTCCCCCCTCTAAAATTTCACTGAGGGCCGGGGGCGGTGGTTCATGCCTGTAATCCCAGCACTGTAGGAGGCTGAGGAGGGCAGATCACCATGAATATTCAATGTGAATATTCATGTGAGGAGTTTGAGACCAGCCTGGCCAACATGGTGAAACCCTATCTCTTCTAAAAATACAAAAATTAGCCGGGCATGGTGGCAGGCACCTGTAGTCCCAGCTACTCTTGAGGCTGAGGCAGGAGAATCTCTTGAACCCGGAGGCAGAGATTGCAGTGAGCCGAGATTATGCTACTACACTCCAGCGTGGGTGACAGAGAGAGACTCTGTCTCAAAAATAAAAAATAAAAATAAATAAAATTCATTGAAAAATCAACTCACAAAAGGCAGATTGATTGAAGAAAAGGCATACAAATTTATTAACATGCACACAGAATGAATTGCAGAGTGATTACCCCACCCCAACGGGATTCAGAAACTTATGTACCATCCTGGCAAAATAGGTTATGGGGTGATGGAGAAGAGAAATTCTATTATGGGAATTGCTGGAGAGAATGAATGGTTCAAGGAACAGAGATGAACTTGTATGATATCTTGTGAAAGGGTCTGTTCAGGATCTCAGACAGATGAAGAAACTTCTTTTTTTTCTTTTTAGTAGAGATGGGGTTTCACCATGTTGGCCAGGCTGGTCCTGAGCTCCTGGCCTCAAGTGGTCCGCCCACCTCGGCCTCCCAAACTGCTGGAATTACAGGTGTAAGAGACCATGTTTGGCCAGATAGAGGAACTTCAACATCATCCTGTCTTTGGGACAGACTTGGGGGGCCAGATGGGGAAGATCAGAGAGACCTTGAGGCTTCTCCAGTTAAGTATGTCAATGAGAATATTTTGAGGTATCAGTTTGTGAGCCCCAACAATGTTTTGGTATAGGGGGTCTTACGGAAATGCAGGGAAATTTGATTTCACTTACCACAGGGTCAGAGATGTATTTCTTTCATGGGTACCACAGCTGCTGAACCAAGCAGGTCTTCTCAGGACATAACCCACAGTGAGCATGTTAGGATGCAGGAACATGTGCAGGGCTCTGGCAAGAGGTACTGAAACATTGAAAACGGCCTTGATAGAGTATCTCTCTTTGAAAGAGATTTAAAAAAGATACACTAAAAATTATTTTGCTTAACACTGTCCATATAAACCAAAGAGGGCATTGAAATTACCAATGGCCCTGTATCTCTTGGGCAACAGATAAGGCCTATTTTCAAGATATATCTTTCCGTAGATCCTACTGTCCTGAATAATTTGTAGATTCCTGATGTATTGAATATTGAGAAATGCTTTTTAGTCTATGTCCAGTTATTTTCATGGATGTTGAAGAAAATAGACTAAGAGGAAGGGTTTAATATTTATGCAGCTACAAGTGTCCATTTTTTCCCCCAGAAAATATACTACATAACACACACACTCTTTTCTTTTTTTTTGGCATTATACAATTCTCTTCTCAGTGCTACAAAAGAACTAATTATTCACAGCAAGGAAAGCATGCTGTAATATAGTTGCAAGGGGCATTTTGTCTACTTGTTAATTAGCCAAGTTTTTGGTGTCAGACAGAATTGAGTTTCAAATCTCACTCCACCACTTCCTAGATTTGAACTTGGGCAAATTATTTAGCCTTTCTAATCTTAGTTTCTCATAGCTATAAAATGAAGCTAATAATAGGATCTCTGCAAAGATTGTTATGAAAATTAAATGAGCTAATAGTTATATAGCATTTAGCAGGATTTGGCACATAATAGTGCTAAATCAATGGTAACTATTGTGAAACCAGAAAATCTGAGACAGATCTCGGTTAATTTAGAAAGTTTATTTTGCCAAGGTTGAGGATGGACTGGGACACAGCCTCAGGAAGTCCTGATGACATGTGCCCAAGGTGGCCGGGGCACAGCTTGGTTTTATACATTTTAGGGAGACATGAGATATCAGTCAATATATGTAAGAAGTACATTCGTTCCATCCAGAAAGGTGGAGACAACTCAAAGCAAGGCCCCCCAACTGGGGACTTCCAGATCACAGGTAGGTGAGAGACAGATGGTTGCATTCTTTTGAGTTTCTGGTAAGTCTTTCTGAAAGAGGCAATCAGAATATGCACTTATCTCTGTGAGCAGAGGGATGACTTTGAATAGACTGGGAAGCAGATTTGCCCTGAGCAGTTCCCAGCTTGAAGGGGCGCAAGATATTTTCCTTTCACACTATTATTAAAATTTCCCTCCAATTTAACTCTTTCAATAAAACTCACATAACCAGTGTTTTCTTAAGGTGAGGTATACCTGTACTCAAGATGTGCTTAAATTCTGGTGAAGGAATGTTGAAAGAAATAAATAATTTCCTATGCCACTCAAAAGACCACAAGGATGGCTAAATAGTAGAAAGGCAAGTTTACTGGCAACATCAGTTTGCAAAACGGGAAGAGTCAGTCTTCAGTGTGTACCAACGGTATCCTCTCTTTGAAAAGGGAAAGGGCAGGTTGGGTTTTATGCCTCACAGGATCTGTATTACATAATAGTCATACATATTTAGCAGGTCTGGGGGGAAAGCCATACTTCTTTATGAGAGGAGTTGAGTGCATGCACAATGGGCAAACATATATATATAACACGCATCTCATGTTCATGTAGGGGCAGGGTTTTAGTATTAAAAGGTGGTGGAGTTTGGCCCTTTACGCCAAAAGGTAAACTATAGGACGCAAAGACATAGAGATTGTGTGTAGTCTCTGTAAGCCAGCTGAAACTGGCTTGAGGTCTGCAGTTGCTAATCAGAAAAGAATGCTTTTCCTCTGTCCAATCAGAGTTGTAGTGGTCTGTGTTGTAAATCAGAGTTAGGAATTTGCCTGATAGCACCTATTGTTAGGGAGTTTAACATGCTCAAGGTTTTTCTTGTAGTCAGAATTTAGGAAGTTGCTGTGCCAGCCAAGCCCTGGACCCTTGACTCACAGGTAACTTTTGTTTTCTTAACCTTGGGATCCATCTTAGTTGATAAAAGGGCATCTATTTTGGTCCCGCAGATCACATCTACTAGTCTACATTGCTCATATTGCAGTTAGGATCCAGTCTCAATGAAGTCTGGCTACACAGTCTCAATGACAGCCTTAGAAACTCCTCCAGGGGTCATGAACATAGAATGGCCTTTATAGTTTCCTGAGTTGGAGCAAGACAGCACAAGGGCAAATACAAATCAGAAATAAGAGTCTTAATTCTTATTTCAATTCCTGTAATTGAAAATAAGGGAAGAGTTCTCCCCATTTCCCTTTAATTTTCAGAATTTATCTATCCTTGCAAATGTATATAAATCTTTATAGTAGCTAAGTAAGCCTCTTGCCAGTCTTATAACTCAGAAATATTTCCTCAAGAACCTCAAAGCCACCTTTTTAAATGCAAACATCAGGAAAAAATTGCTTTTCTATCTTCCACTTCTATGGAAGAGTTAGAGTCTGATGGGGCTCAGGACACACCACTCAAAAAAAGACTGTAGGAAACTAGAATATGTCACCCGAAAATATGCCTCTTTGGCATATTGATTATTTTGAGCCGGTTATTTTGAGAAACTGAAGACACAGGAGTAGCTCTGAAAAGTTGGATGTTCATAAGAGAAACATATATCTCCAAAGGAAATCACTATTTGCAAGGGTCTCTTCATCTTTGCACCAGGAAAAGAAGACTAAATCACTAGAGACTCTTAAACAATGGAGAAGGTATCTACTTAAATCTGCAAAACAAACCTTACCTTTGTTTAAGATGCTTTCCCAGGTCATTTCATCTAAACCAGGCCCTCCTCCGCATCTTTCCTTCCAAAGAAAGATGGCATCTAAGCCTGAAATTTAAATGCTTTCTTTGAGATATACTCCAGAGATTTACTGATTTCTCTGGGTTTTCTCCCATGTGTATGTGAGGTATACATTTTAATAAGCTTCTGTCTGTATTTCTCTTGTTAATCTATCTTTTGTTATAGGAAGTCCCAGTTTAGAGAACATTATTTTTTTTCCTCCCCTACTAGCCTAACTTTAGTGAGTACTTAGTGCCTTGCAAAACTATGTCCTGTTGGAAAGAGATAAGAAACTTGTTTCTCCTCTGGATAAAACCAACATAGGTGGTCCCTCAATTACCATGATAAAGTTAGGATAAATGATGTGTGACAAGTCATCTTACTTGAGAACTAGTTATTATTTATCTCAAAAACAGGTTCATAATTGTCGTATCTGCTTGGCTATTACTACGGTTTGAAAGTCCACTCCAAAACTCATGTTAAAATTTCATTGCCATTGTGATAGTGTTAAGAGGTGGGACCTTTAAGAGGTAATTAGGTCATGAGGATTGTACCCTCAGGCATGGATTAATGCCATTATCTCAGGAGTGGGTTAGTTTTCTTGGGATTGAGCTCCTGATAAAATAATACACGTCACCCCATTTTCTCTCTGCCTCATTGCTTGCTTACCGTATAATGCCTTCTGCCATAGGATGACCCTTGCCAGATGCCAGTCATGCTCTTGGACTTTCCAGCCTCCAGAACCATGAGCCAAATAACCATCTTTTTTTTATGAATTACCCAGTCTGTGTTATTCTCTTTTTTTTTTTTTTTTTTTTTTTGAGACAGAGTCTCGCTCTGTCACCCAGGCTGGAGTGCAGTGGCACGAACTCAGCTCACTGCAACCACCACCTTCCAGATTCAAGTGATTCTCCCACCTCAGCCTCCCAAGTAGCTGGGATTATAGGTGCTTGCCACCATGCCCAGCTAATTTTTGTATTTTTTAGCAGAGACAGGGTTTCGCCATGTTGGCCAGGCTGGTCTCAAACTCCTGACCTCAGGTGATCTGCCCGCCTCAGCCTCCCAAAGTGCTGGGATTAAAGGCGTGAGCCACTGCACCCAGACTGTGTTATTCTCTTATAGCAGCAGGAAGCAGACTAAGATTCCTATGTAAAGGGGTGTAATACCTTTTTGTCTCTGCAGTCTCTTAGTGGATTGCCTGTGATGTGTATCACATTCTGGTTTAATGCTTATTTAATAACAAAACTGTTTTTTTCCTCCACTATCTTCATGCAGAGGTTTTCTGGGCAGAGAGAAGATGTTTTCAAAAAATTATATTTCCCAGCCAGGTACAGTGGCTTACACCTGTAATCCCAACATTTTGGGAGGTTGAGGCAGAAGGGTCGCTTGAGCTCAGGAGTTTGAGACCAGCCTAGGCAGATTAGGGAGATCCATCTCTCCAAAAACAAAAACAAAAAAGAAATTAGCTGGGCATGGTGGTACATACCTGTGGTCCCAGCTACTCAGAAGCCTAAGGTGGGAGGATTGCTTGAGCCTGGGAGGTTGAGGCTGCAGTGAGCCATGATTGTTCCACTGCACTCCAGCCTGGGCGATGTGTGTATATATATATATTTCCCCAAAGTTGGCAAGGCCTTTAATCCCCCTTATCAGTCACTAGATGTGGGTCACCTGAAGAAAGGGGGTACCCTAGATGTGCAGGCATCCTGCAGTGAAAGCAGCTGAAGGTCATCTGCCAACAGCACTCCCAGCAGCTGGGACAAGAAGCCCTTCTTTGAAGGGGCAGCAGAGTGGTAATCACAGTTTTCATTATAGCTTGGTTATAGTGTTTTGTTTTGTTTAACTGCATTTTTCTTTCAAACTGCTCTCAACACTTCACAAACTAGCACATTTTTCTCACCCACTTGCTGAAGTCTCTTAAGAAGTGAAGTTCTCCTTGCCCTTCTCATGCCTATTTTTCATAATGAAAAGTGACATATGACAAGCCAGTGACAGGGACAGATAATCATACAGGTCTTCTGCTACTATAATATTGCTTACTCTTTATTTTGCTACCATAAACAGATGCTGTGAAGCCAAACCTGAAAACTGTTTCAGTTTTGTTTTCTGGAGAATGACTTCTCAGAGCTCTGCCCCATCACAAGAGCTTCATGAACTTTCTCAGGCATATTCTACTCCCACGCTCCAGTACCAAAACTAAGATTTTGTAAGAGTACATGAGCATGTTGTATTAGTCAGCTTTTCAGAGAAATAGAATAATAGGATATATACAGGCAAATATAGAAAGAGATTTATTATGCGGGTTTGACTCACATAATTATAAAACTAAGCCCCACAATCTGCTGCCTGCAAATTGGAGCCGCACAATGACAGTGACATAGTTCCAGTCCAAGCCTGAAAGCCTGACAACCAGGGCAGCAAGTTGTGTAAGTTCTAGTCCAACTTCAAAGGCACAAGAACCAGGGCTGCTGATGTCTGAGGGCGGGAGAAGATGGATGTCCTAGCTAAACAAAAGAGAGAAAATGCACCCTCCCTCTGCCTTTTTGTTCTATTTTGGCCATCTTCAGATTGGATGACCCTGACGCTCATTGGTGAGGGCTGATCTTCTTAATTTTGCGTACGTATATTCTGATGCTAACGTCTTCCAGGAACACCTTCACAGACAGACCTAGAAATAATGTTTTCACCAGATACCTGGGCATGCCTAGCCCAGTCAAGTTGACACATAAAATTAACTATCACAAATGTCTCAAACCACTGTTAACCAACTAAAGCCAGAGAGAATCTGGGAAATAGACCTTCCTGCCAGTGCACGGACCTTCCTGCACCTGCCCCTTAGCCTTCTCCCTTAGCTATGTTTAGGAACCTCTCTGGCTATCTCAAATCATAGTCAGCATCAGGGACATCATCACAAAAGAGTCAATTACATAGTCAAGGGTGAATCTCAACTGCAGCTACTATGGAGGCAGTTTTGATGTCTGGATATTGTAGGACATTTCTAAGCTGGGTAAAGTTGTCAGTTTAGCACTCCTGGGGATTCACCCATGGATCTCTTTTATTTCCCGCAAGAGAAGCCTTTGAAACATACAGTGCATTAAATAACCCTTCAAATTCAGCTGGCCCTCAGAGTATCATTTTATCCTTTTGTGCACATCAGGAAAGGGGCACTTGGAGCCATCAGAGCTCTAGGCCAGAGGTTCCCAGATTGTCTCTTCAGACAGATACAAATAAAACGAGGACTGGGTGGCTTATTTCAGGCAAATAGAATTTATAACAAAAAGCATCAAATGGGCCAAAGAAAAACATTTTATATGGAACTAAGGTAAAATCCACAATAAAGATCTAACACCTGGAATCTTTATGTGACAATAATGAAGTAGTTAGAAACATAAGGGGAAAAAATGCTTGAAACACAATATTTGTAGGAGACGTTTAAACACAAATATCGCAAACTGACCGCTCAGATAAATAAAAATTGTCAACAAAAATTAGAAGATCTAAATCATAGAATTTTTCATTATAAAAAGAAAGTATGCCATTTTTTAAACTTCTGTGAAACATTTACAAAAAAAGATCATAAATAGGACACAAAGATAAACTCAGTAAATTTCAAAGCATGAAATTTATATGAGCCATTTTATCATGTCACAAAGTAATAAAACTTGAAATTAAACAAGCAAATAAACCATCCACTTTAAGGTGGAGGGCAAACTCCCAAACAGTTATTGCGACAAAATAAAATAAAAATTTTAGATATAGACTATTATTAAAACAATAAAATGAGGCTGGTCGCAGTGGCTGACGCCTGTAATCCCAGCATTTTGGGAAGCTAAGGCCGGCGGATCACCTGAGGTCAGGAGTTCGAAACCAGCCTGGCCAACATGGTGAAACCCCGTTGCTACTAAAAACTACAAAAATTAGCCGGGCATGGTGGTGGGTGCCTGTAATCCCAGCTACTTGGGAGGCTGAGGCAGAAAAATCACTTGAATCCGGGAGGTGGAGGTTGCAGTGGGCCGAGGCTGTGCCACTGCACTCCAGCCTTGGTGACAGAGCGAAACTTCGTCTCAAAAAATAATAATAATAATAAAATGAGAACTGTTTTATGCACTCATGTAATAAACCCAAGTTACTGATTACCTGCTAGATACTATATACGGTTCTAAGAGCAGGATATACAACACTGCTCTAATGGAACTTATATTCCACCAGTACAGTGGGGAAGACAGCTTATAAACAAGTATATGAATAAATAAGAAAACATCTGGGGGTAACACTTGCTTAAATAACAATGAAACACAATGATGTGACTGAGAGTGACTGGCATAGGAGTGGCACTACTTTGGGTTGGAAAGGCCTCTCTGAGGTGGCATTTAAGCTGAGATCTGAACATTAGAAAGAATTCATCTGTGAAGATCTTGGAAAAGAACATTCCAGCAGAGAGATGACCTACACTGTATACCCAAGTTAGAGAACTGGACGCAGGAAGTGCAAAAATGAAAATACTTTAATTATTCATAGAAAATTCTTTGAAAAGGAGAAAGAAAATTATGAAGATAACAACCAAGATAAATAAGTGCAAAGTCAAACAAAAAAGATAAGATTGATAAATCCAAGATTGAGTTACTCTGGAGGAAAAGTACAAAAGATAAGCATCTAATCAATAATTTTTAAAAACACATATAGATATAAAAATAAATATAGAAAGCTACACAATTTTTAACAGAACTAAGATAACTCTAATACAAAAGAGAAAAAGAAAAGAAACAAGGAAAAGAAAAGCATATCAAACTTTACATCAATCTTATTTATACATCTGGAATCATAAACCTACTAAATTGCATCCACAGAATATTAAATGACTATGCTTCATAACCAAGAAATCTTCATTCCAGATATACAAGGACAACTTAGAAAAAATATTAATATAACATGTTACATCATTTTTTCACAGTGGATAAGACATATCTTATAATCACAATGAATGAATAAAGGTTTTTGATAAAATTCAATACCTTTTCTGATTTAGAGTTACTCTGGCAGCTTGGAGGAATAAACTAATGTGGATACCTTGCTTCACTCAATATGGAGAAATGGTAAATGATATATGGTGCATATAATTAAAAGACTAGCTAAGCTGAAGAAAAAAAGAAAAGCAATAATATGTAAACAATAAAGGAGTTTAAAGCCAGAATTATGAAATAATGAAATAATACAGTGATAACTTTGGGGATAGGAGTGAGGGTATCAAATCCAGATATTGGCTCTAATAATCATTCAGGGAAAGGACAGATATGGTTTGGGGCCTGCCTAAGGTGGTAAGCTATCACTAAGATCACTGCATAAAATGGGGACCTTGAGAGGTACCCTCCAGTGATCTAGAAACAAGAAATTCTCTGCCAGAAAAGCAATAAGGAAATTTGAATCTGCCTAGGACTCTGATCAGAGGAAAAATTATTCCTTTAAAAACCAAAACCTCAAGACTGTTTTTAACCAAAATATAAACTACGCAGGTGGCATAGGCATCCTCAAGTCCAAGAAATTAACGTAAACTGTTTTGAAGCCAGCAAATCAACTTGGCAGAGGGAAGCACGCATTTCCAACATCTAGAGCCAGAGTCAGCAAACTAAGGCCCGTGGGCCAAATACTGCCATGGCCTGCTCTTGTAGACTTTGTGTGTTAAGAATGGATTTTACATTTTTAAAAGGTTATTAAAAAAAAAAAAAAAAAAAAAGGAAGACGAGAAGGAGGAAGAGACAGAGACTGTGTAGCCTGCCAAGACTAGAATATTTACTATTTGGCCCTATATAGAAAAAGTTTGCCAACCTATGATTTAGAGGACAAAGAGAGCCCAAAGGGATAAAATATCCTTACTAAAGATCAGCTTACAATAAAAGATTACCCCGCGACTAACCCATGCCCTATTTAGGAAAGTCAACAAACTCAATGACTAGTAGGATTAAGTAGCTTTGCAAATTTTAGACGATAGTACAATCTGAAGAGACTATAAAAATAGTATTTTTTAAATAATTAAACTGTATTCTTAGCTATTCTGGAGGCTGAGGCAGGAGAATGGCTTGAGCCCATGAGTTCAAGGCTGTAGTGCTCAATGTTGGTGGCTGTGAATAGCCCAGGCACTCCAGCCTGGGCAATGTAGCGAGACCCTGTCTCTAATAATAATATTAATAATGAAAGTGACAAAGGGAAATAGTTTCTTATGGTTTTTTTTTGTTGTTGTTTGTTTGTTTTTTTCCCGAGACTGAGTCTTGCTCTGTCACCCAGGCTGGAGTGCAGTGGCGCGATCTCGGCTCACTGCAACCTCCGCCTCCTGGGTTCAAGCAATTCTCCTGCCTCAGCCTCCCAAGTAGCTAGGATTACAGGCGCCCACCACCACGCCTGGCTAATTTTTGTATTTTTACTAGAGATGGGGTTTCACCATGTTGGCCAGGCTGGTCTCAAACTTCTGACCTCGTGATCCACCTGCCTCAGCCTCCCAAAGTACTGGGATTATAGGCGTGAGTCACCGCGCCTGGCCGGAAATAGATTTTTAAAAAAACTTTTATAAAAGAAAATGTAGTAGTTGGAATTATAATTCAAAGGAAAAATTAGATAGCAGATGTAAACACAACTGAGGAAGTAATCAATGGACTAGAAGGTAAATCTTAGAGGATTAACCAGAATGTAACACAAAGTGATAAAGGGATAAAAAATATGAAAAAGAAGTTAAGAGTTAGGAAGAACAGACTAAGAAAGAATGATTAGTTGTAGTTCCCAAAAGAAAGATTAGGGGAAATGAGAAAGAATTATTTGAAGATAAAATTATTGTGAATTATTAAGAAACAATAAAAATGTAAATCTTTATATTCAAGAAATACATTAAATCTTCAGCAGGATAAAAATAGATAAATCCAAAACTAGGCACATTATGGTAAATTATTAAAAACAAAAGAAAAAGAAAATAAAAATAAGCAGAGAGTGAGTGGGCTCCGTGGCTCACACCTGTAATCCCAGCTTTTTGGGAGGCTGAAGTGGATGGATCACCTGAGGTCAGGAGTTCGAGACCAGCCTGGCCAACATAGTGAAATCTTGTCTCTACTAAAAACACAAAAATTAGCCGGGCCTGGTGGCACATGCCTGTAGTCCCAGCTACTCGGGAAGCTGAGGCAGGAGAATCGCTTGAACTCGGGAGGTGGAGGTTGCAGTGAGCCGAGATCATGCCACTGCACTCCAGCCTGGGTGACAGAGCAAGACTCCATCTCAAAAAAAAAAAAAAAAGTCATCAGAGAGAAAACATAAATTAACACTGTGGCCAAGGTTGCTATATAGCCACCAAATATATTCTGAATCGTCTGGAAAACCAGAGTTGTAGTTGAGCATAAGGATGCTAATGTTAGCATTCTATGAGGAAAGCATGTCTTCTAGATATGACTTTAGAATCATGTAATCTTTTACATAATTATGAAACAAACTTAAAGTTTAAAAAAAGCAATCCCTAAAAGTGGAAAGTAAAAGGAAACAATCCTAACATATTTCTAAATAGTGACATAACCACATAGAGAGAGATTGGTCAAAGTGACTTTCACAGGGAGGCTGAGGCAGGAGAATGGCGTGAACTGGGAAGGCGGAGCTTGCAGTGAGCCGAGATTGCGCCATTGCACTCTAGCCTGGATGAAAGAGCGAGACTCCGTCTCCAAAAAAAAAAAAAAAAAAAAGGACTTTCAGAAATAGTAATTTGACTGTATATCACTAGTGGTATATAACCTAAGAGCAAAAACAATGACATAGAACAGTGTTAAACTACTCACAGTAATCATATTGTTAGTGGTAGCAATGGTATTATCATGTGGGCATTGTGAGATAAAGCGAAAAGAGTAATTATGGTACTGTATTAGTGTGTTAGGGCTGCTGTAACAAAATGCCACAGACTAGGAGCTTAAACAACAGAAATGTATTTTCTCACAGTTTTGGAGGCTAGAAGTTCAAGATCAAGATTCTGTCAGAGCTGGTTTCTGGTAAGGCCTCCCTTCCCGGCTTGTAGACAGCCACCTTCTTACCATGTCTTCACATGGCCTTCCCTCCTTGCACACCGGGAGAGAAGGAGAGAGAGAGATCACTGTCTCTTCCTCTTCTTCTTCTCCTTTTTTATAATAGAGACAAGGGTCTCACTATGTTTCCCAGACTGGTCTCAAACTCCTGGCCTCAAACAATCCTCCCACCCTTGCCTCCCAAAGTGCTGGGATTACAGGTGTGAGCCACTGTACCCGGACATGACTTTTCCTCTTCCTATAAGGATACCAGTCCTGTCAGATTAAGGCCTTGCCCTTATGATCTCATTTAACCTTAATTTCCTCCCTAAAGGCCTTATCTCCAAATACAATCATCCCTTGGTATCCATGGGGGATTAGTTCCAGGGCTACACACCATATCAAAATCGGCAGATGCTTATGCTCCTTATATAAAATGTATTTCATATATAATATAAAATGTTATTTATTTAAATAAAACCTACCTACATCCTCTCATATACTTCAAATCATGTCTAGATTACTTATAATACCCAATACAATGTAAATACTATATAAATAGTTGTTATACTGTATTGGTTTTTTAATTTGTGTTATTTTTTAATACTGTATTATAATTTTTTTTTCAAATATTTTTGATCCTCAGTTGATTGAATCCGTGGATGTGGAATCCACAGATATGGAGTGGCAACTATATAGTCACTGGAGGTTACAACTTCAGCATATGAATTTTGGGAGACGTAGTTCAGTCCAATAACAAGTACCATTGAAAACTGAAAATTTTCACATAGGAGAAATGAAATACAGATGTAAGATAGCTAAGACTAAGTAAAAAACCTGTAGTCCTAAATGTGAGTAGAAACTATCAGTATGAGCATATATATATATATATACACACACACACACACACACATATTTGTAGTATAACTTTATATATAAGACTATATAATTTATATATATTATATCTATCCATTGAAAAGGCCTGGAAGAAAAGATAAACTCAGTAGCAATGAGACCACTAGTACCCAGATGATAATACCATTTCCTATTCAAATGAACGAGAGATTCTTAGAAAAAAATCTTTGACTCTAGGCCTGAGAAGCGAAATGTACAAGCTGTACATATAAAATTTTGTCATCCCTGGTAGCAACCAAATTATTAGTTATCATTTCAGTGGGTTTATGAACCAGCTCGAATAGTCTTCCCCAGCCAAATATAGGATAGTTTTATTTTTGGAATTGATTTTGACTACAGAGTATCTGAGCTTGCTTGCCCACTGGCTAGAATTCTATTAGTTACCTGATATCTTTTCAATAAATTCCTCTTTTGCTTTGAGTAAGTCAGAATTATTTTTTACTTTCAACTAAGAAACCAACAAATGAAACTTGCCTAGCATGACTGAAGGCATAATTGATGTTCAGTAAATGGTGATTTCCTTCCTAGGAGTCAAAAATCTACTATGACTTCTTTTCAGATTTTAAAAACTGTGAGGGAAACTTCCTGCCTATGAGGACTTTCCTCTTTCATGAGGGAGATTCTGCCTCTGTTCACATCCCCTGCAGCTCCCCTACTCTCCTCTACTCAAGGGAAGAAGGTCTGGAAGCCAACTGATCACAGTCCAAGGTTTTGACTGGGCCCCAGTAATCAGTGGGCAGGGCCACTGTCTCAAAATGTCAGCACCCAGTTCCTGTTTTCCCGCATTTTCTGCTTCCTATCTCCCAGTGGTAAGCAGACATAAGATCTCTTAGGTCTTCCTCAACCTGAAGCTAGAGAGTAAATGCATTTAGTATTCCTCTCAGAGGTTGGATCTCTCTATCAAACAATATGCCTAAAATTTCCATTTGAAGAGAAGTAAAAAATCCCAGTTACACACTGAGGCTTAAGACATGCTCGAGTTCATCTTTTACCAGAAAACCCTGCATTGGGAATTATCAGGTGCTGACTTAGCTAATAATCATATAATTCATTGATTCTCATTTCCTGCTGTTCCTTTCCTGGCACAGAACTCCCTTGAGACACTAAAGGCAAGATGGGACCATTTAAGGACTCAGATATTCTTGGGTTCCTCACAGAGGAGAAAGTGGGTGATACCACCAAGTAACACCAAAACTCCTCTCTCATTCTTACAGAACCACCAAGAGATGGGAAACAAAGTGCAAAAGAATATAGCATGGATACTGACATTTCAACACAGTGACTCTGACGTTTATGCTTAGGGGCTCTGACAGGGCGGCATAGGGTAGAAAGGAGCAGAGGAGGAGGCCAGTGGGAGGAGAAGGAAGGCAAAGCGAGAGGATGGCCTCCTCTGCGGTCTTCACTCGATTCTCTTTACGTCACTCCACTCTCCCCCATTAATTCCCACCTATACATCCAAGGAAGAGAGTGATAAAAAGGGTAATGAGGATGAGTCAAGTTCAAAGGTATTTTATTGGCCACATTCTTTTTTGGGGTGTTCATGTCTCGGGAATTTCTCTTTTGTACCTCTGGTGTGCTAAAAGCACGCTTATACCACCTGTGCTCCAGATTTTAAAGAGAGGCTCATTTCTCTCTCCTTTTGTTGGCATGGTTTTCCTTGGATTCATCTTTTCTTGCTGTCACAAAGTTAAAATAACAAAGCCTGAGAAAGAGGTATAAACTTAGGGGGAAAGTACCAAGACGGTCACTTGGACATTTTATTATTATTATTATTATTTTAAGGGTCTTGCTATGTTTCCCAGGCTGGTCTCGAAATCCTGGCCTCAAGTGATCCTCCCCACTTAGCCTCCCCAAACACTAAGATTACAGCCATGAGCCAAGACACCTAGCCAGGGCCTAGTTTTAGCATTAATTTTGCCTTTAGATTAGACAAAAAGAATCTTTCAATGGTTATCCCTAGCTTTGTAATGGCCTAGGGTAGTATTTGAAGCCAAAACATTCTTATAAAATGCATGCATTTGCCTGGCCCTGTCCTCTGAGCATGATGTCTCCCTTGTGGCACTCATGGACAAGGGCAAAGCTCTGGCAAGGCAGGATTTGGGTGTTCAGAACCTTGAGCCCAAGCCCAATACTACCCCCAACCCCAAATACCATGTCTTCCAATTCAAATAACATGGGTGATAATGGGCCTGCCACTCTAAAATCATGTCTGGCTAATGGCTTGGCAGGTGAATAATCTGCTATGAGCCTACCTGAGCAGTGGCTGCTCTTGGGACCAGAGGATGCAAACACACACAGCTGTGAGGAAGCCCCAGCTCTTGGGAACTGTTGCTGCAATCTCCAGGTCTACTGGCCTTGCTTCACTGTTTTCTGATGTCTCCATCAGCCCCATCCTGATGATCTCCCGGTACTCCCCGACTTTAAGGAGACCTGTTTGCTATGGAAGCTCTAGGAAATGCATAATGGTATGAGGTGATGGCTTCCAATAATGGGCCTTCACATTCTGAAGATGACGTGGTTGAAATGTGAATGGATCAGTCTGCTTGGGAGATGATCTTTCCAAGACAAGCTCCTGAACTGATGCTGCCTTATCTTCTTACGTTTGTTCCTTTGTTCCCAAGTCACTTACTGGGACTTCAGATGCCATCTCAGGTCCTCTGCTTCCCTCTTCTGGTCAATTGAAGGGAATCTTTATAGCCATTTAGAGCTCAGGGGAAGAATTAATATATGATGCTACCTAGTATAGAACCAAATAATAATCTCCTAGTGATCACTTTTCAATTCACAAAAAGCTACACCCAGGAAATAGGGTAATTAAAGATAACATTATTACATATTAAATATGCTCACACTAAGGCAGTCATAACATCTATTCTACTGTACAGAACCAGAGGGAAGATGTTGAGCCAGCAGTTCTACACGTGATATCAATGTGTGTTTTTGTAGAAAGGGTTCTTCGGTTAAATGTATTTGGAAAATCTTAGGGTAAAATAAGTTACACAGGTTTCTTTACTAAAAAATTGCTCAGGGCCTTTAAATTGATAACGTGAATTGTCAATCTCCTAGGGGCATATGGTATATAATTTTTGATCGATGACTCCTTGATTGGAGAGAATTCCAAGGATTAGCATTCCATTCTGTAGAATATTCTGGGGGAAATGTGACACTAGACATTGAAAAGGTGAAGTTAAAAAAGAAAGATCTTCATATTTTGAAATGGCAAGTGTCATCTCACCTAAGCCAACAGCAGGTCCACAAAGCAAATGACCATTAGTACCTCTTGAGTTGATATCAGCCTCAAGTTTTTATAAACCACAAATCTTAGAGTTGGGAAAAGGACCCTAAAGGCCCTAAAGGTCCTTTGCAGACCAATCCCTCCATTTTGTAGATAAGATGACTGAGACTTAGAGAGCTATAAAGTATAGTCTCAAAACCCAGTGAAGAAATATAATTTTACCATGTATTGGTGGGAATCCAGGATACACCACTGTTTAGCTGAGAGGAGCTGTCCATCACAAAAAGCCTGCATTTTGACATATTCGATAAGCAGGTTTTTTTTTTTTTAAACTTAGTTTAAGCCAGGTGTGGTGGCTCACACCTGTAATCCCAGCACTTTGGGAGGCCGAGGTGGGTGGATCACCTGAGGTCAGGAGTTCGAGACCAGCCTGACCAACATGGTGAAACCCCGTCTCTACTAAAAATACAAAAAGTAGCTGGGCGTGGTAGCACATGCCTGTAATCCCAGCTACTTGTGAGGCTGAGGCAGGAGAATCGCTAGAACCCGGGAGGTGGAGGTTGCAGTGAGCCGAGATCATGCCATTGCTCTCCAGCCTGGGCAACAACAGCAAAACTCCATCTCTAAAAAAAAAAAAAAAAAAAAAAAAATTAGTTTAGAAGAGTATATATCAGGCCATCCGCTTCACTGGAAAGATGTACTCAAGATGCTGCAGCCTTTAACAAAACAAGATCCAACTTATTATTCATTTATAAACCCACAGAAGGCACTTTTATAAAAAGACATCCTCATTCATGCATCAAATGGAAAGTCAGGAAATACAGTTTGTGTTAAACTCCAAAGGGCTTTGATGCTTTTTCATAAATGTTAGCACATTTGGGAGAACACCACAGCCTTCTGTGTTAGCTGAGACTATTCTGGTTGCTAGTGACAAGAACCCAGCTTGAACTAGTTTAGGCAGAATAAAAAGGAGGGTGGGGAGTAATTTATGGGAAGGCTCACATAACAAAAGGAAGAGCTGGCCGGGCAGGGTGAGTGAAAGAGCCATCAAGATTATCACCTTCACCTCTTGCATTTCTCTCTGTCAGTCAGCTTTACTCTTCTACTGCAGATGGGATCTGCCCCCTCATGGGGGTGGTGGCTCTCTTTGGCTCATAATTTCACATCTTCCCTACCAGAAAGCAATGGTCTCTAGTTCAAAGGTCCCAGAGAAGGGCTCTGATTGGCCTTGCTTCTTCAAGGTGTACCTTTCTGAGGTAAGGGAAATAGGTCTTAATAGAGGCAGATAGCCTGGTGGGTATCAGTATGGGTTCTGAAGTCAAACTGCTTGAGCTCAAACACTGGCTCCCCTGCCTACTAGCTGATTGATCTTGAGCAATTTACTTAAGCTCTTTTACCTCAGTTTCCTTATCTGTAAAATGGGGACAATAATGGTTTACAGGTTTTATATCACAATTAAATGAGAAAATATGTAAACAATTTTATATGGTACCCATCACAAGGCAAGTAATCAATAGTCATTAGCTATTCTCATTACTGGTTCAGCTTGGAGGGTTAGGAGGTCATGCTTAGATCAATCACTATGGCAATTTAATGGAAAGATTAAGAGCATAAGCTCTACGGTCTGATGATGTGATTTCAAGTTCCAACTCCTGCACTTACTAGCTATACCTTATGCAAGTTGTTTAACTCTTCTGTGCCTTTGGTTTCTTCATCTATAAAATAGGGATAATAATCATTCCTATCTTGTAAGATGATTGCAAGAAATAAAAGAGATGACAAATTTGAATCATTTAGCATCTTGCCTAGCACACAGTAAGCATGCAACAAAGTTATCATTAAGGCTGTGCAGGCGGCCTACCAAAAGATGATATCTTCCATTTGAATCATGACAGTAGGAGTATTTCATTCATTTATTCAATAAATACTTGTTTAGTGCTACTATTGTGCTAGGCACTGTGCTAAACGTTAAGAATACAGGGTGATGAGCAAGACAGATAATGCCCTGAGTTCATGAAGCACACATTAGTAAGGCTTTAAGCAGCGTGATATTATTCTGGGCAGGACAAATAACAAATGTCCACCATACCTACCAACTATTAAATCCCTAACTTCTGGCTGGGTGTGGTGGCTCACTCCTGTAATCCCAGCACTTTGGGAGGCCGAGGCGGGTGGATCACCTGAGGTCAGGAGTTCGAGACCAGCCTGACCAACATGGAGAAACCCTGTCTCTACTAAAAATACATAATTAGCTGGGCGTGGTGGTGCATGCCTGTAATCCCAGTTACTCAGGAGGATGAGGCAGGAGAATCGCTTGAACCCAGGAGGCAGAGGTTGCAGTGAGCCAAGATCATGCCATTGCACTCTAGCCTGAGCAACAAGAGTGAAACTCTGTCTAAAAAAAATAAAATAAAATAAAATAAAATAAAATAAAATTAGCTGGGCATGGTGGCACGTCACTGTAATCCCAGATACTCGAGAGGCTGAGGCACGAGAATTGCTTAAACTTGGGAGGTGGAGGAGCCGAGATAGTGCCATTGCACTCCAGCCTGGGCAACAGAGCGAGAGACTTGGTCTCAATAAATAAATAAATAAATAGACCCCTAATTTCTCTGTTGATAACCAGTCCTTCAGATTTCTTATCTTCTGCCTTGTCTCAAAAACATAGTCACACTTAACCATTATATCTCTTTCTCCTTGTAAAGGGATACCTCTTTCTATTCTTGGTAGATAATTATGACTATGTATGAATGTACATACGTACTGTATGTATAAATTGTATTATATGTATATATTCTTTATGATATTTTGATGATCTGGTAGATCACTTACCTGTTAGGAGTTTGGGAGACCTACCACCTTGATTAGCCTCAAGTTTAGGAGCAAAACCAGGACAGCAGAAGGTCAGCTTCTCCAAAAGATAAAAGAATCCTTCAAAAGTTGGTTAGTAAACTTACCTCACATTATATACAAAAATCATTCTTAGGTGGATTATAGATTGAATGGAAAAAGTATAACAATAAAGCTTCTAGCAGATAACATAGGAAAATATCTTTATGAATTCTGCATTAGGAAAGGTTTCTTAAACAAGATCCCCAAAGCACTTAAAATAGTTTGAAAAAGTTGACTACATTAAAATAGTTTGAAAAAATTGACTAGATCAAATTCAAGAACTTCTGTTCATTAAAGTGCATCACTAAAGGAGAGAAAAAGCAAACCTCAAAGTGGAACACCATTTTTCAATGCGTATAATCAACAAGGGGTTCAGGGTTCATATCTAAGATACATAAAGAATTCCTACGAACCTACCAGTCAAAAGAAAACAAAAACAGACAACACAACAAAAAAAATGGGCAGAAGATTTGACAGATAATGAATATGAAATGAGCATTAATTCTCAACCTCATTTGTTAGCAGGGAAATGTACACTAAAGCCATACTGATACACCACTATACCTCACTAGAGTACCAAATCAAGCTTTCAAGGTTGTAGAACATCAAGAACTCTGAAATGTTGTTGATGGAAGTGTAAATTGGCACAATTACTATAGCAAACAGATTGACATTATCAAATAAAATACAAGATATGCATAATTTATGACACAGCAATTCACCTCCAAGTTATATACCCTCATAAAACATATGTTTATGTGCACCAGTATACATGTTTAAGAATATTCAGGCCGGGAGCGGTGGCTCACGCCTGTAATCCCAGCACTTTGGGAGGCCGAGGCGGGTGGATCACGAGGTCAGGAGATCGAGACCATCCTGGCTAACACGGTGAAACCCCGTCTCTACTAAAAATACTAAAAAATTAGCCGGGCGTGGTGGCGGGCGCCTGTAGTCCCAGCTACTCGGGAGGCTGAGGCAGGAGAATGGCGTGAACCCAGGAGGCAGAGCTTGCAGTGAGCCGAGATCGCGCCACTGCACTCCAGCCTGGGCGACAGAGTGAGACATCGTCTCAAAAAAAAAAAAAAAAAAAAAAAAGAATATTCATAGCAGTACTGAATAATAACTCCAAATGGAAACAACCTAAATGTCTATCAAGAGTGAAATAAATAACAAATTGTGATCTATTCATACTATGAAATACTATATTATGAGAAATAAGGAAAAAAGTACAGCTACATGATATATAGAGGATGAATCTTAAAGACACAATATTACGTGAAAGGAGCCAAACAGTACAGAATATGTACTGTATAATGTACTTTATATATAATTTTTGTTTTAAGACTGAATCTCGCCATGTTGCCCAGGCTGATCTTGAATTCCTACGCTCTTGCAATCATTCCCCCTCAGCCTCTGCAGTAGCTGGGATTACAGGCACACATCACCCAGCCTGGCTCTATACACAATTTTTTAAAAGGCAAAATTAAACAAGTTTTAGGACTAAAACTATCAAAGAAGAATAAGGAAGTAAATACTATAAAAATCAAGAGAGTATTCACTCTTAGGGAGAGTGAGAGGTTACAATCAGGAAAAGGTTTTTACAGCTACTAGTAATGTTTTATGGCTTGACACAAGTAGATTACACTGAGGTTTGTTTTACAGATTGTTAACTCGTATATTCATTTGAAAAACCTTTCTGTATGCATGTTATATTTTACACACACTCACACTCAAGAGTAAGTATAGTGCAGACACAATGGACAGAGTCAGATGAAGGGTAGGACTGCTCAAGTTCAAAGTCACAGAGCTCTCTAAAGGAGGGTTGAAGGTCACCAGCTTAAAGATGATCACCATCTTAGAACAAGCACTTATGCAACTTGCTGCCGAATGGGAAAAGTGGTGGCTTGCCCAACCACATTATATATTCTATTGATATAACTTGTAGAGAGGGATTTAGTTATAGAGAAAATATACAACAAACATTAAATCCATAGGTTTCAAATGATCAAAGCTAAAAGTCTCCCAGAACCCCTATCTAGGGGTGCATGCGCAACGCCACAAATTTATAGTCATTGGAGGGGAAACTCAAGGGACAGATGGAGAGTTCCAATCATCAGAGCCTCTGCTGCCAGGACATCCTTCATCCTAGCATGCCCGTTTTTCACTGGACCTGGGCAACTGACTTGCTCCCCAGCTGCCACAGCTTCTCCAGCAGGAATTGCAATCATGTCTGCCCTGCATCATCACCTCCTTACCATTGTGATAATGCCATTTTGCATCCTCCTTGTCTTCCCACAGCTTTCATGTAATCGAGGGGTTTGTATGCTGGTTTGTTTGGCTTTGGCTAGGAAGAGAAAAGTTTCTATCATAAACATGCTCCCCACATTTTCCCCATGCTGTTT
Source organism: Gorilla gorilla gorilla (assembly GCF_029281585.2). Taxonomy (NCBI): domain Eukaryota; kingdom Metazoa; phylum Chordata; class Mammalia; order Primates; family Hominidae; genus Gorilla; species Gorilla gorilla. The sequence goes on from NC_073224.2 coordinate 121,691,443, forward strand.
AGTTCATGGACCCTTCATATATCACTCTCATACTGCCCTTCGCGTCCTCCCTAGTGCCAGCAGCCAGGGATTTTTTGATGTTTATTGGGCACTTATAACTCTTAAGCTTCATAATAATGAATGAGATGGGAGTATTATTATCCTTACATAGGCTTAGAGGGGTTAGGTACTTAATTTTCACATCTCTGCTTCCTTGCCCCTAACTCACACACGTCCCATACAAATCTAATAATTTTAAAATATTTTCATTGAAATAAATATATTAAAGGCAATTTTGAAAGTGAATTTAATTTCTAATCACACCATTCTCACTCATTTTTCTGTTTTTCAAAGTTTTGCCATGTACATATATAATTATATGATTATATACATATTCTTTTTCTCGTTTTTTTTTTTAATCAGCAATCTTTTATCTTTGTCTTGAGCTTAAATAACTCTCAAGATCTCATTTTGGGATACACCTTAGCATTGCATTGAGAAGATAAATAATAATCTGCTTAACCATTCCCATATTATTGGGTATTTAGGCTTTTTAGTTTTAACTAATAAATATTGTGTGCAATAATACATTTGTTAAAGTGAAATATAAAATTTTACATTTATCCCTGTTAAATTTAACTTCATTAGCTTTTGGCCAATTATTACAACATATCAACAGCTTCTTGAATTTTTACTTTGCTATCCAATGTGCTTGCATGATTCATGGATTTGATGAGTCATTAATTAAAGCATTGAAAATGGCAGACCCAAGGACAGAAGCTTACAGAGGTATATGTGCCAAAAGGCACACTGGAATGTTCAAAATAACACCCATGATATTTCCAAACTTGCAACAGCCCACATGTCCATTAGCTGCAGAATGTGCAAACAAATACATATGCACAGAATGGACTACAATATAAGAATAAAAATGAATGCACTACAGCTAGAACCATTACTTGGATGAATCTCACAAAAAGAAGCCAAACACAAAAGAATACTTACTCTATGGTGCCATTTTAATAAAGTTAAAAAAGTAGATAAGACTGATTTATGATGTAAGGTATCAATATATTGGTTACCTTTAAGGAGGAGGGGCAGTTTATGATTGGAAAAGCATGCAAGGTAGGCCTTTGAGATGCTAATGAATGCTTTACTTCTAGACCTGGATGATTGCATGGGTATGTTTATTTGGTGATAATTCATCAAGCTGTACTCTTAGGATTTGTGAATTTTTCTGTGTTTTACAATTCAGTACAAAGTTTATTTATTTTGTTTTTATTTTTATTTATTTATTTATTTAAGATGGAGTCTCACTCTGTGGCCCAGGCTGGAGTGCAGTGGTGTGACCTTGGCTCACTGCAACTTCCACCTCCGGGGTTCAAGGAAGTCTCCCTGCCTCGGCCTCGTGAGTAGCTGGGATTATAGTACCTGCCACCATGTCTGGCTAATTTTTCTATTTTCAGTAGAGATGGGGTTTCGCCATGTTGGCCAGGCTAGTCTTGAACTCCTGACCTCAGGTGATCCACCTGCCTCGGCCTCCCAAAGTGCTGGGATTACAGGCGTGAGCCACCGTACCCGGCCCAAAGTTTACTTTACAAATAACAAGAATAATGAATTCAAAAGTTCATAGTGACAGCTGAACACAGTGCTGTGTGCCTGTAGTCCCAGCTACTTTGGAGGCTGAGGCAGGAGGATTGCTTGAGCCCAGGAGTTTAAGGCCGTAGTACGCTATGATTGTGCCTGTGAACAGCCACTATGCTCCAGCCTTGGTAACAGAATGAGACCTCATCTCTAAAAAACAAAAGTTCATAATGATGCTAACAATTATACCTAAATCGATGAAAATTAAAAAGATAAAAATATAAGATTGGAGCTAGCTTGGAGTGGTAAATAGTGAGTTCAGTTTGAATATGTTGAAAGGGAAGTATTGGAAGAACATGCAGGTGAAAATGTTCAGTAAATAGTTGTATACGGGTCTGGGGCTCAGGGTAGAGGTAGAGGGCTCCACCTCTCTGAGCTGGAGAGGAATATCTGGGAGTCATCAGTGTATTGCTAGGAATTGAAATCATGGAAGTAGATGAGATCTTATACAGACCAAAAAAAAGCAATCTGAGGAGAGAACCTTAGGGGATTGTCTAGACTTATAGAAAGAAAGTTCATGAAGGCGGTGAAGAAGGAGCATTCAGAGAGAGAGAAGACCTAGTAGAGAGCAGTAGAAGCCAGGGGTAGGGGTTTTAGGAGGAGGAAATGACCCCAAATGCCAAATGCCAGAGATACAGAAAGCAAGTTAAAGACTGAAAAGTCTCCATTGGGTTTAATAACTAGGTCACATGTGACTTTGGTGAGAATAGAGTCAGTGGCATAACGAGGTCTAAGATGGGTTTTCCACACGGATGTCATCTAGGAAGATGGCAGAGTTTGGGAAGAGAGGAGGAACTTAAGATTTTGGTGGGGTTGGTGATAAGGAAGTGCAGAGAACAAAGTAGCTAGATGGCATGAATATTGAGTAGTACTGGTTTAAAAGCAGCGTGGGGCCTGGAAGAATGCTGACTATCTACCTTCCCACTCTTTGGTATATAGGACTAAAAAATTCTCAGCCTCTATTCAGGAGGCTACGGTCAGAATATATGTCAGGAGAACACTGGGTTTCACACCAGATCAGGAAGCTGAGGAAACATTCTATGAAGTGATTGAGGGAGTCTTTTTATCATGGATGGTAATTATGCTTGAAACCGAAGAAGAACAGACTAATAGTCTTCCCCCCTTGGCTGCTTAAGCTTTACCTCTTGTAGTCTGAATGTTTATCTTTGTAACCATTGTAATCAATTAATGAGAATCCTTAGGTAGAATATTACTCTCCTCTTCCCTTTCTCTGTCTGTTCACTTCCCGGGCCCTTGGCTATCCAGTAATTCTACATTCTTGTTAGTCCCAATCTACTCCTGAAACAAAACATTTTCTTCTTCCAGCCCCAAACTTCAGATTCCTCTTCGATTTTTTGTTATATAGAAAATTCAAAGCCAGTACAGCCCTCCTGGGTGGGAGACTAAGGTGTGTTCTGTTAATTCATGAAAAATCAATTACACAGAAAATGTCTGAAGATACAAAAGCTGTCATAGATTCAAGAGAAAATTGGAATTCCTGATTGGTCATTGAGAAGAAATCTAATGGTCCAGGGCCTGATTCCAGACATGTGCTGTACGCCCATGACCATTATGTTCAGAGGTTCCTGTATCCACGGGACTTACTTTTTCATGTGAATAGGATTTGATGGGCAGATGAGCAGAAGGAATGTGAATCCATGTTCTAGTCCATTTCCCTATGGCTTCAATTTCATCCTCTACCTTTTGAGCAAAAGAATGACACCATAAAAACTGCTTTCCCAGTTCCTCTTCTACTTGGTTGCCTCATTCTCTTTCCATTCCTTCTTTGGGGATTTGCTCCAGTGGGTGGCACAAGCTAGAGTGAGAACTCAGTGGGTCAGAGTATGGGGAAAGCCTGGTACAGTGTCTAACATGAAACACAGGTGATTTTCTTCTTCCCAAAGTGGGAAATCTGGGGCTGGGTGTGGTGGCTCATGCCTGTAGTCCCAGTACTTTGGAAGGCTGAGGTGGGCAGATCACTTGAGGTCAGGAGTTCAAGGCCAGCCTGGCCAATATGGTGAAACCTGTCTCTACTAAAAATACAAAAATTAGCCAGGCATGGTGGTGCGTGCCTGTAATCCCAGATTCTTGAGTGGCTGAGGCATGAGAATTGCTTGAACCCAGGAGGCGAAGGCAGTGAGCTGAGATCGCACCACTGCACTCCAGCCTGGGTGACAGAATGAGACTCCGTCTCAAAAACAAAACAAAGCAAAACAAAAAACCAAACTGGGAAATCTGGTGGGTGGGAGGTACCTGACCAATGAGTTCACACAGGCTAATCTTTCAGACTTCTGGGGTTCATTCCAATAAAGATCTGATTTAATTAAAGAAGACTCTATAAAGTGTCTATTTTGCATGCAGAGCAATATGAGAAATACATAGAAGAAGCATGTGTAATAGGCTGCATAATATCCCCCAAGGGCCTCAGGTCTTAATCTCTATGATTAACCTCTATTTTTCAAATATGTTAGTGTTAACATATTTGGGAAAAGGGTCTTTGCAGATGTAATTAAGTTAAGGATTTTGAGATTAGAAAATTATCTGGGATTATCTAAGTGGGCCCAAAATGCAATCACATATATCCTTAAAATAGAGAGGCAGGCCGGGCGCGGTGGCTCATGCCTGTAATCCCAGCACTTTGGGAGACTGAGGGGGCCGGATCACGAGGTCAAGAGATCGAGACCATCCTGGCCAACATGGAGAAACCCCGTCTCTACTAAAAATACAAAAATTAGCTGGGCCTGGTGGCAGTTGCCTGTAGTCCCAGCTATTTGGGAGGCTGAGGCAGGAGAATCACTTGAACACGGGAGGCAGAGGTTGCAGTGAGCCAAGATCGCGCCACTGCACTCCAGCCTGGCGACAGAGCAAGACTGTGTCTCAAAAACAAAACAAAAAACAAACAAACAAAAAAGAGGCAGAGGGAGATTAGACACACACACAGAGAAGACCATGTAAGGATGCAGCAGAGAGAGATTTGAAGATGCCAGCCTTGAAGATGGGAGCAATGCAGCCAACGAACCAAAGAATCCTGGCAGCTGCCAGAAGCTGGAAAAGGCAAAGAATGGATTCTCCCCTAGAGTGTCTGGAGGGAGCACGGCCCTGCCAACACTCTGATTTTGGCCTAGTGGTGCTGATTTCAGACTTCTGGCCTCCAGAACTGAAAGAGAATAAATTGCTATTGCTTTATGTCACCAAATTTGTGGTAATTTCAGGAAATTAATACAGCATGTAACAGTTTGGAAATAGCCCAACTCTCTGGAAAGGACATAGGAATAGGTATGCTGACTTACACACACACACACACATCCCCCAAGATGATGAAACAAATAATACAGGGTCAAATCCAGCACTAAAGTGCATGCCATCCAGCAGCAGTATTTTATGGTGTAAATGTCTTAGTTCACTGGAATCCCTGGTGTCATTCAGTGCCTCTCACTCAGCATTTCCACACAGGCCCACTTCACACATGACACCACCCTTCACAAGGCTCTGCACAAGGACCAATCAGAACCTCAAGCTCAACACAGACAAGAGTTCTGTTGGAACTCTAGGAAGAAAGCCATTCTCTGAAACCTTTCTGGGGCTGGAGCACTTGTCAAGAATAAACAGAAAAGGAATAAAGCTTGCCTCTTTTTTTGAAAAACTCAGCTGGACAATGGGCATATTCAATGGCCAAGGCCTCCTCTAATTACTGGCTTGGGAAGAACTGGAGATAACTCAGCAATGGAGAGACAAGGAGGGCTCCTAGGGAACAACTTGGAGACCGAGGAATCTTGCTGAATGCCAGCAGGTTGTAGACACCAAGTGGTGGCTCTTTAGTTGCCATTACAGCCCTGAGGATTGAGTGCCGATCTATTTCATCTTGAGAAGTTAATATTATTTAATCACAGAAAGTAAAGGCTCCATGTAATTTCATTGGAGCAATCAATGAAAGCATGAGAAATGCCACGCCAGGTCATAACAGTAAATACCCCCAGCACCACATTCTGGCTAGCAGAGGTATCAATGGAGGTCTGTGGGTAGACACTCTCAAAAGGTTAGGAATGTGTACTTCTCTCCCTTCCCAAACAACTCTAACTCCTCTAAAGTGTGACCCATTAGCACCATTAGCATCCAGTAGTTGTGTAATCCTTTGGTTTGAGAATTTAGGGCAAGAACTCTGGCTACTATATTTTCTGCTTAGATGCTGAAAAAGGCAGGGCTTCCCTTCATAGTTCAGAATGGTCAGTGGTACCTTCATAAAGTCCTTAACAACCAGTCCCAGATTAAGGTCCCTGTCAGCACAAGCCTTGTCCAGGTGACAGTTTATTTTCTATTGCCCTTCATATGGAGAAGAACAATGTGAGCTGTCCCAGTGACCACTATATTATGCTACTTCTGATTGTGACTGCATAGGCTGAATTAACCTCCCTGTGATTTAGAAGGGGATGGGTCTGAATTTCATTATAGATACGACTTCCATGTTCTTCTCCTTGGCTGGGGCACAGGGATTTTCTTGGAGGGGTGTTGTCATTACTATGCAGATTGCTTTCCTATCATTTGATTGAAATTTCAGGAAGAAGGAAGGTCATTAATGTAACTTCTTCCTCAATTTCTCATTTTAGAAAATCTGGAAGCAGAGCCAGTATAATTCAGCGTTACTGAGCCCACTGAGCTCTCCAGGGAAGTATAAATCGAGCACAGAAGCTCTGAAATGGATTGTAACCACAACATCAGAGGTATTCTCAAAAGATCCATTCTCTTGGAAAAAAGTTTGCCAAGTGGAGCTGGATCCACAGCTGCCACTCAAGGCCTGTTTTCCGCAGAGTGCTGTTAAAGAGATTTTACCTGCTTCATAACCCATCCAGTTGTGTAAAGCAGAGGGTGTGAGGGCAGCCACTGCAGGGGTGAGTGCGTGGGTCATTCTATGGGTCTCTTCAGAAAGACAGCTGCTGTTATATCAGACCTACAAGAAGCAAGGCATGTGTTTCCCAATGCACCACCCGGTCATTTTACCCCCAGAGCCCATTTGGCATCAGCCACCATAAGTAAGGCAAATCTCTTGAAGGCAAGAGACTTGTCAGGCCAAGTTCCCACCATTGCTTTTAGCTCATTGTAGCCTGAACTGGACATACTGTTGTGATTCCACTTCATTCTCCTTACTTAACCAGGATATCAAGAGCGATATAAAGGACATTTACTGAAGTATCAAAATAGTATGAGATCAGAAAGAATCTAAATATCTAATAACAAAAGACTGATTAAACTACAGTACATCTATATCATGGGATACCACATATTCAGTAAAAAAAAAAAAAAAAAAAGACATGGGCCGGGCGCGGTGGCTCATGCCTATAATCCCAGCACTTTGGGAGGTTGAGGCGGGCGGATCACTTGAGGTCGGAGTTTGAGACCAGCCTGGCCAACATGGAGAAACCCTTTCTCTGCTAAAAATACAAAATTAGCTAGGCGTGGTGGTGCCCACCTGTAATCCTAGCTACTCAGGAGGCTGAGGCAGGAGAATCGCTTGATCCTGGAAGGCGGTGGTTACAGTGAGCCAAGATCATGCCATTGCACTCCAGCCTGGGCAACAAGCAAAACTCCGTCTCAACAAAAAAAAAAAAGAAGAAGAAAAAAAAAGAAAGAAAAAAGAAAGACAGGGATTAACATAAACCATATGAATTACTTCAAAATATATTAAATGAAAAGGGTAAGGTGCAGAAACTATGTATCATGGGAACACTTTAGGTAAATACAAAATTATTTGTAAATGTACATATCTATATACTAGTATATAAATGTTATACATATAAATTTTATGCTAGACATTTTTTTTTCCAGAATATTCAAGGAAGCATCAAGAGTGGTTGCTTTTGGGGATATAGGGCTTCTTACTTTTACTTCTTTCTATATTTTTTAATGCTAAGTATATATTGTTCTTAATTTTACTTTCATAACAGCTTTCCAAAGTCTCTCTGACCATCCCTCAGAAGGCTTTCCAGCCTCTTCCTCTTGACTCCAGGGTACCTTCTATGGTTATGTAGGCTGCATTCTGAACGTAAGCTCCTAGCCCGTGGGACAGAATCCAGTCTGAAGCACGCTTGTCTAGCTGTGAACCCTGTCACTGTGCTGTATCCACTTAGAGGCACATCTTTTTTTAATTCCCCAAAATGCCACCATATGCGCTGGTGGCAGCCCTGCACAGCTCTTCATTCTACCTTTCCCTACCACCCACCCTTTATTTCTGCCACAGTTTGATTTGGTTCTTGCTTCTCACCTACCCTCTTCAGTTTACCTCTTCAGAACATCCCTCATATCCTGCCTTCCTACGCTTAGCCCAGGAATCAGTGAAACTCCAGGCCCATCCACTGCCATGCCCAGCCCAGGCCTGAAATCAAGCAGCCCTCCCAATTTACCCGAAGGGAAGCCATGCTAAGGTGCTCCTGTTGCCCCAACTTCTGCATGTGTACCTGCTGGTATTTATCATGCATAGTTTATGGACAGCAGCTCTAATTATCCACACAAAGGGCAGTGGGTATTGGCACATATCATTCAAAACAGCAGATGATCACAAAATTAGGGCTTCGGGAAGTTGTCCTTGGAAGGTCATTGGTGATTCTTTTTAATATAGATTTTGCCACCATAGATTTACTCGAATTAAAATTAACTCATATTCTGTTTCGTATCTACTGAATGTAGTAGGACTGAAGTAAAAAAAATCTACCAGCAATTAAATTGACCAGAGATAAAAAAAAAAAATGTGTTTGGGACAATCTGCCTAAAGGGGGCTATATTTAAAACCACATTTAGATTTTTCCTTTCTGTTTTAACATAGGAGCCTTTTCTCAATACTAATATTCAACCTAAGGCCAAAGTACACTTTCTTCAAACTTTTTTCTTATCTTTTATAAAAATCTTGTATGAATGCATATGCTATTAGTGAAGTTGGTTTTACAAAGCACCCAAAACCTACTCTTATTTAGTTGTAGCCACTTGAATGTCTGTCAGCTTCAACTCACTTTCTTTGCTGCTCCAGTCATTGAAGGGAAACATCACCAGCTTATTGATCTTTACATTGCTGGCACTAAATACCATTATTTCGGCTTGCTTCTTTGTCACAACTATAAACATAAATGAAACTTCACATTTCGACTGTTGACTTAAAGGCTTATGGTACCAGAAGGATAAAGGTTTCCAATATATTAATTATAATCACTAGGGGTGTGTGTGTGTGTATGTGTGTGTGTGTGTGTGTGTGTGTGTGTGTTGGTGGGGGGGCTTGTTTTGTTTTGTTTTTCTTTTGAGATGGAGTTTCAAAAGGCTGCAGTGCAGTGGCGCAATCTCGGCTCACTGCAACCTCCACCTCCCGGGTTCAAGCGATTCTCCTGCCTCAGTCTCCTGAGTAACTGTGATTACAGGCATGCACCACCACGCCTGGCTAATTTTGTATTTTTAGTAGAGATAGGGTTTCTCCATGTTGGTCAGGCTGGTCTTGAACTCCCGACCTCAGGTGATCTGCCCATCTCAGCCTCCCAAAGTGTTGGGACTACAGGTATGAGCCACTGTGCCCAGCCGTGTGTGTGTGTGTGTGTGTGTGTGTGTGTGTTTGTGTGTGTGTGTTTACTCATCTTTTGTAATGGTTATGCTTGACTTAGCATATTGGCACATTTTATCAGAGTAATATATATCCACAAAGCCATACTGCTCCTACATAGGGGGAATTTAGTTTACGCATTTATGAATAGGTCTATCCGTATCCATTCATGAATGGACATCTTCTCTAAAAAGTATAAAATAGATTATTGTATTCTACAACTATAAGAGCATTAAGAAACAGTAAGTTTTCTTTCTTTCTGTTTTTCTTATTTTCATGGGGTCTCTACTGCCCTGCATGTGGCTCTCTGTATGCTACGTGTGATCCCAGAGTTTCTACCTAAAGAAGGAACAGGAAGTATCTACCTAGCCCACAAAAAGACATGACTGTAGCAGCAAACTGCAGCTTGTAGCTCCCAGATAAGTTTGTCAGGATGGAAATGTCAATTTGAGCCAATGTACTTTCTGTTTTTATAAGACAATTTAGGGAGGTGGAATGGTTGTCACAGCGTAGGAGTTGTTATCAAGAGTTTTAAATTCAATTGAGAAGGAACCAGGAGGTACATACATAAGCAAGGAATGAGAAAGGCATTTCATAATTTAGCAAGAAACTGACACTTCCCTCTTATCCTTTACTGCAAATATTTTTTCTTTTTTCTTTTTCTTTTGACAACTGTGATAGCTTTACTTTATTCAAGTTAACTTCTTTTTTTTTTTAATTTTTTAAGTATTTATTGATCATTCTTGGGTGTTTCTCGGAGAGGGGGATTTGGCAGGGTCATAGGACAATAGTGGAGGGAAGGTCAGCAGATAAACCTGTGAACAAAGGTCTCTGGTTTTCCTAGGCAGAGGGCCCTGCCGCCTTCCGCAGTGTTTGTGTCCCTGGGTACTTGAGATTAGGGAGTGGTGATGACTCTTAACGAGTATGCTACCTTCAAGCATCTGTTTAACAAAGCACATCTTGCACCGCCCTTAATCCATTTAACTCTGAGTTGACACAGCACATGTTTCAGAGAGCAGGGGGTTGGGGGTAAGGTCATAGATCAACAGCATCCCAAGGCAGAAGAATTTTTCTTAGTACAGAACAAAATGGAGTCTCCTATGTCTACTTCTTTCTACACAGACACAGTAACAATCTGATCTCTCTTTCTTTTCCCCACATTTCCCCCTTTTCTATTCAACAAAACCTCCATCGTCATCATGGCCCATTCTCAATGAGCTGTTGGGCACATCTCCCAGATGGGGTGGCAACCGGGCCGAGGGGCTCCTCACTTCCCAGACGGGGCGGCCGGGCAGAGGCGCCCCCCACCTCCCAGATGGGGCGGCGGCCAGGCGGGGGCTGCCCCCCACCTCCCGGACGTGGCGGCTGGCCGGGCGGGTCTTTTTTTTTTTTTTTTTTTTGAGACGGAGTCTCGCTCTGTCACCCAGCCTGGAGTGCAGTGGCTCCATCTCAGCTCGCTGAAACCTTTGCCTCCTGGGTTCAAGAGATTCTCCGACCTCATTCTCCCGAGTAGCTGGGATTACAGGTGCCCACCACCATGCCCAACTAATTTTTGTATTTTTAGTAAAAACAGGGTTTCACCGTATTGACTAGGCTGGTCTGGAACTCCTGACTTCAGGTGAAGTCCACCTGGTTTGGCCTCCCAAAATGCTGGGATTACAGGTGTGAGCCACCGCACCTGGCCTACTACAAAGATTTTTAAAAATCAGTGATGATAACCGTAATTGCTAACAGGTATACCATGTAGAGATGACCAGAGTTGTTCTGTGATGAGAGGAGCCTTATTTGTAACCAACTTATTGCTTCATGCCTGAGAGCAAAAGTGGCTTAGGTTTAGCTGGGGTTAGATCTAGGGACTGGCACTTACTAACTATGTGACTTTGGAAAAGAGGCCCACTTCATTACCTACAAAATGGGGTTCATAATAGTGCCTATCTAGTAAGGTGACTGAATGGATTATGGCTAACAATACATGTGAAGGGTTTAGCACAGTGCCTAGCACATAGTAAGTGCCCAGTAAAAGTTTACTTACTGTTTTGCTTAAGTATTTGAAAGCAGTTTACCTTGTTAAGTAGGCTAACCCATTTTGAATATTTTTCAACAAATGCTCTCTTCCCAAAACATATACAAGTAAACTCCAATCAAGTCTGGGTGAAATTATTATAAATTCCATATTAGTGGTGACCTAAATAAATGAGGTGTCACTGTTTTCCACTATCTGTGTCAATACTTCCCTCCTTTTGTACAGATCATTGAGAGCTGAATTAGCCTAAATAAAATGTTAAAGTTGTAATGCCCAAGTGGACTTATTTAAGGAGTGATTATGGCTAGAAAGTGGTCTGTAAAAATAACTCTCGCCCTTACATCACATCACTTGCTTCCTGCGGCGCCTTGAAGTTGTCCTGACAAACAGGCCTGCCCTCCTGCAGACCCAGGATTCTATTCTGCCTCACACATCCCTAACACAACTGCCAGCTGAGTTCTAATTGCAGAATCTTCATTACCAGGGATGATTGAAACTATAAAAAGAACCCAGCTGAATTTTTCACATCCTGCTGGGTGAGCACAAGGACCAGCTCTCCTGTTCCTGCTCCCTCCCCCAGCAATTATCCTTGGTACATGTGTGGTCTGGTTTCTGCAGGGAGCTCTGAGCAATTGATAGATGTTATCTTCCTTCTCTTCCAAACCTCCCTGCCCAGGAGGTGTGTTGATGACCGTGACAAATATGTCTGGTCTTCCTCCACAGCTGTGGAGACAGGAGGTTCATTTCTCAACCTTTCCTACCTGAGTATCTTGTCCAAAGTCACCTAGAAGTGACAGATCAGAGAGAGATAAGAATCATTTCTCCTAGCCCCCTAGGCCTTTGTGACAACCTATTATACCCTATGTGAAAATTTGCCTTTTTTTTGTTTTGTCCTTTCTTATTTCAGTGAGCATTTCTAAAGCACCTGCTGAGTGCTCAGTACTGCATTAATTGTAGTGAAAGGGGATATCCAGAAATAAGAGGCCACCAAGGAATTTAAAATCTAGTTGGAAGGCAAAAGGCAGGACTGTTCTTGGTTCTGTAGCTAATAACTTTAAGAATCAAGGAAAAAATGTATGCAAATTTTACATAAAATTTATGCAAAATAACTTTTCCTATCTGAAAGAGAGAGAAAAAGAGCACATGTATCTGTATATTTAGAAAGAAAAAGAAATGTCTGGAAGGAAGTGCATCAGAAAAGTTAATGGTAGCCATCTCTGAGATGCTGTGTAACAAAACGTTTGAGAAGGTGGTCTCTGAAGACACAATGACACAATCTAGATTTAAATCCTAATTCTGCCACTCACCATTGCCTTGTGCATGTTACGTTTCACCTAAGTTTCAGTTTTCTTACCTATACAATGGGATGGTAATTGTAGTATCTGCTAGGTTTGTTGTGAGGATTAAATAGGATAATATAGATAGAGCATTTAGCAGTGCCTGGCATTTAAATTCAAGTGCTCTAAAAATGTAACTGTTTCTAGTGATGAGATGTTGAAGGAGAGGCATAAGAGGGGAAGTCTTCGAGGAGGCACGACTTGAACTGGTCCCTGGTGAATGGTGAAGACTAGAATAGTCAGAGGGGAGAGCCAGGGGTATTCTGGGTTAGGGAAACATCTTGAAGGAAGAGACAGAAAGGATCCTCGGCTGTTCTCAAAAAGAGAGAGGCCTGTACATGAACTAAGAAAAAGGTTGCATAAGGAAACACACAGTGGAGACAGAAAGTTTCGTTGCTTTCTCTTTTGCCCCAGCCCCTACGCATGCACAGCCTCTCCCATCATCAACATCCTGCATCAGATTGGTATATTTGTTACAACTGATGAGCCTACCTAGGCACATCATTATCACGCAAAGCCTATAGTTTAAATTGAGGTTCACTCTTGGTGGTGTACATTCTGTGGGTTTGGACAAATGTCTAAGGACTTTTATCTGAAGGTCTGGTTTTTTCAACTCCCTGATTCCCCTCCACAAAAAGAGAAGCAGCAATTAAGACAGCAAACAAAACCAATAAACAAAACCACCTGCAGATAACATCTTGAACAAAACCAGGTATCAAGGCACCTCCATAAACTCCAAAATATCAGAGGGTGAGGCCAAAGCACCAAGTAAAATGACCTTATTGATGTCAACAACAAACTAGAAGGAAGCAGAGGAAAGACAAGGAACATATGACAGTTCCAAGAGCCAGGGAAATCAGAGATGACTAATACATACTTGGCCTCAAAAAGAGGGGACTCCACTAAGGGGATAAACTGCACAGACCCAGCTGAGGCTGGGAGGGGTCGACTCAGGCTCTAAATGGTGGTTTGTAGTTGGCCAACTTCCCCTTCAGGGGGAGATTCAAAATAGAGAAAACTTTTTAAATGATTCTGCCCGCCCCAACATTATTGAGAGGCAGAAAAATTGAGTTCTAGGCCAGTAGAGGGGTGGCATGTTCACTGTATGACTCTGGAAGCGTGCTGTGAGGAGGAGGGATGGACAGGAACAAAAAGGAGTACCTCAGTGCCTCTTCTTTCTGCCTTCCCATCAAGACAGTACAACGCCTATGGAAAAAGAAAACAACAACAAAACCTCAACCAGTATCTAGGACAGAGCTATGAGGACTTAGATTATGGGGGCAGGGTCACCTTATGAAGAGGCAACAACCAGCAATGATCAAACCCAGGCTCTGATCCATTGACTCCCTTCATCCTCCCTACAATCAACAGGAATGACCCCAGTGAGAGGCTGAGATTAGGCTTCTCCTCTGTAAGTCAAATGTCCTGTCAAATAGCTGACACCTACATGGCAAAGTGAAATTACAGTGAAAAATACCAGATAACTGAGGAATGCAACCACTAAAAGAAAGGTAATAAACTTCACTCCTATGAGATGGGATAGATGTTAAAAAATTAAAATAGGCCGGGCATGGTGGCTCATGCCTGTAATCCCAGCACTTTGGGAAGCCAAGGCAGGCGGATCACTTGAGGTCAGGAGTTTGTGACCAGCCTGGCCAACGTGGTGAAACCCCGTCTCTACCAAAAATATAAAAATCAGCCGGGCGTGGTGGCACATGCCTATAATCCCAGCTACTCAGGAGGCTGAGGCAGAAGAATCACTTGAACCTGGGAGGCGGAGGTTATAGTGAGCCAAGATCGTGCCCCTGCGCTCCAGCTCGGGCGACAGAGTGAGACCGTGTCTCAAAAATTAATTAATTAATTAATTAAAAATTAAAAGAGACATAAGGTATACTATCAAAGAGAGAGATTATCGTATATTATTTGTTGTTGTTGTTGTTGTTGGCTTTTTTGTTTGTTTGTTTTTGAGATGGAGTCTCGCTCTTGTTGCCCAGGCTGGAGTACAATGGCATGATCTCGGCTCACTGCAACATCTGCCTCCCAGGTTCAAGCGATTCTCCTGCCTCACCCACCCAAGTAGCTGGGATTACAGGTGCCTGCCACCATGACCAGCTAATTTTTGTATTTTTAGTGGAGACGGGGTTTTGCCATGTTGGCCAGGCTGGTCTCGAACTCCTGACCTCAGGTGATCCACCCACCTCGGCCTCCCAAAGTGCTGGGATTACAGGCGTGAGCCACTGCACCCGGCCTGATTGTATATTGTTAACATGAAGTGAATACAATCATTTTAAAAAGAACCAAGCAAAAATACCAGGTAGAAAAAATATAATAGCTTAATTAAGGAAATTAAGTGAAGAGAGAAAAAGCAGAATAGATTCAGAAAAATATGAATTTGTGAACACAAGATTCAGCTGAGGAACTTCACAAGGCACCAGGAAGAAAAAAGTGAAAAAAAAATTAGAATAAAAATTTTAACATCCATGTAATAGAAGTCCCAGAAGGAAAGACAAAGGAATTGTGGTAGATTGCAAAACTATGCTCCTCAGTGAATCTCACCTCTTACAATGCATGATCAGTCCCATCTCGCATTCATGCTGAACTTGATCATTTGCCTTATTTTGACCAATGGGACATCAATAAATGTGATGCAAGCAAAAATGTGTTAAGTACATGTGCTTTGGGGTTGGGGTGGGATATGTGATCATGTAACTTACTTTAGCCAATGAAATAACAGTAAATTTGAAGCAAACAGGCTTAGTAAGCACTTGTGCCAAAAGCTGCTTTGACCATCTGAGGAAGCCTACTATAGCCTTCTTGAGGACAAAAGATCACATGGAGAGAGGGGCCTAGCCACTGCTGTCTAGATGAACCCAGCCCCCTGGATTCTCTTCAGCTGAAAGCAGCCACATAAGTATGGCCAGAGAAGAGCAGTGGAACCACCCAGCCAACTCACAGAACCACAAGAAATAACTGCTGTTCTTGCAAGCCACTAAGTTTTGGGTAATTTGTTATGTATTTAGCAATAGATGATTGATATGGGAGATAATATATGAGTAAAAAAGACCTAAAATTCCCAGAATAAAATATTTTAGACGAAATACATATTTTAGATAGAAAGACTAACACAATACCAAAAGAACAAGAAAAAAAAAGGGCAGAAAAAACCTCCCTTAGGATTTATAGTATAATTCCAAAAGGCAATTCTACAATCATGCAGAAAGAGAACATATGACTTACAAAGTAACACAAATACATTTGACATCATTTGTCTCAATTGTGACGTGGGAATCAATATGTCAATGGAGTGTTATTTCCTTTTTTTTTTTTTTGAGATGGAGTCTCCCTCTGTAGCTCAGGCCGGAGTGCAGTGGTGTGATCTTGGCTCACTGCAACCTCCGCTTCCCGGGACCTGGTTCAAGCAATTCTCCTGCCTCAGCCTCTGGAGTAGCTGGTAGCTGGGATTACAAGCACGCACCACCATGCCCAGCTAGTTTTTGTATTTTTAGTAGAGATGGGGTTTCACCACGTTGGCCAGGCTGGTCTTAAACTCCTGATCTCGTGATCTGCCTGCCTTGGCCTCCCAAAGTGCTGGGATTACAGGCGTGAGTCACCACGCCTGGCATAATGGAGTGTTATTTTCAAGGAGTAAAAATAAAAGGACTTCTAACCTAGAACTAAACTTTCCCATTTAAATGTGAAGATTCAATAAAGATATTCTTGGGTAAACAAGGCTAAAGGAACTTTAACATGCAAGAGACATTCCAAAAAATACTCCTTAGCTAAAAACTAAAATTAACTCATCAACTCAAAAAGTTAAATACAATAAAGAAGAAAAACAAAACCAAAATTGTTTTCTTCAAAAAGATTTGTAAGATAGACAAACCTCTGGCAAGAGTAATAAGGGAGAAAAAGTAAGATACAAATAAATAAGATATGGAATAAAAATGGAAAATAACTAAAAATATAATAGATTTTAAACATAATGAAAGAATATTATGAGGAATTATATGCTAATAAATTTGATTACACAAATAAAATGGAGGCAGAACTTTCTCAAGCAAAATTATTCAGGCAAGAAGAAATAAAAAATTGGAATCAACTATAATCAATTAAAATAGTCATCAATAACTTTGTACCTAAATGTGCACACACACACATACACACACACACACACACACCCCTCTTGCATGCACACCCACACACGCCTCAAGTAAATTTTACAAAACTTTCAAGGAATAGATACTCTCTCTCTTATCAAAGATGTTTCAGAAAAATTTAAAGGCCTGAAAGTTACCCAACTCATTTATATATAAACCGGGTTCCAAAATTGAAAGGACACAAAAAAGCATCCTGTATGCTAGCAACAGCCAGCTGAAAAATATAATATAAACAAAATACTATTTTCAATAGCAACAAAGTAATAACATATCTAAGAATTAACCTAAAAAAAGAACCTCATAGGGAAAATTTAAAAACTCTATTAAAGGACTTAAATGTTTATGCACAAATAAAAAGACATACCATGTTAATGAATGGGGAAAGTTCAAAATTATAAAGAGGTTATTTCTCCTCCAACTTAATCTGCCTACTGTAATTTTAATATTTTAAGATCTTAAACATATACATGGAATGAAAGTTTATAAATAGCTGGTAATCTTGAAAATAATGAGTTCATGACAAGACGGAGAGATGACAAAAGAGAAATAGGGCAGAACTCACTGTGGCAGATATTAAGTATAGAATATAAAGCTGTGATAATAAATATATTGATATACTGGAGGAAAAAACACATGAAGGTGTACTGGAGACAAGGAGATCAGCTGAACTCTCAGATGGTCACAAAAGTACAGGCAAGGAGTGATGAGTCTCAGCATTATCTTGGTAGACTAGCAGTGGGAACAGCACAGCAGGGGCTGTGAGATACATTTTATCAAAAAGCCTTGAGGATTTCCCGACTGAATGGATATAGGAGTCAAGTTAAAAAAAAGATTGAGTTATGCAATGGGAGATGAGTCTGACAAGATGGATTAAAGATAGACTGTGCGGGATCCTTTATAAGAAGTTAATCTTAGAAAGGTTAAGTGTTGGGGCACATAGGAAATGAATCAACAGAGAAAGAGGCCAATTAAGCTAATTGGAGAAACACCCATTAAACTGTTGCAATTGTCAGGTAAGGAATGATGAAGGATGGAACTAAAACTGTGCGAATTGGGATGGGAAGCGGAGAGGTAGAGATGAGAGATATTTAAAATGTTGAATCTAAATGACTTGGTATATTAGTTAAAGTGGATAGCAAAAGAGGAGAAGGGTTCAAGAAAGCTCTGAGTTTTCTAGCTTTGTTAGGAGGTAGGTGGCAGCAGCCTTAGTCAAGGAAATTCAGGGGTCACCATTTCAGCCAGAAGTCAATTTAACTTTGAATATCCAAGTTTGGATGCTTCCTACAAACGGGTAACTGGAAAGGAAGCTTTAGAACTTCAGAGAGAGGTTAGGCCTGCAGATATAGAATCGAGCATCTGACCAGAGTTTGGGAAAGTAATAGAAGCCATGGATATGGCCATATTTCACAGGAAATGAACATAGAAGAGGAAAGTCAGGTGGTCGAGTTCTCCAGGAGTCTGTGGTCCCAAGGCAGAATCCAGCACTGCCTTTGAGAGGCACAGGGAATGCCAGGAAAAGTGAGAGCCACACTTGGCAACTGTCACATCACATCTGCTCTCTGTGGCATGGTTTCCTCACTGACTATCAGAATACATAAATATATGTAGCACATCAAACAGACAAATCCACTCTGCACAGATCTGCCTAAATATTTAGACAGAGCAAAGCAGTGACAGAAATGATTAAGAAATTGAAATTCCAGTCACTAAAGGTGATCAGTGAAACAGAGAACAACTCTCATTTCAACCTCTTGTCATCAGACCCACGGTTGACTTGTCACTTCCAGAATGAGGAAAGAATAGTTCAGCAAATGTGGGAGGCTTTGTAGATTTCTGATGGTGTGTGGGTTAGCCCTTAATTCTCCTTTGGTGAATTTTCTTCTTGTGGCATTCCACCATCAGAGGTTAGACTGGGGAAGTGAGCAAAGGGCAGGAGATAGGTGCAGTTAAAAGAATATTGAATTTGGCACCAGAAGATTGAGTTGAAGTCCCAGATCCATGGGTTACTACCGATGTGACATAGCCTCCCTGAACCTGTTCTTATCTGTAAAATAAGAATGTTAAGTCCTGACCTGCCTACCTCCCAGGGCAGGTGAGAGTCGAGAGCTAATGTGTGTCAGTGGTTTTTGAAGTGTGTTCTTCAGGGTTCTGGGCTTCCTCTCTGAGACCTTAGATGCCACAGCTACAAGGGGGAATGAGCTTAAGAGGTATAACCAGAGGCAGTGCTTTAGCTCCCCCATGCCTGGCTATCCCAAAGCAGCCCGACTTTTATCTGTATCTGCTGCTAAAAATACAGAGGGCAAACTCACTGCCCTGAATTAATGTTGGATGAAAAAGAACATGTAGCTGAGCGTGGCTCACGCCTATAATCCTAGCACTTTGAGAGGCTCAGGTGGGCGGATCACTTGAGGCCAGGAGTTCGAGATCAGCCTGGCAAACATGGTGAAACACTGTCTCTACTAAAAATACAAGAATTAGCTGGGCGTGGTGGCATGCACCGGTAATATCAGCTACTCAGGACGCTGAGGCAGGAGAATTGCTTGAACCTGGGAGGCAGAGGTTGCAGTGAGCTGAGATCATGCCACTGTACTCCAGCCTGGGTGACAGCGTGAGACTCTGTTTCAAAAAAAAAAAAAGAAAGAAAAACAAGTATCTGAAATGAGCTTTTTGGATTATCTGTGAACTGCAATTTCTGGTATCCTCTCTTCATTATCAGATAATTAAGAATTCATTGTATGTGATTTTTTATTATAATAAGTTGGCTCCTAGTACTATCCTAAATTACATCTCCTATAAGACCACAGATTTACTTATCGTGATTACATCTATGGACCGGGTGCTGAGTTGCCAGGTGAAGACTGCTACCATCCTCTACTACTCCTGATTTAATTGCAATGCCCCATCCTGCAGCCCAGCAGAACTGCTGTGAAGATGCAATGTCCCAGCTGTTCTCTACTGCAGAGACACCATTCAGGAGACTGAATCCCTGCTCAGCACAGAGTTCCTGGGGAAAAACTCAATTTCCCTCAAAGTTTTAACACAGGCCGGGCGCGGTGGCTCACGCCTGTAATCCCACCACTTTGGGAGGCTGAGGCAGGCGGATTGCCTGAGCTCAGGAGTTTGCCACCAGCCTGAGCAACACGGTGAAACTGCGTCTCTACTAAAATACAAAAAAAAAAAAAAAAAAAAAAATTGCCAGGCGTGGCGGCGTGCGCCTGTAGTCCCAGTTACTTGGGAGGCTGAGGCAGGAGAATTGCTTAAACCCGGGAGGCGGAGGTTGAAGTGAGCTGAGATTGCGCCACTGCACTCCAGCCTGGGTGACAGAGTGAGACTCTGACTCAAAAAAAAAAAAAAATTTTTAGCACATTATTTCACACCATTAGACCAAGCTCTATCACAAAAGAAGGTGCCAGGGACGAGAAGCAGAGCTTAGGTTTTCTGCAGGCAGATCATTAATGACTTTACTCTGGTGTGTCTTAACAGGGCTCCCAGGAGCTCAGGATCTGAATGGTCTGTAGCAAAGTAATGTGAAATGGGTTGACAAAGGAAAGAATCAGCTCTGCTCTAGTTTTACAAAGAGTGGCATAAATCCTGATCAAAATAGTGACCACAGGAGCTGGAGATAATTAATTATTATTTGTATATAAGAATATCATATGTTACTCACGAGTCCCTCCTTTATAGCAATAACACCCAATAAATGGTAGTCAGAAATAAAGGGAGTATTTACTTTAGGAAAGCTCTTAAATTCTCAATTATCTTAACCTCTGAAGACTGCAGGGCTTTCAATCCGCATCTCTCCAGGCAGTAGCTTTTGTAGTCAACCCACTGTTTCCAAGGTCTGTTTCTACCTTCTCAGGGATGCGTCACACAGGGTTTGTGTCTCCTCAAGTGTTGCTTTCTCTAATGCCACCTGGTCATCCAGCCAGGACATGGGAGGAAGTATGGCAGATTTTGTCATTTCTTTCAACCAGGGAAAAGGGAGGATTGGAATAGTGTTTCCTAAAGTTGTGTTCAAGGCCTTGGTAGTTTCTGGATATTATTCCTTTGTCAGATGAGTAGATTGCAAACATTTTCTCTCATTCTGTAGGATGGCTGTTCACTCTGATGGTAGTTTCTTTTGCTGTACAGAAGCTCTTTAGTTTAATTAGATGCCATTTGTTAATTTTGGCTTTTGTTGCCATTGCTTTTGGTGTTTTAGGCATGAAGTCCTTGCCCATGCCTATGTCCTGAATGGTATTGCCTAGGTTTTCTTCTAGGGTTTTCATGGTTTTAGGTCTAACATGTAAGTCTTTAATCCATCGTGAATTAATTTTTGTCTAAGGTGTAAGGAAGGGATCCAGTTTCAGCTTTTTACATATGGCTAGCCAGTTTCCCCAGCACCATTTATTAAATAGGGAATCCTTTCCCCATTGCTTGTTGTAGTTTCTAGCATTATAGGAAAATGAGAAAAGTTTTGGGTCTTGAAGTATGGTGAACAACAACACCCTATGTAGGAACTAAAGGGAAATTCCAGAATCCTTCCTTCATTTGCCCCAAGTTGGAGTAGGAAAGAGGCACACTGCCCTGTTGGCAGCTAGGAGAGCCATAGGATCCCAGCTCCCATCAGCTTGCATCATGGAGGTCTGGAGTGAGGACCATGTAAACTGAACGGCCGGGCCCAAAGTACAGAGTCCATACTGTCAGACCTCATTTGGAGATTTCTAGAACCTTACCAGGAGCTCCACTTGCTTCTTCAGAGAATTTAAGAACACAAGAATTATCACATGAGCTCAAAACATGATCCATCCAGCCTAGAAGTTGCTTTATCATGAAAATTCCAGAGATGTGTTATGGCAGGACATGCTGCCCCCAAAGCCTCAAATCCCAGATGTCTTTAGCTATTAAGAGTATTTCTAAGAGCAAAGTCTCCATAATTTGGAAGAATGCTTCTATAGCATAGGCTGAGGAGAAAAACAGAAACTGGGAAGAAAACTAGTTAGTTGTGGAAAATCTATTTGTACAAAGCCCTGTGATAGGTTCTTTTACAATAAGCATCTTTAAGACTTTCAATAACCCTATGAATTGGGTAATATTACTGCCTATTTTCCAAATGAGGAAACAGAGAATTAGAAAGGCCAAGCCCTGTGCCGAAAACCACATCACTAATAAGAGGTAGACTGAGATTTTCTTCAGCCTTTGCATTCAATTAACTAATTGCTAAATCCTAGGGGTTCTGCCTCTTAAATAAGTCTCAAGTCAGTCTCCTCTTTGCCAGTTTTATTACCATGAGCCTGCTTCAAGTCTTCACTGTTTTGTTTTGACCATTGCAATGACCACTTAACTGGCCTTCCCACATGTGTCACTACCCCCGCTTTCCCCTTCCCTCCCCACCCCACTCCACCCACCACAGCATCCTTCACTCTAGCCATGTTTTGCCCATACCACTCACTACAGACTGTCTTAATAAAGTCTTTTTTCTTCCTTTAAGTCCCAACTTATGGCATCACCCCCTCTGAGAAGCCCACCCTGATATCTCAGGCACACTTAGAAGCTCCTCCCCAGTGCGGTACCTTGCGCGTGGGTCGTTCACAGCAGTGGTTGCACTGTAGCAGAATTGGCCCTTTAAGTGTCTACATCTCGCCAGACTATGAGTCTTTTACAGACAGACACCAAGTCTCTTTTCATCCATTTATCCCCTGCACTTACACTGTCTTGCCTACAGTAGGCACTCGAGAATGTGATGAATAAAATGAATGAATGGAATGAGTGAAATTTTTAAATACTTATCGAATCAAAGAAATGAGTAAATGAAATTTTAAACAAGTTATCTCTGACTCAAAAGCTACACTAATAAAAGAATCTTGAATCATTACTAGAATGTTAGATTTCTCTTGTAAACACAAAAGGAACTAGAAAAATAATTACAGAGTAAACTTGATATGTAAAATTTGAATTTCAAACAGATGAAGTAATATTATTACTCACTTCAGCTACAAAAGGTACACATGGACCCATAATACATTATATTTATGTAACACTTCATAGTCTTCAAAGGATGTTTATATACTCTATTTCATTTGAATCTAACAGCAGTCCAGTAGGGTAAAGCAGAGGAGGTGTTTATTAACCCAGTTTTTCAGATGGGGAAACTAAGGATCAGGGAGGTTAAAGTGACATACCCAAAGTCACACAGAGGCAGAAATAGAAAAGATCCTGGCCGGGCGCAGTGGCTCACGCCTGTAATCCCAGCACTTTGGGAGGCCTAGGCAGGTGGATCACGAGGTCAGGAGATCGAGACCACCCTGGCTAACACAGTGAAACCGCATCTTTACTAAAAATTAGCCTGGTGTGGTGGTGGGCGCCTGTAGCCCCAGCTACTCGGGAGGCTGAGGCAGGGGAATGGCGTGAACCCGGGAGATGGAGCTTGCAGTGAGCCGAGATCACACCACTGCACTCCAGCCTGGGTGACAGAGTGAGATTCCGTCTCAAAAAATAAAATAAAATGATAAATAAATAAATAAATAAATAAATAATAGAAATAGAACAGATCCCAAGAATTCTAAGTGCAAGTTCGTCAGTCTTGTCTACCAGGTGACCTCTGATAGCAGGCTTTGATCATTCCATTGACAGTGAAAAGGTGCAATGATTATCATTCTCACAAACTTCGAAAATCCCCTCCTGACTACAGGCAAAAGGGTCCCAGGCATCTTAAGAGGCCAAAAGACTGAGGGCAGGCAACTCCTTCAGAGTCAAGACTCCATTCCGTTTGACAAGTCTCAATCTTCCTAGCAGACAGCTGACACTATGATTGATTCGGCTGCTCCATTGTCTCAAGCTCTAGATTCCTTTCTGAAGGTTGTGGCCAGAAAGGATAGGTGGGGCAAAGTCAAGGCATGGGAGGAGGGCAGAGAGGTAGTGAGGGGAAATAGAGGCAGACAGACCTGGGTTCAAAATCTAGTTCCACCTCCTTCCTTTTCCAGATGGATATCCAATTGCTCTAGCACCAGTTGTTGAAAACACTTTTCTTTCTCCATTGGATTGCTATAGAGCCTTTGTTGAAAATCATTTGACTGTATGTGTAAATGGTCTGTTCTAAGGCACTCTATTCTGTTTCAATGATTTATTTGTTTCTCCTGATGCCATACAGTCTTGATAGTGTAGCTTTATAATAAGTCTTGAAGCCAGGTAGTTTAAGTCCTTTAACTTTGTTCTCTTCAGCATTTCTGTAGGCATCCTAGGTTCTTTGCATATAAATGTGAGAGTCAGTTGACAATTTCTACAAAAAACTCTAGTGAATCTATAGATCAATATGGGGAGAAGTGACATCTTAACAATATTGAGTCTTCCAATCCATAAACATGGTATATCTATCTACTTATGTAGGTCTTTAAAATTTTCTCTTAGCAATGTTTTATACTTTACTGTGTAGAGATCTTGCACATCTTTTGTTAGATGTATTCCTAGGTATTATATGTTTTTGCTGTTATTGAAAACATAATTATAGGTTTTTTTTTTTTACTTTTCAATTATAATAACAGCAAATGTGAATTTACCTTGGAGTTAATACAGCTTAAGCTCCAGAGTTCTCCTTTGCAAAACCTTCTGAGGTAGCCTAACAGTTTTATAATCATAATTTTACATTATTTTTATTAAGGAGGGCCCTCCAAAATTGTACACCATCCAGATCACACAATACTTAGATTCATCCCCTGCCTGCTAGTAATGTTCTTGTCTCTCTGAGAGCCTCAGTCTTCTTATATCTAAAATTGGAATAATCTTTATCTATCTCCCAAGTTTATGTTTTCTAATGTGGTAAAACACACACACACACAACAAGATTCACTAGTTTTTTTTTTTTTAATACTTTAAGTTTTAGGGTACATATGCACAATGTGTAGGTTAGTTACATATGTATACACGTGCCATGTTGGTGTGCTGCACCCAGTGACTTGTCATTTAACATTAGGTATATCTCCAAATGCTATCCCTCCCCCCTTCCCCCACCCCACAACAGGCCCCAGTGTGTGATGTTCCCCTTCCTGTGTCCATGTGTTCTCATTGTTCAATTCCCACCTATGAGTGAGAACATGCAGTGTTTGGTTTTTTGTCCTTGCGATAGTTTGCTGAGAATGATGGTTTCCAGCTTCATCCATGTCCCTACAAAGGACATGAACTCATCATTTTTTATGGCTGCATAGTATTCCATGTGTATATGTGCGACATTTTCTTAATCCAGTCTATCATTTTTGGACATTTGGGTTGGTTCCAAGTCTTTGCTATTGTGAATACTGCCGCAATAAACATATGTGTCTTTATAGCAGCGTGATTTGTAATCCTTTGGGTATATACGCAGTAATGGGATGGCTGGGTCAAATGGTATTTCTAGTTCTAGATCCCTGAGGAATCACCACACTGACTTCCACATGGTTGAACTAGTTTACAGTTCCACCAACAGTGTAAAAGTGTTCCTATTTCTCCACATCCTCTCCAGCACCTGTTGTTTCCTGCCTTTTTAATGATTGCCATTCTAACTGGTGTGAGATGGTATCTCACTGTGGTTTTGATTTGCATTTATCTGATGGCCAGTGATGATGAGCATTTTTTCATGTGTCTTTTGGCTGCATAAATGTCTTCTTTTGAGAAGTGTCTGTTCATATCCTTTGCCCACTTTTTGATGGGGTTGTTTGTTTTTTTCTTGTAAATTTGTTTGAGTTCATTGTAGATTCTGGATATTAGCCCTTTGTCAGATGAGTAGATTGCAAACATTTTCTCCCATTCTGTAGGTTGCCTGTTCACTCTGATGGTAGTTTCTTTTGCTGTGCAGAAGCTCTTTACTTTAATGAGATCCCATTTGTCAATTTTGGCTTTTGTTGCCATTGCTTTTGGCGTTTTAGACATGAAGTCCTTGCCCATGCCTATGTCCTGAATGGTATTGCCTAGGTTTTCTTCTAGGGTTTTTATGGTTTTAGGTCTAACATTTAAGTCTTTAATCCATCTTGAATTAATTTTTGTATAAGGTGCAAGGAAGGGATCCAGTTTCAGCTTTCTACATATGGCTAGCCAGTTTTCCCAGCACCATTTATTAAACAGGGAATCCTTTCCCCATTTCTTGTTTTTGTCAGATTTGTCAAAGATCAGATGGTTGTAGATATGTGGCATTATTTCTGAGGGCTCTGTTCTGTTCCATTGATCTATATCTCTGTTTTGGTACCAGTACCATGCTGTTTTGATTACTGTAGCCTTGTAGTATAGTTTGAAGTCAGGTAACATGATGCCTCCAGCTTTGTTCTTTTGGCTTAGCATTGACTTGGCGATGCAGGCTCTTTTTTGGTTCCATATGAACTTTAAAGTAGTTTTTTCCAATTCTGTGAAGAAAGTCATTGGTAGCTTGATGGGGATGGCATTGAATCTATAAATTATCTTGGGCAGTATGGCCATTTTCACGATATTGATTCTTCCTACCCATGAGCATGGAATGTTCTTCCATTTGTTTGTATCCTCTTTTATTTCATTGAGCAGTGGTTTGTAGTTCTCCTTGAAGAGGTCCTTCACATCCCTTGTAAGTTGGATTCCTAGGTTTTTTATTCTCTTTGAAGTAATTGTGAATGGGAGTTCACTCATGATTTGGCTCTCTGTCTGTTATTGGTGTATAAGAATGCCTGTGATTTTTGCACACAGATTTTGTATTGTGAGACTTTGCTGAAGTTGCCTATCAGCTTTAGGAGATTTTGGGCTGAGACGATGGGGTTTTCTAGATATACAATCAGGTCATCTGCAAACAGGGACAATTTGGCTTCCTCTTTTCCTAATTGAATACCCTTTATTTCCTTCTCCTGCCTAATTGCCCTGGCCAGAACTTCCAAGACTATGTTGAATAGGAGTGGTGAGATAGGGTATCCCTGTCTTGTGCCAGTTTTCAAAGGGAATGCTTAATAATTAAGAGCTTACCAACCAAAAAAAGTCCAGGACCAGATGGATTCACAGCCGAATTATACCAGAGGTACAAGGAGGAGCTGGTACCATTCCTTCTGAAACTATTCCAATCAATAGAAAAAGAGGGAATCCTCCCTAACTCATTCTATGAGGCCAGCATCATCCTGATACCAAAGCCGGGCAGAGACACAACAAAAAAAAGAATTTTAGACCAATATCCCTGATGAACGTCGATGCAAAAATCCTCAATAAAATACTGGCAAACCGAATCCAGCAGCACATCAAAAAGCTTATCCCCCAAGATCAAGTGGGCTTCATCCCTGGGATGCAAGGCTGGTTCAACGTATGCAAATCAACAAATATAATCCAGCATATAAACAGAACCAATGACAAAAACCATATGATTATCTCAATAGATGCAGAAAAGGCCTTTGACAAAATTCAACAACCCTTCATGCTAAAAACTCTCAATAAATTAGGTATTGATGGGACGTATCTCAAAACAATAAGAGCTATTTATGACAAACCCACAGCCAATAGCATACTGAATGGGCAAAATTCACTGTTTTAACCATTTTAAAGAGTACACTTCAGTGACATTAAGCACACAGTGTTGTGTAACCATTACCTCTATCTGGAATTCTAAGTGCAAGTTCATCAGTCTTGTCTACCAGGTGACCTCTGATAGCAGGCTTTGATCATTCCATTGACAGTGAAAAGGTACAATGATTATCATTCTCAGGAACTTCTAAAATCCCCTCCTGACTACAGACAAAAGGGTCCCAGGCATCTTAAGAGGCCAAAAGATTTTAACCTTTTTAAATGGTTAAAATGGCTGGCCTTTTCAAATGGTTTTAACCATTTTAAAGAGTACAATTCAGTCATATTAAGCGCGCAATGTTTTGCAACCATTACTTCTATCTAGTTCCAGGACTTTTTCATTACGCTAAAAGGAAATCCTATAACTATTAAGCAGACACTACCCATTCTCCCTTGCAACAACTAATCTGCTCTATTCATGGGTTTGCCTTTTCTAGATATTTCATATGAATGGAATCATACAATATGTGGCTTTTTGTGTCTGGCTTCTTTTATTAGCATAATATTTTCAAGATTCATCCATGTTGTAGTATGTGTAATCATTTCTTTTTATGACTGAGTAATATTCTGTTGCAGTATACCACACTTTGTTTAACCATTCATCTGTTGACGTACATTTTGGCTGTTTCCATCTTTTGGCTATTGTGAATACTGTTGCTATGAACATTGTGTGCAAGTTTTTGTTTGGGCACCTGTTTCCAATTCTTTTGCGTGTATACCCAGGAATGGAATTGCTGGGTCATATGGTAATTCTATGTTTAACTTATTGAGGAAACACCAAACTGTTTTTCCTCCTAGAGTTATTTTGAGGATCAAATGAGCCAACACATTTATAAAGCTTTTAGTATAGTGCCTGGCACATAGCAGGAACTCAATAAATCATTACTCAAAGATATAATTCAAATTATACACAAGTTATCAGCAATAGAGTACATCTGCTATAAAATGTGTCATATGTTGGAGGGAACAATTAGTCCCTGCTCCTGATTTTTTGTGTGAAGTGACCTCCATTAGAATAACATTCCAAGCCTCTTGCTCCATCCCCTTTCTCATTCCTTCCAGAAAAAGAGGAATGATTTACCATCTGGAAGACCAAAGTAGGCCTGTTCTTGTCAGTCCATTTTACTGTTCCCTTGGGATCTACATGCCTGTAGGGAGCGTGTATTTCAATCCCCTCTATAATTCTGTGCCGTAAAGTTCTAAGGGGCATGCCCCTATATTGGAGGTCTGAGGCTGTTTCACTCAAAGATTGGCATGGCAGATGTAGTGGGCAAATTTAATCTCAGGGCACAATACTGGCAAGTATACTCGCTAATGGAGCCAAACCACCTTCTCTAAGCACCTTCATGAGTAATAAAGATTATATTTTTGATTTACAGCTGCCTGACCCCTGTGTATCTTACACAATTGGTTCTGTCAATGAGAAGAAAGGGATATTGTATATTGCTTCCCTCCAAAAAAAAAATAAATAAATAAAACCCTGATATACCCAGGTAAATTAACAAGGCTGCTTCAATCCCCAGGTTCTTCTACTTCGAATCTAAGTAGGTTAAAAAACAAACTTTAAATTGAGATCAAATATAACGAGTGACTGTCTTTTTCAGAGAGTTTTTTATTCTTTGATCTTGGAAAAGTTAAAATTAAAATAGAAAGGCATTGGGCTATTCTGTGGTATTATTATAGTAAACCTTGATATACAAAATGCTTTCCAAGCAATTCTCCATTGTGGAGAGCCTTTATTTCAATGTCCTTATATTCTTAAATTACCAACTTTGAGGTGGCATTTGTTTTCATTTTTGCACTTAGTAGAGCATAATATCACATTCACTCTTTTTTTCTCCTGGGGTGAATGCAGAATTGATAAGTAGCGAATGTCTTCTTTTAATTCAATTCAATAAACATTTATTGAGCACCTGCTATGTGCTAGGCACTGTGCCAGGCATTCTGGGGGAGACCAAAATGTGTATCCTTCAGTTTCATATGCAAACAGCTTTTAGTCTAGTGGCAAATGAAAAAAAATGATACCTACGTAAGTATGAGGCAAATTTTAGCTGATTTGGCTTTAAATAGGTTTCAGCCATTTGGTTTGGATGATTAAAATCTAATACATCTCTACAAAGGAAATTGGATTCAGAATTTTTATTTCATTACTATTCCCATGCTAGTTATCCTCCCTTCTGTCAGACTAAATTTCTCTCTTCCTTTGGAAAATGACATGTTTTCTACAGTTGCAAACATATTCCAACCTATTCAACTAGTTTATTAACTTATTTTATCTTTATGAACTAATCCTTTAAGCAGCTTAATTGAGTAATTTTTTGCTGCTATTATATTTTTCAGACAGGTAATAGGCAACATCAGGCTAGTGAATGAACAAATTAATGGATAAATAGAATTCCAGACTCAAACTCAGAAAACTCGAATTTTAGTTTTATCCCAAATATATCCTTTAGAAATTCCTTTCCCCAAAGTTACTTCTCAGGGTTCGGGATCACACTGTCTAAATTTATGTGTTTGTTAGGTAGATCGAAAGGTGTGGAAAACAACAACATCTAGAGTATTTATGTCCAGGAAAACCTAAGTATGAACATATTTCCATAGATGGATACATTGATCCATTCAAGGCCCAAATGAAAGGTGGCTGTAGCAAAATTATTTAAATGGGGCTATGAAGCCAGGCTGCTCAGCCTTGAATCCTGACTCTTTACCCTGCTAGCTGTGTGACCTTGGACAAGTGAGGTGACTCGGTTTCCTCATCTGTAAAATGAGGATAAATCATACTGTCTGCTTCGCAGATTTGTTTTGGGGAATAAAAGTGAGTTAATATTTGCAAAGTACTTAGACAAGTCCCTGGAACACGGTAAAAACTCTGGAACTTCAGTTGAAATGCAGTCATGAGTTTGGGATACAGAAAGAGGGCTAAAAAATAGTGCCCCCAAAGGACATAAGAAGGTAGAAGAAGGTAGAATGAAGTGAAACAAAAGAATGGGCCAAATGAAGAGAAAGTTGTAAAAGAACACAAGGCAGGTGTTTGGCTCAGAGATAGATAGTGACTCCATTGCAGCGTATAGAAAGAAAGGACCCAAACCTTTTTGTTTCTTGTTCTATATGACCCTGTACAAGTCACTTGACCTCCTTGTCCTCTAATTCCTCCCCTACAAAAAAGATGACAGGCAGTAGAAAGTAGTGGTTAAATACCAGCATCACCATTGACTAGTTGTGTGACCTTGGGCAAGTTACTTAACCTTTCTGGGCCTTAATTTCAACTGCTCCATGAGAATATTAATAGTTCCTAACATTGGGGCTCAGAAAATGATGCCCCAATCATGGTGCTTTGGCATGCTGAGTACTTTGAACTAAAGGAGATTGGAAGCCTCAGAAGCAGCCTCAGAACCAAGGTTTCTCCAACCTTCTCCTGCCCCCCAGTCTCTTGCCCCTCTTTCTTCCCCAAAGTGTCATAGAAACCATAATTCCTCCTCCCTAACACAAATCATAGAAACTGGAACACCTCTACCCCCAGAGAAAACCGTAAAACCTAGATCTTTCTCTAACTTTCACCTGCGTTTCTGTGTAGGAGCTGGTCATAAAGAAATTCTCTGACTTACTGTGTCTGATTATAGGTTACAAGACCCTCATTCTAGAGTGGTACTGCCCTGCGTCTGGGAAGAAGGAAGGCCACGCAGAGAGACCAAGAAGAATCCTAATATACAGGGCTTGCTTGGTTTCCCCCTCAGTCTCTTACCGTTAGATCAGACCTCTTTGGTCCAACCACGTTTCTACATGGCTGTCCATTCTTCATCGAATCTAAGAATAAAAATGGATAGTTTTCCCTGGGTCTTTGGGTCTTCATTTCTGAAGGCTTCCTGTATCAGGTAAGACTTTGATTAAAGAAATCTGTTCTGTTTTTCTCTTGTTAACCTGTGTTTTGTTATAGAAGTATCAGGCATCACCCTTATGATGGGTGAGGAAAGGTATCAAACAAACACTCAAGAGGTCTCAGGATATCAGTTTGCATGTAAAAGCATTTTATACACTTCAGAGGCCTCCACCCTACAAATATTAGAGCTTATTATGACCTTCAAATTTATTTACTGTTTTCCATTTAGATAGCGATGTGGCCTAAACATTTTCCTTCTGTCTTCATCCAACTGATTTTTAAAACAAATTGAGAATCTCGGTCAGTAGTGAGATTTCATAGCTTCTATCTCTCCTCTCTGTGGGCTGACTTCCTAGCTAATTCTCTCCCTCTGGATAGCTGTAAAAGCAAGAACTACTGCCAGGACAGCTCTTATCAAAATATTTTAGCACTTCTGCATCTGGTCCTGGCCATAAAATAGAAGTGAAGAAACACTTATGTAAAGCTTTCAGAGCTGTGAAGGAAAAAGAAAGCTCTTATATTATTGGCTCTGGTTCATATATCTCCAGGACAGCAAGGAAAAAATAACTAAGATTTAAACCAAAAAGGCATTCAGTGAAAGAAACTTAAAGACATGACATGAGCACCAGCAACTAAGATAAACAAGAGAGCAAAAAAGAGTCAATGTTGTTGAGTGAATTATCTTTCCCCTGAGCTCTGTTCAGCTCTGTGTACCCAGTAAACTAATGAGCTGGGCCAGTGGGAGAACTCAATATGCTAACAAATCAGCTTCCGAGCAATTGTTCCCACCCTTGTCTGATTGCTGTGCTGGCAGCTCACGTCCATACCAGTGGGTCCCTGGGTCCCGAAACCTCTTCCTCCTCTGCAGTCAAGTTCTTTCTGTCCTAGCACTTCTCATGATCAAATAGGAAATGGATAACAAAGACAGCATTCATTTAATATTTACTGGGCATCTACCATGCTCCAGGCACTGAGCTAGGATCTGGGGTATGCAGATAAACAAGACAAAAGCCTTGCATTCAAAGAGTTCTCTTAAGTAATGGGAAAGACAGTAGCAGTAAGATGTGGCAAGAACTAAGGAGATGGGATGGCCTGAGCACACACTTAAGGGAGTTACTGTTCTCTCCGAAGGAGGTGGGAAAGACAAAAGCCTTAATGTGGCATTTCTTATATATCAACTGTCTTATAATCCTCATGACATCTCTTATGAAAGGGATATGATTTGTATCACTTTATAGATTAGGAAACTGAGGCTCAATGTAATTAAGTCACTTATTCCACGTAACAAGACGCTGAATCTAATTCTTACTCCAAAGCCTCTGCTCTTTCCAGTAATCTTATTTTGTTGACATGACAGGATGATAATGCTGGTGGGATTCAAAGGGAAGGGGAAAGGGTGGGTAGGAAAACTAGGTGAAATTGTGAGTAATTTCATGGCAGAGAGGGAAGGTAACTGAAAGAAACAGGGAGGAGTGAAGAGAGAGATTACATGAAGAAAGAGAGAAGGCAGCATTGTTGTACTGAAGCCTGCCCTAATCTACACTCATATTCAGGAATTTTGCTATCTGGTTGTTATACCCTTGGCAGCTTAATCCACAATGGTGGGAGTATTTATAGGACAGAAATTGGCAAATCTTACAAATTAGTGTGTTTCTCTCTCCCAGAGACCCAGTTAACCAGCACACCACTGGTGAGAAGGCTGGGAGAGCACGTGGATAGCTGTGGAAACATTTACAAATAGTAAATTTCTTTTGGGGGAAAACTGAAGTCTTAAGTCATATACATCCCATCTGTTCACATACCTCTATTTCTAGTGATGAAAAAAGTGCACTGAATGGAGACACTGGTGTGTAAACGCTAATTGATTTTCCTCTTTCACATGCTATAGTAGTGAGGATTCTTTGGATTGCAAGTGACAGAAACCAGTGCAACTGGCTTGATCGAAAAAAGGGGTTTATTTGCTCAGACACTCTTATCAGCAAGTCCAGGGAAGGACTTGACTTTAGGGATCCCTGAGAGTTAACAAGTGCTGTCAGTTGTCAGCTCTAGGTTCTTTTTCTCCCTCTCTATTTTTCGCCCTTATTTCTGGATGTTTGCCTTGCTCTTTCCAAATGCATAGATGCTTTCTATGCAGAAGTAGTGCAGAGAAGGGAGTCCTGAGCAGGAAAGGGATGAAATGGACCCAGGCATTGCCATGCTTGCATCACACCAGCTTGGTGACCCCAGAGGAAAGAGACAGCTTTTCCCTTCTAGCATCCAACTCTATCCCAGGGCACCATTGTGATAGTCCTGGCTTAAGTCATACACTATGTCTGGGTCAATCACTGTGTTCAGAGGAATGGGATACTTTGATTGGCTAGACCTGGGTGATGTGCACACCCCTGACTCCAGGGAAAGTAGGATTCTGTTTGGTAGACCTACCTGGATTGGGGTAGGTCAAGAGGGTACAGTTACCAGAAGAAGTGAGGGAAAGGTGTTAAGTGGACTAAACTAAAAGATTTCCTTTATATCTGCTCATATTATTTTTAGAAGCACTAACATTCTGGATCTTTAGGGTACCTTAAATGAGGCACTTAGATGACATGGGGAAGAATACAATCATTTGACCTTATGGTTATCTCCCTACAAAGTTGATTTATTTTGAATAAAGTCCAAAATCCTTGCGAAGTCCCAATGAGATCGGGCCCCTGCCCACAACTACATTTCTAGCCTCCTTCTCTGTTACTTCCTAGCCACCCCAATTCTCCCTTCATTTATGCCACTTCAGTCACACTAGCTTTCTTTCTGTTTCTAGAAGAGGCTGTTTATCTTCCAGCCTTTCAATGACCATTTATTTACTCTGCCAGAAATGCGCATCTCCTAGACAGTCCCATGGCTGGCTCCTTCTCATAATTCATCTCAAATATTACCTTTCAGAAAAGACTTTTTCTTAACCACCATATACAAACTCGTTGTTGCCCCAACCATAAACAACTTCTATCACATCATTCTGTTTTATTCCACTTGCATCTAGCACCATGTCACATTTTCTTTTTATTAATGTTTCTTTGTTAATTGACTGTCTCCCTCTACTAGAATGTAAGCTTAATCAGAGCAAGAACCATGTCTGTGTCTTATTCACTGATGTGTCCCTCTATCCTAGCACAGTGCTTCATTCGTAATAGTGCTTAACAAATACCTGTGTGATGAGCAAATAAACAGAATCGATGTATAGTTGACCCTTGAACAACACAGGTTTGAACTGCATGGGTTCACTTATACACAGATTTCCTTCCACCTCTGCCACCCCTAAGATAGCAAGACCAACCCCTCCTCTTGCTCTGTCTCTTCAGCCTACTTAACTGAAGATGGTGAGGGTGAAGACCTTTATTATGATTGAGTTTCTCTTAATGAATAGTAAATATATTTCTCTTCCTTATGATCTTTTCTCTAGTTTACTTAATTGTAAGAACACAGAATATAATACCTATAACATACAAAATATGTGTTAATCGACTATTATGCTATCAGTAAGGCTTCCAGTCAACAGTAGACTATTAGTAGTTAAGTTTTGGAATCAAAAGCCATACACAAATTTTCGACTGCACAGGTGGCTGGTTCCCCTAACTCTCGCATTGTTCAAGGGTCAATTGTATTATGCTACTGTTATCAGCAGAATAAGCTTGAGGCAAGAGAAGAGGTTCAGGATTTATGGGTTATTAACTCAATGTTCTTGAGGCATTCTCCCTGTCTTCTATCCTGCCTTTCCTTCCACTTAAACTGCTCAAAAGTAAATGATAATCACTTTATGGCCAAAGCTAATGACATCTCTTTGATTCATCTTATCTTGATCTTTCTGTTGCCTTTGACACTTGCCCAATTACTCACTTGATTTTTCTTTTTCTAGTTTCAACTTCCACAATTGTGTGACATATTCTCCTTCCTACCTTTTCTGCCTTTCCTTATCTCTCCTTTCCTGGCTTCAGGTCTTCCCATTAATCCTGGGTATCTATCAAGTCTTAGTGTGTTTTATTTGCATATTTACCATCATGACAACACAGATCAGCCCAAAAGCAACTTCTAGAAGCCATAAGATTTACAGGATCAAGAGCTCTGTAAACTAACCAAAAATAGGAACCACAATTCTCAGTGCTATTGACATAAACTTATAATGATTTTTCCAGGAACTTTACTATCTAAATCATTTATATAGTAATGAGAATGGATTTAGGAGTATTACCAAGGAAGTTATCAATCTATTCACAAAATCTGGTGTCAGAAGATATTACTTTAATGCAAAGGGAGAAATTAGAGATGAAGATGAATATTTATACCTAAAGTTCTTCCTCACAGTCTTATTCATGATTTTAAAAATAGTATGAGAAGAATCAATGTTCAATAAAAGAGGAATAAATAAGATACCTTTAGACATCATGATTGTTTAAAATATTTAATGTGTGAGAAAATAATCT
Source organism: Gorilla gorilla gorilla (assembly GCF_029281585.2). NCBI lineage: Eukaryota > Metazoa > Chordata > Mammalia > Primates > Hominidae > Gorilla > Gorilla gorilla. Next base: position 121,726,999 of record NC_073224.2, read on the forward strand.
TGCTATAATCCTGAGTGGAAAATGGAGGACACAAAATATGTAGGAAGAGAGAAAAACAAAGAGCAGACTCTTTTATGAGTGATTTTCAGTATGTCATTAGGTATTTTTATACTTCTAAAATATTTTCTAAACTGTCTACAATAAGCAAGTATGATCTTATGAAACTATTAATTTTCAAAAAGAATATATTACTTTACAATAAATACCTTCGATAGGCTGGGCGTGGTGGCTCATGCTTGTAATCTCAGCACTTTGGGAAGCCAAGGTGTGTGGATCACCTGAGGTCAGGAGTTCAAGACCAGCCCGGCCAACATGGCAAAACCTCATCTCTACTAAAAATACAAAAATTAGATGGGCGTGGGTGCGTGCCTGTAATCCCAGCTACTCAGGAGGCTGACGCAGGAGAATCGCTTGAACCTGGGAGGCAGAGGTTGCAGTGAGCCAAGATTGTGCACTGCACTCCAGCCTGGGTGACAGAGCAAAACTCTGTCTCAAAAAATAAAAATAAGGGGCCAGGGGTGGTGGCTCAAGCCTGTAATCCCAGCACTTTGGGAGGCTGAGGCAGGCGGATCACGAGGTCAGGAGATCGAGACCATCCTGGCTAGCATGATGAAACCCTGTCTCTACTAAAAATACAAAAAATTAGCCGGGCGTGGTGGCAGGCACCTGTAGTCCCAGCTACTCGGGAGGCTGAGGCAGGAGAATGGCGTGAACCCGGGAGGCGGAGCTTGCGGTGAGCCAAGATCACGCCACTGCACTCCAGGCTGGGCGACAGAGCGAGACTCCATCTCAAAAAAATAAATAAATAAAAATAAAAATAAATAAATAAACACCACTGATACATTTATTTGCATGTATAGTGTATTTCACAATGTAATTTTTAAAAACATGACTTTGGATCATATTTTTTAAAAAGACAAAATATACGCAAAGTTTTGAGAAACTATGATCCATGTGGAGGTCAGGGGTGTGTCGGTCCTCATATAGACAGGGTGGAATAATTGTAACTACACTAAGGAGTTGTCCATCAACTGTCCATGTGGAAGGAGGCAGTGGCAGGGTAAAATCTGGAGTCAGCTTTTAAATTTCTGTCAGCGAAGCTTGGCCTTGTTTCATTAGTGCAGGAGACTGTTTGTAGATAGTGGCTTCCTGAATTTTACAGACAAGCCTCATGATGAGAAAAGAACTGAAATTACAGATGATGAGATAGATATTTAATAGACAAGAACAGCTGATATGTAGAAAGTGGGATGCTGAGTCATAAGTTAAAATGCATAATTTAATTATTAGAGATAATCAGTAAATCTTTACATCCAGGAACAAAATAAAATACAAATTACATAGTCAGCACAATTCAGGGCTTACAAGCTGTGAGACTAAAGCAAAATAACAAAAAACAGCAGCTAAGTTAATTGACCATTTCCATTTTATTAATTGGAGAATGATATGGCAATCATTTAAATGGAAAAGAAGCATATTTTGTGGAAAATACATATTAACCATTCCAGATACTTTCCTCAGTAAAATATTTTCTTCCTGTTATCAGAGTATTTTTATTATTGGTGCTCTTAATATTTAAAAAGTATGCGATATCTCTGGGCCTTAATTTTCTCATCTGTAAAATAAGGGTGTTGGGGCGCTAGTTTTAGTACTTCAATCTATGAGAGTGGTACTGCAAAATTTTCACAAATGTTTTATTCCATTTCATGGAAGCTGATGTTGACAAAGACTGTGATCATTATCCATATTCCTGGATTTCAGTTTCTGTTTCTCAAACAGCCTTATTGATCTTATTGATAAGCCTTACAATTAACAAATAGTATACATTCAAGCTTATAAAATAAATGTATTCTGATGTTTCAGAATGGTTTTACCTGTTGAGTTCTTTATAAGATTTTGTTGGGGGAAACATGGTTTTATTGCTTACACAACAACAACAACAACAAAATTGAAAAGGATTGAGCTTCAAGGTTTGCCTGGCACTCAGACTCTGAGAGTATATACAAGCAGCATTCCTAAGCTTGTAGGTCCAAGAAGTAGTAGATGCAGGCTTTGCCCTAACCTCGCTCATCACCTCGAAATAATACCCTTGAAGGACTAGGGCCCATTTCCCCACACCACTTTCCATTTTAAAATGTCACTCAAAGGATCTAACGGTCTCTTTGCCCTTTTCGAACTGTCCCACAAGGGAAGAAGATCATGCTATATCTTTAGGTGAAAAAAGCAAACTACAAGGAAATATGAATACTTCCATCTATTTTATAAAAAAAATGTAGCTGAATCTAGACAGATAAGTGCTAGAAAGATATAGATTGTGTTACCTTTATAGATGCACTAGGTGCTATATGAAGCGCTCTTTTTTTAAACTCATATTTTGTCCTCAGTCTCTCAAATGAGGCAGATATTATTATCATCTTCATTTTACAGATGAGGAAACTGATGCATAGCAATTATTTATAAAACTTACCTTACAAATGCATAGAAAAAAATTCTGGAAGCATTTACTCTAAAAGTTGTAAGACTATGTGTGATGTTTGCTCTTTTGCCTGTGTATAATTTCTAAAAAGAGTTTGTATCACTTATGTAACAAAGTGAATGGGGAGACTGTCAGTTCCCACATTCACGGGGAGACTGTCAGTTCCCATGTTCATTTTCCCATGTTCTCATTTGGCGTGTGAGCAGTGGAGGGCTTGGAATCACAGACCCCGCCCTGCTTGGGAATGGGACAATGATCCGTTAAGATTTGCAGATGGTTTTCTGCTCTGTGTTATATGGGATGGTAGCAATTTTTATTCAATTGGAAGGAAGGGCTGGGTGCAATGGCTCATGCCTACAATTTCAACACTTTGGGAGGCTGAGGCAGGAGGATCGCTTGAGCTCAGGAGTTCAAGACCAGCCTGAGCAACAAAGTGAGACCCCCGTCTTTCCAAAAATTTAAAAATTAGCTGGGCATAGTTGTGCCTGGCTGTGGTCCCAGCTGCTTGGGAGGCTGAGGTGGGAGGATTTCTTGAGTCTAGGAGGTCAAGGAAGTCAAGGCTGCAGTGAGCCGGGATCATGCCACTGCACTTCAACCTGGGCAACAGAGCAAGACCATGTCAAAAACAAACAAACAAAAAAACCATTGGCAAGAAGAAGTGGTTACAATAATTTGGAAAGAACCCTTGCTCTAGGCCACTTGCATTTTATTAAGGGTGAGTCTTCAACCTTCCCTAGCAGGCTAGGATTATTCTGTCAGAGCCAAACCCCAGATAAGTCAGGCTTGCAGAAAATGTGTATTCATCTACCTGGGTCTATGAGAACCAGGGAACTAGTGCTAGCTCATGCCACTATTCTATTGAACTGCTTATTTTTGGTTTGTGTTATTAATATGCATTGTTTAACTTCTTCAATGAGATTATAAACTCCTGGGTGGAAGTGATGCTCTGGGAAATACCTCTTCATTTTTCCCAGAATGGATTAAACATAAAAAGTGTTTGCTGAATGGTACCTGAATGAAATGGAATCAAATATATATAAAAAATGGTAGATTTTGGCAATTTGGGGTATTTGTTTTCTGTAACAAATAAATCAATAAACAAAAAATGGAAGTGTCTTCCCTTTCCCTTCCCTTCCTTTTCCTTTCCCTTCCCTTTTTCTTTCTCTTCCCTTCTCCTTTCTGAGCAATTCCATCCTAAATCCATTGTATGGAGCTGAGAAAGGTAGACATCCGTTCAGATGGGTGGCCTGGTGTGGGATGTCAGAGCCCAGATGGGATGGGGGCTCTACTCAGGGACAGGGGCAGCAATGATGATAAGAGATTGGCTATATACAGGGGATTTGATCTAATAAAAAAATTAAAAATAATGGGAACTAAGGTTCTCGTTGTAGAAGAGAGTTAGAAATAAGGAAAGGGAGAAAACTAGAATGAACACTGTGGTGTTGAATTGATGTTGGCGATACCAGTGTGAACTCATGGATTTCAGTAAATACATGTAGATATGGAAATAAATTCAGATGTAAATGTGTTTATGTATATCTTTGTCAATATGTGTGTGTGTGTGTGTGTCTGTCTGTGTGTATATTCCTTACCTAAATACTTTTCTTTGTCGTGTTTTCAATTCCACATTTAATTCATCTGGGATTTATTTTTATGTGCAGTATGAGATGGGTGCCACATTTTTTTGACCAAATAGCCAGCCAATTTTCCCAACACTGTTTATTAAATAATTCACCTATCTTCATTGATCTGAGATGCTTCCATTCTGATATGCACATATTAGGTTGACTGTAAACATCTTAGAAAAGCAACATTGATCTTGTTAATGATGGAGCAATGCTGACACATCTCCATTTCTCCTGCTCTAACATCTTGGGCATCAATAGCCTATTTCCAACTGAGTGTTCAAAAGACATGCTTAAGGTCAACATTTCCCAAACTAAACTGATCCCATTTGTCTTCATGAATTCTTGACCTCAGAAAACAACATCATCAGCAGCCTAACTGCCCAGTGATCTTTCAACTACTCTGACCATGTCCTCCCCTCTCACTGTTAAATCCCTTCCTTCTTTCCCTATTCTCTGCAACTCCTGGGTTTGGACTTTTCCCATGAGCTATTATGATTATATTATATTTGTTTCCAATGTAATATTGAAAATCTTTCAAAAATTGAAAGAATCCATGAGAAAATAAAGCATTTGGCCTGTTTGACAGTCAGGACTGATTTGAAGAATCTGAGTGACCAGATCCCATCTAATCTACCTTTCACACTGATTTCTGAATAATAAATAGAAATAATAAGTAAATAAATATAATATAGTCATATGGGCCTGTGCCTGTGATTCTGCAACTCAAAAACCTTCAAGTCTGTGTGTTGTCTTAAACACCATAGCTGAACATTCAAAGTCACTGGGGTTGACCTTCTAGATGTTTTTTCTTCTACCTGACTTGCACTTTCATCACTTGTATTAAGCTCCGGTCCTGGAACATGCCAAATATTTTCCCAATTTTGTACTTTTTTGCCTTGCATGGAAAGCTGCCCCTTTCCCCTCTATCAAAAATTGTATTATCTTTTAAGGTCCAGCTTAAACACAGCCCTCTTCCATAAAGTGTTTCCCTAATCCTCCAGCTGGAATTATTACTTATCACCTGTTTTCAAAGCACTTTGTTTGTGCTGTATTGTATTATGTGTTTCATTATGCTTAGTATGGAAGTGCTATAACCTTGGTTTTCAGATCCAGATTTTAGCCCCTGAAGCCAGGACTGCATCTTTGTTACCTCTGACCACTGCCTGCAGCTAGCAGTTTTAGTACACTCACTTTGGCACCTAGCTAAGTGCTCTTACCCCTCTCCTCCTCTTCCCTTCCCTTCCATATTGATTTAATGAGCCGCAATGTATACCAGGCACTGTTCTAGCACTTAGGACACTGTGATGAACCAGACAAAGTTCTTGTCCTTATGAAGCTTATATTTTACGAGGAGTCTTAATTAACCCTTTCAAGAACCCTGTGACATAGGGGCTATTGTAAATTACTCAGGAGTTGAGTAACATATTTGGTAAGTAGCGTAACTGGAATTCAAACTCAGATCTATGTGATATCACTTGTCCCTAGCACCATAGCTTGTTGAAATATTTGTGGAACTGGGAATAAGTTTGGTGCTTCAAGAGGATTAAATAGGATACTTCTTTAGATGCTGAACTGAGAGGAAAACAATTATGTGTCACTATTGAAAAAGCCATGACCCCCTTTGCTCTCTCCATATGCTCAGGAAATAAATATAGAAACCAAGTCTTACTGCCAAGTTTGATCTTCAATTCTAACTGAGGGCCCATGTTGCTTTATTACAGAAAGTTGAAAAGAAAGAGAAACTCACATTTTTTTTGAGGTAGATGCATCTACATATTTTATTTTTTTTAAATCTTCATAAAAACAATGCAAGGTGGATATTGCTGTCTCCATTTCTACAGGTAGAGAAACAGATCCAGAGGGGTTAAATAACTGTCCACAATCATGGCTATTTCCTGGTATTATGTTTTGAACAGGAATTTTATAAGCCATACATAGAACTTATATCAATTGAGTCATTTTAAATGTACATGGAGAAGATTCTATTTAAAGGACTTCTATAAAAGGTAGATTAATTCAATAAATGGTGATGGGATTTACTGATTTGCCATTTTGGGGTAAAAAAAAAAAAAGACAAGTAAAACTGGATCCTTATATCACCTCTTATACCAAAATAAATTCCAGATGGATCAAAGATTTACATGTAAAACATGAAATCTCAGACGTCCTAGAAGAACACATGGATGCATATTTTTATAATTATAGAATGGGCAAGACTTTACAAAATTTAACCCCGGCTGGGCATGGTGGCTCACGCCTGTAGTCCTAGCACTTTGGGAGGTCAAGGCAGGCAGATCACCTGAGGTCTGAAGTTCAAGACCAGCCTGGCCAACATGGTGAAACCCAGCCTCTACTGAAATACAAAAATTAGCTGCGCATGATGGCAGGTGCCTGTAATCCCATATACTCGGAAGGCTGAGACGGGAGAATCACTTGAACCCGGGAGACAGTTGTTGCAGTGAGCCAAGATTGCGCTGCTACACTCCAGCCTGGGTGGCTGAGTGAGACTCTGTCTCAAAAAAAAAATATATATATATATATTATATATATAATATATATATAATATATATATTATATATATATAATATATATATAATATATATAATATATATATTATATATATTATATATATATTATATATATTATATATATTTATATATTATATATATATAAAATATATTATATATATTATATATATTAAATATATATAATATATAAAATATATTATATATAAATATATATATGTATGTATATAACCCCAAGCCCAGAAGTTATGAAAGACAAGATTAGTAAATTTGATTATATAAAAATTTGAATTTTGTATAGCAAACTTTAGTCTCTTTAAAAAAAAAAATAGGCAAAGGTTAGCTGGGCGTGGTGGCTCATGCCTGTTATCCCAGCACTTTGGGAGGCCGAGGCTGGCCGATAACCTGAGGTTGGGAGTTCGAGACCAGCCTGACCAAAGTGGAGAAACCCTGTCTCTATTAAAAATACAAAAAAATTATCTGGGCGTGATGGCGCATGCCTGTAATCCCAGCTACTCGGGAGGCTGAGGCAGGAGAACCTCTAGAACCCAGGAGGCGGAGGTTGCAGTGAGCCAGGATCGTGCCATTGCACTCCAGCCTAGAAAGCAAGAGCGAAACGCCGTCTCAAAAAGAAAAAAAAAGAAAAAAAAATAGGCAAAGGCAAAAAGAAAAAGAGGAGAAATATTTTCTTTCACTTTTTTTTCTTCTATCCTTTCTTACCTTCAAGGAAAGGAGAAATATTTTCTTTGGTTTCTAGACCTTAGGTAGATCTCACCAAAGGACTGCTGGGCTATTTGAAGCCAAATCCCTGCTAGTAATGCAGGACTGTATGGCCTGGCCATGTCTCACATGACAAAGTGATAGTCACCAGCCAATCAGAAACAGAATTGGGGATCAGTATCTATCCTGGACTGTATGTTTCCTGCAAGTCTCAAATTACAACAGAATTCACAAATTACTACCTGGGGACTTGATGGAAGAAAATAATGTGATTCACTGCTTGAGGCTTCAAAAATTGAAAGAATGAATGTGGAAGTAAAGCATTTGGACTGTTTGATAGTCAGGGCTGATGTGATGAATCTGAGTGACCAGATCACCAGAGCTCCCTGTCATTCCTTCTTGAAGCTGGGTTTCGGTCATAGGAGAGGGAAGAAAAGCAAGAATGAAAGGGCAGGTGAAATCTATTTGATTCTTGGTGGAAAACTAGGTTTTCTGTGTGAAGTGGTGCTTTACTATTTTTGAAGGATACTTACCTGACAGGAAACTATAACTGAGTTTATGTGACTTTTCTCAGCAAAATTATGGAACATCTCAGTATAGTAAACATTGGGGACTGCGTTAGAGGGCTACAGGGGACTTGCCGTGTATTTGTGTTACATTTATATTTGCCAAGTGCATATCCTCTCTTAAGCTCTTGCTTAGGCATAACAAATGTGAGCTTATTTGGGATAAGCAATAGATATTTTATTTTGTACAGCTGTGCTTCTATTCTCCATAGTTCCACTAGTATTTAAATTATTTTCTAATGAGACTTTCTGCATTATGCTGAAGCTTTGCAATAAGAAGACCAGAGTTTAGAAGTCCACTGACCAACCCCAGCCTAGTCATCTTTGCTTTGTAAGGGAATCTCAGTGTTTGTCATTGACCCAACCCAGTCTAGTCACCTTTGCCTGTGATAGAATCTCAGTGTTCGTAGGGTGTGTGTCAGAGTGAGAAAGAGGGATAGTTGAAAGAGGGGAGCATAATCAAAGAGCTCTAACACTTTGAGGCCCAGGTGGCTCTGGTGTGGGATATCCTTAAAGGAATATGACTCTGGTAATCTTCTTTGCATTTCGAAAAAGATTAAGCCTGGCACAGTGGCTCATGCCTGTAATCCCAGCACTTTGGGAGGCCAAAGTGGGCAGATCAGTTGTGGTCAGGAGTTTGAGACCAGCCTGGCCAACAAGGTGAAACCCTGTTTCTACTAAAAATACAAAAATTAGCCAGGTGTGGTGGTGGGTGCCTATAATCCCAGCTACCCGGGAGGCTGAGGCATGAGAATCACTTGAACCCAAGAGGCAGACGTTGCAGTGAGCCAAGATTGCACCACTGGGCAATAGAGCAAGACTCAGTCTCCAAAAAAAAAAAAAAAAAAAAAGATTAATGAGCTGTCATAGAACCCTGAGAATGAGGCATGAGACATGGAGAAGACAGTGGAAACCAGGTGGATCTTCATACCTAAAAACTTGAATAAGAAGACAAGGGAGAGAAATTCCCAAGCACACCTTATCAAGCTGGGCAGTTTCTCAGTGCCAGCCTCATTAGCAAGCTGGAGTGGATGTGCACAAACACTCACATTACTTCATGGAAACAGTTAAACAGTGGAACCCAGAAAAGTTTGGACTTAGGGCAAATCAGCAAGGGGACAGGGTGAGGGCAGGAAGAGTGTGCTCAGAGATGTTGCAATTTCGGTATAAATGTCTATGAGGCCTCCCAGGCAAGAAAAGTCTGAATATTGTTACATTTTAGGGTTCATCCAGGATTTTCCTGAATCCTAATGCTGTACACCTCTGTTGCAAGGACAAATTATTCCCTCTAAGAATTATGGTCAACTGGTATTTGGAAATGGTGATACTGTAGGACGCCTAATGCATGGAAATGGGTGTGGAATCTGAGCTTGTTTGTGACTGCCAGTGAATAGTGAAGAGCCTGAAATGAAAAATACCTGACAGGTTCCTTGAAAGACCCTGGAAAGGGATAAAATGCTTGGCAAGTTTTTTAGGAAGCGGGAGGAAGCAAATGTAGCCTTACTAGAGCTTAATACTTTGCACCCCTGGAGGGATGTTGGGAAAGTATCTGGAAACTAATCTTTCAGCCCTGTCTTTTTTTTTTTTTTCTTCTGAGATGGAGTCTTGCTCTGTCACCCAGGCTGGAGCGCAATGGCATGATCTTGGCTCACTGCAACCTCTGCCTCCCAGGTTCAAACGATTCTCCTGCCTCAGCCTCCCGAGTAGCTGGGACTACAGGAGCATGCCACCATGCCTGACTAATTTTTGTGTTTTTAATAGAGATGGGGGTTTGGCCATGTTGTCCAGGCTGGTCTTGAACTCCTGACCTCAGGTGATCCACCCGCCTCAGCCTCCCAAATGCTGGGATTGCAGGCATGAGCCACCGTGCCCAGTCTGAATACTGAATTTCTGTACAGACTGAAGCTATTCCTAGATCAAGATAGACAAGGAATGTCAGACATGACGCAAATCCTTAAGTAATAGTTCACCCAGTGGGTTTAAACCTAAGCAGGCCATGTGTCATATGCATATGAGCTCAAGTTCTGAAACAGACATGGTGGAAACCATGGAGGCGAGGGGCAAAAGCTAGGTGTGTTTCTCAAGAGTATCACCACAGCAGCCCTGGGAGGAGAGACATTTAAACTCTGGCTAGGGAAAACCTGTGACACTGCGAAAACTGCATGTACCAGAAGTGAAGTAATAATAGCCCCAAACACAATCCTAACAATAGCTTACATTTACTGGTTGCTTACTAGGTTGCAGGCATTGTGTGGAGCACTTTACGAGCTTTATCTCATTTAGGAAATTGAAGGGGGTTGATGGAGAACTTTAGAGGCTTGACATTTGAGGTCATATATATCCTAAGGGATATTGTACTTCAATAAGAGTGGTAAAATGTTCAAGAACTCTTCAGGAGGTATGTGGAAGTCCTATAAACTGTAGAGCTACACATGTAAAATTGCTAAATTATCAGTGAACAAATTTTTTAAAAGCTTACTTTTTAAAACTGGAAATCCTGTGGTGGAAGATGGTCAAGAAGAAAGCATGGATTAGAGTCTCTGTGAACAAGCAATTATTGAGGCTGCCTGGGACAGAACACTTCAATCAAAGCCCCAGCTGCCAGTCCCAGGACAGGCTCCTAATTCCCTCCAGCTGCCAAGACTAGAGACAAGCAGCATGAAATGCCTGTCCAAATCAGGGGGGAGTCACCCAGACCAATTGGGACAGTCACTTAACTGGTAGAAAGGCAAAGGCCTTACTTCACCCTAGGGCTTCTGAGAAGGCTGGTTAAGTGGCCTCCTGCCAGCTTCAAGGGTCAGTTGGCCAAGAAAAAAAATGTGAAAGAGGGTGCCCATAAAACAGCTAAACAAAACTGTGCTTTCATGGATGATGCAGAGAACAAGGCTGTATGCAAACAGAAAATGATCAGGATGAAAACCCATCTTTACTATTCCCAATATAAACTAGCATTATAGTGAGTCAGACATGGCAATGTGGGCCAGGATATGAACTGGTCCTATCACAATAGCAGTCCTTAGGCATGCAGAGATTTAAGGATATCAGAGTAGAGTTGAAAAGGAACATGGAGAGATTTGGTGGTCAAGCAGTGCAGGAGAGTGGATCCCAAGCAATGATTTCTTCTCAGTCTCCCCACGACCCATACCTGACCTACCTCCCTTCGCAAGAATCTGATGGATTAGGGTTTGTGGTTTTAGCATAAAGGTTACCCCAACCTGCATTTTTTGTGGGAGGACAGGGTCTTGCTCTGTTGCCCAGCCTGGAATGCAGCGGCACAATCACAGCTCACTGCAGCCTCCACCTCCTGGGCTTAAGCAATCCTCCTGCCTCAGCCTCCCAATTAGCTGGGACTACAGGTGTGTGCCACCATGCCCAGCTAATTTTTTTTTTTTTTTTTGAGACAGAGTCTCATTCTGTCGTCCAGGCTGGAGTGCAGTGGCGTGATCTCGGCTCACTGCAAGCTCCGCCTCCTGGGTTCACGTCATTCTCTTGTCTCAGCCTCCCAAGTAGCTGGGAGTACAAGTGCCCACCACCACGCCCCACTAATTTTTTTTGTATTTTTTTAGTAGAGTTGGTGTTTCACCGTGTTAGCCAGAATGGTCTCCATCTCCTGACCTCGTGATCCACCCGCCTCGCCCACCTCGGCCTCCCAAAGTGCTGGAATTACAGACATGAGCCACTGTGCCTGGCCACCAATTTTTTTTTAACTTATTTTGTTGCTCAGGCTGGTCTCAAACTCCCGGCCTTAAGCAATCCTCCTGCCTCAACCTCCCAAGGTGCTAGGATTACAGGCATGAGCCATCACAAGCAGCATCCTTATGTACTTTGGAGCTGTGGGTAGGGTTCCAAAGGCTTGAATTTCCAGAAGGAAGGGAAGAAGTGGATGTGGATGGCAGTGGCTGTGTGCTTGAAATGGAAAGATAGGACCAAGTGAGAGGTGAAGCCAGCTGGACTTCCTGGGTCAAGTGGGGACTTGGAGAATTTTTCTGTCTAGCTAGAGGATTGTAAATGCACCAATCAGTGCTCTGTGTCTAGCTAAAGGATTGTAAATGGACCAATCAGTGCTCTGTAAAATGGACCAATCAGCAGGATGTGGGCAGGGCCAAATAAGGGAATAAAAGCTGGCCACCCCGGCCAGCAGCAGCAACCTGCTCAGGTCCCCTTCCATGCTGTGGAAGCTTTGTTCTTTTGCTCTTCACAATAAATATTGCTGCTGCTCACTCTTTGGGTCCACACTACCTTTATGAGCTGTAACACTCACCATGAGGGTCTGCGGCTTCGTTCCTGAAGTCAGCAAGACCACAAACCCACCAGAAGGAAGAAACTCTGGACACATCTGAACGTCTGAAGGAACAAACTCCGGACACACCATCTTTAAGAGCTGTAACACTCTCCACAAGGGTCCGCAGCTTCATTCTTGAAGTCAGCGAGACCAAAACCCCACTGGAAGGAATAAATTCCGGACACACAAGGAGGAGCTGCATGAATAAGAACCTACTCCAGTTTATTACAAGTACTTCCTCCACACTATGGGCAGCATGTTGGTATCACAGAGATCTGGACATTCTCTTCACCCACCCCTGCAGCCCAAAGCCTACAGGAGATAGGCTTGTGAAGGAGCCAAAGGCATCTACTGGGTCCCCAAGAGTAAACTTAGAAGTATTAGAGCATTCCACTGCTAGGTGAAAAAAGAGATTAAGGGGAATATAATTCCCTAAAAACAAATGTTCCCTTTCTGTCAATGAGACTAAGTGGTCTTCAGGGAAACAACATAAAACAGAGCTGCATGATCCTTTTCCCTCTAGGGGAAAAGTTTGCAAAGATTGTATTGCTTGGGTAAATGAGATCACCTGAACTAATTCCTAATTGATAAATGACAAAGTTTTGAAGTCTCATGGCCTGTATGCCTTCTCTTCATGGCAGTGTTGGGAAAAATGGGTGAAAAAAGTGGTGTACATTTTAGCACTCTAAATAGATGAATTAAACCAGATCAGTGTACACGATACCTGCCCCAGAATATTAACCTGATGGACAATCACTGATTATCAGTGTCTCTTTGAGGAGACTGTGAAAACCTTATGATGACTGAAGGGAATAAAAAAAGACCATGAAATAATCTGTGTGTAGTTTCAACTGGAAAAATTTGGAAGTGGAATGAGTTGTCTCTAGGCCTAGATGTTATTAGCAAGTATGCTTTAAAATAACATATAATGCTATAAAGCAATAGGAAGATAACAAAAGCTGTTGGAGGGGGTGGGGCATGGTGTCTCACACCTGTAGTTCCAGCACTGTGGGAGGCTGAGGTGGGTGGATTGCTTGAAGTCAGGAGTTCAAGACAAGCCCAGCCAACATGGCAAAACCCCATCTCTACTAAAAATGCAAAAATTACTCAGGCGTGGTGGTGCACACCTGTAATCCCAGCTACTTGGGAGGCTGAGGCATGAGAATGGCTTGAACCCAGGAGGCGGAGGTTGCAGTGAGTTTAACATTGCACTCCAGCCTGGGTGAGAGAATGAAACATTGTCTCAAAAACAAACAAACCGAAAACAAAGTTGATGGAGTGATTCTAGGCTGGTACTTCCCAAACTTCTGACATTCTAGTACTACCACCTTCAAGGTTTTGGCCACATCCTTGTATTTAATGTTTTTCCTTAAATTGGTGAGTATTTTAAACTTACATATACTTTTTTAAGGAAGAAACTTCGTATCATGACTGTAAAAGAAAACCAATATCATTTGGCATAAATAGGAGGTAACAATAAAAACAAGTACCTACATAATAAAAACCAAAACAGTGTTGTAAAACCCTAGCTAGATACCATTACAAGCCAAAGGCTCTCAGCCTGAGGCCTTTTCTCTCTTTTAAAAAGGGAGATTAGCAAGTGATAGACCATACAAGGACCAAATGGAAACTTTCTCCTTGGAATAATGAGCAGGAGTGTGATAGAAGTGGAAAGGGAATAACTCTCTCACTATGTGATTCAATGCCATTTAATGTTGTTGTCTGGGTACCACTGATAATCGTCTCCAGTGTCAGTTAGGCTCAAATCATGATTTGTGTTCTGTATACTGTGGGAAACACAGTTCTTGACCCTCTTAGAGTGATGTAAACCTCATCCACATGGAATGGAGTGAAAATAAGATGGGAACTCAGAGAAAAAAAGGTATTTAAAAACTCTAAAAAGCAGATTAGGAAAATTAAGAAGCAGCAACATGGCAGGAGCAAAAGATACACAAACATAAGGCAAAACATAAAAGAAGGTGAGAGGATAAACTCAATGTTTGAAAGTAAGCAAAGACAGCTCACAAAAGGAAGAAGCAAAGCTAATTAAAGACTGAAAGTGGATATGAAGTGACATCACATCCAGTCAAGATAAGCATGAACAGAAATGCAGAAAGCTATCCAAATAAGCACATGGGCTAAGTCTGTAGGCCACATCAGCTGTTTACTCCCTGCTCTCTGTTCTTGAGGGAAAATGGGGGAGGTGTGAGAGAAATGGCTGACACTTCCGTGTGTGCATCATGAGATCATTACACAACTGAACCTGCTGGTGGCAGGAACAGGACCGACTGAGAGTCAGGCATTTCAGCTACTTTCAAACAAACATATTCTTCATTTGCCCACGATTTAAAAAATGCGCATTTGTCCAGCTGAGTTTTACTTCTCAGATAGCTGTTTTGCATGTAGAATTTAAATTGCCCAGTACTTAATTTGTTTTTCTAGAAGGCAATAAAAGGTAATTTATAACTGGTAGTTTCGGTGGCCAGAGAGAGTGATAAAATTCTAAACCCAAGGCATTGGTATTCAGTGCTTTTAGCTATTCCTCTATATAATCTAGTTTACGGCAAAGTAAAGATGGGTCACTTGGGGCTCCTATAGTTGCCATTTATGCCTCAGAAAATAATTGTTAATGATTGGGGCAAGGTAAATAAATAGAAGACCAATAAAGCTCAAGGTGAAAGCTGTGTTCAGGTCACACCAGAAGCTACACATACGCTAATTAACATAAAACTGTTTCATTGCTGTAAACATTCCACTGTCTGGATTGTTAACAGTCACATGGGCATAAAAAACATCAACGTGTAATAACATAATTAATATATCTAATATAAACTTTATAAATGTATTTTTAAGCTTCAAGACAGTGTTTCTCAAGTACTGTTACAAATGTGGTTTTCTGAATTTTGAAACTTCTTTCAATTTTCTTTTGTTCTCACATTGACAGAATGAAGTGGGAACCATACTGATGATAAGACTTGCTAGATTTTAATGTAAAATAATTTTAGAATAATATTTTACATTTATATAGTATGTTACAGTCTATAGAGTATTCTCACATCCCCACTGACCTTCACCATGACTCCGTAAGGCAAGTAGACTTTACAGAGGAGTTAACAGGCTCAGCAAGATTAAATGACTTGCTCAAGCCCACACAGCCAGTAAGTGAGGTTGACATTTAAAATGAGCATGTGTTGAAGCTAGTGTGTGTTGTCAGGGGAGAAGAGGCTGACTATGTCCTCAGAAACCTCATAGGTGACCTTACTTCATGAAGTCCCCAGGTTATATGATCTGTCCCTAGCTTGTCAATGTCCCAGAATGTTGCAATCCAAGTCAACCGAAGTACTCTGATCAAACCCATAGGAGACTGAATTCTAAACCAGTAAGCTGGTTTGTTTGTTGTCAGAAACATTACTGCCATGTGAACCAGAAAGAATGCAGTTGCTGGTACCACCAGTATACTCTCTTCCTGTAGGCAGAATTACATGGGATGACGCACTACATCACGAGATTAAATGATAGGCATGGAGGGAGACTAGGAGACAAACGTTGAGGAGCGGGCAAGGAAAAAAGTGACATGTATTGATACAAGATGCCTATCATTATCATGATCAATTTCATTATTACCTGTACTTATTATCTTCATCTGTCCCATTCTAGAAAGGAAGAAATTGAGACAAAAAAAGATTAATTAACTTGCCCAAGCATTTGTTGGATTTCATTTTTAGGTAGTGCTTCTTGAGGTGGATTTCTCACACTTAAGCCAGAAGCTACTTGCTCTAATTACAGCAGAAAAAAAGATAGAACCCACATAGTGGGTTGGGGCATACAAGCTTGCAAGGTGTAGATATATCTATGGGTAAAAACCCACATTAAGGGCCAGGATGATTCACTTTGTGTCTTGGCTCCTCAACTGGCAGCATCAGTGAATTTATATTATGTATTTATTTAAATGATACCCTCAGAAATGTAGCCCCCTCTGTAGGTGATCTTATATAATGGAGCCAGCTGAGAGGTGGTTCAGGACTTGAATTTAAAGTTTTCAAAAATTTCCTGGAAATTTTTTATTAAAGAGTGACATAAATACCCTTATACTAATATTTAATCTGATGAGCAGCCATAGGGGACCTTTATGCCTTCTCCTTTTGCAATTTTATAGCTTCCACATTATTTTTTAGAGGTTTAAATATATCAGCTCTTCACGACTCTGTAGGTTTTAATTATCAAAGCAGCTACATCAATTTTTACCAAAAGCAGAGTAACCTTATTTTATAACTGAAACAAAGAACAAAGCTTGGTCCCAGCAGCAGGCAGTTAATAGGTAATTCCATAAAGATTTATGTACACTTTGTGGATACAGAAGAATTTTAAATAGGGGAAGTCAAACTTATGGACTCACTTGTCTTTCATTACTTTAGGCAAGATAGGATTTACTTCAATTAAGAGCTGTATCCTGGCTAAATGGGGCTTATTTTTATGAAGACTCAAAAAAAAAAAAAAAAAAGAATACTAAATTCAGCAACTAATCTTAATATACCTTTGGGGGTAATAAACACAATAATCAAGTTTTCTTTTGTTTCAGCATGAAGGTAGCTTCACTGTGGGATGAGAGAAACAGGCAGTGTTTCATAGTTATATTTATACACCTGACATAAGAAAAATATTCCTCCAAAGCGAAAGCAAAACCTAGGGCAGAAATAGCTGGGTGTTGGAGGGAGGTGGGTATGTGTGTAGGAGAGGGTGAGGGACATGTTTCTATTACCTCTTGGATCTAGCAATATCAATACCAACCTATCTTCTAGCTCATTTTGCCACCGCAAAATTCTTTAGGAAAAAAATCTGTGATTAAAATCCTCAATCTCTGCACCCCCATTCCCATCACCGTCCTCTTCCCTGAAAAAATCTGCTGCCAGTGCCTCTTCCGTGATCTTTTCTTGTGTGGGTTTTCTCTCTAGAATAGCAGCTAAATCAGGCAAAGGTCTTAGGCACAGCTCACTGCTTCAGTGACTACCTTGAGACCAGCTGGGGACTGACAGTCTCAGACTCCAACCAGTTGCCACAGATGCAATTGCTTTGAAAAGCAGATTCTCTTCTCTGCTAACCTCATGCAGAAAAATGAAAATGAGAAATGCAGTGATATTTTATTTTTCATTTTCTCCTGCTCATTCTAGGAAATAGAACCAATGGAATGTATTGGAGTGAAACAGGGTTTTCTTAGTAAATAAACATTCCACCTGCCAAATCAGTACCAAATGCGGGTTTGAGAGTATTCTAAACAACACTATATGGCCATTCTTCATCTTCTTATCTGTGAGGGACTAGGGCAGTGGTGGAGGGAGTGTGTGGAGAATAAATGGTCAACACTTAGAGAATAGACCTCATTATGCTCATTTTTTAAAAAATAGCATTCAAATGGGTATAAACTTTATAATTTTGTCATTCCAGAGAGTAGTATCCTTTTAAACACGTTTTGGATGTGGTATGAGGAAATAAGATTGTTGTGATGTTCTAAGGTCTCTCTTAATTAGGACTACTGGTATTTTCTGCAGTACAAGATATCCATTATTTGCAATTTAAAGCCCAGAGCACCTTTCCTCACAGGTGGGAGATGGAGAGAGGCTGAACTTCAAAGTGAAAAAGATACAAGCGCAACTGGAATGGAAGTGGCAGCGTGCTACCTAACAGAATCCACATCATTTAGCCCCAATGCAGTGAACACATGCCCCTAATAACCTGCCTTATTCCTGGCTCTCTTTCCCCCCGTAAGCTCATACTGCCAGTTAGTAGTCTCTTTCATCTCCTGAGTGGCTGTGCTTCCTTAGTGAGGGGGCTCGCTGGAGCCTGGGTGCCTAAATAAGCAGAGATGGGGACACCCTGTGTGATCCTGCCATGTAATCACTGCATTGTCTTCACTGCGAGAAGGGCAAGGGCCTGGTTCCCTACAGTCCAGATGTCTTGTGAGCCAGCAGTAAATATCACCCGGATTAATCAGACTGAGAGAGATGCTGCTTAACTCAGGGACTAGAGGAGCTCAGCCTCAGGAAACCAGACTTCAGAATGGGAGTCAGAATGATGGGAAGCTGGAGGGCAGAGAGGGGGCAGACCTGCCTTGCCAGTGGGAGAGAAGGCTGGCATCTTGGGAGGTGAGTTCAGTGCAGTGGTTATGAGTTCAGGCTGTATGGCTAGGCAAGCTGGTTTTCTACTGATCAATTGATTGTGGGCATATTTCTAGAACTCTACAGTTTCTGTGACAGCCCAAGTTTCCTTCTCTCTAGAATGGAAATAACTATGTTCTGAAAATCCAAAGAGACAATGTATATAAATTGCCTGGCATAAAATAATGTTAAATATTATCATCACAAGCAAGTAGAAGCCAGGTACAGTTGCTCACACCTGTAATTCTAGGACTCTGGGAGGCCAAGGCAGGAGGATTGCTTGAGCCCAGGAGTTTGAGACCTGGATAATATAGTGAGACCCCATGCCAACCAAAAAAAAATTTTTTTTTTAATTAGCCAGATGTGGTGGCATGAGCCTGTAGTCCCAGGTACTTGGGGTTGTGAGGTGGGAGGATCGCCTGAGCTGTGGAGGTCGAGGCTGCAGTGAGCCATGATCATGCCACTGCACTCCAGTATGGGCAGCAGAGCAAGACCCTGTCTTAAATAAAAAAATAAAAAAAAAAGCAAATAGATATGGATTTTTTAAATGGCATATGGGATGAGACTGACAGTTATTTTGTCCTTGTGCCTAAGTTCTTCCTTCAGCAAGTAGATAGGCACGTGCAGCTGGACTTTAAATTATATCTTTTACTTTGGTCCTGCAAATGTTGATTTTTGTGTTGGGTTAATTTCTGTGTGGAGGAGCTGGCATGAAGGCAGGCTGAGCTATCAGTTGGGGATTTTCCCTTTATGCTCTGCCTGGTCTCTGTAAGTTGTCTAATGAATATCAATCAGTATTAATAAATGTCTACCTGAGAGAATTGCAGAGCAGTAACCACTGACCTTTCATCCTGTCTCCCCTGTTTTCTGGGGTTTTGATAGCTACAATTATAGTTGTAACATCCATTTTTATTAAATAAGAAAAGGGACACAATTAGGAAATTGAAAGATTTGGTTGCACTTGGCTATGCTGCTTTATAAAACATGTACTGACTATTAACGCTAACTCTGCCAGCTGCTTTACTCATACTATTTTGGTCGTTACAAAAACCTACAAGACAGTTATTTTAGCTCTACTTTACTGAGGATCAGAGAAGTAGCCTGTTTTAAGTTAACAGCTTCAAGTAGCAGAGTCCTAATCCATCAATAGTTAGAGCTATCTACCTATTTGCTCCTCAGATATTTTTGGATTGCCTCTTATGTGTTGTTCACCATACTAGGTGCTGAGGGGATAAAGGTCAGTGACACCGACCCCATCCTGGACCTCACAGAGCTGCTAGCCTGTGAGGCTAGCAAGGCTGAGTGGAAGGCTGAGAAGTACGTAGGCAATTGCAACTCCATGTCACAATGTAGAGGGTGTGGGGTGACACAGTCATCCCAGGCAGAAAGAACAGCCTCTGCAAAGGCCCAGGGGTAGAAAAGAGCAAGGCACTTTGGGGGCAGCGCAAGGAGTTTGCTATAGTGCTAAGTGCTATGTGATAAATAAGGGCACAGGCAGAATACTGTGGTCTCTCAGCGCAGAAACCCACTATGTCTGTCTGGGGAGTGTTAGGTTGAATTTGAATTTATTTGAGGAATTGTGCTGTCAGACTCTCGAATATTTTGCAAAGCAGTAATAATAAGCTCTGGGGATGATGATGTTCATTTCTCTGATTAGAGTTTTCCAAAAAGGAGTGGGACTTAAGGCTCCTCCAGGTTTGTTTCATGTTCCTGTGCCTCAATGTGAGCTGAGGGGCAGCTCTGACTGGGTCCCAACACATCAAGTAAGACATAGCTGAGACCCGACTGGCCAATATGGTGAAACTCCGTCTCCACTAAAAATACAAAACATACCCGGGCATGGTGGTCGGTGCCTGTAGTCCCAGCTACTCGGGAGGCTGAGGCAGAAGGATCGCTTGAACCCAGGAGGCGGAGGTTGCAGTGAGCCGAGATTGTGCCACTGCACTCCAGCCTGGGCGACAGAGCAAGACTCCTTCTCAAAAAAAAAAAAAAAAGACATAGTATGTGTGTATGTGTAGATGCATATGGAGGTCCACTGTGGGATCCTGGTGTCCCAGAGGGGTTAAAATATCTCTCCTAATAATATCATTTGGCTCTGTACACCTAACACTTTTGTGCCAGACTATTTTCTTGAGCTGGTGAGGTCCAGACTCATTATGTGTTCATAATAATCCTATCAGGTAGGAACAATTATTCCTAATGCTGCAGATGAGGAAATTGAAGCACAAAGAATTTAAGGTATCTATGCTCACGCAGCGAGTAGGTACTACAGTCAGCGCTTACTCTCAGAGCAGTGTGGGCCTAGAGTCTGTGCTCTTATTCGTAGTCCTCTACCCCGGACCATACCTCTCCTCCCATCATTGCTGAAAATTTAGAACTTTCAAAAGTTCATGAAATCATTTACATAAATTATGAAAGATAAGCCACAGTTCTGTTCTCTGGTACATATGAATCAAGACCATTTATGGGCAATCTCAGAAATAAACCTACCACATCTGCCCCCAGTGGTTTTGACTCATTACCTCTATCCCTTTGCCAAACAACCAGATGTTGTAAAGCTGGTTACCTTCAATGGAGCAGTAAGCAAAGGCACCCCACTCAAACCTTGTGATCTATCACGGCAGTGGAGTCACTGCCTGTAGGTGGATTGTTTTGTTTGTTTTTCTCCCAAGCCTGAATCCTGGCTCCCCTGCAGAGAGAGCTCCATAAAGGCTCAGCCAAAGGTGAATGGCAGTGACACTGTGGCAGTCTTTTGTTCCTGATGAAGCACCTTAGGGTTCATTATATGACCAGGTTCTACCCCAGGAGATCCTAATTTAGTAGCTTAGGGAAGAAGCTGAGGCATGCAGATTTAAAAGCAAAACAAAACAAAACAAACTGCATGGGTGATTATGATACACAGATAGAACTGAGAACCCCTGGAATGGGTTAATTGGATGGAGGTCTTTTACCTGCCTGTGAAAGGTAAAGAATGCCTGACATCAATAATGATAATGATAACAAATTAAATTAGTAGAATGAATGAATGCTTCCATGAAGTCTTGGGATTTAATTGCTTCCTATTTGGTAATTTAATTAGAAATAAGCATATTTGGGGGTCTATAGTTCCTAGCCTCAGCATCATCAAGAGACCCATCTTTTATAGGAAGTTATGACCTGGCTTAAGTTAGTTCTCTCTGTGTCCCTCACCCATAATTGACTCTCAGCTCTGTGCCCCTTGGTTCATCTTCCCTACAGGTTGCATTTAGATTGCCCCCCAATATTCCTTTTTCTATCTTTATGCCTTGCATAGTTTGATTGGTTACCTTGGAGTCCCCAGCTCTGCTTTTATATATACAGTAGAATTAATTTTTTCTTCTACTATTACATTACCCTAAGTGAACCTGATGCCCAGGAGCCGCTGTGACTAACCCATTTCCCTGTTGCCTACAGAAATCAGTAGATAGAGAAGTTAAGGCAGAAGAGAGGTTCGGTTTAGATGTAGAAAACAACTTTGTATGAAATAGCAAGACAGACATTTGAGGAGTCTTTGTTTTACCTAAATTGATAGAAAAAAAGATAGTCATCGTCTTGTGGGGACCTCATGAATATCTTGCTGAAAAATAAGAGAAAGCACTAAAAGACCTTCCTAAGTTACTTGTTATTATGTTATATGTTATGTTATTATGACTAACATTGCTTCTGAGGAAATGCAATTAATTTTTTTTCCTGTTGGATGCTGATTCTATCTTTGAATCTTGATGAATCTGTCTTAGTGTGTGTAAATCTTGTGTATTATTCACATCCACTGGTGCATCACTCTCTTCCTTCCTTCCTTTCTTGCATGTACATTTCTAGGAAGCATGAAGATTAGAAGGAAAAATTACCAAAAAACATAAAAACAAAAACAACTCAACGGTAATACATTTCTGGCTCAACTGGAAATGTAAAGAACTATAATTTAATTCTCTTGGCCTAATTTTGTCCATGCTGTTTAAAACCATAAAGTGATTATAATTTTGAAAAATACCAGAGAAGCATAGTGCATCTGCTCTTTCAGCTTACATTATAGAGAAGAAGAAAACTACAACATCTTGATAGCAGCATCTCTGTGTTTTTAGCAAGTCTCCATTAAGGGAGTGATGCCTATGTAGCAGATGAGGATGAAATGATGCTTTGGGTTGGGTGACAAAATATAACGATTGTCACTAAAGGAGAAGAGCCCACCTTGCTATTTCGCTTGCACTACCCTTCAATGGAAAGGGCTGCAATTGAAGAAGCAATATGGTCTGGAGCAAAATTACATGATAATGGCTCATAACAAATAGCGGACTCTATGTGTGAAATTTAATGCAATATCAGTCCTTGACTAAGTGTTAACATTAAAAGTCAGATACAAAAAGATTTTGTCTTTTCAAAACACATCTTTATCATCATTCAAGAGGCATTACTAGAGTCAAACATCTCATTATAGCTCTATTACTACCAGGAAACTTCCAGTCTGCAGACTTCCAAACAAATTCCCTTTAATGGGAATTAAACCAAACCAAAAGGTTTTGTGGCTATTTGAGCAGTCCTGTTCTGCATTACAGGCTAAAACTTTACTCAACTTTTTAGCCTAATAGGCTGCAGTTGCACAACACATTTGGAACTTTAAAATCTATATCTCATTTGCATTTTGGAATTGCTATAAAATAAATACAAAACCTTAAAATTAATAATTAGAAATCTGTAAGTCCTTTAAACCTTCTTCATGCTGGAAGATAATAAGTAAAGTACCTTTGGAATAATAGCTCCTTAATTTCCAGCATTTATAAGTAACCTCAGTTTGGATGTATAATATGTACCCACCTCCCTAACTCCAGTCAATGCAAAATCATTTCTGAAGGATAAACACACATTGTAAACTCAAACATTAGTTTCAGGTAATTAACAGCAACTAAGAAAAACAAGGGAATGTATGTGCTATGAAATCTGTGACTGTAAGAAATCACAGGTCAACAGATTGGATTTACTTGATCCTAACAGCAGCTGTACACAAAGGAAAGCAGTCATGGCTGGTTTATTACCTCAGTAGTTAAGCATTTAGGAGTGTTTGAAAATCCATTATGTATAGGAAAGTAAGAAAAGCTGGCCAGGTGCGGAGGCTCATGCCTGTTAATCCCAGCACTTTGGGAGGGCGAGGTAGGTGGATCACCTGAGGTCAGGAGTTTGAGACCAGCCTGGTCAACACGGTGAAACCCTGTCTCTACTAAAAATACAAAAATTAGCCAGGCGGGGTGGTGGGCACCTTTAATCCCAGCTACTCAGGAGGCTGAGGTAGGAGAATCGCTTGACCCAGGAGGCAGAGGTTGCAATGAGCTGAGATGGTACCACTGTCCAGCCTAGGTGACAAAGTGAGATTCCATTAAAAAAAAAAAAAACTGCAATAAAAATCTAATCATAAAGAACTACCATTGTTATTTGAAAAATTATTTAGAACGTACACACTTCTGATATTCTTAAGGTGTGATTTCCTCTAGATTACTGAAAAATCCCCTAAGCATCAGTAGTTTAAAATAGAATGCTTTTAGATAGATATTTTTAAAAATTGATTTACATACTCCTTGTGTACTGAATATAATCTAACTTTTTAAAGAACAAGTTTGAATGTCAGAATTGAGGGACTAGCAGTTAAGTGCTATAATCAAAAACAAGGGAAGCAATATCTTCTTCTCTCCCCTACCCACCACATGTGCTTTTCCTCCACAATGCCATGTATCAAGTTGTCTAGGGGAGAACTACGTATGTTATCTTTGATCCCCTCTGCTGCCATCCAATCAACAACATTATCTGAATGCTTCTTTAGATGCCTGCTCTTTCTTTGCCAATAATACTGCTATAGTTCAGGCCATTAATATTTCCATGCTAGATGACAGGAAGTTTTCTAATGGGTTTCTCTGCCTTTATGTAGTCTGACCACCCTGAAGTCCTTTTCCATTTTATAGCCAGAGTGACTCTTCTAAAAATGCATATCTGATCTAATCATTCCTCTGCTTAAAAACCCTTTAATGGCTTCCTACTGCTCTCAAAATAAAACCCAACTACTTAATGTGGCCTCTTTCAGGCCCTATATGATTCAATTCACTATTACTTGCTTTTTGTCTGCTTGATCTAGCTGTTTCTGATTGTTAAAATCTCTCATTCATATGGTGGGCTTGTCAATTTATCTTGGTAATTCTAGAGGTTTTGCTTTCTATAATGGAAAGCTGTGTTGTTAGGTACCTTAAACTTCTTGGTAGTGACCCTCTATTTCTATTAATACATTTGATTTAAAAGACTATTTTTTGTCTGATATTAGTAATGTTTCAACAGCTTTCTTTTTGTGTGTACTTCGATAATTCATCTCTTTTTATTCTCTCATATTAAGTCTTTTTGTTTAGTTTTGTGGGGTTTTTTTTTTTGAAACAGGGTCTTGCTCTGTCTCCCAGGCTGGAGTGCAGTGGCAGCCTCAACCTCCTGGGCTCAAGTGATTCTCTCATTCAGCCTCCCAAGTAGCTGGAACTACAGGTGTGTGCCACCACACCGGGCTAACTTTCGTATTGTTTGTGGAGATGGGTTTTTGCCATGTTGCCCAGGCTGCTCTTGAATTCCTGGGCTCAAGTGATCTACTTGTCTCAGCCTCCCAAAGTGCTGGGATTCCAGGTGTGAGCCACCACACCTGGCCTAATTTTGTGGTGCTTTAAGCCAGGCTGATAATCTCTGTCTTTTAAAAGTAATTCAAATCTGTTTAGTTATTGTGCTTATTAATACAGATTTGAAATTAATTCTACTTTGTTCGTATATTTGTTTTCTTTGCTATAACTTTTATTTTTTATTTTTTGAGACGGAGTCTTGCTCTGTTGCCCAGGCTGGAGTGCAGTGGCACGATCTCGGCTCACTGCAGGCTCCGCCTCCCAGGTTCACACCATTCTCCTGCCTCAGCCTCTCAAGTAGCTGGGACTACAGGCACCCGCCACCATGCCCGGCTAACTTTTTTTTTTGTATTTTTAGTAGAGACGGGGTTTCACCGTGTTAGCCAGGGTGATCTCGATCTCCTGACCTCGTGATTCACCCTCCTCTGCCTCCCAAAGTGCTGGGATTACAGGTGTGAGCCACTGCGCCTGGCCTATAACTTTATTTTTTAAAACTTTTTCTGCTTTCTGTTATCAGTTTTCTATATTGGATCTCCCCAACACTTGGCAACTCTTTCCTCTCTGCTTATTTAGAAGCTCTAGATGATATTTTTATTAATATAAACTATCTTAAGTACAAAGTATTCAGAGAAGCTACGCACAGTGTGGCATGTTCCTGTAATCCCAGCTACTTTGGAGGCTGAGGCAGAGGACCCCTTGAGCCCAGGAGTTCCCAGCCAGCCTGGGCAACATAGTGAGATCTTGTCTCTAAAAAACAAAACAAAACAAAACAAAACAAAACCCAAAGTATTCAGACAAAGTCATTATTTCTAGCCCTCTTCCAAACAAATACGACAAAGTCCTTAGCTTACTTTACCCATTTTACACTTCCTTCCCTCTTGTTATTTTTTTAAACAAAAAGTGGTTATTACTTTTAATTCTACCACATATTTTAATTTCTTCCCTCACAAGTATCTCTTATATGTTTTCCCTCTGGGCTTATTTTTCTTTAGCAGTTCTTTGGGCGTCAGTCTGTTGGCAGTAAGCTCCCTTAGTCTTTCATGATTGAAAATATCTGTTTTGTCCTCTCCCTTAAATGGTAGTTTATCTGGAAATCAATTTCTTGGTTGATAGTGTTTCATTCAGCACTTCTATCATTTAGTTGTCTTCTTGTTTCTATTGTTGCTTTTGAGGAATCTAGTTATAGTTCCTTCGTAGATAATCAGTATTTTTTCCCTTTGGTAACTTGTGATTTTATCTTTATCTTTATTGTTCTGTACTTTCACTATAATGTGACAAAAGTGTTAGTTTATCTTTATCTGTGTGCTCAGTACACGTGATGTTCTGATGTTTTCATCAGAAAACCTCAGCCAATTCTCTCTTTGTTTTTTTTTTTAAGACGGAATTTCACTTTTGTCGCCCAGGCTGGAGTGCAATGGCATGATCTCGGCTCACTGCAACCTCCATCTCCTGGGTTCAAGTGACCATGCCCAGCTACTTTTTTGTATTTTTAGTAGAGAGGGGTTTTCACCATGTTGGTCAGGCTGGTCTCAAACTGGTGATCCACCCGCCTCAGCCTCCCAAAGTGCTGGGATTATAGGCCTGAGCCACCGCACCTGGCCAGCCATTTCTTTTTCTTCTCTACTCTTCCTTTCAGTGTTTCCTTCCAGAACTTCTATTACACATATGTTGGAGCCACTCAATCTAACCCCAGGAATCTGAATTTTTCTTTCACATTTAAAAATCCCTTTATTTTTCTAAACTCTGTTCTGGGTGAATTCTCTTTTTTTTTTTTTTCACTATTGTTTATTTTCTTTTTTTTTCTTCTTTTTATTATTATTATTATTATACTATAAGTTTTAGGGTACATGTGCACAATGTGCAGGTTAGTTACATATGTATACATGTGCCATGCTGGTGTGCTGCACCCATTAACTCGTCATTTAGCATTGGGTGTATCTCCTAATGCTATCCCTCCCCCCTCCCCCCACACCACAACAGTCCCCAGAGTGTGATGTTCCCCTTCCTGTGTCCATGTGTTCTCATTGTTCAATTGCCATCTATGAGTGAGAACATGCGGTGTTTGGTTTTTTGTCCTTGTGATAGTTTACTGAGAATGATGATTTCCAATTTCATCCATGTCCCTACAAAGGACATGAACTCATCATTTTTTATGGCTGCATAGTATTCCATGGTGTATATGTGCCACATTTTCTTAATCCAGTCTATCGTTGTTGGACATTTGGGTTGGTTCCAAGTCTTTGCTATTGTGAATAGAGCCGCAATAAACATACGTGTGCATGTGTCTTTATAGCAGCATGATTTATAGTCCTTTGGGTATATACGCAGTAATGGGATGGCTGGGTCAAATGGTATTTCTAGTTCTAGATCCCTGAGGAATCGCCACACTGACTTCCACAATGGTTGAACTAGTTTACAGTCCCACCAACAGTGTAAAAGTGTTCCTATTTCTCCACATCCTCTCCAGCACCTGTTGTTTCCTGACTTTTTAAGGATTGCCATTCTAACTGGTGTGAGATGGTATCTCATTGTGGTTTTGATTTGCATTTGTCTGATGGCCAGTGATGATGAGCATTTTTTCATGTGTCTTTTGGCTGCATAAATGTCTTCTTTTGAGAAGTGTCTGTTCATATCCTTCGCCCACTTTTTGATGGGGTTGTTTGTTTTTTTCTTGTAAATTTGTTTGAGTTCATTGTAGATTCTGGATATTAGCCCTTTGTCAGATGAGTAGGTTGCGAAAATTTTCTCCCATTTTGTAGGTTGCTTGTTCACTCTGACGGTAGTTTCTTTTGCTGTGCAGAAGCTCTTTAGTTTAATTAGATCCCATTTGTCAATTTTGGCTTTTGTTGCCATTGCTTTTTGTGTTTTAGACATGAAGTCCTTGCCCATGCCTATGTCCTGAATGGTAATGCCTAGGTTTTCTTCTAGGGTCTTTATGGTTTTAGGTCTAACGTTTAAGTCTTTAATCCATCTTGACTTAATTTTTGTCTAAGGTGTAAGGAAGGGATCCAGTTTCAGCTTTCTACATATGGCTAGCCAGTTTACCCAGCACCATTTATTAAATATGGAATCCTTTCCCCATGTCTTGTTTTTCTCAGGTTTGTCGAAGATCAGATAGTTGTAGATATGTGGTGTTATTTCTGAGGGCTCTGTTCTGTTCCATTGATCTATATCTCTGTTTTGGTACCAGTACCATGCTGTTTTGGTTACTGTAGCCTTGTAGTATAGTTTGAAGTCAGGTAGCATGATGCCGCCAGCTTTGTTCTTTTGGCTTGGGATTGATTTGGCGATGCGGGCTCTTTTTTGGTTCCATATGAACTTCAAAGTAGTTTTTTCCAATTCTGTGAAGAAAGTCATTGGTAGCTTGATGGGGATGGCATTGAATCTATAAATTACCTTGGGCAGTATGGCCATTTTCACGATATTGATTCTTCGTACCCATGAGCATGGAATGTTCTTCCATTTGTTTGTATCCTCTTTTATTTCATTGAGCAGTGGTTTGTAGTTCTCCTTGAAGACGTCCTTCACGTCCCTTTTAAGTTGGATTCCTAGGTATTTTATTCTCTTTGAAGCAATTGTGAATGGGAGTTCACTCATGATTTGGCTCTCTGTCTGTTACTGGTGTATAAGAATGCTTGTAATTTTTGTACATTGATTTTGTATCCTGAGACTTTGCTGAAGTTGCTTATCAGCTTAAGGAGATTTTGGGCTGAGACAATGGGGTTTTCTAAATATACAATCATGTCATCTGCAAACAGGGACAATTTGACTTCCTCTTTTCCTAATTGAATACCCTTTATTTCCTTCTCCTGCCTAATTGCCCTGGCCAGAACTTCCAACACTATGTTGAATTGGAATGGTGAAAGAGGGCATCCCTGTCTTGTGCCAGTTTTCAAAGGGAATGCTTCCAGTTTTTGCCCATTCAGTATGATATTGTCTGTGGGTTTGTCATAGATAGCTCTTATTATTTTGAGATACATCCCATCAATACCTAATTTATTGAGAGTTTTTAGCATGAAGGGTTGTTGAATTTTGTCAAAGGCTTTTTCTGCATCTATTGAGATAATCATGTGGTTTTTGTCTTTGGTTCTCTTTATATGCTGGATTACATTTATTGATTTGCGTATATTGAACCAGCCTTGCATCCCAGGGATGAAGCCCACTTGATCATGGTGGATAAGCTTTTTGATGTGCTGCTGGATTTGGTTTGCCAGTATTTTATTGAGGATTTTTGCATCAATGCTCATCAAGGATATTGGTCTAAAATTCTCTTTTTTGGTTGTGTCTCTGCCTGGCTTTGGTATAAGGATGATGCTGGCCTCATAAAATGAGTTAGGGAGGACTCCTTCTTTTTCTATTGATTGGAATAGTTTCAGAAGGAATGGTACCAGTTCCTCCCTGTACCTCTGTTAGAATTCGGCTGTGAATCCATCTGGTCCTGGACTCTTTTTTGTTGGTAAGCTATTGATTATTGCCACAATTTCAGATCCTGTTATTGGTCTATTCAGAGATTCAACTTCTTCATGGTTTAGTCTTGGGAGAGTGTATGTGTCGAGGAATTTATCCATTTCTTCTAGATTTTCTAGTTTATTTGCGTAGAGGGGTTTGTAGTATTCTCTGATGGTAGTTTGTATTTCTGTGGGATCGGTGGTGATATCCCCTTTATCATTTTTTATTGCGTCTATTTGATTCTTCTCTCTTTTTTTCTTCGTTAGTCTTGCTAGCGGTCTATCAATTTTGTTGATCCTTTCAAAAAACCAGCTCCTGGATTCATTAATTTTTTGAAGGGGTTTTTATGTCTCTATTTCCTTCAGTTCTGCTCTGATTTTAGTTATTTCTTGCCTTCTGCTAGCTTTTGAATGTGTTTGCTCTTGCTTTTCTAGTTCTTTTAATTGTGATGTTAGGGTGTCAATTTTGGATCTTTCCTGCTTTCTCTTGTGGGCATTTAGTGCTATAAATTTCCCTCTATACACTGCTTTGAATGTGTCCCAGAGATTCTGGTATGTTGTGTCTCTGTTCTCCTTGGTTTCAAAGAACATGTTTATTTCTGCCTTCATTTCGTTACGTACCCAGTAGTCATTCAGGAGCAGGTTGTTCAGTTTCCATGTAGTTGAGCGGTTTTGAGTGAGTTTCTTAATCCTGAATTCTAGTTTGATTGCACTGTGGTCTGAGAGACAGTTTGTTATAATTTCTGTTCTTTTACATTTGCTGAGGAGAGCTTTACTTCCAACTATGTGGTCAATTTTGGAATAGGTGCAGTGTGGTGCTGAAAAAAATGTATATTCTGTTGATTTGGGGTGGAGAGTTCTGTAGATATCTATTAGGTCTGCTTGGTGCAGAGCTGAGTTCAATTCCTGGGTATCCTTGTTAACTTTCTGTCTTGTTGATCTGTCTAATGTTGACAGTGGGGTGTTAAAGTCTCCCATTATTATTGTGTGGGAGTCTCAGTATCTTTGTAGGTCACTCAGGACTTGCTTTATGAATCTGGGTGCTCCTGTATTGGGTGCATATATATTTAGGATAGTTAGCTCTTCTTGTTGAGTTCATCCCTTTACCATTATATAATGGCCTTCTTTGTCTCTTTTGATCTTTGTTGGTTTAAAGTCTGTTTTATCAGAGACTAGGATTGCAACCCCTGCCTTTTTTTGTTTCCCATTTGCTTGGTAGATCTTCCTCCATCCTTTTATTTTGAGCCTATGTGTGTCTCTGCCCATGAGATGGGTTTCCTGAATACAGCACACTGATGGGTCTTGACTCTTTATCCAATTTGCCAGTCTGTGTCTTTTAATTGGAGCATTTAGTCCATTTACATTTAAAGTTAATATTGTTATGTGTGAATTTGCTCCTGTCATTATCATGTTAGGTGGTTATTTTGCTCATTAGTTGATGCAGTTTCTTCCTAGTCTTGATGGTCTTTACATTTTGGTATGATTTTGCAGTGGCTGGTACCGGTTGTGCCTTTCCATGTTTAGTGCTTCCTTCAGGAGCTCTTTTAGGGCAGGCCTGGTGGTGACAAAATCTCTCAGCATTTGCTTGTCTGTAAAGGATTTTATTTCTCCTTCACTTATGAAGCTTAGTTTGGCTGGATAGGAAATTCTGGGTTGAAAATTCTTTTCTTTAAGAATGTTGAATATTGGCCCCCACTCTCATCTGGCTTGTAGAGTTTCTGCTGAGAGATCCGCTGTTAGTCTGATGGGCTTCCCTTTGTGGGTAACCCAACCTTTCTCTCTGGCTGCCCTTAACATTTTTTCCTTCATTTCAACTTTGGTGAATCTGACAATTATGTGTCTTGAAGTTGCTCTTCTCGAGGAGTATCTTTGTGGCATTCTCTGTATTTCCTGAATCTGAATGTTGGCCTGCCTTGCTAGATTGGGGAAGTTCTCCTGGATAATATCCTGCAGAATGTTTTCCAACTTGGTTCCATTCTCCCCGTCACTTTCAGGTACACCAATCAGACGCAGATTTGGTCTTTTCACATAGCCCCATATTTCTTGGAGGCTTTGTTCGTTTCTTTTTATTCTTTTTTCTCTAAACTTCCCTTCTCACTTCATTTCATTCATTTCATCTTCCATCACTGATACCCTTTCTTCCAGTTGATCGCATCAGCTCCTGAGGCTTCTGCATTCTTCACGTAGTTCTCGAGCCTTGGCTTTCAGCTCCATCAGCTTCTTTAAGCACTTCTCTGTATTGGTTATTCTAGTTAGCCATTCGTCTAAATTTTTTTCAAAGTTTTCAACTTCTTTGCCTTTGGTTTGAATTTCCTCCTGTAGCTCGGAGTAGTTTGATCGTCTGAAGCCTTCTTCTCTCAACTCGTCAAAGTCATTCTCCGTCCAGCTTTGTTCTGTTGCTGGTGAGGAACTGCATTCCTTTGGAGGAGGAGAGGTGCTCTGCTTTTTAGAGTTTCCAGTTCTGCTCTGTTTTTTCCCCATCTTTGTGGTTTTATCTACTTTTGGTCTTTGATGATGGTGACGTACAGATGGGTTTTTTGGTGTGGATGTCCTTTCTGTTTGTTAGTTTTCCTTCTAACAGACAGAACCCTCAGCTGCAGGTCTGTTGGAGTTTGCTAGAGGTCCACTCCAGACCCTGTTTGCCTGGGTATCAGCAGCGGTGTCTGCAGAACCGGGGATTTTCGTGATCCGCGAATGCTGCTGTCTGATCGTTCCTCTGGAAGTTTTGTCTCAGAGGAGTACCTGGCCATCTGAGGTGTCAGTCTGCCCCTACTGGGGGGTGCCTCCCAGTTAGGCTGCTCGGGGGTCAGGGGTCAGGGACCCACTTGAGGAGGCAGTCTGCATGTTCTCAGATCTCCAGCTGCGTGCTGGGAGAACCACTGCTCTCCTCAAAGCTATCAGATAGGGACATTTAAGTCTGCAGAGGTTACTGCTGTCTTTTTGTTTGTCTGTGCCCTGCCCCCAGAGGTGGAGCCTACAGAGGCAGGCAGGCCTCCTTGAGCTGTGGTGGGCTCCACCCAGTTCAAGCTTCCTGGCTGCTTTGTTTACCTAAGGAAGCCTGGGCAATGGCGGGCGCCCCTCCCCCAGCCTCGCTGCCGCCTGGCAGTTTGATCTCAGACTGCTGTGCTAGCAATCAGCGAGACTCCGTGGGCATAGGACCCTCCGAGCCAGGTGTGGAATATATTCTCCTGGTGCGCCATTTCCTAAGCCCGTTGGAAAAGCGCAGTATTCGGGTGGGAGTGGCCCAATTTTCCAGGTGCCGTTTGTCACCCCTTTCCTTGACCAGGAAAGGCACCTCCCTGATCCCTTGAGCTTCCCGAGTGAGGCAATGCCTCGCCCTGCTTCGGCTGGCGCACGGTGCGGCACCCACTGTCCTGCACCCACTGTCTGGCACTCCCTAGTGAGATGAACCTGGTACCTCAGATGGAAATGCAGAAATCACCCGTCTTCTGTGTCGCTCACGCTGGGAGCTGTAGACCGGAGCTGTTCCTATTCGGCCATCTTGGCTCCTCCCCCTCTGGGTGAATTCTTTAGTACATCCCTTTAATTCACTACTTTTTCTCTTTGACTTTGATTAGCTCCATATATCTTTTGATTTCAATGACCATATTTTTATTTTTCAAATTTTTATTAGTTCTTTCTCATATTTACCTGTTTTTTAATTCAGCCTGTATCTGTTCCTTAATTTCTTGTCCTTTCAAAATGGGTGCTATGCATCCATTTATTGCATATCAAATTCAAAAATATTTAATTTAAAAATATTTGCCAGATAGTTCCATAGAATTATTTTTATTTGGAGTAAATACATGCTCTGAGTGTCCATTTTGTTGGCTAGCTTTCATAGTATTAGATATTTTTATGTGATTGAAACTTGGTGGTCAGGCTCATTTTGAGGGAAAGTTTTTATTTGCTTTTTCCTGTTTTGTTTTAGTTTATTTTCTTTTTCTCACTCCTTCTGGGCTCACCTCCATGCTTAGTGATTTTACCTCCATGCTTAGTGATTTTGCCTCCATGTGTCTCCCCAGACCTCTATTCTAGAATTAGATCTAAAGCTGGCATCTTGATGCTCCTATTCCTAGTGATGCCACAGGCCAAGTCACATGGCCAGCTGCTTGGCTTGGTTCCTGACTCCAAGGCTGTGTCTTTGTTCTTCTACTTTCCCAGGTAGTGGGTTGGCAGCGGTTTATTTTCAGCCTCCTTTCAGGAGTTCCTGGCTTCAAGCACTAAGTCTGGCTCCTGCCCTCAACTGAAGCATCTGTAATTCCTTTCACCTTGCAGGAGACAATAATCTTGGCTTTTGAGCCTGAGACCACAGTGAGCTTGTAGCTCCAGGCTTGCTGAATGCTTTCTGTTTGGTTCCACTTTAGATCCATGAAAATGATCATTTTGTTCTTGAGCCTGGTTATGTCTTTTTGGTTTTCTCTGTTTTTTAGCCATCATTTCTCTGTGTGTGGAGGAAAAGGAGTAGATGAAAGCATGGTGTTACTGCACCAAGTTGAGTAGAAATATTTCTGTGTGTACTTCTCCATTTTTACCTCTCACCATTGCTACCTTACAGTTTATGTTCTAGCCATAATGAACTACTTTCAGTTTCCAGAGGGTCAATAAATTGCATGCCTGTCTCCCAACCCCCAACTTTGGATGAAATAAGACAACAGACGAAAGTCAAATAGAGACTTAAAAAAATTGATATCTATATTATATCTATCTACCCTTATGCTTCATTACAGATAAGCTAATAAAACTAGGTTATAGATCTGTAACCCAAAAGGGCTTGCCAACATTCTCTGCTGACTCTCAACCCCCACAGAATCTAGCCTTGGAACAGCCCACTAAAGGGGAAGTTTGGGTCTGCCGCCAAACGTGTTTATCTAAGATCACTGTCTGCACTGATCTAGGGCAGAAAGGGAAAAAAAAGAATGAACTTATTAGATTAGTTCCATCCAGTCAAGAACTATGAGCTAATGAATGTAACAGTACACACCAATCAAGTAACTCACTCCTGAGTGTGAAGAATAGTGGTATAAGAAAGCAGAACTAGCACTCCAGTAGAAATTCCCCTCTCCTCCCATGGAAACATGGTGCCAAGGGAGAGGAGGTTCCCTTAACACCTTAACACACAGGACATGCTCCTTCTTATTCCTCTAAGTCTTGTCTTTTTCTTTCCTTCCTTCCTTCCTTCCTCCCTCCTTTCTTCCTTCCCTCTCTGTCTCTTTTATTTTTTTTTTTTTGAGACAGAGTTTTGCTCTTGTTGCCCAGGCTGGAGTGCAATGGTGCAATCTTGGCTCACTGTAATCTCCGCCTCCCGGGTTCAAGAGATTCTACTGCCTCAGTCTCTCAGGAGACTGTAGCTGGGATTACAGACGTGTGCCACCATGCCCGGCTAATTTTGTATTTTTAGTAGAGACGAGTTTTCTCCATGTTGGTCAGGCTGATCTCGAACTCCCGACCTCAGGTGATCTGCCCACCTCGGCCTCTCAAAGTGCCGGAATTACAGGTGTGAGCCACTGCACCTGGCCCTTTTGTCTCTTTCTTTTGAGACAAGCTCTTGCCAGTTTGGAGTCCAGTGGTACCATCATAGCTCATTGCAGCCTTGAACTCCTGGGCTCAAGCTATGGGAGAGGAGGTTCCCCTAACACATGCCATGCCCTTTCTCCTTCCCTATTCCTTGTCCCCCCTCCCTTCTTCCCTTCCCTTCCCTCCTTCTCTTCCTTTCCCTCCTTTCCTTCCCTTCCCTTCCCTCCTCCCCTACCCTTCCTTTCTCTTCCCTCTCTTTTATCTTTTGAGACAAGGACTTGCTCTATTACACCTTGAACTCCTGGGCTCGAGCTATCCTCCACCTCAGCTTCCTAAGCAGCTAGGACTACAGGCGCACACCACCATGCCCAGCTAATTTTTAAATTTTTCTGTAGAGACACAGTCTCACCACGTTGCCCAGGCTTCCAAAGCTGGGATTACGGGTGTGAGCCACCACACCTGGTACCTCTAAGTATTTTCAAAGGCTCTTCCTTCCTCTCTTTATCTACCAACTCTTACTTTTTCTAATGCCTATAATAAAAACAATAGTTAATACTTACTGAATCCCAACTATGGGGGGAAGCACTATCACATACATTATTGAGTTTAATCCTCATAACAACCCTATGAGGTGTGTATTTTTATCCTGATTTTATGGATGAATAAATTAAGAACAAGTACGATTTCCTTTGTTTCCAATATTATGCAAGTAAATGTCAGAGGCAAGATTAGGCCCAGGTTTCTCCAGCTCCAGAGCCCATGTTCTTTTCATCATATACAGCTGCTTCTCATGTTTTATTCATCTCTGGATGCCTAGAACACTGCGTAACACCAACAGAGAGTGAGTGCTCAATAATAATGAATGAATGAATATATAAATCAATGAAACGTATTTTCAAATTAGCTGCCTAGAGTGGATTTAAAGCAATTTTAATATAAGGATTTATAAAGAATTCCTAACCTCTTTTGGAGTCAAATTCCTTTTCATAAAGGTGGATATGAGGATCCAACTTTGAAGGTTTCTGTAGGGGTTGCTAGTTTTGATATACCTCTGCAGTCACATCTGTCCAGCCCTCCCAGTTTTAGATTTTCTTCCCCTGGCCGACCACAGAGACATCTCTGCTGGTTTCATTCTGCTTTTGTCCCTGCCCAAGCTTGTTGCCTACCTGAAAGAGTAGGTTCCTTCTAGTCCCTGATCACTTATACTTGTAAAACTACTGAAGCTTCACATACTACTACCAGCCACAGTACCTCCATGTAAAGACACACTGTGTATTAGTCAAGACTCTTGAATGTAAGCCACAGAAACTAATTCTGACTGAAAAAGAAATTTATAGGCTTATATAACCGAGAAATTCAAAAGATGAAATAGCCTTAGATATACCTGGATTCAGAGAAGTAGATTTACAATGAGCCCAATGAAGTTTAAATTTCTGGGTTACTAATTGCTCGGTCCTGTCTTAGGCTCTGGGAGAGGTCCTAGCAACATGTATACATAATCATGTTTTTCTAAATCTTGTAAAAATAAAATATTTCAATCACGATTGGTTAAGACTGTGGTTTCTTTTCTACTCTGATTTCCTATCCATCACACTGCTCCATTGGTCGCGTGGGTCGGGTGGTGGTGGTGTGGTCTCAGCATTACTAAGACATGCTCACTTGTAATGGAATTCAGTTTAGCAAAATCCTTTTTTTTTTTTTTCCTGAAATGGAGTCTCACTGTGTCACCAGGCTGGAGTGCAGTGGCGCAATCTTGGCTCACTGCAATCTTTGCCTCCCGGGTTCAAGCCATTCTTCTGCCTCAGCCTCCTGAGTAGCTGGGATTACAGGTGCTCGCCACCACACCCAGCTAATTTTTGTATTTTTAGTAGAGACGGGTTTTCACCAGGTTGGCCAGGATGGTCTTAATCTCCTGACCTCATGATCCACCTGCCTCGGCCTCCCAAAGTGTTGGGATTACAGGTGTGAGCCACCACACCCGCCCTAAAATCCACTTTAATAATTCATTTTGTATTATTTTTCTTAAAGAGGACTCCTGAAATTAGGTATGCTTCCGGCCCCACAAGACCCAGATCCACCCTTGCCAAGGGCTCAAGTGATACCATGTAGATACTTTCTGTCTCACTGTTTCAGCTCTTTTCTTCTCTGTTCGCTTCATTAGTAGCAAACTTCCTCACATGGTGGCAAGAAGGCCACTGGCAGCTCTAAGGTTATAGCACGCTCAGGGCTGGGAATTCTAAGGTAAAGAGATACCACTTTTGCTGATGACATCAGGAAATGACCTAAGGAGGGTTTGGATTAGCTTGGTTTGTGTCACTTGCCCTTTTCCAAACCAATCATTATGGCAAGGGAAATGTGGAACACGGGTTAGTCAAATCTGGGTAACATTCCTGGATCTAGTTAATGGCGGGAGCAAGTGCTATAGTGGGTGGTTGAGAGGTCATCCCAATCTAGACCAATAGACTAAGACCGGGGAAAAGATAGTTTTCTAAAGGAATGCTAGACAAACTGGAATTTCATGTTTCCAAGTCACACAAACACTACAACCATCAGCAACCTATTATTTTGAATAGAACAAACAAGTCTTTAGAGCATTTTAGAAACAATAGCTCATTTGATCCTTAAACAGTCCTATAAAATAGGTAAGGACTATTATGTTTTATAAATAAGGAAACTCAGTAAGGAGTAGAGCTAGGTTTGAAATCCATGTCTTTTGACTCCTAGTTCAGTACCTCATATACATTTAAAGGGCTTCACTTTATTAATGGATTTAAAGAGGTAAAACATTGCCTGAAACAAGAGGGTACTGCCTGTGAAAGCACGAATACCATCTATGTCTTTTGATTACAGAAACATGTTGGCAATACCCATTAGTCATTCTGAACCCATTATATTTGCAATGCAATAGCACTGCCCCACCATTTTCACTTTCCCAGCTCAAGAGTGTTGTGAGATTAGGGCCAGGCAAGCTATTTACTGCAAGAGTAGAGCAGGAAGTGTTCTGCGTAAATGGCAGGAAAAACCAGCTATGGGTGCCTGAGCATGCTCTGCTCCCTAGGCTGGAGCACGACCTTTCTCTTATGGTTCAAGGCTCAGCTCAGGTGACACTGGATTGGGGAACTTTCCCTAACTTTCCCAATCCACCTCCTCTCACTCTGTGGCCCCTTCAGTGTTCCCATAAAGCCTGTGACACTTTGCTCCAACAGCATTCTTCCCACTGTCTTGTAATCGTCAGTGTTCATCTATTCCTCCACACTAGACTGCAAGCTCACTGAGCATAAGGATTCTGACTTATTTCTCCAAATCTCCAGCACCTAGTACAGGATTTGTCAAATAGTAGTCCTCCAACAAATGAGTCTTTTATAAGCAAACGAGCCTCAAGTACTTTGGCTCAGAAAGGCAGCCAAGCTTTTTTGGCTTTGCGGACTTTCACGGATCTAACTTGAGGGCTTCATAGCACTGAACTTCAGTTTATCCCTGACCTCTGAGGAAAATGCCTCATAGAGGAAAGCAAGATTGGAAGGAGCAAGGCTGAAGCCTGTTATTTCCCTACACATTTAGTGGTCACGTCGAGTAATTTCTCCTCCAATATCTTCCTTGTACATTTTGGGCACCAGTTGGAACAGGTTACATAAGTAAATCAAAAGCCTCTTTTTGCATACCAGCTTTTATTTTTTTCCTGTAGCACTTCAGTTTCACTTAAAAGAGAGCTAGGGGTGTGTGTGTGTGTGTGTGTGTGTGTATGCATGTGTTTGTGTGTATAACAGGTGTGAAATGGTTTCAATAATAGAAAAGTCAACACATGGTTGAACAAATACAAGTAACTTCCACACTGCAATACATGAGTGGATCTTAGGAGTGGTCCTGTAAATCTGCAGGAGTAAATTTTGTTAGTAATTTATTAATTCTAATTTCTAAAATATTAATTTATATGGATTTGTAAAAGGGAAATCATCACTTTGGAAACTCTGATCAAAGGTTAACTACTCTTTGAAAATGAAATATTCTTTTTAGACTCTCTGGAATGAAATCCTTCCCTGTTGTACGTGTACACACACATACACACATACACAGAACAGGCTGCATACTGTTTCTGCTGATTGCCTTCAGATGGGCCGGTCTGTGTGTTCATCTTGATACTACCGAGTCCACCTATTTGAAATTTGACCTTAACTTTTTCAGGCACCAGTTCCTTTATAATTTTTATTTAATTGTAAATATAATACAACAGAATACAATGGAGAAAATCATATGTAAAACCAGTATCTTAACAGAACAGTTGCAATCTTTTTCAAATATTCTTTTTCTATGTTTTTAAGTGCATATAATTAATGGATACATTTGCAACTTTTTTTTTTTTTTAAACAACATGATTCTTTAAAAACTCAGACTTGCCTTTAGAAGAGTGGATATATGTAATACTATATATACAGTATTTTCATTGCTGGTGTAGGAGTGTGATAACTGATGGTATCATCAATGACTTTAAAATTGCTGGCTGCATTTGGACATCTGCAATAACCCCTAAATTGTTTTTACTCTCATGAAGGAAAAATGAATTTTGCAAAACAGACAAGCAAAGAAAAAGGGGTCTTCTCCATCAGCAATGAGGTCTTACTTGCTTAAGCTATACTTGTCAACTAGGTTATGTCAGGTTTCATGATTGAAATCTCTTGTGGTTAAGTCTAGTGTTAACCTAGGTAATATTTATTTTTGAAGATTTATATAACTTGCTATTTCATTCAGAGTTCAATATTTATTTCCCCTGAACTTTTCATGGAAACTAATGATCTCAACAGTAGGAAAACAGTGTGTTCTTCCCCGCCTCCCCACCGCCCCCCCCCCCCCCCCACTTTGGCTTACGGAGTCTCAACATTAGAGACTTATTCTTAAATTTGGCACATTTTATAAAGACACATTGGGAAGGCTAAAAGTTTCTTATATCTACTCTTCACAACTGTTCAACATAAATCTCACTAGGGACCGGGCACTCCTTGCTTACCAGTCTCCCTGGGTGAACTGGTGAGAGATGGCCCTCAACATTTTTACTTTTTATTTGGTGAAGCAGGATCAATGACAATGACTTTTGTCATGTGGTAGGCAGTTAGATATGCAGAGCTTCTAGAAATAATGCAGACTGGGAGACTGGAATGTAGTTACAAGTGTGCCAATGAACATGAGACTTTTCTGCTTGATTTTTAAGCTAAGGCTGACTTACTCTCCTGACATTTAAGGGCCTCCTCTCCAATTCCCAGTCATCAGTAAAGGATGTGTACAGGGAATGACAATATTAGAACAAAAACAACCTGCAAGTAAATCAGATGCAAGAGTCTATGTATCTTGCAAGGAAATCTTTTGCACTTAATCACAACATGGCTTTCCTCAATACTATGGAGAACAGAATTGATTCAGATTGTTTTTAAGCCTGAACGTAAACAATATTGTCGCCTTTTTGGGTTTCAGCACCTCCTTATTCATCCATTTTCTCTTTTATGGGAAGGGGGGTGATGAGGTGTGTGAAGATGATAGAACGTGCCCCAGAAACTGAACAATGAAGAGACGCCTGTCATATCGGGGGTACCTAGATTCCTCTGAAAGGAAGCCCAGCTGAAGGAGCAGGGTCACCACTTTATTTTAAAAACGTAACATGGCACATGTTGGTGCTCTATTAATCGAGCCTCGGGGGCCCAACAACGTGAGCATGGGCTGCTGCATGGAAGTTTGAGACCCTGTTGCTGAATCCTCGGGCCTGACGGTCTATCGCTGAAGACAAGACTTCCACAGAATCACAGTAAACGTTAACCTAAGCCATCAGAAGCCATTAACTCCGGTGACACTACATTTCAGCGAATCCTTCGCGACCCAACCCCTCGCTCCCTCTCGCCCAAACGCTGGGTCAACCCCACGAACTGGCGGTGGCAAGGCCCTGGGCACCGGTGAAGTTCTCGTGGCAGCGCAGATCGGCGACCTTCTCTTTTTCCTGCTCAGACGGCGGCGGCAGCAGTACGCTTTTGGGTTGCTGGAGCCGGCAGCGGCGCGAGGCCGGAGCCCGGGCAGCCAGGCTGGGTGGGGGAGGGGCGGCGGCAGCGGAGCCGGGAGCGTGCGCGCGCACCTCACACTCCGCCGCCCGGGGACGCCCACTCGCGAGTCGGGGCCGGTAGGCCGGCCCGGGTCCCATCGCCTCCGCCCTCCGGTTCCTCTCCGGCGTGAGCCCAACGGGTGTCGGCCCAGCAGCTGCTGCGCTCACCAGGCCTGGGGAGGCAGGGTACGGGGACCGGGCCGCGGCCCCGAGCGGCGTGGTCGCGCTGCCTCTCCGGCAGCCGCCGCCAGAGCCAGCAGCTGCGAGCCACCGGAGGCGGCGCGGAGGAGGCCCCCGCGGCCGGGCAGGAAGGAGACGCGGCCGACCTCTGCCCTCCCGAGGCGCGGCTGCTCCCGCGCGCCCAGGGCCTCCCGCCGCTCCAGGGCTGAGTGAGGAATGAGCCGGCGCCTACCCCGGGCTCTCGGAGCGTGGGCCCCGGCTCGGCTTCTTAGGCGCGGGGGCTCGGGCACTGCGGCCGGCGGCCTAGCTCGGGGAGCAGGCGCCGGGGTTCACTGAACCGGCCGCGGAGAGGAGGAGGAGGAGGAGGAGGAGGAGGAGGAGCTCGGCGGGGGCGGCCGCCGCGCCTCCCCTCCCCCAGGACACGCCGGGGCTTCTCAGTGGCCGCCGGAGGAGGAAGTTCCGCTCCCTGAGAGACCCGTGCGGTAGCAACAGCGGCGGCGGCCGCGGCGGCTGGCCGGGCTCAGGTGTTTCGGACGCGATTGCCCTTAGCGCCAGCCGTCGAGTGGGTAGCAGCGGGACTCAGCCGGGCGCCAGGTTCCTGCCAGGCAGCGCCGGGAAGCGCGGGCGGTCGAGAACTCCTTCCTGCTACTTCGCCCAGCGCCGCTGCTTCGGCTTCCCAGCGAAGTGGGAGA
Source organism: Gorilla gorilla gorilla (assembly GCF_029281585.2). Classification (NCBI taxonomy): domain Eukaryota; kingdom Metazoa; phylum Chordata; class Mammalia; order Primates; family Hominidae; genus Gorilla; species Gorilla gorilla. The sequence continues at coordinate 121,768,917 of NC_073224.2, forward strand.
CCTTCCTCCCTGTTTGCAGACGTCCGTGGGAGACCCTTATTTTTTCCACCGCTAAGGTTAAGAGATTCTGGAATAGAAGCGTCGAAGGAGATCAAGTGAACCTTCTACAACTCCTCGGATGTCGCCAGTCTCCCTTTCGGGGCGGAAGACTACGTTTGAGCATCTCACTGAGGTGCAGGAATGGAAGAACACACCTTGCAGCTTTTCTGCAGTGTGGCTTGCCTGATCTACCCCTAGGAATGAAGAGGAGGCTTGTAATTATCCGATGAAGTACAGATGTTAAAGAGGATATCGCAGGACCTAAACTTGTGATCGTTTGGGGGAGGTCACACACGTTTCTGAGTGGGAATGGATGGGCGTGAATGACGTGCCCTCTTAAAAAGCACAACAATCCTTTAAGAGGAGCAAAATTGAGTTTTCCCATTTCGGCCAAGATTTTGAAGACAGTTCAATGTATTCTACATTTGACATAAGATGAGAACTTTCTAAAGTATTCTCTCCAAGAGCGTAAACGATGACTACCCCAGCCCTGCTGCCCCTCTCTGGACGTAGGATACCACCTCTGAACCTGGGGCCGCCCTCCTTCCCACATCACAGGGCTACCTTGAGACTTTCTGAGAAGTTTATTCTTCTCCTTATTCTTAGTGCCTTCATCACTCTGTGTTTTGGGGCATTCTTTTTCCTTCCAGACTCTTCAAAACACAAACGCTTTGATTTGGGTTTAGAAGATGTGTTAATTCCACATGTAGATGCCGGTAAAGGGGCTAAAAACCCCGGAGTCTTCCTGATCCATGGACCCGATGAACATAGACACAGGTTTGTTTATTTCAGAAGTTCTGGTACTAACATTTGGCAGAGCAAGGTACGGTGATTGGATCGAATCTGTCTTTTTTTTTTCTTGGCAGTAAAATGTAATTTTTCGAGTCATAAATATTGTATTCTTACTTCAAGACTGGCTGAATAAAACCATAGACTGGAGGGACTCTATCTCCAGTCTATGGTAGAGTCCATAGACTGGTAGGACTGGAGTTCTACCTAAGTCGTTCTTCTCTTCGGTTTTATATAAGAAAAACATTTGCGTTCAGAGTTGTGTCTAATGTGGACATCTGGGAAGGGAGGTATGAAAACTTAACCTAAAGAAATGGTGACATAAGCTGTGCCTGCATTTATTCATAACGTGTTGCAGTCAGTCATTGTGCCACCATGTGAAATTAAAGCATCGAACCTTGACAGCTCTTTTGGGTTTGCTCTCCCAGAGGGCTCTCGTTTTCTGGCTTGTAGTTGAAGCTTAGTAGTGAATCAGCTTTTTAGGATGACAAACGTGGGCAGAATATACCTGTCATTTCTTAACGTGAAAATATCCTGATTTTTGTTCTTTTTTTGGGGATGTGTGTTGGTGCTCTATATGAAATCAGTTAAGTTAAAAGGTATTGAATCCTAAGTTATTGCACTTTGTGAGGCTTGTAGACAAGATTTATTTTTGTGAAACTTAATTTTGCTCTCTCTTTTAATGTAATAGATGGACTGTGTCAAGCAGCTATTAGAATTTGGTTGATTAAGTGGTTCACATTCTTTCAGATCACTAAATCTAAAGTGAGCTCTGGGGAGAGCATAGCCAAACTAGGATAAAATGGGAGCTCTAGTTACAATTTTTATAATTTTTATATTTGTACTCGAGTTTGGGAAAGTAGTTGACTTTTCTTAAACCTGCCATCTTTTCCTTGTTTCTTAAAATAATTGTTGAGTATGTGGGAAAAAAAATCATGTGCTTGAATTCGTTTCCCATCTGATGATAGTTTTAACTTTTTGTCAAGCACCGAAAAAGCTTAGGTTCACGTGTAAGCCTACATTAAATATTTGGGAAAATGCACTGTTTTATGAGAACTGGTTTTTCTTTTTTTCTGAACCTAGTTAATTCATTACTTGTGTGATGGTTCTTTGACTTTTGGATGAATTTTATGGAGTAGTTACTTCTAATATTGTTTCATGTCATTCTTTTGTAACTAAGTTAATTTGGAATTTTTGCCATTTTCGACTACTGCACTCCTGTATTTGTTTCTTTAATTTTGCACTTTGGTTGTTGTGACTTTAAGAAAACACTAATATGATCTGTGAAATATGTTACTGAAAAATTAACGGTGAAAGTAGTTTTCCTTGAAAATCTTATTTCCCATGGTATTTGTATAACATATGAAATATATTGAAAAAATGTGTTAAGGCTGTTTTTAGAGCTGTTTCACAGCAGCCACACATTAACATTACTTAGCTCTATTATTAATAGTATCTGTCATGTATTAAGCAGTTTAAAAGACACATTTTGCATGGTCTAAAAGTTTAAAATAATATGACCACATTTTAGTTTAAAAACATTTACACAAAAATTCTCAGTAAATGGAGTTAAAATATGAAATTTGAATGAAAATACAGATATGTGCCTTTTTTTCACATTTTTAACAGTATGTATAAATAGTTTAAACAATAATTCTTAAATTTATAAAGCCCTTGGATATATATGCATATGTATTTAGCTATCTAAAACTATTGGGTTCCTGAGTTTGGAATGAGAGATTGGTTATTGTTCTGATAGCAGGGGTGGTTTGTGAGCCATGCCCTGAGTTTTGGCTAGTAAGAGTCTGGATAGCAAGTGATACATGTGAGTCTGGATAGATTCCAATGCAGTTTTTGGAATCTGTTCGGTTCCTGAGTTTTGGAAAACGAGAATTCAAATAGTGAGAGTTCAGGTGGCAAAGGATCCTTGTGTTATCTCTTTGTATTTCTGTGGTTATATCAGTTGACATTTGCTTTAGCGTATTATTTGCTGTTGTTTACTATATCAGAAAAGAGTCTGTAGTAATAAACTTTCTTTTACTTTGAGCAAGGAAATACTTTTTAAATTAAGTGTATGTTTAAAATGTGGAAACAGAAAACATCAAATGTATAAACATTAACTTATTTAAAAATAATTCAGAAAAATAGCACTTTTACAGTTGGTACTAAGATCATACGTATTTTGGGTATGGGTCAGAACTTACCTAATTTAGAAGAAACAAATTGACAGTTTATCTTCATTTAGTGTGTGTGTGTGTGTGTGTGTAAGGGTACAGGATAGAGGGCTGAGGAATGTTACTTTAATAAGTAATGGAAAATAAGTCATGGTCACCATTTCTTATTTGCAGTACTTAAGAGATACTTGTTTAGTTAGTATTTCTTTATTAATAGATTAGTATAATAATTTGGTGTTTAAGTTCTGGAGTCAGACTGTATAGATTCATACCCTAGCTTTCCACTGATTAGATTTATGATACTGAGAAATTTTAAAACTCTATATTGTTTCCTTGGTATCACAGTGGCATGTATCTACTTCACAGATTGTTTTATTGAAAGAGATAGTACATGCAAAGCACTCAATGTAGTTCCTGGCATTTAGTAAATGATCAATAAATGTTAACTATTATTATCATCAGTGATTATAATTGTAATGGAATATTTTTATTCGGAATCTACTTTCCTTTAAATACTGTATATTTTCTGAAAAGTTGGGTACAGTTTGATTAATATTTAAAAGTATACTACGATCTTATTGTCTAAAGGAACATTTTATAACCAAACTGGTTGGCAACAAATGTATGCCTACTGTGGCAGGCCCTGCTTTTATGAAACTTTCCATCTAGGGAGAGATGATGGGCATTAAATAAATAATTTTATTTTTGAGGTGTGGTGAATGTTATGAAGTTGTACTCAGTGCTTTCAGAGCAAGTAATGTGTGACCTAGTCTATAGAGTTGGGGGTGGAGGGGCAGTGGGAATAAGGAAGACTTCATTGAGGAAGTGTGCCTCAGAAACGTAGAATGAGTAGGAGATTGCTTAGTGAAGTGGAATTGGAGGTTGAGGGGAGGTTGAGGGTCAAAGCAGAAGACACAACATGTGTGAGAGCCCTAAGGAAAAAAAGCTTGGCATCACTAAGAATCTGAGAAATGTTAAGTATGGCTGTTGTAGAGTGTGTGGGTCTAGGTGATGAGACTAGATGAGAGGTCAGGTTTGGCCTGCTTACAAGTTTTTTGGCCTCCTTATTGTTGTTACAAAAGTTTGAATTAGTTGTCAGCATTCACAGATCAGGAGATTTCATGTTAAAGTCTGGATTTCTGATCTTTCTTGAAAAATTAGAGGTTATGGCAACATCCAATGTATTTTCAGACGGTAATATTCAAGCCACAACCCAGTAGCAGCTGCTCCCTTGGGAGGGGGGCGGGGGCGGGCATGTGCCACTCAGAGTGCGAAATAAGTAAATACAAATGAATCAATATTTAACCTGGTTGTTGTTGAGTTTGCAAATTCTAGTCAGGATTCTAGAGAGTTTGTAGTTAAATATTTTGGTTTTTATCATAAATACTAAGAGAAGTTATTGAAGGATTGTAATAAAAGCAAGAGAATGACATGATCATTTTAAATTAAAAAAATTAAATAATCACTTTGGTTGCAATGATTACTTACTGGATGGTAAGAAGCAGGAGGATAACAAGTTAAGAGGGACTGGGTCACAGAGGATATATTGGCTTAGATCGCAGCGGTGATAGTGGAGAATGAGATAAATTAGTGGAGAAAAGTGGTTGATTCAAGAGGTGTTAAACTATTAAGTTTCACAGAAAATGGTGGTTGGTTAAATATGGGGCCAAAATAGAAAGAAAAGTGAGTCCAAGATAATGTCTAGGTTTCTGGGTGACATGGCCATGGATTAGTAAGAAATACATACTATATTTAATTAATGCCCTAATTTATAGATAATAGTGGTATTAGATGAATTTAGTATATTTTCATGAGGAAACCGATATGTTCCCTTCTATTAAGTAGTTCATAAATAATCCAGAATTTTCAAGCACTGTAGATACACTTTATAGACAATAAGGATATATCAAATGTGTAGTTTGGTATTGATTATGGTTATTTATAGTATCTATGATTTTGCAATACCCAAAGCCAGAAGTTGTTATAATATACATGTTGTTATACGCTAATATACATAAAGTAATATACGTAAGTATACTTTGTGTACATAATAGATCTCAATAATTAAAAACTTACTGTTTTTTTTTAAACTGACTTTTGTTTTATATAATGGCATTTTATAGATGGGCTTTGTGAGTTAAAAAAAAAAAAAACCCCAGCTTATGAGCTGTTTATCTGAATAGCTAATAAGTTTCACCCTCCAGTCAGAATTTTGTTAGTCTGAATTGAGTACTTGAGGGTCAGGTATATGTTTACCTTTGATAGTTTCCTCAAAGGCATTGGAGTTATAAATAAGGCTGCATCTTAGTTCTACTAACTAGCTGTGTGGCATTGTGCTAGACGTAATCACTCAAACCTGTGCGCTGTCCAGTACCATAGCCACTAGTTATATATGACTATTGCACTTAAAATGTGGCTAGTCCAGGCTGCAGTGTGCTTTAGTGAGTTTCTCAAGTTCTTCATGTTATGATTTGTGTTTTTTTTTTTGCTTGATTCAGTTTTGTTACAAGAGTAGAGATTTCAAATCTCACTATTGCAATTTTAATTTTCTTGTCATCTTTCTTTGTCTCATCCCTCTTCTGGACGTTTTTTTTCTATCCTGTTTTTTATTTAGGGCTTTCTGCTCCTGTTTGGGCAACGTCACATTGTTTTATGCGCTAATATTAAAGTCTGCTGGATGTTCCATTTCCCTTATAAATTGCTCATGGTTATTTTTCCCACTTCCCTTTACTCAGACATGAATTATTGTGAGGTTTGTTTGTATTTGATGTTTGTCAACAACAGACTGGTGTAGATGCCTTTGCTGCATTTGTTTTTTTTTTTTTTTTGGTACATTCTGTGGTCCAGGCTGGAGTGCAGTGGCACAATTACAGTTCACTATAGTCTCAAACTCCTATGCTGAAGTGATCCTCCTGTCTTAGCCTTCTGAGTAGCTGAAACTATGGGCATGAGTTGGGACTACAGGTGTGAACAACCGTGCTAGGTTAAGTTTTAATTTTTGTAGAGATAGGGTCTTACTTGTTGCCCAGGCTGGTCTCAAACTCCTGTGTTCAAGTAATCCTTTTACTTTGGCCTCCCAAAGTGTTAGGATTACAGGTGTTAGCCACTGCACCCAACCAAATCTTATTTTTATCGATACGGATACTTTCAAATTGGAGCTCATGCCTAAGATTGGAAAGTTGGTAATGCAGAAGCTAAGTATCTTCTAGAAATCAGTAGTACATGGTAAACATTAATTGATTTTTTTTTAAGTGAAAGCAAGTTTATTAGAGGAGGAGAGAAACAAAGGATTATAGGCAGAGCAGCCAATTTATTTTTAACTGGGCAAATGTTTTGTTTACTATTGTTTGAAAATTATAGAATATTTAACTTATGTGGGAGGTGGAGGTGGGAGGATTGATTGATTGAGGCCAGGAGTTTGAGACTAGCCTGGGCAACATAGTGAGACCCTGTCACTGCACATACTCGCACATGCACACAGCTGGGCATGGTGGTTGGTGCCTGCCTGTAGTCGGAGGCTGAGGTGGGAGGATCACTTGAGCCCAGGAGTTCGAGGGTGTAGTTAGCTATGATTGTGTCCCTGCATTCCAGCCTGAGAGACAGAGGCTCTGCCTCTTTAAAAAAAATTAACTTCTGATTTGGGCTGACTCCACATATTTCTTGGATAGGAAAATCATATTGCTACTTTTATTTTCCCTAGTTGTGCAAATTCTGTCAGAAAAGTTTATTTTCACTGCTATTGAATTTTTGCTAGAACTTTATTCCTGTTAGAACATGGTTGTAATGAAGTCTGCACTGGAGTTTTATTTTCAGATTGGGTATTAGGATTTGTCATTAAAAAAAAAATCTCCTTCAAAGGGCATTCTTTCCAATGATCTGTTTTTGAATTTAATGTAGTCCAGAAGGAAGGCATCATTATGTATTAGAAAGAACATTGGACTCAGTGTTAAGAGACAGGGGCTTTAGTTTCACCATTGTCCTTGGTTGTTGAAGTATATTTAGATATGCTATTCAACTTCTCTGTGCCTCGATGTTGTTATTTATGAAATGAGGGAATTGATTGAATCTTTAAAGATTTTTTTCTAGCTCATGCATATGAAATACAAGTAATTTTATGAAGTAGGGAACTGAAGAGTGTGCAGTAATTTAGTTCATACATCTCAAGTATTACAAAGATAAAATGTATTCTAAAGGAATTAGTGTCTTTTTTGTATATAAAAATTAGTTTAAAATCACTTTGGAAATGACTAAAATTTATTTACATAATATTATTATTTACATAATGAAATCTATACCGATTTAAAATGTGAAAATGAACGAAATGACTTTTATACATTCTTGTTTCTCGTTAGTTTTAAAGTATAGTTTATTGAGCATTTTATATGCCAGCCTGAATGTAGTGGGTATATTTACAAAATTGTTTTCAGGTGTCATTTCTTGAGCCCAGTTATCAATTACATGTCTTCACCTGTTACCTAAGACTTTAGGATAGATTCTGTGGAATACAGTCCTTGACTGAGGCCTCAGACCCTTTGAAGGCTCTTACTACTCCTGTGGCACAATTTTCTTTGATTTAAGGCTATAATTTCCTTTTTAAAAAAAATTTATTTTAATTTTTTAACAAAACACACCTCTCATGGGAAGGACTATAATTTCCTAACCTTAATATTGAGAGATACCACTGAAAGTGTTCTTTCCTGTTCTCCATATCTTAAGAACAACTTTTGGGACAAGTTATACAAATAGTTTTTTTAAAAAGGAAATTAAGTAATGTGGAGATTACAAAGAACACAGGTGTTGTTTTTCCTTTTGACTTTTTAAAAAAAATTTATATAATCAACCTGTTATGTAGATCTCTTGGCCTCCCCTTAGTGATGTTGATATTACCATTAAAAAATATTAGTCACAATCATTTATTCAGCAAGTGTTTTGAATGTTTATTATGTACCAGGCATTTTGCTAAATATTGGAGATTATTAGTGAATGTTACAGAAGATTAATTTTGACTATTGAAAAATTCAGATCTTAGACTCACATCTTAATATTTTTCTTAAAGCATATTATTATGTTTGGAGCCAGATTCCAGGGGTCTTAGAGATAACTTTCCACCCATGGGAGGTTCTGGTACAGGCATTTAGGTCATTGGCATTTTTTAAGAGTTCAGATAAGTTATTCTATCTTTCCCCATTTTTGTTTTCTTTTTCTAAGATGTATTTAAGATAATTTATGTTTTTTTTTTTTTTGAGACGGAGTCTCGCTCTGTCGCCCAGGCTGGAGTGCAGTGGCGCGATCTCGCCTCACTGCAAGCTCCGCCTCCTGGGTTCACGCCATTCTCCTGCCTCAGCCGCCCGAGTAGCTGGTACTACAGGCGCCCGCCACCATGCCCGGCTATTTTTTGTATTTTTTGTAGAGACGGGGTTTCACCGTGTTAGCCAGGATGGTCTCGATCTCCTGACCTCGTGATCCGCCCGCCTCGGCCTCCCAAAGTGCTGGGATTACAGGCGTGAGCCCACTGCGCCCGGCCCTAATTTATGTATTTCTAATATACGGTCTGGGTTATCTGGTATAAGGAAGATGGATGCTGCGGTCAAGAATAGGTCGAGGCAGACATCCGGTCCAGCATGACTCAGTGAGTTTGGAGTGCAGGCATACAGCTCCGCTTATTATGTAACCGTGTCATGTGAGGCGCATTAGGTGATCACCCATGTGAGTGTGTGCTTGGCTTGGAGCCACTATGGTCTGTGAAAGGTCTAATTACCCTGCTAACGTGGTACAAAAGGCTCGCGCCAAGGCTCGCTCACGCCCAGAGAGTAAAGCCATGTTGAAACTATGATTCTTCTAGTGTTTTTCCAACTACCTGCCACTCACCCACCAACTCTCCCTAGACCTCAGTTACAGCCTGACATCTGGAAAAAAGAGACAAATATTTTGAAGCTTTTTGGTAAGGAATCAGGCTCTGGCATCTGAAAAGAATTCCTAACATTGTGTGAAGTTGAGATCTGGTACATTTGTATGTACAGTTGGCCCTCTGTATCCATAGGTTCCACATGTGTGGATTCAACCAACTGCAGGTTGAAAATATTCAGAAAAAGTTAAAAAAGATGATTGTGTCTGTACTGAACATGTACAGACTATTTTTTCTTGTCATTATTTCCTAAACAATACAGTATAATCACTATTTACATTGCATTTACATTATATTAGGTATTATAAGTAATCTAGAGTTAATTTTAAGTACAGGAGAGGTTGTACATGGGTTATATGCAAATACTACAGTATTTTATATAAGATACTTAAGCATTTGTGGATTTTGGTTTCCAAGGGAGGTCCTGGAACCAATTCCTCATGGATATCAAGGAACAACTGTGTTTATATTTAGCCATATATACATAAACATATTTACATATGGCTATATATGGTTATATCTGTATGTTTATAATGTTATACATGCATACATGACTTTTTTCCAATTAGTTGGCAGTCAGGTGGCATCTGATACAAAGTTTGTATGTGTTTGGTGTGTATCTGTTAAATATAATAAATGAGGATTATTTTCTATTAATTCGTGTTGTCATTAATAAATATGTTTTCATGACCTAGATTTTTTTCCCTCTACATAAAAAGATTGGTAACACCCTGGGTAAGGTGAACATTGAGCCTCTGGCTCTTCTTCAGTGCCGTTGGTGTAAATGTAAATTAATAGAATTTTCATAAAGAGCAATTTATTTATATCAACTAACTTATAGTGCATATTCTTTGATTCAGCAATCCTTCTAGGGATTTATCCTTGGGAAATCTTCACAAAGAAGTGTTCAAATCACTTCTTTCACAAATCCGTGTGAAACTGAAGTTTCACAAATCAGTGCACAAAGAAGTGTTCAAGAATGTCCCCTGAAGCTATAACATGACATATTGTAAGTGACCTAGATGTCTGTCAGCAGGGTATTAGTTAAATAAATGATATATCCCATCCCAATATATACAAAGGGTTTCTTTGTTTTTGTTCGTTTTGTTTCTGGTGCTGTGAATCTTTCTGGTTACTCCCAAAAGCACCACACTATTTTAATTTCATAGTTTTATAATAGTATGCCTTCATATCTGGTAGGTTAAGTTTAATGTATCATTCTTATTTTAAAAGTTATTGGCTCATGCCTGTAATCCCAGCACTTTGGGAGGCCGAGGCGGGCGGATCACGAGGTCAGGTGATCGAGACCATCCTGGCTAACACGGTGAAACCCCATCTCTACTAAAAATACAAAAAAAATTAGCCAGGCGTGGTGGTGGGCACCTGTAGTCCCAGCTACTCGGGAGGCTGAGGTAGGAGAATGGTGTGAACCTGGGAGGCAGAGCTTGCAGTGAGCCGAGATCGCGCCACCGTACTCCAGCCTGGGCGACGGAGTGAGACTCCATCTCAAATAACAAAATAAATAAATAAATAAATAAAAAAGTTACAAGTGTACATGAAAAGTCTTAGTGGATAATATTACTGAATGTCAGTGTAACTACTAGTTAGCTTTGTCAAATCCTAACATTTTCTTATTTTAGCTGGATTACCCTTCTTGAGGTAAATTCCTATACTGAGTTGGACATTGTCATTGTCAGTGCGTGGTTTTATATTTCCATAAGATGTGTATTTGTTGATATAAATTATATACAGTTTTTCATGTTTTTAAACATTATTTATCATTCTGCAAGTTGTTTTCCCCTTCATGTTATCTTTACAATTTGATGTTTGGGCTCTGGTTCAATTATATAATTATATTATCTGACTATTCAGTGATTAAACCTCAAGTTATTTGTGTATTTCCCTGTTGATAGATTTTTAGTTTTTAGTTTTTTTTGTTGTTGTTGCAAAAACATTCTGTACATATGTTCTTGGGCACATGTGTTTTTCTCCAAGGTAAAAACTTAGAACTATAGTTACTGGGTTGTAGGGTATGTGTATCGTTGACTCTAAATTTTTTTGTTTACAGCCACTGAAGTGGTTATTATACCAGTTTATACTTCCACCTGCATCTTAAGAAACCATGATATTGTTGGAGTTTAAAACTCTTTTCCAACCTGATGTCAATTTGTTTGTACTTCCCTGATTACTAGAGGTGAAACACGTATTTTCAACATATTTATTGGCTATTTGAGTTTCTTAATCTTTGAGTTACTTGTTCAGTTTTTTGCCAGTTTTCTTTTGGGTTGTTGCCTTTTTCTTATTTATTTGTAGAAGTTATTTGTACATTCTGGATGAATTCTGTGTTAATATGCATTACACATTTCCTCCTGTGAATACCTTATTTTTTAATTTTGATTATGGTGTTTTTAGTTTTACACAAGTTTGAAATTTTAATATATTTAAAATTGTTAATGTTTTCATTTATGGTCTCTACTCTGAAGTAACAGTTTCCTGTATTTTCAGTTCTGGTAGTTGTAAAGTTTTGTTTTTCACACCTAGGGATTTAATCTACTTGTTGATTTTTGTGTATGATGAGGTGGGGACTGAATTTATATTTTTCCGTATGGGTATCTAGTTGTCCCTGTGTGACTTATTGAAGAGTCTGTTTTTTTTCTCATGGATTTGTAATGTCATTTCTGCAATATAAATTTTCATATATTCATAGGTTTGTTTATGATTTCACTTGGTTCTTTTGTATATTTCTGTTGGAATAACGTGCCGTTTTGTTAAGTATAGCCTTTAGATACATCTTGACATTAGATAGTGTGGGCTCTTCTACCTTGCTCTTCAAAATTTTTGCTCTTAATTCTAAGCTCTTTCATAAGCATTTATTTTTTTATTCAGGTTAAGTTCATTTAACATAGAATTAATCATTTTAAAGTGAGCACTTAGTAGCATTTACAACATTCACATGGTTGTGTAACCACCACCTCTAGTTCAAAAGCATTTTCATTACTCCAAAAGGAAACTCTATACCCATTAAATGGTTACTTTCCATTCCCTCCTCCCTGCTTCCCCCTAGCCTCTGACAACCATCAGTCTGCTGTTTCTATAGATTTACATGCTCTCCATATTTCACATAAATAGTATCATGCAATCTAAGACCTTTTTTGTCTGGGTTCTTTCACTTAGCATAATGTTTTTGAGGTTGATCCACACTGTAACAGGTAACAGGTATTAGCACTTCATTTCTTTTTTATGGCTGAATAATATGCCATTGTTTGTATATATGTGATTTGTTTATACATTAATCTGCTGTTGGGCATTTGGGTTGTTTCTACCTTTTGGCTATTGTGAATAGTGTTGCTGTGAACATTTGTGCGCCTATATTCGTTTTGAGTACCTGTTTTCAGTTCTCTTGGTTATATACCTAGGAATGGAATTACAGGGTCGTATGATAATTCTATGCTTAGCTTTTTGAGGAACCACCAGACATTTCTGTAGCAGCTGAAATGTTTTGTGTTTCCACCAGCAATATAGAGGTTCTAATTTCTTTATATTCTCTCTAATATTTATTCATTAAAAAAATTACATCCATCCTAGTGTCTATGAAGTGGTATCTAATGATGAATTGAATGAATGAGTAATGATGAATAGGAATGAGTAATCGTGTTGAACACATTTTCAGGTGCTTGCAGACCATTTGCATTTTTGAAGGAACGTCTATCCAGGCTTTGTCCATCTTTTAAATTGGTGGTTATGTCCTTTGCACAAAAGTTTTTAATTTTGGTGAAGTCCGATTTATCTGTTTTCTTTTGTTGCTTGTGCTTTGGGTGTCATATCCAAGAATCAATTGCCAAATCCAGAGTCATGAAGATTTACCCCAGTTTTTTCCTTAAGATTTTTTAAAAAAGAGTTTATGGTTTTAACTCTCATTTAGGTTGTTGATTCATGTTGAGTTAATTTTTGTGTATGGAGTGAGATAGAGGTCCAAATTAATTATTTTGTTAGTGGATATCTGTTTGTCCCAGCACCATTTGTTGAAGAGACAAATTTTCCGCTATTGAATAATATTGGCACTCTTACTGAAAATCAGTTGGCTATAGATGTATGGGTGGGTTTCTGGACATTCAGTTCTATTCCATTCATCTATATGTGTGTCCTTATGCCAGTATACACTGTGTTGCTTAATGTAGCTTTGTAGTAAGTTTTGAAATTGAGAAGTGTTCCAGGTTTGTTATTCTTTTTCAAAATTGCTTTGGCTATTTGGAGACCACTGACCATTCCTTATGAATCTGAATATTGGCTTTTCAACTTCTGCAAAAATGACTGTTGGAATTTTGATAGAGATTACATTGAATCTGTAGATTGTTTTGGTATTATTATCATCTTAATAATAGTAAGTCCTCCAACCATGACCACAGGATATCTTCCCATTTTTGAGGTCTTCTTTAATTTTTCAGCAATGTTTATGGTTTTCAGCATACAAATGTTTTACCTTCTTCATTAAATTTATTCCTAGGTATTTTGCTCTTTTGTATGGTATCGCAAATGCAATTGTTCTCTTAATTTTCTTTTTTGGTTTTTAAATTTCTGGTGTGTAGAAGCGCAACTAATTTTTTTTTTATTATACTTTAAGTTTTAGGGTACATGTGCACAATGTGCAGGTTAGTTACATATGTATACATGTGCCATGCTGGTGTGCTGCACCCATTAACTCGTCATTTAGCATTAGGTATATCTCCTAATGCTATCCCTCCCCCTCCCCCACCCCACAACAGTCCCCAGAGTGTGGTGTTCCCCTTCCTGTGTCCATGTGTTCTCATTGTTCAATTGCCATCTATGAGTGAGAACATGCGGTATTTGGTTTTTTGTCTTTGCGATAGTTTACTGAGAATGATGATTTCCAATTTCATCCATGTCCCTACAAAGGACATGAACTCATCATTTTTTATGGCTGCATAGTATTCCATGGTGTATATGTGCCACATTTTCTTAATCCAGTCTATCATTGTTGGACATTTGGGTTGGTTCCAAGTCTTTGCTATTGTGAATAGTGCCACAATAAACATACGTGTGCATGCGTCTTTATAGCAGCATGATTTATAGTCCTTTGGGTATATACGCAGTAATGGGATGGCTGGGTCAAATGGTATTTCTAGTTCTAGATCCCTGAGGAATCGCCACACTGACTTCCACAATGGTTGAACTAGTTTACAGTCCCACCAACAGTGTAAAAGTGTTCCTATTTCTCCACATCCTCTCCAGCACCTGTTGTTTCCTGACTTTTTAAGGATTGCCATTCTAACTGGTGTGAGATGGTATCTCATTGTGGTTTTGATTTGCATTTGTCTGATGGCCAGTGATGATGAGCATTTTTTCATGTGTCTTTTGGCTGCATAAATGTCTTCTTTTGAGAAGTGTCTGTTCATATCCTTTGCCCACTTTTTGATGGGGTTGTTTGTTTTTTTCTTGTAAATTTGTTTGAGTTCATTGTAGATTCTGGATATTAGCCCTTTGTCAGATGAGTAGGTTGCGAAAATTTTCTCCCATTTTGTAGGTTGCTTGTTCACTCTGACAGTAGTTTCTTTTGCTGTGCAGAAGCTCTTTAGTTTAATTAGATCCCATTTGTCAATTTTGGCTTTTGTTGCCATTGCTTTTTGTGTTTTAGACATGAAGTCCTTGCCCATGCCTATGTCCTGAATGGTATTGCCTAGGTTTTCTTCTAGGGTTTTTATGGTTTTAGGTCTAACGTTTAAGTCTTTAATCCATCTTGAATTAATTTTTGTCTAAGGTGTAAGGAAGGGATCCAGTTTCAGCTTTCTACATATGGCTAGCCAGTTTACCCAGCACCATTTATTAAATATGGAATCCTTTCCCCATGTCTTGTTTTTCTCAGGTTTGTCGAAGATCAGATAGTTGTAGATATGCGGCGTTATTTCTGAGGGCTCTGTTCTGTTCCATTGATCTATATCTCTGTTTTGGTACCAGTACCATGCTGCTTTGGTTACTGTAGCCTTGTAGTATAGTTTGAAGTCAGGTAGCATGATGCCGCCAGCTTTGTTCTTTTGGCTTAGGATTGACTTGGCCATGTGGGCTCTTTTTTGGTTCCATATGAACTTTAAAGTAGTTTTTTCCAATTCTGTGAAGAAAGTCATTGGTAGCTTGATGGGGATGGCATTGAATCTATAAATTACCTTGGGCAGTATGGCCATTTTCACGATATTGATTCTTCGTACCCATGAGCATGGAATGTTCTTCCATTTGTTTGTGTCCTCTTTTATTAGCACAACTAATTTTTAGTGTTGATGTTATGCACTACAATTTGCTAAATTCACTTATTAGCTCTATTAATCATTTTATGAGTTCATTGGGATTTACTGTGTGTAGGATCATGGTCATCTGTGAATTGAATTGATTTTACTTCTTCCTTTCCAATTTGGATGTCTTTTATTTCTTTTTCCTGCCTAACTGCTCTTGCTAGAACTTCCAGTACAGTTTCAAATAGTAGTGGTGAAAGTGGGCATCTTTGTCTTACTCCTTATCTTAGGGGCAAAGCTTTCAGTCTTTCACCATTGAGTATGATGTTAGCTGTGAGTTTTTTGATAAATGCCCTTTATCATGTTGAGGAAATTCTCTTCTATTTTTAGTTTGAGCATAAGTCCTTTCACTCTATTAATGTGATATGTTACATTCATTTATTGATTTTCTTATGCTGAACCATCCTTGCATTTCTGGGATAAAGTCTACCTGCCTATGCCTGTAATTTTTTAATATGCTGTTGGATTCAGTTTGCTAGTATTTTGAGGATTTTTGCATCACTATTTATAAGGGACATTAGTCTGTAGTTTTCTTGGAATGTCTTTGGCTAGCTTTGGTATCAAGATAATTACTGGTCTCATAAAATGAATTAGGAAATCATTCCTCTTCTGTTGTTTTTAGAAAAGCTTGAGAATGATTGCTGTTAATCCTTCTTTAAAGGTTTGGCAGAATTCACCAGTAAAGCTATCTGGTTCTGGGCTTTTCTATTTTGGGTGGTTTTTGCTTCTTGATTCAGTCTCTTTACCTGATTCAGATTCTCTTCTTGAGTCAGTTTTTATAGTTTGTTTTCAAGAATTTGTCCACTTCATGTAGATTATCTAATTTTTTGGTGAATAATTGTTTATCATATTCTTTAACATTTTTTTTTTTTTTTTTTTTTTTAGTGTTGGGGGTCTGTGTTGCCCAGGCTGGAGTGCAGGGGTTATTCACAGGTGTGATCATGGTGC
Source organism: Gorilla gorilla gorilla (assembly GCF_029281585.2). NCBI lineage: Eukaryota > Metazoa > Chordata > Mammalia > Primates > Hominidae > Gorilla > Gorilla gorilla. Next base: position 121,785,074 of record NC_073224.2, read on the forward strand.
ACTGCAACCTTGTACTCCTGGCCTTAAGTTGTCTTCCTGCCTCAGTCTCTTGAGTAGCTGGGACTACAGATGCACACATCCAACAATCCGGGCCATAAGATTCTCTTTTAATCTTATTTATTTCTGTAAGGTCAGCTGCAGTGTCTCCACTTTTATTTGTGATTTTAGTTGTTTGCATCTTCTCTGTTTTTCTTCTTTGTCATCTAACCAGAGGTTTGTCAATTTTGTTGATCTTGTCAAAGAACCAGCTTTTGGTTTCCTTAGATTCTCTCTATTGTTTTTCTATTCTCTGTTTTATCACCACTCTGATTTTTCATATTTTTGTCTGTTGTGCAGGTTATGGGCTTGGTTTGCACCTCTTTTTCTAGTCCTTTAAGTTGTAAAGATTATTGATTTTAGATCTTTTAAATGTAGGTATTTACTACTATTAATTTTCCTCTGAGGATTGCTTTTGCTGCATCCCATAAGTTTTGATATGTGTTTTAGTCTTCATTTATCTGTATTTTCTAATTTCCCATGTGATTTCTTTGACATGTTGGTTGTTTAAGAGTGTGTTGTTTAATATCCACATATTTAAGATTTTTCATTTTCCTTCTATTATTAATATCTAACTTCATTTCGTTGGGGTCAGAGAAGATACTTTGTATGATTTAATCTCTTTAAATTTATTGAGACTTATTTTGTGGCTCAATGTGGTCTGTCCTGGAGAATATTTCATATGCACTTGAGAAGAATGTCTGTTCTGCTGTTACTGGGTAGGTGCTCTGCATATGTTGGTTAGTCTTCTCTTTCCTTATTGATCTTTCTAGATGTTCTAGCCATTATTGAAAATGGGGGTATTGAAGTTTCTATTATTGTGACTTTGTCTGTTTCTCCCTTCATTTCTGACAATGATTTCTTCCTATATTTTGGGGGTTCTGTTGTTTAATGTATATATTTATAGTTTTTATGTCTCCTAAATTGACTTCCATAAGTATTTCAGAATCAGGTTATGAAGATACCATCCTTATGCTTTCAAGTTTTGCTTTAGTGCTTCCTGTTGGTGGTACCTAGTAGGGAACCAGCTGACAAAAGAAAGATGTAATTTGCAGAGTCTTAAGCCTGAGCATCATGAAGCATAGATGACGGAATTTGGAATTATGTAGAAGAGTGGATTTGGAATTGAAAATTTTGGTTTACTTACTGATGCTGTCTGGCTGTCTGAATTTTAGCGTGTGAACTTTGATTAGGTCTTGATAAGCAGTCAGTGGAACAGCCTATGAGGGACCTCTTCCTTGTAGAATTAGAATTGAATAGCCAGCAGCTCACCTCAGACAAAATGGATCCCTGTTGAAATGGGCCTTTTCTCAGTAGAGCCTTGCAGAATTTTATGACTTGTGCAGTCTCAGGTTTTGCCCCAGGTAGATGAGCAGGAGGGCATCTTTCCAGTAGTAACAGAGACAAGCTCTCTTCACCTGTGCTGGAGGATATACCAGTTCTCAACTCAGACATGTGATAGACTTGCCAAGAGAAGAACCTATATAGGTGAGTTCCTTGCTAGGTTCCAGGTCTCTTCCTAGATTCCTGACAGTGCCTTCTATCTGAATGTGTAGTAGTAATTATGGTCTGGTTGACTGCCTTCCTGCATTCCACCGTATTCTCATCTACACCATATTCAGGGTAACTTGGAGTGTTAATCATATAGGTAGGATCCTTCTCTATTTTTCAGGGACATTGTGATGGATCAAAGTTTTATGTTCTGTACTGTTTGACTTGCCTTAGCAAGAATTGAGGGGGTGTGGTGATGAGTTAAAGGCATGTGCTTAAATTTTATTCCCAGAATACTTTTCCATTTGTATTACAAATAATTACAGGAGAGGAATCCTGGATACAGACAGTAGACAGCAACTGTAACACATGCAGAAAAGGTATTTATTGGAAGGATGTTAGACTGTAACACATGCAGAAAAGGTATTTATTGGAAGGTTATTAGGTTGCTTCAGAATTGACGTAAAAGTCTGAAGAACTAGGTTTAGTAAATAGACATTAAGTGAAGCCAGATACACAGAAGCACTGTCAGTGCTGCTGATTAATGAGCATTGGTTATGGCATTGCTACCTCTGGATACTGGATGTGTCTGCTTCTAGAGTGATTTCTTAAATTGAGTCCTTGTTTCTTTACAGGTATATAGTACCAGCCATAGCATCTCATTGCTTACACATAGGTGATAGGCAATACCCTTGCTGCTAGATGTTAGGAAGATTAAGTATCTTGAATTTTTCTGACTTCTGTAGGAAGAGGAGGGATTCTGTTACCATTATACTAATTAATTCCTGAATGTTTTGGCAGCTTAAGCAACGTAAAGGAAACCGAAAGGAATCCTACATTTTATTACAGTGACTTATAATAAAATAAGGGGATGAAGTTTTTATTTGTGCTGTGCTATTTAGAAATGTAGATATAAATAGACTTTCTAGACTCTATCCTTTCGGCACTTTCTGTTCAGGGGTTTAAAGTAGGGGTTGGTACTGTTCACCTGAGAGGGAGCTTGGAAACATGGGGACATTTTTTGGTTGTTAGAATGATGGGGATGAGGGCACTATTGCATTTAATTAATGTGGGCTGGGTATGCTAAACATCCCATGGTGCCTTGGTGGTTGTGCACAATAAATAATTGAATTATCCTCCTCATAATGCCAGTAGTGCATTTAAGAAAAACCAGGTTATATGGCTATCTTGGTGAAGGACTAAAAGTTATTACTAGCTTCCTTTGCTTCACTGTCTGCACCCTCTGGCTGAGGATTATTTCTCATTTCGTTGCTTTGCTGTTTTCTTTCCTTAGTTCAAGGGACTTGATTCCTTTCAAGCTCCAAAAATGTTATTTTTAAACTCTGGCTTTGGCTGGGCTCAGTGGCTCATCCCTGTCTCTAGAGTCCCTGTTTCTAGAGACCCTGTCTCTAGAAAAAAATAAAAAAATTAGCCAGATGTGGTGGCACACACCTATATTTCCACATACTCGGGAGGCTGAAGTGGGAGGATCATTGAAGCAGGAGGCTGTGGGGAGCTATGATTGTGCCACTGTACTCCCACCTGAGTGATAGAGTGAGACCCTATCTCTAAAAAGAAAACAAACAAACAAAAACTGTGAAAAGGTGCCCGGTAGCATGGGAGAAAATATTTGCAAATCATATATCTGATAAGGCATTAATATCCAGAATATATAAAGAACTCCTACAACTCAACAACAACAACAAAAAACCTGGTTTAAAAATGGGCAAAGGACTTGAAATGATATTTTTCCAAAGAAGATGTACAAATAGCCAATAAACACATGAAAAGATGCTCAACACCACTAATCATTAGGGAAATATAAAGCAAAACCACAATAAGATAACCCTTCACATCTATTAGGATGGCTGTTGTAAAAAAAAAAAACAAAAAAACAAAGTAACAGGTGTTGGAGTGGATATGGAAAAATTGGAAACCTTGTGCATTGCTGAGGGGAATGTAAAATGGTGTAGCTGCTGTAGAAAACAGTATGGTGTGTTCCTTTCAGCAGTCTTTGTGTAGCCAGTAGTTGTGATTCTAATAAAAGTAGCAGTTGGTTTGGGACTGATAGTGATTGTTATGATTTCAATTGGGTGGTGCTGACAGTATGTGGTTCTTGGTATCTGTGAGGACAAACCGCATAAGCTATCTCATTTCTATCTTACATGAGTGGTGTGGATCATTCTGTATCAGTAGGTTCACTAATGCAAATAAAGTACATTTAAAACAATGTAAAAGGTAGTAGTAAATGCAAAAGTATGGAGGTAAAGGTGTACCATTAGTTTTTGGGCTTCAAGGCTTGGAACTCAGGGTTGGCGGCTGTCTTACTTAGTTTGCTTGAGCTGCCTTAACAAAGTACCATGGACTGGCTGGTTTAAGCAACAAACATTATTTCCCACAGTTCTGGAGGCTGAGAAGTGATGAAGATGCTGGCTGATTCAGTTCCTGGAGAAAGCCCTCTTCCAGGCCTGTAGACTGCCACTTTCTCTGTGTGTCCTCTCATGGTCTTTTCTCCATGTGTGCTTGTGAAGAAAGAGACAACAGCTCTCTTTTTCTTCCTTTCCTTATAGGGCCCCACCCTCACTACTTAATCTAATACTGAGTACCTCCCAAGGCCCCCCGCCCCCCGCCGTCGTCTCCAAATACCCCCTCCCCCCATCATCTCCAAATACTATCACTTTGGGAATTAGGGATTCAACATATGAATTTTGGGGGGACACAAATATTTAGTCTATGATTGAATCAGTCTGAGAGATAATATCTTGGTAACAAACCAGGTAAATCTAGGCTGACCACAGAAACAAGTTGTCAGTTTGGAGAGGCCGGACAGAAAGGAAAGATGTGAGCCAATAAGACAAATTAGAGACACTTGAAGAGAGGGAAGGTTCAAAGCCTGAAAATGGGATGGCAGAGATTTGAGAAATTATCTATAATAACAAGGAGTGATGGCTATAACAATTTTGTTTTGGGGTTCTTACTGCCTTAGATATATGTAGGCAGGGGAGACATGGTAAAGATGCTGTATTAGGCTGTTCTTGCATTGCTATAAAGAAATACCCGAGACTGGGTAATTTATGGGAAAAGAGGTTTAATTGGCTCACAGTTCTGCAGGCTGTACAGGAAGTATGGTGCCAACATCTGCTTCTGGAGAGGCCCCAGGAAGCTCATAATTGTGGCAGAAAGTGAAGGGCGGGGGGAGTGTAGGCATCTCACACAGTAGGAGCAAGAGCGAGAGAGTGAGTGGGAGATGTCACAAACCAGGTCTCATGAGAACTAACTATTGTGAGGACAGCACCAAGCCATGAGGGATCCATCTCATGACCCAAACACCTGCCAGCAAGCCCCACCTCCCCAACATTGGGGATTACAATTCAACATGAGATTTAGTGGGGTCATATATTAAACTGTATCAGATGTCTGTAGTACTGATAACAGCTTGGGGCCAAGGTCTGCACAAAGACTGAATGGGTGATGTTTTACTCCACAAGAAAAGAATGAATAGTGTACCAAAACCTTTTTAAAAATAATATTTACAATAAATTATTTTCATGTCTTCACAGATAACCCATAATGAGTTTTTGCTTTGTACTGATGGTGATTTCTGATAATCAACATCCTGGTGTATCAGTGCTGTTTCTGACCTCTTTCTGATGGTAGCTTTTGATGAAAATATACAAATTTTTGGTAAAGGATCTTTATGGTGATCAGAAATCCACTTCAACTTTAATCCTTTATACTTCAAAATGTCAATGAGAATGACTACTTAAAATACCAAATCCCATCTAAAACAACCCCCCAAAATCTCATAAAATATTGAAGCTAAAAGAAAGAACGAGTTACTGTGTGCATGATAGTTTCTTCTTTTTCCTTTGGGTTTTATACCTTCTTCAGTTTCTGATTTGTTACAGCAGCAGTCCCCAATCTTTTTGGGACCAGGGACTGGTTTCATAGAAGATAATTTTTCCGTGGACAGTGGGTGGGGTGGGGGATGATGGCTTCAGGGTGAAACTCTTCCACTTCAGATCACCATAAGGAGTGTGCAGCCTAGATCCCTCACATGAGCAGTTCAAGATAGGGTTTGCGCTGCTATGGGATTCTAATGCCATCGCTGATCTGACAGTTATGTGGAATGCAGGTGGTAATGCTTGCTTGCACAGCTCACCTCCTGCTTGCCAGCCGAGTTCCTAACAGGCCCTGGACTGGTACTGATCTGTGGCCTGGGGGTTGGGGATCACTGCATTACAGGAAGGCCAGGCCTTATTTTATTTAGAACCTGTATACAGGGGTAGTGATTTTTAGTATTTTTTTCATTATGTGTTTTAAAACTACAACAAAGCAATTTAAAGGTCTTATAAGGTTTATACCTTTTTTTTCTTTTTTTGTGTGTGTGTCTGATTGCACTGCTAGAACCTGTAATAGATTTTTGAGTAGCTTTTTGTTCTTGATCTTAATGGGGAAGCTTTCAGTCTTTCACCCTTGAGTATGATGGCTGCTTTAGGTTTTTAATAGGTGCCCTGTATCAGATTAGGAAATACCCTTGCATTCCTAGTTCGCTGAGAATTTTCATCAGGAATGGATATTGGATTTGGTCAAATACTTTTTCTGCATCTCTTGATGATCATGAGGTCATTCTTTTTAAGTCTTTTAATGTAGCAAGTTGTTACATTGGTTGAGTTTTGAATGTTAGACACCCTTTGGTAATTATTCTGTAATCTTAAAAGTAGTTTTCTGTGTTTATGAGGGATATTAGTTTGTTTATTTATTTATTGTATTTATCTGATTCTGGTATCAGAGTAATGTTGGCCCCATGAAATGAGTTGGTTTTCCATTTTCGGTGTCCTGAAAGAGTTTCCATAGAACTGGTATTGATTTTTACCTAAATGCTTGATAGAATTCATCAGTGAAATAATCTGAACTGGAGTTTGTGGAGAGGTTTTAACTATACATTCAGTTTCTTTAATAGATACAGGCTGTTAAGGTAATCTAGTTCCAGAGTTCACTTGAGTAGTTTTTTCTTTTAAACAAGGAATGTAAATTATTGAATTGTTGACATAAAGTTGCTAATAATAGTTTCTTACTGTCATTTGAGTATTTGTAGGATTGTAATTATATCAGTTCTCTCATTGCTGATATTGGTAGTTTGTGGTTTCTCTTTTTTCCCTTCTTGTCATTATTAGAAATTTATCAATTTTATTGATCTCAAATAACTAGCTTTTGGATGTATTGGTTTTTCTCTGTTCTTTTGTTTTATATTTTATTTCTTGTTTTGCTTTTATCTTTATTATTTTCTTTCTTCTTCTAACTTTGGGTTTAATTTTCTCTTTTTTCCATTTTCTTAAGTTAGAAGCTGAGGTTCTTGATATAAGATCTTTTTTCCCCCTAATGTAGATTGGTTAATGCTATAATTCTGTCTTTAACTTTTCTTTTTTTTCTTCATATTGGCATTTAGTGCTATGAATTTCAGTCTAAGAAGTACTTTAGCTTTATCTACAGTTTGATGTTTCCATTTTCTTTCGGTTCAGGGCACTTTCAAATTTCACTTTTTAAAAAACGCCTTTATTGAGGTATTATTCACATACCATACCATCCACCCATTTAAAGTATACAATTCAGTGGTTTATTCAGAGTTTGGTATATTTAGTATATTCACAATTATATGCAATGATCACCAGTCATCTAGTTTTACTTTTGATTTCTTCTTGGACCTGTGATTATTGAGAAGTGTTTTATTGAGTTTATAAATATTTGGAGACTATCCAGATACCTTTATGTTACCTGGTTTCTACTCTAATCCCATTGTAGCAAAAAACATACTTTATATGGTCTGAATACTTTTAATTTCATTGAAACTTGTTTTATGACCTAGAAAATGGTCTGTATAGGTACATGTTCCGTTTGCATTTAAACAGAATGTATATTTTGTTATAGTGTTCTGTAAATGTCAATTAGGTCAAGTTGGTTGATAGTGTTGTTCAAGTCTTTTTTGTCCTTATTGATTTTCCTTCTATTTTGATCAGTTATTGAGTGAAGGATGTTGAAATTACCTATAACATTGTGAATTTGTTTACTTCTTTCATTTCTATCAGTTTTTGCTTCAGGTATTTTGAAATTTTGTTATTAGGTGTGTGACGTTTATCATTGTTACATTCTCTTGACATATTGACCTCATTAATACAAAGTGACCCTTTTTATACCTGCTCTAAAAGTTACTGTTAGATTTAATATAGCTGTTCTCACTTAAACTTTATTGAGTTACTTTACACACTGTAAAATTTACCCATGTTAACTGTACAGTTAGGTGGGAGCTATGCCTCCTGTATATAGGATGATGATTTCCAAATCTGTGTTTTCTGCCTTTGACATCTGAACCTACGAGCTTTGTTGACTTCTTAAACTTAACAGGTCTAAAATCATACACATTCATCTCTTTCTCACTCCTCTTTATCCCAAATCACCCTTTCTTTCTTTGTTCTTGGTTCAGTTAACGGCACCCGTTTCTATCCATTCAGTATTGTGAAAAATCTATTATTGTTAATTAATTCCTTTTCCTTCTCATGTTTAATCACTTGCCTAAATTTCTAGCTTTCTAAGGTCTCTTATATTGGTCCTTCTTCTCTGTATCTACTTTAAATACATTTTATTAGGCCCTTGTCATTTTTTGCCTGGGAGGACTGCTGTGACCTCCTGACTCCTTTTCCTGCTTCCAGCCTTATATCCCCTCCCTTTCTACTCCCACCTTGCCCCAAGTCAATCCTGAGGAGGCGTTCTTTCCAAGATTTAAGTACAATCATGCCATTTTCAAGTTGAAGTTCTTTAGTGCCTTGCATTTTTCCCCAGGCTGCACTGTTAGCTCAATTAATGATTGAGCTTTTGTCTTCTCTAGCTTCCTTGCTATAGTATATTGTGTTACTTCTTTTGTGTCTTTGTACACTCTGCTGTCTTCGTCTAGAATGCCCTTATTACTTGATCTGCATGGCAAACTCTTATTCTTTTAATTTTTATTTGAAGATCATGTATGTCTTTCGCTGTTTCCCTATGTAAATCTGCTTTCAAGTCATATACTTGTATGGTTAACAAGTAACTATTCTTTTCTATGTATATCTTACCTTTTCTATAGCTGTCCATGGTATTTATTTTCTCTTTCACACATTTTGTGCTTACTTTGTTTATGTATTCATTAGATTGTGAACTCTTGTGGGCAAATCATGTGCCTTATTTTTCTCTGTATCCCTTGCCTTTCACATTTGGTGAATTTTACTGAGTTAAGCTGAAATTACTTGAATGACAGATAACCATTGATTTAATCTGAAATTACCATAAACGCAAACTGAAATCCTTTGAAAACCCTAGTTAGAATAATCTATAACTGCTTTCTACAGAAACAAAATCTTTTAATAGCCAAATAGGTGACCTATACCTAACTAGAGACAGTAAGTTTGTGTTGATGGTCCATGGCTGCATTATTAAAGTGGGAGTGCTAAAGCACTTAGTATTTTGTAGGTGCCACATGACCAAAGTAATTGGATTTGGTATAAAAGCTTGAGGTTGTGTGGATTTCTCAGTGCTTAGCCTTAAATCTTTTTTAGCCTCTTTCATGTGGCCAACCAATTCATATTGAGAAACAGTTGGGCTTCTTCATTAACGTGTTATTTTAGGAATGGGATTACTGTTAAGGAGTGGTGATCCCAAATGTGATACAATTTGTCCTGTTTGGACTTTAACTACAGTCAGTACACTGGAAACTATGTGATTCTTAAGATGATAATGTTCAGAAACTTTTGGTCATTTGTAAGACAGTATTATTCTGTGCAGGTAGAGTATGTTCATTTGCTGTTGAAAATCATCTTAGACCAGATTTGTAAACATCTCCCATATAATAACACCATTTTAATTAACCTCTTGGTTATTTCCAAGTTTAAGGAGATCTTTTTATTACCTTGAAGCCGTGGCATTTCTTTTTGGAAGGTCTTAAATTCCTTCAGGCACTTGCCACTAAAGCAGTATAGAATGCTGTTGTTTCATTATTTTCTGTATCAGTTGCTGACTATCCTATAGTCATTTCCCAAAATCATTCTTGGCCTATATTGTGCACAAGTAACTATTTATATAACTGCTTCAACTATTTTTTTTGCGTGTGTGTGTTTTCCTGGATTCTCTGAAATTTCTTTTGAATATTATTAAAATACAGGATGTTTGAGAAGGCTATTTAATATCTAACTTTGTCATAAAAAAACTTTTAGTATTGGCCATTGTTACTTATCTTTTAAAAGGTAGCATTACATTGTTGATTCATTCAGCATATTTTTTTTAGTCATTAAATGGAGCAATGGGGAGTTATTCTTGGAATTTGGCGATGAGAGTCAATGTAAAATTCACTTATGATTGTTAACAATAGTTATCTGCCAAAGTCTTTAAAGGGCTCTCATATTCTTAGACCTTAATCAGAAGAAGATGGTCTAGAAATCTTAGCAAGGTAGTAATGGATGTGAATGAAAGCTGATGTAAATAGTGGTATTATCATAGAAGAAATAATGTATCAATGGAAGTTTGAATGTGTGGAGTCTAGTGATGGGACCCAATAGATAGGGAGGGAAGGAAATTATGTTTACTGAGTACCTGCTGTCTGCTCGCAGTTTCCTTCCCTTGCTGCGCTCTTATTTATTTGTTGATTCTTTTGAGTTTTCTATGTAGAACTCGTATTGCCTGTGACAAAAGACAGTGGGTTTCCTTTTTTTTTTTGAGATGGAGTCTTGCCCTGTCGCCCAGGCTGGAGTGCAGTGGCGCAGTCTCGGCTCACTGCAAGCTCTGCCTCCCGGGTTCACGCCATTCTCCTGCCTCAGCCTCCTGAGTAGCTGGGACTACAGGCACCCGCCACCATGCCTGGCTAATTTTTTTGTATTTTCAGTAGAGACGGGGTTTCACCGTATTAGCCAGGGTGGTCTCAATCTCCTGACCTCGTGATCCACCCGCCTCGGCCTCCCAAAGTGCTGGGATTACGGGGTGAGCCACTGCGCCTGGCCTTCGTTTTCTCTTTTTATGTTGCTGGCTAGGACTTCTAGTACAATCAAATAGAAGCCGTGAGAGTGAGCATCCTTACTTGTTTCCCTCACTTTTAGAGAGAATTACTTTTGTAGTTTGATTATCAAGAATGTGATTTGCTGTAGTTTTTGGAAATATCTTTTATTAGGTTGAAGAAGTTCTCTTTTTCTCCATTCACTTTCTTCTTCTGTTTCTACTGAATGAGTGTAAGAGCAGAAGTGACCAAAAGGCTGGAACACTGTACTTTTGAGGGTACATTGAAGATGATAAAGCCAATGATCAGAGGCCTGTTGGTAAAGCAGGTTTGAGGAAGAGGGAGCTTCAAAGGAAGGATCAATTTTTAACAGTGGTGGATAGAAGAGTGATGTAAAGTGTAGGAAGTGGAAACAGCAAGTGTAGTACTGTTTGAAAAAGTAAAGTGAAGGAAGGAGAACACCAATGAAGGTTGAAGTGGAGGCAGTTTTGAGGGGAGTTTTTATTTATTTTTAAAGGATGGGTGAAACTTCATATTTGTAAGTAAAGGTTAAAGCTCCAGTAGAGAAGGAAAGAGTGAATATAAAGGAAAATTTCTGCCAACCAAAATTCCAGTGTAATTTTATGTATCCCTATGTAAATTAGAATCATCCAGAATGCTTCCAAACATGATTCAAGAGCCACAGCGGCTTAAGCAAGATAGAAGTTAATTTCTGTTCACACATATGAATTCTGCAGGACAGTTTCAATAAGAGAGGCTGAGAAATAGGGTTTTTATTTAGCAGGATCATGGGTCTAGCCAAAACTTGAGGGCTCTAGGACTAAGGAAGAAGAAAGAAAAGATTTTGGGAGACAGTTTTCAGTATCTGCACAGTAAGTGTGAGAAAACTCTTAAATAAAATTTATCTCTCTCAGTATTTGCATAGTGTTTAAGAAGTCAAAATGCGTTTGTTTATATCTAGACTCTTTACTTACTAGCTCCTTGACCCTGAACAAACTATTTTTCTCTTTGTGCCTTAATTTTTTCATAATAAGGTAGAGAATAATGGTGTTTGATAGAGAGTACCTCATAAGTTGGTATGATAATTAAATAAGATAATATATGTAATTGATGAAGCCATTGCCTTGTACATCTAAGCCACAATTACTAGTTTTGTTGTCATTTGCCCTTGCTCTTCAAGGATCGGGGAAGTGTTGAAGGACAAAACACACACACACAAAATAAGATAACAAAAACAACAAACAAAACCTTATATTACTTATGGGATATCCAAAAGTTAATTAAATATTACACATTAAGATACAATTGAAAAGAGTAACTTCAAATCTCATGAGAACTTGTAGATATAAAACTAGATTTTTTTGGAAACCTTGGAAGGTACTCAGCCAAACTGCAAAGTTTGAGGACACAGTTCTTCACATGACCACTCTCACATCTGGCACCACTTGCAAATTCAGAGGGCTCCGCAGACCACCCTCTGGCTTGATAATTTGCAAGGACTCACAAAGGGATTACAGATTACAGGGATCCAGATTAAAATCAGCCAAGGGAAGAAACACATAGGGTGAAGTCAGGAAAGTTCCAAATGTTGATCTGCCAGTGTCCTCTTCCCATGGAGTCAGGACATGTTCTTCCAGCACCAATGTGTGACAGTATGCATGATTGCCAACCTGGTAACCTCATCCAAGCTTCAGTGTATAGAGTTTTTATGGGGCTTCATTATGTAGGCATCATTGATTACTCAATTGCCTGTATGGTTGAACTCAGTCTCCCAATGGACTGATACTGTGTAACCCAGAGCCTTGTCCTAAGCCATATTGTTGGTGTTTATGACATGGCCAGTGTTTGCTTTAAAACTGTTAGTTGTGGCCAACCCTACCTGAAGATCTGGTATGGCCAGCACCCATAATAAACAAGCACACTTCTATCAACTATGACACATTACCTCCCAGAAGCTGAAGTCAATGGTGAGACTTCTCTTTGGACAAGGCTAAATTCTTTACTAGACAGGAAGATACAAGACACTGATGAAAAGGAATGATCTTTACAAATGAAAGTCTAACATAATTATCTGTTGAAAATACCAAAGTTAAAAACAATCTTAAAAATATGTATATAAGAGAAAGATCATCCAAGTGAAAATAAAACGCCCAGCTGGAGTAATTTAAAAATCTAGAAATTTGGCTGCCAAAGCAAAATTTGAGGAACCATTTGCATGGAGATCAAAATGAAAATAAAATTTTGAGTCATATAGAGAAGAAAACTAGCAAGAAAGTTCATAGTGCTACTAAATAATTATTGTGAAAACTCAAGGAAAAGAAATAAAGCACATTATTTGCTTTGGCAGTTGTAAAGATTACTGCATTAACTTGTAATTTGGAACAGAGAGGTTAGAAGGATTGAAATTATTGACTTACATGTGTATAGAACATTACTTTTTACTTGATTCCAAGGTAAGTACAAGGAAGTACTTAGCAAAAAAGGGTTATAGTGCTTTTAAAGTGGTATAGTCAGAGTAGTGTAAGTTTTCCTATCTCTGTTAATGAAGGTACTAATCATAGAGGTTTTTTTTTTTTTTAGTGATTGTTCCAGGTTGTAGTGTGAGGCATGGGCAGAGCTGGAACTAAAATCTTTGTCTCCTGACTTTTGGGTTAAGTATACTTTTTTTCTAACTGCAAAATGATTCCTCTTGGAACCCAGTTAATAGGAGGTCTGACTGAATTTCCTGGAACTCTGGAGTTTCTCTTAGGACCAGTCTGGTTAGTCTTTTCTTGCCCTCTAGTTGATATTGGTTCTTCTGAAATAGTTTACTCACTAAACTCTTAAGCAAATAGTGCTTGTTGAGGAACAAATAAAAATAAATCTATAGATTATTTAGATTTTCAAAATGTGTTTGAATAAGGCTCTTCACAATATTGCAACAATATAGGTTCTGATGAGCAAAGTTTGACTGCCGTAACAATAACAAGTGGGATAAGATGATTGGAGCTTTCCTTTAGAGCAAACATTTAGAGGGCTCAATTTTTTATTTTTAAAAATAATTATAAAAATTATTATACATGTTGCTATCAAATGTACTTTGCACCTGTGGAGGAACAACTAATGCTAACACGAAGTTAATAGCAATAGTAAGTGGAAATGGAAAACTGTTACATGGCAGTGTTATTAAGGGGTCTCACCATAACACCTTGTCATTAATTTTAATATGGATTTTAATATTTAATATGCATTTGTATTGCCTACCCTGTAGTCAGAGCCGCTGTTTATAACCCTTTTTTTTTTTTTTTTTTTTTGGAGACGTAGTTTCGCTTTTGTTGGCCCAGGCTGGAGTGCAATGGCACGATCTCAGCTTAGTGAAACCTCTGCCTGCCAGGTTCAAGCAATTCTCCTGCCTCAGCCTCCTGAGTAGCTGGGATTACAGGCACCTACCACCATGCCCAGCTAATTTTTGTATGTTTAGTAGAGATGGGGTTTCACCATGTTGGCCAGGCTGGTCTCGAACTCCTGACCTCACGTGATCCACCCGCCTTGGCCTCCCAAAGTGCTGGGATTACAGGTGTGAGCCACCACACCTGGCCTTACAACTCTTTTGACTGTTTGTAGCCTCATGATGGTATATAGACTTTCTATATCATATTTACTTCAGATGGGGTCTTAGAATCTGTATTTGCATTTTAGTATTTTTAAACACCTATTATATGCCAGGTAGTGTCCTAGGCATTGAGGGATATGTTGGAACAAAAATCAGATAGGGTCTCTGAACTTAATGGAGTTAATAGTCATCAGGAGAGACAGGCATTACGCGAAAAATCACATGTGGTTAAGTACTGTGAAGGAAAGATACATGGTGCCATCAGACTGTATATTAGGGAGATTTGTCTAATCTAGGAGATACCTGAAGAAGTTATGATTGATCAGTGACTTGAAGGTAAAGAAGAAATTGTAAGAGTGTTTTAAGCGAGGAAACCTCATGCATATAGGGCTATTGATGGGAAAGAAAATGGTGTGTAAAAGAACTGAAAGAAGGTGGCTGGGCACGGTGGCTCATGCCTGTAATCCCAGCACTTTGGGAGCCTGAGGTGGGCGGATTGCCTGAGCTCAGGAGTTCATGACCAGCCTGGGCAACATGGTGAAACCCCGTTTCTACTAAAATACAAAAAATTAGCCGGGCGTGGTGGCGTGTGCCTGTAGTCCCAGCTTGTTGGGAGGCTGAAGCAGGAGACTCTGTTGAATCTGGGAGGCAGAGGTTGCAGTGAGCTGAGATCGTGCCACTGCACTACAGCCTGGGTGACAGAGGGAGACTCTATTTCAAAAAAAAAAAAGAACCGAAAGAAGGTGTGTGGCTGTAGAACAGAGAGCTAGAGGAGTATGTATGAGATGAAGCTTGAGAGATAGATAGAAGCTACATTATACAGAATTTCTTAATAGGCCATAATATAATAGAATTCCTTAGGATAAGGGAAGCCATGAAGTGTTTTAAGTGAGAGTGAGGCATAGTCTGAATAATTTCAGAAAGCACATTGGGTCTATAGTATGGATGGAGAATAGCTTGTGGGTGGGTTGGAGAGTGGTTGGAGAGTGAATGTGTGAAGACTATTGGAAGCGTATTACAGTAGTTTAGGTGAGGCATGATGGTAGCCTCCTTATTGTGGTTCCATCGCATGCTAAAAAGAGTATGCAGAAAAGAAGGACTATGACTAAGTAAGTTCAAGAAGTGTTGTGTTAGGCAACTCTATTGCAGAACTTCTCAGGGCTTTTAAAATGCCCATGTGTGTGGTGAAACTCTGTGAGGGGATATGGGATGTTTTGTGGCATATATGTCTTGGCCCCCACAGGGTGGGCTCTAGAAAATCGTGTGTAATACCTGTTCGTGGAAGCTCACTGGTAGGTGAAGATGCTTTCTGAGTGATAACATATGAGCTATTGCAAACATGGTTGGGGATTCCACGTGCCATTTAGCAATAACTTGGGGATAACATGGTACGTGGAGATAGAAATGGAAAGCTTGTTTTCCTGGGGCAATCTCCCCATTTGTCATCAGGACAGAAAATTACCCTTGAAAGAGCCAGTCTTCGCCATTTGATGTTGCTCTTCTTTGGGGCCCATTTCCAGGTCCTCTGTTTTTCTGAATCTGTGTGCCTGCTTGCACAGTGAGTGGGTGAGTTGGGGAAATTCTCAGCTGGAGATGTCAGAATACCCATTGATAGTTACTCCATAGAATCTGAAATCTGGGGACAATTGAGGGCCGTGGCGGTAACTCATGATAGCAGGCACTTTCCCTCTTTCTATTCTGTCCTGAACCATGTTGGCCATTTGACCTCAGGCTTATTGTCTCTTGATTGCAAGATGGCTCTCTTAGCTTTAGGCTTCACAAATACATTTGAAGACAGGGACAGGTGGTTGGGTGGGTTTAGACTTAGCAGGTAAATGTCCTTTTCTCAACTGGCTCTGTCCATTTGTTAATCCGTAAAGGAAAATTCCTGGTAGTTCCCTTTTTTCTCTTTGGTTGAAATAGGGTTTTATGGCTACCCTTAGCTGCAAGGACAGCTGGGAAAGACTTGATTAACATAGATGGATTATGATCTGTTCTCTGGGGGTAGTAGTACCGTGTTTTTCTGTTGGTAAAATGTGGGGCTGGGATTGGAAGGCTCTTGGGTGTTTCTGCCTTGGGTATCTTATATAAGACTTCAATCAGTACCTATGTGCTGATGATGCCCTTGTCTGCCTGAGTCGCCTGAACAGATCAGCCCTCATGTCAGTTTCTCATGGATTCATTCAGGGACCAACCTTAGTTCCCTGCCCTATTCCTCCCACATCAATCCAGTCTGTCTGTAGGGCCCATGGATTCTTCCTCCCTGCTGAATGACCTTTTGTGTTACTGACCGTCTAGCCTACTTCACCTCCCTCTCCCTTTTCTCTCTCTTGTTTCTCTTATCAGCACCTTTTCAGTGCTAATAACTCATTTTTTTCTCCAGTGTTTAACATTTTATTGTTAATACTAGATAATATTAAATTGTGAATTTTTCTTTTGGCATACAGGTTTATGATTTAACACATGTGCTATTCATGTAACTACCATCATAATTATATATGTAACAATTCTGTCATTAAAAAAAAAACTCCCTTGTGTTATTCCTTTATAGTTAGCCCATGCCTCATCCATAACTCCTGGCTACCACTAATCTATTCACCATCCCTCTTTTTTGTCTTTTTTGAGAATGTCATATAAATGGAATCATATAGTATATAACCTTTTGAAATTGGCTTCGTTCACTCGGATAAGAATGCCTTTGAGATCCATTCAAGGAGTGTGTATAAACAATTCACTCCTTTTTATTGCTAAGTAGTAGTCCATAGTGTGGATATACCACAGTTTTGTTTAACTGTTTATTTTTGGAGGATATCTTGATTGTTTTCAGTTTTTGCCTATTGTGGGCTATAAACATTTGTGTATAGTCCTTTGTCCTCCATTTTTTTTCATTATGGCAAAATACAATTAACATAAAATTTACCATCTTAACCATTTTAATGTATACAATTCAGTAGCATTAAATACATTCATATTGTTGTACAACCATCACTATCATCCATTTCCAGAACTCTTTTCATCTTGCAAACCTGAAACTCTGTCTGTACCCATTAAACAATAACTTCTCATTATCCCATCTCTAGTTCCTGGCTACCACCATTCTACTTTTTGTCTCTAGGGTTTTGCCTTCTTTAAGTACCTTCTACAAGTGGAATCATACAGTATTTGTCTTTTTGTGACCAGCTTGTATAAAGGTTTTTTTTTTTTTCCAGTGATCACAAGTCTTTATTTCTCTGAGATAAATGCCGAGAAGTGCATTTGCAGGATTCTATGATAGTTACATCTTTAGTGTTTTAAAAAAACACAAACTTTTCCAAAGTGGAAAAATTTACACCATTTTACATTCTCACTAGCAATGTTATAAGTTCAGCCATCTGCAGAGCTTGAATTAAATTTCTGGAGAGATGACCTATTGACTCTTGGGTTAGGTGTTTACCCTTAGAGTAGTCATCGTTGGTTGACTGATTTGGAAAAGAGTGGTTTACAGTAAATACCACTCTTGTATTCATTCCTGTGGATTGGGGTGGATATAGAGGGAATATTGAACTCTCTTTCACAAAAGTAGGGCTGGGTGGAAAACGGTGTAGGTGTCCATTGCAGTAGTGGTTTCCAAATCTGTGTGTACACCAGAATCATCTGAGGAGCTCTTCATGATACAGATTCATGGGTTTCATATAGACCTACTAAATTGGAATCTGTTTTTAACAAGAGTTCAAGAGAGTTTTAAGTAGTCATGCCCACATCTGTTGGGAATGTTACATTATAATATCTATGCACTTTTGAAAACTTAAAGGTTTTAGAAGCATATGCTGTACTATATAAATGAAAAACTTCCTGTTCTCTTATCTTTTCCTCTTTTTCTTTGGCCTTATGTTTATATTTTTGTCTCTTCTCTGTTACTTATTCTATTTTTGTTTTCTCTCCTCCATTTAGTTTTCACTGGTGTCTGTTTTTTGCAAGTGTCTATGGATAAGTTACTGTTATCTCTGCTCTTAGTCTGGAAATTGTATAAAGAGATTATAAACAGAGTTTGATCTTAGGCATCCAGGGTTCCTTTTCTTTCTCATTCCAGATCTGAATGTGTCTCACTGATAATTCTTTCCTTTTAATGGCAAAAGTAGAAAACAAGTTCCTGGGTTTAATGGAGAAACCTTTATGTTTTATGTTTAAAGGTTGACATTCTTAAGTAGCCTCACTCTTACGTTTTATTTCCTTCTTTTCTCACAGGGAAGAGGAAGAACGTCTGAGAAATAAAATTCGAGCTGATCATGAGAAGGCCTTGGAAGAAGCAAAAGAAAAATTAAGAAAGTCAAGAGAGGAAATTCGAGCAGAAATTCAGACGGAGAAAAATAAGGTAGTCCAAGAAATGAAGATAAAAGAGAACAAGCCACTGCCACCAGTCCCTATTCCCAACCTTGTAGGAATAAGTGGTGGAGACCCAGAAGATAATGACATAAGAGAGAAAAGGGAAAAAATTAAAGAGGTAATAAGCCGAGTTTTGTGATATGGAGTGTTTATGGATTTGTATTTGGATACAAACAAATATATATAATCTATGGTATCCTGTTTTGATCCGTTTGTTCTTGGGTCATAGTTGTAGTATAGCTTCCAGGTTGGTAATAAGGACTAGAACTCTTTCTTGTTTTTTTTTTTTTAATGTTAATTATAATGTAATTATTGGACACTTAAAATATTTTTGATACAACTTTTGGATGGTTAGTGCCACTCATTCTTTGTTCAGAGATCTTTTGAAATTCAGCATTTTATTAATAATATATCTGTATATAACTTATTGTCTAAGCAGTTTCTTAAATGTTCAGTTACAAAGGGACTCTGCTAGATACTATGCAGATCACCTCATAAACAGGCTTCTAAAGAGCTAGCATTATATCTCCAATTTTTTAAGGAACATGTCATGGTATCCCTCAACTATACTGTAGATTAAGAACACATTCCTTCCAAAAAGTCTCCATGGATTGAAAAATGGGAAAGAATTGATTTCAAAAATCTTTAAATTTATTTAGCCTCAGAAGTCTTTCAATGTGTTATTCTGTAGTTACTTAAAAGTAAAGAGAATACCAGATGGGAAAAATCTAGTGAATATTTGAGTTAAACTTTGTTAATTAGTTAAAACTCCTAAAAATTCTGGGTGGAGTTTGTGATTATACTGCCTGTGAAGAAAAATATTTTATCAGAGTGTAATTGTACCAACAATATTTCAGAAGGTTTAATTATTATAAAGTAAGATAAATTTAGTTCAAGTAATCAAATATCTATTTGGATATATTCTAGTAATGGATATGGAAGGTATAGCAGATACTTTAAGCTTAGCCTTATGAATTATTATAAAACCTTGACCTTGATGGAGTAGAAATAGAGCTGTGCTCTGATTTTACCTCACCTCTAGAGTCTGTTTTATATGTAGACTACTTAAGGCACTTCCTTCGGACAGTGTTGGGAGAGACAGTGATAGATTTTTTTTCAGATGCCTGACTTGCTTTTTTTCAGATGTCATTACAATGTACTGAAATACTTTTTTCAAATACGTAATAATTCAGATAGATAACCATGTGTGTTCAGGGGACCCCCAGATGATCCTCAGGTTCAGTGACTCACCAGAAGTACTCACGGAACTCAGCATATAGAAACATGTTTTAGTTTGCTGAACTTTTATCCTGTTATTTTACTGAAGTTATTTATTCTTATAGCTTTTTTGTAGATTGCTTGTGATTTTTCTTATACATAGTTATGTCTTCTGTGAAGAGATACTTTTACTTTTTCCTTCTTGATTTTTATACCTTTTATATTTTTTTTCTTGTCGTACTGCAGTGGCTAGGAGTTCTAATACATTGTTCAAAGTAAGTGGTGAGAATGGACATACTAGGTTTGTTCCCAACTTTAGGGGTTAAGCATCCATCCAGTCTTTTGCCATTAACTATGTTGTGTCAACTGTAGGTTTTTTAAAGATGCTGTTTATTAGGTTGAGGATGTCTCCTTGTAGTTGTAGTTTACTGAGAGTTTTATCATGAATGAGTGTTGAATTTTGTCAGATGCATTGTCTTCATTTTTCTCTAGATGACTGTATGATTTTTTTTCCTTTATTCTGTTAACATGGTAAATTACATTGTTTTTTGGATGTTAAATTAGTCTTATATTCCTGGGTTAAACTCCACTTTGTTGTGGTATAGTATCTGTCTTAGATGTTGCTAATTTTTCTTAAGGAATTTTGCATCTGTGTTCTTGAGATACATTGGTCTTGAGTTTTCTTGTAATATCTTTGCTTGATTTTGGTGTCTGATTAATGCTGGCTGCATAAAGCAAGTTGGGAAATGTTTAATGAATAGTATGCTGTTAAATGAATAGATTTTTGGTCTACTATTATGTAATTCATCTGATATATAATTAAATACTCTGCTATTGTATAACTCAGAACTCCTTGGGTTGTAAGACACTCAGCTCAAACTAAGTGATACAAATAGTATTTATTGGTTTAATGGCTCTAAACAAGGGCTTCAAGTTTGGCTGAATCCAATCCTGTAGATATTATTGTGAGTGTTAAGCATCTGTCTCTCTTTCCTTTTGCTAGTTTCTCCATGCTGGCAGAGAGCCATTATCAGCTCCAGGATTATATATTACATAGACCATGAGATTGCAGAATAAAAAAGTCCCTCTATCTCATGGTGTCAATAACAATATGTGTAAAAAGAACTTGGTTGTTCCTACCTGAATCACATGTATCCACTCACTTTGTTTAGGGCAGGGGTTGACAGCTACAACCTGTAGGCCAAATTCTGCTTGCTGTCTGTTTTTTAAAAATAAATTTTAGGCTGGGCATGGTGGTTCACACCTGTAATCCCAGCACTTTGGGAGGCCAAAGTGGGCGGATCACAAGGTCAGGAGATCAAGACCATTCTGGCTGACACGGTGAAACCCCGTCTCTACTAAAAATAACAAAAAATTAGCCAGGTGTGGTGGCGGGCACCTGTAGTCCCAGGAGGCTGAGGCAGGAGAATGGTGTGAACCCGGGAGGTGGAGCTTGCAATGAGCTGAGCTGGCGTCACTGCATTCCAGCCTGGGCGAGAGAGCGAGACTCCATCTCAAACAAAAAAAATAAATAAAATAAATTTTAATTTGAACACAACCATGTCCATTTACTTACATATTATCTGGGACTGCTTTTATGCTGTAACAGCAGAGTTAGTTTGTTGATCTCTGGTCTAAGGATAGGGGATTTTCTAGCTAGGGTGAGTTAATTGGTGGTAGAAGCAGAGCCTCTTGATTGACAGCTCTGTTATATGTGAGGAAAGGGGAGCTGTCCCCAAAAAGACATTTCTCAAAAGGAAAGAATGCCAAACAAATATGTACCTCCTGAAGAAAGAGGACTTGTCTATTATGCCCATTTTTTTCCTGTCGTATAGATGGAGATTAAACATAGTTATGTATGTTTTCATACTGATACAAATGTTAATTGAATAATATACTAATATAGATCTGGAAGAATGGGCAAGGATATAGTAATAGAACCCAAAATTGTATGAAATAAAAAAACAGTTTGTGAAAAATTTAAATTGATGGATTATAATTTTTGTCTTTTCAGATGATGAAACATGCTTGGGATAACTATAGGACATATGGGTGGGGACATAATGAACTCAGACCTATTGCAAGGAAAGGACACTCCCCTAACATATTTGGTAAGTTTACTTTTTCTAATTACTATTTCCATTTTCTACCTCCATCTTTTAAAACAAGATGTAACTTTTCAAAGTACTTTCTAAAATCTGAGTATTTCTGTGGAACTATAATTTGAAGAAACATGTTTGATTTTTTGCAAGTGTCAGTCACGATTAAGTTCCAGTTGCTTTGGAGTACACATATATGTGGTAGATTTTCTATTTACATATGGATGCTTTAGTCATTTATCTGAGTATTTAAAAGCTTTTTTTTGGCATTTTTTTCTTTAGTGTCAGGAAAAGTAGGCACCTACTTGTCATTTTTTTCTTCAACACAATACCTATTCTGATATTCATATTACAGAGGAAGAGGGAGGGATAGGAAATTCTTGTAGTTCTGTGTACATTTTTTTAAAAAGTGACATACCTGGGATGATTGGGTTACTGAATTCAGTGGGTTATGTTGTACATTCACAGTTCCTAAGGAAAAATTAACAATGTGTTCTGTGAATGGAGGTTTGGGGAAGAGCTGTGTTCATCTTGAGTTTGTTCATCCTACTTTCCCTGAGCTCAGTTCACTTGTAAAACTTCCCAGTTTAATTTAACCAATTTAGCAACTTTTACTAAACCCAAAGGTAAGTCTTCAGAATTGTTAAGCTACTCTTTGTAGTCTTCACTCCTTTCCCCCATTTTAAATGCTTCTTGATGTGACTTGATGATTATCTTTTAAGTAATGATAGATGAAGGCAAGAAAATTTTAATGGGCTAAAAAGTCACAAACTAGTTATATGCAATCTGATTTTATTACCTGTAGTAAACCATCACAGTAATTCAAATAACAGCAATTTTCTTTTTGACACTAGGGAAGGATTTTTCTAATGCTGTGACTTTTCTTATAATTTGTTCATTGTTGCTTGCTTTTGGTCAAAAAAGAAAATGTCTTAAAAAATAATTTCTGTTGGGTTTGGGAGATGTTGTGGTAGAGGAGTAAAGGAAAAAAGTTTCCTCTAGGTAATCAGTGACTACTAGAGACTTCATAATATGATATTTAATTTATCAGCTATTATGTACTGAAATAAAGTATATTTTCTTAACAGAGTTTTGGACTGGAAAGTTCTTACTGCTTTGTGGATGTCACAATATGAGGCGTTAGTGCAATAAAGACATTAAATTTAATAGTCAATTAAATTTAGAACCTCCCTTCAAGTAACTATTTTTATGTTAAACTCAACGGTAAATTGTGAGCCTTTTAAAAAGATTGGAGTATAAAAATATATTGAAAATAAAAATTGGATGTCAATTTTTTACTTTTTTCAAACGATATTTCTCAGAACATCTAATGTATTAATATTTATCAAATAGATACTGGTCCTATCTGTTTATCAAATAAATATCGATGCTTTAGTAAACTTTAAAGATAGAAGAAAATTAATTTTGACACTTAGGAAACATCTATTCTGCGAAGAAAATTATAGTGAAATGGTAGAAAAAGAAAATCTACAGAATTTTCAATAGTCAAAATTAGGTGCTGCTTATTTTTTATTGAATTTTTGAGTGGTTACAGTTTCTTTTCCAGCCAGATAAGCTAAGTAGGAATAGATCCATTATTATGTTTTGTCTTATGTTTGTAGCTATGCAGTCAGTTTGTTAAAGGATTATTTTTTATAGTTTAATACTTTGTTTCCTACTTACTCTGTTTCTTTTGTGTATCTCAAATTCTTGCCAGTAAGTACAATTTGAATTTTTTTAATCTATTTTTTGATCTTTTTCTTTTTTAAAAAAACAGTAAAAGTCTAAGAGAAGCGTGGTAAGTAGTTCTCAGTGTCTCATTTGACATCTCAAATTTCGTATGCCTTTACAGAATAGGAATATGTAGGTGGATACTGAACCTTTGCTTGCAGTATTCTAGATTTTAGGGAAAACATTAACTTAAAACACTCTTTTTGTTAGCCTTGATTATTAAACAATTCTTTTATATGGTAACTGAGATAGGGGCTCCTCTGACTTCTGTCTAGTTAGTTCTTGGCATCAGAGTCCTCTTTACGTGCAGATAACAGAAAATCCATTGCAAAATGGCTTAAACTAAAAAGAAAACTTAATCAGCTGAATGAATTCCTGGTGTATATCTGATTCTACCTGAGCTTTTTTACTTTATCTTTTCTGTTTTCCTGTGTGTTGATATAATCAAGCTGGTTTCTTAGCAGGATGGCTGTAGCAACTTGAAGCTTCATGTCTTCATACTACCACAGCTGTGGGAAAGAGAACATTGTAGAGAAGAGAGCACTCGGATGTCTTAGAAATATAATTGAAATACTCACTGTTTCTTATTGTCTCTGATTAGGTCTTGTGCCCATTGTTGAACCAAATGCTGTGCTTAGGAGGATGGGACATGTTCTTTTTGTTTTGCTTAGTTAGGGCCTGGCTCTGGAGCCAGGAGAGGGGAGAAGGAAGTGTTGCTGGATGTAAGTTAGCACTGATACTAATTATTCTAACAATGATTAATAGTTAGAATGGCTGGGTGCAGTGGCACATAGTCCCAGCTCCGCAGGAGGTTGAGATGGGAGGATGGCCTGGGGCCAGGAGTCCAAGGCTATGGGGCGCCATGATCATGATGCCTGTGAATAGCCACTGTGCCCTAACCTGGACAACATAGCAACATAGCAAAACCCTTTCTCTTAAAAAAAAAAAAAAAAAAGCAGAATGAGTTATTTCTATTTAGATGTTCTGGAAAGTAGAAAGTTTTGTTAGGGATAGGTCTTTTTGCATGTAGAAGAAATTATTTTAATTTGTAAAAAGTATTCTTTGATTTTGCAATGCTTTTTGAAGGGTGCATTTTATTTTCCGTGTGTGTGTGTGTGTATTTATACGTAAATATGTTCCGTTTGTTATTTCTGACTTAACTGTGATTTGATTTGTACATGTTTTGTTGAAGATTGTTGCTTCTATGTTAATAAGAGATACTGCTCTGTACTTTTCTTGTATTATCTTTGTCTTGTTTTTGATATCAGAGTAATGCCGGACTCAGAAAATGATTTGGGAAGTGTTTTCTGCTTTTCAGTTTTCTGGATGAGATTGTTTAGAATTGGTTTTATTTTTTTCTTTAATGTTTGGTATATGTTGCTGAAGAAACCACTTGCATCTGGAATTTTTTTTTTTCTTGAAGGTTTTTAAACTACAAACTTAATTTCTCTAATAGTAAGGACCATTCAGTTTATCTGTTTCA
Source organism: Gorilla gorilla gorilla (assembly GCF_029281585.2). Taxonomy (NCBI): domain Eukaryota; kingdom Metazoa; phylum Chordata; class Mammalia; order Primates; family Hominidae; genus Gorilla; species Gorilla gorilla. The sequence goes on from NC_073224.2 coordinate 121,810,099, forward strand.
TTTTGGGTGAGTTTTGGTAATTTGTGGTTTTTGAGTAATTGGTCTGGTTTTATCTAAGTTACTGATTTTATATGAATAGAATTGTTTGGAGTATTGCCTTGTCATTTGAATGTCTGTGGCAGCTGTAGTAATAATCCCCTTTCATTTCTGATATTAGTGATTTATATTTTGTCTCCTCTCTTGTCCTGCTAGAAGTTTATTAATTTTATTGATCTTTTCAAAGAAACAACTTTTGGGTTCGTTGATCTTTGTAATATTTTCTTTCTGTTTTCATTTCTTTGATTTCTACTCTTTATTGTTTTCTTCTTTTGCATGATTTGGGTTGATTTTGCTCTTGTTTTTCTAGTGTCTTGAAGTAGAAGCCTAGATTATTGACCAGAGATCCTCTTTTCTAATGTATTTATTACTGTAAACTTTCTAACTACTGCTTTTGCTGCATTCCTGAGGTTTTGATATATTTTCATTTTCATTCAATTCAGTGTTTTAAAATTTTCCTTGAGTAAGTTTAAGTATTTAGAGTTTAAAAAAATCCTTCTGTTACAGATTTCTCGTTTTAATTTTGTTAGGATCAGAGAATGTACTTCACATAATTTTCATTCTTTTAAATTATTTTTGGTTTGCTTTTAGACACAGGTTTGTCTAGTGAATTTTCCATTTGTTCTTAGAAAGAATGGTATGTGTATATTCTGCTGTTATTGTGTGGAATGTTCTATTGATGTCAGTTAGATCCCATTGGTCAATGGGGTTGTTCAGGCTGTCTCTATCTTAGTTGGGTTTCTGTCTCGTTCTGTCAGTTACTGAGAGAGGGATGTTGAAGTCCTCAACTCTTATTTTGGACTTCTTTCAGTTCTGCCAACTTTTGCTTAATGTAATTTGAGGTACCCTTGTCAGGTGTTTGTCCATTAAGGATGATGTATTCTTAGGAGCACCACTAAAGCCCTAGTATCAAAACCAGACAAAGATATTTATAAGAAAAGGAAACTATAGAGCAATATCCCTTATGAACATAGACATAAGAATATTTAATTAAATTTTAGTAAATCTTATTGAGTAATACAGTTGTCCTTTGGTATCCATGGAGGATTGGTTTCAGGACTCCAGAGAATACCAAAATCCATGGATGCCCAAGTCTCTTTTATAAAATAGTATATAATATTTGCATATAATCTAAGCATATTCTCTCATATATTTAAAATTATCTCTAGATTACTTAGAATACCTAATACAATAGAAATAGTTGTTATACTGTGTCTTAAAATTTTTGTTTTTTAAATTGCTGTGTTGTTATGTTTAAAATTATTTTCCCCAAATATTTTCTGTCTACTGTTGGTTGAACCTGTGGATATGTAACTGGTGAATACTGAAGGCTGAGTGTATATTACATTATGACTAAGTGGAGTTTATCATAGAGATACATGATAGGTTTTACATTTGGAAATTAGCTAGTGTAGTTTAAGATATCAGTATAATAAAAGAGAAAAATCATAGGATTATCCCAGTAGTTGGAGAAAAAGCATTTAATAACATTTAACATCCATCGATGATAAAAACTGTCAGCACACTAAACTAAAAAGGGGATTTCTTTAACCTGATAAAGAGAATTTCAAAACAACAACAATAAGCAAAAAATGCAAAATACCCCCCACATACTTAATATTGAAAGACTATATGCTTTCCCCTAAGATTGCAAGCTAGGCAAAGGTGTCTACCCTCTCACTTTTATGTAACGTTGTACTGGAGATCCTAGCCAGTGCACTAAGGCAGAAAAAAGAAAAAGAAAAAGAAAAGAATAAAGATTGGAAATGAAGAAGTAAAACTATCTTTACATTTTTAGTCAACATAATTGCCCACAGAGAGAATCCTAGGGAATGTACCAAAAAAAGGTGCTAGAATAAACAAATTTAGTAATGTTATAGGATACAAGTTTAATATGCAAAACCAATTATGTGTCTTGATATACTTGCAACAAACAGTTATAAACACAGTTTAAAAAATAAAGTCATTTGCAGTAGTATCAAAAAATAAGAACTATATGTGTATAAATTTGACAAAATATGTACAGAACTTGTACACAGAAAACTTTATGTTGTTTTTGAGAGAAATTTAAAAGGACTTAATGGAGAGAAATGCCATGTTCATGAATTTGAATACTCAATATTGTTGGGATGTTAATTCTTTCTAAATTTATGTTTAAATTTAGAGCAGTCCAATCAAAATGACTAGGCTTTTCTGTAGAAATTGGCAAGTTGATTCTAAAATCTATGAAAATACAAAGCACTTAGAATAGTCAAGTAATTTTTTAAAAAAAAAACCAAGTTGAAGGATTTGCACTACCTGATTTTATAAATTACAGTAAAGCTACAATTCAGGACAGTATGGTTTTAGCATAAGGATGGGCATAGAGATCTGTGGAAAAGAATAGAAATAGAAGTGTACATACATGGTTAATTGATTTTCAACAAAGATGCTGAGGTTCAGTGATTAAAAGGATAGCCTTTCCAACAAGTGGTGCTGGGACAACTGTATATTCGTATGGGAAAAGAATGAGCTTTGCCTCTTCCTTCAACATTGTATAGAAAAATGGATCACAGAGCTAAATATAAAAGCTAAAAGTAAAAAAATTTCAGTACAAAACACTTGAGAACATCTTTGCGACTTTGAGTTAGCAAGGATTTTTTAGAATACAAAAAGCATTAAGTATAAAATAAAAATGTTGGTAAATTGGACTCAATGAAAATTGAAGATTTCTGCTCCCCAAAGACATCAGGAAATTGGAAAGACAAACCAAAGACTTGGAGAAGATATTTGAAATATTTACATAAGGATGTATCCAGAATATATAAATACTTCGCCACCCAAGGATGTATATGAATAGCCAGTAAGCACATCAATAAGCAGGGAAAGTAAAATTCACACCACAATGGAATATTTCTACACACCCATTAACATGTCTAAAATTTGAAGATCAACAATACCAAATATTGACAAGGATGCTAGAGCAACTATAACTGTTATACATTGTATTGGGAGTGTAAAATGGTACACTGTGGAAAGCAGTTTGTCGGTTTCTTATAAACTTACTGTATAGCCTAGCAATTCCACTCCTAAATATTTCCTTGATGCTCACAAATGAGATCAGGAGTAGTTGTATGTTTCTTAGTAAATTCGATTTTTTTCCGCCAATGATATAAAGAATTTACAAATTGAATTTTAAGATCTTTTTCCCTATGTTATATAAAAGTTTGTATAGAATAGGAGTTATCATCCTTAAAATTAAAGTAGTAGTCATTCTATGAAACTTCCAGAATATGGTATTTTGATAGCAGGTAGCTGTTTGAAAACTTGTTTATTTCCTATGTTTTTCGGTCTGTTTGTTTAGATTTTCTGTTTCTTCTTTCATAAGTCAAAAATAGTATTTCTCGAGAAAGATCAAATTTATTGTGAATATATGAATAAAATGGGCCTTTTATAATTTTAAAAAATTTTCTCTGTGCTTGTCTGTTGTTACATTTTTATTTATTTTGTGTTTTTGTCTTGTCTACCTTTTAAAAATGAGGTTGATGGTAGATTCATTGTATGGTTCCTCATGGAACCATTTCTTGAATTTATTATTTCAATAATTTTCTTCATTTCTAATTCATCCATTTCTGCCTTTAGTTTTTCTTATTCTTCTATTATTTTGCTCAAATTTGTTTTTTCTGTCTTAGAATATTCAGTTACTTTCATTTGTTCTTATTAACTAATATAAATATTTTAAGTGTTTTTGTGAGAACTGCTTTAGTTGATTCCCTTGCTCTCATACTAAATTTTTATGATGTTTTATATATTTTGCAATGTCATGCTTTGCTGCTTCTTTGACCCAAGAATAGTGTTAGGCTTTTTCATTTTTTCCTGTTCAAATCTTGACTTCCTCTAGGTAAACAATCATGATGATAGCCAGTAATTTCAATTTTACACTTTTCTTCCTTGAAGCCTTTAGCTCATGGCACCTAGTGCAACTAACCAAGACTGGTACAGAATAGGTGGGTCAGGCCTTTTTCCACTCCAGAATAGTCAATACCTTAGAGAAATATGTACTTAGAGGACTAAATAAATAACTAGGTAACTGGAGGAGCAGAACTATCTACAAAAATTAAAATAAGGACACAAACAGTAGTCTCAAGGATTTAAAATAAGTTTGGTAAATGTTTTGGATGAAATGCCAAAATTAAAAGAGAATACATATTCAAGAATTTATGCAAGAGATAGAGATATATGAGTGATTAAATGGCTTGATACCATTTTTATCGTAATAAAAAGCTGAGGAACGTAACAACACATAACTTTCTAGATAACATCAACATGAAGGGAACTGAGTAGGTAGAAGACCAAGGAATTTATCAGAGTGTGTTGGAGTATTTGTCTTGTTAGCTAAGAGAAGATAGATGTATTGATAAGTTGAAGAAATTATTAGGAACACATGAACAAGAAAATGGCATGTAAATTAAGAACAACCATCATAAGAACAAATTTGTGTAGCTTTAAATCATTGGAAGAAAACAATTTCTACTCAGTAGAAAGAGGAATGGAAAAAGAAAGAAAAGAGGAGAATAGTAAATGGAACATGTGAACTAAGTAATGTTGAATGCTGGCTCTGAAAATGTCACCAAGAAAACCTGTTGATAAGACAAAGCTGTTAATTATTACTTTGGTAAGGAGATCACTACCTCACTGGAGTCGTAACCTTTCAGAGTTTTGGGGTATAAATAATCATTTGATACTTTCTGTTGTAGAGTTGATGGGTCTTTCAGGAAGTTCCTGGAATGAACAATAAATTTTTTTTGCAACTTTTATCTTTCTGGGGAAGAGCTCCTGGAACAGTAAATTCATGTTGTTGAAGACAATGTAATATAGTAAAGCCAAGTTAATGCAGGCAGTAAGCTGTGTGGATCATTTGCATTTTCATAGGACACAAATAATAATTGCATTAATGGGATTGGGGAGAACCCATCTGCTCCCTGATATTTATTTTTTTGCTGTACTACTAGATTTTTTACTCTACTAGTAGCAAAACAAACCTAGTTTATTTAGGATTTGTACAGTTATATTCATTAGTAAGATTGGCCTGTTTTCTTAAGTTTTCATTATCTAGTTTTTGTATCAGTTAGGCTGGTTTTGAATTAATTCTTCCCTCTCTTCCTCCCTTTCTTTCTTGCTTTCTTCCCCTCAGAACATTTTTTTAATGATAAGGATTATCTCTTTCTTAAAAGTGGATACATTTTATTATTTTGATTTTCTCTACTCATATTTTGTTTGATGGTTTCCTTTTTTCAATTTGATCTACCTGCTTGTTGATTGTTAAGGATTGTTTTTTTTTCCACTGTGGTTATCCAGCCCTGTTGTACCTTTATTATTATTTTTAAATATATTTTTTGTCCTTTCTATGAATTTGGACCAGACCAGAAGGACATGGTTGTCTTATTACTTAGCTTTGTCATCGTGAACTACTCTCCTCTTTTCTTGAATTAATCCTCTTTTTTTTTCCTTTCTCAGTTAAGTAGATAGATATCTCATATTCTGACCAGGCAGAAAATTAAGGAAAAGTATGCTTTTAGTTTTCTTTTATCTTCCTATTTTTAGTAAAGTACTATTTTTGGTAAAATATGTTAAACTATGTATATTATCTAATATATACATATAATTTCTAATGTAAAAGCGAACAATGTTGGGTATTCTAAATTTTTAGTCCTTATACTCTTACTTTAGTTTACTTTTATACGTAAATAATTAAAATACACTGAATGTGAAGGGAATCTTTTTTTTCCCCCCAAAGAGAACAGGAGCCTAAAGGGATCTTTTTAATGATAATTTTTTTCTTCCCAAATATAGGAAGTTCACAAATGGGTGCTACCATAGTAGATGCTTTGGATACCCTTTATATCATGGGACTTCATGATGAATTCCTAGATGGGCAAAGATGGATTGAAGACAACCTTGATTTCAGTGTGGTGAGTGTATGATTGATAACTAATCTCTTAGATTGACCATGAAAAGACACAATGTCTAACTGCTATGGTCTGAACATTTGTGCCTTCCTAAAATTCATATGTTGAAACCTAATCACTAATGTGACGGTACTAGAAGATGGGGACTTTGGGAGGTGATTAGGTCATGAGGGTTGACCTCTCATGAATGGAAAAAATATATATATATATTTTTTAAAGTTGAGTAATTAGCACAGCTTCGATGAATTTTCATAGTTAGGCCTTCACCCATTCTTCTGGCACTTTAGCATGGTCAAGTGGCACTGCTTAGGTTTGGCATAGTTGTTAAGTCACACGCCCGGCACAGTTGCATTCTTGGTGTGCAACTTGAGAAAGTTCCTTATCTTCCTAAACCTGTCATAAAATTGCTATTCCATTATAGTATTGTGAGGATTATTTGAGATAATGTGGTACATATTAAATGCTCAGTAAATGGTAGCAATTATTTTCATTATCACCAGTCTTCACCTAAAAGATGTGTGGACTGTTTTGTCATATTCACATCTTTTGTGATATTTGTGCTTGCTTTTCCTTTTGACTTTATTATCCTTCACTACTTCTCCATGTACTTCTCTCTGGCAGACTCTTTGTTATTTAAATTGTGATATAAGTCCATAATTATTTCTTCTCTGATGCCATTCTTGGAGCTAACTAGACAAAAATGGTTTACTTTCCTTTATATTACTGTAGAATTTGGACGTATCTCAAAGAGAACAATTTTTATTATCAATTAAGTTTAGGTTTGATGGTGAGTGATAGAAAACCTAATATAAAAGAGCTTAAACAAGATAGATATTTATTTTTTTTCGTGTAAATCAAGTACAGAGTTAAGCAGTTCAGGGCTGGTTTGGGTGGCTCATTGAACATCAAGGATCTAGGATCATTTGTCTTGTTGCTCTGTCGGCTTCAGTGTATATCTTAGACCTCATGGTATAAAATGGTTCCTAAAGATCCAGACATTTTATCCAGTTGACAGAAAGAATGTGACTGTTCTCTAAGAAGACTTCTCAGGAGGTAGTCTCCCCATTTTTGCTTTTAGAGTTTACTAACACGGCCTCAACTAACTCCAAAGGAAAGCTGAGAAATGTCTTTTTTTCTGTGTAGCTATGTAGCCTTTGTACAACAGATTGTGCTTTTTGTATCTTGTTTAAGAAAGCCCTACTCCTAGATCATGAATATATTTTCTTCTATTTTATTCTGAAGGTTTTAAAGTTTTGCTTTTGTATTTAGTCTTTAATCCAAATGGAATTGAATTTTTTTTAATGTAGGATGAAGTAGGCCACTACTAGTTGATCCTAGTACTATTTCTTTTCCTGCTACTTTTATATGCCACATTAGTCATATATTAGTCATATTATAGTTTATTCTTTAACATTGGCTTTTTTCTTTATCCATATGTCAATACTAAACTATCTTAACTACAATTTTTTTTATAAGAAGCTTGATGTCTGTATCTGAATCTGTTCTCTGTTGGTATCTGATCTTGTTCTCTGCGAAAATTATCTTAGTTCTCAGCTTTTTGTTCTTTCAGGTTCTGGAAAACTGTGTGGAAATTTTGAGGAGGATTGCATTTAATTTGCAGATTAATTTGGGGAGAATTAGCATCTGTGCAATACTCCCATTCATTGACAGGACAGCTTTATTATGGCTAATAATTCCCTTGTATATCATTATTATCAGTCAGGGTTCAATCAGGAACCAGACTATGCCATTTATTTTAACTAGAGGATTTAATGTTTAGAATTGTTATCCAACTAATGGGGAACCAAAAAGGCAAAAAGAGAGCACTGTGATATCACCAGAAGTATTAACTCTAGGAAACAGGAAACAGCTGCCACCTGTGGGGGCTATAAGAACAATGGGAAGAGGTTGGGATCATTAAACTGCAGTAGCTTGGGCTCTATGGAACTGGTACCTGTGCTGCCCAGGTGTTACTGGTACCTCAGGAAGACTGTGTCAGAGCTGAGACTCAGAACTCTGAGGAGGAGACACCTAGCCAAATGCTTGATATCTGTAAAGGAAACCATGAGGCTGATTTGGGGATTGTGTGTCTGTATGTGTGGTAGGGGAACAGTACTCTGGAAGCAGTTGCCACTGCCAGGGTGAACCCTGGCTGGTGTGACACTATCAGAAACTAGAAGTAAACAGGAGGGAATAAGACTCTTCTTCCTCCAGTCTTGTATTGTCTTTTTAGAACCTCCTAATGTTAGTGCCTAAAAGGGAGCCAGTTGGTAAATTAAATGCATTTGTGTAGTTCCAACTCCCATATACCAAAGTAGAGTATAGAAGAATGGATTTGAACCTGAGAGAAGTAGTGTAATCATCAGCACAGTCATTTTTTGTTCCTTTCTTTCAACCTTTAAATGTCATTATGTTTTAGCTGCTTATTTTGCATATATAGTATGTATTTGGGTTTTGTTATTTTTATCCAACCTTAGAGTCTTTTTAACTATTAAGTTTGATATATTTACATTTACTATGATAACATATTTGGAGTTAGGTCTTTCATCTTTGTTTTGCTACCTATATTATGATCGTACTTTTCATTTGTTTTTAGTTTGTTTTCCTTATTTTGGATTAAATTACATCATCTCTCTTTTTCCCTCTACTAGTTTAACATTATACCTTCCATTTCTATTGACTTTGGAGATATCCTTGAGTTTAAATATATATATATATGTGATATATATGTTTTATAAAAATACGTTAAAACTGAGTTTTATCTCTTTTTTGTGTTTGTGCTCTGGTGTCAAGAGCAAAACAATAAACAATGTATATGTTTAAACTTTAAGGGTAACTCCAAAGTAGGCGTGCACACACACACACACACACACACACACACACTCTCTCTCTCTCTCTCTCTCTCTCTCTCTCATCAAAGTATAGTATATATAAGTATATATAAACTTTAAGGATAACCCTAAGTAGGCAGTTTGAAATTAATCAATTTCAGACAAGGAGTCATGGCTCGTGTCTGTAATCCCAGCACTTTGGGAGGCTGAGGCAGGAGGATCGCTTGAGCCCAGCGTGGGCAAGATAGTGAGACCTGAACTCTACAGAAAATAAATCCCAGCTACTTGGGAGGCTGAGGAGGGAGGATTGCTTGAGCCCAGGAGGTTGAGGCTTCAGGGAGCCATGATCATGCTACTGTACTCTAGCCTGGGCAACAGAGTAAGATCCTCCTTCTGAAGAATATAAGGATTTTAGAATGCTTTAACTTAACTCATCCCCCCTTTTGTTTTATGTGTCATTGTTGTCTAGTTGATCCCAAGTTATATTTTAAACTTCCAAATTAAGTAATAGATAAATAAATGCACACATTTATCAAATGCAACAGGCACTGTTCTAGATTCTGTGGATATAGTAATCAACAAAACAGAGTTTTATCTCTTTTTTGTGTTTGTGTTCTAGTGTCGGGAGCAAAACAGTAAACAAGTTATATATAGTACATCAGAGGGTGATGATAAGTGCTGTGGAGAGTAATGGTGGGGTACTGCTATTAGTATTTTACATGGGGTGGTCATGGAAGAACTCTTTGTTAAAGTGACACTTCTGAGAAGAGACCCAAGGGGAGCCATGTGGATATACAACTCTGTCTTAATAGATATTAAAACTGAGAATAGAGGTACAGTTCCCTTGTCTTTCCTGCTTCTGTTATACTATTGCAAAGTGTGTTTTCAGTTTAATTTTAAAAAGGCAATCTGTTTTTTCCCTTGTTTTAATATTTTATTTTTTGCTTTGTTGTTCTGTAATTCTATTACTATATGTCTATATGTGGGTTATTCTTTAAAGGTCTCATAATGTTTCATCAATCTGAAGACTTACGTTTTCATCAAGTTTAGTAGGTTCTCAGTTATTACTTATTTCAAAAATGTCTCTATCCTATTTTTCCGTCTGTCCCTCTAGAATTTCTGATACCATTTGTTTCTGTAGTGAAGGAAGATTGTTTTACAAATGAAACTATTTGATTACCGTGTGATTATATATAGTTAGATGATGATGTGTTAATTAGGGAAATAATGAAAGGTAATTGGTATTAATATTTTATATTAGATGGTCAGAAAAAATTTCTGATAAGGTGACATTTATTCAGAGACCTATAGGAAGTGAGAGTGATTTGTTCAGTTATGTGAAAGGAAAGCATCCAGATAATAGGGTAACAATTGTAAAGCTGACATAGGAGTCTCAAGTTTGACAATTCTGGGTACAGCAAGTAGGCCCATATAATTAAATGAATCAAAGGGATATTAATACAAGAGATGTCAAAGAGGTTGTAGGGGATCTGAGCATGTTGGATCTTATTGGTCATTTTACTCTGAGTGTTATGTGAAGGCATCGTAGGGGTTTGCACAGAGTAGTGATCTAAACTGATGTAAGATTTAAAAGGCTCATTTTAACTATAGTGTGCTGAATAGAGGGTAGGGGAGGAGGGTAAGTATTAAAGCAGGGACTGGTTGGAAGGTTATTGTTGCAATTCTGGTAAGAGATGGAGGCCCTCCCACCCTTTTTTCCTTCCTCCTCATATTTAGTGAATGTCTGCTATGTGCCCTGTAGTATGTTAGATGTTGGGAATATATGAAGTAATATTAAGCACTTTGCTTTCATGGTGGGATGGAATGATGATCGTGTTATCAAAAAATTACATTATATTGTAAAAATTCTATACTGAAGAAATATGTTAGCAGATGATGTGCCTGCCTATGAATGTTGGAAAGACTTTAGAGTAATACAGTTTCCTTTTAATTTTTATTAAAATTAACTATGAATGTTTTTATGTTAGTTGTATATCTTCTGTAGATTCTTTGATTATGTTCTCTGCCACTTCTGCTTTTCTTTCCATGTGTTAGAATATTTCTAGCAATATCTATATCAATATGTAAATACAAACATAGAGACTCTATTTAGTAAGGTTATTAATATTACTATATTTGTGCTGTTTCCATCTGTTTGCCATTTAGTTTTGTTTATGATTCTTTTTCTTATAGGTAATTTGCATTTTAGAAAAATTTCATGTCTGTCATCAATTTATCAAAACTATTGGTTTTATGCTTAAGTACCTGCTTTCTCAGGGAAATTTATATATTGCCACACTTCTACTTTTAAAATTTTTTTAAACATTTATTTCCAAATAATTTAGATTTCATTTTGATATTTGTGAAATTAGTATTTATGTTAATTTCTTACCCAGGAGGCAATTTTCTCAACATTATTATTGAATAATCCATCATTCTGCCATTTTTTTGGTGCCTCCTTTAACACTTATTATATATTCTAGGAAAAATACTTAAAATCCAGGAGGAGAGATGGAAGTAAAAATTATGCTGTAGTGATTAGAACAGAAGAAAAAGGACCACCAGTAAAGAGTGCTATTCTAGAATCATGACCCAGAATTCTAGAAATGAAGGCTTTCATGAGGAAGGGTAATAGTTAACAGTGTTAAATATCCTGATAAGTTCACAGTACTGTGTGAGGTACATAAAAAATGGCTTGTTGGTTTCAGGAATTAGGGAGCTGTGGTGACAGCAGTAGAGAAGTTTCAGTAACATTAACAAACGAGAGGAGAGATTGCAGTTGCATGAGAAATGAAGATGCAGAAAGTAGAAAAATATTTTCCACAGGGTGTTTGTGAAAAACAAATGAAGTATTGATAATATTTTGAAAACTATAAAGCATTACGTATTTGTGAATGTTTTCAATATGTTTTTCACAGAATTCAGAGGTGTCTGTGTTTGAAGTCAACATTCGATTTATTGGAGGCCTACTTGCAGCATATTACCTATCAGGAGAGGAGGTGAGCAAAATCAAGCAATGCATTATTTGTTTTGGAGGGGAGGGTTGGAATTTAATAAAATGAACAATTTCCCTAGAAGCATATTATTTTTCTAAATTGGTAATATTGAACCAGTCTAGAACTGGATGCTTCAGGCAGAACTATTCCTTGGGAATAATAATTTTTCCATTTTGAGGATCTCAATAAAACATGAATTCATCACAGATCCTAGCTTTATATACACCATGTCTCCTTTGCAAGAGTGATCCTTCTCCAGGATTTTGCCATTGCAATTAATTCCATGGCCCAAGTAAAGGGGGAAAATAAACTAATAAGGACAAAATTAAATAAGAAATCAGAAAGAATTAATATGGATCCTCGTAAGACCAAAAATTAGTAATTCAAACTTACTGTTTAGAAATTGAATCCAGTTTTTGGCTATAAATAATAACAACTCTGAATTCTCCTCTCTGGAAATCTTGGTACAGAACACATGGAGACACTTGAGACCTAAGGTGATGGAGAAGTGGGCATGGGAAATTCCCTTTTACTATTGAAATAGGTTAAAGAATGAGGTTGAAGAGTGGGAGAAAGAGAAACTGAAGGAAGAGGTTATAAGTCATTTATTTGTTTTTTTGAGAAACTGTTTCACCCATATTTTGGTTTGTTGATCTAGACAATTTGTAAGAGCTCTTTGTAGATTTAAGAAAATTTACCTTTTGTTATATGTATTATAAAGATACATATCTATGTTAGCTGTATTTTGTTTAATTTTTTTTTTTTGTTAATGTTGAAGTAATCATTTAAAGGATTTTTTTTCCCCCCCAGTGTTTTGGCTTCTAGATTTTGGTCCTTAGAAAGCCTTTCCTATGTCTGTGTTATTACAAAACAAAAATTCCCATTTTCGTATGGATTTTTATGACTTTATATACTTTTATCTATATATTTCATTTATTGTTGTTCCTTTGTGTGTAAAGAGTGAGCTATTTATGTACTACTTTTTTTTTTTTTGAAGAAATATGTTTAAAGATGCTGGTATTTAATATATAATATTAGATTACATTTATCTTAATGTGTAATTTTATTGTCAAATTATATTGTGTGATTTGTTTATACCTCTAACCTATATTTCTATAGTCAGAACATTTAAATTCACGTTTAATAAAATAGAAAAAAATGATATATACTCTGGCCAAGAGGTTATCAAACTTTAGTATGTATTAGAATCACATAGGGTGTTTTATAAAAATGAGGATTCCAAGCCCTGCCCAAAGGACTGATTCAGTGGGTTTAGCGTGGAGACCATAATCCTACGTTGTTCATGCCAAATACTCCTTGTTAAAGGTGATTTTGGAAACATTGGTTCTATATTTTGAGAAACTCTGACCTGGCTTATAGGAATAAAATCATTGTGAATTAATTGTTATTTTTAGTAAGGTTTATTGAGGTATTATTTACGTACAGTAAAATTCAGTATATAGTTTTATGAGTTTTTACAGTGCATAGTATTGTAATCACCAGCATGATCAAGATAAAGAATTTTATTATCCTAGAAAATTTCCATTTACCGTTTTATAATTACCCTATCCCATTGCCAGCCCCTGATGATTACTGATCTCTTTTCTGTCTCTACAGTTAAGAATGCTGGCTTCTTTTACTTAGCATAATGCATTGAGATTTATCCATGTATTAGTAGTTTATTCCTTTTTACTGTATTACAGTACTCCATTATGCATTTTATATATTTATCAGTGGAATTATTTACAGTTTTGGAGATTGTGAATAAACCTGCTATAAGCATTTGCCTATAGATTCTGTGGGAAAATAAATTTTTATTTATCTTGGATAGATACATAGGAATGGGATTTACTGAGTCAAAGGTTAAGTGTATATTTAACTTTGGAGGAAACTGTCAGATTCTTTTCCAAAAATTGCCTCTCATTGTTGTGAGTACTTTGTATTGTGAGTCTCTTTATTATTGTTAGCCATTCTAATAGATACATGGTAGTATCTCATTGTGGTGGTTCTATTTTGCATTCCCTGATGACAAGTGATGTTGAGCATCTTTTCCTATGTTTATTTGTCATATGTATTTTTTGAATTAGCTGCTCAAATCCCTTGCCCATTTAAAAATTTTTGTTGTTTTTTTGAATTATTAAATTGTGATAGTTCTTTACATATTTTGGACATAGGTCTTTTATAATCTATACATTTGCAATTATTTTCTCTATCTGTGGCTTGTCTTTCCAGTGATTTAACAGTATCTTTTGAAGAATTGATGTTGTTAATCTGGAAGTACAATTTACTAATTTTGTCTTTTATGGTTCATGCATTTGGTATTTTGTTTAAGAAATGTTTGCCTAATCCAGCATCACAAAGATTTTCTCTTTTCTTCCAAAACTATTATAGTTTTACTTTATTTGTACCTTTAAGTCTGTAATTGATTTTGAGTTAAATCCTATATATGCTGTGAGGTATAAGTTGAAGTCTATTTTTTTCCATATGGATGTTGAAAAGACTACTTTTTCATTAATTGACTTTGTACCTTTGTTGAAAATCAGTTGATTCGGTATGTGTGGGTCTACTCTAGACATTCTGTTTTGTTCTCTTGATTTATGTGTCTGTCTTTGGTACTACCACATTGTATTCATTATTATGGCTTTATAGAAAGTCTTGAAATCAGGTTGTGTGAGTCCTCCAACTTTATTCCTTTTCAAAATTGTTGTGGCTGTTTTAGTTACTTTTCCTTTTTGTATAAATTTTAGAATCAACTTGTTGATTTCTATAAAATCTACTGGGATTTTAACTGGGATTATAAATTTTGAGTGATTTGACATCTTCACAGTATTGAGTGTTTCAGTCCATGAATAATGGTATATCTCTCCATTTATTTATTTTTTATTGGTGTTTCTACTTTTTAGCATACAGATCTTGTATGTATTTTGATAAATTTATACATATTTCATGTTTTTGGTAATTCTGTATTTTAAATTTTGGTTTCCCATTGTTCATTGTCAGTATATATAAATACATTTGATTTTTAAAAAACCTTTAATAAAGACTTAAATTCTCAGTTGTCTCAGGACATTTTGTTTCTTCTAGAAAACTTTGTGATACTATCATTTAAAAAAATGTGCTAAAAGGTACACAACATAAAATTTACCATTTTAACCATTTTAAGTGTGCAGTTCAGTGGCATTAAAAACAACATTTGCATTGTTGTGCAATGTGCAATTGATTTTTCTTTTTTTCTTTCTTTCTTTCTTTCTTTTTTTTTTTTGAGACGGAGTTTTGCTCTTATTGCCCAGGCTGGAGTGCAATGGCGCAATCACAGCTCACTGCAACCTCTGCCTCCCGGGTTCAAGCGATTCTCCTGCCTCAGCCTTCCACAATTGATTTTTATATTGACTTTTTACCCTGTGGTTTTTCTAACTTCATTAATTAATTCTAGTAGCTTTAAAATATACTTTAATAGATTCTTTGGGATTTACCTTATAAGCAATCATGTCATTAGTAAATAGAGATGAGTTTTATTTTTCTGTATAGAGAATGGTTATTTATTTATTTTTGTTCTTTTCCTGCTCCTTCTCCTGAGGCAGAGAATGGTTTTATTTGTGTGGTCCTTTTCTTTTTCTTGCCTTACTGCATTGCCTAGGACATCTACTACAAAGTTGAATAGTAATGGGCAGAGTAGGCATCCTTGCCTGGTTCCTGATCCTAGGAATTGCAGTGATAGCTTTATTCTCTTCCACGATCATGGCATATGGCTTCAAAAGTACTGTAATCCAAGAATGTTTATTATTTCTGTTGGTCTGCTTCTTTAACTCTCCACCTTTCGTACCCATAAGATTTTTGCCTGGTTTGTCCTTTCTGTGCCCTGGAACGAAGATAGTTCCTGGAAAAACTAGTCCCAGAGGGAGAGCTTTTGCTCATGACTTGGGAAGGAGTGCTTTTGCTCATGACTTGGGAAGGAGTGGGATTTATGATTTGGACCTCTAGTCTCTTTCAGTCCCCTCAGCTCTCCTATATGCGTTTCACTCCTCTGCCTTGAGTCTGCAGTCTGCTGCATACCCCATCCTCCATCTGCCTCAGCCTTACATACAAACAGTAGGTCTGGGCTCTTCCTCTCAAAGGTCACTCAGAGAGGTGCCTTTCTTCATAAAATCTTTGGAATTTAGATTTCCCCGGGAAGGATGGAACGTTCGTTCTTGGGTCTAATCTTTTCCACTTGACCCAAAACTTCCTCCCCACAAAAATGTCTTTAAGAATCTTCTGAGCTGCTTCATCTACTAACTGCCAGTTCTCTAACACTGAAATGTGGTAGGTAACTGGACATATTTGAAAGACATCTTTATGTAAGAGATATATGGAGTCAGGAGATAGCCACCTTCATATATTGCTCTGTGCCAAGAGAAATAAAACCGATTTCTTTTTCCAAAAGAAGGAGACAAAACAGGAGAGGGGGAAGGGAAGAAAAGGAGGGGGAAGGGAGGGGAAGGGAAAGGGGGAAGGAAGGGGAAAGGAAGGAAGAAAAGGAGGGCAAAGGGGGGAGGGAAGGGGGAAGGATCAGAACTCTATCTATAAAAAAATGCAAAGTTTTAAAACTTGGAAAGGAAAAAACAAAACTCCAAACCCAAGTTGCTTCACTGGCAAATTCTACCAAATATTTAATATCGATTATATGTAAATTTCTCCAGAAAAAAAAGAAGAGCAATTTTTCAGCTCATTCTATGAGGCCAGCATTAATCCTATGTGACACACACACAGAGGTATTAAAGTAAAACTATAGATCAGTATCTCATGTGAATATTGTAGATGCAAAAAATTCTCAACAATGTATCACAAAATCAAATCTAGCAATATATAAAAAGGGTAATACAGCATGACCAAGTGGGGTTTCTTCCCAAGAATGCAAGGCTGGTTTGATGTTCAAAAATCAACCAATATAGTTCACTATGTCAACAGACTAAAGAAAAACATCATATAATCTTATTACATAACCACAGAAACATCTGACAACATGTAACGTCTATTCATGATAACAACTTGCAGCAAACTAGAAGTAGAAGGGACCTTTCTCAAGGTGATAAAGGGCATCTACAAAAAACTTATAGCTAACAATATCCTTTTTCTCTTTTTGTATATGTTGTTATTATTATAGATTTCAGTTTTATGCTGCACATCCATAGTACATTGCTACCATTTTTACCTTAGGTGATCAGTTATCATTTAGAACTATTAAAAATAAAAGAAATGCCTTTTTGTCTTCATTCAGTCATTTTTGTTGGTCTTTTCTTTTTGCAGGTTCAGGTTTCTGATTTTTCAGGTATTTTATTCCTTCTGTGGAAATAGCTTCCTTTAACATTTTTTATAGTATAGGTCTATTGGTAGTGAGTTCTTTTAGTTTTTGTTAGTCTGAAAATCTATTTCCACTATATTTTTGAAAAATTTTCTTTGGGTATAAAATATAGGTTTACAGTTTTTCCTGTCAACACTTTAGAAATGTCACTGCATTATCTTATAGCTTGCATAGTTTGTGATGAGAAATCTCGTTTAATTCTTTATTCCTCTGTATGTAATAGGTCTTTTTTTTTTCATTTGGCTGCCTTTAAAATTTTCTGTTTGTATTTTGTTTTGTATGAAGAGTCTGAGTGGTTTTTACTTTGTGTGTGTATGTGTCGGGCGGCGGGGGTATGAATAGGACTATTTATTTTGCCTGAGGTTCTTTAAGCTGCTGGGGTCTGTGGGTTGATATCTTTGATTATTTTCTAAAAAATTCTCAGTTATTGTTTTTTAAAATATAGACATCCATCGACTTATGATAGGATTATGTCCTGATAAACCCATTGCAAATTGAAAACATCCTAAGTTGAAAATGCATTTAGTACACCTAACCTACCAAATATCATAGCTTAGCCTACCTTAAACATGCTCAGAACACTTACATTAGCTTACAGTTGGGCCAATTCATATAACAAAGCCCAGTTTATAGTAAAGTGTTGAATAGCTCGTGTAATTTATTGAATACTGAAAATGAATAACAGAATGGCCATACGAGCACTTGAAGTATAGTTACTACTGAATGCTTATTGCTTTCATACCATTGTAAAGTTGAAAAATCATGAGTTGAACCATCCTAAGTCAAACTGTCATAAGTTAGTGACCATCTGTATTTTTTCTTATTAATACTTAGAAATGTCACTACATTATCTTACAGCTTGCATAGTTTGTGTTGAGAAATCTTCTTTAATTCTTTGTTCCTTTATATGTAATGTCTTTTTATATATTGCAAGAGCCCCCTGCCCCACTTCTGGAATTCCAATTATATACATATACTAGGCTGTCATAGCTCTTGGACTCATTGTTAGATTTTGAGTTTAGCCAAATTTAAGTGCTTTTTAAAACAAAAAATGAGCACTTCTCAGAAGATATAACAGAATCAGCTTCCTGTAAAGCCTATCAATCACAGTGATCAGGATACAGTTTAAAATTACTCAATGTATGAAAAAAATAGGGGAAATGATCCATTTTTTTTTCCCAAAAGTCAATCAATGGTGACCTGTTCTAAGGTAACCCAGATACTGGCATTAGTTGACAAGGATGTTAAAGCAGCTGTTATAACTATGCCCAGTGACATAAAGGAAAATATTTCTGAAATGACCAAATAGATGAAAATCTCATCAGAAATGAAATAACATGGAAATTCTAGAATGAAAATTTCAATGTTAAAACAAAGTCATCATGTTGACTGTTGTCATTGGAAGGGTAAGAGTCAGTGAACTTGTAGATAGATCAATGTAAATTATCCAGTGTGAAGAAAGAGAATTAAATATTTATTAAAAATGAATGGAGCTTCAGAAACTTATAGGACAGTATTCCAACATACATATAATTGGAATCCTGTATGAAGAGAGCAGATAGCTGTAAAAAATAGTTGAAGAAATAATGACTATATTTTTTCTATATTTGGTGATGGACCTGAATTTCAAGAAGCTAAGTAGATCCTAAACATGATAAATACCAACCAAATGTAGGCATATCATGGTCAAACAGCTGAAAGCCAAATACAAAGAGAAAAGTTTGAAAGTATTCATAGAGAAATGACACATGTTATATGTGGAGGTACTTTAATTTGACTGATGACCGAACACTCATCAGAAACCACAGAGATTACTTTTTCAAAATTTCTTTAAAATTATGTGAATGCTTAGGCAAAAACCATAGCATTTTATGTTGGGTTATAACATACATAGATGTAATACATGCAGCTGTGGAATAAAAGAGGGAGGGAGGAAATGGAACTACAAGATTGTAAGGTTTCTCCATTTTATATGAAGTTACACCATATTACTCTTAATAGTCTGTGAAAAGTTAAGGACATAGTTAATCCCTGGGACAAACATTAAAGAAAAATATTGCAGACACGTATAGCTTAACCACCAATAAATAAACTGTAAATCTCTCTCTCTCTCTCTATATATATTTTTTTTTGGGGGGGGGACAGAGTCTCACTCTTGTCACCCCAACTGGAGTGCAGTGGTGTGATCACGGCTCACTGGAACCTCAACCTCCTGGGCTTAAGTGATCCTTGCACCTCAGCTTCCTGAGTAGCTGGGACCACAGGTGCACACCACCATGCTTGGCTAATTATTTTATTTTTTGTAGAGGTGGGGTCTCTCCATGTTGCTCAGGCTGGTCTTGAACTCCTGGGCTCAAGAGATCTTCCTGCCTTGGCCTCCCAAAGTGCTGGGATTACAAATGAAAGCCACTGTGCCCTGCCTAGAAAATATTTAAATAAAAAAAAAACAGAAAGGAAGGAATAGAGGACAACAACAAAAAGCAATGGAAATGGCGAACAGAAAACCAAAAATAATATCATACACCTATATCCAGTAATATCAATAATGCCATTAAGTTTTAGTGAATGAAATATTCTAAGTCAAAGGCAAAAATAGTTAAAACGACATAAAAGCAAGACCAAACTATTCACAGTCTAAAAAAGACACACTTAATAGAGGGGTTGAAAGTAAATGAATGGGAAAAAAGATACATAGTATATGAACAGAAGTGTAGAAAGGTTTAAATGACTACATCAATATCAGAGTATACTTCAAGATGAAAAGTATTGTCAGAGACAAGAGGAGACCTTTCATAATGAAAAAAAGGATCCATTCATTAGAAAGACATAATCACAACATTAAAACATAAGCAAATGTGTAGGCATCAAATAATAGAGCTTTGAAATGTATGAATCACAAATGGAAGAATTAAGAGGAGATTCCTTTTTAATTTTTTATTAAAAAGGTAATTCCACAAAGATTGTTGGATCCTTCAACATTCTTCTCTTCAACTGATAGAATAAGCAGACAGAAAATCAAAGATGATGTAGAAGTCCCGAATGACAGTATGAGCTATTTTAAATGAATTGATATTTATTTATAGAGCACTTTACTCAACAGCTGCTGAATACACTTTCTTTTCAAGTGCACATGGTATGTTTACCAAAAATAAATTGTATGCTGGATCATAAAACACATTCAGTCAATTTAAAAAGTTAGAAATAGTGCAGAGTATGGCCAGGTGCAATGGCTTATGCCTGTAATCCCAGCACTTTGGGAGGCTGAGGTGGGTGGATTGCTTGAGCTCAGGAGTTTAAGACCAGCCTCGGCAAACATGGCAAATCCTCATCTCTACAACAAATACAAAAATTAGCCAAGTGTGGTAGCATGTACCTGTAGTCCCAGCTACTCAGGATGCTGAGGTGAGAGGATTGCTTGAGCCTAGGAGGTTGAGTGTGCAGTGAGCTGTGATCACACTACTGCACTTCAGCTGGGGCAACAGAGCAAAACCCTGTCTCTCAAAAACAAAAAACAAGCACGATCTTTGACCATGATGGAATTAAATTAGAAATCAATAATAGACATCAGGAAAAACTTCAAATATTTGAAAATTAAGCAATATGTTTCTAAATAAATAGACATCAAGTAAGCAATTACAAAGGAAATTGAAAATATTACAAAGTTGATTCTTTCAAAGTATCAACAGAATTGATAAACCTTTTTAGCTAAATTGATCAAGAAATAACAGAAGACAGATTACCAATAGCAGGAGCAAATGGTATTGCCAATATGAGGCTATCATTGCAGATTCCACATACATTAAATGCATAATAATGGAATATTATAAGCAGTTTTTTTGCAAAATTTAATAATGTAGACAAAACAAGGAAAATATTACAAAGTTGATTCTTTTAAAGTATCCACAGAATTGATAAATCTTTTTAGCTAAATTGATCAAGAAATAACAGAAGACAGATTACCAATAGCAGGAGCAAATGGTATTGCCAATATTAGGCTATCATTGCAGATTCCACATACATTAAAGGCATAATAATGGAATATTATAAGCAGTTTTTTTGCAAAATTTAATAACATAGACAAAACAAATTTTCTAAAACAATCTTATCGAAACTGAGTCAAGGTAAAGCAAGAAGTATGCCATTTGTAGTATTAATTGAACTGGTAATAAAAATCTATTTCACAAAATTAACTCCAAGTTAAATGGCTTTATTGGTGAATTATATCAAATAAGAAAGAAATATCATTCTTCCCCAGAGGAATAGGGAACATTTTGCAACTCTACTTCAGAGGCCAGCATAGCACTAACATCATAGCCTAAAAGGCAATATAGCAAGAGAAAATTACAGACCAGTATACTTTTTAAATACATTAGCAAGAATCCTGAACAAACTATTAATATTTGTAAAGCATAGCTAGCAATAATATAAAAGATATATATTATATATAAGAATATAAAAGATAAAATATATATAAAAGATGTTTTATATTCTTTTTATATAATATAAAAGATAATATATCAAGAAAAATTTCTTTTATTGTAGGAAAGCAAAGTTAAACATTTGAAAAAGCAGTTAATGTAATTAATCATATTAACAATAAAGGAGAAAAATCATATAATTATTGCAATAAATTTAGTAAAAGCATTTGACAAGATGCAACACCCATTCATGATTAAAATCACTCAGTAAACTAGTACAGCGTGATTATTCCCAATCCAGAAACCTGAAATGCTCCAAAATCCTAAACTTTTTGAACACCAACATGGAGTGCAAGGGAAATGCTCATTGTAGTGTTTAGGATTTCAGATTAGAGATACTAAACTGGTGTAATGCAAATAATTCAAAATTAAAAAAATCCAAAATTGGAAACATTTCTGGTTCTAAGCATTTCAGATAAGGGCTACTCAACCCGTACTAAAAGGTAATTATTATTTTTCATTCTGATAAGGGACACCTATGAAAACTCTACAGCAAACTATATGTTAATTATAAAATATTAAAATGTTTTTACCCAAGGATGTGGAATAAAGGAAGGTGTTCCAATTTCACTATTTACATTTAGCATTGTAATGAAAATCTTAGCATTGCAAGAAAGCAAGAAAAATACCTTGTTCATATTCGCTTATATAGTGTTTTTGCTATATTCCTTTTGATTTCTGAGATACACAGTCATATTGTCTGCAAATAATGACAGTTGTACTTCTTTTTTTCTAAATTCTGTGTAGCCAGGAATGCCATCACAATACTGATTCGTTGTAGTCATTACTGCACACACTTTGCAGTTTGCACTGATGGTCCCACTGATACTGGATACTGTCCTTAAAAATTTTTGGAAATGAGATGAACTTGCCACTACCTATTAGCTGAATTGCTAAATGGATTCCCCACCATCTCCTGTCTCTAACTTCCCCTTACCTAACCTAATTTGCATACTACCTGAGTAACAAAAGTAAGGCCGTGTTGCTTACTACCTTAGTTGCAGAGGAGGCTTGGAAACGTGATTATATGGCATTTGCAGCAGCTTTAAGGTAATAGATGGAATGGAGTTTCTTGTTTGTCAGACAGATAGAATGACAGTTTCCATAGAAAGTAGACGGAGTACTTTCTAAAGAGGTCAAAAGCTGTAAAAGAGATCATCTGAGGGATCTATTTACTATTTCCTAAGATTCTCCAGACTTGACACTTATATTAAACCACAGTATTGTGAAACTGTTTATTTAGACCACATTGTTTTATCTCCCTGTGTTTATAGAGCTATATCACGATTTTCTGTCTGTAATAGTCTCTCACCCTTCCACATTCTTTGCCTGGTAGAGACTTTCAAGACCTTACTGAGGTTAATTTATATGCAATAAAATGTACCTATGTTGTATGTATAATATGTAATTAAATGTATACTTTGCATTTTAACAAATGTGTGATAAATTGTTAGAATATAAATTGATACTATCTTTTCAGAAAATAATTTGGCTGTGTGAAGTAAATATTTAAAATTTAAAATACTCTGACCCAGCGACCCACTTCCAGGAATCTATTGTCTAAAAGTAACAGAGTAGATACACAAGGGTATACTCAAAAGGATGTTTAATTGCAGTACCGTTTGTAGTAGAAAATATTTGAAAAAGACCTGAATATTCATCCATAGGAGAGTGACTGAATAAATTGATATATCTGTTAGCATAGGATAAAATTCAACTATAAACCTAAATTTATATATTTTAACTAGGAAAAATGTGCTTGATATATTCAGTGACTAAAGCAAGTTATAGACCAGTAGTTGGTTACAGCTGTGTGTGTGTGTGTGTGTGTGTGTGTGTATCCATTCAGTCAGCTAGTCATCACAGTATTTTGCCAAGAAATAATGGCACCTCGGACTAAGATGGTGTTGTAGAGATGAGAGATATAAATGAGTTCAGGGTATTTTGGAGATAAATTTAAAAGGATTGGGTGATACTTGGAGGGGGGTATAAAACAGAAGGAATTGATTTTGTCTCTCGGGTTTCTGTTTTTGGTGCTAGATTGATGGTAGGATAGTTATTAAATATCAAATGCTTAAAGAATACTAGATTAGAGGGGGAAGATCATGAGTTAATTTTAGGTATTTTGAGTTTGAGGAGTTTTTTTATATTTAAGCGAAAATAAGTAGTAGAGAGATGTAATGGGTCTGGTGTTCAATGGAGAAGTATTGACTGGAGAGGTAAGTTTGGGAGTCAGTTGCTGGGTAGCTGATAATTGAAATCAAGCACATTGTGAAATTGTCCAGAGAGACAATTTAGGATAGGAAGAGAAAGGGGCCTAGAATTAAGCCCCGAGAAATACAACATCAAAGGCCAGATAGATGAGGATAAACCAAAGGAAGCAGGGAGATTATAGGATTATTGAACACAGAGGAAGAATGTATTTTAAGGAAGAACTCGTGAGTAATAACAAAATGCTTTTGCTCACATGTGTGGTCAATCCTTAATAAGATCTATTTCAGTGAAATGATGGCAGCAGAAGCCATGTTGGAATAGGTTGAGGAGTGAATAGAAAGGAGAGGATATGGATATAGTAAATTAGACAATTTTGTAAAACTGGAAAAGTTACTTGTGTTATTATATCAGTAGCAGCCAAACATGGAATAAAAATCCAGCTACTTGTCTCTTATGTATAGAAAAAAAGGATGGAAATACATAAAAATATTAATGTATTTGGTTCAAGATAGAGGAAATGTTTATGATTTAAACTTTTTTATTTTTTCTATTTTTGAAACTAAGCAAATATTTTGTAATAGATAATAAAATATGGATTATTGGCCTTGCGCGGTGGCTCATGCCTGTAATCCCAGCACTTTGGGAGGCCGAGGCGGGCGGATCACCTGAGGCTGGGAGTTTGAGACCAGCCTGGCCAGCATGGTGAAACCCTATCTCTACTAAAAATATAAAAATTAGCTAGGCGTGGTGGCAGATGCCTGTAATCCCGGCTACTCGGGAAGCTGAGGCGGGAGAATCACTTGAACCTGGGAGGTGGAGGTTGCAGTGAGCCTAGATCACGCTGTTGCACTCCAGCCTGGGCAACAGAGTGAGACTCCGTTTCAAAAAAAAATGTATATGGATTATTTATTTTTCAGAAGTCTAGTCAAGAGACAGAATCCATCTAGTTACTTGAACAGAGAAAATTTAATATAAAGATTAATTAGGTATAAAGTTGTTAACTAGGTAAATGCTAGATTAAAAAGAATACTCTGTAGGAATCATAGAGGTGGCTCCTACAGGAAGCAAACAGGGTTGACATAATATGGGGAAGAGGTTTTAATTAGTAAAACTTAGAAACCTTAAGAGGAAGGGGTATCCGAAGCTGAAACTCAGACCCCTGAAGAGAGTGGGCTAGCAGGTTATTGCTGGTGCTGATGTCTTTGGGGTGGGTGATAATGACTGATGTCTTTGAGGGTGATAAAACTGGTTCTACAAGTATTGGAAAAACTTCAAAATGGATCCAGCTGCTGCTAATAGGAAGGGACTCCCCTTGCTGATGTGAAGGCTTAGAAAAGCAATCCAGCACTGGGGCCTGAGCATATCCCTGCACATTTGTGCTGGAAGTACCAGGAATGCAAGTCCCTGACTGCTCTTTATCCATATAATCACAATTGTGTTTGTAGGGATGAGGTAATGTCTTACCCTGGATAAACAGGCTTACTTTCGCTTACTATAGAAGAGATACCACAAGCTGAATGTTCTCCTATAATGTAACCCACTGTGTGTACAGGCATTCATCATGGGCCCTGTGCATCATCCCAGTGTGATTGGGGTGGACGTGGGGCATGTATAGTCCAATGCAAATGAACTTGAAGCTTTGGCTGCTACTTTGCTGTAAATAATAAAGCCTTTTATCTCTGACCCAGTAGTCTTGTGTCTTCTGCCAACATTTATAAAACTGTGAAAGGCTGACTTATTAGCTTACAAATATAATAAAATCTTAGATTTCATTATGAGTTTTAAAATTATTATTTGCAGGTTCATTTTAAGAGGGAAGTGTGTGTGAATGTGTTTCTGTCTCTTTGTGTTAACCCTCAGTTTTGCAGTGACCTTCACTTGGTCCTGAGGAACAGCCATCTAGCCTTTAAGGGTACTCGTGCTCTCTCAGTGATACTGAAAAATTTATCCAGAATGAAGTATAGAGAGTCAAAGAGGGAAAATAAGCAAAAGAGTTGAGAGATGAAAATAGATTGAGAGGTTTCAGAGAATATTTGGCAGAAGTCTCAGATGAGTTTAATGGAACAAATAATATGTGAAAAGATAAGAACAAAGAGGAAATATTAAAAGCTACCAAAGAGAAAGGGCTGATTACTTAAAAAAGAATGACAGCTGACAGTGGAGTTCTCAGTAGTAATTGAAGTCAGAAGATTTTAGAGTAGTATCTTTAAACTGCTGAGATAAAATAGCTACCAACCCAGAATTTGAATCTGTCATTCAAGAGGGAAGGTACAAGATAAAAGACAAAGAGGTATACACATCAATTAATAAAATATTTTTGAGGAATTTAAATATTAACTATAAAAATTAAGATTAGATAATGCAAGGTGTAGGAGTGTGTGTGCGTGTGTGTGTGTGTGTGTGTGTGGGGTCAAGAACATGGACTCTAGAGCTGGACTGTCTAGGATTAAATTCAGACTAACTGCTTAACTACCTGTATGACCTTGGGAAATACATTACTTATTCATTTTATATCAGTTTTTCTACTCTGTAAAATGGGGGCAAAATTAATACTTATCTCACTGGCTCGTTGTGAGGATTAAATGAGTTAATATGTTTGTCATCATCATCATCATCATTATCCCAACATTTTTGTAGAACATATTAAAAAGTCCTTAAAGCCCTTGTATATTAATATCACATATTAGGGGGATAGAGTTGGTATGGAAATGGGAGGAGATAATTTGTTTATTTTAAATCTCTGCACCTTTTGTCTTAATTTATTCAACACTTGTTGAGCATCTGCTATATGCTAGGCACTGTTTTAAGCATTGAAAACAAACAAATTTAAAACAAACAAATTCTTGTACCCCTATGGCTTATGGTTTACTGTGGGTTAATAGGCAATAAATAAATAAGATAGATATGTGAGAGAGTATGTATGTATACACATATACAGTCATGTACCACATAACTGTGTTTCAGTCAACAATGGATATGTTGGTGGTTGCATGAAGTTATAATGGAGCTGCAAAATTCTTATTTCCTAGTGATGTTTTAATGATCCTGACCCTGTGTAGGCCTAGGCCAATGTTTGTGTTTGTGTCTTAGTTTTTAACAAAAAAGTTTAAAAAGTAAAAAAAATTTTTTAATAGAAAGTAGCTTATAGGATCAGGATATAAGGAAAGAAAATATTTTTGTACAGCTGTAAAATATATTTGTGTTTTTGAGCTAAATGTTATTATAAAAGAGTCAAAGAGTTAAAAAGAAAAACCCTAAAAAGTTTATATGGTAAGGTTAACAGTAAGCCAAAGTTAATTAATTATTTTGAAGGATAATTGTAAAAAATAAATTAGTGTAGCCTAAGTGTACAGTGTTTAAATCTACAGTAATGTTCAGTAATGTCCTAGGCCTTCACATTCACTCACCACTCATCCTCTGACTCGCCAGAGAATTTTCAGTCCTGCATGTTTCGTTCATGGTCAGTGCCCAGTACAGATATACCATTTTTAATCTTGTATTCTGTATTTTTACTGTACTTTTTCTATGTTTAGGTAAACAAATACTTACCATTGTGTTAAAATTACCTACAACGTTCGATACAGTAACATGCTATATAGGTTTGTAGTATAGGAGTCATAGGCTGTACCATATAACCTAGATGTGTGGTAGGCCTTACCATCTAGGTTTGTGTAAGTATACCCTATGATGTTTGCACAATGACAAAATTGCCTAATGATGCATTTCTTAGCACTATCTCTGTCATTATACATGATGGAACATACACTGTTAGCAGTAAGCACCAAGGAGAAAAATAAAGTGGGATGGGGCCTAAAGGATTTTAAATTTCAAATCGGATGGTTAGGGAGTCCATGAAAAGGTAACATTTGTGTGAAGACCTGAAGGAGATTAGTGGGTGAGGATATTTTTTGTAAGAACATTTAATAGGCATAGCAAATAAAAAGACAGTGAAACGAAAACCTACCTGGCATCCTTAGAGAACAACAAAAGAGGCAAGTGGAGCTAATGTAGAGTGACTGAGGGACAGAGTGAATGAAGGAGAGTGCATGAAGGAGGGGGTGAAGCCATAGAAGGTAATGGGGATACATCTTTGATATAGGTATATACCCTTTTTAAGGACTGTGGCTTTTGCTCTGAGATAGGGAGCCATTTGAGGGTTCTAAACTGTTGACTTCTATTTAACACTCCCACATTGACTGCTAGATTGAGAATAGGCTGCAAAAATATTATCTTAGTAACTTAAGTACTCTAATAGAGAAAACAAGCATAAGAAGCATATATAGATCCTAATGTCACTTCCCTCCTCAAGAATCTACAGTGGTTCTGTGTTACCTATTGTGTTGTCTTACTTTTTTTTTTTTTTGGAGACAGAGTCTCGCTCTGTTGCTCAGGCTGGAGTGCAGTGGCGTGATCTCGGTTCACTGCAACCTCCGCCTCCCGGGTTCAAATGATTCTCCGGCCTCAGCCTCCTGAGTAGCTGGGACTATAGGCATGCACCACCACACCTGGCTAATTTTTTGTGTTTTTAGTAGAGATGGGGTTTCACCATGTTGGCCAGGCCAGCCTCAAACCTCTGGCCTCAGGTGATCCACCCACCTTTGCCTCCCAAAGTGCTGGGATGATAGGGGTGAGCCACCACGCCCAGCCTAACTTTCGTTACTTATACTTTAAAGCTCTTTGTGTTAACAAGATATCATGAAAAAGCCACTCATAAATTGCTGGTAGAAGTATAAATTAGTAAAGCATATATGGAGGGCAAATTGGTAGTAATTTACCAAAATTTCAAATGCTTATACTGATTGAGACAACAAATTCACTTCTGGAATTTATCTTAGATAGCCGTATACTGTAGAAACAAATTAAATGTCCATTAATAAGAGGACTGAGTAAATAAATTACAGTGTATCCATAAAAGAGGAAATTCTGCAGCCACCAAAGAGAATGAGATGGTAGTCCTTTGTAGGCTGCTTTGGAAAGCTCTCCAAGGTACAGAACAATATGTTAAAGGAACAAGTTCAGAATGTGTGATATTCTGTGTTAGAGAGAGACAAAGACTCTGAGTGTGTGTAAATTGCAACAGAATTTCTGTTTTTGTGAGGTTTGGGAATGAGGATTTTATGTGACATGACCAGGAACCATGTATACCATGGGACTGATTTGGCACAAAATACAAAGAAGCTAACAGGTGGTTGCATTGTAAAAGGAATTGTGTGGCTGAGGGACAGAACTGAAAAAGAGACTTAATTTTTTACTTTTGATACTTTTTGGATTTTGTATTATTTGCCTGCATTGCATACTGAAAACTAATTTGCTGTTGCCTACCGAAATATTTTTCTGAAAATAGGGAAGATAAGTCTAAAATATATTGTTAAAGAGTTTATATATTTATAAATTAAGATTTATATACTATGTAAGGGATTTTTTCTCAATGACATTAGGGTGTTGTTTTCTTTTAGACCCGTCTACTATAACTGTTTATATGTTAATTGCTATTAATGATATAATATTTTTAGTTGAAAATTAGACAATATATTATTGGTTTATTCTGGAAGTGAATTGAGCATGCTTTCTATTTAGAAAAAGTTCATAGGTCATTTTATCAGTTTTAATTTTATATGTAGAAAAGATATGATACAAAATGTGTGATTAACAAAGATATAGTATTAATATTAGTTTATAGATAAGAAAGTTGATTTCTTTGTCTTTATGGTAAACAGAAGCAATACTGTTTGCTCTATAAGGTAACTTGTCTTTACTAACATGTAAATGTTAATAAAGAGAGAACTGATTTTACATTTGCTTTTCCTAATTAATGAGATGAATATGAGAACATTATTACAACTTTGACTTTAAATTATAATGTTTTTCTTTGGGGTTTTGATGTTAAAGTAGATATTGAAGGAAATGGTAAATTGTAGATGTGTGAATATATCTAATTAAAAGTTCTGCTAAGAAGCTTGTGCCTTGTTGAGGGAACTTTGGAATATCTTAATGAGGGACAGAGTGAATGAAGGAGAGTGCATGAAGGGGAGAGTAATGGGGATGCGTTACCTCTATGATATTTCCTTATCTACTTGTACATATTTCTCTCTAATATTTTCTATCCCCAGTAATGTTGGTATGCTTTGTTATAATATAATCTCAACTCAAAATTTTGATTCATTCCAGATCTTCAACTACTTATTATATTATTAGAAGAATCTAATAATATTTTTATCAAAAGTATTTGGCTGCAGTAAAAAGATGGAATTTTAAATAACCACTCAATTTGGAGACCGTTTGAGAGGGGATAGACTTGATGCATATAAGAGAATGTGCTACTTTTCCTAATAGAACATTATGACCCAGTCACAGTTTGGAATCTGTAAGTCAGTGGTCTCTAAAGTTACGTACACACACTTACCTATTGGGATATACTAAGAAAATAGTAGAAATTTTTCTATATACATCTTGATGATACTACATGCTAAGAAAATAGTAGAAATTTTACTATCTATATGATTTTAAAAGTTTGGAAACCACTGATATTTAGGCAATTATTTTTGAATACCAAAAAAGCAGCAATTGGAACTGACAAATGAAGCATTTATAACTCTCAAAGTAAACTTAGTATGTGAACTCAAATGTTTTCTTTCCTTTTTTATCATATGATTAAACCTTGATGGAAAATTTTGAGACATAACATGTTCAGAGTAATTTAAGGGCATTTATGCAAATTGAGTTACCTCTTTCTTTTGCTTATATTTTGAACTAAACCTGTTTACCTTGGATGAAAAGTCCATAGCCTAATGTTTCTTCTTAAATTTTTTGCCAGATGAAAATAGACTATCAACACCAAAACTATGTCCTTCCTTTTCAATTAATTGTTGTTTTAGGCCTTTTGCATGGTTAGCTTTCCTTAGTATCCAGTTTGCAAACATGCTCTCTGATTGCCAAATGCTGCCTGGTACCAATGAGATGCTTTTTCCCACCCTGTGCTCCCGTGTACCCAGTACCTTGTGCTATGTATACTATGAGAGAGAGAGCAATAAGTAAATGCTTACTAATGGCTATAATTTATGAATATTCATGTTTTAAATCTCAGATATTCAAGATTAAAGCAGTGCAATTGGCTGAGAAACTCCTTCCCGCCTTTAACACACCTACTGGGATTCCTTGGGCAATGGTGAATTTGAAAAGGTAACTCTATGTGGGTATTCTTATTCTGGAAGAATTATTTTGACCTTTTTAGTCTTAGAAATTTCTAATGAGTCACCCCCACATTTTTTTAAAGACATATTGTTTTTCTCTCTATATATAATCTTTGTTTTCTTTTGTGTATATGCATAAATGTGTTTCTTTGAAACATTTTCTGATTTTTAAAATAAGTCCTTTGAAACAGGTTAATTGTCTTAACTTCATTGCAGTTTTTACTACTTGTTTCTCTAAGTCTAGATTTCTCTTCCTCACCTGTATGGTATACAATATTTGTTTCTTTTATTTGCTTATTCATTTCCATTTAGTGCTAGAATAGAGTCAAAGTACATCCTCCCTCTTTTTCTTTTTATATACCACCTCCTGATCTTCTAAGTGAAAATAGAAAATAATATACCTAGAAATGAGGGCTTCCTATTGCTGAATGTCATATTAAAGATAAAGAAAGACATAATTTATGATGTTGACTGCGGGGTTTTTATTATAGCATCTACACTAGTGAAGTTCAAAGTGAACTCTTAAGCATCAATCTTTATAATCTGTTTTATTCTAATCGAAAACATTGGTTTTTTACTTAGAAATAGATGAAATGTTTTCTTTGGACAACTTTATAAATTATGTAAAGATATACAATTAACATTTGAATAATGTCAACATATTTGAACTTGCATTTAAGTAATTTATGCTGACTGAAATTTGTTGTACTCATTTTTTCTCCTAGTAAAATTTATTCATCATAATGTTGGAATTTGGAAATTACCTAAAAATTTGATTGTTGTTCTCTTTGCACTCACACCCTTTAGAATAAAAGTTAGGAACATTTATTTTTCTGGAGATGTGAATCTATGACATTATTTTTAAAAACGACTCGACTTTAGTAAAATTTTTCTAATTGAAGAACTTTATTGAGTTTAGATTTACATTGAGATGTCAGCAGCATTTAATACTGAACATTAAATCTAACTTTACTATCTCTGATTTCATGCACTATGTATAGTGCAGATTACCTCTTTGGTGAGGAAAAAGCTGGCTGGAGTTCCAGAGCAAGCTCCATGGAAGGATATGGCCAAGTGATGTTGTGTATATGCTTGTTCTCTTTCCTTAGTTTTGTGACAGATTTTGTGATATTTCCTTCAGGATCATCGTCAGAATCAGACATTATTATCTACTTAGATAATAATTAAAACTTAATTCCGATAGGAAGACAGACTGGAGGCTCTTTTTTTGTCTACATAGAGGAAAAGAACTTGAAAATCAAGATTAAATTGCAGAACTTCTAATTTAAGATTGAGATTAAAGTAAAAAGGTTTCCAAGGACCATGTTGTGAGCTTTTTATAAGATTAATTTTAATTTAATTTCTTTGGTATGTAAACAAATACATAATTTTACTTGAGTTTTTATATCATGAATGTAATTATTTACCTATTTAAAACTTTTTAAGTAAATTTTTTGCAGAGAAGGGATCTTATTTTGTTGCCTAGGCAGATCTCGAATTCCTAGGCTCAAGTGATCCTCCTACCTCAGTGCTGCGATTATAGGTGTGAGCCACTGCACCTAGCATTATTTACCTGTTTTTGAAAAAAATTTTTTTTTTGGCTGGGGTCTACGCATTTCCCACACATAGGCCTTCCCTTAGTCTTGATGACTGAAAGCCAACCCATCTTAATAATCTATCGTATTTATCTTCTACAATATGATACAGCAGACAGAAACAAAAGCAGAGCTTTTTTTGTAATGTTTATTTGGTTTATTGCTTTAATGGCTTGCTTTTCTGCTTCTTATCTTTCTCACTCAATAATACTCCATGGAAATACGATTCCAGGTTACTCAATAAAGATCTAAATAAATCTTTGTGATGAATACCAAGTGAGAAATGGGATAGTTGTACTATAATTTATTCATTAATTTTCATATCAGTGGTATTTGTTTCCATTATTTTCCTACCACAAACATTGCTACAATAGCATCCTGTTATACATGTTCTTGTGTAGTAGGAATTTTATTTCTTGGAAAATGGTTCTCAAGAATATAATTGCTGGATCAAAAAGCATATGCTTTTTTTTTTTTTTTAATCTGTGGGACAGATTTCTAGATGTAGCATTCCTGGATCAAAGGGATATGTATTTTTAAATTTAATAGATATTGCCAAAATGTGTTCCAGAAAGGCTGTAGTACATTTCCACCAACAATATGTGAGAGTCTCTAAATGTCTGCAGGTATAAATTCTTTTTAATTTTTGACACGATGGTTGCTATAAAATATTCATTGTATTTTCTGACTAGTGAATTTTGAACATCCTTTTCATAAATTTATTGGGCATGTAGATTTGCTTTTTGGTGAATTGTCTATTCCTAAGTCTTGCTTGAGTTCTTTGTCTTTTTCTAATTAATTTATAAAGTGTTTTGTAGATTATATAATTAATTCTTCTCTCTCTTCTGTTGGTCTGTTGTCTTTATAATAATTCATGACTCATAAGTTTTAAACTTTTATATATACAAATATATGTTTTATAACTTTTAGTTTACAGTCTTGGTTAAAAAATTGTCTCCATCTATATTTTTTACATTCTTTGAGATTTCCATAAAAGCTTTGAAATACTGCTTTTCTAAAAAAATTGAAGTATGGCATTAGTTGTGGAGTTTTCATCAGTTATATCAATTTCCTTTATCACATTGAGGAAATTTCCTTCTATTCCTATTTCACTGAGGTGTTCTTGTTGTTGTTTTATCATGAATGGATGTTAAATGTTGCCAGATACTTTTTTTCCATCTATGGAGATAATCATAAGGTTTTTCACCTTTATTCTTTTAATATGGTAAATTACTTGTAAGATTTTCAAATGTTAAATCAACCTTGAATTCCTTAGATATTCCTTGGCCATAATGTATCCTTTTTATATTTTGCTGTATTTTATTTCCTAATACCCTTTGAAATTATATGATGGATATTGGTAGGAATTTTATTTTTGGAATGCCTTTGTCAGATTTTGCTGTGAGTTACCTGGTCTTATTAAATGAGATATTATTAAATTATTAAAATTTTTGTTTGCAGAATTAATTCGTGGAGTGCTGTAGTTACTTCTTTCTTAACTGTTTGATAGATAGACCTAAATGCAACTACCTGAGCCAGAAATTTTCTTTGTTGGAAAGTTTTTAATAACAAATTAAAATTTGTGTGTGTGTGTTTGGAGGGGTCTGGTTTAGAGACAAGGTCTTGCGCTTTTGTACAGACTGGAGTACAATGGCACAATCACAGCTCACTGCAGCCTTGACCTGCCGGGCTTAAGTGATCCCCCCATCTCAGCCTCTCTAGTAGCTGAGACTACAGGTGTGTGACACCACACCCAGGTAATTTTGTTTATTTTTGTAGAGGTGGGCTCTCACTGTCTTGCCTAGTCTGGTCCCAAACTCCCGAGCTCAAGTGATCCTCCCTCCTTGGCCTCCCAAGGTGCTAGGATTACAGGTGTGAGCCACTGCACCCTGCCCAAATTTTCATATTTGTGTGTGTGTGTGTGTCTGTGTGTATATATATGTATATATGTAAATTTATATGTATACATATAAAAGATAATTTATATATAAATTTATATATGATATATTATATATGAGATATATAAACGTATATCTCATATTCAGATTTTGTTTTATTTTCTGTCAGTTTTAGTTAATTTTAAAGAAATTTCTTTATTTCACTTAAATTAGAAAATTTGGTGTAAAGTCGTTCTTGTGTTACTTTGTTTTACCTTTCATCTTTGTAGATTCTATAGCAACAACCACTTTCATTCCTGATTCTAGTAATTTGTATTCTTTGTTTTCTCTTTACTAGTTTAATGAGGCATTTGTCAATTTTGTTAATCTTTTCAAAAAAGTACTTCTGTTTTTGTTAATTTTTACTTTTTTTTGGTTTTATTGATTTCTGGTTTATTTTTATTATTTCCTTCTCTTTTCTTATTGGAGTTACTTTGCTCTTTTTCTGGCTCCATACATTGGGACTGCAGGTTGTATCTTTCTACACTGATCTTATATCTTTCTCTCTTTTCCCCCCATAAACTACTGTTTGTCTATAGAGCTATAAATTTCCCTCCAAGGACTGCTTTAGCTGCATTCCAGAAATTTTGATTTTTTTTGTTATTATTCAGTTCAAAATAATTTCTCATTTCCTGTAGAATTTTTTTCTTCAATGCATTAGTTTTTTATAATTGTATGGTTCAATTGCCAAATTTTAGGACGTTTCTTAGATATCTTGTTTTGATTTCTAATTTAATTTCATTGTGATCATAAAAATTACAATTTGAATCCTTTCAAATTTATTACAACTTGTTTATAGCTCCGCATATGGTCTTTCTTGGTAAATACACTTGATAAGGATGTGTATTCTGCAGTTGTTGGGTGTAACATTCTGTATATATCAGTTAGGTTAAGGTGGTTAATGGTGTTTAGATCATGTATATCTTTCCTGATTTTTTTTTGGTATAATTGTTTTATGCATTCCTGAAATGAAGTGTCAAAATATCCCCAGTATGACTGTGGAATTGTCTCTTCTCTATTTCTGTCAATTTTTTGCTTCATGCATTTTGACGAAGCTTTACTCTTAAGTACTTACACATTTATTATATGCTTTCTGATTACTTGAGCCTTTTGTTATTCCACTGTGTCTTCATCTCTGGTAATGTTTTTGTCTTGAAGTTTATCAGATATTAATGTAGCTGCTCTACCTTATGCTTACTGTTTTCATGGTTTATCTCTTTTTTTCCATTTATTTTCAGCTCCACTGTATTGTTTTAACTATAGTCCTGCTTTTGGAGACAGCATATAGTTTGGATAATAATACAAATTTTGTTATTCAGTCTGACAATATTGACATTTTACATCATTTAGCAATAGATCTAAAAAATTATTCTGTATCAACACTTTATATATAATCTCATTATTTTTAAGAGCTTTGTAATATAATGCTTATGAAAATATTGTGACTTAAAATTAATTCTGTATTAGTGAACTATTAGATTATTTCTAGATTTTAATACTATCAAAAAATATTGCAAGAAGTATCCTGCATATGTTGGGAATGGTGTGTGTGTGTATGTGTACATAGACATGTGTTGGTATGACTTTAGTAGAAATAGTGGATCAAAGAATTATATACATTTTTTCTGTTGATAGGTACTGTCTTCTAGAGAGGATATGCCAGTTGACATTTCCTTAATAAGTGTGTGAGAATGGCTCTTATCGAACCTTTTGAAAATATGGTTTACTTTTATTTATCAGATAGGTAAATATAAAATCTTGTTCCAATGTTTATTAATTTTTGAGTGAGATTGAATTTATTTTATTCAGTAGATAGCCTTTTTATGTCCTTTGTTTGTTTTTTATTGGCTATTTTTTAAAAAATCAGTCCTTAAGGTATTTTTGTGTATTAGATTAGTACTTTGTCATATAAATTGCAAATTTTTTTTGCTATTAATAGTATAGTTTGAAGTTGGGTAATGTGATGCCTCCATCTTTGTTCTTTTTGCTTAGGAATGTCCTGGCTATCCGAGCTCTTTTTTGGTTCCATATGAATTTTAAAATAGTTTTTTCTAATTCTGTGAAGAATGTCAGTGATTTAATGGAAATAGCATTGAATCTATAAATTGTTTTGGGCAGTATGGTCATTTTCGTGATATTGATTCTTTCTATCCATGAGCATGGAATGTTCTCCCATCTGCTTGTATCCTCTCTGAGTTCCTGGAGCAGTGGTTTGTAGTTCTCCTTGAAGAGGCCCTTCACTTCCCTTGTTAGCTCTATTCCTGAATATTTTATTCTCTTTGCGGCAGTTCTGAACGGGAGCTTATTCATGATTTGGCTCTCTGCTTGTCTGAATATGTTTAAAAGAAAACTGAACATGTTTTAAAGAAAGAAAATAAAATTCAGATATCCAACAATATACTTTTATAATATCCGTAATCCAATCCAAAATTACTTTACTTTATGGCATGTAAAGAAGCAGCAGAAAAATGTAGCCCATTATTCTGTAGCCCAGAGAAAAATCTGTTCATAGAAACAGACATGGAAATAACAGAGGTGATGGAGATAGCAGTAAAGGACTTTACATAGCTATTGTAAGTGTGCTTGAGGATTTAAAGGCAAATGTGAAGAATGAGAAAAGAGATTTTAAAAAGGACCGAAGTGGAACTTCTAAAGGGGAGAAATATATGAAATAAAAAATTTACTTGACAAGCTTAAAGGCAGATTTGACACTGCATCAGAAAAGATCAGTAAGCTTGAAGACAAAACAATAGAAACCACCTAAACTGAAGCACAGAAAGAGAAATAAAAAGCTGGAGTATGGAGAGAAGCATATCCAGTGACCTATGGGGCAGTGTCAGATGGTTTAACATACCTGTAATGGAGTGATGGGAGTGGCGAATTTGGGAGTGGGAGGAGTGGCAGAAAAACTACAAGCATAAATTGTTTTATTGTGCTTCACTTAATTGTTCTTTGCAGATATTCCTTTTTTCCTTTTTCTTTTTTTTAAACAAATTGATGATTTGTGTCAACCCTGTGTTGAGCAAGTCTATCGGGGCTATTTTTCCAACAGCATATATCACATTTTGATAATTGTCACAATATTTTAAAACTTTTCGTTATTATTACATCTGTTATAGTAATATGTGATCGGTGATCTTTCTTATTACTCTAGGGCACCATGAACAAGCAGTCATAGATGATGGCAAACTTAATCACTAAATGTTGTCTCTGTTCTGACGGCTCCACAGATTGGCCATTCTCCCTTCTCTCTCCTTCTCCTTGGGCTTCCCTACTCCCTGAGACATAACAATGCCAATAAATAACCTTTCAGTGGCCTTGATGTATTCAAGAGACAAGAAGAATAGCATGTCTCTCACTTTAAATTAAAAGTTAGAAATAGGCTGGGCGTGGTGGCTCACACCTGTAATCCCAGCATTTTGGGAGGCTGAGGCATGCAGATTGCTTGAGCCTAGGAGTTCAAGACCAGCCTGGGCAACATAGTGAGATCCTGCCTCTACAAAAAATACAAAAATTAGCTGAGCATGGTGGTGTGTGCCTGTAGTCCCAGTTACTTGGGAAGCCAAGGTGGGAGGATTGCTTGAGCCCAGGAGGCAGAGCTTGCAGTGAGCTGAGATCCTGCCACTGCACTCCAGCCTGGATGACAGAGCCAGACCCTGTCTCAAAAAAAAAAAAAAAAAAAAAAAAAGCTAGAAATAATTAAGCTTAGTGAGAAAATCATGTCAAAAGCTGAGATAGGTCAAAAGCTAGGCCTCTTGTGCCAAACAGTCCGCCAAGTTGTGAATGCAAAGGAAGAGTTCTTGAAGGAAATTAACAATGCTATGCCAGTGAAACACAAGAATGATGAGAAAGTGAAATAGCCGTATTGCCGACATGGAGAAAGTTTGAGTGGTCTGTGTACAAGGTGAACCCAGCTACAACATTCTGTTAAGCCAAAGCCTAATGCAGAGGAAGGCCCTAAGTCTCTTCACTTCTGTGAATGCTAAGAGAGGTGAGGAAGCTGCAGGAGAAAAGTTTGAGGCTTGCAGAGGTTGGTTCACAAGGTTTAAGGAAGGAATCTGCCTCCAAAACATAAAGGTGATGGGTGAAGCAGCAAGTACCAGTAGAGTGGGACATCGCTGAAAAGATGCCTGAAAATGTGGAACAGCTTTGGAACTGGGTGACAGGCAGAGGTTGGAGAAGAAGAAGACAGGAAAATGTGGGAAAGTTTGGAACTTCCTTGAGACTTGTTGAATGGCTTTACCTAAAATGCTGATAGCGATATAGACAATAAAGACCAGGCTGAAGTGGTCTCAGATGGAAACGAGGAACTTCTTGGGAAATGAAGCAAAGGTGACTCTTGTTATGTTTTAGCAAAGAGACTGGTGGCATTTTGCTCCTGCCCTAGAGATGTATGGAGCCTTGAACTTGAGAGAGATGATCTAGGGTATCTGGCAGAAGAAATTTCTAAGCAGCAAAGCATTCAAGAGGTGACTTGGGTGCTGTTAAAGGCATTCAGTTTTATAAGGGAAGCAGAGCATAGAAGTTCAGAAAATTTGCAGCCTGACAATGTGACAGAAAAGAAAAGCCCGTTTTCTGAAGAGAAATTCAAGCCTGCTGCAGAAATTTGCATAAGTAACAGGGAGCCGAATGTTAACCCCCAAGACAATGGGGAAAATGTCTCCAGGGCATGTCAGAGGTCTTCATGGCAGCCCCTCCCATCACAGGCCCAAGGCTTAGGAGGAAAAAGTGGTTTCGTGGGCCAGGCCCAGGGTCCCCTTGTGTGCAGCCTAGGGACTTGGTGCCCTGTATCCCAGCCTCTCTAGCTGTGGCTGAAAGGGGCCAACCTAAAGCTCAGGCTATGGCTTCAGAGGGTGCAAGCCTCAAGCTTCCATGTGGTGTTGAGCCTGCCAGTGCACAGAAGTCAAGAATTGGGGTTTGGGAACCTCTGCCTAGATTTCACAGGATGTATGGAAATACCTGCATGTCTAGGTAGAAGTTTGCTGCAGGGACACGACTCTCTCTCATGGAGAACCTCTGCTAGGGGAGGGCCGAAGGGAAATGTGGGGTTGGAGCCCCAACACAGAGTACCTGCTGGGGCACCACCTAGTGGAGCTGTGAGAAGAGGGCAACTGTCCTCCAGACCCCAAAATGGTAGATCCACCAACAGCTTGCATCATGCACCTGGAAAAGCTGTACTCAATGCCAGCCAGTTCAAGCACCCAGGAGGTTGGGCTATACCCTGCAAAGCCATAGGGGCAGAGCTGCCCAAGGCTGTGGGAGTCCTCCTCTTGCATCAGTGTGACCTGGATGTGAGACATGGAGTCAAAGGAGATCATTTTGGAGATTTAAGACTTGACTGACCCAATGGATTTCAGAGTTGCATGGGGCCTGTAGCCCTTTGTTTTGGCCAATTTATCCCATTTGGAATGGCTGTATTTACCTAATGCCTGTACACCCATTGTATCTATAAAGTAACTAACTTGATTTTGACTTTACAGGCATGTAGGCGGAGGGGACTTGCCTCGTCTCAGATGAGACTTTGGACCGTGGACTTTTGAGTTAATGCTGAAATAAGACTTTGGGGGACTGTTG
The DNA here is from genome assembly GCF_029281585.2 of Gorilla gorilla gorilla. Lineage (NCBI taxonomy): Eukaryota > Metazoa > Chordata > Mammalia > Primates > Hominidae > Gorilla > Gorilla gorilla. Next base: position 121,850,239 of record NC_073224.2, read on the forward strand.
GGAAGGCATGATTGGTTTTGAAATGTGAGGACATGAGATTTGGGAGGGGCCAGGGGCCGAATGATGTGGTTTGGCTGTGTCCCCACCCAAATCTCATCTTGAATTCCCATGCGTTGTGGGAGGGACTCAGCGGGAAGTAATTGAATCATGCTATTCTTGTGATAGTGAATAAGTCTCACGAGATCTGATGGTTTTAAAAAGGGGAGTTTTGTTACACAAGCTCTTTTCTCTTGTGTAACACATCTGCCACCATGTGAGATGTGCCTTTCACCTTCCACCATGATTGTGAGGCCTCCCCAGCCACGTGGAACTGTAAGGCCATTAAACTTCTTTCTTTTGTGAATTGCCCAGTCTCAGGTATGTCTTTATCAGCAGTGTGAAAATGGACTAATGCAGCATGATGGTGCATGCCTGTAGCCCCAGCTACTTGGGAAGCTAAGGTAGTCCAGGACTGTGTGAGTCCAGGAGGCGGAGCTTGCAGTGAGCTGAAATCGTGCCACTGCACTCCAGCCTGGGGGACAGAGCCAGACCCTGTCTAAAAAAACAGAAAAAAACCCAGCCAGGCACAGTGGCTCACACCTGTAATCCCAGCACTTTGGGAGGCCGAGGAAGGTGGATCAGCTGAGGTCAGGAGTTCGAGACCAGCCTAGCCAATGTGATGAAACCCCATCTTTACTAAAAATACAGAAATTCGCTCGGCGTGGTGGTGCATGCCTGTAATCCCAGCTACTTGGGAGGTTGAGGCAAGAGAATTGCTTGAACCTGGGAGGCGGAGGTTGCAGTGAGCTAAGATTGTGCCACTGCACGCCAGCCTGGGTGACAAGAGCAAGACTCTGTCTCAAAAAAAAAAAAGTTGGAAATAATTAAGCTTAGTGAGGAAGGCATGTGAAGTAATTAAGCTTAGTGAGGAAGGCATGCCAAAAACTAGGCCTCTTGTGCCAAACAGTCAGAGTAGTTGTGAATGCAAAGGAAGAGTTCTTGAAGGAAATTAACAGTGCTATGCCAGTGAACACATGAATGATGAGAAAGTGAAATAGCTATATTGCCAACATGGAGAAAGTTTGAGTGGTCTGTATAGAAGATGAAACCAGCTACAACATTCTCTTAAGCCAAAGCCTAATGCAGAGCAAGGCCCTAACTCTCTTCACGTCTGTGAATGCTAAGAGAGGTGAGGAAGCTGCAGAAGAGTTTGAGGCTTACAGAGGTTGGTTATAAAGTTTAAAGAAGGAAGCTGTCTCCAATACATAAAGGTGACAGGTGAAGCAGTAAGTGCTGATGTAGAAATTGCAGCAAGTGATCCAGAAGATCTAGCTAAGGTAATTGTTGAAGGTGGCTACACTAAACAACAGATTTTCAGTGTAGATGAAACAGGTTTCTACTGGAAGAAGATGCCGTCTCATAGCTAAAGAGAAGTCAATGCTTGGCTTTCAAGGACAGGCTGACTCTTGTTGAGGGCTGATAGAGCTGATGATTTTAAGTTGAAGCTAGTTCTCATTTACTGTTCTGAAAATCCTAGGGCCTTTAAGAATTTTGCTATGTCTACTCCCTGTGTGGTCTGTAAGTGGAACAACAAAGTTCAGATGAGAGCACATCTGTTGATAGCAGAGTTTAAGCCCACTGTTGAAACCTACTGCTAAGCAAAAATCTCTTTCAAAATATTACTGCTCATTGACAGTGTACCTGGTCACCCATTTTCTGCAGTGAAGATGCCCAAGATTAATGTTGTTTTCATGCCTGCCAACATCCATTCTGCAGCCCATGGGTCAAGGAGTGATTAAGACTCTCAAGTCTTATTATTTAAAGAATGTATTTTGTAAGGCTATAGCTGCCATATATAGTGATTCCTTTGACAGATCTCAGCAAAGTAAATGGAAAATCTTCTGGAAAGGAGTCACTAATCTAGATGCCATTAAGAACATTTGTGATTCATGAGAGGAGGTCAAAGTATCAAACAGGAGTTTGGAAGAATTTGATTCCAGTCCTCATGGGTGATTTTGAGGGGTTCAAACTCAAGTGGAGGAAGTAACTGTAGCTGTGGTGGAAATAGCAAGAGAACCAGAATTAGAAGTGGGGCCTGAAGATGGGACCGAATTACTGCAGTCTTATGATAAGACTTGAATGGATGAGGAGTTGCTTCTTACAGATGAGCAGAGAAAGTGGTTTCTTGAGATGGAATCTACTCCTGGTGAAGATGCTATGAACATTGTCAAAATGACAATAAGGATTTAGAATACTATGTAAACTTAGTTGATGCAGCAGTGTCAGGATATGAGAGTGGCCTCCAAGCTTGAAAGAATTTTTACTGTGGACAAAATGCTGTCAAACAGCATCACATGCTACAGAGAGATCTTTCGTCTTGCAGAGAAATCAAACAGGAAGAATCAATCAATACAGCAGACTTTATTGTTGTCTCATTTTAAGAAATTGCCCCGGCCACCCCAGCCTTCAGCAGCCACCACCCTGATCAGTCAGCAACCATCATCATCAAGGCAAGACCCTCCACCATCAAAAAAGAGTATGACTTGCTGAAAGCCTCAGATGATCATTTGCATTTTTAGCAATAAAGTATTTTTCAAATTAAGATATGAACATTATTTCCACATAATGCTGTTGCACATTTAAAAGGCTACAGTATAATGTAAATATAACTTTTATATATGCTGAGATACGAAAAAGTTTGTGTGACTCATTTTGTTGCAATATTTGCTTTATGGAGGTAGTCTGTAACCAGGCCCATAATATCTCTGAGATATGCCTGTTTTTAAAGAAGTAATGTCTAGAAATTTTTCAGATTTGTTAAACAGCTGTAAATTCACAGATTCCAACATTTGATGGAACCCAGCAGGATAAATATAAAGAAACATGACGTCTGAAAATCTGTGACTAGAAAAAGAAAAGTTAAACAGCCAGAGAAGAAAGACATTTACATTGGGGAACCAAAATAGAAATCCTTCTTATCATAAGCAATACAATCCAGAAAACAATCGAATGCACCTTGAAAGTGTTGAAAGAAAAAAGTCTATCTCGAATTCTATAGCCACTGAAAATATTCTTTAAAAACAAAGGTGAAATTAAGACATTTTCAGGCAAACAAAAGCTTAGAGAATTTATTGCCAGCATACCTGTATTGTTAGAAATTTTAAGGAACTTTCTAATGACACCAGATGGAAAAACAGATTTACACAAAGAAGGGAAGGGCACTGGAAGCAGTAAATATTTGAATAAATATAAAAGGCTTATTTTTTCTGTTTTGGTCTTTGTTTAAAGCAAAAATAATAACTCGCATAGTGGGACCTATAATATACATAGGAGAAAAATTTGTTACCACAGTAGCACAGAGGATAGTATGGAGACGTGAAGCCCTTACATTATATGTGAAGTGGTATAATATATAAAGGTCTACTGTGGGAAGGTTAATGGTTTATGTTGTAATGCCTAGAGCAGTCATAAAAAAATAAGCCGGTAAAGAAAATGGAATACTAAAAACTACTGAATCCAAATGAAGGCAGGAATAGAGAAGGAAACAACTAATGGGAAAAATAGACAATGAAAAGGCAAGATAGTAAACTTAGGTTGGTAGGATGTAAAATGGTAGAGACACTTTGGAAAACAGTTTGACTGTTTTTCAAATGTTTTTCATATCAACAGGATATAGGTAAATTGTTGTCATATTCATCCAATGGAATACCACTTACCCATAAGAAGAATCTAACTGCTGAGACACACAGCAATATGGGTGAATCTCAAAGACATGTTGAGTGAAAGAGCCAAACACAGGAGCATATACTGTATGATGTTTGTATGAAATTCTAGAACATGCAAGACTAATCAGTAGTGAGAGGAAGCAAATTGAGAGTTGTTTGAGACTTGGTGGAGGAAGTGTGTGTGTTGATTGCAAAAGGGATAAGGACATGTTTTGGAAGGATTGACTTGGTTTGTATACCAGTCTTTGTTTTCATTTGTCATAACCCATTGAATGGTGTACCTGAAAGGATGCATTTTTGTATGTAAATTATACGTCAGTATATACTTAAAAAGAAAAATAAACCAGATCCTACGCTTGGCTGAGGGGCTGTGTAATAACAAAAAATAACATTACCTTATAATTGAAGGACAATCTTAACTTTGAAAACATATTTATAAAAAAGTTTGTAAAAATACAGAATTAAAATTAGAAGAGACCAGTGAGTATTTAAAATGTAATAGACAACTCAAATTATGCTTATGCAGTTTTCCAAAAGGATAGATGAGAATGTGTTAACAGATTGCTTTGGTACTGAGAGTGATTGGAAGAGGTAGAGGGCTTAGAGAGATACTTTTTTTTTTTGCTTTATGCTTTTTCAGTGCCATTTAAATTTTAAATCATGAGTATATTACATATCCCCTCAAATTAAATGAAAATGTAACAAAAATCAGACTTCATTTTAAAATAAAAATTAAAGCTGTTATATTCATCTGCTGTCAAACAGGGAAGTTTTTACTTAAAAATTTTTTAAAGCATCTGCTATAATAAAAAGGTGAGAAGAAAGCCATTCTTACATTTCAGCTTTACTTGTAGACTGGTGTATTATCTGTCAAAAGCCCTTAAAGCTTGTTTCTTTTGACCCAGCAATTCAACCTTTGTTAATGTGCCCGAAGAAATTGGATGTATGGACTAAGGAAGACATCTACAAAATTATGTTTATCACGACGTATTTCACAAAATCATAAGTACAGGTTGAACGTTCAGGAGTAAGGTCATTTGTTAAGCAAATTTGGTAGTCCATAAGGTAAAACAATATGTTGCCACATAAATGATATCATAGATAAAATATTTACATTATATTAAAAATATTTTATAAGCCAGATTATGGCATCATATAATGAGAATGACCATATAGTGTGTTATTCATAAGAGTACAATTTAAGAATGAATGGGGGAGCTGAAATAATTAAAACTATTTAATTTTCTGAGTAATCACTGACAAATTGGTTTTATTTTATTGGGTATCCTGTAAAATAATTCTGCTATAAACCTATTTTCTAAAATGAAATTATTAAAAACATACATTCTTGTATATTTATCTAAATTTGAAATTATTGGCACTTTCAATTGACTCTTGTATGCTTTTATTAGAGAAGGTATTCTCCCTACAGTTGCTCAGAGCAAATTCTGCTTAATTTTAGGATATTCTCAATTCTAAATTTTTGCATATTAAAATGTTTAAATATTTCAGACCAGATATTTTTACAAATCCCATTCTTTTGCTTTCATTCAGAATACCTTCCACAAATCTGAGATATTTTTACATTGACTTTTATTTGTAATTATTTTAAATAATCATCCAGTTTAGATGATACAGAATCATAGGGCTTCTCAATTTCATTCCATTGAAGTATACAATATAAATAAATCTAATTGAAAATAGGAGCTGCATCAAACCATTATTCCTACAAATGAAGATACTTCAACTTAAGCTTACACATTGAGTGTTTTAATTTCTTCAGTTCATTCTTTGCTTTTGTCGGAATGCATTTCAATATCAGCGTGTTTGCAAGCTTTGTTTCTAGTAATTGCAGTTTACTGAAAGCTTTACTCCATTCTTTCAATACATTGATTAAATATATTCAACTGACTTTGAACAAAATGCAAACCAAAATATAGAAGACTCATTATCAAAACAATTTAATATGATTGTAGACCACTTAGGGTGATTTACTGTCAAGAGTTTACCAAACATTTTTAGAATCTTTCCTTTTGCTGGTTGTCAGGTAAGAGAAACATACGTTTTGCTTGCTTGTTTTTGTTTTTTGGTATTCATTGCAAATTTTTTGTTACTCAGGTTCTCTGAGTATATACGTAAATTTTAGTATCCAGACCTTTTATTTTGATCAGTTGAAAAAAAACATAACATTTGCATGAAATAATGATCCGGTTATTTTTTGGCAGCTCATCATCATTTTATAGTTGGAAATTTTGTCCTCAGCAGCGTTATATCTTGTTCTTAGGGATTTTCTTATTTTTCTGAGTTGCTAGGATATATGTAAGTATCAAATTTAATATTTTAGATTCTTCCTGTGACACTATGTAAAAAATTTTAAAACCTTATTTAGAATTTAGTATTTTGAAAAGTGTTCCTTTTTGACTTTTGGCGAGATGTTCTTTTTATAGAGAATGGCAAACTGTTGGACTAAGTTTTGTTTTTATACTTGACCACACTATAATTCATCCGCTATGCTGAAACCTAGTTAATCTTTCTAAATGGTATGCTTTATTCCTTAAGTATTATGTTATAATCCTTAAAGTTATTCATGACTTTCCATCACACTTAAAGACTAAAATTTTACCATGGCCTACAAAATTATTTCATAGTCCAGATTATACCTTGCTTTCTAACCTCATCCTGTGTCATTCACTTCCCCTTACTTTCTGAACTCTAGCCAAACTAGCCTCCTTCCTTTCCCTCAAGGCCATTACATCTGTTGTTTCCCTTACTGGGAATTCTGTTCTTCCAGATCTTTTCATTAGTGGCTCCTCATCATTCAGGTCTGAGTTCAAATCATATCATTTTAGAAACATTTTCTCTGAACATAATATGTAAAAAGCCTTTTTTCTAACTCACTTTCTATCTCTAGTACTCAACATTCTATTTTTCCTTTTTAATTTTCTTCACAGCAACTATCACTATTTAAAATGATCTTATTTATTGTAGGAGCAGGAATAGTATATGTCAGGTTCACCACTCTCTCACAGCATAGTAAACACTTACATTTGTGAAATGAATTACTGTCTTATGTAGTTACTGTATCCATATTTATTCTTTGATTCTCACTTCTAGCTATAAAATATCCTAGTAGTATTTGCCTTCCATATTTTCAGACAGTTTAAAAATAGCACCAAACAATGAAGGAACTTTAAGCAAGGTTGTGATATGTTCTTACATCTATTTTAATGTTCTCTAAACACAAATAAAATATAACATATTGAATTGACAGAATACAAGTGAATATAAGATGAGAAATATATATATATATATATTTTTTTTTTTTTTTTGAGACAGAGTTTCACTCTTGTTGCCCAAACTAGAATGCAATGGCGCAATCTTGGCTCACTGCCACCTCCGCATTCTGGGTTTAAGCGATTCTCCTGCCTCAACCTCCTGAGTAGCTGGGATTACGGCGCCTGCCACCATGTCCAGCTAAGTTTTTGTATTTTTAGTAGAAATGCGGTTTCACCGTGTTAGCCAGGCTGGTCTTGAACTCCTGACCTCAGGTAATCTGCCCGCCTTGGCCTCCTGAAGTGCTGGGATTACTGGCGTGAGCCACCGCGCCTGGCAAAAATATTTATATTTATACTTCTCCCAAAAAATAAGACAAGATCTTAGAGAATGGTCTAGAGTTCTTGTAGGAATAATCCAGGAGCTCTGCTGCTTGAATCATCTAGACTTCCAGTTCCAACCAGGAAATACTGTTTATCAGACTACCCTTCTACCAAAAGCAGTCATGAAAGCTAGACAAAATATATAAAACCAAATGGTTTGAAGACACTGAAATGCAATTAACTCAGGTAGAACTTGAGGGGCTATGATCCTAAGGTCATCGCCATATAAACATTGGCTTTTTCCCTGAGGATATGTTCTAAAACATGTTCAGAGCAATAGAGGCCATATCTAAAGTGGCAGTCATTTCGGGCAGAGGAGACAATGGTCAGGCCCCAGAGCTGCTAAAATGACTGAAACATAGGGACAAAATCTCATATAGAAAGAAATTGCAGAGGAAAAGCCCAAAATTTATAGACAAATTTCCCTCAAGTCATTGGTGATTCCATAACCACATATATGGGGCAAGCAAGACTCAAAGAAACCCAGCAGAAAATAGCAGAAGAAATTAAAGGGCTAAGGAGAAAATTTAACAGCCACATGCTAGTGGGGAAACAGAGGTTAGGCTGCTTAGGTGCCCTTGGTAAATACCCATGGCTTCCAACTGAAATTCCCAGGGCCATTTCTGGAAGTTGGGGTAAAAACAGAAATGGACTATTTTTAACAAAACCTAAAACACAATGTAATCTGCATTTACTCAGTCTGTGTTCAGAAGAAATTTAACCTTTTTAGAAGATAATGTCATTCAAAGCCTCTACAATTTTTCATTTATGTAGTCTGGCTTCAGATAAAAAATTACTAGACAGATTAAAAAAATAAAACACAAGAGCATATTCTAGAGATTATATCTGCACAAATGAAATGTTTATGAGATTATTCACTGAAAAATGTTCATGGTAACAAAATATTGGAAATAGCCCAAGGGACCATCAATAGGGAATTTATTAAATTGTGTATATTTATGTAATATATTAATTTTCACACAGGCACTATCATCGTTTGGTGCAAGCCAGTTCTTCATTGTGTGATACTGTCCCGATCATTCACTACACGGCAGTTTATAACTTTGGACCTGGCACAATAAGTGGAGGTTGCACATTCAAATTTTGAGACAACTCAAAATGCTCCCACACATTTTCATGTGCCTCTAGGGTGGGGCATTCCACTTGAGAATCATTAATATTATGGAATTCCGTACAACTGTAAAAAAAAAAAAAAAAACTGAGAAAGTTGTTTGTGAACTGATATGGAAAGACCACCAACTTGCTATGTTTTGTTTAAGAAAGGAGGACAGTGAGAATATATATTTGGATTGCCTACATTTGCATAAAACATTCTGTAGTAATATGTAAGAAACGAATGAAAGTGATTTTCTGTGGAGCCTAATGAGGTGAATGGAGATGAGAATGGGTGAAATGTATTTACTGGATTTAAAAACTACTGTTTTAATTTTTAGAACATGGATTTATTACCTATTTAAATTTTTAATACAATTTTAGATATAAATAAGCTATCGTGTCAGATATAATAATTTATAAGAGATCTATTTAAAATTTACATATTCACTAAACAAATGTTTTGGTCTTTTCCCAATCCTGTGTCTCCTTTTACTTTTCCTTTTCATTCAGTGGAGTAGGGCGAAACTGGGGCTGGGCATCTGCAGGTAGCAGCATTCTGGCTGAATTTGGTACACTACATATGGAGTTCATCCACCTCAGCTACTTGACAGGGGACCTGACTTACTACAAAAAGGTTTGTTTTCTTGCCTTCTATTCTTTGTTTGTTATAAAGAGTCCTTTAAGATTGGCCCAAAGATTTGATTAATGCTTAAAAGGTTTGCCTTTCTAGATATATGTTTATTAGGGCTGTAGCCTTTATTTTTTCTTTTGAAGTTACTCAAAGAAATGTCCTTTCTATTTAGAACATATTTAAAATATGTATTGTTATTTGAGAAGTTATAACCACTATTACATTTTTCAAAAATTTCATTGCTATTTTTATGCAGCATTGTGCTGCAGTACCTACCCAGCCTGGTAAGACAAGAAAAACAAAATAACCAGATGTTTAAGAATTGAAAAGGAAGAAAGAAAACAGTAGTTATTCACAGATTACGTGATTATTGACCTAAGATATTAAGACAGTCTATATTTAAATTACTAGAAATAAGAGTTTAATATGTTTTTTTAAATAGATGATCAATATGGATGTTAAAAATCAGTAGCATTTCTCTACACCAGCTACAAAAGGCAAGAAAATGTCATTTTGCAAAAAGATATCTTATGTGATAGAACAAAAGTGTATATGTTTCCTACAAATAAATCTAACAAAAGATAAAGTTCAAATTTTTACTCAGCCATGGAAAAGAATGAAATCCTTTCATTTGCAGCAATATGGATGGAACTGCTGGAGGACATTATGTTAAGTGAAATAAGCCAAGCTTGGAAAGACACGTATTATGTGTTCTCATTCATATGTGGGAGCTAAAATAAATTGATCTCATGGAGGTAGAGAATAGAATGGTGGTTATCAGAGGCTTGGAAGGGTAGTGAGGAGAGAAGGATAAAAAGGGGTTGGTTAGTGGGTACAAAAGTACAGTTAACATAGAATGAATAAGATCTAATGTTTGATAGCACAATAGAGTGACTATAACAATGATTTGTTGTATATTTCAAAATAGCTAGAAGAGAAGACGTAGAATGTTTCCAACAGAAGAAATGATAAATGTTTGAAGTGATGGATGTTTCAGTTACTCAAATTTTATCATTATACATTATATGCTAGTATCAAAATATGTACAACTCTTTATATCCATAAAAATTAAAAATAAAAATTTAAAAATACAAAACTTTATTAAATGATATTGAAGAGGATATAAATAAATGGAGAGATATCGTATTTATGTATAGGTAAACAATATCATAAAAATTTCAGTCATCCCCAAATTGATTTGTAGCATAAATTCAGTGCCAATAAAATCTCTAATGGCCTTTTTCCTCCCAGTGGAACTCGAAAAGACACTTCTAGAATTTATACAGTAAAGAAACATTCTAGACACTTGTGAAGAAAAACACACTGGCTGGATTTACATTGCCCAGTTATCAACATTGACAGTATAGTATTTGTTAATAGGGACAAACAGACTGACAAACAGAATAGATAGCTCTTAAACAGACCTACATATATGTAGAAACTTGTTTTAACAAGTGTCGCACTGTGGATTATAATAGTTAATTCCAGGAATATTAAAGGCTTAACTTTAAAATATAAAACCTTGACACTTTGAGAATAAAAAAATATATGCCCTTGGAGTAAAGAAGGATTTTTACAATGGGAAACAAAAAATATTACCTAGTAAAAATACCCTATAACCCAGCAATTCCATTATTTGGTATGTACATTTACATTATATACATAGAAGCATTGTTTATATTGGCAATTTATATAATAAAATACAAATTAGTAGTGAAAAATGAATTATGTTTATATCCGTTAGTTAAAAGAATATGATACAATTTTTATAAAGTTCAAAACAAAGCTGAACAGTATATTGGTTAGGGATTCAAAATGGTTTCGATAAATTGTTGAAGTAAAAATAATATATAGAGATGAATCTCTAAATTAAATGTTTTATTTGGAAGCACAGAACTCCAATTCAGGCCATATACACAGAGTAGGGTGGTTGGTCCTCAGTACATCCAGAGAACAAAGAGAAGGTTGGAAGTTTTATTAGAAGAGAAATGTTATGTATAGTTTTGAAAGGAAATGTGTTGACACGAGTAAAGCTTCTAGAAGCTGTCTGGCTCTGATTGGTGATGGCAGTAGATAAAACTATAATCTTAGGGTTATAGCAGCTGAGCTTGTGGAAAACGTAATTTTTGGAGCTGGTGTTATGTGCCGCAGGTGATTTTCTGCTGGGCCCCTTGACTCTGATTTAGTTGGGTATGACAAGAATGACCCAATTCGTATAATTTGCTTTCACAAAGTCAAGATAATGAGAAATATGAAACTCAAGACTACAGATACATCTGGGATATAGGCAGTAGTATGTGAATGGGCAGTGAACAGACCATCAAAGGTGTTCGTAGTGTTGTATTTCTTAAATTGAGATGTGAGTAGAGTCGAGATATATATGTATATTCCTTTCTGTGTATGAAGTACTTCATCAACAGAGAAGAATTTTCAGGAAAATGGAACTAGATGACATAATTTTCCCTGTCCTGACTAAATAAATAATAAATATTTTTATATTAATTATGTTAAAAATTATTTTTTATATCAATTATATTAATAAAAATATTAAAGACAGTAAAAATTCATCAAAGGCAATAAAAGAAGGAAAAGATGTAACTTCATGTCATATTTGATAACCAAAATAAACAAAAACGAAAAGATTTCTGATTTCTGGAATGAGACATAAGTCTGCTTCCTACCCTATCCTGAAACCTTTCTGAGAAAAGAGAGTCAACCAACTCTTAGTATTCCCTATTTGTCTTGCCAGGGAGACCAGTGCCCAGGGCGTCAAATATGTAATTGCCTACAGCTCCAGCAGAGTTCTCACCTCTCATCCTTCTTGAACACATAGGCTTCAAGTGATAAAGTAGAAGTACACTAGTACTCCAGATCTCAAATTGTATCCAAGAAGGGAGAAACACACACATACACACACACACACACACACACACACACACACACACACACACACACGAGGAACTCAAGGAGAAATCAACAAAGTTCAGGTCAGAACTGACCCTGGTAAATGTGAACAAGATAAAACAGAAAGCATGGCAATTGTGCAAACATACTGCTAGAAACAAAAGCAGAGTGGTATATAGCATGTAGAAGACTGATAAAGAATCCAGTTTCAAATTTTAAAAACAGTAAAAAAACAAAAGTCACCATGAGTAATTCATACCATAATAGAAATTAAATTTAACAGAGTTAGAACTCAGAACCAAAATAAAACAATAAAGTGATACAAAAATATCATGGAGCTAAAGAAACAAGCTGAGACCTAAAATGATGTATCCCCATAGCTAATGGAAAACAACAAAGAACTCGTTGCACATAGTTAAAAACTGAATTACTTACATGGAATAAAAGCAAGAGATAGTCATAGTCAAAACAAAGGAAAAGCAGAGATTAAAAAGATAATAGATTTGTAAAATAAACATAATTTAACGTATGGGCCTTCCTGAAGTAGAAGACCTAAATCATAGGAATTAACCTAAAAGCTGCAAGAAGAAGAAACACTGCTGGGCACAGTGGTTCACACCTGTAGTCCCAGCACTTTGGGAGGCCGAGGTGGGTGGATCGCTTGAGCTCAGGAATTCGAGACAAGCCTGGGCAACATGGTGAAACCACTTCTCTGCCAAAAATTAGCCATGTGTGGTGGGGCGTGCCTGTACTCCCCAGCTACTCGGGAGGCTGAGGTGGGAGGATCACTCAAGCCTGGGAAGCAGAGGTTGCAATGAACTGAGATCGAGCCATTGCACTCCAGCCTGGGCGACAGAGCAAGACTCTGTCAAAAAAAAAAAAAAGAAACAGAACACTGCAACTTCCATTTCTAACAAAATTAAGGGATACTTGATACTTCATAACACCAAGTAGGAAGAAAAGTAGGCATATAAGCAGTAAAGATCAGAGAGAGGTTTGGTATAAATGGAAGAGAGGATGTTTGGGTCTGCAGACTGAAAAATACAAAGCCAGTAGAGCACAGTTCTCTAAATTAGATGGTGTAACTTGACATACAAAACTCAAATTCTCATGAGCAGCAATGAGAACAGGATCACAGGCTAATGGTGAGTACTTCTTTGGACTTTACTAGATATAATGTGTTGAGAAGCTGGAAAAACAGAATTGAGTAAGGATTCTCACAGACAAGCTGTTTGCGCCTGTGGACTTTGGTGAGGGAAGGGAATGAATGACAGATTCACTATTGTGCTGCATTTCCAATCTCAAGTGGCTGGGGAGAAGCAAAGTCTAAAAAAAAATATTTATGTCTGGACTCTTACCTGGTGTTTTATGTCAAAACTTTCATTCAGGAAAATAGTAATGAGTAATTTGTTAAAAAAGAACAGGTACAGAATTTATACAAAGATATTACCAGAAAAAAGGAAAAGGAGGGAAAATTGTGGGCACAAAATATGTAAAAGAGCAATTGAAAATTCCAAGCAAATATCACCATGAGAGAAAACATAGTAAAGCCTTCATCTCTGTAGAACAAGTATATAAACAGAGATACAAGAGCTCAGAGACAATAAGATGTAATATCAGTAACAAAGTATAAGAAAAAATAGTTATCAACAAAATGAAGGCCAAAATGGAAGCAATACAAAGAAAAACAGTGTTCAAAATATAAGGAGCTTAGAAGACAAAATTGAGAAAAGCTAGTAAATGTGTGGAAATAAAAGGAGACAGAAAGAAAATGATAGATAAGGAAGAAAAAGAATTGAGTAGTGTACAGTTTTTGGATGACAGAAGAGTTAACTTTCTCACCTTTTATAACATCATTCAGAACTATCTAAAAAGTCTATGGAATTTTTCAGATTGAGATTGTTATACATAGTGTTGGTCTCAAATGTGAAAGAATACAGGGAATATAGACAGCATCCCTGAGTCCATTCCTAAAACTACTTAAAGACAAAATCCAGCCAAATGAATGACGATGGGAAACCTTGTGGCAGAAGAATTGATATTGTACTCAAGTCCAGAAAAGTGAAGTATATATCAGGTCCTCTGAAAAAGAAAGTTTTCCCAAGTTTATACCAGCCAGGTTATTCATCAAATGTAATGACAATATTCTCAAACAAATAAGAGTACAAGGAACATAACACCTCCTCCCACCTCCAGGGGCCCCCTTAAAAGCACTTACAAAGTTCACCTAATCTAGAGTTGAATCAAAATAAATCCCTAGGAAAGTCTCCAGCTTCTTAATATATTTCATGATTTTTCTTTACCCCTTACTCTCAGGGAGATATTTTAAAATTTGGAATTTGAGGAACTTAAAGATATCTATTGTGGGAACAATATTTAAAGTTCAACAGTTTGTTTTACTTCATTTACTTTTTTATCTGTTCAATTCAAATTAATAACTTTTCAAAATGCAATGGCATTTTATGATTCAATTCCTGTGAAGTTATTTCCATTCTTATATTTGAATATATATGTGTTGACTGTGTCTAGAATGATGTTTAAAATAACTGATGTTTCAGATGGTATTTCTAGGTAGTAGCATGTTGAGATTTAAAATGGTTTCTATCTGTGCTGTTTTCTCTGTATTATTGTTATTATTGCTTGATTTTAAAATAATGAACACATATCATCTTATAAAAATTAGTCATTTAAGAAATAGAAGGCTTTCCTGACTTCGCCCTGCCCCTCCAACACACACACAAAGGCAGGGAATAGGTGTAGATTCTGAGTAAGAAAAAACACAAAGCCTACATTAAAACCAAGCCTTGATGACACTTATTTTTATTAATTGCATTCTTAATTTTATTTTACTCAGGTTATGCACATTCGGAAACTACTTCAGAAAATGGATCGTCCAAATGGTCTTTATCCAAATTATTTGAACCCCAGAACAGGGCGCTGGGGTCAGTGTAAGTATTCTAGTATACCTGAGGCTTTCTTAAAAAATTATTTGTCTGAAAACTCTTTGCTTGATGTTGTAAAAAGTACGCTACGTGGAGTTAGAAACCCTCAGTGTCTAACTTTGTGGTCTGCTGGTGCTGTTCTTAGGCATGTTTCTGATCTCTCTCAGCTTCAGTTTTCCCACTTATAAAATGGAAATGTTAATAACATGTCTCCTAAGAGTATTTTATTTCCTGTATTGCTAAAATATAGTGTGGCAGTTTGAAGGTTGTACTTAAAAACTCTTATTAATAAATTATATCTTCATGTAAATAAAAGCACTGCTTAGGAGAGGTAGGTAGAGGAGGAGTATGAAAAACAAACGAGTATTTACTAGAAGGGGGGCAGTTGTTCTTGGATAAGCCATGTCTATTCATTCATTTTAGAAGAGGGCATCCTGGCCTTCATTATTTACCAGTCTCTGTGCTAAGTTCTTAGAAGAGATTGAGATGGAGAAAGAACATAGGGCTTGGCTTGAATTCACAGGTTGGCAGGATAGGCTGACACATAAATGTTACTGTACAGGAAGGAACCAATTGTTATATGAAACTGTGGTAAAAATGATTCCCTCTGCCTGAGGGGAAAGTATTTTGTTTAGGGAGAGGGTAATTTTTCTTATTAGAACTCATTTATTTTTGAAGGAATTGATTTTTAAAAGTAACAACTAATATTTCTGTGGAAATGTGGAACTTACGGAATTTTAGTAATTGTAGGTTTATCAATGCTATTCTCTTTTAAAAGTTAGGAAAACAAAAACAAATAATAGAGATTGCAACTTTGCCACTAATAAAACATGATTCAGTTATTTTTGAGACTAATGAAATCATAAGTAGTAAATAAGAGATAAAAGTAATGATCATTTAATTTTAGTATTGAAAACACTGCTGATTCTGCCAGTAAGAAAATAAGCTGGTGTGAGTACCAAGAATAGGAAAACATTTGCCCTGGAATTGTCTTTTTGTTCCTTTCTAGGAAATTGTCTTTTATTTTATGAAAGGAAAGCAGATAGGTCAATATAATTATGTCTTTCATGGATCTGGGAATAGATCTCAATCTTCTTTGACTCTTTTTATACTTACTTTTCCTGTTTGCTGAAATTATTTACATATGACTCATTTTTCTCTTTATTTTGAAGAAGATAAAAGCTCTAATGCCTAGACTGAGTGGGAATGATATTTTCTGGAAAAACAAAACCCTGAGAGCTGCATTTCTAAAATGTAAAAATGTAGTTTTCTTATTTCAGATAAGAGTGACTGGATTGGATGTCTACTTAGTAATTTGGATGAATTCTATCAATCATAAATCTTTACCCCTGTGAGTTGTATTGAGATTTGAGAATATTATGATAATATAATGATATAATAATATATATGAAAAATTATGTTCAGTTCCTGTCTTAGACTATATGCCAGTGTATATTCTATATGGTATTACTATTTAAATGTAAAAGATGAAATCATAAAAGTACTAAAAAAAAGGGTTGAATATATAATCAGGAAAGCCTTTTCTAAGCATGTCATGTAAAACAGAAACTACAGAAAAAGATGTCAGTTTTCCTGTATATTATTGTTAACCTCTGTGTTAGTCTGTTCTCATGCTGCTATAAAGAACTGCCTGAGACTGGGTAATTTATAAAGGATAGAGGTTTAATTGACTCACAGTTCCACAGGGCTGGTGAAGCCTCAGAAAACTTACAATCATGGCAGAAGGGGAAGCAAACACATCCTTCTTTACATGGTGGCAGGAAGGAGAAGTGCCAAGCAAGGCGGGGAAAAGCCCCTTATAAAACCATCAGATCTTGTGAGAACTCACTCATTATCAAGAGAACAGCGTGGGGGTAACATCTTCCTGTACCCACTCTCCAGAGTGTATATATTTGTATGCTTTTTGAGCCAGCAACTCATTTCCAGCAATTTATTCCAAATAAATTTTCAGAGCTATATATTAAAAGTTTATTTACAATAATCTTGGGGTTGTTTATAATAGGGATAATTTGGAAGCAATCTAAAGCAGTTCTATCTAACAGAACTTTCTGTAATGAGGAAAAGATCCTATTATCCGTATTATCCAATACAGTAGTCACTAGCCACATGTGACCATGGAGCACTTGAAATGTTGCTA
This sequence comes from Gorilla gorilla gorilla, assembly GCF_029281585.2. Classification (NCBI taxonomy): domain Eukaryota; kingdom Metazoa; phylum Chordata; class Mammalia; order Primates; family Hominidae; genus Gorilla; species Gorilla gorilla. The sequence continues at coordinate 121,867,350 of NC_073224.2, forward strand.
GTATGGTTGTGGAATTACATATTAAATTTTAATTTAATTAACTTACATTTAATTAGCTACTTGTAGCTAGTGCTTCTACATTGGACAGGGCAGTTTTTAAACATCTTGTAATAGGGATTTGGTTAAATACATTTTGGCCTGTCCAGATATAGTATACTATGCAGCCATTAAAAGTTATATTTTAGAATACCTGACATAGATAAATGACATATCTAGAAAGATATTTAGAAAAGGAGAGGAAACACTATAGAAATAGAAACCAAAGTGTTATGTGTGGTTTTCTTTGAATTTGTGTTTTTATTTTCTCCTTTTCATTTACTGTTACTATCCAGATTTGATTATGAACATCTATTATTTTTGATGTTAGCTTAAAAACATTTTTAAATAAAAAGAGAATCCCATTTTCCATGCCAGTATAAGGATACTCAGAAAAGTAAATCACAGTTTGAGAATTGCCAGCCTTAAAATGATCAAAAGTACAGCATTGATGACATGGAGGCAGGAGAGTCACTTGAACCCAGGAGGTGGAGGTTGCAGTGAACCGAGATTGCGCCACTGCACTCCAGCCTGGGTGACAGAGCAAGACCCTCTCTCAAAAAACAAAATAAAACAAAACCAAATCCAAAAAACAGAACTCTTTCTCTTCAATGTTGTGTTGAGAAAACTGGATAGCCATGTGAAAAATAATGAAGTTGAACCCTTACTCTATATTATCTACAAAAATTAACTCAAAACAGATCAAAGACTCTAAATTTGAGAACCAAAACTGTAAAACTCTTAGAAGAAAACATAGGGGAAAATCTTCATGACCTTTGATTTGACACTGGATTCTTCAATATGACACCAAAGGCACAGGTACCAATACAAAAATAAAAGATAAATTGGATTTGATTAAAATTGAAAATTTTTGTGCATCAAAGCATACTATCTATGAGAAAGAAAGACGACCCACAGAATGAGAGAAAATATTTGCAAATCACATGTCTTTTAAGGGTCTATACACAGAATATATAAAGAACTCCTACAACTCAATAACAGAAGGCAAACTACCTACAACTCAACAACAGAAGGCGAATCACCAAATTAAATAATGGGTGAGGACTTGAATAGTCATTTCTGCAAAGAAGATATGCAAATGGAAAATAAGTACATGAAAAAGATGGTTAACATTAAAATACAAATAAACTCACTGAGATACCACTTCACAGCTGCTAGGAAGACTGTAATCAAAAGGATGAAAAATAAGCATTGGCAAGGATGTGGAGAAGTTGGAACCCTTGTACGCTGCTAGTAGGAATGTAAAATGGTGCAGCTGCTGTGAAAACCTAGCAGTTCCTTAAAAAGTTAAACATAGAATTACCATATGACCCAGCACTTCATCTCCTCTGTATATACCCAGAAGATTTGAAAACAGAGACTCAAACAGATACTTGTAGCCTAGTGTTCGTTACATTATTTATGATATCCAAAAGGAGAAAGTAACTCAAATGTCCAACAGATGAATGGGTAAACAATATGTGAGTGTAAACATACAATGGACTATTACTCAGCCATAAAAAGGAATGGAGTTCTGATACATGCTATAATATAAACAAACCTTGAAAACATTATGCTAATCAACAAAAGCCAGTCACAAAAGGACAAATATTGTATGATTCCACTTATATCAAATATCTAGAGTTGTCAAATTCATAGAGACAGAAAGTTAAAGATTAGAGTTGACCAGAAGCTTTGGATGAGAAGAAAGTGGAGAAGAAAATGGAGAGTTATTGCTAGAGTTTGTATTTGCAGTGATGAAATTTTTTGGAAATAGGTAGTGGTGATGGTTTTACAGCACTGTGAATATAATTCATGCTGCTGAATGGTACACTTTCAAAATAGTTGAAATGGCAACTTTTGTGTTATATACATTTCATCACAATAAAATTTACAACAAAAAAGATAACTTTTGTTCCTCTGTTTTTTCCTCACAAAATAAATTCAAATTACTTTATAATATATTCGCTCTCAGCAGTTTTTAATTTCAGTGTTATAGAAAGAGCTATTCACTGGTTATTTTGGCAGAAGATCTTTAAAATCCTAGCGAGCTGCCCTGATATCCTTTTAGCAGCTGTAGTCCTTACAAAATTGTCCAAATTTGTTCCTTTTAATGTTTTTGTATGCTTTATATCAGCCTCTGAAAAGTATATCAAATTTTATTATTATCTTTGAGCTATATGCATCTGTCATATTTATAAATAGTTTGCAAAACAAACATTTAATTGAACTGAAATTTAACAATTCAGCTTTGGCTAACTGTATTATAATTAGAGTAATGATAATGTCTGTGACATGCACATAGCAATCACAGAGAATAATTACTGGTAATTACCTTCAGGAAAAGTACTTGGCAACAGATGTAAAAGAATATAGCAAGAAACCTAGATTTAAAGGCAAATTACTAGTTTTTTTTTTCTTTTCTAAAACTTTTTTTTTTGCTAGTTTTCTAAGCACAATACTTAGCCTATGTCATTTAATGATTAAAGTGAAGAAAATATAGGAAATCAGTCATTACTGATTCATTGTTTTATATTACTAAATTTATAATTGTGGAAAAAACAAGAATGGACATGTTATGCCCCTTTGAGTTAGAAGATGAATTGATTGTCTTGCTTAATAATTTAGATAATTTATTTAACTTCTCTATGCATCTTTATCTGTTCTCATTGTACTTATTTAATAGAAAATTCATGTGGATCATATTTATAATAGACTTGAAAATGCTTCAAATTAGTTTTTATTCTAGAATTTCCCATAAGAAGACTTCAAGAAATAGCTTCTGTTAGAAACCTGCCATTAACTGTATAACATGTTGAAATAAATCATATGAATCATTGCTATTTAGGAGTATTTTATAATATGTTAATCAATTTCTGAATATCAAAAGGACCTTAGAGTGACATGGTTTATCAAATTTGACATGTAGGCATATACTCTACAGGAAAGAGAAGTAGCTTCAAGTTCCTTAGTGGTATCCTTTTGCTTTAATGTAATTTCAGATGGCCTGTAAAGCAAGATGGACAGAATTCTCACTTGAGAAGGTTTTTTTTTTGTTTGTATATTTCGTTTTTATTGAAGATAATTGACAAGAAAATGTAATATTCTCTGTTCAATAATAAGGTTAATTTTGTTTTAATATGATTTGTTATAACATTTCTAATTCACATTCTTCCTTTTGCACTCAGTGAATATATATACTCTGTTAAAAGTTAAACAAGGCATATACCATAAGGTGTCATATTCAGATACTGACAAGAAACCGGATCAGGTTTTGAGAAAACTAATGAAGGAACAAGATTAGTTTTATTCTGTTAAAACTGTCTATAAAATACATTGTAATAAATAGGCTAAATTAGGAAAAGGAAAGGCTTACAGCAGAAGGACATACTAGAAAGCTAATATAATACGGATCTGGATCTAGGATAGCTGTCTGTGGGAATGGTAGTCATCATAGATTTTATCTTTTCCTTTGTATCCTACATTCATTCTTCACTAAGTCTTGTCAGTTCTGACTATTTCTGAAATATTCGTTTCCCCATTTTAACTGCACCTTTTTCCATTTGGAATACCTTCCGCCTTCTCTATGTCCTTTTATCAATAAATTCCTACCTATTCAATGAAAACAGAAAAGGAAAATCCTAAGTTAAATAAACTATTTAAATATAGTAATCTCTCTTGCAACCACCTGTTAGGGAAAAGGAAAAATATTAGGGTATATATATATAAATACCCATTAAAAGATTAATATCAATTTTATGTGTGATAGTATTATAGGAATATATTTTCTCTACAGGATGTTTGCATTCATTAATTTCACTGATACTAAATATCAACCACTGTTCCAGATGCTAGGTATATAGATGTGAACAAGTAGACAGTGTCCCTAATACCCTTGGAGAACTTACATTCTGCTGGAGAGATATGAAATAAACAAATACATGATGTGATGTAATATAATGGTAAGAATTTCTTTTTTCTTAAAGCACTTTTAGTTTCTAGGACAATGCATTCTTTTGCTTTTCTCATAGCCTTACTTAGCTTCATGCTTCACTCAGTCTTTTTATTATTATTATTAGTTTTCTCCTTTACTCCTAGCCTCTTAGTGTTGGAATGCCTTAGAGCAAGCTTGTCCAACCCAGGGCACTGGATGGCTTTGAATGCAGCCCAACACGAATTGATAAACTTTCTTAAAACATGAGATTTTTTTTTACAATTTTTAAAAAGCTCATCAGCTATCATTAGCATTAGTGTATTTTATGTGTGGCTCAAGACAGTGCTTCCAGTGTGGCCCAGGAAAGCCAAAAGATTGGTGGACAACCCTGCTGTAGAGGTCAGTCCTCCATTCTCTCTTCTCTCCAGTGTCATAGTTTTAAATACCATTTACATGCTGGCATCTCTCAAATCTAGAACTCTAGTCCTCACCTTGTCCTTGGCCTCTGTACTCATATATCCAATTATCTACTTGACATTTTTACTTAAATATCTTATAGATACCTGAAACTTAATATACCTGTAAATGAGCTCTTCCTAATAATTCTGTCCACCTCAAAACCTGTTATTCCTCCAGTCTTTCTCATTTCAGTTAATGGCAGGTCTATTCTTGCTCATGCCATAAATCTTGTTGTCATCCTTTACTTCTTTATCTCACACCCCACTCCAGTTTCTCAGCAAATTCTGTTCTGTCTGCCTTTGAAATATGACTAGAATTCAATTGCCACTACCCTGAGCCAAGTCACCATCTCTTGCCTGGATTGTTATAATAGCATCCTAATTGGCCTGTCTGTTTCTGCCTCTGCCCCTTTCAGTCTATTCCTAATACAGGAGCCAGTAATTTTTTACAAAGTAAGTCACATTATGCCATTTTATTCAACTCTTCATTACTTTTCATGTCAGAGTAAAAGCTAAAGTCCTTTTGGGGCCCTGTGATCTGGCTCTTATTATCTGTTTTCCTTCATTTATTCTTCTCCAACTACATTGGCCTTCTGTCACTTGTTGAATCCATTAGGCACTTCACCACCACAGAGCTATTGCAGCCACTACTCCCTTTGCTTGGAATGATTTTTCGAGAGATATTCACATAGCTCAATCCCTCACTTTCTTCAGGTTTCTTTACTCAAAAGTTACCTTTTCAATGAAGTCTTCCCTGGTCACCTTACGTGATAGGCGGAAGTACAGAAAATTGAAAGACATGTTTTATAGATTTCTTCCACCGAGTGGTCCATATTTTCTCCGTGAATTAGAAGGCATTTAACTGCTGATAGCAGAGAAGAAGGTAGAGCAGTAGGGCACTTAAGACAAATAACAAATAATCTTCTTCAGGAAATAGGAAAGAACATTAATGAAGGAGTTATAGAAAAGTTGACAGGCAGTGTTGAGGCTCATGTTGATGGTGAAAACGGTAAATTTGGAGATAATAGTAAAACAGACTGACAGCTGGGCTGATCCACAGTTGATGTTTAACTGGCTGGGTACAACAGGAGAACAGTGGAGTAAGGGTCTTGAATGGTTGGACAAGTGGGATTACCTGTTGCTTCCTTTCGTATTCAACCTGACTGCATAGGATCCAAACTTATTTGAGAATATATGTATGTATACTTTTCTCTATTTTATCTAACAAATCCCAAAACTCGTATCAACCCAGCCACCTACTTTTCCCATTTACGTACAGTCAACTAAGCATTGCGGTGAAAATAACAGTACAGATTAAAGTTACTATAAACATACAATTTCCAGTTTTATGTGGATCACTAGTATTCCATGAGTTTTTTTTTTACTTTGATCAATTTACTTTCCTATTCTTTACTCTCCTTAAGTTTTCTATGTAACCCCTCTATCCATCTCCAGCTCTTCTTTTGACCATTTCTTTATTCTCAAGTTCCTAGGCAATTTTTGTTTAGATATATCTTTAGTAAAAATAGTATTTATATAGATTTTAAAAATTTCAGTTTGAGAGTCTCAGTGTTTTAAAAACTGAGTCAAAACAACTAAATTGGTGGAGGCTACTGATAGATTTGGACTAATTCCAAATATCCTTTGGTTTTGTTTATTTTTGAAAAACTGCTTTATTAAGATACAATTTACATATAATAAACTGTACATATTTAAAATGTACAACTTGGTGTTTTAAAATAGGTGTACACCTATGGAAATCATGATCACAATCAAAATAGTGAACATATCTATCACCCTTTTCCTCATACCCTTTCATGTTCCTTCTCTCAACCTCCTCCCTTCCCCCTCCCTCAAAACAACTACTGATCTGCTTTCTGTCATTAAAGCTTGGGTTGCCTTTTCTAGAATCTTAGATAAATGGCATCCTTTATTTGTACTCTTTATGTGGCTTCTTTCAGCATAATTATTTTGAGATTGATCTATGTTGTGTATATCAGTAGTTATGAGTGGAATTCCACTGTATGGAATACCATAGTTTGTTTATCCATTCTCCTGTTGATGGACATTTAGGTTGTTTCTGGTTTGGGGCTATTACAAATAAAGCTGCTATGAACACTGACTTACACACCTTCATATGTTCTCACTTCTCTCGGGGAATACTTAGGAATAGGCTGCTTTTATCAAATAGTAGATGTGTATGTTTAACTTTTTTAAGGAACTACCAAGTTGTTTTCCAGAGTACATATACCATTTTCCATTGCTATCAGTAGTGTTTCTCCATATACCTGCCAACACTTGATATGATCAGTCTTTTAGTTTTAGCCATTTTATTTCATTTTATTTTCTTTTTTCTTTTTTTAAAAATTATACTTGAAGTTGTGAGGTACATGCGCAGAACGTGGTTTGTTACGTAGGTATACACGTGCCATGGTGGTTTGCTGCACCCATCAACTCATCATCTACATTAGGTATTTCTCCTAATGGTATTCCTCCCCTACCTCCCCACCCACCGACAGGCCCCGGTGTGTGATGTTCCCCTCCCTGTGTCCATGTGTTGTCATTTTTCAACTCCCACTTAGGAGTGAGAACATGCAGTGTTTGGTTTTCTGTTCCTGTGTTAGTTTGCTGAGAATGATGGTTTCCAGCTTCATCCATGTCCCTGCAAAGGACATGAACTCATCCTTTTTTATGGCTGCATAGTATTCCATGGTGTATATGTGCCACATTTTCTTTATCCAGTCTATCATTGATGGGCATTTGGATTGGTTCCAAGTCTTTGCTATTGTGAACAGTGCTGCAGTAAACATATGAGTGTGCGTGCGTCTTTATAGTAGAATGATTTATAATCCTCTGGGTGTATACCCAGTAATGGGATTGCTGGGTCAAATGGTATCTCTGGTTCTAGATCCTTGAGGAATCACCACACTATCTTCCCCAGTGGTTGAACTAATTTACACTTCCACCAACAATGTAAAAGCATTCCTATTTTTCCACAACCTCTCCAGCATCTGTTGTTTCCTGACTTTTTAATGATCGTCTTTCTAACTGGTGTGAGATGGTATGTCCTTGTGGTTTTGATTTGCATTTCTCTAATGACCAGTGATGATGAGCTTTTTTTCATATGTTCATTGGCTGCATAAATGTCTTCTTTTGAGAGGTGTCTGTTCATATCCTTCGTCCACTTGTTGATGGAGTTGTTTTTTTCTTGTAAATTTAAGTTCCTTGTAGATTCTGGATATTAGCGCTTTGTCAGATGGATAGATTGCAAAAATTTTCTCCCATTCTGTAGGTTGCCTGTTCACTCTGATGATAGTTTCTTTTGCTGTGCAGAAGCTCTTTAGTTTAATTAGATCCCATTTGTCAATTTTGGCTTTTGTTGCTGTTGCTTTCTGTGTTTTAGTCATGAAGTCTTTGTCCATGCCTATGTCCTGAATGGTATTGCCGAGGTTTTCTTCTAGGGTTTTTATGGTTTTAGGTCTTAGGTTTAAGTCTTTAATCCATATTGAGTTAATTTTTGTCTAAGGTGTAAGGAAGGGGTCCAGTTTCAGTTTTCCGCATATGGCTAGCCAGTTTTCCCAGCACCATTTATTAAATGGGGAATCCTTTCCCCATGTCTTGTTTTTGTCAGGTTTGTCGAAGATCAGATGGTTGTAGATGTTTGGTGTTATTTCTGAGGCCTCTGTTGGGTTTCATTGGTCTATGTTTCTGTTTTGGTACCAGTACCATGCTGTTTTGGTTACTGTAGCCTCGTAGTATAGTTTGAAGTCAGGTAATGTGATGCCTCCAGCTTTGTTCTTTTGGCTTAGGATTGACTTGGCCATGTGGGCTCTTTTTTGGTTCCATATGAAATTTAAAGTAGTTTTTTCTAATTCTGTGAAGAAAGTCAATGGTAGCTTGTTGGGGATAGCACTGAATCTGTAAATTACTATGGGCAGTATGGACATTTTCACGTTATTGATTCTTCATATTCATAAGCATGGAATGTTTTTCGATTTGTTCGTGTCCTGTCTTATTTCCTTGGGCAGTGGTTTGAATTCCTGGACACATACACCCTCCCAAGACTAAACTAGGAAGAAGTAGAATCCCTGAATAGACGAATAACAAGTTCTGAAATTGAGGCAATAATAGTCTATGAACCAAAAGAAGCCCAGGACCAGACAGATTCACAGCCAAATTCTACCACAGGTACAAAGAGGAGCTTGTACCATTCCTTCTGAAACTAATCCAAACAGTAGAAAAAGAGGGAAATCCTCCGTAACTTATTTTATGACATTAGGATCATCCTGTTACCAAAACCTGGCAGAGACACAACAAAAAAAGAAAATTCCAGGCCAATATCCCTGATGAACATCGATGCAAAAATCCTCAATAAAATACTGGCAAACCGAATCCAGCAGCACATCAACAAATTTATCCACCATGATCAAGTCGGCTTCATCCCTGGGATGCAAGGCTGGTTCAGCATACACAAATCAATAAACATAATCCATCACATAAACAGAACCAATGACAAAAACCACGTGATTATCTCAATAGATGCAGAAAAGGCCTTCGACAAAATTCAACACTCCTTCAAGCTAAAAACTCTCAATAAACTAGATATTGATGGATATCTATAGAGATCTCAAAATAATAAGACCTATTTATGACAAACCCACAGCTAATATATTGAGTGGGCAAAAACTGGAAGCATTCCCTTTGAAAACCGGCACAAGATAAGGATGCCCTCTCTCACTAGTCCCATACAACATAGTACTGGAAGTCCTGGCCAGGGCAGTCAGGCAAGAGAAAGAAATAAAGGGCATTCAAATAGGAAGAGAGGAAGTCAAATTCTCTGTTTGCAGATGATATGATTGTATGTTTAGAAAACCCCGTCGCCTCAGCCCAAAATCTCCTTAAGCTGATAAGCAACTTCAGCAAAGTCTCAGGATACAAAATCAATGTGCGAAAATCACAAGCATTTCTGTACACCAATAATAGACAAACAGAGAGCCAAAATCATGAGTGAACTCCCATTCACACTTGCTACAAAGAGAATAAAATACCTAGGAATCCAACTTACAAGGGATGTGAAGGACCTCTTCAAGGAGAACTACAGTTTTAGCCATTTTAATAGATGTGTAGTGGTAACTCATTTTGGTTTTAATTAGCAGTTCCCAAATGACTAACGATGTTGAACATCTTTTTTATATACTCTTTGCTATCTATTTATCTTCTTTGATGAATTATCTGATCAAATCTCTTGTCTACTGCCTATTAAAAACATTATTTTCTTAATTGTTGAGTTTTGAGATTTCAGTGTATATTCTGGATACAATTCCTATATCAGATATATTCTTGGAAGGTATTTTCACCCCATCTTTTAATTCTCTTAATAGTGTTGAAAAGCAGAAGATTCTAATTAGGAAGTCCATTTTTCCAATTTGCTTTTTATGAATTATATTTTATGTCATATCTAAGAAATCTTTGCCTAACTCAAGCACGCCTAACCCAAGCACACAAAGATTTCTTCCTATGTTTTCTTCTAAAAGTTTATAGATTCAGGTTTTGTATTTACATCTGTGAGACATTTTGAGTTGATTTTTCTATAGGGATCAAAGTTTTTTTTTTTACATATAAATATTCTATTATTTCAGCATCATTGGTTGAAAAGGCTTTCCTTTTTTCACTGCATTGCCTTTGCAGCTTTGTTAAGAATCAGTTGTACATTTAAGTGTATGTTTATTTTTAGACTCTATTCTGTTTGTTATTAAATCTACACAATCAACACAGTGTATACCATCCTGTTTTGATTAGTGTAGATTTATTATAAATGAAGTCAAATAGTGTTAGCCTTCCAAATTTGTTCTTTCTCAATAGTCGTTTTTGCTCTCTAGGTCCTTTGCATTTTCTTTCTTTCTTTTTTTTTCTTCTTCAACTTTTATTTTAAATTCTGGGCTACATGTGCAGGATGTGCTTGTTACATAGGTAAACGTGTGCCATGGTAGGTTGCTGCACAGATCAACCCATCACCTAGGTATTAAGCCCAGCATCCATGAGGTATTCTTCCTGATGCTCTTCCTCCCCCTATACCTCCAAACAGGCCCCAGTGTGTGTTGTTCCCCCATGTATCCATGTGTTCTCATCATTCTGCACTCACTTATAAGTGAGAACATATGGTGTTTGGTTTTCTGTTCCTGTATTAGTTTGCTGAGGCTAATGGCTTCCAGCTCCAGCCATGTCCCTGCAAAGGTCATGATCTTGTTCCTTTTTATGGCTGAATAGTATTCCATGATGTGATGTGTACCACATTTTCTTTATGCAGTGTATTATTAATGGGCATTTAGGTTGATTCCATGTCTTCGCTATTGTGAATAGTGCTGCAGTGAACATAAGCTTGCATATATCTTCATAATAGAATGATTTATATTCCTTTGGGTATATATCCAGTAACGGGGATTACTGGGTCAAATGGTATTTCTGCCTCTAGATCTTCAAGGAATCACCACACTGTCTTCCACAATGGTTGAAATAATTTACACTCCCACCACCAGTATAAAAGCATCCCTTTTTCTCTGTAACCTCACCAGCATTTTTTATTTTTTGACTTTTTAATAATCATTCTGACTGGTGTGAGATGGTTTTTCATGGTGGTTTTGATTTGCATTTCTCTAATGATCAGTGATGTTGAGCTTTGGATCAATTTGATCAATTGATCAGTTTGGGATTGATTTTGATTCAATCCTTATTCTTACTGTGCATTATTTTTTTTTGCCTCTGCCTGCCTGGTAATTTTTGACTAGATTCTATGTGCTGGATATTTTTTTATCCCTAGAAATCTTCTTGAACTTTGCTTAGGGTTACAGTTAAGTTACTTGGAAATAATTTGACCTGTTTCTTGTTTTGCTTTTAGGATTTTTTAGGTGAATCTGGTGCATTGCTCAGTGAGGCAAGATCTTCCTGAGAACTCTACTAAATGTCCTGTGAATTATGAATTTTTCTTGTCTGGCTGGTATGAACATCCACTGTTCCCAGTAGGCTCTTTGTAAGCACCAGGCAGTGTTCCCACCAGTCCTTTCATGTGGTTCTTTCCATTGTCTCAGTTAGTTTCTTCACATGCAAGTGCTGCTCAGTACTCTGCTTAATACTCAAGGGAGATCCTTTGCAGATCCCTGGGGTTCTCTTTCTTTGCGCATCTGTTCTCTCTGGTATACTATCCTATAAACTGTAGCTTCCCCAGTCTTTCCAGACTCAGCCTTATTTCTGAAACTTAGAGAGTCCATAGGTCTGTGCCTTAATTTTTTCTCTCTGTGCCTTTGCCTGAAAATTTTCTTGATGCAGTAATTTACAGGCAATAATGGGACTCACCTTGTTTGTTTTCCATCATTTAGCGATTACTGTCCTCTGTTGTCTGATGTTCATTGTCTTGAAAACCAGTGTTTCATGTATTTTGTCCAAAGTGTTTGGTTGTTTTAGGTTTCAGGCTAAGCTCAAGTACCCATTACTCTATTTTAGCCAGAAGCACTTTTTTAAAAAGAAGTCAATTCCTATTATGTTATTTTTCCTCCTATTTACTGGGCATTCTTAAAATATCCTACCCCATGCTGCCTCATTTTTTTACTCATTTGAGTATTTGCATATATGTATATTTCCATCTTTTTCTAACAGTTGCCCTTGAATTTTAACTTATATCTTGTTTATATTTTTTCTAACAACATCTAGACTTAATCATTACTGTATCTTCCCTCTGAACAACATGAAAACTTGTGTACTTTCACTACCCCATTGCCTAGCCTTATCATGAACTTGAGGTTCAAAGAGTTAATCCCTCTGTTCATTATTGCTTTTTGCACACTCCATTCTATTCTCTTAGATTTTTTGCTTTAATTTTTAGAACACTTCCTCTAGGAGTTTCTAATGATTCGTTACCTACACCTTTCCCTCAACCCCACCCAGATGACCTAAGTCAAGATGAAAGAAAAGATCCTTCTGCAAGAAATCTCTTTACCTATCAACTCATTTATTTGCCCACTTGATCTTCTGTTTCTCCAGTCTCAGAGAATCCAGCATCCACTGTTCTGCCCAGTATTTATCCATTGACCTGTGCTCTGTCTGGATCCTATCTTCTCTCAACTCTTGAACTTTTTCTTTTTTGGTGTTTGCATTTACTTATGCTATATTAAACTTCTTGGTTCCTTTCTCATAGCCAGTAGGTTCCTCTCTCTACTTCAGCTGTTTTTCAATGCCATAGATTCCTTCTGGCAAATATTCTGTACCTCTTCTTCATGTCTTGGTAAAGCCTATTTAAAAAAAAAAAGGAATAGTCTATTTTTCTTGTTTGCCTTCTGTTCACTTCTCAATACATTGCATTCTGGGCTCTGCTCCCCATCACTTCACTAAAAATAATTTGACCCTCTTACTGTCCTATAGACTAGTCCAAAAAAAGGACAATGTACTAGGTATTGCTGTATAACAAACCCCTCTAAAATTTAGTAGCTTAAAACAATTTTTTATTTCTCTGGAATCAACAGGTTGCCTGAGTGATTGTGCTGATCTGGCTTGGGCTTTGCTTATCTTATCTGGGTTTGTTCATGTGTCTGCAGGTAGATGACAAGTTGGTTGAAGGCTAGCTTGGCCCCACTGGGGAGGACTCAGCTCTGCTTCATGTGGTCTCATCATCTATCAGGAGATACCATGCTTTTTACATAGCAGTGACAGTTCCACAAAAAGAAGTGGAGCATGCAAGGCTTCTTGAGGCTTAGGATTGAAATTGGCACACTGTTACGTTTTACCAGATTCAGTTAAACAAAGCAAAATGCAAGGCCAGTCCAGTTTCAAAGGATGGAAATTTGTTTCATGTTCTTTACACAGCTTCTTAAATGTTGATATTCCTAGAAATTTTTCCTCTAACCCTTTCCATTTTGCCTCACCAACCTCATCTCTTTTTACAGGATGACAAAATTTGCCCTATATATTGGTGACATCCAAATCAGCAATTAGCAAACTATGGGAGACCAGCCTGTGGCCTGTTGTTATATGGCCCACTAGCTTAGAATGGTATATATATATATGTTCTAGGGTACATGTGCACACGTGCAGGTTTGATACATAGGTATACATGTGACATGTTGGTTTGCTGTACCCATCAACTCATCATTTACAACTCATCGTATGTCTTTACAGTAGCATGATTTATAATCCTTTGGGTAGATACCCAGTAATGGGATTGCTGTGTCAACTGGTAATTCTAGTTCTAGATCACTGAGGAATTGTGACACTGTCTTCCACAATGGTTGAACTAATTTACACTCCCACCAACAGTGTAAAAGTGTTCCTATTTTTCCACATCCTCCACAGCATCTGTTGTTTCCTGACTTTTTAATGATTGCCATTCTAACTTGCGTGAGATGGTATCTCATTGTGGTTTTGATTTGCATTTCTCTGATGACCAGTGATGATGAGCATTTTTTCATGTGTCTGTTGGCTGCATATACAGACATATATATATGTCTCAAAAGAAGACTGTTTTGAGAAGTGTCTGTTCATGTCCTTTGCCCACTTTTTGATGGGGTTGTTTTTTTTCTTGTAAATTTGTTTCAGTTATTTGTAGATTCTGGATATTAGCCGCTTGTCAGATGGGTAGATTGCAAAACTTTTCTCTCATTCTGTAGGTTGCCTGTTCACTCTGATGGTAGTTTCTTTTGCCATGCAGAACTTCTTTAGTTTAATTAGATCCCATTTGTCTATTTTGGGTTTTGTTGCCATTGCTTTTGGTGTTTTAGTCATGAAGTCCTTCCCATGCCTATATCCTGAATGGTACTGCCTAGGTTTTCTTCTAGGATTTTTATGGTTTTAGGTCTTAGGTTTAAGTCTTTAATCTATCTTGAATTAATTTTTGTATGAGATGTAAGGAAGGCATCCAGTTTTAGCTTTCTACATATGGCTAGCCAGTTTTCCCAGCACCATTTATTAAATAGGGAATCCTTTCCCCGTTTCTTGTTTTTGTCAGGTTTGTCAAAGGTCAGATGGTTGTAGATGTGTGGTGTTATTTCTGAGGCCTCTTTCTCTTCCATTGGTCTATATATCTGTTCTGGTACCAATACCATGCTGTTTTGGTTACTGTAGCCTTATAGTACAGTTTGAAGTCAGGTAGCGTGATGTCTCCAGCTTTGTTCTTTTTTGCTTAGGATTGTCTTGGCAATGCAGGCTCATTTTTGGTTCCATATGAACTTTAAAGTAGTTTTTTCCATTTCTGTGAAGAAAGTCATTGGTAGCTTGATGGAGATGGCATTGAATCTATAAATTACTTTGGGCAATATGGCCATTTTCATGATATTGGTTCTTCCTATCAATGAGCATGGAATATTCTTCCATTTGTTTGTGTCCTCTTTTATTTAGTTGAGCAGTGGTTTGTAGTTCTCCTTGAAGAGGTCCTTCACATCCCTTGTAAGTTGGATTCTTAGGTATTTTATTCTCTTTGTAGCAATTGCAAATGGGAGTTCACTCATGATTTGGGTCTCAATTTGTCTGTTAGTGGTGTACATAAATGCTTGTGGTTTTTGCACATTGATTTTGTATCCTGAGACTTTGCTAAAGTTGCTTATCAGCTTAAGGAGATTTTGGGCTGAGACGATGGGGTTTTCTAAACATACAATCATGTCATCTGCAAACAGGGACAATTTGACTTCATTTCCTAATTGAATCCCCTTTATGTCTTTCTCTTGCCTGATTGCCCTGGCCAGAACTTCCAACACTGTGTTGAATAGGAGTGGTGAGAGAGGGCATCCTTGTCTTGTGCCAGTTTTCAAAGGGAATGCTTCCAGTTTTTGCCCATTCAGTATGCTATTGGCTGTGGGTTTGTCATAAATAGCTCTTATTATTTTGAGATGCGTTCCATCAATACCTAGTTTATCATTGGTATGTGTTTCAGGTATGGGGTGGGATTTTGCATCAACTTTTAAGAGCATCTTGACAAATAATCATTGTATAACCACAGTTGACCCTTGAACAACACAGAGGGGTTAGAGTCACCAACCCCTTGTGTAATCAAAACTTCACATATAACTTTTGACTCCCCCAGAAGTTAACTACTAATAGCCTACCGTTGACCCAGAAGTCTTACCAATAACATAGTCAACTAGTGCATATTTTGTATGTTATATATATTATATACTGTATTCTTAAAGTAAGCCAGAGAAAATAAAATGTCATGAGGAAAATCATAAGGAAGAGAAAATACATACACAGTACTGTACTGTGTTTATTGATGTTGTAAATTTATGTTGTCTGTTTACAAGATGAATAGTCTGTGTCAAATGGTGGCAACTACAGTGGCAAACCTCAATCTACGGTACAAATCAAACAGTCCAACTTTTTGTTGTAATATCATGACTTTTCGCTGCTTCTTGGGAACACTTTCAGATTGCTAGTGGCACTTCATATGGGTCCCATGGTGTTTTTGAAGGTTTACACTACTGTGCCAAACAATGAAAAATACACAAGAACCATGAGAAATCACTTTTTACTGCAATATGCAATTTACTGAAGACACGGAGATGATTAGTGTCACAAGTTGTTTTAAGTGGATGCTCTTAACACTTGAGTTCACTGCATAGCAAAAAGAGGTGTCTGTGAAATTATTACAGTAGTAAAGTATGTACTGCAATAAATCTTACACATTTATGATTTAATACTGCATCTTTACATTTCTTTACATTTCTCTTGACTATCAATGGCACCATGTATGTCTGTGTATATGTAAGTTTTGATACATTTTAACTTTTTATAATAGATTTGTATATATTTCATGATACTAAATGGTAAAATAGGCTAGTATCTACACATATGTTATTCATTCATGACACACTCAACTTTTTCTTAGTATTTTCTCTATTTCTAGGCCATGTGGCTTGTCTATGTGTTTTTCCACATTGTTGGAAATCTTAAAGATAATTTCAATATATTTATTTTTAAAAATTCACGTGTAAGTGGATCCACGCAGTTCAAATCTGTGTTCAAGGGTTAAATGTTTTATGATTTTTCAAAGGTTTTTCTGTGCAACACATTTTAAAAAGGTTTTCTATGTAAAATCATCTTGAATAACAAAGTGGTTATAAACTTACAAGTTCCATACCATAAATAAATACAGGAATTAAACCAAGATTCCTTTAACTTCCATGTGCTTTGGTTTTTATTCGTGATAGGACAAACAATGGGAGCAGATTATGAGACAGAGGAATAAGAAGTTAAACATGTATAGTATTAATTAATTGCAGTTATCAAAGAAGTAGTGAACTTGATAAGGTTATAGTAGTACTTCTGCTTCATGGAAGAAGACTGAACTATAACGTCACCACTGTGGCCATTCATCTTTCTTGAGACCATAATGAAATGAAAGTAGATAAATATTTATAAATAGGCATAAACTCATAATAATAAAAAGATTTGAAGGCAAGCGGGAGGTAATAATGGACAAGATATTTCAACAAATTTGCAGAACATAGAGTGGCTGGGAATGGCTACAGAGGGACTACAGGAAAGGTAACTGATGGAATCGCAGAGAGATTTTGGGTTCATAAACAATAGATACCAGTAAACAAATATATTCAAAGTACAGCAAAAACCAGATATTTATTCAAGGTTGTTATATGGAACATGGGCTCTACCTGAAATCCTTATGTTCCACCTCCATCCCTGGTATTTACCACTAGAATAACTATACAACCCTCTTTTTTAAAAATCACATGATTTCACTGAGGAAAGTTAAAGCTTTCAATATGGATGTTAGTTTCCCAAAATAAAGTCTCCCTTCATTGTGAAATTTAACCAGGTCCACAGTCCCGCAATATCCATTCCTGATTCTGAAAGCCTACCAGTTAGCCCATCCTTCCTCAAAGTATTCTACATAGAAAGCAGCCAGTCAGTATTCCCACTCAGGGGATAGAATTAGTGACAATTAGGTCTACTCAGTGGAGGAACACCTGCTATTCAGTAGAGGAAACCCACACTAGCTACCCAGAACTTTATTCTTAAGCACGGATAATTAAATAATGGTTGACTACTACAGTGGGATATTATACAGAAATGCAAATAAATGATACATAGTTACATATAACAACATGGTTGAATCTTGAGCTATAGAAGCTGGACATGACAATACGGTTACATTTAATTAATATATTAAATATACCAATAGGCAAAATAAGCTCATAGTAATTGGGAGAGGGTATCAGATGGTAAATGTATTAAAAATTCAAAGAAGTAGTTACCCCAAAAGTTAAGATATTGGTTACTTTTTTGGTGGGTGGGAATTATGATTTTGTGGGATACATGGAAGGTATTGTTCTGACTGTGGGTTATACAAGTATTCTCTATAATAAGGAGAACATTTATGTTTTATATGCTTTTCTGTATACATGTTAAATTTCACAGTAAAAAATATAATCAAAAAAGGGATCCCACAGGAGACAGACAATTCTATAAACATTTTTAATTCTCCATTTTAGTCAAATAACTCGGAGAAGTTATATTCATAGAGTAAAAATAGGATGCTATGAAAAGGAAGCAATTAGAGAATGAAAAAAGAGTTCAGATTAAAAGTATGATTGCTGACATTAAAGCTTCAGTGAAGAGACTAAAGATAAAATTGATTTAATAAAGTTCCTGGAATATACAGGGAGAACAAAAGACTAAAATTTGAGAGAAAATAATAGAAACTCAGTCCAGGAGGTTCAATTTCCAATTAATGAGCAATTCAGAGGAGATAACTGAGAAAGTGGAGTACAGAAAATATCAAAGAAATAGTAGAAAAGATTTTTCCCAGAGATGAAAGATACTGATCTTTAGTTTGTACCTAGCACATTGTACCTAGCACAACGACTGTAAGAACAAACAAATAAAAAAAAGACTATACCTAAATTTAATCAGTGTTTAAGTGAAGATTCTAAACCTTGGAGAAGAGAGCTGAGTGTGAGGAAGTAAGATTGGGAACATATTAAGCCTATTAAAAATAACATCAGATTTCTTATCAATTATACTGGATGTTAGAAGGTATTGGAATGGTACTTTCAAGAAGCTCTGGGGGAAAATTATTTCCAACCTTAAATTTGATACCCGTGTGAAATAAAATTAAGTGAGAGAGCATAGCAATGACATTTTCGGATGAAAGGGTTTGCATCCCACACACTTTTGTGGGAAGTTATTTCAGACTGTGATTCAGTAAAACAGGTGTAGACAAAGACTTAGGACTGAAGAAGTAATAGGCATAACTCTGGAAAGCAAGAAAAGAGAAGTGGCAAGATGACAGCTGTGGAGTATGCCTAGAAAATGACCAGATTGGGAGGAAGGTCTCTAGCGGAGTAAGGAGCGAGGGGTGACTCAGTATAAGTAACATGGTTGATAGGCTAGGATACAATAAATGATTAGGGAAAGTGATGGGAGACAATAGGAAACCAGTTAGAAAATCTGGAGAAAACTAAAAGCTATACAAGAAAGTCGTAGTTAAAACATAAGGACAACTAAAATGTAGCATGATTTTACGCAGTTGATGTCTAAGAAAAGACTGGGCAGCTGATAAGATGGTAGCGTCACTGAATGAGTCAAGACATTTTAACATAACCGCAAAATAGAGGTTGTAATATTGATGGGAATATTTTGTCATAGTTGTTTTGATATATACATATTTTAAAATAGTTAAAATGTAAAATCACTGCTCTCTTGTTCATTACCAAAAAATGTGCCGAAAAGGTACCACTAACCTTTACCCCATCCCAAATGCCCATTAAGTATAAGGGACTCTCTCTATCTACTCTATTCATTTCTGTATTGTTTTAATATTTTACAAGTTATGTGTTAACTTTTATGATTTTTTTGTGATTATAAAATGTGTCAATTTGTTAGAATTAATTTAGCTTCTAACTATAATCTATTGTATAAATCCATCATATATTACCATCCTTATAAAATTATTAATGTAAGTATGATGAATATGGAAAGCTATTCAAAATTTAATTGTGAATTTCTTGTTCTATCTGAAATGTAGAATAAGACATCTTATTATTGCCCTGTCTTCTACTCCTCCAAGTGACTTCTGTAATACCCAGCCACTTAATGTTCGACATTCAGGAAGCTTTCATAAAGCAGAGGTGTCCTTTTAGATATTTAGATGGAAAATAAAGAATATCATTAATCTTAGTTGAAAGCAAATGGCTTTTTTTTTTTTCTTGAGACAGAGTCTCACTTTATTGCCTAGGCTGGAGTGCAGTGTTGCAATTGTTGCAACTTCTGCCTCCTGGGTTCAAGGTATTCTCATGCCTCAGCCTCCCAAGTAGCTGGGATTACAGGGGTGCACCACCATGCCTGGCTAATTTTTGTATTTTTAGTAGAGATGGGGTTTCCCCATGTTGGCCAGGCTGGTATGGAACTCCTGACCTCAAGTGATCTGATCACCTCGGCCTCCCGAAGTGCTGGGATTGCAGGCGTGAGCCACCATACCCGGCTGCAAATGGCCATTTTATATAGTGTTCAAAACCTGGCAAAACAAATTTATGGTGATAATAGAAATTAGAAAAAAATGGTATCATTAGGTATTGACTGTGAAGGCCACATGAGGAAAACTTTTATGATGCCAGAAATGTACTATAGTTTTATCTTGGTTGTGGCTTTGTTGGTATATACATGTGTAAACATCAAAATTATACACTTAGCATTAAATTAAAAAAAGAAGTGAGAAGTAATAGCATTTGAGATGAGGTAAAAGTGAATTATGGGAATATTAGCAGACATACTGCTTAAGGTGAATGATAGCTCTTTTCCCCCATTTATTACTTTCTACAACGAAAGGTGATTTTTAATTATATAAGTTACATGTATTTAGATAATTGTAAGTGTCTAAAGTTAAAATCGAAGGGCTCCTTCCTTAGAGCATCGCTTAGCCCAGGAGTTTGAGATCAAATCTTTTCTATGTATACACCAACATTCTTTAAAAACACATTTTGAGAAGTATCAAACTATATAGATAATTCTGAAATTTGCTCCTTCTGCCCACTCAACAGCATATAATAGATATCTTTTAGTGTCGGATTATAGATTCACCCTGATTCTCTTTAATGATTGTGCAGTCCTCCATAGTATGTTTATATCGTAACTTAGCCTCCTCCCTAAACATTTCAGGTTATCTTTAGTTTTTTATTAATGAAAATGATTCTGATTAAGTTTTTTTATATCTATATTTGTATATTTCTGCAAATATTGTTATAGGATAATTCCAGAACTACAATTCCTAGGTTAAATTTTGTTAGCTTCTGCAAAATTGTCCTTCAGTTTCAACAACTGGGAACCATAATCTTGCCAACATTGGATATTATCAGTCTTTTAAAATGTTCACTGATCTAATGGACAAAAATGGAATCTCACTGTTTTAATTTGCCTTTTTCTGATCACTAGTGAAATTGGGCATCCTTTCTTATGTTAATTATAAATTGATGTTTCTTTTTTTGTTGTGTGTACCCTATTTTAATTTTCCTTATTTGTCAGGAGTCGTCGTTTATGAGAGTAATCCTTTTCTTGTTATGTATGTTGCAAATTTCTTCTCCAATTTCTAGTCTTTTAGATTTATTTGTCTTTTAGCTTTAACTTACAAAGCTATCCATTTTTCCTTTATGACTCCTTCATTTTGTATTTCGCTTAAGATCATTTACTTAGGAAGACCAGATATGTTCTTATATTTTGTTCTGGAAACTTATTCTTTTGCATTTTACTTTTAAATCATTAATCATCCACAAATGTATTTTGTGAGCTAAATATATGAATATTAGTATGCTTTTTCTTTCCCATAATGGATAGCCAGTTTTTGCCATAAATGACTGAATAATCTGTCTTTTCCTCACCAATTTAAAAACCAGGGATATTACTGTATGAATGAATGAGGGTTATAAGAAATGTACTTTTTTTTTTTTTAATGCAGAGAGGAAGATGTCAGTTTTGAAGCAGAGTTCAAGGATATAGGGCAGGGTTTGTAGAAAATCCAGGATAAAGGAGTGTGGTTGCCTTGGGAGCTGTAGTGTCAAATTGGATAGGTTTAAAAGTATAGGTGGGATGAAGTAAGAATATATCTAGGACAAACAAATATAGGCATACCCATATGTTTATATGCTTAGCTATATGCTTTGCTTTACTGCACTTCACAGATATTGCAGGGTTTGGTGTGTGTGTGTGTTTGCAAATTGCAGATTTGTGATTACCCTGTGCTGAGCAAATCCGTCAGCATCATTTTTTTGACAGCATGTGTTCGCTTTGTGTCTCTGGGTCACATTTTGGTAATTCTTGGAATATTTCAAATTTTTTCCTTAGTATTATGTATGTTATAGTGATCCGTAATCAGTGATCTTTGATATTATTATTGTGTTTGTTTTGGGCAGCATGAACAGCACCCATAGAAAATGACAAACTTAATAAATTATGTTGTGTGTGTTCTGACTGCTCTACCAACTAGCCATTTCCCTGTCTCTCTCCTTTGGCCTCCCTATTCTTTGAAAGACAACAATATTAATATAAGGCCAATTAATAACCCTATAATGTACACCTAGTATGCATCAATATTAATCTTTCAATGGCCTCTAAATATTCCAGGTAAAAGGGTCATATGTCTCTCACTTTTCATCAAAAGCTAGATGTAATTAAGCTTAGTGAGGAAGGCATGTCAAAAGCCAAGACAGGCCAAAGGCTAAGCCTCTTGCACCAGTTAGGCAGATTGTGAAAGGAAAGGAAAAGTTCTTGAAGGAAATTAAAAATGCTATGCCAGTGAACACATGAATAATGAGAAAACAAAATAGCCATATTGCAGGCATGGGAAAAGTCTGAATGGTCTGGGTAGAAGACCAAACCAGCTACAACATTCCCTGAAGCCAAAGCATCATCCAGAGCAAGGCTCTAGCTCTCTTCAATTCTGTGAATGCTAAGAGAGGTGAGGAAGCTGTAGGAGAAGAGTTTGAGGCTTACAGAGGTTGGTTTATGAGGTTTAAAGAAGGAAGCTGCCTCCAAAACATAAAGGTGACAGGTGAAGCAGCAAATGCTGATGGAAGAACTGCAGCAAGTGATCCAGAAGATTTTTTTTTTTCCAGAAGAACTAACTAAGTTAATTGATGAAGGCAGCTACACTAAACAACAGATTTTCAATGTAGATGGAACAGGTTTCTACTGGAAGAAGATGCCATCTCATAGATGAAGAGAAGTCAATGCTTGGCTTTCAAGGACAGGCTGACTCTTGTTGGGGGGCTAATGCAGCTGTTGATTTTAATTTGAAGCCAGTGCTCATTTACCATTCTGAAAATCCTAGGGCCTCTAAGAATTTTGCTACATCTACTCTCTGTGTGGTCTGTAAATGGAACAACAAAGTTCAGTTGAGAGCACATCTGTTGATGGCAGAGTTTACTGAATATTTTAAGCACACGGTTGAGAACTGCTAAGCAAAAAAGATCTCTTTCAAAATATTACTGCTCATTGACAATGCACCTGGTCACCCATTTTCTACAGTGAAGATGCCCAAGGAGATTAATGTTGGTTTCATGCCTGCTAACAATATCCATTCTGTAGCCCATGGGTCAAAGAGTGATTCAGACTCTCAAGTCTTATTTAAGGATTGCATTTTGTAAGGCTATAGCTGCCATATGTAGTGATACCTCTGACAGATCTCAGCAAAGTAAATGGAAAACCTTCGGGAAAGGAGTCACTATTCTAGATGCCATTAAGAACATTTGTGATTCATGGGAGGAGGTCAAAGTATCAACATTAACAGGAGTTTGGAAGAATTTGATTCCAGTCCTCATGGGTGATTTTGAGGGGTTCAAACTCAAGTGGAGGAAGTAACTGTAGATGTGGTGGAAATAGCAAGAGAACCAGAATTAGAAGTGGGGCCTGAAGATAGGACTGAGTTACTGCAGTCTTATGATAAGACTTGAATGGATGAGGAGTTGCTTCTTAACAGATGCGCAAAGAAAATGGTTTCTTGAGATGGAATCTACTCCTGGTGAAGAAGCTGTGAACATTGTCGAAATGACAATAAGGATTTAGAATACTACGTAAATTTAGTTGATGCAGCGGTGTCACGATATGAGAGTGGCCTCCAAGTTTGAAAGAATTTTTACTGTGGACAAAATGCTATCAAACAGCACCACAAGCTACAGAGAGATCTTTCGTCTTGCAGAGAAATCAAACAGGAAGAATCAATCAATACAGCAGACTTTATTGTTGTCTCATTTTAAGAAATTGCCCCGGCCACCCCAGCCTTCAGCAGCCACCACCCTGATCAGTCAGCAACCATCATCATCAAGGCAAGACCCTCCACCATCAAAAAAGAGTATGGCTTGCTGAAAGTCAGATCATTTGTATTTTTAGCAATAAAGTATTTTTAAAATTAAGATTTGAACATTGTTTATTTAAACATAGTGCTGTCAACACAACTTTTATACCTACTGGGAAACCAAAAAGTTTGTGTGACTCACTTTGTTGCAATATTTGCTACATTGCAGTAGTCTGGAAACAAACTTGGAGTATCTCTGAGGTATGCCTGTGTGTACTAAAATTTGTATGAATAGTAATCAAGGGGAGCAAGTCAACAGCTACTTATGTTATACAAGGTGATATTATAAAGGAATTCTTGGGCTTTTTTTCTTTTTGTAGATGTATTTTAATTTATTATCTTTGGCTTAGGAATTACCATTAACCATTGTATAGGAACATGTCTAAGAGTGAGCTCTTTTTGCTTAACATCAGCTTTAAGTTGAGCTTTCATATTTAGACATAACTTATTTATTTAAAGCTATTAATATATAAAAGGTAATTATCAATTCTGGAAAAGTTTGGCTCTATGACAGTGAACAAACTGTAATTCAAGAAAAAGACTACTAATTATGTGAAGCACCACATCCAGAGAAAAAAGATTTTCTAGCAAATTGGATACACATATAGAGGAAAGTGATTATGTGTGATTACTTATGGGACTAAATTTGAAGTATGTTGGAAATAGGGTTGTCAATGTAATTTTAAAATTATTGACCTCTAACATAGTCATTATAATTGAAAATGTTACTTTATTTGTCTTGTCTTCCCTTGCCTTTACCTCTATCCTTCTGTTTTCTCCTTTGTTACAGATCATACATCTGTCGGTGGCCTGGGAGACAGTTTTTATGAATACTTACTGAAAGCATGGTTGATGTCAGATAAAACAGACCATGAGGCAAGAAAGATGTATGATGATGCTATTGAGGTGATTATTTCCAGAACATTTTTCTACTTAATGGATTGAATGTACAGTGTATTTTGTAGTGACTAGATGAATATCTTATAACCATTTTATTATAGACATTCAGTAAATACATACAAGCATTTTATTATATGCATTCACTGTAGAGTTTGTTACTATTTTAATAGAAAAGCCTCATATTAAGTCTTCTTTTATTTGTGACATTTTTAAAGAAATTTTTGAAGAAAGAATTTATTGTAGTCCAGGTGCAGTGGCTCATGCCTGTAATCTCAGCGCTTTGGGAGGCTGAGGTAGGCAGATCACTTGAGGTTGGGAGTTCAAGACCAGCCTGGCCAACATGGTGAAAACCCATCTCTACTAAAAATACAAAAATTAGCTGGGCATGGTGGTGCATGCCTGTAGTCCCAGCTACTTGGGAGGCTGCAGCAGTAGAATCGCTTGAAGCTGGAAGGCAGAGGTTGCAGTGAGCTGAGATCTCATCATTGCACTCCAGCCTGGGTGACAGAGCAAGACTCTGTGTCAACAATAAATAAAATAAGAATTTATTTTAGTGTATTCATGAAAATTGATTTTATTTACTTTTAGTTAATGTTTACAGAGACTGGAAAAACTTCTGACTTTATATACATTTTCATAAACATTTTTCTTTCAAATGAACCCTTGAATCTACACATTGAGAACCTTATGGGTAAATACTTAAATAATGACAACACACTTATATAGTATTTTCTACGTGCCGGGCACTGTTCTAACCCTTCTCACATATATGAGATCATTTAATCATTATCACCATTTTACACATGAGGACCTTAAGGAACAATGAAGTTAAAGTAACTTGCTGAAGGTTGCATTGCTGGTAATTGATGGGGCGTGGAACTGAACAGTCTGGCTGCCGAGCCAGTGCTTTTAACCACTGTATTATATTGTTTCATATTTAAATGACTTCATACCATGATATTGTGACAGTTTATAATTGGAACAAGATTCATTCTAGGAAGAATTTATATGGAGTATTTCTAAGAAAAAACTGTGAAATAGAAAAGTAAGTCAAAAGTGTGTTAAGTGTGTTTAGCAGGTTATTAGCTTCCTGCTCTATTATAAACTGATACCCACTTAACAATTTTAGTTATTTTTTAAAAGTTGTATATTTTGTATATAACAACTCTGCTGATGTAGTCAGTAATTAGTTGTCAGAGTTATAATTTCTGTTTGGTTTGTTTTTTTCATTAAACCAAGAATCTTATCCATTTTATATCCCTACTGTTCAGGCACATAATTTGTTACAATTGTTTTTAAAAAATGCACTGGAGTTGAACTTAATATGTGGCTCACAGTGTTTTGCCCATTATAGGTACTCAACAAGTGTTTATTGAGATATTGTGTTAAATAATAAATTGAACTAAAGGTACAACCAAGAATATAAATTTTAGTAGGAGAACTTTATTCTCTTTTATTAAAATTTAAACCTAGAAAGTTGTATGATCCAAGATGGGTTATTATCTGGGAAGAATTTAATATTCTTAGAACCATATTGTTGAAAATAGTTTTTAGTAATTCCCGCTAGACTGTGGCCTCCTTTGAGGGCAGAGACTAATTTATTTATCATTATCTCAGCACCTAGCACGATACCTGAAACATAATAAGTATTCCGTAGTATTTGATAAATGCATGAATATATTTAATATTATATTTGAGAACATGTGATATATCATATACCATGTAATAAATTAATTTTGTCTGTTTTCTTGTAATTTTCTTTAAAACTATTTTGACTTTTGCTTAATTTTTTCCAAAGGAAAAAAATTGTATTTGTCATTGTTTTTTTAATTATACATGCTTTGAAAGGCATGATAACTGCTTTGAAAGTTAACCTTATATAAATTCACACTATTTTTCATGAATCATCTGCTATATGTTATGTATCTTGTAAATATTTCTGTACTTGCTTTCTTTTCCCTGTTTTTATTAGTTTTATTAGTTTATTAAATCAAGAATAGGTACCTAATAAATGTTTTTTAATAACAGTTGATCAGCTTTCACTTTGAGACATGATCTCAAGTATGCAGTCTTTGCAGTGTTAATTATTTTCAAAAACTATTCTATTAGCATATTATAAAATAAATGACATATGGAATGTATGAAAGAGATAGGAATGACCACTTAAGACTCATTGTAATTTGAAATACATTATTTTTAAACTTTGTCTTTCTGAGCTATTTTACTTAAATTATTCCATACCCATCCTACCTTCCCCTATCCTTACAGATACCCATATCCTTTGTTTCTACTTTCTTTTAAAATTATTGGTAAAAAGCCCTAACTGACTGCCTTTTACTTTAGTTCTAGTAAGTCCAGGTGGATATGCTTGGATATCTTTTAATTGTAATATGGTAAGATTTAGGTTATAATGAACAGAAATGACAAACATATGGATACCATCTTTAGGCGTTTTTGGAATACCTTATATGTGGAAAACATGGTACTATCATGAGGTTCAAAAAGATGAAAAATACCACCCCATACTCAAAAAACTAATCTTTTTGTGCTTCAGAGTACTATGGTTAAAACAATGACAAAAACTTATAATCCAAAGATAATTATCATTTTGGTTATCAGCCACCTCTCATTCCCCAACATCAAATACAATTATCTAAGCGCACCATTCATTTATAAAATTACTTAATAATTAAACATATATTGAGTGCACACTACATTATATGCCTTCTGGAATACAGGTGATGAGTAAGACATAGTCACTCCAGTTCTGTTAAACTCACATCATTATTATGGAGAATACAGAGTAAAATTTTCCAAGGCTGATTGTTACTAAACTTGTCAGAGAACAACTGACAGTAAAAATACTCCTTTTTGTCAGAAAGAAAAGTTAACCACTAATCATGTATAATAGTTTCTACTAAAGAAAACTGAGTTAATGGCCATTGCTTATACTTTTCCATAGAAATACCTCTAAAGGTAGAAAATAGCTCATCTCAGCAAAGTCTAAGAACATATTCCAAAGGAGCAAAGCTCTTAAAAATCTCATTTTAAAACTGAAATGTGATTGTTATACTCTGATATACTCAAGTTTAATATAGACTATTTCTCTCAGCATTCCTGCATCTTTTGAGAAAAATGTATATTCCAGTAGGGTAGACAGTGTTTATAATATGGCTTCTCTTATCCATGACAAAGCATCCAAAACAAATGCCTAAATTTGAGAAGTAAGGGACTAAAGATAATATTATGTAGAAGGTAGTCTTTAGGCCAAGTCTCTCCTCTTCCACTCTGTCTTATTATGGTAGTGATTCAGGTATTGGTTCCAGATTATATGCAATTTGATCACCCACTCCAACGCTTGCTGTTAATTAAGTCTCAGTTTGGGAAAGTTACTACTTTATAGACTATCATATTACCCAGGTTTTATAATGGCCAGAAGGATATAGTAAGTTTGAACACTAATAGTTTGCATCTAAAATTCTGAATATCTTTTCTTTCCTATAGGCTATAGAAAAACATCTTATTAAGAAGTCTCGTGGAGGTCTTATCTTTATTGGAGAATGGAAGAATGGGCACTTGGAAAAAAAGATGGGGCATTTGGCCTGCTTTGCTGGGGGAATGTTTGCACTAGGAGCAGATGGTTCCAGAGCAGATAAAGCTGGTCATTATTTAGAGCTAGGGGCAGAAATTGCACGTACTTGTCATGAGTCATATGACAGAACTGGTAAGAATATTAATAAGGCTAATTATATAGTCTAAAATAATCTCTAAGTTAAAAATGTGTTCAGCAATAAGAAGGAGAATATATAGGCACTTTTTACTTCCAAATAGTTTATACCAACAAGGCAAATCATTTTCTTAAGAACTTGAATTTTAATTCTGGAAATGTGTCTCTGCATTATTTTTTAAATTCTGAATTCTGCTGCTGTTTCTGTTAAAGATTTTGAAGTAATTGTTTTAAAGACAAGAATCGTGGGGTATTTGGGAATATATGGAATAACTATTTTAATATAAGAATCTATTTTTGCCATTTCAGCTTCTATAAAAACAGTTACTTAAAAGAACATAAAATTGACTGATTTCAGTTATATTGCCTTGCCTATCCTCTTGTGATGAGAAGAATAACCAAAAAATAACAATATATATCTTTATTGGTATCTGGCTAACTAGTAGTTTTTCAGTTAGTTCACCAGTAGTTTTTGGAATTGTTTATGGCTTTAACTAAAAAGATCTTCTGACATTGCATTGGGCAAATATTTTCTGAACTTCAGTGTCCTTACTTGGAAAAGGAGATGATTCCTAAATGGTGACAAAAATTGTTTTGGTTGGGGCTGAGAAAATTTTTACTCTTTTTATAAAGATATACATATAAAGCACAGATATACATATAGTCATAAATAGATACACAGTATATATTTGGTATTAAAATTTTATGGAGGGAGAAGGCAATTAGGCTTTTTTAAAAAAGACAAAAGGTTTCTTAGGGGTGCAATAATGAAAAGGGGGCTGAAAAACACTGGACTAGACCTTCCAAGGTTTTCTCTGGCTTTAAAAACATGAGTTTCTATATGAAGTAATAGATAATGAGCTCCCTGAAAGCCAAAAAACTAGAAATTTCTATTTGATTTCAGAAGTTGAATTGTTGATTTTATTAAATAACAATTTCTGTTTTAGGGTTAATTTATCATCAGATACCATGAAACAAATATGATTGACCTAAAATTTATGCTAGTTCATAAATCTGTCAAGTTATTTTTATACAGTAAGGAATTAAACTTATGGCAAAATTGATTCTTCAGTTCTCTCGTTAACTAAATAAGGGTTCCATTTCTTGAAAGAATGTAAGTCAAGAGGACAGTGAAGTAGTGTTATTTTAGGGTAGTTTAAGTTTTGGTGTATAATACATATAATGGCAGTGATCTGAGTTCGAAATAGAGGCTAAATTAAATTATCGTGTTGATACAGAATGCCAATTATGCCTTAAAATATAGCTAAAATTAGTAACACATTGAGGACCAGGATGGATATTCAATTTTATATTAGGATCCATGAGAATAAGGATTATTTTGCAGATTTTGACCAAAAATCAAATAATAGACCTAAAATAATTGAAGTTCATATAGCATACATTCTAAAATATGGTATATCATAGTTACTATAATTAAATATTTACTCCATGAAACAGGGAACAGCCATTATATGCCAAGTATTATGCTAGATGCTTATAGGTTTAAGTATGAACAAGATACATTCCCTGCCTTTCAGAAATTCATAGTGTACCAGAGTTTGAAAGGATTTCCTTATATTTCTGATTTTAATGTTTCATAATGACATTGCTGATGCTGATTCTTGTTCTGATTGTCATTTTCACATTGCAAGTTGATGAACCCATGCCCCTCTTTGTTATGGTAAACCAAAAAATGATTATTTGATTTGTGTCCTGTATTTTCAAGTCTTCTGTTGTTTTTACTTGTCTTTAATCTCAATTTAGATCCTTTAATTAAAAAGTACAATCCTAGTTTTGCTAACTTTCCAGCAGGTTATTATATCCTCTGCTGTGTTTTCTTATAGCTGTGCTATAATTTTTGGCCACCATATTTTAAAATATCCATTCATTTTTCCTTAGTAGTTATTCCAGCTAAATATATACTGTAATTATCTACAACTAAATCAATTCATAATCTAAGCTCTAAAATGTTTTCTTATATGTGTGTATTATGGCAAAATGTCTTTAAAATTACCTTGCCTTAAAAAAAAAATCCACACAGTGTCATTATCTATATACTTTTATTTTAGACCACAATGGACTGTATGATGTGCAAATGTCTAGTTTGCATTTGTTTCCAAAAGATTACTAGACTCTTTTTGGTAGAATTAGATTTAGCAGTATGTTGATACACATTATTCTGAGAAACATTTTATGTTAGAATAACAGGAATGTTTATAAGTCTATTTTAAGAAAACCAAATGTGGATCTTTTAAAATGACTCATTTTGCACTGAGTGCAAACAGCAACAATAAAAATAAACAACAAAAATTACTTCATATTCTATTCTTTCAGGGAAGAAAGAAGTCCTTGCAAGCAAACTTAAATGGTTTATTTTGCTCAGTTATTTCTTTTGTCATGTTACAGCATTAAAGCTAGGTCCTGAATCATTCAAGTTTGATGGTGCAGTGGAGGCTGTGGCTGTCCGGCAGGCTGAAAAGTATTATATCCTCCGTCCAGAAGTAATTGAAACCTATTGGTACCTATGGCGATTCACTCACGATCCAAGATACAGGCAGTGGGGCTGGGAAGCAGCACTGGTAAATAAGCCAATATTCCATTTTATCTGCAAGAGTGTTAACTCGTGCCCTCCTATGATGCCACGTACCCTCACCCATGTTACCTCATTTTTAGTATCTGTAGGGCAGTTTTTGTTTATCTGATGAAGAAACTCTTAGTCAATTTAAGTTTCTGGGCAGTAGCAATAAATCTTACGATATATATTAAATATATATTAAAATATATTAAAAATATATAAATATATATATTTCAAAGGAGGAATTTTTAATGGTTAGTTAAGTAAAGGAAGCAAGTGGTTTACTCTTAAAGTCTTTCAGGGAATCCATAGCTATCAGTACCTAGGGAGGAAAAAACTATTAGTCTTTTATGAAAGTATAGCTTATTCCCGGGGTAAGGGGTTGTTTTATTCTTTGAGATTTACTAATTGTGATAAATAGCACTAATTATGGTGACTATTCGTATTCAAATTGTTTAACTTAAGCTTACAATCTAGATAGAATGACTAAGGACATCCCAAATGAGGTCAGTAGTGCTGGTAAATTGCCCAGACAGGAATGTATGAGATATGTTTTAAGGCAAGATGTATACCAATTTATGTAAAGAGAACGTTTCACAGTGGCAAAGTGGGAGAGAAGATTGGAGCCATTATGTAGACAGCCTTACACACCAAATCAAAGGTTCTTAGTTGTTCAGGAAATAAGACGTGTGCACAACTCCCTCCCCGTAATACACACTCTCTTAGTTACTTCTGTCAGCTACTGCGTTAAGTGCTGTCATATGGGAAATGGTAACAGAAAGTTCTTTGCTTATCCAAAAAGCCCTTTAGATCTTACTTTTCTTTTTTCCTTAGCATCTTCTACCTGCAAAAGCTCCTTGACTTTTGAGAATTCCTTACAGAACTGCTAAATGTTTTATAAGGGGGAAGGAACTCCTGAAGGCTTTTTTCAGTGGGGAGTAACAAAGCAAAAGGATCTGATTGTAATCCACAAATTGGTGGGTTTGGGAGACCACAGCCATAACCTAGGAATAATGTGAGATCTTGAACTAAGGGGAGTACACTTATTTTTCACCTGTCATTCAGACCTAGATAGTCCTCTTGGACTTTAACAATAAGAGCATATTAATGGAAACAAGTGGTTACACAGGACAGGAACAGATGCAGCATTTATTGATGCTGCTTTTCCTTGGCCCCTTGGCTACAGAATTGGGAGCACAGCTACTAGTGAAATTCTCTGTGTAGGAGGGTGCTGCCACAGTTGAGAAGACAGCCAAACTATTGCCACAGTGGTTTGGGAATAGAATACACACACACTTCTATTGTTAGCAGTGGCTTACTAATGCTTCCGTAAATTAAGCACTCTTTTATGTAAGGGAAATAGGTAAAATAATCATATAATGAATCTGTTTCACTTGAATGTCCCCTGATATTTAATGCTCCTTATTTAGAGGAATGAGGGGGATATGTCTGAATCACGTGAGGAGTGGAAAGTGGTGGCAGAAGCACTTTTTGTCATTGAGGAATACTTTAGGATAATTCTTCCTTTTCCTAATGTCCTTTTTTCCTGTGTGCTTTCTTCAAGTATGGCCCTACTTTTGTCTGTTAAGGAGAGGTGTGACAGAGTCAAACTTTAGCCCATGTCTGTCTAAATTTGAATTATAGGAGGTAGAATTTTGCTTTTGTAGCCTATATGCACAAACACAAACTCAATGTATAATCGGTCAAGAACAAGAACTAGAGTAGTTATACTCTAAATTCAAGTTTCAGAAGTGTGCAGTGGAAGTGATGAGAAGAGGGAGGAATGGAGGCAAAAGAGGCGGTGTCACATCTTCAATAGTATTTGCTCATGCATCACCATTGGCCTCTCCTCTTGGGTGCGAAGAAAGCAAAGGGAAGGCTAGGTGAGGCAGAATAGCAGTATAGCGTGTCTTCTGTAGCCTTAGCTATTCTGTTTACATATTCAAACTTCCAAACTTGCCCTCATGACTTTAAATGTCTTAAAGATTAGTCATGCCTCCCCACTACTTTCTTATTATTCTTAAACCGTTTTGATAGTTCATATGGTGGTGAAGACACATGATTATTGTGAAGAAAAGTACTTAAAAACTCTTGTATCCAAAATTTCTTTAGAATATATTAGAGAAAAGCACCAAACCCCTTAAATTTAGTTATAATCAAAATGGAGCTATAAAATGAGCAGATTGATTAAATAAACACCTTTTTTATGTTAATTAGCTTTTCATAGGAAGGAGAAGCCCAGAAGAGTAAGAAAAGTAGCAAGACTAGGAACAACAAGCCATGGCAGACAGCGATGGTTAGTTAAGTAACCATGCCTTCATTGGATGACCTCGCAGGGTTAGGTAGAATAGAAAAACAAAACTACCACATGTGCTTTCCACTTTTCATGATTGGTTGAATTCTGGACTGTGCTGTACCTGCATAAGCAGACTGTTTGGTTGCTTTGAATTAAAAAATAAGGTTGTGAATAGATTCCATTTGATTCAGTATATTTTATTTAGGCACGCCCAAAGATGCAAAAAGAGTAAGAATTTTAACTCTCAGTCAAGCAGTAAAGCACAGTAGTTAATAATGTGGAGCAAATTACTCTGTGCTTCAGTTTTCCCATCTGAAAAGTGAGGCTGTTAACCTCATAGAGTTCTGAAATTCAAATGTGACTGTATTTAAAGCTCTTAGAACAGCATTCAGCACATAGTAAATACCTTATAATTGTTAACTCTTTATATTGTAATTATTATTGTAGTAGGTGGGCTCTTTCTGCCAGTTGGTACCACCTGTAATGGCTAACTCATAGGATTATGATAATACAATGTCTGGCACATAGTATGTATTTAGTAAATATTATCTCTTACTGCTATTACTATAGAGTGCTCCTAAGTAATATTTTTTAGCATGTTGTGGGTTATTGTTTGTCCTTGGAAGTGATAAAATTGCAATAAAAATTGTTAATTGAAACTGACCTCCATCTTGATTTGTCAGAACTAATGGACCTTTATTTTGCCAGACAGACCCCTCATTTAGAAAAAATAGCCTAAATTTGATTTCTAAGTTAGGAAAATATAAGATGTCTTAAAAAGATTAAAGAGTTTTGGAGACAGAGAAGTTCTATAGGAAACATCCTGTTTCTCGTATGAGTTAATTTTTCCAGTATGAGAATATTTCCTTTTGATAATATATTATTCTTAAACCATCAAATTTTCATACAAATCTTTATGAACTTTTGACTATTGTCCTTCAAAGTTTTGTTGTCCTTCAAAACTTGAAATTCTACGGAATTGCTTATTTTGTCTGATCTCTTTCATAGGCCATTGAAAAGTATTGCCGAGTTAGTGGTGGGTTTTCTGGAGTCAAAGATGTATATTCCTCTACTCCTACACATGATGATGTACAGCAGAGCTTTTTTCTTGCTGAAACATTAAAGTAAGTATATAGCTTTAAAAAATATTTTTATACTAGACTTGTTTTGCTGTGTGCTCACTAGATGATGAATTACAACTATGTGACAGGTTACACTAAATTTTGTTGTAAATATCTTTTTATGTAATTGGGTGTGTAAATTTTTAGCTACATCTCAAAAAGAATGACTTAGACTATAAGGTAGGTATTTTATCAAAAAAGTACTTAGTACCTGTTAAAATTTTTTGTTCTTTGCTCTTTAATGTGCATTAAAATCACCTGGAAGGCTTCGTAATACACAGGTAACTAGGTCCACACTCACAAAGTTTCAGTAGATCTGGAGTTTAGCCTAAAAATTTGCATTTCTAACAAGCTCCCATGTGTTACTGATAATGCTGGTCCTGGAATCATACCTGAGCTCCCTACTGTAGCTAATGAAATCTGTTAGGAATGATCATGCAGTTTTGATAGTACTAAATGACCATAGCCACTCATCCACCCGATGAGGCTTACTGTAAAGATACACAGAAAAGGAACAATGGAAAAGAGTAGACAACTTTATTTTCGTCTTTCACTCAAAACCCCAGGTAGAGGTCTCTGTAAACAGACCTGGAAGAGATGGAGATTGTAAATATGTCCACTTCCCTAAAGACTGACCAAATAAATATCTCTTCATACTCGCTCTTAAATTTATTATTTGTATTTCTTGCATATCTGTACATGAATGCCTTGTAAACATTTTATTTTTTCAACAAATGTGTATTACCAGGCACTGTTCAAGCCACTTCAGGATGTTTCAGTAGGCGAGCAGGACAAAAATTCCTGCCTTCTGGATTTTACATTCTAGTATACTTGTAGTTTACATTCTCATATATTACAATTAAAATGTACTGTTCTCACACTAAGTTTCTAAATGTCTATCTTATTCTAATTTTTCTTTTATTACCCCAGTACTGTTGTTTTCCTATCTTTTTAGCTTATACATTATAGAATCATCTGCTTCCTCCTTTTAATGTATCACCAATTCTTTATGCTTCTTTCTGTTACGTTTTTTTATTTTGCTCCCTCCTTTCCATTTCTACAATTTACCCTAATCCAGCCCCTTATTACTGCTGGGATGGTTTAGAACATCTGCCTGGTACTCAGTTTCCTACATCTAGATGTTTCTTATTCTGACTTATCCTTTGTGATTAGGCTTGAGACTGTAGAAGTTGAAAGAGCACTAGACTAGAAAATAAAGTGACGGGAACTTTAGTTGTACACTAGCTACATCTAGCTGAATGAACATGTCAAAATAAAATTTTTTGCTTTTGGTTTACATGTCTGTAAACTATGGCATTTGGCCCAGATTGTGTAGTATCTCTCCTGTTTTTTTTTTTTAAACTTCAGAAAAACTGTAAGATAGGACAATGATTATTTGTGTCTTTTCACCTAGTTTTGCCACATTTCCTTCTCTTTCTTTCTGTATACACTCACATATACACATAGTTTTACTTTTTTTTTTAGCTTTTTATTTTGCTGGACAAGTTGATGGTGACCAGCAATATATTTCAACAGTAGCTTTCAAGAAAAGGTCATCATCGTACATAATCACCATTCAGTTCTCACACTTGCGAACCTTAATATTCATATAATAATGTGGTCTAATATGTAATCCCATTTTCAAATTTCTCCAATTGTTCCAATAATGTACTTTATTTTTGTTTAATGCCAATTGAGGATCCAGTACGGAATCATTTGTTACGTTTGGTTGTCATCGTCTCTTTAGTCTCCTTTAATCTAGCACAGGGTTTTCCTGTTTTTCTTTTATCTTTTATGAAATTGACATTTTTAAAGTATTCAGGCTAGTTGCTTTGAGGAATGTTCCCCATTTCAGATTTTTTTCTAATTGTTCCACATGATCAGATTTAGGTTAAACATTTTCAGCATGAACATTATATGGATCTGTGTTCTTATCATTGCATCCCTTAAAGAGACACATAATAGTTTAGCCCATTATTGGTGATTTTAAGTTTGAGCATAGGTTATATTTGATTATTGTCATGTAAACAATCTTTTTTCTCTTTGTAATTAATAACATCTGTGGAGTGATAATTTTGAGACTGTGAATATTTTTTTAATCCTAGATTCTATTCTTAAACCAACCTAATGTACATTCAAATATTTACATATATATAAAGTTTCTTCTCTTGCATTTGTCTATTTTATATTTCATTGCTTCTGGCAGGAATGCCTTTATCCTTTCTATCAATTAATGCCTCTCTCTCATTTCTAATTTCAGTTCAAATTTCACCTCTTTGCAGACTGGCTTTCATAATTAATTCTCAAATCTCTCATCATTACAACTTGGAGCACTTTAGTACATGCATGGCATAGGGCTGGAAATACATGGTATGCTGCCTCATCCCCTTCTAGTACCTATATGGAATATCACCAGTTAATCTTGGTACTTTTCCTTGCCAAGTTCAGTCAGAACTCTTCTCAACACAACAGTATGCTAGGTAACCAGTTATTTATGTATATCTATATATATATAGATATATATATTTGCTACAATTTTTGCTTTTAGAAAAACATACATCTGGAGCAATAAAAGTGAAAAAGGTCAAACAAAAAGAAACATACAAATAATTATAACATCACCTAGGCTAAGAAAATTGTCACAGTTGAGCAGTACATTCAGCATTGCACTTCCTGGCAGCTAAAGCAAAAAGGAATCATTCTGCACAGTGTCATTATCATTTCTGGGAGTTGAGGGAGCATATTACTTTGACAAATGAGACAGAATTTTTTATGTTGCTAAATTATAAAATGGCTTAAATTGGATAACTCTATAAAAATATTGAACTATTAAGTGAACCATATGAAATTACCCTTTTAAAAAGGGTAATTTGAATATTGGCAATTTAGTATGGTTCAACCTAATACATAATGGTAATGGTAAATATTTTGAAAATATTTATTTTGTTTGAAACAGTGATCTTAGGGAAGATACAAAAACACTCAATCTGATTTACTCTTTATAAAAACTGATGGCATAATATTAAAATACAATTGAATAAAGTCATTTCTGTGAAGATCTAAATTAATGTAGCTGTAGTTTTATTGTAAAAACAGAGCTTAAAACTTTATAGAGGAATGAAGATAAGTATGGTCTCTTAAATATTTCTCAAATATCAGTTAATTTAAATAGGCTTTGTCGGAAGCTGTCAGTTTAAGATTGTGTATTCTACCAATTGGTGGGAATTTACTGCGGATTCATTAAAAGGCAACAATCAATGTGTTTTAGCTACCAGAGATGGAAACTGATTGTCACGGCAGTGGCAAAGTTAAATGAAAAAACCTGTATTCTTGACATAAGTTGAGGCTCATTTTACCTTTTACATGTTGTCATAGGTGCTATACCATGGAGTAGTTATTGCTATAGGCATACTTTTTTCCCCAGAAGAGGCCGTGTCTCCTACTTTTTTTGTTTCCCTCAATAGACCTTACTTCATGTATTAATATTTATCTAGCATATATACTGATGGCATAACAAAAACTATGTAACGAGGAAGATCAGAGATAGATTCCTTCAAAGGTTCTAAAACTCTTACACTCTAGTACAGGAAATAAAACACAAGCAATATATACAACAAATTTTAAATACATTAAGTGCATAAGAGAAATATTAACAAAATGCAGAAGTCTTTTAGAGAAGAAAGAGTTTGCTTAACCTGGAAAACAAGGGAAGACTTCCTGGAAGTAGTAGCATTTGAACCAGACTTGAAGGCAAGGTGGGTAAAATAGGATGAACTGGTATTCAGGGTAATAGCTATAAAGTAGACCATGGGATATTAAGAATGAGATGAGAGCTCTAAAGGTAGAATTGACAAACCTGAATATCTAATTAGATATGAGAAGATTCAGTAAGAAGGAAGAATCAGAGATAATATTAAAGTTTCCAGTGCCAACCTGACTACAGTTTCTAATCAGCATGTTAGTGCCTTACTTTTAAATATTAATAAACAGTATTGACTTAGAAATGTTTATTGAACTATAAACATGTAAGATTTGGCATATTTGTGTATGTGTGTTATACTTTGACTTTTAAAGTTTAAAATATGAATATAACAAGGTTAAGAAAATATCCAAAAATAGAAGGATATGTTTCCAGCTTGAAAGACACCATCAAGATCCCAGCATAGAAGATGAAAACAGACCCACACCAAGGCACAGCACCTTGGAATTTCAAAACCACTGGGGTAAAGGAAAGATCTCAGCTTCCACAGGGAGAGAGAATAGAATAAAGTCTCGTAGATCTGGATTCAGAGTGGCTTCAGACCTCTCAAGAACAGTCATGAAAGCTAGAAGCATTGGAGCAGTTGATTCATGAGAGAAAATTAATTCCAACTTAGAATTCTGGGTTTTTAGCCATGTAAGGTATCAAAAAATCCACTTCCAATCCTCTTTCTCAGTAAGTTTTTGGAACATATGCTCCATGAAAACTGGATATAAACCAAAAAAGAAGTCATAAATACAGGAAAGAAGTGAAAGGAAGATAAAGGGATACTATATTGAGATTGAGGAGGACAGGGGCTCTGAGAGATTTCTTCAAGATTAAATGTATAGACTGTTTATTTCTGAGTATTTTGAGACAAGAATTAGTTGCTGAAGATTTTAGGTGCATTATTACTAATAAATACAAGTCAGCTTGCTTTTTAAGTGAGGGGAGGAGTTGTGTAAGAAAGAAAAGCCATGAATAGCTTTTAGTTAACATATGAACTTGTTTAAAGACACTTGGTTGGAGTCTTGATTGTTTTGTAAGAAGAGCTAAATGGTACTACTGTCCCCTCTCCAGCTGCAAGAAAGAGAAATATGTTCTTTGATAATGGCTTTTGTCCCTCCAAGGATTGTCTTATTCATTGGATTCAGTGAAATAGCAGTTGGTCAAAAGTCTCTTAAGCTGAAAGAATTGCGAGGAAATTAGCAGATAGAACACCAAGACTCCTAGGAGTGGTTCTCTAGTAGCAGCACTTGAATTGTTGAATGAATATCTCCCACGTGGATTCTCTATGGTTCTATCACTTTATACCATTTACTGTCATAAGCCTTTTAACAAAAACTTTGAAGGTGTGTATTATTTTATATATGTACCTTAGTGTCTACACCCATTCACCTAAATCTTTCTTTGAATTAGATTTTCATTGCACCTTACCTCAATTCTGTTGCACATTTATTTAAAGATCTGATAAACTGAGAAAAGTATACATTTTGAGGATACATTTCAACCATTTTTTTCTGAGTTCATATATATCAGGCATTAGGCAGCTCAGAAATCACAAGTTAGTTGGAAACATAGTCTTAACAAATTTGTTATTAAAGGAAAGAGAAATAGCATAAAATTAAAATTTATCACCACAGTATGTCTACTTCCACTGGTATCAGAGTCTCTGGGGCAGAAATTATGTCTGTGTCTCTTGCTTGTGTGCTTTTTTCCTCCCTATCTCTTGAAATTCAAACTTTGAATATAGTAAAATTCTGGAAAGCTATATAAGAATATGTCTTATATTCTTATATATACTTATATACTTAAGAATAAGTAATCTTAAATAATCAGAGTTATGGACAAAGATTTATGTACAGAGATGTTTATTGCTGTTATAAAAATAAGTCATTATTTGTTCAATAATAGCTGAATGGTTAAGTAAATTATGGCACATCCACAATAGTATCATGAAGCCAAAACAATTGCATTTTTATAGACTTTTCACAGTATAATATTAAGTGGGCTATTAAGTCCACATGTGCATACGTAACTAACACATAGATGAACATGTTAATAGTATTTCAACAATATCAAAATGTGAACTGTAGTTTAGCTTAATTGAAGTTATTTTAGTTTTTAAAAATACTTTTTGTTTTTGCCTCTGTAAATATTTAAAAACATCTTTAAAAATACTCTATTTTGAAAAAAATAGGCTGGATACCTGCTAAGTACCAAAACTAAGTTTCTATAGAGCAAAGCTTTAAATATTAAAAAAAGAAATAAAATCATGAAACAATTGGAAAGTTTTTTTCAACCCTAGGGATGAAGATGGCATGATACAAAACCCAAAAATCATTGAAGAAAAGATTGAGAATTCAATTACATAAAAATAAAAAACATCTGTACAAAAAAAAGAGCACTAAGTAAAGTAAAAAGACAGTGGCACACTGGGAAAACATTTCTTAAAATTAGAAATTATTAAGAAAAAATACTAA
Organism: Gorilla gorilla gorilla; assembly: GCF_029281585.2. Lineage (NCBI taxonomy): Eukaryota > Metazoa > Chordata > Mammalia > Primates > Hominidae > Gorilla > Gorilla gorilla. The sequence goes on from NC_073224.2 coordinate 121,907,958, forward strand.
GCCTACTAAAAAAGGTAGTAGCAGTTCTTAGAAAAGAAATGGCTGTAAACACATGAAGAATACTTGATCCACTTGTAAGAAATAAATGAAATAATAGATCAGATACTATGTTTTATTTACTATCACACTGCTTAACATTTAAAAGTTTTTGTTCTGGTGTTGGCAAGGATGTAAGAATCTAGTCACTTTCAAACACTCTAAGTGAGAGTACACTGGAAGTATATTCTTTTTCGTTGTTGTTGTTAAGGAAGAAAGGTCCACCTGTGGCCCCTGCCCCGACTTGGAAGTATATTCTTAAAATATCCTTAAGTGTGTATTATCAGTACTTCATTTGTCCTGATAGTCTATGTGAAATATTAATATTCTCAGTGCTTTAGTTTAGTGTTTGAGTTAGAACAAGCATGCATGCAATCAATGTGTTTGTTGAGCTATATATACATAACAGCATAGCACTTGTCATATTAAAATCAGTTGTGTAAACACTATAATGTGTAGCTCCTAAAAAATCAAGTTGTTTTTAATACAGCTTTTTTTGAATTATAAAAATAGCATGTGGATATTGCAAAATGAGTTAAATAGTGCAGAACTGAAGAAATGACAAAAAAAAATGAGTTTCTTTGTGCCTTACATCCAATCTCACTTCCCAAAGAGAATAATTATTAAATAGTTATTGATATAGCCTTCTGGAAATTTTCTGGGTATATGCAAACATATAAAAATATATATAATATATATCCTTTAGCCTTTTTTCTCCATATATAAGATTATATATACCTATTATTCTGAAACTTGCATTTTCACCTTTTTATCTAGGAAAGGTTTCCATATTGGCATATATAAATCCACTGAGGAATGTTTTATAATTTGTTTAATCAGTACCCTATTGTTAGATATAGAACTTGGTTCTGTTTTTTTGCTCTTATAAACAGTGCTTCAGTGAATGTCCTTTTACATGTATCTCTGCTCCCTGTGTGAAGATAAATGTTGGTTAGATTCCTAGAAGTAAAATGGATGACTAGGGCAGTGGCATGTGCATTTGACATAACTATAATTAAGCAAAATAAGCTGAGAGAGCGAACTTTTCAGAAAACTTCTCAGAGAGTTTCAGAAAATTAATTAGAAATGGTTAAAATCAGATGGGTATTCTGAGAAGTATGGAGACATTTAGGCACTACCTGATAATGTGTAGTAAGATTTGAATGAACAAACCTTTTGTTTTAAGTAAATCTTAGACAACAGAGTAAATCACTTAAAACTTGTTTTCTGTAAGTTAAGAACACAGATGAAAAGTCAAACAATCTTATTCTTAGGAAGTAAATGGAATGAAAGTTTCAGTGTTTGCTCATCCTTTTAAACTAGTGCTTTCTGGAATCCTTAATTCCACCTCTTTGTTCTTTATCAAGATGTGAGCTCTTTTTCTACTAAGTAAATAGTGATTAAAATATATAAACAATACAAATGTAATATATGAAATGATTTATCCAACATATGTTTGTTGTTAAGTGCCTGATGTGTGCCAGCTGTTTTGTATGCTAGGGCTACATCAATGAATGTAAAATAATCCTGACATAAAATAACTTACATCCTAAAAATTTCATTCACTCTCTCCCTAACTTATAATTATGCTGTTTTGAGTGCCTGCCTGTAAAAATATGCCCTATGCGTATTATCCAAACCCTTCATTATTCTCTGTCCTTGCCCTCCTTTATTTTTCTTCATAACACTGACATCATCTGTATTAGTCCATTCTCACACTGCTATAAAGAACTGCCCAAGACTGGGTAATTTATGAAGAAAAGAGGTTTAATTGACTCACAGTTCTGCATAACTGGGGAAGCCTCAGGAAGCTTAAATCGTGGCAGAAGGGGAGGCGGGCACATCTTACGTGGTGGCAGGAAAGAGAGCATGTGAAAGAGGAACTGTCAAACATTATAAAACCATCAGATCTCATGAGAACTCACTCATTATCAGGAGAACAATATGGGGGAAACCACCCCCATGATCCAGTCACCTCCCACCACATCCCTCCCTCTACATATGGGGATTATGGGGATTACAATTCGAGATGAGATTTGGGTGGGACACAGAGCCAATCCATATCACCATCTGACATAGGTGTGTGGTGTTCTTGTTTGGTGGAGATGCGGGTCTTGCTAATTGCCCAGGTTGGTCTTGAACTCCTAGGCTCAAGCAATCCTACTTTAGCCTCCCAAAGTGCTGGGACTACAGGTGTGAGTCATCATGCTCAGCCTAGATGGATTTTTTTTTCTTTAATCTATCTTCCAGTAGAATGTAAGCCTCATAGCTGTAGGGACTTTTCCTTTTAACTACTATGATCTCCCCAGCACTTAGCACATGAGGCACTCAGTAAATATGTATTGAATTTGTTGATAAATTTTTAGTCTGTTAGGCAAGAAAATAACTTGGCTATTTGCATCTTTACTCTGATCCCTGTTTAGTTTTTAATTATATCATTTTATCAGTTGTGTTTAAGGCATTACCTAATCATCCTGTATACAATTTCAAATTGTTCCCTTACTCCCTCTTACTTTTCCCTGCTTTACTTTTCTTCATAGCACCTATCTTCCAACAGAGCACATAATTTTCTTAGGCATTCCCCAATTAGAATATAAACTACATGAAGAGTTTACAGTATTTTTGTATATTTGGGTTATTGTTTTATCCCCAGTATCTACGGTAGGGCCACTCATATACTATGTATTTCAGTATTAAATGTTTGCTGAATAAAGGATTGAATCATTTCATTTCGAAGGAGACAGCTAAAAAACCCCAGCAATTTTATAATATCTTGTATATAATAAGAGTAGGAGGGGGAAAGAGAAGAGAATAGACCTACTTTATTTCCTGGTTGGGGCTTAGAGCTTGATCTCAGAATTCACTTAGTTTTAGGAGGTGTCTGATAATGAGTCAAAGAATTGATAAAGCAAGAAGAAGGGACCCAAGGCAAAATGTGAAAGCTGAGGATGTCAGGGCTGTGGGTTTGTTTTCAGTAGAGAGTCAAAGGTCCAGATGCCCACATGAAGGAGAAAAGCAGAAACAGTACCAACTAACTGTTGTTAGAAGTTACACAAAGTTGGTAACCTAGAAAAGTGGTTCTCAAACCTGAGTGTGCATCAGAATCACCTGGAAGGCCTCTTAAACCATGGGATGCTGGGCTCTGTTGACAGAGTGTCTGATTAATAGGTCTAGAGTGGGGCCTAAGAATTTGCGTTTTTAACAAGTTCCCAGGTGACGCTGATGCTGCTGGTCTGGGAGAATCACACTTTGATAACCACTGACATCTGTGACCCAGTAAAACACTTACGGAGACAATTAGGGATTAAGAAATTAACTATACTGGCAGAGAACCTAGCATAAAGTCAGGTGGGCAATTTGCTTAACTGCTGTATTTATGTAGTTCAGTCTCTTCAAATAGGTATACTGGAAGACCAGAACTGTGGTCTTCACATTTTTAAGTGCTTCCTATGTCCTGATACAATGCAATCTAAATATTAGGCACTGGGATACACACACACACACACACACACACACACACACACACACACACACACACGCATGTAGGAACACACAGAGTGAATTTCACTTCTACTATTTAATATAAGCATTTTTCCAGTTTCAAAAGTTTAATCTTTGAAATATGCTTGCCAATTTCTTTTGCTACAGTAGAGGGAGCTACAATCCAAATTTTACTAATATAGCAATACACAATAAGGCTATTCTTCTCCATCCTTGTTCATTAGTCTTTTTAAAAAAACTTTTAAAATCAGCTTTATTGAAGTATGTTAAGTGTACAGTTTATTGCATTTTGGCAAATGTTTAAGCCTGGGTAAACATCAGCCTTATTTGATGCATGGAACATTTCCATTCTAATTTGGCAGTCAGTTCTACCCACCCCCAAACTCTTATCTGCTTTCTGTCACTATAGGTTGCTGCTTGTGAAATTTCATATAATTTGAATCATGCAGTATTAGGGAGGAGGTAAAGGATAATCATTGTTTAAGGGGTATAGAGTTTGAGTTTTACAAGGTAAACAATGTGAATATACTCAACACTACTGAACTGTACACTTTAAAATGGTTAAGGTGGTCAATTTTATGTTACGTGGCTTTCACCACAATAACATTTATGTTTGGCTTTTTTTACATAATATTTTTTAGGTTAATCCATGTTGCATTTATCAATAGTTCATTCCTTTCTATTGATGAGTATTATGCTCTTGTTTGGATACACCACATTTTATTTGTCCATTCACTTTTTGATGGTCCGTTAATCATGTGTTTTTGAAAGGAATCAGAAAAAAAGAATTGTTTACCATTTGGCTACACTTAATCTTGCTCTTAATTTTTTCTTTCTAGTAATTTTCAAATTCATCCCCTAAAAGTAATTTCATCTAATTTACTATTATTAAATAAATATTATAAAATAATTTGCTATTTATTAAATAAAAATTCTAAATGTTTTTAATCTGGTGCTTCTAAAAGCAGAAATGTAGGAGCTAAAATTTGTGGCAACAGTTTTTCTCTCAAAACTCAGGTAAATATTGTTGCCTGCAGTTTATTGCCCTAAGTTTGTCCGGTTTTTTAAAAAATTTCATTGTCTTCTAGTTCTTCCTTTGCAAACAATTTTACTTAGCAAGTTTTTCTTGATATTTAGTTTGGTTTGCTAACTTAGCTACTTTTTCTAAGGGAACATATTGTAGTATTGTAAAGAAAGCTAGTAATAAATGAATAGAGTAATAGATTTGTGATACCAACTTGATACCAATTTGTGATACCAGCTTACCTCTAGGAGGTAAGTATATGTGCACTTCACTGTAAAATTCTTCCAACATTTCTATGTTTGGAAGTTTTATAGGCTGGGCGCAGTGGCTCATGCCTGTAATCCTAGCACTTTGGGAGGCCAAGGCGGGCGGATCACCTGAGTTCAGGAGTTCGAGACCAGCCTGGCCAACATGGTGAAACCCCGTCTCTACTAAAAATACAAAAATTAGCCGGGCATGGTGGCGCATGGCTGTAATCTCAGCTACTTAGGAGGCTGAGACAGGAGAATCACTTGAACCCGGGAGGCAGAGGTTGCAGTGAGCCAAGATCACGCCACTGCACTCCAGCTGGGGGATACAGCAAGACTCCATCTCAAAAAAAAAAAAAAAAGAAGAGAAAGAAAGTTTTATAAAATATTGGGGGCCAAAGGGAGGGGAAAACTAGTAAATTATCCAGAATAGGTATTGGTACTGATGTTATTGTCGTATCCTCTCATAGTTTTAATTCTCTTTTTTACTGCTATTGTTATCTTCATTTGCTTATGAAGTTATTCTCAGTATAAGCAAATCAATGCACAGTTAGCTAGCTATCAGACTATTAAAGCAAATTCCCTGAGCAAGGTTTTGAAGTAAGTTCAGAGACAACTCTGTTAGTGGCTTTGTCCATAAAACATCAATAGTAGTATGACTTTTAAATTTCTGAGCAAAAGTGACTAAGTAATATATTTTGGAGAGAGAGAATCAGTGGGATCATTGTGGGTGAGGATTCTCAGATGAGGGGAAAAAAGGGTTAGAGAAGACTGAAAAACAAAGCCACTATTTCCTTTGTTTATCTTTTATCTTGTCTGTAACTGGATCTTGAAGTTAGCCTCCTACCATGAGAGAACTGTTTTTGCAGCTGGATGAAAAGAGTAGCATCAAGTCCCCTATTCTGCTGTTTTCTGCTCACTTACTCCTGGAGACAAGCTAAGTCAAATCAATATGTACTTATAAGTACCTGCTTACTCAGAGTTGTATTTGAGAATTAAAGTATATGAAACATATACTCTACCCATAAATAGCTTGGAGTCTGGTTTAGAAATCTCTTACCTTTAGGCATGGACAAATTTAATAAAAGTACAAAGTATATATGCAGTTGGCCCTCCATATCAATGGGTTCATGGATTCAACCAACCATGGATTGAATATATGGTTTTTTAAAAATTACATCTGTTTTGAGCATGTATATACCTTTTTCTTGTCATTATTCCCTAGGCAATATAACAACTATTTACATAGATTTAAAGTATATGGGAGCATATGCATTGGTTATATGAATATACTATACCATTTTATATCAAGGATTTGAGCATTCAAGGATTTTTGTATCTGTGAGAGGTCCTGGAACCAATCCCCCATAGATACTGAGGGACAACTGTATTCAGTGCTAAATAGAAAATAAATGTTTTAGAAATTCAGAGAAGGGAATTTTGGTGCAGGCTAGAGTAGTCATGAAGAAAGACTAAAATGATGCTGAATTAGTAAGATGTTAATAGGTGGGGTAAAACAGAAAGTAGCTTTGTGAAAAGAAGGATTCAGCCTGAAAAAATACCTTTAAAAAAACACTAAAGAAACTAGACCGACTAAAGTACGTTCACTAGGAGAAGTAGTAGGAAATAAGAGCTCTAGAATCAAAATCAGGGAAGCAGCATGGATGACCCTTGAGGACATTATGCTAAGTGAAATAAGTCAGCCATAAAAAGACAAATATGGGGTGATTCCACTTCTATGAGGTCTCTAAAGTAGTCACATTTATGGAAACAAAGTAGAATGTTGGTTACCAGGGACCTGGGGAGGGGAATGGAAATGAGTTTTAGTTTTGCAAAGAACAGTGTGAATATACTTAATACTACTGAACTATACGCTGAAAAATGGTGAAGATGGTAAACTTTATGTCATGTGTTTATTACCACAATAAAAAAAATATAAGGAAAGCAATGGCATGCTAAAAAGGGAATTATAAGATAAAATGCAAAGCACTCATACTTTAACTCCAAACTCCTCTCCTCTAACCCCTTCAATCCAACTTTTCCCTTCTTTAAAATTATCTTTCTCCTATCCCACTGCTTCCCTCCATTATTCCTAAAATATTAATATTAATTGCAAAATCACATTTGAAATAGTACCTTGATATATAATTTATTTGGATTCTTGCAGTAATTTAAAATAACAGATTATATTCCAGGTAAACAAATATGGCTAAGATGAAACTAGAACCCCAAAGGAAGAAGAGTAACTGGTTATTTTAAATTGCTACTACAAATGCAGTTGGATTGAAGAAAATATAGATGTATTTAATGTCCATTTTCACAAAATTCTAGGAAGTCATGGTATGAAGACAGAAAGGAACTAGTCATCATGAAGAATCAGAAAGGATTTCTAAGAACAAGTTCTTGCTGGACCATCTAATGTTCTTTTTGGATTGGATTAGTAATAGACATGAGAGTAGGGGATTCCATGAACATAATTACATGGCATTCAGCAAATTGTTTGACACAGTCTCTCACAATGGATGAGTGGAACTTCTGCTTACTCTAAAGATGGAACCAGATTTACCCTTCTGCCTGAAATAAATGACAAAATATATGTGAAATAATGGTTTTGAAACACCAGACAGGAGGCAATGAAGGACAGTAATCTCTGAGAGACAGGAAACAAATGAAGTAAGCCCTGTAATTGCCCCAGCTGTCTTGATAGAGTTTCCAGGACATGATACAGGGAGGGGACTTGAGACAAAGCCCAGCGTGCTCCCTGAGGAGATGAAGCTGTGAGTGTGGGGAAACTAAGGTAGCTAGAATTCACAGGACAGTACCAGAGAGAAGAGAGCTGCAGAGAGAAATAACCAAGGGAATGCACTGGAGTGTTCAGCAGAGTGCTGATAATCACATGCATGTGAAGAACCTACCTGAGGTGAGGGAAAGAATCATCCTAGAGGATTAAAGGCAGCAGTTTCTGGCACTCACACAGGGCCACATAGGGTTGCAGGAACAGTGCCTGTTACCAGCAACCAGACTGTAAAAATTCATATTCAAGTGGCACTGGGTAGAGTGAGTACTCAGGAAGGTCCTGCCTCAATAGTGGGGAATAACCTGCTGCTTTGGACCTATGTAGCAAATAATGAAAGCAAGACCTGAAAGGATCAGACTGTTTCTAAGTGATCTAACTACATCCCTGAACAAAACTCAAGATTTATATAAAGGAATATAAAAATAACTACCACCCAACAAAGTAAAATCTGTAATGTCTAGCATCTTAGTCAAAGATTACCATGCATGCCAAGAGGCAGTACAATGTGATCAATAATTATGAAAATAAAACCAACTTAGAACTGATAAAGATGTTACAATTAGTAGACAATGACAGTTAAAATATTTATGATAACTATGTTCCCTCTATTCAAAAAGTTAAGTAGAGACCTAGAAGATATAAAAACCCAAATCAAATTTCCCTAAACAAAAACTGTAATGTTTCAGTTGAAAAATATACCAGATGAGATTATTAGCATGTTAGACATTGCAGAAGTAAAAATTAGTGAACTTGAAGACTTAGCAATGAAACTATCCAAAATGAAACAAGAGCAAAAAATAAGAATCTTATAAAAATAGAAAGTTATCAGTGATGAGCTATGAGACAACTTACAGTGGCTTAAAATACATGAACTTAGAATCTCCAAAGAAGAGAACACAAGAAGGTGGACCCCCAAAAAAACCCTTTTTTTGAAGAAATAATGGCAAAAAACTTTCCAAACTTGATGTAAACTATTTACCCACAGGTCCAAGAAGCTAAACAAACTCCAATCACAAGAAACATGAATGAAGAAAACTTCACCAAGACACATTATAATCAAATTGCTCAAAACCAGGGTTAAAGAAAAAAATCTTTAAAGCAACAGAGGAGAAAGAAAAATTAGGTAAACAGGAACAAATATAAAAATGGCAGCAAGAATCAACCATGGAATTTTAAACCATGTGATATAGGAAATGGAAAGACTTAAAGTAATTTTACAGAGGATCTTTATATCATGACAGTTCATGAATTTCATAAAAATAAAAATATTTGCCACTGAAGATTGATCCAAATTCTGAAAAAGCAAGAGTTTACTATAAAACAAAGACAAAAACCTATTATAAAGAAGCTCATCTGATTACCCATTGAAAATGCATAATTTAAAAGAACTCAAGAAGTGCCAACATGAACTATTCTAAGAATAAAAGAAAACTTGTTATTTAGCAGCGCATATACTTTGGCAATGAATACTGGAGAAAAGATAAAACTATTTTTACTTTTCACATTATTCTTGGAAAATCACTGTTCAAATCCCTTTTATAAGTACATATTTACTAATAAAAACATGGTAACAGAAAGGGATGTGGTATATTTTAAATGGTGTATGTTTTCTTTTATGATGAAATGTTATGTATGGCCCACATCTTTTATGAGGTGAAACCATTTTGTAAAAATATTAGCGAAAGAAAGTAAAATTGATTAAAAAAAACAGTAAAGAAGCAAAAGTTTTTAAAAAGAATGATAGTTGCTTTAAACTTTAAAACAACAGCAATTAAAAGAGACAGAGGGACATTATATAATGATAAAAGGTCTTGTCCAACAGGAAAATATCACAGTCCTAAACATATATGCACCTAACACTGGAGCTCCCAAATTTATAAAACAATTACTGATAGACCTAAGAAATCAGATAGACAGCAACACAACAATAATGGAGGACTTCAGTACTCCACTGACAGCACTAGACAGGTCAACAAGACAGAAAGTCAACAAAGAAACAATGGATTTAAACTATACCCTGGAACAAATGGACTTAACAGATATATACAGAACATTCCATCCAATAACTGCAGAATACACATTCTATTCAAGAGTGCATGGAACTTTCTCCAAGATAGACCATATGATAAGCCATAAAACAAGCCTTAATAAATCTAAGAATATTGAAATCCTGTCAAGCCGTCTCTCAGACCACAGTGGAATAAAACTGGAAAGCAACTCCAAAAGGAACCTTCAAAACCATGCAAATACATAGAAATTAAATAATCTGTTCCTGAATGAGCATTGAGTCAAAAACGATATCAAGATGAAAATTTAAAAATTCTTTGAATTGAACAGCAGTAGTGACACAACCTATCAAAACCTCTGGGATACAGCAAAGGCAGTGCTAAGAGGAAAGTTCACAGCCCTAAATGCCTACATCAGAAAGACCGAAAGAGCACTAACTGACATTCTAAGATCACACCTCAAAGAACTAGAGAAACAAGAACAAACCATACTCAAACCTAGCAGAAGAAAGGAAATAACCAAGATCAGAGCAGAACTAAATGAAATTGAAACAAAAAAAAAAATACAAAAGATGAATGAAACAAAAAGCTGGTTCTTTGAAAAGATAAAATTGATAGACCATTAGCAAGATTAACCAAGAAAAGAAAGAAAATTCAATTAACCTCATTAAGAAACAAAACAGGAGATATTACAGCTGACACCACTGAAATACAAAAGATCATTCAAGGCTACTGTGAACACCTTTACACACATAAACTAGAAAACCTAGAAGAGATGGATAAATTCATGGAAAAATACAGCCCTCCTAGCTTAAATCAGGAAGAAATAGATACCCTGAACAGACCAATAGAGAAGCAGCGAAATTGAAATGGTAATTTAACAATTACCAACAAAAAAAAGCCCAGGAACAGACGGATTCACAGCAGAATTCTATCAGACATTCTAAGAAGAATTGGTACCAATCCTTTGACACTATTCCACAAGACAGAGAAAGAAGTAACCCTCCCTAATTCATTCTATGAAGCCAGTATCGCCCTAATACCAAAACCAGGAAAGGACATACCCCAAAAAAAAAAAACTACAGACTGATATTCTTAATGAACCAGATGCCAAAATCCTTTACAAAATACTAGCTAACCGAATCCAACAACATATCAAAAAGATAATCCATCATGATCAAGTGGGTTTCATACAAGGGATGCAGGGATGGTTTAACATATGCAAGTCAATAAATGTGATATCCCACATAAACAGAACTAAAAATCACATGATCATCTCAATAGATTCAGAAAAAACATTTGGCAAAATCCAGCATCCCTTTATGATTAAAACTCTCAGCAAAATCGGCATACAAGGGACATACCTCAATGTAATAAAACCAACTGTGACAAACCCACAGCAAACATAATAGTGAATGGGGAACAGTTGAAAGCATTCCCTCTGAGAACTGGAACAAGACAAGGATGCCCACTCTCACCACTCCTCTTCAACTAGCACTGGAAGTCCTAGCCAGAGCAATCAGACAAAAAGAAAGGGCATCCAAATTAGTAAAGAGGAAGTCAAACTGTCAGTGTTTGTTGATGATATGATCATTTACCTTGAAAACCCTAAAGACTCATCTAGAGAGCTCCTAGAACTGATAAAATAATTCAGCAAAGTTTCCGGATACAAAATTAATGTACACAAATCAATAGCTCTTCTATACAACAACAGCAACCAAGTGGAGAATCAAATCAAGAACTCAGCCGCTTTTACAATAGCTGCAAAAAATAAAAATAAAACACTTAGGAATATACCTAACCAAGGAGGCAAAAGACCTTTACAAGGAAAACTACAAAACATGCTGAGAGAAGTCATAGATGACACAAACAGATGGAAACACATCCCATGCTCATGGATGGGTAGAATGAATATTGTGAAAATGACCATACTGCCAAAAGCAATCTACAAATTCAATGCATTTCCCGTCAAAATACCACCATCATTCTTCACCGAACTAGAAAAAACATCCTAAAATTCATATGGAACAAAAAAAAAGAGCCTACATAGCCAAGGCAAGACTAAGCAAAAAGAACAAATCTGGAGGCATCACACTTCCTGATTTCAGACTATACCTCAGGCCATAGTCACCAAAACAGCATGGTACTTGTATAAAAATAGGCACACAAACCAATGGAACAGAACAGAGAACCCAGAAATAAAGCCAAATAGTTAACAGCCAACTGATCTTCGACAAAGCAAACAAAGTGGGGAAAAGACACCCTTTTCAACAAACAGTGCTGTGATAATTGGCTAGCCACATGTAGAAGAATGAAACTGGATCCTCATCTTTCACCTTACACAAAAATCAACGCAAGATGGATTAAGGACTTTCAGATCTGAAACTATAAAAATTCTAGAAGATAACATTGGAAAAACCCTTCTAGACATTGGCTTAGGCAAGGATTTCATGACCAAGAACCCAAAAGCAAATGCAACAAAAACAAAGATAAATAGCTGAGACTTAATTAAACTAAAGAGCTTTTGCATGGCAAAAGGAAGAGTCAGCAGAGTGAACAGACAGCCCACAGAGTGGGAGAAGAAGATGTAAAAGTTGTCCACAAACATGAGAAAATGCTCAACATCACTAATGATCAGGGAAATGTAAATCAAAACCACATTGCGACACCACCTTACACCTGCAAGAATGGCCATAATCAAAAAATCAAAAAACACTATATGTGGACGTGGATGCAGTGATCAGGGAACACTTCTGCACTGCTAGTGGGAACGTAAACTTACACAACCACTATGGAAAACAGTGTGGAGATTCCTTAAATAACTAAAAGTAGAACTACCATTTGATCCAGCAATCCCACTAGTGGGATTCTGTAGATACCCAGAGGAAAATAAGTCATTATACAAAAAAGATTCTTGCACACGCATGTTTATAGCAGCACAGTTCACAATTGCAACCCAAATGCATGGAACCAACCCAAATGTCCATTAATCAATGAGTGGATAAAGAAACTGTGGTATATTTATACGATGGAATACTACTCAGCTATAAAAAGGAACCAATTAACAGCATTTGCAGTGACCTGGATGAGATTGGAAACTATTATTCTAGGTGAAGTAAATCAGGAATGGAAAAACCAAGCATCGTATGTTCTCACTGATACGTGGGAGCTAAGCTATGAGGACACAAAGGTGTGAGAATGATACAGTGGACTTTGGGGAGTTTGGGGGAAGAGTGGAAGGGTGGCGAGGGATAAAACACTACAAATATGAGGCAGTATGTACTGCTTAGGTTATGGGTGCACCAAAATCTCTCAAATCACCGCTAAAGAACTTACTCATGTAACCAAATACCACCTGTACCCCAGTAACTTATGGAAAAAAATGAATGACAGCAGAGTCCTCATCAGAACCAGTATTCCTCCTGAACATAGATAGAACTAAACAAGATTTTGACAAATCAACTCTAACAACAAATTACATAGATAATACGTTATGACTAAATGGGTTTATCCCAGGTGTGGAGGGTTGATTTAATGTTTGAAAATCAATGAACTAAAATAGACCACCTCAGTAGACAGAAAAATTATTTGGCAAAATCCAACACCCATTTCTGATAAAAACTCTCAGCAAACTGGGAATAGAAGGAAACTTCTTACCCTGATAAGGGCATATATGAAAAACCTACAGCTAACATCATATTGAAAAACTGAATGTGTTACTCTTAAGATTAGGAACAAGACAAAGGTGTCTGCTCTCTTCACCACGCCTGGCCGGATTTTTTTTTAAACTGTTTTATTTCAGTAGGTCTAGTTGTTCCTCTTACTGGATTTCTTATACACTATTCTGAAACCTCTTGTCTTTGTGTTTAGATCACTTGGGTGACTGAGGTTTATTTCTTTGAGGTTTTTCATCAAAGCTGCTCAAAATATGTTATTGGTTTTCTGTGCCATTAAAAGTGAGCTCACTTCATGTTCTTGTTGAATTCTAACTGAAGCTCATTTCTCCCCTTTTTATTTTCAGATATTTGTATCTGCTGTTCTCCGGTGATGACCTTTTACCTTTAGACCACTGGGTGTTTAATACAGAGGCTCACCCTCTGCCTGTGTTACATTTAGCCAACACCACACTTTCAGGTAATCCTGCTGTTCGATGAAAGCAGTTCCAGAAGGACCATTCTCACCTGTGTTTTGTTTACATGGACCACTACAGAAATTAGTTTGAAGAGGCGGCTTTTGAAAACCTGGACCTCTATGTCAACATGACAGGGTGAAACTATTCCCCCTAAGACTTTTCAACTTGTAGATACATCAACTTTGAAATTATTCCATTTTATACCTGACCAAAACATGTTCTGATATGTGTAGGACAGAGACCTGGATGTGCTTTGATCGTTAATGAGGTGGTCACATGAGAAATGATACCTGTTAATACTGTATTGTTTTTAGAGTCCTGAAGTCTGGAGGCTAGACTTCCTGAAAGCAAGTCAAGAATATAGAGCACCTTGCAGGAGTTCAAGATGGCCTTTGGAACCAATTATGTATTTGTTTCCTCCTACAGTGGAGCAGCATTCAAATCAAATATTTACATATTGCTTATCACTTTTTCTCCATTTTAATAATGGAATGAACTAAAATAAACAAGAACAAAAGAATAGTATAATTATATCAGTAACAAGAAGACTCAAAAAAGAAACAGGAGTACCTATCCCTATCTGAATTTTCAAGTTCCCCATTGGATGACCAGACTGGCAACCATTTCAAATCCCAATCTATTTCACTGAAATTTCTTGGTTAAGTTTAATTTTCTCTGGGGGCATGATCTCACGAAGAATACTCAAGTCTTTTTCTTCTTATGGAATCATCGAAACTGCTATTTATCATAATCACCACTTACGAGCCTGGGTTTGGGATTTTGTGCATGTAGTTCAGTCTAGTGTTGGTAGCATGACAGAAAGTGGGGAAAATGCCGCAGTTTGTTGCCTTGAAACCTAAGAGCAATCCTTGGTTTTGTTGGTACATTATTTTTCCAGACCAACACATCTACCAAGTAAATTTTATTCACTTTAATTTCATAATAAAGTTAGTAGAGTCACTCAACTTACAACTTTATTTATGTGGCTTGGCAAAAATCACTATACTATTAGGCAGCTCTAAATTTGCCTTGATAAGCTAAATAAATTACTTTTATAACTTACTAAAGCAGAACAAACAGTGAAACTTTCTAAAATATTCTATCTGGAATAGGGACAGGGGATCTTTTATTTATAATCTCATCAGATGAGTGAGTTGTTCACAGATATTTTATGTTTTTTTAATTTTCTCCAAGAATATTTATAGAATTCCGAAGAATCAGAATAGTTTCAAAATAATTTTCAGTGATAAAAGAGTGGTGTAATTAATCATATTACACTAAAATTGGGATACATCTAAGGAACTTTATCTTACTATGCAGTAGGTTTTGCATTGATATTTCTTTTTAAATAAACTACTAGTTCTTTATATTTTGACAAAAAGAACTTAAATTTTATCAGGAACTGTAAGATAAATATCTAGTGCTTATAAATTTTCTGTCCTTAAATTTATGTGACAGTGCAAGATACTTTTGCTCTTTTCATTTAATATAGGCATCTTCCATTGACATTAATAAAAGTTAGAAACAGTATAATTAGTATAACATTTACTCTGAATTTGAAGATTTCCTGAAACAAAGTTTGTACAAGAAGCCCACCTTGGAATTCTGAAGGCTTATTTTCTTGTTTGATAAGCTTTTCTTTTAAACTTAGGTTTTAAGTTGGGGAAAGACTTAATTAATTAATATAGTATTTTCTAAGGTTGATCATCTTATACCACGAATCGTTAATTTTGACAGTTCTACTGATCCGTAAATGATAACCACTGCAAATTTTTTCAGTATAAAATTTTTCACTGCAAAAAAATTTCAGTAGAAAATAAGGATGCAGGGCCAGTTACAATAGTCCTTAAGAGAGTTAAATTATAGCACATGTTTTGACATTGTAATATCTTTTACTACTTGAACATTTAAATTTCTAAATGAGAAAGGTATATATATTACTGTAACTGTAGAAGGGAAAAGGGAAAGTATTTGGTTCTAAAAAATGTTAGCCTTCCTCGTAAAAGTAGCACAAGCCCACTTATGAATCACTGAGAAAAAGTGAAAAACTTGAGTTGGCAAAGATGCAGAGCAGCAGTGCAGATGGCAATGAACTCTCTGAATTCTCTTTTACCTTATTTAGAAGAATGCAGAGTAAAGGGACCTTCTTGGTTCTGCAGGAACTTCTCAAGGGATGAGGAGACAGAACCCCTACTTCCAAGTGCTCTATTTGTATTACCCAGATGACTGAAGCTTAAGAGAAGGCAGGGAAGTATACAAGCAGAGCCAGTTCTGGTACAAACAAAGAATTTGACAGGGACAATGGAAGGGTCTTCTTCACCACTCCTTACCTTCTATGTGATGGAAAGACTAGAGCTTATAAAAGTACTTCCATTTTTTTATTCTCCTGAATACCAAAGGCAATTAAAGTCAGCTACAAATGACTTGCCAGTGTCATGTTTTATTTTTGTTATAGATTTTTAAATTATTTCCTTCAAGATCAATTCTTATCCCATATAATGCTTAGCTTCCAAGAATATTCTTTACTTTCTTCTGTCTTTTACAGCTCTTTGCATTTTGTAGACCTTAATACTCAGGTTAAATATTCATTGCATTTATAAGATCTTCTTCAAAAAGCCCAGAAATGGTCCTTTCCAGGTGCCTCTTCAAAGAGCTGACACCTTACCTTGTGCCTTTGGCACAAATGTGCAGAATATATACATCAGTTGGTGCATAATCGAAAAAAATAGGAATTTTGAACACTGTTCTTCCTTCTACATTTATTTCTCTTCATTTTAGAATCACACTTTTTATGTTAAACCAGATTATTATGATTATTATTCAACCAGTATTAAGTTGTTAAAACCAAGGGAATGGGGCCCTAACCAAAAAGAAGTCTCAACTCAGAAAAATAAGTCCCCAGTCAGGTGGTTCTTACTTTCTTGCGGGTTGCACATTTTGTGTCTCTCTAACATCAGTGTATTCCTGACTTTAAGCAGGTGTTTATATGTAAAATAAAACCTGGGTATCAAAGGGAAATGCATTCTTTTTATGGAGTATTGACCCTGATCCTCTATGATGTCATATAGAGCAACTCAGGGCTATACTTGCTAGATTTTAACCAAGCAGTTTGAAATATTAATCATCATCCTCTCATCTTCTCCACTCTCCATTTCCAAAGTCTTTGTCAAAACTCCAAATTTGTTGATAAAAGATTGTGTTTGCCATTCTCATTATAATGCAGTTTCTCCTTAAGCCTGGAGTTTTTTGAATGAGTGCATGAGTAAATGAGAGAATGTATGAACGAACATTTATGAAGTATCTAATATGTGCCAAGCATTGTGCCTGGTACTTTCAATCATTAGAATGTTTTATGTGATTCCACGGCATTTTCTGTATGAGAGTAGCTCACAACATTTTAAATGTTTCCAATATGAATCGTGTTACAAAATTCTTAATTTTATATTTCATATAAATTAAAGAGGAAAAAGAAAAGGTTTATAATATATTTTAAAACAATGTGTTACTATATAATACAACTATAATTGTAGTTAATAACTAAAACCTCTTGAAAATGTCAAAGAAATACTTGATTTCTGATGCAACTTTGACTAAAATATTTACTTTAGAAATAAAAACATTCTTATTTTGCTATATCACTTTAATTGCATAATTAAAAAGCAGTGTTTTATAGAAATGCTGGTTATTTTATATTCAAAAAGATTTTGTCACATAATTCATGGGTAAAACTTGCAGTTGTAAATTGTATCTGCTCTGGTATGGGCCCTATTAATAGTCCCATGCTGTTAAATATAAAGAAAAATATACTAAAATATTCAAAGTTCCAAATAACAGTTCCTAGTAATAGTATTTTGAGTTATTTTTCTTTAGGTTTCCTTATACTCAAATTGGCTAGGTCCTATCTTTCTCTCTCTCTCTCTCTATATATATATATATATACATATATATATATGAGAGAGATATATATGAGATATATGAGAGATCAAGATCTATATATGTATATAAATACAATTATACACAGATAATTTTTAATACTCTGTTAACAAACACAGTTGAAAACTGGTTTCGGCTGCACAAATAAGCAGAATATTTGAGTAACTATATATGATATGGAGATATTTTAATCCATTTATCCTGGCTCAAGAACACTGATAAAGATGATTTTCTGTTACTTTAGCTCATTCAGATCAGGATGGACATGCTCTTTTTGATCTATAACTGTTCAGCCAGCTTCCAGATAATATTTTAGGCTATGAGAGCTATACAGTCTCTCTTATTATTCATTTCTGCCATTGAAGTATCGAAAACAGGTAGAGATACTATGTAAAGAATGGGCGTAGCTATGTTCCAGGAAAACTTTATTTACAAAAGCAGATGGAGGGCTGGATTTGGTCCATGGGTCATAGTTAGTGACCCTGATCCCAAGTTTATTTTGTGTTAGACCCTCTAGCCTTTGATCTGCGTCTTTTCTGTTTTGATTTACATAATTCATTTTTAAATCAAAAAGATGTGCGTATATATGGTTGTGTGTATCTGTATAACCTAAAGCTATAATATTTTGTTGTCTTGAAAGTAGATATACTCTTCCTGGAGTCTGTTCAGGTTTCAGGACGATTGACTATAATGAAAGAGACAGAATAGGGTAAGGGAAGATGGGTATGCTATCAGCCATTTTCTTTGCCTTGTCATTTAATGCCATAATTTCAGATTCTCTATGTAAAAAGAAGGTCTGTGTATTGTCAAAATAATATACTCTCCAAGTTCTCCTGCTCATTGACCCTTGGACCAGGATTCTGGATTGCTAGAGCTGCAGAAATTCACCCACTTGGGTACTCTTAGAGCTCTACAGCAAGAATATGATAGAATGTCTGATCTTTGTGCTGCAGAAAGCAAACTTTTGAAGAATTCTAAGCAACAGAAAATGGGTTATGTGACTCATCTGCTATTTGGCAGCCACTATTCCTTTTTTAGACTGCAGAACGGTACTGCCCCTGTTACCTCTAGAATAGCCTGAGTCTGAGGAGTGCAGAGAAAAGATGTATCCAAAAGGAGAATCCCTTTCTCTTGCATAACTCTCAATCCTTTACAAGTCAGTAGCATTATTTCAGAATGTCTATATGCATCATTTTCAACTAAAGCATACCTCATCCTTAAACTTCCACTATTTAACAGCTAATCCATTTCAAACTTGGTTTGAGCCTAGCAATTGCAGAACTCATAAAATTGCTTGTGCAATTACACACCATATTACTAGCATATACATTGCAGTGCTCCAATCATGCTAACAGATAATAGATTTTTCTTTAAGAAGTTTATCAAATACTTCACTATTTGGGGAAATTTTAGAGGAGGGGAAGCCTGTATTCAGAATGATAGAGGGAGCAGAGACTTACTGTCTCTCTTCCACATTATAAATGAACTGCCTTTCCAGGTCCAACATGCTATCAGGTTGCTTCAGCTCGGTGTGAATGTAAGTGTGGGGATCAAACACACACACCTATACACATACATATTAATATGCAGAGGATTTTAAATAATTGCAAATGTCTTGTGGCTATTTTATTTCTACAAAATTCTGTAAGATGTATACCAGAAAACATAATAAAGATAAGCTCAGTTCTTCATTGGGAAAAAATATTTTTAAAGAAAATTTAGAAGTTTTTGCTGAATTAAAGTATCTTCAATTTTAATTACTGGATTTGGAAGTTGAAATGCCATCCTTCAATATCACTGGTCTCAAATTCATTGAAAGAATTTTTTCTTAAACTAATAAGTGGGGTAAGTATAATCTCCTAAATTGGTACCCACTGGCTGCTCCTAAACTGGTTTCCAGTCATGTCCTCCAGTATGTGATTTTTATAAATTAAAGGTAATATTGTATATTAAAGTTCAAATAAAGATGTTCTTTAAGTGAAAATTCTTTGTTTAGCCTTCATTTTTACCCACTGATGACAATTCAGTTTCTTCCTATGTACAGAAGAGCAACGTTGGCTTTTACAGTAACTGGTGGTCTTCAGTCTCTCGTTCAGAGAGTATTTCTTT
Organism: Gorilla gorilla gorilla; assembly: GCF_029281585.2. Taxonomy (NCBI): domain Eukaryota; kingdom Metazoa; phylum Chordata; class Mammalia; order Primates; family Hominidae; genus Gorilla; species Gorilla gorilla. The sequence continues at coordinate 121,927,744 of NC_073224.2, forward strand.
TGGATCAGCTAATCTTTACATTCTTGATGTTATAGAAAGATGAAGAGCTTGCTTAGAGAGTCGTATTTTATTCCAACTGATTTTGAGAAAACAAACCATAGACTTATGTGACAACCTTATAGTATTACTGTGATGTTATCTCTAAGACCTAGTCCAGTTCAGCCTCTGAGATCATTAAGCTTAAAGACTGCCTCAGTCACTGGACCTCATTCTGTCACATTAAAATCTGACCTGACCCTTCGTAAGTGATTTTTGGGCAAATATAGGCCCAAAAGCCTTGAGCAATAGTATCAGCTGGACTATAGATAGTGGTTTAGTCTGTCAATACTGTAAAAGTAAAGAATATTTAAAACCCCTTACCCGGGGAGCATCAAATAAGGTAGTGGTAAAAACCTTCTGAAATAACAGCCAGTTTACATCCTTGATTTCTTAATTCTTCCTGGCACAGTGGATTTCAACTTGATCAAAATTTTAGACTTAAGAAATTACATTGTGGATGTATCAAAATTAATTGCAGACATATTTTCTGGAACAACTAAAACAGGACCAGAAAAAATTTAAAAAATAAGGAGCTCTAAGTGACTATAATTTGATAAAATCTGGGCTTCTCTTTGTTTGCCAGGTAACTGAAATATCCATCTTTATTTCATTGGATTGCAAAGGAACTGTCATTATGCAAATAGTGCTCAGAATGGTTGAGATAGTGAGTAGCCTGCACCCTTACTTCTTGGTTGACCTAACAAGTTTCTTTTATTTTTATTGTAAAATATATCTAACATAAAATTTGCTATTTTAACCATTTAAATGTACAATTTGATGTCATTAATAATTACATCAGCAATGTTGTGCAACATATTGCCACTACCTATTTCTAGATTTTTCACCATTCCTAACAGAAACTCTGTAACCATTAAGCAATAACTCCCCAGTGCTCCCTTTCCTGCCCCAACTCCTGGTGTATTAGTCGGTTCTCACACTGCTAATAAAGACATACTCGAGAATGGGTAATTTATAAAGAAAAAGAAGTTTAATGGACTCACAGTTCCACATGGATGGGAAGGCCTCACATGGTAGAAGGCGAAGGAGGAGCAAAGGCATGTCTTACGTGGCAGCAGGCAAGAGAGCTTGTGTAGGGGAACTGCCCTTTATAAAACCATCAGATCTCATGAGACTTATTCACTATCACAAGAACAGCACGGGAAAAAGCCCACCCCCATGATTCAATTACCTCCCACCAAGTCCCTCCCACAGCATGTGGGGATTATGGGAGCTACAGTTCAAGATGAGATTCAGGTGGGGACACAGCAAACCATATTACCTGGTAACCTTGAATCTACTTTCTAAGACAAATTTCTTAACCCTACTAAATCTCAATTTTCTTGCCTCTAAAAGAAGGATAATACAGGATTTCTAGGATAATTAAATGAGAAAAATCCAGGCACCTAGCCCAAATTTAGCTTAAAGCTTTAGTTGTTTTTACGTATTTTTGTTAGCAGATTGCAGTAATCATTTCTAAAGGAACAGAAAAAAAAAAGGGCAATTAAAACAGGGCAGTGAAGAGCCAAGGAAACATCTAATTATACCTTCTCATTTTAGGCACAAGGAAAGTGAAACCCAAAAGGGAGGGTAAAATGAAGGCATTAGATGATTTTTAAGATAGTCTTTCAGTGTTATCCTTCATGGTTCTATGAAATAAGACGTGTATTTTTTGTTGTGGTTATAAAAAAAAAAGTTTAATATGCAAATACATTAATAATGCATGTGAACCAAGCACTTTAAAAACTATAGCAGAAGTCACTTTTTGTTGGATACACAGCAAAAATATATACAAAAAGTTAATAGCAGTTATCTTTATATCATAAGGACATAACAATTTCTTGCAATTTCCTTAACTTTTAAAAGAAATTTTTACTGAGGTATGATTTACATAAAATATTCCCACTCTAAGTATATGATTTAATGAGTTTTTAGTAAGTTTATAAAACTGTACAACCATCCCACAATCCACAAAGATCCCATGTATTGATTTGCAGTCAATCTCCATTTCCATCCCAGCCACTGGTAACCACTGGTCTACTTTCTGTCTCTGTAAATCTGCCTTTTAACTGGACATTTTATATTATGAAATCATACAGTATGTGGTCTTTTGCATCTGGCTTCTTTAACCTAGCATAATGTTTTGCATTTAAGGTTTATCAATGCTATAGCAACTGTCAAGAGTTATTCCTTTTTACTGCTAAATGAATTTCATTGTATGGATATACCATATTTATCCATTCACTAATTGATAGACATTTGGATTGTTTCCAGTTTTTGGTTATTATGAATGATGCTGTTAAGAATATTTGCATACAAGTCTTTGGGTGGATATATGTCTTCATTTCTCAAGTATATACCTAAGAGTGGAATTTCTGAGTCATATGGTAAAGTTATGTATAACTTCTCAAGAAATTACCACACTGTCTTCCATAGTACTGCTTTTACATTCTCACTAGCAATGTATGATGGCAAGGGTACCAGTTTCTCCACATCTCCACTAATACTTGTTATTGTCTTTTTATTATCTGTCTTTTTTATTATAGCCATTTTAATGGGTGTGAAGTTGTATCTCATTGTGGCTTTAATTTATGTTGCTCAAATGACTAATGGTGTTGACTGTCTGTGATAGTAGCTGTTCATGCCTTTGGTAAAATGTTTATTCCAATATTTTGCCCATTTTAAAAATTGAATTGTCTTATTGAGTTGTAAGAGTTCTTTATATATTCTATATTTATTTTCTCTAAGATTGTGGTTTGTCTTTTCAATTTTTTATTCATGTCTTTGACATGCAAAAAATTTTAATGAAGTGCAGTTTATCAATGTTGTCTTCTATGGATTGTGCTTTCTTTCCTAATCCAAAGTCACTAAGAGTTTAGACCTAATTTTTTTTCTAAAAGTTTTATAGTTTTAGCTTTTACATTTAGGTCTATGATTCATTTTGAATTAATTCCTCATGTATATGAAGGGTCTAACAATGTTTTGTGCATGAATACCCAGTTATCTCAGTATTTATTGAAAAGACTATCCCTTTCCTATAAATTGCTTTGGCACCTTTGTGAAATATCAACTGACATTAATTTCTGGACTCTTAATTTTATCCCATTGATATATGTCTTTTCTTATCCCAGTATCACACTATGTGATAACTAGCATTAGAGCAGTAGTTCTCAGCCAGGGGGTGACTTTGCCCTTCCTCCCTTCAGGGACATTTGGCAATGTCTGGAAACATTTTTGATTGTCATGACTGGGGGTAGGGGGTGATTCTGGCATCTAGTGGGGTAGAATTCAGGTACTTCTTTTTCCTGAAAGTAGGCCACTGTTTCCTGTTTCTTTGCATATCTTGTAATTTTTTGTTGAAAACTGGACATTTTAGATAACATTATTGTAGAACTCTGGGTTCTGATCTCATCTCTGTGACCCAGGGAGGTGGTAGTTGTTGCAACTGCTGTTCTGTTTGTTTAGTGATTGGTGTAGACTAATTCTTTGGAGGCTCTTTTCCCCATGTTGCACAGTCATTAATGTCTTTGCTTAGTTTTGTATTTCTAAAATCTTGTTTATATTTTTTAAGCCTGGCTTCCTAGGAGTCAGCCCTCTGTCAGTATAGTTTAGTGGTCAACAAGTGATTTGTCAGAGGTTGTACCCAAATACCTTTGACTAGGAAGGGCTTCTGCGTGTTGTCAGTGGATCCGTGTGTAAGCTGGAGAACACATTCAAAGTTTATGCAGTTTACAAGTCTTCCCAGCTTTTACTTCACCCAAGGCCTTATGTCTAAGGTCTCACATTTAGTCAGGAATGTTCAGAGGTAGCTAGGGCTTTCTCTGGTTTCTCTTAAATTGTGCTCAACCTTGCTCTTGCATTCATCCTTCCATGCCACCAGAGATGTGTGGCAAGTACACTATGGCTGTTTCATTCCGCGAATCTCCCTGTTAGTTTCTGGCTTGTCTGTCAATCTCTTGCTTGCCCCAACCAGAACCTCAGGCTAACTGCACTGGCCTTTCCTGTTCATTTGCTACTGAGATTCCTTTCATTTCTAACAATGCCCAGGAGCACGGAGTTTTTCTGCATTCTACTCCAAATCAGGTAACCCTCACAGCCTGTCCTGCCCTGATAGAGCTGCCATGCTGATGGAGCTGGAAGGGGACGAGAGCAGCTCTGGGCTAAAACATCACAGACACACTGTTCTTTCCTGGTTCGGGAGTTTTTCTTGGATAAATACTTCTCATTTTGTTGTATGCCTTTGGTCAATTTCCAGAATCCTAAATGGTTCGAGTTTTTTAATTGTCCATTTTATTCCTTTTGAGGGAAATGATTTGCTGAGCTTCTCACTCTGCCATTTGCCATTCCAGAAATGAATAGATAGATGTGTATATAGATACCTTTATTCATATTCTTTATAAGTTCCTCTACAAATTTCAGCCTTTATTTTTATTTTTGAGACAGAGTTTTGTTCTTGTTGCCCAGGCTGGAGTGCAATGGCGCGATCTTGGCTCACCGCAACCTTCGCCTCCCAGTTTCGAGCAATTCTGCCTCAGCCTCCTGAGTAGCTGGGATTACAGGCATGCACCACCACAGCTGGCTAATTTTGCGTTTTCAGTAGAGACAGGGTTTCTTCATGTTGGTCAGGCTGGTCTCGAACTCCCGACCTTAGGTGATCCGCCCACCTCGGCCTCCCAAAGTGCTGGGATTACAGCAGTGAGGCACTGTGACCGGCCTATTTTCAGCCTTCTTAAAGCTTTACTCTTCCCATCTGAAAGGCCTTTATCCAATTCCAGCAAAGCCCTACACATCTTTCCTGTTCTCACAAGACTAAAAGCTTTCACAGAACCTTTCCTGATTTCCCAAACTTTGAGTGATTCTTCCATGTTTGTACATCCATAGTTAGTTCATAACTTCTACAACTCTTCACATTCTGCCTTATAATAATCATTTGTGGACATGTCTTTACCTCTTCTATTAGGTTATCAGCTGCTTAAGGATGTAGACAGTATCCTAGTCATCTTTTTATTCCTCTTAACAACAAATTTACTGAATAAACACCCTAGTTCTCAGAGGCCGATACTCTTTCCACCAGGCCAGGCTGCCTCATTTAAGGGTGATGGTAGTCCATTACTCTTGATTCTGCGTTTTCTATCAATAAAAGCTTTATCAAAACCATACACGCTAAGAAAAGTCTACACCTTATAAAAAAGATGGCACGTATTGCTTTCTTTTTCTGCAAATGTAGAAAATACACAGCAAACAATGATTCACAGAGTGTCGGGAGGGCCTAGTGTCAGGGATCCTTAATTAGTAAGGAATCCAAAATTGTAGTCCTTGATCTTCCCCTGACTGACTGGTTGTAAGGCCTTAGGCAAGTTATTCAGCTTCTCTGGACCTCAGTTTATTTTCTGTAAAACGGAACTGGACTAGAACATTGGAATGTAATTCATGAGATCATTAATATAGTTATTCCACACATTTTTTGAGCTTTCACCTACTGTTTGCCAGAAGCTTTCATAGGCTTCAAAATATATATAGAAATCAAAATAAAATCTGTACCCTCAAACAGGACTGGCTTGCTTAATATTGTGGCTTTCAGTATTATATGGGTAGAGTACGATCCTAATCAAGCTTAACATAGATTTGGGAGGGAGGAGGATAATGAGGAAAGTAACTGACACTGGAACTGAATTTTAAGAGTTAATTGAATTTGAAAACAAGGGGAAAGGGAGCTATTTGATAAGGCAAAGATACTTGACGAAGGGGCCAGGACTATGAGATCCAAAGCACAGGTAGGGAGATTGGCCTTGAACTTGAACAAGGACATCCATTTTACTGAGAGCTATAAGACAGCCCTCTCCTGTAGCTCTTAAAGGCCTTGAGTGGGGGTCCAACAGGGGCACCTACCAAGATCCCCAGGAGTGATTCTCCCTTTTAAATTCAGCGTTCAGTCCTCCCCCAGTACCAAAGAGCCCATAAGATGCAAAAGTGAATGTTACTTAAAAAGAGGTTAAGGGACTCCCCTGGGAATAGCTTTCAAAAATACTTATCACTCATCAAAACTTCGAATGACTCAAAATGAATTTGGTGTGGGCTCAGCATTTTGAAGCAGTTCAGCAGTAAGAGTCTAGAAATTTACGCCACTAGAGGGCCGTAGTATGTTTCTCCCCTCCCTCTCCTCCCTCTCCTCCCTCTCCTCCCTCTCCTCCCTCTCCTCCCTCTCCTCCCTCTCCTCCGTCTCCCCTCCGTCTCCCCTCTCCCGTCTCCGCTCTGCCCTCTCTCCCTCGCCTCTCCCTCCCTCCCATTGTTAGCTGATTGAAGCCTGGGAGGCTGGAGATACAGTGAAACACCTTGCTTAAGTTTGTCAATACACCCTGCCTCTGACTGACGGTAGGATGCCAAGGTTCTTGGTTGTTCAGGCAAGCCTACTATACCAGCAGCCTGCTGGGGCCTCCACTGGAACCAAGTCAGTGATGAAACGTTCTACAAACAGAAGACTAAGAAGACTTTCCCCTTTCCTTTAAAACGTGACTGCCTTCTTTTAAAGACATTGAGCTAATAGTTAAGAGTTATTAGAAGATGAAAAATGTAATCTCGTGACAGAAGAGAATCCTAGAAAAATTCTGATTTGAACCCTATGAATGATTTTAGCTCATGTAGAACAATAGGTGTGTTGTGGAATAGTTTATTTCCTGACATAAATTGTAGTTGTCCATAGTTGTTAGGACATAACTCTGCCTAAGTCCTTTTGAAATTATTTTTCTTTAAACATTTATTGAATATATATGTACCAAAAACTGTGTGAGGCACTGGAGATCCAGAGCCAACCATGACATCGAACCTCTGGAGCCTCCAAGCCGGAAGAGGATGATGGGCAAGCCGAAGGTTATGTTTTGCTAGTAAAGGTGTGTACCAAATGCTACTAGAGTGTAGAAGGAAGATGAGTCAGGGAACAGGGGAAGTGAGTTTACCTAATTAAGGGTGAGGTTTGGGGGCTGGAATTGAACCTTTTGAAGTAGGGAAGAGCTACGTGGTGATGAAGAGAGAGTGGTGAGAAATTTGTAACTTGAGCTTTCAGAGAGGAATTACCCATTTGAAATTTGAGCAATGAGAAATTTGTAGGTTGTGATAGGAGTCTAGCTGCAACAAATGAGGGAAAGACATTCTAGGAAAAGGAGTCATTGACGGCACGGAGGCAAGGAGGGCACTGCAGTTTACAGCACCCAGTCCTTCTGGGCAGGGCTGCCAAAGGGTTACCACAATGCACGACCCATTCAAAGAAGAGCAAGAGGCTGGAGCAGAATGAGCTAGGGGAAGGTAGAAGAGGAGACCAGCAAAGTAACAGGGTCCCATCTTGGAAGACCCTGTAGTCCCTTGTCAAGAGTTTGACTTTTGGCCAGGCGCAGTGGCTCACGCCTGTAATCCCAGCACTTTGGAGGCTGAGTGGGAGGATCACTTGAGCCCAGCAGTTCGAGAACAGCCTGGGCAACACGACAAAACCCTGTCACTACTAAAACTACAAAAAAATTAGCCAGGTGTAATGCACACCTGGAGTCTCAGCTACTGGGGAGGCTGAGGTGGGAGAAGCCTGGGAGGTCAAGGCTGTAGTGAGCCTTGATCGTGCCACTGCACTCCAGCCTGGGCGACAGAGTGAGACCCTGTCTCAGAAAAAAAAATTTTTTGACTTTTACACCAAGTAAAATAGAAGCCCCAGGAGACTGAGCACAGTTGTGATATGATCTGCTCTGTTTTCAAAGGGTCACTCTGGCTTCTGTGTGGAAAACAGATAGTAGGGGAGCCATGATGGGAGAAGGGACACCAGTTTGGAGGCTACTGAAATAATTCAGGTGAGGAATGCTGGTGACTCAGACCAGTGATGAGGGAGAACAACTGTGGTCTATATTTTGAAGGTAAAGTTGACGCGATTGATTATGGGCATGAAAAAGAAAAGGTTTGACTCCAGTGTGTTTGATCTGAGCTATTGGAAGAATGCAGTGACCATTTTTGAATGGAGAAGATTAAGATCTAGGAGGGGTGCAATGATGAATTTGTTCTTGAACATGTTAAATTTTCATTTCTTATTAAACATCTACCTGTTTACTGAGAGTAAGTAGTTAACTATGTGAACCTGGAATTCAGGAGGGGTCTGGGCTGGAGATACAAATTTGGACATTTGTCAAGGTATATATAGCCTGTAGACTTGAGATCCTTTAGGGTAAGCCACTTAGAGGTTGAGAAAAGAAATCACCCAAGGGCTGAGCCCTGAGGCCATCCAGTGTTTAGAGGTCTGTGGGATAAGAAGGGAGCAGAGAAGACCAGAGAGAGCCAAGGGACTCGGGAGGAAATCCCAGAAACCAAGGAGGAGGGAGTGAGCCACTGATGGATTAAGTAAAATGAGTCCTGAGAATTGGATTGGGTTTGGCAACGTGGTGATGATTGGTGATCTTGACAAAAACTGTTCTGTAGAATAAGGGGGCAGAAGCCAGCTCAGAGGAGGTTCAAGAGGAAATGGAAGAAGAGGTGGAGACAATGAGTGTAAACAACCCTTTATAGGAGTTTCACTTGCGATGAGGAGCATGAAAACAGGTGGTAGCCAGGCGTTAGAGATAGAGGATCAAGAAGAGATTTTCTTTTGGAGGGCAATATTACAATCTGTTTCTATTCTGATGGGAATACTCCCTCAGAGAGGAAAAGTTTGGTATTGCAGGAGAGAGGATAATTGCAGGAACCATGTCCTTAGGTAGGCGGTAGGCGTGGCCTCGCCGGAGTGTTTGGACAGTTCCCTCATTGTAACCGGAGGGAAGCTGAGCACCGGGAAGAGAAGCAGGTAGTACGAGGGGCAGCACAGGGGAGTTCTCTTCTGATTGCTTCTATTTTCTCAACGAAATAGGAAGTAAGATTATTAAGAGTGGGAATAGGGGAGAAGATGTCGGCATTTAAGGCGAAAGAACTTGAGAAAAAGGATAAGAAATAGTTTTATAGGAAAGTGGCAGTCTGAAGGATAGGGAAACTGCCTGTTTTATTTTCTGTCAAACTGGACTAATAATGTTACCTGTGGACTCTCTACCAACCCCCCCGACTGAGGACAACTTGAAAAGCCAAATAAATCTTAAAACGAGGCTTAGTGCAGTAGCTCACACCTGTAATCCCAGCACTTTGGGAGGCCGAGGCAAGCGTATCACCTGAGGTCAGGAGTTCAAGACCAGCCTGACCAACATGACAAAACCCCATTTCTACTAAAAATACAAAATTAGCACGACGTGGTGGCACGTGCCTGTAATCCCAGCTATTCGGGAGGCTGAGGCAGGAGAATTGCTTGAACCCGGGAGGCAGAGGTTGCAGTGAGCCAAGATTGCACGAGTGCACTCTAGCCTGGGCAACAAGAGCAAAACTGTATCTCAAAAAGAAAAAAAAAAAAAAAGAAAAAGAAAAAAAAAAAAGAAAAAATCTTAAAAAAAAAATCTTTTAAAAAGCATTGAAGAACCAAAAGCTTAGTGAAGGATGACCAGACCAAAATCTAGGAGGAATGAACCCAAAGAAGTAAACTGCCCAGCATTCCAGGCTACCTTGACCTGAAGGCGTTTGTTAATAAGGAAGAAACATCCAGGACACTGAGTTCCTCAACTGTGCCTGGAGGGGAGCATCGAAATCAGCCACCCACCTGCACTCCCAGTCCTTTTAGGCTCACCTTCAATTCATATGTCTATGGGATGCTCTGGGAAGAGGAACAAGGCAGAGTCTCTGCCTTATAATCTGCTGGGTTTGAGGAAGGAGAAGCCAGGCAGTTGTCCCTGGAGATTGGATTGTTTATCTTATCCGCCTTAGGAAGCAGAAAGCAGTATGGTAAAAGGAGAGGACCCCCGATGAGGAAGGAAAAGAAGGCTGTGTATGGTAGCTCACGCCTGTAACTAAGCACTTCAGGAGGCTGTGGTGGGAGGACTGCTTGAGGCCAGGAGTTTGAGACCAGCCTGGACAACATAGTGAGACCCTGATTCTACAAAAAATAATAAATTAGCCAAGTGTGGTGGCTCACACCTATAGTCCTAGCTACTCCGAAGGCCGAGGCAGGAGAATTGCTTGAGCTATAACTTCAGCTGCAGTGAGCTATGATCATGCCTCTGCACTCCAGCCTAGGCAACAGACTGAGACCTTGTCTCTAAAAATGAAGAAGATAGACGCAGAATGGGAGCAGCAGTAGGGTCGTTCAGGGATTCTTCATGCAGAACTCCAACCACAGCACAGTTCTGCTAACTTCTGGGAGCAGGGAGCTACAGAGAGCAGCAGTCCCCACCTAGCACCCCAAGATCGTATATCCGATACTGCACTTCAGAGGTCCCCTGTCCTCACAGGGAGGTATCAGCTTAGCCCATCCACATTGTTCTAGCCTCATCACCCACCACTTCCTGCTTCCCAGCTCACACTGTTCCAGCACCAAAATGGGTAGGTGGCTCAATTGGCTGATGGGGAAGAGAAATAGACTGGGCCACGGGAGCCAGAGGGACAAAGAATGTACACATATGGGGTATACATGCAAATGGAGAAGGGGGAAGATGTGAAGCTGGCATTGTTTGTAAGAGTGCAAGGATCTATGGGTACATGTGTCACTGTGTGACCAGTGAGAGGGGTTATATATCATAGGGGTTACTGTCTGGGTGGCCCCTAGCCCTCTCTGCTGGAGTCCCACCCCACTTGACTATGCAGCCAGGCTAACATAATGGAGACCAGCAGAAAGCCCTGCACTCCTGGGCTTAGCAAAAGGCACTTCAAGCAAGAAAGAGCAAGGCCAAAGGTAACCAGCTGAGCCCTGTAGGGCCAAAGCATCACCCACCTCCTATTCCCAGTCAAGGCAGGCGGCATCACTGAGAAGACAGCCTGCTGAGGCTTTGGACTGTCAGTGTTCTTCAGTGCAAGGAGCAAAAACCAATTCTGGCTACTTACATAAAAGGTGTTTATGGAAGGATATATGGAGGTTCAGATAGTCTGCAGAAAGTCAGAGGCCTAGGCTTGAAGAATAGGCAGACAGCAGGGGTTTTAGAGGCCAGGCCACAGAAACCCCTGGACAGGGGCCACTTCCAGACAGCCCCATTGCTGGACCACCCCAGACCTGTTCTTAGTGTCCCCTTGCTTTACAGCCTCATGTAAGCTTTGAAGTTTGTGTTTAGGTGAACAGTGTCTGTTGCATATTCACTGTATGATCTTGGGCCACAACTATAACATCTCTTTCTGAGCCTCAATTTTTTCATCCGAAAAAATGGGATAATTATACACCTATTACAGAGTGGTTATGAAGATTAAATAGGTTGTCCCACATGGCATCACTAGGCCCGACCAGCTGAGGCTCAGACCATCCTTCCTTCCGGAACAGTTTGTCCTGTTGGACTGGAGTCTGAGGCAGAGGAGTCTAGGACTTCACTCACAATCACCAGTTGGCTCCAGCCTTACTCAACACCTTCCAGTCTACCACGACTTTTGTAAGTGGAGGGTAGTTGCCGCATGTCCTGTGAAGACTATATATCTCTCTACACCTCAGGCTCTTCTCATTCAGCTTAGCAATAACACCCTTATAGGTCAAGCCCTTCTAAAATGCCAGGCACTCTGCTAATCACACTGCAAACATCATCTCATGTATTTCTCATAACAAACTGAGGGAGGTAGTAGCATCACTCGCATTTTCAGGTGAGGAAACTGAGCCTCAGAGAGGCTAAGGGGCTTCCCCACGGTTATTCGAAACAAAAGCTTGCACTCCTAACCACTAGGCGATACCACCTCTAACAATGGCTGGTTGAGTCCGCCTGTGGGCCCAGCCCTCGCCACTTCAGCTTAGAATATGAAGCCAACCATTCCTGAGAGCCAGTGCCCACTGGAAATGTTACAGGGATCCTTCACTCCCCTGCAGAGCTTGGGGGGCCTCTTCTTCCACAGCTTGGTATAAGGTTGTTGCCCAGGCTGGGTGAGTTTCGCTGGAGCTCTGGGCTGCCCCACAAGAGTCTGCAGCTGACTGGGACCTCAGAAGCCTGGCCAGGCCACCCTCCTGGCTCACAGGAAGCAGCACCAGAGGAGGAGGAAGTCATGGCCTTGAGGTTACCCTCTGCCTGGGGTAGGGGCAAGGGTGGGCTGCAGCTTCCAGGAGCTGTGCAGGACCAGCTCTTTTCGGCACTGTCCACAGCACAGTCCCTGAAGACGTCAGGACTGAGAAGAAAACTGGAGACTGCTGGAAGCCTCCCAAAGGCATGTCAGGCGGGGATGTTCTCCTGAAAGGGCACCCGTGTGACGCAATCCGCAGTTCCCTCTGGGCATTCAGGGCCTCAGCACTCTTCAGACCAATACTGGGAAATGGCAACCCTGTTTGTGGAGAAAAGAAGGAAGCAGCTCACACCTGGCTCCAGTAGAGATGGCACATTTTATTTTGCCCCTTTGATGAAATGTTTCCAAGAAACACAAAGTGAAACATGCTGAGGGTTTGGTATTTTTCCACTTGACAAACATCTGTGATTTCAAAGGCACATGGTGCTTCTCACATACTTTATTCCTTTCCTTCTTTCTTCACCCACATTCACTGTCAGCCTAGCTCAGGAAGAGGGTATTGAAGATCACCTGTGCATACGCAGCTCAAAGTGCATTTCTGGTGTTGTGGGGAGGCCCAAGGGAGACGGCCTGAAGAGGTGCAGCAGCCTCATTCACCCAGAGCCCATGGCTTATTGTTCACGGGCCAGCAAAGTTTCTTGAAAAGTAACAGCGGGGAGCAGAATACTCCTTGGCCTCTCCAGGAGCCAGTGGATGCCGGAAGAGACCTTGGTTGATACGGTTCCTGATCTCGCAGCAACACTGGAAGAGCAAAGGCTGCAGAGAGCACAGCCACAGCCACTCAGCACACCTTAGCCACACAGTGATGCTTCCCAGAGCTTTCACTTTCTTGGACTTAAGAACCACAAAACTCCTCCTAAATGAAACTAGACATTTTTAATCATCTAGCTTGAGGGGGACCTAGAGATCGTTTCTGGGGGTACTTTGCAAACTCAAAAACTGCAAAGGGGGGAGGGGCTTTTAAAAAAGTCATGCAACATTTGTTTGTTTACAAATCACATTGGTAATCATTAGTGCTGAGTTACTGTAGGATTTACAATGATTCATTGTATTTAGTCCCTACCATCCAGAAGCTATCAGTATATTGTCATTTCTACTTTGCTCTCAGGCTGCTTTGAAGCAGGAAAATTATCTAGAAAGAGCTTCATTCCATTTAGTCTTTTTGTCAATAATTTTAAAATCTGGTTTTTGTTGGTGAAAGTGACTCATTTAACAGTTAAGCTAAAGACATTTTTGGCTGGAGTGAGTGTAGCCATTATGGGTTTAATTCAATTTGACAAGCATTGATTGAGCATCTGTTCTATGGCAAGGACTAGGATAGGCACCAGAGGTGCAGAGGTGACTGAAAGATGGCACCTGTTCTCAAGAATATCACAGCAGTCTAACATACCCAAGCTGGAAGGTGGACTCTGTGCTATAGAACAGGCCTAATGTGCTGTGGGCAGAGAGAGTTGGAAATTAGGAAAGCTTCATGAAGAAGGTGGCATCAGAGAGTTAAAACACTGCCTGCAACCCATTCTATCTATGGGTCCTATCTTTCTTTTTCTCTTCCAAATCTAGTCTGTTTATTAATTCATGTATTCATGTAATTCACACATTTGCCAAATAGTCATTAAGCCCATGATGTCCCAGGCACAGTTCTAGACATGGGAGACACACTGGTGAGTAAGACAATTTGTGTACTTTTAGTAGGGCAAGGATGGATGACGATAACCTACAAATGAATAAACAAATAGAATGTCAATTGTAATGGGTATTGCAAATAAAAGTAAAATAGTGTGAGGGGTGCAAACAGTGAGTGCGGATGGGGAAGGCATGTGTATCCTGTATTAAACATAGTGTTAAGGAAGGCTGTCTAAAATGGAGATACTTGTGCAGACACCTGAATGGAGGGACAGAGGGAGCCATGGGAGTTCTGGGCTGACAGTATTCTTGGCAGAGGGAAGGAGTGGCAAGCACAAAGACCCTGAGGCAAAAACACATGTGATGGCCCAGGATGGCAGGAGGACGGCGATGAGCAGAAGGATGGGGAGATCTAGGCTGGAAAGACAAGCAGGGGCCAGATCATGAAGGCCAAGGTAAGGAGTATGGATTTTTTTTTCTAAGGGTGGTAGGAAGCTACTAGAAACTTTGAAGGGAGTCATATGATCTAATTTGTATTTTTGAGGATTATTATGGCTTTGGGGTTTAGAATAAACTTTAAGAGATCAAGAAGGGAAGCAAAGAGAACTTGAGAAATATTTCCCATTTGAGAAATGAAAAACACAGTTGACATTTCTGATATAGGGAAAATAGAGGAGTAAATTTGGGGAAGGAGGACTTCATGGACTCAATGTTGGTCATAAGTGTAAAATGCTCACTAGCTATCTGAGTGGGGATTTTGGACAGGCAGTAGGATATTTGAGTCTGAAGTTCAGGAAGTAGTCAAGAATACCCATTCCACCCAGAAGGCAAATTAGATAAGGACTAACAATAGTTCTTTAATATTCAATACCCAGGAAGTTATTAGAACCTTTTTTTTTTTTTGCCATAGTAACATTCATAGAATGACAGAGAGGTAAAAGCCAAATTGTCGAGGTGAAGATAATGAGTATAGATTATTCTTTCAAAACAATCAGATTTCAGCTTTGTTAATTCTATTTTTCTTTGCTTTCTACTTCATTAATTTCTACTGTTTATTATTTACCTCCTCCTATTGTCTTTAAGGTTTCTGTTCATTTTCTTAAGGTGGAGACTTACCTGATTAATTTCTTCTTTCCTAATACAAGTATTTAAGGCTTGTACAAATTTGTTTGAAAGGTTTCTTTCAAGTATTTGCTTCTAATGTTGAATTTGTTTCAAATATTTGGAAAAAAGGTCAAATATTACATATGCTGCTTTCAATAAGCTTTGATATGTAGTGATTTCACTATCACTTACTTCTAAGTATTTTTAAATTTTCGTGATGAATTCATCTTTGACCCTGCCTCCTGTCTTTATTTCAGAAAGGATGCAATTGCAAAGATGAGTTTACTGCAGAAAACCAACAAAAATGACAGATTTGAATAACAAACAAATGGAAATTCTAGGAATGAAAAATATAACCACCAAAATGAAAAACACAGTCAATAGATTAAACAAAAGATTAGACACATTGAAAGAGAATGTTTCCAGAGTGCAGGAAATAAATGTAAGAATAAAGAAAAATGAAGGAGAAGTTAAGAGCAAAGATATTAAAAAGTCAGAATTAAAATATTCTAAACAATACTCTGAGTTCAGGGCAGGAGCACTGGAGCTAAATCTTAGGAGAGGAATGAAGATATGGATTGACTGCAATACTTTATGATAAACATGTACAGTCAACTTTGCAGTAACCACTAAAAGAATAGAAACAGCATGTAAACATTCCCAATCTGTAGAGAGAGAACACAATGAAGTGAAGGAAATAGCTTGGTAATTTTTATAAAAGGCAAGAATGAGGAAAGACAGGAATGATCAGGCTAAGGTGAAACAGTGATGTGCTGTTTATGTGAGGCATAACTAAATGGTAAGAATATGGAAAAGTTAAGTGTCCCGTCCCACACAAATTGAGGGGTTCAACATAAAAGAGACATGATCAGACTTGTGCTGTAGGAAGGTGATACTGACTGCAACCACCTGTAACATGGGATGTGCACTGTAGGAGGACAAGATGGAGGCCTGGGCTTGGGAGCTTTGAGCTAGCTTGGGCCTGCTCTAAGGCTGTGGCAGTGGCAGTGGGGATAGGCTGGGTGGGCTGGGGAGATGAAAAGGCCATTTCAATTATGCTGAGATAAAGTTAAAATGACAGCCACTGGCCTCTGGTCTCAAACAGGGAAATCAAAACCTGGCCTGCATTGTGAACCCAACATCAAGGGTTTGGGAATTGTGTAAGTCTGACCTTTGTTCACTTCCAAGTGATGTCATCAGTTCACAGGGCCTCTGAGCCTCCTAATCCTGCTGTTGAGGCAGGTGGCTGTCAAGCTGTCACGTTGAAAACCTGCTTCTGGAGTTGTTGTTTGGGGCTCTGCTCCTTCAGAAAGTAGAGAGAAACTCACACGGTATCTGGAAACTACCAACCCTCATGTTATTCCAATAAAAATAATCTCTTCCACTTAAATAAAGCTTGCTTGGTTCAGATTTTCGCTCTCACAAGCTCTTCACAACTTGCCATGTGAGGAGATGCTATTATTTTATTAGGCTGTGCGGATATTATTTTTCACATTTCTTTTTACTGAGAGGAGACAGAGATCCAGAGAGTTGATATGGTTTGCCCAAGCTCACCCAGTGTCAGTGGCAGAGCTGAGAGTGCAAACCAGGTTGTCTGGTGTGGGCTCAGGCTCTCTGTGCTGTCAGGTTTGAACTCGTTTTGGTAATAGGAGGGAGTCAGGAGAATAGAAACTGGCCAACTCCAGCCTATATTTTCATCCTCTGCCACCCACTAGTCTTCCTCCTTCTTTATGTAAAGAGTGTTTTTTCCCCCAACAAATAAGAAAATTTGGGGATAAATATAAAACCCTGCATTTAGGTTTTAACAGTAGGTTTCTCAAGTTTAAGCTGGAGGAGGCAGTTCCTGAGAAAATGAACAATATCCAAATAATAGTAGTTCCTAAAAGAGAAAATAGAGGCAGAAAATAAATTTAAAAAAAATTCCCAGAACTAAGAAAAACATGATTTTACAAATTGAAAGGACTCTCCAGTACCTATCACAGAAAAAAAAAAATAGACTACATATCTGAAACTGTGGCATTTCTGAACACTATGAACAAAGAAATTTGGAATGCTTCTAGAGAGAGTAGGGGGATAAAAAGGTCATATAAAAATGATCAGAAATCAGAATGGATTTGGATTTCTCAAAAGTAACCCTGGAAGCAAGAACATGTGGACCATTGCTTTCAATATTCCATGGGAAAATGATATTCAACCTAGAATTTGTATTCAGCCAAATTATCAAGCGTGTAAGGAGCATAAAGACATTTTCAAGGCCAGCTCGGTGGCTCAGGCCTGTAATCCTAGTACTTTGGGAGGCCGAGGAGGGTGGATCACCTGAGGTCAGGAATTCGAGACCAGCCTGACCAATATGGTGAAACCCCCTCTCTACTAACAATACAAAAATTAGACGGGAGTGGTGGTGCACGCCTGTAGTCCCAGCAACTCGAGGGGCTGAGGCGAGAGGATCACCTGAGCTGGGGAGGTCGTGGCTGCAGTGAGCTGTGATCAGGCCACCGTACTCCAGCCTGGGAGCCAGAGCAAGATCCTATCTATCAATAAATCAATAAATAATAATAAATAAATGACATTTTCAGACAAGCAAGGTCTTAAAAAGTTTACCACCTAATGAGAGATGGCTACACTAAGATCAGTATTTAGCTGAAGCAATAAGTCACCATTGAATGAATGAATGAAATGGAATGAAACCCCGAGACACATGAGTAAACTAGAAAATTTATTTTTAAGGCTTACTTATTAATATAATTTTATTATTTTTAAGAGGTCAGTTTTTAAAATTTGTCATTAGAAGTCACTAATAATAATTTGTCATCACTTCAATCTGCTGGATTACTCCTCCTGTGTCATTACATTTGTCGTATAAATAGAAACTTTGAACTGAGGTTGGTGAGGACACAAGCTGTTTTTTAGTATCTTCTTGCCAGTACAAGGCACACTAGTGGTGATGTTGCTCCCAAATAATTAATCTTTTCTTTTCTCCGCAGTAACTAAGGTAATGTTTATTTCCCTTTCAACTCCTACTTGAAGATTTGATTGCTGGTAAAGATGCTATTTGAAGCATATTGAAGTTTTGTGCTATCCGAATATTTCAGAAGGAAATTTCAGATTTTTGCCCTCACATACATTGTGTATTTCTTTAATCCTTGGATAAACAAGGATGTAAATAAAGTAATGTAACTAGATTTCAGAATAGCAAAATCTATAAATTTCCATCTGTATTCAAGATTTCATTGCATGCATATCAGTGTCAGCATCTTTTCTTAAGTAGAATGAAAGGTGGGTCTTTCAATAAGGATAATTCAAGAAAAAGTTATCCTCTCAAGATCCATGATTTTGATTAGTTCTCCAGCAGAGTCCAGCATATGAATTGATTTCTCTCCAATCAACCTTTGGGCATTAGCAAATCCTGCTAACAAGTTATCATTATTATTATTACCTGAAGCATACAATATTAAGGTATTTTTAAAAATCAAGCTATTTTTTAATATGTGATGGCTGCTGTTCCATCTTGTTTTCACATCTCATATAAGTGAATAACAAAACAATTTCAAAGCCATGCAGTTTCTCTTTAAAGCAGAATGATGAGAATGGCTCACTATCTTCCTGCTTTGGCCTGTAATTCAGTTAAAATATACTGTTATAATTACATTTTAAATATGCAACTTAAGGATGTGTACAAAATGTTTTGCTTGTGATTCCTAAATCACTCGTTACCTTCACCATGTTTTTCCCATGGTCAGTCTATAGATCTGTTTTCTACTTTATGAGTATGTCTGTCAGTTTCACCATTCTCTTGGTCAAACTGCCTTACCCTGATCTCCCACCTCATTTCTTTGCAAGCATTCATCATTAATCCATTGTATTCTCGCTTTGTCACCCAGGCTGGAGTGCAATGACACAATCTCAACTCACTGCAACCCCTGCCTCCCATGTTCAAACAATTCTCCTGCCTCAGCCTCCTGAGTAGCCTGTAGCTGGGACTACAGACACATGCCATCACACCCAGCAAATTTTTGTATTTTTAGTAGAGACAAGGTTTCACCATGTTGACCAGGTTGGTCTCAAACTCCTGACCTCAAGGGTTCCACCCTCCTTGGCCTCCCAAAGTGCTGGGATGACAGGCCTGAGCCACCTCTCTCGGTAGTGACAATCTTTAAGAACAAAGTCTGTTTCTGCACATCCAAATGACTAATGTTCAGGATACAGAAGTAGCACATTAAATAACATTATTAAAGTTTATACTTCTGGGAATGCTTTTTGCAGACCAACCCCTGCACCAAAAAAAAAAAAAAAAAAAAAAAAAAAGTTATAAGAGCAAGACAAAAGACAAAAATAAATCTCTTTGAAGACATTACATAGCTATTAATAGATACAGAGTCATTTAGAGTTAGGTGGCCAGACTTGAGTGGCGAGAATATCAGAGCAAAGAAATACATTTTGAGATAAACCCAGAATTCTGCAGGGCTTTTTCCTTGAGGCATTTGCCAATTTAAAAGCAGCACAGAGCTGAGAAGCTAGGAAGCTGGGCAGCAGCAGACACTTAAATAAGGCTAGAAAGCTGAGCAGAGCTTTCAGCAGTCTAACAAGCCTAAGGAAACAAAAATTAGAGTTCAGGGTTCACCAAGAAAAGGCCCCAGTAAACACTCTAGACCTCCCATTAAGACACCCAGAAGCTATACTCTAAGAGGTAAGGTAAACCACAAATAAAAGGTGTTCACAGAAGACTAAAACCTAGTCCTGAACCAGTGTAATCCCAATGTGATTAATAGGGGTTAATATGATCTGCTCCGTCTCTACCTCCCTACCAGAGAGTTATACAGCAGAAGAGAGAATTCATCACCAGGAAGACAGACTAACTGAAAATATCCATCCTGAAGTTCAGGGAGAAGGGAAAAAAAGAGATGGAAAGTACAGAAAAGACCATGAGACATATGTGATACAGTGATGAGGTCTAATATATAACAATATGTAATAGTCTCAGAAAAACAAAAAGAGAATGGGGCAGAAGCAATATTTTAAGAGCTACTAACCAAGAATTTTCTAAAACTGTGAAAAAAAAATTCAGTTAACAGATTCAAAAGTTCTGTGAGGCTGGGCGTGATGGCTCATGCCTGTAATCCCAGCACTTTGGGAGACCAAGTCAGGTGAATCACTTGAGGTCAGGAGTTCAAGACCAGCCTGGCCAACATGATGAAACCCTGTCTCTACTAAAAAATACAAAACTTAGCTGGACATGGTGGCATATGGCTGTAGCCCCAGCTACTTGGGAGGCTGAGGCAGGAGAATCGCTTGAAGCCAGGAGGCAGAGGTTGCAGTGAGCCGAAATCACGGCACTGCACTCTAGCCTGGTGACAGAGCGAGACTCTGTCTCAAAAAAATAAATAAACGTAAATTAAAAATTAAAGGAAAAAAAAGTGGGATTTCCTGGGCTATTATGATGGTGATGAATTTCAAGTGGTTGTGGCAGTATCGCTTTCCCGCCCTTTACATTACAGCTGAACGTGGCCACTTGGCAGAAGCAGCTGGCCACCTGGTGTTCGTTGGTTCTGTCCATCTGCTGCCTGCACAAACAGTCCAGCATGATGGTTATGGATGCTCAGGAGATCCTGCTCTTCAGCAACATCAAGCTGTGGAAGCTTCCTGTGGGATCAATCCAGGTTGTATTAGAGGAACTGAGGAAGAATGGGAACTTACAGTGGCTGGATAAGAGCAAGTCTAGTTTCCTAATCATGTGGCGGAGGCCAGAAGAATGGGGAAAACTCATCTATCAGTGGGTCTCCAGGAGTGGCCAGAACAACTCCGTACTTAGCCTGTATGAGCTGACCAATGGGGAAGACATAGAGAATGAGGTGTTCCACGGACTACAGGAGGCCTTCTGTGGGCTGTGCAGGCCCTACAGTAGGAACATAAGGCTGAGATCATCACCATCTCACTCGGAGACCAGTGATGGCTGAGGTGTCAGGTCCATCTGTCAGAGACCTGCTTCCTTTTACTTTCTATCTCCCACCTTTCCAGGGCTTTCAGGAGGAGACAGACTCAGTGGACCCACACATCGAACCTGTGAATCCATCAGACTCAAAAGGGCTCCAGTCCTGAAGCCTGGGACCCAGGGGTGGGTTTCTCATACCCCACATGTCTGTCCCTGGGGCAGGGTGAGGCTGAGGCACTCCAGAGAAAAATGCTTCTTCAAAGCTTGCCTACTTCCTTTCCTATCCTAGACTGCTTCTGAGCCAGGGTCTGTAAACCTAACACTTTATGTGTGTTCACATATGTTAAGTTCATACACACATGCACCTGCACATGCTTCTGTCTCCTCCATCTTCTATCCCCTTAGCTGCTGTTGCCTCCCTTCTCAGGCTGCTGCTGGATCTTTCCTAGGGAATGTGGGAAGCCTGACTGCAGGCAGCCATCCAAGCAATAGAAAGATAGGAGGCCCATGGGCCTGGCACTGACAGGCAGGGCCCAACATTGATTTATGTTATTAAAATCTCAACTTCCCCCACTTCAGACAAAAAAAAACTGAGCTATATGCTGCTCACAATAAATTCAGTTGAAATATAATGATTAGAAATGTAAAAAGTAGTAAGAAGGAATAAGGTACGCCATGGAAATACTAATCAAAAGAAAGCAGATATAACTATATTAACATCCAAAGCATGACAAATCATATCTCCATTGCATAAAAGAATATAATCAGGAGTGTTTTTAAATATCTTTTTATTTAATCTGGAATTCATAGCTTGAACAAATCTCAAAAATCCATCATCTTTTTTTTTTTTTTTTTGAGACAGTCTCACTCTGTCGCCCATGCTGGAGTGCAGTGGCACGATCTCAGCTCACTGCAACCGCCGTCTCCTGGGTTCAAGCAATCCTCCTGCCTCCGCCTCCTGAGTAGCTGGGATTACAGGCACCCGCCACCACGCCCGGGTAATTTTTGTATTTTTTATTAGAGACAGGGTTTCACCATATTGGTCAGGCTGGTCTTGAACCCCTGAACTCAGGTGATCCACCCTCCTCGGCCTCCCAAAGTGCTGGGATTACAGGCATGAGCCACCTCACCCAGCTAAAAATCCATCATCTTTAATTACTGAAAATTTATCATAGTCTATTGCAACTCTTTGAACAAGTATATTATTTACATTTTTATCCTCCAAAGACTCAAAACTAAAAAAACTTAAAGAACTCTTGTGATGTCTGTTACTTTGATATTTTATCAGTAAGAAAAATATGTGTTTTGTTTACCTCAGTTTTTTCTAAAATTGTGAAATGTATTATTTGTATCTTTGTTATGTCTACATTGAAGATGATTAATCATGGATGATGTTGTACACGGTTTTGGAGTTTTTTCTTTTCATGAAATGTTGAGAGGGCAAAGCATATCCTCACAAGCCATGACAAATTTTTTTGAAATACTTTCGGCCTAAAGGGAAATAACAAAAAGTTAAATATAGTTATTAAAGTTTATTTTGTTAGTGTTTTGAGTGCTAGTACCTCAAACAATTCTATAATGATGTGAATTATGATATAATCTAATCTTTGTTATTCTTTCTTGTATCATTTAGTTTTTAATTAACATTTTATTCAAAAAGGATATGAAGTTCTTCCTATGTTTATGTCACGAATCCACTCTTTTTTAACCTTCAAATCAACAGACACTCTATTTCCTATATATTCAGCTATTTGGCTGTTTTTAATAATTGTTTTCATATGTAAAATTGCTCGTTACTTTTTGTAGCATTTCAATTTTTTTAAATAGTTTGAGGGGGTACCAATGCAGGTTCGCTTCATGGATATGTTGTGTAATGGTGAAGTTTGGGTTTCCAGCGTGTCCATCACCCCAATAGTAAACACTGTACCCAACAGGTAATTTTCAACCCTTACCCCCTCCTACTGTTACCACTTTTGTAGTCCCCAGTGTCTGTTAGTTCCTTCTCTATGTCCATGTGTACCCACTGGTTAGCTCCCCTTGTAAGTGAGAGCATGTAGTATTTGATTTTCTGTTTCTGAGTTATTTCACTTATAGTAATGGCCTCCAACTCCATTTATGTTGCTGCAAAAGACATAATTTCATTTTTGTGGCTGCATAGCACTCCATCGTGTGTGTGTGTGTATGTGTGTGTGTGTGTATATATATATATATAAATACAATTACCACATTTTTTATCCAGTCATCTGTAGATGGACACTTAGGTTGATTCCATGACTTTGCTATTGTGAATAGTGCTGCAATAAACATATGAAAAACTATACCATGCAAACAGAAAACAAAAATGAGCAGGAGTAGCTATACTTATGTCAGATAAAACAGACTTTAAATCAATAACTGTAAAAAAGGACAAAAAAGGTTATTATATAATGATAAATGGTTCAATTTAACAAGAAGATATAACTATCCCAAATATATATGCACCCAATACCAAAGCACCAAGATCCATAAAACAAATACTACTAGACCTAAGAAAAGAGACAGCAATGCAATAATGGTGGGGAACTTCAACACCCCACTGACAGGACTAGACAGATCATCAAGGCAAAAAATCAGCAAAGTCTTAAACTGGACTCTAGGCCAAATGGACCTACCTAATAGACATTTACAGAACATTCTACCCAACAACTGCAAAATATACATTTTTCTTATCTGAATGTGGAACATTCTGGAAAATAGACCATATTCTTGGCCATAAGGCAAGTCTCAATAAATTTTTAAAAAATCATATAAAATATCTTTTTAGACCACTGTGAAATAAAATTAGAACTCAATATCAAGAGGAGCTCTCTAAAGTATTTGAATATGTGGAAACTAAACAAGTTGCTCCTGAATGATCTTTGAGTAAATGATGAAATTAATACAGAAATTAAAAAGATGGAAACAAAAGAGACACAACACACCAAAACTTCTGGGATATAGCAAAAGCAGTGCTGGAAGCTTATAGTGTTAAATGGCTATGTTAAAAAGATAGAAAGACCTAAAATCAGCAACCTAATGTCACACCTCCAGGAACTAGAAAAATAAACCAAACCAACAGCTAGCAGAAGAAAAAGAAATAGCAAAGATTAGAGCAGAATTAAATGAGGTTGAGACAAAAAAAAAAAAACATGATACGAAGGATCAATGAAACAAAAAGTTGGTTCTTTGAAAAGATAAACATAATTGATAGACCACTGGCTAGACTAGCCAAGAAAAAGAGAGAGAAGATTCAAATAAACACAATCAGAAATCATAAAGGTGACATTACAATTGATACCACAGAAATACAAAAGATCAGTTGAGACTACTTTGTACATCTCTATGCTCACAAACTAGAAACCCTAGGGGAAATGGATACATTCCTGGAAATGTACTACCTTCCAAGACTGAACTAGGAAGAAATAGAAATCCTGAACAGACCAATAGCGAGTAATGAAATTGACTAGTAATAAAAAATTTCCTGACCAAGAAAAGCCCAGGGCCAGATGAATTCACAGCCAAATTTTACCAGATGTTCAATTTTTGAATAATACAAATGCATTTTGTGTTTGGGAGTACATGTTCAAGTAACTGATAGATTTACAATGTATAAAGCACACAAGTAGATTCTCACTCCAAAAGTCATCTAAAGTGACTACTGATATTTGAAGGTGAATATTCTAATATTAGCAATAATTTGAATGGTGTGGCTTATTCACATTACTGATGATTCAGCACTAATTAGATATGGTGGTAACCCTCAAGGTCACAAGACTATTGATTAGTAAAAATTTATAGATGCCAGAAATTATGTTTAAGTATGCATTTGGCTTTTTGGCCTTTTTAAGGCTGAGGCTTAATACCAAGGCCAGAATTGAACTATATGCACCCTATTCATACTATGCACCATTTCTTAGGAGGTCTTTTACCAAAACAAAAGTATAAACCAAGAAAGTGGCTTCACATCTCCTATAGGTTCTGCATCAATCAAGTTAGTACTAAATTATGCCTTGCTTTGCTTAATATTTTTATTATTTATTTTTAGACAGGGTCTCACTCTGTTGCTAGGCTGAGTGCAGTGGCAAAATCATGCCCTATTGCAGTCTCAACCTCCCTGGTTCAAGTGATCCTCCCACCTCAGCCTCCTGAATAGCTGGGGCTAAAGGAGCATGCCAGCATGTCTGGCTAATTTTTTGTATTTTTGTAGAGACAGGGCTTCACCATGTTGCCCAGGCTGGTCTCGATATCCTGGGCTCAGGCAATCTGGCTACCTTGGCCTCCCAAAGTGTTGGGAGTACAGGTATGAGCCACTGTACCCAGTCACTGCTTAATGTTTGTATAACTTAAACCTACCAACCTATTAATCTCTTCTAAAACTGTAAATGTGTTGTGGGCAGAAACCTTATCTTAGTTGTGTTTTGCCTCTTTAATTTTATAGGGAAATAATGATAATTTGGTAATTTTCCTCTAAGGATTCTTTTATTATTATTATTATTATACTTTAAGTTCTGGGATACATGTCCAGAACATGCAGGTTTGTTACATAGGTATACACGTGCCATGGTGGTTTGCTGCACCCATCAACCCGTCATCTACATTAGGTATTTCTCCTAATGCTATCCCCCCCCCCCAAGCCTCTCACCCCCATAACTGGCCCCGATGTGTGATGTTCCCCTCCCTGTGTCCATGTGTTCTTATTGTTCAACTACCACTTATGAGTGAGAACATGTGGTGTTTGGTTTTCTGTTCCTGTGTTAGTTTGCTGAGAATGATGGTTTTCAGCTTCATCCATGTCCCTGCAAAGGACATGAACTCATCCTTTCTTATGGCTGCATAATATTCCATGGTGTATATGTGCCACATTTTCTTAATCCAGTCTATCACTGATGGGCATTTGGGTTGGTTCCAAATCTTTGCTATTGTGAATAGTGCTGCAATAAACATACGTGTGCATGTGTCTTTATAGAATGATTTATAATCCTTTGGGTATATACCCAGTAATGGGATTGCTGGGTCAAATGGTATTTCTGGTTCTAGATCCTTGAGGAATCGCACACTGTCTTCCACAATGGTTGAACTAATTTACGCTCCCACCAACAGTGTAAAAGTGTTCCTATTTTTCCACATCCTCTTCAGCATCTGTTGTTTCCTGACTTTTTAATGATCACCATTCTAACTGGTATGAGACGGTATGACCTTTTGGTTTTGATTTGCATTTCTCTAATGACCAATTATGATGAGCTTTTTTTCATATGTTTGTTGGCCGCATAAATGTCTTCTTTGGAGAAGTGTCTGTTCATATCCTTTGCCCACTTTTTGATGGGGTTGTTTGTTTTTTTCTTGTAAATTTGTTTAAGTTCCTTGTGATTCTAGGTATTAGCCATTTGTCAGATGGATAGGTTGAAAAGAAGAAGATGTGTAATTCAGGAAACAGTTTCAACTTAAGAGACAGAAGGAGAAAAACTCAAAATGACGGTGAAAGGAGATTTCAGGATAACAGCTATGTACCAAGTATAGATGTCAACCAGTCCAGAGTGGAGTATGGTCAAATGGATCCAGAGATAGAGCTCCAGGAAGTGGAAAATGATGGAATACCCTCATTTATTTGAGTAATTGAGAGGAGTTTTCAGTGGATAGGTGAAAGTTGGGGTTGTATCAGTGATAAGTGTATAGAAAACTATATCAGATGCAAGCTCCCTACATCTCTTCTAGCTATTCTTGAAGCTAGGCCAACTAGCCATTCCTCCAGAGTTTTTCTCCTTCCATCTCTTCCAGGGTTGGATAAAACACTACAGCACAGGGTGTGAGATCTAGGATCTCAAGTGGGCAGCCCATGAAGGGACTGGGTTAATGCAATCTAGAAGTACAAGGGAATAAATTCACATGAGATGAATTTTACCAAACAAGAATCCAGAGACAAGAAGGAGCCTGGAGGACAAATCACTTTTCTTCTTTTCTTCTGTGGTGGACATTGAAGCATGATTTATTCTTGCAACCCACCTGGAGAAGTCTCGGGTGCCAAATGAACAGACCTGCTGAACAACCTGCTGTGTCACTAAGTGGCTCTTTATGCAGCAGGAGCCAAGTGCAGTAACATGTCATTTTTCATTGCTTCACATCTTTATTTGCCTCCCTTCCTTTTTCCTCAACCTCAGTGATCTGGATTTGCATCTCCCAAATAGAGTATCAGCACTTTAATTTTTGCTTCAGACTCTACTTTTTAGAGGCTAAGATTAAAACTAAGCAAATAATTAAAGAAGAAACTTCAAAGAAAACTAAAAGTAGGGCAAGAAAGAAAAAATAATAGGGTGGCTAGTATTATTATTATTAGGCTCAGTCCTTAATAGAGTTTAGTAATAACATTATAAATATTAAATATCCAACAATTGAGATATAGCTACACTGGAAGAATAGGGTAAGGGAAGAGATATTGGTCATGTAGTAGTGGTGGTTAAACAGAAATAAATCCTTATCTTCACTAGTTTTTCAATTAGACTGAAAAACCAAAAAAGTTAAAGTTAAAAAAGAAAAGAAAACTAATGGAATTGAAATGATTTCCCTCTTGAGAAAAGGAAATAGGGAGTTGATAGTTCCTCTTTTTTAAGTCTTACTGAATTAAGTCTGACTCTTCTATCATTTAAGTCTTACTGAATTAAGTCTAACTGACTCTTCTATCATGTACACTTATAACATTGATTTTAAAAAACACATTTCAAATGCTAGTTACTGATGAAGGCATGTGGTTTTATTGTTGTAAGCTATAAAATCAAACTAAGGTAGATATTTAAACTCTGAAGAAACTTCAGTTTTGTGAAGTGACTGCACATTTTACACTTCCTCTAGCTATGTATAAGATCTTATCCTAGCTGTTCCACATCCTCTCCAACATTTATTGTTGTTGATCTCTTTTTATTTTAGCATTTGGTATTGTCTTTTTCATTTCCGTCATTCCTGTTGATATGTACTGATATCTCATTGTGGTTTTAATTTGCATTTTGCCTAATGCCTAATGAGGTTGAGCATTTTGTCATGGGCATCATGGGCTTACTGGCCATTGGTCCCTCTTCTTTTACGTTCTTTTTAATTGACTTGTTTCATTCTTTAGTTATAGGAGTCTTTATGCATGCACATACAAGTCATTTGTCAATGTTATGTGTTGCAAATATTTTCTCCCAACCTGTAACTTAAGTATTTTCTAAATTGTGTCTTTTATTTAGAAAAATTTTTTTAATTTTGCTGAAATTGCAATTTAGCAATTTTTTCTTTTATGGCTAATATTTTCTGAATCCTCTGGAGAAAATTTTTTTCTTCTCTAAGGTCATGAAGACATCCTTCAGTGTTTTTTTCTAGTAACTTTCTAGCTTTTCCATTTAGGTCTGTGGCCCATTTATTGATGTGATTTTCCTTTCCTCATGTATCAGTATTCTATGCTGCATAACAAATTACTACAAACATAGTGATGGACAACAGTGAACATTAATTATCTCACAGTTTCTGTAGGCAGGAGTCCAGGCACAGGTTGGCTGAGACCTCCACTCAGGGCCTCACAAGAATAGAATCAAAATTGCCATCTGGTTTTTGTTCCTTTCCAGAGCTTGGGGTCCTCTTCTATGCTGACATGGTCACTGGCAGAATTCCGTTGTGGCTGAGGTCTCACTTTCTTGATGGCTGTGAGCAAGGGGCTGCTCTCAGTTTCTAGAGGCCCCTGTAGCTCAAGGGAGAGTCTTTCATTCCAGTTGGCTAAGATGGAGTCTTATGCAAAGTAACATAATCATAGAGGTGACATCCATCACTGGTGCCGTACTCTGTTGGTTAGAAATAGGTCATAGATCCTGCCCACACTCAAGAGGAGAGGGTGTAGAGCCAGGAGGCAGAGATCATAAGGACCATTTAGAATTCTGCCTACCTCACCCCATCACATTTCCCATATGACCTAGTACTTCCCCTCTGTATTAGTTCATTTTCATGCTGCTGATAAAGACATACCTGAGATTGGGCAATTTACCAAAGAAAGAGATTTACTGGACTTACAGTTCCATGTGACTGGGGAGGTCTCATGATCATGGCAGAAGGTGAAAGGCACATCTCACATGGAGACAGACAAGAGAAGAGAGCTTGTGCAGGGAAGTTCCCCCTTTTAAAACTATCAGATCTCATGAGACTTATTCACTATCATGAGACAACATGTGAAACACCTGCCCCCATGATTCAGTTAACTCCCACTGGATCCCTCCCACAACATGTGGGAATTCAAGATGAGATTTGGGTGGGGACACAGCCAAACTATATCATTCTGACCCTGGCCCCTCCCAAATCTCATGTCCTCACATTTCAAAACCAATCAAGCCTTCCCAACAGTCCCCCAAAGTCTTAACTCATTTCAGCGTTAACTCAAAAGTCCACAGTCCAAAGTCTTTGGACAAGGCAAGTCCCTTCTGCCTATGAGCCTATAAAATCTAAAGCAAGCTAGTTACTTCCTAGATACAATGGGGGCACAGGCATTGGGTAAATACAGCCATTCCAAATGGGAGAAATTGGCCAAAACAAACGGGTTACAGGGCCCATGCAAGTCCAAAATCTAGCAGGGCATTCAAATCTTAAAGATCCAGAATCATCTCCTTTAACTCCATGTCTCACATCCAGGTCATGCTGATGCAAGAGGTGGATTCCCATGGTCTTTGACAGCTCCACCCCTGTGGCTTTGCAGGGTACAGCCTCCCTTCTGGCTGCTTTCATGGGCTGGCACTGAGTGTGGCTTTTCTAGGCGCATGGTGCAAGCTGTCGGTGGATCTACCATTCTGAGGTCTGGAGGATGGTGGCCCTCCTCTCACAGCTCCACTAGGTGGTGCCCCAGTAGGGGGGCTCTGACCCCATATTTTCCTTCCACACTGTCCTAGCAGAGGTTCTCCATGAGAGCCCTGCCACTGCAACAAATTTCTGCCTGGATATCCAGGCATTTCTGTACATCTTCTGAAATCTAGGTGGAGGTTCCCAATCCCCAATTTTTGACTTCTGTGCACTCGCAGGCTCAACACCATGTGAAAGCTACCAAGGCTTGGGACTTGCATTCTCTGAAGTCATGGCCTAACCTCTACATTGGCCCCTTTTAGCCATGGCTGGAGCAGCTGGGACACAGGTCACCAAGTCCCTAGGCTGCACATAGCACAGGGACCCTGGGCCCAGCCCATGAAACCACTATTTCCTCCTAGGCCTCTGAGCCTGTGATGGGAGGAGCTGACATGAAAACCTCTGACATGCCTTGGAGACATTTTCCCCATTGTCTTGGGGATTAACATTTGGCTCCCTGTTACTTATGCAAATTTCTACAGCCAGCTTGAATTTCTCCTCAGAAAATTGGCTTTGCTTTTCTGTCACATTGTCAGGCTGCAAATTTCCCACTCTGCTTTATGCTCTTTGTGCTCTGCTTCTCTCATAAAACTGAATGCCTTAAACAGCACCCAGGTCACCTCTTGAATGCTTTTCTGCCTAGAAACCTCTTCCGCCAGATAGCCTAAATCATTTCTCTCAAGTTCAAAGTTCCACAAATCTCTAGGGCAAGGGAAAAATGCCACCAGTCTCTTTACTAAAACATAACAAGAGTCACCTTTGCTCCAGTTCCCAAGTTCCTCATTTCCATCTGAGACCACCTCAGCCTGTACTTTATTGTTCATATCACTATCAGCATTTTGGGCAAAGCCATTCACAACAAGTTCCTCATCTCCATCTGAGGCCACCTCAGCCTGGACTTTATTGTCCATATTGCTATCAGCATTTTGGGCAAAGCCATTCAACAAGTTCTAGGAAGTTCCAAACTTCCCCACATTTTCCTGTCTTCTTCTGATCCCTCCAAACTGTCCCAACCTCTACCTGTTACGCAGTTCCAAAGTTGCTTCCACATTTTGGGGTATCTTTTTCAGCAACGCCCCCACTCTGCTGGTACGAATTTACTGTATTAGTCCACTTTCACACTGCTGATAAAGGCATACCCAAGACTGGACAATCTGCAAAAGAAAGAGGTTTATTGGACTTATAGTTCCACGTGGCTGAGGAGGCCTCCCAATCGTGGCAGAAGGTAAAAGGCATGTCTCACATGGTGGCAGATAAGAGAAGAGAGTTTGTGCGGAGAAGCTCCCCTTTTTAAAACCATCAGATCTTGTGAGACTTATTCATTATTACGAGAACAGCATGGGAAAGACCTTCCACCATGATTCCATTACCTTCCACCAGGTCCCTCCCATAACAAGTGGGAATTCAAGATAAGATTTTGGGGAGGGGTGGACACAGCCAAACCATATCACCCTCGTAGGTATTTACCCAAGAGAAATGAAAGCATATGTCCACAAAAACCTGAACACAAATTGTCATCAGCACTTTGTTCAAAATAGCCAAAAACTATAAACAACTTGTATGTCTAACAACAGAAGAATGGAAAAGCAAACTGTGATATATTCATGCAATGAAATACTAGTCAGCCACAAAAAGGAATGAACTGCCAATATACATTTTGATACAGATGAATCCAAAAAATATGCTGGGTGAAAGAAGCTGGCCACAAAAAAGTACCCATGATATGAACTCAATTATATAAAGTTTGAGAAGAGGTAAAACTAACCTATGATGATAGAAATCAGATCAGTGGTTGCTTAGGAGGTAGAATTGACGAGGAGGGGGCATGAGGCAACTTTCTGGAATAATGGAAATGTTCTGTGTCTTGATATGCATTCATTAAAACTGACAAGTTTGAGGTTCACTATATGTAAAGTATACCTCAATTAAAAGGCACACATTATTTCAGAGCAAGCATGTATTGGACATGGGATTTTGGCAGGGGTCATTAAACTTTAGTGTATATAGGAAACATTTGGGGTGCTTTTTAAACGTGCAGATCCCTAGGCTTCACCCTAAAGATTCTGATCTAGGTCATCTGCAGTGGTGCCAGGGATCTGCATTTTTAATAAATAATTCAGGTTATTCTGGCACTGCTGGCCCCTGGAATAACCTTGGAGGAACACTGTTTAAGACATGTGCTCTCACTAGCTGGCTCTCTCCCTCCCTCATTCTCATCCTGAGCAGGGGCTTCTCATAGCTGTCATGCCATGGCAGGGGGACCTAGGACAAATTGCTCAAATCTCAAGCAGAGAGAGGAGGAGAGACAGCTTGTTGTGCCTCTGGTGGGCCAAGGTACTCCTTACTCCCTGAATTTTTATATATCTTGGAGGGGAACTCTCTTGCATGAAGTCTCCCTGGGCACCAGTGAAGAAAGCTCAGGTGTGTACTGCCTGGGCTGTGCCTCAGACAGGCTGGAGAAGGAGCGGCTGCCTCCTCCCCACTTGCTCATGACCAGCCCCAGCCCTGGCCTAGGGGTACAGGCTTCACTGAGCATCAGCTCAACTGTAGCTGGGCCCGGAGCCCAGCAAGTCTCAGAATGGGTGCTTTGAGAGTGTCATCTGGGGAGCCTTGAGGCTCCCAGGGGCTCCATGGCTACACTTTTGGTTTGGCCCAAGATTAAGTTTTACTGTTGTCCACAGTGCACATGAGACTTTTGTCCATGAGGCCTCCTCAAAGGTAGAGCCGTCTTTTCAGAAACTCATGGCAGACAGCAATGGGTGGACAGGGGTTGTGGGGCCCTGTGTCCATCTGCAATGGCCACAAGATTGAAAGTGATGAGCCCAGGCAGGTGCTGTGTGAGTCAGATTCAATGTGTACTTCTCATCCCAAGGCCACTCTTGGCATCAGATGCAAGGCTTCCACCTGCCCCAGGGGGTTGATGGCTCTCCCTGCACCCTGCAGGTATTAAGCTGTGCACCAATTCTGGCAGCCAAGCCAAATCAGAAGCCAAAGATGGAGGATGGAGTAACTTGAAATCACTCTCTACTGTGAGAGCTTCCCATGTGCCAGCAAAGAAGCCTTATGGTTTCTGGGGCCCAGGCTGGTCTCACCCAATGCACAGACCCATGTTTGAGCAGAGAAGGTTCTGCTGGACCAGGATGCGCCAACCACAGGAGGGAAGAATAAATACTTGAGAAATACCTACTAAGTGTCAGATGCCCTGCTGGGTGCTTTACATGCATTATCTCTAAGCCACACAACAGCTCTGTAAGCTAGGCCTTGGTCCATCTTGTAGATGAGAATCTGAGGCTTAGAAAGCTTAAGTAACTGGTCAAAAGGCACACAGTGCGAAGTGGAAGATCAAGGATCCATCTACCTTCACAGCCCCATATTTCTTCACTAAGGTTCCCCTGGCCCATTACCAGAAAGAAGTGTGAGGTGGGCAGCTGCTGGAGGCTGAGAGCTAGTGGTTGGTGCAGAGGTCACAGGGAAAAATATTCTAGAACATGTGTGCTCTCAGAGCACAGCCACAAGACTGGGCTAGAGGCTACTCAGCAGCACAGCAACACCTAGGAAGTTTCAGCAAATGCTTTCACCTTCACTGTCATTGTCGTCATTGTCATTATTGTTGCTATGCTGCATAGCCTGATGACTGAGGAAAACTGTGCACATCCCTTCTTTTATTTGAACTTACCCTGGGAAGTAGGTGTTACTATTCTGTTCATTTTTCAGATGCACAGAATGAAACTCAGAGCAATCCTGTATCTCAGATCCTTCCTTCCTAGCAAGCTAGCTTTGGGCTAGAGAGCTCTCAGGACAGCCCCTCGCAGGGATGGGTGGAGGGCCTGGAGTAGGCTCCCCATCCCCGTCAGTGAGGGGCCCTGCCAAATATGTGTGGGTGTGAGCCCTCACCCAGGTGAGGGAGGAAGAGGACAGGCTGAGTGGATTACTGAGCATTTGAACTCAGCCTCAGAACAGCAAATATTGATTCAAGAAGCTGCCCAAAGGAGCTGACATTTTTATAGTCAACAAATAAAGCTGAGCCCCTCCCTGGCCCCTCAGTCAAAGGCCCTTTCTCTCTGCAGCTGCCAGGGTACATTTCTGTCACCACGTGTGAGAAGGGGAGGAAGAGCTGGTGGGAAATGTCCACAGGGGCCTGGTTGACATCATCATCTCACCTTTAGGGAGAAGTGGGAGTCCCAGGCCCCAGGGTGCGATCTCGGTGAACCAGCCAGCTATCTGACAGGTACCAGAGTCCCTTGAGTTGGAGCAGAACCTGGCACCGGAGCCCCCAAAGACAACACACCCCTCCCACACACAGCTTCCTCATGTGGTGGCTTTTGGCAGCCTACACAGTTCTGGTTCCCTCATTCATGGACGAGGACCTGAGCTCCAAAGAGAGATGGCTTTCCAAGGTAAACAGCCAGAGAGCAGTGAGGGCTGCCTAGCTCCTCTGTTTCAAGGCAAAGGGAGGGTCTGTGCTCACTAAGCTACTCAGCTGGGAAAGAGAACTCATCATCTGCCAGACAGCTGTCCTTGCCCTCTGGGCTCAGCCAGCATGACCCACAGCCTGGCATTCCTGAGCCTGCCTTCACGCTTTGTCCAGCAGGTCCCTTTACCTGAAATCCTCCTACCCAAGCACTTTTGCAGGAGGACTCATCATGCATGACCCTGCTCACTTTTCACCTCTTCAGGGAATCTTCCTAACCCGCTTCCCACCCTCACTCCCACCTCTGGCAGGCAGAAACCACTGCTCCTTCCTTGGTGCTCCCAAAGCACATGCTTCCTTCCTGTCTTGTGGCATTTATGCTATTTTGCCTTGGGTGGATCATTTCTTGGATACTTGTCTCAGTCCTTCTTGGTCAAGAGCTGCAGCAAGAGGTTGGTTCATTTCTGTTGCCCCAACGAGCCTAGAAAAGCCCCCAGCACTTGGCAGGTGCTCAGTCAATGCTTGCAGCGTTGAGTTAGAATAATCCAAAACATGTGACTAAGAAACCAGAGTTGCAAATTCAGCTGCATCTAGACCAGGGAAGGAAGCTGGCCATGCCTCAGGCAAGCCCTCCCTCAGGAGGGAGATTTGTGCGGGCCCCAGGAACTCTGCCATTATTTCCTTTACTGGCCTACCCCGCCTTCTATTCACCCATCTATCCATCACCTAGGGGTTGAACTTCTACTCTGTGTCTGGTCCTGGTTGAGTGCTAGGAAGGCAAAGGCCAGGGCACACACCCTTGAACTCTGCCTGGAGCTGCTGGAGCATGCCAGGGTATGTGGTGAGGGGAATCTAAGAGGCCTTTTGCCTTCAGACGTGTCTATGGGTCAATTGCAGTGAGCTGTGGCTCCAGGGACTGTGGCTTTTGGGCTTCAGGGAAGAGAGGGCAGCTCTTCACTGGACTGGCCCCAGGCAGAACTGTGGAATAAGCTCCATTATCATTATTGCTATTCACCGAAAGTCCTTCCCCTTCTAGGCATGTGGCAGGATTAGATTTCTCTGCCCCTGTGGTTGGGTGGGTCCATGGAGATAGCTCAGGGGAGCAGTGGCACAGATCACTTCTGAGCTGGATGTACAATTGGCCAATTTAATTGCCCGTGTAAGACCCTCAGAGGTGCTTTTCTCTTGAGTAGGCAGCTCTGCGCCTTGAGGTTATTCAAGGATCAGCCGTGGGTCCCAGCAGTGGATCTCTGCATCCAAAAGTATCCAAGGCAGCTCCCCAAGTGGCACCATTTCCCAGACAGCAGGAAGGGGAGCCAGGTGTGCAGGCCAACGACTTGTCTTTAGGAAGATGACCCAGAGGTGTCTTTGTTCACGTCTTTTAGCCTGCACTTTGTCACATGACCACACCCATCCACAAAGGAGCCTAGGAAATGTAGTTTCTAGTGGGGCAGATGTGTGCCCATCTTAAACTCAGCCATGTTCATTACTGAAATGAAACAAGGGAGAATGGATACTGGGGACAATTCGTGGGCTTCAACAGACTCACTCACCATCTCTCTCTAAACAAATGCCTGATTCTCCCAGACAAGCCCTGGCCCCTCCCTGAGACCGGCTGAGCTGCTGACCTTTTCTCTCCTCTCACCATCAGCCTTCCAGCTCTGAATGGCCATGAGCAAAATGCCTCTCTTCCTAGGGCTTCCTTTCCTTATCTGTCAAAGAAGGGTTTAGAGCAGTTGATTTCTGAAGTTCCTTCCAGAACTAACATTTGACCACTGTGGTTACGGGCAAGTCCTTTAACCTCTCTGGATTTCAACTTCCTCATGTAGAAAATAGAGATAAAAATAGTTCTTACCTCCAAGAGTTGTTGTGAAATCATCTATGGTTATGCCTGACATTTAAGAAATAATCAATAAATGTTTGCTGTAATCAAAACAATATGAGTTTCATTTGTCACTTCCTTAGAAAGAATCTGATGTACTCATTCATACTAAGGTCTAAGGCAGGGTCAGCAAATATCCGGCACAAGGGCTGTCATAATCCTCCCTTCTGTTACCGACATCACTGATCAATGAGGGCATTCTCCGCAGTAAGTGAGGATACAGCCACTGGACGCAGCCTCCTGGCTTTTCTCAACCTAGGGCTGTGGCAGCCTCCTCCTCTAGGAAGCCTTCCTGGTTCAACCCCAGGCATGATGAAAAACAAGAAGCCCACACATACCCCTAAAATGGCTCTTGTTGCTCCATATTATATTTTCTTTTTATTTGTTAGTGCCCCAGCTAGACTGTGAGTTCCATGCTAGAGGGACTACAATCAGTTTCTCTATAGCCTAGGTGAGTCTGCAGAACATTGCAGATGCTCAAAAAGTGAATTCTAGATCCTGTGGCTGGCAAGTAGGGGATGTTTGGGGGATGGGCAGTGTGTTGGCTTTATAAAGTGGATGGCTTTATAGAAGCCCATGTTCCTTGCCTCTGGAAGCTGCTGCAGGAGCTGTGGGGAGGGTCTCCCTGCCCACATTTCCCCTGCAGGGCTCCCTGAGCACCTCCAAGTGAGCTGGTGCAGCCACCACACATGGGGAGAGAACAAGGCCAGCAAACATGGAGGCCCCAAGACTGCTCCGAGGGAGATGCCCTCCCCAGGCCCTGTGGGTATCTGCTTGCCCCGCAGGCTCCCAGCTGCAAGGCAGTTCCAACTTAGCAACTAATGGACCTGGGAGAGCTCAGGCACCTGCCTTCTGCTCTCACAGACCTGTGCTCAGCATCACCTTGGCGATAGAGTGGAACATGGGGTGGAGTGGGGGGAGCTGCCATCTGTCCAGTCAATGCAGAGAGGTGCTCCCTGCTGGGGCTCAGGCAGGCCAGGGAGGGGGAAGGGCAGCGACCACACTGCCTTTGGGGGATCCTGTTGAGCTGCATGGAGTGCTCATGGACACAGGAAAAGCATGGCACCTGAGACCTGGTTTCCAGTGTCCTGGCTCATGGCCAGACAGCGTCGTCTGATTTTTTTGTCTGTGGAATATGATTGCCAGATCTGGGTCAGATGTGACCCATGCAGAGTAAGCGATGAAGCCCCGGGAAGGCCTGTGTGTGCCATCTGCCTACCCTCTGGCCTGTCACAGGCCCTGAAATACCAGAATCAGGACAAAGCCAGGAGGATCCCCTTGCTAAGAAAAGTTCCTGGTTACTCAATCTATTATTGCAGCTGAAGAATCTGAGACTCAGGGAACATTAAGTGACTTCCAAAAGTCACACAGCTTGGAAAGCAGGCCATATACCTTCAAGCATAGGGCTTGCCTCACTCTCCCACAGGACTCTGCAGCAGGGACCTCCATTTCTCTGCCAAATCCTTGATACCACGCTCTTGTAGCAGACACAAAATCCAATGGGCAAAGGGTCGCTTAAGAATAATATTTTTAAAATATTAAACATTTTATGTCCATGAACTGGAGTGATCCAAACAGCACCCCTGGGCCAAGTGCTGGGGAGTGGGATAGGTGTAAGCCATGGACTGTGACCTCCAGGACCTCGGGGCTGGAGATGGACTCACAACTACTGGATGGTGGCACCTCACGTGTTCAATGATGGGTTGGTGGCATTGCCCCTGGCATCCTTGGATAAATAGTAATATTAACACAACATACACCTGTTGTGCAGGAAGAGTACGTGTTGAACTGTGTTTTGGGCTTTCCCTTCACTCCCACTGCTTCCATGTTTGCACCAGCCTTCTCCAAGGTCAGACAGAGCCATCCATTGCTTTCAAGAGGATTGGGATGTTACAGCAGGAATACAAAGGAAAGAAAGTCATTATGCAGATTTTTTACTTCCAAAAGAGGTTTTTAAGTGTCCCTTTCAGGAGCAATAGTTATGAAAGTCATTGCTTTTAATTTATAAAATCAAGGAGCATTGAGTGGTAAAAAGATTTTTTGCTAATCCAAATTGATCACACTCACTTATTCAACAGCTATTTACTGAGAACCTGTTTTGTGACACACTGTTCTGGATACTAAGGCTGTTGTTTGTCCATATACACAGTGGGAAAGAGAACAGATAAGGAATTATTCTGCCCCAGGAGGGGTTGGGATTACCCTGCCTTGTGGGCTTGAGGGTGGGGGTAAAGTTGAGGTGGGGAGTGTGGAAGGAACAGATGGAGTCCAGTGGAGCCTCCCAGACCAGGCGTCTTTGGGAAGAAGAGGGAGTCAGTGTGGAGGACACTGTCCAGCTCTGCCCAGGTACCTACAGCCTCCCATAGACATGGCATTGCCGTTGGGGGGAGTCTTCATAGTGCATGGAATCTGTGCCAAGAACTGGCACAGCCCCTGGCATCCCATGGTGTCCTGGACCTCCAGGAAGAGAGGTGTTCCTCCACGCCTCCAGACTTGACCCTGCATGGCAACGCCTCCTCTTCAATGGCCCGGGACACTCAAAAGCCATGCCGTCCTAGAGGATGGGACCCAGGCTGGCCGGAGGGGACATACTTAGATGGAATTGAAGAGAAGCAGTTGAGAATTTCCGTCTCAGCGCACAGTGGAGATCACACATTCATATTGGCACGGTCCGCCTGACACCTGTTACACTTCCCTGTGCCATGTCACTGCCCCCTGCTCATGATGCTCCCTACCTTTGGGTCCTAGGTACTGCCACTATTTCCATTATGGACAGAAAGTTGAAATTCCAAGTGCGTCGCTCCTTTACCCAAGGCCATATGTCACCAAGTGTCAGAGCTGGAATTCACC
The DNA here is from genome assembly GCF_029281585.2 of Gorilla gorilla gorilla. NCBI lineage: Eukaryota > Metazoa > Chordata > Mammalia > Primates > Hominidae > Gorilla > Gorilla gorilla. The sequence goes on from NC_073224.2 coordinate 121,966,510, forward strand.
CCCAAATCTGATTCCAGAGTTCTGAGTCCCTGGCACTACTGCACTGCTTCTCAGAAACGTTCCTGTCAATGGACTAATAAGCTGGACTGCAGGGAGAACATTTGTTGGTGACAGAACCAGGGTCCAAAAAGTTTTGTCTAGCCAGAGTGATGGTGACTCTAACAAGATGAGTATGAATCAGGTCCAGCTACATAAAAACCCAATGCCCGAGTCATGGTTGGGTGGCAGCAGGCCCAGGGCTCCCCCTTGGCAGCTGTGCAGGGTGTGGGGGCCCAGTGGGAAATGGGGCCAAACTGGCCCTATTTGATCCTTGGCCACATTGGAGCCCAGAACAAGAGAAAGAGAAGTCACTTTCACTCTGCATTCATCAGTCCATGCAGAGAAGGCAGAAAACCTGGAGCCTCTTCAGGGAAAGAAAGTGTAGAAAGAACCTGAGCTCAGGCAGGCCTGGGTTCCCACATCCCTCCACCATGTACCTGTGTGTGACCTTTGACAAATTAGTGATCTCCCCAACCGTTTTCTTGTCCTGTGAAATTGGTTTAGGGGTCTACTTTGGCCGGTTGTTGTAGGGGTTAGAGCTAAATAAGCTGCAGAAGGATACCTTCTAAATGGTATTATTCAGAGGAAACTAATCAAAATGTTGATAGCTGACTTGTTGAAAATCAGTCACCAGGAAAAGGAATTAAGCTTGTTCCATATCCAACCACAACCAAAGAATGATTAGAAGTGGCCAGGAAATAGATTTTGGTTGGACTTAAGGCAGCGATTCCTGGCCTGGGTTGCATCAGGAACAGGGAAGCAGGTAGGCCCAACAGCTGCTTGGCCCATATAGGAATCTGGAGGATCGAAGGTGATGTTGGGCCAGAGCACTTCACAGCTCTTTCTCTTGAGGAACTTAACACAAGCTAGTTTAGAAAGGAAATTAATTTAAAAATCCTTTCACTTTCACATTCAAGGGAAGATGTCTGCACATAAATCTATGTCTTCATCTGTGCTTATCCTCAGAATAGATCAATAGAAGTCCTGGATCAAAGGACATCAGCGCTTTTAAGACTTGTCCTACATATTGCCAAGTCGTTTTCCAGAGAGATTGCACCCATTGAAAATTCTACCAGTATCGGGCAAGAGCACCCCGTTCCCTGTGTCCTCCTCATCATGGAGAGTTAGCTTTCGAGATCGTTTCTGAGTTGGTGGTAAGAAGGCACCCCATTGCGGAGATTAAGTAAGCATGGTGTCTTGGCTTAAGTTCTGGGGGCTCTGCCCCCTACAGGCTGTGTGACCTAGGGCTGGCTCCTCCGCTTCAGTTTTCTCACCTGTAGGATGGGAATACATCATGGACTTGTTGTGAGGCTTAAATAAGAAAATGTCAGCTGTGTGCAGCATAATACCTGCATTATAATATATAATATATACATTATGTATAATTATAAATGATATATAAATTATGATATATAAATAATAAGTACATTATTTGCATTCCATGTGCATTATTTGCATTCCTTAGTTAATAGTGAAGTTGAACTTTTTTTCATTTGCCTTGCCTAATAAAGGAGAACTCTGGCAAAAAATGTGCTTTTTTTTTGCCCATTTTACTGTTGGAGCACAGGACCTTTCTTACTGATCTTTTAACATGTCTTCCTCTGCTAGTTATGTAATATTAGACCCTCTAAATTTTGTTACTAGATACACATCAGCATCACCTGAGAGGTTTTAAAAGTTAAATCGATGTCTGCAGGTAAAGCCAGGGCATCAGACTGGACTTGGGACGATTCTCCTTTGCAGCCAGGGCTCAGATGCGGTGTTCTATTTTAACATTGTCATTTGCTTGCTAATTTTGTTTATATACACTTGAGGTTCAGAAGTTTAAATGTTTGTGTATGTAGCCGTATTTCTCTTCCTTTTCTTTTATGACTTCTTCAGTATCCTTTATGTTTAGGAAGTTCTCTCCCATGCAGATAGTCACAAGCTTCTCCTGGCTTCCTGTGCTGTGATGGCTTCCCGTCTCACCTGCTTGTGTGACCCTGGCAGGTTGCTGAGCCTTTCTGGGCTTCCGTTTCCCCTAAGGGAGGGAGTTGGACTAAATCAGACTTTTCCAAAGTCTTCTGAGATGCTCTTTTGGAAAAAGATTTTCCCAGCCAAATAAGTTTGGAAAAAGCACATTAACATGTCAAAAGTTCTGAGAAATATTACAGTAAAGAGAGATTACCCAGCATTTCCACTCCTGGGTATATGCCCAAGAAAATTGAAAACATATGTCTGTACAAAACTTGTGTATGAATGTTCATAACAGCATTATTCATAATAGTCAAGAGGTAGCTACAACCAAAATGTCCATCAACCGATGAACAGATAGCAAAATATCTATACAATGGATATTATTCAGCCATAAAAAAGAATGAAGCACTGATTCATGCTAACCTGAACAAACTTTGAAAACAATGCTAAATGATCACAAAAGATCACATAGTCTAATTCCATTTATAGGAAATGTCCAGATTAAGTAAATCTATAAGGATAGAAAGATTCGTGGCTGCCTAGGGTGGAAGGAATTGGGAGGAAATGGAAATGACTGCTAATGGGCATCTGGTTTCTTTTGGGGTATAAAGATGTTCTATAATTACATCGCATTGAAGGTTGCACAAGTCTGTGAATTACTAAATACTAAATAATACTAAAGACAACTAAACTGCGTACTTTGAAGGGGTGAATTTTATGGAATGTGAATTATATTTTATAAAGCTATTTAGAAAAGAAAAGAAAAATTAAGACTTTGGAAGAGCTGGGTCCTTCCCAACTTTGTCTCTGGCTAATCCCAGGACCTTAAGAAAGCTTTCTTCCCAGCATCTTCAAGCCTTCGTTTCCTTATCTGAAAAACATGGCCCATAACACTACTTTGCATTGTGCAGTTGAAAGAACACTTCATACCTGCTTCTTGCAGCATCTCCAAGAAGAGGTTAAAGCAACAAATGAAATCTGAGGTGCTGTGAGGGCAAGTTGCCTTGGCTCGCAGAGCTGCTAAATGGTGGTGTGTGGATTTGAATTCATTTCCGTCAGGCTGGGCACTGTGAATAATATCTGCCCAGCCTGGGTCACTGGGTTGCTGAGAGTTTGTAGCAACACTGTCTGAGAACCTGCTCTGAGAACTGGCAGGTGCTCTGCCGTGTGGTGTATCGTTCTAGCCAGTGACGATGGGAGAGGTGTGGTCTGGGAGAGTCACTCCACACCCACTTTTGCTGAGGCTGGAACAGCATTGTTTCCACCTGTGTGGCCCCTGATCAGCTACTCTGAGCTTTATGTTCCTTCTTGTTAACGTGGGAAGGTTTGTTCTTATTTCATGGGAGCTGCTGGGGACTGATAATAACCGGTTTATTGAGTGCTTACCTGGTGACCTGCGCTCCACTGGACACGGGACCTGCAACTGCAAGTGGCAGCCTCAGTAAAACTCACAGCAACCCTCCGAGTGAGGTGAGCTCACTCCCTTTCACAGAGGAGCAATTGGAGGCACAGAAGCTAGTAGGTTTATAGCCTGATTTCTTTCCATTAAACTTTATGTTCATTGTTGGTCTTTGAAGAGATTATTAAAGGCTATATAGTACTCTGTCATAGACATGTAACTCCTTTAACCATTTCGCTTGTATTTGACATTTGTTCCTATGTTAAGACACAAACAGTGCTATGGTGGACAAACTCATAAAATTCTGTGCACCTCTATGCCTATTTCCTTGAGGTAGATTCCTAGAAGTGGAGTTACTAGGTCAAAGGGCATGAACTCATTTACTGCTGCCTGTGTGCTGCCAAGCAGCTTTCCAGAAGAGAAAGGCTGAGGCCCCGACACTCCCACGAGAGGTATACAGGAGATGACCGTGCAGGAGGATTGGAAACCAGGCTTAGCTCTGTTTTTTCTCTCATATGGTCAGATGATCTCACAAAGACTGATCTTATCCAGCCTCAACTTGTTAAAACGTACAGTAGCAAGTAATCTGGAATAGTCAATTCTGTGGGCCTATTCTGTGGATCTCTGAACATCCACAAGCAACTTCCCATGGATGCTCCTTGGCCAGTTAGACAAGTCAAGCGGGAGTTAGTCCTGCAGGAAGTCTCAAGCCAGAGACTCTGTGCTGAGATCTGAGGTGTCAACTGCCACATGAAAATGCCAAGCCTGTATGTAAGAAATATAAGACTTGTCATCAAACCTGCCAGTAATGATAAATTCTAACATTTATTATTTACTTAATAAATGATGCATATTTATTAGTGTAATCCTGATATTAATCTTAGGAGGTGGACTTTATTAGTATGCTCATTTTAATAGTGGGAATGAGGAAACCATATAAGATGCAGAAAGTGGCTTGTCTGAGGTCACGCAGTTAGTAAGCAGGTGGTGGATCCGGACCGATTCTGGTCAGTCTGACTCTACGGGCCACATACCCACCCACCGTACCATACTGCTCTACTGTCTGGCTGATAGGCAACAGATACTCTAGGCCAACCAGTCTTGAGTTCCTGGTAAACACTGCTGAGAACAGCACTGGAAAGAAGCTTTGGCAGCACCTGAGGCAATCTGATGAAGTGCTGTTGTCCACTGGATGAGACAAAGTATAAAACGCAGATGGCAAATGGTTTTTGTCCCTTTCCTTGGCATCCGGTAAAGGGTACATTCCTTGTACCTCTTCCTTGTACCTCTTCCCCGTGCTACCAAGAGTGACCAGGACTAAGAATCAGTGTGGCCACCAAGATCCTCTGGCTTCTGCCTAACCATGCCCATCTGCTCTCCTCCCTCCTGCGCAGGGCTGTGGGGGGTGTGGTGTGCTGGTCATGTTCACTTCCTGGTTTGCTGGTGCAGCAATGTGCAACACTGAGACCTGGGCCCTGCATGGCAGAAAGCACTGTGCTAGCCCGGTGTGGTGGGAGCACAGCATGTGCTCCAAAAGATGGATGGAGAGAGGAAAGGCCAGGTATGTGCATGGATAGAAAAATGAATAAATAGGTCAATAAAGAGCTCAGGCCAGGTGCAGTGGCTCACACCTGTAACCCCAGCACTTCGGGAGGCTGAGGTGAGAGGATCACTTGAGTTCAGGGGTTCAAGACCAACCTGGGCAACATGGTGAGACCTCATCTCTACAAAATATATGTGTATTAGCCAGATGTGGTGGCACGTGCCTGTGGTCCCAACTACTTGGGAGACTGAGGTGGGAGGATCCCTTGAGCCCAGGAAGTTGAGGCTACAGTAAGCCTTTTTCTTGCCACGGCACTCCAGCCTGGGTGACAGAGCGAGACCCGGACTCTAAACAAATAAATAAAGAGCTCAGCACCATTTTTTTCACTAGTCCACACTACGTTATGAGAGCTGGGGCCCTACTGCTTCATTACCTGTGGTGTATCCAGGGTCTAACACTAATTGATGCCTGGTTGGAAGGGGACAAATGTTAGATGAATGAATGGTGGCAGGTGCTGTAGGACTGTCAGACATTTGAATAAGGCATTCCATTTTTTGGAGTTAGGAAGGATGTCCCTGCGTGTGGCTTTGCCCCAGGCCCCAGCCAGCTGTGGGCCTGTGGGTCTGTGGAGGAGATGAGGCACTGCTTCCACCATCCAGGTCCAAGAAGCCAGGCTGCAAAACCCAGCAGGACAGCTTCCTTTCATCTGTGGGGTTTCCCTTCAGGGAGGGTGTGACTCACAGAGGCAAACTACTCCAGCTTCCCGTGGCCTTGAGTTCTGCTCAGTCTGGCTCTCAGAGGCCCAGCCTTACGGCCCCAGCCTGCCCTGATCCCAGCCCTCGGTAGGATGCTAGGGCAGGGGTTGTCATGTCAGGGATTCCATTAGTTTCGTCGTTTTTAAACTTGAGTGTGCACGGGAATCCCCTGGAGGTCTTGGAAAAACACAGATGCCTGGGCCCCACCCCTGGATTTCTAATTCAGTAGGTCGGAGGTAGTACCCAGGAATCTGCATTTCCAACCAGTTCCTGGGTGATTCATCTTTTGAGAACTGTGTTAGGCCCACCTCTGCCAGGCATTCTCAATTCCACGTAAAAGGGTGCTGAGGCCTGATGTCACCAGCAAGGGGTTCTGGGAGCCTCTGTAGGCTGGTGGCTGCTGTGTGGCTCAGCTTGGACCCTCAACACCTGCTGCCGCTGCAGCCACTGGTATCTGTCATGGCTCTGTCCCATGGACCCTTCCCTTCCACCGTTCCTCCCTGACCACCTCTGCTTCCTTAGCCCTCTGCTCGGGAGGGTGCTCACACCTGAACTGAGCTTGGGAGCTCCCTGCCCAATGGAGAGAAAGAACCACTCACCCTCCTCTCCTCCCTCAGCCTTTGCTACGACCCAGCTCCATCAGCCTTTGGGGCCCCTGTGGAGCTTCCTGTCATGGCCAGGCCCACCATGCCCCGCAGGATTGCCTCCCTCCTCACAGGCCTCCTATCACAGGGGGCTCCCTCGGCTGCCTCTTAAGCCCCATCCTCCTTGTCCTGCAGCTTTCCCGCCTGTCTGTCCTCCCTTCCCACACACACCCAACTCTCACCAGCCTGGGCCTTTGTCTTGCTGGGCCCTGTGTTTGGCCAGGGCAACTTATTTGGAACTTTCCTCCAACTTTGTGAAGGGGACAGTAAGTAAAGGGACCAGGACCCAAGGCTCAGGAATGTGTTGGTCCTGCTGGGAAATGCTTGCTTCCTGTGGACCCAGCTGAAAAGTACATAGGAAGCAATTATTTAACAAAGGGAAAGGTAATAAAAGAGCTCAATAAATATTTGTTGAATAAGGGAACACAAAAGCTGCTTTGCAGATGCACACCCAAAAACACCTCTTTAAAAAAGCACTTTGATTCTGTGAGAGCCCTGCAGGTATGCATGCAAAGCCCTTGATCATTTGACCCCAAGTGGGGAAATGAGAATCCCCTACACAGGACATTTCTAGGTTGGAAATTTCTCTGGCACAATGTTTGCTTGTGAGTTCCGTGGCAGCTAGTGCCCTAGGCTAATTGGTGCTAAACATCAAAAAGCATCCTAGAGATAATAAATTTGAGAAGCACTGACATAAATAAATATAAACTAGTCCATGTACTGGGGGGACTTCTCTGAGCCTGGGGTAGGGAGGCCTCAGGCCATTCCCAGGTTCTTACACCATGAGAACCTGCCCCCAAGCCATCTGTCCAGGGGCTTGCGTCTGCTCGCCAGGGCTGGGAACCTGGGGGAGGGTAAAGGTAAGGGGTAGGATGGGAATGAAGGCAGTTTTCCATTTTCTCACCTAGCTTCTAATTTGTGCCTAGGAAGGAAAAGATTTCCTTTTCTTCCAGGCTTCCACCAGCAAGGCCTTAGAGAGGCTTCCCCCTTCCCTAGACTCCCACAGAGATACTGGGGCCTTGGGGTGACTGCCAAGAAACCTGAGTAGCCTGATACCCAGGTCAGAGGTCTCTCTGTACACACACACACACACACACACACACACACACACACACACACACACACTTGCAAGCATGTGAGCCTTGCAGCCGCAGGCCACTGGAAATGGAGTCATGGTCACCCCACATGGGGACCCTTGATATAGAGGAAGACCCTCGTGGGAATATGGGCAGACAGCTGGACGAGAGTTTGGAAGAGCATTCCCAATGCCCTCGATATGTACTCTCCTCCTGTCTGGACACAGGGCAGGCTGTGTTCTGACAATCCAGGGATGTGAGGTCAGGAGCGCAGGGCAGGGTGGAAATCACCAATAAGAGAGTGAGCTGGAAGCTGGCATTTTGGGGAAGGTAGTGCCATCCCATCCTCCCCCTTCCCAGCTTCATGGCAGCCAGTAAGCTTTGCCCTCTTTGAGGACCTGCATCCCCCAGGGACCCGGTCAAGGCAGGGTGGGTGTGGGTGGAGCCCCTGTTGGGGAGAGCTGGGCTACGCCCAGGCCCTGCATGGGAGGTTAACCACCAGGGAGGGCATCTGTGCCCAGCGTGGGAAGCTTGGGCTCCTGGTCCTGCCAGTTCAGGTTCCTCTTCTAGAGAAATGTTTTCTCTGGAGCTCTGGGAAAAGAAGTTTTCTGGGACTCCTGTTGAGTGTTACGCCCACTCTTCTGTGGTTAGAGGAGAGGGTGTGCAGAATCCCTCGTCACCCAGCTGGTCTGAGACAGCAAAGGTCAACACCAAGCCTCCTTGGCCTCTTGCCCTGTTGGGGGGCACCCAGAGGACGGTGTCCCAGTTCCATTCCAGTAGAGCTGCAGGAGGAAGAAGATGACCGGGTGATTTTGACTCCCAGGAAGGGACTTTCAATTTGAGGCCAGAGTAGGGTTGGAATGGGGTGGGAGGTAGTCCTAATTGCTCTGGAGAGAAGCTCAGAGATGGGGAGGAGTGGGGATAGAGCAGAGTGGAGGCAGGGCTAGATCAGAGTCTTCTAAACACCTGGTAATGGCTCACACCGGCCCAGAACCTCATTCACCTCAGTCAATCGTCATCCAGTGAGAGCCTCTCTGGCCTGGAATGGGCCCCTTCCCCCAAGTAGTCAGTGGATGTATGGCTGTGGGGCCTCTGTTTATGTCTTCCGAGGCCACCCTCCATGGGCACAGTGTGGTCTCAGGTTAGGCCTGTCCATCATAGCAGCCCCCATCCCTGGAGACCACTGGAGAGCTGTTCCTCTCTTTGCCCCCATTCATCTGGCACCCACCTGGGACAGGCCCTGCCCCAGCATGATTTTCCATCTGCTTCCTTGGCCCTCTTCTTGCCTGCAGCTGTCCCAGGGCCTTCACCTCCTCTTGTCCTCATCCATCCCGTTTGCTCCATGTTTGGAGTCTTGGCAGGGAACCTTCATGCTTCAGAAGGGAGTGGGACATTAAGAAAGACAGACTGGTGCTGATGGGAGTCCCCAGGCTCTTGCTGAGAGGCAGTGACACCTCATTAGACAGGCACAGATGGTTACTCAGGGCCCCCTTGCCTTCTGCCATGGCAGTGCTGGTAGGGAGGACCACGTGTGTCTAATAACAGCCAGAGTTCCAGCTGCCTTAGCCTTTCCCCTCCGGAAGCTCACTTTAGTCTGTCCTTCAACTCTTGGTGGCCCTCATTGCTTCCATTTGTGGCCTCCCAGAGCCGTGGCTTCCCTGTCAGTCAGTGGTGAAAAGTCTACAAAACCTGGAGCCCACAGAAGGGTTGCTATGTAAAGAAATTGTCCCTGGAGCCCTACAGTCAGAGACTCCATCTGCCCTTGGCCTCTCCATGGGTAACTGGAGCACAGGTACTGTCCTGGTGTGGCAGCCCTTCTGGGATGGTCTGATTCTTCCTGAGCTGACGTTGGCACTGGTTTCTAGGTTTTCAAAAAGCTGTTCAGGTCTAATTGTGCAGAATAGAGGGGAGAGTGTCATTCTCCTGCTAAGAATCTGGGGCTACCTTTTCCCCCTTCCTCCTTCCCAACAGCAAAATGTCCTACAACAGTGATGGGCAAGGCGGGGAAAGGCCCCTGTTGTCCAATCATCTCCCTTGTGGCCTGTGGAGTCTGGGATTTTTGGGGCTCAGCTCTGTGCCTGGCTGAGCCTGAGGCCTTGAGCAGTGCTCATTCAAATCTCTAGAGTCTAAGTCCTCACCTCTGAATCATGGGGCAGGGATGGGACCTCTGCCTACCATCTTCAGAGTTGCTGGGAGGCCAGTGTGGGCCCACCCAATGTGTGTTTGCTGTGGTCACAGAGATCCTGGGCACTCCAGTATCACAGAGATGGTATAGGAAGCTTTCAGACAGTAAAATCTGAGAGCTGGCCCTTTAAGAGACTAGTGGATTCCTAGCTTAGCCCAACAACCAGGCCAGGACCAGGAGGGCTGCAGCAAGAAATGGGAAAGCACTTCTGCCAAGCTCTCCACCTAGGATTGCACCCTGTTTCCAGGTTACTGGAATATATTGGGGCCTCAGCTCACCTGAACATGCAGGGAAGTCCCCAAGCCCTACACATTCTATTTACCCTGAGTGACTGCAGCTGGACCGCGTGTGTGTGTGTGTGTGTGTGTGTGTGTGTGTGTGTGCAATGAGGCCCCTCCAGGCCCATGGTTTGGAGACCCAGGCAGCAGGACACCAAGCCCCCTGTGGGTAGTGCCAGCTTCTCAGCAGCTGAACAGGGTGGCGCTGGAAGAGCTTGGAGCCAGCTGGCTCTCAGCACTGAATCACCCAGGGGCGGGACCTCTTGGAAATGTAAGCCTGAGCTCCTAACCCTCTACTCAAAGCCCTCAACAACTTTCCTCTCCATTGTCCTCGGAAGAGTGAGGCCCAGGGCCCTGCCTGGTCTGGCCTCCCAGGCTCTGGCTCCCTGTGCTCCCCACTCCTTCCCATTCTCTCAGCCCAGCCACACTCACATGCCTCTGTCGCTGTCATTGACCTGCTGCTGCACACCCCAGGAGCCTTGGTGGATGCTGTTCCCTCCTAGTGATCCTTCCACTCCTCTGCTCATTACCTACTCTTCCCTCAGACCTCCTCGACTAGGTCAAATCCTCATTTTAGAAGGCCATGTCTTTGTTCTTCGAAGCATTTTTTGTTGCTGCAATGTTGCTTGTATTGTGCTACGCAATTGATATCTACTTCCCTGACTGGGTTGCAGAGGTTCAAGATGCTCTGGCTTTTGCCTCCCAGAGTTCCCCAGTGCCAAGCTCTGAGCAAGGCTCAGTTTGTTAGATGAATGGATGGATAGATGGTTGGATTAACGGAAGGAAGGAAGGAAGGATGAGTGGATGGATGGATGGTTGGATGGAGTGAAGAAACCATGGGTAGATGATGGATGGATGGGTAGATGATGGACGGATGGATGGATGGATGGATGGAAGGATAGGTGGATGGACGGATGGATGATTTTCACTCTGCATGTTTGCCATCCCCAGTGCTAAAATGAAATGCGGCCCTCAAACCAAATGGCCATTAACTGAACTCAGGACCATTTGCTTTGGCCAATTCAGCCCTTAGCCCTAGGGAGCATGAGTGGGGAAGGGTGATATTATTCCTCCAAAGGCTGAGATCCTGACATCCTTGACCTGGTTTAACCCTCCCACCTCCCATCCAGGGCAACCCAGCCTGGTAATTCAGGCCTTCTGGAGGCACACAGACCATCGATACAAGTGGGCAAGGGAAAGGATAGTGTCCTTTAATGGGCCTGCTTGTACCTTGAGTTTGCCATCTACTTTCTGTGGGACCTTGAACAATCACTTAACTTTTCCTGGGTTTAGTTTCCTCATGCGCCCTGACAGCTTTACAAGGCTGCCTTTGCAATGGAACATGGTCATGTATGAACACCTGTAGGTGTTGTGAAACACGGCACCCTGCAAAGACCTGAGAGGCTGTGTCTGTGGCCCTGCAGCAGAGGTCTGCAGGTATGGGGGCTCACCGCACTCAGGTTGAAAGTGAAGTCTCCCAGCTCCTCTCTGTTTTGTGCTCTCTTCCAGCCCCCGGCTCGAATCCTCTGCTGGGACCTCTTCTGTCCCTAGGCCCCTAACAGTTTTACTGACCCTTGGCCTGGGGGAAACATGGCCTTCTCTGCCCGGAGCCCCAGGCTCAGCCCTCGGCTTCTGGCCAAAACAACCCTTTTGCAGCCACTGGGCCCACTCACCCTGTGCCTCCCAGCTCCTCTAGGGAGCATCTTTCCTCACAGCGCCCCTTCCTTACTCTGCCTCTGAGGGCGCTGACTGTGGGATCAGAAGAGACTTGGTCTGAACCTCAGTTCTGCCACACCAGCTCTGGGCAATGACTCAGTTGCTCTGTGACTCGGTTTCCACATTTGTAAAATGAAGACCCAGTGCCCCTTGCAGATTGCTGTGAATATGCATCAGTGACAGAGGTGAAGTGCTGGCTCAGTGCCGGCTCAGTGCCTAAAACATGGCATTTGCTTAAGAAACGTGGGATTTCCTCTTCTCTCAAAGTCTATCTTTTCCTCACAACTCTGTTCTCCAGAATTTCCGAAGTGATGCCGCCTGCACCTCCAGTGACAGACACAGTCACAGGCATTTAAGGCCTCTGCCAGCCAACCTCGTGTGATCTCCTGAGTTGCCTGGCTGTCTTTTTCTATCCTCTTTCTTTGTCCCTGAAGACAGATGAGGCTGACAGTCCCCAGGCTTAGGGCCACTGAATACAGGCCCCGGCTGGGGCCTGTGGTGTGAGGGCAGAGTTGGGGGAACTTAGCATCCTTGAGGGTGTGCAGCTGGACATGACTGGCAAGGAAGGTGAGTCTAGCATCAGCAACTGTATTTGCCTCAACTGTCCCACCTTACACATCACCCAGGAACATTTGAGCCTGGAGACAGGGTTATCATAGCACAAAGCCACAGCAAGCTTTGCTGGGCCCTGCTCCTCCAGCCTGGGGGACTCCCACTGGCACAGACAGGTCAAATCCTATCGGCGTGATTCAGTTAGAATCAACACCATTTAAATCCACCCACCATTTACCAAGCACTCTTCAGTGCCAGGCACGTAGGGAGACCCTGGGGATGCAGAGATGGCCCAATCCCCACCCTCCATGGGCTTTCAGCATAGTTGGAGAGCCAGCTACCAATAAGCTCTATCCACACCAGTGGTGCTCAATCCTGCAGAAGGTTGTGAGATTGATACCTAGGCCCACTCAGAACATGGAACTGGAATCTGTGCCCCCTCCATGATCTGCACACAGACACACACACAAACACACAGGTGGACACATGCACAGACACACTCACTCATGCACACACATGCATCTGCTCTTTCCTCTCCACAGTGGCCAGCTTGGGACTTCTTGAATCCTTCCTGAACCCACCCAGTGCACTGCTGCCTCCATGCTTCCTTTTGACTCACCCCTTCTCAAGAGTGGGCATGTCCTGCTTCCTCCATGAAGCCGTGTGATGCTTGGAACCTTGTCTTGATGCCCATCTAAAATGTCCAGCCCCACAGAGGGCTTGGGCTGGGAATACATTTGCTTTGCTAGGAGGCCAGGAAAGATTGGTCAAAAGGTGTCACACATTTCAGCATATTTTAGCTGAGCCTCCACCCAGTGCCAACCTCTGTGATAGGAGCTGGAGATGTGGAGATGGACAAGACTCACTCCCTGACCTGAGTAGAGCAAGGGAAGATGACATATGAGCCAATAGGACACAACACAGGGAACAGAGATGCAGAGGGCACTGTGAGACACCACAAAAGGGTGTGATTAACTGTGGAGGGAGCGTTCAGGGAAAGCCTCCTGGAGGAGGTAACATTTGAGCTGGGTTTTGAAGGATAAATAGGAATTCATTCATGGTGTGTATTAGGGAAGGTTGGCAGGCATTTTACATATGGGAAACAGCTTCTGCAGGGACAGGGAAGACTGGAGAATGAACGGTCCAGAGCTGTAATCACTGATAATGTCCTTGCTGAGTTGCTAGAGTTCAAGAGCAGCTCTGGGAAGCAGGGTGCTCATCTCAGAGAACAACGTGGGCAACTGTACACTGACTGCTTTGCAGCCTCAAGCTATGCCTTGTCTGCATTCCTCCAAGTTCTGCTTCATGCCATTCTTTACCCGGGCCCTTCTCTTTTCCTCAAACTCCCCTGCCTCTCTGGGTGCAAGTCACCATGGGACTTTCTCAGTCACACAACAAGGCCTGGAGAGGTGAGGTGCAGGGCAGGGATCCCAGGAGGCAGTTGATACTCAGGGTACAGGTTGGGACCTGTCTGTGGGTGGCAGGCCCCCAGTTGCGGGGACAGGCAGAGGGAAGGACAGGCAAGCACCCTCCTTGCTCACTGATCACCAAGTGGAGCTTACAGCAGGGTTCTACCTGAGAGGGCACCTGTGGTATCAGCAGGGTGGAGGGTGCCCGGTCAGAACCAGCATAGGAAATGGGATAGAGAAAATGGAGCAAACCGAGGTGGTGGGGTGAAGGCATCGGTTCCAGATGCCTGGTCCTGGGGAGCAGCAGGGGGGTTAGTGCAGAGTGAAGCTGGGAGCCCCATGGTGGGGCTGAGCCCACTGCTACCTGTTCTTCCTCTAGCATAGTTGGCTGAGACCTTGGCGAGGCTGGAGCCTACAGGCAGGAGGGAAAACAAGCTCAATGGCCTTGGGGAGGACAGTGTCACTTTGGGTTGTGTCCTCAAAAAAATATCCATGGCTTGGCAGGTGTGAAAAGCCTAACATTTCACATTAATACCCAATACTGACGTGGAGCTTCCCATGTGCCAGGCACTGTGCTGTGTTTGGAAACCTTGTCTCACTTAATCTTCACACCAACTCTGTAGGAGGTGGTCATCATCCCTACTTTAAAGGCAAAAAAGCAAGGCACGGGGATGTTTCAGGACACAACCAAGGCCAAGCAACTCCAAGTGTGGAGCAGCTGGGAGCTGTGCCCCTAACCACTGCACGGCACTCTGGCCTGTCCCCGGGCACTGAGCTGCCCTGCTCTGCTCCTCCCTTCTGCTCCCCATTTCCTGTAGCTTGCTGATGGGGGTGGGTGGACTGGGCTGTTGTTGTGGGTGGGGGTGGGAAGAACAGGGCTGCTCTAAGCTGATCCATCCTGTTCTGTCCTCTCCTCACCCCACCAAAGGAGAAGCTAGGGCCTGGGCATCTGTAAAGTGGGCTGGCCCTCCTGGGGCTGAGGAGCCACTGGAGCTGAGTCACAGAGGATTTCCTTGGGATTAAGAATCCTCTGAAGTCCATGGTACCTGGTTGTGGTGGAGGCAGTTGGCTCTTCCAGCCAGGCATTAATCCTAGTGAAATACATGGCATTTCCAGTCATTCCAGCTGGAATTAAACTTAAATCAAGTCCAAAAGAGCACAGCCAGGAGAATGTGAGTGAGCCTGCCAAAGACGCCAGGTGTTCGGCCTGCTCTGGCTTCTCTGATGCTGGCCTTGCTTCTCAGGAGCTGTGGGCAGTGGGGGAGGATGGAGTGGAGCACCCCACTGCACCCCAGGCCCTCCTATCTACCGTGTGGCCTGGTAGCAGGCATCTCAGCCAGGTGAGACAGCAGAGTGAGGCAGCCCAGGGTCAGAGGGCTGGGATGGAGCTCTCGCTCTGCTGCTCTAAGTCCCTCTGCCCAACTCACACATATAGCTGGTGGCAGATAAGCAGCACAGCTCAGTGGGCAGGAGCAGAGGCACTGCAGCCAGTGGGCCTAAATCCCACTCTACCACTGGCTGTGTGACCACTAACCAATGACCCCTCCATGCCTCAGTTTCCTCCTTTGGAAAACAAGGATAATAATAGGTACCTCATTGTATGGTCGTAAGTATTAAATGGGTTCATACATACAAAGAGCTTAGAACTCTGCCTGGCATACTGTGAGCACTGTGTGTTACCTATTGTTATTCTCTGGGCCTCAGTTTCCTCACCTGCAAGATGGAGCTGAGGGTAGGACTTGACAACCAAGGGCAGTCTTCATGCTGGGGTCCTCTGGCTGTGGGAGCAGCATGGGGCTCCGCAATGAACAAGACCCTGCCCTCAGAAGGGCACCTACCCTCCAAGGAGGAACTGGCTGGACAGACAGCACTACAGGTCCCACAAGCCACACCCCACCCTGTAGCTGTGCAAGTAAGGAATGTGTGTGTGTGTTTGTGCATAAGTGTGTGTATATGTATATGTTTGTGGGTGTGTGTGCATATATGCATGAGTATATGTATATGTATAGAGTTGACCCTTGGACAACACAAGTTGGAGCACTGACCCACGTGCACTCGAATATCCACATATAACTTGTGACACCCTGTATTAGTCTGTTCTCACGCTGCTAATTAAGACATATCCAAGACTGGGCAATTTATAAAGGAAAGAGGCTTAATTGACTCACAGTTCCACGTGGTTGGGGAGGCCTCACAGTCATGGCAGAAGGCAAGGAGGAGCAAAGTCACATCTTACATGGTGGCAGGCAAGAGAGCTTGTGCAGGTGAACTCCCCTTTATAAAACCATTAGATCTTGTGAGACTTATTCATTACCACGAGAACAGTATGTAGGAAACCGCCCGGTGATTCAATTATCTCCACCTGGCCCCGCCCTTAACACATGGAGATTATTATAATTCAAAGTGAGATTTGAGTGAGGACACAGCCAAACCATATCATTCCCCCAAAACTTAAGTACTAATAGCCTACTGTTGACGGGAAGTCTTATCGATAACATAAACAGTTGGTTAACACATATTAGATACTGTATTTTTACAATAAAGTACTTTAGAGAAAAGACAGTGTTACTAAGAAAATTACAGGAGAGGAAATATTTGCTATTCATTAAGTGGAAGTGGATCATCATGAAGGTCTTCATCCTCATTGTCTTCGTGTTGCGTAGGCTGAGGAGGAGGAGGAGAAGGAAGAGGAGGGGTTGGTTTTGCAGTCTCAGGAGTGGCAGAGGCAGAAGAAAATTTGTGTAAAAGTGGACCTTCACCAGTGCAAGTTCGTGTTGTTCAAAGGTCAACTGTATATGTGTTTGTGAGTATGTGTGTGTGTATGTACATGTGCATATTTGGGTTGGTGTATACATGTATGTACACGTGTGTGCATGTGCATGTGTTTGTGTGTACATGTATATGTGTGTGTTCATGTGCATATCCATGTGTATGTTTGCACATGCATGTTTGTATATGTATATGAATGTGTATGTGTGTGTTGGTGTTCATGCATGCATGCGTTTGTGTGTACATGTGTATGTGCATATACATGTGAGCATGGTATTTGCATGTCTGTATGTGTGTGCATGTATCTGTGTTTGTATGCATATGTGTATATGTTTGTGTATGCATGCGAGTTTACATGGATATGTGCCTGTATGGGTGTATGTATGTGTATGCATATGTATGTTTGTGTATGCATGTGTGTATACATGTTAGTTTACATGGATATGTGCATGTGTATGTGTGTATATATGTATAAATGTGTATACATGTGCGCACATGTGTGCATGTGTGTGTATGTCCGAGTTTGTGTACACATGTGAGTATGTGTGTGGGAATGTGTGTGTGTGAGTGTCCATGTGGCGAGCACAGAGAGCCAGCCCATTTGGGTTCTTTGTTGGAGTGCAGATGGGAATGTGCCTCCACCTGATTTCACACCTTGGCATGAACCTGTCTGAGTGGGCAGTGGAAGTAACTCAGACCCAAGAAGGAGGGATGGGGAAATGGGGGTGGCAAGTAAGAGGTACGAAAGTGTTTTGGCCAAAGAAATTCAGCAAGATTTGGATTGAAGGGACTGAAGGATGAAAGGAAGGCCAGTTACTCTGCAGTGGATGCTGTACTCCAAGCTCTGGGGCTCTTATGTTACAGCCAAGGAAAGAAAAGTTTAGAGAAGTCGAGGAACCTGCCTCGAGTCATCAGTAGTAGAGCCAGGACTCGAGCAAGAGTATGTCTGACTCCGGGGCCTGGGCTCCTTCACCACCCTGGTTGCCTCTTAGGGAAAGGGAGACAGATGGGGATAGTGCAGTCACTGGGCCTCACTCCGCATAGCTCCATGTGCAGAGGATGCATTGACCCCTCATATTTGGGATGACAACAGGCTCCAGCGTGGGGAGTGGTCGATGCTGGGCACCAAAGAGCGAGACTCTGGAGTGCTGGATGACAGTGCCCCAGGCCTGCAGTTGGGGAGGAGTTGCTGAGCAGAAGACAGCCCTGAAGCCTTTGAAAGCCAGGGCAGGCAGGAGGGCTCCAGGAGGCCAGTGGGTGGATAGAAAAGGGAATCAGGGACTCGGCCTAGATACCAGGGTGTTAAGTTCTGTTCTAAGATATATATCTTTGGATGAGTCAAATCACTTTTCTGAGCCTCAGTTTGTATATCTGCCAAATGGGGCCACTACCCCTACCCAGGCCCAACCCTACCTCATAGGAAAAAGCAGATTAATGTTGGGGTTATAAGTGCAGCCTTTGATACCTTTAGATCCTTAGCTGCTGGTCAAGTCACTAAACTGTTCAGTCTGTTTTCTAGTGTGTGAAATGGGGATACCAGTGGTCTCTACCTCATAGGGCTGCAAGGGTTAACTCAAATAATGCCTACAAAACACTCAGAACCACACCTGGCATAAAGAAAGGGGCTAGTAAATATTAATTACCATTGATATTGCTTTTTTTTTTTTTTTTTTTGTGAGACAGAGTCTCGCCGTGTCACCCAGGCCGGAGTGCAATGGCACAGTCTTGGCTAACTGCAACCTCTGCCTCCTGGGTTCAAGCGATTCTCCTGCCTCAGCCTCCTGGGTAGCTGGGATTACAGGCGCCCACCACCATGCCTGGCTAATTTTGTATTTTTAGTAGAGACGGGGTTTCACCATGTTGGCCAGGCTGGCCTCGAACTCCTGATCTCGTGATTCACCCGTCTCAGCCTCCCAAAGTGCTGGAATTACAGGAGTGAGTCACCACACCTGGCTGATATTGCTATTATTTCCTAAGATTCTTACAAGAACAAAACAAACTTGCACAGAGGAGACTGCTGAGCTATAGAAAGGTCTGTTGGCCGGGAAGTAGACTGTATTGCTGTTTGCAATTATTCATGCCCTCGTTCCCACTGAAAGTGATATACATCCTCACCCCTTTGACTTTGGGCTTCACTGCATGGCATGCTTCAGCTCACAGAATGTGAAAGCACATGACATATGCTAGGTCTCAGCAGAAGCTGTACCACCACCATGCTTGCTTTATCTACTGCCATTAGAATGGCCTGTCCACCCACTGTGATGTCAGTGACAAACAAATGCTCATAGTTGTGAGCCACTGAGACTTTGGGGTTGCTTGTTATCACAGCCAACCTGACAAATACAGTATGAAGAAGGAGAAGGGTCTCCAAGGAGGTGTGCTGTGGCCTACTGGGGAGAAGAGGTGCTTAGTCCTGACAGCTGAAGTCAAGGAGAGGATTGGGGTAGACAAAACACACATGAACCCCATACACAGAAGCCCTCAACACTGTCTGCCCTTTATTTACACAAGTCACTGTCAGACTTAGCAGGACCCAGGAGCTAGCTAGCTTTCCCATAAGGTCTCCTGGTCCCCACTTCAAACCCAGGAGCCCCTCTCTTATTCCTGGCCTTGATTCCTGGGTTGTTCTCACTGAGGAAGGCCAAGAAGCCCTTTGCATTGGCTTCTGTTTTGTTTGCTCTCACTTGTGCCATCCTGTTGTGGACAAGAAGGAAGCACGCCAACATCAGCCCCCACCGCAGACCAAGGGAAACATTTCCCGGCCTCCGGTTGGCCATGGCTCCCTTCCCGTGGGTCTTCTTTCTAGAGCCAGGTCTGTAAACTTGGAGAGAAAATGGTTTGTTGTCCTACTTTGTCCAATCCAGAAGTGGGAACCCAAGAGGGAGAGGCCAAGGACTGTGCTGTGGTGCTGCCCTCCGGCCAGTGGGCCTCACAAGTGGTCACAGAGGGTCTGGCTGGTGGACCCTACCATCTTGCTCTGTGGAAGAGGGGCTGCTCATGGATTCTGACCTCACAGGGCCAGGAAAGTTTCCATGTGGAGTGCTTTCTGTCCAGGAGGCAAAGCAAACATCTGGTTCCACAGTTCCCCTTTCCCTGCCAGCCACCACGTGGGGATTCCAGGCATTGTTCCATCGTTTCTCCATTTGCTTTCCATACCATCTTGCTGAGCTCTGGTGGCTTTGCTCATCCCTCCCAACCAGGCAGCCATTCACAGCCTCTCACTCCTCGTGTCTGCTGCTGGCCCTGACAAGAATTTTCCTGTGGCTTTCTGTGGTCTCCAGTCCTGTCATTTACCACCCAGTGCTTGCAGGCTTTCACTGCGCTGAAGAATTTCTGGGCAAATTTTGGTCCGTGTGGTCGCTCTGGGCAATTGTCACAGAAAGCCTTGGAGAAGCCGCCTGTGCAGCCCAGCAGCACCCGGCCCCCACCCAGCTCGTGGCAGTGTGTGCTCTGTTGTGTTTGGTGCTTTCAGGGTGCAAGGACCAGAGGTGCACTCAGGCACTTTTGGGGGCTGCCAGCAGGATGTGGGGAGCAGGAGCAAAGCTTAGCCACCTCAGCCGCCTTGGTCCTCCCCATTCAACCCACAGTGGTACTCCTCAAGAGCACGTAGCTGGGGCGATCATTTCTTTCTGGCTCTGAGTTCTGTGTCAGGCCACTCACAGGTCTCTGGCATCATCATCATGAGCCTATAGATGGCTCTCTTTGAGTCAGGTGCTGAGCCACAGATCAAGTGGTTATTTATAGCTATAATTGCAGGGTCACATGACCCCAGGCACGGGGTATAAGGAGCTGCCTGGGACTGCTCTGCTCTGAATAGGGTGTGTGTCTGGTGGGCACCCATGGACTTCCCAGCCATCTAACAGCACCCCACTGCACCGGGCTTCAGGCCCCAGTTCCCAAGTCAAGCAAACCATCATGTGTCCCACTTAAAACCAGCCCTCCGTTCTCCTACTGTTGCACAACACACACCTCCAATGGCTTCTTATGGGTGGCGCCATCACCCCCTGTGCAGTCCCACCTCCTTGATTCCATCTACCTCCTGCTCAACACTTCCAGCTCCTCCTCAGTGTTCTTCAATCACCTTTTCTTTCCAGGGGGCTTGTTAACCCTGCAGAGGGATGGTCCTTGCACAAGGTTTGTCCTGTACTCTTTTCCATGTGTCACCCCCACACTACTCCTCCAGTGGGGCTGGAGCTTGATAAGGGCCACTGTGGGGTGTCAGTCATCCACACTGTGGCATCCCACTAACTGTCCTGCTCCCTTCCCTGTGGTCCAGCCTCTACAGACGCAGAGAGGAGCGAGACAGGAGCTCTGTGTCTAGCGGAAGTGGAGAGATCAGACAGGAACCCAGGAATGGTTCAAGAATAACAGCAGTATTTGTGAAATCAGATTATGTCACTCCTAAGCTTAAAGCCTACTAGTGGTTTCCATTTGTAACAAGAGTCACACTGAGCCCTCTGTGTGGCTGACAAGCGCCTGCATGACCCAGCCCTGCTGACTTCTTCAACTTTCCTCTCAAGCTACACTCCCCTAGCTCACCCCGCTCCATGATCCTGGCTTTTAGTTCCTCAAAGACACCGAACTCTGCTTCTTCAGCTCATCTACAAGCTCCACAGGATGGGCACTGGGCTCTTTGATTTTCACAGTACCTGAATTGATCCTTAGCACATGTAGGTGCTCAATTCATATTTTCAAGTGTCTGAATGAGCAACGTTCACATTGACGCATTGATGTGAATGGAAGTGAGAAATCACTAGGTATATTATGAGGCACAGGAAGGAGGCTCGCCTGGACAGACTGAAGGGGTCAAGGGCAATGTGAGGAGACCAGGCTGAAGGGAACGTGCGTCAGTCTGTGAGGCTTTAAATGCCAGGCCTAAAGTCTGCCTCTGACCCCATACCTTGCAGTGAGGGGCTGGAAAGCCTTGCTGAGGATGGAGCAGGAATCATTCAGGAAGAGACCTTTGGCAGCCACCAGCAGGACAGATGGAAGCATGATAAACTTGGAAGCTAGGACCCAGGTTGGGAGGCTTTGGAAATACTGTGGGCCTAGCTAAGGAGTCACATGGACTAGGGTGGGGTGTGAATGGACTTGCCGAGGCCTGGAGAGGAACCAGCAGGACTTGCGTGTGGAGTACTGAAGGAACCAAGTCCAGGAAGATGGGACTTATGGACTCGGGGTCTGCGATGGTGCATTTTATGTGTCAACTTGACTGGACTAAAGGGTGACCAGATAGCTGGCAAAACATTATTTCTGTGTGTCTGTGAGGCTGTTTCCAGAAGAGATTTACATCTGAATCCATGGACTGAGTAAAGAAGATCACCCTCACCAATGTGCGTGGGCAGCATCCAATCCTTTGAGGGCCTGAACAGAACAAAAAGGCAGAGAAAGGGTGAATTCTTTTTCTCTCTTCTTGATCTGGGACATCCATCTTCTCTGCCCTTGGACATCAGAGTGCCTGGTTCTTGGGCCTTCAAACTCTGGGACTTAAACCAGCAGCCTCTCTTGTTCTCAGACCTTCGGACTCAGTCTGAATCACATCACTGGCTTTCCTGGTTCTCCAGCTTGCACTTGGCATATTGCGGGATTTCCTGTTCCTCATAATCATGTGAGTTTATTCCTAGAATAAATATGTATATATATATCCTACTGGTTCTGTTTCTCTGGAGAACCCAGACTAATACAGGGTCTGTCCATGGATGCCACACCCTGGTCTGTAGGAAGGCAGGACCCTGGGGTGTGGGCAGGATCTGGAACGGGGGGGCAGATTATTAAACCAGGGACACAGGATGGTGGCCATGTCAGTGTAGCACGGGCTTTACCATCCAGGAGCCCTGGCTCACTCCCAGCTCTGTCACTTGCTGGCCTTGGCTAATCACTTAATATCTCTGTACCTCAATTTCCTTATCTGTCATATGGGAATAATAATGGTTCTAGTTGTGATGATTCCCTATGATAATGCAGGTAGAGCACACAGCACAATGCCCAACAGCCAGTCAGTCCTCAGTTAAATATTAACAACTCTTTTGAAATTAATATTATTCATAAAATAATGTATGTTACACAAACTGGAGACCTAGAAAGACTCATGCTTGGAGATGTAGGCACAAGAGCTCATTTGCAGAACAGGAGTTTCCAGGAGTACCAGTTGGGCCATGGGTACACTGTGGCCTGTGTCTGGGCTCTCAGGAAGGTCACTAAGCTTCTTGATGGGAGCTGAGGCAGCTGAAGGTTGGCCTCTCAGGCCAGTGTGGCTTGAGGGCTGGGTGGAGCAAGTCTGCAGATGGTGATGTTGACTCAGCTGTGAGGAGCTGGGAGCAAAGGGAACAGAATCAGCATGGGAGGCTGCTCCAGGGCCATGATCTGATTCGATGTCTCCATGCTCCCTGGTAATGCTTCAGACAAAACATAGGATGGGAGGCAGCAGTTGAAGCCACTGCCCACAACGTGGCCTGAGGTTTGGCTGAAGATTCTAGTCATGCTGGGGTTCCCTATCTGCAGGCTGGGATGCATGCAGGTAAAAAGTGTGCTGCATGCCCCAAGTGGCGGTTTTGATCAGCAGGAGACGTTTCTCAGGCTCTCCTGTGTGTGGAATGGTTCTTATGCCTCTGCTGAGCATCTCTGCTTTGTGTGATCTCGAGAATGTGTGACTTACCTCACAACAGGTACTGGATCAGCATGACATTGCCCTTGTGTGAAGCCAGTATTTGGAAGGGAGGTTGGCTCTGATTTAGACTGAGCCAAGAGCAAGCCTGGGGTCCTGCTACTTCTAAGCAGTGGGACCTTGGGCCATTCCTGAGCTTTCCTCGCTGTCTGGATGTCTTAAAAATGGAGATAATTCTTGTCAAGCCCTGAGGTTGAAAGTTCAGTAATTGTTAGCTAGTCACCAAAATTCTTTAAAAAGCTGTTGCATACATGATCACAGTTCCCCCTCCCAATAAAGCTGTGGTGTGAATGAGGCATTATTATTATTATACTCATTTTACAGAGGGAGCAAAGGTTCAGAGAGGTTATGTGGAGGGCTGCCTGGCACACATGCCCAGGTCTTTCACCCAGAAGCTGGGTGCTCCATTTCCTATGCCACGGGTTCCCAAATATTCCCCCCAGCTGCTTACAATTCTGATTTAGAGGGCTTGAGGTGTGTTCAAGAAGTGACCTTTTTAGCAATCACCCCTGTTGGCAACCTGGGAGCGTTCCTAGAGTTGCTGCTTAATGGGCGGAGGCTCTGCCCACTGCCTGTGGCTCCCAGCCCAGACTCTTATACCCAAGTCCCTCAGGAAAAAAGGAACAAAACAGGTTGTACTGTGTAAACAGTAGAAACTTCTCCAGGTAGAGGTCTGCTTCCCTCCAGGGCTCAGCATTAAGCTCCAAGAAAGGAGGGGGAAAGGAGGGGGAGAGGAGGGGGAAAAGCGGGGGAAAGGAGGGTGCCAGAGCTACCCAGGAGCTGTCCAGGGGTCACTGTCATCCTAAAAAACACACTGCTGTTCAAAAGTGGCCAGCTCTGGAGCCACCTGGCCTGAGTTTGAATCCTGGCTCCTCAGCTTACTAGCTCTGAGGCTTTAATAGGTCATTTAATCGCTCCAGCCTCACTTTTTTTCCATATGAAACAATAGATCCTACCTCCAGGAAACAGCCCTGGGTACAGGCCCCAGCACACTTGGGCACTTAATAATTGTTAGCTACTACTGTGACTATCGCTACCAGACCAAGCAGTCTCTCCTCGCTTTCAGCTGCAACTTCTCCAGTGTATGGCCAGATTCAGTCAGGAAGAAACAGGCAAAAGTATGAGTGTGGAGATGAGGCAAACCCAACAGAGGATTCAGGTTAGCTTTGCTCAGAAGGCCCCATCATCCACCTTCCAAAGCCTTTCCTCAAATCAGTGTGACAAGGGCCCACTGAGGCAGGCCAGATGAAGGGACAAGCCACCTTCCCAGCCAGACCCTCAGGCTGACATTGCCAGGTGCCACTTTGGAAATGACAGCTGCTAAGAAGCCAGCCCTGCCCTCCCAGACGTGACCGTGCAAGGCTGCTGCTTAGCGCCTTGTGACCAAACAAGTGGGTGCCCAGAGGAGCTGTCCACTCTTCCTCTCACTGTCCTGGCATCAGGAAGACTCGGCTATTGTTTTTTCGGTCCAGGAAGCTATGTCCTCATCTCAGGCTTTCTCCATTACCACCAACCCCACTCCGCTTGGATGGCTGCCCTGGGGAATTTGTTCTGTGCAAAGCAAATAAAAACGTATTTCGAACTGGATCACTGGCAGCAAGGGCAGTTCTAACTGCCCTCTAACCCGTTAAACTAGAACAAAGACCAAGTGTCATTCCACAGAACCATGAAGACCAATTCCCCACCCCTCAAGAGATACAGACTAAGGCCAGAAGGGCCTTGGGACCTAGGGATAACACCCTTGCTGTGCGAATGGGAACCCCAAACTCAGAGAGGAGAAGCAGCTTACCCAAGACATAGAGCAAGTTACAGAGAGCCAAGACTGGAACCCACAGCTCTGAACTTCTCTCTACCCAGGTTCCCCAGCTGGTTTTGTGTGGGACAGATATAATTCTTAGATGCTTTCCAGAGCTTTAAGCTCAATGAAGTAGAAGCTGGTTTACCCTGAATTCTAACTATTAGAAATGCCCATTTAGGAATTCTCAGAAATAATGATAATGGTTATCCATAATAAGGACAGCAAAGCTTTGGAAGATTAAAAAGTAATTTTTTCATCTCCAAAGATTAAATTATGTTGAGCAGAGTTTGGGAGTTGCCAAATGCTCAGTATAGAAGTGGGCATTTTCAGGCTGAGTGCAGTGGCTAGCACCTGTAATCCCAGCACTTTGGGAGCATAATTTGAGCCCAGGAGTGTGAGACCAGCCTGGGCAGCATAGGGAGACTCCATCTCTACAAAAAACAAAAAAGATAAAAATTATCCAGGCCGGGTGTGGTGGCTCACGCCTGTAATCCCAGCACTTTGGGAGGCCAAGGCGGGTGGATCACGAGGTCAGGAGATCGAGACCATCCTGGCTAACATGGTGAAACAGCATCTCTACTAAAAAAATACAAAAAATTAGCCGAGCGTAGTGGCAGGTGCCTGTAGTCCCAGCTACTCGGGAGGCTGAGGCAGGAGAATGGCATGAATCCAGGAGGCGGAGCTTGCAGTGAGCCGAGATCGTGCCACTGCACTCCAGCCTGGGCGACAGAGCGAGACTCTGTCTCAAAAAAAAAAAAAAAAATTATCCAGGCATCATGGCACGTGCCTGTAGTCCCAGCTACTCAGGAGGCTGTGGTGGGTAGATCACTTGAGCCCAGGAAGTTGAGGCTGCAGTGAGCTATCATTATGCCACTGTATTCCAGCCTTGGTGACAGAGTGAGACCCTGTCTCTAAAAAAATTAAATAAATAAATAAAAGTAGGCATCTTCAAAGATTAACGTGCATAAAATCAATGAAGCGTCTAATTTGTACCATCTCTCAGTGTGCCCGGACATTTGGCAATGCAGAATATCCTATTTCTCCAATGATGGACATGGGTTTTTGGAAGACTATTTGAAAAACCAGAAGTCTAAGACTTAAGAGCACTCACGGTGGCTGCATGGGCATGTGCACAGCTGTGATGTGAAGGTGGGGGACGTGCTCCTGGCTGAGGAATAGCCTGTGCAAACAGGCATATGGAGCACTGGGGGCTTCCAAGATGGGTTGGAGAGAGAAAGAAGGAGGGTGTGAGTATGCCCGGGCCTGAGGGGTGTTAGGGTTGACTTGTTTATCAATGAAGATTTTGAATGGAACTGCCTAAACTGGCATTTCTTCAGGACATTAGAATTAACACTCATTCCTGCAGAACGTGGGCTATCAGGGGCTTCTTATAAAAATCAAAGACCCCTGGGTCCCATCCCTGAGCTACAGAATAAGGGGTTGAATAGGGCCGGGACATGGGAATGCGCCTTTATAACAAGTGCCCCCAGGTGGTTCCAATGGTCTCAAAGTTTGAAGAACAATGTCTTCAATGGAGGAATATACTTAATGCTCACAGATGGGCCTCTCTTGACCCTTCAGGTCAAGACTCAGGGGAAGGACTTCCTCCCTGGGAGCTCTGCACTGTTTCCAATCTGAGAGACATGCCTTGTATCTGGGTGACTGACACCTGGAGACGAGACCCTCCATCCTCTTCCAGGGCAGCCTTGTCCTCAGTGTGGATCCTCTGTCCAGATATAGCACAGTGATCAGAGCATCTTCTGTCAGCACTCAGGGTGGGTCATCCCCTGACTGCTGCGACTTTCAGCGCTCTACTCTGTCTTGCCCTCTGCCCATCTCCCCCAGCAAGCAAGAATGAGAGAGAGCTGTCACCTCATTCAGGTTTACACGGCTGTGAACCTGATGGTTCAGAAATAGAAATAGATTTCTAAACGCTGTTACAGGAAACCTGCACCCGCAGAGGCCAGGCCGCAACCGGCATCTCACCCTCTGCTTTAGCTAATTTGGCACAGGTGAGGGCCAAAGTGGTTATAAAACCTTTCCTGTACGGTCTGCAAGTGCCAGGCCTGTGATTATTTTACTGTTTCATACAAAAATGAACCACTGGGAAGACAGGCTATAACAGCTCACAGACTCATAGCACAGTAGTTCCTTTTGCTTTGAGAATGTCACCAGCTTGGTTGGAGAGGATCTTTGGCCTGGGATGGCTCTCCCCAAAATAAAACAATGAGAAAGGAGGGAAGGCCAAAGCCAAGTAATAGCTGCATCACCTGGCTGCCTGTAGATACGGATATGTCCATGGAGCTGACAGCTCAATTCAGCCGTGAACCCTCGGGCTTTTGGCATCTCTTCTGCTGAGAGAAGTTTCCCTGGGCTGTACCTTAATCACTTGTGCCTTATTCTGTGCCCTTTGATCCACCCCCATGCCCTCAACTGAGCACATTTGGATGAAAGACACCCAACCTAGAAGCTGCCAGAAACAAACTTCATTCCCAAATAAAGTTGCTGGTACCAGCTTACCCTGTTGGATTCTCTCTGGGAGTTTGAACTTTAGATAGCAAAGGAGGCTGAGTGTGGTGGTCACGTCTGCAATCCCAGTACTTTGGGAGGCCAAGGCTGGGGGATTGCTTGAGCCCAGGAGTTCAAGATCAGCCCTGGCAACATGGCGAGACCCCATCTCTACAAAAAAATAAAAAGAAATTAGCCAGGTATGGTGGTACACACCTGTAGACCCAGCTACTCAGGAGGTTGAGGTGGGAGGACCGCTTGAGCCTGGGAGGTCAAGGCTGCAGTGAGATGTAATCATGCCATTGCACTCCATCCTGGCCAACAGAGTGAGACCCTGTCTTAAAAAAAAAAAAAAAAAGGATAGCAAAGGAGTTGAAAATTTGTGGTGGAAGAAGACTCTAGAAAAGAAAGTAGTTAGGTCTTATTAATAATCAGAAATCATTAATATGCTGCTGAGAGGGCCATGAGAAAAATGGATTCCTAGATTTGCCAGGACATATTTGAGTCCCCAGATTCAGTCCTATAAAGTCAGCTTTCCCTTACTTTTGTCCGGGGTCCCTGTGAGACTCCTGTCTCCTCATTACCCCAGCAACTTTCAAAAAACTCTTCATTATCTGAAGCCAGCTGCAAGAGCTTATTCTGTTGCAACCTAAGGTAGAGCTCTGTCCAACTCTGTTCCTCATTACAGTGGTAGCTGGTGGCCTCAGGTTCCAAAAAGAGGAAGGAAAACAGATATGCACCAGGTGCTGTGATGGGACACACACTTTCACAGGTCACACAGGTTGTCTTATGTAATTCTCATGGTCACTCCAAGTGACAGGCAGGGTAACCCTATTGTATGGATGAGGAGCCTGAGCCCCACAGGATGACACAATGTCTTAGACTGCGTGCTCAGCCCTGCTCTTGATATACCATGTATGTGATGATCAGGGTGGACTTGCCCTGTGTTTCTCTGCTACAATTTCTACACTGAAAACGAAACAAAAACAAAACTAACATCATTGTCTTCCCTGAGGGGCCTGGGGGCCGCCTAGCAGACAGTCCCTGTGACCTCACGTGGTGAACAGTGGGCAATGGCTGGTCAGGGTCCCTTGCTCCTCAATGAGAGGGTCTTTGAAGAAGCTCCTGCCTCAGCTCCATTCTCTGCCAAGAGCTGCATGTCAGGCTGGTAGGGGCCCTGGAGATTTTCTGGAAGATTCCCTCCTTTTTCAGGAGAAGAATCTCAGTCCCAGAGAGGGAAGCCTCCTGAATAATACTAGCTGACATTTTCTGAAAACTTCCTGTGTGTGAATTAGCCCACTTCATCCTCACAACATCCGCATAAGACAGGTATTCTCATATCACCATTTTATTGTGTTGAGATGGGGAAGTTACTCTGTTCTAGGACCTGGCACATGCGTTGGCTTAAATGCCCATCACGATGCTTGTGGGGCTGCCCTCCTAAGCTCCATTTTCCTTGACACTTGAGAAACATCGATCGTGGAGGCTGAAGTTTCTGTTGCTTCGTCACTGCACAGTAAAACAGGGAGGGAGAGTTTATTTGGAAAGAAAAACAAAATCGTTACAGGAAATGCCTATGTAGAAGGTCAAGTAGGGGGACTTTAAGTCAAAGAAGACGTCATTTGGGAGGTCAGCTTCAGTGTCGATGATGTAAAATCAGGGTTGTCCTTAATTGGTCAGATTTGACAGTTTTTCTTGGGTCAACATCGTAGTCCCACTTTTTCCCTGATAGTATTTGAATTGGAAAATATATTTAATTATATCAGACACTCTTGGTTGCTAAGCATCAGAAAATACAATTAAGTTGGCTTAAACACTTATAAGGAGCTGAGCTATGGGCTTCTGGAAGATGAGAGGCTGGGGGCAGTATGGTCTCCTGGCTTGGTTGTCCTTGAGTTTTTGGTTCTGCCCTTGCCAGTGTGTAGAATTCATCATACTCTGGCTTTTCTCAGGGCAGCAAAACAACACAGCCATTCCAGCATCCTGCCCAGACAAGATGAATGCTCTCTGCTTCTCTTTCTCCAACCACTGAGTGCAGGCATGAGATACCTGCTCATCCTTGAATGATCACAGGGCGATGGAATTACACTGATGGGCTTAGGCCAGTGAGGACCCAGCCCTGGGGCTGGCGGTGTCAGTTCTACTCAAGCGGCTAACTGGATCCCCAATTAGGGAAGGAAACATGGATGCTGGGCACCAGCCTAGAGTGCCCATGACATACATTTTCCTATTTTTCTCTCTTAAGTAAGGAACACCAATTATTTTATACCCTACATAGTATCCTACTCCAGCCTTTCCCTAGGAGTGTCTAAAATTCATTTGTTACAACTCCCAATATCTACCATTAAAAAGCAAATTGCTATTATTTACTTCTTATTTCATAGACTGAAAAAACTAGGGCATATTACAAGCATGTTTGTAATTCTTGACAAATAATCAAAATTATACTCTTCTACTGAAAAATGCAAAACCATAAACTTCAGTCTCCATCACAAATGAGAGGATAAATATTACTGTTGTGGTCTTTAAAGAGGCAAACTAGATACTCTCAATTTCCTTGGAAGATTTCCAACCTTGACCTGATGTGGGCTTGGCCCAGGGGTCTTGGAGAAGACTGGCAGGGCCATCCTGGCCACCAGCAAGCGCACGAGGCAGCCAGAGGAAGGGAAGCCCACAGCCCACTTGGAGTCACCCTCCCCAAAGCCAAGAAAAAAGGGCCAGATGACTTCTCCATGTTCCTGCAGACTCTGTAGTTTTCTAATGTAGAATCTGCTCCGTATTCATCTATGATTTAGGCAAGGGAATTAGTGACAATCAGTTTGATCCCATAATCTAATAGGATCCTCCTGCTCTGAAACCCCACAGGAAAAGAGTAGTGCAATGGTTCTCAAACATTTTGGTCTTCAGACCCCTTTATACTCTTAACAATTACTGAGAATACAAAGAGTTTTTAAAATCTAAGTTACTTTCATTATTGTTTACTGTATTGGAAACTCATAAACACACATAAGAAGCGCACTGAGACTGTCTCCATTTGGCTATCCACACCCTCTCTAGACAACATTCTAACTCCGCGGGGTCTCTGGAGGCTGACTCCTGGTTGGGTTCTGCCAGTGGGAGGCACACACAGGCAGTCAGAGGGCAAGAAGAGTTCAGGTGTTCCTCCTCTGGCTCCCTCCCTGCTGGGAGCAGATTAAGGGTGACCACAATCTTCAACCAAAGGCGGCACCTCCCCGGAGCTGCAGTAAGTCTCCCCATTTCTGGTAACTTCTCTCCTCTCATCCCGTCAGGCCTAGGTGGAAATGGTTCCCCACTGGTTGTCAGTCCTATGGGGCCACCCATGCCTTAAGGTTTCCGTTAACCTTGCCCCCACTAGCTCTCCTCAATCCCCTGTTCCAGTGTGTGCCCTTCGTTTCCTCGGAGACCCTGACTGAGACAGGAATAGAATGTGTGAGTCTGAGTGTGAGTGTGAGTGCACACACACACACACACACGTGTGGATGGATGAACACCAACATATTAACAGAACGGTTGCTGTAGGGTTTGTCATGATTTATCTCTTCCTTTCGCTTCTCTGCAATATCTGATTACATAAATAATCTGATAATATTTATGTAAAATTTTTTAAAGAAATAAAGTAAAAGTTCACAGATTTGAAGAACAGTTTCTATGAGGATCAGACTCAGGGGAGACTAGAAGCCCTCAGATCCAGTCCTTTGGGGACAGATCTGAGCCCAGATCTACTTTGGTGGAAAGAAACTAATGACACCAGACACTACCCCTGGCTCAGAGGCCATGAGGATTAGTGAGAGGAACATGTTGGCACCTTGGAATTCTTAATGTGATTAGAAAGGAAATAAGCAGCCCATTATCATTCCCTGACTTTGGGAAGGCCCTTTAACCTGGGTTGCCCTGAATCTTGCTGCAGCCTGACTGTGCTCTAACTACACCAGGTACAGAATAGACACAAGA
This sequence comes from Gorilla gorilla gorilla, assembly GCF_029281585.2. Taxonomy (NCBI): domain Eukaryota; kingdom Metazoa; phylum Chordata; class Mammalia; order Primates; family Hominidae; genus Gorilla; species Gorilla gorilla. The sequence continues at coordinate 121,997,773 of NC_073224.2, forward strand.
GGGAGAGTCTATCACCAGCAGGAGGGTGGCTTAGCCTGGCAGTGTCCAAGCTTTAGCATGCATAGAATCGTCTGAGGATGCAGAGACTAGGGCTCTTCCCCCAGAGGTTCTGATTCAATAGGGCTGAGATGAGGCCCTGGAATCTGCATTTTAAAGCGACTGGTTCTCCTCCCTCCCCTCTCCTCCCACCACGCACATCATGAGGAATAGAGGTGCTTGGGCTACAGAGTTTGGGGTGCAAGTCCTGTTTCTTTTGGCCCCTCATCGCTAAGACTCAGTGAGCAGAGGGAGTGGAGAAGGGAGAGAGGAGGAGGAGAACCAGGCTGCTGAGAGGGGCAGGCAGAGTAGGCCTAAACCAACCTGGTCATCACCCAGGAGGAAACCCACAAGCGGGACATTGAACCTCGCCTGGGTGATTAGTGCTCCGGAAACCATGGGGAACCACTGGAGGATTTTACTGATGCCGTGTTCTTTTCCATTTCTTCTCTGATTACATTGATCCTGTACTTTTGCTGATGTTGTGACAGTCTAATTATAGACTTCTCGGCTGCTGAGCAAACAGTCGTCCCCTCTCGGTAAATCTGCCTGTTACACAAGCGCCAGCTCTGGGACACTGTCATTATGTGCAGCCAACCCCATGAAGCACCGTGGGCGGGACAGCCCCACACCCTTTAGCTCCTTGACGCTCACTGCTGGAGCCGGAGGCCCTGCAGGCTAGCCAGGCTGGGTCTTTTTTTTTTTTTTTTTAACAGATGGGGAAACTGAGGCCCACAGCAGTGAAGTGAACCATATCACACAGAGCCAGGGATGGATCCTGGGACCTGAGGGAGGGGTGGTTACCCAAGGCCTCTTTTTCTTTCCTTTCTTTTTTTTCTCTTTTTTTCCCCATCAGATATTCACTGAGTGCCTATTCTAGGAATTCTAAAGAGGAAAAGTGTCACCTGGCCAAAAGCAGAAAGTATTGGCAGGGCGACGTCAGCTGGATGGTGTTCCTCCTAGGAGCTTCCCAAGAGTCCATTTTTCTGGCCCTCAGATGCAGAGGTTTCGGAATCCTGACTGTATCTGTGTCCCACAGCTAGCTGGATTAAATAATGCCGATTTGTTTAGGCAATGCTCACAAGAGACCGTGGCGGAAGGCTGGAAGGGAGATGTGCGTATTCTGGCCATCCAGCATCTGAACCTCCTTCCTCTGTTTGGAGTATCCTCTACCTTTAAGAGGCAAAGTCTACTTCCCAGAGTTAAAGCTCAAAATATCAGATGATCTGTTCACCAGCCTTCTTTGCAGCCAAGCCAGGGCTTGGCCATACCATCTGGTCTTTGCTGATTTGAGAGAATCCCACCCACTCTAGGTTCGAATCAGAAACCAGTGATGGGAAGAAGCAGGGACACAGGTTCACAGAGACTCTGACTATCTACAGGTGACAGTGTGGTGGCAGAGACAATTACATCCAGTTTCCAGAGGCAGGAGTGGCAAGGCTGCCTATGTCCTTCATGGTGTTTTCCTGGGCCAGTTCCACAGTATGATTTTTCAACCTTGTTTCTGGTAGCAGAGCCAATTGGCCAAGTTCTCCAGCATTCTGCTAATTCTGTGGGCTCACCAATATCTTTGAAATAAATTCCATTTTGCTTAGATCAGCCAGAGTCATTTTTGAGTGCCTACAACTAAGAATCAAGACTGATATGAGGACTGGAAGACCAATGTCTGAACACTGAGAATGACACGTGTTAGGGGAGTTCGCCATCCCTGGCAGTCGGCCGTATTCTTCCTCTGGCAAGCTATGTGGGAATGACCAGAATCTCTTCCCCAACAGGAATGGACTCCAGTGCTGGGAGCTTCAGGCATTCTGGCAGGATGGTGGGAAAGACATCCTGGGCCTAAATATAAGGCAAGCTCAGAGTGGACCCAGTGGTTGGTCATGAGATATAATGAAATAATCCATTCACAATTTGCATTTTTATGAAATCCCTTTTCCCAGAAGGGAGATTTGAAAAAATGTTAATCCTTAGATAAGAAATCTGGGGCTCTAGAAGTGATGGTAGCCACAGCAAGGTATTCAGAATCTACCCTTTTCTGTTCTCATCTGACTTGCTTCCCAAGGTGTCCTGACAGTGAAATGAGAAAGGGGTACGAGGTTGGCAACGAGACACAGCTTGTGAATGGGGTGACTGCTTTCATATGTATCATTACTTCATTTGATCAGCATACAACCCCATGAAGCAGGTAGGCTAATTGCTGTTAGCGTTTCCATTTTTTGGATTAGGAAGCTCAGACTCAGAGATGTTAAGCCATTTGTCTAAGGTTTCACCTTGCCTGAAAAAAGGATTGCCTGCCGTCTGATTCAAGCCTACATCCTTTCTCCAGGGACATACTGCTAGTGGGGTGGGCAGGAAAGGAGTCTAGAGACACCTAGATTGGAGGGATAAAGTCAGCACCGCTTATATTTGGCATCGTCTTTTCCCTGGCACTGCCACTGTCACCACCATCCCCCTTCTGGATCCCTACCTTACCCCTTCATGCTGCTCTGCTGGCAGTGCCTCTGCTGCCATGCTGTACTTGAGCCTGCTGCTACAGCCATGCCTGAAGATGCAGCCCCTTCCTCTCTTCCTGTCCCACCAAATATGACCAGCTCTAAGTTCCATTACTTCTGGACTTTGCTCCAAATAAAACTTACACCATTTTATTCCAAACCCAGTTCTCTTTCTGCAACACCCGAGAAAAATATTGGGCTGCAGGAGCCAGAGAGGAGAGAGAGATTTACTGGTGAGAGTTGTAGGTGGGAATTGAAAAGCCAAGTCATGTCTTTGCCCCACCAGAAACTCACTAGGATGTACACAATGCCACTGTGATGGTTTTAAAATATGTAACTAACCTGCACGTTGTGCACATGTACCCTAAAACTTAAAGTATATATAAAAAAAAGAAAGAACTGCTGATACACATAATATCATCAAAAAAGACCAAATAAAATAAAAAAATAAAAAAATAAAATAAATAAAATAAAATATGTCCACAAATGCTTTGATGTTCCTTTGTTTCTTGATCTGTATGCTAGCAACACAGGTTCATTCCGTTTGTGAAAATTCATTGAGCTGTGCTCTTATGAGCTGTGTACTTCTCTACATGTGTGTTAAATGTGGACAAGAACTTCACATAAAAATCATTTTAAGAAAGATAAAATATTTAGATGAGGGCATTTGAATAAACATTTGTAATGTTTTTATTACAAAAAACTCAAGACTTAAGAAATTGCTCAAAGAAACTGATAGATCAGGAGATAACTAGACACTATACAAAAGGTCTTTCTTGACTTACAGTAGGACTATGGTGGAATTTCTTTGTTTTTCTGAAGTATTAAAATCAGAATTTATTGAGACGTAAAACTTTTTCAGGATCATCACTACAAGTGAGGTACGCTTGCATTTTAAAGACTGTTTTGTCCCTCGGTTTCCCTAGGTATAAATCAGTGAATCCAGTGAATCATTCAGAATACAAAGAAGGTCTTTAAACCATTCTGATTGGATGTGCTCAGCAGGGGCTGGAATTTGGCAAGAAGGAGGCACCGATAATCTAGGAAGAAGAGTTTGAATATCTGGTTCCGTGTCCAACGGGCAGAACTTGGCCACTTTCTAAGACTCCTGCCAGCTCCCGGATGCCAGTTTTATGAGGCAGAAAGAACACAGTGTATTAAAAAAAAAAACAAAAACAACCCTGAAACACAATTCTAGAAAAGTCCATTAATGCATCAGGAATACAAAGGGGCCCAAGAAAAAATATATATATATACATGTATATATATTTGAGAAACTCATATATAGTGAGTTTGTTTTCTGCTCTTAGCTCTCACCTCTCACCTACCATAGAATTGCCTAATTTTGTTCAGGAAGTTGAACAAAATTTCACCCAGGAAAAGGTGGAACTAAACCATGCTGGGTCAAATTTTAGGTTAAGAATTTCTGTCCTGTGTTCTACCTTGAGACTAACTGTACTAATGGTTTCCAAGAGGCACTGAAAGAGTAGAAATGGTTGAAAGGCCAATGTAATAATTTGCATTAACTTTATTGTGGTTGGAAGTTTATGGAAGGATGGTTGAGTTACTTGCCCAAGGCCTTACAGATAGTGAAAGTTAAAACAATGAAGTTCTTAGAAGAAAACAAAGAATATTATTTTTATGGGTTTAGGATTATTTTAAACAGGACATACAAAACACTAGTCATAAGAGATAAGATTAATATTTTGAATGTCTTTAAAATTAAGTGCTTCTGTTCATCAAAAGATAACATTAGAATAATTAAAAGTCAACACAGATTGGGAAAAGATATTTGTTATACATATATTGGACAAAGGGCTCATATTCAGAATATGTAAAGAACTCTTATAGGTCATTAGGACAGACAACTCCCTACAAATGAGCAAAAGACTTGAACAGACACTTTATTAAAAGGGTATTGAAATGAACAATAAGCATCTGAAAAATTGCTCAACATCCTTGATCATCAAAAAAATGCAATTTTAAATCACAATGAAATACATATCCCGCCCATTTTTTAAATTAAAAAGACTGAAAATACCAATACTGGCAAAGATGTGAAACAACTGGAAATCTCATATCACTGGTTGGAACCTAAATTGTTATACGAATTTAAAAACTGGCAGTGTATTTAAAGTTTAATATGTGAACACTCTATGAACCAGGAATCCAATCCTAGATATATATATATATATATACCCAACATAAATGAATGCTATGTCCACCAAAAGACATGTGTAAGAATGTCTGCAGCAGCTTCATCAAAGGCAGAAACATGAAGCAACTCAAATGTCCACCAACAGTAGGATGAGTACACAAATCGTTGAATATTTATATAATGAAGTAATACACAGTAGTGAAAAAGAATGGACCATTGTTACACACAACAATATGGATGAATCTCATAGACACACTGTTGAGCAAGAGAAGCCAGACATAAAATTGTACGTGTTATGTATTTCATCCATAGCAAGTTCAAATATTGGTAAAACTAATCTATGGTGATAGAGGTTAAAATAGTGGTAACCCTTGTGGGATACTGAATGGGAAGGGGCATGAATGAGCTGGAAAGGTTCCACATCTTGATATGGATGGCAGTTACATGGGTGTATGCATATGTAAAAAGTTATCATTCTGGACACTTTTGATTTGTGTGCTTTACTGAATGTTATACCTCAAAAACAAAAAGTAAAACAAAAAAATCAGATCATATGTCTTGATTTCGTGTCTAACAATAGGATCACTGGCTTTCCCTATAAACACTCATATTGATGTCCTATCCCATTAAAGTTCCTGGATACTCACTCTCCTCTCCCTCTCTGGGAAAGACATATTTGAGAACTCTTCATAGTCTGACAGACAGGAGAACCACACTTATTTCAGGCAGGGATGGAAGAGTAGGGCGGAGGAGATGTAAATACTGCATCTGGGAAAGTAATCTTTTCCCCCAGCACCTAGTGAACGATCAATACAAGTACAATAATGTCTATTGATAAATAACATTGTCCAACATTGGCTACTATCTGATACATACAGCATTTGCCACACACTTTCTAACAGGCACTAGGCACTGCACTAATTGTTTCCCACGTATTTTCTTAATACTTATATAACTCTACAGAGCTGTCCCATTGTTAGTCCTGTCCTACAGATAGGAGACGCAGGTTGTTGGAGGGTTGGTTCAGTTACTTGCCTAAGGCCTTACAGAAAGTTTAAGTGGTGAATGGAGATCTCAACTCAGATTAGTCTGAATTCAGAACCTGGGCTGTAAACCACTCGCTATGTTATGAATGGATGGTGTCCAAGCCCTGCCTGCATGTTATATAACACACTGGACCAAGTGCTGTGGCATTCCGAATGGGGCCGAAGCGGCTGCGGCTGCCGACATTGGCGATGGACTCCCCGAGGCCCTTCGTCCCACTAACTGCACACAGGTGGTCCCCGGGGCCAGAGAGCCGCCGGCGCTCTCTCCCCGAAGACCACGCCTTCGCCTCCCCAGTTTGCTTGGGGAATCAGAAAGGTGCCCAGGGCCCAGAAACCATTAAGTTTTTTCCGACTTCAAAAACACACACCGGAGGTAGGCGTGGGCGTTACCCGCCTCACTCCTGGGGGCAGGGAGAACCAACGCGAAAATCCCCAGAGAGGCGGAAGAAAAACCGGCCTGCGAGAGAATAGGATGGAGATGGGAAAAGCCTGGGGAAGAGAGAGTTATGCGGCAGGAATTGCAGAAAAGCGTACTAAGCAAAAAGAAAGGTGTCCCACTAACTCCGAAGTTAAGGGTGTGTCGACGCAGCCCCCTCTATTGCGCTTGCGCAGTGCTGCCTCCCTGTGCACCCCGCCCCTTCCCGCCGCTGAGGATTTACTCGTCTCTTGGCAACCATTCACCCGAAGAGCCAATCAGAGGGCAGCCCTCGCCCCGCCCCCGCCGTCATGGCCGGGCGGAAGGGTCCCGAGGGGACTGGCTCCGCCACGCCCCGCCCCTGGCTCCCCCGGGAGGGCGGCTCAGGGGCGGGGACGGGGGCGTGGTCCCGCCGTATAAGAACGGAGGGGGCGGCGGCGGGACGGCTCACTCTGTGCCGCTGCCTGGGGGCTGTAGAGGTCGCGCCGCTCCTGCTGGGGCCTGCCCACGCCAAGGACCTGCCTCTGTCGCCTCCTCTTCCATTGTCCAGGTGAGTCCGCGACCCCCCTCCTCTAAAGGTGCGGCGATGCGGCAGCAGCCCCAGTGAGCCGCGAGCTCACTTAGTGGGGGTCCGCCCCCACTAAGTGGTGCTCAGGTCTTTGCCCAGCCTGGTAGGGGGCAGGCGGACCCGAGGGGAGCTGCGGACAGGTGCTGAGACCCGGTGCTCCTTTCCCCTCCTGCTCCCTCGAGGACCCCCGCCCCTGACACACCCGTCCCAAAGGGCCAGAAGAGACGCTCCGAAAGGGAGCTACAACTTTCCAGAGACCTGGGGCTTGGCAAACTCCAGCGAGTTCCTGCTCCGCGCGTCCTGCAGGCTGCGCGCTGACCAGGCGCGGGCAGGGCGTCTGAAGAGTGTGTGATCGGCGCCTCCGCTCCTACCTGGATCAGACGGCGCCCCCCGCCACCCATGCCTCCGTTCCTGGCTTGCAGTCCGTCGGGCTCGCCCCGGCGCTCCCGCGGGCGCGCACACCTTCGCCGGCCCGCCGAGTGTGAATTCGAATTCGGCGGTTTCACTAGGCGCAGCTGGAGACGCAGCGGTCCGGGGCTTGGATCTGGTTGGGGAGGGGAGGGGCGCTTCCTAGGCTCATTGCCAAGTCTTGAGTTTTAAGGAGAAGGGCGGAGATCCTTAAATTTAATGCGCTCACATCAGACTGTGGACACCATGAGCAGCAAAGGGATCCAAGCCAGTGACTTGTGCGCTGCGCGTCTCTCAGAAACTTCTTGGGAATGCGGTGTCTGTGAAACCTGCTTCCTCTCCTTTTGAAAATGAAACTTGCTTTACTGCGTAGGTGAAAAGCCACGGCAAGTGGGTCGACTCGGACGGATACCGGTGCGGCTGCCCCGGGAGGTGTCGCAGTTCGGGGACTCCCTTCGCACTGGTCGCGAGGCAGGAGGGAGCAGGGTGGGAGGCGAGTCAGAGGAGGGTGACTTACCTGAAGAATACAGGTTGGTAGCCTGCACACCTGAACTCAACGCTGGCGGGCGAGAAAACCAAGCAGCGCTACCTCCAAGTAAGGGCGCTCCCCTGGAGAAATGAATGCCTGGCGAGCTTCTGGAGAACCCACTATTAGGGCTGGACCCTGCGGGAGGGATAGTGTCAGCTCCCTTCCCCTTCGCCCTTTTTTGTCCGTAGGTAGGCTTTTGTAGGGCTCTAACCAGTTCCCTGGCTTAATTAAGTAGGGTAGGGGCCTGCTTCCTTTTTAACATGTTTGCTTTCTTACGGAGATATAAAGTGCATACAAATGAAGTGCTTAAAATGCACTTATAGTAAGAAAGCTTTTATAAATACTATGTGCATAATTATTTGTATTGTGACAACTTGGTCTTCAGGTTACTTTGTAGGTGGGTTAGGAGACTGAACCAGCCCAGGAAATAAAGTTAGGGTGATTAGATCCTCCCAAAGTACACTTCTGGCTGGCTCAGCTGCCCTCTGCGTGCAGGAAAGAGGGTGACCGTTGTTGGCGACAGCAACCTTTCAACGTGAGTAAATTGGCAAGGAAATGAGCCAGGAAGTAAGTTGGGCAGCCGCAAGAGTGGTAGGAGAGCTTACCCAGAATTTTACTGTCTTAAATCCCCAAGGGTATTATTGAGGGTGTGAGACCAGCCACCTTAGGCCCTGCAGTGGAAAAGGGGGGAGGGGGATGGGGAGTAAAGAATGCTGAATTTTCTCTGGGCTTTTAGGGAAACCTCTGAGCTGGGCTGCAGGGGTTCTGTCCTTTGACATTCTTGTTTGTGAAGATGGAAAATGATCTCTGGAGTCAAGCTTAGTTTATTTCAGATAACAAACTTTTTCTCTTAAGGTATACCCATAGCTTTAGAGTACATATATTCTCAATAAAGAGTTTTTAGGAAGATTTTGGTATATTGTATATAATTGTTCAGGTAGCTATGCGGGGGTGGGGGGCTCCCATAACAAAGTTTAAAAAAAAAAAAAAAAACTCTGCCAGGAGGCCTCTAAATTGTTACCAAAACAAAGATCCCTAATTTCATAAGCAACTTCAGTAAGCACATAGAATTAACAGCCATATTTCTTATGCTGTTTTTTCCACAATACCTACCTTGTATCCAGGGATTAAATTCATGTAACTCTGAAGGAAAGGATTTGGCTCTTAGCCTGCTTGTCAGAGTGAGCATGACTTAGTTGTGCACCTGTGGCTATCTCTACCTGGTTTCTTCTGTTCTACTGTGAGCACAAGTAGCCACTGAAATCTCCCGAGTTCCAGAGGCCCGTCCCCCCTCAGCTGTATCTCCCCATAGTGCACACATTCAGCCCACATTCCCCCGTGTTCAAGGCCAGGGCAGATCATGCACATCTTGCGCTGCCGGTCAGAGAACAGAATTCCTCATATTTCTGAAAGTCCAAGGAACAGCGCAGCAGTAAAAATAACTTAAAAGTGGGCTGTAGTGCTCTTGTTTTCACAGTACCATTAACCAGACACATTTGATAGAAAATTTAAAAACTTCATTTAAAAAACTTTTTTTGTTGTTTTTACTGCTCAAGTACATGGGACCTTGTCTTCATCTTTTGTCTCTGATCGATGTTGTGTTCATGGAGTTACCTACTAAAGAAATGGCAACCCAAAGGCTCTCAGTGGATGAGTTGAACCTTTTTTTTTTTTTTTTTGCATTACTGAGAGAAGTCGTGGAAGCCCAAAACTAGTTTCATGAGTTAAGCTAAACTTATGTTTTGGGGTTTCTTGGTTTCACACCTGTCTCTGGGTGTATCTGCTATTTTGTGTGCATGTGTGTGTGTTTAGGAGTTAAGGAGTAATGTGGAATGTGAGGTTACTTGGAATAAAACATTACTTGGGTTAGATAAGTTCTGTTGCTTTTTGTGTTGTCATTGAGGTAAACAAGGCACTGTAGGAAAATGCTTCCTGCCATCTTCGTGTTTTGACTATAGTACATTAAAATGGCATAAATTGTATTACAATGAAGCAGACACCTCTGTGTTTAAAGAAATGTTCATGTGTTTAAAGCTGCTTGGGTACATTAGTACTGCTGATTTCTTGTGATGTTTTCAGGCCGTAAGATCTCTCAAACGTTTTTACGCTTTCATTGCAGGCCTCATAAAGAGGCTTGCATTTGGAATTCAAATAGTTTAGAGGAAGCATCTTTATATAGTTCAACTAGGTAAGGAAGCCTTAAGAATTGTTTAGAATTAATAGATTTTGTACAGCTGGCCCCTACAGTCTGTTCTAGAACTGTTTGAAAACTTCTTAGAACAACAGAAAAAAAATATGAAAAAAAAATTGCTGATGTTAAGCAACTCTCTCCCTGCAGGATGTTTTTTAGTGTCATAGCTTGAGACTAAAGTCTTGGAGTCTTGGTCACAAAACTGCATGGAGTGTTGTTTATTTCTTGGATAACCGTGATTGAGTCAGTAAGTAGTTAAGTGCTTCCTAGGCAGTAGCTAGTGCCAGGTGCTGAGGACGCCAAGGCAATGGTGTTTGGAAATGCCTCTGGAAGAGCTCTGGATGTGAGAGGAGCTGGGCTGGCTTTAACATGCAGTCGAGGCACTCCGATTTCTCTCATTAGTCTCAGCCACTGGCATATGAGCGCCGGAAAGCGGAATCTGTGCTCACTGCTGACTCCCCAGTGCCTGCTTATAGAGCTGGCCTGGCACACAGAAGGTGTTCTGTCATTTGGATACATGTTCGGTTGGCGGCTTGCAAAGAGGGAGGCGTACTTGAAGTGGGTGTTCTCTTTGTGGACCGAGGCAGGCAGGCCAGTGGCTGAGTCCTCTTTTAAGTAGAGGCCACAGGGGTATAGGTTTGGAGCTGAGGGGCAGTGACTAGCTAATTGACCAACAGCTGAAACTCCTCAAGCTGAGCTCCAGACCCACTCCCTTAAGCACTTGCCATCCTTCCCACCCTCCCTGACACCAGCCTCACATGGCTCACTCAGCCTTTTCTCTCTCTCTGTTCACTCAGTTGCTAGTTCTGCTGATTCTTTCTCTTTTTTATTGTTTCCCACTGTCATCACTGACCTGGTTTAGGGGCCCGTAGACAGCAACTTGATGAGGGCAGTAAGTGAGTCTGCCTCCCCTGCCTCTGGCTAGTTCTACAGTCTGTGCATTTGGAACTCCATCCAAGCGCACAGGGACTGCCTGCACCTCTGGAAGCTGAACCTCCTCTTCAAGACCGTGCCTTTCTGACTCTTTACTCTTGACCCACCCCCCACCCCCCATGGCAGAGTCTCCCTAACTGCCCTTCTTTGCCTCACAGAACAGATACTCATATCTGCACAAAGGAATGATACTCCTTTCTCACCAAACTTTGAATCCAGCTTCAGGCCCTTCCCACAGGCTTCTGACTGACCTTATTCCATCTGGGGACCCGCTCATTTCACACCTCGATTCATTAATACTTTGTTGTTGTTGTTGTTTGTTCTTTTGAGACAGAGTCTTACTCTGTCGCCAGGCTGGAGTGCAGTAGCACAATCTCTGCTCACTGCAACCTCCACCTCGTGGGTTCAAGCGATCCTCCTACCTCAGCCTCCTGAATAGCTGGGACTACAGGTGCACGCCACCACACCCAGCTAATTTCTTGTATTTTTAGTAGAGATGGGGTTTCACCATGTTGGCCATGATGGTCTTGGTCTCTTGACCTCGTGATCCGCCTGCCTCAGCCTCTCAAAGTGCTGGGATTACAGGTGTGAGCCACCATGCCTGGCCAATACTTTCTTACAGTTCTTCCTTCTACCTTCTTTTCTAGTTCTTAAATTTTTATCTTTGATTGAATAAGCACGAAGTCCCATACTGTTACCATACTTAGCTTCCTATAAAAACATTTTGAGAAGAAAATTATCCATGAACCTGGAACTGCCCACACCCTCTTACGTTGCCGTAAGCGTCTCTCAACTTGTTTAGCCCTTATGAAGATAGAAGAGGTAACCCTCCACCTTTCCTGGCTGGATCCCCAAACAAACTCTGTCCATCGTTGCCCTCTGCTCATCGTAGTTAGAGATGGGCATTAGGATATCCACAGCTAGCCAGTGCTATACGGACTTGGGCAGTTTCAATTGTCATTCCTGTGGAATAACTGCAGCACGGCAGTAGCAGAAAGAGGACTGATCCAGAAGCAGAGATGACGCGTACACTCATCAAGTGCCTGATATGTGTCTAGAGGCTTGCTCACAGCTGCTCAGCTAGAGCTAGCACCACTGCTATCTCCTGTGCCCAGGCTGTTTGTCATCTTTTTACCTCCTCTGCTTCTGAGGCTGACTTTAGCTGTGGGGAGACCTGGGCTCTGGTCCTGGCAGAGCCTTTACCTCTTCAGCCTTCAGCTTCTTCATTATAATAAGGACAATAAATTAGATCAGTGCTTTCCAATAAAAATATGAGAGACACAATTAACTTCCTAGTAGTCCCATTAAAGAGTAGAAGTAGGTGAAATTTGGCCAGGGGCAGTGACTCACACCTGTAACCTCAGGACTTTGGGAGGCTGAGGCAGGAGGATCCCTTGAGTCCAGGAGTTCCAGACCAGCCTGTATGACACAGCAAGACCCCATCTATATAAAAACAATTTTTTTTAAAATTAGCTGGGTGTGGTGGCACGTGCCTGTGGTACCAGCTACTCAGGAGGCTGAGGCAGGAGAATTGCTTGAGCCCAGGAAGTCAAGGCTGCAGTGAGCTGCGATCGAACCACGGCACTGCAGCCTTGGCAATAGGGTGAGACCCTGTATCAAAAAAAAGTGAAATTCATTTTAATAAGTGTATTTAATCTACTGTATCAAATTTCATCATTTCAATATGTAATCAATATAAAAAATCTAAATGAGATAGCTTACATTCCTTTTATCATACTGAGACCTTGATATCCAGTATGTGTCTTTGCACTTACAGCAGTGCCTACTGTATTGGGCAGCACAAGTCTAGACCATCAGCAAAAATATTTCACTCTCAAGTTCTGATTCTGCATGTGTGGGAGGCAAGATTTAACAACAGAAAGTTATGGAAGGAGAGTATGAAGCAGGATATAAGCTCCACAGGGCCAGGGATCTTTGTCTCTTTCTTCCCAGTGCATCACAAGCTCCTGGAGCAGTGCTCGAAACATAGTAGGCATGCACATTTTTGAAAGAGTGAAAGGAAAGTCAGTTATGGCCAACTTACTGACAGTCATTCACACTGTGCGTCAGACTTGACAGTAAAACACGTGGTGTTGGATTCCTAGCCCAGTGCTCATTCTTTTTTTTTTTTTTTATAGTTTCTTAGAGGATAATCATAAGGCAATAGAATTTCAAGGAACTGCCGATAAAATCTTCTGAGACTGGCAGGGGACCAGGACTCAGTTTATCAACAATTAAGTTTTATCAACAATTAAAATTTGAGTGAAATTGCAAGAGGAAGTAACATTCAAGTCAAAGGTGTTTGAGCTGTCTAGTGACAGCACATTAATTACTTGAACGCTAAACATGAGCTGCTGCTATGCGCAGTACCTGGAGGCCCGGAACCTGCAACTTGAATGCCAACTCCTAAGGGAAGGATCCATGCAAAACAAAAACCTGAATGGAACTATGCACGTAATTAGCATCTGCTCTGAAATGGAGGTCAGCTCACACTTAGACACTTGTGAATGGGGTGTGTTTATGGTCTAACGTATGATAAGGGTGGCATTTGAGGAACTAAGAGTTGCTTGTCCCTTTCCTGATAAGGCCTGGGCAGGGAAGCTGCTAGTGATTAGACAGGACTTTTAGCTGACTGAGGTCTTCCTTTTGGACAACTGTTTAAAGCTGTAGGCTGGAGAGTTAGATGGTAAAGTAGCCTGTGGAAGCAGCCTTTGATGAAACCCGGAGGCTGTCAGCTCTTAAACCCTGTGGATTACATGTAAACTGAGTCACTCTTACAGTAAGCAGTCTCCTCCTTAGGAATCATCTCATTTTTCTCAGTCTAGGCAATCTCTAAAACAGAAAGGCAGGCTCTCTTTGGGGAGCTCTTTAAATGAATTCAGACCAGTAACACCTCTGATTTAGAAAGAAGCAGTTGATGGTGGGAAGGTGGTTACCAAGTAGCAACAAGGATTATTTCCATTTCAAGTTGTGTGTGTAGCACTTAATGCTGACACCTTGGAAAAAAACCAAGGCTTTTATGCCCTGCTTCCATCTAAAGATGTCTGTGTCCTGACCTTGTTAATATTTCCATTTGCAACCACGTCAGAGTATTCCTTTCAACACTTGAACTTGTGTGGCATCCCTGCTGTAATATCTAGGCCAGTGTTTTGATTCTGTTTGCTGTTTTGCGGCCACAGCATTAGTTCTTCCAGCGTTATCTCTCCACCCACACTTGCCTAAGCATCCTATTTTCAAAGGTGGGAAAGAGCTTTCTGTTTGGAGTTGTCGTTGGTGGGTGTCTATGGATGGAGCCCAGTGGTAACCATTCAGACTGTGTGTTGGCTTCTCACTTCTTAGTGGGAAGTGAGAATTCATGGAGGCCCCTTAAACAGCGGAGATCACAGCCTGGTTCTGTGGCCTGCCTGGGTTTCAGTCCAGGGCTGCTTTCCACAGCTCACGTGGGAATCTAACCAAATTTTTTGACTCTAGTAAACATCATTGGTAAATGGCTGGAGGATGATAATAACCTTAAGAAAACAGAACGAGACGCTAGCTGAATGCAATGGAGCTGAGAGTGAGAAAAGACCAACTGTGGGGTTTGTTGTGTCACTGACTTAGAAATGTTTTCTCTGGGCACAGCTTTGTGGCCTGGGGCTGTTACTTCTTTGAACTCAGGTAGAATGTGTTGCGGGCATTTAAGTGGGCAACTGTAAAAATAACATCTTGGAAAAATAGTGAGCATAGGATATATTTTATTGGCCTTTTAAAAAGTAAAGCATTATTTTATCTGTTTTTATTGCTTCAGGCCATTCATAATCTAAGCTGCTATTCCATGTACATGAAACACTCGAGTGTCTGTTATCTGTAACTTTCATGTGTTTGGGGCTGTGGAGGAGTCTCCAGAATGTGGCCCCCTCCCTATGTGGGGGGGTCTGGCCCTAGGGAGGAGCTGGCAGACAAAAGGCTTCCTTAGACTGCCTCCAAACCCTTCCTAGATAACTTCTGGCCTTCATCCCCCAAGGAATTCAAGGAGTAAGAGAGGAGGATTTTTTTCAGAAGGCCATATCCATGTTGACCCTGGTTTTTCTCGTTTCTGCCCGGTTATCTGCTGCTGCACATGCCAAGCAAAATGACCAAGGTCCATGGTCATTCGAAGCGCCTGGCTCTTTTCTTATGGGTGAAAGAATCTCAAGGGTCAAACTACATGCAGGTGGGGGAAGTGACGGTGTCCAGTCTCAGGTTCAGCATTCATGAGGTCCTGTGTACGTTCCAGACTTTCTGCTTTCAGTTTTGTTCCAGCTCTCCTTCCTGGGCTGGCCCTTTAAGTCCTGGTCACTGCCTGCAAATTTATCAGCCATTTCTCTGTAGCTCCAGTTGGGTTATTGGCTTCTTTGATCTGAGAAGGTTGCCGTCTCGACTGTAGCTAGTGTCCTGTTCTATTGCTTCATCAGCCTATCAACACTCTGATCTCCCAGCCATCAGAGGAGTCTCAGTAATTGTTCCTTTATTCCATGAGCAAAGCAGCATGCCTTAGTTTTCTGGATCAGGATCAGCCCATTCCTGATAATCTCCCTCCTGTGCCATTAATTTTTCCTCTTATTACTAGTTCAGCAAGGCGACTGTCCAGCACCTTCCACTCTTGGGTTCTCTCTCTCTTCTGGACTTGGTTTCTCTAAAATCACCACTGTTCTGCAATGTAGCAAGCATCTTGGAGCTCCCTGGGAAGTTAGGATCCTAGGCCTTCATCTCCCAGCCATTGTTCCTTTAAAACAAATAGTAGCATAACGATTAGCATTTTTACACTTAATCACATTCAGTTCTGGTGGCTCCAGCCTGCAGTTTCTATGCTGACAGTTGTTAGATACTTCAGTTCTAAATGCTTCTCCCTTGCTTTCAGAATTTGCCATCTGGCCTTACCTCACTCAGGTGGCCTTAGCGGTCTAGCCAAACTTCTTTCCTACCATCTTATTTTTTAAAAATCTTTATACCTTCCTTCCTTTTCTTTCTACTTACTGTCATCTCCTTCTTCTGACCATCTAAGCACAACCAGCTCTTCTTCAAGCTCCCTGCCCCACCAAAGCTATCCACCTTTTAGGAAGACTCTTAAATTCCATTTCTGCTACTCACCAGCAGTGCATCCTTGGACAGTTTACAATTTGCACATCCTCTTTGTTCTCCAGTTTTCCCATCTGTAAGTGGGGGAGTAGGAGGAATGGTATCTCTTTATGGGGTTGTTATAGGAATCAAATGATTGATCCAGATAGAGCCCTGAAAGCACTGTTTTACTGCCTGTTTGTGATGTTGTAAAAGAGTTTGGTGGCTCATTAGGGTACCTGGCTAAACATCTAGTCACATGTGGTGTCCCCTGGCCATGGCTGTGGCTGCCGCCATGTGAAGAAAGCCCTTGGAGGGCTCTGCATGTATTAGCACCTGCCAGAGAAAAGGATGTGGGCAGAAGTAGACGTTTATGTTATGAAACGATGTGCTCCCCCACTGAGAAGTGGCATTTCCCACACACTGTGGCAATATATTATCTTCCTTGGTGTCTCTGTGGCGAGGGGCACCTCTAAGCCACCTGGCATCTTTTGCTTAACTGGAATCTGCACAAAAGCAGAGAGTAAAGGCTCATTCCAGCTTTTTGCTATCTTTGGTGTGTATGGTGGGGACGGGGCAATGGAAAGAATAGGTCTCACGGTTACATAGTGAACAGAAGTTTGCTGTGTCCTTTTTTGTTAGGACCAATAACGTCTGTTTTAGAAAAGATCACTTTAGTGGCTATGAGAACTGGTGATCCCAGTGCACATGTGGGTTGTGACATGTGCTTGTCACTCCGTGTCCACCTCCCATCCACCATGGCAGACCTTGAGCTTGGTAGAAGGGAGTCAGCAGTTCCCAGACACTAGTCTTGCAGTTGAGGACCTGGGGTCAATTTGCTTAATCTTTTCTGAACCTTATTACTTAATTTGTGAAAAAGGAATAGTTGTAGATTCCTTAGAGTTCCTATGAGGATTAGATGGGAATTGAAGTGAAGTGGCTCATACTAAGTACTATTTCATTTGCTTTGACACACACCTCTACACCCTTCATTTCACAGGCAAAGAAGAGATAGACTTGGAGTCGTGGTTGTCATTCACTCTTGTTAAGGGAAGAAGTGGGATAGGATAGTATGAAGTGTATTGCCACCACTTTTATTTCTGCTTACATTCTCTAGGTTTTGTAATGGAATGGTCTCTTTTTGTCTAAAGTGTCCTCTTGTACACGGGGGAGGAGTTTGTGTGGAAGGTGTGTGGGAAGAGCCACAGGTGCACGGGTCCCCTGTTGGCCAGGATCCAGGGCCCGCAGGTGTCTTTGTTCCAGATACACACTTCTCTTGGAGTCTGTCACCAGCCTTGGCCCATTGCCCAAGATTCCAGCTCTTACCTTGGGTTAGAAAGTTTTACTGGGAAGAACCACACATTTGAGGTAACATCCAGAAATGGTGAAAAAGAATTTGTCCCCAAAGGAAGGCTGAAATGTGTTTGATTTTCTTTTGTATTCATAAACCCTCAGGAGGGTCAGAAGAAGGTAACACTTAGTTGCCTCTGGACTGCTGAAAGCCCTCAATAGCTGAGAGCCTCAGTTCAAGCCTCAGCATTTTCCTGAAATTTTCTAGACAATCACTTCCATAGCTTTCATGTTAAAGGTCACAGACCTACACTTAGATATATGCAGTCCTTAACTTGATAGATGTATGTCTCCACACATACTAAGAACCTTGTGGATGGTTTCTGTGTCTAATGCCAGGCGCAAAATAAGAATTAATGTTGCTTTGACCGAATTGACTGTGTGCAAATGTTATAAATGCTCACAGTTACCTCCCCTCCAGCTCATGCACCTGCCTCTCCCGCTCGCCCACCTTGGGTTCCTCACACTTTCATCGTGTTTCTGGAGTTCACTGGCTAGTCCAGAGATCTAGATAAGCTATGAAGCAGGACTAGAAATAGCTTTTTTTTTTTTTCTTTTTAGTGCTCAAACGTAGGTTTTCAGACCAATCTGCGTTGAGCAGCTCTGTCCTGGGCAGTGGGAAATGATTCGATTAGACATCAAACTTTTTCTCAGGGACCTTGGTTTAACCTTCTGGCCTAGTTTGTTTTTTCCTTTCCTTTGCTGCTATCTCTGCAAACCTCTTTTTTTTCCCCCCCTTCAGTGTGTGTATTCTACCTTTACTGCAGTCAGATAATAGAAGAAAAGGGAGTACAAAAGTACCTGAGATAGTTGGTCATCTTGAATTGTCAAAAACAAACCCTGAATTCTCAAATCTGCAGGAACAAATTATGGTTTCCACCTTTCCCCATTTCTACTGTATAAATATAATGAATCTGTTTCTCAAACAGTAAAAGGGAAATGAAACACTTTAGTTTGAATTTACTAGGCTTCAAATTAATTTGTTCTCTATTTTGTTAATTCTGCTAACTAGAATTTGCCTTTAACCAGGGCCTTTCATGAATTGGGAATGTGTGTTCCACGTGATTCTTTTATATGGGGATTATATCAGTGTTGATTTAACGTGGTTAATTAAAACTAAAAACTGTTGGACTAAGCACTGTTGTGTTACCTAAACACTGAGGGCCTATGACTTGGATTTATTCTAGTAATACCAATGTTTGTCTAAGTAACTTTAAAATGTACTTTTGGTATTTGAAGTTGTTTGGACGAGTGAGGGACAATGAAGAATCCCTTTCTAATAGGCACAAGTGACTTATTTTATGCTCTTCTAATGAGCTAAGCACTTAGTATGAACTCAGCTTAAATTTGTGTCTTCAGTGGCTTAAACTCCTCTCTATGTAAATCATGGTAAATTGAGAAAGTGAAAAACTACGCCATGGACTTGGCATTTGTCATGTCCCACACTGTGCTTTTATACAGACTTTTTCCCGTAGAGTTTAACTCCAATATTCATATATGTATGAGAAGAAGTTGTCATGGAAGATGCTAACCACAGGCATATTGTATTTCTGAAAAAAGTGTTTGTTAAAGTTTTTGCAACTGTAGCCAGCAACCAACTTAACAGTATCACAAGGGTAGCTACATGTTTGAAATGAGAAATAGCAATTCTGTGAAACTGAAAAAAAAAATTTCTTTTGGTTAATATAGAATGAGATGAGAGGAGATGGATTTGCATGATTTAGAGAGTCTGAGGTTTTTTTTTAATGAGCATCTTCTTTTAAAAAGTATATGAGTAGAAACTTGATAGAAAGGCATTCTAGAGGAAAAAAGTCTCTCTTCCTCTGTTCATCCCCTTATCTGTAGAGATCAGCATTTACAT
The DNA here is from genome assembly GCF_029281585.2 of Gorilla gorilla gorilla. NCBI lineage: Eukaryota > Metazoa > Chordata > Mammalia > Primates > Hominidae > Gorilla > Gorilla gorilla. The sequence continues at coordinate 122,016,836 of NC_073224.2, forward strand.
CTTGGAGGTGAAGCTTCCAAGTGTATTTAATTTTGTCACATGGATGTGGGAATGCAGAATGTGGAATGTAGACAGGAGGGGTGGGAAGGAAAAAGGGGATTGAAGAAGTTAAATAAGGCAGCAGGTGAATAGAAGGCTCCTAAGGGAGAAGCTTTAGGATCATAAGGTTTTAATTTTTCTTCAACTAATACATATATAGATTCCAAATTCAAAGGGCACAAAATAAGTTTTCTTCTTCTAACTTTGAATCTACTTCCCCTAAACTAGAGGAAGTATTTGGTACAGACTAAAACTACTACCTGCGTATGTTTCCAGAGACTTTATATGCTTGTGTAAGCACAGACTTTAACAGTTTTGCTGTTAACAGTTTTGCTATTAACTTGTTTTTCTATTAATGAGTCTTGATAAGCATTTCACAGTCCTACAGAAAGAACAGCTGTCTTGAATTGTCATCTCGAATTGTCGAAAACAAACCCTGAATGCTCCAATCTGTAGGAACAACTGCATGCGTTTCTGTATTGTTTTATACACACATCAGATCATTTAACCGTCTTCTGTTGGTGAATACTTATAGCTTTATAAATCTCCAATGAATATTTTGTGTATACTTGCAAATATACTAAGGATATAATTCAAAGTAGACTTACCAGAAGTAGAATCCCTATGTCAAAGAGTATATCTCCTTAAAATTAAGTGTCTTGTGTCCGGAGAGAGCCCACAAGCAGTATACTAGAGGGTGTCTGATTCCCACGTATCAGACTTACTGATCTTTGCCCATTTGATGGATAAAAATGATACGTTGAGGTTTTAATCTGCCTGTCTCTTAAGTAAGGTTGTGACTGTAATATGTGTTTGAGATGTAGTTTGTGTCCTTTGTGTCTTCTCTGTTGGGGTTCTTCTGGTATTTCTGATTTGTTGAAGCTCCTTATTCATTACAGAAATGAGTACTTTGCCTAATGTTACAAATATTTTTCCTACTTTTGCCTTCTGACTTTATGGTGTTTTTGAATTATATAGTCAAATATAGCAATTTTGAGGCTTTTAGGTTTTATGTGACTTATTTAAAAAAAAACTACCCACTCTGTATAAGTATATATAAATGCATTTCCACCTCAGTACTCTTAGAGTTTCATGCTTTTACATTCAGTCTTTGATCTGTCCAATCTAGATCTTAGTTTGGCATGAAATAGGGAGTCCCTTTCATTTTTTTCTTTTTGATAATTTAGATAACCATCCAGATGTTTTTCTTTACTTTACTATTCTGAAATGCCTCCTTTAATTATATACTAAATCCCTTTACATATCTGATTTTGTTTCTAGATTTAAAAAATTTTGTTCCATTGATTTGTCTTTTTGGGCCAATAACATGCTGTTTCAATTATTGTGGTTTTGTGATATCTGTTACAGGCTAGTGCATATCATTCCTATTTTTCACAATGTTTTCTGGCTATTTCTGCCTCTCCTACCATATGAACCTTACAAATTCTGTCTAAAACAAATTCTAACTTTGAGTCTACTAGAAGTTCACATACTTTAAAATATATGAAAACTCTCAACCCTGTGTACTTCCCCCCACCAAAAAAAGGCTCATAGCTTCCAGGCTATCGCTAGTCTCAGATGTCCCTCCTCTAATGTTCAGAACCACCATTCTAGCATAGGCATTGTCCTGACTTTAATCCTACATGACGTCTTTTTGAACAACTCCTTAAAAAAAGACTTGAGTCAGAATGTATTCCTACAGTTATTCTCCTCTGTAACATTATTGAGGTTCTTGCTGGAGATTTTAAAAAAATTCTTGCTTGTATCTCAAGTACTGATTGCATTACAGCCTCTGGTTTCCATGTGACTTCTCATGCCTGTGTCATAAAGATGAGCTTTGAAAGCACAACAGGTGATTCACACTAGCAAGTGAGTTGTATTTCTTCAGGTAGACCAACATACCTGAAATCTATAAAACCCATGCCACCAAATCATAGTCTAGCTCTGGTCACAGTAAAGCCAGCACCATAACTTTCTGAAATTATTAGAACTTAATTGTGTAGCTCAGGGTTCCCCACCCCCCTGACCACGGGCCAATACCAGTCCGTGGCCTGTTAGGAACTGGGCCGCACAGCAGGAGATGAGTGGCAGGTGAGCGAGCATTACCACCGGAGCTCTGCCTCCTGTCAGATCAGCAGCATATTAGATGCTTCTAGGAGTATGAACCCTAGTGTGAACTGAGCATGTGAGGGATCTAGGTTGTGCCCTTCTTATGAGACTCTAATGCCTGATGATCTGAGGGTGAAACAGGAACAGGTTCATGCTGCAACTATCATTCCCCTCTTCCCGGTCCATGGAAAAATTGTCTTCCACAAAACTGGTTCCTGATACCAAAAAGGTTGGGGACCACTGGCGTGGCACATACAGTGGACACAAATGTACTGTGTGCTAATCATGGGAGACCACAAAGAACTGCTAAGTGTTTAAAGGGCATGGCAAAAAGAGAACTCTACTATCCCAAATCTGCCTTGAAACCAAATGCCAGTCACAGTAAACATTATTCATCACAGATTTTGCTTGGGATCCATAACCTAGGAGTGCTTTGTAGATGATCTAGATAGCCTAGGACTTTTTAACGCTGTTCAGAGGCACTTTTGTCTTCCCCTCCACGAGTACTCTGTAGCGAGCAATAGAGCACTCATCCCCAGATTGGTCCTGCAGAGCCTGCTGTGATCACATACTCAGCCCACTGCTTTCTGCCTCTCGGCCCCAACCAAGAGCTCATGTTGTCTTTCTGTTGGCTTGTGTCCCCTCTCCATAAGTGAACTCCGTGACCTTCCTGTTCACCTCAACCAGGGACACCCTTTCTTCTACTTTTATATTACATTTTATTTCCACCACTGGAGTTGTCTACACAACACACTGCCTTGTATTGATAGCTCATATTTTCACCTTCTTCTTGATGGGAGAGCCTGAAGAGCTCATCTCCATGTACCCAGCAATGCCCTGACAACCAAGTAACAACCATAGGAGATCCCTGGCACCGGTGCAAGGCCAGAAATCCATGTTGGAACCCCAGGAGAATGCATGCCGATGTGTATTCAAACACAGCAGCTTCCAAACAATGAAACTGCAGAAGTCATTGGGATGGGTTTTATGTGGGTCTAGCAAGTCAGAAAGGCGGAGGGGGTGGGAAAACTGTTTACAGTGAAATCTGAGGACAGCGCCTTGACTCTTTGTTCTGGGTTTTACATCCATCTAGCAAATATTCGACTTGTGGCTCTACAGGCACTTTGACATTTTAGTATATGAGTATTTGTTTTTATATATTAGGATTTCCAGGGATCCATTGTGTTTTATTTTTTTGGTAAGTATAACATAGCTGAAAATTACTTGGGAAACTTTGTGGTCCTAGCAGATGAAGTGGTGTTTTTCTCCTAGTACTCATTGCCAACTTTATTCTCCTTGGGTAGCTTTAAGGTACTATTGTTTTCCAAGTACACTTGAAGGCGCACACTGCCCGGGGGAAGTTGGCCATGTCCTGTGTTGGGCCTCCTTGCTAGGAAGAGTGGTTCCACTACATAGGTGACCTAACCTTTTGTTGACTAGAAATTTTGTCATAAAAACAAGTCCTTGGTTCTACCCTAGATGACAAGTACTTGTTAGGATAGACTTCTCCTATAAATGAAAGGAACATGGGAATTTTGCTAAGGGAATATACTTTATTCTAGTAGAAGGGGTTGGATTCCCACTTATTGGTGAGACTGTAGCCCAAAGTTGAGAATCCATCTACTTGTGGAGTGAAGGAAGTCATGTGTGTGTGTGTGTGTGTGTGTGTGTGTGTGTGTGTGTGTGTGTCTGTATCTGTGTGTGTTGCATATTCTGTGTATGAATGTTGTAGCCTAGAAGAATGTAGACATTCTCTTTTTCACTATAAGACACCTTCAGCCTAGGTGTCAACCAGGTCAAGATGTGGTTAGGGAGCCAGAAAGCTGGAGAAGTAACTAATTCTACTGCGGTCCTATATGGTTTGCTAACATTCTGTTTTCAGAACATTTGAAACACACTCCGTTTCAGCACACTCCACCCTTACCCAGAAAAAAACAAACAAAACAAAACTATGAAATAATCTAAAGTAATATAGAATGAGTTTGTGTGTTTTTGTCCTTCTCTGCAGTGTCACTGTTTTTTACATATTTAACTCATTGAGTCCTCACGGCAACACTGAGCAGTAAGTGCTATTTATCACCATTTTACAGGAAGATGTTCAGAGATTAAACAGTGTGAGTTCCTCGAGCTGCTTTGCCATGTAGAAGCGAATCCTAACTCTGTTTCTCACCCCTCACTTTCAGTTTCCCCAGCCAGAACATCCCCTGAAGATGGCAGAGGAGAGCAGCTGTACCAGGGATTGCATGTCCTTCAGCGTGCTCAACTGGGATCAGGTTAGCCGGCTGCATGAGGTCCTGACTGAAGTCGTACCTATCCACGGACGAGGCAACTTTCCAACCTTGGAGATAACTCTGAAGGACATCGTCCAGACCGTCCGCAGTCGGCTGGAGGAGGCAGGCATCAAAGTGCAGGACGTCCGGCTGAATGGCTCCGCAGCTGGCCATGTTTTGGTCAAAGACAATGGCTTGGGCTGCAAAGACCTGGACCTAATCTTCCATGTGGCTCTTCCAACAGAGGCAGAATTTCAGCTGGTTAGAGATGTGGTTCTGTGTTCCCTTCTGAACTTCCTGCCAGAGGGTGTGAACAAGCTCAAAATCAGTCCAGTCACTCTGAAGGAGGCATATGTGCAGAAGCTAGTGAAGGTTTGCACGGACACTGACCGCTGGAGCCTGATCTCCCTCTCCAACAAGAATGGGAAGAACGTGGAGCTGAAGTTTGTCGACTCCATTCGGCGTCAGTTTGAGTTCAGTGTGGACTCTTTCCAAATCATCCTGGATTCTTTGCTTTTCTTCTATGACTGTTCCAATAACCCCATCTCTGAGCACTTCCACCCCACCGTGATTGGGGAGAGCATGTACGGGGACTTTGAGGAAGCTTTTGACCATCTGCAGAACAGACTGATCGCCACCAAGAACCCAGAAGAAATCAGAGGCGGGGGACTTCTCAAGTACAGCAACCTTCTTGTGCGGGACTTCAGGCCCACAGACCAGGAAGAAATCAAAACTCTAGAGCGCTACATGTGCTCCAGGTTCTTCATCGACTTCCCGGACATCCTTGAACAGCAGAGGAAGTTGGAGACTTACCTTCAAAACCACTTTGCTGAAGAAGAGAGAAGCAAGTACGACTACCTCATGATCCTTCGCAGGGTGGTGAACGAGAGCACCGTGTGTCTCATGGGGCATGAACGCAGGCAGACCCTGAACCTCATCTCCCTCCTGGCCTTGCGTGTGCTGGCAGAGCAAAACATCATCCCCAATGCCACCAATGTCACCTGTTACTACCAGCCGGCTCCTTACGTCAGTGATGGCAACTTCAGCAACTACTACGTTGCCCATCCTCCAGTTACCTACAGCCAGCCTTATCCTACCTGGCTGCCCTGTAACTAACCTTGAGACCTGAGGGTTTCCACAGTGGGAACCCCAATAGGGCTAGGGCTCTCAGGTAGGGGAGCCTCCTTCTAGATGTAGGTGTTTGGCTTTTAAAGGGGAACTCAGCTCTGATTCTGCTTTTTTTTTTTTTTCCTTTGTGTACCCATTGGAATGGGTCTACGGTGTATCATGAGCCAACCCTAAAAGGACCCGTATTACAGTGCCACGTTGGAAAACGCTACAGGAAGCATGACCTATCCACATCTTTCCAAGATAGACACTAACATGTCACGTCCCAAACATTAGCACGTGGGGGTTGAGCTCTGTGCAGTAATCGAGATTGGGAGAATTTGGGCAGCGCGTGAGAAGTGCTAAGCTACTTGTTTTCTCACTTGAGCCCGGGTAGGCTGTGTTGGCCCTCACTTGGGATTCTTAGCAGTTACATGAAAGTTGTGCTGATAATCTCTTCTCTTGTACCAATTTTAGTCAGGCAGAAAATGGTAAACATGAGGGTGCTCTTGTGACTTAATTTTTGTTCAAGGGACTAAATTGCTTATGTTTATTCCCTGTCAGCGGAGTGGAGAATGTCATTCATCAATAAACCAAAGCCAATAGCTGGAGAATTGAGATCTGGTTGAAAGTGGTTTATGGTTTACATGCTGTACTATCCTGAGGAATTGCAAGATATTGCTGAGGGAAAAAAAAAATGACCTTTTCTTGAAATGTAACTTGAAAACAAAATAAAATGTGGAACATAATGTTTAATTAGAATTGTGGTGGTGGTAGTGGAAGGGGATAATTGTAAATAGGAAACATGAATGTTCATTTTTTTCTTTAAAGAATTCTTATTAAATGGCTCCCTGCCTTTTTTTTCTTTTTTCCTCATCAGCTCTTTCATGGCTGAATTTTGTTTTATTCTTCCTAAGACTAAGGATTGTGCTGAGTCCAGAGTTATTGTGGTAACTGACATATGAGGGTCTTCCCATGTTTTAATTGGAAACCCATTTTGGTCACATTCCAAGTATGACACAGCTGTTCTTCTGGAGTACTTTAGCTATTTTTTGTTTTTGTTCTTTTCGTTTTTTTTTTTTCCAAAAATAGTGACTTCCTTCTCCAGGTGTGTTTGACAGCAACTCAATTCAGGAATTTCAGTAGAACTGAGTGACCTGTGGAACTGCTTTAGAATCTAACCTGCTGTCTTCGTGCTCTGTGTGAAGGGGAAGCTGGGGGGTTAGCATGAAGTCTGGCCTTGTGTGCATTGGAGCTTCCAAGGCACTTTGAAATCATTCCAGTATATTTGGGAAGAATTGAGTGAATGAGAATGCTCTTCCTTATTCTGGTAGATTTGACTTGTTTATAATTCTGCACTTTAGAAGGAAAACAGTGTTAATCTGTAGTTGAAAGAAAGCTTAGTAGATGAGAGAGTTCTAGGCTACTGTGGCTTTTTCCAGTAGATTAGATGAGATTATGTGTTTTGAAATGTTTTGTGGGATCCCTTAGAAAGCATCACTTTAGGGCAGAGACACTCAATATTGCCAGCCAGCTTGGGTTCTAAAGTGATTTAATCAAATTCATGCTCCTGATTTTTTTTTACCCCCTTCCTTTGGCTATGAAAACCCAAAGCCTGGAGTGATTGTTTTCTCCTTGCTTTAAGCAATGAAGTTATCCTAATGCAAAAGAGCTTAGTAGAAAATGAGTGGTTTACCTTTTTTTCTGAAAGTATATTTTCAAGTTTATTCTGGAATGTGATGTCTTGGTCCTCTTAAAAGCGGATCAGCCATGACTGAAACTCAAGGCTTAGCTGGTATCTATGTTGTGCTACATTAGGTGACTAGAAGCCACTTCTTGGTGTAATCAGCTCCTGTTTCCCTGTGAGCCTTAGTTATATTTTAATTCAGTGGCTTTGAGTCAAGGCCGGTTCTAATTGAGGGGACCCAGTGTGCTTCAGTGTTAAGAGTGGGGCAATGAAGAGTGAACCCCAATGAAGAGTGATCCCAACTTTGGAAACTATCTGGTCATTCTTGACCTTAAAAAGCTGCCATGGTGGTCAAATGGCATGTGTTTGCACAAAAATGACCGATGTGTTTAACCAAAGCTTTGAAATGTGATGAAGCCACCAACATAAGCACTTGCCTAACAGAAATCAGTATTTCTTCTACTTAGAAGGCTTGGGGCCCAGGGTAATGAGGCACCAGATGAAGATAAGATCTGCATCAAGGAATTAAATTTCCAGTTTGTCCTTGGGGTTCTTTCTGCTTATGTTTCCCCCCCCAACCCCATCTGGTAATAGTCCTCTTCTGAGAATGAAAGGAGGCACAGAAGTTGCGAGAAAGACCCAGTCCCCAGTCTTTGCCACCATTGCACCATGGTTGTCTCAGAGTCCCTTCACCTGACCTTTTTAGTCAGCTCAGATCTTTTTGTAGTTTGAGAATAGACCTGTTCAAGAGCTATCAGGGTTAAAAGCTGCACTGACCAAAGCTGTACTTTTAAAACACAACCCCTGGGCTAGTGATGTCTCTACTTGCTCTATGAGCCTTTTGCCAGCCTCAGAATAGGCGAGGTAACCTTGAATTTCAGGTCCCTGGAAATTCTAGCTGAAACCTGCCTTTCCTAATGCTCACACAAGCACCAGGTACCCTGAACTTATACTGAGTCCAGTGGTTCCTATTTTATGTGTGTGTGTATGTGTGTGTGTTGAGTAACATGAAACTTGGCGGTAGCAGAGAGCACTGAAGTTCACATGCAAGTTCTAATCTAAATTTAAGCAGTCTCATTTGTTTCGGGACTCTGATTTGACTCTTTTTCTGATGCTTTCGGCATGTCTGCAGCCTGTTCTCCTAGCCTGCTGCTTGGAGTCAGGTTGAGCATCAGTGAGATGAAGACAGTACCTTTTCCTCTCACGTTGGCAGAATAGCATGCACTAGATGCCTGACCTTGAGCTCTAGTCTCCCCTTTAAATCGTACCTTGGCAGTAACACATTATTCCTCATTCAATAATTTCAATGCTGAAACTGAACTCTATTACTAATGCCTTCCAATCAGAGTTCCTGATGGGGATGCCTGTGGGATGTGGCATGGCCCACACCTGGGGGACCTGGCAGATGGGGTGAGTTGGGTAAGGAAGATGATGCTTACTTCCTGATAGATGCTACAGATGTAGTTTGGCATTTCAGTTTTTGTCCAGTTTGATTTTCACTGGGGTTTGAGTCACAGCAAGCTGTGTATGAACTTGTGTTTTGTGGTGACACATTAATAATCAAATTGCTAAAACCCTGAATCTGCTTATTCTTCAGTTTCACCTCTGCACTAACCCCTTACCCTTATGGTACGTTAGGATTTTAACTAGTACTGCTTTGTTGACTTTGGGAAATGGTGCCACTCAAAAGCAACTTCCTAACTTGAGGAATAACTCCTTTGTAGTTTACTTTCTAGTACTGGTTGGTGCCTTGTATTGGGATACAGCTATATTCTTAGCTCAAATGTCCTCTTTTAGAGAGCAAAGTAGTTATCCAATGGTGAGACGAGACCCTCACGCTCATAGAGGCCATTCCTTCCTGGGTGTCGGACCAGGGCTCTGTCTCAGGGAAAACCTTCTGGGTGGACTTTGTAAGAATCCAGTTTCCAAGGTTAGATTCACATCCTTAATCTTGCAGAGACTAGAATTTCACAGCTCGCTTTGGAACATATTCCAATTCAACCAGTTAAAATCAGAGGACCAAGTCGTGGGGGAGGGGGGCGGTGTTGAGGAGAGGTATTTTTAAAGATCTGGCAACTTTTCAGGATTATTTGTGGAGAACTCTAAGGTTAAGATCAGGAAATAAAAGACTGTGTGTGTGTGTGTGTGTGTGTGTGTGCGTGTTCAAGTGCCTAAATCTTGTTTACCTATCACTTTAAAAAAATAATTGAAGTGTAAGCTAAATAAAATGCTTGGAGTTTTGCCTGGGCTAGTGAGAGTTGGTGCAAATTCTCGTGTGTGTTTGCATAGGAAGGTGAGATGACCATCTACTAAAGAGGAAGTAGCTAAATACAGATCTGTGGGTGTTTTTAAAAAAACTCAACCTATCTGGTGTTTTATTTTAATGGATAAAAATGTAATTTTTCTAAGGTAGCAACTTATTTCCAAATTAATATAGATGAAAAATAGATACCAATTAGACTAAATTGAAAGCTTTTTGTTCTATATTTGCATAGCCTTTGAAATATTTCTTAGTGCCTAGGAGGTCTGGGGATTCCTCTTTCGTAGTGGTCACTAACCTTACTTGATGCAGATAAAATCACTTGTCAATGCAAAATGTGTTAGAACTTGATAAAGCTTTGAGTTTGAGAAATAAAGGTATATTTAAAATTTAAATAAAACTTGTCATTTATGCTCATTGATTTGTTTCTTAATGATGAATTTTAGGTTTTAGGAAACATTGAATAGAAATAGGAAGCTGTCAACATCAGCCTTGGATGCTTCTCTGAAGGACAGATGCTTTTTTTGGGGGGGGAGGGCTGTGTGGTTACCTTGGAGACCACAAATCCCTTAATATTTGGGCTCTTTTTCAAGGTGCCCAGCTAACTTAAACTAGGCTTGGTTGTTGACCACAGCCTTTCAGCTAATACCCACAGCAGGTGTAGTCTTGCAGTTCGCCCTTGCTGGCACCTTGTTTAATTCAGTCCCTTTAGCTCCTAGCCCACTTCAACAACAACAAAGAAAACAACTTCAGCCATACATGTACAACTACTGTAGTTTCTTCACATTTTTAAAGAAGTATAGAAGTGAACAAGTGATACTTGGAGTGGTTGATAGATGTTTGAAGGGTGTAAAGAGATGCTGTAGACTTTGGTTAGCAACCTTCCTCCTCATTCCTTTGATCTAATTCACAACAACCCCTGCCCACCCCAAGTCTTGCCCCTTCCGTGGCCTCCCTTCTTTGTGGAATGTCTTTGAAATCCTATGGCATTCTCCTAACTGTCCTCATGAAACTTATGTCTTTGGCTGTGTAAAATCCTTCATCCCCTTGCCTCCACCTGTCCCTGCTCCTCCTCAAACCTTTCAGCCAAGGATGTGCATGCTCTGGAGTCTGGTAGGTGTGGAGTCCTTCCAATCACTTCTTTGGCATGTTTACTCAGTAAGTAACCCTCACTCCTCTTAAGCCCTGACTGCCAGCTCACACTATCCATGTTGCCTCTTCACTCCTCCCTTCATTCTGCCCATCCACATCCATGTCAGTGGCCTCTTTAGCTTTATGATGGACTACCTCTGTTCTAGTCATCTACTCACATCGGTTAGACACTGTCTGGATCTAGAACTGTTCATGAAGGCCGGAGTGACATTCTTCTCTTTTCACTACAAGAATTGGGATCATTGAAGAGCAATTTTCTGATCTTATGCTTGCCCATCAGCCATCCCCAGGATCTTCTTCCTCCCCATTTTTACTGCTTGTACCTTCTGAAATGTTCCTTGACTCTGCCCTCTTGGTTGCCTTCAGCTCTTGCTTGGGCTATTTCATGAGTCTTGTCTCTATTTTTCTTGACTCTGTCAAGGGCTTTTTCTAAAACAGATGTGCCTGGGCCCCTCCCATACATTAAAACCTGCGTAAGACCCTACTATGCAAGAGCAGATGTCAGACTCAACATGTCTGTGCAAGAGCAGATGTCTGGAGCTAGCTAGCCCCAGTCTACCTTCCTATCCTTTGACCTACTATACTAAGCTGGCCTACTTGGAGTTCTGGAGCACACAGCTTCTTCCGTGCACGTGACCCCACAGCAGGCTTCTAAAATCTCAGCTAATCCTCACCTCCTCTGGCTTACCAGGCCCTATGTCTGCCACCTCCCCCTTCCTGCTTTTTCTATTCGTGTTCTTACTGGGTTGCATCAGCTCTTCACCCACATTGTGAACACCTGCGTGCTTCATTCTCTGCCCACTTTTCACATAACTGGCATAGATATGGTGCTTCAAATGTTGAACTGGATGGGTTTTCCCTGGAGGACTTGTCCTTGGGCCATTAGCCACTTAGAGGCTGAATCCTGGATATTTACCTGAATGTGTTGTAATGCCTCATTTTGGTGCCAGAAACCATTTCAGTCCCAGACATTGTCCAGACCAATATTTATACGCAGGACAACTTGTGTGGGATGTGCTGGTGCCCAGCTTCCTGGAATGAGTAGTCATGTCCCGGACACTAACACAATTGAACACAAGCTCTTGGCCCCTGAGCAAGGTCAGTACTAAGGGTTGCAGTCTTCACGCTCAGCAGTATTATTTTGAACTCCCCACCCACCCAGTCCTCCTGGCAGACCTATCCTTCTGGTGTTTTAGTAGAATTCCTCTCATGCCATCCCCAAGTGTTCATTCCTCAGCCTTGGAATGAAGCTCCCGTTGTTGCCACCCGGGACCTCTAGGGTTCCAGAAGTACACTTCTAAACGAGCGGGGATTCTTTTTCTCCTTCACTGTCCGAGTAGTCACCTGGGCAGGATAGTAATGCGCTTGGTTGTAATCTGGGGTTAGTATCAGCTGGAAGATGCTGAGAGCATCAGCAGGACCTGTGGGGGTTTTCCATATGACCTCTGAGCAGCCAGAGCCTCAGTGTGATGGTGCCATTCTGCCACCTTACCTTGGCCTGGAGCCTCATCCTCTCCAGAGGCCTTCAGCTCCGCATGCACTTATGGCAGGTGGAGTCAGAGGCAAGTCAGCGGTGGTGCCCAGACTGGGCTGAGGGGTCTACCCCTGCTCCCTGCCTAAAAGCTGAGTCAAGTGACTTCCTGTCCGAAGTGACGGCATTGGACCTGGGGCCACGGTGCTGGTTTCCTGCCTGCTGGCCCTGTGCCTTCTGCAACACGGGACTGTGTCCTTCCCTGGGGATAAATGCTGCCTAGAAGCATGTGCTGCCCTGGCGGTGGGCCACTCCTCAGTACTCTGACTGTCATCACTCTCTCAAGCAGGTTTCTGTCAGTGCCGCCCAGAATCTAGGGAGCTGGAGCCTGTCAGGAGGCTTGGTTTCATACCATTCCTCACCCAGCTCAGAGCAACACAGGCTACCTGTTCTGGCCATGACTGGATCACAGGTCTCCCAACTCAGGGCATTTTCACCACAGCAGGCCATCCCAGGGCCACCTTTTACTTAGGAAGTTTCCGAAAATGGGAAATGTCCCTAAGGGAAAGGCATGAGAAGCTGGAGTCGCTGCCTTTCTTTCGGGTGCTTCCCTGGAAAAAAGGTATCCGAGGCTATAGTGTTCGAGAGAGAGAGAGATGGAGACGGGCAGCACCACAGCAACTTTGGCCAGGCTGTTTTCAGCCATTTCAATCCATCCCTTCCATATGGATAGTAAATGAGGTTTTTCTCAAGAGGCCTGTTGGGAACTAAACCCATGAGAAAACGGAATGACAACTCCTCGCTTTAGACTAAGGCTTTAGGTTGACCAAGTACACATTGCATATACATAGCTTGCAGGTCTCAGAAACGTGGGCTAGGTAGCAGTGTTTCCACTGTACACAGGAGCCAGAGGCTCAGTGCGCCTCTGAGTTGCCCAGGGTTATGTATCTTGTAAGAGACAGAGCCCATGCACAAAGATTTGACTGCAAAGCCTGGTTCCCCCACTATTACAACATTGAAAACACTCTGTAAACTATAACTCACCCTGCAAATATTAGTTTTTATGTCAGCCCCCTCTCAAGGGCCTAAGAGGTGTTGAGTTGCCTGGTAATAGATCCGTTTCCACTTATCCAGGAAAGGAATTCCTTGGACAAACCAGCAGCTTTCCTCAGACAACCCTCCCTTTGTGAATCAGGTGTGGGGGGACCCATTGCAGGCTCGTTAACATGTTTGGGGAATGCTCATGGAGCACCAGGTCCCGTGCTAAGCATTAGCATTTAATCTTCCAAAAAGTCTGAGATCAGATGATTAGGTTTACAGGTGAGGAAACCTAAACGTCATACAGCTGCTGCAGCCAGCACCTGGCTCTGGGGTGTCTGACTCCAGGGCTCCAGCTGTCAGTTCTTTTACAGTATGCTATTTTGTCTTTGTCCTGCATTTTACAGGGTGGCACATGGAAGAGGCACGGGAGACCAAATATCCTGCCTTCCAACAGAAGCCTTTCAAGAGGAATGAGGAGGAGGACAAAGCCACTGATTAAATTGATTAGTTAAAATTAAAAATTAAGCCAACTGACGAAGTTAAAATAGGGTGCCTATTGTGGTTGGCATGACGTTTTAAATTAGAATTGAAATGGAAACAGCATCACAGTTTCCCCCACACCTTATCCAGGCAGCCATGTACTATGGGGGTATTTAAACTACCTGCAGGCTGGAGAGGAGGGTGGGGGAGTGCAGGAGGGCTTTTGCAGAAGTCAGGAAACCAGCTCACCTGCAATGCTGAAACAATGAAACCAAGAAGGGAGGGGAGTCAGAAAACTAATAGCACAACCCTAAGCAGTTCCTGGAGTCAAACACCTGTGGTTTTTCATGCACTAAATATAGTAGAAGTTGGGTCATCTTATCCTTAAACACTACAGCTAGCAAAGACTTTTTTGAAAAGAATCTTTACATTGGCTCAGGTAAGCGGGAGCCTGGGAGAAGCAGCGCTTGGGTGGCTGTGAATGGTCTGCGGCAGCCTCTGCTCCTCACATCCCCTGCTATCTCAGGATCCCACACAAAACATTCCTCTGTGGTTTTTTTCCCTGCTCTTAAGTCAACTGCATGTACCTTGTTGTCCCTGTGCCCTTCATCCCCTCCCCCTACCGTGAGAGATCAGTTTCCTTGGCCTTCACCTGATCTGACCAGGAACAGCAGGAGAGGTGCTCCCTCTCTCTCTCTAGCTCTGGCAAAAGAGGCAGCTTTTCAGCAGGCTTATTTTCCATCCTACTTTAGATATTACTGAAAGGAAATGAACTCTTCTTTGACTTTGCCTTTTGAATTTTGGATGCTGCTGAATCGGGCACAGTCCCTCCTTTAGGAAACGTTAAACCAGAGGCTTGTGGCCAGGTTCCTGGCTTGCTGTTTGAGTGGCAGTTTGGTGCCCAGTAGGGTTCAAGGGATTCAAAGTGAGGAGCCCTTTACAGACAGGCAGTGGGGCAGAAGAGCTGGAGCTTTGGAGCTGGAGACTCCAGCTCAGCATGCTCCTCTGCTCCCCTTGTGATTGCATAAACCGCTCCAAGACCAGTGTCCTTGTGGGTACAATGCAGGTGATGATGATGCCGGCTTTGGGGCTCCTAAGAATTAGGAAAGCCAGGTATTTTTTTAATAAAGCTCCAAGCCCAGTACCGGGTGCCCGTAGACGGTATCTATTACTTGATATCCTCTGCTCTAGAGGAGTTTACAGTCTGCTTGGGGAGTTAAGAGAAATGTCTAAGTGGTATTTAAAGCATTAACATATGTGTGCCACAGATTCTTTGGTTCTGCTGGACATCAGGAAGTAAAAACACTGGCTACAATTTATTAAGACCTAAAGAGGCCAGTTAAGGGCATGATACACACTTTCACGATGCTCGTGACAGCCCTGCCAGCTAAGGGCAGTAGTCTCTCTCCCTACTCCACCCACTACTTAACGGAAGAGAAACTAAGGCTCAGAGAGGTTGAGCAACACACCACAGCCTGCACAGCTGCCTGGGCTGGCAGTTTCACACCTGGTGCCAAGACAGTGTGGACCGTGTCCAGCTGCTGGGCTGGGAGCCTAGGGCACTGGCCAGTGCTCTGTCCTGGCTGACTGCCCCGATGCCCATTGGCCTGTGGGTTGCAATATCATCATAATTCCTACTAAGCAACCCATTAGCCTCACTCTCGAGGTATTGCCAACTCACTGAAGATCCCCAGAACTTCAGACCCACTTCTCCCACTCCTCTGCTGAGGGTAAGCAGAGAATGAAAGGTACTGCTCCGGAGGACCGTGGCAAACTCTATACAATGAAGTCATTTTGTCCTTTCACTGAGCAACTTCCCTGTACCAGGAATTAGAATCTGCACATTGAAAAGGCCCAGAACCCTCCTGCTGTAGTGTGGCAGGCACTTTTGTAAATGTGTGACCTGCTGGTTTTGCTGGGATGTGCACATTTCTAATAATGGTGTTGATCAACAAAGAGGACTTTGCATGGCAGGGGCGTGCCCTCCCTCCAAAGCTGCTGTTTCAGAGGTTCCTCCACCGTGCAAGCCCTGGACCTGGGACACACTCACAGTCCCTAACATGGTTGTGTTTTCCTGTGAGACAAGTGCCTCTTCCACCCGAAGAGCATTTAGTGACTTCAAATAAGGTCAGCAGTCCAGGCCTGGTGAAAGAGGGCAGGGAGAGAGACCCTGCCCAGCCACGGGGGATCAGCTCGGGTGAGTTTCTGACCCCACCACGGTGGAAACCAATTAGAGAAATAACTTACTGGGGACATGATGAGGGTTGTTCTGAATCCAGAGGCAGCAATCTTTTTCTGCAAAGGCCTAAATAGTCAATATCATAGGCTTTGCGGGTCTCTGTCACAAATATTCCACCAATGTTGTATCACAGAAGCGGCCATCAATGACACACAAATGCATGGGCAAGGCTGTTCCCATAGAACTGTATTTATGGACACTGACATTCGAATTTCATGTCATTTTTACGTAGCGTGAAATATTCCTTCGATTTTCCCCAATCATTTAAAATCCAGCCTATTTTGGCTGTTCACAAACCAGCAGCAGGACAGATTTGGCCCACTGGCTGGAGTTTCCAACCCATGAACTAGAGGACAGGGTGCCTCAGGGCAAGACCCTCCCCCTGTTTTTTTCTGCCTTCCTCCCGCCCCCACCATGTTCCTCAGTAAGGTAGAACTGCAGACTGCCAGTCCTGTGAGCTGGGTATTACCTGCCTCCTTAGTGGTTCCCCCATTGCACCTCCTCAGGGTTGGTTGTGGTTGCCCGTTGACAGCATGAGTTG
Organism: Gorilla gorilla gorilla; assembly: GCF_029281585.2. Taxonomy (NCBI): domain Eukaryota; kingdom Metazoa; phylum Chordata; class Mammalia; order Primates; family Hominidae; genus Gorilla; species Gorilla gorilla. Next base: position 122,033,232 of record NC_073224.2, read on the forward strand.
CTGTCACTGCAACTCTGAAGCTGGGCCTTGAAGTTCCAACCACGTGGGCTTCACTGCCCTCTGGTCCCAGATGGTCCTGTTGGCCCACCTTCCGCCATGCCCCTCACCACTGGAGAATCTCCTCTTCCCATCAGGGTCACAATTTCTGATGTTCCCAGCACGTGTCGACTTCCTTCCTCAGTTCTTCATAGAGCCCCCAAATATTAGAACACCTGCTAGGCAGGCTGGTTCTACTCCTTAGAACTCCTCTGAAAGAGCTTGGGACAATTTGTTTGGAATTTAAAGTTGCACCCCATATTGTTGTGTCAATATATCCTTCCTGCCCACAGTCCCCAGGTGCACCCCCAAGGCTAACTTAGGACCCCCTTTGTTCTGGTGTCCTGAGGGTGGACTGCAGAGCCCTTTACCACTTTCCTGAGGGGGCAGTGGGTAGGGACTGTTTGAAAATGCAGCAGCCCACTGGACCCCCAGGCATGGCCAGCAGAGTCGGCCCCACTGGAATCAGACTCCTGGCCCCGGGAGCTCAGCCTCTTTGACTGCAGCATGGATGCAGGTTGTCAGAAGTTGGAGAAATGAAATCCAGACATACCAAATGCTCCTGATGAGAGGACGTTCCAAATGGAAAACTGTCCATTCACACTTACCCTTGATGAGTCCAAAGGGAGATAGGGAGAACCCTGACGATATCAGTGTAAATCTGCGGGCCATTCAGGTTTGCAAGGGAAAAGATGAAGGAAAGGCCATCATGAAAAAGGCTTCACTCTGCCAAGAATAAGTCAAGAATACTCAAGTTGGCTGGGAGCAGTGGCTCACGCCTGTAATCCCAGCACTTTGAGAGGCCAAGGCAGGAGGATTGCTTGGGCCTAGGATTTCAAGACCAGCCTGGGCAACATAGCGAGACCCCATCCCAAGTCATTAAAAACAATTTATTTTTAAAAGAATGCTTAAGCCATGAAGGAAGTTGTCTGAAAAATAATAAGCTTCAATAAGAACAGGCAGAGGATAGCTCTACTGCCTAGGGAGGGAGAGGCTGAAGTGAATGAGGCTGCGAAAAGACCCCAGTGCTTGCTTCCTCTTGGGCTTCTCTCTTTTCCATTGCAGAGGGAACAGGCACTGAGAGTGAGAACTGAGTGGGCTGGGGAGCAGGATGGACTTTACCCTGCCATTTCCTAACCCCGTGACATTTGGCAAGTTCCGTTTCTGTGGCTATAGAAATGGGGATGCTTACCTGCTGCAGTTAGTATAAGGATTAGAGGAGGTAAACTTAGTAAAGGCCCTAGCACTATGTCGACAGTTAATAAACAGTAGTCTAGATATGTGAGTATGGGTGCTTAAACAAAGCGATTCATCAGTAAAGTAGCAACCTTCATTGTGGTCCTCTGGTGCCTGATTAACATCACCTAGAATGCTAGTTCAAAATGCAGACTCCCAGGATCCCGCCCTCAGATTCTGATTTAGAGGGACTGCGGAAGGGCTGAGGAAGGGCCAGGGAATCATGTCCAGATAGTTCTCAGGTGCCCTGGAGTTTGGAAGCTGCAGTCCTAAGGGTTAAGGAGGAGGTGCATGATGGGAACAGGGACAGTGGGAGAGTCCTTACAGCCGGAATGAGGGTGACCAGCCTAGAAGATGACATCCCAGGGGACGGAGGACACTTGAACACATGTCACAGATCTTCATGAGGAAAACATCAGACCGGTAAGCTAGATGTCCACATTTAGGATTCAATTTTCAAAAGGTGGACTGGATTAAAGGGACCAATTTGCCTGTCATTTTTTTTTAGACTATTAGATTGGGGGTGGAAAGATTGTTTTGTTTTGTGTTTTTAGTTGCCTATTGTTAGAACAGCGCATTTTTACTTCAGATTTAAAAAAAAAGTACTATGCTCGAATGGTGATAAAACCAGGGGGGTTTGTAGTTAGTAGAACAAAACTGAGTCTAAGATTTGACGTCCGCACAGCAGGCAGTGATGAGGGATTTCTCACTTCCCCTAATAAAATCCCCAGTGTTGAAGGGAGTCTTCCCTCAGGAGGCGAAGGTGACCAAGCTGCTCTTCCCTCTGGAGCCCTCACTTCAATGGCCCTGTCCTTCCACTGTCTAGGAAGCTGCTCTTCCTTTGCAGACTGCCTCCAACAGAAATCCCCATAGGCACCCTTGGTTCCTAGAGCCAGCGGAGACGAGCTGGATGTTTAACAAGATACATTACTACATTTGTAAAGGAAAATAAATCTAGAGAAAACACAAAGTATAGGACAATATAGAGTATCCTCATGATACTCCCTATGGAACTAGGTCTTCTGGGCCCCAGTCCACACCCCCAGCTGCCCAGCTCTGTGCTCAAGCTCCCAGGGGTTGGCTGCTGTCCGAGCCTCCATTGATGGGACCCGGTTACTATCACCATGACTCCAAGACCATGTTCTTGACCTCTTGACCCTCCTTAAATTCAGATTCCAGAATCTAGGGACAGATTCCCTGTTGTTCTTTATCCAGGATCTTCCCTTTCAGTTTTTACATCTGCCAAGAGACTTTCCAGCAAAGACCTCACCGTTCAGGTGAGACTCATTCTGCCCCTTCCCTGTGCACCACTAGCTGAGGCATTCATAAGCCAAAGACAAATCACTTACGGGGGCAGTGGATCTGCTCAGGTCCCTAGAGGCCTGCATTTCCCACTTCTCCCTTCAGCCTAAAGCCCTGCTGCAATCAAGTCACCCCGTTCTCAAAAACCTTCAATAGCTCTTCATTGCCTGTAGAATGAGGCTCAGGATCTCTCAAGAGCGAATGTTAAAAGGAAGTCTTGGGCCAGACACAGTGGCTCACACCTGTAATCCCAGCACTTTGGGAGGCCGAGGTGGGTGGATCACCTGAGGTCAGGAGTTCAAGACCAACCTGGCCAACAATAGTGAAACTAGAAATACAGAAATTAGCTGGGCATGGTGGAGTCTATACTAAAAATACAAAATTAGCTGGGCATGGTAGAGTGTACCTGTAGTCCCAGCTACTAGGGAGGCTGAAGCAGGAGAATTGCTTGAACCCAGGAGGCAGAAATTGCAGTGAGCTGACATCACGCCACTGCACTCCAGCCTGGGCGACTGAGCAAGACTCCACCTCAAAAAATAAAATCAAATAAAGGAAGCCTCAAATCACCTTCCAAGTCTATCTCCCATCCCTCCAAGCCCCATATCCTCCACTATAGCTTCCGGGGCAGTGAGAAGGGAGGATAGGGTGAGGAAGCCCACATTTTATCTGGAAAAATGGTCACCAGTTTCCAATTAATCCCATTTCACTAGGGTGAGAGCTGGTGGGGCACTGGCCTGGACACCAGGAGACCATGTCCTATTCTGGTGTGTGCAGCCTTCTAGCCTCAGGTGAGGCACCAGCCTTTGCTGGGACCCAGTTTCCTCATCTGCAAAATGCAGATATTGGATTGGCCTATCTGTAGGATCCTTGCCCACAGCTCCACAGTGGCCTTTGTGACTCAAAAAAGCTCTGAAGGACTCAGTTGCCCAGAGAAGGCCTGACATGATGTGGGACCCTTGCTTATGCTGGTGACAGGAGTGATCCTGGGCTTTCTCTGCACTCAGCCTTCTTGTGAGGGAGAAATGGCTCAACTCTATTCAGTGAGCACAGCAGCAGTACTCAGTCCATCCTGTGCACACCACTTTGCCAGGTCCTGGAGGTCAGGGAAGGATGAGAAATAGTCCCTGCCCATAAAGAGCTCCTGGGAAATACAAGACAAAAACACACTCGTGTCATGCTGTGGATGAGTACTGTGACAGAGGAGGACGATGTTAGGGTGTCATTGGCAGGGGATGACTGGAAGAAGCCTCAGAAAGCAGGGGCCTTGGAGCTGCACCTTGCAGGATGAGTCCAGTTTGGCTGCACACTCCCTGGGGAATGGGGAGGTAGTGCGGAGCCACTGAAAGCTTTTAATGGGGGAGTGACAAGAGAAACACCTGCATACAGCAGCTGCTTGGGAGATAGGACCCCTGTGTGGGGACATGAACAATACCCCAAGTACTATTTCGAAAGATTCGTGTTTGTGTTTTGAAAGATCACTGTGGCAACTGTGTCATGGATGAAGGGGCAGAGGTGAGACTGGAAACAGGGAGACCTGAAAGGCAGCTGCAACAATGGTCCAGGCAAGGCATGCTGACAGGGTGTAGACCTGAACTTCGGCACAGAACAATTACAGAACCCTTTACAAACCTGGGCATAGCCACAAAGAATTCAATAGTAGAATCTGTTCAGTAGACTCATGGATGTCAGGCATACCTGTTTATTCTAGTCAGTCATTGTATTTTATATCCTGGAATAGTTTCAATAGTTTCCCTCTCCTTCTTTCTCCCCAATTCAGCTGTCTTCTCCACCTCACCCGACTCACCCCCATAGCATTCTTTTTTTTTTTTTTTTTGAGACGGAGTCTCGCTCTTGTCGCTCAGGCTAGAGTGCAGTGGCGTGATCTTGGCTCACTGCAACCTCTGCCTTCCGGGTTCAAGCGATTCTCCTGCCTCAGCCTCCTGAGTAGCTGGGATTACAGAAACCCACCACCACGCCTGGCTAATTTTTGTACTTTTAGTAGAGACAGGGTTTCGCCATGTTGGCCAGGCTGGTCTCAAACTCCTGACCTTAGGCAATTGGCCCACCTCAGCCTTCCAAAATGCTGGGATTACAGGCGTGAGCCACCACACCCAGCCCACCCCCATAGCATTCTACACCCACTCAGCCCCACTTCAAGTATAAGCAGCCTCACAGTGAAAGCCAAAGAAAGTATCTAATTCAGGATTTCTCAAGGATGTGCTTTTGGGACTACGGGCAGAGCAATTCTCTGTTGAGGGACTGTCCCATGCATTGTAGAACATTTAGCACCCTGGTCATTAGGGAGCTGATGGCTCTAGCATCCCCTAGTGATTTTGAGAAGCAAACAGTATCCCCTAGGCTTCCAAACTTCCCTTAGTGGAGCAGTATTTGGGGTATTGTTCCTGCCCCCACACAGGGGTCCTGTCTCCCAAGCAGCCGCTGTATGCAGATGTTTCTCTTGCCTGCCGTCCCCTGAAAAACCAGCCCCCAGGGACACGTCATCTACCACCTCACCATCTCACATCAGGGTAGATTGAGAGGATGGAGGGCCCACCCAGTCAGCCTGCATGTATGTCTGAAGTAGCTTTATTCTACCCTCATCTTGGATTGAATTTGGCTGAGTATAAAATTCTTGAATTTGGCTGAGCATAAAATTCTAGGCTAGTAGTCATTTTTCTTCGGAATGTGGAGACATTTCCTCATTATAAAAATTTTTTAAAAGCATGTACCCTCTTATTGTAGTCTTAAAAGGTTCATGGAACTAATCTAGGGACAGATTTAGGCAAAGAGCAGAATGCTCACCTGAAAAATAAAGTATTAGCAAGATACCAGGGTGATTTGACCCTCGCTGGCAGGTCTTTGGAACCATTAATTATATGCTTGCTTTATTCATGATTTGTAATGTTCTGGGATACCAAAAGTAATTCTAATGGTGGTTGAATTTAACAAAAAAAATTAAACCTTATCTTAAAATGTCCACTGATTCATCTCATGCAATGACAATATTCAACGTTTAAAGGAACATAAAAACAAACATGCACACAACTGTGCAGTTTTCATAAAGGTCTATTTCATGATTGGTGAGTAGCATATTTAACAGTTATATACATCTAAACAATGTACAGGTAACTGCAGGACTGCAGCATTGGTAACTAGAGAGAGAGAGAGAGAGAGCCTATTCAGCTAGAAAGCAGCTAACAAGTAACTGTCTAAAGATTTACAATACAGCTCTTGTTTAGATCATCCTTCATTTTGATCACCTTCTCAGGGGGAAAAAGCCTGCTCGTCACAATGGAAATACATCAAGGCCAAATCTTCTGCTATCCATTCCCAGAGGTTTCTTTCATCTGGATTAAGCCTGCAACTCCAGGGTAAGGCCAAGTGTGTGGCCTCCAGCATCCATGCTCTTCCCATCTACCAGAGCAGATAGGGTGAGCTTCACACCAGGCCTCAGGGGTGGAGTGTAGCTGACCCCAGTCAACCAGTTGTTGACTTTTGTAGAAATGGAAGCAGTGGGTTTCAACTGAAATTTAGCTGCAAGGCCAAAACGAGTGCAGCTGGTACCCAATGTCCAAGCAAGGTTTACTAAAGCATCAAGATCTTCACAAACTTTCTGATAAACTGATCCTCCAAATTCTGCCCCATCATTGACATTAGTGTGCAGCTGGAAGTCCCCAGTCCTGTAGCCCACTGCAAAGTTATTCTTTGTCTGCTTTGACTTGGTGCTGTCAAAGCTCATCTGGTACCCAGCAAGCTGAACCATGAATTGCAAGTCCAGCAAAATCAAAGTTAACATCACAGCCAAGTTTTACACGCTGCTTCTTGTAAGAGGACTTGATTTTGCCACTTTTCTTTCTTATGTTTGGTGAGAAGCTAGTATCTAATATCATTTTCAAACCTTGACAAATTTGGTCTTCAATTGTGATTTCTGTCCCCAGAGTGTCATCAGTGTTCCATTTTTCTGTGAAAGTCAAATCATACTTGCACCATTTATATTTGGACTCCAAGATCCCAGTAACTTTACCAGTGTCTGTATTAGATGAACCAGACTTTAAGAATTCCACGCCACCACATGACTTTGCTTTTACCTCGTTTCACTAACTTAAAACCAAATCCTTTGTTGAAACCCTCTCTGGGAGCTTTGACAAGGTGAGCGTATGATGGAGGAAGACACACTGGCTGTGTACAGGTCTGTCGGTAGGTTGACATGGTCAGGCCTCAGGAAGAGGTGATCTGGTGGTCTCCTTAGTGAGGCTGCTGCTGTTGCTCCACTTGCAGGTGAGGCCACTGGACTCACTCATGGAGCTGCACCTGCCATGGCTGGGAGGCAAGGGAAGGAGCTTCATTGTCTTTTAGCTTCTAGTATTGCTGTTGAGAAGTCTGATGCCACTGATGCTTTATCCTTGTATGTGACCTGTTCCCCTAGCCCCTGCCCTTTGAGGGTCTTCTCTTTACTTCTGGTGTTCTGGATTCTATGATAAAGTGCCTTTGTCTGTGTGTGCCTCTGTATGATTTGTATGTGCCTGTGTCTGTGTCTCTGTGTGTGCATGTGTGTAAGTGCCTGTGTCTGTGTGTCTATGTGTGTAAGTGCCTATGTCTGTGTGTCTGTGTGCCTGTGTCTGTATGTGTGTCTGTGTCTGTGTGTCTGTGTGTCTGTGTGCCTGTGTGTAAGTGCCTGTGTCTATGTGTCTGTATGTGTATATGTTTACGTTCACTGTGCTGGGCACTCCATGAGTGATTTTAATCTGAAAGCTATATCCTTCAGTTATGGGAAATTTTCCCTTTACCATTTCTTTAAAAATGTTTTCTCTGTTTTCTCTTTCTGGATTTTGATTATTCAGATGTTGGACCTCTGGACTAATCTAGTGCTACTGTTTATCTCTGGTTTTCAATCAGAATCTCTCTCTCTTTCTCCATCTCTCTCATTTCTCTTTTTCTTTAACTTTCTGAGTGACTTTTGTGAAAAAAACATTGTAAACTTTCCATTGAATTTCTAAGTTTTGCTATCAACTCTTTAACCTGTTTTTGAACATATACCCCTTTTAAGCTTCCCTTTTCCATTTCACAGGTGCAATATCTTCTATCACTTTGAGAATATTATTTGTAAGTTTTGCTGGCATTTTCTTTTGCCCTTGTACTCTCTTTTCTCCCAGTGCCTTTTCTCTGTTAATGTGTTTTATTCCTTGTCTTTGATTTTAGAGGTGTTCTTCAGAAGGCAGGTGATCCTTAGCTACTCATACTTATTTTGGTATGAGTCACATAAAAATTAATTAGAAGCTCTAGTTCATGCGTGAACCTCACGGTCTTCCAACCTTCTCTGTATTCAGCCATGTTTTGTTAGAAGACCCCCAGATGTGGATATCTGTAGGTATTGTCTCCCGGGCTGGTCAGTTTCCCCAAGAGGAATCTTATGTCAGCCGTGTGTATGTCTGGTTGTACAAGCCTGACTCACAGTAAAGCATGTGGATTTCACTTAATCCCACTTTCAGAATCAAAAGTCTCAACCATCTTCTGAGCTACTATTGGTATCTCCAAATCCAGAGCCTTTCTAATTTACCTTCTGCAGAGAGTAAGCCTCCTTTCTTCCGCTTGGGTGAGCAGGTACCATTGCTGGATAGTACAGGCTTGGGGTATAACTGCTCTTTATGAAGACTTTTTACAAATCCTGTGGTTTTCTGTCCACCCCCACATTCTGGCTTTCAAAGATATCTGATGTTTCTGATTCCTAAGCCCTGCTTAGGCTTGAGGTGCACATTGGCTTGCTTCTTTTTCATTTTTCCACTTTCTAGCTTTGATTTCAGGGTTCTAAAGTCTGCCAAGTCAGTTACCGCTCATCCAACTGCTTCTCAACTTCCCCAAAGCATGTGGATCCCTCTCACCGTCTGCCATTTCTTCTTCCATTCTCACTGTAATTATGAGTGTTTGCCTTTTGTATTCTTTCCCTGTCACTTTTGTTGGGATTAAGGTGAAGGCAGTGTATAGCCTCTTAAGATTTTTTTTTTTCAGCTAGCAATATGCATTTTAGGTTCCTCTGTGCTTCTATGCATTCACCTACTGAAGGACATCTTGGTTGCTTCCAAGTTTTGGCAATTATGAATAAAGATACTGTAAACACCCATGTGCCATATGCAGGTTTCTGTGTGGACATAAACTTTTAACTTATTTGGGTAAATACCAAGGAGTGAGATTGCAGGATCATCCAGTAAGAGTATGTCTAGGCTTTTGTTGTTGTTGTTGTTGTTGTTGTTGTTTTAAGAAACCACCAAACCCTCTTCCAAAGTGGTTGTACCATTTTGCATTCTCACCAGCAGTGAACGTTGCTCTACATCCTCACTAGCATTTGGTGTTGTCAGTGTTTTGGATTTTAGCTGTTCTAATAGTATAATAATATTTTTAATGTCCTTGTCTCCTAATTCTATAATCTCTGTCAGTTCTGAGTCTAAGTTGATTGGTTTTTTTCCTTATTATGGGCTATATCTTCTTGCCTTTATACATGCCTGAAAATTTTTTATTCATTACAGAAATTGTAAATTTTACCTTATTGGGTACACAATATTTTTGTATTTCTATAAATATTCTTGAGCTTTGTTAGGGATGTAGTTAAGTTTGATCCTTTGGGTCTCTTAAGCTTTGTTAGATAGGACCAGAACTGCATTTCATTGTGGACTAATTTTCCCCCACTATTGAGGGAAGACCCTTTTGAGTACTCTATCTGATGCCCTATGAATGATAAAGTTTTACACTCTGGCTGGTAGGAATAGGAACAATTCCTGGCTCTGTGGACTGTTCTCTCTAATCCTTTAGGGTGCTTCTTTTCCCAACCTTGAGTAGGTTCCTTACCTTTATGCATGGATCAGGATTCAGCTGAAGAGTCCAGGGAGACCCCCTGCAGACCTCTGGGGCTTCCTCTCAGTGGTGCTCTCTCCTCTCTGGTACTCTGCCCTGCACCCTCTAGAGGCCTTGACCTCCCCAGATTCCTAGCTCTATCTCTGAAACTGAGATCCTCTTGGCTTCTTCCTTCCTATCTCAAGGGCCTGGAAACTCTCTCCAGCCAGTAAACGGAGGCAGTCACAGGGCTCACCTCCTTTGCTTCCCATCTCTCCGGAATTGCTGCCTTTCATTGCCTGATGTCCAATGTTGTTCAATATTTTGTCTCGTTTTTAATTTTTTCAGCCAAGGAGATAAAAACGGTTTCCTTTATTTCAACTTGGCTGGAGATGGAAGTCTAAAGATTTCTTTTGAATTAAACTAATTCATTAATAAAGACAAATCTTTATTACTGTAGTGTTCAGAATAGATAGACTCCACAGCAGCTGTGGTCATGATAAAAATAAAATCTAGCAAGCACAACCCTTTGGTCTATGGTTTGGGTAAGCTGTGACAGAGCCACCAGGAGGCTCGTGTTATCTGGCCACTCCCTCCCTAGACTGGGACCTGCAATGGTAGCAGTCAGTGAATCCACAGTGGAGGCTGGGTCTGATTTCCTGGAAGGCCAGAGGCCAGTCTCTGTCTTTGGGAAGTAGAGCAAGGGTGTAGGATGGTGGGTGAAGATGAAACCATTGGAAAAGTGATTATGATATCATGCTGTTTTTCTTATTAAAAAGTTCCATCTAACCATTTGGAAAAAGGAATATTCCTAAGTAGGGGATTTATGTTGGCAACTTGAGAAAGACCATGTAACTGGATGACTCCCTGGACCTTCATCTGTTATCTCCTGTGGCCTTCTGGTGCTATCCTGCTGTTATCCTGCAGCTCAGGGGGTACAAGTCTCTGGGCCAGCTTGTTTCTCACATACCCAAAGATGAGCCCTTTGATCATAAGCACTTCAAAAATTTTACCTTCATGATAGAATTCTTTCCAAAATGTATTGCATACTTTCCTGCCTTGGTAAGAATAATAAAATGGCAATACTACTACCACTAACAATGAATGCTTATTGAGTTTGGCACTGTTTAAAGTGCTTTGTGTGTGTTAATTCATTTAATCCTTACAACAGCCCTGTGAAGTGGGTACAAGTATTCTCACCATTTTGTAGATGAGGAAACATACACAAGGAGATTAGGAATTTATCCAAGGCATACAGAGCACACAGCACAATTTTATCTATTCTTGGCCCCCTAGAGATATCACTAGGATCATCAAATATTGGACTGTGGCCATGAATGCAGACATGAACGTGGATGGGCCTACAAGTTTGAGTACGAAACTGAGACCCCTCGAAGTTAGGTTCCTTGTGAGCCCATTGAGGACTTTGTCGGAGCAGCACTTGCTCTACATGAAAGCCTGCAGAGAAGCAACTCTGGAGGTGTCTCCTAGAAAATAAGAGTCACAGGAGATTGATGAGGACAGGGAAGAGTGGAGAACTGGAAACAACGTGGTTGGGGGAGGCATGGTGGTGGGGGACATTAAAGGTGCACAGATGGCAGCCACAGTGGGCTTCCCTGAGCATGAAGCAGTATGATTGCAGTTGATTCTTCCATAGACTGAATGGGGCCATTCAGACTTGGGCTCACCTGTATTGACAGTGACCCTGACAGTTACCTAACCTTGCCATGGGTTAACTAACACACTGATAAAATAGAGAAAATAGTACTTAAAATTTAGGTATGACTGGCTTGGATTGGCTCAAATATGTATATAAAGAGCTTAGCAGAATGTCCGGAATGTAGTAATAACTCAGTGAATGGTCTTAGCTGTTTTTAATAATGAAGCTCTGGAGTGAGGCCAAGAGGAACAGTTGCCTTTGGTTACATAATCCATCTTGTCCATGACTTTGAATTTAGTCTCAGGGGCACAATGGGCAGGTTTCTCTGGAGGATGCTGGTTCCCTGAGAGGTGAGAAGCTGGGCTAGTAAGCTTGGACCCATGTTCCCACCCCACTGGGCAGCCTTACTGGGCATGGCCCCTTCCATTCTGGCTCCCTGGGACTTGGCTCACTGAGTTTGGCTCTGGGCAGAGTCGTATGACTGGTCCTCACTGCACCCAGCTTGCTCTGGCGGGTATCAGGTGGCCTGCAGCTTGAAGAACTCCTATGTCAGCAGCTCTGGAAGCCAGCAGCTCCGAGGGAGAGACCAGAGGTCTTGAGCTGGAGACACCCAGAGGCCCAGCGCAGACTAGTCTCGAACAGGGACATCAGACCTGGCAGCACGTGGCTCAGCCCCGTGGAGTCCAGACTGCAGTGGCTTCAGCTGGCCCCCAGGCCCCTTCTCCTCTGGCCCAGATATGAACAGCGCCCTGTACAGACCGGAGGACTTTACCTCCTAGGAGCCGCAGCTTCCTACAGAAGACCAGTGGGTGTGCCAGCGATGTTAGAATGGGTCCACGTGCCCCAGGAAGGCAGCCTTTTCCGCAGCACAGAAGTGGGAGAGCATAGCTGGAAGGAATGGAGGACAGCGGAGTAGAACTCAGGACCAGAGGGAGGCCTGAAGGAAGTTGTCTTAGTGTAGTCTGGTATAGAAAACTTTTTTAAAAGGAAAAGTAATTTTAGTATTTTCAAATCCTTTATCTAATATTTAAGGGAGAATTGATGCCCTAGGAATGTTCGACATTTTTCTTTTTCACATCAAAACCCGTTCTCTAAATGAAATTGCTGGTGGAAGCCGAATGCGGGGAGCAGGTTGAAGCAGGGCAGCTGTGCTGTGGCTGATGCAGGCGCCCGGAGTCCTGCCCCCGCTGCGTGTGGCTCCGTCAGGAAGCCCGAGGCCCGCCGCTACAGAAACAAGGGCCATGCTTTGAAACCTCTGTAAAATAAGAGAAAGAGAAACTCAGGTGCTGCCAAAAGAAGTAGTGCCCCGTAACAGCCCACGTCCCACTGTGCCTTATGGGCAGAGGCGTCTCCCATTCTACAGCTTCAAGGTTCAATTCATGCCTCATCTTGAATTCCCACTGATTCTGGACTGGCGGATCCAAGTGAATGAGCATTTTATTTTATTTTATGTATTTTGTGAGATGGAGTCTCGCTGTGTCATTCAGACTGGAGTGCAGTGGCATGATCTCGGCTCACTGCAACCTCCGCCTCCCGGGTTCAAGCGATTCTCCTGCCTCAGCCTCCTGAGTATCTGGGATTATAGGCGCCTGCCACCACACCCGACTAATTTTTCTATTTTTAGTAGACACAGGGTTTCACCATGTTGGCCAGGCTGGCTTTGAACTCTTGACCTCGTGTTCCGCCCGCCTTGGCCTCCTAAAGCGCTGGGATTACAGGTGTAAGCCACCATGCCTGGCCAGAATGAACATTTTAAAAAGTAACTTTTGAATTAATGAGATAAGATTTACGCTTCATTTTTTTTTCGTATTACCACCCAGTTTGCCAAATGAACCATTGCCAGTACTTGAGAAATCTCAAGAGCCCCCACTGCATCATTCTCGTCTTCCCCAGTAGGTACCGCTATCCTGACCTTTGTGGTACTCTTTTGTTTCCTTTTCCTAATAGGTGTATCACCTGTGTATGTATCTCTAAGCACTATAGTTTAGTTCTGCCTGTTTTTAAGCTATATAGAAATGAAATCATAATTTCATTCTTGTAGAAGTTGCTTCTTTCATTTAGCAGGATGTTTGTACGATTCAGCCATGTTATTGGATTTCTACTTGCAACTGATTTTGAGCGTATCATTTCCATGTCTTTGGGAAAGTCATTTAACTTTTTTGAACCTAGGTTGCCTCATCAGAACTCCAAATTCCTCTCTTACTGGAGAAGAGAGAAGATAAATGTAACACAAGGGTCACAAATCACTACTGGGGATGGGAGAAAAGAGAAGTAGACAGTTATCTATGAGTACTGACTCCCTTTTCACTGAACTCAAACAGAGAAATGAACATATTTGTGAACAATAGGAGGTTGGGCACTATGCTATGCAGTCTTTCTCTGTGTTAATTGATTAAATTAATTAATTAAACAAATATTAATTGAGTGCTACTATTGTGCTAAGCATTAGTGATATAAAGATGAACAAGACCTAATCCCTCAAGGAGCTCCAGTTTCAATGAGAGAGAGAAAGAGACAGAGAGAGAGAGAGAGAGGCAGTAAGTAAATGCTTCTCATTCCATACAGTAGGGCAGTAGGGGTTGTAGTGGGGGTTTACGCACACTGCCTAATTAGCCCATGGTGAAAAGTGGCCAATTAGACCTTCAGCACTGTGCAAGGTGATGCAGAAGGGGTGGCATTTGCATTGTGTTTTGAAGGCCAAGGAAAAGAAAGTAGAGAAGGGGACATGGATGAAGCTGGAAACCATCGTTCTGAGCAAACTATCACAAGGATAGAAAACCAAACACCGCATGTTCTCACTCATAGATGGGAGTTGAACAATGAGAACACTTGGACACAAGGTGGGGAACATCACACACTGGAGCCCGTCATGGGGTGGGGGGAGAGGGGAGGGATAGCATTAGGAGATATACCTAAAGTAAATGATGAGTTAATGGGTGCAGCAAACCAACATGGCACATGTATACGTATGTAACAAACCTGCATGTTGTGCACATGTACCCTAGAACTTAAAGTATAATAATAAAAAAAAAAAAAGAAAAGAAAGTAGAGAAGAGAAGCTATGTCAGTCCAGGAAAGAGCATGTGTATATTTGTAATCTATTGCTGTGTAACAAATTACCCCCAAACTTAGCAGCTTAAAACAGTAAACATTTATTACCTCACACTTCTGTGGGCCAGGCATTTAGAAGCAGCTTAGCTGGTAGACCTGGCCAGGATGTCCCCTGAGATTGCTACTGAGAAGTTGTCTGGACCTGCAGCCATCTGAAGGCTTGACTGAAGCTGGAAAATCTGCTTCTAAGCACTCTCCTGGGGCGATGGGCAAAAGCCTCTGTTCCTTGATGGCTGTTGGCCAGAGGCCTCAGCTCCTCATCACATGGGCCTCTCTGGAGGCTTCTTGGGTATCTGTGTGATGTGTCAGCCAGCTTTCCATAGAGTGCATGATGAGAGAGAAAATAAGCAGGAGGCCAGAATGCCTTTTATGCCTTAGTCTCTGAAGTTGCTGTCATTTCCGCATTATTCCATGTTAGAAGGTAGTCCTAAAGTCAGCCCACACTGGAGGGAAAGGGAATCGGGCTCCACCTCATGAGGGGAAGAGTATTAAAGCATTTGCAGTCACATCTTAATTCTGCCACCAAGTACATGAGGTATGGATGTTGCTGGCATGTGTAGAGGAAAGTGAGATGCCCGTTGTGGCTAGAATGGGTTAGTGTGGAATAGTTGGAGTAAAGGGATGCCCAGAAATGAGACTTGAACTTGAGGCCGGGCCCTATGGTCAGAACCTGGCATCCCAGGCTTCAGAGCTTGAGCTGCAGCTTGTTTCTTCAGGTGTACTCAGGCTCGAAGCACCCTGGGGCTGGGAGTGCCCTGCCTCTTAGTGATATACTCAGTACTTTGCTGGGAGCTCAGCACCATGACTGTACATACTACCCAGAGGCAATGGGGCCACACAGGCTGGTTCCCTAAGAGATTCAGCCCCAGAGGAACTGTGAGGCCTCAAAGCTAATGGTTCTGGGCCACTCTGTGAGCTGACGGTCTCTCCTCAAATAGCCGCCAGCCAGGCCCAGTTGTACCCTGATGGAGTGGCACAGCCAGAGCTGCCCACCCTCCTCTGCCAGAGCCATCTCGCATCTTAGAGGGGAGCAGAGTGCTGACCTGCCCCCACCAACACTCTTCACATCAGGGGTTCTGATAAGCCTGGTGGAAAATTTCAGCCACTCTTTTTAGGAAGATGTACACACATAACTTGTGCATTTGTGAGCCTGTTGGGGCTTTTCTAACCCTTCTTAGACCATCTAGGCACCTCTCCCCTACCACTCCTCCAGACCTCCCCCAGCCACAGGTTAAGAGCTTTGCTGCTGTGCTGTGGCTCCTCCATCCCAGACTCTCCTAGTGGGTGGGTTGGCAGGGGCAGGGGGTGGATGGGAAGAGACAGCTGGGCACTCCCCGTTTGAGTCCTCAATAAGATTGTCTCAGTAAGGTTTCTCCAAGTCCTTACTCTCTGGCTTTGGAAAGTTTCAAGGCTTTCCTAAGATTTTCCCATTGTGGACACCTTTATGGTCACCTCCAGCTCTAAACTCCTGATTCCACAGAACTAATTCAGTTCATGGGTTACCCTGAATCCCCTGTGCTACTCCTGTTCTGTGACCCCATGGTCCCAGAGCCCAGAACCCCAATTTAGCTTCTTACATAATTCCACAAAACACCCTAAATTGTACGAGACATGGTGTTAATTATAGATGTGACTGTAAGTCTGTAGGAGGAGAGATTTATGTCATAGCATTCAGCGTTGCCAGATAACACCCAGGATACCCGGTTAAATTCAAATTCCAGATAAACAATGGATAATTTTTTTCATTGTATGTCTCTCCCTGCCTCCAACCCCCCATCCCTGAATTTTTTCCTAAATCTGGCAGCCCTAACAGCAATGCCAACAACCTTAAATTGCACGTTAGACATCCCTGGTCCTTGGTCTGCCCTCCATTGGGGATTTTTCACGGGCCGTGGCCCCTCTGTCGTTCCCAGTGCCCCGCATCTCATTGGCTCTCTGCTCCCCCTCTCTGGTTTCCCTTCGCTCCGGTTCCTCTTTTGTCCTAGTGCAGGTTAGCTTGCATATCTTGCATATCCAAAACCATCCTGGCTCTGAGCACAACAAAAGGGCCTTTCATTCACCCAGATCTGCTCTCCTTCCAAGGTAGCTCCCTCTCTTACATAAATATCATATGATAAGACTCTTAAAGCAGGCCACCATGGTGACAGCAAGGCCTTGCCTTCCCCTCAGGATGGTCACACAGCTCCCTTGCAGGCTGTGATGTTCCTGGTAGAGGAGGTATGTGAGGCTGAACTATTCACACATTCAGTGCACAGTTATTGCATCGTATACTTAATAGGCCCTGGGTGTAAAATGATGAATACAATGAGGTGTGGGGCATTGAGTGGTGAGTGAGACCTCAGGGCAGGGAGCCACAAGATCCTGTAGCTGGTTCAGGGTGGAGGGATACTTAGTGAGCTATGAGATCCCATAGGAAGAGTCAATCTCAGAGGGCTTCTTGGAGGGAATGTCATTTCAGGCAGTCCAGGATGGATAAAAGGGACTTCACAGGCCAAGAAAAGGGGACAGATATTCATTCTAAGCAGAGAAAATATAGGTACAGGGAATGATAGAGAAGTTGGCATGAGGGGAAATGTACAGGTAAGGCCAGTAAGATGAGGCGGTCCTGAGGTTTGTGCTGAGGTTGGTGCACATCTGTTTGTTATATGCCCCTGCTTACAGCAGAAAGAGCTCACCTCCTTTTGTTCACACGTAAGTGACAGCAAGTGTATTTATTTCCTGTTGTCCTGTAACAAATTAGCACAAACTCAGCACTTTTAAGCAACATGCATTTATTATCTCATATATTCTGAGAGTCAGGAATCAGAGTACAGCTTAGCTGGGTTCTCTGCTTCAGGGTCGCTTTCAAGGCTGCAGTCAAGGTGTTGGTCAAGGCTGGGCTCTCATCTGAGGCTCGACTGTGGAAGAATCCACTTCCAAGCTCACTGATGTGGTTGCTAGCGGAATTCACTTCTTTGCAGGTTGTTAGACTGAGGGTCAACTCTGTCTGTCAACTGGAGACCACTCTCAGTTCCTCGCACATGGAGCCCTCTGAAGTGGCACTTGCTTCACTGAAGGATGCAAGCCAAGAAGGCAATAGAGAGAGTCTTTCAGTAAGATTGAAATTATAATTCATGTAATATAATTATGGAAATGGCATCCTACCACCTTTGCAGTGTTCTTTTGGTTAAAAGCAAGTCATAGGTCCTGCCCACAGTCAACAGAGAGACAGACAAAGGGACCTACATGCCAGGAGGCAGGGGGCATTGAGAGCCATCTTAGAATCTGTCCACCAGGTTAAGCAACCGTGAGTTGTGTGAACATGTGATGGGGCATGGCTGGCAGTGGTGGGTCCCTTTGGGGAGGGAAGTGCCATATTGGTGAGAGAGAGGGGCAGGGAGACCTACCCAGGACAGATCTGTGCAAACCCACATGCTGGTCTCATTGGGTTAGGGAGAGCTGGCTTTCTCTTAGCCGCCCCTGCACAGAGATGACATTCTTTCTCTGGAAGAAGGCCTGATGCCTCTGAGTTGGCTTCCTGTTATGACGGGCCATGATGAATGGGCATAGGCCCCTTCATCCTAGTTTCACCCCTGGGGCCCTGTATACCTTGCCAAGGAGGTTGATAGGACATGAATTAGGGTAGTGGCCATAGGGATGGGAAAGAAAGACTGAAAAAGGATTTAGAAAGTAATATTGGATGACATATAACAGATTAGATGTGGAAGAAATGATGTGTAGGGAGAGGCGTGGGAATACGTTTCTGCAGTGGGAAATTTGGTAGACGGTGATGTCATTAACTAAGAGAAGAAAACATGGATAGAAGGTCTGGGGTCTTTGGTCATGCTGCTTTCCAGAAGAGGATGCAGATAATTACCAGTATAGTTTCAGAGCTCCAGACCAGGAGGCCAGCTAGGGATGGACAGCTAGGAATCACAGTGAGGAGATGGTAACTGGAGCCTCCTCTGTGGTGTAAAGCACCCAAGCAAGCAAGAGTCAGCCAGGACAGATTCCTTGAGGAGCATCTACCCAGAGAGAATTAGCAAAGGTGGAAAAACCGGAGAAGGCTGAGGAGTGGACAGAGAGGCGGGTGGAGAACCAGGACAATGCAATGTCCTAGGAGCCAGGGGAGGAGCGGTTGGCAGCATCAAGTCCTGTACAGACAGGCGAATGGATGCCGCACATCACTGTGACTTTGTAGAGTCAGGTGCAGGGAGCAGAGGGGACAAAGCCCTATTCCAGGGGGCTGAAGAGTAAATGGGAGACAATTTAAAGAAAAGGGACTAAGGCTTAGCGGGCAAAAGTGTGAAACTGGAGTGCTGGCTCCACAGGTTGCCAGCTGAGCGGCCTCTAGGCAGGCCCCGGCCTCTTGGAAGAAGAGGGCACACTGCACCCCTCCTAGGGCTGTTGTGAGGTGTAGTGAGGTTGTGCCTGTGACAGCACAGGAGGAATAGCACAGAGCTCATCTCTACTTCTGCTCCTGCTCCCGCCAGTGTCTTCTTGAAAAATGGTCTTTTAAAACTATTGCCCTCCCCAGCTTACATGTTCCCTCAGTGTGTGGGATAACATTCACATTCCCTGCACGAGTTGGCCTCTACTTATCTCCCCATCGTCACACCCTCGCTCCTGTCCTCCTTGAACATGTGAAGCTCTTTCAAACCTTGGAGCCCTTCCCTGCGGAGTTTCCCCTGCGTGGGCCTTTCTTCCGACTTAGTTGTTGTCAGTCACCCTTCTGGGAAGTGATGGCTTAAATGTCATTTCCTAAATAATTCCTCTGGCTCCTGACCTGAGTTAGGCTTCCTGGCATCTTCTCCAGCACCTGGCACAGTTCCAGATGCATAGCAGGAATGCAAACAAATGCTCGTCCATGAATAAAGGAGAATACCAGCAACTGGCTGTGTGACCTTGGGCAAGTCACTTCACCTCTCTGTGCTTTAGAGTTTCCTCCTCTGTAGTAGGAAGTAGGACTATGTATCTCTAAGATCTCTTTTGGCTCTGGCAATCTTTGGCTCTTTAATGCTAGTGTCTGTACAGGTTTCTCATAAGGCTTCACGGAATAATGCAAGTGAGAGCCTTGTTGAATTGAAGGGGGAGGGGGAGGAGGCTAGGGAGCTTGGCAGAGGCAGCGGAGCACCCACAACGAGGCCCACTCACCCACTCATTTCCTCAGCCACCCACGGGGCCTGCAGTCCCCACGTGTAGCCTGATAGGCAGGGACTAGGGGACAGCCAGAATCAAAACCACAGCCTCCCGTTTTTAGTGTGTGGGCTTCAATTCGATGAGCTAGGGAGGAGACTTCTGGAGAAAAAATACTCTGTAGGGTCACATACACCCAGACAGTGTGGACACCTGCTACACACACATACCAATATGTGCATTTACAACTAATTACATACAAAGGAAAGCACACACACACCCAGAGGTGCACAAGCACACGGCCAATGCCCTGCAGAGCCCACCTGCAGCTCCCTGAGCCCAGGACAGCTCTGTTACCCTCTGAGTCTCTGGGTCAATCTTTACCCTTTCCCTCTGGGTCTTCCCTGTCTCAACAAACCCTGAGGCCGGGCACTGAGGCCTAGGGGATTCAGTGATTTCACTGATAAGGCTGAAAACAGGCAGGAAGGGAGGGTAACTTACAGTGCTCTCCGGATGTTACAGTATTTGCATTTCCACAGTCCATGTGTCTGAAAAAAACTGGGTTTAGTCTAGAAACTTGGTGGTACGCAGGTGTAGCTTTCAAGAGACCTGGGAAACAATGCTGTATGGAGATGGTAACCACTTGTGAGCTGGGGCAGTTTCACTATTTACTATACAGGCTGGCCATGATCTCATTGAACTCTCAGAAGTGCCTTCTGCGCAGGTAATTTATAGATGATGAAACTGAGACTTGGACATGTAAAGTAATTTGCCCAAGGCATGCAATTTGTAACTGGCAGATCTGGGACTCAGGGAGTAGGCTTCTGATTCCAAAGACAAGTGCTCTTACCACCCCTACCAGCTCAGCCTCTTGCCTCTGGTGTGTGTCCCTGCCCCCTCCCGCCTCTGGACTCCACATTCTGGCTGCTGACTCCCTCACACATGGCCTGGTGGAGCCCCTACCCATGCTGAGTGGGGCTGGGAAAATGGTGAATTTTCTAGAAACTTGTGAAAGCGCTGCCTACGAGAATGGCTGCCTGGGACACTCCAGCTGCAGGCCCTGGGGCAGTGCCCGTTTGGAAGGTGCAGAGTTTTCTGGAGATAAGCAAACATGAGTCAGGAGAAAGAGACAAACAGCTCACCCCTGCAGATTGGCTGCCAGGACGTGAGATGATCATGCAACGTCAAGCTAACAGCCTCAAATCTTTTTGAAATTGAGTGCCCAGTTGACAGTTAAATCAGTCCGGAGACACAACTTCTCTCCCTCTCAAAACATATACACACACGCGCACACGTGCACACACACACGCACACACACACACACACTTGATGTGGATTGTGGGACCAGAGCATTCAGGACTTTACAGCTCTAAAGGACCTTTGAGCTCATTGAGCTCTTGACCACCTTAATGTCAAGAATCGCCCAAAGTACCCATTTAAAAGACAAATTCTAACCTCAGCCCATTCCAGGTCTCCAGAATTCTAAGGGAATCTCTAAAAATCTTCTCAAGAAGCTGGATGTTTTACCAGGTTCCTGAGAGATTCTCATCACATCAGAGTTTGTTCCTTCAGGGTTTTGGAACACTGAATCTAGACTAACCCCTTCATTTTATAAGCAACATTTTAGTGATCTACAACATTTGTGTTTACCCTCCTCACGTGCGAGATGAGGAAATGGGCACACAGGGGCTGGGCACTTCTCAGGACCCAGAGGCCCCAAGAGCTAGAGGCAGAATTTGAAGCTGGACCTCAGCTAGAACCTTGAGAGCCCAGGCTCTGAAGCACTGTGCTGCGTCAGCTCTCAGAGACGCACTTGATTCTGTTGCTGATTTCATCAAAAGCTCACAGAAACCTTGTGATGTAGGCGGCGTCTTGTAGAGTTGAAGAAGCCAAAGCCCGGAGTGACAACAAAACCTGCCCAAGATCACACAGCCAGCAAACCATGAAGGCAGATTCAGCCCGGGTCTATCTTGTGTCAAACCCACACACTCCTCACCACACGTGGCGGTTTCAGAGGCTCCTTCCTGGGACTCCAACTACAGACTACCTCTTCTGACAGTCTCACCCCCGCTGTCCCAGCTCGAACCTTCACCCTCTTTGGGCAGTCTGCATCTGGGGGCCCCCTCACACCCAAGTGCTACTGTGTTTACACTTCTGTTTGTTCCTGAATTCTCTTCTGACCCTCAACTGCTTTGAAGTTCTACAGCCAGGCTCTGCACAGTTTTTGAAAAGCGGAAGACAGTAAATCTTGCAGGCTCTGGGGTCCAGACCATCTCTGTTGCTACCACTCAACTCTGCCTTTGCAGTGTGTTTAGTTCAGCCATAGACAATTCGTGAATGCGTGAGCATGGTTCAGTACAGCTTTAGTTCATGAGCTGTTGTTTGCCCATTCCGCTGTTCTAGAAGAATGCTGAGGATTTGAAATGCTGAAATTTTCAAATGCTGAAAATCTATTCGAGCAGATTTTTATCTGATTCTGCTCTTTATGGGACAGAAGACAAGTCTGTTTGGGAAGGCATGTGTTTGAAAAGAGCCTAAAGGTGTCTGACCATTGAGACCCTAGTGCCTAAAAATCTGGAAGAGACTGCCTAGTTCTCAGGGAATGTTCCTTCCTTCCTTTATTCATTCATAGACTAGTTTGGAACACCCGCCATGTGACAGGCATCGTGTTGAGCCTTGGTGAGACAGACAGGCAAGTCTTTGCAGAGCTTATAGCTCAGTTACTGCTGGGGCTGCCAATGTGATGACTAATAGCAAAGAGTGTAAAGAAGGACACGACTTAGTTGGGCGCTGGGGAAGACTTCCCGGAAGAAGCAATGGGTAAGCTGATTCCCTTGACTGGGAATCCAAGTGAGGGCAGAGACAAGGTACAGTGTAATCAATGCAGGGAAAGAAACATCAGGTGACAGGCTTTTACATGCCATATTTAGAGAATATGTGCATTGCTGTATTGACCCTTTTGGGAGGGTCTGATTCTTTTAGACAACAGGAACATCCACTTTTCCCACTGGCAGATGGATCAGGCTGTTGATCCTGTTCTATGATCCAAATGGCTCAGTCTCCATACTGGGAGACGGGGAAGGTATAGCTGATGTTTTGTGTGAGTCGGTGAATTGTCACAGAAGTAGACAAAACCATGCAAAATTTCCATTTGTTTCTTTGGATTTACCT
Source organism: Gorilla gorilla gorilla (assembly GCF_029281585.2). Taxonomy (NCBI): domain Eukaryota; kingdom Metazoa; phylum Chordata; class Mammalia; order Primates; family Hominidae; genus Gorilla; species Gorilla gorilla. The sequence continues at coordinate 122,055,688 of NC_073224.2, forward strand.
CTGAGCCGAGTCTCTCAGATCATTAGAAAAAAAAAAAAACACCCCAGATCACAGAGTCTAATAGATAGAATGTTACCTTTAAGGCAACGCTTAAAACTCAATGTTCGTAATGTAATATTTATTTAAAACAAAATAGTTTAACTGTTTTTTTTTAAATGAAAAAATCTTACCTAATTATTCCTTGTTCTTTTGGCCCAAAAAACTCAATTTTACTTTGTTAAAGAAAATATAAGAAATACCAACTACATGAGAAAGTTAAACTGATGTTTGATTCAAATACTAATTATTTTTATTTTTTAATTTTTAAAAAATTTTTTCACAAAATTATTCACTCATTTTATACACATTTTTGAGCTCATACCATGTGCTAGGCATTGGGCTACAAAGATGAAAAAGACATCAATCAATTTTTATTTTTCAATATATTTCCCAGAACTTGTGTCATCTTAGGAGTGTCTGTGCTGCTGATTGGGCTCAGGGCACAGGTGCTGCTAGATGGTGTTTGGTGCTTTATGTGGTAACCTATTTCCCCAACAGGACATCATGGCTGCCGGGACGAAAGCGTATGCCAGTGGGCTGCATTGACCATGTGGCTTTGTGCATGTTTGGGGATGATTACAAGGATAATAGAGAGCATTTGGGGGACATTAGTGGCAGCACAGCACAAATGAAGCCAGTGTGTCGCCTGTCTCCTCCTTGCACGGTGCTTCTGGCTTTCTGCTGGTAATACAAGATCCCCTGGATAGATGCTCTTGGCAAATGTCCCTTGGGCTGCTGGCTGTTCACATTGCCCTTGAAATCTGAAATACATACCCTAGGGATTGAAAACTGCTGGAGGCTTCATGTTCATGAGGGGAAGCTGAGCTGTACTGGTGAGAGGAATGGCTGAAAATAAGTCCCTAGAGTAGCTTGGTGTGGAGTTTCTAAACAATTTCACATCCAGCAGGTTCCAGGAAGGGCGCAAGGCTACCCAACCAGGTCAATGAAAGGAGGCCATTTGTTGAGTGAGGATGGGAAGGGATGGGCACCAAGGAGGGGCCTGCTCTGTGTGTGTTTGAGGGTGTGGGGGATACAGAGGGAGGAGGAGGTACACCAGCCTGCAGTCTTGCATGACAGGGACTTGGAGAAGGGTCTCAAGGTCCTGATGTGAAGAGGATTGAAGCTGGCCTCAGAGGAAGCTAATCGTGGCATGAAAGAGACCCTGTGCTGGGGCCTCAGTGTGTGTTGTGGTTCTGTGGGGACAATTAGGGTTTCTGGGTTTCCTGAGCTGCAAAGCATCCTGCTCTCAACACCAGTGCACCAGGTGGCCCACGTCAGTGAGGCAGGAAGGAAAGGGCCCTTCACCCTTCCAGGTGTCTGTTTTACCCCCAGTTGCAGTTTCCAGAGCTCCAGGAGCTTTTTGCTTATGCCTAGTTTGCTGAACTTAGTACAGGAGGAGCCCATCCTGTGCATGTACCAACTACCAGGTTGGCAAATAGGTTTCATCCTGAGTGCCAATTCTGGTCAATGCAGGAGCTTCCTGGAGGACTTTGCTGAGACAGAATTCTTAGGCCACCTCCGGCCCTGCAGGAAAGAGGCTGTGATCAATTATTGATGCCTGCCAGGGATATGCCACCAACTTACCATCTCTATGACTCAGTTGTATTTCCCTAGACCCACTTGTGTAGACCCACGTGCTACCTAGACCTACATGTGCAGTCTTGTGGGCACTCCATAAATACCTGTGAATGAAATTTAATCTACCTAGAGTGCCTCTCCTCTTGAGTGTCCAGTAGATTCTGTACTTCCTCAGATGGCTTAGCAGGTGAAAAGGGGAATATCCCTTTCGAGTTATCCTTGGAAACCTTATTTTTGGGCAGAGCAGGAAGGATGGGCTAGATGCCTTCATTCATTCTGCAGCTGTTTATTGAGTGTTCACTGTGGGCTGAGCCATGGAGGCTGGGTGCTGGGGATACACAGTGTGTGCTGGAGCTGGGGACAGACTTGAGGCCCCCTCTCTTTGCTGAGGTAGAGAGCAGTGAAGGCACCTCACTGCTCAAAGGAGTCAGAGAAGTCTGTGCTTCTTGGTGGCTGAGGGGCTGGGGAGGAAGTCCTCTGCCAGAGCGCGGGAACCTTGGCCTCAGGCCTGACAGGTGGCCCTTTTTACCACTGTTCTGCAGGCCTCCTGGGCTCCCTCTGGGGATGCTTGCAGCTTTCATTGAGCCAGTAAGCTCTTCTCTCACCTGTGCACACTGGCAGATGACTTGAAGTGCTTCCCAAAAATAAGCTGGTTGCCCCCGGGTCCTGCTAAGTTCCGGCAGTTCCAGAAGAAGCAGATAAAGAATGCGGAAGGTTCTCTGCCTTCAGTCTACCAGGTTGTCTCCCCTCCCCTCAGCCAGCCCCTTCCAAAGCCCACTGGGTAGGTCTGGTTTCTCGTCCTCAGCACATGCAATCCTTAGATAAGAATGTTCCAAGAACCTGACTAGCAAGAGTTTCATTACCACTCATTTGGGTAAGTCATGATGTGCCTGTCCTTGTGATCAGCTCCTAAAAACTCAGAATTTGCCATTTCATGCACTTAAAATGGTTAAAGAAGTGTTTTTGAAAACGCAGATGTTAATATTTCAAGTCACAAAATAACTTTACAACTATCTTGTAAATACAAGTAGGAGCACTTTTGGTTTCATTTTGTATTCCGTTTACTGAAAAATTAAATAAATTAAAATCTTACCTGTTGAAACATGTATATGTGGATTTGTTCATGCACATTTATACCCTCATGTGTATAAGGAGCCACCATCACATGTGCTTATGCAGATGTTCATGTGTGAGTGTGCAGCGTACACACACACACACACACGTCTTCATGCCCACACGCTAGCCTTTTGTTCTAGTTTCTGATCTTCTGTTATGGTTAGTTTGTAAAGAATTGTGTGTCCCACAACGTGAGGCTTGGAGACATAAGTGTTAGCTGCTACATCTCCTTAACGTATTTTTGTTTTCTCAATCTTCCTTTCATTACTCTAGATATTTGTCATACATTCAGTTACAAATTCATGGCCATCCAAAATCTTCCCCAGGTATGTGTCCTTCTTCCTGCTTCTGGAGGCAGAGTGGTGTGGCAGGATGAGCATGGCCTTTGAAGTCACTCATGTCATTCACTGGACATGAATGATAAGCTGTGTGACCTTGGGCAGAGACTTAATCACTGGAGTCTCAGTCTCCCAATTAGTAAAACAGTGGTATGGCTGGGCACAGTGGCTCATGCCTGTAATCCCAGCACTTTGGGAGGCTCAGGCAGGCAGATTACGAGGTCAAGAGATCAAGACCATCCTGGCCAACATGATGAAACCTAGTGCCTACTAAAAAAAAAAAAAAAAAATTAGCTGGTCATGGTGGCACATGACTGTAGTCCCAGCTACTCGGGAGGCTGAGGCAGGGGAATCACTTGAACCTGGGAGGCGGAGGTTGCAGTGAGCTGAGATCATGCTACTGCACTCCAGCCTGGTAACAGAGCGAGACTCTGTCTAAAAAAACAAAACAAAACAAAAAAAACCCAAAACCCAAAAAACAAAAAACAGTGGTATGCTGATGCCTGCCTCATGAGGTTGTGGTTAGGATGAAAAGAAGTGACATACATGAAATCAATGCTTCCTGCCTGCCACATGGGAGGGACTAGCCTCTTTCCCTCTGTAACCAGTAGGATAACTTCAATACTGTAGAGTAGAAGGGAGCCATAAAGGTCATGGCCACCCCCACACCTGGCCTTCTCCAATCCTCTTAGTACCCCACACATAGAATCAGCACCAAGTATCAGCCAGGAGCAGGGTTGCAAAACCCTATTAGATTGAAGCTTCTAAATGTACAGCCCAGTCCTGACCAGTTCTAGGGATTAGGAAGGGAGTTACTTCTGCAGCAGGGAGCTCATTTCACTATCAGCTATGTCAGGTACCTGGAAAATACTTTCTGAAAAGACTGGGCAAGAACAGCCGGGGAATGGGTTGGGAGGTGCAGGTGACAGCCTTTGGAAAGGGAAATGACCTGCAGAACCACTGTTGGTGCCTATATTTGTTCCTGGGATCAAGAAGAGCACAAGATTCATCCACTGAGATTCCTTACTTGCTGCTGCATGTTGCCAACAACTTTTTCTGCAATTACAAACTGAGAACATGTGGCATGGTCTGGACATTTGTCCTCTCCAAATCTCATGCTGAAATGTGATTCCCAGTGTTGGAGGTGGGCCCAGGTGGGAGGTGATTGGATCATGGGGGTGGATCCCTCATGAATGGTTTAGCACCATCCCTTTGGTGATGAGTAACTTCTCACTTAGCTAATTCACATCAGATCTAGTTGTTTAAAAATCTGGGACCTTCACCTTCACTCTCTTGCTCCTGCTCTTGCCATGTGATGTGCCTGCTCCTGATTCACCTTCTGCCATGATTGTAAGCTTCTTGAGGCCTCACCAGAAGCTAAGCAGGTGTTGGTGACATGCTTCTACAGCCTGCAGAACAATGAGCTTTTGTTTATAAATTACCCAGTCTCAGGTATTTCTTTATAGCAACGCAAGAAAAACCTAATACAGAAAATTGGTACAGAGGAGTAGAGTGCTGTTATTAAGAGATTGGAAAATGCAGAAGCAACTTTGGAACTGGGTAACAGGCAGAGGTTGGAAGAGTTTGGAAGGCTCAGAAGAAGACAGGAAAATGAAGGAAAGTGTAGAACTTCTTAGAGACTTGTTAAGTTGTGGTGACCAAAATGCTGATAGAAAAATGGACAGTGAAAGCCAGGCTGAGAATGTCTCCGATGGAAATGAAGAATTGTTGGGAACTGAATTAAAGGTCACCCATGTTATGCCCTGACAAAGAACTTGGCTGCATTGTATTCATGCCCAAGGGATCTGTGGAAAGTTGGTATTAAGAGTGATGATATGATATAGGGTGTCTTGCAGAAGAAATTTCTAAGCAGCAAAGCATTTGAGAGTAGCCTGGCTGCTTCTAACAACCTGTGATCAGATGTGGGAGTAACAAAATGCTTAAAGTTGGAACCTATATTTAAAAAGGAACCAGAGCATAAAAGTTTGGAAAATTTGCAGCTTAGCTATGTGGCAGAGAAATAAAAAGCCTTTTCAGGAGAGGAATCCAAGCAGGCTGTGGAACAACCACTTGCTAGAAATATTAGCAAGACCAAAAGGAAGCAAAGTGCTAATTTCCAAGACATTGGGAAAATGCCCTGAAGGCATTTCAGAAATCTCTGAGGCAGCCCTCCCATCATAGGCTCAGAGGCCTAGGAGGGGAAGAATGGTTTCTGGGCCAGACCCAGGGCCCCATTGCCCTGTGCAGCCTCAGGACACTGCTTCCTGCATCCTGGTTGCTCTGGCCCCAGCCTTGGCTCAAAGTGCCCCAGACACTCCTTGGGTGGCCACTTTGAAGCATGCAAGCCGCTGCTATCCTTGGTGGCTTTCACATGGTGTTAAATCTGCAGGCGCCTGGAATGCAAGAGTAAAGGAGGCTTGGCAGCTTCCCCCTAGATTTCAGATGATGTATGAGAAAGCCTAGATGTTGAGGCAGAAGCCTACCACATGGGCCGAACCCCCACAGAGTAACTCTACTAGGGCAATGTAGAGGAGTAATGTGGGGTTAGAGCTCCCACAAAGACTCCCCACCAGGGCACTGCCTAATGGAGATGTGGGAAGGGGCCCACTGCCCTCCAGATACAAGAATGGTAGATTCACCAGCAGCTTGTAACTTCTTCCTGGAAGAGCTGCAAGTACTCAACTCCAACCTGTGACAGCAGCCACCATGGGTTGTACCCTGCAAAACACAGTGGCAGGGTACACCTTGGGAGCCCACCTCTCACACCAGGATGCAGGATATGGAATCAAGGATTGTGTTGGAGCTTTAAGATTTAATGCCTTCCCTGCTGGGTTTCAGACTTGCATGGAGCCTATTACCCCTTTCTTTTGGCCAATCTCTTCCTTTGGGAATGAGAATGTTTACCTAATACCTGTACCACTCCTGTATATTGAGAGTATAAATAATTTGTTTTTGATCTCACAGCTCATAGGTGGAAAGAACTCATCATCATAGGTAAGACTTTGGACTTCGGACTTGAGACTTGTGAGTTAATGCTGGAACAAGTTAAAACTTTGGGCGACTATTGCAAAGACATGATTGTGTTTTGAAATGTGAGAAGGATATGAGATTTGCGGGGGGCTGGAGGTGGAATGATATGGTTTGAATATTTGTTCCCTCTGAATCTCATGTTGAAATGTTATTCCCAGTGTTGGAGGTGGGGCCTAGTGGGAGGTGACTGGATCATGGGTAGATCCCTCATGAATGGTTTAGCATCATCCCCTTGGTAATAAGTGATTTCTCCCCCAGTTAGTACACAAGAGATCTGGTTATTTAAAAGTCTGGGACCTCCCCACTCTTGTTCTCTTGTCCCCTTTCTTACCATGCAAAATGCCTGCTCCTGCTTTACTTTCTGCTATGATTATAAGCTTCCTGAGGTTCTCACCAGAAGCTTAGCAGATGTTGGTGCCATTCTTGTACAGCCTGCAAAACCATGAGCCGATTAAACCTCTTTTCTTTATAAATTACCCAGTCTTGGCTATTCCTTTATAGCAATGCAAGAAAGGCCTAATACAACATGGAATGTATTTTCTTTTTCCTCTGATTATATTATCTGGGCACTACCGTGGATCAAAGCCACAGTCATGACCTCATCATGTTGCTTCTGGGCGACAACTAAACAAATTTAAATATGAATTTAAAGCACATACATTTCTAGAAATCCAGTGTCAGAAGCCTTAAATATCAACTATTTATGTGAGTAGTCATCAAGTGTCTGGTTTGTGATGACTTTTGCACTGTTTTGTCACTATCTGGTGGCTTACAGGAAACCTCCCATTCTACGTGGTCGAAGAAAGAAGAAGTGACACCTTGATGTTTTTCTCAGAAGCTATGGTTGGGGACCTCCCCCTGAAAGCATGCAGATAATTAGTCATCTTGGAGACTCTTTTTTAGTACAAGGTAGTCACAGGAAGGCCATGTGAGTACGGAAAGTTATGAGGCTTTGATTCTAATCCCAGTGCACCTTCAAAATGTCTGTGGGATCTTAGGAAAAATCACACTTTCTGAGTCCCAGTTCTCTCAGATGTAATAAGAGAAGGTAGATAGAATGCTACCTAAGGGATTTTTTTTTTTGTCCTGACATTTTGTGATTTTTTTTTCACACAAAAATAGAGGATGATATTTTGTGAGTTTAGTATAACCACAAAACTTACAGATCTGCAGAACTTTAGTCTATATCCTCATCACCTTCCTATAGAGCCATGAGGAGATTCTTCTAACAACTCAATGTCTCTTCCTAGGTCAGTCTTTCTGGAGTGGTCCTTGGGCCTTTCAATACCCGAGTGGTCCTTCTAAAAGATACAACTAATGCCTTTTTCCCTTAAAAAAGTCTTAATTGGAAACGATTTACCACTTTTCCTCTTAACTATGGGTGGCATTTTTCTATTTCTTCACATGTCTAGTAATTTTTTTTTTTTTTTTTTTGAGACAGAGTCTTGCACTGTCGCTAGGCTGGAGTTCAGTGGCACGATCTTGGCTCACTGCAACCTCCACCTCCCAGGTTCAAGTGATTCTCCTACCTCAGCCTCCCGAGTAGCTGGGACTACAGGCATGCACTACCATGCCCAGCTAATTTTTGTATTTTTAGTAGATACAGGGTTTGTACAATTTTTGTATTTTTAGTAGATACAGGGTTTCACCATGTTGGCCAGGATGGTCTCGATCTCTTGACCTTGTGATCTGCCCACCTCGGCTCCCAAAGTACTGAGATGACAGGTGTGGGCCACCGCACCCGGCCTGTCCAGTAATTTTTTATCGTGTGCTAGATTTTGGTGGATGATACTTTGTAGGGAGCCTGGATTTTCTTGTCTTCCTTTAAACGGTGGTGAGCTTTGTTCTAGCAGACAGTTAAACTACTAGCACATCTTTTTGGTCCTGTTAGGCTTGGTTTTATTCTTTGTTAGGGCAGGTCTATTTCTGTTTTGAACTTAGTCTTAGGGCACGCCTCTTAACCCTAGAATGTGTTCCCTACTTTTAAAGTGTGGTCTTTCTTGTATCACCACTGAAATCCTGAAGTGCTCAGTGAGGTTTCTCCACTCTGCCTGGAACTCTAGAGTCTCCAATATTGCATCATCTCTAGAATTACTGTCCGCTCTCAGCTCTGCAACTGGTGATCTTTGCTAAGCAATGGTCTCACCCAGTACATATATACTTTAACCATGGATCAAGAATACTTATCCAGATTTCTGCCCCCATCCCCTAAAACACGTACACCATGTGCAGTTCCCTCTTCCTTCTTTCCCTGCCCCACACATCCCAGCTGCTTCAGCAGCCCAGAACTTCTCTTCTGCCACCTCAGTTCAGCTTGAGCTCTACCTCAAGAGCTCAAGGAAAGAAAACCTCCCTAGACAGAAAGCCAGGTTGATCATGTGACTTACCTTGTATGTTTCTCTTCTCTCAAAAATCACGGGGCCCTGCACTACCTGCCATCCAGTGCTTGAAAACATCATCTCATGTATCTTGTTTGATTTTATGATTGTTTTTGACAGAAGGGCAAGTCTAGTACTAGTTAGTCTGTCATCCATTGAGAACTAAATCCCCATATTTCACAGCAAGAAGTTTGTACATAACATCTAAAACTGAATATTTTTATTTTTTGAGACAAGGTCTCACTCTGTTGCCCAGGCTGGAGTGCAGTGGCACAAACATAGCTCACTGCAAACTCAACCTCCCTGGCTCAAGCAAGTCCTCCCACTTCAGCCTTCTGAGTAGCTGGGACTACAGGTACAGGCATGTGCCACCATGCCAGCTAATTTTTGACACGATCTCACCACGTTGCCCAGGCTGGTCTTGAACTCCCGGGCTCAGGTGATCCTCCCATCTTGGTCCCCCAAAGTGCTGGGATTACAGGCAGGAGCCAACACACCCAGCTAAAGCTGAATAATTAAGAAACAACCATATAGGCACATTTTCAATATATACAGGTAATCTGTAGACAATCCAATGCCAGAAATAGTCAAAAGTAATTCTGTCTACTTTGCAATGGGACTGGCTGGGGTGAGGGATGGGGCTGGGTTCAACTGCTTTTTTAAGAAAAAGTCCTTCTGTACAATTTGATTTTCTAAATCATGTGTAGGTATTATCCACTCTTGTTTATCTCTGTATAAAGCCCAACCAAACTCTTCAGTTTAGCATACAAGGCCCCTCACCCACTTCGTCCCTGCACTTCAAATTCCTCAACAGTGAACCTCTCCCCCTTTCCTTGACATGCCATGCTCATGGCAGGATGCCTTGGCTCTGCTTCGTTGACCCTACCCATTTATCTCATCATTTAGATCCCGAGGCCTTTCTCCTCATCGTGCTTTGGCCCTTGAGGGCAGTGGGAGCCCCGTGTTGGTGCTTGGCAGACGGCGTGCCAGGAGCGCTGCCGCCTTTCCATGTCTCTCTTAGTCATGTCACCTAAGAAATGGAGTGCATTTCCTCCATAAAGGAAATGGAGTGCATTTCCTCTCCATTTGTCAGCCTGGCTTGCTGGGTCTCACACATTCACTGCATTTTCTCATGGATAATCTAAGAAACAAAAACTGCTCAGTAGTCTACCTAATTCACAATGCATCTTCCTGGTAGAATAATCAAAATGAAATTTTAAAAAGTGAGAGTGGCAAAAAGTATACTTGATAAAATATTGTTTTTTAACCAAAAGATGTGTAAAATAATAAGATTCTAGGCTATATTGATTTATATAAAATTTGACCCAGGAAAGTCAAAGTTGGTAGAATTAAAGGCCTATGTACATCTATCACCATTAAAAAAGCTTTATTCAGTACAATTTGGTGTGAACAAAACAAACAGATCAACCAGTGAAACTGGTACTATACAATGCCAAAGGAAAGAAAAGAATAGATGGCAAAAATAATTCTGATAACATAAAAGTGAAAGTCAAAAAAATAGGAAACTATTGAATTGCCTTGCATTAGAAAATTGATGAAGGAAATAAATTGGCTCAACAGAATTTATGCTGAAAAATATTTTCTTAACAGGAAAATATCCCCAGGATGAAGATGATGGGTTTGTAACACCCACTGTGTTCTTCTATTTCTCTGCATTTTTGTTCAAGGCCATCCTTTTGTCTAGAAGATGCTCTTCTGACTTGGCCTCCTCCCAACTTCTACTCACCCCTTGGTGAACTCGTGTCATCTCCTCTATGAAGACTTCCCTGCAACCCAAGGCACCTTCTCTGTACCTTCTTTGCACTCCCACTATCCCTTGCACATCTTTTATGTGGCTTGACTGTGTTGTATTTTTTGTTTTTTTCGAGATACAACTTCCCTCTGTGGCCCAGGCTGGAGTGCAGTGGTGTGATCATAGCTCACTGCAGCCTCGCACTTGTGGGCTCAAGTGATCCTCCTGCCTCAGCCTCTAAAGTACTGGGATCACAGATGTGAGCCACTGTGCCTGGCTGATTGTGTTGTATTAAACATGCATCTGTCTATGAGCTTGAACTCTTCCATGTATCTTGATGTATTTGGTTTTTGATCACCAGTATCCAGCAGATTTTTTGGTTCAATACACATTTGTTCAATATGAGTAAGTTTTGTAAGAGGGGAGAAGAGGAGATGCACAAAGGTGACTAAGATATAGCTCCTGTCCTCAAGAAGTGCGTTATCTGGCAAGCAGATGGCCAAGGGAAGTTTTAAAAATGGCCACAGTGGGAGGCCATGAGAGGCCCTGTACCCAGGGACAGTGAGCTCAGAGCTGGCTGAGGGAATCTAGGATTTCTTTCTTAAAAAATACAGTGGGAAGTTGGCCAGATGCAGTGGCTTATGCCTGTAATCCCAGCACTTTGGGAGGCTGAGGTAGGAAGATCACTTGAGGCCAAGCATTTGAGACCAGTCCGGGCAACATAGAGAGACCCCCCACATCTATGTGAGCATGGTGGTGTGTGTCTGAAGGCTTAACTATTTGGGGTCCTGGCAGGTTGAGTCTGCAGTGAGCCATGATCATCACTGAACTCCAGTCTGGGCAACAGAGCAAGACCCTGTCTCAAAAAAACAAAAAAAAAAAAAAAAAAAAGAAAGAAAGAAAGAAAAGAAAAAAATGGTTTTTCCCTTGCATTATAACTTTTAAAAAATGAAAAATTTAGACAAAATAGAAAATCACTCATATTTCTATCACATAATGTAACTATTTTTTTAAACTTCTTTCTCTGTAAGTTTTGGGGATTGAAAAAAACTTTTTATTTTGAAATGATTATAAATTCACAGAAAGCTGCAAGAACAGTACAGAGATGTCCTGTGTACCCTTCACTCAATTTTCCCCAATGGTGACATCTTACATGTGTATAATACAGCCTCAAAGCCAGGGAAATGACATTGGTCCAATCCCCAGATCTTATTCAGATTCCACCAGTTTTACATGATAGAGCTTTTTGCTAACAGAGTTATAATGGGCTTATATGTGTGGTCCATATCTTATTTCTTGAATTAACTTTATCTCATGCAGCTTTTTAAACATTATTGCATAAATCATTTATAAGGTCTACATAATGAACATTCACCCACCTCAAGTAGCAGTTGGCTAAGTTTGTCCCCCCTTTCTGATGTTTCCATTACTTCCAGTTACACTGTTAGGAACAATGCTTCTGTATTTTATATTCTTCTTATATACATCTATGTTTTATATTCTTAGAATAAATTATCTAAAGAAGAAAGGAAGGAGATACAGGATGATAAATGCTTAACGGGGCTATGTAATACTTTTTTCTTAAGATAGGAAAGAATTAAACATACATTGGTTTTGGGTCTGACCAAGTACAGAGGGAGCAGTGGAAGATACAGGGGAGAGGTCTTCTGACTGGAAAACACATAGGAGGGGATGGGGACATGGGAGGCTGAGAGCATTCATGTCCTCAATTTTTTACCCTTCCCTGTCTGCAAGCCCTTTGCCGTGTAACTTTGGAGTTCTTCCCATAAAAGCACAGTATTTATTTCCCTACTCTGCAGGGCTTGCTTTGGCATGCAGAATGAAGCAAAGGGTCAGTGTGCCAGTTCTGAGCCTAGGCCTCAAGGGGCATTGAGCGTTTCCAGGGCTCTCTCTTGAGCCTCTGTCATAGATGTGAAAATGCACCCGAGCCAGCCTGTTGGAGGTGAGAGACCAGGGAGCAGTGCGGGATCTCCCCAGCTGCCTCTGCCAAGGGTGGCCTAGATCAGCCAACAGCCCGCAGCCCCTCACACGTGATGTGTCCAGCCCAAATCAGCAAAGCTGCCTGACTGACCCGAAGCACAGAAGTGGTAAAGTTTATTATTGTAAGTCATTGAGGTACAGATGACTTTTTACCTGGGAACTTTGCAGCAGAAGCTGACTGATACATGGTGCTCAGGATAGAGGTAGAGGGAAAGAAGGAAAAGAGGTTTCAGATCTAGGTAAGTCCAGGCATTACAGAAAGAGCTGCTTTTCTGTGGATGTGGTTGTGTTCTTTGCAAAGACTATTTCTTTTCTGCCTCTGATGGTGGGTGGGCGGAGGATGACCATGCATCTTAAATGAGCCACTTAAACTGAGGAATTAAACTCTTTTTTTTTTTTTTAAGATGGAGTCTTGTTCTGTCACCCATGCTGGAGTGCAGTGGTGTGATCACAGCTCACTGCAAGCTCCACCTCCCAGGTTCAAGCAATTCTCCTGTCTCAGCCTCCCGAGTGTTTGGGACTATAGGCATGCGCCACCACACTCAGCTAATTTCTGTATTTTTAGTAGAGACAGGGTTTCACCATATTGATCAGGCTGGTCTCAACCTCTTGACCTCAGGTGATCCGTCTGCCTCGGCCTCCCAAAGTGCTGGGATTACAGGCGTGAGCCACCACGCCTAGCTAGGAATTAAACTCTTAAAGTTTTCTGTCTCAGCTACCAGGGCCAAGATGTAAGAAAAGGGAAGTTAGACTTTTGTTTAAAGAAAGCATGAGACAGGCCACCCTATGAACCAGGGCTGCCATAGACAGTGATGCAGGCTGTGCCCTGCACAAGGGCTCCTGGCCAGGGGCAGTGTGAGATGCATTCAGTGCAATGAAGCATGGATAGGAAGAACATGTCTGCATCAAAGTGCAACTTATACTCTGTGTACCAAAAAGAGTTTCACTGATAAGAATGAGGGGAAAATAGCACCTACAATTAGATACAGAATTTCCTCAGTATCAAAAAGCTAAGTTGTTTCTTTTCTGAAGCCCTTGATATACAATAAAAATAAATCTTATGCCCCACAGATAACGCTGGTTTAGTTTCGGTATCTTGGTGCCACCAGGAGCTGCATGCTCTCTTTTTGAAATGATGATAGTAGGTAAAAAGTAAGGAGTCTCTCCTGTTTCTCTTTACAGGATGGTTTTCCTGCTCTGTTAAGTGGCGCTCATCCTTCAGCTCCACACTCAAGGGGCAAGGACTCCTGTGGTTAAATATTCTGAGATCAATGCCACAGAGGGAAGCCACTCAAAGGGAAAGTCTTGGGCCTCTGGGTGTGGGGCAGGACTTTCTCGAGTTCCCATGAGTCAGAGAGTCTCAGGAAGGGAAGGATCAGCAGAGTCATTCGGACCACCCTTTCATTTAACAAATGAGGAAAAAGAAGCCAGAGGGGGAAGGGACTGGCCCAGGGTCACGTAGCTCATAAACGACACAGCGGCAATGAAAACCCAGAGACTTTTACTTCTCTCCCTTCATTCTTTTTCTCCCATTCTCATCAAACCCGAAGAACAGGAATGGATGGTTGTTATAATACTGGGCCAGGAGGAGAGGCTTTAAATCAGAGTCCAAGGCAAAGTCCCTTTCAGAAAGCTCTGCTGGCCTGAGAGCCTTCCTCAGTGCTTTGCCCACGTGGCACCTCATGCCTCAGTGTACTCTGGTTATATCTCAGGTCCCCCTGACCAGGAGAAATCTCCTGGAACAGTCAGAGGCAGGTCACACCTGAGGCCGAACGCCCTGGGCCCAGGGTTAGGATTCACAGAATTGCGTGCTGAAACCTCCCAACAGTGGTTGAACTCTGGGTTCTGACACATGAGTGGATCAGGACCGACTGGGTCTAGATTTCTAAAATGCCTTCTGAAATGCTGCTTTTCCAGCAGTGGCAGAGAGCAGGGTGAGCAGTGGGGACAATATAGGGAGGGGAAGACTGTGCTCTCAGACACCAGGACAGCCAGCCCAAATACACACCAGAGCCTGGGCCTGGTGGGTTCTAGTCCTGCCCTGTGTAACTTGCTGTGCAGCTTTGGGCAGATCCCCTCCCCTATCTGGTCCATGGCCTCCCAATCTGTGACATGAAGGCGTGGACCGGATGGTCACTGAGGCCCCTCCCAGCTTGGCCATATGTCCAGGCTTGAACCATGTGTAGACTCAAAGCAATTAGCCAAGAAGAGGAGTCTCCAGACACTTCCTCTTGCTCCACCCTGCCTCTGTGTCTGGTTCCTCTCCTGGCATTTTCTATTTTCTGCTCTGTCTGGACAGAAGGGCTTGCTTGGCTCTGTCTGTCTTCCAGCCTTCCCTAGGAAATTGTCTTTGCTTGGAGCACAATGACGCACAGGGGTGCCCCCTGCCGCTCAGCTCTGTGCCATGGGCTCCCAAGGGCTACAGAACAATGGGGTGGAGGGGGAGCCTTTGGGTCAAAGTCTTGGGCAGCTGCCAGGCAGAAGGGAAGGGTAGAGGCTGGCCCTGGTGCAGGGTCACAGAGCTCTCCCTTCTCTCTCTGCACTTTCTCCTTGGCCTGGGTAAGCAGAAGGTCCTGGATGCTGCAGCCACAGAGGTGGGAGGCAGAACAGCAGGGACCTGAGAAGGATAGGAGTGACTCTTCAAGAATGAGGTCTGGAGACCAGAGCAGGAAGCCCTCAGAATAGAGAGAACATGGGCAAGGTGGTCAGCAGGCTGGTGGGCAGCCCCGCTCAGATCCCTCCCCTAGAGCAGAATGGTTACAAAACCTGGGTATGGGGGCCTATTCTGGAGTGGCCTGGCCCAAACAGCAAGTTGTTGTGAACCCCCATATTTTAATTTAAAAATCCAGTGCCTGTCACATGATGGACGCTCAGTAAATGTTTACTGAATTAATGTGAATCCTGCATTCTACTGCATCATCTGTATAATTCCTGATTTTCGAGCTCTTGAGGGCTTCTCGTACCCCCAGCTCACTGCCTTGTACCCTCTGAGAAGCAGGGCTGGGATGGAGAGAGTTCTGCATGTGTTGTCGGGCACCCTGAGCCATCGCTGGGCCAAGCCATTGTACCTGCCAGGGCTCTGGTTTTCCCATCTGTGAGACAGGATAGAGAGGCAGGACCGCAGGCCTCAGCCAGCTCGGGAATGGCAACTGCTGGCACTCCAGCGTGCATCAGTATGTCTGAGATAGCCGGCGAACGGAGCACTGGGGCAATGTTTGAAGGGAAACTGAACCTCACTAGGGTGAAGCTTGTGCCAAAGCAGCAGGAAAGCGTGTTCCATACTCTGTGCCACCTCTGATTGTGTCTTGAATATTCCATGCTTTTATGTTTCTGGGTATGACCAGAAGCTTGGAAAAAGTTCCTTGCATTGTGACCCATATGTATATCTGTGTTTAAAAAAATGCTGAAGTCTGCATCATGCTTTTCAGATTTGTTAATTCATTTGATTATTCATTCGTTTATTCATTCATTCAAAAAACATTCATTGAACACCACAATGTGGCAGATGGTAGGGTCCCTCACTGGGAGGAGACACTCAGTGAAATAAACAGACAATTACACTGCAATGCACAAAGTGCTATAATGATGGCATGAACAAAGTGTTTAGGATGGTTTGCAATGGCACTCACCTTTTCCTCTGGAGCACAGAGTATGTCCATGTGCTCATCACCATCACTCTCTGAAGAGGGGACAGTGTCTATGGAGGAGGACCCTGAGGCTCAGAGAGGTTAAGTGACTCACACAAGATCACACAGTCCTTATCTTCTGATGCTAAACCCAGTGCTCAAGGGATTACTTTGTATGTTACCCCACAGCTATGGATATAATGTTATGACTCGCCTCCTTTTGGGGTTCTTTTAGTGAATCACTATTGCTTTATTAAGTCTCTTTTGTCCTGCTAAAAAAAAAATTTGTAAAACTATCTGCTTGACCACTTTCTTTATGAAACTGGTCAGTCTGATGGGCTTGTGTTAACCTTTAAGAAAATGAAAATATTTTAAGATTTTCTTTTTTGGCCCTATCTTGGGCTGGACAGTCATTCCCATCTCTTCCCTCCACAGAGAGCCATGGTGTTTAGACCATCCAGGAGAAACCTCCCTAGGTTTGTGAGCTGTTGGGATCATTGTTACCACTGTGGGTCCCTTCTCAGCCTCCTATGTATCAAACTGACTTTGCTTTCCTTTCAACCTTCCAGAAATTAGACCCACAAAACATAGAGATGGGTCACATAAGTCAAAACGGAGGCAGAGGCTGGTGAAACCCTTTACCCTCTGACAACAGTGTTCTTCGGGATTCTTGAGAACAGGTGAACACATTTGAATTGAGCCCTGACTATTCTGTGACTCTGTCCCTGTCCTTGAACCTCTCTGAGCTTCCATGAGCTCATCTGTCATAGAGATATATCAACAGTCACACAGATCACAAAAAGATGCCAGGGTTTACAAAGCAATTTGTAAAAAGTGACCTCCTTGATGAATGGAGGGTGCCCAGCAGGCTTCTTTAGGGTGTGTGAGCAAGGCAGCATGAATATTGGAAAGAGTCTGGACTTTGAAGTGAGAAGATCCAACTTCAGACTCTGAAGCTGCCTTTTATGAGCTATGTGACTTTGAGCAAGTTTCCAACAGCCCTAAGACTCAGCAGCAAAACTAGGATGATGATGGCACCTTCCCCATCCACCTTACCCCCAAGTTGTTAAGAGAATAAAAGCAGCTGAAGCCCTGCTAACCAGGCAATCTGGGCTGCATGCTGGTCAGTGCCAGGACCAGGGTTGAGTTTCTCCTTCAGCAACCGCAGTCCTCCCAGAGGATGGGAGTCTTGTGTGCTTCAGACAATAAGATCCTGCCAAGACAAGAAAAGGAAGCTGACAATTTCTCCGTTCTTTCAGCTGTCTCTCGAGCTCCCTCCACAGGCCCACATCACCCCACTAGCCTTCTACACTCCCAAAACACTTTTCAGAAGGGCTTGTCTCCCTTCCTTCTGGCACAGCACCAATGCTCTGTCTAGTCCGGAGGTGGACTTGCTGCTTCACACTCTAGAAAATGCGGGGCTGTTGAGTGACAGTGGCACCCACCACGGGAGTCCCACTTTTTTACCCTACAAAGCTTATCTGGGCGGATGCCAGGTTCCTAGGTTTGGGTTCCCTCCACTATGAGGGGCTCAGCCCACTTGGAGTCAAAAGGAAACAGCCCAGCTACCGACTTGCATAGGAGACCCTCTGGGAAGGTTTGCTGGTGGAAAGACCATCTCTGGCTGCTCCTCGAGTGTTGCCGGGGTGTACTCTGCTCTGCCTGCAGGCCTCCCCAGCCCAGGAGGACCCATTCCACCTGTTGGAGATTTGCTGGCTACCTCCAGGTGGCCAACGAGGGTGTGGCAACTTCACAAATAAGGAAAACCAGGATAAGAGGCAATGTTTGCCTCTGTGAAACAAGTTTGCGATAGTTTTGTGATAATTCTGATTAGGCTGTTCCAAAACCATTGTTTTGCCAACAGCAGCTCTCCTCCATTTTTTTCTTTCTTTCTTTTTTTCTTTTTAGAAATCAAAGGCCATGACTGTTCACCTTTCCTTTGAAGTATTATGTCTATTTGCTTATTTGATTCAGATAGGTTGAGAACCATATGGCTCTCCTTTTTAAGTAAAATTTTCCTTCTTTAAGCCACCGATCCATAGGAAACAAACATCTGTGGAATAAAACAAAGTACCCCATACAATGAATATTGACTAAATAGAAAATAGGCATTCGTATTTGAACGCAAGATACATAAGTTATATCAGTAATCATTGACCATAAGCTGACTGTCAACATAACCTGAGGTGGTAAATGCTCCACCAGTGCTCAGGTTGTCTCCAGAAATTCCATCAGGTCTTCTAGGAAGATGGCATTTTCTGTGTGGTATAACCATTCTTAAAAATATTTAACATAAGTACCCACATAATGTTTTTCTGACATATATTGCAAAAATAATTTTGGGAGAAAATCCATAAGCATGTCACATAATATTATACAGAATACAGTTGAGAAAAGTTGCCTACAAGAGCAAAAGCAAAGGCAGATTTTGTGGGTTCCAGGTACCAGGGTACACATCTAGCCCAGCTTAGGACAGTGGAAGACAGTCAGAAATGTCCAGACCCCTGCCAAATTATTGAAGACTTGAGCTCTGAGGGTCTGCAAACCTGTGGAAGATGTCCCCTTCCACTGGAGGGAATGACAAGGCCAGAGCAATCAGTTCAAGCAGCTCCCCACACTTCGGGTTTCTGCCTATAATTCAAACCACAGGAGAGGCACGACTTCACTTTTTCTCTTTCCTCACTTTTGTTCTCATCTGAGAGGGCACTGAAACCCTCAGCCTTCCTTCAGTCAGTCCGGTACAGAGCTGGACCTGACTCAAAAGGCTATCAGTCTGTCTCACACTACAACACCAAGGACAGCCACTGATTGAATACTTCAGTGACAAAGAACTCAGTGTTCTGGGCAACCATCTATTTTATTTTCACATCACTCAAAATAGTTGGTCCTTATATTGAGCTAAAATTGGCCTCCCTGAAATTTTAGCCGTTGGTTCCAATTTCTTTCTGGGAAGCTATGCAGAATACAGTGTATGCCTTCTTTCACATGACTGCCCTTACAAATAGATGAGGATAGGTCTCCCGCCAAAGCATCCAGTTCCTTCAACTTAGGGAAGAGTGTTTATTAGTGATCTGGGGGATTTGGGCCCCACTCCAGAATCCTATTAAAACTGTGGATCATCTCCCCAGAAAGATGCACACACATCTGCATACACCCCCTTTTGCAAACATCCTTCCCCTTCTGAGCCCACCCATGGATCTCTTTAAATGCCAATGGACCCTCGGTAGGCACTTTGCATTGGAACTCTAAAACCAGATGCCGGAGGTGGAAGGGAACTTAACGGCCCAATCTCCTCACTTCAGAGATAAGGACTCCGTCTGTAGGCACTTTGCTCCTGGCTTGCTGGCCCCAGCATCAGGCCTTGGCTGCAATCGAATGGTAGTAGAGCCTTCAGTAGTGCAGGGTAGCAAAAGAAGTATGAGAGCTGTTTTGGTGTTTCCTCCCCAAGTCGGGAGATCAATTAGTGCAACAACTCTGGCCTGTCTCCATCTCATTACTTGGGGCTTCCCCAGGGAAGGGAGTGACTGAACTTGCTTGCTGAATCTGGGCAGAACAAATCTGGTTTGCTTAGCTGCTTTCCACCTGCCTCCTTGGGAGTGAGTTTCCCCCTAACCCCTACAGGCCATGCGACTCCCCTCTTTCTCTTCATTCCTAAGTCTTACCTAGGCGGGACCCTCTGACTGAGATTTGTCCATAAAAATGTTGATCCTCTAGCTCCCATCAGCTGCTCCTTGGCTTTCCTTCTCAGTGTTTCCTGAACTCAATCAGAAGACAGGTGCTCTCCCCATCAGTCTCCTCTTAGAAATGTGGAATTGTGGCCAGGAGCGGTGGCTCACGCCTATAATCCCAGCACTTTGGGAGGCCAAGGTGGGTGGATCACCTGAGGTCAGGAGTTCGAGACCAGCCTGGCTAACATGGTGAAACCACATCTCTACTAAAAATACAAAAATTAGCCGGGCGTGGTGCCGGGCACCTGTAGTCCCAGCTACTCAGGAGGCTGAGGCAGGAGAATCGCTTGAACCCAGGAGGCGGAGGTTGCCGTGAGCCGAGATCACGCCACTGCCCTTCAACCTGAGCAACAGAGTGGGACTCTGTCTCAAAAAAGAAAAAAGAAAAAAAAAAAAGAAAGATGGAATTGTACAGGACACACTGTTTTGTAAGCTGCCTTAGAGATATTTTTTGCTGGCCGGGCGCGGTGGCTCACGCCTGTGATCCCAGCACTTTGGGAGGCTGAGGCAGGCAGATCACGAGGTCAGGAGATCAAGACCATCCTGGCTAATGCGGTGAAACCCCGTCTGTACTAAAAATACAAAAAATTAGCCAGGCATGGTGGCTGGCGCCCATAGTCCCAGCTACTCAGGAGGCTGAGGCAGGAGAATGGCGTGAACCCGGGAGGCGGAGCTTGCAGTGAGCCGAGATCGCGCCACTGCACTCCAGCCTGAGCGACAGAGCGAGACTCTGCCTCAAAAAAAAAAAAAAAAAAAAAAAGACAAATATTTTTTGCTTAACAATATACTGTGAATCTTCTCCATGTCATTAAATATTCTGGATTTTGGAGGAGATTCTAGAGGCAGAGAGGGAGAGAAAGAGATAGAGAGACACAGAGACACAGGAGACAGAGAGAAAAAGGAAGGATGTGAAGGAAGAAAGAGGAGGAGGAAGGACCGCAAAAGAAGAAAGATATAGAGACATAAGAGAGACAGACAGAAGTGAGGGCGAGAGAGAGGGAAGAATCTGGAGTCTGAGGGGAAGCTGAATCATAAATAGGAGGGGTGGGGAGGCAAGGATCAGAACAGCAGATGGGCTTTGGCCACTGGGTAGCTCAGGGATCTTTTGCTGCCCCTTCCACACACTGACAATTACCACACTTGCTGCATTCCCCAAGGGCCATCTTGAGGGGCTGCTCAGTCTCTGATAAGCCCAGAGGTGATGTGACTCCCTGGGGAGCAGCATGCATGGATGGCAAGTTGGCAGGGAAGTCAGATGCAGGCCAGCACTCCAGTGCCTCTCGTGTGACACAGCTTCTTGACCCTCTAGTGTCCTGGTTATCCTCCAGGGATGACAACTATTTTGGCAGTGACCTCATAGAATGTGATTTTTATCTTTAAGCGTCCATAGATTTCTCAACTTAAACTGTGTCATTTTTGTTTTACAAAAGTATTCTGCAAGTTACCCTGGCACCTCTTCTTCTTGAGACGGCTCCCCTATCCCAGGCCTTGTAACCCCAGCCTGGGGTGACTCTCTTCTTTGCTCTGTAGCACCCAGCCTCTCCTCTGTCACAGTTCTTATCACACTGCATTGAAATGATCTGAAAGCTCATTGCTGGCAGGGAGCTGGCATTATTCATCTCTGTCGCCCTGGAGCCCAGCTGGCAAATGATCTGATCAGGTGATTCTCAAACTGGGCCTAGCAGAGTCCCTGCACTTCCAAGGAGGTGGTATGTAAGGCGCCCCGGCAAAGGGAGGTGGTTTGGGGCACTGCTGGGGGGACCCCACGTCCCTAACCAGAGCACCTGTGCTTTTTCTGGTTATGTATTGAATTTCCAAGTGAGTTTTCACTTTCAAAAGAGTTTTCTTTTCTTTAAAACAAAAGTTTCAAGAATCACTAATCTCGTCTGTTTCCTTGGGTCATATGTATTGTATACATTCATGGGAAGTGCAGAGGAAAGTTTAATATCTGAGCACTAACCTGCTTTCTTCTTCCTTCTCTAGTCCCATTTTAGGGTTAACATTCCCACCTCCAACCCTCCCCTCTCATGGGGAAAAGGATTAGAAGAGGATTGAATACCGGTTGTAGAATGAAAATGTTGGTCCTCTGAAGAATTACATCAGTGACAAGAGGGGGATGTTTCTAAGGAACAGGGAATCCTTATGGCCAAATTACTTTACCTTTATTCTCTCAAGTCAAAACCAAACTGATGAATGTGTGTAAGTGCTATAGGTGACACCAGGGTGCACACTATATCGCCTGTCCTGGTACCTTTCAGTTAACTTGGGAAGGTAAGACTTACTACTTGAACAACCAGGATTGTAAATGTTTGTGAGGCAGGCTACAGCTGCAAAATTTCCCTGTACACTGTGCAAGTAAAAACAGAACTGCATGGTGGAAAGAATAACTCTGAGTCCCGATGCCTGGATTCTGGTCTCTGGGTCCAATTTACAACTGTGTGTTCTCAAATACGTTATTAACCCCTGAGTCTCAGATTCATTCCCAAACAGTTCTTTATTCTGATTATCAAATAAGATAGTATATGTGAACTGAACATCTTTTATAAACTATAAAGACCGGTTAGAAATGATTATTATTGGTGATAATGAACCTGAACCTGAAGATGGGGGTGGGACCATCTTATCATACCAGCAGCAGAGGGCCCCTTGTCCAGGAGAAAGGAGGCCTCAGGGATTTCAGAAATTTCCTTTGTCCGGTAGCTTTGGTCTTATTCTCCCCACTGAAAAGAAGTAGGTTCTCTTATTTATAACTCCAGAACTGTGGAATCTCTGGTCTGATTGACCTATGTAGATTGCACGTGCTGATAAGGAATGAAAATCCAAGCAAGCATGGACCAGCTTGGCCTCTTTCCAGTAAGGTCCTGCCGTGGGTTGGCGCTTAATTGCCCCTGGTGTCTATTATGGACTGGTTGCAGAGTGACCAATAGCTTAAATGGAGGAGTGTGCTGGGGGCTGGCACCAGCCAGACACCTTGGGTGGGACTGTGAGGGCCAAGGCTATTTCCTGATTAGAACACCCTCTTGTCCCCCACCAGCCCCTGACCCCTCCATCTCAGGGAAGCAGATAAACTGAGGTGCAAGGGTGACAAGAAGGTTGCTAAGCAGTTTGCAGCTGAACTGTGGAAGCAGAAGCAGACATGCAAAGGAAACCATGGCCCAGAGAAGTGACATGGCAGCTACAAAATGGCCAAACCCAAACTAGACCCATTCCTTCGGTTCTAAGTCCAGAATCCTTCCCATGGCATCCTCTGCTTTCACCTCTCCAAAGGGGACATGTATATTTGCTCTTCACACCCTGCCCTTCCTGCTCATTCATTCCCTTCTCTAAATGCTGAGGATGCCTTACCCAGGCTTCAGGATGATCACGTCTGTAATGTAAGTTACTAGAAAAAAGTGCTCACAGGCCATCAGTGTTGACTTACGTTATTTTTATAATTAAATATGTACATATATAAAACTAGGTATAAATTCCTAAACCATACAACTCTAAGACTAAAATAAATATACAGATTAAATATCATCCAACGATCACAACAATAAAGTTAAGTGTCTCTAATCTAACTTAATGAAGGAGGTGGTTTCGCTGAAAGATGATTGCCTCTCATAAAATGACAGCCATAGTTCAAGTTCTTCAGCATCCAGCTCGCCATGTACTATGTACTAGTCAGCTCCATTTTAATAACTGCAAAAGTGCGGTACAGTAATATCACGTGGCCTTCACATGGAACAAACTCATTATTTCTGTATTGCATCTGCCCCTGTGCTTTACTCAGTTGTTCGTGCCAATGAAAGTGCTGCTACTTATTGCCAAATGCCAAGGACAGGTTTGAAGTGCAGTCCTGAATTGTAAGATGTCATCTGGAATTCAGATAATGTTTATACTTTAACTTAGCATAGTAATGAGAACAATGAATATAAAGATTCTCCATGAAGAGCTCATGGATCCCTTAGAATATGTTTACAGGTGGCTGTTTTGTCCCGGGACTTTGGTGGAGAAAAAGAAAAGCTCTTTGTGAGATGGCAGGTGGGGATTTTGCTCCACACTGCTCCCTCATGGTGGCCTCCTCCTCAACCACACAGTCGCTAGTGTCTACCTACCCAGCATAGTTCTAGAGGCATGTCAGTCAGTGCCTAAGAGGGGAAGGGGAGAGAGGATAGCAACAGGGAATCTTGACATGGCTGGGCTGAGCGTCTTGGGCAACAGGATGAGAATGTGGGTGAGGTAACTTAGGTCTTGGTTAAGTCTGAGTTCTTTATCTCACATGCTCCTCCTTCTTTGCCTCCCACAGCCACTTCTACAGGTACCATGGCTATTGTTGAAAAGTGGCACAGTGTCAGTCCTTGAGGAGGAGTCTCAGACCCTGGGAGGGGGGATGTAGCCCCTCTCAGAGTCAGTGATTGGGACTCCCAAGGCAGAAGCAGCAAGTGGAGTGGGCCCACAGGAGGTGGGCTGCCCCTGGGCTCCCTCCGAAGCTGGAGACGGGATGCCTGCCCCAGGAGCAGGGTTTGGACTACAAGGCCATCTGGAGAGCTCAGGATTCTCCAGCCCCCATCTCTGCCCATGTTAAACTGTTGGCCTCGACCCTGGTAACGTCACCAGCATTCACAGTAGCTTCAGGAGGCTCTTTTCAAATACCTAAGGGCTGGAATCATAGGCTCTTCACTACTATGTCCCCTCTCAAGATAGCAAAATCCTACCCTTTCATAAAGACCCTGCTAAAATGCTGTTTGGAATCACACAGACCAGCATTCAAATCCAAATTCTACCACTTACTCATCGAGCCATGTTTCTTAATGCTTCTGGGTCTCTCTTACCATTAAAGTGAAAGGAATAGTGCCTTTTGCTCAGACTTACGGTGAGAACAAAATAAGATAAGGTTTTTAAGATGCACAACCCAATGCCTGGCACATGAGGCTTTTGATGATTATAAGGCCCTGGTGCCCTCCTCAGGGCCATGGCAGGTCACGTCCTTGTTGAGTCAAATACTTTTGAAACCCCCTGGATGTTTACAAGCTTCCATTCTAGGGCTCTCCAGGGCTAACCGCAACTAGCTATGGCCACACTGCTGGCTCCATGACCTTGCCTACACCAGTCACCATTCATTGGCCCTATCACTGGATCCTCAGAAGATGCTGCCACTCTTCCCTGAACAAGGACAGTCCTAGGTTTTATACCGTGACTTTCATTTTTTTCATTCAGAGGACTTTCCCATGCCCCGAGCTGCCTGTGTAAGCTGCGTATTTGGCCCCTCTCTGGTGTGTGTTATGCTCCAGCCTGGAGCTGTGGTGAAGCCAGGAGCTATTCTGAGATCTTTCCGCTATTTCAGGCTCTAGCTTAGACGTGGGGAGAGAATCCAGCACTCTCTGCCCATGTCTCAGCCACAACTTCCAAGACTGGTCCTTTTATGTTTCTGACACCCTCAGATCCAAAATAGCCCTGACCTGGAGGTGGTGCCTGGGACCAGCTGAGATGTAGCAGTGACGTGCACGTGCCATCCAGCTTGCAGCTAGGCTAGAGAGAGTTCTGGAAGAGTCAGGTCTTGGGGGGTGGGAAGAACTGAGCTCCAGAGAAGCAGCCAGGGTTACACCCTCACCCCACAAGCTGGCAGGCTTTTGGGGGCTGGGGGCCGCTCCATGTGGAGCAGCAGCTGCTTCCAGTCCTGGCCAGATAAAGGGGGAGTGCATTTTCTGCCTGCTGACTTCTCAGGTTGTATACATCTTCCTGGGCTAGCTAGCATTCATTCATCTATTCCACATATTACTGAGTGCCTGCTATATGCCAGTCACTGTTTAGGCTCTGGGGTATAACTGTGGTCAAAACAGACAAAAATCCTTGCTCTTGTGGAGCTTACAAGTAACAAAAATCATAATAAATAAATTGAATTGGCCAATCTAGCTTGCAAAGCACTTTTCCATGCCATTTCTTGGTAGAACATCCAATTGAATACTCCGTGCTAACACAATGTGTGTGGTTCTCTGCTTGGTTGTCCTCAGTTCATCTTTCCAGCAATCCCCTGAGTTAGACAGCACTCCATTTTACTGACAACGGAACAAAGACTCCAGAAGAGACAGTAAATTCTGTGAGGTCCACACAGCCAGGAAGTGAATCTTAACCCAAATATGTCTGACTTGAGGGCCCAAGCAAGATCTTAACCACTGTGCACAGAGAAGCTGGTGGCACCCACTTGCAAATATAGAGGCTCAGTGAGATGCAGAGTTTGGAGAAGGCAAGTTCGTCTGTTGTTCCAAGGAATGATGAAACTTCACAGGTAGAAGAAAGTTAACTTGGAGGTTGCCAAAGACAGGACTCCTTCTACCTCAGCCTGGGTGGATGAAGAACTGGACACTGCTGAAGCACTTTTGGGCTTTAGGGCACTTCCTGCATGTGGGGCAGCCAATACCAGGGCTGAACACTGTGATGACTTGATGGTCCTTCCTGTTTTAGAAGGAACTGTCTGCTCCAACCTGTCCACCTGGCAGGCCCCTCGGGGACTCCCTTCCTTCAAACAACCCTACGCAACTTGGCTCTGATTTGCTTCTTTGTCACCCCAGTAAACAGCATACCTCAGAGAGGGTGCGGCTGCCTCCTCTGCATTCTCACAGCTTCCAGCCGCACATTTGACACAGTGCTTATCTCCCTGTGTGGGAACATCCCTGCCTCATGCCTGCCTGTGCCACTCCACAGTACAGTGCTGGCACATGCGAGGTGCTCAGCCCATGGTTATTGAGTGGCTGATGAAGGAATGGATAATATCTAGCCATTTTCAGTTGCATGGAGAGACTGGGCCAGTTATTCTTTGGCTGCAGCTGCCTCAAAAAGAGAAATGGTCCTCTTTCCTCTTTCCTACAGTCTGGGTCATGATGTTAATGTGGCCTGTGGCTTTCAACAAATATTTGTGGCTTCAGAGTCTCCTTGTTTGAAGGCATTTCTGGAGGCTTTGGCTGGCACTATAATTCCTGAACTGACAATTGGTGTGAGATGGCTGGAGGCTGAAGGAAGCTGGGATGTTGTGGTGTCTTAATCGTAAACTGCCCAACCGCCAAATAAATGGATCATTTCTGGGAGGTCTAGAAGGACATACAATGAGATCCCTTAATGCCATGGAAGATGCCAGGACAATGCACATGTCCATGGTTCTCTGGCTGGGTCCTTCTTCTCTGAAGCTGCTGCTGTCCCAGAAGATCAACCTGTGACAATCCACAGCCTGCCTGTCATTTGGATGGCCCCTGCAATCAGCTCTACAGGAAGGCTTTTCTATGTTTTTCTAACTGCTTCTGTTATTAAAAGACCTACAGTGTCCCACAAGATTACTGTTCAAATGGCTCTCCAGGGACCCTCCCTTAGCATGGAACTTCTTGCCACAAAGGGAAAATAACCAAGCAAAAAATACCTATGGATTCCTCAACACCTGACTTTGGTTGGGTAATCTTTCTTTAAATCGCTATTCCTTCCCAACCCAATAAAATCCTATTTTTTATCTACAGTGCCTACTTTAGGTTAATTCCCATTTAACTTGTGGCCTGAGGGCTAAAAAAGGCAAACAGATTTTTTTTTTTTTTTTTTTTTTTTTTGGTTTAGAACGGAATTTTTAGAAAAACAATGTTTTAAGGCAGTGTATGCATTTTCCAGTTTCACAGTTGCTACCAGCCTCTGCCACATTGTACAGAGAGTGTGAGAAGCACTGCAGTGATTGCTGGTGTGGTGTGAGGCCAGACCTCATGGGTCTGAGTTCAGGAAGCTCCCTCTTACTAGCTGTGCACCTTGACCTCTCTGTACTCCAGCTTCATCTATAAAATGGGCATCATCGTTGTCATTATCATTATCATCATCATGGTACCTGTCTCACAGGTTTGTTGGGAGGATTAATACATCCAAGTGTTTAGGGTATACAGTGAATATTTATTTGGATGCCTGCTGTAAGCCAGGCCATATTAGGGACAGGGGATACATGAGGGAACAAAACAGACAAATCTCTGCCCTTATGGCACCTGTAGCCTGGTGGAGGCATGGGAGAGACAGATTATTTAGTAAGCATCGTGATAAATGCTACGGAAAAAGACGAAGCAGGAAAGTAAGGGGACAGTGCTTGGGTGCAGTTAAAATAGGGTGGTCAGGGGGGACTCACTGAGGAGATGACCCTCCAGGAAAGACTGGAGGGAGGTGAAGAGTGAGCCACCTGGAGAACCCAGGGAGGAAGAGTGTTGAGCCAGATGGAACAGCAGCCACAAAAGTTTCGAGACAGCCCATCACGTTGGAGAAAATGTCAACTATTTTATTGTGACCTGCGAGGTCCCCAAAGGCATTTGAGTTTATGACAGTGCTATCAACTTTTGTTGAAAGTGGCTGTGGAAACTGATCTTGTGACTCTGGTCTTGATTGGCTGAAGGCTGAGGGCATACAGAGAGAGCATGAGCAGTGCAAGAGAGACAGTCGAGAGTCAAGCATCTCCTCTTGAAGGCAGAGACCATGGCCCCCAGCCTGTGCTCGGCTGATACCATCTATAACTGTTAGTGCGTGTGTGTGTGTATGCTTGAAGGCAATCTTGTCCTGGCCTGCAGGGGCTGGAAGAGAGTCAAGAATAGTGATGGAGAGGGATGGGGTTGAAATAAATCAAAGACATCAGGAGGCTTTGTTTTAGGGCCCCATGTTTCTAGTGGTGCTGATGATTCTAGGCCAACAGTTGGTAGCTTTAAAGGGAGTTTTGTTTCCAGGTCATTAGAAGCAGTCAATTGGTTTAACTGCAAGGCCAGCTCCTAATTTGATGCACATCTAAGCAGATTGGAGACATTTTTGCCAGAGTTGCTATTTTAGCAGGCAACAATTTGTGTGCCCACCAGGAAACCAGGTTTGGTATGAAAATAGAGACTTCCCCTGGCATCTAACATTCAGGAGTCAGCAGTAGCTGGCTTTCTAACCGTGTTGCTTCTTGTGTGGAAAACAAGGCTGAAAAATGGGTGGGGAGAGAACGGTGGCTGCCAAGGACGTGTGCTATTTCCAGACACGAGGAAGAATAACACTCTGGTTGAGCTGTCAAGTAAAATGAGGATAACAACACCTGCCTCACGTGGTTATGGTCAGGATTACATGGGATGGCCTACATAAAAGTGCCAGGCACATCACAGGTGTAGGGAAATATCAGTTCCTTTCTTTGTCTCCTCTGGACCCCACAAGACAGCTCCCTGGAGACGATTTTCTCCCTTCCACTAAATCAGGATAGAGAAGAGGGTTTCCTCCCTGTGAGATGTAAGCCCTGGGGGGTAAAGTATGGAGAGAAGAAATCCAGCAGGAGACAACAGTGGGGTATGTGGAGTCCTTAGATAGGCCACTGTCTAAGGCAGGCAGCTGGACCCCATCCTGAGAATGAAACTGTCATGGGAGCTCCAGGTGGGTACAGCCACCCCAGCCCTCCTAGGGGTGCTCTCTGCCCACTGCTGGTTGGCCCCACCAAGCGCAGGCAGCACAGTGAAACCAGACACAGCACAGTCTCAAGTATGCAACTGCCAGGTATGACAATCACAAGTCACAGCTGGCAGGTGGATTGGTGTGATGGCTGCTCATGTTTTCTGATCTCTCAATTTTGTTCTTGTTTTCAAAAAGTAACCCATCAGGTTTAAGGTTCACACAACCTGTGTAACTTTGATTGCAAATACCAAGACCTCACCTCAATAAGCAAAACAAGGAATTTATTCGTCTAAGAATCCTAAGACATGTAGAACAACCAAGCCTCAAGGATGTGGCTAGAACAAGAGACTCAGATGCCACCTATTATTTTGTTCTGTTTATCTCTGCCTGTCCCTTCATCACTGCAATCCAGCTTTCTGGAAACATGACTGGCTATAGCTTCCCCTATGAGAGGGAGTCTGGCCTTGATTTCCTCAAGGTCCGGTTAAAAATTCCTGGGGAAGAAGTTCATTGGTTCAGCATGAGTCAGAGACCATCCCTGGGTCAGTTAGCTGAGGCCAGTGGGGTGGGGACATGCAAGAATCAGGACACTCTTGCCTTACTATGGGGCTGAGAGCAAGCAGGGTAGACAGTTCTATGGATGTCCACAGCTTGTATCTAACCTGGACATCAGATGTTTTACAAGTGTTAGTAGCCACCTAAGGGCTGATGTCACTGTCACTTCTTCAGCAGGGCACAACCCACATCTTTAGATGGCTGGAAAAAGATCCTGGGCTAGGAGGCTTCCTGGGGGAGAAAGGAGGTGTGGGGCTTCAGGTGCACAGGCAGCCTCCCCTTCAGGTGTCTTTTTACTCCTGTCCCTCCCAGTGTCCCACTCACACACCCCACTCTGTTGTGCCAGGTGTTCCTGTGGGTCGTCCTTGCAGAGTGAGCAGCAGAGCATTGGTGTGTGCTCGCATTTCAGACGCTTTGGCTGGCAGAGTTCTTTCCCTGTTATTCCATTCCCATGCCACCCTTCCTCCTCTACCAGCATGTCCTTCCTTGTGGAAAAATAGCTCTTCTAGTAGTAGAAACTGATCCTGGGTCTAAGGGCAAAAGGGGCAGAAGGGAGGTTTATTGGAATGATTCTGGAGTATCTCACAACCCAAGGGGGCTGTGGGAAGGTCAGAGCAGGGCCGCTGTAGGGCCTCTGTGGTGGGAGTTCACGAACTCCATGGTGCTGCTGATCACACGACTCAGCTTCCACTGAGTCAGGCCCCTTGCTGCTCAGAGCTATGCTTCTCCTTCCTGGGGAGGGAGTCGAGGGGCCCCAGTTTGGTCA
The DNA here is from genome assembly GCF_029281585.2 of Gorilla gorilla gorilla. Lineage (NCBI taxonomy): Eukaryota > Metazoa > Chordata > Mammalia > Primates > Hominidae > Gorilla > Gorilla gorilla. Next base: position 122,085,998 of record NC_073224.2, read on the forward strand.
GTTATGTGCCCTGGATCAGCCAGCTAGTGAGATGTCTGGCATATTAGATACCTGAAGTGAATAATTTTGTAACACCTCCCCAACAAAGTTATTTTCATTGATAATCATGAAATACAGTTAATGTATGCATCAGTATAGCTGATGATGATGCCAAGAAAGAAATGCAAACAGTGAAAAAACAATTTATTAAACTGTGTATATACAGTGATGCTAATAAAATATAAATAAACAATATGATACAAAATAATTATTACAGTATAATAAAGGGAAAAGTAATGAAATAATACTTTTATTACATTAATTTTTTGGAGAAAAAATAAATTTAGACTTGTGTATTGTTCTGTCACAGTAATGAATGATAATATATCACAATTTTCATTTTCAGGCTGTAACTTTTGCAAACTTGTAAATAATTTTATCAAAATTAATCTTTGCCTATTTATCCTCAATAGTCAATATAATAAGGTATGTCACTCTATCTTTGCTCATACTTCTTATTAATTTTAATTTAAAAAATTCATCTGAAGTAACATATAAGTAAATAGAAAAAGTTTTAAACAGAAGGATAAGTTTAGCAGAGACTCACAGAAATCTCATTTTACAAGAAGTTCTAGAAATTACAATGCCATCCATGTTTTCATGTCTCAGGGAATGAGTCTAGTAGCTTTCAAATGCTGACACAGTTGAAAAATTTCTAAAAAAATTAGAAAATTCATCGTTTAAAAAATTGTAATATCTCTTTTATATGTATCAAAACCCTTACTAAACAATGAGTTCTGGGTTGCAAAAGAGGATTTATTTTTTGCACTTCTCTATAAGTCTTTGTTCACAGTTAAACAAAAACACAAGTGCAGTCATATGTTTTATTACTATTAGTTAAAACTTCCAAAATTTTTGTTCTGCAAAAATTAGAGTTACGAACAACTTAACAGCAACCTCTCCCCACACCAAATAATCCCATTAAAAATGGGCAAAAGACCCAAGTAGACATTTCTCAAAAGAAGACATACAAATGGCCAACAGGTATTTGAAAAAATGTTCAACATCACTAATCATCAGGGAAATCTAAATCAAAACCACAATGAGACACCACCTCACCTCAGTTAGAATGGCTATTATAAAAAAAGACAAAAAATAACAAATACGGATGAGGATGCAAAGAAAAGGGAACTCTTATACACTGTGAGTAGAAATGTAAATTAGTATAGCCACTATGGAAAATGGTATGGAGTTTACTCAAAAAACTAAAAATAGTACTACCATACAATCCAGCATTCCTACTACTGGGTATTTGGCCAAAAGAAAGCAAATCCAAAAGAAAGTATATCAAAAGGATACCAGCACACCATGTGTATTCTAGCACTATTCACAAAAGCCAAGATATGGAATCAATGTAAGTGTTTATTGATGAATGAAGGGGTAAAAGAAAATGTGGTATATATATACAATGAAATGCTATTCAGCCATAAAAAGGAATGAAATCCTGTCATTTGCAGCCACATGGATGGAACTGGAGGTCAACATATTAAGTGAAATAAGCCAGGCACAGAAAGACAAATATTTCATGTTCTCACTCATCTGTGGAAGCTAAAAAAGTTGATCTTATGGAGGTAGAGAGTAGAATGATGGTTACCAGAAGTTGGGAAGGGATGTTCAGGGGGAATGAAGAAAGGTTGGTTAATGAGCGTGAACACGTAGTTAGATAGAAGGAATAAGTTCTAATGTTCAATAGTTCTGTAGGGTGACTATAGTTAATACTAATTTATTGTATATTTTAAAATAGCTAGAAGAGAAGATGTGAAATAGTTCCAACATAAAGAAATGATACATTTTTGAGGTAATGAATATCTTAAATACCCTAATTTGGTCATTACATGTTGTATGCATGTATCAAAATATCACATGTACCCAATAAATATGTACAGTTATGTTTCAATAAAAATATCAGCATTCATGTCTGAATATTAGCAAATACTAACATTATTCTACCCATTGCTTTATATCAGGTGTCCAGTTCTTGGTGATAATGATCAAGACATTTATACATTGCTCTTTTGATTTTTGCTGGCAGCATAAGACCAGCATCTTTTGTCATTTCTCCTGGCATTCACAGAATGATGGAATCAAAGTAACTCAAATTCTGTTCCTTAACTTCTCTAATCACTAATATTATTGCTTATTTTGAATCTACTGTCTAGATGCAGGGGTATGTGGCACCATGGGGTTGGGCACGTGAAGTCAGCTTGAATGATTTTCAAACTGTCAGGAACTTATTCAAAACAAATGTGTGTGGCTGAGTTCGTGTGTATTGGGGCGTGACTGTATAACTGGGAGTTTGAATTAACTTCTAAGTAGAATGCAAGCTATAAAGGATAAGTAATAAAAAAGTGCTAATTTGAAGCTTACATGCATATTATTAAAACTCAGTAGTAACAAAGCAATGGTTTAGAACTTAGACCCACAAAAGGTTTTATTTGGGAAGGAGTGCCTTATCACTGACATTGTTTGGAATTGCCGGCACATGGTGATAATAAAAAGCAGACTGACTTCTAGTTGGCTTTATTATTGTTTTTAAATTCTCTACAGATTTCTTTATTGCCTTCCCCCAGGCAGACTGCTTTCCTTGCCCAGCCTTTGGTACACCACTGCATCCAGCTATTGTGGTGGTGGGAGCAGAGGATGCCACATAACACAGAAAAATGCTTCATGGGCTCATTCTGAGTTTCAGAGGCTGTACTCAGAGAAGAGGGCATCAGGTACCGGCTCCATGTGGTGACTATTACATTTTCCTTTTTAGCTGCTTAGCATTAAACACATACATACACACACACACACACACACACACACACACACACACACTATACACTTCTTCCCATATGTCCCAAGATGCTCCTATTCAACATGACCTGATAACCACAAATGCAATGAACTACAGTGCAACGTCACACCAACTACTGAATCCAAGGTTACACCACAGAGCCATTTTTTTCTAAATCTAGATAGCTGGGTAGTCTTCATTCCTTTTTTAGTTATATTGAGATCCCATCTGATATTCATCAGGCTATGGATTACTTAGTAAATGAAACCACTAATAACACACCCTATCCTCAAAATCTATGCCAACAGAATATCCCCAGTCTTAATGATATTCCTTAGCTAGTCTCTGTGTATAACTTCTTTCTTCTCTGCATTGATTCTGCATAACCCCATCTAGTCCATGAAGAGTTCAAATGCTGGCCGTACAGTGGGCATTGCTGAACAGAGGGAGCCCAGTGGGCTGGATTGCTAGTTTCTTCTGGTTGGTGGGAATGGGGGTGCAATGTGGGAACATTTCAGAGAGGCTAGAAGGCTTTCCCCAGTTCCTCTGACTCCTCCCATGGTATCTCAGTTTCCATCTCTAGGATTTTACTCTTTCCTGATCATGCTGTATCTACATATGAAACCTAGTTTATACATGCAAGTGGAGGTATAATTCAATACCTTAAAACATCAATTTCTAAATTTGGTTTTTTGTTATTTCAGGCTAGTAGCTCGTGGGATCATATTAAGACTTTGACTTTGATTTTACGCCTATAGGAGAGACTTACAGGACTAAGTTTGCTGTTCTTTTACATTAGGTTGTCCTGATACACTCAAAACAACCATCTAACCTGTGGTCTCAGCTTGTCTCCTTTCTTTCAAATTGTTTATGGTGCCAGCTACTGGGTCCCCCAATACCTTTTTCCCAGTTTCTAGTTGACCACAAGAAATTCATTTATTGCTGTTTTGCTACTTTTTAGCAAGCATTGCTAATTTCATATCTCCAAATATAGAGTAGATTACTGCCTTCCTTCACTTCCACCTTAATAAAATGACCCATTACATTTTTCTTGAAGGTCTAGAATTCACAGCATACTCTCTAGAAACAATTCATAAATTATTTATTTTTCCTCTTATTTGAAAACATTAGATACTGACTCTAGTTGGTTTTGGCAAAAAATAATGAGGCGAGGACATTTATTGAAAAAAATATAGGCCAGGCACAGTGGCTTACACCTGTAGTCCCAGCACTTTGAGATGCCAAGGCAGGAGGATCACTTGAGGCCAGGGGTTTGAGACCAGACTGGGTAACATAGCAAGACCCTGTCTCTACAAGAATAAAAATTTAAAAATTATCCAAGTATGGCGGTGTGCACCTGTAGTTTCAGCTACGTGCTACTTGGGAGGCTGAGGCAGCAGTATCACTTGAGACCAGGAGTTTGAGGTTATAGCACCATTGCACTCCACCCTGTGTGACAGAGCAAGATGCTATCTCTAAAAAAAGGAATACTAGGGCACCTATAGAGGGCAAATTATTGAATAAGCAACTAATCTATGGGAAGGACAGAAACCAGGGCCATGCTAAAGGCCTTAGTAGTGGGAATTTGTGACCCTTCTGTCTGGAACCCTGCTAGTAATGTGAATCAGCCTCAATGAAAATCAGGTTCAGTGTTTCTGAGGATAGAATTTGAAGTTGGCCCGGTTTAGAACTGGCATCTGACTACAGCCAGGGCAGGATTATGCAGTACAGAAAGGGTCTGCTGGGGGATGGAGGTAGTTGTGCAGCCTGTGTATCAGAGGTTGTACCAAGAGAAGGGGCAGTTCTTGTGAGACAGGCAGCTTCCCCAACAAGTATCCACTTCAGTTTGGGAAATGAAGGTTATTTCCTCTGCTTCCTTCAATCCTTTTGTCCTGCAATGTTTACCACTGTCTGTACACACTAGGACGCACTAGATAGCATCGACTGACTGATTAAAACATTTATTATCTGAAAATAGGAGATTATTAGACTAGGTTCAAGACCAACATGGCTTTTGGATAGGAAGATACTGGTGATTTGGTAAGGGAGAAAAGAAAACAAGTAGTTGATTCTAAAATCCAGAAGTGATAATTAACAAAAAAATTATCAATTTGTGTGACTCTGAGGCTTTTCCTGGCATCCTTAGCTCCGAAAGAGCCCTCTGCTCTCTGAACTTCCACTCTTCTCACCCACATTGCTCATTTGACTCTGAGCATGGTTATCTGCCGTGCCCTGTACATTCCTACATAGAAGTTCTATCTCCCAAACCACACTACAGGATCCCCAGGGAGAGAATCCATGTCTTACATTTATTTTTTTGAGATTCTCAATATATTTTAGTATCACTTAGGGCAGTTTTTATTCCCTGGCCTCTTGATTCTCCATTTGTACATGTTTATTTTCACAGGTGAGTTTTAGACTCTCTTTATCATATTAGCATATTCTTACAGTTTTTGTATCTCTAGTACCAAGCTGTTATCCTCTCATACACTAAACAGGTAATTAATGTACTTTGCTGAGGACAATATGATAAGCCATACAGAGGGATTTGTCATAGACATAAATGGGAGAATTAAGTTTTTCTATTCATACCTTTTTAATTTAAAAAATGTTAACTTGGCATAGCAATGACTGTGTAAAATTGATATTCCATTTAGAACAAGATTTAAATCATTACACAGGTAGAATTGGTTCTGTTTTTTATTCACCATTAATAAACACCAATTTCTGGTTTCCTTCCCTTCCTCCCTTCCTTCCCTTCTCTCTTTTGTCTCTTTCTGTCCCCTTCCTTCCTTCCTTTCTTTCTTTTCTCTTCCTTCCTTCCTTTCTTTTTTCTTCCTTTCTTCCTTTCTCTTTCTTTCTTTCTTTCTTTCTTTCTTTCTTTCTCTCTCTCTCTCTTTCTTTCTTTCTTTTCTTTCTTTCTTTCTTCTTTTTCTGTCTCTCTTTTCTTTCTTCCTTTTCCCTTCCCTTTTCCCTTTCCTTTCCTTTCCTTTCCTTTCCTTTCCTTTCCTTTCCTTTCCTTTCTCAGAGTATTGCTCTGTTGCCCAGGCTGGAGTGGTGCAGTGGTGCAATGCAATCGGCTCACTGCAACCTCCACCTCCTGGGTTCTAGCAATTTTCTTGCCTCAGGCTCCCAAGTAGCTGGGACTATTGTGCCACCACGCCCAGCTAATTTTTGTATTTTTAGTAGAGACAGGGTTTCATCATGTTGGCCAGGCTAGTCTCAAACTCCTGGCCTCAAGTGATCAATCAGCCTGCCTCGTCCTCCCAAAGTGTAGGGATTACAGGCATGAGCCACCATGCCCAGCCAATTTCTGGTTTTCTTTCAAGCTCATGCAGATAACACATTTCTAACTCTAAATGAGATAATGTCTATAAGAGATCTAGCAAGCTCCTTTGTACAGAGTAGGTACTCAGCAAATACCAACTAAAATATAGTGATTATAAAAATAACTCACAGTGAATCATTTTTAGGCTAACCCTTTCATTTAAGGCCCTTTGGAGCTCTTTAACATTTGGATTCCTGAAATCCTTTATAAGAAACTTTTATTTAGCCTAGTGGGTCTCAAAGGCTTGAGGCAGGGCTTGACCAGTAATCAGAACCCTCCTGGAGGTATTTTTTCTGATTCCTTTCCCCACCTTTTCCTTTCACTCTTTTGAGAATCAACAAGAATTATGTTCTCTCTCAGGTGCTCCATGTGGAAAAATATATTGAGATCACTTAGCCTTGTCTTTTCTTTCTGTCTTTTTCTAAACGAGAAACACTTAAAACTATATGTTTATGATTTACCCGAGGAAAGGCTGTCTTTTTTTTTTTTTTGCCTCTTTCCTGCTGTCAGATAAAAGCAGAACTGGAGAGAAAAATTATGTTGCAGGCAACATAGTCAAAATAGTTCCAGAGCTGTGTTGCTAACCCAGCTTAAAGTTTCTCTTTGCCCCAGACTTTTTTCTTCTAAGAAAAGTCTCTATTCTAAGAGACTTGCTCTTCTTAGAATAGCACTGGCAGACGTAGAGCAGTTTACAGCTTGCCTTTTTATAAAGACAGCCCATTTTCAAGAGGAAGAATAAGGAAGGAAAGGTCTAAAGGCAGTGTCTGGGCTCAGATCGCATATTCCTACCTCCTAGCTGTATGATCTCTCTCGGCCTCAGTTTTCCATCTGTAAATGGAGATAATACTAGCTTCTATTTTATAGGGTTATTAAGAATTTAAAAAGCACTTGGCACATAATAAATACTCAATATATATTAGTTCACATTATTTTATTTTTATTTGAGACAGAGTCCCGCTCTGTCACCTAGGCCAGCGGAGTGCAGTGGCACGATCATAGTTCACTGCAGCCTTGAACTCCTGGGCTCAAGCAATCCCCCCACCTCAGCCTTCCTAGTAGCTGGAATCACAGGCATGAGCCATCATGCTCAGCTAATTAATTTTTTTTTTTTAATAGAGACAGGGTCTCACTATGTTGCCCAGGCTAGTCTCAACTCAAACTCCTGGGCTCAAGCGATCTTCCCATCTCTGCCTCCCAAAATGCTGGGATTACAGGCATAAGCCAACACACCTGGCTGCTCTCATTATTTTTAATGGACATCTAATTATTGAAAACTTGCTATGTGCCAGCCACTGTGTGTGTATGTGTGTGTGTGTGTGTGTGTGTGCACGCACATAGTATATGTACAGATACCCACATACTATGTACTATTTATTTATTGTGAGTCTGCCCTAATCTTCATGGAGGAAGTTTCTTAGCCTGTTTTACTCACTGCTGTATTCTTGTACCTGGAACAATGCCTGAGACATAGCAGGCATCCCAAAATATTATTATATTATATATATATATGTGCATATACACACATTTATATTCACACGCATACAATTATATATACACACATATATCTATATATACACCCATATGATTACACACATACACATACATAATTAAAAATGTATTTTCTTGCCAGAAATCTTGGTACTAAACTAGGAGTCCAATTAGCTAGCCAAGAGCAGATTATGAGAGATTTGGTTAGCACAATCCAATTTCAGGAAATATCTTAGTATATAAATCCTGAGGTTTCAAGAAGGTAGAGAAGAGGTTAACACAGCAACTCTGACGGAATCGAAGAGGAGGGAGTGGGAAGTTGTTTCCAGTGAGATGATGCTGAGGGAGGAAGAGAGACAGGGGAAGCTGCCAGGCCAGAACTGGGGAATCTGGGTTGTTAGAGTGTTGGTGCTGATTGGCTGATTGGTGGCGGTCACAACTACCCTGATTCCTCCCTCCAGCGGGGCTGCCCTGGGTTCTCACAGAGTTTGTTTGGGAAGGGGGTGAAGGCGGGTTTGCACCCTTTGCTGGTCATTTCCAGGGCTTTCTCTGGACCCTGCATCTAGTGAAGCAGTAGCTACTTCTCTCTAGCCATCCAAAAGTTGCTTTTCTATTTACGTAAGTTTGCTCTGTTTCCCAGAGCTCTGGGAATTGCTTTAAATGACAATTTCTGGACATTGTAAGTCCTTTGCTGAGTCACTGCTGAAGAACTTTCCGGCAAAGTAGTCTGAGACTCCACTGACTAAGGCAACAGGCTACGGCACTAGAGCCCTAGCAACAGGCCCAAACTAAACAGAAATGGATTTTGAGGCTGCTAAGTGCTTAATATGGGGGAGAAAAATCCCAGGTATCCCTGACAGCTGAGCCACCCACTCTCAACCTGGAACAGCCTTCCTCCATGTCCTTTACTCCCAGGAGTCACAGGCTGCAGAGACCTCCAGCTGCAGGGCTCCCCTAATGCTCTCAGTTTCTCCTGGGGCTTCCAGGAGAGCAGAACCCCCACTGGCCTGCCCATCCACTTCTCCATCCTGGTGTCCCTGGAGACAGTCTACGCATAAATGCTCAAACCAAAGAATGTGAGGGGCTGGCATGGATCACTTAATGTGCTATCTGCTCTTTGGAGAAACAGCAGAGATCCACATAAAATGTAGCTTAGCAATCACATACTAAGCCAGTAGATCTCTAATAATGTTAGTCCGCCTCATTTGGGAATTTTTGAGGCTTAGGAGTATTCAGCATAATTCCATTCGTTTAGCAAATTGATGATGTAGAAAGAGAGATTCCTATCCACTTAAACAGTAAACTACTTTGGCAGCAAGCTTTCATACAATAACAATTATAAGCAAATTACAAATGGTTTTATCTATTTGGCAATGGTGAGCCTTTAAAATGAGCTCATTTATGTAAGCATTCATTCATTAAAAACATAGTGAGAGCTTGCTATGTGGAAAGCTGCTAGGCAAGTGGGGAAGGCTGATCTCCATTAGAAGGAATGAATATTTACTTTGCTGCGCATAATGTTGGGTGCTTTTCCAATCTTAGCATTTAATCTTTGCAACAACTTCATGAGGTAGGCATGGAAAAGACTGGTATTTGTTCCCCCATATTCATTCTTAGCTTTATTTTGGTAACAGAACTTTCCTACGCTGAGTTTTGGTAGTATATGTGGCTTCCCAGTTATTGCTGAATAGGATGACTGAAGAATCAGAGGCCTAGGATTGCTAAGCCTTTCTCAGCCTCCCTTGTAGCTAAGTGTGGTCATATCATTCTAGTCAATAGGATTTGAACAAAAGTGACTGTGCAACTTTAGGGGTGAAGTCCTTATAAAAGGAGCTATTTTCTCTTTGCTTGCCTTCCTGGGAACTAGAAAGAGATATGGTTGTGGAGCTGATGAGTAAGCTTTAGTTTATCTGGACAATGGCAGAGCAATGAACAAAAAGAAGCTGGGGCCATGGATGGCTTCGGAGCATAGAGTCTCCTGTCTGTCCTCATCTGTCTGTCCATCTCCTTGTCATTATGTGAAAGAACAAAGGTCTTATCTGAGTCTTTCTCTTTAGGGGATCTCCTTGCTTCATAAGCCTAATTTCTACAGTTCTAATATGGTAATAAGAAAGCTATCCTAATGATGAAAAATGTAAAGAAGTTAGGCAAATGTTCTGAAATCTCTAAGGAATTATATGGCAGAGCCCAGACTCAGACTCAGGTCTGCTGTGTTCTGCTACATCATGTCACCTTCCTTAAAATAAGCAGACAGACACAGTGTGAACCCCCTGGGTTTCTCAAGAAAAGGAGTTCTGCTGTTGCTGCCATGAGATTTTAGTGGTTCATCTTTCAAAACGTCTACCAGAAGGGGGAGGCTGCCACCTTTATTGAATACCTACTGTGTACCAGGAACCCTGTTGTGCACTTTACGTGTGGCATTGCACTGAAGACACAAATGCTGCTCTCAAACTACGCAAAATGACATGTACTTAAATAGTTCCACATGAGAGACAGAGAGTGCTAAGTGAGTGCAGAGGAAGGAGAGGATGTACCTGGCTGTGTGGGACTGGGAACAGCTTCAAGAAGGAGGTGGCACTGGATTTGAGTCTTGCAGAATAGGTAGTATTTGGGGGACAAAGCATTGCAAGTAGAGAAAACACCATGAGCAAAGGATGAGGAGCAGGAGAGCACTAGAAGCAGGTCCTTAGCATGTCCAGAATGTAAGCTCCCTGATGAGAGCAGGTAGGTGACAAGGACAGGTAGGCTGATGTCAGATGAGGGAGGGCCTGGAGTGGCAGGTTAGAGAGTTCAGACTTCATGTATGGGGTTGAGGGATGCCTGTAGAATTCTGAATAAGATGTTGGAAAAATCAGAGCTTCAGAGTTGATGAGCATTTCTAAGCCATGACTGTGTCCAAGGCGCTGGACAAAGATGAATCTACCAGTAATGGGGACAACAGAGTGGAGGAGGACAGACAGGAAACCAGAAGGCCAGCGAGGAAGCTAACTCTGAAGCAGCAGCAGGAGAGAGGGGTGGGGACGACAGAAGAGATGTTGCAAGGGCAGGACTGACAGCACTTGGCAGCCTCCTGGGTGTGGGAGGTAAGGGAGCAAGAGGAACCCAAGATAACACAGAGGTTTGTTTTTGTCTAGAAGCTTGAAGGAGAGAAAAATTACTTAAAGATATTCTGGCTAGCTGTTTTCTTAATTAACACACGGAATGGGAAGTTTTACAATAAGCTAAAAAGTCCTCTCTTTTCTAAGGAATAGTTTATAATTAGATATATAAAAGGTATGGTTACAGCACATTCTCTTTCTCTGAAGATAAAAGCGTAGGCAGAGAATTAGGATTAATTATCCTCTGTGGAGACTAAAGCAGCTCCATCTTGGATGCTAACCTGCCAGGTTGACTTCTGATTAACCCCAGTTCCAGGAATGCCTTTTAGAGCTCCAGTTTATCTATTGTTCTTTGTGTAAGAACATCTACACATCTTTTCTTTCTTTCTTTTTCTAAAAGAGAAACACTTAAAAGAGTTTCTTTTCTAAAAGAGAAAACACCTTAAAGCCTGCCCTTAGGGCAAGTCCCTACTCGTTCCCTCTGAGGCAAGTGTGCCCCTCCCCTGTGGTATATAATCCCTGGGTCTGGTGGGTAATGGTAGGGGGATCCACCATCTTGTCTTGTGGTCAAACAAGACACAGACATGGCTTCTGTTCATTACATCCCTACTAAATGTTTCTTTCTAAGAAACTGGATTTGTCAGCCTCTTTCTTTGGCCTATCAGCTAGAAGACCACAACAACGTTATCAAAGCCCTAGTGTGTGACTCTGGTTGATATATATAATTTTAACTGTCAGATAACTTTTTTTTTTTTTTTTTGAGACGGAGTCTCGCTCTGTCCCCCAGGCTGGAGGGCAGTGGCGCGATCTCAGCTCACTGCAAGCTCCGCCTCCTGGGTTCACGCCATTCTCCTGCCTCAGCCTCCCGAGTAGCTGGGACTACAGGCGCCCGCCACCAGGCCCGGCTAATTTTTAGTATTTTTAGTAGAGACGGGGTTTCACCGTGTTAGCCAGGATGGTCTCGATCTCCTGACCTCGTGATCCACCCGCCTCGGCCTCCCAAAGTGCTGGGATTACAGGCGTGAGCCCACTGCGCCCGGCCCAGATAACTTTTTAATTTGCAAATTTATTCAAAGTTTGAAAATACCTTGGAGAGTCTTAGAAATCTCAGAAATTAGTGATTGGGATATCTCTATATTCATGATATCTATAGGTTTCCTGCATATCCACTCAGAAGGCTTCTGAAAATAGGGGTAATATGAGAAGTTAATAATTGTTACGTCTGGCTTCCCCTTTCTTTGCCTTTCTCTCTTATATCTTCAATCATCTTTTTTCACTGGACACGGATAACTCTTTGGGAAGTGCTAAACTCTCACAGTAAAGTCAAATCAGAGTTAAAGGCAAATGTTTAACCAATCATGTTCAAATACAAGCTAGCATATGAAGAATTTTAGGCTCAAAGACTCAAATCCTCTGCATTCCTGAGAAATCTCAGTTTCTTATTCTGGGAAATGTTTTCACATTGCACTTTGCTGCCACAGCCAAATGGGTATATCTTTTTGAATTTTTATTACTAAAAGGGTTAAATTGGGATTTAGATTAGATTTAAATTAGGAAACTGAAAGAAAACATTTTGTATCCATGCATTTAAAAAAAATCCACCCATAAAAAGAGAGCTAGGTGTCCGTTTCTGATGTGGGGGCAGTGTTCTTGTGGAGGTAATGTAAGGCTAGGTTTGTCCACTTCATTTCTTGCTTTTTGACAGATTCTGTGGTGCTGCTGTTGCCTTGTTCAGGTTCAGAAAACTCACTCAGTGGTGTTGCAACATCCTCATAAGGCAGCTTGTCTTACAGTCAGTCATTCTCAATCAAACCCAAGATCCCCCATCTCTCTGTACCTCACTATCCAGTCTCCTGAAACCTTGATTTTTATCAGATGGGCACCTTGCTCAGCACAGCACCCACTTCCACTGGGCCAATTTTGGTTGACTTTTGTCCCCTCTCATTCTTCCTCCACTGTCTTACATCTTGGCCCCTGTATGAAAGCTATGGTGAGACCAGAGCTGGGGCCCCATCTTTCCTTAGTGAGGACCAGCAGAGCTGTGAGCTCTTGTGTGGGTTGGGGTGCATTGGGTGGCAGGAGTGGGAAGCAGTTGGCATCTTTTTGGGGTCTCATTATTCACCCAGCAATAGTTATTTTATATCAACTGTTTAGTAAGCACTGTCTTGGGGGCACAAAGATAAATTCAAAATAGACTTATCTTCAAAGATCTCATAGTCTGTGGAGGAGACAGACAGAAACAGATGATTACAACCCAGTGTGGAGGAAGAGCAAGGGAGGCTAGAACCAGGGAATAAAGGGAACAGAGGCAAAGGGCAGCTGAGCCCTGATGGTAAATGGAAAAAGCCACCCTGACTCCTTCCAGATCACACCCATCAGTATTGTCAGTATCTTCATTCTCCACGGTGTTTGACTCTTGATAAACCTCCTTCTATTTTTAATTAATTTTGTTTTAATTAAAATATTCAAATTATAAGGTATTTCAAGCATGCATCAAAATAGTGAAAATAATATAAGAGATGGCACCTCAAGTGGTGGTTTTGTGTGACTGTTAAGAGCACAGACTCTAGAACTGAACTGCCTAGGTTCAAATCCCAACACTCCCTCCTACCACTGAGTGACGGTTGGACAGGTTATTGTCCCTTCGTGCACCTTAGCTTCCTCCTCTGTCAAATAGGGGCAAAAACACTCATCTGGGAGACTGAGCAGTGCTGGCACACAGTCAGCATGTAGAAGCATTAGTTTTTATGCTTTCCAGCAGGCAGCATAGCACAGTTTTGTAGTCAAGCTGCTGGCATATAAGTCCCATCCAGTGCCACACCACCTGTGAACAGTATAATATTGAGTAAGTTATTTAAGCTTTCTGTGCTTTGATTCCCTTGCCTATATGAGTCTAAATTATATTAGAATAACCTCATAGGATTGCTTTAAAGGATTGAGTGCATTCATACCTGTAAAGCTTCCACAACAGTTCTGGCATACAGTAAGCTCCCAACAAATATTAGCTGTTATTATGAAACAGAAACTCTTTACCTTCACTGAGCTTTAACAGGTGAGAACATTTTGTCATATTTGCTTCAGATCTGTTTTTCAATGGGATAAAATTACAATTAACATGGAACGTCCATCTTCCCTCCCAATGCCCTCTGCTCATTGCCAGAGCTCTCCACTCTGACAGTGTTTCTTTCCTATCCATACTTTCTTCTCTCCCATTGTCTCTCTCTCTATATAATATAGATGTATTGTATATTAATATAGATAGATGTACATTCATAAATAATGCATAGACTATTTTTATGTTCTCAGCTTTTTGTAAGTGTTGTCACGCTGTATATGTTCATCTGCAACTTGGCTTCTCCCTTTTTTCCAACTTAGTTTCTGAGACTTACCTATGTTTATTCATCTTCACTACTGTGTTGTACTTCATTGGATAAATAAACTAGAGTTAATTGATCCATTCTCACAGGATGGACAGTTACGTTGTTTCCAGTTGCTGCTATCTGTATAGCAGACTATACTGCATCAAGCATCTTTGTGTGCACACCCTCTTTGAAGCACTCTGATTCCAGGGCTCTCATGTTTTGTTTCGCTTTTAATTATTCTTTTCATATTTGACTGTTTCTGTAAGAGTCTGGTAAGTGTCTTCGGTCTTAGAATGTTGAGGATTGTGCCAGATAAATTATATGCATTGTCTTAACTAATCCTCACTGTGATTCTGTAAAGTAGGTGGTAGAGTAGAATGATGAAAAGCGGGAATCCTGGGCTAAATACCTGGATTCAAATTTCAGCTCCTTCATACACAAACTGTAAGGTTTTGAGAAAAATCACTTAATATCTTGGGCCTCAGCTTTCCTTTCTATAAAATAGAGTGATAATTGTATCTCTTCATAGGGTTGTGGGAGGAGTGAGTGAATTACTGCATATAAAACACTCAGAAAAGTGGGTGGCACATAATGAATGCTATGTAGGTGTTATAATTAGTTTTAACTCTCTTTTCACCGTAGGGGAAACAGAAATGCAGAGAAGATAAGCCATGTTTCCAAAGAAATCCAGCTAAGTTAGCCCTACTGAGGCATGGACTGGAAGGTAGGCACATCTGACATTGCAAGCTTACAAACCCACGCCTTCTCACCACACAGCTTCCTCTCTCTATGGAGCTTTGCATTCATGCAATCTCTGTCTCCTCAGTACAAGACTCCGCCTAGGAGACCTGGAGGCAAGAGCCAAGTTTCCTTGTAGACCATCCCTCTCTCTGAAGCTCCAGCCGGACCTCCAGTGGGATCAGGAACTTCTCGTTGGGCTATCACATGGGCGACCTGACTGGCCCTGTCCTTCCACTCATGGCAGCCACAGTGATCTGTTAAAATGTGAGTCAGTTCCTGTCACTTGTCTGCTGGAAACTCTCCACTGGTTTTCCATCACACTTATAAGGAAACCCAAATTCCAGACTCTGAGGTACAAGGCCTTCAGGATGTGCTCCCTGGCTTCCTGTTGACCTTATCTCCTCCCCTTACTTTAGCCACAAGGGCCTCTTTGTGTCCTTGAACTTGGCACTTGATTTTATTTGGGGTTCTTTTGCATCTGCTGTTCCTTCCGCCTAGATCCCCTTGATTCAGATCTTCACATGTTACTCACTCCCTCATTTCACTCAGGTCTCTGCTCCAATGTCACATTCTGCAAGAAATCTTCTCTGAACACCAAAAATGATCTCTTATTTTTGCTTCCTGACCAACCAGAGCTGACACTGCCCATAGCTCTAGAGCAGATCTTTCAGATACTGGATCTTTGGGAGGTCCTAGAGACCTGGGAAAGAGTCTAGTATGGCCACAGTGGAGGGCGGGGAGGGGGCAGGGGAAAAGGGAATGGAGGATGACGTGGGGTAGCAGCTATTTACCACCTGGTAGAGGTGACCTCAGTATTTTCATCAGTATGGCTACATCAGTACACACAACTGTATCACTAGGGCCTAGAGCTGTGCCAGGCGGACAGCAGGCAGTCAACAAATATTTGTTTAATTAAGTAAAAAGGAAAAATGGACAGAAAAAGCAACATTTCAAGGTAAGGAAGTCCAAACAGGTAGCCTGAGGCACAAGGACGAAAGGTAGAGAGGTGTGCCTGGCTATGGGGGGGGTTGATGTTGGAAGCTGGGGGAGTGGAGAAGAACCAGTCTCTCCTCTTCAGGGGTCACTTCTTCTTATATACCTCAGGGAAAAGAGGTTGTCCTTTAGAAGGTGCTCTTCTGGTCTGCTGTGGCTGCACTGACTCTGCTGTTGAGGTTGGTCTGCTCCTCCCGTGATCTGGTTCAGCTCCACACAGGCGGTAGGCAGCAGACAGAAAATGTGAGGTAGGCTCCCTGCTCTGTTCCCCACTCCACCCCACAAGGCTGGCTTCACCAACATGCCACAGCAGTTATACAGGGCCCTGTGCTCAGAAGGGCCCCACATATGGTTTAATGCTTTGCTGTTGCTGTTTTGAAATTCTTGATTTTTGCACAGGCATTTCCATTTTGCACTTGGCCCTGTGCATTATGTAGCTGTGCATTATGAGTGTGCCATTCCATAAGACAAGAAAACAGCCTGCCTAAGTTAACCCCCAGCCCACAAACAAACTAAGGTTTCTCATTATCAGGGAAACAGCCAAGCCCTGGGCCTGCCTGTGTAAGAAAGTGAAGCCCATCACCTAGCTTTAGACCTTCTGGTGGCCACACAAAATTGGCAGAAGCTTTGAAGAGCTGCTTTTCCGTATCTCAGGCGGGCCTCCTCATTTTGTCCTCAGGCAGCATTGAAGCAGTAGGAGGATATAGAACTCTCCAGTATAACAAGCGACCTCCCAGAGGCCTAGGTGGGTAGAACATATGGAGGGAGGGGATGGCCTGTGCGCATGCACACACATGCATGCATGCCTCAGGTTTTTGTTTTTGACTTTTTCTTTTTTTTTTAATTTTGTGTTTGTCACTGATTGGCTAAAGATGTCCTGACAACTGAATTCTGGTCTCCCAGTTTGGGAAGCTCAAAGAGTTTCCTCACAGACGTTGGACTTTGCCTCCCAAGACCTGGGGTAAGGTAGGAGACAAAAGGATGACTGAGTTTAAGACTGGGCTGAGCAGAGTTCCAATACCTGCAAGTTCTTGTGGTTTTCCTGGGACTATGAAGTCCCTACAGACAAGGTCTATCTTGCAGTTGTCTCAATACAACTAATTACTTTTTTTTTTTCTAAGTTGTGGTTTATTAATTTTTGGTCAAATTTCTTTTTTAAAAAAAGTATATATTTTATTATACTTTAAGTTCTATGGTACATGTGCACAAAGTGCAGCTTTGTTACATATGTATACATGTGCCATGTTGGTGTGCTGCACCTATTAACTCGTCATTTAACATTAGGTATATCTCCTAATGCTATCCCTCCCTGCTTCCCCCACCCCACAACAGGCCCTGGTGCATGATGTTCCCCTTTCTGTATCCAAGTGTTCTCATTATTCATTTCCCACCTATGAGTGAGAACATGCAGTGTTTGGTTTTCTGTCCTTGCAATAGTTTGCTGAGAATGATCATTTCCAGCTTCATCCATGTCCCTACAAAGGACATGAACTCATCATTTTTTATGGCTGCATAGTATTCCATGGTGTATATGTGCCACATTTTCTTAATCCAGTCTATCATTGCTGGACATTTGGGTTGGTTCCAAGTCTTTGCTATTGTGAGTAGTGCCACAATAAACATATGTGTGCATGTGTCTTTATAGCAGCATGATTTATAATCCTTTGGGTATACACCCAGTAATGGGATGGCTGGGTCAAATGGTATTTCTAGTTCTAGATCACTGAGGAATCACCACACTGTCCTCCACAATGGTTGAACTAGTTTACAGTTCCACCAACAGTGTAAAAGTATTCCTGTTTCTCCATATCCTCTCCAGCACCTGTTGTTTCCTGACTTTTTAATGATCACCATTCTAACTGGTGTGAGATGGTATCTCATTGTGGTTTTGATTTGCATTTCTCTGATGGCCAGTGATGATGTGCATTTTTTCATGTGTTTTTTGGCTGCATAAATGTCTCCTTTTGAGAAGTGTCTCTTCATATCCTTCACCCACTTTTTGATGGGGTTGTTTGTTTTTTTCTTGTAAATTTGTTTGAGTTCTTTGCAGATTCTGGATATTAGCCATTTGTCAGATGAGTAGGTTGCAAAAATTTTCTCCCATTCTGTAGCCTGCCTGTTCACTCTGATGGTAGTTTCTTTGCTGTGCAGAAGCTCTTTAGTTTGATTAGATTCCATTTGTCAATTTTGGCTTTTGTTGCCATTGCTTTTGGTGTTTTAGACATGAAGTCCTTGCCCATGCCTATGTCCTGAATGGTATTGCCTAGGTTTTCGTCTAGGGTTTTTATGGTTTTAGGTCTAACATTTAAGTCTTTAATCCATCTTGAATTAATTTTTGTCTAAGGTGTAAGGAAGGGATCCAGTTTCAGCTTTCTACATATGGCTAGCCAGTTTTCCCAGTAGCATTTGTTAAATAGGGAATCCTTTCCCCATTTCTTGTTTTTGTCAGGTTTGTCAAAGATCAGATAGTTGTAGATATGTGGTGTTATTTCTGAGGGCTCTGTTCTGTTCCATTGGTCTATGTCTCTGTTTTTGTACCAGTACCATGCTGTTTTGGTTACTGTAGCCCTGTAGTATAGTTTGAAGTCAGGTGGCGTGATGCCTCCAGCTTTGTTCTTTTGGCTTAGGATTGACTTGGCAATGCGGGCTCTTTTTTGGTTCCATATGAACTTTAAAGTAGTTTTTTCCAATTCTGTGAAGAAAGTCATTGGTAGCTTGATGGGGATGTTAACCAGTTAATTAATCCACCAGCCCATTCAACAACTACTCTCAGAGTCCCGGCTATGTGGTGGGCATGTTTTCAGCCTGTGAGGATATACACCCTGAGGAGCACTTCTCCTCTGGGTTTCAGTCTGGGCCTCTAGCTCTCTTCCTTGACCTCAAACTCAGATACACTCAATGTGGGCTCATGTGCCACGGCCCCTGACTGGGTCCCACCCAGAGTTCCCTCAACTGAGTGAATAGCACCATTGCACAGAGAGGCCACTTAGAGTGGCAGAGAGCATGGGTGCCAGACTTGCTGTCTATGGTGAGGACTGGCCATGCCCCCTACTCACTGTGCCTTAGTTTCCTCATAGGGTAGAGTGACACATACTAGCTATTATTACCAACTATCCAGGTACTTAAGCCAGAAAATCGGGAGTCCTATTTGATTCCTCCTTCTGCTCCAACCCTGATCCCAAGTCTTGTTATATTACCTTCTAAATGGTTGAGGAATCCATTCAGTGCTCTCTTCATCATTAAAGTCCTGGTCCAAGCCACCATCATCTGCCAACTGGACTATTACACTTGTCCACTATTTAGTCATTCCGTTTCCACCCTTGTCTGTTCCCTTCTCCACACTACAGCTAAACTGGTCTTTCCAAAACATCGATCTCATCATGTCACCCTGCCAACAAGACCTTCAGGGTTTCCAGCCTCTGCTCACACCACACTCTTCCCACTCCCTTCGCTCTCTGCTCTGCCAACAGGGGCACCAGTGACATTTTGGGCCAGATAATTCTTTGTGGTGAGGGATTGTCCTGTAGGCTGTAGGATGTTTAGTAGCATCTCTAGCTTCTACCTGGTAGATACCAATGGCAACCCGTCCCCTAAGTTGTGACAAAAAAAAAAAATCTCCAAATATGACTGAATGTCACTGTTGTCAGATGTCCCCTGAGGTGAAATCACCCCCATTAAGAACCGTTGCTGTAAAGTGCTGTCTTCACTCCTGAAATAAGGGAACAGACGCCTCCTTTTGCCAACAGCACTCTCCAGGCCCTGCCCCTCTTCCTAATTCACCGCTTCTTGGCCTCACTCCAATGTCCACTCCATCATCACTTCCTGAGGGAAGTTTCTCTAATACCCCCGCCTTGCTGGTACCCCTGTTATAAGCTCACCTAGCATTGGGTACTTCTCCTGTGTTTTACTTATTAGCTGGTAATCAAAATAAATGATTACTAACATATTTGTAGTTTTACTTGTACTTGTGTGATTATTTGATTAACATCTGCCTCAGCCAGCAACAGACTGTAAGCTCCATGAGGGCAGGGACTGCATCTGTTTTCCTCATAATTGGATCTCCAGGATACAATGTATCTAGCCTAGTACCTGACACACAGTAAGTAATCAATCAATATTTGTTGAACTAATAAATACATGAAGATGCACCCCTGCCCTCATGTTATTGCTTTCTAGGGGAAGAGATAGGTAAGGAAACAAGCATAACACAAAATTTTGTGATGAAGTAATTATACACTGGGAGTCCATGGAGCACCTAACAGTTTTGAGGAGGTCTGAGATGCTCCTGGAGGAGTTTGTATTCTAGTTCCTGGCAGGAGATCTGAAGCATATTTAAGAATTAAGTGAATGGGGGGTGGGAGGTGGAAGAGGAAACTGGAGAGAGTAGGAGGCTCCAGGCAGAAGGATCAGCTTCGTCAAAGACTAAGAAGTGAGACTGCATGGTCCTCAAATCCCTTCTTCTCTTACTCTTCTGCCTTCTTTCCAATTCCCATTTGTCCCAGGCTAAGGCCTTGCTTAAGTGATCTCTGTCAGAAGGATGGAGTGAAAGCAGGAAGAGAGTCCCTTCTGGCTCACAAGCAGGGTGGCCAACCATCACAGTTTGCCTGGGACTGTCCTGGCTTTAGCACTGAAGGGTTCATGTCCTGGAAAACCTGTGGTCCCTGGATAAACAGGAAAAGTTGGTCACCCTGCTCAGAGGGTTTGTTCTGGTCACCCAAGTCACCTGGAAGGAGAAACAGGGCATCTGAGTGTCTTGGAATGATCCCTGGGCTGGGGCCAGGACACCTGGGTTTAAGTCCCAGCTCTGTCCCACACCAGCCTTGTAATTCTGAGGAAGTTGTGTCTCTAGCCTCCCTATATTGACAACATTTGCTTATTTTCTATATTCTGTATGCTCTGGAATTTGGGGCTTCGATCCTAGAGAGATTTCTAGGGCTAGCTAATCCTCAGAGTAAGCAAATGGCTCCCCGTGGAGCATGCTTTTGATATGCAAACCAGCCAATCCAGAGCCTGCACCCCCAACCCTCTCCTTTATCAAACGCTCACACACCAATGCAGTATCTCCCCTGCCCTAAACCACCCCAGGGCCAGGTCCTGGACAACTAGGGATCACGCCTATAGCCCAGAACCTACTGAAATTATCCAAACTACCCAAAGCTGAACTTAATCAGCATAGTTGCAGTACCTTGCCCATTCCTTCCCACAGGAACCCCAGTAAAGGCCCTGAGCCATGCATACTCTCCTCTCCCCTCCCCACTTCTGCCTCCTGACTGACCCAGTGCTTCCTGGGGTGGCCTGCATGGCACGCCGTACCTCCTGTTCTAGAGGCCTGTGAGTATAAACTTTTCCCTCCCTGACAATCATTTCCATTTCTTACCATGCCTGATTAAAACAAACTCCAGGTCCATTTTATCACACTCCTCCCTGCCGTTATTGGCCCTCCTGCCTCACGGGGTAGTTGCAAGGGCCTAATAAGATAATGTTTATAAAAATGCTTTGTCAGCTTTCAAGGATAAGGTATTTTTATGATCATTCCTTTCTGCATCATTTAGGTTTGAAAATGCTGGAAATCCCCACAGGGTCCTGATGAGGATGCAGGGAGACCGTTCTTAGGAGGCTGATCCAGGTCACCGCCTTGGGCCCCTCTCCACTGTGAGCAATCCGTCTGCCAGGCAGTAGTGGCCAAGGCCCATTTGGACAGCAGCCTCCTGGACTCCTGGTCTGGCCGCCTCTTCTCCAGCTTGCACCTCCTTTTCCTTTCACTGGGGGAACAAACACATTTAGAGTTTAGAGGAATGGAACTACTCCATGAAATGCTTGTCTGCAGGAGAAAAGCTTCCCATTCCTTTGGAGAGCATGCACGCCACAAAGCAGGTCTCCCCAAAGTATTCCTCCAAGAAAAACATATGGGAGCTGTTAAAGCCAAGAGGCCAGCACCCTGGGTGGGACCCTCCTCATAAAAGCAGGAGCCTGCATCCTCTCTTCTAAATCTCTTCCTGGAAACCATCCTCTTTTCTTCCAGCTGAGGGCTGTTTATTCTGGTTTACCTCCCGGCTGTGTGGTTCACATCCATGCGGCCAACACAAAGGCAGTGTATGACCCGTGACTACCTCTCAGGCACCCAGGCTGTGAAATAAAGTTTTGAGCAGGCTGTGGGCAGTTATGTGGTTCTGTGGCTTCAGTGAGTGCTAAGTGGGCATGACAGTAGCTCGAAGGGCCTTGGGATAGAGGTGCCAGAGAAAACACAGGATGCCTGAATATTGCACAGGACATACTTATACACAAAAGTATTTGCTATGTATCTGAAATTCAAATTTAACTGTGCTTCCTGCATTTTTGTTTGCTAAATCTGGTAACCCTAACTTAGGAGCCCATTTCTGAATCTATTTTTTTTACTTCCCGCATAGAACAGGCCCATGTCCTTCATTTCCTGTGGAGATTTCTGGGTCTAGTCTTTTGTTCCTGTCCCCTGCTGCACGGGTCATAGACTCCCAGGCATCACCAGGTGGGCTCCAGAAGTAACTTGCTCTGAGGTCTATAACTAATTAGCTCTCTACTTAATGGGCAGATGAAAGAGCTCAGTGTGGGATTGGAGGGTGATCAAACTGGCGAATCTTGCAAAGCCTTGAAGAGAACACTTGTACACACAGAAAACATGAGTGTGGGTGGGTTAAGTGATGTCCAGGGCCTTGGGCAGGCAGTGGCCTGCTGCTGTGTTGCTGGAGGGGAAGGGTTAGACACCAGCCCTTCTGCAACGCATCTTTGGCTTTGGGGTCTTGACAACTGCCATGTGGAGCCTCCGGTATTAATTGTATCCAGGAATTTGCAAGGGCCCTGGAGAAAAGGTGTCGGGGTTACAACCTCTTTTTCTAGACTTCCGCAATAATTAAGGCTTGTGTGAACTAGGTGGCCTTGGTGAAGGCCTGACAATAGAAAAGGCAGTGAGGGACCCCAAGAGGAAACACTGCACAAAGAAGGAGGTGGGAAGGAGCAGAGCTCATGAAGGAGAGTGCCTCTCCTAGGCACAGTGTGCAGCTGATATGGGGGACCACGTGGACCATGGCCCAATTAGGGAATCCTGTGGGGCGAACAGAAAAAGGCTACATGTGTGAACAAAAAGAGTTGTGCCATTATGACTTGCACATGTAGGGCCCGAGTGGGTTTTCTGTTAGGCACCCTCCTTGCAGGCTGGCTTCTCTCCTTCCTTGAGGAGCACCAAGATCGGGCGGACAAATAAACATACAGGCAGCTGTGGGGACAGCAGGCTGGGTGGTCCCAGCTCAGTCAGTCCTTATCTCTGGAGATCGCCCAAGACCTTGGCACATGCTCAGCCATACCTGCAGGTTGGAAGTAGCCGAGTTGGAGACACGTAGTTCAGAGCGTGGTGGTCCTAAGGTCAGCCCACTCTGCGAATCTGAGTCCCTTCTCTTCCAGCAGGTGGCAGCAGGAGAGCAAAAAGAAGGACTGAGGCTGGGATAAGTGGCACAGATGGGGTGTGGGGTGGGGGGTGTTGCAGTGTGCCTGTACGCATGCAATTTTTAGGAACATTTGTGGACGACAACCTGTGCAAATGCCTGAGCTTCAATTTAGTAGGTGGGGGCTCAGAGTTATTACAATTTGGTTATTAAAGGAAATGGGGCCTTATTTTATAGTCAAAGGTTAGTGAGGTCAAGACTTTTAGAAGATATGTATCTCCAAGGAGCTGTCCATTGGGATACAAGTTGACACCAGATTGGACTTCTTTTGATTAAACTTCTTTCAACACCAGATTAAATTTTTTCCAAATGGAAAACCTTGCTCAATGTTGTCAGTTCTTGTCTTTTATAACTGTTCAATTCATAAGGAAGAAGGAAAGAGGAGTGGGGTCAGGAGCTACTTTTAAAAGGCACGCCTTTCCCTGGGTGGGCACAGCTCTATCCCAGTTTTGAAGAGTGGAGTGCAAGCTGGATTCCAGCTCCTGTTGTCTTCCCAGCTGTGTGCCCCAGTACAACCCTACGTTTTCAAGAAGAATGCTCTAGAGCATAGATGCCATCGTTCTGTCATGGCATTGTTATAGTAACAGAATTGGTGAACACTTGCTATATACCAGGCACTAATCTAAGCACTTTACATATGTCTCATCTGGTCCTCACAGCAGCTCTTCAGAGATGAGGAGACGGAGCAACCAGCCAAGGTTAACACAGAAATGGTAGAGCTGAGTGTGTTGTCCTAACCACCTGCTGTCCTGCTAGACACGGAAAGATTCGCAGCAACAGAGCAGGGAAAATGGGTCAAATGTAGGCCAAAAATGAGAACTAAGAGATTTGTGAGAATATTCAAGCAAGGCAAGGAGAAAATAAGAGAAGGAAAGTAAAGTATAGCCACAAGCAAAAGTGGTAACAAAATGCTTGATATGAAGTCCTATTTACCGTGATAAGCCACATGGATAGTTAGTTATGAGCTTTTTTGTAATCAACAGGAAAAGGAAAATCACAATTTTCAAGATTCCCAGTGTCTCTAAGGTATAAAGCCCAAGTAATTGGAGAGAAGCACAACTATTTGTGGAACTAAGATAAAAATGAATTGCCTCTAGTCAGTTTTTGAAGAGCCACTTGTCCAGGGTCTCACAGCTGCTCGGCCAGAATTTGAACCCCAACCACATAGTTCCAGAGCCCACATTCTCAGACATAGCCCCCAATACTGCCTCTGGGCTGGAGCTGGTGTTCTCAATAACTGTTGAGTGGATAAGTGAATCACCATTGGAATTGGAACAGGAGTTCAGGAGCTTCTGGAGCAATCAGGCTGTTGCTAGATGCTATGACATTCACTCTTATCTAGGGGCTGTTTATAAATTACATATCAGGGACTACCTGTATTAACAATAACCTTATCACACTCCCAAACTCCAAAGAAAACTAACATCTAAATGCATTCCCTTAAAGAAGCAGCACAAATGGCTACAGTGTGTCACCCTTTTCTTCTGTAGAGTCTGAGAATTTGCTTGAAATCAACCTGATATGAATGGAATTTCTCACAGGAGTTCCACAAAGACTCAATCAGTCTCCCTCTCTCTCAACCTCTCTCTTTCCCTAAGACCTAGATGAAAACAAGGCTTGAAATCAGATATTGGGCTGCTCTTCCTGATGTAGACAGGGAATATTATTATAAGTATAAAACTGCTTATAAAATTCTTACAGTAATTGGAAAGAAATTGGAAACATTAACAGCTAAATCCCAGTTCAGCTCACACTTCATTAAATAAAATATCCCTCAAACGTGATAATCATTCGAAGAGGACCTGACTCAGCACAGTTGAGCAGAAGCAAATTGAAGGCCAGTGGGAAGGAAGCAGATGGCCTCAAATCCATAAAAGTCCCCAAAGCTCTATAATCAGGCTTATTTTTCACCAAATGGTATCTAAAATCTGTGTAACACCTCTTAAACTGAATGTCTGAAACAAATACACATTAAGAGTCTGCTACAGTCTAGCAGCATTTTGTTTCTTTCACACACATTCTGTCCTTTGGGACCTACAATAACCCTGGGAGTTAGGTTGGCAGGTGTAATTATCCATGTTTTATAGTTAAGAACACAGGCTTGGAAAGACAAAGGGACTTACTGGAGGTTATAAGTGAGTGGGGACCCTCTTGAGAACCAAAGGGACCCAGAACTCAAACCTGGATCTTCTGAGCTCTCATACTCCAACCTCTGATATCCACTGAGAGGCCTCTAGCCTGTGAAGGCAAAAGGGATGTCAGGTACCAACTGAGCTCCTCTCCACAGCTTCCAATACACCTGCTTTTCCTGCTATGAAGATAAGGAAAGTTAGAATATTACCATGTCAAGACTTGGCAACTTACGCTGCTTCCCAGGCCATGTGTTTTAGCACTTTCCTCCTCCTGCTGACATGGCATCAATGCACCCAGGAGGCCCCACTCTTATTCTGCAGACATGGAGGGGCTAAGAGGCAGCTGGCTGCTACCCAGAGGCATGTTCGTGCTCTAAGAGGTTCTGCCTCCTGCTGCCTATGTGCTTGTGGAAGCTTTGCAAACTCTCCTGGGGCTAATATGAGGGTCTAAAAGAGAAAATGTACAAAAAGAACCTAGCACTCCTTCTAGCATGAAAAGTTTTAGTGATTCTTTCCGTTTCATTCATTGATTCAGTCATCCATTCCTTTAGCAATTTTTGTTGAGCATTCACTATGTGCTAAGCCTTGTTCCCAGTAGTAAAGATACAGCAGTGGCCAAAAAAGACAAAAATCCTTGTCTTTAAGGAGATTACATTCTGGGGCAGAAATAGATAATTTAAAATAAAAAATTAAATAAATCATGGCAGTGTGTAAGAAATATAAGGAAGAAAAATTAGGTGATATGATAGAGAATTGTTGATTCTGGACACCTCTCCAAAGAGGTGACATTTAAACTGAATTCTGGAAGACAACAGGGGCCAACTATGCAACAAGCCTAGAAAAGAGCTGGCCAACCATAGGGAAGTTCAAGTGCAGGGGCCTGAGGTGGTAAGGACCTTAGACTCCCTAGGAGCTGCTGAAAGGCCAGTGCGGCTGGAGTGGAGTAAGTGAGGAAGCGAGTGTCAGGAAACGAGGTTGGAGGCCGAAGCAGAAGCCAGATTGTGCAAGCCTCAGGGGCCATGGTAAGGAGTTTGGGCAGCCTGAAGGAAGGGAGGGAGCCCCTATGTTGATAGCCCTGGAAAGGGCGGGCCAGAGGAGAGGCATCAAGTGTGAGGCCCATGTGGGAGGGTGTGTGTGTGTGTGTGTGTGTGAGAGAGAGAGAGAGAGAGAGAGAAACACTGAAAAACGTACACTTAAAATGCAAAAAACAATAATGACTCAAACTGCAGAGAGAGATAGATAAGCCAAAAATTATAGGTGGAGATTTTAACATATCCCTCTGAGAAAGTGGTAGAGTGAACAGATAAAAATTATAAAATATAGAGATATAGAAGATCTGAAAATATAATAAATAAGTGTATATGCATATTATTTTTAGTATACATATTGTTTTTGAGTACACATAAAACATGAAAAACTGTCCATGTACTAAGTAGTTAAGGAAGCCTCAATAAATAAAATGAATCAGTATCATTCAGACTATGTTCTCTAACGTATGAAAGAAAATTAGAAATAAGTAACAAAAGGATTTTATTTTTAAAAACCTACATGTCTGAAACTAAACAGCATCACTTGGGTTAAAAAACTAACTCATGAAAGAAATGGCAAAATAATTAGAACCAAATGACAATGAAAACACTGTGGAATTTAGAGGAAAATGTGTAGTTTAAAATACATTTATCAGGATACAAGACAGATCAAAAACAAATGAGCTAAGCCACCAACTCAAAAATTTAGAAAAGAAGCAATAGAGAAAAACTCAGAAATGAGACAATAGGAAATAATAAAAACCAAGACAGAAGTCAGTGAAATAGAGAGTTACAATTATAATAACCAAGAAGAAGATTAATAAAACTAAAACCTGGTTCTTTCAAAAGATTAATAAGATAGGTCACTGTCAAGACAGTTCAAGAAATAAAGACAATACACAAACACAATACAGAAAAGTAAATAAAGATATAACAGAAAATTCAAAGTGCATTATGAAGACATAGAATGGATGAAAAATGGCAGAGAGGAGGCAGCACTAACCTGTAGCTCCCACTTGGACGAACAGAGTAGTGTGTGGAGACTCACATCATAAACTTTTGCTCCAAGAACTACTGCAGAAATATACCAGGAAAGCAGAGAGAGTCCACAGACCCTTTGAAGAGAGTGGATTGCTGCTACAGGCCCCTGGAGACAGCCAAAAAACTGTGAATGCCCAAAGTGTGAAAGGGGGATCATCCACCTCCAAACACACCCTCACTGGGGAACCTGAATGTCCAGATCACAGAATGATTTGACCTTACCTGGAGCTGAGACAAATTTAGAGAGCTGAGCAAAATACTGGGGCAAAAGAAGCAGTAGGAAGAGCCCTGTGGGAAATCTTGGTCCCCACGGCAGCCATTTCTGACTTTGTCTCACAAGGGTCCTTCAGGAGGGCTGCCAGAGGAACAGGGAAAAGACCACAAGGAGAAGGAAACTTCTAGCTGAGCTTTGTAACAATTTTGACTAAGCATGAAGTTTCCTGGCCAGAACCTGGGGGAGGGGGCAAATTGGGAGTTCAGGCACAGTACAGAAGTTGTGGCAGGTAGGGAGGCACAAAACCTGACAGACCTGCTTGCTTTCTCAGCTGGGAGGTGGGTAGCCTGGGGCAAGTTTGCAGCCATGCTCACTTACTGCCTGGAAATAAACTCAGTGTTGTTGTTGGGGTGGAGACAGTGGAAGTGAGACCAGCCTTTTGGACTGCATGGGAGCTGGGTGAGTGCTGTAACTGCTGGCTTCCCCTCACTTCCCTGCTGACCTGCATGATGCAGCAGAGGCTCCCATAATCCACCTGGGAACATAACTCCATTGGCCTGAGAATCACACCCCATTCCCCAGAGCAGCCTCGGTAAGCCTCACCCAAGGAGAATCTGAGCTCAGACACACCTAACCCTGAACCCATGATATGGTTTGGCTGTGTCCCCACCCAAATCTCATCTCGAATTCCCATGTGCTGTGGAGGGACCCAGTGAAAGGTAATTGAATCATGGGGCTGTTCTCGTGATAGTGAATAAGTCTCGTGAGATCTGATGGTTTTATAAGGGGGAGGTTCCCTGCACAAGCTCTCTCTTTGCCTGCTGCCATCCATGTAAGATGTGACTTGCTCCTCCTTGCCTTCCACCAAGATTGTGAGGCTTCCCCAGCCATGTGTCCCCAGCCATGTGGAACTGTGAGTTCTCCACTAAACCTCTTTCCTTTGTAAATTGTCCAGTGTCAGGTATGTCTTTATCAGCAGCATGAAAATGGACTAATACAGTAAATTGGTACCAGTAGAGTGGGGTGCTGCTGAAAAGATACCTGAAAATGTGGAAGCAACTTTGAAACTGGGTAACAGGCAGAGGTTGGAACAGTTTGGAGGGCTCAGAAGAAGACAGGAAAATGTGGGAAATTTTGGAACTTCCTATAGACTTGTTGAATGGCTTCGACCAAAATGCTGATAGCGATATGGACAATGAAATACACGTTGAGGTGGTCTCAGATGGAGATGAGGAACTTCTTGGGAACAGAAGTAAAGGTGACTCTTGCTATGTTTTAGCAAAGAGACTGGTGGCATTTTGCCCCTGCCCTAGAGATTTGTGGAACTTTGAACTTGAGAGAGATGATTTAGGGTATCTGGTGGAAGAAATTTCTAAGCAGCAAAGCATTCAAGAGGTGACTTTGGTGCTGTTAAAGGCATTCCATTTTAAAAGAGAAAGAGAGCATAAGAGTTTGGAAAATTTGCAGCCTGACAATGCGATACAAGAGAAAATCCCATTTTCTGAGGAAAAATTCAAGCCGGCTGTAGAAATTTGCATAAGTAATGAAGAGATGAACGTTAATCCTCAAAACAATGGGGAAAATACCTCTGGGCATATCACAGATCTTCACAGCAGCCTCTCCTATCACAGGCCCAGAGACCTAGGAGGAAAAAGTGGTTTTGTGGGCCAGGCCCAGGGTCCTCATGCTGTGTGCAGTGTAGGGACTTGGTGCCCTGCATTACAGCTGATCCAGCCCTGGCTGAAAGGGACCAAAGTAGAGCTCGGGCCAGGGCTTCAGAGGTTGCAAACCTCAAGCCTTGGCAGCTTCCATGTGGTTTCAAGCTTGCCAGGGCACAGAAGTCAAGAATTGGAGTTTGGAAACCTCCATCTAGATTTCAGAGGGTGTATGGAAACACCTGGATGCCCAGACAGAAGTTTGCTGCAGGGGCAGGGCCCTCATGGAGAACCTCTGCTAGGGCAGTGTGGAAGGGAAATGTGGGGTTGGAGCCACCACCCAGAGTCCCTAGTGGGGCACCACCTAACAGAGCTGTGAGAAGAGGGCCACTGTCCTCCAGACCCCAGAATGGTAGATCCACTGACAGCTTGCACCATGCACCTGGAAAAGCCACAGACCCTCAACACCAGGCCATGAAAGCAGCTGGAAGGGAGGCTGTACCCTGCAAAGCCACAGGGGTGGAGCTGCCCAAACCATGGGATCCCACCTTTTGCATCAGTGTGACCTGGATGTGAGACATGGAGTCAAAGGAGATCGTTTTGGAGCTTTAAGATTTGACCACCCTGCTGGATTTTGAACTTGCATGGGACCTTAGCCCCTTAGTATTGTCCAATTTCTCCCATTAGAATGTCTGCATTTACCCAGTGCCTGTACCCCCACTGTATCTAGGAAGTAACTAACTTGCTTTTGATTTTACAGGCTCATAGGCAGAAGAGACTTGCATTGTCTCAGAAATGACTTTGAACAGTGGACTTTTGAGTTAATGCTGAAATGAGTTGAGACTTTGGGGGACTGTTGGGAAGGCATGATTGGTTTTGAAATGTGAGGACATGAGATTTGGGAGGGGCCAGGGGTAGAATTATATGGTTTGGCTGTGTCCCCACCCAAATCTCATCTTGAATTCCCATGTGTTGTGGGAGGGACCTAGTGAAAGGTAATTGAATCATGGGGCCAGGTCTTTCCTGTGCTGTTGTCATATTAGTGAATAAGTCTCATGATATCTGATGGTTTTATAAGGGAGAGTTTCCCTGCACAAGCTCTCTCTTTGCCTGCTGCCATACATGTAAGATGTGACTTGCTCCTCCATGCCTTCTGCCATGATTGTGAGGCTTCCCCAGCCACAATGAACTGTGAGTTCTCCACTAAACCTCTTTCCTCTGTAAATTGCCCAGAGTCAGGTATGTCTTTCTTAGCAGCATGAAAACAGACTGATACACCCCACCTGATGGTCTTTCTCTATTTGCTCTGTTAGCCAAAGACAAAGGAGATAATCTCCTGGGAGCTCTATGGCCCCACCCACTGATTCTCCCTATACTACCACAACTGATGCAGTCTTTTTTTAATATTATTATTATACTTTAAGTTCTAGGGTACATGTGCACAATGTGCAGGTTTGTCACATATGTATGCATGTGCTATGTTGGTGTGCTGCACCCATTAACTCATCATTTACATTAGGTATATCTCCTAAGGCTATCCCTCCCCCCCTCCCACCCCACGACAGGCCCCAGTGTGTGATGTTCCCCTTCCTGTGTTCCAGTGTTCTCATTGTTCAATTCCCACCTATGAGTGAGAATATGTGGTGTTTTGTTTTTTGTCCTTGTGATAGTTTGCTGAGAATGATGGTTTCCAGCTTCCTCCATGTCCCTACAAAGACATGAACTCATCCTTTTTTATGGCTGCATAGTATTCCATGGTGTATATTTGCCACATTTTCTTAATCCAGTCTATCATTGATGGACATTTGGATTGGTTCCAAGTCTTTGTTATTGTGAGTAGTGCCACAATAAACATATGTGTGATGCACTCTTTAAAGTGCCACCTCCTGGCTGGAGGCCAACCAACACAAAACTAACTCAATAAACAAAACTACAACCAAGGACCCTCACAGAGTCCACTTCACTCCACTGCCACTTCCACCAGAGCAGGTGCTGGTATCCACAACTGAGAGACCTGAAGACAGTTCACATCACAGGACTCTTTGAAGACACCCCTAGCACCAACCTGGGGCCCAGTAGCTCCTCTGGGTGGCTACATCCAGAAAAGAAAAAACAATCACTGCAGTTTGGCTCTCAGGAAGCCACTTCCCTAGGGGAAGGAAGAGAGCACCACATCAAAGGGGCACCTGGTGAGACAAAAGAATCTGAACAGCAGCCCTTGAGCCCCAAACTTTCCTCTGACATAGTCTACCCAAATGAGAAGGAACCAGAAAAAACGACTCTGGTAATATGACAAAACAATGATCTTTAACACCCCAAAAAGATTACACTAGCTAACAAGAAATGGATCCAAACCAAGAAGAATTATCTGAATTGCCAGGAAAAGAATACAGAAGGTTGATTATTAAGTTAATCAAGGAGGCACCAGAGAAAGGTGAAGTCTAACTTAATGAAATAAAAAAAAATGATACGAGATATGTAGGAAAAAATCTTCAGTGAAATAGGCAGTGTAAATAAAAAACAATCACAACTTCTGGAAAGGAGGGACACACTTAGAGGAATGCAAAATACACTGGAAAGTCTCAGCAATAGAATTGAACAAGTAGAAGAAAGAACTTCAGAGCTCAAAGACAAGGCTTTTGAATTAACTCAATCCAATGCAGACAGAGTAAAAAAGAATTTTAAAAAATAAAGCCTCCAGGAAGTTTGAGATTATGTTAAATGACCAAGCCTAAAAATAATTGATGTTCTCAAGGAATAAATCTAAAAGCTTGGAAAACACATTTAAGGGAATAATTCAGGAAAAATGCCCCAGCCTTGCTAGAAATCTAGACATCCAACTACAAGAACCTCAAAAATACCTGGAAAATTTATTTCAAAAAGATCATCACCTAGGCACATAGTCATCAGGTTATCTACAGTCAAGAGGGAGGAAAGACTCTTAAGAGCTGTGAGGCAAAAGCATCAGGTAACCTATAAAGGAAAACCTGTCAGATTAACAGTAGATATCTCAGCAGAAGCCCTACAAGTTGAGAGGGATTGGGGCCCTATATTTAGCCTCCTTAAACAAAATAGTTATCACCCAAGAATTTTGTATCCAGTAAAACTAAGCTTCATAAATGAAGGAAAGATATAGTTTTTTCAGACAAACATGTGCTGACATAATTCACCGCTACCAAGTCAGTACTACAAGAACTGCTAAAAGGAGCTCTAAATTTTGAAACAAATCCTGGAAATACATCAAAACAGAATCTCTTTAAAGCATAAATCTCACAGAACCTATAAAACAAAAATAAATTTTAAAAAAATCTATGTATACGGGTCATACATAGCAGGATGAATGGAATGGTACCTTACATCTCAATACTAATGTTGAATGTAAATGGCCTAAATGCTCCACTTAAAATATATGGAATTGCAGAATGGAGAAGAATTTCACTGACCAACTATCTGCTGCCTTCAAGAGACTCGCCTAACACATATGGACTCACATAAACTTAAGGTAAAGGGGTGGAAAAAGACATTCCATGCAAATGGACATCAAAAGTGAGCAGAAGTAGCTATTCTTATATACAGACTAAACAAACTTTAAAGCAACAGCAGTTAAAAAAGACAAAGAGGGTGGAGCCAAGATGGCAGAATAGGAACAGCTCTGGTCTACAGCTCCCAGCCTGAGCGACACAGAAGACAGGTGATTTCTGCATTTCCATCTGAGGTACCGGGTTCATCTCACTAGGGAGTGCCAGACAGTGGGTGCAGGACAGTGGGTGCAGGGCACCATGCACGAGCCAAAGCAGGGCAAGGCATTGCCTTACTCAGGAAGCACAAGGGGTCAGGGAGTTCACTTTCCTAGTCAAAGAAAGGGGTGACAGACAGCACCTGGAAAATCGGGTCACTCCCACCCTAATACAGTGCTTTTCCAATGGGCTTAAAAAACGGCACACCAGGAGATTATATCCCACACATGGCTCGGAGGGTCCTACCCATGGAGTCTCGCTGATTGCTAGCACAGCAGTCTGAGATCAAACTGTGAGGTGGCAGTGAGACTGGGGGAGGGGCGCCTGCCATTGCCCAGGCTTGATTAGGTAAACAAAGCAGCTGGGAAGCTCGAACTGGGTGGAGCCCACCACAGCTCAAGGAGGCCTGCCTGCCTCTGTAGGCCCCACCTCTGGGGGCAGGGCACAGACAAACAAAAAGACAGCAGTAATCTCTGCAGACTTAAATGTCCCTGTCTGACAGCTTTGAAGAGAGTAGTGGTTTTCCCAGCATGCAGCTGGAGATCTGAGAACGGGCAGACTGCCCCCTCAAGTGGGTCCTTGACCCCTGAGCAGCATAACTGGGAGGCACCCCCCAGTAGGGGCAGACAGACATCTCACACGGCCGGGTACTCCTCTGAGACAAAACTTCCAGAGGAACGATTAGGCAGCAGCATTTGCGGTTCACCAAGATCCACTGTTCTATAGCCACCGCTGTTCTGCAGTCACTGCTGCTGATACCCAGGCAAACAGGGTCTGGAGTGGACCTCTAGCAAACTCCAACAGACCTGCAGCTGAGGGTCCTGTCTGTTCAAAGGAAAACTAACAAACAGAAAGGACATCCACACCAAAAACCGTTCTGTACGTCACCATCATCAGAGACCAAAGGTGGATAAAACCACAAAGATTGGGAAAAAACAGAGCAGAAAAACTGGAAACTCTAAAAAGCAGAGCACCTCTCCTCCTCCAAAGGAACGCAGCTCCTCACCAGCAATGGAACAAAGCTGGATGGAGAATGACTTTGATGAGCTGAAAGAAGAAGGCTTCAGACGATCAAACTACTCCAAGCTACAGGAGGAAATTCAAACCAATGGCAAAGAAGTTAAAAACTGTGAAAAAAAATTAGACGAATGGATAACTAGAATAACCAATGCAGAGAAGTCCTTAAAGGAGCTGATGGAGCTGAAAGCCGAGGCTCAAGAACTACATGAAGAATGCAGAAGCCTCAGGAGCCGATTCGATCAACTGGAAGAAAGGGTATCAGTGATGGAAGATGAAATGAATGAAATGAAGTGAGACGGGAAGTTTAGAGAAAAAGGAATAAAAAGAAACGAACAAAGCCTCCAAGAAATATGGGACTATGTGAAAAGACCAAATCTACATCTGATTGGTGTACCTGAAAGTGACGGGGAGAATGGAACCAAGTTGGAAAACACTCTGCAGGATATTATCCAGGAGCACTTCCCCAATCTAGCAAGGCAGGCCAACATTCAGATTCAGGAAATACAGAGAATGCCACAAAGATACTCCTCGAGAAGAGCAACTCCAAGACACATAATTGTCAGATTCACCAAAGTTGAAATGAAGGAAAAAATGTTAAGGGCAGCCAGAGAGAAAGGTTGGGTTACCCACAAAGGCAAGCCCATCAGACTAACAGCGGATCTCTCGGCAGAAACTCTACAAGCCAGAAGAGAGTGGGGGCCAATATTCAACATTCTTAAAGAAAAGAATTTTCAACCCAGAATTTCATATTCAGCCAAACTAAGCTTCATAAGCAAAGGAGAAATAAAATCCTTTACAGACAAGCAAATGCTGAGAGATTTTGTCACCACCAGGCCTGCCCTAAAAGAGCTCCTGAAGGAAGCACTAAACATGGAAAGGAACAACTGGTACCAGCCACTGCAAAAACATGCCAAAATGTAAAGACCATCAAGGCTAGGAAGAAACTGCATCAACCAACGAGCAAAATAACCAGCTAACATCATAATGACAGGACCAAATACACACATAACAATATTAACTTTAAATGTAAATGGGCTAAATGCTCCAATTAAAAGACACAGACTGGCAAATTGGATAAAGAGTCAAGACCCATCAGTGTGCTGTATTCAGGAAACCCATCTCACGTGCAGAGACACACATAGGCTCAAAATAAAGGGATGGAGGAAGATCCACCACGCAAACGGAAAACAAAAGAAGGCAGGGGTTGCAATCCTAGTCTCAGATAAAACAGACTTTAAACCAACAAAGATCAAAAGAGACAAAGAAGGCCATTACATAATGGTAAAGGGATCAATTCAACAAGAAGAGCTAACTATCCTAAATATATATGCACCCAATACAGGAGCACCCAGATTCATAAAGCAAGTCCTTAGTGACCTACAATGAGACTTAGACTATAACACAATAATAATGGGAGACTTTAACACCCCACTGTCAACATTAGACAGATCAACGAGACAGAAAGTTAAAAAGGATATCCAGCAATTGAACTCAGCTCTGCATCAAGTGGACCTAATAGACATCTACAGAACTCTCCACCCCAAATCAACAGAATATACATTTTTTTCAGCACCACACCACACCTATTCCAAAATTGACCACATAGTTGGAAGTAAAGTACTCCTCAGCAAAAGTAAAAGAACAGAAATTATAACAAACTGTCTCTCAGACCACAGTGCAATCAAACTAGAACTCAGGACTAAGAAACTCACTCAAAACTGCTGAACTACATGGAAACTGAGCAACCTGCTCCTGAATGACTACTGGGTACATAACAAAGTGAAGGCAGAAATAAACATGTTCTTTGAAACCAACGAGAACAAAGGCACAACATACCAGAATCTCTGGGACACATTCAAAGCAGTGTGTAGAGGGAAATTTATAGCAGTAAATGCCCACAAGAGAAAGCAGGAAAGATCCAAAATTGACACCCTAACATCACAATTAAAAGAAATAGAAAAGCAAGAGCAATCACATTCAAAAGCTAGCAGAAGGCAAGAAATAACTAAAATCAGAGCAGAACTGAAGGAAATAGAGACACAAAAAACCCTTAAAAAAATTAATGAATCCAGCAGCTGGTTTTTTGAAAGCATCAACAAAATCAATAGACTGCTAGCAAGACTAATAAAGAAGAAAAGAGAGAAGAATCAAATAGACGCAATAAAAAATGATAAAGGGGATATCACCACCGATCCCACAGAAATACAAACTACCATCAGAGAATACTACAAACACCTCTACGCAAATAAACTAGAAAATCTAGAAGAAATGGATAAATTCCTCGACACATATACCCTCCCAAGACTAAACCAGGAAGAAGTTGAATCTCTGAATAGACCAATAACAGGCTCTGAAATTGTGGCAATAATCAATAGCTTACCAACCAAAAACAGTCCAGGACCAGATGGATTCACAGCCGAATTCTACCAGAGGTACAAGGAGGAGCTGGTACCATTTCTTCTGAAACTATTCCAATCAATAGAAAAAGAGGGAATCCTCCCTAACTCATTTTATGAGGCCAGCATCATCCTGATACCAAAGCCTGGCAGAGACACAACCAAAAAAGAGAATTTTAGACCAATATCCTTGATGAACATTGATGCAAAAATCCTCAATAAAATTCTGGCAAACCGAATCCAGCAGCACATCAAAAAGCTTATCCACCATGATCAAGTGGGCTTCATCCCTGGGATGCAAGGCTGGTTCAACATATGCAAATCAATAAATGTAATCCAGCATATAAACAGAACCAAAGGCAAAAAACACATGATTATCTCAATAGATGCAGAAATGGCCTTTGACAAAATTCAACAACCCTTCATGCTAAAAACTCTCAATAAATTAGGTATTGATGGGACGTATTTCAAAGTAATAAGAGCTATCTATGACAAACCCACAGACAATATCATACTGAATGGGCAAAAACTGGAAGCATTCCCTTTGATAACTGGCACAAGACAGGGATGCCCTCTCTCACCACTCCTATTCAACATAGTGTTGGAAGTTCTGGCCAGGGCAATCAGGCAGGAGAAGGAAATAAAGGGTATTCAATTAGGAAAAGAGGAA
The DNA here is from genome assembly GCF_029281585.2 of Gorilla gorilla gorilla. Classification (NCBI taxonomy): domain Eukaryota; kingdom Metazoa; phylum Chordata; class Mammalia; order Primates; family Hominidae; genus Gorilla; species Gorilla gorilla. Next base: position 122,123,194 of record NC_073224.2, read on the forward strand.
GTCAAATTGTCCCTGTTTGCAGATGACATGATTGTATATCTAGAAAACCCCATTGTCTCAGCCCAAAATCTCCTTAAGCTGATAAGCGACTTCAGCAAAGTCTCAGGATACAAAATCAATGTACAATAATCACAAGCATTCGTATACACCAATAACAGACAAACAGAGAGCCAAATCATGAGTGAACTCCCATTCACAATTCCTTCAAAGAGAATAAAATACCTAGGAATCCAACTTACAAGGGATGTGAAGGACCTCTTCAAGGAGAACTACAAACCACTGCTCAATGAAATAAAAGAGGATACAAACAAATGGAAGAACATTCCATGCTCATGGGTAGGAAGAATCAATATCGTGAAAATGGCCATACTGCCCAAGGTAATTTATAGATTCAATGCCATCCCCATCAAGCTACCAATGACTTTCTTCACAGAATTGGAAAAAACTACTTTAAAGTTCATATGGAACCAAAAAAGAGCCCACATGGCCAAGTCAATCCTAAGCCATAAGAACAAAGCCAGAGGCATCACGCCTCCTGACTTCGAACTATACTACAAGGCTACAGTAACCAAAACAGCGTGGTACTGGTACCAAAACAGAGATATAGATCAATGGAACAGAACAGAGCCCTCAGAAATAATGCCACATATCTACAATCATCCGATCTTTGACAAACCTCACAAAAACAAGAAATGGGGAAAGGATTCCCTATTTAATAAATGGTGCTGGGAAAACTGGCTAGCCATATGTAGAAAGCTGAAACTGGATCCCTTCCTTACACCTTAGACAAAAATTAATTCAAGATGGATTAAAGACTTAAATGTTAGACCTAAAACCATAAAAACCCTAGAAGAAAACCTAGGCAATACCATTCAGGACATAGGCATGGGCAAGGACTTCATGTCTAAAACACCAAAAGCAATGGCAACAAAAGCCAAAATTGACAAATGGGATCTCATTAAACTAAAGAGCTTCTGCACAGCAAAAGAAACTACCATCAGAGTGAACAGGCAACCTACAAAATGGGAGAAAATTTTCGCAACCTACTCATCTGACAAAGGGCTAATATCCAGAATCTACAATGAACTCAAACAAATTTACAAGAAAAAAACAAACAACCCCATCAAAAAGTGGGTGGAAGAATATGAACAGACACTTCTCAAAAGAAGACATTTATGCAGCCAAAAGACACATGAAAAAATGCTCATCATCACTGGCCATCAGACAAATGCAAATCAAAACCACAATGAGATACCATCTCACACCAGTTAGAATGGCGATCATTAAAAAGTCAGGAAACAACAGGTGCTGGAGAGGATGTGGAGAAATAGGAACACTTTTACATTGTTGGTGGGACTGTAAACTAGTTCAACCATTGTGGAAGTCAGTGTGGCGATTCCTCAGGGATCTAGAACTAGAAATACCATTTGACCCAGCCATCCCATTACTGGGTATATACCCAAAGGATTATAAATCATGCTGCTATAAAGACACATGCATACGTATGTTTATTGTGGCACTATTCACAATAGCAAAGACTTGGAACCAACCCAAATGTCCATCGGTGATAGACTGGATTAAGAAAATGTGGCGCATATACACCATGGAATACTATGCAGCCATAAAAAATGATGAGTTCATGTCCTTTGTAGGGACATGGATGAAGCTGGAAACCATCATTCTCAGCAAAGTATCGCAAGGACAGAAAACCAAACACCGCATCTTCTCACTCATTGGTGGGAATCGAACAATGAGAACACTTGGACACAGGAAGAGGAACATCACACTCCGGGGACTGTTGTGGGGTGGGGGGAAGGGGGAGGGATAGCATTAGGAGAGATACTTAATGCTAAATGACGAGTTAATGGGTGCAGCACACTAACATGGCACATGTATACATATGTAACAAACCTGCACATTGTGCACATGTACCCTAAAACTTAAAGTATAATAATAAAAAAGAAAGAAAGAAAAAAAAAGACAAAGAGGGACATTATATAATGATAAAAGGCCTTGTCCAACACGAAAATATCACAATGCTAAATACATATGCACCTAACACTGGAGCTCCCAAATTTATGAAACAATTACTACTAGATGTAAGAAATGAGATAGACCAGCAATTCAATAACAGTGGAAGACTTCAATACTCCACTGATAGCACTAGACAGGTCATCAAGACAGAAAGTCAACAAAGAAACAATGGATTTAAACTATATCCCAGAACAAATGGCCTTAACAGATATTTACAGAACATTCTACCCAACAACCACAGAATATACATTCTACTAATAAGCATATGGAACTTTCTCCAAGATAGAGCATATGATAGGCCACAAAACAAGTCTCAGTACATTTAAGAAAACCGAAATTATATCAAGTGCTCTCTCAAACAAGAGTGGAATAAAACTGGAAATCAACTTTAAAAGAAACCTTCAAAACCATGCAAATACCTAGAAATTAAATAACCTGCTCCTAAATGATCATTGTAAACCATGAAATCAAGATGGAAATTAAAAAATTATTTGAACTGAACAATTGTGACACAACCTATCAAAACCTCTGGGATACAGCAAAGGTGGTGCTAAGAAGAAAGTTCATAGCTTTAAATGTCTACATCAATAAGTCTGAAAGAACACAAATAGACAATCTAAGGTCACACCTCAAGGAACTAGAGAAACAAGAACAAACCAAACCCAAGCCCAGCAGAAGAAAATAAATAACAAATAACAGAGCAGAAATAAATGAAATTGAAACCAAAAAATAACACAAAAGATAAGTGAAATCAAAAGCTGTTTCTTTGAAAACATAAAATTGATAGACCATTATTGAGATTAACCAAGAAAAGAAGAGGGAAGATCCAAATAACCTCAATTAGAAACAAAACTATTGGGAGATATTACAACCAATACTACAGAAATACGAAAGTTCATTCAAGGCTCTTATGAACACTTCTAGTTTATGTGCATAAACTAGAAAACCTAGAGGAGATGGATAAATTCCTAGAAATATTCAACCCTCCTAGATTAAACCAAGAAGAAATAGAAACTCTGAACGACCAATAACAAGCAGTGAGATTAATTAACATGGTAATCAAAAAATTGCCAACCAAAAAAAGTCTGGGACCAGATAGATTCATGGTTGAATTCTATCAGACATTCAAAGAATTGCTACCAATCCTGTTGACACTATTTCACAAGATCGAGAAAGAGGGAATCCTCCTTAAATTATTCAATGAAGCTAATATCATCCTAATACCAAAACCAGGAAAGGACACAACCAAAAAAGAAAACTACAGACCAATATCCCTGATGAACATAGATGCAAAAATCCTTAACAAGATACTAGCTAACCGAATGAAACAGCATATCAAAAAGATAATCCACCATGGTCAAGTGGGTTTCATACCAGCGATTCAGAGATGGTTTAACATGTGCAAATCAATAAATGTGATACAAAAATCATACCATCATCTCAATAGATGCAGAAAGGCATTTGACAAAATCCAGCATCCCTTTATGATTAAAACCCTCAGTAAAATCAGCATAGAAAGGACATAGCTTAAAGTAATAAAAGCCATCTAAGACAAATGCACAGCCAACATAATACTGAACTGGGAAAGCACTCCCCCTGAGTACTGGAACAAAACAAGGATGCCAATTCTTACCACTTCTATTCAACATAGTACTGGAAGTCCTAGCCAAAGCAATGAGACAAGATAAATAAATAAATGTCTTCCAAATCAGTAAAGGGGAAGTCAAACTGTTGCTGTTTGCTGATGATATGATCATATACCTAGAAAGTCCTAAAGACTCCTCCAAAAAGCTCCTAGAACTGATAAATGAATTTAGCAAAGTTTCAAGATACAAGATTAATGTACACAAATCAGTAGCTCTGCTATACACCAAAAGTGACCAAGCAGAGAAACAAATCAAGAACTCAGTCACTTTTACAATAGCTGCAAAACAAAACAAAACAAACAAAACAAAACTTAGGAAAATACCTAATCAAGGAAGTGAAAGACCTCTACTAGGAAAACTACAAAAACTGTTGAAAGAAATCATAGATGATACAAACAAATGGAAACACATCCCATGCTCACGGATGGGTAGAATCAATATTGTGAAAATGCCCATACTGCAAAAGCAATCTATAAATTCAATGCAATTCCCATCAAAATACCACCATCATTCTTCACAGAACTAGAAAAAACAATCCTAAAATTCATATGGAACCAAAAAAAAGTCTGCATCACCAAAGCAATACTAGGCAAAAAGAACAAATCTGGAGGCATCCCACTACCCAACTTCAAACTATACTGTAGGGGCATAGTCACCAAAACAGCATGGTACTGGTATAAAAACAGGCACATAGACCAATGGAACAGAATAGAGAACTCAGAAATAAAGCCAAATACTTACAGCCAACTGATCTTTAACAAAAGAAACAAAAATATAAAGTGGGGAAAAGACACCATATTTAACAAATGATGCTGAGATCATTGGCAAGCCACATGTAGAAGAATGAAACTGGATCATTATCTGTCACCTTATACAAAAATCAACTCAAGATAGATCAAAGACTTAAATCTAAGACCAGAAACCACAAAAATTCTAGAAGGTAACATTGGAAAACCCGTTCTAGACATTGGCTTGAGCAAAGACTTCATGACCAAGAACCCAAAAGCAAATGCAACAAAAACAAAGGTAAATAGATGTGACTAAATTAAACTAGAAAGCTTTGGCACAGCAAAAGAAATAATCAGCAAAGTAAACAGACAACCCACAGAGTGGGAGAAAATCTTTGCAATCTATTCATCCAACAGGGGACTAATATCCATAATATACAAGGAACCCAAACAAATAAGCAAGGAAAAAACAAACAATCCCATCAAAACGTGGGCTGAGGATAGACAATCCTCAAAAGAAGATATACAAATGGCCAACAAATGTATGAAAAAATGCTCAATATTGCTAATGATTAGAGAAATGCTAATCAAAACCACAATGTGATACCACCTTACTCCTGTAAGAATTGCCATAATCAAAAAATAAAAAAATATATATGTTGGCATGGCTGTGGTGAACAGGGAACATTTCTACACTGCTGATGGGAATGTAAACTAGTACAACCACTATGGAAAACAGTGCAGAGATTCCTTAAAGAACTAAAAGTAGAACTACCATTTGATCCAGCAATCCCACTAGTGGGTATCTACCCAGAGGAAAAGAAGTCATTATACAGAAAAGATACTTGCACACCCATGTTTATAGCAGCACAACTTACAATTGCAAAAATATGGAACCAGCCCAAGTGACCATCAATCAACAAGTGGATAAAAACATTATGGTATATATATACCATAGAATACTATGCAGCCATAAAAAGGAACAAAATAATGACATTTGCAGCAACCTGGATGGAATCGGAGACCATTATTCTAAGTAAAGTAACTCAAGAATAGAAAACTAAACATCATATGTTCTCACTCATAAGTGGGAGCTAAGCTATGAGGATGCAAAGGCATAAGAACGATACAATGGACTTTGAGGACTCAGGGGGAGAGTGGGAGGGGGGTGAGGGATAAAAGACTACACATTGGGTACAGTGTACACTGCTTGGTTGACGGGTGCACCAAATCTCAGAAATCACCACTAAATAACTTATTCATGTAACCAAACACTACCTCTTCCCCAAAAATCTATTGAAATAAAAAAATTTTTTAAAAAGTGCATAATGGAAACTTTATGATAATAAGCTTGAAAGCCTATATGAAATGAAAACATTTCTAGAAAAACAAGAAACACAAAAATTGATAGAAGGAGAAACTGAAATTTGAATAGACCAATAAACACTAAATAAAATGAAATGTAATCAAAGATCTCTCTGTCTAAAAATCCGTAGGCCTAGGTGATGGTTTTCTATATGAATTTTACCAAATTCCCAGAGGGCAGATAATTTCTATCTTAGATGAGTTCCGGAATATAGAAAAAGAATGAAAATTCTTCTACCTTGAGGATTGTGTGTTCTTGTTTTCAAAACTGGATAAGAAAGTTCAGGAAAAAATATTGGGCTATTCCACTTTGAATATAGATGTGTAAATCTAAATAAAATATTTGTTAAACAAATCCAATAGTGTATTAGGAAAAAAGTACATGATAATCATAAAATATGAGGAATGCAAGAATAGTTCAACGTTAGAAAACTCTCTCAATATAATTTTCTATATTATGAAAGGAGACAATTACTTGATTATCTCAATGGTGCAGAAAAACACACTTGTTAAAACTCACCACTTGTTTGTTGAAAACTCTTCAAGTAATAGGAAGAGAATTTCCTCAACTTGACAGACATACCAAACCTTAATGTTATATATACCAATATATGATATAGTATATTTGTATAAAATAGTAACATTGTACTTAATTGAGAAACTTCAGCTGCATCTTCTTTGCGATCAAGAATAAGACAAGAGGCCAACTGTCAACCACTGTTTAAGATATAACTGGAGGCCCTTGCCAACAATTTTAAGAAAGAAAAAGAAATAACAGATATACAGTGGAAGGGAAGAAATGAAACTGCCACTCTGCAGATAATTTGATTTCCTACAGAGAAAAACTAACAAAATCAACAAATATTAAAACTTATATGACAGCAAGACTCAGATAAAAGATCACCTTGTAAAAATCAGTAGCATTTTTGATCATAAAAACAAAAATAACAAGGTAGCTTTGTGGTCCAGGAGCAGGGAAGTGTCTTGCTCAAACCGATAATTATAGACTTACACAACATGAAAATTAGGATTAACTCTACCCTCTGATCCTGAGGTCAAACCATCCAACGGGCAAATAAATATGGCTGAAAAGGGGACAAGGAGAGAGTGCAAGCTGGAGGGAACTATTGGACCAAGGGAGAATTTTAAGATGGGAGAGATACAAGGGCATGTTACACTGATAGGGATGATGTAGTAGAAAAGGAGAGATTAATGATGGGGAAGAAAGAGAAAGGATTAACTAAGGGCCAGGATGAGAGGGGATGGGATCCACAGCCCAAATGGTAATGGTCTTTTGGCAGAAGAGACACATTTTCATTTCTAACAGAGAGGGGAGAAGGTGCTGGCACAAGAGCAGCAAAACCTTGGTAGTGGAGACAGAAGGACAGAGCTCAGTTCTAGAGACTTCCATTTGTTCAATAAAATGTGAGTTGGAGTCGTCAGCTGAGAGTGGGTATGAGGAGATGCTGGGAAGAAGGGGTGGGAGTTTCGAGGTCAGAAATTAAGGCATGAAATAGTCTTAGGTGATATGATACACCACTCAGACTGGCTTTGTGAACAGAGAGCCTTGCCCTGGCAAGTGCTCAGTAAGAGCTTGTTGAATGACTGACAGCCGAGGCTGGGCAGAGTGTTTAGGGAGCTTGGGCTTGGAGGACAGAAGCAAAAGAGCACCAGATTTGGGGGCCAGAGACCTGGTTTATGGATCTGGTTCCTCCATGTCTCTTCTGTGGGTTCCTGTGAACTTCTTGGCATGAAAGTTGACCATAAGAACTGGGTCATTCTTGTCATACCCAACTAAAACAGAGTTGAGATGCCAGTGGGGGTAAGCACTCAGGGTACAAAACATTGATCCAACAATGTAATTCTCTGCAAGCCTGACTGCAGAAACTGCTTTTTGTAACCTGAAACCAGCTTTATCTACAGCTTCTGAGATAGCCTGCTTCTTGCTATCTCAGATAGATAGGACTAATTTTGCCCACAGTGGTTGCTCACCAAGTGGAGCTTACCATCTCTCCAAACCCTTGCTAGTGCCAATGAACTTTCTTAAAGGGCAATACACAACATTTCTCCTTTCTATAAAACCTCTAACTTTCTCTTTGTTCTTTGGGTATACCAAAGACAATCGAGGCTCATGTATGCCCCAAATTGCAATTCTTTCTTCCCAAATAAAACAGTATATTTAGAGATTCATCTCTACATTTTTATTGTGTAGACACTGAGCTTCAGTTTTTCTCATCTGGAAAATGGGAATGATGTTGCCCACTGCCTTCACCTCACAGAGCTGATGTGCAGATTATGGGCTATTTTCTGCTTGTCACCCCCTCCAGATCCTTTCTCACCCTTTTCTGCGCTGCTCTGTGTCTTGCAGGGCTGATTTCCATGGGCTGCAGTTCCTGGGTTCCTTTGCCCTCTGGCTTCCCTTTGGGCTCTGCTGGTTGGAGGCCCCAGCAGCAGATGGGAGAGCAGAAGAGGACACAGCAGGCAGAGCACTCAATGCCCCAACTCCTCCCGGCCTGGCTGCAGTTCTGGCAGTGCCATGTTCCTCTGCAGCCACGACTCCTGTTAGGCAGCCCCTTTTCCATGGTACTAGTTTTCATGGGCTCAGCTAATACTCTTGCCTCCATTTGCCCATTCAGGCCTATGGGGTTAATAGCCCCTCCTGCTGCTCTCGTCCCTGGGCATCTCCTGTGACCCTGCCCAGATTTCTGTGAATAGTCCCTTCATTAAACTCTCGTCGGTCTCCTTTGAGGGTGCCATCCATTCCTGCCAGGCCTTGAATACAAGGACCGAGGACAGAAAGATAGTCCAGGTGCTGAGCAAGGTGAGATGCGTGGAGCCAGGGAGAGAGAGAACATGCACAAGGGGAAGGGATCAGCTGTAAAATCTGGCATGCTCTAACTCGAGAAGGAAGATTCTGCTGCTTCCCCATGGCCTTGACCTCTCCTCACCATCAACTAGCGAGAATGTTCTGTTCTCTAGGGGCAGAGAAGGCCCAGATTCACACCGAGGTATTAGGAGGTCGCAGAAACCAAGCCTCCATAGTTCCACTGTACAGAGAGCTCGGGGCACAGGTAATGGTAGATCCTGCTCTTGGGCTCAAAGTGTTTTTAGAAGCCACTGACCTAAGCAAAGTTGCTCATTTTTCCAATAAAAAAATGGGCTACATATTCTTGCCAAGGACAGAGCAACAAACCAACCATTGATAAGGGCAAGAAAAATCATTGATGAGACTAGCCACTCAATACATAAGTAGGTCTGCAGTTACAAGCCTATTTGATGCTGCCAGTTAGTAGCAATCCCTTCTGTTTATTCAGCATACCCTTTTAGGTTATGTCGAGTTCAGGGTCCCAGCTCTGTCATGTGCTGGGCAAGTCCTCTTCACCTCTGTTCATCCCCATTCCTTCCTTTACCAAGTGAGGAGCTTGAAGGCCATTTTGGTAACCTCACCCTGCTTGCCCTTGTTCTTTTCCCTGCATCCCCCAAATAAGCCCACTGGGCCAGTCACTGGACCAGGCCTGACAGTGTCTGGGTTTATGGTCTCTTCTTCCTCACCCTTGTGTCTCCCACACTGATGCCCACTGGGGCCGGCAGACCCAGCACCCAGGGGTTCTGACATGAGCACTGCACCCCTTTGTCTTTCTGCCTCTCCTCCGTTGCAGCCAGCCAGACCCCAAATTGGTCCCCCTAGAGCAAGGCCTGTGTATTGGAATCAGGTAGACCTGATTTGTTCAAAGTTAACTCTGCCTCTGAGCCTCAGTCACCTTAGCAGTCAAGTGTAGGGCATCATAGCCACCCCCAGGCTTGCTCTGGAGTGTCTAGCAAAATGTCTAGCATCCAGAAGGCAACTGATGAAGGAGAGGACCTCCTTTCCTTCATGCTGCGGGTCCTTCTGCTGTCTGGAAGCCTGAGTGCTAGGCCCTGCCCCCTGGATGAACATGCTGGTGAGCACAGTGATAGCCTCAGTCACCTGAGCAGTCAAGTGTAGGGCATCATAGCTGCCCCCAGGCTTGCTCTGGAGTGTCTAGCAAAATGTCTAGCATCCAGAAGGCAACTGATGGAGGAGAGGACCTCCTTTCCTTCATGCTGCGGGTCCTTCTGCTGTCCGGAAGCCTGAGTGCTAGGCCCCGCCCCTTGGATGAACATGCTGGTGAGCACAGTGAAAGTGTCCTCACTGCATGATCTCTGGACCTCCCTGCCTCTCTCTCAGAGGATGACCACTGTACCTAGGTTAGGCTCATCCTCCACCCTGGCTCAAGCTTCCTTCCCCCTGTGCCTTCCTGTCTTCAACCTAAGCCTGCTGGAGTAACAATATCTTGGAGGCCCCAAATTCCACATTTCTTTGTTCACATGAGATAATGCAACTCTGCTTTGAGAGCTATAAAATGACTGCAAATATTTTGTAATCATTGATGACACAGGGTGGGATGCTTGATATTCTACAAAACTATATATATGGCATGTAAAGATGCAGTTTAATTCTGCATACATTTGACCTAGAGTTAATATACTAGCTATAATAATCTTCGAAGTCTAATAACAAATTATTTTATTGGACTATTTAGAATATTAAAAGATGTTTAGACAGGATTTGGATGGCCCAGTTCTCTTTAAAAAGCTATCCAAGGATGTTTGACCTGTTTTCATTTGATAAAATTTCCTAGCAGTGAACAGACATTAAAAGTCATACCAGAGTCTCACATTAGAATTTGCTCCTGTGACTCCCTTTCAGGAGAGGAATTCAAACAGGGAGGGGCCAATGTGACGAGCAGCATTCCTCTTTCACTTTCATTTTGTGCTGTTTACTTTATAAAAGTTAGTGTCTACAGAGGCTAGGAGTTTGTCCGTGCTATTTTTATTCTTTTCTTTGTTTCCTGTATTTTAAAACATTAGGAATGCTATGTATTTTTAATAGTTGGTTGAGGTGTAATAATAAAACATACCTGTTTGATGAGTTTCAGCACATGAACACATCACCAAAACCATCACCATAATCAAAATAATGAACATATTCATCCCCCAGGCCCCCAATACCCACAAATTTCCTTGTTCCCCTTGGTAATACCTCCTTTTCACCCACCCTGACCCTCACATTTCAAACAACCACTGATCTGCTTTCTGTCACTATGTGTTATTTTGCATTTTCTAGAATTTTATGTGAATGGAAGCACACAGTGTGTATTCTTTTCTGTCTGGCTTCTTTCAGTTAGCCTAATTATTTTAAGATTCATTCCTGCTGTTGAATGTATCACAATGGTTTGTTCCTTTTTATTGCTGAAGAGTATCCCATTTTAGGAATATACCAGATTTGTTTCCAGTTTGGGGTTATTAAAGATTATTATAAATAAAGCTATGAACATCCACATATAAACCTTTATGTAGACTTTCTCTAGGGTAAATACCTAGGAATGGAATGGTTAGATCATGTGGTCAGTATATGTTTAACTCTTAAAAAGCCAAAATGTTTTCCAAAGTGACTGTACCATTTCACATTCCCACCAGCAATGTGTGAGAATTCCAGTTCCTCCATGTCTTTACCAACACGTGATATGGCCAGTGTTCTTAATTTTAAACATTCTGATAGGTACATAGTAGTGTCTTATTGTGGTTTTAATTTGCTTTCCCCTCACGGTGTGCAATAAAGTATCTTTTTATGTGCTTATTTGCTATCCATTATCTTTTTTGATAAAATACTTGTTCAAATCTTTTGCCTATTTTAAAAATTTTGTTTTCTTATTATTGAGTTTTAGAGTTCCTTTTATATCTGGATACAAGTCCTTTATTAGGTATGTGATTTTCAAATATTTTCTCCCAGTCTGTGGCTTTTTATTCTTTTAGTAGTGTCTTTTGAAGAGCAGACCTGACTGACTTTGACAAAGTCGGTTTCCTTTGTTGTTGTATCCAAGAAATCTTTGTCTAATCCAGTGTCACAAAGATTTTCCCCTAGATTTTCTTCTGGAAGTTACATAGTTTTAGATTTAGCTTTAGATCTTTTGGATCATTTAAATTTACATTATTTAGATCTTTATTATATATTTATATCTTTTAGACTTAGATCAGCTAGATCTTGAGTTAATTTTTGAATTAATTCTGAATATAGTGTGAGGTGTGGATTGAAGTTATTTGTTGTTTTATGTAGATATCCAATTGTTTCAGCACCATTTGTTGAAGAGATATTCTTTCTCCACTGAATTGTCTTTGCATTTTTTTGAAAATCAATTGACCATATTTATTTGGATGTATTTCTGGATTCTCCATAGGATTCCATTGATCTATTTGTATATCTTGATGTCAATACCACATTGTCTTGATGACTGTAGTTTTATAATAAATCTTGAATCAGGAATGTAAGCCCTCCAATATTGTTCCCCTCTTCTTAAAATTGTTTTGGTTATCCTAGGTCATTTGTATTCTTATATAAATTTTATAATAAGCTCGTTAATTTTTACAAAAAAAGAAGCCTAATGGGATTTTGATTGGGATTATGTTAAATCTGTAGATCAATTTGCAGTGAATTGACATGTTAACAATATTGAATTTATTTAAAATACTTAAATAAAGAGAGAGATATACCAGGCTCTTTCAATCTAGGAGCCTGGTATATCTCTCCATTTATTTAGGTATTTTAAATGTCTCTTTTCAACATTTTGTAGTTTTCAGAGTACACATATTGTTAAATCAGTCCCTAAGCATTTCATATTTTTATGCTAGTGTAAATGGTATTGTTTTAAATTTCCTTTATCAATTGCTTATTTCTAATACGAAGAAATGCCATTGATTTATGTATATTGGCATTATATTCTGCAACCCTGCTAAGCTTATTTATCATTTACAGTACCATTGTTGTAGATTACTTAGGATTTCCAACATAGATGGTTATGTTGTCTGTGAATAAATCTAGCTTTACTTCTTTTTCTTTTTTTTTTTCCTTTAAGACGTGGTCTTGCTCTGTCACCCAGGCTGGAACACAGTAGCACAATTACAGCTCACTGCAGCCTTGACCTCTTGAGCTCAAGGGATCCTACCTCAGCCTCCCAGGTAGCTGGGACCACCCATGGATGCCACCATGCCTGGCTATTTTCTTTTTTAAATTTTTTGTAGTGATAGCGTCTCCGTATGTTGCTGGCTTTACTTCTTCTTCTCCAATCTGTATGCCTTTTATTTCTTTTACTTGCCTCATTGCATTGGCTGGGACCTCCACTATAAGTTGAATAGAAGTGGTAGGAATGGACATCCTTGCCTTTTTCACTGTCTTAGGGAAAAACTATCCAGTCTTTCTATAGCAAATATAAGCCATAGGGTTTTGTTTTTTCCATAGATGCCCTTTATCAGGTTTAGTAAGTTCCTTTACATCTCTAAATTGCTGATAATATTTTTCCTGAACGGGTATTAATTTTTGTCTAATGCTTTTCCCATGTCTATTGAGATGATCGTATGGTTTTCCTTTTACATTTAATTTAATAATACAGTTAGCTACCTTGATTGGTTTTTTAATGTTAAGCCAAGTTTGCATTCTTAGGATAAACTCCACTTGGTCATAATCCATTATATTTTAACTTATTGTTAAATTTGATTTGCTTAAATTTTGTTCAGAAATTTTGCATTTATGTTTATGAGGGATATTGTTCTGTAGTTTTCTTGTTATATTCAGTTATTTTTAGGCAGGTTTAATAGAATCACTGTTTTCTCCATTAAGAAGGCAAAGGGAAATATTCTGAGTGTCTGAGAGGTCTGAGTGTGTCACTGACATCTGTAACATTTTAGAGCCCCAGATGTTCATACCAATATTTTATATCATTTTTATACATAAAGTTACACTAGTAAAGAAAAAGCAGAAAGGAAATTTCCCAAATTGTAACAGTAATTTCTCTTGGGTAAATTAAAGGTCTCCAGACATTTGAGGAAGTCCTGCAATAGAAAAGAGAGACATGAAAATAAACCAAGAAAATAGCTGGAGAAAAGAAAAACATTTATTTACTTACCGTTCTTTTTTTTATTCCTTTAAAATGAAATCCTTGTTGCAGAAAAAACTTTTTAAAACTTATAATTATTATTCTTCGAATGATTTTGAGACATATCAGAGCCAGCAAACAAGATCAGAATCAAATGAAAAAGGGACAATCATGGAACAGAAAGAAGTTATGGAAAATAAAAATATAGTTATTGTAATGCAAATAAATGATTCTAATATTACAAAGTAGGTATATTAGTCTGCTAGGGCTACCATAACAAAATACCACAAACAGGGTTGCTTAAAGAACAGAAATGTATTTCCCACAGTTCTGGAGCCTGGAAGTCCAAGGTCAAGGTGTCTGCAGACTTGGTTTCTCCTGAGGCTGCTCTCCTTGGCTTGCACATGGCCCTCTTCTTACTGTGTCCTTACATGGCCTTTCTTTTGCACATGCACATTCTTGATGTCTCTTCCTCTTCTTATAAGGACACCAGTCCTATTGGATTATGTTCCCACTCTTATGACCTCATTTACCTCAATTACCTTTTTAAAGGCCCTATCTCCAAATACAGTCACATTGGGGATTAGGGTTTCAACATGTGTATTTTTGGAGGACACAGGCTGTCTATAACAATGCGGAATTGGAAAATACTGTCATGGTGAATGGAAAAGAAATAAAGTCATGAATACTTTATTTCATTCCTTTATTCAAGGAACTTAAAATACTGACAACTGCATTGGAGGATCTAGATTGGCAAAGATGGAGCTAGAGACTTAAATCTCATCCAGGAGAGCAGAAAGTCAATGGGTATGACTCCAAATTGGTAAATTAAGAAATAGTGGTAGAGGCAGATTGTATATCCAGAATAAACAGTTAAAAGAATTAAACGTGGTTATCTCTAGGAAGCATCAATAGAGGTGGGCAGTGTGTTGCTTTTCATTATAAATATCTCCTTACCATTCAGGCATTTTCATGTATTTGATTAAAAAATTAGCAAAAAGCACTATTACCAAAACAAAACAAAACAAAACTGTGGCCTCTCCATCTGTTCTGTTCTTTTTCTTCCAATTAGGTCCTTCTTCGATATTTCCGACAGCAGAGGCCACTTTTGCAACCCAGGACCAGGAGTTACAAGCTCAACTCTCATTCAGTGTTTCCGCTTTCCTCTCTATCCCTTTTTGGTTTTATTTTTGTGCAAATTTATTTCCACAACAGATTGTGGGTTCCTTCAAAGATTTATACATGGCTCACCTCCAATGCCTTGACAATAACCTGGCACATGTAGATGCTCAGAGTATTTGCTTTTAGAACACAAGTCTTGTTAACCTTCTAGAGAACAGTTCTGCTCAGCATCACATCATCAGCTGTGTCCCAGCCCTTGGAACCAGTACAGAGAGAGCCTCATTAGAATCATTTTAAGGCAAAATGCTTAAATTTCTTTTATGCATTTAAGAATGTGATACCAGCAAACACTATTGGGAGTGACTGGGAGAACTCTTATCTACTTTACTAAAACATGAAGTTGTTAACCATATCTATATATCTCTCTATACATCTTCTGCTTCACCACATTCATCTATCAGTTTGTCCTCAGTGGGCCCTATCATCTGTAAAGCTTTGTGTCAATGCATAATTTTGTAAACTATGTTACTGTCCTCAAGATTACAAACTGTCCTCAAGTGTGGAAGTCAAGGTTGTTCCATAAATACAGAATTTATACTACAACAACTATAGAGAGTATACAGTTTCCTTTGCCTTGATAAAATTTATGGGTTTGCTTAAAACTAAATGAGAAGTTAATTTTTTGTTAAATAAATCATATTGCCTCGTTGCTTAAAACTAAATGAGAAGTTAATTTTTTTGTTAAATAAATCATATTGCCTCATCGCTTAAAACTGCTATCTCAAGAGATTTCTTTCCTGCATTTCTGATTTATGGTGACTTGATGGCAGTATTTGTGACTAGTTCTAAGTTTCCTGCCAGTCCCGCCTCTCCTGCAATCTGTAAACAATGCCCTGGTCATTCTGTTCTGAAAGGAATGCTCTGTGGAGGCTGGAGAGCCTTTGGGAAGGAAAATAGTCATTCTCTGCACAGTCTGTTTGGTGTGAAAGGTACTGAAGCACCTGGCCAGGGACTTTGGAGCAGGCGATCCTCTGACTTCTCCCACTGGGAGTGCTCCTACGCCTGGGTTTTCAGCATCCAGATGCTCAGATTCTCAGGCTATTTCCAGAGTCACACAGGAGCCAGATCAGGATGGTGGGAGAAAACAGTGGAGAGCAGATGATTTGCTCAGTATTCTCCCTGTGGGCGTGGGCTAAGTCTATGTACTTTATTATTCAAAAGATATTTATTGAGAACTTACACAGACCTTTTGGAGACTCCATAGCTGACCTTCTTTTCTGATTATTCCCTAGAACATGAGCTCTGCTGGTGAAAGTCTAGCTTCAGGCAGTCACATAAATACATACTTAGAATGCACTGTGTCCTGAGCAATAATCAGAGTAAGCATAAGATTCGGAAGCAGCTCATTAAAGAAATAAGAGATTCTATTTGTGGAGGCTGAGAAAAGCAGGGGAGATCAGTGTTGCCCAGAGTTTTAAAGGATAAATAGAAGCTTGTCAAATAGATAAGGTGGAAGAAAATTCTAGAAAGTGGGAGCAGCCTGTAAAAATGAATATGATAGTGACCACATGGAATTTTAAGAAATATCTATTGTCTATTACCAGATCTATATACATTCCTGCATCTGCATTCATTTCATTTTATTTTTAATCTCCTTTTTTTGATGTAAAGAAGACCTTTTATATAGATATTTGGAGTTGCAAAGCATTTTTTTGGAAAGATGAAAGAATTGCCCAGAGAACATTAAATTATGTATATAGCTTTAAATGACTCCAGTATTTTCCTGTCCTTTAATCTTTGTATTTTTTTATTTTTATTTTTAAAAGTTTTTATTTGCATAGGTTATTGGGGAATAGGTGGTGTTTGCTTACATGAGTAAGCTCTTTAGGGGTGATCTGTGAGATTTTGGTGCACCCATCACCCGAGCAGTATAGCTGAACACAATTAGTAGTCTATTATCCCTCACCTCCTTCCCACATTTTCCCCCTAGTCCCCAAAGTCCACTGTGTCATTCTTATGCCTTTGCATCCACATAGCTTAGCTCCCACTTATGGTGAGAACATAACGATGTTTGGTTTTCTATTCCTGAGTGACTTCACTTAGAATAATAGTCTCCAATCTCATCCAGGTCGCTGCAAATGCCATTAATTCATTCCTTTTTATGGCTGAGTAGTATTCCATCATGTATATATAACATAGTGTCTTTATCCACTCGTTGATTGATGGGCATTTGGGTTGGTTCCATGTTTTTGCAATTGCCAGTTGTGCTGCTACAAACATGTGACAAAAGAACATTGATTCTTTTTTGCATAATGACTTCTTTTCCTCTGAGTAGATACCCACTATTGGGATTGCTAGATCAAATGGTAGTTCTACTTTTAGTTCTTTAAGGAATGCCTGCACTGTTTTCCATAGTGGTTGTACTAGTTTACATTCCCACCAGCAGTGCAAAAGTGTTTCCTGTTCACCACAGCCACACCAACATCTATTATTTTTTTATTATGGCCATTCTTGCAGGAGTAAGGTGGTATCACACTATGGTTTTGATTTGCATTTCCCTCATCATTAGTGATGCTGAGCATTTTTTTATGTTTGTTGGCCATTTGTATATCTTCTTTTGAGAATTGTCTGTTTATGTCCTTAGCCTACTTTTTGATGGGATTGTTTTTTCTTGCTGATTTGTTTGAGTTCCTTGTAGATTTGGATATTAGTCCTTTGTCAGATGTATAGATTGTGAAGAGTTTCTCTGACTCTGTAGGCTGTTTACTCTGCTGACTGTTCCTTTTGCCATGCAAAAGCTCTTTAGTTTAATTAAGTCCTAGCTATTTATCTTTGTTTTTGTCGCATTTCCTTTTGGGTTCTTGGTCATGAAATCCTTGCCTAAGCCAATGACTAGAAGGGTTTTTCCAATGTTATCTTCTAGAATGTTTATAGTTTCACGTCTTAGATTTAAATCTTTGGTCCATCTTGAGTTGATTTTTGTATAAGGTCAGAGATGAGGATCCAGTTTCATTCTCCTACATGTGGCTTGCCAATTATCCCAACACCATTAGTTGAATAGGTTGTTTTTTCCCCATTTTATGTTTTGGTTTTCTTTGTTGAAGAACAGTTGGCTGTATTTGGCTTCGTTTCTGGGTTCTCTATTCTGTTCCATCGGTCTATGCGACTATTTTTATTCTAGGACCATGCTGTTTTGGTGACTATGGCCCTATAGTATAGTTTGAAATCAGGTATTGTGATGCCTCCAGATTTGTTCTTTTTGCTTAGTCTTGCTTTGGCTATGCAGCCTCTTTTTTGGTTCCATATGAATTTTAGGATTTTTTTTTCTAGTTCTGTGAAGAATGATGGTGGTATTTTGATGGGAATTGCATTTAATTTGTAGATTGCTTTGAGCAGTATGGTCATTCTCACAATATTAATTCTGTATTTCCATTTGTTTGTGTCATCTATGATTTCTTTCAGCAGTGTTTTGTAGTTTTCCTAATATAAGTCTTTCACTTCTTTGGTTAGGTCTATTCCTAATGATATATGTATGTATGTATGTATGTATGTATTGAAGCTATTGTAAAAGGGGTTGAATTCTTGATTTGATTTTCAGCTTGGTTGCCATTACCAGAAGTGCTACCGATTTGTGTACATTAATTTTGTATCCAGAAATTTTGCTGAATTCTTTTATCAGTTCTAGGAGCTTTCTGAAAGAGTCTTTAGGGTTTTCTAGGTAAACAATCATATCGTCAGCAAACAGCAACAGTTTGACTTCGTCTTTACTGATTTGGTTGCCCTTTATTTCTTTCTCTTGTCTGATTGCTCTGGCTAGGCCTTTCAGTGCTATGTAGATATGAAGTACCATTCCATTCAGCACACATGTAGAATGCAAGTGGTGAGAGTGGGCATCTTTGTCTTGTTCCTGTTCTCAGAGAAAATGCTTTCAACATTTCTGCATTCAGTATTATGTTGACTGTGAGTCTGTCATAGATGGCTTTTATTACATTGAGGTATGCCCCATGTATCCCAATTTTGCTGAGAGTTTTAATTATTGATGAGTGCTGGATTTTGTCAAATGCTTTTTCTGCATTTATTGAGATGATCATGTGATTTTTGTTTTCAATTCTGTTTATGTGGTGTATCATATTTATTGACTTGTGTATGTTCAACCATCCCTGCATCCCTGGTATGTAACTCACTTGATCATGGTATATTATCTTTTTGTTATGTTGTTGGATTTGGTTAGCTAGTATTTTGTTAAGGATTTTTGCATCTATGTTCACCAGGGATATTGGTTTGTAGTTTTCTTTTTTGGTTATGTCCTTTCCTAGTTTTGGTATTAGGATGATACTGGCTTCATAGAATGATTTTGGGAGCATTCTCTCCTTCACTATCTTGTGGAATAGTGTCAATAGGATTGGTACCAATTCTTCTTTGAATGTCTGATAGAATTCTGCTGTGAATCCATCTGGTCCTGAGGTTTTTTTGTCGGTAATTTTTTAGTTACCATTTCAATCTTGCTGCTTGTTTTTAATCTGCTCAGGGTACCTAATTCTTCGTGATTTAAGCTAGGAGGGCTATATCTTCCCAGGAATTTATCGATTTCCTGTAGATTTTCTAGTTGAGGCATGTAGAGGTGTTCATAGTAGCTTTGAATGATCTTTTGTATTTCTCTGGTATCAGTTGTAATAGCTCCCATTTTGTTTCTAATTGAGCTTATTTGGATTTTCTCTCTGCTTTTCTTGGCTAATTTTGCTAATAGTCTATCCATTTTATTTATATTTTTAAAGAACCAGCTTTTTGTTTCATTTAGCTTTTGTGTTTTTTTGTTTCAATTTAATTTAGTTCTGCTCTGATCTTGGTTATTTCCTTTGGTCTTTCCTTGGTTATTTTCCTTCTGCTGGGTTTGGGTTTGATTTGTTCTTGCTTCTCTAGAACACCTTTAGGTGTGACCTTAGATTGTCTCTTTGAGCTCTTTCAGACTTTTTCATGTAGGCATTTGGAGCTGTGAACTTTCCTATAGCACTGGCTTTGCTGTATCCCAGAAGTTTTGATAGGTTTTGTCACTATTGTCATTTGGTTTGAAGAATTTTTTTATTTCCATCTTGATTTCATTGTTGACCCACTGATCATTCAGGAGCAGGTTATTTAATTTCCATGTATTTGCATGATTTTGAAGGTTCCTTTTGAAGTTGATTTCTTAAATTTATTGAGGCTCATTTTATGGCCTATTATGTGGTCTATCTTGGAGAAAGTTCCATGTGCTGATGAACAGAATGTGTATTCTGCCGTTGTTGGGTAGAATGTTCTGTAAATATCTGTTAAGTCCATTTGTTCTATGGCATAGTTTAAATCTATTGTTTCTTTGTTGACTTTCTGTCTTGATGACCTGTCTAGTGCTGTCAGTGGAGTACTGAAGTCCCCCACTGTTAATGTGTTGCCGTCTATCTCATTTCTTACGTCTAGTAGAAATTGTTTTATAAATTTGGGGGCTCCAATATTAGGTGTGCATATACATTTAGCATTTTGATATTTTCCTGTTGGACAAGGACTTTTATCATTATATAATGTCCCTCTTTGTCTTTTTTAACCACTGTTGCTTTAAAGTTTATTTTGTCTGATATACAAATGGCTACTCCTGCTCACTTTTGGTGTCCGTTTGCATGGAATGTCTTTTTCCACCACTTTACCTTAAGTTCATGTAAGTCCTTATGTGTTAGACGAGTCTTGAAGGCAGCAGATAGTTGGTTGGTGAATTCTTCTCCATTCTGCAATTCTGTATCTTTTAAGTGGAGCATTTAGGCCATTTACATTCAACATTAGTATTGAGATATGAAGTACCATTCCATTCATCATGCTGTGTTACCTGTTTACCTTGATTTTTTAAATTGTATTTTTGTTTTATAGGTCCTGTGAGATTTACGCTTTAAAGACGATGTGTTTTGATGTGTTTTCAGGATTTATTTCAAGATTTTGAGCTCCTTCTAGCAGTTCTTGTAGTGCTGGCTTGGTAGTGGCAAATTCTGTCTGCATTTGTTTGTCTGAAAAAGACTGTAACCTTTTCTTCATTTATGAATCTTAGTTTTACTGGATACAAAATTCTTGGCTGATAATTGTTTTATTTAAGGAGGCTGAAGATAGGACCCCATTCCCTTCTAGCCTGTAGGGTTTCTGCTGAGAAATCTGTTAATCTGATAGGTTTTCCTTTACAGGTTACCTGGTGCTTTTGCCTCACAGCTCTTAAGATTCTTTCCTTCATCTTAATTTTAGGTAACCTGATGACAATGTGCCTAGGCAATGATCTTTTTTGCAATGAATTCCCCAGGTGTTCTTTGTACTTCTTGTATTTGGATGTCTAGGTCTCTAGCAAGGCCAGGAAAGTTTTCCTCGATTATTCCCCAAAATATGTTTTCCAAACTTTTAGATTTCTCTTCTTTCTCAAGAATGCTGATTATTCTTAGGTTTGTTCATGTACTATAACCCCAGACTTCTTGGCAGCTTTGTTCATATTTTTGTATTCTTTTTTCTTTGTCTTTGTTGAATTGGGTTAATTCAAAAACTTTGTCTTCACCCTCTGAAGTTCTGTCTTCTGTCTTCTGCTAGTTCGATTCTATTGCTGAGACTTTTCAGAGTATTTTGCATTTCTGTAAGTACATCCATTGTTTCCTGAAGTTTTGATTGTTTTTTATTTATGCTATCTATTTCATTGAAAATTTCTCCTCTCATTTCTTGTATTTTTTTTTTTGACTTCCTTAAACTGGGTTTCACCTCTCTCTGATGCCTCCCTGATTAGCTTATTAACTAACTTTCTGAATTCCTTTTGAGGTCAATCAGGGATTTCTTCTTGGCTTGGATCCATTGCTAGTGAGCTAGTGTGATTTGGGGAGGTTGTTAAAGAACTCTGTTTTGTCATATTACCAGGGTTGGTTTTCTGGTTCCCTCTCATTTTGGGGGGCTCTGTCAGAGGGAAGGTCTTGGGCTCAAGGCTGTTGTTCAAATTCTTTTTCCTACAGGGTGTTCCTTTGATGTAGTACTCTCCCATTTTTCCTATGGATGTGGCTTCCTGAGAGCGGAGCTGTAGTGATCACTAACTCTCTTCTGGATCTAGCCACCCAGCAAGTCTGCCAGGCTCCAGGCTGGTACTGGGGGTTGTCTGCACAGAGTCTTGTGATGTGAACTGTCTGTGGGTCTCTCAGTGGTGGATACCAGCACCTGCTCCAGTGGAAGTGGCAGGGGGGTGAAATGGAATCTGTGAGGGTCCTTAGTTTTGGTTTCTTAATGCACTATCTTTTGTGCTGATTGGCCTCCTGCTGGGAGATGGTGCTTTCAAGAGAGCATCAGCTGTGGTACTATGGGGAAGAACAGGTGGTGGGCAAGGCCCTAGAATTCCTAAGAGCATGTGTGCCCTTTGTCTTCAGCTACCAGGGTGGGTAGGGAAGGACCATTAGGTGGGGGCAGGGCTAGACCTGTCTGAGCTCAGTCTCTCCTTGGGCGGGTCTTGCTGTGGCTGCTGTGGGGATGTGGGTGTAGTTCCCAGGTCAATGGAGTTCTGTTCCTAGGAGGATTATGGCTGCCTCTACTGTGTCATGCAGGCTGTCAGGGAAGTGGGGGAAAGCTGCAGTCACAGGACTTACCCAGCTCCCATGAAACTCAATGGGATAGCCCCCTCCCACGGTGCCCACCACCAACAGCACTGAGTCTCTTTCCAGGCAGTGGGCAAGCAGGGCTGAGAACTCGCCCCAGGCTACCCATCTCCCAGCTGTGAAAGCAAATAGGGTATTCGTGCTTCCCCCTGCTCTGGAGTCTGCACGCCAGATTCATGCCCTCTCTTGAGTTCTGGCCAGGAGACTTCTCGATCTGTTCAAATTATTACAAAGTTCAGCTGGAGGTTTTCTTCTCTCTCACTGGCCTTGTCCCACTGCCTCTGCCAGCACTCCCCAAGGACCCCTGTGAGGCAAGGCAGAAATGGCTTCCTAGGGGACCCAGCAAGTCCACAGGGCTTTTCTCACTGCTTCCTCTACTCCTGTATTTCGCTTGGCTCTCTAAGTTCACTCAGCTCCAGGTAAGGTCAGAATCTTCTCCCGTGTTCTAGACCTTCAGGTTCCTGACTGAGGGTGTGTGTTTGGGGGTGGAAGATTCCCCCTTTCCCACCTCCACAGTTTGGGCACTCACAGTATGTGGGGGAGTTTCTTGGAACCTGCAGGAGCAATCCACTTCCTTCAGAGGGTGTGTGGGTTCTCTTGGCTTTCCTGATTTATTCCTGAAGTTGTTCTGGGTCTAAAGTTCACGAGGCAAGCCTCCACACACTACTCTGTCCATTTGAGTGGGAGCTGCAATCTCTTAATCTCCTTTTAAGGTGGAGCAAGTATGTCTTAAGGAAACTAACATCTTTCAGGTATTGAGGTTTTCATCATTAACATAGCATTTCTATTCACTTCTTTGGATCTTCTCTATTGCCTTTTAATAAATTTTTGTGTTTTTTTTCCCACAAAGATCTTACACATGTGCCTTCTGTTTTTTATTATTGTGGTTGTTGCCACAATAGATATTAATTTTTAAAGAATTATTATTTCTATTTGGATTTAGTAGACAAATACAATAGACTTTTGTATATCATTTTTATACCCAGCAACTTTGCTAAATTTTCTTATTCTGGTAATTAGTAAATTACTCTCAATTTTACATGTAGACATTATGTCATCTGCAAATAATGACCAATTTGTTTCTTCTTTTAAAATTCTTATGCCTTTTATTTATTTTTCTTGTATTGTTTCACTGATTATGACCTCTAACATAATAGTGAACTAATGCAGCATTAGCAGGCATCTTTGTCTTATTCATGATTTTAAAAGCTTCCCATTTGATATGGTTTGGATCTGTATCCCTACCAAATCTCATGTTGAATTGTAATCCCCAGTGTTGGAGGTGGGGCCTGGTGGGAGGTGATTGGATCATAGGGGTGGATTTCTCATGAATGGTTTGACACTATCCCCCTTAGTACTGTCCTCACAATAGTCAGTGAGTTCTCATGAGATCTGGTTGTTTAAAAGTGTGTAGCATCTTCCCCCTACTTGCTCTTTCTCCCACCATGTGAGATGCCTTGCTCTCCCTTTGCCTTCCACCATGATTTTAAGTTTCCTGAGGCCTCCCCGAAAACTGAGCAGATGCCAGCATCATGCTTCCTGTACAGCCTGCAAAACCTTGAGTCAAGTAAACCTCTTTTCTTTATTAATTACCCAGCCTCAGGTCTTTCTGTGTAGCAATGTGAGAATGGTCTAATACACCATTCATTTTCTCCCACCTCCACATCTTACTCCCCTGAAACTACTCTTGCGGGCCAGACGTGGTGGCTCACACCTGTAATCACAGCACTTTGGGAGGCCAAGGCGGGTGGATCACAAGGTCAGGAGTTTGAGACCAGCCTGGCCAATGTGGTGAAACCCCATCTCTACTAAAAATACAAAAAATTAGCTGGACGTGGTGGCAGGCACCTGTAATTCCAGCTACTCAAGAGGCTGAGGCAGGAGAATCACTTGAACCCTGGAGGTGGAGATTACAGTGAGCTGAGACTGTGCCATTGCACTCTAGCCTGAGCAACAGAGTGAGACTCCATCTCGAAGAATAAGAAAGAAAGAAAGAAAGAAAGAAAGAAAGAAAGAAAGAAAGAAAGAAAGAAAGAAAGAAAGAAACTACTCTTGTGGAGGTTATCAATGACCTCTAGGTTGCTAAGTTCAACAGACACTTGAAAATGATAGTTTTCTTTGATCTCAGTTGCATTTGACATCATTGATCACCTCTATTCTTAAATATTCTCTTCTTGGCTTTCCAATACCAAACTCTGCTTCTGTAGTCTCTGATTGCTTCTTCCCAGATATTTTTTGCTTAACATTTATCTTTATCTTAAATGTTGAAGCTCCCTAGGGATCCATCCTGGGTTTCTTCTTTTATGCTACACCATTCTTAATTGAGATTATCCATTCCATGTCTCTATATTGACATCAGTTGATCATACACACACAAGCGTGCGCGCACACACACATATATACACATCTGCCAACTTCACATTTTGTTTAGATGTCTCATAGACATCTCAAACTTAACATGGTCAAAATTTCTTCCTCAAATGGAATTCTCCTATTGTCTCCCCACCTCAGTAAATGGAACCTTCATCCACTCAGTTACTTGTAAATCTGGGTATCGTCTTATCTCCTTCTTCTCTTTCATCCCCCACATCCAATCTATTACCAAGTATTATTTATTAAAACATCGAGATATATCTCATATGCACCTTCCTCTTCATGTCTGTTTAGTTTAAACCACCATTCTTTCTTGCCTACCCTATAGCCATAGCCTTCTAACCAGTGTCCTTTAACATTTTATTTTCTCAAAATCCCTTTAACAAACGAGTTTAAAGTGATAGTTTAAGATTATAAACCAGATCATGTTGTTCCTCAGTATAAGACTCTTCAATGATCTCCCACTGCACTAGGAGTAAAATCCCAAACCTTAGCATGGCCTGCGAGAACCTTCCTGCTATGACTTCTTCCTTCTCTGCCAGCTTTACCTGTGCTGCTCATCTCCTCACTCGCTGTCCTCTAGTCACTTGAGCCTTCTTACAGTCCTCTGAGAGGTCCAGTTTTTCCTGCCTAAAATCTTTGCACTTATAAACTCCAAGAGGGCAGGGACTGTATCTTCTTGCGCTCAATTATATATCCATGTTCAGGCATGTGTAAGTACTCAATAAATACATGCTACATAAATGAATGATGTTTTTTAAGTTTAGAATGTTCTTCCCCAACCTGGCTAAATCCTGTTGTTCTTTTGGGTCTCATGTTATTTTAAATGTCACTTCCTCAAACAAGTCTTTTGCCTCCCCTCACCTCATCCTACCCTTCCTTCTTTAAGGAACCACCATTCCTAGCTATGGGGATAGGAACTGATTTTGGGTGTGCCAAGTTCAAGTATCCTATTCCTAAGATTCATCTAATTCTTCTCTGATTTTCCTACCAGAAGATGAAAAGGAAGACACTTTTGTCCTTGGACCGGAGAGCCACTCAGCTATGAAACATGTTCTCTGATGTGTGGAGAAAGTTTGTCTGCAGTAGGAGAGAATGAGGCCAACTCAGAGAGTCATGGAGGGGAGAAACGGGGGGAGAGAGAGAGTTCTGACAGTGTGCCAGTCTCTGAATCTTATCCATTTTTTTTCTCTCTCTCTCTCTTTTTCTTTTTCTTTTTCTTTTTTTTTTAATTTGAGACAGTCTGTCGCCTAGGCTGGAGTGCAGTGGCACAATCTCTACTCACTGCAACCTCAGCCTCCCGGGTTCAAGCAATTCTCCTACCTCAGCCTCCTGAGTAGCTGGGATTACAGTAGTGCACCACCACGCCCTGCTAATTTTTGTGTTTGTAGTGGAGATGAGGTTTCACCGTGTTGGCCAGGCTGGTCTAGGCTCCTGACCTCAAGCAATCCGCCCAACTTGGCCTCCCAAAGTGTTGGGATTACAAGCTTGAGCCCCTGCACCTGGCCTTATCATCCACTCTTGCCGCCTTCTCAAAGCTGGGATTGCCACCTCTTCTTTGCTTCTATGAGCCACAGCAATATCTTTTCAATACATTCTTTCTTTTTGCTTAAGCTTGTTCAGATTGGGTTTCTGTTATTTGTAATTGAAAGATTTCCGGACTAATATACATTCCTTGACCTCCCAATATAAATCAGTTCCTCTTGTCATAGTCCTTAAAATGCTCTATGCTTTTCCTTCATAACACTTATCAGAACTTATGTTTGTATATTCATTCACTGAACGTCTATCTCCTCACAGATGTTAGACACCATGTGTATTTTGTTCACTACTCTTTATCTGGCTCACAGTGTAGTGCTTTACCTATGGCAAGCACTCAATATATGTTTGCTGAATTGATGAGTAAATAAATGACTCTGTAGTTGACTAGATATGAAGAGGGGGCAAAAAAGGAAGGAGGCTTAGGATGACTTCACATTTTTCTGGCTTTGCCAAGAGAAGGGGGAATGATATCATTGACTTGTATT
Source organism: Gorilla gorilla gorilla (assembly GCF_029281585.2). Lineage (NCBI taxonomy): Eukaryota > Metazoa > Chordata > Mammalia > Primates > Hominidae > Gorilla > Gorilla gorilla. The sequence goes on from NC_073224.2 coordinate 122,150,066, forward strand.
GGGAACATATGCGGAGAAGCCAGTGTTGGAGAGAAAGAACATGAGCTAAGTTTTAGAGGTGAGTTTAGGGTGCTTATGGTGTATAAAGTGTAGCTTTCCAGCAAATAGGGGGTCCATCTGTATCCAGCTTAGAAGAGAGGACTAGGCTGGAGATCTGATTTAGGAGGCCTTAGATAATAGGGAGTGTTGGAAGACTTAGGGGCTGGTGAGATCCTCCAGGCAGCATTAAATATGGGAAAGAACTGATGACTGAGGAGAGGGACCTGAAAAAAAAATCCCTCAGGCTGGTCCAGATGAAGAACAGTCCAGTGGTCCTCAGGGTCTGCTTAATTCCTGTCTTCCAGCTGGGCCTGAAGAGCCACTGGCCAAGAAGGCTAGTCCTGATTTTGGAGGAGTCTGGAAGAAGGCAGTGTTAGGCTCAGTCCAGCATCCTTGACTCTTGGCCAGACAAGTGCCCTCTTGGGCAGGGCGGAGGTTCCCACCTAGACACAGCCTCTGTCTATCTTCTCAGAGCCGTGCATCCCCCACCTGGGGACTGTCTTAGGGTATCTAATATGTCAGGAACTTTAAAAACTTTTCCATATATGATCTCAATCTTTAACCTGGGTATAAACTATTATGCCCATTTTACAGAAGAAGGATCAGAGACTTGGGAAGGTAAAAAACTTGCCCTGGATCCAACATCTGGGATGTGTCCTGGCTGGGACTCCAGTGCTGTGATCGTTCGATTATAGGCTCTCTCTTTATCACAGTTTTGTGCCTTGTGGACGGATAGTGGGTCCATCCCATGGGAGCTGTAGGAACAAAAGGTCCCAGAGGGCAAAGTCAGCAGCCTGAACACTAACAGATTGCCAACTCTTGCCAAACCCACTTTGAGGAGTGAAGTCTAGGCCTGCAAACCCACCTCATGCTGGACTCTCTCCTTAGTTGCTGCCACCTAGAGCTACCATCATCTAGCTTGTTCAGGCTGGGGCCCTGACGACGCCTACCTTCTCTGTGGCTTTCCAGGCTCCTTTTGTTTCCTGGATGAGCTGCTCCTCCATGGGTCTCCTTAGTTTCCCCTGGAAGATCATAGAAAACAGAGATCTAGCACTCTGTACTGAACAGCACTTGGGTCCTAATTCTGGGAGTAGAACATTAGGAGAAACAGTTTCTGGGAATTTAAAAGCAACAGACAAAGAAAAAGTCCTGTTAAAAGAAAAAAAAATTTTGGAAAAACAAGCATGCCTTCAAGTACTTTTTGGATGCCATTGTTGATCTCAAGCCATTTTATTAGTTTAAAGCCATAGAACACATTATAACTCAGTTTGCTCCAAAAATTATCACATTTGGCATATTTGGAGACAAGCAGGCCTGGGGAAGAAAAGGATAAAATGCAGGAGAGAAAAGGGGATTCCTATATTTCCCCTTGAGTTTTCTAAGAAAACAAAAATTATTCTCAGAAAAAAAAAAAATCTTTCCAACTCCCAGTTCTTCCAGTTCTTATTGTGACCAGAAAAGTATACTCACAAAAGCCACCACTCCTAGTCAATAGCTACCGTATATTTCCACACTGGAGGGAATAGTATATTATCCACATGTGCCTCCACCCCAAGACCAGGGCCCAGCAGGATGAGGGGGACCTCACTGTCTCAAGAAGCCGCACCCAAACCAGTGCCCCTTCCAGAAGAGAAGAGGGTGTGAGTTCCAGGCAGGAGCCACAACCTAAGTTTCTAGCTAAGATATGCAAACAGATAAGTGTCTAGGGGAAAATTCTTATTCCTATTTTATAGGCTCACAATTCAACAAACATTTCCTGGGTTTCTTCCATGCTAGGAGTAAAGCTAAGGAATGGAGTCATAAAAGTGAATATGCCACAGTGTTTTTCCTGAAGGATCTCATAGAGAAACAAATAAGCAAGCAATCACTTTTGGCACAGTGTGGTGAGTGCAATGACTGAGATGTGTGCAGGAGGCTTCATGTGCGAGTGAACCTGGCTGGGGGTGGGGACAGAGACAGGGAAGAATCCCTGGAGAAGGGTCTGCCTGAGTTGTGTCCTGTTGGACCAGAAGGAATTAGTCAAGCACAGTGGGGAGGAAAGCATTCCAGGTACAGGGAACAGCATGTGATAAAAGAAACATGTATAAGGAAGAGCATTTGGCACTTTTCTGGAACTATAAATAGATTAGTATGCCTCGTGCCATCAGAGTGAAGAAGGGAAGAGTGGAGATGAGGCTGGAGAGGAAGGCAGCCCACTCACGATGAAGGGATTAGATTGTTGGAGTCAGCAAATGTTTTCTGTAAAGGGGCAAATAATACATATTTTAGGTTTCTTGAGTCATATCCTCTCTGTCGCAACTACTCAACTCTGCTACTATAGCACGAAAGTAACCATAGCCAATATGTAAATCAGTGAACATGTCTACATTCCAGTAAAACTTTATTTACAAAAACAGGTGTAGAGCTGGATTGGCCCGTGGGCTGTAGTCTGCAGACTCCTGCTGTAAATCACAATTATCCAGAAACAAGCTAACCAACTCATTCCATTTGGCCCAGGACTTCTCCAGTTTTAGCACTGAAAGCCCCAAGTCCTGGAAAACACCTCAGTCCCAGGTACACTGGGACAGTTGCTCGCCTAGGAAGCTTGTTAAAAATGCGAATTCCTGAGCGGACTCCTGGCTCAATTAATCAAAATCCACTGGAGTCGGGAGAGCTACAGGTGATGGGGCGCCATCTATGGGCAAGAGAGTGATAAAATCAGATTTGTACCTCAAGTGGTTTGCTCTCGAGGAAGGAACACATTCCCCAATACCCCTACTCTTGATGGCAGGAGAAAATGGTCAATGTGTCTCTTTAAGAGGATAGAGTCAGCTGGCTAGCAGCACCGGGGCTGAGGCTGGGCATTAACTGGTTTGTGCAAATGGTTTTTCTCTAAGTAATCACTGCCCACTAAGGATAGGGGAGAGTCCACAGAATCCAACGGTCAGGGCCCTTGGATAGACCATAGGAGGGGAGAAACCAGAAGAGCCTCTCCCTGTGTTCCCCTAGAGCCAGGGCTCATCATGCCAGTGGGAGCCTCACTGTTTGTCTAGAGCAGCTGCACCGAAACCAGTGCCCCTTCCAGAAGTGAAGAGGGGAGTGAGTCCTGGACGAGAGTTGCAAGCCACATTTCCAGCTAAGGTACATGGACAGATAAAGAAAAATAAACAGAGGGGAAGATAAACTTTTGGCCCCAGATGTCCATTTTTGGAAGGTTTTCATGGTCAGCTCTTATCAGCAATAGCTCTAAAAAGCCAGGTCTGAAATTTTCCTTTCTGAAGCAACAGGTGTTTTATTTCTGTTCAGAAATGGCAACTGTTTGGCTTGGGCAAACAAAGAGTTAGCACTAAAAGGACTAATAGTACTCTCTTTACTTTTCTTAATCAGCCCCTTTTGAATTTAACTTCACAGCCATGGGGAATTTTCCACTTTAATTACAAATAGTGCTTCCTATCTTCTGGATTGCTCCTTTCTAAAACAGGTGGCTCTTATTCTAAGAACGTTGATATATGAAAGCCTATGCTCACATTGCAGATAATTTGAATTACATAAAAATTCTTAACATCTGAAATAGGTTCTCTCTTATACATTGCAGAGCTTGTTTGTGGACCATTAAGCCCATTAACAATTTGGCCAGCATTCTCTAGCTATTGCCAAATGAAGAACAATCAGAGATGAAGATAAAATATATTTTAAGTCAATGGAAAAATAAGTAGCTTTTTTTGTGGTATTAGGCAGCAGAGCTTGGTGGTTAAATGAAATGGCTCTTGAGTCAAACTGCCTCAGTTGGAATCCTTGATTTACTTCTCACTTGATGTGTGACTTTGGGCACATTAATTCATTTCTCCAAGCTTAATTTTCCTCGTCTGTGAAAAAGGAATACTAGTAATACTTCCCTACTGGGTCGTCACGTAGATTAAATAAGGTAATACATGTAAAGTATGTAGCACAGAAAGCATATAATAAATGTTAGTTGTTAATATTACTCATATTAGGCAAATCATTTTAACTGTACGGGCTATGCTTTCTCATTAATGAAATGACAGAGTTGACCTCTAAAGTCTCTCTGTTAGTTACCAATTCTCCAGTTCATGTAGAAAAATAAAAAAGGCAGAGAAGAGCTATGTGGATACAGAAACATCACTCCCCAGGACAGCCCTATGAAAAGTGGCCTGGGGCAGGGGGTGGGGAGTGGTGGGGGGCGCCGACTGACACAGGGATAGAATATTTATTTGATAATAAAGTGAGGCGAAAATAGGAGAGATGTTGTGGGAATAGTCTATATGCTGTCTAGACAGAAAGAGGACATAGATGATATTTTCCTGGTCTATACACAGAAGCTAGCTCCAAAGCTAAGACACTGGACATGAGGTATGTGTTCTAAATTCTTTGCTGGACATTTAATTCTGCTAAAAGGAGAGCATCTGATAAGTTTTCAACCTACTTCACTGGCATTTTTATTGTGTAGTATGTGAATGCATTAACAAAGTTGATAATACACTGGACTTCACTTTCACCATCAAAGAGGAACAAGTTTGGTGATGTAAAAATGGGAGGAGCATTGGGAGAAAATGACTGTGTCATTTTCCAATTTATAAGCACAAGAGACAGAAATAATGTGCCTATCAGTACTCTGAATAGTGGTGATTTTCAAAATGAAACTTTACAACCACAAATTATACCCATAAAGGAGAAAAAAGTAAGAATTTTTTGGTGATACTAGTTTACTCCATGTATTATTGTGCACTTACAACCTTCCAAGTTCTATGCTACAGGGGAAACACATTTCTTTTAAAACGCCCTTGTCTTAAAAGAGCTTACAGTGTATAATTTATGGGGATCAAGTATCCAATCTCAGTATAGTTTCATTACTGCTAAGAGAGAAGTGTGCACAGGCTGCTATTAAAACCTATGAGAGGCACCTAGTCAGATTAGGAAGAGTCACAGAAAGCTCCCCAGTGGAGGTGAGAGCTGAGCTGAGTTTTAAAGAATGCATAGAAATTACAAGGTAAGAAGGAGATTCTATTTCAAATAAATAGAATGTCTGAAAGACATCACAGTGGAAACTTGAAACAATTTAACATTACTGTAAGACTGAGTTCAAATTAAGGAATAAAGGAAAATGAGCCTGGAGAGGTACAGAGAGGGCCAGGTGATGGTGGACCTTGGGTAAAGAGAGCTTTCTATAAAGGTCTTGCTACTAATGAGCTTGGATGTTATTCTGTAGGCAGTGAACACCATGGAAAAGTTTAAATTGATTGAGTGCCATGGTCCAATTTATATCTTAGATCTGTGGCATCGTGTGGGATGAATTTTACAGGGTCAAAACTGAAAGTAGAGAGACCAGTGCTGAAGGTGCGTCAGAAGTCTAAAAGAGACCAGGCATAAATTACGAAGTGGCAAGAGGATGAAGAAGAGGGATGGTTTGGGGGGGATTTTAGGAGGTAGAATTGACATGATTTTGCTATAAATTGGATACAGGAGACGAGCAAAAAGGCCTGATGCTACTGCTGATGATAATGTAAAAGACAATATTAGTGACTGAAGACATGGATGAGATGGCCCAGGGAGAGTGCTGGGATAAAATGAAAAGAAGATGGAGGGTTGGCTGGGGCTCAAACCGAGAAGAAAGTTGAGAAGAAGCAGCCAAAGAAGGAGGAAAGAAACCAGCAGAGAGTTGGCATGAAAAAGAAATGCAAGAGTTGTAAGTAAAAAGCCATCAGTGTTCAAGTATCGAACTTCACAATACCAGGGCAGTTTTGATCCAGTCAAGAGCAGGTCAATGGAGTGGTGAGAACACAAGCCAGATTGCAGGGAGCTGAGGGGGAGCGGGAGGAGAGGAAGTGGAGACAGAACATGGGCTGGTATATCAAGACTCTTGGCTGTGAAGAAAGGACAGATTTATAAAGAGGTGCCAGTTGAGGGTGGAATTTTTTTAAGGACATTGAGAGACCTGAGCACAGTTATGTGGAGAGGGGAAGAGCCATCAGAGGAGATGAGGTTGAAGATAGAGGCTGACTATAAGGGAGTCCCCTCTGGCAATGGCCCATGCTGCCCCTCACAGGAGTGAGCTCTCCATCACAAATGCTAGAGGAAGACTTCCTTGATCAGCCTAGCTCAATCCAGTAGCACCTTCTAACTAAGATTTTTCAATGTAACAGTGATTTATTGGAGCTTTCAGTATTTGCATTGCCTTACACTAACCCAGTGGAGCACACAGATAAATTGAAGCTATAGCATGGATTGAATCATCCAGTTCTGAAGCAAGAGCTGTTGACCACTTGGCCACTCCTAGGCCCCTCTGATTCAGAGATTACAACGACTTAACTCAGGAGTCCTTCAGAGGTGATGGTCAAGCCAGCCATCTCCTTAGTCACCTTCCCATGTCTCCTTTGGGGGAAAGCCAGGAAAGGCCACTTCTTTCCAACTTCTAAAGCAATATTTGTCTTTGAACCCTATTATTATAATTCAACTCAACTTCATTAGCGAGTCAAACACCCTTTGAATGCACTGTCCCCCTGGCTGCCTTGTGATAGGAAACACAGCTCCTGCCCCCAAGAAACTCAGTCCTTCCCCAGGCATTTATCTTTTCTGGAAACTGGAGACAAATAGAAGAAGAACTGATACGACAACCAAGGTGGTGCTTAAAAAATATGTTTACAGAGCCCTCGGATTCTAAGGGGGGGCTTCCCTAACCAACCAGGGGATGGAGGTAGGAGCAGTATAGACTCCAGGCCTTCCCACCCAGCTTCAAATCAAGTAGCTCTACTTTTATTCATTTTATATATTTAGGTTGTCATAGGATTTTGTTTGAACCAAGAGACTCACAGCTAACAGATGCTTAAAACCCCACCAAAGTAATATTTGCTGATCAAAATCAAGAAAAGCATAACTCAATACTGAGTTACCAAAAAAAAAGGAGATCGAAAGTCATTGCAAAGCGGTTAATTTGATCTTCTCAAGCTCTATTCATGAACTCATTCATCCGGAAGACAAATACATAGCAGCAGGCACTGTGCCAGTCCCATGTCGGGCACTGGGGAGACAGAGGTGAAGGAAACTTGATGTCTGCTCTCCAGAACCTCACAGGGAGACAGACAGGGGAATGATGGCTCTCTAGAGTGGTGTCCTGATCAAGGTGTGGATTAAGGACGGCGGGGAGACAGAGGTGACAAGGATTCGCCCTGAGAAGTGGAGAGAGAGGCTTTGTCAGGGAGAGCTTCACCAGGGTCCTAAAGGATGCCTACGGTCAGCCGGAGAGGGAGGAGGAGGGGCGTGCACCGATTCCCACGGCTGCAGCAGGGGGCGCGGAAGGGTAAATGCGTTTACTGGGCGAGGGAAGTCGCGGCTTTCTCCTCAGGCTGAACCTGGGCCTCTGTCTCTGAGGCTAAAGCTCTTCAGAGCTCTCGTGTCTGTCAGGGGCTCCCGCACCGTGTCTTTCTGAGTACTGCCACCTAGTGGCCACTCTCAATTCCCACATTTCCCTGGACAGCCTGGAGTCATTTGTCTTCCCACTGATTTGAGGGTTAAGGAAACAGTGAGCACATACAGTGGAGAAGTGACTTTTCCGGTAGCACACAGTTTGTGAGGCTGGGGCTGGAACAGAACCTATCTCCTGTGATCCCAGGACCAGGTCTGGTATGGGCCGGTTTGCCCCCGTCCACATTCGCTCTGGCAGGTTGAGGCTGAAGGTCAAGTCAATAGATGACTACTCTGGAGCGCACTTCAAATCCTCTTCCCAGGCTTCAGAGGCGTAGGGACACTTTAAGAGAGAAGGAATGTGGGAGTAAGTGGATGAGCTAGAGAGAAAAGAAGATATATATTGTTTTCCCCAGCTCACTCTCACCAGTCCAGCCTTCAAACCTATCTCAGCAATGAGAAAAGGGGGCTAATGATGTTCTGGGGCTGGATAGAGACCATCGCTTCAGGCATTAGGTCGCCACCATGTCGACAGGAGAGGGGAGGGGCTCTCAGCCATCTTTTTTTCTGAGGAATGGCTGGGGGTGGGGGAGTCCCATGGCCACAGTCAAAGAATAATAGCAGGGTCCCAGGGACAGGACTAGAAGTTTCTGAAAACACCTGTCAATTGCTGAAGGTTAAAAAAAAAAAAAAAAAAAAGCTGGACCGTACCAGACCTAGTCCTATTTGAATCATATTTGAATATGATTCTCTGTTCAAGATGACAATTTGCATGCAACATGTTTCAGAAGCCCATCTGGTGTTACAAAATCCACTGTGGTTTCAACCTGTCCTTTCAATCAACCATCCTGGTTGGATTATAAAGACTTTACAATAAAAATCATAGGAATAATAAGGATAATAGAATTGACACAGTAGAAAAAACAAAACGAGGAACCAGATAGTAAAGGAGGTGGCAGAAAAATCTATATATTGAACAACACAACTTTTGGCCGAGGAAGACTATAAAACTGAGCCTAATCTTTGGTCTTAGCATCCCATCAGCCTGGGAGAGAAAATAATGCCCTGAATGAGCACCAGGCATCCCATTCAGGTCCCATCAGGTAGGTATCTTCATCTTCATTTTGTAGAGGAGGAACCTAAAATGGTGGTTATTTGGCTTTCCTGAGGTCATGCAGTTCTTAAATGATAGAGGCACTCTGTGAAATGATAGATGCCTAACTTATTTCATAGGCAACCTGATCTGTTTACCTCCTGAACCCCAAGCTGTGTCTAATCCCACTTGCTTTTTTAAAAAGAGTATTCCCAGCATGAAGCCTTTTGTCACAAAGAAAAAAAAAGTTTTCTGGCTGGGTGTAGGGAGAGCTGGGCTAGTTTGGTTCATGATGGGTGGGGGGCATGGCCAAGGTGAGCTTACACGGGAAATTCCCTTCCCTCCTCCCAATAAAAAAAATCCCTGAGTTGTTTCTGAATGTCCCATGCTTGAGGCTGGGCAGTGTGGCTAGGGATCAAAGTGCTGGAGCCTTTCCTTGTATCCATCAAGCTGAATTCACAAAGGGAGGGAGAGAAGAAGGGAGGAGAGGCTGGGGGCTGCTTCTGATTAGCCTGTCCTCTGCCAAAGTGAGATGTCCTCTCTGTGTGGGCAATTAAATGGTTCTCATGAATCCACCATCTGGGCTCAGCAATGTGTGCTGTGGCTGCTTTCTCTCTCCACCCAACCCCACCCCACCTCTGGCTCAGGAGCCAGGCCAATGAGATTCAGAAAATCTAGCCCTTCCCCCACCTCACCGTTTCTCCCTTCCTACAAGGGCTGCTGCAAATGGCTACAGAGGGCTACGCAGTTCTCCAGGCTTCCACTTCTCAGCAGATAAAGCCAGCCCCAGGGGCATGGAAAAGTTCTTGAAGAAAATTAAAAGTGCTATTCCAGTGAACACATAGATGATAAGAAAGTGAAACAGCCTTACTGCTGATGTAGAAAAAGTTTTAGTGTTCTGGATAGAAGATCAAACCAACCGCAACATTTCCCTTAAGCCAAAGCTTAATCCAGAACAAGACCCTAACTCTCTTCAATTCTATGAAGGCTGAGAGATGTGAGAAAGCTGCAGAAGAAAAGTTTGAAGCTAGCAGAAGTTGGTTAATGAGGTTTAAGGAAAGAAGCCACCTCGACAACATAAAAGTACAAGGTGAAGCAGTAAATGCTTATGTAGAAACTATAGCAAGTGATCCAGAAGCTCTAGCTAGGATAATTAATGAAAGCGGCTGTACCAAATAATAGATTTTCAATGCAGACAGTACAGCCTTCCAACAGAATTGTAAGAAGATGCCATCTAGGACTTACATAGCTAGAGAGAAGAAATCAATGCCTGGCTTCAAAGCTTCGAAGGACAGGGCAACTCTCTTGTTAGGACCTAATGCAGCTGGTGACTAAGTTGAAACCAATGCCCATTTGCCATTCTGAAAATCTGGTGATTATTGAGAATTATGCTAAATTTACCGTGCCTGTGCTCTATAAGTGGAACAATAAAGCCCGGATGACAGCATATCTGTTTATATCATGGTTTATTTAATATTTTAAGCCCACTGTTGAGATCTACTACTCGGTAAAAAAGATTCACTTGTTATTGGTCTGTTCAGGTTTTTTAATTCTTCATGATTCAGTCTTGGTAGGTTGTGTGTTTCCAGGAATTTATTCATTTCTTCTGTGTTATCTAATTTGTTGATGTATAAATATTCGTAGTGGTCTCTTATGATCCTTTGTATTAGTTCTAATGTCTCCTCTTTCATTTCTGATTTTATTTATTTTAGTTTCTTCATTTTTGTGGTCTGGTTAAAGGTTTACCAATTTTGTTTATCTTTTAAAACAACCAACTTAGTTTCATTGATATTTTCTATGTTTTCTCTTTATTTGATTTATTTCTGTCCTACTCTATTATTTCCTTTCTTCTGCTAACTTTGGGCTTAGTTTACTTTTCTTTTTCAAGTTCCTGGATGTATAAAGTTAGGTTGTTTATTTATTATCTTTATTTTCTTCACATAAGCATTTATCACTATACACTTCCTTCTTAAAATTGCTTTTGCTGCATCCCATAAATTTTGATATGTTGTGTTTTCACATTTGTTTGTCTCAATGTATTTTTTGATTTCCCTTTTGATTTCTTCTTTGACCTATTACTTGTTCAGGAGTATGTTGTTTAATTTCCCCATATTGTGAATTTTTCAATTTTTCTTCTGTTATTGATTTCTAGTTCCATACCATTATTGTTGGGAAAGATACTTGATATATCTCAACCTTCCTAAATTTGTTAAGCCTTGTTTTGTGGGCTAACAGATGATCTATCCTGGAGGATGTTCTGCATGTGCTTGAAAAGAATGTATATTCTGTTGCTGTTGAATAAAATTTTCTGTATGTTTCTTAGGTCCATTTGGTCTATAGTGTTGTTCAACTTTGCTATTTTCTTATTGATTTTGTCTAGATGATCCATCCATTGTTGAAAATCAAGTATTGAAATCCCCCACTACTATTGTATTGCTATCTACTTTTCCCTTCATTTATGTTAATATTTGTTTTACATATTTAGGTGTTCCATTGTTGGATGCACATATATTTATGATTAGTATATCCTCTTGATGAATTGATGCCTTTATCAGCATATAATGACCTTCTTTGTCTTTTGTGACAGCTTTTGACTTAAAGTCTATTGTGTCTGATATAAGTTTAGTCATCTTTCAGTTACCATTTCTATATTTTTCCAACTTTTCCCTTTCAGCTTATGTATGTTTTTAAATCTAAAGTTAATCCCTTATAAATAGCATATAGTTGATCTTATTCTTTAAAAAACTTTTTTGACTGGGTGCAGTGGCTCATGCCTGTAATCCCAGCACTTTGGGAGGCTGAGGCGAGCAGATCACTGAGGTCAGGAGTTCAAGACCAGCCTGGCCAACATGGTGAAACTTCATCTCAACTAAAAATACAAAAATTAGCCAGGCATGGTGGCACATGCCTATGGTCCCAGCTACTCAGGAGGCTAAGGCAGGAGAATCACTTGAACCCAGGAGGCAGAGCTTGCAGTGAGCCGAGATTGTGCCATTGCACTCCAGCCTGGGCAGCAGAGCAAGAATCCATCTCAAAAACAATTTTTTTTTTTTTTTTTTTTTTAGAGGCAAGGTCTTTTTGTGTCACCGAGGCTGGAGTGCAGTCACATGATTTCGGCTCACTGTAGCCTCAGCCTCCTGGGCTCAAGCGATCCTGTCACCTCAGCCTCCTGAGTAATTGAAACCACAGATGTGCACCATCACTTCTGGCTAATTTTTAAATTTTTGTGGAGACAGGATCTTGCTATGTTTCCAGGACTGGTCTTAAACTCCTGGGCTCAAGCAATCCTCCTGCTTTGGCCTTCCAAAGCACTGGGATTATAGGCATGAGCCACTGCACCCAGATGATCTTATTCTTTTTAGCTATTCATTCTCTATATATTTTTTAGTTAAAATTCATCAAATATTTATTTATTTATTTTAGATTCAGGGGTATATGTGCATGGTTGTTACATGGATATATTGGCTAATGATGGGGATTGGGTTTCTAGTGTACTCGTCACCCAAATATTGAACATTGTATCCAATAGGTAATCTTTTAACCCTCACTCCCCTCACTTCCTCCCCTCTTTTGGAGTCCCCCATATCTATCATTTCCATCTTTATGTCCATGTGTACTCAATGTTAAGCTCACATTTATAAGCAAGAATATGTGATACTCAATTTTCTGCTTCTGGGATAGTTCACCTAGGATAATGGCATCCAGCTCCATCCATGTTGCTGCAAAGGATATGATTTCATTCTTTTTTATGGTCGCATAATAGCCCATGGTGTATATGAACCACATTTTCTTTATCCAGTCAACCTGCTGATGGACACTTAGGTTGGTTCTATGATGTTGCTATCGTGAATAGTGCTGTCATAAACATATGAGGGCAGGTGTCACTCTACATCTTTTTTAAAATTATTATTATACTTTAAGTTCTAGGGTACCTGTGCACAACATGCAGGTTTGTTACATAGGTATACATGTGCCATGTTGGTTTGCTGCACCCATCAACTCCTCATTTACATTAGGTATTTCTCCTAATGCCATCCCTCCCCCAACCCCCACCCCATGACAGGCCCTGGTGTGTGATGTTCCCTGCCCTGTGTCCACGTGTTCTCATTGTTCAGTTCCCACCTATGAGTGAGAACATGTGGTGTTTAGTTTTCTGTCCTTGTGATAGTTTACTGAGAATCATGGTTTCCAGGTTCATCCATGTCCCTGCAAAGGACATGAACTCATCCTTTTTTATGGATGCATAGTATTCCATGGTGTATATGTGCCACATTTTCTTTATCCAGTCTATCATTGATGGATGTTTGAGTTGGTTCCAAGTCTTTGCCATTGTGAATAGTGCCGCAATAAACACATGTGTGCGTGTGTCTTTATAGTAGCATGATTTATAATCCTTTGGGAATATACCCAGTCATGGGATCACTGGGTAAAATGGTATTTCTAGTTCTAGATCCTTGAGGAATCACCACACTGTCTTCCACAATGGTTGCGCTAGTTTACACTCCCACCAACAGTGTAAAAGCATTCCTATTTCTCCATGTCCTCTCCAGCACCTGTTGTTTCCTGACTTTTTAATGACTGACATTCTAACTGGCATGAGATTGTATCTCATTGTGGTTTTGATTTGCATTTCTCTGATGACCAGTGATGATGAGCATTTTTTCATGTGTCTGTTGGCTGCATAAATGTCTTCTTTTGAGAAGTGTCTGTTCATATCCTTTGCCCACTTTTTGATGGGGTTGTTTGTTTCTTGTAAATTTATTTAAGTTCTTTGTAGATTCTGGATATTAGCCCTTTGTCAGATGAGTATATTGCAAAAATTTTCTCCCATTCTGTAGGTTGCATGGTCGCCCTGATGGTAGTTTCTTTTGCTGTGCAGAAGCTCTTTAGTCTAATTAGATCTCATTTGTCTATTTTGGCTTTTGTTGCCATTGCTTTTGGTATTTTAGTCATGAAGTTCTTGCCCATGCCTACGTCCTGAGTGGTATTGCCTAGGTTTTCTTCTACGGTTTTTATGGTTTTAGGTCTAACATTTAAGTCTTTAATCCATCTTGAAATAATTTTTGTATAAGGTGTAAGGAAGGGATCCAGTTTTAGCTTTCTACATATGGCTAGCCAGTTTTCCCAGCACCATTTATTAAATAGGGAATCCTTTCCCCATTTCTTGTTTTTCTCAGGTTTGTCAAAGATCAGATGGTTGTAGATGTGTGGTGTTGTTTCTGAGGCCTCTGTTCTGTTCCATTGGTCTGTATATCTGTTTTGGGACCAGTACCACGCTGTTTTTGTTACTGTAGCCTTGTAGTATAGTTTGAAGTCAGGTAGCATGATGCTTATGGCTTAGGATTGACTTGGCCATGTGGGCTCTTTTTTGGTTCCATATGAACTTTAAAGTAGTTTTTTCCAATTCTGTGAAGAAAGTCATTGGTAGCTTGACGGGGATGGCATTGAATCTATAAATTACTTTGGGCAGTACAGCCATTTTCACAATACTGATTCTTCCTATCCATGAGTATGGAACGTTCTTCCATTTGTTTGTGTCCTCTTTTATTTCATTGAGCAGTGGTTTGTCATTCTCCTTGAAGAGGTCCTTCACATCCCTTGTAAGTTGGATGCCTAGGAATTTTATTCTCTTTGTAGCAATTATGAATGGGAGTTCACTCATGAGTTGGCTCTCTGTTTCTCTGTTTTTGGTGTATAGGAATGCTTGTGATTTTTGCATATTGATTTTGTATCCTGAGACTTTGCTGAAGTTGCTTATCAGCTTAAGGAGATTTTGGGCTGAGATGATGGGGTTTTCTAAATATACAATCATGTCATCTACAAACAGGGATAATTTGACTTCTTCATTTCCTAGTTAAATACCCTTTATTTCTTTCTCTTGCCTGATTGCCCTGGCCAGAACTTCCAACACTATGTTGAATAGGAGTGGTGAGAGAAGTCATCCTTGTTTTGCGCTGGTTGTCAAAGGAAATGCTTCCAGTTTTTGCCCATTCAGTATGATATTGGCTGTGGGATTGTCATAAATAGCTCTTATTATTTTGAGACACATTCCATCAATACCTAGTTTATTGAGAGTTTTATCATGAAGGACTGTTGAATTTTGTTGAAGGCCTTTTCTGCATCTATTGAGATAATCATGTGGTTTTTGTCATTGGTTCTGCTTATGTGATGGATTGTTTATTGATTTGCATATATTGAACCAGCCTTGCATCCCAGGGATGAAGCTGACTTGATCATGGTGGATAAGCTTTTTGATGTGCTGCTGGATTTGGTTTGCCAGTATTTTATTGAGGATTTTTGCATCAATGTTCATCAGGGATATTGGTCTAAAATTCTCTTTTTTGTGTGAGTGTGTCTCTGCCATGCTTTGGTATCAGGATGATGCTGGCATCATAAAATGAGTTAGGGAGGATTCTCTCTTTTTCTACTGATTGGAATAGTTTCAGAAGGAATGGTACCAGCAACTTTTTGTACCCCTGGTAGAATTTGGCTGTGAATCCGTCAGGACCTGGACTTTTTTTGGTTGGTAGGCTCTTAATTATTGCCTCAATTTCAGAGCCCATTATTGGTCTATTCAGAGATTCAATTTCTTCCTGGTTTAGTCTCAGGAGGGTGTATGTGTCCAGGAATTTATCAATTTCTTCTAGATTTTCTACTTTATGTGTGTAGAGGTGTTTATAGTATTCTTGGATGGTAGTTTGTATTTCTGTGGGATCAGTGGTGATATCCTCTTTATCATTTTTTATTGCATCTATTTGATTCTTCTCTCTTTTCTTCTTTATTAGTCTTGCTAGCAGTCTATCAATTTTGTTATCTTTTCAAAAAACCAGCTCCTGGATGCATTGATTTTTTGAAGGGTTTTTTATGTCTCTATCTCCTTCAGTTCTGCTTTGATCTTAGTTATTTCTTGCCTTCTGCTAGCTTTTGAATTTGTTTGTTCTTGCTTCTTTAGTTCTTTTAATTGTGATGTTATGGTGTAGATTTTAGATCTTTTCTGCTTTCTCTTGTGGGCATTTAGTACTATAAATTTCCCTCTAAACAGTGCTTTAAATGTGTTCCAGAGATTCTGGTACGTTGTGTCTTTGTTCTCATTGGTTTCAAAGAACATCTTTACTTCTGCCTTCATTTTGTAATTTGCCCAGTAGTCATTCAGGAGCGGGTTGTTCAGTTTCCGTGTGGTTTTGAGTGAGTTTCTTAATCCGGGGGTCTAATTTGATTGCACTGTGGTCTGAGAGACAGTTTGTTTTGATTTCTATTCTTTTACATTTGCTGAGGAGTGCTTTACTTCCAATTATGTGGTCAATTTTAGAATATATGCGATGTGGTGCTGAGAAGAATGTATACTCTGTTGATTTGGGGTGGAGAGTTCTGTAGATGTCTATTAGTTCTGCTTGGCACAGAGCTGAGTTCAAGTCCTGGATATCCTTGTTAACCTTCCGTCTCATTGATCTAATATTGACAGTGGGATGTTTAAGTTTCCCATTATTATTGTGTGGGAGTCTAAATCTCTTTGTAGGTCTCTAAGGATTTGCTTTATGAATCTGGGCACTCCTGTATTGGGTGCATATATATTTAGGATAGTTAGCTCCTCTTGTTGAATTGATCTCTTTACCATTATGTAATGGCCTTCTTTGTCTCTTTTGATCTTTGTTGGTTTAAAGTCTGTTTTATCAGAGACTAGGATTGCAACCCCTGCTTTTTTTGCTTTCCATTTGCTTGGTAGATCTTCCTCCATCCCTTTATTTTGAGCCTAAATGTATCTCTGCACATGAGATGGGTCTCATGAATACAGCATACTGATGGGTCTTGACTCTTTATCCAATATGCCAGTCTGTGTCTTTTAATTGGAGCATTCAGCCCATTTACATTTAAGGTTAATATTGTTATGTGTGAATTTGATCCTGTCATTATATTAGCTGGTTATTTTACCCATTAATTGATGCAGTTTCTTCATAGCATCGATGGTCTTGACAATTTGGCATGTTTTTTGCAGTGACTGGTACCTGTTGTTCCTTTCCATGTTTTGTGCTTCCTTCAGGAGCTCTTGTAAGGCCGGCCTGGTGGTGACAAAATCTCTCAGCATTCACTTGTCTGTAAAGGATTTTATTTCTCCTTCACTTATGAAGCTTAGTTTGGCTGGATATGAAATTCTGGGTTGAAAATTATTTTCTTTAAGAATGTTGAATATTGGCCCTGACTCTTCTGGCTTGTAGGGTTTCTGCTGAGAGATCCGCTGTTAGTCTGATGGGCTTCCCTTTGTGGGTAACCCGACCTTTCTCTCTGGCTGCCCTTCACATTTTTTCCTTCATTTCAACCTTAGTGAATCGGATAACTATGTGTCTTGGAGTTGCCCTTCTCGAGGAGTATCTTTGTAGTGTTCTCTGTATTTCTTGAATTTGAATGTTGGCCTGCCTTGCTAAGTTGGGGAAATTCTCCTGGATAATATCCTGCAGAGTGTTTTCCAACTTGGTTCCATTCTCCCTGTCACTTTCAGGTACGCCAATCAATCGTAGATTTGGTCTTTTCACATAGTCCCATATTTCTTGGAGGCTTTGTTCATTTCTTTTTACTCTTTTTTCTTTAAACTTGTCTTCTCACTTTATTTCATTAATTTGATCTTCAATCAATGGTATCCTTTCTTCCACTTGATCGAATTGGCTACTGAAGCTTGTGCATGTGTCCCGAAATTCTCATGCCATGGTTTTCAGCTCTGTCAGGTCATTTAAGGTCTTCTCTACACTGTTTATTCTAGTTAGCCATTCATCTAACCTTTTTTCAAGGTTTTTCTCTTCCTTGTAATGGGTTAGAACATGCTCCTTTAGCTCGGAGAAGTTTGTTATTACCGACCTTCTGAAGCCTACTTCTGTCAACTCATCGAAGTCATTCTTCGTCCAGCTTTGTTCTGTCACTGGCAAGGAGCTGTGATTCTTTGGAGGAGAAGAGGTGCTCCGGTTTTTAGAATTTTCATCTTTTCTGCTCTGGTTTCTCCCCATCTTTGTGGTTTTATCTACCTTTGGTCTTTGATGTTGGTGACCTACAGAAGGGGTTTTGGTGTGGATGTCCTTTTTGTTGATGTTGATGCTATTCCTTTCTGTTTGTTAGTTTTCCTTCTAACAGGTCCCTCAGCTGCAGGTCTGTTGGAGTTTCCTGGAGGTCCACTCCAGACCCTGTTTTCCTGGATATCACCAGCGGAGGCTGCAGAACAGCAAATATTGCTGCCTGATCCTTCCTCTGGAAGCTTCATCCCAAAGGGGCACCCACCTGTATGAGGTGTCTGTTGGCCCGTACTGGGAGGTGTCTCCCAGTTACACTACACGGGGTCAGGCACCCACTTGAGTAGGAAGCCTGTCCATTCTCAGAGATCAAATGCTCTGCTGGGAGGACCACTGCTCTCTTCAGAGCTGTCAGACAGGGACGTTTAAATCTGCAGAAGTTTCTGCTGACTTTTGTTCAGCTATGCCCTGCCCACTGAGGTGAAGTCTATAGAAGCAGTAGGCCTTGCAGAGCTGCAGTGGGCTCCACCCAGTTCAAGCTTCCCAACTACTTTGTTTACCTACTCAAGCCTCAGCAATGGCAGATGCCCCTCCCCCCACCTGGCTGCAGCCTGGCAGGTTGATCTCAGGCTGCTGCACTAGCCGTGAGCAAGGCTCCATGGGTGTGGGACCCACTGAGCCAGGCATGAGAATCTCCTGGTCTGCTGGTTGCTAAGATTGTGGGAAAACGGCAGTATTTGGGTGGAAGTGTCCTGTTTTTCCAGGTACAGTCTGTCACAGCTTCCCTTGGCTAGGAAAGGGAAATCCCCTCACCCTTGCAATTCCCGGGTGAGGCAATGCCCTGCCCTGCTTCGGCTCGCCCTCCATGGGTTGCACCCACTGTCCAACCAGTCCCAGTGAGATGAACCAGGTACCTCAGTTGGAAATGCAGAAATCACCTGTCTTCTGCATTTATCATGTTGGGAGCTGCAGACTGGAGCTGTTCCTATTCAGCCATCTTGGAATGGAGTCCTACATCTTTTGAATGAAGAATTTAATCTACTCACTTTTAGAGTAATTTTTAAGCAAGGACTTACCATTGCCATTTTGTTAATTGTTTTCTGACTGTTTTGCAGTTCTCTTGTTCCTTTTTTTCTTTCTTGCTGTCTTCCTTTGAGATTTGATAATGTATATCTAGTGGTGCGCTTTGATTCTTTCCTCTTTATCCTTTGTGTATTGACTACAGATTTTTTTCCTTGTGATTACCATGAAGCTTACATAAAACATCTCATAGTTACAATAGTATATTTTAACTGGATAACAACCCAATTTCAATTGAATACAAAAACTCTACACTTTTACTCCCCCCAAACATTTTATGTTATTGAAGTAACAGATTCCATCTTATTATATTATGTGTTCATTAACAAATCTTTGTAGATATAGTGATTTTGATACTTTTTTCATTTAACTTTTATATTAGAGTTAAAGGTGTACTACTATTACAATATTACAGTATTCTGAATGTGACTATATACTTCCCTTTACCGGTGAATTGTGTACTTTCATGTTGATAATGTCCTTTCATTTAAACTTGAAGAACTCCCTTTAGGATTTCTTGTAAGGCATGTCTAGTGGTGATTAATTCCCTCAGCTTTTGTTTGTCTGGGAAAGTCTTTATCTCTCATTTCTTAAGGATAGCTTTGCTACATATGATATTCTTGATTGGCAGTATTTTTTTCTTTCAACACTTACAATATATTATCCCAATATTTTCTGGCCTGCAAGGATTCTGCTAGGAAATCTTCTGATAGTTTTATGGTGGTTCCCTTATGGTTGATAAGTCATTTCCAACTAATTAGTCCGTCCCTCCCTCCCTCTTTCTTTCCTTCCTATCTTCCTTCCTTCCTCTTGACTTTTGACAGTTTGATTACAATGTGGCTTGGTAAAGAGCTCTTGATGTTCAGTCTATTTGAGGTTCTCTAGGCATCATGATCTGAATATTCATTTCCCCAAACATGGAAAGTTTTCTGTCATTATGTCTAAATATTTTTCTTCCACTTTCTCATTCTCTAATCCTTCTGGGACTCACATAATGTGTATATTGGTTTGCCTGATGGTGTCTCAGAGGTCGTGTAGACATTCCTCACTCTTTTTCATTCCTTTTTCTTTTCATTCCTCTAATTGAATAATTTCAAATGACCTGTCTTTAAGATACTGATTCTTTCTTTTGCATGACAGAGTCTACTGTTAAGCTTTCTATTGAACTTTTTAGTTCAGTCATTGTACTCTTCAGCTCCAGCATTTCTGTTTGGTTCTTTTTTATGGTTTCTATTTCTTTGTTAAGCTTCTAATTTTGCTCACGTATTTTTTTTATTTTTGTTTAGTCATCTATCTATGTTCTCTTGCAGCTCTTTCAGCTTCTTTAAGATTACTTTTAATTTTTTGTCAAAGATTTCATGGATCTCCATTTCTTTATGGTTTATTACTGGCACTTTATTAGTTTCTTTTGCTGCAGTCATGTTTGCCTAATTCATCATGATCTGTGTAGTCTTGCGTTGGTGTCTATGCATTTGAAGAAGACACTTATTCCTGTCTTTATAAACTGATTTTAGTAGGTAAAGATTTTTTCCTGCTGTGTTCCTGGATGAACTAACTCCAGGATTGTAGTTAGGTGGGGCTAGAGGTCGCATGGCTATTTCCAGATTCACTGTCAGGTCTGTGGTTGGCAAGCCTGGTTACCAGGTACATGTTGAGGTATGGCTTCTTTGAGTCTCTAAGTATGCTCCTGTTAGGTAGCTGGGCTGGTCTCTGGGTGATCAGGACTTCCTCTGAACTTCAGTAGAATGGAATTGAAGCCAGGTCACAGGACTGCTTCAGTAACCACAGTTGGATCCAAAGTTGTCCGGTCTGTTACCTGGTTGTTTTTTTGGTGTGGCTTCCATTAGGTTCCTGAGCAGGTCTCTGGGTGGGCAAGACTGCCATGAACAATGATAGAGTGGGGCTGAAGCCAGGTCATTTAACTGCTCCAGGGACTACAATCAGGTTCAAGTTTGGCAGGCTTGTTATGGGGAGCATGAATGGATGTGACTTCTCCTGGGTCCCTTGGTGGAAGGGGCTGGTGTCAGGACTGTGAACAAGGGGGGCTGGAGCTGAGTTCATAGAGGGATGGGGCTCCTTCAGCCCACAGCTGGAACTATGGCCAGTGGAATTGTCACCAATGTGCTGGCTTGCCTTCTCAAAGCAGCCCTCCCGAGTCTTGGGCACCACCAGGGCTTTGCAACCTTCTGCCCAGATCCCCAAACTCCTACAAAGACACTTTGTCTATAAATAGCTGCCAAATATTTAAGTGGTTGTGTGTGTGTGTGTGTGTGTGTGTGTGTGTGTAGGGTGTGTGTGTAGGCTGGGGACCTCTATTTTGTCATCTTGCTGATGTCATCTAGTTTGTCTTTTAAGATTACTCTGGCCACTACATGGAAAATGGATTGGGAGGCCAGTTAGGATGCTATTGCAAAATTCAGGCAAAATGAACTTACCGTCATGTTTATGAAGCTTATTTCCAGGGCCCTTCACTAGCACAAAGCCTTTATATGGCCCTGAGAGAGAGCCCAACAATGAGTTCTTATGCTCAAATGTTTTTTCAGAATTTGTGAGAGTAAGATAAAACTGCAGTTTCTTTCTACTCTAATTCAACCTCCATCACACTTGCCCTCATGACAGATGACATTGGTATGGCTGTGAGAATTTTGTGATCTAGCTAGGTGGAAATTGAATTGGGGGAAACATTTAATATGCATTTGACGGGATATATTTTATGGTTCTATGAAGTCCTGCCAGCAAAGGTATAAGCAATGAGAGATCCCCTAAACAGTCCTCTTTCCTGTATTTACCTTCACTCTATACTTAATGAATAGCCCACTGCTAATCAGTTTTGATCCAAGTTTGAGTCATACAAATATCCTCCTAAATAGTCTTTCTTTTCCAGTCCTGGACCCTTTCAGCCACGTCTCCACACTATCCCCAGAGAGGACTTCCTGAAAGTATAGGTTGGATATTATCATTTCCCTGATTAGAAACCTTGATGACAACTGTTAATTACACACAGGATAATGAACAGCTTCTATAACCTATCTTTATTCTTTTTCCGTCTTTTCTTGGCTTACAGTGTGAAGAATTGCCCACTATTTCCTGCTTAACAACTTGCAGTCTTACACAATAATAGGTTACAAAAATTATAAGTAAAGGGCAATGTTGACTCCTTTTCAATTTATCCACTCCTGGGCCTGGCACTCTTGCTTCCCTGTGGCCACAACTCTGGGAAGTGTTTCTTCTACACCTCACATCCCATTCACCTCTAGTTGCTTTGGTCAAGTAGTAGGGAGAAATGGTATTGATTTATGAGGGCGGAAGTATAGCAGGTTGCTTTTAACCATCACTATGCTAGGTAGCAGTGCTATTTTATTGGTTTAACAGAGAATTATCACTGAAAAAGTCTGTGAAGATTCTGCTAGCAAAGGTTTAAAACCTGTTTGAATTGCTATACCTAGATTTGGGCAAGGAGTAGAGGAATAGATTGGGTCTGGCAGAGAAAGGGTGGGAAAGCATGCCATAAAATAGTAGCCAACTTAGCCTGATTGATACTTCAACAGGTTCAAAGCTTTATATTTGTTTGTTTAATAAAAATGTTGATCCTCCCCATAGTACCAAAGTCTAAGAAACAAAACTACTCAATAAGAGTGATAAAATTCTGGCCAGACTCATCAGGAAATTAAGAAAACACAAATTACCAATATCAGTAATGAGAAAGGGTATAGCACTATTGATTCTACAGATATTGAAAAGACAATAAGGAAGTATTTTAAACAACTTTATGCCAATAAATTTGACAACTTAGATGAAATGAACAAATTTCTTGAAGACACAAATGACCAAAGATTATTCAAGAAGAAATTGGTATTCAATAGTCCAATATCTATTGAAGAAATTTAAGTTATGGTTGAAAACCTTCCCACAAAGAAAACTCAATGCCAAAATGACTTCTGAGGGGATTCTATCAAATGTAAAATGAAGAAGTAATATCAATTCCATGCAAACTCTCCCAGAAAGTTGAAGTAAAAGGAATACTTTCCAAATGACTCTATAAGCCTGGCATTACTTTGATACCTCAACCAGACAAAGATATTTCAAGAAAAAAACACTATAGACCGATACCCATCATGAACAGAAATGCAAAATTTTTTAACACATTTTTAGCAAAGTGAATCCAACAATACATTGAAAGAATAATACAACATTACCAAGTAGTGTTTATCTCTAGAATGCAGGGTTTGATTTAACATTTGAAAATCAATCAATGTAATTTATCTTACTAAAGACTAACAAAGAAAATCCAATAAAATATTATCTCAATAAATGACGAGGAAACATCTGATAAAATCTAACACCTTTTTCTGATTAAAAAACCTCAAAAACAGCAAAGAACTTCCCTAACCTGACAGAGAACATCTATGTAAGCCAATGGCTAACATCAAACTCAATGGTGGAAGACTTAATGCTTTCCCTTTAAGACCAAGAACAAGGCAAAGATTGCCTGTTTTCATTGCTTTTATTCAATATTGTGCTAGAGGTTCCAGTCAGTGCAATAAGGCAAGACAAGGAAATAAAAGACACTCAGATTGGAAAGGAAGAAGCAAAACTGTCTTTACTTGCAGATGACATGATTGTCTATGCATAATATCCAGTAGGGTCTACAAAAACACTACATAGTATACAATATTATTAATACTTTTGGTTTATGGGTTTATAGAAGGTTGTTAACCATACTCACTTCTTGGTGCATTATTTTCATGTTCCTACAAGGTCCCTCTTTTGTTTTTCCTTCATCCCAGATTCTGACTTCCATTCCCTCCCTTTCCATACCACAAAGTCATTCATTCTAATGTACTTTTTCCTGTCTTCAAATATTTGTGCAAAATATTTGTGAAAAATATAATTTTAAGGGTTATATGTTCATCTTAAATTTTTATACATTATTGTGCCATACATCTCATCATTTTGTACTTTTTTCAATCAACACTATGTTTTCAAAATATATGTTTATATTTTCCTTTTCAGGGCCATGGATGGAGTTGGAAGCCATTATCCTTAGCAAACTAACACAGGAACAGAAAAACAAACACTGCATCTTCTCACTTATAAGTGGGAGCCAAACAATGAGAACACATGGACACAGGGAGGAGAACAACACACGCTGGGGCCTGCCGGTGGGGGAAGGAGAGGGAGAGAGCATCAGGGTAAATAGCTAATGCATGCAGGGCTTAATTACTAGGTGATGGGTTGATAGGTGCAGCAAACCACCATGACACACATTTACCTATGTAGCAAACCTATATGTCCTGCACATGAATTCCAGAACTTAAAATTAAATTAAATTTAAAAATGTGTGTGTGTGTGTGTATTTTTGAATGAACCTCCAACTTGTGATTTATAGCCTGCATCTACCATACCTAATCTTCATTGCTGAGAGAAATTAAGAAGATCTAAATAAATGCAGAGAGATACTGTTCACGGATCAGATGAAATATTCTTAAAATGTCAATTTTCCCTAAATTAATCTATAGAATCAAAGAAAGCCCAATCAAAATACCAGAAGGCCTTTTTTGGTAGTAATTGATAAGATGATTCTAAAATTTATTCGGAAATTCATAACATCTGGAATAGCTAAAAACATCTTCGAGAAAGAAGGACACAGTTGGAAGATTAACACTGCCTGACTTGCAGACTTAATATAAAGTTGTAGTAATCAGGCTGAGCATGCTGCCTCACGCCTGTAATCCTAGCATTTTGGGAGGCCAAGGCAGGTGGATCACCTGAGGTCGGGAGTTCAAGATCAGCCTGGCCAGCATGGCGAAACCCCGTCTCTACTAAAAATACAAAAAAATTAGCCAGGCCTGGTGGTGGGCACCTGTAATCCCAGCTACTTGGGAGGCTGAGGTAGGTGAATCACTAGAGCCCTGGGGGCAGAGGTTGTAGTGAGGTGAGATTGCACCATTGCACTCCAGCGTGGGCGACAGAGTGAGACTCCACCTCAAAAAAAAAAAAAAGTTATAGTAATCAAAGTAGTATGATACTGATGTCAAGATAGATCAGTGAAAAGAAGAATAAAGAGTGCAGAAATAGACTCACATGCATATCATCAATTGAGTTTCAACAAAGATAGGGATTCAGTAGAGAAAGGACAGTCTTTTCAACAGATGATGTTGGAATAGTTGGATATTCATATGCCAAAAAAATGAACATTAATACCTAATACTGTGTACAAAAATTAAGAAAACATAAGAGAAAGTCTTTGTGATCTTGAGTTAGGCAAAGATTTTTTTAGATAGAATGCTAAAAGAAAAGAAATAATTGATTAACTGGGCTTCATCAAAATTAGAAATTTACTTTTAAAAAGACACTTTCAAGAGAATGAGAAGATAATCATCAAGTGGGAGAAAATATCTGTAAATCTCCTATCTAAGAAAACACTTGATCCAGGATGTAATGAAGCACTCTGAAAACTCAGTCATAAGAAAAAAAAATGGGTAGAAGATTTGAGCAGACACGTTATTGAAGAAGATATTCAGATGGCATATAAGTATATGAAAATATGCTTAATATCATTAATCATTAGAGAAATGCAATTAAAACCACAATAAGAGATAATTACTCTTCTATTAGAATGGCTAAAATTTACACATCTGGCCATATCAAGTGTTAATGAAAATGTGGAGGAACTGGAACTTTCATATATTTCTGGTTGGAATGTAAAATGGTACACTTTGGAAAACATTTTGTCAGTTTCTTAAAGATTTAAATAGATGCCTACAGAACTTCTAGCCTTTCTACTCCTAGGTATTTGCCCAAGAGAAATCAAAACATATAGCTGTACAAAAACGTACACACAAATGTATAACAGCATTATTTGTAACAGTCAAAAACTAGAAACAACTAAAATCTCCATTAACAGGTGAATGGGCGAACAAGTTGTATATTACTCAGCAATAAAAAAAGCATGAACTATTGATGTATGCTAAAATATGGATGAATTTAAAATAATTATGCTGAGTAAGAGAAGCCAGGCAAATAAAATCGTGCATACTATATGATTCCATTTATATACAATTCTAGAAAATGCAAACAAATGTATTATAACAGAAAACACTGGCATTACCTGGGAATTTGTTAGAAATTCAGAGTCTCCCTGCCCAGGAGATTTTATGCACTTTAAAGTTTAAGAAGCCCTACTCTAGACAGTCTAGAGGCACAGTGGATTTTGAGGTACAGGGGGATTCAGTGGTGTTGCATTTGGTGATGGTGGGACAAGAGGCTTGGGCCTCTCCTCTGAGCTGCTGACTCAGAGTTAGGGAAAATAAAGATACCATTCATGAATCCAAGTGGGGTCCTGGATAGAGCCAGAATATTGTGGGGCAGGTACAGAACACAAGACAGTAATGTTTGATCACAGGTGACTAGTCACTTAGGCAAGGCCAGGAGCACGGGTGGCAGAACCAGAGGGGTTGCAGACACACCACAATTCCATTTTCACAGGCAGAGATGGGGCAGGTAGGGCCCCAGAGCAGAAGCTGGGGCGGTTGTCACTATTTGCTTAAACACCTAGTGGCTCCTGGCTCTTTTTCTTTTAATCACAGAGACCCCCAAATCTCAAGGATGCAAAAACCCTTGGCTGCAACGCTCATTCCATTATCACTCGATGATCACAGATATACTTCCTGCATTTCTCTCACAATCACTGAGCACCTACTATGTGTTAGGTACTGTGCTAGGTGATGGGACTTCAAATATTCTAGAAGTCTGACACAAGAGTGCACAGATGCACACCCTTTGGTCTGAATGTTCGGGTTAAACGTCTAAAATCCAATCTGAACACTCCTACCATTTTTTCTTCTCCCTCTGACCCTGAATAAATGGGACAGTTATCATTTCACATTTATTGAACCACAGCCACATACTTACAAAACCGGACCTCTGTTCTTTTGGACTTCCTCATTACCGTGCTATGCTAATAAACATTATTTGTCCCTGGGGCAGCTCTTGGCCACCCTTATTTCCTACTCTTCCCCTCCAGCTATCACCCCTTCTCCACACAACCTTGAAGAGTGACTGTTTTTTAATTTAATATTGTGTCTTAGTTCACTTGCTGTTGTCATAACAGAATACCGCAGACTAGATAATTTATAAAGAAAAGAGATTTATTTGGCTCATGGATCTGGAGGCTGGGAAGTCCCAGATTGAGGGGCTGCATTTGGTGAGGACCTTCTTGCTGCATCATAACATGGTGGAGGGCATCACATGATGAGGAGCTGTGCATGCAAGACAGAGCAAAAGGTGGCCGAATGCCTGGAATAAAAAACTCACTCCCACAATAATGGCATAAACCCACTCAAGAAGGAAAAGCCCTCATGACCTCATCATTTCTTAAAAGTCCCACCTCTTAATACTGTCACAACGGCAATTAAATTTCAACATGATTTTTGGGAGGAACATTCAAACCATGGCAGATTATTCTCCCAGGCTGCTTTGACCTAGGTTATTTCCAGCTCCCTTTCGTAACTGCCTCAGTCCTGTTCGGTACCATTCCTAGTTGATGTGTGCCTTGTCTCTAGTTGATGTGCTTTGTGCATTTTCTTGACATTTGTTTGTTCCTGCTTTCAAATCATTAGCAAAGATGTTAAATGAAACCAGATCTGACCCCGCTCTCTGGGGAAGTGCACTTAGCCTCCTCCCCCAACTCCACTTACTGGAGCTGTTTCTGGGTACGTATATCATTATTCTTTATTTATGATCTTCCCAGCCAGTTGTTGAGTCCATGTGACCACATTCTCATCCAAGGCAATTTGAGCTGGCCTTAGAGGAGAAATGGCGTGGCAGGGTGAGCAAAATTTTTTACCCAAGTTCCAAACCATTTACTAAAAACCTGGCCTCACTCTGTTTTTCTCCTCTGCCGAGTTGCTTGAACTCACTTCTTTCCATAAATCCTCTGTGACGTTACCCTTTCCAGATGGCGATGGATTTTCACTGTTAACATCTGTTTTATTACTGTGACTATCTAATTTACTAGCTAGTAAGTTCCACAATTAGCTTTCTTTTGCTTTCCTTTTTGAACATTAACACCATATTTATGGCATCTTCTTCCTCTCTAACCTTGATTTTCAACTCTCTTCTAAATTCTCCAATAATTTTTCAAATGCTTTATACTTTCTCCCAGGGTGGTAATGCTCAAGGCCCCACCTTCTTGGTGGCAGATCTGAGCATAACAAAGGTGCTGCTTAACCTAAATCTGGAGGTGTTGTTGCTTAAATCCATGTCCCCAGTTAATTAGCTAGGTTGCTTTTTTGTAATTTTTAAACCTCACTCAGATAAAAAGAAAAAGGATAATTTTAATGATGATATTAATAGTAACTCTAGTTATCTAGAAGACATTTATGTAGTCACTCAGGTATCTAGAATATAGTAAAAAACAAACCAAAAAACCCCAAAATCCCTGCCACCACTCCCCAAAAATAGAAATAAGCAGAAAAGCCATAGAGAGATCAAAAAAGACATCATGTGTCATGAAGTCCACATATCATACGACATCAATCTTCCACACTGTCTGAGTTCCTGGTGTAATCTCAGTAGTGTCCTTGTGCCCTCCACGGAGAGTAGGGTGAGGGTTATCTTTAGTTTTCTAAGCCATTGACTCTAGTGGCACTCTGGTAACCAGGTAACTACTTTGGTGTTTATCAGGCTGCCTAGCACAAGGACCATGTGATTTTGAGCCAGAGGATAAACCTGGGGGCATATTCAGGCCAATCTGCTCTAGCCCACATAGCTGGTAGCATTTAAAAACAAACAAAAAACCAAACTCCTAGAATTCTCTTCTTCTGGTCTCTATTTAATATATCTTATTTATCATCTGAAATCATTTGACTTTCAAGTTACATCAGAACAAAAGAAGCAAATCAGAAGTAGGGTGGTGGTTGCTATTAGCAGTCGCTCTGATCACCACAAAAAGTGATAGCTGCCGGGGAAGAGAGAGAAAACCTAAAAAGTAAACAAAACCCAAAGCCTCTGGAGGCTTAGCAGATTGGGAGCTATTTAGTGTAGAAGCAAATAACTCTACATTATTTTAATATCCTTTGTTGGAATCACGCTATTTAGTAGCAAGACAATAATATTTATAATGATGACCATGATTCAGAAAGGAAAGTTAGGTTTAGCAACTATATTTAAGGAAGTAACGAAGTGTGTCCTTAATTTTAAATTAACACATAATTGATGAGCATGATCCAAAATTCACAAATATGTACTGAGAAATCCATTTCGTTCCCACCCTGATTCCCTAATCTCCCAGTTATCCTCCATGGATACAACTATAACCAATATCTTTTGGAATTTTCCAGAGATATTTCAAGTGCTTTTAGAAAAGTGTGTTTTGTAAATCACTTAAAATTTTTTTTAGATTCTGATAGGTAAGCTCCAGTGATCCGGAAAATTCAGTTAGGTAGAACTGCTTATTGCCCAGCAATTCAGAATGAATTAGGCATTACTTAGTGTGAGTTGAGTTTCCTAATTTTTCAGATTTTTGGGACAGAGAGGCCCTCATAGGCCTCAGAGAGACTGTAGAAGAGACCTGATCTTGTCATTTGCAGGAGTGGGAAGGTTCTAATTTTTACCCCTGATTGCTATGAGGATTGTTTTCTCATCTCCATTCCCCAAAGTTTTTCTTAATCCTACCATGTGCAAAGGCAGCGTGGTTGGAAGAAAACACAAGGGCTTTAGGGGCTAAATGAGATATAAAGAAGAAGAAGATAGGATCCCCAGTACTTGGGGATCTAATTTTTTTAAAAGTTAAGGGAGAAAAACAGGGTAAGGTGTGTACAAATTGCTATAATAAAAGGTATAATATTTGCTATAGGAGAATTTAGAATGCTATGAGAAGAGATTATTTGGAGCTGAAGGAATCCAGGAAAGTTTCATGAAAGAAGTAGCACTGGAGATAACTGCGGAACGAAAAGTAGGGATTCAACAGGAGAGAAGACAGAAAACATCCCAGGAAGAAGAAAAAGCATGAACAAAGATATGGAGCACTTTGGGCAAAACTGTTAATGGGATGATAATTTGCCATCCATTCACGTTCTTTTCTGAAATACTTCAAGCTTGCTCCCAAGTCTGATATTGGAGCTGGGACAGGACATTGGCCCACAGACCAAGGGGTGTCTTTGGGAAGGAGCCAAGGGGATCATGTCCAATAAGGCGAGGAGAATCAAACTGATTAGTTTGCAAGGAGAGCCAGCTGCCTCCTCTACCCTGACTCCAGCAAGTCTGCTCTTGGGGACAGATGCCTCTTTGCTGGCCTAGTGTGGCTAAGCCATCAGTCTAGGAACAATTCCTTGTTTTCCTGGAACTCTCTCTCATTTTTGTGGTAGTTCTTGGAGTAATATTCCTAGAATGTTTCCAGAATGCCAGGCCATCTGCTCACTCTAGTTTGGATTGGCTCACAGCTGCCTCAATTTCCTGAAGCAGAGAGTCTCTAAAGCAGCATCTAGAGCCATGCTTCCCAAAATGCCAAAGGGTGAACTTTCCTGGAAATAGGTTTGCATTTTCTGACATAGTGTCTTCCACGCTTTCCTGAGAGTAAGCATGGCCTGAGAGAGAGCATGTGTTTGACATTTCCCTCTGGCAGAGGCCCACAGGAGCTCTCATGGACAAGATGGATTTGATTAATGAGGGAGATAGGCAAATTCTTTTGCTTTAAGCTGGAGGGGGGATTTTGTAGGTGTTGGGGTTCTTTTTCCTTCTGCACTCAGTCTACCAGTGTCAAGCTCCAGAAACAGAGGGCACAAAAGGAGTGTTTGTCTTATTAGAAGACAAAGGTGTTGTGTCTGTTTGTGTTTTTGTTTTTCTGGAATCATACATATGTAGACCTTCAGAAGAGAACTCTGGGGTCACCTAGTTCAAATCTCTACTCTGTGTGGAAATCTCAGTATCCTGGACATGCTACTATTAACAGGTCTCAGGACTTATGAGAATGGAGACCATATCTGACTTATTTATTGCTATATTCTCAGTGCGTGGTTGTCTGGTTCGTGGTAGGTGTTCGGTGAATAAGGGTTGAATGAAGATAGTCCAGAGACTAAGAAATCAGTCCGTTTCAAGTCAGCCCATTCTATGTTTTCATACATTCTTTTTCATAGTGAACATATTTTGAAACTAATAAACTATGTCTTTGTCATTTTCAATCATACATAATCATGTTTCTTTGCAACAACCATTACAGCTCAAAGGGAGAAAGGAGGCCAAATGCTGTCTAATGAAAAAGGATATTATGATGCAGTATTCCTAGTCTACAGAGGTGAAAATGAAAATGAAAGGAAAAACTAAAAACAACAACAAAACTAGTGATCCGAGTTAGGGGTGAGGGTGTGAAGGAGAAAAATGTTGCGTATCAATTTTTAATCAGTTTGTCAATTCCTACTAGTCCTGTTAGAATTTTGTGATGGTGTTGAATTTTATAGATCAGTTTGGAGAGAATTGACATCATAATATCGAGTCTTTCAATTCATGAGCATTGTATATCTCTTCATTTATTTATGTCTTTAATTTTGCTCAGCAATGATGCATAGTTTTAAGTGTACAGATCTGCACATCTTTTGTCAAATTTATTTCTAAGTATTTCATATTTTGATGCTATTATAAATAGCATTTTATCTCAATTTCAGATCTTTGTCAATAATATATGGAAATAAAACTAATTTTTGTAAATTAACCTTGTGTCCTGCAAACTTGCTAAACTCACTTATAGTTCAAGTAACTTTTTTTTGTAGATTCTTTAGGATTTTAAACATGGATAATCATGTAATTTGTGAAGAAAGATAGCTTTACATCTTTCTTTCCAACTCTATGCTTTTAAATTCTTTTTCTTTTCTTATAAAACTGGCTAGCACTTCCACTATAATGTTGAAGAGAAGAAATAAAAGTGGACTTTTTTTTTGAGACAGAATATTGCTCTGTTACTCAGGCTGGAGTGCAGTTGTGTGATCTGAGCTCACCGCAACCTCTGCCTCCCACGTTCAAGTGATTCTTGTGCCTCAGTCTCCGAAGAAGCTGGGATTACAGGTGCATGCCACCACACCTGGCTAATTTTTGTATTTTTAGTAAAGACAGAGTTTTGCCATGTTGGCCAGGATAGTCTCAAATCCCTGGCCTCAAGTGATCTGCCCATCTCAGCCTCCCAAAGTGCTGGGATTACAGGTGTGAGCTACCACTCCTGGCCAAGAGTGGACATTTTAACCTTTTTCCTGAATTCAGGAGAGAAGTATTTAATCTTTCACCATTAAGTATGATGTTTTGCTGTATGATACTGTAGATACCCCTTATTAGGAGGAAAAATTTCCCTTTTATTTCTAGTTTGCTAGAGTTTTTATCATAGATGTGTCTTAAATTTTTTCAAATCCATATTTCATATCTGTTGAGATAAATGTATGAATTTTAGTCTGTTAATATAGTAGATTGCATTGATTGACTTTTTAAATGCTATGCCAACCCTGCAATCCTGGGATAAATCCCACCTGTTCATGTTATATTATCATTTCTATATGTTGTTGCTAAAATTTTGTTAAGAATTTTCCATCTGTGTTTATGAGGGATTTTTGTATGTAGTTTTCTTATACTTTATTGGTTTTGTACCAGGGTAATGCTGGCCTTATAACATGAGTTGGGAGGTATGCCTTCCTTTTCTATTTTCTGGAAGAGTTTTCGTAAAATTGGTATGATTTTTCCCTTCACTGTTTTATAGCATTCACCAATAGAGCCATCTGAGCCTGTAGAGTGTGTGTATGTGTGTGTTTTCTGGCTGTTTTAAATATTTTTTTTAACTTTTGATTACAGATGTTTGACTATGCAGTGTTTTAGGTATAGACTTATTTGTATTTATGCTACTTAAAGTTCTACTAAGCTTTTTAATACCTGGGTGTTGATGAGTTTTACCAATTTTGGGAAATTCCCAACTATTTTCTCTTAAAATATTTCTTCTGCCTTCTTATTGTTCTCTGTTTCTGTCTCTGAATCTTTTTCTTTCTCCTTTCTCTTACTATGACTTTATACTTTTTTTTCTGTCTTTTTTAGTTCGGATGGTTTACAATGACCTGTCTTTGGTTTCACTAAATCCTTTTCCTGCTTTTCCCAGCAAATGAATTCTTCATTTCAGACATTGTATATCTCAGTTTTACAATTTTCATTTGTTTCTTTTTGGGATTTCTATTTATCTCAATCAATCCACCATTTTTTCATTCATTTTGTATATCTCTTGCTCTTTGTTTTAAATATACTTGTAAAAGTTATTTTAATGTCCATACCTAATAATTCCAACATCTAGGTCATTTGTGCATCTGGTTTATTTGACTTATTCTCTTGATTGTATGTCACATGTCCTGATTCTTTGCTTGCCTGGTGACTTTTTTATTGCATGGCAGAAGTTATGAATATGAGAACAGTAGAGGCAGAATTGATATTTACCGCCAGAAAAGCCTTGCCCTTTCCTCTCTCAGGTGGGTGGTATGTAAGGCTTACCTCTTCTATCTAGTCAAGGATTGATAGATTGGGTTGGGGTTAAACTTCACCCTTTAGTTCACCTCTTATTTTAAATGTCAGGGCTTTGAGATATAAGTATCACAAAACTATGAAATCTTTCCTGTATTTCATTTCTAGACCAGCCTCATCACTGCTCACTCAACAGAAGTCTGCTGAGGAAAACTTGGTGGGTAACAAGACCTAGCTGTGTGTTTGGGACCCCACCAGATTCCAAGCTACCATGCCAGCCCATGTGCACTGACAAGAGCTCAGCTAGCTTTTCCTTGACCTAACCAAGTATCTTCACCAATGGTAGTTCACTGCTTAGCCCACCTGTGCCCCCAGGTAGAGGTAATGCCCTCAGGGATGATAGCAGCTGCCACCTCTGCTCATCTAGGAAAGCCCCATTTCTCTCTGAAATTTATTTGTACTTCTTTGCATCCACAGCTCTTCAGTGGCTTTCAATAATGTATGATTTTTTTTTTCATGTAGCTGGTATTTTTCTCTAGTTACAGCAGTAGTGATACAACCACCTTCATCCCCACAATAAGTAAATCTCTGCTGTTGCATTTTTAATTTTCTTACATCTATTTTTTATTTTAACCAACTCTCTTCCAGTCTCCTCCTTCATTTAGCCTATTTTTCCTTTGGATTTCTGTCTTTTAGTTCATAGAAGCCACATCCTCTTTTGTCTTTTGGAGGACTTTGAGGATTTTTTTTTTTTCTTGAGAAAAATGATCTTCCTGAGCTTTTGGGACTATGCTCTATTTTTCCTTATGATACAGTAATTTTTCATAACACATATTTTGTTTCCCTCACTGTCTTCTTGGTAGCCTACAGCTTCCCTCTTTCAAATTTAAACCTGAAATTGAGGTTGATGTTCTTCACCCCAGTTCAGTTTGCACTGCTTAGCAGTAATTCATCTAGTAAGGTCTGCAGAACTGAAGGGAGATCTCCTCCAGCTCCCACTCTCTTAGTTTTGGGCTAGTGTCAGATGCAGTTTGCTGTTGGAAAGATTTTATAGAATGTGTGGTTTGGTTCACAGCATATTTTTTCTAGTTACTAAGTGTGTCAAAAGACAATTCAGTCTTTGCTTATCTCTTTCCTTACTGCCAGGTTGTTTGCCAGGAGTGAGCGGAAGATAACACAGGTTGAGGCTGAGTAGGAAAAAGAAGAATGCTTCCAAGATGCTGACTATAATGTGAGGTGGACATGGGAATAGAGTTTACAGCCTGATGTGTCTCTTGTCAACTTCCGGTTGAAATACAACCATGAAGAAACATCCAAGGCAAAACCAATAAATAAGCATTGTCAAAAATGACAATAAATGAACTACAGACTAAAGAAGACTGGATACAATGTCTAGGAAAGTTTCTTTTAGCCAAATTAACAATGGGAAAGAGATTAGAAGAACAAGGCCCAAAGAAGCTGGGGAAGATTCACCTTTGCCATTTATAGCTAATTCATCTTCCATCTTGTTACTAGTCTGAAACCACTCTTACAGACACAGATCACTTGCTCACCAACTTCAGAGGGCACTTTGAAATCCTTATTTTATTTGACTTTCTAATGCTCTTAGATATTGTTACCCACTCCCTCCTAGTTCAAATTCTCTTCTGTCTTGGCTTCTAGGACAAACACTCTGTGACCACTTCTTGCCAGTCTTACCTTTGCAGGCTTTTCTCCCTCCAATAATCCTTACCTATTTCTTTTCTTTCTTTTCACTGTAGCTCTATACAATCTCACTCTCACACATGCATAGATTATTTGTTATATTCTGCTCCCCAAACTCGTATCTCTAGACCCAATTCCTTTCTCAGATATCAGATCCAGATTTCCAGGTAACCACTGATTATGTCCATTGGGATTCTCACTGGTACTTCAAATTATACATGTCCCAAACTGAACTCATATTTTCTGCTCTTCCAAAGCAACTTCTCTATTTTCCCTCCTATTTTGGTGAATATCACCATTTACTTAGTTCAGCGAACCGTATCCTCCCTTGAATCTTCTTAAAACTCTCCCTCTTCATCATCTCACAAATTCAGCTGAGTCTGATCAACATTTCCCAAATGTTTCTCAAATATATCCCTTCTCTTCATTTCGTTTTACTGATTTATTTTCAGTTCTAATAATCTCCTAATTGGTTTCTCTGTCTGAAGGCTTTTCTCTCTCCATGCTATTCTCCCCACAACAATCAGAATACTTTTCAAAAAATACTATTTGGGGGCCAGGCGCGGTGGCTCACGCCTGTAATCCCAGCACTTTGGGAGGCTGAGGCGGGCAGATCACGAAGTCAGGAGATTGAGACTATCCTGGCTAACATGGTGAAATCCCATCTCTACTAAAAATAGAAAAAATTAGCCGGGTGTGGTGGTGGGCACCTTATCCCAGCTACCCGGGAGGCTGAGTTGAGAGAATTGCTTGAACTCAGGAGGTGGAGGTTGCAGTGAGCTGAGATCGTGCCGCTGAACTCCAGTCTGGGCAACAGAGCAAGACCCCTTAAACAAACAAACAAACAAAACTACTTGACCTCAGGGACCCATAGAAGAAAGTATACAGTCCTTGTGTGACTTACAGGCCCCTTCATTATCTGGTTTCTGCCTTCCTTTCCAGCCTTCTCTTTTACTGTTTCCCCAGTGATTCTGCTCCCAGTCAGCACTGAACTCCGGCTATGCTGAATAGCTTGCAACTCTAAAATATGCCACGCTGATTCTTTGCATACAATGAATAAAATTCTATCTGTTTCTTGTCTGGCTGGAGAAGTCCTCCAAAATTTTTACATTGACCTAACTGACTGTACATGATCTTCACACCCCTTCCCACCAACTCCTTACCCCTCTGGTCTAATTTCCTATTAATCTTTCACTCACTCACTCTGCTTCAACCACATTAGCTCCTTTACATTCTTCAAATATACCTGGCATGCTTCTGTCTCAGGGCCTTTGCACTTACTGTTCTCTTTGCCTAGAACATGTCCCTTCCTCAGATATTCATGGGACTTGCTTCCTCACCTCCTTCAAGGCTTTGCTCATTTTTTTTTCATTGCAGTGAAGCCTTCTCTGGCCACCCTATCTAAAATTTTAACATACATATGTGCACACACATGCACATACAATATTCCCCATTGTACTTCCCCATTTTCCTTTCCTCCTCATTACTCATCATCTAATATATTGTGTATTACACTTATTTATCTTATTTATTGTCTATCTCTCACTACTGAAATATAAGCTCCATGAGGGCAGATTGTAGAGTGAGGGACTGAAATATAGACATCACATCGTTAATCTCAGTAACTGCTCAATAAAATTGTTTTCCATATATGGAAATGAATTGATTCCCTGGAGACTATTTTTATTGTGATAAAATACACATAACATAACAGTTACCATTTGAACCATTTTTAAATGCACAGTTCAGTGGCATTTGTTACATTGTTGTGAAACCATACCACCGTCCATTTCCAGAATTCCTTTTACTTTGCAAAACTGAAACTTTGTACACATTAAATAATAACTCTTTATTCTCCCTTCCAATCAGCCCCTGGAAACCACCATTATAGTTTCTGTCTCTGAACTCGACTACTCTAAGTACCTCATAGGTGGAGATATACAATATTTGTCGTTTTGTGTCTGGCTTATTTCACTTGGCATGCTGCCTTCAAGGTTAATCCATGTTGTAGCATGTTTCAGAATTTCCATCTTTTTAAAGGCTGAATAATATTGCATTGTATGTGTATCTCACCTTTTATTTATCTATTCATTCATCAGTGAACACTTGGGTTTCTTCCACCTTTTGGCTATTGTGAATAATGGTGTTGTAAACGTAGGTGTTTTTGTTTTTGAGTCCCTGCTTTCAATTCTTTTGGGTATATACCCACAAGTGGAATTGCCAGATTATATGGTAATTCTATGTTTAATTTTTTGAGAAACCACCATACTATTTTCCACATAGCTGCACCATTTTTTATATTCCGTACATACCAGCAATGAACAAGGGTTTCAATTTCTCCACATCCTCACCAACACTTGTTATTTTATCTTTTTTACATCATAGCCATCCATCGTAATGAGTGTGAAGTAGTAGCTTATGGTGGTTTTGATTAGCATTTCCTTAATGACTAGAGATGTTGAGCATCTTTTCATGTGCTGTTTGGTCATTGGTATATCTTCTTTAGAGAAATATCTATTCAAGTCTGTGATGGTTAATTTTATATGTTAATTTGACTGAGCTAAAGGATGGCCCAGATATCTGGTAACACATCATTTCTGGGTGTGTCTGTGAGGGTGTTTCCAGAAGAGATTAGCATTTGAATTTGTAGACTGAGTAAAGAAGATCACCCTCACCAATGTGGGTGAACATCATCCAATGTCTTGAGGGCCTGAATAGAACAAAAAGGTGGAGGAAGGGTGAATTTGCTCTCTCTTCTTGAGCTGGTGCATCCATCTTCTCCTGTCCTCAGACAATGGTGCTCCTGGGTTTTGGGCCTTTGGATTCCTACTGGGACTACATCAGTGGCTCCCCTGGGTCTCAGGCCTTCATGTGTAGATTGGAACTGGGAATATGGGATTTCTCAGCCTCCACAACTATATGAGCTAATAATAATAAACCTCTTTCTATACATCTATGTATATCTTACTGTTTCTCTGGAGAACCCCACTAATACAAAGTCTTTTGCCCATTTTTTTGTTGTTTGTTGTTGTAGTGGTAGAGGAGTTCTTTATATATTTTGGATATTTATCCCTTATCAGATATATGATTTACAAATATTTTCTTCTATTCTCTGAGTTCCCTTCTCACTCTGTTGGTAGTATCTGTTAGTGTACAGAAGCTGTTAATTTTGATGAAGTTCAATTTATCTGTTTTTTTTTTTATTTTGTTGCCTGTGCTTTTGATGTTACATCCCAGAAATCATTGCCAAATCCAATGTCACAAAAGTTTTTCCATATGTTTTCTTCTAAGAGTTTTATAATTTTAGTTCTGACATTTAGGTCTTTGATGTATTTGGACATAATTTTTGAATATGATGTAAGGTAAGGGTTCAAGTTCATTCTTTTGTGTGTAGATATCCAGTTTTTTCAGCACCATTTTCTGAGACACTAAAATTTTATATTGCATTTTTTACTTCATTAGGAGCATAAGATACTTCATTAAGGGTACAATGTGTTTATATCATAGTTTGTTTCCTTTGTGGGTAAGTTTGGCAAAACTACCAAATCTAAGAATTGCTCAGTTCTGGAAATAGTAAATTTCATTTTTTTCTACAAGATTAGCTTCATCTAGAAAAGACAAAGAACGATATAGGAATTCAAAATAATAAGGGATGAAGGCATTAGAAGAAAGATCTAGTGGTGAGGATGTGGTCTGCTTGGCTTAAAGGTGCAGGGTCTGAATGGAAAGAGAAGATATCATGAGCTTTAGGTGGACTTTGAATCAGGTCTGGAGGAACACTGGGTTAGAAGGGCCTGTCTGGAGGTGGGAAAATGCCAGTTCTGATTTACAGCTCTGGGAGCCCTGGAGGTGGGAGGATGAGCCCCTCTCTAAAGGTTGTTGAGGGGTTGGGAGTAGGACAGAGAACTATTAGAGGAGTGTCAAGAAGAGGTTTAAAATGATGAAGGAAAGTGCT
Organism: Gorilla gorilla gorilla; assembly: GCF_029281585.2. Taxonomy (NCBI): domain Eukaryota; kingdom Metazoa; phylum Chordata; class Mammalia; order Primates; family Hominidae; genus Gorilla; species Gorilla gorilla. The sequence continues at coordinate 122,188,809 of NC_073224.2, forward strand.
GAAAGAGTGTAATGGAAAGAATTCCTGCCATAAGAATGGAGGCCATAATGGCAGGAAGCCCAAAAAGAAGGAGTGAGAAGAACGAAGCTGAACGTAAATGGAGAATAGAGCTCCCGTATCAGTCCATTTTCACACTAGTATAAAGAAATACCGGAAACTGGGTAATTTACGAAGAGAAGTGATTTAATTGGCTCACAGTTCCACAGGCTGTACAGAAAACATGGCTGGGGAGGCCTCAGGAAACTTACAATCATGGCCAAAGGCAAAGAGGAAGCAGGCACATCTTACATGGATGGAGCAGGGGGAAGGTGGGGGTGGTGCCACACACTTTTAAACAACCAAATCTCTTGAGTACTCACTCACTATCACAAAAATAGCAAAGGGGAAATCTGCCCCCATGATCCAATCACCTCCTACTAGGCCCCTCCTCCAACATTGGGGATTGCAATTTAACATGAGATTTGGGCAGGGATGCAAAACCAAACCATATCAGGGCCCAAGGGAGATGCATTTGGTCAGCAACTAGAATGAGGAAAAGAGTAAAAGAGGGGACCAAAAGTATCAAGATGGAATTAACCATCTTTAGGATTCTGGAAATAGCTTTAGTGTTTCTTAGGGTCTGGATGTTATAAAGGTGACAAGATGAGTACAGGAAAAAGTTAAATAATAATAAAACAATTATTCATCCAATATAAGTTGGTCCCTGCTCAAGTCAATGTGTTTTGTCATTGTTCAACAAAAACGAAATGACAGGAAAACAACAGTAGAGTTCTGTCTGCAGCTTGAGTGCTAACAAGGGCCTCCAGTGCTTCAGGAATCGAGGGGTAAATGGAGCTCTCAAAAGTCCATCCATCTGGTGCTGTGTGCTTGCTGGCACATTCTTTATAGCCACTATGGGAAGCTATAGTAGGGTGGCCACAGATGGCTCTAATAATTACACCCTTTTCTCCCTCTGGATGAGACAGATTTATGCACCTGGTCACTGACAGAGGCCTTGCTTTGTAGGGACAAGACTCTTGTTACACAGCTGAAGAGTGCATCACAATGTTATCTTCTTGCCATGCTGCAGATCTGAAGAGGGGTCTTAGAAGAGGCAGAATCACCCACACTCAAGACCATTTCTCAAATTCATCTACGAGATAAGTCCATTCTCCTCCTTAGGGGAAAAGGCAGGAGTATGACCCTAATGGAAATCCCTCTGCATTAAAACTTGAGCAGTGGGGAACCAGTTTTCCTTCTCACAAGGGCAAACCAGGAAAATAAATGCCTTATACTGGAATAATAACTTTAGAAGTTCCCTAGGGACTAGTTATCTCCCAATTTAAATATGTAAAGTAGAGCCTAGAAATCTAATAAAGGCATAGCAATGTGGAAGAAAGTTGTTGCCCTGTAAGTGGCATTTACCAATCTGAGGTAAGAACGGTTACTGAAAGAGTTGAGAGAAAGCACAGAATCTGGAGAAAGAGGAAACAAAAACTGTCTGTTTTTGCAGCTCCAGCACTCAGTCTCCTGGGGCAATGGAGATGCATTAAGAGCTCAGCTCACTCCCAGCTAAATTCCTTGCTCATGAAGTAACTTTCTGATAATAATTTGGCTTTCCATGTAGACTTTCAAACAGAGGAGAGATGGTGCTGACCAGTCAACATGGATATTCACATTTCCTCAGAGACTATATATACTGGGAGCTAGTTTCTCATGAGTTGTTTGATATAATCAGTCCCCCTGAGCCCAGCCATTTCCATGTGAGCTAAAAAGCTTGGGTTGTGGACCTTGCAAAGCTGAGGATGAGACCTAGATTACGGTTCCCACAGCAAGATGGCAGGTTTTCTTTGGGAAATTTTAGAGTCTTCATTCTAAATTGAACTTCTCTACGTGTCCTCATCCAGAAAGGGACTCAATACTTGATGGGTTTGTGCCAAGCTTTTGTATTAAATTCAGCTACATCACAGTAAATTATAAAAGTTAATGACCTATAATTATATTTTCTATGCTAAGGCACCTAGAATCAAGTAATTGCCAAATACAAGTGAAATAAAAGCCAGCAGTGGCTAGAATTTTCACCCAGTTCTTCTATATTTCTAGGCCTTTCTAAGCTCATAGCAGCAACTTCCCTCTCCCTTTCTCTAGTCTTCTTGCTTCTCTTCCATCTTCTTTTCTCTCAGCTACAATGAACCACTCCACAACATTAAATGTCTTTAAACTCTTCCATATGAGATTTGATTTGGCTCTGAGGAGTTAAACCAAAGTGCAAGTTACAAATGTCCTAAGTGTTCTTCCACAGGGAGTATTTTAGTTGATGTCTTCAAACGTACCACCCTCAGAAAAGCAAATATTTCAAAGACAGAAATGCAACTGTTGAATGTGGCGATAATTCTGCATGCAGTAGTAAGACAAATTTATGAATAAAAATTCACATTTCTAATCATATAAACGTTTTAAAAGGTTGTTTACTTGACCATATATTGAGAAACTTGCTTCAGAATCTGATTCCAGGTCAGGGGCTATAGCTTGTTCATACCAATCTGTGAGAGGACTGCTTCACTCTCACCACCAAGCTGACTAGTGCTCTGTGGTCTTGATCAATTGTCCCAGCAGAGTTGGTGCATGGGAAAGCCTTTCTTGGCCTTATCAGAAGCTCAGCCTGGGAGGTTGGCCCGGGGGCTGACCAAGCACAAAATAGAAAAGCCACTAATAAGATCCAGCTGGAACAAATAGCCTCTATTTATTTTAGGAAACTAATGATATGTCATCATGACACATATCTAACCTTAGCATTTCCGATTGGACAGGCCAGTTATGTGGGCTATGATTCAAGCCATGGTTACGGCTCTGCTGCTGGAAGAAGGATTCATCTGGTTTTGTGGTCTCGCTCTTCAGGTATTCCTTGCATTAAGTAATCATGTTATACAAAATTTCACATCTCAAGTACTGGAAATTTAGGGAGGTGCTTATTTTACATTAAAAAAAGATCCCAATCAAGGAATTTTTAAGAAGTGACAAGTGATTAGTTTAATGGCAATATTATCTACTGACATTGTTCTGTTGTTATTTTAGAAATTGTAATCATTATCCGTCCTAAGGACGGAGGAATCACCGTTTCAGTAGAGAAGAATTAGGTGCAACCTAGACAAGTGAGACATTTCTATGGTCTGGGTCTGAGAAAACATGACAGGAAAGAAAGAGAAGGGCTGCAAGGCCACGGGCTCAGAGCAGAGGCTGCTGAAGGACAAACGTGTTACAAAGTGTTATGAAATGAATTGACCTACTAGGAAGGCACAACTTCCAGCATTACAAAAGGACTGCTCTGCCCTAGCCATGTCCAGCTGAATAACTGGCCACTACATGACCCTCCACACCTCCAGGGTGGAGGCAGAGCTTGTAAGCTTGTGGCCTGCAGACCTAAAGTGGCCCAAAGATGTATTCTTTTTGAGCCCTCTCCCAAGTGATTTGAAAAATTAAGCCACACTAAAACAACAGGAGATTTCATGCACACACAAATTGAGATTTCTAGCATCTCTTAAAAGATAACAAAGAAATAAGCACTTAAAACTGAACTCATATTCCACATGGCAGCACCAACTGGCCAAGATTCAGTGGCTGCTGCTCCTTTACAGAGCAACAGCGATGCTTCTGTGCCAGTGTGTGGCGGTGAAAGCAGGACCCTGGGGCCGGCCTGTCTAGCTGCCCTCCAACTCCACCCCTTTCTAGCTGTGGGAACTTGTTAACTGTTCTGTTCCTCCGTTTACTCATCAGTAAAATGTGATTCATTGTGCTTATCTCATAGGTTGTTGTAAAGATTAAATAAATTAACAAGTATACTGCGCTTCAACTAGTGCCATGTAAATATAGTAGTATTACAAAAGCCTTTGATATTATTACTAATATAGTATTAATATCTTGCCTTCTAAATTATTTAGTTATGTTAATCCTCCTAAGAATCCTATAAGGTAGGTGAAGAAACTGAGGCATGGAGAGGTTAGAAAACCTGCGTAAACTTGTCACATAGTCACATTGCACATTACTAGTAAGAAGTGAAACCTCCTCAGGGGTCTGTGATCTAAACCACCATGCTATAGAATGACATTCCTTTAGGTGGGACCCACACTCTCCAGTTTTCCATGGTGAGTACACCATTTCCACAGCATATGCATATAAATGTGCACATTCCTTTTCTATCTTCCCATCCACTGCCCTGTCCTCCTTTGGGTTATCTCCCTGGCCCCTGCATGCATTTGAGTTTGGAACCCCTAGTCTAGAAAAGTGGATATGCTGAATAGCTGACTGTGTCCTCCAGGTAGATTACCTCTCCCAATAAGGCTTTTATGAAGAGCCAAAGAGAAGATAAATTGTGTCCAGTGAGGGTCTATTTTAGCGTGGGTGGTCTGTGATAGCAGACAAGCAGCATCCCATCACCTGAAACATATAAGTAATGAAAATTATCTGGCTCCCACTCCAGGCCTACTGAGTCCGAATATCAGGTGTAGAGCCCAGAATTCTGTGGTTTACTAAGCCCTCCAGGTGATTCTGATGCTGGCTAAAATTTGGGAACCACTGCCTTAGAAGGTCATTTTTTTTTTTTTTTTTTGAGACGTAGTTTCACTCTTGTTGCCCAGGCTGGAGTGCGATGGCACTATCTCAGCTCACTGCAACCTCCGCCTCCCAGGTTCAAGTGATTCTCCTGCCTCAGCCTCCCAAGTAGCTGGGATTACAGGCATGCGCCACCACGCCCAGCTAATTTTGTGTTTTTAGTAGAGACGGGGTTTCTCCATGTTGGTCAGACTGGTCTCGAACTCCCATCAGGTGGTCCACTTGCTCAGCCTCCCAAAGTGCTGGGATCACAGGCATGAGCCACTGTGCCTAGCCAGAAGGTAATTTTTTTAATGCAAATAAAAATAAGACTTCCATGGGTAGGAATAGTTATCTGCTCCTACAGAGCTGGCCCAGAGATATGGGGAATAAACCCAAAAACACTCTAATGGGAGGACTAGTTGGGAACAACATAGCTTTACAGTGAAGCCATCAGGATAAAATAGCAAATTGTGTGCTTAAGTGATTGATTAAATTGCACTTCTCTTTGTTATCATGTAAATGACATGGTACTTATAGGATGACCAATTAACAGTTAGAGCCCAACTGCTCAAAACAATGATCTTAATTTTAAAATAGTTCTTATTTTCTGCAAAAGTTAGAAAAATGGCCCAATTGTCTGCAGAGGCCAGTGTAAAAGAGAACACATATCTGTTAACTCTCTATGGCAGACAACCTACATCAAAGTCATCCTACAGGTGCCTTGAATAATTGCAGTTTGTCAGGACTGTGGTTGTAATTGACAGAAACAACTCACTCTAGCCTAAGGAAAACAGGAAAAATGCTTTAAAAGTCATTTTGACCACATTTAGGTTCAGAAAATGAAGATGTTTTGGTATATGCAACAAGAAATCATTTTATATGGGTTGAGACCTAGTCTGAAGAATATTTGCAATTACTAAGTCTGACTTTCTCATGTTTGAGTCAATCCTAATTAGATCCCTACTGGCATGGCTGGATCTTAGAAAGAAATAAGCCAGTGAAAGATAAAATCTACTTGTGAGGTTACAGCCTTAGCAGAGAAGATCCAGGAAATACCTAGTCCAGCTGAAGGACAGTGGAGACAGGAGGGGCTACATAATGCGAACCTGAGGCCTGGTTATTAACCAGGCTCTTGCTGTTTGGTGTAACATACATGCTATTTGGATTATGCCCTGACTCAACTCCACTCCTCTTTCTCTCCTAACATGGACTTTTGGGGACCTTGCTGCTGGTCCATTGTCTAGGAGGAGCCATTAATACAGTATCTGCTGTTAGCCTAATTCGTCTGGTTGGAAAGAATGCCTAAACCTTGAAAGTATTCCATTAAAGAGTTTGGATTTTATCCCAAGGACAGTAGAAAACATTGAATGGTCTTAAGAAGAGGAATGACACCATCAGACTCGAGTATCAGAAAAATGAACTCTGGCTGCCATGTAGAGATTAGAATTATTGCAGTGTTCAAGGTAATAGCAGATAGTGGCCTGTAAACAGTCTTATATTCCAGGCATAACTTGGAGATATTGCAGGTTCCGTTCCAGACTATAGCAATAAAATGTATATTGCAGTAACACGAGGAGTCATACAATTTTTTTGTTTCCCAGTGTATATAAAAGTTATGTTTTTACTATACTGTATTCTGTTAAGTGTACAATAGCCTTATGTTGAAAAAACCAATGTACAATGTAATTTTAAAAATATTTTATTGCAAAAAAAATGCTAACAATCATCAGAGCCTTCAGCTAGTTGTAATCTTGTAATCTTTTTGCTGGTGGAAGGTCTTGTGTTGATGTTGATGGCTGCTGACTGATCAGGGTGGTGGTTGCTGAAGGTTGGAGTGACTGAGGTAATTAAAAAAAATAAGACAATAATACAGTTTGCCCCAACAGTTGACTTTCTTTCACGAAAGATTTCTCTGTATCATGCAATGCTGTTTGATAACATTTTGCCCATAGTAGAACTTCTTTTACAATTAGAGTCCATCCTCTCAAACCCTGCTACTGCTTTACCATCTAAGTTTGTGTAATATTCTAAATCCTTGTCATATCAACAATGTTCACAGCATCTTCACCCATAGATTCCACTCAAAAACCACTTTCTTTGCTCATCCATAAGAAGCAGCTCCTTATGCATTAAAATTTTGTCACGAGATTGCAGCAGTTCAGTCACATCTTCAGTCTCCACTTCTAATTCAAGTTCTCTTGCTATTTCTATCACATCTGCAGTAAATTTCTCCACTGAAGTCTTGAACCCCTCAAAGTCATCCATGAGGATTGGAATCCACTTCCAAACTCCTGTTAATGTTGATATTTTGACATCGTCTCATGAATCATAAATGTTCTTTTCATCTAGAATGGTGAATTATTTCCAGAAGGTTTTAAATGGACTTTGCCCAGATTCATCAGAGGAATCACTATGTATGGCAGCTATAGCCTTATAAAATGCATTTCATAAATTGTAAGACTTGAAAGTCACAATTACTCCTTAATCCATGGACTGCAGAATGGATGTTGTGTTAGCCAGCATGAAAACAACATTCATCCCCTTGTATATCTCCATCAGAGATCCTGGGTAACAGGTGCATTGCCAATAAGCAGTAATATTTTTAAAAGAATCTTTTTTTCTGAGGATCAGATCTCAACAGTGGGCTTAAAATATTCAGTAAACCATGCTATAAACAGATGCACTGTCATCCAGGCTTTGTTCTTCCATTTATATAGCCAGCAGGGTAGATTTAGCATAATTCTCAAGGGCCATAGGATTTTCAGAATGGTAAATGAGCGTTGGCTTCAACTTAAAGTCACCAGCTGCATTAGCCCCTAATAAGAGTCAGTCTGTCCTTTGAAGATTTTAAGGCATTGTCTTCTTTCTAGCTATGAAAGTACTAGATGGCATCCTCTTCCAATCGAAGGCTGTATTGTCTACTCTGATAATCTGTTGTTTAGTGTAGCCACCTTCATTATTTATCTTAACTGGATCTTCTGGATTGCTTACTGCAGTTTCTACATCAGCACTTACTGCTTTACCTTGTACTTTTATGTTATGGAGGTGGCTTCTTTCCTTAAACCTCATGAACCAACCTCTACCGGCTTCAAACTCTTCTTCTGCAGCTTTCTCACTTCTCTCAGCCTTCATAGTATTGAAGAGAGTTAGGGTCTTTCTCTGGATTAAGCTTTGGCTTAAGGGAATGTTGAGGTTGGTTTGATCTTCTATCCAGACCCCCAAAACATTTTCAAAATCAGCAGTAAGGCTGTTTCACTTTCTTATTATTTGTGTGTTCCCTGGAGTAGCACTTTTAATTCCCTTCAAGAACTCATGGGCATTTACAACTTGGCTAACTGTTTGCCTTTGGGCAAGAAGTCTAGCTTTTGGGCCATCTCAGCTTTTGACATGCTTTTCTCCCTAAGCTTAATCATTTCTAGCTTTTGATTTAAAATAAGAGATGTATGACTCTTCCTTTCACTTGAGCACTTAAAGGCCATTGTTGAGTTATTAACTAGCCTAATTTCAATATTGCTGTGTCTCAGGGAATAGTGAGGCCTGAAGAAAGGGAGAGAGATGGGGGAGCAGCTGGTCAGTGGAGCAGTCAGAACACACACAACATTTATCCATTAAGTTTGCCGTCTTATATGGGTGCAGTTCGTGGCACCCCAAACAATGACAAAGTAACTTCAAAGATCACTGATCACAGGTCACCATAACAGATATAATAATAATGAAACAATTTTAAATATTGCAAGAATTACCAAAGTGTGACACAGAGACACAAAATGAGCACAACCTGTTGAAAAAATGATACCGATAGACTTGCTCAACACAAGGTTGCTACAAACGTTCAATTCATTTAAAAAAAAAAAAAAAACCCCAGCCGGGTGCAGTGACTCATGCCTGTAGTCTCAGCACTTTGGGAGGCCAAGGGGGGTGGATCACTTGAGGTCAGGAGTTTGATACCAGCCTGGCCAACATAGAGAAACCCTGTCTCTACTAAAAATACAAAAATTAGCTGGGTGTGGTGGTGTGCCTGTAATCCCAGCTACTGGAAAGGCTGAGGTGGGAGAATCACTTGAACCTGGGAGGAGGAGGTTGCAGTGATCTAATATTGTGCCACTGCACTCCAGCCTAGGTGACAGAGTGGGACTCTGTCTTAAAAAAAAAAAAAAACCAACAAACCATAATATCTGCAGGTACAATAAAGTGAAGTGCAATAAAATGACATATGCCTGTATTCTTAGCAGATTCTGCTCCTCTTGTAAAATATCAGATTGATACACCAAGACCTATAATGTGTTAGAGTAAATGTGCGTGAAGCTTAGCTGAAATACCAGAAAAGCTAATAATCTACAGTGGAAGATTGTCCATTTTTAAAAAGTATGATAGATTATGGCCTTTGTTCCATAGAGGTAGGTTCAAACTTGTGGAGTTAACTAAATCAAATGATAAAAATCAGAGCTCATCAGTTAATGCAAGTTTTGGGTGGTGCTACTGGAAAAATACATTCTGATCATTTAATTTCATATTTTAATCACATAGCCTACATAAATATATGCTAATGGGTCAAGATAATGGCCTTAGAACTTTAGAGCTGAATAAATCAGGCCTCTCAGGCATAGACTTAAATCTGTATTTCAATGAACTCTTTCAACCAGAACTATGCCTTGAACTATGACCCTAAATGTATTCTCACTACTGCCTGACAAAACTGGGCCTGTGACCTTCTCCAAGTATCTATTATGCATAGGAATTTCAGAGGCAATAAGTTTATGATAATATTTAAATTTCATCAGTTCTTGGGTCATGAAAGGGGAACATTCTACCTCATTCTCTGTTACTATTCAGCATGTCTTCTAGGTAGAGTTTTTTTATTTGTTTGTTTTTCCTTTGGTGTTCTAATATTCTTGTCAAATCAGAGACTGAGGGATTAAGACACACATACCCAAGAATGGAACAGACAAGGCTGGAACCAGTTTATCAATAGATCCTTTGTAAGAGGAAAAAGAAAATGACTCTCTTCTGAGATCAGAGAATGAAAATCAAATGATTAAGCAGAGAGGAAGACTATGGTTCACTCTACAAATATTGGAAATTATATTAAGATGGTATATGTATAGGCAACTTTTAGGTCCTTAGAAATGTATTTTGCCTGTGACATCCAAGCCAGCTGCAGTGGTGGGCAAAGCAGCCTCACTACATTCTTTGTATGTCAGATCCCTCTCAAGTTGAGGTCTTGGCCCCAATTAAATCAGTTCTGAGCTTTTTATAAATCAAGTCCTTCATAAATCTTGCAGTAACATTTCATTCTCTTTGCTCTCCTGCCTCTTACTGAGGGTAGCTTCAGGCATTTCCAGACCTTCTTGTTCAGCTGAGCCCTCTTGAGGAGATGTGTACAATTCTTCCTTTTGTTTCCCTCTATTTATGAAAAATACTCACTTCCTCCAGGACATCTGTGTAGCATCTCTACCCGAGGGGAAACCCTTGTCTTCCACCCACACTCAGGGCTGCAAGGGATAGGTTCACAGCAGGACAACTGGTTGATTAGTCATGTAATTCAAAATTACTAGGTACTCAAACTTAGACTAGTGAAATACAAAATGTGCTCTCATGTTTGGTAGTATTATATAAGCTTATATTATCATAGAATTTAGATTCTTGTAGAATGGCATAAGCCACAGAGAAGCAGGGGACTTAGAAATCAAAAGCCACTTGGCCTATTTGAAATGATCATGTGACACTAATAAGGCCCACCAGTGCAGAAAGGAGTAGCTGGCAGAGTTCTGCAGGGATGAGCTTGTGCGTACTCTCACCTAGTGGCATCAAATGCTGCTCCTCACACAGAGGCTAAACTGGATAGATGTTTATTTCAAAGCCAAGAGCCCTCAAATAGACCATCCACATGGCAAGCCTGTGATTTCCTCTCCTGGAATATGAAGTGGCTTCTTTTCAAACATTTATGAGCAACATAAAATTTTGGTTTGCTTTCTCAAGTGAATAATAATTATTCTGGATGGGAAGGATTCATCCAGAGACATAAAAACATCCCCAGTCACTATTAATTAAAAGAAAGCTACTAAGACATATATCACTTTGGCTAGAAAGCAATAGCATTCCTTATTCTAACTTTATCACAGCGCTTGCCAAGTCTCAGTGAAAAGCGGAATTAATTTGACCCAGAAAGGCTTACTCAGAGAGGCATCCACCAGTCCTAAGCTGTTGTCAGACTAACAAAAACAGTGTGGAAGAACAAGAGTTAGGGTAAGAATGATCTAAGAGAGGTTTTCTGAAGCCAGCACTATCAGGCTGAAGGCAGTGAGATTCATCCAACAAGAGTTCAAGATTTTGAAAACTGGCACACACAGAAGCCTAAGCAGTGACACAGTAAGTAGGAAACAGGGGGTGACCACAATATTTTGGCCAATTCATATAAAGGGTCCATTGGATGATATGTGATATGTCTTATTGACAAAGGTCAGGCTGGACTAAGGTATAGAGCAAATATGTCCTTACTCAAACCTCCTCAGAAGTAGAAACAAGGCTGGGCATGGTGGCTCATGCCTGTAATCCCAGCACTTTGGGAAGCCAAGGCGGTTGGATCACCTGAGTTCAGGAGTTCGAGACCAGCCTGGGCAACATGGCGAAACCTGTCTCTACAAAAAATACAAAAATTAGCCAGATGTGGTGGCACAGGCCTGTAGTCCCAGATGCTCAGGAGGCTGAGGTGGAAGGATTGCTTGAGCTCAGGAGGTCAAGGCTGTAGTGAGCTGTGTTTGCGCCACTACACTCCAACCTGGGCAACAGAGTGAAATCCTGTCTCAAAAAAAAAAAAAAAAAGAAAGAAAGAAAGAAAGAGAAAAAAAGAAAGGAAGGAAGAAAGAAAGAAAGAAGAAACAACCCAAGTACCCAAGTGTCCATCAAGATAAATGAATAAACAAAATGTTGTGTGTGCACACGATGAAATATTTTTCAGCTTTAATAAGGAAAAAAATTCTGGCATATGCTACAACATAGATGATCTTTGAAGACATTACACTAAGTGAAATGAGCTAATCACAAAAAAACAAATACCGCATAATTCCACTTATATGGGTTATATAGAATAGTCAAATTCATAGAAACAGAGAGTAGAATGGAGGTTGCCAGGGTGTGGGGGAGGGGGAAATGAGGAGCTGCTGTATGGTGGGTATAGAGTTTTAGTTTTGTAAGATGAAATTGTTCTGGAGATTGGTTGTACAGCAATGTAAATACACTTAACAATATTGAACTACACACTTAAAATTGTTAAGATGGTAAATTTTATGTTAGGTGCATTTTACCACACTTAAGAAATTTTTTAACTTACAAAATTATACAATATATATGTACTGTTTATTATATGTCAGTTGTACCTCAATAAAACTATTTTTTTAAATAAAATAAAACAAAACAAAAATCAACTCCAGGTGGCCCATGTGAGGTCAGTAGGGATGAGCCCGTTTTTTCTGCATAGTCAGAAAAGGCTGCAGTGCCGATCCACCTGGGTTGCCTATGCTATCTGGGTGTAACTGGACTCATGGGGTTAACTCTGAAGTACTTAACACTAATCATTCTAATTTCCTGAGTTTGATTCCTCATTTTTTCTTAACTATATGTTTTCAAGATCTTCCTAAATTGCTTCTGTAAGTATGCAAGCTAATGGATTTGGTGAATAGTGACCTCTGAAAGAGTAGGTTCAGTAGGGGAGGTAAAATATAGATTTTAAGACATAATCATCATCACTAAAATTTACTGAGCTGGTTTTACTTGTCTCTTTTCACTTAAACCTCACAAGAATTGTATAAGATTATATACATGCATATTTTACAGGTTAAGTTGGAGGTCAGAGTGGTTAAGTAACTCATCAAAGGTCCCTGACTATTGTGTCAGATAGAGTCTGTCTCAATCCATTTCGTATTGCTATAAAAGAATACCTGAGGCTAGGTAATTTTGAAAGAAAAGAGGCTTATTTGGCTGACATTTCTGGAGACTGTACAAGAAGCACGGTGCCAGCATCTGCTTCTGGTGAGGGCCCCAGGAAGCTTCCACTCATGGAAGAAGGGGAAGGGGAGCTTGTATGTCTCATGGTAAGAGAAGGAGCGAGAGAGAGAAGGGGCAGACTCTTTTTGACAGCCAGGTATCGAGGAAATGAACAGAGCAAGAACTCTCTCATTACCACAAGGAGGACACCAAGCCATTCATAAGGGATGAATTACCCAGAAACATCTCACCAGGCCCCACCTTCAATATTGGGGATCAAATTTCAACATGAGACTTGAATGGACAAATATCCAAATTATATCAACGTCTTAGCAGAAGGCTGATTTTTACTTAGATGTTCAAATTAAGGAAATATTAATGAATGGGCTGCTTCCCGAGGTGTGTAAGTTGAAGGTAGGCAAGTTTAAGGAAACCAGGAAGGAATGTCAAAGCACCCAGAGTCCAATACAAATGAAAATCCATTACTAGCCCTCTATGTGAAGCAGCAAGGGGAGGTCAAAGTTGGATAGTTATAAAATTAACATACATGAGAATGTTTGTAAACTGAGGGGAAGAAAATATTAGAAAGAGAGAAGTGGTAGCTCATGCCTGTAATTCCAGCACTTTGGGAGGCTGAGGCGGGTGGATCACTCGAGGCCAGGAGTTAGAGACTAGCCTGGCCAACACGGCAAAACCCCATCTCTACTAAAAATATAAAAATCAGCTGGGCATGGTGGCACACATCTGTAATCCAAGTTACTCTGGAGACTGAGGCACAGGAATCACTTGAACCTAGGAGGCGGAGGTTGCAGAGAGACGAGATCGTGCCACTGACCACAGCCTGGGCAAAACAGTGAAATGAGAGAGAGAGAGAAAGAGAGAGAGAGAGAGAGAGAGAGAAAGAGAGAGAAGAGGGAATAACTAAGAAGGCATAGGCTGGAGAAAACAGGAATGGGTGATATCAAGATCACAATGAAAGAGTTTGCGTTGGAAAAGAGAAAGAATACATCTTCCCATGAGACAGGAAAAAAAATTGGGAAAAAAATGAAAGGAAAATTGTTACTTATAAAGCAGATGGTGAGACTTTGATCTGAGAGAAAGGAGCCTGGGGTGATGTAGGAAAGAGAAGAGCTGATACAGAGCTGTTTTGGTAATTTGAGAGGAGCTCAACTGGGGGATAATTAGCGCATGGTACTATGGGCCACACAAATGCCCAACTAACCCAAATTTGCAACATACTCAGTCAGCATTGCTACAATCAAACACAACAGATCACCCATTTTTTTTAATCTCAATTTTTCCTTAAGAAAATGGTCTAAATAACAGGGTTGAAATGGTTAAGAAACCATTTAAGTTATTTTTACTTCTGGAATTATGACTACTAGTATTCCAAGATACCCTTTTATCTCAGAATAACTAGATCCTGAATAGAATGCATATTTAGAGATATTGCTGATCTATTAGGAAAGAATCTTCTATGGCCCTCCATTCATTGACAGAGACAGAGAGAAAGAGAAAGAGAGAGACAGAGAAAGAGAGAATATGAACTATAGTGCTTTGGCAGCCAGGGGTGTGGGGTTGCCTTGAGGACAAATGACAATAGCTGCACTTATCTCAAAATATTGAGCTTAGACTGATGCTAAAACAAAGGAAGCATATAAAACAATATATACAACAAACACTGATACAATTTAAAGAAGGAATTGACATATTTTTCATCAAAGTATGTTTTAACACATCTCTTTGAAATATTATAGGTTACACATGCCAAAAGAACATAGTAATGTAGATGATTTGAGTAAATAGTCTTGATCTGATATGTAGATCATACATAGAACTCTGCTCCCTCAAATTGGAGAATTACCTTCTTCTCAACATTCACAAAAGTTGATCATAATCTTGTTAAGCAAGCTACAACAAATGTAAAACTTGGTACATAAAGACCACTTTCTCTGACAAGAGTGCAATTTGGTGAGAGTCAATAACAAAATGATGAAAAAATCCTCATACATTTGAAAATTTTAAAAGTCTTCTAAACAAATTGTGGGTCAAAGAACAAATTGTATTGCATATTTAATTACTCAGATCAGCATAATAATGAAAATAATACATATCAAAACATGGCATGCAGCTAAAACAGAACTTGGAGAGTAATTTATAATCTTAAATGTTTATTTTGGAAAAGAAGAAGCCTTAAATGTAATGAGCTTAAGAAATTAGAAACAGAACAAGAGAATACACTCAAAGAAAGGAAAGAGATAATGAAGATAAGAGTTGAAATCAATGAAATAGAAAACAAAGATACACTCAAGAGGATCAAGAAAGCCACAACTTAAATCTTTGAAAAGGTTAATAAAATTGCTTAATATCTGTCAATATTGATAAGGAATAAAAAAGAAAATGCATAATTAAACAATATTAAATGTAATTACATATAGCAATGATTAGAAAGAAAAGCTATTATGAACAACTTTATGCCAATAAATATGAAAACAGAGATATAAAATGGATAAATTCCTAGAACTTTAAAACTGAGTCTAGAAGAAATAGAACGCCTGAATTGTTCTATCCTTATACAATAAGTTGAAGCAGTATTTAAAACTTTTCTCATAAAGAAAGCAACATAGCCTATGGTTGTATAGGTGAATTCTACCAAATTTTCAAGGGACAGATCATTCCCATTTTATAGAAGCTCTTCTACAAAATATAAGGAAAAGGAATATTCCCCAATGTATTTTATGTGGCCAGAATAATGTCAATACCAAAATCAGAGAAATACAGTAACAGAAGTAAAACTACAGGACAAAACCACTAATGAATGTACACACAAAAATTCTTAATAAAATATTAACTAATTAAATCTTTCATTAAAAAATAGAATACAAGGGGATTGACTGCATAGAGGCATGAGGACATTTTTGGGGTGATGGTAATGATCTATGTGTTGATTGTAGTGGTGGTATATAACTGCATATATTTGTGAAAATTTATTGAACTGTACATCTAAAATGCGAATTTAATTTTTTGTAAATTATATCTCAGTGAACCTTTTATAAAAAAAGAGATTTTTCTAGAATTCCACACCCATTCCATGATTCTTAGTAAATTATATGAATAAAAGAAAATATTCTTATCTTAATAAAGACTATCTAGCAAAAATTTGCATCAAATATTATTGTTAATGAGGGATGCCAGAAGCATTAGAAAGAAGACAAGGATGTCCGCCATTATGGCTTCTATTCAACATTGTACTAAAGATTCTAGCTGCATGATAAGACAACAAAAAGCAAATAGAAGCATAAGAATAGAAAAGAAAGCAAAATTGATAATTTCAGATAATAGATTTGTTTACACTGAAAATCTCAAACAATAGAATTAGAAATAATAGAATTTAGCAAGGTGACTGACTTAAAAAGCAAAATAAAAGGTAAATTTATATATCTATGTGCCAGCAAGAAACAAAAGGATTTTTAGAAAGGAAATAATTTGTAAGAGCAATAAAAAATAAGGTACTTAAGAATAAATATAACAAAAGATGTGCAAGAATTGTAGTTAGAAATTTTAAAAATTAGGAAGAAAGGAAACCTAAATGGAGAGATTGCTTAGTTTATAAATAGAAGGATTCATTGTCATAAATATGTTAAGTATCTCCAAGTTGATTGATTCATGCAGCTTCAATCACACTTCCAACAGGTTTGGAACTCAACAGGCTGATTCTAAAATGTACACGTAAGAGCAAAGAGACATGAAAGAGGGAGTACATTGGGGTCTTTGCCTTATCAGTTGTTAAGACTTATAAAGCTATAGAAATAGACAAATAGATTACTAGATAAAAATAGAGAACCCAGAAAAAAGCCTACACATATATGGAATTTTGATAAATGATATAGATGATGCCACAAATTTGTTGGGGGAAGAAAGAACTGTTCAACGAATGGTGCTGGGACTATTGATTATTTATATAGAAAAATATTAAGTTGGTTCCCTAGAATTCTCCATACATAAAATCCATTCTAGATGTATTATAAAATAAAACATAAAAGATGAAACTTTAAAAATGCGAAGTGAAATGTGGAGAATGTCTTTCTGACCTTGGGATAAGAAAGAATGTCTTAAGACAAAACACACTATAAAAGAAAAGATTAACATTAAAAATTTCTCTTCATCCAAAGATACTACAAAGAAAGAGAAAATTCAAATCACACTGTAGGAGTGGAGAATGATACAAGCACTTTGAAAAACAATTTGGTTATTCTTATTAGATGAACATTTGTTTATCCTGTGGTCTATCAGTTCCACATCTAGTTATGGATACTCTTGCTTCTGTGCACTAGGAGGCAAGGACAAGAACATTCAAGCAGCACTGTTGGTAAAAGCAAATAGCTGGCAACCTACTACCATAATAAGGATTAGACTTATTTAGAGTTGCTCCACAGAGCCTAACATGGTTCAGTAAAAGGAATCTTCAGGAAAGCAGATTTTCTTTTAGTGAAAAGAACTTTTTAACATTCAAAACCATCAAAAGGCTTAGTAGACTGCTTCCCACGGAAAGAGTTCCCTTAACTGGAAGTGATCAAGTAGTTCTGGGTGTTGCAGAGAGAATTCCACCACTGGGTGGAAGGTTTTACTAAATGAATAGCAAGATTTTTACCAGCTGTTAAGGTTCAGGGATTCTACACATAATCCTTACAAAAACTCAGCCATGCTACTGAGCTGATATTAGAAATACATTATTTGTACATCAGCTGTTTCCAGAAATTCACCTTAAAAGCACAGTTCTTTCTGGGAGTGGTGGGCTTTAAGCAATTAGCACATAACACTGACCAAATATATCAAAGATTGGCAATGTAGTGGACTTAAAAATCTGGAAAGAAAGAGAACAAAATAAAAACAATATTACTTTCATTAACAAAATATGATCATAATAACTGTAAAAGAATTTTTATGACAGGAAAAGTCACCCTTACCCCATTGTCTTAAAACTCTAACATAACCCTTTCCTGCATTTTTTCTCTGCCCACTGGGGCTTTAAAAAAAATGTATTGGTAGTCAGAAATATTTTGATCTGAGAAGACTGGGGGAGTCAGTTTAGGGTCAGCAGCCTGGCTTAGAGTGTGGGTAGATTATTGCTGAGGGATATTTGGGGAGAGTCCTAAAGCCTAGAAGTGAAAGGTGAGGAGGCTGCAAGAGGAGAGGGACTGGCTGGGTTAAAGCCCAGAACCTTGTAAAGCACCTGTTTTGGGTAGTGGTTCTCTACCTCCTGGGTCCTGCCTTAACCAGATCAAATGGCTGCTCTCTCCTTAGGCAGAAACCACATGCCTTCTGCCCGCTCGCTGCCTTTGGTGGCCTTGCACCCTCTCTGCTGCTCTCCCTCCTGGAGTTCTTCCTGCAGGGAAACCTAGCCAAGTAAGCCTCTTTTTATTGCAATATGACCAGTCATGCTTTCAGTTCCAGATGTTGCTGGCATCAGTTGAACAAACCTCACGAAAGTCATAAAGCCAAGCACGAACCACAGATTAATTGTTTTAGATGTTTTCTCTTTCCGAGAATTGGAGCAGGCCCTCAATCTTCTTCATGTCTCTCTTAGTTCAATCAATGTGGGGACAAGTAAAAGTCACAGTTTTCAACCAGTTGTTAATCATAATTATGTAAGAATAGTGTAGGGCCCAGTAGTCTAGTGAACATTACCAAGGATCCAGACATGGTGCTGGAGGAACTGGATCATTGCCGTTCCATACAGTGAGATGGTGGTCTAATTTGCCAAGAGGCCACAGAGCATCTAGAAAGGTGACAGATAGGAATTTTGAGGCTTGTTTTTTTACCTTAAGGACATAACCTTAAACATTAGCATGATATAGACAAATATCTCTCAGCTAATAGAAGGTCAAGTCAGGCCAGGGTTAGGTGGACCCATAGCCCATGTCAGGAGCATTAGGAAGAGAAAAGAATGATTCCACCGTGAAGCAACACCAGGAATGTACCTTCCCAGGCAGAGTCCGAGTTCTCATGGAGGGCAGCTATCACCTGTGCTGCCAGGCTTCTGGTAGGGCCTGAAGTCTTGGGCACCATAGGTACATCTGCATGTGCCACAAGTCAAAAAAGACAGAGACATACTTTCTTCCAACCCCCATAACTCTCTCTTAAGCCTCTAGGCCAGTGTATATGTAGCTCCTCTGCCTACAACTCCTTCCCTGTCCTAGATCTTTTTTCCTGGCTCCTACTTGTCTTTTAAAATTCATCTTGATGTTACTTCTCCGGGAAGCTTTCCTAAACCATCACTTCCAAATCCAAGTTCCCACAGCACCCTGGGCTCTATGACTATGTTATGTGTTATTTTTGTCTCCCTCCTACCTAGCCTGAAGCCTCCACTAAATTGAAGACACTTTCTTGTTCACTCTGTCCACATAGGAGCTGCTCAATATGCTCTTTGAATAATTGAATAAATGAATGGCATCCTAGGATTATTTGAGGAGCGTCAGCAATAGTAGCAGACATGTTCTAAAGATAGTATATCATCAAAGAGGAGCAGTAAGCTTTCTCCCTGGGACTCCAAGACCAACAGTTTTCATCCAGGTCAAGGACGAGAAAGAGACTGGAGCCCCACGATGGCTCAGAGACCATCATGATATTAGAATGAATCGCAGAGTACTGTAGTAGTTCAGAGGCAACTTCCAGAGCAATGATGATGAAGAACATGTTTTAAGTTATGATCTGGCCTCCACAGAGCACTGGGAGGGGACCCTTGAGACATCTGAGTACTACCGCGCCTCAGAGATGTTTCCAGAGAAAGACCAATAGGAGCCCCAGTTAATCTGTGTTCTGTTGCCAGGTACGGGGCAATGTCCAACCAACCATGGGGATAGTCAGGGTGGTGGTGGTAGTGGGGGGGCACGGGGTTGAAGTAAAGAAGAAATGGGCAGAATCTGGCACTATTTTGAGTCTGTCAAATTGCCATACATGAGGTAAAACACATAATTCTTGGAAGTGTAAGTAATATATTATGTCTCAATATATGACAGACTAGTAATAGTAGATATTGCATCATTATTGTTATGATTAATATTATTAATTAATGATCCTCAAATTAATTAATTAATCCTCAAATTAAAATGATCCTAACATTACATGGCCAATTATTTGTGGGTGGAGGGGTTGACTACTCACGACTCAAGTAGTTTTATTGTTAGATGAAAAGGATGCAGAGCGAGTGGAAGCCATGAACTCTATCCTGGATTTGATCAGCAAAGGGCTGCAGGAAACTTGCATTTTACCAATATGTTCCCCTTTAGAGAAAAGCTACAGAGATTTGTATTAATGGATTCCTGGTCAGCTTCCATTACACTTTTGTTTCTGCTCCTGTACCACCAAGAAGCCCTCGCTGAGCTGAGTGGTGAGAAAATTAAAGGGCTTTTGTATAGGGAATTATTGCCCTGCTTCAACCAGCAGATAAGTGCTCCACCCCTTGCTCTCTCTCCTGAAGCAGGAATACACTCTTCACTATGGGGGTGACTGATCTGCTTTGTGGGTGCAAGATAGCAGTCATGTCTCCTTTTGTTACTGTTCTCTCCTTTGTATGGCCCCCACAATTGTCTTTCAAATGTTCAAGAAACTTCTGAAGAAAACACCCAAGAACCACTTCTGCATACCAGAACCATGGCAGCCTGGTCTGGGTGACAGGCAAAAAACTTTTTCTGTAAGTAGCTGGAGTGTGAATATTTTATGCTTTTTGCAGGCCATGAGGTTTCTATCACAGCTACTCAACTCTGGCTTGTAGCAGAAAAGCAGCCATAGACACTATATAAATGAATGGATGTGACTGTGTTTCAATAAAAGTTTACTGGGCCATAGTTTGCTGACCCTTGAGTTAGATCAACAAAAGGCTGTCTTTACTGGAAGGTACTTCCATATTACAGCAGGTTACCAGAGTGTTCTGGGCTCCTCTGGTGAACTGTGTTGAGGATGGTTGACCTGGAAGGCAGTAGGTCAGCAGCAGGTCAACAGCCATACCCTGACTGCTGCTGTCAAGGCCACTCTGCTGCAGGGAGCAGAGAGGAGGGACTGATCAGGGTAGTGAGGGGAAGGGGGGAAAGGAAAGTTAAAATGCATGGTAAGAAAAGGGACTCTGAGTTCCCTGGATCTGAGGGATTGGGACAGAGGAGGGAATTGGGGAGAAATATGGGAGGTAGGAGTAGGACAGGGTAGTGGGTGGGGACCTCTGCTTTAGCCAGCTCCCTTTCCCTGGGTCAGAAACTGTAAAAAACAAAACAAACAAAAAAAATTTATCTGTGACAAAGATGCCTACTCCCAGCAGCTCCTGGACAAAGCCTCTAGCAGCTGCAACTGGACCAACCCTCAAATGGTCCATGACCTTACAGATTAAAGACCTGGTCCATTATTTATGTTGCCTCATTTCTTGTATCACCCCAAAACTCACTAAAGCAGATTTACTTTCAACTGCACTCAATCAAACAGATGGTATGCTTAGAGGTATCACAGGGAAGATCCTCTTCACAGCCCTGCCCTCACTCTCCACTGTTGCAGAGTTAATCTTTAGAAATATTGAGTCCCCAGGCTTGCCATGTTCTCCTGGTAGGGTGGGAGGAAATAGTGATTGTTTCTCTCCTATGCTTCTGCTTCTCTTCCTATGCTGAGAATTCTGTTCTGCTTGCTGCTGATAGCTTCCAAATAATGAATGGTCAGGTCGTGGGATGACTTCAGAAATGGCAACCACTGAATGGCAAAGAAAGTCCTTCCAAGTGTGTTTGTATCATCCAGAGCCTAAATCATGCCTATATAAGGACTTCAGGTAGAGGATTGCATAGGGCATGTAGCTCCACAGTTAGGAATTCTGAGCAAATACTGCACTAAAAGGGAGCATATAGGTGGCTGAATTGTTTTCAGAAAGCTTTCTCTTCCCTTTTCTGGTTGCTATGGTCTAAATATTGGTGTCCCCCCAGAATTCATGTTGAAAACCTAATCACCAATGTGATGATACTAGGAGGTGGGGCCTTTGGAATGTGATTAGATCATGAGGGCACATTCCTGCTAAATGGAGTTAGTGTCTTTAGAGACTTCAGACAACTGCCTTGCCCCTTCCACCATGTGAGGATACAATGATAAGGAACCAAAAAATGAGCCCTTATCAGACACTGAATCTGCCAGCACCTTGATCTTGTACTTTCCAGTCCTCAGAACAGTGAGAAATAACTTTACGTTGTTTATAAGCTACTCGATCTAAGGTGTTTTGTTATTGTAACCCAAATGGACTAAGACACTGGTTAAGGTGGTTTTTACACAGACACAGTCGAGAATGGCAGTGCGTTTAAGTAGGTGTGCTCTAGATTCTGATGACTTGGGCCCTAAATTCCTGCACTGACACATTCTAGCTGTCAATGACTTTGGGTAAATTACTGAACTCCTCTGATCTGTATCTGCCTCCTCTTTAAAGTGAGCAGACTGATACTATCTAATTTAGAAGACTAATATGAGAATTAAATGGAAATCATCTGTGTGAATGGCTTAGGATAGTAAGTTTCTTTTTCTTCTCCTTCCTATTATTATTACATGGACATGAATGATAGGATGCAGAAAAAGTCCCATACAAACCCCAGACTTCCTCCTCTGAGCCTATTCTAGCTGCACAAATTCTACCCCAGGAGAATTCTTTGGAATAAATGTAAATCTGTTTGGAGATAGAACAAGGTACATTATCAGCTATTTATATTTCAGGGAGCATACATATGCTTCTCTATATGCATTACTCTTCACTTTCATATGTGTTAACATATTCAGGACTTGGACAGGCCTGAAAAAGTAAAGCTCAGGAGGGATCTTCTCTTCATTTTACAAAGGGAAAAATATGAGTCACAGAATCTAAATCATTCTGTGGGAGCCTAGACAGAAACCAAGTGCTATTGCACTAGGGCAGTGTTTTTCAAAGTGTGGGCCAAGGTTGCCCTCTGCTCCAGAAGACTTTGTCAGGGTTTGTGTCAGGATCAAGCCCCAGCTGAGGTCTGAGGGGAGTGGGTGGACTGGGGGCAGGAAGCTGGAAGAACTCTCTCGAGACAGCAGGTAGATGAGACATGGCTTTATTCAGCAGCTCTTTCACAGTGTCAGTGTTACATTTATACACCTCACAAACAGTAGTGGCTGAGAGCCAGGTCATGAGCATCTCTAAGTTATATCTACATAGCTGTGATTATATAAGGCATGGGAATGTGCACCTGTGCTCCAATCCCGCTGAGCCATGCAGGATGTTTACCTCGGCCTATGACTGCTTGGCTGCAGTGCAGCCATGTTCTCTATGCTCCACCCCCTAGGCTGAGGGGATCCTCTTAGTGGGGATCTGAGCACATAGGGAAGCACCCTGGACTTATAGGCCACAACACAGACGGCAACAACCTACTACTAACATTCCTGCTATGCTGTCTAAGATTATGAGAGCCCAACTTAGACCAGAGCTCAGAGATGCATACTATCTCTGCAGGGGGTGGTCAGTAAGGCTCTCAATCACCTTAATCTCCCGTGACACCACTTGTAAAGCTGTCGTTATGTTCTGGTAGTTGTCAGGGATGAATGTACAACATTGTGTCCCTACAAGGGCACAGATGCTACCTTAGGCAGCTGTAACTATGTCTAAGGCCATCCGGTTTTGCAGCACCACTTTCCTGATCTGATTAACTTCATCGGTTAGCAAAAGGAGGGCAATTCAGGTGTAATTTAGGGCCCAAGCTGCGTGCTTTGCAAAGGCTGTAACCTGCATTTCTACAGTGATGACACTTGCCCCAGGGATAGTTATTGCTAAGCGATAGAACCACCAGGGGGCCCGCCACACTCACAAAAAGCGGAAACGCAGCACCTCCCAGTTACGCGGGCAACTAGGCAATGTGGGAGCACAGTGGCAGGCATATAAGGTCACCCCCAGGTACAACGTCCAGTCCAGTTGGCTGGCATGATATGGCCATCCTGTGTTCTCACAGACCCATAAACTCCCAGGGGCTACCAAGTCCATGGGGGCCTGGTCTTGGCAAGGTGTGTGGCATGTGTTACATTTGCACAGGCCTCAGCCAGCAGCCATCCCGGAATGACTTTACCCCAGTGTTGCTCTATACATCGTGATACCTGCAATGGGGGCACCATGTGTTCTCCCATTAGCCAGCCCTCATGGACGTTATGAGTCAGCCAGGGGGCAAGCTTGCCATGGGTTTTGCGATGCCCCCTATCCAAAGCCTCCATGTTGCATCCCACCCATTGTCCGTGGGACCCCAAGTCTTTAGCAATGTCCGGTTCTGCACAGAAGCTGGATGCACAAGCCAGGGCAAGCTGTCTGCAGCTGCTGCTGGAAGGGCGGTGTAGATCCAACAGTTGGAGACATTGGTCACCTCGGTGTAGGTGTGGGCCCAGTCCATGATGCTGTTGGAGCATGCCAACCTACAGCCGAAATGACAAAGCAGGAACCGGTACCTATAGCGGTAAATCACATCACTCAGGCAAAATATAGGCCAACTTTTTATCTCTGGATAACAATGCAACCATCAAGGGCTTCTGCCCTGGCTGATGATACCACACCTTCTTAGCTCCCCATGGTTCTTTTGGGTCTTGTAGCTGTGCTAAAGTCACAGGGGAGATCATGATAGGCCACACAGACAGTACATATGTTCCCCAGAGGAGGGTCCCTTCCCTACTTTTCCCCTACCAATGGTTAATCATGAAGGCCACACATTAAATACCCAAGGAGTCACATGTAAGTCATACTGCATGCCCTCCCCTAAGGGGGCTACAACAGCCAATCATCTGTAATGGAGGGCTTGGAGGGTCCACAGCCAACACCAGGTTTTCTGTTCCCCTCCCTTCAGGGGCACCAGAGCAGGCAACAACAGATTACCATTTGTCCCCATACCTGGTCGGAGGAGGTCATTCTTGGTGTGTATCTGTAGCAGGATGGGGGCAGCGGGCTGGTGTAACAGTGCCTCCACCAGGGCTGGGCTGCCTTTCTGTGGCCACTTATTCAAGATTTGAAGCACCAGGTCCAACCTGGAACTCCAGCCCCCAAGGATGGGGAAGTAACATGCAAACATAACCTGTTCTTCAGGAGTCTGTTATATTGCTCAATCATGCCAGCGGCTTGTGGGTTATAAGGAACATGGAACTCCCATTGTATGTCCATCTGCTGTGCTCACTGTCATATTTGATGTACAGTAAAATGTGTTCCCCTATCACTTTCGATGGCCAGAGGAAGGCCATATAAGGCACTTAAGTGTTGCAGGGCTCGAATGCTGTGTTGCTGGTTGGCCAACCTGCAAGGGTAGATGAGCAACAAGCCGGTGGCTATGTCTACAGCCATCAGCGCATATGTGTAGCCCTGCAATTTTGGCAGTGGCTCAGCGTAATCTATTTGCCATCTGGTCAAGGGCATCTGCCCTACTGTCACTTGTTGTGTCACATTGGGCAGTTGTCTTTGTCTCAGGTATGCCTGTGCACATGCTGGGCACTTCTGGCAGGCCTCCAAAATGTCCTGTGAGGGCAAAGACAGATGCCAGAACCTATTGACCTGTTGCATCAGTTAACCCCCACTTGTCCCAGTTTCCTGTGTAGCCACAAGGCTACATCTCATGTAGGTGCCAACTCTAACCACCTGACCTTGGCCAAGGCCTCTGCCTCATCATTACCAGAGTGACCAAAGACATATGGCCTGACATGTGATAGACAGTTACATCTTTCTGATGACCTGTTTCCCAGAGGTCTTGCCACATAGTTTGGCCCCAAATGGGCTGATGGCCTACAAGCCAATTCTGTAACTTCCAGGTAGTCAACCATAAAGTTAAACCTCAATAGACTCCCCAGCTATTGGTGCAAAGTATCATAGGTGACTCCTCTCTGGGAATCACCATCCTCACCACTCTGAGTTCAGCCCACTGGGTGCTTTGTCCACACCCAGTATCAAACTATATGGTGTCAGTGTAGGCTGGATTGCCACAGCAGTCCAGGCAGCAGTAGCACCCTGGCTGGACCCATCTGTATACCATGCCCCATCAGGAATGAGAGGATACCCTTTCTTTAACAGTGATGGCTCAGGGTCTAGGGGTGCCTCAGGCCCCATGGCCTTATCTTCCATTAGGACTATAGGCCCCAAGGCTTCTTGTAACTCTGCTGCTAAGGGAGTTGTAGTCAGCACACTCTGCTGTTCCAAGTAGGCACCCCACTTCGCTAAAGTGGTTGTCTGTGCTGTCCCAGTCTGGAGGGTCATTACTCAGGAATGTACCCACCCGACTATTGGGTAAGTCATCTGCACGATGACTGTAGCCCAACCCGTCACAGTCTCATAAGCCTGAAGAGCAGCATATGCAGCAGCTAATTCCTTCTGTATTAATGAATACTGGAGCTCAGCTCCCTTCCACAGCTGGGACCAAAAACCTACTGGCGTTCTAAAGCACTCCATGCACTGCCATAGGACCCAGCCAAAACCATCTGTGGTTACATGTACATCAAGTTCAAATGGGCACCCCTGATCAATTACTTGTAAGGCCTGTGTTTGCTGAATGGCCCACTTGGCGGCCAGAAGGTCTGTTCCAGCTTCATTATCCCAATCCCAGGTAGCCCCCTTTTTTGATAACCCATACAATGGTTTTATCATTTGAGCCAAATGGGGCACAAATGGCCGCCAATACTCCAAGGGGCCTACAAAAGTCTGCAGCTGCTTCATCGTGGTGGGTTGGGGGTATGCCTGGATTTTCTCAATGATGGCCTCTGGTATGGCCTTTGTCTAACTCAACCAAATAACTCCTAAGAATTTCGCAGACAATCCAGGCCATTGGACCTTGGATTTGTTGATGGCCCAACCACATGCTGCCAAATGTTGCCACAAGAGGGGCACTGCCACTTTTAAATCTGCAAGAGAATCAGAGGTTAACATAATATCATCAATGTAATGAAACAGGAGGACCCCTTTTGGACATTTCCAGGAAGCTAATTCCATGGCAACAAGACCACGACAAATGGTGGGGCTATGCACATAGCCCTGTGGCAGTATGGTAAAAGTCCATTGTCATCCTTCTCATGTGAAGGCAAACTATTCCTGGCTCTCTGGAGCAATGTCAATGAAGAAGAATGCATTAGCTAAGTCCACCACAAAGTGGTACTGTCCTAGTTCCATTGTCAAGTGGTCTGTCAAATCCATGATGGAGGGTACAGCTGCATGCAGAGGAGGTGTCACCTTATTCAGTTCCCGATCATCCACTGCCATCTGCCAAGTTCCATCAGGCTTTCTGACTAGCCATACCAGGGAATTGTAGGGGCTATCAGTGCTACGCACTATTTACACCTCATCTAACTTCTTAGTAGTCTTAGTTATCTCTGTATGCCCCTGGCAAATGGTATTGATGAGTGGAGGTAACCCATCAGGGTTGTGGCAGAGCTTGGGACTGGTGATGTGTATGTCCACGCAGTACCAGCTTTACTATGCAAACTTGGAGTCTGAATTCTTTGGCCGTGAGGTGTAAATCCAGACCATGCAAAATGTCCATCCCCAGAAAATATTCACGTATAGGAGAGACATACACAGCGTATAGGTGGGGATCCAAGCGGCCAATGCCAAGATGCAGAGACAGGTTTCACCTTCACTGATTGGCCCCCATAACTGTCAATGAATACAGTTTTGCCCAGAAACTTACCCGGGTTCCCAAAAACTAGACTGCAGTCTGCACCAGTATCTACCAGTGCCAAGACCCTCTGTACGTTAGTTGGGGAGCAGTGGATTGCCAGCTCCACATGTGGCCTCTGGTCATCCACTCCCCAACTCCCACAAAGCCAGGCATCTTGGCCAGTTCCCTAATCAAACAAGAAAGGTTCCATATCTTCGCCTGTCTGCAAATAGTCCTTGAGCTGCAGTGTCTAGACAGGATTAGGTTGAACAACTGTTTTGCCCCTTCTTGGGCATTTTCCAGAATTGTTGCTCTGGGGGAAATTGCCTCCACAGAGCCAACAGCATTTCACTGGGTTGCCTGTCAAGTGTCTCTTGAGCAACCCTAGCTGAAAGTAAATCAAACCACATTGGCTTGTGGGTCACCCACTGGGCCCCTTGTTATCTCCTTGAATAGTTACCTGTGGACCTTCTTTACAGCATGGACTTCCCCTTCTTTATGGCATGGAGTCCCTGGTCCTGCCAATGGCCTTCTGCCTCCCCAAGGGCTGCCATAGCAGTAGTCACTTCATGTATACGGTGCCCCACATATAGGGTGAGAACAGAGGCCAGAGATCCAAAAGAGTTTGGGGATGCTGAGCCCAGCACAAGATCCCTCATGTGGGAGGCAAAGCATTTATCATCTGGCCCCCAGGTATTCAGATCAAACACAGCCTGTTGCATACCCACCTCCTAGAGTATCTGCACCAAATCAGTATATGATTGCCATTTACTCACAGTTTCTGGTATTTCTCTGGCATCATTCCAAACAGTCCATGTGGCTCCCATTAGCCACTCAGTTAAAGTGTGGTCATCTTGTCCCTGTGCTGATCATTGGCACAGCTGCAGCCACTAATGAAGGGAGGGGTGAGTTGTGATAGAAGCCAGCTTCTCTATCAGAGGTGGAGCAGGGAATGTTGTCAGCTCCTTTGTCCCAAAGATGGAGTAACCAGGCAGGGAGGGGCTGCCGGCGCTGTTTACCTAACTCCCACAACTCAGTGGGGATATAAGCACTATAAGAGGTGTGTTCCACCACTGTGGGATTCCCTGGGCTCTCCCCTGGGGCTCCACTGGCTGCTTGCGTTCTACTTCTGATGGATCATGGGGTGAGCCAGCAGCAGAAAAGCCTCCTCCTCCTTGGCATCAGACCCAGTGAGAGTGTCCGGCTGGGAGGATGGGCTCAGGTCGCACTAACAGCTGTTGCTAACTCCTGTTCCAGGCTTATCTGGGCCTCTAAGCACCCTGCTTGAGCCTGGAAGTCCTTCATCCCCAGGCTGTACTACAAGCTGTGCATTTGGGCCCCCAGGCACTTAGCTTGTGTCTGAAGATCCCTTACCTGCACTGTGTCCCGCAAGGACTGAGTATATACTTCACGCAGTGCAGTCAGAAATGCCCATCGACTCTGCCGGCAAAAGTGCATTCCTTCTTGAAGCTGTGTGCTTCCAGCTGCTCCAGTGCCTTCTCCACACTCGTGGGAGACCAGTCCACTGCCTCCTACGTTTCCACTGGGGCCCATCCAAGCAGCACCTCTGCCACTGGGTACCACAGCCCATGCTGTGGCCACAGAGCTGACCTGGAAGCCTCAGGGAATGAAGACCCACTCACCTCATCCTGCTGACTATGCCAATTGTCAGGTTCGAGCCCCAGCTGAGGTCTGAGGGGAGTGGGTGGATAGGGGGCAGGGAGCTAGAAGAACACTCAAGAGACAGCAGGTAGATGAGATATGGCTTTATTTAGCAGCTCTTTCTCAGTGTCAGTGTTACATTTATACACCTTACAAACAATAGTGGCTGAGAGCCAGGTCATGAGCTTCTCTATGTTATGTTTAGATAGCTGTGATTATATAAGGCATGAGAATGTGTGCCTGCACTCCAATCCTGCTGAGTCATGCAGGATGTTTACCTCAGCCTGTGCCTGCTTGGCTGCAGCACAGCCATGTTTCTTACAGCTTGCTAAAAATACACATTCCTGGGTCACATCTATCTGAGACCTGCTGAATTAGACTCACTCGAGGTGGGGCTTGGTAGTCTGTATTCTTAGCACCCTCTTCATGTAATTTAGATATATATAACAGTTTTAAAAATCATTGCTCTTGGGTTGATACCAGTGTCTCTCAATCCCTATTAAACATCTCAATTACCTGCAGAGGATTTACTTAACAAAAACACATTCAAGCATGCCTAGGTCCCACTTCCCAGAATTCTGATACAGTAGGTTGAGAGTGAATCCCTGGCATCCTCAGTGATTCTGATTCCAGACCAAAGTTGAAAGTTACTGATCTAAATCAGTGGTTTAAAACTTTGCTGCACATTAAAATGACCTGCACTGGCTGCACCATAAACCAATGAAATCAGAATCCCCGGGAACAGAACCCAGCCATCGGTATTTTTAAAATGTCTCCCAGGAATTCCTGAAGTGTAATCATGATTGAGAACAAGTGGTCTAGATCAGATGTCAGCAAACCTTTTCCTTAAAGGTCCAGAAAATAAATATTTTAGACTTTGTGGGCTATGTGGTCTCTGTCACAACTACTCAATGCTGCCATTATAGCATGGAAGCAATCATACACCATATGTAAATAAGTGGCTGTGACTGTGTTTTAATAACATTTTATTTGCAAAATTAAGTGGTGGGCCAGACTTGGCCTATATTTGCCATTTGTAGATCAGTGTTTCTCAAATTATTTGTGGTACAGGATTGTTTTTTAAAAGAATTTCCAATCTGTGGCAGACTGATTCTTTTGTAAAATACAATAAAAATAAATTACTAGAAAAATGAAAAAGACAAAATATGAGCCTGCTGATTATGCAGTTGGATGTTATAGCAATATTAAATTGCTATGATAGTTTCTAAATACTTACACTCCATTTCTTTACTTATCTTGCATGAACTGACAACAACCATCTCAGACTAGACTCATTCAAAAACTACACTTTGAGTAGCATAGGTATAATCAAATCAATCATCTTCCTGTTTAAGGAATAAATGTGAACACAGTTGGGTAGAAAAAACTTCATAGAGAAAGGAACTTTGAATCCACCTTTGAAAAAGGAGATGGACCTCAACTAGTGAAGAAGCAATGACTAGCCATCGTAGCCTAATACTTATCACTTAAAAAGCACTCCATAAAGTGAGCTGAATTGAATCAGGCAGTGAAAAGCAAGGTTTGTTTGTTAAGAAGATAGAGAGAAATGTGTTTGCCACTGTAAATAGAGGAGTGCTGATGGACTCCCAAAAGAAAGCGTGTTGAAGGGCTTTGAAATCAGAAAGGATTTGAAATCAGCTACTGGCATTGCCACTTAGTAGCTGAGTTTGTGGCAATCATTGACAATTCCAAGCATTGGTAACCTCATTTATAAAGTCAAGAATATTGTTAACTTCCCAGGATTGCTGAGGGAATTTGAGTTTTATAGTCAAAGTGCTCAGTATCTGGTGCTCAATACAGACGGTGATTATTGCTGGGGAGCCACAAGGGGCAGTGGAGAGAATGTCAGCCAGCTTCAGAGCCAGGCAGAGTTGGGTGTGAATTCTGGCTCTACCATTTGTGTGACATTGGGTCATTTAACCTCAGTGAATCTCAGTTTCTTCATCTATAAAACAGAGACATTCATACCTACCTTTCAAGTTAAACTAAGAATTTGAGATTATCAAAATGTGTAAAGTACCTGGCACAAAAGAAGCGTCCAGAAATGGTAGCTATCATTTTCTCATATCATTTTTTATTCATATATAATCCACATACCATAAAATTCATCCTTTAAAATGTATAATTTAGTAGTTTTTAGTATATTCACAAAGTTGTTCAACCACCACCACTATCTAATTTTAAAATAGCTATTGATTTTAAACTATTTAAATTCAATAACCCTAGGTTGTCCTCTGTCCTTTCATACCCCAAAACCTTCACTGGAGCTTGACAGGGGAGAAATCATACCATACAACAGTTAGCAATAATTGTATGTAGTCTCTTTCTAAAGTCTCACATCTTACAGCAGCTGCTCCAACCTTTTCTCTTTCTTCCAGAACTCCAACTTAGGTGGCTCTCCTCATCTTTGTTCCTTCTCTTGGAGCTTTTGTAACTCTAGCTTCCCTATAGTTCCATGTCTTTTCTCACACTCACACCCAGTAATGTATCCCATTTCTTCAGTTTATTTGGTTTGCCACTGCCAGGCATCACTTCTCTGTGCTCTGAGGTCTGTGCTCCATTCTCGTAATGAGGTTTTGCAGAGGGTGCTCTGGCCAGGAGTTACACTCTTTAACTCCCCTTGTGTCTGGGTAGAGCCACATGGACTAAGTAGACTAGTCCCCATCTCAGGGAGGTAAGCAGAAATGATGAGTGTCACTTCCAGACCAAACTGATTAAGAAGTGGGTATGTCTCCTCTACCTTCTCTCTTCTTGTCTTCCAGCTAAAGGCAAAGGACCCCAAGACTCAAGAAAATAGCTAAGCCTCCATCCAGGAGGAGGTTGGGCCCATGGTCCACAAATTATCACATGAGAGGCAACCCATTGAGTACCTGATTGGGATTAACATGAGCAAGAAACAAATCTACTGTGTTTATGCTACTGAGAGATGGAAGATTGTTATAGAAGCTAGTTTTGCCTTAACTGAGAGCAACAACTTGTGGTGATGTCAGTGTCAAAGTCAGTGATAGCATTCCTCTGGCATTGTCCCAGGGAAGCTAGGGATTTGGTGGGACCTAAGAGCCAGAGGTCCTTGGATGCTATGGGGACTGTGGTTAAGAAAGACAGTCTTTGGCAGTGGCTGCTCTGTCTCCCAGCAGGACTAGGGTGGAGCCGATTGGCAAAGTATAAAAGCACAGTGAGAAGCAAATGCCAGAGTTCAGTTGGCTGCTCCAAGGCACTAGGGAGTGGGCTCTGGCTGACTCCAGATAGGGACAACACCTCTCTCCCTGAAGTTGGCTGAACAGTCCCAGTAGAATCCTTCCTTGGAGACAGGCACTCAGGCTAAATTTCAATAGTTAGATCTGGCTCTCTCCCCTTTCCACTTCTTTTTCCCTCAGTTCAGTGGCCTTGGTCCAGCAGGTCAGGTAAAACATTGGTCAGACCTTCCCAGAGCTGCTCTGTCAGAGAAAACCCCATGGTATCACATGAGGGGAGGCCAGCACACCTTTCTCTAGTGTTACAGAATGAAACTGTTGTATGCGTGTTAGGTACATGGGGAATTCTCCTGCCACTAAATGGGAACCTCTGGTAGAGATGCTAGGTATTCAGGCCGCTACTACTTCTCAGTTTTCTCCTCAGAAAGTAAATCAAGAGGGCCATGTTTCCCACAGCCCAGTGGGAAGACAAAAACAGTTTGAAATACACCTAAGATCTAATCCTGGGGCAGCTCTGGGGCCAGGTAGCTCAAGGGTTTGGGTCAAAGCTCACAACCACACAGGGAAGACCTAGTGTTTCTTCCCTACAAAATGATGAGAGATAGAATGGGAAGATGGGGTGCAGGAACAAAATCCCAACTCCATCCAGTCTCCCCAGATGGTCTTGCAACAGGCTTGAAATACCTGGCCTGTTGCCCTGGCCGGTTCCAAACCCCGGAGGCAGGCTCTGTGGGAAGCAGCCTTTGCCCCCTACAACCTTAGGAAAGTTACTTTTCCCATCTGAACTGACCCTCTGAGTATGCTTTCAGCATTTCCCTTAGTCTGTCCCCAGGACCAGTGATTGCAGAGCATGCTACCTAAGTGTTGGTGCCACAGAGATTCAGCTGTTCTCACAGGGAGCCAGCAAAAGCCTCACTGACCAGATGTCTGACTCCAAACTCCTTTTTATCCTGCCCAGATCTGGACAGATGAAGTTTTCAGGTACCCAGTGGCAAAACAGTGGTCTCCCCATGGCTAGTCCCTTCTGTGTGAGATGTTTCCTTTAGGGAAATCATTAAATGATGCTGGCGGGAAAGTAAATTGCCTAAGGTCACCATGAGCCAGGAGTTTGCCCTCAGGTTTGCTGGGTTGGGAACTTAATTCCGTAAGTTCCTCAGAGATAAGAAGGCTATGGGGAGCTGATTCTCTAAGTAAGAGCCTGATTGACAAATGAATACAGACTTATCAATGAGGGTATCAGGTAGGATCATAAGTGTCCAACCTTTTCTGAGAGTGCCCCTGAGGATAAGTAATCTTACTTGGGATGCTGAAATATAAAGGAGATTTTCTTGATGTAGACAAAAGCAGAGCAAAGTTTTAAGAGTGTTCTTGTTTATAAGACTATTTCATCATTCTAGAGTAGCTGGATTCACTGCCTTTCTGCACTCTGGAGACGTTTCTGAATAAAAAGTACTGGTTCTCAGAATTTGAGGGCTCTCACCCTGGCACAGTGCTTGAGGACACCCACCAGTTTAGAGAGTATTCATGCAGACCATCTGTGATGCCAGATATAATAGGGCACAATTGGGTAGATGACAACTTCTTTTATAAGCTAGGGCTTTCTAATTTTTTGTAAATAATGCACTCATGCAACAATATGTGTATGAATTGACAGAAGGATTCTAGCCATCCCAGGTCCTGTTCTGCCACCCTGAGATCTACAGGAAGTAAAAATCCCCACACATCTGTGACTCATTGTTGCTCATCAGTTGGCCCTGACAGATCTGTTGGAAAGCTCTGGCACATACCATCATCTTCTTTACTAGATTTTGGAGCATTTAGCAGAGATGATAAATATTTTAGTCTTATGAACAACACATTTTCTCTTAGGATCAGATTCTTTTGATATCGTGTCTTGGGGTTTTCTGTCTCTACTTTCAGCAGGTGAATCTTTCTGACCCTGCCCCCACCATCCCAGATCTGGAATGTCTTCTGTGGACAATACTTTCATATTGTGTCCAGATCCCCACTTCAGGGCTGAGGCACAAGCCTCCAGCTGCTGATGGCTCACAGCTGTGTCCCTTCCTAGGCAATGACCTTGGCAGAGAACTATCTGGCTCCAGACTAAGGCCCCTCCCAGGGATGGCTCAATAGCCAATGACTGCCTGATGCAGAGATACAATGGTTGGGTCCTTGGCTTTAGTAGGAGACAATTCTGAAGGCTCATCTCAGCTCCAGCACTCCCTGTAGCATTGGTAAGGCCTCAGTTACAACATATGAAGGGTCAATTTCTCCCCCACCTATCCTTGTAAGTGCATCTCTGGAAACATACCCAATAAACCTTCTGCATGCTAGTCTCTGTCACCAAGTCTGCTTTCAGGGAATCCAACCTAAGCCACATTCTCTTTGAGATCTCTTGAGCATTTCAGTGTCATATGCTTTCTACACTATAAAATGACCAGATTTATGTAAACACATGGAGTAAATTGTTAAAAGTTAATGGGCAAGTGAACAGCTAAAACATCTAGGAAAAATATAATTCAAAAGAAAAATCTGAGTCTTCCTTTGGGAAGGGAGGGAGAACCCAGAGAGACCAAAAGGTGACCTGTCCTCTGTGTCTTCTAGGACAAGTCACCTTCTGTCTCTGTTGGCCTTCCTTTCTCCATCCATCATGTGATCAGGTGCATACCTAATTCCTCTACTCAGACTTTCTGTGGCTCCACATTTCTCTGTTTCTCTAATGCAGTGGTTCTCAAACTTGAGTGTATATCAAAACCTCTTTAAAGGCATTTTAAAACACAGATTTCTGGGCCCCACCTTCAGAGTTTATCATTCAGTAGGTCAGGAATGCTGCCCTAGAATTTGTATCTCTAACAGGTGCTAGGAGACGCAGATGGCAGTGCTGTTAGTCTAGGGTCCACACTTTGAAAACCATCGTTCTGGTGGTGTCTAAGAGCTGTTTGTTCTCTCTGATGGAAGAAGGACCATTTCACAAGTTATAATAGCAGCGGTATTATTACTCAGGAACTTTAAACAGTTAATTCGGCTTCTTTATTTGCTTAGCGAGAAACTCTCCGTTAAGAAAAGTTTTCCCAGCCCAGTTGAAACCTAACTATCTAAAGCTAAATCTTATATGAAAAAGAGGTCAGTTTTTCCAGAGGAGGTTGTGAAGATTATAAGCCACATAGACTTTGATTAACGGCACACTCTTCAAAGCAGAAGAAAGGAGGGAGGAAAAAAAGTGTCTTTTGGAGAGTGTCTTTCTTGAAGACCCTTGCCACCTGAACATGATCTGGATACTGACTGACAGGGTCTGATATGAGCCTCACTTGTGTGAAAGATCTCAGCCTCCAGCCCCTGGGGACTCTGGGAGCTGTGCTATAGCCTTTAAGGCATGCTCACTGCCAGCAAAAGTCATCCACACAGGGCTGCACTGCTGGAAGCACTTTCCCTTCTCTGGCCCCAGGCCTCACCACCCAGTGTGTTTTTACTGGACATCGCTGAGGTCTGAGAGCCCAGGCGTCAGGGCACTTCCCTCTTAGGAGTGTAGTGTCTGGGATGCTGAGCCCAGGCCTGCCAGTTCCCATGCTCGCCTCCAGGCCATGACGTAGTCCTGCTGGCTGGAGGAAGGCAGGCTTTGCCTGTTCTCACTGAGTGTGTGGTTGGATGATGCCCTGGACTGTCCTCTGAAAGCACTTGGACACTGCATGGGATCAAGAAAATCTTTAAATAATTCTTCCCCTTTGTACCAAAGGCAGTTTACCCACCTTTAAAGCATCAGAGGATTTCAGGACTCAGAGGGATCTTGAGAGACCATCCAGTCAAGCTCTTTCTCTTTAATGATCATGAAGCCCTGTTCTTCATAATGATGCTAACATTGCAAGTGTATGAAGTTTACAGAGTACTTTCATATATATCATATTTTTCTTACATGGTCCATTGAATCTGTTAGAAAGCCCTGTTGACTTTTCCTAAAAAATATGCCCTATAGATCTGCCATTTCTCTTCATCCTTTCTGCTATACCCTAGCCACCATAATCTCTTGCCTGGACACAGCGCTGGCCTCCAGACATGTTTCTTCTCTTGTTCCCTGGCTCCCCCACTGTCTTAGTCCACTTAGGCTGCTATAACAAAACACCATATACTGGGTGGCTTATAAATAGCAGAAATTTGTTTCTTACAGTTCTGAAGCCTGGGAAGTCCAAGATTAAGATGCCAGCAGAAACAGTGCCCCATTTCCTGGTTCACAGAGAGCACCTTCTGTCTGTGTCCTTACATGGTGAAAGAACAAGGCAAGCTGGACATGGTGGCTCACACCTGCAATCCCAGCACTTTGGGATGCTGATGTGGGAGGATCACTTGAACCCAGAAGGTCCAGACCAGCCTGGGTAATATGATGACACCTCATCTTTATTAAAAAAGAAATAAAAAATGAGAGAGGAAGGCAGTCCTCTGGAGCCTCTTTTATAAGGGCACAAATTCCATTCATCAGGGTTCCTGACCTAATCACCTCCCAAAGGCTCTCCATCCTAACACCATCACATTGGACGTTAAGATTTTCATATGAACTTTGGGGGGACACAGACATTCAGGCCATAGGACCACCCCACTATCCCTTTTCCACATAGCAACCAGAAGGATGTTTTCAAAATATAAATCAGTGGCAGTTGCACAACATTATGAATGCACTAAATGTCACTGAAAATGTTTATGTCAAAATGGTTAATTTTGTGTTATGTAAATTTCACTTCAATTTAAGATATCTATGTCTGAAATGGTTTAGTTATTTGTCCTACCTATAGTCTAAATTACATGTTGAAATATAATCTCCAATGTTGGAAGTGGGGCCTAGTGGGAGGTAACTGGATCATGGGGGCAGATCCCTCATGCCTTGGTGCTGTCCTCACAATAGTGAGTACTTGTGAGATTTGATTTTTTAAAAGTGTGTGTCACCTCCTCCCTGCCCCTTGCTTCTGCTTTTGCCATGTAATGTGTGGGTTTCCACTTTGCCTTCTGCCATGAGTAAAAGCTCCCTGAAGCCTCCCCAGAAGCTGAGCAGGAACCAGCACCATGCTTCCTATAAAGTGGAACTGTAAGCCAAATGAAACCTCTTTTCTTTATACATTACCCAGTCTCAGGGGTTGGTTGTTTTTCTCTTTTTACTTAGAGTTCATTTTGCCTTGTACCAGTCTCAGGTATTTCTTTTTTTTGTTTGTTTGTTTTGAGATGGAGTCTCACTCTGTCACCCAGGCTGGAGTGCAGTGGCATGATCTCAACTCACTGCAACCTCCACCTTCTGGGTTCAAGTGATTCTCCTGCCTCAGCCTCCTGAATAGCTGGGATTATGGGCATGTGCCACCACGCCCAGCTACTTTTTGTATTTTTAGTAGAGATGAGGTTTCACCACGTTGGCCAAACTGGTCTCGAACTCCTGACCTCGGGTGACCGCCTGCCTTGGCCTCCCGAAGTGCTGGGATTTCAGGTGTGAGCCACCATGCCCAGCCACAGGTATTTCTTTATAGCAATGTAAGAACAGCCTAACATAGAAAATTTGTATCAGGAGTGGGGTCTTGCTATAAAGATAACTGATAATGTGGAAGCACCTTTGGAATTGGGCAATGGGCAGAGGTTGGAAGAGTGTGGATGCTCAAAAGAAGACAGGAAGATGAGGGAAAGTTTGGAACATCTTTGAGACTGGTTAAATGGTTGTGACCAAATTGCTGATAGTGATATGGACAGTGAAGTCCAGGCTGACAAGGTCTCAGATGGAAATGAGGAACTTACTGAGAACTGGAGCAAAAGTCATCTTTGTTATGCCTCAGCAAATAACTCAGCTGTACTTTGTTCATGCCCTGGGGATCTGTGGAAATGTGAACTTAAGAGTAATGATTTAGGGTATCTGGTGGAAGAAATCTCTAAGCAGCAAAGCATTCAAGATGTGGTGTGGCTGCTTTCAACAGCCTAACTCAGATGCAGGAGCAAAGAAATGATCTAAAGTTGGAATTGAT
The DNA here is from genome assembly GCF_029281585.2 of Gorilla gorilla gorilla. Lineage (NCBI taxonomy): Eukaryota > Metazoa > Chordata > Mammalia > Primates > Hominidae > Gorilla > Gorilla gorilla. The sequence continues at coordinate 122,226,864 of NC_073224.2, forward strand.
ATTTAAAAGAGAAGGAGAGCATAAAAATTTGGAAAATTTGCAGCCTAGCCCATAGCAAAGAAAGAAAAGGCTTTTATAGGGGAAAAATCCAAGCAGGTTGTGGAGTGACTACTTGTTAGAAATATTTTCTTTTTTTTTTTTTTATTATACTTTAAGTTTTAGGGTACATGTGCACAACGTGCAGGTTAGTTACATATGTATACATGTGCCATGTTGGTGTGCTGTACCCAGTAACTTGTCATTTAACATTAGGTATATCTCCAAATGCTTTCCCTTCCCCCTCCCCCCACCCCACAACAGGCCCTGGTGTGTGATATTCCCCTTCCTGTGTCCATATGTTCTCATTGTTCAATTCCCACCTATGAGTGAGAACATGTGGTATTTGGTTTTTTGTCCTTGTGATAGTTTGCTGAGAATGATGGTTTCCAGCTTCATCCATGTCCCTACAAAGGACATGAACTCTTCATTTTTTATGGCTGCATAGTATTCCATGGTGTATATGTGCCACATTTTCTTAATCCAGTCTATCGTTGTTGGACACTTGGGTTGGTTCCAAGTCTTTGCTATTGTGAATAATGCCGCAATAAACATACGTGTGCATGTGTCTTTATAGCAGCATGATTTATAATCCTTTGGGTATATACCCAGTAATGGGATGGCTGGGTCAAACGGTATTTCTAGTTCTAAATCCCTGAGGAATCGCCACACTGACTTCCGCGATGGTTGAACTAGTTTACAGTCCCACCAACAATGTAAAAGTGTTCCTATTTCTCCACATCCTCTCCAGCACCTGTTGTTTCCTGACTTTTTAATGATCGCCATTCTAACTGGTGTGAGATGGTATCTCATTGTGGTTTTGATTTGCATTTCTCTGATGGCCAGTGATGATGAGCATTTTTTCATGTGTCTGTTGGCTGCATAAATGTCTTCTTTTGAGAAGTGTCTGTTCATATCCTTCGCCCACTTTTTGATGGGGTTGTTTTTTTCTTGTAAATTGGTTTGAGTTCATTGTAGATTCTGGATATTAGCCCTTTGTCAGATGAGTAGATTGCAAAACTTTTCTCCCATTCTGTAGGTTGCCTGTTCACTCTGATGGTAGTTTCTTTTGCTGTGCAGAAGCTCTTTAGTTTAATTAGATCCTATTTGTCAATTTTGGCTTTTGTTGCCATTGCTTTTGGTGTTTTAGACGTGAAGTTCTTGCCCATGCCTATGTCCTGAATGGTAATGCCTGGTGGGAGGGGACTGGATCATGGGGGCACATCCCTCATGGTTTGGTGCTGTCCTCACAATAGTGAGTACTCGCAAGATCTGGTTGTTTAAAAGTTTGTGGCACCTCCCTCTTCCTCTTATTTTCACCATGTGACATACAAGCTCCTGCTTTGCCTTCTGCCATGAGTAAAAGGTCCCTGAGGCCTCCCCAGAAGCTGAGCAGATGCTGATCCTATGCTTGTTCAGCCTGTAGAACCATGAGCCAGCATGATTAAAAGAAGTTTAATTAAAAGAAAGTTAAATGAATTAAACTTCTTTTCTTTACAAATTACCCAGTCTCAGGTAGTTCTTTATAATAACGCAGGAACAACTTAACACAATATCTGTCTATCTATCTCAGAGAGAGAAAGAGAAGAGAGCATGACACCAAATCCTTCAGTGGTTTCAATTGCACTTAGAATACAAATGTAAATTCTTTAACACAAGAATACTAGGCCTATCTGATGTAGCCCTTGCAACATTACCTCCCTCATCTCCTATCACACTTTCTCTCACCTGTGCTGTTCCCAGGCACACTGTCTTCCTCTCTGTTCAAGCACCTTGTACCTGGAGAAGCTGCAGGTGCTCAAGCTGGAAGCTGTTGAGCTTGTTCCTAAAAACCATTACAATTCCCTGTCTTTAATATGCTTCATCCAAGCCCACCCAATCCAAAGAAGCTTCCCCACTCACTATTAGTACCTCATCTTATTTTATTCATATCACTACCTGATATTGCCTTATTTGCTTATTTATTGTTTGACTCCCTCTCCACAAAAATATCTGTTCCCTGAGAGACCTTGTCTGTCTCTTTCAGTGCATCTCCAGGGCCTAGAACAGTGCCTGACTCCTAGTAAGTGTATTAGTGTATTAGGGAAGGTTCTCCAGAGAAACAGAACCAATAGGAGTATAGCCTCCACTGTGTATGTGTGTGTGTATACATATACACATATATATACACACATATGTATACACATACACACACACACACACACACACACACACACACACACACACACATATATAGTCATCCCTCGGTATCCATGGGGGTTTGGTTCTAGAACCTCCCTCAGAAATGAAAATCTGCAGCTATTCAAGTCCCTGACATAAAATGGCATAGTATTTGCATATAACCTATACATATTCTCCCATATACTTTAAATCACCTCTAGATATGGCATTACTTGTAATACCTAATACAATGGAAATGCTATGTAAATAGTTGTTATACTGTATTGTTTAGAAAATAATGACCAAAAGTCTCTACATGTTCAGTATAGATGCACTTTTTTTCAAATATTTTTGATCCATGGTTGAATTCACAGATGTGAAACCCATGGATATGGAGGGCTGAGCATATGGAAAGAAATATACGATAGGAATTGGTTCATGCAGTTATGGAGGATGGCAAGTCAAAAATCTGCAGCATGCTGGAGTCCCAGGAGAGTGGCCAGGAGGCAGAGACCCGATGGCAGTCTGCTGATTGGATGAGACTCACCTACATCTGGAGGGTCTGTTTCCTCAGAGTTCACTGATTTAAACATTAATCTCATCCAAAAACACTCTCCAAGTTGACATAAAATTAACCATCACAGTGAGTATCCTATAAGTGTTTGTTCACTGAATTATCTAGTTTGATCATTGGAAATCCCATGAGGTAGGAATTACTAGCCCACTTTGCAGGTGTCTCTGGAGCAAGGCCATGAGCTTATTTGTTTAAAAATACACAGCTGGAAAGTGGCAACGACTATGTTGAGCCCACTCTCTCATCAAGTCCGGAACTTATAACAATTGCAGTGCACTTTGTATGCACTTCATCTCATTTGCTATACTAAGTAGGACTGAATCCTGAGCAATCTGGCCTTTTGAGAGCAAGAGTTTCTCAACTCTTCTCTGGAAGTTCTTCCTTACACCTATAAAAACCTTCCTGCTAGGACAGTGGGGAAGAAGAGAAGTTAAGAGTTTGAGGAAATAATCATGGTGCTTTTCCCTAGTACTCTAAACCTTTTTGGGGTTTGTGTGACTTTTGTCCTTTACTCTCTTTGCAGCAACCAAGTCAATCAACAACATATGAAAGAAAAAAAAAACAATCTATTTCTCATTCTAGCCCAATATTTGCTAAGATAGCTACCATTTATCAGACACCTACTATATGTCAGATAACTCTAAAGAGGAGTAGATATTATTAACTGTGTTTTGCATTTGAGAAAATTGAGATTCAGACGATAAGTAACCTGCCAGGGTCACAATTTATAAGTAGCAAGACATACTCAAATCTAGTCTGAATCCAAAATTATAGTCTTCTCACTTTACTACAGGGCTTCTTAACGGAAGTCAAATCTGACTCTCTACTAATTCATTCCACCCAAACCCCGGCCCCATTTCTGTCTATTTCTTTGCCAAACTGAAGCAGCATGGCATAGTGGATAGACCAGACGTCCTGGAGAGAGAAGCCCTGGGCCCTTTCCAGGCTGTCTGAACAAGTCATTTAGTCTATTATTCTACAGTTTATTCATGTGTAAAATGAGGAAAAGAAAAAAGTACCAACATTCAGATTAAAAGAGATGATGTCTGTGATGCTGAGGACTTGACAGTACCGAATGTGTGAGCTGATATTGTTATAATCCATATACATTGCTTCTTTCTAAATCTACAGTAAAAACTTGCAGGGATCCTTTTCTGATTAATACAAACCCATTTAATCACCTGTTTGATTTGTTTGCTTTGAGCATTAGCAAGTAATTATGAGCTCATTTTCAAATAAATTTGGTGTTTGCTTTGTTTTCTCAAATGGACTGTTCGGTAAGGCAGGGAATGAATTTTCCATTTCTTTTGTATCTTCTTATCAAGCCCAGTGCAGGAATCTTCATTTAACAGGAGCTCAGTAAGTCCAGGTTGAAGAACTGACTCAAGAATGAGAAATTGTAGGAAAAGTCAAGAAGTCGTTTTATTCATGGGGTGGAAGACATTTGATGAAGACTGATGTCTGGTGAATCCAGAAAGTATACATTAAGTTGGGAGCTGTGTCCCTAAGTGGATTGGCAAGGATAAATGGGGACACTGAGGGGCAAAATCTTGAAATCTCAATGCTTACATGTTTTGAGAGGATGGGTATTGGTTCTTTCTTCTTTAGAGCTGGCATGGTACATTGCAAAAATTATTAAACTAAAAGTCAAAAATCCTGGGCTGTGTTCTAACATTTGTAAGTCATTTAACAGCCTTAAGTCAATTTTAAAGCTTGGAACATGATAGTGCTGAACTAGATTATTGTAGGGTTATTTCCAGCTAAAAAATGTTATAATACATCAGACAAGAGGCTAACTTTAATATATAAAGGCCTCCTACAAATCATCTATAAAAAAGCCAGTAGAGCTTGCAGTGAGCAGAGATCGTGGCACTGCACTCCAACCTGGGCAACAGAGTGAGACTCCGTCAAAAAAAAAAAAAAAGTGCCAGTAGTGCAACAGAGAAGGTGAAGAATATAAGCAGGTAGTTCACAGAAAAGATGACAACTCTTAAACAAAAGAGCAATGTAAAAAATTACAACTAGAAAGAAATTTGATGTTTTCAACTATCAGATTGGAAATGACCAAAGAGTTCTAAAATTCACTGTGTAGCTCAGAGTTTGAGGAAGCCAGCACTTTAAAAAATTATCCTCCAAGGCCGGGCGCGGTGTCTCAAGCCTGTAATCCCAGCACTTTGGGAGGCCAAGGTGGGTGGATCATTTGAGGCCAGCAGTTTGAGACCAGCCTGGCTAACATGGTGAAACCCTATCTTTGCTAAAAATACAAAAATTGGCCTTGCTTGGTGGCAGGCACCTGTAATCCCCACTAATTGGGAGACTGAGGCAGGAGAATTGCTTGAACCCAGGAAGCAGAGGCTGCAGTGAGCTGAAATCGCATCACTGCACTCCAGCCTGGGCGACAGAGCAAGACACTGTCTTAAAAAAATATATATATATATATCTTCCAGAGGCTGGCTCTTGCAAGGTGTGCTTCCTAGGCTCCTGAGTCAGCTGGCTTAGAATATTCCCTAGAGAGGTTAATTTGGTGATTACTATTAAACTTAAAAGTTCACATACCCTTTCTTTGATGTGGCAGTTGAGCTTCTAGGTATTGATTCTACAGACACACTCCCACACATGAGAAATGACTGTGTATGCAGGCATTCACTGCAGCACTGTTTGTAGTAGCCACAGATTTAAAACAACTTAAATGTCTGTTTTTAAAATAAATTATATCATATCCCCATACATGCAATGATAGCAATCTTTAAAAAGAATGAGGCCATCTCTATATGTTCTAATGGACAGATCTTCAAGATAATATGGTTTAATGAGAAAAGCAAGGGGCAGGACGGTGTGTACAGTTAGTATCATTTGAGTTACTAAAGTATATATATAATGCATATATATTATTTAATGTGCATATTACTGTTTACTTAGAAATACTTTAAAACTTACAAAAGTTGTACAAATAAAACAATATAAAGAACACTTATACACCTGTTACCCAGATTCACTCATTATTGTCATTTTAACCCATTTGCTTTATCATTTGAATATATAGTTTTGATATCTCTGGAAACTACCATAAGAAATTTGTAACAGTGGTTGCCTCCAAAGAGAGAACTGAGTGGCTGGAGGTAGGGGAAAAATGATTACTTTTTATGCTATGCCCTTTTAAACCTTTTGAATTTTGTATTGTTTACCAAAAAAATTAAGTTAAAAATTACATAAGCATCTCTGCAAAAATTCTGGGGTCTGTACCTTTAGAGAAAAGATTATTATTTTGGTAAAGGAAGTCAGGTATAAAGGAAAAGTAAAAATAAAAGGGTAAAAATGCAAGTCAAGAGACAGTTAAGAGTGACCAAATAGTGATGAGGGATAGCTTCTCTTTAAAGAATTGTTCCAGTTGATAAACAAAGAAAGAATGATAAAATTAGTTTTTCAGCATTTGCAACTCCTAATGTATCTAGGCAATAGTCAATAATAGCTATTAACATCAAAAAGGACATTTATGTTTACATGGCCCCTGATGGAAGTACATACTGCCTGTGAAGGACTTATGCCAAAATAACTGATCCTGAATTGGATCAGCTTCTAGACCTATTTATTAATCAAAGAATGGACAAGGGTCAGAGGAACATGTTAAATAAAATTGCCTGTCCCTAGGCAATTGTCACAAATGCAGAAAAATATTTAAGCTTATGCATACACAAAATTAGAATAAGAAAAAGAAATTAACTATAAACACACAGATTTTACATGATAAAATATAATTTTACACTAATTTAAAAACCTCAGTAAAATAGATGATTTTCTTGGAAAATAGAGATAACCAAAACTGACTCAAGAATTAGAAGAAAAACCAATTACTACCTCCAGAGAAAGGGTCTGGGTCAGATAGGGTACTAGTCCTGGGCCTTCTGCCCCTAGATCACTCTGTAACCTTCCCCTTCTAGGCATTATCCTCCTGAGGCTGGCCCTTGCAGGGCATGCTTCCGAGGCTCCAATGTCAGCTGGCTTCTGGTAGATTCAGGAATCGGGAGGTAACAGCAAGAGGCTGGAGACTAGGGGAGGGGATAAGCCAGGTTTTTAAGTTTTTGTTTGTTTGTTTGTTTTTGTCCCATTCTACTCTGCCTCTGGTGGAGTCTCCCACACTGGTTACCTCTTTTCTTAGTTTCAGCTTCTTCTAGTCACATCAACATGGTTCCAGCTTCCACTTGATGACTTCAACCTTTCAACTGCAGTGATACCACCTCCTCCTTTTGTTCCCCCCTGGTTAGAAGTGGGAGGGCATCTGCTATTGCAAATTCCATTTGGTTGGCTTTTCAGCTCCTTCCATCATGTGTATAATTAATTCCCTGCATTAAATTCCTTCTGTATTCGTCCATTTTCATACTGCTATAAAAAACTGTTCAAGACTGGGTAGTTTATAAAAGAAAGAGGTTTAATTGACTCACAGTTCTGCATGGCTGGGGAGACCTCAGGAAACTTACAAACATGGCAGAAGATGAAGGGGAAGCAAGGCACCTTCTTCACAAGGGAGCAGCAACGAGAAGTATCAAGCAAAGGGGGAAGAGCCCCTTATTAAACCATCAGATCTCATGAGAACTCACTCACTGTCATGAGAACAGCATGGGGGAACCGTCCCCATGATTCAATTACCTCCACCTGGTCTCTCCCTTAACACATGGGGATTATGGGGATTACAATTCAAGATGAGATTTGGGTGGGGACACAAAGCCTAACCATATCACCTTCTTTTTTAAATACTCGGTGGTTTCTGTTTCCTTGATTGGATGCTGACTGGATAAAAATAGCTTTAAGGTTAAGTATTTCATTTGTTTTTTACCTTATCCCCCATGTAGAACTACGGGTTAAGTATTTCAAAATTGTCAAGAATATATAATTTCTAAAGTACAGATGTTTCAGAGCATATAAAGGAGACCCTCTGGTCTCTACTTATTTTACGAGATCAGCACATTCTTGATATAAAACCTATAAACATGGCAAAGAAAAACTACAAATGAAGCATAAGAAATGGTTTTCATTTGGTCACTTGATTTGTGACAAGGGTGCCATTGCAATTGAGTGCAAGAGGAGCCAGTCTTCTCACTGAACAGTATTGTGTCAATTGCAATCCATTAAAATAAAAAGAAGCATTAATCCTCTACTTCACATCACACCAAAATAAAAATTGTGATAGCTTACATATGAAAACTAAAACAATGAAACTTCTAGGAAAAAAAATCTTCATTATTTTAGATAGGTTAAAACATTTTAAACAAGATATATAAAGTGCTAAAGAGAAAAGCGTAATAAATTGGATTTCATTAAGAACTATTCAACAAAGACAACAGAGTGAAACGGCAAGCCACAGACTGTGAGAAGATTTTTGGAAGATAGGTAATACATATGACAAGGGACTGAGTCAGAACTACAAATTTAAGGAATTCAATAAAAAGGGAGAAATACTGGAAATAGACACATAACAAAAGAGTGTTTTCAAATGACTCATAAGCATATGAAAAAGGAAGTTTATATCATTAGACATCAGAAAAATACCAATGAAAACCACAATGCGACACCACTACACTACAACCAAATGGTTAAATTAAAGGCACTAATTAAGATCAATTTTTGGTAAAGATGTGGTAGACAACTAGAATTCTCACACATTGCTGACAGGAATTTAAAATAGGTCAACCACTTTGGAAAACCTCAGTCATTTTAAAAAAATTTTTCACAGCTTTCAGTATAATTCATATACAATCAATTGCATATTCTTTTTTTTTTTTCTTTTTTTGGGACAGAGTCTCACTCTGTTACCCAGGCTGGAGTGCAGTGGCACAATCTCGGCTCACTGCAAGCTCCATCTCCCAGGTTCACGCCATTCTCCTGCCTCAGCCTCCTGAGTAGCTGGGACTACAGGTGCCCACGACCAAGCCTGGCTAATTTTTTTTCTTTGTATTTTTAGTAGAGATGGGGTTTCACCGTGTTAGCCAGGATGGTCTCGATCTCCTGACCTTGTGATCCACCCATCTCGGCCTCCCAAAGTGCTGGGATTACAGGCATGAGCCACCATGCCCAGCCCAATTGCACATTCTTAATGTGTACAATTAGATACATTTTTATTTTAACATATGTATATACCCATGAATCCATTACCATGCCAAAAAAAATGAACATGTCCACATTCCCAGAAGTTTCCTCATGCCTTTTGCAATTCTTCCCTTTCTCTCTAATCCTCACTACACCCAGCCAACAACTGATCTGCTTTCTAGCACTGTGAATTAGCTTGTATTGTCTAGAATTTTATATACATGAAATCACATAGTATGTACTCTTTGTCTAGCTTCTTTACCCAAAACAATTATTTTGAGATTCACCCATGTTGTGTGTATCAGAAGTTGTTTTGTTTGCTTTGTTTTTTATTGAATGTTATTCTGTCGTATGGCTACACATCAATTTGTTTATCCATTTACCTGCTGGTGAACATTTGGGTTGTTTCTGGTTCTTTGCTGTTACAAATAAAGCTGCTATGAATACTAATTTGCAAGTCTTTGTGCAGACATATGCTTTATTTTCTCTTGGGTAAATACCAGAAATGGAATGGCTAAGTCATATTATGTGTATGTGTAATTTTTAAGGAAATATACAGCAATTTTAAATAAAGCTAAAGATACATATTCCCTTTGATCAAGCAAGTCCCAAGAGAACTCTATTTCTCTGTGTATATTCCTAACAGAAATAAATGCATATGTCGACCCAAAGATATGTATAAAATATTCATATAAGCTTTATTAATAATAGCCCCAAATTGGACACATGTCCAAATGTTCATCAATGGTAGCCAGGAATTCCCTTCCCACTGTGGTGTCCTGAGTTGTCTCAGGCCAGCAGAGGTATTTTGTTGTTCATAAAATCTGTTATAATTACTGCATTACATACACTTTCAATTCCTTTGACTCTGTCTATTTTCACTGTCCTTTTCTGTCTAACCCTAACACTCATAAACCCAGATTTTGCATAGCCCCTGCCAACATCTGAATGTGACTGAAGAAAACTATGCAACTTTGTGATTGGTCTCTCTGTGGTCCTCAACCAGGAAAGGTTCAGTTCCCTGGGCAGTGTTTGGAAGTGGGGCAGAGAACATTTTGATCAGCACAATGATTGGGGGGTACTACCAAGGGCCAGGGATGCTAAATGCCAAGGAAGATGCCTGCCTGAAACACTGACAGCATCTCCACTGAAAAATATTGTTTGACCACAAACCTTAATGGTCACAGCTGCCTGAAATCATACTATGATTCCCTTATCAATTCCCTTTCCCACTCTCCTAGAAAAACTTTTATCTCTTCTCTCTTCAAACCTACAATGTCTTCTGCCTCCTCCTCATTTTTACCCATAAACCATTTTTATCTGTAAACCATACTTCTTATTCAATAGAAAAATAGAAAAGTTCAGAAGGAAACTTCCACATGCTCTTGATATCTACCAGTCTACCTACATCTATGCCCACACACTCAGTATCCCATCCTGTCACTATAGGTAAATTGTCCAGGCTAGTTTCTAAGTCCTCTATTTGTGTACTGGATTTTTCCCCCTTTTACCTACTTGATAACTTCCCTCTTACAATCATTGCATCATCGATTTTCCCCTCTGCTCTATTATTTCCATCAGGATATAGGCAATCCATACTATTTCATGACCACAAAATGCTCTCCCCTGACATCATATTTCCCTCTACATTTTAGAAGGTGGTAATTTACAGGGAGTCAGGTGACCTAGCTCTGCCACCATCTCACCAATGACCTTGAGTTTGCACCTTTGAGTGCCTTTGTACATCTCAGTTTTCTCATGTTAAAATGAAGAGATGATACTAGTTAATCTCTGAGGTCCCTTCCATCGTTAACATCTGACATCTATGACATATTGCTTCACAATGTGCATATGCGGCAACAGACACAGCCCATCTAGCCTGTGTTAGGAAGATGCCAAGCTAAGCACCATAGGGAGTGGAGGAATGGATAAGGCATGCAGTTTTCTGCCTGTGGAAACACAGGGGGACCCCAGACAGGAACACAAGTGACTCTTCTACAAGGTTAAGGGCCTAAAAATAGGGATTAAGTTCAGAGCAGAGCAGCAGAGGCAGATCAATGAGGTTAGAAGAACTGGGCAAAGCTTTATGGAAGGTAGTGCTTATAATGGGACTTTAAGGATACTCAAAGGAACAGTATAAATTCAAAGAGATGAAACAGCTTTGGGTTAAATTCAGTTTTCTTTTGAGGTAAAATAAAGGAAAGTAGAGGGGGAGGGCAAGATGGCCAACTAGACACAGACAGGTGGAATCATTTCCACCAAGGGACTGAGATGACTAGCATGCTCCTAACAGATCTTCAAAGGGAAGACACTGTGAATGAAGGGAAGACACAGAAGCTGGGCTGAAAGGGGAGAAAGCTGGAAACCCTACATGGGGATACAGCACACTTGGATTTGTTCCTGATTCCCAATGGCTTTAGGGGAACAAATGAGTTGAACTGACAAGGAGCAACCCACTGTCACCATGGGCCTCTGGAACCTTGGCAGGAAGAGACCTCTCAACCACCATGGACACTTGAATTGGCAGAGAGAGCTGCTTAGAGAAGTGGTAGGGACAGCCAGCTGAAGTGGAGCCTGGAGGGTTTGGTGTGGGCGTGTCTGTAGCAGAGCACAGTCAGGGACAGCTATCCCACTAGGCTTGACTTGTTCCTATAGGAGACTTTAGCCCTAGGGGAACTGTCGGTCCTGAATTCTGCAGGGCAATCTTGCCCATCAGGTGGGGCCAGTGTGACCTGAGCAACCCTTGGGATGGTGGCCTCTCCTGGGGCCGCAGCCTGGCCACACCTGCTTACAGAATAGTCTCAGGTGCCCTGGGGGCCCACACCATGGTTTCTGTGGTGGCAGACCATGCCTCACTGGCAGAGAGCTCCAACAGGGTGGCTCCTACTGCCACATACGAGCCCACATGCTCCCTCCCCATACTGCGGCTTCCCCCCCAGGGCCCATGGCAATTCCCCAAATGTTTTGCTGGTGTGTGTTTGCATGAGTGGGTTTTGCTTTTATTGCCCTGCTAGCACATGAGAGTGCAGTCTGCCTCACCTCATTCTACTGACCACCATTGCAGATGGAGCCTTGGTGGGCACAGAGCCAGCCAGCCCCACCCCTTCCAGTGCCCCACCCTTGTGCTAATACTGTGCAGAGAACAGCAGATCCTCCCCCACCCTGAGCAACCACTCCTGCTTGCAGAGCACAAAGAAGGCACCTAGACCTGTGCCCACTAGTGTCCTGCTCCTGAGTCAACACCACCTCCAACATGACCATGCACACAAGTCACCAGCAGGGGCCCCTCTGGCCGTCTTCCCCAACAGCTGCATTACCTCTATCACTGTGGTGAATGACCACAGGGAGGCAGGCACTCTGCTGCTGCTACCATTACTGCTGACATGTGTGAATGAGGATGGATCCTGCTGTCACTGCACTATAAAATGCTTTGGATGACACCACCCATTGAAGTGTAGTGACCAGCAGTCTGGGAGCACCTTGGTCACCTCCAGCACAGTGGATTTTTAACCTTAAGGAGCCAGAGAACAAAGTCAAGGCCCCAGTACAAGTTCCCCAGAGTTAGAGCACACAGGCCAGGAGGTGGGAGCTGAGCACTGACTCCCTAAAATCTTCCAGAAATGAAGCCAGTCAGCTGAATCCACCTTATATCACAATCACAATTTGATAACAATCAAGGTCATCAAATAGGATACCTGTTCAAATAAAATCAACCCATCCAAAGGTCAGCAACCTCAAAGACCGAAGTAAGATAAGCCCATAAAAATAAGAAAGAATTAGTGCAAGAACCCTGACAACTCAAAAAACCAGAGTGCCTTCTTTCTTTCAAATGATGATATCACCTCTCCAGCAAGGGTGCTGAACCAGGCTGAGATGGCTGAAATAACAGAAATAAAATTCAGAATATGGATAGGAACAAAGATCACTGAGCTACAAGAGTACATTAAAATCCAATCTAAGGAAGCTAAAAATCATAATAAAACAATGCAGGAACTAACAGACAAAATAGCCAGTATAGAAAATAATGTAACCAACCTGATAGAGCTTAAAAACACTCTACAAGAATTTCATAATGGAATCATAAGTATTAATAGCAGAATAGACCAAGCGAGGAAAGAATCTGCAGAGCTTGAAGACCAGCTTTCTGAAATAAGAGAGTCAGAGAAGAATGGAGAAAAAGTAATGAAAATCAATGAACAAAACCTCTTGAGAAATATGAGACTATATAAAGAGACCAAATCTATGACTCACTGGTGTTCCTGAAAGAGACGGGGAGAATTGAACTGACTTGGAAAACATTTTTCATGATATCGACCATGAGAACTTCCCTAACCTAGCTAGAGAGGCCAACATTCAAATTCAGGAAATGCAGAGAACCCCAGAAGTTACTTTGCAAGAAGATCATCCCCAAGACACATAATTATCAGATTCTCCAAGGTCAAAATGAGAGAAAAAATATTAAAGGCAGGTAGAGAGAAAGGTCAGGTCACCTACAAAGGGATGCTCATCAGACTAACAGCAGACCTGTCAGCAGAAACCCTACAAGCCAGAACAGATTGGGAGCCAATATTCAACATACTTATAGAAAAGAAATTCCAACCCAGAATTTCATATCCAGCCAAAGTAAGCTTCATAAGTGAAGGAGAAATAAGATACTTTTCAGACAAGCAAATACTTAGGAAATTTGTTACCACCTGACCTGTCTTACAAAAGCTTCTGAAAGAAGCACTAAATATGGAAAGGAAAGACCATTACCAGGCACTACAAAAACACACTGAAGTACACAGACCAGTGACACTACAAAGCAACCATATAAACAAGTCTGCAAAATAACCAGCTAACAGCATGATGACAGGATCAAATCCATACATATTAATACTAACCTTGAATGTAAATGATTTAAATGCCTCAATTAAGAGACACAGAGTAGCAAACTGGATAAAGAACCAAGACCCATTGGTATGCTGTCTTCAAGAGTCCCACCTCACATGCAATGACATATATAGGCTCAAAATAAAGGGATGAAGAAAAATCTACCAAGCAAATGGAAAACAGAAAAAAGCAGGTGTTGCAATTCTAGTTTCAGACACAGTCTTTAAACCAGCAAAGATTAAAAAAGGACAAGGAAGCACATTAGATAATGGTGAGGGTTCAATTCAACAAGAAGATCTAACTATCCTAAATATAAATGCACGCGACACAAGAGAATCCAGATTTATAAATCAAGTTCTTAGAGACCTTCAAAGAGACATAAAGTCTCCGACTATTATTGTGTGGGAGTCTAACACCCACTGACAATATTAGACAGATAATCAAGACAGAAAATTAACAAAGATATTCAGGACCCAAACTCAGCACTGGATCAAATGGACCTGATAGACATCTACCAAACTCTCCATCCCTGAGAAACAGAATGTACATTCTTCTTATTGCCACATGGCATATATTTGAAAACTGATCACATAATCAGCAGTAAAACACTCCTCAGCAAATGCAAAAGGAATGAAATCATTACAAACAATCTCTTGGAAGACAGCACAATCACACTAGAAATCAAGACAACGCAATTTCACTCAAAACCATACAAGTACATGGATACTGAATAACCTGCTTCTGAATGACTTTTGGGTAAATAATGAAATTAAGGCAGAAATCAAGAAGTCCTGGCTGGGTGTGGTGGCTCATGCCTGTAATCCCCACACTTTGGGAGGCCAAGGTGGGTGGATCACCTCAGCTCAGGAGTTTGAGACCAGCCTGGCCAACATGGTGAAACCCTGTCTACTACAAATACAAAAATTAGCTGGGTGTGGTGGTGGGTGCCTGTAATCCCAGCTACTCAGGAGGCTGAGGTAAAAGAATCACTTGAACCCTGGAGATGGAGGTTGCAGTGAGCTCAGTTTGCACCATTGCACTCCAGCCTGGGCCACAAGGGCGAAACTCCATTCAAAAAGAAAGAAACCAAGAAGTCCTATGAAACTAAGGAGAACAAAGATATAACATGCCAGAATCTCTGGAACACAGCTAAGGCAGTATTAAGAGGGAAATTTATGGCACTAAATGCCCACATCAAAAAAGTTAGAAAGATCTCAATTTAATAATCTAATATCACAACTAAAAGAACTAGAGAACCAAGAGTAAACCAATCCCAAAGCTAGCAAAAGACAATAAATAAGCAAAATCAGAGCTGAACTGAAGGAGATTGAGGCATGAAAAAGCATTCAAAAGATCAGCAAATCCAGGAGCTAGTTTTCTGAAAAAAATTAATAAAACAGACCACTAGCTAGATTAATAAAGAAGAAAAGAGAGAAGATTCAAATAAACACAATCAGAAACAACAAGGGGGATATTAACACTGACTCCACAGAAATACAAATAGTCATCAGAGTATATTATGAACACCTTTATGCACATAAACTAGAAAATCTAGAAGAAATGGATAAATTCCTGGACACATACACCCTCCCAAGACTGAACCAGGGAGAAATTAAATCTTGAACAGACCAATAATGAGCTCTGAAACTGAGTCAATAATAAATAGCTTACTAAACATAAAAAACCCAGAACCAGATAGATTCACAGCTGAATTCTACCAGATGTACAAAGAAGAGCTGGTACCATTCCTGCTGAAACTATTCCAAAAAATTGAGGAGGAGGGACTCCTCCCTAACTCATTCTACGAGGCCAGCATCATCCTGATATTAAAACCTGGCAGAGACACAATAAAAGAAGAAAACTTCAGGCCAATATCCTTTATGAACATCGATACAAAAATCCTCAACAAAATACTGGCAAACTGAATCCAACAGTACACCAAAACAGTTTTTATCATAAGAGGTTGAGAAA
Source organism: Gorilla gorilla gorilla (assembly GCF_029281585.2). Lineage (NCBI taxonomy): Eukaryota > Metazoa > Chordata > Mammalia > Primates > Hominidae > Gorilla > Gorilla gorilla. The sequence continues at coordinate 122,242,558 of NC_073224.2, forward strand.
GAGTCAGAGCCTATTGGTTTACTCAGGAGAAAGTGCTTCGGGGACCATGTAGTGAGATGGCCTGAAGAAATTTTTATTAACAAAATTTTCTGTGTAAAAGATGGAGAACAGTCATTTTCTATTATTATATACTTTCTTCGCATCTGGAGCTAACATAGTTAAAAATCCAATTCAGGAGTGACCACAGGAATACTTTTAGACATGTTAACAATTCACTCAAGTTTGGCATCCTCCAGAAATACTCTGGAAAAATCTTTGCAAGGTCACACCTCACTAGAATTTTGACCAAACAAAGGCATCCTATGTAGAGTGACTACCATGTAATCTCCCTGGAATAGCCTCAAATGTAATAAAGTTCTAGTCTCCTCAAATGCTCACTTGCAACTGTCATACCACATGTGCAAAATTTTTATTTGAAAACTTTTCTAACTATAAGACAAGAAAGTACCATACAATATTTCTGTTCATAGTTCACCCAGAATATTATGCACTCAGCAAAGGTCAGGACTAACAGCTCTCTGCAGGAATGTTTGTTTTCAACCCTTCACAGCAAAATAAGATTCTTCAAATAAGACAGCAATAATCTGGTATGGAGATAGTCAAATCTCCTGGCTTTTATTCTGAACACAACATCTGAGTCTACTCCAACTCATTTCAGGACGTATCTACTTGAGGAATCTTGATGCTTTTGTCACTTCTTTTCTCGCTCTCCCACCTCCGGGTCAGTTGCCAAACCATGTTAACTCTGCAACAGGAGATAATCATTGACCAAGACTCACAGGACTTTCTGAACTGTTTCTGTGGCACTGTGTTCTTTTCAGGAATTTGCCTGGGCAAAGTGCTTGCATTTATTATATTAGATTTGGGCTGACAGAGACCATTTCCCAAAGATATAATTCTGGTAATTTCTTTAAATATCTAGGGTTATGTGGTTGGTCTTGATTTACAAAGGATGTGATAGTGATGATGACAATGATACTTTGCTAGTTGGATATAGTGCTTCATAGTTTACAATTTACCTGCAGCTATATTTTGAGGGGATAAGAAGAGAACAGAGAACAGAGATAAAGGCCACATTAAAAAAAAAAACCCCTGAAAAGTTGGGTCTTCTGATTTTAGAGCATGTATTCTTTTTGAAAGACTCAATCAAGGTAAGTGCTATAAACAAGCAAACCAAGAAGTGGTAGTAGTAGAAGAAAAAATCTTCAAGCCCTAAAACACAGCACAATATTAAGGCATTCTTTCTAAAATGGGACAGACACTCTTTCATTCACCAAATAATGAATTCTTAGTCAAAATATATCCACCCTTTCAATCTTTACAAATAACTCACTCAATACGAGAAGTCATATTAGCTCCTCCCCTTATATTTAAATATTTAGACAAGGGCAAGACATTGATTTTCTTGCTTTCTGTTCTTCCTACCTTCACCACATAATTGTAAGAGATGGCTTTATAATGCGTGGCTTTTCATTAAGAAAACTGATAACTTTCAATATTATATACTATATAAAGTCAAACAAAACATAAAAATGCGTGTGAAACAGTTAAATACCACTCACATATATAGTGGCAATGAATAAGCCATTAAAAAAGTAATGTAATAAAGGATTACATATTTATATATCATACAAGAAGTAAGCAGGGCTTTCAATAAATGTGAGAATCCAAGGTGGCACTTAGCCCCGTCAGCTAGTGAAAAAAAAAAAAAACCACGTATTAAATGCCAGTATTCTGCTCAGCACCAGATAGTGTTGGAGACAGACAATGCATACTTTGCCCTACTGAAGTTCACCATCTAGGTGGGAAGTTGCTGTCTTTCACCAAAACCCATCTAGAGGATTAATAAAACTCCTCTTATTACTCTAGCAATTTAAAGAAAATATTTTGTAGCAGAACTCAAGAACCTATTTGCAGATTTGGAGAAGACTGGCAAATCTAATGACTGCAAGGATTGCCCAAGTAGTAAATAGGTACAGAAATGGTTGCAGTAATAGAAATACAGCTGCTAAGATTCTGTACTGTGAAGCCTGAAGCTACTGCAATTGTCAGAGTGACAACTGAAATTAGTTGCTATGTTCACAAGAAGGTCACTGGTCTCCAGTGACCCAGAGGGGTCCCACACCAACTTGGATCACACAAGCAGCTGGGTGATACAAACCAGCATGATGAAAGGGAGAGGATCTAAAAGAAAACAAGGCTTTCATAAATCATACATTAGCCTCTTGAGTGATGGAAGGGGGAGGGGTGAGCAGAGAAGGAATAATCATAAATACAAGTAGGAAGTTGGTGGCTCCCCTTCTGAGGATGAGAATGTGGTCCCAAAACAAATTCAAAGATCAGATGTTCATACAGGATTACAGAGTACAATATGGGAAGTTCTGGACAAGGATGATTTTCAGAATCATAGGAAAGGCAGTTAAATGCACAGCAAGAGAGTCTAGAATCATGGTGGAGACTTGATTAAGCAGAAAGTCTATCTCACCATGCTGTATGTGGACCAATGACTCCATCTGCTTCCAAACATTGAAATATCAAACATAGGGAAGCCATACAGAATTAGACAAATACAAGGCATATAAGCTGTTACTACAAGATTTCAGTAACTGTTTTCTGCTCAATACAGGATGTCATGATAGTCATTTTCAGCAGAGTGATGCAAACAGCTGTGATCGGTTAGCATTCAAAATAGCCTTTCTGCAATACCTGGAGTAGGCTTCTTCTAGACCTCTTTTATGAGTGGGGAAAGATATATTAATATGTTGCCTATCAAGATTCTCATTGGATGGAGGACCAAGTGAAGAGGAGCTTTCAGGTGGCTGATTACATTTTAGTGCAGGTATTTGTAAGGTATTTTAAAAATTTAACATCACCATCAGGCTATAAGATACATAAAGCTAAGGACTATGATCATCTTGTGCAAGACCTGTATCCCTAGAGTGTAGTGCATAGTAGCTGCTTAACAAGTATTTTTTAGCAAACCTGCTCTTTAGTTGGACACAGTAGTGTGGGTTCAGTTACTGACAGCTATAATCAATTCTCATTATTTGCAGTAATGTTTTATAAAGTCATCATAAACACTGAATTAGTGAATACTGAAACACTGCTCCTAGGGGAAATACAGAGTGAGGTTCCTGTGAGCCTCTGGTCACAACATTTTCATCAACTAGTTAATATATAATATTTTTTATGTGTGTTTCTGTTTAAAGACATCTTATTTAGCAAATATTGTTGATTCATTAAAATTGAACTCAGCAGCACTAAACTCATGCCTAAACAAAGCTTATCTAACACATGTATTTTCTCTGTAAAAGCAGAAAGGAAGACCAGACAGAAAGGAAGACCAGACAGCGCTTCAGCACTACACTTGGGACCATTTTAAACAGCAAAATTACTAAAAAAGGAGCAAAAAAGAACCAAAAACAACAACCCAAAATCATGGCACTAAATAGACCATTCCAAGGAAAATTGTTGATAAGAGCCAGAACAAGAGGGCAGAGCATCACCTTGTTCTACCTGAGATATTTTGCTGTCCTGAGAAAGACAAAACAGAAACTCTTTGGTGCAATTAAGAGTAGAAACGTATCCAAAAAATAGTTTGTGGTGACCATCCACATGCTCAGCAGTTCCCCAAGAAAATGGGGCCTGATTAAGAGCTATTTTTATCTTTGGATGGTTACATAAAGAAGGAGACATTAGGAAGATGATCATGGAACTAAATGATCACCAAAATGTAAAATGCCATGTTTAGCAGGTACTACTAGAACATTTAAAAAGGCATATTTAGAACAAATAGGTTATACATCAATGAGTAAAATAAAGAAGGGGTAGAACGGGCTAGAAATATGTTCAGAAGAAGTTCAGGGAGAGTCACAGGCGGCTATTAAGAAAAGGCAGGAAGTATCAGAGAACTTTTTAATAACATGCCACACTAAATTCTTTGGATTCTTGCTAAGGTGAGGTGAAATGCATGTGTTTCTTCTTTGTTTCCTAGCCTAGGAAAGGAGACATGCTGATGATGGTGCCCAGGTTTGTGTAGGCGAGCTTTACCTGTGGGTAGCTCCACAAGTAGATATTAAGCACCCATTGGTGCTCATTCTTTCTCCTGTGTGTGTGCAGAGGCCCAGCTGTCAGGAAGTACAGGAACAGCTCTGGCCAGTTAGGCTTAATGGTTCATTTTAGTTATTCTGGGTGACTGAATCTCCACAATTACAGAAGGCTGCACAAACTCCTTGGCAAGATTGCCTCATCATCACCTCACAGCCTTACCATAGGCCTCCATGCCTTGTAGGCCTAAAGTGTAAGCCAACTATCTCCTGGCCTAGTATCTGGTCATTAGTGAGGCAATTTGGGACTTGAAACCCAATACTCACTTATATTTCCCTTGCCTGGAAAAAAGAAAAGTATTAAGGGTTAACACTGTGAATCAAGGCCCCAAACTGAAGGAAAGACCATTTGGCTGTCCCCAAAAAGGCATTCTAACTTAACTCGGATGGCCTCCTTGCTCTTATGACTCATCCAGTTGTTTCCAAATCCTGATTGATCAAGTGGTTCTCTTGTCTTAGATCTTTTTTGGTACCATATGCAAAAGCACATTTCATTTATTCTTTCAATAGTTATTTGAGAGCCTACTATATGTCAGAAACTGTTCAAGGAGACACTGGGGATAATACAATGAACAAAACAGAGAAGTCTATGCCTCTAGTCATTCATATATATATATATGGTGATAAATAGGCATGATATCTAAACTGGCATGGCACTGGCACTGACCAATCAGAAGAGATGTTGGCCATAGTTTTGGAGTGGGGTCCTGGAAGGACATGAGGTATTAACTCTTTGCTTGTTCGATTGTGGGGAGATCCATGGAATCTGGAGGAAGGGGGACAGGTAGCAAAGGGTACTTGGCTCAGGACAGCAGCTATTTATCAGCTTATATGGAAGGAAGTATTTCAGTATTTTTAACAATTGATGTGGCTGAATAGGAGCCTGGTAATAAGTGTCTTGGAGAAAATAATGGCATGGCATGACCAAAATGTAAATAGAATTACTTATCCCAGGAACAGTGAAAGAAAATACTTAGGTTTGACAATGGAACTTTTTAGGGGAATGCAGTAAAATAAAGTTGGAAAGGGGCAGTAGGTGAGAGCAGTACTTTAATTTTTTCTAAGCAATAGATTTTGTTTTTGTACCATTCTGTGAAAACAAAACACCCTTAATCTTATTTACCTGGACTGCGTCATGATCTCAAGGTCCTGATGTAAATGATAATGGTATGAAAACAACAGATGCTTTATAGGAGAACGAATATAAACCAGTAACACCTGAACTTAGTAACATCTGAATACTGATAACTTCCTCTCACTGAGTAGAAAATAAAGCTATGTCATGACAAGAAGCAGAAGTGGCAGGTCTGTTCTGAGCAATGTACTAGCTTCAGACTTGGTTGGCCTTTGGGCAATGAAGGGTGGGTATTTCCCTAACAGCTCTATTTCTGAAGACAAAAAATTGCATATTAGGCTTAATAGGCTTCTCACTTTTCATTTTGAAGTAGTTTGGATCCAACAAAAGTCATTTTTAAGTATTAGTTTTTGAGAAGGTGCCATTTAAGAGACTCAAGAGATTTAAAAAGTATGCCCAAGAGCTATGAGCAGACTGTAGAGACAGAAAAAAAAAAACATTTTAGGCCTATGTAATGCCTTCAACATGAACACAGGAAAAAGAAAGAAACAAGACATCTAAAAATCCTGTTTCCATGCCTATGAAAAGAATTCTAATCAATGTTATTCAGAGTGTGGTGAATAGCATCTTCTTTCAATAGTCTGCCAAATCCTAAATGCAAGGTTTCTCAGATTGAGATATGATTTATCTGGAAGGATGATCCATAACTTTAAGATTTTTTCCAAGCCATCCCTAACCTAAGATTAAGAACCACTGGCATAAATTCATTCATTTATTCAACAAGTATTTATTCAGTGCCTACTATATGCCAGGTACTAGTCTGAGCACTGGGGTAGTGCAGAGCAAGTCCAGTGTGGTCTCCACTCTCATGGAATTTCCATTCTACTAAGGAGGTTAGAAGAGTTTATGAGAGTTTGAGTCAAACGGACTTGGGCTTAGACACTGGTGTGACAACCTGGAACAGGTTTTTTTTTTTTTTTTTTTGGCTCCCTGAACTTTCATTTCTTCCTCTATAAAGTAGGAATAAAAAGATTAGAACTTAAATGACTCAAATATCTAGCACAGGGATAAAAATTCAGTAATTTAATTATTATTTAATTATTACTAAGCTCCCTTCACCAGGATAAAGTAGGTATGGGTTGGAGATCTATCATTACTCCATTTTTATAGATGAAAAGGTTAAGCTCAAAGGAGTTGCATGAATTGTGTTAGGCAAGGGAGTAATTAATATAGCTGTGCTCTGGGCTAACTAGCTGACAGATTGGCTGGCTCTTGATTTCTCTCTTCCACAATGCTTTTCCATAATTAGGGCTCTGCTGGATTCATCAGCTTTAAAGAACCATTGAATTATTTAAAACAGGGATTGGCAAACTATGACACACTGCTTGTTTTTATATGGCCCTCAAGTGTGGTTTCTACATTTTTAAGTGGTTGAACACAAAGAAAAATAGTATTTTGTTTAAACTTGAAAATTATTAGAAATGTAAGTCCCAGTCTCCATAAATAAAGTCTTACTGGAACATTGCACACCCATTTGTTAATGTACTGTTCTGTAATGGTTTTCATGCTCCAACAGCATATTTGAGTAGTTGTGACAAGAGACCATATGGCCTGCAAAGCCTAAAATATTTACTATCTGGCCCTTTACTAAAAAAGTATGCCAACCCTGATTTAAAATGTAATTTTCTCTTGTACGATAGACATACCAAATATACATCTTCTAAATGAGTAATGAATATACCTTAAAATTAAAAAATCAAGTGTATCTGATAAGTGTGCAGAGTGAAACATTTTGATCACAGCAATTGGAATATTTAAATGAGACAATAAATATTTATGAGCATTTTAGAAGTATTAAGTCATTTGAGCTTCACAACAACTCTAAGAAGCAAGTACTTTTTACATCTGAGAGAAGTGAAATTCAACAAGGTTGGGAAATATATCAGAGGCCACAAAGCTAGTAAATAGCTGGGCTACAATTTTAATTGAAGCCTATACTTCTATCTACCAGACCAATATCACATAATGGATAGCCCAACAGTAAGAAGCTTTGTATAGGTAGGCTTACCTAATCTCTGCCTTTCCAAAATCTATTCCCTGATGTTACCTTATAGCTAGTTTCATTACTTCTCTAAGATACTTTTTTCCTTCTCTAAGATACTTTTTTCCTTCTGTAAAATGAGAAAAATACCTAACTTGAGAGGTTTTTTTTCATTGACAATATTCAATATAATTGCCAGGTTATTGTAAAGACAATATATTTATAATGCCCTACCTGTATCAATATATCACATGTACCCCCAAAATATGTGCAACTATTATGTATCAATCAAAAATGGCCATATATTAGGTCACATATAAGCTTCAATAAACTAGTATGTGTGTGTATATATATATATACACACATACATATATATGTATATTACGATGCCTGGATACTATATTATATATGTATCACAATGCAAAAAAATATATATTTTACAATGCCTGGCATACTATAAATGATAGCTACCACTATTTCATTACTATTGCATAGGAGATATTTTCTTAAGATGCACATGCATAGCAAATCTGCTAAGCCAACTCTGGGGGCAGAGGGAGGTGGCAGCTATAAGAATTGCAAAGACAATTAAATATGTTCCTTAGACCCTGAAAGAAGGCCTAGCAATCATTCCCAGGCTGTCAGTGCTTGTTAGACAGCTTCTCCTCCTGGAGATGGTTTCTGCACCCACAGTAAAGGAAAGGAGTGACAAATACTGCTGAGGTTGGGATGAGGAGCTGGTAGTCCATCCTAGGTCAGTTCTTCATAGTTGATGAATGGTGTTTGCCTATAAGAAAGTGTGTGCTCTATGGGAAGAATCAACATTAGCATGTGGAGAAGAAACAGCTATTATGTAGAAATAGTAGAGGCAGCAGTTGTGAGGAAAGGTAGGCACAGTAGTTGTAATTTTTACTCTAGAATTCTCTTCTTTGAAAAAGGAAACTAGAGAGACTGAGGCACTGAAACATGCTATGACATTACTTTGAACCCCTACCAGGGAAAATACCTGCTACAAGATTTCCTTAATCTCTAATCTGGTAGCAGATATTTCCCCTGGTCACGAACCTAGGAGTTTATCTTCCATTGCTGAACAAACAATAATTACCTTCCTAGTGTGGGCCAGGCACTGTTGCCAAGTACTGTGATCAGATCTTCTCAACTGATTCTCACAACTACCCTGTGAAGCAGATGTTGATATCTCCATTTTATAGATGTGAAAACAGACTTGGAAGGGGCAAGTGACGCTGAACCTGGCCCAACACTGCTGGTAAGAATCAGAGTTAGGATTGAATCAAGTCTTTTGACACCTATTCCACTGCCCTTTCAACTAACCTTAGCTACCACTCATAGCTAGTGTTCTGTGTGGATACAATGCCCTACATGTATCAAAATATCACATGTACCCCCATGTGTTAATTTGTTAATTCATTCAACAAATACTTATGAGTATGAAGAAGTGTCTATGAGGGAGCACACACTGCAGTAAAACCCAGACATGGGAGCACGCATGGAGGACAGGGGGAATAAGGAATGACTGCAAATGGGTATGGAGTTTTTTAGGATGTTGAAACTGTTCTAAAAGTAGATTGTGGTGATGGTTATACAACTCTTGGAGTGTACTACAAATGATTGGACTGTACACTTTAAATGGATGATATTTATAATATGTAAATTATATCTCAATAAAGCTGCTAAAAAAGAAGAAAATAAAAATAAATATACCAAAAAAGGATATACTCTATAAGATTAGAATAGAAATAGGCATATGTCATATGAGTCTTTACATCAAAAGAGACTATTGTACAGGATTATGATATTATAGTTTGATTTTGGTACATGTCATAATAAAATAAATGATTATAAACATAAGAACAAAACAAATAAACAAAAAAGCCCAGGTACAGCCAGATGCAATGGCTCATGCCTAGAATCCCAACACTTGGGGAGGTAGGTGGAGGCAGGAGGATCACTTGAGCCCAGGAGTTTGAGGCCAGCCTGGGCAACATAGCAAGACTCTGTCTCTACAAAATAAAAAAGTTAGCCAGGTGTGGTGATGCATGCCTGTAGTACCAGCTACTCAGGAGGCTGGGGTGGGAGGATCGCTTCAGCCCAGGAGGTCGAAGCTGCAGTGAGCCATGATCACACCACTGCACTCCGGCCTGGGTAACAAAGTGAGACCCTGCCTCAAAAAAAAAAAAAAAAAAAAAAGGTGGGGGGGATTCTTAATTCTTTCCTGCTTAACTCCCACAGGTGTTATGTTAGGCTCAAAATTAGGTTTGCTGCCCAGGTGTGGTGGCTTATGCTGTAATCCCAGCATTTTGGGAACCTTAGGCAGAAGGATCACTTGAGGCCAGGAGTTCAAGACTAGCCCAGGCAACATAGCGAGACCCAGACTCTACAAAATAAATAAATAAATAAATAGGTTTTTTTGTTTTTTTTTTAAATAGATTTGCTAGGACACCTTTTTCCATACCAATAAGATACATTTAATAAGAAAGCATTGAGCACCTCTTAGTTCTGGTCTTGTACTAAGTGCTTTACAAAGAAAACAACTGTGAAGCATGCTCATGCTTCCTTTCCAAACTTTAAGTTCATTTCTCTGTGAATTGAGAAGCAGGGTCTGAATGCATAGAAATATATACAAGTTTTGACATAGATGGGAACAGAAAAGAATTCCCTCTTAATTTGAAAAGTTCCCACTGATCCATGATTCCAACAAATCAATGGTATAATTCAACAATTGAGGTTAAAGTTAGTACCTTATTCCTATTTGAACTCAAATGTAAATGGTGCTAGATTTGCTCATTTCCTTGAGTAAAAGCTGTAAGAATTAAGGCCTTTCAATTTCTTTTCCAGTTTTACAGAATTTGATGAGTCTAAAGTAAGCCATTCCATAACATCAGTAAACATACCTTAATTAAACTGGAATTTTAACATTATAATTTACTTTTAGAAAAAGAGGCAAAAGCCAAATAAACTGATACTAGGAACTTACTTTAAAGATGCTCTGGAAGTCCCAGACTTGTTCTTAGGGCAGTACAGATTCTGCTCTGATAACCTTCTACACTGACCACACAGGATGAAGTGAAACAGTATGAGAAGGATGAGCCCGAGACACTGAAAGACCTGGATGTGCTTTCCAAATCATTACATAAGACAAACATGAAACTTAATAGAATATATTATACTTACTAAACGATGCACAAAGATTATACTAAAACATGTTTTCAAAGAAGTTGAAAACCAGGTTATCTTCTCTTTGCACAAACTTATTCTATATATACATATCCATTTCACCCATTTCAGTTAATCTAGGGTTACAACATATTATGACTAAAGTCCATTAAGCAGTCAGTGTCCTTCAAGGTTCGACGAATTACTAGATTGTTTCTGTGTACATTTTTAAGTTTATAACTTGATAATTCATTGATTGAAGTTATGGCCATTTGTCTATATTAGGGCTTATTAGGACAAACACTATTTGCTGACTTTGGAAATGCTTATTTTTCCTGTGCTTACTCATCTCTAAGGAAGAAAGACTAAACCAGATGAACAAAAACCCTCCCCAACATTTCAATAGGCTAAAAACCCTTAATATGACATAAATAAGGGTAAGGGTTTAAAGAGGATGAGTTCAAATACTTAAGAGAATTTGAAAGCTGTATCCCCTTACAGTTGTTTTTGAAAGTACTTAGCACGTGAAAATAACCAATGCTTACTAAGCAAGAGGTGTTATTTAACATTTGTGTACCTTATCTCTAGAGATATCCCAATATCCAATTACATGCACCCTGTCTTCCTGCACTCCACCCTCTATTTTACAGTTGACAAAGAGGAGACAGAGATTATGCAATCTAACATCACACTGCTAGTAAATGCCAGAGCCAGGATTACAAGGACTCTTAAACCTTGATGTGGATGTAAACTGCCTGGGGCATCTTGATAAAATGAAATCGGATTCTGTAGTGCTGGGGTGGGGGCTGAGAGTCTATATTCCTAACATGTCAATGTTCCTGATCCACAGACCTTCCTTTGAGTAGTAAGATTATTACAAGATTCAGTAAAGAATGTCTAGGTGCTCCTCCATCCTGTTTGTTTTAGAATATTGGCATACATAATCTTATTGTGCTTTGCTTTATCGTGCTTGGAAAAAATAGTTTTTTTTTAATTGAAGGTTTGTGGCAACCCTGCACCAAGCATGTCTATCAGTGCCATTTTCCCAACAGCACATGCTCAATTCATGTCTGTGTGTCACATTTTGCAAGACATTGCAATACTGATGTGTCAATATTGCAAGACTTTCAATTTTTTTCATTATTATACTAATATGATCTTTGATGTTGCTATTGCAGTCATTTTGGGGCCACAAACTGCACCCATATAAGATGGAAAACCTAATCAATGAATGTTGTGTGCTCTGACTGCTCCACTGACCGGCTGTTCCACTGTGTCTCGCCCTCTTTGGGCTTCCCTATTCCCTGAGACACAGCAATACTGAAATTAGGCCAATTAATAACCTTACAATGCCCTCTAAGTATTCATCTGAAAGGAAGAGTCACATATTTTTCACTTTAAATCAAAAGCTAGAAATGATTTAAGCTTAGGGAGAAAGGCATGTCAAAAGCCTAGACAGGCTGAAAGCTAGATTTCTTGCTCCAAACAGCTAAGTTGTGAATGCAAAAAAAAAGTTATTGAAGGAAATTAAAAGTGCACTCCAGTGAGCACAAAATGTGATGAAATGTGTCCCTATCAGTAAACAGGGACAAAGTTTTAGTGGTCTGAATATAAGATTAAACCAGCTATAACATTCCCTTAAGCCAAAGCTTAATCTACAGCAAGACCCTAACTCTCTTCAATTCTATGAAGGCTGAGAGAAGTGAGAAAGCTGCAGAAGAAAAGTCTGACACTTGCAGAGGTTGGTTCATGAGGTTTAAGGAAAGAAGCCACCTCCACAACATAAAAGTGCAAGGTGAAGCAGCAAGTATTTATGTAGAAGCTGCAGCAAGTTATCCAGAAGATCTAGCTAACTGATGAAGGTAGCTACACTGAACAACAGATTTTCAAATTAGAGAATATAGACTTCTATTGGAAGAAGATGCCTCTAGGACTTTCATAGCTAGAGAAAAGTTAATACCTGGCTTCAAAGCTTCAAAGGAAGTCTGACTCTCTTATTAGGGGCTAATGCAGCTGGTGACTAAGTTGAAGCCAATGCTCATTTGCCATTCCAGAAATTCTATGGCCCTTAAGAATTAGGCTAAATCTACTCTACCTGTGCTCTATAAATGGAACAACAAAGCCCAGATGACAGCCTGTTTACAGCATGGTTTACTGAATATTATTATTATTTTTTGAGACAGAGTCTCATTTTGTTGCCCAGGCAAGTACAGTGGTGCAATCTCGGCTCACTGCAACCTCTGCCTCCCAGGTTCAAGCAATTCTCCTGTCTCAGCCTCCAGAGTAGCTGGGACTACAGGCGTGTGACACCACGCCTGGATAATTTTTGTATTTTTAGTAGAGACAGGGTTTCACCATGTTGGCTAGGCTGGTCTTGAACTCCAGACCTCATGATCCACCTGCCCCAGCCTCCAAAAGTGCTGAGACTACAGGTGTGAGCCACCGCGACTGGCTGGTTTACTGAATATTTTAAGCCATTGTTGAGATCTACCTCTTAGAAAAGAAGAGTTCTTTAAAAATATTACTGCTCATTGGTAATGCACCTGGTCACCCAAAGTCTCTAATGGAGATTTACAAGATGAAATTTTCATGCCTGTTATACACCATCCACTCTGCAGCCCATGAATCAAGGAGTGAATTCAACTTTCAAGTCTTATTACTTACCAAATACATTTTTTGTAAGGCAATAGCTGCAACAGATAGTAATTCCTCTGATGGATCTGGACAAAGTCAATTGAAAGCCTTCTGTGAAAGACTCACCATTCTACATGCCATTGAGAACATTTGTGGTTCATGGGAGGAGGTCAACATATCAATATTAATAGGAGTTTGGGAGTAGATTCCAACCCTTATGGATGACTTTGAGGAGTTCAAGACTTCCATGGAAAAAGTAACTGCAGATGTAGTTGAAATAGCAAGAGAACTTGAATTAGAAGTGAAGCCTGAAGATGTGACTGAATTGCTGCAATCTCGAGAGAAAACTTTAATGCATAAGGAGCTGCTTCTTATGGATGAGCAAACAAAGTAGTTTCTTGAGATGGAATATATTGAAGATGCTGTGAACATTGCTGGAATGACAACAAGGATTTAGAAGATTTCACAACCTTAGTTGGTAAAGCACTGGCAGGGTTTGAGAGGACCGATTCCAATTTTGAAAGAAGTTCTACTGAGTAAAATGCTAAAGGACAGCATTGCATGCTAGAGATAAATTGTTTGTGAAAGGAACAGTCAATGGATGTGGAAAACTGCATTGCTGTTTTATTTTAAGAAATTGCCACAGTCACTCCAACCTTTAGTAGCCACCACCTTGAGCAGTCAGCAGTCATCAACATCAAGGCAGGACCCTCCACCAGCAAAAAGATTACGACTTGCTGAAGGCTCAGATGATCGTTAGCATCTTTTCACAATAAAGAACTTTTAAATTAAGGTATGTACATTGGCTTTTAAAAAACATAATACTATTGCACACTTAATAAGCTACAGTATAGTGTAAACATAACTTTTATATGCACTGGGAAATCAAAAAATTCTGGTGACTTGCTTTATTGCAGTATTCACTTTACTGTGGTTATCTGAAATGGAACACAGAATACTTGTAACCTATTAGCCTGTATGTGCACATATGGTGATAGGGATTCAAGAAACTAAGAGCTTCAGTTCAGTGTCCCAAGTTATACCATGGGATTTTGTTCAAGGCAAAACTGTGATCATGTGTCATTTGACTTACTCTGTGAAATGACATTTGATATATCTGTAGTGAGGCATTTCTTTCACTATGTTGCAATTTATTTCCACTTAGCTGGAATATCTCTTTTATAATTTTGTTTCCAGCACCTAGCAGACAGCCCAAAAGTTTATTACAGAAAGCTAGCACCAAACTCTTACTCTCTTCATCCTGGGCCCACAGACTACATTTCCTAGCCTCCTAAACTTACACTTAAGTGTAGCCAAGTGACTGAGTTCTACATAATGGCATTTGAACAGAAGTGGTATGTGCCACCTCCAGTTCTGACATATAAAAACTTTGTGGGCAGGTCCTCCATGCTGTTTTCCCATCTGCCAGCTTGAAGCAGCAAAACACGAATCCTTTGGGAGCCACATGTTGAAGCTGGCGGGCCCCCAATATTGAAGATACTTAGGTCTCTGAATCAGGACTTGGAGAAGAGCTGCTTGCTCATCAGGAACATCTGTTTAGGCTTTATGTGAAAAATACATTTCTATTGTGGTTAAACCATTATGCATTTTCAGATTGTTTGTTATAGCAGCTAGCATTACTTCGACATATAGATCCTTAGTAATGATTTGCTGAATGAGTGGAAGAAGTATAGATTTTCTCTGTAATGTGATCTTGCCCATTTCAGGCAGGAACAAGCTAGAATTTCCATGCTATCAAATTAATGTCAGAAAAAATGAGCTCATAGATAAGAATTCAGTTTCTCTTGTGAGAGCCTCCATAATTTTATTATGAAGCTTATCTTGGCACACTTTTGGCACTTGATAGGGTATCACTGCCCAAGTCTGTGCAGTTTTCTAGGTGGTGTAAGTTCATCATATTCAGATAAACATTTTCTTAGTGTTACTTGGTTGCCCAAGAGGTGATTCTTAATGCTGCTTTCCTGTTTAACTTTGCTGAAAGGAGGAATTTCTATTTAAGGGATGAGACAGTAAATGAGCATTTGTGTAAAAAAAAAAAAAATCCCAAATGTTTAAATTTAACATTAAACCCACCTCAAAATATTTTCACAATCCCACAATGATGATTGCTAACCTCTGCTACCTCTGCTGCTAGTTCCTGAACTCTGGTCCTCGCCTGGAACTTGGCTAAGCAAGTGTCATGTAAACAAAAAATAAATAATGAATTTTTTAAAATCCCCCTTCTTTAGAGGACATAAGTGGGAATGTTAAAGTCTGACAGCTGTGCAAATGTGCTTATCAACCAAACAGCTCAAGCTATCAGTGGCAATGTCACCCTGACAGTACCTAGAATCTACATGATTTGGCGTTAGTCCAATCTGCTTTAACCTGCCTGAGCCTCCATTTCTTCATTTGTAAAATAAGGGGTTTCAGTGATTCTGAACTATCTGAGAACCAGTATCCCCTTTCATAATAAATTTTAACACCTAATTTACTTTTAGAAATAAAATTGATAACATAACCCCCATTTCAAAAAACATATTTTATAATTTATATTAAGTATTTCAAAATGTAAATACCAGACACATCTAAACTAGAAAACATAAATAGTCAAATGCTTTATAAACCTACTAATAAACAGTAAGTTTGGATTTTAAAGAAGCAAAAGACTAGAGGCCATCCCATTCAAGTAGTAAAGGAAAAGTTATATAAAAATGTCTTATTTGTATTCAATAAGAGAAAGAGGACCATAACTTTAAATGAACTAGGCTTATAACTCAAGTCAAATAACACTGTTGAAATGAAGAAAATTAGGAAGACTGGGCTGTATCTATAAATGTTATGCCAGAGCACTTTTCTTTTTCTTTTTTTGTTTGGAGACAGAGTCTCGCTCTGTCACCCAGGCTGGAGTGCAGTGGCACGATCTTGGCTACTGCAACCTCCGCCTCCCAGGTTCAAGCGATTTTTCTGCCTCAGCCTCCTGAGTAGCTGGGACCACAGGTGTGCACCACCATGCCCGACTAATTTTTGTAGAGATGGGGTTTCACCATGTTGGCCAGGCTGGTCTCAAACTCCTGACCTCAGGTGATCCACCCGCCTCGGCCTCCCAAAATGCTGAGATTACAGGCATGAGTCACTGTGCCCAGCCAAGCAATTTTCTTATGGTATGATATGTTGAGGCAGTGATGAAGTATTACAGAAAACATATGTTCTATCTTGATAACCTGCACATATGGAGAGAAATTCATTCACTAAACTTGAAGACTCTAGAAATGTAGAAAAGAGGCTGCAATGGAAAAGAATCAATAATTTCCACAACATAGATTATTATTATTGTGTTGTTATCTAGGATGGGATAAAGGGACATATTTTAAAAATAATCTTAATTAACAAAATTCAATAACAGCCTCATATTTCATGTCTCTACTACTTTAATAATTTGTGCAAATTTATGTTTTAGTAAGTAGAGAAAATTTTTAAATTTGATAACTACCATCTTCATTAATAAATAATTACTGGAGTAGTTTCTTTTGCAACTCTCTACTAGTATTTCCTCCCATTACCCAAACAGAGACGAAGCAAAACAAACAAAAATCCAGCCTACAGTATGTTTCTTCATTTTTACAGAATTGCAGAGTTTACCTTAGAAAACTAAGAAAAGATAGAAGACTGACTAGAAACTAAAGTTTTGAAAGATGTTTTACTTATGAACATTAGGATGTTTGCACACTATTTCACAAAACTGACATGGAGTAATACTGATGGGGGGAACGCTTTTTCCGCAAAAAAAGCTATATTGCAATTCAGGGAGAATCTCATGTTATTAGTTACTGATCACAAATATGCAAGAGAATAATAATGCTAAGTTGAGCCCAATGGTCTGAATATTCCTTTACTGTAGCACAATCTGGCATGACTGCCTTTAAATGAAATCTGTATTTCACATCAATTTGAAATCAGCACATCGTACAATTTTTAAAAGGAAATTTAGCTATTTACCCCTCTACAGAATCACTGATTTGATAATAAATATTTTTGAGAAAATATAAGAAAAGAAACTTTCTAAATAAGCAATTTACATTGATATTCTATATTTAAATTATGTTTTATAAAAGCATGCGCTTTGGAGTCAGATCTGGATTTGAATCCTGATTCTACCACTCAATATGTAATATATATAAAGAGCTTAGCAGCATTCAAGGCACACGGTAAATCCTCAAATGTTAGCTGTTATTATTTCTAATCAAAGCAGTGGTGGCTGCTATTTATAAACACTACTATGCATGCTTTATGTACATTATTGCATTTGTTCCTCCTAATTATTCAATTAATATTATCCCTGTTGAATACATGAAAACACTGAGGTTCAGAAAAAGTTGAGAAACAGGCCCAAGGTCTGAGTGTGTCAGAAGCCAAAGCGCCAATGCTACTGACCACTAAATTGTTGCTTCTTAAACTGGGGTCCATGCGAAATCCTTGTGGAGTATATATGTGTTGGGTGTAGGAAAGTGCCCATGAACTTACTATGAGAATTATGCATTATTCATGTTGATGAAACATTTTAAAATAATATTCATGCTCTGAATTATTTGGATAATTGTATTAAAACCAAATATTGGCAGAACCATCTCAGTGCTTAGGTTTGTATTTGTATTGACTTCCCTGTTAAGGCCCAGTTCTGCATTAGTGGTGGAAGGCTTATGGAGAACAGAGGCTGTTTTAATAGGGGAATGATGGATTCAGGCTAGATGAGGACCAAATAACATCACTATGTGCTGAACAAATTAAATAGTCTGAATAGGAAAAAACAGGGTGAACTGGGTCATCACATAGTACATGGCAGTACATGCCTGTTGAGCTGAAAAGAGCCTGTACTGTAGCACTCAGTACCATAATCACATTACAAGTGACAATTTCATTTTGTCAAGACATCACTATTTAATACTATTTTAAATTTTATTAGTTTTATAGTTTTGCTTGTGTTAACCCATAAACTTGTTTTGGTTTTATACTTGTGCAAGACATATAAACATAAAGCATTTATACCTAGTTTTATGTTTATATATATTTAGATAACATTATAATAAATATAAATTAAGCAAAAACTGAGGAGCTAAGAGATTTTTTTCCTTATTAAAAAGTGAAGCACATTATTCAAGTTTGAGAAAACTGGTCTACACGGTCGGTCCTGCTTGTGAATGTCGTCTTCAGTAGGTAACTTCTATTATCACCAACCTCACAGGATTTGTAAGAGCATTAGAAGAGATGATGAACGTTAGAGTGCCTGGACCACAGGAAGAATTACAATGATAGTTCTATCTCCTTTCCTTTAAAGAGAAAATCTGGAAGATAAATGCAGTCTATACTCTTTTACTCTAACTATGGTCTGGGGACCAGGAGAATTGATAACACCTAAGAGCTTGTTAGAAACTGATAATCCCAGAGGCCACCCAGAACTACTGAATCGGAATCTCCATTTAATAATATCCTCAGCTGATTTGATACATGCACATGAAAGTTTGGGAAGCACTAGTCCAGGTCTCCACAGAGAATGTTGACTAAAATTCACTGAGTTTTTAACTACTCTTCGGGTTAACTTTGGTAATTAGAGAAAGACCTGATGTAAATGGTCAAAAAATAATGTCCCATCCTGGGGTTCAATATAAACACTATTATTTCACTATTGGTTCTTCATAGGCTATATTTGTATAGAGTGAGACCCTCTTTAAAAGGGATCTAACTTCTAATTCAGAATGAGCAAAAAATATTTTAAAATACAAAGTTTTCATAAAAGCTTTCTGAATTTTCAGTAAGCAAATTGTAAGATCTGTCAATTTAAGCATTTTTAGGTTTCCTTCGCCCAATACCAATTAAAATCATTTATATATGTTAAGCTCTTAAATATTTAGCTTACAAGATCTGGTCTAACAAAGTCCTGTCTCAGTCTGTGATGACTGTGTGCTTACGTTAACAAAACACATTACCAAAAAAAAGGTATGACTGTGTATATAAAATGTATTAGCTTTACTGTCCAACAAAAGTATCAGATCACATTCTGCAGTTGTGATTTTGTTAGTGTAATTCACCTACAGAATACCTATGCTTTTCTTCCTGAACTCAGTGGTCCTACACATTTAAGTCATACTGTACTTGAAAAGATTCAAAGATGCTATTCTTAAAAGTGTAAAAAATAATAACTAATATACAAGAGAGTCACTAATATCTAAAATGATCTTGATACCATCTGTTTAAGGACTAGTTCAGTAAGACTCAAAGCTTGAACTAGGTTATTTATTGCTCTATGTTCTCTACATATGGACCACAGAAGTCAGACTCAAAGAATGTAAAACAAGGCAGATTATGCATATATGCGTGTGTGCATGCATGTATATGTATATATGGTTAGGCCTACCAGGCAATCCTTATCATCTCTGGGTTTATGATATGACCTAGATTATAGGTATGTTATGAACTGAATGCTTATGTTCTCCTCCTCGCCTGCAAATTCATATGTTGAAGCCCTAACATACAAAGTGATGGCATTTGGAGGTGGGGCCTCTGGGTGGTAATCATGTCATGAGGGTGGAGCCCTCATGAATGAGATTAGTGCCCTTATAAGAAGAGAGAGGAAAGTAACGATGTCTCTCTCTCTCTCTTTCTGCCAAGTGAGAATACAGCAAGAAGCCAGAAGAGGGCCCTCATCAGGAATTGCACTGGATGGCACTTTGATCTTGGGGTTTCTCAGCCTCCAACTGTGAGAAATAAATGTGTTTTGTTACGCCACCCAGTTTACGGTATTCACCCAAAATGACTGAGGTAAGGTAAAGCCCTCCTTCGTTCTTCATGGTCGTTTTGCAAAACAAGAGTTAATTATATGCCAAGAAGCATTAGTGCCAGCACATTAAAACACTCTAGCGCACATTAATTATGATGATTACAACGTAAGAAAACTATAATCAGAAACCCGGCCAGGCACAGTGGCTTATGCCTGTAATCTGGCACTTTGGGAGGCCGAGGTGGGCAGATCACTTGAGGTCAGGAATTCGAGAGCCGCCTGGCTAACATGGTGAAACCCCGTCTCTACTAAAAATACAAAAAAAAAATTAGCCGGGCGCGGTGGCGGGCGCCTGTAGTCCCAGCTACTCGGGAGGCTGAGGCAGGAGAATGGCGTGAACCCGGGACAGTGAGCGGAGATCGCGCCACTGCACTCCAGGCTGGGTGACAGAGCGAGACTCCGTCTCAAAAAAAAAAAAAAAAAAATTAGCCCGGCATGGTGGTGCATGTCTATAATCTCACTTACTGGGGAGGCTGAGACAGGAGAATCTCTTGAACCCAGGAGACAGAGATTACAGTGAGCTGAGATCGTGCCATTTCACTCCAGCCTGGGTGACCAAAAAAAAAAAAAAAAAAAAAAAAGTACAGTAAGGCCCTTTAAAAAAAAAAAAAAGAAAAAGAAACCTAACTAACTCCAGTTTTCAAGGTGTTTTTATATTATCCTGTAGTTCTTTTGGTCCTTAATACAATCAATCCACTGCCACTAGAACCATGTAACTCTCCTCTATATAGTACTTCAAATTCTAATCATTTCTGTGCATATATTAAGCAATTTAAACTCTATATACATACATAACAGTCAATGTATCGGGGAAATACAAAGAGTGATCTTTAGTTTATGCTGAATACTTAATTTTATCACTTCTCCGTTAACTGTTATAAAGACAAGACTAAACCTACAGTTTGAATTCATTAAACAATATCCAAGCAAACAGAAAAGAAGAGGAAATAGGCAAGCCATGTTTTTCTACTAGAGTGACTATACTTATCCCTCTTTAAAAAGAAGTGATATTTTCAATTTCAGAAATTTGATTAAAAAACTACATCTATTTTTCCTACCAAAAATACTCAAAAAACCCTGTGCTAATTACTCTCAAAATACTGCAGATGTATTCCTTTGAAAAAGGAAATACAGGATGGGCACGGTGGCTCATACTGGTAAGCCCAACACTTTGGGAGGCCGAGGCAGGCGGATCACTTGAGGTCAGGAGTTTGAGACCAGTCTGGCCAACATGGTGAAACCCTGTCTCTACTGAAAAAAAAAAAAAAAAACAATAACAAAAAATTATCCAGGCATGGTGGCAGGCACCTGTAGTCCCAGCTACGAGGGAGGCTGAGGCAGGAGAACCGCTTAAACCTGGGAGGCCGAGGCTACAGTGAGCCGAGATCACACCATTGCACTCCAGCTTGGGTGACAGAGCAAGACTGTCTCCAAAAAAAAGAAAAAGAAAAAGGAAATATAAAGCATCCGCCAATGAAACATAGTATACATTAAAGGAGAAAACATCTTTAAAATATGTACCATTTGCCCTCACGAGTCTAATAAAGGCTGAACCTTTTTTAAGAGGTAATTTTCACTATCAAGAAACTTGGATATAGATGAATTAAGAACCCAAATACACACGGAAGCAAGAAGTGTACTTGTTTTAAAAATCATATTATGCCTTGCATGATTAATAAATTAATATTTTATAACTTGTGTCTTCAACAGTTCAATTAGCATTTGGCATGACCAAAGTTTAATTAAATTAAAGACTTGGTGGTGCTTTGAATTAACATCAGATGCTGGTGGTCATCTCCATCCAGTATCCCCTTTATCCTCTAATATGTCCGTGAAAATGGCATGTATTATTCAGCCTAAACCTTTTCACAAAGGCAGATTGGTATACCAAATGTTGCTTAATCATTTCAATATCAAGGTCATTATATTTCTCCTCTAGGATTTGGTACTTTGAAGAAACTTCATTCTATAACACTTTAGACATCTATAAAAGCATGAACTTGGTCCCACATCAAATTTAGTTTCAGTGAGAAGAGTGGTCCTTATCTTTCTTTAGTCATCATTGAATTATAAGACACAGTTGATATGTATATAGTTCTGTATCACCTTTATACCCTAGGACATCAATTGTACTAAAATCTCAGCATATGTAGAATCCTGCTTGTGTTACTAAACATTAATATACTGGTATGAATATAGCAAAGGAACATCCTTTCAAAATTACTGCCTGTAAGAAATTGTATATATAAATTTGCTTCCTTTCAAATTGGCAAAGTAGCTTACAGCCTCTATTATCTCTACAGAAAATGGTTTGGGCCAGGTTCTTGAGGTAGCCAAGTTCCCCTTTAACAAAGAAAAGTTGGCAGACTTTCATAGCTGCTCCTTGTGAAGAAGATACCTCAAATATGATCTCATGATTGACTGTAGAAGATGAAGTTAAAGTTTCAGACTTTTAAGGTACAGTGCCCAAGGGGTTAAAAAAAAAAGTACTATCTGAGAGAAAGCTTAACATCTGACATCTGACTGGCTGCCTGGATGTGATGACCTAGGGGACATAAGAGAAAATCTTAACATAGATGTATATACAAGGATCAAGTAATTTTGAGGTCTGACACAAAGAAAATGTGTTCAATACATGCAAAAGATAAGAAACTTTATCTAAAAAATGTAAAGTCCCTTCTTGTTTATATGGGAAAATACAGGATGAATTTAATGCAACTATAGGGGCATTTCCCTATCATAAATGAAGAGAATATGTTTCTTTGATCTCCAATGAAGAATTAGTTTGGGCAGAAAAGAATGGGAGCCTTGTAAGCACTGATCTGGAACACATGACAGAACAGAAAGGTTCTGCTTTTTTTTTTTTCTCTGAACTGCCAACGTACGTGATGGGGTGAGGAAGGTGGGGCCGTGGGGAGGTGGCTGTAGGAATCAAAAAAAGTACGAAGCTACCCAGATGGGAATAATAATGGTTTGACCTTAATTCAAGAAGAAATGTTTAAAATGGCCAACAGATGCCTCTCATTGAAGTATAGCATCAGGGGATGAGCAGGCCAGAAGAGATTCTGGACAAAAGAGGAAGGAGGTCATCAGGGTTGGAATTTTACACTAACAGGTATTGCCACACAAAAAGAAAAATCACTCAAATGGTATCAAGGACAAGAGGAGTGCTGTGTAGCATTCCCTCATATATATTTATTCCCATTTAAAAACTAACTGAAGATACCCCACCACAACAAAGCCCTTTCTAAATGCTATCTTCATGATACCTCTGTGAGGTAGGCAGCATAATTCTAATTTTTACTCATAAGCAAGCTAAGGCACAAATAGAGCCTGAGTGGTAAAAGTGGTCTTTTGCCAATTATCAGCTCCCTGGATTTGTTCACTGTGACACACTTCCTCCACACTGATGCAGGCAACTCAAGAGATGCTGCTATGAAATGTCCTTAGAGGTAGTAGACCTGATAGCTAAACAAAATCATTCATGACTCTGGAAGACAACACACTCTCTAAATGCTCACTGCTGGAGTCTTGGAAGATGCTCTTAAGAGTACTAATATGTGCGGTCCTTTTGAATAAGACCAAATCATCCATGATTATAGGAAAAAGGCTGAAGATACAGTCTTCTTGTTTCCCCCGACACTGTTGAGATCGGAACTGCGGCAATCTTAACAAATCATATAATCCAAGGAACCTTAGTCCTTAAACTTTAGTCTTAACTTGTACATTAACATTCTAAGTCCTATGTTTTGCTAATGATTTTGATGTTTTTTGTCAGATACATTTCCACATTCTTGGACTCAGGTAATTCTCTTTTAACACAGCCAAATTATCTTTATAAAATATACATGGTATTAACACCATGGATCTGAAGCAAACAATGCATCTGGTTAGCATACATTGGTTCTGTATATTTCGAGAATCACTTAAGTACACAAAGGAAGCGTGCAATGTTAGAGAGATGATGTGAACAGTCTTGGTGGTTTATCTAATGGAGAATTCGGTGTCCTTCAGGAAACTAAAGATACTCAAAAGTTGCTCTCCAATTTCTATTAACAATCTAAAAATGAACATTTCCATTTTATATAAATATACAAATTTAAAATGTGTGCAGTTCAGAATGGCCTACCATTTTTAGATTGCTTATGTGCCAGAAAATATACAGTCAATAAAAAAATACCAGAGAGGTGGGGACAAAAGGCTCTCTGGATCTGTACAGCAACAATGAATATCACTTCAACAGGTAGCTATTCGTGGAGGAAGTGGCATCCTGGGAACCAAGAAGCACTGAAGGATGGCAGGTCACAAATCTGGTGATGGGGGATATGATGTATAGTAAGGCCCATTTTCCTGTGGAAAGAAAAAAGGAGAACATTTAAGTAACAGAACCAATTTAACTGGAAATGTGAAAAAAAGGGATTTACAGTCATTGAGGTAGTGATATAAAATGTCTAGCACATGTCTGGCACTAAGCAGGCCCTCAGCCATTAGGTAGTTCAACTAGTATCACTCAGAGTATAAGACAGACAAAGGCAATAGGATCATAATACTTTTTAAGAATAATACCACTTATTGAATATTTTATGTGCCAGACAATTTATAGGTGCTTTTAAAGTCATCCCTTTAAATCTTCACATAATGCCATGAAGTAGGTAACATCCTCACTTTACAGAAGAGGAAACTGAGTATCACACAGATTGCATAAGTTGCCTAAAGTTACCTAGTTGGTAACCAGCACAGCCTGAATTTAAATTCAAATCTACTTAAATCTAACATCCAGATTCTTTTTTGTTAGATTGTGTTGTCTTACTGTGTGCCAAATCTTAATTTAGAGTTAGGAAAACAAAAAAGTTATCACAGAAGAATTTAATAGCTATAACTATTTTGGCAGAAGTGAGTCTTCATGACATGCCTGAGTGGCAAGGCTTGTAACAATTACAGTTCTCAGGAAATTTAGTTCAAGATCAAGATGGAGAATTAAATGCCAAACCTTTAATGTCAATGTAAGGGTAACAAATTAGTGCAAGGGGAAATTTTTTGGCTCTGATTTTGGCTAATCTCAGTAAAAATCAAGGCAGTTAAGTTTATGATAGAAGGATCCTGGATTAGATTTATGAGACTTAAGATTGCTTTCTCATTTTTAAGGAAAGTATTTCTTTGACAAAGAATTTGCTTTTCAGCAAATCACAAACAGATAATGCTTAGCACTAGTATAAGACAATAGTTTGAAATGAAGAATAAGTAGAAGAAAATAGCATTTCTTCATGGTACATTTACATTATAGCTACTATAGAGCTTTAAACCTACCGGGTCTTGAACATAGCAGGCAGTGAAATTGTTTGAGACTAAATAAATCAGGTCCTCTGCCATTCTTCAGCACAAACGCTTTGGAGCAAGAATTGATCTTGGGCCATAACCAGGAAAACAAGACATCTAGGAAAACTTACATTCCAATTATAAACCTAACCATGTATCAAACAAAATTAAAAAAAATAGGTAGAAACAAATCCTAGGATAGGCTACATTTCTAAAAACTTGAAAAACCTTAATAAAATCTTTTTTTAAAATTGAAAAATTGGATCTAACTAAAGAGCTTCTGCACAGCAAACGAAATTATCATCAGAGTTGAACAGACAACCTACAGAATGGGAGAAAATTTTTGCAATCTATCTATCTCACAAAGGACTAATATCCAGAATCCACAAGGAACTTATGCAAATTTACAAGAAAAAAACAATCCCATTAAAAAGCAGGCAAAGGATATGAACAGACACTTCTCAAAAAAAGACATATATATGGCCAAAAAACATATTAAAAAAAAGCTCAACATCACTGATCATTAGAGAAATGCAAATCAAAACCACAATGAGATACCATCGTATGCCAGTCAGAATGGCGATTACTAAAAAGTCAAGAAACAACAAATGCTGGTGACGGTACGGAGAAATAGGAACGCTTTCACACTGTTGGTGGGAATGTAAATTAGTTCAACCACTGTGGAAGACAGTGTGGTGATTCCTCAAAGATTTAGAACCAGAAATACCATTTGACCCAGCAATCCCATTACTAGGTATATACTCAAAGGAATATAAACCATTCTATTATAAAGATACATGCACATGTATGTTTACTGCAGCACTATTCCCAATAGCAAAGACATGGAATCAACCCAAATGCCCATCAATGATAGACTAGATAAAGAAAATATGGTACATATATGCCATGGAATACTATGCAGCCATAAAAAGGAATGAGATCATGTCCTTTGCAGAGACACAGATGAAGCTGGAAGCCATTATTCTCAGCAAACTAATGCAGGAACAGAAACCCAAACACCGCATGTTCTCACTTACAAGTAGGAGCTGAACAATGAGAACACATGGACACAGGGAGGGGAACACTTACTGGGGCCTGTTGGGGGAGGGTGGGGGGAGAGCATTAGGGGAATAAGCTAACGCATGCTGGGCTTAATACCTAGGTGATGGGTCGACAGGTACAGCAAACCACCATGGCACATGTTTACCTATGTAACAAACCTGCACATCCTACACATGTACCTCAGAACTTAAAAAACTAAATAAAATAATTTTATATAAAAAAGAAATACCTATAAAAATGTTTCACTGACCAAATCCTTTATCTTCAATATGCATGGAAGCTATACTTACAGAAACATGCCCTGAAGAGATGAATCTATTCTGAGTTTCATCTGAAAAGTTCACTATCTGTCTTTAGGAGTTCTCTATTCTATTACCAATTTTTTCTAAGTTTTTCACATCTACATTAAATTATGACAAACTAAGAAGAGCAAGTTCAATACTTAATGCCATGAAATAGAATTTCCATTATTAATTTCACACTGGGCAAGAGACTGCTGAGCAATCAAATATTTTTTCTATTTCTGGAAACAATCATAGAAATTTAAAGAATTGTTGTCAGGAAAAACTGTATATTCTCTGCTCTGTGTTTTTAAGAATGCCAACTAACTCTTTCTGAAATGGTCTCAGTATCATTGTTACCTAGATAGATTAAAAAATAGCTTCTGATTACCTTCAAAGGTCCCTTTTAATCCTATAAATTTTATGTTGCTATTCCGAGTCACATAAATCCCAGAAAAATAGAAGCCCACTGAAACTTGGGTTTCTTTTTTTTTTTTAAACAGATACTAACCACTTCACTCCTTAACCAAATAAAGAACCTTCTATATGCAAGGCACAATTTGAACATGATAATGAAATTAACCAACTCTATACTCATTTCTTTTCTCTGATCATAGTTTTAATTCTTCCTAACAAAGGAAAATGTTTCCTTACAAGGTAACATGCAGCTACCTACTGGTATCTCCATTTCAATGACTGATGGGGCACCTCAAACCTACTGTGTCACAAACTGAACACAGTACCTGTCCTTTCCCCCTAATCTGTCAATCCTTTTCCTCCAAATTGCTTCTCTGTGGTGGTAGCAACATATCCACCAAGTCTCCCAAAGCAGAAACTTACTTTCTGCTTCATCCTTAGTGGCTACTCAGTCACCAAATGCTGTGAATTTTATTTCCTAAAATGTCTATTTCTAAATATCTCTAAAATCTTCAAATCCCTGCCATTATCACTACCACTGCCCTAACAATATAGTCTCGTTTCTCCGCCAGCCTTTACTACTAGACCTCATCTTTTCCCCCACGGACTTACCCTTCCCTCTCTAGTCATTCTCTGTGCTGTTTCTACAGTCATTGTCTAAACAGCAATGTAATGGCAATTCTCCCTTGCAGAACACTCTTCTCTGACTACAAAGCCAAAGACCTGCAGCACTAATATGTAAAGTTACTGTATCCAGCAATGTGCTCTCTGCCTGCCCCTTCCACATCATCTCCTGATATCTTCTGCTATAGTTTGAATATCTGACCTTCCAAACTTCATGTTGAAATTTGATCCCTATGCTGGAAGTAGGGCCTAGTGGGAGGTGTTTGGGTCATGGGGCAGATCCCTCATAAATGTCTTGGTGCTGTCCTTGTGGTAATAAGTTCTCACTCTATTTGTTCCTATGAAAGCTTGTTGTTAAAAAGGGCCTGGCATGCCCCTTCCTTCTCTCTCTTGCTTTCTCTTTTGCCATGTGATCTCTACACCCACCAGTTCCCCTTACCCTTCGACCATGAGTAGAAGCAGCCTGAGTCCCTCACCTGAAGTAGATGCTGGTGTGATGCTTCTTGTACAGCCTGCAGAAATGTGAGCCAAATAAACCTCTTTTCTTCATAAATTACCCAGCCTCAGGTATTCCTTTATGGCAACATAAAAATGGATGAAGGCAGAAAATTGGTACTGAGGGGTGGGGTGTTGCTATAAAGAGACCTGAAAATGTGGAAGCAGCTTTGGAACTGGGTAATGGGCAGAGGCTAGAAGAGTCTGCAAGGATCAGAAGACAACAGAAAGACTTAGGGAAAGTTTGAAACTTCTTAGAGATTGGTTAAGTGGTTGTGACCAAAATGCTGATAGAAATACAGACAGTAAAGGCCATGCTGATAAGGTCTCAGATGGAAATGGGGAACTTAGCAATTAGAGCAAAGGTCATCCTTGTTACACCCTAGCAAAGAACTTGGCTGCACTGTGTCCACCCCCTAGGGTTTTATGGAAGGCCAAACAATACTGGTACCCTATGGTATCTGCTGGAGGAAATTTCTAAGCAGTAAAGCATTCAAGAAGTGGTGTGGCTGCTTTTAACAGCTTATAACCAGATATGAGAGCAAAGGAATGACATAAAGTTGGAATTTATAATTAAAAAGGACACAGAACATAAAATTTTAGAAACTCAGCCTAGGCATGTGGTAGAGAACGAAAAAACATTTTCAAGAGAGGAATCTAGGGGTGCTGTGGAGCCACCACTTGCTAGAGAGATTAGCAAGGATATATCTTTGAGGTAGCTCCTCGCATCACAGACCCAGAGGACTAGGAAGACAGAATGGTTTGGGAGGGACAAGGCTTTAACACTTCAGGATGCTGCTCTCTGCATCCCAGCCCCTCTGGTTCCAGCGATGGCTCAAAGGGTCCCAGGTACTGCTCAGGCAACAGCTCTGGAGGGTGCAAGCTGTAAGCTTTGGTGGCTTCCATGTGGTGTTAAGTCTGCAGGCATGCAGCATGCAAGAGTGGTGGAGGCTTGGCAGCTTGGAACTAGATTTCAGAGGATACATCAGAAAGCCTGGGTTCCCAGACAGCAGTCTGCTCCAGTGGTGGAGCACCTCCAGGCAGTCCTCATTGGGGCACTGCCTAGTGGAGCTGTAGGGTTGGGTTGCTCCCGTCCAGACCCAGAATCAGCCTGGAAAAACCTCTGGCATTCAGCTTCAACCTGTGAGAGCAAGCCATGTGGGTGGCAACCAGCAAAGCCATGGGGGTGGGGGTGCCCAAGGCCCTGGGAGCCTACCCCTTGTACCAGTGTGCCCAGTATGCAGAACATAAAGCCAAAGGAGATTATTTTGGAGATTAAAGATTTAGTGTCTGCCCTGATAGGTTTTGGACTTATAAGGGGCCAGTTACCCCTTTCTGTTGGCCTGTTCCTCTTATTCCTCCCTTTTGGAATGGGAATGTTTACCCAGTGCCTGTACAACCATTATATCTGGGAAGCAAATAATTTGATTTTGAGTTTACAGATTTACAGCTGTGAGGAACTTGCCTTGAGTCTCCAGATGAGACTTTGGATTTCTGAGTTGGTGCTGGAACAAGGTAAAACTTTTGGGGACTGCTGGGATGGAATGATTATATTTTGCATGAGGGAAGAACATGGGGTTTGGGTGGCTAGGGGCAAAATGCTACATTTTGGATATTTGACCCTCTAAACCTCATGTTAAAACCTGATCCCCAGTGTTGGAGGTGGGGTCTAATCTGAAGTGTTTGAGTCATGGGGTGGGGCAGATCTCTCATAAATCGCTTGGTGCTGTCCTTGTGGTAATAAGTAAGTCCTTGCTCTATTAGTTCCTGTGAAAGCTGGTTGTTAAAAAGAGCCTGGCACCTCCCTTCCCTCTCTCTTGCCTCCCTTCCCACCATGAGATTCCTGCACACACTGGTTTCCCTTCCCCTTCTGCCGTGAGTGGAAGCAGCCTGAGTCCCTCACCAGAAGCAGATGCTGGTGCCCTGCTTCTCATACAGCCTGCAGAACCATGAACCAAATAAATCTGTTCTTTATACTTAGCCTCAGGTATTCCCTTACAGCAACAAAGAAATGGACTAAGAAACCCTCTTTTGTTTCCTCCCCATTTTTATGCCTCTCTTTGATCTAACATCTCAATTTTAGAAAGCTCTAGCATAGGTACAAAGAGATGATCCAATGAGCCAAGTGTTAGATTATAAATTAGTCTACTTAATTTTGATTAATTACATTATGCTTGTATTTATACAAAAATAAAACAGCCAAAATACACAACCAAACAAAACAAAAAACAAAACCAAGCTTGAGTGTGGTGGAGCTATACTTAATATTTAATGAAAGCCTGCTTTATAGGCCCTTAAGTATATAGAAAATGCTTTGGCTTAAAATACAGTCCTTTAAGTTTCCTACTCAAACACCCAACTTATATATTTCTGTCCCAGAAAATAAATGATAAATCCAGATACTAGCTATGAATTGTCATTCAAAATTTTGAGTATAAAAATGTTTCTTAGTGCCTTTCACATTTTCTGCTATCCATTTTTTTAAGCATTAAGATGAGTGATGTAGAGTTCAAAGGAAAAACACTAAGATCATTTTCTACTCCAGCAATCTGCAGTAAATACAAACTAATGTACTCTTTTCTCTTTCCTATATTCAACAATTTTTGTATCTATGATCCAGCTGCTCCAATTACAAATCCTCTCTGTATAACAGCCAAATATGAAATTTTATTAGCCATTAGATCACATTATACACTTTACTCTGCACATAAGGGAAAAAAAATTATAGCTAAAGTTAGAGAAATGTTAGAGAGAAATTGTGTTGCAGAATTTTTATTTTGCTGTATAAACACTGCACAATAATTAGGGAAGAATAATTCATTTCAAACTTAATATAACTTTCAAATCTATCCCCTGGTTCACACGATATAAAGATACGCAATCAGCAACAGTTAAACAATGAGCTTGATGAGCTTTTGGCCAAGTGTGTTACTTTTTTTTTCCAAAAATTACTAAGGTGATATCATGAATAAACACAATAGAATAAATTGATGAAATTCACGAGTAGTCCTGTGACTAGTGCTTATGTAACAGATCCATAAACGCATCTATAAATAATAACAACAATATTATCAGATGATGCTCTTAAAAACATTATACAACCTTTCAGATAAATGAAACTTTTAGCAGGGTAAAGACTACTGAGATAGGCCACATGATTTGCAATTAATTCTAAAAGTGATCACCAATAAATTCTTCCGGCTCTGTGTAGATGGAAAGCCATTCAATCTTAAGAAAATTAGGCAGAGGTATCTGTTTTAAATATGGTAGAAAACTTACAATACAAACGAAAATTGGTTCTGAACTCACAGCAGAGAGATCTCCCACTGAAATGTTTATCTGGGGAAAATGCCTCTCTTGGGACAAATCCTTTTCCTAAAGTTATCATAGGGAAAGTATGTTAAATGATATTACCAAGTTTATTAAGACTCACTAATTTACATTAATATCTGGTAATGACAGGATGTTGTGCTCGTAAGTGCTGCTCTACAGAACAGTTAATATACCATACCAGGTGAGGGAGAACTTCTGGTACTTCTTACCCTGGCATCATATTCAAGGACAAAAGGAGGAAAGTCGATCTGTTCTGGTGATATGGCAGAAAACAGCTGGTGGAGGCTGTCCACATGGTGGATTTTGTCCTTCAGTCCTGAGACAGAAAAGGTGGTAAAAAACCATGTTGACACCTGATTAATAGAAGAGAAAAAATAATTTAAGCTAGTTGCCATAGTTAGAAACATAAACACAATTTGGAAAATTTATAGTAGATAAAAACTATATTTCAAAGTCTTAAAATAACTAGTGTTTTTCAAAGCACAATCTGAATTGTGCAATCATCAGTTTAGTTGATTAACATTAAAAAGAAGAAATGAGGATAACACTGACTAGAAACTATAAGAAGAATGAGTTTTGTTTCATGAAGCTTTTGTTTCCATTACATGTATGTAAGTTCCCATGCGTGTAGTGTTAGTGCTGTACTACATGCTTCTTACTGTGGGTTGTAGTCAAAACCACTGCATTATTTGGTAGAATAATTGGTGTTCCAGTCTTCTGAAAATGGTTAATATCTCCAAATCTCACACTGTGAATTTTTCAAATGAGACTGAAAAGAAAATTTGTGCCAATATTTGGGACTCATATATTTTCAGTTGATGCTTGGCATGAGTTTCTTTCTCAAAGTCCATCAAAGTGAATCACTTGTAGATGTGGTGCCATCTTTGCTCATTTCACTTGACAACATGCAATCCCTCTCTAAAAGCTAGTCTGCAAAATTTGTTGGTTCCCAAAAAAAGGATAAAAAATTCTTGATACCAAACAATACTGACATAAACTAGGTAATGGCTTGAATTTAAAAATTACTGTTTATCTATCTAAATTGGCAATCACAAATTAGTCCATGTTTATCAACATACTATACAATAGTCCTATGAGGCAGGTATGATATTGTTGCTATCCCCATTTTACTTACAGAAGAAGGTAACGTATGCAGGAAATAGCAAACTTTTTTGAAAAGGACCATTATAGTAAATATTGCAGACTTCTTATAATAACATTATCAGAAAATTGTTCACAAGGCATGCCTGAAGGTTCTTGGAGCAGTGCAATATTGGAGGCAGGACAACATGAAAATTAATTAGGAGGCTGCTGTGTCATTTCAAGTAAAAGCTGATAGTGGGATGAACTAATGTAGAGGCAGTGGGAATAAAGACACAGACATAAATTTGAGCAATCGTAAACACACAGAACTGATGCAATGTGCTAGGAGATGAGGTACAGAAAGTACTCCAGAATGCCTCTCTGGTTTCTGGCTTAGGCACTTGGGTAGGCAGTAGTCCCATTTGCTAACACAGAAAACACAAACAGTAGTTCAGGAATAGGTGGAAGAGGAGTACATGAGGAGTTCTGTTTAAAAATGTTGAACTTTAGGGTCCTATAAGACGCCTAAGTAGAGATATCTAACCAGTAGTTCAATACCAAGGTCTAAAGCCTAAGAATGATAATGATGATGATGATGATGATAATAATGACAATGATGATGATAGTGTACATTTACTGAGCACTTATTATATGTCAGGTAATGTTTTAAGTATTTTACATGTATTAACTCATTTCATCTTTCAATAACCCCAAAAGATAGGTACTATTATTATTTCCATTTTATAGGGGAAAAAATTAAAGCAAACAGAAATTATACTACTTGCCTGAGATGATAAATTGATAACTGGTAGAGCTGGGATTAGAACCCAGGTAATCTGAATCTTGAAACCATGGTTCTAAACATTAGGCTTTATTGCCTCCCCAGATATATGTTTGAAGATTGCATATATTTTGGAGGGTCACTGAAGAAATGGGAATAAAAAAGGTATAGAATTAAAGATGAGGGTGGAGAAACACGGGAACACTAACACTCAAAGGATGCAAGCAGGAAGTCAGGTGCAGTGGCTCATGCCAGTAATCCCAGCACTTTGGGAGGCCAAAATGGGAGGATTACTTGAGGCCAAAAGTTTGAGACCAGCCTTGGCAACAGAGCAAGACCCCATCTCTATAAAAATACAAAATAAAAAAAATTAGCCAGACATGATGGTGCACGTCTGCAGTCCTAGCTATTCTGGAGGCCAAGGTGGGAGGACCCCTTGAGGCCAGGAGTTCTAGGTCACAGAGAGCTATAATCACACCACTGCACTCCAGTGTGGGTGACAGACTGAGACCCCGTCTCTAAAAAGAGATGAGAAGAGAGAGAGAGGCTGACAAATGAGACTGAGAAGCAGCAGCTAG
This sequence comes from Gorilla gorilla gorilla, assembly GCF_029281585.2. Lineage (NCBI taxonomy): Eukaryota > Metazoa > Chordata > Mammalia > Primates > Hominidae > Gorilla > Gorilla gorilla. The sequence continues at coordinate 122,276,393 of NC_073224.2, forward strand.
AAGTAGGAGAGAAACCAGGCAAGGTAAGTTTCAAAGAAGCCAAGACAAACTGTGTCAAGGAGAAGTGATCAACTGTGTTTAAGGCTGTAGGGAATGCAGGTAACAGAGAGAGAGAAAAGTGTCTATTAGATTTAGTGACCCAGAAATTATGGATGATTTTGGTGTGAAAAGCTTCGGCTGGCACAGCAGGATAACCACACTGGAGTAATTTAAAAGGTACATGAGAAATGGAGATGGTGAGCATAGAACAAAGATTATACTAAACAATTTTGGTTGTAAAGTGGAGGCGAGAAAAATAGATCTTAGCATTTTTAAAAGTTGATAGATAATTTGGATCCAGCAAAGCGGGAGAGGAGAAAGACACTAACTGTTGAAGAGAGCTTCTTAAGGAAATGGAAATACACTCTGTAGTTTACAGTCTGGGATTAAAATGCCTAGATTCAAATCCAGCCTTTGCTACTAACTGTTGGTTATCTTGGTTCCTTAATCTCTCTAAGCATCAATTCCCTTACCTGTATAGTGGGACAACTACTGCCACCTATTTCACAGGTATACTGCAAAGCTTAAGCAAGATAATTCATGGGAGGAACTGGCAGATAGCAAGTGCTCAGAAAACTTAAGCTAATGTCATTACTATGGGATTCACAGCACAGGGAAAGGGACTGTCTTTCATTAAGAAGGACATTAATGAAATGTGTTCATTAAGATGGAACACATTTTTGTGACAGAGAAAAAGGAGGCAATGATAAGAACAGCTAGCAAGTAGGTTTGGAGTGGGAAGGTAAAGATAAAGAGCTCCTTACTGATGGTTTCTTTGAGTGAAGAAAGCAGTACAATGGATGATTTCAAGTTTAGGTTTTGGTGGGCAGGTGTGATGAAAGGGTAACAGGTCATAGGTTAATTTAGGCATTGACAAGAGTGGATGAAGTGATGAAATGTCAGTTTTTAGCTTGATAGAGAAGAAAATAAAGGCAAGATGATATTTTCAGAAAGTAAAAAGACCAAGAGACTAGATATCTTGATGAAGTCAAGATGTAGGCTTAGGTAGTGGGAATATAATTGTGAGCAAGACTGCTATATTCTAGCCCTCATGGATCTTGCTGGCTCATGTATAAGGAAGAAAATTAAACATGCAATTAAAATAAAAACATAATGATATAAGACTACAGAATCTTAAGGGGTTACAATGCTAGAACAGCTACTAGCTGCAGGATTGGTCCGGGAAGGAGTTCTACAGAAAGTACAGCTGAGACCTGAAGGTCAAACAGGAGGTAGCTATGGGCAGAGGAGGGAAGTGTATTCTGTAACAACAGCATAAATGAGGCCCAGATGAACAAAGAGCACGAAAACAGGCAGGGACTGATGGGCTAACGGCTTATAAGGGTTGCCCACAAAGGCGCTGGAGTCACATACAACCAAAACATCAGGACCACAACTCAAGATCACTTAGAAACCAGGAAATTAGCAGTCACAATGGTGACAGCAACAATTAAGTTGCTGAGCTATTATCTTAATACTCTGGACATGTACTGCACATAAATTCTAGATTTAACCAAAGAGAAAAATATTGTACCTTTGAACGAAATGTGGGATGTACAAAATAAACAGCCTTCAAATTCCTCTTGTACCTGATCCAAAAATAAAATGACAAAAAAAATCAGTATAAGTTCATGCCTAAAACCAATTACTATTATAGACTATTAACTATTTGCCTGAGTATATAAATATATTCAGAGAAAAATAAAGGCAGCTATAATTTACAGATTGAATTTTAGGTGAATGTCAAAAACAATTCAGAGAACATTCCATTTTTTAAAGTATCTGTTTTATAGGAGATATTAAGTGCTTCTGTCAGCTGCTATAGGCAGGACAAAGTTAAGTAAATTTGTATTTAAGAAATAAATTTATGGTGTGTCATTTTTTAATATGATGCTAGAATCTCTGGGATCAGAGTTAAACAGCAGCTAAACCACTTAAAATTATAGCAAAATTTTAAACTAAAAGTTTCAATGGTCATATTACAACAACAGATTGTTGTAACAATCTGTTATAACAACATTATATCAGAATTTGCTGTGTCCCAGAAATTGTAGAGGCCTTCTACTTAAATTCTCAAAACAATTCTATGAGCTCAGTACTATTATTGCAGCTATTTTTTCCCTCCCAAAGTCACCCAGCCATCAAGTGGCAGAGCCAGGAACTGAACCCAGGCAATACCACTACAGATTAATTCTCCTATCCACTATTCCATCTGGCCTCTCTACGTGTGCCTGAGATTTTTTCAACAGTTCAGTAATCAGCATTGGGTCACGTGAGGTTAATTGGAAAGGACTTCAGAGAAATAGTACAAACTATTTCACAGTTGAGGCCTGTTCCACGTTTAAGAACTGGTTAGTGGTAGAAGCAGAACTACATATATACAACCCACATTCAGAGTAAGCTAAAAAGGTGTCTATTGGGTAATGAAAGCTTTAATATTCCTAAATAAGATGAGATTTAATGGGAGAAGTAGGATAGCTGGAAATTTATGGTAACTTGCCTTCTTTGTACCCTAACTGTAAAATGGGCTTTTCAATGCAATCCACACAGACATTGTGATGCTACAAATAACAAAACAGCTAACAGGAGGGTTGAGTGCCACTTTTTATTCAGAAAAAAAAATAAGAAAAAATGTAAAACACTACATTTCATCTTTGCTATACTGGGGTATCATGTATTTTCTGGTTAAAATTTCCATTATCATTTCAAGGGAAATATGCTTTAATGAAAATAATTTTCTAGCTCCAAGTCAGTAACCTGGGTTCAAGTCCAAATTCTGCATTTACTGTTGTGAGACTTTGGGCACATACTTCACCTTGCAGAATGTCAGTATCTTCCATCTTTCAAACACAGATAATATCTCTCCTAACCAACTCCTGGGTTAAAGGATCAAAGTAAATAATGTTTATAAATGTATTTTGATAAGTATAATACATCATATAAATAGAAGGTAGTATTTTTGTTATTTTATACACAAAGATTGGTAATGTAAAAAGTTTACATATGAAGTTACTTTAATGCAAAATAAGTTTCAGTTAGGGAGGGTCTCCTATGATTGAAATATCTAATCTAGGTATGATAAAAGTCTTTGTTACATGAAATATCCTTTCACAGAATACAAAGCAATGTTTGCCACTGCTTAATATTAGAAAAGAAAGAAACTATTTCCCCTTCATAATTTGCAAAAATAACTAACTTGACATCAACAACATCGTAGAGTTTCTTCAGGAAGTCAGAGTCCAGGTGATTGTATTCGCTGGTCAGGGTGTGAAAATACACTAATACATACTCCTTCACAGCAATGTGATCCATTACATGAATGAAATATAAGAGAGCCTAAAAGAAAAAAGGGGAATAAAGGTGAAGATCATTTTGAACAGTAGTCTATTTCAGAGACCAAGAAAAAACAAAACAAAACAAAACAGAAAATTAACCTACTCTATGCCCTAGTCATCATAAATGGATAACTCAGAGTGATGAATATCCATTCTCTTTAAAAAGAGCTCCAGGAAAGTGAATCATGCCAGTGTTTAATAATTCTCATAAGTGCCACAGTACAATTCCTTTATGTCTTATTCTAAGTGATAGAGGAGAACAATCAGTCTCTATCCTCTAAAACAATTCTTCATATACCGGAAAAAGTTCTTGGATCAACTACCAGGTTTTCTCTCTCCAGGATAATGATATCGAAATCATTAGAAGTAGAATTTCTATACTTTTAATCATTTTTGAAGTTTCCACTTGAATTCAATCAAAGTCTTTGCAGTCTCTACTCAGAAATAGACTCATGGCCTGCATGCACATAACCAAGAATTACTATAAAAAGATATAATGAGTGATGCCTCACATGACTCACGTTGAGAGCTAATTTTTTTAGATCTTTAGTGCTGATCTGAAGGAGGACATTGAGAGCATGTTTAATCAGTAGATGGCAATAGGTTGGGAAGCATTTCTAGAGCTCTGAAAGATTCAAATTTAATGTGACCCAGATCGGTTATAGAAATATTCCATTACAAAAATGATGAATTTAAGAGAAACACTAAAAACAAAACAGAGATACAATATAGGCAGGGCCAGTATGACCCAGTGGTTTAGCTGTAAACAATCACATAGAAAAAGCTAAGAGGTAACAACTGAAGGATTACTATAAAACAAAGTGTTTTCCAATTCCTCTTCAGATGAGTCCTTGACATTAACATGGTTGGATTAACATGGACTAGGATCCAACTGCTACTAGAGCAGATAGAGAAGGGCATTAAGAAAACACAGTATCTTTCCATTCATTACTTGCTTTGGTAACAATTATTATTATCACCATCTATCTCAATATTTTACAGGAAATGATACATCATGAATATCCAGAACCCCATGCAAGTACACACCAAAATCAAATGCAAAGATTTATGGTTTTATTTGTATTAATCACATTATTATGAAAATGAGGGTCACACTGATTATTAAGAACATAAATGATTACAAACAGAAACTTACTAACGGTATAATTTTCATCAGTTTATTCCCTCCGTGTGTGTGTGTGTGTGTGTGTGTGTGTGTGTGTGTGTGTGTGTTCTGTTTGTTCGAGACAGGGTCGCTCTCCGTCACTCAGGCTGGAGTGCAATGGCATGATCTTGGTTTGGGAGATCTTGCAACCTCTGCATCCTGGGCTCAAATGATCCTTCTGCCTCAGCTTCCCAAGTAGGTGTGACTACAGGCATGTGCCACCATGCCTGGCTAATTTTTGTATTTTTCGTACAAAATAGATAGGAGATAGGATTTCGTCATGTTGCCCAGGCTAGTCTCGAACTCCTGGGCTCAAGCGATCTGCCTGCCTCAGTCTCCCAAAGTGCTGGGATTATAGGCATGAACTACCACACCTGGCTGTGTGCATATTTTTATTATTGTTTATTATTCTTTTTTATCCTCTTACCAGATTGCTGCTTCATCTTCTTTCTGTCCATTCTCCACCCCCCACCCCAGGGCAATTAGGATACTCCTTTTCGGCTTCAAATTCAACTTCTTAAGTTTTTATCACTATATAACTATATCACTACATATGACGAAAAAATGTGAAAGACAAATTCTCCCCCAAACCATGAAATCCCTTTCCTTGAGATATTTTCCTTGTTTTTGTGCTTAAAAACAAACAAAAAACCCAATGAAGGTCAATGTAGATACAAATTAATGTATCACTGTTCTCCTATTATATTCTAAACATTTCTCTACAGTATTTGCCTCTGTAACCATAATTTATAAGGGTCACAGAATATCCTATTTGAATGTACCATAATTATCTGTGAGGAATTTAAGTTTTAACTTTTTGCTACAAATGACCCTGTGAATAATATGCCTGGTTCAGTGCTTTCACAGTTTTTTTTACCCAAACAACAGTGCCTAAGAGTTTGAGGACTTAGCCAGAAGTAATTATCAGCTTTTGTCCAACTTGTTTATCTTAAATTCTGTGTAATTTTGCATTTTTAAGTATACAATTTTTTTTTACTATGGTTAATAATTACTGATCAGTTAAAGCTATCATCCTTTGAAGTCAGTTCCTAACAAAACTGATGTGCTAGGATTCTCTACATAATTATTTTGTGGGTTCAATTGTCCCTTGTATGAGTATTCTGATTTGAATAGTGTCAGGGCCTATAGCTACTTCCACACTTTGGATTGTTTCCTTAGTGTAAGTTTTCAGAAATGAAATTAATAGATCAATGGGTGTGATCACTTTTATAGTTTCATCTTTGATGACAATAATTATTTAAGAGTTAAGGCATCTCATTTTAATTCACCTTTTTTGGACTACTAATCACATTGAATATTTTCTTATTTTTATCTACCAGTTATAACCATTTTTCTTTTATGAATCATCTATTTCTGTTCTTTGCCTCCAAATGAAAGGATTATAGAATTATGCTATCTTGGGTAAACTACATTTCTGTTTTTTTCTCTTCTAATAGATACTCAAACATTAATTTTTCTTTTTTCAAAAAAGAATTTGATTACACAATTATAATACAGAATGATTCCAACCACTTACTAGTTACATCATATCCAAAACAAAGCAGTTGTGGTTTTGGAGATCACATTACTGTATTCCAGTATTTTTTATTTCTTGGACAGAGAAAAATCAAACCCCTAATCGAACTGAAATGATACAGGTCCACTCATAGAACCAGGTCTGCTCCTCTGTCAGTGATACACAATTCAGCCTTGATTCATATTGTAGGCCTTGATTCCAAATTCATATACTACTTATTTTTTCAATCAACATTATTTGTAAAACAGAGCCTTTTTATGGCTTACCTTGTCCATATCTATTAATGTTACAGGAATGTTTCTTCCAACTACCACCATCACTGTTCGACCACAGTTATCAACACCTATAAACAGGAAATGTCATCAGCACCCAGAAACTTCATTCCAAGAATATTATTTGTCTTGGGCTCTGACTTTATAAAATATTCTACGTGAATTTAAAAGATTGAAAACAAGGAAGTATAAGTTGCTCGAATTTCATCTTCCAATTTCTTTTCTACTCTGCAGATAACAACACCTATTTTTTAAAGCTTCATGAGGGTTTTGATCACTGCCCTTTTAAGAGAAGACCTCTTAAAGATTTTAAATCAAGAACAAACAGCCAAAGATCTTTTAAAATATTTTATTATTTTCTAGAGACAGGATCTTGCTCTGTCCCCAGGCTGGAGTACAGTGGTGTGATCATAGCTTACTGCAGCCTCCATCTCCAACTCCTGGGCTCAAGCAATCCTCGCATCTCAGCCTCCAAAGCAGCTGGGACTACAGGCATGCACCACCACATCCGGCTAATTTTTTCATTATTTTGTAGAGATGGGGTCTCACCACGTTGCCCAGTCTGGTATTGAACTCCTGGTCTCAAATGATCCTCCTGTCTCCACCTCCCAAAGTGCTGCGATTACAGATATGAGCCACCATGCCCAGCCCCCAAAAACTTTTTATAAACAGCTTTTTGCTTAAGCTCACTACAACTTTGATCCAGGAAAAACTAAATAGCACTCAAATCTGAAAATTACTAAAAAGTACCATCTGTAAAACAAATACAATGCAGAAAGAGTGGGAATCTGGGAACTTTCACTCTCTCCATCATATATTTACGTAAGGTTTGAATTTTGTAGTAGCAAGCATATGGTACTTTTAAAAGCAGAAACATTTTTTAAAAGGGACACTAGCATGAAATAAAGTTGGCCAGTGCAGAACTATAAGTTGAAAATTTTATAGATTGGGATGTTATTTTTAAGATCTTGATGACAGGCAAAACTATCTTCATTAGTATAAAACCATTTTGTTCATAGATACAATAAATGAAATCAGAGAAAAATGAATTCTCAAATAGCATGCTTGGTAGGGCTCTTAATTAGTGAAAGAATAAGTTACCATATATTTAAGCTCACCTGTTTGGTATAAGGCTTTTAGAGAAGCAATATCAGACAGATCCTCAGATCTTGCTTGACATAACCAGCGATTATAACTAGGGAAATAAATGATATAATCATTATAATAAACCTTTGGAAATTAAATTTACAAATGGGACCAATTTTTAATACCTTTCCCTGACCCTAAAAATTTTCAAGTATATATTTCATTATAATAGGGAAGGAGTTAAAGAAGCATTAAGCCATGTAGAATCGCTACTACATGTTATTGATAAAATAAACACAAATGAATTATTGAGAAAGGAAGGTGTTCATTATTTTAAAAATCCTTATAATCAAATGAAGATTGTACAGGTAAATGGCTAAGATATCAAGTATTCAAACTAATCTTGTTTTAAAATACCATTGTTTTCCTTTACTAAAAACATGCATAGAGAAAGTCTAAAGCAATGGCAGAGTTTCAAAACAGATGCTCACTCACTCAACAAGGATTTGAGTGCTTACTCTATGATAGTTACTGAGAATACTATCATGAAAGGACATGGTTGCCTCCCTCAAGAAGTTCACTTTTCAGGGGAAAAACAGGCAAGTGCTGTACATGTTATGTGGGATCACAAAGGAGTTGGGTAAATTTATCTGGGAAGTCCTGGAATACGTAATCATCAGTTAGTCAAACTAGTTGTAGTGATATCCCACAGACCAGATCATATGGACTGCAGTTTGGCTTTGGCTAAGAGGATGTTAAAGCTGGAAGAGACATTAAAGATCTTGCAGATGGAAATGACATGCAAAAGATTAATGGTCAAGTTCATCTCAGACTTCCCAGCCTATTAAATAGTAGAGTTGAATTTGAAGTTGCACTCAGGTCTCTAGATTTCCGGAAAGGTCAGTGCTTTTTCTACTATATCATACTAATTTCTTGAAATTAAAAGTGCCACTTACTTGATTGTGAAAACGCTTTCAAGACACCTAAATGTAGGAAAAGCAACTCTGAAGTGTCTAGATCACATATGGCAATATCCAGTAACAACAACAACAAAAAGCATAACTAGGAGAGGGGAGATTTGGCTTCTAATCCTACTGCTTTCGGTGCAAACTTACTAAAGTCATTTACCTTTATGGAATTCAGTTTCCTCACCTGCAAAATGGTGTTCATATGGGAGAGACATCTTTCAGCTATAAAGTACAATTGCACAACTGAAAATATTTAATGGGAAGTCTGTCACATACAGACTGAAATCAACAAGTGACACGCCTGTTAGTTTCACAGATATTGTTACTGCTTGTGAAAAACATAGTGCTACTGCATTAGTTCTATAGACTGCCTTCTCAAATTTGTGATTTACCAATCTATGCAAATTGAAAAGTCAAAGACAGTAGCTTTTAATTTTGTTTCAAAATATAATTTCAAAGTCAAGAAAATGCCTATGTTTATTGTAGTTCTCCCTAAATCATATGCACTATTCCATATTTTCATACAGTCATTTCCTATTTACACTAAATCAAAATTCTATTCCTTTACTTAAAAAATTATTTTCTTTGACAAATAATGTATGTAATGTTTTGATATACAGATACATTGTAAAATGGCTGAATCAAGCTAATGAACATATCCATTATCTCACATATTTATCATTTTTTTTTTGGTGAGAACAGTTAAAATGTATTCTTTTATCAATTTTCGGGTATACAACACATTCTTATTAACTACAGTCACCGTATTATATAATAAATCTCTTATTCCTCTCGTCTAACTGAAATTTTGTATTCTTTGACCAACATCTCCCCAATCCCACCCCAATACCACCAGCACCTGATAACCACTTTATTCTCTGTTTTTCTGAGTTCAGTTTTTTTAGGTTCTACATATAAGTGAGATCATGCTATATTTGTTTTTCTGTGCTTGACTTATTTCACTTAACATACTGTCTTATATCTTTAGTATGAAGGTTAAAAGACAAAACTATTAAAAATAATAGCAACAATAATTTGTTAAGAGACAAAAATAATATAAAAATGTAAATTATGACATCAAAAATGTGGCAGTGAAGAATAAAAGTATAGAGTTTATTATGTTTTTTAAATCATTCTATTATATACTTTCTAATTGTTTATAATGAGACTAAACAGCAAAATATATATTACATCATATGGGCACCACAGTATCTAGCACAAAGCATATAACAGGATTCAATTAATACCTATTAACTTCTATACTCTGTTCATGTATCCATTGGCTCATTTTTCAAAGATTTATTGAATAAATGCAGTGTTTGCATCATAGTAGGTACTAAATTCTTTGCTAAATGAAATAATAAACATGAGTATTACGTAAGGTATTTTGGGGCCTGAGATGAATTAAAAAAGGCTCTTGAGTTTAAGGTTGCATATGTGAGACAGACATATTACAGTACGAAGAAAATTAACTTTGTAATAAGAACGAGACAGGTAACCAGAAGTCTAAATACTCTATCAATCAAATATGTATGCTGAGAAGGGGACTGGTGGTGGGGAAGGAGGTGGGGTGAGAAGGAGCAGAGTGGAGGCAAATTCTAGATATGTCGTAGAAACAAATGCTCCCTTCTTTGTATCCCCAAAGACTTCTACCATGTTCAGTGCAAGATTTTACACACTTATTGAAAAGGCTATTTCTATTACATTAGACCACCAGACAGACAATATGTCATATTTGTCTCTCATTTCTAGCCAATTCCTAGGGTAGTTCCTGACACTCAATCTCTATATCTATCTATATTCAATGAACTCTGAAAAAAATTTTTTTTAACTGGAACTCAGGTGTACAAAATGGAATACATCATCTTTAATTGAAAACACTCGCATAACTGGTATATGCATGGTCCACTTAGAAGACTAGTTATATAATTATTTACCTTTAATGAAGTAATAAGCACCCTAAAATCTACCACTATAACAAAAATTAGCACTTTCACAATAACCTTCATCTAACCATGTGCTACTTCCCACCGTTATCTGGAATTCCAGGTTAATCATTTATTGCTTTCCTTTTTGTATTGTTTTAAATTCATCTACATGTAGTCAATGTAAGACATTATTTTTTGTTTGTTTCTTACTATTTAAAAAAGCTTACCATGCTGTATGTGATCTCTTGGGTCTTACGTTTTTGACTTATCATATTGCTAACATTCATCCGTATCACTGGATTTCAATGTCGTTGATTGATTTGGACAATCACAGGTTGAGCATCCCAAATCCAAAAATACAAAATCTGAAATGCTCCAAAATCCAAAACTTTCTGAGTGCCAACATAACAATTAAAACAAAAATGCTCACTGGAACATTTCAGATTTTTGGGATTTGGGATGTTCAACTGGTAAGTACAATACAAATATTTCAAAATCCAAACAAATCAGAAATCTGAAACACTTCTGGTCCCAAGAATTTTGGATATGGCATACTTAATCTGTATATATCATGTATTCATACTAGATAAAAACTATAGATTTTTTTCATTCACTCTCTCACTGATGGGCACTTGGGCTGTTTCCAGGGTTTTGCTATTGTGAAGAGGTCTACAATCAACTTGTTTTGCGTGTCTCCTGGTATACATGTGCATGATTTCTCTTGAGTAGGTACCAATGAGTGAAAGTGCTAGGTTACAGGGAATGTTTAATTTTAGGAGATAAGGACAAACCTCTTTTCCAAAGCACTGCACCAAATTATACTTCTATAAGAAGCATATGAGACTCTGTGAATCCCTGTCCTCACCAACACTTGCTACTATTAGATGTTTTAGTGTTTGCCAGTTGGATAGGTTAGAAACGGTAAAGCATTTCTCTAGTCAGTAATGAGGTTGAGATTCTGCTCATGTTGACTTGATTCTATGAGATGCCTGTTCCTATCATTTTTCCATTTTTTATTGGGTTATTTGATTGTTTCTCACCAAGTTGTAGTTCTTTACACATTCTTGATGCTGATCATTTGTTGTGTGTTTTGTGAATATCTGCCCCCATTCCGTAACTTGCTTTTTACTTTGTTTAAGCTTGGCTCTACTTTCAAAAGTTCTTAATTTTAATATAGTCAAAACTATTTTTTCTTTGGTGGTAAATGCTTTTCATGTCTTTAAAAAAATCTTCCCTTTCTCTAAGGTTTGAATGATACTAGCTTAACTTCTTCCAAAGGTTTCAAAATTTTTAAAAATTTAAGTCCTTAATCTATCTAAAGTTGATTTGTCCATAGTGTGAACACAGAATTAGTATAAACTCTAAAACGTTTTAAACCTTGATTGATGATTAACAACTTGAGATCTAAAGATAGATTTTGGTTGACAAAATCTCTATGAACATATTTGTGGGGGGAAGTTTATAGTTTACATCAGATTCTTAAAGGGTTCATGATATTTAAAAGGTTAGAATCACTGCTGAGACACTGGTCCTGTTCTGGTTTCTAAGGACCATGCAACAACTCATGATTGCAATCTTCATCAGGTTTCTTCTTTATTCTAATTAAGTCTCTGCCATTACCACTATAGATTGTGTAAGTCTGATTATTTAGTCATTATTTTAAAAAAATCACCAGTTGGGAAGAAAGAGTAAAAGCAAAAGACTGTTACTCTTCTCACTCAATAGACAATACCCTCCTTTTTTTCTAAACTTCATTATTCAAAGAATATTTCATGTTTTCTATTACATTTCTTATAAATAGCACCTCACTTTTTGCTATAGTGTTTTGTTTTGTTTAAAGGAAGACATGCAATCTTTTGTTCCAATCCAAAAATCAAAACAAAGCTAAAAGGAAAATATGAACTCAAAATAGTTTCTGGGTTTCCTACAGGATATTTCCTAAATATCCTATATAGAGTATTTTCTTCTTCCAAATAAACAAACTTCTATTATTTTATGAGTAAATATAATAATCATGGATAAATAATCGTACAAAATATGTCAAAATGGCAGAAAAAAATAGCCACTACAGTGCTCTAAATGCAGAAACACTAATTAGTCTCTCAATGGGTTGCAACCAACTGAGGTTGGACACTGTTCTCACAAAGCTAATATAAGCCAGTTTCTTCCAGTTAATAAATTACCATCCACCTGTACAGCCAGCAGCTGAATGACAAAAAAAATTTAAACTATATCACTCTTAAAAGACTAATAACTAACCCATCTGTGTATAATCATACCCCAGGGAAAATTCTGTCTTTGGAATTAGCAGATGCTTTCCCAGACCTTATACAATTGACCCATCCTAGATTTAGTTAAGATCTTTGTTTTATCCTCTTATTGACCCTGTACAGTAATTTAAACAATTATTCATATACTAATTAGTTTAACATTTTTCTTCTCTGCAAGACCCTAAGCTCCATGCAGGCGGGTGCTGTATCTGTCTTGCTTGTCACTTTATTACCAGTAGTATCCAGCACAACTTTTGGCACATTAGTAAAAGCCTAATAAGTATTTAATAATGAAAAAGATAATGATTTTGTTGAGAAAAATGACATAAGAGTCACAGGCAATTGAATCTTAAGCCAGTCAAGTAATACTAATAAAAAAGGAAAGGAAATCTTCCTGTAAAATAACTTGAAGAGTTTCAAAAGCAGTATTTTTGAAAAAGAGTATCTAGGTTGCTTCCTAATTTGGTAAGTAAACCAATGTCTACCTTATGATACACCCAAATCAGAATCACAACTGGATGACAGACCTGGATTAGAAAGCACGTCTAATTTTTCACATTAAAAACAATTATTTTTAAGAGATACTGAGGTGACAAGGCAGTGCTACGAAAGGAGTGACATAAAACTATTGCCAATCCATGTGACCTTTAGTTTCGTTACTGATGGAAGAATTGAAGGCTTTTGAAAAGATATTTACTAACTAAAAACCTACTTACTTTTACATTTGTTCAACCTAATTAATTAACATAATCAACAGAAGCCAGACTCAATATGTGAAAATAAAAGCCCGATATAGAAATATCAAGAGAAAGAAATTTTAAAAACTACAACCTACAATCTCAAATACGGCTGAGCATGCAAACAGTTGACATAGCTTAGTTATATCATAAACTCCTCAATAAACAGCCATCAATTCTAAAACTTTTTGGTCTCAGGACCAAAATATATCTATATAAAACACAGACATTTTTATGTTTTTATAAATTATTGAGGACCTTAAACATCTTTTGTTTGTGTCATTTATATCTACCAGTTCTCTTTAGAAATAAAAACAGAGAAATTTAAAAAATACTCATTAATTTAAAAACAATGAAAAACCTATTTTGTGAACATAACTTTTTTTTAAAAAGCTGTATTTAGAGAAGAGTTGTATTTTTTAACTTGAAAATCTCTTTAATTTCTGCTAGATTCTCATATGTGTGTCTGCATTTAAATTATTGTAATATCACATAGTGAGTGGCCTCCAGAAAACTCCATTGAACACTGTGAGAGAATGTGAATGAAAAAGAAAAATAAGTCTCAATAACATTTTTTTTTTTTTTTTTTTTGAGACAGGGTCTCTCTCTTTCGCCCAGGCAGGAGTGCAGTGGTGTGATCACAGCTCACTGCAATCTCCACCACCTCCTGGGCTCCTCAGCCTCCTGTGTAGTTGGGAACAGAGGCATGAGCCACCATGTCTGGCCAATTTTTTTTCTTTTCTTTCTTTTTCCTTTTTTTTTTTTTTTTTTCTTTTTTTTAAGAGACAGGGTTTCATGAACTCCTGGACTCAAGCAATCTACCCCACTTGGCCTCCCAATGTGCTGGAATTACAGGCATGAGCCACCATGCCTGGCCACATTATAAAAATAGTTTATCAGGTTCCCTGGATCATACTTTTCAGAAGGAAATAGAGTATTGGGTTCCTCCCTGGACCATACTTTTGAGAATTGGTTATCACTGTTAAAACAAAATAGCAGGAGGCCAATTAGCTTAGGGTTGTTTCTGTACCAGGAACTCTTATAAAACCATATCAAAACTTAACTTAGAGGAATCCCTTGTAACTGATTAATTTTAGAAACAAACAAACAAAAAGCAACTAAACTGAGTTTCAGCCAATCACAAATAGCAAACTAGCTAGATCATACCTAAAAGTCTGCTGCTCCTTCTGCTATAGTGAAGTTCTCTGAACTGCTTCTGGTTTTGAGTGCTATCTGATTCATGAATACTTCTTTGCTCAAATAAACTCCATTAAGTTTATTTTGTCTAAAGTTTTTAACATCACTCTGAAGTAGTCTGCTTTACAGATATAAGAGAAGACCTCATCTTCAATCATCACAGACACTGGGCACATAAATGGGAAATCAGAAAAATCTTTTGGTCAGACATAGCTCCTTACTCAAGCAAACAGCTTTGGAAGCCATAGGCTACGCTCTTCTCCAAGCCTGCAACTGTGTGTTGACTGTATGTGCACACAACCTGACTGCAGTTCTGAACTTTTGCCTCAATACTTCTGACATCTCAAGGAAGCGTGGCTCATTCATGGATTTCCAGAAGATGGGGAGTACTTTATCTCTGTGTACTTGCAACTAGAATATTATCTTGTAGAATAAGTGTTCATTGTTTCCTAAACAAAATGGAAAAAGTCAACTGTGTTACAAGTATGACTCTCAAGATCAAGGCCCTCTACCAATACAAAGGATAATGCTTTACATGCTATAGGACTCCTTTCCAGAAAGTGTGGGATCAGTGAATATAAATTTATTTTAATACTGGCTTAAACTAAGTTACTAAGTAAAACTAATCAACTCACTTAGAAAAACAACAACAACAAAAAACCAGCAACCAGCCCAAAGACAAACTTAAAACTTCCATATATCTGTACCATTTCATGGAGAAATGAGTTACGTATGTAGTGTATAAGTTTGTGTGTATTTGTGTGTGTGTGTGTGAGCGAGAGAGAGGGAGAGAAAGAGAAAATGGACAGAAAAGAACAGGTTGACTGATTTGAGAAAGGTGATAATCATGTAGTTCTTTGTATGTGAATATAAAAAGTCTCCAGTCCTTTTCCAACTGCTCTGAAGTTGGCTTTTGTAAGTGGGTTGAAGGTGAGTAGAGAAGGGAGATATGCTACAGAGGCTACATTGAAGGGTCTTCCTTAAGTAGCCGTTAACTGTGGGCAAGCCACTCCGTGGGATCAATTTACTTCATGTAACATAATGGAGTAACACTAGGTCAGTGATTTAGGGCGCAAAAGAATCATCTAAGAAACTTTAGAAAGAAGATTTCTGAGTCCTTTCCATGGAGGACAGGAAGTTTGATACAGGAAGTTTGGTGTGGGGCACAGATTTTTAACAAGCACTCTTAGTGATTCTAATGCTGATAGACTGTGGACCCTACTTTGGAAAACTATTAACAAATGATCACCAAAATTCCTTCTAACTATAAAGTACTGGTGAGAGACCACAGACCAGTGATTCACAAAGTGTAGTCTGCAGACTCTTAAAGAGATCCTGAAATGCCTTTAGGAGGCTGTAAGTTTAAAACTATTTTTGTAATAACATTATTCGCATTTTTCACTGCACAGACATTTACATTGATAGTGCAAAAGCAACTAATGGGTAAAAACAGCTGGTAATAGCCTTACCACAAATCAAGGCAGTGGCACCAATAAACAAAAAAGGCCAGCTGCATTTAAGAATGTCTTCGATGGAGAAGTAAAGATTATTAATTTTATTAAATCAGTTCTTGAGAACCCATCTTTTTAAATTAATGGAAGACAAAATGGAAGAACACATAAAGTACTTCTGCATATTGAAGTGTGAAGTTGCCTCGAAGAAAAGCACTATGTGATTGAGTTGTGAGCTGGACTAGTTGCTTTTTTTCATGCAACACCATTTTTACTTCAAAGAATGACTGGCAAACTGTAGTTATTCAACGTGAATATGTGGCAGGTGTTTTCCCAAAAATGAATAAAGTGACCCTGATATTTCAAGAAAAATAATCAACAGTATTTGTTGCCAATGATAAAACTTGAGCTTTAAATATATATATATTTGAAATATTTTTATTGTCATCAGAAGCTTGACAGTTCCTAATATTAAATACTTTTCTGATGAGATTGGTGATACTATACAATCGATACTAACAAATATAATTTTTTGATACTGTGTAATGAAATGTGTCAATATTTGGAGCTCTGAATAATTCAATGAATCAATACTTTCCAAAAAGCTAACGTACCATGTTATAAAGTCATGCTATACATTCCTATTATAAAATCTGTCCAAAGTACAGAACAACACATTTTAATATAATAGAATTAAAAAAATTCATGGATACAGTTTGAGATTCTGCATTACAACTATGTTTTAAACACTACTATTTATCAAATTCTGGTATAGTATCAAAGAAGAATATCCCAATTATTTTAAAAGGCTGTTAAAATACTCCTCCATTTTCCAATTAAAATCTCAGTGAGGTCAGGTTTTCTTCATATACATTAGTCAAAACAACTTACTGCAGCAGTTTGAATGCTGATAGGACAATCCGGCTGTCTTCCATTAAATCAAACATTAAATAATTTGCAAGATTAAAAAAAAACCACTGCTATCTTTCTCATTGAAAAAGTTATTTTAAAATAAATAAATAATTTCTCATGTGATAAATATTGATAGATACAACCCATAAAAACAAAAGCTCTCTGGGGTCCTCAACAAGTTTTAAGAGTGCAAAGGAGACTTGATACTAAAGAAGTCCCAGATCCCAGTAATGTGAGGAGCCCAGGCACCGTATTTAATGAAAAATGTCCATCAGATGAGTCTTACACATATGGCCAAGTTTAGAAACCACTGAAAGTATCATTTGACTGTGACTGCCTCACTTGGAAAAGCTGTTCCTTGGTGCCCCCTAGTGGCTCATACGCTTTTGTTTTTCAAATTAAAATCAGAATAAAGGAAGACCTGGGATTGAGGAGACACAAAATACTAGTTCTGAAAGGGACTGGAGAGATCATGTAGTCCAACTCCCACTTTATCAGTGGAGACAGATAGCATGCAGACATCATTACAATACAGCGTGAAAAATGCTATGCTATGCTTTGGGTGAGTACAGGGTATGAAAAAAGCATACAGGAGGTGGCATCTGTTCCAGACTTGGGAGGTAGGTCTCCAGAGGCAACTGCTTTTGAAATCTGGATAGAAATTGAAGGATGAGAGTAGCCCATTCAAAAGGAATGGCAAGTACCAAAGCTCAAAGATAAAACAAGCCATGATTTGCTCAGTACAGCAGTGAACAATTTTAAGAGCTTGACAAGTACCAGGTTCTGTGCTAAAGCTCATTACATTACCTCATTTATGCTCACAAAAACCCTATGAGGTGCTAACCCTCAATCAACCCTATAAGGTAATGGATAGTAGACATTTATAGTTTGTTTATTTTAATTTTCTTTAGACTTTTTTGAAAAGCAGCTAGCTTTACAAAGACTTGATCTTTGGGAAAGCTTACCCAAAAGTACAAAGCTGCTTCTATGTTTTTAAAAGGATTCCTTCAAAATTGCTTTAGAAGACATATGGAAGAAATGGAATGGTTTGGATGTCTTGTAAGGTCCTTCAGATAAGTCAGGGAAAAATAAAGCTCTTTTAAATTTAATTCAACTGTAGATTATGCTTTAATTATAAACATAGTAGAGCTAAGTAAAAGCTTTATAACTGCCTTTCCCTTTTCTAATTTCTCCTTTTAGAATATAAACCTCGCATGGAGGCATTACTATTGTAGTAGACAGGGTAGGAGCTCTGAAATCAGATATGTATCTGAACACTGGTTTCACCACATATTAACTGTGGCCACTGATAACTTTCTTAACTTTGAGTTTTTGCACCTCCAAAATGAGGACGATATCTTCCTCACTGATTGTCATGAAAAATAAATTGGAATGCATTATATATACACGTAGCTCATGCATCAGATGCAAGGTCCCTTTCTTGCTTCTGATGTCCTTATGTATCTAACAGTCCTGAAGGGTTGTCTTACTTTCTTTGATGCTGCTTCTGCAGAGCTGCCTCTGATAATTGTCCCTGAAGGATCAGTTTTCTTTGCTTGTCAATATCTCCTTCCATTCGAGCAAAAGCATGAGAGCCAATGAAAGAGAGATCAACTCCCAAGCCTTCATCCTCCTCTTCTTGGTTATCTGTAACAAAAATGCAACTATCAATAGAGAGCTTATGCTAAAACTAGACAGTAAACATTGTGAATGCTGCAGTAAGGATGACAGTGAGGTAACTCAAAAAACTGGGGTCAAGGTTATTTTTGAGAATGAAATTGTAATCAGATTTAGGTATTTGTAAAGCTGAAATAATGAAAGAAACTGCCTGTCCATGTGTGACAAAGGTTTTAGCAATATGTGAAATCCAATCAGGGTGACCTGGGTGTAACCCTAGGAAGAAAAGAGTAGAATGTAGTCACACACAAAAAGACAGAAGTAAATAGATTGTATCTGGCTTTAAAGATGGCTCATTGCACAGCATCTGACAAAAAAGAAGTATAAAAAACAAGCATTTGGGAAGGTTTATATAGCACTGTTGAAGGAGAAAGCATTTGATTGCATAAATGCTCTTCTGTAAGGTAACATCCCCACATGGATGTACCAGGATCACAGAGTATGATCCACTTCCTAAAGAAATATTTCAGTTATAATTTAGCATCCTGGTTTTCTACACTGTCATACCAACCTAGTTATTTTGGTCCATAAGAGTTATAGTTTTCACTACAAATTAATAAATTAACTTTCTAATCTGTCCATACAACCACTGTGAGTTGGACTAGTAGAAATCAGTCTCTTGGGAACAGATTATCTCTTAGTGTGGTATTCTCTGTCTTGGTAGATCTGTTAAGCAAAAACAAAACAAAACAAACGTTGTACCATGGGGAAATTCCCCAGGCAATGCCAGCACTTGAATTCCAACCTGGTGGACAATCAGCTGGAGTTTCCCCACGTCTACTTCACTGCTCCTCAAACTGACAGGCCAATAGATTGGAAGGGCCTGCTTTCATTAAAAACACCCCTCAAGTAAAGCTTGGTTATATATATTTTAACAGATTTAACATTCTGCTTGAAAATATTTAAGAACACTACGGCCTATATCTATAACATAAAAGTATTTTCTGTGATACGATTTAACATTCTACTTGAAAATATTTAAGAATGCTAAGGCCTACATCTATCACAAAAAGTATTTTCTGAGATATGAATGCAAATAAAACACTCTGGGAATGGTGGACAGAAGAGAATCTTTTTGCAAATTAATTAGTCTTATCTACTGTCCAGCACTCAAAGTGGTTTTGCTGTTCACCACTCATTATCACACTAAATGCATTTTATGAAAGAAAAATTCTATGGTAGTCACAGGCATGAGGATTTCAAAACAACTCTTTGCATTATTTCAAGGATATACTATACTGGAGGCTCACCCAAAGTGCATGACTACCCCTTCAGCAAAGTTTGGTTTCCAGATATTTCACATTTCCTGATGTTAGACCACTTATAATTCCCTCCACTTGATTAAAGTCTATGTACTTGTGATAAAATCTTGAGTTGCTTCCTACAGATTTTGGCTTGGTGCTCATTTTTAAAAGAAATGTTCACTCTAGGAATTTCACAGTAATTCCCTAAACTGCTGGATTTCAAGACTCAGTCCCAGCACTGAAGCTTGTGAGGCATATCTCCACAGAAGGGACTTAAGACCTTAAACATGTACACATGAACATCACTACAAGATGTCACACAGAGCAGATTCAGAAGGCCCCCATCCTAACACATTCTACCTACTGCTCCAACCTACAACAGTATATAACCCAAAGAAACAAAATGAATGGTTATAATATTCTTGTCTTAGTATTTAATGTTAAGTATGATTTTTAGAGGATAATGAAAGCTGTTTAAAATGTTAGACAATAACGTACTTTACTATCTCAACAGTGTTGTGCATGAAACTATAACCTCCAGTAGGGTGAGAATGTTGTTATAGCTACCTCTTAATCCCCACTGTCTAACACAGACTTGACGTATATCTATCTATCTATACTTTTATTTTTAATTTCAAGAATAGAACTTGAAAACTTCTAAACTGGTCTTGATACTAGTATCATGGTAATAGAGAGTTTTCCAAAGGTCAAGCTGAATTTCTTACTTCTTTGGTGATTGGTGCCTATTTTTGGCCCTAAGAGGGAGATTTAAAAAGTTAGAGCTCTAGAACTCACCTTCTGGAGCGCCAGGTTTCTCGCTTATTCTAATCTGTCGTTCAGGTACCACAGGCTCCCCTTCTGCATTTCCAATATCTGCAGGTAGGTAGGGCAATGATCGATTCTCCTCTTTTAATGACCTTGGGAAGTAGAGAGGTAGCAGCTTTTGGTAAGTACCCTGTGTCAGAAAAGCAAGACATTCTGTGAAAAATAGAACAAAACAAAGAAGACCTCAGCAGTACTTAGTGCTGTTCATACACTGTGAAGACAACCTCCATCAAAAATAAAGACTTTACCACTTCTGAGCTCAGACTCGATACTGTCTGAAACCCTCAATCAGCTTTTGTGTTAAAGATAAGGATATTGTTATCTAGCCAAGTTAAATGTGATGCCCATCCTAACAATTCCAGGTCACTGAACCTGGAATGCATAAGTCCTGCCACTCCTGTCCCCATCCGTACCTTCACTTCCTAATGATACCAGTCTCTCAAGACTTGGCTCAGATGCTAGCTACTTCCTTAACCCTCAGTGTGCCATCAGGGTCCGTTCAACCATGTTTAGCTGCTGAGTTGTTTGTGAAGGATTTCTCTTTCATGATGTTTATTCTTTCTTAAAAGTTCTTTTCAAAGAAAAAAGATGAATTTTACTTAAAAAAAACAGAATAAAACTCATCTTATCTTGTAATTCCCATATCGATTGGTCCACTGGACTAATAAATCTGCAATACATTAAAGGCATGTAGTGCTCTTATTTGTCCTATATCTTGAAGCATTTTGCATTTTCATCTTCCTAGGAATTGTTTTCTCATTACCTAGAATTACTCATCAGTTATTACAAACTATACTAAAAAAGACTGAAATAAAATAGTAAGAAAAAAATTATGGAATCACCTAGGACAATGAAATCATTCAAGAAATCATTTTCTTTCATTTTCATATCGTGTTGCCCATAGTATTGCATCATCTTTTAAATACATATATAAGATTGCAGACATCATCTTTATAGCCTTTATAAAAAAACTGAGATACAATCTTTAAAAAAAAACTGAGACAGAATTCACATACCATAAAATTCACCCTTTTAAAGTATAAAATTCAGTGTTTGTTTTCGTTTTCTTTTTTGAGATGAGGTGTTGCTATGCTGCCCAGGCTGTTCTCAAACTCCTGGACTCAAGCATTTTTCCCATCTCAACTTCCCAAGTAGCTGGGATTACAGGTGTACACCACCATACCTAGTTTCAGTGGTTTTTCACAGACAGTATTCACAAAAGGGGTACAAGGGGGTACAATCACCACCACTATTTAATTCCAGAACATTTTCATCACTCTAAAACCCATCAGCAATCCATTCACCATTCCTCCCTCTCCCACACCTGGCAATTACTAATCTTCTTTCTGTCGCTATGAATTTGCCTATTTTTGGACATTTCATAAAAATGGAATACAGGGCCAGGCACAGTGGCTCATGCCTGTAATCCCAGCATTCTAGGAGGCTGAGGTGGAGGTATCACGAGGTCAGGAGACTGATATCAACCTGACCAACATGGTGAAACCCCGTCTCTACTAAAATATAAAAAATTAGCCAGGCGTGGTGGCGCGTGCCTGTAGTCCCAGCTACTCGGGAGGCTGAGGCAGGGAATCACTTGAACCCGGGAGGTGGAGGTTGCAGTGAGCCGAGATTGCGCCACTGCACTCCAGCCTGGTGACAGAGTGAGACTCCAACTCAAAAAAAAAAAAAAAAGGCCGGGCACGGTGGCTCACGCCTGTAATCCCAGCACTTAGGGAGGCCGAGGCGGACAGATCACGAAGTCAGGAGATCAAGACCATCCTGGCTAACACAGTGAAACCCCGTCTCTACTAAAAATACAAAAAATTAGCAGGGGGTGGTAGCGGGTGCCTGTAGTCCCAGCTACTTGGGAGGCTGAGGCAAGAGAACGGCTTGAACCTGGGATTTGGAGGTTGTAGTGAGCCAAGATCGTGCCACTCTACTCCAGCCTGGGTGACAGGGTGAGACTCCGTCTCAAAAAATAAATAAATAAATAAATAAAAATAAAAATGGAATACAGTATGTGGCATTTTGTGTCTGGTTTCTTTCATTTAGCATGATGTTTTCAAGGTTCACCCATATTGTAGCATGTATCAGTACTTCATTCCTTTTTTATGGCTGAATAATATTCTAACACACATGCACGCACACATACACACACTACACTTTTTTTTAATCAATTCATCCGCTGATGACATTTCAGTTGTTTCTACTTTTTGGCAATTATAAATAATGCTACTACAGATATTTGTGTACAAGTTTTTGTGTGGACTTATGTTTTCAATTCTCTTCTGTATACACCTAAGAGTCAAACTGCTGCATTATAGGGTAACTCTATGTTTAACTTTTTCATGAACTGCCAGACTGTTTTCCAAAGTAGCTGTGCCATTTTTACATTCCAATCAACTATCTACGAGGGTTCCAATTTCTCCACATCCTCACCAACACTTGTTATTGTCTCCCTTCGTAATTATAGCCATGTTAGTGGGTGTGAAGTGGTATCCATAGTGGTCTTGACTTGTATTTCTCTAATGGTTAATGGTGTGGAGCACCTTTTCAGTGTTTACTGGCTGTGTATCTTCTTCAAATAAATGTATGTTAATTATGTTTAATTTTTTTTTTCTATTTTATCATGTTTTCACATCTTAAAGCTTTCTGGCCTGGGAAGACTGTCCCTGTAAGGGATAACTAATTCCTAAAGATAGTAAACAGCACATCTTGCATATGCCAACCAACCAATCCCAAATCTACAGTCCTAATCATTTCCATATCTAACTCTTACACACCATGCAAATATTTCTCCTGGTCTAAATCATCCAGGGCCAGGTATCAGGAATCTAGAGATTACTCCTATAGCCCAGAGTCTGCTGGAATTATTCAAACTAGCCAGTCCTAAACTGTAAGTCCTGCCCTGCCTTGCCTTTCCCAAGGAAAACTCAATAAAGGCTCTGGCTCAGGATTTCCTCACACTCCTGCTTCTGCCTCCTGACTGAAACCTACTGTTCCTCCCGTGGCCCTGCATAGCACCCATGCCTCTCTTTTCTAGCAGAACTATGAAAAATATTAAACTCTTCTTTCTTTCTTTTAAACAATGTTTCTTGCCATAGACCTCTTTGTCTCATCACTCAGTCACCTTTGTAAATTAAAACCTAGGCATGAAACATGTCTGTTCAAAACTTTTGTTCACTTTTTAGTTTGCTTATTTGTCTTTTGTTGAATTGTAAGAGTGCCTAATTTATCCACTTTCATTTTGGCTCTTTGTGCTTTTGGTGCCATATCTAATAAACCACTGCCCAATCCACAATCAAGAGGATTTATACCTACACTTTCTTCTAAGGGTTTTATAACTTTAGCTCTTACATTGAGGTCCTAGATTCCTTTTGAGCTAATTTTTGTATCTGCTATAAGGTAGGAATACAACTTTGTTCTTTGGCATGTGGATATTCAGTAGTCCCAATACTATTCGTTGAAAAGACTATTCTTTCCCACTGTCAGAAATTCCATTCCACTGACCTACACGTTTATCCTTATGCCAGTACCACAGTCTTGATTACTACAGCTTTGTAGTAAGTTTTGAAATTGGTAAGTGTGAATCTTCCAATGTTGTTCTTTTTTTCCAAAATGGTTTTGATTATTCTGGGTCTCTTGCATATCCACGTGAAATTTAGGATCAACTTGATAATTTCTGCAAAAAATGAGTTGGGATTTTGATAGGAATTATGTTAAGTCTGTAATATAATGTAGGGAGTATGGTCAGTACTGTCATCTTAACAACATTAAGTCTTTTAATCTGTGAACATAGATGTCTTTCCATTTATTTGTGTTTTTAACATTTTCTTTCAAAGAGGTCTTATAGTTTTAAACGTACAAATCTTACTGTTCTTTTGTTAAGTATAGTTCAAATATTTGATTCTTTTTTTGATGCTACTCTAAGTAGAACTGTTTTCTTAATTTTTGTTTCCGCATTGGTCATTGTTAGTGTGTAGAAATACAATTTATTTTTGCATATTGATCTTATGTCCTGTAACCCCACTGGAACTCGATTAGTTCTAACAGTGTTTGTTTGTTTGTTTGTTTGTTTTGGCATGGACTCTTTAGGATTTTTGATAAGATCATGCCATCTGTAAATAAAGATACTTTTACTTCGTTCTTTTCAATTCGGGTGCTTTTTATCTCTTTTTCTTAGCCAAATGTCTTGACTAGAAACTCTAGTAAAATGTTGAATAGAACTGGCAAGAGCAAAAATCTTTGTCTTCTTTCTGATCTTAGGCAGAAAGCTTTCAGTATTTTACCATTAAGTATGTTAGCTATGGGTTTCCCATAGATGCCCTTTTTCAGGTTGAAGCAGTTCTCTTTCATTCCTAGTTTGTTGACTGTTTTTATCAAGAAAGAGTGTTACATTTTTTCAATGTTCTTTTCTACATCTATTGAGATGGTCCTGTGGTTTTTATCCTTTATTCTATTAGTATGATATATTACATTGATTCAGATTCTTGTATGTTGAATTAACCTTGCATTCCTGACATAAGTCCTACTTTGGGGTAGTATACAATTCTTTTGTATGTTGCTGGATTTGGTTTGATAATTTTTGCATCTCTATTCATAAGAGATATTGCTCTATAGTTTTCTGGCAGGTAGTATATTTTTAACTTTACTGGACAGAGTTGAGAATTCATAATTTTTCATTTGCAGTCCATAATAGTAAAGAGAAGACAAATGAAGAAAACATTTTGGAATCATTAAATAAATCAAAGATGAATGTAAGGAGACAGATAGCAGCCCTCTAATGATGATCATAAGATTTACTGTATAAGGTAAAATCTCAGACTCTGAGTCTTCAGACAACAATATTCTAGGTTATCTTTCTCAAATTCAATAATCTATGAGTTTATGATTTTTTTTCTTTTTTTTTTTTTTTTGAGACAGAGTCTTGTTCTGTCACCCCGACTAAAGTCAGTGGCATAATCTCAGCTCACTGCAACTTCTGCTTCCTGGGTTCAAGTGATTCTCATATCTCAGCCTCCCTAGTAGCTGGGATTACAGGCACCCATCACCACATTCAGCTAATTTTTTTTATTTTTAGCAGAGATGGGGTTTCGCCATGTTGGCCAGGCAGGTCTTGAACTCCTGACCTCAGGTGATCCACCTGCCTCAGCCTCCCAAAGTGCTGGGATTACAGGCATGAGCCATTGTGTCTTTCTAAGGACAAAAAGGAAATATGGTATTCTCATTCAGTCATTCAACAGGAAGAACTTAATCACATACTACTTTGTGATAGGAACCTGTACAATCTCATTTTACTAAGAGGATGTGTGACAGTATTCTTTCATCTTTTATGTTTGTGCAACAGTATTTACTTGATACAAAGAGGTAAATGTCTAATACCTCTACTAAAATGTCTAATAAACTTGTTTTTCATTATCCCTTTATTCTTCTATAAATTATTCACAAATGACTGTTGAGAAAAAGATGGTAAATGTTGATTATTTTCCCAGGTATACTGAGGGCAAAGACTTTTATTCTCTGTTCCTCTAAATCTGGGTCAGGTGTCATGGTAAGTTGCCACGGCACTGTGGTGCATACCTTAGCAGAGCATTTGGCACACTGTAGGGTGATCTTTGTTTACCTGGCTGTCTCAGCATTAGTCCGCCAACTCCCTGAGAGCAAGAGCCATATCTCATTTGTATCCTATCCTATGAAAATGGACAAATCTCTAACCTAGACTTCACTCCTCAGCTTCAAACTGATAAGCACAATGGTTCACTGAGCCTCTGCCCTGATGATCCACTGATCATCTAAGACTCAACGTGTTCAGAAAATAATTTGTCTTCATCCCATCTCCAAAACTTTTCCCACTTTCTATTTGCTATCTCAATGGTGGCATCATTATTTAGTCACTCAAGCCAAAAACCTAGAAGTCATGTTTAACTCCTTTTCCCGTATGTATTTAATCAACCACCAACTCCAGTTGAACTTATTTACTAAATGTTTAAAATTTTAACACTACCAGTACCCTTGTTCAGGCCTGATCATTTCTCATGTGGAGTACTGCAACCACCTGCTATCTCTTCTTGCCATTAGTCTTTCTCTTTCCAAATCATCCTCCACACAGCTAAAACAGAAATTAGATGACATCATTTGTTTGCGTAAAGCTCTTCTGTTTCCCATTGCATAATTAATAAAGTCTAAATTTTACAGGATGTGACACAAGGCCTCGAATGATCTTATCCTTATCTAACTTTCATTTTCGCCACTCTCAGCCTCACATTTTATGCAACAGCAATACTAAACACTTGATGCTATGTCTTATTTCTATGCCTTTGCTCAGGCTTGTATGACCGCTGTCACTTGCCTCTTTCCCTTGGCAAATCTTATGTACCTTTTACAATTATTTCAACTTATGTATCACTTCCTATGGGAAGCATTTCCTAACCCCGTGCCAGGCTAAAGTTATGTCCTATCCTTCCCATACCTCCATTAATGCACTTATCACAATTATCTGAATTTATCTGAATTATCTATTTCCACAAAAGGATAAAGGCTCCTTGAGGAAACAACCATGATTTTTTCACTGGTGTATTCCCAGGACCCAATATAGCAAACCTGTTGCATGCTAACACTCAGTAAAAGATCACTGGAAGATTCTATGTATAAATAAACCAGATGAAACAAGAGATAAAGTAAATGTGCCTTTTTTCAGCAAATTCAAAAGTACATATATATGTTATATATGTAGCTATATATGCCTTGAATAGATACTTCACTAATAGATAGCTAATACGAATGTATTAGCTTATTTTATTATCAAGAAAAACCTGATAGAGGTACCATCACTATTTCTATTTTACTGAAGCAGAGAGGTTAACTTGCTCAATAATACAAAACTTGGAAATATTGGAAGCTGAATTAGACAAAGCACTCTAAAATAAAGTGTAATGAGATAAGAATAAACTGATTTTCTAAAATGGTTTGAAATTAAGTTGAAATATATTAAACCTAACTACATATAACAAAACATATAAACCTCACAGTGCCAGCCACTAGACTAGGCTGTGACCTGGTCAGGCAGACACCAAAGCTTTTCTGGCACAGTAGTTTTCCAGTTACGCTCCCCAAACACGCAGTGCTTAGAAGGTGTTGCTTTGAGAGCTAACACAGGGGCCAAGCAGAACAACTCCACTTCGTACGATTTCACTTACAGCAACAACAGTTATAAAAAATATGAACGAAATGCTCCTTCTTGACTTATTTTTAGTTTCCAATATAGTCTTTTTCAATGAATGAATGTAAGACCCACTGTCAAATACATACATAGATCATTAGGATTTGTCTGCTGGAAACTCAGTAAATATATAGTGATAAGCCAAAGGCAAATGCTTAAAGATAGAAATAAGATTTAAATAATGTAACAGTTAGCAAAATACCTCTTCAAGATCAGAGACAGCAAATACTACTTTTTCAATGGTTTCCCCATGAATCTCTAGGAATCTCCTTACAGTGCCTAAGGAAAAGAATAGAAAGATTACTCAATAAATAAAAAATTACTTATACATAAAGAAAAATCAAGCTCTTCAATGTTTTATTTTTGTAATGGATCACTTCTCACTTCATTCAGGACTCTGCTTAGTAATACCCTATCAGTGAAGCCTGCCCAGACTACTTGTATAAAAATTCTGATTTGCTTTCCTCCAGAGCAACTGTGATAGACATTTTATGAAGTTACTTGTGTATTGTTATCCTCCCTGCCCTCTCCGCCTCATTCACTAGAATGAAAGCTCCATAAAGAAGATGCTTTATTGTATTTATTGCTCTATTTCCAATGCCAAGAACAGTGACTGGCCGTAGAAGATGCTGACTCCATACAATTCTCTTTTATCCAGTATATTCTTCTTATTCCCTGGGGCCTCTCTCTTGGGCCAGAATGATCTAGCACAAGTGTCTTTCCATTCATTCAGTTACAGTATTAGATATCCTACCCAGTCCTTCAGACCCTGACAAAACTCCACAAAACCAAAGCTCAATTATTTTTTTCTTAATTTCTATGTTATCCTAATTCTTCTTTATCAACTTCTAATAACAAGACCTACTGGCCTTTACTTCAGTTCTTAACTCATTGGATCTCTCCCTAGCTTTAGCTCTTAACACACATGCCCTCATCTTTTAAAAATGTTGTCCTCCAGGGTTCTGCCTTCAATATTTTCTATTTTTTTGATATACTTATTCTCCTTAGCTCACTGATGTGCTGGATAGGTATTACCTCAAACGCTGATGGCTCCCAAATCTTTATATTCTTTATTCTGAGGAAAAGTCCCAAATTACCTGATGCCTATTGGGTATATCTGCTTAGATAACTCACAGAGACCTTAAATTCAATGTAGCCAAACCTGACCCCAACAGGTCCAAATCCTGACTGCCATCTTTTTCCGAACAAACCTGGTCCTTTTTACCTACATTCCTTATTTTGGTTACATATCAACATCCAACCAATCATCCAAGCTAGAATCCTGAATTGTCTTTGATGCTTCCTTTACCTCTTCCTTCATGCTGCATTTTCAAATAGTTCCCATGACTTTTAATTCTATTGCTAATATTTCTAACATTTATTCCTTTCTTTTGGCTGCTTTCAGGTTCTCAAGGCTCACACAGACTTTGGTAATAAGCTCTTAACTGCTCTCCTTGCATCTTTTTTCCGCAAGTCTACATACTCACTGTTGCCTGAGTTATCTTCTCATGTTACCCTTTTTAATAAACACTGGTGATGCGCTGCACTACTTACAGGTTAAGATTCAAAAACCCTAGCATGACTCTCTATACTCCAACCCCAACTGTCCACCTTCCCCCACTCAGCTCTTTAGTCCTATTTTCAATTATTCCTCCCACATCTTATGCTTTAGCCAAATCTACTTTGCTGTATTCAAAACATACCACTTACTTTTATGATGCCCTGCCTCTGCTTGCATGCCAACCTTTGACTAGAGTACCACTCATCCACCATTCTCTTCTTTTGGTGAACTCCTACTCATTTTTCAAGACCCAGCCAAGAGCCATCTCCACCCTTCCTTGTGCCCCTCCTAGAATCTTTTGAACACCCTTCCTTTTAAGAATTTCTCACATTTTATAGCTAGACTAAGCTTTTTGAAGACCAAGTATATTTTATATTAATATTACTTTAATTTGGGGCCTAGCACATCTTACGGATGTGATATGCAATCATTCAAAAGTAACTAGTAACTGAATTAACAATTTATGGCTCAGTTACATATTGCCTGCTTTGTTCAACACTGTATCTCAAGAACCTAACAGAGCAAACCTATTTGTTAAAGGACTAAACAAACTCATAACTCTCCTCCTGTTAGATGACAAATTTGCTTTTTATTTTTTCCTCTATTCTGCTTTAATGCTTTTTCAAAAACGAACTTTCTAAAAAAGATTTTCAGCAGGATATGGAGGCTCATGGCTATAATCCCAGCACTTTGGGAGGTGAGGGCAAGACGATTACTTCAGCCTGAGTTCAAGACTAGTTTGGGCAACATACCGAGACCCTGTGTTTACCAAATTTTTTAAAAAAAATTAGCTAGGTATGGTGGTGCATGCCTGTAGTCCTAGCTACCTGGTGGGCTAATGAGGGAGGATCACTTGAGCCCAGGAGGTTGAGGCTGCATTGAGCTGTGTTTGCCCCACTGCACTGCAGCCTGGGCGACAGTGTATGACTCTATCTCAAAAAAAAAAAAAAAAATACATAAAGATTTTCTGTTTCCTATTTATTTGACACCAAGTTGTAATGTTCATGCATAATAGTTTCCCAGAATATAATTATATTATTTCCTTTGGAAGATAAAATACAATAACAAATAGCAACCAAATTGAATTCTCTCAGTGGAATTCATTTAGAAAATTAACTCTGCAAAAGCAGTGAAGAAGACTAATGTCATGACTCTAAGGTTTTAGTACTAAAGGCCAGGCCACGCTCTTCCTTTCAAAGTTTCATCTGTGCACTATACTCTGCAACCAATCACAATGTCCTGTGCTTAAATACCTAGTGAATACCCTATAATTTGTAAGAATGACATCTAGGACATTATAATTCCCCATCTGGAAACACCACGAGAACAAACACTTTCATCTTATTTCTCACCACTGTAGTATTTTGTATACAGCACATAGTAGTCACATAAATTTTTGTTGGATGAATAAATAACCTGATAAATTTATTTCAATGCAGATATTTCTTTAGGCTTTTTCTGGAGAAAAACAAACTGCACATGAACTAAGAAAAAAAAAAAGCACGTGTCTTAATATATCTATCAAAAACATATTACTTAGGCTTCAAATGAAATAAATTTTGATAATAGTTTAATAAGAAAGCTTTTGATACTAAGGACTTTGAGTTATATCATTAGATTTGTTCTTGGCCCATATATGTTACAAAAGTGTACAAGCCATTTGTTTTCCAAATGCTTGATAAAGTATTCAAGCAAAAGGCATCATCTTCTGTGTATGTGTTTGAATGAGATGCTACAGTTTTGCCACTAGATTTAAGGCCTAATAAGTCAAATGTGCCCACTTTTTAAGAGCTGTACATTTCCTTTTTGCTAATTATATTTCTAGAAACTGCTTCATCAAAGTCCCTTATACCCATTATTGATCTTTATCTGCTGTTACTCTCAAAGTTGACCTCTTTTATAGTACTGTATCAAGTGATTTGTCTGGGGCCACAGAGCTAGAGTTGGACTGGTAGAATTAGAACTAAAAACCAGTTTTCTTAACCCCCTATTCAGAACCTTTTCTACAAAATAATGCTGCCTCTTTAAAATAGAATCCTTATGATTACCTTAATAAAAAATAGATATATAAAAGAAGCTATGAGATGATACGACAAGGACTAAGTAAAATCAGAGAATGCAGAGACCAGCCAAAAGCCTTGTCAGGAGCAATTATATCAAGGGAGGAATTTTGCTTTGGTTAGGTACCATTTAGAAGATAGGCATGTAATAACATAGTAGTCTTCCACTGAAGCAGTTCTAACTCAAGCATAATGAATCATCTAGTATAACAGACAGGTTACTAGACCTGGGAGTCAGAAGGTCTGGATATATGCTCCAAGTCTGCATAACCCTTACAACAGGAGAAATTTCTGAGACCTTTTATTTGTACAACGGACACCACACTACCTAAAACACAGGGTTGTTAAGTAAGTGGAATTTACTTGTCCCTTTTAAAAATATATATTTCTTGAGCAAGTACCATGTCAAGCATTCAAGATAAAAAGATAAGATCCCTGCCCCTCAAGCTCAGTCTAATGTAATGTATATAAGCTTAATTATAAAATATACAAATTTACTATAAAATCCTTGAGCAGTTAGAATATTGGTTTTTAAAATAGGTTATAATTAAATAAGACTAAGACTGAACAGATACTCCCCTAAACTCCAGGCTACATAATAATAATTTATACATTCAAATATCTTTTTGGTATTTGTGGATATAAGGCTTTCAGCTCTTCGACTTTAAATTCTAGAGATAACAGGGGGTCTTAAAGATCATTTAGTATAGTTCGTCTCTGAAATGAGAAGTGTTTTCTATAATAGCTGCAACAGATGGTCCTGTAACCTCCACATGAATGTTCCTAGTGACAAGACGTTCGCTAAAATACTTTTCTGTTACAGTTAGTACTACTTCAAATGGGACCAACATTTTCTTCCTTATAACTTGGTCTTAGACCTTGCCTTGTACAGTTGGAGTTCTTATCTACAATCCTGATGAGGATCTGTAAACTTCCTGAAATAACATGCAAATTCTGTATTTATGCACATTTTTCTTGACAAAGGGTCCATAGTGTTCTTTCACCAGATGCTCATCGTAGTTTATGACAATACCCCAAAGAACTGCTGCTTGAAAAATGTAGCACAGAATAAGTCCAAATGAGATTCCTTCAGATATTTGAAGATGGACATTATATTTGCTAAAAGCAAGCTCTTCTTTAGAAGAAACACCACTACTGTTTCAAACTGTTTGTCCTCCTATTTGTCAGTGTCTCATGCAATATGACACACAGAAATATATATAACACTCAAGATGTGGTCTAAATCTGCATATATACAGTGAGATCATGGACTCTCTTTAGCTGAATGCCATATTTTTATGTCACATACCGACATTTGGCTCATATTGACTGAGCCCAGTCTTTTGAAAACCTAAATGCAGAATTTGACATTCAAATAGCATGTGTGAATGTGTCTATTTAAACTGCCAAGTGTTATACAAATAAGATATCATGAAATCTGACTGCATTTGTTACAGACTGTTAAGATTATTCTAAATTCTGATTTAACTACTCAATGCATTAGCCATACTTTCTAACTTAGCATCACTTTCAAATTCAAGAGGCTAGCTGCTCTGAATCTATTCTGGTTTTGGGGGCTGTCCAATTCAAATCTCATTCTTTGCTCAATTAAATTCTGTTAAATTAAAAAAATTAATAGGCAAGTCTTCTGACCCGTTATTCAAATGGATAAAAATGTCAACCTGAAAAAGTAAATTGAGAGCTCTGCAACTTGCCAATAAAAACGTCCCTCCAGGGAGCCACAATCACTTAATCAATGAATATTCTTTGGCTGTAACTATTTAATGATAAAAAAAAAAAACACTTTTTTTTTTTTTTGAGATGAGGTCTCACTATATGTTGCTCGGGCTGGAGTGCAGTGGCTATTCATAGATGCAATCACAGCTCACTGCAGCCTTAAACTTCTGGCCTCAAGTGATCCTCCTGCCTCAGCCTCCCAAGTTGCTGGAATTACAGGTATAAGCCACCATGCCCAGAATTTAAAAAATTTTTAAGATTCAATTCATGTACAGCATCTCTGATATTACTTACGAAGTGCTATGTGTGTTGCATCCTCTAAAGGATAACCACGTTTTGCAGAATTGATGACACAGAAGCCAACAGAAGACATTGACTGCTCTCTGCAACAAAGGGAAAACACAAAAATTGCACTAGAAATATCAGTAATACATACACAACACTACATAAGTAATTTCAAAATCTAGCTCAACTTCTCCTTTCCTCCCTCTTCAACAAATCTACTATAATAGCTAACCCAACTGTACTACTCAATAATTCTATTCATATACAATTTAATTGCACTCTTTGGAGGATATATATCTCACATAAAAACTGAATAAAAAATGGGAAAAGGTTAAATTCTCAAGTCACTCAAATCTATCCCATTTATCCTGCTAAGTTTGAAAAGATAATTCTATTGTCAGGGTCCTCCTAAATCACCTAAGTCCCTCAAAATTTGACTTCCACTGCTAGTGGAAGTTTTAAAGTTCCATCTTTAAAAACTGGGGCCTTTAACAATGTATGATATGCTATGTCCAGAAAATGAGTAGACCATACTTTGCTAGTTGCAGTACGTTTCTGTAGCAGCTATAAAGGGAACTCTCAGCTGCTGTGCGATAGCGGCTCTTATATTTAGGTCCCACTGTGTGAATGATGAACCGGGCAGCTAGATTGAATCCTTTTGTCAATTTTGCTTCACCTGTTCGGCACCCTGGAAACAATGGAAACACACATAAGTTTGGATGTGTTAGGAAAACAGAAACAAAAACAAATGAAAGCATGAAACAGAGAAAGTATTGAGAACTTTGAGAAATTTCAGTTAAAAATACAGACTGAACACAAGCATTTATCTCTGTTACTTCTGTTCCCAAAATGACAGGGAAGCAATACAATAGGTATAAGCACAGAGACAGATAAAGAGAATGAGTAAGACCATGAAGCAGATAAGCATCACCAAAATTTTGGAAGGTAGAATGTCAATTGACTAGTAACTGACTCAACAGAGCAGACAAACCTAATTGCTTGCAGAAATGAGATAACTAATACGAAGCAAGTTGATCTGTACTGAAAAGCAGTGTTGGATACAAGACAGACTGCTTTGATTCAAATCCTGAGTTCCTATCAAGACACTCTGGGCAGGGGCTTAGCCTTGTTACAACTCAATTTCCTATTTAAGAGGGATACTAGTAGTCCTTACTTCACAGGATTAAACGAGTTACTATATGCAAAGTGCATACATGCATAAGAAATTATTGTTATTATTACTAGAGAATGCTAAAAAGGCTCAGAAATTGGAGCCCTAAGTACTTGTAAAGGCTATGCTGTGAAGTGGGATGTGGTGCTAAAAAGAGGAGGTCCAGTTAAAAGTTTGTATAAAAACAGTCAAATCTGCAACAACCCCTCCCCCAGCCAGCACAGTAAGGTGATGATTTTTTTTTTTTTTACCACCAGAGCAGCAGGGAAGAAGTTTATTCTCTGGAGATGCTCAACTAGAGAGTTTCTGGATTCCAGAACCCCAGGCACAGCTGAAAAGAGGGGATTTAGTTAAAGTGTTATACTTAACAGTGAAAGGTCTAGCCCTCTGCCCCTAAATGGCTTTCAAAACAGACATCTAGGCTTACACTCCTGGAGGATTCCTTTCCAAGAAATTGAGAGGCTCAAACCTAAAGGACCTACAGATAACTGGGGAAAGTTCCCCAGTAAAATAACAGGCAGAAGTCCCGTTCTGTCATATGCTTCAAGACCCACCAGGCAATAACCGTTGCCCACTGCTATGAACGGAATGCTTGGGTTCTCTCAAAATTCATATGTTAAACCCTACCCCCTAATGTGATGGTATTAGGAGGTAGGGTCTTTGGGGGTAATTAGAATTAGATAAGCTCACGAGGGTAAAGCTTTCATGAATGAGATCTGAATCCTTGTAAGAGTCTCCAGAGAGTCTGCTCCCTCTCTCTGCCACGTGAAAATACAATGAAAACTCAGCAGTCTGCAGCCAGGAAGACAGCCCTTAGCAGAACTTGACCATGCTGGCACCCTGATCTTGGATTTCAGTCTCCAGAAATTTCTGTTCTTCCTAAGCCATTCAGCCTAGGATACTTTGTTATAGCAGCCTGAAATGACTTAGACACCCATGTGTACAAAGTTTCCCATGAACTTTTCAGTTCTTCCATCTTAAATCCAGCTAACACTTAAGGATCACCAGGAAGTGAGAAAAGCCTCTAACAAAAACGAAAAGGGGAGACTAAACACATGCTCAAGAAATAGACAACACAGGGGAAAAAAAACTTAAAATCAGAATGTCATAAAAACAAACTATTCAGAGAACAGGAAATGGCACTTATGTAACTGCTATAGCCAAGTGAAAAATATGACAGCAGAAATGAAAAGTTCAATAGAAGGGTTAAAACTAAACTTGAAGGAATCCAGAAAATAAAACAAAAATAAATTGAAAATAAGAGATAACAGATGAGAAAACTGAAGAATTAAACAAGAAAATACAACATCTAACAGGATTTCTTCAGAGAGAATAGAGAATACAGAAGGAAGGAAATTATTAATGAAATAAAACAAAAAAATTTCTCAGGATGGAAAGACATCAGTTTCTAGATTCAAAGAGCCCATAAAACACCCAAACCATATGAAGGCAAATCCCTGTAAAATTTAAGAGCACTAAGAAACAAAGATGAGATCAGAAGCTTTCCAGAAAGAAACCAGTAACATACAAACAATCAGGGATAAGAATAGCACAAGACTTCTCAACAGCACTAATCAAAGTAGAAAACAAAGGAGTAGTGCCTTCAAATTTCTAGAAAATGATTTCCAAACTAGAATTCTATTTCTAAGCAAATTACCAATTAAGTACGAAGGTGGAAGTAAAATCTCAGTAGTTTTACCCTATTGCATTCTTCTTTAAAATCTCCTGGTAGATTTACTCACAAAAATGAGAGATCCAATCCATCAAACAGAAAAAAGGATTTCCCAGGATGATGTTAAAAAAAAAGTTCCAGAACAGTAAGTGTGCAGCAGGCATAGAGAACAGTCTAGAGAGGAAAGGGAGGATGGAGGGTTCCAGGAGGGACCTTGGCAAGAAAAAGATGGAATGTAAGGGTCAAACTGTTATCTTCACTCCAATTAAGAGAGCCATCCTAATATGAGTAACAGTCCACTAACAGGTCTAACATGATACAACATTAAGCAGACAACACAACATCACCTATGAAATATTTTAGGCAAAACTTGACTCCATTAGACATAATGTCAAGTTTATAGGAAATACAAACTAAATGGCACCTCAAGTAAATCAGACAAATCTAGAAGGAGGAATACTGTGAAAAATAAGTGGCCTTGTTCAGTCAACAAGTCAGTGTCATAGACAGGGGACTGTGCTGGATTACAAAATACCACACACACAGAGACAAATTAATAAACATAACAAAAAGATGCAATGTCTGGTCCTGGATTGGATACTGGTTTGGATAAAATAGCTGCTGCAAAGGACATTTTTGGATCAGCTGGAAATTTTAAATATGGTCTGGGTAGTAGATGTTAATTTCAGAAATTAAAAGGTGGAATTCATTTGCTGAAGAACGCAAATTGCAGAATATGTACATGATTACCTTATTTTGAGAATAGCATACACATAATTATTTTGGTATCAAAAGATATAAGAATGTATGTATACATCCACACCCACATACAGGTTCAAACAACAAACCTCACATAGGTTTAGTTTCATAAAATTTCTAAATTCACAAAGTGAATATAAGACTGATTTTTTTTCAGGGAGGAAATTTGGGTACAATAAGCCAACCCTGCCTATTCTAATTTTAGTATTGATGCTTAGATACTAACTGAATTGACATATGGTTTTATGTATTTTCTTATCAAGGATTCTAGGAACACACCATGATTATCATTCTCCCTCTTCAATATGATCCTTTTTCAAGTATTTGAAAATAAGTACTGTTTCCCCCAAATATTCTCTTCTCTGTGCTAATCCTAGCTCTTTAAATAATGTGGTTTCCACAATGTTAGTAATTTTCTATTAGGGGTACCCCAACTTATAGTAGTAATAAAAGACATACAGTTCTTGTCCATATGGAGTTTACAGTTTAATGGGGATACAGTTATCACAAGACAATTTACAAGATTACAATTGTGATAAGCAAACAAGAGAGAAGTACTGCAGGCTGGCAGCACATACTATGGGTGGTCTGATCTATTCTGAAAAGAAATAGTGCTTTGAGGAAGAGATACAAGCCAAGACTTAAGAATAAGGGTTGACAACTGAGAGAAAGAACAACATCAAGTGCAAAACTGGAAAGGAGCTTGTGACAAGGTAGTGAGAAGAAATCAGTTTGGCTCAAGCATGGTAAGGAAGGGAAAAGGGGGCATGGGATAAGCCTGGAGAAAAGTAAGATCTTGCAAGGACATGGGGATCAGTTTAAGGAGTTTAGAATTTAAGTTTAATGAGAGGCCACTAAATAGTTTGAAGTAAACGAACAATAAGAAGGGGTTTACACTTACTGGTTGTGTGTGGACAATGGATTTAAGAAACGAAGAATGAATATAAGGAGACCAGCTGGGAGAGAGGATATGGCTGTAGTCTAGGCAGGGAATGATGGTTGCATATGCTAGCTGCTGGAGACAATGGTGACAGACAGAAATAGATTTAAGATTAATTTAGGGCATGATGATAGACTTCATGTGAGGGATAAGAAAAAGCGAAGTGTTAATCCTAAGGTTCCTTGAATGAAAAATGGAATGGGAGGCTGGGCATGGTGGCTTACGCCTGTAATCCCAGCACATTGGGAGGCCGAGGCAGGCAGATCACTTGAGGTCACGAGTTCAAGACCAGCCTGGCCAGCATGGTGAAACCCCATCTTCACTAAAAATACAAAAATCAGCCAGGTATGGTGGCACACACCTGTAGTCCCAGCTACTCGGGAAGGTGAGGCAGAAGAATCACTTGAACCTGGGAGGCGGAGGTTGCGGTGAGCCAAGATCACACCACTGCACTCTAGCCTGGGTGACAGAGCAAGACTCTGTCTCAGGAAAAAAAAAAAAAAGAAAGAAAAAGAAAAATGGAATGGAAAATAATGCCATTTTACGGAGACAGAAAGTGTTAATCAAATGATGTTTCCCCATCATTTTAAACTTACTGCAAAACTTTAATATTCATCTCTGTTAATTTTTTCATTTTTGGCTTATACTTCCAGTCACATGAAAATCTTTAGTCTATCATCCAGTATCTCCTGTTACTCTTTTCAGCTTTCTATCATCTACAAATTTGGAGAGTCATGCTTGTTTTTATTAAGTCATTAATAAAAATGTAAAAAGGGGATAGGATTAAGTATGCAGCCCTTTAGTAATAACCTGAAGGTTGGCACTGATTCATTAAGCAGACAACTGGGGCCTAATAACTAACACCTAATAACTAATACTTGTTGAACACTTAGGATGTGCTTAGCACTTAATGTCCATTATTTAATTTAGTCTTCAAGATATTAGTTTTTTCCATCTCCAAATATTTATTAAGCTCTTAGTATATGTCAGGAACTGAGGTAGGAACTACTATTACCATCCCCATCTTAGAGATGAGGAAGCTCAGACTCAGAGGTGAAGTAACCAGTCTTAAGTCACACAGTTAGTAAAGAGCAGAGTTATAACATGAATCTCAGCTTGGAGATGCTCAAACATGCAGTTTAACATTGAGGTTTTACTTGTATATTTGTGTTAAATTTTCTTATTTTCTTTATTATCCATAAGTCTAGCTTTAATGTGTATGTAAGCATACACACATGCCATTAGGAATTTTTCCAGACCAGCTTCTCTGTTCCTTTCAGCAAAGAACTTCTCTGTATTATCTTCAATATCCTTTCTAGTTTCTACATGTTCTTCATGGTATCTTGTTTTGCAGTTCAGTTACGGCCATTTCCCCCACTCTGTCCTTACAGTCAAAATTCAGTTTCTGGATCAAAAAATGCAATTCTTCCCATTCTATCCCTTCTTTCATAGAGCCAGCACTTATCAGTATTCCTGTTCAAGTTCTAATATTTTTATTAGGTTAGAAACCAGTTGTCAGTGTTAAATGATAGAAGGGAAGGAAAGCAAGATTTCATATAGGTTAACTTTGCTGTTTACATTTTAAGAAACATTGCTGTATTTCATAAATAGTTTTTATACAATGGGAAGATTGAATTTCACAGTATTTCATTTGGGCTCAAATAACAAAGGGATGCAAGCTCAGTAATTTAACAGTTTTTCAGTTCACGAGGATAGTCATCTCACAAAGCTTTTCTTGCATGTTTTGTGCAAGAAAATATGCAGCCAAGAAAATGCTACCAAAGACACAGCTACAGTGATTGCCATTTAAAATTCAGGACAGGACAAAGAAGTTCTACTGGTAGTAAATTCTCAGGACTCAGTTTTTAACACATTTCAAAATGTAATGAATTTTGTTAAAATGGAGCTTTCAAAAGCAGTTTTTATTTAGTTTTAACAAAAGAAAAACAGCTACATCTACAAAATTTTCCCACAAAACATGCCTCTTTAAGGTGGAGGACATCAAAATGAATGTTTCCTAAGCAATAATACACGAAAGAAAATTCACTCACCTTTAAGTTTCTGGAGATCTTCCTTCAAATCAGGCCCTGCAAGCATGAAGATACTTTCTGACACAGGATTCTTATCTGTGAGACTTTCATTGCTGGTATTCACAATGGCTGTACAGTTCAGTAATGCCACATCTCCTTTCCTGAAGAAACAATAAAGAACGAACAAGTGTGGGGAAAAAGAAGAAAAGAAACCTAGTTTCTAATTATTTCAAAACATTTTATCCTTGTCTTTTTCAAAATGTTGGTTTTGCTAGCTCACAAGCTAAGCAATAGTAGAAAAGAAATTTCTGACTTAAAAAACAATGGCATCTTAGATCTTTAATGCAATTGTTATAACCCTGAAACTCACAAAACCATCATGTTTAGAAATAGCAGCATTATTTATTATGGCCAGAGAGTGGAAACAATCCAAATATCCATCAACTAACGAACTGATAAATGTGGTATATCCATACAATGGAATATTATTCAATCCTAATAAAGAACGAAGTACTGGCCGGGCACGGTGGCTCATGCCTGTAATTCCAGCACTTTGGGAGGCCGAGGCAGATGGATCATGAGGTCAGGAAATCAAGACCATTCTGGCTGACACGGTGAAATCCCGTCTTTATTAAAAATACAAAAAATTAGCTGGGCATGGTGGCAGGCGCCTGTAGTCCCAGCTACTCAAGAGGCTGAGGCAGGAGAATGGTGTGAACCTGGGAGGCGGAGCTTGCAGTGAGCCGAGATCATGCCACTGCACTCCAGCCTGGGCAACAGAGCAAGACTCCTCAAAAAAAAAAAAAAAGAATAAAGTATTGATTTGTACTATAATATAGGTGAACCTTGAAAACATTATGCTAAGTCACTGAGAAACACAAATTTTATTGTATTCATTCCATTTATATGAAATGTTCAGAATTGGCAAATCTGTAGAGACAAGAAAGTAGATTAGTGGTTGCCCAGAGGGATTAAGGAAAAATGGGGAGTGACTGCTAATGGGGCTTTGGGCTGATGAAAATGTTCTAAAATTGACTGTGGTGAGGGTTATGCAACTCTATGAATATATTAAAAATCACTAGATTGTGCAATTTGAATTGATGAATTATATTGTATATGAATAGTATTTCAGTAAAGCAGTTTTTTAAAGCAATGAACTACTACTGATACACACAACACAGATGAACTTAAATCCATCATTCTGCTGAAAACAGACCAAAAAGCACACAATTCAATTTAAATAAAACCCTAGAAAATGACAACTAACCTACAGTGACAAGAAGATCAGTGGTTGCTTGGGGATGGGGAGGGAGGGAAGGGCAGGAAGGAGGAATTACAAAGGAACAGAAAAAAAAACTTTTGGAGGTGACAGGTATATTCACTATCTTGACTGTGGTAATGGCTTCAAGGATGTATTAACAGAAGTCAAAACTTATATTGTATACTTTAAATATGTAGCTTATTAAATGTCAATTATACCTCAATAAAGTCATATACGTATATGCAAAGCTGTATTTCAACAATGCTAGGGCTTTAAAAAAGAGGTTAGAATAAATTATGAGAAAGTGTTATCTCCTCATGATATGATGTAAACCAAAAATTACCAAAGAACCACTTTTCCATTGACGTCCTTATTATAAAGAAAAGGTGATCGAACAGTGTCTTCCTGAAATATTTCAGCTGTAGTATCAGAGGAATTTAATTCATCTTGGCATGAGTCACCCCAGCTTGGTAGTGTATCCACATCCACAAACTGGGAAGGTGCACCTAAGGGATCCATGGAATGGGAACTTTGATTTCTCTTTTCCCAAAATCCTCAGCAATTCAATATTCACTGGAGACTTTAGCTTAAGAGAAAAGAAAGAATCACTTTAATAGAGAAGCACAGATATTACTTGAATTCTATTAAAGCAGTAAACAAAATTCCACTGTGAAATATCCCAATAGTATATTGTGTGATTATAGTCACTTAAAAAGTCCATTAAAAACAATGGACAACAAAGAATTGCTACAGCATTTCTAAAACAGGATTAAAGAGTGATTATTTAAGCATAAATTCTTTTCAAAGAATTACAGCCATTAAAATAATCACAGGCCCACCAATTCTACTTTCCAGAAACAGGGCTATTCATTCAACATTCACTGAGTGCCTACTATTGAAAAAACAAAAAGTAATAGATGCTGCAAGAGATACAAAGATAAACCATATGTATAATTTAAAGTCTGATGATAATGTAGAGGATGTACTGAGTAAGACAAAATGAAAAGCTGGGAGGTTACTGCAATCAAGTAGTAAGAGATGATAAAGGTTTCAACTAGGAAAGGAGATACAGAAGGAGGCAAACATTTAAGAGGCAAAATACAAAGGAAGGATGAACAGGAGTTGACAATTTACAGGATATGGTGTGTGAGACAGTGATATGGTAGGTGGCTGGTGGTACTGAAATACAAACATTAGAAGAGGAGGGTGTTGGAAGACACACAGTGTCAAGTACTAGAGAGAAGTAATGGGAAATTCTTTGTTGCTAGAGAAAAGGAGAATCAATTTGCCTATGAGTCAAACATCTATTTCAGTAAAATGGTATATTCATTCATCAAATAAATCTTTGTATTGTGTCACTGCACTGCAGCCTGGGCAACAAGAGCAAAACTCCGTCTAAAAAAAAAATATTTGCAAGCATCTATTATGTGTTAGATACTATTCTAGGCACTGGGCACACACTGGTGAATAAGAGCAAGTCCCTGCCCTTCAGGAGCATATGCTTCCATGGAGAAGACAGAAGATGACAAATGATAAAGAAACAAGCAGGTATCTAACAGAATGACTAGAGAAGTAAGCATTATGAGCGAACAGGTAACATCTCAGTAGAAAGATACAATGAGAGAGCAACCACATGAAGCTCTGGGAGATGTTTCAGGCAAAGGAAATGGCAAGTGCAAAGGCCAAATAGGCAGGAAGGATCTTGGTATATTACAGGAGGAGCAAGGAGGCCAGTTTAGGAAAAGCAGAATAAGCTAGGTAATGAGTGGTAGGTGATGAGGTTGGTAAGAGAGGGAAAGACCAGAGGATACTGTTTGTAAACTATGGTAAGAAGTTTGGATCTTATTCTAAATGTGAGGGATGCTATTAGAGGATCTTGATCATGGTAATGATTAAATATAAATAATATTTGAAAAGAATACTGTAGCTACAATGAAACTGAGACGGGGCAAGAGTAGATGCAGAGATCAATAGAAAATGACTGCAATAATTTAGGTGAGATGGTAGTGATGAGAAA
Organism: Gorilla gorilla gorilla; assembly: GCF_029281585.2. Lineage (NCBI taxonomy): Eukaryota > Metazoa > Chordata > Mammalia > Primates > Hominidae > Gorilla > Gorilla gorilla. Next base: position 122,319,748 of record NC_073224.2, read on the forward strand.
TGTTAGATTTGGAATGTATTTTGAAGGTGGTGTCAACAAGACTTAAGAATATAGACAGTAGGGAGAAAGAGCAGAACCAAAGATAACTTCTGGATTACTTGCTTACACAATTGAGTAAATGTTATGCTATTTACCGAGAAGGGAAAAATTGGAGTAGGTTGTAGGGTAGAGTGATAACCAATGGTTTTTTTTTTCTTATGTCTTTTTGGGTGTGCTACATTTGAGATGCTCATTCTATGACCAAGTGTTTATGTCAAACATGCAAATTGGTTATATGAGGCTAGAGCTCACAGAAGATGGGGCTAAAGATATAAACTTGGAATTCTCAGCACATGGATGGTATTTAAAGCTATGGAAACTGGACAAGATAGCCTAGAGAGTAAATGCAAATAGAGAAAACAGATCCAAGGACTGAGTCCTACAACAAAACTTAGAGGCTGGAAAGAGGACAAGTCAGAAAGTGAGAGAGAGAAGGAATGCTAAGAAAGGAAGGTAAACCAGGGAAGCATGGTGACCTAAAAGCCAAGTGAAGAAAACATTTCAAGCAATACTTGAGAGGTATCAGTTAAATGATACTGAAAGGTTGAGTAACGGGATTAATATCAGGGGAACATGCCCCCGATAATTCAATATTATTTAATGTAGGTTCTTTTCTATTTCCCTAAGTGTTGGCTGGTCTGAGAAATAAAGGGAAAGAGTACAAAAGAGAGAAATTTTAAAGCTGGGTGTCCAGGGGAGACATCACATGTTGGCAGGTTCCATGATGCCCCCCAAGCCACAAAACCAGCAAGTTTTTATTAGCAATTTTCAAAAGGGGAGGGATTGTACGAATAGGGTGTGGGTCACAGAGATCACATGCTTCAAGGGCAACAAAAGATCACAAGGCAGAAGGTCAGGGTGAAACTAGAATCACTAATGAACTTCCATGTCCCGCTGTGCACGCATTGTCAGGGTTCAAGAGCAGAGAACCGGTCTGACTAGAATTCGCCAGGCTGGAATTTCCTAATCCTAGCAAGCCTGGGGGCGTTGCAGGAGACTAGGGCATGTTTCATCCCTATCTACACCTGCATCAGGCAGACACTCCCAGGGTGGACATTTCAGAGGCCTCCCCTGGGAATGCATTCTTTTCCCAGGGCTGTTAATTATTAATATTCCTTACTGGGGAAAGAATTCAGTGATACTTCTCTTATCTGTTTTCGCTAATAAGAGAAATATGGCTCTGTCCTGCCCTGCCCACAGGCAGCCACACTTTAAGGTTATCTCCCTTGTTCCCTGAACATCGCTGTTATCCTGTTCTTTTTTCAAGGTGCCCAGATTTCATATTGTTTAAACACACATGCTCTACAAACAATATGTGCAGTTAACGCAATCATCACAGGGTCCTGAGGCGACATACATCCTCAGCTTATGAAGATGACAGGATTAAGAGATTAAAGACAGGCACAGGAAATCACAAGAGTATTGATTGGGGAAGTGATAAATGTCCATGAAATCTTCACAATTTATGTTCAGAGACTGCAGTAAAGACAGGCATAAGAAATTATAAAAGTATTAATTTGGGAAACTAATAAATGTCCATGAAATCCTCACAATTTATGTTCTTCTGCCATGGCTTCAGCTGGTCCCTCCGTTTGGGGTCCCTGACTTCCCACAACACTAAGAACTGATTAACGGGTTTGGTAAGTTGGAGGTTGTTGGTAACATGAAATAAATAAGGGCAGACAGATGATCAGGGAAAGGAAGTTGGCATGTGAACTTTCTCCCCCCCAAATAAATGTGCAGTTTAATGAGATATTATGAAGGGAACACCCCTAGAACCACCACCAAAGTCAGGAGATAGAACTGTGCAGGCACCCAGAAGTACCTCCATGTGATCTGTCATGATCTCAACCCCTTCCTGTCCCCCAAAGTAACTACTATCAGAACTTTTAATCTTTTTCTTATATATTCATATAGCCTTTTCACCTAAGTGTGCATCCCTAGAAACCACAGTTTAATATTAGCCATTTAAGACATTTTAATGTATATCTTAAATCTCTTTTAATCTACAAGTCCCCCATCCAACCTTTCCTTTTCTGTAAAATTTATCTGCTGAAACTGTAGTGTCCCACAGTCTGGATATTGTTGCTTGCATATTCATGCATAGTTCAATAAGTTTCTCTGTTATTTGAAAATTTCTTGTTAGTAGTCAGTTCTGGCAAGATTATATGAGATGGTGTATCTTTCATCAGGAGGCACATAATTTCGAGTCTCTCTTCTTTTCTCTTAGTTCTTTCTCTTTTTTAACTTTTAGGTTCAGAGGTACATGTGCAGGTTAGTTATGTAGGTAAATTGCATGTCACAGGGGTCTGGTGTACAGATTATTGCATCTCCCCAGTAATAAGCATAGTACCTGATGGGTAGTTTTTTGATCCTTTCCCTCTTCCCACCTTTCATCCTCAAGTAGGTCCTAGTGTCTGTTGTTCCCTTCTTTGTGTCCATGTGTTCTCATTGTGTAGCTCCCACTTATAAGTGAGACCATAGGTAGGTGGTTTTCTGTTCCTGCATTAGTTTGCTTAGGATAATGGCCTCCAGCTCCATCTATGTTGCTGCAAAGGACATGATCTCATAAAGTTTTTTGAGAAGTTTTGCAGTATGGTTTTCATGTTTGTTGTCAAAGAAAACAAGCATGCCCTTCCATAATACATTCCGTGATGTTTCCTGCTGAGAGACATGGGATGCTAATTGGAACAAAACATGGATCTAGTGAAATATGCTAATTCCTAAATCAACACTGTGGAACAGGAAATGTGATCATTTATATAACAATTTCAGAAAGGCCTTGTAGGTTACACAATGATAAATTTGTATGAGAAGACTATTCTTATTTGACACTAAATACACCTTTAAAATTACTTTGAAATAAAGAAATTAATTTTACCTAAAAGCTGGTGTTTAGTCCATCAAATTGGTCTTTCCACAAGTTTTGTTGATCTGTTCATAAGTATTCAGACTTGAAATAGACAAGCTGAACAGAGGACAAATGAAGACTATATACTCTTCTATCACGGTTAAATTGCCTCATGCTCAATGGAATGACGCTTGACAAAAGTTCATAATTTCAAAAAATTACCTGCAGATTTTTTATGACAATGAGTCATTGTCATAAAAAAGTTCTTAACTATAATCTAAAAATAAATCCATTAAACACAAACACAGTTTTCAGTTTGTAAACTTGAATGCCGACTTTCAGGACAAAATTGCTTTTTTAAGATAACTTTTCTTTCTGACTCTAAGTAATACATGCTTACAGAACATTTGAAAAATACCAAATCGGTTGGACATGGTGGCTCACACCTGTAATCCCAGCAGTTTGGGAGGCTGAGGCAGGGAGATCACTTGAGCCCAGGAGTTCAAGACCAGCTTGGGCAACATAGTGAGACCCCATTTTTACAAGAATACAAAAAACTAGCCAGGTGTGGTGGCATGCGTCTGTAGTCCCAGCTACTCAGGTGGCTGAAGTAGGAGGATTGCTTGAGCCCAGGAGGCAGAGATTGCAGTGAGCTGAGATCACACCACTGCACTCCAGCATGGGTGACAGAGCAAAACCCTATCTCAAAAAAGAAACAAAACAAAAAGAAGGAAAAGAAACCAAAATTAAGGGGGAGGAAAAAATTCCTCAACTTTTGATGTAGTTACTACCTTTTTCTGTGATAGGTAAAATCATACTGGTATAATTTTGAATCCAGTTTCTTTAGTATTTTAAGGTAAATATTTCCACACACAATTACACAGTGAGGCAGAGACAGTATGGTTCAATGTGAGAATTTGGACTCTGTTATCATAGGGTCTGAGTTTGGACCCAGGACCATCATCTAATAGTTGTGTTATCTTTGACTCTGAACCAGTTTTTTAATTTCTAAAATAAGGGTAATTCTCCTAAGATTATTGTGAGCATTAAATGAGATAACTGGTGTCAAAACTGCATAGGAGAACAATTACCTTAACTTCCCTCCAATTCAAAATCATTCACTGTTTCCAACTTCCAAGTGATGATTTGAGGGTATATTCCACACTTTTAAGCCCACCAAATCACCTTAATTTAAGCAATTTCCTTCATTTGACCATTTCTCCTCTTAAGAGTGTTACAACATAAATTCTCCTTTTACAATTACATCTTGGCTTTTTCCTTCCTCTCAATCCTCCTGTTCTCAAAAAGGTTTTCCTCCTTTATTTCTTCTACTTCATTTCTTCTTCAGAATATTAAACTCCTCTTTTTTTACTTGACTTTTTAAGAGTAATTTGTTTTGTAGCTCTACTTCCTCTTCGTACATTTGCTCAACCTACTGCAGTTTTGCTTCCGCTCTACAGCTATACTAAAACTGCTCTATTCAACAATAACTTCCCAAATGTCAAATCCAAGAATCCAATTTTATCCACATTTATTACTGATCATTTCCTCCTCAGAACTCTATTATCTTCTTTGACATTATACCCTGGTGGTTCTCCTATATCCCTGATCATACCTGGTCAGTAGAGTTTGTTGGATCCTTTTCCTAGCTTTTAAGTAATTGTGACCCACAAGATATTGGATGTTAAATAAGTAAAAGTAATGCTCATAGCTCTTATTGTAGGACAAAATTTAATGGCATTTTATGAAGTGTCACAGTATTTAACAGAGGTTGAATTCTTTTTCAACTCCATCTCTAAACAGAATTGATGTTTCTCACCAAAAAGAGGTTTGAATCTCTCCCTCCCCTAAACACACATACACCTTAGTAATACATACAGTAAATGGAGCCACAAACCCAAGCTAGGCAGAAAAACCTGATCCCTGAGAGAACAGTGGTTTTTAACATTCTCAAGGTCACAGGCCCCTTTGAGAATCACATGAAAGACACAGATCCTTTCACTCCCCAAAATATTTGTATATGAGCTCATACAAGTAGATTTGTAAATAAATTTGAATTAGAATCTCAGTGATAGAAGGCAAACAGATTGCTCAAGTGACAAAGGGAGGAGGAGAAGGCTCCTACACCCAGTAATCTATAGCCACAGCCAGAATTTTTGCTAACATTAAAGGAGAGCAAGACTGTCCACTGAAAATCAGTTGATCAGCTCTGTACTTTTAATAAGTTCATAAACAAACACTAAGCCCTAGTTAAAAAAAAAAAAAAAGGCTCTTGAAGCAAGACATTAATTTCCAAGGATCAAAAAGTCTACATGGGACAAACAGAAGATTCCATAATGAATCAAATCTATTTCCATATCCATATGATCTTCAGTACTTTAGTGAAGAGGACCTAAAGACAAAGATAACCCACTATGTATCTTTTATAATTCAAATGGTGCAGTGTAAACAGCTCTCATTACACTGTAACTTCTGTTTTTTTTTCCTCAAATCCTGTCATCTTTTAGTTTAAGAAGTCCTTTAAATACTGCTTAATATGAATAATTGGATTGGCTAGAGAGATCAGATTTTATTGTTCAAAACTGGGCAAAATTGGGCATAATACCTTGGATCACCATCTCAAAAAAACCTTTTTTTCTGGATAGAAAGAAAATGATATCATTTAAGAGAGAAAAATGGTAACTTTTAACCTGTTTACCTGTCTTTCAAAATGCTTACATTGATCAGACCAGCCTGGATAACAACAGTACAAAGAGAGCTGGTGCATGCACTTGACCGCCATTAATTACCGGGTTTACCATTCTTTATGACTTTGTATTTCAATATTTAACAGTTCAGAGTACATGAGGATATGTGTGCATACCATACTTAAGAATCATTTTATGCCACCATCCAACACCATACTTAAGAATCATTTTATGCCATCAGAAAGACATTTTTTAAAAAAGATTCTCAGATTGGAAGACTAACTGAAGTAGTCAAATATGTCAGCAATAAATACAGTATAACAAGAACATTCCTAAGCTTGTCAATGGCTTGGGTCAAATTTAACATCATAATTCAAAAGCACCCAAAGAACATATCCTAACAGTGAATTAGTAGTACCCCTTCACATTAAATGAACTGCACTATGTTTTAATTGTAAATATTGATATATTACGCATTTTGAAACTTAAATAAGGAAGTAGAGTTACATCCTTGAAACACTGTATAAGGAATTTTGTAAGATGCATTACCTTACCACTCACAGTTGCTCTGATACCAACTCTTATTAAAATCATTTTTTTCCATCTGTGGTTGTCCCATCCCATAATATTTAATAATATTAAGATAGTTTTTTAAGAAAAGGTAAAATCATGACTCATTCAAATATAAAACCAAACCCGTGTTCAAGATTTTATTTAACTCAAAATGGAACCAGGCAGAGAAGATAAAGAAAATCCCAGAATTAGACACCTTAGAGCAGGAATATTGAAATAAATGTGCAAAAGGAGGCAAAACTTCCACTGAACCTCTGAGAGAATTCGCATGTCTTGACAAAAATTATTTAGCATTGATGTCACTTACCTAGTTTACATAACTGAAAAATAGCTTTTTTAGAATTAGTTATTCCAAAGGGTGTTAAGATAGAATCTAAACTATGTAGTTTTCCATTGAAGCACACACTTCTCCCCATAATAATATAATGCACAGCACCTGTCAGGGATATTAACCATACATACCCACTCAAATGCTCCCTTTCCCACCAAGCTTATTAAAATAATAGTTTGTGGCCACAATTTCTTCCCTTCTCATTTATCCAATACACAGCAATCTTGTTTCAAAACTCCTATGCTGCTACAGCTGTCCACAGTCTCATCATACGCATTCTTTGCTATTGCAATTTTCTTGAATATGGAAGATTAGCTGAACATGCATTAAGCTCAGGAAACTCTAAAGAAAATCAGATAATGTAGACCAAAGTCTAATTTCTAGGCTGGCTGCAGATACCTTGTTCAAGAAGCGCCGGCAAGATCTTCTTTTGTACAGCTATGTTAGCTTTAATTTTGCACAGCTCTAGACATCAGAACTCATTTCTAAACACTTCTATGCAGCTCAAGAATAAAAGTAGCAGAAATGCAAGAGAGAAAAGCTAATTCCCACTTGGTGACAGAGCACTTAAGTCTCAGTGAGCAAACAAGGAGGAGTCAGCCTTGGTCACTTCCCCCTCAAGCGGCCAGAGAGCGGAAACACAAAGCCAGGCCAGTGTCACTCCAGGGATTGCGGGAACCTGACAACGCACCATCCTGGGCTCAGCGTCTACCCACCCCTCACCCGAGGTCCTCTCGGTTCCGTAGAATGTCCAGTCCACAGGAACGGCAACACGGACTTGTCTTTGGGACTACAACCAGCAAGAGCTCCCGCCTGCCCCATTTCACCTGCACCCTAGGGCGCCCGCCTCCTTGGCTACAGCACCACTGTTCCTAGTGCCCGCCGACTGCCCACCCTTTCACTTCTCGTAGAGACGGCGTCCCCGACAACGCCTCGGGAAAGAACCTAACCAACAGGCGAGGAAGTGGCGCCAGGCTCGTTCTTCCAGAGAAATGACAGAACTAACCCTCAGCCTGCAATCCTGACCAGGGCCGAGTCTCGGGCGCCTCGGACCGCGCCCCCGGCTCTCTCCGCCCCGCCTTCCCTCCCGGCCTCAGTCCCTCCTCTCACAGCACTCTGGCGGTCCCATCCGGGCGGCGGGCGGCACGGATCAGGCTCCTGGTAGAAGGCGGCCGAGCGACATCTCCGGCGACCCTCAGCAGGAGCGCGCCGGGTAAGGCGAGTCAAAGTCCCAGGAGACTGGAGTGACCAGCTGCAAATGCTCTGGGCTGCAAAACACCGGCTTCCGCTACTGGCCAGAGCTCACCAATCAGCGCCCGGCTTTCTCCGTCATTTCCTCCTAGAAGGCAAAGGGAACCTCTGGCGGAAGAGGCTTCCGGAACGGACCCGGAAGGGGCAGGTCTTGTGGGCGGGTCCAATCGGCTGGGAGCCTCGTGGAGGCTGAGGTGAGTCCTGGAGGTGCGCGGTTGGGGCGGAAAGCATTGTCTGCGGCTCCGATTTTGCAGATTCTGGCTGAGGCGTTCGTGATGTCAGCAGCAGCCGAGACGGGCGTGTTAAAGGCCGGTTGCTAGGGCTGGGGGAACTCAGGTGACTACGGGCGTCCCCACAGCAGTACTTGGAAGCCCCTCAACTACTCGGCGCGGTTGCGGGTGCTGAGCAGAGCTGCCTGACCGTGCGTGTGCACGGGCTTGCCTGAGGATGATATGACCGTGTGTTCGGTGTGTGGAACCCTCCGTCACCCTCCCCTGACCGAAGACTCGTTTAGGAATGTGTGGCAGGTCTGTTGACGCGGTCCAGGCCTTCAGTGCATCTTGGAAACATCGTTTTGGGGGCTGTAGGTTAGGAAGCGGAGATCATGGGGTCTCGGAAGAAGGTTTGGTCGTGAACTGTCAGAAAGGAGGCGAAAGCTGTGCACGTGGAACAAAGTGAACAGTGCAAGTTGTATGGGAGGTAGTTTAAATATCGAGGCGATGAAAAAAGGCTGCTAGAATTGGGCTTACTCGAAAGGAAGTGGGCCTCAGAAGATAATATTAGTTAAAAGAAGTAGAGGAGAACATGCATGTTATTCTAAGTAAAACGAATAATATGAAGAATACAAGGTCGCGGGACGAGGAAGGAAACTAGCCAGCCTGACAGGAAGGTTTATTCGAGAAATACGGAGGTTAGATAGGATGAGTTTTTGGAAATTGGCAAACGATTTAGCCTTTTCAAGGCTTTAGGATAGGGAAAGCTCATTTGAAAAGATTAGTTGGTAGTATTATGACGTTTAAATGAAAAGAGTGAAAAACATGGAGGCGGAGGTGCTAGGTGGAAAATCAGTGCAGTAATCCAGTGATAAAGAGCTGGAACTGAAAGTGCTGGAGAGAAAGGGATCCTGTTTCAGAGTAACAGTCAGGTGGAGTTGACTAAAGAGAAAGAGGCAAAGAGAAGCACTTTAGCATAGTGGTTAAAAGCAGAAATTTTGGAGTTAGACTGGCTGGATTGGGATCTGGCTTTGGCAATTAGCTGCTAAATGACTTTGGGTTAGCAATTTGCCATCTCTGGGTCTGAGTTCCTTGTCTGTAAAATAGAGATAGGAAGAGTGACTTCCCTTGTAGTGTTATTGTGGAGAATTTGTTTATTTATTTTTAGAGACAGAGTCTCACTGTCACCCAGGCTGGAGTGCAGTGGCGTGATCATAGCTCACTGCAACCTCGAACTTCTGGACTCAAGTGATCTTTCTGCCTCAGCCTCCCCGAGTGCGTCACCATGCCTGGTTAATTTTTTAAAAAATGTTTTGTAGAGATAGGGTCTTGCTATGTTGCCTATGTTGGTCTGAAACTCTTGACTCCTAGGCCTTGGCCTCCCAAAGTGCTGGCATTACAGGCATGAGCCACCACACCAGGTCCTTATGGATAATTTTTTTATGCTCATATTTACAATGTGCTAGAGGCTTTTCTAAGTGCTTTGCATATGTTAGCTCGGTTTCATTAATTGCCGTATGTAATTAAACAATTGCATAATGTTATCAGTTACTATAGCGTAAGCACTCTCTAAATCTTGGCTGCTATAATAATATTTTTTATTAATGATTCAAAGGTTATTAAATGGTTTTGAGCCTGAAGAGCTGGGAAAATTGTGTCTTAGTGTCAGAAAAAAAGAGGGGTACCAGAAGTAAGGTAGGCTTGGTTATAGACATGTTAAATGTGAAACTATAAGGTATTCAAGTGGAGATGTTCAGTAAATATTGGAAACTCTATAATTAGTATTCATGTAGGTGGACAGGACTGGAAATAGACAGATGGGAGTCCCTGGACCTAGGCATGCTATATGAATTCTCCAAGGAAAACACTGTAGAAGGAGGTGGTAGATGGCCAAAGACAGACGAACATAAGGAACAACTACAGAGTCTGGAGGAATAAGAGGAATTGGGAAAGAATTAATCAAATGGCCTAGGCTAAGAGCATTATCACCATGTTAATATTATCTTTCCTTGATTTTAAATTGGCTTTATGTTGGTTCCTGTGAGAGAAGCAATGAGGCCAGTAAGTAATTATTACCAGAAAATATTATCAGAGAGTTGAGATTGAATTTTTTTTTTGTTAGACTAAAACAGCATTTGATAATTAGAAAGACCCTGTAGAGTTAAGCCAACCAACCAAAGAAACAAAAAACAATAGCAAAAAGAAACAGCTCCTCATAAAAGACTGTAACTTCTTTATTTTTGTGTGTTTTAAGTTGCATGGGTGTTTTTTGGGGATACTTTTTACTCTTCCATGTAAAGAACAGATGGGACTGATTTGTTATCTCCTTCATTCACCTCTTGTCCCTTTCATAATAACCAGTGGATTATGGATTTTCAGTGAATTTAATAAAAGTGCAGAAATTATGGCATCTTTCAAAAAATGGTGTGCCAAGTTGCTCAGCCATTTTCTATGCCAAGGGTAAGTGGCTGCTCTGATTTTGAAATGAAGGACAGACTTTCATGTACTAGTAGTTCTCAAAGTGTGGTCCAAGAACTGCAATAGCAGCATCACTTGGAAACTTGTTAGAAATGAAAAATTCTAGGCCCTACCTCAGACTTATGAAATCAGAAACAGGTGCTGGGAGAAGAGATGAGATGGTGTTTTCTAGCAATATTTTCATAAGCCCTCCAGGTGATTTGGATGTATACTAGAGTTAGAGAACCACTGTACAAGAAGGTAAGTACCATGAGGTTAGGGATTTTGCCTTATTAATAGTGTATTTCCAGTGTCTAGAATGGTGCCTGTCTAATTGGTAGGTTTTCAATAGATATTCACTGAAAAATATGTTCAGTCTCAGACTGCCAATCTCTGTGTAAAAGCTTTGATGCTGGTTTAATGGGCAGAAGTAAATCAGTTTAGCTGCATTGAGCCTATAATGTCAGATATGCATGAGGTGGGCATGACAACGTGACTAATTTGGAACTTGAGGAATGAGGGATTCTATTGAGTCAACAGTGAATAAAAAATGATGTCCAGGTATTTTAGGTCAATGATTCATTTAGAGTAAATAAAGATTAAGAAGTCACAAGTTACATGCTTTTAATGACATGATCAACAGTTGGTGTTGTTCTGGCGCAGTGGCTCACACCTGTAATCCCAGCACTTTGGGAGGCCGTGGCAGATGGATTACTTGAGGTCAGGCATTCGAGACGAGCCTGGCCAATATGGTGAAACCCCATCTCTACTAAAAAAAAAAAAAAAAAAAAAAAAATTAGCCGGTACAGGCTGGCACATGCCTGTAGTCCCAGCTACTCGGGAGGCTGAGGCAGGAGAATCGCTTGAACCTAGGAGGTGGAGTCAGCTGTGAGCCAGGATCCCACCACTGCACTCCAGCCTGGGCAACAGAGTGAGACTCTGTCTCAAAAACAAAAAACAGTTGGTGTTTACTAACCTAGTAGAACCAAGGCACCCAAGGAGCTGAGTTTTCTTTGTTTATATGCACAGATTGCTTCACCTGTGGTATCAGACATCATAACATGGGGCTCACCAAGCAGTACCTACGCTATGTTGCTAGTGCGGTCTTTGGCGTTATCGGCAGCCAAAAAGGTAATATTGTCTTTGTGACACTTCGTGGTGAGAAAGGACGTTATGTGGCAGTACCAGCTTGTGAACACGTTTTCATCTGGGACTTAAGGAAAGGAGAGAAGGTGAGCCTAAAATGACCAGTTTGATACTGATTTATTGGTATTTGAGGATGGAGAGGTAGTAGAAGTGGGGGAGCTCTGATTTATTTATCATGAGTTTTTTTGTGTGTCTGTGCCCTTAGAAGAGAAATCTTTTTCCTTTAGGTCTAGCTAGCCAAGCATCAAATTCCTTTGTGTTCTTCGCCACTAAATTCTGAAAACCACAATGAAATAGGAGCTTATTTCTTAGATGTCTATTTGTTGGAATATTTACAGGTCATTATTTGTAGTAATTATTTATTCCTGATGTATTTTTTCTCTACCAATTCTATTTTTCAAGCTCGACTTATGCTTATAGCTGGTTATAAAATATTAGGCATGTAAAAGGAAGGTTAGTCTATGTTAGCAGAATCTTTTTCTAATATGGATAATGCCCAAGTGTTGTTAAAGTAGACTTTGATACTTTGTGTGACTGAATTCCCTAAGCCTACCACTTTTGCCAAACCAAATATAGGCATTTTGATATTGTCCGTTCATTTTGTGATTCCCAAGAGGTTACTACTTTGATTCTTGTTGCCACCAAGAGTCCTTTGTGGTTAAAACTACTGCAGTACTCTGTTGCCACACAGATTGTTTTCTTATAAAATGGGTCTCAGTTAAAGGAATTTATAAACCTTTATTGAAAATCACGTAGTGTTGTTCCAGGGTTAAGAATTAGATTAAAGAGATTAAATTTATTTTATTGCCTAGGGAGTTTTTATATGTATTACAACAACGTAGGGCTTTGGAGAAAATAATTAAGCCTTTTCTTAATATTTCATTGCCTAGTACAAATACTAATTTCTATATTAAAAAACTTGAAATGGATTGTGGAGTTTCATTTTTATTCATAAGAGTAATTTGGAATTATTGGTGCTCTTAATTTTACTGTGCCTGAGTATTCCTATGCTTTTCCCTTGAGTTCATGCTTAACTCTTCTACATTGTTTTTAATTTTTATGATTTCAGATTCTTATCCTTCAGGGGCTTAAACAAGAAGTTACTTGCTTATGCCCCTCCCCAGATGGGCTACACTTAGCTGTTGGGTATGAGGATGGGTCGATCCGAATCTTCAGTCTCCTGAGTGGGGAAGGAAATGTGACCTTCAATGGTCACAAAGCAGCTATCACTACCTTGAAGTATGATCAGCTAGGAGGCAGACTGGCATCTGGGTCCAAGGTGAGCCTTTGAATCAGCCCAGGCTTTGATCTATTAAAGGGATGTAAGGCTTATGCTGAAGCAAGTTGTTGACAAAAATTGTCAGGTGAAACAATGGGCTGTCAATATACAAAGTAGTATAACGATAGAAATAGAGTGAAGAGGATGGGTGTGAATTGGGTGGTTCATTTTGTTTCCTTTTGTTCATTTTGTCATATTCTCTGATAAAAGCTTCTTAAGTGTAGGAATAAGATGAAGAGAGCCATGATAACTCTTATTGTGGAAGTGCTACGCAAAACAGTAAAATAAGGAAAGAAAACAAAGACTGGAAAAGAAGAGACAAAATAATAATTATTTGCCATTGACTTCTGTAAAGTCAGTAGAATTTCCTGTATCTCAAAAGTCATGAGTTAGAAAATATAAAAGATTCCATTCACAACAGATTAAGTAACAGACATAAAAATACCATGAAACTTTACTGAAGAATGGAATAGAAGACTTTTATAGAGATATAATCCATGTTCTTGAATGGGAAGACAAGGTATTGAAAAGATGGTAGTGTTTTCTAATTGATTTATATAGCTAAAGCTATGTTTAGACATATGTTTATATAGATACAGATATATTTAAATAGATATCTTAAAGGTTTTAGTTGTTACTTAGAACTTGACCTAATATGGAAAAGCAAAGGAATTGGAAACACCAAAATTTGGGAAGAAAAGAATAATAAAACAGGGGTTTTAGATATTAAAATGTCATATAAACCCATAGTTTAAGAAGTATCATATTGATAATTCAATGCAAGTGTCAATGCAAAATAGATTATTGCAACCAAATGGAAATCTCAGAAACACATCCATGATTACATTCCTAATTAGTATATTTTAAAGATGACATTTTAATAAGTAGAAAAATGGTGGATTACTTATAAAACAGTCCTTAGACAATTGGCTATTTGGGGGAAATTTTTAAATTAAAGCTTTACCTCATGCTATATACCAAAATGAAACAAAGATTAAAGACTTAACTATTAAAAAATAGCATTTTAAAGTAAACTAGAAAATATGTAAGTAAATATCCGATAGCAAGGTAGAAAAGGACTTTATTAGCAAAGAAATAAATTAAAAAAGGAAACTGTTGGTAGATTGGAATACTTGAAACATTTGTACATTAAAAACAAGTCAGAGGACACTGAAAAAGTTAAAATATTTAATATTTTCAATATAAAAAGAAAGGATTAGTATCATTCATCTATTAATAACTTACAGTCCAATAAGAGATGACACCCTAAGAATGATAGACAAAAGAAAGACATGAATTGGCAATTCAAAAGAGATACTTTATGGCCAATAATCACCATAAATATAAATATTTATATTTATGTAAAATATTTCTCATTTGTATTCATAAATGTAAATTAAAATAAATATTAAGACAACATTTTTTACTTATGATATTCGTAGTAGTTTTTGAGAAAACTAGTAATAGAGTTAAATGAATGGGGAACAGGCCTTGTCATACATATCCCTGCTAGTTCTATAGATTTACCCAACCTGGAGATCATTTTGATAGTATGAATCCAAAACTTTAAAAATAAACATATCATATAACCCAAGAGCTTTTTATTTTAGTTTTTTCTAATCAGAGATACATACAAAAATTTGTATATAAGAATGTTCACTTCTGCATATTTATAACAGCAGAAGGTTGGAAACTACCTAAATGTCTGAAACAGAAAAATTTTTAAATAAGTTGTGCTATTACTTTAGAATTGATTATTATGTGAGCATTAAAAATGTGAACACTCTGGAATAACATGGAAGAAATGGAAATAATATTTAATGAATAAAGAAAAGGTTGTAAAATGATATGAATGGCATGATTTTAGTCTTCTAATAGGAAAATAACCTGGATTATACATAAAGACTAGAGCAATAACAATATCTGGGGATTATTTCTGGTTGGTGAGAATAAGGCTGGTGTTTATTCCCCTGTACTTTCCCCATGCTTTCCAAATTTTCTGTAAGGACTGTGTATTGCCTTTTTAATAATTAAGTCTCATTGTTTGTCAAGTTGGGCCATATATGGTAAAGAAAATTATTTTTCATCTGTATTATTTGATCCCTTTAGGACACAGATATTATTGTATGGGATGTGATCAATGAAAGTGGTCTGTACCGTCTAAAGGGGCACAAGGATGCCATCACACAAGCGTTGTTTCTACGAGAAAAGAACCTGCTAGTTACTAGGTAAAGAAATAATGGTTTAATTTCCAGTTATTTTCTAGGAAGAGAGAATTTGCTTTATTCCTTACTCATTTCTCTCATGAGCAGTGTGCTCATGCTTATGCATTAGTTTTCTCTCCTGTTCTCCTGCATTCCTTCTTTCCATTTCTTCTAAGTAGTATTGTAGAGCTATCCAAAGCTATATTATTTTTAAAATCATTTTTCTAATTTGTCATTCTTTTTTCTTGATATCAGTTTTTCTATGTTTCTTAGCCTTTTGAAACTCATTATAGAATGAGCTTTGTCTACCTTCTAGATCTCTAGAAAGCCAGGAATCAGAATATGGAGCAGAGGGAAGATATGAATACCAGGTGTTAAATTCGGCTTGCCTTTTGAGGAGAGATGTACTGTACTTCATAGGCCTTCTGAACACCTATTAGGATGAACCGTTTGAAATTTTTATTTGTGTACATAAAAAATCATCAAATATCAACAATTTTATATTGTTCAACCTAATATAATAATGAATATTCCTAAAGAATGACCACCTAGGGAAAGCTGGGATACCAAGGTTTGCCAGGCATTAATTAGAGGAACCATAGTAATGACTCAGAAAAAGCTGTGAGCACTAAATGCTTTACCATTGGTGGATTTGTTTCTGTGGGATAGGATACAGGTAAATTAGTGTCTTGTTCAGATAACACAGGTTCTGTAAGAGAATGATTCTATAGTTCTAATAGAAAAAATATATATTACAGCTTAGGGAATATAAAGGAAAAGAAATAACACTGTAAGGTGGGGTTATATGGGACAGACTTTGTAAATCAGGTTTTTGAGCGGTGTTTTTTTCCAGTTTGCTCATGAAGGAGGATTATATTAGATTTATGTAGTGAGGAGGTAGGGAAGAGGTGTTTGAGCAGGAGTAGTAGAAGCCATTGGCTGCGAGAGGTTATATTTAGGGGGTTAAGAACAAATAAATGGGAAATTTTGAGAATGCTGCCAAAGAGCCTGATTTCGATTCTGCAGGGAACATTGAGCTAGTGCAAATATTAAAAATTAAGGTTATCTGACAGTTGCACATTGGATGGGATGAGAGAACAGCAATGGACAAAGAGACCAAATGAGAAGCTGTTAAAATAATCCAGGTAGTAGGACTTAAGTTCAGGTTAGTGTACAGAAATGGACTAGAAGGAGTTAATACTTAGAAACTTCACAGACGAGGCATTTTCAGGACAAGAGACTAACTGGACAGGAAGACAAGGGAGTGGGAGCGGTCTAAGATGTTTCCATGGTAGATTGTCTGAGGGAATGCCTATGCTGTGATGATAGAAATGATAGGAGGAAGGCATGATGGATCAAATTCTGTATTCTTTGGTACTCTGCATCTAAAGTCATTCTTGTGCTTATAGGTGGAACATTTTATTTTCTGCACAGGAATAACTACAAGGAAAGTTAGGATTCTTTGCTTTTCAAAAGTAAGATCAGAGAGAATCGGAGCTTTAGACATTATTGAAGCATATGTTCCTTTTAAAGCAACAGTGAGTTTTGGATCTCCCTATTCGTTGAATGAGTTTTCCTAAACAGGCTATATATTTTTTTCCTGTTTCTTCTTTTAGTGGGAAAGATACCATGGTGAAATGGTGGGACCTTGATACTCAGCACTGCTTTAAAACAATGGTTGGCCACCGGACTGAGGTAAGTGTAGGGTCATGGGCCCAGGGAAATAATGGGAAGGCAAAAGGGAAAAGGTGGTGGTCTTCTCTTCCCCTTTCATGGCTCTTTGTTTTTACTGCACACAGTAATTATCATATGCCATCTTGAGGGACAGTGAGGCTGGTTTGATGGAAGCAATGCCAGCCATTGGAGCAGATACTGCTGCTCTGACATGTAGTAAAAATTGGCCTTGCGTGGTTTTTAATTCCTGAGTTTCATCATTTCTAAATAATAAGTGTCCACTTTTATGAATGTAGGGAAGTTTAATGATATTATATGTGCAGCACCTAGCTTACTGACAGGTAAGCAGCACATGGTAGCTGTTAAAATAGTTACTTGAACACAGATCTATTCAGTTGAGTTCAGGGACTGTTTTTTATACATCTTTGCATCCTCAGTGCTTTATTCATATCAGGCATTCAGGAAGGTAATACCTAGAATTAATGACAAGAAGATTAAATTCTTTGTTGATTTGCAACAATATTATTTTCATTATTTAATTCCCGGATACTTGAAGCTGAAAGTTATGCAATGGACATTAGTGGGTCACCTTTTATTTGCTAGACACTGCTAAAAGCAAAGAAATAGAAGACTTAAAATCATCATTTGAGTGGATTCTAGTTAAGATTTATGCTGAACAGCCATTATCTTAATTTGATTATACGAGGTTAGAGACAAACTGCTAGTATCACAAAAGTAACAATTTCACCGCAGGCCATTTTTTTCTCTGTAAAAGTGAGACTTCTCTTAGTGCATGTTGAAAGGGTTGTCGATATGCCTTTTCTTTGCCTTTAAATTGCTAAAGACATTTCACTACGGTGTAACTTAGACTTATGGAATGTCATATTATGCTACCTGGAATCTCTTGAAAATCGTATTACTCAAATCTTTTTATATTCTATAGGTATGGGGGTTGGTTCTGTTGTCAGAAGAAAAGCGACTCATCACTGGGGCCTCAGACAGTGAACTGAGGGTATGGGACATAGCTTATCTGCAAGAGGTAATTACTTCTTAAAATCATGGGCAATATGTTTAGAAGTTTCATAAGCACCTTGGATTTAGAATCAGATGTAATTATTCAGTACTTCACATCATATTAGAAGGAATTCTATCACACCAATAACCTGCAACACCTAAAAAAGCTTTTCTTCCTTATATGCTCATTATCCTTATTTATTTGTGCTCAGGTTAGCTTTAGGCTTACAGCTTCTGGTAATACTAATGTTTTAGTTTGTGGCACTCTTAATCAGATATTCTTGGACCTTTGGGTGTCCATGGATGGCCTTCAGAATATCTGTGAACTTTTCCCCTCAAACATATATGTAGAATTTTATGTTTATAAATATGTATATTCTGAAAAGATCTATAACTTTTTCTTAGACATTCAAAGAATTTACGTAGAAGAAAAGCTTGCAGACCTTAGGTTTAGCTGAATTTCGGTGTGTGCTGGGTCCAGCAGCCATTTCGATGGGAGTTACATTAGTAGGTTAGGGGTTATCTTTTTATTTAAGGAGAAAATGTATCTACCTGTCTTGTGATGCTTTTGCAATTCCTAATGCCAGTTTGAATTTTTTGTTCTGTAATATGGTCAACCTTTCACCTAAATACAGAAAATTTTGAAGTTAGTGAAGAGTGGGGTCATTATTTTTTCACCATTGTCACTAAACAGTAGTCCTTACGCTATAGAAAGTTTTTGGAGATAGTGTAATCAGTATTATTTTGTTGTATATTATGTAGTCAGTTTTTAATAAGTTCTGAGACCTGCCTTGCTACTGAAGAGGTTTGATAAGGGAGATCACTGATTAGAAGCTATTATTGGCCATAAGAAAGATTTCTAAGTCTTCAGGATTAAGAGTTACCTCCTGGGCCAGGCACAGTGGTTCATGCCTATAATCCTAGTACTTTGGGAGGCTGAGACAGGAAGATCACTTGAGTCCACACATACGTTTATGGCCAGCCTGGGCAATATGGCAAGAACCTGTCTCTACAAAAAATTTAAAAATTAGTCAAGCACAGTGGTTTGTGCCTGTGGTTTCAGCTATTTGGGAGGCTGAGGTGGGAGGATGGCTTGAGCCCAGGAGATCAAGGCTGCAGTGAGATGTGATCATGCCATTGCACTCCAGCCTGGGTGACAGAGTAAGACTCTGTCTCCGACAACAACAACAACAACAACAACAACAACATGCCTCCTGGAACATACTATTTCAGCTTTTATTTTCTCATTTTTATAAAACAGATTGAAGACCCGGAAGAACCAGACCCCAAGAAAATCAAAGGATCTTCTCCTGGAATACAAGATACTCTTGAGGCAGAGGATGGTGCCTTTGAGACGGATGAAGCCCCTGAGGATGTAATTCATTTTCATTTCTTAAGTTTAATTGTGTTGAATAATGGGAAAGTAAGAATTGCAGATTTTTAGGGAATCATCACTTTAGGGAATATTTTTGTCACTTGCACTTACTAGAATTATGTTTTTTTCAGAAGTTCAGCAGAACTTACATCTAACCTTCATCTGCTCTTGCTTCTTCTGTAGCGAATCCTTTCATGCAGAAAAGCTGGTTCCATAATGCGGGAAGGAAGAGACAGAGTTGTAAACCTTGCAGTCGACAAGACAGGCAGGATTCTTGCTTGCCATGTGAGTACCATACTTAGGAGAAAATAACAAGGACTAGGCTGTTCCTTCCAAACACTCATTCTTTCATATTCAATGTAAAGATGACTTTTTCTTGACTCATGTTAATAATTCATTATATGGTACTGTGTGGACCTATAATCTGTAGCTTTATTAGCATAACAACAAAAATATTAATAATTACTATTAGGTTGGTGGAAAAGTAATTGTGGTTTTTGCCATTTAAAAAGTAATAATTGCAATTACTTTTGCACCAGTATTATTATTAGCAACCATTTATTAAATGCTTGCTCTTCTAAGCAATTTAAGAGCATTTAACTTCTTGTTTAGCCTTCAGAGCAATGCTACAAGTAGGAAATGGTATCCTCATTTTACAGATGAGATAGCAAACCCAGAGAGATTAAGTTGTCCAAGGTAATACAACTACTAAGGGAAGAAAAATAAATATTGTTGTTTACTTTTAATTGAGAATTAGGTAAATTACAAATTACCTCTCCTTGACTCACATTAACCTTTTGCCTTTCTAGGGAACTGATTCTGTGCTAGAATTGTTTTGTATCCTTTCCAAAAAGGAAATTCAGAAGAAAATGGATAAGAAGATGAAGAAAGCTAGAAAGAAAGCAAAGTATGTTTTCTTAATACTTACATTAATAATGAAGTATCCTGGGTAGGCCCCATGTTACTGAAAAAAAACTGGCTTCTTTCATATTTACTGTCTTATCAATTACCATTAAAAGTTAAAGAACTTGTGAGGTATCGATAACCCAAATTTGTCAAGTCTCAGAGAGACAGAAAATCATCTGATTTGGCTAATCTTTTGATACCTATTCTGGTTTATTTAACATGGTTGGATTGTTAAGTGCAGGTTAATGAGTTTTCTAAAAAGTCCTGAAATTAGAAAAATAACCGGAGACATTTCAGTGGAATAGTTGGAATTACAAGGACCTTGTTACAAGAAATTTTATGGGCTATTGCATTCAGAATCCATTTCTTAAGGGTACCTATTAAGTGAAATAATACTTTATGACATTGTAGTGTACAAAGCATTTCCACTTATACTACATTGTTTAATTATCATGGTAATCCTTTGTGGTTAAGTGACTTCCAGAATAACACAGTTTGTTGGTCAAGGGGCCAGATTTTGAACTCAAGTAAGAGCAAAGCTGCTTCTAGAAAAATAAGAGCATGATATACTTTTCTTCTTCCCTCTAGATTACATTCTTGCAAAGGAGAGGAGGAAGATCCTGAGGTTAATGTTGAAATGAGTCTGCAAGATGAAATCCAGCGGGTGACTAATATAAAAACTTCTGCCAAAATCAAGTGAGTAAAAATAAATTATCTGAAGTTATAGAAATAGTAAGCTACCAAGTATTATTGGCTTTTTCATGCTATTTGTAAGCTGTCTGTATGAATTATATATTTGGAGACGGTGGTCATGAGACATCTGTGTCACACTCTGCTCCTGTTGTCCTAATCATGGGCCCACTTTTTGTCTTGTATTTGGATTATTACAGTACCCTTTTTAGCTAGTCATTTACTGTCTTTTCCTGCAGCTAATTTAAGAAAAAGAAAAGTGTGTCCCACGTTCAGAAAGGATATAAGGTCACTTATAAAGAATACATACACAAAACCAAAGTATGTATCAGAACCAGGATCTGAGCCTAGTTTTTTTTTTTTTTTTTACTTAAAAGCCTACTCAGCTACTACTCAATACTCGGAGCACTCTTTTAATTTTTTTTGAGATGGAGTCTTGCTCTGTTGCCCAGGCTGGTGTGCAGTGGCATGATCTCGGCTCAGTGCAACCTCCATCTCAGGTTCAAGCGATTCTCCTGCCTCACCCTCCGCAGTAACTGGGATTACAGACTTGTGCCACCACACTCAGCTAATTTTTGTATTTTTAATGGAGATGGTGTTTCGCCATGTTGGCCAGGCTGGTCTCAAACTCCTGACCTCAAATGATCCACCCGCCTCAGCCTCCCAACGTGCTGGGATTACAGGCGTGAGCCACTGCACCCAGCCTCAGGGCACTCTTATTTGAAAAATTGTTTATAGTTATTCAAACTTTATATAGATAGAGGACATTGTAAAGCCTTTTCCTGGAAAAAGTAAACCTTGTGAGCTAAGATGGTAGCTAGAACATTTATGATTATTTTCTTATACAGATCCTTTGACTTGATTCATTCACCTCAAGGAGAGTTAAAGGCTGTCTTCCTGCTGCAGAACAACCTGGTGGAATTGTATTCACTGAATCCATCCTTGCCTACTCCTCAGCCTGTCAGGACAAGCAGAATCACTATTGGGGGTCATCGCAGTGATGTGCGGACTTTGTCATTCAGCTCAGACAATATTGCTGTTCTTTCAGCTGCAGCTGATTCCGTTAAAATATGGAACAGGTTCGTGAAATGATGTTTTATATAGCTGTAGTTAGTAGTATTTCTTTTAATTTTTTTTGGTACTCTTAAGGGTTAGTTATTAACTCCTTAAGGCCCTAAATACAATTATCTTTAGTGCATTTGGGCCATTAGCCTGTGGAGCTTAGAGAAGAAAAAGTTGCCTTTTAAAATGTGGTGCAAAAAAAAAAAAAAAAGGCAAGCTTATTCCATGTTTAGAGCTTGTAACTGTACTTGGCTAGAGAAAAACACACAACCATACTACCTACTCTTTAAACTTAATAAAAAGCAGGCTGTTATTGCTGTCCAGTAATTGTACCCTAATTTCTCACCCTTCTTTTACTTTCCCAGATGACTGTTTTATACCTTGCTTCTGTTGTCAAATCAAATACCTCCAAAACCTTGAAGCTAATGATCATATCTCCCACCTTAAAGGAAATAATAACCCTCTCTCAGCCCTGCATTGCTCTCCAGTTACTACCCCATTCTCTGATTCGTTTTCTCCATTCTGTCTTCATCTGTCTCCCATCAAGCTTTTGTCCCCACTGTTTCACCAAAACAGTCATTGTCATCAGTGATCTTGTTTCTAAATCCATTGAGCTAAAAGCTTTATTTTATGCTTTGTCCTTGAATTGATAACTTTCTGTCTTTGACACACTCTTTGACTTTCATTATTTCCCCTTCCCTTGCTGTCTGTTTATTCTCAGTCCTCGCTCCATCTTTGTTATCTTTATGACGTCTAAGTGTTAGAGTGCTTTAGGGCAGAGTCTTTGGACCTTTTGTGTATCTAAACTCACTTTATGTAATCTCCTGTCATGTAGCTTTCTCTGTATGGTGACATATAAATTTATATCCAGCTTTAACCTCCTCCCTAAACATCAAATTCATATATACAAATACTTTGTGTCACCACTTGGATGTCTAATTAAGCATTTCAAACTTTTATGTGTCCCAAACCAAACTTACGATGTTCATGTCTCCAAAAATCTTCCCACCTGCTATTCCTTCAGACTTCCCTATCTTAATAAATGATTACTTGCTACCAGTTGTAGTCTAAACCTTGTAGCCATTCTTGATTTTCTTTTATTTATTTATTTACTTTGAGACAGAGGCTCGCTCTGTTGCCCAGGCTGGAGTGCATTGATGTGATCTCGCCTCACTGCAACCTCCACCTCCTGGGTTCAAGTGGTTTTCCTGTGTCAGCCTCCCGAGTAGCTGGGATTACAGGCGTGTGCCACCACGCCTGGCTAATTTTTGTATTTTTAGTAGAGACAGAGTTTTACCATGTTGGCCTCAAACTCCTGACCTCAAGTGATCCACCCATCTCGGTCTCCCAAAGTGCTGGGATTACAGGCATGAGCCATCGCACCCAGCCCATTGTTGATTTTCGTATCCCATATTCATCCAATCTATTAGCAAATCCTATCAGCTCTACCTTCAAAACTGATCCCAAATCCAGCCTCATCTTACCACCTGCACTGCCACTACCCCATTCAAACCACTGTCATCTCTCATCTGGGTTATTGTAAAGCCCCCTGACTGGTGTCCCTGCTTTCTTGCTTGCCCCTCTATAGTCTGTTCTCAACACAGTAGCCAGTGTAATCTTTTTATAGTGGAAGTTAGATCACTTCCAATAGTTCCATCTCACTCTACCCACCTTACACACCTTATCTCTTACTACTCTCCTTTTCTGCTCCACTAGAGCCACACTGGTCTTCTTGCTATTCCTTCAACAGAACAAGAATGTGCCTTTCTTATGGCTGTTGTGCTCCCTGTTCTTTCTGCCTGAATCCATCTTCCCCATTTATCCATAAGCTTTTTCCGTGTCTTATCAGATGACAGTCCTATCATTCTTACCCTACTCTTTGCACTCTTCATCCTCTTCTCCCAGCATTATGTTTCTCTATGGCACCTAACACCTGATATACCAAATATTTAGATATTTATTATTCCCAAAGAATGTTAACCTTTATGAGATTAGGAACCTCTGCTGTTTCATCCACTGTTGTATCTCCAGCACCTAGAACAGTACCTGGTAATGTAGTGGGCATTCAGTAAATGTTTGTTAAGTGGACATTTGATATATATTTGATTAATAATGAATGTTTGTGGTCCTATAAAAAATGTAGGGATATGTAATGATGTACTAATTTGACTTGTAATCCTTCAGACTCACTCACTTCTTGGTAATGGCAGATTGGGCTCTGTGGAGCCCAGCAGACACTTTTCTACTCTGCTTTTGTGTGATTTCTGTTCCTTAGGATTTGGAGGCCTTATAAAGTAAACAAAGTTTGGTGCTTTTTAGTATTTTCTCCCATGACTATAATTGTGTGTGAGTCAAGGGTTTTTAAGTCTTTTATCTTCTTTTATGTTGATCTGAGTAAGTGCATTGAAACCTACACACTGACCTCTAAAATGGGGATGCAGATTCTCTTAACATGAATTCTTTATTTTTTCTTTCTCATAGGTCTACACTGCAGTGTATTCGCACAATGACCTGTGAATATGCACTTTGCTCATTCTTTGTACCTGGTGATAGACAGGTAGTCATAGGAACAAAGGTAAAAGGAGACTTTTTCTGGGATATCTGGATCTTTTCTACTCAAAATTCATAAAGTTAAGAAATCTGGTTCTTCTTTTTAGCATATTGGAAATGGACTGGAGCTAAGTAATCTAGGAGGATGTTAGTTTATTACATATTTTGTTTACTGAAGTTTTACTTTATTTTTTAAAAATTATGAAGAAGAAAATTAAAATCATGACCCTGAGAGAACTACCATTAACATTTTGGTGATCATCCTTTCATGTGTCTTTTTATGAGCGCATATGTAATTGTGTTTTAATTAATGATAAAATATATTAAGGGTAATAATTAAATATATTAAGTACCTAATATCATGCTTGGCAGACAGAAGCATTCAGTAAAGACAAACTGATCAAGTCCTCATTCCTAGGTGCTAGTCAGATTGGGAGACAAACATGTGGAAATAAGCAGACATGGATTTGGATTTAGTTTCTGCCCTTTAGAAATGGGTAATTTGGGCCGGGCGCAGTGGCTCACACCTGTAATCCCAGCACTTTGGGAGGCCGAGGCAGGCGGATCACAAGGTCAGGAGATCGAGACCATCCTGGCTAACACGGTGAAACCCTGTCTCTACTAAAAATACAAAAAATTAGGTGGGTGTGGTGGCGGGCGCCTGTAGTCCCAGCTACTCGGGAGGCTGAGGCAGGAGAATGGCGTGAACCCGGGAGGTGGAGCTTGCAGTGAGCCGAGATAGTACCACTACACTCCAGCCTGGGTGACAGAGCAAGACTCCATCTCAAAAAAAACAAAAAAAAAAAAAAAAAAAAGAGTAATTTGGAGCAAGTCACATAACTGCTCATAGTGTGTTTCTTTACATTATGGGATGACGACACTTGCTTTTTGACAGCAGCTTTCATACCAGATGGACTGGTACCAGCCTCTGGCACTTACTAGCTATGTGACCTTAACCCTGTTAGCCTTGGTGTTCTCATGGAAAATGACGTTACTGACCCATTTCACAGAGATGAAGTATGCAAAACTCTTAGCAGAGAAACTAGCCTGCAGTGAATAACTAATAGATAATAGAGCTGGTAGCAGACATAGCAGTAGTGATTGTACCAGTAGTGAGAATAAAATGGAACAAGGTCTATGGAGTGTTTTGAAAAGTGCTTTGCAAGTATTTGTCATTATTATTCCCATAAAATAAAGCCATATGTACATGAGTTTTATTACAAAACGTATGGATCACAATGGATATTTCTTGCTTCAACAAAAAAATGTAGGCTGGAGAGATTTTAGGAACAATGCCAGGAAACAGTATTCACATCTCAAAACTTTCCTTCCTTTTTCACTCTTTCAACAAATGTCCATCTCTGATTTGCCGTTGGGAAAGTAGTTTTTTAATTGCTTAAGACTACCCATGTGGCTAAAATGCAATTGTTGGCTTACTGGCTGTGCTAGGCAGTTAATGTACATTATCTCATTTAATCCTGACAACATCTTTGAAACATTGGTGATATAAATTTCATTTTACAGATGAAAAACTAGGTTCATGGGGATGAATTTACCAATGGGCACAAAGCAGACCTGGTACTCAAGTCTTTTAGCTTATGCTGTCTATACCACCTTGTGCAGAAGCTCATCGTAAAGCAGGCTTTGCCTCTGTGTGTGTTACATGCTGACACCATGACTATGGCATATACAGACCTCTAAATAGGAATTTTAGAGTGATTGCTTTCTATGCCATTATGATTTTTTTTTTTTAATTCACTGCCTTCCTTAGTGCTGTAGGTAGATCCCATTTCTTATTGTCAATGTATTGCAGAGGAGGAAACCAAAAGCAGATGGAAAAGAGTTGGTTGCTTAAGCCAATAACTATAGAGGATCATCCACTTAAAGGATTGGCTAAACTTTAAAGGCTTTTAGGTTTGCATTTGCTATTTTGTTTATTCTGATTTGCCTGTGGTCATGATATTTTCCTTTTGAAGTTGTGTAACCAATGAAAGTAATGCATCCAGTACTGCATGGTGGTATTATTCCATACTTCTACACTATGGTAGCCCTGCCAAGGTTAACTCAGCACATCAGTAGGGGATTTAATAGTATTTAATCAGGTAGGAAATACAGAACATGGAATGTGGGATCCATTTCCTAAGCAATGGATCACATTTTTGCAGCTTGGTTATGAAGTCTTTTCTAAATTGTGCAGGCATGAATCATGGAGGTTGTAGGTATGTTCATTGGAGCTGTGCTCATTTTGTGTCTTCCCAGACAGGGAAGCTGCAGCTTTATGACTTGGCTTCAGGGAATCTGCTGGAGACAATAGACGCACATGATGGAGCTTTATGGTCCATGTCCCTCTCTCCAGATCAGGTAACTAAACCAGATTTTAAAGCCCTGGACTTCAGCCCTGTGGCTACCCTGATTTCTCTCAGGGTTTCTTTAAAGAAAGCCTGAGGTTTTTTTTTTTTTGGCCTAATCTTTAGTGTTTGTATATGATGCCTTCTTATAAATGACCACCTGTCATTATGAAATGAAATCTTGTTTGGCTACTTTTGCTTATCAGCAGCGTGACATCAAAGTGCTTACCGTCATGATTTTTTTGCCAGTGTTTTGTAATACTTCTTAAGGGGGAATATTCTCTTGGGCAACATGATGCAGAGAACTGAATAGACTTTGCTGCTCCCCTTTTTTCCTCAAACAAACATCTATGACTGTATAAGCTTAGTAGTTTTAGCAAGTATGTCAGCCCTTACAAGTCAATAAATATGAGCTCACCTTCAGAGCAGTTCCTGGCAAAAGTATGCTTATTCTAGTAATGGTGCTGTTGCTTAGAAAATCTTAAGATTTTATTTTTTTGACAACACCTTAAGAAATTTTGGCCCATTTATTTAAATATTCTCAATGATAGACAATTTTCATCCATTGAAAGTAGAACTTAGTTTTGGAAAAAATCACTGAAGTTTAGAGTGTTTAATACCACTTGGGGTCCAAACGAAACAGCTGTGAGTCTAAAATAGTAATAAATCTTGCATTTGTAGAGTGTTCTATCTTTTCCATAAACTGTGTGGTCTTTTTTTTCAACAAAACTAGGGATTACGGAAAGGTTGTTTCCTGTATTATAAATCTATGAGGGACAGACGCTTGAGATCCAGTGTTCTATGTACTTTACACTAACACTACCATGTAATGAGACTAATTTTCTTGATAACGGAAAACAGCTTCAAAACTATTTTAAGTAGGGACATTGCAGGACTAAATTTATATCCTTCTGAGGTGAATACTTTAAACAAACCTAGATTATCCATTCTATGTATATTTTTCAAACTAGTTTACTGAGTTTTTGTTTCTTCTTGATGCTAGATAATAGTATAACTAGAACTTTTCATTAGTTATTATTTCTGCCTATGTTAGTCGATGGTAGGAATTTTCACATAAGGTTTGTGGCAGCAGACCCAAAAGAGCAGTGAAAGGGGCTAGGGAGAACCACATTTTTCTTAATTTTTATCCCATGACATTAAATAAAAATACTTTCTTAGACTTTTAAAATGTATCTTCATAGCAAAGTTTTTATGCTAAAATAGTTTTTAATTGAAATTTCATTTGATTTTCAGCGTGGCTTTGTGACAGGTGGTGCAGATAAATCTGTCAAATTCTGGGATTTTGAGTTAGTGAAAGATGAAAATAGTACCCAAAAGAGGTGAGTAGACATTTTTTGTGTCCATTTTTTGGAGTGAAAATGGGGAGCTATGGAATGGCCTTTTGACATCTTATATCATTTGTTGTGCTCTAAAGAGTTAGGATTTGTCTGAATTTGTATACTCATTTATTTTTTTCTTGATGTTTTTTGTGGTGCTAGACTTTCTGTGAAGCAAACCCGAACTTTGCAACTAGATGAAGATGTTCTGTGTGTCAGTTACTCTCCCAATCAAAAGCTATTGGCTGTGTCTTTGCTGGACTGTACTGTGAAAATTTTCTATGTTGATACTTTAAAGGTACAGTGGTTATGCCTGCGGATATTTTCCCTTTCTGACTGACTGACCTTAAGAATTTGGGTTGAGGCTATAAAGAAGTGGCCTTGACTGTGCCCAGCGATAGTACATTTCTAAAAATGTGTGTGTGAATCAAAGCAATGTAAGTATACTAGGGAAGCTAGCATTTTAAAATAATTCTATGGTTCATGAATTTTGTTTAAAGCAAGTTATATTTCATATGTTCAAAAAATCTTGTGGGCAGAAAATTCTGTCATATTAAGTAGTTATAAGAGCATTGCTAGGTGTCCTGGGCAGTGATTTCATACTTGGCTATATATTAGGATCATCTAGGTTGCTTTTAAAAATATAGATTACTGAGCCCTATACCCAGAGAGTTGATAGGACCAGGTTGGGCCTGGGAAATTTTTTTGTGAAACAAATGCCCTGGAATCTTTTCAGTGAGGAGATACAGAGATCTGACTGAGGCAGTAAGCTTCTGGGGGCCTCCTTGCCTCCACTATACTGCAGTATTCTTGGCAAGCACATGGAGGGTCTGTGTAGTGGACACAGGTACTCCTGCCAAGCTGTCTTTTGTGGGTTGTCTTTGAAAATACAGATATAAAGCAATTTAAAAATGTGTTTAAAGTTATATTTTAGACCTACATGTAATAAATTATACCCATATTTTATAGACAGACATTAATTATGTTTTTTTGATGTTTAGTTTTTTCTGTCACTGTATGGACACAAACTGCCTGTTATATGCATGGACATCTCTCATGTAAGTAGTTTAAATAGTGTCTCAGTAATATGTTGTCTTTTCTACAGCAGATACTTTCTTAATTCTGGTTTGATGTCTTCATTTTAGATTATTTGTTTTTATCATCATTCTGTTATATATCTTTCTCCAAAAACAGTCTGAAATTAATATATATTGTATCTTATATATATTACTTTGTTTTCAGAATAATTTTGCAAATATTATCTCAATCAATCCTTATAAATATTATCTCTTTCCCTCTTCTAGCCCTCCCAAATAGTACTTTATTGTTTAAAATACTATAATTGGTAGAGTACACTAAAATATGAAAGACTTTAAAAAGGCATTCCTTTTTGTTCTGAAGGATAATGCTGCTGAGGAGCTCAGATTTATATTTGGATAGTTACGGTATTTTACACTATGTAGACTTTTGGTCTCTTGACCAAAATCATTTATTTCCCAATACCTAGTTTTGATTAGGAGTGGCAATGTATATTAAAAACAATGTCTATTCTGCAGAGTGAGACTCTGTCTCAAAAAAAAAAAAAATGTCTATTCTGTGTGAAAGGAGTTGACCTCATAGCTGTCTGTGATCAGTGCACTAACAAAGTTAAGTTACAATGTTAAATGTATTTCTTTTTTTTTTTTTTATGTTGACAACCATTTGGACCAGGCATTGAAATAGGAAAGATAAGAGAAATAGTGATAGGGAATGTGGGCTACATAAACATTCTAGTAGAGTCTTTCTCAGCTTCTCTTCTGTTGCTCTTTCCCACTTTCTTTCCAAATCCCATGCCAGAGATTAGAAAACCTTTTTCCTATCTAACGAAGTAAATAGATAACCCTACGTCAAGGCACAGCACTGCCCTGTGACAGTACGAAAGTATTTAAGCCACAGAGTTCATGCTTTTACTTAACAAGCTTTTTAAGTTCCTCTGTAGGTAAGAGCAAAGAATTCAGTGTTTTTAGTAGAGATGAAAATCAGTTTTTTGGCTTCATTTTAATGTGTTTGAAAGAAATGGGTTAAATATTCTGGTTAGCTTTTTATTCATATACGGAATTCAAAAATCAAGGTAGTGTTTTACTTTTATTTCTCATAGGATGGAGCACTCATAGCAACTGGCTCCGCTGATAGGAATGTGAAAATCTGGGGTTTGGACTTTGGGGACTGCCACAAGTCTCTCTTTGCACATGATGACAGGTATGTATAGTCTTTTCAAATGTCTCCCTTTGAGTCACCTGTAAGTATCACTTTCCTTGAGCATCTGTGTCTATTTTTCAGTGTTCTCAGGCAGTGATACAAGTTCTAAAATATAGTCAGACACCCTAGAACTAGCTAGTCAAAAGCTATTTATGTGTGTAAAACTCTTTTTAGTAACCTGGAATTTGATGACATTTTAATATTTCTGTCACTTTTCAGTGTGATGTACCTACAGTTTGTACCCAAGTCTCACCTCTTCTTCACTGCCGGAAAAGATCATAAGATTAAACAGTGGGATGCAGACAAATTTGAACACATACAGACTCTGGAGGTAACCACATGCCTTCTGTGCTTGCTTGGTACTTAAGAAATACTTTTAAGAATATTTACATTACCCACTAAGTAG
This sequence comes from Gorilla gorilla gorilla, assembly GCF_029281585.2. Classification (NCBI taxonomy): domain Eukaryota; kingdom Metazoa; phylum Chordata; class Mammalia; order Primates; family Hominidae; genus Gorilla; species Gorilla gorilla. Next base: position 122,350,378 of record NC_073224.2, read on the forward strand.
TGGTCAATGAATGAGGTATTCTTTATTTTTTTTTTCTCCTCCAGGGGCATCACCAGGAAATATGGTGTTTGGCTGTAAGCCCCAGTGGAGACTATGTTGTATCATCGTCCCATGACAAATCTCTGAGACTTTGGGAGAGAACAAGGGAGCCTCTTATTCTTGAGGAAGAAAGGGAGATGGTAAGAACTTTAGGCTTGGTTACAAATATGCCAGTAGGTATCTGACAGGCTGTCCTAGTTGAAGTTTTCTGTCTAGTGCAGTTACACCTGATGCATTGCCAAGTCCAAGAACCTTCAGGAGATCTGTTCAAGACCATTGTCACCCATTTCAGAAGCTAGGCAGAGATAAAGATGCCATTAGGGGATTATGTTGTCAAAGAAGCAGCTTCTCGCTTCCTCATTTCTCTTCATATAGAGACCATGTTTTTTTCTCTCAAATTAATGTCTATCTATCTCATGGCAGGAAAGAGAAGCAGAATATGAGGAGAGTGTGGCCAAAGAAGACCAACCAGCAGTAAGTAAATTTTGGGGACCTTGAGATTATGCCCCATATATAGTTATCTTATTGAAATTGACTATAATGTCCAGAATTTCTAATAGAATTAAAATTGAGGCTAGAAGTTGAAGGTATCACCAGCTGATAAAGAATCTGTGTAATTCTTTCTCTTCAACTGTATATCCTAATTTTGTGGTTCAAGTGATTGACCAAATTTGCTATTGAATAATTATTCTGGCAATTGAGACTTTAGGGAATTATTTTATTCACTGTAGCGCAAAAATAAAAATTAGAAAATTCGGATATTCTCTTTTTAAACATTTGCAGGATATTCTTACAATAATGCATATGCTAAGTTCTGTTACTGGTAGCTGATAACACTGTTAGTATTTTCATAAAATAATAATAGCTGTTCTCATACGGATGTAAGATTAATTTATCAGCTCTTTTAACTCAACAGTCAACAGTGTTATTCAAGGATTTCTTTGTTTCTGGCAGGTTCCAGGAGAGACTCAAGGTGACAGTTACTTTACTGGAAAGAAAACTATTGAAACAGTGAAAGCAGTAAGTTGATATAGAATGTGGTATCTCGTTTTTTAATAAGATCTCAACTTTTTAGTAAAAGTTTTATTCTGTATCAACCAGAAAGCCATTTTTTTGGCAAAAAGTTGATGAGATTTAAAGATGGGGATTATAACCTGTTTTCTTCTCTTGTAACCAAAGATGGGAGTAGTCCTGAATCTCTTTGATCAATATGTGCTCCTTTCAGGTGTTCCTGGGACCTGCCCTATTCAGAGTGTCTAGATATCATCCCACCTGAGTCCATGACACTTAGTCTCCTCCCTGTACATTAAAAAATAAGAAAATCAAAAATGTCTTTAAATGCTTTTTGGCACTCTATTGGCACGTCTTTATTAAACGGATTGAAGCTATTTCATTTGGCAAATTTCTGGTCAGTTCTTCCAGTTTCAGTGTCCTGGGATGATGGAGTGTGTTGTGATGATTTATTTCCTTTCTCATCCTCTGTAGGCTGAGAGGATTATGGAGGCTATTGAGTTGTACCGAGAAGAAACTGCAAAAATGAAGGAACACAAAGCCATTTGTAAAGCTGCAGGGAAAGAGGTAATAAGAGAGTACAGTAAGTTACAGTATCAATAAAAGGAATTCCCAAGGAGAAAAACCATTGTTTTGGGATTTATTAACTAAGATCAGGATATACAATAAATGGAATAGAATCTTTCCAACTCACTATATTAGAAGAAATTGAGGAACTGTGGGAAGAAGGGAACTTGGTCTTAATGAAAGCGAAGGAAAGGAAATTACAGATTGAGGTGATTATTGTCTTGAGTAGAAACCCACGTTCTATGTTGGTTTGGGAGGCAGGGTAACCATTTCAGATTTCTAGATAAAATACATTGTCCAAGCTCATTCATGAATACTATAGAAACTAACAGGTTTGATAATTCTTTTACACTCTGTCAGTTTTTTAGGGTCTCTTTTTTCCCTTTTCAAAATTATAAAATACAGTTACCACTCTGTCTATAACAAGTGCTACCTAAGTCTCAGTTTTTTTAATGACTTGATTTAATAATTTCTTCATAGGTTCCACTTCCCAGCAACCCCATCCTAATGGCTTATGGCAGTATCTCAGTGAGTAAAATGTCTTAACGGTTTTCCTTTGTTTATTAAAAGGTTACTTACAAGGACAAGAAAGGAAGTAGAGGCATTATGATTTGGGGATGGATTATTGGGAATACTTTGTCTTCAAAAGTCTCTTTTGAATCTTGGCGTTCTCTAGGATATTTTGTATTTCAAAAGGACCACTTTAGTGTGACTTCCCAAGCCAGCCTTTTTGGTTGGACTGGACTGGCGTTCTTCTGTTTTCTAGTGCCTGTTTATGTTCAGTGTCCAAAGCCCTCTGAAGATTCTGTTAATCTAAATTAACTTTTGAATCAGCCTTCAGAAGGAAAGTTGACAGAAATCAGTCTGATGAGATAAAGAAGAGAGAGGGGAAGAGTGATGGGAGAATGTATGTTTATCTTGTAATCTCTAATTAGTATTTTATTGCATGTCTCATCACAGTAATTTTGTGAGTCAGGGTATCTTCACCTTATAGATAAGGAATCTGGCTTGACTTGTAGCATAGTTGGTAAGGGGCAGAGTTCAGTTGTCAACCCAGATCTGACTGACTCTAAACTCATGCAGATCTTGCCATTTTAGAATACTTTTTCTGAAGTAAGAAGGAGGGGTTCCTGTTTTATAGGAGATAGAAATTAGAGAACTTTAGTAGAAAGCAACCAAGAGTATCACTAATGGTATTAATCCTTCCTTTATAGCCTTCAGCTTATGTATTAGAGATTTTTAAAGGGATCAAGTCGAGGTGAGTGAGTCCTTGCGCACAATTTTTGTAATCTGTCAGCAAACATTTATGAAGTGCTTATCTGAACGGGAAATAAATAGAAATTATAATTGATGGTTATCTTATAGGTTTAACTATATCAAAGTTTTGATGGAAAATAATTTATAATGTTCTTTTTGAAGTGCTAGAACTAGGAAGTTCCTTCTAAAGTATGAAGAGAGATGCTTTTAAGGACAAATAAAGGGGAGTGATTTATGTTGTAGGTGATGAAATAATATATAATTCAATTAGAAGCACCAATTGTTAATTTGTTTTATATTTTGGCTTCTTTTCTATGTACATACACAATTGGAATATTATATAAAGTTTTATATTCTGTTCTTTTTCACATATTTCCTGAACATTTGTTTGTTGTTCATATTCTTCAAAAAAAAAATCATTGGATTCAGAATTATTCCGTTGTATGAATAATTACTCGATATTGCATTTGTTTCTCCTTTTTGGCTATTATCAGTGGCTTCACTGAATATGTTTACACATATATCTTTGTCATCATTATTGATTATTTTTCTTAAGAGTCCTAGCAGCCTAATAACTGACCAGTAGGCATAAGCTTTTAAAGTTTTGTATTGCCAAATTACTTTCCAGGGTGATTATACTGATTTTTAGCAGGCTTTAAAAAATTTGTTGCCAGTGTGTGAGCCAAAAGGTAATATTTTATTATTTTCATTTCTTTTGACTATTAATGAAGTTAAAATTTCAGCATATTTGTTGACCATTTGTATTTTGTCCTGTGAATTTTTAGTTACCTCTTTTTGCTCTTAAGTATTATTTTACTGGTTTTTAAAGAATTCTTGCTGGGCACAGTGGCTCATGTCTGTAATCCCAACATTTTGGGACACTTGAGACCAAAAGTTTGAGACCAGCCTGGGCACCATACTTCATTTTCTTTGTCATACATTTTTGCAATAATTGTTATATTATTTGTGATTTTCCTTTTGATTTTATTTATGAGTTTGAACTACTGAAGGCTATCATTTTCATAATGAACCACAATATCTACATATATATTCCTTACAAGAAACAACACTTGTCTTAGGATAAAGATGAAACTTCACTACAGGAATGTAAAAGAAAATTGATTAATGTGGAAGTTACAATACATTTCAAGATAGGAAGATTCTGTGTTTTAAAGATTTAACTTTTCCTAATTAATAGGTTTGTAATCCCATTTGATATCCTCTTAAGATTTTAAATTGGAATTGATGAAATAATAATACTTGAGCTAGTTCTAGAGGGAACTATTTTCCCAGATTAAAAGGCTACAAAATTAGCAAAATTAAAATAGTGTAGCATTGGTGTCAGGATCAATCATCATGTCAGGATCAGTCATCATAATAGACTCTAATGGACTCAATATATGGTAAAAGAATATCATATGAAGATGGAATATTCAACAAAAGGCTTTGGAGATATTGTTTATCTGGAAGGAAAAAAAGTTAGATTTTCCCATCATGCCATTGACCAAAATGCATTCCAAATAGATTAAGATATTAAATACAAAAAACAGAGTCATCTAGCTTACAGATGAATATTCAACTCTAGGCAAGATGTATTCAAGTATAAAATCAGTAGAAAAAATAATAAAGGGAAGGATTTAAAAATTGACCATGTTAACAATGTTAACAAATGTGGCATTTTTATATTTATTTTTTCTTTTTCAGTGAGCTGGAAGAATCTCTACTTGTGCTGCCTTTCTCTTATGTCCCAGACATTCTTAAACTCTTTAACGAATTCATTCAGCTGGGCTCTGATGTTGAACTTATATGCCGGTGCCTCTTCTTCCTCCTTAGGTAACATCCTTTTCCAAAGAATACCGTGTCTGTTCAGCAGAACTGCTTCAGTAGTACCTTAACTGAAGCTGTCAACACTTGGGATTAAGAAATAGTATGCCGAACTCGGTGGCTCACACCCATAATCCCAGCACTTTGGGAGGCTGAGGTGGGTGGATTGCTTGAGCCCAGAAGTTTGCTACCAGCCCAAGCAATCAGTCTTGCCTTTAAAACAAGGATCATGATGACCTACCTCTTTAAGTAAGAAGTCATGGTAATACATTGCTCAGGAATGCTTACTCAGTCATAGGCCTCCATGTTACAATCTTAAGATAGCTCTGGTTCTAGTCAGTTTGCCAAAAGCCAATTATGATTGGCCAGTTTGCCTCATTTGTTGTTTCTTTTAAGCCAACCTTGTCCAGCTGGTGGCCCGCAGGCCACATGTGGCCCAGTATGGCTTTGAATGTGGCCCAACACAAATTTGTAAACTTTATTAAAACATTATGATTTTTTTGTGATTTCTTTGTTGTTGTTGTTCATCAGCTATCATTAGTGTATTTTATGTGTGGCCCGAGACGGTTCTTCCAGTGTGGCCCAGGGGAGCCAAAAGGATGGACATTCCTGTTCTAAAGTGTTTAGTGTAAGCTAACAGGTTTTGCTTTGTCCTTATACCAACATTTTAAGAAAGTCAGTTTATTTCTCTTGGTCTCTAACAGGTGCAAATGGAAATGTAGGGGCATATATAGAGGTAAACTAAGGAACATAAAGCAAATACGTTCATTAGGCTATATTCTTAAATATGAAGATTCTGTTAATAAGTAGTTGAGAAGAATATATGTACAAAGGCTTGATATTCTTCTCATCTCTCACCCTCATTCTCAAGCGGTTACAGCAGAGAACAGGGATGGAGACAAATTGAACATTCCTTCAAATACTGTTATGAAGACAAAAACTGGTCAGCCAATGCCAAATAGTTAAACAGGTATATGTAGTGAACTGACCAAATAGGTATTTGGTGAATTGGCCTGGTTTTATGATTCTTAACCCTCCATTTCTTATACTCTATCCAGGATAGTAGCAAGAGAAGAAGAATAATATGTTCTGTTGCCATATTCATAATTTGGGGCAACTTGTAAAGACATAAGTTCATATTTAACCATGTTACTAACAATTTCTTTTACTGCTATGGCATATGTGCTATTGAATTAGGGTTGCTGGTTCTACGAGTAACACTGTGAATACTTATAGCGTATCAGAGGCTTATGGATGGGTACTACCTGACAGGTATGGTAGGGTCATCAAGGATATCTTGGTACTCTAGGTCAGAGTTTGAATCTCATGAATGTCTCTTTTTTGCTGTGGCTTTATTAGAAGTATTAATGCATCTTTGTTAAGTTAGCATTTCTTAGAAGGCTCATTCTGTCTTTGAGTTTTCCTTAAAGTACCACTGTCAAAATCTGTAGCCACTGGCAGGTTGCTGGGCTGGAAGAAGAGCCTTTGCAAATGAATTGAATGTGTCATAAGGTTTAGGACAGTATTTTTTAAGTTGTCATCAAATTGAACTGAATAGTAGAGAAAGAAACTTCTTTGGCTTTTTTTTTTTTTTTTGCTCGAAACATTTCTATAATGTATATTTTGTTGTTGCTTTGATATTGTATCTGTTTACTGTTTCTAGAAGGGTTAGGTAGGGCTAGAACCTCTCTGCAACATGGCTGTGTTTTGTTTTTCTATCAGGATTCACTTTGGACAGATCACTAGCAATCAAATGCTTGTGCCAGTGATAGAAAAATTAAGGGAAACAACTATTTCAAAAGTCAGCCAAGTCCGGGTAAGTGTCTTTGTATAGAGATAAAATAATGAGGCAAATTCCTAGTGTGATTTAGCAATAGTATAGTATGCTGTGCTTTGTCTTTAGCAGTACCCACCACCGATAAATCCATATTTGAGATAGTTTTTGTTAGAATTAGTAGGAATAGAAAAAACAGAAAAAACAAACAAGAAAAGTTCTTAATGAGGGAAAGATAAGTAACAACACCTGAAGCTTTGGTTACCCTAACTCTCATATGCTGCTATAATGAATTGAAGTGGGAGAAAATTTTTTAATATTTCTTGTATTGCACTCCAGGATGTTATCGGCTTCAATATGGCTGGTCTTGATTATCTCAAGAGGGAATGCGAGGCAAAAAGTGAAGTTATGTTTTTTGCTGATGCTACTAGCCACTTGGAAGAGAAGAAGAGGAAGAGGAAAAAGAGGGAGAAGTTGATTCTAACGTTGACTTAGAACTGAAATGTGGTATCTTTTTTTTTTTTTCAACTTTTTCCTTTAAAGGACTCCTAAACTGAGCACAGAAGAGTTGGCGTCATCTTAAAAATAGCAAATAACAGAAGATCGCATTGCAGATGATATCAGGATGTGGTTTCCAGCTTTGCCTGAGGGAATTCCATCGTGAGATTATGGGCTGGGTCCATTTCTTGGACTTAAAATGCATTATTAGTTTAAAAATCTTCCTGTGCTCTCAAAGCTTGAGCCTTGCAGCTCAAGCTTGTTGTTCCCTTTATATTCTAGCAGGGAATAAATAATTGTTTTAATTAGGTATTTGTTTCATTGGAGTTGAAATTAACATTTCAAAAGTTTTTCGTATTTTTTTATGGCAGATGGTTTGTCATTTATTTATATTAGGTTTTACTGCCTATTGAGACAACCAGGTGCATAATTGATTGCCCTTTGGCCATAAAAATGCAGTGTCATGGATCTTAGAGCTAAAAAGGACTGTAAAAATTACCCAGAACAGCCTCCTCAGACTTAACCTTCTGCAAGTTATGTCTGTATATAAGAAGATTCTAATTGCTAACTGTTTATACTTTTCTGAATAAAATAGTTGTTTCTAATTAAAGAGTAGCCAAGCTAAGATGCCTGGCTGGGCTTCTGAGGAATTAATACACTCGTGTGTGTGTGTGTGTGTGTGTACGTACACGTACATATATATAGTTGACACTTGAAAAATGCAGGTGGTAGGGGCACTGACGCCCCCACCCCTACGCCCCGCACAGTCAAAAATCTGCATATAACTTTTGATTCCCCAAAGTCTTAAGTACTAGTAGCCTGTTATTGACTGGGAGCCTGACTGATGTATTATATATATTGTATACTCTATTCTTAAAGTAAGCTAGAGAAAAGAAAATGTTACTTAGAAAATCATAAGGAAGAGAAAATATATTTAGTGTTTATCAATACTATAAGTGTATGTCATCTGTTTATAAAATGAATTGTCTGTCTGGAGTGGCAGGCAACCACAGCCGCAGACCTCAATCTGTGGTACTTATCAAGCATCAGCTTTTTCTTGTAATGTCATCACTTTTCTCTGCTTTTTGGGAGCACTGTGATACGCAGTTTACTGGGGCGATGAGTTGTTCATGCACAGGTGATTAGTGTCACAGCATTTTAAGTGCATACTCACAACACTTGAGCTCACTGCAATAGCAACAGGAGGTGGCTGTGAAATTATTTCAGTAACATACTGTGTATTACAGTTCATTTTATGCAGCTATGATTTAATACTGCATCTTTACATTATTTTACATTTCTCTCAAAACTGTGAATTGCACCATGTATGATCTGTATTTGTGTGTGTTAATGTTGATAATAGATTTGCGTGTATTTTATGGCAGTAAATGATAAAATAGTCTAGTATCTACATATATTTTGTGCATTCATGATATAACTACTTTTTTCCTAATTTTTTTCATCTGAAACTTTTCTCATTGTTTCAGATCTCCAAAAATTTTTCCAATATATTTATTGAAAATATCTGGGCTGGGTGCAGTGGCTCACGCCTATAATCCCACCACTGTGGGAGGCCGAGGTGGGCGGATCACAAGGTCAGGAGTTCCAGACCAGCCTGGCCAACATGGTGAAACCTCATCTCTACTAAAAATACAAAAAACTAGCTGGGCGTGGTGGCAGGCGCTTGTAGTCCCAGCTACTCAGGAGGCTGAGGCAGGAGAATCGCTTGAACCCGGCAGGCGGAGATTGCAGTTAGCCAAGACAGTGCCACCAGCACTCCAGCCTGGGCAACACAGTGAGACTCCATCTCCAAAATAATAATAGTAAAAAAAAATCTGTATAAAAGTGGAGCCAAGTGGTTAAAACCCATGTTGTTCAACGGATTGTCTACTGTATATCTTCATGGTAAGGATTTGGGGAATGTTCTAGGAAAAGATATTGACAGATACCTCTGGGTCTGGGCTTTTCTTTTGGGGAAGTTTATAAATGACTAAATCATACTTCTTGTTAAAGGCCTGTTTAGATGTTCTGTATCTTCTTGAGACAGTTTTGCTTTTTATCTTTTTTGTTGTTGTTAATCCCAAAGATTTAAAACTGCGGTTTCTGTCTGAATTTGGTCATTTCAACCAAGTTACTGTGTTGTGGGGCCACCATTTTCTTCCTAGGCTCAGAGATGCAGTTCTTGTGGCTTGCTGATTTGTGTCCCAAACCACAAGTCTTAATGTTCTTGAGCACAACACAATCACTGAAGTGAGTAAGGGATGCAGTGGTGTTATTTGTTGGGCAGAATAAATAAGTGAATTTTGGCATAGAGTTTCTGAAGGCATAACTATGAAGGCAAGAGAATAGGCAGGCAGGATAATGCATTCTAGGTGCTTTCCAAGGAGTCAGTGTTGTTTAGGCAGCTATTCCTGCCACCAGGGAGAGGAGTTAATTCTTGAAAAAAAATTTAATTTTTTATGAGAACAGAAGTTGATTCAATATCCTTCTTAGAGTTGCTCATCAGAACATAAATGTCACTTTCTAGTAACATTTTTGATGGTTTCCAAACCAAAACAAGTTCCAGGAGGGCATTCGAGATGTATACATCATCAATAATTACTCTTATGTTAAAAGTTGCTGTTTTCCCATAGCTTTGCCACCATTTATAACTCAAAAGCCTGATAGTGCTAGGGAATGTAAAGATGTTTCTGTCTGCTAAGTGTTATACTAATCGAAGAGAAGGGGAACTTTTATGATAAAGTGACATGTACAGAACCTAGCCGAGTTACAATTTTTGGTTAAAATACTTGAAACTCTTTAACTCTAAAAGTTTAAGGTCAATAGGTGCATTATAAAGTAAATTTTAAGCCAGGCAAATTTCTAGTCATTAAGTCAGTATTCATTGCCTTAGTCAGCCATTGGCTGTATATAATCCTTAATATAAAAACCATCTAATGACTAATATCTCTTGCATATTGTGAAGTAAGTTACCTATAGAAATTCTGTAGTACCATAAAGAAAAGCCTTTTGAGATTGCAGTGAGCTGAGATTGCGCCACTGCACTCCAGTCTGGGCAACAGAGCCAGACTCCATTGAAAAAAAAAAAAGGCTCTTGAATGATGTACTGGGAGTAAAACATTTAGGCCTATTTTTAAAAATGTATATATCCATCCACTTAGAGAAAATATGCTTAAAAATTTTGAAATTCACTGGCTGGAAGCTAGGTGCTTTGTATATTTGGTATTAAATTGTTTCTCAATGGCAAATGTCATAAATTATATCTCATTCTAAAGATATCTAGCAAATCTCCAGCAGAGATCTAGGACAGTGCCCAGGAAAGCAGTGGTATCTGTTGGTAGGTACAGGACTGTATATAGGACTCTATTCACTTAGCTGTAAATGATGAGCCTGCTCAATGCAGCCTTTTCAGGCCAGATTAGTCTTCAGAAAGAGAGGGAGGTTGTGAGCAGAAGCTTAATGAAGAAACCACATGGGCTTACAGTTACCATCTGCAATCCACCCCCATTCCTCACAATTTAAGCTCCTAAGTTTGAGATGGGGCTAAGGTTCTTAAAGGTAGTATCACCATATATTCAAGTCCTTTCTCTTTATTTCTGAGGTTTTTGGGATCCAAGCAGCCCTGGTATGTTTTTAGAACACAGTACACATTGTGTAACAGTCACTGAGCCCAACTCTTACATAGGGCCTGGCAGTGTTGCCCTTGTGTATCCCTTCCCCTTGAGTATGGGGTCGGACCTAGTGACTGGCTTCTAGTGAACAGAATACAGTAAATATAATGGGATGTCTCTTCCAAGATTAGGGTATAAAGCACTGAATTCTACCTTGCATGAGGATTACATTTTATAATATATATAAAGAAGCAACTAGTATAGTTATTTAAACAAATATTTTCTTTTTTTTTTTTTTGAGACAGAGTGTCGCTCTGTCTCCCAGGCTGGAGTGCAGTGGCACGATCTTGGCTCACTCCAAGCTCCGCCTACTGGGTTCACGCCATTCTCCTGCCTCAGCCTCCAGAGTAGCTGGGACTACAGGCACCCGCCACCATGCTTGGCTGATTTTTTCTATTGTTTAATAGAGACGGGGTTTCACCAAGTTAGCCAGGATGGTCTCGATCTCCTGACCTCGTGATCCACCCACCTCGGCCTCCCAAAGTGCTGGGATTACAGGTGTGAGCCACCGGGCCTGGCCTAAACAAATATTTTCATTCATTCAGGCCAGGTGGCTTATAGGTTTCTGACTATAAGAAGAGGGGAAGAAACCTGGGGTCTAATACCTCAAATTTGAACGCTTGACAATCAAATTCTCATTTATTACTTACTGTACCTAACGTGGAGAAACTTTACGAGACATGAAGACTCCAAGTGTGGAGGAATAAATTGTAGAAGTTCTCTGGACCATTGGATTTTCTTTTCCCTGGGGAAAGTCTTTTGGTCGTTTATCATAATTGCTGCTTGTTAAAACAGGTAAAATACTTGTTAAGGGCTGTGCTTTTCATGACTAAATTATTTGCATATATAAACCCAAATAACATTTTAGAATCATAGAATTTCTTCTCTGGCAACATTAGTTCAATTTTAGGTACCTGTCTATCCAATGCAAATTCTGCATGCTTAGGCTTGGGGGTTAGAGGATGGATATGCCAATGTCTAGAATGTCTTCTGTTCTCCCTAGTGTACATTTCTCTCCTAACTGTGACTGGCTTTCTATAAGGAGCCATCAGTATGGTCAAGCCCCAAACCATATCTACATCAGATTTCATGCTTTTTTTTTTTTTTTTTTTTGCTGGGGAGAAGGACAGATCATTGTTGACACTGGAAGTAAGTAGATAAAAGATCTGATAAGATTTTTTGCCCTTTATCTGTGTCTGACAGGTTCTCTCTAATCTATAAGCAGGGAAATAGAAAATTTATTATAAATACAAATGATTTCATTGCTATGATTAGCAGCAGTGGCTCAGGTATTTGCATCTAATAACCTGTGTGGAGAGGGTAAGGGCACTTGATTTAGTTCCCAGAGGAAAAAACTAGTTCTTTGGCTAGTTTCCTTCTGTCACAATGGAAAAACCCTGTCATCATTACTCAAAGGAAAAGAAAAAGGGAGGGGAGGAAGGTGAGAGGAAGGGAGAGAGACTTTCCCAGTGAGGACTTTCCTTTCCTGTTTTATATTTTGCTCCATTGTACTTACTGCCATCATTGTTTATGGTTTACTTACTTTGTGTATTGTCTGTCCTCCCACTGGAATGTAAGCTACATAAAGGCAGGCGTTTCGGCATCTTTGAAAGCATAAATGAACAAATGAACTAAACTTCATTTATTGACATCAGTGCTATCTGACACAAGTTCCTTGAACTTTCTCCTTCACCTCGGAATATCTGAATCATCAGCTATCTTCAGCTTCTCCCTTGCCAAGACTAACCCTTCAGCTCTGTTTTTTATTATTCTTTTGCCCTGTTTTGGATATTGCAGTTTCAATCACTTCTACTCATTCATATTTTTAATATATATCTTCTGCTCCACTCTCTTCAACCTACAAACGTGTAGGTCTACATTAAACTGAAAATCCTTCCTATATTCTGTTGCATCCTTGAGTAACATATTCTCTTGCTCTTTCCTTTAATAAATTTTCTTGAAAGAATATCCATAACTAATGTTTCTGCTTTCTTAATACAGTCATTCTTTACCTTTTGCAATTTAGTTGTTTATCCCAACCAAATTTAACACTTTAAATCTGAATTTTCTTTGACATCTCAGTAGCATCCGTCAATTGTGTCCGTCTTTTCCTTGAAATTCTTCCTAAGGCTTCTGAAGTATTTCATCATTTTCTAATTGCTGCTTTTGTCTCCACTGGCTCTTCTTCCTCCTGCTCCCTAAACCGACTCCAGATTTCTGTTCCTTGCCCATACATTCAGCCATCACCTCTGTGTAAACGATGCTTAAAATTATTATATCTCCAATTCTGACTTCTCAGTTGAGATCTAATATTACATATCCATGATTCATTACCTCAGCCCAAAACTTTGAGTTGAACTCGATGTCCTCTTTCTTCCATCCATCAATGGCTTCTACCTCAGATTTTGCAGTTTCCTTCCCCCACCGTGTCTTTCATTCATGTCCCTCTTTTATGTTGACTGTTCCCCCACTCCCAGTTCTTGTCCTCACACATGGCCCATTCAGGTAGACTTCTAATGGTACTTTTACACATCCAATTGTTCCCCTTTGACATGTCCTGCACAATAACACTGGATTCATCTTAATAAAGATATGCTGATCATATCACCCACAGGGTCAGGAATCTGCAGTGGTTCACTGCTGCTTAAATAATAAAATTCAAGCCAAGGATTTAAGATCTTTCATAACTTGACTCCAACCTACTTTCCCACTATATTCCTAATACTCAAGCTTTTGGCAAGTTGAACTCCCTGCCAATCATCCCAAACACCTGGAGCTTTCCTGTTGCCATGGTTTTGTTCATTATTTTTACTTAAAGTTCCCGTCAATCAAGTTTTCACATTCTATAAGATCCAGCTCAAAAATCAAATAAATAGAGAACTGTAACACAAGCAGCACACAATTCGTGCCACTGGAGAAAGTACAAAATAGAAATAAAATGTGAAGACTTTATTTCTGCTACTAGATTATATAATACCTTTTAAGACAGAGTCCAATTATCCATTTTTATATATGATAAACTATTTTATACAGTACCTTGGAGGTAATAGGTTCTTGATATCTATCTAATATCTGTTTGGCTGAAGACACTGATAAGGAGGAATGCATGCATAATTCAGTGAATACCCAACCTTTATAATAAGAAGGTATTTCCTATCCTTCCATAAAATTATAATTTTTTTGTGATAGATACTTGCTGTTTTATTATTCTGTCTGATATTCCATAGATAGCCAATAACATTTACATTTATTCAATCTGAAGTTACTGCACATATACTATGTGTCAGGTATTTTTTTAGATTTGGCTAGGTGCTTTCAAAGATGAATGAAGATGCTCTTTGTCTTAATAAATTTAACTCTGATGTTGAAGATAGAATTAATAAAGTAGAGATGTATTTTGACTTCCATGTTTTCCTCACTCGTGTAATTTCTGCACTATATATGATTACTCAAGTTGAACTTTAAAGGATATTTGCTTCCACAGGTAGGAACAGAACCTCATGCTCTGTCATAATCTCGATATTGTGGGAGATGTGTGCTGATCCCTTGGCCCCATCCTCTCCAACAGCCGTGGCAAATAACTCTATCTTCAGTTCTGTCTGCAAACCAGCTGCCACCTATAAGACACAAGGTAGCTTTAGGACCAGACAACTCTGAGTTCAAACCTTGCTTTTAATAATATGAATTTGAGCAAGTTACTTAAACTCTCTTACCTTTGGTTTCTTCATCTATAAATTTGGCACTAACAAATGGTAGTTATTATAAGCATTTAGCAGAATTACTTCATAATGAAGGTAGAATTCCATTAAGTAAAGGGGAGCCAGGGTAAATTGTTGAAGGGGCAAACCAGGTGCTATTTAGGAAAAAGCATAAGGAAGCTAAATGCCAGGTTATTGGAAGTGGAACTGAAGGCAAAATTTTGCAATACTCCTAATTGTGCTGGTTTTTGAATGTCGGTAGTGACTTTCAGTAGTGAAATCTGCAATAGCGGCTACTGCAGACAAAGATAAATTTAATCTAATATAAATCAGGAGGCTGAGGCAGGAGAATTGCTTGAACCCAGGAGGCGGAGGTTGCAGTGAGCCGAGATCGCGCCACTGCACTCCAGTCTGGTGACAGAGCAAAACTCCATCTAAAAAAAAAAAAAAAAAAAAAAAAATTCATCTAACAGACTTGGTGACTACCATAACTTTCCTACCCTGTTCCTTGCAGGGATGTCCAATATTTTGGCTTCCCTGGGCCACATTAGAAGAAGAAGTATTGTCTTGGGCCACACACAAAATATACTAACAATAACGACAGGTGATGAGTTTAAAAAAAATCACAAAAAAATCTCATCATGTTTAAAGAAAGTTTAGGAATTTGTGTTGGGCTGCATTCAAAGCGGTCCTGGGCCATGGGTTGGACAAACGTGACTTTAGGGTATTCCTAATGCAGGATGCATAAAATAATGAAACCAGTAGAGGGAGACAAAATTAGTTTAAATGCCCAACTGCTTAGTTCTGAAAACCCGTGGAAGAGGATTGCACCAACAAAGAAGAAACCTGATACAGAAGGAAGAAGGAACACAGCAAGGCATGGGCGTCTTGCCTTGTTCTTTGAAAAGAACACTAGCCAGCAAAGAGAGAGCTATTTATGTTTCTAAGTTGCCTCTCCAGGAGGTGGGTTAAAAAGCAGACTTGGGAACAGTTATCTAGAAAAAAATAAATCTGAAACTACCACATGAAAAGCAATTAGATACAAATGGAATGTTTTCTTCAATATAGTTTTATAAATAGTAGAATTGGAAAATGTTTCACAGTTTTTTCAACAATGTACTTGTGAGCATATGCATACTGGAGGATATCCAGCAGCAGACCCTTCTCCTCCAAGTCCAGCAGTTGGAGCAGGGCTGGGTAATGATGAAATTCAGCATGAAGAGAGCTGGAATACTGCCATCATACAGGTTTGCCCAGGCTTTGAGCAGATTCATTTAGTGTTGGCAACTAACCAAGCTGAACAGTGGTTAGATTTACATATGGGGAAGTCTACAGATTATATTTTTTTGCCAGAGCCAAAACCTACTATCAAAAACTTAAAAAAAAAAAAAACTAAAAAAACCTTATAGTATAGAGTGAGCTTCAAAGACTGTGCTGGGTTTTTAGTACCTATAAAAGTTGATCCAACAGCCATTTTGGCTTTTGGCATAATCCCTACTTTAAATTAAAATGAGATTTGCTAACTTCCCAGAACAGTGGAAGAAGGGCTTGTTTTGATTTTTGTCTTTTGCTTTATGTTGTGAAGGTTCTGAAATCTTGACACAGTACAGTGATGAATTACTTCAGGAGAGTACTCATGAATTAGTGGATATAATCCCAAAATGTTACTGTTTGGAGTTTCAGCCTGTATAATACTGTTTTCTGTAGAGCATATTACAGCTAGAAGGGGCTAAGAAATAATCTGGTCTGAACTTTACAGATGAGGAAAACAAGGCTCAGGGCATTAACTGAACTGCTTGATGGCATAGTCGTGACAAGCCAACTGACTTTGCGCTACACCAAACCAACCCTTCTGTGTGAGCCTATAACTGGGGCTGCTTTAAGAGCTTCAGACTCAGGGAGCATTGGGTGCTTGTTAACAGGACTGGATACTTTTGTGCACTGTTCTCACAGGCCTATGCACTCTTCGCATCTGTGATGAATGGGTCATGCATCTGCCAGACTAACTCACTTCATTCTGTCATTCAATCACACCTCTCTTGAGTACCCACTATGTGCCTGGCTCTGTAAGCTTCTTACGTGTCTTACTCATTTTTTAACATCCTCTGCGCCCTGACCACTTTAAATGGCATATGGGAGGAACTCAAAATTTGCTGAGTGAAGTAGGAAGTAAAAGGGGTGTTAAAGCAGTCATATGATGCACTGATAAAGACAAATGTGACTTTATTTAAGATGAACTTAAGTTTACATCATCCTATATTTCTGAAATTATAATTTAAAGTGAGAATATGCTATTAATATGCTTTTTTTTTTTTTTTACTAAACATGCCATTTTGGAGGATGTATCAAATAAAGTCAGAACAGGTTGACATTTTGTATTTTGTATTTTCAGAGATCTTTGGAGAAATGAGGCAATTGATGAGTTTAATAAATACGATTTCTTGGTTGGGCACAGTGGCTCATGCATGTAATCCCAGCACTTTGAGAGGCCAAGGCGGGTGGATAGCGAGGTCAAGAGTTCGAGACCAGCCTGACTAGCATGGTGAAACCCTGTCTCTACTAAAAATACAAAAATTAGCCGGACGTGGTGGCATGCGCCTGTAATCCCAGCTACTCAGGAGGCTGAGGCAGGAGAAGTGCTTGCACCCAGGAGGCAGAGGTTGCAGTGAGCTGAGATCATGCCATTGCACTCTAGCCTGGGTGACAGAGTGAGGCTCTGTCTCAAAATAAATAAATAATATAAACAAACAAATATGACTTCTTAGTATGGCATTAAATAATATTCTCTGACAAATACCAAGAGAGCAAACCAGATTTACGTAAAATATGAAGAATGGAATAATTATTTTTCACTTTGCATAAGGATTTACTTTTTGAAAAGGTAGTTTTTATACAATGGTACATAACTGTAATATTGGGACAAGTGAGGTGAGCTTCAGAATTGTTTCTATAGCTGGCAGTTTAACTCTGTTTATGCATTGGATTGGTCTCATGGTTACTACATGGAATGAATGCCATCAAGCCACATACTGTATCACTACCAGAAATCTTTTGCTTATGATATTAAAAACAGTAGACTTATACATAGTTTAAAAGGAATGGGCAGAATGGTTTCAAAGCCCACTTCACTGGTAACCTATACATAGTCACTTGCATGCATGCAAGCACACACAACAGATGACATATAGGACTTACAGGTCCAGGTTTGTAAGTCACTTTCAGTCCTGTGCTGGGTGGGGGCTGCTTTACTTTAAACCTACAAGGCAGAAAGATAAAAATAAATTTATGACATAATGAAACCCATGAGCAATGAATAAGCTGGGATGTTATAAAATAAGGAAGGTGTTAATATTTGCTACACAGGAGCCGGCGGTCCATACCATTAGAAAAACAACTTTAATATTCAATTGGGAGAAGAATCTGGGGCCCATTTCACAACTGCCTTTCCAACAGTTTTCATCAGCGTAAAACGGGCTCCAACCTGAGTTTCAACCCTTTGTTACTGGTTGCTGACGAGCAGCCCAGGCTTGGGCAGTGGGACTGTTTGGCTGGTGTGCGCATTTCAGCGTAGCTGCCAGCATGAACGCAAATGCTGGCAGCCGGGTCATTAAGTTGAAGAATAAAGGCTCTTTTGGAAGGCAGTGGAGCATGGGAGCCAGCCTTGCTCTGTCTTGGTATGGGGTTTGCATGTTTGAGGAGAGGAGAAACAGAAAGGCTCAGAAGATGTCGAAGAACTTGAAAAGCTCCGAGCTCACACATGGTGCTTATTGATCTCTCTCCCTTCCTGTGGTTTGTGGGTTCTGCTTGAAGGTTAAAGACCTGGAGTAAATTAAAATGCCAAGGAAAGCCTACCTCCACTCTGACCCCAACACTGCTTCTTCCTCCATCAACCTTGCTGTCTGCTCTATCGTGGCTGAATTAACAAGCTGAGGAGTGAAATCTCCAAAACTAAAATTTTTATACTGGAGCGACAGGACCCGCACGAATGAGTTTTATTAGTTTGAGGTTGACTGTCTATTTCTCCCCACCCACTTTGTTGGCAACAACCTAAAAAACAATCATGTGTGATTTGGTGGCCTGAGTTCCACATCAGATTGTTTCTCAGGAAGCAAAGGTTATTCATGAAGCTGGGGATTTGCCTCAACTGAAATAACTGAAATGGGACAGGGATCTTTCAAACTGGATGCTTCTATCGTTTTGTTTTATCTGATTTCCAATCATCAATCCAGAATCACAAACATTCTTGAAGGACTTACTACTCAACTCTGAAAATGGCTGCAACTGAAATAAACATATATTCCATTTTAATGGAAGTAATACCCATGCTTATGTTTAATTCAAGATACAATAGTGGACATTTTGTAATTGGGAATGGTTTGGTAGAGGTATATGGTTTACCGATCCAATGGAAAGGTTTGAAATTTCACACAAAACAAAGCATTAGTAAAGCAAAGTATATGGTGGGACTCAGGAGATCTGAAGTCTGGCCTCTGCTAGCTGACAAGATGTTACAACAAGTTACACAGTTTCTTCTTTTATAGTAGTCTCTAAGGTCTTTCCCTCCATTATGCAGAAACAATGTAATTAAAAGCACCTTTCAGATCATAATGTGCAAACAAACATCAGCTAGTATTATTATAGTTAGTGGATTTGAGAAAAAGACTTTCAATTATTGTGCATTAGTTGCTGTAACACTTGTACAACCTCCCCCTTTTTTTCCACTAGTAGAAATCAGGATGTGAGTTGCTTTTACCAAAGTATGAATAATGATGAATAGGAGGGCAAGGAAGTATCTACCATATAATTGGAACCCGATAAACACTCACTGATTTGTTGATGAATGAATGAATGAGTTAGTGTGTAAATGACTGAATGAATAATGTGAAGATTCAAGGAGTAATTACAGTTCGGTTCAATAAACATTTACTGATGGAGGTGACCAAAGACAAGTCACAGGGTAGGGAAAGGTAACCTGAGCAGACCTTTGGTCCCTTGGCCTCACCTGCAGAAGTCCACTCCAACATTCTTGAGCTTTACAACTGTGGCATAGGTATGTCCTTCCTTAAGCACTCCAAACTTGACTGATGATGGGAGAAGATGGAACCCAAAAAGGGATGACTTTGCGTTATTAATGGCAGCAGATGCAACAGAGGATGTGTTCACTTTTCCTCCAACAGAATCTTGCACCTTTGCATTAAGAAAAAATTAATAAAATGGTTCTATTTTGAGTTCCCAAGATTAAAAAAAAAAGTCCCTGTCACCAAAGGAAAATAACTGTTGGGTTGCTGGAGGAAATGAATGTTTACAGTCTCATGTCATCCTTACAACAGTCCTGTGAGGACGTATTTTAGGCTTTGTTTTAAGGATAAGGAAGTCAAGTTCAGAGAACTGAAAGACGGATAATTGTTCAAGTGGTAAGTGGCATAGCAAAGATTCAGACTCAAGTTTGCCTGATTCTAGAGTCTGTGCTCTTTCATCTGTGCCAGTGGTCATCAAACGTTAGCTTCCATCAGAATCTCCTGGAGGACTCATAAATACACAGATTGCTGACTTTACCCCCAGAGTTTTTCATTCTGTTGGTCGGGGTCAGGGCCCAAGAATTTGCATTTATAACAAGTTCTTAGTGTTGGCAATGCTGCTGGTCAGGCAACCACACTTTGAGAAACATTGGTCTGTGCCCTTATTATTCCTCACATCAGCAGTGCTGACATCATCTCAGTTTGTTAGAACTGCAGAATCTCATGCCCTACACCAGACCTAGTGAGTCAGAATCTGTATTTTAACAAGATCCCGAGGTAATTCATATGCACATTAAAATTTGAGACGTACTGTAATTTATATATTGTCAGTTATATATATATATATATTACAATAAATTTTGTGATGAAGATGAACACAGTATGCCATGGAAGAAAAAAAAAGATAATTATCAAAACTGGTGGGCTCCAGAAGGTTTCCCAACAGAACTGGATGGAATCTTAATCTTAGGGGCTCTGAGCAAGAAAGGAGCTTGGTATTTTTAAAGAATGAAGAGAAATCTACAATGGCTGAATTATAGTGAGTTTGACTCAGGGTGAAGGTGAAGAAGCAAATAGGGCCTTATCCTCATGCTAAGTCATTTGGATTTTATCCTAAGAGTCATGGCAACGGTGGCCAATGATTCCTTTAGCCAGTAGTAGTATGCTGGTAAACTGGCTCTCTGAAAACAATTCTGATTTCTAGTGTTTACCAATTTTGTGGTGCTAGTACTCCCAGCATGGCTGATTTCAAGCTATCAGTGGTTTGATAACTGGCTCATAAAATTTCT
Organism: Gorilla gorilla gorilla; assembly: GCF_029281585.2. Lineage (NCBI taxonomy): Eukaryota > Metazoa > Chordata > Mammalia > Primates > Hominidae > Gorilla > Gorilla gorilla. Next base: position 122,371,024 of record NC_073224.2, read on the forward strand.
CCCAGCAGCCTGTATGAGCCAGCTCCACCAAAGCACCATCTGAGTTTACATGTGTGAGATGTAAGTTTAAAGAGCTTCATGGTGAGATGGTGGATACGGTCAATAGCAGTACACAGTGGCCGGAAACTAATAACTTCAATGAATCAGAATTACATAAAATCTACAAAAGGAGCAGGATTGAAAAAAATAAAAAATAAAGAATTCCATCAAATGCTGATTGGCTGTGGGGAACTTGTTCCGATGTTTGTTTTACCTTTGCAAGAGGTTGAGACTTAGGCTTGGAACTCAGCAAATAATGAGGCAACTTCACTTTTTCTTTTCTTGCTTGTCCCGCAACATCCTGCAGCAAGGACTGGGCTGGAATTTTCACGGGCTCATAAGATTCTGCTTCTGTTAGAGAGAAAGCTTAAATTATGCCACATGGACATTTTATTCAAACACATTTGAAGTGTATGAGAACAGAAACCAACTTGGAAACTTTTCTTCTTTGCTTTTCAAAGAGCTTATTTATTTATTTTTATTTTAATTTCAATTTTTCTTTTAGATTTACTGCAGGTTTGTTACAAGGGTATAATGCATGATCATGCTGCCCAAATAGTGAACATAGTATGTGATAGGACATTTTTCAGCCTGCCTCCTCCCTTCCTCCCTCCTTTCAGAGTCCCCGGCATCTCTTGTTCCCCTCTTTATGCCCATGAGTGTCCAAGATTTAGCTCCTACTCAAGTGAGAACATGTGATTTTGGGTTTTCTGTCATTAATCTGCTTAGAATAATGGCTTGCAGCTGCATCCATGTTGGTGCAAAGAACATGATTTCATTCTTTTTTATGGCTACATAGTATTTCATGGTGTACAGGTACTACAGTTTAAAAATCCAATCCATCATTGATGGGCACCTAGGTTGATTCCGTGTCTTTGCTATCATGAACATTACTGCAGTGAACATGTGAGTGTATGTGTCTTTTTGATAGAACAATTTCTTTTTCTGTGGGTGTATATCTAGTAATGGAATTGCTGGGTCAAATTGTAGTTCTATTTTTAGTGTAAACAGCTTATTTAAAAGGAGAAAAGTCTTCTGTTAATTCTCATTTTATGCCTTTTCATTTTAGAAAGTGATTTTACATACATGACCTAATACTGGTCCTCACAACAACCGTATAAGGTGGGCAGTACAGATGCTATTAGCATCTTTTTTTTAATAAATGAGAAAAATAAGATTCTAAGAAGTCAAGTGGCCTGCCTAGGATGAACTGAATTATACCCAGATCTTCAAGGTTCCTTCTATTAAATCAACATTATATAATACAATACAACATTAACTCTGAAAGATTTCTTAAAACTAATGAGTAAAAAAAAAATCCCAAGCATTTCTTTGATTCTACTACTATATTCATAGTTTTAAAAAGTGGTTTAGTAAGTATAGATAAATTAAGCCAGAAAATTAGATCTTCAGATCACTAAATTCGGTGACTTGTTCTTTTCCTCAGTTACATGAGGGAATGAGCAAGTGTAGGAAATCCATGCAGCAGTAGCTGTGTGTCTTTGTTCCACAGATCCAGGAGGTGGAAATAAGAATAGTATTTTAGATCATGGTAGTTAAAAATCCTTTCCTGCATTCAAATCAGGAGGAGAGGAAAACGAAGGGGACTAATATTTGAGTGTCCCCGATCTGCAGGTGAGTGCCACACATGTTTTTACACCGGAATCAGGGGGCTCTGGCAGTGATAATCTTGGACTGCTCAGCATTCTTCCCATCCTCCATCTCTATGCAAACTCCTGCCACACACATCTGGTGCCAGGATGTCCCTGGTCCCAACCATGAGGAGCAAAGCCCAGTCAATGAGGGCCCTTCCCTGGATATTTCCACTGAAGCGGACAGCGATAACCCCATCTTGCATACTAGGTTATGGATCTGGAAGAATCAGAATCTTAGGCCTTTATGGTCATGATCTCTGCCACATGGAAATAGCCTGTCCTTTGTAGGAGAGGATAAAGCCAAACAGGAACAAGTAGGGATGGGTCATGGTGGAGGCAGGGGGGATGTGGAGAGAAACAGGCATTCAGACACAAATACTCTCCTGGAAAGCCAGAGTACCTGAAGCCAAATGCCCCTGGGCTAGCACCACAGCCACACAGCCACTATTCTGTGGTTTGCTTTTGGTCACCAATAAATTTCCTGTTTTGTTGTTGTTCAAGTGAATTTGAGTTTTAGTTCTCATGGCTGTAAACTGAGAAGTCCTAACTAATATAGTAGTAGTGTCTCTGTTTTTGTTTGTTTGTTTTTACCAAAGGGGAAACAGAGGATCAGAGGATTAAATAACTTGTCCAACAAACTATAATGAGGGTCAGGGCTAGAATGTGGACCTAAGTGTGTTGGAACCACAAGGAACATGCTCCTTTTACTACTCCGGGTGTCCCAAGCCCATTCGTGAATCACCGTCTGCTGGGCTGCTTTTGGAAGAATAGAGATTTCCAGGCCACATGCCAGTAAAGCCCTGCTCCTGACCAAAACAGAATCAGAATATCTGGGAATGGAACTCAGTGATCAGTGTTTTTATGTATTTATTCCCTTTGATCACTATTCTCTGCATAGGCAAGCATTCTAGTAGTTTGGTATAGTTTTTGTTCATATCCTTGCCGTATGTGTACTACTGCTTTGTGTGTATGCATGTATCAGTCTAACAAGTACTAATTTGTTGCTCATACTATTATTATTAATAGCAAATATGGTATGGAGTTTATCATGAGCTGGACACTGTGCTAAGCATTTTACATACATTAACTAATTTAATTCTCACAGCCCTGTGATGTATATAGCATTATTTCCCCTTTACAGAAGAGAAATAGGAAGAGATAAAGGGTTTAAATAATGTGCCCAGTGTCACATAGCTATTACACAAGGAGCCTGGATGTGAACCCAGGTAGAGCCTGTACTCTTAGCTCTGCTCTATACTAGACTGCCTCCCATAAAACATGCAGATGATTATTCCACTGAGCCTACCCTCCAGGGATCAGGATAATGGGGGAGGGAGTCCTTGAGGGTCTTGGAGCAGTGGCTGATTACCAGCTGACACAGAGGTCCTTTAGTATTTGAACAACTGGTACAATCCAACTAGTGCATTCATCTGAATATTACTGCTGGACCTGAGCCGAGTGAAGAACCAGTAGTGGTTCCTTGTTACCATGCTGAGGAAGGCTGGATTATTTCTTCACAATTATTTACTTCCCCTTTGAGGATGGCTTCCCTGTAGGTGGAATATATTTCTCTGCTCCATTGACTCTGAGCTTGGCTACGGCACTTGCTTTAACCAACAAATGTGTCTGTGGATGGCAGTGTGTGCCAGGCTGAGCAGAGGCTGTGAGGGGCAGCATGTGCTTCTGCTGGACTCTCTTGAGCTTTGACCTTCTGCTGTGAGGATGGCTTGCCTGACGTGGTGGCTCCTTGGCTCCTACAGTGTAGCATTCTTGGAATACACCTGAACATTACCTGCAGCTGGAGGTGTGCTGGTGAATGGTTAACAACTACCTTTCCCAGGGTAAACTGCCCTGGTTTGTACCAGTCTGGGGCAGAGCTGCCATGGACATCCACAGGCCCTCAGACTGGTTGTTTTAAGCCACTACAGGATTTGGCGGTGCTTCCATGCAGTATTATCACAGTCAGCACTGAGCCCATGCTTTATTTTGGAAGTCCACACCTTCTCTAGCTGACTCTATTGTATTTTCCAGACGTCATCTTGTATTATTACCAAATAAAAAATCTCTTATTTATTTACACTGATTTCCTGTTCATTTCTCCCTTCAAGCTTTTGAACACATTCATTTTATTTTAAATAAAATATTCAGGCTGGGCGCGGTGGCTCACACCTGTAATTCCAGCACTTTGGGAGGCCGAGGTGGGCAGATCACCTGAGGTCAGGAGTTCGAGACCAGACTGGCCAACATAGTGAAACCCCATCTCTACTAAAAATACAAAAAAAAAAAAAATTAGCTGGGCATGATGGTGGGCACCTGTAATCCCAGCTACTCAGGAGGCTGAGGCAGGAGAATTGCTTGAACCCAGGAGGTGGAGGTTGCAGTGAGTCAAGATTGTGCCACTGCACTCTAGCCTGGGTGACAGAGCAAGACTCCCTCTCAAAAAAAGAAATTAATAAAATAAATATTCTTTTCTCTTCCCTACATCAGGAATGTAGTGTAATATAATATAGAGAATTAGGAGTCTTAAAACTCATTCTAGCCCTAGCTCAGTCACAAATTTGCTGTATGATTTTTAGATGTCACTTGACTTCTCCAGGTTTCAGTTTCCTTAAGTAAAATGAGGGTTGTTGTAGGTGATTCACCTCTTAAATCTTAAAATCTATGAAATTCTGTTTATTTTTCAAGACCATTCCTCCCATAAAGCTTTCTCCACTGCTTTGTGTTAATTCCTTCCTACTCTGAATTTCTTTAAACTTTTTATATCAAAATTTAATTTTCCATTTACAGTGGAGTCATGTTATTGTCCCTTATCTCAAGTACCTCGGTACCTGGGGGTGCAGTAGGTGTTTCAATCAATTTATTTTTCCTCCTTCAAAGCTTTGTTTCTTTGAAGCTTGTGCCATCAGACTGTATTAGTTACTACTTCTCCAAGTGGTTGTCATTTACTGACCACTCTCGATCATTCCTTTTATTCACTGGTGATTTTAACACCTGAGAGGGTCTCCCACTTTATCTTTCCTGATGACATCACCTGGATGATCCATCCAACACCCTGTCTTATCTGATTCTTGATCACACCGTTTCTTCATCTTTTCCACCTCACAGAGTCTCATGGCCACATTTTTTACCTTGCCAACCCCGATCATTTTACCATTTTCAAAATCTGTTTCCAGTACCCTTTCTGGATTACCACCTCCTATTCTTCTAGCTTATTATTCTGTCATATCCAGCAGGCGATTATTTGACCTCACTGAGGTCTCTCACCAACACTATCACCTTACACAAGCAGTCCCTCCCTTCTTGTTTTGCTTTCCTGCTTATCTGGAATAGATCTGATGCTCTATCATTATATCCACTCCTTTGCAATCAGACAGGAATTCCCTCATCCATCTTCCCCACACCAAACCTATCAACCTGCCTGCAAATGTATCCCTACTCTCTCTCTTCTCTCCTGTCACTATGGAGAAGGTGACCCTATTCATATCTAAGGTTAATTCTGTCACTCAAGGTTTTCCCCAGATGCCATGTTCTTCCATCTTCTTTAGGACCTTGTGGTCTTGCACCTTAGGTGCCTCTTTCTCTGGCATCATCAAGTTCTCTCTGGCATGGAAATATCATCATTTGCAAATCAATAGGCTCTAGTATGACTAATCTTTAGAAAAATATCTCTTCCTTGACTACATATTCCTCCTTTATATGCAATTCCATTTCTCTAGTCTTTTAAGCAAAACTCTAGAGTAAAGCTGTGTACTCTTGTGCTGCCACTATTCTATCTATTATCCACTTCACTTAGGCTTCAATCCCCTCCATGCTCTGAAACTGCCCTTGTTAAGTTCACCAGTGATCTCCATCTTGTTCAACCCCATCTTCCTTCCTCACCTTGCAGGGGTGAGGGGCATTTGACCTTGCAGGGGCATTTGATACACTCCAAACACTCAGTGATTTCACACTCCTGTTTTTCTGCTACCTTACTGGCTTCTTCCTCTTCTTTTTTTTTTTTTTTTTTTTTTTGAGACGGAGTTTCGCTCTTGTTGCCCAAGCTGGAGTGCAATAGCGTGATCTCAGCTCACTGCAACCTCTACCTCCCGGGTTCAAGCGATTCTCCTGCCTCAGCCTCCTGAGTAGCTAGGATTACAGGTGCATGCCACCATGCCTGGCTAATTTTTTGTATTTTTAGTAGAAACGGGGTTTCACCATGTTAGCCAGGCTGGTCTCAAACTCTTGACCTCAGGTGATCCACCCGCCTCAGCCTTCCAAAGTGCTGGGATTACAGGCATGAGCCACCGCGCCTGGCCTACTGGCTTCTTAATGGCCTTTACTAGCTCTTCCTCTGCCTGACTTTTACCTTCTAGAGTTCGCCTCAGGACAGCCACTCTCAAGGCATAAACCTATATCAGCAACATCAGCACTACTTGTGAACTCATCAAAACTACAAATTCTCAGCCTCACAATCAGTTTAACCTAAGAATCATCCTTGATTCCTCTTTTTGTCTCACTCCTGCATCCTCTTGAGCAGCAAATTCTATTGGCTCCACCCTCATGATATAGTTCCTGTTAATTTCCTTCTCACCATTCCCTCTTCGCCCACCGTAGCCCACGTCTTCAGCAACTCTCGCATGTGCCACTTCAGTTGCTTCTTCCTTGCTTGCTCTTTTTCTCACTCCTCCCTTTCCTTGCCACGAGCTGTTATCCTCACAGAGTGATCTTTTTAAAATAAAAATTAGCCATGTAACTACCCTGCTCAAAACCTTCCACTGAAGTTTGAATAAAACTGCGCTGAGAAGTACTACATGATCTAATCTCTGCCCCACTGTCTGACCTCATCTTCTTGTACTTTTTCCTTTGCTCATTTTGTTCTAGCTACATGCTTCCTTAATGTTTCTGCCCCTCAGGAACTTCATACCTGCTATTCTCACTACATGAACTATTCCTCTCCTAATCTTTGCAGGGCTGACTCCTTCTTATACTTGTCTCAACTCAACTACTTTTTCACAGAGAGGTCTTTTAATCTCCTAATGGAATGTTGCCCCTCTCCCCAAGTCACTATCCATACAATGTACTGTTTTATTATGTCATAATATTTATTACAACCTGAATTTATCTGACTTATTTATTTGTTTACATATTGTCTAGGTTTGCCCATAATATGGGAGGGGTCTAGCTCCATCAGATACGGGAGGGGTCTATCTCCATCAGACTGTGCCCTCATCACTGTTGTATATCCATGCCTAGAACAATGCCTAGCACACAGTAGGCACTGAGTAATTATCCACTGAATGAATAAAACTTGTAGGAGAGAAGTTTAAGTCAGAAACGCAAAAGTCTTGTATGGGGTAAATCTTTTTTTTCTTTTTTCTTTTCTTTTCTTTTTTTTTGTCGGGGGGATGGAGTCTTGCTCTGTTGCCTAGGCTGGAGTGCAGTGGCATGATCTCAGCTCACTGCAACCTCTGCCTCCCAGGTTCAAGCGATTCTCCTGCCTCAGGCTCCTTGGTAGCTAGCATTACAGGCAAGTGCCACCATGCCCAGCTAATTTTTGTATTTTCAGTAGATACAGGGTTTCACCATATTGGCCAGTCTGGTCTTGCACTCCCGACCTCAAGTGATCTGCCCACCTCAGCCTCTTAAAGTGCTGGTATTACAGGCATGAGCCACAGTGCCTGGCCAGGTAAATCTTTTAATTCACACTTAAATGTGGCGAAATACTTGCTCTATAAGAGATAACTGAAACCCATCAGTAGATTCCCATCTCACATTCAGCATGGAACATGCCCACAGGAACCAAGTGGTGGCAAAATTATCTACACAATGCAAATTACTCTCTCTATCTCTCTTTTGTGATCAACTATATTTAGTTGAATTATCTTAGCGAAATTAGCATAATGTGACTCCACTGTAACTAGATATTATCCTGTATTATTCTATATTTCAATTTCTGCTAGTCCAGTAAGATTATGTGCTATGTAAGATAGAGACTACAGCTTACGTTTTTCTTCTAGCACCTGCAGGACCAAGAAAGTACTGAGACAACAGGTAAATCTAAGTACCAAATTTCTGGTTACTCAAGAAAAGCTATCAGGTGTCATCTGATCTTCAATAAATCATACAAGTTCTGAGAGAACTAAAAGGGATAAAATTAAGTAAAAATGAAATAAAATAACATCAAAAAAGGATTTCTTTGTATTTCTTTCCTTCAATCTGGAACTTGCAGTCATTCCCAAAAATGTTATTTGAGATACTTTGATGTGCTAAGAAGCCTTTGCAAAGCTGCATAGCTCCAGGATCCGTGACCCTCTCGATTTTTTTCTGTAACTCTCAACCTCGCCTCCTAGTGCCATCTCCCATATGCCAAAAAGACATAATGTTCAGTTTCAAGAAGCAATAAGATAAAAAAGACTGCCATACCTTCAGGAGATTTTGTTAAATTTTCAGTTTGGTTCTGAGCAGTGAAATCCTTCTTATCTGCAGAAATCTCTGGTTTTGGAAGACTAGGCACACTTGAGGATTTCTGTTCTGAAACCTTATGTGGCTTGAAATCTAGAAAACCCAAAATGAACCTTATTAAGTGATATTTTGTACAATGATATAATGACTACTAATGTTTGCATGAACATTGAATAAGGTGTTTTACAATGAATGAGGTACCTTTTCTCCCACTCTCTTTAGAAAGACTAAATATAAGAAAGCTATTAAGAGGCAGGGATTCTTAAAATATGATATAATGTTTGCCACTAACAAACAGGAAAGTATTTGCAAAGTTTGTACTCCCTAGGAGCTAGTTGGTTCTTTATGGGTATTATGACCAAATAGTAGAGTTGTCACCTTGTTCTGTTATGTAGAAGAGGCCAAGTAATTTGTTTCTACTTTTACCTGGTAATGGCAACTGAGATGTGATCTTTTTTTAAAAATTTCCAAACTTAAATTCATTCATTACTGTGAAAACGTAGCTCTTTGTTATATGTATCTCTTTAAGAAATAGGTACAATAGGAAAAATATTTTAAAGAAATCTATCTAGGATTGAGGAGGCAAATACATTTCAATTTGTGTGTGTGCCAACCCTGGTTGAATAGTCCTGGCTGCCTCAAGTACTGTGCTGAAAAGACTTGCGCAGTCTCACTCCATTTCAAGAGGAGAATAAGCAGTGCTTGGTTAGTGCTGACTGCCCAGGCTGCAGGAGGTCTGAGAGGCAGCCTAATAGCCACCAATTTCTGATCCCTGATTTCTCCCCATCACATTTATAAGTCATTGTTCCAGCCTTAATCTTTGGTTTACCAACTCTGTCATAATTAGATATTTCTATTGGCTGTGTTCATTATAGACAGCTGAACTTCAAGTATCATATTGTACAGTAGAAAATTCCTCTATCTGGGTATTTTTTTTTTTTTTTGAGACGAAGTCTCGCTCTGTCGCCTAGGCTGGAGTGCAGTGGCACGATGTCAGCTCACTGCAAGCTCCAGCTCCCGGGTCCACGCCATTCTCCTGCCTCAGCCTCCCTAGTAGTTGGGACTACAGGCACCTGCCACCACGCCTGGCTAATTTTTTGTATTTTTAGTAGAGACAGGGTTTCACCATGTTAGCCAAGATGGTCTCGATCTCCTGACCTCGTAATCCACCCGCCTTGGCCTCCTAAAGTACTGGGATTACAGGCATGAGCCACTGCGCCCGGCCCCCTATCTGGGTATTTTAACTACTCAGTTTACTAGAGAGAAACACTACATTTTATTTCATCCCTAAATTCTTCAGCATGCAGCTCCTGAGAACGAAGACATTCTCCTACATATTCACAGCACCATCATCATACCCAAGAAATTAACAGTAATTTAACAATGTCCTCTCTTACATAGTCTCCTAATGGAACTTGTGCAGTTTCTCCAAAATATCTTTTATAGCTGTTTTTTCCTCAATCAAGCATCCAATCAAAGCTTAGGTTTCACATTCAGTATTTATATCACTTTAGTCTGTTTTAGTTTAGAACAATCATCCCATCTTTTTTGTTTTAATGACATTGATTTTTGAAGAGGCTGGGCTGGTTGTCTTATAGAATGTCTGGATTGTGGCAGACATTTGTCTCTGTTTCCTCTTGATTAGATTCTGGATAAGGATTTTTGGCAAGAATTCTCTATAGGATTGTATTAGTCAGTTTTCACACTGCTTATAAAGACATATCCAAGACTGGGTATGTCTACAGGAAAAAGGTTTAATGGACTCACAGTTCCACATAGCTGGGGAGGCCTCACAATCATGGTGGAAGGCAAGGAGAAGCAAGTCATATCTTACATAAATGGCAGCAGAAAAATAGAGAGCGAGCTTGTGCAGGGGAACTGCCCCTTATAAAACTATCAGATCTCATGAGACTTATTCACTATCACGAGAACAGCACGGGAAAGACCTGCCCCCATGATTCAATTACCTCCTACCAGGTACCTCCCACAATACGTGGGAGTTCAAGATGAGATTTGGGTGGGGACAAAGCCAAACCATATCAAGGATCTAGGCACTTTGTGTTGCATTACATGAGAACTCACTTACTGCTAGGTTGTCTCATTGTTGGTAGGAGTTTGATGACTTAGTTAAGGTAGAAAATGCTGAATGTCTCCATTGTAAAGATACATTTTCCTCCTTATAATTTGTAAGTAATATGTGGGTTGATATTTTGAGACCTTATGAATGTCTTGTTCCCCAGTGAACTTTCATTACTCCCTTGCTTTTTAAATTAGTCAGGTCTCTTAAATGCATTTAGGCCAATTTTAAGCATACAGGATGAAAACTAAATGTTATTTATATATTAGTTTTCTCATATAACTCAGCCAGATCTGTCATATGCAGGTCACTGTAGGCTATGTCATCAGCTATCACTGGTTATGTCCTAAGAGGCGACTGTTAGGTATTATTCAGTTACGGACATTTAATAGGAATATGTGCTATGCTAACATATTACCTAGATTAAGATCAGATGTATCTTGAACAGCTGTTTCGTTTGCATCTTCATTTTTCTTTGTAAAAGAAGGCAGTTTTTTGGAAAGACTGTCCAGGTGATTATACTGAAAGGAAAAAAAAACTTATTTTAGACTTATACATGGCTGAAATTCAACTGTTGCAAATATGTTAAATTAATAAGCAATAATGAAAACATATTTTTAATGCCCTGAAAATAAAGTTTACAAACTAAAATTCTACAAGAGACTGATTAACCCAATTCTAGCTTTTGTTAACTAGTCATAATTTCCTGTAATTTCTTCTGAAATTTTCATAGAAATGCAGGGCGTTCTGAACACATGAAAATATTCGCTTTGCTTCAGGGTTTTAATGAACTTTTGGCCAGTGACGGGAAGGCTGGGGCTGTGGTCCTACAGGTAGGCTGAAACAGAACAGGAGAAGAGCGTTCTCCCTCCCTGAGCTTCCAAGAACTCACAGTCTCTTAGTGCTATCTTAGCAGCTGATGGGTGAGGAAATTTTAACTGAATAAAAACTTCAAAATGGGTTATCAGAGGACAATCAATGATAGGAAAGATTCTGCCCAAAAAGGCTGAACATAGATGGGAGAGGGTAAGTAATAGTGAGAATGAAAGGCAGGATGGGGGAGTGATAGTAATACATTGCAGAAAACTTCTACTTAGGTGCAAGACCTGAAATTAGTCTTCCTTATCACATGCTTGTGAGAATATAGATTTGAAGGGTACAGGTTAGTCAGCCAGGTCGATGCAGGAAAGAATTAAACAGCATCAGGAAAGACAGATTACATAATAACATATGCAATATACCAAATTTATAAAAACTTTTATTAGATTATAGTTCATTATATTCAATTACCTGAGACTGATATAACTGGTTCAATTCAGATTTAAAAAAGGGTGGTATTATGCAGTTCTTAATATCCATTAGATAATTCTGTGTTGTCTCAATTTCCTTCCTGGTTGATGTTTCCATGATGATGCAAAAGAAGACATAGAATATTTTAAAGTGTTGTTTGTTTGTGCTTTAGCTCTAAATCCCACAAAAATGAATGCAATCACTAACAATAAAACTGACAAGAATTAATTTATTAGATATTTTTGTCAACTTGTTTTGGTTAATTTTCTCTTCTTTTAGAATCAGTCACATTTCCTACTTCAAAAATCAGACTCTCATGTAAGATAAGAAATAATGATACCAGGTGTTAGTTTGATTTTGTAGTTGATCTCAAAAGGCTAAAAACCACATAGCCCTGTAATGGTTAAACTTGTTGAGGTTTTTCAATTCTCTGAGGTTGAAATGACAGCTAGAGTCTACTGGTTTTCATAATTTCTGTAGCAGTAGTAATAAAAAAACCCAAACAAACCAAAAACAAAAACTTGAGGCATGATTTGTGAATAATGTGGTCAGCGGTTATAGAGTTAAAGAAAAGCAATCAGGATAGTACTGCTTTCCAATACCAGAACCCCTATGTTGGGGAAACATTATATAGGGAAAGCCAATGAGATGTAAACTTAAGTAATTGGGTAAGAGTCCAGGAGCTTTTAAAGAGGGCTGACTCAACTGGGAAAGTTTTCCTTGTCCTTGCCTCATGTCTTTCCCTACTTCCTGAAATACGAATGTAATGGCTGGGGCTGCAGCAATCATTTTGCAACTATGAAGTAAGCTTGAGCATGGAAATGATGTACTAAGAATGATGGAACAGATAAAAAGAAGGAATCTGAATTCCTGATGATGTTGTCGTGCTTCCTACCATGAACTGCCCACCTCTGACTTTTTTCACGTTAGGAAAATAAGCCCCTTTTTAATACAAGCACTGATTTGGAGGTTTTCTGTTAAATGTAGCTGAACTCAATCCTCCCTGAAATAGTTTTCATTTTTAAGTGCTTATTGCACTAAAAAACTTAAGTTTTGCAAAATATTTTACATTTAATCTTACAATAACCCTGTGAGTTACTATTTTTATCCTCACTTTATGAGTTGAAAAACCAAAGCATAGAGAGGTTAAGTAACCTATTCCAAATCACATTACCAATAAAGGGTGGAATCTAAATTAAAACCCAGGTTGCTTGCCTCCAAACCCATGATCTTGACAACTGCACATGCTAGTCAGCCGTCAGTCCCCCAGTGTGAGAGCTAAAAGAGACCTTAGATATTTGGCAGTCCAATTAGCCTCAGTTTATTGATGAGCAAACTGAACTCCTGAAGTAAATGTTACTGAAGTGAAACAACCAGCCAGCATCATACATTCTGTAAGTAATCAAATTGTAACTGACTGGATCTGTGACCAGTGCTCTTATACTAGTTGACCTGTCTGGAAATATCAGATAGGCATGACCAAAATAAAACCTTACTTAAACAACTTTCACTTCCCATTAAAAGTTTCTTATCTCTACTGCCTCACTGGATTCACTCATCGATCTATGGCAGTCTGGCTGCTGCCCACCACTCTCTTAAAATTATTCTCACAAAAGAAACTAATCAACCTGTAACTGATAAACTCAAATTCCTTTTTTCATTCCCATTTCTGATTTTTCTACAGCATCTGACATTTGCTGACCAGCTTCTATTTCCTTGAAACTTTCTCTTTCCTTGACCCAGTTCATTTTCCACATTGCCAGCACTTGTATTTCTGTGACACTCATCTAATTATATGTTTCACTCTTCTTCAAAAAACTTTCACTGGCTTGCCATTATATACCTATAAGTTAAAACTTGAAATTGTTAATGTTTCAAAATTTAAAAAATTTGTATAGATAATACAGGCATATGTACACAGTTTAAAGAACACTCAAGAGTATGTAATAATGAAGTCTCCACCTCATCCTATACCCCATCTCTCAATCTCCTTCCTCTCAGGCAATCACTGTCTCTTGGAGAAGCTCTTAGGGATATTCTGATGATAATGTGCTTCAGGGCACACTACCTTAAAATATGGCACCTTGACACACTGAATATTTTCAGCTGAAGGAATTTGAGAAAATGGCAGAAGCGGGAAAGTTACTCTCACCTTCCCTCTGCTCTTCTTCCCTGAAGCAGGACATAAAACCTAGAAAGGATTTTCTGACCTTCCCCTGAAGCAGCTCATAAGACTCTCTCATGAGAGGTGCCCTTGCAATACCCACAGGAAAGGAGCATCCTTATCTCTGAAGACACAGATGCACAGAGAGGAATCTCAGCAACAGACCTTGCTATAGCCCCCTAGCTTATTACCATTAGATTGTGCTTTTTTGCCCTATCATATCTCTCCATGAGTGTCCATTCATCAAACCTAGCATAAAGACACTCAGGTTTAGCCATTTATTTGGGTCTTCATTTCCTTATAAAGACTGTCATGTCACGCAAAACTTAAGCTATCCTCCCTGCAGACAGTATATCCCTTCTAGTTTGACCTTGTATAGGGGAGGTGACCCATGAGGCTTAAAGTCTTATCCCAGCACTCCCCTAACACATTTCACAAGACAACCCTGACATTTTTATGAAGAAACATACTAATCCTGAAGTTATCCTGAAGAGAAGCCATGCAAATGTGTACAATAGATAGTTTCGTAAGTACTGCTACATAGTCAACAAATATATCTGGCTTCTTTTCTCTTTGACAAGACAGCTGGAGTTGAAATCCCCAGCTAGGACTAAAAGGAAACCAAACCATATAATGCTTAGAGCACATTCCTCCTGTGAATTATAAGAACCTTGAAAGTTTATGACTGTGTTCTGCATTAAGTTCCAGAATATTTATTATTATATCAGAATCGCCAAAAGCACATTGAGGGCCTAGAGAGCTTTCTTGCTTAGGAGAGGAAGAGGATCTATCTAATGGTCAAATGGGTTTCCTCAAGAGACAGTGATGTCATCACACAGAGCTGAATGACCACTTGGTAGACATGTTGCAGAAGAGAATCAAATAACATCTGGGTTCCTGGCAGGACATTTTGGCCTATCCCATTCTCAGTCTATTACTCTGGGCCCTTTCAGGTCCTTATGTGCGTTTTGGGGTATAATTACCTCGTTTTGTCTATCTTTTCTTTCCAGCGTTTTGAGGATGCTGTGTGTCTATGTGAAAGGAAAGGAAAGTATGGTGAAAAGGGGCAATGATTTCAGCTCAAAAACAAAACCAAAAACCCTCATCACTATATGATGAATTATTAATAGTATGCGAGATGAAGGGCTGTGAATTCATTGATGTAGTCACCAAAAGTTATAGCACCTGCATATTCCATTTCCTCAATCACTGCATACCTAATACTAATTAGAACACATTATTGGATTAGCTTACCTCCATGTCTTTTCAAAGAAATCTTTACCAAATGTGTCTGGTGGGCATTTTGGAGGCGTAGCCAAAGACTGCTTGAATAAATCAGTTAGGTGAGCTGCAACTTTAAACATAGATGTATTTAACTTTTATCCCCACTTCTTTAAAGGGCAACACACAATCAGTACACAATTACTCATTTGAGATGCCTGTTAAGAGCCTATATAGTTAATCTATCAAGTGTTTACTAGGACTTACATGACCAAGCTGTAATACAACAGAAAACTAGACTACTTTTATGAAATATCCTACTAGAAAACACACAACTTATAGTCAAAATGTAAAATGCAGTGATATTTCATTTATCCCATATTATTAGGGGAAGTGGTGTTCTACTTAACTGAATTTCCTCATATCTGAAGCAGCAACCCTTAAAACAAATTAACCATAATATTGAAATTGTTTTTATGGATATTTTCCTGCTTCCCGAATCTAAGAACATGATTATAAGACAATGGTTGTTCAACAATTTAGGCAGCGATTCTCAGTTTATTCACAAAACACGATCTTGGTCGGATGTCAATGGGAGATTAAAAAAAGGAAAAGATTTTCATGTTTCACGGTTATATGAGCTTGGGAAACACTGATTTATCCAAGGTTAAATAGGTTTCACTACTTTTCCGCATCTTTAATTAATTAATGTCATTGTGACTCACTAAGAAAATAAGACAATATGAAGCATTATCCAAACTTATTTTAATATGAAACTCATTTTTGGTGGAGTCTTCTCATAGATGAGTGTTTTAGGAAATACTATGGGAAAATATTGATTTAGGATCATTTTAATTAACATGTCAGGTATGCAACAGCTGTTTATTTCCTGGAACTGTTTGTTTAAAAAAATATGTTAGTTTGTATTTCACTTTTGGAAAACCTATGTGTTTTCCTTTGTTGTGCCTGTTCCTTGTCCCAGAGGTTAAAAATTCAAAAGCTACAGGGTAGGGTTGCCAGATAAAGTATAGGGCCCCTGGTTAAATTTGAATTTCAAATAAACAAACAACTTTTTATTATAAGTATATCCCAGGCTTCTGGGGACACACTGTGTCTCAGCCTGCTTTGTGTTGCTATAAAATAATACCTGAGGCTGTGTAATTCATAAAGAAAAGAGGTTTCTTTGGCTCACAATTCTGCAGGCTGTGCAAGAAGCATGGTGCGGTCATCTGCTTCTGGTGAGGACCTTAGGCTACTTCCACTCATGGAAGTGGGGGAAGGGGAGCCGGCATGTATAGAGATCACATAACGAAAAAGGAAGCAACAGAGAGAGGGGTGATGCCAGACTCATTTTACCAACCAGCTCTCATGGCAACTAATAGAGTGGGAATTCACTCACCACCAAGAGGACAGAAGGTACCAAGCCATTCATGAGGGATCCACCCCCATGACCCAAACACCTCCCATTAGGCCCCTCCTCCCTCCAACACTGGGGATCAAATTTCTTTTCTTTTCTTTTTTTTGAGACAGGGTCTTGCTCTGTTGCACAGGCTGGAGTACAGTGGCATGATCTCTGCTCATTGCAACCATCACCTACCAGGTGAAAGCTATCCTCCCACCTCAGTCTCCAGAGCAATTGGGACCACAGGCATGCACCACCACACCTGACTAATTTTTTTTTGTATTTTCCATAGAGATGGGGTTTCGCCATGTTGCCCAGGCTGGTCTCCAACACCTGGGCTCAAGAGAACCACCCACTTTGGCCTCCCGAAGTGCTAGGATTACAGGCAAGAGCCACCAGGCCGGGCCTGGGGATCAAATTTCAACTTGCGATTTAAAGGGGTCAAACATCCAAACTATAGTGTACTTATATTAAAAAAAATTATTTGTCATTCACCTAAAATTTAACTAGGCCTTCTTTATTTTTATTCACTAAATCTGGCCACCCTACTACAGGAGTTGCCCAGGGTAAAAGGGTGACCACAGAGTATAGGGACACGGAGACATAGGGGGTTGTGATGGACTCCTGTGATAGTCATTCTAAAGAAGCAGCTGTCAATTATCTTCAGCCAAATTTACTATGTAATAATGTGAGATTTCAAGAGGAGAAAAATCTGGATAAACAACAACAACAATAAAAACAACTGTACAAGCCCACACTGTGGAGGATACTCAGAACCTATCTGTGGGCTGAATGAAGCGCGTGGCTGCCAGTTTATGATCTTTGCCATATCGCCAACAAAACAAAACAAAAACCCACCAAATTCCTACTGCTTGTTTGCTGTGAGCTATGAAACCATCTAACCACATTTGTTAGGGCTGTGTATATATACCTCCAAATGAATATTCTTTGAATGAGATCTAAGAGTAAACTACTTGCACTACATACAGTGTAAAACGGTGCAAAGTTTTGGTTATAACAGTGTAGTTGCTCAAAAATTTTGTGTGTGGGAGGGCAGGCTGTTGGTTGGTTGACTGTTTCCTTCCTATACCTTCATTATAGTTGAGGCTAACATAAAAGTCAAATGTCAACATTTTTCACTTAATGGATGAAAGTTAAAGATGAATGAGAGAAAATCATGGTTTTCTAGGATGTCAAAGCTCAGGCAGAACAATACAGGCAGAATGACTTACAAATATAAACCACCACAACACAACATGGCCGATACAAGAATGGAGATATGTACATGGTGTCTTGTTATCAGATAAGAGAATGACCGATAAGTGTATTTAAGATGATTCCTTTGAAACTTGTAAATATACTGCAGAAGAATATTAAATGCAACTTACCTTCAGTAACATGACTTTTTGTAGTTTCCTCCATTTTAGGGAAAGACTGAAATGAAGATAGAATTACTTATGATGATTATATTACTTACAAGACTTACTTTGTTTAGAAACATTCTCTCAAGCTGATCTTTTGTAAAAACTACTATAAAATGAATTAGTTTAAAAATACTGATATAAAATTAATTTTTGTAGGTCATTCTTTCTACTTCACTAATGTCTAAAAATGGAAATGATTTTAACTTGTAAAAATTCCTTTTTCTTCTTCTTTCCTATTTCATTCATTAGTTCATTCAGCATTTCAATAAATATCAATTTCTTTTGAAGACAATAAAAGTTTCATTTAAGGGCCTTGTGAATTATTTATGAAGAGCCTAAAATGTATTTGGAAAATGCAATATATAGAGAAATGGATTTCCATAAAAATTGAAAATTATGAGGAGGGAGCAAATGCTTCATGGAAGCGACAGAAGCAGCTATTTCTTACGATATTTTGTCCTGAAACATTTAATATTGAAACAATAGTAAGAACACGGGTATACAAGGCATTTTCTCACCATAACCAGCTTGAGGAGATCAGCAGCATTGCCTCTCTCCTCCTCAGTTCTGGAATCTTTAACCATCATTTCCTGCAGCTCATCTTCTTTCTTTAGAATATAGTTTATATAATCCTAAATCAGCAGAATAAAATACATAGACAAAAACTAGGAATTAGGAAGAGAGAGATACAAAAATTGTCATCAACTTGAAATATTACAAAAAATGAAGAATATATAGGTTTACAATGCTCAACAACTGTTTACTAGTCAAACAACCTGAAAAGACTTTTTCTTAATATGTTAATAGGAAAAACCTGAAAAGTGCAAAAGCAAAGCTTTAAGGGCCACAGGATAGAACTGCATGGGGGCCTCAGAGAGGCCCTGTTTCTAACTGTGCACTTAAGTGTCCTCATCAATAAAATGGACAGAACTGGGTTAGATGATGTGTAGGATCCTTTCAGGTATAGTTTTTTTATTTTACCTGTAAATGGAATTTGCCTAGTTCATGTCTTTGCTTCGAAGAGAAATGTACTTTATTTTTTTCATAAGTATTTGATCAATTTCTATAACTAATAATACCCTGCTCTGTGCCAGGTGCTAGGTATATAACCATAAACAAAACACATATAATCCCTGTACTGAGGGAGTTAACAAACTTGAGATGTTATAGACATGATCATACAATTAACTATATATTTACAAATTCTTAGACCACTTCCAAAGCCTTTTACTCTGTGGACAAATATATTAATATGTAGTTCTGTCTTTTTCCAGTGGTCACTATATCAGTTTTCTATACAGTGACAAAGATGGAGGGCACTATATAGTAATCACTTACAAAAAATTCTTACTTTTTCAATGTCTTTGGGGCTTCTCAATAATTTCTACACCTTATGGGAACCATTAAATATTTTCTACCTCTCAACCCTCTACTCTGAAAGACTGACATCCTTGTGTTGCACTAGACAAATATTGGTAGAATTACATAATTTCAGGTTTCTTAGGAAACCAAAAGCAATGATTGCTCTGTTTCTGATTCTTTTGGGTCAGGTTACCTAGATTCCATTACCTTAAGGGAAACCTGCAGTCTCAGTTTCACCTCATTCTTTATGACCTCATGCTGAATGAATTGGCGCATCTGTAGCACACTGGGGCTCTTGAGTATGGCACCCGGGGCACTCACTAGCTGTTTGGACTCAATGCAAAGGCCTTTCCAAATCTGAGTACCAAACGGAGGTCCTGGAGTTTTTTTCTGTTAACAAAACAAAGCAATAACACCACCAAAGAAATCAGAATGTTTTCACATTCAAATTTTTTTAACTGTTCATTTATTACATAGATATCATAATAACTTTTTAGGGACACAGTGGTGAAAAAAATCCTTAACCTCAAAAAGTTCTGCAAATATAAGGAAAATCGATAACTGAACTGGGCATGCTTTCCTCTTTATTTATGTTGCCAAGATACAGGATATTTAAAAATCCTGTTGCATGGTGTCCTGGGTAGGATGTAGAAGAGTGCTAAGCAATGTAATAGCAGCCTAGCTTATGACAAATGGATGTGGCTATTTCTTAGTACCCACAAGTAGCTGAAGACATTTGGAACTGAGCAGTCTTTCACTTTCTGGTTCTGTGTTGATTTTGACCTAGAAAGATTCTTTGCAAGAGAAATAATTCCATAGATCTGGGCCACCTTTGAGCTTAATCTAGATTAAGCATGCCTCCAGAGTCTGAGGATCCCTGGGGCAGAAAAATCTACCTTAGAGTAAACTCACACTATATGTTATACTTGTGATCGCTTTTCAGGAATAGTGTGCTTTGCTGCCCTACTATGTTCTCTGGTGTGCTGGATGTGCTTCATTTCAAAAGGCCTGGCCTGTGACAGCCACTTAGGGGCTTTGCAGGCCTGTGCCACTCCTACCAGATGTAGAAGGTCAGAGCATAAGGGTTTCAGAGGATGAGAATAAACTTCCTTCAATAATCTTAGATGTGGCATACCCTTTGTCATCATGTAGTACTTAAAATTTGGATATAGCCTTAGTGTGCCATTTGGCGTGACCTCCTCATTTTCAGAGAAGGAAATGGAGACCCAGTGTGACTTGTCCAAGATCCCACTTTAATAAGGGGTAGAATCAGGACCAGAATTCAAGTCACCTTCATATTACCATGTTGACTACAGTCACCAAATTTAAGCACAGGGATAGGAGGTCATTGTAATCTTAAATGTTCATCATTTGTGTTTGCTATTACAAGGTTTAGTGTAGGACAGCAAAAATGATGACAATCAAAAACATTATCTCAATTAACACTACTATCAATCTCTGATCATACCATCAATAGCTTCACTGATTTAATTATTTAACACCTGACAATATGTTGGACATGTGACATAAATTGCTTGTAAAATGAAATGGTAAATTATGCAAGATGCAGGACTTCATTGATTCTTACCCAAGATATTTTATTTTTAAAAAAAATTTAGCCGGAGCTTCTCTTAACTGACGTAATTACATTGTTCATTTTCTAACACTGCAATTGCAAATGTGCGTAAAATCCTTCATATTATTCTTAGATGGTCAGTTTGTGCATTTTTAATATATGAAGAAAAAAAGGAAGAGTGAAAGGCACAAAATTGTGTGTTAAAATTAACAAATAAGAAATGATAGAAGGAAAGATTTCTGTATGATATAATATCAGTAATTCCATGACAGAGGTGTAACCTGGCTTACTCAGAAAGAATGTTTGCATATTATAGGAAGATGTTCAAGCCTGCAATACAGGATAAAAGAAATAAAACTGAAATGAGCTAGCCAGGAGTATTCCTCTGAAATGTTGTTGCCACATCTACAAATGTTAGAATCTTCAAATATAAAACTCCTTGAGCACATTAACAATTTACATAAGAATGAAAATATATGAATATATGGGAGGAGACCTAAGACTCTGGTCCATTGCCCTTGGATGGATGTATACGCTAATAAAATGACTTTTTAGAAGAAATTATATACCTCAACTGAGGGAAATGTTTCCCATGACCTTGACCGGAGATTAGGAGGGACAATTGTATCTTCCTTTTTTACTTGCCATGGTGATGCTTCATGGAAAGGGCGAAGGACTGTGATGGTTAGGGTGCCTGGTTCAAAGAAAGTTGTCAGAAGACCATTACCCATTGAAAGTACTCAGAGAAAATGAAAACGCATTGACTAAATTCAACAAGCTCTTTTTGAACAGACTTAGACATGAAAGACTAATGAGACACAATGACTATACTTAGGAACCTTACAATCAAATAAGAAGGATGAAGCTTTTAGGCACTGTGACACCTAGAGACTGGATTTAGATCACCTGGAAGTATTCATTGACACTTCATCGTCCCTCACCAACCACATACAAGTTCTGTCAGTTCTCCCAATAAACTTGTTGAGTCCATCTTTTTCCCTCTCTGTGAACCCTACTTTACGTGCCTCAAAAAGATCCTGCTCTAGACTACAGCAACAACTGGTTTTGCCACCTATATATACTCTGTGAATGAACCTTCCCTTGCAGTCAGGGTGACTGATTATGTTAGTCCATGATGAAAACTCTTTTTTGCCTTCACATCGCTCATGAGATAAAAGATAGTCCTTAACATTCTTTTGCCTCTACCTCAACTTGTACTGTTCTTCCCCTCTGTGCTTCAGCTACTTTGGCCTTTCCCCCAACCCGTGTTTTCCAATGCTTTATGCTTTCTCCTTTATGTTTTCTTTTCCAAAAAAGCTCTCTCTCTTACCTTAATTAACCATTACCTACCCACTAGCTCTTGGCTCAGGTGTCTTCAGGGAAGCCTTCTTGACTATGTCAGTTTCTTCTGTTAGATTCTCTCATAGAACTATGTTCTTTCCCCTCATAGACCTTATCCCAACTTATAATCATACAGTTGTGTGACTTTATAGTTAACATCTATCTCTCCCAGTAACCTAAGAGCTCCACTGAAACAGGGTCCATGCCTGTTTTAGTTCACCATTGTATTCCTAACACCCAGCCAGTGTTTAGTACATGGTGGTTTGCCAAGTAGAGGCTAGTTAAATGACTCACAAACCAATGTGAGATGAATTCTTATTCTCCCACAGTTCCATCCATGCACCACACTGACTGGGGGTCAGTCACAGTCCCCCATGTTCCATATTCACAAAGAGCAAGGTGTATTAATGTCATGCACATGTGCATTGATAAACTAAAAGTTATAAGGGCACAGAAATGCAGGCATATTTATAAATGCACACAAAATGTATCCCAAAACACAGAAAAAAGATGAAATAACACACACACACACATGCACACACATAAACCTAGGCACAGCACATAGGTTTTGTACACAGATAATATGTAGGCTTATATCTATATTTAAATACACATATTACATAATTGGATGGTTCTTACTTAATGTGTTATGTATCTCTAACCTCTGGCAAACACCAATTTCTTTGAAGTTGATGAAAACAACGTAAGTACCCAATGAATATAGCTTATATAACTTACCGGGTATTTCAGGTTGGCATTATAACTCACCTATCAATTTCATCAAAGCAATATCTTCAAAATGACAAAAAATGAATTTACAAGAGATATCTCACTGTTCTTTGTTTTTTCTTACCAAGATGAAATGAACTCGTAAATCAGAACTTTGGTACATACCTAAACACAGATACAAATCTGCGTATAGGAGAAGAGGGATACATACTCAGCATATGCAGATTGGTGCTCAGATGTATCTTGATATACACCTAAATTCAAGTAGCTATATAAATAAGTTGACATGACTTATTCATGTCAACTTATTTCTGCTCTACTTTCCAAAGTAGAGCAGAAAAGTGAGCAAAGCGGAAAAAGTAAGATGACATGAAGATAGACTGGATAGTAAGGAGGATGAGAATTGGCAAAGAGACACCGTGCATTCCAGACAGTATGGGTCCTCTACCTGGCTGTTCCTGCACTGGCTCTTGGAGAACAACAGTATTTGATTCTTTATATGCCAAAGATAGATATTCTTCTATGTTACTGTCTCGAAGAAGTTCCATTCCTGATCCATCAGCATACATAACAAAAAACCTATTTGAAGAAATAAAAATATAATCACTTCAAGTATTCCGTTAAAATTCTCCTTGAACTCAGAATTAAAAGTAAAATTATAGTATTATTATTTTACCTGGGGACATGTTCACCATAGATTTGCTGATGATTCTTTTCAAGGTGCATAGAGGACAGACTATCATAGCCCTCAGTTTTCTCATTTAAATCATCTTCCAATTTTTTTTCAGGTAATATAGTTGATATGCTACCATCAGCCATGACCTAAGGGATAAAGTATGTAAGCAACTAAAAGAAAAGAAAGTCATAATGCTTATACTTCTGCTGATCCAATTTGAGAAGACAGATGATTTGGTGGGTTTACTCACAAAACTGGAGATGTTTATTTGCAAGGTATTGTTTACTAAGTAGAGACTGCATTAATAAAAGTAAAAACCTAGCAGCATAACTCTACTTATAAATGACACCTAGAACAGAAACACAGACTGAAACATATTCAGAATGAAGTGAATAGGACGGGGAGGATACTCCAAACCTCATACTTTGAAGATAGGTTCAAGAAATTGGGAATTTAAACATGGAGGAATTGGTACTCATGCAATAGCTGTCTTGAATTATTTGCAAGGACCTTTTCATGGAAGGGGCTTATAATCTGGGATGTCAAACACACAATTGTGGCTCATGGGTAGAATACATTGGGAAATAGATTTAGTATGAATATGAGAAAAAATGTTCTAGTCCTTTATTGCTGTCTAAATACGGCACGGGTCTCTCCAGGAAGGGGTGTGATTCATGCTGCAAGACCACTGAAGAGGATGGCCAAGAGGAGTATCAATGCCCAGAAAAATGCTTGGCTTAGAGGGTTTTGAGCTTTAAGTTTCTACTTCAATTTGCTGTAAATTGAAATTTGTCAGTTTGAACTCATGCTGTGAAGAGTTTCAGTTACTTAGCAAAGAAAAAATAAGCTGGATCAGGGCTTATCTACATATCAAAACAAAGTTAGGAATTCTGTTGTATAACTCCAAATCTAAAAAATAACTTCATACCTACTAGCTGATAGACAAAATTTCACTGTTGAATGAGAAGTTAAAAAAAAAAAGAAAAAAGAAAAAAGATAAATGCCTAGAGCAATGGTTGGCAAATCTTTTTTGTCACAGGCACGATAGTAAATATTTTAGAGTTTGAGTTTGCAGGCCATACATTCTCTGTTGCAGCTACTCAACTCTGCCATTATTGTGCAAAGCAGCCACAGACAGTATGTAAACAAATGAGCATGACTGTGTTCCAATAAAACTTTATAAAACGACATTGAAATTTGTATTTCCTATAATTTTATTGTGTCTTCTTCTTTTGCTTTTTCAAAAACCATTTACGCATATATGAAACCATTTTTAGTTCATGGGCTATAGATAAACAAGTGGCCATAGTTTGCCAGTTCCTGACCTACAGGTGAGGGGATAGTCGTGGTGTTGAAAGACAAAGAAGCAAATATTTTCTCCCATTCTGTAGGTTGTCTGTTTAGTCAGTTGATAGTCTGTTGATAGTTTCTTTTGCTGTACAGAAGCTTTTTAGTTTAATTAGGTCCCATTTGTCAGTTTTTGCTTTTGTTGCAATTGCTTTTGGTGTCTTTGCCATGAAATCTTTGCCAGAGTCTGTGACCAGAATGGTATTTTCTGGGTTTTCTTCAAGGGTTTTTGTAGTTTAAGTTTTACATTTAAGTCTTTAATACATCTTGAGACAATTGTTGTATATGGTGTAAGGAAGGGGTCTAGTTTCAACCTTCTGCATATAGCTAGCCATTTATCCCAGTACCGTTTATTGACTAGGGAGTCCTTTCCTCATTGCTTGTTTTTGTTGGTTTTGTTGAAGATCAGATGATTGTAGGTGTGCAACTTTATATCTGGGCTCTCTATTCAGTTTCATTGGTCT
Source organism: Gorilla gorilla gorilla (assembly GCF_029281585.2). NCBI lineage: Eukaryota > Metazoa > Chordata > Mammalia > Primates > Hominidae > Gorilla > Gorilla gorilla. The sequence continues at coordinate 122,396,232 of NC_073224.2, forward strand.
ATGCATCTGTTTTAGTACTGGTATCTTGCTATTTTGGTTATTGCAGCCCTGTAGTACAGCTGAAGTTGGGTAATGTGGTGCCTCAACCTTTGTTCTTTTTGCTTAGGATTGCTTTGGCTATTTGGGCTCTTTTTTTGGTTCCATGTGAATTTTAGAATAGCTTTTTCTAATTCCGTGAAGAATGTCATTGGTACTGTGATAGGAATAGTCTTGAATCTGTAAATTGCTTTGGGCAGTATGGCCATTTTAACAATATTGATTGTTCCTATCCAAGATCATGGAATGTTTTCCCATTTGGTTGTGTCATCTCTAATTTCTCTTATCAATGTTTTGTAATTATCAGTGTAGAGAACTTTCACCTCCCTGGTTAGCTGTATTGTTAGGTATTTTATTTTTTGGTGGCTATTGTGAATAGGATTGTGTTCTTTTATTATTATTATTATACTTTAAATTCTAGGGCACATGTGCGTGCAGGCTTGATACATAGGTATACATGTGCCATATTGGTTTGCTGCACCCATCAACCCGTCATTTACATTAGGTATTTCTCCTAATGCTATCCATCCCCCAGCCTCCTACCCCCTGACAGTCCCCCCTGTGTGATGTTCCCCACCCTGTGTCCAAGTGTTCTCATTGTTCAATTCCCACCTATGAGTGAGAACATGTGGTGTTTGGTTTTCTGTCCTTGTGATAGTTTTCTGAGAATGATATTTCCAGTTTCATCCATGTCCCTGCAAAGGACATTAACTAATCCTTTTTTATGTCTGCATAGTATTCCATGGTGTATATGTGCCACATTTTTTTAATCTAGTCTATCATTGATGGATATTTGGGTTGGTTCCAAGTCTTTGCTATTGTTAATAGTGCGACAGTAAACATACGTGTGCATGTATCTTTATAGTAGCATGATTTATAATCCTTTGGGTGCATACCCAGGAATGGGATTGCTGGGTCAAATGGTATTTCTGGTTCTAGGGCCTTGAGGAATCACCATACCATCTTCCACAATGGTTGAACTAGTTTACACTCCCACCAACTGTAAAAGCGTTCCTATTTCTCCACATCCTCTCCAGCATCTGTTGTTTCCTGACTTTTTAATGATTGCCATTCTAACTGGCATGTGATGGTATCTCATTGTGGTTTTGATTTGCATTTCTCTGATGACCATGATGATGAGCATTTTTTCATGTGTCTGTTGGCTGCATAAATGTCTTCTTTTGAGAAGTGTCTGTTCATATCCTTTGTCCACTTTTTGATGGGGTTGTTTTTTTCTTGTAAATTAGTTTAAGTTCTTTGTAGATTCTGGATATTAGCCCTTTGTCAGATGAGTAGATTGCAAAAATTTTCTCCCATTCTGTAGGTTGCCTGTTCACTCTGATGGTAGTTTCTTTTGCTGTACAGAAGCTCTTTAGTTTAATTATATCTCATTTGTCTATTTTGGCTTTTGTTGCCATTGCTTTTGGTGTTTTAGTCATGAAGTACTTGCCCATGCCTATGTCCTGAATGGTATTGCCTAGGTTTTCTTCTAGGGTTTTTATGGTTTTAGGTCCAACATGTAAGTCTTTAATCCATCTTGAATTAATTTTTGTCTAAGGTGTAAGGAACGGATCCAGTTTCAGCTTTCTACATATGGCTAGCCAGTTTTCGCAGCACCATTTATTAAACAGGGAATCCTTTCCCCATTTCTTATTTTTGTCAGGTTTGTCAAAGATCAGATGTTTGTAGATGTGTGGTGTTATTTCTGAGGCCTCTGTCCTGTTCCATTGGTCTATATCTCTGTTTTGATACCAGTACCATGCTGTTTTGGTAACTGTAGCCTTGTAGTATAGTTTGAAGTCAGGTAGCATGATGCCTCCAGCTTTGCTCTTTTGGCTTAGGATTGTCTTGGCAATGCAGGCTCTTTCTTGGTTCCATATAAACTTTAAAGTAGTTTTTTCCAATTCTGTGAAGAAAGTCATTGGTAGCTTGATGGGGATGGCATTGAATCTATAAATTACCTTGGGCAGTATGGCCATTTTCACAATATTGATTCTTACTATCCATGAGCATGGAACGTTCTTCCATTTGTTTGTGTCCTCTTCTATTTAGTTGAGCAGTGGTTTGTAGTTCTCCTTGAAGAGGTCCTTCACATCCCTTGTAAGTTGGATTCCTAGGTATTTTATTCTCTTTGTAGCAATTGTGAATGGTGGTTCACTCATGTTTGGCTCTCCGTTTGTCTGTTATTGATGTATAGGAATGCTTGTGATTTTTGCACATTGATTTTGTATCTTGAGATTTGCTGAAGTTGCTTATCAGCTTAAGGAGATTTTGGGCTGAGATGATGGGGTTTTCTAAATATACAATCATGTCATCTGCAAACAGGGACAATTTGACTTCCTCCTTTCCTAACTGAATACCCTTTATTTCTTTCTCTTGCCTGATTGCCCTGGCCAGAACTTCCGACACTATGTTGAATAGGAGTGGTGAGAGAGGGCATCCTTGTCTTGTGCCGGTTTTCAAAGGGAATGCTTCCAGTTTTTGCCCATTCAGTATGATATTGGCTGTGGGTTTGTCATAAATAGCTCTTATTATTTTGAGATACGTTCCATCAATACCTAGTTTATTGAGAGTTTTTAGCATGAAGGGCTGTTGAATTTTTTTGAAGGCCTTTTCCGCATCTATTGAGATAATCATGTGGTTTTTGTTGTTGGTTCTGTTTATGTGATGGATTATGTTTAATGATTTGTGTATGTTGAACCAGCCTTGCATCCTGGGAATGAAGCCGACCTGAACATGGTGGATAAGGTTTTGATGTGCGGTTGGATTCAGTTTGCCAGTATTTTATTGAAGATTTCACATCGATGTTCATCAGGGATATTGGTCTAAAATTCTCCTTTTTTGTTGTGTCTCTGCCAGGCTTTGATGTCAGGATGATGTTGCCCTCATAAAACAAGTTAGGGAGGATTCCCTCTTTTTCTATTGATTGGAATAGTTTCAGAAGGAATGGTACCAGGTCCTCTTTGTGCCTGTGGTAGAATTCAGCTGTGAATCTGTCTGGTCCTGGACTTTTTTTGGCTGGTAGGCTATTAATTATTGCCTCAATTTCAGAGCCTGTTATTGGTATATTCAGAGATTCAACTTCTTCCTGGTTTAGGCTTGGGAGGGTGTATGTGTCCAGGAATTTATTCATTTCTTCTAGATTTTCTAGTTTATTTGCGTAGAGGTGTTTATAGTATTCTCTGATGGTAGTTTGTATTTCTGTGGGATCCGTGGTGACATCTCTTTTATCATTTTTTATTGTGTCTATTTGATTCTTCACTCTTTTCTTCTTTATTAGTCTTCCTAATGGTCTATCAATTTTGTTGATCTTTTCAAAAAACCAGCTCCTGGCAATTCATTGATTTTTTGAAGGGTTTTTTGTGTCGCTATCTCTTTCAGGTCTGCTCTGATCTTAGTTATTTCTTGCCTTCTGCTAGCTTTTGAATTTGTTTTCTCTTGCTTCTTTAGTTCTTTTAATTGTGATGTTAGGGTGCTGATTTTAGATATTTCCTGCTTTCTGTCATGGGCATTTAGTGCTACAAATTTCCCTCTACACACTGCTTTAAATGTGTCCCAGAGATTCTGGTATGTTGTGTCTTTGTTCTCATTGGTTTCAAAGAACATCTTTATTGCTGCCTTTATTTTGTTATTTACCCAGTAGTCATTCAGGAACGAGTTGTTAAGTTTCCATATAGTTGTGTGGTTTTGAGTGAGTTTCTTAATCCTGAGTTCTAATTTGATTGCACTGTGGTCTGAGAGACAGTTTGTTGTGATTTCTGTTCTTTTACATTTGCTGAGGAGTGCTTTACTTCCAATTATGTGGTCAATTTTAAAATAAGTGCGATGTGGTGCTGAGAAGAATGTATATTCTGTTGATTTGGGGTGGAGAGTTCTGTAGATGTCTATTAGTTCTGCTTGGTGCAGAACTGAGTTCAAGTCCTGGATATCCCTGTTAACCTTCTGTCTCATTGATCTGTCTAATATTGACAGTGGGGTGTTAAAATCTCCCATTACTATTGTGTGGCAGTTTAAGTCTCTTTGTAGGTCTCTAAGGACTTGCTTTATGAATCTGGATAGCTCCTGTATTGGGTGCATATATATTTAGAATAGTTAGTTCTTCTTGTTGAATTGATCCCTTTACCATTATGTAATGGCCTTCTTTGTCTCTTTTGATCTTTGTTGGTTTAAAGTCTGTTTTATCAGAGACTAGGATTGCAACCCCTGCTTTTTTTTTTCTTTCCATTTGCTTGGTAGATCTTCCTCCATCCCTTTATTTTGAGCCTATGTGTGTCTTTGCACATGAGGTGGGTCTCCTGAAGGCAGCACACTGATGGGTCATGACTCTATCCAATTTGCCAGTCTATGTCTTTTAATTGGGGCATTTAGCCCATTTACATTTAAGGTTAATATTGTTATGTGTGAATTTGATCCTGTCATTATGATGTTAGCTGGTTATTTTGCCCATTAATTGATGCAGTTTCTTCATAGCATAGATGGTCTTTACAATTTGGCATGTTTTTGTAGTAGCTGGTACTGGTTGTTTCTTTCCATGTTAAGTGCTTCCTTTGGGTGCTCTTGTAAGGCAGGCCTAGTGGTAACAAAATCTCTCAGCATTTGCTTGTCTGTAAAGGATTTTATTTCTCCTTCACTTATGAAGCTTAGTTTGGCTGGATATGAAATTTGGGGTTGAAAACTCTTTTCTTTCAGAATGTTGAATATTGGCCCCCACTTTCTTCTGGCTTGCAGTGTTTCTGCCAAGAGATCCACTGTCAGTCTGATGGGCTTCACTTTGTGGTAACTCGACCTTTCTCTCTGGCTGCCATTAACATTTGTTCCTTCATTTCAACCCTGGTGAATTTGACACCTGTGTCTTGGGGATGCTCTTCTCGAGGAGTATCTTTGTGATGTTCTCTGTATTTCCTGAATTTGAATGTTGGCCTGCCTTGCTAGGTTGAGGAGTTCTCCTGGATAATATCCTGAAGAGTGTTTTCCAACTCGGTTCCATTCTCCCCATCACTTTCAGGTCCATCAGTCAAACATAGATTTCATCTTTTCACATAGTCCTGTATTTCTTGGAGGCTTTGTTTGTTTCTTTTTACTCTAAATTTCTTTTCTCACTTTATTTCATTAATTTGATCTTCAATCACTTATACCCTTTCTTCCACTTGATCAAATCAGCTATTGAAGCTTGTGCATGTATCATGAAGTTCTCATGCCATGGTTTTCAGCTCCATGAGGTCATTTAATGTCTTCTCTACATGGTTTATTCTACTTAGCCATTCGTCTAAGCTTTTTTCAAGGTTTTTAGCTTCCTTGTGATGGGTTTGAACATGTTCCTTTAGCTCAGAGAAGTTTGTTATAACTGACCTTCTGAAGCCTACTTCTGTCAACTCGTCAAAGTCAGTCTCCATCCAGCTTTGTTCTGTTGCTGGCGAGGACCTGTGATCCTTTGGAGGAGAAGCACTCTGATTTTCAGAATTTTCAGCTTTTCTGCTCTGGTTTCTCCCCACCTTTGTGGTTGTATCTACCTTTGGTCTTTGATGTTGGTGACCTACAGATGGGGTTTTGGTGCAGATGTCCTTTTTGTTGATGCTGATACTATTCCTTTCTGTTTGTTAGTTTTCCTTCTAATAGTCAGGTCCTTCAGCTGCAGGTCTGTTGGAGTTTGCTGGATGCCTGGGTATCACTAGTGGAGGCCGCAGAACAACAAATATTGCAGAACTGCAAATATTGCTGCCTGATCCTTCCTCTGGAAGCTTCGTCCCAGAGGGGCATCTGCCTATATGAGGTGTCTGTTGGCCCCTACTGGGAGGTGTCTCCCAGTTAGGCTACATGGGGGTCATGGACCCACTTGAGGAGGCAGTGTGTCCCTTCTCAGAGTTCAAACGCCATGTTGGGAGAACCACTGCTCTCTTCAGAGCTGTCAGACAAGGATGTTTAAGTCTGCAGAAGTTGTCTGCTGCTTTTCGTTCAGCTAAGCCCTGCCCACAGAGGTGGAGTCTAGAGGCAGTAGGCCTTGCTGAGCTGTGGTGGGCTTTGCCCAGTTCGAGCTTCCTGGCTGCTTTGTTTACCTACTCAAGCCTCAGCAATGGCGGACGTCCCTCCCCCAGCCAGGCTGCCACCTTGCAGTTCGATCTCAGGCTGCTGTTTAGCAGTCAGCAAGGCTCCTTGGGCATGAGACCCACCGAGCCAGGCATGGGAGAGAATCTCCTTATCTGTTGGTTGCTAAGACCATTGGAAAAGCACAGTATTTGGGCAGGAATGTCCTGTTTTTCCAGGTACAGTTTGTCATGGTTTCTCTTGGCTAGGAAAGGGAAATCCCCTGACACCTTGCACTTCCCAGGTGAGGCGATGCCCTGCCCTGCTTCATCTTGCCCTCCTTGGGCTGCACCCACTGTCCAACTGGTCCCAGTGAGATGAACCAGGTACTTCAGTTGGAAATGCAGAAATCACCCATCTTCTGTGTCGATCACACTGGGAGCTGCAGATTGGAGCTGTTCTTATTCAGCCATCTTCAGGATTGTGTTCTTGATTTGGCACTCAGCTTGGATGTTGGTCCACTTCCCCACTTTCAACCCTACTGTATCCTTCTTACCATCTTACTCTGTGACTACTCAAAGAAACTTGCCTCCTGTCTTGTGTTTGCTCTGACTTCAACTTGGATAAGGACCATTGCCACATCATTCTTTATGTTGGCATTATTTTCAGATGTCTGCTACTGTTTCTTCCTTTCTGTTCCAATTATTTATTTAGCCCTAACATTTCTATCCCACCAATTATTCGGCTTGCCATTCTCCATGAAAGTACACTTAAGAATCAAAGAAAATGTATTGACATTCATTACTGCTTGCCCAAAGTATTGGCAGTAAGTGGATAATTAATCCCAAGGCAACTAAGGTAAAAATCTACATGGAAGCTTTGTAGTGTGAAATATCTCTAAAGCAAAGCCACAGGCTCTCTCTCCATACCAAAGGTGCACTTTACCTGAAAAGTGTTTCCCTCAGGATCCAGAACCTCACAGATAACCTCTGAAGTATGCCTCATGATGTACCTGCCAGCTCGCAGCTGCTCACGCTTTTGAAAAGGATAGTATATACTACTGCTTGATTCATGGCAGTACACAGCTGAACAATCCTTGTCAATATAAAGAGAGCCTGTGTTTGGAGGTAACACCTGAAAGAGTAACAGAAGGAGAGAAATTATTAAAATTTTCTTGTTCAATATGTGGGACTTGGAAAACCATTTTAGGAAAAAGCATATCCATAGATCCTAGTCACAAACTGTGTTTGCAGGAGGAAAACATTAACCAAGGGAGGACTTGAGGTTTGGAAAGGGTTACTTGATAAAGAGGCAAACTGAATAGTTAGGATATCATTTCTCCTGTATCCTCATATCTTATCTGCTCACTTCAATATCTCTTCTAAGTAATTGTCTCATGCCCCCTTATTTCTAATATTTAACATATTTTAGCTGAGGTTACATACATATTTGGCCCTATTCGTCCTATTCTAAATGTTTGGGGTTGCTCATGATCTTGGATAAGAAGCATCTCTGAAAGGGTATAAAACTGTGTGATAAGTGCTCTTAGAAACTCATCTCTCCTCTCTCTGGTGGCTGACACAGTCCTTAAGTAATAGACTTCATGTAATGAATTCTGGTTCAAACAGATCTTTTTCTGAAATATAATTTACATATCATAGATTTACCCTTTAAAAGTGTATAATTCCGTGGGTTTTAGTATATTCAAAAATGTGTGAAGCCATTATCACTAATTCCATAACACTTTTATCATCCCCCAAAGAAACGCTGATCCTGTTAGAAATCTTTCTGGATCACTAGGCCTTAGGCCCTGGCAGCCACTAAGCTACTGTCTATGGATATACCTATTCTAGATACTTCATTTAAACGGAAGCATGTACTCGGTGGCCTTTTGTGTCTGGCTTCTTTCAGTTAGCATAATGTTTTCAAGGTTCACTCATGTTGCAGCACACAGTACTTTATTCCATTTTATGGATAAGTAATATTCCATTGTATGGCTATATCAGATTTTCTTTATTCACTTATGAGTTGGCATCATTTGCGTTGTTTTCAGTTTTGCTATTATTAAAGATGTTGCTGTAAATATTGTGTACAAGTTTTTGTGCAGATGTATGTTTTCTCTTGGATATATATCTAGGAGTGGAATTGCTGGGTCATATGACAACTAAGTTTACCTTTTGAGGAAGTGCCAAGTTGTTTTCCAAAGTGACTATACCGTTTTCCAAGTGACTAACCACCTTCCAAAGTGACTTATACCATCAGCAATTTCTGAGGGTTCCAATTTCTCCATACCTTTGCTAACACTTGTGATTATCTGTCTTTTTGATTACAGTTTTCTAGTGGGTGTGAAGTGATATCTCATTGCAGTTTGCGCTGCAACTCCCTCACAACTAATGATGTTGAGCATCTTTTCTTGGCTTATTTGCTATTTGCATATCTTCTTTGGAGAAATTCAAATCCTTTGCTCATTTTAAAGTGGGTTGTTAGTCTTTTTATTGTTGAGTTATGAGAGTTCTAAGTTGTAGGGTACTCTGTACACGAGACCATTATCAGTTATATGATTTTCAAATAACATCTTCTATTCTGTAGTTTATCTTTTCACGTTCTTGGTGGTGTCCTTTGAATCACAAACTTTTTTTTGATTTTGGTAAAGCTGGTATGTTTGGCATCATATCTAAGAAACGATTGCCTAATCAAAAACATGAAAATTTATATCTATGCTTTCTTTCATCTCTCACTTCCAGCACCCTCCTTGCCCCATAATAATCTACACTGGATGAAGAGGTGGAAGGATAACATTATCAGAAGAGATGAGAGGGATAAACTGACTTCAGCAACTTTCACAGTAACAAATATTTGCCAGTGAGATCTTTGTCTATCATCTTCTAGCTTTTAGCTCTCAGTATCTAGTGACATTGTTTGCAATATTTTTGCTCTAGTGTCCTTTCTCCAGCAAGTGAAAAGCTGAAAGCAAGTCCTTTTAAGGCTAAAGGAACTGCATGCTGACACTGGATGGTTGTGTTTAAAGGGGAAATGCAGAAAGGTAGGGAAGGTGCTAACTGCTCCTCCTTGGCCTTCCAAGGACAGAGCTTTGCTTCAGCTAGGAGAACTGCCCTCCAGGGACCACACACACCATGTGCTCTGTCTTGTGCTGCTAGGACTTTGAGTAGAGTAGTGAGGACTGACTGGAGGTGGGAAGGATGGATAATGAGAATGAGGGTCGAGGTGGCAGGAGGTGAAGCTGGTCTGTTAGGCACAAGCCAAACCATCTAAGTGTTTCTAACATCCACAGTGCCTAGCACATAAGAAATCCTCAACTAACACATTTTGGTTTATAACCTTGGTCCAAAACTACCAAAGTTTTGCAAAACAAGCAGGACAATGTTTTTCTGGCATGGGATATAAAAAGGGATGAATAAATAAGAGTTTGAGAAGTATATTCTAAGATGTTAGTATTATAAGAGAAAGGAAAGCAACAGCAGTGTACATTGCAGGCATTTTTACTGCCCCAGAGAAGCGGGTTTTCTCAGCTGAATAGACACTCATCTTTGGCACTTCTCATTTTCCTCGTAGACCTACCTGGTATGTTCCCTGTGGCTTTGCAATAATAGTTGTTCCATCTCCAAAGGTGGCACAGCAGCTACTGTCCTCACAGTTGGCGATAACAGTGGCATAGCGTGAACTTTCTACCCGCATACACTTCACCTGCCTGGTGACAGTCCAAGGACCCTCGGCTACAAGCAAATGCAAGGTAAGCAGATCTGATAGGATGTAGACATTGCAAAACAGACCTCAGCCTATTGATTTTGCTGCTGTTTCCTGGCTGTCTGGATTCCCCATGGAAAAAACACAATTGTAAAGTCTAGAGCAAGTACTGAGAACTCCACAGAGTTGGAGTGTGGCCTGCTGTTCTTGTCAATTCATAATAATTCTTCCAGAAAAAATCTTCTTAATTTAATATGCTGTCTTAGTCTCACTATTTATTTGTAGGAGTTGAGAACATCTGATTTTTCAACTTGAAAAATTGAAAAGCATAAAATATAATTTAAGCACTCAGATATTCATCAATTAAAATTTATACTTTTTAATACATACGTAAAATAAAAATTACAGATGAAATTGAAGTTTCTCCTTATATCTGGGCTTATTTCTATCTTGAAATTCATTTTTACACTTTTATGTACATATATATCATGAACAATATGAATGTGTGTGCTTTAAATGTATGTAAGCTATATGTTACTCTATATATTTACGTAATTACTGTACTGTCATTCTACACCTGCTTTTTTCATTTAATACAGTTTCAAGACCTCTAACCGTCTTGATCTATATGTATCCATCCATCTATCTATACATATATGTGTGCATAGATATATTTATTTGTGTGTGTATGACTCCCCTTAACAACTTTATAGTATTATTTTGTAGGAATTTACCACATTTTGTTTTTCTATTCTGCCATTGATGGACATTTATATTTTCCCAATATTTCAATATTATACTCAATGCTGCAAGTCACTCCTCTGTATTTGTTTCCTTGTGCAAATGTGTATGAGTGTCCCTCTCTCTATAAGCAGAAATAAAGTTAGTGCATCATAATATGATATGCATGATTTTGTGGGTGGGGTGGGGAGATGTAGGTCAAAGCATATGAAGTTACAATTATACAATTATGTAAGATGAATAAGTATAAGAATGTAACGTATAGCATAAAAACTACAGTCAATAACTTGTATTGTATAATGACAATTTTCCAAGAGTGTAGACTTTAGGTGCTCATAACACACACACACACACACACACACACACACACACACACACACACACAAACTATATGAGGTAAGAGATATATTAATTTGCTTCACTTAGTCCACTATGTATATGGATATCAAAATATCATTTTGTACATCTTAAATATATCCAATAAAAAACATTGACATTAAGGAAAGGGAACTCACGGAATAACTTCTCATTAAAAATATTTCTTAAATTCAGGTTCAGAAGAGTGGAAGGCTTTTAGAGTCTTTGAGCAGGTTCCAGTTAATTAGCAGCTACAGTTTCCTTTTTTCTGATACCACCTTTCTGACGAAAGACATGCTGAGACTGAAGACCTATCTGAGGTCACCTATTTATGCAAATTAGATGCCTTGAGGATCAAAGGAAACATCTGAAAGCTAGTATCTAGGACAGATCAATCATGGTTATTAGGTTTTAGTTGCCACCAATCAAAGACTATTACTAATCATCAGCTAACTAGAGCTGTTATCACTCTCATCTCTGTTGAGATAATGATCATAATAAAAGGTCCTAATGCATCCTCATATTCATTGCAGCATTATTCACAAAAACCAAGATTTGGAATCAGTCTACATGTTCATCAATGGACGAATAAATAAAGAAAATGTAGTAAATACAGGCAATAGAATACTATTCAGTGTTAAAAAAAAGAAATCTGTCATTTGCAACAATATGGATAAACCTGGAGGACATTATTTTAAGTAAAATAATCCAGGTACAGAAAGACAAATAGCACACTTATATGCAGATTCTACAGAAGTTGAACTCATGCAAGTAGAGAGTAGAATGGTAGTTACCAGCCATTGGGGTGAGGAATTGGGGAGATGTTGGTCAAAGGATATAAAATTTCAGTTATATAAGAGGAATAAATTAAAGAGATATACTGTATAACATGGTGACTATGGTAAATAACATATTGTATTCTGAAAATTTCTAAGAGAGTAGATTTTAAGTATTCTCACAATTAAAAATGATAAGTACAAAGAACAAAGCTGGAGGCAACCGTGCTACTCAACTTCAAACTATACTACAGGACTACAGTAACCAAAATGGCATGGTAGTTGTACCAAAACAGCAAAACAGACACATAGACCAATGGAACAGAATAGAGAGCCCAGAAATAAAGCCACACACCTACAGTCATCTGATCTTAAACAAATCAACAAAAACAAGCAATGATGAAAGGACTCCCTATTCAATAAATGGTACTGAGATAAATGACTAGCCATATGCAGAAGATTGAAACTGCACCCCTTCCTTACACCATATAGAATAGTTATCTAAAGATGAATTAAAGAATACAATGTAAAACCCAAAATTATAAAAACCCTGAAAGACAACCTAGGCAATACCATTCTAGACATAGGAACAGGCAAAGATTTCATGACAAAGATACCAAAAGCAATTGCAACAAAAGCAAAAATTGACGAGTGAGATCTAATTAAAACAAAGAACTTCTGCACAGCAAAAGAAACTATCAACAGACTAAACTGACAACCTACAGAATGGGAGAAAATATATACAAACTATGCATCTGACAAAGGTTCATCCATGCTAACATCCAGCATCCATAAGGAACTTAAACAAATTAACAAGCAAAAAACCAAAAAACCCCATGAAAAAGTGGGCAAAAAACATGAACAGTTTTCAAAAGAAGACATAAATGTGGCCAAAAAACACATGAAGAAAAGCTCAACATCACTGAATGTTAGAGAAATGCAAATCAAAACCACAATGAGATACACTCTCACATCAGTCAGAATGGCAATTATTAAAAGGCCAAAAAGTAACAGATGCTGGCCAGGTTGCAGCAAAAAATGAACGCTTATACACTGCTGGTGGGAATTAAAATTAGTTCAGCCACTGTGGAAGACAGTGTGGTGATTCTTCAAAGACCTGAATACAGAAGTACTATTCGACCCATCAATCCCATTACTGGGTATATACCTAAAGGAATATAAATCATTTTACTGTAGAGACACATACACACATATGTTCACTGTAGCACTGTTCACAATAGCAAAGATATGGAATCAACCTAAATGCCCAACAATGGTAGACTGGAGTAAGAAAATGGCATACATATACACCACGGAATACTATGCAGCCATAAAAACAAACACGATCACATCCTTTGCTGGAAAATGCATGGAGCTGGAGGCCATTACCCTTAGCAAACTAACACAGGAAAAGAAAACCAAATACTGCTTCATCTCACTTATAAGTGGGAGCCAAATGATGAAAACACATGGACCTATAGAGGGAAACAACAGATACTGGGGCCTACTGGAAGGTAGGAGGAAGGAGAAGATCAGAAAAAATCACTAATGGGTACTAGGTTTAATACCTGGGTGACAAAATAATCTGTACAGCAAACCCTGTTACATGAATTTACCTATATTACAAACCTGCACATGTACCCCTTAACTTAAAAGTTTTAAATAAATGAATACATACATAAAACACACACACACACACACACAGACACACACACAGTGACGAGTGTGTTGGAGAAACTTTTGGCTGCTGGGTGCTGCTGGTCAAAAAAAATTTCTAAGAAAGTAGACAGATTTTAAGTTTTCTCACAACTAAAAGTAAGTATCTGAGGGTAATGCATATGTTAATTCACTTGATTGAGTCATTTTGCAATGTATACATATTTCATCACATCATATTATTTATTATATATATACACAATATCTGTCAATTAAAAGAATAAAATTAAATTTTATAAAGCAAATAGCAAAATAAGTAATGATGATAATAATACTACTACTAAATCCTTATAGACCCTGCTTTGGATTGCATGGGTTTTCTTTAGTTGGCTAACTTTACCAAAAAATTATTTTTCTTATGTGTATGTTCAGCAGTCAGTGAGGATTCTATCTAACTTATGCTAAAGAGTTATAAAATATTGTCATGTACTCAGAAAATAAAGCATACTTGTTTCTTGATCATCTGGCAGAATAATTTGATCTTCATAAACTTGATAAAAGGTTGTGATTCTGGTACCATCAGCATGATCCACTATCCGAGTACCATCTTTCCTTTCAACTATGACAACTTTGTCTTCTCGAGTTGTCATAACCTGAACATGAAGAGGCAGGACATAATCATTTGGCCACATGGTTAATCCCAAGTGTACTTATTTTTATCCATTGAATACAAAGATGGCACCATCAAAGTCCTAGTTATTTACTTATAGGCGAAAGTTTTATCTCATCTACCTGATCTAATCTTCATAACAATCTTGGCAGGTACCCTCATTTTATAGATGAGGAAATTTAGGCTTAGGGAAGTTGAGAAGCTTGCTGAAAGTCATGCAGCAAGTAAGTATCCGGGCATATTTGAGGAAACACTTAACATCTGGACTGGGTTAACCCAGGTCTGTCTGGGAAAATGACCACAGGCCCTGTTTCCTTGGAAACTACGGAGTAATGATAAATGCGGCATATTGTGGCTGTCCTGTGCGGTGTGAAACCCCTGCTCTGCAGAACTTCCCCAGATGGGGTGAACTGCAAGATGGCCTGCAAGTGTCGGGCTAATGTCATCAGAGCAGTACTTGAAGATTGGTGGGGGACAGAGGCTGTAGCCTCTCTGTGTCAAGTTGACCTGGGCATGTATCTGCTGCTCAGTGCCGCTGCATGCCTGTGAGCTTGAGGGGTATGAGAAGCGGTGTGCGTGGGTTGCTGCTCCTGAGCTCTGCACTGGGTTGACCATGGCTCTGTTGTGTTTGCCTCATAGTTCAGCTTTTACCTCTGCCCATTACTGCTTTCTCCCTCCTCCTTTCGCATATATGTCTCTATTAAAATCTTGCACTTGGGACTTCACCTCAGTGTTTGCTTCTGGAAAGCTCAACCTGCAACTGCAGCACTGTAAATTGCATAATGCATATTTCAATCATTGGGCATTTTCTAAACTTACACTGTTCTAACTCTAAGGAACATAATGTTTCACTGAAGGTCTGGATGGACGTGAGAGTGAGTTTGCTAGCTGTTTTTTGACTCCAAAGTTCATGGCTATTGGGAGCAGGTGATTTTCACCTTTTTAGCTCTTTATCGTAGGTGGCAGTCACTACTTAAGAGAGAAATGAATGTCGATCATTATTTTAGGTTCTTATCATTGGCGCTTTCAGCCAGGAATGTATACTAAGAAATACTGCTGTGTAATGTGGTGGTTGAGAGCATGAGCTCTGGGGTTAAGCTGAGTTTGAATCCTGACTCCGCAAATGGCTGGGTAGACTTAGGGATGTTGCTTAACCTGTTTGTTGTCTGGTTTACTCAGCCACAAAATGGAGCCAACACTAGTATCTTCTTGGAAATGTTATGTGGGTTAAACGAGATGATGCTGGTAAAGTGCGTCACACTTGGCCATCATGTTAGTAATTATTGATAGCGGTTTTTTATCTAGTAGAGATATTTACATATTATGATTTAGAATTATTCAAACATTTCATAACACCACATAAACAGTGACATTTTCTGGTCACCATAGAATAGGATAATCATTCTTAGTGGTGGCAATAACACAGTAACAAGGATATTTCTGAATGCCTGTTAGTGCCAGGTCTGGTACTAATCTTCTCAACAGGTAATGACTATTATCTCCAGTTTATGAATAAGAAATCAGATGAGAAACTTGCCAAAAGTTATACATCTGGTAAGGACTATGGCTAGGGCTTGAAACACAGGTCTGCCTCACCCCAAGGGCAGTGCTCATTCCTTTAGAATGTAATATTTCATGTCATTTTCAGTTTTGTTTCATATGCCAGTTTCTTGAGATCTGGGACACAGTGTTGGGGTCTACATTCTGGCTCTACCATTTGCTGTGTGGCCCTGGGCAAATTACTTAACCTCTCTGTAGCTTAGTTGCCTCATCTATAAAACGGAAACAATAGTAGTTTGTTGTGAGAATTGAGTGAGTTAGTATATGGAAAATGCAGAGAACAGGGCCTAGTACACAGTGAGTGCTTAGTAAATATCACTATTATTGCTCTTATTCTGTTGGGCATTTGGTGTTTAATTCATGCTTGAATCCAGGTTCTTGGATGTTGGTTCATGCTTCCAAAATGGTGATAGAGATGAATGAGGGAAATTAAAAGTTAACAAAGAAATGTTAATCAAACTTGCATATTAAGCCAAATAATCTACCTCAGGGGCCGAATTAAAGTGAGTTATTTGAAGGAACTAAAACAAACATTAAAAAACCTCAGGAAACAAATGAACAAAAAACCTTTCTGAGATCATATGTACTTTGAGTCTTACAAAAAAAGGCAACTAGCAAACAAAGTAAGAGATTATAAAATTATTTCAGAAGTAGGCTGAAGAGGAAAAGATATTTGGTTAGATAATGTAATCCATCTTAATAGCAAGTTGGCATTTTGCTTTTTACAGCAGCACATGGTTTTAAACAACGGTAGGAAGTTCAGACACAAGAGTTAAGGCACTTAGGAACTTCTTCATTTTGTTTAGATTCAGAGGGTGCTGCAAATCTCCATATAAGATGTTAGAGGAATAGCTAAGGAATGGAAAGAGCTCAGTTTTTGGTCACAAACAACTGGCTCTAATCCTGGCTTCAGCACTTTCTGAACATGTACTCTTGATCACATTACTTAACTTCCTAAGGCTCAATTTCTCATTGTGTAATATACATTTGGTGTGAGGGCTGAATGAGATAATATGTATAAAAGTCCCCAAAGAAATCCTGGTAGATAGAGGGCCGGGCGTGGTGGTTCATGTTTGTTATTCCAGCACTTTAGGAGGCTGAGGCAGGCTGATCACTTGAAGTCAGGAGTTGGAGGCTAGCTTGGCCAACATGGCAAAACCCTGTCTCTACTAAAAATACAAAAATTAGCCAGGCGTGGTGGCAGGTGCCTGTAATCCCAGCTACACGGGAGGCTGAGGCAGGAGAATTGCTTGAACTAGGAGGTGGAGGTTGCAGTGAGCTTGCACTCCAGCCTGGGCGACAAGAGCAAAACTCTGTGTCAAAAAAAAAAAAAAAAATCCTGGTACACAGAAAGTGCTATTGTTCATTCCAGGAGTTTTGCTTTCATATAATAAACAGAATCATTATGTTCTGTACCACTAATTTGTCCTGTATTCTTATGCTACAAATAAAGTTTTTGTAAAGTTTCTCTACAGTTTTGGATTCTCGAGTTATTTAATGTGTGTCTTATCTCTTTCAATATACCATAAGTTTTTCCAAATCAAAGGATCATGAAAAAACTCCTTTCACCAACTGCAAGTGGGCACAAATAAGTAGTAATGAGACACTTACTTCCAGAAGCCTCTCACTTCCAGAAGATAAGACATTTACACACATACATTCAGCATAAGGAAACACACGACGACATCATTAATCACATATATCTTAAAAGTGGCATAGAGAACTCATGAACTGCTGCTCACCTCAAAAATTAG
Organism: Gorilla gorilla gorilla; assembly: GCF_029281585.2. Classification (NCBI taxonomy): domain Eukaryota; kingdom Metazoa; phylum Chordata; class Mammalia; order Primates; family Hominidae; genus Gorilla; species Gorilla gorilla. The sequence goes on from NC_073224.2 coordinate 122,413,508, forward strand.
CATTTTGTTCTGACGTGGTTGTGCCCACAACACACAAAAATAGTCCCTAATGATACTCTCCATTTGGCAAATACACCACAAGATGTTTTTAGATTTTGGAAAATGAATCCAATCATCCATCCATCCACCCATCCATCCATCCACTACTTAACAGACATTTATTGAAAAAATATTATCAGCTAGGTATTCTTTTGGGTGTTGTTTTAGAATTCTAATGACTTAGAAAGTTTTGCAATAAACAATAGTTTGTCATACCGTTCCATTGACAGGATCTGTGGCCTGAAAGGATAACAATGGGGCCAAGTCTGCTATTCTTTCTAATCCTTTGGTGCCAATCCGATTTCCTTCAGGTGTGGTTGTAAACCAGGTGCGTAGATGAACCTCCACAGGAGTTACAGTTTGAACTGCCTCTGGAGGAGGGTCATGGATTTCACCCTTATGGGCCATTGATGACTGATTTTTGTGACTTTTTCCTGTGAAGTTCAAGTAAAATCAAACAACAACAGTATAACTATAATATCAATTATATAAATCATTCATTATGTTTTGACACAGTACAAACTACCTCAGATACTGTGGAATAGACAATTCTAAGTGGTATTCATCAATTGTATTATTTCTCAATAGGGAAAGGTATCAGGTTATGAATAGCGTAATTTTAGCACTTAAACCGTGGCTAAATTCCCACCACTTTCCCCCAGACATACACATGCTTACACAGCTCACTGTCTAGGGCACAAAAAATATTCTGGTCAACTTCTGTACTCTTTTGGGTCTTGCATACTTCTCTCTGGGTCCCAGATTTTGGGTTTTGTATTCTGGTTTTTAAAGCCTACCTTTGCTTTCACTTATCTGTCAAACTGTCAGCCTCCTTTTGACATATTGGACTATAACAGTTACTAAATTTTTAACTCTTGATTCCCCTGATTTTGCCCTTTTGTCAGTAATAACAGGAAACATCTTTCTTCAACCCTGGATCTGGGAAACCTCACCAGCCACGCATATCCGTGGGGAGAGGAGTTTGTGCAGTTTAATTAGTATATCAACAATTGTCTGATACATTTTCCTCTCAATCTTCTACCTCCCACTCATTTGGAACAGGGGGAGAGAACTGAAGACACCCACATGGAAATCCTTGACCAATATTTCGATTGCTCTATCAGGGTAGATGTACTCCATTTCCATGAATAATAATGAGTAATCTGTAGATGAGACTTGACAGTGTTATCACATCTCAATGATGAGGTAAACTCAGACCCTGAAACAAATTGCAAGTAATGATAGTAAAGGAATGTTAACTCTTGGAAGATTCTCCAGATTCAAACCATGAAATGTGCAGCAGGGCATGCATCTCGGCCTAACTAATAGGGACTCAACTAATGGGAAGAACCAAAGGCAGATAAATCAGGTTGAGCCTTTTCATTGCCCTAAAATTTAATTTGGACATATTTATACTTCTAGAATATTGGTAGAGAGTGAAAATGGTATCGCTTTCAGAATAATTCCCCTAGAAATAGTAGGAAATACTTTAGGAATTATCTTTTTTTCTACATTCTCCCTTTTTCTCCTATTTCCCTCCCCTCTCCTTCTGTTCTTGTTACTTTTTCTAATCAAAAAAGGTGAGCTATGGAAAGGGCATTCCAACATAAGGAACATAAGAAATACAATGGGGTAAAGAATAGCATGGTATACACAGAAAACTACTAGCAGACCAGTGTGACCAGATGATGCATTTCAAGCAGATTTTGGTTGAGAGAAGGGACAGGAGAGGCAGGCACTGATTCAACTGAGGGGACTTTAGCAGTATGTTAGAGACCTTGGAATTTTTCCTACAGGTGATATTTAATAACTAAAGTGTTATAAAAGAGAAAGTGAGGTATTTGGAAGATTAGTTACATGCTTTTGGGAGGAAGATGCAAAATCAATACTAATAAAGGCAGGAAGAAGAGTTAGAAGGTTTTAAAGTATTAGAAATTCAAGTTGGAAGAAGAGATAAACAGGTACAATTTTGATACAAATGTATATTGGGGAACAAATTCGGATATGAAAGGATGAGGATGGAGGTGAAAGGATAAGAGAAAGAATCACATGCAGATCCTGAAATCTTAATCATCTATTTTCTTCCATTAAGTATATGGGTCAATAAAGCAAACTGGCCAAGGAAAGATCAGCTCAAAGGTAAGAGGAAGGAAACAAGCAGGGTTGGAGTTCCATTTTCAGGAACATCACAGACTAGATACCAATAATTCCACTGAAAAGAACCATAACTGCTAGAAAACATCTTTAAATCAATCTTCTTGAAAGTGTCTCTGAGCTGGCAACTATAAGTAAGATCAGCACAAGCCATGGACTAAGTAAATGTAGGAAGCCAAAGAGGTAAAATAGCTCTGAAGTTGGATTTTGTCCAGTGGGTTTTTGTCAAACTGTGTGATTCTGAGTATTTGTTTTCTTAGCATTGTGGGACTTAGGCAGAAATGAACGCCAGAACCTGCACAATCTGGATGGAAGGTTTGATATGAGGCCCTCAAATGACTACACTCTCAGACTAAGTGTGAATTATTAACAGAAATCATTCGTGTCTTTTCCCACCCCACTCTAGAACTGTCAGAAAGCTTGCCTGTGTTCAAACTTGGTGCTGAGCAGAGAAAACAAGAAAGTACTTAAGAGGTTGTATAACCACAAGTAGATCCTTATATAGGTGTGAAGTGAAAATTCATACCACTTGAGTGGCACCCCCAGAAATTCCTTAAATTAATAATTTAAAGTGATCCAAGACTGTTGGTTCCCCTATCAACTGCTAAAGTCCTTTCTGAAGCCAAAGTCCTTTATAAAGAAATGCACTATTGGCCGGGCACAGTGGCTCACATGTATAATCTTAGCACTTTGGGAGGCCAAGGCAGGAGGATTGCTTAAGCCCAAGAGTTTGAGACTATCCTGGCCAACATAATGACACTTCACTGCTACAAAAAAAAAAAAAAAAAAAAAAATAGCTGAGCATGGTGGTGCATGCCTGTTGCATGGTGATGCAAGCCAACTTTTCAACAGCAACATTGGAAGCAAAAGAACATAAAGGATATTGTCAATGTACTGAGAGAAAATATCTGTAAGGTAGAATTATATACCTAGTGAAATTATCTTTCAAGAATGAAGACAACATAAAGACATTTTAAGAAAATATTTGGTATATAATAAATGGACTAAAACATCTAAAGACAAGTCCCAGCTACTCTAGAGGCTGAGATGGGAGGATTGCTTGGGCCCAGGAGGTTAGGCTGCAGTGAGCTGTGATCACGCCACCACACTCCAGCCTGGGTGACAGAGTGAGACCATGTCTCAAAAAAAAAATGCACTTTTATACCAGCTCAAGAATTTACAATTAAAGCAATAAGAAAAAATTATCATCTCATAGTCAAAAAGTACCGAGACACAATGAAACAAGGCAATTCAAGTGAGAGCCAGGAGAAGCAACAGAAAATGGAATTAGATCTATAATACTTTAGATATTGAAATGATCAGACACAGAATCTAAAATGCATACTTTATGTGATTCCAGAAACAAAAAGGGGCCAAAAATATGACTAAAAAGAAGACAGATTATAAAACGAAACAAAGAAGTGTTAGATATTAAAAAATGTAATAACTGAAATTTAAAAAATTAACATGCAGGTTTAGCAGGAGACAAAACACAGCTTAAAAGAGAACTGAAAGACCTAAAGTAATTGTTTAGAATGAAGCTCAGAGAATCAAAGCAATAGAAGTAAAAAAAATAAATAAATAAAAGTTCAAGGCCTCTTAAATATGTTTAATTAGAATTCCAGAAGCAGAGAAGAAAAAAGAAATGGATCAGAAACAATATTTGAAGAGATAATTATTGAGAAATCTCTAGAATCAATGAAAAACACAAATTTACAGATTCAGGAAGCTCAATGTATTCCCACTTTGATAAATGAAAAGAAATCCATACCTAGTCAAATTTATTGAAATTGTAATAAAAAATCACAGGGAATATTTTAAAGGCCGTTAGATTATCCTCAAAGCAACAACAACTTAAATGATAGCCAACTTTTCAAAAGCAACGTTGGAAGCAAGAGAGTATAAAGGATATTTTCAATGTACTGAGAGAAAATATCTATAAGCTAGAATTATATACCTAGTGAAATTATCTTTCAAGAATGAGGACAACATAAAGACATTTTTAGAAATTATTTGATATACAATAAATGGACTGAAACCCCTAAAGACAAACATTTTCAAATTGAATTATTAAAATATTCACCTATTTGCTGCTTATAAGAGACACATTTAAACATAAACCACAGAAGGTGAAATATAAGTGTGGAAAAAGTTATACCGGTAAGGTATTAAATAGTAGCTGGTGTAGCCATAATAAAATAAGCAAAATAGACATTAGGGTAAAAAGAATCCTAGAATAAAGAGTCATTGCAGGCCAGGCGCAGTGGCTCCCAGCACTCTGGGGGGCCAAGGCAAGCGGATCACTTTAGGTCAGGAGTTCAAGACCAGCCTGGCCAACATGGTGAAACCCTGTCTCTACTAAAAATACAAAACAAAACAAAACAAAAATTAGCCAGCTTTGATGGCACGTGCCTATAATCCCAGCCACTTGGGAGGCTGAGGAACGAGAATTGCTTGAATGTGGGAAGTGGAGGTTGCAGTGAGCTGAGATCACGCCATTGGCACTCCAGCCTGGGCAACAGAGTGACACTGTGTCTCAAGAAAAAAAAAAAAAAGAAAGAAAGAAAGGAAGTCATTGCATAATGATGACAGGTTAAATTAGTGAAGATACAATAATTCTAAATGTATGAATATCTATCATCATATCCTTAAAATATATAAAGAAAAATGACAGAACTATAAAAAAGACATATTTATTTCACAAATTAAGAAATAATGATTAAATTATAAGGAACGCATCACCAAAGAGATTATTCTGTCTTTTCAGGAGATTTAAACATCCTTTTGCTAAGTAAATTGATGTAGTAGATTAAAAAAATCTGTAAAAATATAGAATAGGGGTTGGCAAATTGTGGACTATGGACAAATAAGGCCTGCTGTCTGTTTTTTACAGTCAGTGAAGTAGTAATTCTTTTTACATTTCTAAATAGCTAATAGAATCAAAAGAATAGTAATAATTTATAACATGAAAATTATATAAAATTCAAATTTAGTATATTTAGTGCATATAAAGTTTTATTAGAACACAGGCTTATTTAATAACATATTTCCCATGGCTGTTTTTATGCTCCAATGGCAGAGCTGAGTAGTTGTGACAGTGACCATATGGCCCACAAAGTCTAAAATAAACTTTTTCAGAACTTTGAAAATTAACCAAAGAATTGTAACAATCTGAGGAACAATTCAAGAAAAATGGCTGAATCTCAGCAGGAACAGTTGCTTTGTGGTTTTATAACTTAAAAAGTTTTTTGATAAAATATTATCTATAATATTTCATTTAGTTGATGTAATATCAATTAAATTAATATCAATTAAACTGTGATAAAAAGAAATGAGCTATCAAGCCATAAAAAGACAGGGAGGAATCTTAAATGCATATTACTAAGTGAAAGAACCTGGTCTAGAAAGGCTACATAAGGTATGATTCTAATCATATGACATTCTGGAAAAGGTAAAACTATACAGACAATAAAAAGGTCAGTGGTTCCCAGGAGTTTGGTGGGGTAGTGTGTGTGTGGTTCAGGATGGGTGGAATAAGAAGGGTGAATAGGTGAAGAGGGATTTTTAGGGTGGCAAAATTATTCTGTATGATACATGAGACATAGAATGTACAACACCAAGAGTGAACCCTAATGTAAACTATGGGCTTTAGTTAATAATAATGTAAGATTGGTTCATCAGTTGTAACAAATATACAACACTAAAGCAAGATGTTAATAATTGGGGAAACTGTGAGCAGAGTAAACAGGAACTCTGTGCACTTTCCACTCAATTTTTCTGTAAACCTAAAACTGCTCTAAAAATAGTCTATTAATTTAAAAAGTGAGTGCATCATCTTGGATGGCAGGGCTGTGAAGAAATCTGGGGGACACTGTGCTAGAAGCAGAAGTCCTCCAGAACCAGGGTAGGCTCTTAGAAAAATGGCTACACAGACTAGTCTTATATCAAGTCCTATGTATCAACAAAAGAGGGAACCCTTGAGCTAAGAAGTTTGGAAAGCTATCTGGATACTTCTCTAACCAGAAATCTTCTGCTACTACTGAAGTAAAATCTGTTTTATTAAATATTGAGTAATTAAAAAGTAATCTAGTTGCTTCCACACAATATTTCTGGGTACTGTGGTGAGATGTGTGAAACTGACAAAAAAGGATTAAATCTAGGTTTCTAGATTCAAATCTAGATCATTAAAGGCATATGAGAAATTGAGAAAAGTTTGTAAGGCAGGAGAGGCAGCGTAATTTAGGGGTTAGGGACCCAGACTCAAATCTCAGCTCTACCACTTGCTAGCTAAGAGACCTCAAGGAAATTACTTAACTTCTCTCCCTCAATTTTCTCATTTGTAAATTGGGGATTATTAAAATATATGCCTCACAGAGGATTAGCTGATTTAATATTTGAAATATCAGATTTTTTTCCTGTTACACAAATATACACCTCCTATATAAAAATATATCTTACAAATTAATATGAAAATGATGACCATCACAATGGTAAACCAAGAAAAGACATGAATAGGAAATTCACAAAATGAAAAAAAACAAACAAACAGGAAACATCTTTAGATGTTTAACCTCACCAGTAATTAAAGAAATGCAAATCAACATAATAAGACGCATTGATTATCATGTTGAATAAGATTAAAAGAATGATAATATCCGGCATTGGCGAGGGTATGAGGAAGTAGATAGACATTTTCATGTGGTAGTGGTAGGGGTATACATTGAAAACACTTCTCAGGACAGCAGTCTTGCAATTTAGATTATGGCAGACACTGTTCATTGCTTATCCAAGTATTGTTCACCTTCTTTTTTCCCTGCTAGTAGTGCTGTCTCCTGAGATAGAGGCCAAAAATGTCAGATACTTGTTTTTCTAACCTTGGTCCCCAGCCAGGTCTAGTCAATGACATAAAGACAGGTCTGCTGGGGTGACAGGTGGAGTTCTGGAACTCCTTTTCCTTCCTGATGAACAGAGACACTTGAAGAAAGCTCTTCCATTTACTTGCCCTCTTTTCTTGGAAGTTGCTGAATGAGGACCTCATGCCTGGAGTTGATATACCTTCTTGCAATTATGAGGAAAAGTTCAAGAAAATCACAGAGATGCCTGTTCATAATCTTGACATTATCAATCTGCCCAATCAACCCTAAAACAGCAGCTTAGGCATTATACCTGATGTGCAAGAATGTATAAGAACATATGAAACTGTTAATTATTTATTACTAAGAGAAAAACAGTTCATGAAACAGTACGTAATTCTGATAGCAAGAATTCATTTATATGTATGTATGTATAAGAATATATAAATATATTTGTAGAAAAGGTTACAAGTATTATAATAATAATAATATTGAACACTTATTAAGCCCTTGAAGGCTTTACTAAATCCGTTATAAACTGAGAGGCTTCAATTGTTACCTTTCTTTGTGTTGGTAATCTCAGATGGTATCGTTTCTGATTTCTGCTGAGAAATAGAGTCCATCAAATCTCCACTGTGAGGGGTTGCTGGCATTTCAGAAGGAGGACAAATAAGACCTGAATTGGGACTCCTGCTCACAGCACCATCTGCAAAGAGAATCTGAAGAAAGAACAAAAGTTTTCAGCATTCTCAGAAGCAAGGGAGAGGTTGTTTAACAATAAACACTGTGTGTCAAATGGAAATAGGTTCAAAATGATCCACAGAAGAAATGCTGTTTGCAGACCTCCAGACCCAGCAGCACAAAGTAGATTATAGAAAGGTAGATTTGGAGTTCAGAGACAATAGCCTAGTTACCACCATAATAATATTATTTTATATTTTCTATTTACCTTTCATTTTGTTTCTTTTCTTTTTATTTCCATCTTTTCTTGGATTGATTTGAGTTTTATTTTTTCCATTCTTCACCTTTCTCCTTTGCGATTGGGAAATTATATACTCTATTTCAATTTTTCTAACAACTGTATTTAAAATTTTATCACATATTTAAATTTGTAGTTTCTATTAATATCTATCTAGTTTGTACAGTGTCTCTAGGTACCACAGATATGTCTACCTGCTATCGGTACCTAGACACTCCCAACGAACATGACAAGGACCAACGTCACTGTTGCTGATGAGAAGTCAAATGTCTATCTGGTTTTTATTCTTGTATAGGTAACTTGTTTCCTTCAGGAAACTTTTGGGATTATCTATCTGTGCAGTCCTAAAATTGCATGATGACATATTTAGGTAATCCTTTAAAGATAATTAATATCAGTTCTTATTATCATTCAGTTGCCCTGTTTGATCTGAAGTATTTTTTTTAAGCTCTGTGCAAACTTCTTATGTTATGTCTTTGATTCTTTTCTCCCTTCATTCTTACTATTTTTTTCTTCTGGAAATTATATTATATGGACCCTTTTTCCATATCTCTCAGCTTTTCTCACCCTCATAATCTACCCCCTCCCATTTTTGATCATTCACAATTATTTCTAATTTCTAAGAACTCTTGATATTTTTCCTTAACTACTTTTTAAAAAGTTGTTATTTTATGAACTGTTAACCTCTCAAGTCTGCCTATATCACTTTTACCCACTTTTAATTTTTTAAAGTATTTAATTTCAGGTGCTATTTCTTTTAGATATTGAATTATGTACTTTACTTTTATGGGATTGCTTTCTTTCCAAGATTTATGATTCTTGAGTGCATGGTCAGCTTTCTCATTGAGAATCCCTTTTACTTCTTGGTGGTGTAGTGTCTACTCACAGGAGCTCCTGTTTTGTGATCACTGGGGAAGGAAAGAGCAGGGCATATGGCTTCTGATTTTTAAGGTTTCTCGTTCCCATCCTCCGGGTGACAGTGAGTTACCTGGGGAACTACCCTCATTTTCTGAGCTCAGAGATCCATGTGCAAAATGTTTGTGTTAGAATTCCCATTTTGATGTTTAATTTTGCTGCATGTTTTCCTCTTGTGTATGTTTTAACTTTGTGCATATTTCTCCATCAGTTTGATCTCATCTGATCTGCATTTTAAAAGAAATTATCGAAATCTTCTGATCTATTATTGATGACATGCCTTGTTGTCCTCCAGTACCATTATGAATTCACTATTTAAATTTTTAAAATTAGTTTAAGATAGCTTGAGAGGGAGAAAAGGAAAAAACTGTTCAGTTTGCAATCTTACATCATGCAGAGAAATGACAAGTTTATTTGTATCCTGCTCTGCATATAGTGTTTTTTTAATTCTAACTATATTATTTATCATTTGTCATTTGAAGGTGTCATTCCTTTTTCTAGTGAGTTGTTCCTTTTCCCTGTTATAGAACAGTTCCTTACCCATAAGTTGTCTTTTACTTTGGAACAGGGAAGAATAATTTCTCTAACACATTCTTTTACCTGTGTGGATCCATCCAACATATATTTGACAACAGTGCCTTGACTGGTGATAACCCTTGAAGCCTCCTGCTCTGCGGGTGGCATCACCGTTTTATAGAACTCATAGTGCTTCACCCTCTGGGGGTAGCTCTGACGGACCATGATGTCCCAGGTGGGTTCCTCATCTACAACATATTGACCTAAAAAAAGAATAAAGCCTTCTTGTGAACTGGACAATGCTGCAGGGCTGGATTTTATCATCTTGCTTAATTATTTTCTTTTTCTTTTCTTTTCTTTGTTTTAAAAATAGAGACAAGGTCCTGCTTTGTCATCCAGGCTGGAGTGCAATGGTGCAATCATAGCTCACTGCAGCCTCAAACTCCTGGATTCAAGCCTTCTGAGCAGCTGGGACTACAGGCTTGCACCACAACACCCTGTTAAGTTTTTCTATTTTTTGTAGACACAGGGTCTCATTATGTTGGCTAGGCGGGTCTCAAACTCCTGGCCTCAAGCGATCCTCCCACCTCAGCCTTCCAAAGTGCTGTGATTACAGGTGTGAGACACCATGCCTGGTGCTTAATTATTTTCTTTTGTCTGCATGTGAATAATAGGGCAGTTTCCATGTTATGACAGATGGTCTAGAATACCGGTTCTTTGATGACCTTGTTACATTCAAAGGTAGTAAATTAGGCCATCTACAACACCTAGTAGGTACCTTCTCCATGTGTAAGCCACTCTCTAATAAAATCCAGGACAAATTGAGGCAAAATTATGAAGGAAGCCGAGTTTTGCTGAATTAGGTGTTTCCTCTTCCTGCCCACTGGTGCTTATCTCTCACCTTTGACTAAACTTTCCACCCTGGATACACAACGCTGCCCTGGTGTTTCCTGGTTGCCTATAGTCCCAGGGGAAGTCACCCCCTCAGGCTTGCCTTTCCTAAGTCATCTGTCATCTTTCAAAGTTAACGTTAAAATAATCCCCTCATCTCTAACCAAATCCAGATTTATCTAGCATTTTGCTGTTAGCTGGCAATCAAGGAGAAAAGCACCTAATAAGCTCCTTCAAAAGCAAGCACTATTATGGAGAAATTCTGGCATACTGTACCTAAGCAGGCTTTGCTAACTGAATAAATTCCTCTTAATTTATAATGTGGTTTATTGGGGCCAAAAAGCCTTAACACAAAGGAATTAACACATAATGATAGCATTTTAAGAACTATATATCAGGCTAGTGGGAAAATCATGGCACCCCTTAAATCACAGAAGTACTACTAATAATGATAAACCAATAAACATTTATTGAGATATTTCTATATGTTAAATGCTTTATATATGTATCTTTTATTGAGTCTGCCTTCACAATCCTTTAAAATAGGCACTTTAATTTTCCAGAGTTTTCAGATGAAGAAATAGAGGCTTGGAGAGGTTATTAACTTAGCAAGTTATAACTTTGGAAGACACTTAGTGACCATCCAGCACTAAGGACACACAGCCAGTAGGTAAGAGAAGGAAGATTTGAATCATTTTCTTATATTACAAAAGCAACCACCACTAACAACCAAAAATAAAAAGTCAGTCAGGAAAGGATTCAAGTCTAGGCTCTTTCCTCTTATGCTACGATAACTGTCTTTCCCTAAAGTCCAAGACTGACCCGATGAAGATATTGCTACTTTGGTATTTATGTTGTTATGTTCAGACTTGAATTAGGATTTTCATAGTATATGGAAGATTTTAAACAGATGAGCTATTATTAACTACATTGTCTACCCTAACATAAGGAGGAAAATATTAGGATAGATAATGAAACTAATAGAAAAGACAGGTGAAAGGGGTATTAAGCTGGGGTTTGATAACGTGATCAAACAATCAAAGAAATATATCCTTGAATTTGAAAGCAACATCTCTTTGAGTACACTCATAGCTCTTCGACTGGAAGATACTCAGTGAAGACTGTCTGAGTGGAAGACACTCAGTGAAGACACGCAGCACAGTGGGAAAACCTGGACCACTAGGGATCCTTGAGAAGGGAACAGGGTCCATGGGCTATTTTTAATAATTCAGAATGCCTAAGGAGAAGCGAAATTTAACTTCAACATTTAGTTTCTGCTTTTTTTGCGGGGGAGGGAGCTGGGAAGTAAATAAAACATTTAAATTATTTTTAAATAAGCATAGCGTTTTTCTTTGATAGATACACTTTTCAAATGTGGTATACATAAGGGAATTATATAAAAGAGGATATTAAGTTGTGAAACTGTAAAGAATTGCTGATGTTATGTAATATTTATCAGATGAGAAAACATGGCCCTGAGACCCTAAGTAACTTAAAAGGGACACATCATTCGTTGGTGTCAGGGTCAGCTTTAGAACTCAACTCCCAGTTCAGTGCCTGCTTTGTTGCATCTTCTACTTCTACTGCAACAGTGAGTTTCTATTTAAATATATTCAAATTCAGTAACAAATGCAGATGCCTCATCAGGTTAATTAAAGAAATCTTACTTGTACTTATTTATTTAGCTGAAGAAGTTAGGAGCCATGTACAGAACAAACACTATAAAATTATATATGGATACATGAAAATGAAGCCTTGGTTTTCTTAACCTATTTAATCTACATCTATCTCTATGTACTTTGTGTCCAGTGTCATTTGTTTTGGTCAGACCAGCAACATGCTGCACCCATGACCCTCTGTAGAGGCAAGAACATAGGGATACACACAAGTTTTTAAGAGCACTGGCTTTGTCATCACTGGGCTGAGAATGGCATTTCAGCTCTGCCACTTGGGAGTTGAGTGACCTTGGGCAAGTAACTGAACCTCCTGAAGCCTCGATTTCCTTATTTTGTAAAATGGAGTAGTCAGTATTTAGATCATAGTATTTGTATTTTTGACATGTATACTGAGTACTTAGACAGTGCCTGGCCATACATAGTAAATGCTACAAATGTGAAAACAGTCTATTGTTCATTATCAACAAGATGTATGTTTAACTGGCATGAAAATACACAATTTCCTGTTTTCTACGTGACATTTTGCTCCCTGCTTCCCCACCCTACCCCATAGAGCACTTACCTGTAGATTCTTGTCCAATGAAAGTCAACAGGAGCCCACTGGGGCAAGACACATTTAGGCTCTGGAAGGTGGGAACATCCAAAGTCTCTTGTAAAACAGGTTCTGGTTCTACTTCTTCTTCCTGTAAATAATTCAGCGTGTGAATAATGGGCTGTCATTTTCTTAATGAGCTATTATTTATTTTGACTAAGCAAGGATGTGCTGAGTGCTCAGGACATGACTTGCACAGAGCTAGGTGGCCCCTGCAAGGACGCAGGAGTCTCTGTGGTTTTGCAATTTATATTCTACTTGCAGACTGGCACATAGGTGAGACAAATGGCAGTAACAACAGTTGGCACATCTTTTCTCAGAAAATAGAGATATAGTGAAAGTTAATAAGAACAATTGGGAAAGGATTTGTGGAATAATTGGGGCTTGAAGTGGGCCTTGAAAGATGCCTCTGTTTGGATATGTAGGCATAAGGGCAGTGCTGGCATCTGAATGTTGGTGTCCCCCATCCAAACTCGTATGTTGGAACCTAATAACCAATGTGACAGTATTAAAAGGTGGGGCAGTTTAGAAAGTGATTAAGTCATGAGGAATCCACCCTCATGAATGGGATTAGTGCTTTTAAAGAAGAGGTTGATGGGAACACCTTTGCCTCTTCCTCTTCTGCCATGTGAGGACACATTGAAGGCACCATCTCTATGAGGAATAGCTGGGCATGGTGGTTTGTGGTTGCAATTTCAGCTACTTGAAAGAGTGAGTTGGGTAGATCATCTGAGGCAAGGAGTTAGAAACCAGCCAGGGTAACACAGTCAGACCCAGTCTCTTTAAAAATTAAAAGAATTGGCCAGGCATGATGGTGCATGCCTGTGGTCCCAGCTACTTGGGATGCTAAGGTGGAATGACTGCTTGAGCCCAGGAGTTTGAGCCCACACTACCATACTCCAGCCTGAGTGACAGAGCAAGAAGTCCATCTTAAATAAAATAAAGTAAAATAAAATAAGAGAAACAGGCTCTCACCAGACATAAAATCTGCTAATATCTTGATATTGGACTTCACAGCCTCTTGAACTGTGAGCAATAAATTTTGATTGTTTATAAATCACCTAGTCTAAGGTAATTTTTTTTATAGCAGTCCAAACTAATACAGAAAAAGTGTGTGAGAGACCAACATCTCCAACATATTTTTTGGTGTATTCTTACAATTTGGATGCTAGAGATATTATGCTATTAGGATATCTGTCCTTTGTTTTCTATAATGAGCACATACTGCTTTTGTAGCAAATGAAAGTAATAAAAATAAAAGACAATTATAAAGTTATTTATAAATTAATGAGGGTTTGGGTGTGTTTACTTTAAAATCCTAATTAATTTTATGTCAGCTATGCCTAAATCCCTTGTTTGGTTATATGTACTTAAGAATGAAATTTACTTGGTAACATTCAAACACTCCCTAATGATAATCATTTCAATTTTTCCAATTGGTTCTCTTTTGTTAGCCACCAAAATCACTCCACTGGTACCCAATTGGTGGATATTTGTTTTTTTCTAACTAGTCGTCTATTGTTGAACATTTAAGTTTTTCTGCCTTTTCTTTGTCACTAACAGAGGAAAAATACATAAATAATTAGCTAAAAATAAATTTAAAACACAAAGCGAAAACGAGAGAAAAATGCTTATGAAATTCTGTAAAATGAACAAAACTGCTCAAAGATGCAAACCTGCCACGTCAAATCTGTCATCACACATAAAACTAGTATCATCCTCACCCTTCCATTATCATTTATTTTAAAAATATTAAGTGAACAAATTGGTTTGCTAGCAAGATGCCTTTGGCCAAATTAATTTTAAACGAATTACCTGGAGTTATTCTGTTTTAACACTTGAACATTTTTACTTAACAAGAGTCAAGGGGCCTGGCATGAGAAATTTTATCTAGTATAACTATGTAAATGTGGTACAGAGGCAATGACATATTTAAACCTTGTAACTTTTACAAGGCCAGAGTCTGAAACCCAGGTTTTTGGGTATTTTTAAACATTTTATCTTCCTGTAGTTAATTATTTGTACACTGTACTTTTTTAGTAGTAAGTACCAATAGTCAAGACTTAACCAGTAGTTTCCTTGTTGCCGGTCTTTTAGAACCTTCTTTTTTTTTTCCAAAAATATTTATTTTACTTTAAGTTCTGGGATACATGTGCAGAATGTGCAGGTTTGTTACATAGGTATATATGTACCATGGTGGCATGGTGGTTTGCTGCACCTATCAACCCGACATCTATGTTTTAAGCCCTGCATGCATTAGGTATTTTGTCCTAATGCTCTCCCGCTCCTTGCCCTTGACCCCCTGACAGGCCCCAGTGTGTGATGTTCCCCTCCCTGCATCCATGTGTTCTCATTGTTCAACTCCCACTTATGAGTGAGAACATGTGGTGTTTGGTTTTCTGTTCCTGTGTTAGTTTGCTGAGAATGATGGTTTCCAGCTTCACCCATGTCCCTGCAAAGGACATGAACTCATTCTTTTCTATGGCTGCATAGTATTCCATGGTGTATGTGTACCACATTTTCTTTATTCAGTCTATCATTGATGGGCATTTGAGTTGGTTCCAAGTCTTTGTTATTGTAAATAGTGCTACAGTAAACATACGTGTGCATGTGTCTTTATAGTAGAATGATTTATAATCCTTTGGGTATATACTCAGTAATGAGATTGCTGGGTCAAATGATATTTCTGGTTCTAGGTCCTTGAGGAATTGCAACACTGTTTTCCACAATGGTTGAACTAATGTATACTCCCACCAACAGTGGAAAAGCAGAACCATCTTTTGATCTTTGTTTTATTAGATCTTTGTTTAGAGTCAAAGTGTGTGTGTGTGTGTGTTTACTATGATGAAGGGCTAGGGGTAATAGGTGGACTACTCTTTAATCAGAGGTGGGCTGTTAGTCTTGTTAGATTCTTAGCACATCAATATCTAAGACCAACTTTACCAAATGAAACTGTTTCCATTGTTTTGTTAAATATATTTTTCTTCCAGTTGTTATTTATCACAGTGGAGCTAAACAAAGTATTAAAAATAAGGAATGGCAGAAACTTGACCAACCAAAAGCAAAGAAAACCCAAGAAATAGAGTGGAAAAAAGGTTGAACTAAGTTTTTCCAAACTTAGAATGAATGACCTGAGACAACTTATGTATGACAATATGTCTCCTGGAGTGGTAACCCAACTTTTGGGTACAAATCCTTCTTGTCTATTCAAAGTTGAGACTACAAAGGACGTTAATGTATCTGCAAAATAAAACGTATGCACTATAATAACATTATTGACATAAGTCATGGTTTAAAAAAAGTTAACACTGAAGCAGAAACAGAGTTTGGGAATCTATGGCAAGGTTCATTTACCTTTTTCTCTTCTTCTTTTGGGTGCTCTTCTTCTTTAAGGGATTCTTTGGGTTTTTCTTTGCCTTTTATTTTCCCTTTAGCTTTGCTTTGAGGAACGGTCACTATAACAGGAACCACTGTTGGAGTGAGTGCTGAAGGGATATTCAATATTGTTTCTAAATCAGGATCCTTATCTTCTATAAACAGAAAAAGTAAAAATGAAGTTGATTCAACATTCATATTTGATATCCTTGTGAAATAACATTTACAACTCAAAAATTTACACAAGTTGACAACAATTTTTACCTTGCTAAATATGATTTATCAGTTGGATAGATTTCAGGAGTAATGAAGTTGGTTTGCAAATCAGGATTGTAGTTAGAAAATTTGAGGTATTTATTACTTGGATATGCCTCACTGAATCACTATTTCTCATGTTCTTGCCTTCCCATCTACATTGTAAACTCCTTAATGATAGGACATTAACTATATCTTAATTTATTTGAGAAATATTTGAGAGGCTCTTCTTATGTATAAAATGTTTAGAGCAGCAGAAAATAATGAAAAAAATGTGCAAAAGTCCTTATAGCATCAAAATTGTCTAAATAAGATCTGTGTAAATAACCAAACATAAAGACTACTAAATATAAATAAAATAAATGGTACAAACAAGAAAATCCAGAAAAGAAACTTGTATGTGATACACTTGCTGAGTTTTAAAGGATTACCAGAATTCTAAAAGGAGAGCTCATGCTATGAGTAATTATGTGGGGAGCTCTAAAGCATCCTGTGTGTCATGAATTTTATTTTCCTCTGGGTTCCAGAAAAACATTCTCTGAATCTCTTACCTCTAGTCATTTTTTTTTCTCAATCTCCTCTACTTACTCTTTTGTCAGTCCCCTAAATGTTTTTATTTATTTTTATTTATTATTATTATTATTTTGAGACAGAGTGTCACTCTGTCACCCAGGCTGGAGTGCAGTGGTGCAACCTCGGCTCACTGCAACCTCCTCCCGGGTTCAAGCGATTCTTGTGCCTCGGCCTCTCGAGCAGCTGGGATTACAAGCACCTGCCACCACGCCTGGCTAATTTTTTTGTATTTTTAATAGACACGGGGTTTCACCATGTTGACCAAGCTGGTCTTGAACTCCTGACCTCAAGTGATCCGCCCGCCTCGGCCTCCAAAGTGCTGGGATTACAGACATGAACCACCATTCTCAGCCAATCCCCTAAATGTTTTTAGGTTGCAGGGTTTATTATGTTCTCAATCCTGCTTGCCTGTAATAATTACTCATGAAATTAGAAAAACAACATACTCGGGCCCCACCTTGACCTACTGAATCAGACTCATTGAAGATGAGGCCCAGGCATTTATATTTGTGAAACCCTACATGCGACTGTGATGCACAGCCAGGGCTGAGCAACTCTCTTACATATATTAGATCTGGATGATCTCATTCACCACTGGGGCTCCAATTGTCATCTACATGCTAATGACTCCAAAATTAACATCTCAAGGCATGACCTTCCTTCTCAGTTCCAGACCTGTATTTCTCACTTTTTAAAGGCATCTCCTGGTTGTGGTGCTACAGACATTTCAAACTCAATTAAGTCTCTCTTCTCCCCAGCAGATTAAGCCTCCTACATTCTCAATTTCAGTTAATGCCATGAGCAATTACGCAGTCTGTTCCCCAAGTTAGACATTGATATCATTTGCATTTACTTTTTTTGACTCATCCTACACATCCAACCAGCCATCAAGGCCTAAGATCTTCCTCCCAAATTATGCCTCTTCTATCTATTCCCATTGTCTTATTTCAGGGTCCCATAATTGCTTGCTGGGTCTTCTGCAGCGTTTTGCTAACTGATACCATAGCACTTCCAATACCACCACTTCAGTGTACTCTCCAAACTACCACTAAAATTACGCTCCTAAAGTAAAATATGATCATGTCACCTCCCTTACTTAAAGTCCTCTGCCACTCACTGCCTATGTAGGGCATGTAACATTCTTCACAATCTGGTCTTCACCTACCTCCACTGCAGCCACACTGAACTTTTCACCTTTCTGTGAAGATGCCATGTTTTGACACAATTGTGTGTTTATTAACATGATTCTTAAGTTCTAGAATTCCCTTTCCTTGTTTCTGTGCCTGGATAGTTCCACTCAGCTCTAAAGTCCCATCTGAAATGCTACAATTTCTCTCAAGTATGTGTTGACTGTCCCCAGTACTCTGTTTATGTATAATTTCCAGCACTAAGACAGTTATTATTGCTCTATTTATGTTTTCCTTGTTCATTAGACAGTGAGTTCTTTGTGTAGATGTACCATGATTTAATTTATCTTAGTGGCTCAGTGCCAGCAAGTTGCTTGACCCATAGAAAGTACAGTATATAAACAAGTGAATGGCATTCAGTTTCAGGCATCTGGAAATTCCCCTCCTCATCCCCATCCATTTACTAATATTCAGTAAATATTTATTGTGTACCTACTACTATGTACCGTGAAATGGATAGCCAATGATGGATGAGACAGATAAGGAGTGTATAATTTAGTGGGTAGTTCAGATTAGAACCCCTCAGGTACAATGCTGTGTGTTCAGTCTGTGATAGAGGAAATACTGAGTGCCTTAGGAACCCAGAAGAAGGGTATCTACTGCAAAATGTCTTTGTACAGTCTACTGTGGCTATACTGAACACTTCACCTTTCCATAAATGGAAAAGCCTTTCTATGCTTTTACACTACTGGACTTTTATACATGCTATTCCTGGTATCTAGAATTTCCTTCCTTCAATTTTTTGCATAGGCAATTCTCACTCACCTCCAAAGACTCAGTTCGCATGCTACTGCCACTTGCTCTGGGAAGCATTTCTCAGAGCAAGCAACACCTCTGTGCTGTAGCTTGCAGAATGGGAGGAAGTTTAATTGTTGAAAGTAGTGGTGCACATGTCAGGAGAAAGTATTCTGAGTAGTGGTACAGCATGAGAAAATGGGCAGATGTAAGAGACAGCATAGTTTATTCAAGGAACTGAAAGGCACAGAAATAATAGGGTAGGAAGGTATACTTCTCTATTGGAAAATAGATCAGGTTTGTTGTCATCCAGGGTTTGGGTAAAGAATGTAAAACATAAGTTGGGGCCTGATTAAGATTAAGATTAAGATTCTTAATTTTAGGTATATTCCGTAGGCACCCTGAAAGGCAGTAAGAAGCAAGAATGACCTATTTCTCTTAGCAAGAAGGCACAAAGTAATGTCCAAAGATTTGATTGGGTTTCTTTATATTTTTGCCTATTTCATAGCTGTACTGTCTACTTTTTCTTTGTCCAAAAGGATACTAAATTATGTTTAGCTGTGTCTACCCAATTAAAGGGGGAGAACTGGAACGGAAACTTGTTAAGCCATTAGCAGATAAAGTTCTTAAATATCAGTTATATATGAATCCTTAGGAAATGTGTGTGTATATACATATGCATATAATTTTTACAAAGACTTATACCTTCAACTTTTTAAAAAAACATATAGGATGTAAAATGTTACTTATTATCTACACTATAAACATTTTCAAATGCCATATTCATAACTTGAAATTAGGAACATCTGTTTAAAATGGACTGATTACATATTAATTTAAGGACTAAATCAAGATTAATAAAATCACTCAGGAATAGGAGCAACAGAATTGATAATAGGTATAAATATCTTAAGCCAAAATAATGATAACCTATATTAAGAAGAGGTAGGAATTTTTAGTTACTGGGTAGTGATAACGGATTTTAATATGTAATTCATTAGGCATCAAATGACTTCTCCAGTTGCAGACTTAACAACAAATCAAAGGCAAAGGCAAAATTAAAACACAAAATCTCCAATAAAGCAAAAATACTAAGAAATCTAATAGACTCTCAAACTCAGTAGAGTACTAGGATATTTGACACAAGGTAAGAAATAAGGTTATAATCATCCATTGAAAATTTATCTCTGCAAAAAAGAAACTATATAGAAAGACAGGTAATTGGATCACCGTGATCTTCTCTAACATAAAGTTTTAAGTTTATACACCATAGAGTTTATCCTTTGATTTTATAATGCTTTAAGAAAATATGTTGTGGTTAGATCCCTCTAAAATGCATGGGAAGCCACAGATTTCCCAATTGATTCTCCATAAAGTGATATCCTATTTTGTGGTTTGTAAAGAAACAGCTTCCAGTTGGATA
Source organism: Gorilla gorilla gorilla (assembly GCF_029281585.2). NCBI lineage: Eukaryota > Metazoa > Chordata > Mammalia > Primates > Hominidae > Gorilla > Gorilla gorilla. The sequence goes on from NC_073224.2 coordinate 122,433,671, forward strand.
ATTTCTTTATTGAAAATGGGGTAGAAGGCCAGGTGCAGTGGTTCACGTTTGTAATCCCAGCACTTTGGGAGGCCAAGGTAGGAGGATCACTTGAGCACAGGAGTTTAAGACCAGCTTGGGAAACATAGTAAGACTTCATCTCTACCAAAAATAATTAGCCAGGTGTGGTGGCATGCACCTATAGTCCCAATTACTCAGGAGCCTGAGGTGGGAGGATTGCTTGAGCTCAGGAGTTTGAGGCTGCTGTGAGGCATGATTGTGCCACTGCACTCCAGCCTAAGTGACAGAGCAAGATCCTGTCTCAGAAAAAGAAAGAAAGAAAGAAAGAAAGAAAGAAAGAAAGAAAGAAAGAAAGAAAGAAAGAAAGAAGGAAAGAAGGAAGGAAGGAAGTGGGGTACAGAAATCTTTCAATATATCCACTGAATAGCTCCTTTAAGGCTAATGTCCTGAAGCACACTGAACCGTTCTATAATAACAGGATTCACAAAGAAAACCAAGAGGATTCCTTGGCAATTTATGCTTTCTTTTACACCCAACTAAAAGGTTCATTTTTATGGGGTAGTTAACAAGGATAACTGGTATATATGTGTGTATATATATGTATACATACATGTATATATATAATCACACAAGTAATCTTATATGTATAAGTGATTATATAAAAGATTATATAAAATGTCAAAGCACTTTTATTTTGTATGTATCTATGTATAAAAGATTATATATATATACTGTATACACACACATATAGACACACACACACACACACACACACACGCACACACACACCTCTTCTATTACCATCCTGCAGGAAAAACAATGAGGAGCATTAAATCATAACATGTTATTGACAAGTGAGCAGACTGAGAATGGGCAGTGGCAGGGACCCTTGGCTGTGGGGCACACTTATCCTTGCTGTTGTGTTCATTTCACCTGGTGCCATTCCATTTGATCCATAGTAACTTATCGAGAGGCAGATTCCATTTTCTAAGGTGGCAGAAAAAGATCCAAACTTGCTGAAAGCTTTATTCTTTGCATCTGATACTTCTAAAATACAAAATCAAATCAAGAACATTTTCATTTAATTCAAAATAAATATAACTAAGACTCAGTGGGAAGGCTGGGAATGGAGTTCATAGCTGCTCTACCACAATCAACTTAAAAAATAATTGGTTTAGCTTGACCATGCACTCAGGGTTGTTAGAGGTAGGGTGGAATTACAAAGATAAGAATATGAAACTCTTGTTTTAGGGACCTTAGGTTAAAGTGAAGCGAGGAAATCAATTGGTTGATGGCATATCCATAAGCAGATTATTCATCTGGTAGGTCATCCACATGGCTTTTAAAATTAAAACCATCAGTTCAGTTTCAGTTTCCCCACATTTTAACACATTTTCTTAAATTCCTACACTTAAACTTTTTTACATTTTAAAACATTTAAAAGTTTAAACAATTTAAAAATTGTTTCAGTCAAAACATAATTTTAAAACAAAATTGTTAAGGCACTTTTTTTTCTTTTCTCAATTTTTGGGTTTAGGGGGTACAAGTGCAGGTTTGTTACATGGGTAAATTGCATGTCACTGGGGTTTGGTGTACAAACAATTTCATCACCCAGTTAGTGAGCATAGTACCTGATAGGTAGTTTTTTGATCCTTACCCTTCTCCCAACCTTCCCTCTTAAATAGGCCCCACTGTCTGTCATTCCCATCTTTATGCCCATGTGTACTCAGTGTTTAAATCCACTTATTAGTGAGAAAATGCAGCATTTGTTCTTCTGTTCCTGCGTTAGTTCGCTTAGGATAATGGCCTCTGCTGCATCAATGTGCTGCAAAGTATATGTTGTAGTGTTTCGTGGCTGCATAACATTCCATAGTGTGTATGTACCACATTTTCTTTATCCAGTCCACCACTAATGAGCAACTAGGTTGATTCCATTTCTTTGCTATCATGAATAGAAAACACACATCTGAAGGTATATGTAAAGAATTTGTGAATTTTCTGACTTGTTTTATTTTCAGTTCACCATTTCCTCTATTATCAGATAATAAAGATGGGGCAATATTGATTTAAAATAATGTAACTCATGCAAAGATAATTTTTAGACTGGGAAATTCAAATGAACCATGGAACAAAAGGTAATGCTTTAAGAGAATAAAAAGAGAAGCCACAGAGTTGGAGAAAATATCTGCAAAAGACATCTGTTAAAGGACTATTACTCAAAATGTATGAAGAATTCTTAAAGCTCAATAACCAGAAAATAAAAACCTGATTAAAAAATGGGCATGAAACTTCAACAGACACTTCACCAAGGAAGAGATACAAATGGCAAATAAGCATATGAAAAGATGTTCAATATTATTTGTTATCCAGAAAATGCAGATTAAAACAACAAGATACCACTAGACACCTTATAGAATGGAGAAAATCTAAAACAGCAAATAATGGTGAGGATATAGAGCAACAAGAACTTTCATTCTTTGCTGTGGGAATGCATAATGGTACAGCCAATTTGGAAGACGATTTGGTGGATTCTTCCAACATGAAGAACTCTTACCCTATAATCCAAAAGTCACACTCCTTGGTGTTTACCCAAGGGAGTTGAAAACTTATGTCCACACACAAACCTGTACACGAATATTTGTAGCACCTTTATTCACAATTGCCAAAAGCTGGAGGCAACCAAGATGTCCTTCAGTAGGTGGGTGGGAAAATAAAATTGTGGTACATCTAGACAATGTAATATTATTTAGTTTTCAAAAGAAATAAGCTATCAAGCCATGAAAAGACACACAGGAAACTTAAATGCATATTACTAAATGAAAAAAGTCAATCTGAAAAGGCTACATAGTGTATAATTCCAACTACATGCTATTATGGAGAAAGCAAAAGTATGGACACAGTAAAAAGATCAGTGATTATCAGGGATTAGGAAGGAGGGAGAGATGAATAGACAGAGCACAGATTTTCAGGGCAGTGAAACTACTCTGTATGATAGTATAATGGTAGACACATGCCATTATACATTTGTTCAAACCCTTAGAATGCACAACACCAAGGGTAATGTAAACTTTAGACTCTGGGTGATAATGATATGTTAATGTAGGCTCATCAACTGTAACAAATGTACCGCTCTGGGTGAGGCATGTTGATAGTGGAGGAGGCTGTACATGTGTACGGGAAGAGGGCATTGAGAAATCTCTGTAACTTCTGTTCAATTTTGTCATGAACCTAAAACTGCTATAAAAAATAAAGTCTGGTAAAGAAAAAAGATAACGCTTAATATCCATTAGGGTTCAGTTCAGGAAAATAGGCATCTTCATGCACTATTAATAAGAGAGTGTACTGGTAGAAACTTGAGAAAAAGAACATGCAATAAGCCATTTAATGGAGTGGAGTGGACAGAGACAGGAGTATTAGTCAGAAGAAAGAAACCACTAAACAGCAGCTTACCCGTTTCAAGACTTTGTTCCTCGTCTCCTTCTTCTTCCTCTTCTAAATAATAATCCCCTTTCTCTTCCTTTTTCACAATTTCTTTAGGGTCATTTAAATGAATTATAAAATTGTGGTTATCCATTACCACTCTCACTTTGATAAAAGTTGGGCCTGAGGAGGAACCATAGAATAGAAGATGGGCTGATCAGGATGCCACATTAAGCTCCTCGACAAGATGGTTACACAATGCTGCACAGAAGCAAACACACGAACAGAAAACCAAACACTGTATGTTCTCACTTAGGAATGGCAGCTAAACACTGAGCACACATGAACACAAAGAAGAGAACAATAGACACCAGGGCTACTTGAGGGTGGGAGGAAGCTGAGGACCAAAAACTACCTGCCGAGTACTCTGTTTATTACCTAGGTGATGAAATAATATGCATACCAAAGCCCTGCGAAACACAATTTACCTATAGAACCAACCTGAATAGATATCCCTGAAACGAAAATAAAAAGGCAGCATAGAATATAAAACCAGGGAGAGGAAATGCCTAGAGATGTCACCTCTATAAAAGAATGCCTAAGGAAATAAAGTAATGGTGGAATTCCAGGCATGAATGGCAGGTAGACCAAGGAGGTATTTGCAGGCCTTCTAGTCACATTTCAAACCCAATTTCAGAAGAGAAAATGAACTGGCTGAGGCAATGTATGCCTATAATCAATGTTATGATTCATCAAATGATATAATTAATGTGAAATGGTTTTGCAACTTATAAAAATTATGTGTTATAGTAGCTATTATTATTGTGGTCATTAATAAAAATTTTTCCAACAACTCATTCTCTTTTTTAGTGTTTGGACTCATTTCTCTTCTTTTTTTTTTTTTTTTAAATTGGCTATTTCCTTTCAATTTGGATTGAGCTATCATCCCTCAAAATTGACAGAACTAGGAGAAAATATTGAATTTACTATGAATCACCTGAAACTTATACGCATTGTATGCATATGCAAATCTTAGTAAGAGCTACAATAGGTGGATATTGGAAGCAGGTCCCAAACTCTGTGCTCCAGAGCTACACCAGAAAAATGCAGTAAACTCACAGAATGCACTTGGCTTCTGGGATAACAAGGTGTGCTGTAATGAATATTATTAATTAATTGCTTATTGCAGTTACTATTACTATTTACCAATTGTATGGAAGTATTTTAATATTTTAACACCTGGAATGGTCATATTAGCATATACCAGCTAAACCCTTGACTGGCCTATGCCTTGTAGAGTCAAATTATAATAGAAGAAAGTGTGAAGTCTGAAAATGCTGACTGTGGCACCTAAATGTATTGTGGGGGACAGAATAACACTCTCGCCTAACAAACTCAGGAGTAGAGGGCCCCTGGTTATCTGAAATGCATTATTATGTTTCCAATCATTAACCAGTTGCTTTCAAAATGTACCTTTTTCAAACATTGTCTTTTCCACTTCAATCTGCCCGCCATCAGAAGGATACAGGTAGTAATTTGACCCTGAGATTTGAGTGGGTATATTTCCCATATTGTATCCATGAAACTAGAAGAGAAAATATTATGCTTTGAGTGTGAAGCTGCAATAGACAAAAAATCAACTTATCAGTGTTAGCCAACTAAAGTTGCCAGAAGCTTAATTTCTGCTAAGTGATATGTCTGTCACTTTGCAGACTCAGAGGCCAGTGTTCATATTATTTTTAGTAACATCTATGGTGTTATAACAGGCAGAATTAAGATCTATTATGTTAAACTCTGTTCATTGGCACATTCTCATAACCTAGTGAAAACTGAATCATCATACTGTTGTCAAGGCAGTTCAAGAAGAAATCAAGTTCCCATTCACTGGTTGTTAATTTTCTGTTTAAAGTGAACTGATGCTGTGGAGAGTGGACACTCCACTTTAGGAGGTCATATGTAGAAGACATTTTTTACTGAGTGTTGCTAACAGAGGTCCAGGGGATTTAATGCATGCTAAAACTTGAGAACAACTGGTTTAGAGGAGTAGCTACAAAGCACAGGGGATGTTAGATTTCTTTCCATTTTTTTCCCATCAGGTTTCCCTCATAACAGCTAGCTGAGAGAGAACTGGCAAAGGGAAGGTTTTACAAAAGCATACAAGCCAGAAACATGATTGCCCACAGAGACAACAAAATGTAGTCAGCAAGTCTCATCATCTGAGACAGATAAAGCCAACTTTCGTGTTCACTTATTTACATATATCTATACGAATGCTTTTGTGTCATATTTCTGTGTTTATTGACCTTAGCTAGGTTCGTGGCACTCAAAGAAAAACTGACCTGAGGGTGTTTTCATCTTGATGATTGGTTAGAAACAAGGTTCTAGGCATCAGGGGTGGAATACAGGTTTGAGCTCATTGATACCAGAAGAAACCCTAGGCCTACTGTGAGGTAGTGAAAACAAAGAATCTTATAATAACCGTATTTTCCCAAAACAATTAGGAGCAGCCCAAAGAGACTAAGTTTTACAGAATTGGAGTTTACCGGGTAAGTTATCTTAGGTTCTGGTTGGTGGGGGGACTCTTCTGTTACTTCTTGGATCTTGATTTGTTCTTCTTTAGATTTCTCCTTGTAAGGTGATTTTTTCTTCAAAGACCTACTATCTTCTTTCTCTGCGTTATCCTTGCCTTTCTTTTTACCAGTTTCTTTACTCTTCTTCTCTGCTTTCTTTTCTTCCCTTAAGCGCTCCTCTTCTGCTAATCGATCTTGCTCTTCTTTCCATGCCTGTAAACACATTTAAGAAATTTAACAGGATTTTGAAACGAATTAAACATAGGTTCCATTCAGGTTCATTTTGAAGAATATTTAACTTGATTTTTGTTAGTGTATCTCTGACAAATCAAAATACTGAACTAGAAACCTTGACATCATCCTTAATTCTCTTTCTCACTCAACTTCTGTCTACTAAATCCTGTCAATTCCCCCTTTGAGATTTCTCCTCACTTCAGCTTCTTCTCTCAGGGTTTATTTTGCAATTTCCTCGGTTCAGGTCTTCATTATCTTTAGCCTGGACCATTGTAGCAGCCTCTTAACTGGTCTCCCAGTCTCCTATCCTCCACATGAATCTGATCTTTAATTTAGGTCCTAAAGATAGTTTATTAGCAATGTGGAAGACTAGATGTTCAGAGAAACATTCCTGGGATAAAATAATTCAAAAATGATGGATAACATAGGTAAAATGATGGAGGGTAAGTCTCCCCTAAGCACTCCTAACCACAAGCCTGTCCTCACATAGACTTGTGGCCAAAATACAGATTACCTTAACATTTTATTTTAAAACAGTCATCGAGGCAGGAAAATAGGGTCTAGAGGCAGGGAACATACGGCTGATTCACGCTTCAGTTATGACAGGAAATATCCTCTCCTAGGGTGTAGGCCAAGTAAACGACTTCATAACTTTACTTCATTCTCTCCATTTACATAGAGCATACCCCAAGTAACCAATGGAATCCTCTAGTGGGTACTTAAATTCCCAAAAATTCTGTAGTGGGGCCTTTGAGCTCCTATGCCTGGAACTACTCCCACACTGTGGTGTGTACTTTCATTTTCAATAAATCCCTTCATTCCTTCCTTGCTTTGTTTATGCATTTTGTTCAGTTCTTTGTTAAGATGCCAAGAACCTGGACCCTTCCACCGTTAACATTATGATTTGATATAAGCTCACAAATGAAAATCACAAAACATGCAGAAATAAACCACTTTGAGTAAGAAACAAACTGTGAAATCATATCTACAAAGACTACAGATACTGTAATTGCCAAAAAGAGAATATAAGATAAGTTTTAAAACATGCTCAAATAAATAAAAAGAAGTATTAAAAGCATAAGTAAGAGAGAGGATTATCAAAAATGGCAAAGTGAGTTTGAAAGACTTCCTGAAAATGGAATTGAATTTTTGAAAAGGCAGTATTTGAACAGATAATGCCTGAGATATTTCGAGAGTTGAAGAAAGACGTTCATCCTAACATTAAGGAAGACCAATAAATCAAAAACAGGAAATAACATTGGTGTATTGGACCTACCTCACATTAACTTAAAAGAGATTATTGTTAAATTTTTAGAAATTTTGTGAGGCAACTGTTAACCATGACCATCATCTAAAAATTATATAAATTTGCAATTAAGCAAAATATTAAAAACAAAGGCAATAAAGACTCAAAACTTACCACAATGTAAGTATTTTGTGACATTTCACTATTGTCTATGCTCTGGAGTTTATTTATGTCAATTGTAATGGTATCATGACAACATTATATAATGGTGTGCTACTGCATAGCACTGCCAACTTCAGTGTTGTCACATGGTAGCTTGAAATCAGCTATTGTAGGGGTACTTACACTAGAAATATCAGCAAATGCTACAAGTCAGGACTGATTGATTGTTTATTATCTAGATTTAAGGAAGTGATGGAGATCATGTTAATAATGCAGACTAGCTGTTATATTGTTACTAGCACAGAAAGTTGAGGAAATATTCGTCCAGTATTAAAAAACTATTACTTGACTCAGCAAAAAAGTTGCTAATGTTATTGACAAATGAGTGAGACATATCCTTTCTTTGTTTCACTTTTGTCTTACCCGTTAACATAAATAAAAATATCAACATTCATATTAGAACTACATGTATTTATCAATTGTAATCATAGGTTGGCTAAGGATACAACAATTTAGCAAAAATCAATTTGTAGAAATCAAAATGCTATCTGGAATTTATGGGTAGCTATATGGAATTTACATAAATAATATTATATGCTTTATTATTATATGTAAATTTTGTACTATATATACTGTATATCAGAAACATTTATAACTTATGTACATATATGTATGCTTCTGTTTTCCTAGAGAGCTACTGCTTAAGCATTTACCAGCACACCACTGAATGTTTTCAGAGCAGCTAGAGAGAAAAGATGAACTGTCCACTTTGGGAGGCCAAGGCGGGTGGATCACAAGGTCAGGAGTTCAAGACCAGCCTGGCCAACATGGTGAAACCCCATCTCTACTAAAAATACAAAAATTAGCTGGGTGTGGTGGTGGGTGCCTGTAATGCCAGCTACTCAGGAGGCTGAGGCAGGAGAATCACTTGAACCTGGGAGACAGAAGTTGCAGTGAGCCGAGATCGCACCACTGCACTCCAGCCTGGGCAACACAGCAAGACTCCATCTCCAAAAAAAAAAAAAAAAAAAGATAAACTGTCCATAAAAGAATGACAAATTAGATGGAAAATCAACTTCTTAACAGCCACAATGTGTCAGCAAGGAAAATGTGGAAAAATATCTTCAGAGTTGATATGGCTTGGATTTGTGTTCCTGCTCAAATCTCATGTGGAACTGTAATCCCCAGTGTTGGAGGAGGAGTCTGGTGGGAGGTGATTGGATCGTGGGGGCAGATTTTCCCCTTGCTGTTCTTATGATACTGAGTGAGTTCTCAGGAGATCTGTTTGTTTAAAAGTGTGCAGCACCTCCCCCTTCATTCTCTTACTCCTGCTCTAGTCATGGAGGATGTGCCTGCCTCCCCTTCCCCTTCAGCCAGGATTATAAGTTTCCTGAGGCCTCTCCAGCCACGTTTCCTGTACAGCCTGCAGAACTGTGAGCCAATTATATCTCTTTTCTTAATAAATTACCAAGTCTTAGGTAGTTCTTTATAAAAATGTGAGAACAGACTAACACAAGAGTGATAAGAGGAAATTAAAAAGCCAACCAAGGATTTTATAAATGAAAACTATGTTTAATGAGTAAGGGCAAAATAAAGTCATTTTTCAGATAAGCAAAAACTGAGTTTAATAGCAACTGTGATATTGGGGTATAATAAGAAACAGATATGTGGTCATCATTCCTGGCTACTGGCACAGAGCCCCTAAGTCCCTTGGAATTTCATAAGTGATAGGAGCATCTTTTGCTCTAATGAGGCAACTCTTGTCATGTTCTTCAGGATAGGATGTAGGCTGTCCAGAAAGACCAAACCTTAATTAGAAGTTTGGGACTTTCAGCCTCATCCCCAAACCCCTCAGGAGGGAGGAGGAGCCAGAGATTGAGTTAATAATCTATCACGCCCGCATGATGAAACCTCCGTAAAAACCTCTAAACGACAGGGTTTGGAGAGCTTCTGAACTAAGTTGGTGAATGCATCCATGCTCTGGGAGAATGACACACTCCACTTCCATGGGGACAGAAGCTCTTGTGCTTGGGACTCTTCTGGACCTTGCTGCATTTACCACTTTATCTGGCTGTTCATTTGTATCCTTATCATATCTTTTTATAATAAACCAGAATAGTAAGCACAGTGTTTTCCTGAGTCTTATGAGACATAAGCTTTCTAGCTAGTTATCCAAACCCAAGGAGGTGATTGTGGAAACCTCCAAATGAGTAGTCAAGTCAGACAGAAGTGTGCATACTCTAGGCACCCAATACTTGTGATTGGCATCTGAAGAGGAAGCAGTCTTGTGGGAGTGAGTTAATCTACGAGGTCTGTGCTAACTCTGGGTAGTTAGTATCAGAATGGAATTTAATTGTAGCACACCCAGTTGGTGTTCGGAAAGTTGTAGATTCAGTTGGTGTAGGGAAAAAAACACCCACAAATTTACTTCAGAAGTATTGTGAGTAAAACAGTTCAAAGCAACAAACCCCAGTAAAAGAACTTCTAGAGCAAATACTCCCAGAACATAAAGAAGAAATGCCCAAGAAAACAAATGGTAAGCATGGAGACAAAGTTAAAACAACATGGACTATATAAAACAATTACAATGAGGCCAGGCACGGTGGTTCACGCCTGTAATTCCAGCACTTTGAGAGGCCCTGGAGGAGGTTTGCTTGAGGCCAGGAGTTCAAGACCAGCCTGGGCAATATAGTGAGACTCCATCTCTACAAAAAGTTAAAAACTTAGCTGGGCATGGTGGCACACTGCTATAGTCCTAGCTACTTGGCAGGCTGAGGCAGGAGGATCATTTGAGCCCAGGAATTTGAGGCTGCAGTGAGCTATAATCACGCCACTGCACTCCAGCCTGGGGGACAGAGTGAGACCCTTTTCCTAAAACAAAAAATAAAATATAAATAAATAAATAAATAAATGAAACAATTACAATGATAATGTTTAATTTGTAGAGCACAAAAAAATCAAGATAAAACTTAAGCCTCAGTTTAAATCATTTTAATAGTTCCTGGTATTGTTCTGAAAGAAAAAAATATTTCATTAAGTTTAGATTTTATTAAATTATACTGAAATTAAGTTAAATTGAAATGATATAACAAGTTAAATTTCTAGAGCAATCACTAGGAGGAAAAAAAAAGGTGCATACATATTAAACTTTTCCTATAAAGGGCCAGAGAGTTAATATTTTAGGGCCAAGAGGCAAAATCAAGGACATCCATGTAGGTACTTATGCAATGAGAGAGAAAAGAAATTTATACAATTATTTTATGACAAATAATTGAGTACAAGTTTTAGTAACAAGAAAAATAGAATTATTTTTCTGTGTGTGGGGGTAATAACATTTCACTTATTTAGAGTGAATATAAATGTTTCCTATTATCAAACTGATTGCAAAATGAAAAGAGGAAAATAAACTTAATACAAAGAAAGCAAGAAAGGAGGAAAAGAAAGGATCATAGAGAATACATAAAATAGGTTAGTTGAAGAAATCCCAAACATGTCATTAATCAGAATAGATATAAATGGAGTCTACTCTCCTGCTAAATGTGTGTTCATCAGACAAGATTTTTAAAAATCTAGTTTATAGTCCTTGTTTACAAGAAACACACTAAAAATATAGTTTTTGTTGCTCTTGTGAATAAAATTTATTATTTGTTACATTTTCTAATTGGTTATTGCTGGTGAATAGGAATGCCAGTGATTTTTTTCAATGCTGATCTTGTCTACACCTGCACTTCCTCAATTCTTTTTAAAGTCAACACAGAGTGACATCAGCAAGATGGTGGAATAGGACTTTCCAGAACTCATCCCTCACAGAAACACAGATTTTAACAACTACCCACACATGAAAATACCTTCACAAGAGCCAGGAAAACCAGGTGAGAGAGTATACCATCTTAATGTAGCTTGGAATTAAGAAGACCAGGCTGGTATCTGCAGATCACCCCTCCACGCCTGCCCCAATGCCAGGCCAGCCCCTGCAGACTCAGGCTCTAGGCCCACCTCACTGCCAGGCCCACCTCAGTGGTCCCATACTCCAGGCTGCCTCTAGCACCAAGCTGGCTCCCCATGGCCCCAGGCTTCAGGCCTGCCCCAGCAGACTCAACCTCTAGGTCCTTCCTGGTGCTAGGACAGTCCTCAGATCCCAGACTTCAGGCTGGCTCATGCAGATCCGGCTTCCAGGACCTCCTCATTGCTAGGCCAGCACCCATGCTCTCCAGCTCCAGACTGGCCACTGCTGACTCAGAACCCAGTCTGCCTTAATACCAGGCAAACCTCTGCAGCCCCAGACTCCAGGCTGGCAAGTGCAAAACCTATCCTCCAGGAACCCCCGGCACCTGTCAATATCCATAGACCCAGCCTCCAGGCTGGCCCCTGTGGACACAGACTCCACAGTGCCAGGCCAACCCCTGTGGCACCAGGTTTCAGACCAGCCCCTGAGGCCTCATGTTCCAGCAGACACAAGGTCCAGGCCTGCTCTAGCAGACTGAGGTTCCAGGCCCATCCCAATAAACCTGAGCACTGGGCTGGTTCCTGTGAACCTTGGCTCTAGGGCCACCCCTGCAGAGTCAGGTGCAGGCTGGCCACATGGTTCTAGGACCCAGGCCTGTCCTCATGGCTCAGCACCAACTCAGCCCCATGCTCCAGGCTGGTGCGGAAAGCCCCAGGCTCCAGTGGACCCAGGCTTGCCTCCATGGACTCAGGCTCCATGCCCATCCTTGTGGACCTATTTGTAGGCCCATCTAAGTCTCTGACCAGTTCCTGCAGACTCAGGCTCAAGGTCTGCTTCAGTGTCAGGTCAGCACTCAAAGACCCAGACTCCAGGCCCACCTCCATGAACCCAGTCAACAGATTTACCCCAGTGGACTCTGGTGACAGGCTGGCTGCTGCGGATTCAGGATCCAGGCTTGTCAGAGCAGACCCAAGCTCCAGGCCCACCTCAGCAGACCCAGGCTTCAGGCTGAAGCCTTCAGATCCAGAAAAGACAAATAAAACAATTCAACTTTTTGTTAAAATATTAATGAAACTAAGTTTGTTTTTCAAAAAGATAAACATGATGAACAAACTTTTAGCTAAACTAAAAAAAAGAGAGATGACTCAAATAAATAAAATTGGAAATAAAAGAGGAGACATTACAAATGGTACCACAGAAATACAAAGGATCAGCCAGGCGCAGTGGCTCACGCCTATAATCTCAGCACTTTGGGAGGCCAAGGTGGGCAGATCACAAGGTCAGGAGTTCGAGACCAGCCTAGCCAATATGGTAAAACCCTCTCTCTATTAAAAATACAAAAATTAGCCAGGAATGGTGGTGTATGCCTGTAGTTCCAGCTACTCAGGAGGCTGAGGCACAAGAATCACTTAAACCCAGGAGGCAGAGGTTGCAGTGAGCCGGGATTGCACCACTGCACTCCAGCCTGGGCGACAGAGTGAGACTCCATCTAAAAAAAATAAAAATAAAAAATAAAATACAAAGGATCACAGAGAGTACTATGAATAATTACACATCAACAAATTGATAACCTAGAAGGAATGGATAAATTCCTAGAAGCATACAACTTACCAAGACTGAGTCATGAAGAAATACAAAACTGAACATACAAATAACAACTAAGAGACTGAATCAGTTATAAAATGTCTCCCATCATGAAAAGCCTAAGACCTGACGGCTTTACTAATGAATTCTCTCAAACATTTAAAGAACTAATACAAATTCTTCTCACCCTATGAAAAAAATTGAAGGGAAGAGAATACTTCCAAACCCATTTTATGAGGCCAACATTACCCTGATACCAAAGCTAGACAAGGACATTACAAGAAAATAAAATGACAGGCCGTTGTCCCTGGTGATGTTAGATGCAAAAATCCTCCAAAAAATTCTAGTAAACTGAATTCAACAGCACATTTGAAAGGCTCATTCCTCATGATTAAGTGTGATTTATTCCTGGGATGCAAAGATGATTCAACCTATTCAAGTCAATAAATGTGACATGCCATACTACAGAATGAAAGATAAAAATCACATGGTCATCACAATAGATGTTGAAAAAACATATGACAAACTCAAATATCCTTTCATAATAAAAACTCTCAACAAAGTAGATAAAGAGGAAATGTATCTCAACACAATAAAAATGTCCGTGCTACCCAAAGTGATCTACAGATTCAATACAATCCCTATCAAAATTCCAGTGTCATCTTTTCACATAAATAGAAAAATATCCTAAAATTTGTAGGGAATCACCAAAGACTCCTAATTGCCAACACAATCTTGAGCAAAAATTAAAAAAACTAGAGATATTGTTACAGTAGGTAGCTAGTCAGGCATGAGTAGGGCAGATGTGGGCTGCCCCCCATCACACACAGCAGGAATGCCAGATGACAATCAGGTGATGGCCAGGCAGTTGTTAACTGTCTCTCTAAAATAATAAGTGGTCACAGCTGGTGCCAGGGAAGGAGTCATCTCCCAATAGATGGAAAACACCTGAAACTGGTGATCAGCAGCTTCCCAGCGAGACCTCAGGAGTTGGGTGAGTGGGCTCAAATATGTGCATTAAGAGGCAAAATAGTGGAGTTTAACTGGTATATGACCTTTCTCTAGGAATGCTAGACTGGTAAGGGAAGAACACCTCAAGTAAGCATGTGTACAACTCTAGAAACCATACTGTGCATGCTCCCCTCCCAAGTGCTAGCAGGCCACTGCACATGTGGACAGCCCCACCCCAAGGGAAGAATCATGGGAGAAGTGATGCAAGACCCTGGAAGTATGCCAACATTTAAAACACCAAGTCAAAAGGTCAAACTGTGCACTTGATCTCTCAAGTCACCTGCTTGGCCTTCTTCCAATTGTACTTTATTTCCTTTCATTCTTGCTCTAAAGCTTTTTAATAAACTTTCACTTCTGCTCTAAAACTTACCTCAGACTGTCCTTCTGCCTTATGCCCCTCAGTTGAATTCTTTCTTCTGAGGAGGCAAGAATTGAGGTTGCTGCAGACCCATATGGATTCGCCACTGGTAACAGTATCACACTACCTGATTTCAAAATGGTTAGCTATAAAGCTATGGTAATCAAGACACCATGGTACTGGCATAAACACAGAGATCAATGGAATACAATAGAGGGCCCATAAATAAATCCACACATGTACAGTCAATTCATATTCAGCATAGATGCCAAGAACACAAAATTGAGGAAGACCAAGTTTTTCAATAAATGGTGCTGGGAAAACTGGATATCCACATGCAAAAGAATGAAATTAGACTCTAATGTGCATGCACAAAAACAACACAAAATGGATTAAAGACTTAAATGTACGTCCTGAAATTATGAAACTACTTACTAGAAGAAAACACAAGAGAAATCTCTGTCACATCGTTCTGGGCAGTGATGTTTTGAATATAACCTCAAAAGCACAGGCAACAAAAACAAAAATAGACAAATGGCATCACGTTAGACTAAAACCTTCTGCACAACAAAGAAAACAATCAACAAAGCGAAGAAATAACCTATGGAATAGGACATAATATTTGAAAACCTGCAACTGATAAGGAGTTAATATCTAAAAATATACCTAAGGAACTCAACTCAGTAGCAAGGAAACAAATAACCCAATTAAAAAATGAGCAAATGACCTGAGCAGACATTTCTCAAAAGAAGGCTTACAAATGTCCCACAGGTTCATGAAAAAAATGCCCAGCATAACTAATCAGCAGGGAAATGCAAATTAAACTCATGATGAGATACCATTTCACACCTGATAGAATGGCTATGAGAAAAAAGACAAGATAATAAATGTTGGGGAGGATGTGGAGAAAAGAGAACCATGGTACACTGATGATGGGAATATAAATTACTACAGCCACTATTGAAAGCAGTATGGCGGCTTCTCAAAAATTAGAATTAGAACTACCATATGATCCAGCAATCCCACTACTGGGTGTATATCTAAAGGATTTGAAATCAGTATCCTGAGAAGGTATCTGCATGCCCATGTTTATTGCAGCATTATTTACAATAGCCTAGATATGGAATCAACCATATCTAGGATGCTTACATCCATCAACAGATAAATGAGTAAAGAAAATTTGAGATACACACACACACACACACACACACACACACACACAGTGGAATACTATTTTATGTATATATTCTGTAATACTATGTATACATATATTACATTATGTACATACTGCATTATGTATTATGTATGTATATATACACAAAATACATAACATATAATAGTATTATATAATAGTATGCATAGTTATAATATATAGTATAATTACAATATATGATATGGTTTATATATTATATATAGTATAATATAATATAATACTATTATAATATATAAACTATATAATATATACTATTATAATATATGAACTATTATAATATAATATATAAACTATATATAATATATAATATGTACTGTTATAATATATGAACTATTATAATATAATATATAAACTACTATAATATATAAACTATTATAATATATATAATACTATGTAGACATATATTACATTATGTACATACTACATTATGTATTATGTATGTATATATACACAAAATACATAATATATAATAATATTATATAATAGTATGTATAGTTATAATATATAGTATAATTACAATATATAATATGGTTTATATATTATATATAGTATAATACAATATAACATAATACTATTATATATAAACTATATAAGATATACTATTATAATATATAAACTATTATAATATATATATAATAAACATACACACACAATGGAATACTATTCAGCCTTTAGAAAGAAGAAAAATCTGTTATTTGCAGCAACATGGATGAGCCTGGGGGACATGACATTAAGTGAAATAAGCCAGGGACAGAAACACAAATAGCACATGATTGCACTTATATGTGGAATCTAAGAGAGTTGAACTCACAAAAACAGAGGGTAGAATGGTGGTTACCAGGGGCTGCAGGAAAGGGGATCGGGAAGATGTTGGTCAAGGGATGTGAAATTTCAATTAGGCAGGAGGAACAAATTCAAGAGATCTATTGTACAACATGATGACTATAGTTAATAACAATGAAATGTATACTTGAAAATTGCTAAGAAATTAGATTTTAAGTATTCTTGCCACATAAAAATAATAACTATGTGAGATAATGCATATGTTAATCAGTTTGATTTAGCCATTTTATAATATGTACATAATTCAAAACATTATGTTGTACACCAGAAATAGATACCATTTTTTCTCAGTTAAAAAATAAGTAATAAAAATATGTTTTTAAAAGCCAACATAACCTTAATAACAATGCTTGTTAATAACAACACAAAAGTCTGTAGACCAATTTCATTCACCATGGATATAAAAATTCCAAATAAAATGCTATCAAATCAAACCCAGTTTTTTATGGAAATAATAATATGCCATGAACATATAGTACTGTAATTTTTATCTATTATGTACATAAAGATGTTCCCAGGAGATTATTAAAATTAAAATTACTAGGTTCTACTCTCAAAGATGTAGTTAGGATGGAGTAAAGGAATGTGAATTTTACTAAGACCCTCCTCCCACCAGACACCCTTAGGAGATTATGATATATGTAGTTATGTAGGATAAGAACTGAACTTAAGGAAACAATGGATGAGTTTTTTATAGAAATGCAAATGCAACTTGTGTTGTTAAATCAATCTCTATAATTCAATATATCAACAGAAGAGGAAAACTAACAAATGTTAGTCTCAAAACAAATAGTTTAAAAATTAATAAAGTTTGGCAGCAATTAACAATAAAGTTGATGGTATGGCATGTAATTTTCTTTACTATTAATATCCAGAAACCGGAGGCTCGCCAAAATTAATCAACTTTGTTTAAATGTTTATTGCATGCTCATGGGGGTTGGGAAGTTGGCTCTTGCTTACCCAATATTAAAGCTTACAACAAAGCTATCATAATTAAAATATCATGGTACATGCATAGGAATAATTAAGTAGGTGACTGAAACAGAATACAACATTCAAAATTGAATTCAAAGAATAAATGGGTGCCTAATATGTGATCTAATCAACACCCAAATTCAGTGGGGAGAATTAATGTTATATTTAATTAAAAAGTACTAGTAAAATAGCCTATCTGGACAAAGAAAAACTAATACCTTTACATTATACTATATAAAAATACATTTCAGATAGATATCTGAATATAAAAAATAAATCTATAAAAATATTCTAAGAGAATGCATAAAAATATATATGTATATCTCAAAGTGGAATCAACCCGGTAGAATCAATAATATAAAAGCCCTGAAACCATAATGGGAAAAAAATGACAGCGTTTTTAAAAACCTTTTAAAAATAAGCTATGACATATACACAAAAACGCACAAATAGCACAAATCAAACACTCCTGTAAATACCAGCAGGTCAAAAAGAGATGGTCTCCAGCTTCCAGGAAGCCATCTTCATGCTTCTTCCCAATCACTATCCACTCCCACTGCCCCAAAGGCAACCACTATCCTGTTCTGTAATACTTTAGTTTTGCCTGTTTTTTAAACTTTATGTAAGCTGGATTACCTTGAGAGAGCCTTCTAAAATGAAAGGAATCTTTTCCTTCTCTTTTTCTTTTTCTTGATCTGATATCTCTGTTTTGCTGATTCCTTTGTTACCTATAATCAGATAAAATTAAACTTCTTAGTAACTCTTAAATAAGATATCATAGGACCAAATCTCTGGGTTAGATGAGATCTCAAAGGCTTTCAAGTTCAACTTCTCATTTATTTATCTCTGATTTTTTTCTTGCCATCTCTAGAATGAACATCTGAAATGGGACTGAGCCACCTCAGTGATGGGGAACTCAAGTTTCTGGGGACAGTGCATTCCATTCTCAGTGTGTTGATATGTTGCAGCTTTTATTGAACTGTAGTCTCTCTCTCTCTCTCTCTAAAGCTTTCACCTAATAATCCTAGTTTACCACTTTAAGACTACACAGAACAAATCTAACATTTCCATCCATATTGAAGCCCTTCTTTTGCCATTGTAGTCATTCTGTTTTGAAGACTTATACTTTTCCGTACTTGAGAGACCTGAAATTGAATGCAATATCTATCAGGTGCATCCAATCCCAAATTAACCATTATCTAGATTTTCACAGGTTTTTGGTCTTTTCAGTAGAATTATAAGGAAAAGGCAGTAAACTCACATTTTTTTCTTACTAATAGGGAGGTGTGGCCCTAGACATGAGTGTTAGAGGGCAGCCCTACCCATTTTTTTTTTAAATATAGTCCTATCTATTTCTTTTTCTTTTCTTTTTTTTTGGGCTACTTAATGCTCTCCTTCTGGGTCCCCATCAGGACCCAGAATTGATAGATTATACAATCATTTTGGTCGATATGGTAAAAGTTTCATCATTAACTTGCTTTTATATGGTTTACTTTAAAATCATGCCATGTACAAACTCCTTTGGTAATTGATAGAGGTTGCCAAAATTTTGGAAATTATGTAGCGTTGCTTCTTTATGAGAAATCCCTCTCACTTTGGCTGTAATAAATGAATATTATTAACAAGGAGTCCATTTTCTTTGCACAAACTTAATGAAACATGATTATTTTCTAGATGAATTATCTCATTGTTTCACTTCTTTTCTTTATCAAGTATCTTTCTAAAAGTCTATTTTACTCTCTTTGTCACCATCTTCCCCTTCTGCCCACAGCCTCAAGGCCACAATAACACAACATAACCACCACCACAACATCGTCAACAACAAAGGTATATATATTGATCCAATATCCTGTCAAGTCCCTGCCAGAGGCCTCCAAAAATCTCTTTCCCCATTATCTTTAGATTCCTACACCCAGTTAGTCTTGGGACCCTTCTGTTTGCTGCTCTAAGAAATATCTTGTTTTAGTCTCAATTTTGGAATCTATAATTATTCAAATAGATATCTACTAACTCTGAATTTACCTCTTATATTGTCAACAAATCTTAGATAGCTTAATTTACCAATCCTACCAATAAAGGCATTTGGCATTTCTCTAACATGTAACATTTGATCTGCACAACAGATGGAATCTTCCAGATTTGACAAGAAGTGGGGTCAATATAAAAAATATTCTATTATTGCACTCAGGTACAATCCCATATTTGGAATGCAGCTACTCTATTTACTAGAGAAAGTGAAGAGTCACAGGAACTTTTTTGGGTAATTCTTTTTAATGTTGAAAATATTCACAGTCTTGATTAAATTAAGAGAGAGAAGAACGTTCTTGAATTTTATTCTACTTATAAGTTGAACTGGTTACTTACTTTTAGATTCTTTAATGGAAAAAATTTTGCTAGCAGAAGTAAGTTTGGCATTAGCAGAAGATTTCAATTCCAGCTCAGCTCTGGTCCTGATGATTTCCTCATTCATTTTAGATTCCTGATATATAGCTTCTTCTTTTGTAATCCAATCTTGAATAGATTTTGCAACAAGTTCCAAATAATTCCTAAACAAAACAATAGCAGACGTCAATTGAGTTACTATGAAAGTCAATAAATACTAAGGATATTGACTGTGCAAATAAACTTTTTGCTCACGTCACAAATATAATGAGTTTGAATACATCCTAGATGTATTTTGTACAAAATAGTCAAATACAAATATCCAGTGAACATATGAAAACTACCCTTCATCAACAGTTAAAGACATGTAAATTTAAAAATGAGATCTTTCATTTGACTCACTAGGCTTTGGGTTTAAGAAATAAAAAAAGAAATAAGATCTTTCCACTGAAGTGAAGGATTAATAAGTTTAATAATACCAACAGTTAATGACAGTTTGAAGAGATGATCACTTTCACCACTGTTAGTTGGAGAATAATACAATGCAATCTCTTTTTTGGGCAATTTAATAGCACATTAGGAACTTTAAAAATTGAGACCAATTAATACTCACTGGATTAACTAAACCACTATAGCTTTGCAATGAAACTCACTGACCTTATGAATATGAACATCTTAAATACTATTCTCTAACTGCTTGTGCGTTTATGCTTTCATTGGCAATTTGTTGCTTACCAACAGTCATATTTGTTCCCAAATTCATTCACATCACTTATACTGACTAGTGTAATTATTTAAATTAAATATTATATACACTTATATGAACGTCCAAAGAGAGTTGTTTCTGAGGACATTAGTTATAAGATTTAGATTTGACAATAAAAATTAGTTATTGTCAAATTATGTGAAAGTGCGGCTTAAGGTTTTGAAAAAATAAAGCTAGATGGCTTATATACTCAGGTTGTTTAATAGTTTTCTTTAATTCTTCATCCTTTTCGGAGAAATAAACCATAAATGTAAACTATGAATTATGGAGGTACCCAACATCTTCATTTAGAAGGTAATGGATATCTCAAACTCAACATGTCCCCAAATGAACTCTGGATCTACTCCAACCTGCAGCATCCAAATTCTCTGTCATTTTTAGTTGATGGCAAGTCTACAGTTCCAGTTAAACAGGTCAAATACCCTGATGTTCTCCTTGATTACTCTTATTTTCTATTTTCTTTCTTTTTTTTTTTTTTGAGACTGAGTCTCGCTCCGTCACCCAGGCCAGAGTGCAGTGGCGCTACCACTTGGTTCACTGCAACCTCTGCCTCCTGGGTTCAAGCAATTCTCCTGCTTCAGCCTCCTGAGTAGCTGGGATTACAGGTGCCCGCCACCACACCCGGCTTCTTATTTTCTTATATTCTTCCAATCTGTCAGGAAATCCAAATTATTTTGTAAATTATTTAAAAATAATTTTAAAAGACATGTATTTATAATATATTCAAAATCTGCTGACTTCTCACCACCTTTACTGCTATTGGCCTGGTCTAAGCCATTACCATCTCTTGCTAGGATTTCTGCAATAGCCTCCAACTGGTTTCCCTGCTCCCACCCTGGGCCCCCAAAGTATATTCTCAACGTAGCAACGAGGGTGATCCTTGTAACTCTTAAGTCAGATCATGTCTTTCCTCTGCTCAGACCTTTTTAATGAGTCTGCATGTCAAATAAAAATCAGAATACTTACAAGTAACCTACACCAAGGAAACATAGACTTACATATACAGCTCAATCAGTCTTCAAATGAGAGAACAAAATAAATATTAAATATGCAATGATTCAGAAAGCTTATCACACATAGGTACTTTCTGAACTATTTACTCACAAATGTATTCCAGTTGCATTAAAAAAATAAATCAGAGAAATAAGACAACATTGGATATAAGTTAAAAGGTCAAGAAAAAAAGCAGTATGATTTACAATTAAATGTAACTATGCTACTTATTTGTGATTAAAAACTATTACTTTACAATGAGAAACAACAGTTCTAGATAATTTCAAAATGAGAAGTAGGGATTTGTTGGGGGTAAATGGAATTATGTTAAATTTAAATTTTTTTTGTAAAATAATATTAATACTCATTAACTCCAGATATAAGATAAAAATATTTCAATGTTATTTAAAAGGGTAAGTATAACCTCTAGCAGAATATGAATAGAATGTATAACTTTTTAAAAATCACACACTCAGAATAAACTTAGAATATTCAGTCTAACAAAAGAAAATAGATTAATGCTACATAGAAATTTATTTATAAAATTAAATGGTAAGAATAAAACCACATGCATTTTCAATAAAAGTAAGTGAATGGATTAAATTCTTTAGCATTTAAAATACTTAACTTTATTTTTAATTATTATGAAAATCCTTTAAAAGACATAGGCTATCAGAGTAACTAAAAAAATGCAAGCTGCTATTTATTTATTTATTTTTGACAAGGTCTTGCTCTGTCACCCAGGCTGGAGTGCAGTGGTACAATCATGTCTCACAGGTGCCTCAAACTCCTGCGCTTGAGCAATTCTCCCAGCTCAGACTCCCAAGTAGCTGGGATCACAGGTGCACACCACCAGACCCAGCTAATTTTTGTATTTTTTGTGGGGACAGGTTTTGCCATGTTGCCCAGGCTGGTTTCAAACTCCTGTTCTCAAGAGAGCCTCCTGCCTTGGCTTCCCAAAATGCTGGGAATAGGCATGAGCCACTGGGCTGGCCTCAAAGTGCTATTTAAAAGAGATGTACATACAAACGAAATTATGCAGAAAGATAGAAGTGTGGCAGATGGCAGACTAAGAAGCCAGAAGCCTAGGTCTTTGATGACTTTTACAAGTGGTTGTACTAGCTCTGAGGCACTGCCCAAGTCCAGATTTCTTGCTACAGTAGCAAAGTAATCCTCTTCTTAGTTTAACCCCAGTAATCAACTCTACACTAACCTAGTGAAATACAATACCTACCTGACATATAAAATGATTGGGAAAGTTATACCAATAAATTCTTATATAAAGAAAGACCATCTAAAAATATTAATATCAAACATTAAATACAAGGTAGAAAGTATTAAAGGGAACAGAGGGACATTTTATCAGATTGATAAAAATCCTCAATTAAGAAGGATTCAAAAATAAATTTGCACACACATGCTACACATGTCAAAATAATAGAAAGGGGAGTAGATAAATCCATAATCATAAAAATATATTAACACATCCTTCTCATATACAGACATTAATCTTGAGAATACTCTGTTTAATTTTATGCCAATAGACTGGAAAATCTAGATGTCATGCATGATTCCCTAGAAAAACAGAAATTACTCAAATTGATTGAATAATTAACAAATCTAAATAGAGGATTACATTTAGAAGAATTGAAAAAGTTACAGACAATTGATCCTTGATCTCTTCATATTACCATTTCTCTCCTTGGTCATGTCATCTAGCCCCTAAGAAGCCATAAGCTCAAAATGAGTTTCCCTGTGAAGTAATGTGAAGGAATTATATTTAAATCTTTAACCAATTTTGAGTTGATTTTTGTGTATACTTTAAGACAGTAATCCATTTTTTGAATTTTAATTTATTTTTAAATAAATAAAAATTGTAAATATTTATCATGTACAACATGTGGTTTTGAAATATGTATACACTGTGGAATGGCTAAATTGAATTGATTAACATACATACTATCTTGCATACTTATCATTTTTGTGGGGTAAGAACACTTAAAATTAGGAATCCATTCCTAGCGCTATTGTATTACTGTTTACTCCTCCTTTAGTTCTGTTAATATTTGCTTTATATTACTTTGCTGTTCAATGTTGTGTACATACATATTTACAATTGGTCTATCTCCTTGGAGAACTGACCTTGTCATTATATAATGATGTAGTCATTATATGTCTTTCTTTACCTTTTATAACAATTTTTGACTTAAAGCCTATTTCATATGATATAAGTGTAGACAACCTTGATCTCTTTTAGTTATTATTTGCATGGGATATCTTTTTCTCTCTCCTCACTTTCACCTTATTTGTGCCCTTAAATCTAAAGTGAGTCTCTTGCAGGCACAGTAGAGTTGGATATTGTTTTATTATCCTTTCATCCACTCTGAATTAGATAATTTAATCCATTTAAAGTAATTATTAATAAACTATTGCCATTTAGTTCATTGTTTCCTCTTTTACCCTCATTCTGTAATATAGCATATTACATTTATTGATTTGTATATATTGAACCATTCTTGAATTCCAGTTATAAATTCCACTTGATTATGTTGAATAATTTTCAATTTTGTTTTATGGTTCTTTTGTTTCTTTCCTACTCTTTTGCTGTCTTCCTTTTTGACTGGCTGAATTTTTTGCAGTGTTATTGTTTCATTCCTTTCTCTTTATCTTTCATGTGTTTATTATAGATTTTTGCTTTGTGGTTACATAAAACATCTTACATGTATAACAGTCCATTTTAAGCTGATAAAACTTGCCTTTGATTTTACACAAAACACATATTTGTAGAAGTTTTTTTTTCTTTTTCCATTTTTTAGAGATGTGGTCTTGATGTCTTACCCAGGCTGGACTCCAAATCCTAGGCTCAAATGATCCTCCAGCCTAAGACTCCCATGTAGCTGCAACTCTTCCTTCCCAACATTTTATGTTATTGACATCACTATTTACATATTTTTGTAATATGTATCCATTAGTGAATCATCACAACTAGTTATTTTAATACATTTGTCTTTTAACTTTTATGCTAGTGTTAAATGTGATTTATGAACCACCATTACAGTATTAGAGTATCCTGAATTTGACTATATACTTGCCTTTGCCTGTAAGTTTTATGCTTTTATAAGTTTTCACATTGCTATTTAGTGTTTTTCATTTCAACTTGACAACTCCATTTGAGTATTTATTGAAGGGCAGGTCTGGTGGTGATGAACTCCCTCAGCTTTTGTTTGGGAAAGACTATCTCTCCTTCATTTCTGAAGGCTACATTTGCTGGGTACAGTATTCTCAGTTGTGTTATAAATGTGTTCCTTTGGTCACATTTATATTTCCTGAATTTGTCATGTTCCTTGAAGTTTTCTGCTGCTGTCTTTGCAATTTAAGAAGCAGTTCCCTCCTCCAGTCTTTACTGGCTAGATTTGGTATATAAAAAGGTGTTCAACACTAATCATCAAGGACATGCAGAACAAAATGACAATTAGATATCATTTCACTTATACTGGGATGGTTATTATAAACAAAACAAAATAAAACAAAAGATACCAAGCATTGGAAAGGATGTGGAGAAATTGGAACCCTTATATATGGTTGGTAGGAATGTAGAAAGGTGCAGCCACTATGGAAAATACCATAGAAGTTTCTCAAAAATTAGAAATAGAACAACCATATGATCCAGCAATCCCTCTTTTGAGTATATATACAAAAAAAATTGAAATCAGCATCTTGAAGAATTATCTGGACCCCCATCTTCATTGCGATGTTTTCCACAGTAGCCAAGATAAAAAAACAACCTAAGTATCTGATGATAGATTTTAAATATGTGGTATATATGATGGAATAGCATTCAGCCTTAAAAAGGAAGGAAATCCTGCCATTTGTTACATGTATAAACCTAGAGGATATTATGCTGAGTTAAATAAGCCAGTCACTGAATGACAAATACCGGCTGATTCCACTTATACAGGTTATCTAAAACAGTCAAATTCATAGAAGCAGAGAAGAGAATGGTGGTTTACAGTGGCTGGTATGGGTGTATGGAATTGTTTTTCAACTATCATTAATAATATGGTATTGTGCACTTGAAGATATGTTAAAAGAAGGGATCATGTGTTCAATGTTTTTAAAAAAACACAACGCAAATGGACATGAGGACATTTTTTTTAACATAATGGGTATGTTTAGTACCTTGGTTGTGGTGATGGTATATGTTCATGCATATGTTCAACCTCTCAAGATGTGTAAATTAAATGTATACAATTTTATGTATATCAATTATACCTCAATAAAGCTAAAAAATACTTATCACGATTTCTAAAGAATGAATCAAACAACATAGCATATAACTGTCACTAGTGAGAATAAACAAAATGGAACTCGAACAAAGTAAAGAAACTGAAAAAGAGAAAATAAAAGGACAAAATTAGGTGGTTGAAATCAATCTAAAAATATGTACTAAATTCTCAACCAAGAGGAAAATATCATCAGACTAAATTTTTTTAAAAATCCCAGCTACACATATTATTTTACAAGGCATATATGGGTGGAAAAGGATATGCTAGATATAATATTAAAGAAAAAGGTTTGTATAACTTATCAATGTCAGATAAAATATATCTGATAAAATCTATATAGATATATTAATGTCAAACATATCAACATTGTTATCAGACAAAATAAACCTGAAAACAAATAGTAGTCCTAGAAATAAAGAGGAACATGCCTAAGGATAAAAGGTTCATCAGGAAGATATAACAATTCTAATACTGTATTTGTTTAATAATATAACCTCAATATGCATGAAGCCAAAAACTGATATAATTATAATGAAAAACTGAAAAATTCACCATAATATTGTGGTTTTTTTAAAAATGTTTTTTCCCATTAATTAATGGAATTTTTGACCAAGTCCTCAAAAATCCAAAAGATTGTGGAAGATTTAAAAAATACATCCCTACGGTCAGAAATTAGAGAATATTCCTTCCTGTCATACAAACCTTGAGCATTTAAAAAACTGACTACATATTAAACAACAGAGCAAGTATTAATGAATTCATAGCCTCAGTATTCCATAGAATATGTTACATCTCCACTATATCTTTAAACTATAAACTGTTAACAAAAATGTAACACATAGCCAAGTGTTTAAAATGAAAACTCACATTTCTGTGTAATTAATGGGTCAAGTAAGAAAGGATAATGGAAATTAGAAATGTGAAGGACCTCTTCAAGGAGAACTACAAACCACTGCTCAATGAAATAAAAGAGGATACAAACAAATGGAAGAACATTCCATGCTCATGGATACGAAGAATCAATATCATGAAAATGGCCATACTGCCCAAGGTAATTTATAGATTCAATGCCATACCCATCAAGCTACCAATGACTTTCTTCACAGAATTGGAAAAAACCACTTTAAAGTTCGTATGGAACCAAAAAAGAGCCCACATCACCAAGTCAATCCTGAGCCAAAAGAACATAGCTGGAGACATCACGCTACCTCACTTCAAACTATACTACAAGGCTACAGTAACCAAAACAGCATGGTACTGGTACCAAAACAGAGATATAGATCAATGGAACAGAACAGAGCCCTCAGAAATAATGCCGCATATCTACAACCATCGATCTTTGACAAACCTGACAAAAACAAAAAATGGGGAAAGGATTCCCTATTTAATTAATGGTGCTGGGAAAACTGGCTAGCCATATGTAGAAAGCTGAAACTGGATCCCTTCCTTACACCTTAGACAAAAATTAAGTCAAGATGGATTAAAGACTTACATGTTAGACCTAAAACCATAAAAACCCTAGAAGAAAACCTAGGCAATACCATTCAGGACATAGACATGGGCAAGGACTTCATGTCTAAAACACCAAAAGCAATGGCAACAAAAGCCAAAATTGACAAATGGGATCTAATTAAAGAGCTTCTGCACAGCAAAAGAAACTACCATCAGAGTGAACAAGCAACCTACAAAATGGCAGAAAATTTTTGCAACCTACTCATCTGACAAAGGGCTAATATCCAGAATCTACAATGAACTCAAACGAATTTACAAGAAGAAAACAAACAACCCCATCAAAAAGTGGGCAAAGGATATGAACAGACACTTCTCAAAAGAAGACATTTATGCAGCCAAAAAACACATGAAAAAAGGCTCATCATCACTGGCCATCAGAGAAATGCAAATCAAAATGACAATGAGATACCATCTCACACCAGTTAGAATGGCCATCATTAAAAAGTCAGGAAACAACAGGTGCTGGAGAGGATGTGGAGAAACAGGAACACTTTTACACTGTTGCTGGGACTGTAAACTAGTTCAACCATTGTGGAAGTCAGTGTGGCGATTCCTCAGGGATCTAGAACTAGAAATACCATTTGACCCAGCCATCCCATTACTGAGTATATACCCAAAGGATTATAAATCATGCTGCCATAAAGACACATGCACACGTATGTTTATTGCGCCACTATTCACAATAGCAAAGACTTGGAACCAACCCAAATGTCCAACAACGATAGACTGGATTAAGAAAATGTGGCACATATACACCATGGAATACTATGCAGCCATAAAAAATGAAGAGTTCATGTCCTTTGTAGGGACATGGATGAAACTGGAAACCATCATTCTCAGCAAACTATCACCAGGACAAAAAACCAAACACCGCATGTTCTCACTCATAGGTCGGAATTGAACAATCAGAACACATGGACACAGGAAGGGGAACATCACACTTCGGGGCCTGTTGTGGGGTGGGGGGAGGGGGAGGGATAGCATTAGGAGTTATACCTAATGCTAAATGACCAGTTAATGGGTGCAGCACACCAACATGGCACATGTATACATATGTAACAAACCTGCACATTGTGCACATGTACCCTAAAACTTAAAGTATAATAATAATAAAATTAAAAATAAAATAAAATAAAATAAAAAAAGAAAGATAATAAAAATACTATCAGTCAGATACTTTGAGGTGTTGCTAAGGTGGTATTTAGGGAGGGATTTGGCCTCAAATGCTAATAAGGAAAAAGCCAACCAAAACTAACAAAAAACAACTCAAAATCACAAGATAGGATTTTAAGTTAAGAAGTTAAAGAACATCAGAATAATCCAAGGAAATTAAAGAGGAGAAATAAACAAGATCCTGGCAAAATTAAATGAGATAAAAGGAGAAAGAGTTAGAAAGCAAGAATAGATTTCTTAAAAATATTAGTAAGACTGGCAAACCTTTGGCAAGTTTGATCCAGAAAAATATAGAGAAATCACAGATTAAAAATGTTAAGAACGAAAAAGAGTATAGACACATGTAACACAGGTTTAAAAGGTAAAAGAATATTTTAATGAACTTTATGTCAATACTTTTGAAAACAGGTGTAATGGTCAAATATCTGGAAAAATATAAATTATAAACCTAATTAAAATTAAGTAGAAAAGATGAAGAGTCTAATAACCATGATAGAAGTCGTGTCAGTAATCAAACATCTTCCCTGGGCCGTATGTTTTTATCTGCAAGCTCTACCAAATGCCAAAGGAACATATACCTTAATTTTCCACAAACTATTTCAGAAAATGAAAAAATAAAAATAAAAAGGGAGAACATTCTCCAGTTAATTTATGAGGTTATCATAATCTCAATACTAAAACCAAATAGGAATATTTAAAGCAAGGAAAAATTATAGCTGAATCTTGTCCAGGAATACACATGTAACTATTCTAAACAATATATTAGCAAAGCAAATGTGGCAATTATAAAGAAGATAACATAATGGACAAATCTGGCTTACTACAGGAATGCAAGTTTGGTTCAACACTAGAATATCTGTTAATGAAATTAGCACTTTCATAGATTAAAGAAAAAAATATAAACACCTAAATTGATCCAGAAAAATCATTCAATTGATATGACTTAATGACCATCTATGATTGAGAACTCATAGCAAACTAGAAAGTTTTTTTAACTTAATAAGGAATATTTACATAAATCCTAGAGCAAAAAAAAAAAAACATTTAATTGTTGAATATTTGAAACATTGCCTTTAAAATCTGGAATAAGACAAGGATTTCTCCTCAAAATTAAATTGGAGATCCTAGCCAAGAAATAAGGCAAAGGAATAAAATGCGTAATTATTGTTAACAAAAAACAAAACAAAGACAAACACAGCTTAACTGTTCAAGGTGTTATATTAGTATATCTACCAAATTCCTTCATTTTAAAGTCATTTTATGACTTTAAAATGTGTGTGTGTGCCCACATACAGTATATTCCCCCAATTATTATGTAAGTCCATTCTGTAAATCTTTCTGTATTCTTTAAAACTAAAAAAAAGCTATACAAATAATACTGAAAATACATTAACCAGTATTGAAATAACAGTGAAATATCATCATACTTAATGAGAAGAGAGAACAAAGTTCTAAGAGAAAAAGGGAATAACTAAAGAGCTGGAAAGAAAAAATCACTAACCCCTAGGCTCTCAGTTTGCTGGAAACCTGACTGCTCTGTTGGTATATTACTCAGCTGACCTATTTTTGAATCTTCCCCAGATAAAACAGAGTTCAAAAAAACCAACATGCAGAATGTCATGTTTTATAGTTCCTACTTGAAATCTTTTGGAGACGGTTTTACTGGAATCTAAATGAATCAAACGTAATTTAACAACATCCTCACTAGATTCCACGAGGGCAAGAATGACACCTGTTTTCCTTAGTGGTATAGCTCCAATGCCTATACAGTGCCCAGCACATGCTGACATTCAATTTAGTGAGCTGAATTGAATCTATAGTACTACACAAATGTTTTCATTGAGCTGAACCCCCTAGCTTAGGCTAAGGAACTAACACCTAAGTAAGTAAGTAACTGGCAAGCTAACTAAACCCAACTAACTAATTAACTAAACTTTCCAAATTTGTTACCTGAATCCAACATTGGAGTGAAGAGCAATGTTCCAATATTCACAATGCAAACGTTGTCTATTCATTGGATTGTGAAAGACTAAAAGCAAAGAGTTGTCTTGGGTGTGGTAGTAAGAATCAACACACCTATATTGCTTATGGGCTTCTTGAAGGACCTGAAAATCAAAATAATTGCATTGTAGAATCTTTTTTATTTTCCCCAAGAGAAGGGTCTCCTACTAGGGCATTTCTCTACTCCCTTTTTTTCCTATATTCACCTCCACATTGTTAGTCAAGTTGAAATTCCCAGAGGTTTCTTTCCTATCTGCTAGAAGGTGAGAGCATAAATGGTAGCTAGCTTGGGAAGCATTTCAGCAACACTTTAGAAAAACAAATACTAGGCATCAGGCAGAGAGGCGCTTGCTACAAGTGTTCTTCATTAAGGTTGGTAGGTAATAATTAAGCACAGCAGTCATTTATCTAGCATTTTCCATGCCTTGATATAGATCATCTAATTTTATCATCATTTAAAACTCCAGATAAATAGATGCTATGAATTAAATTGTGTTCACCATCCCTATTTATATGTTGAAGCCTTAACTGCTAGTGTGATGGTATTTGGAGATGGGGCTTTGGGAAGGTAATTAGGTTTGATGGGGTCATGAGACTAGGGCCCTCAAGATAAGATTAGTGCCATTGTAAGAAGAGGCAGCAGACAACTTGCTCTCCCTCCCTCTTTCCCTTCTCCATCCCCACTCCCTCTTACTCTCTCTGCCATGTGAGAACACAATGCAAAGGCACAAGCCAGGAAGGGAGCCCTCAACAAAACTCAACCATGCCAGCACCCAGACATCAGACTTGCAGCTTCCAGAACTGTGAGAAAATTTCTGTTGTTTATGCTACTCAGGCATGGCACTTTGGCATGGCAGCCCAAGCGGACCAAATCAGTAGGTATGATTATTTTTCCCATATCAAAATATTAGAATTCTCATTTTTTCAGCATAAATTGGGGCTGAGAGAGTAAGGGACTTGTCCAAGAACACTGTGTGTTATGGTGCCAGGGCTCATCCCTGTTTTCCAACTCTAAATTTTACCATTTTGCATTCTCTCCACTATACCATGCTGTATTAGATGAAGTGAAGTGAGTGGTCTTTCTGACACATACCGTTTCTACCTGCCTTCCAACTCTGGCCCTTTCTAATACATACCATCCTCAGCATGCACTGCGGTGGTAGCTACCAGTAGAGAGACACAGTGGGCAGCTGCTTATCCTGTTTCCTTTGCCAAGCAACAATAAGGAAATTGTCAATAGGAAAAATAAATTAGACAGCTGTGGGCTTTCGTTTTTGTTTTCAATATCAATTTGCTGAGGCAGCTTTTGGTTTTCTATTGTTTGCATGATCTGAAGGCATGGAGTGATATATTATGTTAGAAAAGGGCTGTTTTAATTTTTCTTTCAATTCTACGTTGGTAGCATAATCAAAACAATACATTTGCTGCCCCAATTTAGTCCCCTGAATGAGTGTCTTTATGGAGTGGCACTTTTACATCTGTTTCCTCAGAGCCAACATAAGAAACATACATGTGGTGAATATCTTTGCATTTTAAAATATTGCTATGTAGGGTATCATCTAGTACTTACTGATTTTTTTTGAAAAGCAAATTCTGCTCACACTATAAACCCAGAAAACCATTGTGTTTATGATGAATATATATCCTTCTTTCTTTTAGATAATAAAAGCTTTGAAATCTTTGGGTTTTCATATTGCTTTGGGGGTGCTAAAAATACAGCACTAAGTTTCACGGAACTATAGCTGCTCTCAATCAATATGTAAAGTTTTCATATCTTATTTTCCCCTTTTTTACTAATTGGTGCTTGTCTTTTATTCTGTATTAATATTATTGGTTACGTTAGTTATGTAGTTAAGTTTTTCATTAAAAATGAGTACCTATTGTGTGGCAGGCACTGTGCAGGTACTAGGAAAACAAAAATAAACAAAATAGATAAGATTTTCCTCTAAAATTTGATAAAGATTTTTTTGTTGTTGTTAATTAGAGATGGGACCTTGCTATGTTGCCCAGGCTGGCCCCTAAAGCCTAGCCTCAAGCTATCCTCCTGTCTCAGCCTCCTGAATAGTTGGGACTACAGACCTGTGGCTTTATAGATTATTTTGGAGTTGAAAGAGGTGTGTCCAAAAAGACGAAATTAATGGAATATCTGATATATAGAGAATGGATTAGAGCAGGTCAAGAGTGGAAGCAGGTAATCAGGAGGATATTGTGGTGGAATTAGAGGGTGGTAGTCATATAAAAGTAGGCCGGGTGTGGTGGCTCAAGCCTGTAATCCCAGCACTTTGAGAGGCCAAGGTGGGTGGATCATGAGGTCAGGAGATTCAGACCATCCTCACAAACATGGTGAAACCCTGTCTCTACTAAAAATACAAAAATCAGCCAGATATGGTGGCATGCGCCTATAGTCCCAGCTACTCAGGAGGCTGAGGCAGGATAATCGCTTGAACCCAGGAGGCGGAGGTTGCAGTGAGCCGAGAGCATGCCACTGCACTCCAGCCTAAGCGACAGAGTGAGACTCCGTCTCAAAAAAAAAAAAAAAAAAAAAAAAAAAGTGGTGGTAGCTGTGGTGCAGAAGAGCTTGAAGATATATTTGGAGGTATACCCCTTAAACATTGATGATGGATTAGGTATCAGGGATAAAGGAGAGGTTGGAACAAAGGATGATTCTGGCTTTTTGCTTGAGCACTTGAATGATGGTGACCTTTTCTGAGATGGACAAGGGAAGAAATGCTTAGGTGGGAAAAATATGAGTGTCATATAGGATACTAAATTTGAGATGGATACTAAATTTGATCAGAAATTCAGGTAGAATTTTGAGTAAGGTATAATAATGTGAATCTCTAGAGAGAGATAATTTAAAAGATATGGGCATCTGTCAGCATTAGATAGTATATAACAGATGAGATCATCAAAGAAGGGTGTTTACAGAGGCAAGAAGATGCTCTAGGGCTTCCTGGAGGCTCCAGAGCCTTGAGGCACTTCCATATTAGATGCTGGGTAAAGGAGGAAAAGTCAACAAAATTCCAAATACAACACTGAGGAAACCAAGAGTGCAGAGTGTTTCATGGGGGAAGGGATAAGCTCTGCAATGTTGTTAAAATGTCAGGGAAGATGAAGAAAGATAAGTGTCCATTAGATTTGGCAAGACAAAGATTATTGATTACCTTGAAAAGTGCAGCTTCATGGAGCAGTAAGGACTGAGAAAAACTGAAATAGAATAAAGTCTGAAATAAACTTTCAGTCACAGAGAAAAGATTGAACATTTGTACTCTCTAACGCCTCATTAAAAGAACAGTAAAATTTTGTTTGTTTTTTTAATATCATAAAGTTGAAAGCCAACTTCAACTTGAAGGAGAGGAGACAAAGGCACCAGAATTTTGGAAGCTGGAGAGCAGAAGGATAAATGCTAAATGACAGAAAGCCAAGTCCTAAGATTAATTTTAGGAGAGACCACAGGCAACCCCATTTGTGTGCAGAAATATAGGAAGTCTCAGGATATGGAAATACTAGTGACCTCTGCAAGTGGGGTGAAAGTGGCACTGAAAATAGGAAGATTAGTTTAAAATCTTTTTAAGAAGCAGTTAGGCCCCTGGATCCCATTAAAATTCTGAGCAACTGGGCTATTGCCTATCTCCCACTCTAGCAGAGGGGAAGAGGGTAACTACAGATGGTAGATGAATGGGTTCTAAGAACAGTGGACCCAAGGCACACTGACAGAGAAGTACATTCTAGAAAAAAAGGGAATTGTGTAAAAGCCTAAATCAGCACTGCTCAATAGAAATATAAAGTGAGCCACAAATGTGAGCCACAAATGTGAGCCACATGTGCAATTCTAAATTTTATAGTAGCCACATTTTAAAAAGTAAAAAGAAACAAGTAAAATAAATGTTAATGATATATTTTATTTAACCTGATAGATAAAAATTCTTATCATTTCAACATATAAACAATGCAAAAGTAATCAATGCCACCTTTTTAAAGTCTTGGAAATTGAGTGTGTAATAGCACTTATATGGTGTATAGCACAGTTACTGCACGTCTCAATTTGGACTAGATTCATTTCAAGTATTCAGATGTTACATGTGACTAGTGGCTACCACACTGGATAATGCAGATCTAGATAATAAATGTCAGAAGCTTAATACCCTTCCCTCATTACCTAGCTCTCAAAACACTGACAGGAAGGCTTATGTCTTTCAGACAGAAAATTAGACTTTTTTTTTTTTTCATGGAGAATTTAAATGGCCCAAGAAAACAGACCTGACATACCAACAATGGTGAGTCTCCTATGGAAATCTCCCAGTCAAATCACCCAACAATGAACTCAGTTATTGACAACCGCCTACCCCACCTCATATAGCACTTCCTATCATATTTTTATTGTTTCATTATTAATATGAGCAAAGAGGACAATATTATATATTACCCTCCAACGTGAAAAATGAAGACGAAACAAAAAAGACAAAAAACGAGAAAAGAAACTTGGAGGAAAAAGAGATAATTCAGGGAGAAGACAACTTCAGAGGACTTTAATATCCTCATAGAGATAAGAGAAGGTATTATATCAGAAATGCAGTGGCTCACACCTGTAATGCCGGCACTTTGGGAGGCCAAGGCTGGTGGATCACCTGAGGTCAGGAGGTCAAGACCAGCCTGGCCAACATGGTGAAACCCCATCTCTACTATAAATACAAACATCAGCCAGGTGTGGTGGCAAGTGCCTGTAATCCCAGCTACTTGGGAGGTTGAGGCAGGAGAATCACTTGAACCTGGAAGGCAGAGGTTGCAGTGAGCCAAGATCATGCCACTCCAGGCTGGGCGACACAGCAAGACATCATCTCAAAAAAAAAAAAAAAAAAGTGAAATGATCCTTTAAAAAGGTAATTTGAAATTATAAATATAACTTTAGGAAATCAGAATGATAATAACAGGAATAAAAGGCTCAATATAAGAACTGAATGGAAATTGAACAAAGCCAAAAGATAAATTGATGGAAACTAAAAGAAAAAAGAAAGGGAAATTGCAGGTTCAGTCTAGTAGGTCCAACACCAGAGTAATAAGATTTCCAGAAAAAAAAGGACAGAGAAAATGGAGAGGAGAGATTATCAAAGAAATGATTATAGACAATTTCCCAAAATGTAAATACAGGAATTTCTGGATTGCACTAGCTTGCCAGAACAATACATAGAAACAGAACCACACAAAGGCATATCAACAGGAAATCAAGAGCATTGGAACAAAGAGAAGATCTTAAAATCTTCCAGAGAGAGGATCACAACATACTCAAACAACTGATTAGGAATCAGAATTGTATTTATTTATTTTTCTAAGGACAATCTGGGAAGTCAGAACACTGTCAAAAAATGTCTTTAAAGTATTGAGAAAAAATGCTTTTTAATTTAGCATTTACTATAAAGCCCAACTGTCAGTCAATATAAAGATAGAATTAAGCTGTTTTCAAATATTGAATGCCTCAAAAATTTACTTCCCGTCTATCTTAATTAAGGAAGCTACTGGAAGAGATGATCCTCTACAAAAAAGAGAGTAACCGGAGAGGGAACACATGGGATGAAGGAAACAGGCATCTAACTGGAAAGGAAGGGAATGGGTGTGGCCCGGATGATGGTAAAGGGAGGCCCAGGACCACAGCTGTGCAGCAAGCTTAGGGAATATGGGAGAGATATCACTAATACAATAAAACTAATAGAATATCTGTTATGTTTGAATGTATTGAGTGACTTACTCAGTAGTAGAGAATTTGGGGATAAGTTAATAATAAATACATAGTAAACTAAACAAATAGAAAAAAAGGCAATTATTAACTGCAGAGAAAATAAAAATGGTACCCATACAGGAAATGTAATTATAGAATACTACACAGTTCAGCTGTGAATAGCACTTACATAACTGAAATAAAGTGAGTTTTGAATACTTATCTAACCAAAAATTACGATATTGTTAACAGTATCAGAGAATGGAGAAGTGCTAATGTGAATGTGGGGGTGGGTGAGCCTGTACATGTACATGCACATGTGTGTTGGATGGCGGTGGGCAAAGCTGTGTTCTCAAGAGCGAATCAATTGGTAACGATGTCACAAAACTAAAACTAAACAAAATATACTTGCTATTTAGAGATCACCGAGTAAAGTAACAAAAGAAAGGGGTAAATGCGCTGAAGATTTTTGCCTCTGAGAACTGCGGCTTGGTGGAGTGGGGTGGGGATGGGGGAAGGAGGCTGCTATTTTTCATAGTAAGACTTTGTAGAACTTTCTGGCTTAAAAAACACGTTGTAAAACTTTGATAAAAATAAAAATCAAATTAAAAAGACAAAACCAAAAGAGGACAAGTTTTTGTGTAAAAGCTAAACACAACAAAAGGATTTAGGTTTGGGATTACTTGTTATTTTGCCGAGTGGTTAAGAGTACAAGTTCCAGGGCCAGATTTCCTGGGTTTATATCTTGCTTCTCACTTAGCTGCCATGTTACCTTGGACAAAAGTCACTACTGGTCAAGGTGCCTCAGTTTCTTACTGCTTACATAGTTTCTACTTCACAGGGTTATTGTGAGGATTAAATGAGCTAATAATGCATATTAATCAGTGCCTGGCACATGGTAAGTGCTCAGTGAATGTTAGCTACCACAGATTCTATTGAACTGTTAATCAAAACAGAAAATACTGTGAAATGTGGTGAAATTGAGTAGAATGGATAAACAATATGGAAAAAAATAGGGTTTTTCCCAATAAAACCTTACTTTGTTTTTAGAAAATACATGCAGCAGCAAAAAAAAAATATATGCAGCAGTCTTGTATATTTCTTTTTTCTTAAAATATTTTATAAAAGCATTCTTTCATAAAGTATATTTTAAACTATTTTAGAGAGTCGCTGGGAATGCATAGCTCAAGCTGGGAGTAAATTTATTTTATAGCTGAAGTAAAGGAGAATATTGATCTGAACTAGATCTGAGAGAATGACCTGGAGGTGAACTGTTCTAAATCACAGCAGACTCTCCAGACCTATCTGACCGTCTCCTAGAGAATCACAGTCCATAAATACCTGAAGCAGTACTTTCGGTTTAAAATGTTCAGTAAAACTCCAGTCCATTAGACTGCGCTGCTGTGTTTTCTTTATGTCCTCTAAATCTGCTTCCACCATCATCTTCTTGGGTTTCTAAAATATCATAGGAACACAATTTCAGCCTTAATTTGTTTAAGTCCAAATGGAGCCCTCTTGGGCTCTGTCAACTAACCAGTATGTACTCCATCTAATTGGGGAAATCTGCATATGTATAAATCCATATGGCAACATTTTAGGAGAGTTGCTGCCAAAAAGAGTATGCCTTTGACTTTTTTTTTATGGGCAACATAATCTAAATATTTTTATTGTTAGGTTATACTCTTCTGAGTCCTGTTAGCAATTACAGGCAGGTTTTCTGAACTCTCTTCAAGACAACGTTAGCTCTACAGGGCTGTATGGTGAGCAGGTGTTTGTGAGGTTGCCAAGCCACACTGTCTAGAGAGGAGCAAGGAGCTGGGAAGTTATGCGCAAGCCGCCTAGCAAAATTAACTCCTTTCTGTCCAGTTGGAGCTGCTCTGGGGATGTCCGAATAGTTCCTCTTTTCTAGCCTCAGTATTCTCCTTCTAAGTATCTTCTTTTTTCTTTTTCAGTGTTTCTTACTGCAAGTCATGGTTTTTCTCAGATCATCTTGTCATCTACATTTTCAGAAAAATAATTCCTTACCTTTTCATGAGAATCAGCCTTTGTGACTGCATCATCTTTGATCTCATTGTTTGTGGTCTGCTCTGCAAATCAAAGACACCAACATCCAGTTGTGTTCTGGCTTTGTTCTTGCCCTGCTGGTTAATGCTGTGCTTTTTTGTTTCCCATATGATCTATGTTTCTGTGCTGAAAAGGCAATGCCTGAAAGGCATGTTTTGTGCCTCCAGAAAGGTGTTTGTGTCCATAATTCTAAATCTGTGCCAACCTAGAAAAATTACACTAAGCTCTTTGAAAAGAACCTAGCTTCTTGTGTGATATATCTTAAATCATACCAGATATTCTGCTTTCAGACTGTATCATTCACTTCTAACAATATACCTTTATCTTTAAAAGTTGTAAATATTTACTGATTAAATCAACTTCTTAGTACACATGATTTGTCTTCTTGTGCTGGTGACTATCACAAAGCCTTTTTAAATTTCCGTGGATCTTATCTTGTGGATGACAGACTAGGGTGGGGGCAGGCCATGCGTGCAAAGAGGCACTGGAAGATAAGTGCACTTCCTATCGGAAAATGATACGCTTTCACCATTCTGCAGAGCTTCCCTTCCATTCATTAATCATTTATTAATTTAAAAAATATTTAATGAGCATCTGCTAATTTACAAATGAAGCTTAACAAAAGTTAAATAAATAAATGAAGCGGTACCTGGACTCCATGGACCAATACGAGTCATGCACACACTATGGACCAATATGAGTCATGGACACTAGCTTTCCTAGTAATGACAGAGTATACTTATATGATGATTGGGATGGTGATATCATCCTTGGCTATGAAGCAAACAGCCATGTGAATGAACAGGGAAGGAACACATTCATATTGTTGATTTCTGCATCACCAGAAGAAAGAGTTCCATGATAAATAAGTTTAACATAGATCAATGAACATCTCACTATGAATGTCTTAGAATTTGTAATTTGCTCGTTATTGTGAATCTCTAATTGAGAAATGGATGATGTATATAGCATTTTGCAAATTTGATCACAGAAATAGAGTATGTGTGTGTGGGAGGTGGATTTTGTGGGAATATACTTTGATGCTGCTGAACAACTGAACAGCCCTGACTTCTTATCACTCTTAGAATAAATGAAGATTATGTCTGACAAAGTTGTACAGGAAATGGCTCTGGCCTAACTCTTTAAGCACAACTCTTTGACTCTCCCTTGCTCATTCTACTCCAGATACACTGGCCTGCTTGCTGTGTTTTGAGGGTCTTGCACTTTCTTTCTCTCTGGTATGCTTTGCCCTTAGCTGTTCACCTTTTTCAGACCCTGACTTCATTCATATTGGTCGAGTATCACCTTCTCAAGAGTCTTCTGCCTCATCCTCTGCTTTGTTTGTTTTTTTTATCATAGCATGTATCTATGCCTAATGCTACTTACTTGTTTATGGTCTGTCTCTCCACCTCATATGTAAATTCCTGGAGAATAGAAACTTCATCTTATTATTATTATTATTATTTTTAACTGTACTCTGAGCACCCAGCACCTGGCAGGAACTCAGTAAATATTTCCTTTTGATTGAATGAGAAGAATCTACATCATATATTAAACGTGGAAATTAACCTAGAGCCATACAGAGAAATTAGAAATGTGGGAAAAAACCTACAACAAAGCCTTATTCTGTGGCAAGCATAAGACAACTTTTTATTCTGTGGCAAAGAGTACCATATTTGGGCTTCTAGAGGG
Source organism: Gorilla gorilla gorilla (assembly GCF_029281585.2). Classification (NCBI taxonomy): domain Eukaryota; kingdom Metazoa; phylum Chordata; class Mammalia; order Primates; family Hominidae; genus Gorilla; species Gorilla gorilla. Next base: position 122,473,815 of record NC_073224.2, read on the forward strand.
AGAAGCTGATTGTGCCTATGAAGGACAGGCCAGTGTTTTTCTTTCTTTCAGGAGCACAGCTACTTACATTTTTGCTACTAGTTCCATCTTGCCTTGGGCTGGTGAAGGTGACAGCATGAACGTCCCGTTTTGATTTAGGGGAAAACCATACAGCCAATTCAGTTCAGCATTTATATAAAAACATCCACTGAAGAGAAAACTCAGGCCAACTATAACTCTAAATAGACCATGATGTCCCATGTGTCCTTGAAGCAATTGATATGAAATCTGTGGATAAAAATTATTCTATTCTGTGGTCTGCCAGATTTCCGGGAGATTTGATATTCCCTCCTATGTTTAAGGATCCAGCAGAAAAAGTCTCCAGTTTAGAAAATATGTTCTAAAAATTATGCATCAGTTATTTTGTCAAAGGAAAGAACATTCTAAAAGTAATCTGAATTATTTATTTAATAGTAGAGTAAAAATCATTTTTTTTTCTTTTTCTGATTTTTGCTTTCAACCACATAATCCTTTGACAGTGTGATTCAGTAGTTTTTGACACATCTGGAAATGGATGCTTTCTCATCCCTTTGAAAAACAGCTTTCCTAATCTGTTTTACTTTAGAGATAACAAGATCCCTCTGCAAAGCAGTTACTTTATTAAAAAAACACCCAACAAGCATAAAGGGCGCATCTAAACCTATAGACTCGCGGTTATCAACTCTCAGGTTTTTCATAAATATCCACTAGGCCCTGTCAAGTTCAAAAATAGTCTCAGATGGAAATCCAGTATTTGGTTAAGAAAAGCACAAATATTCAGCCCTTTATGTCCAGGAAAAGGCTTTTATATGTATTTGATGCTAAAATGGTTGTGCAGGAAATACATGAATGATTTTTGCCTTGTTTAAAGAGAATTAAAGTTGGCGGCTTTGAAGTAAGTATGATTCAGAGTTAGGGAAAGAAATGTAAAATCAACAACAACAAAGTCCCATACTCACAACAGCTACAATGTGACACCAAGCCCAGATGCCCTCCCCCTTTCAAATGGAATGGCTCCTGGAAGTAGGTCAAAATGCACCACGGAGAAACACTTATGGCCCTGAGATCCACCCTCCAGATTGCGTGGCCTCTAGGATACACTGTCCACTATAGCATTTTCAACCCTGAGAATTTAGGAAGTTACTATTCATATAATAATCTACTTTCTTCCAGAATCCAGCACACCAATTTATGTAGTTTGACCACCAGGTGGCAAAAGTTGCCTAAGGAAAAACTATCCAGCTGCTTTAAAGAAAAAAAAAGAAACAAAGCAAAGAAAACACCTTGGGCCTTACACCTCTCCTGGCTTATTCTGACTCTATATTAACCCAGAGTGACTTCCCTGTCATTCATTTGTAGTCCCATAGGATACACTATCGCCATAAGAACTCAGGTTAACTTATTGGCTTAAATTTTTTGAGAGGTAGGCTAATAGGTAAGGGTACTTGGGACAAAGAAATAGGGAATCTACCCTAGTTAGAAGGAAGGAAAACCCAAAGGCAACAAAATCAGCATAAAAATCACCATGAATGAGACTAGGAGCATGGCTAAATCATTAGCTGCATCACCAGGAATTTCTGGAACTCAGGAAGCTGCAAGACACAGTGGAGGAAGCACTGGTTTGAAGTTAGCCCTCTGTTCAAATCCTGACTTCCTACTTGTATGTAGTTGAACAAATTATTTAACCTTTCTAAGTCTTGGTTTCCTCATCTGTAGAATTGGCATAATAGTATCTTTGTCATAGGCTGATGTTTATGTAAGTATTAGTTAATGTACTTGAGATATAGCAGAGCAATATTAAATAAATGTTATTTTCTTCCCTCTTCCATTCACCCCAATTGCCTCCTCTACCAATCCTATTCCATTGATTACTTCCTTTTCGACCCACCTCTAGATTAATGAAAAGGGTAAGATGACCATTAGTCAATACTAACTTAACACTTATTCTCTCATGTTATCACTTCCTTAAAATTTATTTTTTCTTTTTTTATCCAATTTTGGCCCATAACCACTTATTTTTTAAATGTTTTTAAAATTATGAAATATAACACACAAAGTGCATGAAACACAAATGTTTAATACAATGAATAATTATAACAGTAAAGTCTCAGCACTCCAGACATCTCATGTGTATCATTTAACAAGCACAGCCTCCTTATTAAACTTTCATATTAATTCTAATTTTTTTGCGTATTGTTTTGAGTTTTCTACATACATAGTATTTACAAATAATGATGGTTTTATTTCTTCCTTTTCAAACCTTATGCTTTTATCTAAAAGAGAAAAAGTCTTGCTTGTTGGCATACACCTCTGATGCAATATTGAATACAAGTGTTTATAGTGGACATTCTCCTGATCTCAAAGGGAATTATTTCAACTTTTCACCTTGATATATAAGGTTTGTTGTAGTAATATGAAAAATAACATTTATATGATTGAGTAGTGTTTCTTCTCTTGCTAGTTTAATAAGATTTGTTTCATAAATTGCTAAAGAATTATACATGCTGTTTCTGCTCTATTGAGATTATATGACTTTTCTCACTAATGTGTTAATTGATGTTATATTGATTTTACAATGTATTTATTTTCCTTCTATCCCTGTTATAAATGCAACCTGTTTGTGATATATGATTATCATTTAGTATATGTTAGATCAGTTTTCCTATGTTTTATTTAGAATTTTTGCATCTATGTTCGTGAATGAGTTTAATTTAATGAATTACTTTAACTTTCAGTTGTACCACTATCCTTGTCAGTATTCTTATAAAGTTTATGCTAGCTTCATAAAATGAATAGAGGAGGATATGCTACTTTTCTATTTTCTGGAATAATTTTTGTTAAGATTAGAATTATTTCTTTTTTAGTGTTTGGTATCAGTTACCAATGAGATCATTCAGGCTAAGTGTGCCCTATTTGGGAAGATTTTTGATTACTGATATAATTAATTGGATATAAGACTACTCAGGTTTTCTATTTCTTCTTGGGTCATTATTGGTAAGTTATTCTTTTCCAGTAACAGCCCATTTTACTTTCACATTTAGTCAAAGTTGTTTATATTATCTTGCAATCTTTTAAATTTCTGTAGAATCTGAGGGAAGTCTCTGTTTCTTTATTCCTTATATGATTTTTATTCCTGATATAGTTTTATTCTTGATAGAGTTATTCATGGGTTTTTATGATTAACCTTATATAAAAGATTTATCAATATTGTTAGTCTATTCAAAGAACCAAGTTTTTGCATTTTTGTTCTTCCTATGTTTCTATGTTTTCTATTTCATTGATGTAATTTTCATCTGTTTTGTATTTCCTTGATTTAATATTTTTGTTGTTTTCCTTCTTCCACTTTATTTTGATTTATTTTGTTTGTCTTTATCTAACTTAAGGTTGATGTTTAGTTAATTAATCTTTAGCTTCTTTTAGAAAAATATTTATTTAAAGCTATAAACTTCTTTTGGAGTACCTCTTGCATCAGCTGCATTCTATAGTTTTGATACTCAGTTTTTCATTATCATTTGGTTTGAAATATTTCCCAATTTCTATTGTAATTTTTCCTTGACCTAGGTGTTAAATTTGGTGTTGTTTAATATGTTAAAATAAACATATAATCACTAAGACGCTATGGTATAATGGAGGCCTTAATATAGGCATATACATAATTATAAAATTGAAAGAAAATAACTAATGCCATAAAGAGAGTGTAGATTAATTTTTTTATTTTTCTTTATAGAGGTGAGGTCTTGCTCTGTTGCCCAGGCTGGTCTTGAACTCCTGGCCTCAAGCAATCCTCCTGCCTTGGCCTCCCAAAGTGCTGGGTTTATAGGAGTGAGCCACAGCACTTCACCAGAAGTGTAGCTTAATTATGACCCTGGAATGCTAAGAGAGGCATTTCCATATGGACACATCCAATAAGACTTCATGGAGGTGCCACTGAATCCTAGTCATAGTCAAAAAGAGAACTCAGGGTGGAGGATATATTGTGAGGGAAAGGTACCACAGAGATTGAAAAGAGCAGGCTGTGCAGAGTAAATAGGCCTAATTCTGTTGGGCTAGAACACAGAGTGTGTGAGCAACAGCGAAAAGATGGAAAAAGGTTTTGGGAAAAGTAATTTGATACTACTGGAGAAGTACGCCAAGGAATTGTGTTCTATTTTGCAGATAGTAGGAAGCCTTTGAAAGCTGTAAGTAGAGAAACAAAATAACTATATTTTACACAGATGAATCTGACAGTGATGTGTAAGGTAGCTCAGTATAAATTTAGACCAATATCCTTCTTTTGCACCTCCTAATATAGCACTAATATAGCACCGTTTTTAATGCTAGTCTACAATGACAGTAATAGCCTGAGCCATAAGTGGGAGAGGAGGGGAAATGATGTTCACTGAGCATTGATTTTGTACCAAGCTCTGTACTGGACATTTCATTCTGTTTTGCAGATGAATGTTTATAATTTTTAGCACACAATCACAATAACTGTGTAACACTAATGATGAAAGTTTTAATGATGTTTGCTGTGCTAAATTTACTAAGGTTAAGTGTGGACTAAGAGGAATTAAGATATTTTTAAAAACGGGTTGAAATAAAGAGAACTTATGGAACAACAATACTCAGTAAGAAAGTTTAATTAACCAAATAACTTAAATTCAAATAATGCATCTTAAACATTTTTTGATTTATGTGTACTATAATAGTGTCTTACACACACACACACTTTAACTTACCCAGAGACTCATGTTGGGGCTGAGTCTTCATGATGCTGTCCTGCTCTAACAGCTGTCTATTATCAGGGACTGAGAGTTTGGGATTATTCAAGTCAGAATGCTTCATACTGTTAGCATCACACTGACTAGGATCTGAAGGTTCTCGGTTGCTCTCATTATCTTGCACAGACATTGACAAATTCTGATCCACAAATAGTGTTCTGTCTTTGATTTTAATATCTATTCAGTGTAAGGAACATCCATGAGATACAATATGAGAAAAATTGACAATCATAAAATACAAGAATGCTTTCCGTTCCCTCCATGCAGTGTACCTGCTTTCTGCTTGGCCTCTTGAGTGTTCATTTTCATGACATATTGCTGCCTTATCTGTTTAGCAAATCTGGCAGGGTTGTCCCATGGTATGTTGAACATTTCAGAATCTGACCCACACATCATCCCAGAAGGTTTCAGTTTCCCTTTTTCATCAACCTCAGAGAGCTTCAGGCTCTCAAAAGTAAACACCTTGAAGGCTCGTTCTACTTCATTCCAGCTCAAGACATCTGTAAGAAAGCAGAACCAGTGCTGCTGGAAATGTTCTTATTAGCACATGGTACAGGGTTGGCAGAGGGACAACCAGGGAGTCTGTCTACCAGAAAGACAAGAGAGTCACGCCACAATGGCTGTTGAGCTGATTTTAAACATTGGCTCCCCAGTCTGCCGCAAATATCAAAGGTACCTGAGGATAAGCAAACAACACAGTAAAGATACAATTTAGCAAATTATAATGCTCCCAAACTGCTTCATAGCTCAATCAATATTAGGTGTCCAGATTCATTTGCATGGACTTTCCAGGGTACCATATTGGTTGAATATGCTTACACAACTTATTATTTTTGAGTGAAAGCACCCTTTTCTCCTGTTGTAATTTAAAACAGAGAAATTATTTACTTATGCCTAATATAGGCTATTATATTGACTGAGTTTTTCTATTGATTTGGGCTCAGGAAAGGCTTCCTCCTGTGCACATAAACTGCTGCAGTATTTTCCATAATTGCACTTCAAAGTTTATCAGCTTTCAGCAGGCTTTATAATTGTGTATTTACCTTTTTACAGCATTTATTCACTTGCTCACTCTTTCATTGGTTATTATTTTCTACGTATTAGGCTTTGTCACAGGTGCCTGGGATTTGAAAGAATCAAGATTTGGTTCTTACACTTTAGAAGTTCCAAGGTAGAGGAAGGAGAAGTAGAATTAACAAATAAACATGGAATTCAATCAGAAAAAAATAAAATGATGCAGATCAATAATTCAGAAGTAACCTCCATTTTCTCTCCAGCAAAGATAAGAAAAGCAGCAGGTCCTTTGGGAAAAAACAGGGAGATTCAGAAGAGAGACAAGGAAGAGGTAAAAGAGTTACAGAAGGAAGGAGAGTTTGCTCATTTGTTCATTTCTCAAATATTTTTTGAGCCCCTATTAGGCATCATTAACTATAATGAAAGCTGGGAACACAATGGTGAACAAAATAGTGAGCTCCCTGCTCTCATGGAATATCCATTCTAGTCGTTGGAAACAGATAAATGTAAGAGATAAAAGAGATGACAAAAAGAATAAAGCCAGCTGAGGGGACAAAAAGTGATAATAGTCAGGGAGGGGCTTCTAGTTTATACAAAGCAGTCATGGAAAAGTCCTCTGAACAATTAAGCAAAAATGTGAAGGAAGTAGGGGAGCAAGCTCTATGGATATCTGGGGGAAAGTGACTGAGGAAGGGAAAACAGCAAATGCAACGATCCTGAGGCAGGGGTGTGACTTACATGTTCAAGGAATCACAGTGAGGCCAGTGTAGATGGAGGACAATGGAACAGGACAGCTTGATAGGTGATGGCTCAAAAAGTAGGTGGCAGACAGTTTAGGTTCTTATTGTTGTTTTTTGTTTTGTTTTGTTTTTTGAGACAGGTTCACCCAGGCTGGAGTGCAGGTGATTCTCCCACCTCAGCTTCCCAAGTAGCTGGGTCTGCAGGCACGTGCCACCACACCCGGCTAATTTTGTATTTTTTGTAGAGATGGGTTTTGCCATGTCGGCCAGGCTGGTCTCAAGCTCCTGAGCTCAAGTGATCCACCCGCCTCGGCCTCCCAGAGTGCTGGAATTATAGTCATGAGCCAAGCACCTGGCCCAGTTTAGGATTTATTCTGGGTGACTGCTGCAGAGTTTTCAGTTACAAAGGCACATGATCCAACCAACATTTTAGAAGGGCCATTCAGGTGGTTGTGTGGAAAAAAGACTGTTGGTAAAAAATTGAAAGCCTGTAGATCAGCTGGAAAGCTATTGGAATAGTCCAGTTGAGGGGTGGTGGGGGACTGGGCTGGGATGGTAGTGAGGAGTATGGTGGGATTGATTGCAGTGTGTGAGAAAACAGAGACAGCAGTGGGGCGCGGTGGCTCGCTCCTGTAATCCCAGCACTTTGGGAAGCCAAGGTGGGTGTATCACGAGGTCAGGAGTTCGAGACCAGCCTGACCAACATGGTGAAAGCCCATCTCTACTAAAAATACAAAAATTAGCTGGGCATGATGGCGTGCGCCTGTAATCCCAGCTACTTAGGAAGCTGAGGTGGGAGAATCGCTTGAACCCAGGAGGTGGAGGTTATATTGAGCTGAGGTCACACCACTGCACTCCAGCCTGGCGACAGAGTGAGACTCTGTCTCAAAAAAACAAAAACAAAAACAGAGACAGCAGGGATGATTCCAAGGTTTTCGATAGAAAGTAGTTGTCATTCATTGAAATAAGGGAGATGGTGAAGGGACAAATTTAGGGATGAGGAATCAAGAGCTTGGTTTTGGACTTGTTAAGTATGACGTGGCAAAAGGGAAAAGAGGAAGAGGGGAGGAGCACCAAGGGTCCAGGATGGGGCATGTAAGCAGCATATGTGTGAGGTTTCAATGGTGGCAGCAGGAACAAAAATCCTGTGCTGTGTAGAGAGCTGAGCTGAAGGGAGAATGGAGTCACATCTTAAGCCAGAAGGAGAAGTGGAGGGTGGCAGGACACAGAAAAAGGACAGAAGTTCACCCCCTACTCAGGAAGGGGGTAGTTATGTTCACAACAGAAACGACATACCAGGCCCTTGAGGCTATACCCTGCATGTCCAGGAGTCAATGGTAGGACTCAGAAGTTCCTGGCTTTTTCTATTACTAAGCCTACTTAAAAGTAGAAAAAGAAATCAAGATAAAAATATTTTTTAGTTTGGTTAGGCTTACAAACGAAATGGTAAGGAAGAATATGCACATGGTCTTTTCTTTTCTAGGTCAAATGCTTCCTTGTCAAGTAAAGATGTCTGTGGAAGTTAATGTCCTTTCTTATAGGTAGTATCTACATATTCCCTTAAGTGGGAATGAGAATTTACTTTGGGAAATGACTGCCTATATCACAAAATCCCAGTGAACTCAGATGAGATGTGATTCTAGATATTGTATCTTAATGACCCCTCTTCCCACTGTCTTCAAAGAGCATAAAATGGCTCTTCCTGCTGTGAGAAGCTGTTAGCATGAGTCAACTCCTGCTCAGCAACATGCTGACAGTGGGCTCTCTATTCATCTGTGTATCCCTAGGTGCAGAGCGGGTGCTTAAAATTGCAGATTGCACCATCAGACCTCTGAGGTGGCTTTCTTCCTGACTCCTGCTCAGTAATGTAAGGAAATTGTGTTCTACTGGGTATCCAGAGACCAGAATGTTTTCTTTTTTTTTTCCACCATTGTTATAATCCTAAAACAAATAATTTAACCCTGCTGGGATCTCAGCTTTCTTATCTGAAAATAGATTTTGACTAGATTAATTCCAAGGTTTCTTTCAGTTAGGAAATTTTATGGTTCTATGATTCATCTTTCTAGATACAAATTTAATTTCTGGTTATAAATAGTGTGCTCAGAATTTTCTCTCAAGATAGGATTAAATATGAGCTTCCAGTACCACAGGTTACAAGATATCTACATCTGCCTCCCAAGTCACACTCTTTCTTAGTTCCTTCCTGTCCTCATGTGCAGAGATGGTCCACGGTAGTGCTTACATTAGTTTTACCCTGGTGAACATTCCTGCCAAATTCAGATTATCTCGATCCTCTTCTTTTTTTTCTTCTCTAATTAAAAAAAGAAAGAACTGTGAAAGGACAGAATGGAAAGAGACAGAAGAAAAATTCTTCTGGAACCTGTGTTTTATTGATTGTGAGTGGCTGCAACAAGAGGATATAAGATGAAAATTCAAAGACAGGTATCTCTGAATTGGGGCAAAGTTGCATGGTCCAGGTTGCTCTTCCCTCTTTCCAGATAATGTCTCTGCAATGTTACTGTAATTTTTACATGATTTGCAATGATGATAAAAGAGTGCAGTGGTCAGGCAGAAGACAGAAGGACAGCATTGTCCTGGAAATTATATGCGTGCATGCGTGCGTGCGTACGCACACACACACACACACACAGCCCTTTACTTCTCTGTAAGTAGGATGGGATTACCACATCATCTCCAGTGATGTCAATGGGAGTATTTGGGACAGAGATGGGGGAAAACGAGGAAAAAAGGGAATTATTGTGGTTAAGAAAACACAATGGGAAAAAAACCCCAGTGTATCAAATTGAAGAGTGTTATGCATTATAGCTATGATAACATTGCTAATGACATTATTCAAACAAGAAAGTTGTAGTCAATCAAAATACCCACCTTAGCCTCTGAAAGGTCTTTCAATAATGAAAATACTTTTTGTAAATAAGGGTGTAATTTTAAGAGGCATATATGACCATTAATTAAATTGAGTTTAAGCTAAGACAAAGCAATGGACTTACCACTTGTACAAAAGTGCATAAGCTCATGAATTGTAGCTAGACGTTTAGTGTTGTTCCATGGTGGGGGTAGAGGGAATTGAAGGAATTCCCACAGTGGCAACTTGGACTGCATCTCCTGCTCAATTTGAACTGGATCAAAATTCTTTTGGTCCTGATGAAAAAGAGCAATATGACAGAAGACATTAGAGTAAGCTGTTAAGTGCCTTATGCATATGGAGAAGGCTAAACATGATACCTTCACCCTCATTATTTGGGAACAGGGGAAATCAATGGTAATTGGGAAAGACAAACTTTTGGGATTTTGCTGAAGGTCAAAAAGCTAGTTCCTATGTTGCCAGGATTTCCTGGTGCACAAAAATGACTGATTCTTCATTCACAGTGACAAACTGCCAAAGTCTCATATATATTCATCTCTCTCTTTTGAGATCCTTTTCTGGCTTCTACTAGTTTTTCATAGCAGCAGATATTTGAAGCAAATAATTATAAGGCTTTAATGAAAATTTAGTGGTGGTAACAATTAATTGAATTGTTAATTAGACCTCAATAATCAGGCAAATTTCCTCGGCTGACATCATTTTTCCCTGTATCTAGGTCCATTTTCCAGGTCCTACTTTGTATGCAAGTATCTATTTTGTACATTACATTTTAATTAGTGTTGATGAAGTTATCTAATTAGCTTCTTTCAACTGAATAGTTATAAACACACTTTCCCACGTCGGTTTTCCTTGGGCTAACCTGATTATTATTACCTGTAGTGCATACTTCTTGTGGGCATGTGCATCATGATAGTTCAGTAGGAGGGGGCCTTTGGGCACTGCTTTGCTTTCACTTTCTTCTTCAGATAAAAATATGTCATGAAGATTCTATGCAAATTGAAACAATATTGATTTAAAGAGAGGATCTATACTTTTCCAAAGCATGAAGACTCTGCTATCTCAGGCTATCTGACCTTTTTCTCCCTCTCTGAGAGACAGAGTGAGGGCAGAAGGGACACAATGTGAGCTGCGATTCTGTGGTCTAGCCCGTCTGCTCTGGGGGATGGCTCCCGCAGACTGGGTGGGACGAGATCTTCTTCAGTTGCAACAACCTGTTGAAATCAACAGTGAGAGGAATTGGTGTAAGGGTCCGCTCTTTAGTGATACTCACTGCTCATTGCTGCATTCCCACTGCTTAGTAAGAACCAGTCCATTTATAGGACCCAAGTACCACTGATGACACAAAATGGCAGGAAACTATCAGTGATCACCAAATAAAAGGAAAAGTGTTTGCAATCCATGCATTAAGGTAGATATAAATTTAATATTTCTATTAAAATAGATAACATGAAAATGGTAACAATAAGTTTTTGATAAAAATATTTCATGAAGAGTCTAGTCAAATAGAATAATAACATATTTTTTCTTAATATTTATCTTAAAGCAGCGGAAAGAGTGCTCATATAACTTTGGATTCATTAAATATTTATTAAGTGTCTATCACAAGCCAGGTACTATGTAACTCATCTTCACATGTGATCATTTAAGCCTCACAGCAATCTTGTGGGGACAGATATTATTTTCCATTGTATAGAGGAGAAAACTAGGGTGACTGGCCAAAGCTCAAGGATATTGAGTGGAAGAAACTGGGGTTCAGGCCCAATCCTCATTCTTTCTTCAAAAATAGAAAAGTTATTAGATTATGAGATCAGTAAATGTAATAGTGTCTCCTTTAAGTGGGGAAAGTGAGGTCTAGAAAGATTAAGTGCCTTGTTCAATTTTTCATGGTAAACAAGTAAAAGAGGTTGAAACATAATCAAGTTAGGCATCTAATTTACAGCTTTTCCCTTTACGCTATATCCTATAATCATCCTCTATGATTTCCTATCCCTCTACAAGTTTTCTCAGCCTTGGCATTAATGACATTTTGGCCTAGATAATTACTTGTTGTGGGGGGCTGTCCTGTGCAATATAGGATGTTTAGCAATGTCCCTGGTGTCTACCCATTTTATGCAAGTAGCACCCTTCCAGTTGTGACAACCAAAAATATCTCCAGACATAGCCAAATGTCCTCTGGGAACAGAATCACTTCCTGTTGAGAACCACTGCTCTAGAATAACAAAATTGCATCCTATTCTTTACCTTGTAGAAACACCCTACTGTCAGAAGAGTCACTCACTGTTTCCGCTTTCTATCCTCTGATCATTTCTTTGACCCACTTCAATCATTAAAGATCACTCAAATCTGTTTCTTCTCTGAAATGTCCAATTCTAACATCCCATCCTATAAAGTGTCATCCCATCACTCCTATATTTCAGTTTTTTCATCCCCTTATTATTATTAAGCCTTCATTCATTCAACATGGATCTACTGGTTGACTTCTATTTGTTAGGCGCTGAGCTCATTAACTGTCTTCTTTGGTACCTGGAACATAGTAGATGGTTAATAAATGTTTGTTGCTTTAAGTTTAGTAGAATAAAACAAGAAAGGATAAGATAAATAAAATAATGATACTGCAAGCTCTATAGGGCTTTTGTACTTTTATGCATTTATTGATATAATAAAACTACTGATCTTCTAAAAACTTCATGGAGCAATTAAAGGCAAATATTAGTGTGATTATCTAATTGGTTAGAAAACTAAGACAATCAAAAACCAGAAAAATGTATATGGGAGGTAACAGAGATGATAGAGTCTGAAAAGGACTTTAAAATAAAACTTTTATGTATTAACAGAAAAAATGTGTCACATCCATGAACTAAAAACAAGAATAGGCAATTGTAAAAAAAAATTAGAGAATTTACAAATTAAAAACATTACTGCCAAAACAAAACTTCAATAGCAGACTGGACTCCCTGAAGAAAGCATTAGTAGGAAGTTAAGCTGGAATTCCCAAAGGGATAAAATTGAAAGAAAACTTAAAAGACAAAGAGAAAAACCCTGAAACTCCAACACCCATTCAATAATAATTAAGGTAAATCGATAGGAAAAATGATATTCGAAGATAGAAGACTTTCTTAGAATCTTCTGAATTTAACAAATATGTATTTAGTGTCTACTATGGGTTAGGTGTGGTTATTGTGTGCTGAGCATACAGCAACAAACAAGACTACATTGTTACTGCTTGCATGGAGTTTATATTCTAGTAGGATGGGGAAGAGAAGAAAAAAATAGCTGATCAATATATTGCAAAAAGAAAAGCTGTTGATAAGAAAATAAAACAAAGTGATGTGGTAGAGAGTGCTGTGTGTTGTGTGGGGAGAGGGTTCTTTAGATCAGGTGGTCAGAGAAGGCCTCTCTAAGGATTGACACTTCTACTGGAGACCCTCCAGAAAGAGAGAAAGCTTTCTAGGTAGAGAAGGTTGAGTAAAAGGTTAAGATAGAATTAAGCAACATATTTGAGGAAAAACCAGAAGGCCTATGTAGATGACGTGTGTGTGTGTGTGTGTGTGTGTGTGTGTGTGTGTGTGTGGTGGCAGGTAGAAGGTGAGATGACAGGTACATCTCAGAACCCTATTTTTAGGGCCTTTATGGGACAGTGTAAGGAATTTTTATTTCACACAGAATGTGACTGGAAATCAGATGATAATTCCCTTACACCATAATGACAAGTATGAGAAAATCATACCTAGACATAGTGTTGGTATGAGAAAACCCTAACAGCTGCTAGAAAGAAAAGTAAAGATTATCTGCAAAGAAAAAAGTATCAGATTGACATCGGACTTCTTAACAGCAACATTAAAAGGAAGACGACAATGCAGAAATGGCATCCAAATACTTTTCTGTGCAGATTCACTAGGTTTTAAGTCATTTCTGCTACTTACTACTTGAACAAACTTGAAAAACGTTTTGTGCCTCAGTTTCCTTATCTGTAAGATGGGCGATACGGTTTGGCTCTGTATCTCCACCTAAATCTCATCTCAAACTGTAATCCCCACGTGTCGAGGGAGGGAGGTGACGGGAGCATGAGGGTGGTTTCCCCCATGCTGTTCTTATGATAATGATGGAATTCTCATGAGACTTGATGGTTTTAAAAGTGGTAGTTTGTTCCTGCTGTCTTGTGAAGAAGGTGCCTGCTTTCCCTTCTACTACGACTGTAAGTTTCCTGAGGTCTCTCCAGCCATGCGGAACTGTGAGTCAATTAAACCTCCTTTGTTTATAAATTACCCAGTCTGGGGTAGTATCTTTACAGCAGTGTGAAAATGGACTAATACAATGGGGGATAAAAACAGTTCCTACTTCATAGGATTGTTCTGAAGATTACATGAGTTAACATATTGAAAGCATTTAGAACAGTGCCTGGCGCCTGTAAGTGCTACATATGTGCTACTAGTATGAATCACAAACTCTTTCAGATACACATAGAACCTTCACAATGACCATGTTACATCAGGTCACACAGGAAGCCTCAGGAAATTTTAATTTGCTAACTTGCAGAAAATGCCTACTGATTATAATGTTAAAAAAATTAGAAATCATCAGTAAATAATGGAAATCAAAATAATTCATGGGTTAAACATGTAAATAAATAAAAGACTTAGAATTGAATACACTGAAAGCATCAGGACGCAAACAAAGAAACACTCGAAAAGAAATGTATAGCCTTAAATAAAGCAAAAAGACTAAAAATAAATGAAGTAAGCTTTCAATTAAAATGAAATACAAAGTAAATCCAAAGAAAGTAGAAAGATGGAAATGACAGAGATGAGCCAGACACGGTGGTTCATGATTATAATCCCAGTGCTTTGGGAGGCTTAGGTGGGAGGTTGGCTTGGGGCCACGAGTTAAAGACCATACAGGGCAACATAGCAAGGCCTTGTCTCTCCAAAAAAATTATTTTAAATTCGCTGGGCATGGTGGTGCATGCCTGTAGTTCTAGATACTCAGGAGGCTGAAGTGGGAGGAACACTGAGCCCATGAGTTTGAGATTGTGAACTATGATTGTGCTACTGCACTCCAGCCTAGGGGACAGAGAGAGACCCTGTCTTAAAAATAATTAAATAAATAACAAATATATAAATAAATAGGAGAAGAAATTAATGAAGAGATTAATAAAATAGAAAGTAAAAAGGTGTTGACCAATGAAACCAAATCCTGGTTCTTTGAAAAGACAAATACAATAGCTATGCCCTTAACAATCATGATCAACAAAAGGAAGGCACAAATAAATAACATCAGTCATGAGGAAAGGCACATGACCAGATACAGAGGAAATTTTAAAACATATTTAAGTGAATAGTGTAAAGCACATTGTATCAGATTTAAAACTCCAGTAAAATACTTATTAAGACATATTCATTAAGAAAAAAGCTGATGACAAAAATTGGCCTCAGAAATACAAAAATCTAGTTAAATCTACAAGCATGAAAGAAATGTTAAAGACTATTAACAACCCCACCCACTTGTCCATGTTCTCTTCCTTTTCCTCTTCCATTAAAATGACACCAGACACAGAGTATTGAGGATATGTTCTACCAAAACTTCAGGGAATGTTACATAAATGGCTTCAGAGCATAGCAAAAGAAAAGAGAATTGAAGCTGAAGATTTAAGCAGACTTTAGTTTCATCTGAACTATTCTAATCTTTATAAAGGAGAATGCACTTAGGTATTATAATTTTAAAATAGTGTAAAAATAACAGAAGCCAGGAAAGATGAAACGACTTACTCAAGTATACAACCTGGGAAAAAGCCTCAGAGTATCCCCACCTGTTCCAGCATACAATGCAGTATCAGGGGAACAGAAATGAATTCCTCTCGAATTGGATTCAGCAAATCATTGTAATATCTCATGTCTACTTCAGTTGTGATCACTGAAGTCACTGTAAAATATAGAAAATACCATTGCCCAATTAAGTTGTGTTCTCCATCATTTCCATCAAAATTTCATGCATAATTTCAAACTATGACTATGCACTAATAAATGCAGGAGCTGTAGGTGAAGGGAGGATGAAAGTAATATGGAGGGCAGTCATTATCTCTTAAAGCGCCAGCTCATGGTGTTGATCCTCCAGCAGCCGATTTCATACATGCCTGGTGGTGGAGCTTGCGGTTCTTCATACTGTGCTTTCTTCTTTCCAGGAGCTGGTACAGCAGGTTGTGGAGCCTAGAAAAAGAATAATTAATAAGAAACAACTGAGATACCCAGCTGAGAGATGCCCTCATCAAATGCTGGTATGATGAGATCCAACAGGATACTCAGGTTGTATAATTATGTTCACACCACAAAATCATCTGCTAATATTAGAACCAAAGGAAAAGAGTTTTGCTTGATGAAGGAAAGAAGGTAATGGTATAGACATTATTCAGTTTTTCCTACCAGAACCCACTGAGCAATTGTGGAGAAAGTGATGGGGTGATGAGGCACTGAGCATCAAACAGGTTTTTCTTTTTTCCCCTGGGTGACTCAGAGTCATCCCATTCTCCCTCTCCCAATCCTTCAGCAGCTCTCCATTGCCTACATGATATAAACCAGACTCTCAACTTAGCACCAAAGGAGATTCATGACCTGGCTCCTGCCTCTCCAGGTTTAGTTTCTGTTGTTGTTCTTCACTTTGCACATGCAGGCTGGGATCACTGAACTACCCTGTGCTCCTGGCTTGTGCCATAATACTGCTTTTCTTTGACCTCCATATCTTTGTACATCTTTGCCCCTGTCTTGAGAATATCATTATATCCCTTTCCCCTATCATGCTTTCCATTAGGCACTTCATACTCATCTTTCCCCACATCGCTAATCCTGGTTCAGTTTTCCTGACTTCCCTCTCTTTGCTCTACTCCTCTTTAGATCAGGTGACCAAGTTTATTTCTTCTATTGCAAGCTGAGATGGCTGCTCTCAGCATTCATCATGCTACGTTGAAATCATTGTTGACTTGACTGCCATCCTCTTTAAAAGTTAACCTCAATGAGGAGGACAGGGAATGAGTTTTCATTATTGTATTGCCAGCATCTTGCACAGCTCTAGCACATAGCCAGGTGCTAAATAAATATTGCAATTACTTTGTCAATATCTTTCCTGTCACAGATGTTATTCCTTGTACCGAGTGCTGACAAGAAGGTTCCATCCTTGCCTTTTTAAATGTCTGGTAGTTGAGGAGCTTCACAAAGCCCCCATCATGTAGCCATCTTTTATGCCAGTAGGCAATATGACCTTAATGTAAGTATTTATGTAACTTTTTCTTCATATGCCTTATAAATATGAAAATAAAGTTGTTCAGTGAATCGTTCATCCCACTAAAGACATTGAGCCCATGCCTACCTCTGAA
The DNA here is from genome assembly GCF_029281585.2 of Gorilla gorilla gorilla. NCBI lineage: Eukaryota > Metazoa > Chordata > Mammalia > Primates > Hominidae > Gorilla > Gorilla gorilla. Next base: position 122,490,597 of record NC_073224.2, read on the forward strand.
GTTGGCATGGCTTCTAATACAGGTTTCTCATTAACCACTTGTGGAACATTAATAAGCTGCATGCTTTCCAAATAGTGCTGGTGCTGCCTTTTCCAATCCAGGATGTCATACATCAAGCAGGCAATATTTTCAAAAATATCAGTTCCCAATTTCAGCTACAAGTGAGAGATTTAATGGCAATTGGTTACTAGTTTTACACTGTTGGAATCAGATATATGGTATATATCTCTTAACAGTTATGCCCATCAACTTTATACAGGAAAGCAAACCCCTAAATCTCCAAACCACTGAATCCCAACCATGGTGACCCCATTTATATTCCTGAACCTTTCTTCTTCTTCTTTGTTTACCGCAATATGGACTGTTTCCTTTGGAGGGCCGTATGGCTGCCTAATGTTTTAAGAGCCTAATTAATGCTTCAACTAAAAGAAATATAACTGAGTCATGAGTTTCAGCAGTGTGGCCTGTATTCTTAGTATCTCAAATCCTAAACACATTAGGTAACTTTAATATCCTCAGCCAGTGACAAGCTATAGATGATTTCTTACCTGGCTGTGCAAGGAACACAATGGAAACACTGACTCTGCTTTGTGGATCATCTACCCAAGTACGTTGCATCTACACAAGTATGTGGGCAATCAGTATTTCTTCTTTTCCTCCAAGCTCCACTTCTTTCCCTTCACCTGTTCTACCTCTACAGCAAAACACTAAGAAATCCTGATAGACTATTGCTTCTATAATACCCACAAGTTTTATGAGCTGGCAAGCAAATTGTAGCTCAGATACCTCTATTACTTGGGCTTTTGTTTCCAGAAGTAGGAAAGCATTGTGATGGCTGGGTCTGTCTGCCTGGAAGCAAAGAAGAATGAAATAGGCTCATCCTATGTCTGAGTTCAAGAAGTAAGGTGGTATGAGATGGTTCCTTGTATGCAGAAGTCCAGTGACGTGCACAGCTCTGCCAATCACTATGGTGCACCTGGTTGCTGGCTGGCTTCCTATTCCCACTAAGACCAAGGCTTCTTCAGTCAAGCTTCAATCTGGTATTGCTTGCCCAAATTCTGGCATAGAAATATGTTTTTGTTTTTGTTTTTATTTCTAGGAAATAGAGAAAGCTTTTGCCCAATGATCCCTTAGCTTAACCTAGTTAATTCATTTTAAAATGAAACAGCAAATCACATGCTAAGGACAACAAATTATTTCAGCAACCAGGGTCTTAACTTGAAATGTTGCCAATGTCTTCCAGGGACAGTTATCATGCATTGAAGGGCATTTATTTGATGTAAAGCTTTTGTTACCTTGGTTCAACAGAAATATACCCTGTTTGTTTGCAGCCAAAGGTTGGAAAGGTTGCAAATGCTTTCCGCCAATCAAAGGGAAAGAGGGCTCCTTGGATAGATCCTATCTTGGATATGAAGCCATTATCAATTTACAGATATAGCTTAAAGTGTGACACTATGCATTTGATCTGCTTCTACTAGGGGTAGGTTATAATTTTTATGCTTATTAAATGATCTTGTTTAAAATGAACTGTGATCTTACCTATTAAATTCAATGGCCTTTTCTTCTAGAATCCAATTTAATGACTGAACCATTTTCAAGACTTTCCCTCCCCATCATCCTCAATGCTGAGTGCTTCACTCACAAACCATATCTTACAGAGGCATGCATGGGCTTTAAAAGATTACTACAGTTGGACCCAGACCACAGCCCTGGTATAAGATGATATTCAGTAAATACCTGCAAATTGACTAATAGATCAGTCTGGGAAGCTGGGCAACACAGCCCTAATTGGCTCTATAGAGACCTGAATGATTTCATTGTTGACAGTTACCTTCATGGCCCAACTAGAGACCCTTTACATTAATGTTTCACTTCTGAAGACAGGAATGTTCTACCATAACTAGACTGGTAATATTTTTCCACATAAAATAATTTTTCTGAACTTTAATTGCCATTTAAACTATTCCATTCTGTATTTTTAAAAGTAAAATATAGCCACTACCACTTTCTTTAAAAGGCAGTGATTAAAATGTGGACACTGCAGTGAGGAGCAGAGTGCTAGAAATGGTGCTCGGTCCTTTGAAGTTGCCATTGTATACCACAGTGTTCACATCTATGTTCTGATGATGCAATGGACTGTACATGATTTTAGACTCTGCATTTCAGCTTTATGCAACCTGTGCCTGGAAAGTAAAGAAGACACACAGTAGGGAGCCCTAGCTAGAGATGGAGCAAAAGGTACTTGGCTTGAGGCTGACTTAGAAGCAGCCTCCTCTGAATGAATTATGGTTCAGGGATTATAAGGCTGGGATCTCCTGTGTCTTGTTGAACAAAAAATATACACAAGTTCTTGATAGGGTATGTAGCCAGGCCTTGGCCCAAATGAGAGGAGCAGTGTGTTTCTCCAAAATTTAAATTTGTGGATGTGGGTTTTATTAACCAGAGATTTTACATGCTTGGGAGAACAGCTGGTCTGTGGAAGAGAGAGTAAGAAGCTGGATTTGAGGTGGGATTTCAGGATCCCAAGGAAATAGCCTCTTCCCCCTAAATATGTCACTTTTTTTAGTATACTCTAGAGTTTCAAGAAAATAGGGTGGAATGTTCATATGTTACTTGGAATGCCAATATCTCCAGGATAGGGAAACATACTGACCCAAGGCAACATGAAATAGTGAAGGACAGAGGACAGTGGGTCCTTCTCTGAGGTCAGGTTTAGGAGGCAGGAGAGTGGAAGACAAAGCAGGAAAGCTGAACACATCTAGATGAAGGGGTGGGGAGGGGCAAGGACAAAGGGAGTTTGGAGTCTCTAGTCTTTCCCAGAACTAGCTCTGCCTTCTATCACAGCTTTTCTACATTCAGCTTCATTTTCCATGCAGAGAACAAGGCTGAGATTCCCCAGGATATCAGACTTAAGTGTGGTGTTTCTACATAGTGACATCTAATGCCTTGTGTTGAGAGTCTTTATAACTCAAAATGATCTCTCCATTACTACTTATTCAAGTCCTGTCCATCCTTCAGGGTTCAAGTCTGGCCACCCTCTTCAGCGTTTTCACTTACTTCATTAAGTGCATATCCATCTCAAGGTAATAGAACTGGGGACACTCAGAGTCAGAAGTGTCCATGCCCCATAGCCTACCCTCAGCTGTAGAAACAGTTCCAGGCTTTGATCTCACTCTTCTTTTAGACAGTCGGCTTTTTTTTTTTTCTTGTCAGCTACCCACAGTCACTGTGCAGACACCCATCCACCCTCCACACTCCACTTTGCCCAGCCTTTTTCAGAGCACTCACTTGATATGGTCCTTCCCTAGGACTTTGCTTTCATTTCAGCTCCCTTAACGCTGAAATATATCGTCCTGCAGGGTATTCAACACTCCCAGGCCCGTGTTAGTTGGGATAAGGGTCAACTAGAAAGAGACCTGACAGATTTTCTGTAGCAGAGGGATGCCTGAATACTTTCCACAACATCTTCGATAAGTAGTCATTTGACCTTCCGTTTTGTTAAAAAGCCATCATGCATCTGTCATTCACTACTTTTCCAATCATTCCATTTTTTCTTTGTCCGAATTAGTAGGAAACTTACAGTGTGTTTCACATAACCGAGCACCAGATATGTGGGTCCTTGACCACTTCTTCTCTGTTTCACGGTTTTAGTCTTGTCTCTCTGCAAACTCCTCAATATCAGGGGCCAGTATACCCCACTCTTGGGAAATGCCTGATAACTACAGGGCCAAAGTCAAGTCATCCTATTAGGATACACCTTCTTGGCCAAATATATTAAAAATAAGATTATGGGGCCAGGCATGGTGGCTCACGCCTGTAATCCTAGCACTTCGGGAGGCCAAGGCGGGTGGATCACCTGAGGTCAGGAGTTCGAGACCAGCCTGGCCAACATGGCGAAACCCCATCTCTACTAAAAATACAAAAATTAGCTGGGCATGGTGGCACGTGCCTGTAGTCCCAGCTACATGGGAGGCTGAGGCAAGAGAATCACCTGAACTCAGGAGGCGGAGGTTGCAGTGAGATCACACCACTGCACTTCAGCCTGGGCAACAGAGCAAGACTGTCTCAAAAAAAAAAAAAAAAAAAAGGGAATAAAAGCAAGGGCTTAGAAAAGCAATGTATGAACTGAAACATAAAAAGTCAGACATGTAATTTAACAAACTATGAAATTTACTATTTTAAAATTAATACATATGAAGATTCTAATTACTGTCTAGAACATTGTTGAGTTTTAAAACAAAGCCACGTGTCACCATATAAAAGAATCACCATCCTTTTGATCCTCATCTACTACATCTTATTATTTGTTGTTAATTCACACACGAAAAGCTAATGAATCAGACTATAACCATCATTGAGCATTCAATATTATCATTATCCTGAAGATAAAAGAGCCTAGCTCAATGCCTTGTAATCAGCGCTCAGTAACTATCTATGTCATGAATAAATGGAGCAAATAACATTGTGTCACATGTTAAAACCATGCACTCTCAGTAATGTGTGTACTAACCATCATCTCGCCATCTGACCAGTCAGAAGGAAAATCAGCTGCTTTGACCATGTACTCAAGTCGAGCAACATCAAAGAGATTTGTTTCAGGTTTCTCATTATTCAGGACTGGTTCCAAGTACTTCCAGAAAGTTTTAAGCTCTTTTATGGCATTTTCTTTCTTCAATTTTTCTGCTTCTAGATCTAATAATAGCAACATGTTTATATTACCAAATGAGAGTGTTAAATGTTTTCCCACTTTAAGTGGACATGGTAAGTCATATGCATTGCAAGATATCTGTACAGTACCAGAAAATGTAAATAAAGGAGTGTAATTTTGATAAATTTTTGAAGTCGGAGTATACAATTATGAAATCAGAGAACTTTATTTCTGAGATTCATTTTAAATATGAACTTATCTCATGCCTTCATTTTATAGTTGAGGCCCAGGAAGATTATGACTAGGTCACACATTTTGGGAGCTAAATATGTTCAAGATTTTCATCACTTTTAGATGACAGTCTACATAGGACCAGTTTTTCTGCCAAATCACTTTTTAAATCAACTTAGTGTCTGCTACATAACTGATTACAAATGCAGTTTATCTGGTTCTCCTTCTTATATTGCTGAAAACAGAGTGGATCAATGTTGTATATTTCAGTTACCTTTTGGTCACATTAAATAGCAATAGGCTTCTCTGGGTATTTGTACTTTTACTGTAAAATAATGACAGATTTCCATAAAATTATGCTTAAAAATTTGCCTGAAATATTTATGCTTATTACATCTATAATTAAATAGTAGTTTCTACTACTAAGATCTCATTATTCTATTATAAAGCCTATTTTTTAATATTTTATTTTTATATATTAAATATTTTTACAGAGAGACTGTGTTTGGAGCTTATGCAGCATTTTCTCACTTCAATAATAAACCATTTAGTATTATAACTATCCTTTGAGATCATCAGGAATAGCCTAGGTTTGAACCTCAACTTTTTAACTTAATAGCTGCCTCTAGACTGAGAGTCCATTTTTGTAAAATGGAAACAATAAAACATACTTCCTAGGCTTGTTGTGAAAACCACATGAATCAATGTACTTAATGTCCTTAGCATTGAGCCTAGTCCCAAGACATGTGCCCAATATATGAGACCTATTAGTATTATCAAGGGTAGCTATTTCTAACTTTATAGAGCAGCAATTTAAAAATGTAGTGTTATAAAAATTGGGATGTGGCTGCGTAAGATACAAAACACTGTGCAAATGATATTATCAATAAATAACAATAAAAGCAACAGCATATGGCAGAAAAAACTTGGGCATCTGATAACACAATCTTATACCAAATTCTAGTTCTATTTCCTAAAGCATACAGTGGCTTTTTGCTTCCCTTCAACAGAAGTCATCTAGGATAATCTTCTTAGATGAAGACCTCAAGGCTCAAAATGGCTAAATGGTAGCATGATTGGAACTTCATCCCACAACTTGCTAGTCTAAGGCTAGGAAGATAGCACCCCAGTGATTTCTCATAATAAGCCAATAGCAGAACAGGGCAAGAATCTAAGGCTGTGACCTCCCTTGGGCTATTTGAACTGTGACTTCTGCAAGAACAGATTATTAACAGTGATTCATCCAGCGCATCCTTTAGGTAAAACTTATAGATCAAATGCTCCAGAAAAGGCAGTTGGATAACCAAGTCTTCTGACCTGCAGTCTGTTTTCTGTGGCTATAAATACAGGGTATGATACAGGGGATATAAATACAGGGTATGATTTTAATTTGCAAAATTTACAACACTTGGCTGGTGCAAGCAGAGTAAATGGCAAATCAAAGTCTTGAAAAGATTTAATAATGTACTAATTGTAAGACTATGTTTTGGACAGAAAATTATATTTGTACTTTAAGGACAGTGGGTAATATTGAAGGACTCAGTAAGTTGTGTAGCAGACTGCATACCTTCTGGCTGAAGAAGAACTTCCTGCTGCTGGTTAACTGCTGCCAGGTGTGTCTGCAGAGGTTCATAATTCTCTGAAGATATTTTAATCACGCTGGTTATAGGAATGCCAAGCTCAGCCATAATTGCTAATAGCTGAGGATTGTTGAAGCCCACAACTATAATGTAATGTTGGGCACCATCATCTGGCTCATCGTCTGTTCAAAATACCATAAAGAAGAGCAGCCATCATTGTAAAAGAGAGCAGGTTGCACTCAGCCAGTTCAATGGCTATATACATTATGCATGCATTTATAATCCCTCTGGCTTGCCAAAAATGATTCAGTTGGCTGGAATGCAGTCATGTTGACTGTTTTTCATTATTGCCCTTCCAGTAAGAAGGCTGTGACTATTTTACAAAATATTAAATCACTTTTGCAAATGCGACATAGGCGTAATAGAAGGACAAACCTATATGGGGCTTGTGGTCATAGAAAATGTGTGCTTGGGTTTTTGTTAAGAGTTTAGCCTGTAACTTTTTTGGGTTCTAATCTCTTTTGTGCAACATCTGGCTTTACTCCTGAATTACAAATAGCTACAGCTTTGTGGTATTTTATAACTAGAGGTGTTTACAGGAGAGGGAAATAATGAATATGGACATGCTCCCTTAAAAAGTGTTGTATGCACTTATGTCAATGGGTGTGAATCCCGAGTATGGATTATGTAGTAACTATGGATTTATTGCATCAAAAATTTAAAATACATAGTGTGCACTTTCCTAACATTTTTCTCCTTTATTTGGCCCTGGTTATACTATTTTATTAATATTAAGACATGATCTTATTTTAGAATGTGACATTCTGCAGGGTAAGAATAATTGTTATACTTTGATACTGATAGCACATGGTACAAAAAAGCACTACATTTCACAAAAGCCCATTAAGATCAATATATAAATAGTGCAACAGAGGCACAACTTTTCATTTTTAAGTTATGACTTTTCTTCTATCACTAAACTAATCAATGTTGATATTGCCCATGGACTTCATAATATCACTTCTTCCAAGTCTACTGGATTTAGAGCAGAGATGCATGAGGGGAGTCAACTGGTAGAGGATGGGAAAGCCCTCTGCTATCTCATTTAAATATGCAGATAACAACAGGTAGCTCATTTGCATTCAAGGGAAGGCAGGAATGAATTACTTACAGCTGCCTAGGATGAATCAGTTTTATATTAAGAAACTAAAATGAAAGAAAAATTCTAGTGTCTCTATCCAGGGCAAAATGATTGTGGGGGAGTTGGGGTCAGGAAACTATGTGCTCTATGTGAGTCACCAAATTAACTGATCTGATTTTATTACCACTGTGTTTCACTCATGACCATAATCACTTTTTATTTTGCTTTATAATTATGTCTGACTTTCCTATATGTGCCCAACAAGATAGTAAGCTCCTCGGCAGCACAGTCAACTGGCTATCTCAGCCTTTATTTGCACTGTGTAAATGTGCCTAGCAAGACACATGCTTAATAAATATTTGTTTAAGAGAGCCAGGTGTAGTGGCTCATGCCTGTAATCTCAGCACTTTGGGAGGCTGAGGAGGGAGAGTCACTTGAGCCCAGGTGTTCAAGGCCACTCTTGGCAACATAGAGAGATCCTGTCTCTACAAAATAAATTAATAAGTAAATAAGTTGGGCATGGTCATGTTCCTGTATTCCCAGCTACTGGGGAGGCTGAGGTGGAAGGATGGCTTGAGCCTGGGATTTTGAAGCTGTAGTATAAGCCATGATTGTGCCACTGCACTCTAGCCTGGGTGACAGAGGAAGACCCTGTCTCAAGAAAAATTTGCTTGCAGACACAAATGAATTGCAAATAGAAATCTTTTTCTCTCAGGGTGTCATGGGAGTAAGTGATTTATGTTTCTAATGAGTGAAAAGGCTGGGAAAGACTAAGCATAGTTATTGGGATGACTGCTCCAATCGCATCACAGTTCATGACGCAGGAAAATTCTAGTGTCTCTAGGGCAAAATGATTGTGGGGGAATTGGCGTCAGGAAACTATGCGCTCTATGTGAGTCACCAAATTAACTGGTCTCATTTTATTGCCACTGTGTTTCACTCGTGAAAGGCACCGCCGGCAGCAGCACCTTACTGACCAATGTAACGATTGGTGTGGTCGTCTTCTCCTCTCCGCTTTAACTGGGTGGTCTTTTTCACTGGTGCGTTTGCCTCAGGCTGATCCTTTCCCTTTCCTTTGGCAGGCTTGGCACTTGGAGCCTTTTTCTCCTTGGGAGATTTTGCTTTCCCTTTATCCTTTTCTAACTTAGGTTTGTCTTCTATTACCTGGAATGAGAGAACACTTTTTTCTCCAAATCAAACAGTGAGCAAGCAATGGCTTTTCTACTGCCAGGTGAATTAATTCTTCATCTCATTCAATCACTTGTATACTCTTTATTTTTTAGGTATTCATTATATAAGTCAGCATAGTGGAGATTCCAGCTTGAGACTAAGTTGTGACAAGGCACATTTATGCATGAGGACTGGAGGAGTGGGTGCCAGAAAGCTGGTTACACAGAGACTTCTGGAAGAGAATCAGTCCTACGGGAGAGCCAAGTGTGGCCTAAGAAGCCACCCCAGTGGTTTGAAGGCAGGGCAGGAAGATAATTCTGAGTACATAATGGTGTCAGGAATTTAGGTTTATCTTTTAGTCTAGCCCTGGGGAGCCTCTGTCTGAGTCTCAGAGAGAGGTGGGGTTGGTTATTAAAAACAAAACAAAACAAGAATTAAAAATAAAAAGGAAGAGATGTTTTGCTAAAATCTCCTTGATAAAGCATTTCATAGTACAAGTAATGTATTGACCAATTTTTAAATAAAGATTAAAAGATTCTTTGGGGAACTTAGCATTAACTAAGTATTTTTATTATAATCCTACTGAAGAATGTGCAGACATAACCAATGGTTGCTATTTGATGCCTTCAAAGATGGGGTCAGAATAAAACATCAGTTGGCAAGATGAATTCCTTCCATGATGCTCTGGGGCATGCTTAGATTGGCATGTACCATGTAAACATTAATTCCGCCCCAACACCCCGCTTTTCTTTCTTTCCAAACAGTTGCCGAAAATGTTGTGCAGTACTTCATAATGTAATTACACTTTCAGTTCATGTGTTTATTAATACAAATTAGTTGTACTCACTGAAATGTTGTGGCAGTACTGAGAAGATACGTTGCTTTGACATCCAGCTAACAGAATGTAACGCAGAAGGGGAGAGGAGCACTTCCCCTACCCTACTCCATGTGGCTTCTGGATGTTAAGGGCTCCGGAGAGCCCAGTTTAGCTTTGGCACCCAGAGGGGCCCATGGCTTCTAGCACCTATGGCTCTAGTGGTGATGAAACTGCCACCCTTTGTACCTGCTCCTCAGCAGAAGGGGACATCATCAGCAGGGGCTTCAAGTGTCACTCACAGCCTGGGGTGGAGGCAGGTACAGACTATGAAATGGCCTCACCCATTTCTAGAAAGTGAAGAGAAATCCAACTGGCTAGAGCATATGTAAGTGGTAAAATTAACTCCTTAGAAGAGCTAGGGGCGAAGAAGAAAATACATCCCTGGAGTGGAAGTGGAGGTCCAGGGAAACCACTCCATGCCAGACAGAAAAAGGGGATTGGAAGGAAAAGAGGGTATTGCCAAAGTCAAGCTTGCCAGACTTTACACACATCTCCCTTAGTCGATCCCCAATGACACAAATGCGGTAATCTTAACAATAGAATTTCAACGAGAATGGAAGTTCTGAAAATGTATGGGATGCTGGTATTCATCTATTCATTCATTCATTCAGTGAATATTTTTATGAGCTTCAGTTTCTGTCCCAGCCTTCCTCAGCAGCAGAGGGAAACATCAGTAAAGGCTGCAGGTGTCACTCACAAACACTGGGTAGAGGCAGCAACGAGAGCACAGGTAAGGTACAGAAGAGTGAAAGGGTCCTAGCATTTCTCTCTGCACCAGGTATAAATTGGTGCCTAAAATGGGGCTCGGCTCTGCCCCTTGAGCTCACAGCCTATGGGGAAAGAAAGAGAAAAAGAAATACAAACAAACAGATAAAAATGTAACTATAAATTTTCATGACTGCTATGAAGAATAAAACCCAGTGTCGTTATAGAAACACAATTGAGAACACTTTCATAAGTAGGTGATGAAGGACTGTCTGTGGAAGTGACATTTGAGCGAAGATCTCAAAGGCAAGAGTCATACACATGAGAAGCAGGGAAAATGTAGTGTGTGTGTGTGTGTGTGTGTGTGAAGATCCTAAGGCATAAGAGGCTGCGTGTGTTCCAAGAACTGAAAGGAGATGAGCCCAGCAGGGAAATTAGCAGTGGAGGTGCAGAGTAGCCCAAGATGAGGTGTGTGAGGCAGAGCATGGGCCAGGCCATCCAGGGCTTTGGAGGTAGAAATAACAAGTTTATGTCTTAACTAAAATGCAATGGGAAGATTTTAAAGGGTTTTAAGTAGAGGAGCTCTATGATTTTGCAAGATTGGAAACCAGAAGACTAGTAAGGAAACTCTCGCAATAGTCCAGATAAAACCCAATAGTGACTTAGATTAAAGTGTTGGCAGAGTGAAGAAAGATAGATTTGAGACGTATCTTGGATATTGAAACTTCATGGGTTGAAAGATTAGATATGAAGTCTGAATAAGAAGGTACATTAAGATAGTGCTGTGGATTTTAGTTTGAGCAACTGGGTGGTTGATGGTGTCACAGAGATAGAGAAGACTGGGTGATAAATGAGTTTTACTTAAGGTGGACAGAATATTAACAGTGTTATGTCAACTTTGAGATGCCTCTTGAGAGGTCAAGAAGGTAGTTCAATACACACATTCTCTCCCTAGAAGAGAAATTTGGCTAGAGTTACAAATGCAGGTGTGCATAACATACAAATAGTAGTTAATTGCATGGGAAGAGATGAATCACCATGGGTGAAGTTTCTTGAGAAATATGAGAATTGAGTCTGAGATCATGCTAGAGACTCCAATGCTTACCAATGGGTATAGGGAGAGATGCCAGCAGAAAGAGATAGCAAAGTGGATAAAAAGATAGGGAAAAATATATAGTGTGAAGCTAGAGAACTAAGAAACCAAAAAGGTCAAAAAGACAAGAATTGGCAGTTGTAGGTAACATTAAGAAGAGCAATTATGGTGGAGTGTGGAGGTGGAAAATAGGAGGGCAGTATCAATAGAGAAACCACTTTTATGGACAACTGTTTCTGGAAGTTTGGTTGTGAAGCAGAACCAGAGCTCTGAGTTGTTCAGTGGTTGAGTGGATGCAAGGGGGTATGAGGTCAAGGTATGTATATATGTAAAGTCAAGAGATGTTATGCTTGCAGGCTGATGGAATGATCCAGTAGAGAAGGAGACAGTGAAGATATGGGGCTGAGGAGACTAAAGTTCTCCAGAAGTCAACATGGGATAAGAACAAAAGAATGTGCCAATGACTGGACCTTGATAGAAGGAGAGGGAATTTCTTAGTTTCATAACTAAGAACAACAGGAAGAGGCTGGGTGCCAGAAACAGAGACATCTTGATGGTGTTGAGAAAATATTTCAATTTTTTCAAGTGAAGCATGAGGCAAAGTCATCAACTGAGAAAAGGCAGGAAAGAGGCAGGAGGTTTGAATAGGGAAGATGACGTAAGAGTTATCTTATGTCAGAGAGTGGGGGAGCAAGCTTACCGAGGTAATATGGTAGGACTCTGCCAGTGGTGAGAACTTATTGAAAATGTTGAGATTGTTAATTTTACATGAAATCAGTCTGTTTAATTGTGTGAATTCCTCCATTTATGTTTAGCTGCTCAGGAATAGAAATGAAAATGATGGATCACTGAGTTCATCCTGGGAGGGGTTTTGCGAAATGATTGTGATGGAAGGAGAGAAGAGCAAGGGGAATCAAGAGTAAGCAGAGAAACGATAATACTGATTGGATCATGGAACCTAAGCCAAACAAATAGCAGGAGAGGACAATGAATAGAAAGTGTTGGGATTTATGGACTGGGATTTATAATGTGGTTGAAGAAATTATGTAGGAGGATATTGGATTATGAGTAAGAGACAAGGATAGGAAATTTCCAAGGTTAGAGAACAGGAGATCTCAAGACTTTGGAGGTGATGAGGGCTTCAGTGATGACAAGGTTCAAGGGAGGCAGTGGCTGAGGTGGAGTGGAGGAAATAATCATTAGAGAACTAAGAGGCCAGTAAGAAGAGCATTACTCAGTAATAAAAAACATCAAAAAAGAAAAAAAAAAGAAGAATCAGAGAAATCAGAGAGGCAGAGAATAACAGTGTTAATTCCAAATTGTCCAGGGCAGAGATTTCCTGATAGACAGATAGGAGGGTCTGGGTAACCTGGGAGTTAGAGCCATGTGGTCAGGGGGCTGCATCAGGCCATCAGGACTGTAAACCTTTAAACTAACTCCCTAGTTAAGACTTGAGGTACTACATAAGCTTCTGACAGTTTGCCTTCCTATATACAATTTGTCTACAGGGAGAAAACTTTCAGTTAATGCTGATGGGTCTGTCCCACAAAACTGACAGTAATATTTACTGTAGTAAATTAGCAAGTGGCTATTCTAATCATGGCTGTCATTGTCACTATTATTATCATCCTTATCATTATCAATATTACATTTCTATTTATTACATTCTTACTATAGTCCAAATATTCTATCTCGTCAAGTCTTCACAATAACTACAATAGGTAGAGCACCATCTTCATTTTACTGAGTCTTAGTGAGGGCAAGTAGTTGTTCAAACTCAAAGCTAATATGTGGCAAAGCCAGGCCAGTCACCCATGCTCTTTTTTAATGGGTTTGTAAGGCACAAGTCAGTGCCCCTGAGTGCAGTTGGCCTGGAAGCACTGGTAAGACTCATGCAGGGCTCTCTAACAGCCAAGCTTTGGATCATAGCAAATTTACTAATTTGCAACACCCTGTGCAGCATGTTGGTAGACAGCTGGCCTTGCTACAGAAAAGTTCCAACGTGGCCATCAAAAACATACCAGAAACTTTTACAACCGCAATTTTAAATAAAATCTCAGGGTGATCTTTTGATCTAAAAAGATGAAACCATTTTAGATTAAATTATTTTAAAGTTTACCTGGAAGAATAAACATTAATTCATTTATGCATTCATTCATTCATTTCATCATTTCACAAATACTCCTCCCCATCATGTGTTAGACAGGAAGAGGCCCTCTGGCCCTCCAGGTTCTCCTAGGTAGGGTGTGAGAGCCTGTGCAGCCACATAAGTCTCATCCCTTTGAAGCCATTTTAGCAAAGACTGGAGTTCTAGAAGCTCAGGAACTCTCTGGCCCTTTCTTCTATTTGGTTCTTGGGATTCTGGGATTCTGCAGAAAGGAGGGCAGACTACAACCAAACATTCAAAGGAAGTGCTAAATTCTAGTAGCAGAGTATAGTTTCCAGACATCATCATCTTTAATTTGATCTCACAAGGCAACCTGTAAGATGGGTAATTTTATCCCCATTTTATAAATTAATACAGAGTTTGTCCGAAGACACACAACTGTGGTAGAGAGTGCTGGTCTGACTTCAAACCCTAAACTCATTTTATTTCCATGATACTCTTGTCTCAGTCTTTGATGATCTCCTGATTTCTCCATACCTGTCTGCCTCCCTCTACTCTGTCTTCCCAGGGACTGAATCACACTTGCTCGATGCCCTTTTCTTTCTCCAGAGCACTCCACCCACCTCAGCCATTCATCCTGCTCACTTCCCTTTCTCTCTCTGCTCACTTCTCCTTTCTCTCCCATTCTTTTTGCCTTTGCATTCCTCTAGCAAGGCCAAACTTGGGAGACTGGAGAACAGTATATTTTAAACTAATTTCCATTAACATTAAAATTATCAATATTTACCTCCCCCACCTTCGCAAAAGTATTAAAAATGTTTAAAGTTTTTATAGATGAGTCTCACTCTGTGGCCCAGACTGGACTCAAACTCCTGGGCTCAAGAAATCCTCCTACCTCAGACTCCCGAGTAGCTGGGACAACAGCTGCATGCCACCATGCCCAGCTAAAAGTATTTTTAAAGAGGACCCTTATAAATCCTTATTTACTTCTGTAAATAACTTTTTCTTATAAAAATTATTACTAAAAATTTGGAAAAAAATATAAAGAGCTTACAAAAGCCACCACAATTCTACCACTTGGGGAAGATGAGTGAAGAAGATGTGCAATGCATTCTTTCGAATTAACTTTCCGCATCATTTTTACATAACTGTTATTGTTCTCTCTATATAACTTGGTGTCCTGCATTTTTCCATTTAACAGTGTTATATCTTCAGTTGGGAATATGTATTACTATGTAAAGAATTTTCTGGGTAAAGAAAGGATTCTCTGGTGCAGAGAAAATATATGTAGACAATAAAAGTGAATGGAAGTACCTAGGTCTTCCTGGGTTCCGGATCCAGGTCGAGATGTCTTTGGTGGATTTTTGAACATGTTCTTTACCCTACCCAGTGCATTCTGCTCTCTCCCCATGGCTGACCATAATGGTGGTCTACCTATTCCTCTCCTGGATTCAGTCTATCCCTCACTCCTCCCATCCTTCATACTGAAGTTGAACCAGGACAGTCTCTTTGTCCCTTTAATTCTGGAGAGTGATTGACTGGTTGGCCCCTAGAATTCTACCTTGGTTTCAAAGTGAAATATCCTTTTGTACCAAGCCCCAATCATAGGAAAATCATTTCCTATCTTTCATTTCCTTTTTCTAACATTCTGAGTAAACCCTTCTCACTTATGGGTTTATGTCTTGAAATCTGGGAGTGGGAATGGAGTTAACCAGATCAGGCGCATTCAGCAAAGCTGACCCCCTAAGTTATAAACTCAAGTTAGTTCATACAAACTCTTTCTCTGGCCTTTCTTGCTTCTGGATAACATGGCATGCATGTTCCCATACTATGGTCATTAGCTCACAACTTTAAAAATTCAGAGGGAACTCTTGTCAATTCAAGGCAAATTTTAGGAAGGGCATATCCAAAAAGTGCCTCTCCCCACGATGTTTGAGGAACACATGTTCCCCAGCATATGAAGGAAGAGTCAAGTTTGCCACAGATCACTTTTTTTTTTTTTAATGCAGTATGTGCAGAAAGCATCTAGATGCCTCCTACTGTGAGACAGCTTTGGATAGGCACAGAGATTTCTTAACCGGTTAAGTTACATAGCATATGTGAGATTCTTGTCTCAGCAATAACCAAAAAAAGTGTTGGCATTTCACATATTCAGTTGAATATAAAGTGACACCTACCTAGAACACTTAATCTTAAGTTATTCTCACTTTTTAAAGGGAAAAATAAAAAATTCTCATTCTCTATAATAAGGCAACCTAGTTATTGGATGCTTCAAAATATTTTAGATCATATTTTATTTCTAAATGACTTCTTGATGTCAAAATTCAAATATAATTAATAAGTATTCATTCTCCTAATTCCTTACAATGAAAGGAAGATAAATGGTAAATGTCAGTGAAACTGATGATATATATCTATACTTCATCTTATTCTTTTTTTTTTTTTTTTTTTTTGAGACGGAGTCTTGTTCTGTTGTCAGACTGGAGTGCAGTGGCGCGATGTCAGCTCACTGCAACCTCCGCCTCCCGGATTCAAGCGATTCTTCTGCCTAATGTAGGCTGGGTGTGGTAGCTCACACCTGCAATTCCAGAACTTTGGGAAGCTGAGGTGGGTGGATCACCTGAGGTCAGGAGTTTGAGACCAGCTTGGCCAACATGGCGATATCCCATCTTTACTAAAAAAAAAAAAAAAAAATTAGCCGGGTGTTGTGGCACGCGTGCCTGTACTCCCAGCTACTTGGGAGTCTGAGGCAGGAGAATCACTTGAACCTGGGAGGCAGAGGTTGCAGTGAGCCGAGATCGTGCCACTGTACTCCAGCCTGGGCAACTGAGTGAAACTCTGTCTCAAAATAATAATAATAATAAAAATAATAATGCATATACATATTCATGTATAACAATGTCTCATATAAAATTTATAATAAGATCCTCAGAATAGTATTGTTGAGGATATAGATAAGAAAACATACTCACAGAGTTTGTAACTACTTCACTCTATTATGTAGTTTATGAGAAACTGGGTTTTCTGAGTGTTCCTCTAGTTCTCTTTCAAGATGTCACCCTATCTCATAAACAATCTATCATAGGGGACAAGAGATAGGCTAAACAAAGGTATAAGATCACATAAATTTGAGAGACAGTAGGTTAAACAATATTAAATAGAGTGGTTTTCACAAACTCCTTCATCTTTAATTAGCTATTATGTTCTTAAATATCTTCAAGAGTTGTATCTAATACACAGTGATTTCCATGCTCATTTGACCAGGAGCCATTTTTTCTTTTTTAAATGGAGAACTAGGTCTAAGTGGCCATAGGGCTCACTTTGAACATACAAGGTTATGGGAACATTTTAAAACATTAATCCAATTTAATAAATCTAAGCTAAGAATATTATCCAAAATATGGAGACTTCTATACTGCAAAGTACATGGTTTATTATGAAAAGAAATTGAAATAACTTAAATGCCCAGTGATAGAGAAATGGTTAAGAAAATTATGATAGTCAATAAAACATCACAAAACCAGTAATAATGATAGAGTGGACACTGTGATAATGAGTAGAAATTATAATCTATCTTAACTGAAAAAGGGGTGCATTTTTACAATGATTACAGCTGTGTAAAGAAGCAAATCCCAGAAAAAAACGGAAAGAAAAATGCCAAAATCTTAACATTAATTATAATAGGGTTACACATTGAGAATGTTTTGCTTTTCTTTCTCTGTATTTTCTATGTAGTCTATGAAAGACTTTAGTACTAGATCAGCCAATGCTATCCTACCTTACCATGCAGAAGGACATTAGGAATAATCTCTGGAAGTCCAGTTTTAAGAGATTCCCCCAGAGACTGAGCCATTTCTGGGTGGGGGGCAGGACTGGAAATTAAGTCAGGATTTCCTTTGGAATCAGTGGCTGGTTAGCTCAGGGCATTCCTCCTTGGTGAGTTTTGTTCCTTCCCTTGACCACTGTCCCCCTATTTAACCTGAGGATGTTAAATGCAGTGTAATTAATGGAACCAGATGGTTGTGAGTACATCACTGAGCACAGCCATTGGTCCTACAGGGAAATGTCTCTGGGCAGGCACTCTACTGATTGTGAGCCAAGAGTGCCATTTCATAATTATTGAGACACACTTAGGAAGGATATGTATGGGGGTTAAGAGCATGGTCTTTGGAGTCTGACAGTTCTGGATTTGAATCCCAGCTCTTCCACTGAGAGTAGCTGTTTGGCCTTGGGAAAATTCCTTAACTTTTCATACCCTCAGTTTCCCCATCTGCAAACTCAGAATAATACTCTGTACCTCATAAAGTCATTTAAAAGATTAAATGATATAACATGTGCAAAGGGCTTAGTTCTGTGCCAAATAGTCAATAATGATAGCTAACTATAATTATTAGCTGCTGTAATCATAGCTCTTCCATATTTTAAAGTACTACTGTATGTTAAAGATGTATGTTTCTTTGCATTTTTCCTGAAGTCTGTAAAAAGTTTTCATTAATTAAAAGCAAGCCAATTAGGAAAGGACTACTCTATTTTATGGATAAGCCAGCTGGGGGGGTCATTTATTATTTCTCCTGAATTGTTGGCTTTTGAAGCTCATTAGATTCAACATCCATTTTAGTGGGATGCTCATTTCGATAATCCACCCTCAAAGAATTCCATCCAGTTAGTGAGGCAAGTTATTCCTTTCCTGAAACCACACGGGTCCTTCTAAACTGAGTTCCTGCTCTTTCTCTGTTTGATTTCTTAAAATAGTTTCCGAAGATTTTAACCACAACTGAATCAAAACTAACCAGCCTATAATTTCCTGGTATGTCCGTATGGCTTTTCTTTTAAAACAACACACACACACACACACACACACACACACACACACACACACATACAAATGGCATTACCTTGGCTGGTTTCCAGTGTTTCGGAGTTTGGACTGGAGGAAGCTGGAAGGTGTCTGTGAAAACTACTCTCATTTCTCTTTGTCTCTCTTTTGGAGGAGGCTCTGGGTTGCTTGTGGCTTCATCATGATGTATTATCAAACGTAGGCACTTTTAATTTTGAATTGTTTTAAGAATAGTTTACCAGTATTACAAAAAGTTACCCTAGTTCTTTACCACCTATCTTCCTTCTCTTCAATTATAGTACATCAGGAAATAAGGCAATTTGTACCATGCATATGAGCTAGCAGAAGAAAGAACTATTTTTTTATAGAAAAGATATGCTTTCTAAAAACATCTAAGGAAATATGGACGACTTATTTGAATTCATAAATTAAAAGCACAGTTGGAATATATTTGGATCTTCTCCCAAAACCTGTACAAACATTCTGAACTCAACACAATGGAACCTAAGACTAGATTTTATTTGGCCAATTATTTAAATAGTTAATGACTTTTTGTATCGTAGCTTTTTTTTCATTTTTTAAATTATCAAGTGTTTTCTTTTAGTTGAATTCTCAATATAATGAAAATATTTGGGTTCAAAATTGTCTTGACTTTAAATGTGTTCATAATTAATATATAATACAAAAGTTGAAGTAAAAAGAAACAAAAATGTGAGTAGATATATAATATTCAGATAATGACTAAATTAAAATGGATCAGAATGGAAACCAAACAATTATTTTAAAATTATAAGGAACATGATGAGAATATATTTGTTCAGTACATTGCTTTTGTAAATGTTTGTTTCAGTAAATGTTTGTTGAATTGATAAATTAATAACAGATAGAAATAAAAATGCAAAAGCAAATGTTGCGATAAGGATGTAAGAAAATATATTTCTAAACAAAACACTTTAAGTTTTAAGATATAATAATATCGAACTAATTTAGAATTATTGTGTGAGAAAGTCATATTCAGAAGTTCTAAAATACTAAAATATATTTATGGAAATACAGTGCATTTTCTTCATGATATTTATATTTGGAGTTCATCAACAAGGTATTTCAAATAAATAAATGTTTTCGGATAGATTTAAGTTATTTGCAATTAGAGGCCGGCATTTGTATCCCAGAAACTTACATGCTGAAGGCATTAAAACTGTTCATTTTAGAAATATCTTGTATTTCTTATAATATGAACTAGCCAGCAAGCTTTCTTGCAAAGCAGAAAGCAAAAGCAATGTTAACCATAGCCCAGATTAAAATGTTATTAAAAGTAGTGGAGTTGAAAATAATGATATTTCTTCACTGTATTTGGCAATTAAAACTATATTATTTATCTTTTTTTAAAAAGTTTTGATTGATTAAAACAGGATCAAATATGTAGTGATACATTAAAACATTAGAACAGGTACCTAGTTATATTACTTATTTTTGCCCTCACTTTCACCCAAGATTTTCTATAATTTCTATTATGGATATTTTTCAAGCACTGATTCTTAAAAATACAATTTCAAAAATTAAACATAGAAGATACAAAACACTTTTTGGGTTGTACAGAGGTAAGCAATTAATTACCATTTGAAAGACAACATCTACATAGATATGTTGATGTTAAAAAGTTGAGGAGTCAGTCACTAACCTTGTAGAAATTTCGGAATCTCACTGTGGGTTCAGGAAAGATGAAAAGATTAGCTAAAGTCCTCTTTTCTTTTTTTCATATTCTAATCCACAGCATGGTGTCAGTTTTACATACTTTCTGCTTGTTTTCTTTATTGCCAAACTCCTTGGCTGACAAGCATTAACCTTGATTGTTTCAACTGACCTCTTAGGCAGTATTGTTGAAATGAACATCAATGATATCATCCCACAAACAACTGCCTTCATCTCCCCTTTACCAAGAGTATTTTCCTGATTGTATTCCATTCCAATGAGTTTTCATCAATTTATTTAGCACTTACTCATATGGTTGTGACTCAGAGATTTGGAGTTGGTGCTTTGGGAACCCAAGATAATGGAGATGTCATGTTAGATTATGTAATCATTGGCTCTTAATTGCTCAAAAGTTCTCTCACAGTATCTAATACTTAAAAGAAAATAAAAACTCTAAGGTTCATGCCCCAGTTACCCAGGACTCTCAAATTTTCAACAGATAAAGATTATTTCCATACCTTTAGAACCTCTTAATTGTATTATTAGTGTTCACATTTCAAAGAAATGCTGAGTAAAATAATGGTGCAAAAATATTTTTATATTGTTGCAAGCTTTAAAAACGTTTTCCAAGCTACTAGGATATTTTATTTGCTTTTACTTAAAATTTGTTAACTGAAATCTACAGTCTACTCCTATGATAAACAATTAGTGACATAATAAGTGGTAAACAAGTAAATTGACGCTTTTTAGCACACTATTTCTAACTGCTGTGGGAAAGGGCGAAGCAAACAGAAAGTGCAGAAATTTTTGCAAGAATTACAGTCTACTTTTTATAATTCAGATTCCCATATGGCATTGGAATTTAAACAGGCAAGAGATGTTTCTATACTAGTTGCAAATTTTCCAATTTTTCTTCTGTCAAGTCTTAATTACCCTGAGTATTTCTTAAGGTACAACTCCCCCAACACGATGGAAAGAGTTTCACTAGATGGAAAACTGTACTATCAGTTGTGTTAATATGAATAGAATTTTTCTAGGCACAATATGTACCACACTAATAA
Organism: Gorilla gorilla gorilla; assembly: GCF_029281585.2. Taxonomy (NCBI): domain Eukaryota; kingdom Metazoa; phylum Chordata; class Mammalia; order Primates; family Hominidae; genus Gorilla; species Gorilla gorilla. The sequence goes on from NC_073224.2 coordinate 122,511,739, forward strand.
GATGCTATATGGGAAATATCTCTAAAAAACATAAAGCCCCATATTGAAAATAGAAGGTGGCGTTATTTTTTTTTTCTACAATTACCTTGTTGAGGGGCCAATTCAAATAGGCAACCTAGATTTTGGGGGTCTTGCAAAGGTGAAGAAGGCACTATTGGAGCATTTTCACTTTTCTGTTTTTTCTTCCGTGAATTGATTTTGCCTTTTCCACTTAAGGCATAAAGAAATGACTTCATATGCAAATCCATTTCATACATACACATGCACACACAAACATTACATATGTACATACTGAAGTATTTGGCTTTCCAAACATAATTCAGCATGATTTGGAAAATAAGAAAAACAACTTATTTTGGGTTATGATGGTAGCACATGGATGTGAACCTGGTAGTAGTTTGCTAACAGCATTTTAAAATATTTTTCATATGCAAATATGAGTCTTTGGAAAGCACACAGATTGATTTCTATAAGCAAATTAAATGAAAAATCCAGGTATGAAGAAATTATCAGATGTGCAATATAGGAGTAGAAGTGATGGATTGCTGCTGAAATATTCAGATTATTATGAAGGTGCAGATATGCCTATTATTTTAAAAGGCACTTCTATAGAGTATCATATAAACTATCTTAAATAGTTAGACCCGAACTGTGAGGGTTCCCCCCAACTGTCCTTTTCATATTTAGTTTTCCCGACTCCCTGTCTCTTCCTTGGGTCCCTTCTTGGCTACAGCTTTATTATATAAATATACTGCCATAGAAACAATCCTGGGCACATGCTTTGAATATTGTTACTTTCATATTTTAGGGAACCTATTTTTAATGGGTTTATCATAATTCCTCCAGATCTTTGGACAGCCTTTCCCTAAGAAGTTGAGGTGACAGCCAAATTTGCCAGGTAACACTTAATGGTAGGCTTAAGAAGAGAGGAAGTGCCCCTGGAGAAACCTGGCTCCATTTCATTCACCACTTGCCCTCTTTAGAAAACCCACCAGATCGTACAGTACCTTCTTTTCATTTTCTCGTCGCTGTTGGTCCTTAAATTTAATCTGGAGAAGTTGAAATTTCAAGAGTTTCCCTATCAGTGGTAAGGTTAATTTCTCTCCACTATCCATAATTGATTTTGCTGCCATTAACACCTACACAGAAACACAATTATTAGAAAAAGTGATGTTTTATAACCTTTGGCACAGTCTGTCAGTGATGAAAAGATGAAAGGAAATTTTATATTATTTGTCATACTGGAAAGATACTTCATTGCTGGCTGAAAAAAAAAAGTTAGGGAAAAAAATGCCTCAATGCTACAGAGAGGGGCATTTACCTTCTACTTTAAATAAATTGGATTGTCTGAATATCGACTTCTTTTTCCAATAAGGCAGAGTGCTTCCCACGATGGTGTTAGACTCAGACTCCAGGAAAAGGGTAGAGAAAAGATAGGCTGGGCTCCATTTTAGGGTGACTGATAGGGTGATTCATGCTACAGAAAGTCTATCGTTGTTTGGCATAGCCAGTAGTCCAAACTGTCAAACTTTGACTTATTAGTATATTATAAATTAAATAGGGTTTTATAATAGTGGAAATGAATATGTTAGCAGTCTTTTATTTCTTTGTAACTAAATTCAAATGAAAGATAAAAGCCGTTTGACACAAAGGCGCCATATGAATGTTGCTCCCCCCTGCAACTTAATGTTGATCATGTTGGTATGCAGCCTAATTGGGGTGAAATAAGGTTATTGAGTTTTCTTTGGGTGACGACAGCCACTAGGAACATACAGCTGTATTGTCCAGATGTGTGGCACTGACAGCCTGTTTTATGACTGTGTTTTTTACAGCTTGTTTCCCCTAAATTTCACACAACGCTCTAACATCTGGGCCCTTTTCCTTGGAGCCCTATAACCACTTTATTTACTGCAAAAAAAATAAAATCACGTAAAATATACCATAAAAAGTTGTTATGTGTTTCTCTTTATTCATGTTGTCTCCCTAATAAAGTTCACCTCTGCCTGAAGCACTGTCACAGAAGTAATCTAGTTGAAGTATTTTTTGACTTTTGTTTTTAAGCAAGCATCATATTTATTTATAACCTTGGGATGAATTAGGTGTTACTAAAATGTTCTGACATGTTGCTTTTCTCCCCCCTTGGAGTAATCACTCCTGGGGCGCATATGGTGTCAATTTCAGGCCCTTGGTCTCAGACAATGACTGTGCACACTGCATCTCACGGAGCTGTGTCTTGTCTGAGCTCTTGGTCAGGACTTTCCTGACCAGTCCAGTTCCTTTTGACTTGTTACTTCGCCAAGGGAAATAGCCGGAAGAAAGGGAGGTACCTATTTTCCTCTAACTGCAGAAGGCTCTATGGATTACCATGTGCCAAAATGTAACTGGACCTCATAGAGATCACATTGGGGTTTCCCGCATTGCATCACAGAAGGGGAAGGCCAGAGAAAGGATTCCTTTAAAGCTGCCTTTTCTAAAAACCAAAGGAACTAACCAAGTGTCAGAAATCTTTGCATGTCAGAAATCCTTGCAAGGACTCTAGGAAATACAGTGCTTTGCTTTTTATGGCAGTTCTGCTCCTGCTAACACAATTTAGGGAAAGAGACATGATGGCTGTGATTTCTGGGAGCAGAAAAACATAGCAGTACACCTGCAGAACCTCACCATTTAATGATGATCAGATCCCACGTGGAAGGGGATCCTAAGGGGACGGAGGTCAGGTGTTTACTGTAAAGTGAAAGCTGTCTGACTGGGTCCAACCCCAAGAGTAGATGTCAATATTTGGTTTGCATTTTTCAATGCCAGCTAAATACTGTTCTGACAATCAGGCTCTGTGACATCTGATTCAAAACATTCAAATGTGGGTTTTTAAAGGTCATGGCAGTCTAGTGTTTCCCTCTAATACAAAGATAATGACAGTGCTGAAGGGAAGTCAACACTGAAAAGGGTTACCTCAGAGTGGTTGTGGAGTATCTTTTCCCGATGACCTGTGAAAACAGGATATTCACCTATGTCTGGGGGGTTTGGGTGAAGCCTGCCTGGTGTCATGGCAATGGATGGGATGTCTCTGGAGGTGATTTCTCTAGGAGTCTATGAATGTTACCTCACTGTATTAAAATGTATTCAAAGCATAACAAAACATCCTGAGAGAAAAGTATTTTGCAGGTCATAATAGTTATTACTGGTTTGTCTAAAACTATCTGTGGGGTGCTGGTTTCAAACAAAAATCTGGCACTGCATCAAAGTAACAGTGAGGTCCTGCCCTGACCCTGGGAGACAGGAGATGAGGGGCTTCACCAGTTTGCCAGGCACACATGCTTTCATGACATACGGACAGAGAGAGAGAGAGCAGTGGTGGACAGACAGCCTTGAGGATTGCCCTGGGCGGTGTCCTCCTCCTGAACTGCCCTGGGGCAGCCCACATGGAGGCAGACTTGATGTGCCACATCCTGCATAAAGGCACAGCCTGCCCCTGGCACCACTAGGAATGGCAGAGGCCAGGCATACTTGGCCTCCCCCAGGGTTGCTCTGAAAAGGCTTGACTCTCTAAATGCCACTTTCTTTCTGTGCGTCTCCCAAAGGGAATGATATTGTGAATTATTGGAATAATTAATGAAAATGAAAGTCTATGCTGAACTCAAAATCTGAGACAACATTTTCACGGTATATGGGTCATTCCCAAAAGAGGCGGAAAAAGAAAAATGTTTACAAATTAATTTCATTTCAAAATTCTTTCTTCTGATGTCCCATAATTAACAATTCTACCCAATCAGTAGCCAGTAGTTTGGTCTCAGATGAAAAACAAATCTTTCAGGAATCTGTTTGAAGGACAAGTTTTTGAGGGAAGAAAAAATTAAAGACAGAATTTAAAGGAAATGTACCTTTTCACATAACATCTCCAAAGGTTTCTCCTCCCTGGCCTTAGTTGTATTAATTAAAAGAATAATCAAATCTCCAACATTCTAGCACTGTAAAGATAATTTGCCCATCATCTATGTCAAAATAAGTGTGCGTACCTGTGCATATGTGTGTGCACTGAGGGGTAAGCTAGCCAGGGCTATAGTTATTGGGGGGATGAGAGACATAAGAGAACATGTGAGCAGCGAGCTGGCAGTGCTTGGGGAGTAATTAGGCAAAAATCTAAGCTTCCAGAACTAGTCAGAAAAATAGTCCTGAATAGGTTAAAACCTTAGTGCTCTTTAAGCCAAAATGCCAAGTAAATGTGCTTGGCGTGAATCAGGAACTCAAAAAAGCATGAGTCTTACGGGCAAATGAGACTCATTAAAATGGAGAAAACTGTTGCCAGGCAAGGCCTGTGTCTCCTGACCTCTTCAGGTCAGCTCTCCAGGCAGAGAGGCCTGCCAGGACCGGAGAGAGGCTCTACGCTGAAAGACCAAAGGTCACTCAGTTCCAGGAATGATTGGTGAATGAGGAAATTAAGCTTCAAAGAGTGCAGCTGAGGCAGAAGCCATGTTTATGTTTTATTGTGTGAAGATATTTAAGGGGTCTAGATGCTATTTTTCTGTTAGGGAGCTTGTAATTCTGTACACACTAAGAAATAAAAATATTTCCTTTATCATTGTCCTGGCTCAAAGAATTACATCATATTTACTATCTAATGATTTGATCCAACAAAAATATACCAAATGAGCCAAATTATTTCCTTGCCTGAGGATCAGGTCCACCTACAGACACTAGTGTCCTCTCTCCTTCTAAGCATTCCTCCTCTCTCTAGAACCTCCCTACGTTAGTAAGCACAAGCCCAATGCTTAGAATTGCCCTAGGCACTCTCATGGAAACCAAATGTATGCATGCATGTATGTGTGTGTGCATACATATATACATATGCACATTTATACATATATGCATATATGTGCATATATAAGATAGATAGAGAGAGAGAGAGAGAGAGAGAGAGATAGAATGGACTCCCATGAAGCCTGCTGTATGAGTTCCCTTGTGTGTTGACAAGAAGTCATATGAAGCAGCTTGAATCATTGCTTAACCTGCTGCATATTCAATCTCGAGTGAATTCTGAGGTTGTGTAAAGATTTGGATCTGGATTTCTCTTGCCTGGAACAGGTTATGGGAGTGAGGCGGCAGAGGAAAGGGCAAGCTGTGGTTGTGTGAAGCAGAGAGAAGAGGGGTAGTAGAAGAGAGATGGCCTGGGAGAGCACTTTCCCTCCAGGAGCTCCAAATATCCACCAGTTTCCAACTAAAAGAATCCTTTGGCTTCAGGGACTTTCTTGGAGGCCCATGGTGTTTATTGCAGTAACTGTAAAAATTCACAACGTATGACTTCATATTCAACCTATTTTGGGGAGGTGAATAACTTAGGATTGCTTTGGATATATGAAGACCTCAGCAAACAGAAGCAGAATCCATAAGCTAGAGCTTGACTCAATTTAGGCTAGCACAAGGCTGGGCAGACAGGCTTTCAGCACACATTCTTTTGGGTAGCTCATTTCTCTAATATATGATTCATCAAATTTACTTAAAGTAAGAGTATAATCGTTCTTTACCATAGTAAAAAATATACACACATATATGTATATTCAAACACAAATGGGATTATACTATTCATATTAAGTGCTTTGTGGTTTGTGTTTTTACATAAAAACACATCCAGGACAGCTTTCTGTGCTGATAAGTTTTGCTTATGTATATGGTTTTTAATAAATAGCATAGTCTTCTATTGTGTGGGTGTTTGCTCATTTATTTAACTAGTTCCCCATTGACAGACATTTAAACAATTTCGGTTTTCCTTTTATTCTATGAAGTGCATGTGTGTTTTTGTTAGTAGCATTTTTGTTCCCACCAAAACTGTATGAAAGGGTCCGTTCCCCCACTTCCCATATAAACAATGAGTATTCTCCAACTTTTATTTGTTGATATTAGTGCTAATAGTTTTTCTGTGATGATGAAAATATTCTTTATCTGTAGTGTACAATATGGTAGGTACTAAACCACATGTGACTATTGAGTACTTTAATATTGCTAGTGAGATTAAAAAAAAACAAATTTTTAATTTTGTTTTTAATTGATTAAAATTAAAATTAAAGTGTAAATAGCCACAAGTGGCTAGTGGCTACTGTTTTGGTCAGAGAAGGTCTATATGATAGGGAAAAGTGAAATATAGTATTTCATTTAAAATAATATTCATTTAATCATCCCATCACTCTATCCCTCTTATTTTATGCCCAAACTGAAAGGAATGATACCTTTTCAGCACCATCCTTGGCAAATTTTATTAATGCAGGAGATGCTTACATACATGTATTGAATAACAATGGCGTACTCAGATTTACACAGTGCTAAAGGTGAGGAGTAAGGAAAATCTATGGCTTCCAAGCTAAGATATTGCTTGTGGCCACACAAGAAACTTGTCTTTGTTTGGATTTAGATAAACAGGGCTGGTATGGGGCAAGAATAGGAAGAATACAGAATTTGCTTCTGGCTCCTTTCTGTTACCTTTTAAAATCCCTCTGTTACACCCCTCCCACTTCTAGCTACCAGATACCTTTTTGCTTACTAAATCCTTCCTGCCATGAAAATAGAAAATATTTAACTTGGTAGCTCACTTTGAATAAAGTTTATTTATACCAGTGGTTTAGCTATATTTTGAGATTTTTATTTATTATAGAATGAAAGGAACTAGTGACTGATGAAGTATTTTCGAGCAATAAGTAACAGGTGTGGCAGTTTAGAATTTAGGGGTAAGAGGTAATCTGGAAATTTGAAATGTCTGTCTGGCTCTGGGTAAACATAGTTTTGGCATTTGTGGTGCTTGTAGGCCAGGGGTGAGAGCAGCACCCCTGGGCTTCCCTGCCTGGAGTTGCTGTTATATTCTAGGACTAGGTTATTCAGGGGAAAGGCTCTGAAGGGAAAATGGAACTTCCCCTCCAGCCAGGGTCAGAGGAGGATAAGCATCAGAGAGGGTGGGTGGAGGGCTGGAGCCAAACAAAGGGGAGGCAGCAACTCTGTATTGCGGGAGAGGAGTAAAGGCAAAAGAAATCTGCTCTGGCAAGTAAGATCTGGGACCTATCTATGCGTGCCTGTATACGTGTGTGGGCATGTGGTGTGTGACTTTAGTGATATATATCAGGGGGTCCCATCCCCTGGTTAGGGCCAGTTCCTAATCTGTCCATGGCCTGTTAGGAACTGGGCCACATGGCAGGAGGTGAGTGGCAGGTGAGGGAGCATTACTGCCCGAGCTCTGCCTCCTGTCAGATCAGTGGTGATATTAGATTCTCATAGGAGTGTGGACCCTATTGTGAACTGTGTGTGAGGGATCTAGTTGTGTGCTCCTTATGAGAATCTAATGTCTGATGATCTGAAGTGGAGCAGTTTCATCATGAAATCATCCTGCTCCCCACTCTGTGAAAAAATTGTCTTCCACAAAACCAGCCCCTGGTGCCAAAAAGGTTGGGGATCACTGGTGTACATGAGTGCATGTCCATGTATGCACAAAATATGTGTGTTTGCACAGCTGCCTTTGATGTTTATTCAGATTATTAAAATATACTCAATATCTAAAAACACTGTCAAAACTGATTTGCACATATTGAAGAGTTGATAAAAAGAGAAAAACATTATGAATATTTTTTATTGGCATTTTAAAAAGAATACTGATGACTATTTACCATTTCTATCTAATTATCCTGCAGCATACAAGGGGCTATGTTTATTATTAAATATGTCATATTAAATATATGCAATTTATTCATCATAGTAAGCTATGTTGCCATATATTCTATCTTTAAAGTTTATTGCTTAGGTAGCATGATATACATTCTGCTTTTATCTTACATCTTATTATATTTGCTTATATCATTAGAAAGTCAGAGGAACTATTGCCCCAATGTGTGTCTGTGTGTCTGTGTGTGTGTGTGTGTGTGTGTTTACAGAATTTTCTGTTTAGAGTGAAAGGCTGTTTAGATGGGCCCGATTCTGCACATTTGATGAAAATGATGGAAGAGCAGATAATTTGCAAATGATTGAAAAGGGCCACTTGTATTGAGATGTTCTCACATAAGATTCCAATGGGGAACTTTAGCTCCTTTGGTACAAGATATGATTAATCAGTTGCGGAAGCCATAACTACATATGTGCAACTTAATGCAAAAGTACAGGCTCTATTTGCATTCCAGTCTTCCCATGTAACACTGCAGAGCCTCAGGCAAGTTACTTAACCCTTTTAAACCTCATCCTTTTAACATCTACAATGGTGGCACTATTGACATTTTGAGCCAGGTAATTACCATAGGAGGTTTTTCTGTGAGTTGTAGGATATTTAGTGAATCCCTGTATTCCACCGAGCTGTGACAATCAAAGGGATCTGCAGACATTGCCAAATGTTCCCTTGGGGGCAAAGTTGTCCCAACTGAGAACAGAAAGAACTACAGAAAGAGAATGAGTAGTGCTGACTTCATAATTCAGTACACAGAATTAAATGAGATAACCCATGTAAGTACTTTGCATGGTGAATGACATATGCATGATAAATGTTCACTAAAGTCAGTACTTATGGTTATTCATACATCCAGGACAGAGTTGGGATTCTTGAAGATTCCACAGCCCAAGTTGTGAGAGCAGAGAATGGAATGGAATGAGGAGCAACTGGGCAGTGAGACAGTGACCTGAATTTATTATCAGCTGGCCATAACCTGGCTACCCCTTTTATTTAACCCTTTGTCCAATCTGAAAAGGACAAATTGAGATATCTTTAGAGAGAAGCAGAGATAAAAAGAAAAGGTGTAAAAATGTATTTTGTTATGGTGCAATGTATAATGGGGAGGATGTAGAGGAAAAATATGCTATTAATTTCTTCTCAAATGTGAGATGGAGGAATTCCATCAATAGTGTTCTGCAATTTTACAGCCTCCTTTCCTGTTCCCTCTGCTCCCTTCCCTCCTTCATTCTTTCTGCATTTATTTAGGGCCAACTATATTGTAGTTATTGCATTACTTGATCCTGTATGTGTCTAGTCTATCCAATTCACATTCTTTAAGTAATGAGTAATTTCCAATGAGGCATAATTGGAAAAACAGCTGAAAGGATAAGGGTAGCAGTGAGAGGGGGCTATGGAGAGAAACAGAAAAAAAGAAAAGAAAAAGAACAGGAATGACTGAAACATATTTTCTCACTTTGAGAAGAGGAAAAGAAAATGATCAAGCAATATTAAACTGTCTATACATAAATTTAAAGGTGACTGAAGATACAGGTTCCATATAGATCATACTGTCTGTCTAACGCAAATGGAATGTTATGAAAGTGCTCAGACCACAGCTTGGTGAGAAATTCATAATGATGATAAATATCTGTAGCAGGTGACTCCTAGATCATTTTCAGCTGTCCATAATTAAACTGGTATCCATCTCTTGACAATGTCAGGGCTGTAAAATAATTCCAGTCATTGGACCCCTTACATCTGTGCTGAAATGAAATAATATTTGGCAGTAACAAGGAGTCACTGAAACTAAATAAACAACCCCTTTCAAGACTACATAAAAGTTGGTAACATAATAACATTTGACAGGGATTAAGACCTCTTTGGGGCTGTAAGGAAGTTTCAGAAGCAGCAATAACAAATACATGGAAGGTAGAACAGATCTATGATTTAACAGACATGTATAATTTAAAATGTAATGAATTTCCTACGGGAGGTGTACATTTTGAACAACCAATATGTGCATGTCAAAAAGCACAGGACTATTTTAGAAATGTTTGCTGGAATTACTCTTCAAAGAATGAAAAAGCAAAGCTTCCTTTTTATTAAGGAGTGTTTTTGTTTTTGTATACTTGCAAAATGTATAAAGGCACATGAAGCTGAATGTGATAACATATGGAAGAATGACATACAAAGTTAAGGGCTTTTCTTTAGGTGTGTATTAGCAACAAACGATTCTACTATCATGGCAGTGTTTTGTTTTGGTTTTTAGACTAAGATCTTTTCCTTAGTCTAAGATGCTCCCACCCCTCTGAAGTCATTCTTGGTCCTTGCAGTTGTAGTGACCTTCCCCTCTGAACAACCCTACAACGTTTTTTGTATATTTCCTAAGGGATTTAGCTGTCTCTTGTATTAAAATTATTTGTGCACAGGGTTTGTTTCCTCTACTAGCTTGGAAGGTTAAATCCTTTCAGATTCATCTGTTGAAATCCCCTCGCAGAATCTGATGCATATATAGACAAACAGTATATTCACTCCTTAAATAAACATAAGAATGGCATCTCTAGAGCTTTTTGTTGTTTGGCTTGAAGGTAAATGTTTTTGATTGTTTATAGCTGCAATTACAAAGCTTTAGGAATATATTTCAAGTAGTAGTAGGTAATCAGACTGTGTAACACACAAATGGTTATGTAGCACACACGCTGTGCTGGACAAGGACTGTTCCAGGCACTTCACATATTCCAATCCATTTAATCTTCACCTACACTTTTGAGGTGAGTATTCCCATCACCTATTTTATTAGATACAGAAACTGAGGCCTGGTGATCACACAGCCGGTAATTAGTAGAGATGGGATTTGAACCCAGGCTATCTGGTTCCAGAATCCTGTTTCTAGTCAACATATTGTGTGGCCTCACAGTGGGCCTTTTCACCCCTTAGCTGGAGCTACTGGACTCCCATCTTGGGTCACAGTCCCTCTTCTCCTGGGCATGGATGTGTCCTAGTCCCTCCCCAGTCTCCATGGCCAATCCCCATCTTAGCTGCAAGAGCCTGAGAGCCTTTTAGCCCAGGTTTTTATGTTTAAATATTCTTGCTACCCTTACTAGTTTTGCTCCTACCTGATGCCTCAACTCTAAATAGCTGAGCTGTTTCTTTTTTCCTGAGACCTAGTGGGGACCTGTGACTCAGGACCCTCAGTCCTGATAGCTCCAGCTATTGCTCGTCTCCTGGCCTGAGCACATATCAATTTTTTAAAAAATTTGTATTATTTTTTATTGTATTCACATATATATATATATTTGACATATAATAATGGTAAATATTTACGGTATACAAAGTGATATTTTTACACATATGTAGAGTGTGTAATGATCAAATCAGGGTAATTAGCATATCTATCACCTCAAACACTTATTATTTCTTTGTGTTAGGAACAATTCAAAATCTTCTTTTTTAGCTATTTGAACTACATACAAGTTATTAGACTATATTCACCTACAGTGCTATAGAACACTAGAATTTATTCCTCCTATCTAGTGGTAATTTTGTATCCATGAACCAACCTCTCCCTTTCTTCCCCTTTTTCCTCCCCTTCCCTGACTGTAATAATTGTGACTCTACTCTTTACATCTATGAGCTCACTTTTAGCTCCATATATGAGTAAGAACATGTGGTATTTATCTGTCTGTGTCTGACTTATTTCACTTAACATTAGATTGTTCAGGCTCATCCATGTTTTTGTAAATGACAGGATTTCATTCTTTATTATGGCAGAATACTATTCCATTTTGTATAAATAACACATTTTCTTTATCCATTCATCTGTTGACAGACACAGATTGATTCCATATCTTGGCTACTGTGAATAGTGCTGCAGTAAACAGGAGGGTACAGATATTTCTTTGATATACTGGTTTCTTTTCCTTTGGATAAATACCTAATAGGGGAATGGTGGATCATACAGTAGTTCTATTTTTAGTTTTTTTGAGAAATCTCCATACTGTTTTTCATAATGGCTGTACTAATAATCTTTCCCACCAACAGTCTATGAGTTCCTTTTTCTTAGCATCCTCACCAGCATCTGTTATTTTCTGTTTTTTTTTGATAATAGCCATTCTAATGGGTGAAATCATATCTCATTATGGTTTTGATTTGTATTTCCCTGATTAGTGATGTTGAACATTTTTCATCTAGCTGTTGCCATTTACATGTTCTCTTTTGAGAAATGTCTACTCAGATCCTTTATCCTTTTTTTTTTTTTTTTTTTTTTTTTTTGAGATGGAGTCTTGCTCTGTTGCCCAGACTGGAATGCAGTGGCGTGATCTCGGCTCACTGCAAGCTCCGCCTCCTGGGTTCATGCCATTCTCCTGCTTTAGTCTCCCGAGTAGCTGGAACTACAGGCGCCCGCCACTACACCTAGCTAATTTTTTTGTATTTTTTTTTTTAGTAGAGACGGGGTTTCACCGTGTTAGCCAGGATGGTCTCGATATCCTGACCTTGTGATCTGCCTGTCTCAGCCTCCCAAAGTGCTGGGATTACAGGCATGAGCCACCGCGCCCGGCCTCCTTTATCCATTTTTTAATTAGATTTTCTTGCTGTTAAGTTTTTGAGTTCCTTATATATTCTGAATATTAGTCCTTTGTCAGATGAATAATTTGCAAATATTGTCTCCCATTCTATAGGTTGTCTCTTCACTCTGTTGATTGTTTCCTTCGTTGTGCAGAAGCTTCTCAGTTTGATGTAATCCCATTTATCTATTTTTACTTTATTTTTGCCTGTGCTTTTGAAGTCTTATGCATAAAAATCTTTGCTTATATCAGTGTCCTAAAGTATTTCTCCAATGTTTTCTTCTACTAGTTTTATAGTTTTAGATCTTACATTTAAGTCTTTAATCCATTTTGAGTTGGTTTTTGTGTATGGTGAGAGAAAGAGGTCTACTTTCATTCTTCTGCATGTGGATATCCAGTTTCCCAGCACCATTTATTGAAGAAGTTTCCTTTCCCTATTTTATGTTCTTGGCACTTTTGTCAAAAATCAGTTGACTGTAACTATGGATTTATTTCTGGGTTCTCTATTCTGTTCCATTGGTCTGTGTATCTCTTTTAATACCAGTACCATGCTATTTTGGTGACAGTAGCTTTGGGATACATTTTGAAGTCAGGTAGTATGAAGCCTCCACTTTGTTCTTTTTGCTTAGTATTGCTTTAGAGAATTTGGGGTCTTTTGTGATTCCATATTAATTGTAGGATTTTTTTTTCTATTTCTGTGTATTAGGCCTTTCTTGCACTGCCCTAAAGAAATACCTGAGGCTGGATTATTTATAAAGAGAAGAGGTTTAATTGACTCACAGTTCTGTAGGCTGTACAGGAAGTAGGGTGCTGGCATCTGCGCAGCTTCTAGGGAGGCCTCAGGAAACTCACAGTCAACTGTGGGAGTAGACACTTCACATGGTGAAAGCTGGAGCAAGATGGGAGTGTGGGGAGGTGCCACACACTTTTAAACCACCCGATCTCGTCTGAACTCAGAGCAAGAGCTCACTTATCTCTAAGGGGATAGCCCAAGCCATTCATGAGGAATTCAACCCCATGATCCAAACACCTCTCACCAGGCCCTGCCTCCAACAGTGGGGGTTATATTTCAGCATGATATTTGGGTAGGGACAAATATCTAAACTATCTCGTTCTGAAGAATGTCGTTTGTATTTTGGTAGAGATTGCATTGAATATGTAGACTGCTTTGGGTAGTATGGTCATTTTGACAAGATTCATTCTTCCAATCCATGAACAAAGGATATCTTTTCTTTTTTGTGTGTCTTCTACAGTTCCTTTCACAGTGTTTTGTAGTATCCATTGTAATGATAGTTCATCTTCTTGGTTAAATTGATTCCTAGGTGGCTGGGCACGGTGGCTCATGCCTATAATCCTAGCACTTTGGGAGGCCAAGGTGGGTGGATCATGAGGTCAAGAGACTGCGACAATCCTGGCCAACATGGTGAAACCCTGTCTCTACTAAAAATACAAAAATTAGCTGGGCATGGTGGCGTGTGCCTGTAGTCTAACCTACTTGGGAGGCTGACGCAGGAGAATCGCTTGAATCCCGGAGGCGGAGGTTGCAGTGAGCCAAGACCGCACCACTGCACTCCAGCCTGGCGACACAGCAAGATTCCATTTCAAAAAGAAAGAAGAAAAAAAAGATTCCTAGGCATTTTACTTTATTTTTGTGCAGCTGTTGCAAATGGGATTGCTTTTTTGATTTTCAGCTAGTTCGTTATTGGTGTATAGAAAAGCTGATTTTTGTATGTTGATTTTATATCCACCTTTACCAAATTTATTAGTTCTAAAAGTTTTTTGTGAAGTCTTTAGGTTTTTCTATATATAAAATCGTGTCGACTGCAAAGAGGGACAACCTTGGTTTCCCATTTTCCAATTTTGATACCCTTTATTTCTTTCTTTTACTTGATTGCTCTGGCTAGGACTTCCAGTACTATGTTGAATAGAAGTGGTGAGAGTGGGCATCCTTATCTTGTTCCAGTTCTTAGAGGAAAGGCTTTCAGTATTTCCCTGCTTTGTAGAAATGACTCAGGCTGGCAGCCACCTCCATTTTCTACCTTCCTTCTCTTTAAATCTTAAATCATTTTCCTAAAAATCCTGCTTTCAGTCTGAGACTAGTGATTGAGACCCTACTAGTTACTGACTGACTCATGCTGCCTGCTTAGCTATCTGAATATGGCGGTCCCTGAACTTCCTGCACCCCAACACTGGAGCACTAGATGTGTTAATTTAGCCTTTGGTTTGGATACCATGTTCCACTTCTCAGACTAGAGGTTGCTGATTGCTCATCCATCATGTCACCTTCCTTCATAGGAGAATCTGACTTTTTTTCCGGCATTGCCCTCTCTCTCATTCAGCTCATGTGACTCAGGGGAAACACAGCTCCATGGGTGGGCCCCTTCACACTAAAAATAATCCTAACCCCCCTTGTCCATGATTGGTTCAAGAGGTGCACGTGATTTTGTTCAGGCCAGTAGAATGAGGCATGGTTTTCTGGGGCTGCTTGATCTGGTTTCCTTGGTCATGACAAAGCTCTGGGAAGAGTCTTAAGGGATGAGATTGCTGCAGACACTTTACCTTCTTCGGGAAGCTGAAGCTCCTACACAGATGAAGGAAGGGGTAAGAGCACAGCAGGGAAGTGGGCTGGAGCCCCTGAACTAAGCTGACCTTGAAGCCTGCCTAGACTTCTACGTCTGCATGCCAGTACATTTCCTAATTGTTTAAGCCAACTTTAATTTTTGTTGTTGTTAACTTAGAACATGAACAAATTGATACTGATATGGAGAGATTTATGCCTTCTAATTAATAGAATTTTAAAAATTAACCAGACAATACTAAGATGTGTTTCCCAGACTAGCAGCATCAGTATCACCTGACAATTTGTTAGAAACGTAACTCTTGGGCTTCAACGCAGACCTGCTGAATCTGAAACTCTGGGGGTAGGGCCAGCAGTGTTTGCTTTTAACAAGACCTCAGGTGATTCTGATATACTCTAGATTTGAGAACCATTGTTTTGTACCTGGTTTCTTATGTGGCCTTTCATAATAATGTATTTAGCCCACATATTGTCAGTTTCACCCTTGCCCTTGCCAACTCTCAGTTATGCATTTATATTTCCTTAATTTCTTTCTCCTCCTCCTCCTCCCCCCTGCCCGTCCTCCTTCTCTTCCTTCTTCTTCTTTCTCTACCTTCTTCTTCTTCCTCTTCCCTTCTTTCTTTCTTTTCTTTCTTTCCCTTTCTCTTTCCTTCTTTGTTTTTCTTTTTTCTTTTTCTTTCTTTCCTTCTTCTTCTTCCTCCTCTTCTTTGTCTTCTTCTTCTCCCTCTTCCTCCTCCTCCTCTTCCTCTTCTTCTTCCATTTAGACTTACTAAGCTGCCCCTTTCAGAGGACAGCCTGGAGTCCTGGAGTGGGATTTCTGCTAATGTCCTGCTAGACAAAGAATGTATTCAGTGTATCAGCCCTGTCTTCATTTACCCTAAGTTCTTGGTTTCTCCACAATTATCAAAAAGTTGTAGTGTTTCTCCAGCTTGATGTGGATGATGTTCTAGGCTGTTGTTAATTTCTAAGTATTAATCTGAATGAAATCTGCTTATAAAAGGGCTTATTCCTTGAATTTCCTTGTCCTCCCCCTTAATCTCTTTGACTTGTTAGTTAGCTCTAGGAGGCATACAGGGTATGTCTCCTGGCTGACTACTGGGAAAGCCCTTAATGAGCAGATGGATGCTGCATAGTTTCCCATAGGACAGTTTTCCTCCAGTGTATGCTGTGTGCCACCTACCCTAGAACCTCTGGGAACCTAGTTAAAGATATGGGTTACCTGGGATCTACCCCACAACTATCAAATCAATCTCTGGAATTGATTTGGTTCTAGTAGTATGACATTTTAATAAGCTTTCTAGGGATTCCTAAGTACTTTTGAGTTTAAGAATTATGCAAAGGTCATTTACATATTGACACTGGGGTGACCAACTGTGGGGTTTTCCAGGGATTGAACTTTCAGTGCTAAAACTGGGATAGTCCCTGGCACCCAAGACAGTTGGCCACCCTGAGACAGCAAGTTCAAGGGGAGCCATCTCAAGACTGTGTTAGAATGGCATTAGTTAACTCCATCCCCAACCCCACTTTCCCCAGTCCTTCCAGTTCATCCACTGATGACCTTCCCAGAGCCTCATGTTCACCCCAGTTTCTGAGCCAATCTTATCAGAAGCAACAAAGACATTAATTCCCCCACCAGGAGGCCATGCCCAACATGGTTATTCATCTCTTATTCAGGATCCAATAACCTAATGATAAATATTTTAGTATACTGTGGATTATTGAGTGCATATTCTATGCTAGACACTGTACTACAAACATTATTTCATGGGATTCAGAGACCAAGATTCTTTCCCAAGAACACAGGGGTTAAATAGTGGTACTAATCTTTAGATACAGCACCATGTTTTTAGAATCTGCTCTTCCAGCCAATGTGATGTCTGCTTCTCTTTTGTGTACCTTTTTCTAACTTCTGGAACTGACTAGTCTTTTCTCTAGTGGACTCCTATCATGGACTCAAACCACAATGAGCTATGAGGTGTGAGCCAGATCACAGTTTAGACACTTCCTTAGGATATCGATTCCTTAGGATTAGACTCTGAACCCAGCACTCATACTGCCCGGTTGAGGTTCCTTTCAAAATTCTTTTTGTGGCTTCAGATTAGTTCCTACATGGACTGGCCACATCTCTTGTTGCTTTCATTTTCTATCACTCCATTTCAGCTCCACTCCCTTCTTGATGTTCACCAAATGTGCCTCAGAGCCTTTGCTTTTGCAGTTTCCCCTGCTCGGGAGGCTCTTCCCTAGGTGACCACATAGCTCCATCCCCTCCTTCAGATTTTTATTCAAGTGTCACCATCCAGTTTTGCCCCCATGGCTACTCAGATTAGTAACTCTTCTACTTCTCACCCTTTCCTCCCTTTTGCTCTGTAGTTCTTATTACCATCTAACATAATACATACTTTATTTATCTCTTCCATTACTTCCTCTCCCCAATTAAAAAGTAAGTCCTGCCAGGATGTTGGCTTTTATCTACTATTTTTCGTTGATCTAAATTCAAAGCCTGGAGCATAGTAGATGATTAGATAATTTTTGAATGAAATCAGATGGCCATTGTGTACCATGTTTTATGCTGTTTAATTGCAAATTTCACCACTACCTAGAGCTTTTCCTATTGTGAATCCCCCATGCTTGGATTTTCTGGTTGGCCTGGATCAAATCTGAGGTAACTGCGGTCCCCTGAAGGGTGCACTGTTGATGTTGTTCATCCTTACTCAGAGGATTTTCTATAGCTGGACTGTTCCTGTGGTGCAACCTGGTGATGTCCTCTTTTCATGAACTGTTGAGATGGAGCCATTCTTGGTTATGGATTAACTTGGCCCACACTTTAAGGATTCCCCTTGCCATTAATTCATCAAACTTTTACATAGCACCCATTATATTCCCAATGCTGGATATTCAAAGACAAAAGAAGCAGGCCCTGCCCATAGTGAGCTTTTCGTGGAGTTGGGGAGATCATCTACAAGGCACATGGAGCATTCAGGACAGTATCGCATGCTGTGCCCAGCAGTGGAGGTAAGCGAGGGTGCTGTGGTGGCCCCAGAGGGTGCCTTCTCCACACTGGGAGAGTCAGCAAAGGCTCCCTGCAGGTGTCACTCCTGAGTTGAGGCGTGAAGGATCAGTGGGGGTGGCTATGACTGAGGTCAGGTGGTATGAGACTGGGGAAGAGTGACGAGAGGAGGGCAGTGACCCAGGAAGAAGGACTGAGGCCAGAGAAAGTAGCATATTCAGGAAACTGGAAAGTGGTTGTGGGTGCCGGGTTGGGCTGGGGGATGAGGTTGATACTGGAAGGAGGTAACCAAGGGTGACACAATCAGATATATAATCTCTTTATGAATTTAGGCATTTTATTTATCTTCATATGAGCAAAACCCCAGGCTTTATTAGATATTTTGGTAACCCATGGCAAACTTCAAAATCTTTGTGTATTTCAGAGCTTCCACTATGTATCTGCCCCCTCTAGCTTTGTGTAATGGTAAACTACACCTAGTACTGGAAGCATGCATGTTTAGCAGAAGTATTTTAATTTAGCAGAAGTATTCTAATTCAGACAGAGGCTGTAAGACAAAGACATTAGGTACCTCTGGGCATGCAGGCAGTGCCATCCTTGCCTTGCAAAGCAGGGGAATAGGCAAAGCGTGAACATTTTCTTTTCTTTTCTTTTAGATGGAATCTCGCTCTGTTGCCAGGCTGTAGTGCAGTGGTGCAATCTCAGCTCACTGCAACCTCTGCCTCCTGGGTTCAAGCAATTCTCCTGCCTCAGCCTCCTGAGTAGCTGGGACTACAGGTGCGTGCCACCACACCCAGCTATTTTTTGTATTTTTAGTAGAGATAGGGTTTCACTATGTTGGCCAGGATGGTCTCGATCTCTTGCCCTCGTGATCTGCCCACCTCAGCCTCCCAAAGTGCTGTGATTACAGGTGTGAGCCACCATGCCCAGCCAGCATGAACATTTTCTAACCCTTCGCTGACCACTGTGAGTTGGGCAGAGCTCCAACAGATTGGAGAATGTGAATATCCTGAAGGCATGAATATCCTCCAGCAACTAGAACAGTGGCCAGCACAAGTGCTCAAAAATGAAGGAAAGACTGAATGAATGCATGACAGGCAATGGAAATTGATAAGCAGTGCCACAGTCCAGTTCTGGGTGGGTCGCGAGGGGGCCCAGAGTGCAGATGGAGAGAGAGTTTATCGTTGAGGAGGGCAATCCCCCTTCTGGCACTGTGAGCAGCAAGTGGACGTAAGTGTGGCTGCCCTTCTCCAAGGGCAGGCTCAGAAGTACCTAGGTGCTTTTTCAGAAGGTAAGTTCCTGGATTCTCCTGAAGATACTCCTAATCCCCATCATGGTGGCTAAGATCTGGAATTGGCATTTTAAACAAACTCTTTAGGTGATTTTTGAGGCATGCCACTGGTACAAGGAGGCAAGAAGAGGTTGGAAATTAGATGGTCTCTTGCCAAAGAGGTTCCTGCATCAACCCCCTCAGACTTCCTCATCTGGGATCATTCTCCCTGCTCCCATTGCCACAGCCTTTGTTCATATTTCCCTTGAGAAACCTCCTGCAGCTGAGCCTTTGTTAGAAGTTTTGCCTGCATGTCCTTCTTCTAAAGGATGCTGTGAGCTTGTGCAGGGCCCGGACGATGGCTTATCCTTTTTGTATTATTCAGAGCACCTAATATTTGCTATGAAATTACTTAAAGCAAATATTCCCTACCGTGAATTTTGACAATACAGAGTCCCTCCCATTATCTCAAGGAGTCTGAAAACAAAATTACACCATCATTTCACTTTAAAGAATTCCATACTCACAAAACACAGCCAATCAAAATATGATTAAATGTTCAACCTTATAATTTTTGCTTGTCAAATTGACTAGAATAAAAATAAAAGGTTGAAGAGGGCATGGTTAAATTGGAACTATCAGAAGGACTGTAAATTCATACAAATTGTCTTGAGTGCACTTTGGCAAGATACGTCAAGAGCTTTAAAAAGAATTATATGCTTTGACCCAGTAATTCTACTTTGTGAAATTTTCATAAGGAAACAATCAGGGTCATTGCTATTGGTAAACAGTCTAAATTTAGCAAAAGGGGGAGTGGTTAAATAAATTAGTGAATAGAAAAACATGCTTTTTATTATATATACACTGAATAAGGATTTAGAAAAATGCTAACATCACAGTATGTGGAAATGATATGATATAGAGCATATATAATATAATTCCTATTTTATAACAAGAAGTATACATCTCTGAGTGGTGGAATATTTTCCTTACTTAAGTACCTACCTAATATATGAGGTATGCTTTCTCTATATTTTCCAAATTTTCTGCAGTTAACATGCATTGCTATAATAATAAAACAGCTAATAAAATATATGTACAATTTAAATGCATCCAGCAATGAACTGCTTTTAACAGTGCCACCCCTCCAACTTCCCATGGAATTATTCCCGTACTGTGGTTCTAACATCTTTGCCTAGCATATTACTCCCCTGCTCAGAATTCCTCAATGGCCCCCCATACCTAAAGGATAAACCATACACTCCTTAGCAAGGCATACTAGGGCCCTTTATGACTTGGCCTTGAGCCACCTGTCCAGACTAACTCCTGGCTACTCCTTCCAATTTCCCTCCTTATACACATCAGAGATACCATCTAGAGTTCCTTGGTCATACCTTGCTGTCTGTCTGCCTGACTTTGCATGGCCTGATTCCTTTGCCTAGAATTCCTCTTCTCCTTCATGACTTCCTCATTCAGCTTTCAAGCCATTTTCCTAAAATTTGACTCTCAAAACTTTAGAAAGATTTAAGCATTGCTCGGTGCACTCATTGCACCTTTTAAAATGTGATACAACTGTTCATTTCCCTATCTGTTTTTCACAAGACTGGAAGATGTTTGAAGGCTGGAATTAACTTTGTGATTGGCACATGGAAGGCAACCAGTAAAATATGTGCTGAATAAAAGAATTAGCACACAAATTACCCAGATCTTTGCAAATGCTGTGTGGGTTATGCTTTGTATTATAAACGGGACCCCTGTGATCAGCAGGTGGTGGCGGACATCCAGCCAGCCCTCCTCTCACCAAACCAGGCTTGCTGAAAGGCCAGGAAAGCAAGCAGTGCTAGTTCACTAGTTCAGAAAAAAGTGTCTGGTGTCATGGGAAGTGCTATGAACTTACTGTGCCAGAACCAAAGGAGGAATGAGCTGGAGATACTACAAAACTGTGGTTTATCAGCTCAAGCAATGTGTGTGTGTGTGTGTGTGTGTGTGTGTGTGTGGTGTGGTGTGTTCAATTATGGAGCAAAGCACATCTGTTTTGATAAAGAAATCCTAGACTTCGCAGTCACTTCATAATGCCTGATCAGGTCCTAACCCCACTCTCAAAATTACCCCTAGGTTCTAAGTGTTTCTGGAGAATATCTTAAGTTAATTTCTGACCATTCACATTTTTATTTTCCCTGACTTGGTTTACTGTTGTATTTGACAAGTTTGTGAAAAGTGGTCAGTATTCTAAATGTGAGATGTTTTCTGCATGGGGAATGCTATGAGTAAACTAGTAAAACCTCACGCAAATTTCTGAGGCCAAATGTGTGTGAGCAGAGTCTTTGGCACAGTGCAACCGGAAATTTTAAGACAATGGGAAACACTTTCTTAATACTACTACTACTGGAAAAAGCTTCCAGGTCTCGCTCTTTAGTTTAGACAGATAGCTTTAAGCAGGTTAAGGTTAATTGTCAGCTCCTTGACTGCAGGGATTGTGTCCTGAAGAGCTTGAAGGAAGGGAGCAAACTTTGGATTTGGAGTCAGAATGACTGGGTTCCATTGCGAGGTACTGTCATTAATAACTGCAGGCACTGGGCAAGTCACTTAACCTCTTTGAGGATCTTTCCTCATTTTCTACATGAGCATAGCAAGCCTTAAATCTGCCACACAAGGTTGTTGGTGGGATCAAAATTTGACATACTGTGAAAGTATTTTGGACTCTAAAAACCATCTTCCAAATGTGTGTTATTTATCATTCTTAAATTCTTTTTAGGGGTTCCAGCAAAGAGCATTGCCTGTTTGAGAAAATGTCATGTTCCAGAAAATATTGATTCAAAAAAGACTGATGGACCATCTGAATGAATATGAAAGAAGTTTAATTTTAACAAATGCACTCGTGGTATGCAGAAATTGCTTCCAGTGACTTGCATCATTACTCTAAGCCTTAGACCTTGCTAACCGCTTCCTCACTCTCCCCGTATGCATGTACATCCCCTCAGGATCCAGCTTTTATCTCTGATAAATAAATGCATACTGAAAGGATAACGAATATAATGGGTTAACATTCTAAAAATGCAGTTTCATTTCATTTAAACCATGGTTTTATGGACACTGTGCCTGAATTCAACAGGCGGGTGTGGGGGCTATTTTTGGACAGGCAGAACTTCCAGCACCTCTTAAATCACATCACACAGCAACTGCCTGCTCCACCTACACACAGGGCGGGCCTGCATGCATAAAACAGGATGCTGGCCCAGGGTGAAACGGAGAAACTCTTTTCCCCATCTGATGACTAATACTTGTCTCTGCTTTCAGAAAGGGAAAGCACCATATACAAACCTCACCAATGCATTTTCCTTTGCTTGTTTTAAAGAAGGGGGTAAAGTGTGTGTGTGTGTGTGTGTGTATGTGTGTATGTGTGTGTTTTTAATGATGGAGGAATCATGAAATGAACCTCTATAGGAAAGCCCCGACAATGTTCTGTGGATGCTTTTGCATAGGGAATTGAAACAAGTTGGCAGGAAGAAGAATTCTTTCTGCATAACTCAAAGCAGACATTTTACTGGGGGAAAGAGCAAATCAGAAATTTGCTGTCATTCCTCAAAATCTCATTAGTTACGAAATGTAATATATTAGGCCTTTGCATTAAATCCAGATAGAGCCTGTATCTTTTTTTTCCCTCAATGATATTCCTAAAATGGATCTTTGAGCATGCAACAAGAGTAGCTCTTCACAAAAGATGTAGGTCTTGGCAGTGGTGGCCTGTGACTATGTGACATGTTATTAGACTGTTCTGGCTTCTCTGCAACTCCAGGGATAAATGAAACAATAATAATTCAAAATAATGAAAATAATTTGGTGATTCATTTGATAATTAGGATAATCTCTAACTAAGGATTGCCTGATGAATGAGTAAGCCCAGATAGAATGTCTTTCCATATGAAGTTCTGATAAAGGCTCATGAGGACAATGATAAGCTTGTTAGTGTAAGAGTGTTTCATGGGTACCAGGTACTATGCAGGGCATCCTGTTGGCCTAGCTCACCATTAGAGTTCTGCAGATTTCAAATGGTATGAGCACTGTGATCCAAATATGTATGAAGTTAAAATATAAACTTTTAAAGGAAGGCATTTATTGAATAATTTCAGTTTTTCTGGGTAAGAGTTTGTGTAGGATTTGTTTCCTGTGTTTCAAACTACTAAATCTGTAATTATTTTTAAAGTATTTATTGAAGCAATATAGAAATCATATTTCAATTAACTTGCAGAGTGATTTTTTTGGCCAATCATGTTTGTAAAATAGAAGAGTAAATTATTTTAATGTATAAATATATCTGAAATCCATTCATTCAAATTAATATTGAGTGCCTATAATATGCACAGTACCTTTTCAATATATAAATGAATTTCTATCCAATAGTCAATCCTCCCAGCCTATACCCATGTTTACTTTGGTATTTCTTCTTCCTTTTCTTGCAGCCGAAGATGGAGGAGAAAGAATTTCGGAAATAGAGGTCACATTAAAAACATGCAGAAGCATGAAAATTGTTACCATATTTCAATTGCAACTGTACTTTCTCCCCCTCTAAGGAAACAATGCCTTCTGTATTTTTGTTGCATCTTTGACTATTTGGGTAGGTGTTCTGTCTCTCCCTCCTTCTCCTTTCCAATATACTCTGTCTGGGGACCATGACCCTTTTGGCTGGAAGTTGTGAACAATAAGTGAGGTCAGCCACAGAGCTCAATGAAGAACAGACTCAATTATAACCACAGCTTAAATATACAGCTTTTATATCTGGCTTATTATGATAAAATTTCACAAAATAATAGAAAACAAATACGTTGTTTGCAAAATTATTGACTATGCGCTCTTGAGGGCAGAGACCATGTCTAACTCAATCTTGTGCCCATTACCCAGCAGATAATAGAAACCCAGCAAATGTCTGCTGGGTGAGGAAAGACTGGGGATGAGTGAACACTGTATCATTTAGCCCAGGATTAAGTGAGAGGCTGAGAGAGGAAATGTAATAGAGAATAGGTTTCAAGGTTTCTAAGGCAGTGTTTTTTTCAAAAATGTTGACCTATATTTATAGAAGAAAAATTATTTACATCACAAACCACACATATACACACATATACACACATGCTAGTTGAAACCAACCAAATTTCTTTGTGAACCACTGGGATGCCACCCAAATATACAAACCACTGTAGAAAATGTGGAACCAATAAAGGGAAAATGGAAAGGACCAAAATTGCTGGTACCCAGGAAAGCACCAGCAATTACTACTGAATTACTACCGTTAAAATGGCTCATTATTTACTTCTTATAGTCTTTAATGGTATTTTGTTATTAGTTCTTAGTAAGTTAATTCTTTCAGACAACAAACGCTTCTACAATACTTACTGTGTATCAGCACTGAGTTAGGCACGTAAGGATACAAAAAATGAAAAATACACTAAAAACATCTTTCTTCCTGATATCTCTTCTTAGATACCCCTCAGACATATGTGACTTAAACTATCTCAAACTATACTTTCAGACTTCCCCCAAATTTAGACTTCCTTTAATTTTCTCTGTAATAGAAGATATTTTTAATATTTGTAAGCCATATATTTGATAGGGGTTACTATCCAAAATATATAAAAGGCCCAGGCAACTCAATAACAAGAAAACAAAAAAGTCAATTAAAAAATGGACAAGAAAAAAAATTAAAAAAAAATGGGCAAGAGACCTGGGGTGGATAGACATTTCTCAAAAGAAGACATGCAGATAGACAACAGATATATGAACAATGCTCAACATTGCTAATTATTAGGGAAATGCAAATTAAAACCATAATGTGGTATCATCTCACACCTGTCAGATAATTTTTTTCAAAAAGATGAAAGATAACAAGTGTCAGCCAGGATGTGGAGAAAAGGGAACCCTTGTACATTATTGGCAAGAATACAAGTTACGACAGCCATTATGGAAAACACTATGGAGGGTCCTCAAAAAACTGTAAATAGAATTACTGTATGATCCAGCAATCTCACTTCTGGGTATTTACCCAAAAGATTTGAAATCAACTTGTTAAAGAGATGTCTGCACCTCCATGTTCATTGTAGTACTATTCACAGTAGCCAAGGTATGGAATCAATCTAAGCGTTCATCAACATATGGATAGATAAAGAAATATGGTATATACATTAAATGGAATACTATTCAGCCTTAAAAAAGAAGGAAACTGTCATTTGTGATGGAATCAGAAAACATTATGCTAAGTGAAATGAGTTGGGCATATAAAGACAAATATTGCATGAACTCACATGGGGAATCTAAAAATCAAACTCATAGAAGCAGAAAGTAGAATGGTGGTTACAGAGACTGGGGGGTGGGAGGAATGGAAAGATGATGGTTGCTATTGTTTGAATGTCTCCTCCAAAACTCATGCTGAAACTTAATCCCCATTGTGGCAGTATGATAGGTGGGACCTTTAAGAAGTGACCAGATAGGGCTTTGCATTCATGGATTAATGGGTTAATAGATTAATAGATGATCACAGGAGGGGAACTTGTAGCTTTATAAAAAGAGGAGGAGGGACCTGAGCTGGCATATTAGCATATTCGCCCCCTTGCCATGTGATTTCCTGTGCTACCTCAGGACTCCGCATGGAGTTGCACCAGGAAGAAGTCTCCCACCAGATGTGTGCCCTTGACCTGAGACTTCTCAGCCTCCTTAACTATAAAAAATAAATTCCTTTTCTTTATAAATTACCCAATTTCAGGTATTGTTATAAGCAACAGAATACAGACTAAGACAATAGTCAAAAGGTAGAAAATCTCAGTTTAAAAGGAAAAATACATTTTTTCTTTTTTTAAATTTGCACAGTGTAGTGACTATAGTTAATAATAGAGAATTGTACATTTCAAAATTGTTAAATTTCAAATGTCCTTACCACAAAAAATGTTAAATGTTTGAGGTAATGGATATGTTAACTAGCTTGATTTAATTATTCCACATTGTATTCATAAATTATAACACCACTTTTTACCCCATAAATGTATTCAATTATAAATGTCAACTTACAATAAAAAGGAATGAAACTATAAAACACAAAAAAAGAAAAAAAGGATATTTTTATTCAGTTTCTCAGGCCAGAACTATGGGATTCACTCTTGATAGCTTCTTCTTCACCCCTCACATCTCACAAGGGCACCAATCTGCCAAATTCTTCCTTCTAAATATTCTCCTTGAATCTGTGTGCTCTCCCCATTGCCACCTGGATACCCCCAGTGGCCTCCTAACTGGTCTCATTTCCATGTTTGCCTGCCTTCATCCTAATTTATTCTTCACTTGGCAGCCAGAAAATATTTTTTAAAAGAACTTAATTGTGTCATTCTCCTCTTTAAAGTCTTAATGGCTTTCTAATTTCCTATGAAACAAAACGGCAAACTCCTTTTTAACAAGGACTCACCAGCCAGCAGATGTGGCCTCTTTGGGCTTCTCCTGTCTCCCACTCTCAGTGCTACAGGCACCCGGGCCTTCTTTATTCCTGCCTTAGGGTTTTTGCACCCTCTGCCTGAATATTTTCCCTTGCTCTTTTCAGTTGGGTCTTCTTTTCCTTTCATTCATCTCCAAACACTCAGCCTACAGTGTTTTCCTCAGTAATTCTCTCTGATTTAAAGCAATGAAACTAACTCAAAATTGTGTATATATTTGTTTGCTTGTTTGAGTTTTGCTTAATGCCCGTCTCCCCCATTCAAATGTAAATTATATGAGGCCAGGCAGTTATAACTATTTTGTTCACCAAGGTCAATCCAATCATAGATTTTGTACATAATAGACCTTTGAATATTTATGGAATGCATGAAAATGAAACATTTCCTAAACCTTAGTCATTGACTATCATTTGATGATTTAGCCAAAGCTATGTACCACCTGTACTATAAACCTAATCATTTTCTCTAAGCTGACTGTAAATCAAGTTTTAAAAAAATAAGGTAGCTCTGTCCGAAGCACAGTGTTGGGGGAGTTGCAAGTTAGTCTAATTTTATTTTTTAATGCACATTAAAATAAATGTCTAGGTAATAAAACAAATTTTTATCCATTATATACAATTTTCTTGTGGTAAATAAATGAGCAAGAACTTTTTAATGAATGAGAACTCCCTTCTGCCAGGTGTAGAGCAAGCTCTAGACTATTAGAAGAACTGACACTGATTCCATTGGTGACTGTGAACAAATCATTTAAGTTTTTGGGCTTCCATTTCTTCATTTGCACTATGGAGATTAATTTTAACTGTTCTGCCCAGTTCACGTGAAGATTTAATAAGCAGTGTGAAAATCATCTTTTTACATAAACATGAAATTTTATTTTTAAAATTATTTATTTTAGAAATGGTTACTACTGCTGTTTGTTTCTTAAGGTGTTCCGTCATATTGACCCCTTACATGACATAACAAAGAAGAATAATGTATATTAGTCTCCATCGCGGCCATGAGGACTAGTATAATGGGACACTGCAAATATCCTTTGACCACTGATTAACTTCTTTTTTTCCCTTACTTGCTTAATTAAATGTCTACTTAACTTTCAGTAATCATACTCCACTTAGAGAAAAACCTCCTCACAATGTGAACACCCATGTTCATAGCAGAGCTAAGAGGTGGAAGCAACCCACGTGTCCACTAATGGATAAATGAATAAGATAAATGTGGTATATACATACAGCGGAATATTATTCAGCTTTAATAAAGAAGGAAGTTCTGACACATGGTACAACATGAATGAACCTTGAAGACATTATGCCAAACCAGGCACGACAAGACAAACACTATATGATTCCATTTATATGAGGTATCCAGAGTCGTCAAATTCATAGAAACAGAAAATAGAACAGTGGTCATCAGGGGCCAGGGTGCAGGAGAAATCAGAAGTTGTCATTTAATGGATATAGAGCTTCAGTTTTGCAAGATGAAAAAGTTGTGAACGTTGGTTGCACAACAAAGTGAATATATTTAACACTACTGAATTATACACTTAGACATGGTTAAAATGGCAATTTTATGTTACATATTTTTACCATAATAAAAAAAATTTAAAGCCTGCACATAAATGGGTTTCTAGTATTTTCATGTTCTGATGTTGAATATTGCTGAGAATAGAAATTTTAAAAATAACAGTAATAGTAATAGCTAAACTTTATGGACACTTAAGTCTGTGCCAGGTAATAAGTATTTTATATTTACTATCCCATGTAATCACTACTACAGCTTTATAAGATAGATACTATCATTTACGAGGATTTTACAAAGAGAAAACAGAGGTACAGCAGGGTTATGTAACTCGTGCAAGATTACACAGCTAGCAAGCAGTGGAACCAGGACATGATCCCAGGCAGTCTGGTTTGGTTCCATACTTTTAACCACTAGGTATATCACTCACCAAACTAGCGGTAGGTACTCTGGAGATGAATTTACCTCTAATTAGTTTTAATTAGTGAGATTTTAGAAAGGTCTCTCCACACTTTGATCTCTGCTGAATATGTATTAACTTCCCTCTTATTTTCTATCTTTCCTTCTTTCATCCTCCAAAGAAAAGACATGGTCACTTAACAATATAAATCTTAACCATAAGAATTAAAAAACCCTGTTGACCCAAACATGTGGGCAAAAGCCACTCATCGAAGTGGCTTAAAAGCTCCAACTGAAATTATTTGGTCTCTTCATCATCTGCAGATATACCTTCATGTTTTTGCCTGAGTAGAAGGAAAAGTAATAAACATATCATAGAACTACTGAGAGATTTAAAGCTTAATTCTAAGTAACTAGCAGTAGCTTATATTGAAGACATATTAAACCACAACAGTCACTTCCAGAATTTAAACTATTTATTCTCAGCTTGTGTGTGATGCAAGTAGAAAAAACAGACTTCTGAGTCAACAAGTTACCTAACCAGTCTGATTAGAAATGATTCAAATTTCATCATTCATAAGTATCTGAAAGGTTGTTAAGATAGTTAAGTTAGCCAGGTGCAGTGGTTTATACCTATAATCCCAGTAATTGGGCTGGCAGGGGCGGGAGGATAGCTTGAGCCCCAGGAGTTCGAGACTTACCCAGGCAACATAGCGCGCTCCTGTTCCCCACAAAAAGAAAAAAGCCAGCCAAAAAAAAAGAGATTAGGTTAGTTGATATATATGAACTACCCAGCACGCAAGACTTGGAATACATGTGTTCAATAAGTGGTAACTTTTATTATCACCATATGTAATTATTGATTTTTCACAGTTTTAAATACAGAAACAGAATGATACAATCTTCTTGATTCCTTCCCCAGCACCCCTCCAATCCTGGTGTCTGTAGAGTATAGGGTGTTAAGATGTTTCAGAAACCACCCCAGCCCAGACCTGGAGGAGAAGCTGTGATGACTTCTCTTCATTAGCTGAACCTCACTTTATTCTTGTGGCTGGCCCTCCACTGAGGTCTGTCCTGGAACTCCTGATGAGATTCCTGCCTTGCCCACTGCCTGCAGGTCCTAGCCAGCAACCCAGTCCTTGTGTGGCATGGGCTTCCTGCTGCTGGATCCCAGGC
This sequence comes from Gorilla gorilla gorilla, assembly GCF_029281585.2. Classification (NCBI taxonomy): domain Eukaryota; kingdom Metazoa; phylum Chordata; class Mammalia; order Primates; family Hominidae; genus Gorilla; species Gorilla gorilla. Next base: position 122,541,384 of record NC_073224.2, read on the forward strand.
TCCACTGCATCACCACCACACCTCCCCAGTGTCTACCTCCCCTCTCCTGGACTGCTATTTGCCACATGGGCTTGGCCAGCTGCCTGTCCCCCAGGGTGGAAGAGAGCTGGGGCATGATTTGAATTGTTTTTGAATGCCTTTACTTGAGTTCTGCTTTTCTTTGAAAATAGAACTCCAGGTTTCTGATCTGGGAGGCAAACATATTCACACCCTGGGAGCCCATTCCTAAAGCAATGGAGCCCTGACCTTCTGCCCCTCAGTGACTAGCCTGAACTTGACTTTCTCTGCTGAGCTGCTTTGGTGCCCTCCAGAAATGTGGGGGCCCAGGGCTGTTAACACATCTGACTGCTCTTTTCCCCATCTTGACAAAAGTCATTCATTCGCAACTCTTCATAGCCCTTTGTAACCGTTTCTAGCATTACTATTTCTCCTCTTCTTTCCTTCTTCGGGTAAGAAATGCCTCCAAAACCCAGATTTTGGCACAAGAACTCCTAGATTTGTTTTTATAGTCCCAACGTAGCACTTCTTTGTTACAGCTTGATATTCCCAAATTTTGTTCCAAGTCTCATTATTTTACATTTATAAATATCAGGTTGTATTAATTGGTTCCAGCTTTAAAAAATGTTCCATCAGGGGTTATTTCTGCTATTTTGATAGTGGTTTCTAAACGTAGAGTGCCGAGGCCCTGATGTGGCCTGCACGTTCTGTAGGCATCCCTGAAGGACTGATGTGGAACGGAAAGATCCGCAGATTCTGAGTCTTGCTGTATTCTTTGAAGACTGTACTGGCCATAATAGCTTCAAAGAATTTCAACAAGTTCCTAAGACATGACCTTCCCTTTCCGAAAATCACGTTGGCCAGGCTTGCCTTAATCAAGCTGTGCTTTTCTAAGCATCCTTTTACTTGATCTCCTGCAGCAGTTTTTAATACTTTCCCTACAAGTGAAGTTAAACTAACTGGCCTGTAATTTCCTGGTGTGTCCCTAAGCTCTATGAAATAACGGCATTAGGTTGGCTAGCTTCCAATTCTTCCAGAATTTTTTTGTTTTGTTTTAAAGCGCGGGATTGAAAAGGCCAGAGAATGCTTCCTGTCTCCCTTTTCCTTCGTTTCTTCCATGACATACTGCTCTCTCTGCTCCCAGTAGAGCTGCCATTTTAATAACTTCAAACCTCTTAAATGTTTTCACATATTATTTGTACCTATCTCTGAAGCATGAGTTTTCCATTTTTCATTCTGACAAGGGCCACCCCCAATATAAGGGCTTACAATTCTATTAAATTGACTATTAATTCAAGGCACTGTTTAAAAAATGAGTTTCATATCAGGAATCTGAAAAAGAGTGGCAAAATAGATTATAATTAAGCCTGTGTTCTCACTTGTCAATTACTAATAAATACATGTTGGAAAAGACCTGAGAAAAATTTCTATACATCCACGAAACAGAAGTCAAAAAATGGAACTATTACATCTGGGCATACTAATCTGATGCACTAGCATAGTGTCTTAAAGTATGGTGAAATGCATTAGATATGAAGATCTAATTTGCATTCTAAATTTTATTAAACTGCATTTCGTCCATTATTTTTAAATCTAATATCAAAAAATCTTCCCACTTTTGATGGTCTCCCGGTTGCAATAGAAAGGCCCGTAGAAATATTTTAAGATATATTTGTTAAAAAGTTATTTTAAAAATTATTTTCTTAAAAATATGAGAATTTTTTTACTGACAGGAGTAAAAAAGAAAATTAATAATTATTTGCATTTATAAAATTGCACCATATCACATAATGTTTAGGATAGTTCAAGTTCTTTATTGTACAGAAACTTGAAAAATTGTTTTGAAATAAGTGAGTCATCAACTAGAGCATAAGAACTTTTATTCTTTATAGACAATTTTTGTTTCAGTAAGCTTTTCATTTTTTTATTTTTTATTTTGTGATGACCTAATGCGTCTTTTATAAATAAGTCACAGGCACATAAATCACGGCCCATTTGTGTGGATGAAAGCTCATTTCCTGGTTGGTAGGCATGGTGACCACCATCATGAAATGAAAAGAAACATGAAGTGGAATTTAAAAACTTTTAGGATGGTTGGTTCTGATTTCAGATAAATTGGATAAGTAAACCCCTATCAACTAGTAGCTTTTTCTGATTTACCAAAGTGATAATGTCAAACCTAAAATTTGCACATTTATCCCATAAAGTTCACTTACTGTGTACCAGATTTAGTCACAACTGGGAGAATCTTGGCATTTATGGTACACATAGAACTCTCTCATCGAGAACATTTCAGTTGGTTTTGAATGACTACTGATATTTTCCTTTTTAATTTTGGTCAGGACTGACTATACCTGTAAATGAACAGGTCAGATTTTCTATGTGGGCCATAAAGCATACATACACAGAAAATTATCTGTGCATAGGTGCAAGTATACTTAAGTTCAGGCATGAATTTAAAGCATGTACTTTTTCCAGTGTTTGAAATGTTTCCTCATAGATTTCCATCTTTAGGATTTTAAAGTTGCAATTAAAATATGTACAGAATTCATCTTTCCTATTTAGCATTTTTATACCATATAACTACAAATGTAGTACGCATTAATTCGGTCTTCTCTCATTCCTATGGCCTTGCTTGAGCTATTCCCTTTTCTTAGAATGCCCTCTTCCACATTTGAAAGTCAAGATCTACCTATCCAAGGGGTAGACCAGTGAAAGATTACTTGGTTGGTGATAAAGTAGAAAAACTTGGTGCTATAGGTTTACCTTTGGTTAAACCCAAATTCTTCATTTTGCTAGTGAGCAGACTTCCTACCTTCTCTATGCCTCCATTTCCCCGTGCATACAATGGAGATTTTATCTTTCCTTTTAGAATTGTGATGTGGGCTAACTGATGTAATATATGTAAAAGATCAAAACTATCAGGTCCTTTCCTTTCAAATGGCAATGTTTCCACAGAAATCTCTCTGGGTCTCACCCCTCCCTGCCAACTACCCCAGCTAATGATAATCTCATCTTCCTTCGAATTCTTATACACTTTACCTGTCTCTCAAGAACTTCACTATTTTCTGCATTGTCTTATTCACTTATGCAGCAACTATTATTGAATGCCTACCACGTGCCAGGCTTATGTCCATATATATTTTGTCCTTTTTTTTCTCTCTAGCTTGTTCTTAATCTTCCTGAGGTTAGAGTCTTTGCTTCTTGAGGTTAGAGTCTTTATAATACTACTATTCCTTCCTCTCTCTTCATTGTCTGATAGTGCCTGGCACTAGTGCTTTATCGAGTATGTTTGTTAATATTCGGTAAAACCGGCTACTATGTAATTCAGGCAATAAGTGTATATTTTCAAGTCTGTCCATATCCTCAAGTATGATTCACATGTGGGAAATGGTGCTTATATGCCAGTGCATGGGGTCATCTTCATCCTCATTATTAAATAATGAGATTATAATAATAAAGCAGTAGCCAACACTCCTGAGAATATACACAAAGAATAATATTCTGTTCTCATTCCCACATGAGTTCTTGAAATAGTTCCTAGTAGAGCAAAACATGGTTTCCAAAAAGAGAATGTGAATGAACAAATGAGCTGCAGCTACATCTCTACAGAATTACATTAGCACAAATCTAAGCAGTTTTTCAAAGAACTATGGTGTATAAATAAAGACTTTCATATATACAATGCCATGGCTAGATGAAATTCTAAGGTTTCAGGGGAAATTACACAATCTCATAATGAGGCTGTGTGTACACAACACCATGCCATCCAAATGAAAACTTGAGCAAATCACTTAGGAATGTGGTCTTTGCTAGCCCAGACATTTCGAGTCATTATCGGAAATATGTAATGTGGCTCTGACACTATTTTACTACTCATGGATGAAATACACTATACAGAAGTCTCACTTCAGTTTGCTGCTTCTAATAACCACAGGCTAGGAAACCAGAAAGCCTAATTGGTTAAAATTGTGTTTAAAGTAAGAATAACTAGGCTTTGATTTAAAGCTAACGAGAGTACCCTACAAGTAGAAGTAAATACAGGTGTTTAAATGCATGGCTGTTATATTGTGAGTTCCTTATCTCTAAAATGAAGGTTTCTAAGAAGTTACCATGTAACAAAAGGAATTTGTTAGATTATCTTTTATCTCTTCTCCCACAGTGCAGAGTTTCCTTTGAGAAATGGGATGTTGCAAGACTTTCGCTCCTCAGGAGTTTACCACTATCAAGCATCCTAGTGTATCAGGAGTTGGTTCCTTCCAGTGGGTTCTTGGTCTCACTGACTTCAAAGAATGAAGCCACTGACTTCGTGGTGTTACAGCTCTCAAAGTTGGTACAGATCCAAACACTGAGCAACAGCAACATTTGTCACGAAGAGTGAAAAAACAATTCCTCCACAGCCGGCAAGAGTACACCAACCTGTTGCAAGGTGCTACCGCAGGTGGCCGGCTTTTATTCCCTTATTTGGCCCTGCCCACATCCTGCTGATTGGTCCACTTTACAGAGCACTGATTGGTCCATTTTACAGACTGCTGATTGGTCCATTTTACAGACTGCTGATTGGTCCATTTTACAGAGTGCTGATTGGCCCATTTTTACAGAATGCTGATTGATGCATTTACAATCCTCTAGCTAGACACAGAGCACTGATTGGTGCATTGACAATCCTCTAGCTAGACAGAAAAGTTCTCCAAGTCCCCACCCGACCCAGAAGCCAAGGCAGCTTCACCTCTCACTAGTTGCTACAACCATGCAAGATTCTAAACAGAAATAGATTCATGAGCACACTGTCCACATGTCTCAAAGGTCCAAAAGTCCCAAGAGACTTTCTGGGCCTATTCCATAGCCACCACTCACAACTACCATGCAGCTCTGCAGGGGTTGCCAGTGACTTTTCAATTCTCTTGGGATGAGGTACCAGGTAGCAGAGTGCTTGAGCAGGTCCTAAGTGTGAAGGGACTGAGATGGGAAATATTCCCCTCTTCTCCAGATGTGCAACCTGTCCTTGGCTGATGCTGACAAGGAGCCTGAATTTGTTTTATGGTCTTTATTAGTTTTGCTTCAGCAGCTGGCATTAATGAATGTCTGGTGCACCTCAGGTTCAGTCTCCATGGCACTCCACCCACCTTCTCTTTTCTTCTGGAACCATTCAGAAGAGTGTATGTGAGCGAGTGTGGGAGGCTTATTGCCCAAATGCTCCACTGGAAGAATGTGGTAGAGCCAGATGTGAAATGGACCTCCCCTGAGTGAAGAATATGCAACCAAGAGTCGGAGCACATATTGGAGAGGAATGGCTTTCTAACTTAACTCTGGGTTTGTAATCTTGTGCTATCCCACATCCAAGTCAGAATGCCTGTCCAGACTAGACATCAAAACTAGGCTGCTATCATTTCTGATTTTTACTGAGTATCTGTGAAGAAGAAAGAATCTTTTGGAGGGTTAATTGATCCCAGGCCTGAGAATTGGATGTGGATTTCTATAGCCACTCACAAGAAAAATTCCAGTATTTTAAATCCACGTATCACATAATGTTTCAAGTGGAGCACACACATTCGGAACATTATAAAAAAGAGACAAAGTATATTATTTGACTGCAAAAGCACAGATAACTTTGGCATGATGGTGAGCGCCGTGTAGCAAGAGTTAATGCTATAAAATTCACAGCACTGTCTATTGTGAATAAATCCAATGAAACTTGTTCAGATAGTACTCAAGCAATACTAAATAGACCGTATGTAATCACCCAAGACCTGAGACACATAAAAACTTTATTAGTCATCACTGAAATAAAGTGCAAACAAGTTCGTCTTAGAAAGATTGAAAACTCTTTATGTTTTAGGTCGGCTGCTCCATAAAACAGTGCCTGACAAATTTTAAGTGATATTCTAATTAATCACTGGATTTTTATAGTTTCTTGAAAGCTGTAAGTTAGATATTAACAAGGCAGGGTGAGAGGAAATCCCCTTATACGGAGAATGAGTCCTACGTCCTTTGCACAAGCCCACTGGGTCAGCCAAGCCGGACTTTATACTAAGCAGCTGTTGGAAATGGAACGGACCATTAATCCGAAGAGTATCATTATTTTCATATCGATTAAAGTGGGATATAAACCGTGCACCAAGTTCACAAACTGATGGAAAATCATTGCAGCTGTACCTCTGTCTTATACAAGAAACACTTTCTGGCTTATTCTTACATTGTTTTTTTCGAGAAACTAACACTTTGTAATATACTGATCATATGACTCTCCTTAATGCTGTCACATACTCAGCAATTATCATGAGAAAGTATGACCCAATACTTTGTGTCTATAGAAATTTCTGATTTATATTTTTCAATTATTTCAATTAGATGCAATGATGGTATAAACGATCTAGGAAATTTTATTTGTAAAGGGAAATTTTGAAAATTTAAAATTTTAAAAGGAGGCAGACTTTTTGTGTGTGTGTTCACCATCAGGAACAAATATCTCCAATGAGGAGCAGGCATTTATTTTCAAAGAATGAAATTTAAAAATGGCTATCAAATTATTAATTCAATTCTTTTTTCTAAAAACACGAAAATCTCTTTTATAAACACTTTCGCTTACCTCGTAATATAAAGGAGCATTACCGCCTACAGGTTTTTTTGCCTTTTTAGATGGAGCAGATCCAACAAGTGTATTTATGTCATTAATCTGTAAGAAAATTAAATTTACTTATGATGAAAAAAGCCTTATTTGAAGAATACTTAGATATATGTAACTTTCAAATATCTAGGTGATCTGAAGGGTTGGGGAACCTAGCAAGAAAGAGGTACCCATGAATTAGGTAAAATATTTATAGTTACTTCGTAAGCTGTCAGTAATTGTATGGGTATGTGCCACCTGGCAGATCTTTTCTATATTATTGCTGTCCTCTGACCTCTGACAGCTATGATTCTCTGTAGCCTTCATTTTCCAATTAGTCATGTACCTCCCTGGAATCTTAAATAGTCTAGTCTTTTATAATTATTTAACTTGAATTAAATATTTTGTCACAGAACCTAGCATGGTGCCTGGTATGACCTCAGAAATCTTTGTCAAATAAATGAATATTGAATTAACAAAATTAATAAACAAAAATAAATTCTTCCAGATTGAACAACTCAAATTTATTCTGGCTAAATAGTTACTTAAAATAATCTTTCAAAATTTACAAAACAGCCCAAGAATATGATAGTTTATTTTATAATTCTATTCTATTATTTTAAGTAAAAAAGTCTTCAGGTGGCTTTGAGGTAGGAAGGGACAGGTACCTGCTGGAGAATGTCTTGCCACGACACCATACTGAAGAGTTTACGCTGAGGGACCTGGACAGCCACGGTAAGGGCTTGGATGAGAAGATCATCTTCAATCTGGTTCCCAACCACAAAAGCAATGGAGGCCTGCCAATCGTTCTATAATATTAAAAATCAGACGGAATTAGATTTTAAATATTCCTGAATAGGTCATTTCATGTCAAATATTTCCACTGAGAAGCAGAATAATTTTCCTGTAAATCTTACTTGAAAGACAGAGGTGACCTTGTAATGTATGTGGTTTTCTGATTGAAGTAGCCGCAAGGCGGCAGTATTGTGCCAAATTTCATGCAACTTGACCAAAAAACAATTTTCTGGAGAAACTAGTCCTTTTATTTTGAGGAAGACAATTTTTTAAAACGACACTTTCACTAGAATGTTGTCCAAGAATAATCTGGTGTTGGAAAGCAATCGTTCATTCCTATGTCACAAATATACATTAAGATGTAGTCTCAAAAAACAGGAATCTTTATTTTGTTCCCTGGTATATCCCAAGACTCTAAATAGTGGTAGGAATATAAAAGCAGCTGAAAAAAACTGTTAAATATTGGGTCATATTGGATGAGCTGCCAAATGAGAACTGAACCACATCTTTTTCTCTTAGTGTAACACAGGAATCTTACTGCTAATTACACTCCCAAGAAATGGGCAAAAATATTACACTTGGACATGAAATTTTGCATCAAATAATTTTAAAAAATTAGTTACTAAAGAATTACATGCAGTACTTTTTTCTCTTTGTTTATTGTAATTGTAATCTCTGTTGGGAGATTAAGAGTGGCGCTCACTGGATTACCTCACATTACCAACTGTGAGATGCTGGGGAAAGCTACTCACGCAAATCAGTATTCCTGCTTTCGAACACTAACAATTTTAGGGAGAGATGAAACAAACAAACACGATAAAGACATCAGAAAAGAGAGGGAATAATAAGGGAGGGCACTCTAGTCATGTGACCTCTCTGGGGCTTAGTTTCCCCATTCATAAAATAAAGGGCAATATCTAAGCAGTGCTCTAGCTCCTCTCTAGAGGTCTGATTCAAATATAGTAAAACGGTCTCCTGGTGAACACAAAACAATGTCTAAGATTTGAAAAGGTCACACAAATTTAATAAAATGCATCGTTTTATTTGGTTCCTCTGGTTTCTGCCCAGTTTATAATCAGGTTGATGACAAAACTAGGGTATAGGTGGGAGAAAATACTTTAGTATAAATTCTTACTTACCATCAAAGAGCAATTGTCTTTAAATCCTTCTTATTTAGCTCCATGGAAGTCTACTAACTACCTAACAAGACTCACCCAATTCTCAAGGCTACCACCAAAACAGAAAACACATGTAAAAGCATAAAAATGTATATTTTACTTGCAAAGTGTGTGTGTGCATGCATGCATGCAGGTAGGTGTGACTTTGTGTGGTTTCCTCTGTTACAATGAGTTGAAAACATTCTTTTGTCTCTAAATTCACCAGGGGAAGACTGACCATTTATTTTTTAAACATTCTGCCTTTTAAAAGTAGATATGATATGTATAATGTGTAATGACCTTTCCTGAATTAGATGCCTTTTTTCTCTTGTCTGCTTCCTCAGTCAAAGCTGCAACTGTAGTCATCATTAAAGGGGAAAAATCTCTTTCATTTCACAATAAAGTACACACAGTTACGGGACAGGCAATACCTTGAAGTTCCTGATGACTACACCTTCCAAAACTGAAGATTTTAATAACCACCTTTACCCCCTTATCCCGCTGTCCACTGCAAGTTTCCTTGCCAATATTTGAAAGTTAATGGTGACAAGAAAATGCTGTCTTTCTGCTCTTTGGGGAGCAACTGAGAAAGAGGGTATTGTAGTCCATTACCCATCTACTTATTAGTATTTGGTGTCAAGGCAGGTGTTGACCATTTCAGACCAGAAAAAAAAAGAAGAGAGGAGGGGCAAGAGGGAACTAACAATTATTGTGAATCTGCCATGTGTCAGGCATATGTTATCTCATTGAATCCCTAAGTTGCCCTACAAGATAGGTTCACTATTATCTTATAGATGGAAAAACAAAGGTCCAAAAAAGTTAAAGGACTTGTTCAAGGTCATTTTGGCAGAACCTCATGGAGACCACAGACATGGCTTACAACTTTGTGATCATTTCAGAACAGTTTTGGGAATAAGTCTTTGGGCTCAGAATGTCTTTCCATAATCCTTAAATTGCACCTAACAGACTATTTGGCCATAATAAAACTATCAGGAAAATATTTATCTCAAATGTATACATGTGTATAGGCCTTCAAAAATAGATTAGGTAGGCTGGGCATGGTGGCTCATGCCTGCAATCTCAGCACTTTGGGAGGCTGACGTGGGCAGATCACAAGGTCAGGAGATCGAGACAATTCTGGCTAACATGATGAAACCCCATCTCTACTAAAAGATACAAAAATTTAGCCGGGTGTGGTGGAGGGTGCCTGTAGTCCCAGCTACTTGGGAGGCTGAGGCAGGAGAATGGCATGAACCCAGGAGGCAGTGCAGTGAGCCGAGATCGCACCACTGCACTCCAGCCTGGGTGACAAAGCGAGACTCCGTCTCAAAAAAAAAAAAAAAAAAGAAAGAAAAAGAAAAAAGAAAAAAAAGAGATTAGATATTAAATCCTTAAAACATCATATGATTACTTTTTTAAAAATTATAATTTTACAAAGGATCAAAGAGGTTAAAGAAATTTCCCAAGGTTCTTTCTCTCAAGCGCAAAGCTCTTGTTCCTTCCTTTGCTCCAGGAGACATCTTAACATAAAATTGTTCCTCCAAGTCATGGCATAGTACTGAAACTCGTGGGTCCCTGAAGTCACTCTGAGACAGTCTGCCCAGGCGAGAGCAGGTTCGGATTTGTTTAGAGCTCTCTAGGAGAGCTGGGTTCCAGGCCACGTCTCCCCATTTCAAGGGGTCTTAAGAGTCGAGCTCTGTCCCAGTTTCCCATCTATGGTCTCTTGCCCACTAAATGTGTGCTTTAAAATTGCATCTATGTGGCAAAACAGGACTCATAACTTTGTCAGAGTTATGGTTTAGTGTCTAATCACATGGCCAGAACCTGAGCAAACATGACAGGGACCAGTCAGACAATAATAACACAAACTGAGAATGCCTACAGAGAAGGATGCACTCATTGTGAGCTGCAGCAGGGGGCAGTGAGATGCTAGCAAATGTGCAATATTCAACTAATGAAGAACAAGTCATTTCCCCATGTCTAATTGGACAGCATAGTTAAATAAGCAATTCTCTGCAAATACAATTTCTGAGTGTTTCTCTTAGTATTTCAGGGTAACCAGAGATTCCAAACTTCCACCAACTGGCGGCATTTTTAGAAATAAAAAACTTGAAAAAAATCAGACACAGATCAGATTTGGCAAAATACAATCAAAAACACCCCTCCACCCATATCCTATCCCAACATGCAGCTAAATGAAGTCCTTAAATTTAAGTTCACAGGCCAGAAAAAGAAATTTAGTATGGAGAAAACAAGGGTTGACCATTGTGGGCAAATGAAAGTATAACGTGTGCAACCCAATTCACCACAGGCTACTAATTACACCCAAACTTCTTAAACTATCTTAAGAAGTTTAAGTTTAAGATAGTTTAAGAAGTTTGGGTGCAATTAGTAGCAAGAGCTGAGAGAAAGAAAAGATTAATAATTTCAGAAAAGCTATACTGGATATATCCAATGGTGAAGGAAGAGGGTCTGGGTCTGTCACACCGAAAGCACCTTAGGAAATAAAGTCGGCTGCTTAGGAAATCAAGTCAGCTGTCTATGACCTGGAGGCATGTATTGTACATGATCATTGCTGAATCTCACCCCTCCTAGTGATTGATAAAGCCATTCAAAGGATGGAATGAAGTCATGTATGGACACAATCCATTTCCTTTTATTTACTTTACCAGTCTCACCTAATTTGAGGCCTAGCAGGAGGGCTTCTTAACCCAGACACTTACATAGTAGTTTCCTAAGGCAGGAAAGTATTCATGTAAATGCAGAGAAACTGGCTGTCTCATATAAGCCTACTGTCCCAGAGACACAGGGTAAATTTACAACTGTTTTTCTTTCATATATTGCAAATTCTCCAAATTTTACTTAGGCATTTCATATTCTTAAAGAATTGCAAAAGCCTTTTCAAAAGTGAAAAGTAGCTTTTGGACAATCGGATTGTAATTGCTTCCGTCTATTAGCACCAGTAACTTGCTGATTTGGGGAAAGACAAGGGCAGGACTTGCAAGCCCTCTTCTGCTGCCTTTGCTAGTATGATAGGGCGCCTGTGTCCCTGAAGGACTCGAGATGAGAGTCTCACAGTCCTATACCCAGAACTGAACAGGGCCTGATAAGCTATATGAACCAGTAGTGGTCAGCGCCCTTATTAGGAGAAGACGTACAAATGCCCCAGGTAAAATCAATGCAACATTCAAAAAGTCTGGTTTTATTAAGAGCTAGTTAACACTGAACAGATATGCAAACCTGTACTTTATGTCAATACTCTGTTGAGACGATAACCTTTTTGTTAAGCAGATTTACTGCAAAATGGACAGGGATTTGTGAATGTCTTTCTCATACCAGGTTTTTCCTTCAAAAAAAGTCTTGGATCTCCATCAGCAAGGAGTGTTGGTATGGGCTTTTGGCCAGCAGAAGAAATATTTTTATTACATAGAACTGGCTGCTACAATCATATTTGTGTGACTCTAACTGTAAAATAGGTTGAAAATATATGTTTAAAATGGGCATACGTTGTTATATAATAAACAAGAATACTATTAACGACCATGCTATGCACTAATGTTTTTATTGTCTTTACTAAACAAGTAGTTATTACGATAGACTCTAATTATATATCTCTCACAATTTATTAAAAGTGCTATAGTTTCACTTAATTAGATAATACTGTTAAAGTAATCCTTATTTAGGAATTGGACCACATATGTGGCTGTCATGTTTTCTCATCTAGACTGTAAACTCATTAGGTCAGAAATGATGTTTTCTATGCTTTTGCACTTTGTGGTGCCTGGCAGTGAATGGGAAATGGAGCAGGGCTCTATACATAAATATCTGTTGGCTGATATTTCAAAGCAACAGGGAGTACATTTGGATCCTGAGATGGTTTTGACCCTCAAATCATAAAGTGCTAGAATGTAGCATGTCAGGAAACTGCAGGGTATTCAGTCCATGGCCGTGGAGTCCTTTAGGAGGAGAATACACTATATCTGATCTAACATGGTCCATACCAGGGGTCAGTAACAATGGTTTGGGAATTGGGCCTTGAGGCCATTTCTCTGCTTAGACATATTTCCCAGGAGTGACTTAGACATGCAAGCAGATGCCAGGGGAAGGAGGACGCTCCTCCAGATAGGAGAAAAAAGCCAAAGACTCACATCCAAATCTGCATTGCCTATAAAACCATTCCTCCCCTCTCTTTCCTTCCTACTTTCTCCCATCTCCTACTAGAAGGCATCTTGATGGCCTGCTCCCTCTTCCCTTCTCAACCTACTACCTATAGGCTGCAAATTCTGTGATTTCTTTTTTTTTTTCAGGGTGCCTTAGAAATTCTTATGAGTTTGATTTATGGTGGAAGAATATCAAGGTGGGGTGGGGAGAGAAGGGAGGCAGACTGAAGCAGCACACAGTGTGTGCTGTCATGGTCCATAATCTAGGAGAGGGCTATAACCTGACATCTGCCTCCTGCAGCAACTACTGCTTGATTCACCCTAATCTTTTGACCTCTGTTTAGGGATGTGTTGAAGCCGATTGCTCCTGGCTCTTCCCAACTCTCTTCAGTGTGATTGCCTTAATAATTTGAAATATGCTACAGTAGAAGTATTCAAACTAAGGAGATGACAAACACTACAAATCAGAGATGTTCACTTGGAGAAGGTTACTAAACATTTACCAGCGTATCACAGCTGCCATCCCAGGAACAGCTGCATGTCTAAGACTGACTTAGTTATGATTTTCACTGGGAAGACCAAAGTTGTCTCAGAGAAAATATTAAGGAGGGCAAAGCAGATTTATTCCCTCTATTGCACACAAACCCCACCCCCATCCCAAAGACACACTCTGCAGCAATGCGCTATGTGGATCTATAATTAAGAGTCTGCTGATGTTGCTTCAAGTGTGACCTAGCCTTAAGTAATATCCTTCAAAATGGGCTCTATGAAAAGCAGGTGACAAGGCAAGTATAGAGACCACTGACAGGAGCAGGGGCAAACCACTCCAGGGCTCTACTTTCCTCCTGACCATTTCCCTACTTCCCCATTCAGGCATCTGCACAATGGGGCCAATGATCTGGGAGATCCCTAAGCACCCCCTGCCAACAAATGACTAGATTCCTTCATACTGTGGTGGCCCCTTGAAGAAGCATGGGTCACTGTGGCACAGTAATTAGGAGCCTGGGCTCGATTCACTGAGCCCAGATTCGAATCTCAGTAAACCAGCTGTGTGTCCCTGGGCAAGTTACTTAACTTCTCTGTGCCTCATGCATAAATGAAGATAATGACAGTACCTGTCTATTGGGATTGTTGTGAAGATTGAATGAGAAAACCTGTAGAAAGCCCTTCTCAGTACAGCACCTAGCAATAATCCTAGCCATCCTTAACGATATTATTTTGGGGGGCTTCTGCTCTTGTTGGTCATTAGAACAAACATGGCTAGTCCATGCAAGCTGCTTCATGTGTGAAGAACTTATGGGAGACCCAGGGGAAAAAAAATCAATCAGAAGATCAACGGTTGCATCACAAAAAGGCAAATATGAGTTTGAACAAGAGTTTGTATAATAATTTTCTCTTGGATAATAATAAACTTGTTAACTGATGTGTTTCTAAAGTATTTTGGGTCCTTGGAAGAGAGGGCCAGAATCATGAACATATTATGTTTAAAATTCTAAAGGAATGTATAATAATTTTTTCAGAGCCATGGAAGAGAATGTGAGTGTGGCAGGAGAAATCTTCAAGTCATTTTGTGCCCTGTGCAAGTCTGCCAGAGACATGAACCTATCACCAACCATAGAAACAAACCAATTATCAATTAGAGTCAAATGAGAAGACACTGAGTTTTAGATTTTGTGCACTGGCTGACTATGAAGATGATCACCTCTGAGGTGGCCATACAGAGGACTAGGGGAAGAAAGCAGCCTCAGGCTACTTTTCATTAGAGATGTGGATCTGCTTACTTGGCTTAAAAAATATGAAAATGAATCAGGTGTTTGCTGGTTGAACTGCAAATATTAATCTGATCAATTTTGGGCATCAAGGTCTAAAACATGGATGTCATGCAGCACTAGTTCTTAAAATAAAAACAAAAGAAATAAATTGAAGTTTATTTTTGATGGGGAGCCTTAGTGCAATAAGACACGTTTCCTGGCCTGCCGCTATATTCTGGCTTCACAGGGCTCATTACAGACCTTAGCAGAATCTACTAACTCCTTCTCCTAGGTATTACCTGCTATTCAGCTCAGAGTCTTAAGAGTTGATTTGATTATAGATATATATATACACACCCAGAGGCTTTAGTGCTAGGACCATTTTGAAGTATTTCTTCTAATATCTGCATTTCCAAAAAGGAATCCCAGTGACTCCTGGACTAACTCAAAGTGATGCCCTGCTAATGGCGGTATTTAAGGCTGTGGACTGGTCCAGTGGAAAAGGCTCCCCTAGAATTATACCAGAACAGACCCCTAGACAACTTCCTGCTTCACCCATGTGCCTAGCATATAGAAGCATTCAATAAATGTTTCTTGAACTTAGCAGCCAAAACCACACACTAAAGAGAACTTTTACACATGCTTAGCATGGGAGGGCTGACTGAGTATGTGGCATTTTATCAGCCAAACTCAGCACTTTGGAAGGAGTCATGCCTCTGAATCACCCAGAATTTGAATTAGAGAAAGAACGCATTCCTTTGATGTTTAGACAACACTGTACATGGCTTATATTCACTGATGAAAACACAGTAGTCTAGAAACAGCTTTACTATGCATGTACACACTGTCTGGCTGGTTTTCCTTGTCTTCATAAATATTAAATGTGATCACTAATTAAAATTATTGAAGTTCTGGTGTAGGTATGCAGAAAGGTTTGGGTAGTGTCAAATTCTGCCTCTGTGGTTTCTTAGCCAAATGACCTTGGGCTTATCTTTGTGACTCAGTTTCTCATTTAAAATTATGAATCTATTAATACAACTTTCAAAAGACTATTGCAGGACCCAAGAATGAATACACTTAGGGTCCTTTTGTAAATTTGTTGAGCACCACATAAATGTAAAATATTAATATATGCAAGGGAAATATTCTAATTTCCTGTAGAAAGTTCTGCAAAAATGGGTTAAAAGAGGTGACTGCTGCAGTAATTTTGAATTTTGAATTTAGATATGTCCTGGGCATCTTCTTTGTACCGGGTAGCCTCTGGCTTAGGCTGTTTGATTGTTTTTCTTTCGTTTTTCACAGAGTTCTTGGCCCATCCCACCAATCTAGCACATGAGCTTAATTCGGTTTTGCTCCATGCATCAGAGAGTTTTAAGACAGCTATTAAAACACCACATGGAAAAGCTTTGCAGGGAATTCTACTCCACAGAGAAACCACAGAGCCACTACACACCTTAACTATCTCCCCACCCCCAACAGTGGGCTAAAATTACGGCTCCATTATGTTAGTACAATCCAACCAGTTTTATGGCTTGGAGCAAAATCTGAGGTTCAAAATGAACTTCAGAACATAAAAAGTAAGGCAAACCTCAAAAGGAAACGAGCTTCTTTGGGTTTTGAAACAAATATTACATATCAGAGACATTCTTCTAACAGAGGAGACCAAGAAAAGCCAAGAGGAGTCCTGCTAATTGCTCCAGAAATGTAAAACTGGAATCAGAGACTCACCCGCCCTAAAAGGAGTTCTCTTTTCATCATCATATATTAAAAGCTACAACCTTTCATCAACTCCTTCCTCAAGCACGAGACCTTCTTTGACCTTGATTGAGTTCCTTCAATGTTGCATCACTATCTTCCACATTAAAAAATAAGATATATTTTCAAGACTTAATGTTAGCTCATTACTTACTCTACTGCAGCCCTTTTGCTTTGTTTTTCTATCTTCCTTCCTGTATTGTAAATGTCATTTATACATTAAGATTTGTGTATGTTTCATGGATTTGTTGTGCCTTGGCACTAGGGCTACCCAGAAGAAACAAAATAACTGACCAATACTCATTCTCATGAGCCATCCATGCTGTTGCTTGATTAATTCAATCTCATGGACAACTTATTTTCTTACAGTGAATACAAGCGTCTTCATTTATCCCTTGTTTACTACAAAGCCATGGATATAATTTAATTTCTACATCCATCTTGAGTGGAGCATATCCAGGGCTACTTCTACAAACACAAGATTGCCCTGGTTACACTAACTCTATCTTATTCTTCCCCAAATTCAATAAAATGTCCAAGCAATGGGAATATTTTGGCAGCCCAATTACATATCTCATAATATCCCTAATATCTGAAAGCAGGACGTGTCTGACCATGTGTTCTGATTTTTAGGTCTACAAATATGGTCTTCAAATGATAGGGTGAGAAAGAAGAGTTAAAGAAAGAGTATCCAGGGAGCAGTGCCAGATCTTCTAGGGAGCTGAGTTTGTATTATGCTAGCAGGGAATGATGGGAATTTCTCCAATAACTCCCTAGGGGTGTGTCAGAAAAACTATGAGACTGTAACTTGAGCAAGAATAGTGTCAGGGAATCTGTGCCCTACCTCAATTCATCAAAAATGAGTAGTCGTGCAGCTCAACAAGCATTTATTACATTAGTATGACTAAATGTATATGATGTAACAAACTAAGGGATACACAAAATGACTAAGATGGGAGTGTGAAAATGAGCAAACAATGCTTGTATCATGAAATAAATTTCTAGAGACTATTTCTTGTAAAGGCTATTTAACATCAGTGGCCCTGACTGGGTTTTCCTGAGGGAATTAGTGTCCAGAGCTGGAGCTGTGCAGTAATCCTGACTTCTCCAGCTGCTCAGGACATAGCAATTGTGCTAGGAAAGTAAAAGGCAGTGGAGACCTGTCATAGGGTAAGGAAAATGAGGTCAGACCCCAAACAGACAAGTGGAGGGTAAAAGTATTAATCAAGATCAATCAATCCTAGTGGGAGGGAAGATAAAATTGTGGAGGGTGGAGGTGTCTGAAGTATTTCCTGAGATCTTTCTTCTGAGAATGCTTGTAACTTTCTTTAGAGTTTCATGCAATCATCATTTTTTTTAATAGGGAAGGGTTTTTTATTTTCTTTTTTTTAGACGGAGTCTCGCTCTGTCGCCCAGGCTGGAGTGCTGTGGCAGGATCTCGGCACACTGCAAGCTCCGCCTCCTGGGTTTACGCCATTCTCCTGCCTCAGCCTCCTGAGTAGCTGGGACTACAGGCGCCCGCCACCACCTGGCTAATTTTTTGTATTTTTAGTAGAGACAGGGTTTCACCGTGTTAGCCAGGATGGTCTCGATCTCCTGACCTCATGATCTGCCTGCCTCGGCCTCCCAAAGTGCTGGGATTACGGGCGTCCGGCCAGGGAAGGGTTTCTTAGGAGGCAAACAAGAAGGACAGGTGAAAGAGAACTGGGGGGAAGGTGTCACTAAAGCCAGGGGAGGAACGGTGTATGTAGTCAAAGGCAATTAGAAGGTCACCGCTGACCTTAGCAAGAGCAGTTCTACTTGAGTGAAACTGCTTCCCACTCATTCCCTCACTTGTGTAATCCTACACACCCTCATAATTCACATATCTCCTTCATAATATAAACCCCCTTTAAGGACCACGTGACAAAGTATCCCCAGTCAATGATTAGAATAAATTTCAAACCCTAGATCTGGTTATGGTTCTTAATTTTCTCCAATTACACAGGTACATGGAGTCTATTTATTGGATACGTTAGGGCAGTAATTCATTATAATTATTCCTCTCATATTGATTCCCTAATAGAGTCCTTACAATAGCTCTTTCAATGGTGTAATAAAAAGAGCACTGGATTTAGTATCAGAAAACCTGATTGTTAGTCCTGATTCCAACCACATGGCCTTGGAAAAACATTTAAGTACTCACAACCTGGACCTTAGCAAAATAATAATAATACTTAGAGCAGAAAGTCCTTCATTCATTCAGCTAATATTTACTGAGGGGTTACAAAAATTGAAATGGGCATGGCATTGGGAATAGGCATAAGGCATAATCACTTCCCTTAAACAGCATCAGCCTGGGAAGAGAAATACACAAAAAAGGTGAAAAGAGATTACATGTAAAAGTATTTCACAGCTATAAAGCACTGTACAAATTGTTCATTTCTATTATCATATTGTTCATCCAAATGTATTTACTAATAATTAATATTTACTACATGGGTACCTACGTTGCATGTGCTGCCCTAGAAATGAAGGATGCAAAATTGAATAAAATGGAGCCCAAATTGTTTCATCTTGTATTAACCAATTCTGCAATTTGTTTTTTTCCTTCAACATTATGTTTTGATGTCTATCCATGTTGAGATATACAGATTTAGTTCATTTATTTTAATTGCTCTTGTCTTATTTATGTTTACATCCTTTATTTCTAGGGCAGCACATGCAACATAAGTACTCACATAGTAAATATTAACTATTAGTGAAATCATACAATAAACAATACTATATGTTATTCATGAATATAGATAAATAGATACATAGGCTAAGAGGATATGTATTCCATCCATATTAGTGTTTGCTTCTGAGAAGAAAGAGAAAGAAATGGAACATAGAATGGGGGTGAGGACAAGTGTTCTTCAGCTTTATTTTTACAGGTTTATTTCAAAAAAGAAAATAATTTTTTGTGAGGGTACAAATGTGCTTGCCACATTATCTTTTCGTGCTTTTCTGCATTTAAAAAAGTACTGAAAAAAAGTGTCTGCTCTCAAAAGACCAACAGTTTAGTAGAGGAAACAGATATAGAAACACTTATAATACAAGGTGATATGCATTGACCTAGAACCCATCTCTCCCTGTGTCTTAGGAAAAGCCTCACGAGCAGAGGTCACTTGAAGAATTAGTGGAAGGAATTCTTTGTCCATGTCCTACTTGTCCACTGTCTGTCTACGTGGTGACCTCATTCCCACTGCCTGAGGAGCACAAGGTTTTCCTGCCGCGGTTTCCTCTCCTTTTTACATTTTCCATCTGAAAACATCCTTCACTGGCCCCAAGAACTTACTCCTTTTTGTTGGGCTGAAGAAGACATTCTGATTCCTTCTTCCTTTTTTTTTTTTTTTTTTACTAGAGCAAATGACCTCTTCTCTGTGTTCCTTCAATTTTCCCATCTCTCCCTCGCCTCGCCTTGTTTTCAATCCATTCCTCTTTCCTCTCTATCCCTACTTCACACATACATGGCCATCTTCACCTAAGCCCAGACTCCCCACTAACCATTTTCCCTTATGACCTTTTTACTTCATAGTCAAACTCCCCCAAACATGTGACCTACACCGAAAGCTCCCACATCCTGAAAGGCCATAATGTCCTTAATCCCCACACTCCCACTACACTTCTTCCCTCACCACCAGCACCACCACCATACACCCTATTGAAACTGCATTATGGAAGATCACTGATGATGTCCTCATTACCAGATATGGTTGCCTTGCCTATTCTCCCGAGGTGTTTGTATGTGGGGGACTTGAATTGCCATTTCGTGACCTTCTCTCTAATTTGACTCTTATGACACCACCCCATTCTCATTCTGTCTTTATTCCTTTGGCTGTTCCTTCTCTGACCATCAGGCTCTTTCTCTTCTTCTGTCCCATAAACAAGGACCTTTTAGGTATCCCACAGAATTCTGTTCTCTTGGCACATATTAGCTATGGATATTATAACTACTCCCATGCTATTGCCTCTGCTCTGACAATTCCCAAGTCTACGTCTCCAACTTTGCAGTCTGAGCTATATAGTCCGTATTTTTGACTTCTTGATGAACATTTCTACTTTAATGTTCTGCCATAATCTCACAGTCAGCATGTCTAAAACTGAGCTCTTCATATCTCTCCAAACCCTAACATAACAAAACAATCAAACAAAAAAAAAACCTCCCTATCACAAACAATAAAAACTAAGTTCATTCTACTAAATTTGTCAGTCTGAAGTTGGCCATTTCTCCCAGTCATCATAACTTAAAATCCTCCCCCATTATTCTCTCAGATATGCAATCACAGTTGCCCTCTTCCAAGAGCTTTTTGAATCTGTCTCTTCCTTTTTATTCTCATCACTATTCTCCTAGTTCTACCTATAACCACTTTGAATCTGAACTATTGAAAACACCATCTATAGGGTCTGTTTAAGCTTCCAGCTACTCTCATCTCCAATCTATTAGTTTTTCTGAGACATAAACTTTATCATTGTGTGTCTTCCTTCATGTAGAGCCCAAACTCTGAAGTGTGGAATTCAAAGCCCTTTACATTCTCTTCCTAACATATTTCTAACACCATATCTTCATTACTTTTCTAAACTCTTACTGCTCTCAGGCAAATTGCTCTGTGTAAATTCTTGAGTCTGAATTTCCTCACATAAATGGGAATACTACTTTTTTGGTTGTTTTGAGGAATAACCATTGTGTAAAGCACACTTTATTGTTAGTAGTTACCTGTGGTATTTCAAACACGTCCTATGTTTTCTCAGCTCTCTGCCTTGCTCAGCCTGGTCCTTTTATTCAGAATGCCCTCCTTCCAGGTGAAAGTCCTGCCTCACCTGTGACTATTTCCCTAAGTGTCTCAGCCCAACAGTGTCCTCTGCCTGCCTATGAAAACTTAGTGTCTGTATTACACAAGTAATGCAATACTTGCACTGTGATCACGGCCTTAGAGCATGTCTTGAGTGCTAGTGTGGATCAGTTTCACACTTGTTAAAGCACAAATCATCACGGTCGTCCTGGGGTTTCTGATTCAGTAAATCTAGGTTGGGGCGTAAGGATTTTCATCTCTTACAAGTTCCCAAGTGATGCCGAAACTTCTGGTGCAAGGGCGCCAGAAGTCCCACTTGGGCGCCCCTCTCTCTTGCAGGAGAGAGCTGTTCTCCTTTCTGTTTCTTTTACCAGTTAAAACTCCACTCTTAACCTCACTCCATGTGTGTCTGTGTCCTTGATTTCCTTGGCATGAGGCAAAGAACCTTGGGTATTTACCCCAGACAACGACGCTACTTCATCAAGAGTTGAAATATGACTGTAATAAACCATTTTCCACATATTTTCTTAGGTTGGTGCCAAATTCATAAGATATGAATGGCAAGTTAAACAATAGGCTTTTTAGAGGGTGCTTTGACTTGACAGTTACAGTAACAACAAGTGTAAATTAAAGAAAAAATCTTTTTTTTTTTTTTTTTTTTTTTTTTTTGAGACGGAGTCTCGTTCTGGCGCCCAGGCTGGACTGCAGTGGCGCGATCTCGGCTCACTGCAAGCTCCGCCTCCCGGGTTCACGCCATTCTCCTGCTTCAGCCTCCCACGTAGCTGGGACTACAGGCACCCGCCACCACGCCCGGCTAATTTTGTATTTTTTGTAGAGACGGGGTTTCACCGTGTTAGCCAGGATGGTCTCAATCTCCTGACCTCCTGATCCACCCGCCTCGGCCTCCCAAAGTGCTGGGATTACGGGCGTGAGCCACCGCACCCGGCCAAAATCTTTCTTTTTACCTAGCATCCTAAATATTTGATGTGAAGACAGAGGTGGTTGAACTTAATATTACTAACCTTAAACTAGTTTAACAAAAACCCAAATATTATATACATACATGAAGTCATATACATTTTTAGGATCACATGCTTTTTCATTGGTGTTTGTATAATTGTGGAGGTTTTCTTTCTATTTCTACTCAATATATGCTGCTGGAGAAACTGTTACAGTGTCTATGCCACCCAAACCGGCACATTACAATCATATTTAACAGAAAACACACTAAGAACAACACAAAGAATAATGATGTTGAAGGGTGAGGACAAGGGAAAGCCAGGAAACAGAATTCACTCAAACATTTTGAAAGCATTTTACAAGTTTCTGTATGAAAAATATTGAGTTACCATGGAAGTATAGGAAATGTTTTGTCATGGCTAGAAAACTGGCTTAAAGACAAAGGTAAGGTTAATTGGGCACTTCTCTGGACAGAGAAATGTTAACAGTGGGGATCCCTGGAAATCATCCATAGATGGATCTTATTTAACTATTTGTATACAAGATATGAAATCAATTATACAGTAAAACTTAAAAGCACAGGGTTCAGTGCTGGAAGATTTATTTCCTTGTCATTTTGTCTAATTTTTTTTTCTAAAATTGCAGGCTAAAACTCCAGACCTTCTGCATGTCACCACCTTGGCACAATTTTTGTGTAAATACTTATCATTGAAACCATTTTTCTTGGTAATCAATGATATTGTTTGAGCTATTGCAGGTGCTATTTTGTCTAGCCCCACCAGATCAACAAAAAACTTTTACCATCTTCAGCATCTTAAAATTTTGCATGTTAAATATTATTAAAATACTTTTACATAAAATATTTAAAGCTTTATTAATAGTGATTAAAATTTCACTATATTATACGTTTTCCAAAAGGTTTGCTTTCTCATTTCAGTAGACAAATGCTTTGACAAAGTCAGGACCATAAATCTACATTGCAATGGTACATCTGTGTAGATATTACTTTTTGAGGCTCAACTAAATATTTCATGTCTGACAATGCTCACTTATGTTTAACTACATAACACATTATGTTAAAAGTTCTGATGACATGCTCAAAAATGTCTTTTAATTACTTTATTGATACACTTTGATAAAATTTTTATTTCAAAAACTTTAATGCATAAAGCTGATACATGATGTTCTTTAAGTTTTCTTTCATTAATGATTGCAAAATTTCTTTACTAGAAACATGAGCTTTAACAAATTCTCTGATTTTTTTAAGTGTTTTGCCATTCAGTTCCTAACAACATAGACTTTGAACTTAATTTCCATCCAACATTTATATCATTAGCAATAATAAATTAATCAATTTTTAAGTAGACTCAAGTTGTTTTTCATTTTAGAAATACAAATTGTTTACTTATGTTATAATGATTTTTGTACAATATCAGAACATGCCTCCAGTTGTGACTGATTTTTTCTTTTAATCTCCTGAAATTTAGAATATTTACCTATTTATGATACTTAAAGAAACATTAAGAAAAATAACCAAATTTTGAAGTCTCTTTACTGTGGGTTTTCATTTTAAATATTTAATCTTACATTTATATACTACGGGTATTAAAAACTATTCACACAAAAAATTGAATTGCATTATAATTAAAATAAAAGTAAAACTAAACATCAGAAGTAATAATTTGAGGATGATAATTAACTCGAATAGATTTTAGATACAGAAGTAGAGATTTTAGGTACATTTTAAAGGCAGAGTCAACAGGATTTACTGATTAATATGGCTTGGTTCTATGTCCCCACCCAAATCTCATGCTCAGTTGTAATCTCCGGTGTTGGAGGTGGGGCCTGGTGGGAGGTGACTGGGTCATGGGGGTGGATTTTTCATGAATGGTTTAGTACCATCCTCTGGGTACTATTCTCACAATAGTGAGTGGGTTCTCGTGACATGTGGTCATTTAAAAGTGTGTGGCATGGCATCTCTCCGCTCACTCTCTTGTCCCTGCTCCTGCCATATAAGACGCTTGCTCCTCCTTTGCCTTCTCTGTTATGACTGGAAGCTTCCTGAGGCCTCCCCAGAAGCAGAAGCTGCTGTGCTACCTTTACAGCCTGCAGAACTGTGAGCCAATTAAGCTTATTTTCTTTATAAGTTATCCAGTCCCTGGTATTTCTTTATAGCAATACAAGAATGGGCTTATATTGATGAATTGAGGAATTGATTATGGGTACAGAAAAAGAGAAAAAATAATGAATGGAAGGCTTGGGCCCTAGTGTCTGTCTGGGTGAGTGGTGACATCATTCAATGAGAAGGTGACTACTCTGCAAAGAATAGGTTTTAAGGGAAAAGTTGGAGTTTGGGTCTTTGATACTATGATCTAGATGCCTTTAATTCTTTTCAGCAACATTTTCAATATCTGTAAGAGAGGTATGACTAACACTCCTGATTTATAGATGCAGTAACTAAGATTTGGAGATATTGAATTTAAGTTACTGTGACCAATGAGTTGGCTGATTCTGGAGCTCAAAAAAGAAAACAGGCCATGAGGCTAAGGTAGTAACAAATAATCAGTGAATTTAATCCAGTAGATATTTTTCAAAGACCACTATGTGCTTATCACTATCAGGTGCTATAGCCAGCAAGGAGAGAATTCAAAATTCTAAACTTTTTCTATGTCCCAGGCATTAGCAGTGCTGGAACATATATTCTGTAAGAGAATATAGACACAGTAGATGACACTTAAATTCTTGGGCAACAACTAAAGGAGATAACAAAGGTAACAATCATTGAAGTAGTTTAGTGAAAGCAGGGATGTCAGTGAGGGCCCTAATGGTGTGAACTGAATTTCTTTCTCAAAGATACAGGAGAGGATTTTAATGAGAAAGAGTGAGATGGAGGCAGGGAAATCTTTAGGCCAGGAAACTGCATGGGTATAGTCAGCATGTACCTGGGGACCATTTGACTGGAGTAGAGGAAGATAAAGATAGATAGGCAGAGAAAGGCCACATTAGGCAGAGCTGTGAAAGCTGGGCAGAACACCTTGGATTTTATCCTGTGGGAACTGGGAGCTACTGACGGTTTCTATGGCTAGAGCTGAAACATGGTCAATAGTCACCATTTCTTAACTAACATTTTCCTAGGATGTTGCCAAACTCATATTGGCAACACTTATATTTTACTTATATTTAATATTTTTCACTTGCAATAAAAATGATCACATATAACATCTAGGTGGATATTTTGACATACTAATTCCCTTCAGTTCCAAACTCATTCAAATAATACAGTTTTGTCCAAAAAGTGAAATTACAATGTGAGGTTATGAAAAGTCCATTTCCCTCTTAACATTCTTCCTAGCAACTCAGTTGTTTTCATTGGCTTTCATTAAAACAACCTTTGTGTGAACTGGCAATTTGTTTTGTAAATATCAATGAAAGCATATTTCAGAAAATATAGTAATAAAAGCCAACTCAATTCCAGAAATCTGCTTGCTGCCAGACATCAGTCTTCAGCTCATATTATGAGTATTTCCAGTAAGTCTTAAATACACATTAACATAAGAAATAGCTTGCTGTTTAAGATCAAAAAGTTGAAAAACTCTTTGCTGCCTCTCAAACATTGCTCAAGGGTTATGTCCAATAAAATGCATTTTCCTTTTTGATAAACTACATTTATAAGGGTTTCATGCACTTCAATTCAACTGAACTCTTCCTTCCCAAATCCTACTTAGACCCAGTTTATCATCTATATATTTTATAACTTTCCTTATTTAAGAGGACTGTGATATTAACATTTCAACAATACCTATCTTGAACTCATATCCACTTTCCAGCCCTTTATAAGAATTAGAAGCTTTGTTCAAAACTCTAGGAACTTCCATTACTATTTTCTAAGTTAAGCACAACTCAGCTATTGTCACTAAGCTATGTTTAATAATAGAAAAAAATTAAAAATTAAAATGTGATTCCTCAACTAGAAGTATAATAAGGAAAGGCTGTAAACTAAATGTTCTAAAGAACTTTAACTTAAATGCCTTCTGGTTGGCAGATGAAATATCTCTGAAAAGTGAAATGGGTCATCGCATAGTTCTTCTCAGGACACAATCATAATCATCCTATGTATCTGCTGTGATGCCTTTAATACAAATGTTTTCTGTAAAACATCTAATTCAACTAGCTGTCCTGGTTCCCAAAACATACATTTCTTCATATTTCAAAGTAAATCAGTGAATTAATTCAGTATAGAGTTTGGGTGTATACTACATGCCTAAAACCATGCTAATTATTTTGGGGGACATATAAGAAGAGTAAGATGTGATTTTTAGCAGCTCATGTTCTATTAATACTTGTGTTCTAAAAAACATGAAATACATAGCAACTACTTCAAGACATTCTGTAACTAAGTATTAAGTTATAAGAGAGATCCTAGAACCAAGGTGAAGGAAGAGAAACAGTGGGTTAGGGTTGCTAGGAAAGCTTGCTGCAAGACATGCTTTAAGAGAGCCTCAAAGATTGGATGGATGAGCAAGGAGTGGAAAGGTAGAAGTTCATGTCAAGCAAGGAGACTGAGTGAGAGAGCAGAAAAGAGAGAGATAAGTCATCTATTGAAGGTGTATTAGATGCCATATTTTATGGAAATATTTATGAAATGAAAAAAACATCATTTAATATTCACAGCAAGCTTCTGACGTGGATATTATTGTCTCTATCTGACAAAAGGAGAATAAATCTCAGAGCGGGTAAGAAAGATGCTCGAGGTTACCCTGTTACATGGCTGACAATCGGGATTCAATATCAATGTCTGTCTTACCCAAAGTGGAACTTTCTCCAGGAGCTCATTGCCTCCTTTATGTGCCTATACAGCAGTGAGGGAACTATCTTGCCTGTAACAACTCAATTTGGTTATCCTGTGGGATATCCTGTGGCTTTAGTCTGGAGCCAGACTAGGAAGAGCAGAAGCAGGCAGGCTAATTAGACTTTGTTCAAAGGGATTACAGATGGTCACTTTCAATTTTTAAACTGGGAATTAACATGGTGTGTGCAGC
The DNA here is from genome assembly GCF_029281585.2 of Gorilla gorilla gorilla. Classification (NCBI taxonomy): domain Eukaryota; kingdom Metazoa; phylum Chordata; class Mammalia; order Primates; family Hominidae; genus Gorilla; species Gorilla gorilla. The sequence goes on from NC_073224.2 coordinate 122,568,419, forward strand.
GTTTAGGAAAGATAAATGGTTTGACAAACAAATAGGTAATTCCAAGATGAGTAGAAGTAAAGGGCTCTTTTAAAAACCTAGGGATCAAATGATGTGAGTCTAGGCTATAATGAAGGTATGAGAATGACAAGGAAGAGGTAGAGTGAGATGTTATAGAAAAAATCAAGATGACTTAGAGGCAGACTGAATATGGGGAAAGATCATGGTCAATGAGTTGTATAATAAGTTGAATTGCAAGGTCCATGTAAAATGTTATGATTGTCACAACTTACTGTTAAGGAGGAAGAATGGAATAGTGAGAAAATATAAGATTTGGTTCCTGATGTGAGACAAGTTTTGGCTGGCACAACCAAGGAATATGGCATGCTTTCAAGTATCAGAAGGGCCATTTTCTGTACTTTTTTGGAGCTAGAAAAATAACTTTTTCCTAACCAGAATTTATGTGTCTCACAATAGAGTATGGAGTTATAAAGTGAAATATCTCTATCTGTTCTATTTAGATGCTCTCAGTAAGAAGCCTAAGAGTTGAGTATAAACAAGAAAATGCTATGGTCTTTCTGTCCTCTAAATGTGAAAGTCAGAGGATAAAAGATTTACTAAGGATGAAGTCCGATGTTTCAGGTAAAATAAGTGCTCTTTTCACACTTATTTATTGGTTTTAAGCGACACTTTAATATCAAGTTTAAGTATTAATAGAAAAATTTTCAATAGACATTTATTAAATAACTTCTTTTACTCTAATAATATCTACCTCATAGCACTGCTGTAGAGAGTGACATAAGAGACCAAATATTTAACATTTTGTGTTGAATTGCAAGGTCCACGTAAAATGTTATGATCGTCACAACTTACTGTTAAGGAGGAAGAATAGAATAGTGAGAAAATATAAGATTTGGTTCCTGATGTGACACATGACTACATGTCTTTGGTCTTTGGACCTGATCTTGAAACTCCTAAATTGTCAGTTTTGTAAAAGGATCAAATTAGCCTAGATACCCTGGGAGTCTCCATCTCTGAATGAGTATTGTAAAGCACAGCACTATAATGTGCAGAATCACTTTGTGTTTTTCAGCCTGTAAAAGTAATAATTATGCAAATATTATCTCTTATTTGAAAAAGGGCAACCCTACACTGAGAATGAAAATACAGAAATTGGAAGCAAGACCTAGCAGTCTCAGTTGGGACCTCAATATATTATAGTAGATGTTTCCAAATATTTTAAAATATGTAGATATTTATACTACAGAAGAATTAAAAGCTTTATCATAAAGTAAATTCTTGATAAAAATTAGGCAAATACTAATAGGAGTTTTCAATCCCTTGAGTATTAGGAAACTGAAATCATCATTGCAGAATGAAATTAATGAATACTGGAGTAGTGGGTCTGGCTGGGTTAAGAGGTGCATGGGTTGCCATCAACTTTTTTTCTGTGCATTTAATGTTTCCTGTGGTGTCACAGTAAAGGAATGGAATAACTGTCATGCCAATAGTTGGTCTCACAAGTATAGATGCCCTTTTGCTACATGTAAAAATGTGACCTCAAATGTTAGGAAGAAAAAAAATACCAGCTTCAGATAATCTGAAAATATAAAACTATTTAATGATTAAAATTGACAAAACTCCAATCTAAACTCTACCTATAAGATGTCTAAAGAACCTAAACAAGCTCCCAGGCAATCCTGGTATTCTGAAGAACACATATGGGAACAAAAAGCCCATATTTTAATGAAAAAAATTTACGTCTGGTCTATGGATATTCTCTTTACTGGTACCATGCTTCACTTAACATTAATAATTGTGTGATTTTTTTTTCTTGTGTTGGCACAGAAATTCTGACCATAACACAGAGTTCTAATTGAAATATATAGCTCAGCCATCTCTGAACATTTGCATTATTCAGAGATAGGCTTTGTGTGCAATCCATAAGCTTCTAGAGGGAATGGCTATACTATTTAAACAAGTCTGGAAATTTTTTATAAATTGTCATGAACAAAGCTTTTACTCATCTCTCTCTTCCCAGCTTCACCTCCCATATGATAGGCTTGGTAAAAATGAAAAAGAAAATCAGAATTTATTAAAAAAAATCTTAGATCAGAGTGACATCAGCAAGATGGCAGGCTAGAAAGCTCCAGTCCCTCTTAGCCCACCATTAAAAAAAAAAAAAAAAAAACGTAGAGACTAACGTAGCAGTATAGGACTTATGAAATCAGTTGAAGATCTAACAAATGAATGACCAATCAAGAAAATTCAACACGTAATACAGTAGAAAATTTTGTGGCACTTTTACTCTCCCTTGCTTCATGTCCTCCCTGAGGTGGTGTGGTGGTATCACGGATGGGAGAAAGCAGCTCAATTCCTGATTCCCATCTGTGAGCCAGAGGAGTAGAGTATATCTTATTTGCAATGTTCTAAGCTTTCAGTGGGCAGCCCAAGGGACTGTTTTATGTCTGATCTGACTCAGAGCTCAGACAGGGAACAGCAGGACAGCTCGAAACTCAGGCTGGCAGAAGCTGTGGTCAGTGGCATGCTTTTCGGTACATGAAAGCTTCAGGGCAATGGCACACTCATGGATGCCTGAGGAAAGAGATTATCGGCAGAGGAATACAACGACACATCTAAGGCCCTGAGAGGAAACTGTTGTGAAACACTAGGAAATTAAGACATATTTAAAAGCAGTCATATATGGGAGAACTTTGTTTTTATTAAAATAAACCCCATTTCTCCAAAGCAATACAAAAATTAGCTGGGTGTGGTGGCATATACCTGTGGTCCCAGCTACTTGAGGCTGACTTGGGAAGATTGGTTGAGCCTGGGAGGTCAAGGCTGCAGTGAGCCAACACTGTGCAATTGCACTGCAGCCTGGGTGATACAGCGAGACCCTGTCTAAAAAAAAAAAAAAAAGTACACACACAGAGCCAGGAAGAATGCATGCATGGCCAGAAAAGACCTGGGAAGATTTTAAGCCTTTATCCTTGGCTGTTGCTAAGGCTCAGGGCATATCCCACTAATTAGTGAAAAATTTTTATACCAATCTTCAAAACCTGGAAGTGGCTATTTTTTCAAATGCCCAATTTTCAATGAGGCGTACAGATAAATTGGAACACACGGCCCCATTGAAATCAACAAAATAAATCTTCAGAAACTGTCCTTGAAGAAATACACACATTGGATTTACAAGACAACATTAAAAAAAGAAAACTGTTTTAGATATGTTCAAACACCTAAAGGAGAATGCAATTAAAGAATTAAAGGAATCCAGAAACTGACATATGAACAAAATGAGAATATCAACAAAAAGAAATTATTAAAAAGGACCAAACAGAAATTCATGAGCTGAAAAATACAATAACTAAACTGGAAATTTCACTAGAGGGATTCAGCAGAAGACTTGATGAGACAGAGGAAATAATCAGTGAACTTGAAGACAGACCATTTGAAATTATAGAGTCTGATAAGCAAAAAGAAAAAAGCGTGAAAAAATGTATATAGAGCAAAAGAGACTTAAGGGATACCACCAGGCAGACCAGTAGATGCATATGGAAATCCCAGAAAGATAAGAGAGAGTGAAAGAGGTAGAGAGATTACTTTTATTGGTAAAGGTTAAAAGCATCTCTAATTTGAGGAATGACATGCATATAAAAATCCAAGAAGCTCAACAAACTCCAAGTATGATAAACCCAAAGAGACACATAATCAAATTATCAAAAGCTAAAGACAGACAGAATTTTGAAGGCAGCAAGGGAAAAGTGACTCATTATGTATAAGGGATTCTCTATAAGATTATCAGCAAATTTTTCAGGAGAAACCCTGCAGGCCAGAAGGCACTGGGATGATATATTTAAAATGCTGAAAGAAAAAGACTGTCAACTAAGGATCCTACATTCAGCATAACTGTGCTTCAAAAATGAAGAAGAAATGAAGACAGTCCCAGGTAGTCAAGCCTCTGCTACCTTAAGCCACTCTAAATAATGATATCTGAAACTTCATATAGCCACTTGGCAGCAGATATGTGAATAGATTGGAAGGTCTGGGTGGAAGGGGACTCTTATTTATTTATTTATTTATTTTGAGATAGAGCCTCACTCTGTTGCCCAGGCTGGAGTGCAGTGGCGCGATCTTGGCTCACTGCAACCTGCACCTCCCAGATTCAAGCAATTCTCCTGCCTCAGCATCCCAAATAGCTGGGACTACAGGCACGCACCACCACACCCAGCTAATTTTGTATTTTTAATAGAAATGGGGTTTCACCATGTTGCCCAGACTGGTCTTGAACCCCTGACCTCAGGTGATCCACCCACTTCAGCCTCCCAAAGTGCTGGGATCACAGGCGTGAGCCACTGCGCCCAGCTGGAAATGAAGACATTCCCAGAAAACCAAAAGCTGAGGGAGTTCATTGCATTAGGCAACACAAATAAGACTACCCCCAGGCATAGAATAATCAAACTCTCAAAGGTCAAGGACAAGGAGATGATCCTAAAAGCAGCAAGAAAAAAAAGAAGCAAATAACATATAAGAGTTCTAATTCATCTGGTAACAAACTTCTCAATGGGAACTATATAGGCCAGGAGGGATTCGGGTGACATTTTCAAAGCACAAAAAAAAAAAAAAACTGCCATCAAAGTATATTTTATCCAGCAAAGCTACACTTCAAATACAAAGGAGAAATAAAGTCTTTCCCCAATAAACAAAAGCTAAGAGAATGCACCATCACCAGACCCATCTTAAAAGAAAAGCTAAAGGGAGTTCTTTAATGTGAAAGAAAAAAAACTAATGTGTAAAAAGAAAATATTTGAAGGTATAAAACCCACTAGTAAAATTAAGCGCACAAACAAACCCAGGATACTGTAATGCTGTAATTATGGTGTGCAATCAGCTAATAATTCTAGTATGAAGCCCAAAAGACAAATCTATTAAAAACAATAATAGCTATAGCAACCTGGTAAGAGATAGGCAATATTAAAAATATGCAAGTCAAAATGGGGGGAGAGTTAAAGTGTGAAGGTTTTTAAAATTGTTTGTTTCTATACTTTTCTAAGCTAAGTGATCATCTCTTTAAAATAATTTGTAAACCTCATGGTAGCCACAAGGCAAAAACCTATAATAGATTCATAAAAATAAAAAGAAACAAATTAAAATATACTACCAGAGAAAAATCACCTAATCACAAAGGAAGACAGAAAGGAAGAGGAATTATGAAACGAGAACACAAGCAACAAATGGCAGTAGTAAGTCCTTAATAACATTGACTGTAAATTGACTCAATTCTCTAATTGTAATGGCTCAATGAATAAAGAAAAAAGACCCAACTCTATGCTGCCTACAGGAAACCCACCTCACCTATAAAGACACACATACCCTGAAAGTGAAGAGGTATTTCATGCAACCTGAAACCCAAAACAGAGCATGAATAGCTATACTTATATCAGGTAAAATACATTACAAATCATGACTGCACAAAGAGACAAACAAGGTCACTAAATAACGATAAAGATGTCAATTCAGCAAGAAAATATAGCCATTATAAATATGCATTCAATATCAGAACTCCCAAGTACATAAAGCAAGCATTAATAGTTGTAAAGGGAGAGATAGATTATGATACAATGATTATAGAGGACCTATTGTCGGTAATGGACAAATAATCCAGACAAAAAAATCACCAAAAAAAGTTGGAGTTAAAATACACACTATACCAAATAGGCCTAACTGATATTTACACAACATTTCACTCAAATACTGCAGAATATACGTTCTTTTCAGCAGCACACAGAACACTTTCCAGTACAGACCATATCTTAGGCCACAGAACAAATTTCAACAAATTAAAAAGAGTGGAAATCATATCAAGCATCTTTTCTGACCAGAAAGGAATAAAACTGGAAATCAATAACAAGAGAAACCTCAAAAACTACACAAACACATGGAAATTAAACAACTTGCTTCTGAATGATAAATTGGTCAATGAAAGAATTAAGAACATTAAAAAATTTCTTGAAACAAATGAAAATGGAAAAACAACATACTAAAATCTATGGAATACAGCAAAATAAATATTAAGAGGAAAGTTTATTGGAATACACTTGTATCCATAAAGTAGAAAGACTTCAAATAAAACAACTTAATAATTATACTAGTCAATTCTCATATCACTATGAAGAAATACTCAAGACTGGGTAATTTATAAAGAAAAGAGGTTTAATGACTCACAATTCTCTATTGCTGGGGAGGCCTCAGAAAACTTACAATCATGGTGGAAGATGAAGGAGAAGCAAAGGCACATCTTACATGGCAGCAGGTGGGAAAGCATATGAGCCAGTTCAGGGGAACAGCCTTTTATAAAACCATAAGATCTTGCGAGATTCCCTCACTATCACAAGAACACCGTGGGGAAAACCACCCCTATGATTCAATTATCTTCATCTGGTCTCTCTTGACACATGGGGATTATGGGGATTACAATTCAAGGTGAGATTTGGTTAGGGACTCAGATCCAAACCATATCAGTCATGCATCTCAAAGAACTAGAAAAGCAAGAACAAATCAAACCTTAAATTAGCGGAAGGAAAATAATAAAGATCAGAGAAGAAATAAATGAAAATGAAGCTAAAAAAATACAGATCAATGGAATAAAACAAGTTGGTTTTTTCGAAAAGATAAACAAATTGTCAAATCTTTAGCTAGACTAAGAAAAAAGAGAGAAGAGCCAGGTAAATAAACTTGGAAACAAAATAGGAGATATAACAACTAAGACCATAGAAATGCAAAGAATCATGAGAGACTATTATGAACAACTGAACACCAACAATTGGAAAACCTAGAAGAAATGGATAAATTCCTAACACATACAACTTACTGAGATTGAACCATGCATAAATAGATAATTTTAACAAACCAATAATGAATAATAAGATTGAAGCTGTAATAAAAAATTTCCCATCAAATAAAACCCCAGGACATGACAGCTTCATTGCTGGATTCTATTGAACATTTAAAGTAAAACTCTTACCAATTCTACTCAAATTCTTCAAAAAAATTGAGAAAAAGAGAATACTTCCAAACCTACTCTGTGATGCCAGCATTACCTTGATACCAAAACCACATAAAGAAACAACAGCGTAAAAGGCTATAGGTCAGTATCACTGATAAAGTGATAAATATCATTAAAAATGGCCAAAACCGCAATTACTTTTGCACCAACCTAATACTAGCAAACCAAATTCAACAACACATTAAAAAGATAATTTACCATTATCAGGTGGAATTTATGTCAGGAATGTGAGGATGGCTTAACATATGTAAATCAAGAAACATGATACATTGTATGAATAGAACCAAGAACAAAACACATATGATCATTTCAATAGATGATGAAAAAGCATTTGACAAAATTTAACATCCCTTTAGGATGAAAACCATAAAAAACTGGGTGTAGAAGAAACAAACCTCAAATGATAAAGGCCAAACCCTCAGCTAAAATCATACTGACCAGGAAGAAATGGAAAGCCTTTCCTCTAAGATCTGGAATAGGATGAAAAGGATGCTGAATTTTACCACTTTTATTCAATATAATGCTGGAAATCTCGGCCAGAACAATTAGGCAAGAGATAGAGATGAAGGACATCCAAATTGAAAAGAAATATGTCAAATTAGCATTGTTCACAGACATGATTTCATACTTAGAAAAATCTAATGACTTCACCAAAGAGACTGTTAGAACTGATATATTCAGTAAAGTTGCAGGATACAAAATCAACATACAGCGATCAGTAGCACTTATATTCACCAGAAGCATACAATCTGAAAAAAAATCAATAAAGTAAGCCCATTTGCAGTAGTGATAAAATGCCTAGGAATAAATTTTATCAAAGAAATGAAAGATCTATACAAGTAAAACTAGAAAACACTGATGTAAGAGATTGAAGAGGATATACACCAAAAAAGAAAAGATATCCCATGCTCATGGATTGGAAGAATTAATACTGTAAAAATATCCATACTATCCAAAATAATTTACAGTTATGCAATCCCTATTAAAATACTAATGACAGTCTTCACAGAAATAGAAAAAAATCCTAAAATTTACATGGAACCACACAAAACCCAGGAGAACCAAAGGATTCTTAAGCAAAAAGAGCAAAGCTAGAGGCATCAAACTACCTGATTTCAAAATATAGTAAACAAATCTGCATGGGACTGGCATAAAAATGGACACATACACCAATGGAACAGAATAGAGAACTCAGATATAAATACACGAATTTGTAGTAAACTCATTTTCAACAGCAGTGCCAAGAGCTTACAATAGAAAAGGACAGTCTCTTCAATAAATGGGAAATAAATGCTGGGAAAACTGGATATCCATATGCAGAAGAATGAAACTAGACCCCTGTCTCTCTCCATATACAAAAATCAAATCAAAATGGATTGCAGACTTAAATCTAATACCTGAAACTGAAATTATTAGAAGAAAACATTGGAGAAATGTTTCAGGACATTGGTCTAGGCAAGTATTTTTTTGTGTAAGACCTCAAAAGCATACGCAACCAAAGCAAAAATAGAGAAGTGGGATCATATCAAGTTAAAAAGCTCCGCACAGCAAAGAAAACAATCAACAAAGTGAAAAGACAACTCATGGAGTGGGAGAAAATATTTGCAAATTATCCATCTGACAAGGGATTAATAACCAGGTATTTAAGGAGCTCAAACAACTAAACAGGAAAAAACCCCAAATAATCTGATTTAAAAATAGGCAAAGGATTCAAATAGACATTTCTCAAAAAAGATGTACAAATGACCAAAAGGTATATGAAAAGATGCTCAACATCGCTAATCATCAGATAAATGCAAATCAAAACTACAATGAGATATCATCCCACCCTAGTTAAAATGGCTTTTATCAAAAAGACAGGGAATAATGAGTGTTGGCAGGGATGTGGAGAAAGAGGAATTCTTGCATACTGCTGATGAGAATGTAAATTAGTACAGACACTATAGAAAACTGTATGGAGATTCCTCAAAAAACTAATAATAGAACTACCATATAATCCGGCAGTTCTGCTACTTGGTATACAGCCAAAATAAATGATATCAATGTATCAAAGAAAGATTTGCACTTCCATATTTATTGCAGCAGTATTCACAATAGCCAAAGTATGGAATCAATCTAAGTTCCCATCAACAGATGAATCAATAAAGAAAACTGTATATATGCAGTACATATACACAATGAAATACTATTCAGCCATACAATATGAAATCTTGTCCTTTATAGCAACAAGGATGGAACTGGCGTTCATTATGTTAAGTGAAATAAGGGAAAGATGAATATCGTATGTTCTCACTCTTATGTAGGAAATAAAAAAGTAGATCTCATGAAGATAAAGAGTAGAGTGACAGTTATCAGAGGCTGGGAGAAGTAGCGAAGCCGGGGCATAGAGTTTGCTTAATGGGTACAAATATAGAGTTTGATAGAAGAAATAAGTCCTAGTGTTTAATAGATCAGTAGAGTGACTATAATTTACAATAATCTATCATATATTTCAAAAAAGCTAGAAGAGAATAATTGGAATGTTTCTAGTATAAAGAAAAGACAAATATTTAAAGTGATGAATATCCTACTTATAGTCATTTGATCTTTTCAAACTATATGATTGTATTAAATTATGACATGTACCTCTAAAATGTGTACCTCTATTACGTATGAATACAAAAATAAAATTGATAAAAAAATTTTAAAGGGAGTCCTTCAAGTTGAAATGAAGGATGCTAGATAGTAACTGAAAACTATAAAAAATATAAATTTCTTTGGTAAAAAAATGCATGGACAAATTTATTTTTAACAGTATTATTGTAATCTGATTTGCAAATCCACTTTATTTTCTACAGGAGTTAAAGAAAAATGTATAAAATTAATTATAAATCTATGCTAATGGGTACATAGTATATAAAGATGTAATTTGTGACATCATAACATAAGTCATGCAGAAGGTGAAGCTGTAAAGTGAATTTATATAAGCAATTGATATTAAGTTAGTATCAATTTAAGACAGATTATTATAATTTTATGATATATGTAATCCCCATGGTAACCACAAAGAAAATATCTATAGAATATACACAGAAGAAAATGAAAAGGCATTCTAAACATGTCACAAAAAAAAATCAACTAAACAAAGGCACCAATGGAGGTAACAAAGGACACAAAAAATCTGTCAGGCATATAGAAAACAAATAATAAAATGGCAAAAGTAAGTCTTTTCATGCCAGTAATTACTTTAAATGTACATGTATTAAACCCTACAATAATAAAACAGAGACTGGCAGAATGGATTAAAAAAAAACAAAACTACTCAGAATCCAAGTATATGCTGTGTGCAGAGATTCACTTTAGCTCTAAGGATATGCATAGGTTGAAAGTAAGGAACAGACAAAGATATTCCATGCAAATATTAATAGTAACCAAGAGAAAGCAGGGGAAGTTAAGCAACCATTACACACAAAAAAAGACTTTAAGTCAAAAGTTGTTACAAGAGACAAAGAATAAAGACACTCAACATCACTTATCATTAGAGAAATGAACATCTAAACCACAGTGAGCTATCTTCTCATATCTGTTAGGACAGCTATTATTAAAAAATCAAAAACAAAACCAAAACATGAACAAAAACAAACCTCACCAAAAAATAAATAAATAAAAAAATAAAAAGTGCTGGCACAGATGTGGTGAAATGGAAATCCTTGTACATTGTTGGTGGGAATGCAAAATGATGTCGCCACTGCGCAAAATGATACGGTAGTTCCTCAAAAAATTAAATCCGGGCACAGTGGCTTAATCCTGCAATCCTAGCACTTTGAAAGCCCGAGGTGGAAGGATTGCTTGAGTCCAGGAGTTTGAGATCAGCCTGGGCCACACAGACCCCCTCTCAAAACAAAATTAAATACAGAATTATCATATGATCCAGCAATTCTACTTCTGTACACATACCCAAATGATTTTAAAGCAGAGACTCCAACAGATTTTAGCACACCCACAGCCAAGAGGTGAAAGCAACCCAAGTGCCCATCAATGAATGAATGAATAAATAAAATGTAAAAAGTAAGGAAATTCTGAGACATGCTACAATATGAATGAACCTTGAAGACATTATGTTAAGTAAAATAAGAGTCACAAAAAGACAAATACTACATGATTCCACTTACATGAAGTACCCAAAGTAGTCAAATTTGGAGAGAAAGAAAGTACAATGGCAGCTTCCAGGGGGTGAGGAGAGGGAAGGATGGGGAATTAATATTGTTTAAATAGTACCGAGTGCTAAGGTTAACACTTCTTCCTATCACTGTGGCCAATAGAGCCTGCCTTGACCATTGCATGGAAAGATTTTAATCTCTATGATACCAAGGCATCTTTGACTTTCTAATGCTGCTAGAGATCATAAATATAATGTCTATGTCACATACATACTAACACAAAAGGGTATTTTTATCTTATTGCCAATGTACCTATTTTCTTTTTATATAATTTGAGATGTGATATTTCACTCATATCAGTAAGTTAAATATTTTGGTATATGGATAGCAAAGATAGTAAATGACCATTTCCTTGACGGAATTAATTTAGGAGCAACGTAGACCCAGAAGTGGTCCAACGTACATTTTTCTCCCAATCTAAATGTGTCAGATTTACTTGGTGCATATATTAGTCTCCCTACTTAAAATAATCATGCTTCTTCATTCTACCTGTTCAAATTCCACCCATTATTTAGAGCCCAGGTGAAGGCAAATATTTTACAAATCATTTCCTGACTATCCCAGCCCATATTCATCTTCCTAACCTCTAGTCTCTATTTAATCATTTAGTGCTTAGTGATAGAATGCTTTGTATTATTTGCTATCATTTTATATTTTAAAACCAACTAAAATGTGTGAAACAATTGATAATTATTCCAGCCTGAAAGGACAACCTGAGACAGTGATACAAGGTAAATTCAATAAAACCAAATTGTGAACTTGTTTATTCTCTTTAAAGCCTACCCAACATGAACATGAGTTCAAAAATACTATTGATTTGGGTTATCCAATGAGTTACTTCTAAAAACTTGTTTATGGAAGACTGGAGGAATTCTTTCCTTCTCTCTCACCCCCCAGCACACACACATAATACAACACACACACTAGTACACACACTCAACCACACATACTTGGACATGAGTAACAAGTGTATGGAAAGAAACTCTCTGGATACTAAAACAATAGAGCACACTATGTGTGCTCAAAATTCACACACCCACAGTCATCTATAACCTAAATTCAGAGTCCGTTTCATTGGTGGTTAGGGCACGCCTCTGGGCATTGAACTGCTGGGTTAATCTGGGAATTATTCTTTTAGATCAGACATGAAATCAAGCAGAGAAAAATGTGAGAGGAGGTGGAGGGTAGTTGTCTTTTTCCTGCAATAAGAAAATGTGTATTCCAACAAACTGAAGAAAATTGAGTTCACTGTTTATAGTTAAAACTACATATTACTTTGAGTTCAAATTCTTTCTATTAATACATAAGATTTATTGAAGTTATATTGTTTGAGTAGGATCAAGAAAGCTGAATATTATTTCAGGTTTTCAAGCCATAAGGACAAATAGTGCCTTTAGGTTTTCCATTCAACTAGGAAAATTATAGCTTCATATTTGCAACACTAAAGCTAATGCAGTGTCAGCACCTCCATCAAACTCCGTTGTTCAGCAGTTTATAATTCAAGCAGAAATGTTCACTCCAAGACCAAACTTGGCCTACACAATCTCAAAGAAAATGGAGAAAAAATTATTTTGGCTAGCGCTGACTTATAAAAGCAAAAGAGAGGGTGCTTTTACAAAGTGCTTTGAAAAACATCTTTGAGAATTTGAGAATGTAACTGGGGATTACTGAGTTGACATCCAGCATTACTAAAGTTATAGAAAGGACCCAAAATTCCATGACATCACATCAGCATCAGGAGTATCATAACTACTTTCGTGAAATTCTTCATCAGGACTAATTTCCTTATCAAAGAGAATTACTGTTAATAGGAAAAAAAACAGTTATAGTGGAAAATAAAGACAGGTAAAAATTTCTCATGAGGGCAACACAAGACTTTAGATCCATTTTCCCTTTAAGTACTAACTCTCTAGTGCACCACACAGACATATATAAAATGAAAAAAAAAACTTTTTCCCCCACTTTTCAAAGTAGTTCATAATGGCGGGCTGGAATTTCCAGAAACAACTTTTCTCTTCCCAAATGCTAACTTGTACGTAGAAACAGCTTAATGTAGATGGGGATTTCCAGCTGCAGGTGACAAGAGCTATTGGGCTCCTCATTTACTGAAGCTGGGTGGGGAGCCAGTGAATTTTGGGATCTCATGCACTTTGAAGTCCTGTGGTAGGTGGTTTGTAGATTGCCTGGTGCCTTTGTGGCATTCTGTGGGTCAGTTGGCCGCCAACCCCTCATTGCTCTGATCTCCTACACCTTCAAAATATGTCAAAACTTTAATATAGTGGGATCAGGGCATTACATTAAAAAATCATCTTTTCCTATCTATACAAGGCTCCCTTGTACTAAATACAGTGTAATTCTAGGCACTCCGTGTCTGTTTTCACTCAGCATTTATTAAAGCCCTATTATGGGCCAGGCCACAGATGATTTGATGCGATTCTCATCCTTTAGAAGGTTTCAGGAGAAAACAAAAAGTCCATAAAAGGAATTCCAGTACAATTGTGGAGTGCCATCTGGACGACTTCACTGAAAAGGTTCTGGAGGTGTCAGAGCGACACCTCCTCTCTTCCCCACTACGCAGTTCTCACCAACCTTTGAAATCACACTGACTCACCTGGTGGGTGTTCCCTTAAGTTCCGTTCGTTTATTAAGCACTTCCTGTCCCTGGGACCCCGGGTCCTGGAACCATCAGGCCACGGAGAGATACGGATGAGAGGGCGAGCCTTAAGGCGTCGCCTAGGAGAGTCTGGCCGGGCCTCTGGCATTGCCGGGGGCAGGCAGGGCTTAAAGGGCTCAAGGCTCACCTGATTGAACTGTGCAGCTATGAGCGAGGGTTCCCATATCTTAGAACTGGTGTTCACAGTCCCTCCTTTCTCCTTCTTGGGTGCCATGCAAAGGACGGGAGAAGCATTAGCCTCTAAACTGGGCGCAGGCCCTGCCTAAGCGTCCCCGCTACCATAGTAACCGAAGCCACGCCCAGTTCCTGAACTACGTCGGCTCCCCTCCCCCAACCCCCTTCAGAATCCTTGGGTCAACCGCTTCCGTCTCCACAGCAACGGAGTTTTACAGCGCGCGGCAGCTTGGGGGCGGGGTTCCCAGTCCCGCGGTCAAATTTTAGGACTTTTCAGCAGGAAAGCTGCACAAGTGGAGGAGGGCAGGACGAGGCTGGCATCGGCAGGTCGGGCTACGTTGTTCTACGGTCTGAGGCGTTGTCTAGAAACTCAAAATCTCTGGAATCCCATCCAGGACTCCTCCATCAAGATTTCTTCCGATCCTGAGTAACCAAGATTGGAATACTGACCCCTTCAGGAGGCAGCCCATGCCGTTTTTTTTTCCAACCGCTCTAATCTGCCCCAAATGCTTCCTTATATGAATCCAAATTTGTCCCTCCTTGACCTCTACCCTCTGCACTGTTTCAGCCTCCGCCTCTGGGGCCTTACTAAACAAGTCCAATCACCCTTCCACGTGACCCGTTATCTAACTGTAGGTGGGATTAATGTACTTATCTGCCCAAACAGCTCCAGTCCTTTAAACTGCCTTTTATTGATTGGTAAGTAGACTTTTTTTTCCCCTTTTTTCCCACCCTGCACTCATCAATATCTAAAATATCCTGGTTGGACAAGTTTCCCAAAATAATGATAGTAATAAAAACCATTGTTTCTTGAGCACTGGTTATATGCTATATACAAGATTATTTCATTTAATTCTCACAACCACCTTATCCCAATTCCCACAGTGTCTGATTGATGGTGCCAGGATTAGATCCCAGGATTATCTGAGTCACAGATCTAGTGTGCATAACTGCTACACTGCTGTCTACTACTGTTTTAGGCCTGCCAAAATGAGGGATACCCCCTTCTGGAGCTAGATTTACTTTTGTTTTTTATTGCAGTGAGACAAATTTGAGGACACCCTGGGGCAGAGCGCAACCAAAGGTGCCTTGCGGTCTCATTAGTCATATAGAATTCAGCACTGACCAGGGCTTAACTAGCCATTAAGGCCCTGCACTTTGCCTAGAGGTGAGATGCTTCAGTTATCCCAGTGGCCCAGATGAGTGAGGTGATGCAAGCCAGAAACTTAATTTCCCTGGGTACAACCTGATGAATGGGTGACCTTCCACGGGGGATGTTCTAAACCTTTTAATTGCTAACCCTTTTAATTTCTTTGAGGAATAAATTGAGGGAAGGAGGATAGTGCTATCCAGCCACTAGCATCCTTTTTCATTTGGGGGGAAATTTTAATGATGATGCTTCAACTTTTGTTCATAATTTGGACCATGAAAGGAAGTTTATCTTTCCACCGTAATTCTTTAATATAGTTACAGTGAGCCCTCCCATCATCACAGTTCTTCATCCCTGGATTTAACCAACTTTGGATCCAAAATATTAAAACATAAATAAATATACAAATAAAAATACAGCATAACAACTAATTTACAGCATTTACATAATATTATATATTATAAATAATTAGATATGATTTAAAGTGTAGGAGAGGATGTGCGTAGGTTATGTGCAAATACTAGGGCATTTTATTGAGAGGTGAAGCCAGCTGGACTTCCTGGGTTGAGTAGGGACTTGGAGAACTTTTCTTACAACCGGATTGTAAAATGCACCAATCAGCACTCTGTAGCTAGGATTGTAAAATGCACCAATCAGTGCTCTGTAGCTAACAAGGGGATTGTAAAATGCACCAATCAGTGCTCTGTAAAATGCACCAATCAGCACTCTGTAAAATGCAGCAATCAGCAGGATCCTAAAAGTAGCCAATCGTAGTGAAGATTGAAAAAAAGGGCACTCTGATAGGACAAAAACAAAACATGGGCGGAGACAATAGGGGAATAAAAGCTGTCCACCACCAGCCAGCAGCGGCAACCTGTTGGGTCCCCTTCAGTGCTGTGGAAGCTTTGTGCTTTTGCTGTTTCACTCTTCACAAAAATCCTTGCTACCACTCACTCTTTGGGTCTGTGCCATCTTTTTTTTTTTTTAATTTTTTTTGAGATGGAGTCTCACTCTGCTTCCCAGGCTGGAATGCAATGGTGGATCTCCCCTCACTGCCAGCTCTGCCTCCCAGCGGAGGCAGACTGGGTTCACAACAGTCTCCTGCCTCAGCCTCCTGACTAGTTGGGACTACAGGCACCCGCCACCACACCTGTCTAATTTTTGTATTTTTAGTAGAGATGGGATTTCACTGTGTTAGCCAGGATGATCTCCATCTCCTGACCTCGTGATCCTCTCACTTCAGCCTCCCAAAGTGCTGGGATTACAGTCGTGAGCCACCGCACCCGGCCAGGGTCCATGCCGTCTTTACGAGCTATAACACCGTGGAAGCCTGGGCTTCATGCTCAAAGTCAGCGAGACCATGAACCCACCGGCAGGAACCAAATGCAGACACATCATTAAGGGACTTGAATATCAGGCATTTTTCTATCGGAGAATGTGAAGGGTCCTGGAACCAATTCCCTGTGGATACCAAGGGACCATTGTATTAAAGAAAAATAATTTCTAGAAACAGTCTTTCACAGAAACTTTACAGAAAAATACGAGTTTGTATTTCTTGCTGGAATAAATACAGTTCATCTTCTTGGGAGGGAATAGATAGATCCTATGGCAGCCTGGCCATAGGCTAAATAATTTACATCTGGAAGCCCTCTTTTGTCATGAGAATAAAATAACTGATGCATGGTAATGCCAGAGAGAGATCTGCCAGAAAAGGATTTTCCTGAGAGTCTGTAACAACACCGAGGCTGCTATTAATTTTCATAGCATTTTCTCCAAAATTTTGTTCCTCACCAAAATTTTTTCAGCGTTTGTAAGATGAAAATTTTCTTTGTATTATGGCTAGAAAATAAAGTTGAGTCTCTTTCAGACCAAAAAAAAAAAATCTTCCTAATCATTCATTAGATCATTCTAAATTTTGATCAAGTTCTCATAGTTTTAAACTGGGGGAAAAAAAGTCCTGCCTTTTTATTTAAAACGTAGTAAAAAGTTTGTTGGCATTCCGGGATATGTTATAAAAAAATTTAGGTGTTTGTGCATGTCTCGCTACATTACTAATATTCTTTCTTCTTGAACGTGAACGCACACTTCAAAATACACCATTACCTGCAATCAGTTTTGCCAGATCACTAGCAGATGATTAATAAAATACGTTGCAGATAAGAAGAGGAAAAAATAGAATAAGCAGAAAAAAAGTAAAATTAAGTGTTATTTAAAAATTGCAGAGATAGTGTCACTAGCCATTTTTTTAACAAGTGACAGCTGTCCAACCACAATATTGGCAGCAGTAAGATGTTTGCAATATTTATTGTGACAGAAACTATCCAGTTGTTCATCAGACATTTCCTTTTATTTTCTCCTAATATGGGAGTCAGACATTTTTTGGCCTTCCTTATTCTTAGATGTCAATATGTGACTGAGTTCTAGCCAAGCCTGGCCTTGAAAAATGTCTCCCAGCATTCTTCATACCCTTTTTGCTTGATATTGGGGTGGCATTGAAAACCTTGAATCTCTGAATGATTGCTGTGACACAGAGGTCTCTCCTTCCCCTGAAGATCATCTTGCTCCTGCCACCAAAAGCATTTGCTTGGGACTATTATGTAGGTGAGAATTAAACATTTTTCTTAAAGCTGCTGAAGTACTGGGGTTTGCTACAGCAGCCAGGGTTACCGTAACTACCCTAACATTTTTTATCATTTTCATCTGAGAATCACCTGTTAATAAATCTAACACCAGCCAGCCTTTCTGAAACTGCCTGAGAGAAAAACCTTGTTACTTTCAAGGAGGCAATACACAATGCTGGCCACTGTGAGAGGCAGGAAGATCTAATCCCTGCCTCCCCACTACCCCATGCATCTAGTGAGATCTCGATCTCACCCTTTACCTTGCTTTCCATCTGCATATACAGTACATTCTTTCGCTTCTTTATCTAGTAAATAAATTTCTTACTTTAAACAAATGGTTTGCATAGTTAAGTAATACAAGAAACTAGTCTTATATCACCTATACTTAGGAAAAAATGTTCCTATTTTTCAGAAGACAAACCAACTAGATCCATCACCTAGCTATCCATATACATAATTTATAATTTTGAAAATGGTTTAAAGGAGTTGAACACTTTAAAAGCCAAAAATAAATATTTCAGAATGGAAGAGTGTATTTCCAATATAATCTTTTATAGTTTCCTTGGTAAAGTCCTACCAGAAAACATTTAAAAATAGAAGGTTTTCCAAAATTGATTTAAGGAGTTTAAAATAAAGGTTTTATTACAGAATGCTTTTTGCCCAGTTTTGGCCTTTTCCATTATTCTAGGGAAAGTGGTACTCTAGATAATTTATGATACAAAATTGGAAGATATTATACAGTAACCAAATTTATAAGGGGTTTCATCATAGAATTGGTCTGTTTAATTTCAGAAAATAGGTGTGAATGACAATGTTCACAATTTGAAGTAGCAAAAGTCATTCAGCCAAAAAAGGACGCAGCCAAGAACAGAAAAAAAGCATTACCATCTGTCATACATTTATGCTTTTTTGGTATAATAAATTGTTTCCCCCACTAAATATAAGTTGAAACTTTATAAGCGTATACTTTACTACATAAATTTTCCCATATGTCAGTGGCTAAAACAAAACTATACTATTTGGAGAATTTTCTTTCACATTGGCAGGGTTACTCCTGGTTTGTTTGATTTAGTTTTTCCAGTATGAGTTTGCATTTGATACGTTTAGCTTACCAAAGACTGTCCACTTTCAGGGATGCACGATTTCTTTAGGCTATGATTACTAAATAAGTTATTTCTTCAAGTATTATGCTTTGATCTTATAATTCACTCTTACTCAGGTGTGAAGTCAGCCATATTACTTTTCATACTTGAAAGGTTTAGCCAACTATTGATGCATCCAGTACTTCCATTGTTGTCAGGTAACAGCAGGAACTGTGGACCAAGTCACTTCTAGGCCAGGATTCCAGGTATTCAAAATCCATTTAGCTGCAGCAACCAACTTGCCTTGGGTTAAGAAGGCCTCACAGATGTCTACTGATTTCTCCAGTTGGTATCCTACATCCAAGAACACCTCTCGGTATACATATGTCTTGTTCACACCATGATCTTTGCATTTCTAACCTTCAAAATAGAGTGCTGTAATGCCCTGTCTTTGAGTTTTTATTGTGTGTGATACAGAGGGCTAGGTGTCTTTCAGCTACAGGTTCCAAAACATATGGAGAATATTATACCTGCATTCTATGGTCAGCATTAGCTTCCTATTTATTTTTGAGTGCTATTTAAAGTGTTGACTTTAATCTTTAAAGCCCCTCATTGTTTAGAAGCCAGTTACTCCAGATATCACATCTCTCCCTATGCATCACTGTGGCAATTAAAATCAGCTGCAGTGCTTGCAATTTGTAATCCCGTGGGAATTCTGGGGAGCCTGGGAGTAGATCACTTTCCAGAGAAGAACTTCCCTAAGAACCCTCAGTTTCTGTCAATGATAAAAGCAGTATTTGGAGTTTGTAGTTTTGGCCTTGAATGTCTTGTCATATATCTGTAAGTGTCTGGAACCATAATTAAGTGCTGTTGATTTAATTTTTATGTTATTTGTAGTGAGAGAGTTTAGAATACCAAATCTACATTTAATGAATCAGAAAAATAACAACTGTACATAGTAAAAATAGACAAAGCTAAAAGTCATCTGTTTCATATTTATTAGTGTGGGAGTTTTCACTCTAGTGTTCTCTCAAGTCCTTCTTTGAATCTAATTTTAATATCTTCAGTGAAGGGATTTGCCCTGAATCCTTAGGGAACCATTTCAAAATCCATAACTCATGTAATTTATTTCTCTAAATGCTTACCTAAATGTTTGATTTCTTAATGTTTTATCAGATGTCTGTTACTTATAAATGTGTGCTATGTTAAATAATAACTTTCTTTTTGCTGTATACAAGGTCCAAAAGCTATAGTTGAGGTAAACCTACTCCAATCTAACAGACTACACCAAGTAATATTATGCCAGATCATGGAACATTCTTTTGGAGAGAACAGATGATTGGTAATGGGGCTTTGAGGACCTGGTAGCACTGTATATGAGGCTTAGGTGAAGAGTGGTGTCTACCACTTTTCTTACCCATCCGTCTTCAACTTCTCATTCCTTTTTCCAGCCTAACCCTCAGCCTTCTTCAAAAAATGCAGAATACCACTAGGAAGATATCCAAATGACTTCCTAGGAAGTTTGTCTCTGACTATGATCTTGTAAGTGTTAAATGCAACTGTGTTACTCACCTTTTTCTGTCTTACCATGTATGCCAATCCATAGTTCCATGAATTAATTTTGCTTTGCTAGATTCCAATTTTCGTGTAATATCCTGTTATGGAGGGAACCCCAACCAAAGGCTGTAGGATACCATAGTGCCCCACTTATTGAGAAGGGGTTATCATTCAGTAGGACCCAATTACTTCATTTCCTCCTATATTTCAAGCTCATAGATCATTTCCTTACCTAATAACTATAAAATGCTCTTTCTTAGTATTTTATACTATATTCATCTCTTGGTAAGAAAATGTTTATCTGATTAAATAAAATTGTATTTTCTAGTTGACTGGTGTTTCCATTTAGAGGGATGGGAATGCTAGAAAAAGAAGGTTCTGGAGGGGTTGGGTGGTAGGTGAGGAAATTATGATTTTGGTTTTAGACACGTTCAGTGTGTGTATCGTTGAGACATCCAGATGTCTCAGGCAATTGGATATGTGGGCCTGGTGCTCACAGCAGGGATAGACATGGGTGAATCATCAGCATATGAGGTTGAGTTTGCCTGGAGAGACCACCAAGTGAACAGGGGAGCAGAATCTAGAGCTGAACCTTTAGGAGACTGTGGTTGTGAGGAAGAAAATAGATATGCGACCAAAGAGGTGTGTCACTGGAGCCAAAGGACAGGATGAGAGCATTTCTAAAATGTGGGAGTGTCCAGCAGTGTTAAATGCTACTGAGAGGTCAAGTGAGAAAGACTGAAAAATGCTTGCTGGATTTAGGGAAGAAAAGGTCAGCAGTAGTTAGCTACTCTACTTTAGCTACATTCACTTAAATGCATTTCCTATGAAGGTAATTTTTCCTACTGTTCTTGGGTCAAACTGATCTGTAAGAGTGATTTTTTAAAAAAATTACATTTCTGATAGTTTGATATGTGGTAGATTTATGGGCTGAAAGAATTAATATTGTTAAAATGCCCATACTACCCAAAGTGACCTAAAGATTCAGTGCAATCCCTGTCAAAATTCCAGTGGCATTCTTCACAGAAATAGAAAAAAAAATCCTAAAATTTATATGAAACCACAAAAGACTCTGAATTACTGTAAAGCAACCCCAAGCAAAAAGAATAGAGACAGAGGTATTAATATTACCTTACCTGACTTTAAACTAAACTACAAAGTTATAGTAATCAAAACAACATGGTACTGGCATAAAAACACATAGACCAATGAAACAGAATAGAGAACCCAGATATAAATCCATGTATTTACAGTGGACTTATTTTCAACAAAGGCTGCAAAAACATACCCTGAAGAAAGGACAGTCTCTTCAATAAATGGCACTGGGAAAACTGGACAACCACTAGAATAAAACATTGGAGAAATGCTTTGGAACATTGGCCTAGGCAAAGATTTCTTGAGTAGGACCTCAAAAGCACAGGCAACAGAAGCAAAAAGGGATAAATGTGATCTTATCAAGTTAAAAAGCTTCTGCACAGCAAATGAAACAGTCAATAGTGAAGAGACAACCCACAGAATGAGAGAAAATATTTGCAAACTATTTAAATGACAAGAGATTGTTAGCTAGACTATCTAAAGAACACAAACTACTCAATAGCAAAAAAAATTTAAAACGTCAAATAATTGGATTAAAATGTGAGCAAAAGATCTGAATAGACATTTCTCAAAAGAAGGCATACATATGGTCGACAGGTATATGAAAAATTGTTCCACATCACCAAACATCAGAGAAATGCAAATCAAAGCCACAATGAAACATCATCTCACCCCAGTTAAAATGGCTTTATCGAAATGACAAAAAATAGCAGTTGCCAGTGAGGATGTAAAGAAAGATGAAATCTTGTACACTGTTGGTGAGAATGTAAAGTAGTACAGACACTGTGGAGAACGGTATGGAGGTTCCTCAAAAATCTCAGAACTATTGTATGATCTGGCAATCCCACTGCTGGGTATATATCCAAAAGAAAGGAAATCAGTATGTTAAAGAGATGTCTTCATGCCCATGTTTATTGCAGCACTATTCACAATAGTCAACATATGGAATCAACCTGTGTCCATCAATGGATTGGTGGATAAAGAAAATGGGGTACGTACACACAGTGAAATATTATTTGGCTATAAAAAAGAATTAACTCTTGTTGTTTGAAACAACATGGATGGAACTGAAGGACATTAAGCAAAATAAGCTAGGCACAGAAAGATACATATTATATGTTCTCACTTAAGTGTGGGAGCTAAAAGATTGATCTCATGGAGATAGAGAGTAGAATTATGGTTACCAGAGACTGATTAAGGTAGTAGGGACTGGTGGGGAATAAAGAGGCGTTGGTCAATGGGTACAAAAATACAGTTAGATGGAATAAAATCTAGTGTTTGGTAGAACAATAGGGCAACTATAGTTAATTTATTTTATATTTCAAAATTACTAGAAGACTGGAATTGGAATGTTTGTAACAGAAAGAAATGATAAGTGTTTGAGGTAATAGATATCCCAATTACCCTGATTTGATCGTTACACATTGTATGCTTGTATCAAAATATCACGTTCTCTAGAAATATGTGCAAACATTATGTATCCCTAAAATATAAAAATAAAAATTTTGTTTAAATCGTGTAAGCTGCGAAAATCATATCTATTACAATACACAGTTTTTATTGTATACATTTTCATATTTGTAATTTTTTTCCTTTTTTTGAGACAGAGTCTCGCTGTGTTGCCCAGGCTGGAGTGGCGCTATCCCAGCACGCTGCAAGCTCCGCCTCCCGGGTTCACGCCATTCTCCTGCCTCAGCCTCCCAAGTAGCTGGGACTACAGGCGCCGCCACCATACCTGGCTAATTGTTTTGTATTTTTAGTAGAGACGGGGTTTCACCGTGTTAGCCAGGATGGTCTCGATCTCCTGACCTCGTGATCTGCCCGCCTCGGCCTCCCAAAGTGCTGGGATTATAGGTGTGAGCCACCGTGCCCGGCCTGTAATTTTTTAAAGATATCAGTGAGCACTGGCTTCTATGCACAGTATAAAGAAATTTTCACAACACTGGCATCTTTTAAGTTTTAAAATGTAATAGTAAGGAAATCATCTTATTAAAATCTACTTTAAGCATGTTTTGTGAATGCATCAGTCTGAAAAGGGAGGAAGGATTATGTCATACTGAGGGAAAGGCCCTATATTGCATTTCTGTCCGCTTTCAAATACACATTCTCAGAAAACGTCCAACAAAGGTTTTACCATTTGGTTGACAAAAATGAATATAAGGAAAGAATATGAGAAAAAAGAAAGCACTTGAAGTCAGACAGTAGGAAGCAAAGGAAAACGTTAAGAAAAGACTCATTCAAAAACAAAATTTCAGCCAATGCACAAGTCTATCAGCAGAACAAATAATGCTTCTAAAGGTGGTGGTGTAGGCTGGTTTCTCTGTCTCGCTGCACTTCTGAATGAATCTGTTCAGGTCTTCCGCCATTTCCTTTATGGGAGCCAACTGTTTCTAACTCTGCCCACCCAAATAACAGCTTTATTGGCTCTTTCTTATATTTCAACTCTGTACTATATTAAACAAAACAAAACTTCATTGTCTGTTATGCTTTGATTTTTGTGCTTTATTTTTTGTTTTGTAAATAGCAGTACCTTCTTTATGCTCCCATGGTTCTTCCTTTCTTTCTTTCTTTCTTTCTTTCTTTCTTTCTTTCTTTCTTTCTTTCTTTCTTTCTTAAAGCTGGTTAGTTATAATCTTTAGGCTTCTATTTTTGTTCAAAATCAAGTTACACAATTTGCCAATCATCCACATTTTAAAACTTCTATGATTATTTTTGAATAACTGTATGCACTTCACCTGAGCCAGCTGTCTTAATCCTTTAGAGTGTGGCTATTTTCCGCTATTATACTTTTGGGTAATAACCATTGCCAATTTTATCCCACTAAGTAAATTCCTCATTTTATGGAAATTGTTTTTATAAAGCTTAAGTTACTCACATTTATACCCATAATCTCTTCTCCCTCCCCGTTCAGTCTGGTAGTCGTTTGAAACCCTATTAAGCTATTTGTTATCACAGTTTCTAAAACTCCTCCTGATATTAGCTGTTCAACTTGTCATATACTCCTTCTTCAACACAGGAGGCTAACTAAAAATTGGAGAATCCAATCACAGGGCTGAGAGGCACTTTCAGAGGGCATCTTGTGCTAAGAGAACAACATTCTTTCTCCTGGGTTCAATTCCCTTCACCACTCCTTGTGGGCTGTTTGATGACCTTGAGCAAATTATTTAACCCCTCTTTGCTTCACTTTTTTGTTTTGTTTTTAAAAATGAAATGGGAATAATTATGTTTGCATTGTAGGACTGTTGTGAAGGTGAAAGTCGTAGCTATCAATGATTAGAACAGTTCATAGCACATACTATGCCCTTGATAAATGTTAGCTAATATTTTAAACATAAATGTTTTATTTTAGAATAGTTGTAGTTTTACAGTAAAGTTTCAAAGATAGTGCAGAGGGTTTGCATGTATCCGCATCCAGTTTCCCCTATTGGTAACATCTTAAATTAAGTATGGTATATTTGTTGCAACAATGAACTAATATTAATATGCTAACGAATAGTTTTAACCCAATGTCCTTTTTCTGTTCCAGGAGCCCACCCAGGATACTACATTACATTCAGATGTCATGTCTCCTTAGGCTCCTGCAGACTGACAACTTCTCAAACTTTGTTTTTGATGACTTTGACAATTTTGAGGTGGTATGATAATTTGTGAAGTGTTTCTCATGCTTAGCCTGGAGTTACAAGGTTGGAGAAAAAGACCAAAGATGTGAAGTGCCATTCTCATCACATCATGTCAAGGGTACATGCTGTTAACATGAATTAACATCGATGATATTAACCTTGATGTCCTGGCTGAGGTAGTTTATTAGGCTTTTTCTCTACAAAGTTACTCCCCTCCCCGTACCTTTCCTTACTGT
Source organism: Gorilla gorilla gorilla (assembly GCF_029281585.2). Lineage (NCBI taxonomy): Eukaryota > Metazoa > Chordata > Mammalia > Primates > Hominidae > Gorilla > Gorilla gorilla. Next base: position 122,593,875 of record NC_073224.2, read on the forward strand.
GTTTTTGGGAAGGAAGTCACTACATGCAGCTCATCCTTAACGTATGGGAAGTTACACTCCAACATGCTTTAGGTGGGTAGTATCTATTCATACATAAATAACTTGAAATTTTTCTGTATGGGAAATTTTCTACCTCATTAATTTATTTATTCAGTCATTTGTTTACCTCAGTAATGACTCATGAATGTTTATCTTTTGGGTTGTATTGCCAATGTACTATAATATTTACTTACTTTATTGTTCAGTCAGTTGCCCTAGCTTTGATATTTGGGAGGTCTTTTAATTGGCTCTGCGTCTCCTTAATATACCCCTTTATTGGATTTTTTTTCTTTATTTTCTGGCACTACAGATGCTTCAGCCTCATTCATCTTGCATGTTACCTGACCCTGCCCTAGAAGCAGCCAGTTTTCCAAGGAGCCCTGGTTCTCTTTCCTGGAGAATGGTTGAACATGCTGATTGCTACTGGAGTATCTTTTGTTTCTAGGCCCTCTCAGTGGACTGATTTAAGAAATAACCCATGTATACACACACACATATATATACACAAAATTACTTCTTTATCTATTTGTGTCTATATTAAGGTAAACACGAGTTCACACTGACATTTGCCACTCTAATCCAGTACCACATGGTTCCTTCTAGCCTGCTAATATTTTATTAGCTATTCATTCATTCACTTATTGATTCATTGAACAAATTTTGTTGAGTGTCTGTTATATGCCAGGCCCTGTGCTCAGCACTGAGGATTAGAGAGTCTGGCGGATACTATCCCTACTCTCATGTAGCTTAGAATCCAGTTTACATGTTACATTTTTACTTTAGTTCTTTGGTACTACCAAGGAATGACATCAATCACAATAGCCTATTTCCATATCTCTCTGCATTTTCCCACCATAGTCCATTCTCCCACTTCCAAGATGTCACTACCTTCTATTGATCATTCGTTTTCCTCTCTACCCTCATTTCTCCTCCGTCAACTCTTTGCCCTGTGGGGTTTTCACCTTTCGTTAAAACACTCCAGCAGAAGAATGGCTTAGTGCTAAATAAGAGTAGTATATCTCCCATTTGTGTTGCACATTTGAAAGGTCTTTCACATCTCATTTTTGAGTATAGAATTATGTAAAGAATCATACGGTATTACCAAGGTGCTTTGTTTAGGGTGGCATCTTATGATTGCCACTCACATGTAAATTCATATGGGATTTGTTATCACCTACTGCTATCTCTAATTGGAGGCCCTGTGTTATTCTCTTATGAAGACAATCTCTATTGATGCAAAACTGTACAGTACCTCTGATTTTAATGCTTTTCTTTTCTGTTTACTGAAAAGATTTTCATGCTTTTAAAGCTTTAATGATTTTAATGCTTTTCTTTGCTGTTCATTGAAAATCTATCATTATATCTCTTTCACTCTGAAGGTCATTATATTTGCCTTCTTTTTTCTTGAGTAAATGTTCTAGAAATTTGTCAATTTTACTAGTCTTTCTAATAACAACTTTGGGCTTGTTTGATCCTCTCTATTGCGTGGTTGTTTTCTGTTTCATTATGTTTTGCCCTTTTTAATTTCCTTACTTTTATTTTCTATATTCTGTTCTCAAATTTATAAAGTTGAATGCTTAGCACATTAATTTTAGCCTTTTAAATTTGGTAATATAATCATTTAAGCCCTCATGTTTCCCTCTAATTGCTACTTTGGCTTCATATCACAAGCATTAATATATAGAGGATTTATTATTATTTAGTGCTTTACAATTTCTAATTTTCATTGTAATTTATTTTTTGACCCATGAATTATTAGCATTTTGATTTTGTTTTCAAATGTGGGTGAGTTTCCCCCAGTTATCTATTTAATTTTGATTTCTATTTAATTGTGCTATGAATAGTTTTTTTAAATGATGTTCTTTGAATTCTTTATCTATGTCTAATCTGCTGTTTTAACATTTTACTGTATTTTATTTATTTATTTTTAAAATTTCAGCTCTTGTACATCTATATGATTCACTTTTTCCAAATCTACCTGGTACTTTGTTTAGAGAGTATCTTATTCCTTGATCCACTTACTGCTCTCTTTTATTTCTTTTGACATATTAAGCATACTTACTCCATATTCTTAATTGATAATTCTACCATTAGAAGCATTAGGTGTGCTTGAATATATCTTCTTTGTTTCTACTCTTATTCAAGGACTGTTGTCTCCTTGTGCATTTTATTATTATTTTCTATAAGTTAATATTAATGAAATATTTCAGGCCTGGATTGAAGGTGTCTTTCTCTCATAAATATGTGTATGCGAATTCTTGATTTGAAGTTTTGTGGATCACTTACTACAAACCTGTGTGAAGGTGGGCTTGAAATCTCAGGAAAAATTTATTTTTCACTCTGCTCCAGAGCTGGGACAAGCAAATTTCTTTGCTGTCATTGTCTGTGGAGTGGGATTTATGTATGTATGCATTTCAGTTTTCCGTTTTACTAAGGGTATATATACTCCTTTGGGTCTCAGCTCTATGTGGGAGTCTGCTATAGATCGCCTATGTGTAGAGGCTATGGCTATTTTCTCTAGTCCCTCCACTTTTCTCAGGGTTGCCAAAATGGAAGCTCATGGTCACTGTGATGCTTCTTTATCTTTCTGGTTTCCTGCTTTCACTTTGTCTTTTGGCCTTTGATGAATTCCCTTCTATACTTGTCAGCTCAATTATATATTTTTAAAAATTATTTTATTCAGAATCATAAAGTATTTTGTAAGAAGAAGGTTGTTCATTGTATTTAGTGTATCATGCTGTCAGAAACATAAATTTTATAATCTTTCTTCAAATTGTCTATCCTTGACAAGGCAGCTTTAAAAATGAAACAATAAAACTATGAAACAGAATGTAACTGCTTTCCTTTTAAATTAATTATCCCCACATTGAAGAATTCCTATGACCAATTGGTGAAAGTCTGATAATTTTGCTTCAATATTTGCAGGCTTATGTGTATTTATAACACCCAAGAAAGTATGTATATTTTAATGTGAATCTGTTTGCATGAATTTATTTTTCCTTAAATTGATTTTTATACTTTGCTTCTCCGCCCTAAAAATGAACTAATTCTGTCCAATGATAGAAATATTTGGATATAAGGGAGGGAACCTATATAAGGTGGTAAAATATCTAAAAAATTCAACCATAGGACTATTCCTAGGAAGAGCCCAAGGTCTTTAACCCTAATCCCCTCCCTCTCAAAAATTAGACAACACACATACGCCAAAATACAACAGAAGGATCTTCTGAGACTGAGATTGAATAAATCTCAGCATGGAATAAATGCCATTGCCATCAAAGACATTATCTACCACATGAGAGAGGGATATTGAGCACATATGTGGGGCAGAGGAAATCCTTTAGTCAAAGGTCCCACATTACTAAGCAACAAACTGTACAAAGTCACTTACTGTGGGAAAAACATAGATATAAAAATTCAGATTTGAGTGGAACTATGCACTGGATTTATTCTTTTTTTCTTTTCTGGTGTATTGGGCCCTACATTGCCTTTGAGAAATGAACAATGCACTAACAAATATGAAGGAGGGTGGTTAGAAAGAGATGGAGTGGGCTGCTGGTGGTATAATGACTCTGTGTTGCATTTCTTGAGCATTTTGAAGTAGGAGAGAGCAGAAAAGAAAAGTACGAAAAGCATGAGGAGGAAGGTACTAGGGCTTAGATTTTCAAAACAGAAAGACTAGTTGTAGCAACAAAGTGGAGGAATGTCTGGGAGCTTTTTGGATTTTCTTTGGTTGGCTAAGGGGAAACTAATTTTGTCTTGATTCAGATTCCCTTTATAATTGCCTTTTGCCTCTGCATTTATATCCAGGCATAGTATGGAATAATCGAAGAACTCTATTCAACTTCCTGTCAAACTTTCTTAAACTAGAAATACCTGACTTTTCTCAATGAGTTGCATTTCCAGTGTCCATTGAAATGCTGATGTAAAAGTATCTGTTCTGAAATACTTGTAAATCACAACTGTAATACGAATAGTTGTATACTTATTAGATTCTATTTAGCAGCTCAGGAAAGGAGAAAGGACAGATATTTTCCAAACCCCTAAGTTCAAATTCAGAATGTTCCCAGCTTTACATAAAGTGAATATATATTTTTTACTTTACTTACCCTTTTCATTTTCATTAGAGCCTTAAGATAGGTATTTATCTGTAAAGGCATGTACTTACACAATTTAATTCTTGCTAATTGGGATTCACGCTGAGATAAATAAGAGTTCGAAACTTTGCTTTGCAGAAATTCATAAGACTTAAGTTCAGCTGAAATATCCAATTCAGAATATTGCAGCTCTGAAATTGAGTTAGTCACTCCCTCCTCATGTATTGCATATTGTCACCATGATTTTGGTTAAAATCATGATTCTGATTATGGTTGGCAGGCACAATGAGAAAATTCTTTTTGTAAGTTTTCACAGGGATACACTCACCAAAAAGAAGACCAAATTACTGGTTCTCACTTCAATAAATATTTTTACATATACTATGAAAAACATCATTTACCCATAGTGCCAAAAACAGATTGTAGGAAGCCTTGGTAAAAGGAACATTATTACAGTGCTTAGCACATATAAATTCAGTAAATATTAGGTTTTCATTTTCATTTCTTCTTCTTTATTCTTTTCCCTTCCTCCTCCTCCTCCCCATCTCCCTCCTCCTCCCCCTCTCCCTCCTCTCTCTGCTCCTCCTCCTCCCTCTTCTCCATTACCCTTATAAATATATTTCACCAGTAACTTGTAATAAGGTTGTGCTGAGGGTCTCTGATAAACACTAACTCACACATATAAAATCTCCGTGGCTGTTTTATTTTATTCTAGCCACTAATGCTTCTACTTCATCTCCCATATTAGTCAGAAACCTCCCTTTCTCTATCTCCTCTCCTGACCTCTCGCTTCTCACTGGGATCTATCTCGCTTTTTGTTGTGGATGCTGTTTTAATGTCAGGAAAAAAGGATTCCTCTCCCTGTTTCAGCCTGGGAAAGGAGAAGGGATAAATATTTTCCCAATCTCCCAAGTTGAAATTCGGAAGGAATTGCCCTAGAAACTAAATCTAAATGACAGTAACCAAAATGAGGAAGCAACATTCAGGCTTATAAAATGTTCTCTAAGTTATAACAACAAAGAAGCTGATCAGTGGGAGGATAGGGTGAAACTGTTCTCTGATTCAGAGAAAGAAACCTTCAAACTCTGGTAGTTTCAGAAAACAGCTAGAAAGGACTTGAATGAAGATAGAGAACATTGCATGGGTGAAAGAGTTGGCCCAAGCAAAATTTCGAAGAGGAAATTACTGTGGTGTGTGTGTGTGTGTGTGTGTGTGTGTGTGTGTGTGTGTGGTGTGCTGGTCAGTTGGCATGTGGGTAGGGTACAGCAATGAGTACAGTGTGATTGGAATCAAGAATGCATTCAAATAAAGACAGGCCAGATATAAAATTGCCAGTGTTAAGACAGATTACAGAAGCTCCTCTTGGAAAATTTTAGGAATATGCGCCATGATGGGTTTGACTTCTGGGTCTGGAATTCTGTTAGGCTTTCCAATAGGCCTACACTCCATCTAGAGACTCAGTTCTGACCCAGGCTGTGTTAGTGCATTCTTGCAGTGCTATAAATAAATACCTGAGACTGGGTAATTTATGAGAAAAGAGTTTTAATTGTCTCATGGTTCTTCAGGCTGTACAGGAAGCATAATGCTAGCATCTATTTCTGGGGAGGCCTCAGGAAGCTCACAGTCATGGAAGAAGTTGAAGTGGAGGCAGGCATCTCAGATGGTGGGAGCAGGAGCAAGAGCATGAAGGGGGAAATGTCACACGTTTAAATGAACTGATCTCATGAGGAGTCACTCACTATCATGAGAATAGTACCAAGGCGATGGTACTAAACCACTCATGAGAAATCCGCCCCCCATAATTCAGCTCCCACCAGGTCTCACCTTTTGGGGATTGGGGACTTTTCTTTCTCTTTCTTTCTTTCTAAGTTATAACAATAAAGAAGATGATCAGTGGGAGGATAGGGTGAAACTGTTCTCTGATTCAGAAAAAGAAACCTTCAAACTCTGGTTTCTTTCTTTTCTTTCCTTTGTTTTTTTTTTTTTTTTTTTTTTGACAGAGTCTTGCTCTATTGGTCAGGCCAGAGTGCAGTGGCATGAGCTCGGCTCACTGCAACCTCTACTTCCTGGGTTCAAGTGATTCTCCTGCCTCAGCCTCCCGAGTAGCTGGGATTTTTGTATTTTTAGTAGAGATGAGGTTTCTACTAAGCCATTGCCCAGGCTGGTCTCAAACTCCTGACCTCAAGTGATCCACCCGCTTCTGCCTCCCAAAGTGCTGGAATTGCAGATGTGAGCTACTGTGCCCTGCAGGGATTATATTACAACATGAGATTTGGGCAGGGACACATGTCCAGTGGACAGTCATGCTTCTGGGACTAGACTGACTTTGCAGCCAGCTTCCCGTCACCAGGCTTTTGCCTTGTTCCTTGGTTCCAAGAGCTGCTCCTTTGCCCTAATTCTAGTATTTGGGTTTTTACCTTACTTCCACATTCCTGGGTTCTTATCCTGTTCAGGATCTAGGTAACAATACGTTCCTACATTCCTCTCATGTTGGAATCCTTTCTCCTCCAGCTTCTCCTGCCCCTTACTCTGCCTTCTTTGATATTCCCATACATTGGAATCTTTCTGTGAAAGCTAGTTCCTTTCACTGATACCAGAACTCTTTCATACCCAATTCTTTCTGAAAGTACTACCTGTAGCCTACCATAGAGAATATCCCCAAAACCACCTTGCCACTCTGGGTGGATCTGTAACATTTCTGTTGCCTACTTGTTTCTGCTCTGTCTACTGGTTATGAGATTATACGTTATCTGGAGATAAACTTTCATTTTGTTACTCCTTACTTCTGAAGATACCATGCTCTATTCATATTTATTTATCCCCAGGGTTTAGCATATAGAAGGAACCTAGTAAATCTTTGTTGAAAGGATAGAATTCATTTGCTTTCTAGGCCTTCTATAATTTGGTCTCATTCTCCCCATCCCTCTTTTCTTCTCTTTAACACATTCACTGTATTCCAGTTAAATTTGTCTTTGAATAATAGCTCTTCACATCATAGCTCTTCATCTTCCTCATCCCTCATGCAGCATCACAGCTAGTCAGTATTTCCAGGTCTTTGCTCATGCTGATCCATCACTGAAATGATACCTTCTCTCTCTTTCTTACATCAAGCCTTGCCTCCTTTACGAAAGGTTCATTAACTAGCCAACACTAACAACTTCACTTTTTGGTAATTGCTTCAATGTCTTAATTGGGTAATCCTAATGATTAAGGGAAGGATCCCCCGGTTGTTACAATCTCTTTCTCTTTGTTTCCATTGTTCCTGGGTCAGTGTCAGGCACACAGTACAACTCCGGGCTTACTGTTCGTTCAGTTGATTGCTGCAGGTGTTGGTCCCAAGCACAGAAAAGGCAGTCTCCTCCCACAATGGACTTTCATGCAATCTCTTTAAGGGCTCGCTGGTCTTTGATGCCTGCCTTGTTAGGCAGGGTCTTGCACATAGTAGGTGTTGGAGGATTTGGAGTCAAGAGGCCCATGTTCAAATCCCAGTTCTAGCTGTGTGATTGTGGGTAAGCTACTTAACTTTCGTTAGTCTCAGGTAACTCATAAATAATAATTAAGTAATAATAGTAATTTCCCCACAGAGTTGTTAGGAGGATAAGACGTGATAATGTGTATGAACAGAGTTTTATAAAGTGCTTGGTAAGTATTGGTTAGTTTTAAAGACTCAATAAAATATGCTTGAATAAATGTGTCAGAGCATTACTCATCATTCCACGTGTGGCATCCAGATGAGGAGGCTCTAAAATTTATGACAAAATGGTTTGACAGAAAACTCACAGGATGCCAGCCACCTCATCGGTATTTGCTGTGTTCTTTCATAGTGTGTTGTTTTCTAAATTTTTTTCTTCTTCATTTTAATTAGGTCATGAAGTGCTCTCCAGTTAAGATCCTCACCATCTTAATTAACACTCAGACATGCTGTGCTGTTTATCTCTAATTTTTTTTTTTTTGTCGCTGAGGTCATTTTACATGATCTCCTTTTCCTAAATGAGGATCACCACTTTCCAAGGAGTGTCTTTTTAAAAGTCGCCTTTGCTGTTTCCCTCCTCTGAGTCCTCCATGGATATGCTATGTAGGTTAATGGGACAGGTTGACTTGGAGGGATCCCCCTCTCCTCTAGCAACTTTCTGCACCTCCTCTTCCCTGCTGTCATTCCAATGGTAAGGATTCCAAATGGGAAGGGCCTCTATGTTGGTGATACCAACTGCTGAACTGCAAATGATAACTCATTCTGGTGTGGTGTTGACAGAGGAGAAAGGCAGAGAGAGGCATGTTCCCCAGCAGCAGGTGGTGGCACTGGTCCAAGGAGAAGTATGTGGACAGTCTTTGACAACAGCACATGCCTGGCTTAGGATGTTTTTTTTTTTATCCATTTATTATGACCAGCTCCAAGAATAGGGAAGAACTTGGCAGAAAAGCCCCAGAGTGCAGGCTGTGCTAGTCAGCAACTGTAGTGGTCAATTACTGGGATATTTCATTTTATTTATTTATTTACTTATTTTTGAGCTACATTGGAGGCTGTGAGTGGTGGGTAGGTGTCAAGTTGCTATCTTTTAACCCAATAATTTCAATTCTAAGTTGTACGTAAAAAATTAGTTGTACTGTTGTTGGTCGCGGTATGTTTATGGTAGGTTGGAAAATAAACTAAGCTTTTAACAATAGAAACTTGTTTAATAATGGCACATCAAAATGATGAAAGATTAGGCACTCGTTAACATGATGCTTCAGAAGAATATTAAATTACATGGAAACTTTTCAAGGTATATTAACTACAAATCAGCAAGTTACTAACATAGATTGCACAGTCTGATCTCAAATTTATATCAGTGTGGGAGGCAGTATATTTTATGGGCTACAAGCACATCCTCAGGAGCTAGGTTGCCTCTGTTCAAGTACCAGCTCTACCACTTAACATGTATGTAGCCTTGGGCAAGCCACCTCTCTATGCCTCAGTTTCTCCATATGTTAAGTGGAGATAATAATTTTGCCAATCTAATGAGATTGTTCTGAGGGCTAAAATAATCCACATAACATGCTTAGAACAGAGCTGGCTCACAGCATTCCTAGAGTAGATATTAGCTATTCTTATAATACAGTCATACACACATAACATTTGGTCAACCGTGGGCTGCATGTATGGTGGCATTTCCATGAGATTATAATGGAGTGGGTTTTTTCCACTCCATTTCTATCGCCTAGTGATGTGGCCATCTCGACATCACAGGGCAATTCATACCTTCTCTGTGTTTAGATACACAAATACTTACCATTGTATTACAATTGCCTACAGCATTCAGTATAGTAACATGCTACACAGGTTTGTAGCCTAGGAGCAATAGGCTATGCCATAACACTATAGGTGTGTAGTAGGCTATACCAAGTAGGTTTGTGTAACTACACTCTGCGATGTGTGCACAACAACAAAATTGCTCAATTGATGCATTTCTCAAATGCATCTCTGTCATTAAGTGATGCATGGCTGTAATTATATATGCATAAAAGGGATAATACTAAAATAAGAGTGATTATCTCTGAATGGTATGATTATGATTTATTAGAATTTTCTTCATTGTGTATATTTATACCTTATATCTTCTACAATAAATATATATTTTATAATATGAAAAATATAGTGAAAGTGGTTTAAAAGTGCAGTTTGTTATTAAAAGATTAAAATACAGAACTTTTTTTTGCAAGGAAGATACTCCACAGATAAATTAATCTGAAGTGCCAAAAGTTATATTAGGTTGTTTTCTAAATTAAAAATCCTTTTCAACCCTAAATATTTATTTGGCGAGGACATTGTTAAGATATTGTCCTTTAGTAATATCAGAATCTAATTTATTTTTGTTTTTATTAGATGAACTCTCTTGGATAGAAGGATTCAAACAGAAAAATGCAAAGAGAAGTCAGATGGAAAACTCTGGAAAATCCAAGAAGGGAGCTAGTTGATGATGAGCAAAGCCACATGTGCTGTCTTGACAGCCATAGAGAAGAATGGAGGCCTCCATACCTGAGTGGAAAGAGAAGAACATGGGCAATGATTTTGTCTCTACAAAACAACAACAACAACAACAGACAAACAAAATTAGCTGGGTGTGGTGGTGTGCACCTGCAACTTCACTACTCAGCAGGCTGGGGTGGGAGGATGGCTTGAACCCAGGAGTTCAAGGCTATAGTGAGCTGTGATTGTGCCACTGCACTCCAGCCTGACAGAACAAGACCATGTCTCAAAAGGAAAAAAAAAAAGGAAAGGAAAGAAAAAAAGAATTTAAAAAGAGAAGGGAGAATGAGAACAGTCACAACTTTGATAAAGTGGGGAGCATTGGGTTGGGTATGGAATGGTAGTAGTCTTGTCTAGTTCAGAATCAGACAGATCTGAGTTTAGTCCTTCACATCTACCCTTTTACCCTTCTTATTTTATTTCCCTTCCCTTCCCATTTTCTTATTCATTTAATAAAGTTTCTAAGTTCTACTTTGTTTTCGGTATTATGGTAGGCTTTGGGAATGCAAAGTTAAATGAAGTGTGTCCTATACCTTCAAGGAGGATTGGGCCTTGTGGTGGTGATAGCTGACTCAGCAGACAATCACACAATGGCGTTTTCAGTGCTTTGGTACAGATATTCATAGGGTGCTGCAAGAGCAATAGGACTGGTAATGAAGTCTGCCTTTGTGATGAGATGGTTGGTGGTAAGACATGGTGGGTGGCATCTGACAAAATGGGGCATAGGATGAGTATTGTAGAAGTTAGCAGTAGACAAAGATGGAAAGAGGAAACAGCACGTGTAATGTACTAGGGTGATACAGTAGTTTGAGGAACCACAGGGAGCTTCATCTGGTGGGAAAGATTGGTATAAATGGGGGAACAGAAAGAAGGATGAACAGAAACCAGATCATGATGGTCTTGGTTTGCTAAGGTAAGGATTCACTGGTATGAAAGCATTGAATGCGATGGGGGTCTGTTGATGCCTGAAAATCCTGGAGAGTGACTGATTTGGGGGAAGAAAGCTTCATGGTCATTTCTGTGTTTGGCTGTGTGATCTTGGGCAGGTAACCTGTATGAGCTCCTTTTCTGTAAAATCTATAAGCTGACTATACTAAAACCCACCTTGCTGTGCTATTGCAAAAATGAGAGCATGTCTCCGAGGCACCTATTATAGTACCTGGGTTTATAGTTATTATATGCTGGATAGCTCCAAAAATAAATAACTACTGCTTGGGAAGTAAGAAAGAATGTTTGGCTTGAAATAAGAAGGTCTGTTGTTAAATCTTGGTTCTGCCACTCCTTGGCTCTGTGACCTTGAACATATCATTTGACTTCTCTGAGCTTTGTTTCTTCACTTACGAGATTCAAACCATGTTGCCCTCACAAGATTAAGTCAGGATAGTGCTTGTGGTAGATAAACTCCCCCAGTACAAATTATTTGTTTCCAGCCAGGTGCAGTGGCTCACACTTGTAATCCCAGGACTTTGGGAGGCCCAGGCAGGTGGATCATTTGAGGCCAGGAGTTCGAGACAGCATGGCCAACATGGTGACACTCTGTCTCTACTAAAAATGCAAAAAAATTAGCTGGGCGTGGTGGTGGACGCCTGTAGTCCCAGCTACTTGGGAGGCTGAGGACTTGTAGGAGAATGGCTTGAACCTGGGAGGCGGAGGTTGCAGTGAGTGGAGATCATGCCACTGCACTTCAGCCTGGGAGACAGAGTGAGACTCCGTCTCAAAAAAAAAAAAAAAAATTCTTTCCATTATTTTTTATCTTTCAGTCCTCTTTTTGTTTCCCTTTTGCAATTGCAGGCTTTTGTAAGTCAACCCTCTGCTTTATGAAGAACACACTAGGGTGGGGTATCACACTGTGAAGAATACGTCACTGGAACTTGAATAGTAAACCAGCAGATCGGGAGCAACATTTGGAGGGCCCATGCAAGCCTGGGGAGAGAAAGAGAGGTGCTGGCATGCCCACAAGAGAGCGAGAGCAAGTGAGTGTATGCACAGAGCACTTCTGGGGCATGACCCTCCTGCGATGCCTGCTGAGCCATTACTTGAAGGTCTACACAGGTGTAGACCAAATTCAAGGCCTAAATCAAGGGAAAGTATTACCATATGTTCCCACACAGAGGCTAAAAGAGAGGGCTGCTCCCAGCAAGAGGGGGAGGAGGGTAGAGGTGGAAGTGAGGAGCCAGGGGAGGAAGGGAGGAAAACAGAAGAGCTGCCAATATAAAGAATTCATTAGAGAAAAGTCATGTTGTGACCTCCAAGATGAAGATGAGTGAAAATTCTTGTATGATTTAATATTCAGTGGAAATATTCCAAACCACATGCGCTCTGTGCAGGCTGTGGTCTTTTACCTTAATTTCAGGGAAGTCCTACTACCCATTAAGCTTCATGTTGCTTACATAGTCTGAGCTTCTTTGTAACATGCTGGCAGGGTGTAGATGAAGAGGCTTGACTGGAAGCCTGCAATTATAGAAGTCTGGACAGTGTGGAAGAACTGGGAGCCTGGCTGACCATTTATGTGAGAGAGGGACATGTCTTAGCTGAGTGCCACGTAAGCCATAGAGCCTTATCTCCTGGGACACATGTGCTACAAGTCCACTTTATTTTCTATAGCTCTCTCAGGCAGTTGAATTACTCCAGTGGTTTTTAAACTTAAAAAATATTAGAAACATTTTCTTAAGAACAACTTTTATGAAGCTATGATGCCATTTTTAAAAACAAAACAAAAATGTACTCTAAAGCCTAATATGGTAAAAAAAAAGTTATCTGCTTGGGTTGAAAATCAGGATGGGGTCCTGAAGCCCTACTCACTTGCTTCTCTTCCCTTATGCAAATCCGTTCCTGAAAGTGTGAAAACTATCACTGTAGTACAACCTTCAATGTGTAAATGAGGAAATGGAGATGCTAGAGGCTTGTCCACATGCCCATAATTAATTAAGGGCTGAAGTTAGATTGAAATCACTATTTTTTTCATACCTGCCTTGGTGTATTTTCCTAGCTCTAGACTTGTAGCTATTTGCTTTCAGAATAGAGATAATTAAAATATTGCCGCGTCTGATCAACCCAGAGACATAGGAAAAACTGAAAGAGTTTGAAGAACCTGATGCTCTCCCATCTGTAAATGGCCTAGAGGAAGCCTCCACATCCCTTTCGCAACTGCAGGCTTTTGTAACTCAACCCTCTGCTTCATGAAGAAGAACACCCTGGGGTGGGATATCACACTGTGAAGAATACATGCTGGAACTTGAACAGTAAACCAGCAGATCAGGAGCAACATGTGGAGGGCCCATGCAAGCCTGGGGAGAGGAGAGGCGCTGGCATGCTCACAAGAGAGCGAGAGCAAGTGAGTGTAGTGAGTGTATGCACAGAGCACTCCTGGAGCATAACCCTCCCCCACCAACACTGCGCAAGGCGGATGCAAGCAAAATACACATCTGTTGAATGGGAATGAAACGCTGTGGTTTTAGGAAAGAGTCTCTGGGACCCCACAGTCTCTCCAGTCTTAGACTTTTCCTGTCTCAAAGAGACTGGGACTCTGAGGAGTTTTTCTCCCAGGAATATTCTATCCTCCTGCAAAGGGGCTCTGGGCTTTAGACTTAGAAAAACCTCAAATTGCTAGTTTATTATTTAGACAAGCAAATTCATGATGACTTGCATCATCTTGCAAGTATGGCAAAGTGGACCAGGGCAAAGCCTTCCTAGGATTTTTGTTGAGCTGTAAGTTTCCTTTCCAGTCAAAGAGGAATGATTGGTTTAGCACATTAATATCTATCAAGAGTAAAAAAATGAGTGTTTGAAGATTCTTGCTGAGTTTCTGATTTTCCTGAGGCATTCACAGTCAGGTCCTTTATTTCCTTTAAGCCTACTGGTTCCCCTGAATGTGTTATGTCCTGAATTATCAAGAGGTTCTGATGCCTGCTGAAATCATCATGGGTGTAATAGAGACAGTGGTACTCACCAAACATTCCATCTGCTCTTTCACATTTGCCAAATCCCTTGCACTTAGGTGGGGCCATGAGCCTAGTTCTGACCAATGAAACATAAGCTGAACTGATGAAAAGCCTATGTGCAAATCTCCAGGCTCTCCTTCACTGACACCAGCACTTTCCAGATGGCAAAGTCCCCACCAGCCTGGAACCTTGAGTAACTTTGATAAGCAGAGTATCCTTCTCCATGGACCTATGCTGGATATTCATCATAAATGAGACACAAACCTTTGTTATTTTAAATCACTAAGATTTCAAGGCTAATTTGTTATGCAGCATAACCTAGTTGTGACCAATTAGTCATGACTAATACAGGGATAATTGGGCTTGAAGCAAGGAAGACTGAAGACCTGCTCTGGTGAGAGCTACGCTTAAGGGTTCTCTTTAGGATCTGGCAGCCCCGGGGTTTGAGGCAGTTGTGTGGTGTATGGAGCTGCCTTGTACTGGCTTGTTACCCCGGATTGTGCACATTTTTTCCCAACTCTACGTTTAATGACATCACCTTGATAACTTGTCATTGGCCATGGTAGAAGTATTTACACCATAGAAATTGTCTAATGTTATAAATCATGGCATTTTTGTTTTTCCTGGCAAGGTAGTTGTTAAATACTCATATCAAAACATCACATCATACTCCTTAAATATATACAATTATTATTTGTCAATTAAAAATAAAATTAAAAAATTATTTATAAAAACCAAGCAGCCAGGCCTCAGCAAAATTATGACACAGGAAGAAAAAGTTTAACAGCACATCACTGATTTTAAGTCTCTACAGAGAGAGTCAAGGTGGCAGCTGGAAATGAAACAGTAGGACCCTTAGTAAATAAGAACTCCATAAGTTTCTTAATTATTTCCCAATTTCTGCAGAGAAAAAATTTGGTAGAGAGATAACTTACTAGGTATGTTTTTCTCCAAATCATGAAATAGGCAGTCAAAATACTGTCTTTGCCAGAGCACCCTAAATATCAGAATTTTTAGCTCATTTTTAAAATTTATATTTTAAAAATTATTATTGATACATAATAACTGTATATATTTATGGAGTATATGTAATGTTTTGATATAGGCATATAATGTATAATGATCAAAGCAAGGTAATTGGTGTATCCATCATCACAAGCATTTATTTCTTTGTGTTAGGAATAGTCCAATTCCACTCTTTTAGTTATTTTTAAAAACATACAACATATTATTGTTAACTATAATCACCCTATTTGTGCTGCAGAACACTAGATCTTATTCATTCTATTTAACTGTATTTTTGTATTTCTATTTAATGGCCATTTTAGCTGGAGTGAGATGATAGCAATTACCATTCCCACAGTATCCCCATTCCCCACTACCCTTCCCATCCTCTGGTAACCATTGTTCTACTCTCTAAGGGTTTATTTATTGTTTTTGTTAGCTCCCACATATGAGTGAGAATGTGTAATATCTGTCTTTCTGTGCCTTGTTTACTTAACATAATGTCCTCTAGTTCCATTCATGTTGTTGCAAATGACAGGATTTCATTCTTTTTTTATGGCTGAATAATATTCCATTAGGTATATGTACCCCATTTTCTTTATCCACTCATCCATTGATGGACCTTTAGGTTGATTCCATATATTGCCTATTGAAATAGTGCTCAATAAACATGAGAGTGCAGATGTCTGTTTGATGTACCGATTTTCTTTCTTTTGGATTATATCCAGCAGTGGGATTGCTGGATCATATAGTAGTTCTATTTTTAGATTTTTGAGGAACCTCCATACTGTTCTGCATAGTGTCTGTACTAATTTACAATCCCACCAATAGTGTACAAGGGTTCTCCTTTCTCTAATTCCTTGCCAGTATTTATTATTGCCTGTCTTTTGGATAAAAGCCATTTTATTCCCAGATACTCAGAATGCTGAGGCAGGAGGATTATCGAGGCTAGAAGTTGAATTCAGCCTGGGAAATACAGTGAGACATTACTGCTATTTTTTTTTTTAATTAGCTGGGCATGGTAGCATGCTCCTGTAGTCCTAGCTATTCAGGAGGCTGACGTGGGAGGATTGTTTGAGCTCAGTAGTTTCTGGCTGTAGTGAGCTGTTATCACACCACTGCACTCCAGCCTGGGCAACATAGCAAGACTTTAATTCAAAAAAAGCCATTTTAGCTGGAGTGAGATGACAGCTCATCGTAGTTTTGATTTGCATTTTTCTGATGACTAGTGATGAGCATTTTTCCATGCACCTGTTGGCCATTTGCATGTCTTCTTTTGAGAAATATCTATTCAGATCTTTTACCCATTTTAAATCAGATTATTTTTTCTGTTTAAATTAAGTTGTTTGAGCTCCTTATTATTAGTCATTTGCCAGTTGAATTGTTAGCAAATATTTTCTCTTATTCTGTGGGTTGTCTCTTCACTTTGTTGTTTTCTTTGTTGTGCAGAAGCTTTTAGCTTGATAAGATCCCATTTATTCATTTTTGCTTTGGTTGCCTGTGCTTTTGAAGTCTTACTCAAGAAATCATTGCCCAAACTAATGTCCTGGAGTAATTCCCCAGTGTTTTCTAATAGTAGTTTCATAGTTTCAGGTCTTAGATTTAAGTCTTTAATCCATTTTGAGTTTATTTTTATATATGTTTGAGTTTATGTTTATTTTATATGTTTTATATATGTTTGAGTCTATTTTTATATATTTTTATTTTATATATTTTATATATGGTAAGAGATAGGAATCTAGTTTCATTCTTCTGCATATGGTTGTCCAGTTTTCCCAGCACCATTTATTGAAGAGACTGACCTTTCCCCAAAGTATGTTTTTGGGGCCTTCACTGAAGATAAATTCACTGTAAAATTTATTTTCTGTTCCATTGGTCTGTGTCTGTTTTTATACCAGTATCATGCTGTTTTGGTGGCTATAGCTTTGTAGTATAATTTAGATGTAGGTAATGTGATGCCTCCAGTTTTGTTCTGGGTATTCTAGGTCTGTTGTGCTTCCACATACATTTTAGAATTATTTTTTTCAATTTCTGTGAAAAAATGTCATAGGTATTTTGATAGGGATTGCATTGAATCTTTAGATTGCTTTAGGTAGTATGGCATTTTAACAATATTGATTCTCCCAATCCATGAACATGGAAAGTCATTCCACTGTTTTGTGTCCTCCTCAATTTCCTTCATCAATGTTTTACAGTTTTCATTGTAGAGGTCTTTGACTTCTTAGGTTAAGTTTATTCCTAGGTAGTTTATTTCATTTGTAGCTATTGTAAATGGCATTACTTTCTTGATTTCTTTTTTAGATTGTTCAATATTGGCATATAGAAATGCTACTGATTTTTGGCCAGGTGCAGTGGCTCATGCCTGTAATCCTAGCACTTTGGGAGGCTGAGGCAGTTGGATCACAAGGTCAGAAGATTGAGACTATCCTGGCTAACACGGTGAAACCCCATCTCTACTAAAAATACAAAAAATTAGCCAGGTGTGGTGGCGGGTGCCTGTAGTCCCAGCTACTCGGGAGGCTGAGGCAGGAGAATTGCATGAACCCGGGAGGCAGAGCTTGCAGTGAGCCGAGATCACGCCACTGCACTCCAGCCTGGGCGACAGAGCGAGACTCTGTCTCAAAACAAAAATAAAAAAAAAAATAAATAAAAGAAATGCTACTGATTTTTGTATGTGTATTTTGCATCTTGTAATTTTAGTGAATTTATCAGTTTTAAAAGTTTTCAGGTGGAGTTAGGTTTTTCTATGATATGATAGGATCATATCATCTGCAAACAAAGATAATTTTACTTTTTCCTTTCCAAATTGGATGCTTTTTTTATTTCTTTCCCTTGTCTAATTGCTCTGGCTAGTACTTCTAGTACTATGTTAAACAAAAGTGGTAAAAGTGAGCATTCTTATTTTATTTCAGACCTTAGGAGAAGGCTTTCAGTTTTTTTTTCCCACTCAATATGATACCAACTTTGGGTTTATTGTATTTGGCTTTGATCATGTTTCTGAGTTTGTTTTTTTCTAGCTGTTATCTTTGCCAAAAGCATCTTTTACCTTAGTCAATGACATCTAGCAGACTTCTGTGCCCTTTAGATTTTCAAGTGAATTAGCTGATAAGGAAGTTGATCAGCTGTGACTTGCTGGCATGTAAATGTAGAAAGCACTTAATTCAGCATTCTTCTCTTTTCCAGCATTCTTTTATATTAAAAAAATTCCATGTATCTTTCCACATTGTCACCACTATCCTCTTTCATGAGGACAAAACTAATAGATTCCAATTTGATTTGTTGGGAGTTTGATATACAATTAAAAGCCTAACAAATCATTACTCATTAAATGATATTTAATGCCTTTGCTTGAGGGTTCCAAATATGAAAGATTTAATTCCTTAATATAATACTTACATTAATATTTTCACATACAAAAATAAGTACTCTGTATAAGAAACTCCATGCTTTAACTGCATACTCATGAAAATCCTCCGCCCTCATCCTCTTTTTCTGTTAGCGACACTCTTAGAGTAATCATGGCTCTAGACTTTAAAGAGGAGTAGTGACTCAGAGATTGGCCAGTGTTATCTGTACCTCATCTCCCAAAGTAGGGGGGAAGGTCTCGCTTACCTACATAGTATCACAAAGTAGTAAACATTCTTCTTTCTAGCTGCATCTTTACTTATTCTTTCTGGCATTTTCCCTGTTGTTTCAACTGTGAAATATGGTGGGTGTGTAGTGAGGGAGGCTTACATATGCACTTAAAGATGTGTTATGAAAACCTGATTTATTTCATTTCATATGGAGTTATGAAATAATTTTGATTGACATATTACATTGTTTGGCTTGAATATTAAATATCATTGGTGAATAGCTTATGTTTCATTACACTGGCAACTGCTATCTGCTAAAAATCAGATACTAGGATATATATTTCCAGCATATGTAATTCTGAGAAACAGCCTTGACCTGACCTTCTTGACCTCAGTTTCTTCATTTGTAAAATGAGGGGTTTGACCTAATGATTTATGGGGTTTCTCTCAAGTCAAACTGTTTTTGATTGTACAGGTATGCCATTATACAGACATACAGGGCTAAAAGTATATTCATTTACTAATTTATACACTACACATTGTCTACTATATATCAAGTACTGTGATAAGTATGGTTAATATGAGCTTCCTGACTTCAAAGAATTTACTGTCTTATGAGGAAGACAAACAAGTAAAAATCCAATTACAACACGGCAGAATAAGTATTACATACAGTAGGAGTGAAGAGTGGGTACAAATGGAGGACACAGGAGGGGCACCTAACTCATTTATGGGAAAGAAAATAATAGACATCAAGGAAGAAGAAGATGATAAGCACATGCAGGGCTAGAACTAGGGTGTGGCAAGAGAGACACTTTTGGTACAAATTTTTTTTTTTTTTTTTGAGACGGAGTCTCGCTCTGTCGCCCAGGCTAGTGCAGTGGCGTGATCTCGGCTCACTGCAAGCTCCGCCTCCTGGGTTCTCGCCATTCTCCTGCCTCAGCCTCCCGAGTAGCTGGGACTACAGGCGCCCACCACGCCCGGCTAATTTTTTTTTTTTTTGTATTTTTAGTAGAGACGGGTTTCGCCATGTTAGCCAGGATGGTCTCGATCTGCTGACCTAGTGATCTGCCCATCTCGGCCTCCCAAAGTGCTGGGACTACATTTAAGCAGGCACTCACCTTATTCCCAGGCCCTGAGTGTGTTGTAATCTGAAAGTATGCTTGAGTTTAGCCACAAGCAAGAGGATAGAAACTGTTCTGTAACTGTATGTGCAAAGACTTAGGGGACAAAAGACAACTTCAGGAAATTGCACATAATTTCATAATGTCTGGATTTGGAAGTAGAGTTAAGGTTGTAGATGTGAATGATGGAAATAAACAGGACCTCAGGTCAGAAGTGTCTTATAAAATATGTCAAGGTGTTTGAACTTTCTTCTTACGTTAATGGGTATCCATCAGGGAATATTCTTTATAAAGGAGGTAGTATGACCAGATCTGCTTTTTAAAAGAAGATTCCTCTGGTAGCAGTATGGAGACAGGGATAAGGAATTAGATGGGAAAAGAGGCTGGAGGCAGAAAGACCAGTTGAGTAGTGGTGGGGATAGAGAAGCAAACCAAACGGCCTGTAGAACTGTTTAAGAGTTGGAGCTGCCTGGGATAAAGACCAATTGAACAAGTTGGGTGTTAAGAGAGAGAGGAATAGGATGCTCAGGGTTCCTGGATTGAGAAAATGAGAGGATAGTGGTGCTGATCACTGAAACATGGAACACAGCAGAATAAAAAGGGTTGGGAAGGATGGTGATGAGCTCAGGCTTTGACTTGAAGAGTCTGAATATCTGAGGTGAGATGGCTGCTAAGGAGGCTGGTGTATGGGTTGGTGCTCAGCACAGAGAGATGGATATAGATATGAACATGGATTTGTCAATCATCTGCCTGTAAGTGATAAGAAAGCAATGGCTATGGATGAGACTTCCCAGGGAGGGAAGGTGTAGAGTGAGAAAGAACGCTTAGTGGCTATTGAAAGCTCCTTGCCACTCTTCAGTAAAACCATCAAAATACAAAAACACAGCTTTGTAGCCACCATTGGGATATGCTGGAGGACAGGAGAAGGAGGGAAGTAGTACTAGACGTACCTAGGGTTTCTTCTGTGTAAGCAGTTATGTTATTGTGTCTGCTGCAATGGATTTACAAGAGTCACTAAAGAATTTGTATTAGTTTGTGGTTACAGAGACTGTTTGCTGCAGCTGGTGACCCTGTACTCTCACTGCAAGGAAGGAACACAGCGGCCCTGTGTGCCTTGTGGCTTTGGAGAGCACATCACTGCTAATTCCTGAGGAGAGGGGGAAATTGGGCACATTTAAATTTCTCTTTCTAAGTTACAAAGGCAAAAATTAGTGTCTCTTTTGGATGCCCCTGTCTAAATGTTCACACTTGAGAGAAAATTACCTTCTCCAGGAAGTGAGTAATAAATCTCTCTCACCAATGGAAGTCACTCACATCCTGAAACAACAACCCTCAGCTGAAAAGGAGAAAAAATTAAAACATTTCTTTCCCCTATGAAACTCTCTTTCTCCAAACATGTGTTCCTGTTAGACTATAGAGAGCACCATTATGCAGACATTGCAAACTTCTTGATGACTTGTCCAGAAACATAATTGGCTGTGGCCAAAAGACCACAGCAAACATGCCCAGGGTGTGAAAATGTTAGGCCAAGATAATTGCTGGAGGGGTTCTGCCTGTAAGGCAGGCTGAACAAGCAAACCAGGCCAAGCCTACACTGACATGGCCCATGCTTAATGTGAGGAAGCAAGAGCCTGAGTAGGTGGTGGGGGCAAGCTGGATGCAAGGTGAGATTTGGATATGCATCCTTTAAATCTTTTACATCTTCATTTTGCAGGCTGTGTGTGTGTGTGTGTGTGTGTGTGTGAGAGAGAGAGAGAGAGAGAGAGCTGTGTTGCTTTTTGTCCTTTACCTGTGTTTTGCCCTTTTGTCGGACTTTCTAACTTTTCCTCTGCCTCTGGTCTTGTTTCTTTCATGTCAGTCTTTACCAGAATGGAATGCCCGTGAAGAACCTACTTAAGGCTTTTTAAGGGCTCCCCTGCTCCTACAGCTGTCAGTCAGTATACCCTGAATGCAGAAGGGTGCAAATACCTACCTCCTAGGAAAGCTGGGGCAATTCTCCTCAAGAGAGGAAGCTTCTGGGAATCTCACTTTTAATGTAAAAATTCAAGAAATTCTTTGACTCATTCCATAATATGTCTGTATTTGTTTTAATAAAAATTGTTATTTTAAGCTACCTATCACTGGGGAAAAAGTATGTTCCAAGAGGATACACTTTGTCCATAAGTGTGTGTGCCCCAGCTTGAGAAACAAGGGTCCATGGGAACTCCATCAACTGGCCTCCTACCTCAAATTTCACCAATTAAACCAAAGCGACTTCATGCATGGAGGTGTTACAAGGAAT
The DNA here is from genome assembly GCF_029281585.2 of Gorilla gorilla gorilla. Taxonomy (NCBI): domain Eukaryota; kingdom Metazoa; phylum Chordata; class Mammalia; order Primates; family Hominidae; genus Gorilla; species Gorilla gorilla. The sequence continues at coordinate 122,615,944 of NC_073224.2, forward strand.
TTATTTTCTCATTAGTTATACCTAATAATTTGTGTCTAGTTTACAGATGAAATTATTCTACTTGATACTGAAGTGGTGTTCAATAGAAACACAGAGATTAGGAGAGAACCAGGTGGTCTTAGGCCTGATGCCTGCTTTGCCATTTACTGGATACGTAACCTCATGGAGCCTCAGTTTCCTCATCTGTAAAGTGGGGGTTATAATGGCACTTGCACCAAGAGAGTGTTAAGAGGATTCAATGAAATATTTGTAATGTGTACATCATGTGCCTGACATATAGTAAGTGCTCAGTATATACCAACACTAGGAATTATTTGCTATGGAAATAATTTTAGAGGTGATTCAGATACAGTTATAGGCAGTAAATGGTCACAGATAGATGTAATTGGGCTGATTATATTAGACAATTTGCAGCAGCTGAAACAATTTTAAAAGGCTGTTTGCATTGGGCCAATGGGTACTTCAATATTATTGTCACCTTATGTATGAATTAAAAAAGGATTTAGAAATTTATTATAAATACACATTTAAGAATATTCTAGAATCATATCACTTTTGGTTGATTGAGATAGTTATGATTATTCTGGTGATTATACTAGCTATTTTGACATCCTGTGTAATATAGTTTATTGTACTAATATGTCTTTCCCCAGAGCAGAATTATCTCAAAAATTTAAGCAATGAATATAAATAAATAAGAACATCTGGTGGAGGAGTTGAAGCAGATGTGCAGATTGAGGTACGTCAAAGAAAAGCCCGTTATTATCCTGGTAACTGGCTAGTGCTGAACGATACAAACAACTTAAAGAAATGGAATTAGTTGTTTAGAGATGTCAATTCATCTAAGAAGAGATCCTAAAAGCAATAAATATTATCATAACAATAAATGATTACAAAGTATACAGTTAATGTTTATATTGGTAAAGTCCTTCAGTAGAAGATGGATTTAAGACACAAAATATCAAGTGTTTTTGGTTCTGTTTGCTAGAGAATGGTTTCCTAAAATATGATAAGAGCATCTCTCTGAGATTTTCTCACATAGCATTGCACATACTCGATAGGTTATTGTTCCTGAACTCATAGGTTACATGCGGTGACTGACACGTTTTGTGCTATTACATGGGACTGCAGTGTTAGAAGGATCATGTGACATGCCACTTTTTAATGCAGAGAGCCTTATTCCAAGAATGATTCTGTTTGATGTTATATAAGAGGTTGGTCTTCAAGATTGAGTTTAGAGAATGGGACAGAATACTAAAAAGATTTATGGATAATAAATCTAAATATATGAATTTTCTTTGACATATTGCAAGGTAGGAAAGGATAGTGTGCCGGCTGCTGTAAGTAATTTCTCTATTATATTTTTGTTGACTTTTATAGATTCTTTCTTCTGAAATACTTATAGGCAAGTTAAGCAACAAATATGTAGGTATGATCAGTCTTTTCCCAGATGATTTTAAAGGTGTCGAAGGCCAAAACCCTGTACTCTGGGTAGGTTGAGAATTACCTTCGAATGCCCTGAACCTTCACCACAGAAGAAAAAAAGTGTGAATCCTGCAAGTTGAGTGTCATGGGCCAGCAAAAAGAGTCTAAAACTCCTTCTTCAAACGTCACAAACTAACTGGGAAGGCTGAGCACAGTTCTCAAAAGTGTTAAGTAATATAGTTACAACCCAAGTAAATTTGGAGTGCCTAGAGCCACAGTGCAGTAGCTAAAAACCCCACAAATATGACTGTAAAAAGTATTGAAATGTAATAAAATGCCTTCCCCGAAGGTCTCTTGAACAGGTAGCAAAGGAGAAATTTCCTAACATTCAGAAAACTTCCAAAAAACTCCTTTACTTATCTCAACCAAACTCTAGACAAACTGGATTTCCTAATTAATTCATCATCATTCCCTCTTTCGCAACTCCTTTCCCCCACTTTTTGGATTTTTTCCTCTTATTGTCAGAATACACTAATGCTTTTTCTTATGTAGCTTAGTCTATAGCATTCTGTCCCCTTTTTGAGTTCTGCATCTTGTCTTGTTACTCTGCTCAGCACATTAGGACTCAATAGGCAAGCAGTGTAACAAAGAATCCTCCTTAGAAGGGAAGGGAAGGAAAATATTGCAAATACTTAGGGATTTTTGTGCTTATCAACAAGATTTAAATGCTATTTATTAAAGCAATAGAAGAAGTGCCACAAAGTCTCATGCAATAACTGCTAAATGGGTGGCCTAGGCAGGAAGTAAGAGAAGTAGTTCTTCACTTTTAGCCATGGTGACCAAGAGAGAATTGATAGGGAAGGTAAAGAGAAAGTGGGTAGAACTTAAATTGGAGAAGAGAAAAGGCTAAAGGATTTTGTAGACAATTAAATATTTTAAGAATGTATCCTAAGCTTTATAAATATAAGCTCCTTGAAGGCAGAAGAGTTTGAAAAATTCTTGGCCTATGTAGTAGTAGAAAATAAATGTTTGTGGACTGAATATAATCTGTACTATATTTGTGGAATAATATAATTTGTAGAATGTATAATCTGTGGAAGGTATAATCAGTTTTTAAAATTATTATAAAATGTTTTACTATTACAAACTCTCGAGCAACTATCCTTTGCCACTTTAAAATATTTGATGTATCTGAAGACTTTTTTTTTCTCTCCAAGGTTCCAGATGTGTTTTCTTTGCTACCATAAATCATTAAGTGAGAGCTGATATGTTACAAAGGTAAACATTTTCCTTGTCTGTATTTGGATCTATGTCAATGATTTAAAAATTTTAAATCCTGCAATAGTAGTGACTTTACAGTAAAAAGCTCTTTTAAGACTTTTCTGAGCTCACTTGAGCCAGCATTCAATTTGCATTTCTCTCTTTTCTTTTCTTTTTTTAAACATAATCTGAATATAATCTTAAGGAATATCTTAATCCCTCTAAGACTCTTTAGAACGGTGTTTTCTAGGCTTTGTGGACTATTGGCCAGTGTAAGAATTGCATTTTCCCTTATGTATATAATCTATGTGCATATGCACACACACACACACACACACACACACACACACACACACGAGGTGACAGTTTTTGAAAATAAGGCTTACCTTTATACCTGTGATGCTCTGCTAATTTCTACTCTATTCTAATTTGTGGAAAACAATGCTGATCCAGGAACCACTGAATATATTTCACAGCCTCAAATGAATCGGAGCTGGCAGTTTAAGAAATAAACTGCTCTGGAGCAGACATCAAAACAAAGCAAAATAAAAACAAACAAAAATGCACACAGAAACCAGTTATTATAAATATGTGAATTTGCCTGGATATGACAATAGTTAAGCCTGTGGATAAATTGATAAAGTATATAGTCTTTGTAAGGCTGTTGAAAAAGTCTTAAAAAGGAACAACAAAAATTGCAACAGCAAAACAAAACAAAATTTATTGTGTAGGCTTCATAAAGCTAGTCTGGGCCTAATTTAACCCATGGTCAGTTGGTTTGTCACTTCTGTTCTAAAAGGCAGAATGCGATTGAAGATGTTTTAAATGAATTGCAATGGTCTTAAATGTGAGAGTTTAATTTTACTCTAACTCACTGGGTTACCTTATCTATCTCCAAATTCTTCTCTTTTTAGGCATAGTAGCAGAAATTTTTCTGAATGACAGGAGAAATTTGACCTTTCAATAAAATAGAAATGATGATATTAAGTTTCAGGTGAATTGCATGGATCAATTTATCCAATCAAAAGTCACCCTCCGACAATTTTTCTATTGAATGGTATGTGCGTGTGTAATTGTTATTGTCATAATTATCATTATTATTATTTTATGTGTAGCCCATGTTTGAAATTATTTGAAATTTCAATATTTGACTCTTTTAAATATTAAAACATATTTTCTTTCTTTTAACGTTCAATTAGTGTTACACTTGACCTTAAATTCTGCTTTCTTATTCCCCATATACACTTAGAGACTGATTTTTGTTTTGCACAGAAATAAATTTTAACTTAAAATAATTTCCACACCTACTTTGTTTAGTTAAAGAAGAGCTACGAAACATTGAATTTAATTTATGAAGCCTTCTATTTGTGTTCCAGTCCTCTGCACATACACACTGTGTTAATGCTATGTCTCTATATGCCAATGACATTAGAGTTTCTGGCAAAACTCAATATGTAATCAATTATCACCTGTCATGAATGACTTTTAAGATCCAGCCAGATATTTTGGAAATACCGCTTAGTTCCACTGAGAAGGAAAGTCTCCCTCCGAAAGTGGTATGGCCCTCATCTTTAAATCTCTTATTCAAAGGCATTTGGACAACTTTCAGTTTAAGTCAATGTGCAATAAAGTTCAGCAACTTACATCTTAAAAAAATAGAATTGTAGCTATTTCAAAATGAGTTCAAGAGTATGTTGTTGCTTAGAAATGATAACAAATCTTAAATCATTTTTTCCCTCTATAGGGGAGCACAAGAATCTTATATGCACCAGTTACAGGCCAATGCCTTTTTTTTTTTTCCTTTCTCTTTAATGCTTGTGTTGGTTTCAAACTCACCAGTTAAGAAGAACTGGAATCTGCCTCCTAGGATTCCAATAGTGTGCTTTCTTTTCCTTTTCTTTTTCTTCATTGATTCTCTCAGAGAAAACAGAAATCAATTATTATCCTGCCAGCTGGAGAAAATCACGGATATCCAAACATAATGGCTTTTCTAGGCATAGCATATATACACATTTGAAGGTCATGGTCTTATCTATAGTAGGTGTTCAACAAATGCTATCAAGAAATGATCTCCCTGAACAATCTGGATCTTAAGTAGGTAATGTAAGGCCACTTTCCCTAGTTTTAAAAAGCTGCAGTAAGTTAGTTTCCTGGTGATCACATTGCTCGGTGGGCTCTTTGAAAAGTATTGCATCTGCGCATGTTGATTCCCTATGTTTGAACTTGGATATCCTCATTTCTGAAAGGTTGGATTAGGTGGTCAGATGATGTCTGCCAGTTTCAACATCTGAAATGCCTCTAGTTAGACCCTCTAGCCTGCCTTGAAGGGAACAGGCTTTCTTAAACCTCCAGGGGGCAGCCCCATACCAGTTGTTAGGAGAAATAGGATCAGCTCGTTGGGAGGAAGAGGATAGACCTTCTGTCCCTTGCTCAGGCAAACTATGCTTGGCCCACATAGAGCTGCTGTCATGGAAATTTGCATGAAACACACAACACCTTTGATGGACTCAGCCTGGGGTGGAGTGAGTGTGGGGCATAGAGGAGCTGCTTTTATTGGTGACTAAACTGTCAAGGTTGATAGCTGTAAACCTCAGTTCCACCACTTGTAGATATTTTCAGTGAGACCTAGAGAAGAACAGGTGTTTGTGGCCACCAAGTGACCACAGGTGAGAGATTAGAGTAGTAGATTCACAGTAATCTGTTTCCCTGGGTATGAGGGAATAAAAACTATGTATATTCATTGTGTTTGTATATGTACGAGTATATGCTATTAAAAATGCACACTTGGGACAATTAACAACATCATTCAAATACCTGCATTGGGAATATTTGAATACCTGCGGTTCTCTTAACTGTTTATGCATCAGCTATCCACTTAAGTTGATAGTTGTTCAATAGCTGATTCTAGAAGCTCTAAGAGCCAAGGTCTTGTGAGGACCCTTGGTTTGATCCATTTTTTGCTCTATAGATTTGCCTTCCTTTCTTCAAGGAGATAAGAATGAGGATGGATTCTTTATTGATAGATCAGCAGTTTAATGCAGATTGAATTCCAAACGTATTTGTTAAGCATATTCTGAGGGCGGTGGAGGAATGGGGGATGCTTACAAAACACTAATATGTATCTTTTGCTCTCGGTGAGTTTATATTTTAGCAGGATATGCAAGAACATAAAATAAGCATCTAAGTAACTGCATTGCTGGGCACGGTGGCTTATGCCAATAATCTCAGTACTTTGGAAGGTTGAGGTGAGCAGATCCCTTGAGCCCAGGAATTCGAGACCAGCCTTGGCAACATGGCAAAACCCAGTCTCCACAAAAAATACAAAAATTAGCCAGATGTGGTGGTGTGCGCCTGTAGTCCCAGCTACTTGGGAGGCTGAGGCGGGATGATCACCTGAGCCCAAGAGGGAGGTGGAGGTTGCAGTGACTGGAGATTGCTGCATTGCACTCCATCCTGGGTGACAGAGCAGGACCCTGTCTCAAATAAGTAAACATAATAAATAAATAAATAACTGTATTGTTTTCCTTTTTTTGGAGGAGGAAGTTGGATGCTAGGGAAGTTTGCAGAATCTAGCTACATTCAGAGAGGCCTGTTCTCGAGTACAATGTTGGAGGAGAATAGAAGCTTTTCCTCTCCTCCTGGTCTTTGGAATCCCTAATTCCCAACTGTAGAAGGAAAATATCAAGCAGGATATAAGGAAGACAAATAGTAACTACTCCAAAATTAGCACTAAAAGGAAGTAACGCTGTGCTTTGCTGAAAATTTAAGGTGAGGCAAACGTTAAAATATCAGTATTCCTCTTGCACCTATTTCCCTGAGAGATGCTTCCTAGAGGAAAGCTCTCATTTGTAAGTTCCAAGCACTGTAAGGGCTGCTTGAGCACGAGTTGAATGTTTCACATGAACACACACATGCACACACACACACACATGCACATACAAGTTGCTGAAGTAGTTCTACTCAAGTAATTCAGCAGAAAGGAAGCAACATTTGAATGTTATCTTTAAAAAATAAAAAAAAAAAACCAACTAGGACATCTATGCCTCACAGTTGGAAAGGGATAAAAGCTTACCTTTAGCTCAGTACTATTAATTATAATTTTTTCCTCAGCACTATTCTAAGTGCCCATAAGCCTATTTTGGGTATAATTTCCTGGCAGGCAATCATAATATTTATGGGAACATCAAAGAATGGCAGTAAATAAAATTGATAAGCCACATTAAAAATAATCCCCACTGGATTAAGATGGAGGATAGGAGGCAGTACTACCTTGCAGTGCACGCTCAGAAGGACAGAGCAACCAACGTGTGGAGACGCACATCATGAACTTTTGCTCCAAGACCTACCACAGGAACATACCAGTGAGGACTTGGAGAACTTTTCTGTCTTACAGGAGGGTTGTAAAAACGCACCAATCAGTGCTCTGTAAAAATGCACCAATGAGTGCTCTGTAGCTAGCAAGAGGATTGTAAAATGCACAAATCAGTGCTCTGTAAAATGCACCAGTCAGTGCTCTGTAAAACGCACCAATCAGCAGGATCCCAAAAGTAGCCAATCACAGAGAGGATTGATAAAAGGGCATTTTGATAGGACAGAAATGGAACATGGGAGGGGACAAATAGGGAATAAAGCTGGCCACCCAAACCAGCAGTGGAAATCCGTTCAGGTCCCCTTCCAAGCTGTGGAAGCTTTGTTCTTTCACTCTTCACAATAAATCTTGCTGCTGCTCATTCTTCGGGTCCATGCCGCCTTTAAGAGCTGTAACACTCACCACGAAGGTCCACGGCTTCATTCCTGAAGTCAGCGAGACCACAAACTCACTGGAAGGAACCAACTCTGGACACATCTTAGGGGCTTGTCTAGGATATTGCCACGCGGTGAGTACCATTGGACCCCTTTCACTTGCTATTCTGTCTTTTTTTCCTTAGAATTCAGGGGCTAACCACTGACAGGGGCACCTAACCCGACAGGGACACCTGTCGGCCAGTTAAAAGTGACTAGCATGGCTGCTGGACTAAAGACATGGGTGTCAGGCTTTCTGGGAAAGGGCTCTGTAACAACCCCCAACTCTTCAGAGTTGGGAGTGTTGGCTTGCCTGGAACCAGCTTCCACTTTTTCTGTACTTCCAGGCTGAGCTGAGGGTAGACCAAGAGGAAAGCCATTCAGCTCTGGGGTCCTGACAAAAAGTTGGTTGGCCCTGCAGCCATGAGCAGAACTCTCAAAGTTACGTGTCTCAAACAAGATTTGTCCATCTATCCTATTTTTCTTGACCCTTGCCTCCTGGGTCCTGAAGCCTGTCAGACAAACTTCCTCCTGCTTCTCTTTTCTGAGGCTAGTCTTGCTTCTAAAAACCACTCCCTGTCTCTGGTGCTTTTCTAGTTTCTCCTATAAGAATGATTTCTAGTATAAATTTCCAGACCCTGTTCCCTTCTTTAGGCACTCAGCCTCACCAATCAGAAAGACATAATTTTTGCCCAAAGCCTTGTCAGTTGGGGGACTATCTGGAATTTTAGGATCCCTCCTCAGACTAGCAGGCCTAACAAAGTCTATTCCCAATGCTAGGATATGGGGAGCCTCAGAAATTATAGACTCCAAAATTGGGGTAGACATCCTTCCTATTCATATGGTGAGAAGTGAGGACAAAAGGTGTCACTCTTTCAACCCTGATCCCTTCCCTCCCTCAGGTATGGCTCTCCACTCCATTTCAAGGCATATCATCTTTATAGGACAAGGGTAAGGTCCCAATACTAACAGGAGAAAACGTTTAGGACTCTAACAGGTTTTCGAGAATGTACCGGTAAGGGCCACTAAATCCGATTTTTCTTGGTCCTCTTTGTGGTCTAAGAGGAAAGGCAAGGGTGCAGGTTTTTGAGAAAGCATTGGTAAGGGCCACTAAATCTAACCTTCCTCAGTCCTCTTTGTGGTCTAGGAGGAAAACTAGTGTTTCTGCTGCTGCTTCGGTGAGTGCAACTATTCTGAACAGCAGGGTCCAGGGACCATTGCAGGTTCTTGGGCAGGGAAAAAACAACAACAACAAAAAAACCATGGGTGTTTTTTTCTTTCAGATGGGAAACACTCAGGCATCAACAGGCTAACCCTTGAAATGCATCCTAAGCCATTGGGACCAATGACCCACAAATCCTGAAAAAGAAGCAGCTCATTTTTTCTGCCCTTTGGCCTGGCCCCAATATTCTCTCTCTGATGGGGAAAAATGGTCACCTGAGAGAAGTATAAATTATAACACTATCCTGCAGCTTGACCTTTTCTGTAAGTGGGAAGGCAAATGGAGTGAAATACCTTATGTCCAAGCTTTCTTTTCATTGAAGGATAATCCACAACTATGCAAAGCTTACAATTTACATCCCACAGGAGGACATCTCAGCTTACCTCCATATCCTAGCCTCCCTACAGTTACTCTTCCTATTAGTGATAAGCCTCCTCTAATCTTCCCCACCAAGAAGGAAACAAGCAAAGAAATCTCCAAGGGACCACAAAACTCCCCGGGCTATCAGTTATATCCCCTTCAAGCTGTTTGGGGGGGTGGAATTTGGCCCAACCCGGGTACATGTCCCCTTCTCCCTCTCTGATTTAAAGCAGATCAAGGTAGACCTGGGGAAGTTTTCAGATGATCCTGCTAGGTATATAGATGTCCTACAGGGTCTAGGGCAAACCTTCAACCTCACTTGGGGAGATGTCATGCTATTGTTAAATCAAACCCTGGCCTTTAACAAAAAGAATGCAGCTTTAGCTGCAGCCTGAGAGTTTGGAGATACCTGGTATCTTAGTCTAGTAAATGATAGAATGACAGCTGAATATAGGGACAAATTCCCTACTGGTCAGCAAGCCATGCCCAGTATGGATCCCCACTGAGACCTCAACTCAGATCATGGGGACTGGAGTTGTAAACATCTGCTGACCTGTGTTCTAGAAGGACTAAGGAGAATTAGGAAAAAGCCCATGAATTATTCAATGAAGTCCACCATAACTCAGGGAAAGGAAGAAAATCCTTCCACCTTCCTTGAGCAGCTATGGGAGGCGTTAAGTAAATATACTCCCCTGTCACCTGACTCTCTCAAGGGTCAATTGATCCTAAAAGATAAGTTTAGTACCCAATCAGCCACAGATATCAGGAGAAAGCTCCAAAAGCTAGCCCTGGGCCCTGAACAACATCTGAAGGCATTATTAAACCTGGCAACCTTGGTGTTCTATAATAGGGACCAGGAGAAACAGGTCAAAAAGGAAAAGTGAGATAGGAGAAAGGCTGCAGCCTTAGTCATGGCCTTCAGACAAACAAACCTTGGTGGTTAAGAGAGTACAGAAAATGGGACAGGCCAATCACCTGGTAGGGCTTGTTATCAGTCTGGTTTGCGAGGACACCTTAAAAAATATTGCCCAAAGAAAAACTAGCTGCTCCCTCACCCATGTCCACTACACCAAGGCAATCATTGGAAAGCACACTGCCCCAGAGGACAAAGGTTCTCTGTGCCAGAAGCCCCCAACAAGATGATTCAACAGTAGGACTGAGGGTGCTCAGGGCAAGGGCCAGCTCATGCTGTCACCCTCACAGAACCTGGGGTACATTTAACTATTGAGGGCCAGGAAATTGACTTCTTCCTGGACACTGGCACAGTCTTCTCACTGTTAATCTCCTGCCTCAGATGGCTGTCCTCAAGGTCTGTTACCATCCGAGGAATCCTGGGACAGCCTGTAACCAGGTATTTCTCCCACCTCCTCAGTTGTAATTGGGAGACTTTTCTCTTTTCACATGCTTTTCTTTTTATGCCTGAAAGTCCAACACCCTTATTAGGGAGGGACATATTAGCCAAAGCTGAAGCTATTATCTATATGAATATGGGGAACAAGTTACCCATTTGTTGTTCTCTACGTAAGGAGGGAATCAACCCTGAAGTCTGAGCATTGGAAGGACAATTTGGAAAGGCAAAAAATGCCCACCCAGTCCAAATCAGGCTAAAAGACCCCACCACTTTTCCTTATCAAAGACAATATCCCTTAAGGCCTGAAGCTCATAAAGGATTACAGGATATTGTTAGAAATTTAAAAGCTCAAGACTTAGTAAGAAAATGCAGCAGTCCCTGAAACACCCCAATTCTAGGAGTACAAGAACTGAATGGTCAGTGGAGACTAGTGCAAGATCTTAGACTCATCAATGAGGCAGTAATTCCTCTATATCCAGTTGTACCCAACCCCTATACCCTGCTCTCTCAAATACCAGAGGAAGCAGAATGGTTCACTGTTCTGGACCTCAAGGATGCCTTCTTCTGCATTCCCTGCACTTTGACTCCAAGTTTCTCTTTGCCTTTGAGGATCCCACAGACCACACAGCCCAACTCATGTGGATGATCTTGCCTCAGGGGTTTAGGGATAGCCCTCATCTGTCTGGTCAGGCACTGGCCCAAGATCTAGGCCACTTCTCAAGTCCAGACACTCTGGTCCTTCAGTATGTGGATGATTTACTTTTGGCTACCAGTTTGGAAACCTCATGCCAGCAGGCTACTCTAGATCTCTTGAACTTTCTAGCTAATCAAGGGTACAAGGTTTCTAAATTGAAGGCCCATCTCTGCCTACAACAAGTCAAATATCTAGGCCTAATCTTAGCCAGAGGAACCAGGGCCCTCAGCAAGGAACAAATACAGCCTATACTGGCTTATCCTCACCCTAAGACATTAAAACAGTTACGGGGGTTCCTTGGAATCACCAACTTTTGCCAACTATGGATCCCCGGATACAGTGAGATGGCCAGGCCACTCTATAATCAAGGAGACCCAGAGGGCAAATACTCATCTAGTAGAATGGGAACCAGAGGCAGAAACAGCCTTCAAAACCTTAGTAGGCCCTAGTACAAGCTCTAGCCTTAAGCCTTCCCGCAAGACAAAACTTATCTTTATACATCACAGAGACAGTGGGAATAGCTCTTGGAGTCCTTACTCAGACTCGTGGGACAACCCCACAGCCAGTGGCATACCTAAGTAAGGAAATTGAAGTAGTAGCAAAAGGCTGGCCTCACTGTTTATGGGTAGTTGCAGCAGTGGCCATCTCAGTATCAGAGGCTATCAAAATAACACAAGGAAAGGGTCTCACCATCTGGACTACTCATGATGTAAATGGCATACTAGGTGCCAAAGGAAGTTTATGGCTATGAGACAACTGCCTGCTTAGATACCAGGTGCTACTCCTGGAGGAACTGGTGCTTCAAATATGCACATTTGCAGTCCTCAACCCTGCCACTTTTCTCCCAGAAGATGGAGAACCAATTGAGAGTGACTGCCAATAAATTGTAGCCCAGACTTATGCCTCCAGAGAGTATCTCTTAGAAGTCCCCTTAGTTAATCCTGATCTTAACCTACATACCAATGGAAGTTCATTTGTGGAGAATGGGATATGAAGGGCAGATTATGCCATAGTTAATGATGTAACAGTAGTTGAAAGTAAGCCTCTTCCCACAGGGACCAGTGCCCAGTTAGCAGAACTAGTGGTGCTTACCCAAGCCTTAGAACTGGGAAAGGACAAAAGAATAAATGTGTATACAGATAGCAGGTATGCTTATCTAATCCTACATGCCCATGCTGCAATATGGAAAGAAAGGGAGTTCCTAACCTCTGGGGGAACTCCCATTAAATACTACAAGGAAATCATGGAGTTATTGCACGCAGTGTGAAAACCCAAGGAGGTGGCAGTCTTACACTGTCAAAGCCATTAAAATGGTGAAGGAGAAAAGGCAGAAGGAAACTGTCAGGCAGACACTGAGGCCAAAATTGCTGCCAGGAGGAATCTCCCATTAGAAATACCTATGGAAAGATCCTTGGTATGGAACAACCATCTCTAAGAGATTAAGCCCCAGTACTCCCTGACTGAAATAGAATGGGGACTTTCACGGGGGCATAGTTTCCTCCCCTCAGGGTGGTTAATGACAGAAGAGGGAAAGGCACTCATACCCGAAGCCAGCCAGTGGAAAATACTTAAAACCCTCCACTAAACTTTTCATATGCATATTGAGAACACTCAAGTGGCCGAATCCCTATTTACAGGGCCAAATCTCCTCTGGACCATCCCACAAGTAGTCAAAGCCTGTGAGGTGTGCCAAAGGAATAATCTCTTGGTCCACCATAAGGACCCTCTGGGGGAACAAAGAATAGGGCACTATCCCAGAGAGGACTGGCATTTAGCCAACATCACCTACTACATGAGCAATGAAAAAACCATACACTGCCCTGTAACCATGAATACCATCTTAACTTTCCAAGCCCCTTTATGCATCCAATGCAACCTGTTATCAGGCCTGCCCCTAGGACACCTACTATCCCATCAGTGTAATTACACCCTACAACTTCCAGCCCCTGCTGGTCATAGTAACTTCCAAGTCTCCCAAACAGCTCCATTCAGATGGCTTGTCCACTTCTCAGGGCCCCCAAAAATCATCACTTCCTCCCTGCTCAACAAACAGCCTGTGTTTTGTAATGCAAACATACTCCCTGTATCACTATTAACCTCTGGACCTCTGGACCCCCTGCAGCAGTGCGCCCACCACTAGTGAATGCCTTCTCATCCCCTCTTTCAATTACTCTCTTGAATGGTTCCTAGTAGATACAAAACGGTTTTTTCTCCAGTGGGAAAATAGAACACAGGAAGCCACTCAGTTTGCTCCCAATCCTCTTTCCAGCTGCTCACCGGAGCTACCTTGCAAGTATTCTAGGAGTATGGGAAAATGAAAACAACAAACTCACACACCTTTTTAACATACACAGCCAGTTCTGTCTATCCAGCCAAGGCATATTCTTATGTGGAACTTCAACCTATATCTGCCTCCCCACCAACTGGACAGGTATCCGGACCTTAGTCTTCCTAAGTCCCAACATTGACATTGCCCCAGGAAATCAGACCCTATCAGTGCCCCTCAAAGCTCAAGTCCATCAGCGCAGGGCCATACAACTAATACCCCTACTTATAGGGTTAGGAATGGCCACTGCTACATTAACTGGAATAGCTGGTTTGTTCACTTCACTATCCTACTACCACACACTCTCAAAGGATTTCTCAGACAGTTGGTGAGAAATAACAAAATCTATCCTTACTCTAGAATCCCAAATAGACTCTTTGGCAGCAGTGACTCTCCAAAACTGCCAAGGCCTAGACCTCCTCACTGCTGAGAAAGGAGGACTTTGCACCTTCTTAGGGGAAGAGTGTTGCTTTTACACTAACCAATCAGGGATAGTACGAGACACCATCTGGCATTTATAGGAAAAGGCTTCTGAAATCAGACAATTCCTCTCAAACTCTTATGCCAAACTCTAGAGTTGGGTGACATGGCTTCTCCCCTTTCTAGGTCCTGTGACAGCTATCTTGCTATTACTCGCCTTTGGGCCCTCTATTTTTAACCTCCTTGTCAAATTTGTTTCCTCCAGGATCAAGGGCATCAAGCTACAGATGGTCTACAAATGGAACCCCAAATGAGCTCAACTCACAACTTCTACTGAGGATTCCTGGATTGACCCATTGGCTCTTTGACTGGCCTAGATAGTTCCCCTCTGGAGGACACTACAACTGCAGGGCCCCTTCTTTGCCCCTATCCAGCAGGAAGTAACTAGAGCAGTCATTGCCCAATTCCCAACAGCAGTTGGGGTGTCCTGTTTAGAGGGGGGATTGAGAAGTGAAGCCAGCTGGACTTCCTGGGTCAAGAAGGGACTTGGAGAACTTTTCTGTCTTACAAGAGGATTGTAAAAACGCACCAATCAGCACTCTGTAGCTAGCAAGGGGATTGTAAAATGCGCCAATCAGTGCTCTGTAGCTAGCAAGAGGATTGTAAAATGCACCAATCAGCACTCTGTAAAATGTACCAATCAGCGCTCTGTAAAATGCACCAATCAGCGCTCTGTAAAATGCACCAATTAGCAGGATCCTAAAAGTAGCAAATCACAGGGAAGATTGTAAAAAGGGCATTCTGATAGGACAGAAACAGAACATGGGAGGGGACAAATAGGGAATAAAAGTAGGCCATCCCAGCTAGCAGTGGCAACCTGCTTGCATCCCCTTCCATGCTCTGGAAGCTTTGTTCTTTTGCTCTTCACAATAAATCTTGCTGCTGCTCACTCTTTGGGTCTGTGCTACCTTTAAGAGCTGTAACACTCACCGCAAAGGTCTGTGGCTTCATTCTTGAAGTCAGTGAGACCATGAACCCACCGGAAGGAACCAACTCCGGACACACTGTTGCAGGGTCATGGTGGGAGTGAGACTGAGCTTTAGGGCTGTAGGCTGTGTGGGAGTGGGGTGAGGCCTATGACTACTCACTTCTCTCAACTCCCCTGGCGACCTGTATGACTCAGCTGAGGCAGCCATAATCCCCCTGTGAATGAATATAACTCCATTGGACTGGGAAACACACCCCCATCTCCCACAGCAGCCACAGCAAGCCCTGCCCAAGGAGAGGCTGAGCTCAGACACCCTTATCCCTGCCCCAACCTGAGGTCTTTCTCTACTGACCCTGGTAGCTAAGACAAAGGTCAATCTCTTGGGAGCTCTATGGCCCTGCCTACCACCTGAGAAATGTGAATACTTAACCAGGTGTCTCTAGGGCAATTTTGCATCCTCCCTATAGGATGACAGCTGATGTACTCTTGAAAGTGCCACCTGCTGGCTGGAGGCCAACCAATACAAAACCAGCACACTGAACAAAACACAACCAAGGACCATCATAGAGTCCACTTCACTCCCCTGCTACCTCCACCAGAGCAGATGCCGATATACATGGTTGAAAGACCCAAAGACGGATCACATCACAGGACTCTTTTCAGACATTCACACCTTGGTACCCAGCCCAGAGCCTGCTAGCTTCACTTGGTGGCTAGATCTAGAAAAGCAATAATAATCACTACAGTTCAGCTCTGAAGAAGCCCCATTCCTAGGGAAAGGGAGAGAACACATATCAAGGGAGCACCCCATTGGACAAAATAATATGAACAGCAGCCCTTGAATCCTAGATGTTTCCTCTGACATAGTCTACCCAAATGAGAAGGAACAAGAAAAATAATACTGGAAATATGACAAAATGAGGTTCTTTAATATCCCTCAAAAGATCATACCAGCACACCAGCAATGGATCAAAACCAAGGCAAAATTTCTGAATCGCCAGAAGAAAAATTCATAAGCTCAATTATTAAACCAATCAAGGAGATGCCAGACAAAGGTAAAGTCCAAGAAAGGAGTCTAAACCATGATACAGAAGAATGTTCATGAAAGGAAAATTTTTAGTGAAATAGATAGCATAAATAAAAAACAATCACAACTTCTGGAAATCAAGGACACAGAGAAATGTAAAATACACTGGAAGGTCTCAGCAATAGAATCAAACAAGCAGAAGAAAGAACCTCAGAGCTCAAAGACAAGACTTTCAAATTAAACCAATCCATCGAGGACAAAGAAAAAAAGAATTTAAAAAATAGACAAAGCCTCCAAGAAGTATGGAAACTATGTTAAACATCCAAGCCTGAAAACAATTTGTGTTTCCAAGGAAGAAGAGAAATCTAAGTTTGGAAACATATTTGAGGGAATAATTGAGGAAAACTTCCCCAGCCTTGCTAGAGATCTAGATATCCAAATAGAAGAAGCTCAAAAAACACCTGGGAAATTTAGCACAAAAAGATCATTCCCTAGGCACACAGTCATCAGGTTATCTAATATCAAGACAAAGAACCTTAAGAGCTGTGAGGCAAAAGCATCAGGTAACCTATAAAGGAAAATCTATCAGATTAACAGCAGATTTCTCAGCAGAAACCCGACAAGCTAGAAGGGATTGGGGCCCTATCTTCATCCTCCTTAAAATAATTGTCAGCCAAGAATTTTGTACCCAGTGAAACTAAACTTCATAATGAAGAAAAGATATAGTCTTTTCTAGACAAATGCTCAGAGAATTCTCCACTACCAAGCCAGCACTACAAGAACTGCTATAAGAAGCTCTAAATCTTGAAACAAATCCTTGAAATACACCAAAATAAAACCTCCTTAAAGCATAAATCTCACAGTGCTTATATAGCAATATCACAATATTAAAAAAAACAAGGTATTCAGGCCACAAGTAACTTGATGAATAAAATAGTATCTCACATCTCAATACTAACATTGAGTGTAAATCACCTCAATGCTGTGCTTAAAAAATACAGAATAACAGAATGGGTAAGAATTCACAAAGCAAGTTACTCCTGTCTTCAAGAGACTCACCTAACACATAGGACTCACATGAAGTTAAGGTAAAGGGGTGGAAAAATATATTCCATGCAAATGGACACCAAAAGCAAGCAGGAGTAGCTATTCTTACATTAGACAAAACGAACTTTAAAGCAACAACAGTTAAAAAAGACAAAGTGGGACATTATATTATGATTAAAGGACTAGTCCAAGAGGAAAATATCACAATTATAAATATATATGCACCTAACACCAGAGCTCCCAAATTTATAAAACAATTACTACTAGACCTAAGAAATAAGATGCATGGCTACACAATAATAGTGTGGGACTTTAATACTCCACTGAGGCACTAGACAGGTCATCAAGACAGAAAGTCAAAAACAACAACAACAACAAAAAATGGACTTAAACTATGCTGTACAACAAATGGACTTAACAGATATTTACAGAACATTCTACCCAACAACTGCAGAACATACATTCTATTCATCAGCACAAGGAACATTCTCCAAGATAGACCATATGATAGGCCACAAAACAAGTCTCAGTAAATTTAAGAAAACTGAAATTATATCAAGTACTCGCTAAGACCACAGTGGAATAAAATTGAAAATCAACTCCAAAAGGAACCCTCAAAACCATGCAAATGCATGGAAATTAAATAACCTGCTTCTGAATGATCATTGAGTCAACAATGAAATCAAGATGGAAATTAAAAAATTCTTTGAACTGAATGATAATAGTGATACAACGTATCAAAACCTCTGGGATACAGCAAAAGCAATGCTAAGAGGAAAGTTCATAGCATTAAATGCTTACATCAAGAAGCCTGAAAGAGAAAAATAGACAATCTAAGTCACACACCATGGAACTGGAGAAACAGAAACAATCCAAATCCAAATCCACAGCCAAAGCAAAATTACAAAAGATAAATGAAACAAAAAGCTGGTTGTTTGAAAAAATAAAATTGATGGACCATTAGTGAGTTTAACCAAGAATAGAGAAGATCCAAATAAGCTCAATTAGAAATGAAATGGGAGATATTATAACTGATACCAGAGAAATACAAAAGATTATTCAAGTCTACTATGAACACCTTTACATGCATAAACTAGAAAACCTAGAGGAAATGGATGAATTCCTGGAAATATACAACCCTTCTAGATTAAACCAGGAAGATATAGAATCTCTGAAGAGACCAATAATAAGCAGCAGGATTGAAATGGTAATAAAAAATTGACAACAACAAAAAAACTCTAGGACCAGACAGATTCAGAGCTGAATTCTTTCAGACATTCAAAGAAGAATTGTTATCAATCCTATTGACAATATTTCAAAAGGTAGAGAAAGAGGGAATCCTCCCTAAATCATCCTAAAGCCAGTATCACCCTAATACCAAAACCAGGGAAGAACATAATAAAAAAAGAAAATGACAGACCAATATCCTTGATGAACACAGATGTGAAAATTCTCAACTAAGTTCTAGCTAACCAAATCCAACAGCATATTAAAAAGTTAGTCCACTATGATCAAGTAGGTTTCATACCAGGGATGCAGGGATGGTTTAATGTATGTAAGTCAATAAATGTGAAACACCATATAAACAGAATTAAAAACAAAAGTCCCATTATCATCTCAATACACACATAAAAAGCATTTGACAGAATGCAGCATCCTTTATGATTAAAACCTTAGCAAAATCAGAATAGAAGAGAAATACCTTAAGGTAATGAAAGCCATCTATGACAAATCCACAGCCAACATTATACTGAATGGGGAAAAGTTGAAAGCATTCCTGCTGAGAAGTGGAACACGACAAGGATGCCCACTTTCACCACTTGTATTCAACATAGTACTGGAAATCCTAACCACAGCAATCAGACAAGAGAAAGAATAAAGTGCATCCAAATCAGTAAAGAGGAAATCAAACTCTCACTGTTTGCTGATGATATGATTGTATACCTAGAAAATCCTAAAGACTCATTCAAAAAGCTCCTAGAACTGGTAAAGGAATTCAACAAAGTTTCAGGATACAAAATTAACATACACAAATCAGTAGCTCTGCTATACACTAACAGTGACCAAGCTGAGAATCAAATCAAGAACTCAACCCCTTTTGCAATAGCTGCAAAAGTAAAACAACAACAACAACAACAACAACAACAACAACAAAAACAACTTAGGAATATACCTAACCAAGGATGTGAAAGACCTCTACAAGGAAAACTACAAAACACTGCTAAAAGAAATCACAGATGACACAAACAAATGGAAACACATCCCAAGCTCATGGATGGGTGAATCAATATTGTAAAAATGACCATACTGTCAAAAGAAATCTACAAATTCAATGTAATTCCCATCAAAATACCATCATCATTCTTCACAGAACTAGAAGAAACAATCCAAAAATTCATATGAAACCAAAAACAGCCTTCATAAACAAAGCATCACCTGACTACAAACTACACTATAAGGCCATAGTCACCAAAACAGTATGGTACTGGTATAAAAACAGGCACATAGACCAATGAAACAGAATGGAGAACCCAGAAATAAAGCCAAATACTTACAGCCAACTGATTTTCAACAAAGCAAATGAAAACATAACGTGGGGTGATATGTTTTGGCTCTGTTTACTCATCTAAATCTCACACTGAATTTTAATAATCCCCACTTGTCAAGTGCTTGACCAGAAGGAGATAATTGATCATGGGGCAGTCTCCTCCATACTGTTCTCATAATAATGAGTGAGTTCTCATGAAGCTGATGGGTTTAAGGGGCTTCGCCCTTCACTTGCCACTCATTCTCTTTCTTGCTGCCCTGTGAGGAGGTGCCTTCCACCATGTTTGTATGTTTCTAGAGGCCTCCAGGCCATGCAGAGCTATGAGTTAATTAAACCTCTTTTCTTTATAAATTACTGAGTCTTGGGTATTTCTTCATAGCAGCATGAGAATGAACTGATACAGTAAATTTGTACCATAGAGAGTTGGGCACTGCTGTAAAGATACCTGAAAATATGGAAGCAATTTTGGAACTGGGTAATAGGCAGAGGTTTGAATAGTTTGTAGGGCTCAGAAGAAGAGAGAAAAATGTGGGAAAGTTTGGAACTTCCTAGAGACTTGTTGAATGGCTTTGACCAAAATGCTGATAGTGATATGGACAATGACATCCAGACTGAGGTGGTCTCAGATGGAGATGAGGAACTTTTTGGGAACTGAAATAAAGGTGATTCTTGCTATGCTTTAGCAAAGAGACTGGTGGCATTTTGCCCCTGCCCTAGAGATCTGTGGAACTTTGAACTTTAGAGAGATGATTTAAGGTAGCTGGCAGAAGAAATTTCTAAGCTGCAAAGCATTCAAGAGGTGACTTTGGTGCTCTTAAAATAATTCAGTTCCATGTACATATAAAGATATGGTTTGGAATTGAAACTTACATTTAAAACAGAAGTAAAGCATAACAGTTCAGAAAATTTGCAGCCTGACAATGCAATAGAAAAGAGAAACCCATTTTCTGAGAAGAAATTCAAGCTGGCTATGGAAATTTTTATCAGTAATGAGAAGCCAAATGTTAGTCACCAAGACAATGGGGAAAATGTCTCCAGGACATGTCAGAGATCTTCATGGCAGCCCCTCCCATCACAGGCTCAGAGGCCTAGGTGGAAAAATGGTTTCATGGGCTGGGCTCAGGGCCTTGCTGCTTTGTGCAGTCTCAAAACTTGGTGTCCCACATCCCAGCTGTGGCTAAAAGGGGTCAATATAGAGCTCAGGCTGCTGCTTCTGAGGGTAAAAACTCCAAGTCTTGGTGGCTTACACGTGGTGTGGGACCTGTGGGTACATAGAAGTCAAGAATTGAGGTTTGGGAACCTCTGCCTAGATTTCAGAGGATGTATGGAAACACCTGCATGTCCAAGCAGAAGTTTCCTGCAGGAGTGGAGCCCTCATGGACAACTTCAGTTAGGACAATATGGAAGGAAAATGTGGGGTCAGAGCCCCCACACAGAGTCCCCACTGGGGCACTGTGGAGCTGTGATAAGAGGGCCATGATCCTCCAGACCCAAGAATGATAGATCCAATGACAGTTTGCACTGTGCTCCTGGAAAAGCTGCAGACACTCAACACTGGCCCATGAAAGCAGCTGGGAGTGAGGCTGTACCCTGTAAAGCCACAGGGATGGAGCTGCCCAAGGCCATGGGAGTCCACCTCTTGCATCAGTGTGACCTGGATGTGAGCCATGGAGTCAAAGGAGATCATTTCAGAGATTTAAGACTTGACTGCACCACTAGATTTTGGACTTGCATGTGACCAATTTCTCCCACTTGAAACAGGTGTATTTATCCAATGCTTGCGCCCTCATTGTATCTAGGAAGTAGCTAAATTGCTTTTGATTTTACAGGTTTATAGCCAGAAGGGACTTGCCTTTTCTCAGATTACACTTTGGACTTGGACTTTTGGGTTAATGCTGGAACAAGTTAAGATTTTGGGGGACTGTTGGAAGGGCATGATTATGTTTTGAAATGTGAGGACATGAGAGTTGGGAGAGGTCAGGGTAGAATGATATGGTTTGGCTCTGTGTCCCCACCTAAATCTCACCTTGAATTGTAATAATTCCCACATGTCAAGGGCAGGACCAGGTGGAAATAATTGAATCATGCGGGTGGCTTTTTGTCATGCTGTTCTCATGATAGTGAGTGAGTTCTCATGAGTGCTGATGGTTTTATAGGGGCTTCCCCCTTTGTTTAGCGCTCATTCTCTCTCCTGATGTCCTGTGAAGAGGTGCCTTCTGTCATGATTGTAAGTTTCCTGAGGCCTCCCCAGCCATGTAGAACTGTGAGTCAATTAAACCTCTTTCCTTTATAAACTACCAAGTCTTGAATATTTCTTCATAGCAGCATGAGAAAGGACTCACACATGAGAAAAGAACATGTTATTCAACAAACGGTGTTGGGACAATTGGCAAGCCACATGTAAAAGAATGAAATTGGATCCTCATCTCTCACCTTATACAGAAATCCACTCAAGGCAGATCAAAGACTTGAATCTAAGACCTGAAACCATAAAGATTCTAGAAGATAACATTGGAAAAAGCCTTGTAGACATTGGCTTAGACAAAGACTTTGTGACCAAGAACCCAGAAGCAAATGCAACAAAAAGAAAGATAAATAGATGGGATGGGACTGAATTAAACTAAAAAGCTTCTGCACAGCAAAATAAATAATCAGCAGAATTAACAGAAAACCCCCAGAGAGGGAGAAAATCTTCACAGTCTACACATCCAACAAAGGACTAATATCCAGAATCTACAAATAACTCAAACTGAGAAAAAAAAATCCCATAAAAAAGTTGGCTAAGGACACAAATAGCCAATTCTCAAAAGAATATATACAAATGGCCAACAAGTATATGGGAAAATGCTGAACATCACTAATTATCAGGGAAATGCCAATCAAAACCACAATATGATACCACTTCACTCCTGCAAGAATGGCCCAAAAGAAAAAAAAAGATGTTGGCATCAATGTGGTGAAAGGGAACACTTTTACACTGCTAGTAGGAATGTAAACTAGTACCAACCACTATGGAAAACAGTATGGAGGTTCCTTAAGAACTAAAAGTATATCTACCATTTGATACAGAAATCTCACTACTAGGTAAAAAAAAAATACCTTGCACACACATGTTTATAGCAGCACAATTTGCAATTTCAAAATATGGAACCAGCCCAAATGCCTATCAATCAATGAGTGGATTAAAAAAATATGGTATACATGTGTATATATATATATATATACACACACACACACAAACATATATCATGGAATACACTCAGCCGTAAAGAGGAATACACTCAGCCATAAAGAGGAATGAAATAATGGCATTTGCAGCAACCTGGATAGAATTGGAGACTATTATTCTAAGTGAAGTAACTAAGGAACGGAAGACCAAGCATCATATGTTATCACTCACATGTGAGAGCTAAGCTATGAGGACACAAAGGCATAAGAATGATACACCAGACTTCGGGGACTCGGGGGGGAAACCTGGGGGGTGGTGAGGGATAAAATACTACACATTGGGTGCAGTATACCCTGCTTGGGTGTTGGGTGCACCAAAATATCAGAAATCACCACTAAAGAACTTATTCACATAACTGAATACTACCTGTTCCCCAAAAACGTATTGAAATAAAACATTAAAAATTAAAAAAAATTAAAAAAAATCCTCACCACTCTATAGTCACACCTGCACACAGATGGAGTCAACACTGTTTTGACCTGTTATCTATGCTCTGAAGGACTGCAGCTCACTGTTGAATGTACAGTAATTCCATGGGGATCAGGGCTGAACAATTCCCTGACTCCTCCCTCTTCTTCTCCCATAGGTTCTCTGGGCTCTTAAGTGCAGCAACATCTTTGCATTCCAGCACTTGGCACTTGACACCTAACTCATGCTGCTGCCTCCCCCTTCTCCCTAGTTGGCATTTGTGTCAGGGGAGCAGCCAGGTAGCAACCTCCACACTACCCTCTGCCCACCTTCCACTCCAAACACAACCCCTTCCATCTCAGTATTAGGGACTGCCAGTATTTATGTATTCCCTCCCCATATCCCTGTACCTCAACCAGACTGGAGGCCCAAGGCTCTCAGATCATTCCTTGTCACTAGATCCTCTTCCCCTAAACTGACCCATTTACAAAGTTCTCCTCCCAGACACGTTCACTGCACCCTCTGAAACTCACTGTCTTCAGCAAAAAACTTCCAGTTCTCAACGCCTTCACTTTCTTATCTTTACCAAAACCTGGCCTTTCCCTGAGGACATTTTCCCTGTATTGTTCTCAGGCAGTGCCTGTTTTCTATCCTTCACCCATGCAGACTGAGGTGTCCTCCTTACTCTTTCTTAACTAGTCTTCATTGGCACCTCCAGACCATTCTCCCTTCCTTCCTCCTACCAGCCCTCCCTGCCCAGCCCACTGCAAGCTTATGCTGTCATGCTCTGCTGAACACTACCCTGTCTTGTTGGAGTCAGCTACAGATCTATAGCTCACTCCCCTTTATATCTTGGATATTTTTTCCCCTTTCTTTAAACTATGCACCTAAGAATTTATGACATTTTCAAATCCTTAGGGGCAATGCATGCTCTGAATGATCTGTTTTCTGATTTCCCCTACTCTTACTAAGCCACTCATTCTTCTATAGTGCAGAGTTGTCATGATCAATAACTACAGCTATTCCAGACCTCATTTCAATCGTTCCTCTTCACATCTAGCATGTCCTGTTGTTTTAACCCATTCTCTCTACTCTCCCTAGTTTTCTGTCTCCAACAGTTCCTCTGCTCCACAGGAAGCTGTGCTCTGTTGCTCCTACTCTGTTTTCACTGCTGATTATCCTTCTTCACCTCTTTTCCTTCTGATTTTGATGCCATGATTTATCGGTATAACTATGACCTTGTATATATACTCGACTCACTTGTCCCTCCCTCCTTCCAGCACATTCATCTAGCAAAATCCAACTCTGCTTCAACCAAAACAACTCTACTTCAACCCAAATCTTTTCCTGCTTCATATCATTCCTAAGCAGCTGAACATAACTGGAGGAAGAATACACACACACACACATACACAACCTTATGGATTGGTCTCATCTTCAAGTTGTGACCACTAACTTCAGGTGAGCCCTAGTGCTGCCCACTAATTCCACTCCATTTCCTTTTATTGGTCACTTCACCACATCCCAGGTGACTATTTTACCTTTTTTTCTTTTTCCTGAAACCTCTAATGTCTCTTCCAATTTTCTTCTCAGCTACTGATCAGACTGTCTTCAGATATATGTTCCCACTAGCAAACCTACGAAGCTACATATATCTACTCTCATATTCTTAGAGTCCTAACCTCCAGTACCTCAGAATATGACCATATTTGGAGAAAGCGTTTTTAAAAAGGTAATTAAAGTTAAATGAGGTCATTGGGGTGGCTCCTAATCCAATATGACTGGTGTCTTTATAAGAAAAGGAGATTAGGACACAGACATGCAGAGAAAAAAGATTATGTGAAGACAGAAGTGAAGGAAATAATGCATACAGTAGTCAATTTCCAAGACAAAGTGACTTAAATCAGCTTAGGTCAGCAAACGACAGAAAAAATAGGATATACTAGGCCCCTGCTTGGATAGCCAATGCCTGCTTGTCAGGCACCCCCTGCCTCAACCCCCTGAGTTGCCCTCATCCGAACCAAAAAAGTTTAGTCTAAGATGAAAACTTACTAGCCTGAAAAATAGCTCACTTTGTCTGTTCTTATCAACCTGCTCAGCTGCTTAGGTCATAAGTCAAATACTTAAAGAGCTCCTGAGCTGACTAGGATTGCAATGCATTGTGGGCTGCAACAAAATGCAGCAAGACAACCCTAAACAAACAAACAAACAAACAAACAAACACCTAAAGCCCCAACCCAAAAACTGATAGGTGTCATCTGGGAAGATTGTAACCCCATAGTACTCAGCCTATGAGGAACTGGGGGAGGGACCTGTGCACTAGGGGATAAATTGCTTGTTGTGACTGTGCTGGGTGTGCCTGCCCATCAGACACCTGATCTTGCAAGATGGTAACTAAAAGCCTCACTTTCGCTGCTCTCGGGGTCTCTGAGTCCATTCTTTGGTTTGGACAGGTGAATTTGTTTCTCACAGAAGGAGACGTACATCTGCAAGCCAAGCAGAGAAATCTCAGAAGACATGAACCCTGTTGGCACTTTGATCTCGAACTTCCAACCTCCAAAATTGTGATTAAATAAATTTCTGTTGTTAAGACATCCAGTCTATGGCACTTTATTATGGCAGGCCCAGCAAAATAATACAGCATCTCTCCTCAAATCCTTCACATTTTCCCCACATCATCATTTTTTCTTCACTACTGAACTATTCACATTAGCATACACATGAGCTATACTGTATTCCATTATTAGAAAAATGTGCTGCCTTGACCTCATGTTGACCTCCCAGCTCTGCTCCCCTTCACAGGAAACTGTGAGTAGTCTCTCCTCATTGCTCCTTATGTTCCCCTCTCAGACTCCTTGGAACCAACTCCAGTATGGCTTTCAGGCCCACCCCTGCATCAAAACAGCCTTTTCCGAGTTCAGCAGTGACCTCGCGTCGCCAAATTAAGTGGGCTCCTCTTAGTTCTCATCTTCCTCACTTGTCAGCATATTTGACCTGGCTTCTGTTGAAATACTTATCTTGGCTTTTGAAACTCCTTTTTAGGTTCTGGTCACTCTATTCTCTGTCTGGTTACTCTTTCTTTTTTGCTTGTTTCTTCTCATTTTCAGCATCTCCTTTTATGTTGGGGTTTCTGAGGCTCAGTCCTTAGGTTTCTTCCCTGACTACCGTCACTCTCAGGTGGTCTCATTCTAGTGTCATGGCTTTAAAAGCCATCTCTTCACTGAAGACTCATAAATGTATCCCCTGAACTATATATAGATTTCTCTGTTTAAATATCAATAAACATTTTCAATTTGTCTTGCCCAAAATAGAACTCTTGATCTTTGAATTGGCCTCCACCCTTGTTTTTTTTTGTATTTTTCCTCATATCATAAATGTTTCTTCAGTTTCTCAGGGCAAAACCTTGGAGTCATACTTGTCTTTTCTCTTTCAAGCACTTCTCACATCCAACCCAAAGCAATTCTCCTGGTTCTTCCTTCATAGGTATCTAGACTCCAGCTGCACCTCAGCATCTCCATGGCATTTTTTCTGGTCAAAGCCGTCGTCCTCTGTCATTTGGACTTGTGCTATCTTTCTAGATGCTCATCCTGTTTCGATCCTTGCTCCCTAATGATCAATTCTGTAGCCAATGTGATATTTTTAAAATTTGTCCGTGCATGTCTTCTTTCTTCCTCAAATCCTTACCTAGCACTCCATCTCACTCAAAATCTAAAATCTTTATCCCGACTTAATGGTGCAGTGTGATCTGTCCCTTGAGGCTTCTCTGACCTTCTAGTCTTCTATGTTCCCCTCGCCCACTCAACTGTTGTTACATGGGCCTTCCTCTGTTCCTACAACGTGTCACAAACATTCTTGCCACAGGGCCTTTGCAGGTGCCATTTCCCCTCCCTCAAATGCTCTTTGTCTAATTATCTTTGTGGCTTTTTCTCCCATTTCTTTAAGTTTTTCCTTTTCAGCTGTCTTCTTAGAAGAGAGAACTTCCATGTACTTCATGTCTAAAATTGTTCCTTCTGCCTCTCTCCTTCCTTCTCTCTACTCAGTCTTCAAGAGACCCATTATGATTGCAGTTTTAAAATGTGTATTGTTGAAGGAATGAAAGACAAGAAAATTTTAATTGTTTGCAAAAAGAATTTTGATGTATTTATTTCAGATGATTACTTTTTTCCTGCAATCTCATTTTAGTTAAGAACAGTAAAATTACTGTTGAGAACTTCATTGCATGGAAGAATGGTCCCCAATGCACTGCCCAACTTTGATAAAAACATCATTCTGAAATATAAAAAGAACACAGGACCTTCTCTATGAGCAAACCCTTACACACTAAGTCTAATGACATTGAAGAAACAACCAAAGGTGCTTACATCTTTTTTTAGTCAATAGTGAAAGGGAAAAATATCAAATAATGTCTCATAGGCCTCTTCTTGGTGCTCAAAGTTTTCTACGCTACTTTTTAGTTATTTGTGGGCTTGCTTTACTGTGAACCTATGATAAGGGGGAATATTTTGCAGACAGTTGCCTGTATTTAATAGATATGCCATAAAGCAAACTGGAAAAAGAAACAGACATTGGTAGGAAGAGGAGGAAGTAGCACAGGTAAAAGTGAGCAAGGCCAGAACAAAATTATTGAAGTGGACATCATTTTGTGGTCCTGGTGAAAACTCCGCCAAGTGGCATACAAAGATATTTTAGTTAGAAGTTTATGAAAAGGAAAAAATTACTAAGTAAGGAAGCAGAGCACTTACTGAGAAAATTCGACATCATTTGCTTGCTTCTCAAAAATAATATTAATGGCAATAAAATTAACAGACTTGACAACTTTCTTTATCATTAGAGGAGAAATTTGCACTCTGTATGCATTTCACAAATATTAGCTATTAAAAAGCCCAGGGAGTTAACTGCTTGACCAATAACCATCAATTCTTATTATTGTCTTTCTATTAAAGAAACAAATTAAAATCTCTTCCAGTGAACATTTATTTTCCAAAGTCAAAATCTTTTAGGGTTGCATCTGCTTTTCTGTTAACACTTTACTAACTACAGCCAAGGGGTTACTTTATCCCTAGGAATATGTTTAGTTCCCCAACCCCATGTTCTATATAATGTTTTCCCTTTGTGAACCTTGAATAGTTTGAACCTAGCACTGTTTCAGACTCATTTACACTCAACTCAGGTCACTCAATAAGTAATGCTTGATGTCCAGTAAGGCATTTAATATGTCATACTAAGAGTGATTCAATTTTTTTTTTGCCAAGGATATGCAAACTGATATACCAGGAGATTTGAAATTCAAAACACATGATATCTGAGTGAGTCCCAAGCTTGGCACAATTTCTCTTTTGCTTCTCCTCTTTTCCCTCTCTCTACACTTGCAGATATAATCTAAGAGTCATCTGGCTGTTTGGCAAGCTATTTATTATTATTTAGAGGAATTCTAGGAGGATTTATTTTTAAAGAAACTAAAATATGGGTGTAATATTTTAGCCTTAAAACTGCCATTCAGAGCCTAGAGTGAAGCCTCTTCTATAGGTAGGTATTGCCAGGTGTTCTGAAAAATGCATCTGCTTATTGTACAGGGTCAGAGTCTTTCACAGTGAGGAGAAAGGTGTTGGTTCTACAAAACAGCCCAGGGAAGTGAAGCTGAAATTGATTGAAGTAAATTATTCCTAAAGCCTTGATTCTCCCCTCCTTTGAAGGCAGGAGTAAATTTGGTTTCCTGCATCCAGGTGGTCCTCAGATGTCCTAAATTAAAACATGGTAAGAATGGGTTTTTCACAACAACGCTACCCTGACCAATCTACCAGGGTCTACATCCCTCCACTGTGATTCTGTGCAATAGACCCAGTGGAAATTGCAGGGTAAGCAGGCAATGAGGAAGCACAGTTCTTTCCTCTGTGTTGGAAATAGGCCAAGATTGTGAATGTTAATCACCCAATTCTTGTAAAAGGTACTACACAGCCTTTAATAACCACAAATGGCTGGAGTCTTCATTTTTCATTTCATCCGTGATGCTCTGTCAGCGGGAGGTGGCAGCTGTAAACGAATATTGAAGCAATATCCCAAACTAGAAGTAGAAAGTCAGAGCCCTGACATTGTTGATCTCAGAGACTTGAGACACGATGAAAGACAGGCTTTGAGTATCAGTTTTCCATTGCTTTTTAGGCCAAGTCTAACTATCAAACATTTCAGGGAGCAAATATCTGTCCTTTTGTATCTTCCCTGCCCTGCTGTATCCACTTTGCTCTCTAAATACCACTGCCACCAATAGGCCAGATGATGCCACACAATACCACCACCTGAGCTATTGTCTCAGGAATACAGCCTTTTTCTTCCTCCCACTCCCTGCTCACCTAGAACACACTGATGGCAACATGTGCTTGTTTCGTCATGAATCCTCTTAAGTTTCTTTATCACAGTTGGGAAAATAACAGGGAAACAATTCCCAGAATAACAAAATAAATGTGAATTACAAATTTTGTTGTTCTTGTTGTTAGAGACAAGGTCTCGCTCTGTCACCCAGGCTGGAGTGCAGTGGAACAATCATAGCTCACTGCAGCCTCAACCTCCTGGGCTCAAGTGATCCTCTTGCCTCAGCCTCCCAAGTAGCTGAGACCATAGGTATATGCCACCACACCTAGCTAATTTTTAAAGTTTTTGTAGATACAGGGTATACCTATGTTGCCCAGGCTGGTCTTGAACACCTGGTCTCAAGTGATCCTCCTGCCTCGGCCTCCCAAAGTGTTGGGATTAGAGGTATGAGCCACTGTGCCCGGCCAAAATAAATGTGAATTTTAATTTTGTTCAGCTTAGTTGTGTATCTCTAGCAAGTAGCTTAAGCTTGCAGAACATAAATTTTGTCATCCATAAAATCTGTCTACACCATATGATTTATAGTTAGCTCCTTTGATGTGGATCAATTGACAAAACATTAATGATGTAAATTATAAAGTGCTATATTAATGTAAGCTATTTATTATTATTTTTATTATGTAGCAGACTTATAGGAGAATATATTTCTGAGGAATATATTTCTTTTATTTAAGTTTCCCCTGTATCATGTCCAGGAAAGCACTGGGAACAACTGGAGTTCCCGTAGCGCTCAGAGGACCCAGGTGAAACCAATCATTTTCTTTGCTCCAGAGGAGAGAGAGAAAATATTTTTGTATTGCTGGTGAAGTGAATGCAAAAACATTATTTATGCAATATACTAAAGAGTGTATTTTTTTCATCCACAAGGAAAAGATGACCCCAATTTCCAAATGTATAAAGTGGTGGAAATCCTTTCACAACAAAGAAGAACCAAAGTCATCAAAAATTTTCATTATGAACCAGATCTTTTTCCTACTGTACTGAGTTTTACAAGGAGTTCAGCAGATTGCTTAATGTTAAGAGTAGAGAGTCTTAAAACATGTTTGGATCTAAGGCTACAGATAGAAGGCAGAAACAAATGTTTGGAAACCTAAGTGAAATAAAGGGGGAAGAACAGGTTTGAGGATTAGGCCATTGCCACCCATGCTTCTTTGGCCTGTTTATTTTAGGATGAGGCCTGTCTATTCTTGATTCTATGAGGGGATTCTATTTCATTTCATTTTCCAATCATAGGCTGCTTAACACCACTTAAGCCAATAACTCTCTAGATCTTACCCCATGGGTCCAACTTCTGGTAAAGTCCATACACGCCACTCTTCTGTTAGGCCTTAGGTCATTTTAGCTATTTCAAAGGCCAGAAGAGTTTACAAATGTGGGGCAAGTCATTTGTTATTCAAGGATTGCTTGTCATTTACAAGAGGAAAAGAAAGAAGTCTCAAAAACAGTTGATTTGGTCATGGAATACGGGTGGAAAATTTTGATGCAGACACAGTCATAGACTGAAGAAAATTCCAATGTTTTTTATGCTATTTCTCCTTTCTTCATGTTCCTATATTCTAGTGAAAGGACTAAGAGGAATCTTGGTTCAAAAAGTAAAGGGGTACCGCTCTTGGGTGACAGGGAACTGTCATTTGGTATTAAAACTCTTCTTCTTGTGGCTTAATTAAATAATCAAACAGGTATTTCTCGAGTGAGTATTACATTTCGGGCACTACATTAAGTGCTGGGCATAGAAGGAAAAGCAAAGGGAAGACACAAGACACTGAAGAAATACCATTCGAGATAGGCATGGGCATCAGGCAGTTCAGAAGCAATCTCTAACAAGGTCAGCAGAAAGTTGAAAGTAAGAAAACAGGATTTTGCCTGCTCTTCCCTGCAGCAACAGCTGTGGCTTCTTGCAAAGCAATTAAGCCTGTGGCTAGGATTCCAGTCCCATCTCATCTTAGCAGCCTCGCAGCCTTGGAACTTTCTTGACGGAGACTCTTAATCGATGACATTTCTTTGTTTTTGCCCTGGCATCTCAGATGGTGGCATTACCAAGGCTGATTAGCTCCAAGTTCCTTCCCTGTGAAGCCAAAGCCACCATGTAATTTCCATTAGACCTGAAAATGATCCTGATTTAAAGCTTAGATGGAGCCCATAAGCTATCATCTAATCATACTTAAAAAGTTACTGGCCTGGGCTGTATGTTCTTCATTTCTTTAGTAGTAAAATCATTCTTAACAATATATCACTCTTTGTGAACCATCAAATCAGCCTGATGACAGCCTAGTTTAGAATTGAGTGCTGCAGTAAATGTCAGAACTCCGATGCTGACTTTCTGTGTGACTTTGGGTAAGCTACTTAACTTTCCTTCTTTTATTTCTTTCTCCTGTTCTTTCAGTACCTTTGATATGCCAGGCTTTAAAACTAGACTTGGAGGTAGGGAGGTAAAGGTAGGTGGGTGAGGAGGGGAAGAGCCTACGAAGATAAAGGAAACCTGACCCCTGCTCTGGAGAGAAGCACAGTTTGAGGAAATAGCCTTGAAAAGCAAATAATTAGCACCCCACCGGACAGCACTGCCACTGAGGAGTATGCCAAATGTCGTGGGAGCACACAGGAAAGAGACTCATTCCTTTCAGAAGATTGTGTAGGGGAATTTGACAATGCATCCCAGAGGTCCTTAACAATGAGCTGAATTGTAAGGAATTAAGAGGAATTTCCTGAGTGGAGAAGGGGGAAAGACACTCCTAGTTGTTCTATCCTCAAAAAAAGATAATAATTTTGAATCCTGCTTAGCTCTCAAAAATATTTTGAGAGCAGATACATAAAACACAACAAACTTGGTAGCCCAGCTCCATGACTGTCAAAGCTCTCCAGCTCAATGGAAGAATGGTGCTACATTAGACTTATAACTTTTTTATTGTCGTTGTTTTTTTTTTTTAAGTTAGGGCCTCACTCTGTTGCCTGGGCTGGAGTGCAGTGGCACAATCGTGACTCACTGCAGCCTTGAACTTGGGCTCAAGGGATCCTTCTCACCTTAGCCTCCTGAGTGGCTGGGACTACAGGCATGTGCCACCGTTCCTGGCTAATTTTTTTTATTTTTATTTTTTGTAGAGATGGGGTCTTGCTGAGGCTGGTCTCGAACTCCTGGGTGTAAGTGATCCTCCTGCCTCAGCCTCCAAAACTGCTGGGATTACAGGAGTGAGCCACTGCTCCTGGCCTTCTGATGCCTCCTTTGTCCTGCACCACGGAATGCCTGTCAGTTTTCTTCCCTTGGCAAATGAGAGGAGAGGACCTGCTTATGGCCTGCTTCTTTATCCTCTCCTGGTTTGTGCTGATGCTGGGCTGATACAGCTGTGACAATGATGCCTCTCAGAGCTGCTGTGGAAGAGGATAGTGCAGCGTCTGAGGAGTGAGCGTCACCTTCCCAGGAGCAAGGCTTCAAATTTCCTTCTCCGACCCATTAGAGAGGGAGGTCTTTCTTACACAGCTTCTTAGGAGGAGCAAGCGCAAACTCAGCCACTCAGCTCTCCACATCTGTCCCAGTAAGGGTCCCCTATAACTCCCTTGTGTTCATAACCACCATGACTCTGGTTGCTTCTACATGGGTATAGCTCCCCTAAGGATGAAGGAATATGTGTAGTGACAAAAGAACATGCAGACATTTCTAAAGATGTCTAAAGCCTCGGGGTTATAGGGATTTAGTGTCTAATCGGTCAGTAATAAAGAGGACAAATATCAGGTATGTCACCAAGTCCTGCCTCAGTGTTCCAAGTTATTATGCCAGACACTGGGGTTCCTATGGGAAGTCCTGGATGCAAAAAACAGGAACTGGTCATGTCGTTTCCCATGCCATGTGAAGTTTCTGGACCTCTGTTGCCCTGTCCAGGACAGTGTGGAGGGGAGGACTTAGCTTGTATGATTCTTCAGAGCCCTGCCATATCCTAGAGCCCTTGATCCTTGAGCCTCCCATTTATGGAAGACTCAAATCAGGAGAAGGCTATGTTTATTACAAGGGGGTGGGGATTTGAACAACTGATTTAATAGAATAGGAGTATAAGAAATCATTATATGTATATATAAGAAAGGTGCTACATTTTAATACACTGTATTTGTGAGCACTAGCTTGTGTTTGTGAGTGCTTTAGTCATCTCCTTAGATAGTATTATCAATATTATCAACCTTATTGCATAAAAGTAGGAAAAAAGGTTCACAGGAAGATTAAATTTAATGTGTGTTACTGAGCATGGTATGACGCTAACATCCTCCTTCCTTCTTGCCAGTTACAAAAGTAAGCCTCAAACAGCATGTAGCTGTTTCAAGAATAAGCATCAGAGAAAATGCAGGAAGCAGTAAGGTTGGAAGAGACAGTTGGTTTATGAGGCAAGAAAGCCGGGTTTTAGACTTTTCCCCACTTTCTGTCTTTGTGCAAACTATCATTACTTTTAGTGCCTTAATTTCTGTTGTTCTAAAATTCGGGGTGGCTTAAAAGAACTAAAAGAGTATAATTGGATTGTTTGTAACACAAAGGATAAACACTGAGGGGATGGATACTCCATTCTCTGTGATGTGATTATTGTGCATGCCATGCCCATATTAAAACATCTCACAGACCTCATAATTATACATACCTACTATGTACCCAGAAAAATTAAAATTAAAAATATTTTACAAAACTAAATAAAATTAAAGGGGTCAATGTTTGCCTCATATTGATGCCTTAAGGGCAACTTCAGAATAATGACAAGTGTGCACTAAAGGCTTTCCGGAGACAAAGGTGCAAGGGGCTGGTCCATGCACACTGCCTGGCTGCGGTGGGGTCTTTGTGTTTGGCTGTGGTGATATGTTTCCCTGCAGGAGTCTGTGGTGTGTGTGGG
Organism: Gorilla gorilla gorilla; assembly: GCF_029281585.2. Taxonomy (NCBI): domain Eukaryota; kingdom Metazoa; phylum Chordata; class Mammalia; order Primates; family Hominidae; genus Gorilla; species Gorilla gorilla. The sequence goes on from NC_073224.2 coordinate 122,650,256, forward strand.
TGCATGTGGGAACATTAAGGGCTCATTACTCATATAAAATCCTCAGTCTTTTATGTTGTTGTTTTTAACGCCCGATGGGCAGCAACCTCCTTTTCTCTTGGCTGTTGCCCTGATTTCTGCTCCCTGAAGATCCCCAGGGCATAGGAATTGGGCTCAGCTCAGCTTTATTATTAATTAGGGAAGCCATTCTGAACTTCCTCCCTTCCTCTCTCTTTCCCTTCAATTCACCTATTATTGATTGATTTATTAAGCTCCTCCTCTGTGCTAGATACTGTTCTGAGCAGGTTGTTCCTGCTCCTTGGGAGCATACACTAACGTGGAGAAGGCAGAAAACAAGTAAATGAATGATATCATTTTAGATAATGGTTTAATTGTGAAGAAGAAAATACATGGGATGATGTAAGAGAAAGTGACTGGCAGCAGCGACTACTCCACCTACAGATATTCAGACTCTGGAGGCCTGGGCTGGGGTTCAGGAATCCGCATTGTCAAACAGAAGAGCATGGGATTCTGCTGCAGCTGGTCCCTGGATGACCCTTTCAGCATCCTTGCCCTAGGAAATACTTTGAGTGTTTGGCCTTCAGTGTTGTGCTCTCCTTTGTGAGTGGTGGGAGTGGAGTCCGGTGTGTTTCAGGGTGAAGGTTAATTGCTCTGTGCGGATTCCCACCTGAAGCTCCCTTTTTCTGGCATCTTCCCGTAGTCCCAGCAGCTGTCTCCTGTGCAGGAATAGGCCTTGCCACCTGTTGGACATAGCCTCAAACTCAGAGGATTAATGTATTCTTATCTGAAAGGACACAAAGGGGAGGGGGGGGGAAGCAAAATTGTTAACATGGTTCTCCTTATCTTTCCTCTCCAAGATCCAGTTTTGATCCCCCCTTCCTGGATTCTCCCTCCACCCTCTCAAATCCGCTGTAAGCAGCTGCTAGCTTCCTTGCCCGATGGGCCTCCTGGCCAGCTGTCTGACGTCACACATCAATCTTCCATCTTTACTGCAAATCTCTACTGATCAAATTTCACATTTCCAGGACTCTGTTCATAAAGCCCCTTTCTCTGGTATAATTAGTAATTAGAGGAAAAATGTTAGCCAACAGACACTCAATCCCATCTGTCAAGTGAGGAAATTCCCATTCAAGTGGAGGGCTGACCGTTCTACGTAGGTGATGGACCACTCACAATCTGCTTTTCTGAACTAAGTGATTCTAGAGGAACAAGAGAGGGAGCTATGGTTCCGAGTGTCCATTGAGCTGTACCCACGTTTCTTTGTATCTGTATAATTTAATTAATAATTTTAAAAATTATTAATTTCCTTCTTTCATCCTCTCTCCCACACTGCTTCTAATATTAAGTCAGTGGGAGCCTCATTAAAAGCAGTTCCTCTTACATAACCATTTCCCAGGCCATAACTGGTATCCTCATGATTCCCTTCAGAAAGGGCTGGTTACATCTGCCAGCTGGTTACTGACAGTCATAACTGTGCAAATGGGAGACAGGAATTGTCCCGAGTGAGGCCTATGTGATACTTGCAGATTTGCCTAAGTGGGGACATTTAGCTGGGGGCAGTCTTTGCTCATTAATTGTTTTTGTCATTTACAAAAGTGAAAATTTTTGTGAAATATTTTCAAATGCATGCTTTGCTGACCTGGGGTTTTAGTTACTATTTAGCTAAACATGAGCCAGTATTATAATTTGGATATCCCAAACAGACAAACATACAAATAAGACTCCCCACACCTAATGTGTTTCTAGAGAGAAGAAATTATTTACTGTTCTTAGTGTTAGTTAAACCACATCAGGCTGGCTGGATTACTTCTGAGACCTAAAATTACTGAGGACATAGAATCTGTTCTATGTGTCAGAGGCCAATCATCAAGAAGGTAAAAGAATTTCAGACTTTGTCATTTGAGGAATGATTGTAGATTGTAGTTGAAGATTCAGAGAAGAGAGGCCACAGAAATATTTCAAATATTTAAATGGGTTGCATGCCGTAAGGGCTGGGAATCATTCCACAGTGCCCAGGGGTCAACTTGGGATGATAATTATAGGGAATGGGGTTTTAGCTTAAAGTACTGGGCACTAGAGTCCAAAGTTTTGGGATCAAATTCTGCTTCTGCCACTTGTTAGCTATGTGATGGTGTGCAAATTTCTTCACCTCTCTATACCTCAGTTTTTTCATCTATAAAGTAAGAGTAATAGCTGTTCCTATAAGGTTATGAGAATTAAATGAGTTAATACACATAAACTATTGCATCAGGATCTGACACACAGTAAGCATTGGCTATTTATACGACTTCAAGAACATGTGACATGGTCACCTGCCCAGAAAGCTCAACATATTTCAAAATGTTTTCCACAGAACATGACTCCCTGAAGCTAATATATTAACAGATGAGAAAAGGGTTCTGAGATCAAACTGGGTAACCCCTAGCTTTGAGATCCATAATATGCAGGACAGTAAAGAAAAGCAAGTTACTTCTGTTTAACCAAATCTTTCCGATTTATTTCACTATGGAATCTGCCTTTAGTGGAGAAATACATTGTGAAATATAAAACACATTTGAGAAAAAGCAAAATGATGGAATTGCCTAATCAGTTGTGCTGGTGGGAGGGCGAATACATTTTGATGGGTTGATTAGGTTTGATTTCTGGAAAAGACTTCTGCTCTGATGGTGTTAAGTGTCTGAAAGTAGTGAATAATGTCACATTTTAACACCACCGCTACACATAGCCTCCCAAAATCTCTGTCTTGAAACAGAAGTTTGCAAGTGAGTGATGGGAAGAAAACAGAATATGTCATTCATTTAACATCCATGAGAAAACATTTTCTTATGCCAGGCCTTGAGCTAAATGCTGGTGATGTGAAGATGACTGGGACACTGCCCCTCCCCTCAGATGTCATGGTGTGGAAGCATGAACAGATTTGTAACCCAGTGTGATCATTGCTTTAGTGGAAATGGAAAAGGCCTAAGAGGACAGTCAGGAGGGAAAACTAATTCTGATTGAAGGAGAGACGTGTTTAAAACAAGCTTCCTCACCGGCAGCCAGGCTGTGTGCATGAACCTTCCCTGTGTGGTGAAGAAGGAGCTCATGTTATAGGTGATGGCGTGGGCCCTGGGAGGGTAATCTTTAGAAAACAGAGGACCAGGGAGAGGGCCCTGGGGGACAGGAACCAGCGCAAGGGCAGAATAAATTCATGTTCAAAGGCAAGAACACATCAAAGCGATGTCACATTCAGAGATTACTGGGCTAGGGGTGCAATTACTGGGCTAGGGGTGCAATAACCAAGAGGCCCTGAGGTTTCCTCTTCAGTTCTATTGTTTAAGAAATCACTTAAATAAATGACATCCTTTTCTGAACTCTTTGAGTCTTGGCTTCATTTGTAACATGGAGTGGGGGTGGTGGAGTAGGTTTCTAAGACCACCTCCTTGTCTAATATTCCCCAATTTCACACCAGTTTTTAAACTCGATCTACAATGCTCTATGTTCTTGTCACAGCCTGATACCTGCCAGCCCATCCGGTGTGAAATTTAAAAACTCATCTTAAATCAACCATCTTTAATTCCCTAATTATTAGTTCGGCATTCTCCTGACCTCTTTTTTATTTTTCTTTCTCATTTCTTACTTTTGAAGGGGAAGATTTGAACTCAGAATTCCAAGTGTGGCCTCCCCTAGGGGTGAAGAGATCATCCATCTTCCATTCACTGGCAGGATGATTCTGTCTCCAGCTAATTGTTGCCATAAAACACTGCAAACTCATGTGTTTCTGGTTATTTGCTCCCAAATACATTACTTTGCATTTTTCCAAGTTGAATTCCATTTCATTCTTTCCCACCCATATTTCTATAATCTCTTAATATCATTCATGTGTTTACTGCCTGCCCACACTGGGGTCTGCTTCTTCTAGCTTAGTATAATCTACATGTCCCATTAATATTTTTTAAAGAACACTGGGTCTAGTATGTTCCTTCATGTCTCCTTACCTATTACCTTATAGCCCAATGCTGGGCCTCAGTGATGGTACTTAGATTCTGAGTTGCCCTTGCCACTTGGTCAGAAACATCACTTTGCAAATGCATTTAAATATTCCAAATGTTGCTTCTTTAATAATTTCTTAGTTCTTATGGATACTAGCCTATTGTTTCTGGATGCTATGATTAAAGTAATATTATTTAACATCCCCATTTTAAAGATGAAGAAACAGGCCCCGAGAAGTTATGTGCAATTGGCAGGGCAGGGTATCGGAGTAACCAGAACCCAAGGTCCCGGCCTTCCAGATCATGAGTGGAGAGGTTACACAGAGAGCTGTGTTAACCTGCAGATGGTATGGAAAAGACAAGGAATGGGGAATGAATGAAAAGGGAATAATAATATAAATTTCCTTGCTTTGATAAAGCTGCACAACTGCAGTACCAATTGAATTTTCTAACCTTGAGAGTCTCATCCTGATGGAAATGCATCCACAGTGCACATGCCTAGTCCTATCCCTCTTCTTGAGCCTCTAAGGGGCCTACAGGAGTGTGGGGATTATCCATTTTCAACAGTTAAAGAGTTCTTTTTTTAACGAAGAATAATGTTCAGAATCACTTTCCTCCTTTCCCGGCTTGGTCTAATAGCATTTATTTTTAGCCCAATTCCTGGGATTTTTGTCCATTCCTCGCTAGTCTTCAGAAAGGCTGTAAGTGGTTTCTTTCATATGTGTTTTATTTATGCTCAAGATTGTAGGTATTTTTTTTTTTGGTTAAACTTTATGCATTCAGGATTTCCAAATATCTGCTAACCTGATTTACAGTTTATCCTACTTTGTACCATTGATACCACTTTACCACTCATTTGCCAGAATTGAGAAAGAGGTCTAGGGGTATAGTTCATTATCTTCTGTGACCTGGTTATTACTCTTTTACTTATTTAGAAGAATGGCTTTCTTCCAGTGTCTCCTGCATCATGGCAATCATAAACGAAAAATCTTTCTTCTTTTAAGATTGTTATGCTAGCATTAAGTCATTCTGTTTTTTTTCTGCCAGGGTTTTCCTCCAAGTCTTGACTGAGACTGAGTCTACATGACACCAAAACACCCAAATGAAAAAGAAAAATTCACTTGAACCACTTAGATGTTTCTTCACCAAATCCAGATGTTTGGCAGTGCAGATAATACTTCTGGATAATGAGTGACTCCCCCTACAATCAACACTTTCATCACACTGCTTTAATGAAAAAAATAGTTCCCATAGTCTGACTGTGTGCAGTCTATAAGAATGGTAGAGTCTTGTAGATTCAACCCTTGCATTAAAAGAACCTTTGAGTCATGAGTTTGACCAAAGTTGAGGTGAAGATGCTTGTCCTGGGTGGATGCTTCATTGTTACCATGAAGAATTGTGGGTCAGGAAGTGAGCATTTATCCCAGCATAAATATATCCAGATGCAAAACATTCAAAGGGGAAAGAATTAGAAACCTGACTCCTCCTTGGCAGAAGAGCTGTGGCAAATATTTTAAAATATCCACACTATCTAATTCTTTCAGTCTGCATAATTTGCCTAACATGTCTCCTAATATAATTAAATGAAAAACACATATTTTGTACTTAGGAACTAATTGTCATTCTGAAAGATTCAAAACACTAACCATATGGTACCTTTCGCATATTCTCAATATTCTAGAGTGAAGAATTTTACTTTTTTATCAAATGACCAGATAACCAGAGGCTTAGTTTCACATAAAATGTAGAAAACATTAGAAGAGTAGACCTGAGTCTAGGATCATAGATTTGAAGAACCTCTAAGGTCCTTTAAAGAAAATCCCCATCCAATGCCTCAGCCTGCTCCCCATCTGGTACATTTGTTGAGTGGTTATCCAGGCAGTTCTGGAAGTTCCAGAGATAGAGATGGCTTTTTTTTTTTTTTTTTTTAATTTACCTAAGGATTCACTTTTCTGTATCTGCCATTTGCTGAACCCTGAAATCTTCTGTCGCTCACAGAACAAGTCACGTTGTCTTTTCACATTGGTAAAAAGTATTGGTATTGATGTTTTTAAAAATTTGTCACATAGTTTACCCCTTACAGTCCACTTCTCTTGAAATTTCAGCCAAGACTTCTCTCTTCCAGACACCTCTGTCCCCAAATGTGTTCCATTTTGCTCATGTTTCTCTTAAAGCCCTAAATAAAAAGAGGGTTGTGCCTTCTCTGGGCTCACCTCCCCTGAGCTTCTGATTCTGTCTGGATGCTAGCAGCGAAATATCAAGGCAGGAGGGGCACTCAGGGGCCAGATTTTTTATTGCCACAACCAACCTCCTCGGGCTCTTGCCCCACTCATTCACACCAACCACCCAACTATCTATAAACCTAGCCATAGCCATCCCTCTGTGAGCAGGCGCAGTAATTATAGGCTTTCGCTCTAAAACTAAAGATGCCCTAGCCCATCTCTTACCACAAGGCACACCTACACCCCTTATCCCCATACTAATCATTATTGAAACCATCAGTGAGATGCTTTCCACCCTGGTCTTTGCTTCATCTGTATGTTCATCATCCTTACCTCAAATGCCCACTTCTCTGATGAAACTTGAGTAAGGCCTCCTTCCAACACACTTAACTGCTCCTCACAGCCACAGCCACTACCACTCACCTTCTCCTGGCAGGGCTCCAGGACGGGTGGGGGTTCTGGAACTTTTATATAACACTAAGTAGGTTAGAGACTCAGACAGGTACCCAGGACAACCTAAAGATGGAAAGTTTAATTTGGCAGGCAGTTAAGCACGAGCAGTGATTCCAGGAGTTCAGGATAGAGTTGAAAACAAAAAATGTGTATGTTCCTTCTTTGTGTGGGGGATTGCCCCTTCTCATCTGAGCTACCTCGAGGCCACCACACACCTGCAGTCTCTTTACAGATCTGGCAGCCATCCTTGAAGCTCAGTAGTGACTCCCCAGACGAGAACAATCCATTTGCCCCCCACCCTTTAGGCTTCTTCCAGATACACTGTAACATTGAGTGGTCCGGAATTTAATCATCTTTGAATTGCGCTTTGTACCCCTTGCACCTTGGGTTTATAAAAAGGGTAAAATTTCTGCCTTAGATTGTGACTATAAAAATCTTTAACCTAATTTTGCAGCTGAGCCAATTTCAAATTAAATGGCTTAATGTCAGAAACATCAACATCTGGAAGAGACTCTAACAGATTTTGTGATAAATCAGCAGCTGCTGTGGGTTAAAGGTTATGCTAATTCCAGATTCTCGACCTGGAAAACACTGAGGCAATAAATAAAGTTACCACACAGACTCTGGGAATGCCACAAGGGGCTCAATGGGCGGGAACGTGGAGGTGAGCAGGACAGTCTCATGTGGGTGAAGTTGGCAACCTCCGTGGAATAGGATTAGCTTGAATGGGTGGGTGGGGTGCAAACTGAAGGTAAATGGGCAGCCTCTGTTCTTGGCCTGTATCACCTCATAGCAGAACCAAGCACGTCATTGCATCCCTCAAACAGATCTAACAGGTAATATTGATAAGAATTTGATAGGAGGTGGTGGGGAAGAGCACTTATTTCACTGAAACAATTAGTTCCTAAAGCTTCGTATCCTGTTTAAATATCTCCGCTAATTCCCATGAGCTCCTCTCTGGGTCCTTGCCACTTCATCTTTCCTCCCTTTCCAGCTCTCCTCAGGGCCAGCCTTTAGGTCTTCATTTCTTCCCTGGCTCCCATGCTCTGCTGAGGCTCTGGCTCCATCCCAGATCATCCCAGAATTTCTCTCTACCCTTTTTCTTATGCAGAGCATTGTTGCACCCTCTCAGCCTCTAATCAGTAGCTCAAAACCCATGACTCCACTCAGCAAGCAAAGGACTCTTCTTAGCACCCACTTGTCTTAGATAGGTGGGATGGAAGTGGGGATGAGGTTGTCACAATTTTTCCCTGGTACTTGGGTAATTTATATAGGACTGCATCTAGCACATAGTATATATACCAAACTTCCAGTATTACTATTAAATAGTGTTGCAATAGACTAAATGTTTATATCTCCTCCAAATTCACATGTTAAAATTATAACATCCCCCCACTAACCAGGTGATGCTATGAGGAGGTAGGGCCTTTAGGAGGTGATTAGGTCATAAGGGTGGAGCTCTCATAAATGGGATTAGTTCTTTCATAGACCAGATTGCTCTCCAGCCCCTTCTACCATGTGAGGTTACAGTGAGAAGGCAGCCATCTATGAGAAATGGGTTTTCACAAGACATTGAATCTGCTGACACTTTGATCTTGGACTTCCCAGCCTCCAGAACAGTGAGAAATAAATTTTTATTGTTTATAAGTGACCCAGTCTGTGGCATTTTGTTATAGTGACCAAAACTGACTAGGACAAATGTTATTTTGGAGAAGAAGAAGAAGAAGAAAGCTTCAATATCCATCTGTTACAAAATATTTTCTTTGAACTTGAAATTTAATCAATTAACACCGTGTTGATTTTTAGTTTTAAGGACTTCAGCGGTTCCCAAACTTTGGCATGGAAAAGAATACCTAGTGAGGCCCTCACAAAGATTCCTGCATCATTATTATAATTCTGTAGCTCTGGGTGGAGACCCAGAAATCTGTATATTAAGCTCTGCAGGTGATTTGAATATAGGCGATTTATGGACCACTTTTGAGACATACTGTCTCTCAGGACTTCCAATTTCTTCCCATTATCAACACATTCTTTCCTCTTTCCCCATTGTCAGATAAATTTTCTTGAAGCCCAAGTTTGGTGATTTTCATTTCCCCAGTCCTGTGTGCTCTATCTTCTCACTCCACCTTACCATTGCCACTCTAACCTCTCTCATGTCTCCTTTGAATGATCCCAAATCACCTCCTACTTATCTTCCCTGCTTCTACCCTTGCGTGCCTACAGTGAATACTTAAAACAGTAGCCAGAGGCATTCTTTAGTAATACAATCTAGATATTTTTGCTGTGTTCAAAATCCCCCAATGGCTTCCCATGTCATTCAGAGTGTAAGTCCTCACAACTGCCTGCAAGGCCCCTGCGGCCTGGCCCCAGAAATCTCTCAGGCCTCATTTCTTAGTATTCTTTCTCACTCACTCTACTTCAGCCTTAAAGGTCTTGCTAGAGCTTTTGTACTTTCTGTTCTCTCATTCTCCTTGAGCTGGGGAAGTGGGATTTGCTAACAAGAAGGAGATCCTTGGGCGTGGAGGAGCATCGTGTGAGTGTTTGAAAGAGCTGTGGTGGGAAAGCTCGTGTCTAGCCAAGGGCTCCCCTCCGACAGCTACGTGACACTGGTGTCTTTGGCTATTTCTCCACTGTTCCTACTAGACTGTGAGCTTTCTAAGAATGATGTGTGCACCTGGTTCATCTGTGTACCATTACCCCCCTTCCCCAGTTCATGCACAACCTAAGAGCTATAATAACTTTATTGTTATATAAAACACTGCCCCATTCTGCCCACCCTTGGTAGATGCAGATTCTGTCCACATGTGGGATGGTTATCTTTGTCTTGTCCTCTGGACATCACCTGGTTTCATGCCATAGGGACCATGAGGCACCAGGAATCAGAGTGAAAGAGAGTTACTGGATTACCACAAACCCATTCCTCCTAAAAAAGAGGAAATGCAGATGGTTTTGGCATATTCTGCTGTTCTCTGGCTCTTGGCAACCTTTACTCCTGGCTGACACTGAGTAGCAGCTCTAAAAATGTTTGTTGGGCTGAAATTGTAAGGAGCAGGAGAAAACCACTGATCTCTACAGCAGTTCCTTATCATTAGATTTCAATCTGGCCCAGGGACTCAGCTGTGGTGTTTTTCACATTTTTATGTTGTGTTACTAAGGACAATGTTTTCTGCATCATGTAGATGACTTCACAAAATAACATTTTCTTTGGGTACGGGGAAGGAGGTGCTCCCCTTGAGCACTTGATTTGTTCTTATCTTACGGACACTGTTATTCTAATAATCACAGTGTTTATGAGACAAGGTATAGACAATAATATAATTCTTTCCCTATTTTATTTTTGGTTTCTAAGAAGCTTGGAGTGAGATCTGCAGTCTACCTGCAGCAAATATACAGGATCCTGTGGCCTTCATGTTTTACATCAATCATTCCTATATTAATCATTAATCACCTTAGTGTTCTACACTTATTTTTATTTTCCATTAATTTTCTCACTTACCTCCCTTTGCACTACATGTCTTTTTTGTAACTTTTACAAAAATTCTTTCAAAATAAGACACAGTTTAAGTAATAATCCTTCGCTATAACAGGTGTTCTCACTATGCTCATCATGACACCAGCCACTATCTGCAGAGAATCCAGAAAATTCACTGGCCCAGAGACTTAGGATTTCTCTTACGGAGGGAACAAAGAAAAAAAAGACCAAAGCACTTCTTCAGACTGTAGCTAACAAGTGGTACTAATGCTCAGAAGCCCACCCAGAAGCCTGAGAAATGTGGATAGACTTCCCAGGGATGCAACTATTTAAAGCAAAAATAGTAATCAGTAAGACAAGCCCCACCCCTGCCTGGGTATTTTCATTTAGCAGATGTAGCTAGATGCTCAGATGGTCCCCAACTGGCACAGCTGTGCGCAGCTGGGGACTTTAGTACCACATAAGCCAGCAGCTGGGGGAGAGATGCACTGTGGCTGGACTATCTCTGTTAAAAAATGCCATCAGCTTTAAACACCTCTTTGGTAGAGGGAGGTCTCCAGACACCTGGGCTCATTCATTCATTTATTGGCTTCCCACATGAGTCAGGCACTGGGATAGAAAAGTCTAAGAAATACAAACATGGGTAAGGCACAGAGTTTAAGGAAAGGTAAGTGAAATAAACCTGTTATATACACAGCCTGAATATAAGTGAAGTGTTAAGTGCTGAGAAAAAGTATAGGTAAGCTGCCATGGAAGTTGAGAAGAGGAATGGGTCCCCTTTAGCTAAAAGATCAGAGAAACTTTCAAAGAATTTAAACCACATTCTGAAGTGGGCAAAATTTGGATATTGCAGGGAGAGGGAGTGGTAAAAGCAAATATATGGAAGTGTTTAAGTGCAGAGTATGTTTGGAGAATGCTAATTAGGTCAGTCTGGCTCACGGAGAGTTGGGTGAAAGTAAGAGATGGTGGGAGATGAAGCTGGATGCAATTAGTAGTGGGATTGTGCTTTCTGAGAACTAACCCTATTGCAATGGTTAGACACTGGAGAGAAAAATTCTAACAAGGAAACTCTCATGCTATTCTAAGCAAGAGATAACACTAGGAAAAAATGCTGGAGATATTTCTGAGATAGTATAGACAAAGGTGCAGTCAAAAGAACAGACATTTCCTGTTTCTGCTTTCTGCACCTTCTCTCTGTCTCTTCCTCCCCCAGGCACCTTTCACTCAAACTTGCAAAAAATTCCTGTTGCTTAATTGTACTCACGTTGTCAAGGTTTCTTCCATAGAGGGTGGCAATTCACTAGAAAATCAAGGCAATTAGGCAAAGAACATGCTGGGAAAAGAAAATCTGAAGAATTCAGATCAGTTTCATCACTCTTTAATTTAATTAGTCACTTAATTACTTCAGCTATTTACTTCTCTGTAGACAGAGGCTGAGTGCCTGAAAGCAGACCCTCCACCATTCCTGACCCAAATGTAACACACGGCACTGAGACAAATGTGGCTTTGGGTCTTTCCATAAAAGGTCCGCTACTGTTGAACTTGGGATGGGTCTGATTCCTTTTCCTTCCAAGAGTTGATAGCTAAGTTTACTCTAGATTCCTCTATTTATTGCATCACTGTTCTGCATGACCAGGGAGTCTTGGGGTATAATTGGAGCTTCATATCTTCAGAAAACCAGCTTACATCTCTGAGTGGTATCCCAAATCACCTCTTATTTCCTCATTATTCCCATCCAAGTACTAACCAGGCCCAACCCTACTTAGTTTCTGAGATGAGATGATATTGAGCGCTTTCAGGGTGTTATGACTGTAGGCTTATTTCCTCATTACTAAGGCCAATCCAGATTCCTAAGCTTTACCTGGTCCCGCCCATAGCTTCATCTCCTACTATGCCTCCACCCTATTTCCCAGTCATCCAGAATAACTTGCAGTTCCCCAAGCATATACTGTCTGCTCTGTCAAGGCATTTACACATGTTATTCCTCAATGCCTGGAAAGCACTTTCCTGCCCTTCCTAACTTGCTGAATCCTCCTGGCCCTGTACATTCAGCTCACCCATTACTTCCTTGACTTCCTACCTCAGTTAGATGCCTGTTCCAAGTCACCTGGGTTTATCTCTGTCAGAACTCCATTCATTCATTCCTTAAATTGATATTATTGAATAATTAACCGTACACCAGGTACTATTCTGGGCTCTGCATACATCAGAGGTAACTAGACAGACAAAGACTCTGCCAGGTAAATGTGTATGGGTAGCACAACCTATTAAAAAGTGGGGATGACTGCTGAAAGAAATCAGGTATGACACAAACAAGTGGAAAAACATTCTGTGCTAATGGATAGGAAGAATCAATAGTGTTAAAATGGCCATACTACCCAAAGTGATTTCCACATTCAGTATTATTCCTATCAAACTACCAACAATATATTTCACAGAATTAGAAAAATATATTCTAAAATTCATATGGAATCAAAAAAGAGCCTGAATGGCCAAAGCTATACATGCAAAAAGATCAAAGCCAAAGGCATCACACTACTCAACTTCAAGCTATAATATGAGGCTACGGTAACAAAAACAGCATGGTACTAGTACAGAAACAAACACATAGACCAATGTAACAGGTCAGAGAAGTCAGAAATGAAGCTGCACACCCACAACCATCTCATTTTTTGACGAAGTCGACAATAACAAGCAATAGGGAAAGGACTCCCTATTCAATCAGTGGTTCTGGGATAACTACCTAACCATACGCAGATGATTGAAACTGAACCCCTTCCTTTCACCATATACAAAAATCAACTCAGAATGGATAAAGCCTAAGACTATAAAAACTCTAGAAGAAAACCTAGGAAATATCATTCCAGACATAGGCCATAGCAAAGTTTCATGACCAAGACTCCAAAAGCAATTGCAACAAAAACAAAAATTGATGGCAATCCCATTTATACCCAAAGAAATAAAAATTGCTTTGCCATAAAGACACATGCACATGTATATTCTTCGCGGCACTGTTCACGATAGCAAAGACATAGAATCAACCTAGATGCCCATCGACTGAATAAATAAAATGTGGTACATATACACAACAGAATACTATACACCCACAAAACATAATGAAATCATGTCCTTTGCAGCAATTTGGATACAGCTGGAGCCATTATCATAAACCAATTAACACAGGAACAAAAAACCAAATACAGCATGCTGCCATTTGTAAATGGGAGCAAAACACTGGGTACATATGGACACTAAGAAGGGAACAATAGACACCAGCACTTACTTGAGGGTGTAGAATGGGAAGAGAGTGAGGATAAAAAAACTACCTATTGGGTGCTATGCTTACTACTTGTATGACAAAATAATCTGTGCTACCAAACCCCTGCAACACAAAATCTATCCATGTAACAAACCTGCACATGTACTCCCTCAACCTAAAATAAAAGCTGGAAAAATATAAAGAATAGAATAACAATTACATAAAATGAAAAGCAATTTTTTTGAGCAAAGACTATACAAAGTCAGACTGGAAAATATATTTGTGATATCTGTGACATAATATAATACTTTTATGCTTAACTTTTAAAATATGTCAACAACCACACCAGCATCTGTAATTTTTTGACTTTTAATAACAGCCATTCTGTCTGGTGTGAAATGGTATCTCATTGTGATTTTGATTTGAATTTCTCAATAATAAAGAACCTAATTTTAAAATGTAAAGAAAACAAACAAACCAAAAAACGATGATAAGATCCAAGATGGGGCAAAACAGTGAGCTGAACTTAAACTGCTGGCTTTCTTTTCTAATTTCCCTGTTGTGCTGTGAGTTCTCTGAGGTCAGGAAACTAGTCTAGTGTCTCTTACTAATCAGGTGCTTAATAAGTTTTGAAAGAATAGGTGGAAGTTGACTACTAATGGGGAAGACTCAGGTCATTTCGGGACTCATCTGGTCTCAGAATTCCAGTGAGGTGAGTAGTTGTTTGACTCCTAGTTATCATCGGATTGCAGTCGCTGAGGCTTGAAAGGGACCTTAAAAAGAATGTGACTATATATCCTGGTTTACCTGGCACAATCCCAGTTGACATCTGTTGTTCTGGCATCCTGTCAGGTTTAGCATTTATTCCAGATTTGTTTTCTTTCAATGACATATTTCAATTTTATTAAAGTAGGCTAAGGTGGGTTTGGTAGATCTCTACTTTTTTTTTTTTTTCGAGGCAGAGTCTTGCTCTGTCACCCGGGCTGGAGTGCAGTGGCGCGATCTCGGCTCACTGCAACCTCTGCCTCCTGGGTTCAAGTGATTCTCCTGCCTCAGCCTTTGGAGCAGCTAGGACTACAGGAGTGAGGCCCGTGCCCAGCTAATTTTGTATTTTTAGTAGAATGGGGTTTCACCATATTGGCCAGGCTGGTCTCAAACTTCTGACCTCGTGATCCCCCCCGCCTCAGCCTCCCAAAGTGCTGAGATTACAGGTTTGAGCCACCACCCCCAGCCTTCCCACATTCTACCACAGTTAGTCTCATTTAGTAGTACATGAGAAGCTTGATTAATAAACAGAGTTCTCACTTTAACATATGATAAAATTGGAAGGATACTAGCAGTAATCTGTCTCTCTTTTCCTAACCCTTCGTGGTGCAATGTAACCAAAATCACCTTTCCCAGGACAGCATTCAAGCTGCTTATTGATAAGTCACAGAGCTCTTGGATATGAGTGGCTCATGTGGCCAAGGTCACCTTTGGTCTGGTGGTGGGGGAAGAAGTTTTCATTGCCACTGGCGCTGCTAGTTACTTTGTGTACCAGCTAGTTATGCCATGGACTATACCATTACTTAAGAGATGCTCAAAGCTACTAGACAATGAAAAAGAGTCATTTACAGTAAGTGGAAACATGGAAAATCGTTGGTTAGGTGTCCCTGCAATAACTGCACAAAATATAACCTAATAGCTTTGTCAGAGAGTACAGGGAGAACAATCTGAAGTTTCTTTGTTATAGTGATTTTGTCATTTATTTGTGTGGTATAAGTCTCCAACTATGTTATTGTTCCGCAAGACTTTTTTTTTTTTTTTTTTTTTTGCAGTAAACCTTTTGAGAAGCGGAAAGTTAAAAATGGGAGTGTAAGTTTAATGAAATATTAAGAAGTAAATTTGTATCTCAAGAAAGATGATGACGAATGTGGAAATTGCAAAAAAAAAAGTTTGTAAATAGTTACTGTCCACTGTGGGGAATGGCAACCGAAGAAAACCAGAAAACTCCAATCTGCTTAAGAAACATCAGCATCTCCCTCAAAAGTTTGTTGTTATTTTAAGAAGACTGTGGCCTTATGATTTAATAAGTTAAGTTTTGCAGAGTACAATTATATAGCACTCTGTGAAGCGTGAACTTTAACTTAGATTAAATGATATATTCTCTAAATGAATGTCACTCATGTTTGTTTCTGAATCTTCTTGTGCAAAAAGATTCAATCATTTTTTGCAATCTATATGTGCCAAAAATAAATCATAGCATATTAGATATGATTAGATGTGCTTTGTAATGTGGCTATCTCTCTGGAGTGAAAAAGTGTCAACTCTGCCATTTTCTTCTTGTTTCCTTATGCTTGCATTAAGGGAACTATCTTCAAACCCAAGTTTCCTTGGAGGAGTCATTTTTTTTTTTAAGGCTACTTGTCCACTTTAGGAGAATTGGTTGAGATCAATGCAGATATTATAATTTGTGTATGCAACTAAACCAAGTCCAGGTAAACTACAGTCAGCTGCCAGTATAGTGAGGGTATACATCACTCCACTCAGGTGTGTGTGGGGGATTAGCATTCTTTCCTTAGAGCTTCTTGCATATTAAGTGTGACTACCAGACATTGGGATTGAGCAAGCATACCGATACAAACAGTATTTTAACTATGAGTGGATATTTTAAAGATAAATAATAAATATAATAACTTTACCATAAATAGTAAATATAATGATACATTGTAATACTTTTTAATAATGTTTCACTTTGAAGACCTCTACCATAGACAATTCTTATCTTCCTGGTTTTGAGACCCAATTTCACCACAAGTCTTCCTGGTTTTGAGACCCAATTTCACCACAAGTAAGAGCGTAACCTTAGGTAAATTGATTAACTCCTTTGTCACTATGTCCTTTACCTGTAAAGTGGGTATAATAATAGGCATCTAACTTATAAAACTTTTATGAGGATTTAATGAGTTAATATATGTAAAGCAGTTAGAATTGTCCTTAGAACCTAGTAAACAGTCAGGTTTGCATTTGTTGTTCTCATCACTATTGTTATTATTATAGTGATTATTATTATTTTGCATAAATTTACTGAAATATTTGTGCCAAGTCCTGTGAATAACTAGATAATGATTAAGATAGTATAAATAACGAAGGGTTCACCAAGAAATGATGACAATATCCTCTGGTTCTTGGGGAGGACCAGCCATATTTTCACTCTTCATGGTCTGTGTATGCCTGAACCAAAAAGGAAAAGCTCTGGGCCCTGAGAGGGCTACAGAACTAGGTACTATCCTGGGCTTAGCCATCAACTAACCTAAACTTGCTCATACAATACAACGGGGATAATAGTGCCTACTTTGCAAGATGATTAAGAGGGAATTGCATTGGATGTTGGGTGTAAAGAGGCTAAAACTGCCTAGGAAATTTAGGTGCAAAGACATTTAAAACAAGTCTGAACCCATGAAGCTTATTTGTTTTCTACCCTAGACAAAACGAGTTTGGTCATTCCTCACACGGCCAGGTTCTTTGGCAGGAATAGCTGAGAGAGCAGTAAGGCTAGAGGTATAGCTCTTGACGGACTCATGGTGGAGGCTATTCAACGCAAATTTCTCAAGTCGTCATAGCACCATGGGTTAAAGGAAGAAAAATATTGATGTTTTATTGAATTACTTCTATAGGTCAGATCATGTATCACTGCTGTGACCTAAACAATGAGCCGGTGCAGGAGGAATGCACAGCTGAGACTGATGAGATAAACCTTCCACAGCCCTGACTCCTCCAAGACCCAGTAAATTGCTTCCTTTATTTAATTACAAATTAATTGAAAACACTCCCATGCTGATAAAACAATACTAGTCCCTGATTTGTTGATAATAGCCTAATCCTCCTGTAATAGTCCCATAGACACCATCACATGATTATGTCATCAATTTTACACTTGCAGGGGCTGGATAAACATGGCTGCCTGAGGTTTAGGAAAAGGATAAACACACAGAGAGGTGTACTTTAGAAAGGATAATTTAAAGGTAAGTTTGGCATCAGATGGTGCTGGATTGATTCCTGGTTCTGCCAGTCACTAGCTAGGAGGCATTTTGGAGCCCTTGGAGCACTTGAAGATTAATAAATACATGAAACAGACTAGCACTGTGCCTGTCACATAGTGTGGAATTCATTACTGATAGCTGCATTATTTTTTCTCTCCCCTTGTATGCAGTTAGGGGTACTCATGCTTTTCTTTCAGTTAAGAAGATAACCTTAGTTCCAGGGGTGTCAGTAATTATATTGATACACTTTCCAGCATCCAGAGCCCCTTCTTCATCTGGTTGTCTGTACCCACCAGGGCAATTTCCAACCCATGGTTGCTCCTTTTTTCCTACTACAAAGCTTGCTCATGCTTGATCCCAAGACTTTCTAAAGGAGGAAAGGGTCCCATTGAATGAGGTGGACACTGACATTACTGTCTCCCCAACACCGCTCATGCCTGGTTAAGGCAACTAAGGAAATATTTTTGCAAGTAAGAACAGGAACACATAATAGCAAATGAAGTAGCATTTTAAAGCATAGGACTCACTTTAAAGGGGCAAGTAAGAAAGAGTTAATGTTAGCACTCAAAGGATTTTGAAGTCTAGGCCCTTTACTCGGTCAGGGTACATAGTCCCCATTAAAATAAGAGTCTTTTCTCTCCAGGATGATCGTCAGAATAACAAAATTTTACTTATAGGAAGGGTAACTTACTTTCATGCTCTTTTAGATAGAGCAGAAAGTGAGATGCTGTACCTCTATTTCTGTGATTGAAATTTTGAAAATAGAGCAGAAGAAAACTACACACTGGATTTACCTATATTAATGGAGAGGATGGATGGTCTTCTCATAGTTTTCATCTTAAAGAAGAAAAAAGGGAAAAGTGTATGACATGTCCACCAAGCAGAGAGGTACATTTCTATGAGTTATGTCTGAGAAACACTAAAGATTCATAGTCAGAGGGTTCTTAGCCCACTTTCTACTCTCTTACCAGTCCTCACCCCAAAGCTCCAGAAGAAGGCCCAAGAGAGCAAGATAGGCATGGAATGCAATCTTTATTAAGTGTTTGTGCTGTTTTTGAAACTGTCTAGAAGAAACTGTCCTCTGTTCAATAGATATGGTGAGGGAGCAGTCAAGGGTGGGAAGATAATCAATATTTAAATAAATCCTTGGTCAAATTAAAAAACACATTATGGCAGAAGTCAAAGGATTTACAGAAAATATATATACATGGGCGCAGGGAGATAATTTGCCCCCTCCTTCTCTGCAGCCTCTGGCTTACACTTTCTCACTGTGCTTTTCTCGTGGCATCTCTGGGTTTGCTCTGGGCGATAAGGCTTTGAGGGCTGGTGTGGGTCTTTATTATCTCCTTCATCTTTGAATCTGAATATCTGACACATAGCAGAAAATCAGTAAATATTTGCTCTATGCAAGAGTTAGAAAAGAGAAAAAAATCATGGAAGAAGAAACTAGAGAACCAAAAAGTCATTCAAATTTAATCAGAAAGTAAAATATGACTTTGCATGTACTGTAAACAAAGATATAATGTTTTTGGATTTGAAAGTTGATAAGTCAGCATCACCTCACACAACTATTTAAGCTACATGTAGACATCACTAGACTCAAAGTCACAACAACTTGAAGCATAATGCAAACAACAGTTCACCGAGGTGAAGATAAAGTAAACTTCTCAAATTCAAAGCATGTTTAGACCAGGCCTATCTCTATCACCCTGAGTGACTAATTTGCCATTTATTGAGTCAGATCATCTAATTGGTAGAGCCAAGTTAAAATATTGATGGCAGAATTCAGCAGTCCAGATGTCTTGCTAGATCTCATCTTGCTAAAATCAGAAAAAGCATCAGATAAATTTCTGATTTGCCTTGCTAATAATTTCAGATCCCCTATTGTATAGAAATCAATGAAGGGACTTAGCCTAAAGTATCATTCTGATCAACCAAAAAGAATGAGTTTATATCAATTAGAATGGGTTCAACCACAAGCATCTTAATACCTGTGTAATGTTTAAGGAAACAGATTAGCTCACATAAATGAAAGATCAAAGATAGGACAGACTTTGGAGTCGGGTCATCTAATGACTTAATGTTGTCATCAATGGTTCTGTTCATTCTCTTTTGCTGTGCTGTTAGCCATGTCAGTTTCATTTTAAGTCATGTTTCTCTCATGGCAATGGGATGGCTGCTGGTAGCAGTTGGGGCTACTTTCCTTTTTATATCTAGCTGCAGAGGGAGAAAGGCCTCCTTTGGCTTTTTTTTTTTTTTTTGACGGAGGCTCAATCTTGGCTCACTGCAACCTCCACCTCCCAGGTTCAAGCGATTCTCCTGCCTCAGCCTCCCAAGTAGTTGAGATTACAGGCATACGTCACCACGGCTGGCTAATTTTTTGTATTTAGTAGAGATGGGGTTTCACCATGTTGGTTAGGATGGTCTCGAACTCCCGACCTCAGGTGATCCACCCACCTCGGCCTCCCAAAGTGCTGGGATTACAGGCGTGCACCATTGTGCCTGGCCCTTGGCTTTCTTTTAGACAGAAGAAAAACATTTCCCCAAACCTCCACCAAATCCCTTCTCACATCTCATTGGCTAGATTTAGGTAATTTGTTAATTTCTGAATCAATCACTAACAAGGGGAATCGGATTTTTCTAAGACCAATTAGGCCCGCCCTTGAAGCTGAGGGTGGAGACTGCCTCCCCTGGGTCTTATGAGCAGCATGAGAGAGGGGAAGACCTCAACTTAGTGATATTCTGTTTGAAATAAAAAAAAGAGTGTGGGAGAATGAAAGCTGAGATGGCAAAGAAGAGGGTTCATAAAAGGCAGAGTTGTACCAAATATACATTTTGACAGAATGCCAAATGGCTAGGAGTTAAAATTAATATCTGACTAAAATCAAGGCCTAAGTCAAATGTGACTTTGGAATAAGAACAAACTAGACATTTTCAAAAAGTGTAATTTATTATTTAAAATATCATTCGTGCATGCCCACAAGATGAAAGGAGAGTGATATTTGTTGGAAAGCTATGTGCAAAAGGATTGCCTATTATTCTCCAAGCAATTGAACTGAAGCAGGGGAAGTCTCCAAATCCTTAGAAAAAATGATAGAAAATTCAAAGCAACAAGATAAGGATGAATGATGTAATCGTTTCATGGGTGGAGCAGGACTGTTCTTGAAGCATCAAATATCAGTGTGTCAGAAACTCCCTGCTGACCAAATAGAAGGGCATCACGGAGCATTCTTTTAAGAAATACTGCGCTATATATATTCTCCATGGTACAGAAGGTGATATTGTCTGGCAAAATATGGACAAAAAGTGAGTTAGATGAGTTGGACTCAGAAAGTCATAGGTGACAATGTATTTTCTTTATATTTTCCTTTTATATATGCACAAGATGAATGTGATAACTATGTCTAACTTACTCTAAGATAGTGTTTTTTGAAGTATCAACATTCCAAATGAGAAAAAAAATGTTACTAGTTAAATCGAAAAGTTTGACATCATAATGTAGAAACCGTTTGTCTCTGGAGATGTTAGTTGTTAGATTACTCCCAAGGTAAATACCACTCATTTGTGACACCATAGAGATAACCACTATTAACTAAGATCAGTGGAGAAGCAAAATATTTTTTTGGCAGGGTCAAGTTACAAAGATTTTTTTATCTCTATAATAGTAACTAAAATAAAAATGTAACTTTTCTTTATCTTCTAAACTTGAAGATTTGGCCAATGATTATGACAGTCTTATTGAAGAAATCCCTCAATAAGAGGGAAAGCTTTGTGCACTACCTCAGTAAAATGGAAGCTTTGTGCACTACTTAAAGATTCTTTCTGGACATTTTCAGAAGTAGACTTAAATGATTATTTTAGTTATAATTTATTTCTAACACTTTTGCAATCACTTTCTGCTTTTCTCAATTGCTTGAGATTTTTTTCTTTTGATCTAGAAATGTAGCAATGAAGCTATATCACTGGGTTTCAAGATAACTGAATTACCTCTGCCTTTTCCTCTCTACCTGTTTTCTTTGCAGGCACATAATATTAAAATCATCAATGCAATTGAGCAATAGGACGTTCTTTACTGCAGCATTCATGAAAGAAACACTGAATGCTCAGGGCATTTCGATTGATTACTTTGCAGCAGGTTTCAGTAAACTACTTTCTTTTAGCAATTATTGTTTTTGCTAAGTTCTACTGTCTACTATTGCCACCTACAAATTATGAGGTTCAAGCTATTTGTTGTTGTCATTGTTGGAACCGTTTTTTAACTTGAACTAGCTATGAGTTCATCTTCTCTAAACATTGTTTATATTACAAGATGCTTATAAACTCAGTTGACTGATGACAGTGGCTGTTTTTCTGGGTCAGCCTGTGATTCTGCTATATTGTGCTATGCTATAATTTCTTTTGAATCCTCTGTTGAAAGGTATGAATAAATGTCTTATGCTTGTGATTCTTAATTTGCTTCATCTTGATAGTTCCATTGACAATAACAATTGTATGACATTTTTCCAATCTATCACTATTTCTTCAATTAGGTTTACTACGCTGTTAGCTGTGTGAGACCCAAAAATCTCCTGGCAGAAGAATAAAGCAATAACATAGCACAAACCATCTTTAATCTACCATTCTGTCAGAAGTTAGAAAAGACTTGTGCTTCCTTTTGCAAACTGTCTAAAGCAGTGTGAACAGTTATTATGGAAGGCACTACTCCTTTACCATGTAACTGGATTTTTGTTTGGCTAATATGTCAGACTTTCTTGGACATTAAAGACATATTAAATAACAAACATATGTAGTATTATTCCTAAAAACATTTAAAAATACTGTAGTATGTGTTGATTTACTTCATCATTATTATATTAAATTCTAATCTTTCTCAGGATTAAGAGGCACTTTCATTATGATGAGGAATGATTTTTCTATCTTAAGCAAGCAGAGGTCTCATTCAAGCAGAGGTTAAGAATCCAAGAGAAGAATATGAGATATGGGGTTTTAAATATCTAGGATAATTCTGTTGGTGCCACAGATGATCAATAACACACTTTCGGATGTTTTACCACCTTGGGAGATTTGCAATTACTGAATGGAAATATATGAGGCCAAGTTGCAGTTATTTTTTAGGCAGACCAGTACATAGAACCTCTGTAGTACTACATCATGTAAGATGATGCTGCCAGAGGTGCTGATGGCCTGTTGAGCCTACTTTATGGTTCCTATGTCAACAAAGACTAAATGTGTATCACTAGTTGGGACAGATGTCACATCTTTTATCCCTATGTTTAATTTACCCTTCTCTCTAGTTCTTCTGCAAACATATTCAAAGTTTTTCACCCAATTGAGGTGGATAGAATTATAAAAACCACCACTCAGGCTGTTTTCAATGAATTTATTTCTTTAATGCATATTTGAATTTTCACTTCTCATCTTCTTGATCAGCTCTAGTCACAATTCTAAATATGTGTTGGTGCCTTTATCAGTTAGCTCTGGTGATAACTCTAGTAGCATTCTATTGAATTATGAATTCTTCTAGTACTTTACCTGGCTCTCCAGCCACAACTTTAAAGATAAAAACCTTATAAATCAATAAAATATACATTTCAGGCAAGATAATCTTGCAAATAATAACATATTCGATTCTTTTGCAAATGCAAAGTCTGTCTTCTAGGAGGGTCATACAGATTCTTATGGTAATTCATGTAAGATCAGTACTCTTTTTAGTCCATCTATTTCCCTCAGTAAAAGAAGGATATTGATGCCGGGGAGCTCTAGTTAATTTAACAAAAGACGGTTCCCTGAAAACCAATTTGCCAAATGGCTAATTCACAGAAATGCTAATTCACCAGCCTGACTTGTCTTTTCAAAATGATTTATGATGCTTATAGTACTTTGTAACAACTTTTGAAACCACGTCATCTTTTGTGAAGATTTTATGATCGATTTTCATTTTGTATTCATAGCAGCATGCTGAAGAATGTTCAATTTGTCTCTGGCAAGGTCCCTGCTGCTGTAGCTGAAGGGAGATAGTTACTAAGACAGGGATCCCCTACGGGGAAAAGACTGGGAAGAGAGCCAGTACACAGCTCAGACTGGGCTGTCAATCCAGAGATGGGGTAGCTTAGGGAGAGACCATAGGGCAGGGAAAGGAGGAGACAGAAGGACTATTGTTGAACATATCTTTGAATATATCTTTTTCTCCTATTTCAGCTTTATTGAGGTATAATTGACATATAATAAGATGTACACATTTAAAATGTTCAATTTGAAATGTTTCGATCATGTATACAGCCAGCAACCCATCACTGCAATCAAGATCATGAGCATATCCAGCGTCCCCCAGAGTTTCCTTGTACCCACATTACATAAACAGACAGTGCTAGACTTGACAATGCTTTGACTATTTTTCAACTTTATAATGGCGCAGAAGCGTTACTTACAGAAACTATACTTGAGTACCCATATTACTATTCTGTTTTTCACTTTCAGTGCAGTATTCAATAAACTACATGCAATATTTAACATTTTATTATAAAATATGCTTTGTGTTATAAGGTTTTGCCCAACTGTAGGGTAATATAAATGTTTTGAGCACATTTAAGGTAGGCTAGGCTAAGATATGATGTTCAGAAGGTTAGGTATATTAAATGGAGTTTTGACTTACAATATTTTCAACTTAACAATGGGTTTCTGGGATATAACACCTAAAAGATGGCATAGTGCAATGACAAAGGGATGGGCTTTGGAGCCAGGTTGATGAGAGAGTGCTTGTACCAGCAGGGGCACCACCAGTAGTGCAGGTTCTTTCCCTATTTTGGTCTCACTTGCCTACTGTGTCACCTTAGGCAAGTTTCTTAACTTCTGATGTTCAGTTTCTCCATTTTAAAATGAGAACTGTAATAGCTAATCACAAAGTTATTGTGAATACTAATGGAGATGACAAAGTGTAACTATTACATTAAACAAACTTGCCTTGTGAGATACAAAATCACAAAATAGCCTTCTTCCCTTCGTTTCCTCCTGTTCATTTAATTTTAGTCAATGAGGCTTTTCCCTTGCATCTTCATGAAAACTTGAGCAAATCCCATGTATTATTAGTTTACTATTGCTGCTTTAAAAACTTACCAAACATATGGTGGCTTAAAACCACACATATATATTATCTTACAGTTCTGGAGGTCAGATGTCCTAAAATAGGTCTGCAGGGGTGTGTTCCTTTTGGAGGTTCTAGGAGAAAATCTGTTTTCTTGCCCTTTTCTAGAGTCTAGAGGCTGCATAAATTCCTTGGCTTGTGGTCCCATCCTCCATCTTCAAATCCAGCAGCATAGCATCTTTCCACCTCTTTCTGTCCCTCTTCTTCTGCAATCACATTGCCTTTTGTGTCTATGACCCTCCTACATAACTTTCATAAGGACCCCAGCAATTATATTGGGCCATCCTTGTTAATCCAGGATAATTTCTCCAAGTCAAAATTCTTGACTACATTGTATCTACAAAGTCTCTTTTGCCATTCAAGTAACATATTCACAGGTTCCAAGGATTAAGATGTGGACATCTTTGGGAGGCCATTATTCAGCCTTCCAGATCTCATTACTTCTCTCATCACTCTTAGGTAGTACATATGCTACATCCTTTAGAATCACAAATACAGTTTCAATTCAGGAAATAAAATTGTAGAACTTTATTTAAACTTGATGCTTCTACCCTCCTGCCTCTAGGTCCTCTTTGAGCAGGAAGTATGCAGTCAGTTCCAGAAGGCAGGTACAATTGGCTGCTTTTCTCTTTCCTCATGTAGCTAGCCTTCTTCTTCTCCAACTAGTGCTTCTGGTTTCCCCAGGGTTAGAGCAGAGGGAAGAAGGCAGAGGTGAGAGGATTAGGAATGATGATGTGGCCCCAAGTTGGCACTCTGGGGACCTGATTCTTCCTTACCTGGATGCTTTTGGAAATTCTTTGATGACCCCACCCTCGGCTATCACTAGGGTTCCCTCACCTAAAGTTTGTCTGGCATGTATTATTATTTGCCTTCTTGCATAATATCCAGGTATCCAGTAATCTACCTCCAGCTTCCCTCCTGCTGAGGTCTAATGTTCCCTCCAAGCAGTCCTCTCCAATCATCTGGTTCACAGAAAATGCACAATTCTTTCCTCTTGACTCTAGGAGTGTAGTCGATTCTCATGCTAGAGCCCTCTATTCAGTTTCAGCCAGCTTTTTTTTTTATTTATACTCCTCAGATGTGGCTCAAACACCAAACCATTATATCTATCCCCCTAAGTTCCAAGGGCTTCTGTTAAGATCTCACATTGGTCTCTTAAAAACCCCTCTCTTCAGATCTGGGCTTAGGAAGTGATACCTTCACCTATCTCTCCTGTGGAGGAGTGGGATGGGAGACACATAGCACAGCTCTCTCCAAATAAATTTTCTTCAAATATATACCTCTTGACTTATGTCCCTCATGCAAGTGCGTGAGTTCTGTATGAGATTTTGATCATTTCCTTTGAAAGTTGTGCAAATTTATGGAATCAGTTTTTTCTTGATGTTTCTGATGGTTAACTTTTTGTGTCAACTTGACAGGATGCCCAGATTCAACATTATTTCTGGGTGTGTTTATAAGGATGTTTCTGGATGAGATCAGCATTTCAATTGGTGGACTAAGCAAAGCAGATGGCCCTTCTTAATATGCTCGGCATCATTTAATTCTTTGAGGGCCCGAATAAAACAAAAATTCAGAGGAAAGGAGAATTTGTTCTTTTTCCAACTGCTGAGCTAGGACATCAGTATTCTCCTGCCCTTGACTGAGACTTACACTATTGGGCCTCTGGTTCTCTGAGCTACACCACTGGCTTTCCTGGGTCTATAGCTTGCAGACAGCACATTTTGGGATTTCTCAGCCTCCATAATTGCAAGAGTCAATAAATGTTCATTTCATTTTTTTATGAAATCTGGTACAGAAACAGAATTAAAGATAAATAACTTAGTCAAATGTTTTGAGATTTTTCCTGATGGAAAGCCTGAAGAAGGTATAAAGCACTATTCTTAGAAAAATTTGTCATCTTACTTTTTAAACTTTGGGCAGCTGGCAGTCATCTTACATACAGTACTGACACATCCTGATGTGCTGTTCTCTGGGACCAATTTTGATGACAGGAAAACACAATATGATATTATCCATAGCTGTAAAATTCCACTTTTGTCCAGGCAATTTTCACACCAAACTGACCATCTTGGCTCCTCTGTGCCTTTTAATATTTTAGAAGCACAATAGGTAAACTGAATTTGGGAGTTGTATCATTGATGTCACTATCCTGGGAGCTTAACCTGTCCCTGCAGTTATGGTATGCCTGATTTAATTGACCCCAGAAGTGTAAATTACATTATTTCACAGGCATTCTGTGATGAACAATCACAAAGCCATGGGTGCTTGAATGGTTGATCTAAGTTTACTGGTGAGATGGCTGACACATGGTTTAAGGTCTGGTTATTTCACTCACCTGATGCCGGAATGAAATGGATTAACCAGGGCTCTGTTAGATCCTTCTGGAATGTTAACACCTTAGTTTCCTTGGCATCCAAGAATAATTGGACCCTATGGACCTCTGTTTCTATCAAAGCTGCCAACACTTACCTCCAAGCTATTCTTGCCTCCATACCAAATAGGAAGAATAAAAGACAAGACTGAATAATCAACCAACTAAGCCTCCCCTACATGGGGATTATTTCCCTACACGTGTTGATGAAATTTCTTCTACAGAAACCCAGTAGTTTTTTACCAAGATTTTAGCAAAACTTTAGCCTTGGAATCGTAATTTACATGTGCATATGATTTGGGAAACTTACCAGTGGAGAGACTGCCTCTTGGTTCTGTGCAAAACCCGTGAGATAGAGGAATAAGCAGCAAAAGCTGAAAAGAGTTGGGAGAGGGACTTATAGGTGAAAAAGTTGGAGACTGAGGGGAGAAGTGTGGCAGGAGACACTGGCAAAATCTTTGTATTTAGTAGAGATGGGGTTTCACCATGTTGGTTAGGATGGTCTCGAACTCCCAACCTCTGGTTACTCAGGTAACAGTCACTCATCTGCCAAACCCTTGCAAACATGGCTATTGTTTGTGTGTTTGGGTTGTTGAGGCAGAAACAAAGCCCAGTCCCTTTTACAGAGCCACTGGTGGGCAAACTTTTCTCACCCCATTCCCTCCCCGTCTTCCCCACCTCCAAAACTGTGAGACTGCCTGTACTTATAAATGCCTCCCAGGAGGCAGACTTTTCTTTTCCACATTTGCCCCCCGCAAAGAACCTTGGAAATGCCCTGTGTGCCCTTACTGCCACAGGCTTTGGGAATGCAGCAGTGAATAAAACAGACCAAGAAGCTTTTCTCTTGTAGAGATTACCATTCAGACAGAGAGACAAAATAAGTTAGTTTCTGTAGTGTGTTTGAAAGTGCTATAGAAAGTGTTCTA
The DNA here is from genome assembly GCF_029281585.2 of Gorilla gorilla gorilla. Lineage (NCBI taxonomy): Eukaryota > Metazoa > Chordata > Mammalia > Primates > Hominidae > Gorilla > Gorilla gorilla. The sequence goes on from NC_073224.2 coordinate 122,678,093, forward strand.
TAAGTGCTATAGAGAAAAATGAAATAGAAAAGAGGAATAGGGTGGAGGGATGGGAGGTGAGAGTGTTTAGGGAAGGCCACATTGAAAGGGCAACATATTTGAGCAGACTTAAAGGAGGCAAGGAAAAAAAGTATGAGGATATGTTCAGGAGGAATGTTCCAAGCTCCTTAATATTATCTAGTGACCCAGCTATCTTCTTACATAATTTAGCAATTGACTTCATTTTCTTCTCCATTCTATCTTCTATGAACACTCCTATAAATTAACATCCATGCTAAAGATTATTTTCTTATATTAAGTGGTTAGATGTGGAATAACAAAATTAAGGAGGATATACATCTTCAGGGCTTTTGAAATATATTTCCTGGCTGGGCACAGAGGCTTATTCCTGTAATCCCAACACAACACTTTGGGAGGCCAAGGCAGGCAGATTACTTGAGGTCAGGAGTTTGAGACCAGCCTGGCCAACATGATGAAACCCCGTCTCTACTAAAAATACAAAAATCAGCCAGGTGTGGTGGTACCTGTAATCCCAGCTACTCAGGAGGCTGAGGCAGGAGAATGAGCTCGGGAGGTGAAGGCTGCAGTGAGCCGAGATCACGCCACTGCACTCCAGCCTGGGTGACAGAGTGAGAACCCGTCTCTCTCTGATATATATTTAAATATATATATATATATTTAAAAATTATATATATTTAAAAATATATATATATATAAAAAAATATATCTCCTAATTTATTTCCTAATTCTATCCAAGATGGTTGATACCATTTCCTCTAGCAGGGTATATGAGTGCCTTGTTTCTCACGTTTTATTGATACTGGCAAATTCTTCTGGCTCTTGACTTTAGGAGCTCCCACACGTGCTACGTATGTGCTCTGTTCCTTTTGTTGTGACAGCTCAGGAACTAATATTAGCCTTTGCTTTCCATACTCATTCCTTTGTTTTTGATTAATGTATGAAGCTTTGGCATCCTGTTCATATTTTATTTTTGTTTTGGATCACCAGTCCACCCCGGTCCCATTTAATCACTCTTATCTCAACCCTGCACACTTATCATGACTAGTTTGCACCTCATGGCCAAGACAAAGTCGAATTAAGATTCTAGAGAGATTATCATACATAATGAGACCCTGGAGAACAAGGCAAGGGAGACACACTTCCCAGGACTGGTTCATATCCAGGATTAGCTGCAGAGATGAATGAATGGTTAGAAAGGATTCAGAGTTTCTTAAATTTCCCTAAGGTCAAAATTGGCCCCAGAGCTTAGAGAGGGCTTGAATCTGTTAGAGATGCAAAGAAGGAGCAATTTTCTCTATCTGTAGAGATAAGGGGCAAACATTTGGAGACTCCAGATTCCTTAGGTTTCTTTTCTTACCCTCTCCTCCTCCTCTTCTCTCTCTAAAATCTCATCACCGGTGACCTTTTCTACTCCTAACATTTCTAAAAGCAATGTGTAAAAATGGCCCTTAAATCGTTATCTCTAGCCCTGACCTGTTTCCAAACCCCAGCCTGATTTAATTGCTCAATGAATATTTTCATCAGGAAATACACACACACACACACACACACACACACACACACACACTCACAGAGGAGAGTGAGAGATCTCAAAACTTTCAATTTCAGAATGCATAAAAGTGACATTTTTGCTTTGTTCCCTTTGCTTTTCTCCACAGTGAAAAAAATGGAAAAGCATTCAGAGATAAGCCAGCATAGTTCCTTCCCTAAGGAGCTCACAGGTTGGTGGGGACAAGAGACCAGTACATAAAGACTCCAGCACAGAGTGGCAAATGTTCTGATAGAGCAGGGTCATGGGACCATATTGAAGGAGGTGCCTGTGATGAACTCCACGTGGAAAAGTTAGGAAAAGCTTCACAGAGAGGCTGACGTGAAGTTAGGCCTTTTACCCCAAGGGATTTAAGAATTTATTGTCCACTAGAAGATTGAATAACCAGCCATATCTAATATAAGGGATTAATCTTCAGGGAAAAGCAGAAGTTGGAAAAGTAAATCATGTTGTATGCTTTCCAGGAATGGCACAAAGTTGAAGTGAAAGCCACAAGTCAGGGGATAGCCAGTCCTTTTCTCTAACAATAAAACCATCAACAATGACAGCAATCACAATAATCATGATGACTGACGCCTATATACCACTTACTGTACTACGGGCTAGGAGCTGTTTTAAGTGCCTTTGTAGGTAAACTCTCATAGGTAAAATAGGTGGGTGTTGGGGTGGGGCGCAGAGAAGGGTCCCTGCATTCAAGTAGGGGCTTGTCTAGTTTGAACCTCCCATGGGTGCTGAAAGGAGGAAGCACCCAAGCGTTTTTTTCTGCTTGCCCAGATAATAGACACCAGGGAAAAGGTAAGGGTGATGCTTAAAAGCTGTCAATTGTCAAATAAAAAAATGGAGTTATACTCTTTGTTATAATTAATCACTAATGTTTGACTGATGATTGAAATATGACCTTTTTTATTTAATTGAATTTGAACTTGTTTAAGTAAGCTATTATGTAACTCTATGAGGCCTGCAGCCTGAGGCCATCAAGGGAGGTAAAAGCTCCATTGAATGCCTTGTTCAACAGCATCTAGGATTTTATATTCTGAGAAGTAAAATGAGTGCCTTTGTCACTATCAATTATGTCTGGAACTCTGAGGAGGATAAGGGATGTCTCGATGTGACTTTGTATTGTTGCCACCAATTGCCATTCTGAGGGAATATGGCATGAGGCTCTTTCTTGAGAATATCTAGCAGTTTTCCTAAGAATTATTCTTTTATTAAATACAGTTTGGGTAAGATCACTGTAACAAGTGTTTAAGGCAATCTTAAAAATGTTCTTTGCACCATATCTGGCACGTAGTAGGTGTGTTAGGATGTTATTGCGTTACTATAAAGAAATACCTGAGACTGGGTAATTTATAAAGAAAAAAGGTTTAATTGGTTCACGGTTCTGCAGGCTTTATAGGAAGCATGGTGCTTGCACCTGCTCAGATTCTGAGGAGGCCTCGGAAGGTTACAATCATGGTGGAAGGCAAACAGGGAACAGGCATCTCACACGGCAGAAGCAGGGGCAATAGAGAGTGGGAGAGGAGGTACCACATACTTTTAAACAATTAGATGTCTCAAGAACTCACTCACTATCACAAGGGCAGCACCAAGGGGATGGCACTAAACCATTCATGAGGGATCCACACCATGATCCAAACACCTCCTATCAGGTCTCACCTCCAACACTGGGGATTATGTCTCATCTTGAGACTTGGAGGGACAACATCCAACCTATATCAATAGACATGTCATAATTATGTAGTGGAAAAACACTGAGATTCAGTGATGCTATAATTATACAGAAAACATTGCCAGTAAATTTTGGCACTAAGTACGTGTAACTAATCTGAACAAATTGGCAAATGTGACCTTGAGGCTTCTTTCTGACCAAGGTCCCTCCCTCCCACCCAAAGAATTATGCCAGGGCCAAGAATGGGCATGGACCTCTGCTCTTACAGTCTGGATTTCTTTCCCTGTTCATGTAGGTGGTGGAGACAAAGTTTCACACTGAAATCAGTGAAGTGAAGCAGAATCATTTTTATTTTATTTTCTGTATCCTTCTTAAGTGTCACTCAGTTGTAGGATTTTTCCAGAGAAGAACTATGTCTTACACCATGCCATGGCCAGTTCCTATCACTTTACCCTACACTCAGAGGTGCCCGGTAGTGTTAGAATATCATCGCCATTGGAGCCCGCTCTTGTAAGGTGAGCCTGTTAATCACGCTCTCCAGCAGATGAACCCGGACTCTTGCCCTTGAGCCTGTGGCCTGGGGCCAGGAAGGTTCTACTGTGTTGCTGTCAAGTTTTCCACTGTGTCCTCAGTTCAGCCCCAAATGGTTGGTATTGCTGTCCTCACACTATTTTTAGTCATAGATCAGTTATCCCTGACACGCAGTGATGGGGATTAACAAAATGCACCCATATGCATCTCTGAAGGCTGAGCATGTGTGTCCCCAGCCCAAAGCAGTCTTGGGCAGTTCTAGGTAGGATTAGCAGACTTGATTTTTTTATTGTCTCCCTTTACTCCTGGCAGGAGAGTTCTGGGCTAGAATCACTTCAAATTTGTTTTAAGGAATTTGGCACAGGCCTCTTCTAAACCGTACACCAGACCTTGTGTTTTACCCCATCAAGTCCCTTGTGGCCCTTGGCAGGGGCACAGTGGGGAAAGGCTTTCCTTCTCTTGATGGAAAAGAGATCATTGAACTCCATGATGCTTTTAAGAGAACACAGTAACAGGTCAGGCCTTAGGGATGTCCCCACAAATCTCTCATGTGGTGAAGGTTCCACATGCCCGAGGAAGAGAATTTCATAACACCCAATGCCAGCTGGGAATGCTCTACATGACAGGGTGAACACCATCGTAATCACATCATGTTCTGAAACCTCAGCCCTGATTACTCTGATCTTTATCCTCTGTTGACCTGAGATGAATGCAAGGAATGGTCTTTAAATGACTCCGTTGTTTTTAAACTCTAGTACAGTGCTTGACTTGAACTTCCCTGGTGAGAGCAAATCACACCAACTGACTCACACTAACTGGACTTATTTAATTATTTTAATTACTTGAGTCCTTTTACTTCATGAAATGACCCCCAGTTCTTATAACAGGGTGGTGAAATCAGGGCACTCAATACTTTCCATTATCTTCGTTAAGAAATCCTCTCCCGTTCGGTGCTTACACATCTGCATGTATTTCACGATCCTGCCAAAACTTTGTTAAATATATTAGCGAGAAAAGGAGGAGGAGTGGCAAGCTAGATATTCAATAGGAGAGAAACGTTGAGTAGATTTTGATCCTTCATGTGATGAGATATTATGCTGTCCTAAAAATAACACGTACCAAAAGTTTTAAAAGATGCAAGATGGTCACTAACATGTTAAATGAAAAAAGCAGGATGGAAATTTGTACATATACTCTGATTTCAATTCTGTCAATATTTATATAGGTAAAATATGCAGTAGGATAGATGAAAATTAGCTGGGCCTGAGTTACTCCTGGAGGTCATAAGAAACTGAGAGAGAAGATCTCAGACATAGAATGATCCTATCTGAGGACTCTAGGGATCTCAGCTGAGGGGAGGAAAAGGGCAGAGACTGTCTGTCTTTGTGGGTTAGGACTTCTGCAGGCCAACAACTTACAGGGTTGATGGTTTGAAGGAGAAAGTGTTGCTACATCCTCAGCTAGGAAGCCACCAGTTTTATAAACACAAATGGACAAAATGGAGTATACTAAAGTATTTGGTTGGAGCTGCGAACCCCTTGGGAATGTCTGAATTACTACTTACAAAGAAGTAGCCAGGGCCAGTTTGCCTTCTGAAGTGTCACTGTGCAGAGGCTTCCGCCAACACTCGCAGCCAGCTATGCCCAGGACTGGAGAAGGCCCCCGAGTTCTGGACAGTCTGCAAGTCCCACAAATCAGTGCTAAGTCATGTAATCAGATGTCTCCATGGTGTTTGCACGTTACCATCTCAGGAATCCAGAGCTTTCACTTACCTCATGTCCCAGCCTGGGATTTCCCTGTAGGCTGTAATGGGTTTGTTTTGCCAGGGTACTCAGTGTTCCCTCTGCTTCTTCCCTGTGAGTGTCAGACATCCTCATCATCATCATTGCCTTTTATTGAGTGCCTACTGTGTGTGAGGTGCTTTACAGATATTATTTTTAATCTTCTTAACAATCCTATCAGATAGGCATGATTATCCTAATTTTATAGGTGATGGGATTGAGAAACAGTATGATCAAATTACTTGCTTAGGGGCATAAAATTAGTAAGTTTGGAACTAGATGTCTGTCTACTTTTTCTGTGATGTCTTTCAGCTTCTAATTTGCCACTCTGTGTGTGTGTGTTGTTTTTGTGCATATGAGAGAGACGCAGAGAGAAAGAGACAGATCTGTTACTAAAAGATCTTTTCTGAACAGCGATTTACTTTTGAATTTGGGTGTTGCTTATTTCTCAAATGCTTTTTTCCATCAACATCCAGAAAATCATATATCTTACCTCTTAATTGTCTTTGTCAAAAGTGAGTCCTAGCCATGAGCGGAAAGTGGACTGAAAAATAATTATACTTTTCAAGAGTAAAATTTCGACTAGAAATCAGAATGAGACTTCTCAGGATGACAGAAAAACTCACATACAAGTTAGGAGCAACCTGAGATTAGTGCTAAAGGTACAATATGCAGACAAACAAACTGCAATAGTTCTTCACTTCAATCATGTCCAGGGAAGTCCATGCTCAGACCCTTTGATTCTGATGCTTTTCTGACATGTAGGGACCATCCTCTGGTGTCAGCATCACAGGCCCAGAATTGAAGAAGTTGATGCTTTGCTCTCATTGAGGCCTGATCACTATGTATCCAATAATGCTGCCTCCTTTCCCCACCTTCTTCCTTTCTTCAATAAATATACATCTAATGCCAGGCCCCACACTAAGGAGCAGCAGCAAATAATGCCTATGAATGACAAGCACGGTCCTGGCTATCACTGAGTTTACAGCATGGTGGGGAAAACAAACAAGGAATTCAGACATAGTGCGATAAATGCACTGATGTGGGGAAAGTGGAGTGCACTCAGGTGGGCAGGTATGAAGGGTCAGCAAAGGCTTCCTCGACCAAAATACTTCTGTGCTGTGACCTGAACGATGAGTTAGCATCAGCCAGGTCGGGGTGGAACATGTGAAAAGCAAGAGGGATATTCTGTGAAAGGCCAGAGAGATAGGCAAGCTTTGCATAGCTTAGCCGTCTGTCTCTTTCCCTCTGTCCTCCTCGTACATGAGTGTGTCAGAGTGAGTTTTGGGATTGCTTTTAAATTTTAAATTAAAGACTATCAGAATCCAGAGACTATCCAAATTCCTATGGTCTCTCAGAATTTCACAAAAACATTCAGACAAAGGGTAATTCCACAGAGAAATCATACACCTCAGTTTGAAATTGCCACTTGGGAGGAATGGGACACCAGGTCTTTGGAAACGGGCTTAGGGCCCATCAGGGGAGATACTGTGTGCCGAAGCTTTCTTCTGGAACTCACTGGGGTCCCCTTTTTCTGCAATCCAAGCTAAGCCCTCAGAGCATGTTGGGCTAGTCTAATTCAGGGCTGTATTAGTCAGAGTTCCCTAGAGGAACAGAACTGAAAGGATATATATATATTCTTTATACATATATACACATATTCTTTATATATATATTCATTTTATATATATATATATATATATGAGTTTTATAAATATGAACTTACATGATCACAAGGTCCCACAGTAGGCTGTCTGCAAGCTTGAGGAGCAAGGAGAGCCAGTCTGAGTCTCAAAACTGAGGAACTTGGAGTCTGCTGTTTGAGGGCAGGAAGCATCCAGCATGGGAGCAAGATGTAGGCTGGAAGGCTAGGTCAGTCTGGCCTTTTCACAGTTTTCTGCATGCTTTATACTCGCTGGCAGCTGATTAGATTATGCCCACCATGTTAAGGGTGGGTCTGTCTTCCCCAGTCCACTGACTCAAATGTTAATCTCCTTTGGCAACACCCTCACAGACACACCCAGGATCGATACTTTGTATCCTTCAATCCAATCAAGTTGGCACTCAGTATTAACTGTCACAGTGACTATGACCTTTGTCACAGAAGATGACTAGAAAAATAGCCACGAGTTGACCTTGATACTAAGAGCAGCACTGATTCGGACATGGAATCTGACTTAGCTCGTGAGGACTCATTTTAGCCACGAGTCATAAAGAAGTCCCAGTTCAAGATACATAGTCCTTGAAGACAGCACTCAAGGATTTAGGCACACTAAATATCTGAGCCCCAGTCTAATTCCAGGGGCAGTGACAGGATGACGCTGCCCAGCTTGAGGTTTTGTCAAGATTTCAAACACACAGTTTGTTGTTAAGGTTCTAATTATATAAAAAACTCCATATTAACATAAGGCTCACGGTTAATTGGCAGGGCTTCAAAAACAACATTAACTATTTCCTAATTATAGCAGTAATTCTTTCCCTTTCTCTTTTTATTTTTCTCATTCTTCTTTTTAAATAATAATTATCACATATATTGGGTGCTTAGTATTTGCAACACGTTAAAACAAGAGCTAAGACTACATTCTGTCATGTAATTCTCATAACTGCTCTATGGCATCGATATTATTTCATGGATTTTGGAGATGGGGAAACTGAGGTTTAAAGAAGGATAATTAACATGTTTATCACAAATGGACACAAAAATAGTCACACACATGGAAAGTGTTAGAACTGGAACTTAGACCCATTTTGTCGAAACAACTCAAGTCTGTGGTGTTAATGTCTGTGGTTCTGCAATTAAAATACACATTCTGATTATGTTGTTTGTGTTGTTCCAGATGCCTTCTCCACTAGAAGATGGGGCCAGATTTCCTAGTTCTTTATTTGCTGATAGCACTAAGCAAAGTGTGTAGCATGTTATGGGACATCAATAAATACTTGGCTCAGTGGCACACAATCAACTAGGGAAGGCCTGGTCTAAATTTAGCCCAGCAACACAAATTGCAGGATTTTGCACCACTCTGCCTCTCATCTTATTAGGACAGGTCTTGTGGCTGTCCTAGGCCTGAGCACCCGTAACAGAGCTCTCCTTGTCACTGTGACAATAGAAAGTAAGGGAAGGGAAAGTCATAAATTAGGCCAATGGAGGGAGGCAGAGGAAAATAGATACAGACTGATGACAAGATTAATATGCAGTTGACGGGGAGTGCTTTCACACCAGAGCGCCAGCAAATAAACACAATTCAGAAAGCTCATCCCTGCCTTACCAGAGAAGGCAGATTCCTGAGCCAAAAAAAAAAGTGAATGAGCAAGAGAAAGAAAAAGAGAGGCCTGTGTGTGCATGGGGCCTTGTTTGCCAGGAATTCCTCCAGCAGGATCAGATAGCTGGGGGATGACACAAGCAGCAGGCTCTGCAGAGTTATACATTTTCTGACCCAAAACAGGGACAGGAGAAGCAGGCACAGGCACTGCAGGGAAGGTGGGCTCCGAGGATACTGAGTGAAGGCTGAGATCAGTGCCTTCCCCGGGCATAAGCATAGCCTCCCTGCGCCACCAGCAAAGGCAGGTGTCATTTTCTGAGAGGAGTCAGCAGACCTGCTTGGCCCTTTTGGCTGGACTTCTGATGGGCTCTCCCACTCCCTGCTGTAATGAATGAGACCTCAGCAGGCTTCAGTTGAATATTTCATAGATGGGAATTGATTCTTCTTCTTTTTTTTTTTATTTGTTTGAACTATATAAGATTGCCATTTTTGTAAGTAAGAAGTGGCCAAATATTATCAATTTCATATGGTTTAAGATGATAGTAAGGGCAGAGATTGTTTTCAAACTCAGGAATTGATTCCAAAATTGGGACTCTCACTATGCTACACTGTTTCACCAGTGACTTCCCATTAACCTGAGCATAAATTTAGACTTTGACCTTGGCCTACAAGAATATTCATGGTCTGATCTTTGCTTACCTGGTACCTTCTCTCTCCACAGCAACACCAAATTTCTTCTGGCTATTCAATGATTGCTTTGGTTTACTGATCTTTGATGATACATTTTCCTATTCCTGAAATACTACACTTGCTTCTCTTTTCCTGGATGTTATCATTCCATCCTTCAGGAATTAGCCATCATAGCACTTATATTAGGTTGGAAACTGCCCGAAGTGAGAAAATGTTGGTCACCTGCCTTATTTCTTATTGACTAGATGAATGCCTGGCACATAAAAAGATGGATGAATGAATGGATGAATGAATGAATTACGTGAGCCAATGCCACCTTCCCTCCCACAACACACAGTCATTCTATGCCTACCTTGCCACTCCAAATTAAACAATTCTCTGTTATGACATAGATGTCCAGTTTCAGAACAATCTGTTGAACTTTGGCTACAGCTGTGCTGCAGAGCTTGGTGATATACATTGAATATAAAGCAAGAACACAAATTTAAAAATTCAAGAACATTCTCACATACCCTGAAGAACTAGTTCAGCTCTTGGTTTTCAATAATGCAAGCTTCTTATTTTTGCCTTTTTTTTCTCTTGTTGGGGCCTGGTTTTTATTGGAAGAATTTTCCAGAAGTATCACTAATGTAAACACATAAAGACTTTTGGAGGCAGTTATCAGAACAGTTACAGATTCAAACGTGGTTATAAATGTTGGAACTGTTATTGCTGGTGACTGGAGAAGCTCAAATTAGTTTATTAGCTTTACTTAGTTGGATTTATACCATATTTTTTCTGTGAAGAGAAAGTTATGGAAGAAAATGGCTTCTTAGCAGCTAATCATTTCTAAGGATCACATTTGCCACCTCCTTTTTCTACTGAAGCATGTTGACGTAGGTCTGTTCTGCACAGACAGATTTTGTAAACCACATGTGCTGTATAAACATTCATTGGAACTGGGCAAAGGAGGTGTTAATAAGTTCTGTGACAGTAGAAGCCCTTGGTCAGATGCTGGGTATTATCTGTCACGGATGCTGGGATGGGCACTCCTGGACTAAAACACGTCTAAGAGATCTTCCAAAACTGGGATTTTCTGATTCTATAATAATAAACTCTGGACCCACCCATATTTGTTGTTGGCTTAGTGTATAATGTAGCATATACATTCTAAACAGTATATAAGTATGATTCTATTTAAAGGTAGAATTATGCTGTTTAGAATATGTATATATATATTCTACATTATATATACACATACACATTTAAATAGAATCATACTTGTATGCTGTTTATAAATTATTTTAATCACCACAATCTATTATAAATGTATTTCCATGCCAATCTATTTTTTTCCAGAACTTCGTTTTTTAATGAGTTTACGGTATTGTATTTCAATGTATTCTTTAACTAGTACCCTAATTTTTTTCCTTTTTTTTTTTCAGACAGGGTCTCACTCTGTCGCCCAGGCTGGAGTGCATTGGTGCGATCAAAGCTCACTGCAGCCTTGAACTCCTGGGCTCCTGCGATCCTCCTACCTCAGCCTCCCAAGTAGCTGGGACCACAGTCACATGCCACAACACCGGGCTAATTTTTGAATGTTTTGTAGAGATGGGGTTTCGCCATGTTGCCCAGGCTGGTCTCAAACTCCTGAGCTCAAACAATCTGACTGCCTTGGCTTCCCAAAGTACTGGGATTACAGATGTGATACACCATGCCTGGCCAGTACCTTGATTTTTAACAGTGGGATTTTCCCCCTTGATTTTTAATATAAACAGCATCAATGGATGACTCTACCTAAACTTTTGTGAATATCCTCACTTTATTTAGATAAATTGCTGAGTCAAGGGGTATCACATTATTCAGGATTTTTAATGACTATTGGGACATTGTCTTTTAGAAAGATTGTATGATTTATATCTTACCAGTAGTTATGTTATGACTTTGAGAGTCCTCTCTGGATCATAGCTTTCTGGTGGCATAAATTGCTACCCAAGAAATTCTGGGAGATTGGGGTTTCCTATGTTAAACCCTCTATGGGACATCCCCTGCTCCCACAGTGGAAGAGAATTAAGGAAAGGCAGAAATATACTTATTAAATGCATGGACTTTGGATCAATTCTTTGTTCGAATTGAACCAAATTCTAACTCCACAATCTATTAATTCAGAAACCCCAGGCAAGTTACTTAACCTCTTCAAACTGGTATTCTCATCTGTAAAAATACCGAATCTACCTCAATGGGTTTATTTTTTGCTGTTGTCGTTTGTCTGTGTGCGTGGTTTTGTGTGTGCGTGAAGATGATTTATAGGAAGGGCTTAACATGGCACAGAACACAGAGTAACTGCCTTTTAACCACTAGCCAATATTTTTACTATACTATTCTAGTTATTTATTGCTAGCAACAACTCTTTTTCTTAACTGTAAATGGAAGCAATAGCTGGAGCAAGAAGGGAGAAGGGAAAAAAGGTAACCAAGAACTTGGGCTGTTCCCGAAAAGAGTTTTTAGGGTGGGGAAATATGTCTTTCTTTTATTGGGTAGCCTCTGCCCTTTGAGCCCTACCTTTTCCTTTAGAATTTGCAGCAGCTGGGGAAGGCCCTCCACCTGCCAGCATTGCTTGGGTTTCACTGGTCTTGTGAGCGTTCCGCTTTTCGCCTGCCCTTGTTCGTAAGGCGGCTCTGCTGACCTTGAGGGTCCAGGACATAGTGTTGATCCCAGGAAAGACAGTAATAGTTTTGTTGACAGATACTTTTCAACAGCTGTATGGTATCTGCCAGGCTGAAAGAAGAAGAGGTGGGAGGAGAGTGACTCAGGGTTAACCCATTCTTGGCCTCAACACTATTCCCTTTGTAAGAAACCCTTGTCTTGATGGCATTCTCTTGGCCTTTGAGAGCTGGCTCTCTCTCTCATTCTCTCTCTTTCTCTTTTTTTTAAGCAGACCCTTTTGCACATTTTCTTATAATGGCAAAGTAACATTTAAGGTTCAGAAACACAGTTTACACCATTTAAAAGCATTTCAAACCATTGTGTTTGGGAAAACATAGAGTAAGTGGTCACTTTGACAATGAGATGACTGTAATGCCCTGGGATTCTATAATCTTGCACCTTCATCGGCACATTAGACCCCCATGGAAGATGAGATATGGGCCCTCAATTGTGGAAGAGAGAACAGAATTTATTTTGTTAAATTTCATTTCAGATTTCATAGTAGATACTATTCACATAAGGGTTTTTTTTTCTATTTATTAATCAGAATATATGTGGTATCATAGCCAAGGCCTCTTTGAAAAAATATTACAGTGATTTAAATGCATGACATTTTAGGTGCTAATCCAGTGGGACCTTTTATAATGCTGGTGTTGAAGGATAAGAGTAATAACTGCTTATAAACTGACTCTGGTCTCAGACTGTGCCTTTTGGCTTTGTTGTATTTTAAGGACAAATATATTAAGAATCCCTGAGTCAGTGTAATAAACAAGACAAATAATAATGGATTTGAGAGAAAAGTAGTTAATTCGTGTATTTCACAGCAAAATTTTATTGGTGGAAGTATGACTATATTCATTTTGCATATATTCACCAAGAACTTCTTGAAATGCAAAACATAAGCATTCTAGAAAATATTAAGCATTAACCACCTGTTCATTTCCCTGCCCTTGAGAGACTGCTATGCATAAATGGAGCCCGATTCATTTAAACTTAACTCTAACGTAAGGTGGATGTGATGCTTCTCAAATAAATAAAGAGCAATGGGAGGTCCTAGGAGATTGGGATGGCAGAGAGGGAATATTATTATAGTGTAGGCTTTGTTGTTAGATTTGGGTTTGAGTCTATGCTGTCATTTAGTAGCAGGTTAAACTTATATACTGCATTTAATGTCTCTGGATTTTATTTCCCCTTATCTGAAAAATGGGCATACCTAACTCATGGTAAGTTTGTGAACTAGTATGTGTAAAACTTTTAGTAGAGTGCATAACAGAATAAATACTCAACAAACGGTAGCTAACAATGGTGGATAAAATAAAAGGAGGGACTTGTATAGAGGTACTTGGTGGGATGATGTAGAGCTTTGGAAGGAGGTGAGATATGAGCTGGACTAGACATGGGAAGAGGGCATTCAAGGTGACAAGGATGGCCTTATCAATGGTGTGCAGAGGGATGAGAGGGTGCTGAGCATCTTCAGAAATTGAGACTTAGACTGAGGGGCTGAAATGGAGGGCTCACAGGTTGCCCTCTAAGCAAAACTTATCCAATAATAGTACAACTGAGTTTATCCTTGTAAGAAAGACAGGTAGTTTGGGAAGAGCTAATGAAGAACCTAGATTGTCAGGTTAAGAAGGTGAAGGTTTATTGGGTTAGCGATGGGGATCCCATCTGTGCTTTGGAGGACTACTCTAGTGGCAAGGAGGCTGGATTATCAATGGAGGAAAGAAAATAAAGACATAATTTCAACTGCCCAGGCAAAAGGTAGGTCTAGGACTCTTTCTATTACAGCAGAATAATAATTATTACCTTTGGTTTGAAAGGGTCTTTTCCAAAGGAAACAGTTAATAGGCATTGTGCAATTGCTCTTTATTCTGTTAGGATCAATCATTCCTCCAGGATTAAGCTGATTCTTCCCTTCTTCCCTTCACACATCCTCCCACAGATAGTTGCCTGCTTATATTTTTGCTTTAGAATTGCTGTCTGGAAAACAATACCAAGAAGCAGACTCTAGGTCATTGGATCCTGAGCCTCTCTGTACCTCAGTGTGGCTTGTTAGAAATACAGAAGACTGAAGCTTCTGATTTGGCAGGTCTGAGATGAATGCAGGAAATTGTACTTTTTTGAACGTTCCCCCAGATGATTCTATTTTTAGCCACATTTGAGAACCACTGTACTAGATTTTAATCTTGTTGAGGAAGACTATGTCTTATTCATTTTTTACTGTACGGGGCCTATCACACTATTTGGCCCAAAATAGATTTTCATGAGTATTTAGTACATAGAACTAAAATGTCATAATAAGAGCAGAGAAAAACATCAAACTTTAGGAAAATATTAGCTGCATAGTGCCTTGCTGCAAACCCAGGGCAATCTTTGAAAAGAACAATTTCTTAGTCTGTTCTGGCAGGGGGCAGGGCTGGAAGCCTAGCTTAGAGCTTCTCTTGATTGATTGCCCTGTAACTTGAGGCCTGACTTTGGCCTGAGGGTCAGAGCACTGGGTTTACTGACTTGCAAATTATTAAAATACTGTTAAGGAGAAGGCAAGCATTACCAGGGAACTCCATTTTTACAGTGATAGGGTGAGGACCTGCTTTTCAATGTTAATATACCCATGTTAATAATCAAAGAAATGCAAGTAAAAACAAAGATGCTTTCAAGTTAGTAAAAAAAAAATTAAACATTAACAACTAAGGCTATTAACACTGTGGCAAAATTAAAATAACCCAACTAATTTGGAAGGCAATTTGGTATTTTATACCAAGATCCCTAAATAGTTCATTTCATCTGACCCAGTGATTTCATGCCCAGAAATATATCCTAAAAATTACCCAAAAATATACAAAAGGCAACCGCACAAATATGTTAATTGCACAGTAATTTATAACCTTAATGCAGATGAAAAGTCCCACAATAAAGGAATAGCCAAGAATGTAAATTGATGCAATTTTAGATAGCCCTTATAAAATGATAGCTGTGAGGTTTGGGTGCCATCTTAGGAAAAAGCGTATGACATAACGTAAATGAAATAAGATATAATGTAAGTGGAATGTTAAATGGAAAATTTCACATGCATTAGAATTACAACCATGTAAATAATAAGCATATTTTAAAAGACTTGAGGGACATGCACAAACATAATTCCTGTGTTTAGATAGTGGTATTAAGAGTGATTCTTTCCTCTTTTTCCTGAAGTTTGTGAGTTGAGTTTGTAGTACTTTTATACTTTAAAATTTAAAAATCATTAAAATACACTCACACTCACACATACACACTAAGGCAGGTGATTGGGTCATAGCCACAATGAGCAAGTGGTAAAATTTTGGCAAGAATCTAGAGATGCATGCCAGCAGAGTACACTCCCCCTTCCTTCATCCCTCAGAAACCACCACCATACCATTCTATCAAAGAATGGCATTTGCTTTTTGTTACACAAATTATTTCAATGTTTAAGGACAAAATGAAACAAAACAGGAAAACCAAATTAACAAGAAAAAATTCCCTCTACAACCTTACCCCTGCCCCGCCCCCCACCATTTTCTAGGGTCTTATGTCAGGAGTGTTTTTTGTTTTTGAAAAGTCTTTTCCTGCCTTACTTGAAAATGGCTTATATCTGCACTACCCAGGTTAATTTTTAGATTTTGCTGGTCTTTCAAAGACATCTAAGAGAAAGAAGCTCATGGGCTGCGTGTGTAATGTTAAATAAGGTCATGCTTGCTGTTGGTCATGATCCCTCCCACATGACAGGGGACTATTTTTAACTGAGACAATTGGTGAATGACTCAGGAAGACCTTCCAAAGCCAAGTGGCAGCTTGGAGGAATCAAAATTGCTATTAACTGAGGAGAAAATAACTAATGCAGTAGGCTGAAACTGCCCATTTTCTGTTTTCAGTATATCTGGCAACCAAATAATACTATAATAAAACAAATTTTAAAAGCCTCACTAGTACAGATATAGGTATGCTGCCAGCTAAATACTTTGTTGCCTTCCTGCTTCAAAAAATGATTTTGTAGGAAAATAATTTTAGAAAATGTTGAACATAAATACCTCTTTTGGATGTTTACAAGATAAGTTTGTATAACAAATGGATGTCACAAAGGATTGTTTATGTTTATGTGGGGGGTGGAAGTAAGGGTAGGGAGGCAAAATTTGTAGAATGCATGCTCCCGGGAACACACTTTAGTATATGCTGATCCAAGCTGATACCCTCCTTTTACAGATGAGAAAAATGGAGACCTTGGGAGGTTGAATAACTTTCTCAAGAGCACCTAGTTTGTGAACGCAAGAACTGGAACTAAAACCTGATCTATTGTATTTTCCACAGCTCTTGATCATATCTAACCCTCACAGTTACTCAGAGTCTACTACTGATGTGTCAATTAACATTGTAACCATTAGTCTTGTATTTAATTTTCTAGTTAAAAATCATTAGTCTTCTTGCATTCTCAAATGACCCACACAGCACAAATGTATTTGTTGTTCTTTGAATGGGAGACACTTTATACAGACAGGTCATTTTATTATTATTAAGGCCCTATTTCTGGTAAATCACAGAACTGGACTTTTACTGCCATGTGAAGCTGTCTTTCTTGACTGATTTTAAAAGGAGTGAACTCTTTAGTGATGATTAAGGGAATTTCAGGCTGGGGGCTGGCCAGTGGAGGAGGCCTGTCTCTCCTAAGACTAGGTGAAGTGATCTAAGGAGCAGGAAGGGAAAAGCCCTTGCCTCCTGCTTTTTTTTAAACACAAGACCTTTAACTTTGAAAAGCACTTTACCTTGTGTATCTGAAATGACTGCTTTAAATATCTAAGGCACATCCAGTGAGCTAAGTGCAAGAACCCTTATCCAGAAAACTATGTTTGTTTGTTTGTTTGTTTTTCCAGGATAACTATCTTTTTCCATTAAATCTATATTGTGCCTCTTTTTCTTCAAAATTCTCATCCACATGGAGGAGTGCACAGGTCTGAAGGTGTAGTTGAAAATAAGCAGCACATCAATTTCATGTTGCCTTTGCTATGGTAAAAGACAGCCTCAAGGGCCAGCTCAATGGCACAGTGTTTCAGCAGCGGGTTTGGGTTAGGGTTTAGGAAAGGTCACGTGTCTTTCTTTCAGAGAGGGAAAAAAAAGTTGAAAAGCAGGTCAATAACTCTAGTTGTAAGAAGAGTGGCTGCTTCCAGGAAGTGAGTTGCAAGGGCTGGGGTGTATGGGGGTGGGGAGCGCTCTTAATTTAGATCTAGAGTCATCGTTATGTATTAAGTGCCTGTAGACTTTTGTCTAAATTTTAATAAGCTACCTATATGTTTGGCTGGGTTGATTGAATCCACCTGAATAATTTCCTGCCCATTTCAGCAGCATTAATCATATGTACTGTTTCCTGACACTTTTACTAATGTGGTATAGGACATGAACAAAAGCTGTAGTTTCATTCTTTTTGCTGTGCCTAAAATACCCATATGTACTCATATGGATGATTGGCACTTGAAATAGAAAAGAGAGTATGTATTTTTAATTTAAATGGCCGGGATATGCAGGTGAACTCTGCTATGAAGGATGTTGGGAAAAGAATTAATTGAGTAATCTAATTAAATGACAGTAATCAAAAGGTGTCTCACTTAGTTCTCATAAAAATACAATGAGGTCACAGTGTTTGGCATTTTACTGATGAGGAAACAGATAAAGCTCAAAGAGACTGAATAACTTTTCTCAAGGTCACATAATAATAATGACGGCTTCAAAATTAAAATCTAGGTCTGAATCATTTTCACTCTACTCAGCGTGTAAAAGTAAATCCCTCCTGACTATTCTTTTATCTTTCAGTGAAGATTCTATAAACACTCCAGAAATGCTCAGGACCTCAGATGATTGACCCAAATATCAAATATTGTATCATAGATATGTTCACATATATACCTATATGAACAATACATATTGTATTATTTTATATTTGTAGAACAAAACTGTTCATTACTGGTTTCATTAGAAGAAATTTATGCTACAAAAATGTTCAGCATGGGCAAATTCTGGACTGCTCTCTTCGGTATGAAGGTGCAATACTAACTCAGAATTTGATAGCCTTTATGAGTCACTGTGAGACCCTTGCCTTCAGTAGTAAGGTTAGGATAATAATATTTGATCCTATTTGTGACGTCCATAGTCAGAGATGTTATGAAAGTACGTTGGGCTCACATGAAAACAAAACAAACCTGTTGTGGTAAAAAGCATCCATGACTTTGTCAAGGGACCAGTTTTTGCAGATTTCCCAACCTGGTAAACGTCTTAGGAGTCATGAAAAATGCATATAAAAAAGGGGATTAACATTTTGAATGTGCCTGTAGAAATACTTCATATGGGAAAACGTCTTAGTGGTTTTATTGTACTGAATAAAGCCAAAGAAGGATTATTTTTACATTAAACCCCTCACCTAACTAGGACCACCTGGTGTACATTGTGTCACATAAACCAGTGATGTCCCAAATCCCCTTCCAAAAGAAAAGTCACATTGCAAAGGTTCACCGTGTTCTAATTAGAAGGCACAGTCAGTTCTCCTTTCATACTCTGGGGGGCTGCATGCTGCAATCTTTCAAAGGCACAAGCTCAACCTCTTGGCTGACTAATTTTCCCACTATCTCCCTTTCCTTTTTTCCTGGCTCCTAAAGTGATCATTTAAATATCTTTCCAATGTGTTGAGCCTCTCAAGAAGCAGTTTCTACACATGTTGACACCTATTGGGTGTAACTGGTGAAAGGGCTTCAGTTTTACTAAAGGGCTTCTACTAGCTTCTGTGAACTCCTTGCTATACAGTGCCACAAGCATTATTAGCAATGACAAATTGGAGGTTTTTGTGAGATTTCTCTTAATAAAAAGAATACCCATTTAGATACTTAAAGCAGTTTGAACATTTCTTAGTTTCCTTTGTACATTTGTAAATTTTATGTATAGTCTACCAGGAAAAATGTATATACACATATTTCCATGTGGTCCTTTAACTTTTAGGAGCCCGTCACTCCATTAATCATTGACATGACCTGTTTCATAATGTCTACTTGCACATACAGCAACAACACTCATTTGCAATATTATCATCAAAATAAATTTTAAAACCCTAACATTTATGCATATTACAAGTAACCATTAGATGGTGAATCAGTCAACCTCGAAAATCTAAATATTTCAATTTTTTTAAAAGGCAAATTGACTTCTGATTTGAGATGAATTTTACAAATTTGCTGTTAGAAGTCTACAACCACATTTCCTTTGTGTGTGTGTGTATAGTTGTGGGTGTAGGTGTATGTTCATGCGAGTAGGTATATGTGGATTTACCAACTGTTAACATTTTTTTCATATTTACTTAGTTACTCTCTCTTCATAAATATACAAATGTATACACATTTATACATATATGTATTTTATAAACTATTTGTAATTAACATAACTAACATTTGTGCATATCGTACTTGGCATTATGTGGTGAAACAGTCAACTTTAAAGTTGTAGACAGCATGACACTTCACCCCTAAATATTTCAAACTCTACTTCCTAAGCAAATGACCCACTTCTATGTAATCACAATATCATTATTATACTTAAGAAATGTAACATATTAAAATTTCTCCAATTGTCTCAAGAATGCTTTTTATAACTATTTTTCTAAAATACAGAATTCAATTAAGGATAACATATTACAATTAGTTATGTTGTCTTTTTAGTTTCCTTTAATTTAGAAGAATTCCCTGATGGCTTTTGTCATTCACGACATCACATTTTTGGAGAGTTCAGACAAGTTATCTTGTAGCATGTTCCACAATCTCCTTATGATTCAGTTCAGGTTAAACCTTTTTGGCAAGAATACTCCATAAATGATGTGGGAACCATAAGTACAGCTTGTGCTGTTTTTGGAGCATTCAGAATGAAGATACCATCAACTTCTGCGCCCTTTATGCACAGTTAAGACATCAATCACACATAAGGTATCTCTCTGTCTCTCTTTCTCTCTCTCACACAGACACACACATACAAAGTACACACATAAAAATATCAGGCTTTTAAAAAAAATGTTATCTATTTTTAAGCCTGGCCATGGATCCCATGAGAATATTTTGGAAAGAGATACAAATTGATTATTTCACTGGCCCCAGCCTAGGATGGTTTTTATTAAAGGGAAGAGATTTGGGAAGAGGATTAAGGTGTCTTTAGGCCTGTGGACGCTGGGTAATAGAAAACCTGAAATCTGTAATGGGACAATATGAGCAAAACAGAACTTGGTCAAAGGAAAGGAAAAGGCAAGGAAGCCAGGGAGTCGCTGAGAGAAGTGACATGGACCAGGGTGGATTGATAGAAGTCTTTTCAAACTCAGTGAATTCTAGAGGCAGTGTTTAGTAAACCTTTTGTTAGTTTACTAGGGTTTGCCCTTGGCAAGCTTTGTCTTTTTGTTTCTAAGAAATAAAAATAGGAAGAGAAGGCTTGAAAAGCCTTTTGGACAGAAAATAGCACTGAGAAAAACAATATTTTGATGAGTTAGTGCTAAATGAATTAGAAACATGTGGACTGAATTTCCCTTGAAATACAAATGGATTGAATAATTAATGGAAAAAGCACTTGGCAAAATGTACTTGAGGTTTTTATTGAACCCGAACCAAAACATTTGAAAATATTTTGAAATATGTGAAAAGTATCATATACATCTGGATTTGCCCAGCCCTACTAAGGATACAGGAAACATTATTTTTATTTAACATTTATGTGATAGCTGCAGTGTGCCTCAATCCTAAGGTATTTTTTACAACAGCCCTATGGTGTAGGTTATAATTATTATTTTCATTTTGAGCAAGAAATTCACCAGTACTTGCACAGTGGGCTTCAAGTAGAAGTTTTTATTAGTCTGTGTTTTTTAGAGGTTTTTGTTGGTAGGAACATTGGACCAGTAGACACAAACCTAGGTCCAAGTCTTGGCTTTACTTCTTATTGACAATCACATTGTATATCTTCTTGGTAGATTTTATCATTTTGTAGTTTCTCCCTTTCCTTACTAATATATTTTGATTTAAACAAAATTTTGCCAGGTAGTACTACTACTATACCAGCTGTCTTTGGTAACTATTTGCCCAATATATCTGTGGTAGGCAGAACAATGACGTCCTAAAGATGTCCACATTCTAATCCCCAGGACCTGTGAATATGTTATAGTATATGGCAAAGGGAAATCAAGGTAGCAGATGGAATCAAGATTTCTCCTTAAAATAGGGAGATTATTCTGGGTATGTGTTCACAAGGACCCTTAAAAGTAGAAGAGGGAGGCAGAAGAACAGAGTCAGAGAAATAGATGTAATGACAGAAGTAAGTTCAGGATTGTGTGATATGATAAGGACTTAACCCACGTTGCTGTCTTTGATGATGGGGAAGGGAGACCACAAGCCAAGGAATGTGGGAGGCCCTTTAGAAGCTGGAAAAAGTGAGGAACCTTGAGAAAGGAAGGCAGTCTTGCTGACCAGTGCCTTGATTTCAGCTCAGTGCAACCCATTTTGGACTTCTAACCTACACACCAGGAAGATAACACTTTTGTTTTGTTTAAACCACTAAATTGGTCGTAATTTGTTACAGCAGCAAAGATAACTAATATATATATCATAACATTCTTCATTTTGAAATATTCTTTGCATATTGTGTCTCTTATAAACAGCATTTAGCTAGTTTCTTAAAATTAATTTCACCACTTTCTGTCTCTTGGTAGATATGTAACCTGTTCACATTTCTGCAGTTCTTGAGCTTAAACTATTTGTGCCATAGTATTGCATTTTAAAGTCTATTTTATTTCCTCTTTTCTACCTTTTGTTGTTTAATCACATTTTTTCTTCCTTTTCCTCTACTAGGTTTTAAAGTTATACAATTTATTTACATTATTTTGATGACAATCTTACATTAAAAAACAAAGTCTTTTGAAGTGTGTATAATACACATATAGGAAAATGTACATCAGAGTTATACAGCTATAAGAGTTGTCATGAAATAAATACAGACATGTAACCACCATCTTTCAAAGTCTTTTGAAGTGTATATAATACACATACAGACTTTAAAAAAGTCTTTTGAAGTGTATATAATACACATACAGAAAAATGTACATTAGATTTATACAGCTATATGAATTATCATAAAATAAATACAGACATGTAACCACCATCCATGTCAAAAAATAGAATATTACTTATACTCCATAAAGTCCCCAGTACCCCTCCCTATCAGTTCCTCCTTTCCAAGGTACCACTATCATGACTTCTAGTTTTAGCACCTTAAAAAAAGTGGAATCATAGATTGCTTTGAGCCTGGGAGGTGGAGGTTACAATGAGCTGAGATTGCGCCACTGCACTCCAGCCTGGGCGACAGAAACCCTGTCTCAAATTAAAAAAAAAAAAAAAATTATTTAAGTATATATTCCTTCTTCCAAGATTAACTTATGTTGTTGTGAATTGCTGTATTGCATTCATTTCCTTTGCCATAGAGTGTCATATGCTTACCCAAAGACATGCACACAAATGTTTATAGCAATATAATACTATTCATAATAAGTCCAAAGCGGAAGCAACTTAAATGTCTATCAACAGTAAAATGGAGCTGGGTGTGGCAGCTCATGCCTGTAATCTCAGCATTTTGGGAGGCCGAGGCAAGTGGATCGCTTGAGCCTAGGAGTTGGAGAGCATCCTGGGCAGCATGGTGAAACCCTGTCTGCATAAAAAAAAATGCAAAAATTAGACAGATGTGGTGGCATGCCTAGCAGTCCCAGCAACTCAGGGGGCTGAGGCGGGAGGATTGCTTGAGCCTAGGAGGTTGAGGCTGCAGTGAGCCGAGCCATGACCACACCACTGCACTCCAGCCTGGGTGACAGGGCGAGATACTGTTTCAAAAAAACAAAGCAAAAACAGTAGAATGGATATGGAGATGCTTAGGATGGGGTTACATTGGATTGACTTGTAAACTGAAAATATCAAGTCAAAAAGGCATTTAACACACTTAACCTACCAAACATCAAAGCTTAGCTTAGCCCACCTTAAGTGTGCTTGGGACACTTACATTAGCCTACAATTGGGCAAAATCATATAATACAAAGCCTATTTTATAATAGAGTGTCAAATATCTCATGTAATTTATTGAATGGTTATATAGGTACTTAAAGTATCATTTCTACTAAATGCATATCACTTTTGCACCACTGTAAAGTTGAAAAATCGTAAGTCAAACTATCATAAGTCAGGGACCATATATATATACACTGTGGTACACTCATGACTTCACATTTTAACATGCAGAATTAAAGTTTAAAGTTAACCAATATCTTTATCTATTCCTAAATAATATAAGGATTGAGGACAGCATACGTTTTTCATATTATTACAGCCTAAAATTTTAGTTCCACGTTTGTTTAAATCCATTCCCCTTGGTCATTATCATTTTTTAACAGATACAAAGTATTTAGATTTAGTAAGTTGTTTACCAATTTCTATGCTACTGGCACATCTTGTTTTCCAACTCTTTTTTTCCTTTCAGATTAAAATTTCCTTTTGGTAAGGTATAATCTTTTATAATCCTTTTAGCAAAGAACTGGGGGTAGTAAATGCTGTCTTTTTATGTCTGAAAATGCAATTTTTGTTTGCATTCTTTAACAATGTTTTAGCCGCTTATAGAATTCTAGATGGACAGTTATTTTTCCTCAGCCCTTTAAATATTCTTATTTTTCTTTAAACCTGTATCTATTGTTGCTGATGAGAATTCCGTTGCGATTCTAATTGCCATCCCCTTGAGAGTAACCTGTTGCTTCTCTCTGATGGCTTTTCGAATTTTTAATGCTCTGTACTTTCACTACAGCCTTTCTAAATGTGGACTTAACTTTATTTACCCTGCTACAAACTAAGTGTGCTTTTTCATTGAGGTCACATTTTTCTTTAATTCTGGAAAACCATATCCATGATATTTTCAAAAGTTCATTCTTTATTCTCTTTCATCTTTCCTTCTGGAATTCAGATGGACAAAACAAATTTCATTTCTTTCTTTTTTGTCTCTTAACTTCTCTTTTATATTTTCCATCCTGTTATTTTTTTCTTGTTGAATTTCTGTGTGATTCCCTTACATTTTTCATTTTAACTTGCTAATTCTATCTTCAGTTGTATCTAGTTGTTATTTTAGCCATATATTGAGCTTTTCATATCAATGATTACTTCTAGAATTCTATGTACTAAATTTTCAAATCTACCTTTACTTTCTTTAAAAAATCATCCTGTTTCTATTTTATGTTATATTCATTTCTTTATGTCTGTGACCATTTTAGACATACTTATAGTTTAATTCAGATTATTCTGTCATCTCTGGTTCTTGGTGTGCAGATTTTCCCTCTTGTAGTAAGCATCTGCTGTCACTCCAAATGTTGATTCATTTGATCATAAGATTTGTAATTAATGTACTTGCAACATCATCTTCAGCAAAAAATACTTTCTTTTTCTTTTGGAGTTTTGTATGTCTGGGGTTGGAGGAATATTCCTGTATTCTGTATTCCTGGTATTCTGTAGGAGCCCTTTGAGTTCCCTGGACTCACTTTAGTTCTCAAATTAATTTTCCAATTGTGGGTAACTCTAACCATATGAGTACATGAACCTCACATCCACATACTACACGAGACTGAATTTCTAGTTCTCATACATTTTCCATTTACAACTCCAGGCAGATTCTTAACTTTCTTGCTGCTCACCTCCTCCCTCTGTCTTGTCTGGGACAGACTCTTGGGACTCTCCTTCTGTGTGGGCATTAAAACTGTAGCTCTCCAACTTCCCGGTGAGCCCCTCAGAATTAGTATCACTTACTTCTTTGATTTAATAAAACCAAGGAATTCTCTCATCCTTTTGGGTTCCTAGGTATTTTCATTGTCAAGCTTGGCTCTGTGTTTAGTTATCCTTGCTATATCTGGGGAGAGAGAAATTTTTATGCATTCAACATAGGAGAGGATTTTTAAAAAATATCTCAGTCTAACTGACTGATGAGAAGTCTGGACAAATCACTTAATTTTTATGGACACTACATTTCTTAAAGGTAAAAATGGGTGAAAAATACTTATTTTTTTAATTTGTATTAGAACGAAATCATACATTCAAAAATTCTGTTTATTTTCATTGTAAAACACTATACAAATGTGCTATTAAATTAAATTGATATGCCGCATATTCAGACTCTTTGGGAAATCACTTTGAATTATGTAGCCGTTAAAGTATATGATTATTTGTTTTGAACTTACTTTAGCATTCAAATGGCTTTATCAGTGTTGGGAAAGAAGAGAATGGTCTGGTGAAGATATTTCTTCGGCTGTGTGATTGGAGAGGATCCTTTCACATCACGTTGACATGATTAGGGTTATCATGTAGTGACATGCAAACTAAAACCAGGAAAGGAATGTTTGTTAACATTATTTGGGAAAAAGTTCCACTAGTGAATGTAGGGAGAGGTAGTAAAACAACGAGCGGAGTGAAGGAGTGATGTAGCTGGGCAAATGAGTGCAGTTTGTGTGCTCAGGAGACCCTGGGGGAAGAGCCCAGCTGTGGTCCATGCTAAGGAAACCATGATTCCACCCACAACCTAAAGCAATGAAATATCAAGGATGGGTTGGCACTTCAAGGCAGCAGAGCAGCGTGGAAACTTGGCCACTCCTGGTAGCAATAATAGCCCAGGCAACACTGAAGTATTCTGAAGACAGGAAGGTAGGTATGGGAAAGATGGAAGCTTGGCAGTCATACCTGTGCTTTATCCCTCCTTAAAGGTCAGGAAAAGGCTAGGTAAGGTAGAATATCTTGTAAAGCTGGCTGAAGGTAATAGCTGTTTTACTATGATCCAAAATCTTTAGGTATTTTGAAGCTGTTTTAGCTTGGGAAAAAACATCCATTTTAATATTGTCATTATCTCATGTTGGCATAAAATTTATTGATCAAATAACTGTCAATGTGCTAGACATTTTGTAAATTATTTCTGATCCAATTTGCAGATGAGGACTAAAGCTTCAGAATAACTTCTGATGGAAGTAGTATAAATACCATTGCTTTCAGAATATACAGCTGTGAAGACACAGGTCCAGAGGGCTCAGGTGACTTGTATAAGGACCCACCATTACAAGAAGAGGCAGAGCTGGAAGTTAACCTGTGGTGCTTTTTTCATCCAGTGCTCTTTCCAATGTAAGCTTATGCCACTTTTGCCTTTATTTTCTGTGTTGCTCTTTTTTTTTTTTTTTTTTTTGACAGAGTCTCGCTCTGTTGCCCAGGCTGGAGTGCAGTGGCATGATCTCGGCTCACTGCAAGCTTGGCCTCCCGGGTTCATACCATTCTCCCACCTCAGCCTCCAAAGTAGTTTGGACTACAGTTGCCCACCACTACGCCTGGCTAATTTTTTGTATTTTTAGTAGAGACGGGGTTTCACTGTGTTAGCCAGGATGGTCTCAATCTCCTGACCTCATGATCCACCCGCCTTGGTCTCCCAAAGTGCTGGGATTACAGGCATAAGCCACCGTGCCTGGCCCTCTGTGCTGCTCTTGTACAGACCAAGTCTGCAATTAAAAAATAGTCTGTTTTGACAAACAGAGAGCCAAATCATGAGTGAACTCCCATTCACAATTGCTTCAAAGAGAATAAAATACCTAGGAATCCAACTTACAAGGGATGTGAAGGACCTCTTCAAGGAGAACTACAAACCACTGCTCGATAAAATAAAAGAGGACACAAACAAACGGAAGAACATTCCATGCTCATGGGTAGGAAGAATCAATATTGTGAAAATGGCCGTACTGCCCAAGGTAAATTTATAGATTCAATGCCATCCCCATCAAGCTACCAATGACTTTCTTCACAGAATTGGAAAAAACTACTTTAAAGTTCATATGGAAACAAAAAGAGCCCGCATTGCCAAGTCAATCCTAAGCCAAAAGAACAAAGCTGGAGGCATCACGCTACCTGACTTCAAACTATACTACAAGGCTACAGTAACCAAAACAGCATGGTACACCAAAACAGAGATATAGACCAATGGAACAGAACAGAGCCCTCAGAAATAATACCACACACCTACAACCATCTGATCTTTGACAAACCTGACAAAAACAAGAAATGGGGAAAGGATTCCCTATTTAACAAATGGTGCTGGGAAAACTGGCTAGCCATATGTAGAAAGCTGAAACTGGATCCCTTCCTTACACCTTATACAAAAATTAATTCAAGATGGATTAACAACTTAAATGTTAGACATAAAACCATAAAAACCCTAGAAGAAAACCTAGGCAACACCATTCAGGACATAGGCATGGGCAAGGACTTCATGTCTAAAACACCAAAAGTAATGGCAACAAAAGCCAAAATTGACAAATGGGATCTAATTAAACTAAAGAGCTTCTGCACAGCAAAAGAAACTACCATCAGAGTGAACAGGCAGGCTACAGAATGGGAGAAAATTTCTGCAATATACTCATCTGACAAAGGGCTAATATCCAGAATCTACAAAGAACTCAAACAAACTTACAAGAGAAAAACAAACAACCCCATCAAAAAGTGGGCAAAGGATATGAACAGACACTTCTCAAAAGAAGACACTTAAGCAGGCAACAGACACATGAAAAAATGCTCATCATCACTGGCCATCAGAGAAATGCAAATCAAAACCACAATGAGATACCATCTCACACCAGTTAGAATGGCAATCATTAGAAAGTCAGGAAACAACAGATGCTGGAGAGGATGTGGAGAAACAGGAACACTTTTACACTCTTGCTGGGACTGTAAACTAGTTCAATCATTGTGGAATACAGTGTGGCGATTCCTCAAGGATCTAGAACTAGAAATACCATTTGACCCAGCCATCCCATTACTGGGTATATACCCAAAGGATTATAAATCATGCTGCCATGAAGACACATGCACACATATGTTTATTGCAGCACCACTCACAATAGCAAAGACTTGGAACCAACCCAAATGTCCATCAATGATAGACTGGATTAAGAAAATGTGGCACATATACACCATGGAATACTATGCAGCCATAACAAAGGATGAGTTCATGTCTTTTGTAGGGACATGGATGAAGCTGGAAACCATCATTCTCAGCAAACTATTGCAAGGACAGAAAACCAAACACCGCATATTCTCACTCATAGGTGGGAATTGAACAATGAGAACACTTGGACACAGGAAGGGGAACATCACACACCGGGGCCTCTCGTGGGGTGGGGGGAGGGGGGAGGGATAGCATTAGGAGATATACCTAATGTAAACGACGAGTTAATGGGTGCGGCACACCAGCATGGCACATGTATACATATGTAACAAACCTGCATGTTGTGCACCTGTACCCTAGAACTTAAAGTATAATAATAATAAAAAAGTCTATTTCTATGATACATTATATCGATGTCTGCAATGTCTGTACTGCCCTTTCTAACCTGCTAGAACCATTCTTTCTGACTCATTATTTTTTTCCTGTTTCCAAACTTACCTTTTCAATAATCTCAATTAGTTACTATCTTTTATACATAATGTTTCTAAGATAATGGTACCCATTTTACTTATCCACTTTGTGTTTTGGCTAATAACAGTCAATTCACACAGTCGGTCAGCTGATACGCTTTTCACTCCCTGGTAAAGGTCATGGACACCAAAAGGCTTATGGCATTTTCATAGCCTCTTTGTATTGAAGGATGTTGGAAGCTTACTGCAGACTCTTTATTTTCTCTCTATCAAAATGTAGTACCCATGTTTATAAGCTAAACTCTAGTACAGGGTTCAAATCCTATCTATGCCCCTTACTAGGTATGTGACCTTGGACAAGTTTCTTGAACTTTCTGTACAATGGAGATAATAGTAGCATCTTTTGTACAGGTTGAATATAAGAATGAGTCACTATTTGTAAAGCTCTAGAATGGTGCTTATTATTTAAGTATTAAGTAAAATAAATTAAAACTGTACCTTTTTAGACTTTAGTCATTGAATCTGTTGAAGGCAGGACTGGGCTTCTCTCTAGGGTCCTCTTCAGGTTTAACATGCTTCAGTCTTTTGCTCAACATCATAACTGATCTACCTCTCCACGAGTGATCATAACAGCTTCTCTCAATAGCATGCTTGTAACCCAGTTTTCTGTGTATTCCAATGAATCTAATTTGCAACTGGGAAAACAGAGAGCTGATGTTGGCCAGAATGTATTAATTTATTTTTTTCGAAACAAAAGTCTGGATATTGTGTAGACATAGTCCTTGATTCAAAAAATATTCTGCCTTTCAAATACCTAGTTTTTTTTACCACTATTGTTAATTATTAATTTTTCAAGCAATTACATGTGTTATGATCTTTGGAATTCAAGTAAAATATAAGTAATATGGCATTGCATTAGCTAGAAATAGATTAAACCATAACTTCTCCTGGTATGTGATAACATAGATGTAGACTGTTAGAGCCAAAGTGGCCCTAAGGATTATCTAGCTTAATAATCTTGTTTTACAGCTCAGGAAAGGAAGGCCCAGAGGAGTGGTTTACTTAGATCATATTGCTTGTTGGCCAAGATAGGTCTAGAACTCTGGTCTTCTGACTGATGAAATGGTGCTCTACTAGCCACACAGATGGTAACTAAAATTCATAATAATCACTTTGAGATTATCTTTGCAATAACAATAATAAAAGTTAAAAATTTTAATACAGTGTTGATAAGATTATTTTCTTATATTGCAATTTCCTGAAAATTAGTGATCTATAATTGTGTAAGGCAATATATTTCAAGCATGGTTAAGAACACTTTGCTCTATAATAACTCTGTAAAACAGGGCATTTACTATAAAAATTTAATTTTTGAACATGATATTAAATGCTAATGTTAGTAGATAAGAAATGTGGTCTTAAATTTTATTAATTTGATAATATATTTAGGAGTCTTCACCATTATCATTAGGTGCATTTCTTAAGTATACTACAGAATAGCTTCAGACTTTGTATTACTTGCTTAATCCAAGGTCTCTTCTTTTAAGGGAAACAAATAGTAGAAAAACAAAACAAAATTGTGGCCACTTTATTGTTTCTTATGTTGTTTTGTTTGCTTGTTTTTAAGAAAAAATATCTTGGCTGGTTTCAAGCCCCTGGCCTCAAGAGATCCTCCCACGTCAGCCTCCTGAGTAGCTGGAACTATAGGCACATGCCACCATGCCCAGCTCTCATTTTGTTTAAAAAAAGGTGAATTCATAGGATACTAAGCCTAGAGAAAGCCCATACTTCTTTCTCCTTTCTGGCAAGTTCACAGGAAATGCAGAGGATAAAACTTCAGGAATATAGTTATGTAAGGGGTAAAATGGTAGATGTGAAATGTGAAGTTATTCCACTACTTAGAGTAACAGTTTTGATGTGGACAAGAGAAAAAAACTAGAAGGTACAGAGTTTTGCTACAGAGAAGAAACAAGCAATCAGAAAATGAGAGACTTGTAATTGCAGAATAAAAACCTTGGAGTACTTCTGGAGAGAAAAATATGATTCAAATAAATGTCCAAATCATTTAGGATGGATGATGCTCTTTTTTGATGATTTATAAAGAATGTAAAATCTCTTTCTTTGGTCCACTCTACCATCCAGATCAGAATTTTGTTGTTGTTGTTCAACAAGACACTCTCTCTGGTATCTTAATTATCTCTCACTTCATTGAGTGCTTGGTGGATAAGGCAAACAGAAGCACAATATCTTCATAGGAATTAAACTGCATTTTTAAAAGATTCTGAAAGTAATGCTATCTCTTTTAACCTGATTGGAATTAAAACACATTCATAGAATTACCACATTTCTCTGTCTCTTCCTTTTACTCTTCCCTCCATTGTCAAAACTTTTAAGAATTAAAACATTCACAGGCTAAGCTAGCTGTTTTCTTGAAAATTTGCAGCAAGCTGCTCCTGAAAAGATTGTTTCTTTTCTTTCTCTTTTTCCTTCCATTTCCCCGCCTACCTGCCTACCTGCTTCCTTCCTCCCTGCTTTCCTTCCTTCCTTCCTGGAAGAGAAGCAAGTTTCAATGCTGTCCTTGTACAAATTGTTCTTCCACAGTTCTGGACTTTGGAATCAGTAGAAATCCACATTTGTGTGTTTGTGTGTGTATGCGCGCGCATGTGCTCGCGTTGCTTAATGTGATTCCTAATTCTAGAAACAGATCCATTTACAATACAGAACACCAGAAAGCATCAA
The DNA here is from genome assembly GCF_029281585.2 of Gorilla gorilla gorilla. NCBI lineage: Eukaryota > Metazoa > Chordata > Mammalia > Primates > Hominidae > Gorilla > Gorilla gorilla. Next base: position 122,709,496 of record NC_073224.2, read on the forward strand.
CCACCATAACCAGTCCTCTCTTTGCAAACCCTATCTACCAATGAATCAGACTTTCCCCCTTTCCAGTCTGAAAGAGTAAGTGGTATCTGTTTCTCCCCACTCCCAGACAGTCTGGCAGGCATCTGACTTGTCAGAGGGTCATGGTTTACAGCTGGGGAGTCTCCTGGGATGCTCATGGGAGGCCTGCCAACCACCAGATCACACTTTTCAGATGCTGCCTCTGGAGAGCCTGGGGGTAGACTGTTGATATTTGCACTCTTCAGCTATGCCAGGAGCTCTGGAGGTGCGGAGGCAGCTCAAATGTGATGCCACGCATGCACTTGCAAAGAGTCACTGGGCACTGTCACTGAAGCCAGAAGTACTCACCCCCAAGCTGCAGTTGTTGGCAAGGAGAAGACAAAGTACACATAGCTATGGCAATATATTTGCACCAACCATTTGAGTGAGAAGAAGACAAATGAAAGAGAAATGCTTCTGTCTGAATTATGAGTCTATCTGTAACCATTAGTGTAGCATTATTCTCTGTGGATTTCTTTGCACCACCCAGACTGCAACACCTCCCACCACCTGTTGGATAAAACTCATTACTTTAGCTCCTTTTCTTGGCCCACTCCTTGATCATGCAATTCCTCATCCTACCAGCGCTTTCCAGCCTCAAGGCTCATCTCTGCTTTGCCAGGCTGTGTTGTGCTATCTGGGCCGTGTGTTGCCTAAGGCATAATGTATGGTGGAAGGCAGTGGGGCTTTGTAATGAAGTGCCACGTTCTTGTCAGTGACACTAATAAAATTTGGGTCCGGGGACTTCTGTTATTTCACTGTTTTTCCAGTCCTTAGCCCAATGCCTCCTACCTATGATACTGAACCCAGGAGACCTCTGAGTTTAGATCCCAGAGAAAATTCCAGAATGTCTGTGCTGGTAGCTCAAATATAGCGTGTGTGTGTGTGTGTGTATATATAACATGTATATATATATACATGTTATATATAACATATATTATATATACATGTTATATATGTAACTTATGTTTAACATATATAATATATAACATGTTTAACATATATAATAATATAACATATGTTTATATCATATATATTATATGTTATATATGGTATAAACATATATATTATATGTTATATATGGTATAAACATATATATTATATGTTATATATGGTATAAACATATATATTATATGTTATATATGGTATAAACATATATATTATATGTTATATATGGTATAAACATATATATTATATGTTATATATGGTATAAACATATATATTATATGTTATATATGGTATAAACATATATATTATATGTTATATATGGTATAAACATATATATTATATGTTATATATGGTATAAACATATATATTATATGTTATATATGGTATAAACATGTATATTATATGTTATATATGGTATATAACATGTATATTATATGTTATATATGGTATAAACATGTATATTATATGTTATATATGGTATATAACATGTATATTATATGTTATATATGGTATATAACATGTATATTATATGTTATATATGGTATATAACATGTATATTATATGTTATATATGGTATATAACATGTATATTATATGTTATATATGGTATATAACATGTATATTATATATGTTATATATGGTATATAACATGTATATTATATATGTTATATATGGTATATAACATGTATATTATATATGTTATATATGGTATATAACATGTATATTATATATGTTATATATGGTATATAACATGTATATTATATATGTTATATATGGTATATAACATGTATATTATATATGTTATATATGGTATATAACATGTATATTATATATCTTATATATGGTATATAACATGTATATTATATATCTTATATATGGTATATAACATGTATATTATATATCTTATATATGGTATATAACATGTATATTATATATCTTATATATGGTATATAACATGTATATTATATATCTTATATATGGTATATAACATGTATATTATACATCTTATATATGGTATATAACATGTATATTATACATCTTATATATGGTATATAACATGTATATTATACATGTTATATATGGTATATAACATGTATAATATACATGTTATATATGGTATATAACATGTATAATATACATGTTATATATGGTATATAACATGTATAATATACATGTTATATATGGTATATAACATATATTATATATGTTATATATGGTATATAACATATATTATATATGTTATATATGGTATATAACATATATAATATATATGTTATATATGGTATATAACATATATAATATACATGTTATATATGGTATATAACATATATAATATACATGTTATATATGGTATATAACATATATAATATACATGTTATATATATGGTATATAACATATATAATATACATGTTATATATGGTATATAACATATATAATATACATGTTATATATACCATATATATAACATATACATGTTATATATATGGTATATATAACATGTATATGTTATATATGGTATATATAACATATAAGATATAACATATATACATTACATGTAATATATAATATATAATACATATAACATGTATATATAACATATATATGTATATAACATATATATAACGTATATGTTATGTTATATTATATATATAACATATATAACATATATAACATATATACACATATATATATTCCAAATGTCAACTGTATTGACATTTACCAGCTGTGTGACTTGAGCAAGCTCCCTGTGTTTTAGTTTCCTTTTCTGTAAAATGAAAATAGTCATAACATATGTGTCATAGTGTTGTTCTTTGGTCCAAGCTGGGAATGTGTTAAAAATTTATGTAAAATTATTTAGAATATTCAGAACATAGTAAGCACTTAATAAGTGTTCGCTTTTAATGTTTATTATTATTATTTTTAGTTTACTTATTATATTTCTTAATTTCTTAGAATTCTAAGTTCAAAGGATTCAGCTGGGTATCCTCCATACTCAACATGATAACTGGAAAATAGTAAGCTCATTTCTAGGTCAGTAAGCTTAAAGGACGGTGTTTTCCTGAGACAATAACTTTTTACACAATTTGGTCAGGAAAACATTATTATCTGTCAGTACCTATGAGCAAAGACTCCCAAAGACAAGAAGACAAATTTGCATTTCTTCACTGTACCCTGTATTTTTGGAAGTACATCACTTAGTTGCTTGGTCTCCAGAAATTTACCTCCTTCATCAGTCTAATTTTTTTTTCTACTTCTCTATCCAAAGAAGGTTTGACTTCTATCAGCAGAGATTTGGGTTACATATCATCCAAGTATGAGATAAATATAAATTTTCCTTTGAAATGGAAATACCCTTGCTAGTAGTAACACAAATCAAGAAGCATTGTGTGAATGAGTTTACCAGATCTGTGATGTGCGTGTGTGTGCGTGCACGTGTGTGTGTGTGTGTGTGTGTGTAGTAGGGTGAGGACAGAAGGGAGACATAATTGGGGAGGAGGCTACAATAAGGCAAAAGGTCACAAAACAAAGAATGAAGGGCACCCAGGCAATAGCACTAGCCTCCTGATTTCAAGACATAGCAAACTTCCCCCTTCTATGTCTTTTTCAATAGTGGTTTCCCCAGAGTGGTATGACTGGATGATATTTTAAATTAGAAGCAGAATATGAATGTTTTGGGGACCTCTCTGCCTTACTAGACTTGGAAGTAACACAGTGGTGGTCCTAGCATAAGCTACAGGTTCTAGGGCAGATGGAGGTTCTTTGGGTTCTATTCCTGCCATTTTTCTACTCTTGTGAAAGTCTGTATAGTAAAACACACAATGGACAAGAGCCTGAAGGACTGGAATATGAGCCCCAGGTCCAGAAAGCTGCTCTCTGTGTATATTCTTATATGCTGATTGTGGAAATGTTTGTTTACCCCACAGTCTTGCTAATGGTGGAGAGCATCATCTAAGCTTGTTTTTATTAACTTGCAAGGGGAAATTGATACTTACTGTTTTTACGAGGATTTCTTAAACTCCTTATGAGAGTGAACAGTTTCTGTGTCTTAAACTCCTTCTTTCAGTGAAGTTTCTTCTTTTTGATTTGTCAGTTCATATGTTTAATCAATTTTTCTACCAGCGCAACACGATATTTTTGTGCCAAAATAAGACTTTTTTGGTAAAATTTTGGGTTTTCTGCATGCTAGATGTGAAGTGCCACTCTTACCAAAAGCTCTGTCTGTTGTCAGAAAAATTGTCCAACAATTGGAAACAGGCCTCTAATTACAGGGTGTTTTTCAGGGCAGTGCTAGGTGTGACTTTCTACTGATTTTCTATCTTACAACTCTTTTTTTTTTTTTTTTTTTTTTTTTGAGACAGAGTATCGCTCTGTCGCCCAGGCTAGAGTGCAGTGGCACAATCTTGGCTCACTGCAACCTCTGCCTCCCAGGTTCAAGAGATTCTTTTGCCTCAGCCTCCCAGGCAGCTGTGATTACAGGTGGGCACCACCACGCCCAGCTAATTTTTGTATTTTTAGTAGAGACGGTGTTTCACCATGTTGGCCAGGCTGGTCTCATGATCCACCCACCTCGGCCTCCCAAAGTGCTGGGATTACAGGCGTGAGCCACCGAGCCCAGCTGATCTTACAACTCTTTTGCAGGAAATGTTACCATAAAAATTTTTGTTCAATAGGATGTAGATAACCCCAGTCTAGTAGAACATATAACCTAAAGGCTTATGGACCTGTTGCACATTAACCAGTTTTGTATCTAGCCCATCAATCTATTAAATTGCCTCTGCACACTCAGTTTCTCAAATGAGCCTAGCACCAGTGTTTAGCTCGTACTGGTTCCCTCATCAATTAATAAGTTAAATAAAATGTTTGACACTTGTTCATAATATGCTTGCCTGAGATTCATGATTTTACGTTATCAAAAATCATACTTTAACATTATTGACTTTGAAGATTTCTTGCCAACTCCTAATTGCTTTTACTGAATACAGTCTGTCCCAGAATTAGGAAGGACAAAGGTTGATCCTTTCCATAGTCTCGTAACTCCTCTCACTTTAAGGTTAAAACTTCAAAATAAAAAGACAAGAAGGAAAACTTCAAGTCAAAAGAATCCAGTTCATGGTCTCTTCTGTTTTAACTGAAAGTACATGATTCCTTCCCATGAAGCCTGCCAGGACTCACAAGCCTAACGTTTGCTGTTTGCAGGTGGCTGTGGTGGAGGTTTTACAGCCCCACTTTCCGTCTCACTCAGCTTAATTTTAATGGCTGCCTCTTTCCAGGGGTCTTAGCGAACGGTTCCAGGAAGGGTTATAACCTACATTAAATAATAATCATTAAAAAAGAAAGATAGGGAAAATAAATTCCTCCTGTTTGCACATCCAAGCCAAAGGTCATTGTGAACAGGATTCTTGGCTGACTTGAGAAAGACATTACCCTCATAATTTCTCACCAGGATTTCGGTAACTTGCCTCCCAAATGCTCTAGCAGTCCCACATTCCACTTCCCGCGACCCCACACAACCAGTAGCAGATACCTTACCCATCAACAGTGAAATGATTTTACCTAGAAGTAAATATAATAGTTTCATTCCCCTAATTAAAATCCTTCAGTGGTTCCTCTCACTGCTCTGGGGATATAATTAAGCTTCTCCATATGACTAACAAGAGCCTTCAGCTCTGACCTCTCTGTAACTTTGCAGACTCACCCTTATGTGACATCCTAACACAGCCCTTTCTTTCCAGCTGTTCTGACTTACACACGGCCCCTGTGCATGTCCCATGTACTCTGACACCTCCATGCAGTTGAGGATGCTTACCTCTATAATGTCCTCACCCTCTTCTCCAGTTCACTCTGATTTGTCTGCCAAGACTCAGTTCTAGCCCCACCTTATCTTGTAAGCATGTCCTGATACCCAGTTTCAGGCTGAGTTAGGTGCATTTTTGAGCAGCTTCTGGCAGCAGCCAGTAAATAGCCCCATTGTAGCACATTATATATTGCTTTACAATCATTGCTTTTATTCTGTGTCATTCTCAGGGGATCTCAATAGGGCAGAAACTAAGTTTTGCCCCATTTTGTATCCCCAGGATTTATTCCATTGTCTTAACGCATGGAATGTTCAATAAATGTTAAAGGAATGATCTCATCTTGTGACTTACATTCTTTAGCAACAAAAAAGTTCCTTAAGATGATATGGGAAATTATAGACATCTTCAAAGTGCCCTAAATTATTGTTTAAAAAGGCTTTAAAAATGAGTAAGAATTTCACTACCTTCTTGTCTTGAATTAAAAACTTTTTCTATGAGTATGTACTGAGCCCCAGCATGTAGTGCAAGTGAAGTCACAGAGTAGAGGTACCGAATATTGGAAAGCCTGTGTTAAGTGCTTTGGGGAAGAGATAATATCTTGGGCTTCTTTTAAATCCCCTACAGGACCTAATACCAAGAGCTCAGTAAATACTTGTTGTTTGATTGACTGTTTGAAATATATACAGTCAGTGCTGCCAAGAAACTCACAATCTAATTTATTAAGTGGTGACAAGTTAGTGATGCAACAGGGAAATTTGGGGATTATATCATAAAAGCATAGCATGGTAATTTGTGAAGCATGTTATTGGTGGTCGTCTTGTCCATAGCCTCTGCATTAGAGAGAATGGGTCAATTCATCTGCCTCATTTATATAATAATATTCACTGCCAAAGTATTAAATCTTTTTTTTTTGGTCTCTTTCCACTTGACATTCTATAGTTTCAACACTTAGTTATATAACAGTGAATCACACCTCCATATCTCTAGCCTTAATCCGTCTCTTAAGGTATGGACTATATTTCCAACTACAGAACATCTGGATTTCAGAAAGAACCTTGTACACCACAAGTCCAGATCTGAGCTCATTGTCTGATCCTTCTCCATCCTTAGTCTAGGTTACTGACCACTAGGCTGTCATTTACTAATTTGTGACCGTGGTTACATTACTTAAACTCTCTAGGCTTAGTTTTTCTGACCTGTAAAACTGTATAATATTAAGTTTCTACCTCATATAGATGTTGCGAGGATTAAATGAGTTACTGTATGTAAAACATTTAGAATTGTTCCTGGCACACTCTAACTTTCAGTGAGTATTTGCTTCTATTATTTTTTTTACCCATATTTCTTTGAAATCTGAGTTGTTCTCACTGTCATCCTCTTCTTCACCTCCATATCCAAGGTCATTAATTTTCTTACATTCTACTTTGTATTGATGCTCTCAACTTTCCTATTGTCCAGTCAAGAAAATAACCACCCTTCCAGGTGTATCTAACAGAGGAGAAGTAATTACTATTCAAGAAATTGACTTAAGTAGGTTATGGAAGAACTAAGAAACGAAAAGGGATATTAGCAAAAGCAGGAAGCCACTATCACTCCTAAGGCTGGAAGGACAATGGAACAACCCTGGCTTTCTCCATCCTCTCACTCTCCTGTTTTCCTCCAGCACCTTTTCTAGGTCAAACTTGTATGGAAGCTAGTCAGCAATGGAGACCAAAGAAGAAAGTTAGTTTCTTTAAAACAGAACAGAGCAGAAGAAGGGACTCTTACATGAGCCCTATTCACTCTCTTTCCCTTTCTCTCTCTCTCTCTCTCTCTCTCTCTGTCTGTCTCTCTCTATCTCTGCCTTTGTTCCTGTTTCTCTCCTGTCTTTGTTCAGGCTGTGGCTACCTCATGCCTGGACTGTTTGTACAGCTTCCTCACCAATTTTCCTGGCATCGGCTTCTTCCTACTGTAGTTCCTGCTCTATATTTCCTCCAGAGTTACCTTATTTTAAAAATCCACACATGTCACTCTGACTTAAAAACCTTGGGTTCCTCCCTATTTGCCATAGGATAAAGTCCAAATTCAATATCATGCTTACTAGAGCCTTTATTCTCAGAATCTAAGTTATTGTAGGTAAAAAATGGATGACTGTAAATGATTTCTTATAATTTAAATATCTCCTGTTGAATCTCCCATCATTTCTATGCCACAGGCAACTAGAAATTTACACTGTATTAGTCAGGGTTCTCTAGAGAAACAGAACTAATAGGAGATATATACATATATATATGTATATATAGTATATATATAGTAGATATTATGTAGGAGATATATATACTATATATAAGCACTTAATAAACTATGATATATATGGTATATATATTATATATATATATATGTATATATGGGAGTTTATTAAGTATTAACTCACATGAGCACAAGGTCCCACAATAGGCCATCTGCAAGCAGAGGAGCAAGGAGACACAGTCTGAATCCCAAAACTGAAGATTATGGAGTCTGATGTTTGAGGGCAGGAAACATCCAGCACAGGAGAAAGATATAGGCTGGGAGGCTAGGCCAGTCCAGTCTTTTTGCATTTTGTTTCTGCCTGCTTTATATTCTAGCCACTCTGGCAGCTAAATAGATGGTGTCCACTCAGATTAAGGGTGGGTCTGCCTTTCCCAGCCCACTGACTCAACTGTTAGTCTCCTTTGGTAACACACTCACAGACACACCCAGGATCAATATCTTGCATCCTTCAATCCAATCAAATTGACAGTCAGTATTAACCACCACATACATCAAAGCTTTTCATGCTCTTTAATCTGCCTAGAAAACTCATGTTTGTTTTTCCTTGAAGGTTTTCCATGGGCCTCTAGAGTTAGTTGCCCTTTTCTTTGTATGTTTCTTCTGCATTGCTCCCTAACTTTATTCTAGCACTTTTCCTGCTGCATCAAACTGTCTACTTTCTACCTGTTTATTCTGTTTTCTTCATGCAGATTCCTCCTGATAACATTGAACAGAAGTTTGTGGGATCTCTTTAAATGTCAAATAAATGACTAATACTGTACATAGTAACTGTGCCAAGATTTGCCTGACTGAATAATTTTGTGTGGGCTCCTGTTGGAGTTCTGTGGACATTGCTATGTGAGCAATAGCATCCTTTCTCTTTTGTCAGACCGTGCAAACTGGTGGACTGATTTATTTCACCAGATTTCCTAGTCAACCTGGTCTGTGAATTCTGAGTGGAGATTCAATTTAAAAAATGAACTTGTTTCCACCATTTAAGACTGGAGTTTTCTCTTCTGCATCTTTTCCATTTTTTTCTGACTCATAAATTTTCAAGACACACCTGGCCATGGAATCACAATCACCACACACTAGGGTGTCCTACACCCATGGATGATGAATCTAAAATATTTTTGGTATGATGTTTTCCAAAGAGCAGAAAATTCCATTGATATGGTTAATATGGTCTAAAATCAGTTCCACCTTTTTGACTTATATTGTTTTGCCAGAATTGTCTGAAGTAAGAATGCTCATGCTGCTAGGGCACTTGACAGCTGGCTTTTCTTTTGCAAAAGAGAAGCTGGCATTTGTCGCAAACGAATAGGGATTATGTTTCAATAATTTTGTGCTAGCTTGCTGTGCCTAGTTTAGATACAACCCCCAAGACTTGCAGCATGGCTTTGTGCAATCTTTTCATTTATTTTAAATTGTGAATTATCTCAGCAGACCCACGTAGCTTCTTGTGCCTTTGAAGTTTTGGAGATGTCATTTGAAAGTGAGTTAAAACTGGATTGATGTACCAAAAATAACTTATCCAGGTCATTTAATAAATGAATGCATGAAAGTTTCCAGTGAAAAAGTGAGAAATCCTACCTTTGGAACCAATTCTAAAAGAAATTCCCACCCTACTCCTCTGCCTGATCCATGGCTATAGTCTTGAATTCTACGGGGTAAGTACTATGATGGGGGCACATCAAGCATGAAAGCAAGAGCTGTTTGACTCAGTAAGCTGGAGTTAGGGAAGGGAGAGAGGGAAGTACATGTCAAATGAGACAGCAATTAAGATCTAAGATAAGAAAACACCCATCATACAAAGAGTTTGGAGAATGGCACAATCTTTCCACTGGGACAGTAGGGTTGATGAGATGATTTTACCAGGGATATGACCAGTCTGGGTGCTTCCCCTGTTCCCCCTTATCCCACCTGGCATTATCACAGGTAGAAAATAGAAATGAACATTGGAAGCAGTGACCTCATTTTAAAAAATGCACACTTAGCTTATGAAAATCTTGAAGAAAACAATTAGCACTAGTTACTCAGGTATATATTTTCCTATTGCAATATGGTGATTTGTATACATGACTATATCTTCAATAATTCTAAGATTATTTAAAATTTAAATGTTTCTCAGGGGCAAGAACTAAATGTTATTCATTTTTATACACCGAAAGTCTTGCACAGTGTCTGACATGTAACAGTAGTAAAAAATATGCTTGTGGAATAAATTACTGGACACGTGGGGAATGTATGAAAATAATACACATGGAGTGAATTTTAAAAAATAAATTATTCCTTGTCCTGGTTTCTGATATGATTAATGAATAAATAAGATGTTTCTTGGATTCTTTCTCAAGGACTGACCATGACCCAAGTTGTATTCTTGCAAGACAAATATAGGTGTTAAATGTCTGAATTGTGTAAATGTAAATATTTAACTAGAGGTGGGGTTATCAAGAACTCAATATTTCAAAGTGCAGCATTCAAGAGAAACTGGTTTGACAGCCAAGAATGGATCTAGAAGTTCAAAGTTGGAATGCATGAGACAGAGTTCACCACATACAGAAGAACAGGGTTAGTTCAGAAGCTAAGAAGGTCAGTGATATAGTTTGGCTGTGTCTCCACCCAAATCTCATTTCGAATTGTAGCTCCCATAATCCCCACATGCTGTAGGAGGGAGAAGGTGGGAGGTAATTAAATCATGGGGTTGAGTTTTTCCCATGCTGTTCTTGTGATAGTGAATAAGTCTCATGAGATCTGATGGTTTTATAAAGGGGAGTTCCCCTGCACACTCTCTCTTTCCTGCAACCATGTAAGACGTGCCTTTGTTCCTCCTCTGCCTTCCACCATGATTGTGAGGTCTCCCCAGCCATGTGGAATTATGAGACCACTAAATCTCTTTTTCTTTATAAATTACCCAGTCTCAGGTATGTCTTTATTAGCAGCACGAGAATGGACTAATACAGTAAGATACTCCTTGAAGCCAACCATTGACACACAGCCTGGATACAGGTACTCTAAGGGGCCAAAGAGGATCAGACAGAAATGTAAAACCTAGCCATTAACCCATGATAAATTAGGCCTTCATCTACACAATGCTTCTTAACTGTGTTAATATCAAGGCACATATAAAAAGTGATAATTTAAGGTACCCTAGATTAAACTGCAGGCCTGAAGGGATCAATATATGAGCACACTTGTAACCCTTAACCAGCAATGGCTAGAGGTTCTGGTCTACTCAGTTACTCCATGCAGTTTGATGTCTTTAGACTCTTGGGTAGCCAATAAACAGTTGCACACATATTAGGCAAGCTAAGCTGCTAGGTTTAGAGAAAATAATTTGTTTGAATTAGTATGTCACTCCAATACTAGTTGTGGTAGAACATAAAAAGTCCAGTTAATTATGACAGAACAAATACTAACTGCTACTAAACGCAATCGTCCATTTAAGACATGTAGTATGAATTGGTTGATAGTGGAATAAACCTATATATGTTGGGGTTTTTATCCACAGTTTTCTATTATTTTCTAACCTTACCACAATCATCAGTGAGTACTTATTAATTTTTTATGGCATGCAAAGTTTTACTTTTGGTATTAATCCTGAGAAAACACAGAGAAAGTCATAGTCCTGCTATATAGTCAAGCAGAAAAAAAGCATTTGTTATTTTTAGTTAGAAATATTATATTATAATACTTAAAGCCATTCTATAAGTCTAAACATTTGATATAACATATTTAGTTATTTGGTTATCGTTTTCCAATATAAATAAATTCTAACATTTATTGAGTCTTTTAAAGTTGCGTCAATCAAAATACCAAGAGTATTGTTAAGAGTATTTCTATGAGTTAAGTACTATTTTTAGCCCTATGTACAACTAAGGCTAATAAAACTTTTCAAAATTGTATAGCTAGGAAGTGACAGAGCTTTCACCCCAAGTCAAATTTCTCTAGCTCCAAATCCCATGATTTTACTAGGTTACACTGAGTTCTCTCTTTCAATAAAATAAAATATTTAGACTGGCTAATTCATTTAACATCCAACAAACATGTATTAAACATGTGCAAGATACAATGCTAGCTGATTTGGGTAAAAAGATGAAAAGAATATGGATGTTGCCAGGGATTGATCCAAGTTTTGTGAGGTTTTAAGCTTATGTAATTTGGAGAGCTTCTTAAAGAAGAAATAATATACAACATAAATGGTAATTATTTTGATAGAGCTCCATAAAATATGTGATAGCAAGTTAAAAGGACGCCTTGCAGGAACCCAGAAGGCTTCACACAGGGCTGACCATGAAGACTGAATGGAGCCTGACTAGATGTAGAAGATCCATTCTGGCAGAGGAAACTACATTCTAAGCTTCAGAGGTGTGGCAGGGGCAGAGGGTATTGCCAGAGGACCACAAGTAATTCACTATGTCTGACACTGAAAATGTGTGTCTGAAGTAGGTGGTGGAATAATATAAAACCAGGAAAAATAAAGAGCCAGAGGCCAGACAGTGGGAAAATGGTGCTCTATGAAGGAGTTTTGATGTATTTTTTAAGATATTGGGTATTTAGATATAGTCTCTTAGACACTGAGATGTGACTGAAAATTTTTGATCAAGGCATCAGATTTTTATTTTGGAATATTCTCGTCAAGGATGGAGTAGAGGGGCATAGGACTAGAGCAAGATTGACAAGTAAGAGAGAAATGATGAGAACCTGAACTCAAGGGTGAAACAAAGGGAATGGAAAAGATGAAGAGTTAAGGGAAGAAAAGCATCACATTTGGATTGATTAGACATGGCAGGTAAGGGAGAGGGAGAGATCTAACATGATTCCAAGGTTTCTGGCTTGGGTGGCTACCTGGATTCCAGAGCCATAGAAGAGGAAAGGAGGTTTTCAGAAAAAAAGATACAATCTACCAAGTGTGAGGGCCTAGAGGACAGCCAGCCAGCAAAGTCTTGTCACAGCTGAAGATGTGATTTCAGAGATCTGGAGGAAGAATCTGGCCTAGAGATTCAGATCTGGAAAACAGCCAGCAGCCTTTCATAGTTGAAACAGTGTGGATGCCCTTGCCAGGGACTGTCTGTGGAGTGGAGTAAGAATGGGAGGTGGTAGAGGACAGAGCTTTGAGAGAACCATGTAATGAACATGGGAAGATGGGGGAGTTGGCAGGATAGCCTGGGAAGAAAGCACTTTCCAAATCTAAAATATTCAATTTTTGAAATATTCTCTGAGTTTTTGTTTATGTCTTTGAGCAATCACAAGCAAAATTTCAAATTTTTTCCTTGAGCACTTCTACCCTTATTCTAACAAGGGTTCCCTCTTTGCACCAAACATATTTGGACCTATGTCCTTTCTTTTCAATACTTACTCAGTGGTTCTTAACCCTGGTTGCCTACTAGAATCATGGAGAGAACTTAAACAAACAAAAAATAATGAAAACAATGCCTTAGATCAAAATGCTGATTACTTGACTCTGAATAGGCCCCAGCACAATATTAGTTCTTCAAACCTTATCAGGGGATTTTAATATGTAGCTAGGGTTGAGAAGAACTATCTTAAGTCATCATACAGAACCCCATGATATTGAGTGACAACTGTAACTAAGGACTCCTAACTTCATACTCTAGCCTTGACCTCCTCCCTGAGCTCAAACAAATATATATTTGCTACTTGATATTTTTACTTCTAATAGGTATTTCAAACATGATGTCTTCAAAATAGCATTCATGTTTTTTTATCTCAAACCCGTTTCTCTCCCAATGCTCTCATCTCAATAAATGGCATCAACATTTATGCACTCAGTCTCCAAAACTAGAAGTCATACTTAATACCACTTCACCCCTCACAATCCATTTCTCACCCAAAAGCAAATCTGACTGCTTTACTTTCCTGAATCCATCTACTTGTCACCATTTCAAACACTTGCCCAATTCCAAGTCATCACTTCTTGCCTGTGACTGTAGCTGCTCTTAAATGATCTTGCTTTTATTCTTATTTGCTTAAATTTAAATATCCACACAAGCTACTAAAATGCTAGTGCTAGTTATGACTCAGAGGAACCCTGGGGTTCTATGGGACACAGTATAGAATCCTCTGGCTAGAAATAATAGGAGCAAGGTGCCAGTAGAAGGTCTTGTCTTTGTGCACCAAGAAACTAGGGCCTTCCCACTTCACTTGGCAATGCCAGCCATTGACCTGGACTTGACAATTCTTGTAGGCTTCCTCACCTCATGGTGCCTTTAAAGTTAGCATCGTGGGTGGATATCTGGCCAGTTCCCCCGACACTCCAGTTCCAACCTTCCAGCTTTTCCTCATATTTTGACCTATCTTTGATACTCTTGCTGCCCTGGAATTGGACTTGCATTTAATCACCTTTCTTTACACACCTTTCTTGATGTGTAAAATGGGGCTAATGTTAATACGTATTTTATAGTTATGGGGAGGATTAAGTGAGAATTCATGTGAAGTGTCTGGTAGAGTATTCAATCATGTTTATTGTTAGTGTTATAATTATTTTATTATTATTATTATAGTAGCAACAGTACTAGAACTAGTTACAGTGCTTTTATTGTTGTCTAATTGAGTGTATCTTCAAACAGATCACCCATAAAGACTGATCTCATTGCTTTTGGGAAAAATCATTCGTTCAGTGAATTACTTATATTTCACTTAAACAGAGTCTTCAAAGATGACATCATGTGGGGTACCACCTTTCTGGCTTTGACCCATACCCTCAATTCCAAATATCAGATGCTTCCCCAGATTTGAATGTCCCTTTTATGTCACAAAGGAAGTAAGACTAACCCCCCTGGCCATTTTTTCCACACCGTCATTGTAACCTCAGTGATGTTTCTGTTCCTTCTAAGGTGACATTAGCTAAGCTTAGCAGGTGTGAGGTGAGACGCCCTTAGTTTCTATAGTGTTTTATTGTTATTCCTTCATGTTATTTAGAGTTTAAAGTTAGTCTTAGGAGGACATTGCTTGGTGCCTAGAGGCCAGTGGAGCTTAGAGTCAGGCTGTTGGTGGTCACAAGGACCCATGATTTCTGGGGAGAGGAAGGGTGTGAACCAGGTGTCCTGGCCAGCCTCCAAGTTTGGCTCAGTGAGTTTTACCTCCTGAAATTCCCCCCTGTCCTTTCAATTGGATATGGTATTCCTCTCGGTTTCCTGTCCCAAACTGAGATCCATGGGATTGTGGTGTGGCTGCAGAACAGCTGCAGCATTCCACCACCGAGGTGCTGCGCATGGATTCCAGGGGTGGATGAAGCAAGAGGCTTATGCACAGCTTGGATAAAGTATCAGCTTGCAAAATATTTGGGGACCCTCTGGGATGAAGGACTCTGGGCAGAGCAGTGATGCTGTAGTGGTGACGTGTACTGGTTCATTGCTATCTCCTGGAATGTCATGGGCTTTAGCTGTGTGGACTAGAGCCCATGTGGTTACTTGTTCTGCTGGCATGAGAGTCTGTGTGAGAGGAATGGCCACATGGTGTTCACAGCAGGATGCTGTGATTGACAGGAGTGGGAAGCCCTAGGGGTAAATTTCAGCTGCTAGTTCTGGCCAGATGGGAGAGGCCTCCCATGTGTGTTGGGATGAGGATAGAGGCTTCTAAGATAGCTAGCCCATTGAAGTACATTGCATTTCAGAATTTATATTTTTTGGTGGACTGCTAATAGCCCATATCCAGAAGGAATGTGATAAACACAGCAATGACAACAATGAAATCTTATACACCGACAATGAAATCAAAACACTTGCCTGGTGTGAGCTTCCCTTGACTACATATAGGGAAGGATAAAAAGAAAAGCAAAATATTTGAAATATCTAATTTTATTACAATAGCCAGGACTCTACATATCAAAAAAATACCTGAAAATATCAGCTTCAAGTCATGGGAATAATAAAAAGTATATATTCTCTGCCTTCTGGGAAATCTCAGACCTTGAAATTCTGCAGGGAATCTCCCCTCCTCCACTGTTCCACACATTTCTGAATCTAGCCTAGGATTTCCAGATTAAGTAAGGTCCCAGCAGTTGTGGAAGAAATGATCCGGTGATTACTTGTCATCCATAGGCCCATAGAGACTGAGTTTAGGAAACTGGACCTAATTTGTTCCAATGAAAGCAGGCATTGACTTGAACTTGAACCAGAAATATATGAAAAGTCCAGGAACTATGTATATATTTTCTCTCTTCTTTCAGCATTCTTTTTCCCCCATAGCCCTCCCAGCTTCCTTTGTTTTCTGAACAAGCTCTAAATTTTTTTTTCTATGCACTTTCTTTCACCCCAATCTCATTATCAAAGAAGCTAAAAACAGTGATACAGGAAGACAGCAAACTAAAAAAGGCTCTACTTATTGTCCCTAAATCAATCTTATAGAAATTATAGAAGGCAAAAGGAAGATGGATATTAGAAACTAACTTAAAAATTGTTAGACACCCTTGGTGAGATTGCTCTGGGGGCTGAAGCCTTGGGAAAAGGGCTCAAAACGAGCACTGAGGAAATAGATCCAATCTATTCTTGCCTCTCTCCAGTATTGCTTTGAGAGGATGCCTGCCCCATCCCCTCTGAATCAGTCAATCCTGAGTTAACAAGGAAGTTCAGTCTGTGCCAAAAGCCTTATTGGTGAGAGAGGCTGCTGAGAATAGATAGTCACCCTTTAACCTCTTTCTCTCCAAACCTCCAAAATTTATGGTTAATATCCCAGGAAACTACTATCCAGCACTTCTTCTTGTGTCCTCTTCCATAAGCCCAACCACATCAATCATATGGCTCTTTCCCTGAAATTCTTTTTCTCATATTTTTCAGTCTTGCTCCTTCCAGACTCTGAATCAACCACTGAAGCCCCTTGTCACAGCTCAGGAATTCGTAAATAGCTGTACTTCAGGCAACTTCTTCTTCCATGCAAATTGAACCACGTGTAGGGCTTGTAGTTTTGCTCACTGGGGAATTTCCCTTCACCACTGTTTTTGAGAGACTCCCCTGAGTGCAGCTATAGTGTGGCAGCAGTCTGTTTCTGGTATTATGCCAACTGCTTTGTGAGCCAGGCCTGAGATTCACACCCCCCCTTTTTTTTTTAACTGATTGTAGAGGCCTGCCTCACCACTACCATGAGACCACAGTTGAGGGAGAAGAGTTTATAAAGTCTTGGAAGTCTTAAACTATTTGTTCATGCAATTTACTTGTACTTTCTCAACCCTCTCAAGCTCAATACTAGATGTACTATTTTCATTGTACAATGACTTGCTGCTGCTCTGTCTTGATCATATAACTTGGTGGATCTAAAGAGAGCTATGTCATGGTCAAATGTTCTGGTCACACAGTCATCTGCTATTTAATGATCAGGCTCTCAGTCTCTGGTAGAGTGTGTAGCTGTCAATCAAGTGCCAGATAATTACCTGTTGAACAATATGTGGATTTGTTTTAGAATTCTAAAATCCTGTCCTGAATATCCCCTAGTAATTACTGGGGGCTCCACATAGCATCTGTGTCTAGTACCTTAACCACCTTCAATACCTCTAGTATTATTGGCCTTGCTGGGTCACATGGCCAAAGCTGTAGGGAACCCACTATGGATCCCTTTCTTGTTCTGGACCCTAATCAAAACTAACATGCTTCTGAGTCACTTGCTAAATGGGCTAAAACATTATTCCCAATTATGATATGTGCTACCTTCAAAGTTGAAAGAGGACCACCAAACCCTGTGCCTCTTTTTTAGTAGTGGAAGGTGCAAGGTGTAGTAATGTGTACTTTACCTTAGAGAAGATGTCTCAGCATGCACCAGACCATTGCATCCCTACAAACTTCACCAGGGAGGAAAGCTGAATTTTCCTGAGGTTATCTCTCACAGGGTTACTTCTGGCCTACATCTAGGGCACCTTTTACTTCTCACTACGTCCAATATTCAGCCTCACAGTGATCAGGGAAAAGCACAGAAAATAAAAGTTTTCCCATCTATAATGTTGTCAAAGTTTACAAAATGATTTAATGATTTACATTTTTTTGAATTTTCTAGGATTTGGGAAATGGTCACTCCTGATCACTGATAGTAAGAATATAAATTGGTACAATTCTGAAGGCCGTATCTGTATTTTGTGTATGTAATGTATATACACATATGCATGTATAAATACAATATATTTAGCAACATATAGTACATATATGTGTTTACATATATCATAAATATAAAATCTATATAATTTATAATCTAGTAATTTCATTTCTGTCCTTATCCTAAAGAAACATAAGGGAGAAATGCATACAGAAGAATCTCCATGAAGCAAGATACCAGAGTGATGAAATAATCTGTACAACAAACCCCCACGACATGAGTTTACCTATGTAACACACCTGTACGTGTACTGTCAAGCCTAAAATAAAAGTTAAACATTTAGTATTAATCATTTTTCACAAAACAATTGAAATCCTTTTGTTGTCTTTTACATAATCCTCAGCAGGTGTTTTTGATGCTATTGATGATCATGCTTTTCTCATAACAAAATATATTTAGTGGGATCCAACGCTTAGTACAATCCAACGTACTGTCCTTTCTTTCTCTCCCACACATGTAGCTATTTGATATCAGACCAAAACAATGACACCAGGAAACAATAAGTCCTGCTAACTCACTCCTTCCACTTTGTCGTTGTTAGAGCCAAAAATTCTCTGAGTTCACTGCTGAGCCAAAGAGGGTGAGCAGACCACCATGTGTTCTTGTTTGAAAGTACACTTAAGACTTCAACAAGAACCCAACCCAGAAGTTCTGCCTCTTTTTCTTATCTATTCTAGATTCACATCTGCAAAATAGGTAGCTATATTAAGAACAAGCTAGATTGTGCTGCAGTAACAACTCCAAAATCCCAATGACTTAAAACAACAAAGGTTTACTTCTCTTTCTCATGACACATCTGTCATGCATCAGCTGGGGCTTTTTGCAGCATTCTCATGCCAGGATGAGAATGATGGAGCGACCTCTACCTGGAGGATTTCTTTTCACCTACAAGAGAAGATAAGGGAGAGGCGGCATATTGCACCCCAGCTCTTAAGATTCCTGCCCCAAGTTAACATTATTCTACTCAAATTTTACTAGTCAATTTTTCTAAGTGCTTGAATGGGGAACAAAAATATTTGGTTTCTGGCAATAATAACTAATAATAACTACGACAGTAGCATAGAGTTTTACACACCCAAACTGACTTTAATTCAATGACCTTACTGCTTACTACATTACAATAACTATGCACTCATTGAAGTAATTTTCTGAATGTTTACTATGAGGTTCATGGCTATGCTCTCGGCTAAAAATATGAGGCTTGATAGCTGCACAGGCCTTAATCATACTTGTTTTGTCACATAGAGCAAAAATCTTCATACATCTTTTCAAAGTAGTTGAGAACAGTAGAAGGTTATAAGCATAGAGTTGTAAAATCAGTGTAAAAGCCTCTGCTTTATGTTTAAAGTGAAACTGCTAAGTGAGTGGATCAAGGTATAAGGCAAAGGGGTCTGAGTTGGAAGAGTGCATATTGAATATAGACAGCAACAAAATGCTGAGTGCCAAAAAGTCCATTTCAAGAAGACTGTGTTGAATGGGGCAAAAGCTGTGCTGTATTTGATGATTCCCCACACACAGTCACTTGAGCTAAAAACCAGTCTGTTCATCCTTTGTGTATCTGGAGAATAAAATTGAGAAGCTGTGGAGACATGTCCTAATTGAAGTCTTCAGGAACAAAAGCTGAAACATGGTTGAATGTTTTTCACAGCCTCTACATGAGGTTTATAGCACAGACCTGTCATAGTCACTGGCTCAGGCTGGAAGGCTCATTCAAGATGTAAGGTGGCCACGTTTTCAACCTGAGAATATTCTGTTGTCCAAATGGAACCTTCTGCTGGGACAATGAACAAATCCCTATGTGTGGCTTGGAGAATTCTTTTTCAAAAGGTTAGTACCAATTTTCTGTTAGAAGTGGAGTGGGCAGCACTGTGTGTGGTAAGAAGTTTATGGTTTTGTCAAGGCATTTAACGAGATAAGTTGAGTCAATTTACGGTTTATTTGGGTACTTGATTACGTGGCCCGTGCTAGCTGGTATTTATGTAACCTGTGAGAGATCCTGGTGTAATCTGTGTGGCACAGAAGTGGGAGTTAAACCTCAGTTTTTGGCCTCTATTAACTCAGTCTGTAATGCTGTTCCCCTTGTCACCATCAGAAGCCCTGCATCTCAACTCACAAATATTTTCTTAGCTTCAGACTTGGTGAGTATGAACAACTGTCATTTCTTAAAGACAGAACGTTCTTCTCTCTCAAACCACGTGAGAATGAACTGCTGATGACTGCCCTGGGTGTTTTAATCAGGATGGTAAGCTCTGAAATTACTCTCCGGGTCATTGTCACCCACTCTTTCTTTTGCCAAGTTAATTTTCCTTCATTAAAACAAGAACTGTCCGGAAAAAATTTAAATTTTTCCTAAATGAAAACCAGTAAAAAAGCTGAAGCCAAAAATTGTTGGCAACCTTCGTGCTGAATTATGCAGTCTGCACATTGCAGGCAGCCTGTGGGTCCTGAGGCTGTCACAAATAACAGGGGAATGTGGCTCTTTCTCCCAACAGGAAGAGCCTCTGCCCAGTGGTCTGGGCCCTGGGCCATGGCTGAACTTTACTGCTGCTTCCAAGGAAAACTTTCTGTTTTACCCACACATGAAATGGTTATGATGTTGAGAATAACAATTTACTAACTTATTTTTTCTGAGTGTGAAGCAGCCTGTCTCTTCTTAGGTGCATAAACTCTATCTTTATTCCTCAGCATTCACAATGGCAAATGCTGTTCTATGTGCCACTGCTCCCTCTTGGTGCTCTTCCTCTGCCTCCAGCACTCCTGTGTACGGAGTGTTTATATGCTGCTGTGGCTTCCCAAGCTCCTTCTCAGGCTCAGGCCTCTGGGCAGAGCCTTCTTGTAGTGTTCACATTGTATTTCCTTCCATCCTTTCTTGCATTTCTGTGCACTCAGGTCCTGGTCCAAGAGCTGTGTAATCTTCTTGTGATGAGTTAGATCTTTACTATGCATTAGGCATTAATTACAGCTTATAGCTTAAAGTGAGTCATGGTTTAGTCAAATGACAAATGTGCATTATAACAATGTTCTTCAATACCTTCAATCCCATTAAAAAATTTGGTCGTGACCTATTCGTTGCATTATTTTCCATAATTCTTCATTCTCACAGCTGAGAACTCATTTTTGCAGCCTCAGCCTGGCTTCATTCTCTGAGACCAACCTTGTCAAGGGCAGGGAGCGAGTAAGTAAGATCAAGAAATTCAGCTCTAACTAAACCTTGCGCTTTCTTCTCTGGGCTTATAGTCTACTGCTAGCAACTGGATTCCTGCTTTGCTCTGAGACTCAATACTCCCAAATGCTCCTGATTCAGGGGCAGTCAGGTAATAGTAGAGTCACTCCAAAGGAGTGACTAACAGTGGGAATTCTGGGGCAAAGGGTGTGGGGACTTTTTAGGCTTTGGGTGAGAGGGCAGAGCAGGTTCCAGGACTCTTCAATCAAACCACAAAAGAGGCTGCTTTCTCTCACCTGTCTTTTAGGTTGATGCTGCCCACAGTGAGCCTGGCTAAACAGAACTCTGCTGTTCTCAGGAATATTTTTTCCTGTCATGAGCATCCCCCTTCAGCAGGAATGCTTTGCTTTGTTTAATTGTTTCATTATCATATCATGCACTGTCTCAGAGTAGACATAAGGGTCATACTACAGATTGTTCCCCACAGTATGTGAAAAAAATTAGGATTTTACATAGTTAAATAAATGAATTAGACATTTCCTGAACCAATAAAGTCTAGGTGGCCATCATAGTATTTTGTTTTCCATGTGCCTGATACAAACCATTCCCTTTGGTTTGTGTAATGCCAGGCTCAAGGACTTTTTGCCTATAATGGTACAGGACAGCCTTGATTACACCTGAAGGATTCTTTTCTTTCTTTTTCTTTAAAATGAAATTTCATATGAGGACCAAAATCAACATGTTACAGTGTTAAAAATTCAAAATTTGTTAGATGTAAAATTTCAGGTTGCAAAATTTTGCATACAGAATGACTTCAGCAATGTAAAATATACACATAGGTTGAAAACTCCTAAATATGGTTATCATGGGATAGTAAGCCTATAGGTGATTTAGATCTTCTTCATATTAATCTCTATTTCCAAACATTCCAGAACAGGTTTACGACAAGAAAGAAAATAAATGTTGCCTAAAAATAAAAAGCACTGATTCTGGATTTATGAGAACTTTATTCTATAGTAAAAGTGTGGAATAAATATAAAGCATGCTGATTCCAATCAGGCTATTGTGAGAGTCAAGTGAGACAATGGGTGCAAAAGCACTGTAAAAAATGTGAATTATAGAGGACCACTCAAATATCCCCACGGCATTGGGTAACAAAGTCAGAGGTGACTCCACCACTTACCCAACTGCCCCTGAATCAGGGACATGTAAGAGTATTGAGTCTCAGGGCAAAGTAGTAATCTAGTTGCTAGAAGTAGACTGTCAGTCCAGAGCAGAAAGCACACAAGGTTTACTTACGGCTGAGTTTCTTGATTTCACTTACTCTGTCCCACTTACAAGGTTGGTTCCCGAGCATGAAGCCTGGCTGAGACAGCTAAAATGAGTTCTCAGCTATAAGAATGCAGAATTATGGAAAAAATGCGACCAATAGGTTACTACCAAATTTTTTTAATGGGATGTAGGGACATATTTCATAAACACTTTTTAGCTTAACAGGATTCCTGCAGGCAATTTTAATGGTTATGTTTCAGGACAAGGACCTGCCTTTAGTTTGTGTGATAATGAGCCATGCTGTGACAAATGTACCTTGGCAGTGCTCTTACACAGTGAAATCCCAGTGGCAAGTACAAGCAGGAGCAGCAGGTGTACAAATGATCCAGGGATCAAGCAAAGCAAGGGATCCATCTGGCAGTTTTTTATCATCCAGAAAATAAGGCTGATTAGAGGAGGTGTGGAGTGTGAGGGTCAGGGAAAGAAAAACAAACTGTAGGGCTATGATTCATGAAGTGGAAATGCCTAAAAGCCTAGCCTGAGAGCGGTGCCGTGACAGACAATGGAAGCAATGGCTTCATCTGCAAACCAAGCCTTCACTGGACACCGTAAGGAAAGTGAAGCTGCCCCTCTATTGGTTCAGTTTGCTCCTGCAGGTGCTTAGTGATGCCATCAGCAGCAGCAATACAAAACTCACAGTCCATGGAGGGAAGAGAGCATGTTTTCCCAAACTCATTTGGTTGTAAAGAACTAACAGCTACTTACACAATTCCAAACAAAGGAAACTATTTTTTTGGAAAAATGTCAACATGGAACTCTCAAGAAGTTAAGAATGGAAACCAAAGTAGAATGGGGCTTCATGGGAACTCTAATCAGAACCAAGGCAAAATGGTCTCTCAATTAATCATGGCATCCATAATTCTTTCTATGCCTATTTCTTTCTATACTCTGCTCTATAATTATACTAACAAGCTTCTACTGCTTAATCAGAACTTTTGAATGCTCAAATTTCAGCATACACATGGGCTCTGCCTTATCATTGCCACATGGCATGTCTGTGCAGTAGATTTGTGTAGAAGGGGTATGACCAGGACAGCGAATAACTAGTTACACATTTGGTTCATTAAAAATTGCAACCTATTGTGGGAAAAATTGTTACAGAGCCAGGAGACTATAGACTCCATAAGGAAAAAAACTGTTCCACCTTATTCACCACTGTATCCATGTTGCCTAAAATAGTATCCATTAACATAGAGCTAATGATTAAATGAATACATTCAGAAAGCATTTAGTGCTTCCTTGTGATGGAAGGAGCAGATAAAAGAGAGTTTTAGGAATTAGAATTTCTGCCTTTAAGAAATTATCTAATCTAATTGGAGAAATAAGTCATGCTGACATAAAATCATATGGATATAATGGATTTATCAGTAATGGTGTTGAGAGAAGTAAATGTCACACTTACTGGGGCAATTGAAGACAATTTAATTAAGGGTTTATTTACCAAAAGCTAAGGGAAATAAGCAAGGCATGCTGTATCATTGGAGAGTTAGTGAGAGGTGAGATGTTACCCTCCCTAGGTCTGAAGATACAAAGAGGAAGTTGCTGGAATTGTGATGGTGAGCTATGGTTATGCAAGGGAGCTACTGGGTAGGAGCTGTGGCCTTAGGCAGAGGTATGTGGGAAGCTGGGAAAATAAAAATCCTGAACTTGGCCAGCTGTGGTGGCTCACGCCTGTAATCCCAGCACTTTGGGAGGCCTACGCGGGTGGATCACCTGAGGTCAAGAGTTCTAGACCAGCCTGGCCAACATGGTGAAACCCCGTCTCTTCTAAAAATACAAAAATTAGCCGGGCGTGGTCGCAGGTGCCTGTAGTCCCAGCTACTCAGGGGGCCAAGGCAGGAGAATCGCTAGAACCCGGGAGGCGGAGGTTTCAGTGAGCCTAGATCACGCCATCGCACTCCAGCTTGGGGAACAAGAGCGAGACTTCGTCTCAAAAAAAAAAAAAAAAAATCCTGACCTTATTCACCTCCTACATCAAATCTCCTACCTGTGCCTCTCATTGACTGACCCCAACCTGAAGCATAAAGGCAAAAGAGCCTAAGGAAGCATATGAAGTTACTCATCTGGGACATAGAAAGGATGAAGAGTACATCAGAGGAGGAACACGGAAAATATCTTGCAAAGTGAAGGGTAGCATATTACTAACGTGATTTTTATATTTTCCACTTTACTGCACATAATTAATTCCTTTTCCAGCTAAAAGCAGATTATTAAAGTAGAAAAGCAGGTAGAAATAGGCCCTCCTTCAACTGCTTATCTCTAGCCTGACTTTGTTCAGTCCATGCAGATTGGACGATCTTGAGAGTCAAGCTTTGAGAACAGAAATTCTAAGGTTCTAAATTCCAAAAGTGAACTGCATGGCTCAAAAATAAGTCTTAGATGTTGGAATATTGACTTCTGCCATTATTGGTAATTTAGAGAGGGGGGATTTTTTTTTTTTCTAATAAAGGCTGGCAGGAAAACAGAAAGAGAAACAGCAGCTCAGAAAGCATTCTTACTTGCTTTCCTCTTGCCTGTGCAGTTGAACCTTGAGGAAAGGCACTATGTGAATAACATCTAAATAGGTTTGTGGAAAATTCTCAGAGATTAGCAGAGGGAGAAGGGTGTACTTTTATACTTTTCAGAGCATAGACAGAGAATATTTTGTAAATCTTGTGGCGAAGAGCTGTATTTAGCATAGTATAGAGAGAAATGATAGTGCCCAGGTGGTTGCTGAAAAATGTGTGAGAAAAGTGTCCAGTTAGATCAGACAGAGAATATCCTCAAAGGGCCCTTCACATGTATGCATGGTTTACAGAGGGTGGCTGCAATTACTAGGCTTCTCAAGGTGTGCACGAATCAGACGGGGCTGAGAGTGGAATCAGTGAGGAGACCAAAATGACAGGAAACTTATTATGAAACACTGCAGCAGAAACTGTGGAGCCCAGCATCAAACTCTAACAAAAATTAGATTCAACCAGTTGCACTTCAAAATGCACTAGCATAAGATGTCCAGGGTCAAAACAATATCGACCAAATAATATCAGATACTAGTGAAGGACACAAAGGGGAGCATCAAGGTATGAGCTCCATCCTGCCTCTATGAGGACATGTGAGCCCTTCTCTATACTCATAAGACATCATGACTAAGGAGGGGAAGTGGACAGAAAACACTACTTTCCCCTTGAACAACCTGAGTTAGATAGAAAATATATTTTTAAAAGAATATTCTAATATTCTAATTTCCTTTAGTTAGCAAGTTTAAAGTTCTACCTCCACTATCACCTTCCTTCCCTGGAAAAGGGTAGATAGATTTGGTATATATTTAGTAAGTAAAAATAATTTATTAGATTGGGATGATGGAAAAGATGGAGGTAAGATTTACAACAAGCTTGACTGGGTGGATGGTGGAGCCGCCAAAAAGACAGAATGCAGAAGAAGTAGCATACATATATAGGCAGGTGATAAGTTCAAACACCAATGTGCTGAGATTGACTGACTGCCTATCAGTCAGTCATCAAGAAAATAAGATACAGATGATCAAGGTTTAAAGCAGAGGTCTGGGATGTGATTATAGACATGACAGTAGTTAAATAATGTATTATAATGAGTAGTTGCCATCAAAGACTAGTTATTTTGTGGCAAATCTCATGCTAAGCTCTTTGCAAATATTGTCCCATTTGATTCTCACTAATAAGATTGAAAGATTGATGTTCAGAAGGGTTTAACTTTTTACATAAAGTCAAACTGCTAGTAAATAGAATAGCTGAAGTTTACACTCGATTTTTTTTACTCCAAACTTAAGTTTTACATAATCCCCCCAGCTCAAAAAACTATGAAAGCATATATAAAGAATGAGGAAACAAATGGGCCAAGGGTAGATATCTATGAAGCACCAGCATTTAAGGGGTGAGAAGAGTAATAGATATAAAACAAAAACAAATAACAAGAAAACATGGCATTACAAACACCAAGAAAGTAGACTGTTTCAAGTTGGAGGTCAGAATCAAGACTATCCAATTCAACAAAGAGAAATTAGTGGGGACCAGCTGCAATCTATTGTAAGATTGAGATGGTGCATCCTAAAATGAACATGAGTACAAGAGGACATAAACAACTTGCATGAGCAAGAAGCCCAGACCCCCATTTCACCTACCATAGGTGCATCAGTGCCCCACTCATCTCCCACCTGTGGCTGAAGGAGGAGGAAAACACCTGAACTTGGCTGATGGATGGATGATTGCTATGTGGATTAAAACCAAAAATGAAATGTTAGCTGCACTACAGCTCCGCTTGGGGATGCTTTCAGAGACAATGGCAAGAACGTCTGCTGAATAGACTGAGCTTTAGGTGATGCACCTGAACATCTGCTGTGGGGGAAGAAAAGTTATCAGGCCATTCACCACTGCCAATTAGTTCATATATAATATATTCCAATGAATACATATGGACTAATATATTCCAAGGAATATATATGGACTAATAAGCAGTGGTGAATGGCCTGATGAACTGGTCAATAACCTGAAAGAAGAAAAACTGCAAGATCAAAACAAGGAGAATCAAAGTAGAAGCATATGGATGGCCATATGAGAGTGGATACAAGTGCAAAGATCATTGTATCATTATGTTAGCTCGCACTAGAAAGCATCCATCATGAAAGAAGCTCTAAACAACTAAGTAGACAAAACAATCTGGCTTGCTGTGTTAGACAGTTTTTCAGCAGCCACCCCAGAGCTGGTATGATGGGCAAACAGATGAAGAAGCCATGATGGCAAAGATGAGACTCTGCATGAAATCAACAGCATGGACTCCCACTCACAAAGGCCAATTTAGTTATAGCTGCCTCTAACCCTGCAGCAAAAGAGACCAATGTTGAGACCTCAGAATGTCACTATTCCTCAAAGAAACCAACCAACAACGTGATGGCAAGATGGCATCAAAATAATAGACTGTTTTAACCAATAAGTCAGGCTCAAGCTTGTCAAATTCAGAGGGCCAGAAGGAAAATACGTCTATCATATATGTATATTTCCACAGAAGCAAACTCTGGTTACTAGGAGCTAGTGGATGGATGGTGGTGGGGAGTGGGATGAGGGATTAGAGAGATATTAGTCAAACGTTATAAAATTTTAGTTAGGAGGTATAAGTTCAAGGAATCTATTGTACAACATGTTGACTGTAGTTAGTAACAACGTAGTGTGTGCTTGAAAGTTGCTAAGAGAGTAGATTACAAGTGTTCTCACCATAAGAAAATAAATATGCAAGGTAATGCCTAGGATTTTATCCCAAATTTAACTACTCCTCAATGTATACATATATCAAAACATCACATTGTACACCTTAAGCATATATAATTTTTACTTGTTGATTAAGTTAATTAATTAAAATGGAGAAAGAGTTATTGGCTCTCACGAGTTTGATTAACTGACAGCTTCCACCTCTGATCTCCTTTAGAATCTTCTTCAGCTTTTGAGGTGAGGTCATGGTATTTGTGGGGTGACCAAGCCAATGACCAAGCAAGTTGGCAGTTCAGGGCTTAGCCATTTCTGCCCAAAGCAGCACACTGTAATGGTCAATCTTTGCTCCAAGTCTCTTTTTTGATCTAGCAGAGGCATTTGTCAGGTTTGCATTGTGCTGTGATGGCTCTCCCACCCAATCCTGCCTCCTTTTTTCTTTTCCAAGTTTCACCTCCCCATAAATCTTTTTTTACTTCTAGCTCCATCTCAGTGTCTGCTTTCCAGAGAACCCAAAAGTTAAGAAGGACAGTGGGCTTTCTTCTGCTTCCTACCTCTATGTTTAAACACCCATTAGAGGTTTGGCTGAAGGCCGACCACACTCTCTGACATTCTCCCTTCTCCTCATGACTGGCTTTGTCAGGCAGGTTGATAATCTTCCTGGGTAAACAGACTCAGAGTGCACTGTGGATATCTAGCTCATGGCAAGATAAGTCCCAAGGTCTAAATTGGGGAAGTGGCAGGAAACTACTCAGTCCAAGTAGTAACCCTAACTTGGAAAACAAAGGTCCCACCTTTGTTTTCCAAGTTAGGGTTACTGGGGAATCCTATCTTTTGGGAGTTATTGGGTACTAACTACCATTTTTAGAGCTGATACTTTGATCTTCATTTGTTCTATATTTATTATCAATTGAGTATAGGGACAGAGAGGATGAAGTAATTGACATTACAAGCCTCAAGCAACACACTTGAATAAAATACTTTTCTCAGCTCTTCTGTGGTATGCTATATCTTAGGGACTTTAAATGAGCTTGGAGGGAGGTTGGGATCAAAAATCCTTGTAATATCTAAGAGCAGTTAACTTTGTCTCTCTAGTGAGAGGTGTCTCATTGTCACAATTGCATGCTTAGCTATGGGACTTTTTAGTGTTTTTGTTATCTTTCTGCCTATTTTCCTCTTTTAAAACTGTTAGAAGAAACTCCCAGTTGGAGAAAGTATTTACATGATGTTTCTTAGTTTTCCTTTCTTCCCAGAAGGTAAGAAACAATAGTCTTTTACTTTTATATTTATTATCTGTTGGAAAGAAAAGTTTGCCCTCTTTCCATCACTTTCCAGTTATTGTGAAACTTTATTATACTGTCTCTAAAATACTCATATATGATCTAAAATGAAATAGTTTAAACACACTTAAAAATTATTTTTGAGCACAGATTTAAAGTGATTTCATCACCATACGGAAACTTGTGAAAGGGTATTTGAAAGTCCAAGTAGACGTATTGATTCATTTACCCCCCCCAAAGACCTCAATTATCCATATGCTCAATTCACCAAATGCAAAACTTATTTTCCCTCTATTCCATTCATGTTCTCTCTCCACAGTCAGCACCAAATTCCAGTTGGCTCCTCTGAAACATATGGTATGGGGGTGGGTTGGGGTGTGGGATGAGGGTGGGGGTTATGGCAAGGATGGGGAGAATGAGCTTTTTTATGCTTTTGCATTCCAGTTATCTGAAGAGTTTCTGCTTGGACACCTTTCAGCATAAAAAACTTCCTCTTAACATCTGTATCCAAAAAATAGAGAAAATATTCTAAAGTTGGAGAATGGGAGAAGCCCACTACAGAATATATATAGATGAAATAAAATGAAAGCTGAGTAATTTAAATGAGTCTTACTGCTCTGGAATTTGATGAACAAATAAACTAAATATTTGCCTCATTTTTTCTTGATAAAAACAAGCACAGGCTAGATGAAAGAAAGCTAGTGTGGGGGGGAACTATGCACTACAATCAGTTGCTACTCATTGTTTTGACTTTATAAATCTTATTTTCAAAGCAATATTGGTTTACTAGCAGAGTACAGCAGAAAGCAATCATTTCTTGTCTAACTTCTTAATTTTAGTTTTATAAGTTTCTCTTTTATCAACCTTTTTATTGAACTATAACATACATATAGACAAGTGTACTGTAGCATACATATAGAAACATATAGAAACAGGTATCCATCAGAGAATTTTCACAAAGTGAACATTGCCAAAAGTTCAGTCATGACTATTTCAGTCACAATCTTCCTCTCCTAAGGGTAACTCCTGTTCTGATTTCTAACACCATTACTATAGACTAAATGCACGTAGACCCCCAAAAAACATTTGTGGAAGCAAATCCCCATTATGGTGATATTAGGAAGTAGGGCCTTTGGGAGTTTATTAGGTCTTAAGGGTGGGACCCTCATAAATGGAATTCATGTCCTTATAAAAGAGACTCTAGAAAGCTGTCTTGTCTCTTCTGCCATGTGAGGGTACAGAGGGTAGGCAGCTGTCTATGAACTGGAAACTGGCCTTCACCAGACAATGAATCTAATGGCACCCTGATCTTGAACTTCCCAGCTTCTAGAACAAGCTTGTCCAACCCTTGGCCTGCAGTCCACATGTGGTCCAGTATGGCTTTGAAACACTTATTTGTAAACTTTCTTAAAGCATTATGATTTTTTTGGCAATTAAAAAAAAACTCATCAGCTATTGTTAGTGTTAGTGTATTTTATGTGTGGCCCAAGACAATTCTTCTTCCAATGTGGCCCAGGGAAGCCAAAAGATTGAACACCCCGGGATGGTTCCAACATGGCCGAATAGGAACAGCTCCAGTCTACAGCTCCCAGGGTGAGCGATGCAGAAGATGGGTGATTTCTGCATTTCCAACTGAGCTTAGAAGAGAGTAGTGGTTCTCCCAGCACAGAGCTTGAGATCTGAGGACAGACAGACTGCTTCCTCAAGTGGGTCCCTGACCCCCGAGTAGCCTAACTGGGAGGCACCCCCCAGTAGGGGCAGACTGACACCTCACATGGACGGGTACCCCTCTGAGACGAAACTTCTAGAGGAATGATCAGGCAGCAACATTTGCTGTTCACCAATATTCACGGTTCTGCAGCCTCCGCTGCTGATACCCAGGCAAACAGGGTCTGGAGTGGACCTCCAGCAAACTCCAACAGACCTGCAGCTGAGGGTCCTGACTGTTAGAAGGAAAACTAACAAACAGAAAGGACATCCACACCAAAACCCCATCTGTACATCACCATCATCAAAGACCAAAGGTAGATAAAACCACAAAGATGGGGAAAAAACAGAGCAGAAAAACTGAAAATTCTAAAAATCAGAGTGCCTCTCCTCCTCCAAAGCAATGCAGCTCCTCACCAGCAACAGAACAAAGCTGGACGGAGAATGACTTTGATGAGTTGAGAGAAGAAGGCTACAGACGATCAAACTTTTCTGAGCTAAAGGAGGAAGCTTGAACCCAACGCAAAGAAGTTAAAAACCTTTAAAAAAGATTAGATGAATGGCTGACTAGAATAACCAACGCAGAGAAGTCCTTAAAGACCTGATGGAGCTGAAAACTATGGCACGAGAACTACATGACAAATGCATAAGCTTCAGTAGACCATTTGATCAACTGGAAGAAAGAGTATCAGTGATGGGAGATCAAATGAATGAAATGAAGCGAGAAGTTTAGAGAAAAAAGAATAAAAAGAAATGAGCAAAGCCTCCAAGAAATATGGGACTATGTGAAAAGACCAAATCTACGTCTGATTGGTGTACCTGAAAGTGACGGGGAGAATAGAACCAAGTTGGAAAACACTCTGCAGGATATTATCCAGGAGAACTTCCCCAATCTAGCAAGGCAGGCCAACATTCAAATTCAGGAAATACAGAGAATGCCACAAAGATACTCCTCGAGAAGAGCAACTCCAAGACACATAATTGTCAGATTCAACAAAGTTGAAATGAAGGAAAAAATGTTAAGGACAGCCAGAGAGAAAGGTCAGGTTACCCACAAAGGGAAGCCCATCAGACTAACAGCTGATCTCTCGGCAGAAACTCTGTAAGCCAGAAGAGAGTGGGGGCCAATATTCGACATTCTTAAAGAAAAGAATTTTCAACTCAGAATTTCATATCCAGCCAAACTAAGCTTCATAAGTGAAAGAGAAATAAAATACTTTACAGACAAGCAAATGCTGAGAGATTTTGTCATCACCAGGCCTGCCCTACAAGAGCTCCTGAAGGAAGCACTAAACATGGGAAGGAACAACTGGTACCAGCCACTGCAAAAACATGCCAAATTGTAAAGACCATCTATGCTAGGAAGAAACTGTACCAACTAAAAAGCAAAATAACCAGCTAACATCATAATGACAGGATCAAATTCACACATAAAAATATTAACCTTAAATGTTAATGGGCTAAATGCTCCAATTAAAAGACACAGACTGGCAAATTGGATAAAGAGTCAAGATCCATCAGTGTGCTGTATTCAGAAAACCCATCCCATGTGCAGAGACACACATAGGCTCAAAATAAAGGGATGGAGGAAGATCTACAAAACAAATGGAAAACAAAAAAAGGCAGGGGTTGCAATCCTAGTCTCTGATAAAACAGACTAAGCAACAAAGATCAAAAGAGACAAAGAAGGCCATTACATAATGGTAAAGGGATCAATTCAACAAGAAGAGCTAACTAGCCTAAATATATATGCAGCCAATACAGGAGCAGCCAGATTCATAAAGCAAGTCCTTAGAGACCTACAAAGAGGCTTAGACTCCCACTCAAAAATAATGGGAGAATTGAACACCCCACTGTCAACATTAGACAGATCAATGAGACAGAAAGTTAACAAAGATATCCAGGAATTGAACTTAGCCCTGCACCAAGAGGTCCTAATAGACATCTACAGAACTCTCCACCCCAAATCAACAGAATATACATTCGTCTCAGCACCACACTGCACTTACTCCAAAACTGACCACACAGTTGGAAGTGAAGCACTCCTCAGCAAATGTAAAATAACAAATTATAGCAAACTGTCTCTCAGACCACAGTGCAATCAAACTGGAACTCAGGATTAAGAAATTCACTCAAAACCACTCAACTACATGGAAACTGAACAACCTGCTCCCAAATGACTACTGGGTACATAATGAAATGAAGGCAGAAATAAAGACGTTCTTTGAAACCAGCAAGAACAAAGACACAACATACCACAATCTCTGGGACACATTCAAAGCAGTGTGTAGAGGGAAATTTATAACATTAAATGCCCACAAGAGAAAGGAGGAAAGATCTAAAATTGACACCCTAACATCACAATTAAAAGAACTAGAGAAGCAAGAGCAAACACATTCAAAAGCTAGCAGAAGGCAAGAAATAACTAAGATCAGAGCAGAACTGAAGGAGATAGAGACACAAAAAATCCTTCAAAAAAATCCATGAATCCAGGAGCTGGTTTTTTGAAAAGATCAACAAAATCGATAGACCACTAGCAAGACTAATAAACAAGAAAAGAGAGAAGAATCAAATAGACACATTAAAAAATGATAAAGGGGATATCACCACCGATCCCACAGAAGTACAAACTACCACCAGAGAATACTATAAACACCTCTATGCAAATAAACTAGAAAATCTAGAAGAAATGGATAAATTCCTCGACACATACACCTTCCCAAGACTAAACCAGGAAGAAGTTGAATCTCTGAATAGACAAATATCAGGCTCTGAAATTGAGACAATAATTAATAGCCTACCAACCAAAAAAAGTCCAGGACCAGATGGATTCACAGCCGAATTCTACCAGAGGTACAAGGAGGAGCTGGTACCATTCCTTCTGAAACTATTCCAATCAATAGAAAAATAGGGAATCCTCCCTAACTCATTTTTTGAGGCCAGCATCATCCTGATACCAAAGCCTGGCAGAGACACAACAAAAAAAAAAAGAGAATTTTAGAGCAATATCCCTGATGAATATCGATGCAAAAATCCTCAATATAATACTGGCAAACCGAATCCAGCAGCACATCAAAAAACTTATCCACCGTGATCAAGTGGGCTTCATTCCCAGGATGCAAGGCTGGTTCAACATACTCAAATCAATAAATGTAATCCACCATATAAACAGAACCAATGACAAAAACCACATGATTATCTCAATAGATGCAGAAAAGGCCTTTGACAAAATTCAACAACCTTTCATGCTAAAAACTCTCAATAAATTAGGTATTGATGGGACGTATCTCAAAATAATAAGAGCTATTTATGACAAACCCACAGCCAATATCATAATTAATGGGCAAAAACTGGAAGCATTCCCTTTGAAAACTGGCACAAGACAGGGATGCCCTCTCTCACCACTCCTATTCAACATACTGTTGGAAGTTCTGGCCAGGGCAATCAGGCAGGAGAAAGAAATAAAGGATATTAAATTAGGAAGAGAGGAAATCAAATCATCACTGTTCACAGATGACATGATTGTATATCTAGGAAACCCCATCGTCTCAGCCCAGAATCTCCTTAAGCTGATAAACAACTTCAGCAAAGTCTCAGGATACAAAATCAATGTGCAAAAATCACAAGCATTCTTATACAACAATAACAGACAAACAGAGTGTCAAATCATGAGTGACCTCCCATTCCCAACTGCTTCAAAGAGAAGAAAATACCTAGGAATCCAACTTATAAGGGATGTGAAGGACCTCTTCAAGGAGAACTACAAACCACTGCTCAACAAAATAAAAGAGGATACAAACAAATGGAAGAACATTCCATGCTCATGGGTAGAAAGAATCAATATCATGAAAATGGCCATACTGCCCAAGGTAATTTATAGATTCAACACCATCCCCATCAAGCTACCAATGACTTCCTTCGCAGAATTGGGAAAAACTACTTTAAAGTTCATATGGGACCAGAAAAGAGCCCGCATTGCCAAGTCAATCCTAACCCAAAAGAACAAAGCTGGAGGCATCACGCTACCTGTCTTCAAACTATACTACAAGTCTACAGTAACTAAAACAGCATGGTACTGGTACCAAAACAGAGATATAGATCAATGGAACAGAACAGAGACCTCAGAAATAATACCACACATCTACAACTATCTGATCTTTGACAAACCTGACAAAAACAAGAAATGGGGAAAGGATTCCCTAATTAACAAATGGTGCTGGGAAAACTGGCTAGCCATATGTAGAAAGCTGAAACTGGATCCCTTCCTTACATCTTTTACAAAAATTAATTCAAGATGGATTAAAGACTTAAATGTTAGACTTAAAACCATAAAAACCCTAAAAGAAAACCTAGGCAATACCATTCAGGACACAGGCATGGGTAAGGACTTCATGTCTAGAACACCAAAAGCAATGGCAACAAAAGCCAAAATTGACAAATGGGATCTAATTAAACTAGAGAGCTTCTGCACAGCAAAAGAAACTACCATCAGAGTGAACAGGAAACCTACAGAATGGGAGAAAATTTTTGCAACCTACTCATCTGACAAAGGGCTTGTATCCAGAATCTACAATGAACTCCAACAAATTTACAAGAAAAAAACAAACAACCCCATCCAAAAGTGGGCAAAGGATATGAACAGACACTTCTCAAAAGAAAACATCTATGCAGCCAACAGACACATGAAAAGATGGTCATCATCACTGGCCACCAGAGAAATGCAAATCAAAACCACAATGAGATACCATCACACACCAGTTAGAATGGCGATCATTAAAAAGTCAGGAAACAACAGGTGCTGGAGAGGATGTGGAGAAATAGGAACACTTTTACACCACTGGTGGGACTGTAAAGTAGTTCAACCATTGTGGAAGAGAGTGTGGCGATTCCTCAGGGATCTAGAACTAGGGATACCATTTGACCCAGCCATCCCATTACTGGGTATATACCCAAAGGATTATGAATCATGCTGCTATAAAGACACATGCACACATATGTTTATGACGGCACCATTCGCAATAGCAAAGACCTGGAACCAACCCAAATGTCCAACAATGGTAGACTGGATTAAGAAAATGTGGCACATATACACCATGGAATACTATGCAGCCATAAAAAGATGAGTTCATGTCCTTTTTAGGGAAAGGGATGAAGCTGGAAACCATCATTCTCAGCAAACTATTGCAAAGACAAAAAACCAAATATCGCATGTTCTCACTCAGGCAGGAATTGAACAATGAGTACACTTGGACACAGGAAGGGGGACATCACACACCAGGGTCTGTTGATGGGTGGGGGCAGGGGGGAGGGATAGCATTAGGAGATATACCTAATGCAAATGACGAGTTAATGGGTGCAGCACACCAGCATGGCACATGTATACATATGTAACAAACCTGCACATTGTGCACGTGAACCCTAGAACTTAAAGTATAATTAAAAAAAAAATAAGACTGAACACCCCTGCTCTAGCATCATAAAAAATAAATTTCAGTTGTTTATAACCCACCTGGTTTATGGTAATCTGTTATAGCATCCCAAATGTACTAAGACAACCAGATATTAATTTTGTCTATTTTAATATTTTATATAAATAAAGTGAAGTTGTATGAATTTTTTTCTTTTGTTTCCTTGGCTTGAGATGATGTTTGTGATATTTATCCATGTTGTTGCATACAGTAGATACTTTATTGTTATTGCTGTATGTAATGATAAGGATGGTATATAATAATTGATTATATCATATTTATTTGTTTCCAAACCTTGGTTTTTACATTCTTATACATGTATTCTGGTGCATGTGTGAACACATTTTTGGATATATAGCTAGAAATTGAATTTCGTGTAATTAGATATGTGTAACAGCCTTAGCAGATAAATCAGCTTTTGTACCTGGTTGTGCCAAATTACATCCTTACCATCAATAAAAGAAATCTTTAGTTGTTTCACATCTGAACATTTTAGTCCTTCTGGTGATTGTGTAGTGATATCTCATTCTGCCTTTAACTTGCATTTAAAACTTATTAACTGACAAAAATACTTATTGACCATTGGAATGTCTTCTTTTATGAAACATTTATTCATTTAAATTTTTAAAAAGTAGATTGTATATCTTTTTTCTGAGTTGTAGAAGTTCTTTATTCTAGATATAATTCATTTGTTAATAATACATGTAGCAAATACTGTCTCCCACCTTTGGCTTCTCTTACCTCTCTTCTAATGGTATCATTTGGTAAGCAGATATATTTAATTTTAATGTAGTCCAAGATATAAATTGTTTTCTTCATGATTACTCCCCTTTGTGTCTAGTTTAAAAAATCTTTGCTAACCCAAAAGGCCATGAAGGTATTCTGCATGTTATATGCTGAAATCTTGAGCCCTCGTATCTTGTACATTAAGATGTATCAAGTCATCTACAGTTAATTTTGGAGGGTAAGGTGTGAGATAGGGGCCAAGACACACTTTTCTCACATGCATAACCAATTACATAAGCACCTTTTATTTAAATAAAGACTCTCATTTCCTCACTGCTCTGAAACTGCATCTTTGTCATAAATAAAATTTTCATATATGTGTGATTGTTTTCTGGAATCTCTGTCTTATTTATTTATTTTACACCAGTTGTATCAAATATTATAGCTTTGTAATAAATATAGTTGGATATCTAGTGGTGTTAGTCTTCCAATTTTGTTTATTTTCTTCAAGATTTTCTTTGGCTATTTTTAGCTTATTATGTTTCTATATGAATTTTAGAATTATATTGCCAATTTACATTAAAATTGACATTGGTATTAATTGAGATTGCGTTCAATCTGTTAATAAATTGCTGAAGAATTGTTGTCTTTACAGTACTGAGACTTCTGATGCATGGTCATAAAATATCCCTCCATTTACTTACATCTTCTTTACTCTCAGTAATGTTTTGTAGTTTTAAGAGTAGATATCTTATACAAAATAATTAAGTTAACCCCCAAATCAATTAACCACTGTCAGACAAAAACCCATCACTTCTTCAAAAAAAAACTACAAACCTCGTCTCAGTAATATAGTATTTATTACATCAAGCATGCAATAAAATTACTAGATCTATGAAGAAACAAGAAATTGTTCCCTTTAAGTACATAAAACAATTAGTAAATAGAAACAGTCTCAGAAATGATGATATTAATAGACAAGGATTTTTATAACAGTTATTTATAATATGTCCAAGGATGTTTAAATCCCTGAAAAAAAAAAGACAGGCAAATAATGAGGGAACAAACAATAGATCTTAATAGAGAAAAGAAAACACGAAAACCACAAATGTTAATTCCAGATCAAAAAAATTATGATATTTGGTATAAAATTATGCTGGATAGACTTGACAACAGAACTGACACTGTAGAAGATGAGACCAATGAACTTTAAGACAAGTAATACAAACAAACCAAATGAAACACAAAGAGAAAAAAGACTGAGAAGAAATTATATAGCACCTCAGTTATTTATGGGGAAATTTCAAGTGGTTTCGTACATATCTAGTTGGAGACATCAGAAGGAGAGGAGAGATTAGGGCAACAAATATTGAAGTAAACATGTCTGAATGTTTTCCAAATTTTATGAGAACTTTAAGTACCTAATCTAAGAATCAAAGTAAACGACAAACAGCAGAAATGCATGGAAAACCACACCTAGGTATCATAATTGAATTACTAAAAACCAAAAGGAAAATATTAAAGGTATCACCCAAAAGACAAAATAACAATAAAAAGAATGACTGATAAATTCTTAAAGGAAACAATGAAGGCCAAAGGCAATGGAAAGATTTTTATATTCAGTGAAAGACTTTTATATCCAGTGAAAATACTCTTCAAAAATGAAGAGGAAACAAAGATATATTCAAACAAGTAAATGTTGAGAGAATATGTGGTGGACAGGCGAAAACCATAATATACATTAACATAAGTTATTTAGGCAAAAGCAAATGATATTAAATGAAAACTCAAATCTATACACAAAATAAAGGTTCTTCAAATGGGAAACATGTATGTCTAAAATAACTTTATGTTTCTTATTTCTCAGTGTCTTTAAAAGATAAATGGATAATTAGAGAAAAATAATGATATATTTTGTATTTTAACATATATAAAAGTAAAATGAATGACAATTATACAAAGATGAGAGAGGAACTAGATATATACTGTTATAGGTTCTTACATTATATGTGAAATGATAGAATATTAATTCAAAATAAACTATTAAATAAAGGTACATATGGTAAATATTAGATCAAACCTTAAAAGATAAAAGAGGTACAAATAAAAAGCTAATATAAGATATAAAATGGTATACTAAAATGTGTTTAGTTAATGAAAAAGTCAAGAAAATATAGCAAAGGAACAAAGATAAGACAATTAAAAAACATATTAAAACTAGTAGACCTAAAATCAATAATATAAATAATTACATGAGATGTAAATGGACTAAATACTTTGATAAAACAGCGGAGAT
The DNA here is from genome assembly GCF_029281585.2 of Gorilla gorilla gorilla. Taxonomy (NCBI): domain Eukaryota; kingdom Metazoa; phylum Chordata; class Mammalia; order Primates; family Hominidae; genus Gorilla; species Gorilla gorilla. Next base: position 122,748,854 of record NC_073224.2, read on the forward strand.
TCTTAGACTGTATAAACAAGCAAGATCTGCCTATATGCTATTTATAAAAAATACACTTTAAATAAAAAGACACATACACAGGTTAAAAGTGAAAGGAGTATACAAGATATATCATAAAATTTTAATAATCAGGAGGCTGGAATGGCTATATTAATATTAGATAAAGTCAATTTCAGGCAAAAAATGTATCCAAAAGAAAGAGGAGAATTTCATAATGATAAAAAGGTCACTTCACTAAAAATATATAATAAACCTAAGTGTATATGCAACTAATTAAAGAGCTTCCAGATACATGCAGCAAAAATTGATGGACCCAAAGGGAGAAACAGACATATCCACAATTAGAGTTACTAAATTTAGCTCTATTTTCTAGGTAACTAATAGATAAGACTACAAAATTCAGTAAGGGTATTGGCAACTTAAATGTTACTATCAACCACTTGATACTTATAGAATATGGAAAACACATTTTTTTAAAGTGCCCAGGGTACATGAACCAAGGTTAGGCCATATCTTATATCAAATCTCAATTAATTCAAAATAATTGAAACCATAAACAGTCATTTTCTGACAACATTAATATCAAATTACAAATCAATAACAATAAAATTGTCTGGAAAATGAAAAAATATTAAGGAAAACATTTTTACATAACCCATGAGTTAAAGAAAAACAAATCTGGGAAATTAGAAAATACTTTGAAAAATAATTAAAATACAGCATATCAAAATTTGTGCAACGCAACTGAAGCTGTGCTTAGAGAGATATTCCTACAGCTTAAATACTTTTACAAGGAAAAGATAAAAGGTTTAAAATAAACAACCTAGCTTTCTGCTATAAGAAGCAAGAATTAAAAAAAGCAAATTAAACTCATTGTGACTAAAAGGAAGGAAATAACGATGACAGAGGACACATAAAAAAGTCCATATATGATAGAGATAATGTAAAAAAAGAACCCTAGTTATAATAGTGAATAAAATAGACAAAACTCTATTTAGATTGATCACAAAATTTTAAAAAGTATGCGGGAGAGAAGACACAAATTTCCAATATTAAAAAAGAAAGAGAAGGGCATGAGAAAGAAAATAAATAAATATTATGAACAATTTTGTGCTAATACCATTGAAAATGTAAAGGAAATAAAAAAGTTCTTGAAAGACAAATGATGAAAACTAAAAAAGAAGATATAGAAAACTTGAATAGCTTCATAACTACTAAAATTGAATTCATAATTAAACACCTTCCCACACACATACACATAAAGGTTAACTGATAAATTCTGTCAACACTTGTTTAAAAAATAACACCATCCTACCAATTATTTTCACAAAGTAGGAGAGAGGAAACATTTCCCAATTAATTCATTATTAATTAAATTTTGTATTATCCTTTTCCCAAAACCAAACAGAAATATTAAAGACAAATAAGCTTCCTTAACATACACTAAAAACTCTTAAAGTATTAGCAAATAATTCAGCAAAATGTAAAAAATATAACACATTATGATAAAGCAAGGCTTATTCAAGGAATTCAAAGTTGGCATAAGATTTAATAAGTGTAATTCATGATATTATCAGAATAAAGGAGGAAAAACTGTGTGCTCTTCCTAATTGATGTAGAGAAAGCGTTTGATAGAATTCAACACCCAGACTTGTTACAGACAAAATCTCCCGGGGTAGACGGGATCATGTTAATGATAGAAGATTGAGCCCTTTCCCCGCTAACACTGGGAAAAGGAAGAATGTCTGCTCTTTACTACTATTCAACATTATACTAGAGGTCCTGGCAAGTGTATTAGATGGGTGGAAAAAAAGCAAACAAAATGGAAAGAAGTGAAACTTTATAGATGAGATGATCATGTACCTAGAACATTCTGAAGAATGTATGAAAAGAGCTACTGGAGCTACTAAGTAAATTTAGCAACATCACAGAATATAAGTGCAATCTAAACTCAATCTTTTTAAATCTATACTATTAATACAAACTTGGAATATGTAATAAAAATGTCACTTATAATACATTAAAAGTCAAAATATTTAAGATAAAGCTAACAAAATATATGACATACTCATAAAAATATAGGGAGATGAGAGAAGTTAAATAGGATGTATATTTATAAAGAATGTATGTTTACATATTGCAAGATTGAATATTGTTGAGATTTCTATTCACCTGAAATTATCTGTAGATTCAGCCCGATTTCAATACAAAATCTCAGCTGTTCCTTTTGTAGAAATATCCAAGTTAATCTCAAAATCTATATGGAACACAAAGAACCTACACTAGCCAAAACAACCTATGAAACAAAAAAAAGCTGAAGAACCTGTACTACCTGTCTTTAAGTCTTTTTATAAAACCACAATAATTATTATTAATGCACAGATAAACAAATAGGTCAGTGAAACAGAATGGTAAGTCGAGAGAGACCTACAATGATTTTGTCATAGGCACAAAGCAATTCAATGAGGAAAGGAAAGCCAATTCAACAAAAGGCACTGAAACAACTGGAAAGCCACATAGAAAGAAACAACTCCTATTTCATGCCACATATAAAATTAATTCAAGATATACCATAGCCCTAAAGATAAAAACTACAACTATAAAGCTTAGAAGAAAAGGAGAATATCTTCAAAGCCCTTGACAATACCTTCTTAGATTCATCTCAGAAAGCACTAACCATAAAAGAAACAAAGTTCATAAAGTGGACCTTTTCAAAATTCACAACTTATGCTCATTGGAATTCATCATTAAGAAAATTTGTATCAGATCAAATATCAGGAAAAATGTTTTCAATACCTATATATTATAAAGGCCTTTTAAAAATAATAACAAAGACAAACAATCTCATTAAAATGCATAACAAATTTGAACAGGCACTTCATAAAAGGAAATATAAAAATGGTCAGTTAATGTGTCAAAAGGGAGATGCAAATTCAAATCAAAACAACACATTACTACAAACCTCTAGAATGGCTAAAATGAAAAATATTTACAACACCAACTTTTTATATAGTTAAATATACACCTACCTTATGACTCAGCAATTCCACTTCTGGGAATTTATCCAAATGAAATGAAAGCACATGACTACAAAAAGTATTGTATGAGAATGCCATAGCAGCTTTATTCGTAATAGCAACTGAAAACAGCCCAAATGTCTATCGGTGAGAGAATGTAAAATAAGCAAATGGCGGTATGTTCATTCAATGGAATACTATCCAGCAATAAAAACAAAGAACTGGTACGTACAACAAAATGGCTGAAACTCAAATTCATTATGCTGAAAGAAAGAAACCAGAAAATACATACTATATGATTCCATTTCTATAAAACTATAGAAAAGACAAAACTAATACACTGTGAAAGAAATCAGAATGGCGGTTGTCTCTGGCAAGACAGAACTAACAGAGTGGAACAGGTGAGAAATTTCTAGGGTGATTTAAATATTTGACTTTCTTATAGAGGAGTGCGTTACATGAGTATGTGCATTTACCAGTAGTATATATATAAGTCCCTACTCTGTAATGCTCAAGAGATACAACCATTTCCCCATCGGAGACCTCTATAAAAAAGGAAGAAAGCCTGAGACATTTTATAAATACACATACATACACACACACACACACACACACACACACACACAGAGACACACACATGGGGGTGTATTCCTAATAAATTTGGTCCTTTTAGCATTATGAAATATACCACTTTATTTCTATTAATTCTTCTTACCCTACAAATCAACTGATCTGTTATTTCGATAATTTTACAGTCTTTAGTTTACACATTTCCTAGTGTTCACATATTTTTATTTTTCATCCTTTTACTTTGAGTTTTTCTGTATTTTCATTTTCTTAGTATGTCTTGTAAAGAACATATAGATTTTAAAAACTTCATAATATATTATGAATATCATAATATATCATAACCATATTACATTAATATGGAATATTCAGTCTGTTTGCACTTGATGTAGTTATTGATATATTTGGGTTTCATCTGTTACCAAACAATTTGTTTTCTACAAGTCTTCTGTATTCTCCTCTCTCTCCTTATTTTCTTTTAGTGGAATAATTTTTATTTTCTTATGAAATTGTTAATAGAATTGAAGTAACCTGCTAACTTTCTAGAATCTTAACGTTATGTTTGTTTGTTTGTTTGTTTTTAGAGATAAGTTCTTGCTCTGTTGCCCAGCCTAGAGTGCAGTAACACCATCAAAGTTCACTGCAGCCTCAAACTACTGGGCTCAAGTGATTCTCTCACCTCAGCCTCTGTAGCAGCTGGGTCTCTGGACTCATGCCATCATACTCAGCTTAAAATATTAATATTTTGCCATATTTGCTTTAAATCTTTATTTTGAATTTTAAAAGTGTACATACAATGGAAGCCTCCTGTGTTAATTCTCAAGTATTTATTGCTATGACATAATTTATGTGAAAAGTAATATTAAGTGATTTGGGAGAGTTTCACTCTAACAAGGGAGAATTATTTCAAACTTCACGTATTTTCCAAGAGGGATAGTTGTGCCTTTTCTTCAGTGATAAGGAGTGTGTATTTTATAAATAGCAGAATCTGTTTCTTCCCAGTGGATGTGCTTCATTTAGACCACGTTTCCTACCAAAAGGAAGGCAGCAGAGAGTAGCTGTTCCACTAATTGACATAGAAGAACAGAACGTTACTATTGAGTGCTTTTTCTTCACTTCCTGCCTGCGTCTTTTATTGAGTCTCACTGCTGTCCTTCAATTATTCCCAACTCTATATATTTTAAGAGATGCAACCATTTCTCTATAGAAGATAACTTTTTAAAAAGGAACAAGAGGTAAGGCACAAATGTCAAAAAATATGGTCCTCTTGTAAATGAATTTTCAACTTTCAAAGCCTGTTTACTTACATAATCTTATGGAATTCTCAGGACAATTCTGTGAGGTAGTCTGGGTGGTATTCTCCCCATTTTACAGAGTTCCACAGAAATTCTTGCTTTACATCCATCATAAGCCCACTAGATGAGGAAACAGGGACTGAAACAAAGTTCCATGAAACTCTTTCCACAGACCAAATTTTCAGAAGTGGACTTTCATAAAGTCAACAAGGTGCATCTTCAATGCTTGTCATCCTAAGCTGAACTATAGATATATTCCAAGTCCAAACCCTAACATGTTTATTTCTAGAGCTCTCACATAGCTGTCACCTGCTCTTACACCTGCAGCACTTCCCTACGTTGGTCTTCTTTCTAGCACCAGCACCCCATACTACGTAATTATTTTTAGTACTTGCCAGGGCTTACCAGTCCTGCTTTCCATTCTCTTTCTTTTACTAAGTGACAGAAGACATCTTAGCATATTGGCAGTTATGGGTCCTTTTGTTACTACCTTGTACGCAGAATACGCATTGGCATTCTGAAGGCCATGGAGATAACATCTTAATTCAATTCAGTTACCATGATGGTGGATATTTCAGTATCCGAAGAACAGAAATAAAAACAAACACAAATTCAATCCCATTTGGTGGCAGACCAATTAGAAAGAGTGGTTAAAGACATAAATTAACTTTACTCTTAGTGAACTTGGAGCTCCAAGGAAAAGGAAACCAAGCTTCTCCTTCTCCACATCCTTTATGGCTCCCTACACTTAGGCTATTTGAAAAGCTAAATATAACCTGAATGGACTCTGATAATGCTGACTTCTCATTTTCCTCAACTTCCTTGAACTCTCAAGAGAAAAAAACTGATTGTCTACCTGGGAAAGACATCCCATCTTATTTTTTTTCCAGCCCTTAGATCTACAGGTGATAAAAGATCCCGAGTTATTCCCATAAAATACGGAGGCTTCTGTCCACTCTTAGTGTTTATATCCATGTGTCTCAGGAGGTTTAATTACTGATTGAAAAAAATATGCCCAAGAGGAAAAATGGTGTCAGTGATTCCTTGGTTAAGAGCAGAAAAACATTCTTAGCAACAACTAAAGGTAAACAAGAAGTAAAGAAAGTAAGACTATGACCCTTTTCTAATGAATAAGCACTATTTTTCTTTGAAAACTAGCTCTGAATCAGATATCCTTTGATGTTAAAAGGTCCGTTTCATACAATGACAATAAACTAGAAGTGATCTGAAATTTCTTTTTTCAAAAATTTTCCTAGGTCTCAGCCTCAATCTTTGCCTTGTCCTTTGTCCCATTCTTTTTCCCTCTTTTTCCACTCTTCAGATTGTAAATTTTCTTTTGGTAGGCTGTTTTCTATCAGGTCAGATTTTGCTGAATGCCCGAGAGACTGATGTAATTCTGGCTAGTGTTGATGGATTGAATAAAATCACTAATCATTGCTTGAAAGTTATTCCAGACAAAAGAGAAATGGAGTTGAGAAGAACGATGGGGCTTTTGAGGATGGGGTCATTTTCTGACTTTTGAACTTGGCAGATTTCAGACAAAAACAGCTGTATGTAAGACATGGGTGATGATGGAATACATCAATTGCCATCATCAGGATTTAGATACACTTGAGAGTGGCTGGAAGTCCTGGCATGTAGAATTACCATAGGAATCTTCTTTTAGGAAGAAAAGGTGAACACTAATTGCAATGGTACATGAAGGTCAGATCTCAGAGTAGTGCCAGAGGCAGTAGTGTCCATTGCACCTTTCTGCCTACTATTTGTAACACAATCTTCTGACTCTTCAACCTGTCTTGAAACTACCAGGTCAAGGTACTTGCCTCTTTACCTCCTTATCTCCTTAATGCCTTTCTGACTTACTGACTAAGGATCATATTTGATGATGTCAAGTAATATTAACTATGATTTTAAAATTGAGTTTTAAAATGAAGGACCCTCACCTTGTTATCAACCCACCCTAGACTAACAGTTTAAATACTGTTGGACTTGGATACTAATCCAAGTAGATTTTTAGGTGTCTTAAATCACACATAAAATATTTTTAAAAACTGACCAAATGCTAGCCCATTAAAGCAAGTCTCAATAATTTCTAAGAATGAGTATCACATAGGTTTTATACTCTAACCACCAATCAAATAAGGCAAAAATCAATGACAATTAAAAAAACGTATAAATAACATATAAGTTGGCAAAGATTTCATGACAGATCCTAGACAATAAATAGAATTAAAGAGAAATAACAATAATTCATATGAAAATTTTTACATTACAGCTAAAGCAGTACTTAAAGGCAAATTAATAGCTTTAATTTTAGTGGTTATTTCAGAAAATTTAAAAAGACTGAAAAGTAATGTGCTAACATACAGCTTAAGAAATTAGGAAGAAATAACAGAATAAAACCAAAGATAGTAGAAGAGAAAAGGTAATAAAGAAGGTAAATCGATGGAATAGAAAATAAAGAAATTATAAATAAAGTAAATAAAACCAAAATTGATTCTTTAAAAAGATTAACAAAATACCAATGTCTAGTGAGATCGATCAAGAAAAATGAAAGCAAACACAAATAAACTATATTTAGATGAAAAATGATATGTTGCAGATACAGTAGAGATTACATGGATAATGAAAAGTTAATTTGATCCTTTCAAGATCTGATTTTAAGATGTTTTAGAGAAGATCTAGAGTGACCTTTGTTCAAAGAGTATTTTAGTCCCATTAAGGCATTGTTTCTGCAATCTCTACTGAATGCTTCGTATAGTCAGTGAGGTTTAGCCACAATGGCTGAGGAGAACTCAAATGATTAGCAGCCCTGAGGAAGTTCTGAAATTGTAAGTCCTACAGTTTTCTGGTACCTTTTCTTTGCTTGGAAGTTGTTTTTATCTGGCCTTGTGGTATTTCGATTCATGCAAGCATAGATAGTTATTCAATCACATACTCAGGAAGATCCATATAAAGACTTCTGTAACTTTTCTCCAAGTAGACAAATCTTCCTGAGCATTCTGCCCCAAATTCTAGCTTCCTTGTTCTTCTTGATCTCTTTTCTCCGCCTTCTCAATTTGAGCTCTCTTTGAGTACCTGGTCCTAGCACCAAAATCCCAGAATTAGGTCCAGAAAAAAAAACATATGCGAAGATAGGGCTCATTTCATTTGTTTCCTTTTTCTCAGGGATTGCAGTCCTCTTCTCCAATAATTAATATTTGTTTCCTATATTTTGTCCAGTTTTCTAGTTGTTTACAGTGAGAGTAATTCCAGACATTTCTGGTCCCACTTGGCTGTTAGAAATCTACCATAAGTATTTTAAATTCTTACCTGCAAATTCCATCATCTGGTTTTCCCACAGATCTATTTTTACTGCCAGATGTTTCTATTGATTATAAACAACATTTTCTATTTCTTTACATATCTAGTGATTTATAAATTACTGCCAATAATTGTGATTACATTGTCCAGCCTCTGGATTCAGTACTTTTTTTCTGAATAATTTTGTTTTGTTCTATAAGTCAGTTAAATTACCAGTGCATCACCTTCATCTTGTGATGGCTTGACATTGTAAGCCATTTCTATATTCTCCTTAGTCGTTGGATCAATATTTTAGCAATGGGACATAATCTTTATGCCTAAATTATAGTCATTCTGTGGTTTTAATGGAAACTCCAAGCCCCTTAGCTGGACTCAAATTCGAAATCCTTGGTGTTCCCTGCAATAGAACGCCACTAAAATCTCTGCTTAACTCTGTCTGCCTTCAAGTTATTATTTTCCTCTTGGATTCTTGGTCCTGAACATGCACAGTTCATGAGTAAGCCAAAAATTTGAGAAGAGTTTGTTTTGTTTTGTTTTGTTTTGTTTTGTTTTGAGATGTGGTCTCACTATGTTGCCCAGGCTGGAATTGAACTCCTGCCTCCAAGGGATACTCTTGTCTCAGCCTTTTAGTAGCTAGAATTACAGATGCAGCGAATTTGCCCATCAGTATGGAGGCTCCCCTACTGTGGTACCATCATATTTTAGATTTCTCGTCTGTTCTCCATCGCCTTAGATCATTAAAACTGCATCCTTCTGTTGATTTTTATATTTTACGCAGAGTGTCATTGTTATTGGAAGGAAAGTTAGTCTGATACAAGTTACTTACAAGGTTAGTCTGATCAAGCTGTAATTGTTATTGGCAGAGAGGTTAGTCTGATATAATACTGCTACCATTACTTGAACCTGAAACTAGTTCTTATGCTTGACATACTTAGAAAATGGTATACTTCCAATGGATTTTAAATATGAATTTAAATAGGTTAAATAGCAATTTTATTGCATTGTATTTAATATTGGAGATACTTCATTCTTTCAAACTTACATGTCTCTATTGAAACCTAGCCATTGTCCTTCAAAACTCTTAATTTACTACCTCTTATACAAAATACTCTCTGATTTTTAAAAAGTAATTCACCAGTCACTGATGAATGTTTTACACACATTATTTTGTTCAAGCCCAACAACAGCCTAAAAAGGAAGTAGTATCTCAACCCTCATGTTGTAGCTGAAGGCAGCTTAGAGAGAAGAAATAATGTGGTCAGTATTACACAGCTTAGAAACTAAGAGATCTGAGATTTGAACCAAATATTCTGTGTATACTCTTGGACATTATGCTACTGCCTCTTGGCATAATTCTCTAGCCAGAAGTAATTTCTCTTTTCTTTAAATTCCCTTAGCACATTAAATGCTTTTGGCCATTAATCATACTCTGTTTCATTATTGAAGTATGTTTTCATTCCACTGCAGGCCGTATCTTATTTATGACTTTCCAAGATAAATTGTAAAACAGACTTGGATTCAAATCCCACTCTCACTTACTGGTTGACACTGTACAAAATCACATAATCTCCCTCTCTCTGTTTTGACTCGTAGAGTGAAAACTATAACATTACATATAGGTATTGTGAAAATTAAGTAAAGTAATGTACTCCTAGCAAGCATCATTAAGTGGCAGCTGGTATTGTTCAAGTTTCTTAGAGCTCTTAACTCATTGCTCAGTGCTTTCTCATGTAACATCTTATTAAATCACCACAACAACCATGAGGTCGTTAGTATCTCCATTTTCCAAGAAAGAAAACTGGTATTTTACAGGGACAGTAGACTTTCAATAACTGTTTCTAACTGAATGACTCTTAGCATGGCCTTTAAATGCCTCTCCAGACGCACAGACTATTTACTAATAAAAAGCCCTCACCCACCTTCCCTGTTACATGGGGCCAAGGTGAAAGGTTGGGTATCAGCTCTCAAATCAATCTTTGAAAGTGAAAGCAGTTGACCCTTTGCCAGTATTCTCTGGTCTTACTGACTTCCCGCAGTGAAACCTTTATTTTGAAACAGGACTCCAGAGTCACCACTGTCTAAAGGACAAAAATAATGTCATTAACTCTGTTTGTTTTGTTTGGGATAAAGTGACCTGAGCTCATAATAAATGTCCTCTTGTTAGCAAATGGAAATGCATAATTAAGACAGCTTTTCCACCACTTTTAATGAGCATCGAGCTTCCTCTCTACTTCTCTTTCGCTTTTCTTTAATGAGATACCAATTTCCTCCTGCTCAGCATTCACTGATACTTTAAGCAATAAAACAGACAGCTTTAATTTTCATCTTAGTGTGAAGTTTTGGTATTAATTTATTCATCTGTGACCTGCACCACACTCTTCTCATGCTAAATGGCCTGTTAATCTTTAAAAATTAACAAGGTGTCTCAGACCAAAAAATGAAAGAGAGAGGAAAAAAGAAATGAAAGAGAAAAAGCTTAGGAAAAGAAAGAAGGCTTCTACTTAGGTTAATATGGAAACGTTGATATTTTCATCTTGCTGCCTACAACTTCAGCATCCTCTGAAAACACAAGGCCACAATGAAAACTTTTTCCTGGGTTCCCACAACTCCTCTTCAATTAGAATCCAAGTGTAATGCAGCCTGTCCGGACTGAGATGTTGGTTAGGGTCAGGCTGATGTAAATGGAGACCCCGCTGTGAGGCCAGGAGCAGCAGGCAGCCCCTGGAAGTATAGGTGGTGAAGGGCAGAGAAAAGGGTTTTTTTAAAGACTGTAGAATCAGCTCAGCCCAGCTGCTGTCTGCCATCTGGAGAGAGGAAGCCTTGGCAGATTTGGGCAGAAAACTCCTTATTTATGAAAATATATACATATATTTAGAACTTCAATAGCTCTTTAAAGACTTTCAGAAGTCCTAGTGTTGAGTGTAATTTAGATTTGCACTCGGTAAAAATCTGTACCTTGTTCTGTATATTTTGCTTCTCTTTATCCCATTCTTATAGTGGTAGTTGTAGATCATATGCCTCTATTAAGTTAGGTAAATTGTTTCTGACCAAAGATGCACTAACTTCCAACTTTATCTGTCATGGCACTTTTCTTCATTTCTCTTCTGCCTTGACAGGCTCTTTAATCATCATCACGATTATACTTCATATTTTAAAAACATAGTTATTGGATGTAATTCATATACTATAAAATTTACTCATGCAAAGTATGCAATTCAATGGTTTTTAGGATATTCAGGGAGGTAAGCAAACTTCACCATAATCTAAGTTTGGAATATTTTCTTTACCCTAAAAAGAAACCCTGAGCCATTAGCAATCACCCTCTATTTCTCTCCTATCCCCATTCCCAGCTGTAGGCAACTAGTAATCTTCTGTCTGTCTCTATGTATTTGCCCATTCTGGACATTTCATATAAATTGAATGATATGACATGTGGTATTTTGTCTGTGGCTTCTTTCAATTGGCACAATGTTTTCAAGGTTTATCCATGTTGTAGCATGTATCAGTACTTCATTCCATTTTATGACTGAAAATTATTCCATTATATGTATATATCACATTTATTTATTATCCATTTGTCAGTTGATAGACATTTGTTTTTTTTCCCATTTTTTGACTATTATGAATAAAGCTGTTAAGACAATTCAAGTTTTTGTGTGGAACATTCAATAGTAGAGCTGTGTTGTTTGGTAGATCTATACTTAACATTTTAAACTTGAAAGAAGTACTTTTTCCACTTTACATTTTCACCATGAATGTATGAAGGTTTCAATTTCCTCATATCTTGGCTGACACTTGTGATTACCTGTTTTGTGGTCATAGTTATCTTAGTGGGTGTGAGGTAGTATTTCATTGAGGCTTTGATTTGTCTTTCCCTAGTGGCTAATGATGTTGAGCATTTCTTAATATATTCATTGGTCATCTGTATATGTTCTTTGGATAGGTGCTTATAAAAATCAATTACCCATTTTTAATTGAGTTGTCTTGTTATTATTGAGTTGTCAGAACTCATTATGTTTTCTGTACATCAGTCTCTTATCAGATATGTGAGTTGCAAATACTTTTTCCCATTTTGTCAATGTCTTTCCACTTTTTTGATGGCATCATTTGCGTAACAAAAGTTTTCAATTTTGATGAAGTTCAACGTATCTATTTTTTATTTTGTTGCCTTTCTACAGCCTAATCCAGGGATATGCTTTCCTCTAAGGATTTTACAGTTTTAAATTTTAAATTTAGGTCTCTGACCCATTTTGAATTCATTTTTATGTATATTGCTAGGAAGGTATCTAGCTTCATTCTTTTGCATGTCGAAATCCAGTTGTCCCAGTGTTATTTGTTGAAAAGATTAGTCTTTCTTCATTGGATTATCTTGGTGCTCTTGTTGAAAATCAATTGATTGTCAGTAGAAAGGTTTATTTCCAGGCTCTCAATTCTATTCCATTGACCTATATATCCATCCTTATGCCAGTAACACACAGTCCTAATTACTGCAACTGAGAAAAATTTTGAAATCAGAAAGTGTGACTCCTTCAATTTTGCTATCCTTTTCTAGTTTTACTATTCTGGGATGTTTGAATTTCCATATGAATTTTAGGTTCTGCTTGCCATTTTTGCAGAAAAAAAGGAGTGGAGATTTTGACAGAGATTACACTTAAGTCTGTAGATCAATTTAGGGAGTATTAACATTTTAATAATATTAGGTTTTCCTATCCATGAACATAGGATATCTTTTAATTTATTTAAATTTTTTAAAATGCTGGCCGGGCGTGGTGGCTTACGCCTGTAATCCCAGCACTTTGAGAGGCTGAGGTGGGCAGATCATGAGGTCAGGAGATGGAGACCATCCTGGCTAACATGGTGAAACCCCGTCTCTACTAAAAATACAAAAAATTAGCCAGACGTGGTGGCGGGCACCTGTAGTCCCAGCTACTTGGGAGACTGAGGCAGGAGAATGGCGTGAACCCAGGAGGCGGAGCTTGCAGTGAGCCAAGACTGTGCTACTGCACTCCAGCCTGGGCAACAGAGTGGGACTCCATCTCAAAAAAAAAAAAGTATTAAGTGATGTTTTGCAATGCTGACTACATGTTTTATACTTCTTCCTTTAAATTTTTTCCTAAGTATTCTTGTTTTTTGAAAATGATTTTATTATTCTCAATATTGACTTCTACATGATTTTTATTTTAAAAAACCTTTTATTTTAGATACAGGGCTACAAGTACAGGTTTGTTACACGACAATATTGTCTGATGCTGAAGTTTTGGGTATATAGCCCATCACCCAGGTAGTGAACATAGTATCTAATAGGTAGTTTTTCATCCAACACCCACCTCCCTCCCTCCTCTCTCTAGGAGTTGACAGTGTCTATTGTTCCCAAATTTATGTCCATATGTGTTCAATGTTTAGATCCCACTTATAAGTGAGAACATATGGTATTTGGTTTTCTCTTCTTGCATCAATTTGCTTAGGATTATGGCCTCCAACTGGATCCATGTTATTGCAAACGTCATGATTTCATTCCTTTTTATGGCTGCATAGTGTTTCATGGTATATATGTATCACATTTTTAAAGTCCAATCTACCGTTAATGGGCACCTGGGTTGATTCCATGCCTTTGCTATTATGAGTAGCACAGTGATGAACATACAAATTCATGTGTGTTTTTGGTAGAATGGTTTATTTTACTTTGGGTATATACCCAGTAATGAGATTGCTAGGTCAAATGGTAGCTCTGTTTTATGTTCTTTGAGAAATTTCCAGACTGCTTTCTATAGTAGCCAGACTAATTTGCATTCCCACCAACAGTGTATAAACTTTCTTCTTTTCCACAGCCTTGCTAGCATCTGTTCTTTGACTTTTTATGATAGCCATTCTGACTGGTATGAGATGGTATCTCATCGTGGTTTTGACTTTTTTCATATGATTGTGCATATGAATGCTGAGCATTTTTTCGTATGTTTGTTGGCTGCTTATATGTGTTCTTTTGAGAAGGGTCTGTTCATGTTTTTTGCCCATTTTTAAATGGGGTTATTTGTTTTTTGCTTGTTGATTCATTTAGGTTCCCTATAGATACTTGATATTAGGCCCTTGTCAGATACACAGTTTGTGGTATCCTCTCCATTTTTTAGGTTGTCTGTTTACTATGCTAATAGTTTCTTTTGCTGTGTAGAAGCTCTTTAGTTTGATTAGGTTCCACTTGTGTATTTCTGTTTATACTGCAATTGCTTTTGGAGACTTAGCCAAAAATTCTTTGCCAAGGCCAATGTTGAGAAAAATATATCATAGGTTGTCTTCTAGAATTTTTATAGTTTGAGGTTTTAATTTAAATATTTAATCCATTTTGAGCTACCTTTTCTGTATGGTGAAAGGAAGAAGTCCAGCTTCAGTCTTCAGCTTATGATTAGCCAGTTATCCCAGCACCATTTATTAAATAGAATGTCCTTTCCCCATTTACTCCTTTTACATTACTGTAAATAAAATTGTTTTCTTATTTTTATTTTTGGCTTGTTCATTGCTTATATATAGAAATGCAATTGATTTTTGTATAATGATCTAGTATTCTTCAGCCTTGCTGAACTCATTTCTTAGTTCTAAAAGTTTCTTTAGTGAAATCATAGGGTTTTCTATACAAGATCCTATCATCTACAAATGGAGATAGTTTTACTTTCTCCTGTCTAATCTAGATTTCCCTTTTTCTTTTTTCTTTCTTCCTTTCTTTATTTCTTTTTCTTTCTTTCTTTCTTTCTTTCTTTCCTTTCTCTCTCTTCCTTTCCTTTCCTTTCTTTTCCTTTCCTTTCTTTTCCTTTCCTTTTTTCTTTCTCCTGATTAGCCTAGCTGAACATCCAGTACTACAATAGCATTTGAATACTGAACAGATGCAATTAAACGGAAGTATTGAATAGAGCTAGTGAGAGCAGGCATCTTGTCTTTTTCTTGCTCTAGTTATGCATTTTTTATGTAATACTCCTCATCATATTGAAGAAGTTCCCTTCTGTTCTTAGTTTGTTGAGCATTTTATAATAAAATGTGTTGAATTTTGTTAAATAAGTTTTCTGCATCTGTTGAGTTGACCACGTGGTTTTCATCCCTTCTTCCCATTAATATGGTGTATTGCATCAATTTATTTTTGTATGTTGACCATCCTTGCATTCCTGGAATAAATCATTATGAAATTTTCTTGTTTTAATGGATACTGGATTTGGTTTGCTAGTATTTTGTTACAGACATTTGAATTTATATTCATAAAGGATATTGGTCTAGAGTTTTATTTTCTTGTGATATCTTTGCCTGGTTTTAGTGTCAGGGTAATACTGGCTTCATAAAATGAGTTGATAAATGTTCTCTCTTTTTCTGTTTTGGGAGAGTTTGTGAATGATTGTGTCTTAGTCTGTTTTGTGTTGCTATAACAGAATAGCAAAGACTTTATAAAGAAAAGAAATTTATTTCTTACAGCTCTGGAACATGGGATGTCAAATATCTCAGTGCTAGCACCTGACAAAGGCCTTCTCACTGCATTACACCATGGCAGAAGGTGAGAGAAAGAGCAAGAGAAAAATCAAGGAATCAAACTCACAGACTCAAGTCTTTTTAAAACTGACACTAATCCATTTGTGAGGATAGAGCCTTCATGACAAACTCAACACCTCCCATTAGGCCACATCTCTCAACACTGTTACATTAGAGATTAAGTTTTTAACACATTTTTTTTTTTTTTTTTTTGGTGAGATACATTCAAACCATAGCAGGGTACTAATTCTTCTTAAATGTTTGGTTTTATTCACTATTACAATGAATCTGGAACTAGGCTTTGCTTTGTCAAATGTTTTAAAATTATTAATGAGATCTCTTCATTTTCTGTTGGTCTATCTATATTTTCTATTTCTTCCTGAGTCAGTTTTAGTGATTTATGTTTCTCAGAATTCTCAATTTCCTCCAAGTTACGTTTTTTGTTGGCATATATTTGCTCATGGTATTCTCTAATATGCCTTTTTATTTATTTAAGGCTGGTAGTCATGTCTTTTATTTCATTTCTGACTTTAGTAATTTGATTATTCTCTCTTTTCTTTTTCAGCTTAGCTAAGGACTTTTCAATTTTGTCAATCTTTTGAAAGAACCACCTTAGTATTGTTAATTTTCTCTATTTTTTATATTATGTATGATTATTTACTTTATTTATTTATTTATTTTTGAGATGGAGTCTTGCTCTGTTGTCCAGGCTGGAGTGCAGTGGTGCGGTCTTGGCTCACTGCAGACTCCGCCTCCCGGGCTCACATCATTCTCCAGCCTCAGCCTCCCAAGTAGCTGGGACTACAGGCGCCTGCCACCGCATCCGGCTAATTTTTTTTTTTTTTTTGTATTTTTAGTAGAGACAGGGTTTCACTGTGGTCTTGATCTCCTGAACTCATAAGCTGCCAATCTCAGCCTCCCAAAGTCCTGGGATTACAGGCGTAAGCCACCAAACCTGGCCAATTACTTACTTTTAATATTAGTACTTTTTAGTTTAAAGCACACATTCACGTCTAGCCACTTCCAACTTCTCCCATGAGACCAAGAGATTGTCCTCATTTCATATATCTTCTTTAAACTGTCTCTTCAATGATATCCTGTACCCCAGTCACCCAGGCTGGTGTCACTTGAATAAATGTGGGTTATAGTGGCAACTATGTCCTATTACTTGTCAGTCTCTCAAACCAACTACACAGCTTATCAGCACTGAATGAAAGAGAAAGAAGAACTAAGAAAGAAGTGGAAAAGACAGAATCTAAATCTTGAAAGGACTGTCAGGGCTATATATCTCCCATTTTTCAATGAACTTTGCTTCATGACTTTCAGAATTGCTTTCTCTATCTTGTTTCTTAACTTTGTACATGAAATCATGTGTTTGATGAACTAATTATACTATTGTTCAATACTGAGGTTACCAAATACTTGGCATGCTAATATTGTTTGGTTCTCTTTCTTCGCCCAAATGTCATGTTGAATTATGGTCCCAGTGTTGGAGGTGAGGCCTGGTGGGAGGTGATTGGAGCATGAAGGTGACTGGAGCATGAAAATGGTTTAGCACCATTGACCTAGTGCTATCTCATGATAGAGTTCTCACAAGACCTGGTTGTTTAAAAGTGTGCAGCACTTCCCACTTTGCTCTCTTTCTTTTGCCAGCCGTGTGAAGATAGTCCTGCTTCCCCTTCACCTTCTGCCATGATTGTAAGTTTTCTGAGGCCTCCTCACCCATGCCTCCTGTACAGCCTGTAGAACTGTGAGCTGATTAAACTAGTTTTTTATAAATTACCTAGTCTCAGGTAGTTTTTTATAGCAATGTAAGAATGGATTAATATGGAAAACTGGTACCAGAGAAATGGGGCATTGTTATAAAGATATCTGAAAATGTGGAAGCAGCTTTGGAACTGGGTAATGGGCAGAGATTGGAACAGTTTGGAGGGCTCAGAAGAAGATGGGAAGATGAGGGAGAGTTTGAAACTTCCTAGAGACTTGTTGAATGGTTGTGATCAAAATGTTATAGTGATATGGACAATGAAGTCTAGGCTGAGGAGGTCTCAAATAAAAATGAGAAACTTATTGGTAACTGAGGCAAAGATCCCTCTTGCTATGCTTTAGCAAAGAGACTAGCAGCACTGTGCCCTGCCACTGAGATCTGTGGATTTTTGAACTTGAGAGTGATGATTTAATGTACCTGGTGGGAGAAATTTTAAAGCAGCAAAGCATTCAAGGTGTGGCCTGGCTGCTTCTAACAGTGTATGCTCATATGCTTGCACAAAGAGATTTTCTGAAGCTGGAACTTATATTTACAAAGAAAGCAGAGCATAAAAGTTTGGAAAATTTTGCAGCCTGACCATGTAATAGAAAATAAAAGCCTATTTTCTGAGAAGAAATTCAAGCCTGCTGCAGAAATTTGCATAAGTGAAAAGGAACCAAATATTAAAAGCCAAGACAATGAAAAAAAAAAGCTTCCAAGGCATTTCAGAGACATTTGTGGCAGCTCCTCCGATCACAGGCCCGGAGACCTAGGAGAAAGAAAATGGTTTCATGGTCCAGAATTAGGGCCTCACTTCTCTATACAGCCTTGGGACATGGCACCCTGTTTCCCAGCCACACCAGTTCCAGCTGTGTCTAAAAGGGGCCAAGGTACAACTCAGACTGTTGCTTCAGAGGGTGCAAGCCCCAAGCCTTTGCACCTTCCACATGGTATTAAGCCTGTGGGTGTGCAGAAGGCAAGAATTGAAGCTTGGGGGCTTCCACCTAAATTTCAAGAAATATATGAAAATGCCTGATGTCCAAGCAGATGTTTGCTGCAGGGGCAGAGCCCTCATGGAGAATTTCTACAAGGGCATTGCAGAGGGAAAATGTAGGGTCGGAGCCCCACATACAGAGGGGCACTGTATTAGTCTATTTTCACACTGCTGATAAAGACATACCTGAGACTGGGCAATTTACAAAAGAAAGAGGTTTAATGGGCTTACAGTTCCACGTGGCTGGGGAAGCCTCACAATCATGGTGGAAGGCAAGGAGGAGCAACTCACATCTTATGTGGATGGCAGCAGGCAAAGAGAGAGAGCTTGTGCAGGAAAGTTCCTATTTTTTAAACTGTCAGATCTTGTGAGACTCATTCCCTATCATGAGAACAGCACAGGGAAGACCCACCCTCATAATTCAATCACCTCCCACTGGGTTCCTCCCCTGACATGTGGGAATTGTGGGAGTTACAATTCAAGGTAAGATTTGGGTGGAGACAGAGCCAAACCATAGCATTCTGCTCTTGGCCCCTCCCAAATCTCATGTCCTCACATTTCAAAACCAATCATCCCTTCCCAACAGTCCCCCAGAGTCTTAATTCATTTTAATATTAACCCAGAAGTCCACAGTACAATGTCTCATGTGAGACAAAGCAAGTGCCTTCTGCCTTTGAGCCTGTAAAATCAAAAGCAAATTGGTTACTTCCTAGATGCAATAGGGGTATAGGCATTGGGAAAGTACTGTCATTCCAAAAGGGAGAAATTGGACAAAACAAAGGGGCTACAGGCCCCATGCAAGTCCAAAATCCAGCAGGGCAGTCAAATCTTAAAGCTCCAAAATGATCTCCTTTGACTCCATGTCTCACATCCAGGTCGTGCTGATGCAAGAGCTGAGTTCCTATGGTCTTTGGCAGCTCCACTCCTGTGGCATTGCAGGGCACAGCCTCCCTCCTGGCTGCTTTCACAGGCTGGCGTTGAGTGTCTGTGGCATTCCCAGGCACACTGTGCAAGCTGTCAGTGGATCTACCATTCTGGGGTCTGGAGGACAGTGGCCCTCTTCTCACCGTTCCACTAGGCAGTGCCACAGTAGGGACTCTGTGTGGGGGCTGGCTCCAATCTCACATTTCCCTTCTGCACTGACCTAGCAGAGGTTCTCCATGAGAGCCCTGCTCCTGCGGCAAACTTCTTCCTGGACATCCAGACATTTCCATACATCTGAAATCTAGGCAGAGATTCCCAAACCTCAATTTTTGACTTCTCTGTGCCTGCAGGCTCAACACCACGTGGAAGCTGCCAAGGTTTGGGGCTTGCATCCTTCAAAACCATGAGCCAAGCTGTACCTTGGCCCCTTTTAGCAATAACAGGAGTGGCTGCGATGCAGGGCACAAAGTCCCTAGGCTGCACACACCATGGACACCCTGGGCATGGCCCACAAAACAATTTTTTCCTACTAGGCTCCTGGGTCTGTGATGGGAAGTGTTGCCATGAAGACCTATGACATGCCCTGGACACATTTTCCCCATCGTCTTGGGGGTTAACGTTTGGCTCCTTGTTATTTATGCAAATTTCTGCAGCCAGCTTGAATTTCTCCTCAGAAAATAAGTTTTTCTTTTTAACTACATCGTCAGGCTGCAAATTTCCTGAACTTTAATGCTCTGTTTTCCTTTTAAAATGGAATCTTTTTAACAGCACCCAAGTCACCTCTTGAGTGCTTTGCTGCTTAGAAATTTCTTCTGCCAGATATCCTACATAATCTCTCTCAAGTTAAAAGTTTCACAAATCTCTAGGGCAGGGGCAAAATGCCACAAGTCTTTTTGCTAAAACACAGCATAGCTACCTTTGTTCCAGTTCCCAACGAGTTCCTCATCTCCATCTGAGACCACCTCAGCATAGACCTTATTGTTCATATCGCTATCAGCATTTTTGTCAAAGCCATTCAACAAATCTCTAGGAAGTTTCAAACTCCCACATTTTATTGTCTTCTTCTGAGCTCTCTGAACTGTTCCAACCTCTGCCTGTTACCCATTTCCAAAGTTGCTTACACATTTTTGGGTATCTTTCTAGTAGTGCCCCACTCCTGGTACCAGTTTACTGTATTAGTCCATTTTCATGCTGCTGATAAAGACATACCTGAGACTGGGCAATTTACAAAACAAAGAGGTTCAATGGACTTAGAGTTCCACATGTCTGGGGAAGCCTCACAATCATGGGGGAAGGCAAAGAGGAGCAAGTCACATCTTACATGGATGGCAGCAGGCAAAGAGAGAGAGCTTGTGCAGGAAAATTCCCATTTTTAAAGCTATCTGTTCTTGTGAGACTCAATCCCTCCAATCATAAAAACAGCTCAGGAAAGGCCCACCCGCATAATTCAATCACCGCCCACTGGGTTCCTCCCACAACACATGGGAACTGTGAGGGTCAAAATTCAAGATGAGATTTGGGTAGGGACACAGCCAAACCACATCAGGCACTGTGCAGTGGAGCTGTGAGAAAAGGGCCACCATCTTCCAGACCCCAGAATGATAATTCACTGGCAGCTTGCACTGTGCACCTGGATAAGCCACAGGCACTCAACTCCAGCCTGTGAAAGTAGCCCTGCGGGCTGTACCCTGCAGAGCCACAGGGACAGAACTGCCCAAGGCCTTGGGGGCCCACCCCTTGCATCAGCATGCCCTGGATGTAAGACATGCAGTCAAAGGACATTATTTTGGAGCTTTAAGGTTTAATGACTGCCCTGCTGGGTTTAGGACTTGCATGAGGCATGTAGCACCTTTGTTTTGGCCAATTTCTCCCTTTTGGAATGGGAGTATTTACCGAATGCCTGTGCCCCTATTGTATCTTGGAAGCAACTAAGTTGTTTTTCGATTTTAGAGGCTCAAAGGAAGAAGGGACTTGCCTTGTCTCAGATGAGACTTTGGACTTAGACTTTTGAGTTAATGCTGGAATGAGTTAAGACTTTGAGGGATTGTTGGGAAGGCGTGATTGTGTTTTGAAATGTTAGAAGGACATGAGATTTGGGAGGGGCCGAGGGTAAAATGATCTAGTTTCTCTCTGTGTCCCCACCCAAATCTCATGCTGGATTGTGATCTCCATTGTTGGAGGTGGGGCCTGGTGGGAGGTGATTGGATCATGGGGGTTGTTTCTAATGGTTTAGCACCATTCCCCTAGTGCTGTTTCATAATAGCATTCCCATGAGATCTGGTTGTTTAAAAGTGTGTAGTAGACCCCCTTTGCTTTCTCTCTGGTGCTGACCATATGAAGTGTGCCTGCTTACCTTTTGCCTTCAATGATTGTTAGTTTCCTGAGACCCCCTCAGAAGCCAGAAGCCTATAGACACCTGGCTATAAAACCTCTATTCTTTATAAATTACAATTTATAATAATATCATATAGGCTCTATTCTTTATAAATTAAACCTCCCTTCTTTATAAATAAATTACCCAGTCTCAGGTATGTCTTCATAGCCATGTGAGAATGGACTAATACATATACATACCATTGCCTCTCTGTCCCTTGCTCATGGCAGGCATAACAAATTTATGCTAAGCTCTGATGTGGCTTTACTGTTCTTCTTAAAACAAGACTCCACATAAATACTACCAACATCTATGACTCAGCAATTGCAGGCTGAGACATTTATATAACATAAATACATACATATGTTAACCAAAGACCGGTATTAGAAGTTTCAGATCAACATCATTTACAGCATTTCAAAACAGAAAAACTATAAAATAGTCATCATTAGTAAATTAGATAAATAAATACAGTATCTTTACACTATGGGGTGCTATACAGCAATGAGAATGAACACTCTACACCTGGATTGAAAAATATAGATGATGCTTACAAATGTAACATTAATATAAAGAAGCTAAATATGAAAAGTATACACTGTGGGATGCCATGTATATATAGTTTAAAAGCAGGCAAAATTTATCTTTGTCATTATAAGTCAAGATAATAGTGGCCGGGTGCAGTGGCTCACGCCTGTAATCCCAGCACTTTGGGAGGCCAAGGTGGGCGGACCATGAGGTCAGGAGATCGAGACCATCCTGGCTAATACGATGAAACCCCATCTCTACTGAAAATACAAAAAATTAGCTGGGCACACTGGCGGGCGCCTATAGTCCCAGCTACTTGGGAGGCTGAGGCAGGAGAATGTCATGAACCCAGGAGGCGGAGTTTGCAGTGAGCCAAGATCGTGCCACTGCACTCCAGCCTGGGCAACAGAGCGAGACTCTGTCTCAAAAAGAAAAAAAAAAAAAAAAGAATAGTTAGCTTTGGGAAGAGGTTGGAAGTAATTGTCAATATGGTCACTAATGGACAGGTAATGTTCTCTTTCTTGATCTGAAGTTCAGTACCACCTAAAGGGTCCTGAATTTGTGAAAAATTCCTAGCCTGTAGTCTTATGATATATTCCGTTTGCATATTTCAGTTCAATAATACATTTTTAAGTTTGACTTACTTGCCCCTACAAGGAGACTCCTTCAGGGTCCGAACCATGTTTCAGTTTCATTGAAACTCCCCTGGATTTAGGGCAGTGACAGAAACATAACAGAAACATGCTTGCTATGCTTTTTATTCGTTTCCTACATTTCAATATTCCAGGACTGCTGAAATCTGACTTCTTTGAGCATTTAATTCTATAATTACCTTCTATCCACAGGGTCAATATTCCTAGCAAACTCCAACCTAGGCTTATTCCACAGTGTTCCTCACATTTTGGTTCCCAGTCCTGATACCTTGACTTTTCCCTCTGCTGCCAGACCATGACAAACCATGGGATTAGGTCTATTCACTGAAAATCTGGGTTGGACTAACTAACTTAGAATTCATGAAAGAAAGAAATTTGTTGACATGGGAGCTTGTGGTGTACCTAGAAATTATACCAGTCACATGCTGTTCAGTCCTAAAACAGAAAACTCTTAAGAACTCTCAAATACTACAGGTATTTCCATTTGCGTTAGAGGGAGGGCCACTCAGTATCTTTTGTATTGGGGCTTCAACATCTATGAGAGATATGGGTTATCTCTGAGGCTGATACAAGCATATTTAAGTTTAGACCAAGCTCTGGGAGGTCAGCTGGATCAGGGAATATAGACTGAATTATGTTGCAGTACAAGCAACTCTCAAATATCACTTACTTAAAACAAGCATTTATTTCTTGTTTCAAGCTATATCCATTGCAGGTCAGCTATGGCTCTGCTCCACTTCATCTTCTTTCCAGGATTCAGACTAAAGGAAAAATACTTTTCAGGATTATTTCTCATCTTGTGGCAAAGAGAAAAGAGAACATTGTGTGATGGCTTTTAAACTTTATGTTCAGAAGTGGCATACATCACTTCTGCTCATATGTAATTGGCTAAAGCAAGCAACATAGCGAACCCTAACACCAACAGTGCAAGAATATATTATCCTTTCACATGAAGAAACACTGAATATTTATAACAATAACAATCTACCATGATAGCAAGGGTGAAAGAAAGATGGGATGTGGTCTCTTTCCCCAGTAATTTATAAACAATTAGGGACAATAATTTATACCCCATATTCTTCTGCTCACAATGTAATCTCTGATATTTTTAGCCTGAACACTTAGGGCAGAGGAAAACACTAGATGTTAGTTCATATAAACCATCCTTGCTGCAACTTTTTCTTGACATTTTCAGAGTCTTCCCTCCCATACCCCCATAATGTAGACAGATGGAGGCAAGTGTCTTCCTCAAAGTGTCTGGTTGATGAGAATGGGGAGCAGAGCCTGGAATGTGTTCAAAGATGTACTTAGATTCATTTATGGAGCTATCTCATCAAGCTCCATAAAGGTATGATGTCTGAAGATTAAGAACAATAATAGAAGACAGACCCCTGCTAGGCTCATTCCATACTCCTCCCTGGGGTTAGTGAAAAATGAGACAATTACCACTTTCTGAAAAAGTATAAATGTTTCCTTTGGAAAAAGATACTGAAGCTCTTTCCTAATCTTTAAAAAGCCTGAATAAAAAGGCTACAAAATATTATCCTTGAAAAGCTTCAACAGAATGGCCACACATGCTCCCTAAGTCAGAGTCCCCTGGCCTGCCATAACAGAACAGTCCTGGAGTATCCTCCAGGGAGTGCCTGTGGAATGTGGATCACTGGGCAGTTAACACTGGGCAGTTTCAGCACACAGGACTTGTGGTTGGTCCAAGTGGATGAACTGAGCTACTATTGTCCCAACTAAACACCTTAGGCTTTACCCAAAGCTGTAGAAACAGCCAGGTGTCTATGCTGAAGGGTGCTGAGTGAATCAGTTAGATATCATTTTCCCTTTAATTCCAACACAGGAAAAGTCTGTCACTCCCAGTCACTGTGGAAGGGAACTAGAGGGTGGGGCTTAAAAAGGAAAAAAGGAGGCAACACAGTACAAAGCCCATCCTTAAATTCCTCTGAAAGGAGGGTGGCAAATGAGGAGATGAGGAGGAGTGGGGGAAATTGCAAAAACAAATATGTGCCCCAGATCCATCTGGAAGCCAGTTACTCAGTGTGTGGGCATAAAACTGTCTTCTGTTCCAGGTGCTGTCTCTGGTGGCTGTGTGGCTTAGTTTACCCCTCCCTCTCACCAAACCACAGGGAAGTCCTACTCCTCTGCAACTTTCCCAAGACACATTGCTTAATGTCTGAAAATACAGTTTTGCTAAAACCAACTGATACAATTATTTTTCCCAACTATAGTTTTATTACCAAGATTATAAATCATATAATCATTAGTTGTTCAACTTGAATGGACTTTAGAGACTAGTAATAATAGAAAGAGATAATGGACAGATGTAGATTTCAACTGTGACTCCCATTCATGAGCTAAGTAAATAAATTATTTAATTTCTCCAAAACTCCATTTTTCTAATTTGTGAAGTGGTGATGAAAACAATATCACCCTTATCCTATAACCATTCTTTTTTCATGCATCTATCCATTCATTTAAGAAATACATCATATATATGTTTACTGTGTAGAAGACACCTGATATGGTTATGGTTTGGCTGTGACCGCACCCAAATCTCATCTTGAATTGTAGTTCCCATAATCCCTGTGTGTCATGGGAGGGACCCAGTGGGAGGAGATTGAATCATAGGGGCAGTTACCTCCATGCTGTTCTCATGCTAGTGAGTAGGTTCTCATGAGATCTGAGGGTCTTACAAGGAGCTTTTCCCCTTTTGCTTGGCACTTTTCATTCTTCTCTGTCCTGCCACCATGTGAAGGAGGAGGTATTGCTTCCCCTTCCACCATGACTGTAAGTTTCTTGAGGCCTCCCCAGCCAGGCAGAATTGTGAGTCAAATAAAACCGTTTCCTTTATAAATTACCCTGTCTCAAGTATTTCTTCACAGCAGCATAAGAACAAACTAATACAACACCGTGCTAAGAGGTGGGTGTATGGTAGAGAAGCATTCTGACATGGTTATTTACTTGACAGAATTTATAGCCTCTCTGCTGGGAAGGTCAGACATCAATAATCACACAAATAAATATAATTGATTTTGTGATAGAATAAATGAAGTAAAAAGTATTTCTGAGGTAGTATCAGGCCAAGATGAAGGATGAGTGGGAATTAGAGGAGTGAAGAAAAGGAGAGTGGCAATGGGGTAGGACCATGTATTGGGCAAAGGGAACAATCCCCTTGGTGGTACTAAAGAATGACTGAGTTTAGTTTGCTGCTCAGATATTTGGAGTTTGCTGCTAATATATTTGGATTGAACAACTTTTGGTATGGGTTAATACTTAGAGTAATCATAGTGAACACGTGGATTTCCTCAAAGCAGGCTGACAGGAAAAAGAAGTCAAGTGAACGAAAAGATTATTCTAAATCAATCAGAGAAAACAAAATGCATTAGTGGAAAAAAAAAAGAATGACTACGTTTCCAGAAACAAAAGATCAATAAAAAAGACACGAACAAAATGAAAAAATACCACCACTGAGTAAGACTGAACAAGCCTATCCAGATCACACAGAGTGGTGTGGATCACTTCATGGATTTTACACTTTATCTTAAATTGAAATGGGATACCAAAAAAGGGCTGTAAGAAGGGGAGCAACTATTAAACAGGGGATGTGTATAAAATACCACTTTCTTAAAAGGTGTTTAATAAAGTTCTGTGTGTATGATAAAACACACAAATACTCCAACCTCTTCATTTTTAAGATGAGAGATCATAAAACTTAGCATACGGTTTCAGAATGTCCAAAGAGATTAAGAACATAATACTGAGTCCTGAACAAAACTTTTCATTTTGTTGGACTGATTTTAAATAAGGAATCTATTGGGATTTAAATAATTGATAGTGTTTAGGAAAAGATTATCTATTTGACTTTGCATCTAGAAGTATTTTATTTTGAATGGACCGGGGTCATGGCATTAGATAAATGAAGAAAATATAATTGTTGCACAAAGCATTGTTGTGTAGGCAGATTACCAGATAAAATACAGATGCCAAGTTAAATTTGAATTTTAGACAAACATCAATCTTTTAGTATAAGTGTGGCTCAAATATTTCATAGAACGTACTTACACAAAAAATCGATATTCATCTAAAATCCAAATTTGTCTGGGAATGCTTTATTTTAATTTGCTAAATCTGGCAAATCTATTATTATAAGGAACAATAATAGTCACATACTCATAATAGTATTTGTCTGTTTGTTTGTTTGAGACAGGGTCTTGCTCTGTCACCCAGGCTGGAGTGCAGTGGTGTGATCACGGCTCACTGTAGCCTCAACCTTCTGAGCTCAAAGGATCCTCCAGCCTCAGCCTTCTGAGTAGCTGGGACTACAGGCTTGTGCCATCACACCCAGCTAACTTTCTATTTTTTGTAAAGACAGGGTCTCACTAAATTGCCCAAGCTAGTCTTGGACTCCAGGGCTCAAGCAATCCTGCCTCAGCCTCCCAAAGTGTTGGGATTACAGGCATGAGCCACATAATAACATTATTTGTTGGTTTACAACTTTTAGAATTGCTTTATTGGTGAAACACCAAATACTTAATGTTATAGATCAGAATATAAATTTTAACAACTTTTCAATATAAAAGAAAAGTCATAAATGACAGATGGGAAATAAAGAAGTATAAGGAAAGGTAGAGGAATGGATGTCCACCTTCAGTGGAAGTGAGTTGAGATATTGCTAAAAGTTGATGGATATTATGTGATTCATCTAGTCTAGTATTCTTTTTGCCAGAAAAGTTCTAAGAGATGGTATTATCATATCAAACTTAAGGCACAGGTGTCTTTTTGCTTCAGAGTGACCTTTTGTTCCATTGCCTGATTTTTTTTCCAAAAGCTTTCAAAGTCTAGTCTGTACTACCTTAGGAAATGAGGAGCACTTCCAACTTTATTAACTGTTATATAAAGAAACTCATTAAAAGTCATCTTTACCCAATACAATTGGAAATATTATTCTGGTAATAAAAAAAGCCAGTTTAAGTGGGAAATCATAAAAAATGATACAGATGAACATTATATATTTTATTTTAATCTTAAAAATATGAAGGAGCATTTATATGCCAGTCTTTTGAAGTGGGCCAAGATGTTTTCATCAAATATGGGTCCCTGAGTATGAGTTCTGTGTCACCATAAAGCAGCATCTCTCATTTCCATTCTTTCCACTTAGTTTCTATAAAATATAGTGAGAATTTGAGGATACTTTAATCTGAGGGGAGAAGCCTTCTGTGTTTTCACAAAAGTTCCCGCCATCTTCCACAGTCTTGCCCTCAGCAATTTTTTGTGACTTACTTTTACCGATTATTTTCTAAGCACTTAATGTAATTTCTTAGTGTAAACAATAAAAATATATTTTTATATTTATATTCCATTGAATTTAATTCTATTTCATCACATTATATAATTATATAACCAGAAAGACTGGGAGAAACTATTGCAGTAGCATAAAAATCTACTTCTTGATTTCTCAATTGAGGAAAAATTCACATTCTGCCTTATATGTTCACCCCAAAACTACAAAATAAGTTGTCAGGGAGTTTAGGCAATTAAGTCTTCTTACAAGCTATACTACTGGGAGGCAGGAAACTAGGTTAAACAATTCTGAAGGCTAATTTCACTCAAAATTTGTATCATAATATGTATATTGATATCATTCTTCATTTCCTTAAAATGTGAGATTTTTGATTCTCCTAAAATTGTGTTGTTTCCATGGAAGGGTTTTATATTTCTCTTGCACCTAATTATTTTTTCTTTACTTTTCCCTTGAGGATGGGCATGTGGGGGAAAAGGGATAATATATTTACTGAGCAGCCTAAGAAAACTCCTTGGGAGATAAGTGGCAGGTTATACTGGGGCTAAGTCCTAAGGTAATTTATTATATTCTCAAACCCTGACCAAAATCCATTTTAATGAATGTGTAATAGAATTTTCTAGGCTATATCCAGCCATAATGCTCCAATAGAGACATAATCACATTAAGGGAAATGTATTTCTATTTAGTTTTTCTTCACAGAATTACTGCAATCCAAGCTTCATCCTTCTTAATCAAGAAGGTCCACATCTTAAGGCATGAACCTTCTTATTGCATTTAGTATTAAATTTGGATTCATATACCAGGTTATAGTCCTAATTTTACTTACCCATAAACATCAAATTGTTAATTAATTCCCAGAACTGAAGGTTAAATTGAGCTGTTTTCCTTATGACTAATTTTCAGTAAAGCCAGAATTTTGAAAGTAACCCCCCTTTTTTTTTCAAGTTTCTTATATGGGTTTTCTGTTCTTAAATGTTTCTTTATAACGAGAAAAGAGATTCATTGTTGGAATGATGGATTTTGCTTTTTGTTAAAAAAGACAGAGTGCTCAGGGTGGGGTCTGGCCATTTCCTGCCCCAAAACACAACTGTAAAAGATCAGTCATGTTAAAGGCCTAAACAACCTGACAAGATCACTTTAACCACAACAGCAAATAAAGGTGATTCCCAACAGGGGGTTTAGGGAAAGGTGGCTGGGTTTAATTCTCCCTTAATGAACAGGCGGTTTCTCCTACTGGTAACACTACCTCAACAGAGGAGCCCTCAGAGCAGCCCAGGACACTCTTCAGGAGAGTATGTTTCCTTGGCTAAAATAAATGAATCTTAGAACAGACTTAAAGGGCTCCAAGACTGTTGAAATCTTACCCTTTCTTAAAAACCCAGATTAAAGACTACCTCCTTTCTCACTGAACACATCTTAACTGACTTTCTTTTACTGAGATCCCATTGTATTTTTTGTTTATTTGTTTGTTTGTTTTTTTGAGATGGAATTTCGCTCTTGTCACTCAGGCTGGAGTGCCATGGCGCAATCTCGGCTCACCGCAACCTCCACCTCCCGGGTTCAAGCAATTCTCCTGCCTCAGCCTCCCAAGTACCTGGGATTACAGGCGCCTGCCACCATATCCAGCTAATCTTTTTGTATTTTTAGTAGAGATGGGTTTTCACCCATGTTGGCCAGGCTGGTCTTGAACTCCTGACCTCAGGTGATCTACCCACCTCAGCCTCCGAAAGTGCTGGGATTACAGGCGTGAGCCACCGTGCCCGGCCCCATTGTATTTGTTTTGATATATTTAAATTTACTTAGATTACACTTTAAATTGTAATTTTTTGAACAATTGACCTCCTTACTGGAATATAAGCAGTTTGAGGAAAGGATTCTGTCTTATTTGTTATTGTACTTCCAAGGAACAGTGCTAAGGACAAGAGATATCAGGTAAGACAAAAATGAATTAGTTCATGATAGCACAGTCTAATGGAAGAGGCTAATCTGTAAATAAATACTTGCAATGCAATTTGCTAATGATTCTATTAAAAGTGGATACAGGGCGATATGGAGACAAAGGAGAGGGAAAAACTGATTCTGCCTGGAGATTTAGTAAAACATTAAAAAATAACACACACACCCACACCCCTCAGCTAAGCAAACTGCATGAACTTCTAGTCCTAGAACCCACCTATATATATATATATATATATACACATATACATATATATACACGTATACATATATATACACATATACATGTATACGTATACACATATATACATATACATATATATATGTATACATATATACACATACATATATATGTGTGTACATATATATACACATATACATATATATATACGTATACATATATATATATATATATATATATATAAACTTAGAGTCTGTGGTTGACACATTTTTTAGTTGTTTTCAGAGCTGTTTGCTATTATTCTCCTAAAAGTACTTCTGGCTCCTATTTCAGGCCATATTTACAACTCTCTGACCCTATCCCCTCAACATAGCACACTGGCCCTTGGGTAGAATGTGCCTCAAGCTGGGCCAATCCAACCTTGAGTGGTGAATATTGTGGTGTATTGGATCTATTATACCTACCAGCAGTTCAAACCTTACATTACTCTGGGTATGTAGCCAGGGGGTATACCCTCTTCTTTGAGAGTTTTCATGTTGGAGATTAGCAAATAGTCTTTAAAGCTGTACTGAGCAAAAAAATCACATCTTGGTGATAACCTTTGTTAAATAAATCAGTGAGCTCAATATAAAAATTTATAGGGCAAATCCTTACTGAATGCGTATTGTATGTTAATGACTGTTGAGCAATCAGTAAAGGATAAGCAAGGTATATGGTAGTCCCTTTCATCAAGGACAGGCATATAGAAAAATAATTAGAATAAATGGATAGATGCTAAACCGAGGGAGTGAAGCAGGTGACACGAGCAGAGAGAAGGTCTAGCTCTGCTGAGATTGTGACCCCCTTCCTTTATGCTACTCTGAGAATCATAGGCCTCCTGGACAAAGTCTCAAACCACGAAACATTTTTAAACAAAGATGTTTCTGTTTTTCCATCTCATCAAAGTATGGTTAAAAAAAAAACTGCTTAATGAAAGTTCAGGTTAAATTCTGTGGTCAAATTTGTCGAAATCTTTGTGGGATTTTTTTTCCCTTTTTCATTATGGGTTGCTAAGCAGAAGCAGAATAACTCTGGCCTGGTTTTTCAGTCTGGAATTCATGTCTCTGTGGGCTTCCAGACCTCAGTGACTGATCTCCAACATGAAAACTCTTGAAGGGGGTGACATCATCCATTGAGAGTTCCCAAATTAGGAAACTCAGAGATTCCAGGGAGCTCTTTCTGGTCTCTGTCCCTCCATTTGCCCTATTTTACTGGAATATGAGCCTCACTGAGGCAGCTGGGGTATGTGTGTTAGCAGCTAACAGGGGCAAAAGCTGGCACTGAAAGAAACTACTTCCAGAGAGGAGATCCTGTTTCTGCCATTACCACTTTCCTAGGACTTATTCAGCACCCTGGCTCCAGGAAGATTTATGGGCTGCTTAAAATATTCATGTTTGCTTACTGCTGAGCATTGGAAATTTAAGGGTGAGAACTGGATTGTTAGTAGTCAGGGAGCTCTCTGTTCCAGGCCCATGGGCTCTGGACATCCCCTTAGATTTCGCTCTCCGTGCCTGCCCTCACAGCTTCCCCCAAGGCACACGCCACATATTTCCTCTTGGGCTTCACCTGAAGTTGCCAAAATTCAGTCAGAGTGCAATAGATTGAGAGAGTCAGAAAATAACCATGTAACCTGTATAAGAACTCACATTTGTGAAGTTTATAGTTTACAAGGTATTTTCACATACATTAGCACCTGGCTCATTTATTCATTCATCCAATCATGCATTCACGTACCATATGTGTGCTTAGGAACTGTGTCTTACAGTGGTATTTTACAAATAAGCAATATTGCTTAATTTCTGTGGACTTATGTTTAATTCTATAAAATCCCTTTATTTAACATTTTTGAAACATTTAGGCTGTGAAAAGCCTTGTGAGTCATAGGTGTGGGAAATATAAAAATTAATTAGTTGAAATAAAGATAATAAAGAGATTATAATTTAGTGAGGGAAATAGATTTGCCGAACAATGCAAAGAAACAACATGGGGTGGGAAAAGGGAATAAAACTAAGTAATGAATTGCAGCATCTGGGGTTCCAACAGGAGCAAAGGCTGATGTTGAGGAATGGTGGGATCTCCTTTTTGATTCTGATTAGGAAGCACAGTGACCATTAATCCTACCCAACTCTAGTGAGAAGTGGGCTATACAAAAAAACCTCTTTTAACATGAAAGCATTGGAGTGGAATAGTGGTTTTACAAACTGGGCTCCATGGAATCTATAGGTATTTTGCTTTGCTGCTGCTACAAACTAGAGCGGCTTTGCTTTTTTTTTTTATTTCTTCTTTCAAACTGATCTCCATCGGAAGCTTTAATCTGAATAAAAGTTTATAAGGCTAACAAAATAAGGAAAGGAAAGGAAAGAAGAAAAGGAGGAAGGAAGGAAAGAGGGGAGGGAGAGAAAGAAAATAAAAAAGAACAAAAACCCTCTGGACTAGGTCTCTAATATCCTGTGACTCTGGTTTAAGTAGAATTAGAGAAAAGTTATTATAACTGTGACTCCATCCATGGAATATCTGAATTCTAATAAGAAAAAATTACATGAAGAAAAATTTATAATAGAATTTTAAATATCAAGATAGAGAAGATGAGGGGAAAACAGAAGTTGTCTATAGCTTCAAATCCCCTCATCAAAACACCCAGTCCTGTTGCCTATGTTTATTTAATCCTGGCACCAATTTTGTGTACTTAGGTTTTAATGTTATTAAGATCTATTGATATGATTAGCTCAGAATAGAACTTTTGTTTTTCTCTTTTCTTTAGAGTCTTGCTCTGTCTCCCAGGCTGGAGTGCAGTGATGTGATCTAGACTCACTGCAATCTCCACCTCCTGGGTTCAAGCAATTCTCCTGCCTCAGCTCCCTGAATAGCTAGGATTACAAGCGTGTGCCACCATGCCTGGCTAATTTTTGTATTTTTAGTACAGAGGGAGGTTTTGCCACGTTGGCTAGGCTGGTCTCAAACTCCTAGCCTCAAATGATCCACCTACCTCGGCCTCCCAAAGTGCTGGAATTACGGGTGTGAGCCACTGCATCCAGCCAGAATAGAGCTTTGTCTGTTAAATTTTTTAAGTTTCTTAAGTTACCCACTCTGTTTAATGCTTTCAGAAGTTTTGGAAAACAAAAAACACAAATCACTGCCCATTATCACATAAGAACAACCTAGTTTCTGTATCTGGGAATCCTTTAACCTAAGACTCATGGGAAGGAAGAGTGTTCCCAAGATGGCTGCCCATAGCCTTTGGCTTTTACTACTGTGGGCCCCAGTTGTGCTCTAAGCAAGGTGCCCTAGAGCATTCTTCCATCAGAAACCGTAATTAGGAAACTGTACATGTGTGCAGCTCCAGCTTTTTAAGGGCTATCAGGAGATGTGAATGGGGAGCTTTCCCAGATACATACAGTGTATTAATAATTAATTAGTGGGGACAAGACCTCTTGGGGTTTATGAGTGTGAACCCTTACCCCCACCGTGCAAATAGCATTCCAAGTACAGCGACTGCAGGCTGGGTGCTGAATACCAGCTAGTAAGTTCAGGCCTGACCATTTTAGACTGTACCTAGGCTGGCCACCATGCTAAAAACAAACATAGACCAGGTACAGATGCAAGCACAGCCTTCCCGTTGCTCCAGCAGGTATTCTAGGCCAAGGAAGGATTTGCCTCAGAGACATCTGTTCCCCTTATTCAAGGGAAACATTTACTCTCTGGTTCCAAGTTCCCTAGAGTCTGTTTAGCCCCATTTTCTTTTACTACATGTCTTTTCTGGGGGAGGATGTATACTTTTTAGCATCGGCTACATTCTGAACCCAGGACAACCAATAGACGTTTTCATTTGTATGCCCTACAAGTATGCAGATTCAAATAAATTTAGTATCTGCACCCTCTGCAACCCCAACTGCTTCTCACCCTCATTTAGGGACCAAACATTAATCTTTAAAGGTAGAAACATCTTTCCCCTTCCTCAGCCTGTCTATTTTGGCACTTAAGACCTGTGGAATCTACCTCAGAAATGTCTCTGAAATCTCCATCTTTTACTTTATTCATTAATTTGTATTGAGCACTAAAGGACTTGGATGAGATCCAGCCCATTTTTTTTTTTTTTTTTTTTTTTTTGAGACGGAGTCTCGCTCTGTCACCCAGGCTGGACTGCAGTGGCGCAATCTCGGCTCACTGCAAGCTCCGCCTCCCGGGTTCACGCCATTCTCCTGCCTCAGCCTCCCGAGTAGCTGGGACTACAGGCGCCCGCCACTACGCCCGGCTAACTTTTTGTATTTTTAGTAGAGACGGGGTTTCACCTTGGTCTCGATCTCCTGACCTCGTGATCCGCCCGCCTCGGCCTCCCAAAGTGCTGGGATTACAGGCGTGAGCCACCGCGCCCGGCCGATCCAGCCCATTTTTATAATAATCAAGTGAGTACTGGAGTGTGAGACAAATAAATAGCCATTAATCCAATGTGAGAGATGGTTTAATAGAGCTTTGCACAGGGTGGCCTGGGAGTGGAAAGGAGGGGCCATCTGTTTGTTTTTCTGATAGCAATATTCAAAAAGTATTTGCTGTGGATGTTCAAAAAATATTTGTAGAAGCAAACTAAACTGAAGTGGTGATGCATATTCTCAGTTTTTGAGAATGAATTTGTAGGTGGACAACTGAAGGGGTGCCATGTAGGCAAAAGAAACTGTATGTACAAACCATAAAGAAGCAGGAGAGACAGTGTGCAATTAGTGAAAGAGACCAAGATGACTGATGTAACTGGAGGGTAAGTAGTTGGAAATGAGACTGCAGATGTAGGCAGGGTCTTGTGTTTCTTGTTGACAGGCTTGGACTTTAAGGCAAGGGGATGCCATATAATAATTTTAAGTTTGGAACAGAACTGACGAAATTAGTCTTGGTGGTGGGTAGGGGGTGGTGAAATAGTGTAGGATATCAAAGAGGCAGTGCATTTCGGGGAAATGTAGAAGGCAGACTCATGTAGATATTGGTAATAAATAAGAAGGAAGTGGTGATGATGGATGGCAAAGAAGGTGGGATGGAAGAGTTTGGAGGAGACTCGAGTTTCTGGCTTGGGCATATAATTAAGTGGGTCACTGCATTAGCACATGCCCTTCTCTCCCTGTTATTTTGGCAATAATCCTCTAACTGGTTTCCTTGACTTTGGTTTCTCCATCCTTCTCACTGAAGAAGCGATTATCTTTCCTAAACCAAAATCTGATCATAGGACCCTTCTGTATAAAGCCCTAGGTTGCCTCTCATTATGTGCAGAACCAAAAAGTCCAGACTCTCTAGCTATTGTCTTTTAGCTACCACTTCAATCTTGCCTTTGCCACAACCTCTGAAATCCTCCTTCATAACTCCAGCCACACTAAGCTGTTCAATGTTTCCCAGGCATGATCTGCATTCACTTCTTCTGTGCCTGTATACATGATGTTTACTCTACTCAGGAAGCTATTCTAGTTATTTTTTTTCCTGGTAATAGCTAGTGGTGCTCAAAGACTCATTTTAAATGCCACCTAGTCTGTAAAGACCTTCCTGCCTTCCCCTGGCATAGCAGCTCACCCTCTGTCTTCACTCTTTATTCTCTTTTTTCTTTGCAATTCTTTTAAAGTAAACTTCATATAATATCACATTACAGCTGATCCTTAAACAATACGAGTTTGAACTGCACAGGTCCACTTATATGCAGATTTTCTTTTGCCTCTGCCATCCCTGAGACAGCAAGACCAAACCTTCCCCTTCTCCTCCTCCTCCTCAGCTACACAATGTGAAAATGATAAGGATGAAGACCTTTATGATGATTCACATCCACTTAATGAATAACAAATACATTTTCTCTTTTTATTATTTTTAATAACATTTTCTTTTCTCTAACTTACTTGATTGTAAGAATACAGTATATAATACATATAACATACAAAATAGGTGTTAATCGACTGCTGTTATTTCTAAGGCTTCTGGTCAGCAGTAAGCTATCAGCAGTTAAATTTTTGGAGAGCCAAAAATTAAATGTGGATTTTCAACTGTGGGTGGAGGTCAGTGTCCCTAACGCCCATGTTGTTCAAGGGTCAACTGTATTTTATTACTGTATCTGGATAAGTCTCTCACACCATCTCCTGAAGTTTGAAACTATTATTCTCACCATGACTTAAAGAAGGTGCTTCATAAAGTGTTCTGTGGGTTTTTTTTTTTTTTTTTTTGGTAAATTTCAGAGCTGTCCCCTTAAAATATTCTTTTCTGGAATTTCTCACTATCACCACTAAAAAGAGGGGAGGGAGGAGAAGGGGAAAAGCAGTAGCAGAGAAGAGAGAACAAAGCAAGATTTTCTCTTGGATAAACATCACATTGGATACAGGAAGCAAGTTTGAGAATTTAGAAAGAATTTTAAGGGTCTAGAGTGAACAGAGTTTCCTTATGAAAACACAAATGTTTCAAATGGAGATCCTGTAGCATGTCCAGAGTGATCAGAGAATTGACTTGTGAAGAGACTTATTCCTCAGGCCTATGAGAGGGTGGATTTTGAATCAAAAGAGTTTCTTCAGCTCAGTATTTCCATTTGAATAAGTTGCCAGTTTAAAGGCTTCAATGTGTGTGTGCCCTTATGAGAGAGACAGAGATGGGGGGAAGTAAAGAAGAAAGGAGGGAGGGGGAGAGAGAGAAGTGTGAATGAGCCTATGATTTTTCCATTTTTTACAGATTTGCTTGTGAGCGCATTTGCAAATCTCTTTGCATGTGTTTGACTGCATATTGTTTCCATGTGTTCATGTGGGTGTGTTTGTTTATGAGGAGGTGAATTGTATAAAAATGTGTTGTTTTCTTGTGCATAAGTAGTTCAACAGAGTAAAGTTTATATGTGCATGTAGGTAGTGTACTAGTATACATAGTGTATATATGATAGTGTATATATGGAATATTGTGAATTTTGAAAGCATTATTTATAAACATTTATGGGTTTCTATCATTACATTAAATTTCAATGCATAGTAATCTCTCAATAAGAATTTACAAATGAACAACTGTTTTTAAGTAATAGATATCAAACCCACAGAATAATACCTACATATATCTTGTTCTGAATTTAAAATTGTAAAATTTGCAGAAAAGTATCATACACAAAAGTTGTAGAAGCTGAAGAAGGTGAAACAGAAGATGGTTTTCAATTGCTTCTTGATTATTTTGGGAAAGTTCAAGCAGGGCTGCCTGGAGAAACCAATTACTATTTTCCTAGATCTGCATCAGCGATCCCAGCTCATCTCTTTGCTGACTTTTGTACTTGACAGAGAAGGACAGGAGGCTTATGTGAATCTGTATCAATGCCTAAAAGAAAGAGGATGGCGGTGTGGTGCAGAAAGTGGACTTTCGAGTCATTTAGAACTGGGTCTGAAATACAGTTCTGTCACTTACCATCTATGCAGCTTTGAGCCTGTTACTTCACCTCTTCAAGGCTTAGGTCCCTCATCAATTCAATGAGGTT
Organism: Gorilla gorilla gorilla; assembly: GCF_029281585.2. Taxonomy (NCBI): domain Eukaryota; kingdom Metazoa; phylum Chordata; class Mammalia; order Primates; family Hominidae; genus Gorilla; species Gorilla gorilla. The sequence continues at coordinate 122,786,705 of NC_073224.2, forward strand.
AATAATACCTACCTTCCCTTTAAGGGTGGTTGTGAGAATCAGGTAAACTAATGCAAGTAAAATGACTTTTATTGAGTGTGGTAAAGAGGTAGAAGCTCAGCAAATATTAATGCCTTTATCAGAAATAGTGATTAAAATGTAAAATAGTGGTGCTGAAAAGAGAAAAGCCTGCTTTTTGTATCTCTTATGTCTGCTATGTAAGAAGACAGGTGTGGTGATTCTGAACTAGACTGGCCGGTGGGTAACTGAGAAATACATTAAGCCAGTTGGCTGAGAATAATACTTTCAAGGGACTATATCCTTGTGAGTGAGAAAGCATGGAGAGGTACTTTAGTCAGATGTGCTCATCTTGCCAGTTTCCCAGCCTTCTGCCTCTGTCCCAACATCAGGAGTCAGAACAGCCTGTGCCCCCTGCCCCTTTCAGGGCCCAAGGAAAAGGGGTTTGAGCAGAAGCATTGCACTGTGAACAGGCTGGTAGTGATTCTTATAAGAAAATAGGTTTTATAAGTTGGGAGGAACAAAAGCAAACTGGCTTAAGACAAAAAGGGATGTGAGTGAGCTACTAGTATGGGATTCAGCTGGTGTCTTGGTTCCTAAACCAGGGCTGTGCTCACCCCTAACAGTTACCTGTAAAACAGAGGCAGTGTGAGCTCCAAATAGTGATTAAGGCCAGTACCATATTTAATCAATTTTCTCATTAATTACGTGAGGAGAATAAAGACTTAATTTCTAATTCATGTGTAGTTTAGAAGGGGGAATGCAATCCATATGGTTCTTATTCAATTACATTTATATCATCAAAATAGACTGTTTTTCTAAAGCTATATAATGGCCAAGAAATTCAATGAGCCTTTTAAACTAGCATTTTAAGCCTTATTTCTTAAAAACAGGAAGTCACGTTTGACTTTGAGTAAGCCAGTTTCCTCTGGACAAGTTTTAGAATTGGCTAAGTTTTGGACACCTGCAAATCCTAAATTGGTTTCAGTCAAATTTGGAGTTCGTTTCAATCATGTGGAAACCAGTTCCCTGAACTTCTGAGCAAACTTTCTCAAACCAGGAAAGTGACTATATTGCTCAACAATTGTTCTCTTTACCAAATAGCCTCCTCTTTTATAGAGTGATGTGTCTGAAAACAGCTCTGATACTTTCTTGGTGCTGCCTACCTACGGTGTGGTCTTGGACAAATTCCTGACAGGCAGTTATTTTAAATTCACCAGTCACTTGAATTATGGGTGTCTCAGGTTTTCAGTGCTCTGTTCTGTAACATGTTTTTCAGTTTGAAAATACAATGGCCTTGTGATTCTATAATCAGCACACAATTAAAAAATACTCCCTCTAGATGCTATTGTAAATCCGAGTTAAAAATTCTGTACTAGAACTTACAAGCTACTTGACCTTGGGAAAATTATTAAAACTCTGGGCCTCAATTTTATCATGTATAATAATGTGAGATAACATATATTATCACAGTATATGGTTCTAAGTAATCGCTTCATACATGCATTTTTATTCTTTTGTTTTCTCTGCCCTCCTTCCTATTCCTCTTCACTTCCCTCCCTTTTTTATTCCTCTGATTCTTCTATTATATTTGTATCTTTTTCTAATAGTGGAAAGTTTTTATTGGCTTACATAATTACTTCTCAGGAGACTCATCTGTGTGATTTCATCTCCTCTTCTTGGTGAACTATTGGAGGAGTGAACAATTTCTTCTGTCTGATGCCCTCCAAGTTGCCTCATCAAGGATCCCCAAAATTGGGGTGGTTCCTGAGTCAATGCTATGGCCATCCTGGCCTCAATGTTTTTGACAGCTATTTACGCTTACAGACAGCTAGATTCCATATAATGATGTGTACCTTTGTACTCCCTTGTGTTTTACCTTGTATGATTAAAGTGACCAAATTGTCTTAAATATAAAACGTGGATTCATGGTGCTTATTTTTTCTTTGGCTGATTTTATATTCATTGGCGGAAAAGTCATACAAAAGGCCTTATATATTTCTAAATATACACTTCTAATAAAATTTAAATATTAAGAAAATCAAGAAATTCACAGTCAGAAATGGGACTAGTGAAGCAAGATGTACTCCCCTTCCATGAATACTCTATAAATCATTTTGAGACTTTCTCTAGGCTATAAAATTTGGAGCTGCTGATGCCCGAACCATTGAAAGACGTGTTGGCCCTTACATAATGTGAGTCAAGACATTGTTCAGGAGCTAAATTTGCTAAAAATGTGTTTGCCTTTTAGCAGTTCTTATACTTATAGACCGTAAAAACAGATTTCCATGGCACTTTCCTAGGAACCTGGTAGCTTGTCTAGTTCAGAACCGGCATTTTAGACTCTTCATGTAGGCCTGTCTCGTAGTGCAACGCTTCTCAAATTTCAGTTTACATATAAATATTACTGGATCTTGTTAAAATATAGATTGATTCAGTAGGTTTGAGGTGGAGCCTACGATTCTGGATTTCTAACAAGGTCCAAAGTAAGATTGCTGTTCCATAGAAGACACTTTCAGTAACAAGTGTTTAGCACTTGGATCAACATAATTCTCAAACCACATACTCCACAAGTATGACCTTGAGTTTCATGACACGATGGGCCTTAGTACCTCTCTCTATAGGTTTGAGAGGTCATGGCCTCTAGAATTTGTTGAGACTCTGTAAGATCATTAGCTGCCAAGGAAGCCTTTTCTTTGAACTTAAGTATATTTCTCCCTGGCCTTTGTTCATGTAAGTTAAGAGAGAGAGCAGACAGAATGTACACATATACTTGGGACGTGGATAAAGGTCATGGCTGCCAAAGTGTTGCCACCTTTTCCTCCACATTTCTGTTGAGCCAGGATGGCACAGCTGAGGGCTCCTTAGCTTATTCAGGGGTGATGAGGTCAGAGTTTGTATGATATACCAGGTTACCATCTGCCCAGCAGTGCTTATACACATATCCTGTAAAGATTGTCTTTTTATTCAAGAAATGTTAGTCGGCCTGAAGACAGTAATATAGAAGGAGATACGGCTCCCCAGCATGCTAGTAATATAGAAGGAGATATGGCTCCCCACATACAAAGCTATGTGACTTTGGTCAAGGAACTTTACATCTCTCTCCTTCAGTATTCTTAGCTGTAAAATGGGTAATAGCAATTTTCAGGGTTGTTGTGAGAATGAGAGATACCTTTAAAGTGCCTGCCAGAATAAATGGTAGATACTACTGTTGTTATTAAGTGCACTTTACTATAATTGTTTAGGGCAACTGAAAACAATGGGTAAAGCTGAATTATTATTCAGAATAGTTCACTGTGCAGATTTGGCCAGAGTGAAGGTAATTAGTGAATTCTGGTATTTGAGACTTAATTTATTGCATCAACACTCTCAGTACAATTGCATTTAGGCTTATTCAGTATAATATGTTAACCAGAGATTTTAGAAGGCATTTTTAAAATAGCTGATACAATCATGAGTTTTATAATTAGTGAATATGCATCTTACCCACTACAGCAAGGTAAGAGTTGTTAAAGGCTATTTAATGTGCACTTTACCCCCTTTCCAACACATGCCGAAAAATACGGAATAAGCAAAACTCTGAAGCAGTCGACATAATGTTTTCTAATAATGAAAAGAAGCATTGCATAGTCTGCTAAGTGTCTGCCCCATTAACTCAGTCTTACTTATTTTCTCCAAAAGTCCTCTGAGGCAAGAGGGACGTCCTAGTGCTTTCCTCAGCTCTTTTTACTAGGTCATATTACATAGACTTAACTTTGTCATCTATGTTATCTGCTTGCTTCACTTTCTTGCTTCCTCATAACTTTCTTCTCTTTCTTCAATGCAGGAGTACAGTGAATGCTCCCTCATTAATCCGTGCCTGAGTGAAGGCCCCTGGGTTCACTTAAAGAGAGTAACAGGTAGTAAATAAACTAAGTGGAGTGGGCATTAAATCACTCGGTGCCTAGAAGCAGCAGATGCACTAGCAGACTGGACTGGGAAAGGGCCCGTATACTTATAACCATGAAACAACTCAATCCTATGTACACCGTGTGAATGACAATTGTAGTCAGGGAATGGCTTTCCTACTCCCAGCCTCCTCCTCTCTTCTTTCTGTATTTTAACGAGCACAGTGAAATTTCTGAGAAGTAAGCATGCTATTTCATGCCCTGCGCTTACTCAATGTTCTTTTGTAATCTTCTAAGTTTTTTCTCATTTTTTTTCCCAAGCGTAATTTTATTTAGGGAGCCTTCTTTATTTATTCAGTTCAACAAAACAAAGAAGAAGTGTCGTAAAAATGGCTTTTTGTGTTCTAGCTTTAGGAGTTATCCAATCACTTAAACTACAACATGAAGTTTTACAGACTCATTACTCATCCTCACTTGTCTGTGTATGCACCTTTGCACACAACAAGTCAATTTATGCAAAAGTGCAGAAATGCCTTCTGTGCTTTTTTTATATACTCTAATTGAGACACCAAGAGTGAGGATGCATGTGATACACCATTGTAATAGAGAATTCTTAGAATTCTGAGACTATGCTATCTCCAAGTTGAGAGAGTTCTCAAAGACAATCTTTTCAAATGATTCATCTGATGCTTGACGTTTCTGTACAATTTCCTTATCCTTATCAGCCAGAGTTTGATTACCTCAATTTTCAGGAAACTTCTTACCTCCCTAAGCTGTCTGCTGCATCTTTGATTGCATTTCTTCACTTGAATTATGTATTGCACTTGCAGCTGTATGTCATAGCTGCCTCTACCTGCAGCAGGTGACCTATCTGTAATAGGCATAGTTGATAGCAGGTCAAGGTTCTACCTCTGAGAGTCTGGGCACCACGAGCAGATCGTACATTGGGTAATCATCCATGCCTATGCAGGGAGCCTTTTTGGGATGTTTGTGCCCAGTGTGTGGAGTGGTGGCTCTGAAGACTGCCAAGGCCAGTGGGATTTCTCTCAGCTTCCTGGGAGACTCCTACCTGCACACTTCGAACGGTTCCCTGCTCACCTGCTGCACTCTGTCAACAAGCAAGGAAAATTTTAGGGCAGAAGCCCAGCATGCAACCAGGCTCTAGAAACCCTCTCACTGGGCCTTGGGGTGAACTCATGCTCACAAATGGGCTGCCTGCCAAACATTAACTAAAATACTCACACTTGTTTTTGACAACAGTCCTCAGGTTAAATTTCAGCAAGTGCTATTTTGGGTAAGACGCTATGGTAGAAATGTCTCCAGATTCCAAGTGGCTGTAATGCCTTCAGCATGTCCCATTTGCTGTGCTTTCAAGTACTCAGCTATGTTGGTGCCTTTACAAGATTCAGCCCCAAAGGTGAGTGGGGAAGCCTGGAAAGGGGCTTCTGAGTTAAAGCCTTTGGGACAGGCTACTCTAGGAATCTCCCTGCCTGAGTTGACTCTTTCTTTGATATGTGAAAGCAACAGCAAGGGGTGGCTTCCAAGTGCCTGTCTGTGATGATGGATGAGTTTGGCCCTGCAGCCTAGGGAACAGATAGGAGTCAGCAGAACACAGATGTTGCAAGGCAGCCAAATTAATCTTTAATGGGAATGTACAAATCGGGTTCTTATTAGAATATCTAATAGCCTAACCTCATTGCAAATCAAGAGCTAACCTTACAGAATAGATTTACAGAAAAATCTCCAGGTCTTGCTAAATATGGGACAACAACTGATTCATCTTGTGAGGCTTTCTTGAAAATCTTTCAACTATTAAGGAAAGATATCACAGCCAAGAAGAGCATGGTCTAAAATGCACACTTTCTGCAGTACTTTGGGGGAGTTGAAGCTCAGGGTGGCAGACATCTGAGTGAATCAGACTGATCACTGATCAGACTGAATCAAGTACATGTATATGTAGTACAGGACAAAGCAAGAATCAAATTCTATGGCAGTCCTTGGGTAAGAAATATCCTCTTCTGCAAAAATGTCTCCAGAGAAATATACATTTCATTGGTCAGGGAACTGAATCTATGATTTCTTTCCATTAAGAAAGGCTATATGTTAACTGACCTATATTAGCTAGTTGGCTTTGTAAAAATATGTGGAAAGAGTTATCAATATCAGAGACCAAATGCATCTTGGGTATCTCTTATCCTACCAAATTAGAAAGGTAGTGATATCTTGACCTTCTTTCTAGAATTTATTTCTGGAATTATGTTACTTTCAGGGAATTCATTTTGCATTCCAAGGATACTATGGAGAAGTGGAGATTCTGGTGAATCAAGCCCCTTTCTCAGTAGAATTTCTGAATAAAGAAGAAAAGAAAATTGAGGGAAGAAATCTCGACCATAAATGGGATCAGAAAAATGTCTATAAAATTTTATAACAATATATGTATGATGACTACACTAGATACCTGGCAAGTCTAACAGAAATTAAAGTTGAACTTCTTCTGATCCAATAGTATGTAAGCTTATGAAAAGCACTGATCATGCATTAAATCAAGACCATCTAGTAGGTCTTCAGCAATCATTCATATGCAAGCCATTTAGAGAAAAGAGGCAATGTGCATAATACCAAATGCATAAGATTTGGAGAAAGACAGGCCTGGTTTGCAGCTTTTGACAGTTTTTTATGAAATAAGGTGACATGGTTGGGCTTTGTGTTCCCACTCAAATCTCATCTTGAATTGTAACCCCCATAATCCCCATGTGTCAAGGGAGAGACCAGGTGGAGGTAATTAAATCATGGGGGTTGTTTCCCCCATGCTGTTCTTGTGATAGTGAGTGAGTTCTCATGAGATCTGTCGGGTTTAAGGGGCTCTTCCTACTTCGCTCAGCATTTCTCTTTCCTGCTACCATGTGAAGAAGGTGCCTTGCTTCCTCTTTGCCTTCCGCCATGATTGTAAGTTCCTGAGGCCTCCCCAGCCATCTGAACTGTGAGTCAATTAAACCTCTTTCCTTATAAATTACCCAGTTTGGGGCAATTCTTAAAACAGTGTAAAAATGGACTAATACATAAGGATAAAAATGCCTTTCTTGCAAGACCACTGGGAAAATTTCAGCCCTAATTTTTGAAGTAAGCTTACTCTTCTCAAGTGTAATGATGGATAATTATACTAATGGTTGCCTCTCTAGCTCATTATGATGGGGAAAAGTTTAGAATGGAGGAAAATTCTGAGAAAGCATCAGGGCTTGTGTGGTAATCTAAACTTTCATTCCTCTCTTCTGAGAAAGAGGAGATAGAAGTGCCATCCACACTGGGAAATCTGATTGAGACTTTGATCCATCTCTTCTGGAGATGAGCTATCCCTGTCTGATGTAGCCATTTCTTGGACTCCAACAAATACAGTCAAAATGAACACTATCTATAAGAAAAATAAAAAGAATAAAACAAATTGATATAATTAACATACAAATACTTTAAATATCTATTATAAATGGTCTCATGGCTTTAAAGGAAAACTTTGATCATAAATAGAAAACAAATAGGAATATCAGTAGGAAAATGGAGAGTTAAGAAAAGGAACAAAATGGAAATTTTAGAACTGATAATCACAATATGAAAAACATGCTAAATGGGCTTACTATCAGATTAGATATTATAGAAGATTATGTTATTGAATTCAAAGTCACTACAATGGAAACTATGCAAACTGAAGCATATAGGAAAAAAATGGCTGACAAAAAATGGACAATGAACAGAGCTTTAGTGACTTGTGGGCAAAATAAGACAGTTTAACATATCTGTAGAAAACCAGAACAAGATGAGAGAAATACTGACACAGGAAAATATATTTTAAAAAGTAACAGGTGAATATTTTTCAGATTTGATGAAAATAACCCACAGATTCAAGAAGTTCAATGAATTCTAAGCAGTATAAACAGAGGCATAATGATAGAAGCAATAATATAATTGCTGAAAACCAATGATAAAGATAAAATCCTAAAAGTGGATAGAGAAAAAGATACATATAACAGAACCACAAGATTTGCTAATAACTTCTCATCAGAAATGACAGAAGCTAGAAGATGATAGCATAAGATCTTTAAATTGCTAGAAAAAAAAGTCAACCCAGATTCTTTTCCAGTTGCAGTGAAAATATTCTCCAAAATGAAGGTGAAATGAAGACATTTTTGGTCAAACAGAGTGAAACAGAGTGAAAATATTCTCCAAAATGAAGGTGAAATTTTTTGGTCAAACAGAGTCAAACAGGGTGAAAAAAGTCTTTTCCAGAAGACCTGCATTATTGGAATTACTAATGGAAGTTCCTCAGGGTGAAGAAAAATGATACCAAATGGAAATTCAGATCTAGAAAGTACTGAGAATAGCAAATATGTGGGAAAATATAAGAGACAGATTTTTTTTCATTTCCTAATTTCTCAAAACATTATTGTCTGGTTAAAGCAAAAACAGTAATAATGTACTACAACAGGACTTAAAACATTTAAAAGTAAAATTTTTAATAAGAATAGCAAAGGGAATGGGAGAAGAGTAATTATGAAATACTCTTTTAGGGTTCTGACATTATATATGAGGTGATGTAATATTAATTGACAGACTGTGGTAGATTCAAAACCCAAGAGAAATCACTTAAGAAATAAAACAGAAAAGTATGCCAAGTATCCAGTACAAGAGATACTAAATACTGAAATACCCAATCTGTAGAAGGTTGAAAAGGAGAGAAAAGGAACAACAGCAGTAACAGCAAATAAATGCCATAAATAGAAAACAAAGGGCAAGATGACAGACTAAATTAACTGTATTGATAACTGTATTACAAAGTAAAATGAAATATATGCTATTTGTAAGCAACATACTTTCAGTATGACATAGTTTGAAATTAACACAATGGAAAAAGAGGTATCATGTAATCAATACACATAAGAAAAGTGGCTTGGCTATATCAATAACATGCAAAATAGACTTAGCAACGAAAGGATCAATTCATCATGCAAAGTAGACAATAAAAAAAGGATCAATTCATCAGGAAAAAAATACAGTTCAACACAATTCGCTGTAATTCCTGGTTGATTTTAGTCTATTATATTAATTTAATATAAAGACATATTAAGCCATAATAAAAGAGTAACTATAAGATGTACAGAATAAGATACACAAGGAATGCTAAATCATACCCTGGGGCTAAGGGAGACTTCCTAAATAAGACAAACTTTGAATAGGGGATAGCTCCCAAAGGCCAGCATTCAGATCTCATTGGAGAAGGTGGGATTGCAGATCACTGAGTGGCAGAGAAGCTTCCTGTGTTCCCAGGCCATTGTTAGAACAATTGGATGTCCACACATAAAACCATGAACCTAGACCCTTACCCTATACTCTCTATATATGTATGTGTGTATATATATATATACTTATATATATAATAATATATATAATATATTTATATATGTAATAATATATAATATATTTATATATATTTGTGTATGTAATAATATATAATATATTTATATATTTATATAAATATATATAAATATATATATTTATATAAATATATAATAAATATATATATTTATATATATTATATATTATAAATATATTATATTTATTATATATTTTTATATATTATATATATTTATTTATTTATTATATATTTATATATAAATTTATATATATATTTATATATATTTATATATAAATTTATATATATATTTATATATATTTATATATAAATTTATATATATATTTATATATATAATTATATATATATTTATATATATTTATATATAAATATATATATATTTATATATATTTATTTATATATTATTTATATATATTTTTATATATATTTTTATATAATATATATAAATATATATTATATTTATAATATATATTTTTATATAATATATAATATATTATAAACATATGTTATCATATTTATAAATATATATTATATATAATATATAATACATATTATATATATCATATATAATATATAATACATATTATATATATCATATATAATATATAATACATATTATATATATCATATATTTATAATATATATTATAATATATATAAGTATATTTATATATTATAAAATATTTATATATTATAATTTATATAATATATAATTATAATATATTTATATATAAATTAACTAATATAATATATATATAAACTAATATAATATATAATATAATAATATAGTATTATATATTATATTTATATATATAAATTAACTAAAAATGTATCACTGAACTAAATGTAATAGCTAAAACCATAACACTTCTAGAAGAGAAAATGATAAAATCTTTGTGACCTTGGGTTAAGATTTCTCACACTGTATACAAAAGCACTAGCCATAAAATAAAATAATGATGAATTGGGTTTTATCAAAATTCAAAACTTTTGTGCTCCAAAATATAATTATGAATAAAATGAAAAGGCTAGCCAAAGAGAGGGGGAAAATATTTACAAACATAATACTAAAAATCAGCTTGTATCCAGAATACGTAAAGAATTCTTACAGCTCAATAGTAAAACAAACAACCCAGTTGAGATATGGGCACGAGATTTAATGGTCACTTATAGCAGAAGATAGATGAATGGCAAATAAGTATGTGTAAAGATGCTTATTATCATTAATCATTAGAGACATGCTACGTGCTATACTATATTAAAGACATATGATACACTACATCTCCACTATAATGGCTAAAGCTAACAAGACAAGCAATACCAAATGTTGGTGAGGATATGGTGGAACAGCTTGAATGCTCATATATTTCTCGTGGGATTATAATATGGTACAGTCACTTTGGAAAACAATTTTATAGTTTGTTATAGAATTAAATATTCACTTATCATATGAACCATCAGTCTCACTCTTAAGTATTTACCCCAGAGAAAATAAAAATATATGTTCATAGAAAACCTTGTAACACTCAAGATTTGTGCCTTTTTCTGCGTGAATGATACATTAAATTTTAAAAAATGAAAATCAGAAAATGTATTTTTAAAACTATTACTATGACATCACAAATAATTGCCTGATAGTACAAAACAATTGTAGAAGAATGTATGTGATACATTTCTATAATGTACAGTGTGGAGAACCAGTCTGACTCCTGAAGCAAAGGTTAATAAGGCAATTGGGTTTGATTCTATTCTCAGGCTGACTGAAGAAGAAACAGGGTTCTTGGAGACATTAGTCTACCTTCTCACTTAAAGTGTTAGGCCTGTGACCCTGAATTCACAGTCTGGCCATGGTAGGTAGTAGAAGGAAGTCCACAAATATATGTCTTTAGTGAATGAAAGACACAGCCTAACAGATTCCGAGAACTGAGAAATTTTTTAGGTGAGAAGCAAGAATGACAGGGTCAATAGGCATGTCAGAATAAAGAAAACTCTTTATAAAAAACAAAAGTGCCCAGCCTCAATGTCTAAGTCACTGGAAATGCTAAATATTATACAGAATTCCCTTCACAATGCCAGTTTAATCGGGCCATAGACAGCTGTAGATGTTTTAAAATATAAAACAAATTTCCTAGCAATCCATTTGCAGCACATTTTTGTTGCACATATTGTTGCTTGGCTTACTACTTTATGTTTCAGTCAAATCTGGAACATTGAATCTGTTATAGGCATTGGAAATTTCTTTTCCCTCAGAATCTCTGCTTTCTCTGACCAGGATTGGGGCTTCCAAATCTTCCCAGCAGCACAAGAAGCCACTAAACACAGATCCTGATGGGAAAGGCTCTGAGGAATGTGGAACCTGGTATAGTGCTTAAGGATGATATCTCCAGGAGTGTAGCAGAAACAATCAATAATAATACTGGAGCTTAGTCTCTTGGGGAATTTGCATTTGATTTAAAAACAGTCACTGTGTGAATATTCTGATTTTTCCAAGAAGAATGTGGGTGCAAGATAAAGTGTAGAAGGAGATGGCATGACCTGAGTTTCCTATTTTTATGGCTTTTATGAAATCAAGCCTGAAGCTGCACCAGGCAGGACAGCCAAAACGGGTAAGAAAACTGTAGCCTTATTGGTTTGAATAACCAGAGAAGAGAATTTGGAGCAACCACAGTTGCTGGAAAATGAGGGGAGAAATTTTGGAAAGGAGCAATCCAAAGAGAGAGTATCCCTAATTCTCTGAATAACTTTTGGCCTAACTTCTGACTGACTCCTGAACTATGCATTTGAGGGCAGATTCCAAGCAGCCCAGTAAATAACTGAACTAAAATTATTTAAGCCAGCACTCACCATAGGGATACAAAGTTTTCAGTATGGATTTACCCAAATTAAGTGCCTGTTAAAACAAATGCAGACACATGATTAGTACTCTTCAGAGGAATATAATAGAATCCAGAATGTCTACAACTTATTATTCACAATATCCATGATGTAATTCAAAATTGGCGGACATACAAAGTATAATAAATAGATAAATAAATAAATAAATAAATAAAAAAGAAGTTACTGAAAAAAAAATAAAATACGCTAAAAAAAAAAAAAAAAGGAATAGGAAAACCTGATTAGTTCCTAAAGTGAAAGGCAGTTTGTAACCATTCCTGAGATGACCCAGATGTTGGAATTAGTAGACAATATTTTAAAGCAACTATCTTAAGCAATTATGCTTTAGAATGTAAATGAAAATGTTCTTACAATGAATTAATGACAAAAAGATCTTAGCAGAGAAGTAAAAGGAGCAAGTAGAACTGAACTGAATAATGCAATACTTGCATCATGAAAAATCTACTTGATGGTTTTAACAATAGAAAAAAGATAATGGAAGAGTTAGTGAACTTGAAGATAAATTATTTAATCAACAGAACAGAGAGAAAAATTTGTGGCAGGGGAAATAATAGACCTAACGAATAATGTCAGTAAGTCTAGTATACATGTATTTGAGTCCGAGATGGATAGAAGAGAGGCAAGCAAGTAGAAAATATATTTGAAGAAATAGGGACATTGGGCCGGGCACAGTGGTTCATGCCTGTAATCCCAGCATTTTGAGAGGCCGAGGTGGGTGGATCAGCTGAAGCCAGGAGTTTGAGACCAGCCTGAACAACATGGCGAAACCCCACCTCTACTAAAAATACAAAAATTAGTTGGGTGTGGTGGTGCTTGCCTGTAATCCCAACTACTTGGGAGGCTGAGGCAGGAGAGGAAGCCCTATAAGCCAGAAGAGAGTGGGGGCCAATATTTGACATTCTTAAAGAAAAGAATTTTCAACCCAGAGTTTCATATCCAGCCAAACTAAGCTTCATAAGGGAAGGAGAAATAAAATCCTTTACAGAGAAGCAAATGCTGAGGGATTTTGTCACCACCAGGCCTGCCTTACAAGAGCTCCTGTAGGAAGAACTAAATGTGGAAAGGAAAAACCGGTACCAGCCACTGCAAAAACATACCAAAATATAAAGACCATTGACGGTATGAAGAAACTGCAACTAATATGCAAAATAACCAGCTAGCATCATGATGACAGGATCAGATTCACACATAACAATATTAACCTTAAATGTAAATGGGCTAAATGCCCCAATTAAAAGACACAGGCTGGCAAATTGGATAAAGAGTCAAGACCTATTGCTGTGCTATATTCAGGAGACCCATCTCAGGTGCAAAGACACATATAGGCTCAAAACAAAGGGATGGAGAAATACTTACCAAATAAATGGAAAGCAAAAAGAAGCAGGGTTGCAATCCTAGTCTCCGATAAAACATACTTTAAACCAACATAGATCAAAAAAGACAAAGAAGGGTATTACATAATCGTAAAAGGGTCAATGCAACAAGAAGACCTAACTATTTTAAATATATATGCACCCAATACAGGAGCATCCAGATTCATAAAGCAAGTTCTTAGAGATCTACAAAAAGGCTTAGACTCCCAATAATAATAATGAGAGACTTTAACACCCCACTGTCAATACTAGACAGATCAACAAGACGGAAAATTAACAAGGATATCCATGACTTGAACTCAGCTCTGGAGGAAGTGGACCTAATAGACATCTACAGAACTCTCCACCCCAAATCAACAGAATATACATTCTTCTCAGCACCACATTGCACTTATTCTAAAATTCACCACATAATTGGAAGTAAAACACTCTTCAGCAAATGTTAAAGAATGGAAATCATAACAAACAGTCTCTCAGACCATAGTGCAATCAAATTAGAACTCAGGATTAAGAAACGCACTCAAAACCACACAACTACATGGAAACTGAACAACCTGTTCCTGAATGACTGCTGAGTGAATAACCAAATTAAGGCAGAAATAAATAAGTTCTTCAAATCTAATGAGAACAAAGACACAACCTACCAGAATCTCTAGGACACAGCTAAAGCAGTGTTTAGAGGGAAACTGAATGCCCAAATCAGAAAGCAGGAAAGATCTAAAATCAACACCCTAACATCACAATTAAAAGAACTAGAGAAGCAAGAGCAAACAAATTCAAAAGCTAGCAGAAGGCAAGAAATAACTAAGATCAGAGCAGAACTGAAGGAGATAGACACAAAAAACCCTTCAAAAAATCAGTGAATCCAGCAGCTGGTTTTTTGAAAAGATTAACAAAATAGATAGTCGGCTAGCCAGACTAATAAAGAAGAAAAGAGAGAAGAATCAAATAAACACAATAAAAAATGATAAAGGGGATATCACTACTGATCCCACAGAAATACAAACTACCATCAGAGAATACTATAAATACCTCTATGCAAATAAACTAGAAAATCTAGAAGAAATGCATAAATTCCTGGACGCAAACACCCTCCCAAGACTAAACCAGGAAGAAATCGAATCCCTCAATAAAGCAATAACAACTTCTGAAATTGAGGCAGTAATTAATGGCCTACCAACCAATAAAAGCCCAGGACCAGATGGATTCACAGTCGAATTCTACCACAGGTAAAAAGAGGAGCTGGTAGCATTCCTTCTGAAACTATTCCAAACAATAGAAGAAAAGGGACTCCTCTCTAACCCATTTTATGAGGCCAGCATCATCTTGATATCAAAACCTGGCAGAGACACAACAAAAAAAGAAAATTTCAGGCCAATACCCAGGATGAACATTCATGCAAAAATCCTCAATAAAATACTGGCAAACTGAGTCCAGGAACACATCAAAAAGCTTATCCACTACAATCAAGCTGGCTTCATCTCTGGGATGCAAGGCTGGTTAAACATATGCAAATCAATAAAGGTAATCCCTCCCATGAACATAACCAATGACAAAAACCACATGATTGTCTTAATAGATGCAGAAAAGACCTTTGATAAAATTCAACACCGCTTCATGCCAAAAACTCTCAATAAACTAGGTTTTGATGGAACATATCTCAAAATAATAA
This sequence comes from Gorilla gorilla gorilla, assembly GCF_029281585.2. Taxonomy (NCBI): domain Eukaryota; kingdom Metazoa; phylum Chordata; class Mammalia; order Primates; family Hominidae; genus Gorilla; species Gorilla gorilla. Next base: position 122,801,950 of record NC_073224.2, read on the forward strand.
GAGCTGTTGATAACAAACCCACAGCCAATACCATACTGAATGGGCAAAAGCTGGAAGTATTCCTTTTGAAAACTGGCACAAGACAAGCATATCCTCTCTTACCACTCCTATTCAACATAGTGTTGGAAGTTCTGGCCAGGGCAATCAGGCAAGAGAAAGAAAGAAAGCATATTCAAATAGAAAGAGAGGAAGTCAAATTGTCTCTGTTTTCAGACGACATGATTATATATTTTGAAAACTCCATCATCTCAGTCCAAAATCTCCTTAAGCTGATAAGCAACTTCAGCAAAGTCTCAGGGTACAAAATCAATGTGCAAAACTCACAAACATTCCTATACACCAATAACAGACAAACAGAGAGGCAAATCATGAGTGAACTCCCATTCACAATTGCTACAAAAAGAATAAAATACCAAGGAATAAAACTTACAAGGGATGTGAAGGACATCTTCAACGAGAACTACAAACCACTGCTCAAGGAAACAAGAGAGGACACAAACAAATCAAAAACATTCCATGCTCATGGATAGGAAGAATCAATATTGTGGAAATGGGCATACTATCCAAAGTAATGTATAGATTCAATGCTATCCCCATCAAGCCGTCATTGATTTTCTTCACAGAATCAGAAAAAACTACTTTAAATTTCATATGGAAACAAAAAAAAAGCCCATATAGTCAAGACAATCCTAAACAAAAAGAACAAAGCTGGAGGCATCATGCTACCTGACTTCAAACTATACTACAAGGCTACAGTAACCAAAACATCATGGTACTGATGCCAAAACAGATATACAGACCAATGGAACATAACAGAGGCCTCAGAAATAACACCACACATCTACAACCATCTGATCTTTGACAACCCTGACAAAAACAGCAATGGGGAAAGGATTCCCTATTTAATAAATGGTGTTGGGAAAACTGGCTAGCCATATGTAGAAAACTGAAACTGGACCCCTTTCTTAAACCTTACACAAAAATTAACTCAAGATGGATTAAAGACTTAAACATAAGACCCACAATCATAAAAACCCTAGAAGAAAACCTAGGCAGTACCATTCAGGACATAGGCATGGGCAAAGACTTCATGACTAAAACACCAAAAGCAATGGCAACACAAGCCAAAATTGACAAATGGGATCTAATTAAACTAAAGAGCTTCTGCACAGCAAAAAAAAAAAAAAAAAAAAAAAAAAAAACTACTGTCAGAGTGAACAGGCAACCTATAGAATGGGAGAAAATTTTTTCAATCTATCCATCTGACAAAGGTCTAATATCCAGAATCTACAAGGAACTTAGACAAATTTACAAGAAAAAAACAAACAGCCCCATCAAAAAGTGGGCGAAGGGTATGAACAGACACTTCTCAAAAGAAGACATTTATGCAGCCAACAAACATATGTAAAAAAGCTCTTTATCACTGGTCATTATATAAATGCAAATCAAAACCAGAATGAGATACCATCTCATGCCAGTTAGAGCGGCAATCATTCAAGTCAGGAAGCAACAGATCCTGGAGAGGACGTGGAGAAATAGGAATGCTTTTACACTGTTGGTGGGAGTATAAATTAGTTCAACCATTTTGGAAGATAGTATGGTGATTCCTCAAGAATCTAGAATCAGAAATACCGTTTGAGCCAGCAATCCCATTACTAGCTATATACCCAAGGGATTATAAATCATTCTACTATAAAGACACATGCACACATATGTTTACTGCAGCACTATTTACAATTGCAAAGACTTGGAACCAACCCAAATGCCCATCAATGATAGAGTGGATAAAGAAAATGTGGCACATGTACACCATGGAATACTATGCAGCCATAAAAAGGAATGAGTTCATGTCCTTTAAAAAGATATGGAAGAGGCTGGAAACCATCATTCTCTGCAAACTAACACAGGAACAGAAAACCAAACACCACATGTTGTCACTCATAAGTGGGAGTTGAAAAATGAGAGCACATGGACACAGGGAGGGGAACATCACACACTGGGGCCTGTCGGGGAGTGGGGGGCAAGGGGAGGGATAGCATTAGGACAAATACCTAATGCATGCTGGGCTTGAAACCTGAATGACCGGTTGATGAGTGCAGCAAACCACCATGGCACATGTATAACCTATGTAACAAACCTGCACATTCTGCACATGTATCGCAGAACTTAAAGTATAATAAAAAATAAAATAAATAAATTACATAAAATAAAAGTTACTTATTCCACCAAACCTCATATTGTTCTAACTTCTAAACAATTGCTATTATTAATATTGATTTTAATAATACATATTTCACTTTCAAATTAGCACCTTTCAAAAACTTACCATTTAATAAATATTCTGTCTTATAAAGGAGTTAATGTGGAGTACTTCAGTTAAATACTTGACCATGACAGGTATATAAATTCATTCTAAGAGTAAATTTATAAATTTTGGAATAATTAGAGTGCATTTTGTATACAGTTTTGTCTACAACTCCTAAAAGCTATATATTCCTGTATTTAAACTGTAATTCAAAATAATAAATGATAACACTGTTATTGTAAAGATAAAGAAACAGAACTTGAGTTTTTCAATTTTGTCGTTTGGTATGACCACATGGAGTTACTGTGTTTAAATTTTAAACAACAAAACAGAGTGAACCTGTGAGGTGTAATATTTGTTTGGGGAAAGTAAATAGTTCATATGCGAAACTTTTATATGATTTTGAAAAATAATTGTTTAAGGAACTAAATCATGTCCTTTGCACCAACACAGCTGCAGCTGGAGCCATCCTCCTAAGTGAGTTATCACAGAAACAGGAAACCAAATACTGCATGTTCTCACTTGTAAGTGGGAGCTAAACATTGGGTACACACGGATACAAATATGGGAACAATAAATACTGGGGACTCCAAAAACAAGGAGGGAGAGAGGACAGAAGGGTTGAAAAATTACCTATCCGGTATTCTGTTCACTGCTTAGGTGATGGGATCGTTAGAAGCCCAAATCTCAGCATCACACAATATATCCATGTAACAAACTTGCACAAAACTAAACTAAAACTAAAATAAAATAAAATATTTTAAAATTGACATGTATCCCCCTTTACATTGTTATCTGTTTCTCTTTAGGTTAAAGAAGAAATGCAGATGTATAAAATTACTTCAGTCATACAATCTAGTCATAGTATAAATTGTTCCCTTTGCAGACATTTTTGTTGTATTAAAATTCACTTAGTTATTAGACAATTATTTACATAACACATTTTCCATAGAATTTTAATATAAGCATCAAAGCTAAAACTGCTAGGTTAATATAAAAGCTGCTGAATTGTGCACTTTTGTCCTACAGGAACTTGGAAGACCTTTCAGTCATTTAGAATATTGTTCCAGAATTGGAAACTGTTTAATAAATTTGTTGAATTTTATAAAGAAGTTTGGAGTAAAAAACCCCACACATACATAAAAGGGCAATGACCCAGTGGGGCTCAACAGAGAATTGTTTTTTAAAAAAGCAAAAGGATCACACCTGTAATCCCAGCACTTTGGGAGGCCGAGGCAGGTGGATCACGAGGTCAGGAGATCGAGACCATCCTAGCTAACACGGTGAAACCCCGTCTCTACTAAAACTACAAAAAAATTAGCCGGGCGTGGTGATGCCCGCCTCTAGTCCCAGCTACTCGAGAGGCTGAGGCAGGAGAATGGCGTGAACACAGGAGGCGGAGCTTGCAGTGAGCAGAGATCGCGCCACTGCACTCCAGCCTGGGTGACAGAGCGAGACTCCGTCTCACAAAAACAAAACAAAACAAAACAAAACAAAACAAAAAAACACAAAAGGAGAGCCAATTGAAGCAATGTCTGTAACTAGTCTGAAATAGATAACTCCTTCAGCATTGCATATAGTTTATGAACGTTTTAAATAAATCCAAGTTGGTACATCTAAAGCATGGATAATAGAAACACCCAGGATTCAGATGATACTGGTATAAAAGATAGCAATGAATTATCTTCTACAAGCATTGACAAGGAAGAGAAAGGAATGTTAGCAAATACTATCACGGAGGATTTTTTTTTAATTGAGAAGAAAATGGCATTAATAAAGCCAAGACACTGATGAAGAAGAGACAGTGAATGACATTTTAATCTAATTTGATGTTAGTGATGACCAATGCCGTTTCCAGATGGTAGGAGTTAATCTGATTAAGAGAGGAAGTGAACCTATTCCGAATACATATGGACTCTAATCTGCAGTTCAAAGACAAGGAAAAAAGAGCAAAGGAAGCACCAAAGAAATGAAAACTTCATGATTTTAGAAATCCTTACCAAACAGTGAAAAAACATGGCAATATTTTCAAGGTTGAAATAATTATTTTGTTTTCGCAGGCTATAGATACTGGAACAAAAAAATGAACATTCAACTTTGTAACTGACTCTAAACCTGAAAATTAAGTCCTAAGGTCTGTGTGATATCTCAATAACATCTCCCCTACTTTTCTAACCCTTGTTATTATTATTTTATTTCAAGACTGTTACTGAAAATAATTTTGTCATACAAACGAGAGAGTGTTAAAAAGGATTTGCTCCAGGTATCAAATATGCTAGGTATGCCATTGTTAGATAAAATAATAAAATCAATAATTTTTCCAAAGTGACCCTTTTTATGATACAGAAATACCTGAGTGACTTGTTGAAGGCATTCTATCTTTTGATGATTCTCTTTACTTAGATTTCCAAAAATCTACAGATAAGGAACAAATAGTAAACATATATAAAAACACTTATCTTTAATACTAATTATAGTGATATAAATTAAAGCAACATGATGATGTTATTATTCATATATGAGACTTGATTTTTCAAATTGTTATCATAATACCCTATACTAGTAAGACTAGCACATCTATATAGCACTAATAGCAGTGGGAATTTGCATGATGATATGGCAACAAATTAAAAAAAATACACTGAGATATTCGTATATTAGGCCCAGGAATCTTAAATCTTAAACCCGAGGAAAAAAATATATATATTTAAAACATTCCTTGTATAAATTACAATCTATAATGAGGACATGTGCCATAGTTTATTTTACAGCTTCACTATATATGGGAATTTACAGTATTTCAACATTTTTCAATTAGAAACAAAGCTGTATTGTGCACATTTATTTTCATACTGTTGGAGGGGCACTTCAGGACAAATTTTTAGTGGTAGAATTACTGAGTCAAAAGATTAACACATATGTAGTTGTGTTAGATATTTCCAGATTTCTTGCCAAAAAGGTTTATACCAATTTGCTTTTTCACCAACAATGTGTGACTGTGCTTGTTTCCCTAAAGCCCTGCCAACAGAATGTGTTGTCATACTTTTTTCTACTTTTGACAATATTATAGGTGAAAAATGATATTTCAGTATGTTTTTTTAAAATTTGGGCCATCACACATTTTACTAGCTTATTCATATTCATAAAAATTTTAAAGACTGTTAGTTTTTTTAAATTGTGGTAAAATATACATAACATAAAATATATCATCTTAATTATTCTTAAGTGTACAGTTCAGTTATGTTAAGTATGTTTACTTGCTTAACCAATCTCTACAACTTTTCATCTTGCAAAACTGAAACTGTATACCCATTAAATTTTTCCCTCTTCCCATCCCCTGGCAACCACCATTCTACTTTGTTTCTGTGAAATGGACTATTCTAGACACTTTACATAAACAGAATCATGTAGAATTTGTCTTTTTGTTACTGGCTTATTTCACTTAATGTCCTTAAGTTTCAGTCATATTGTAATATGTGTCAGAATTTTCATTCTTTGTAAGACTGAAAATTATTCCATTGTATGTGTATACTGCTTTTTGTTTATTCGTCTGTCCATGGGCACTTGCGTTGCTTTAACTTGGCTATTGTGAATAGTGTTCCTATGAATATGGATGTGCACATGCCTCTTTGGGACTCTGCTTTCCACTCTTTTTTGTAACTACTCAGGAATGGAATTGCTGGGTCATATGGTAATTCTGTTTTTGGGTTTTGAGAAACTGCCATACTGTTTTCCACAGCATTTGCACGATTTTACATTTCCCACAGACAGTGTACAAGAGTTCTGATTTCTCCACATCCTTGTTAACACTTGTTATTTTCTGGGGTTTTTTTTGGGGGGGTAATAACCATCCCAATGAATAAGAGGTGGTATTTCATTGTAGTTTTGATTTGCATTTCCCTAGTGATTACTGATGTTGAGCATGACAATTTAGATATATTATTTAGAGAAATGTCTATTCAAATCCTTTGCCCTTTTAAAAAAATGGGTTATATATATGTTTTTTGCTTGGGTTGTAGTAGGTCTTTATATATTCTGGATATTAACTACTTATCAGATATATCACTTGCAAATATTTTCTCCAATTCTGTAGGTTGCCTTTTCACTCTGTTAATTGTGTCATTTGATACACAGAAGTTTTAAATTTTGATTTAGTCTAACTTGTCTATTTTTATTTTTGTTACCTGTGCCTTTGGTGTCATATCCAAGAAATTGATAAATCCAATATCATACAGCTTTCCCCTATGTTTTCTTCAAAGGGTTTTATAATTCTGGCCTTGTGTATAAGTCATTGATCCACTCTGAGTTTTTTTTTTTTTTTTTGTATAAGGTAAGGGTCCATCTTCATAATCTTGAATGTAGATGTCCAGTTTTCCCAACATTTTTTAAAGAGACTGTCCTTTCCCCATTAAGTGGTCTTTACATTTTTGTCAAGAAACGTTTGATTATATATGCCGGAATTTATTTTTTGTCTCTCTATTCTATCCCATTGGTATATATGTCTGTTTCTTTGTCAATACCACACTGCTTTGATTACTGTAGCTTTGTAGTAAGTTTTAAAATCAGGAAATGTGAGAACTCTAGCTCTGTTCTTCTTTTGATTGTTTTAGCTCTCCAGGGTCTCTTGAGATTTGAAATGAATTTTAGGATGCTTCTTCTATTTCTGCAGAAATGTTGTTGTATTTTTGTAGAGATTGCATTAAATCTGTCAATCACTTTGGATAATATTGATATCTTAACAATATTAAGCCTTTCAATTCATGAACACAGATGTCTTTTCATTTATGTGTGTCTTCTCTAATTTCTTTCAGCAACATTTGTAGTTTTCATTGTACAGCCTTTAGTCCCCTTAGTTAGGTTTATTCTAAAATATTTTATTCTTTTTGATGCTATTATAAATGTTTTGGTGTAGGTTTAATTTGTGGGTCCCTAATTATTATATATTTTATATAAAGTTTCTACTCAGATTTTTTTGCCCATTTTTGTATTGAGTTTTTATTTTTCCTCTTCCCCTTAATCAACTTTTACTGTTACCAAATAATGATTTTATAATCCCTATATTCTTTCTACATTTATTAGTTGGCATTTGACCATAAATAAGATCTTTTCCCTTACTATCATTATTTACTTGAATGCCTAAAATTGTCATAGGTTTGTGCAGTAGAAGCCTCTTCATGCTCTGTCTTGTGTCCTCTGAAATGATCATCATTCTTTAAGTGCTACCATACTTTCTGAAATGGTAAGGTATTTCAAGCTCATTTTTAACTTCTACAACCCAAGCCTGAAATAAATCATTTCTCCAAGGATCTCTAGTTTCTTTTTAGTGGAGGAAAGTGTTTTGTAACAAAGATCTGGGTTCTAGGTGTGCTTATGCCTACCGGAGTATCATTGCTTGTAGGCCCTGCCAACAGACAGATCTAAGAAATGTGACTATGTATATAAAAATATATGTATGTGTATACATAAACAAACCCCTGAACCTAACTGTATCAATATCTGAGTTTATATCTGTACCTCTACCTGCATCAAACTATGAGTTTACAGTGAAAGATTTAATTCAAATTCAGTATCAATGGTTTCATTATATATTTTCCTCTTTGATGTATAACTTCTTCAACTGTGAAAAATATGCTTCTTATTATCTATAATATGTTTAATTTTTGCTCAAGCTAGGATATACACAAAGCAGCTTTAGAGCTGCTAACTCATCTAGATGAAAAAAACAAACCTGAGAGTTCGATATTTGTTTACAGTATTTTTCTGTAGCCTGTAAAAATGTACTTGGAGTGGGCCCAGCATAGCAGTTTGGGAGGCCGAGGCGGGCGGATCACCTGAGGTCAGGAGTTCGAGATCAGCTTGACCAACATGAAAAAACCCTGTCTCTACTAAAAATACAAAAAATTAGCCACACATGGTGGTGCATGCCTGTAATCCCAGCTACTCGGGAGGCTGAGGCAGGAGAATTGCTTGAACCCAGGAGACGGAGGTTGCGGTGAGCAGAGATAGTGCCATTGCACTCCAGCCTGGGCAACAAGAATGAAACTCCGTCTAGAAAAAAAAAAAATTTTGCTTGGAGTGTTTTCTTTTAAAAAGTTCTTTCCTTTTTTTCTCTTCATTTGGTTAAAAAAAAGAAAATAAATAAAATTTTCCTTTCAGTGTGGTTATGTTTTTTATTTAAAGATAGTTTTTAAATTTAATTTAAAATTTTTAAAATTTATTTTTAAATTTTCTGGTGAGATGACTTTGTTGTTTATTTTCAGATTGAATTTTTCAGACACATTTCTAGATACTCCAATAGTTTTTTTTTTTAATTGTGGGATATAGCTAATTGTGGTGCTTAAAAGGAAATTGATAGATTTACCTGCTTATGTTAGAAGAAATAAAGCCTGAAAATTGACGTTCTGTGCATACAACTTAATAATTAAGAAAAAGTGAAAATAGAATGAGCCAACCAAGTAGAAAGAAATAAATAATCTTGTTAAGATAAAGAAAAAAATAACGAAGGCACAGATACCAGATTTTGAAAGAGTATAATCTAACTACAGTTGTAGTAGAGATGAAAAGATATTAAAACAAAATACAAATAACTTTAGGCAATACATTTGAAAACTTAGATGAAGTGTTTAACTCCTAGAAAAAATATAAATTACTAACTGAATTTGATAAGAAATAGAAAACATGAATTGTTTTATAACCATTGAAGAAATTAAACAGCAGTTTTAAAAACATCCTAGAAGAAAAGTAACAGGCCCAAAATTTTTGCAGGTAACTCTTACTGAATATACATGGATTAGAAAACATAAATACTACAAACATCTTGCAGATTAAGGGAACAAAAGGGACATTTATGGCCAAGTAAACGTTTGATATCAAAACCAGACAAGAACAGTTTAAAAAATGAGTAAGAAATATTGCAGGCCAAAATCATTCATAATCATATATGCCAAAACCCTAAACAAAATATTAGCAACTAAATTTAGCAGTGCATGGAAAGAAATACACTATGACAGAATGTAAATGTTGCAGAATTCCGTTTAGTTAAGCACTGGAAAAAAAAATCTATTGATGTGATCTACCTCAACATAAACAAGAAAAATTACATTATTCTTTTCAATAGATGCTGGGGAAAAATCCATTGATAGTGCCTGGCATCTGCTCATGATTATAACTTTTATTAAACCAAGAATTAAAAAGAACTTTCTTAATATAATAAAGAATATTTGTAAAAAATCATAAATATTGTATTTAGTAGTACATTTTTATTTGCACACATTTATGGGGTACATGTGAAATTTTGTTACATGTATGTAATGCATGGTGACCAAGACAGGGTATTTAGAGTGTTCATCACCTGAATAGAATACATTTTTGTTAAGTGCAGTCACCTTATTCTGCTATCAAGCATTGAATGTATTCCTTCTATCTTACTTAGTAGAAAAATATTTAAAACATTCCTTTAAACTGTGTCTGATATCATCAGTTCTATTCAACATCATCTTGAAGATCCTTGTCAGTAGAAAAAGACAAGAAAAATATATAAAAGTTAGTAAGAGGAAAAATAAAACCAGGTTTGTCAGATATAAGATCAATGTAAAAAGTTATCTGCATTTCTATATACTACAGGTTATCTCTTATTCAAAATTCTTGAGACCAGGAATTGTTTTGGGTTTCAGATCATTTGGGATTTTTGAGTATTTGCATATATATAAAACTTGGGGATGGGACCCAAGTCTAAACACAAAATGTGTGTCTTAAATACACTTTATACATATAGCCTGAGGTAAGTTTATACAGTATTTTAAATAATTTTGTGCATGAAGCAAAGTTTTAACTTCATTTTGACTGCAACCTGTCACATGAGTTTAGATGTGGAATTTTTCACTTGTGATGTCATGTTGTCATTCAAAAAGTTTTGCATTTTGGAGCATTTTGAATTTCAGAGTTTTGGACTAGCAGTGCTCAACCTGTATGCCCTTTAAAACAGCAGCAGCAAATATAAGATAATTTTCTTAGATGTGGAAGTAATTTATGGAGTAAATTATATTGACAGTTATTAAAGGATATCCAAAGAGAGGGAGATATATACTAAATTCATGGGGGAGGAACCATATTATAAAGAAAGTAATTCTTGCCAAATTTAATGGAGATTTTACCAAAAATATCAAAAGTTTTTATGAAATTTAGCAAGTTGATTCTACAATTTATATGGCATAAAAAATGGCCAAGAGTAACCAAGGCGTACTTCAAGAACAGGGTAGTAGGTTTTCCCTACCAGATAAAAAGACAAATTATAAAGTTAAAGTAATTAAAGATATATAGTTTTGATATATAGAAATAGACAAACAGACCACTAAAACAACAAGAGAACCAAGAAACTGAACTGTGTGTGATATATGCACGTGGTGCATGAGAAATGATAGTCTTTTAAAAAATGGTGCTTTGTCAATCATCTAGCTCTATTAAACAAAAATAACTCTCCCTTACACTATACAGAGAAGTCAGTTTTGTTAGTGTTATAAATCTAATGAAGAATTAAAAAATAAAACTACAAAATAACATAGGAGCACAAACCATAAAGAAGATACTGATAAACTGAATTATATAAATGTAAGAAATTTTGATAATCAAAAATAACAATAAGAGAATGAAAAGGCATATCACAGATAGAGAGAAGACATGTGCAACATACATAACTAACAAAGGAGCTGTATCTATTTGCAATATATAATCTAGTATAGGTATCCAACATGTAAAAATTTCAGTAAGAAAACCTATCGGGTAGTATGCTTATTACCTGGGTGATGAAGTAATTTGTACACCAAACCTCCTTTGACACACAATTTATCTATATAACAAACTTGCACATGTATCCCTGAAACTAAAGTTTAAAAAAAAGTTTAGTTTGTCATAGACAAAAAAAAAGAAAGAAAATCAGATAAGTCAATAGAAAACTGTATAAAAGACTTGAACAGATACTTCAAGGAGGAGGGTATCCAAATAGCCAATAAACATATGAAAAAGCGCCCATATTTATTAATAATTAGGGAGTTGCAGATTTAAATAATAACAAAATACCACTAAATATCCATCAGAATGGCTAAAGTCAGAAAGATTAACAATACCGTTCATTGGCACGAGTATGGCACAACTATAACCCTCATCCACCTTGGGTGAAATTGTAATTTGGTACAACCCTTTTAGAAAACTCTGACAATATCTACTAAAGCTGTTAATACCCATGTTTTATTACCCAGCCATTCTCCTAAGTATATATCCAAAATAAATGTGGTACCTGTTTTCTAGGAGATGTGTAAAAATGTTTGCATTGGTAATAACTCAAACTGGAGACAATACATATATTCATCAAGAGTAGAATGGGTAAATAAGTTGTGGTATAATTCATATAACTGTGTATTTCATATTTAAACAAAAAGGAATGAACTGCTGTTAAATGCAACAACATGGGTGAACATCAAAACATGATATTTAAGACAGAAGCCAGACACAGAAGATTAAACTTTTGATTTCATTTACCTGAGCTTTGAAAACTGTAAAAACAAAATTATTGGGTTGTAAGTCAAAATAGTAGTTATACTTGGTGGAGAAGGCAGGGAGTAGGAGTTGGGAGAGGCCATGACAGGAAGAGGGGAGGAACTCTGGAGTTCTGGCATATCTTTTATTTCTTGGTCTGAATGGTGTTTACCCCGGTGATCACTTCGTGATAATTAACCTGTGCATTTACATGTCGCGCACTTTTCTGTATGTGAGAATACGTTGCAATAAGAAAATACTTTTAAATTCCAGTGGAATTAGCATAAATCTGAGAGGCAGAGCTATTAATTTTTTAGAATCAATATAATAGAATTCTTTCTGACTGTAAGATAGGGAAAGTTTTATCATAGAAAACTCAAAATACCACAAAGAAAATTATTTGATAAATATCGAAAAAGTTTTACATTAAAATTTAGAATTATTTTTCACTGCAAGATGTCATAAAGTAAAAAGATAAGCCACAGACCTGACAAATATATTTGTAACACATATAACTGAAAAAGGATTAGCCTTCAGAATATATAAGAAAATAGACAAATACACCAATATATAAAGGAACAAAAGACATGAGCAGGTAATTCAAAAAAGAACACATGAATGGCCAATAATCATATCTGAAGCTATTCAACCTCATTAATAATTAGAAAATGGAAATTAAAATTAGCAGATTTTGCCAGAACTATAAAATATGACAATTCCAATTGCTGGTGTGGGTATGGAGCAACAGGAACTCATACACTGTTGACAAATTAATAAATTGGTATAATCATTCCAGTGGACATTTTTGCATTACCTGATAAAGATTTGCAGGTACTCCATGGTCAGCAATTCTACTCTTGGGGATATTCCTCAGGAAACTTCAATTTGTGCCAGAGACCATGTACAAGAACATCCATGTTAGTATTGCTTATACTAGTAAAATACTGGATATAATGTGTACGTCCATCAAGAGATGAATGGGTACTAAATTATGTTTATCCATACAAAGAGAACATTTTGCAGCTGTGAAATTTAAGGACTATATGCATCGATGTGGATGAATTCTTAGGAACACATCATTGAGCCATAATAAGACAGTCACAAAAGAATACTTAGTATGTTTCCAATAAATGAAGTTTAAATAAGAGTTAAGACTAATTTAATAGTTGGGGATGGATACCTTTGTGATAATAATATAAAGAAAAGCAAATAAATGAAAAAGACAAAATGCAGCGTAGTGATCAAATTTCAAGAGAAGGAAGAGGAATGCAATGAAGAAGGGACCCACGGGGGCAGTAAAGATATTGGTGATAATCTGTTAAGATGGACTTTTGCTTTATTATTATTATTAAACTCTACATATACATTATATACACTCTTTTATATGCATGATACATTTCATAATAATTTGTTCACAATCTCTACATATCTCTCTATAGGAAATGCATTATTGGGAGTCAATAGCAGAAGCCAATAAATCAGCTGTGTTGCTGTTTCAAGTGTCCATCAGTGGCTGATGTTGACCTAGAAAATTGATGGAAAAGAATGGCAAGTACAGTTAATAGTTCTACTTTTAAATGTTATTCAAGTTTTTTTTTTTGTCCTGTGTCTTCTTAGTTTCTTTGTAGAGATGAAAAAGAGAACACATCGTGAGTTGATGGCTAGATGCCATTTCTTACTAAATTTAATTTTCTTAGCCAATAGTGTGTTGTTGGAATGAGGGTATTGTCCATTGTACTTGATGGATCAAGAAACTAGGTTAAAAAGGGTCAATGCAGATTGCCTCAAAGCACACAACTAAAATGGTGAAGGCTGCTCTGGATTTCCCTTTACTCTCCACCAGCTTTCCCCAGTGTGTCTATGCATGGAATTAGCAGCAGCAGCCAGCATCGCCCCACACTCAGGCTCAGAAGCACTCAGCCAGCCTCAGTCTCTCTGGGAGCCTCCTCTGGGCCTTCAGGGAGGTGTGATATACTGGGTACAGTGGAGGTTAAGTATCCATTTCCTCTAACTTTCTGCTTATGAGTAGTGGCTGTCCCTGAGCAACCTTTTGACTTAAGCCCTTTGCTCTCATAAAGGCTCAGGCATTGTGGCTACAGACCATCTATATATTTAAAGGTACATTAGCAGAGAGGAGACCCTTTGCTGATCTTAAGAACAGCTTGTGAGAATGGTGGATGGGTGAGCGGAGCAAGGCAGGAGCATGTGAATGATAGCTTCATCAACTTGGCATTCCCTCAGGATCCACCACCTCCATGGGGGTTCTTTCCTGGCCATTTCCCCACCAGATGTAAAAATTATTAAATGTATTTGGCTAGAGTTTCTTGAGAACTCTTCTTTCTCAGGTTTTTTTTTCCTTTACCTTATTTCCTTTTCTGCTTCTAGTTTTTAATCCTCATTTTTATTTTCTGCTCTCGCATAAGCTCTAGCTAAATGGTGCCTGGGTTTGCTCAAGTATCAAGGTACAGAGAAGGAGCTCTATGAAATTTCAGTCCTGCTGTTGGGCACTAAGGTGCTACTCCAGGAGCTGATAGTGTTCTGGGGAGACCCAGGCCTAATAATAGGGATACTTCTTTCCCCAGTAATTGAGCAGTCCAGCAACTCAGGACTTAGAAAAGACTTAGAGCTGGCTTAGAAAATTCTCCATAGTTTAAAAAAATTTTTAAAAGCTGGTCAGGGGTTGGACTGAGAAAACAGAGTAGAAAAGTTGTCATGTTTTTTTTTTTTAATTGGATTGCATTCACTGAAGTTTAACGACTTCAGGAGAAAATAATGAGTGAGTTGAAGTCATTGAAAGGTTTGGAGCCTTTAACTACTGGCTCCACAGATGGGAAATTACTCATATATACTGTATACATATGTTACATATATACTCCTTATCTATATACTGAGATATAGGAGACCCTACATAGCCCCTCAGTTGCCTTTTAGTGACTCTACCTCTGTTATATAAAAGTTTTTTCTATGCCTTAACTCTTAAGAGTTTTTAGGATCTCACTTTTAAAATGTGTTTGATTCTGAGTCACATTAACCACAACAACGAATATTCGTTGAACATTTTACATTTGAAAGCACATTTATATACATTGCCTCATTTATTCAATATAATCACTTTGGTTTTTTTCTCACGGGTACTAGGAGACAGGAGTCTTAGAAAATTATGCTTTTGACACATGCACGCATATGTTCATTGCAGCACTATTCACAGTAGCAAAGACATGGAAACCATCTAAATGCCCATCAACGACAGATTCGGTTAAGAAAATGTGATACATATACACCATGGGATACTATGCAGCCTAAAAATGAGCAAGATCATATCTTTCACGGGAATATGGATGGAGCTGGAGGCCATTATCCTTAGCAAACTAATGCAGGAACAGAAAACCAAATACTGCACGTTCTTGTAAGTGGGAGCTAAATGATGAGAACTCATGAACACAAAGAAAGAAACAACAGACACTGGATTCTATCTGAAGGTGGAGGGTGGGAGGTGGCAGAGAAGCAGAAAAGGTAACATTCATGAAATAATCTGTAAAACAAAACCCCATGACACAAGTTCACCTATGTAGCAAACCTTCACACGTACCCCGAAACCGAAAATAAAAGTTTTTTTGTAAATGCTTTTCCAGTTCTTAGGAACTGGAAGCCAGCTGTCAGGTATGGGAGCTAGAATTTGAAGCTGATGTTTGACTTAATGTGCTCATTCTTTCTAAATCTTGATGCTAACCTTAATTATTAATATCTTAGCATGACTTTGTTTATCACAACATATAAGCTGGAAAATCAGCTTCACCTGAAGCTGGGCTTCCAGCTGCTCAGCAGCCATTCCTCACCAGCCATTCAAGGCAGTCTTTTCTTTTCAAACTTTGGTTTGCAGATCACCTGGAACAGAATTATTCTGGGGGAGGAAGCGTTGTTGATAAAATTTCACATTCTTAAGCTGTATCCCAGGTCTACTGACTCAGCTTCTAAGGGATGAGACTTGGGAAACTGTCCTGTTAAAGCAAGAACCCAGATTAATCTTATATGTCCTAGGTTTTGAGAAGCAGTGGTTTAGCAACCACACCACCTTTTTTCAGGGTCACTGCTACATACGTCTTCTGAATTTCTGGGATTTTGACTGCTTGAGTGGAATGGGTCATTGTCAATATACATCCCTGAAGATTCCTGTTTGGAATTTGATCCATTGGCCACAAATTCTTTCCCCACCCCACCCAACAATGCAGGATATTTTTTCCAGGCTGGCCTGGAGGAAAGACCAATCATTGTTCTCATTCTGACTAATTGGAGACAGTCTGGCCACAAACATCTCTCTTTGTGCCTTTCTCTTCTACAGTACTTGGGCAGGGCTGCAGGGCAGCTGGTGTGGAGGGTGGCTGGGGTAGGGCCCAGAGAAAAATAATTAAAACTGCAATGCCTTCTGTCATTAAGTCCTGAGTGGAATGCTGAGTTGAATAATGGAAAGGGTCTCTGCTGTCTTTGGGAATATTTTTGTTATTGTCCCAAGTAAAAGGCTTGAGTGTCAAATGAGATTCTTTTATGTCTGTACTTCTCCATAATTTTTTAGAATTTCCTACGGTCTGTGCAGTAATTGCAGTTTCCTTAAAGCCATTCGGTTGGCTGTCCTCAATTTGTTTCAGCTGGTCTGAGAATTCTTTAGGTAAACTAAATGAAATACAACTAGGAAAGGCTCTTGTTTCCTTTTGCTTTTTTGGAAAAGGAAAGAGTGTAAATTGCTAATGCCAATAAATGGCCAGAAACCCCAAGTTTTCTACCAGTAGCAATACCTTTCTGTGGTGGACAATATTGCTTTGAAATCTTTCTCCAAATACAAATCCCATGTACAAACAGTAGTAGTAGTAAACGTTTATTGAGCATTTATTTATTCCAGTCACTGTGCTAAGTGCTCTGTGTATTTTTTTAATTTAATTCAACCAATTACTCTTTAAATTAGGCACTAGTATAATTCTTACTTTACAAATGAGCAAATGAAGTCCTAGACAGTTGAAATAACCTTTCTAAAGTCAAACAGGTAAGCATTTGAATGCTGATTTGTACCAAAGAAGTCTAGCTCCAGAGCCATATTCCTTTTCGCTATAGTCTGTGTTCCTTCTTGTCATATATAATCACTCCCATAATACACACACTCAGGCTTTAAGTCTTTGTTTAGTTTTTAAGACCAGAATACAGAGTTTGATTATTATGATACCCATATTTTTTAAACTAAAAATCAACAAAAAATCGGGGGATATAGGAGAGAAAATTTTGAATTGAGGCTGTTGCAAAAGACTGGAATGAAGGTTATCATATTCCAGAGAGAACACACTGAGGATATCAATTGGATCCTTCACTCGTTTAATAAATAACTTTCATATTAAAGGACTTTACATCCTCAGTATCTGGTACCGTTTATAAAATGTGTAGTTGAAGTGCTTAATAAATATTTATTGAATGATTGAAAGTATTCCTGTCTTCAGAGAATTGCTGATCTTTAAGGGCAATGAATGGAACAATTTTAATACATTAAGTGCTACAATAGAGGTAGCACTGTGATAGAGGTACATGATGGACACAATATTTATTAAGGAAATAAATAAATCCATAGGGTGCTTGTGAAGGTGGAGGGGATTCTTAGAAGGCCATGAAATAATTCCCAGAGGCATTGTCATCTAAGATAGAACCTAAAAGACAAGTAGGTACAGGCCTGCTTAGGCTAAGCAGCATCGGGTTATGAAGATCTTTCACACAATAGAGCTTAGATTGTATTATAATTACTATGGGGAGCCTTTGAAAAATATGTACCCACAGGGTGACATAATTTTGGTTATATGTATGTGTGTAAATGCACCTGTTTAATAAAGTGTATATAATTTACTCCTCAGCATGAATCCTATTCTTTACATTCTTCACATTCTTCATTATTAATGAAATAATCTTTTCATTGCTTTGAAGATATAGTTGATAAAGAGCCACAGGAAGGATTCGCTACTGTGATAGAGAAGGATTTTCCAAACTTTAATATTCATAGGATTATCTGGGAATTCTGTCAAAAAGTATACTCTGATTCAGTAGGTCTGGGGGGTGGTACTCAGATTCTGGATGTCTAGCAAGCTCCCGTGTGATGCCAGTGTTACTGGTTCTCAGCTCACACTTGTGAGTAGGAAGGGGCTAGTAAAGGAGGAAGACAGTATCTCAGAAAAATGAAGTATGTTAATGGAAACCAAAAATCTGAGTCAGTGAGAGCATAGGATAAAGGAGGCAGGCTTAATGAACTAACACTTCGGAAGATAATAAGAAAGAAGAAAAAGAAGAAAATGCTAGATTAAAGAGGCATATCAAGTAAATAATATGGGATTACCTGACTTAGCTGATGACAAGGTGGTCAGAAAAACATTTCTAAAAGGAAATGAAATAGAATTTCCTGACAGTGATGATCATAAGCTTCTATTTGAGACCAAGTCTGCAGTAACTAGTGTAACATTTCCCAAACTATTCTATAGAATGCTCAAACGAGTGTTCTACAGAATGCTTATTCTAAAGGAAATTTAATACGTGTTTTGGCAAAGACTTTCATGACCGAATAAGTTTTGGAAATGCTCTTAAGCAAAGTTAAACTCATTTCTGTGAAGTATTTTACCAAGAAACATCCTTTTCACAAGACACCTAATTAACACCTCCATACCAAGAGTTTTTACCAAGCACAGTATTGGAAAACCTCACCTACTGAAAAAAGACCACTGGATTTGTAGTAAGGTCTGAGTTGCAGACCCTTCTCTTTAGCAAGTTACTTAACCCCTCTGAGCTACAGTGGCTTAATTGATAAAATAGGCATTACACTATCAATCTTGCCATGCTATTATGAATATTGAATTAATAACTATAGGAGATTATAAACTCCATAGCATTATGATATTATGCTTATTTTTGACCACTACAACATCTTGCACAATGTTTCATTCATTGGCACTCAATCTTTTATGAAAGCATCAGTTAATTAATTAACTGACTTTAGGCCAAGAAACTCCTTAAAGGAACTTAATAAGAGAACTGGAAATTGATGTTCTCCTGAAAAAGGCAGGAATTAGGCAGAGGCCGGTGAAGAATATGACTTGATGTGTTGTTTATTTGTTTTCCTCTTTCTGTGGTGCTTTGATATTACTAAAGGGTAGAAGACAAGATCTATTATAGAAGATAATACAGAATTATTTGCAAGGCAAAAAGCGGGTAGTACTTAAAACAGGAGAAACAGAGAAAAAAATCTCAGCTGCCATGTTCCAGTGGGTGGACCAGTATTAATTTCAAATTAAATTTTAGGATTATTCATAACTTATCTCATGATGGTAACATATTATTTTGGCCATAAGAATATCTAAATGGAAAATTAATACTTTTCATATCTAAAGCTATGCAGGTCCTCAATGAACCTGACCAAACTTAAGTGTCTTATGAGAGCAGTCGAATACTACAGGTGGAAAAATGGAAGGAGATAACACACCCATAATTACTTAAAGAATATATTTGAAATTTAAAATATGTGGATGTTTATGAAATATTCAGTCAATTATGTATTTAGCAATCATCTTGCCAAATGTCTAGCCATTTGAAAACATCTGGATTATTGAATGTTCATCCAGATGTTCAGTCTTGAGTAGATATTTGGCAGTTGCAAAATAGAATTTTCCAGTTGTTTGGTCTGAATTTTGCTGAATTTTAAAAACGCTAATTTGAATAGCTGTTTTGTATCTATGCCATTGTTCTGGCTTTGGACTGATAAACTAACAACAGGCTTGGTAATAGAACTACTGAATCAGTGTTCTGAGCTATCCCATTCTGCCCAACAGTAATGCATGGTTTCTCTTTTTTAGTTTACTTGGTGGTGTTGAGCAAGTAAATAGAACCCTATAAAGGGATATGGAGGAGAAAATAATGTGTGGCCACTGCAAGTGGGGATCAAAAGACCTGATGCAAGTCCTAGCTATGCTCTTACCAACCGAATAACCTTGGGCAGCTATATTAACCTCAGTAGCAGTTTGTCTTCTGTGAAATAAGTATAATAATAATTGATCTCCCACTTTGAGGTTTGTTGGGATAATCAAATGGGACAGAAATGTGAACTTGTTTGTGAACTAGTACATGTTATATGTATATGTTTATGATGTATATATGCCAACGTTAGATGTGAATACTTTTGTTTCTGTTTCCCTCTAGGCAAGTATAATTAGTACTACATGTGCCCAGCTTTGTACTAAAATGAGGATGAATTTTAAAAAAGAGTGATTGGGAAACACATTACAATTTAAAACAGAAAAGGTTTAATTTGGCCTAAAATGACAAATAAACATTTCAAGCAATTCTGTTCCTGGCCTTCCATTTCATCTCCCACTCTTTTAGTCAAATAGGTAAGGCCCATAAGTGTTCCATACTTTTCAGCTCTGATTTTTCTAAAAGCTATTTCTCTATGCTTGGAATATTCTTTCTTCTTGTTCCCACATGTTCAGATCCCATTAATGTTTTCATGTTTCATCTAAAAATGTCAGATTTCCCTATGAATATTTCATTCATCCTTCTACTTAAGAGTCATGACTTTAAAGGTCTGGATTTGAAACCTGTCTCTGTCACTTAATAATTGTGTGAATTTGGCCACTGTAATAATTCATTCGGAATTTTGATTTCTTCAGTAAGAATTATTGTATCTCACATAGTGAACTGAAAATTGAATGAGATAATATATATCCTGGTAGATATTCCTACCCTTTCCAAAAATGCCCTATTTCTGCCTCTGTGTCTCTAAAGAGACTCTTTAGGTTTTTATCCTATCAATGTGCATTCATTAGAAAAAATCAAATAGTACCACTAGGCTTATAAAAGAGGATTCTTGTGCCTCCACCTCCCAGTATACTACTTCCAGTGGCAACTCCTTTCAACTCTTTCAACTGACACTTATATCTATCTCCATATTTATAGTAGACATCCTTATACTGCCATTTACTGATTTTTCAATTTTTAAAAGTATCTTCTACTGACTTTTCACATTGGAAAATAAGGATTAGCCCTTCTTACACCTTCCTTCCTTACATGAATACATTTGCCCTCTCCAGTTCTCTTAGGATAGCTTATTGTTTGTTATTATGACCATTTAGATATTATTCGTACATGAAGTAAGAAGAGGACAATGGTTTTATTTCTGTTCTCATACCCCTTTTTCTTTTCTCTGGAGTTAATGATCACTTTATTTTTTAATATCATAGTTTATTATGCTCTTTGCTCTTTATGTTTTCTTTTCTAATAATATATATTTGAACTGCCTTCAGACTTTAGGACAGTCTTTTTTCTTTTATGTGGCGATAAAATTAAATACACTGAAATGTAGAATTTGCTTTGACTTGTAGCTCTGCACTTGTCAAGCCCACGTGACTCTGACTGGTGGTGTCAGTCCGATGTGATGACATCAACCTAAAGATCCTCTCAATATGAATACGTTTAAAATGGAATATTTAGGATTTTCTTTACCAGCAACGTAAGTTTTTACACTTGGAGGAATTAGGTTCCAGCTCTTCAAAAATATATATTCATTTTGTATCTATAAGTTTGCTTTGGTAGATCAACTATTTGTCAATCAGGTGCTTTGTATCTATAAGTCCATTTATGATTCCCATGACTTCTGTCCCCTGGTGTACATGCCATGTTTGGTTCCCTCACCTTGACTGTGAGTGTGACTGAATATGATACAGTTCACTCCTATGATTAAGTTATGCTATATGACAAAGATGAGAGGATTTTTCAGATTTTAAATTCTCACTCACATGTGGGAATTGAACAATGAGAACTCATGTTCTCACTCATATGTGGGAACTGAAAAATGAGAACACTTGGACACAGGGTGGGGAACATCAGACACCGGGGCTTGTCATGGGGTGGGCAGAGTGGGGAGGGATAGCATTAGGAGGAATATCTAATGTAAATGATGAGTTAATGGATGCAGCACACTAACATGGCATATGTATACATATGTAACAAACCTGTACGGTATGCACATGTACCCTAGAACTTAAAGTATAATAAAAATATATAAAAATAATAAAAAAATCTAAATTCAGTTGACTTTGAATTAATCAAAAGGAAAATTATCCTTGGTGGGCCTGACTTAATCAATCTCCTTGAAAAAGTGGGGCTTTCCTGTAGGAAGAGATTTAAAGCAAGAGACACTCTCTTGCTGGCCATGGAGAAGAAAATTCTTATGTTGCAGAGAGGGCCACATGGGCAGGGGACAACAGACAGCTCCTAGAAGCTGGGAGGGATCCCCACACAAGAGTCACAGAGAAAGCAAAGACCTGTGAGCTTAGATGAGGATCATGAGTGGCTGAGACCCTGATTTCCGACTTGTAGACCTTGAGCAGAGAACCCAGTAACAAAATGTTCAAACTTCTGATCTACAGAACTGTAAGACAAGAAATGAGTGTTTTTGGGCTGGGCATGGTGGCTCATGCCTATAATCCCAGCACTTTGGGAGGCCAAGGCAGGTGGATCATTTGAGGTCAGGAGTTTGAGACCAGCCTGGCCAACATGGTGAAACCCTGTTTCTACTAAAAATACAAAAATTAGCTGGGCAGTAGTGGCATGCACCTGTAATCCCAGCTACTCGGGAGGCAAAGGCAGGAGAATTGCTTGAGCCTGGGTGGTGGAGGTTGCCGTGAGTCGAGATGGTGCCACTGCACTCTGGTCTGGGCAACAGAGTGAGACCCTGTCTCTTAAAAAAAAAAAAAAAAAAAAAAAAAAAAGGAAGTGATTTTTTTAAGCTGCTAAGTTTGTGGTAATGTGTTATGGAGCAATAGAAAACTAATGCACTATTTGCATCTAAAAGGGTGATCATTTCTAAACACTCCAAAGCACATTGAATATATCATAAGTTAAGCTTTTCTCAGAGAAAATTGTTTCAAAGTATAGAGATTATTTGAACTTATTAAATTTAACTTGGAATCAAAATAAGCTATAATTTTAGCAAAGAAATTAGGAAAGTTGTATTTAACTTTACTGTCCTTTTCTTGTCCCTCCCTCCTTCCCTCCCTTCCTTCCTTTTCCTCCCTCTCTTCCTTTTCCTCCCTCCCTCCCTTCCCCTTCCTTCCTTTCTTCCTTCCTTCCTTCCTTCCTTCCCCCCTCCCTCCCTCTCTTCCTTCCTTCCTTCCTTCCTCTAAATCGGCTTTATTCTCCACCACCCAAAAAAGTCTTTTTCTTTCAGTACAAACTTTTGCCACAACCTGCATAACATTAAATAACTCATATATAGTTAGTTCATCCTTATGTAGGATCCTTATGGGCTCTTCAAAGATCGAACAGTTTTGGAAAAATAGCATATAAACTTCTGTTTTACTGTAATTATTGTCTCCATACTCATCCTCAATATATTTGTAAATTAGAGAAGAATACTCTTCTTATCCCACAATTTGAAATACGCTTTTACTCCAGGCCAACCTGTTAACAACTTTTCTATGGCTGACAGCACTGATAGCCATCTTGTATGTACACGTTTAAGAAGGCTGTCTCCTTTACTCTCTATACAGTAAAAAAACTCAGAAAATGCTTCTACATACTTTAAGTAAACTGAATAGTAACCAAAATGTTTTATTACAAAAGTTTCAGTATTACAGGTAAAATCATATCTCCTTTTAGAAATGTTGTGTAGAAGGTGTCGGTAGGGCATTTAGTATGTAAGATCTTTTTATTTTCTGTAGAAAGAAGTTTATTAACTGAATCGAATTCACCAGAATTTAGATTTGCACTGTCAAATATGTGGATAGATAAGCAATGTCTAGTTTGTATTTGTACAAGATATCAACAATCTTTCGTTTTATATTTTCTACAGTTTTGTTAAAATGTTTATAGACATGAAGAGGACAATTGGAAACTACATTTTTCAAATCAAAGTTTTACTGGTAAAACATGATAGAGTCAGCTTCACACTGTTGGTGGCTAACATATTGGCTTATCAGAATTTCCCCATTTTTATCTATGCACCTGAAATATCCGTATAATGATAGTAAAGGAATTCTTTTAAGCTCAAACTCACAAACATGAATAAATGTGAAAAGAGAAATAATGATTAAAAATAAAATAAAGGCCAGGCGCGTGGCTCACGCCTGTAATCCCAGCAGTTTGAGGGCCGAGGCTGGCAGATCACCTGAGGTCAGGAGTTCAAGACCAGCCTGGCCAACAAGGTGAAACCTCATCTCTACTAAAAATACAAAAAAAATAGCCAGGTGTAGTGGCACATGTCTGTAATCCCAGCTACTCGGGAGGCTGAGGCAGGAGAATCGCTTGAACTCGGGAGGCAGAGATTGCAGTGAGCCGAAATCACACAACTGCACTCCAGCCTGGGCGACAGAGTGAGACTCCATCTCAAAATAAATAAATAAATAAATAAATAAATAAATAAATAAATAAATAAAATAAAAATGAGACAATAATGAATGAGAAATATTAAAATTTGCGAAGGTTGAAAGTAGTAGATAATCAAGTAGTTTCTGACTAGATTTAGGAAAAGCCAAAAGAGGCAGAGTAGGTCAAGAGGAAGAAGCCAAGTAATTTGCACCCTCCAAGTGAGAAATAACAGAAACAAAGTATGGCTGATTGCTTTTCCAATAAAGTTCCCCCTCTTTGAACCCTCTAAGGTGGTACTTCATCTCTTCCAGCCCCCACCCTCTATCAATACTCTATATGGCCCTAATGTTGCTGATTATTTTAACAAAACGACATTAACTCCTTTTCTGTCCAGTGATCTTGTGCACCCTTTTAAATTGAAGGGGAACCTGCCAGTGGGGTTCTATTTTTTTTTTTCAGATGCTCAGTGTGAAGCTTTCTTCTAATATGGGAATTATAAGCAAGAAGGTCTACACAGTGCTCAATGGAAATCCATTTGGCATGTTTTCAATCCCAGTCCTTGCTAAACAAGTATATATAAAATAATAATCAAATGAGGTAATTAATAGCTCTTTTCAAACTGTTAATAGTATATTGTGGTAAATAGACATTTGAATTGATCCAGTGAATTTTAAAGAGATACTATAAACAAAATTCATCATTTGGACATTCTTTATTACTATACTGCATTTAGGGTTTATTTTCTTTCCCAAATTTGCATTCTGTTTCTTGATTCCAGATATGACTTTTTAGTAACAGGGCTATGTGCCCATTCTCTGTCCATTATCGTATGGTCTGGGATGGGGGTGGGGTCTCAGCAGGGATCACTGGAGTGGAGAGGGCCCTCTCTGACCTAATGATACTGGGATGGCCGTTTCAGAAAATAACGTGAGAGTGAAAATTTTGCTAAAAACAACTTTCTCAATAAATATCAAGATAAAATGTCATACAGCTGCCTTGTCACTTTGTTTTTATTCCTGAGCATCATCATAGCTATCCTACCTGTCTTCTTTCTCCAAATATATTTGGGGAAGCTCTTTGTAGGTATTTTGGAGTTTGAAAGAGCTGCCTTGGTTTTGGCATACGTCCAACATGCAATTTTTGCAGGCTTCTTTGTTCTGGAAAGCCTCAGAGTCTCCTTTCAATTCTACTCTGGATATTTAGGAGAGTGTGGACTATTTTGTTTTATTTGGCCAATATCCAGTTAAATAATGCATCCCTGGCCTGTAGAGCCTAGGCCATTTCACTTATAGATCAGTGTGAGATACACTAGTTCTGAAATGCATTTTGAAGTAGACAAATAGCCAGATGAGTAAGTGATAAATAATAGCAGATGCCCAAAGGTAAGACAAAAGTAGAAAAGATGGTTTGCATTGGGATTGGCAGGAAGACATGTTTCAGAAGGCAGAGATTGCTGAGTAGGGGCAAATTGCCAATGCACGGTAATCCATGTGATAAGTCAAGCCAGGCCAAGCCTTGGAGACTCACAGGATAATTGAAGACTTAACAAAATAAAATTAATAGGAAAAAGACCACCAAAGTCTTTAAGCATGGTAGAGAACAGGAACAAGGAAACTAACTCAAACTTGATTCCAGGTTCAGACAGCTAAACTCTTTGCAGGGAGATATTTTGCTGGCCTCCTTGAAATGTGCAATAAGGTAGATCAGGGAAAAGCAACAGATGTCAGGTAAAGATATCTAGGTTCCCATATGGTTTTACTACTAATAGGCTATGCGACCCTGACCAAGTTCCCATTCTTGACCTCAGTTTTTTCATTTCTAAAAGGAAAAGGTTGTGCTCATAAGATCCCTTCTAGCTCTGGCTTTCTGAGTTACTACCCAAGCATCACCAATAGGCTTGGGAGGAGGGTCTCTCTCACTTCCTCCAAATACAGTGAAAAAGTATTTCTGTTGCAGCAATAGATATGATAGTGCTTTCTTTGTGTAATTTTACTAAGAACTCAAAATCCCATTTTATTTGTTGATTAGCATAGCCTATTTAGATCAATACTGAGAACAGTGGTACAAAGCAGTTGTTTAATAATTAAATGTGGAACAAATCAGTAAATGGAGAAGGGGATTCCCGTGTGAACACTTCTATGGGGATATCTATCACTCCATCATTTATGTTTGTACTCAAATGCAGGTGCAATGATTTGTCCATATTTTATTCCACCCTTTTTTCCTCCTGGGATATTTTACTGTCTTAAAGCTATTTACATGCATGTCAAGGGAGAGGCAAAGTCTTTTTCTTGCTTTTCAAAATGAAAAGGTAACTGTATTTCTTAAATCATTAGGCAGATTCTAAAGTGAGCTCTTTTAACTCTTTTAACTAAGCAAGAACATTGAACAGGAAGGAAGAAAGGAGTAAAATAGTAAATTTGTTCTTATTCATGAAAGGCAAGGACTTACCTTCTAGAAAGACATGGCGTTTTCAAGGAGTTGTACCACTTAACATTATGCAAAAGCCAAGCTACTTGTTAGAAGACAAGCTACTGGTTAGAAGAAAAATTCACAAATCACATATTTGAAAAGCAGAACTTGCATGTAATAAAAGGAACAAACCAATCATATATGGGGCAACTTGGTTGAAACTCCAAGGCATTAGGTTGAATAAAAAATAAGCCAATTTTGAAAGATTATATACTATATTATTTCATTTGTATGACATTCTCAAAAGACAGAACTAGTAGTTATGGAGGACAGACCAATGGTTGTCAGGGCTGTAGGAGTTTTCCAAGCTGTTTTCCAGAGTGCTGTACAACACTGCATTCCTATCAGCAATGTATGAGAGTTTCAGTGGCCCTACATTCTCACCGCGATTTGATATTGCCAGTGTTTAGGGTTAAAAAGAAATCAGCCATTCTAATTGATGGATAGTGGTATCTAATGGCTTTAATTTGCATCTCCCAGACAGCTAATGATGTTGGATACCTTTTTATGTAAGTAATTATTGCCATCCATATATTCTGTTTGTTGAAAAGTATGTAGCAGTCATGTGTCCCAGATTGTTTTTCTTTTCTTTTCTTTTCTTTTCTTTCGTTGTGACTATTAAAGTTACAGCCAAATTAGAACATGTTCTTTCTAGCTACATGTGTTCCCCTTTTCCCAGAGATTTTGATAACTCTCCTCACTTTCCCTTCTAGAGAATGTGGACTATTTTGTTTTATTTGGCCAATATCCAGTTAAATGATGTAGCCCTGGCCTGTAAAGCCTAGGCCTTTTCACTTACAGATCAGTGTAAGTGTTGAGGTTGAGTGTTCAGGTGCCTTTATATATAATCTGGATGCAAGTTCTGGTTTTCAAATGAATGATTTGTGAATTTTTCTTCTAATCAGTAGCTTGTCTTTTCACTATTTTAACAGGATCTTTAGTGAAGCAAAAGTTTTAAATGTTGATTAACTCCAATTTATCAATTATTAATTTTATATATCAGCTTTTCATGTTATATTTAAGAACTCTGTACATAACTTCTGGACATGAAGATTATCTTTCATGTTTTCTTTTAGGTTTTACATTTAGCTCTATGAATCATCTTGGGTTAATCTCCATATAAGATTAGAAATGGAAGACAAAGGTTTTTTTTTCTATATAGATGTGCAGTTGTTTCTAAATTATTTGTTTAAAAGACCATCCTTTCTTTATTGATTTATTTTTTGTACTTTGATTGATTTATTTTTGTACTTTTGTCAAAAATAAAACAGCCATATTTGTGTGAGTCTGTTCTTGCCCACTGATCTATGCCTCTGTCCCTTTGCAATGCCACACTGTGATAGCCTTGGGTTTTTTTTGCTCTTCTTTTTCTGGTTTCTTAAGGTGGAAACTAAGTTTATTGATTTGAGGTCTTTCTTTTTTCTAATATAAGCTTTCAGTGCTATATGTTTCCCTCTAAGCACCGCTTTAGCCATAGCCAGCAAATTTTCATATGCTGTATTTTCAATTTTATTCATTTCAGCACATTTTCAAAGTTCCTTTGAGACTACCTATTGGACCCATAGGTCATTTAAAAGTGTACTGTTTGACTTTCAAGGGGTTGGAAATTTTTCTGTTATTTTTTTAAATTTATATTTAGTTTAATTCCATCATTGTCAGAGAACATACTTTCTATGACTTGAATTCTTTTACATTTTTAAGATGTGTTCTATAAGACAGAATGTGACTTATCTTTGGTTTATGTTCCATGTGCTCTTTAAAAAATGTATATTCTGCTGTGTGAGGATGGAGTGTTCTATAAATGTTATGAGACCCAATTGTTTGATGGTGTTTTTCAGTTTTTCTGTATTAAGTGCCTATGAACATTTTCTGTAAAGGGCAAGAAAGTATAGTTTTTAAGCTTATGTGCTATATACAGTCTGTGCCACATGTTATTTATGTTGTTGTTGTTACAACCTTTACAAAATATAAAAAGCATTCTTAGCCTGTGGGCTCTACACAACAAGCTATGGGCTGTATTTGGCCTGTGAGCCATAGTTGATTGACCCATGTTCTATATTCTTACTGATTTTCTATCAGTATTGGATTCTTCAACTATCATTTTATAGAGAGTATTGGATCCTTCCAATACTCTCTATATGTAGAAAGGATGGTCTATTTATATAAAGTATTGGACACTTCCAATACATAGAGTATTAGATTTTTCAACTATCATTTTATATCATATAATTATTGATGTTTGGATTGATGTATACCATTTACTATGTGGTTTCTGCTTGTAACCTCTGTTTTTTATTTTTCTTTTTCCTATCTTCTTTTGGGCTATTTCCACATTTTTAGTATTCCATTTTAGTTTATCTATTGAGATTGGACTTTATCTCTCTAGCCTTATCTCTTTATCTCCTTGCTTTTTAAGTGGTTGCTCTCAGGAGTAGTACATATATATATTATATTATATATAACTTTTCGCCATCTACTTATAGTCAATAAATGGTCACTTCCTGTGAAATGTTAAAATCTTATTATCAAATAATTCCCTTTCCTCTCTGACTTTTATGCTATAGATATTTCATATATTACTTTTATGTACCTTGAAAACTCCATAAGATAATTTGAATGATGTTTGTTTTAAACTGTCTGCTGGCAACAGATTCTTTTAGTTTTCCTTTATCTGTGCAGGTCTTTATTTCACCTTCATTTTTGAAGGATATTTTCACTGGATATAGACTTCTGAGTTGATAGTTATTTTCTTTCAGTACTTTAAAAATATACCACTTCTTTCTGGCTCCACGGTTTCTGAGAAAATCACAATCTTTAAAATCATTGTAGCCCTAAAGCTAATGCATTGTGTTTCTCTGTCGGCTTTCAAGATATTTTGTTGTGTTTCCAATTTTTAGCGTTTTTGATTATAATATATCTGGGTATAGATATCTTTAGGTTTATTCTGTTTAGAGTTTACTGAGCTCCGTCAGTCAGTGGCCTTGTGTTTTTCACCAAATTTGAGAAGTTTCTGGCCTTTGTGTTCTTAATTTTTTTTTTTAGCATATATCATTTTCCTCTTATTTGGCATTCCAATGAAACAAATATTAGGTCTTTTTAAAATCATCCTACATGTCTCCAAAGCTATATCGTTTTATTTTTTCAGTCTTTCTTTCCTCTCTGATTTCCACATTGAATAATTTTTATTGATTTATCTTTAAGTTCACTGGCTTTTCTGATATCTCTATTCTGCTATTCAACATATTCGGTAAGCTCTTAAAAAATGTTGGTAGCTGTATTGATCAGTTCTAAAACTTTCATAACTTATTCTTTACATCTTCTATTTCTTTGCTGCAACGTTTTATTATTCCATTGGTTTCAAAAGTGTGGTCAATTGCTTGCTGAAGCTTTTTAATAATAACTGCTTTGCAGTATTTGTCAGATAATTCTAGAATCTTTGTCATCTAAACGTTGGCATCTATTGATTATATTTCTCATGCAATTTGAGATTTTCCTGGTTCATATGTTGAGTAATTTTGGATTTTATTCTTGAAATTTTGAGTAGAATATCATGATACTTGTTTAAATCCTATAAAGAATGTTAATATTTTTTGCTTTTCTAGGCAGTTGACCTGGTTAGATTCGGGGGGCAATTTCCAACCCACCTTCTATAGGCTGTTGTTACAATGTCAGTTCACTTTCAAAGCCATTGAAATGGCATTCAGAACTCTTCTTCATGTGCACCGCCCAATCTAAGACCTGTTAATTCAGTTTGCAAAGTCTTTGGTATTTGGCTACGATCAGATCCATGCATGCATAGCCTCGGGGTGGGTCCGGGAATTCACAAATAGCTTGCTGGGGTTGTTTTTCTGATTTCCTCTCTCTGAGAAATCTCCCTGATACTTTCCATATCCTTAGAGCTCCTCTTTTTTTTTTTCTTTTTTTTTATTATTGTACTTTAAGTTCTAGGGTACATGTGCACAACGTGCAGGTTTGTCACATATGTATACATGTGCCACGTTGTTGTGCTGCATCCATTAACTCGTCATTTACATTAGGTATATGTCCTAATGCTATCCCTCCCTACTCCCCCCACCCCACGACAGGCCCTGGTGTGTGATGTTCCCCTTCCACCTATGAGAGAAAATTTTTGCAATCTACTCATCTGACAAAGGGCTAATATCCAGAATCTACAATGAACTCAAATAAATTTACAAGAAAAAAACAAACAACCCCATCAAAAAGTGGGCAAAGGATATGAACAGACACTTCTCAAAAGAAGACATTTATGCAGCCAACAGACACATGAAAAAATGCTCATCATCACTGGCCATCAGAGAAATGCAAATCAAAACCACAATGAGATACCATCTCACACTAGTTAGAATGGCGACCATTAAAAAGTCAGGAAACAACAGGTGCTGGAGAGGATGTGGAGAAATAGGGACAGTTTTACACTGTTGCTGGGACTGTAAACTAGTTCAACCATTGTGGAATTCAGTGTGGCGATTCCTCAGGGATTTAGAGCTAGAAATACCGTTTGACCCAGAGATCCCATTACTGGGTATATACCAAAGGATTATAAATTGGGTATATACCCAATTTAGATCCTTCCTCAAGGATCTAGAACTAAAAATATCACTTGATCCAGCTATCCTATTACTGGGTATATACCCAAAGGATTATAAATCATGCTGCTATAAAGACACACGGACACGTATGTTTATTGCAGCACTATTCACAATAGCAAAGACTTGGAACCAACCCAAATGTCCATCAGTGATAGACTGGATTAAGAAAATGTGGCACATATACACCATGGAATACTATGCAGCCATAAAAAATGATGAATTCATGTCCTTTGTAGGGACATGGATGAAGCTGGAAACGATCATTTTCAGCAAACTATCACAGGACAAAGAGCTCTTCTTTTTTTGGTGCTCTTGTGGGAAAGCTAGGGCTATAGTTTTTCCATCTATGACAAGCTTTCACAACTGCACCTACATATGGGGCAAGAACAAGGAGAACAATGAGAGAAAACCATGCAAAATATATGGGCCCCTACCCTCTTGGGACCACAGCTCAAGTGAATGGTGATGGGTGTTCCCTCCCCTTAGAGTTTTGGCTCCTGTGGGTTTCTATGACCTTCCACTGCCACTGCCACTGTGTGATTGTGTGGGAAGTGAAAAACCAGAGAATGAAAAAACATTAGGGGGGATTTCTACATTCCCTATTTATGAATTATTATTTGTCTTTCCCTACATCTTGAGTCAGAAATAGTTTTCCCTGGTGTTCTCTCTGTCTGCACTTTGATGTCCACTTCTGGATTTCTAGTACATTGAGTTTAGTCTGGGGGACACTAGGGTACTGGGTAAAATAATAAGCCTATTGCTGCTTCATGATACTCATAATTCTGGTCTTCTTCCCAAATATGCCTGCTGCCATTTACTTTTCAACATTCTGAAATTGTTGCTGCATGCATCCTGTCTAGGTTTTATAGGCGTATTCATTAGGAGAAACAGGGTAGAATGTGTTTACCTCATCTTTAGGAACTGAAAGATATGTCAGTTTCACGTAGCTCTTTTCATTGTCTCAGTTTGTTTTCTTTATTTTCTGTGGCTTATTTATTTTCTGTTATTTCTCCCATTTAGAATGAAGCTCCATGAGTCCAATGACTGTCTATCATTTCACCACTGTATTCTTATAGCCTACGAAAGTGCCTGGCACATAATTTTAATGTAATGAATATTTGTTGAATGATCAAATAAATAAAAGTAGGCTGTGAGTTGGTCCTGAAAGTGTGACATTACAGTGTTGAACAGGTGTAGAGAAAGGAGTTTCCAGTCATTTGGGCAGTGCATAAGCAGCAAGTGATGGCATGGGGGTCGGGAGTTGGGCAGGAATCATTTTGAAGGATAGGAATTAATTAGTTTGTCTGAAGCAGCGGGATCATGTAGTAGAGGTACTGGTAGTATACAATGAGGATAGAAAGATAGATTGAGTCTAACCTAAGTAGGGACTTTAATAAACAAGCAAGAGTGATTATATTCTATCCTGTGGGCAATAGGGAAGTGCTAAATGTTTTCAAACAGTTAAGTCGTATGAAAAAACCTGCAGTTTAGAACAATTGCTGTGGCAAGACAGGGAAGAGAATGAAGGCAAGGGGGCTTGTCAGAGACGAGGTACGTTGGGATGGTGATTTAAGATCATAAATCAAAAAGTAGTAGTAGAAATGGAGAGGAAATTTCTAACACATAAACAAAGCCCCTATTGGTTGACTGATACAGTCAGAATGGAGAGTACAATTCAAGAAAATACCAGGACCTTTGTCAAGAAGAAAAGGCAGGTTTCTCCAAAGAATACAGAGAATACCAAGACTTTATCAATGCTTTTCCTTGCAAAGTAAAATTCCACTTCTAATCTTTTAAAGATAGAATGTGACAGAACACTTCTCTATCTCCATTTCTGTTCCTTGGCCTCCAAAGCCTTATTGTTCCAGGGGCTCTGACCTTTCTTTAGTTGCCTGGCATCCAGGCAAGTTCTCAGCTGTCAAATTTCTATCCAGGTGGCCTCCATAAATATCTCAACAGAATTTATTTTCTTTAATTTTCTTTGGCCTTACTTGAGAATTTGCTGATTGGAAGACTGTTTGGGGCCAGTATGCTCAAAGATGGATAGCCACATCTGCGAGCCATTTGGATTAATTGTTACACCTGTGTCATAAAACCTGCATTAATAAAGAGGTGACAAGGAGACTCATACTGCAGCTTAGACAGGACCATCACTCCTTCCCAATTTTCCATCCCTATCACTGGCATGCCACCATCTTACTCTCCTGGCAGACCACATTGGAGTATTCCAGGTTTCTTCCTCCAGCACTCCCATGACTATTGTGTATCCTTCTAATTCTTCATCTCAAGTACCTTTTGGAGCCATCCTTCCGTATCACTTTTTAGTCAATATTCTAGTCTGAGCCTTCTCTAATCACATGACACCTAGAATATTACAAAATTACAAAATCATCCCTCTTGCCAGCTGCCTGCGCCTTCTGACTGCCCTTTACACAGTAGAAAGGGTCTTATTTCTCAAACATTTTGATCAAATTATAATCCAACGCTTTGACTGGTAAGAATGTATCTCTCATCTTTGATCTATTAATGGGCTCTCAGAAATTTACGTAGTTTTCTGTTGTCTTTACTTAAATCAGATGCAAATTCTTCATGCTGGTCTTTAAGGCTGTCCACTAATGTCTCCCAGTATTGTTGTTCTTATTTATGACTGATCTTTGACCTATAATTACTTTCTACTCTAGCCAAGCAAATCTACTTTTTCTCATGTGCACAAATGTTTGATTCTTGGACTGGCTGCTTAAAAACCTAACTGCACAAAATACCTCTAAATATTCTTCTCGTTTTCTTTCTGCCAAGTTGCCCTGAAAAATTCTTTCCAGGAGTCATCCCTGACACAGCCTTCAGACCCTAGTATATGGAGTCTGTTTTAACAAGAGATCTATAGCCTAATGGGAAGCTGTTGAGAATACAATGCATGTAAACCCAGAGTAGGCACTGAAAATGAAGAAAGGAAATAGCTTTTGTACCTTTAGCCTAGGCTGATGCTGATGAAAAAGAACTAGTTCTCGTAATGTATAAGGCCTTGGCAGAAGTTTTTATTACGTTGCAGAAATATTTGACACACTTGGGGAAGTGAAGGATAAAGCAGACACTGGCCTAGGCAGTCAGATCTGGAAAATCAACTATGGCAATAAAGGAGATGACAGATGTTGCAACCTCATATCCCTTATACAAAAAAAAAAAAAATCATTAATAAGAAATAGGCGGCCTGGTTGAAACAGAGAGGAAGAAAGGGTATCAATGTGCCAAATGTAATTTCTTTCAATTATTTGCCCCCTCAACGTATTTAAACTATTAAAGTACAACCATTAAGGTACAGTTGTAGAGAGTAATCATGAAGCTTCATTTCATTTTGAGGTTGGGAATAGATAACTTAAAAACAAATTTTATAGGGGGATACAGAAGCTCTGCTTTCCTTTCTCTTCATAAATTTTAGTAGAATGATTCAGTAGATTTAAGTAGGATAGACCTAAATAACTTGACATTCTTATGATAAAGGAGAATGTCTCCTTTATAGATGAGGAGAAAATTACAGTTCTGGTCAATTCTCCAGTTTCTATTGAGCAATCACTTTTTTTCCCTCTCCTCTCATATAGTTTCTTCTTTTTTGCTTTTACATCTCTGTCTTCTCTTTCTCAAACTTCTTCATTCTATTTTCTCCTTTCTTTTCTGAACCACATTGTTTTGAAATGTAAAAGCAAAGAAAAATCATTAATCACTCTGCAGGATGCAGTGCTTAGATGGCTGTAGTTGCGGAAGGAGATCTGTTTAGCATCAGCTGATTTTTCATTTCCTTTCCGTGGGACAGTGTACTGCTCTGTGTCCCTGAGGCCAGGCAACATGAATACAGGTATTGAGTGTTCAAGAAGAGACAATTAAGACCAAGTGCTGGGGATACGATAGCATTTAAATTAATCTAATACCTAGACTGGAGTCCTTAAGCCCCTCCTTTTCTTTCTCTGCCTTAAAGATTCATATTTCTTAGGCTAGACATTTGTCAGTATAACACTGAATTCTCTGATGGACAATTTCTTCTCTCCTTATTTATTCTACTCCTCAGTTGAAAAAAAAGATTGTCTAATGCCCTATAGATTATTTATGAGAATTTGACAGCTGTAGAATTATCTAGCCTTGAAATGAAAATTATGTGAGACACTGATCCTCTATTCAGAAAAAAATTAGAAAAATCTAGTCAATTTTGAATTTTTGTGTATAAGGGTGAAAAGGGATATCAGCAATATTTAATCAACTCCACTCATCTTATAGGTCATACATAGAAAATAAAAGCAATCACAAGAAGTACTTATTGAACTCAGATTAGGCACAGTGGAAGAAAAAAGTAAGAGACTTTAAACATACATGTTAAGAAGTCACTCAGAACACAGTATGGAGAGTTAGGGGTAGAAAAATATCAAAGACAGGTTAAGAGATATAGAGAGTAAAATGAAAAAATCAGGTTTGCAGCTGATAAGCATTTCAGAGGGAAAGATTATGGAGAATGGGGGAGGGGCAATTTCCATATAATTGATAAGGATTTTCCAGAATTGGAGAAATCTGTGTTCTCAGACTGAAGAAGTACATGAGACAAAGACAAAAAAATAAAATAAATAAACAGTTAAGTATATTGTAATGAAAGTCTATTTTAACAAAATACTAGTGTTCTGGAATAAAATTTTAAGAACAATATGAGGATAAAGAAAAAATAGCCTAACAAAAGACATCTCAATAGATGAAAAATAGAGGACTGATTTTTCTCAAAATAGGGAAAAGGAAGGACAGAAGACTCTAGAATACTCTCTTCTCAAAAGGCAAAAAGAAAATAATTTACAACCTAGAAATCTGTAAACAGACAAATCAGTTTTCAAGAATGAGGGTGAAATAAAGAATGTTTTGGATGAAGACAATATATTTTTATAACTTACTATCTCTCACTGAATAAACTATTAAAAACCCATGTCAGAAATAACTAAATTGAACCAGAAGGATGAAATAAGATGGTGGAAGTAATAATAAGTAAGAAATTACTAAACTAAGCCATGCCCAGTGTTCTTTGCCTATAAAACCAGTTACCTGGGAAGCTGAGGAGGGAGGATTTGCCAGCCTGGACAACATAGTAAGATCCAATCCCTGAAAAGCAAATCACTAAACTAAGCTTTTGACAGAAGTTAGAATCAACTGACACAAATAATTATTAATGTTTTCAAAATTAATTAAATAAACATGGAAGATTAACCTTAGGTTTTCTTAACTCATGGGTACACGTTAAAAATTTAAAGTTAACCATTAAAGAATGAATAATCTATAAAGAATATAGATTATATCCATGTATTCCAAACAAGCAGGTCAAATCAATAAACATAGGAAAAGATAAAAAATAAAAAGCAACAAAGAAAAAGTATAATGATAGAAAAAAATACATGAAATAAGATGTTAAAAACACAACCAAATAGGCTTCTGCTTGTGGAAAGGATGTAGTTGACACTATCAGATCACTACTGCCAGTACAGGAACTAGAAAAGATTTCTTATAAAAATCAATTTTTTAAAATCAAGGAGACATGAAAGCAACAAAAAGTAGTTGAAATAAAATCCCAGACAGCAATTTCTAGGTGAGATGACAATCACCTGCCATGTTCTTCTTTAAGGGATTAATATCATTTTCAAGTGAGAATGGAAAATATGGCTTAGCCTCGGCTCAGCAACTCTACTGAGGGAAAAAGAAAAGAATGAAACTTTAGATAGGAATGTAAAGGATTGAAATGCATAGCCACTTTTTCCAGCAGTATATTTGCTGAGTTCTAAGGATGCAGAGGGAGCTAGGCTGGGCTGAAAACTTTCAAAAATCAGAGTAAACTCTCTGTCACCTTGGAGGACTTAGGAGATAAAATCCCATCAGAGTTGGAGAGTCAAAATAATTGCTATATTTAGAAGCTGCATGGAACAGGAAGCTAAAAAGATAAGTTCGAAAACTCTTTATGACAAGACTGAATCTTACATAGTATTTTAGGACTTGATAGATTGTCATTCAAAAGCTTCAGAGGGTCACAAATGAGGAATGGAAACAAAGCAGAGATAGTCTAGTCTTACTAAAACCACAAATTAATAACAGAATTGAGGTCACCATACTCTCACCTTAACCTATCTAACGAACAAAAGAAGGAATTATTTTGGGGGAATAAGTATTATCATCTGCAATCTATAGTCTCTATAGTCTTTTACATACAAGATCCACAATACAATTAAAAAATATGAGTCATATTAAGAGGCATGACAATGTGAACAATGATTGAGAGAAAACAAAAGACTGGAAATACATTTGTTCATGACACAGATATTGGAGTTAGCAGATGATGCTAAAACAACCAATATAAATATTTAAAAGAAAATAAAGGAAAAGATGAAAAAAAGTAGACTCTGAACAAAAAATGAAATTTGAAGAATAATCAAGTGACATTCTAAAACTAGAATTATAATATCTGAAATTAAAATCTTAGCAGTTGGAATTTTACAGTACACTGGACACAGCAGAGGAGAGGATTATTGAACTCAAGGACTGATCAATAGACAAATAAAAATTGAACTACACAGAGAAAACTAGAAAAAAACATAAGAAATATATGAAGCAGTGAGATAGTCTACTACATATGCCTAAGATCACACGATAAGAAGAGAGAGAGAGAGAGAGGGAGTAAAAGCAATATTTGAAGAGATAATACTTGAGAATGCTGAAGAGCTGATGAAGGACACCAACTCGCAAATCCAAGAATTCATGAAATCCCAATGACAGTAAATACAAGTAAAAGTACTGTAGGCACACCAGAGTCACACACTGAAAACTAAAGACAAAGAAGAAGTCTCAGAAGCAGCCAGCAATGGAATTGGGTAGTGGGGGAACACTTTAAAGAATTAACAATGCAACTGGTGATTAAATTTTCAGCAGAAACTATAGCCAGAAGACAAAGAAATGACATTAATAAAACAAATAGAAAAAAACAAAATAGAAAAAAAATTAATCTATATTTGTATACTTAGAGACAGTATCTTCTGAAAATGAAGGCAAAATTAAGATGTTTGCAAATAAACAAAAGCTAAAATAATTGGTTGCCAGCATACCTACCCTAAAGGAATTTTTTTTTCAGGCTAAAGAAATTATCCTAGAATAAAAAATAGATCTACAAGAGCACCTGGAATGATAAATATATAGGTAAATACAAAATAACATTGACTGCGTAATACAGCATTAATAGCATCATCTTCTGGGGTATATAATAAATATAAAAGCAAAAATGTGACCACTCTAGCACAAAGTCCAGTCTTAGGGAGAGAGGACTAGTAGAATTCAACAACTATAAAATTGTAAACTTCTTGTGTTATTCATAAATTGCTAAATTTCTAAGTTAAGGTGGATTATCATATGATACATGAGAAGTACATTGCAATCACTTGGGTAACTACTAAAGGAATAATTCAAAACTGTATAACTGAAAAGCTAACAGAGAGATGAAATGAGGCCAGGTGTGGT
Organism: Gorilla gorilla gorilla; assembly: GCF_029281585.2. Taxonomy (NCBI): domain Eukaryota; kingdom Metazoa; phylum Chordata; class Mammalia; order Primates; family Hominidae; genus Gorilla; species Gorilla gorilla. The sequence continues at coordinate 122,840,767 of NC_073224.2, forward strand.
GGCTCATGCATGTAACCCTAGCACTTCAGGAGGTTGTGGCAAGTGGATCACTTGAGATCAGGAGTTTGAGACCAGCCTGGCCAATATGATGAAACCCTGTCTCTACTGAAAATACAAAAATGTTAGCTGGCAGTGGTGGCTCGTGCCTGTAGTCTTAGCTACTTGGGAAGCTGAGGCAAGAGAATCGCTTGAACCTGGGAGGCAGAGGTTGCTGTGAGCTAAGGTCATGCCACTGCATTTCAGCCTGGGTGACAGAGCGATACTCCATCTCTAAATAAATAAATAGAAATAAAAATATCTACTTAATTCAAAAACAAGCAGGTATAGGAGAATAAATGGACAAATGGAAAAAAACCCAAAATATTATATTTGAATAGAACTTTTATTATTAATTACATAAAGTGTAAGTAGACCAAATACCTCAATTAAAATTCAAAGATTGTCAGATTGGATTTAAATATTAGAAGGACAAAATTTGGCTGATTGTGAAGAATGGAAAAGGATATTACTGTAGTTGATGTTGCTAGGAAAGACAAAGATGGACATTTCATAATGAAATTAGGATTAATACAATAGGAAGATATAACAATCCTAAATTTATGTGCATCTGATAATACACCATCAAAAATATGTAAAGCAAATATTGACAAAACTGAAAAAAGAGACAGATCCATAGTTATAGTTAGAATTTAATGCATCTATCTCAATAATTGACAGAACAAACAACAAAGAAAAAAGTTAGTAAGGATATAGAATATTTGAAGAACAAAATCAAGCAAATTAATTTATGTATATATAGGACACTCTACTGAAACACATTAGAATGCACATTCTTTTCAAGGCACATGGAGCATTTAATAAAATAGACCACACATTAGCACACACAGTAGATATCAACAAACAAACTTAAAAAAATTGAAAGTGTATAGCCACTTCAAGTGGTGTTAAATTAGAACTCATTAAAAGATATATAACTAGAAAATCTCCAAAATTTTGGAAATTAAGCAACAGACTTCTAAGTAACACATATATGGATCAAAAAAGGAATCAAAATTGAAATTAGTATATATTTTGAATTGAATAATAATGAAAATATGACACCAAAAATTGTGGATTACAGTTAAAGTAGTACTTAGAGTAAAATTTACAGCTTTAAACACATATATTAAAAAATAAGAAAGGTTGAAAGTCAATAATTTAGACTTCTAACTTAGGAAGCCAGGAAAAGAAGAGAAAATCAACATTTAAAAAGTAGAAAGAAGAAAATAAAAATGAGTTGAACTAAACAAAATAGAAGGTAAACATACAATAAAAATCAACAAAGCTAACTTTTTTAAAAAAAAAGTTTAATTTTTAAACAACTAGAAAGACTCACAAAGGGAAAAAAATATTAAATGACTCATACCAGGAATGGACTAGTGAACTATTCCAAACATCGAGGAAAGAATATGAATCTTAAATACGTTTTTTTAGAAGATGGAGAGAAGTAAACACTTCTCAATATTGTATTAGGCAAATGTATTCTTGGTATCAAAATATAACAAGGGCTTTACAAGAAAGGAAAGTTAAAAGCCAATATCACTTTTAAGCATAGATACAAAAATCCTAAACATGATATTGGCAAATCAAATCCACCAATATATAAGTGGCATAATATATTACGACTAAGTGGGTTTCTTTGCCCAGGTCTGGATTGAAAAATCAACCAATATCATCCACCACATTATCTGGTTTGGCTCTGTGTCCCCACCCAAATCTAATATTGAATTATGATCTTCACTGTTGGAGGAAGGGCCTGATGGGAGGTGATTGGATAATGGGGGTGGATTTACCCCTTGCTGTTCTCATGACAGCAAGAGTTCTTTATAGCAGTGTGAGAATGGCCTAATAAAGAAAATTTGTACCAGAGAAATGGGACATTGCTGTAAAGACACCGGAAAACATGGAAGCAGCTTTGGAACTGGGTAATGGGAAGAGTTGAAATAGTTTTGAGGGCTCAGAAAACACAGAGATGAAGGAGAATTTAAAACTTCCTAGTGCTGATGGTGATATGGATAGTGAAGTCCAGGCTGAGGTGGCCTCACATGGAGATAAGGAACTTACTGGGAACGGGAGCAAAGGTTACTCTTGCTATGCTTTAGCAAAGAGACTGGTGGCATTGTGCCCCTGCTCTAGAGATCTGTGGAACTTTGAACTTGAGAGAGATGATTTAGGGTATCTGGTGAAAGAAATTTCTAAGGAGCAAAGCATTCAAGATGTGCCCTGGCTGCTTCTAAAAGCCTACATTCATTTGCTAAACAAAGAAATGACCTGATACTAGAAATTATATTTAAAAGGGAAGGAGAACATAATAGATTGGAAACTTTGCAGCCTGACAATGCAGTAGATAAAAACAATTTATTTTCTGGGGAGGAATTCAAGCCAACTGCATAAATTTGCATAAATAAAGAAGAGCTGAATGTTAATAGCCAAGACAATGGGGAAATGGCCTCCAGGGCATTGCACAGACCTTGGCAATATCCCCTCCCATCACAGGCCTGGGGGTGTAGGAGGGGAAAATGGTTTCCTGGGCCAGGCCCAGGGCCCTGCTGCTCTGTGCAGCCTCAGGACATGGTACCCTCCATCCCAGCTGCTCCAGCTCCAGTTGCAGCTAAAAGAGGACAAGGTATGCTCAAGCCATTGTTTCAGAGGGTACAAGCTACAAGCCTTTGTGACTTCCATGTGGTGTTGGGCCTGCAGGTATGCAGAAGACAAGAGTTGAGGTTTTGGAATCTCCGCCTAGATTTCAGAGGATGTATGGAAACACCTGAATGTCCAGGCAGATGTCTGTTGCAGGAGCAGAGCTATCATGGAGAACCTCTACTACGGCAGTTCAGAGGGAAAATGTGGGGTCTGGGCCCCCAAACAGAGTCTCTACTGGGGCACTACCTAGTGGAGCTGTGGGAAGAGGGCCACCATCCTCCAAACCCCAGAATGGTAGCTCCACTGGTAGCTTGCACTGTGCACCTGTAAAAGCCGCAGGCACTCAACTTGACATGTGAAAGCAGCTGCAGAGGGTGTACCCTGCAGAGCCACAGGGGCAGAGCTACCCAAGGCCTTGGGACCCTACATCTTGCATCATCATGTCCTAGATGTGAGACATGGAGTCAAAGGATATTATTTTGGAGCTTTAAAACTTCATGACTGACCTGCTGGGTTTTGGACTTGCATGGGGCTTATAACCCCTTTGTTTTGGCCAATTTCTCCCTTTTGGAATGGGAGCATTTATGCAATTCCTGTACCCCCATTGTTGTATCTTGAAAGTAACTAACTTGTTTTTGATTTTACAGGCTCATAGGCGGAAAGGACTTACCTTGTTTCAGATGAGACTTTGGACTTGGACTTTTGGGTTAATGCTAGGATGAGTTAAGACTTTGGGGGATTGTTAGGAAGGCATGATTGCATTTTGAAATGTGAGAAGAACATGAGATTTGGGAGAGTTCAGAGGTGGAATGATATGGTTCGGCTCTGTGTCCCCACCCAAATCTCATGTTGAATTGTAATTCCCAATGTTGGGGAAGGGATCTGGTAGAAGGTGGTTGGATCATGGGAGCAGATTTTTCTCTTGCTGCTCCCATGACAGTGAGTAAGTTCTGATGAGATCTGGTTGTTTAAAAGTGTATGGAACCTTCCCCTTCACTCTTTATCCTGCTCTGCCATGACAAGACATGCTTGCTTCCCCTTCAACTTCTGCCTTAATTGTAAGTTTCCTGAGGCCTCACAGCCATGCTTCCTGAACAGTCTGTGGAACTGTGAGTCAATTAAACTTCTTTCCTTCATAAATTACCCAGTCTCAGGCAGTTCTTTATATAACAGTGTGAGAATGGAATAATACACCATATTAACAGAATAAAGCTGGGGAAAACTTGTTTATCTTAATAGATGCAAAGCTTTTGATGAAACTCAGCACATATATATGATATAAATTATCAGCAAACTAGGAATAGAAGAGAACTTCCTTAATCTAATAAAAACCACCTACAAAAAGCCTACAGATAGTATACTCAATGTTCTAACATTGGAAATGTTGAACATGTTCGCTTTGAGGTCAGAAACAAAGCAAAGATATTTGTTTTTACCACTTCTATTAACTATTGTCCTCCAGTGCAATAAGAGAAGGAAAAGAAATAAAAGGCATAAACATTGGAAGGAAAAAAGTCAAACTGTTTTATTAATAATCATGTTGTTTTGTAAAATAAAAAATCACTAGAATCTACATTTTTTTTTCTTTTGAGACAGAGTCTTGCTCTGTCGCCCAGGCTGGAGTGCAGTGGCATGATCTTGCTCACTGCAACCTCTGTCTCCTGGTTTCAAGCAATGCTGCTGTCTCACCCTCCGGAGTACCTAGGATTACAGATGCGTGCCACAACACTGGCTAATTTTTGTATTTTTAGTAGAGATGGGGTTTTGCCATGTTGTCCAGGCTGGCCACAAACTCCTGACCTCAGGTGATCCACCTGCCTCGGCCTTCCAAAGTGCTCGGATTACAGGCATGAGCCACCACACACAGCCAGAATCTACAATTTGAATTAATAAATTATCGAAGTCATTATTACTAAATTAACTCATGCAAGATAAATATATTAAAATAAATTGTATTTATATATATTAGCAAAAAATTGAAAATGAATTACAAAATATTTAAAATAGCTTCAAAAATTGTGACTATGAGGTATAAAGCTAACAAAACATTGCTGAGAAAATTAAGAACAAATACCCCATTTTTATGGTTTGGAAGACTCGTGTTGTTATAAATTCTCACCAAATTTGTCTATAACCAAAATCTATTTATTTGAAAAGATTAATAACATTAATAAACCGTTACCACAGTTGATCAAGAAAAAATATATAGTGGAATACATTTATAATTACAAAAAATGTAAATTGCTCAAACTAACCCAGACAGAGGTTTTTAAATAGGATTAAAAACAAGGCCAGGTACAGTGACTCACGCCTGTAATCCCAGCACTTTAGGAGGCCAAGGCGGGCAGATCATGAGGTCAGGAGATCGAGACTGTCCTGGCTAACACGGTGAAATCCCGTCTCTACAAAACTACAAAAAAATTAGCTGGGCATGGTGGTGGGCACCTGTAGTCCCAGCTACTCGGGAGGCTGAGGCAGGAGAATGGTGTGAACCTGGGAGGCAGAGCTTGCAGTAAGCCCAGATCACACCACTGCACTCCAGCCTGGGCGACACAGCGAGACTCTGTCTCAACAAACAATCAAACAAACAAACAAAAACAAATAGGCATATTTTGTTTAGTTGAGATTTAACTCAAACACAATGACACAAAAAATGAGTTGTTTACCAGAAGAGGAAATCCAAATGGCTAATAAACATATGGAAGGTTGTGCAATCTCACTGTTAATCAAGGAAGTACAAATTATAATGATGATGAAACTCTACCTCCCAAGTGATTCCATAAGTGTTGGCGAGAATGTGGAGAAAAGGAAGTTCTATACATAACTAACGGAGATATAAATTTTCAAAGTCATACGTCAATACATAATAAACTGAAATTATGCATATCTACAGCTTAGAACTTACACTGGCACATTGGCAAAAACTCTCTCATTTGGGCACCAGAAAGTATGTTTGAAGATACTGCATCATTTCTTGTAATACCTGAAAATTGGAAACAATGTCAATGATCAGAAATATACATATGTTTTAGCATATTCAGAGTGATCCTACATCCTGGGACAGTCTTAATTTATGCCTATTATATTGATGTAATTATACCAAGTTTAGTCTCAAAAGATGTCTTCATTGGATAATAAACTATATATGCATTCTAGATATATTCATTTACTGAAGGTCTAAATAGTTATATAAATGATTGAAATAAATGTGTTAGTATAATATGTGTTAACCAAAAAAAAAAATCTGGAAAAGAGCATAATGATAAGTGAAGAAAGTCAAGTTGCAAATAGATATATACCCCATTGATAACATTTATGTATAATTTGCAACAAAAAGCAATACTACATATATAAGCATATACATATGTAGAATATTACATATATGTGTGTATGTATATATATATATATATATATATATATGCACACCTGTGCCAGTAAAGTTTTATTTTTAAAAAAGATCTGAGATCAAAAAGGTAAAAGGATAACATTTGTTAAGTCAGGCATTTATTATGCTGTTGAATTTTCCATAATTTCAAAAATAATTAAAATTATATTTTAAAAACATTTTTAAAATGTTGGTGGTCACATCCATCTTTGGTACTTTAGAAAATGTTTTTGCCATGGAAAGGAGGTTTGGCTGGGTGAGCTTTAAGGTATCTTTAAATTGAATTACTTTAGACACTCAAAGAATTGGTAGCAATCCTGTTGACACTGCTTCAAAAGATAGGGAAAGAGAGAATCCTTCCTAAATCATTCTGTTAAGCCAGTATCACTCTAATACCGAAACCAGGAAAAGACATAACAAAATAAGAAAACTACAGACCAATATCCCTGATGAACATAGATGCAAAAATTTTCAACAAAATACTAACTAACCAAATTCAACAGCATATCAAAAGATAATCCACCATGATCAAGTGGGGTCTATGCCAGGGATGCAGGGATGGTTTAACACACACAAGTCAACAAATGTGATACACCACATAAACAGAATTAAAAACAGAAATCACATCAATCATCTCAACAGATGCAAATAAAATCATTTGACAAAATTCAGCATCCATTTATGAATAAGACCCTCAGCAAAATCAGCATAGAAAGGACATAGTTTAAGGTAATAAAAACCATCCGTGACAAACCCACAGCCAACATTATATTGAACAGGGAAAAGTTGAAAGCATTCCGCCTGAGAACTGGAACAAGACAAGGATGCCCACTTTCACCGCTTCTATTCAACATAGCAATGGAAGTCCTAACCAGAGTAATCAGACAAGAGAAAGAAATAAAAAGCATCCAAATAAGTAAAGACGAAGTCAAACTGTCACTGTTCACTGGTGATATAATTGTATACTTAAAGAAACCCTAAAAACTCATCCAAAAAGCTCCTAGAACTGAAAAATGAATTCAGTAAAGTTTCAGGATACAAAATCAATGTAGACAAATTAGCAGCACTGCTATAAACCAATAGCAACCAAGCTGAAAACCAATAAAAAACTCAACCCCTTTTACAATAGCTGCAAAAAACAAAAACAAAACAAAAACTTACAAATATACCTAACCAAGGAAACGAAAGATCTCTCCAAGGAAAACTACAAAACACTCCTGAAAGAAATCATATGCAACACAAACAAATGGAAACATATCCCATTTCACAATATTGTGAAAATGACCTTACTGCCAAAAGCAATCTACAAATTTAATGTAATTCCCATCAAAGTACTATCATTGTTCTTCACAAAACGAGAAAAAAAAAAAAACCTCCTAAATATCATAAGGAGCCAAAAAAGAGCCAGCATAGCCAAACCAAGACTAAGCAAAAAGAACAAGTCTGGAGGCATCACATTACCTGACTTCAAACTATACTATAAGGCTTAGGCAAAGACTTTGTATTAGTCCATTTCACACTGCTGACAAAGACATACTGGGCAATTTACAAAATAAAGAGGTTTAACTGGACTCACAGTTCAACATGGCTAGGGAGGCCTCACAATCATGGTAGAAGGCAAGGAGGAGGAAGTCACATCTTATGAGCATGGTGGCAGGCAAAGAGAGAGCTTATGCAGAGGAACTCTCATTTTTAAAACCATCAGATCTCATGAGACTCATTCACCATCACAGGAACAGCACGGGAAAGACCTGCCCCCATAAATCAATCACCTCCCCTGGCTTCCTCCCACAACACGTGGGAATTGTGGGAGTTACAATTCAAGATGAGTTATGGGTTGGGACACAGCTAAACCATGTCATTCTGCCCCTGGCCCTCCCAAATCTCATGTCCACACATTTCAAAACCAATCATGCCTTCCCAACAGTCCCCCAAAGTCTTAACTCATTTGAGCATTAGCTGAAAAGTCCATAGTCTGATGTCTCATCTGAAACAAGGCAAGTCCCTTCTGCCTGTGAGCCTGTAAAATCAAAAACAAGTTGTTACTTCCTAGATACAATGGGGGTACAGGCATTGGGTAAATATAGCCATTGCAAAAGAAAGAAATGGGCTGAAACAAAGGGTTTACAGTTCCCATGCAAGTCCAAAATTCAGCAGGACAGTAAAATCTTAAAGCTCAGCCAGGCACGGTGGCTCACACCTGTAATCCCAGCACTTTGGGAGGCCAAGGTGGGCGGATCATGAGGTCAGGAGATCGAGACCATCCTGGCTAACACGGTGAAACCCTGTCTCTACTAAAAATAAAAAAAATTAGCTGGGCGTGGTGGTGGGCGTCTGTAGTCCCAGCTACTCGGGAGGCTGAGGCAGGAGAATGGCATGAACCCAGGAGGCAGAGCTTGCAGTGAGCCGAGATCGTGCCACTGCACTCCAGCCTGGGTGACAGAGCAAGACTCTGTTTCAAAACAAAACAAAACAAAACAAAACAAAACAAAACAAAACAAAACAAACAAAAATCTTAAAGCTCCAAAACGATCTCCTTTGACTCCATGTCTCAAATCTAGGTCATGCTGATGCAAGAGGTGGGTTCCCATGGTCTTGTGCAGCTCCACCCCTGTGGCTTTGCAGAGTATACCCTCCCTTCTGGTTGCTTTCATGGGTTGGTGTTGAGTGTCTAGCTTTTCCAGGCACATGGTGCAAGCTGTTAGTGGGTCTACCATTCTGGGGTCTGGAGGATGGTAGCCCTCTTCTCACAGCTCCACTAGGCAGTGTCCCAGCAGGGACCCAGTGTGGGGGCTCCAACCCCACATTTCCCTTCCACACTGCCCTAGCAGAGGTTCTCCATGAAACCCCTGCTCCTACAGCAAACTTCTGCCTGGGCATCCAGGCATTTCCATACATCTTATGAAATCTAGGTGGAGTTTCCCAAACCTCAATTTTTGACTTCTGTGCACTTGCAGGCTCAACACCACACCGAAGCTGCCAAGGCTTGAGGATTGCAACCTCTGAAGCCATGGACTGAGCCCTACATTGGCCCGTTTCAGCCATGGCTGAAGCAGCTTAGATGCAGGGCACCAAGTCCCTGAGCTGCACACAAAAAGGGGACCTTGGACCCAGCCCACAAAGCCACTTTTTCCTCCTAGACCTCTGATTCTGTGATGGGATGGGCTACTGTGAAGACCTCTGACATCCCCTGGATACATTTTCCCTCATTGTCTTGTGGATTAACATTCGGCTCCTCGTTACTTATGCAAATTTCTGCAGCTGGCTTGAATTTCTCCTCAGAAAATGGGATTTTCTTCTCTATCGCATTGTCCAGCTACAAATTTTATGAACTTTTATGCTCCGCTTCTCTTCTGAAACTGAATGCCTTTAACAGCACCCAAGTAACTTCTTAAATGTTTTTCTACTTAGAAATTTCTTCCACTAGATACTCTAAATCACCTCCCTCAAGTTGAAAGTTTCACAAATCTCTAGGGTAGGAACAAAATGCCACCAGACTCTTTGCTAAAACATAACAAGAGTCACCTTTGCTCCAGTTCCCAACAAGTTCCTCATTTCCATCTGAGACCACCTCAGTGTGGACTTTATTGTCCATATCACTGTCAGCATTTTCAGCAAAGCCATTCAACAAGTCTCTAGGAAGGTCTAAATTTTCCCACATTTTCCTGTCTTCTTCTGAGCCCCCCAAACTGTTCCAACCTCTCTGCCTGTTACACAGCTTCAAAGTCACTTCCACATTTTTGCTTATCTTTTCGGCAATGCCCCACTCTACTGGTACCAATTTACCGTATTAGTCCGTTTTCATGCTGCTGATAAAAACATACCTGAGACTGGGCAATTTACAAAAGAAAGAGATTTAATTGGACTCACAGTTCCACGTGACTTGGGAGGCCTCACAATCATGGTGGAAGGCAAGAAGGAGCAAGTCACATCTTATGTGGATGGCATCAGGCAAAGAGAGAGCTCGTGCAGGGAAACTTCCATTTTTAAAACCATCAGATCTTGTGAGACTCACTCACTATCACAGGAACAGTGCAGGAAAGATCTGCCCCGTAATTCAATCACCTCCCACTGCGTTCATCCCAGGATATGTGGGAATTGTGGGAGTTACAATTCAAGAGGAGATATGGGTGGGGACACAGAAAAATCATATCAGACTTCATGAACAATAAAATACAACAAAAACAAAGGTAAATAGATGTGACTTAATTAAATTAAAAAAAACTTCTGGACAGCAAAAGAAATAATCAGCAGAGTAACCAGACAACACACAGAGTGGGAGAAAATCTTCATAGTCTATATATCCAACAAAGGACTAATATCCAGAATATACAAGGAACTCAAACAAATCAGCAAGAAAAAAAACGAATAATCCCATCAAAATGTGGGATAAGGACATGAATAGACAATTCTCAAAAGAAGACATACAAATGGCCAACAAACATATGAAAAAATGCTCAACATCACTAATGATTAGGGAAATGCAAATCAAAACTGCAATGTGATACCACCTTACTTCTGCAGGAATGGCCATAATCAAAACAATTAAAAAATAATAGATGTTGGCATGGATGTGGTGAAAAGAGAACACTTTTACACTGCTGGTAGGAATGTAAACTAGTACAACCACTATGGAAAACAGTATGGAGATTCCTTAAGGCACTAAAAGTAGATCTATCATTTGGTCCAGCAATCCCGCTACTGGGTATCTACCCAGAGGCAAAGAAATCATTATACAAAAAAGATACTTACACATTCATGTTTATAGCAGAACAATTTACAATTGCAAAAATATGGAAGCAACCCAAATGTCAACCAATCAATGAATGGATAAAGAAAGTGTGGTGTATATATACACACCATGGAATAATAGCCATAAGAAGAAATGAAACAATGGCTTTTGCAGCAACCTGGATGGAGGTGGTGACCATTATTCTAAGTCAAGTAACTCAGGAATGGAAAACCAAAAATTGTAATTTCTCACTTAAAAGTGGGAGCTAAGCTGTGAGGACTCAGACATAAAAATGACATAGTGGTCTTCGGTACTCAGAGGAAAGGGTGGGACGGGGGTGAGGGATAAAAGACTATACATTGGGTACAGTGGTGTACACCTTTTGGTGATGGGTGCACCAAAATCTCAGAAATCACCAATAAAGGACTTATCCATGTAACCAAACACCACATATTTCCCAAAAATGTATTGAAGTAAAATAATAATAATAGAAATAATTACTCCAGTAATATAAAAGTCCTTTCTTCAGTTGAAGATGAATTTTTCTTCTTTGAGGTCATGCAACAGCCTAACTTTGAACAAGCCTATGCACTAACTAAAAAAGTGCTAGGTGTGTTGGTCTTGCATAGGTCTTAAGCTTGGAAAATGTTGCTTTAACCCTTTCCCGTTACCCAGTGCACAACAAAAACAGACTTCTGTGCTTGGTTAGATATGAGAACACTTTGATGTCTGGTATGATCTGACCAGTTGATAAAAGGAGGGGTAATTTTTACTAAGAAAAAAGTTCCATGTTATTACCCATCTGTTTGAGATGAAAAGTTTACGTCTAGGGAGTTCACAGGTAGGGTCCTGAGCCTTTGCATACATCATAAACCTGAGGATGACTTGGTGATGAGTAAGTTTGTTGCTGTGGCAGGTGGGGCCTCATTTTTTTTTAATAAGATGCTTAACAGCTACACTCAACTTTTTTCTTCTTATTTATTCAGTTACTGCTTTTGATGGAATTTGGAAAAGGTAGAGGCTCCCTGAGCACAGGGAATACATTGGCCTAGTCGTGGGCAAAAGAAAAAAATGTCTAGTGTGCTCCCTGACTGGGATTATGACAGGCCTGGCCAAATACTGGTGTGAATCTGGGTCCACGTATGCTTCCAAAACCTGCATACAGTCCTGGTAAAGCAGGAAATCTGAGCCAGTGTTCCAGATCCCTCTTTTCTCAAGGGCATAAGATGTTTTCTCTAATGTAAAGCTTAGAATTATTAAAATGCCAGAGTTGAATATGACACTAAAGATAAACTCCATCTAATTAATGAATTATATCACATTTATACAGATCCAGTACCCCTCAGCTATCATAAATCAAAACTGCTTTTCCTTATTATCATTATTGTTGTCTCATTAAAAACCGCACAGAACAAAAACACACGAGATACTTTGCAATAAAGTTTTCCTGCATTGTTTGATAAAGTAAAAAGCAGAGGCATATTTGGAGTCAGTTCTTTTTTGTATGTGTGGTAGAATTCAGCTGTGAATCTTTCTGGTCCCAGACTTTTCACTGTTGGAAGATTTTTTTTATTACTGAGACAATTTTACTATTACTGGTTTGCCCAGAATTTCCATTTCACTCTGCTGCAATCTTGGGAGCTTGTATGTTTCCAGGAATTTATCCATTTCCTCTAGGTTTTCTAGGTTTTCTAGTTTGTGTATGTAGAGATGCTCATAGTGATCTCTGATGATCTTTTGTATTTCTGTGGTATCAGTTGAAAAGTCACCTTTATAATTTCTGATTGTGCTTATTTGAATTTTCTCTCTTTTTTCTTCATTAATAAAGATAGCAATCTATCAATTTTGTTTATCCTTTCAAATAACTAATTTTTAATTTCATTAATCCTTTGTATGGTTTTTGGTCTCAATTTCATGGAGTTCTACTCTACTCTTTTTTTTTCTGCTAGCTTTGGGTTTGGATTGTTCTTGTTTTTCTAGTTTCTTGAGGTTCCATGTTAGGTTATTAATTTTGTGCTTTTCTCTTTTGATGTGGACATTTAACACTATAAACTTTCTTCTTAGCACTGCTTTTGCTGTATGCCAGAGGTTTTGGTATGTTGTGCCTCTTTTCATTAATTTCAAAAATTTTTAAATTTCTTTCTTAATTTCATTATTTATCCAAAGATCATTCAAGAGCAGATTGTTTAATTTCCATGCACTTGCATAGTTTTGAGAGTTCCTTTTGTTATTAATTTCTAGTTTTATTCCACTGTTATCTGAGAAGATACTTGATGTGATTTCAATTTTTAAAACATTTATTGAGACTTACATTGTCCCCAGCATATGGTCTTTGTTGGGGAGTGTTCCATAAGAAGAATGTAAACTTTGCAGTTGTTGGGGAAATGTTCTGTAAATGTCTGTTAGGTCCATTTGGTCATGAGTCCAATTTATGTCCACAGTTTCTTTGTTGATTTTTCTGCCTTGATGATCTGTTCAGTGTTGTCAGTGAAGTGTTGAAGTCCTTCACTATTATTATATTGCTCTTTATGTCTTTCATTAAGTCTAGTTTTTTGTTGTTGTTTTTTTTTATAATTCTGGGTGCTCTCACATTAGAGGCATATTTGGACTGAAATATCTTCCCATTGAATTGATCCCTATATTATTATGTCAAACCTTCTTTGTGTTGTTTTTACTGTTATTGGTTTACAGTCTGTTTTGTCTGATATAAATATAGACACTCCTGCACAGTTTTGGTTTCTGTTTGTATGAAATATCTTTTTCCATCCCTTTCTTTCTTTCTCTTGGATCTGTAAATCTTTACTAGTTAGATAGGTTTCTTGTAAGCATCATATAGTAGGATCTTGTTTTGTATTGCACTGGTCTGTATCTTTTAAGTGGAGCATTTAGTTCATTTACATTCAAAGTTACTATTGTTATGTGAGGTTTTGTTCCCATTATAATGTTAATTGTTTCCTAGTTGCTTTCTAGTTGCAGTTGTGTAATTGGTTCATAAGACCTGTGATTTTATGCTTTTGTGTGTTGTTATGATGATGAGTATTGCCCTTTTGTTTTCATGCTTAAAACTCTGAGCATTTCTTGTAGAACCAGTTTAGTGGTGATAAATTTCCTTAGCATTTGCTTATCTGTGAAAGACTATTTCTCCTTCATTTATGAAGCTTCTTCATTTAGCAGGATACAAAATTCTTGGCTCACAGGTTTTTTCTTTGAGAAAAGTGAGAATAGGACCCCAGTCTCTTCTGGCTTGTAAGGTTTCTGCTGAGAATTCTGCTATTAGTCTGATAGGATTTCCTGTAGAGGTGATTAGACACTTCTCTCGTGCTACTTTTAAGATTTTTTTTTTTCATGTTGACTTTGGATAGTGTGATGGCTATATGCCTTGATGAAGTTCATTTTGCAAAGTATCTTCCACATGTTCTTTGATCTTCTTTTATCATGAAGTCTAAATCTCTAGCAAGGCCAGATAAATTTTCCTGAATTATTCTCTGAAATAGGTTTTCCAAACTTTTTGTTTTTGTTTTTGTTTTCCCTTGGGAATAACTACAACTCATAGTTTTAGTCACTTTACATAATTCTATATTCCTTGAAGACTTTGTTCATTTTTTACATTATTTTTTCTTTATTTTCATCTTTAAACTTTAAAATTCTTTCTTCTGCATGGTCTAGTCTATTAATGCTTTCAACTGCGTTTTGTAATTCCTTCAGTGAATTTTTTATTTCCAGAAGTTCCATGAGAGTTTAAGTGTCTCTTTCTCTAGTAAATTTTTAATTCATATTTTGAATTGTTTTGCTGATTTCTTTGTGTTGATTTTCAACCTTCTTATTGGATCTTATTGGATCTTATTGAGCTTTCTTACAATTAGTATTTTGAATTCTTTATCTGTCATTTCAGAAGTTTTATTTTAGTTAGAATCCATTGCTAGAGAGCTAGTGTGATCCTTTAGGGGTGTTGAAATGGCCTGTTTTTTTAATACAGCCAGAGTTCTTATGCTAATTCCTTTTCACCTGGAGAAGCTGTCACTTCTTATTTTTGCATATACTTTTGTTTGAATGGGGCTTTTTCTTTTCACTCTTTGAGAGTGTGACTGCAGCATATGTTGGGTAGGTTCTTTGGCTTTGCTTCTGGGTGCTTTTAGGAGCTCAAGGCTCTGTATGAATTCTCTTATAAATAGCCTTAGTGGGGTGATTTTCTCAAATACTGGCTGTTTGTAAGTTGTAGTGGCAGTGTACTGGGTATGTGAGCAAGCTCACTGCCTCCTGCAGAGATGGAGAGCTTCTTAGGAAGCTTATCTAATTCCTCACTGGTGTGCACATCTGTCCGCAGGTATTGTATTTGGTTGTACAGTTCCACTTGCCGGCCAGTAGGTGGTGATTGTAGTAGAGGCAGCTGCAGTGGTAGCAGTGGGATTTATGCTTGGCAATTGTTAATCAGGAGAAATACTCTGATATCCTGGGTAATGAGTGGGGCTATGGGACTCCCTGGGATCCCCATCTAGTGTTCTACCACTGAGGCAGGTGGAAGGGGCAAAGCTGGATGTGGCTGAGTCAAGCAAGCCCTTGACCAGGCTCTCTAATAGCAGGTGCAAGCACTGACCCTGGCAGGGTTTGAACCTCTAATGGCAGGTGCAGGCACTGAACCTGGAAGGGTTCAGAGTTCAGGTCACTGGAGCAACTTTCCAGGGAGGGATGGAGGTGCTTCTGTCCTTCCGAAGAACTCCCATGGAGCATTGGGGGACATTCCTGGAATCCACAGCCCAGCAGATGGTAGTGGGACTCATCCAGTTACCATACCCTCTACCAGATGGGTCTCTCTCCAGTGTCTGGCAGCAAGCAGCAGGCCAGAACAGCTAGCCCAGTTCTTAGCAGACTGCATTTAGATCATGAAGATGCCCCAGGCTGAAAGAATCCATGCCTAGGGGCAGAAAGTGTGGCTCTCAAGCTATACTCTTTCCAGTCTGGTCCATGAAGGGAGGGGTTGCCAGCTTTCATACAGCAGTGCAAACCATGCCACACTCTCCTCTCAGTTCTGACCATGAAAACATCTCTCTGCCTGACGTCAGTTCACATATCTCATCACCATACCTGTGGACAGTGTGCTTGAGTCCCAGGGGGATGGGCCTGGGCCAGCAGACTTGTTCTCAGGCCCCCTGGACTCAAGCACTGATTATGATAGGGGCAGGCTGGTCCAGGATTAGCAGAATACTCAGGCAGTGTGGCTGCACTGCAGCCCTGCTGCCAGGAAGGGCAGGCCTCCCTCCATGGGAACAACCAAGTAGGCAGCTTTGGGGAAGACCAGTAGGCATAGGGCACGCAGTCCCAATGTGCCTCAATTTCACAGCAAGCTGCAACAGCTGGCAGCAGAACCCATCCCCGGGATGTGTGGGAGCAACAGGCCTCCTACCTCCCTCCCTGGCCTTATCCTTTATTTTCTCGTTGAATCCTTGCAATGACAACATAAGGCAGAATCTATAATTTGCTCCCATTATATATGGTAAAACTGAATCTTAGGTCAATTAACTTAGCCAAGATTATGCAACCAGGAAGAGGTAAAGTAGGGATTGGAATCCAGGCTTTTAACCATGACTAGTTTTAACCAATGCTGCTGCCTCCTCAGTTGGTACAGGAGGCTTACTAATGGTTTTTTAAATCTAAAATGCATTAATCCAGAAATGTTATGCCTATGTATAGGATAAATGGGAAAGTGTATGGAAAAATGACAAAAATGGGGGCCAAAATATATAGGATTTAAAATCTGCCTGCGTATAACTAAAACCACTCAGAGAAGGAAACACATCAGTACCTGATAATAGATGGGCTTATAATATCCTTTTATTACTTTCCTTTATGGAAGGCTAGTCCAGACCCCACAAGACTTTAATGAGGACTGTGACACTTTACCAGTTATGTGACCTTGAGGAAGACAACCTCTCTGGGCCTCAATTTCTTCCTTGGCAAAATCAGGGGACTGGAGATAGTTACTTTTAAGTCCCTTTTAGCTGTTTCATCCAGTGACTTTATGATGTTAGGAATTTATTCCATTTCTGCCATATGAACTGTCTATTTTTAAGGCAGGCCTAGCTATATAGTCCTTTGAGCTGACTAATCTATCTTTGTGCCCGCTACAGTCCAGATCTTCCAGTTTCAATATCAGACGTGAATATAAGACTTACTTCCCTCATCTTTTTTTTGATACACATGAAATATCTCAGAAAACAAATGCCCTTTAATGTAGGAATGGTGGGTCGGGTGTGGTGGTTCACGCCTGTAATCCCAGCACTTTGGGAGGCCGAGGAAGGTGGTTCATGAGGTCAGGAGATCCAGACCATCCTGGCCAACATGGTGAAACCCCGTCTCTACAAAACAAATACGAAAAATTAGCCGAGCATGGTGGTGCACGCCTGTATTCCCAGCTACTCAGGAGGCTGAGCCTTGGGAATCACTTGAACCTGGGAGGTGGAGGTTGCAGTGAGCCAAGATCACGCCACTGCACTCCAGCCTGGTGACAGAGCAAGACTCTGTGTAAAATAATAATAATGATGATGATGATAATAATAATAATAATATAGGAATGGTTGTAGACCCATATTATGAAATATTTAATATAAATATGAGGTATTTAACATAGGAAAATGGAATATTTGTGTATAATATATATATCCAATTTAATCTTTTATACATTTATGTGTTATAAATATGTATCATACATAGAGAGAGCAATTCATGATGAATTGTTACATGAAGAAAGTGTGTTGCAGATTAATATTTATAGTATAACTGATTTTTGTAAAGTAGCAAGGAAAGAATAAAGAAAATGATGAAGAAAGAGGGAGCAAAAGGCACAGAGCAAAAGAAAGTAAGAAACAGTTATGTATGTGCATCTGTGTCTATATGTGTGGGTTTTTGTGACTAAGAACCTGTTAAGTTTGTCTTTATGTGTTTCTTTATAGCTTGACCTTTTACAATATGCACATATTTCTTTTGTAGTAAAATAAGACAAAAGGAAAAAAAAAACTTAACTCCCAAGAAGACTTAGTTTCATTATCCTTTCATGTCCTTTCCTGATTACTGCTCATCTTCCCCTCTCTTCCTCTGTCTTCTCCTCTCTTCCCCATAGATAATCACTGCTTCCATATATTCATCACCAGCTAAGCAGAGTTTTAGTTTTACTTAATAACAGCAAAATAAAACGCCCCCCCATTTTTCAAAAAAGCACACTTTTATTTTATCGTGCTGTTTAATATGCTTTTTCAAAAAGTCCTATTACACACTGCCTACTTTCCCCTGTCCCTGTTGAAAGCCCTCCTCAGGAGTGAACTCCCACTCCAGGAAAGCAGTTATCTGACATTTTATGTTGCTGGCAAGTTATCACTCTTAAAGCACTGGGATCACCTGTATGTTTACATATTTCAAAGGAAAATGTCTCTTTAACATTTTTAGAAGAATGTGAAACTATCTTTTTTAATGTTTGACACACAAGGAAGCTCTGGGAATGTTATTGCAATCCAAATCAAATTCTTTTGTGGTTCATGGAACAAAAGACAGGTCGGGGGAAAACAGAACAAAAAAAAAGCAGCTCATCATATTTTTTTCAACAATATTTTGATATGTTAAATCTGTGAGGGGCCGGCCGCAGTGGCTCACGACTGTAATCTCAGCACTTTGGGAGGTCGAGGCGGGTGGATCACCTGATGTCAGGAGGTCTAGACCAGCCTGGCCAGCATGATGAAACTCTGTCTCTATTAAAGAATACAAAAATTAGCCGGGCGTGGTGGCATGTGCCTGTAATCCCAGCTACTCAGGAGGCTGAGGCAGGAGAATTGCTTGAACCTGGGCTGATATTGCACTATTGCACTCCAGCCTGGGCAAGAAGAGTGAAACTCCATTTCAAAAAAAAAAAAAAAAATCTGCAAGGAAATGAAGGACAATTTGATCAGAATGTTAGGATGTTAAAATTAAATGAGAACTTAGAAACCATTGAATTCAGTTCCTATATTTTACAAATAAAAAACATGAAGACCAGATGGGAGAAATTATTTGCACCAAGTCACACAATGAGGTAATAGCAGTGTGGCGATTATGCCCTCCATTTCCTACCTCTCAATAATGAAGTGAACATTCTGGGCTTTGGATGCAGGTAGACCTGATTTGGAGTCTTAGACCTCCATTTAATAGTATTGTGACATTTTATTTACTCGTGTAAAATAAAAATGTGATATTTGTCTCATAGAATTATTGTGAAAATCAGATGGAATCGTTTATATAAATAGTACAATGTTTAGAGCATAGAAAGTGCACATAAAACATTAGGTTAAAATCTATTTTAATGCTCCACCCACTCTGTATATTTTGTTTGCATATTACCTATCTTTCTAGTGCATTTTATCTTGTTCTTACATTTGTGAGGCAAAATAAGGCCATCCAAAATTATCCCTTTATATCACTTAATATGGTTTGGCTCTGTGTCCCCACCCAAATCTCATGTTGAATTATAATTCCCAGTGTTGGTGGAGGGACCTTGTAGCAAGTGATTGGATCATAGGGGTGGATTCCCCCTTGCTGTTCTTGTGAAAATGAGTGGGTTCTCAGGGGATTTGATGTTTAAAAGTGTGTGGTGCTTTCCCCTTCACTTGCTTTCTCTCCTGCTGCCATGTTAAGATATGCTTGCTTCCCCTTTGCCCTTCTACTATGATTGTGAGTTTCCTGAGGCCTCCCAGCCATGGTTCCTATACAGCCTGTGGAACTGTGAGTCAGTTAAACCTCTTTTCTTCATAAATTATCCAATCTCAGGTAGCTCTGTGTAGCAGTGAGAGAACGGACTAATACACATTGTTCTGGTTTTCTCATGTTTTTCATGGCCCAGAAACTTTTATCCAATATAGTACTGGAAGTCCTAGCCAAGTAGTTAGGCAAGAAAAATTTTAAATAAAATAATCCAATTGGAAAGGAAGAAGAAAAATTATCTCTATTTGCAGAAGACATGATCTTATATATAGGACACTCTAAAGATTCCACAAGCAGTCCTGTTAGAACTAATAAATTCAGCAGAGTAGCAAGACACCAAATCCACATACAAAATTTAGTTTCATTTCTATATACTAACAATGAACAATCTGAAAAAGAAATTAATAAAATTTTATTTACAGTAGCATCAAAAAGAATATAATACTTAGGAATTAATTTAACCAAGGAGGCAAAAGACTTGTACGATAAAAAGTATAAAACTGTACTAAGAGAAATTGAAGACATAAAATAAATGAAAATATATCTCATATTCATTGATTGAAAGACAATATTATAATATTGTCAGAATGTCAAGACTGCCCTGTCGGCAGTCTTATACAGATTTAATGCAATATTGGTATACATATCAGCAACATTTTTTGCAGAGATTAAAATAAACCCATCTCCAAAATTACACAGAAACTTAAGGACCCCAAATAATCAAAACAATTTTGAAAAAAAGAAAAAAAAGAACAAAGTGTAGGACTCTCACTTTCAGATTTGAAAACTTACTACAAAGCTATGGTAATTAAAGCAATGTGGCACTGGCATAAACACAGACATATATACCAATGGAGTGGAATATACCAATAGAAAGCCCAGACATAAGCACTCACATATATGGTCAAATGATTTTTGGAAAACGTGTCAAGACCATTCAATGGGGAAAGGACGGTCTTGTCAACAAATGGTGCTAGGAAAACTGGATGTTTACACGTAAAAAATTAATTTTGATGCTTACCTAACATCATATACAAAATTAACTCAAAATGGGTGAAAGACCTAAACATAAGAGCTGACATATAAAAACTTTTAGAATGAAACATAGGGAAAAAGCTATATGACACTTCATTTTGTAATAATTTCTTGGATATGACTTTAAAGGCACATGCAACAATAAAAAGTAGACAAACTAGACTTCATAACAATTAAAGACTTTTTTGCATCAAAGGAAATATTCAACAGAGTGAAAAGGCAATCTACCTACTACAGGCTTCAAGAAAATGTTAACAAATCATATATCTGCTAAGAGGTTAATATCCACAATATATAGATAACTCCTGAAACTCAACAACAACAAAAAACCCAGAACTGATACAAATATGGGCAAAGAACTTGGATAGACATTTCTCCAAAGAAAATATACAAATGGCCAGAAAGCATATGAAAAGATGCTCAACCTCACTAATTTTAGGGAAATGCAAATCAAACCAATGAGATATCACCTTACACATTAGGATCAATAATATCACAAAAACAAAATAAGCGTTGGCGAGGATGAGGAAAACTTTGAATCCTTGTGCGCTGTTGGAGGAAATGCAAAATTTTACAGTCACTATTGAAAACAGTATGGCAGTTTCTCAAAGACAAAACATAGATTTATTATACGATGCTGCAATTTTACTTCTGGGCATATACTCAAAAGAATTGGGAACAGGATCTCAAAGAGATATTTTTACACCTATGTTCATTGTAGAATTATTCACAACACTTAAGAAGTTGAAGCAACCTAAATGTCCATCAG
The DNA here is from genome assembly GCF_029281585.2 of Gorilla gorilla gorilla. Lineage (NCBI taxonomy): Eukaryota > Metazoa > Chordata > Mammalia > Primates > Hominidae > Gorilla > Gorilla gorilla. The sequence continues at coordinate 122,862,091 of NC_073224.2, forward strand.
TGGGTGAATCGTTAAAGAAAATGTTATATACATATAATGGAATATTATTCAACCTTAAAAAGGAAAGGAATTCTGACACATGCTACAACATGGATGAACATTGAGGACATTATGCTAAGTGAAATAAGCCAGCCACAAAAACACAAATACTGTATGATTCCATTTACATGAGGTAACTAGAGTAATCAAAATCATAGAGGCAGACAGTGGAATGGTGGTTACCAAGGACTGGAGGTAGAGGACAGTGAGGAGTTATTGTTTAATGGGTATCAAGTTTTGGTCTTTCAAGATGAAAGGAGTTCTGGAGATGGATGCTGGTGATGGTTGCACAACAATATTGATGTGCATAATATAACTGAACTGAACATCTAAAAATGGTTAAGATGGTACATTTTATGTAATATGTATTTTACCATAATAAAAAAGTAAGGGTAACAGACGGAATGTCATTTCCCCACTATTCTAATTTATACTTCGTCTTACCCTTATGTTTAATTTTGTCAACTTTAGTGGATTTTTTTAATATGGTCCTTTAAGGAAAGATATCTACCTATGCTCTTGAAAATCATTCATATTACCTTTGTGGGAATACTGGTTCCCAGAATTACATATATACCCATGACTGTTGGGCACCAGTTAGCCTCCAACTATTGAATTTAGTCAGAGGGAAAGAAGGGCCAACACAAATGATCTCCAAGTATATCAAAGGATAAAGAACTGGAATCCAGAAACTTAAAGGCCTACTTAAAATAATTTATATTTTCTGATCTACATTGAATGTCAATTAGTTGCTTGTTTTTTCCCCAAATCTCTGTGTTTTCTGTTTTACAATAGACAAACTAAGACTCAGACTTCTTGGTGAATATTACTGACACATCAACTCATTTTCATTTAGAATCCTGTTGTTTAATGGCTATATCTGAGCTAATTAAAAGTAGAAACTCTCAATCTATGTACCTTCGAATTATTCTCAGCATTGGGCACTGTACTTAGCATATACTCAGTGTTTAATAAACATTTATTAAAGGAAGAAATGTTCTAATAGGACATATATGATGTGTCCTGGTTATTTTTCTGATCTGGTTGAGGTATTTTAGTATATATTATCTAATTTTTAAAAATCTATTTGGCAGGGTTAAAGACTTTTTAGGCCATCTACATATATTTGCATCCCACTGTTAAAAGAAAAACTTTAGACCAATTAAATTTAATAGAGTTTAATTGAGCAAAGAATGTTTACAAATCAGGCAGCCTCTAGAACTGGAACAGGTTCAGAGTGACTCCAGGGCTTCCACATGGTTGGATAACATTTATAGTCAGAAAAGAAAAGTGATGTACAGAAAATATAACTGAAGTACAGAAATAGATGATTTGGTTAAAACTGAGTGTTTATTTGAACCTGGTTTGAATAGTTTGGCTACCTGTGGTTGACTGAAGTTGGGCTGCCATAATTAGCTGAGAATCATATACTTATTACAATGGTAAGTTTCAGGCTGCTTACACATCAAGTTGGGTTATAATTCATTATATACGGAGAAACCCTTGGGCTGAGCTTAAAATAGGTAAGAAGGCTGCTTTAGGCCAAACTTATTATAACACCACCATTAAAAAATAAAAGATAATAAAATAAACTCTTGTAACTCTTTTCCTGAGACCTTAGATAGGTATTTGGACTTAGACTGCCATTTCACAGGTTTTCCAGTTCTGGCTAATTTTTTGCATTTTATTATAGATTTAAATCCAAAAGAGAAGAATGCTTTTGCTTCTTTCTTTTTTCATTTTGATTAGTTTCTCAAACACCTGGAAGACTAATGTAGACCACCCAGAAGAACAAGATCTGAAACTTACCAGCAGCTCATGATAGTGCAAGACCAATGATTGAGACTATAGATCTGAATTATTATTCCATCTCTGCCATTATGTGGCTGTAATATTGAACATGTGACTTAACTTCCCTGTATCTGTCTTTATTTACTATGAGTACTATGAAGTTCAAAACAAATAATGCATTTTTTAAACTTTGCACTTCAAAAAATATAAAACATAATGCAAGTGTAAAGCATTGTTACAAAACAAACTTTTATGAAGTAGAGTCTTACAAATTAAACAAAATCTTATGGGTCCTTACGACCACCCACACTGCCATCTGCAAAAGAAAGGAGAAGCTCTTTGTTTTGTTTAATTTTGTTGCTGTATTCTTTGGCAAAAGCAACAACATGTCTAGCTGCTAGAGCCATAATAGAAGCAACAATGGTAACAGCAGTCTATGTTCAGCAATCAAGTATATCTATAAAATATAGCACCAGTCACCAATAGTTTAAAACTCACACTAAAAATCTATGTGCTTAGTTTTCCCTTACCTACCTCAGATTGTCTGCTAAGCATATGGGATGGAACATCTGAGTGTTTAAATAATTTGATGAGGCAGAACTTTTAGAACAACTGCCCTCTTTTCCCATAATATGAAAGCCGCATCCTTATAATAATCTTCCATGAATTCTTCCTAAAAAATTAATTTCGTGGAATATTGCTGGATGGCACATTTCCTCATTATTAGCCTTTCTAAGAATATCTGAAATAACAGATTTCTTAGCCTGACCTCTTTGGATTGCAAATGATGGAAACCCAACTCAAACCAGCTTGACAAAAAAGGGAATTTAATGTCTCAATTTTGAAGTTCAGGATTCATGTCGCACTGGCCTATTCCTGTGACATCATACTTCCACATAACTAATTTCACACTAACAATGTGACATCAATGAACATGGAGTTGGGAAGAGAGTTGTACAGTTAGCTTTTGAAAATTAGGACAAACCAAGTCCAGCATATGTCTACCTATATGCTAGGCATGGTGCTTTATGCCAAAGCTATGGAGTTAAGTAAAACATGGTCCCTTTCCTGACATAGGGAATTAGAAGGGAAGAAGGGGGCTCTGTAACATATATTTCAATATCCAGATGCAAGGTACTCAATTCCGTTCTCTATTTGTTATAAGAACTTACCGGATGCCAGGTACTCAATTCCATTCTCTATTTGTTATGAGAGCTTAGACTCTGAATCCATACTACCTGTGTTTAAATGCCAGTTCTACTATTTATTAACTGTTTGATCTTCAGCAAATTATTTAACCTCTCTGTGCCAGTTCCCTAATCTAGAGAAAGGGGATAGTAGTAGCATCTCCTTCATAGAGTTGTTTTGGGAATGAAATCAGTCTATACATGCAAAACAGAATAAATTCTCATTCATGGTGACTTCTTATTAAAGATTGGCTATTGATATATTTTTATTGCCATTTTTCTATTTTCATAAAAATCTCTTTGATTTGTGGGTATCAATATCTCCAGTGAAGAAACTGAGAGGTTAAATGACTTGCCCAAAGACACATATAATATATAATATGATTAAGCTGGTATTTGACTCTAGCTCTATATAATTACAAGTCTCATATGGTTTTACATTCCACACCAGTAACACAGGACTGTTTATCATATGCCTATTCTGAACCACCTACAATACTAGGAGCTTTAAATATATTTTCTAATGTATTATTTACAACAGTACAATGCATCAAAATTTTCTATTTCTGCTTTGCATATAAGATAACAGGGAATCAGAGAGGCTAAGTAATTCCTGTGGCTATACAGTGAGCTGGGATTTAAACCAAGTCTGCCAGATTTATAGAAATGTGTTCTTAATTACTCTGCTAAATGACTTACAACTATTTTAACAATTATTTTGAGTCATGTTTCTTCATTTTACCCGAAACAGGATGTAGTACATTAGTAACATGGTAGTTGCGCTACAAGAGATGGGAGTATAACACATATCAGCAATGTAATGAGGAGAGGGAGTGAGATTTGATTTTGTTTTTTCTTATAGCAGGAGCAGAGAATCCTTCTCTGGATCTTGTTAGATAAATTTTAAAAGACTGATGGGGGTGGATTGTGCATTTGTTGCAAAGGAGACAGCCTGAAGAAAAGCATAGAGGCTTGAGAGCATGCCTATGTTTGGTGAATGGCAGCAGACCAGAGAGGTATTATGGGATGAACAAGTGAAGATGGAAAAGTTGGCCTTGATCATCGAGGGTTTTCAAGCACATGCTAAGGAATTTGGACTTAATTCTATGGTACTAAAAAGGCACTGAAATTTTTTGAGAAAAGGAATTTAATGAACTGGCTTTTATTTAGAAAAACTAGGCTTGTAGCAATATGTAAGGACAGACTGGAGCAGAGGGAGACTGAAGCCAGAAAGATGAGTTATATGTTATTCCAATAGCTTATGCAAGAGATTATGTAAGCTAGAATTAGGGAGGGGTTTGAGAGCAATAGATGACTTCGGGAAATACTTAGAAAGTATTGTTAACAGTATTACCTCTGCTAATTAAAAAATAACTCAGCATACAAAGTAACAACATTTTAATGCAACAGATCGGTATTGACTAGAAGACTTTCAGAAGTCTGTATCGACCAACTACTAGTTTTTCAAAACTTACTATTTGCCATGTGCCATTGCAAGCCTTTTACGTGCATTATCAAGTAGTTACTATTATATCCCTAATTTGCAGATGAGAACAAGAAAGATCAGAGAGGCCAAACAATTTGTTCAGTTACACAGTTAGAGAGTGACGAAGCCCACACTATTTTCCTAGCAACTCACATTATACACAAATCATCACATTGATTTAGGCCAGGACCTTCCTCTCTGGTGTAGATGGTTGCAATAGCTTCTCAGGTGGTCTTTGTACTTTTACTTCCTACCTATCTCTTCTTTACTGATCAGCTGGAATAATATTTTTGAAAACATAAACAAAAGTCACTCCTCTGCTCAAAATCTTTGCACGGTTTCCTGCTGTACTTGGAATACAACCCCAAGTCCTTTCCTAGGGCACTAGCCTTGTATTGGCCTTGATCACTGCTCCTGCCCACCTCATACCACTTGTCATTTCGCCATTATAGTCCAACAACATCCACTCATCCGCTTTCTTGCAGGCCCTGGAATATTCTAAGCACTTTCCCATCTCAGGGCGTTGTGAATGCTGTTTCCTCTACCTGCTCTCATCCTCCCACTCTTTATCAACTAAGTTCTCACATACACATGTTTGATCTCAAGCTGTGTGTGTTGACTTGTTTGTTATTTGAAGCACTATGCTGAGCCATAGTGGAATCTAAGGTAAAAGGAAAAATAAGTAATATTGACTCTGAGTTTATGTAATATTTTGATTTTTTCCCATGAAGAAATTTTGCATTAATTTTTATTTTAAAAATATTGTATTAAATTTTATTTATCTTGATTACTGAGTATTTTGGTGTCCCCTTAAAATTCTCACCAAAGACAAGTGCCTCGCTCACCTCACCCTTTTTCCAGTACTGGTCATTGTCTGTCCCACCAAACTGTAAGTAAACTTCAGGGGTGCAGGGACTATGCCTGTTTTGTTCACTACTATACTCACTGTGTGCAACAGATTGTCATGGTGAAGCAACAAATGAAATTTGTTGAATCATTGAATGACATGTTAGGGATTTCACCAGTAATGTTCAAATGTATCATCTCATTTCATCATCATAGTAACTCTGTGATTTGGGTATTCTCTCCTGTTTGTAGATGAAGATAGTGATGCTTAAAGATGTTAAGTAACTTGGCCAACGTAGATACACAATTAATTAGTATATCGCAGAGGTAGAATTTGAATCCAAGCCTCTGACTTTACATCCAGGTATTTTCTACTACACCAGCTCCTGTCTGAAGGTTTATTTAAACAAAGGCTGAGTAGACATTAATCAGGGCTGCAGAAAGAAGTTCTGGATTATACAGGAAGCTGGACGAGTTGACTTCAAGTTCTCTTTAGATACTTAATATTTTTTAGTTCTATGATCACTACCTTATAATAAGCCGACTAGAACTTGGTAAAATCAGTTTCTTAATCTGTAAAATGGGAATAATAGTATGGATCAAACTGACTTGTTTAGAACGTTAAATAGAATGGTCTGTGTAAGTTGCCTAATACAGTGTTTGTTATAGAGGAGGTGGCAAATTTTAGTAATTAATTGTAATAATAACAATAAGCAACTTAGGTGAGAGTGAAAACCCTGGAAAAGTGGAGCAAAATAACTTCTCTTTCACTCTGTTTCCATGGAAAGTGCCATTTCTCCAGTCGGAAGAAGAGAGTTAGACTCACTGTCTCACTTCTGTACTTGCCTTCCTGATGGGAGGCGGGCCATTCAATCTTGTTTTGAAGTTGAGGATCTTAAGGCTCTGAGAACAACTTCCAGAATCTCCTAGTTTTTGCCTAACACTCCTAGCTTCTTTATTTTTCACGTGGAAGTAATTCTAATAATATCCTTCCAACCTGGTTCTTTCTGGTCCTTCTTTTCTAGTCACCCAGATGGCCTGACACTTGAGAGGGACAGGGAATAAGCACCATCTTACAAAGATATTCTTTCCAGTAAAAGCAGCATTACCTAGAAAACACATGGCCGAGGCAGTGGGAGTAGGGGAAGAAGAGCGATGTTTTATCTCCTGACAGTAAAGTCACAATGAGTGTTTCATGAAAGAGGATATGGTTTCAATCAGCTGAGGTTGCATGTGGGAACCTCCTGGCTCCTCTCTTTCACTTTTTCTTATGCCAGAATCTTACTGCAAAAAGGCTGAACCATGCCACTGATAGAATTTTATCCAGTGTAGTACTCACCCCTGGGGTCAACTTCATAACTTCTAGCATGATGTGGATCTCATAGCAAGCACCCAATAAACACACGTTGAGTGACTGATAAAACATAAGTCTGTAACAGACAACTTTACACACATGCTCACAGATTTACAGTCCTCTGGTGTGAGACATGTGTTTAGACACTTTCTCCTTTGCGTTCCTTTTCGTATTTTTGTCTTTCACTTTTCTGGTTCATTTGTTACACCCTCTCCCATTTTTACATATACTCTCATGTGTGTGCACGCGTGCACACACACACACACACACACACACACACCCCTCAGGATCAAAAAGATATGGAGATATAATAAATCAATTTTGCTTATATTAAAAGCAAACTGAAGAATAACAACTTTCTCAGCAAAATTTCTCATTCTGCCGCTAGTCCATTTGTTTTGAAAATGCAAACAAGGCTTAACTGAGTTTGCTTCATTATCTGTACAATTTAATATTCTGTATCATTTTTAGGATGAGTTGGTAAGACATAGCTGCCTCTTCAAACCTGAGTGAAGCACACAGAGGAGCAAGTTCCGAGACTGGGAAGTAAATAGAGGGAAAATGAGGTGAAAATATGTATAGGCTGGATATCCCTTCTCTGAAATGCTTGGGACCAGAAGTGTTTTGAATTTTGGACTTTGGAATATTTGCATTATACTTACCAGTTGAGCATCCCAAATTTGAAAATCCTAGATCCAAAATGCTCCAATGAGCATTTCCTTTGAGCACTAGGTTGGTGCTCAAAAGTTCTGGATTTAGGGGCATTTTGGATTTGGGGTTTTTGAATTTAGGATGTTCAATATATTTAAAAGGGGTGGCAAGATAGGTCAAAGACAGAATGGCACAGCATAGAAAGATAAATGGAAAAACAAGGTATTATTTATTCAGCTGCCATTGCTAAAGGCTGTGTGATGTGACAGGCAAGCCAAGAAACCCACCATGTATTTTATATCACAGTGAATACAAGTATCTATCTAGTAGTGATGGGATGCAGTGGAGGGTATTTAAGATAATATGAAGGCTGTATTATCACTTGGGCAAACAGGAATGGGAGACTCCAGTGTGTTAGTATAACTAGGGAGTTCGGGAAGTCAGCAACTTGGAGATCCACCAGTGAATAAGTACATGTGCCCCAAGTTTTGAAGATCAGGCACTTGAAATGGAGTGACTGGTGAGATCAAAGCATGCCCCAGTCTTGCTGGGAAGTGCACTGTAGCCAACTACAAAAACTGGTCACAAATTATTTTCATCTCATTCCCTCTACCCACGCCCTTTGAAATGTAAAGATTGCAGCTCCTCCCATCTATTCTTCACCCATTCATTGGACTTATTTTGTCTAATATGTTGCAAGTAGGTGCTTGAAAATGACTTGCTTATTGGGGCTTGTCTTTTCTCTTGCTGTTGTTAGAAGTCCTGCTGTCACCACCATTTGACAATTTCCAGGCTAGCCTATTGTGTGATGAGAGATATACACTTTAATCACCCTCATCACTCAAGCTAGCAAACATCAGCCTACCATCAGAAGCAGGACCATCTTGAGAGGTGAAGCCAGCTGGGCTTCTAGGTCAGGTGGGGACTTGGAGAAATTTTCTGTCTAGCTAAAGGTTTGTAAATGCACCAATCAGTGCTCTGTGTCTAGCTAATCAGGTGGAGACTTAGAGAACTTTTCTGTCTAGCTAAAGGATTGTAAAAGCACCAATCAGAACTCTGTGTCTAGCTAAAGGTTTGTAAACGTACCAATCAGTGCTCTGTGTCTAGCTAATCAGGTGGGGACTTAGAGAACTTTTGTGTCTAGCTAAAGGATTGTAAATGCACCAATCAGCACTTTCGTGTCTAGCTAAAGGATTGTAAATGCACCAATCAGCACTCTGTGTCTAGCTAAAGGTTTGTAAGTGCACCAATCAGCACTCTGTCAAAACGGACCAATCAGCTCTCTGAAAATGGACCAATCAGCCATCTGTAAAATGGACCAATCAGCAGGATGTGGGTGGGGCCAGATAAGGGAATAAAAGCAGGCCACAGAGCCAGCAGCGCAACCCACTGGGGACCCCTATCCATGCTGTGGAAGCTGTGTTCTTTCCTTCTCTGCAATAAATCTTGCTGCTGCCCAGTCTTTGGGTCTGCTCCGCCTTTATGAGCTGTAACACTCACTGCGAAGGTCTGCAGCTTCACTCCTGAAGCCAGTGAGACCATGAACCCCCCAGGAGGGACAAACAATTCCGGACGCGCCACCTTTATGAACTGTAACGTTCACCACGAAGGTTTGCAGCTTCACTCCTGAGGCCAGCGAGACCATGAACCCACCAGAAGGAAGAAACTCCGAACACATCTGAACATCTGAAGGAACAAACTCCGGACGTACCATCTTTAAGAACTGTAACAGGCTGGGTGCAGTGGCTCACGCCTGTAATCCCAGCACTTTGGGAGGCCGAGGCGGGCGGATCACGAGGTCAGGAGACCGAGACCATCCTGGCTAACATGGTGAAACCCCGTCTCTACTAAAAAATACAAAAAATTAGCCGGGCGTGGTGGCGGGCTCCTGTAGTCCCAGCTACGCGGGAGGCTGAGGCAGGAGAATGGCGTGAACCCGGGAGGCGGAGCTTGCAGTGAGCCGAGATCGCGCCACTGCACTCCAGCCTGGGCGACAGAGCGAGACTCCATCTCAAAAAAAAAAAAAAAAAAAAAAAAAAAAAAGAACTGTAACACTCACTGCGAGGTCCATGCTTCATTCTTGAAGTCAGCAAGACCAAGAACCCACCAATTCTGGACACAGTCTAACTCAGTGATGCCAACCTTTTTGACACCAGGGACTGGTTTCCTGAAAGACAATTTTTCCACAGATCCAGTGGTGGGTCAAGGGAGACGATTTTGGTATGAAACTGTTTCACCTCAGATAGGCAGGCATTAGTTAGATTCTCATTCTCATAAGGAGCACACACCTAGATTCATTGCATGTGCAGTTCACAACAGGGTTCACACTCTGAGAATCTAATGCTGCTGCTGATCTGACAGGAAGTGCAGCTGAGGTAGTAATGCTCGCTCACTTGCCACTCACCTCCTGCTGCATGGTGTCAACAGATCCAATGAGTAAATGATAATAATGTACTAATAGTTAACACTTCTCTGGTGTTTACTATGTACTAGGCATTATTTTAAGTTCTTATCACGCCATGGACTGGTACTGGTCAGTGGCCCAGGGGTTAGGGAACTCTGATCCAACTGACCAGCAATTAGTTGCCTTTGGCACATGAGTGAGCTTGGCTATGACCAGCAGAAGAAGCAACCAGCCAAGCAAAGTTCAAATTGTCAACACACAGAATTAAAAACTAAATCAATGATACTGTTTTCATCTACTAAGTTTTGAAGTGGTTTTCTTCTTTTAAATGCATCAAAAAATAATTGATATATTAATTCAAAGGTTTCAGATAGGTCATTAGTCCAGTTCTTTGGGAACAAGAATTCGGTAAACAGAAAATCTCAGTCTTGGGAACAAACCAGGAAGACAGTGGTAAAACATTGAGTAAACACAAGGACAGATTCTTGCATATAAGGCAGAAGCAAATTGTGAAATTTTGGAACCTCATATCAGAGCCAGGCAGCTTTAAGTGAACATGTTTAATGGCATAATATGGACTCACATTTGTAAGCAATTCCTGGGTCAGTTCAGAGTTGGTGGTGGGAAATTTTTTGAATTTTTCTACCCATATTTTCAGCCTATTCTTCATAGAAGCTATTCCATATATTTTTCAAGCTCTTCAGATCTGAGACCATCCTTTGTTTTTCTCTCTCACTTGATGACATTCCCTCCCATGTTACAGTGAAAATGAGAGCAACCACTTAAAAACTAAGTCAACTTTCTATCACCAAAGGTACAGATTTAACCAACTGCATCCAGATTTTGCTTCTTTCTCCCCGAAATGATGTAACCTCCACATGCTTGAGGTTAATCCTTCTATCTGTGCTTTACATTCATCTAGAGGACCTTACCATCTATCTTCTCTTTCTTCTGTGTCTTTGATGTCCTTCCTTTTACTCAGTCCTTCTAATCAGAGTGTAAATACGCCAATCATTTCCATTTTAAAAAGTTTCCCTTTGTTCTTGAATGATCCTCCTGTTTCTCTCTTCTTCACTCTCAAGCTTTGGGGTAAAGTGGTACACACTGCTGCAGTGTCCTCCCTGCAATTTATCTTCCAACTGTGTTCAATTTTGTTTTTGCCCTCAACCTCCATGAAACTGCATTCACCTGAAGTTGGAAGCAGAAGGCAGGAATTAAAAAAGAAACAGCAAATATTTATGATTTAGATAACAGATAATAATTAGAGAAAATAATACAAAAATGTACTCAAAGCTGGCAGTTGGGGGAAAACGTTGATCACTACTTGCTAACAAAATCAAGAAAAATGCATAAACTTTTGTGCTTTCTCTGAAGGACAAAATCACAAAATAAGAAATAATAGCCACATATTTAGAGAAAAATAAAAGACTATGATATTCTGCTTAACATTATGCATGCAAATATTTTTAAATTTGATTAAAATAGACGTTTATTTAGGTAAGTATAAATGATAAGATCTAACTCCAGAAGAAATGGAAAATTTAAACAATATTCATGGAGGAAATAGAAGTTGTCAATGAGCTACCCCTTCCAAAAGTACTCCCGATCCAGATGTTGATAAGAAAATTCTACCAAACATTGAAGGAATTCCTAACTGCTCCTGAATGCAAAAATTGCATGCATTTTCTAAAAGATTACCTAAGAAAAGGAAATTATAGATCAAATTAATGTATTAATATCAGTGTGAGAATCCTAAATGAAATATTAACAAATATAATTTAGCCACTGAAAGACTAATTGCTGTTAAAAAGATGGGATTTATTCAAGAAATGCAGAATTGTCCCATGGGACTAAATCTAATAATATAATTTATGGTATAAACAGATCTAATGAGAAAATGATAATAATGTACTAATAGTTAACACTTCTCTGGTGTTTACTATGTACCAGGCATTATGTTAAGCACTTTAAATATGTTAACTCATGTCTCACAGCTTCCATATGAAATAAGAAACATTATTTTTACCAGTTCATAGATAAAGAAACTGTTAATGAAAGACATTTAAAATTCATCCAGGATTATATACCCTGGTAATTGACAGAGATACTTCAGACTCTGCCTTCTAAACCATTATGGTGCACTGCTACTCTTTCATCATCTTCGTTGATCCTGAAATATCATTTGATACAATTCAACATTCATCCCTGTTTATTAAAATTTACTCCTAAAACAGGGATGTTTCCTCAATATGATAAAATATATCTAACTTCTTGTTAAAATGCAGCTTACACTTAATGGAGAAACCATTAGAAACATTCAGACTAAAATAAAGGACAGAGGAAGGACGCTCATTATTACTACCATTATTTAAGATTTTTTGGAGGTACTAGCAAACACAATGAAACAATAGAACAAAATTTGAAATTGAAAATTTAGAAAGAAATTATCTTCATGTGAAGACAATATGATTGTTTACCTGGAAAACCCAAAATAACAATATTTAAAAAATTATAAGCTGTAAGATATATCAGGAAGATAGTAGACGCCCCTTAGCCCAGTCATTTCCCAGGCACAAGGGGTGGCCCTGGCGTGAGACCAGCAGAACTGCCCAGCTGCATCCAGTCCAAATTGTTGACCCACAGGACTATGAGCAAATAAAATGGTATTGTGTTAAGCCAGTAAATATTTGACTGCTTTATTACCCAGCAATAGATAACCGAAACACAGTATATGACAAACATGGCAGGTCAAATCAGTGAAGAAAATATTCATTACTTAGTAAATGTATTTGGAGAACTTGGTAGTCATCTAGCAATAAATTAATTCAGATTCATACCTTATTCATACTTTATAATAGGATTAATTCCAAATAAATAAAATATTCAAATTTGAAAAATGAAACCATAGGGTACTATAGGAAATCACAGAAAATTTTTATAACTGTGGGAGTGAGAAGAGCATTCTAACTAGACATTAAACACAAAAATCATAAAATAAAAGATTGATAGATTTGACAATGAAAAAATGAAAACTTCCTGCATGGCAGAAAATCATGGGGGAAAAAAATCAAAAGACAGATTACAAACTGGCCAAAATATTTTTTAAACATATCACAGACAAAGGATTAATTTGATTAATATATAAAGAACTCACATAAATATTATAAAAAATGAATAGATTGAACATAAAAATAAAAAAATAATTTTAACATGCCAGTCACAGAAAAGGAAATACAAATAGTTCTTAAACATATAAAGACATATGCATAATTATATATGTCAGTGTTGGTTCATCATTTATAACAAGTGCACCACTCCGGGTAGCTGGGGGCGGGGGTGTGCATAATGGGGGAGGCTATGTTTGTGTGGGAGCGGGGGATAAAAGAGAAATATTACACACACACAATCTATGAATCAATAAGGAAAAAAAAATCAAATGTCACAAATAAACATTCCCTGAAAAAGAAACCCAAATAACACAAATGGTCAATGAATACATGAGAAGACATATCTGTACTAGTCAAGAAAACACATAATAAAATTACAGAGGTATACCATGTAAGCTCACCATATTGTCAAAAATTAAATTGACACTGACTTTTTGGAAAGACTGGAATAATGAGAACTCTTATACATGTATTGCCAGTGTAGTTTGCTACCAATATTGTGTGAAATAATTTAACATTATCCAGCAAAGTTAAAAGAGTGAACACTCTAAAACAGTTATTCCATTCCCAGGAGAAGCACCTGTACTGCAATAGGACAGGTGAGTAAGAATTTTCACAGCAGAATTATTCTTCGTAGCAAAACAAAAACAAAGAATCATCCAAAAAGCAATGGCAACTACCCACATACCTATTTCCTGAAGAAATTAAAAACAAACTATAGGATAGTACACAGCAGTGAAAAGTGTTGCACCACCAAACACAAAAAAGCATAGATGACTCTCGTCAATAATGTTGAGCCAAAAAAAATGTCAGGTTAGTATTTACTTCTGAGGGGAAGGAAAAAATTGATGTGACTTGGGAAGAAAGCAGAAACTTCAAAAGAATTGTTGACATATTTTTCTAAGTTGAGTGATGGGTACATTATTGTTTTTAAACCACAGATAGATGTATAATCACAAATTGTTTTTCAATTAAAAATAACAATTAATGGCAGAATAAACCCCCAGGAATTTGTAAACTATTAGAGTTGTCCAATGATCATAAATAGGACTTAGACAACAAGAGAGCCAGATGGTAAATATTTGTACCTAGGACTAGATGGAATAAAGCAATTAGGTAGCAAATTTTATCATCAGTACGTAGCCCTATTCCTGACATAATAGACATTCAGTAAATGTTTGCCCAACCTTTGGGCTGGGACTTGAAAACCACAGGCTTCATTTTATTACTAATGGGAGATAAGGCTTTAGAGGCATATGGTGGAATGCTTTGAAAATATCCCTTGTGGGATTTAGGCCATTAAAAATGCAGAATAATAAAATGCTTATCATTGGAGGGAGTCACAGACATAATGAAAACAACTTGTCAATTTATTTAGTCTGGCAGCCTCGTAACCCCTACATAGACACACAGCTTAATAATTTTATCCATATAGCACATTTGTTTTAGGAGTATCCTGGGGGAAAATTTAATCTTCATAACAAAACACTTAATAATGCATTCCTAGAAATACAGCTCTCTTATGTAGCAAGTAGTACTTTATATGTGCAAAGTTGTATCAAACACATTGTATCAATTATTTATAGGATTTCTATAATCGTATTCATATTTCATAACTGAGAAAACCAACGAACAGAAAAGTTTAATATATCACATTGTCACAAAAGTAATTTTAGAAATATTCAGCTGAGCATAGAGACTGAACTGAGATACTACATTTAAGTGCTAGAATTAAGTGATCTGTGGCTCAGGATACACATGTGTGATCTGCTTAAATTACCTGAAGCTTTAATGTGCAAATGATTCATTTACTAAAGGGAGGGTCTAAACTGAGGACATGTGTCTTTGACATCTGTTACTATGTTGGTTCTGCAGCCATCTTCTGTGTTATTTACTTTATTTTTTTATTTTTCCGTAGGTTATCAGGGTACAGGTGGTATTTTGTTACATGAGTAAGTTCTTTACTGGTGGTTTGTGAGCTTTTGGTGCACACATAACCTGAGCAGTATACACAGCACCCTATTTGTAGTCTTTTGTCTCTCACTCCCCTTCAATCCTTCCCCCCAAGTCCCCAAAGTCCATTGTATCATTCTTATGCATTTGGTCCTCATAGCTTAGCTCTCACATATCAGTGAGAACATACGATGTTTGGTTTTCTGTTCCTGAGTTACTTCATTTAGAATAATAGTCTCCAATCTCATTCAGGTCACTGCAAATGCTGTTAATTCATCCTTTTTTATGGCTAAGTAGTATTCTATCATCTATATATACTACAGTTTCTTTATGCACTCGTTGATTGATGGACATTTGGGTTGGTTCCACCATTTTGCAATTGTGAATTGTACTGCTATAAACATGCGTGTGCAAGTATCTTTTTCATATAATGACTCCTTTTCCTCTGGATAGATACCCAGTAGTGGGACTGCTGGATCAAATGGTAGTTCTACTTTCAGTTCTTTAAGGAATCTCCACACTGTTTTCCATAGTGGTTGTACTAGTTTACATTCCCACCAGCAATGTAGAAGCGTTCCCTGATCACCACATCTATGCCAACATCTACAGTTTTTTTGATTTTTTGATTATGGACATACTTGCAGGAATAAGGTGGCATCACATTGTAGTTTTGATTTGCATTTCTTTGATCATGAGTGATGTTGAGCATTTTTTCCTATGTTTGTTGGCTATTTGTGTATCTTTTTTTGGGAATTGTCTCTTCATGTCTTAGCCAACTTTTTGTTGAGACTGTTTGTTTTTTCTTACTGATTTGTTTGAGTTCGTTGTAGATTCTGGATATTAATCCCTTGTGTGTGTGTGTGTTTCTCCAGGCTTTTTGCTTTTCTGTGCTGTTTTCTTTACTTCTCCCCATAGATTGTACCCCCTTAGAATCAGGCACCCTGGCAATACCTCATATAAAACAAAACTGTCATTCCTTTTCCTCCCATCCTTAACAAAAATTTAAACTGACCCATTTTATCTCTAATCCTTCAGTAATCAGATAGATAACTTTTTTTAATCTTTGGTAAACAAACTTTATTTCTTTCTTTCTTATTTTTTACTGGTGCTGGCATAGTATGTCATCTCTCCCAGGATCACCACCTTAACATATGATGGTAGATTATTAGATACTTTATGTTGAGGGATTTGACAAACTGTCTCTCTCCTACCACTGGTAGAATCTAGTATCCCTCCTTAGCTTCCCTGAAATGCTTTTCCTACCTATCACTGGTATAATTCGCATGTCAGAGAACCTATTTCAAAAACCAGAATTTCCAGTATGCTAGAAGCAGCAAGCAGCTATTGTTCTGTAGGGAAAGCACTTAATAGTTGACAAAGTGTTGGTACTTACCCTTTGGATTCTAGCAACTCTCATTTTGCATGACATATTTGCTTGTGGTGCCTGAGGCCAGGCTCAGGGCCAGTCTTTCATGTGGCAGAGGAGTTATGATTCAAGTACGCCATGATGTTCTCCCTCCCTGCTATACCCAGAATTCCCTGATTGCCCTTCCCCCAGAAAGCCTAAATGTTACACCATTAGAAATTCATTCCTTTAGGCTGAAAGACTGTCAGACACACTTTAAAAATTCTTGACATTCTTGGAGGAGGTAGAACTTTAAGTCATTAAAATAAAAGTACTTATTATTTGGATTGCGTTCTCACAGGGCAGTAGCCAGGAAGACTCCCAAGGAAATATGTTACAAGTTGACGGAAGTTAACCTGAGTCCAGCCGAGGCTAAGTTTGGATCATGAGGCACTGCCCAAGGAGGCTACTCTAGTAAAAGCATTGGTGAGGTGGCAGAGGACTTAAGTCTAACTGAGGAAGTAGGAGATAGCTGCCATCTTAAAGGCTGCCAAAGAAAAGGAAGTACTATGGAATGGCCTCATGGAATGACCCCAATGTCTCAATGTCATCTACATCTGTTAGACCCAATGCCTTCCTGTTGACCTGCTCAACATTCCCTAGGAGTTTGGGACATACGAAAGTGTCCAGAGACTGTCAAGGGGTGTTATACCATAGTCCAAAGAAAGTTAAAAGATAATTTTTTTTAAAAAAATATAGTGGTGCAAAATCAAGTTTTAATACCAAGAAAAGGGGATGAAGAATGAGGTATGAAAGATGACTCTAGTATAGTTCATTTCAGAGTTTTTCATTCTTTCAATTAGCTATTCATTGAGTAAGTGCCTGTACAAATTACTGTGCCAGGTAATGAGACAAATCCAAGGAATAGCAAGACACATGGATTTCTAATAAAACCTGAATGTCAAGGAGTGATGAAGGTAGTAGGTAGTATAGAAATTCCAGGAAAAGAAGTCCCTTTGGGCACTTGTGTTTAGTGAAATAGATAGATGGGTAGAACTTCAAAGTGTTTGAGATTATGTTAAAGAGAAGAGGCAAGGAGGCAATCTGGAAAAGGGAAGTAGGCAAGCAAAGACAGTGAGGTAGCAAAGCATAAGATGTTTTTGGGGGCCAGAGTAAGCTGATGCAAAGAAGTGGTGGTAGTTTTTAGGAGCCTCTGGGATTAGGGCCCACTGCCTAGGTCAAATTCCACTTCTCCCATTGGTGACCTTAGGCAAGAGACATAGCTTCATTGTGCCGCAATTTCATCATTTGAAAAGAAATAATAACAGTATCTACCTCATAAGAATGCTCTAAGAAGAGGAGAAATATGTTAACTGCTCAGTGAAGTGATGAATACATCTATTTGATAATTTTATGATTATTTAATATTACTTTTGCTAATTCAGTAATTTATATGTTACCAGTAGGAATTGGAAGTATAAAGGCAAGATTGTTCCTTAAGTGTTAGATGACAATATCTGGATTTTATTCTGTGGGAAGTGAGGGAGCTTTTGAAAGCATGTCATAATTGGAGAAATTTGCCCTGCAGCAAGGGATTGGATATGCTCTAGGTGCTGGATGGAACTGGGGCTTGGAGGCTAGAGGAAGAAAGATGGAATGGGAAGCTATGGCTGCAGCTAGCTGATGGATGAGGTAATATGGTCCTGAAATTCAAAATGACAGCAGAGATAAGAAGGAAGTTATAGACGTGAGAGACATTGTAAAAGAAGGAGGGAGAGTGTGTGCTGTCAGTTTGAATCTAGGAAGGAAAAACAAAGTTGTGACTGATGTTTTGAGCTTTAGTGACTAAGACTAGTATGGTGCCAGAATTAAGAGCAGAAAAGGAAGGGAAAAATTGATTTAGGGAAGAAGAGGGGCATAATTAGTTCAAAAGGTAATGTGAAATTTAAGTGAAATGTAGTCTAGGCAGCTGGAGATGCAGAATGAGAATTCAAGGGAGAGGTTGGCTGGAGATATGTTGTCTTCTGAGTAATGGCAGAGAGCAGGTTGATGGATGACTTCTCTGCAAGCAAAAATGTGAAGGTAAGAGCCTAACCTTAAGTCTGAACCTTGGGGATTGTGCAGAGACTTGGTGATTTGGGCTTTAAAAGAATAGCAATATATTATTCTCCTTTGCCATGAGTATGCTGTTACAGAACTATTAGCAATGAGGTATACATATATGTTTTTCATTTACTACTTCTTTCTTTCTTTTGTTCATTTATGAACATTCATTACAGCATTTAAACTATCTAATGCTCAGTAACTACTTAACAAGTGAATAAAATCCATGGTACTATCAAACCCTACAGAAGAGCTTACCTGCCTCCTTATCTCCATGCACACTGTTATCACCTTTGGGGTGAGCATTGGCTTACATATGTCTGACATCACTGATCCATAGTACCTTGATTGTGCATATTCATGCTGGAGCTTTGGGGTAATTTGATAGCCCTTTTGAGTGGCTTCTCTTTTTTTTACTTCACAACTAAACACTTTCATTCAACATTTAAGTATTTTGACTCCATGCCATGTAATCAAGGAGCAGTTCTGGAATGTGCAAGGATACAGGCTGCCTGTAAGTACATGCCCCACTACTCTTGCTCTTTACTCACATTGGCAGGAATGGTTCCTAGTGGGACTGTACTTTGCATTTTAACAATATAAATTAGAGGCTGTAATTACAATAGCGTAAAATCACCAACAAAATACTGCTAGTTTTCTCAGCTCATTTTCTCACTTCTTTAACATAAAACAACTAATTGTTCTTAAGTGCCTAAGCCACACTGAGGCAAAGAGAACCTTGTACCCCCTCTCACTTCCCTGAACCAGCCCCCCATCCTTCCTCCATCGTCTCCATGGCGACCTCTAAAACAAGCCGTTACAATCCTGACATGGCACCAGGCTGACACCTTGGGCTGGGATTTAATTTTGAGTTATGACCGCGTTAGGAAAACATATGATGTGGCTGTTTGCTTATAGAGAAGGGGGGGAAATCATAAAACCCTCTTTTTTTATGAGCTGTCGCTTGATTCGTTCCTGGAGCCCCAAGTAGCAAGCTTCTAAATCAATGCGTGCAGCTGTTTTGGCTTCTTGGAGCCCAGCAGGTGTATTGCTCAGCTCAGCTGCCATCTCCCTGCACTCACATAACAAATAACGGCTCACACACCCCAGTCATCCATCAGAGTTACTGCTGGGCCCCAAGAGGCTTCCTTCCCTCTTCCCTACAACTCTTTATCCTCCTCCTCTCTTTCTTTTCTTTTCTTTTCTTCTTCTTTAGCAGTAGTTGTACTCCATCTGTGGATTTTTGTTACACTTTTGGACGCCTTAGTTGAATAACCTTTGGTTTTTTTGGCAAGAGGAATGAGAGAGAAAGAGGAGAAAACCCACCACAGTGTTTATTTGTGTTTTAAAAAATTAAAACAATAGCAGTATTGTGATTGGTGAAATCAATTAGTCTTCCTAAGCAGTAAAGGCCCACATCTGGTGTGACTTAAGTTAATGTAAGAGAAAGGGCTGCAGAGGCCCAGAGACCTTGCGTTCTCATTTCAACAAGTGACAGAGAAGGCATAAAAGGCTAGTAATATACTACAGAGATGGCGCGATAAATATTGGGGTGCTTGCCTAGCAGGCAAAATCTTCGCTGGCCCATGACAACAAATAAATGTTCCCTCCTAAGGCTGACCATCAACTCCAGGGAACTGAAAGGCTGAGTGCCAAATTGAGACTATTCCAACGGGTTAGCAAGACGATTTCCCCAGGGAATTGCAGAGATAAGGGCTTGAACTCCTGAGATTTGGTGGTGGGGCAGGTGAAGACAGATTTGACAACTTGTAGACGCTCTAATCAGAGTGGGTCAATTGAAAGAAGGCTATGGCAAGGCCAAGCATGGTGATTAGTGCATAGTCGAGGCTTCTGGATGATTCAAATGTATGACTCAGACCTTGACCTTTTAGTAGAGTTGCTAGATTTAGCAAGTAAAAATTCAGGGCACCCAGTTAAATTTGACTGTCAACTAAAGATTGAGTAATTTTGTACTAGTATAAGTATGTCCTACCCAACATTTGCACACACTTATACTAAAAATTTGCTGGTTATCTAAAATTCAAATTTTACTAAGTGTCCTGTGCTTCATCTACTTTCTAGGAACTTGTATTTTTTAAAATGTGATGCCTTCCCCAGTGTTTTTCATGTTGTGCTATGGGTCGAAACAAGAAATGGCCATAATGAAAGAATGCCTGCCCTTTTCTGGGAAGTCACTGCTCATGACTCGTCATAGTATTTAATACCCTTTGAATACAGGATTATTAAGTAAATCACTTGCAAATTTATTTTCAAGAATACGGTTCATTCTTATCTAAAAGAGACAGAAAATATTCCTTCATCATAAATGTCCTTTTTGGCTGATTCTCAAGGCAAATTACATTTGCTGCTCTGTTTCAGAAATTCTGGCATAGGTCCATTTTTTACAAAGTCTGTTCTGCATAACCCTATGAAAAAGCATGTAGTGGTATCCCTCTCTTGGAAGTTTATAGTACTTTTTAGTAAATTAAAGGATCTGGGGAATTTAACAATAAAAAAACCTGTTTAGCTTTTTTCCACCCAGAGTTGCTTAATTTGTTTGATTATAGAACAGCCTTTTCAAGAAATACCTATTACATCCAGCAGAACTAATTGACTGATTAACTGGTTGACAAATGCTGACTTATGGTTTTGATATGTTTATTTTTCCCCTCAGTCTACGTGATTTTTATCTTCTATTTAAATGTTAACTGACTTCTTCTTCTCGTATTTCCTTGCAAGCCTTCTTACATCTTTTCTGAAAGTATGCAACAAAAAATTACAAACAAATAAGTAAATAAATGCCCTGAGGTGGTTGACATATATCACATATACAGTACACAAAATGCTTACAAAGGATCTGTGACTCAGGATATTTAGAGAATCATGGTCACTGAAGATACTTTTCCTCTTCCCTCTCTACAAAATTGCTCGTGTGTGTGAAGTGCCACTACCCCAAAACAAGCAGTCCTATTTTTTCTGCCATTGGCTTCTGCCCCACCCTAACCCCTCACCTGGGTGCTGAGCTTGTAGGGTTCTGCTGCTCCCTGCAACCAGTCTCTCTCAGATGTAAAATTCCACTCCAGAGGTGGCTGAGTTAGCAGAAGCACAAAACTTGGGAGTATATTGTATATGTGGTACTTAGGGACACTTCAGGAATAAAAGGGGTGAGGATCATGTGAGTTATTATTCTAACAATCTCAATTATTAACTAGCTCTCAGGCAAGACCCCTTGGTACTTAGCAATCATTCCAGCACAATATAAATGTATTTGTCATAGATATATCTCATTGCAAGGGGGGAAAGTCTCCCCTATTTATTCCAAGGCTGATGGCAGGTACCAGAAACCTGGAATGACAGGATAGTCCATGGGTATTTTTATTTTTATTATTTTCTTAAACCAGTTTCCAACAGCTGGCCACCACTTGCCCCTTGACGTGGACACATAAAAGCAAATCCTCCAGCACTGTGCCAGCCAGGATCAGGGAAGAAACACAGCCCTCATAAATCAAGCCTGCACTGTTGTATAGCTTTAGCTCAATGAAGTTCATGTGTATGGGATAAAGGGTTTGAGCTGTGACTGAGAAGAAGAGAGTCTTGCCCTGCCACCTTCCTGCAAGCCCCATGGATATAAGCCAGCACCAATCCACACAAAACTTTTGTCATACCCTCAGTCTCCCAGCGCTGGTCAAATCACTCAGTCAAGATCTCACACTCCTGTGGGCAAAGCTTTGCAGTGCTTCATTTTGCTCTTTGTAAAGAAGAGCCTGGTCCCAGTTTAAGCTTCAGAAAGAGTGACTCTCAAGGGAGCAGAGCAGAGGATAGCAGGGCATTGTCCATTACTGACCTGCTGAATTACTAGAGAGAGTGAGGCAGATTGGGGACTTGGTTCTAGGAAGGAGAGGAAAACGGAGGTATTTCCTAAGGAACAGGAAGACAGGAATAACAGGGGAAGGGTGGAAGGAAAAATTGAAACGACATAAGCACCCCCCAAAATGACTGAACTTCATTCAGGTCAGGGGAAAAACTTTCCACGGATCAACTCATGTGACATTCACAGGAAGTCATAAGCTAAATACTAATCTCCAGATAAACTCAGAAACTTCAAGAGGCCACTACAAATGTTAGAAGGACACAGGGGATTTCAGAAATGGAAGTCCCAAAAGGTGGAGTCCCAAAAGGTGACACCACTATATGTAGAGGAAGACTGAATACTGGTTATCCATCCACATTGCTGGAAGCAAATGATCAGGAACATGTCAGTAGAGTAGCATCCACTGACAAAGCATTCCAAATTCTTCAGCATAAACATCTATCCTCCCAACCCCCACCAACCCCCTAAGTTACTATTGTTCAGGAAAATGTGGCCCTGATGCTAAAAGGGCCTAACTGTTAATGTAAAGGAGGAAATATTAATTAATGAATTCAGTTCAGTCTGTAATTTAGTCATTCATTCATGTGCTAGGGGGTCAATTTTATGCCATACATTGTGTCGGGTGGCTGGCTGAATAGGGCAGGAATCCCAGACCTAGCATTCCTGCCACCCCTTAACCCTGTTCTAGCACAGATATGCAAGTGGAGGATGTCAGACTGGGTGCCCTCAGAGGGCATCAGATTCTAAATAGAGATTAGAAATTACATAATTAACATTAGTCACATATTTTTAGTGCTCTCATATGGTCATGTTCCTCTGCAGTAGTCAGGATGAACTTTGTTATCTTCATTCTCCAGCTGAGAAACTGAAGCTCTGAAGAATTAAAATATCAGCCAAAGGCCACCCAGTCTCTTAGTAACAGAACACTGTCTGACTTCATCACCCAATGCCACCTTACTGAAGGGCTTTTCCTTCCTTAACTGGTTGAGGTCAATCATGGACCTCTTATGCCAACTTTTATCTCTCCACTGCCTTTGTTCTTGCCAATATTTCCTTTGTATGGTATTACCAATGGAAAATCAGCAGCTAAAGGAATCAGATGTTTGTGCAAAAATATCAAATATCGTAACCCTCCCATGGTAAGCACCCAAACTCAGTAGCTTTCTGTGATTTGTGAATGATCCTAAGAGGACCTTGATTTTAAAATGGAGGAAAAAAATTAAACCTATAACACATATGTTACAGGAAAGTGGTCCCCATCCAGACCCCAAGAAAGGGTTTTTGGATGTCGCACAAGAAAGAACTCAGGGTGAGTCCATAAAGTGAAAGCAAGTTTAAGAAAGTAAAGGAATAAAAGAATGGCTACTCCACAGACAGAGCAGCCCTGAGGGCTGCTGATTGCCCATTTTTATGGTTATTTCTTGATGATATGCTAAACAAGAGGTGGATTATTCATGCCTCCCCTTTTTAGACCATATAGGGTAAGTTCCTGGTGTTGCCATGGCATTTGTAAACTGTCATGGTGCTGGTGGGAGTGTAGCAGTGAGGATGACCAGAGGTCACTCTCGTCGCCATCTTGATTTTGGTGGGTGTTAGCTGGTTTCTTTACTGCAACCTGTTTTATCAGCAAGGTCATTACGACCTGTCTCTTGTGTCGACCTCTTATCTCATCCTGTGACTTAGAATGCCTAACCATCTGTGAATGCAGCCCAGTAGGTCTCAGCCTCATTTTACCCAGCTCCTACTCAAGATGGGGTTGCTCTGGTTCAAACGCCTCTGACACATATAACCCTTATTCCTTTGTGCCATTTAAGAGAAGACGTTACTGCATCAGACATAGGCCAGAACATAAGTGTCAGGGTATGAGAAAAAATTTAATTATAAATAGTGAATTTGATAATAGAGAAAAAGTAATATCATAAAACTCACTGATGCTAGTTTTTAAAAAAATACTCAGGATTCTAACCTTTTAAAGAAGCAGTGTCAAAACTTAATTATCTTTATACACAATCTCTAATCTTAAAAAAGAAAATAGTGAAGAACTCTGACAACCTAAGATGTCTCATACTAACTTAAAGTTTGAAACAATATTGAAAAGAAACGTCATTCATTTCTTCTAATTAAAATTGGGGCAAGTTATTTTTATAATTAATAAAAATAAACTTACATGTTTTCTCATCTGTAAAATGTGAATAATAATGTGTCACTATCCTTGAAGCCCAGATGAGTGTCAGAGGGTCTGGAAAGTATTTTGATACCCTTTGACAGTATAAGAGAGAGCTTTGCTTTCTTTCACAGTACTATGATTGTTATTGTCTGTGATTATGGGAGCTGTTAATCTAACATTCTACTCTATTCTCACCTTTTAAAATTCCAGTAAATAAAAATTTCTGTGAATTGGAGAGGATAATTCAGAGGTCAGTGGGTATTTACAAAAATAATACGAGAAAAGAGAGATTTTCTTAATCATCTTCTGTCATAATTTTTATGACAATGATTCCATAGTCAATTCTTTCCATTTACTTCCTGCTCAGTTTCTTAAGCTTCTCACCTCCAATGATCTTGTCTCCCACTCTTCTTCAGCCACTGACACACATGCTAACCCCTACACCCGGTCATTATCAATAACTGAACACCCAGTATATTCTCAATTTTAGCTATACAACTCTCCAACCAGTAGCTGCTGCTTGTTCTTTTTTTTTTTTTAGATGGAGTCTCACTCTGTCACCCAGGCCAGACTGCAGTGGTGCTATCTCGGCTCACTGCAAGCTCTGCCTTCCGGGTTCACACCATTCTCCTGCCTCAGCCTCCGGAGTAGCTGGGACTATGGGTGCCCGCCACTGCGCTCAGCTAATTTTTTGTATTTTTAGTAGAAACAGGGTTTCACTGTCTTAGCCAAGATGGTCTCGATCTCCTGACCTTGTGATCCGCCCACCTCAGCCTCCCAAAGTGCTGGGATTACAGGTGTGAGCCCCTGTGACCAGCCTCCAACCAGTAGCTTCTAACTCTCCATCTTATTTACTTTCGTACACTGACTCTTACCAATTTTTTTAATTTCACTAATACAAAAACAAAACAAAACAAAGAAACAAAAACTTTGGATTTTCAGCTTTCCTCTATCTTTGTATTTAAAATGTATGTGCCTCCTAACCCAATTAGTTTTTTTTTAGTTTACTAAAGTTTTAGTACCTTATCACCTCAGCTCCCTCCTAACCCAGTTTAGATACTCTGGGTCATCATTATAATCACAGATTTGTATAACACTGTTAACTCCCTTGGTCAGCTCTACATTTATCACATCCTGCCAGACAAACTTCAACAATGATTAAATTAGGAACTCTACCTACTCCACACCTGCCTTTATGCAGCTAAATATATGGAGAAAAGCATATGTCTAAGTTAATAATCTCATTCTAATTTTATGACGTGTCATACTAGGAGAACCCTTATGCTACCTTGTAGTCCTACAGCATTTCCTTCAACTCTTTACATTTCTATTCTTATAGATGCTATTGTTAGCCTTTTCTTCTCTCCTTTAAACCTCCATTATCCCCTCGTTTAAGTTTTACTCTCTGTTGATGATCTTACTCCTGTTTCATTGAGAAAAGAGAAACAATCAAAAGAGATCCTTTAAGAAAAAAAGAATGTAGAATTAACAAGTTAATAGTGAGGGGAAACAAAAATTTTTAAGTGCTTACATCAAAACATTAACTATATTAAATACAAATGGATTAAATGCCCTAATAAAAAAAGGTGGTCAAAATGAAAAAAATAAACTACATGCTATTTTCGAGACATACATTTTAAATACAATAATAGAGAAAAGTTTAAAGTAAAAAGACCTAAAGAAAAATAGAACTTTGAAACACCAACTAAACAATACCTAGTGTAGATTTACTAATATCAGACAGAGCAAACTTTAAGGAACAAAGCATTACTAAAGATAGATATGTCATAATAATACAAGTTTAATCCTAAGAATATAATACAATTCTAACTTGTATGCTCCTAAAATACTCTCAAAGCAAATATTGTCAGAAATGAAGAATAAATATAAGTAAGTCTATAATGACAAATATTTTAGCATACCTCTCTCACAGATAGATCTACTATCTAAAATAGTAAGGCATAGAAGATTTTTATAATACAATTAAGAAAATGACTTATTAGATATATAGAGAACATTATAACCAACAATTACAGAATATTTATAAAAATGATATATGCTAGACCTTAAACAAGGTTCAGCAAATATCAAAGAAACGAAATCATTTAAAGTCCGCATTCCAAACACAGTAGCATCATGTTAGAAATTTCACAACAAAAATATAACTGGAAAATTGCTATGCTTAGAAATTAAGAAATTAAACTTCAGGACAACAAGGAGACTAAAAAAAAAAAAGAATTACAATAAGAATTTTAAAACAAGTTGACCCAAATGCTACTACCATATAGCAAAGCTTGGATGCAACTAAAACTATGCTCAGAATGAAGTTTATGCCTGTCACGAGAACTAAAAATAATTTTTTCCCTGCATCCATCCTAAAAATTAGAAGAAAAATCAAGAAAAAAATCAAATTAAACCTGGAGACAGGACACATTAAAGATATAAAATTAATAAAATAGAAATATAAACATACAATAAAGATGATCAATCATCTTTATTTTTTTGAAAATTTTTTTGAAAAGACTAAAAAATTTGAATTAAATTAAAGCTGTTGTCAAAACTGGTGAAGAAAGAAGAGATAGAAAAGAAAAATGACCAATACCAAGAATTCAAAGTTAGATATTACTGCAAATCCTATAGACCTTAAAATATAATGAAAGACAATTATGAACAACTTTATGGCAATACATTTGAAAATGTAAATGCAATAGACATTCCTAGAGAAACAAACTTTCTAAAACAGACAGAAGAAAATCTGAGAAGCCTCTTATATTTAAATAATTGAATCTATAATTTCAAATGTATCTGTCTCTAAAGAAAACTTGAGGTCTAATTGGCTTCAGCAATGAATTTCACTAAACAATTAAGCAGAATATAACCTGTATCTTATATAAGATTTTCCAGAAAGTAGGAAAAACAAGAAAAAATTACCAACCAGTTTTATGAAGCCAGAATAATTTTGAAACCAAAGCCTGGCATGGATATTACACAATATTAAAACTACAAGCTAACTTCACTCATAAACATGGATACAGAAATATTAAACAAAGTGTTCATAATTTAAACACAGTTATATGCACCACAGGATACTATAACATAACCAAACTGGGTTTATTCCAGCAATACAAGGTTGGCTTAACATTTGGAAAACAATCGGTATAACTCATGATATTAATAAAGGAGAAAAACCACATGATCATAGCATTTGTGGGAAAAATATTTGATGAATTTAACATCCAATCTAATCATGACAAAAATATTCAGCTAGTTAAAGAAGTGAACTTCTTTAATAAGGTATATCAACAACAACAGAAAACTATGCTATACATTGTTTTATGACAAAATGTTAAAAGATTTTCTTCTGAGAACAAGGATGGGAGAAGAATGTTGACTTATATTATTCCTATTCAACTGTCCTAGCTTATGTTATATAGCAAGAAAAACAGTATAGACAGGACTTCTCTGTGATGGGGGGAGGTGTTCTGCAAATCCTGCCTCAAATGAACAAAATAACACTGAAAATAATATCAGAAGAATTTATTAAGAGCTCCTGAAATTGACCAAAGGCAACCAACAAACTGAAAAGTGCTTATTCAAGGAAAACTGCTGCACTTTGGATAGAAACAGTGAGAGTGTGTGGTTTACTTACTTGAAGTTACTTCTATGCCCTCTCCAGCTCAGTTGGCAAGGTGTTTCACAAGATCAGGGCTGGCCGTGAAACCAGCAGCTTTTCTGTTGAAGGGAGCTACCCTTTTTTGGAGGTATTTCCTGTAAAAGTAGAAAATGCAGAGGGAAATGAACAGAGAAAGCTCACAGCCCTGCCAGCCTTAGGTCACAGATTAGATCCCATTGGGATGAATGCCAGGTCAGAGGACTAGTGAGGAACTTGACTAGTGAGGAAATGACCCAATCTGAATAAATGTCTTTTGTCATTTATTCTCTTTCTTTAAAAGAAAAAATTGCACAATGCCTTAATTATAACACCATATTGTTGAGTTTATAACATACAGATGTAATATGCATTTGTAAAAAATAGCAGAAGAGGTGGAAAATGTAGGTATATTTAAGTGAAATAGCTACATTTTGGTGCAAGTAAGTTATTTCTTTACCTGAAATTGAGTGTGATAAGGTACATATTATAATTCCAAGAGCATCCTTTCAGGTAATAACTCAAAAATATAATTAGAAAATTAACAGAATTAAAATGAGAGAAATTGAAATGAGAGAAAAATAGAAAGGCCTGATAAACTTTTCATACATCCTGGCTGATTGGTAGACTGTGTGCCCATCCATTGCAAACCTAAAAGTTTATGGAGAAAAAATATAAGCTGTGGCAGCCTTGAAAACTGCCTGAACTTTGTTCTATCCAACGTAAACTCAAATCCATCGACAGAGAGTAGAAGCCTTAGTGGCTGGAAATGTTTCAGCAGAATCTCTTATCAATCACTGGCTGGTCATCAGCCTCCTTAGAAATAGGGATGATCCCCAGGAAGCAAGCCAAAATTTGAAAATAAAAATTAAAAAATTAACTCAGCAGGAACACCAGCAGCCATATATTGTAGGGGGACAGATTCCACAGATCAGTCAAGTTTCATGAAAACAAATAACACCCTATCCCCTATATACGCACATAAACAGCAACAATAACAACACTCAGGGGAAAAAAATCAAAACCAAGTTGCTAAATGTCCAGCTTTCAACAAGAAATTGTGAGACACATTAAGAAATAGGGAAGTGTGGCTCATACTTTACCCAAGAAAACTGCCTCTGAATTTAGAAGACAAAGATTTTGAAAGACTAAAGGATACATTTGTAAAGAATTAAAGGAAAATATGGTGACAATGACTCAACAAATAGGGAATAGCAATAAAGCACTGAAATGTATCATTAAAAAGAAGAAAAAGGATATTCTAGATCTGAAGGGCACTATATCAAAATAATAAACACACCACACTGACTTGACATTAGATTTGAGATGGAAATAGAAATAAGGAATAAACTTGAAGATAGATGAATAGAAATGACCCAATCTGAATAAATGTCTTTTGTCATTTATTCTCTTTCTTTAAAAGAAAAAAAAGCACAATGCTTTAATTATAACACCATATTGTTGAGTTTATAACATATAGGTGTAATATGCATTTGTAAAAAATGGCAGAAGAGGTGGAAAATGTAGGTATATTTAAGTAAAATAGCTATATTTTGGTGCAATTAAGTTATTTCTTTACCTGAAATTGAGTGTGATAAGGTACATATTATAATTCCAAGAGCAACCTTTCAGGTAATAACTCAAAAATATAATTAGAAAATTAACAGAAGAATTAAAATGGTACACTAAAAATTTTTGTTTGACATGAACACAGTGAAGGAGGAGCAGAGGGATTTAAAAGTTACAAGACATATTAGAAACAAATAAAAATGGCAGATAGAAATCCAGCATTTCAATAATTACATTAAATGAGTTATAGACTACCTCAATCAAGTTAAACTCAATTTTAAGAAACAAGGTTCAACTTATGCTGTTTACCAGAGACAAACTTTAAATTCAAGACACAGCTTGAAAGTAAAAATACAGAAATAGATATATCATGCAAACAGTAACCATGAGAAAGCTAAAGTGGCTATCTAATATCAGGCAAAATAGACAAAAAGATAAGAAATATTTCTAGAGACAAAGAATAATATACCATAGTGGTAAAAGGATCAATAAATTAGAAAACAATTATAAATATACACACAATAAACAATAAAGAGTAAAATATACAAAGAAAAAAATGACAGACATAATTGAAAGGAAAAATAAACAACTCAAAAATTAAAATTGAAAATATCAGTATCTCACTTTCTATAATTGATGAAACAGCTAGAATAAAAATTAACAAAGTTATAGAAGATTTATACAACACTATAACAAATATAACCTAACT
Organism: Gorilla gorilla gorilla; assembly: GCF_029281585.2. Taxonomy (NCBI): domain Eukaryota; kingdom Metazoa; phylum Chordata; class Mammalia; order Primates; family Hominidae; genus Gorilla; species Gorilla gorilla. Next base: position 122,892,382 of record NC_073224.2, read on the forward strand.
GGCATTGACAGAACATACCACCCAACTACAAAAGAATTCACATCCTTTTTAAGAACACATAAAATATTCTTCAGGATAAACCATATGCTATGAAAGAAAATAAATCCCAATAAACACAAAGGATTGAAATTATTTCAGGTATGCCAGGCGCCGTGGCTCACGCCTGTAATCCCAGCACTTTGGGAGGCCTAGGCCGGCAGATCATGAGGTCAGGAGATTGAGACCATCCTGGCTAACACAGTGAAACCCCATCTCTACTAAAAATACAAAAAAATTAGCCGGGCATGGTGGCAGGCCCCTGTAGTCCCAGCTACTCAGGAGGCTGAGGCAAGAGAATGGTGTGAACCCTGGAGGCGGAGCTTGCAGTGAGCCAAGATCATGCCACTGCACTCCAGCCTGGGTGACAGAGCAAGACTCTGTCTCAAAAACATAAAAGAAGAAATTATTTCAAGTATGTCCCCAAACCAAACCACAATGCAATTGAATTAAAAACCAATAATAGAAATAAAATTAAAGATAGCCCTGATCATTAAAAAGTCAGGAAACGACAGGTGCTGGAGAGGATGTGGAGAAATAGGAATACTTTTACACTGTTGGTGGGACTGTAAACTAGTTCAATCATTGTGGAAGACAGTGTGGTGATTCCTCAAGGATCTAGAACTAGAAATACCATTTGACCCAGCCATCCCATTACTGGGTATATACCCAAAGGATTATAAATCATGCTGCTATAAAGACACATGCACATGTATGTTTATTGAGGCACTATTCATAATAGCAAAGAATTGGAACCAACCCAAATGTCCATCAATGATTGACTGGATTAAGAAAATGTGGCATATATACACCATGGAATACTATGCAGCCATAAAAAATGATGAGTTCATGTCCTTTGTAGTGACATGGATGAAGCTGGACACCACCATTCTCAGCAAACTATTGCAAAGACAAAAAACCAAACACCGCATGTTTTCACTCATAGGTGGGAATTGAACAATGAGAACACTTGGACACAGGAAGGGGAACATCACATACTGGGGCCTGTAGTGGGGTGGGGGCAGGGGGGAGGGATAGCATTAGGAGATATACCTAATGTAAATGACGAGTTAATGGGTGCAGCACACCAACATGGCACATGTATACCTGTGTAACAAACCTGCACATTGTGCACATGTACCCTAGAACTCAAAGTATAATAAAATATATATATATATAAATAAAGATAGCCCTAAATATTTGGAAATTAAACAATACATTTCTAAATAACCCAAGGATCAAAGAAAAAATCATATCAGAAATTAGAAAATATTTTGCATTGAATGAAAGCAAAATCACAACATATTAAAATGTATGGGATACAGCTAAAGTTGTGCTTAGAGGAAAATCTGTTGCTTTAAACACAATATTAAGAAGCAAAAAGTTTTCAAATAAATGTGTTCACCATTTGAAACAAAATAAGAACAAGTTAAATGTAAAGTAAGTAGAAAAAAGGAAATAATAAAGATGAGAGTGGAAATCAATGAAATAGAAAAGAGAAAAACAATATAGAAGATAAATGAAACCAAAAGATATGCCTAGAGAAAGGTAAAAAAGAATTGATAAAACTTTAGGCTGACCAAGATAAAATAAGAGAAGAAAAAAATTAACAAATTTGGGAATCAAAGAAGGGATATTACTACCATACCTACAAAAATGAAAAGAATCATAAAAGAATAGGAACAAGTTTGTGCCAACAAATCAGACAACTTAGATGAAATGGACAAATTCCAAGAAATCTACAAATTACAAAAATGACCTAAAGTAATAGAAAATCTGGGTAGATCTATTATAAGGAAATAAAGTGAATTAGTAATTTAAAATCTTACCAGAATCTAAAACCTAGGCTTAGATGGCTTCACTGGTGAATTATTTCAAATATTTAAAGAAAAAGTCCAACTCTACACAAACTTTCTTCAAAAATAAAAGAGAAGGAAACACTTCCAAATTCATTTTATGAAGCAGGTGTTACTCAAAGGCAGTGATTACCTTACAATTTTTTAACGTACAGAATAAAATTCTTCATGAACATAGACACAAATATTATTTACAAAATATTAAACTGAATACAAGAACATAAAAAATAATTCTACAACATGATCAAATGCGATTTATTCCAGGAATGCATGATTGTATATAATTTGAAAATTAATTAATGTAATTTACTAAATTATAGAATAAAAACAAAAACCACATGATAATCTCAGTAGACACAGAAGAAAACCTGTTTGACAAAATTTACTCCTCATTTATGATAGAAGCTCTCAACAAAAATAGTTAGAGAAAAGATCTGCCTCAACCAGAATAAAAAGGCATCTATGAAAAAATTCCAGCTGGTGTCATACTTAATGGTAAATGCCTGAATACATTCTGTTTAAGATCAGGAACAAGACAAACATGTTCACTATCACTATTTATCTTCAACATTATATTGGAGTTTTTAGCTGATGAAATAACACAGAAAAAGAAATAATAGCTATCCATATTGAATATATTGAATAGGAAGAAATGAAACTATCTTCTTATCTAGATTACATGATGATCTGTAGCATCAAATCTGGTGGCATCTGCAAAAAAGCTGATAGAAGAGTTTAACAAGTTTGCAGGATACAAGATCATTGTACAAAAAATTAATTATATTTCTATGTATTATGAGTGAATAATTAGAAAATGAAACTAAGAAAACTTTAATAATTTCAAAAAATGAAATACTTGGAAATAATTGTAACAGAAGAAGCACAAGGTACACAAAAAATTATAGATCATTGCTGAGAGCAATTGGATTGAAATAAATAAAGATTCTATATTCATGGTTTAGAAGACTCAATTTGTGAAGATAATAACTCTCCTAATATTGAATCTATAGTTTCAATGCAATTCTAATATAAACACTAGCAGATTTTATTGTAGAAAATGACAAGCTGTTCCTAAAATTTATATGGAAATACTAAGGACCCAGAATAGCAAAGACAAGTTTGAAAGAGAAGACTAAAGTTTGACAAGTCACACTACCTGTTTGAAATACTTATAAATCTCTATTAATCAAGGCAGTTAGCATAGCTGAAATAATAAACATATGAATCAATGGGGCAGAATAGAGATTCTAGAAATAGACCCATATGTCTATGGTCAAACGATTACTTAGAAAGGTACCAAAGGAATTTAATGAAAAATAAATAATCTTTTTCATTATTAGTGTGGAATAATTATACATCTATACCCCAAAAAAGAATAAAAATGATATTGAACCATACCTCAACCAAAATTATCTCAAAATGGATCATAGATCTAAATATAAAACCTAAACCTATGAAAGTTCTAGAAGCACACAGAAGAGAAAATCATCGTGACATTGCATCAGGCAAAATCTTAGACACAAAAATCATGAATCAGAAGATAAAAAAGGCTTCCTCAAATAAAAATAAATCTGAAAGACACCGGGAAGAAAAAATAATTCACAGCATGGAAAATAATTGCAAAACATACATCTGATAAAATTATGTAAGGGGCTCTTAAAATTCAATAATAAAATAATTCCTTAAAAATAAGCAAATGATTTGAATAGATGCTTCACTAAAATTAGATACAGTTAGCAAATAAACAAATGAAAAGGTGATCAACATTATTTATTAGGCAATTTCATATTAAAACCACAATTATATCCCAGTACCTCCTATTGAATGCTGACATGGATATAGGGCATCTGAAAGTTTCATACACTACTAGTGGAAATGCAAAATAGTTCAGCCACTTAGGAAAACACTTCGGCAGTTTCTAATAAAGTTAAATATAAACTACTATACAACTCATCAATCTCTCAGCTATTTATTTACTTAAGAGAAATAAAGATACACATTTATACAAAAACCTGTATGTGAATATCTAAACATCTAGATAGCGCTATTGACATTTACCAGAAACTGGGGGAAAATAACCAAATGTCCATCAGCTGGTGAATGGATAAACAAAACTGTGATGGTTCTGTCCACACAATGTAATACTCTTTACATTGAGTGTTTACAATGTAAGATTCTTTTTATATGTTCATATAATTTATTACTTTTTATTGCTTTTTACTTTATTGCCCAGCATTGGACCAACTGGCAAAAGAGAAACATAAATACAATGTAAACATAAAAATGCATAAATAATAAATACTAGATGTGTGCTCATTAACACATCTCTGTTACATACAGCTGTAGTTTATCACAAAGTGGCTTTTGTTTTTCATTTTTCTCATATTCTAGCTTGGAATTCCTATAGTGAGGTTTGTGGCTGATACCTATGAATGCCCAGAACCCCTGTAAAGTTGCTTTGTTGTTCTTGCAAAGCATAAGTCCTGGCACCAGATCCTCTGGATTTCTACCAATATTTCACTGAGCAAATATACTAACTAACACTGGTAGCACCGACAATGACTTGATATTGTACATTCTTTTCTGATCAAGAGAAAAGAATGCATGTATTCCACTCTTGTGTTGGATTCTATAATACACATCTTAAAATAGAGAAGTTGCATACTGATCCCTGCACCACATGTAGCCTATTTCATATATACTTATAGCTCATTTTCCTGGCCATCACATAAGAACCTGGGGCCTAGCCAAACAATCATCAGAGTGACTTAATTATTCTGTGCAAATTGAATACACACTCTAGTGAATGAAGCTTAGTTTTTAGATAAACCTCATTTTCTTCAGCCCTTTTATGCCTCACAATAAATACTAAGGCAAGAGCCATTTTCCTCCTCATTAGAATAGACTCTTGAATGACCTGCCCCAATCAGTCCTTGAAACATACCTAAAAATATATATATTTTTTGAGACAAGGTCTTGTTTTCTGTCACCCAGGCTGGAGTGCAGTGGCATGATCACAATTCACTGAAGCCTCGATTTACCTGACTCAAGCCATCCTCCCACCTCAGCCTCCCAAAGTGCTAGGATTACAGGTATGAATCACTGTATCAGGGCAGAAATATTTTAATCCTACAAAGAACATAGCTTTGGTTCAAATTGAAATCACAGTTACATTAATAAAAGTGTATATATACTACCTGCCAAGCACCAAAGTTGCAAAGATGCCTCAAAAGGTTTCTTCTAAGTCTTTATCTTCCAATAATAAAATCATATAAATAAATATATAAAATAAAATAACAAGTGATTAAATTGAGGTATTATAGAGTATAGGAAAAACACAAAGGAATCATTGGTCATATATTTTTTGCTGGGTAAAGAGATTAGAAAAAGCTTAATAGAGTGATTGGAAGGGAAAGGACAAGAAGGAGATTTCATACATGAGGAGCAGATGAGCAATTCATGAAGGTGTAATAAAACAGATTGCTTTTAATAAAAACCCTACATAGTATACTATGATTTAGGGGATTTGAGGCAGGTGTAATGAGGAATAAATGCAATGAGAAAAGTAGGAGCAGGATCAGGAAGATCCTTTGAGCAAAATTACTTTAAAACTAGATTGTATAATTATGAGTTTTTTGCACTTCTCCTTTGCCTCTCTACATGTTGTAAACTGAATAAATGCATAAAAAAGCTTATAAGTGAAGATAGGCATATCTATTGAGATACATAGACCCAAAAGAAAATCAGGAAATAGGCTTTGCTCCAAGATTTTATTCCTGCTCTAATGCAAGCTAATTTCACAATCTTCATCCTCAGGATGCAAATAAATAGAAGTAGATTTATCTTAATGATGATATTTGTAGGCTCATTTTGGCTTTTTGACTTGCTCATATGTGAATATTTCTTAGAAACGGACAACAATTGTTATTTGTTTTCACCAGGCTCATTCACTTGCTAAGGTTTAGGCCTATTCAATTACTCTTTTCACTCTAGACTTTCTACATTAGAAGCACACTTGCATAGGGTTGGTAATTTTCCATGTATGAAACATTTAAAGCAGGCATTTTCTCTCATCTCTCTTTTGTTAAGATGAATGGTAAGTTTAAGTGCATTCAGTTTTTGCTTCTTAAAAATAATATAAAATAGGCCGGGCATGGTGGCTCACTCCTGTAATCTGAACATTTTGGGAGGCTGAGTCAGGCAGATTGCTTGAGCCCAGGACTACCAGACCAGCCTGGGAAACATAGCCAAACTCCCATCTCTACAAAAAAAACTACAAAAAATTAGCCAGGCATGGTGGCATGCACCTGTAGTCCCAGCTACTTGGGAGCCTGAGGTAGGGGAATACCTTGAGCCTGGGAGGTAGAGGTTGCAGTGAGCCAAGATGGTGCCACTGTGCCCCAGCCTGGGTGAAAGAGTGAGACCCTGTCTCCAAAAATAAAAAATAAAAAATAAATAATAAATGGAGAAATAATAATATAAACTAATGCCATGCACATAGCAATGATGGTAGTGTGTCATGAACTAAAGCTGACAACAAATCCAATTTTACTCTGAGATTTCAAACATGTAGTGTTTCAGAATAAAAACTAAAGCCTCTACAAGCTCCTACAGGATATAGACCCTAACTAATTCTCTGATTTTGTACATCACTATTTATTCACTCCCTTCAGCACACTCTGGCGTCTTTGCTATTCCTCAGGCACACCAAGCATGCTCCCGCCTTGCCATTTTTAGTCTTGCTGCATACTCTGCTTAAAATTCTGTTTTTCAAAAAGCCCTATATAAAACGACACACCTATCTGCAAACATAAAACAACACACCTATCTACAAATGTAAAAAACACACCTATCTATAAACATAAAACAACACACCTATATACAAACATAAAACTTTTGCAATGACATTCCATCTTCTTGACCTTGTCAACCCTCACTCTGGTAACTAAAATTCTGCCTACAATTCCTTTACCTGCTATTCAGAAATTTATGCCATTGAGGTTAATTTACCATCTTCCTTAACAAAAATAATGACAGGGGTAAGTTTTTGCCCCTGCCCAAACTTTAAACATTCACTGAACATTGGAAGACAGGGCTTCAAGAAGGAAATGTGTTTGGATGGAGAATGTGGATAAGTGGGAGGAAGTTGAGGGCAATGACATGATTAAATGTCAATATGAAATGTGCAAGGTGTTCAGGAGCCATTTGGCTAGAGCAATGGATTTATGTAAGATTACAGTGATGAATAAGGCCACAATATCAAGTTGAGGCTCTGCATGAGGCAAAAGTTTTTCAATGGTTCAAATAGGCAGAACTAGAAGATACAGGGACCAGCCCTCTCTGTGTCTGTTTATGTCTGTGTTCAGTTGTGTATATGGATCTTTAATGTGGACTAAATGTAGTCCACAATATGGACTATCTTGCCTATTAATTCATCCTTCTACTCTCTTTTTTCTTAAAGAACAAAAAAAGTGATGAAGCTTTTAGCTTTACATTCCTGAAAATTTTGATAGGCTTATTTTGTTTTATTTCAGCATTCCCATTACTTGATAAATAAACAGTCATTTACTTCATCTGTGGGGTTGCTAACTCTCCTCCACATAGAGTATAAACATTTATGTAGCTGCTGTGTGATTGATTGAGAACTCCTTATCCTGTGTGAAACATAATGCAGCACTCCTACTCAGAGTATTTTGTTTGCTCTGTCTGTATTCTGGAATAAGAACTAGAGTTCATGTATTTGTTTATTTTTAAAATACATTTTTTTATAAAATCCCCAATTTTTTTATGAGTTGGAGCCATTAATAAGAGTAAAATCAACAGAGCCTAGCTATATAAATTCTGTCTAATAGGGCCCTTTCCATCCAGAGGAGAAGGTGAAAAAACAAGAATTTGGCTTATTTTGTGGCTTGCAAGTTAGGAAACGAAGGCTTTGTTGACATAGGAAAGGAAGGGAAGCCCCAAGCCCGGGCCTCCCTAAGGGAAATATCTTGTTGCTTCCTGGGGTCTGGCTTCCTGCAGCCGCCAAGTTGTTAACACAAGTGCTGCTGTTCATATCTGTTGGCTCATACGAGTGTGGGAGATGGGGGAGTAGGGGGTGGAAGGAGATGGTTGGAAGGTGATCAGAAGTGGAGGCTGAAGCCTGAGTTCGTCTCTAAGTGTTAATGCAGCTAAGTACTCTCCAGAGTCTCTCATAGCTCATTATGCTTCTAGTTAAGAAACTCTTGTCAGAGAAGTAGTAGCTGTGGCCCATGGACTGCTCCCTTCTCTGTGACAAGTGGAATTAAGAGGCTGTCCCAGCAACCAGATGGGAGCAGAGAGGCTTGCATGTAGCCACAGACATGGAAGGAATCAGTTCCCAGGTGGCCTTACGTGGTTACTATCATTTCAACTAAGCTACATTATCAAAGGCAGAGAAAGCTAACTTTATCTGTCAATCTCTGTCTCTCCCTAAACATATGTATATATGTATATACACACACATGCATATATTACATTATATATTGTGTATATTTAGTAGTTATTTTTTTACCAATAACCCACCTAGTAGAAAATAAGCTTGGCTGTGAGATTTGTCCCTTTTGTGCTATCTTAGAAAATGAGGAGGGAATGGGAAGGAAATGAATGGAAAGAAGGAATATACACACCCAGGAATCTGCCTGGTAATGGCAATAGGGAAAAAGAAAACTCAAATTAAATGAATTTGGATTGGGAGAGCAAAAATCCTGGGACTGTGGAACAAATAGTGCTTTTCCGACCTATAAACTATCACACACAAACGAAAACAAAACAAAACCCTAAGTACTCGGATAGTGCGAGGCCACAGTTCCTGGCATGATGCCTGACACCTGGCAGTATCTGAACAAGTGTTAATCTTTCCTTGTTCCTTCTCTTGTACACTAGTATGCATGAGTATGTCTCCAAAAATAAATACGTGTAATGCATAAAATTCAAATTTATACAACAGATATATTAGATGCTTATTATTTATGTTATAAAAGTATTTTTGCTTTCTTTAGCAAATTGATTAATACATTTGAACTGTCATTCAACTTACAAGGGTCTGATTTGCACATATTTCAGGAACACACCAGTTACACGAAGTGAGGCAGATCTATAGATGTTTTCCAAATGCGAGTAAATCTAATTTTGGTTAGTTGAATCCGATATTAAATTTCCTTGGAGAGTAGGTTATTTGAAAGGGCCCCAAGGTGAATTCTTTTGGTAAAGCATAAACTCTTTTTGAATGGTGAAAAATTTGTGAAAAACTTGATGACAAGTCTCCCTGGCCAGAAAGAAGTGCTTGTCAGTTTTCCCAAGAGTGGAGTCTAGGCAAAGTTCAGGAAGCAGCTAGGAAAGGTAAAGGAAAGAACAGGTTACGGGAGGGAGTGGGCAGATCATCAAGCAAATCTGTATGGATTTCTAACCTGAGCTACAAGATGGATATACAATTTCCAGACACAGAATCATGCATACATGTATTGTTTATTCTTCAGCCTTTGACATTGGGTTTTCCTGATGCGTGTACTACCTGCATTTTAGAAACTGAAAATGCAGTGTTGACTAAATCTGGAGATAACACTGCATGTGAAGGCAAGATAAACGAAACATTAAACTTTGAAAAAAGATGAGGGCACCCACAGGAGTGTGTAGATTAAGAAAAAAGAGAAGAAGGGAAGCCAAACCTCTGGGAATCACCAACGGTTAAAGCATGCTAAAGGAAAAGCAGACTGAGGAGAGGAGAGTGTGGTAATGCAGGATGCAAGTAAAGAGAGACTTTTAAGGAGAGAGTAGTCAACTAGGTTAATTGTGGCAGGTAAGTAAAGTTATGTAAAGTCTAAGGGGTGTCCTTTAAGCTTAGCAATAATGAGATCCTTGGAGACTGTTAAAAGACTAGTTTAGTGTGGCAGGAAGATGGACATAGGAATAGTTGACCCATGTCTCTCAAACATCAGCTGTTTCAGAGAAGCAATGATAACCAACTGGTGGCACATAAAGACTAGATTCTGGGCCTGGGCACAGTGGCTCACATTATCTCAGTAATTTGGGAGGCCAGTGCGGAAAGATCACTTGAGACCAGGATTTCAAGACCAGCCAGGATAACATAGCGAGACCTCATCACTACAAAAATTTAAAAAATTCACTGCATGTGGTGGCACACGCCTGTAGTCCTAGCTACTCAGAAGGCTGAGGTGGGAGGAGTGCTTGAGTCCAGGAGTTCAAGGTTACAGTGAGATATGATAGTGCTGCTACTTTCCAGCCTGGGTGTCAGAGCAAGACCCTGTATCTAAAAAAATAAAATAAAATAAAATGGATTTCCTTGGAGAACCTGAAGACAAGATAATACAGTTCTTTCTAAGAGAAGAGCAATATGCTCAGATATACCAGACAAGAGTGGGCAAAGATGTTTTGTTGTGGTAAATACAGAGATAACTATGTATTCTTGACTTAATGAAGCATATCAACTTGCCTGCAAAGAAGTGTCCTTGCAAGTAAATTTTAGACTTTTCTCAGAAAACATTCTGAATCTCTTAGTGTTATTCCAAATCCTGGTTATATTATGATAACCTGAGACTATTTGTAGACAACACTGAGTTCTAGTCTCCTCCACAGTTTCTATGTCCTTTATGCTTAGGAATTTCTAAACCTTTATTAATTGTATGTATGCATATGTGGTTTATTCATTTGCCATCCATTTATCCAACAAACACTTATTGAAAGAAATCACTAATCTTTAGCACTAGCGGAGATAACCAGGTTGAGTAAGACATGTAACTAAACAACCTGCTAGATAAAATGAAGTATCAGACAACTTAGGATAGATTTAAATACAAGTTATAAGACCAATACAAGCAAATTGTTAGAAGAATGTAAACAAAACAAAGATTATATCTGATGCAGGGTGTGGGGGCTGATTCCAAAGGTTTCAAGTAAGAAAGTGTGTTAAGATGCCCTTGAAGTTTCCTTGTCTCTCACTATTCTCACACATCCTGTTTCTCAAATCTTTAAATTATTTACAGCTCTTCTTTGAAATCACTTTCCATGCTTTTCAAATCCCATAGAGTCCAATACCTGACCTGCTGTAAATGCAAAAATGAATGTCTAAGTGTTCCCAAGTGAATGTGACATCTCATAGTGTTTGGTGGGCAATGGTGTGTGGAAATACAGTTAGATTATCTGTCCTATGACAATGAATGCAATGGACTGTGTTTAAGGTCAGAATACATGATGCTTCTGTATCATGATGGATGGGCAGCAACAGTTTGCTCCTGGCCTCCCAGTCATGCTGGGAGAATTTCCAGACAGCACCTCCAAGAGTGAGCATATCCTGTTTCAGCCTGCAAAGGTATCACCATTAATACAAAAAGAGCTGACAACCAAAAGGTGATGCAAAACTGCCCAGCGTGGCTTGGGAAGCCAGGAAAGTTGATTAACTGTTATTTCCTGATCTATAAATCATCAATTTCAAACCTCTCGGTGTACTTTCCATAAAATATTGGCTGTGGGCTTTTGTTATAAAAGAGCATCTCATTTTTTACAATGACCTTATAAATAATAATTAATATGGTACAATGAAAGAGTATCCTGTTATAAACCATGCAAAAATAGGGTCGCATACTTAACTGCTTTGATAGTTAAGAAACATGCTACACATGTGTATGCCTGTATGTCCTAAGAAGCACTTTATTAAGGTTTCCCATTTTAGAATATTCATTTCCATTAGTTTGCCAATAAAGTTATTATGCGTTCATAGGAGAAGGAAGATCTTCTCTTTCTCAATTGCCTCTCCTTAAGGACTAAAAATAAGTGTTCCTACAAAAATAAAAGAGATTATGTATGTAAAATACTTTCAAGTTATACTTTTATATGTATCATATCATTTAATTTACATAATCAGTGAGGTAGGTATCATTACCTCTACTTAAAAGGAGAGGAAAGTAAGATTCAAAGAAAGTAAGTAACTTTTTCAAGGTGTCACTGCTCATAAATGACAGAAAGAGACTATCTTACAGGAGTTATGATTTTTAGTGGCTTTCTGTAATATCATTATTGTTTATTGAGGATGATTATTTTACTAAAGGTAAGATTCATGAACCAGTAACACTGCCATCTTCTAGGAGCTTATTAGAAATTCAGAATCTCAAACGCTCTTCCACACTGACTAAATCAGAATCTGTATTATTATAAGGTTAACATGTGATCTACATGTACATTAAAATTTAAGAAGGAATGAAATTTATTATTTCATTCAATTACTCAGCATATGTTTATGAGGCTCCTACTAATTAATATTTACTGAATAAGTCTGATTTGATAAGTTTGATAATAGTTGCAAATTTAGCATAGTAGATGTTACTTACACTTTTGGTACATTTATATAGATACCTGCTTGCTGAATGATTTTTATTGACTTCATAGGTCATATTAGTCAAACAAGTAGTTGATTGAAAAACTAGTTGCTCTTATTTTTCCAGTGAATTGTCACTAGCACAATTGGTTAAAAGGTGAAAATGCCATTCTATTATTACTTTTGTTTAATGATTCATAGGTCTATTTCACCCACTACACAGAAGGTCATTGGACAGAGGCCATAGTTGGTAGCCTTCAGAACTCAACGCTAGATTCACCATTGAGCAGATGCTCAAAAAGGGTAAAATCAATTATTTACAAATCAGTAATTTTGGAGGGTTACAGCATTATCCCAGCTATTGTTTGCATAATTTCCTTCCATTTAACTTATTTTAGGAATTAGTTTGCTTTCTTGAAAAAAAATCACTGAGTTGATTTTCTCTTGATTTCTGTATTTAGGACACAACTAAAAAGTCTGCTGATTGCTGCTGTCACTGATTATGGCTGCCGATTATTTAAGTAACAATTCACTTTTCTGGGACTTTGAAAAGGGAGATTAAAAGAGGTAATTAATAAAGTGTATTAAAAACTGGCAGATATCATGTAGGAGACATTAAATTAGAAATGAAGGTAGGTTCCAGAAGCCTGGGGAAAAAAATAGAATCAGAATTGGAATACTGCCTCAAGGGATGTAACTGATTTAGGTCTTGAGCTTATTGTTTATTAATAGCAGTGTTTCTCTGGAGGACACTAGATGCTTTTCCTTTCTATCTTTTTTCACTACTTATTTAACTATTTTATCTTACAATCCAGTCATCTCTTTCTATTCAGAACTCATGGACCAAATGCAGTTTTTTGTTTTTGTTTTTGTTTTGTTTGTGTTTGTTTGTTTTGTTTTGTTTTTGAGACAGAGTTTTGCTCTTGGTGCCCAGGCTGGAGTGCAATGGCATGATCTCGGCTCACTGCAACCTCCACCTCCCGGGTTCAAACCATTCTCCTGCCTCAGCCTCCTGAGTAGCTGGGATTACAGGCACGTGCCACCACGCCTGGCTAATTTTATATTTTTAGTAGAAGCGGGGTTTCTCCATGTTGGTCAGGCTGGTCTCGAACTCCCAACCTCAGGTGATCGGCCTGCCTCAGCCTCCCAAAGTGCTGGGATTACAGGTGTGAGCCACTGTTCCCAGTGACCAAAAGAAGTTTTAAGACTGTATTCTTCTCGTGGTTTAGTTTGCATTAATGCCAAAATATACATGTATTTATTTAATTATTACTTAAAGCACAATATACCTTTGCTTCATCCTTATAGATTACAACTAGATAACAACAGCAAAGATTAACATTTTAGACAATCTAGTCATTCCAGAGGTCTGGAGGGTCACATGAATTGCCTTATGTCAACAACTGAACCCCAGTCTCTCAATGAGGTGGGCTGAGTTTTAAATCAACTATTCAATGAACAATTTTATTGCAATGTATAGACATGGCTGTACTGTTTTGTATGGAGGTGTTTCATTTAGAATAGTCTCATCCTAGAAGACTAACATCCCTAAACTTAAGGGACCATTTAAGTGGTCTCCACATTAAAAACTATATAAAAACCCATTTTTCTTCATGCCTCTGAAATTATGAAATCAAGGCTGTAAGATTTATTGTCAACAATATACCCGGTTTCTATTGCCATAGGTGTTATGTTGCATAAATAAAGATGCTGCATATCTCTAAATAGCTTCCTGTTGGTGGCATAATAAAATGTTTTGTGGTCAACAGGAATTGCTGAATGTAATACAGACTTGGAATTCCATGAGAAAGACCAGGAAAAGACATGAAATGCACACTTTTATGAGGCCTAAAACCTGATTTTTGTCTCTGTCACTGACTTCCTGTTTGACTTACAGAAAAATTACAAAATTATAAGGTGGAAAAGTCATCTAAATTATTGAGTAGATATACATGCATTTTGTATCCTGCTAACTTCCAAAAGAATTTAATAGAATCATAGATTAAATGCCAGAAATATAGGACATAAAAATAAAACACATACTAAAATAACTTATTGAAAGATCTTGAATGCACTGGTATTGTAAATGGTTTTGGTATTGGGGCGTTACTTTTGGCTTTTTTTTTTTAAGAGGGTGGAATAAAAACAAAGCTAGAAATGCACCCATTCAATAGTCTTAAGGTTTCAACCCAGGTTTTCCAATAAAGTGGGGGTACTTATTTATTTTAGAGGAGTCAATCTTTTTGTTTAATTGAGAGAAAACATTTTATGTTTTATCACATGTAAAATTATGTTTTGATGTTTTTCCACACATTGTGGAATGGTTAAATCTAATTCACAGATTCCTTACCTCACAACAGTATCATTTTTGGGGGTGAGAGTGCTTAACATCCACTCTCTTTACATTTTTCAAGAATACAATATATTGTCATTAACTATAGTAACCTTGCTGTACAATAGATCTCTTGAAATTTATTCCTGTTATGTAACTAAAAGTATGTGTCATTCGGTCAACATCTCCCTCTTCGTCACTCACCTGTAACCGCCCAAGCCTCTGGTAGCCACCATTCTGTACTTCTATGAGATTAACTTTTTCAGATTCCACATATGAGGGAGATCATGCAGTATTTGTCTTACTGTGCCTGGTTAATTTAACTTAACATAATGTCCTCCAGGTATATCATGTTGTCATGAAAGGCAGGATTTCATTCCTTTTTGGGGATGAATGTAGCCCATTGTGTGTATATACCACATTTTTAAAATCAATTCATTGGTTGATAGACACTTGGGTTGGCTATTATGAATATTGCTGCAATAAACCAAGGAGTGCAGATATCTGCCAACATACTAATTTGATTTCCTTTAGATATACACCCAGGAGTGGGATTGTTGGATCATATGGTAGCTCTATTTTTAATTTTTAAAGGAATCTCCATATTTTTTTCCATAATGTCTGTCTTAATTTACATTCCCACCAACAATGTGTAAGGGCTTTCTTTTCTCTACATCCTCACCAAGACTTTTATTGACTGTCTTTTTGATAGTAGCCATTCTAACTGGAGTAAGGTGATATCTCATTGTGATTTTGAATTGCATTTCCCTGAAGATTAATGACATAGAGCATTTTAAAAATTTTTATTATTATTATTATACTTTAAGTTCTAGAGTACATGTGCACAATGTGCAGGCTTGATACATAGGTGTATATGTGCCTTGTTGGTTTGCTGCACCCATCAACTCATCATTTACATTAGGTATTTCTCCTAATGCTATCCCACCCCTGCCCCCTACCCCAGGACAGGCTCTGGTGTGTGATGTTCCCTGCCCTGCATCCAAGTGATCTCATTGTTCAGTTCCCACCTATGAGTGAGAACATGTGGTGTTTGGTTTTCTATCTCTGTGATAGTTTGCTGAGAATGATGGTTTCCAGCTTCATCCATGTCCCTGCAAAGGACATGAACTCATCCTTTTTTATGGCTGCATAGTATTCCATGGTATAGATGTGCCACATTTTCTTAATCCAGTCTATCATTGTTGGACATCTGGGTTGGTTCCAAGTCTTTGCTATTGTGAATAGTGCTGCAGTAAACATATGTGCGCATGTCTCTTTATAGTAGAATGATTTATAATCCTTTGGGTGTATACCCAGTAATGGGATTGCTGAGGCAAATGGTAATTCTAGTTCTAGATCCTTGAGGAATTGCCACACTGTCTTCCACAATGGTTGAACTAATTTACATTCCCACCAACAGTGTAAAAGCATTCCCATTTCTCCACATCCTCTCCAGCATCTGTTGTTTCCTGACTTTTTAATGATTGCCATTCTAACTGGTATGAGATGGTATCTCATTGTGGTTTTGATTTGCATTTGTCTGATGACCAGTGATGATGAGCATTTTTTCATGTGTCTGTTGGCTGCAGAGAAGTCTTCTTTTGAGACTTATCTCTTCATATGCTTTGCCCACTTTTTGATGGGGTTTTTCTCTTGTAAATTTGTTTGAGTTTCTTGTAGATTCTGGATATTAGCCCTTTGTCAGATGGGTAGATTGCAAAAATTTTCTCCCATTCTGTAGGTTGCCTGTTCACTCTGATGGTAGTTTCTTTTGCCATGTAGAAGCTCTTTAGTTTAATTAGATCACCTTTGTCAATTTTGGCTTTTGTTGCCATTGCTTTTGGTGTTTTAGACACGAAGTCCTTGTCCATGCCTGTGTCCTGAATGGTACTACCTAGGTTTTATTCTAGGGTTTTTTATGGTGTTAGATCTAATATTTAAGTCTTCAATTCATCTCGAATTAATTTTTGTATAAGGTGTAAGAAAGGGATCCAGTTTCAGCTTTCTACATATCGCTAGCCAATTTTCCCTGGACCATTTATTAAATAGGGAATCCTTTCCCCATTTCTTGTTCTTGCCAGGTTTGTCAAAGATCAGATGGTTGTAGAAGTGTGGTGTTATTTCTGAGGTCTCTGTTCTGTTCCACTGGTCTATGTATCTGTTTAGGTACCAGTACCATGCTGTTTTGGTTACTGTAGCCTTGTAGTATAGTTTAAAGTCAGGTAGCATGATGCCTCCAGCTTTGTTCTCTTTGCTTAGGATTGTCTTGGCAATGAGGGCTCTTTTTTGGTTCCATATGAACTGTAAAGTAGTTTTTTCCAATTCTGTGAAGAAAGTCATTGGTAGCTTGATGGGAATGGCGTTGAGTCTATAAATTACTTTGGGCAGTATGGCCATTTTCACAATATTGATTCTTCCTATCCATAAGCGTGGAATATTCTTCCATTTATTTGTGTCCTCTTTTATTTCGTTGAGCAGTGGTTTGTAGTTCTCCTTGAAGAGGTCCTTCATATCCCTTGTAAGTTGGATTCCTAGGTATTTTATTCTCTTTGTAGCAATTGTGAATGGGAGTTCACTCATCATCTGGCTCTCTGTTTGTCTGTTAATGGTGTATACAAATGCTGTGATTTTTGCACATTGATTTTGTATCCTGAGATTTGGTGAAGTTGCTTATCAGCTTAAGGAGATTTTGGGCTGAGACGATGGGGTTTTCTAGATATACAATCATGTCATCTGCAAACAGGGACAATTTGACTTCCTCTTTTCCTAATTGAATAGCCTTTATTTCCTTCTCCTGCCTGATTGCCCTGGCCAGAACTTCCAACACTATGTTGAATAGGAGTGGTGAGAGAGCACATTCTTGTCTTGTGCCAGTTTTCAAAGGGAATGCTTCCAGTTTTTTGCCCATTCAGTATGATATTGGCTGTGGGTTTGTCATAAATAGCTCTTATTATTTTGAGATATTTTCCATCAATACCTAGTTTTTGAGAGTTTTTAGCGTGAAGCCCTGTTGAATTTTGTCAAAGGCCTTTTCTGCATCTATTGAGATAATCATGTGGTTTTTGTCATTGGTTCTGTTTATGTGATGGATTACACTTATTGATTTGCATTTGTTGAACCAGACTTGCATCCCAGAGATGAAGCCTACTTGATCGCGGTGGATAAGATTTTTGATGTGCTGCTGGATTCAGTTTGCCAGTATTTTATTGAGGATTTTTGCATAGATGTTCATCAGTGATATTGGTCTAAAATTATTTTTTTTTTGTTGTGTCTCTGCCAGGCTTTGGTATCAGGACGATGCTGGCCTCATAAAATGTGTTAGGGAGGATTCCCTCTTTTTCTATTAATTGGAATAGTTTCAGTAGGAATGGTACCAGCTCCTCTTTGAACCTCTGGTAGAATTCGGCTGTGAATGCATCTGGTCCTGGACTTTTTTTGATTGGTAGGTTATTAATTATTGCCTCAATTTCAGAGCCTGTTATTGGTCTATTCAGAGATTCAACTTCTTTCTGGTTTACTCTTGGGAGGGTGTATGTGTCCAGGAATTTATCCATTTTTCTAGATTTTCTAGTTTATTTGCATAGAGGTGTTTATAGTATTATCTGATGGTAGTTTGTATTTCAGTGGGATCGGTGGTGATATCCCCTTCATCATTTTTTATTGCATCTATTTGATTCTTCTCTCTTTTGTTTCTTATTAATCTTGCTAGCAGTCTATCAATTTTGTTGATCATTTCAAAAATCCAGCTCCTGGATTCATTGATTTTTTGAAGGGTTTTTTATGTCTCTATTTCCTTCAGTTCTGCTCTGATCTTAGTTATTTCTTGCCTTCTGCTAGCTTTTGAATTTGTTTGCTCTTGCTTCTCTAGATCTTTTAATTGTGATGTTAGGGTGTCGATTTTAGATCTTTCGTGCTTTCTCTTGTGGGCATTTAGTGCTATAAATTTCCCTGCTTTAAATGTGTCCCAGAGATTCTGGTACATTGTGTCTTTGTTCTCACTGGTCTCAAAGAACATCTTTATTTCTGCCTTCATTTTGTTATGTACCCAGTAGTCGTTCAGCAGCAAGTTGTTCTGTTTCCATATAGTTGTGCAGTTTTGAGTGAATTCCTTATTCTTGATTTCTAATTTGATTGCACAGTGGTCTGAGAGAGAGTTTGTTGTGATTTCTGTTCTTTTACATTTGCTGAGGAGTGCTGTACTTCCAAGTATGTGGTCAATTTTAGAATAAGTGTGCTGTGGTGCTGAGAAGAATATATATTCCGTTGACTTGGGGTGGAGAGTTCTGTAGATGTCTATTAGGTCAGCTTGGTGCAGAGCTGAGTTCAGGTCCTGGATATCCTTGTTAACCTTCTGTCTCATTGATCTGCCTAATATTGACAGTGGGGTGTTAAAATCTCCCATTATTATTGTGTGGGAGTCCAAGTCTCTTTGTGGGTTTCTAGGGACTTGCTTTATGAATCTGGGTGCTCCTGTATTTGGTACCTATATATTTAAGATAGTTAGCTCTTCTTGTTGAATTGCTTCCTTTACCATTATGTAGTGGCCTTCTTTGTCTCTTTTGATCTTTGTTGGTTTAAAGTCTGTTTTACCAAAGACTAGGATTGCAACCCCTGCTTTTTCTTGCTTTCCATTTGCTTGGTAGATCTTCCTCCATCCCTGTGTTTTGAGCCTATGTACATCTCTGCACGTGAGATGGGTCTCCTGAATACAGCACACTGATGGGTCTTGACTCTATCCAATTTGCCAGTCTGTGTCTTTTAATTGGGGCATGTAGCCCATTTACATTTAAGGTTAATATTCTTATGTGTGAATTTGATGCTGTCATTATGATGTTAGCTGGTTATTTTGCCCATTAATTGATGCAGTTTCTTAATAACAATGATGGTCTTTAAGATTTGCGATGTTTTTGCAGTGACTGGTACTGGTTGTTTCTTTCCATGTTTAGTGTTTCCTTCAGGAACTCTTGTAAGGCAGGCCTGATGGTGACAAAATCTCTCAGCATTTGCTTATGTGTAAAGGATTTTATTTCTCCTTCACTTATGAAGCTTAGTTTGGCTGGATATGAAATTCTGGGTTGAAAATTCTTTTCTTTTAGGATGTTGAATATTGGCCCCCACTCTCTTCTGGCTTGTAGGGTTTCTGCTGAGAGATCTGCTGTTAGTCTAATGGGCTTCCCTTTGTGGGTAACTTGACCTTTCTCTCTGGCAGCCCTTAACCCTTTTTCATTCATTTCAACACTGGTGAATCTGACAATTATGTGTCTTGGGGTTGCTCTTCTTGAGGATTATCTCTGTGTTGTTCTCTGTATTTCCTGAATTTGAATGTTGGCTGGCCTTGCTAGGTTGGGGAAGTTCTCCTGGATAATATCCTGAAGAGTGTTTTCCAACTTGGTTCCATTCTCCCCATCACTTTCAGGTACACCAATCAAATGTACATTTGGTCTTTTTATATAGTCCCAAATTTCTCGGAGGATTTGTTCATTTCTTTTTACTCTTTTCTCTCTAGCCTTGTCTTCTTACTTTATTTCATTAATTTGATCTTCAATCACCGATACCCTTTCTTCCGCTTCATTGAATCAGCTATTGAAGCTTCTGCATGAGTCACGAAGTTCTTGTGCCATGGTTTTCAGCTCCATCAGGTCATTTAAGGTCTTCTCTACACTGTTTATTCTAGTTAGTCATTTGTCTAATCTTTTTTCAAGGTTTTTAGCTTTCTTTCAATGGGTTTGAACATCTTTCTTTAGCTCAGAGACGTCTGTTAATACTGACCTTCTGAAGCCTACTTCTGTCAACTTGTCAAAGTCATTCTCCGCCCAGCTTTGTTCTGTTGCTGGCGAGGAGCTGCGATCCTTTGGAGGAGAAGAGGTGCTCTGATTTTTAGAATTTTCAGCTTTTCTGTTTGATTTATCCCCATCTTTGTGGTTTTATCTACCTTTGTTCTTTGATGATGGTGACCCACAGATGGGTTTTGATGTGGATGTCCTTTTTGTTGATGTTGATGCTATTCCTTTCTGTTTGTTAGTTTTCCTTCTAATAATCAGATCCTTCAGCTGCATGTCTGTTGGAGTTTTCTGGAGGTCCACTCCACATCCTGTTTGCCTGGGTATCACCAGCAGAGGCTGCTGAACAGCAAATATTGTAGAACAGCAAATATTGCTGCCTGATCCTTCCTCTGGAATGTTCATCCCAGAGGGGTGGCTGCCTACATAAGGTGTCTGTCAGCCCCTACTGGGAGGTGGCTCCCAGTTAGGCTACGTGGGGGTCAGGGACCCACTTCAGGAGGCAGTCTGTTCTTTCTCAGAGCTCAAACGCAGTGCTGGGAGAACGGCTGTCTGCTGTCAGTCAGGGACGTTTAAGTCTGCAGAAGCCGTCTGCTGCCTTTTGTTCAGCTATGTCCTGCACACAGAGGTGGAGTCTAGAGGCAGTAGGCCTTGTTAAGTTGCGGTGGGTTCTGCCCAGTTTGAGCTTCCTGGTGGCTTTGTTTACCTACTCAAGTCTCAGTAATTGCAGACGCCCCTCCCCAAGCCAGGCTGCCGCCTTGCAATTCTATCTCAGACTGCTGTGCTAGCAGTTAGCAAGGCTCTGTGGGTGTGGGACCCATCAAGCCAGGCATGGCAGATAATCACCTTGTCTGCTGGTTGCTAAGACCTTGGGAAAAGCACAGTATTTGGGCTGGAGTGTCCCGTTTTTCCGGGTAATCTGTCACAGCTTCCTTTGGCTAGGAAAGGGAAATCCCCCTACCCCTTGTGCTTCCCAGGTGAGGGGATGCCCTGACTTGTGTCAGCTCGTCCCCTGTGGGCTGCACCCACAGTCCAACCCGTCCCAATGAGATGAACCAGGTACCTCAGTTGGAAATGCAGAAGTCACTCGTCTTCTGTGTTGATCCTGCTGGGAGCTGCACACCTGAGCTGTTCCTATTCGGCCGTCTTAGAATGCCCCCGACATAAAGCATTTTTCATTTACCTGTTAGCCATTTGTATGTCTTCTTTGGAGAAGTGTCTATTCATATTTTTTGCTTATTTTTAAGTCAAATTATTTGGATTTTTTGCTATTGAGTTATTTGTGTTCCTTAGATATTTTGGATATTAACCTCTTGTCAGATATATAATTTGCAAATATCTTCTCTTATTCTGTAGGTTGTCTATTCACTCTGTTGTTTCCTTTGCTGTTCAGAGACAATTTGACGTAATATGATTTGTCTGTTTTTGCATTTGCTGCCTGTGCTTTTGAGGTCTTTGAAAAATTACTGTCCACACCAATGTTATAAAGCATTTATTTACCCAATGTTTTCTTCCAGGAGTTTTATAGTTTCGAGTTTTATAGTTATATAGTTTTATAGTTTCAAGTCTTAAATTTAAGTCTTTAATCCATTTTGAGTTGATTTTTTAATATGGTGAGAGATAAGGGTCTAATTTCATTCTTCTGAATGTGGATATCCAGTTTTCCCAAAACCATTTATTGAAGAGACTCTCCTTTCTCAATATATGTTCTTGACATCTTTGTCAAAAATGAGTTGGATATAAATGCATGGATTTCTATTTGGGCTCTCTGGTCAGTTCTATTGGTCTATATGTCTGTTTTTATGCCAGTATCATGCTGTTTGGTTACTATAACTTTGTATACTTTTTAAAAAATTATTTTTTGACAAGTCATGATGGATATAGTATACTTTCACATAAGGCAATATGATGCCTCCAGCTTTGTTATTTTTGTTGAAGATGGTTTTGAGTACTAAGGGTCTTTTGTGGTTCTCCTACACATTTTAGGACTTTTTTCTATTTCTATGAAGAATGTCATTGTGATTTTGATAGAGATTGCATTAAATCTGTTGATATTTTTGGGTAGTATGGATGTTTTAGCTATATTAATTCTTCCAGTCTCTGAACACAGAATATTACTCCTTTTATTTGTGCCTTTTTCAATTTCTTTCAAAAATGTTTTATAGTTTTAATTTTATTTCTAGGTATTTTATTTTTATTTTTTGAAGATGTAAATGGAATTTTCCTAATTTTTTCAGATAATTTTCTGATTTTTCTATGTTGATTCTGAATCCAGGAGCTTTACTGAATTTATTAGTTCTAGCAGGTTTTGGTGGTTTTTAGGGTTTCCTACATATAAGATCATGTCATCTGCAAATAGGGACACTTTAACATTCTCCTTGACAATTTAGTTGCCTTTTTTTTTTCTTTTGTTTGCCTAATTCTTTGGATAAGGATTTTGGTACTATGTTGAACAGAAGCAAAAGCGGGCCTCATTATCTTGTCCCAGATCTTAGAGAAAAGGCTTTTAATTTTCTCCTGTTTGGTATAAAGTTAACCGTGGGTTTATCATATATGGCCTTCATTGCTTTTAGGAATGTTCCTTCTATACCCAGTTTTTTGAGGTCTTTTATCATGGAGAGATGTTCAATTTCATTCAATGCTTTTTCATCACCTATTGAAAGGATTTTATGGGTTTGTTTTTTTTTTTTTGGTTCTGGTGATGTGAGGAATCATAATTTTTGATTGGTATATGTTGAACCATCCTTGCATTCCTGAAATGAATGGCATTTAATCATGGTAAATGATTTTTTTTAAATTTAATTTTATTATTATTATACTTTAAGTTTTAGGGTACATGTGTACAATATGCAGGTTAGTTACATATGTATACATGTGCCATGCTGGTGTGCTGCACCCATTAACTCGTCATTTAGCATTAGGTATATCTCCTAATGCTATCCCTCCCCCCTCCCCCCACCCCACAACAGTCCCCAGAGTGTGATGTTCTCCTTCCTGTGTCCATGTGTTCTCATTGTTCAGTTCCCACCTATGAGTGAGAATATGTGGTGTTTGGTTTTTTGTTCTTGCGATAGTTTACTGAGAATGATGATTTCCAATTTCACCCATGTCCCTACAAAGGACATGAACTCATCATTTTTTATGGCTGCATAGTATTCCATGGTGTATATGTGCCACATTTTCTTAATCCAGTCTATCATTGTTGGACATTTGGGTTGGTTCCAAGTCTCTGCTACTGTGAATAGTGCCACAATAAACGTACGTGTGCATGTGTCTTTATAGCAGCGTGATTTATAGTCCTTTGGGTATATACCCAGTAATGGGATGGCTGGGTCAAATGGCATTTCTAGTTCTAGATCCTTGAGGAATCAACACACTGTCTTCCACAATGGTTGAACTAGTTTACAGTCCCACCAACAGTTTAAAAGTGTTCCTATTTCTCCACACCCTCTCCAGAACCTGTTGTTTCCTGACTTTTTAATGATTGCCATTCTAACTGGTGTGAGATGGTATCTCATTGTGGTTTTGATTTGCATTTCTCTGATGGCCAGTGATGGTGAGCATTTTTTCATGTGTTTTTTGGCTGCATAAATGTCTTCTTTTGAGAAGTGTCTGTTCATGTCCTTTGCCCACTTTTTGATGGGGTTCTTTGTTTTTTTCTTGTAAATTTGTTGGAGTTCATTGTAGATTCTGGATATTAGAATTTTGTCAGAAGAGTAGGTTGCGAAAATTTTCTCCCATTTTGTAGGTTGCCTGTTCACTCTAATGGTAGTTTCTTTTGCTGTGCAGAAGCTCTTTAGTTTAATTAGATCCCATTTGTCAATTTTGGCTTTTGTTGCCATTGCTTTTGGTGTTTTAGACATGAAGTCCTTGCCCATGCCTATGTCTTGAATGGTAATGCCTAGGTTTTCTTCTAGGGTTTTTATGGTTTTAGGTCTAACATTTAAGTCTTTAATCCGTCTTGAATTAATTTTTGTATAAGGTGTAAGGAAGGGATCCAGTTTCAGCTTTCTATATATGGCTAGCCAGTTTTCCCAGCGTCATTTATTAAATAGGGAATCCTTTCCCCATTGCTTGTTTTTCTCAAATTTTTCAAAGATCAGAGAGTTGTAGATATATGGCATTATTTCTGAGGGCTCTGTTCTGTTCCATTGATCTATATCTCTGTTTTGGTACCAGTACCATGCTGTTTTGGTTACTGTAGCCTTGTAGTATATTTTGAAGTCAGGTAGCATGATGCATCCAGCTTTGTTCTTTTGGCTTAGGATTGACTTGGTGATGTGGGCTCTTTTTTGGTTCCATATGAACTTTAAAGTAGTTTTATCCAATTCTGTGAAGAAAGTCATTGGTAGCTTGATGGGGATGGCATTGAATCTGTAAATTACTTTGGGCAGTATGGCCATTTTCATGATATTGATTCTTCCTACCCATGAGCATGGAATGTTCTTCCATATGTTTGTATCCTCTTTCATTTCCTTGAGCAGTGGTTTGTAGTTCTCCTTGAAGAGGTCCTTCACATCCCTTGTAAGTTGGATTCCTAGGTATTTTATTCTTTTTGAAGCAATTGTGAATGGGAGTTCACTCATGATTTGGCTCTCTGTTTGTCTGTTGTTGGTGTATAAGAATGCTTGTGATTTTTGTACATTGATTTTGTATCCTGAGACTTTGCTGAAGTTGATTATCAGCTTAAGGAGATTTGGGGCTGAGACAATGGGGTTTTCTAGATATGCAATCATGTTATCTGCAAACAGGGACAATTTGACTTCCTCTTTTCCTAATTGAACACCCTTTATTTCCTTCTCCTGCCTAATTGCCCTGGCCAGAACTTCCAACACTATGTTGAATAGGAGTGGTGAGAGAGGGCATCCCTGTCTTGTGTCAGTTTTCAAAGGGAATGCTTCCAGTTTTTGCCCATTCAGTATGATATTGGCTATGGGTTTGTCATAGATAGCTCTTATTATTTTGAGATACATCCCATCAATACCTAATTTATTGAGAGTTTTTAGCATGAAGGGTTGTTGAATTTTGTCAAAGGCCTTTTCTGCATCTATTGAGATAATCATGTGGTTTTTGTCTTTGGTTCTGTTTATATGCTGGATCACATTTATTGATTTGCATATATTGAACCAGCCTTGCATCCCAGGGATGAAGCCCACTTGATCGTGGTGGATAAGCTTTTTGATGTGCTGCTGGATTCAGTTTGCCAGTATTTTATTGAGGATTTTTGCATCAATGTTCATTCTAACATCACAATTAAAAGAACTAGAGAAGCAAGAGCGAACACATTCAGAAGCTAACAGAAGGCAAGAAATAACTAAAATCAGAGCAGAACTGAAGGAAATAGAAACACAAAAATCCCTTCCAAAAATTAATGAATGCAGGAGCTGGTTTTTTGAAAGGATCAACAAAATTGATAGACTGCTAGCAAGACTAATAAGGAAGAAAAGAGAGAAGAATCAAATAGACACAATAAAAAATGATAAAGGGGATATCACCACCGATCCCACAGAAATACAAGCTACTGTCAGAGAATACTACAAACAACTCTACGCAAATAAACTAGAAAATCTAGAAGAAATGGATAAATTCCTCAACACATACACCCTCCCAAGACTAAACCAGGAAGAAGTTGAATCTCTGAATAAACCAATAACAGGCTCTGAAATTGTGGCAATAATCAATAGCTTGCCAACGAAAAAGAGTCCAGGACCAGATGGATTCACAGCCAAATTCTACCAGAGGTACAAGGAGGAACTGGTACCATTCCTTCTGAAACTATTCCAATCAATAGAAAAAGAGGGAATCCTCCCTAACTCATTTTATGAGGCCAGCGTCATCCTGATACCAAAGCCGGGTAAATAATCTTTTTTTAATGTGTTTTTTAATTTGGCTTGTAGTATTTTATTGAAATTTTTGCATTTATGTTTATCTGGGATATTAGCCTATAGTGTTTTCATTGTTGTTGTTGTTTTTGTGTCTTTATCTGGTTTTGACGTTACAGTAATGCTGGTCTTCCTATAATTTATTTGGAAGTATTCCCTACTCTTCTAATTTCGGGGGATAATTTGAGAAGAATTGGTATTGAGGAGTGAAGCCATCTAGTCCTAGGCTTTTCATTGATCAGAGACTTTCTATTACTGCTTTAATCTTGTTACTCATTATCGAGCTGTTCAGGTTTTCTTTTTATTCATGGTTGAGTCTTGGCAGGTTGTATGTGTCCAGGAATTTATTCATTTCTTCTAGGTTTTTCAATTTTTTTTTAGTATAACTGTTCATTAGTCTTATGATTCTTTGTATCTGTGGTATTGTAATCTCTCCTTTTTCATCTCTGAGTTGCTTTATCTGGGACCTCTCTCTGTTTTTCTTAGGCTAGCTAAAGGATTTTTTGAAAATTTTGTTTTCTCAAAATATCAAGTTTTCATTTTTTTGACCTCAAATGTTATTTGTTTATTTCTGCTCTGAGATGTTATTTTGTTTATTTCTGCTCTGAGCTTTGCTATTTCTATTTTTCTGCTAATTTTGAGCTTAGTTGTTTCTTGTTTTTCTAGTTCCTTGGGGTGCAATGGTGAGTTGTTTATTGAAATCTTTCTTTTTTTGATGTAGGTGTATATCATTATAAACTTCCCTCTTAAAACTGCTTTTAGTGTTTTTCATAAATTTTGGCATATTTTGTCTCCATTTTTATTTGTCTTAAGAATTTTTAAAATATCCTTTTTTACTTCTTCATTGATTCATTGGTTGTTCAAAAGCACGTTTTTTAATTTCCACATATTTGTAAAATTTCTAGTGTTTGCTCTATTATTGATTTTCAGTTATATACCATTGTTGTCCAAAAGATGCATGACATAATTTTTTTCTTCTAAAATGTTCTAAGACTTGTTTTGTAGCTTAACATAATCTATCCTGGAGAATGTTCTGTGTGCAGTTGAGAAGACTCTGTGTTCTGCAGCTGTTGGATTGAGTGTTCTGTAAATGTCTGTTAGGTTCATTTGGTCTAGAATGCAGTTTAAATTAAATCTTTCTATATTAATTTTCTGTCCAGATGATCTTTCCATTGCTAAAAACTGGGTCTTAAAGTCCCCTACTGTTATTGTATTGCAGTCTATCTCTCCCTTTAAATATATTAATAATCACATATATTTCAGTGCTCCAGTGTTGGCTGCATATATGTTTACAATTGTATCCTTTTGCTGAATTTGCCCCTTTATTATAAGTATGATGACCCACTTCTTCTCTTTTTACAGATTTTGACTTGAAGTCTGTCTTATGTTATATATGTATAGCTACCCCTGCTTTGTTTTGATTTTCATTTGCATAGAGTATCTTCCCATCTTTTCACTTTCAGTCTATCTATGTTCTTACAAGTGAAGTGAGTCCCTTGTAGGCAGCATATAGTTGAGTGCTCTTGTTATTTATACCATCAGTCACTCTCTTTTAATTAAAAATTTCATTTCATTTACATTTAAAATAATTTTTAATTTGTAAGAGCATACTACTGCCATTTTGTTCATTGTTTTCTGGTTGTTTCATAGATCTTTTTTCCTTTCTTCCTTCTTAGTGTCTTTCTCTGTGGTTAAGTGATATTCTCTAGTAGTATGTTTTTATTCCTTGCTTTTTATATTTAGTGTATATATTTATCATAGGTTTTTGCTTTGTGCTTACCTTGAGGCTTACAAAAAAATCTTATAGTTATAACACATTAAATTAAATTGATAACAACTTTCTCTGGTTGCTAAAAATAAATATAACCAACAAATGGAAATCCTACTCTAAACTTTATTTCCACCTTCACACATACATTTTGAATTTTTGATGTCATAATTTACAACTATTTGTAAATAACTTATAAATCATTATTATAACTAAGTTACAAATTATTGCTTATTCCTTAACCAATTTTGTAGTTATTATTATTTTTAATTGTTTTGTATTTTCATCTTAAAAGATATAGGCTATTTACATACCATGATTGTAGTATTAGAGTATTTTCAATTCACCTGTATACATACTTGTACCAGTGAATTTGATACCATCGGACATTTTCATGTGTCTCATTAGAGTGCTTTTCTTTTAGTTTGAAATTCTGCCTAGCATTTCTTGTCAGGTAGGTCT
Source organism: Gorilla gorilla gorilla (assembly GCF_029281585.2). Lineage (NCBI taxonomy): Eukaryota > Metazoa > Chordata > Mammalia > Primates > Hominidae > Gorilla > Gorilla gorilla. Next base: position 122,920,846 of record NC_073224.2, read on the forward strand.
GGATGGTGATAAACTCCTTCAGCTTTAGTTGCCTGGGAGAGTCTTTATTTATCCTTCATTTATGAAAGATAGCTTTGTTGGGTACAGTATTTTCAGTTGAGTTTTTTTTTTTCTTCAGCACTTTAAATACATTATTCCACTCCCTCCTGGCCTGTGAGCTTTCTCCTGAGAAGTATACTGTTGGGCATATTGGAACTTCCTTACATGTTATTTTCTTCTGTTCTCTTGCTGATTTCAGGATTCTTTGTCTTTGATTTTTAACAGGTTGATTCTAATATATCTTGGGGTAGTCTTATTTGAATTGCTTCTAATTGGTGACTTTTTACCTTTTTGTATCTGCATCTTTCCCAGGTTTGAAAAGTTTTCTGCTATTATTTTTTAAAATAAGCTTTCTATCTCTTTGTGTTTCTTTACTCCCTCTTTAACTCTCGTGAACAAAACTTTGCCCTTTCAGTGTTGTCCTATACATTTTGTATGCTTTCTTCATTTCTTTTTTTCTTCTATGACTGTATATTTTCAGAGTCTCTTCAAGCTCACTGATTTTTTTCTTCTTCTTGATCAGTTCTGCTGTTGATACTTTCTATTGCAATTTTCACTTTATTTGTTGTATTCTTCAGCTCCAGAATTTTTGTTTATTTGGTTTTTGTTATTTTAAACTCTCAAATTTCTCTGATACATTTCTGAATTGTTTCTCTATATTTTATTAAAATTCACCAAGCTTCCTTAAGACAGCTATTTTGAACTATCAAGCAGAACATACATCTCCATCTCTTTAGGGTCAGTTACTGTCATCTCATTTTGTCTGGTTGGAGATGTTATGTTTCTCTGATTGTAATCTTTGTGGCTACTTATTGATGTATGTGCATTGAATATGTAGGGTATTTTGGTTTCAGTCTTCGTAGTCTGGCTTTGTCTGTACCCATCTTTGGGGAGTAGGGTTATATAGAAATTCTGTGCTGACTGTTTTGGTCTCTTAATCTTCAACCACTACAGCCATTGCAGTGCAAGAGGGCATGCTAAACTCGGTTCTGCTACTCCTAGCACCAAGGTTTGAGAATTAGTTGCTGTCAGCCCCAACCCCATTTTTGGTTTCAAAATGACTCCTGATGAGCTAGCCGTGCCAGCACTTAAAATGCTTCCCTTGGAATAAGACCAGAGTGAGTCTTTGACAAAGGGTTCCAGAATGATGAAGAAGCTGAATGTCCAGGTCAACTTACTTTTTCTGTTGTAGAAACAGAAGTCCAGGGGACTTCTCCATGTGTGGTGCTGTGCAGACTCTGGGGATGAGCACTGCAGTAAAAGATAATTTTTCCCCTTACGGTCTAAATGTGCATTTTTCCTCAGTTCTGCAATCCAAAGCGATACCACAGCTTCACTCCAAGTTCTGGGATGTTCATGGTGGCAATCTTGCCTCTGGATAGTTGCTAGTTGTTGAGAAGAAAAGATGGAGAACTCTTAATCTTCCATTTTGCTAAAGTCACTCCACAAAGGAGTCAATCTTGCTTCCAACTGCCAGGCAGGGAAGGAACTGGATGTTTGCCTTTTTCAGTTCCCATTACTTCTATTGCCACACGGTTTAATGAGTTTTTATTCATGGCTGCCCCCCTCATTGGTTAGGTGATGTAACATGCTTGAGATTAACAAGTTATGGCTGTGTTTAACTTACATGCCTAAGCTCAGCCATTATTTTTCAAGCATGTCAGTTATTCAAGAGTTGGCTGGGCCTGGGGAAGCTTCTAGCCTGAGTCACGATCTGGGCCATTACCAGCTTTTCTTCAAAAACCCAGATCAACATCAGAATCTTACTTCTGCCCTTACGAATTTAGTTTGGAGCCCTTATTTTCCTTTCTTCCAGTAACTCTCAATTAGGTTATTCCTAATGGTAACATTGAACTTCAAATGAGTCTCTTTTCTTCTCATTCAAGGAAGATTTTTTAAGTTTGTCCACTTCCTTTTCAGGAGTGAGGATTATGTACCAAGGAATACTGAGACGGGGTGTTTCTTGAAAACCTAAGAGACCACATAAACTATATTTCAGGACAGCAAGTGCCTAATAGACATACATTGTATTCATTTGTACAGAAAACATTTAAGAATGCTTACAATCTGCCAGGCACTATTTTAGACTCCAAGGAAACAGCAGTAAATAAATCTGAACAATTCCCTGCAATCATGGGTTTTACAATCTAGTGGAAAAGAATGATGAACAAACATCATGATATCTTATGGCTGGTGGTGGTAGATGTCAAAATAAAGCAATTGACTATAGAACAAGATGGGTTATTTTAAGTAGGGCTGTCACAGAAGTGACAATTTAACATTGAATAAAGTGAGGAAAGAGGCTATGTGGAATCTGAAGGAAGAAAATTATAGAAAAATAGCACATGGAGAGTCCTGTAGTCAGAACATGCTTGGCAAGCTCAAATAACAGCAATCAGGTTAGTGTGTTTGGAGAAGAGTGAGCAAGGGGATGTTACAGATGAGGTCAGAAAGATGGTTCGGGGCAAAAATTGTAGGCTCTTGGAGGTTATGTTAAGAGCTCTAAATTTAACTCTACATGAGATAAAGCCTTTGAAAGGTTTTGAGGAGAAAACAGACACCATCTGATTTATACTTTAGAAAAAACCCTGACCATTATAGGGTCTTCAAAAATAATTTGATAACGTGTGGAGAATGAAATGTGGGGAATGGATGGGGCATAGAAGAGAGGACACAGGGAGAATAGAAGTAATTGAGAAAATAAAGGACTGATAATTGACCTTTAGATTTCACATGATGGAGATTATTAGTGACCTTGAAGAGAACAGTTTTATTAGACTGGTGGAAACAACAGTTTCCTGCGCAGTCCATGGCCCACTGCTTCTTTCATCAACTGGCTTTGAGAGTTTAGTGGAATTCATTCATTCAGCATGACATTGTTTTTTGTTTTTTGTTTTTTTTTTCGTGAGCACGTTATGTGTTTTTTTTTTTTTAATTATACTTTAAGTTTTAGGGTACATGTGCACATTGTGCAGGTTAGTTACATATGTATACATGTGCCATTAACTGGGCGATATTGTGTGTCAAGGACTGTGCTTCTTACTAGATATACAATAGATTAATGAAGCATTGGTTTTTTCACTCATCACCAAATAGAAAACACAGATAAGCAAAATAATAAATTATAACCTGTATTAGTTTCTTCTTGTGTGGCTATAAAGAAATAGATACTTGGTGATTTATAAAGAAAAAGGGGGTTTAATTGGTGCAGAGTTCTGCAGGCTGTAAAGAAATCCTGGTGCTGGCATCTGCTTGGCGTCTAATAAGGCCTCAGGGAGCTTACAATCATGCTGGAAGGTGAAGGGGAGCCAGCACATCACATGGCAGGGAGGGAGTTAGAGAGAAAGTGGGGGAGGTCCCAGACTATTTTAGACAACCAGATCTCTCATGAACTAACTAAGTGAGAACTTATTCATCATCGAGGGGATGGCACTAAGATTTTCATGAGGGATCCACTCCAGATGCAATACCTTTCACTAGGCCCTGCCTCAAATACTGGGGATTACATCTGAACATGGTATTTTGAGAAGACAAATATACAAACTGTATCATAACCCAATATAGTCAACAGATTATTCTTTTGTTGGAATAAAACATATCCAATATGTGCTCAGTCACATTTCTTCATGAGTGTTTAAGCCATCTGGAAACTGTCAGAAGCCTAGGAAACACATCAAAACATGCTTTTTTTTCTCCCTCAAGTTGCATATTTCTAAAAAGAAAACCTAAATCATTAAATGGTTTTACATGTAAAAGTCTCACATGATGCAAAGTGATTTTTTTTGTTAGTTTGTTTTACAATTATTGGCTATTGTCTCATCCCATTCATGTAAGATTTATATAGGATGATGTGGTTGTTTCCATTTTGTGGAACAGAAGAGAAGGTGATGTAAAGGATGAAAATGAGAAATAACCGTGTGATAGAAAGGACTCTTATAAATCTAGGGCAGGGTCTTTATGTCATCAAACAACACAAGAACCCCGTAAACCAAGGAAAAGGGCATATTTGAGTGACTACACCATAAACCATTCAAATAAACACCCTAACTGCATTTATCTGAATGTTTTACGTGCTCAAGAGAGAGTGTGTATATGTGTGTGTGTTTGTGTGTGTATGTGTGTGTGTGTTTGATGTGTATGTGTTTGTGCGGGCATATAATTTAATTAGTGAGGCTGTGTTTATTCAAGTATGTAGCATTGCACATATACATACAGCACACATGTGGCTAGAGATCTTTCATACCTTCATTCTTAAAAATGATGTAAGTAGAAAAATTATACAAACCATAAAAATCAAATCATACTAGCTAACATGCATATAAATTCAGAGATGCTTAAAGGAAATTTACAGCTGAAATCACTGCTATGGAACCTGAAACTATGGATTCAACTGAGTGGCTAGATGTAGTCCATTTAGAAACACTTAGAATAGTCATAAACATGACTAAAGAGATTGGAATATCAGATTTATATGAAAATGTTAACGCAACAAGATTACATAAAAAGGAAAAGAGCAAAATGAGTAGTTATTACTTTTTGAAATATACAAATTACTTTTTGAAATACACAAATCATTTTTTGTGAGATACACAAAAAGATGATAAACTACATTTTCTGACAACATAAGAAACATATAGAAGTAGATACAGAAAATGTTGTCTTATTAAGGAGGTTGGTCAAATAGTGAACTACGTTACAGAAGTGGAGAGGGAGATCTTATTTCAGTTCATCAGATGTTTTTTAACATGTGAACAATCATGAAGATACTGAAATTTTTCTGGGAACTTACTATTTTCTCAAAGCTCTAGTTTCCTCTCTTGGCCCTCTAGTGAAGCATGGTAAGCATAGGTTCTCACGACTGCTATGAGAGTAGGAAGTGAGGTCAGAGAATTAAAGAACTGACAACTCCAACTGTTGTCTAGTACGTTAAGTAACCGGAATTCTCACACACTGCTGGTAGGAGTAGAAAATAGTACAAATGCTTTGGAAAATGGTTTAAGTTGCCATAAAATTAAGCATGCACCTACCCTATAACCCGCCACTTCTACTCTCAGGCATTTTACCTATGAGAAACAAAATCATATGCCCACAAAAAAACTTGTGCAAGAATGTTTATAAAACCTTTATTCAAGGAGAATAAGAACTGGCAACAACCCAAATGCCTACCAATAGGTGAATAAATAAACTGTGATAAATTCATAGAGTAGAATATTACTCAGCAGTAAAAAAAACAAACTATGGGTATATACAACAATATGGATGAATCTCAAAAGCATTTTTAAGTGAAAGAAACCAGAAACAAAATAGTAGATACTGTATAATTCCATTTATATTAAATACAAGAATAGGTAAACTTAATCTATGGTGATGGAAATCAGAATAGTGAGTGCCTATTAGACAGAGGTGGGAGTTGATGGGTCAGGAACAAAAGAAAACTTTTAGGATGATTAAGGTTATGTACTCAGGAGTGCATTTGTTAAACCTCATCAAAATGTGCACCTAAAATTTGTGCATTTTAGTTTGCGTAGATTTTACTTCAATTAAAATAATGAAATCTTCAAAACCCTCCAATATCTTATCATCTAGCTTGAAATTAAATTTTTTTTACATGTCTTCTAAGAGCCAGTGTGATCTAAGCTTTCACTTTCTCTTAGACCTTGTCTCCTATCAGTCTTCCCCTTACATGCTCCTTTCCAACTTCACAAGTCTCTTTCCTGATTCCTTGTCGGCATGTTCCTAACTTAAGACCTTATGCTGCTCTTCCTTCTGCTAGGAAACTTCCTCCTCTGTGGATCAGTATAATCAGCTTCCTCACTTACTTCAGCTCTTTTTTCAAATGTCAACTCATTAGAGTGTTCCTGAAACATCCTTTCTAAAATATCAACAACTGTCCCCAACACAGACACACACATTTCATCACTCTTTATCTTTTCTTCCTTTCAAAGCACATGTCAATCCCAGACATTACAATACAATATATATTGATATTATATATTTATATATTACATATTTTGTTGTCTTTCTTTCTCCCTAGAATGAGGAAATCTGCAACCATAACCTTTGTTATTCACTGATGTATCCCCTAGTGCCTAGAAAAATGTCTGTACATAGATATTCAACAAATATGTGTTTAATGACTGAATAGTTAAGTGGAGCTTAGATAACCAAAGTAATAGTATACAGGAGATGCAGACATCTGAAGGGCAAACAAACTAAATGTTCCGCCTATCTATTGTTGCATAATAAACCTTCCCAAAACTAATAGCTAAAAACAAACAAAAAAATTGTTCACAAATCTGCAATTTGGGTAGGGCACAACAGGAACTTCCAGTCTCTGTTCTATGCAGTGTCAGCTCTGGGGTGGCCTGCCTGGGGCATAAGGATGCACTTTCAAGATGATTCATTCATATGCCAGAGTTAGCTGAGCTGGGGGCCTCAGTTTTTCCTTACAGGGGCTTCTCTGCGACTGGCTTCCTCATGGCATTGTGGCTGGGATCCAAGAACAGGTATCCCGGCAGACAGGAAGTTGAAGCACCACTTCTGCATTATCATATCATGTAGGTAGTTACAGAACCCAATTCAGTGGAAGGGAATGTAAACTCAACCACCTAATGAGATGAAAGCCAAATAATTTTAGGGTCATTTTTTACAGTCACCACACAAAATTACCTTTTAGCTATGTTCTACTACCCTGGGATTTATAATTCTGCAATTTGCTTTATTGCAGAAGTTTTCAAAAGTCATGTGAGAGGAATTCACTTAATATTAAACTAAAACAATGATATAATCATCATTATCTAATAATACTAATATTAAAATTCTGATTGTGTATGAGGTACTATATCAATATGTTCCATATATGATATCACTCTTTTTTCTTTTTCTTTTCTTTTTATTTTTGAGGCAGAGTCTCACTCTGTCGCCCAGGCTGGAGTGCAGTGGCTCAATCTCAGTTCACTGCAACCCTAGCCTCCTGGGTTCAAGCGATTCTCCTGCCTCAACCTTCAGAGTACCTGGGATTACAGGCGTGCGCCACCACACCTGACTAACTTTTGTAGTTTTACTAGAGATGGGGCTTCACCATGTTGGCCAGGCTGATCTCTAACTCCTGACCTCAAGTGATCCACCCGCCTTGGCCTCCCAAAGCACCAGGATTACAGGTGTGAGCCACTGTGCATGGCCTCTTTTTTTTCAGAATTTAACATTTATATGGCACTTACTTTATACCAGGCACTGTTCTTGGTACATTAAGGATATAACCTAATTTAATTTTTTAACAATCTCATAAATTACATGCTATTATTATTTCCACTCTATAAATTGGAAAACCTAGCATGAAGAGATTAAACACTTGCACAGTCACATAGCCTTTGAGGATGGAGTCAGGATTTGAACCTGTAGTCTGACCCTAGAGCCTGCACTTTTAACCACTGTGTTATGCTATCACTTTCTTATTACATCCAGTGATACTGTAAAGTAAGCACTATTGTAATCTCATTTGACAGAAGAAAAAGCTGAGGTTTAGAGCTGTTATGTGATCTATTCAAAGTCTGTCTACTTACATCCCAATACTGTGTTAGTATTTTCTTTCTTTCTTTCTTTCTTTTTTTTTTTTTTTTTTTTGATACAGGGTCTCACTCTGTTTCCCAGGCTGGAGTGCAGTGGCACGAACTTGGCTCACTGCAACCTCCACCTCCTGGGCTCAAGCCGTCCTCCCACCTCAGCCTTCCAAATAGCTGGGACTATAGACACACACCACCACACCCAGCTAGTTTCTGTATTTTTAGTAAAGACAGGGTTTCGCCATATTGCCCAGGCTTGTCTCAAACTCCTGAGCTCAAGCAATCTGCGTGCCTTAGACTCCCAAAGTGCTGGAATTACAGGTGTAAGCCACCACGCCCAGCCTGTGCCAGTATTTTATATATTGTTTCTAATCCTCACAGCAACATTGCAAGGTAGATGTGTGGAAACTGAGAATCAAATGTTAATGCATTCTACATCACATAGCTAGCAGGAATTGGAGCTGGGATTCAAGCTCAGATGTATGTGGCTGCAAAACTAGGCTTCTTTACCCTGTATTGCTCTCATCTTCAGGTTCAGGGAAATAAGGGAGGAATGGAGAAATTGATACCATTAATAGAAGAGAGGATCCCTTTCTACTCTGTGACTCTGGTTAACCTCTGAGGGTGCTGAAGCAGATGTCCAGAGATGACAAGATATATACATATTATTAGGAAAGATTTCTGGATCTATTGTTAAATCATGAAGACCAGCTCTATATTTTTCTGTCTTCCTTGGAGAAATCATTTTCCTTTTCTTTCTATGGCATGACCTGTTTTTCATTGCAGCCACCATCTTCAGCCCAGCTGATAGAGGAGGAAGGCGAAGTGATGAAAGTCAATATCTACCCAGGGACCTTTTGTGGTTTAGTCAATTAATTGTTGGCTATGGGGAGAAGGGGAGTGGAAGAAGAGTGAAGAGGAAAGGAAGAAATGAAAAAAAAAAGAAATCAACTAATTTCCCATACCTGTCAGGGTTCTTCTCAGCTTTTCCTATGAAGATGTCCCCTGTGGCCCATTTAGAGCCATTTACCAAAACTTTTTTGAGATTTCTTTGATTTTAACATCTGCTTTCCTCTTTCTTCCCTGCATAGTCGTATGCTTCCGGGAGGCATGGCAGTTAGCCTTTGATCTTGGTGCCTCTTGTTAGCTGCATGCTGTAAGTTATCCCCCTCCTCAAGCTAATTCTTGGCAATGATGAAATCTACATCCTTCCTTCTTCACTCTCTTTATCACAGCTTCCTATCAAGTTTGACATGAGTCAGACCAGCTATCCCCACAGAGATTCACAGAACTCACTAATACTTTAATAGGAACAGGAGCTTCATCCCATACAGAGTCCCAAAGATATTATGTTAATCCTATAAACCAACCATTCTAAAAGTCATAGAGGTCCCCCAAAAATCAGGTTATCAGTAAAAAATAAGTGTAGTATAAATTTCAAGCATAATCAGGTTAGGTAGGACAATTTTCTGTGTAATTTGCATCATCACCATTACTGTCATTACTTGATGTACCTCAACTTCAAATTTGGTATGATACTGATCTAAGTGTAGGAAGAGCTGAAAAATATACTAAAAAGCTAATTTGGGTGAGGCTAACTTGTTATAATTTAGAAGACTAAATTATAGAAGCCTCTAAAAAACATAAATGTATTCTTTTTATTAATAAGGCTTATAAAATTATCATTACCCAATTTTATCTATTTTCTAGGGATATTTGCAAAATGAATAGATGACGATGATTTACAATAAATTTTTAAGGGTAAATTGAACATCTCTTCAAAATATTTTCTCCATTTTAATATTTTCAGGTGATATTTCCATCATGTAACATTCGTATTCAAACTGTTCTTTAATGATAGTGAGGACAAAGGTGAATGTTAGACCGTCTCCTGGTCAAGTAATCATAAATTTTGAATAATGAAGATTTTATTGTACTACCTTTCCACCCTTTGGGAAAACCCAAGTAATATGTAAAACATTTCTTCTAGTCAGTAGGAATTACTTCCTATATTTTTAAATTACTCTTTATTATAAGATTCCCAAAGGGAATCAGGACCCATTTTTGTTAACTCTTAATATCCAAGTGAATTTTTAATTCTGTGCCTTTTCCACAGCTGACATCCATTCCAGTTACATTTTAGTCATGCATTCTACTCTACATCATGTTTCTGGTAGCTATTCTTTGCCTCATATCAGGTAGGGAAGCTTATGGAAATATCCAATGTTAATATCAGACTGAATCAAAAGCTAGTTATAGGCATCTTACTTTTGAATTATTTGATATTTAAGGGTTACTCATATCATGGCCCTTTCTAGATAATTAAGAGTAAACCTCATGAACCCATTGCTCCAGAAGAGGGCCATGGGAAGTGAAAAAATCTGCTCCTATTTTTATAAGATTTGTTAGTAACCAAAGAAAGTGAAACACACACACACACACACACACACACACACACACATCTAGAATAAAAAAGGAGAGAAGAGATATTGTGGTTTTGGCTGAAATACTCAAAGTATAAAATGACCATGAAACTGAGAAGGTTGGCTTTAGATCCCTGATTTTTAAACTGTTCTGTGGCCTAAAAATCGAACAGTGTTCCAAGAACTGAGTAGAATCTAGGAAATGGAAGGAAACTGAAGCAGGAAGAGTCAGGGAAGACATTCAAAGGAATAGGTACTGCTATGGTCTGAGTGTTTGTGTTCCTCTAAAATTCATATGCTGATATTCTAACCCCCAAGGCAATTGTATTAGGAGGCAGTGCATTTAGGAGTTATTAGGTCATAGGAGAAAAGCCCTCATGATTAGGATTAGTGCCCTTATAAAAGCAACCTCAGAGAGCTGCCTTGCCCTTTTCACCATGTGAGGGCACAGCATGAAGGCAACATTTATGAATCAGAAAGCCAGACCTCAACAGACACAGAATCTGCTGGTGCCTTGATCTGGAGGACTTCCCAGCCTCCAGATCCATGAAAAATAAGTTTCTGTTGTTTATAAGCTACCCAGACTATGGAAATTTCTTATAGCAGCCAGAATGTACTAAGACAGTTCTTAATTGAATTTTGGAGGCAGGTGAAGAAGGACGAAGTTGGCAGAAAGAAGGAAGAATGTCGTAGGCTGTGGTGATTAGAAGTTGCTCAGAGTAGATTTCCTCCCCACTGGCATATGTTTTCAGAACTTCTTTGAAGGAAAGAAGTACACTTGTGGAACCTGGGCTAGGCTGTCCTCACCTAGCCCAGACAGAGGAACAACTTTGCTGACTCCATCACATGCTGCTGATGGTGAAGGGCGAAGGTCCTGGAATGCCTTTCTTTGAGCCTCATCCCTCTTCATGACTTCCCAGAGAGAACTGTCAGTGAGGAGTTCCGGGCCATGAAAAATGATCCTCTTCCCAGAGACTAGATTATTTCACTTAGAGAAAATCAAGCATCTTTTCTTCCTGAAAGCATTTGTCAATGGGACAGGACCTATTGCTCTCAAGGATGTCTCTGCCCCCTTTGGTGCCTAACCCCTGGAGATCTGAGATTCAACTGCTGGGCATTATTACAGACTCTGCTCTTCCCTACTACATATCTCCCCAGCAGTCTGTGGTCTCTTAGAGCTACAACCTATGCACACTATTCTCTGTAAGAGAGTTTCTCTCTGAGACAAATATTTTTCAACTTCTCCTGCCTGCCTCCAATGAATGAATAAACCTAGCAGCTGGTGTTTACACAGCACTTACCTTTGAGAGACCACAGAGCAATTTTCAGTGGCAGACTCTAATCCTTCCCCAGCTTCTGGGTAACAATAAGTATTAATATTGTTCCCCTGAATATGGAAGATTGAGTCAAGGAACTTGCAACGGCTTGCTGAATAATACCTGTCATTTGATGGTTCATTCATTCACTCCATTGTTTTTTCCAATTATGCCCTTATTATTGTACAATAAGATATTTTCACATATATTAACTCATTTTTTTACCAAATTTGCTTGATAATAAGAATAACCTGGAGCTTTTGTTAAACAAACAACTTCTATGATCCCTGTCCCGAACATTTTTCATTCAGTGAGTCTGAGATGGGACCTAGGAATTTATGTGTTTAACAAGCATGCCAGGGAATTTCCCCCCATTTTGTGTGAAGTATAACATTCTCTGTGATTACTATCATTAGGAAAATTTTGGAAACTCAATTTATTTCATTTAATTTTTACAGTAACCCTGTGGGGTATTCTTATGCACCTTTACTAAGAAATAAATATGTGATCAGCATATCAATATGGGAGGCCCAGATATGAAATCTCAGTTAATTCAATTCTAACTCTCAAAGACAAGAGATGGCAGCTGATTAATTTCTTACATTTCCAAGGTTTTCTCAACCACACTTTCTTATTTAAACAATTAAAGCTAAAGTTATTCATCTGAGGTTTGAACCATATACATGATGTCTGTCTAGATCCATGCCATAAATTAGTGCCAAAAGAGCCACAGAAACTATGAAACCATAGACATAGTTCAAAGTAAACTCTTTCCCTTTTCCGAAAACTTGATATCTTTTCTGCAAGCTTAAGCTCGTCTTCTTAGCTCCCCCTTGGACTTTGCCTTATTTTTACCCAATTCATTCCATTATTGTTATTGCTGTTTTTTTCTCTCTCACTTTCTCACTGTCTCTCTCTCAATTTCTCACTGTCTCTCTCTCTCTCTGCCCCTTCTCTATCTCCCTCCTCTCTACCTGATATGGTTTTGCTCTGTGTTCCCACCCAAATCTCACCTTGAATTGTAATAATCCTCACATGTCAGGAATGTGACCAGGTGGAGATAACTGAATCATGGAGGCGGTTTCCCCCATAATGCTCTCATGATAGTGAGTTCTCAGGAGATCTGATGGTTTTATAAGGGGCTTCTCCCCACTTTGCTTGGCACTTCTCCTTTCTGCCGCCATGTGATGAAAGATGTGTTTGCTTCCCCTTCTGCCATGATTGTAATTTTTCTAAGGCCTCCCCAGCCATGTGGAACTGTGAGTCAATTAAACCTCTTTCCTTTAAATTACCCAGTCTTGGGCAGTTGTTTATAGCAGTGTGAGAACACTATGCTTAACCCCCATCTCCCTCCCTCCTTTCCTCTTTCTCTTTCTCTCTAACTGCTTTTTTTTCTTGCTGAGATACTCCCAAGCCTGTTTTTTCCCTCACAATTGTTTTGTGACCACTGATAGGGCTGCATGATTCCAACGCATAACCCTAAAATTCTATTTCTGAGGAGTCTGGAAGAATTTCTGTCAACCATAAGAGGGAGCATCAGCCTGCACATGATCCTAGGAAGGCCAGAAAGTCAGGAGCTCCTGTCTTCTACAGTTTCCATGGCTCTTCTCACTTGCAAACTATCAGGCTAGGGAGTAGACCCACAAGCAACATTTTAAATCTGAATGAAAACTGAAACAATTCAACTGTTCAGAGGGTCCATAATAATCTAATTCCTGGTGTTACATAAATCCAGTAGTGTGCCAGTTACCTGGAAAAGAGTACGAAAGAAGAAAGGAGAAGGAAGGGAGATAGAAAGAGGAAGAGAGAGAATGAAAGCCAGATTTATTTATGTAGCATGTACATGTTCAGTAGAGTAAATACGCTTAAGATGGCCAATTTCAAGCTACCAAAGATTTAACGACCAGCTTAAAAGATTCTTTAATATTAGCAACCAGCTTTTATAAGCTGGTGTGAGCCAGCTCCAGCATGCCACTGTGTAAATCCATCCCAGAAAAAATTAATTCACTTTCCCCAGATCTTCTAATGCTTTCTAGTAGGTGCTTTATATACTGGTACACAAAGGATTGATTATTATACCCCAGAGATGTTCTCTGCTATCCTATCACCATGCCTTTCCTCATAATGATCTATTTTCTAGAAATGCCCTTTTCCCTCATCTCTTAAAGACCTATATCAAATGTTTCTTGGGTCTTCATAGTTATTGGCCTATAGCCCTCTTAAAACATTTATGATGTTTAATCTTGTGTTAGAGCGACTTTTATACTTTTATCCCAATATTTACTGGATAAAAGCAGTATGTCTGTATTACCCTTGTATTCGTGCAGCACTGAGTTCAATGCTTGGAGAAGAGTAGGCATTCAAAGCCATTTTGCCAACCACCTATTATATGCTTTCAGTATAGCAGGTATTAATCTAGACCCTAGAACCCCAATCTGACTTAAGGAACGAGAAACCTTAAAATAGGGATCTGTGGAGAAATCCTAGTTTCAGATGGTTAATGGAAGTTAACTATTAACCCAAGATATTTGGAACAAGTTGATGACTACATTAAGCAGATAGCTTCCACCCAGACCCATTGGAATAATTAGTCTATTAATGGTTAGCAACATTTTTCTATAAAGAAACAGGTAATAAATATTTTAGGCTTTCAGTCCTTTAAGTCTCTGCCAAAACTATTCAACTATTGCAATGTAGTGCAAAAGCAGCCATAAACTATACATAAACAAAATGAGCATGGCTGTATACCAATAAAACTTTATCTATAAACACAGTTAATAAGCCAGATTTGTCCTACAAGCTGTAATTTGCCAACCGTTGGCCTAGATACTTTAAAGTACTGATTTCTAAACTCTCATGTAAATGGTTTTGTCTGTTTTCCTTTGAGTCATAATGTTTCTCTTTCCTACTTTAACTTATATGCTTCTACCTTAGTCCATAATGCCTTCTTATCAATAATTCTTGCTTAAGTCTAGGCTTATTAAATACAATTACCACTCTATAGTTTAGCTCATCCAGGTTATTGCTAATGCAGCCATTCTGAAAAACAGTATAAAGATATGTTACACCTGTTGTTTCCTGACTGTTTAATGATTGCCATTCTAACTGGTGTGAGATGGTATCTCATAGTGGTTTTGATTTGCATTTCTCTGATGGCCAGTGATGATGAGCATTTTTTCATGTGTTTTTTGGCTGCATAAATGTCTTCTTTTGAGAAGTGTCTGTTCATGTCCTTTGCCCACTTTTTGATGGGGTTGTTTGTTTTTTTCTTGTAAATTTGTTTGAGTTCATTGTAGATTCTGGATATTAGCCCTTTGTCAGATGAGTAGGTTGCGAAAATTTTCTCCCATTTTGTAGGTTGCCTGTTCACTCTGATGGTAGTTTCTTTTGCTGTGCAGAAGATCTTTAGTTTAATTAGATCCCATTTGTCAATTTTGGCTTTTGTTGCCATTGCTTTTGGTGTTTTGGACATGAAGTCCTTGCCCATGCCTATGTCCTGAATGGTAATGCCTAGGTTAACAACAGGTGCTGGAGAGGATGTGGAGAAATAGGAACACTTTTACACTGTTGGTGGGACTGTAAACTAGTTCAACCATTGTGGAAGTCAGTGTGGCGATTCCTCAGGGATCTAGAACTAGAAATACCATTTGACCCAGCCATCCCATTACTGGGTATATACCCAAATGACTATAAATCATGCTGCTATAAAGACACATGCACATGTATGTTTATTGTGGCATTATTCACAATAGCAAAGACTTGGAATCAACCCAAATGTCCAACAATGATAGACTGGATTAAGAAAATGTGGCACATATACACCATGGAATACTATGCAGCCATAAAAAATGATGAGTTCATGTCCTTTGTAGGGACATGGATGAAATTGGAAATCATCATTCTCAGTAAACTATTGCAAGAACAAAAAACCAAACACCACATATTCTCACTCATAGGTGGGAATTGAAAAATGAGATCACATGGACACAGGAAGGGGAATATCACACACTGGGGACTGTTGTGGGGTGGGGGGAGGGGGGAGGGATAGCATTGGGAGATATACCTAATGCTAGATGACGAGTTAGTGGGTGCAGCGCACCAGCATGGCACATGTATACATATGTAACTAACCTGCACAATGTGCACATGTACCCTAAAACTTAAAGTATAATAAAAAAAAAAATAAAAAATAAATGTGAATTATGTGAAACTAAAAAAAAAAAACACATATGTTACACTGACCTTGCCAATAATAATACTCCTTATAGACAATATATAAATGAAATTAAATGCCCATGTAATGCAAGGTGATACAGGTACTACTGGGATGCAACAATGACTGTCATGATGACACCTAAAGATAATACATTTACAGTTCTATTAAGATTGTATATATCTCTTTTGAAGTATCTGAGTTCTTTTTCCTATGAGGAAATGAGCACCTTCAGTGCCAACTCAGGACCAAGACTGCTTGTTCTGTAGTGCTAATAGTTAGACTATTTCTAGTTTATGATTCACTGGTACCCTCAATGTACAGTTTCTTAACAAAGCATCTGTATGGATACAACCTTTCCTATGCAAATGAATAGTAATTGGTGAAACAAAGCCTAAGGGTAATGATCCCATTCATAGAAGCTGGAAAACTTGAAATGGTCATCAAAAGTGAATTCTCTACTATGGCTCTTGTCCTGGATACACAACTGACCTTTTAAAATTCCTTCACCTAAGTAATTATGAAAAATAAACTAGCCTTAGATTTTCTCCTGGCCAATTGGAGGAAATCAGTACTATTTCATAATTTATGTTGAACCTGAATTAACAGCTTGGTTTAAATGGAGCAATTCGTATCAAAAGTAAAATAAAAGACAATCTGTCCATCTATGGAAGACTCAAGGAGTCAGTGGAATTTGTTTTTTGGTCAATTCTCAGAAATCTTGGTTTATTATTTGAGAGTGTCTATCAGTTTCTTCTAATAATATTCTTTTTATATTTGTCATGAAATTGTTCAACATTTATTTTCCAAAGTCTTAAATGTTGTCATGTAGCCATCATCGCAAACAATGACTCACCAAATAACAAAAACAATGAAGAGGATGAAGCCATGTTGATTAACAGTTGAGTGAAATTTAGACATGTGCAAACAAAACCACATCTGCAAGGAGAATCCATAACTAGGATGAAAATATGGGTAGTCCTTGATGTCTTCCCTCAAACTTTAGTTGAGGAAAGATATAAAAGGGTGATTGAAAAAAATTTTTAACTTCCCACACTCCTACAAGAAGACTAATTGTTCTAAAGCCAGGGTAACAAATAGTGACCAGAATAAGTTTTAAACCTACTTAATCAATGAGTAAGAGTTCCACAGCCATAAACCATCCGAATTTGTTTTAAACATATTTAAAATGTTTAATCAAGTCAAATTAAAATATTTCCTTAAATCAAATACAACTTGTTTAATGAATATGTTTCTGTAAGTCAATCAATTAATGACAACCCCTTGCTTTTGAAGGTCAGCCAGTCAGAAATGGACTCATTTCAAAAACATACTTCCAAATGCCACATAATCAAGAAAAGTCTTCTTCAAATAACCACATTTCTACAGTTGACAACAAACTAGTCACCACTCTTTTGAACTCTATGCTTTTTACAAATCCTTATACAAGATCAACTGTTTTCCTGCCTGGAAAAACTGTGACCAAACAGCCTATATATCCTTCACTTAGCCAAGCAATAAATTCAGCATGTTTTGTTTATTTGTCTCATCATTTTGAGTGATAGCTTCATTCTTTGAGAAGATGGAGAAATGGAACAAGACAGAAAGGGTATTCCAGGTACTAGAAATAGCATGGGCAAAGACGTGGAGGCACGAAAGTATTTGGTGAGTTCAGGAATGTAGAACCCTTGTAGTAGCTTCTTGGAGTTGGAAATGTCAGTTGAAGACAGACTTTGAACTTCACAGGCCAATATAAGAAGTTTATATTTTATCTGCTGAGCTTTGAAGGCACAATGAATATTTTAAAAGGCAAATATTATAAACAAATATAAGTTTTAGGAGCTAAAAATGCAGTGTTAGGATTAGTGGTTGAAGTGTCTGTGACATATTCAATAATTATATAATTATGGTAATCTACCTCTATAATAATTAAAGAAGTAGATCCTACTGAATTTATGATCTACTAAATGAGAGAGATAAAAAATTAGAATAAAAGATGAGAGAGGGAGTGGCCAAGATGGCCAACTAGAAGGAGCTAGTGTTCATGACTCTCATGGAGAAGAATGGAAGGGAAAAGTAAACACAACACCTTCAACTGAAATATCCAGGTACTCACTTTGGGACTAAACAAGGAAACAACTTGGCCCACAGAGAATGAAGAAAAGCAAGACAGGACAATAGCCCACTGGGGAGCAATACAGAGCCAGAGGAACCTCCCCAGACCAGGGAAGCAGTGAGTGAATGTGCAACCCTGGAAAACCATGCTTCTCCCATGGATCTGTGAAATGCTTGGGTCAAGAGATGCCCTTGCAAACTTACTCCACCAGGCCTTCAGTCTGACAGAGCTATGTGAAAACTCAGCAGAGCGGCCACTCAGGCATTCTTGGAGACCCTGGAGACTTAAATACTCAGGCTTTCCAGCAAAAAAGCTGCAT
Organism: Gorilla gorilla gorilla; assembly: GCF_029281585.2. Lineage (NCBI taxonomy): Eukaryota > Metazoa > Chordata > Mammalia > Primates > Hominidae > Gorilla > Gorilla gorilla. Next base: position 122,938,834 of record NC_073224.2, read on the forward strand.
CTCCAGCCACGTGGAAGATTAGACTCCTGTACATACCCCTAGGAAAGAGGTTGAATCCAGAGGGCTGAGCAGCGACAGCCTGCAAGCCTCACTGCCATTGCACATCACAAGATAAGACCCACTGGCTTGGAATTCCAGGCAGCAAATGATAGGGGCATTGCATCTCCCTAAGAAGAAGCTCCCAGGGGGAGAAGTGGGTCACCATCTTTGCTGTTTGGATGCCTTAGCTGTTCCAGCCTATAGGCTTTAGGGGGTCCAAGTCAACCAAGAGTGGAAGGGATGCTCCAGTAAAACATAACTCCTCTACCAAAATGTGGCCAGACTGCTGCTTTAAGCAAGTGCCCAATCTGTTCCTCCTCACTGGGCTGAACCTCCCAACTGGAGCCTTCAGACAACTCTGCCCATATTCTCCAGCCAACAGAGAGTTGAATTCTTCCTGGGACAGCACTCCCAGAGGGAGGGGTGGTCCGCCATCTTTGCTGTTTGGGCTATGTAGCCTTTCCAGCCTCCAGGCTTCGGAGTACCTGAGGTGACTGGAGACTGAAGTGGACCCCCAGCTCAGCATAGCTGCTTTACCTAAATATGGCCCAATTGTTTTGTTAAGAGAGTCTTCTGTCCCGTTCCTCCTCACTGGATGGGACCTCCCAGCTGGGGTCTCCAGCCACCTCCTACAGGTGCCTTTGGGATGACAACAGGCGCATACTTCCCTGGGATGAAGCTCCCAGAGGAAGGGACAGGTTGCCATCTTTACAGTTTCACAGCTTTCACTGGTGATACCTCCAGGTACTAGAAAATTTAAGGTGACTAGGTACTGGAGCAGGCTCCAAGTGTACGACAGCAGCCCTACAGAAAACTGGCGGCCGGACTGTTACATGGATGCCCTTTCCCATATCTCCTTACTGGGCAGCCCTGGGCCTCCAGCCACCACCTGCCAGAGCTATTGAGCCAGTAGCAACTTAGCAACTCCTTGGATGGAGCCTCCAGGGGCAACTGAAAACCTCTCTGCCACTGCCTCTGCAGTGGAACTGCCACCTCAGACTAATGAAGGAGCAAAGACCCTACGTGCCTTATCCACACCTCCAACAAGTGGCAGTCAACCTAATCAGAGGAGGCCAGTCCACCTCCCACTGGTCCCACACCCCCATCACTTCTCATCACCAGAGAGGGAACCCCTGGCTTGGGCCCACAGCACAGACCTTCCATCCTGTGCTGATTCTGCTGAGCAATTGCTGACCTGCATCTCTCTGGGATGGAGCTTCCCAGGAGACAATCAAATGACCCTTGACCAAAACCACTACTAAGATTCCTTCCTCTGCTGCCTCCAAGTTGGGGAAGGAACATAAACAATTAGATTGCCCCAGAGCTGCAGCAGGCAGCTCAGGAGTGCCAAGTCACAATCTACAGCCAGCATTCAAGGGGAAGAGGAACCCATGCTTTCAGAGCATTGAGAGGAAACATGGTTGCAACTGTGAGGAAAAAGGGAAGCCACACAACAAGCAAGAGTTTACCAACTGACTAATAAGCCTACGTGCCACCTGCTGGATCATACTGTAAAGGTTTATCACCAAAAACACCTCACTAACATACTTCTGCTGAAACCAGAGACAAGAAGGTAGCTTCAAATAAAGACCCTGCACAAAGCCTAGGCCTGGCAAAAAACATCCAGAAAAGAAGTCTATTGACTATCCAATCTACACTGCAGTTAAACAACAGCCACATGTAGAGATAAGAAAGAATCAATGCAAAAACACAAAGAAATCCCTGTTTGAGGGTCTGGAGTGAATCTCCAGGAAACTCCAACAGATCTGCAGCTGAGGAACCTGACTGTTAGAAGGAAAACTAACAAACAGTAAGGAATAGCATCAACATCAGCAAAAAGGACATCCACACCAAAACCCCATCTGTAGGTCACCAACATCAAACACCAAAGGTAGATAAAACCACAAAGATGAGGAGAAACCACAGCAGAAAAGCAGAAAATTCCAAAAACCAGAACGCCTCTTCTCCTCCAAAGGATCACAGCTCCTCACCAGCAACGGAAAAAAACTGGATGGAGAATAACTTTCACAAGCTGACAGAAGTAGGCTTCAGAAGGTTGGTAATAACAAACTTCTCTGAGCTAAAGTGGCATGTTCTAACCCGTATCAAGGCAGCTAAAAACCTTGAAAAAAGGTTAGACGAATGGCTAACTAGAATAAACAGAGTAGAGAAAACCTTAAAAGACCTGATGGAGCTGAAAACCGTTGCACGAAAACTTCGTGACACATGCACAAGATTCAACAGCCAATTCAATCAAGTGGAAGAAAGGATATCAGTGATTGAAAATCAAATTAATGAAATAAAGTTAGAAGACAAGATTAGAGAAAAAAGAGTGAAAAGAAATGAACAAAGCCTCCAAGAAATATGAGACTATGTGAAAAGACCAAATATACATTTGACTGGTGTACCGGAAAGTGACAGGGAGAATGGAACCAAGTTGGAAAACATTCTTCAAGATATTATCCAGGAGAATTTCCCTAACCCAGCAAGGCAGGCCAACATTCAAATTCAGGAAAAACAGAGAACACCACAAAGATACTCCTCAAGAAGAGCAACCCCAAGACACACAATTGTCAGATTCACAAAGGTTGAAATGAAGGAAAAAATGTTAAGGGCAGCCAGAAAGAAAGGTTGGGTTACTGACAAAGGGAGGCATATCAGACTAACAGCAGATCTCTTGGCAGAAACCCTACAAGCCAGAAGAGAGTGGGGGCCAATATTCAACATTCTTAAAGAAAAGAATTTTCAACCCAGAATTTCATATCCAGCCAAACTAAGCTTCATAAGTGAAGGAGAAATAAAATCCTTTACAGACAGGCAAGTGCTGAGAGATCTTGTCACTACAAGGTGTGCCTTACAAGAGCTCCTGAAGGAAGCACTAACCATGGAAAGGAAAACTGGTACCAGCCACTGCAAAAACATGCCAGATGGTAAAGACCATTGATGCTATGAAGAAACTACATCAATTAACAGGCAAAATAACCAGCAAACATCATAATGACAGATCAAATTCAAATGTAAAAATATTAACCTTAAGTGTAAATGGGCTAAATGCCCAAATTAAAAGACACAGACTGGCAAATTGGATAGAGTCAAGACCCATCAGTGTGCTGTATTCAGGAGACCCATCTCACATGCAAAGATGCACATAGGCTCAAAACACATGGATGGAGGAAGATCTACCAAGCAAATGGAAAGGAAGAAAAAGCAGGCGTTGCAATCCTAGTCTCTGATAACAGACTTTAAACCAGCAAAGATAAAAAGAGACAAAGAAGGCCACTACATAATGGTAAAGGGATCAATTCAACAAGAAGAGCGAACAATCATAAATATATATGTACCAAATAGAAGAGCACCCAGATTCATAAAGCAAGTCCATAGAGACCTACAAAGAGACTTAGACTCCCACACATTAATAATGGGAGATTTTAATACGCCATTGTCAATATTAGGCAGGTCAATGAGACGGAAGGTTAACAAGGATATCCAGGACTTGAACTCAGCTCTGCACCAAGTGGACCTAATAGACATCTGCAGAACTCTCCACCCCAAATCAACAGAATATACATTCTTCTCAGCACCACACCTCACTTATTCTAAAATTGGCCACATAATTGGAAGTACAGCACTCCTCAGCAAATGTAAAGGAACAGAAATCACAACAAACTTTCTCTCAGACCACAGCACAATCAAATTAGAACTCAGAATTAAGAAACTCACTCAAAATCCCACAACTACATGGAAACTGAACAACTTATGCCTGAATGACTACTTGGTAAATAACAAAATGAAGGCAGAAATAAAGATGTTCTTTGAGACCAATGAGAACAAAGACACAACATACCAGAATCTCTGGGACACATTTAAAGCAGTGTGTAGAGGGAAATTTACAGCACTAAATGCCTGTAAAAGAAAGCAGGAAAGATCTAAAATTGACACCCTGATATCACAATTAAAAGAACTAGAGAAGCAAGAGCAAACAAATTCAAAAGCTAGCAGAAGGCAAGAAATAACTAAGATCAGAGCAGAACTGAAGGAGATAGAAACACAAAAAACCCTTCAAAAAGTCAATGAATTCAGAAGCTGGTTTTTTGAAAAGACCAACAAAATACATAGACTGTTAGCAAGACTAATAAGAAAAAGAGAGAAGAATCAAATAGATGCAATAAAAATATGATAAACGGGATATCACCATCAATCCCACAGAAATACAAACTACCATCAGAGAAAACTATAAACACATCTATGTGAATAAACTAGAAAATCTAGAAGAAATGGATAAATTCCTGGATACATACACCCTCCCAAGACTAAACCTGGAAGAAGCTGAATCTCTGAATAGAACAATAACAGGCTCTGAAATTGAGGCAATAATTAATAGTCTACCAATCAAAAAACAAATTCCAGGACCAGATGGATTCACAGCCAAATTCTACCAAAGGTACAAGTGGGAGCTGGTACCATTCCTTCTGAAACTATTCCAATCAATATAAAAAGAGAGAATCCTCCCTAACTCATTTTATGAGGCCAGCATCATCCTGATACCAAAGCCTGGCAGAGACACAACAAAAAAGGAGAATCTTAGACCAATATCCCTAATGAACATCAATGCAAAAATCCTCAATAAAATACTGGCAAACCCAATCCAGCAGCACATCAAAAAGCTTATCCACCATGATCAAGTTGGCTTCATCCCTAAGATGCAAGGCTGGTTCAACATATGAAATCAATAAATGTAATCCATCACGTTAAACAGAACCAATGACAAAAACCACATGATTATCTCAATAGATGCAGAAAAGACCTTTGACAAAAATTCAACAACCCTTCATGATAAAAACTCAATAAATTAGGTATTGATGGAACATATCTCAAAATAAGAGCTATTTATGACAAACCCACAGCCAATATCATACTGAATGGGAAAAAACTGGAAGCATTCCCTTTGAAAACCAGCACAAGACAAGGATGTCCTCTGTCACCACTCCTATTCAAAATAGTGTTGGAAGTTCTGGCCAGGGCAATCAGGCAAGAGAAACAAATAATGGTATTCCATTAGGAAAAGAGGAAGTCAAATTGTCCGTGTTTGCAGTAGACGTGATTATATATTTAGAAAACCCCATTGTCTCCGCCCAAAATCTCCTTAAACTGATAAGCAACTTCAGCAAAGTCTCAGGATACAAAATCAGTGTACAAAAATCACAAGCATTCCTAAACACCAATAACAGACAAACAAACACAGAGCCACAATGGGAATAAAATAGTTAGGAATCCAACTTACAAGGGATGTGAAGGACCTCTTCAAGGAGAACTACAAACCACTGCTCAATGAGATAAAAGAGGACACAAACAAATGGAAGGACATTCCATGCTCATCAATAAGAAGAATCAATATTGTGAAAATGGCCATACTGCCCAAAGTAATTTATAGATTCAGTGCTACCATTGACTTTCTTCACAGAATTGGAAAAAATGACTTTAAAGTTCACATGGAACCAAAAAAGAGCCCACGTAGCCAAGACAATCCTAAGCAAAAATAACAAAGCTGGAGGCACCACGCTACCTGACTTCAAACTATGCTGCAAGGCTACAGTAACCAAAACAGCATGGTACTGGTACCAAAACAGATATATAGACCAATGGAACAGAACAGAGGCCTCAGAAATAACACCACACATATACAACCATCTGACCTTTGACAACCCTGACAAAAACAAGAAATGGGGAAAGGATTCCCTATTTAATAAATGGTGCTAGGAAAACTGGCTAGCCATATGTAGAAAGCTGAAACTGGACCCCTTGCTTACATTGTACACAAAAATTAACTCAAGATGGATTAAAGACTTAAATGTAAGACCGAACACCATAAAAACCCTAGAAGAAAACCTAGGCAATACCACTCAGGACATAGGCATGGGCAAAGCCATCATGATTAAAACACCAAAAGCAATGGCAATAAAAGCCAAAATTGACAAATGGGATCTAATTAAACTTAAGAGCTTCTGCACAGCAAAAGAAACTATCATGAGAGGGAACAGGCAACCTACAGAATGGGAGAAAATTTTTGCAATCTACCCATCTGACAAAGGGCTAATATCCAGAATCTACAAAGAACTCAAACAAATTTACAAGAAGAAAACAATTAACCCCATCAAAAAGTGGGCAAAGGCTATGACCAGACACTTCTCAGAAGAAGACATTTATGCAGCCAACAGACATATGCAAAAATGCACATCATCACTGGTCATCAGAGAAATGCAAATAAAACCACAGTGAGATACCATCTCATGCCAGTTAGAATGGCGATCATTAAAAAGTCAGGAAACAACAGATTCTGGAGAGGTTGTGGAGAAATAGGACCACTTTTACACTTGGTGGGGGTGTAAATTAGTTCAACCATTTTGGAAGACAGTGTGGGGATTCCTCAAGGATCTAGAACTAGAAATACCATTTGACACAGCCATCCCATTACTGGGCATATACCCAAAGCTTTATAAATCATTCTACAATAAAGACACATGTACATGTATGTTTATTGTGGCACTAGTCACAATAGCAAAGACTTGGAACCAACCCAAATGTCCATCAATGATAGACTGGATTAAGAAAATGTGGCATATATACACCATGGAATAGTATGTAGCCATAAAAAAGGATGAGTTCGTGTCCTTTGCATGGACATGGATGAAGCTGGAAACCATCATTGTAAGCAAACTATCATAAGGACAGAAAACCAAACATTGCATATTCTTACTCATAGGTGGGATTTGAACAATGAGAACACATGGACACAGGGTATGGAACATCACACACCAGGGCTGTTTGGGGGGTGGGGACCTCGGGGAGGGATAGCATTAGGAGAAATACCTAGTGTAAATGATGAGTTGATGGGTGCAGCAAACCAATATGGCACATGTGTAGCTATGTAACAAACCTGCACATTGTGCACATGTACCCTAGAACTTAAAGTATAATTCAAAAAAAAAAGACTTCAGTATCTCAGATGGCCACAGTGTCATATATCCTCCAAACAACCACACCAGTTTTTCACCAAGAATTCTTAACCAGACTGAACTAGCTAGAATGACACAAATATAATTCAGAATATAAATAGGAACAAAGATCATTGAGATTTAGGAGGATGACAAAACCCAATTTAAGAAAAATAAGTATCACAATAAACTGAAACAAGAGCTGAAGGATGAAATAGCTGCTATAAAAAAGAACCTAATGGGGCTGACAGAGCTGAAAAACAGAATACAAGAATTTTACAATGCAATCACAAGTATTAACAGCAGAATAAACCAAGCTGAGGAAAAAGATCTCAAAACTTGAAGACTGGTTCTCTGAAATAAGATAGTCAGAGAAAAATAAAGCAAAAAGAATAAAAAGGAATGAACAAAACCTCTGAGAAGTAAGAGATTATGTAAAGAGGCCAAATCTATAAATCACTGGCATCCCTGAAAGGGAGGAAGAGAAAGAAAATAACTTGGGAAACATATTTCAGGTTGTCATCCATGGAAACTTCCCTAAACTTGCTAGAAAAGCCAACAGTCAAATTCAGAAAACACGGAAAACTCCTGCAGGATTCTATGCAAGATCATCCCTAAGACACATAATCATCATATTTTCCAAGGTCAGAATGAAAGAAAGAATGTTAAATGCAGCTAGAGAGAAAGGGCATGTTGCCTACAAAGGGAACCACATCAGACCACTCAGATAAAACTCTGCAAGCTAGAAGAGATTCAGAGCCTATATTCAACATTCTTAAAGAAAAAAAATCTTCAACCATGAATTTTATATCCAGCCAAACTAAGCATCCTAAGTAAAGGAGAAATAAGATCCTTTTCAGATAAGCAAATATTGAGGGAATTCACTACCACCAGATCTGCCTTAGAACAAATCTTGAAATAAGCACTAAATATAGAAAGGAAAGACTGCTACCAGTGAATACAAAAACACACTTAAACACAGAGACCAGACCAATGTCACTGTAAAGCAACCACACAAACAAGCCAACAAAATAACCAGCTAACAAGCACTATGACAGGATCATTAAATCCACACAAATTCACATGTACTAACCTTGAATGTAAATGGGCTAAATGCCCCCACTTAAAAGGCACAGAGTGGCAAGCTGGATTAAAAAAAGCAAGACCCAATGGTATGCTGTCTTCAAGAAACCCATCTCACATGTAATGACACTCATAGGCTCAAAATAAAGGGATGGAGGAAAATCTACCAAGCTAATAAAAAACAGAAAAAAGCAGGAGCTGCAATCCAAATTTCAGACAAAATAGATTACAAACAAACAAGATAAAAAAAGCCAAAGAAGGGCATTACATAATGGTAAAGAATTCAGTTCAACAAGAATACCACGCGGTGGCTCATGCCTGTAATCCCAGCACTTTGGGAGGCCGAGGCAGGTGGATCATGAGTTCAGGAGATCGAGACCCTCCTGGCTAACATGGTGAAACCCCATCTCTACTACAAATACAAAAAATTAGCCAGGTGTGGTGGCTGGCGCCTGTAGTCCCAGCTACTCGGAAGGCTGAGGTGGGAGAATGGCATGATCCTGGGAGGCGGAGCTTCCTGGGTGACAGAGTGAGACTCCGTCTCCAAAAAAAAAAAGAATACCTAACTATCCTAAATATATATGCGCCCAACACAGGAGCACCCAGGTTCATAAAGCCAGTTCTTAGAGACCTACAAAGAGACATAGACTCTCACACAATAATAGTGGGAGATGTCAATACTTCACTGACAGTATTAAATCTTCAAGGCAGAAAATAAAGAGATATTTATAGCCTAAACTCAACATTGTACCAAATGGGTCTAATAGACCTTTACAGAACTCTCCACCCAAAAACAACAAAATATGCATTCTTCTCATCACCGCATGGCACATACTCTAAAATCAAACACATATTTGAACATAAAACAATTCTCAAAAAATATGAAAGAATCCAAATCATACCAAACACACTCTCAGACCACAGTTTAATAAAAATAGAAGTCAAGACTATGAAAATAACTCAATGTCATGCATTTACATGGAAATTAAATGACATGCTCCTGAATGACTTTTGGATAAATAATGAAATTAAGGCAGAAATCAAGAAGTTCTTTGAAAATAATGAGAACAAAGATACAACATACCAGATTCTCTGGGACATAGATGAAGCAGTGGTAAGAGGAAAATTCATAGCACTAAATGCCCACATCAAAAAGTTAGAAAGATTTTGAGTTAATAAGCTAAGTTTACAACTGAAGGAATTAGAGAAGCAAGAACAAATCAACCCCAAAGCTAGCAGAAGCCAAGAAATAACAAAAATCAGAGTTGAACTGAAGGAAATCGAGGCACAGAAAACCATTCAAAAGATCAATGAATCCAGTTTTTTTTTTGAATAGTAAAATAGATTGGCCACTAGCTAGACTAGTAAAGAAGAAAAGAGAGAAGATCCAAATCAACACAATAAGAAATGACTAAGGGAATGTTACTACTGACCCCACAAAAATAAAAACAATCATCAGAAACTACTATAAACACCTCCACACACACAAACTAGAAAACCTAGAAGAGATGAATAAATTACTGGACACATACACCCTCCCAAGACTGAGCCAGGAAGAAATTAATTTTCTGAACAGATCAATAATGAGCTCTGGAATTGAATCAGTAATAAATAGCCTACCAATGAAAAAAAGCCCAAGATCTGATGGATTCACAGTCTAATTCTACCAGATGTACAAAGACAAGTTGATAAGGTTCCTACAGAAACTATTTCAAAAAGTTATGGAGGAGGGACTCCTTCCCAACTCATTCTATGAGGCCAGTCATCTTCATACCATAACCTGGCAGAAATACACACACAGGAATAAAACTTTAGGCCAATATCCTTCATAAACATGCGTGCAAAAGTCTTCAACAAAATACTTGTAAACTGAATCTTCAGTATATTAAAAACCTTATCCATCATGATCAAGTAGGCTTCATCCTCAAAATGCAAGCTTGGTTCCACATATGCAAATCAATAAATGTGATTTATAACATAAACTAAAGATAAAAACCACTATCATCTCAATAGATGCAGAAAAGGCTTTTGATAAAATTCAACATTTCTCCATGTTAAAAACTCTCCATGAACTAGGCACTGAAGGAACATACCTCAACATGATAAGAACCATTTATGATAAACCCATAGGCAACATTATACTGAATGGGCAAAAGCCAGAACCATTCTTTTTGAAAGCTGAAAAAGAGAAGGAAGCCCTCTCTCACCACTTCTATTCAGCATAGTATTGGAAGTCCTAGCCAGAGCAATCAGGAAAGAGAAATAAATAAAAGGGGAATAGAAAGAGAGGAAGTCAAACTATCTCTGTTTGCAGATGACATGATCCTATATCGAGAAAATCCCACAGTCACAGTCCAAAAGCTCCTCCAGCTGATAAGCAACTTCAGTGAAGTTGCAGAACACAAAATAATTGTACAAATATCACTAGCATTTCTATACACCAACGACAGCCAAACTGAGGCCAAATCAGAAAGGCAATCCCATTCACAATCGCCATAAGAAGAATAAAATACCTAGGAATAGAGCTAACCAGGGAAATGAAAGATCTCTACAATAAGAATTACAAAACACTGCACAAAGAAATCAGAGAAGACACAAACAAATGGAAAAACATGCCATGCTCACGGATCAAAAGAATCAATATCATTAAAATGGCTATACTGCCCAAATCAATTTACAGATTCAATGTTATTCCTATCAAACTACTAAAGAAATTATTTACAGAAATAGAAAAACTACCTTAAAATTCATATGGAACCAAAAAAGAGCCCATATAGCCAAGGCAATTCTAAGCAAAAAGAACAAAGCTGGAGGCATCACATTACCCAACTTCAAACTATACTACAAGGCTATAGTTACCAAAACAGCATGTCACTGGTACAAAAACAGGCACAGAGACCAATGCAACATAATAGAGAGCTCAGAAATAAAGCCATACATCTACAATCATCTGACATTTGACAAAGCTGACAACAACAAGCAATGGTAAAAAGACTCCCTATTCAATAAATGGTTCTGGAATAACTGATTAGCCATATGCAGAAGATTGAAGCTGGACCCCTTCCTTATACTGTACCCAGAAATCAACTCAAGATAGATTAAAAACTTAAATGCAAAACACAAAACTATAAAAACCCTGGAGGACAACTTGGCAATACCATCCTGGACATAGGAACAGGCAAAGATTTCATGACAAAGACACCAAAAGTAGCAGCAACAAAAGCAAAAATTGACAAGTGGGATCTAATTAAACTTATGAGCTTCTGCAAAGCAGAAAAAACTTATCAACAGAGTAAACTAACAACCCACAGAATGGGAGAAAATATTTGCAAACTATGCTTCTGATAAAAGTCTAATATCCAGCATCTATAAAGATCTTAAACAAATTTACAAGAGAAAAACAACCTCATTAAAAAGTGGGCAAAGGACATGAACAGACACTTCTCAAAAGAAGACATACATGCAACCGACAGCATATGAAAAAAAGTTCAATATCATTGATCATTAGAGAAATTCAAATCAAAACCACAATGAGATACTATCTCACATCAGTCAGAATGTCTATTTGTTTTTTGTTTGTTTGTTTGTTTGTTTTTTGAGATGGACCCTTGCCCTGTCACCCAGGCTGGAGTGCAATGGTGCAATCTCGGCTCACCGCAACCTCTGCCTCCCGAGTTCAAGTGATTATTTTGCCTCAGCCTCCCAAGTAGCTGGGATTACAGGTGCATGCCGCCAAGCATGGCCATTTTTTTTTTTTTTTTTTTGTATCTTTAGCAGAGACGGGATTTCACTATGTTGGTCAGGCTGGTTTCAAACTCCTGACCTCATGATCCACCCGCCTCGGCCTCCCAAAGTGCTGGGATTACAGGCATGAGCCACCGTGCCTGACCAGAATGGCTATTATTTTTAAAAGGTAAAAATAACAGATGCTGACAAGGTTAGGGAGAAAGGGGAAGACTTATACACTGTTGGTGGGAGTGTAAATTAGTTCAACCACCGTGGAAAGCAATTTCTCAAAGAGCTGAAAGCAGAGCTACCATTTGACTCAGCAATCCCATTACTGTGTATATACCCAGAGGAATATAAATTATTCTACCATAAAGACACATGCAAGTGAATGTTCATTGCAGTACTATTCACAGCAGCAAAGACATGGAATCAACCTAAATGCCCATCAATGACAGATTGGATAAAGAAAATGTGGTCTTTTGTGGGAAAACGGATGGAGCTGAAGGCTATTATCCTTAGCAAACTAACGCAGGAACAGAAAAGCAAATATTGCATACTTTTACTTACAAATGAGAGCTAAATGATAAGAATTTATAAACACAAAGAAGGAAACAACAGACACTGGGGTCAACTCGAGCAGGAAGGGTGAGAGGAAGGAGAGGAGCAGAAGAGATAACTATTGGGGGTCAGGTGTGGTGACCTATTCCTGTAATCCCAGAACTTTTGGAGGCCGAGGTGGGTAGATCACTTGAGGTCAGGAGTTCGAGACCAGCCTGGCCAATATGGTGAAACCCCATCTCTACTAAAAACAAACAAAACAAAACTATACACACACACACACACACACACACACACGAAAACTAGCTGGATGTGGTGGCAGACCACTGTAATCCCAGCTACTCGGGAGGCTGAGGCAAGAGATTGACTTGAACCCAGGAAATGGAGGTTGCAGTGAGCTGAGATTGTACCACTGCACTCTAGCCTGGGCCACACAGCAAGACTGTGTCTCATAAAAAAATTAATAAAATAAAATAACTATTGGGTACTGGGCTTAATACCAGGGTGATGAAATAATATGTACAATAACCCCCCATGATATGTGTTTACCTGTGTAACAAATCTTCACATGTACCCTCAAACCTAAAATAAAAATCTAAAAAATGAACAAAAAAAAAAGAAGAAAAAAAGATGACGTTTTAGACATGAGTAATTTATTTGACCTCAATAAGGAAGAAATGAATACATAAATTTCTATAAAATCAGGTTGCTACCAAGTATTGCCAATGGAAGAGGTATGAGCAAATATTAAATTATTTTAAAGTTGTTGCATGCTCAGCATCCCATTTTTCTATGATTCTTCTACTTCTAGATCATCACCTTGATGGGTGGACTCCCACCCATATCAAGAAGGCCTACCTAACACAAGTGATAACAGTGTAGGTTTCTTCAGTGCTTGTTCCCTTCTGCTCATCCTGGGTTTCTTTCGTGCATTACCCAGAAGCTCTCCCATACTTTCTCAGCAGGTCACTCTTCAACTCTGGTGATCTATCGCCCCAGGGCTACACACCAAGGAAAACAATCTGGGCTCTGCGTTCTGCCCTTTTCTTATATCCTAGAAAAACAGACCTGTGTAATGAGATTGTTAGTGAATTAGGAAGAAAACTATTACTTAGAGAAGGGAAGTTTAGTATTTAAGCTTAAATAATTAGAAACAGCTTCATGAACAGGCGTACCAAAAAAATTTCCTGGAACATAATCAATCAGGACTGTTACTCTGGTGCTTTAGGGTTCTCTTATTGTGGGTAGGCTAGGTCATAATTTATGGAGGCAACCAGCGAAGAAAGAGGCAAGAATGCCATCGGAGTATGTACCAAAAAACTTATGATTAAAGTGTATAGCATTTCTCCATCATCCCTGTATTCCATCCATCCCCAACATACACACACACACACACACACACACACACACACACACACACAGATACACTGCATTTACATTACCACAGTGGCCAAACTAATACGATGGCTAGCAGTATAATCCTGCTTATTTGTAGAACACTTCCACCCATTTGAGGCATCATTGCTACCCAGGAACTTAATAGACACATGGGTATGAGGTAGTAAATATGAATGACCTTTATTTTTTTACTGACTCAGATACCAGCTGGTCCCAGTGAAAAGCTCAATAATAAAATAATAACATTCACTGAATGATACTACTTTACATAAAATGAAATACTTTACACATATTTTCCTTAATATAGATACCTGTTTTATCTCCACTTACAGATAAGGAAATGGAATATGAGCAATGTTAACAAGTATATACAGCTAGTTACATCTAGGATAATGTAGATTTGTCTACTTTGGAGCCCAGGCTTTTAATCACTGCATTATATTATTTTACCAATAAAAACTTAAGAATTAATATTAAAGCTGTACATAGCACAGGACTCATCTAAATATCCTTCCTAATTTTCAAGCATCAAACTGACCCCTTCTAGCTCACTGCCAAGTTGTGATACTTTTTTATTTTCATTACACCCAAACATCTGATAACATAATGAGAAAAATTAGAACTTATCCATGGCACTCTCCTTACTTTACCCAGATACAGGTATAATAAGTCTTCCATGTTGGTTCTGAAGCCAGACCGTCTGAATTTGATTCCTGATTTGCTATTTATTGTGTGACTTTAGGCAGATTGCACGACCTCTCTGTGTTTCAATCTCTCCCCATCTATGAAATGAGATTAATAATAGCACCTACTCACAAAGGCCCAAATCAATGTCCACTCAAGAGCAGCAGTTGCAAGCATTACTTATCTGTCCTGATCTGAGAAGTATGACAGGAGATAAACACACTGGCCTTTTCGGACACAATCAAGTTCGTCAGCCCCTGAGGGCATCATCTCAGAAAGTACTTCTTACTCACTCCACAACCCTCTTTTGTGACTGCCCTTTTTCTTCAAATATATGCCTTTCTAACTTTATTATATCAAGATTAAAATGTCAGTTGAGGGGAGATTTCTACATACTACATTTAGTCAAAGCCTTTACTGCCCTAACAGTGACTTTGAGCCCAAATAACACTGAAAAATTGTGATCTGGGTTTTCTGATCAATGCTCCCTTGCCTGGCATACTTTCTCCTGGGATTTTTATATCTTTGCCTTCAAGTCCTACCAGCATGTAGCATGCTGTTAATAGTCAGGACATAAATACATCATTACTGGACAGACAACTGTTCAGAAAAGCAAAAGGAACGATAAGTAAATGTTGTCCAGGGAGAGATGTTTGCATGAAAGCCGAATTTAAAATTTCCCTTCTGGGATGAGTAAAGCCGAGCTTTGGTCTGTGAGTGTGGCTGGGAGTGTGAGCTGGGAAGGAGTGGTCTGGTCTTGGCGCTCCCCTGGACTAGATGTGTGGCCTTGGCTGTTTTAGTGGCCCCACAGCTCAATTTCCTAATCAGCAAATGAGGATAGAATATCATCTTTCACTCCCAGGAGCTGTGACAGTGAATTAAGGCAAAAGCAGAGTCTTTGGGGTCCCTTAGTAAGAAAGAAGAGCTGAGCGAGTTGAAGGTTCAGCCACACAAGCTGGGTAGCTGAAGCATTTACATCATTATATGCTCAACCAACAATTTCTGAGACTTGATTTCAAGTAAATATTTTTCGAGAACCTAGACTCACCCACTAGAATGTTTTTGAGCTGTAGAACACCAAGGAATTTGGCTGTAAAGCTTTTATTTTGGCCTTTGCTTAGCTTTGAGCACAGGATTGTATGTAGACCTGCTGTTTTATTTTCATGGTTAGAGTTTAGAGTCTAGGCGTCTGAACAAGTTATATCTTTCCTGGGGTTTAAAAGTCTGAAAAACAAAATAAAGTCTCTCCTTGCCTTTTTTCTTAGTCTGGATTTAAACAACAACACCACAAAAAGCAAGGGGAGACTTAGATCTTAAATTATATGGTAAATATAGGCACTTTACATTATATAATTGGCCATTTCTTTACCTTGCTTTGGCTGCATGCTCAGGCATTTTTTGTATTGAATATTTTAGAAATTCTTTGGCAGAATTGTTCCCATTGCCTCATATTCCATGGAGGCCCTTTGAGACTGAGATTCCTCTGAGATCTCACCAGTCAGGGCCTGAGCTATACATAGTCGGCTTCCTTCGTACTTTATCTGGGGTTACCATTCCATCCCATCCACTATTAACAGCTTAAATCCAAAATGTAGAATGCCTTTTGGGGATTTTAATGCATTCTTAAATGGTTCTTTCCCCATACTATTTCACCTCTTCTTTCTCCATACTATTTCCCTCTGTCTAATCCTTCCTGAACTTCTCATTCTGTCTTTTCTTCTCCTCTGTCTCTAAGGTCACCAGACATAGAACTCCAAACTTATTCTCTTTAAGTATATCATTTGCTTATTGGAAAGAAGGTTGGACATAGAGAGTTAAAAGACAAGTTCCAAAACCAGTTTTACCATATACTGGCAACATGACCTTAAGCAAGACACTTTATTTCTTTAGGATCTAACTCCCACACCTGCAGAATGGGGATAAAATAATGCAACAGTTTTACTGTGATCCGCTTCTAAGATAATATATGCAAAAGCATCTTGATTCCATATTAACTAGACACTTGAATAAATCTCAAACTTGCAAAGTCTCAGAATCCTTGTTTGTAAAATGAAAATAACTGTAGCTACCCTGCCTTCTTCATGATTAATTATGGAGATGATGAGATAAGATGTGTTAAAGAAGTTTGCAAATTGGAAATCACTGAATAATGTAAAATGTCACTTTCCCATTGCTGCTTCTTCTCTGGGCAGAGGATGATGGCTGGGGCTCAGCATATGTGTTGCCATTGGAGGATGGAATCAGATGTCAGTACTGCCCACTTGTTCTGTTTTTTTTCTCCCTCAGGATGGAATGCTATGTTGAAAGACTCCCCTTTTCTGTCTGACATGATTTCTTTCTGTACTGCAAGCTGTTCCCCAAAATGAAAAATGACAATGCCATGTCTTCGATGAGGCAGAACACTAACACTCTAACACTAAATTGTGTCATCGCCTCTTTCAGGCAGTAAAGTAGCATGTGGTGGGCCCAGGATCCCAGTTAGGGAAGGGCCACACTGGTGAGCTGAACTGATCCAGCCTGTTGAATCCATTGCTCAGATCCCTTGGCAGCCATTTAATATTATTATTTTCTCTCCTTTTCTTGGAATTATGCTTCCTCCTGTCTGCATATGAAGCATGAGTGAATTGGGAGAAACCTGGGAAGACAAAAGCAAAATATAATAATGATAACAACTCACATTGGTAGAGTAATTTGCAGTTTATAAAGCCCTTTATATTGTTATGTATAATGCTTATTTGCTGCATAAACTCACACAAATTAACATCCTAAGGCTCAGTCCCTCATCTATAAAATGGTGAACAATCATAAAACCTTACTTCACAAAGTTGTGAGTATTGAAAAATAATGTACGTAAATAGGTCAAAAGTATGTTTGACAACAGATAAAGGAATTGTCCTTTATTTATTTAGAAGATGAGGTCTCACTCTGTCATCCAGTCTACTAAGATGAAATCTCACCAAACCTAATGTAATCAGAGGAGAAACTTTCCCATCATCTTTGCCATTTTTTTATTGGCTATAAGCAACATATATTCTGTCTGCATTCAAAGGAATAGGATTATATAAGATCATGACTCATTGGGGGGTCACCTTAGGGTATATTCACCACAGGAAAGAAAGATAGGTGGGGATATATGTCATTCATTTGGCACAAACAGTTGCTGGGAAGATTATTTATTTTTTTCAAAAAACTGTTCTTCTGATGAGCAACTCATGATAGCCACTGTAGGCAGCCCCACTCTTCCAGTTACGCAGTTATTAAGGTGAAGAAAAAGCACTTCCATTTTGACCTAATGACCCCTGGTGACATTGCCTTTGTTATACTGGAGCATGCTTTTTTAATATCCATGTCAAGGAATTGTCCTAACAATGAGTTTCAGAGGACACCTATCTTCTAGAATGTAATTCTGTTCAGATGCAAATTTGTAATACAACATAACCAATTCTGAAGGAGCAGTGCTACTTGAGACGCAGTGGGTGTAGAGAGACTCCATAGAGTATGAAATAAAGATGAGAAATCGAGGAGTCCAGCTGAGACTATGTAGCTAGCTACCTGTGTAGTCTTAACCAACCCATCACCTGACTACAGCTCAGTGTTGCATCCATAAGATGATGCCCTAGAAGTACATCGCTTGTTTTCCAATGATGCTTTCCAAACTACAAAGTGTTACAGAGGTGCTTTAGGATTTCAGCAAACAAAAAGATGTTTTCTACCAAACAATAAGATTTCTGTTTCCTGAGGGGCCCATTGGTTTATCACTTTTATTTATCTCTTCAACATCTCAGAATGTCTGTATAAGAATTCTGTGGAAAAGGGTTCAGTTCTTTTCAATTCTTCAAAATGAGTGTGAAAAAGTTGAAGCTAATTGATCTGCAAGGCCTCGATCTTCTTTGGACCTTCTTTGGATCCATGAGAGGCAATGTGCTGCAGATATTTAAAACTAGGGCTCTGGAGTCAGAATGTTCTTGGGTTGAATTCTGTCTCCACTACTATGTAACCTTGAACAAGAGACTTAATTTTCCCAAGACTCATTTCCTCATGAAAGTAGTAAGAGAATCCCCCACATAGGGTGAAGGTAAAGAGGCATCCTGAGCATTAAGGTTAATCTGTCTGAGACCTACTCCCCAAGGCCCGACTCCTTGAAAAGTTCAATGGAACCCAGCAACATACAGTCAAATCGCTAAGGTGATCAATCGTGGCAGAACATTGAGGGGGCAAATCAAGTTCCAGACTGCTAAGGGATAAAAGCTGCAGCCCTAAGTCCTTGATCTCAGTCCTCACGATGCCATGGACAGGGGCTTGAGCTTCTACATCCATGAATGCTGAGGTGATAAATGATGCCACCTACACACCAAGTCATATAGTTGCAGTTAAACAGTTTGGATTCCTCATGACATTAGGGAAGGGCTTCTCAACTTCACACTACTGACATCTTGAACTGGACAATTCTTTGTCATGGGGGGTTTCCCTGTGCATTATAAGATGTTTAGCAACATTTCTGACCTCTAACTACTAGATGCCGGTTGCAACCATCTCTCCCTAGCAGGACAATCAAAAATGTCTCAAGATGTGGCCAAAAGTCCTCCCAGGACTCAAAATCACCCTTGGTTAAAAATCACTGTGTGAGGTGAACTCCAAACCAAAAGTTCTGAGCCGATGGATTAAGGCTGTGGCCAAGTGCTGCACAAAATGCTGCTCTTGGGTTCCCAACTCTGATCATACCAGGAGACAGGCTGTGCTTCCCCAGTCACACAGTTTAAAAGCCCCACAACCAAGTCAAAGATTCTGTGGTAGGCAGGACAATGGTCCCCCAAAGATATCAGTGCCTATGTTACCTTGTAAGGAAGATGGGTCTTTGCAAATCTGATTAAATTAAATTAATGAATTTTGAGATGAGAGACTTTTCTTAGATTATCTGGGTGAGACCTAAATGCAACCACAGCTGTCTTTATAGAACAAGTGTAGAAGGAGATTTGAGAGGAAAAGACACACAGAGAAGGAGAAGGCAGTGTGACCATGGAGACAGAGATTGGAGTGATGCAGCCAGAAATTGAGGAATCTGGGCAGCCACCAGAGGCTGGAGGAGGCAGGGAACAAATTCTCCCCACAGCCTCTGGACAGGGTGCTGCCCTACTGACAACACAATTTTGGCCAGTGATACTGATTTCAGATGCCTGGTCTCTAGAATTATTGTTTGAAGCCACCATATATTTGTGGTAATTTGTTATAGTAGCCACAGGAACTTCATTCAGATCCTATTCCCATATCTGACTCTGGTCCTGCTATATCTTTGTATGCCATTCTGCTCCTGTCTCTGTGATTTTCATAGTAAATTCAGCCCCAGTGTGTATGCTGTTTGGCTATTCACCTGGGTTTGCATGACACGTTCATGAACAAATACTCTTAAACTAAATATCTATTATATGTCAGGCAATGTTCAAGGCCCTCAGGACACAGTGGCGAATGCAAGTTGCCTTATTTCAGGCTGGGGGTGAAAGTTGTAGGAAGGAAGAAGGAGGAAGAATAATGAAAATGAATAAACACAATAATAAATAAACAAATAAAGAATAAATAAACAAAGAAAATGAATAAACACAACTAAGTAAATAATGAATAGAATAACAATTCAGAAACAAACCCAGACCTGTTGACAAAACATGACCATGCCTTGGGAAAAGCATGTCTTTTCAGTAAATGGTTCTGGTCAATTGGATATGAATAAGGGGGAGGGGGAAGGAATTTTAACCTGTCTCACATTATGCTCCTAAATTAGTTCTCTAAATGGATTGCTGATCTAAATGTGAAATGCAAAACAACAAAGCTTTTAGAATAAAACATAAAACATCTTCATAATTTTGAGTAGGCAAATATTTCTTAAACATATTACATATTACAAAATATGCTAGGCATAAAAGAAAAAATCCAGCATACTATGATAATTTAATATATTAAAAAGGTCTCCACCTCACTAGTCATCGTGAAAAAGCAAATTAAAACTACAGTGATGTACCACTACATACCTATCATGGCACGATGCTGTCCCTCCAAAGGGAGGATGTGTAATGTGAGTGAAATCCATGTAGAGAACGTTTCAAGGTGTTCTCGGACACAGGCAGAGTGAGCTCCAGGCCTTATTCCTTCTTTAGCTCTGCTTCTACCCAATTGCAATATTCATTCCATGCTTGCTGTACACCTACACTGTAGAAGGCACTGAAGATTCAGTGGCCAATAAAACAGACATGAATCTTAGTGAAAGCTTATAAAATTTAGTGAAAACTCAATAGTCAACAAATAAACACAATCCCAAATATACAATTACAAATGGTATATGCTATGATGGGAAATAATAGTTTCTGTGAGACAGAATAATATGGGAGGGGAAGAGCCAGTTTAAGCTAGGAAGGTAATCAGCAAGGGCAACAGAGGAAGTGCTATCTAAGCTGAAAGATGAAGAGAAGACTAGAGAGAAAAGCCCTCCAGGTAGAAGTAAGCATAAGGCAGGAGCATGGGCTTAGAATAGCAGAAAAAGGGGCAGTGAGGGTATCAATGGTGAGTCAGGTGACCGTGAGAGGAGCTGAAGCTCTAAGGTGGAGCGGGGGTGAGGGGTGAGGGAGTCCTACAGGTCTTTGCGGATTATTTATGACTGAATTTTATGTTAAGTATACTGGAAGCCGTTATAGGGTTTTAAGCAGGAAAATAATATAGCTTGGTTTTGATTTTTTTTTTTTTGAATGATCCTTCTGGCTTCTGTGTGGAGGACAAATGGAAAGGAGCAAGGGTGGAAACCTGGAGACTAATTAGCAAGATGTATCCACTGTGCAAGTGGGAGATGAGATAGGCCTGGGTTTGGAGGGGGACCCTGGAGATGGGGAGAAGTGGATGAGTCAAGTTATATTTTGGTGATAGAACCAATCAATTCCATAGATTGAGTATACGCCTCAGGTAAGAAGAGGGATTCATGTTTTCTAGTTCACAGAAGACAATCAGCTAATGGGAATGATTTCTTCCAATCATGCATAGGAATTGTGATCGTTCAAAGACAGCACAGAAACTTTCCCTGAAAGAACTTCTGAATCTTCTCCTTCTTAGGAAAATGTTACAAGTTCCAGCTCTGTGGTTGTTAGATACAGTTGTTTTTTTTTCTCTTTTAAAATCCTCTGAAACAATTTCAGAAATAATATCTAAAACATTCCTGTATTGAAAGCATGTACTTACATCTAACCTAAATCCCTTATGTCATAAGGTTTAAATTCAGTTTCCTGTTGGAAAATGGGTTCCTTTTTCCCAGCAGGAGGCAGTGTGATAGTTTGGCAAAAATCTGGAAACCTCACT
Organism: Gorilla gorilla gorilla; assembly: GCF_029281585.2. Lineage (NCBI taxonomy): Eukaryota > Metazoa > Chordata > Mammalia > Primates > Hominidae > Gorilla > Gorilla gorilla. The sequence goes on from NC_073224.2 coordinate 122,960,649, forward strand.
TCTCACCTTCTCCTCTGAGGCCTCTGTGCTGAGAATCCACTTTATCTGCCATCCATGGGACTGCAGGAGGAAAAGGCCATCTTCTTTAGGCTGCTTCTGAGAAGGCTATTAAAAAGACAGCTTTACAGGACGTTTATAGTGCTCCTGATCCTAGAGGGCAGACCTGCAGGGCCTGGCAGGGGAGAGTGCGTGTGTTTGTGTTTTGGATGAGGCTGCTGTCTTCAAATCCAGATGGCCCATGATGTCACTGGAAAAAACCCTGAAATGTGCTACAAGAAAGAACTTTTTTATGGCTCTCTGTGTAATGTTACCATACACTAGGCTTGAGGTGGGAGAAAAAGGAACTGAAACTTTCTTGCTCCACACAGCCTGGCCCATCTGTCACTTTGGGCTGCAGGGAAAGGAAGGGCTACAGGAAGGGAAGGGATTAGGTGGGAAGAGAGAAAAAAGCAAAAGGACAAAGGGAGTTGAGAACTAAACCTTTCATCTTCATACTGCCTCTGTGTCGTGTCAGAGGGTGCTTAGCATACCAGAGGACAGCTCTTTGTCTATATGTGTGACGCTCCTAGCAGACTAGATTTGAGATCAGCGTCTCTGCTGTTTGAGATCAGAGTCCCTGCCTTACTTACCTCTGTAACCTTGGAACCAAACACAATGTCAATTACATAATGTTTTATTCCTTCACCACTGAACCTTACATAAGCAAGTGTTTGTGGTAGAACTTTGGGCAAGGTTGAGGTATATAGCTTGCTAATACAAGCATGTAAGATTTTAGAACTGAATACCATTCAGAGCCTTAAGTTTAGACTCTATACTTATATCTAAGCCATCTGTTTCACTTCATGTCCAAGAAAACCTGGTCCAGAAGGAGGAGAAACATGCTAGACATGTTTTCCTTAAAAGCAGTGTCCCTGCTGTTTGAGATTAGAATCCCTGCCTTACTTACCTCTGTAACCTTGGAACCAAACACAATGTCTATTACATAATGTTAAAAGAATGGAGTTCTACAATGGAGCTACATTATTAAAGGCCACAGAAACAAGAATCAGGAGAAAGAAAGAAAGGAATTATATTTTATTTGGTGTTCCATATGTGTTACACATCATAATAGACCATTTGCATACATTTTCCTTGTTGTTATTGTTCGAAGTAGAACTTAACTAACCCCACTTTACAGAGGAAAAATCTGAAGCTTAGAGAAAGTAAATCATGTGCCCAAGTACTGGCAGCAAGCACAGGCAGCATTCAAGCTCAGATCTGAATAATTCCAAAGCAATTCCCACTAGTATAGCATGCCTTTCTCAGAAAATGTCCACTCCCCATTCTTCCCCACCTCAGACATAAGGCAGAGAGAAAAAGTAAGCTATATATGGGAAGAAGGGGGCTGAAAATGTGAATCCTAACTCAGTACGCATTATAAATGAATCCACTATAACACAGTATAGTAGACAGTGGATGCTTTTAGGGATACTTAAAGTTGGATTTGTTATAACTTTCTCACCATTTCTTTAACTTGCACTAATTGTCTGAGTTTCTATAACTTTCACTGAACTGAAAGCAAGTTCTAAAGAGCCTAAGTTACTCAAGTAGTGGTGTATGTAGTGGGAAAGGATAGTTTACAGGGAGAACCACCCTCTACTTAGATTAAGGATAAACCATGTCAACTTTGGTTCTTCAACTAAAAACCAATCAGAATGAAAATTAATATAAAAGAAACGATCAAGAGTGACTCCGTAAACATTTTGTAGTCAAACAGGAAGAAAATGCTCCTGGTTTTATTCCTTCGCCACTGAACCTTACATACGCAAGTGTTTGTGGTGGAACGTTGGGCAAGGTTGAGGTATATAGCTTGCTAATAATACAAGCATGTAAGATTTTAGAACTGAATACCATTCGGAGTCTTAAGTTTAGACTCTATACTTATATCTAAGCCATCTGTTTCACTTCATGTCCAAGAAAACCTGGTCCAGAAGGAGGAGTAACATGCTAGATTTTACAGCAGGTTAATGGCAGAAGTAGCACAGAAACCAGTGGTTGTATCCCCCAGTTAAGAGATCTTGTCACTATCTTAACAAGACATATAAGGTTTTGGATGCTAGCTCTACCCCAGCCACTCTGCTCTGGCAATTATAAAAGCAATCCTTCAAGCCAGCGTGTAAACTGGTCATCAAAATTTCTGCCTGTGCACAGCTAAAATGACAAGAATTTTTTAACATTGTCCAGGTGACATCAAAAAGTGTAGAAAGTTTTGAGAGAAGTATGAGGATATTGTCCTCTTCTAGGGCTATCAGGGGCATGTTACAGAGGACTACCAGGCCTGATAGGGAAATTCTAGCAGACATTTCCTTAAAGACCAACATGCCACATACATATATTTTTCATGTGATTATGTAATAAAACTATCTTATCATCTGGCATCAAAATTCTTTTTAAAGTCTTTTAAAAAAGGGAACACTCTCTATTTGGAAAAAATACTTTGCTCTGTGCTTAGAAATGAAGGCAAGCTATTAAGAGCCTATGTACTTTAGGGTTCAAAATTTAATAGGAAATGATACAATTACTCTGCACTGGATGAAAATAGGAAATTTGTTTTTTTTAAGAGATGAAGATGGAAGGTTAAAATATAAACAAAGGAGGAAGAAGAAAATAGGTGTCATGTGGAGGAAAAAAACAAGGAAAAAAGAACCTTATTGGAAGCAAGTATGAATACCAATGCTATTTGAGAATAGAATACTTAGAATGGTGTTTGGTTTATTTTCTTTATTGTGTGACCCTTTCTTGTGACATTATCACTGTCCAAACTTTTAAATAATATTTTGTATGTTCACAAATATTTTGTGTGAGTTGTAATTCCTGGTTTTTGATTGTCTATTTGTTGCAGAAACTAATAAAAGTTGACATGAATAGAATAGACAGCAACGCAGAAAAAGAAACCTGATTCTGCCTGTGCTGTGACATTCATTATACACTTACCGAACAGTCTCACTGTAGAAAAAGGAGTAAACAATACTTCCAACTGATTTTATGAGGCCAACACAATGCTGATATTAAAACCTGATAAAGACATAGCAAAAATTAGCATTACAGATCAATAGTACACATGAACACAGGTTCACAAATTCCTGAGAAAGTGAACAAAATAATTACCAAAAGGATAACATACCATACCATGTGGGATTTATTTCAGGGATGCAAGGTTGGTTTATCTTTCAAAAATAAATCTTTGTATTTACCACATTAGTAGACTAAAACAAAAAGCATATGATCACCTCAACAGATTAGAAAAAACATTTGACAAGATTTAATGTCAATTTATGATTTTTAAAAATCCCTGAGAGAACCAGTAATGTAAGAGAACTTCAAAAGTCATGACTGACATCATCATTAATGAAGAAAAATGATGATTATCCCTGAAGGTTAGGAATAAGGCAAGAAGGTCCACCTTTAATACTTGCATTTAACGTTGTGCAGCTATCCCTAGCAAGTACAATAAAGCAAGAGAGAAAACTACAATACATAGAGTTTAAAAAGAAATAAAACTATCTTTCACAAAAATTATTGTTTATATGAAAAATCCTAAAAGCTCTACAAATAAACTATGAGAATTAATAAATGAATTTAGCTTATTTGCAAGATGCAAGCTCAATATATAAGATCAATTGTATTTTTGTGAAACTAGCAACAAATAATTAGAAAAATGAATTTTAACTTTAACATGTATAAAGCATCCAAAAACATGAAATAGGAATAGCATAATAAAAGATTGGAAATACAATACACAGAAAATTTCAAAGCATTGTGGAGAGAGTAAAGACGATTAATATCTTTGACATTTCATGAAGTCAAAGATTCATTTTTAAGATGTCAGTTGTACTCAGTTGATCTACAACACAATCTCAATCAAAATGGCAAAAGGTTTTTCTGAAGAAATTGAAACTGATTCCAAAATTTATATGAAAATGTAAATAGCCAGAAGAATCTTTATTTTTTTTTCTTTTTTTAAAATTTATTTATTATTATTATACTTTAAGTTTTAGGGTACATGTGCACAATGTGCAGGTTAGTTACATATGTATACATGTGCCATGCTGCTGCGCTGCACCCACTAACTCATCATCTAGCATTAGGGATATCTGCCAATGCTATCCCTCCCCCCTCCCCCCACCCCACAACAGTCCCCAGAGTGTGATGTTCCCCTTCCCGTGTCCATGTGTTCTCATTGTTCAATTCCCACCTATGAGTGAGAATATGTGGTGTTTGGTTTTTTGTTCTTGCGATAGTTTACTAAGAATGATGATTTCCAATTTCATCCATGTCCCTACAAAGGATATGAACTCATCATTTTTTATGGCTGCGTAGTATTCCATGGTGTATATGTGCCACATTTTCTTAATCCAGTCTATCATTCTTGGATATTTGGGTTGGTTCCAAGTCTTTGCTATTGTGAATAGTGCCGCAATAAACATACATGTGCATGTGTCTTTATAGCAGCATGATTTATAGTCCTTTGGGTATATACTCAGTAATGGGATGGCTGGCTCAAATAGTATTTCTAGTTCTAGATCCCTGAGGAATCGCCACACTGACTTCCACAATGGTTGAACTAGTTTACAGTCCCACCAACAGTGTAAAAGTGTTCCTATTTCTCCACATCCTCTCCAGAACCTGTTGTTTCCTGACTTTTTAATGATTGCCATTCTAACTGTTGTGAGATGGTATCTCATTGTGGTTTTGATTTGCATTTCTGTGATGGCCAGTGATGATGAGCATTTTTTCATGTGTTTTTTGGCTGCATAAATGTCTTCTTTTGAGAAGTATCTGTTCATATCCTTCGCCCACTTTTTGATGGGGTTGTTTGTTTTTTCTTGTAAATTTGTTTGAGATCATTGTAGATTCTAGATATTAGCCCTTTGTCAGATGAGTAGGTTGCGAAAATTTTCTCCCATTCTGTAGGTTGCCTGTTCACTCTGATGGTAGTTTCTTTTGCTGTGCAGAAGCTCTTTAGTTTAATTAGATCCCATTTGTCAATTTTGGCTTTTGTTGCCATTGCTTTTGGTGTTTTAGACATGAAGTCCTTGCCCATGCCTATGTCCTGAATGGTAATGCCTAGGTTTTCTTCTAGGGTTTTTATGGTTTTAGGTCTAACGTTTAAGTCTTTAATCCATCTTGAATTGATTTTTGTATAAGGTGTAAGGAAGGGATCCAGTTTCAGCTTTCTACATATGGCTAGCCAGTTTTCCCAGCACCATTTATTAAACAGGGAATCCTTTCCCCATTGCTTGTTTTTCTCAGGTTTGACAAAGATCAGATAGTTGTAGATATGTGGCGTTATTTCTGAGGGCTCTGTTCTGTTCCATTGATCTATATCTCTGTTTTGGTACCAGTACCATGCTGTTTTGGTTACTGTAGCCTTGTAGAATAGTTTGAAGTCAGGTAGTGTGATGCCTTCAGCTTTGTTCTTTTGGCTCAGGATTGACTTGGTGATGCCAGCTCTTTTTTGGTTCCATATGAACTTAAAAGTAGTTTTTTCCAATTCCGTGGAGAAAGTCATTGGTAGCTTGATGGGGATGGCGTTGAATCTGTAAATTACTTTGGGCAGTATGGCCATTTTCATGATATTGATTCTTCCTACCCATGAGCATGGAATGTTCTTCCATTTGTTTGTATCCTCTTTTATTTCACTGGGCAGTGGTTTGTAGTTCTCCTTGAAGAGGTCCTTCATGTCCCTTGTAAGTTGGATTCCTAGGTATTTTATTCTCTTTGAAGCAATTGTGAATGGGAGTTCACTCATGATTTGGCTCTCTGTCTGTTGTTGGTGTATAAGAATGCTTGTGATTTTTGTACATTGATTTTGTATCCTGAGCCTTTGCTGAAGTTGATTATCAGCTTAAGGAGATTTGGGGCTGAGACAATGGGGTTTTCTAGATATACAATCATGTCGTCTGCAAACAGGGACAATTTGACTTCCTCTTTTCCTAATTGAATACCCTTTATTTCCTTCTCCTGCCTAATTGCCCTGGCCAGAACTTCCAACACTATGTTGAATAGGAGTGGTGAGAGAGGGCATCCCTGTCTTGTGCCAGTTTTCAAAGGGAATGCTTCCAGTTTTTGGCCATTCAGTATGATATTGGCTGTGGCTTTGTTATAGATAGCTCTTAATATTTTGGGATATGTCCCATCAATACCTAATTTATTGAGAGTTTTTAGCATGAAGGGTTGTTGAATTTTGTCAAAGGCCTTTTCTGCATCTGTTGAGATAATCATGTGGTTTTTGTCTTTGGTTCTGTTTATATGCTGGATTACATTTATTGATTTGCATATATTGAACGAGCCTTGCATCCCAGGGATGAAGCCCACTTGATCATGGTGGATAAGTTTTTTGATGTGCTGCTGGATTCTGTTTGCCAGTATTTTATTGAGGATTTTTGCATCGATGTTCATCAAGGATATTGGTCTAAAATTCTCTTTTTTTATTGTGTCTCTGTCCGGCTTTGGTATCAGGATGATGCTGGCTTCATAAAATGAGTTAGGGAGGATTCCCTCTTTTTCTATTGTTGGAATAGTTTCAGAAGGAATGGTACCAGTTCCTCCTTGTACCTCTGGTAGAATTCAGCTGTGAATCCATCTGGTCCTGGACTCTTTTTCATCGGTAAGCTATTGATTATTGCCACAATTTCAGCTCCTGTTATTCGTCTATTCAGAGATTCAGCTTCTTCCTGGTTTAGTCTTGGGAGAGTGTATGTGTCGAGGAATTTATCCATTTCTTCTAGATTTTCTAGTTTATTTGCATAGAGGTGTTTGTAGTATTCTCTGATGGTAGTTTGTATTTCTGTGGGATCGGTGGTGATATCCCCTTTATCATTTTTATTGCGTCTATTTGATTCTTCTTTCTTTTTTTCTTTATTAGTCTTGCTAGCAGTGTATAAATTTTGTTGATCCTTTCAAAAAACCAGCTGCTGGAGTCGTTAATTTTTTGAAGGGTTTTTTATGTCTCTATTTCCTTCAGTTCTGCTCTGATTTTAGTTATTTCTTGCCTTCTGCTAGCTTTTCAATGTGGTTGCTCTTGCCTCTCTAGTTCTTTTAATTGTCATGTTAGGGTGTCAATTTTGGATCTTTCCTGCTTTCTCTTGTGGACATTTAGTGCTATAAATTTCCCTCTACACACTGCTTTGAATGTGTCCCAGAGATTCTGGTATGTTTTGTCTTTGTTCTCGTTGGTTTCAAAGAACATCTTTATTTCTGCCTTCATTTCATTATGTACCCAGTAGTCATTCAGGAGCAGGTTGTTCAGTTTCCATGTAGTTGAGCGGTTTTGAGTGAGATTCTTAATCCTGAGTTCTAGTTTGATTGCACTGTGGTCTGAGAGATAGTTTGTTATAATTTCTGTTCTTTTACATTTGGTGAGGAGAGCTTTACTTCCTACTATGTGGTCAATTTTGGAATAGGTGTGGTGTGGTGCTGAAAAAAATGTATATTCTTTTGATTTGGGGTGGAGAGTTCTGTAGATGTCTATTAGGTCCGCTTGGTGCAGAGCTGAGTTCAATTCCTGGGTATCCTTGTTGACTTTCTGTCTCGTTGATCTGTCTAATGTTGACAGTGGGGTGTTAAAGTCTCCCATTATTAATGTGTGGGAGTCTAAGTCTCTTTGTAGGTCACTCAGGACTTGCTTTATGAATCTGGGTGCTCCTGTATTGGGTGCATATATATTTAGGATAGTTAGCTCTTTTTGTTGAATTGATCCCTTTACCATTAAGTAATGGCCTTCTTTGCCTCTTTTGATCTTTGTTGGTTTAAAGTCTGTTTCATCAGAGACTAAGATTGCAACCCCTGCCTTTTTTTGTTTCCCATTTGCTTGGTAGATCTTCCTCCATCCTTTTATTTTGAGCCTATGTGTGTCTCTGCCCATAAGATGCATTTCCTGAATACAGCACACTGATGGGTCTTGACCCTTTATCCAATTTGCCAGTCTGTGTCTTTTAATTGGAGCATTTAGTCCATTTACATTTAAAGTTAATATTGTTATGTGTGAATTTGATCCTGTCATTATGATGTTAGCTGGTTATTTTGCTCAGTAGTTGATGCAGTTTCTTCCTAGTCTTGATGGTCTTTACATTTTGGCATGATTTTGCAGCGGCTGGTACCAGTTGTTCCTTTCCATGTTTAGTGCTTCCTTCAGGAGTTCTTTTAGGGCAGGCCTGGTGGTGACAAAATCTCTCAGCATTTGCTTGTCTGTAAAGTATTTTATTTCTCCTTCACTTATGAAACTTAGTTTGGCTGGATATGAAATTCTGGGTTGAAAATTCTTTTCTTTAAGAATGTTGAATATTGGCCTCCACTCTCTTCTGACTTGTAGAGTTTCTGCCAAGAGATCCGCTGTTAGTCTGATGGGCTTCCCTTTGAGGGTTACCCGACCTTTCTCTCCGGCTGCCCTTAACATTTTTTCTTTCATTTCAACTTTGGTGACTCTGACAATTGTGTGTCTTGGTGTTGCTTTTCTCGAGGAGTATCTTTGTGGCATTCTCTGCATTTCCTGGATCTGAATGTTGGCCTGCCTTGCTAGACTGGGGAAGTTCTCCTGGATAATATCCTGCAGAGTGTTTTTCAACTTGGTTCTATTCTCCCCATCACTTTCAGGTACACCAATCAGACGTAGATTTGGTCTTTTCACATAGTCCCATATTTCTTGGAGGCTTTGCTCGTTTCTTTTTATTCTTTTTTCTCTAAACTTCCCTTCTCACTTCATTTCATTCATTTCATCTTCCGTCACTGATACCCTTTCTTCCAGTTGATTGCATCGGCTCCTGAGGCTTCTGCATTCTTCAGGTCATTCTCAAGTCTTGGTTTTCAGCTCCATCAGCTCCTTTAAGCACTTCTCTGTATCGGTTATTCTAGTTATACATTCTTCTAAATTTTTTTCTAAGTTTTCAACTTCTTTGCCTTTGGTTTGAATGTCCTCCTGTAGCTCGGAGTAATTTGATCGTCTGAAGCCTTCTTCTCTCAGCTCGTCAAAGTCATTCTCTGTCCAGCTTTGTTCTGTTGCTGGTGAGGAACTGTGTTCCTTTGGAGGAGGAGAGGCGCTCGCTTCTTAGAGTTTCCAGTTTTTCTGCTCTGTTTTTTTCCCATCTTCATGGTTTTATCTACTTTTGGTCCTTGATGATGGTGATGTACAGGTGGGTTTTTGGTGTGGATGTCCTTTCTGTTTGTTAGTTTTCCTTCTAACAGACAGGACCCTCAGCTGCAGGTCTGTTGGAGTACCTGGCCATGTGAGGTGTCAGTCTGCCCCTGCTGGGGGGTGCCTCCCAGTTAGGCTTCTCGGGGGGTCAGGGGTCAGGGACCCACCTGAGGAGGCTGTCTGCCCATTCTCAGATCTACAGCTGCGTGCTGGGAGAACCACTGCTTTCTTCAAAGCTGTCAGACAGGGACACTTAAGTCTGCAGAGGTTACTGCTGTCTTTTTGTTTGTCTGTGCCCTGCCCCCAGAGGTGGAGCCTACAGAGGCAGGCAGGCCTCCTTGAGCTGTGGTGGGCTCCACCCAGTTCAAGCTTCCTGGCTGCTTTGTTTACCTAAGCAAGCCTGGGCAATGGCGGGCGCCCCTCCCCCAGCCTCGCTGCCGCCTTGCAGTTTGATCTCAGACTGCTGTGCTAGCAATCAGTGAGACTCCGTGGGCATAGGACCCTCCGAGCCAGGTGTGGGATATAATCTCCTGGTTCACCGTTTTTCAAGCCCATCGGAAAAGCGCACTATTTGGGTGGGAGTGACCCGATTTTCCAGGTGCTGTCTGTCACCACTTTCTTTGACTAGGAAAGGGAACTCCCTGACCCCTTGCGCTTCCCGAGTGAGGCAATGCCTCACCCTGCTTCGGCTCAGACACGGTGCGCGCACCCACTGACCTGCACCCACTGTCTGGCACTCCCTAGTGAGATGAACCCGGTACCTCAGATGGAAATGCAGAAATCACCTGTCTTCTGCATCGCTCACGCTGGGAGCTGTAGACCGGAGCTGTTCCTATTCGGCCATCTTGGCTCCTCCCCGAGAAGAATCTTTAAAAGTAAAAAGAAGCTTGGAGTTTTATACCACCTGATTTGAAAATTTTATATAAAGTTACAGCATACACAAAATTAACTGAAGGTGAATTCCAGTCATAAAATATAAAATCATATCAATGTTAAGATAAACATAGGAGAGTGTCTTTGTCGTTATTGAGCAAACAATGATTTCTTAGCTAGGCCATACCAAGGACTAAATACAAAAGGAACAATTGTAAATTGGATCTGCTTAAAATAAAAACTTATTTGCAAAATCAGCAAGATGGCAGCATAGAAGTACAAGTTTCTAGTCCCCATCTATCCCCTTACCAATTTGACAATCATCCACAGATGAAAATATCTTCACAAGAGCTCCAGAATATAACCCACACAGTGCATCACTGAGAGATCCCTCAGCTTAAGAGTTCTCTCATGGGGGAAAAGTGAGAGTAAAGTTAGTGTTCAGCTTTGCTTCAATCCTAGGCACAAAGCCAGGAAAGTGAGAGTGAATTGAGTATTCAACTTTCAATTGTGGACACTGGCACCTGGCCTGCTAGCCACCAATCCTGGCATCAGGTCCACTTGGCAGCAGGCAGTCTTGTCCAAAACCCTTAACTAAGATTACTGGTGAAGAGCTTTCCATAAATAAGTTAGTCTGTAAAGACTGGGAAGGATGATGACTTCTTCAAATAAACAGATCCCAATGCAAGTCCACAAGGATTATGAAGAATGAGAGAAACATGACATGACGAAAGAAACAAAATAAAGTTCTGAAAACAGCTGTAAAGAAATAGAGATCTACAAACTACCCAACAAGTAATTCAAAATAGTCACCTTAAGGAAGCTCATTGAGCTGCAAGGAAATAAAGATAGACAACAAAATGAAATTTTAAAAATGCCTGAACAAAATTAGAAGTTCATCAAAATGGTAGACATCATTAAAAAGAAACAAACAGAAATTCTGGAGATGAAGAACACAATGACTGAACTGAAAAATTCAATAAAGAGCTTCAACGGCAGATTCAATCAAACTGAAGAAACAATCAATGAGCTTGAAGACAAGTCATTTGCAGTTATGCAGTCAGAAGAACAAAAATAAATAAAAGAATAAAAGGTAAGTGAAGAAAGCATTTTGGAATTATGGAACACCATCAAGTGAGGTTATGGGACACCATCAAGTAAGCTAGTGTATGTATTATAATACTACCAGAAAGAAAAGAGTGAGAGAAAGGAGACAATAGCTTATATGCTTATTTAAAGATACAGTGACTGAAAAATTTCCAAATCTTTAGAAAGAAATGAAAATCCAAATTGATGAAGCCCAAAACCCCAAGTAGATTAAACCTAAAGGGGCCTACATCAAGATATTATAATTAAATTGTCAAAAGTCATAGACAAAAAAAAATTTTGAAAGCACAAGAGAAAATGACTTGTTGCACACAGGGGAATCTCCAGAAGACTCTCAATAAATGGATGTCTCAGCAGAAAAAATGCATGCCAGAAAGGAGTGAGATGATATCGTTAAAGCTTAAAGAAAAAAAGAAATCTTGTCAACCAAGATTTCTATAACCAGCAAAACTATACTTTCAAAATGAAGGAGTGATCTATACTTTCCCAAACAAACAATAAAACTGAAAGAGTTCATCATCATTAGACCTGATTTACAAGAAATGATGAAGGTAACGCTTCAAGTTGAAGAGAAAGGATCCTAAATAGCAACATGACACGTGTAAAAGTATAAATCTCACTGGTAAAAAATACAGACAAATGAAGAATTATATAATAATGTAATGGTGGTGTGTGAATATTTTTAACCCTAATATAAAAGTTGAAATACGAAAGTATTAAGAAAAATATAACCAAAAATGTTGGTTAATGGATACAAAATATAAATAAGTGAATTTCAATATTGGGAACATAATGTGGAAGAGGTAGAGGGAGTAAATGTATAGAGTTTTTGTGTGCAAACAAGGTTAAATTGTTACCAGCTCAAAATAGACTCATAACAATATGAACTTTTATTCAAGCCTTGTAGTAACAACAAAGAAAAAAACATAGTTGATACAAAAAAGATAAAGAGAAAAGAATCAAAGTAGGTATTACAAAAATTTATCAAATATCAAATGAAGACAGCAGGAGAAGAAGAGATGAACAAAAGAACTACAAAGGAGACAGTAAGCAATTAAGAAAATGGCAAAGGTTAGTCATTACTTATCAATAATTACTTTAGCTGTAAATGTAAATGGATCAAAATAATCCATCAAAAGACATAGAGTGGCTAAATGGATAAAAACAAGATCCAACTATATTCTATCTACATGAGACCCACTTTAGATTTATGGACATACTGAAAGTGAAAAAGGTATCCTATACAAATAGCAACTAAAGAAAGAAATGGGCTATATATACTTAGACAAAATAGAATTTAACTCAAAAATTGATACACAAGACAAAGAAGTTCATTATATAATAAAGAAAGGGATCAAATCAAAAGGAAGATGTAATAGTTATAAACATATATGCATTTCCCCACACCCCCCCCCCCCGCCCCTGGTAGGTTAAGTTCAAATAAAACCTCAGCAGGTGAGGCTCTGATTAAATAGATTTCCCAAAGTACAGGTTTTGTTAAGAAAATGGAATACTCTGGTGTATTTCAAAATTGGTCCTTTTACCCTACGCCTGCAGGAATTGCAAGGGAATTTTTCTTTAAAATTCACTGTGAGGACCTAGCAGAGATATCGTAAGTAAAACTCACAAAATTATGGGGGCCCCTGCTGTAACTAGGTCCTCCTGGAGTTTCTGACTTTCAGAGTTGTCCACACTGAGCCTCTAGAAATTTGTTGATTACACTTTAGATTTCCCTTCCCCATTATTGGTTCTCTTGGAGGTTTCTGCTTTGCTAAGTTACAATTCTCTGTTTCTGCTTATCTGTCTCTCCAATTTTGGGAACAGCAATTTGCCCTGTGGCCTCACTTCTCTGACAGATTTAAGAAGAGTTGAACTATCAATTTGTTCAGCTTTTTACTTTTTAAGATGAAGTGATGACTTCTAAACTTTCTACATCTCATCTGGCTTGATTCTCTTTTGCTTGGAATAGTACTCTCTTGGAATAGTAATTTTTTAATATCAAGGTATTTTATTCCAATTGGACACATTTTTTAGTCTGTCACGTTCAACTTGCAGGCTTTAAGTATAAAATAAAATCTCCATTGTGATCCACACAGGTTTGTTAAATCCCAGATCTCCAGTAGAGTACATTTTATCAGTAAGCTCCTGGGGAAGGGCCCTGCAGTGCTAGCTGCCCAGAAATGGCATCTCTCCTCCTCCCAGTCAGTGTCTTCTCTGGGCTTGGGTACAGTGGTCAGAAAAATTATAAAGAACCCTTAATTTTGGTGGATATAAACTTGAACCATGGTGAAGTTGTCTATGCCAACTTTCTATTAGAATCAAATATTCTACTTGGTTGCAGTATGCAGTAAGTTTTTGTCTTTAACCAGTTTTTCATATGGAAAACTGAAAAAGAAAAATCAAGATCAGTTTGACTTTAGGGGAGTGTAGTGTTAATCTGATATCAAACTCTAGATTCAACTACAGGCCAGGCAGGCAGGTTATCAGTTCTAACCATGTGCACACCTGTAGGAAATAATATTTAAAATGTGTAAGTCTGAGAACATTTTGTGAACTCTTATTGCATCTTCCTACAAAGAACTGGCTATTGAGTCCTTTGAATAGTCCAAGATAGACCAAGTTTCAAGTGTAAGGAAGAAAACACAGTGATATATAAAGATAAAATTAGAAAATGAGTAGATTCAAGAGATCAGGGGTAAGTTTGATCCTTTTGATGCTGAGTAAGTGACCCAATACAGGGCTTCCATCATTTTGGGGTCTTGGTTTCATATCTATGCAGTAAGAAGCTGTCTTAATGATTGTTAAATCGGTTCCTGACTACATCCCATTTGTAGAGCCAGGGGTGCTAGCCACATGGAGTGATGCCAAGAATAGGAGAGAAGGGCAGCCCTGGACTAGGGAGACTGGAAACAGCATTATTAAATGGGCGAGATCAAAGTATAGTTTCAGAGGGAAGCCACAGATCAGAGCCAAAGGAGAAATATTAATTCCAAGTCCACTATCTTAGTGTAAACTGAATAAGTAAAATAAAAATAATAGTTAGTCACCAAGAAGATCAGGGAGAAGTTGGAAAGCAGATTGTAAAAATGAAGTATTGGTTCAAGACATACACAAGCCGTGTAGGTGAACACGGTGACAAGGGCCTGTGACTGCTGGAAACATGGCAGCTACATCAAGAGGGTACGGCAGAGTTGGCTCTGACTAGGTTTCTTCAAGGAACTGATCTAGAAACTCCATAACTCTAAGTGCTTGGTAAGGCTTAATGAAAGTAATTTCAGGATAATACATCATCTTCTAAGTGATCTAGCTATATTCCTCACCATTATCATGGTTCATCATCACCACAGATGTTCTTTCATTGACTTTATACCACATCCAAACCACTGGGCTGAGATTCCTGTCACCTTCTCTCTTGTGCACTTTCTGCCACTCTTGTTATCCCCACACCTCACAAATTAAATAGTTTTAAAGTTTTATTTTTCAGGTTTTCTTTTTAGGAATAGTTTTATTAACTGGATTTCTGTTGGTAGCCCGTGGATTTTATTAATTTAGGGATAAAGTTTTTTCACTGTGTAAAAAGCACCTGGTAAAGTTGGAATTAGCGGGCTTTTTTCCCTTTTATTTAAAATTTTACAGAATTGCCGTTAGGTAAAAACTGACCAAGTTGTTTTGCTGCAAAGGTAAATTTGGTTTATGATTGAAAAATTAGAACAGTTACTCAAACAGCGGGCTAGTAGCTACTGGAAATGTAAATACCATTACCAAAGGGTTCTTTCTTTTCTGTTCCTCTACCTGGTAGCTCATTTTAAACAGGTTCTTTTAAAAGTCATGCAAAGGATAATTACTTTTACTTTCTCCTTGGTTTTTATGGACAAAATAAGTGAGGCTGACACATTCAGGCAAACACACAGAATTTGAGGTCACTAAAAATATATTATGTTAATACTACCTTTTTTTAGCTTGAGTTTAAGGCCTATAGTAATAAGAGAGATTGGTATAAACACTAGGGAGTCAGCCCTTCATATCCACAGGTTCTGCATTCATTGGTTCAACCAATCACAGATGAAAAATAATCAAAAAAATAAAAATAAAAAATAACCACACAAATAAAAAAAAGTATAGCATAGCAGCTATTACATTGCATTATCATTGTATCAGGTATTTTAAGCAATCTAGAGATTATTTAAAGTATACAAGAAGATGTGTGCAGGTTATAAGTGTTTATAGGGTTTATATAAAGAACTTAAGCATCCATGAATTTTGATATTTTGGGGAATCCTGCATCAATCCCCTGGGGATACTAACTATATTGGAAGTTCTCTGTAGACTTAAATTTAATTATCCGTATTCCTGTTATCTAATTCTATAATTGTTACATCATTTATTTTGCTACAAAATCCACAATTTGTATAGGGCTCAGTAGAAATAGTTAATCTTTGCTCCTGTTGTTGTCACTGGACTGGCTCTTAGGGTGGAGAACTGAGACATCTCATGGCTCTCTGACCACACATCTGGTGGCTGATTTTGGCTGTTGACTGGGAGTCTCAGTTTCTATCCACATGGGCCTTTCCATGTGTTATCTTTGTTTTTGTTTTGTACAGATGGGGTCTCACCATGCCCAAGCTGGTCTTGAACTTCTGGCCTCAAGCTGTCCTCCTGCCTCTGCCTCCCAAAGCACTGGTATTACAGGCGTGAGCCACCATGCCCAGCCCATGTGTATCTGTGTGTGAGCAAATTTGTGCAGCCTTTAGATTCATTGGCTTGTTTGAAGATTGAGCATCCAAAGTGAGAGAAAGCCAAGACAGAAGCAACATTGCCTTTTGCACCTTGATGTTAGAAGTTATGGAACATTACTTCTGTCACATACTTGATCAAGGCAGTTACAAAGGTCCACCCAGGTTTAAGGGGAGGGAATATGAACTTTACTTCTCAATAAAGGAGTGTCAATGCCACATTACATAAAGACTATATGGCTGCATATATATATATACACACATACACATATAGGCCTCTATATTTGAAATATATAATATATTTCAATTATATATTTATATATAGTTATATATATAGTTATATATAGTTATATATATAGTTATATATAGTTATATATAGTTATATATAGTTATATAGTTATATAAAGTTATATATAGTTATATATCATTATATATAGTTATATATAGCTATATATATAGCTATATATAGTTATATATAGCTATATATATAGCTATATATAGTTATACATATATAGTTATATATAGTTATATATATAGTTATATATATAGATATATATATAGATACATATACGACTATAATTGAAATATTCAGTCTTCCACTGACTCAGGTGGAAAGTTCCTCTGTGGCTAAACTTACAAGGACACTGATTTGCAACTATCATAATGCACATCAAAACATGGAGACAATTACCCTCTTAGTTGCTTACTGCTAATCATTCAGTTCCTTGCCTTCAGGAATCAAATGGATTTTAAGAGAGGATGATGCGTTCACTTTCCTTTTCCCATCCTAGAATGGCTGGTTTGCTCACAGGAGGAAATACTGCCTCTGTCCCACCAGGCCTTCCCAAACCCCATGCTTTTTCTCTCCATCGGCAAGGTTGATGCCCAGACAAAAGACGAGTGCCATGATATAGCAACCCAGTTGTACCCTAAGCTATGTCTCTGGTGTTCATACCTCCATAAGTGGAGAAGAGCATCTCAGCTCAAGAAGAAATCTCTCTTGAATTTAACAAAGCAAAAGAAATATTTATTCCAAATGGTAGTTTAAACCACATTGTGTTTTTTTCCCAATTTTTTTCTTTTAGGTTTCTGAGCCAGCTGGTAAACTAAGATACCGAGAAGTTCTGTGGTTCATACAAACTTTCAAGGCAGCTTTAATTTAAAACAGCATTGTTTCTTCAAAGTAGTTCAAACTACCATCTTTTCAGTTTTGCAATTTAGCTTGGTCACTGGTTTTTTCATTTGAAGCTTCCTATAAAAGTGAATTTTGGAATCAAGATACCATTTTATTTTCTTAAAACAAACGAGAAATATTTGCTGAGTCTAGCAGTCTGAATCCAACTCTATTTCTGAGACCTATACCCAGTTTCCAAATCACTCTGTTCAACTGTGCTGTAAGTTCAAAACCAACTGGAATGCCAGGGAATTTTAATTCACTTCAGACAAAATGGGACTTCCTGTTTTTGAGAAAATAAGGCTACAAATAAGATCCAATGGTTCTTACAAGATAATACGTTTGAAAAGTTAATTATAAATTAAACAGAAACACATGTGTTCAACTTTCTATGCCCCCTAAATACCTTAAGATAAATAAGTGCTTAGAAATTAAGGAGTGGGAGTGGGGAAGAACTTGTTGCTGGATGCACTTAGAAGGGACAAGACAAAAATTCACAGAAGACTGATGTACAATTGTTCTAAGCACAAACGGGAATCCCCTTTTATAACTCCATTTTTCCTACCACCAAATACTTATTGAAAGGAAAAATGCCATTGCACTTGCTCTCCCCTTACAGACTCCAGACCCTGGAAGCCTCTACCTTTTAAAGTATGGGGTCTGTTCAACATCAAGAGACATCCAAGAATTCTGACTTTTCCCCCATTAGATGCCAATTTTCAATGAAGATATGAATGAACTAGCAAGAAACTTATCCCTTCTCCAGAGCGGAGGTGAACTGTATGAACTAAAGGGTGTATCAAATTTATGTGATGACATCACGGGACGGGCACCCAGTCATCATGATTCTGCCACTGGAGGCCTTCTGGTGTATCCCAAGTGAATGGGATAGACTCTATGCTAAAAGCTCCCATGCTATTTACCACATCATTTGGACACAGCAGTAAAGAATAATGCATAGGAACTTGATGTTCTTAATATGAACAGCAGCTATTTAGTTTATTCAATTCAGTTAAATTGAAACAGATATGTAGTCATTTTCCCTGTCTGGTTCTATAAATTATTTCATTTACATATTTTTTGCAGACATATGAAAACTATGGTTAAATGAACATACTTTTTTCTAATTAAATATTTCATACTAGGTCCAGGTATAAATTAGGAATAGTATTTGGTTACTAGTAAAATAGACCAATCTAAAGTAACTTAAATTATATAGAAGTTACTGTCTCCCTTCTGTAACATGAGTCCAGGAATGGGAAGTCCAAGATGGTAAGCTTAGTTTCATTTGAGAACCAGGCTCCACTTCTCTCTCTATGATCCAGGAAGCTTGGTTACCTATCACTCATTAGTTTTAGTAATTTTCTCAAGGGCAAGAATTATTTCTTATTTACTCTTCTAGCCACAGCATCTAGCACATATTGACTGTAGACAGTATTTGTTGAATGAATAAGTGGATAAATGAAAGAATGAATAAAAAATAAATGAAGGAGTCTAGTGAGAGTATAATTATTGCACAATATAGCAACACATTTATTGATTAGTACCTCATGAGTAGAGGTATGTATTATATACATCAGAGAAAAATCTCAGGAAGAAGTGATATTTAAACTATATCTTGAAAGATGGACAGGAGTTGAGCAGGAAATGAAGTTATATATTTATGCTAGGAACATAGCACTTGGAGTCAAAAGACTAGCCTATAGTCCCAACTCAACCATTTACCAGGTGTGTAATTTTTGACAAAGTGGAGAAAATTCTCTGAGCCTATATTCTCATCTATAAAATGGAGATAATAATTAACTGCCCTGTAGATTCTTGCAAGTTTTCTCTATTATTTCAGTTCTTCTCTTAAATGTTTTCCATCTCATTTGATTCCATGTTTCTCATAAGCTGTTGTTTATAAGTGTGTACATTCTCGGGAATTTGTTATTAAAATTTTTCATTTTCTTATCATGAAATAGATGAAACATTTCTTTCCTCCTAAGGTAATATTTAGCACCTATTAAATACTTTATTTTTTCACTTGTTCATTCAATCTATTTATTTATTTCCAGGCAATATTCTAGTCCCTGAGGATTCCATAGTGAACAAGACAGGTATTGGGAACCTGTTTCTTACATTCTGGTTAATGAGACAGACAATAAAAAAGGAAATATAACCTGAGAGAAATTTTCTGAAGGTCGTAAGGGACAGAGGACAGACATTTTGGTTTAGGGTATTATGGAAAACCTGTTGGAGGAGTTAATATTTGAGCTGAGATGTGAAGAAGCCATGACCCAGCCATATAAAAAGCTGGGGAATAAATATTCTCCAGGCAGAGGGAATAGCAGCTGAAGTGACTGAAACCTTGAAGAATTTGAGAAACAGAAGAAGGACATACAGTTAAGATAATGCTAGTTCTTATAATAAACTCTAATGTCTCTGTGACTTAACAGAGTAAAAATGTATTCTTTATTTACTTAAAGTATAATTGATGACTGAGGGTTTTTTTCTTTTTACATTGTGTATATTTAAGGTATACAACATGATGTTTTGATATGTTTATCTTGATATTCATATACATAGTAAAGGGACTACTACAGTCAAGCAAATTACTATAACTATCACCTTATATAGTTACCTTTCATTGTGTGTGTGTGTGTGTGTGTGTGTGTGTGTGTGTATGTGTGTGTGTGACACGAGGAAGGTATAGACTTACGGTTATGAAGAATGAATAAATATAGAGATTTAATGTACAGCATGAGGACTATAGTAAACAACATTGTAATATATACTGGTAATTTGCCAAGAGAGTAGATGGCTAAGGTTTTCATCAGCATCAGCATCCAGCTAACAGACGAAGAAAAAACTGTGCATGGAGGGCCTTTATGGTTTAGGCCTAGAGGTAGTGCCTGCCTCCTCTATTCTCATTTCACTGGCAGGTGTGGTCAGTGGCTACACCTAACAGCAAGAGGTAAAGAAAAACATCATCTTGGGATTTCAGCCTAACTGAGCATTCAGAGAACCAGTTTGTTGAGACACTAGCCAACCTCTGACATGAGAGGTCAGTGTGACCAGACTTTAATCAGTGAGGGAGTAAGAAAGTGGTGAGGAAGGGTAAGTAAGGTAAAGGAGAAGGTGGAGGAGAAATAGAAAAAAAAAAGAGGAAGGAGGGAGGGAAGGAGAGAGAGAGAGAATAGAATAATTGTAGAAGTATGCAGTAGAAAAATCAGGCAAGGCCTTTTAGCCTGTTGTAAGCATGAAAACAATGTAGTTAACTTTACCTTTTAAAATACCTCTCTGCTGTGGAGTGAACTTGACAGGGGCAAGAGTGGAAGCTTAAATGATTACTAGGAAAGCTGACCTCAGAGATAACTGAAGTTTGCTGAAGGATATTGACAGAGGAGGAGGAGAGGAGTGATTGGATTTGAGATCTATTTTGGAGGTAAAGCCAACAAGCATATAGATGATCAATAACCATTTTGTGAATAAATGAATTAATTAATGAATAAACAATAATGCCAAACATTTATCAAACACATCCTGCATCAGACTCTGTGGTAGGAGCTTTTACATGGATTAGACCATTTAATCCTTACAACAATCTTATAAAGTGGGTACTGTTATTGTCTCTACTTTTCAGATGAGGAAATTGAGGTTCAGAAGGTTAAAATCACTTGTTTGTGGTTATATAAATAATTTGGGACTGGAATTTTTTTCTAAGGCTGTATAGTATTTCACTGTGTATAGACACCATATTTTATTTATCTGTTCATTCATTGATGGACACTTAGGATTCCATATTACGGCTATTGTGCATAATGCTGAAATGAACATGGGAGTGAAGATATCTCTTTGAATTACTGATTTCAATTCCTCTAGATATATACCCAGGTGTAGAATTGCTGGATTATATGGTAATTCTATTTTTAGTTTTTCACGGAACATCCGTACTGTTTTCCAAAATGGCTGCATTAATTTTCTTCCCCAGCAACAGGCAGTCCTGTCATTTGTGACAACATGGATGAACCCGGAGGTCGTTATGCTAAGAGAAATAAGTCGGGCACAGAAAGACAAATATTGTATGATCTGACTTACATGTGAAATCTGAAAAAGTCAAACTCATACAAGCAGAAAGTAGAATGGTGGTTATCAGAGGTTGGGGTAGGGGGATAAGAAAAGGGGAGATATCGACGAAGGGTACAAAGTTTCAGTTACGTAGGAGGAATAAATTTTAGTCATCTAGTGCACAGCTTGGTGGCCATAGTTAATAATAATGTATACTTTTAAATTGCTATAAGAGTGTATTTTAAACATTCTCACTATAAATAAGTGACAAGTAGGTGTGAACCTAAAAGTATCTTAATTTATAAAGCTTTTTTGCCAAGATTAAGGATACACCTGTGACACGGCCTCAGGAGGTCCTGAGGACATGTACCCAAGGTGGTCATGGTACAGCTGGTTTTATACATTTCAGGAAGACATAAAATTTCAATCAATACATGTAAGATTTACATTGGTTCAATCCAGAAGGGCAGGAGAACTTGAATGGGAAACTTCCAGATCATAGAGGTAGATTAAACATTTTCTGATTAGCAATTGGTTGAAAGAGTCATTATTCATAAAAGGGAATATCTGGGTTATGATAAGGGGTTATGGAGACCAAGGTTTTATCATGTAAATGAAGCCTCCAAGTAACAGGCTTCAGAGAAAATTCAGAGAAAACAGATGTAAATGCTTCTTATCAGACTTAAGGTCTGTGTTGACATTAACACTGGAGTGCTATGACAAGGCACGTCCAACCCCTTCTCCCATCATGGCCTGAACTAGTTTTTCAGGTTAACTCTGGAATGCCCTTGGCTGAGAGGAAGGTCCATTCAGATGGCTGGGGGGTCTTAGACTTATTTTTGGTTTACATAGATGAGGTGATAAATATATTAATTAGTTTTATTTAATCTTTCTACAATGTATACATACATGAGAACACCACATTGTACCCCATAAATATATACAATTATTTGTCAATTAAAATTTTATTAAAAATAAATAATAATTTGATGATAAGCCAGGACTAGAATATAGGAATTCTGATTTCAGGAGCTCATACTCTACTGGCCCTAAACAAGCCACAGTTCTCTCCTAAAGGTAAAAAGCCTATTAATGATCATCTTCAAATGACTCTAAACTCCCAGGCTACCCTTCCCCCTAGCCCCAGCCACACAGAAAATTCCCAAGACACGTAGTCAAATACTACAGGTAAATGCAAAGATATTGGAGGTATTTATTGTCCCCATTTTTGGGAGAGTTCACATCTTGTTTCTGAAATCCCTGCCTTTGGTAACTATTGTTAAAGCCAGTTGTAATGTACTTATAAGATCAATTGCTCAGAGGAGAGTCTGTTCTGAATTAGAAAATTGTTGCTGCTAAGGAGCCCCCGGGGGATGGGGAATTGGGGGAGGGGAGGGCTGCACACAGGTTCAGCATGGCAGGCCCCTGTGCTGATAATGAATGGGGGAAACGTGGCCAGTAAGACCCACAGAAAGAAAAACACTTAAACCTCTTGATGAAAGGCCATATGAGAAGGTAAGGGTTATAATTCAACTGAAAATAAAAGCCCGTGGCAGGTTATCCTTCCTTCCAGGCAGACAGTTTGTGGGATTGCTTTCCTGCAGCTACAGTGGCAGTGATGGATTATCTGGGAAGGTGAAGCAGCTGAGCTGATCTACCCCCTCCTCTTCCACTCCCAAATTCCCCTCAGGCTACAGGGTTTCAGGGCAGCTTTAATCCCTCTTAGCCTTCACTCTCCCACGGATTCCAAGACAAGTCCCAGGAGTTACTTAGGCCTGGATAGCATCCTCCCAAGCTGTTTCCTGAAACCCAAGTCTGAAAGACAGGAGTTGGTCCTCAGGTGCTTGCCAGAAGCCTCCCATTCATTACCCTGCTAGGAAGGATTGTTTCAGGAGTCTGGACCTAAGAAGGAGTGTTTTGATCTGGCCTTGGTTGTTCAAGAGTGGCCCATTCAAGGAGTGTCTGGAGTGAGCTGTTCATTGCATGTGGCTCTCAGTCAGTCTTATAGGAGGATGTAATGTCAAGGATTGATTGGGGTGGACATGGAGGAGTGAGTCTTCAGTCCTAGTCACTTTTTGCTTCTGCTCTTTAATGAAGGCTTTGCTTGATGCTCTTCCTGCCCCATCCTGGTTCCCATCATGATCAGCTTGAGTCACCAGCCCTTTCAAAGCCATTTTATTTCTATTAGACACTCTTTAGATCCCTACAAACCTTCCAAGAGCTATAGATATGTGCCTAGTTTGGCAATTCTAGGGCTTTTGGTGAAATATTTTTGGATAAGAAGGTCATCCTGGAGTCTCTCCAGTCACTATAGATGGGTAGCTATTATGCTTCCTGTTCAAAGACTGGCCAGAATCTCTAGACTTAAAGCAAACAGAGATAGTCAGAACTACAAATACAATTTATTTTTCTCTTCCTATTCCTTGCTTTTCCCCTCTGAGAATCTTGCATTGAATACTGGATGCAATAAGTGGACCCATAGAAAGAGTGGGGAAAAGGCAGAAGGCTCTTGCCCCAAGGACCACTCTATAAGGGAGATCTGAGTTGTGGATGGTGAACCTGTGTCAAGAGAAGATAATTCTCCACCAAGACCATTCCATCTTTCAGTCCCATTTATATTTATTTTGCAGGAAATTCCTTTTTTCCTATTCCATGAAAATGTACCCTTTTCTATCATATCGATTTTATACTATCTGGAGTAAGAAATCCTACCCACACAATTGTCACTGTTATGCACTCTAAATCTTAATATTAAAGAAACATATGGGTAGGATAAAATGGTATGGATTTTAGAATGGGACAAACCCGGGTTCAAACTATACCACTTAGAACTGGGGCATTAAACATTTATATATTTTTTCAGTTATAAAATGTAGGTTACCCCTAATAAACTGTGGCAAGGATTAAATGAGATACGTGAATCCCCTGATAATCATAAAATATCAGTGCCCTTTTTTGTTGAAGCCAACTTGAGTTAAACCAAAAAGAGAGTTGAAATCCTTCTTTGTTCAATAATTCCCTATAGTGTAATTCCTAAGAAGCAAAAATAGAGATGGTTGTTTTTCTTCCTAGCTACAATAGCAATATGATCTCTCGTGTGTACATAGTATGTCATGCTTTCCAAAGAACATTCACATTCACTTTGTATCACATTTAGCCTTCAGAACTATCCCATAAATACATTCTGCTTTAGCTTTAGATCAATAGCAGGATAACTGTGATTTAATAACAAAGAAACACAGGTCTTGGGACTAGCAGCTTAGAATTGAGGAGGGGAGCAAGGAAGATAGGGGAAAAAGAGAGAGAGAGAACATATTCTATTACTGATCACCAAGACCTTGTATTCTAGTTGGGACACAAGGTGAACATGTGCAAGAGCCAAGAAAAAATGCTTGCCAGCATGTGATTAAAAGAAGAATAAGTGAAACTCACAAATGTCCCACTTCTTTTCAGAAGGGTGGGAGCAGCATGAACTGAAATAGCACAGAATGTCCTGTGGCACATAAGCTTGGCCTCACAAAAAGGGTAAGCTGAATACCCAGGGAGGGTGAGCAAGTATAATGTGCTTGCAGCAACAGCCAAAGCCACAGATCCTCAACCCTGCCTGCACATTAAAATCATCTGGGGAGATCTTTTTCAACTTTGATGCCTGGTCCCTACCCCCAGAAATTCTCCTTTAACTGAGCTCAGGTTGGAGCCAGACATCAGAACTTTTAAAATTTCTCTTAGTGATTCCAATATGAATCTAGGTATTATATTGTACTATATTGTAGATTTAACCACTTCCACAGAATAAAGTATGTAAATCTCTCATGATAAAAGAAAAGCATATTTGTGAGAGTTAGTTTAGGAGGTCAGGTTTTATTTCTTGGGTTTTCTGTAAGTCTTCCTGAACAAAGGTTTGTGATATTTATTATAAATTATGTATCTTGAAAAGGTGTCATCTACTCCCAATTTTGTTAATTCCTGTTACATCATGTTCTTGTTATGTAAAAATATTGGGATGAAGGTACATTTTGACACCAACCAGGTGTTTGGTTTTAGTGTAGGGTCTAGGCTTCAGTTTCTTCATCGATTTATTACATGGAGGAGATGAACTAATTCAGAATTCTTCAAATTGAGCTCCACAGAGAATTCCATGGAAGGGCCCTGTGGTCCGACTTGAGGAACAAGGATCACATGTCAGCTTCTACCAGAGAAGCTCTATTTCTGTCTATTTTATACATCTGGCCTCTAAGAAAATTCATCTTAAAAAGGAATGAGGCTGGATGTCAGCAAAATGGCAGAGCAGGCAACTCCAAATATTTGTTCCAGAAGAGCACTATTCACAATAGCCAAAAAGTGGAAATAGCCCAAATATCCATCAATAGATGAAAGCATAAACAAATTGTGGTGTATACATGCAGTAGATTATTCAGCAATAAAAAGAAATGAACTGATACATGGTACAATGTAGATGAACGTCCAAAACATGCAAAGCGACAGAAGCCAGACACAGAAGACCACATGTTGCATGATTCTATTGTGTGACTGTCTTAGTCTAATTTTTGCTAAAATAATACCTGAAACTGGGTAATCATAAAGAAAAGAGGTTTTTTTAAGCCCACAGTTACAGGCTGAGAAGCTTAAGTCATGGTTCTGCTTCTGGCAAGACCTTTTGTGTTGCTCCACAACATGGCAGAGAGGGTCAAAGGGGAAGCAGACACATGAAAAGAGGGGAAACCTGGGGACATCCTTGCTTATAAAAACCCCTCCTGTTGGGAACTAATCCATGAGTCTTGCAAAAGTTGAGAACTCAGTACTGTGAGAACAGCACCAAGCCATCATAAGGGGTCTGGCACCGTAACAGACACCTCCCACTAGGCCCCTCATGAATATATGGCAATAATTCTGGCTGCAGAGGAGTCCCAACACTGCCATTCTGGCAATCAGATTTCAATATGAGCTTTGGTGTGATCAAACAAACCATATCCAAACCATAGCAGTGATACCTAGGAGAGAGAAATCCATAGGGACCAAACACAGGTTGGTGACTGATAGAGGTTAGGAGATCAGAGAATAGGGAGAAACTGCTGAATGAGTACAGAGTTTTACTCCGGAGCAGTGGAAATGTTTTGGAAGTAGGTAGAAATGGTGGTTACACAACAATGTAAATGTACTAAATGCCACTGAATTGTTCAAATTAAAATGATTAGTTTTGCCTGATTAGGTTTTTTTTTAATGGAATGAGAACTGTTGGGCTAGATGATCATTGAGGGCCATTTCAGCTCTAAAATTGTGTATATATGATTCCATGAAATAAATATATTTTTAAAGTGTAATAAATTCCAAGGGAAACATAAAGAAGGTGCTCTGAGTGTTCAAATGAAGAGTTGTGGACATAAAGGAAAGCTTCATGAAGAAGGAGGCATTTGCAGCAGGTTCTGGAGGACAGGAAAAGTTCTCCATGGAGATAGCAGGACAGCTTCCTGCAACGATATGGAGACAGGAACTTGTGGAGGAACTGTTGGCAGGAGAATTAGGTCCATGCAGGGGATGGGGATCCAAGGCTGAAAATGTGGGTCAGAAATATACCAAGGAAGAACTTTAATAACAGGGTATAAATGTTCAAACTTTATTTGGATTCAAAGAAATGGTCTGTAAAGGTTTTGGAGTAAACAAGCTATATAATTGGAATTCTACATTTCTGTGGTGGTATCAGAGCATAAGATGAAAGCCGTAGAGAGGGCACACAGCAGTGTGTTTAAGGGTAAGGATTCTGAAGCCACATCGCCTGAATGTGAATCCCAGCTCTGCCATACTCAAGTCCAGTGAACTTGGGCAGGTTACTTAACTTCTTCTTACCTCAGTTTCATCATCTGTAAAATAAAAACAATACTCACCTCATAGAATTGTTGTGAGGATTAAATAAATTAATACAAGTAAAATGCTTAGAATAACACATAAAGCAGAATAAATGCTTAATACATGTTAGCTGCTATTTATTGAAGAATAAAGAAATGTGTGTTTGGAAAATAATGGACATAGTGGCAAGAATAAGACCTGCTGGGTTACTATTCTATGTTGTGAGTGAAGAAATACTTTGTGTGAAGTCAGTGGTACATTGAACTTAGGAGATTGCATTTTTAAACAGAATGTTTAAGCAACAGTAAATGTTGGACAAATAAGCTTTGGAAATTTATTGGGGCATGAGTAAAAGAACACTAACTGGAAATAGATAAGAGAAGAATATTATTAGGATGATGACCTTTAAAGGTGTCCTCAGGTGACCTGGGGAACTTTCACATGTCCAAATTTCTCACGAATATATGGCAATAACTCTGGCTGCAGAGAAGTCACTACTTCGAAATGGGTACCTCAGTACAAAAATTTAGAGGAAAACCACGTGGGACGAAGCAAGGTCTGGAAAGAAGCTGTTGCATTCGTTGGGAAACCTATTTATATCAGCAAGACTGACTTAGTATTTGAACGGAAAGGAGCTGAGCTGATGTTGAGGTCAACTTCCGAATTCAGAGAGGAGGCAACACCTGAGGTCACATCATGGGAGGCACCAGCTGCTGATATTGACTGCTTAAGGTTCTTCAGTAAATTCACCCCCCAAGCAAGAATTCAAGCTCTTTGCATCAGTCGACAAATCTATTGTACACCTTTTATGTGCCAAGTGATGTAGTTTCCAGGTATGCAGTGAGTGAAAAAGAAAAAACAAAAGACAAACAATCCCTGACTTTGTGGACCTTAGAGTCTAGGAGAGGAGAAAGAATTAGTGCTGTCATATTTCAGAGGCACTTCAAGTCAAGGTGTACAAAACTGAATTCCAAAAGCTATATAATTGAAATCATACATCCCTCTCAGCTTATTGTAGTTTTTCTGTTGTAGTAAATTCTATAAACCTAAGATTCATCATTAACAACTTTTTCTCATTACCTGCACATCTAGTGCATCATAAAAGTCTTGTCCATTTTGCCTCTTAAATATATTTTAAATCCATTCACTTTTTTTTCATCTCCATAGTCCCAGCCTGGTTTTAGTCACTGTCTTCTGGGGCATAGCAACAGCCTACTTACTGATATTCCACATCCGCTCTGTTCTCTCTCCAATCCACTCATGACTTAGAGGAATGCACAAGATAAAGTGCAAAGTCCTCCATTTTGCATACAGGTCCTTTCATCATCTGCTAACTGCCTACGTCTCCAACCTCATCATTTTCCTGCCACACTGGCCTCTTCATTTCCTCAAACTTGACATGTGCTCTGCTGCCACAGGTATTATCTGTGCTGTCCTAATCTGACCCACTCATCTCTTAGTCAACTCCAGTTCATTCTCAGGATCTTGGTTCAAGTATCACTTCCTTGGAGAAATCCTCCCTCACTCGTTGGCCAGATCAGACCTCCCTGTTAAGGATTTTTGTTAGCATTGTGCTAACCAATAAGCAATCATTTTCTTAAACTTATTCACGCATAAGTACTCAACAATAAAAAATATGGCATAACATTAATACAGTGAAAAAATAATATTTTCAGGGTAACTAAATAGCACAGTAGCATCATCAGAGTACCTGTATCTGATGTTAAACAGCGGCAGCAACAAACAAGAGCAGGCTTTCAGTCTCCACCTACAATGCTGTGTTTTAATGAAAAGGTTAACTGTATACTGTTTTATTTTTTGCGGTAAGAAGAAACATCAAAAGCAGTTGAGGGACCAGAAAGTGGGTTCTCTAGGGGTGAAGAGGCATCCTGCAGGATGGCTTTTTGAAATGTTTCCTCATGTGCCTCATTAACAACAATTTTTGTCTCAGAAGTCTCTCTTTGGTTGTAGAAACTGACATGATTTCTTGTTTTGTTATGAATGTGTGCTCTGGTCCTTCAATGAACCCATCACACATTTCATCATGCCATTTACAAACGCTTTTTCTGCAGTGTTAACAATGTCATCTTTATTGCCACTATTATCATGATCACCTTGATTCAGAACTGATTGGCTATTTCACCATGGGTCAATGAACAATTGGAACATCATTATCAACTTACTGATGTTAAAAACTTCTTAATATTCTCTTCCAGCTTATTGATGGCCTTGAAAAGTCTGCTTTTTGCATATGTAATGGTGTCTGACATCATTGTTTTTCTCACTTGAGATATGGAATCCTTCAAAGTCGCCATTTTGTTCATCATTATCACTAGACATAACTGCAGGCCAGAAGTTGTAGGAGGCATGCACAATTTGTCTATAATCACTGTGTTCCATGTGTTGGCAATAGCATATGTGGTACCCTTAATGCTAAACTTTTGAAAACCTTCCACACCCATGCCTCTGTTTATTGCTGCGAGCATGCTATTTAAGAAAGCAGAATAAACTGTGTATTGCAGGCCTGTGTTCTGACTGTGACCCATCACATGAGGTCAGGTGTGGAATTGTCCATGTGTGGCATCATGGCAGCACTCAAACTTTCAGATTTTGAAGCATTTCCAATTTCTGATTGTTTCATTAGGGATGCTCAACCTGTACAAGTTTTAAACCAGCATTTTAAAATAGCAGCGAGCGACTTAGTCCATTTTCTATTGCTATAACAGAATAGCTGAAACTGGATCACATTTAAAGATAGGAAATTTCTTATAGTTCCGGAAGCTGGGAAGTCCAGGCTCCAGAGAATGTATCTGGTGGGGGCCTTCTTATGGTGTCAAGACATGGTGGAAAGCATCGCATGGTGATGTACAGAAACTTCGCCAGTGTGTTTTTCTCTTCTTATAAAGTCTTCAGTCCCATTATGGGGGCCCCACCCTGATGACCTTGTCAAATTTTAATTATCTCCCAATGGCTTACCTTCAAATTTCATCAACATATCAATCTGGGGGATTACGTTTCCAACACATAAGATTTGGGGGACGCATTCAAACCAGAGTGTAAGAATTTTCATATTTTACTTCACTTCATAATTGCAATTATGTTTTTCCCACATTTTCAGGTAGAAATAAAGACCTGCCCCAAATTGCAGGATTCAAAATGGCTGAGCCAGCGTCCAAACCCAGACGGGTCTGATTGCAAGGCCCAGACTTCTCATCATAAAACCCTCTAGGTCCTTTCCTCCACCATATGGAAAACTCACGTGCATCTGGACAGCCTCTCCCAAAAATAGCTGGGAGCCCAGGCCCTAACACTGACGTGACATTAGCATTTTTCTTTTCATTCATCCCCAGATCTCCTTGCAGCTTGGCTTATTCTGACACCATATTTCCTATAGCATAGGAAATGCTGTGGAATATGGAAGCTTTCAGATGTGGACTTGATTGAAATAGGTGAAGTTTGTTTTCTTTTATGTTCTATTTCTCTCTCATGCCTTCATAAGCTAGTGGATCCAGATGGTTGGAATCACCAATTAAAAACAAAGAGAACATTAGGAAACTGTAAGAGAGAGAGAGAGAGAGAGAGAGAGATACCAAGTGGCAATTAGGGATGAGACAGCTAAAATAGCTTCATGATGGTAAAGATTCTTTCATTCAAGAAGAATGTGTGTGCAAATCATTTTTTTCCTTCTGGATTAATTTAGCATTAATAAATTGCCACCAGAAATCTTTATTTCTCTAAGAAAATGTATTCTGGTTGTTTCCACAGTAATCAATGCGTGTCATTTAAATTATAAACTGGCTTATGTAAAAAGGTTGAAAAAGCCAAGGCAGAGACTTCCCCTGGGCTTCTGAGCTTCTAAACCTATTGCCAGGCATCGTGGGTGGCTAGTCCCAAGGCTGCTGCTTAGAAGACAGACATTTTCAATGTCTGCCAGCCTCACCCTAAAGCAATGGAGAAAGGAAGACTTCGCACCTTCGAAACATTTTGATTGCTCAGTTTCTTATATGGTAAGCGTACATCAATTATAAACCTCTCAACTGCTGGTTAAAAACAGAAGTGAGAGAAGCAGAGAGGACGAAGAGGGGATGGAGAGAAAGAGAGAGAGAGATTGAGGGAGGGAAAGACAGAGGAGACAAACAAAAAGAGAAGGAGGAATAAGGAGACAGGAGAAAGAAGATGAAAAGGGGTAGAGTGGGGAGGAAGGAGAGGGAGAAAGAGGAGAAAAGGCCTTAACCTGAAAAAAACTAGGAAAAAGAAGTATATGCCACTTCAGAAAGAAATGCAGTTCTATTACTCTCAGATACCTGAACTATTGCGAATTAGGTTAAATAATTACTTTCATGAACTAGAGTTACTAATAGCAAATTTAGGGACAGCTCTAAAATGGTTTGTAATTAGCTTTTTATTTGCTTATATCTAATAGAGAACTTTGAACATGTCTGAAAGCAGGTTTAGTCAAGTTTGTAAAATCCATTTGTTTGGGAATTTTTTTGGTTTTTCTTCCATAGATGAACTTAGATAAACTTCAGCTAAACCACTTTCCAATTATCACAAATTCCAACTAATAAAATCCAAATGATTGAGGTCTGGCTGTGTTCTTCATTCTCAAAACAAACTCAGTTCCCCCCTGTGGTTTTGTATTAAATGAAGCTGAAACACAATGTCAAAGAGTGATAGAAAATGAATGTAACCTGTCTTTCCTTTAATCTTGTTCTACATCCAATCATGTGCACCTGCCCTCCATGTCGCTTCACTGGGATCTGGCTTCCAGGTGTCACTTCAGATACTGAGAACTAAATTGCCCACTGTCTCTCCATCAGAGGGTTGGCTCCTTGACAGCAAGGATGCTGTCTATCTTTGTCATGCCAGGCCTGGGACGTCTCAGGGCATGATTTCTATTCATTGATAAACGTAGTTGACCTATCTGTCTCCTAGATTGGCTTTTCCCATGGCTGCATATAATAGGCAGTGCCCCCTATTTACATCTAGATTCCTCTAGGTTGCCATCCTTGAACTGATTCTGGCATTAATGGTAACTTAGGACTATAGCTATATAGTAAAGGTCTCATCATCTGAGCTGGCTTGTGTCCTGGGCACCACTACTGACCATACCTGTCCTGGTCTCGGCTCCACTTCATGATACTGCTTTCACAGCTGTATATCCATCTAAGGTGTTCCTGCTAAGTTCTTGATGATTACTCATGAGACCTGCTTCAGCTGAGCTGTCAGAGAAGGGGCCAATACTAGATGAAACTTGATGTCATGTAAATAGACAAAACTACACATCTAATTTAAACTTCTGGCTCTAAAACCTTGTGCACTAAGAATCACCTGGAGATTAAATTACTTGGCTTCACCTTCAGAGAATCTGATTCACTAAGCCTTAGCGGGTAGTGGGGTGGAGTGCCTGAGAATTTGCATTTAATGAGCTAAATGATGCTGATCAAGTGGTCCTAGACCACCTTTCAGAACCTGGGCTTAACTTTTAGAGTCTTAGCCTCATTCTTTTCACTTCCAGTGTCTGTACATTTTTAATTTTTTGCAGACTGTCTACTTAATCTAGTTCCAGCATAAATTCCTGGGTTTCATTTTATTTAGCATGTCATATGACTTAAAATTAGGCCTGGCTAAAATGACTGAGGCTGGGGGTAAGAGAAAGCAATTATAACCAGAAAGATAAATCAGAAAACAAGACTATTCATATCAGGGTACCTTGTTTTATATTTGTAATGGTTGAAAAAAAAAACTTAAAAATATTAAGCCAAGAAACAGAAGAGCATGTAAAGACCCAATTGCTTTTTAAACTGCATTGATTCATGTGTTTTGAATTCAGAATGCTGGAGCTAAAATGGTAGTGTCAGCAAAGCCACTTAACTATTGAGCCATTGTGTGGAATCTTCTGGTTGAGAGAGTCCCAGAACTGTTCTCAAAATCCTGCAAGTTGTCAGTGATCTCCAGGGCTATCATGAAGTTCTCAAAACTAATTTAATTTCAGTTTAATTTTATTTAAATAGAGCAATTTCTGTTTAATAAAACATTTACAGTTCAATAAAAAAGATATTACAAAATAATGTTGTATATTCTTTCTTTTAAAAATAGTTGATATATATTTAATTTGTTCTCTTTGTTTAGAAAAAGGTCTAAAAGCATATTCATTAAAATGTCAGTAATGATTTTCTCAAGAGTACAAATGTGGATGAATCCAAATTTTCCTTTTGCTATTCAGTGTTTTTTTCTGAATTTTTCTAAATTAACATTTATTAATGTGTAACAAATACGAATTAGAGAAAAAGAAGTCTCTTCCTGAACAGCATTTCTGAGTTAAACTTAATTTAAAATAGTTGGAAATTAATGTGCCAATTATCAGCTCATAATCAATCTCACCATTTAATAAAATGTCTTTTAGTTTCTTTTATCCAGATGATTCTTCCTCACAGGCAATATACAAAAATATACCTGGAATGACAAACCTTCTGTATTCTCTTTTGCTCTAGGTTAGCTTCCTTAGACATTTTTCCATAGTAGCATTTTCTCCTCTGTGCATAACCCACTCCACACAAAAGCATCATTTAAAACAGTTTCCCTTCTAATTTTAATAATGCATACAAATTTATAGACAATTTGGAAAGGATAAATAAAAATCACTCATAATTACACTAGCCAAAGCCACGCTAAAATACTAGCAGATGTATTTTCTCATATGTGTGTGTCTGTGTGTGTGTGCATGTGTGGTTGAGTGTAATTTACTAGGCACACCAGAAGAAAATATATTATTGGGCCAGGACAAAACTATCTCAGTATAAATACAATAAAATAAGGCAGAAAGGAAATGGTTGAATTTTACATATAATGATTTTATTTATCCAAATATCTCAAACCATATTAAAGAGCAAGTGAAAAATTAGGAGAAATGTTTGTAACATACAAAATAGGGTATTGTGGCAATAATCAATAGCTTACCAACCAAAAAGAGCCCAGGACCAGATGGATTTACAGCCGAATTCTACCAGAGGTACAAGAAGGAACTAGTACCATTCCTTCTGAAACTATTCCAATCAATAGAAAAAGAGGGAATCCTCCCTAACTCATTTTATGAGGCCAGCATCATCCTGATACCAAAGCCAGGCAGAGACACAACAAAAAAGGATAATTTTAGACCAATATCCTTGATGAACATTGATGCAAAAATCCTCAATAAAATACTGGCAAACAGAATCCAGCAGCACATCAAAAAGCTTATCCACCATGATCAAGTGGGCTTCATCCCTGGGATGCAAGGCTGGTTCAATATACGCAAATCGATAAATGTAATCCAGCATATAAACAGAGCCAAAGACAAAAACCACATGATTGTCACAATAGATGCAGAAAAAGCCTTTGACAAAATTCAACAACCCTTCATGCTAAAAACTCTCAATAAATTAGGTATTGATGGGACGTATTTCAAAATAATAAGAGCTATCTATGACAAACCCACAGCCAATATCATACTGAATGGGCAAAAACTGGAAGCATTCCCTTTGAAAACTGGCACAAGACAGGGATGCCCTCTCTCACCACTCCTATTCAACATAGTGTTGGAAGTTCTGGCCAGGGCAATTAGGCAGGAGAAGGAAATAAAGGGTATTCAATTAGGAAAAGAGGAAGTCAAACTGTCCCTGTTTGCAGACGACATGATTGTATATCTAGAAAACCCCATTGTCTCAGCCCCAAATCTCCTTAAGCTGATAAGCAACTTCAGCAAAGGCTCAGGATACAAAATCAATGTACAAAAATCACAAGCATTCTTATACACCAACAACAGACAAACAGAGAGCCAAATCATGAGTGAACTCCCATTCACAATTGCTTCAAAAAGAATAAAATACCTAGGAATCCAACTTACAAGGGATGTGAAGGACCTCTTCAAGGAGAACTACAAACCACTGCTCAAGGAAATAAAAGACGATACAAACAAATGGAAGAACATTCCATGCTCATGGGTAGGAAGAATCAATATCATGAAAATGGCCATACTGCCCAAGGTAATTTACAGATTCAGTGCCATCCCCATCAAGCTACCAATGACTTTCTTCACAGAATTGGAAAAAACTACTTTAAAGTTCATATGGAACCAAAAAAGAGCCCGCATTGCCAAGTCAATCCTAAGCCAAAAGAACAAAGCTGGAGGCATCACACTACCTGACTTCAAACTATACTACAAGGCTACAGTAACCAAAACAGCATGGTACTGGTACCAAAACAGCATGGTACTGGTACCAAAACAGATATATAGATCAACGGAACAGAACAGAGCCCTCAGAAATAATGCCGCATATCTACAACTATCTGATCTTTGACAAACCTGAGAAAAACAAGCAATGGGGAAAGGATTCCCTATTTAATAAATGGTGCTGGGAAAACTGGCTAGCCATATCTAGAAAGCTGAAACTGGATCCCTTCCTTACACCTTATACAAAAATTAATTCAAGATGGATTAAAGACTTAAACGTTAGACCTAAAACCATAAAAACCCTAGAAGAAAACCTAGGCAATACCATTCAGGACATAGGCATGGGCAAGGACTTCATGTCTAAAACACCAAAAGTAATGGCAACAAAAGACAAAATTGACAAATGGGATCTAATTAAACTAAAGAGCTTCTGCACAGCAAAAGAAACTACCATCAGAGTGAACAGGCAACCTACTAAATGGGAGAAAATTTTTGCAACCTACTCATCTGACAAAGGGCTAATATCCAGAATCTACAATGAACTCAAACAAATTTACAAGAAAAAAACAAACAACCCCATCAAAAAGTGGGCGAAGGACATGAACAGACGCTTCTCAAAAGAAGACATTTATGCAGCCGAAAAACACATGAAAAAACGCTCATCATCACTGGCTATCAGAGAAATGCAAATCAAAACCACTATGAGATACCATCTCACACCAGTTAGAATGGCAATCATTAAAAAGTCAGGAAACAACAGGTGCAGGAGAGGATGTGGAAAAATAGGAACACTTTTACACTGTTGGTGGGACTGTAAACTAGTTCACCCATTGTGGAAGTCAGTGTGGCGATTCCTCAGGGATCTAGAACTAGAAATACCATTTGACCCAGCCATCCCATTACTGGGTATATACCCAACGGACTATAAATCATGCTGCTATAAAGACACATGCACATGTATGTTTATTGCGGCATTATTCACAATAGCAAAGACTTGGAATCAACCCAAATGTCCAACAATGATAGACTGGATTAAGAGAATGTGGCACATATACACCATGGAATACTATGCAGCCATAAAAAATGATGAGTTCATGTCCTTTGTAGGGACATGGATGAAATTGGAAATCATCATTCTCAGTAAACTATCGCAAGAACAAAAAGCCAAACACCGCATATTCTCTCTCATAGGTGGGAATTGAACAATGAGATCACATGGACACAGGGAGGGGAATATCACACTCTGGGGACTGTTGTGGGGTGGGGGGAGGGGGGAGGGATAGCATCGGGAGATATACCTAATGCTAGATGAGGAGTTAGTGGGTGCAGCGCACCAGCATGGCACATGTATACATATGTAACTAACCTGCACAATGTGCACATGTACCCTAAAACTTAAAGTATAATAAAAAAAAAGTCAAAAAAAAAAAACTTTAAATAAAGACTCTAAAAATCACTGAGAAAAACATTAGGCCATCAAATAGAGATTAGGATAATGATTAGCCTGCTATCTTGAAGATGACAAAATAAATGGTTTCACTAAGATAGAATTTCATTTATTTCTCATGTAAGAACAAAGAGGATAGCAGCTCCCTCCAGGTAGCTCTGCTCCATGTAGTCCTTGAGGTTTCCTTCATCTAGTTGCTCTGTTTTCTCTGGGGCATTGTTCGTTTCTGCATATTTAAGCTGGTTGCTGCTTCACCTAGTTCCCATGCAGTGGCAATGAGGAGAGACAACCCTAGCAAGGGATTTCCTTTTAAACAAGAAAAGAGAGTATTGAAGACATATCTTCAACTCCATTTCCATTTGTGAAAATCTGGCCATATAGCCTTACTTGCTGCAAGGGAGTCTGGAAAATGTATTCTCTAATTGGGATCTTACATGCCCAAGACAAAGGGAGAATAGATTTTTGAGGGTAGAATGAAGGCTCTTCTAGAAAAAAAGGTTCAGAAAAGGATATGAACATATAAATATAAAAAATTAAATAAATGTAAACTAAAACAGTACAATGGTCATTTTTGGTCTACCAAATTGGTAAAGATTTCCACAAATGACAATCATTGCTGATGAGAATATAATAAAATGACCATTTTCAAGCATTGCTGATAAGAAGTGTAAATAGTTATTACCTTTCTAGAAAGCAATTTGGCCATGCATAGCAAAAGGTTCTTAAGTGTTTTCACTCTGATTCAATAATCTCATCTCAAGAAATCTAGTCTTACAAAATAATTAGAGATTAAGATAGAGAAAAGTAAAAGAGAAAGAAATGTTCCACAAAAAGAGAATTATAAAATAATTTATGAAACAACCACACAGTAGAATATTATGCAGTCAATAGAATAATATTTTGAAGCTATGGGAAAATGTTCATGATGCAATGTCAGGAGAGGGAAAAGAATGATTCAAACTTCTGAATTAAGAATCATGTCAGCTTTGTTTAAAACAAATATATGACTAGAATTTAAAACACCATAATATAAGACTGGTTACATTTGAGACACTTTTGCTTTCCTTATTTATTTTCTATAAATAATATATTTTCTGGAATTAGAATGTATTTTATAATTTTATAAAACAGAAGATTCTATTTAGAAATTACCACACAAAGCAGAAGATAAGGTCCTAGGACTGTCAGTCCTGGGTGAAGAGACAGGACTGCCTCCAGGCTTCAGAACAGACTTGGGATATACACACAAGAACATTGTTTTCAGAGAGGAAGTCACTGAGTCTGAAGGTATGGGATCTAAATAACCTCCAAGTTGTATGCTTTATAATTTTATCTCTGGTACACTACAACTATTGTGATATTATTTTCTCTATTTTATTTATTAGGAAACTTTTGGTTTCAAGTACCAGAAACCCAACTAAACACAAACTATGGAAGCCATCATGAAGGTACAGAGCTATTTCATGGCATTCAAGAAATGAAACATTTCAGAGACTCAGCGAGGTGATTGAACCAAGGTCTAGAAAGTTGTGGAGACTTTGCCTCTGCTTTTTCCAGATATCTGCTTTATTCTTCATTCTCTGTATAAACTGGCCTCCTCCCTTTCTCTCGTTCACATCACAGGCATAAGATGTTTGCTGATGTGTCTCAACTGCAAAGAATAGTTCATCTCAAAGAATACCATTAGGAGTACATCCAGGAACTGGATGTAATACTGTGTGTGAATACATGCAGGAACTGGATGTCATTCATAACTAGGCCTTGATGTTCTGTTAAGTACAAACGAGTCCACAGAGCCCCAATATCAGACAAGGCCACTCTGTAACTGTCCTATAGCACCTAAGGATTCTGAAGTGATACACAAAAAACCAAGACACTTTGTAGCCTTGTTTAAGCACAGACAAAAACAAGAACACTGCAAACCACATAAATAACCAAACATCCCTCCATTTTGGTTCATATAAGTGTTAAGAACTATGTATGTTTGTGCTCTCCCAAAATTCATATGTTGAAGCCCTGACCTCCAATATCATGGTATTAGGAGGTGGGGCCTGTGGGAGGTAATCAGGTTTAGATGAGGTCATGAGAGTGGGGCCTCCACAGTGGGACTATTGTCCTTCAAAAGAGACATGAGCTTCCTCTCTCTCCACCATGTGAGGACATAGTAAAAAGGCAGCTGTCTACCAGCCAGGAAGAGAGCCCTCACCATAACCTGACCATGCTGGCACCCTGATTAGGACTTCCAGCCTCCAGAATCATGGGAAATAAATTTCCATTGTCTAAGCCTTGGCATTTTGTCATAGCAGCCCAAGCTAAGGTAATAAATGACTGCTTCTTTTAAAATTGCAGCTTTAACTTCCTTCTAGTCTTTTCTCCTTCTAGATAAAATTCAGTAAGATTCCCAGAGAATTACCTTTCCTGACAGCATCCATTCCAGAGCAAAGCCCCACTTTCTTAGATTCTTCCCAAATTACCTGAGTCCAAACACTGTAATAAGTTATTTTGTGTCAATTCACTAAAATACCTCATGATTCTCCACAGCGTGCAGCCGCCTTCATTGCAATGAGTAATAATAATTTATTCAACAACAGATATATTCCTGGCTGGAAAGCACTGACATAAAATATATATAGAGAGAGGTTTAGGAAATATCTGTCTGCTGAGAGGCTGTAAAGGCAATGGCCCTTCAATAGCCATGAGCCCCCCTAACACCTAGATTTTAGATTCAAAATATCATTCTCCAATAAAAAAGCAACAGGATTCCTAGAGAAATGGCTAATTCGAAGACTCAGAGAGTGAAAATATCAGAGGAGCCTGGAACATCTTATAATGCCAGGAGGGAAAGCAGGGCTTTAAAAAAGAACTAATGGGCACTTGTCCAAAGGACACAGGAGCCATCTTGAAGGGGCTCCTGACAGCCAAATTTGAGATAATTTGAACAGCAAAATAATAAAGATAGTAATGGATTATAATCCATAGAATAAGATAAGGCTCTATCAGTCCATACTGACATAAACAAACAAATAAATATATGAGAAAGAACAGCTTTTTCTTACATTAGTATTCCAACTAATAAATATAGAAGAAATGATGGAAATAGAAAATTATTATTTGGCAAACAATAAATATTTTAGGCAAGATTCACCAATTGGTTAAAAATATTAGTGGGCAAAAATATAAATGAGATCTTCCAACGAGATGCTTATTCATCACAAAGGGAAAAATGATAACTTTAGAGTGGAGAAAACAGTCAAACACAACCTTAATCATGTCATAAAAATTAACATCCACTAGTATTGGGACAAATCTTAATCATGTGGTTCCTGATGCTTCACTGAAACAAACACATCATTCCATCATAATCTTAATCGTGAAGAAATATCTGACATGCCTAAATTGAGGAACATTCTACAGAAATAAATAACTGGCCAGTCCTCTTCAAAGGTGCCAAAATTGTAAAAGACAAAGAAAGAATAGGGGATTGTTCCAGATTAAGGGTGACATGAAAACTAATGGTAATGTATGATCCTAGACCAGAAAAAAAACATTAATTGGTAAAATATGAATAAGAACTATAGATTAGATGATAGTATTATATTAATGTCAGTTTCCTAATTTGATAATTGTACTGTGGTTATGTATAATGTTAACATTTAAGAAATTAGATTTTGGGTGTTTGAGAATTCTATCAGGTTGGTGCAAAAGTACTATTCTGAACATTTTTATAAGTCTGAAATGATTTCAAATTAAATTTTAAATTAAAAAATACCTGGGCACGATGGCACATGCCTCTAGTCCCAGCTACTTGGGAGGCTGAGGCGGGAGGATGGCTTGAGTCCAGGAGCTGGAGTCCAGCTGGGCAACAGAGCAAGACCCTGTCTCTTAAAAAAAAAAATGCCGTACTTCTATGCATTCACCTTTGTTTTACCTGTGCATTAAATTAACAGAAAGGCAGTTAAATGTTAAACCTTCAAAAGTTACAATCTGTAAATACTTCTTCAGGGGTTTAGTTTAGGCTTATGTTATATTAGAAAAATTGCAACAAAATATATACTATCTAAATGGCAAATTTCATGCATGTTCAGCCTCAAAAATACTAGTGTTCATATTATATACATTGAAAAGGTTTCCTGGGCAATTCTGCACATTCCAGCTTTTTCCTGTTTTTTTCCTCCTATTTTCTTATATTTTCTAATTCCTTTCTACTTACCTGTATTGCATTTTCAATTGTTTATGTTGCGTTTTTTATTTCTTAAATGACTGTGTTTTTCAATATTTTTCTAAAAATATATTTTAGCAAAATCAATTAATCAACAATCACAGAAATCACCCATAATCCTATTCCATCTTTAAAATTATAAATGCATTTAAATATGTACAAATCAGCCACATGCAATCTTAACTTTGTCAATGTTACAAAGTAAAAATATGATTATAATTGTCATTATTTACATTTGTCATGCCTAAGGCTATATCTACCCAAAGCCACAGAAAAATGTAATCAACCAGATGTTCGAGTCTTTAAAAAGGTCAATATATGACTATTAAAAACACCTGGTGTTTGTGGAGGTTATTTCAATCTACTCAAATGTTTAGCTTCATCTAAACACAGTGTGTCTCATCTCCCTGGGTAGATGAACACAGATTGTCTCACATTCTACTATCTCTGAGGTCCAAAAGGACCCCATACCTATGTAATACTATAGGTTGTTGACACCTCAAGATGAAAGGAAGTTCACATTAATGTTAACTAACAGTAGTATGCTTTGAAATAATCTTGATTGCCTTGACAAATCCTAGGAATGGTGGTCAAAAACACAGTCTTAAAGAGATTTTCTCTTTATAGGAATTAATCAGCCATGGAATACAGTCCATCAAAGTTTGAAGCAACCGCAGTATCCTGGAGTGACAGTGTATTGATGTACTCAGAAAGAATACTTCTCTAGCAAATTGGAGGCAGAGATGGCAAACAGTAACACCAAGCACCTATCCCCAAAACTTCAGTAACAATGTAGGCCTTTAGTAGGTTTGAGCATTGTCTTGTCTTCCATGAATGCCTCCCTATGAGAAGACGCCCCAGCTCTATAGTGGAAATCTTAAGGTATGTTATGAATGCCCTTGGTTAGCACAGCATTAACTGTGAAGGACTTTTATAATCAGAATTATGATTACATCTTGGTCAGCTGTAAGGCTCCCCCAGAAACCTATGTCTTAGCACCACGACCCCACTACATAAACCGTATGCAGGTTTGGTGCCACCACTAGGCACCGCTTATTGCACCAGTTCCTAGAAACTATGGAGTGAGGATAAGGGAGAGACAATTGTGAGAGAGTGTGTTTGAAAAAAAATGCTACTAGCTCCTGTAAACCTAAACCTATCCACCTTTTTCTGATAGCACCTTGCCTCATTTTAGAAGATATAGTGTTTTTAGAGCTGAAGGAATGAGTGCAGATTATAGCCATTTATATTCACTGCTGTCTTAGAAACAGCAACCGCAAATGCCAGGAACTCCTTAAAATAACCAAGAGCATGGATCAAGACATTCCATAAGAAATAACAGATTAGACCTGAAAAAAATTGAGTTATGCCATGTTGATTTTTAAGTACCTTTATTGAAATATAGTTGACATACAAATAAACTGTGAATAGTTAAAGCATAAAGCATGGTAAAATTTGACATATGATTACATCCGTGAAATAGATGTAGTGGTTGCTATGGGTTGGGGGAGGGATAGAGGGGAGTTGAAATAATCACTATAATCAAAATCATGAACATATCCCTATGACCCAAAAGCTTCCTCATGTCCCATTTTTTCTATTGTGATAAATCACCCATAATAAAAATTTTACTATATTAACCATTTTTAAGTGCACAATACAGTGTTAACTATATGTACCTTGTATGCAACCTCTAGAACTTTTATCTTGACAAATTAAAATTAAAATTAAAATTCTGTACCCATTTAACAACTCCCCTTTATCCCTCCCCCAAACCCCAGCAACCACTACTCTGCTTTCTGTTTCTAAGTCTGACTACTTTAGATACCTCATATAAGCAGAATCATGCAATATTCGTCTCTTTGTGACTGTTTATTTCACTTAGCGTAATGTCCTTGATGTTCATTGATTTTGTAGCATATGAGAGGATTTTCTTTTTAAAGGCTGAATAATATTACATTGCACGTATATATTATATTCTCTTTGTCCATTCATCTATCAATGGACATTTAGATTGCTTCAATTTCTTGCCTATTGTGAATAACGCTGTAGTGAACATAGTTGTGCAAATATCTCTTCAAGATCCTATTTTCAATCCTTTGGGATATATACCCAGAAGTGGGGTTTCTGGATTATATGATAATTCTATTTTCAATTTTTTGAAGAATTGCCATATTGCTTCCCATAGTGGCTGCAGCATTTTACATTCACACTAGCAGTGCACAACAGTTCCAATTTCTCCACATCCTTCCTAACACTTTTTTGTTTTTTAAAAGTAGTTGCCATTCTAATGGGTGTGATTTGAAATTTCCTGGTGATTAGCAATGCTGATCACCTTTTCATACACCTGTTGATCATTTGTATGTCTTCTTTGGAGAAATGTCTATTCAATTCCTTTGCCTATTTTTTAATTGGGTTATTTGGGTTTTGGCTATTGAGTTGTAGGTGTTCCTTATGAATTCTGGATGTTAACCCTTTATCAGATTAATGGTTTAAATTATTTTCTCCCATTCTGTAGATCGCCTTTTTACTCTGTTGTTTCCTTTGCTATGCAGAAGTTTTTAAGTTAGATGTAGTCCCATTTGTCTATTTTTGCTTTCGGTGTCATATCCAATAAATCAGTGCCAAATCCAATGTCAGAAAACTTTTCCCCTATGTTTACTTTTTGGGTTTTTATAGTTTTACGTATTACACTTAGGACTTTAGTTCAATTTTAATTAAATTTTTAAATATGGTGTGAGGTAAGACTCCAACTTTATTTTTTTTTTGCATGTGGATATTCAGTTTTCCTCAATACCATATGACGAAGAGACAATTTTCTTCCGATTGTGTGTTCTTGACACCCTCATGAAAGATCAGTTGACCATGTATTTGTCAATTTATTTCCGAGTTCTCTATTCTTTTCCATTGGACTATATGTTTGTCTTTATACCAGTATCACACTGTTTTGATAACTATAACTTTGTAATATGTTTTGAGAGCAGGAAGTATAAGACCCACAGCTTTCTTTTTCTTTCTCAAGTTTGTTGTGGTTATTAGGGATCTTTTCAGATTTCACATGAATTTTAAATGTCTTTTCTTTCTATTTCTACAAAAAAAAAGCCACTTGGATTTTATCAAGGATTGCATTAAATCTGCAGATAGCTTTGTATAACGTTGACATTTCAATAATATTAGGTCTTCCAATCCATGATGGGATGTCTTTCTATTTCTTTGTATTTTTACAGCAATATTTTGTTGTTTTCAGTGTGTAAGTCTCTCACCTCCTTGGTTAAGTTTCTTCCTAATTATGTTATTCTTTCTTATGCTATTGTGAATAAGATTAATTTTTTTTCCTTTTCATATTTTTCATTGTTAATGTACAGAAATATGGTGATTTTTTGTGTAGTTTTGTATCCTGCAACTTTGCTAAATTAATCTACTAGTTCTAACAGTTTTTTGTGTGGAATTGTTAGGATTTTCTATGTATAAAGTCATGTCTTCTGTAGAGATGATTTATTTCTTCCTTTCTAACTTGGATATTTTTATTTTTTCTTTTCTTATTTTTTCTTTTCTAACTGCTCTAGCTTAGACTTCCACTACTACCTTTAATAGAAGGGCAAGAGATGTATCATTGCCTTGTTCCTGATATTAGAGGGAAAGCTTTCAGTTTGCCATGATGTTAGCTGTGAGCTTTTAATACATAGCCTTTATTACGTTAAAGTAGTTTCCTTTTATTCCTAGTTAAATGAGAATTTTTATCATGAAACGCTGTGGAATTTTTTCAAATGCTTTTTCTGCATCAATTGATATGATTATGTTGCTTTTGTCCTTCATTGTGTTAATGTGGTATATTATATTGATTGATTTTTATATGTTTAACCATCCTTGAATTCCAGGAGTGGATACCATTTAGTTACAATGTATACTTTTTTAATATGTTGAATTCAGTTTACTAGTATTTTGCTGAGAATGTTTGCATCAATATTTATCA
This sequence comes from Gorilla gorilla gorilla, assembly GCF_029281585.2. Lineage (NCBI taxonomy): Eukaryota > Metazoa > Chordata > Mammalia > Primates > Hominidae > Gorilla > Gorilla gorilla. Next base: position 123,005,453 of record NC_073224.2, read on the forward strand.
GGAATATTAGTCTGCAGTTTTCTTTTTTTGTAATATATTTACCTGACTTTGGTATTAGAAGAATGCTGGCCTCATAAAATGAGTTTGGAAGTCTTCTCTTGAATTTTTGGGGGACAATTTGAGAAGGGTTTGTATTAATTATTTTTTAAATGGTTTTTAAACTTCTTCAAAAATGTCATATCATTCTAGGCTTTTATTTGTTCTAAGGTTTTTGACTGCTGATTAAATCTCCTCACTCATTGTAGATCTGGTAGCTTTTTGTTTTTTTTTTTGAGGTGGAGTCTCGTTCTGTCACCCAGGCTGGAGTGTAATGGTGTGGTCTTGGCTCACTGCAATCTCCACCTCCTGGATTCAAGCTATTCTCCTGCCTCAGCCTCCCAGGTAGCCGGGACTACAGGCACATGCCACTATGCCCGGCTAGTTTTTGTATTTTTTAGTAGAGTTGGGGTTTCACTATATTGGCCAGGCTGGTCTCAAACTCCTGACCTCATGATCTGCCCACCTTGGCCTCCAAAAGTGCTGGGATTACAGGCTTGAGCCACCGTACCCATCCCAGATTTTTAAATTTATTCATGATTCAGTCTTGGTAGATAGTATGCTTCTAGAAATTTTTCCATTTTTTCCAGCTTATTCAACTTGTTGGTGTATAATTGTCCATAGTAGTCTGTTTTGATCTTTTTTATTTCTGCAGCATCAGTTATACTGTCTCATTTCTAATTTTTGTAATTTGAACCTTCTTTCTTTTTTCTTAGTCAAGCTAAAGGTTTGTCAATTTTATTGATGTTTTAAAAAATTAATTCTTAGTTTCACTGATTTTTTTCTATTCTTTATTTTTTATTTCTCTTGAATTCTTTTCTATTTCCTTTCTTCTGCTAACTTTGAGCTTAGTTTGTTCTTTCTCTTGTTCCTTGAGGTTTAAGTCAAGCTGTTGATTTGAGATCTTCCTTGTTTTTTAATATACACATTTACCACTATAAACTTTTCTCATAATTCTGCTTTTAGTGCATCTCATAAATTCGTGTATGTTTTCAATTTTGTTTGTCTCAAGCTGTTTTCTGATTTTTTTTCTTTGACTCATTGGTTTTTCAATAACGTGTTGTTTAATTTCCACATATTTTTCTTTTTTTCCATTTTTCTTTTGCTATCAATTTCTAGTTTTACTCCACTGGGGTCACGAAATATACTTGGTACAATTTCAATCTTCTTAAATTTGTTAAGGAATTGAAATTCATTTAATGGTCCAACATATAATCTATCATTGAGAATGTGCCACATCCATTTGAGAAGAATGTGTATTCTGCTGTTGTGGGGAGGAGTGTGCTGCATGGGCTTAACTGTTCTACAGTTTTGTTTAAGTCTTCTGTTTCTTTTTTATGTGTAAATATATTTTTAAATTTCATTTTTAATTATAAATTAACAAATTATAGTTGTATATATTTATGGATTACAAAGTGACGTTATGATTTATAAACACAATATGAAATAATTATATCAAGTGAATTAGGATATCCATCACCTCAAATACTTATCATTTTTTGTGTGTGTGTTAAGAACATCTGATGAAATTTACTCTTAGTGATTTGGAAATCTAGGATACATTAATATTTACTGTAAATTCACCATACCATGCAATAAATCTCAGAGAAAAACCTCATGTCTAACGAGGCTTTGTACCCTTTGACATTACCTCCTTATTTGCTTACTAACACCCCCAGCCTCTGATGACCACCATTCTATTCTTTGCTTCTTTGTGTTCTATTGTTTTAGATTCCACATATAAGCAAGAACATGTGCTGTTTATCTTTTTTGTCCTTGGATTATTGCTTATTTTACTTAGCACAGGGTTCTCAAATTCGTCCATGTTGTTGCAGAGGACAAAATCTTTCTTTCCTTTTTTTTTTTTTCAGACACAGGGTCTCACTGTCACTCAGGCTGAAGTTCAGTCGCACCTTCTTAGCTCACTGCAGCCTCAAACTTCTGCCTCAAGTGATGCTTCTGCCTCAGTAGCTGGGACTACGGATGCATGCTTCCATACCTGGCTAATTTTTAAATTTTTGGTAGACACCGGATCTTCGTATGTTGGCCCAGGCTCATCTCTAACTCCTGGCCTCAAGCAACCCTCCTGCCTTGGCCTCCCGAAGTGCTAGAACTACAGGTGCAAGCCACACTCTGCCTTCTTACTTTTTTAAGGCTCAGTAATATTCAATTTTGTATATATACCACATTTTCTTTATCCATTCATCTTTTGATAGACACTTAGATTGACTCCATATCTTGTCTGTTATGAGTAGTGCTGCAGTGAACATGGGAGTGCAAACATCTTTTTGACGTATTGATTTCAAATCCTTTGGGTAAATACCCAGAAGTGTGGTTGCTGGATCATATGGTAATTCTATTTTTAGTGTTTTGAGGAAACTCCATACAGTCTTCCATAAGACTGTCCTAATTTATATTAATTTTCGCCAACAGTCTACATGGTTCCTTTTTCACCACATCCTCACCAACGCTTATATTTTTGTTTTCTCTTTATAAATCTGTCTGGTTGGTGTATTCATTATTGAAAGTGAAGTATTAACATCTCCTATTATTATTAGGAGTCAAGTTGCCCAGGGTCTGTCCCCAGCCTAACTGCTGTCTGCACTCAGATGTTCTCTTCTCTCCCTCTCTGCTGCGTCGTTCTGCTGTTGGTCTGCTGGTCTGCTAGCTTGCTGATCTGCTCGTATGCTGGTCTGCTTCTGGACCCTGCGACTCAGGGTTTATATGGGTGCAGAATAGAGGGTGTGGCAGAGCAAATGCCAACTTTTGGGGCATGAAATCAGAAATGCCTGTTTTCATTTAGGGCCTTGAGTCTTCAGGCTTGAGGGTGAGGCCTTTTCTGGGAAACCACCCTGTTCTACACAGTGTCTCTCTGTCTCCTGTCCCTATCAGTTTCATCCATGTTGTTGCAAATGACTGAATCTCATTCTTTTGTGGCTGAAATGTGGTTTATAGGTACCACATTTGTTTATCCATTCATCAGTTAATGGACACGTGGGTTGCTCCAAAATCTTGGCTATTGTGAACAGTGCTGCAACAAACATGGGAGTGCAGATATCTCCTCAATATCCTGATTTCCTTTCTTTTGGGTACATACCCAGCAGTGCGATTGCCAGATAATATGTTAGCTCTATTTTTAGTTTTCTGAGAAACCTTTCTCTTTTTGAGAAACTGTTCTCCATAGTGGTTGTACCCATTTACATTCCCACCAACAATGTACGAGGGTTCCCTTTTCTCCACATCCTTACCAGCATTTGCTTTTGCCTGTCTTTTGGAAATAAGCCATTGTAGCTGAGGTGAGATGATATCTCATTGTAATTTTGATTTGCATTTCTCTGATAATCAAAGATGTTGAGCACTTTTTCATATGCCTGTTTATCATTTGTATGTCTTCTTTTAAGAAATGTCTATTCAAACCTTTTGCCCATTTTTAAATTGGATTATTAATTTTTTTCCTATAGAGTTGTTTAAGCTGCTTGTATATTCTGGTTATTAATCCCTTGTCAAGTGGATAGTTTGCAAATATTTTCTCCAATTCTGTGGATTGCCTTTTCACTTTGTTGATTATTTTCTTTGCTGTGCAGAAGCTTTTTAACTTGATATGATCACATTTGTCCATTTATGCTTTGGTTGCCTGTACCTTTGAGGTATTACTCAGGAAATTGTTCTGTATACCAATATCCTGGAGAGTGTCCCCATTGTTTTCTTTTAGCTGCTTCATAGTTTGAGGTCTTAGATTTAAGTCTTTAATCCATTTTGATTTGATTTTTGTATATGGCAAGAGATAGAGGTCTAGTTTCATTCTTCTGCGTATGAATATCCAGTTTTCCTAGCACCATTTGGATATACACTTTTCCCCAGTGGATGTTCTTGGCAACTTTGTCAAAAATGAGTTCACTGTAGGTGTATAGATTTGTTTGTGGGTTCTCTATTGTGTTTAGTTTGTAATGTATCTGTTTCTATGCCAGTACTATGCTGTTTTTGTTATTATAGCTCTGTATAATTTGAAGTCAGGTAATATGATTCCACCAGTTTTGTTCTTTTTGCTTAGGATAGCTTTGACTATTCTGGGTCTTTTGTGATTCTATATACAATCTAGGGTTGTTTTTTCTTTTGCTGTGAAAAAATTTCATTGGTATTTTGATACGGATTACATTGAACCTGTAGGTTGCTTTGGGTAGTACGGACATTTTAACAATATTGATTTTTCCAATCCATGAACATGGAATATCTTTCCATTTTTTGGTGTCCTTTTCAATTTCTTTCATCAGTGTTGTATAGTTTTCATTGTAAAGATCTTTCACTTGCTTGGTTAATCCCTAGATATTTAATTTTATTTGTGGCTATTGTAATTAAGAATACTTTATTTCATTTTCAGATTGTTCACTGTTGTCATATAGAAATGCTACAGATTTTTGTATATTGATTTTGTATCCTGCTACTTTACTGAATTTATCAATTTTAATAGTTTTTGGTGGTATCTTTAGAGTTTTCCAAGTATAAGATCACATCATCTGTAAACAAGGATAATTTGACTTCTTCTCCAATTTGGATGCCCTTTATTTCTTTCTCTTATCTGATTATTCTAGCTAGGACTCCCACTACTGTGTTGAATAACAGTGGTGAAAGTGGGCATTCTTGTCATGTTTCAGATCTCAGATAAGTCTTTTAGTTTTTCCACATTTAGTATAATACTAGTTACCAGTCTGTTGTATATGGCATTTATTATGTTGAGGTACATTCTTTCTGTACCCAGTTTTTAAAGGGTTGTTATCATGAAGGGATGTTGAATATTATCAAATCTTTTCTCAGCATCAATAGAAATGATCATTTTTTTTTGTCCTTCATTCTGTTGATATGATGTATAATCTTAATTGATGTGTATGTTGAACCAACCTTGCATCCCAGGAAGAAATCCCACTTGGTATGATGAATAATTTTTTTAATGTATTGTTGAGTTTGGTTTGCTGGTATTTTGTTGAGGAATTTTTCTTTTTTCTTTTTCTTTTTTTTTTTTTTTTGTTTGTTTGTGAAAGAGCACACTTTATTGGGAAGCAGAGTGCTGCACAGTGATCGACAGATGATGGCTGCCCAAAGGGCACTTACACATCATACTCCAAAAGACACACAGGACTTTTTGCTAATAAAAATCAACAGGAACAGGGATTCCTCTGGGCAACTCCCCCAATCTCATCCCTTTCAGGCGTCAGGATATCTCCCAAACACTTTCCTAATGGCAGCTGTGGTTCACCAGAGATAGAGCCGCTCGGGGGAGCCTTCCTGTTTCTTATAAAGAATATTTTCTTTAGATTTTTTTGAAGTCTTCATTTGTTACTTTCATTCTACTTTCTCTTAAGGCCACAGACCAGCTTCTCTACATGTTACCTTGATGTCAGCACCAGAGAGGTCATCTTTAGCCATAATCAAATCGTCCAGGGTTGTATCATCAGCCAGCGTCATCCTGCTTGTGTGAATCTGAAAGATGTGCTTCCTAGTCTTTTCATCAGGAAGGGGGAACTCGATATTTCTGTCAATGTGGCCTGGTCTGATAAGTGCTGGATCCAAAGTTTCTATTCAGTTTGTGGCCATGATAACTTTCACATCTCTCCTACAATCAAATTCACCCAACTGGTTCAACAGTTTCAACATTGTTCACTGAATGAATTTCTTTCTCACCACCAGAATTTGAGTCATATATTTTTGTTCCAATGGCATCGATTTCATCAATAAACACAATGGATGGTGCATGTTCTTCAGAAACTCGAAACAATTTCCATACAAATTCGGGCCCATCACCTAGGTACTTCTGAATAAGTTCAGAGCCAACCACTCTCAAGAAAGTGGTGGAGGTTTGGTTTCCTACTGCTATGGCTAACAAGATTTTACCTGTGCCAGGTGGACCATAGAGAATGACCCCCTTAGGAGGCTTTATACCCATCTCTTCATAATATTCAGGATGGGTTAGAGGAAGCTCCACAGATTCCTTAATTTCCTAAATTTGGTTGTCCAACACCCCAGTATTGGCACAGATCTCCTGGGGGGACTTTTCCACCTTCATCACTGTGACTAGGGGATCCATGTCATCCATCAGCACCCCATCACAGCATGCACCTTGTGGCTGAGCAGGACCAAGCATCCAGGTTTCAGCAGATCCTTGTCTACAAATGAAAAAAAATGCTGACGTAGTGTTCTCAGCCCACAGATGTACACATAATGGTCACTGATGATCTCTTCCAAAGTTCCTACTGACATTGGGGTCCCACTCAGATCATCCACTTTTGATCTTTCCTCCTCTTGCTTTTCTTCTAATGGTTTCATTAGTTTCTGATTTCTAATTAATTATCCCTCCACGAGAAGATAGTCTTTCATTCTCTTTAACTTCAGTAATTTTAATGGGCACTGAGTGTTAGGTGTCAACAGTGGCAGTTTGCTGGCAGCATCTGGTTCCTTTGTTCTCTTCTTTTTCCCCACTGTAGTTGGTACAGGAGGTTCATATTTCTTTTTCTTGTCCTTGTCATCTTTCTTGCCACCTCCAGGAACATGACCACACTCTGACTTTGACCCATCTTGCCTTGGCCACTTGAGCTGAGGATTTTTTCATCAATAGACATTGATTTTTCATCAATAGACATCAGAGATATTGACCTATAGTTTTCTTTTTTTAATGTTTCTTCGTCTGGTTTTGGTATCAAGGTAATACTGGCCTCATAGGATGAGTTCACCCAACATTGGTGCACCCAAATATATAAAGCAAATGTGTGTGTGTATATATATATACATACACACACACATATATATATTTAAAATTGTTAAATCCTCTCATTGATTTGATCCCTTTATCATTATATAATGACCTTCTTTGTCTCTTCTTATAGTATTTGTGCTGAAATCTATTTTCTCTGATATAAGTATAGATACTCCTGCTTTTTTTTATTTCCATTGTCATGGAATATCTTTTTTCATGCCTTTGTTTTCAGTCTATGTGTGTCTTTATAGATGAAGTGTGTTTCTTGTAGGCAACAGATTATTTGGTCTTGTTTCTTCATCCATTCAGCCACTCTGTTTCTTTTGATTAAAGAGTTTAGTTTATTTACCTTCAATATTATTATTGATAAGTAAGAACTAACTCCTGCCGTTTTGTTATTTGTTTACTGGTTGTTTTGTGGTCTTCTTTTCTTTTTCCTCCTCTCCATTTTTCTTTTAGTGAAGGTGATTTTCTCTGGTGATTTCTTGCTTTTTATTTTTTGTGTGTTTGTTGTTTGTTTTCTGTTCTGAGGTTACCACAAGGCTTGCAAATACTATCTTATAACCTATTATTTCAAGCTGATAGCGCTGTTTGCATAAACAAAGAAATAATCAAAAAGAAAACTAATAAAAACTCTACACCTTAACTTCATCCCCCAACTTTTAAGCTTTTTGTTGTTTCTATATATATCTTATTGTACTGTCTATGTCTTAAACAGTTATAGTTATTATTTTTTATTAGTTCATCATTTATTCTTTCTACTTAAGAGTAGCTTACACAGCACAGTTAGGTGTTATAATATTCTGTGCTTTTCTGTGTGCTATTACCAGTGAGTTTTGTTACCCTCAGATGATTTCTTATGGCTCATTAATGGTTCTTTTCTTTCTGATTAAAGTATTCTCTTTAGCATTTCATGTAAGGCAGGTCTGGTGTTGAAATCCCTCAGCTTTTGTTTGTCTGGGAAAGTCTTTCTTTCTTCTTCATGTTTTAAGGACATTTTTTACCAGGCATATTATTCTAAGGTAAAAGTGGTTTTTTCCTTCAGCACTTTAAGTATGTCATGCCAGTCTCTCCTGGCCTGTAAGGTTTCCACTAAAATGTCTGCTGCAAGACATATTGGAGCTTCATTGTATGTTAGTTGTTTCTTTCTTTTTTTTTTTTTTTTTGGATTCTTTCTTTATCCTTGACCTTTGGGAGTTTGATTATTAAATGCCTTGAGGTAGTCTTCTTTGGGTTAAATCTGCTGGGTATTTTATAACCTTCTGGTACTTGGATATTGATATCTTTCTCTACATTTGGGAAGTCCTTTTTTATAATCCTTCTGAATAAACTTTATACCCCTATCTCTTTCCCTACCTCCTCCTTAAGGCCGATAACTCACATTTGTCCTTATGAGGCTATTTTCTAGAGCCTGTAGGCATGCTTCATTGTTTTTTATATTCTTTTTTCTTTAATCTCCTCTGACTGTGTATTTTCAGATGGCCTGTCTTCAAGCTCACTAATTCTTCCTTCTGCTTGGCCAATTCTGCTATTAAGAGACTCTGATGAACTCTTCAGTATATCAATTTTACTTTTCACTCCAGAATTTCTGCTTGATTCTTTTTAATTATTTTAACCTCTTTGTTACATCTGATAGAATTCTGAATTCCTTCTCTGTGTTATCTTGAATCTCTTTGAGTTTCCTCAACACAGCTATTCTGAATTATTTCAAAGGTCACATGTCTCTGCTTCTCCAGGATTGGTCCTTGGTGCTTTATTTAGTTCATTTGGTGAGGTCATGTTTTCCTGCATGGTATTGATACTTGTCGGTGTTCATCTGTGTTTGGGCATTAAAGAGTTAGGTATTTACTGCAGTCTTTGTAGTCTGAGCTTATTTGTACCCATTCCTCTTTGGAAGGCTTTCGAGATGTTTTAAGGGACTTGGGTGTTGTGATCTAAGTTTCTGCTTTAGGGAGCACCCCAAGCTCAGTAGCGCTGTGGTTCTTTGAGACTTGTAGAGGTACCACCTTGATTGTCTGGAACAAAATCTAGAAGAATTCTCCAGATTATCAGGCAGAGACTCTTATTACCTTCCCTTACTTTCTCCCAAACAAATGTAGTCTCTCTGTTCTGAGCAACCCGAAGCTGGATGTGGAATGACAAAAGCACCCCTGTGGCCACCAACACTAGGACTATGCTGTGTCAGACCTGAAGCCAGCACAGCACTGGGTCTCATCTAAGGCCTATTGTAACCATTCCTTGGCTACTGCCTATGTTTGCTCAAGGCTATGGGGTTCTATAATCAGCTCTACAATCAGCAAGTGATGAAACTAGTCAGGCTTATGTCCTTCCCTTCAAGTCAGTAAGTTCCTCCAGGCCCCAGGTGGGTCCAGAGTTGCCATTACAGGAGCCAGGAACTAGAATTAAACCTTAGAAGTCTACCTGGTGTTCTATTTTCCTGTGGCTGAGTACAAAATACTGTACTCAAACCAGATTATACAGCTGGTCCCACTCTTCCTTCCCCTTTTCCAAGGTAGAGGTCACCTCATGACCGCCACCAACACAGGTCACAGGGAGTACTGCCTGACTACCGCTAATGTTCCCTTAAGGCCCAAGGGCTACTTAGTCAGCTTATAATGAATTCTGCCTGGCCTGGGATTTACCTTTAAGGGCAGTGGGATCCCCTCCAGCCCAGGGAAGGTCTAGAAATGATGTTCAAGAGTCAAGTCCTGGAATCAGGGACCACATGAGCCCCTTTGATCATATATCCCCCTGTGGTCAAGCTGGTACCTAAGGCATAAGACAAAGTTCTTTTTACTTTTCCCTGTACTTTACTCAAACAGAAGGATTCTTGCCCTGTAGCCACTACAGCTGGGAATGCACTGAGTCTCAACTGAAGCCAGCAAGTTTCAGAGTCACATCCAAGACCCATGATATGGTACCTGGGTATCACTGTGGGTTATTCAGTGCCCAAGGGCTCTTCAGTTAGCAGGTGATGAATCCTGCCAAGGCTGGGTTATTCCTGTCAAAGCAATGAGTTCCCTTCTGGCCCAGGTTGTGTCTAGAAATGCCATCCAGAAGCTAGGGGCTGGAAAAGGGGCCTTCACAACTCTGACTAGTGCCAGATCCTGCTGTGGCTGAGGTGGTATCTAAGGTACAAGACAAAGTCTTCGCACTCTTCCCTCTCCTCTCCTCAAGTGAGAGGAAAGGGTCTCTTTCAGAGCTGTGAGCTGTGCAGCCTGGGCTTAGGGGAGGAGAAATGCCAGTGCTCCAGCTGATGTCTCAGTAGATCACATGCCTTCCAAGTCCACTGGCTTTGGGCCCAGTTCAGCACTAGGACTCATTCAAGAGTTGCAGTTCTTGTGACCTAGTCTGCCTTTCTTTACTTAGAGACTCAGAGCACTTTCGCCTGCAGCGGTGAGGTTGGTGGGAACTCAAGGTCCTACCACTGGGATCAGTGATTTCCCTCTGGCTAGGGCTGGTTTAAATGCTCCCTTCATGGTTGGGCATCAGATGAGTTTGGTCTGTTTTTGCTTTCTGCTATCAGAAACCAGCACTGAGTTTAATGCCTCACAATTGTCGCGCTCTCCCATTCTCCAGCACACAGAATCATTCTCCTCCCCATGCTGCCACTGCCAGGGGACAGGCGGCAGGGGTGGTGTTGATAATTCAAGACTGTTTTTCCTACTTCTTCAGTGCCTCTTCCAGTGATATGAAATTAAAACCAGGTACTATGAATGCTCACCTCATTTTCTGGTTCTTTTGAAGATTTTTTTTGTGTGTAGATAGTTATCAAATTGGTGTCCATCCAGAGGGGGTAATCATTGGAGCCTTCTATTCCACCTTCTTGCTCCCCACCAAGCCTGCATGGAACTTTTTTTGGTGTATATTTACTCTTAATCTATGTGTTTTAGTCTTTTTTGGAGATAGGATCTAACTCTACACCCAGGCTGGAGTGAAGTCGTGTGATCATGGCTCACTGCAGCTTCAACCTCCCAAGCTCAATCAATCCTTCCACCTCAGCCTCCAAAGTAGCTTGGACTACAGGCATGTGCCACCATACCTGGCTAATTTTTGTACTTTTTGTAGAGATGGGGTCTTGCCATGTTGCCCAGTCTGGTCTCAAATTCCAGGGCTCAATCAATTTTTCTGCTTCAGCCTCCCAAAGTGCTGAGATTATAGGTGTGAGATACTACACCCTCCCTTCACATTCCTTTTTAATCCATACTTCCCACTTCCTCTTGCTTCTGCCACCTCCTATTTTTCAGACAACCACTGATCTACTTTCTTTCACTTTGGATTTATTTGAATTTTCTATAAATTTTATAAATGGAATCACATAATATATGGTCATTTTTGTCTAGTTTATTTCATTAGCATAATTATTTTGCTAATTAAGAAGGAAAAAAATAAATAAAAGACATCCAGATTAGAAGTGAAGAAGTAAAGTGGTCTTTATTCACAGTCTCCATAGTGGTGTATGAGAAAATCTGTTAGAATCTATTTTAAAAGCTACTAGAACTAACAAGCAAATTTAGCAATGTGGTCATGCCATTTTATTGCTAAATAGTATTCTATTGTATGACTATATGATAATTTATTTTTACATCTGTTAATGGTTATTTTGTTGTTTTTGTTTTTTTAATATTTTATTTTATTTTTTAAGTTTCAGAGTACATGTGCAGGATGTGCAGGTTTGTTACATAGGTAAACGTGTGCCATGGTGGTTTGCTGTACCTATCAACTATCATCTCAGTATTAAGCCCAGCATGCATTAGCTCTTTTCCCTAATGTACTTTCAAAAATAAATCTCCCCTCCAGGCACAGTGGTTTACACCTGTAATTCCAGCACTTTGGGAGGCCAAGGCAAGAGGATCACCTGAGTTCGGGGAGTTTAAGACCAGCCTGGCCAACATGGCAAAGCCCGTCTCTCCTAAAAATATAAAAATTGGCCAGGTGTGGTGGTGCAGGACTGTAGTCCCAGCTACTCTGGGGACTGAGGCAGGAGATTCGCTTGAACCTGGGAGGTGGAGGTTGCAGTGAGCCAAGATCGACCTATTGCACTCCAGCCTGGGTGACAGGGCGAGACTCCATCTCAAAAATAAATAAATAATATCTGTATAAAAATTTCTGTACATTTTTTGTGAAGACATGTTTCCATTTCTCTTGAGTAAGAGATCTTGGTTGGATCATATGGTAGATACAATATTTAGCTTTTAAGAAACCATCAAATTGTTTTCCATAGTAGTTGTAACATTTTGTGTTCTCACCAGCTGTGTATGAGAGTATTAGTTGAGTAGCTCTACATTCTCATTGATACTTGGAATGAGCAGTCCTTTTAATTCTAGCCATTGTGTTAAATGTACAGTAGTAGATTATAGTGTTTTAATTTGCATTTCCCTAATAAACAATATTGTTGAGCATCTTTTCAAATGCTTATTTACCACGTGTTTATTTTCTTTTCTTTGGTGAAACGTCTGATCAAATATTTTGCCGTTTTTTTTTTTGTAGATGGAGTTTTATTCCAGTCACCCAGGCTGGAATGCAATGGCGTGATCTTGGCTCACTTCAACCTCCGTCTGCCAGGTTCAATTGATTCTCCGTCCTTAGCTTCCTAGGTAGCTGGGATTACAGGTGTGGCCACCATGCCCAGTTAATTTTTGTATTTATAGTAGGGACGGGATTTCACCGTGTTGGTCAGGCTGGTCTCGAACTCCTGACCTCATGATCCACCCACCTCGGTTTCCCAAAGTGCTGGGATTACAGGCTTAAGCCACCATGCCCGGCCACATTTTGCCTATTTTTAATTGAGTTATTTGTTTTCTTTTCATTGAGTTGTTTTGAAACAGTGGTATTATTTTTAATTTTGATGGATGTGTAATAGTTGTGTATCTTTATGGGGTACATGTGACATTTTGATACAAGCATATAATGTGTAATTATTACATCAGAGTGATTGGGTCTCTATCACCTTAAACATTTATGATTTTTATGTGTTAGGAATATTTCAATTCTATTCTTCTAGTTGTTTTGAGATATACAACAAATTACTGTTAACTATAGTCACCCTATTGTGCTGCCAAACACTAGATTTTATTCCTTCTATTAACTGTGTAGTTGTACACATTTACCTACTGTTCTTTATCTCCCATTCCCACTACTCTTCCTAGCCTCTGGTAACCAATATTCTAATCTCTACCTCCATGAAATCATTTTTTAACTCTGTATATGAATGAGGACATCATTTAACATAATGTCCTCCAGTTATTTCCATGTTGTTGCAAATGACAAGATATTATTATTTTTTATGGCTGAATAACATTGTATTATATATACATACCATATTTTCTTTATCCGCTCATGTTAATGGACATGTAGGCTGATTGTGTATCTTGGCCATTGTGAATAGTGCCACAATTAACATAGGAGTGCAGATGTCTCTTTGATATATTGATTTCCTTCCTTTTTTTATTTGGACCTATATCCAGTCATGGGATTATTGGGATATTATTGAGTTTTGAGAATTCTTTTTGTATTTTGTATAAGTCCTTCATTAGATATACGCTTTTCAAAATTTTTTTGCTCTACGACTTGTTTTTTAATTTTAGTGTCTTTCAAAAAATACTTATTTTAATTTTAATAAAGTTCAATTTATCAGTTTTTTTAAGGATCATGCTTTTGGTAATGTATCTAAGAAATCTTTATCAAACTGTGTGTCACTAATATATTTTTCCATATTTCTGCTAAAATCTTATAGTTTTGGGTTTTATATTTAGGTTTATAATATATTTTGGATTAATTTCTTATATGGCATGAGGTATAGATCAAAATTTATATTTCTTGCTTATGGCTATTCAAGTGTTTCAGCACCAGCACATCTCTGCTGAATTTTCTTTGCATCCTTGTTGAAAATCATTTGCTGCTATATATGAGGTCTCTTTCTGGATTGTCTATTCTGTTTTATTGATCTAGTTGTTTATCTTTTTGCCAATGCCACACTATCTTGATTATTGTAGTTTTATAGTATTTCTTGAGATCAGGTACTGTTAATGCTTTGATTTTGTTCTTTGTTTGAAGTCATTTTGGCTATTCTAGGTCCTTTTAGACTTTTAGAATCTGCTTGCCAATTTTCACTTTTAAAAAGCTTAATGGAATTTGATTAGGAATGCTTTAAATATGTAGATCAATTTGGAGAGAACTGACATCTTAACAATATTGAGACTTCCCATCTATTAACGTGGTATATCTCTTCATTGACTTAAGTTTCCATTAATTTCCTAGAAATATTTTGTAGTTTTCAGTGTACAGTTTCTGTATATCTTTAGTAGGATTTATACTTAAGTGCTTATTATTTCTGATGCTATTATAAATATTAATAGTTGTTTTTTATCTTCAATATCTGATTCTTTATTATCAGTGTAGAGAAATGAAACTTATTTTTGTATAGTGATCTTGTGTCCTATAACATTGCTAAATTTGCTTATTAATTCTAGTAGCTTTGTTATGGACTCTATCAGATTTTCTCATAAACAATCATACAGGCTGCTAATAAAGACAATTTTTACTTATTCATTTCTAATCTGTATAGCTTTTTCTTTTCCCAATTATACTGGATAGAACCTCTATTACAATGTTAAAAATAAATATTGTGAGCAAATATTATTGCCTTGTTTCTTATCTTAGGGGAAAAATATAAAATCTTGGCATCATTACGGATGAAATTAACTGTAAATAAAGTTATAAAAGTTTCCTTTTATCCCTAGGTTGGTGAGAGTTTTTATCAGGAAAATACGTTAGATTTTTACCAAATGTTTCTCCTGCATCTATTAACAGCATCATAGGCTTTTTCTTCTTCAGTTTGTTAATATCATGAATTATGTTGATTGATTTTTTTAAGGTTAAAACAACCTTACATTCCTGGGAAAACTACACTTGGTGATAATATATTATTTCTGTTTATATATTGTTGGATTCAAATTGTTAAAATTGTGTTAAGAATTTTTACCTCTGTATCCATGTGGAATATTGAAAAGTAGCTTTCTTTTCTTGTGATCTCATTGTCTTATTTTAGAATAAGAGTAATGCTGGCCTAACATAATGACTGGGAAGGATTTTCTTTGCTTCAATATTTTGGAAGAATTTGTGTAGTATTGGTATTTTTGTTAATGTTGATGAAATTGCTCAGTGATGCCATCCAAGCCTATAGTTTTCTTTGTGGAAAAGTTTTAACTACAAATTCAATATCTTTAGTAGTTATAGAGTTATTCAACTTATCTATTTATCCTTGAGTGAGCTTTTATAGTTTCTGTCTTTCAATAAGTTAATCCATTTCCTCTAATTTGTTGGATTTATTGGCAAAACATTTTTAGTATTATTATCTTTATTATCTTTGCAATACCTATAGAATATAAAGTCACATCACCATATTGGTAACATAATATTTTTTTCCATTTATTTTCTAATTAGCCTGGCTACATATTTATCAATGTTTTTGTTTTTCTCAGTGAAATAGTTTTGTTCTCATTTTATAAATTTCCACTCTCATCTTTATTGTTTATTTTCTTCTGCTTGTTTTGTGTTATATTTGCCTTACTTTTTCTAGTTTCTTATGATGGAAGATAAAGTCTTTGATTTTGAATTTCCCACATTTCTTAATACAAGCATTATTTCTATTAATTTTCCTTTAATTGCTACTTTAGCAATGGCCTACAAGTATCTATATTTTTTGTTCTCATTTTCGTTCAGTTTAAAATATTTTAATTTTCCTTTAGATTTCCTCTTTACCCAATAGATTATCCTAAAATAAATTTGGTTTTTAAATATAGGGATTTTTTGTAGTTCTTTCTGTTATTAATTTCTAGTTTAATTTTATAGTGGCCAGAAAACATAGTTGACAATTTATATCCTCATCTTTCTGCTGCCATCCTTTTTTTTTTTTTTCTCTGTAGGTAACATGTCTGGTTACTTTTAAAATTTTCTCCTTATTGTTAATGTTGAACATTTTGATTTTGATGTGACTATTGCAGTTTTCATCATTTTTTAATTCTTGGGGTGCCTTGGTTATTGGATCTGTGTTTATAGTTTTCATCAAATTTGGAAAAAAAAGACTATTTATTCAAATACTTTTCTACTGCCAATTTTCCTTTGGAAACTCCAATTACACATATATTTAAATGCTTGAAGTTGTCCCATGACAACTTCATTCTGCTATTCAGAATGATATTCAACTGATATTCTGTTTATTTTTTTCTTACCATTTTATTTTGAATTTCTTTAAGTCTTCAGGTTCTCCAGTCTTATCTTTTGTAATGTCTATTCTGCTATAATGCTATTAATTCAATCTAGTATATTTTCATTATAGGCAATGAAGTTTCATCTTTATAAGTTTAAATTGGAAGATGTAGATATATTCTCTTTTGATACTTTCCATGTCTCTATTTAACATAATCTTTCCTCTAGGTATAGAACATATGGAGTACAATTATAAGAACTATTTTAATATCCTTCTTTGCTAATTCTAACATTTATGTCAATTTTTATTACTTAATTTTCTCCTCATTACCTCTCATATTTTTCTGCTTCTTTGCATGATGAGTAATTTTCTTACTGAATGTAGATGCAGTGAGTTTTACCTTGCTGGGTGCTCAATATGTTTGTATTCCCATAAGATATAAAAGAGAAACTTTTCATGGAGGGCACAGTGTAGTTACTTGGGAAAAATTTGATACTTTCAGACCTTGTGTTAAAGATCTTTTAGGTAAGAAAAGAATAGAATTTTTGCCTGAGGCCAGTAGTGCCTCATTACTGAAACAAGATCTTTCTGGGTACTCTTCCCAGTGTTCTGTGAATGAAGAAATCTTCCATTTTTGCTGGTTGAAGCAGACACTATTCTTGGTCCTTTGTAAATGCTGGTACTATCTCTCTGATCCTGTTGTTAAGTGGTTCTTTCTCCAGCTTCAGGTAGTAACCTCATACATCCATTGATCAGCATTCTGCCAAATACCCAAGTGGAACCCTCTGCACGTCTCTGGAGTTCTTTTTCTGTGTAGCTCTCTACTCTCCAGTCCTCTTCCCTACAAACTTGAGCTGCCTTTGTCTCCCAGAACACTTAGCTCTGGCACATTGGCTTAACGCTGTCATTGCAACATAACAGTCCACCAGGCTTGCCCTTTCTGCATTGTGGCCCAGAAATTGTTTCAAGGCAATACACTTATTGCCACCATATAAGCTACTTCACTTATTTCCTGTCTCTTAAGGACCATTTACTTCATTATCTGATGTCTACTGTCTTTAATTCTTTCATACATTTTCAATTTTAAAATTGTTTTAGGTAGAAAAACAAATATAGTTACTATTGCTCTGTCTTTTCCAATAGTAGTATTGATCATACACTGTTTATTAATTGTAAGATTTGACAATGTCAAGATATCAAGTCTCCCCAAATCAATCTGTAAGTTAATGAAATTTCAATGAAATTTAAAAATTTTTTCTGAAAGTAGAAACTGATTCTTAAATCTATATGTAAGACTAAGTGTCTAAGACTAGAACAGAATTCCCATTACACTATCATGCTTTATCATCTTACGCTGCTTACTCTCATTCATAGTTCTTATTACCCCTTGACATATTGTCTTTAACCATTTTTTTTCTGTCTTTAACCCCAACTAGAATGTAAGATACATAAGAGCAGGAATTTCATTTTGTTCACTGTTATATCCCTACTGTCTAACACGTATACACTAAATAATCGTTAATTGAACAAAAACTGCATGCCAAAGACAATTCTGAAAAAGAAGATTGGGAATTTGGCTTAGCATATATCAAGATGGTAGAAGGCAATAGCAATTAAGACCATTTGCGTATTATTGCATGGATACAGAAAAAGATCAGTGGAACAAAACAGGGAAGCCAGAAGTAGCTCTTATTGTATACAAAATTTGGTTGACATATTATAGAAATACCATTACAAATCAGTTATAAAAGGATGGAATTAGTTAACAAATACCGCTCAGACAATTGCCTTCCTTTTAGGAAAAATATGTACACAATAAATTCTATGTGGTTTACTGATCTAAGTAGCCTAAGAAAAGCTTTCAGCAACAATTATATGAGAATATCTTTATGACCCTATTGCAGAAAAAAATGTTTTACACATAACACAAAAGGCTCATCTTATAAAGATTACTAAATTTGTTTATATAAATATGTAAAGCTTCTGTTATATAAAAGAACATCATAAACATGGAGAAAACATGAGACACAAACTGAGAGAAGATATTTGAAACTTGTATAAAGAATTGGTATTAATTTAAAAATGTGTTTATGAAAGTTCTACCAAACCGCACCCCAGCCAAAAGAAAAACTAAAAGATAAAAACCAAATGGGAAAAAGGGCAAAGGATTTGAGCAGAAAATTCACAGAAGAGGAAACCTGGATAGTTAACAAACATACAAAATGCATATATTTATGCATAATCAAAGAAAACCAATATAACATGCTCTTTCACTCACACCAAATTGGCAAAAATTGAAGTCTGACAATATCAAATGTTGATAGGAATGTGGGGGGTGTGAGTTCTCCACACTGTTAAAGGAGTACAACTACTCTGGAGAATAATTTTGCAATCTCTAGTAAAATTTAAAATGTTCCCATCCTACAATTCAGAAATTTAGTGTCTAGATTCATGGCCCAGAAAAACTCTTGTACTTGTAAAGCAGAATCTCTTTAGAGGGAAATGAATTTGTTCAAGTAATATTTTGGAAGCATTTAAATGTTGTCAGCATGGGGAATAAAGAAATAAAATGTAGCGTAGTGATACAACAGAGCCGACTTTCTGAAGTGCAGTTTAGGGAGGAAATTTCAGTGGCCTAAGGCATCCATTAAATGTAATGAATCAACTAATTGCAACATATCTAGAATGGTCCTAGTTATGTATCATCGTTGGAAGAATTAAGAAAGAAGTCATTCAAATCATTGTCTTAGGTTCAGTGGTTAAGCTGAAGAACTCTGTGTGAGACAGGCTGCCATATAGCAATTAAATTAAATGATCTTGAATAGCATGTATCAATATGAAAAGATCCCCCCAAATAAGAATAAATATTAAAACCAAGATGCCATAACACACATAAAATATGAAAGCATTCATATAAAATTGAAAAACATAGTATAACATTATATGTTTTTCTTAGATGTTTTTAAAGTATGTAGTAAAAATATAAAAACACAAACTGGAATGATATAAACTAAGCTAATGAAAGTTTATTTGGGGAGAAGTAAAGAGGGAATAAGAATGAGAAAGACTTCAACTAAGTAATATTTTATTTCTTTCATATATAAAGTATATCTGAAGCAATGATGCCAAAATATTAACATTAATTAATTGTGGATATTGGAAACACAGATATTTGTTAGCACTTCCATATTTATTTAACTTTTCAAAAAACATCCAGAAATTAAAATAAAACTTTGCCTGCAGCTTAAGAAAACGTTAAAAAAAAAAAAAGACAAGCTAGCAACTATCAAATATCTTGTGTCTTCCTAACTTCTACTGAGTTCGCTAACTTCTACTGATCTGTCACCAGCTTTTCACAGTAAAGGAGGCCATTCCATTGTTGTGCTATATCTTGTCATCCAGTATCCAAAAGCCTGACTGTTGTCATTCTTGAGTGTGAGAGGGCTGCAAACATCAGAACAGCTTTTCACAATAAGCGGCTGACTGGGAAACCTAAGCAAACAAAAAAAGGAGAAAATTAACTCTGGTCTCTGACCAAAATAATTTGCCTATGATAAACAAAATAGACAATTTCCAGTTCCCACCCCATAGCAGATTAAGACCACCTGTTGTTAATTATGTCCAAATATTTGATAGTTCCTTGTTCCTTTATGTTTTTCAGTTATGTCATTATTCTTTGTTTCAATTTTAACCCATGCAGCACAATTCGCTTTTCCTTGGCTTTCTACTTTTAGAGTCGTTACTTCTAACATGATTATCTTTTTGTGAAGAATTTGCCAGGTTTTCTTTGTTTGTTTGGATGTCTAGATCTTGGACAAGGCCAGAGAAGTTTTCCACAGTTATTCCCTCAAATATGTTTTCCAAACTTTTAGATTTCTCTTCTTCCTCAGGAACACCAATTATTCTTAGATTTGATCATTTAACATAATCCCAAACTTCTTGCTTTGTTCATTTTTAAATGTTTTTTCTTTGTCTTTGTTGGATTCAGTTAATTTGAAAGCCTTGTCTTTGAGCTCTGAAGTTCTTCTTTTTGTTTGATTCTATTTTTGAGACTTTCCAGTGTATTTTGCATTTCTGTGTGTCCTTCATTTCCAGAAGTTGTGATTGTTTTTTTATTTATGCTACCCATTTCTCTGGAGATTTTTCCATCCATATCCTGTAGCATATTTAAACTTTCTTTAAGTTGGTATTCACCTTTCTTTGGTGCCTCCTTAAGTAGCTTAATAATCAACCTGCTGAATTCTTTTTCTGGCAATTCAGAGATTTCTTCCTGGTTTGGATCTATTGCTGGAGAGCTAGTGTGATCTTTGGGGATATTAAATAAACTTGTTTTGTCATATTACCAGAGTTATTTTTCTGGCTCCTTCTCATTTGGGTAGACTATGTCAGAGGGAAGATCTGGGGCTCAAGATTGCTGTTCAAATTCTTTTGTTCAACAGGGTGTTCCCTGGAGGAGCTCCCTAAAGAGGGGGCTCCTCCAGTCCCAAGGCACTAGCTAGAGGAAGGAGCTTCCTGAGAGCTGAACTTCAGTGATTGTTATATCTCTTCTGGGTTTAGCCATCCAGTGGACAAAAGAATCTGAACAATGGCTCTTGAGTCCCTGATCTTCCCTCTGACATAGTCTACCCAAATAAGAACCAGAAAAACAGTTCTGGTTCCTCTAGGTAGTGGCTTGGGACTGGAGGAGCCCCCTCTTTAGGGAGCTCCTCCAGGGAACACCCTGTGGGACAAAAGAATTTGAACAACAGTCCTTGAGCCCCAGATCCTCCAGTCCCAAGCCACTACCTAGAGGAAGGGGCTTCCTGAGAGCTGAACTGCAGTGATTGTTATATCTCTTCTGGGTTCAGCCACCCAGTGGAGCTACCAGGCTCCAAGATGGTACTGGGGTATGTCTGCAAAGAGTCCTGTGATTTTATTTGTCTTCAGGTTTCTCAGCCATGGTTACCAGAACCTGCTCTGGTTGAGGTGGCAGGAGAGTGAAGTGAACTCTGTGAGAGTCCTTGGTTTCAGTTTTGTTCAGTGTGCTGGTTTCTCTAATGCTGGTTATGCTAACAGTGATATTGTCATGTGCACAGACATGACCTCTGATTAGCCAGGATATTACAGGTGATAGAATTGGTGTGGTTTTCTCCTTTCCTGAGTGGGCTGTTCTTTTATGAGTTGCTGTAATGGTTGGGTTGGGTGGCCTCTAGCCAGGAGGTGGCACTTTCAAGAGAGCATCAGCTGTGGTAGTATGGGGCAATACAAGCTTGCCCTAAGGTTGACTGGATAAGTATTTGGGTTTCTCAGGTAATGGGTGGGGACATAGAGCTCCCAATACATTGTGTCTTTTGTCTTCAGCTACCAGGGTGGATAGAGAAAGGCCATTAGGTGGGAACAGGGATGGACATGTCTGAGCCCAGACTCTCCTTGGGTGGGGCTTGCTGCAGCTGCTGTGGGGGATGGGATATGGTTCTCAGGCTAACGGAATTATGTTCCCAGGGGGATTATGGCTGCCTCTCCTGCATCATACAGGTTGCCAGGGAAGTGGTGAAAAGATGGCAGTGACAGGCCTCACCCAGCTCCCACTCAGCCAGCAAGGCCAGTTTCACTCCCATCTTGCCAGACCAATAACATCAAGTTTATATCCAGGTAGCTGGTGAGCAGGGATAATATCTTGCCCCAGGCTACAAGCCACCCTACTGAGAAAGCAAACAGGGGTTTCAGGCCTCACCCCTCCCTGCCTGCTACAGCTTCTGTGTGCATATCTGCACTTCCCGTTTGGCCACCCCCCACTCCCCTGGATTCTGCCCAGGATTATTTGCACTCAGTCAAAATTATTACCAAGTTCAGCTGGGAGTTTCCTTCTCCCTGTGGCCCTTCCCCAGTTCCACTGGCTGCCCTCCCCAAGGACCCCTGTGAGATAAAGTCAGAAATGTTTTCCCTGGGCTTCTCTGGGGACTGGGAGTGCCTACAGGGATCTTCCCACTGCTTCTACTACTTTCATATTTTGCTTGGCTCTCTAAAATGATTTCAGCTCTAGGTAAAGTTAAATCCTTCTCCTGTGATCTGGATTTTTAAGTTCTGCAGTGGGTATGTGTGTTCAGAAGCTGACTCCCCCCCCCCCCCCCCCCCCCACATTTTAGGCACTGGTAGTTTTTTGGCTGTCTCACAGAGTTTGCAGTGGCAAGCTACTTCTTTCAAAGGGTCTGTGAATTCTTTTGTTTTTTCTGGTATCTTCCTGTAGTAGTTCTTGGAGCAAAAGCTCATGACATGAGTTTCTACACACTGTTCTGTCCATCTGAGTGAGAGCTGCAAGTTAGTCCTGCCTCCTATCCGCCTTTTATTATTATTATTATTATTCTGATCTCCTTCTTTCAGTTTTAAATAATAGGTTCTCTCACTTGTCTAGAGCAGTCTATCTACCCATGCTCTGTAACTGATTCCTTGCTGTCTCCTCTAGGACATGGCTCTGTTGGTTGCTTTCTCTTCCTTTCTACTATCACCTTCCTCATAGACCATATATAAATCCCTCTAAAAAAAAAAAAACTGAGGAAAAGAAAAATAAATACTTCCCCTCATCAAATATCTTCTTGTAGTTGCTATTCTTCTTCTGTTTTTAGCAAGTATCTCCCAACAGCCTACATTCACAATTTCTACTTGCTCTCGCTTTGTCCCACTAGTCACCCCACAGCAATATCTCTTTGCCCAAGTAGCTCGCTCTATTGAACCCATTCCAGTAAAATAACTTTAATGATTTTCAAAATGCCAAATTTAGTAAATGCTTTTCAGTGTCTGTGTGCCATTTGGCATTACCGTCCATTTCCATTTTCATTCTGTGTGACTTCTGAGATAACACTTTCTCTTTATAGTTTCCCCTTGCTTATGGCTTTCTTTCCTGGTTTCCTTTGTTGGATCTGCTAGCTGTAGCTACTCCTTAAATGTTAATGTTTCTGAAGATTCTGTCCCTGGCCCACTTTTGTCACTGGGCATGATAATCCTCATCAACATTATCCTACGTTATCTTGGAGTTTCAGCTACAATCATATGCTGATGGCATTCAAACTCCTGCCTCCAGCCAAGACCTCATTTCAGTTTCAGATCCCAAACATTTATTTAACAAATATTTAAGTAGTGCTTTCCACATTCTAGGTTCTAAGCTTTGCAAATGTTAGTTCATTTAATTCCCATTACAATCCTATGAAGTTGGTATACAGGAGGAAAATTGAGGTACTAACATAAGACTAAAAAATTTGAAGTTTCCCAGCTAGTCAAACAACCTAAATGATTTTATAGGTTGTCCAGGGTGGAGCCAAGATGACCAAATAGGAACAGCTCCAGTCTACAGCTCCCAGCGTGAGCAATGCTGAAGACGGGTGATTTCTGCATTTCCAACTGAGGTACCAGGTTCATCTCACTGGAGAGTGCAGGACAGTGGGTGCAGGACAGTGGATGCAGTGCACCGTGCGTGAGCCAAAGCAGGGTGAGGCATTGCCTCACCTGGGAAGTGCAAGGGGTCAAGGAATTCCCTTTCCTAGCCAAAGAAAGGGGTGACAGATGGCACCTGGAAAATCAGGTCACTCCCACCCTAATACTGCACTATTCCAACAGACTTATCAAATGGCACACCAGGAGATTATATACTGCACCTGCCTTGGAGGGTCCTACGCCCATGGATCCTCCCTCACTGCTAGTACAGCAGTCTGAGATCAAACTGCAAGGCGGCAGCGAGGCCAGGGGAGGGGCGCCTGCCATTGCCAAGGCTTAAGTAGGTAAACAAAGCAGCCAGGAAGCTCGAACTGGGTGGAGCCCACCACAGATCAAGGAGGGCTGCCTGCCTCTGTAGGCTCCACCTCTGGGGGCAGGGCACAAACAAACAAAAGGCAGCAGTAACCTCTGCAGACTTAAATGTCTCTGTCTGACAGCTTTGAAGAGAGTAGTGGTTCTCCCAGCACGCAGCTTGGGATCTGAGAACTGGCAGACTGCCTCCTCAAGTGGGTCCCTGACCCCTGAGTAGCCTAACTGGGAGGCTCCCCCCAGTAGAGGCAGACTGACACCTCACACAGCTGGGTACTCTTCTGAGACAAAACTTCCAGAGGAATGATCAGGCAGCAGCATTTGCAGTTCACCAATATCCACTGTTCTGCAGCCACTGTTGCTGATACCCAGGCAAATAGGGTCTGGAGTGGACCTCCAGCAAACTCCAACAGACCTGCAGCTGAGGGTTCTGTCTGTTAGAAGGAAAACTAGCAAACAGAAGGGACATCCACACCAAAAACCCATCTGTACGTCATCATCATCAAAGACCAAAGGTAGATAAAACCACAAAGATGGGGAAAAAACAGAGCAGAAAAGCTGGAAACTCTAAAAATCAGAGTGCCTCTCTTCCTCCAAAGGAACACAGCTCCTCACCAGCAACAGAACAAAGCTGGATGGACAATGACTTTGACGAGTTGAGAGAAGAAGGCTTCAGATCAAACTACTCTGAGCTAAAGGAGGAAGTTTGAACCAATGGCAAAAAAGTTAAAAACCTTGAAAAAAAATTAGATGAATGGCTAACTAGAATAACCAATGCAGAGAAGTCCTTAAAGGACCTGATGGAGCTGAAAACCACGGCACGAGAACTACATGATGAATGCACAAGCTTCAGTAGCTGATGCGATCAACTGGAAGAAAGGGTATCAGCGATGGAAGATGAAATGAATGAAATGAAGCAAGAAGAGAAGTTTAAAGAAAAAAGAATAAAAAGAAATGAACGAAACCTCCAAGAAATATGGGACTATGTGAAAAGACCAAATCTATGTCTGATTGGTGTACCTGAAAGTGATGGGGAGAATGGAACCATGTTGGAAAACACTCTACAGGATATTATCCAGGAGAACATCCCCAGTCTAGCAAGGCAGGCCAACATTCACATTCAGGAAATACAGAGAACGCCACAAAGATACTCCTCAAGAAGAGCAACTCCAAGACACATAATTGTCAGATTCACCAAAGTTGAAATGAAAGAAAAAATGTTAAGGGCAGCCAGAGAGAAAGGTCGGGTTACCCACAAAGGGAAGCCCCTCAGACTAACAGCAGATCTCTCGGCAGAAATTCTACAAGCCAGAAGACAGTGGGGGCCAATATTCAGCATTCTTAAAGTAAAGAATTTTCAACCCAGAATTTCATATCCAGCCAAACTAAGCTTCATAAGTGAAGGGAGAAATAAAATATTTTACTGACAAGCAAATGCTGAGAGATTTTGTCACCACCAGACCTGCCCTAAAAGCGCTCCTGAAGGAAGCACTAAACATGGAAAGGAACAACTGGTACCAGCCACTGCAAAATCATGCCAAATTGTAAACACCATCGAGGCTAGGAAAAAACTGCATCAACTAACGAGCAAAATAACCAGCTAACATCATAATGACAGGATCAAATTCACACATAACAAAATTAACTTTAAATGTAAATGGGCTAAATGCTCCAATTAAAAGACACAGACTGGCAAATTGGATAAAGGGTCAAGACCCACCAGTGTGCTGTACTCAGGAAACCCATCTCACATGCAGAGACACACATAGGCTCAAAATAAAGGGATGGAGGAAGATCTACCAAGCAAATGGAAAACAAAAAAAGGCAGGGGTTGCAATCCTAGTCTCTGATAAAATAGACCTTAAACCAACAAAGATCAAAAAAGACAAAGAAGGCCATTACATAATGGTAAAGGGATCAATTCAACAAGAAGAGCTAACCATCCTAAATATATATGCAACCAATACAGGAGCACCCAGATTCATAAAGCAAGTCCTGAGTGACCTACAAAGAGACTTAGACTCCCACACAATAATAATGGGAGACTTTAACACCCCACTGTCAACATTAGACAGATCAATGAGACAGAAAGTTAACAAGGATATCCAAGAATTGAATTCAGCTCTGCACCAAGCGGACCTAATAGACATCTACAGGACTCTCCACCCCAAATCAACAGAATATACACTCTTTTCAGCACCACACCACACCTATTCCAAAATTGACCACATAGTTGGAAGTAAAGCACTCCTCAGCAAATGTAAAAGAACAGAAATTATCACAAACTGTCTCTCAGACCACAGTGCAATCAAACTAGAACTCAGGACTAGAACTCACTCAAAACCGCTCAACTACGTAGAAACTGAAGAACCTGCTCCTGAATGACTACTGGGTACATAAAGAAATGAAGGCAGAAATAAAGATGTTCTTTGAAACCAATGAGAACAAACACACAACATACCAGAATCATTGGGACACATTTAAAGCAATGCATAGAGGGAAATTTATAGCACTAAATGCCCACAAGAGAAAGCAGGAAAGATCCAAAATTGACACCCTAACATCACAATTAAAAGAACTAGAGAAGCAAGAGCAAACACATTCAAAAGCTAGCAGAATGCAAGAAATAACTAAGATCAGAGCAGAACTGAAGGAAATAGAGACACAAAAAACCCTTCAAAAAATCAATGAATCCAGGAGCTGGTTTTTTGAAAAGATCAACAAAATTGATAGACCGCTAGCAAGACTAATAAAGAAGACAAGAGAGAAGAATCAAATAGACGCAATAAAAAATGATAAAGGGGATATCACCACCAATCCCACAGAAATACAAACTACCATCAGAGAATACTATAAACACCTCTACACAAATAAACTAGAAAATCTAGAAGAAATGGATAAATTCCTTGACACATACACCCTCCCAAGACTAAACCAGGAAGAAGTTGAATCTCTGAATAGAACAATAACAGGCTCTGAAATTGCAGCAATAATTAATACCTTACCAACCAAGAAAAGTCCAGGACCAGACGGAATCATAGCCGAATTCTACCAGAGGTACAAGGAGGAGCTGGTACCATTCCTTCTGAAACTATTCCAATCAATAGAAAAAGAGGGAATCCTCCCTAACTCATTTTATGAGTCCAGCATCATCCTGATACCAAAGCCTGGCAGAGACACAACAAAGAAAGAGAATTTTAGGCCAATATCCTTGAGGAACATTGATGCAAAAATCCTCAATAAAATACTGGCAAACCCAATCCAACAGCACATCAAAAAGCTTATCCACCATGATCAAGTGGGCTTCATCCCTGGGATGCAAGGCTGGTTCAACATACAATAAACATAATCCAGCATATAAACAGAACTAAAGACAAAAACCACATGATTATCTCAATAGATGCAGAAAAGGCCTTTGAGAAAATTCAAGAACCTTCATGCTAAAAACTCTCAATAAATTAGGTATTGATGGGATGTATCTCAAAATAATAAGAGCTATCTATGACAAACCCATAGCCAATATCATACTGAATGGACAATAACTGGAAGCATTCCCTTTGAAAACTGGCACAAGACAGGGATGCCCTTTCTCACCACTCCTATTCAACATAGTATTGGAAGCTCTGGCCAGGGCAATCAGGCAGGAGAAGGAAATAAAGGGCATTCAATTAGGAAAAGGGGAAGTCAAATTGTCCCTGTTTGCAGATGACATGATTATGTATCTAGAAAACCCCATTGTCTCCGCCAAAAATCTCCTTAAGCTGATAAGCAATTTCAGCAAAGACTCAGGATACAAAATGAATGTACAAAAATCACAAGCATTCTTATACACCAATAACAGACAAACAGAGCCGAATCATGAGTGAACTCCCATTCACAATTGCTTCAAAGAGAATAAAGTACCTGGGAATCCAACTTACAAGGGATGTGAAGGGCCTCTTCAAGGAGAACTACAAACCACTGCTCAATGAAATAAAAGAGGATACAAACAAATAGAAGAACATTCCATGCTCATGGGTAGGAAGAATCAATATCGTGAAAATGGCCATACTGCCCAAGGTAATTTATAGATTCAATGCCATCCCCATCAAGCTACCGATGACTTTCTTCACAGAATTGGAAAAAAATACTTTAAAGTTCATATGGAACCAAAAAAGAGCCCACATTGCCAAGTCAATCATAAGCGAAAAGAACAAAGCCGAAGGCATCATGCTATGTGACATCAAACTACACTACAAGGCTACAGTAACCAAAACAGCATGGTACTGGTACCAAAACAGAGATATAGACCAATGGAGCAGAACAGAGCCCCCAGAAATAATTCTGCATATCTACAACTATCTGATCTTTGACAAACCTGAGAAAACAAGCAATGAGGAAAGGATTCCCTATTTAATAAATGGTGCTGGGGAACCTGGCTAGCCATATGTAGAAAGTTGGAACTGGATCCCTTCCTTACACCTTATGCAAAAATTAATTCAAGATAGATTAAAGACTTACATGTTAGACCTAAAGCCATAAAAACCCTAGAAGAAAACCTAGGGAATACCATTCAGGACATAGGCATGGGCAAGGACTTCATGTCTAAAACACCAAAAGCAATGGCAACAAAAGCCAAAGTTGACAAATGGGATCTAATTAAACTAAAGAGCTTCTGCACAGCAGGAGAAACTACCATCAGAGTGAACAGGCAACCTACAGAATGAGAGAAAATTTTTGCAACCTACTCATCTGACAAAGGGCTAATATCCAGAATCTACAATGAACTCAAACAAATTTACAAGAAAAAAACAAACAACCCCATCAAAAAGTGGGTGAAGGATATGAACAGACACTTCTCAAAAGAAGACATTTATGCAGCCAAAAGACACATGAAAAAATGCTCACCATCACTGGCCACCAGAGAAATGCAAATCAAAACCACAATGAGATACCATCTCACACCAGTTAGAATGGCAATCATTAAAAAGTCAGGAAACAACAGGTGCTGGAGAGGATGTGGTGAAATAGGAACACTTTTACACTGTTGGTGGGACTGTAAACTAGTTCACCCATTGTGGAAGTCAGTGTGGCGATTCCTCAGGGATCTAGAACTAGAAATACCATTTGACCCAGCCATCCCATTACTGGGTATATACCCAAAGGATTATAAATCATGCTGCTATAAAGGCACATGCACACGTATGTTTATTGCAGCACTATTCACAATAGCAAAGACTTGGAACCAACCCAAATGTCCAACAATGATAGACTGGATTGAGAAGATGTGGCACATATACACCATGGAATACTATGCAGCCATAAAAAATGATGAGTTCATGTCCTTTGTAGGGACATGGATGAAGCTGGAAACCATCATTCTCAGCAAAGTATTGCAAGGACAAAAAACCCAACACAGCATGTTCTCACTCATAGGTGGGAATTGAACAATGAAAACACATGGACACAGGAAGGGGAACATCACACACCGGGGCCTGTTGTGGGGTGGGGGAAGGGGGGAGGGATAGCATTAGGAGATATACCTAATGCTAAATGACGAGTTGATGGGTGCAGCACACCAACATGGCACATGTATCCATATGTAGCAAACCTGCCCGTTGTGCACATGTACCCTAAAACTTAAAGTGTAATAATAAAAAAAAGGTTTCTACCACTAAGTTTAGTGAATATTCTATACAGAAGAAGAGTTAAAGTCCCAATAGCCTTTCATACATTTAATAACTTCTTACTAAAAACATTTTTCTGGGCACAGAAATCAGCTATGATGAATAGACAACAGGTTCTTGGTCTGAAGAAACACTCTCTGGTGGTGGTAAATCAACTCTAAATAAGTAAATTGACATAGATTTTTTAAAAAATGATTTTATAGGTTGTATAACTTGCCCCAGGCCGCACAACTTATCACTGGTAGAGCCAGCATTGGAATTGAGACAGTCAGGCTCCAAAGTCCATGCTGTCAACCATTTTGCTTAATTCTTCATTTCATTGTCCCTTGGGTACCTCTAACTTACCATATCTGAAACTGGATTTAGCTTTCTCTGAAAACTGACTTCTCCCAATCTAATCAACAATGGTAAAGCTAATATTCCGAGTCACCTTCAAATTGATATTTTTTAGTTAGTGATTTAACATTTAATTAGATATGTTGGGGGAAATTGATATAATAAGCATTGTATACTTACATCATTATCATAAAAATAGTATATCCCTAATACGATGTAAAATTTTGATATTTTTGGAATTGTCTTTCTTTCAGTTACTCCTTCGCTCATAAATAAATGAGCTATTGAAGATAAAGTTTCATGTCCATGGATATGTTTAGACTTTTAAAAATCACTTAAAGGATTATTTTTCTGATTTATATGTCAGCAGAATATTTTGTGGCTACTTTTTGAATAACATTTTAAATAGATAGTGCCAAATAAATCACATGTTATTTGGCATAGATGTTTCTGGATCCAGTAGTTAGAATCTTTCTTTACATATGTGATAGAGTTTTAAGGTAAAACAAAATTGCTATGGAAATTTATTTAAAGGGCAATGCTTGTTTTATCCATCTAGAATCCATCTAGAATCTGTACAAGATTGTAGGTAAATTCATCTTAATGAGCTACGCAAAATGGTCCTTAAACCACAAACCAGATTTACAAATAAAATTACTTAGCACTTTCCCTATAACATTTGAAACAAATAATCAGTTATAATTAGAATCTTGAGGATAAACTCACTGTTCATTTTATATATATATATCCCTTGCAATATAATTTGCTTTCATATTGCCAAATTAAGTGGAACAGGCCACCTAGCAAGATTATAGTAATGTCAGCAATTAGTCAAATATTATTTTGCTGGTAGATACCATAGTTCAGTTCTACAAAAAGAATTATTTCAATTAATCAACTTTCAGTAATAAAATCTAAAGTAATTTTATGACATGGCAAAGATTGGATTTTTTTTTAATCTTTCACTTCAAATTCAAAAAAATTTCTAACAAAATAGGAGAAATAGAAATATATTCACTAATTCACTTCTACTTGTCAAAGCAAGCTACACATTCTGACTTTTTAAAAAATCTTGGTTTTTACTTTTTTTCAGTTTTTGTGATCTGTTCAATCTTTCTGCACTAGTCATAATCAGACAACTCTTTGGTAGACATATAAAGATGTTTAAATTTCCTCAAGTAAAATAAATATAATAAATCACGTATTCCAAGTAAACAGCACTTTGCCATGCTTTTGTTAGTTTCAGAATATTAGATGACACTACATACTAGCATCACATGACTCTCATTTTACTGCTCTCAGGTTTTGGACGGGATGTATAGCTGCACCTTGCAATTCACATGCATGCTGCCCATCATTCCTCAGTGGGGAGGGAGAAGATGAGTCAATGAAGAATTGTGCTCCTCCAGGTGCTTTTTAGTTTAGCAGGGTTGAGACCAGTTTACCTGGAGAACACGAATTTAAGCAGTTGCTTGTGGAAACCTGAGTTATTAATTGGCACCATAAGTAACTAATATCACTTGTGGAATTTTTCACCACTGACAACATGTAGAAAACAGGAACATCCTTCTTTAAATTAGACTCAGATTGTCCATAAGGTCTGACTTCTCCAATTGAGGAAGCAACCATCTCTCTCAACAGATGTTGCTATTT
Source organism: Gorilla gorilla gorilla (assembly GCF_029281585.2). Taxonomy (NCBI): domain Eukaryota; kingdom Metazoa; phylum Chordata; class Mammalia; order Primates; family Hominidae; genus Gorilla; species Gorilla gorilla. The sequence continues at coordinate 123,036,876 of NC_073224.2, forward strand.
ATGGTGCAAAGAGGTCAGACTTCATAAATGTGTTGGAGCTTTAAAGTAAACCAAAATTATGAGATAAACTTTGTAACATAAGTGCATGTTTTATTTACTTATATTTTATAATAAATTCACAGAAAATAAGATGTGATTTAGCAAATTTGAGAAAAATAAGCTTTAAGCCCAAAATAGAGCCTCTTCTCTGCTTCAGTGTCTTCTGAAGACTCCCAAACTTAAATGAATGTTATATACTCATCTGCCTTCAGAGAAAAAGCCTCACAGTTGTATTTCAGGACTCAGGGTTTCATTGTCTAAAGAAATCATATTTAACTTTATTCATAGCAGATTTATGGTTGCTTTGATGCTTAAAGTCTTGCAAGGACTTTTACCAATGATCTTTGAAGTTCTGTGCAAAAATCCCTGAACTTATGTAGAAGAAAACTGAAAGCCCTAATATACACATTTTAGACATTAGACCTTGCAATTATCACTTGCAGTGATGCTACACTGGAAATGGCCTGCTTTAAGTGTGAAGATTTGAAATATTCAGAAGAGAATCATCTCTCGGAACAGCTTTTCTTTTCTTTATTCAATGAAAATTCTTCGTCTTGGAACTTAGTCCAACTTTTGAAACTTAACGTGGTGATACCCACCCTGCTTTCTTTCCCTTTGATTATTCCTTTTCCCCAATTCATTTTGTACCAAACTTATATTTCAGTTTTTCTACTACATGTTTATTCTTCTTTTTGCCAGTTTTGTAGATAGATAATAGATAAATAGCTAGCTAGCTAACAGGATAAATAAACAGAGATACAGCTTCAGGTCCAATTTCTTTGGTAGAACTTATTTGAAAGAACTTAAAATATTACTCTTTCTCAATTAAATCTATACTTTTTAAAATTTAGAAATGAAATTACTATAAACCTTTCTATCCAGCTTCTTAGAATCTCATTTCTTCAATGAGCATTTCTGAGTGCTTACCATTCTGTGAATATTTAAGATGTCTTACCAACTGTAGTGACTGAAAAACTATTATAAATAGGAGTTTATTTTACAAAAAGAAGTCCAGAGATAGTCATGTATAGTTGTTTGAGTTTCAGATTCCTATCAAAGGTCCAGCATTTTTCAGCTTTACACTTTGCCAACCTTAGTATATTAGTTAGCATATGCTAAGCTATGCTGATGTACAAGTAAATTCCGACATCTTAGAATCTTAACACACACAAAAAAATGTGGTCAGTAGGGATGGTGTAGTCAAGCAGGAAACGAGTTTCCTTACATCTTATCCTTAATATACAGCCAAGATCATCAGAGAAGAGGAAAAGACCATGTGGGAAATCACATATGGAGGTTTCAGGACCAAGAGTGGAAGCATGGTACAACATTTGCACCCATATACCTTTAGTCAGAACCCAATCACATGGTCTTTCACATCTAATTGGTCACATTATTACTTTGAGCTGAAGGGAATCCAGAAAGTATTCTTCTAGTCAGGGCAAAAAGATATTTGGTAGGTAACTAGCAATATTTACCACAGGGATATAATGCTGAACAATGTATAGTTTCAGCCTTCTATGTGCTTATATTACAATGTGAGAGAAATGCTACATTTTGAGTGCTATAGCAGAGATTTCAATAAAATACTATAGGATTTCACAACACAGAGCAGCTCACTCTTTCTAAAGAATTTAAAGGGGGCATCACAGAGAATATAACATTTCAGTTGGATATTAATGAAAGATTTGGAGCGTGTTAGGTAAGAAATGTTGCAAGGTGAAACCAACTGGACTTCCTGGGTCGAGTGGGGGCTTGGAGAACTTTTCTGTCTAGCTAGAGGATTGTAAATGCACCAATCAGTGCTCTGTGTCTAGCTAAAGGATTGTAAATGCACCAATCAGCACTCTGTAAAAACGCACCTATCAGCGCTCTGTGTCTAGCTAAAGGATTGTAAATGGACCGAACAGCCCTCTGTAAAATGGGCCAATCAGCGCTCTCTAAAATGGACCAATCAGCAGGACGTGGCCAGGGCCAAATAAGGGAATAAGAGCTGGCCATCGGAGCCAGCAGCGGCAACCCACTCGGCTCCCCTTCCACACTGTGGGAGCTTTGTTCTTTTGCTCTTCACAATAAATCTAGCTGCTGCTCACTATTTGAGTTCACACCACCTTTAAGAGCTGTAACACTCACTGTGAAGGTCTGCCGCTTCATTCTTGAAGTCAGTGAGACCGCGAACCTACCAGAAGGAACAAACTCCGGATGCTCCACTTTTAAGAGCTGTAACACTCACCTCGAGGTTCGCAGCTCCTTGTAGTCAGCAAGACCAAGAACCCACCAGAAGGAACCAATTCTGGACACAATGTGACTGGAAAGGTAGGATGCCATCACATTATAATTGGACTTATGTTATTTGTTAACAAGTTATCTTCGCATTGGAGTGTTAGCCAGAAAATTTTCAGCAGTGGGGGTCATACAACTGGCTTTGCCATTGAGTAAGTGTTGCGGTGGCTGGACTGTATAACCTTACAGCTTGAGAATGTCAAGCTCCGGGAGCCTCACATACTCTTTAACTATAGGAAAAGGGTGCTGTAGGAAGAGGAAAAGAGGAGTGTGAGGCAGGGAAGCTGAGACCTGTGTTCCCTCTTAGACCTCTAATAATGACAGCCCATTTAGTCTCCTCCAACCCCAAGATGTGTTCATCTAGTATCATATGAAACAGTGTTTGAGATAAGGCTGTTGATGCTCTGGGTTTTGATAATTAAAGCCTAAGGATAGTGTCCTATCTTAAAAGTCAAAGTGAGTCTCCCTGAAACTTTCATTCATTGGTTTTATCTTTCTCAGTGGTTAGTCTTTTTGAAGGTCATGGTATTATTTGGAAATATATTGTACACATATATACGAAAACTCACGTGCAATTTCACAGCCTTGGAAGACTCTCTGGAGTCTTTCCATAGATCCCCAAGTTAAGAATCCTTGGCCTATAGCAACTCTAATAAAGGCCTACTTATACTTTAATTTATAGCCCTTCAAATATTTAAAAACAGCTTTCATATTTTATCTTTTTCAAACAGTGATAAAGCCCTTAGTATGTTCAAATGGCATGTTTGGCAGTTTATTATTAACTCATTTAATCCTCATAGCAACACTGTAAGATAGATACTATTTTTTTCCCCTTTTCCAAATGAGGAAACTGAGGTACAAAAGGGTTAAATAACTTGTCCAATTCACATAGCTACTAAATGAAAGAACCAAGGTTTCAAAATAGACAATCTGGCCCCTGAGCCTACGCATTTAGCACTATACTTAATTGATATTTAACTTGGAAGAGAGAAGTTTAACTTCTTTGACTGTATTTATATTTCATAACCTCCAGGCCCCTCATTCTTCTCTAGACAATGTAGTTTGACAATGTTCCTTTAAAATGTGCTGCCAATTCCAGACACCGTAAATGTACTGGTATAGCATCATACTGGATCAGCCTTTTTTTGATAGCCACAAAAGGGTTATTCATGCTGGGAGAAAAGGACAGGATGAAGGAAGAGGCCTGTGGGTCTTCTTCAGCTTCACACTGTTCTGGGTCCTCTGGGCAAGGGTTAGAAACAGCTTTTGGGATGGATATATCTGCAAGACTTTTGTTATGCAATATCCCAGGCAAAGTCATGCGTGGATTCTTTTCCTCTCAGAATGAAACCTATCCCAGGCTCCAAGTAATCATCCCCAAGGGAATTAAATAGTCCCTAATTAAGAACAACACTAGTAAATCCTAGCCTGAACCACGAAACAACCATACTCGAGGAATCTACACCCCTCAATGAAGAAAGGCTGTTAATCTATGCTGACACCTTCAGCTTGATTTTATTTTATTGGAAAGATGTTATATGGGTTATTATCTCCTGGTTTACATAATCCTACAGTTCCTCGATGCAATATGAAGTGAGATTCAGAAAAGTTTGAATTTACAATCCTATGCAGCTGGTGGAGCTGGGACTCAAATTCAAGACCACAGAACACCGCACTAGTAGATACATACTTGGAAAATTCGAGTTTGGTGGGGAGTTCCTGGGATGTGATCCATCAAATTGTCTGAAGTGAGGTGTTTGGGAATTTGTACTACAAGTGAATCTAAACTTTAACTAATTTGACTTAAAGGTTCTGTGACCTCTCTTAAGTGGGAGACTCCTTTGCTCTGGTGTACTTTCCCTCCATCTTTGTCTGTTGCTAATAATTTAGCCAGCGACAAGGTATGCTTAAAGATCAACTGTTTTTCCTGCTACAAACATGACTTCAGTCCAAGTATTTAAGCACCTGAACTCAAGTGAGGATAATAAATGTCAGAGGAATATTTATAGCTTGGTATATGGAGACTTTCCAGGTCCCTGTTCTGCAATAACACAGATCCATCTGCTAAGGGCATTAGAATTGTGTGTTGTTACTTCTTTTTTTTTGCTCAAGTTGATAGATTCTGAAAATAGAAAACTGCAATATACAAAGATTTTAACCTTTTTTTACTCAAATAATTATTAAATTAGGAGTTAATTACCAAGGGCAAAGTTTCTCCGCAATTCCTTGCTATTGGAAGCAAGCCCAGAAGAAACCTTAGCTCAGTCTTATATAGGCCCCTGTCATCATTATGCTGACAGATCTACCTGAGGATTTACTGTAGGATTGTCAGACCTTGGGGGTCTGAGGTTAGTCGACTCCCCAATCTGTCGTTGGGGTTATGATTGTTTTTATTGCTGTACTATAAACATAGTTACCACTGATACTATTGTCAGCTAATGTATTCTTGTTCAGATCTGAGGAAGAGAACCTTTACACACAAAGACAGTTTATATGTATTTGTACCATGAGGTTATTTAACCCTTCTCCTATGCTAAGCAAGGGCAAGAAGGACCTCTCTGGTTCCGTTCCATCTTTGTATCCTGACCTAAAGAATTTTCATAGAGCTGACTGATGGTCAGTTAGCTATTAAATACAAAATTTTATGCATTGTTAAGATTAACACTAGAGTACACGTCTAGACAACATAATAAAGTGGAATAACAATGTGTGTCTTCTGTGACTAATGAACATATATTCTCTGCTTCACAAAAGAATAGAGGACAATACTTTAACATGTGAGGCAGTGTGCCTCATGTTAATCGTGGGCATATTCAGAAACAATGTGTAAATCAAATTTTGTACAACACAGTTCCCCTTACAGTGCAATTTCAAGAATATCTTATCAAATGACAGTAACTTCTCTTTTTAATTTTAGTTTTAGTTTTACAAAGATCTCAATTACAGAGGGTTAACCATGCTCATACGGTGACATATCATCATCATTGGTCTGCACAAGGACCCCCTCTTGTTTATTTATTAACTTATTCCATTTTCATTCCTATTCTGCAGTCCCATTCTCACTTTTACCCTCATATGCTTGATTTTAAACCTTTTATTTCTACATATCCTTGAAGAATGGGAATGATTGTGTACATGCCATTTAATTTGCACTACTGATATTGTGCTATAGATCTCAGCTTTCTTACTTTTTTCACCAGAAATATGCTTTGAAGGTACAATCTTGTAACTATGCATATATCTAGTTTGTGGTTTCTGATTTCTGCCAGGTACTCAATTGTATGTATCCACCTTGTGTTAATACTCCTCCAGGGATAGATCCCAGACTGTTATCATCATCTTTCTGCCACCACAAACAATGCTATGATAAACAGTGCTTCTATTTGTTCTCTATCCAATAAAGAAAGACTTTAAACTAATATTCAAGTGCATTGATAAAGTCCCTAAGAAAACATATAAAATCTTATTGAAAATTAGGTCATAAGACTTTTAATACGCAAATAATTATCCTTAATCTGTTTGTGGCATGCATTTTGTGTTTGGACTTATATACATTTGACTTCCATAAAGACAAAACATCTATATGAAACAGATTGGGACTTTTTTTTTTAGCCCAGTGGGCTTGATGCTTTGCTCCTTTTCATTTAAAATGTCTCAAGTAATCAGCTTTCTTCTTTGAGACTTTGTATCTCACGCCAACGTATATGATTGCTTGGAAGTCCTAACATTTGGCTTACATTTTCTTTTTCTTAAATTGATCTCAAGAGTGATCTCTCCAGGCCGAATCTCTCCCTAAAGAAATTAAGCAGTATATAACGTTAGCTAAAATGGCAAATTCACAACAAGAACTCCAACTATTTGGGTTCAGGAACAGACAATAGTAGGTGAAGGTAAAACAGCTGTGCAGATGTCCTCATATCTACAAACTAGGGCTAAAAATTTATTATAGGTCCTTAGTAAAAAGTAATGCTGATTCTATCCATTTTTTTGTGCTAAAGGTAAAATAAAGCCTAGGAGTAGATTGATAAAATAGTCATGTGTTGGAGAAATGCAATACTTAAATTAGCCAATGTTTACTGACTATTTATTACAGTTGAGGCACTGTAATAAGCAATGGGATAGAAGGAAATAGTACGCAAAAATTTTTAAAGTTATAATTGTAAGATTACAGTGTATAGCAGGAGTTACATGATGTTAACTAATGGGACAAAATACAGTTGCAGAAATCCATCAATTTGATTCAATATATATTAATTTTCAGTCAAGTACTAGGTGCTTATATTAGGTCCTCATCAAACAAACACAAATGATATCAATACTAACCTTCACAATATTCAAGAGGCAGAAAAACAAAAAAGTAAATGCAATTAAATATTATGGAAGCTATGATGTAAAGAAAGCAGATGGAGAACAAAAGTCAGTGCTACCTTCTAGAAAGGTAATGTGAAAACTTTATGTAGAAGATGGCATGCAAACTGAGTCCTGAAGTTTTTGAGGGTTCAGAAGGAAAGAATTTCTGTAAAGGGAGAAAGAGGTCCTGAAGTGAAAGACAGTCTGATAATTAGGGAAGCAGTAACTAATACAGTAGAACCATCTGAGTTCAAATTCTGACTTTATCATTTACTAGCCTATTATGGATCAGTTTCCTCATCCATAAAATGGGTAAAATAGGAGTTCCTTCCCCATGGAGTTAATTTGGGATTCACAGGAGATAGCGCATGTAAAATGATATATACCATGCCTGGAATATACTATAAGTGCTCAATAAATATTAGTATACTTACAATAATGACAAATAATGTGCTAGAGTTGGTGAGGGGGTGAAGGGAAGGGAAAAGGAGTGAAAAATAAGTCTGAAAAAATAGAAACTAGATCATGCAGGACCTGATAGGCATACTTTGGACTTTTTTTTTTCTTATACTTTAAGTTTTAGGGTACATGTGCACAATGTGCAGGTTAGTTACATGTGTATAAGTTACATGTGTATACATGTGCCATGCTGGTGTGCTGCACCCATTAACTCGTCATTTAGCATTAGGTATATCTCCTAATGCTATCCCTCCCCCCTCCCCCCACCCCACAACAGTCCCTGGTATGTGATGTTCCCCTTCCTGTGTACATGTGTTCTCATTGTTCAATTCCCATCTATGAGTGAGAACATGTGGTGTTTGGTTTTTTGTCCTTGCGATAGTTTACTGAGAATGATGATTTCTAGTTTCATCCATGTCCCTACAAAGGACATGAACTCATCATTTTTTATGGCTGCATAGTATTCCATGGTGTATATGTGCCACATTCTCTTAATCCAGTCTATCATTGTTGGACATTTGGATTGGTTCCAAGTCTTTGCTATTGTGAATAGTGCCGCAATAAACATACATGTGCATGTGTCTTTATAGCAGCATGATTTATAATCCTTTGGGTATATACCCAGTAATGGGATCTCTGGGTCAAACGGTATTTCTAGCTCTAGATCCCTGAGGAATCGCCACACTGACTTCCACAATGGGTGAACTAGTTTACAGTCCCACCAACAGTGTAAAAAGTGTTCCTATTTCTCCACATCCTCTCCAGCACCTGTTGTTTCCTGACTTTTTAATGATTGCCATTCTAACTGGTGTGAGATGGTATCTCATTGTGGTTTTGATTTGCATTTCTCTGGTGGCCAGTGATGGTGAGCATTTTTTCATGTGTCTTTTGGCTGCATAAATGTCTTCTTTTGAGAAGTGTCTGTTCATATCTTTTGCCCACTTTTTGATGGGGTTGTTTGTTTTTTTCTTGTAAATTTGTTTGAATTCATTGTAGATTCTGGATATTAGCCCTTTGTCAGATGAGTAGGTTGTGAAAATTTTCTCCCATTTTGTAGGTTGCCTGTTCACTCTGATGGTAGTTTCTTTTGCTGTGCAGAAGCTCTTTAGTTTAATTAGATCCCATTTGTCAACTTTGGCTTTTGTTGCCATTGCTTTTGGTGTTTTAGACATGAAGTCTTTGCCCATGCCTATGTCCTGAATGGTATTGCCTAGGTTTTCTTCTAGGGTTTTTACGGTTTTAGGTCTAACATGTAAGTCTTTAATCCATCTTGAATTAATTTTTGTCTAAGGTGTAAGGAAGGGATCCAGTTTCAGCTTTCTACATATGGCTAGCCAGTTTTCCCAGCACCATTTATTAAATAGGGAATCCTTTCCCCATTGCTTGTTTTTCTCAGGTTTGTCAAAGATCAGATAGTTGTAGATATGTGGCGTTATTTCTGAGGGCGAGTTCTGGCCAGGGCAATTAGGCAGGAGAAGGAAATAAAGGGTATTCAATTAGGAAAAGAGGAAGTCAAATTGTCCCTGTTTGCAGATGACATGAGTGTATATCTAGAAAACCCCATTGTCTCAGCCCAAAATCTCCTTAAGCTGATAAGCAACTTCAGCAAAGTGTCAGGATACAAAATCAATGTACAAAAATTACAAGCATTCTTATACACCAATAACAGACAAACAGCCATATCATGAGTGAACTCCCATTCACAATTGCTTCAAAGAGAATAAAATACTTAGGAATCCAGCTTACAAGGGACATGAAGGACCTCTTCAAGGAGAACTACAAACCACTGCTCAATGAAATAAAAGAGGATACAAACAAATGGAAGAACATTCCATGCTCATGGGTAGGAAGAATCAATATCGTGAAAATGGCCATACTGTCCAAGGTAATTTATAGATTCAATGCCATCCCCATCAAGCTACCAATGACTTTTTTCACAGAATTGGAAAGAACTACTTTAAAGTTCATATGGAACCAAAAAAGAGCCCGCATCGCCAAGTCAATCCTAAGCCAAAATAACAAAGCTGGAAGCATCATGCTACCTGACTTCAAACTATGCTACAAGGCTACAGTAACCAAAACAGCATGGTACCGGTACCAAAACAGAGATATAGATCAATGGAACAGAACATACTTTGGACTTTAACATTTCTTGGTTAGGCAATTGGAAGTTGGGAAGAGTTTTACGCAAGGAAGAAAAGGAAGGCACTTGATAAGATTTGTTTTTTTAAAAAAAAAAATAATCAAGCCTTAGTAAGGAGGATGGATTAGAAGAGACAGGGAAATGAACTAGATGACTACTGCAGTGGTCCAGGCTAACAATGAGCTAAAGCATAAAAGTAAAAATAAATAGAAATTTAAAGGGTGATTCTGAGACATATACCATATTTATTTGATTTCATGTGGAAAATAAGGACTCTTGAATGACTCCCATTTCTATTAATAATTTTATACCTATCTTTTTTTATATATCTTATAAGCAGATGACATAAACTTACAGTATCCATAAATACAGTACTCAGTATATTTTCTCTCTCATTAGTTTCTTAAAAACATTTTCTTTAGCTTGATTTGGTGAAAATATGGCATACAATGTATATACAATATATGTATTAATCAACTGTTTATGTTATCAGTAAGGCTACTAGTAAAGTTTTGGGGGAGTTAAAAGTTATACATGGATTTTCTACTACAAGGAAAGTTGATGCCTCTCACTCCCATGTTGCTCAAGGATCAACTGTACTAAGTTTTTCCCATTTTTGTACTTCTTTGTATTCTTTTGTGATTTCTTTTTTCTATTCAACATTATATTTGTGAATTTTACCCATGTTGAAATTAGCCGTATGTGCTTTATCTTAATTTTTATTCTCCAGTCTTGACAGAGATGCATCTTCTTTATTGGTTTTCTCAAAGAAACATTTACCATTATTAATTAATATGTTTTCATTAATTAATATGTCTTCATACATCTCCATATGTCTTATTTAATTATTTTTTCATCATTATTTACATTTTAATCTTTCTTTGTATTTGCTCTGTTGTTCCTTGTCTAACTTATTTGTTTTCTCAATGTTTTGTTGTTGTAGCTCAGAGAGGCAGTAGATGTTTCTCCTTTTATTTATTTCTCTTACAGCTTGATCTATTTTTTGGTTATATTATTATATTTACTCAGTGATATAGTTTGGCTGTGTCCCCACCCAAATCTCATCCTGAATTTCCACATGTTGTGGGAGGAACCTGGTGGGAGGTAATTGAATCATGGGGGCAGGTCTTTCCTGTGCTATTCTCTTGATAGTGAATAAGTCTCATGAGACCTGATGGTTTTCAAAAGAGGAGTTCCCCTGCACAAGCTCTCTTTCAGCCTGCTGCCATCCATGTAAGACATGACTTGCTCCTCCTTGCCTTCCGCCATGATTGTGAGGCCTTCCCAGCCATGTGGAACTGTAAGTCCATTAAATCTTTTTTTTTGTAAATTGCCCAGTCTTGGATATGTATGTATCAGCAGCATGAAAATGGACTGAGGCAGCCAATTTGAAATGTTTGTATCTTCCATTAGTTTTTTTGAACGGACCTTTTTAATGTGAACCTTTTAGCATTTTGAAGGCACTCTCTTTATGTGTAATAATATTTTTGCCTTAAAATCTGTTTTGTTTGATATTATAATAATATAGCTATGCCAGACTATTTAAATTAGTATTTATCCTATAGTTTTATAATCATATTTTTACTCTCAACATTTTTTTCTCTATATACTTTAGTGAGTCTGCTTTAAAAAAGCATATAGATGAATTTTGTTATTTTTGTTTTAACTAAAGATTTTAGCTATTACCATTTATTTTGACATATGTAACTTTATTTTATCAACTCATTCTGTGCTCTTTATTTCTTTTTTAATGTTTTATGCTTTACTCCTGTGTTCGTGGGGTTTTTTTTAGCTTAAACTTTGTTTTTTAATTCTAGTCTCCCTCTGTTTTTGTTTGGAAATTGTTTACTTTTTCTATTATATTAGAGGTCATTCTTGAAATTTGAACATATGGACTAAACTTATCAAAGTAAAAAATTCATCAGTATACTTACCTCCTCCCCAAGCAACATAAATGCCATAGTACAATTTAATCACTGGAAAACAGTATTTTAGTCCTATCTTGTGTTTTAGCCTTCATATTATAATTTTCATTTTTTAGTTTTTTATGTGTTTGTTATTTACTTGTATTTATGCATGTTTAGCAATTTTTTCATCAGTTTCTTGTTATATCTCAGACATTATACTTGTGATCATCTTCCTTCTTCATGAATAACAACCTTTAAAAGTTCCTTTACTGGTAAGTGCTCTCACTTATTTGTTATTTGAAAAATGTCTTTATTGTTTGCTCTTCTTAAAAGATAGTTTTCTGGGAATATTTTTCCAGGCTAGTAGTTATTTCACCTTTCTAGATATTGTCCCATAGTCCCTTAAATTCCACTGTTCCTCTTGGGAAGTCATTCTTAGGCCTAGTTGTCATTTCCTTATAAGAAACCTGTTTTCCTATCTGGTACTTTAAGATCATCTGTTTGTCTTGTGCGCTGCTGCATCACTGTGATATATCTAGGAATTGATGTTCTGATAAATCCTTTTTTGTAATATGTTGTGCTTTTTCCAACTAAAGAACCATAACTGCCATTAATCCTGAAAAAATAAAGATTCCAATCCACAAATACAGTATATCCATCTGTTAAATTTCCTTTGATTCCCCTCAAAAATATTTTATAGTTTTCAATATTCTTTCACATGTTTTATTAAATATAGTCCTTGTTTAAATTTTTGATATTACCATCATTTTCCAACTACTTTTTGCTAGTATTATACATGGACATATAAACTGAGTTTTAACTATTGCCCTTGGATCCAGCAACCTTATCAAACTCATTTATTCTAATTATTCACATATAGATTCCTCTGGATTTTCTAAGTACAGAAGCATATCATCTACAAATAACAGTGTGATTTATTCTTTTAAAATGTAGGTGCATACAGAAGCCCATGTGCCATCAGCAAATTGCTAGAATCCCTTCTTCCTCTGCACAGTAGGGTGTGAATAATACTTTCTCTATGCCAAGGTATCCAAACTTTTGGCTTCCCTGAGTAATATTGGAAGAAGAAAAATTGTCTTGGGCCATGCATAAAATACACTAACACTAACGATAGCTGATGAGCTAAAAAAAAACTGCAAAAAAAAATCTCATAATGTTTTAAGAAAGTTTATGAATTTGTGCTGGCCACATTCAAAGCCATCCTGGGCCACATGTGGTCCACAGGCCACAGGTTGGACAAGCTTGCTCTATAGGTTCAAATAGCCTGATCTCTTTCATGAATCACAAGATTAGTAAGAACGATCACTATTTATTTTTCAGATTGCTGATTTTTCTTCTCAAGTATTTAGTTCAATAGCTCATTGAATTTTGATAAGAATTTCCAAAATCTCTTCTTAAAAGATAGTTTTCTGTTTTTAAGATAGACACATAGATAAGACAGGATTCATACCATGTACATTTCAACCTCAAATGGATTTGTCTAGAAATTCATTAGCAGAGATTTTTACATAAAATATTCCTCTCACATGTAACCACAAAGTTGCTATTGGCAATACTGATATGTGAATACACATTGGTCCCTGTAAACCACACAGCACATTGATCATTTCTTATACTCTACATGCTCATATACCAGATTGATTACTGAGAAAGGTGATAAAAGAATGAGGTGAGGGACATTCTTTGAAAATAAAAAATTATCTTGTTGAATTTAGGCCTATGTAAAACTTTATAAATTCAATTTCCCTAGTTTTGTTTAGGTAAGGCTTAAATTTGATAAAATTTCCTAATTTGAGTAAGATTCTAGTAAAGAACTTTTTAAGCTAGCGAAAAGGCAGAGAAATGGGATTAAACCCAGATTAGAGGATACATGGTTTTAAATGGTGATAGTTCCTTTAGGCAAGACACCACACATGTGTATGTGTTGGGAAAACATCAACATTCTTACCTCAGGACTTTTGCATGAAGTTTTCCCTCTGCTTGAAAAGTGTTTATTCTCGGCTCTCCATCTGAGCAATATCACTTATTGCTCAAGGCTCAAATTTGCTTCCTTAAGCCCTTTATAACCAATGTGTCCCAATTTAAATTCACCTTCCCCATGTCATCCTATTATATTTGAGGATTTTTATTAGAAATTTTCATTCCATATGTGTGTGTGTTTACAAGTGGTTTTCAAACTTCACTATGTTTAAAAACCACTTGGGAAGCTCATTAAAAAGTAGATTTTTGCACCTAACTTCAGATATTTCTCCTGAGTAAATCTAATTGGGAATCAAGAAATATGCAATTTTAGCTAGACTCCCCAAGTAATCCTAATATAGATGACCATAGGAACACACTTTGAGATGTCCTCCATGAGGACAGCAACTATGTTTGTTTATTTCTGCATCCCCAGCATCTAGCAGAGTGTTCAACGAACATTAGTTGCACTGGAAACATTAGGACCAAAAGCACTCAACAAACTCTGGCAAGTGAGCCAATAGGCTAATGCTGCTTTAGGATTAGGGCTGCCTTCAGACCCAGGGAAACCATCAGTTTTTAAATGGTGGATAGAAGAAGTTTTAAAAGGAGAGATGAAAGTGTTTAGGGGAAAGGGGGGAAAAGCTCACTTTTGCAGCCTTGGCCAGGAGTCAAAGTTGATGAGCTGTCAGCAGCCAGTCTCTATCGTGATGAGTCAAAGACTGTATACATAACTCCCCCAGGGTATCCAGTTCAGAATTTCAGCTGGATAAGGGCATTATCTTCCTTTCATCACAGGGCTGCTTTCAACACATCAGGAAACACCATGTCACTCCTTGACAGAGGCTGGCAATTTAAACTAGGGAGATAATCTGAAGCCCTTAAAACTGGCTGATATTTTCATTTGCGATTCCTCATGGCAGCACTCCGCAGCCCCCACTTTTTCTGTTTTGTACCCTGCAGTGAGGCTTGGCAGCTAGATCTATATTTTAGGGCCGGGTTGATGGCGAAGTGCTACAAGGAAACTGTAATGCCAGCTTTTCTGGAATCTGATATCAGCACTTTGGGACAATGATACATAAGGAAATAGTATTATGGGGACTTAAAAAAAAAAACAACAGAAATGGACCAGAAGGACGTGAGACCTAAGGCCTATGATTAACCTCCGGAGCTATAGATAAGCAAGAGTGGACCTTGTTTGCTGTTTTAGAGTATAGAAAAATTATTTAGGGTCTGTCTATTTACCTATGTCTTTCAAGCATAAGTTTAAGTTTAGCATGGTGACTCTAAGGGAAGGTGAAAATCTCAACAAAATCAATAACTCAGGACATCAGTTACTGAGAGAAAATTATCTCAATAAGAAATGGTAAGAATGGATCTGGAAAGAAAACCAATTATTTTATGGCAGTCAACTTAGCTGTTTGAATTCTGTCTGTACCTTCAGGGAAACAAATTTTGCTGATGTCTGCTTACCTGTCATTCTGTCTTCTTACAAACTTCTGTCTTTAGATGTTCCTTTTTACATATTTGGCATATAGACAATCTCTGATGAGGCAAAATTATCTCTAATGGGTTCTTCTTGGGTAAGATCTCTGGCCTCTTTCAATCTTTCATCTTCTTTGAACAGTAAATCCCTTCACTCTTCAGATAGCTCTCAAAATCAGATTGACATAAACAGTAATATTTGCCAAGAAGCATGGCAGCCCTGCTGAGAAAAACCCAGGGTGCCTGGAAAATACTTGGCTGCAAAATTTTGTGGTGAGAAATGTGGCACCAAAGATCAGAGGGAATACACTTCCCTCTGGCTGTTAGTTTGCACTCAAGTGCTATGCTGAGAGTGACCAGAGGCCAAAGCCAAAGCAAAGCCTCCTTAATCTGTGCATCTACTAACATATTTCCCATCTGGCAAGAAGATTGTCCTCTTCTGTTTTCAGTTACTCCTCGTTAAAATTTCAAACAGCATTTTTATTTCTGTGGTTCCAGATTCTAATCAGACTTCTGCCAATCTCTAAAAGGCTGTGCATCTCCTGTTGCTGGCATGTTTTCTTGACTTTATCTGAATTACATGAGTTATGGCCATGCTGACATTTCTCCACTAATATGACTCTAATCATGATAAATACAATTTTCAGATGGTGTTGTTTCCCCTACCCTCTTTATTCCAATATGACACTCTTAACTATGAAAGAAGGGGAGCTACTGAAGACTCTTAGCTCCCTGCAGAAACATATTTCATCAGAGTCTTTAAGACCTGGTAATTTTCATTTTGTGCAAACATAGAATTTCACTTCCAGCTATGTCAGAATAATTATTAATAGTACCAGACTATTTCTTCACTATAAATAGCTATAAAAAATGGGCAAAACACATGAAACAATGTTTAAGTATTGGAAAACATACAGTGCAGGATTGTGATTCCTGAAAGAAAGGAAATAATTGTGGCAAGAGTACCAAATCACACCAGCTTTGTGCCCATAATTATTTGCCACATGATGTCCCTGGAAAAGAGCTCCCAAGTTGAGCAAATAGATCTTTTTGAAGTTAGGAAACAGAGATAAGAATTCAGTGCTTCTGACACAGATGAAATGTGCAAAGCAGAATTTTTGAGAGTAGCATGCCTCTCCAGTTATTCAAATGGAAATTTTAAAACTGAAAAACATGGTTTGTAAATTTTTAAAATTCAGCAGATGGGCTTAAAAGCAAAATGAAGCTAGGGAGCCAGTGAATTAAAGATAGACGAGAAGAATTACAAATTTTAAAGAGAGCAAAAAGAATTGAAAGAAGGTGAATAGTACTTCAACAACATATGGGGCAATATACATGTAACTAGAGTCCAGGAATAAAAGGAAAAAGTGAATAGCATAGAAAAAAAATTAAAATAATGCTGAAAATATTCTCAGTTTGATGGAAGATATAAATTTACAAATTCAAGAATCTCAAAAACCGCAAGCAGGCTAAGTGCAAAGAAAATTAGGTCTAAGAATGTCAAGCTGATGAAATTAAAGATAAAGACAGAGAAAAATGACTCACTACATAAACAGGGAAATGACACAAATGATAGCTAATTCTTCATCAAAAACTATGCAAGATAACACAATAACATCTTTAAAATGCTGGGGGAAAATCCTCAGCCAAAAATTCTGTAACCGCTGAGAATAAAATAAAGATAAAAACAGAGAAAAATGACTCACTACATAAAGAGGGAAATGACACAAATGACAGCTAATTCTTCATCAAAAACTATGCAAGATAATACAGTAACATCTTTAAAATGCTGGGGGACAATCCTCAGCCAAAAATTCTATAACCACTAAAAATACTGAATAAAGGTAAAATAAAGACACTTTTAGATAAAAGACAATTGAGATTATTCATTGCCAGTAGAACGGCAATATGAGAAATGCTAGGGAAGTTTTTCAGGCTGAAAGAAAACAACATAGATAAAAATTTGTGTCTTCAGAAAAGAAATAAAGGATCAGATATGGGAAATACCTAGATAAATGTAAACTTTTTTGGTTTAATTATCTTTTTTAAATTTTTTTATTATACTTTAAGTTTTAGGGTGGCACATGTATACATATGGTTTAATTATCTTTAAAATATGTAGTTTAAAACAAAAATTACACCATTTCCTGTGGAATTTATTACCTATTTAGATGTAAAACATAACTCTGGCATAAGGGATGTAGGGAGGAGTAAATGGAGTCATAGTGTCGCAAGGTTTTCACATTTAATGTAAGCAGTCCAACATTAATGCAAATAAATAATTAAAAGTTAAGAATGTATACTGAAATTCTTAGCATGAGCAATAAAAAATTAGTATAAACAGTATAACTAAAAAGGCAATAGACAAAGTAAAATGAAATTCTGAAAACTATCCAAATAAGTCAAAAATAAGTGGAAAAAATATTTTAAAACAACCAAAAAAGGAGAAGCTAAAGAATATCAAATAATAAAATAGTAGAGCTAAATAGAACCATAACAACAATTAAAAGGTAGAGATTGCCAGAATAGATAAAGAATCAAGACCCAATTACATGCTATCTACAAAAGATGCACTATAAATATAAAAAATTTATACTGATAAGATGAAAATAAACAGATGAATCTAGGACTTCCATTATAGCTCTGGCATGTAAAGAACTTGGAAGTCATCAATCCCATCTTTAGAACAAGACAGCTTGAAAAATTAAGAATCAACAGCTTCTCTTGGGCCCATCAAGGAAATAAGCTTGCAAGGCAAACTATCACCTCAATATCTGGAGAGACAGGCAAATCCATCGGGACACAGCCAAGATCTAGTTACCTAGAGCAGAAGCTACTGAAGACAAAATCGGTAAAAACAAATAATAATTATGACAATTTGATGGAGGCCACAAGTGGGTTAGCCTGAGAGTGCCGATCCCGTGGGAACTACACATTTGGCAAGCTTTATCTTGAGGAACCCCATGCCATTCTCACAATGAAGATGCAAGAAAGCTTAGCTCTTGGTTCTAGCAGGTGAAGGGGAAAAGTAATCATTGTGAAATATATCCAGTGCATACTTCATAACAAAGTTCTACTCTCCTTTCCTGGGGAAAGATTTTGCCAGAGTCATATTCCAGCTAGGAGAAGGACATCCTTCCCACTGCAAACACTTCTAGACTTCTTGTCTGACCTAACAAAAACAACATAGTCAACAGAGGTCAGGGCTTCAAGGAAATGACTTAGAACACTTTAGACAGGGAATGGAATATAAGGTGAGCGAAGGGGTGGGCAAAAAAGATATACCATTAGATAAACACGTGTGAAGGTTACAGCTCTGAGAGAGGCCCATTAAAACAGATTTAGCCAGACACAGCTGTGCATGCCTGTGGTCCTCCAGCTGCTCGGCATGCTTAGGTGGAAGGATGGCTTGAGCCTAGGAGTTCAAGGTGAGCCTAGGCAACATAGCAAGATGCTGTCTCAGAAAAAGAAAAGGAAGGAAAAGAAAAAACCCTGAGATTTAATGAGAAGATTATAAAACAGTCCTCCTCCACATCTTACCACCACACCAACAGTATTTAACAGTGAATTACACGTGAAAGAGCTACAAGACAGACTCTAAGGAGAAATAGTTAGGGAAGCTCAAAGTCAAGAGGGGAAACAAATATAGTATATGGACACTAGAGGAATTAGAAGCTTCTGGCACCTATAGCTACAGCAAATGTTAACTACAGCCCAACTCGAGTCAGATTACCATAAATCCTCACACTGAAGGCCTATTTAATTTAGTTCTTATTAGCCAATACATGTCCAACTTTCAACTAAAAATTTACAAGACATGCCAGAATGCAAGAACAAACACAGTGTGAAGAGAAAAAGCAATCATTGGAACCAGACACAGCTGTGACATCAATGTTGGAATTATCAGGGAGTTAATATAATTGAAATAATAAGGGCTTTGCTGGAAAAAGTAGGCAATATGCAATAACAGATAGGTAATGTTAGCAGAGAGATGAAAACTCCAAGCAAGTAAATGGATGGGAAGAGATAGACCATGCAAATGCACATAGTAAGCATAAGAAGGCTGAGACAGTATATTAATATCAGATAAAAATAGCCATCAAGACAAACAGTAGTACCAGAGATAAAAATAAATATTTCATAATGATCAAAGGGTGAATTCAAGCACATAGTAATCATAAATGTGTACACAGCTAATAACAGGGTTTCAGAATACATGAAAAATTTGACAGAATAGAAAGGAGAAATAATCAATTTCATATGCATAGTTAATAATATTAACACTTCTCTCCCAACAATGTATAGATTGAGATAAATAATTAATAAACATATTGATGATCCCAGTGACACTACTAATTATCTTAATCTAATTGATATTTATAAAAGACTGCTCTCAACTATGGAATATAAATGTTGAATTGCATGTAGCATATATATCAAGATAGATTATATATTGTGACCTAAAATAAGTCTCAATAAGTTTAAAAGGATTGAAATAATACAGAATATGTTCTCTGACCACAATGGAATTGAATTAGAAAGCAATTAACAATCAGATCTCTAGTAAAATACAAAATATTTGAGAACTGGTATCAATTCTATTGTAACTATTCAAAGAATTCAAAATGGGACTCCTCCCTAACTTATTTTATGAAGCCAGCATCACCCTGATACCAAAACGTGGCAAAGACACAATGGAAAAAGAAAACTACAGGCCAATATCCCTGATGAACATAGACACAAAAATCCTCAACAAAATACTAGCAAACCATTTCCAGCAGGACATCAAAAAGTTAATTCACAATGATCAAGTAGGCTTCATTCTTGGGATGCAAGGTTGGTTCAGCATACACAAATCAATAAATGTGATTTATCACATAAACAGAATTAAAAACAAAAATGATATGATCATGTCAATAGACATGAAAAAAGTCTTTGATAAAATCCAAAATCCCTTCATGATAAAAACCATTAACAAACTAGGCATCTAAGAAACATATGTCAAAATAATAAGAACCATCTATGACAAACCCACAGCCTACATCATACTGAATAGGCAAAAGCTGGAAGCATTCCCCTTGAGAACTAGAATAAAACAAGGATGCCCGCTCTCGCCTCCTTTTCAAGTTAGTACTGGAAGTCCTAGCTACAGCAATCAGGCAAGAGAAAGAAATGAAAGGCATCCAAATTGAGAGTGAAGTCAAACATCTCTCTTCACTGAAGATAGGATTCTATACCTAGAAAGCCCTAAAGACTCCTCCAGAAGGCTCCTGGAACTAATAAACAACTTCCGCAAAGTTTCAAATCAGTGTACAAAAATTAGTAGCATTTCTGCACAGGGATAGTGTTCAAACTGAGAGCCAAATCAAGAATGCAATCCTATTTACAATAGCCACACAAAAATTAAATACCTAGGAATACATCTAACCAAGGAAGCAAAAGATCTCTACAAGGAAAACTATAAAACACTGCTGAAAGAAATCATAGTTGACACAAACAAATTGAAAAACATTTCATGCTCATGGATTGGAAGAATCAATATTATTAAAATGGCTGTAATTTCCAAAGCAATCTGTAGCTTCAGCACTATTCCTATCAAACTACCAAGATTATGTTTCACAGAATTGGGAAAATACTATTCTAAAAATTCATATAGAACCAAAAGAGAGCCCGAATAGCCAAAGCAATACTAACTAAGCAAAAAGAACAAAGCCAGATGTATCACATTACCCAACTTCAAACTATACCAAAAAACTACAGTAACCAAACCAGCATGTTACGGGTACAAAACCAGACACATAGACCCATGGAATGGAATAGAGAACCCAGAAATAAAGCTACACACCTGCAGCCATCTGATATTCAACAAAATTGACAAAAATAAGCAATAGGGAAAGGAACCGCTATTCAATAAACAGTGCTGGGACAACTGGTTAGCCATATGCAGAAAATTGAAACTGGACTTCTCTCTTTTACCATATACAAAAATTAACTTGAGCTAGATTAAAAACTTTAGTAAGACCTCTAACTGTAAGAATACTAGAAGAAAACGTGGGAAATACCATTCCGGACATCAGCCTTTGGAAGGGATTTGTGAGTCCTCAGAAGCACCTGCAACAAAAGCAAAAATTGACAAGTGGGACCTAATTAAACTAAAGAGCTTCTGTACAGCAATAGAAACTATCCACAGAGTAAACAGGCAGACTACAGAATGGGAGAAAATGTTTGCAAACTATGCATCCAGCAAAGGCCTAACATCCAGAAACTGTAAGAACTTAAGGAACTCAACTAGCAAAAATAAATCACACTACTGAAAAATGGGCAAAATATGTAAAGATACTGGTCAAAAGAAGACATACAAGTGGCCAATGAACATATGAAAAAATGCTCAACATTACTAATCATCAGAGAAATGCAAATTAAAACCATAATGAGATACTGTCTCACCCCAGTCAGAAAGGCTATTATTAAAAAGTCAAAAAACTGATGCTAGTGAGGCTGCAGAGAAAAGGGAACACTTATATTCTGTGGGTGGGAATATAAATTAGTTTAGCTACTGTAGAAAGCAGTTTGGAGCTTTTTCAAAGAACTTAAAGCAGAGCTACCATTTGACTCAGTAATCCCATTACTGAGTATATATACAAAAGAGAAGAAACCATTCTACCAAAAAGACATGTGTGTTTGTATGTTAATTGTAGCACTATTCACCATATCAAAGACATGGAATCAACCTAGGTGCCCATCAACAGTGGGTTGAATGAAGAAAATGTGGTACATATACACCATGGAATATTATGCAGCCACAAAAAAGAATAAAATCCCATGCTTTGCAGCAACATGGATAGAGCTGGAAGCCATAATCCTAAGCAAAGTAATACAGAAACAGAAAACCAAATACCACATGTTCTCACTTATAAGTGGGAGCTAAACATTGAGTACCCCTGGATGTAAACATGGCAACAACAGACACTGGGGACTATAAGAGGATGAGGAGGGGGTGGGTTTTAAAAAGTACCTATTGGGTACTATGCCCACCATCTGGGTGACAGGATCCATACCCCAAACTTCAGCATCATGCAGTATTCCCATGTGACACATCTGCACATGTACCCTGTGAATCTAATATAAAAGTTGAAATTATCTTTTAAAAATTGGAAATAACACACTTCTGAATGACTTAGGGGTCATAAAAGAAATCATAAAAAAGTAGAAAATAATTGAAACTAAATAATGGAAAATACAACATACTAAAATTTGTAGGGTGTAGCTAAAACAGTTCCTAATGGGAAATGTATGTCTTTAAATATTATATTTAAAAGGAAAAGCATAAAATAAATGGTCCTAGCTTCCATTCAATCATCTATAAAAAAAGAGCAAAAGTAACTAAAATAAAAAATGAAATACAATAATGAATGATTTGATAATGAATAAAATAAAATTTTGATTCTATTTTCAACCAAATGGAAAACAAATACATGAAAATTGACAGTCAGAAGTTGGCTCTTTAAAGTGATCAACAAGAGTGAAAATCCCTAGGTAGACTAGGGGAAAAAATGGGAAAAAAGAAAAAAGAATGGGAGCAAGCACAAATTACCACTATTAGGAATAAAAGACAGATTATCACTACAAATTCTACACACAAAGAGTACAATAGAGAACATTATGAAAAACTTATGTCAATAGAGAACATTATGAAAAACTTATGTCAATAAATATATTTAAAATAAAAAGGAAAAATTTCTTGAAAAGAATTTAACTTACCAAAACAGACACAAGACTTAGTCAGAATAGCTCCATATCTATTAAGGAACAATTTATTACCAAAAAACCTTCCCACAGAGAAAACTCTAGGTCCAAGTATTTTATTAATAAATTCTATATTTAAGGGGCAGATGGAACCAATCTTACAAAAACCCTTTCAGAATTAAGAATAAACATTCCGACTTGTTTTACAAAGCCAGCATAACCCTAATATTAAAAGTTGACAGGCCGGGGGCGGTGGCTCACGAGGTCAGGAGATCGAGACCCTCAGGGATCCCAGCACTTTGGGAGGCTGAGGCAGGCGGATCACGAGGTCAGGAGATTGAGACCATCCTGGCTAACACGGTGAAACCCTGTCTTTACTAAAAATACAGAAAATTAGCCGGGTGTGGTGGTGGGCACCTGTAGTCACAGCTACTTGGGAGGCTGAGGCAGGAGAATGGCATGAACCCGGGAGGCGGAGCTTGCAGTGAGCCGAGATCGTGCCACTGCACTCCAGCCTGGATGACAGAGCGAGACTCCCTCAAAAAAAAAAAAAAGTTGAATGGCTGCATACGGTGGCTCATACCTGTAATCTCAGCACTTTGGGAGGCTGAGGCAGTAGGATTGCTTGAGTTCAACACCAGACTGGGCAACATAGCAATACCTCTATCTCTACTAAAAATAAAAAAATTTAGCCTGGCATGGTGGCACATGCCTGTACTCCCAGATACTCAGGAGGCCAAAGTGAAAAGATTGCTTGAGCCCAAGAGTTCAAGGCTGCAGTGAGCAATGATGGTGCCATTACTCTCCAACCTGGATGACACAGCAAGACCCTGTTTCAAAAAAAGTTACAATGATTCTACAAAAAATAGAAATGGCTCTTATGAATATAGGTATAAAAATACTAAAGTCATAGCAAAGTGAATATAGCAAGATGTAAAAATGAGAATATTTTATTAATTACCAAGTGAGGTTTATCCCAGAAATGCAACATTTGAAAATCAATGTAACTCATCGTGTTAATAGAATAAAAAATAAAAAAGATAGATCATTTCAAAGGATGCAGAAAAAGCACTTAAAGTAACAGGATACAAGGTTATTTACAAACCCAATTGTGTTTTTACATACCAGCAATAAATAATTGAAATTATAATTTAATAAAAATCTCTTTCAATAGTGCCAAAGACCATAAAACACTAGAAAAGAAAAAAGTTTAATGAAAGATATTCAGGGCCTATGCATAGGAAGTTAAAACACATTTCTCTGAGAAATTTTTTAAAAGCTAGGTAAATGGAGGGCTAATTATCCCCTAATTGATACATGGATTCAATGCAATCCCAAATAAAATCTCCATACCCTTTTTGTAGAATTCGATAAGCTGATTTTAAAATTTATATGAGAAAGCAAACAATCTATGCAAAGCACCCTTGCAAAAGAAAAACAAGCTTGCAGGATAAAGCACTACTTAACTTCAAGACATATAATGCTAGAATAATCAAGACAGTATTTTATTAGTATAAAGATTGACCAATAAATGAATTGAAAGGAATAAAAATCCCAGAAATAGGCCCATACTTGTGTGGTCATTTGATTTTTGTCAAAAGAGGCTATGCAATCCAATGAGGAAAGCAAATTATATTCAATAAATAATGTTCAGGCTGGGCGTGGTGGCTCACGCCTGTAATCCCAAATGTTTGGGAGGCCAAGGCGGGTGGATCACCTGAGGTCAGGAGTTCAAGATCAGCCTGGCCAACATAGTGAAACACTGTCTGCACTAAAAAAAAAAAAAAAAAAAGAAAGAAAAAAAAATAGCTGCTGTGGTGGCAGGCACCTTGTAATTCCAGCTACTCAGGAGGCTGAGGCAGGACAATTGCTTGAACCCAGTAGATGGAGGTTGCAGTGAGCCGAGTTGTGCACCACTGCACTCCAGCCTGGGCAACGGAGTGAGATTCTGTCTCAAAAAATAAAAATAAATAAAATAATGTGCCGAAAACTGTATATCCATATGGAAGAATGTGAACACTGAGAGAAAAGAAGGCTAAAAACATGAACAGAGGCTTGGTGATCTAGGAAAAAATGCTATAGGAGCTTATATTTTATACATCTTTGTATTTTGTTTAATTTTCTTAGTAATTTGTTTTTATTGTAATTTACAAAAGTACTAAATTGCAACAAATTGATTCTTTAGCATGGATAGTTAGAGAAGCACTGGTCTGGAGTCAATCTCAATGCTTTCCAAACTTTACTTTTCAATTCACTACATTAATACTTCCGCTTACAACCATTCTGATAAATGTCACTAGTGTCCTGTTAATCACAAAAGCACCACTGCTTTTCTGAATTTATCTTAATCAACCACTGGACACCATTAAACAGGAATAACAACTCCCTCATTTTCATTCTTTCCACAAATATTTACTGAATGCTCACTGTTTGTCAGGAAATATTTCAGATACTGAGAATAACAAAACAGAAAAAAATACAAAAACTGTGTCCATATTCTGGTGAGATAAGATAAAAATAATTAAAATTAAAATATATATATATAAATTTGATGGTAAAATGTACTTTGGAAGAAAATAAAACTGAGAAGGGGCATCAGAACTTCTGAGTAGTGGGGAGGGAATATTATTTTAAATAGAATGGTTAGGGAGGGTCTCACTGAGATGTTCTGCCTTCCAGCCTTTTATAACATCTTCATTTTCCTCCTCTATCATGGTTTTCTTCATGTCTTTCATATTATCCCTTCTAGGTTTCCTTCGCTAGATCTTATTCTTCTGTTTATCCTTAAAATTTAGCATTCCTCAATTTCTGCCTTATTTCTTTTTGTTTTCCATTCTGCATGCTTTATTACATTTCCATGGCTTCAAATATATACATATATTTCCTAAAGAAGACCACTCCCATGATTTCATGGCCCATTCAGCTGAACTTCTGGACATTTCTATTTTAGTGGCTTGTTAAACTCTTCAAATTCAACATATATGAAAATAATCTTAACATCTTTCCTTCTAAGCCTTCTACCTATTCTGTATTGTCTTTCTTATGACCACCAAATGCCTGAAAGTCATTGTAAATTTTCCTCTTCTTCATTTCCAAAATTGAAACTGGAGGCAAAGAGAACAACTAACTGATTATGTAAGAGCACAGGAAAGAGAAGGTAAGACCTCAAATGAAATAGCAATAGTGAGGATGAAAAGGAAAGATACAGATTTGAGAAATATTCTCAGGGTAGAATTAATGGAACTTGTGAAAAATTGTCTTTGAAGTGTGAGAATTTGGGCTTGGGTGACTTGATGGATAGAGAGTTAAGCATAGAAGAAGTAAAACATACTGAATGTAGAAGATAAGTTGTTTTTGATGAATTATTATTGAGGTAGTTGTAAGTGAAACAGTCAGATAGAAAAGTCATGTAGTTTTCTAGACACCTTACTTTGAGTTATCTCATAAATAGACTCTTGAGACAATAATTCCAATACAAGTAGTTTATTTTGGAGGTGGTCCTGGAAAACACCAGCAGGTTAGTGAGAAAGTAAGATGGGGAAGGGAAGAAAGCCTATAAAATGTTCTTGGTTAAGCTAGTCATCACTGCAGTCAAGGAAATTAAAGTTTTGCACCACTGGTAATGCTAGAGGACAATATAGGATATACCTTAGCATTACCATAACCATGGGGTTAGATACTGGTGTTGTTATCCAACAAATCTGTATCATCACTGAGAATTGTGTCTGGAGCCATTAACTCCTTCAGCTCTGCTAGCTCGCCCTGTGTATAAGACAAACATTCTACTACAGCCAGACAAAAAAGCTCATAGGTGGAGAGTAGCAGGTGTTTTCTTTCAGTAGTCTTCAGCATGTTGAAGATTAATGTTGAGAGGATATAAGTAAGGCACTAATAGGATGTGCTACACCAAGTATATGGATCTGGAATTCAGGGAAAGGTTTACACTGGAGAAACAGATTTGGAAATCATTAGGATAGGGCTGGCCAAAGTTATATGTACTTCCAAAACCACAAATTTACTTGGATGGAGAAATATTAAATAAGAAAAGAGAAAGAAGATATGAACCAGATACTTAAGTGGCCTGGAGACCAAGGTAATGACCCTTAGAGGTTGGGCTAGTGTCCTTTAAGGAACAAGATCTAAAGAGGATATGAAGTCCACTTTGAAGGTAGGCAACACGAAAAACAAGACAGAGAATGGGAACTGCTAACAACTAGAGGGAAAGGGCAGATTTCCCTAGTGAGTTTAAGTGTCCAGGAAGAGTAATTGTGCCCTGATGATAGAGACTGTGTGTGACTTGGAGGAAGGCAAGATATTCACCAATTAGTAGAGCTCTGAAAAAGACAAATAATAGAGCTGGCATAATCAGAAATTCCATTAGGAAACCTCACAGCAGACAGATTCTATCAAAATGGGTGAAATATGAGAATAAGGATAACCCAGTGATCTTATTAATCCCAGAATGGAAGAATTTCTCTACTAGAAACTGTAGTTGAAGGGAGAGAGAAAACTTACTATAGATCACCCAGAATTAGGAAATTTACAGTCTCTGTGAGATGGTGTGAGTTCTGCCTACTGTATATCTCTTGGTATTTGTTGATTTTTGTTTTCCTTCAAATTGGTCACTTTCTACAACACCATTCAACAACATTCCCTAGCACAGTACATCAGAACAGTACATATTTCAGGCTTCTGAGGGGTAGCTTGAGCCAAAATATAAGGGTTCAAAATATATTTGGGCCAACCCTAAATGCAGGTCCTAGATTCCATGGCTATCTTTGATGAATATTCCATTAGCATTTTGATCTACACAGAACTGGACATGGAAAGCCTATGGCAATGATAATAATAATAATAATAATAATAATAATAATAATGTTTAATGTTGGCTTTCACTATGGAGCTCTCAAAGAAAACTCTGATGCCACATCACATATCCAAGTATTTCACTCCAGGTTCAGACGCTTTTCCAACTCAAAAACAAGCTTCTGGTAATTTCAGGTATTATATGAGTCCCAGTTATGTGCAAAGAGGGCATATCAAAAAGCCAGCCACTTCCAGTGTAGTGATAGTTATATAGCTGGGAAGGAAATTTATCTTTATCCCAATTGAATCTTAAAAGTCTTAAGCTTCAGTCTTTGCAACTTTTACTCCTTCCATTCAGTTAAAAAAAAAAAAAGTCTTTCTAAGATTGGTGTCAATTGGAAAGTATTTGTATATCCTGGCTGTTAAGATGGAAAGTGTGAATTTACAGAAACTCTAATATGTATAGAGATGGTGGGAAGTTTAGCAGAGAGTGATGGAGGGGCAGTAGGTGAGAGTGGGGTGCCTATGGGACAGAGCCAAGAAAATGAGACTTGCAGACTGAGAGTCAATTATGCTCAGATTTCAGTCTCCTCACCTATGTGCCAAAGACAACATGTTAGGGGCTGGGTAAAAATGCTTTAGTCATAGCCAGGAAAAGAGAGCCTAGTAATGTGTTGCTCTGTTTAGTAATGAGGATGGGGAGCATTTGGGCTTCATTTAGTCTTGCTGGCACAATCAGGTAACACCATACAAGCCTAAACATAGTTCTAAGATTAAATAAACTGTTGTTGATTTTTCATAATCCTTCTTAGGGATGTTATAGCTGGGGGGGGGGATCAATTAACAATATAAACTTCGTTCTCCAAATCCCTTCCTCATTCTACAAAAATATGATACATTAACCTGGGAGAAGTAGAGATGTGGAAATTAAATCAACATCTCAGTCTTCTCCTTAGATTGAGGTTTGGGGACAAAATTCATAAATAATTACCTAGTGAATAATATTTTAAAATTTTCTTTTCCTCCTTGTCTGCATTTTTTAGAAAAACTACTGTATCTCTTTTGAGAGTTGGGAAACAGAAGCCGTTAATTAGAGTTATAGGGAACTGCTTGAGGTCTAAGCCAACTGGTTCAAATTCTTCTGTTTGTGACTGGAAAATCAGTCTGGTTCTTTCACGTTTTGGGTACTTTTATAGACTTATTTGGTTTTTATTTGTCATGATTTCACAAGCTCCAGAAAGTGCTGCTGGAAAAGACATGCCCTTATTTAGAGCTTCCACTCACTGGCTATTCCTCCTCACGTTGACCAAACTACTCCATGCATGGGATTTAGCTTGCATCTCCATTATTATCCCACACCAGTCCAGAGCCACCTGCCAGCCAATTCTGTGAGCTCCCCTCTGGTTTCTCACACTGAGATCTTGCCAGGAGCTTTGCCAAGTCTGGAATAATCAGAGTTGTTTTGGGGAACTACTTCACTGGGGTCATTGCTTCTCTAAAACTCAAAGTCCACCATGAAATATGATGAGAAGGTGAGAAATAATATCCTAGAGTCTCACAACACATACCAACAACATTACACATTTATTTCTGAAGCTCGTTTTGAACAATCAAAGGATGGAGCCAAGGTAGGAACAGTTAGAGGGAGCAACCTAAGAACAAATGTTCGCAGTTCTACTTAAAGTCACAAAACTATCTAAAGCAGCAGCAGCTAGTTCAACTATTGAGTATATCCTTCAAACCAAAGTACTCTTTTATTTTTGCCTTTTGTATTAAATATAGTATGCTCATTCTCACACTGTATAGCTGCAAAACCACACATCACAAGAATGATAAATATTGATGCTAAGAAACATTTTAGCATGTCTGAGTAGTAGGAACCTAAGATAAGAATCCCTAAGGGTTATTTCTTATGAATGAAATAACAACAACAAAAAAGTTATCTGCAGAAATAATCCATAAGTGGATGATTGAAGACTTTTGGGAAATCTCTATGCTATATTCCGATTAAAGTAACCTTAGGATGGGATCTGTATTATGTCTAAATTGTAGCATCAATTGTATTGTGTCTTGTGTGATAAAAACTAAAGGTGTTAACATCATAGAGGTGATCAGCAGGGAAATTAGTAAAAGGGGCTAATGAGTAGAATTATTTTTCCATGTATCTCCAGCTCTGTCCAGAAAAGAGAGAGCTTGAACAAAAGACCCAAACATCCATTCCTTTTGGTTGGTCTTCCTGTATAGCACATAGAGTGAAGGCACCAGTCATTAAGATCTGCCAGAGAACTCACTTTTTAAAATTTAATGCTCAGCAAACACCTGGTTCCACTCCTTTTGCAAGGAGGCAGGAGTGGGTATGAGAAAGGCACTGGGGGGTTTCAGCATGGAGAAGATTGTTAGACATGCCAGAAATATGAGAAAGCCACAAGTCACATACCCAATATCAAGCAGAGAGGCAAAGCTCATAAGCCAGAGGTGGGTGTTTAAACCAGTCTCTAAAAAATAATAAGAGGGCCAAGAATAGAGACTATACTCTGTTAGAGAGCCAAAAACATGGAGACCAGGATAAGTAAAGCCGGCGGGGGGTGGGAAATGGGTTGAGCAACTATGATGAAAGACAGGGAAAAATGTTACTTCTGACTCAGATGATGTCCGAAGCTGGCTTTTCAGTATATTTTGTAGCTGAATGTATGAGTACCTTCTTGAATTACTATAAATACTTGGGACTTGGTAATTTATAAGAAAGGAAGTTTAATTGGCTCATGGTTCTGCAGGCTGTACAGCCAGGCATCTGTTTGGCTTCTGATATGACCTCAGGAAGCTTGCAGTCATGGTGGAAGGCAAAGAGGGAGCTGGCAAGTCACATGGTGAAAGCAGGAACAAGAGAGAGAGAGAATAGGGAGAAGGTGCCACACATTTTTAAATGACCAGATCTCGTATGAGCTCAGAGAGAGAGTTTAATTATCACCAATGGAATGGCCCAAGCCATTCATGAGAGATCTGCTCCCTTGATCCAAACATCTCCCCCCAGGCCCCAACTCCAACAGGAAATTTGGGCAAGGACAAATATCCAAACTGTGTCACTGGATGTGAGAAAAATACGTAGGAATCTGATCATGGAGAGCCAAGAGTGGCTAAATTAAGGAGTTTCAGTTTTATTCTAGAAAATATGAGGAGCGAATGCAGAATTTTAATCTGTGAAGTGGAATTATCCGATGCATAGAACGTTAATAATTAGAAGTGAAATAGACAAATACACAACTTTCATTTCTGAAAGCATTAAGTACATTAAAAGTTATTTTGTTATTCATTTAGTTGCAAACCAAAGGTAAGCCAATAATCAATAAAAAAAATGCTCATTCTCTAAGTATTCAGCCGGATTTTTTACTTATTCAGGTGGAATGTAATATCATCTATCAGACATCTATTAGATGATCTTATCAATATTAGAGAGAGTATAAGACCATTCTGTTATATCAGAATTCTGGTATTCATGACATGTCTACTTTTTGCTTTTGTCTTTTGGTCAAAGTCTTCATTAGGTAACGAAGCCAGCCCCTTCACAAACTGCCTTAGTGTTCCAATAAATATTGTGGTTCGTGGGCTCTCCCTTTTAATCAAGGAGAAAAAATAATGAAAAAACCAATTCATTTGCATTATTTCTTGAAATTTACATTCTGGAAGAGGCTCTGCCTTTATGGTAGAATTTGGTACCTGCATCCTGCAGATCCTGTCTACTTCCAAGCTTCGGCTGACAGACGTGCATAAAGACTGGATCACCTAGCAAGTGCCAGCTCCTATCTTACTGCTCCATGAGACAAGCAGTTGAAAAGACAGAGTGGAACCTGTTTCTAACCTTTATGTGACAGTAACCCCACTTCCTTATAATGTGGCCCAAAGAATGCCGATGCCTGAAAAATCAAATTAGCTATTCCTCTTCCAGTGGGAGGGGTCAGTGGGGGAGATGGAGAGGAAGAAGCAGCAGTCTTCATTCCTGTACATCCCCTTTGAAGCTTGAGGAATAGAGGACTCCTTTTTAAACATAGAGGAAATGGACAAAGATGGGAAGAAAACATATCCCTTCTCTCTCATCAGTGTTCAGCTTCCGTAAATCATGATTTTATTTGAGAGAAGAAATGGTAACTGGCAAAACAAAATACTTGTCTGGGAATGTTGAGTTATGTCTAAGCAAGGAGTTGAAAAATACCTAATGGATCCTAAACTATTTACAATGACCTGAAAAAAAAAACTAATATGAAACATGGGAAGAACTTGACCAGATCTGTAATGTGAAAAACTTTTAAGAGACTCTGTTGCACTCACATGTTTTCACAAATCATCAGAAAATATATTCTTGAAATGTTTATCTTGGAAAATGAGAAACTCAGGAAAAATAATTTACATATATTTTATCTGTTTAAGATGTGGATATACTACTTTAAAATATACAGAGTAGAAGATAGATGATTCTTGGCTTTAAAAAAAAGTAGGGTGTATGCACACACACAAAATTATCTAAATAATTCAGGTTCCAAGCTACTTTTTATTTAAGAAATATTTGCATAATTTAGTAATCATGATTATAATTATTTTAGTTTTCCAGTTGGCCTTGTAGAAATGGTACTACTGATAAATGAGCTTCTGCTTAGTCAAAGTTGCTCATGAGTTGCCAGTGAAACAACTCTATCCCTCCTCCTTGTACTCCTTGTAACTAACAGCACACATTTATAAAGCTGACTAGAAAGAGGAACACAGTGTATGGTATCAGAACATTTTACCCCACATCTGGAAAATCATCCCTATGAAAGGAAACAAACTGGACTATATGAGGACCAGATGTTAGATTCATTAACACCACATTTTAACCTAGTAAGAAAAATGGTCTTTTAAATATATATCTAAGGACTGGACCTCTTTATGAAAATTCATAAGAGAACTTTGTCCATTATGAGATAATTTTTTTTCCTAAGTTCTATTCTATGCCTACAGGTAAAGGAAATGGCTGAAATGTTTTGTTCTCATCCTGTCCAATTTACTTAAATGGATTCGGCCATAACTTAAACATGGTTATTTCTCAGTGATCCAATCTAGTCTCATTCCTTTAAATATTATCCATATGCTATCCATTCCCAAACACATCTCACACCCTGACCTCTCTCCTGAACTGCAGACTCATATATTCGAGCACCTACTCATCATCTCTTTTTAGGTGGCTAATAGACATTTCAAAACGAATGTATCTTCTCCTCAAACTTGTTCTACCTTCAGCCATCCCCAGATTTGTTGAAATATCACTATTCCTGAGTGGCTGAAGCCAAAAACAAAGGAGTCATCCTTGTTTATTCTTTCTCTTTTACATCCCACTTTCCTTTTTTTTTTTCATTATACTTTAAGTTCTAGGGTACATGTGCACAATGTGCAGGTTTGTTACATATGTATACATGTGCCATGTTGGTGTGCTGCACCCATTAACTCGTCATTTACATTAGATAAATCTCCTAATGCTATCCCTCCGCCCTCCCCCCTCCCCATGACAGGCCCCAGTGTGTGATGTTCCCCACCCTGTGTCCACTTGTTCTTATTGTTCAGTTCCCACCTATGAGCGAGAACATGCAGTGTTTGGTTTTTTGTCCTTGCGATAGTTTGCTGAGAATGATGGTTTCCAGCTTCATCCATGTCCCTACAAAGGACATGAACTCATCATTTTTTATGGCTCCATAGTATTCCGTGGTGTATATGTGCCACATTTTCTTAATCCAGTCTATCATTGATGGACATTTGGGTTGGTTCCAAGTCTTTGCTATTGTGAATAGTGCCGCAATAAACATGCGTGTACATGTGTCTTTATAGCAGCATGATTTATAATCCTTTGGGTATATACCCTGTAATGGGATGGCTGGGTCAAATGGTATTTCTAGTTCTAGATCCCTGAGGAATCGCCACACTGTCTTCCACCATGGTTGAACTAGTTTACAGTCCCACAAACAGTGTAAAAGTGTTCCTATTTCTCCACATCCTCTCCAGCACCTGTTGTTTCCTGACTTTTTAATGATTGCCATTATAACTGGCGTGAGATGGTATCTCATAGTGGTTTTGACTTGCATTTCTCTGATGGCCAGTGATGATGAGCAGTTTTTCCTGTGTCTGTTGGCTGCATAAATGTCTTCTTTTGATAAATGTCTTTTCATCTCCTTCACCCACTTTTTGATGGGGTTGTTTGTTTTTTTCTTGTAAATTTGTTTGAGTTCTTTGTAGATTCCGGATATTAGAGCTTTGTCAGATGAGTAGATTGCAAAACTTTTCTCCCATTCTGTAGGTTGCCTGTTCACTCTGATGGTAGTTTCTTTTGCTGTGCAGAAGCTCTTTAGTTTAATTAGATTCCATTTCTAAATTTTGGCTTTTGTTGCTGTTGCTTTTGGTGTTTTAGACACAAAGTCCTTGCTCACACCTGTGTCTTGAATGGTATGGTATTGCCTAGGTTTTCTTCTAGGGTTTTTATGGTTTTAGGTCTGACATTTAAGTCTTTAATCCATCTTGAATTAATGTTTATATAAGGTGTAAGGAAGGGATCCAGTTTCAGCTTTCTACATATGGCTAGCCAGTTTTCCCAGCACCATTTATTAAATAGGGAATCCTTTCCCCATTGCTTGTTTTTGTCAGGTTTGTCAAAGATCAAATGGCTGTAGATGTGTATTATTTCTGAGGGCTCTGTTCTGTTTCATTGGTCTATATGTCTGTTTTGGTACCAGTACCATGCTGTTTTGGTTACTGTAGCCTTGTAGTATAGTTTGAAGTCAGGTAGCATGATGCCTCCAGCTTTGTTCTTTTGGCTTAGGATTGTCTTGGCAATGCAGGCTTGTTTTTGGTTCCATATGAACTTTAAAGTAGTTTTTTCCAATTCTATGAAGAAAGTCATTGGTAGCTTGATGGGGATGGCACTGAGTCTATAAATTACCTTGGGCAGTATGACCATTTTCATGATATTGATTCTTCCTATCCATGAGCATGGAATGTTCTTCCACTTGTTTGTGTCCTCTTTCATTTCGTTGAGCAGTGGTTTGTAATTCTCCTTGAAGAGGTCCTTCACATCCCTTGGAAGTTGGATTCCTAGGTATTTTATTCTCTTTGAAGCAATTGTGAATGGGAGTTCACTCATGATTTGGCTCTCTGTGTGTCTGTTATTGGTGTATAGAAATGCTTGTGATTTTTGCACATTGATTTTATATCCTGAGACTTTGCTGAAGGATGCAAGGCTGGTTCAACATACACAAATCAATAAATGTAATCCATCATATAAACAGAACCAATGACAAAAAACACATGATTATCTCAATAGAGGCAGAAAAGGCCTTTGACAAAATTCAACAGCACTTCATGCTAAAAACTCAATAAATTAGGTATTGATGGGACATATCTCAAAATAATAAGAGCTATTTATGACAAACCCACAGCCAATATCACACTGAATGGACAAAAACTGGAAGCATTCCCTTTGAAAACTGGCAGAAGACAGGGATGCCCTCTCTCATCACTCCTATTCAACATAGTGTTGGATGTTCTGGCCAGGGCAATCAGTCAGGAGAAGGAAATAAAGGGAATTCAATTAGGAAAAGAGGAAATCAAATTGTCCCTGTTTGCAGATGACATGATTGTATATTTAGAAAGCCCCATCGTCTCAGTCCAAAATCTCCTTAAGCTGACATCCCACTTTCAATTAATCAGGAAATCCTTTTGACTTCCCCTCCAAAATATATCCAGGATCTGGCCACTTCCCGTCACCACGTTACTATTATCTGGGTCCAATCTACCATAATCTGTTGCCTGAATTATTGCCAATAGCCTTCTAGTTAGTTTTCTTTAAGGTCACACTGCGTTATCTCTTCATTTCACTCAGAATACAAACCAAAGTCCTTAAAATAGTCTAAAAGTCATTACACTTTTAGACTAATGTGGCTCCTTGTTGCCATTCTGGGTTACTCTCACTTGCTCCACCCTGATGACATTGTCCTCATTGCTGTTCCTCTAACACATCCAGTCATGTTCCTGGTTAAGGACTTTTACCCTGACCGTTCCTTTGCCTGGAATGCTATTCCCTCCAACTGCTTAGCAAACTCCCTTACCTCCTTTAAGGATTTGTTAAAATGTCGTCTTTTCAGTAACTATCCTATTAAAAATTGCCACCACCTATCACTTCTCTTCCAGCACTTGTGGTCCCCATTACCTGTTCTGCTTTTACTTTTTCTCTTTTTCTTATAGTCCTTATCACCTAATAGCATGCTATATTATTGGTTTGTTTTTATTGTTTATTTTCTATTTCTCTCTGTCCACCAGATCATAAGTTCACTGATGTGTCTCAAGCATTAAGAACAGTTCTTGGCACATATTAAGCACTCAATAAATATTAAATGAGTCAATTGCAAGACCTGGCATTGATTATAGATTTATCGTTGTTTAATTGAGAAGAAAAAATGTTTTCTTCCGACTGACTAATGTAATTAAATACCGTCATTTTCATGTTTACCACCTGACAGAAGTATCAATTGCCCCCTCGCCTACAGTTTGTGTATTTTCACAAGCTCAGGATCAAAATAAAGGAAAGGAGGTGAGCAAGAAGGAGGAAGCTTTTTCCCTAATTCCAGAAGCCTCCATGGGACATTTCGTGCATGTTCCTATCATTGTACTTAACAGACCACATTATAATTTTTGTTCGTTTATCACTTCTCATCAATGTGACAGCTCCACAAGAGCAGAGACTATTTGATTCATCATTTTCATCTCCAGTACCTGACACATTATATAACAGTAATGATATTCGATAAAAGATTGCAAAATAATGGATGAAATATCAGAGGCAGAATGCCAGGGAGGAAAGGATGTAACATTTGAAGAGTGAGTGAGTGTGACTTCCTGTTCTGTTAACAGTATAAGCTTTGCCAAGTTGTTTAATTGCTCTGAGTCCCAGTTTCTTCATCTATAAAAGAAAAGTAAATTTTCTTTGAAGATTAAATTAGGTAATGTGTGCAATGTACTTAGTAGGGTCCCTAGAGTATAACAAACATTCAGTAAATGAGATATGCCTACCTTTTATACCATATATATGTACAATTTAAATTATACGTGTGTGTGTGTGTGTGTGTGTGTGTGTGTGTGTGTGTGTGTGTGTGTAGGAGCAGAAGCAGGTAGCTCCCTGCTCTCAAGGGAGTCCTTTCATTTGTTTGTTACTGCTAGTGGGCATGGCCACCGTGGGTTAAGGCCTTTTTTGTTTCTAGTTGTCATTCCATGTGGAAGTTGAGTATGCTGTCATTGCTTTGGCTTCCTGTACCTCACTGATAGACGCAGGGAAATAAGGGCGCAAGTTTCAATCCTCGAATATAAGCTCCATGAGAATAAAGACTTTTTTCATCCCTCTCCCCCTTCCTTTTTATCTGCTATATCCCTAATGCCTAGTAGAACAATGCCCCATAGATATAAGTTAAAAGCTGAATAAGTTTGCTTTCAGTCTCAAGGTAAGGTAGAAGTCCTACTTAAGGCTGGGGTTAAAACCACACATCTGGCCCAGTTTTATCACAGTTTTGCAAAGAAATGCTCAGTATTAACCCAGCTAATACCTAATAGGTATCTTGATTTCCATTTGCTCTAATTCTTGATGATGTAGTTTCCTTACAACATTTTAGGGAGAAAAGGGGATCAGCAGAGAGTCATTTGAGCAACACTTAATCTTCTAGCTTTATATAGATCAGATACATCCTCCCTTAGTTCTTATAAAAAATATAAAACTTAATGACGGTCATGAAGAAGGTCGGAATAAATGGAGATATACTATATTTCTGAAAGAGAAATCTCAGTATTCTAAAGATGTCACTTCTCCCCCGAATAAATCTATTAATTCAGTGGCATTATAATTAAGATCTCAATAGAATTTTACTTGAGAAGATGTGAAGGCAAAAATTGATAAATTTGGTAAACTAGATAAATGGAAGTGTATTTAGACAAGTATATAAGAATATCTAGAAAAATATTTCAAAGTTCAATACAGAAGGGAGTACTTGTGATATCAAGTATCAAAATATAGATTTAGAATACAAAACTTAAAACAGGGTGACACAGTAATGGAATAAGAAAATAAATCAATGATATCACCCAAAAAGTCTAGAAACAGGTGAAATGCATGTAAAAACTTAGTATGTGATAAAGATGGCATTTAGTATTTTGGGGGAAAGTTTGTCACATGTTCATTTATAGAAAAATAATATGACTGGATACTTCACGCAGTATACAAAAGTAAATCCAGATTGAATAAGTAATACATGTAAGAAACAAAACTATGAAAGTATTAAAGAGAAAACAGTGTATTTTTATAAACTGTGGGTGAAGCTGGCCTTCCTAAGCAATACGTAATACACAATGACATACTGTTAAGCCATAAAAAAGAATAAAATATCATTTGTAGCAACATTATGTTACGTGAAATAAACGAGGTACAGAAAGACAAATACCACATGATCTCACTCATGTGGGAGCTAAAAAACTTGATCTCATGGACATAGAGCATACAACCATGGATACCAGAGATGCGAGAGAGAGAGAGTGGTGGGTGAATAAACAGAGGTTGGTTAATGGTAGGAACATACCATTAGATAGAAGAAGAAAGTTCTAAGGTTTTACAGCAGACTAGGATAACTATACTTAGCAAACAATATTTTGTAGATTTCAAAGAAACTAGAAGAAAGGACTTGAAATGTTCCCAATGCATAGAAATAATAAATACTCAAGGTGATGGATACTCCCAAAAACCCTGAATTGATCATTATACATTTCACGCATGTAACAAACATTCACTTGTACCCCATAATATGTAAAATATTATGTATCAATAAAAGAAAAAAGAATGAAGTAAACATTGTTTAAGTTTATAAAAAAAGTAAAAAAAAGAAGTCAAATTAAAAAAATTATATCTGAAATATATTATAAAAAAGATGGAAATCTGATAAACAAATTGAAAAAAAGACAGCCAGATTGAGTAAATTAGCCAATAATGTAATTAGGCACTTCACAATCAAATAAAAATAACTCATAAGTTTAAGAAAACATGACCATACTCATTAGTAATCAAGTAAATGTTTATAAAACACATTGAAATACTCCCTACAACTTAATCAACTGACAAACATTTAAATAATCTTTGATAGCCAATGCTTATAAGAATGTGGAGAAATAGGTACTCTTGTCTCATTATAGTATATTTCAGCAAGGCAACTTTGCAATCTCTAGCAAATTTATAAATATGCATATACTTTGACTCCACAATTCCAACTCTTTTAAAATGCACCAAGGATATGTATACACATGAGAATATCTATTTTGACATTACTTAGAACAGTGGTAAATTAGACACCACCTAAATGCCCCTCAATTTAAAAAATGATTATATAAATTATGGTAGTTCATACTTTGGAATACCCATTCAGCTGTTAAAACATAATAACATCAGTCCCTGTTTATTGACACCAGATGGTGTCTATGACTTGTGACAAATAAGCTGTAAAACAAATTTAAAAATATATGAATATGGAATATTCATATTTTTAAAAATTGTGTGTATATATAATTTTCTTTCATATACTTCTGTGTTTCAAGTTTTTCACAAAATATATGACCTCTGAAATTAATATAAATGAGAAAAGTACTGAGGTACTCTCTCTATATATACACATATATATATACACACACATATATGTACACACACACACATATATATGTTCATGGATGGATAACTTGATAAAGGTAAAAAAATTGTCATGTAAAGCAGGTCACCTTGAGAAAAGTAATGACCTACATTAACGGACAGAATCAGCTTGGGTGACTTCACATGGCAGGAAACAGGAATAAATACTCTATCTTGATTCTCTTTCCTCTCTGGGATATGGAGTTCCTCAATGTCTGATGGCAGTTGGAAACCAGTGGGCAAGAAAGCCCATAGATGTAAACTCTACAGGCCAGATTTCTGGGGACAGAGCCATGTTGAGGAGGGTAGAGAGGGGATCCATATGTGCAAAAAGAAAATAGCTAGCACACTGACTTTAATGGAAAAGCTTCTAAAATTTCTTTTTTTAAGTAAAATATTTGTTCACTTGGAGGAAATATTTTTTTATGAGTTAAGAGTATTCCCTGCTAATTCTAGTTATTGTCATAAATAAATTGAACTTTTTAATCTTTTTGTTTCTTACATATACTAACATGATCATATGGTTTCCTCTTTTAATCTGTTAATATGATGATATAAATGTAAGTTTTCCAATGTTGAGCCATCTTTGTATTCCATAAATTAAATACTACTGGGTATCAGTGTATCATTTGTATACAAATAGTTATTTATTTTGCTGATATTTTATTTAGAACTTTTGAATATCCACATTATAAGTTAGAATGCATTATAATTTTTTTCCTTCAAGTATCCTTGATTTAATTTATTTTGTCAAGGCTTTTCATTTTTGTTTGCTGAAAGAGGTTGTATAAATAAAAATTCTAAGTTTTTTAAGTTATAAAGACTTGGTAAAACATGCTAATAAAGCCTCTGAACCTTATTTCAGGGGGAGGTTTATGTCAAGATGTTTCATTTTTGGAGTTCCTTTTTTAGTCAAATGGATTAAATATGTCTTTGATGATTGCTCTGCCATTAAGGTTATGTGGTTCTTCTTTAGTCAAATGTATTAAATTATATTTTCTATAAATTGGCTTTACCCATATTTTCAAAATAATTGCATAAAATATTTGTAATATTATATTTTTAAGATCATTAATATGTGTGGTCATGTTACCCTCCTCATTCTTAGATTTTTGCCTTTTGAGGTTTGTTTGTTCTGTTTGTTCAAAGTATCAGCCGTTTTCTTGATCATCTCTATTGTTTATTTGTTGTCTGTTGAATTATTTTTCTTTTATCCTTATCATTTCCTCCTTTCTAATGTTTTAATTCTATAGCTCTTTTTCCTACTTTTATGAGTTAAACTGTTTATAAATTTTCACTGTTTGCTAATATATGTTTTTAGGACTATTAATTTCCTCTTCAAATGCTATCTTAAGGCTATCTCGCAAGTTCTGATAAGAAATGTTCTCACTGACATTTGGCTTCCAAATGTTTTTTAATTCACTGTGATTGCCTATTCTTAATGTATACATTATTTAGAAGTGTGATTTTTAAAAATTTTTTTTTCTTGTGATTGATTTTAACACCATTTTTTGGCTTTTTGTTATTGATTTCTAATTTTAATGCATACTGGTCAAAGAATGTATGGAATTAATAAAAACTTCCTTTGTAGATCAGTATGTGGTTAAGTTTTATAAACCATCAATCTAATCGTTAAAGTATGTGTAATCTCTACTCCTTGGGTAAGGAATTTATATCTAGCTTGTAAATTGTGTTGCTGAAAATTGATCAGTGGTTTATTGGAGAAGTGTAAAATAATTTCCCTCTATTAATTTTATTAATAATTTTTGTAATTCAATCAATTCTCACTTTATGTGTGTTGAGGCTTTTTTGGATGCATGTGGGTTCAGGATAATTACTTTTAGTTTGCAGATGTTTAATTTTATTGTCACATAATATTTCACTTTATCCCTATTAATGCCTTCATCTCAAGATCATTTTCTTCTGGTTTTAATATAGCCAATATTGATCAGCTTCAACTTGGTGGAGAGTAAATATGGAAATCCCTCATTATCTGCCTTTAAACGTATATCTTCTAGACAATATCTGACATATTTGGCAGAACCCATAACTTTCCAGTCATGTTCAGTTGTTAAGGATTCATTCCAATCTAATCTAAAACTCTAATTTCACATGTAATTGAAATCTCATTTCATTCTTTTCTCCTAGCTGCATACCATTGACCCATTCTGAGTCTCTCAACCACAAGCCTAACATTTCCTCCATTTAACCAACTTCTCCTGCAAAATAGTGTTGTAGAATTTTATATTAAAGGAAAATTAAAATAAATTAAAATATTATGTTTTTATATAGAAAGGGATAACAAATATGAGAGAGAAGGTAAGAAGAAGAGAAGGTAAACAAAAGAAATTTTATCAAAATTGCTATTAATTCTGATCCCCAAACAATTTCACCTTAAAATATCTAGGGATCATAATACCAGAAGGAGAAAAAAAAGAAGGGGATAGATGAAATATTTGAGAAAGCAATGGCTTAAATTTTTCCAAAATTTATGATGGGCACCAAACTTCAGATACAGGAAACTCCGAGGATACCAAGAAGGACAAATACCAAAAAGCTTATACCTAGACACATCATATTGAAAGTTCCGAAAAGTAAAGATCAAAAAAATAAATAAATAAAATTAAAAAAAAGAATTGAAAGAAGCCAGAAAGAAAACACATTAC
Organism: Gorilla gorilla gorilla; assembly: GCF_029281585.2. Classification (NCBI taxonomy): domain Eukaryota; kingdom Metazoa; phylum Chordata; class Mammalia; order Primates; family Hominidae; genus Gorilla; species Gorilla gorilla. The sequence goes on from NC_073224.2 coordinate 123,078,465, forward strand.
CTACAGAAGAATAAGAAATACATCAGACATCTCTTCAAAAAACATGCAAGAAAGAAGAGAGTGGAGTGAAATTTTTAAAGTATTGAAAGTAAAAGAAAGCCCACCAACCTATAATTTGATATCCAATAAAATTGTTTTTCAAACATGAAGGAGAAATAAAGACTTTCTCAGACAAACAAAAATAGAGGAAACTTGTCACTAGTAGAGATGCACTGAAAATAATGTTAAAAGTTCTTCAGAGGAAACGGACTATGTGACATTCTGAAAAAGGTAAAAATATAAATATGGTAAAAAAAATTAGTTGTTTCCAGCCCTGTTCAGGAGGAGGGAAGAAGAGATGAATAGGTAGAACACAGGTGATTTTTAGGGCTATGAAGCTATTCTGCATGATGCTGTAATTGTGGATACAAAAAGTTATACATTTATCAAAACCCATAGAACTGTACAACATAAACTTTGTGCTCTAATGTAATCTATGGACTTTAATCAGTAATAATGCATCAATATTGGTTCATCAATTGTAACAAATATACCACACTAACACAAGATATTAATAATAGAAGAAACTGTGTGCAATGAGGAGAGAGGATGTATAGGAACTCTCCCTACTTTCTGCCAAACTTTTCTGTAAACCTAAAATTTATTTTTTTCTTTTTTTTTGAGACAGTGTCTCACGCTGTAGCCCAGACTAGCGTGCAGTGGTGTGATCTCGGCTCACTGCAACCTCTGCCTCCCAGGCTCAAGACATTCTCCTGCCTCAATCTCCAGAGTAGCTGGGATTACAGAGTAGCTGGGATTACAGGTGCCTGCCACCATGCCGAGCTAATTTTTGTATTTTTAGTAGAGACGGGATTTCACCATTTTGACCAGGGTGGTCTTGAACTCCTGACCTCAGGTGATCACCCCCCCCTCCCACCCAGCCTCCCAAAGTGCTGGGATTACAGGTGTGAGCCAACACACCCGACGAATTCCTCTTGAAAGATTAAAAATGGCCAAACCCTGTGGCTCACGCCTATAATCTTAACACTGGAAAGCTGAGGTGGGAGGATTGCTTGAGGCCAGGAGTTCAAGTCCAGCCTGGGTTACACAGCAAGATCCCCGTCTCTATAAAAAAAAAAAAAAATACACAAATTAGCCAGGCGTGGTGGGGACTAAAATTAGCTACTTAGGAGGCTGAGGCAGGAGGATGGTTTGAGCTCAGGAGGTTGAGGCTACAGTGAACTATGATTGTACCACTGCACTCCAGCCTGGGTGACAGAACTGGATTGTGTCTCTAAAAAGTTTAAAAAAATAAAAAGATAAAAACTATTAAGAAATAAGTTTAATTTTTTTACAATAAAAATGCCTATTTAGAGACAAAACAGATGCTTAGGGAATGGTAAGGGGAAAAATAAAGCATTAATTGCCTGTATAATTTTTTAATACTCTAATTCAGCTCAGCTTCTACCAGAAACCAAAAAAAAAAATAGTTAAGAAGAATATTTTCAAAGCCTGTTATTTATTTTTTTAACTACATTTTAGCTTCATCACCTGGGTGAAGTCAGAATGTGTTGAGAACTTTCCTGTGGGTCACTATGTTCCCACACAGATGATGCAATAGAAAAATAGCAGACCGGCAAGGGAAATGATTAGACTTTGTTATTGCAAAGAGAATTTTTGTTTGACCATATAATATGCTGGTAATTAGACCTTGCACCCCAGGATCTCACAGCTGTCTTTCTGCTATCTAATTTTTCTCTGTCAGAATCTTAGAGACCTTGTAGAATACATTGAAGACTTCTTTTAAACAACATTCACGTATGAATCCTTGCATTTGGAACCTTGCTGTGCTGATATGATTCAAAAGGGCAAATGCAGAGAAAATTATCGAACTGAAGAGCCTAGAGTCAGCACAATCATGAAGTAGGTGAATTGGCATCTTTCTACTCCATTTCTTTACCTCTCCTCATTTCCATGTCTTTCACGGTATTTACATTGTGGTCTTTATCTTCAGAGCATTGGGGAGAAGATGAAATGTTTTAATTGGGATGGGTGGTGACATCATATTTACATTTTAATAAATCATTCTGGTGAAAAACAGGTCAGAAAGAGGCAAAAATGAATGTGGGTTTGTACGGGTCTGCAGCAACCTCAATTCTTGCCTTTTCAGAAGAAAGAATTAGACTGAGGGGCACTAGGCAGAGTGAGAGACCAAGGCAAGTTTTAGAGCAGGAGTGAAAGTTTATTAAAAAGCTTTAGAGCAGTAATGAGAGGACGTAAAGTATACTTGGAAGAGGGCCAAGCAGGCAATTTGAGAGATCAGGGCACGGTTTGACCTTTGACTTGGGGTTTTATACCTTGCCATGCTTCCAGGGTCTTGTGTACCTTCTCTCCTATTCTTGCCTTGGGGTGAGCTATCCACATGCGCAGTGGCCTGCCAGTGCTTCGGAGGGGAACATGTGCAATGCGTTTACTGTATTTGTATGCATGCTCACTTAAGGCATTCTTCCTTTACCAGCTGAATGTTCCTAGAAGGTCATATGCCAGTTAAACTCTGTCATTTTGCATGCTTGAGCCCACTCCCCAACTCCTGGGATCCTATTGGAAAGCTGCTGATCACCAGTTTCAGGTTTATTCCGTCTATTGGAAGACTGCCTTTCCCTGCCACTAGCTGCAACCAATTATTATTTTAGAGATACAATGTAACAACCACCTGATCATCACCTGATGGTCACCTGACATTCCTGGTGGTGGCGGGGAGTCTTCCCCTGACCTGCTTATGCCTGATTAGCTACTTACTGTGGCAGGTTGACCTATTAGGAGGCAGTTATAGTCTTGTAGATGAGAGATGACATCTTCCTTTCTAAGCATATCTGCCTTTGAACAGTTAATAGTCCCCTCATTCAAAGGAAGGGGGTAGAATTCCAGATATCTTTATGAATGAAGCACTATGACTCTTCAGAGAAGATATTTGAGAGTGACTTTTAAGAAGGAGATTACATCTGAATAATATCTTAGAGTGAGTTGATAGAGGCTAAGGACATTTCAGGTGTAGGGTACAGCATGAACAAAAGCAAACCGTATTCATAGAATGATGAGCTGCACAGTTCGGGTGGAATTTAGAATGCCTAAAAGAAAGTTTAGAATATGAGACTGAAATGAAATGTGAAACCAGATTGTGGCCAATCACAATACTAGGCCTAGATTGTCAAGCTCATACTTTGTCATGAAAAGACCAATGAAGAGTTTAAAATAAGAAATAGCATGTGCAGAGCAGTGGTATATAGAGATGGGGAATTTTTTTTTTCAGTTTAAGATGATGTTACTCACATGGTTATGCCTCATCCCTAGAGATCTTGAATTAATTGGTCTAGAAGTATGCATTTCTTTTTTTAGTTTTTACTCTTTAATAAAAATTGTATATATATGCACCATGATGTTTTCATATACATATACAATTGTGATATGATTACTACAATCAAGTTAATATATTCATTTTTTGCTTGTGTGTGATGAGAACTCAAGATCTACTCTCCTAGCAAATTTTCAATATAATGCAGTATTATTAACTATAGTCACCATGCTGTACATTAGATCTCTAGAACTTATTCATCCTACATAACTGAAACTTTGCACATTTTGACCAACATATCCCTATCTCTGCCTCCCGCCCACCCCTGGCAACCACCATTCTACTCTCTGTTTCAGTAAATTTGATTTTTAAAGATTCTGTACATAAGTGAAATCATGCCGTATTTTTCATTCTGCGTAATGTCCTTCAGGTTGGTAATCCCTTTATTCAAAGGAAGAGGGTAGAATTTCTGATATTGTTACAAATGAAGTGCTATGAATATTCAGAGAAGACACTTGAGAGTAAATTTTAAGGAAATGACATGTGAGTAATATCACTTAGCATAATGTCCTGGAGTACATTTATCTGCTTACAAGTGTGAACCCCAATGACAGACGTATGATGTGCTTCATTAACAGCTATGTAGTACAGGCCCAGTTTTATCTACCAGAAAACCTTGGCCTTTTTTCACATCAAGTTGTGCTACAGTCAGTTTAGAAAATGACACTTGCATTGTGGAGTGGAAGTTGAGGAGCCAGTGAGTTACATTAATTTATACACTTATTGCTGTCATAGTCATGACATTTTGTATATACCCCTTCATATTCTACAGTAAAAAAGTTGTCCATGACCTGAAAATTACGTTCTCTGCTTCCTCTCACACTTATTTCACTTGTCATCTTCAGTTAGGGCCCAATGTATAGTGTATCCAGCATAAACCAGTGGTTCCCAAATGCAGGTGCCCATGAGAATGCCCTGTGTAACTTTTATAAAAATGTAGAGTTCCAGGTCCTATCCCAGATCTGTTAAATTAAAATGTCCAGAGGGGGTGCCAAAGTGAACACACACACATATGCACACACACAGACATCACACAGGCACATACACTTCACTGAGGACTCTAAAGCATATCTGTGACTAAGAAACACTGACATTTACTATTTCTACTTGAATTTTTAAGGTGTCTCATTTAGAGAAACCCACTCTGGTGGTCTCTTAATATAAATTATAATGTTTAAGGAGTAATTACTGAGTTTAATTTTACCTATCAGCACTACCATTTTATTCCTGATTTCTTCAGGAAACTCTCTCAAATATTAATGCATTGAATTGTGTAGTCTTCCTAATATTAATAGAGTCCCTGTGACTAGCAAGTTTTCTCATATTTAGATGTTGAAAAAGTAAATTTTCTGCAGAGCTTTTGGGTAATCTTGGCAATTTGAGAAATTAAAGAAGTCATTTATTTAAGTCAAGGTGATTATAATCCAATTATATTATCATCACCGAAGAGTGAAAGTGAAAGCAGAAGGATGATGTCATCATCACTGTGTGAGGTCAGGAAATTAATTATGCCTTTCACAGTTCAAACATTATCAAGTAAACAGATTGTCCAGGATGTCAACACTTTCTCCTTTCTAAATTAAAAAATCTGGAAGGTTCTCAGTGTTCTCTCAGGCATGCATTTGAAGAATTGTCACTTTACTTTTTCTGTTCCATCCCAGGATTCTGGTTAAGTCTGAAGTGGATTCACTCACCCAAGGCAAGGCAACTTTATCTGTCCTGTGAGTAAACTTCCAAAAGTCACCGCATTTCACGCTACACTGCAAACTAACAATCTTACCTCCTTTCTTACTTTTACATTTTTATTCAGGTTTCATACTATTTTAAGCCTGAATTACATCTCTTAGGGAAAGAAATGTCCTCACAAAAGTTGGAGCTGATTACCTGGTGTTTGTTTTTTCTGGCTTCTTCCTGAGTGTGAAGTATTCTGATCCCATTCAACCATGTGCCAAGTGCAGTAAACGATAATGTGATAAATATTTTCATCTTTCTTGTCCAAGTTGTACTTTAATATATTATACTATATTATAAGATTTGTTTTGAATGACATTTATTTTTGGTGGGACAAAAATATATCACTTCATTTTTTATTAATACATTATAATTGTACATATTTATGGGGTGTATGTAATATTTTGATACATTTATACAATCAGTAATGATCAAAATAGGACATTTAGGATATTCATCGCCTCAATTATTTATCATTTCTTGTGTTGGGAAAGTTCCAAATCTTCTAACTATTTTGAAATATACAATAAATCATTGTTAACTATACTCACTCTATGATGGTATCAAACACTTTAACTTACTCTTTCTATCTAACTGTATTTGTGTCCCCATTATCCAATCTCTCTTATCTCTTCCTCACCCCTATTTTTCCCAACCCCTGGTAACCATCCTTCTCTACCTCCATGAGATCAACTTTTTAGTTCCCATATGTAAGTGAGAACATGAGATATTTGTCTTTCTGTGCCTGGCTTATTTCACTTAATATAATTACCTCAAGTTCCACCTATGGTGCTGCAAATGACAGGATTTCATTCTCTTTTACGGCTGAATAATATTTTATTGCATATATCTACCATGTTTTCTTTATCCATCCATTCATTGATGAACACTTAGGTTGATTCCATACCTTGACAATTGTGAATAGTGGCTGCAATAAACGTGGTAATGCAGATATGTTTTTTTTCATTCTATGTCCAGCAGATTTGTAAAAAAAAAAATTATTGAGATAAAATATACACATATAATTTACCATCTTTAGCATTTTCAAGTATATAGTTCGGTGGTAATAAACACATTTCTTTTCTCTTTTCTCCTTAATTATTCCTTCCCCTTCTCTTTCCTGGCCTTTGGTAACCATCAGTTTAACCTCTATCTTTGTGAGATCCATCATTTATTTTAGCTCCCACATATGAGTGAGAACATGTGATATTTGTCTTTCTGTTCTTGGCTTATTTCACTTAACATAATGGCCTCCAGTTACATCCATGTTGCTGCAAATAATACGATTTTATTCTTTTATGGCTGAATAATATTCCATTGTGTGTATGTACCACATTTTCTTTATCCGTTCATCTGTTCATGGGCACTTAGCTTGATTCTCTATCTTGGCTATTATGAACAGTGTTGCAGTTAACATGGAAGTGCAGATATCTCTTTGATATACTTATTTCCTTTCATATATGTATACACACACACACACACACACACACACACACACACACTCAGGACTCAGATTGCTGGATCATAAGGTATTTATGTTTTTACTGTTTTTGAGGAACCTCCATACCGTTTTCCATAATAGCTGCATTAAGTTACATTCTTACAAATGATATATAAGAATTTCCTTTTCTCTTTATCAGCACTTTTAATTTTTTGTATCTCTGATAATAGCTATTTTAACTGGTATTGAGAGGATATCTCACTGTGGTTTTGATTGGCATTCCCTTTATGATTAGAGATGTGGAGTATTTTTCATATACTTGCTGGCCATTTTTATGTCTTCTTTTCAGAAATGTCTGTTCATATCATTTGCCCATTTCTTAGTCAGATTATTTATTTGTTGATGTTGAGTTTCTTATATAGTTGACCCTTGGACGACATGGATATCAACTGCACACGTCCACTTATATTTGGATTTTTTAAGTGAATATATTGGAAATTTTTTTGAAGATTTGCACCAATTTGAAGAAATTTGCAGGGGAACCAAGTAGCCTAGAAATATTTTTTAAAAAATTAAGTTCTAAAATTGGCACCCTAACATCACATTTAAAAGAACTAGAGAAGCAAGAGCAAACACATTCAAAAGCTAGCAGAAGACAAGAAATAACTAAGAGCAGAGCAGAACTGAAAGAGATAGAGACACAAAAAAACCTTCAAAAAATCAATGAATCCAGGAGCTGGTTTTTTGAAAAGATCAACAAAATTGATAGACCACTAGCAAGACTAATAAAGAAAAAAAGAAAGAAGAATCAAATAGACACAATAAAAAATGATAAAGGGGATATCACCACCGATCCCACAGAAATACAAACTACCATCAGAGAATACTATACACACTTCCATGCAAGTAAACTAGAAAATGTAGAAGAAATGGATAAATTCCTAGATACATACACCCTCCCAAGACTAAATCGGGAAGAAGTTGAATCCCTGAGTAGACCAATAACAGGATCTGAAATTGAGGCAATAATTAAGAGCCTGTCAACCAAAAAAAGTCCAGGACCAGACGGATTCGCAGCTGAATTCTACCAGAGGTACAAGGAGGAGCTGGTACCATTCCTTCTGAAACTATTCCAATCAATAGAAAAAGAAGGAATCCTCCCTAATTCATTTTATGAGGTCAGCATCATCCTGATACCAAAGCCGGGCAGAGACACAATAAAAAAAAAAGAGAACTTTAGACCAATATCCCTGATGAACATCGATGTAAAAATCCTCAATAAAATACTGGCAAACCCAATCCAGCAGCACATCAAAAAGCTTATCCACCACGATCAAGCGGGCTTCATCCCTGCGATGTGGGGCTGGTTCAACATACGCAAATCAATAAATGTAATCCAGCATATAAACAGAACCAAAGACAAAAACCACATGATTATCTCAATAGATGCAGAAAAGGCCTTTGACAAAATTCAACAACGCTTCATGCTAAAAACTTTCAATAAATTAGGTATTGATGGGACGTATCTCAAAATAGTAAGAGCTATTTATGACAAACCCACAGCCAATATCATACTGAATGGGGAAAAACTGGAAGCATTCCCTTTGAAAATTGGCACAAGATGGGGATGCCCTCTCTCACCACTCCTATTCAACACAGTGTTGGAAGTTCCAGTGCGGGCAATCAGGCAGGAGAAAGAAATAAAGCGTATTAAATTAGGAAAAGTGGAAGTCAAGCTGTCCCTGTTTACAGATGACATGATTGTATATTTAGAAAACCCCACTGTCTAAGCCCAAAATCTCCTTAAGCTGATAAGCAACTTCAGCAAAGTCTCAGGATACAAAATCAATGTACAAAAATCACAAGCATTCATATACACCAATAACAGACAAACAGAGAGCCAAATCATGAGTGAACTCCCATTCACAGTTGCTTCAAAGAGAATAAAATACCTAGGAATCCAACTTCCAAGGGATGGAAGGACCTCTTCAAGGAGAACTACAAACCACTGCTCAACAAAATAAAAGAGGACACAAACAAATGGAAGAACATTCCATGCTCATGGGTAGGAAGAGTTAATATTGTGAAAATGGTCATACTGCCCAAGGTAATTTATAGATTCAATGCCATTCCTATCAAACTACCAATGACTTTTTTCACAGAATTGGAAAAAACTGCTTTAAAGTTCATATGGAACCAAAAAGAGCCCGCATCGCCAAGTCAATCCTAAGCCAAAAGAACAAAGCTGGAAGCATCAGGCTACCTGACTTCAAACTATACTACAAGGCTACAGTAACCAAAACAGGATGGTACTGGTACCAAAACAGAGATATAGACCAATGGAACAGAACAGAGCCCTCAGAAATAACACCACACATCTACAACCATCTGATCTTTGACAAACCTGACAAAAATAAAAACTGGGGAAAGGATTCCCTATTTAATAAATGGTGCTGGGAAAACTGGCTAGCCATATGTAGAAAGCTGGAACTGGATCTCTTCCTTACACTTCATACAAAAATTAATTCAAGATGGATTAAAGACTTAAATGTCAGACCTAAAACCATAAAAACCCTAGAAGAAAACCTAGGCAATACCATTCAGGACACAGACATGGGCAAGGACTTCATTTCTAAAACACCAAAAGCGAAGGCAACAAAAGCCAAAATTGAGAAATGGGATCTAATTAAACTAAAGAGTTTCTTCTACACAGCAAAAGAAACTACCATCAGAGTGAACAGGCAACCTACAGAATGGGAGAAAAGTTTTACAATCTGCTCATCTGACAAAGGCTAATATCCGGAATCTAGAAAGAACTCAAACAAATTTACAAGAAAAAAACAAACAACCCCATCAAAAAGTGGGCGAAGGACATGAACAGACACTTCTCAAAAGAAGACATTTATGCAGCCAACAGACACAGGAAAAAATGCTCATCATCACTGGCCATCAGAGAAATGCAAACCGAAACCACAATGAAATACCATCTCACACCAGTTAGAATGGTGATCATTAAGAAGTCAGGAAAGAACAGGTGCTGGAGAGGATGTGGAGAAATAGAAACACTTTTACACTGTTGGTGGGACTGTAAACTAGTTCAACCATTATGGAAGACAGTGTGTTGATTCCTCAAGGATCTAGAACTAGAAATACCATTTGACCCAGCCATTCCATTACTGGGTATATACCCGAAGGATTATAAATCATGCTGCTATAAAGATGCACACGTATGTTCATTGCGACACCATTCACAATAGCAAAGACTTGGAACCAACTCAAATGTCCATCAATGATAGACTGGATTAAGAAAATGTGGCATATATACACCATGGAATACTATGCAGCCAAAAAAAATGATGAGTTCATGTCCTTTGTAGGGACACGGATGAAGCTGGAAACCATCATTCTCTGCAAAGTATTGCAAGGACAAAAACCAAACACCACATGTTCTCACTCGTAGGTGGGAATTGAAAAATGAGAACACTTGGACACAGGAAGGGGAACATCACACACTGGGGCCTGTCTTGGGGTGGGGGGTTGGGAGAGGGATAGCATCAGGTGATATACCTAATGTAAATGACGAGTTAATGGGTGCAGCACACCAACATGGCACATGTATACATATGTAACAAACCTGCACATTGTGCGCATATACCCTAGAACTTAAAAGTATAATAGTAAAAAAAAAACATTTAAGTTAGGCATGTCACAAGTGCATAAAATACATGCAGATACTAGTCTATCTTATCATTAACTACCATAAAATATACACAAATCTATAAAATGTTAAAATGCATCAAACTTTACACAAACACTTATAGACTGTACATAGCACGATTCACATTCTAGAGAAATGTCAAGAAACATAAAAATGTGGTATGAAATCATAACTGCATAAAGTTACCTATAGTACATGCTCTACTACTGTAATAATTGTGTACCTACCTCCTGTGGCTATTGCAGGTAGCTCAAGTATTGCGAGTATCCTCTTAAAATATCTTGTGACACTAATCACCTCCACATAAGCCATCTGACTGTCTAGTAAATTGCATATCACAGTAAAAATGATCTCTCTAAATTCTTGCATTTTTTATCATGTTTAATGCAATACCTTAAACGTTGAATAACACCATGGGACCCATACAAAGTACTACTAGTGATACTGGAAGTGCTTTCAATAAGTGAAATCATGACATTACAAGGAAAAGTTGATTTGCTTGATATGTGCCATAAATTAAGGTCTGCAGCAGTAGTTGGGCACCATTTCAAGATAAATGAATCTCACATAAGGACTGTTGTAAACGAAAGAAAGGAAAGAAAAGAAAAGGAAACTTGTGAAGCAATCTCTGCAGCTATACCAGCAGGCACAAAATCTTTGTGCTTTTTTTGAAATGCCTTTGTGTTGTGTATTGAAAATGCCATTTGTATGTGGGAGCAAGATTGCTGTAAGAAAGCCATACCTAACAACTCTAATACGATTTGTGAAAAAGCAAACTTATGACATGACAACTTGAAGCAAGAGGAAGGCGAAGGATCAGAAGTTGGAGAATTTAATGCCAGCAAAGGGTGATCTGACCATTTTAGAAAGAGGTTTGACTTTTAAAATATCAAGATAATAGGAGAAGCCACTTCTGCCAACCAAGAGGCAGATGATTCCTAGACATGATTAAGATCATTGAGGAGAAAGGATATATGTCTGAAAAGTGAAGACAAAAATGTCCTATTCTGGAAAAAAAAATGCCACAAGGTACATTAATTAGTAAGGAAAAAAAAGCGAGCACCAGGATTTAAGATAGGAAGGGATAGGCTAACTCTACTGTTTGTGCAAATGAAGTAGGGTTTATGATCAGGACTGCCCTTATCTATAAAAGTGCTAAACCCCTAGACTTGAAGGGAAAAGATAAACACCAGCTGCCAGTCTTTTGGTTGTACAACAAGAAGGCCTGGACAGTGAGAACTGTTATGCTAATTGGTTTCATCTGTGCTTTTTCGCTGAAGTCAGGAAGTAAAGTACCTTGCCAGTAGGGGATTGCTTTTTAAAATTCTTCTGATAGACAATGCCCCTAGCCACCCAGAACCCCACGAGTTCAACATAGAAAGTCTCTTAGTTGTCTTGCTGCCCTCAAACACAATATGTCTAATTCAGCATCTAGATCAGGGGGTCATAAAGGCTTTTAAGATTCATTACACATGGTACTCTATGGAAATGAATGTCAGTGCTTTGGAAGGGAAACCCAATAGAGGCAACATCATGAAAGTCTGGAAGGATTACAGCATTGAAGATGCCATCGTTGTTATAGAAAAAGCTGTGAAACCCATCAAGCCCAAAACAATAAATCCCTGCTGGAGAAAGCTGTGTGCAGATGTTCTGCATGACTTCACAGGATTTATAACAGAGTCAATAAGTGAAATTATGAAAGTGATTGTCAATATGGCAAAAAAGGTGGAGAGTGAAGGGTTTCAGTATATGGATCTTGGAGAAATTCAAGAGCTAATAGACACTACGCAGGAGACAACTTGCTGGAAATGAATGCTTCCAAACAGTGCCAGAAGATGAGGGGAAAGACGTAAAAGAAACGGTAGCAAAGACCAAATTGATATTAGAAAATCAGGCAAAAAGGTTTTGATTACTCAATACTGTCTTTTTTTTTTTTTTAACAACATGGACGCTTCTATGACATGAGCATTGAAACCAAAGCAAACAGTGGAAAAAGAATTGGGAAGCTATAGAAACATCGATGGAGAAATGAAAAAGCAAAAATGTCAGGCAGAAATTGTGATGTGTTTCCCTAAAGTTACACTAAGTGTGACTGCCTCTCCTGCATTGCCTTCCACCTTTTCAACCTCTTCCACCTCCTCCACCGCTGAGACAGCAAGACCGACCCCTCCTACTCTTCTTTTTCCTCAGTCTGTTCAACATGAAGATGAAGAGGGTGAAAGCCTGTATGATAATCTACTTCCACTAAACGAATAGTAAATATACTTTCTCTTCCTTATAATTTTCCTGACATTTCCTTTTCTTTTGTTTATTACAAGAACACAGTACATAAAACATATAACATACAAAATATGTATTAGTCTATGGCTTATGTTACTGGTAAAGTCAACAATAGGCTATTGGTAGTTAAGTTTTCAAAAGTTATACACTGATTTTTTACTGTGGAGGGTTGAGTCAGTGCTCCTAATCTGCATGTTGTTCAAGGGTTAGATATATATTTTGGTTATTAATACCTTGTCAGATGGGTAGTTTACAGTTTTTTCTCCCATTTTGTAGGTTGTCCCTTCACTATGATTTTTTTGTTTGTTCATTTGTTTTGTTTTTGTTTGTTTTGCTTTTGCTATGGAGAAGCATTTATGCATGATATGCTCCCATTTGCCTATTTTTGCTTTCATTGTCTGTGCTTTTCAGATCTGACCAAAAGAATATTTGCTCAGACCAATGTCCTGGATCATTTCCCTAGTGTTTTCTTCTAGTAGTTTTATAGTTTCAACTCACACTTGAGTCTTTTATCTATTTTGATTTGATTTTTATGTGGTGAGAGATATGAGTCTAGTTTTATTCTTCTGCATATGGATGTATAGTTTTCTCAGGAAAACTATATAATATTTATTTATTTTTATCTATTAAGGAGACTGTCTTTTACACAATATACGTTTTTTGGTATCTTTGTTTAAAATGAGTTGGCTGTAAATGTGTGGGTTTACTTCTGGTTTCTCTATTCCATCCCATTGGTCTATGTCTCTGTATGACAGTACCATGCTGTTTTGGTTTGTAGTATATTTTGAAATCAGGTAGTGTGATGCCTCCAGCTTTGTTCTTTTTGTTCAGGATTTATTTGGCTTTTCAGAGTCTTCAGTGGCTTCATACAAATTTTAGGATTGTTTTATCTATTTCTATAAAGAATATCATTAAAATTTTGATAGGGATTGCACTGAATCTATAGATTACTTTGGGTAGCATGGATATTTTAACAATATTAGTTCTTCCAGTTCATGAATATGGGATACCTTTCTAATTTTTTGGTGCCCTCTTCAATTTCTTTCATCAGGTTTTTTTGTAGCTGTTGTGCATGGGATTTCTTTCTTGATCTCTTTTTCAAATTGTTCACTGTTGGCATATAGAAGTGCTACTGTTTTTCATATGCTGATTTTTGTATGCTTAAATTTACTGTTTGTTTATCAGTTCTAACAGTTTTCTTGTGGACTCTTTAGATTTTTCTAAATATAAGATTGTGTTGTCTGCAAACAAGGACAGTTTGAGTTCTTGCTTTCCAATTTCAATGCCTTGTATTTCTTTCTTTTGCCCAATTGTTCTGGCTAGGACTTCCAGTACTATGTTGAATAAAACTGGTGAAAGTTGGTGTCCTTGTCTTGTTCCTGATCTTAGAGAAAATGCTTTCAATTTTCCCTGTAAAGCATAATGTTAACTATGGTTTTATTACATGTGGCCTTTATTGTTTTGAGGTATGTTTCTTCATACCAAGTTTGTTGAGAGTTTTTATTATGAAGAGATGTGGAATTTTAACAAACACTTTTCAGCATCTATTGATGCTGTGATATTGTTTTTGTTTTTGATTCTACTAATGTGAATATTACGGTTTTTGATTTGCATATGTTGAACCATCCTTGCATCTCTGGGATGAATCCCACTTGATCATGGTGAATTATCTTTTTAATGTGTTGTTGAATTCAGTTTGCTAGTATTTTGCTGAAGATTTTTGCATCTATATTTATTGATTTTTGTTTGTTTGTTTGTTTTGAGACAGAGTCTCACTCTGTCACCCAGGCTGGAGTGCAGTGGCATGATCTCAGCTCACTGCAGTCTCCACTTCCCAAGTTCAAGCGATTCTCCTGCCTCAGCCTCCCAAGTAGCTGGGATTACACATGCCTGCCACCATACTCAGCTAATTTTTTGTACTTTTAGTAGAGACAGGGTTTTACCATGTTGCTTAGGCTGCTCTCGAACTCCTGACCTCGTGATTCACCCACCTCAGCCTCCCAAAGTGCTGGGATTACAGGCGTAAGCCACCATGCCTGGCCTATCAGGGATATTAATCTGTAGTTCTCTTTTATTGTTGTGTGCTTATCTAGTTTTGGTGTCAGGGTAATGCTTGCCTTCCTAGAATGAGTTTGGAGGTATTCTCTCCTCTTTTTTTTTCTAATAATTTAAGAAGAAGTGATATTAGATCTTCTTTAAATGCTTGATAGAATTCAGCAGGGAAACCATCAGGTCTGAGCTTTTTATTTTGAAGGGAGACTTTTTATTACTGCTTTGATCTTGTTACTCACTAATAATCTGTTCAAGTTTTCTATTTCTTCATGGTTCTATCTTGGTATGTTATCCATGTCCAGAAATTCATCCATTTCCTATAGGTTTTCCAATTTGTTGGTGCTTAGAAGTTCATAATAGTCATGGAATACTATGCAGCCATAAAAAATGATGAGTTCATGTCCTTTGTAGGGACATGGATGAAATTGGAAATCATCACTCTCAGTAAACTATCGCAAGAACAAAAAACCAAACACCGCATATTCTCACTCATAGGTGGGAATTGAACAATGAGATCACATGGACACAGGAAGGGGAATATCACACTCTGGGGACTGTTGTGGGGTGGGGGGATGGGGGAGGGATAGCATCGGGAGATATACCTAATGCTAGATGACGAGTTGGTGGGTGCAGCGCACCAGCATGGCACATGTATACATATGTAACTAACCTGCACAATGTGCACATGTACCCTAAAACTTAAAGTATAATTTAAAAAAAAGTTATTCCAAAAAAAATGACTTTTTCTCTTCTAAGAGTATATATATTTAAAATCCATATCTTCCTGCTTGTTTAAAAAATTCAAATATCCTGAGTTTTTTGGAAAAAGAAGGTTTAAAGTGTGAATAAAATACTAAAGTTTAACATCAATATTTTAAAAAAAAACAATAAAGTTTCTAATGTTAAAAAAAAAAGTTCATAATAGTCTTAATGATCCTTTCCTTGGTTTTGGTTTCTGTACTTTTGGTGTAGTGTTTTGTTTTTGTCTCTGATTTATTTATTTTGCTCTCTTTCTTTTAGTCTCACTAGTGATTTGTCAACTTGGTTTATCTTTTCAAAAAATATAATTTTTATTTTGCTGATCTCTTGCATTTTTAGTCTCAATTTTATTTATGTATGCTCTGATCTTCATTATTTCTTCTTTTCTAATTTTGGGTTTGGTTTGTTCTTGCTTTTCTAGTTCATTGAGGTACATTGTTAGGTTGTTAATTTGAAGTCTTTCTACTTTTTTGGTGAAGGCATTTATTGCTTTACACTTTGCTCTTAGTACTGCTTTTGCTATATCCCATTGGTTTCGGTATGTGTGTTTCCATTTTCATTTATTCAGGAATTTTTAAAATGTCCTTCTTAATCCTTTCATTGACCCATTGGTCATTCAGGAGCATGGTGTTTAATTTCCATGCATTTGTACCATTTCCCAGGTTCCTCTTGTTATTAATGTCTAGTTTTATTTCATTGTGGTCAGAAGAAGATACTTGATATCATTTGACTTTTCTTGAATTTGTTAAGATTTGTCTTACAACCTAACATATGGTCTAACCTGGGGAATGTTACATTTGCTGATAAGAAGAATGTGTATTCTGCAACAATTGAATGAAACATTCTGTAAATGTCAGTTAGTCCTTTTGATCTAGAATGTACTTTAATGTTTTTTTGTTAATTTTTTATATGGATTATCTCTCCATTGCTGAAAGTGGGGTGTTAAAGTCTTCCTACTGTTATTGTATTGTAGTCTCTCTCTTCCTTTAAATCTATTAATAGTTGCTTTATGTATTTCAGTGTTATGCTGTTGTGTGCATATATATATTTGTGATTATTGTATCCTCTTGCTGGATTGAATCCTTTATTACTATATAATGACCTTCTTTGTCTCTTTTTACAGTTTTTGACTAGAACTCTACTTGGTCTAAGTGTAGCTACTCCTGCTCTTTTTTGGTTTCCATTTGTGTAGAATATCTTTTCCATCCCTTCACTTTCTATCACTTTATTTTATAAGGTTGAGTACAGCACAAACAAAGGAAGGATGGAAGGGATTTCTAAACATGAACTTCTGTGAAGATCAGAATATTTTAATATACTCAATACATGACATTATACTTGAACCTTATTTATTTACTTATTTAAGTACAGATTTTTATTTGTTTTATACTTCTTAGAATTTCATCTTTTTGGTTACCTTTAATTTTTATTATTTTAGATTCAGGGGCTATATGGGCAGGTTTGTTACATGAGTATATTTGCATGATGCTGAGGTTTGGACTTCTAGTGGTTTCATCACTAGAATCTAGTACTGAACGTATTACCAGATATGTAGTTTTTCAGCCGTTGCCCTCCTCCCTTCCTCCCACTTTTGGAATTTCCAGTGTTTGTGTTCCTATATTTGTGTCCACATGTACTTAATGTTTAGCTCCCACTTCTAAGTGAGAACATGCAGTATTTGGTTTTCTGTTTTTGCATTATCAAATCTTGTTTAAAACAACAGCTAAAATTGAGAGACCTACATTCAACGTGGATAACTATAGCAGTAACTTCAGAGAAAGAGGGTAGAATCTGGTAAACAATGTCTGAGAAGAATTCAGTGATACAGGGGGAACTTAGGGGTGAGGTGGAATAGGAGAATATGGTGTCCCAGAAGCCATGTAGGAGAGAGTTTTGAGAAAGAAGGAATGTTTATTAGTGTCTGAAGCTGCAGAGTGATTGAATAAGATGACAATTTACAAACACCCACTGAATTTTCAACTAAGGTCAATGGTGATGTTAGACCAAACACTATCAGTAAAAGATGGAGTCACTGTGTGATTCAAGGACAGAGGGGACACAAGGAAGTAGAGGTGATCACTATAGATTTCCTTTTATTTATTTTTTTTTCACTTTACTATTATTATACTTCAAGTTGTAGGGTACAGGTACACAATGTGCAGCTTAGTTACATATGTATACATGTGCCATGCTGGTGTGCTGCACCCATTAACTCGTCATTTAGCATTAGGTATATCTCCTAATGCTATCCCTCCTGCCTCCCCCATCACACACCAGTCCCCAGGGTGTGATGTTCCCTTTCCTGTGTCCACGTGTTCTCACTGTTCAATTCCCACCTATGAGTGAGAACATGCAGTGTTTGGTTTTTTGTCCTTGCGATAGTTTACTGAGAATGATGATTTCCAATTTCATCCATGTCCCTACAAAGGACATGAACTCATCATTTTTTATGGCTGCATAGTATTCCGTGGTGTACATGTGCCACATTTTCTTAATCCTGTCTATCATTGTTGGACATTTGGGTTGGTTCCAAGTCTTTGCTATTGTGAATAGCGCCGCAATAAACATACGTGTGCATGTGTCTTTATAGCAGCATGATTTATAGTCCTTTGGGTATATACCTGGTAATGGGATGGCTGGGTCAAATGGCATTTCTAGTTCTAGATCCCTGAGGAATCGCCACACTGACTTCCACAATGGTTGAACTAGTTTACAGTCCCACCAACAATGTAAAAGTGTTCTTATTTCTCCACATCCTCTCCAGCACCTGTCGTTTCCTGACTTTTTAATGATTGCCATTCTAACTGATGTGAGATGGTATCTCATTGTGGTTTTGATTTGCCTTTCTCTGATGGCCAGTGATGGTGAGCATTTTTTCACGTGTCTTTTGGCTGCATAAATGTCTTGTTTTGAGAAGTGTCTGTTCATGTCCTTCACCCACTTTTTGTTGGGGTTGTTTGTTTTTTTCTTGTAAATTTGTTTGAGTTCATTGTAGATTCTGGATATTAGCCCTTTGTCAGATGAGTAGGTTGCAAAAATTTTCTCCCATTTAGTAGGTTGCCTGTTCACTCTGATGGTAGTTTCTTTTGCTGGGCAGAAGCTCTTTAGTTTAATTAGATCCCATTTGTCAATTTTGCCTTCTGTTGCCATTGCTTTTGGTGTAGACATGAAGTCCTTGCCCATGCCTATGTCCTGAATGGTAATGCCTAGGTTTTCTTCTAGGGTTTTTATGGTTTTAGGTCTGACATTTAAGTCTTTAATCCATCTTGAATTAATTTTTGTATAAGGTGTAAGGAAGGGATCCAGTTTCAGCTTTCTACATATGGCTAGCCAGTTTTCCCAGCACCATTTATTAAATAGGGAATCCTTTCCCCATTGCTTGTTTTTCTCAGGTTTGTCAAAGATCAGATAGTTGTAGATATGTGGCGTTATTTCTGAGGGCTCTGTTCTGTTCCATTGATCTATATCTCTGTTTTGGTACCAGTACCATGCTGTTTTGGTTACTGTAGCCTTGTAGTATAGTTTGAAGTCAGGTAGTGTGATGCCTCCAGCTTTGTTCTTTTGGCTTAGGATTGACTTGGCAATGCGGGCTCTTTTTTTGGTTCCATATGAACTTTAAAGTAGTTTTTTCCAATTCTGTGAAGAAAATCATTGGTAGCTTGATGGGGATGGCGTTGAATCTATAAATTACCTTGGGCAATATGGCCATTTTCATGATATTGATTCTTCCTACCCATGAGCATGGAATGTTCTTCTATTTGTTTGTATCCTCTTTTATTTCATTGAGCAGTGGTTTGTAGTTCTCCTTGAAGAGGTCCTTCACATCCCTTGGAAGTTGGATTCCTAGGTATTTTCTTCTCTTTGAAGCAATTGTGAATGGGAGTTCACTCATGATTTGACTCTCTGTTTGTCTGTTATTGGTGTATATGAATGCTTGTGATTTTTACACATTGATTTTGTATCCTGAGACTTTGCTGAAGTTGCTTATCAGCTTAAGGAGATTTTGGGCTGAGACAATGGGGTTTTCTAGATATACAGTCATGTCATCTGCAAACAGGGACAATTTGACTTCCTCTTTTCCTAACTGAATACCCTTTATTTCCTTCTCCTGCCTAATTGCCCTGGCCAGAACTTCCAACAATATATTGAATAGGAGTGGTGAGAGAGGGTATCCCTGTCTTGTGCCAGTTTTCAAAGGGAATGCTTCCAGTTTTTCCCCATTCAGTATGGTATTGGCTGTGGGTTTGTCATAGATAGCTCTTATTATTTTGAGATACGTCCCATCAATACCTAATTTATTGAGAGTTTTTAGCATGAAGGGTTATTGAATTTTGTCAAAGGCCTTTTCTGCATCTATTGAGATAATCATGTGGTTTTTGTCTTTGGTTCTGTTTATATGCTGGATTACATTTATTGATTTGCATATATTGAACCAGCCTTGCATCCCAGGGATGAAGCCCACTTGATCATAGTGGATAAGCTTTTTGATGTGCTGCTGGATTGGGTTTGCCAGTATTTTATTGAGGATTTTTGCATCAATGTTCGTCAAGGATATTGGTCTAAAATTCTCTTTTTTGTTGTGTCTCTGCCCAGCTTTGGTATCAGGATGATGCTGACCTCATAAAACGAGTTAGGGAGGATTCCCTCTTTTTCTGTTGATTGGAATAGTTTCAGAAGGAATGGTACCAGTTCCTCTTTGTACCTCTGGTAGAATTCGGCTATGAATCCATCTGTTCCTGGGCCCTTTTTGGTTGGTAAGCTATTGATTATTGCAATTCAGAGCCTTTTATTGGTCAATTTCAATTCAGAGCCTTTTATTGGCCCTGAATTTATTGGCCCTGAATTTATTGGTCAATTTCAATACAATTTCAGAGCCTTTTATTGGTCTATTCAGAGTTTCAACTTCTTCCTGGTTTCATCCTGGGAGGATGTATATGTCGAGGAATTTATCCGTTTAAGACACAGACTGGCAAACTGGATAAAGAGTCAAGACCCATCAGTGTGCTGTATTCAGGAAACCCATCTCACGTGCAGAGACACACATAGGCTCAAAAATAAAAGGATGGAGGAAGATCTACCAAGCAAATGGAAAACACAAAAAGGCAGGGGTTGCAATTCTAGTCTCTGATAAAACAGACTTTAAACCAACAAAGATCAAAAGAGACAAAGAAGGCCATTACATAATGGTAAAGGGATCAATTCAACAAGAAGAGCTAACCATCCTAAATATATATGCACCCAATACAGGAGCACCCAGATTCATAAAGCAAGTCCTGAGTGACCTACAAAGAGACTTAGACTCCCACACAATAATAATGGAAGACTTTAACACCCCACTGTCAACATTAGACAGATCAACGAGACAGAAAGTTAACAAGAATACACAGGAATTGAACTCAGCTCTGTACCAAGCAGACCTAATAGACATCTACAGAACTCTCCACCCCAGATCAACAGAATATACACTCTTTTCAGCACCACACCACACCTATTCCAAAATTGACCACATAGTTGGAAGTAAAGCTCTCCTCACCAAATGTAAAAGAAGAGAAATTATAACAAACTGTCTCTCATACCACAGTGCAATCAAACTAGAACTCCGGATTAAGAAACTCACTCAAAGCCGCTCAACTACATGGAAACTGAACAACCTGCTCCTGAATGACTACTGGGTACATAACGAAATGAAGGCAGAAATAAAGATGTTCTTTGAAACCAACGAGAACAAAGACACAACATACCAGAATCTCTGGGACACATTCAAAGCAGTGTGTAGAGAGAAATTTATAGCACTAAATGCCCACAAGAGAAAGCAGGAAAGATCCAAAATTGACACCCTAACATCACAATTAAAAGAACTAGAAAAGCAAGCACAAACACATTCAAAAGCTAGCAGAAGGCAAGAAATAACTAAAATCAGAGCAGAACTGAAGGAAATAGAGACACAAAAAACCTTCAAAAAATTAATGAATCCAGGAGCTGGTTTTTTGAAAGGATCAACAAAATTGATAGACCACTAGCAAGACTAATAAAAAAGAAAAGAGACAAGATTCAAATAGATGCAATAAAAAATTATAAAGGGGATATCACCACCGATCCCACAGAAATACAAACTACCATCAGAGAATACTACAAACACCTCTATGCAAATAAACTAGAAAATCTAGATTTCCTTTTAAAAAACTTCAATGACAGTCCCACCAACAGTGTAAAAGTGTTCCTATTTCTCCACATCCTCTCCAGCACCTGTTGTTTCCTGACTTTAATTTTTAATGACTGTAAACTAGTTCAAACATTGTGGAAGACAGCGTGGTGATTCCTCAGGGGTCTAGAACTAGAAATACCATTTGACCCAGCCATCCCATTACTGGGTATATACCGAAAGGAATATAAATCATGCTATAAAGACACATGCACACGTAAGTTTATTGCAGCACTACTCACAATAGCAAAGACTTGGAACCAACCCAAATGTCCAACAATGATAGACAGGATTAAGAAAATGTGGCATATATACACCATGGAATACTATGCAGCCATAAAAAATGATGAGTTCGTGTTCTCTGTAGGGACATGGATGAAGCTGGAAACCATCATTCTCAGCAAACTATCGCAAGGACAAAAAAACCAAACACTGCATGTTCTCACTCATAGGTGGGAATTGAAAAATGAGAACACTTGGACACAGGAAAGGGAACATCACACACCAGGGCCTGTTGTGGGGAGGGGGTTTGGGGGGGAGGGATAGCATTAGGAGATATACCTAATGTAAATGACGAGTTAATGGGTGCAGCACACCAGCATGGCACATGTATACATATGTAACAAACCTGCACGTTGTGCACATGTACCCTAGAACTTAAAGTAAAATAAAAATTAAAAAAAAAAAAACTTCGATGACAAGAATGATTAGGTGTTAGTGAGAAAGAGGATGACAGTCAAAGGGATATTTGGAGGGAGTTATGAAAGAGCTTGAGCTTATCTCCAGGCAGAATGAAAGAAACTGTTAGGAAAACAAACATTGGCAATGCCAGAGCAAAAAGAGGGAAGGTCCCAGAGGAGGGAGGAAAGGATCACAGGGCAGCAAATTGGATGGGCACCATTTCATTAAGACTCAGCAAAGATGTGGTCTCCTGCTTTCATAGAAGAAAATGGAGAAAATAGAGCACACTAAGTTAAGATTCCATCTATCTTATGGCCTCCTCATAAATATACTTAGACAAGTATCTTTTTCTCTACCCCTGTCTACGTCCTTCCCTCCCATCTGTGTAGAAGATGTGTCTTTTCTCAGGGACAAGGTGTAATCTCTGTCTATAGGTAAATAAAAATGTGATTGATATTTGTCACATATATGTATATATATAGTCTAAAGAACATAAAGAGTATAAATTGACCTATAATATGGGTAAATGTATATAATAATCATATGCTTTATTACTAAACCAATAGAGCAATTACAGTGCGGTAGATATAAAATACATTACTCCTCCATTCAAATGAAATTTTGACATTGATTAATAGAACCATTGAAAAAATCCTTTATTTAGGGTATCTATGACCACATGCCAGATAATTGATCTGCATTAACCATATAACCCAGTTGTTTAGAAAAGCATTCAAATCATCTAAAACATTTTGCTTTTTATATTACATTATATAGATAGAGTCTCTAACTTTATAGGACATACTAATACAGCCAAAATTAAGATCAGAGGCACAATAACAATGGGAAGAAGGAACTGCCTCATCTGTAATTTCAGACACACTTTCATTACTTCCCTAGATGTTTGGTAGTCAAGCATTAGCCTTAAGTTAATGCCTACTTTGGGCCAAAACAATAAGTAAAAATAAAAGGGTAAGTATATTAAGTTTTAGAGGTAGAATTTGCCATTACTAATGCCAAAATCATGAGAATGATTATAATATAGCTGTCATTTAACAATCTATACCCACTTCTTCATGTTTTCTGCAAATGTTCTTCAGTGCCTAGTAGGTTATAAACACTGTGCTAGGTAATGGAGATACAAAAGTGAATAAAGTACTGCTCTTCCTTTGAGCAACTTGCAATCTCATAGGAGTAAGAGACATGTTCATAATTATTATATAAATATGTATAATGCTGTGAGAGAAATAGGTAAAAAGAAACTACAAATATGTAGTAAACATTATATCCTTTGATCAAAATTTTTACCTTTAGAAATCCATCTAAAAATAATTTGAAATAGAAAAGAACAAAAAATGCAAATATTAACATATTGTAATTTATAATAACAAAAAAAAGATTTTAAGCAATTACCAAAATAAGCAATATGTATACTAGCCAGGATGGGCTAAGCTATGCCCTAGTGAAAAAATAACACCAAAATTTCAGTGGTTTTACACAACTAATGGCACAATGCAATGTGGGTTGAAGAGCTCTTCTTGTCAGCTTTTCTCCAAGCAGGGACTGAGGAATCCACACACCTTCTGTCATAAATTAATAGCTACAGTATTTGGAATATGTGGCTTTCAAGGACAAAGAACAAAAAGCTAAAGGATCAAACAGAGTACTGTTAGGGATAAGTCCTAAAAGAGGCTTGCATCACTTTTTCCACATTCCATTGGTTGTAATTCAGTCACATAGGTTCCAACCTAACTGTAAGAGGGTCTCTAAAATGTAATCTTATTGTATGCCAGGAAGAGAAAACAGTGTATTTAACACACAGCTTTATCTCTGTAACATAGAGTTAATAAATCGGAAAATAGATGCATTTTATCAAGAGTTCATAAAAATACAAAAGTTTTTCTTATAATGTTTACTAAAACTTCCATACA
Organism: Gorilla gorilla gorilla; assembly: GCF_029281585.2. Lineage (NCBI taxonomy): Eukaryota > Metazoa > Chordata > Mammalia > Primates > Hominidae > Gorilla > Gorilla gorilla. Next base: position 123,102,651 of record NC_073224.2, read on the forward strand.
CAAAAATATTTCGTGGTTGAAAAAACTGTGTATAAAAATACATGGGAGGAAATACCCTAAAATACTAATGATTGTATAGAATAAAAGAACAATGTTTTTAAATTTCTTTATTTGAATTTCTGCATTTTTTTTAAAATGTGCTATTTATAATGGAAAACATTAAATGATTTTAAAATTTCTGTAATGTAATATTTGAGCAATTACTATTAGGAATAACTATAAATCAGATACTCCAAAGAGATTGCAAAGAGGGGAAAGGGAACAAGATGAGTTATAAATTAGGATTAAATAGCTTTTGGAGAAAAAGCAATAGACAGTGGGTATTTTCACCTAGGAGCCCCATGTGAACGTCAGTAATCATTCATTTAAGGGGGCTGGGGACCTTGAGAGGTACTAAAGCCTGCACAAGGTAGCCCCAGTGTGAGGTCACCATTCTTGAGGCTAGAGGTATATAACCCATTGTGTGAAGGAAGTTGTTGGGATTATTTGCCTCTGTGAATGTAGTATTGGGTAAAGGAAGGACATGTTTCTTTCCGAAAACATGTCAAAGTTATACTACAGCAAACATCTACATGTAAATTTGTATATCTGATTTCAGGTTTAATACTCTGTGGGTTATTTTTATCCTATAAGCTAATTACCTAAAGTATGTATAATTAAAGTCCTGCCCAGGGAACTGTGGAGTCTTATGTACTTGCAGTTTGAAAAAAACTTGAGCTTTCAATAATATTGCACAATGGCTTTGGGCTCATGAATCTACATTCACTGATATTTAAACACACTGCAGATCACTGTGAAATGTTTACCTATTCTCCTACTTTCTTCTTGAGGAGGTAAACAATATACTATTTGGGTCAGCTAATTCTTTCAATATCAATGTAGTCTTCTTTTTTCTGCTATGTAATCTGTTTAGAAAAGCTTCCTACTTAATATGTCCACCATCCCCCAACACTCTCCAAAATAATTTTCAAATGTTGCCTAGAGAAATCTCATTCATTCATTCATTCAACATTTACTGAAGACCTGCATATTAAGCAATTTACAAGACCCAGTGACACAAAGATTAAAAAGACCCAGTTACTCACCTCAAGAGCGTATAGATTAAGACGATGATGGATAAAGTAAGAGAATAACTAAAAAATTTAGAAATCAGCAACAACAAAAACACATTCTCAGCAGAGTAGGATAAGTGAATGTAAAGATACAGGATGCTTTGGGAACCTGGAAGTAAAAAATCTAATTATAACTATAGGGGCCAGGGAAGACACTTGGGAAATGATTCCCTAGCAGAGAATGAATGACTAATAAGGATTTAGTGAGATACATGAGGAGTAGGGGGGAAGGAAGGTGTTGAGAGCAGAGAACTAACACCACAGAGGTGTAAAAATAGAATAATTTGTTTGGGAAACTGCAAATAGTAATTCAAGATATAGAAGAAGAAGTGGCAGGCCATGAGGCTAGAAAAGTTGATGTGACAAGATTATGTAGGGTTCTGTGTGACAAGCTGGGTACTAGACTTTTAACCTGAAAGTCATGGAAGGTTACTGAAGAAGTTTAAGCTAGGGAGAGATCATGAAGATGAAGAAATGAAGACACAGATGAAAATAAAGGCACTAGTACTGTGATGCAGGCCTAGAGCAAACCTCTAGTCAGATGTTGATACTAAAGTTTAAGGAGGTAAAGGGATGTGTTAAGGTCAGTAGGGAGCAGATCCAGAAGAAAGAAAATATATCCCTGGAACTGGGGTTCAGTGAAGCAACACACGTCTCCTGTCGTGCTCCAACTTCATGATAAGTCCTTTCTTGATCAGAAGATGTGGGTAGTGAGTCTTCCTTATCCTACATTTACTCCAAGTCTACTTGTGGCAGAAAAATTAATAATATAAAAATGAAGGAGCTGCAGGCTGGACAGGAGGACTGGGCTTTAAGGAGTTTTAAATGGAGTCTCATTGAAGACTCCAAATGCCATCCCAAGATTATTGGGAGAGATGGGGCAATGATTACCCAAATCTGCTTGGAGCATGGCGTGAACATCCAGTTTACTGTTGAGGATGATGGGAAGCAGCCCCAGGACCAAATTACCATCACAGGGTACAAAAAGAATACAGAAGCTACGCAAGATACTATATTGATTATTATGGATGAACTTGAGCAGATGGATTCTGAGGACGTTCCATTGGACATCCCACATCACTGGTGCCTGCAGCAAAAATCATGGATCCAAAATCGTGGATGAATTATAAGTTGACATTTGTTTCCCACAGAGAGGAGGCCCAAACCCCAACTGTGGCACCATGATGAGGCTCCCAGAGAACATGGAGAAAGCCATTGACCACATCCTTAACCTAGAGGAGGAATACCTGGCTGATGTGGTAGATAGCAAGGTGCTGCAGGTATACATGAAGTCCCCAGTGCATGAGGAGTCCAAGGTGCATTCAGAGGCTTTGTGGTATGGGACACACCCTGGACCACCAGCAGCAGTAAGAAGTCTCCTGACATGAGCAGCTATGAGAAATTTCCCAATTTCAGGGCTCAGGTGGCCCCCAAGACCCTCTCTTGGAGCCCCAAATAATAATGATAAAAAACCAGAAACATCTTCAGCCTGCTGATGCAAATCCCATCACGCAATGGTTTCTCTGAATCTGACCCAGTAGCAGGACTTTCTATAAATTATTGATGCTCTCCCTGCTTCTCAAGTTCTCACAGTGAAACCTGGCATTGGCTGGCTCTGTATGTGGCTGCTTCTCTGGGGCCTGGTTGGCATCCAGAGCATGCTCAGGATCTGCTCGCTGATACTGGGCTCTGGGCACTCCACGGTTTTAACACTAAACAAAGGTAATTGAGCGTTTTGTAATAAGATAACACAGACTGCAGCTTTGTGGTCCACCTGGCAGGTCAATCAGCACTCTGACCTTCATTATGAGAGCTCCTCTTCATTATGAGAAGTTGCTAGGATTCGACTTCCTGTGTCATGACCTCAGGAAATAAATTTCCTTGACTTTATAAAAGCATATATATATATATATATATGCATATATATATACATATATATGCATATATATAAGGGTTCAGTGAAGCAACACATATATATGCATATATACATGCATATATATACATGCGTGCATATATACATGCATATATATGCATATATACATGCATGCATACATACATGCATGCATGTATATATATGCATATATATATATACACACACATACACATATGGGTAAAGTGAAGGAACCCATGCTCCATGGGCTTGACTCCTGCCATGCTCCAACTTCATGATAAGTTGGGTATATATATGCGTATATATATATGAATATAACCAATATTAATTTTTCCAATCCATTAACTTGGAATATATTTCTATTGTTTTGTGTCTTCAATTCCTTTTATCAATGTTTTATAGTTCTAATTATAGCGATTTTTCACTTTTCTGGGTAAGTTTACTCCTAGGTATTTTATTTTATTTGTAGCTATTGTAAATGTGCTTACTTTCTTGGCTTATTTTTTCAGATTGTTCACTGTTGGCCTATGGAAATGTTACTGATTTTTGTATGTTGATTTTATATCTTGCAACTTTACTGAATTCGTTTATCAATTCTAATAGTATTCAAGGCAATCTTTATCAAAATACCAGTGACCTTCACAAATAGAAAAAATAATCTTAAAATTTACATGTACTCACAAAAGTTTCAGAATGGTCCAAACAATCCTGAGCGAAAAGAACAAAGCTGGAAGCGTTATATTACCTGACTTCAAATTATACTACAAAGTTATAGTAACCAAAACAATGATACTGGCATAAAAACAGACATGTAGATCCATGGAGCTGAATAGAAAACTCAGAAATAAATCTACACCTTTACAAAAGACTTATTTTCAACAAAGGCACTGGGAATGTACATTAAGGGAAGGACAATATTTTCAATAAATAATGCTAGAAAAACTGGATATTCATATACAGAAGAATGAAATGAGAGCCCTACTTCTTGCCATGTACAAAAATCAAATCAACGTGATTACAAGACTTAGATGTAAAATTGAAACAATAAAATTACTAGAAGAAAACATTGGGGGAAATGATCCATGACATTGGTCTGGGCAAAAATTGCTTCAATAGGAGCTCAAAAGCTTGGGCAACTAAAGCAAAAATTAACAAATGGGATTACATCAAGCTGAAAAGCTTCTGCACAGCAAAGCAAGCAATCAATTAAGTGAAGACAGAATGAGAGAACATATCTGCAAACTACCCATATGACAAGGGATTAATAACCAGAATATATAAGAAGCTTAAACAACTCAACAGCAAAAACAAAATAATAACCTCAATCTGATTAAAAATTAGCAAAAGATGTGAATAAACATTTTTTCAAAGAAGATATATAACCAGCCAACAGGTATATGAAAAATTGTTCAACATTACTAATCATAAAGTAATGCAAATCAAAGCTACAAGATGTCTCATCCCAGTTTAAATGGCTTTTATCAAAAAGACTAGTAATAAAGGATGCTAGTAAGGATGTAGAGAAAAGGGAATTCTCCTACACTGTCAATGGGAATGTAAATTAATACAACCACTGTGGAGAACAGTATGGAGATTTCTCAAAAAAGTAAAAATAGAAATATCATATGATCCAGCAATCACGTTACTAGTTATATATCCAAAAGGAAATTCGTATATCAAAGAGACATCTGCACTCTCGTGTTTACTGCAGCCCTCTTCACTATAGCCAAAATATGGAATCAACTTCAGTATTCATTAACAGATGAATGAGTAAAGAAAATATGGTATATATACACAATGAAATATTATTCAGCCATATAAAAATGAAATCATGTCATTTGCAACATGTAACTTGAGGCCCTTATGTTAAGTGAAATAAGCCAAGCACAGAGAGACAAATATTGCATGTTCACACTTCTATCTTGGAGCTAAGAAGATTGACCTCATGGAGATAGAGAATAAGAGATGGTTACCAGAGCCTGGGAAGGGTAGTGGGAGGGAGGGGATAAAGAAGTGTTGGTTAATGAATACAAAAATACTGCTAGATAGAAGGAATAAGGTCTAGTGTTTGGTAGAGCAATAGGGTGACTATACTCATCAATGTCAAAATAACTAAAAGAGTGCCATTGGAACGTTCCTAACACAAAGAAATGATAAATGTTTAAGGAGATGGATATCCTAGTTACCCTGATTTGATCGTTACACATAGCATGCTTGTATCAAAATATCCCATGTACCCCATAAATATGTGCAGCTATTATGTATCCATAAAAATTAAAAGTAAAATAGATACACAAAGGCCAGAAACTTAAGCCATCACTGATAATTTTCCTTATATTTATGCAACAAAGCAATATAGTTATTTAATACAGTTGTTTAAACTGTAATTTAGACTTCAAAGAGACAAATTGCATTGCAAAAGAGACCTTGGTGGGATTCCTGTAAATCGGAGATTCCATTCCAGAAGGAATCCCCATTCCAGCATCACAGTCACCACTTGGAAGGTAAAGTAGAAACTTAAGCTCTTATTTTATGCTCTTATCTAAACTTCAGCCGGGCCCAGATCTTATTATCTTGCTATCTTCCTCAGGGCCTGACATAGTACCTAATACCTAGTTTCTTTAAAACAATAATTAGCTGTTGAATGAACAATTCTATACAGCTCACCTTCACATCTGTCATAAAAGTTTAAGTATGCATTACAAATATAATTTTTACTTTGAAATACACTTACTGAATATCACTCTGATGACATTTTTCCCAAAGGAAATTGCTCTGAATCTTTGCAGTCTTTCTTCAAATAATGGGTCAGCTTGTGTAACTGACCCACAGGAGCTTGTGGTGTGCCATCTAGTGACCAATGTGGCCAATATATGCACCACACCAAGGATATTTTGTTATTTTAAATATATACATTACAGGTCTATTAATATTTGAAATAAAAGGCATTTAAAAATAATTATGTGCATATTAATATAACTGATGCATACCACTCAAAAAACAAAGAATTAAAAGAAATGTTGACTGATGTTGACCTATTTATTGCTCAGCATTCATGTAAAGTGTACAAAATTACTAACCATTATGCTAATTTTTGTTGTGATTACCAAAAGTTACTTACCACACACCTCTAGCCTGCAAGGTACCACAAAGAATACAAAAACCAAACAAACAAACAAAAATTGGCATGTTGCTCTCTCTCCAGGCATGGCATGCACACATTTTAAAAATTACCAGAATTCAAGGCAGCTTATGACAAGTGACAAAGATTTGATGTATACTTCTCTAAACACATGATAAAGGGGTTAGGTGCAAAGCTTCACAAGGATGGAAAAGGCAAACAATGGAAGGAAGACTGTCCTAAAAAAGGAGAAAATAGAAGCAATACTCGTAAAGAAGTAAAATAAAGAGACTTGACGCCATGCTAAGAAATTCAGATTTTATACTGTATCCTGTAAGTGATGAGGACCCCTGAAGGGCTTTAAGGAAGAGAGTAACTTGATTTTAAAAGCATGTGAGCAGGTATGTAATATAGTTAAGTTATAAGCACAAGTCCTCCCTTAGAAGAAATAGGAGATGATTAGAATGATTTAATCCTAGAACAGCACTAAAGTTTATACACAGTGCAATATATCTAGAGAATACCTGCAATTTATTATTATATAGATAATCAGGAAATAATGTTGATAAACAACTTCATATTTTAAAATTTTTGTAAATATTCATGGAAGCCTATTGCCCTTGCTAGATGAGCAGAATAGGGAATGGGCTTGGATAGTTTTTGTATCTGGGATGTGTCTACTCTCTTTTCTTTACATGAACTCTCACAGATACAGTGACAGTTTAAAATGTTTACTGGATCTTGCTCATAAAGGTGAAGCTGAAAGGTCCTGCTAAATGACTGAAGAGTTCATGTGGGGTGAGCTTCACACTAGCAACACAACACTGGTTGCTAGATAAACACAGGCAGAGGGATCCCACTTCAGTGATTTGCAGCAGTGACGGATGGTAATGGTATTTATAATTTTCCTTCCACCAACTGGCACACGTCAAATGACTTGGCAAGATGGAGAAAAAGTATTAGATTCGAAAGACAAATAATTACCTGAGACTAGTTTAGGTTCTTCTGGAAGGGTTATTATGAGGCTGCAAACCACCAGAATGCCTATGACTTTAAATTTTATAATTTATTAAGAAAAGTCAGAAGAAAGTATCATCCTTATCATCCTGTAGGTTAGCATTCAGAAGTGAAGGATTGGCCATCTCATAATTTGTGTTGCCATTCCTTTCCTCAACCAATAACATTGAGTATACTGGAAAACACGCCTAATTTTTTTCTAAAAGGTCTTTTATACTACTAAGGGACTAATTGTTTTTTTGTTAACCGTACCAGCCTAAACCCAATCATATCTACTCAAAAGATGGTCAAGAGGATTGACAATTCGGAATTCTTAATATAAAATTTTTTCTTTATATTTTGTCTGGGCTCATAAAACATTCTTTTAGATTCATATTTTAAGTCTAAATTTAAGCAAGTATTAAGGTTCCATTCTATGTGACCCAATTAGCTCCCCCTACCCTCTGCAAAAAAACTAGGAAACATTTTTGATTATGACAGAAAAAAGAGGAAGCTAAAGTAGAGAGGGCAGCAAAGGAGATATTTCTATTAATCTTCTTAAAGGGTCAAAACAATTTTATATATATATATATGTATCAAGCAGATAAGCTTCTCACCAATACACATCCAGATGTGTTTTCTGCTCTCTAGCCACCTTTCGGTCCCTTCAATGTGCCCTCTTCCGTTGAGCCTCAGTGCCTTTGCACTTGCTGTGCCCTTTACTGAAATGCTCCAAAATTGAAAACTTTTTAAGTACCAGCATGACACTCAAAGGAAATGCTCAGTGGAGCATTTCAGACTTTGCATTTTTGGATTTGGGATGCTTAACTAGTAAGTATAAGGCAAACATCTCCAAACTTGAAAAACATCTAAAATTCAAAATACTTCTTGTTCCAAGAATTTCATATAAGGAGTATTCAGCCTGTATGTGTGTATGTAAATATTCAACCACACATACACACACACACACGCACACACACCCACACACACACTTAACAGAATTTGAAGCTTGCTTATGTTTCCATAATGTATTTATGAAAATGGCAGGGAAGATCAGAACCATCCAATGATAGGGAATCAACATCCTTTTTCATAGGCTTGGCATCTTCAGATTAGGAAAAAAAAATAAACTACTGCATTCAAAAGGAATTTGTTTTCTCCCTACATCTAATGTTGGCAATGAAGCAGTCCTGTTCTGTTATAAATTTTGTCATGAAAGCATGAAATAATGAATGATAGATGAACTATGTGAGTCATTTGACCATTACATCAAAATTACTTGTGAAGCTTGTGCAAATAAATATGTAAACAAATAAACATCGACTATGCCCTTAGGAAGAAATATACCTTTCCATGCTTTAACCTTCCAAGATAATCCCGACACTATGGTATGCCACAATCACAAAGTTTCTAAATTCTATATTTTTAGTAAATAGTTTGACATATATGCAGTGAAATGTTCCCAATCCTACCACTAGTTTAAAAGAAAAATAATAGGTAAGCTTGAGTGAACATCTAACCATGGCCATTGTAACAAAGTCATCTGATTAATTTCTACTAGTCTTCACATAAACTTCCAAAGTTATGTCATCACCCCTTAGCCAATCAACCTCAACCCCTTGTAAAGTTTGCAACTTTCCATCAACTTTGCAGAGATATAAAGCACATTAGCAATATCGTGTGTGTGTGTGTGTGTGTGTGTGTGTGTGTGTGTGTGTGTACAGCGTCTTGCTCTGTCATTCAGGCTGAGGTGCAGTGGTTCTATCTTGGTTCACCTCCCAGTTTCAAGTAATTCTCGTGCTTCAGCCTCCCAAGCAGCTGGGATTACAGAAGTGCACCACCACACCTGGCTAATTTTTGTATTTTTTGTAGAGGCAGGGCTTCACCATGTTGGACAGGCTGGTCTCAAACTCCTGGCCTCAAGTGATCTGCCCGCCTTGGCTGCCCAAAATGCTGGGATTAAGGGCATGAGCCACCATGCGTGTTCAACAATATCTTCATCAGGAGTAACATCAGAAAGATCATCGAGTAAGAAGTCCTAGCCCTTGTTTCTCTACCAAAACACTGATATAATGACAATATTCAGATGAGAGCACCTATATGAGAAATACAGAATCCAGTTAATAAATTTAAGCATTCCAGATGAGCAAAAAGCTGAGGAAAAAAAAATGTGCCAATACAGGTAAGAAGAGCAAATTTACTTTGTGCACATCAAGCGCTTCTCCAAGTTAGCAAGCTCAAATCCAAGAAGCTTGGTATGACCCATGACTTCTCCCTTAGAGGGGAAAGAGAGATGCCTCCTGGCTTTTTGGTGCACTCCTGAAGGGGCCTATCTCCGTTTTGCCTCATACTGTGCACTAAAAGATCAATGAAACCTGAGTGCCTCAGACAACAAGGAGCAAAGGAGAAGCAACATTCTTCTACACCTGTCACTGCTCTGCTAGACTAGAAAAAGGCACAGAACCAAGGTGGTTTTTTTTTTTTCCAGGAAGGAAGAAGAGAAACAAAGTGTGCCTTATTCCCACTGTTTCAATGTATTTCCCCATGGAGTCAGTCTCTCTCTGACCTCATACCAAGCACTGAAGTTGCCAGCAGAGTATGGACACCTGGAACAGATAGGGGAAACAGGAAAAGGGGCAGCCATCCTTCTACAACTAACACTGCTCTGAGAGCCTGGTAAAAGGCACAAATTCTTCAAATGCACAGACACCAATACAATAATTCAAGGAATGTGAAGAATCAAGAAAACATGACACAATAAAGGAATAAAATAAATCTTCAGTAACCATCCTGAAATAAATAGAGATTCACAAATTATAAGCAACTTCAGCAAAGTCTCAGGATACAAAATCAATGTACAAAAATCACAAACATTCCTATACAGCAATAACAGACAAACAGAGAGCCAAATCATGAGTGAACTCCCATTCACAATTGCTTCAAAGAGAAGAAAATACCTAGGAATCCAACTTACAAGGGACATGAAGGACCTCTTCAAGGAGAACTACAAACCACTGCTCAATGAAATAAAAGAGGATACAAACAAATGGAAGAATATTCCATGCTCATGGGTAGGAAGAATCAATATCGTGAAAATGGCCATACTGCCCAAGGTAACTTATAGATTCAATGCCATCCCCATCAAGCTACCAATGACTTTCTTCACAGAATTGGAAAAAACTACTTTAAAGTTCATATGGAACCAAAAAAGAGCCTGCATTGCCAAGTCAATCCTAAGCCAAAAGAACAAAGCTGGAGGCATCACACTACCTGACTTCAAACTATACTACAAGGCTATACTACAAGGAACCAAAACGGCGTGGTACTGGTACCAAAACAGAGATATAGATCAATGGAACAGAACAGAGCCCTCAGAAATAATGCCGCATATCTACAACTATCTGATCTTTCACAAACCTAAGAAAAACAAGCAATGGGGAAAGGATTCCCTATTTAATAAATGGTGCTGGGAAAACTGGCTAGCCATATGTAGAAAGCTGAAACTAGATCCCTTCCTTACACCTTATACAAAAATTAATTCAAGATGGATTAAAGACTTAAATGTCAGACCTAAAACCATAAAAACCCTAGAAGAAAACCTAGGCATTACCATTCAGGACATAGGCATGGGCAAGGACTTCATGTCTAAAACACCAAAAGCAATGGCAACAAAAGCCAAAGTTGACAAATGGGATCTAATTAAACTAAAGAGCTTCTGTACAGCAAAAGAAACTACCATCAGAGTGAACAGGCAACCTACAAAATGGGAGAAAATTTTCACAACCTACTCATCTGACAAAGGGCTAATATCCAGAATCTACAATGAACTCAAACAAATTTACAAGAAAAAAACAAATAACCCCATCAAAAAGTGGGCGAAGGACATGAACAGACACTTTTCAAAAGAAGACATCTATGCAGCCAAAAAACACACGAAAAAATGCTCACCATCACTGGCCATCAGAGAAACGCAAATCAAAACCACAATGAGACACCATCTCACATCAGTTAGAATGGCAATCATTAAAAAGTCAGGGAACAACAGGTGCTGGAGAGGATGTAGAGAAATAGGAACACTTTTACACAGTTGGTGGGACTGTAAACTAGTTCACCCATTGTGGAAGTCAGTGTGACGATTCCTCAGCGATCTAGAACTAGAAATACCATTTGACCCAGCCATCCCATTACTGGGTATATACCCAAAGGACTATAAATCATGCTGCTATAAAGACACATGCACATGTATGTTTATTGTGGCACTATTCACAATAGCAAAGACTTGGAACCAACCCAAATGTCCAACAGTGATAGACTGGATTAAGAAAATGTGGCACATATACATCATGGAATACTATGCAGCCATAAAAAATGATGAGTTCATGTCCTTTGTAGGGACATAGATGAAGCTGGAAACCATCATTCTCAGCAAACTATCACAAGGACAAAAAAACCAAACGTCGCATGTTCTCACTCATGGGTGTAAATTGAACAATGAGAACACATGGACACAGGAAGGGGAACATCACATACCAGGGACTGTTGTAGGGTGGGGGGAGGGGGGAGGGATAGCATTAGGACATATACCTAATGCTAAATGACGAGTTAATGGGTGTAGCACACCAACATGGCACATGTATACATATGTAACCAACCTGCACATTGTGCACATGTACCCTAAAACAAAGTATAATAATAATTTTTTTTAAAAATGCAATGATATGAAGCTAGAAATCAATAAATGGAGGAAACTGTAAAACTAAAAAAATGTGGAAGTTAAACTACACACTCTTAAACAACCAATGGGTCAAAGAATAAATCAAAAGGGAAATAAAAATTATTTGTACATAAATGAAGAAAAAACAACATACCAAAGCTAATGAATGGCATGCAGCAAAAGCAATACTAAGAAGAAAAATTATAGCAATAAATGCCTTCATTAAGAAAGAAAATAGATCTAAAATAAACAACATAATTTTATACCTTAAGAAACAAGAACTAAGCCCAATGTTAGCAAAAGAAAGGAAATAAAGATATCATCAGAAATAAATAAAATGGACTAGAAAAACAATAGAAAAGATAAAAACTCAGTTGCCTTTTTGAAAAATAAACAAATTTGACAGACATTTAGCCTAAGGAAAAAAAGAAAAGAAACAACAAGGTAAAATTAGCTATGGAAAATGAGACATTACAGCTAATGCTGTAGAAATGTAAAGAATCACAAAAGAATATGATGAATATGTATATATAAACCAAAAAATTGAGTAACCGAGACAGATTAGATAAATTCCTAGAAATGCACATCCTACAAAGACTAAATTATGAGAACTAAAAAATATAAACAAACAAAGAATAAGGAGATTGAACTGGGAATTTTTTGAAAAATTCAATGAACAAAGCTCAGGACCATATGGCATCACTGGTGAATCTTGCCAATCATTTGAAGAGTTTATGCTAATCTTTTTCAAGCTTTTTTAAAAAGAATTGAAGAGGGCCAGGCCCGGTGGCTCGCGCGGGTAATCCCAGCACTTTGGGAGGCCAACGTGTGTGGATCACGAGATCAGAAGATCAAGACCATCCTGGCTAACATGGTAAAACCCCTTCTCTATTAAAAATACAAAAAATTAGCTGGGTGTGGTGGCGGGCGACTGTAGTCCCAGGTACTCGGGAAGCTGAGGCAGGAGAATGGCGTGAACCCAGGAGGCGGAGCTTGCAGTGAGCCGAGATCGCGCCACTGCACTGCAGCCTGGGTGACAGAGCGAGACCCTGTCTCAAAAAAAAAAAAAAAAAAGAAGAGAAGGGAACACATGTAAACTAATTTTAAGAAGTCAACATTACCTTGATACCAAAACCAGACAAAGACACCACAAAAAAAGAAAGCCACAGGCCAAGGATACTACAAGAAAAGAAAATTACAAGCCAATACCCTTAATGAACATAAATGCAATAATTATCAACAAAATATTAGCAAACCAAATTAAACAGCACATTAAAGGATCATATGCCATGATCAAGTGGGATTTATCTCTGGGAAGTGAGGATGGCTTAACATGTATGAAGCAAGAAATGTAATACATCACATTTACAGGATGTAGAACAAAAACCGTATATCATCATCTCAATAGATGCAGAAAAAGCATTAGACAAAATTCAATATCATTTCATGATAAAAATTCTCAACAAATTAGGTATAGAAAGAAAGTATCTCAACATAATACCACCCACATATGACAAACCTACAGTTAATATCACACTCAGCAGTGAAAAGTTGAAAGCTTTTTATATTAGTCCGTTTTCACACTGCTGATGGAGACACACCTGAGACTGGGAAGAAAAAGTAATATAACTGGACTTACAGTTCCATATGGCTGGGGTGGCCTCGGAATCATGGCAGGAGGTAAAAAGCACTTCTTACACGGTGGCGGCAAGAGAAAATGGGGGAGAAGAAAAGCAGAAACCACTGATAAACCCATCAGATCTTGTGAGACTTATTCACTATTACGAGAATAGCACTGGAAAAACCAACCCCATGATTAAATTACCCCCCACCTGGGGTTCCTCCAACAACATGTGGGAATTCTGGGAGATACAATTCAAGTTGAGATTTGGGTAGGAACACAGCCAAACTATATCATCTTCCTTCTAAGATCAGAAATAAGACAAGGATGCACATTCTCGCCACTTCTAGTTAACATAGTACTGGAAGTTCCAACCAGAACAATTTGCAAGAGAAAGAAAGAAACTGGAAAAAAAAGAAGTGAAAACGCTTCTGTTTGCATATAACATGATCTTAGATATAGAAAACTCTAAAGACTCCACCAACAAAAATAAAACCTGTTAGAACTAATAAATGAACTCAGCTTCAGAAGTTTTGGGGCTGAGACAATGGGGTTTTCTAAATATACAATCATGTCATCTGCAAACAGAGACAATTTGACTTTATCACTTCCTACTTGAATACCCTTTATTTCTTTCTCTTGCCTGATTGCCCTAGCCAGAACTTCCAATACCATGTTGAATAGGAATGGTGAGAGAGGGCATCCTTGTCTTGTGCCGGTTTTCAAAGGGAATGCTTCCAGCTTTTGCCCATTCAGTATGATATTGGCTATGGGTTTGTCATAAATAACTCTTATTATTTTGAGATATATTCATTCTACATCTAGTTAATTGATAGTTTTCAGCATGAAGGGATGTTGAATTTTTATTGAAGGGCTTTTCTGCATCTATTGAGATAATCGTGTGCTTTTTGTCATTGGTTCTGTTTTCGTGATGGATTACGTTTATTGATTTGCATATGTTGAACTAGCCTTGCATCCCAGAGATGAAGCCAACTTGATCATGGTGGATAAGCTGTTTAATGTGCTGCTGCATTCAGTTTGCAAGTATTTTATTGAGGATTTTCACATCAAAGTTCATCAGGGATATTGGCCTGAAATTTTTTTTCTTGTTGTGTCTCTGCCAGATTTTGGAATACAAAGTCTCAGGATACAAAATCAATGTGCAAAAATCACAAGCATTCCTATACACCAATAATAGACATGCAGAGAGCCAAATCCTGAGTGAACTCCCATTCACAATTGCTACAAAGAAAATAAAACACCTAGGGATACAACTTATAAGGGATGTGAAGGACCTCTTCAAGGAGAACTACAAACCACTGCTCAAGGAAATAAGAGAGGACACAAACAAATGGAAAAAAAAATCCATGCTCATGGATAGGAAGAATCAATATCATGAAAATGGCCATATTGCCTAAAGTAATTTACAGATTCAATGCTATTCCCATCAAGCTACCATTGACTTTCTTCACAGAACTAGAAAGAAACTACTTTAAATTTCGTATGGAACCCAAAAAGAGCTCATATAGCCAAGACAACCCTAAGCAAAAAGAACAAAGCTGGAGGCATCATGCTACCTGACTTCAAACTATACTACAAACCTACAGTAACCAAAACAGCATCGTACTGGTTCCAAAACAGATATATAGACCAATGGAACAGAACAGAGGCCTCAGAAATAACACTACACATCTACAACCATCTGATCTTCAACAAACCTAACAAAAACAAGCAATGGGGAAAGGATTTCCTGTTTAATATCTGGTGCTGGAATAACTGGCTAGCCATATGTAGAAAATTGAAACTAGACCCCTTCCTTACACCTCAAACAAAAATTAACTTAAGATGGATTACAGACTTAAACATAAGACCTAAAACCATAAAAACCCTAGAAGAAAACCTAGGCAATACCATTCAGGACATAGGCATGGGCAAAGACTTCATGACTAAAACACCAAAAGCAATTGCTACAAAAGCCAAACGTGACAAATGGGATCTAATAAAACTAAAGAGCTTCTGCAGAACAAAAGAAACTAGCATCAGAGTGAACAGGAAACTTGCAGAATGGGAGAAAATTTTTGCAATCTATCCATCTGCCAATGGGCTAATATCCACAATCTACAAGGAACTTAAACAAATTACAAGAAAAAAACAACCCCATCAAAAAGTGAGTGAAGAATATGAACAGACACTTCTCAAAAGAAGACATTTATGTGGCCAAAACACAGCTGAAAAGAAGCTCATCATCACTGATCATTAGAGAAATGCAAATCAAAACCACAAGGAGATACCATCTCATGCCAGTTAGAATGGCGATCATTAAAAAGTCAGAAAACAACAGATGCTGGTGAAGATGTGGGGAAATGGGAATGCTTTTACACTGTTGGTGGGAGTGTAAATTAGTGCAACCATTGTGGAAGACAATATGGAAATTCCTCAAAGATATAGAACCAGAAATACCATTTGACCCAGCAATCCCATTACTGTATACATGCCCAAAGGATCAAAAATCATTCTACTATAAAGACACATGCACATGCATGTTTATTGCAGCACTATTTACAATAGCAAAGATGTGGAACCAACCCAAATGTCCATCAGTGATAGACTGGA
The DNA here is from genome assembly GCF_029281585.2 of Gorilla gorilla gorilla. Taxonomy (NCBI): domain Eukaryota; kingdom Metazoa; phylum Chordata; class Mammalia; order Primates; family Hominidae; genus Gorilla; species Gorilla gorilla. The sequence goes on from NC_073224.2 coordinate 123,118,719, forward strand.
TAAAGAAAATGTGGCACACATACACCATGGAATACTGTGCAGCCATAAAAAAGAATGAGTTCATATTCTTTGCAGGGACATAGATGAAGCTGGAAACCATCAGCCTTAACAAACTAACACAGGAACAGAAAACCAAACACTGCATGTTCTCATAAGTGGGAGGAGAACAATGAGAACACACGGACACAGGGAGGAGAACATCACACACTGGGGCCTGCCTGTCAGGGTGTGTGGGGAAAGGGGAGGGAGAGCATTAGGACAAATACCTAACGCATGCAAGGCTTAAAACCTAGATGACGGGTTGATAGGTGCAGCAAACCACCATGGCACATGTATACCTATGTAACAAACCTGCACAGTCTGCACCCGTATCCCAGAACTGAAAGTAAAATAAAAATTTTAAAAAGTTGAAATAAATAAATAAATTCAGTAAAGTTGCATGATACAAAATCAACATACAAAAATTAGTAGCTTTTCTATACACTAACAATAATCTATCTGAAAAAGAAATCAAGGAAACTTTTTTATTTATGACTGCATCAAATTAAGTGATTATTCCTAAGCACTGAAATACTTAGGAATAAGTTTAACCAAATAAGTGAAAACTGTACACTGAAAAATATTAAACATTGATGAAATAACTTGAAGAAGACACAAATAAATGGAAAGATATTCTGTGTTCATGGTTTAAAAAATTAACATTATTAAAGTGTTCATAATACCCAAAGTAATCTACAAATTTAATGCAATTCCTACAAAAACCCCCATGATATTTTTCACAGAAATTTATTTAAATCCTGAAGCTTTTATGGAACCACAGAAAAACCCAAATAGCCAAAGCAGTCTTGAACAAAATGAACAAAGCTAGAGGCATCACACTACCTGATTTAAAAATCCACTACAAAACTATAGTAATCAAAACAGTATGGTACCAACATAAAAACCAGATACATAGACCAATGGAACAAAATAGAAAGCCCAGACATAAATCACACATAGATGGTCAGCTTATCTTTGATAACAGTGTCAAGAACACACAATGAAGAAAACATAGTTTCTTCATCAAATGGTGTTGGGAAAAATGGATATACACATGGAAAAAAAGTGAAATGGGACCCCATTACATCACACACAAAAATCAACTCAAAATGTATTAAATTCTTAAAAATAAGACCTGAAACTATAAAACTACTACTAGAAAAAAAAAAACAGAGGAAAACCTCCATGGCAGTGGTCTGAATAATGATTTTTTGTGTATGACCCCAAAGCATGAACAAAAAAAAGCAAAAATAGACAAAAATCAAATTACCTCAAACTAAAAACCTTCAACAGAGCAAACAAAATTATCAACAGAGTGAATAGAACCTACGGAATGGGAAAAAATATTTGCAAACCATACATCTGATAAGGGTTTAATATCCAAAGGAATCTCTTACAGCTACATAGCAAAAAGAAACAAATAAACCAATTAAAATACAGGCAAAGGACTTGGACAGACATATCTCCATGGAAGATGTACAAATAGCTACCGTGTGTATGAAAGGATGCTCAACATTGCTAATCATCAGGAAAATGCAGATAAAAACCACAGTGAAATACTATCTCATACCGTTAAAATGGCTATAATGGGGGAAAAACCAGATACTTTCTTCAAGGATGTGGAGAAATTGGAGCCCTTATATACTGCTGGTGGGAAAGTAGAATGGTGCAACCACTATGAAAAATAGTGTGAAGATTCCTCAAAAAATTAAAGAATTATATAATCCAGCCATCTCACTTCTGGTTATATATCCAAAAGAAGTAAATCAGAATCTCAAAGAGATATCTGCATCTCCATGTTCACTGCAGCATTATCACAATAGTCCAGATAAGAAAATAATCCAAACATCCATCAGTAGATAAATGGATAAAAATTATGTTGTATATACATATAATAGAATATTATTCTACCTTTAAGAAGAGGAAAACCTACCATTTGTGACAACATGAATGAACCTAGAGGACACTATGCTGAGTGAAATAAGTAATCACAAAAGACACATATTGCATAATTCCATTTATATGAAGTAGGTAAAGTAGTCAAATTCCTAGGAGAGAGAAGAGAATGGTGGTTGGCAAGGGTTGGGGAAGGAGGAATTGGAGAATTTTTGCTCAAAAGGTGCTATGGTCTGCATATTTATGTCTCAAAAACATCTTATATCAAAATACCCTCAAGGCAATGGTATTAGGAGGTGGGACCTTTGGGAGATGATGAGGTCTTGGAAGTGGAAACCTGGTGAATGAGATTAGTGCCCTTGTAGAAGAGGCCTAAGAGAGACTCCTCTCCCCTTTTCCCAGGCGAAGTTAGAGTGAGAAAATGGTTTTCTGTGAGAAAGTGGACCCTCACCAGACACCACATCTGCCGGGACATTGATCTTGGACTTCCTAGCCTCCAGAACTGTGAGAAATAAACTCTTGTTTGTAAGCAACCCAGTATATGGTATATTGTTACATCAGCCAAACCAAACTGAGACAATGGCTATAGAGTTTCTGTTATGCAAGACAAATAAGTATTAGATGTCTGTTGTACAACGTAGGACTTATAGTTAACAATATAATATTGTGCATTTAGATGACTGGTTGAGAGGGGCAGCAAACCACCATGGCACATGCATACCTATGTAACAAACCTGAATGTTCAGCACATGTAGCCCAGAACTTAAAGTAAAATTAGATATATATACATTTATATTTATATATAGTATATATACTTATATTTATATATAGTCTATATTTATATTTACATATTATATATTTATATTTATATATTATATTTATATTTATATTTATATATTTTATATATATTTATATTTATATATTTTATATATATATATATATATGTATAGAGAGAGAGAGAGAGAGGATAAATCTCATGGTAAGTGTTCTTAAAACACATGCACAAAAAAAGCCCACAAAGAACATAGGGAAATTTTTAGAGGTGGTAAATTTGTTTCGTATCTTGATTGTGGTGACGCTATTACAGTTGTATCCACATATACAAACCCCACAAAATGGAGGCATTAAATATGTGCTAATTTTGTATATAAATTATACCTCAATAAAGCTTTTAAAAACCCAAAAATAAAATAGAAAGGATGAAAGAGTGTAAAAGAAACAGACGCACTCAGAAATGTTGGTGACCTGATAGGACGAGAAAGATGGAAATAAAGACCCTTCAAGAAATGTTGGTTCAGGCCAGGAGTGGTGGCTAACACCTGTAACTCAGCACTTTGGGAGGCAGAGGTGGGTGGATCACCTGAGGTCATGACTTCAAGACCAGGCTGGCCAACATGGCGAAACCCTGTTTTTTCTAAAAATACAAAAATTAGCCGGGAGTGGTGGTGCCAAACAGAGGCACAGAGAATCGCTTGAATCCAGGAGGCGGAGGTTGCAGTGAGCCTAGATCCCAACATTGCACTCAAGCCTGGGCAACAGAGTAAGACTGTCTCAAAAAAAAATTGGTTTATTTAAAATATGATTTATTATGTATCTTAAAGGCATTTTGAGGTCTCTATTTGTTTTTGTTAAATTAACATTTCTCGGGCTATGTCTGATCAGGGATATTGTGTAGACCTGATGCTATTACTAAAAAGACAACAAATAATAGATATTGGTGAGGAAGTGGAGAGAGGGGAACTCTTTTTTTTTTTTTTTTTTTGAGTCGGAGGAGTCTCTCTCGCTTTGTCACCCAGGCTGGAGTGCAGTGGCACAATCTTGGCTCACTGTAATCTTCGCCTCACCCGTTCAAGAGATTCTCCTGCCTCAGCCTCCCAAGTAGCTGGGACTACAGGAGCCTGCCACCACGCCCGGCTAATTTTAGTATTTTTAGTACAGATGGGGTTTCACCATATTTGCCAGGCTGATCTCGAACTCCCGACCTTGTGATCCGCCCACCTCGGCCTCCCAAAGTACTGGGATTATAGGCGTGAGCCACGGTGCCCAGCCGAGAGAAGGGAACTCTTATACACTGTTGGTGGGAATGTAAATTATGGAAACTATGGAAAAAAGTATGGAGATTTCTCAAAAAACTAGAAATAGAGCTACCATTTGATCCAGCAATCTCACTGCTATGTATTTACCCAAAATAAAAGAAATCAATATATCAAAAAGATACCTATTTTTATATGTATATTGCAGCACTATTCACAATAACAAAGATAGGGAATCAACCTAAGTGCCCATCAACGAATGAACGGATAAAGAAAATGTGGTATATATATGTATATACACACAATATATATGCAATACACAAAGTATTTTATAGCTAAAATATTACTAAATACTAGTATATTTATATTATTTTATATATAGTATGTAATATATAACTATAATATTAAATAAATTTATATAATACATAATATATAACTATAATATTAAATATAATTTAATATTATATTTGTTATAATATTAAATTATATTAAATATATTTAATTATATTAAATATAGTATATAACTCTATAATATTAAATATATACCATATATAATATATAATATATAATACTATATATAATATATATTATATATATAGTATTACTAGTATAAAATACTACTAGTACTAAAAGCCATAAAAAAGTGAAATCACGTCCTTTGTAGCAACATGGACAGAATTGGAGGTCATTATCTTGAGTGAAACAAGCCAGGCACAGAAAAATAAATATCACGTTCTGTCTTATAAATAAATGTGAAAAAGGAAGTATCCACATGGACGTAGAGAGTGGAGTGATAGATAAGGAAGACTCAGAATGGCGAGGTGGTGGGAGAGGGGAGAATGAGGAGAAATTGGAAAATGGGTACAATGTACATTGCTTGGGTGATGGATATCCTAAAAGCCCTAACTTGACCAACACAGTATATGCATGTAACAAAATTGCAAATGCACTCCATATATTTGTACAAATAGAAAGGAAAAAAAATTAATACAGTGACATCTGAAAGCCTAACAGAGTTTATGGCATGAGATATGTGTTCAATAAATATTTCTCAAAGTAATGAATTTTTTAAAAAAATCCTTGTTAGAGAAACTGTGCCAAATGCATATATTTCTCAAAATTTGGCCAATTAATTTTAGAAAAAGAAGATCAGAAGGAAAGGTCGTGCATTATTTAACCTTCTTGAGCCTCTTTTCCTTATTTGCAGGGTTGCAAATAAAAGATAAGCAACATGGTACGCTTATTTATTGGCACAAAGCATCCACTTAGTAATTGCCCATTAAAATCATAATTGTTACATTTGGTGGTCAAAATCTGTGTTTTGGCTCCCAAATGTTGGTGTAATGCTTGATTATTAATGAAGTGTGCACTATAATGAAACTGTTAAAGATCAAGTTTGATATTGGAACGTCACAAAGGAGACTAGAAAATTTCACTGTGTTATAGAACTTGAAGTTCTGTCCTTCAGCCCCTCATTGACAAATTCAACATTTTAATTTGATTCTAGACTTTCCTGTCAATATGGATTGCTGTATTTGGAGTTTACTTCATTCAAATATCGTCTTAAAATTTCATGTAAAGTTGAACATTGAGAGTTCATTGCTAGGATTTGCAAACTGTAACAAAAATAACTTATCTCACTCTACAAAATGCATACAAACTAGAATAGTCATGATCAGGCATCTTTCAAGAACAGAAACCATAGGCCCTCCAGGTTTCTAAATCAAATTTCAGCTTTGGCACACTGGACAAGAAGTGCATACGTGACTTAATTTGTAAAAATAATTTTGTTTTTTTGTATTTTGCAGTTCAGGCTTTGGTAACATTCCAATATTACTCATTTGGAAAAAATGAAGTTTATATCACAACTTAAGCATGGTGCTAATGCAAATTTATACCAACACCAGAACTATATAAAGAACTTTTCATAATTGAACATGTACACATACATACTCCTGTTTGGTGAAATCTTTGGGAAAAGTTTATGGGAGGTGCCAAATCTATTTTCTCAAGAATCCAGTAACTATAGCTGGAGTGAAGGGATTTAAAGGATGTATACATCCAAAAGAAAGAAAGCATGGAAGGGAGGGAATAGTGATAAACTTTCAATTAAAAACAATAACAACAACAAAACAAAACAAAAAAACATGGTAGCAGTTTTATTTTCAGAGATATGGTAGATAAGATATCCTGAAGCAATACTTTATACCTCAAAACACTCACAAAGACAGAGCAAAATATATCAAATATTCTTTTAAGTTTATAGCTGAACTCACAATTAAAACAAAAAAGTCCAGGAGCCAAAAAGACAAAGAGAAAACTAAAAATAAGGATTGGCCCTAGTGACCCTGAGCCGTTGTCAATCTCATAGGGATTTGAATGAAAGCAACCATACAGGGATGTAAGATAAGGCCTTGGGCCAAATTTTTTAAAAAAGAGAGAGAACAAAGTAACACACATCAGTATGGGGTTCCTAAAGAGGTACTCCCTCTGTAAAGAGAAAAAAAATCCACCCCCTGGAAAAGGAAAATGAAAAGTACAATTGTATGTTTTATCCTGGGGTGCAGCTCCCATAGCCACCAACTACCCTCATGTAAGTTTGGATTCTATTAACTTACTATACTTCTAACCAAGAAAATAATACAAAATGAGATGGCTTTAAAAAATTCAAATGTACCAATCACAATAAATGTCAATGTACTAAATAAACCTAAATAAATTTTAAGTTTTAATATAAAAATAAAATCCAGCTACAAGAAAAACACCTAGAAGATAGGGAAACTAAAATATTGGAAACAAAGGGTTAAATATATATACCACACAGTGATAAGTAAAATAAACCTGAAGTAGCTATATTCATATTAGGCAAAATATATTTTAAGTCAAGAAATAGAGTCACTAGCAAAGTGAGAAAGAAATTTGTCACTAGCAAGCGACGAATTCATCAAGGAACTATAACAATCTTAAATTGTTCTATGAAAGTTATAGCACAATTTCACAATATATTTTAAAAACTGATAATTACAAGCAGAAAAATCACAAATCCAGACTCAGTGGATGATTTAAACTTATTTCTATCAGAAATGATAGTTCAAGCAGACAAGAAATAATTAGAAATACAGACTATTAGAAGAATACAACTAACAACGTTGCATAGTGTACATATTTAAAATACCAAATTAGTAGATCAAATAAGTCATAATGGAAATCAGAAAATATTTAGAACTGAAAGATAATGAAACAATTATATGTGGAAATCTGTGAGAGGCAGCTAATGAGAATATAATGCTAAATGCTTATATAGAAGGAAAGTGAAAATTAATTATCTAAATATTGACTTAAGAGACTTTAAAAGGTATAATAAATAAGTCCAGGGAAAGTAGGCTACGCAGAAAAGGTAAGGACAGACATTTATACAATAGAAACAAGAAGTACCATACATAACAACTACAAAGCCCTTTCTTTTGAAAAACAAATGGGCAAAATACTGGTAAAATTGATCATGGAAAAAAAACAGAGGTCACAAATCAAAAATACTAGTCACAATTCAGAAATGCAGAATACTAGTGGGCAAAAGAGGATATAGTAGAGATACAGCAGAGATTTAAGACAAAATAAAAGAATAGCATGAAAACCTTTATTGTATTAAATTCAAAAACTTGGACGAAGTGAAAGTTTTTCTAGAAAAATAAGTATTAGCAAAAATGGCTCAAGAAGATGTAAACTAAGAATCTATGATAATTTTAGAAACTTGTATCAGTAATACAATTATATCATCAATATACTGATACTGATTGAGTTATTTGTTCAAAATGCTTGCAGCATCTCTTTACCAATCCCTCCTGGTAGTGGAGCCTCTGTTCCTTCTTATTGATGGTATGCTTGACTACATGACTTGCTCTGACCATTGGTATATGACCAGAAGTGATACACACCATGTCAGAGAAATAACTTTATTTCACCTTTCCTTGTTTTATTTTTCTCTTTTCACCCTTGACTTATGCCACTTAAGTGTGTCCAGTGTTCAGAACTGAATAAAATTCTGATTTCCTGCCCATGTCTATACTGAGATCCTCTTAGCCAAAGTGTCTCACATCTAAATCTTCCTTTGCTTAGAATAATTTATGTTTTCTTAATCCAGTCTATCATTGTTGGACATTTGGATTGGTTCCAAGTCTTTGCTATTGTGAATAATGCCGCAATAAACATACGTGTGCATGTGTCTTTATGGCAGCATGATTTATAGTCCTTTGGGTATATACCCAGTAATGGGATGGCTGGGTCAAATGATATTTCTAGTTCTAGATCCCTGAGGAATCGCCACACTGACTTCCACAATGGTTAAACTAGTTTACAGTCCCACCAACAGTGTAAAAGTGTTCCTATTTCTCCACATCCTCTCCAGCACCTGTTGTTTCCTGACTTTTTAATGATTGCCATTCTAACTGGTGTGAGATGGTATCTCATTGTGGTTTTGATTTGCATTTCTCTGATGGCCAGTGATGGTGAGCATTTTTTCATGTGTTTTTTGGCTGCATAAATGTCTTCTTTTGAGAAGTGTCTGTTCATGCTCTTTGCCCACTTTTTGATGGGGTTGTTTGTTTTTTTCTTGTAAATTTGTTTGAGTTCATTGTAGATTCTGGATATTAGCCCTTTGTCAGATGAGTAGGTTGCAAAAATTTTCTCCCATTTTGTAGGTTGCCTGTTCACTCTGATGGTAGTTTCTTTTGCTGTGCAGAAGCTCAATGTGGCACATATACACCATGGAATACTATGCAGCCATAAAAAATGATGAGTTCATGTCCTTTGTAGGGACATGGATGAAACTGGAAATCATCATTCTCAGTAAACTATTGCAAGGACAAAAAACCAAACACCGCATGTTCTCACTCATAGGTGGGAATTGAACAATGAGAACACATGGACAAAGGAAGGGGAACATCACACTCTGGGGACTGTTGTGGGGTGGGGGTAGGGGGGAGGGATAGCATTAGGAGATATACCTAATGCTAAATGACGAGTTAATGGGTGCAGCACACCAGCATGGCACATGTATACATATGTAACTAACCTGCACATTGTGCACATGTACCCTAAAACTTGAAGTATAATAATAATAATAAAATAAAAAAATAATTTATATTTTCCAGTTTCACCAGCAGCTACTGTCATAACCAATGCAGTCGTCACTGAATATTTCCACAGCGAAAAAATATCTATGTATCAAAGAAAGACACCGACTCTCATGCAAATGCTTAAATATGTTTCTCCTCTGCCATTCTCTACACTGATATTACCAGCTTAAATCCACTATTACTATGCTTCTCCTCTTACAATAGTTAATTCCTCAGCAATTCACAATATAGCTTTCTTCTCATCAGTTGGGCAGCTGTGTACCACACCCTGCCATTAATTTTTATAAGTCATGGATGTTGGTTTTCCATTTGCTATTACACATGATTTTCTAATGCTGACACTGGTTTTCTCATGCTGATTTATTCTTCTTGTTTGTTAAAAGCAGGTCAAAAATCATTCAAGGAGAAAATAATAGAAGGCTATAATTTCAGTTTGGGTCACATACAAGTAAAAACTAAAGTTAGAAAGCAAAGGCACACACTCTATTTTTCCATGAAATTTATTTCCCAAGTCAAAGCCAGAGCCCAAATCACTAGGATTCTGCCCATCTTTAATGAAGGCGGAAAAAAATTCCACAATAAAGACAGAACAGAGCCGGAAAGCATCTTATGGTCTTTAATAGAGAGAAACTTATGGTGGCAAACATCAACTGGTGCCAAGCATCTGTTATTGCTGTAAATAGGCAAGTGAAGGCTGCTTCCAGGGTCTCAGCAAACCAGAGACCCCGGCTGCCTGGAGTTCATGAAGAACACTGTTCAGGGGTCTCTGGAATTGTCTTTATGCCAGTACCATGCCACTAACACACGGACTGCTTACGCAGCTTTTACTGTAATTAACTCTTTGGTGAACAATTTATCTGGTCAGAAATGGAAAAACTACATTTTTAACAATCTTATGAGTGTATATTCTTGGACTTGAAAAGTAGAAATCCCTTAAACTGAAGATTCCACATATTTTAAACAAAACTAATCTCTGGAATGGCCTTCTACTGCAAGGAAGCCATGAAACCTATATCGTTCCATCACCTTTGTAAAAATGTCCTTCATAGCTTTATTCTGTAAACATGAGTATCCATTTCCTGTTCCACTGGTGACAGATTCCACTATCTCTCCCCCATTCTAAGTGGAACTATACAGTTTGATCCATGGGGCTCCTCACCCTCATCTTACCCTCACCAAGGGATGGCTACAGTAAGAAAATTAAGTCAACCAAGCGCTTTACCTCTGGAATCTAAATTGGGAGCCAAGTCACCTGTAAGGTAGTATCACAGAGGGAAAATTTATCAATTCCTGACTTTGAAAGTCACTGCAGCTACTTACTTCCTCAGCCTGGTTACTCAATTTACCTTTGATTCTATGAGACATCATGCATCTTTCCAAGAAATTCACCCTGCCTCACTCTCAACTTCATCATAACTTTTCTTAATTAGCCAGAGTTATTTTTAGTTCTTGCAACCAAATCAATTGATACAGAGACTTTGTCAAAGGTTGAGAAGAAAAAACCTCACTTGTTCACCTAAGACCATGCTGTATGCAGCACAAGGCTGGTTTTATAAGCAGGCAGGCAGGTGGCAAGCTATGAAATGTAAATGACACACACACACAGCCAAAACTTCTGCTCTTTAACTAGGTAACTCTACCTGAAATGCTCCCAATTTAGAATTAAGGGTGGTCCTCTTAAAATGAGCCTGTAACTTCATGGTTCTATGTCAAATTGATTGCTTACTCTAATATCTAACAAAGATAGACTTTGCTGGATAAAAACATGAGGAGACAGGAAGGTGGGACACAATGGAGGGGGCACTGAAGTGGGCAGTCTGGGACAGTGATAGGTGGCATGAAGATGCCTGTTAGAAAGAGGAGTCCCAATCTGTGTCCCTGTGGCTGGTGGGGACCTCCACCCTGCCTTAGGATCCCATCAGATGCTGCTGAAGTGCTGGCAGCCCCTAGTGATGGGGCCTCCTGTCTCCAGTCCCACCACTCCTCCTTCTCAAATTCAAATCCACCTGTTCTACAGATGCCCATGATCTATTTTGAATATAACTCTTTAGTTATTACTCACCTGCTTTATCAACCTTCACCACCTCGATTGCAGGATTTAAAAAAAAAAATTCCTCAGCATGGCTTAGAAGGCCTTTCATTAGCCTACTTTTCAACCAGTTTCTTGCTGCTGTCCCAGGCTTACTTTCCATCCAAGCTACACACCTAAACTAGCCACTTGTCTTTTCCCACTCATGTTTCACTTGCCCTGCCTTTGTACATGGTTTCCCTCCATCCAGAATGCCCTTTTCTTACACCTCACTGGACTCACACAATTCCCAATATAAGCTCAGTATCAACATTGCCAAGAAGACCCCCAGGATTCCTTGGTTAGGACGAGGAATCTTTTTTCCCCTCCTTAGTTGGACAAAGTACCAGCAATACTCCCCATATTCCCTAGTTAGGACACGTCGAAAAGTAGGGTGATGAAAGGCCTTCTAAGCCACGCTGAGGAATTTTTTTATCCTGCAGTTGAGGTAATGAAGCATTGATAAAGCAGGTGAGTGATGACCAAATCTGTATTCAAAATAGATCCTGGGCCTCTGTAGAAAAGGTGCTCATAATATCCTGAAAATTTCATTTTAACTAAAATACAGCATACTTTAATTGTCTATGTATAACTCTACACTAACAGTGTCTTCAGGGCTGGGACTGTGTGATTTATCTCTGTATCCCCAGCACCCAGAATATAATGGGCTTTCAATAAATGTTATTAAGTAAAACTCAGTGTTCAAAACTGAGTTTAATTTTTTTAGTAAAATTCTTATCATTCTTTATAAATATATCATTATCATAATGAACATATAATCATAAATATATCATTATCTTTATAAATATATCATTATCTTTATAAATATATAAACCAATCTGAAAACTGAATCATATTTGACTCCTCTCTGTCGCTCTCTACCCTTAAGCATTCCACAAGGTCAGTGGGCCAAACACCCTGACCAAAGAATAATGAATGTTCACATCCCATAAGAGAAAACGCTTCACTTCTTCACCTTTTCCACACGTGTTTACCATGAGTCTGCATTACCCACAGCAATGCCTTTGTCATTGCAGTTTTCTGATTTGAACTTTGGTTTATTAAAAATAGTAGTAAGTTATTATGGTGTCCGTTTGCTAAGGGAACCATGAAATCCTGGGTTTAGTGATAAAAGCTTTAAATGGCACCACATACCTCAAAGATGGGAACATCCGCTGCAATAAAATTATCACCTCAGCCTAGGAAGAAGGGGCAAGGCCTAAGTTGGAGCTGGTGGGGATTACCGGGTGGGGGGAGGCTGGAGCAGCTGGTTGCATTCTACCTCAAGCACATAGTATTCGGAGTTGAAGATTAGCATGTCAGAGACCTTCCTTAAAACCACAAGCTCCTTTCACTCTTTTCAACAGCTGAGGCTCCCAGCTGAGAGACAGAATATTTGCCTATCTTAGAATATTTCCCTGCTCAGTGATTGATATGCTCTCCATGGCTGTTGGGATATGGGGAAAAATGAGTACTCTTACGCTGCTAGAAGAAATGTGAATTGCTACAGTCTTTTTGGACAGCAATCTCGCAATTCCTTTTAAAATTAGAAATACACATACCCTTTGACCTAGCAATCCGACTCCAAGGAATCCATCCCACAGAAATAAAGGCACAAGTATGTAGGGAAATAACAGTGCTGATATTCAGTGAGCACACACCCGTACAATGTACTGCCCAGCGTCTGTTCTGATTGGTCTGTACCTGTGCCATACCGGTTGTTAAATATTTTTAATGCCACCTCTGGATATATAAATAAAATTTTACATAAGTGAGATTTTTTTATTATGAACACTTTTTCCCATATGAACGGTGTGTGCACACATGCCCTGCTTCCTTCCAGACTTCTGCATCCCCATTCCTCCAAGTAATCGGCGTTCTGTAGTTTCGAGCTCATATAATTTACATATTAATATCCAAATTTACGTACATACAGTTTTTGGAGACTCATTGTTCATAAAAAAAGGAGATCATATTAGAAACATTCCTCTACATCTTGCTTTTCTCTGTACATTTAGAAATCCTTCCAATTTTAAACTCTAGCTCATTCTTTTTAAGTTCCACAGAGTACTTACTGTCTGGATATACCACAATATAATCAACCATTCTGAGATTGACAAGCACTTGCTCTGTTTTTCCCCCTTTCACCAAAAGTGCTGCAGTATACATCCTTGTGTTGCTAATCTGACAAGGAAGATGTTCCTACTACTACTAGCATAGTAGTAAGTAAGACTGAGTATATCTTTGTATTTTTATCAGTCCTTTAAATTTTCATTTCCCTGAATTGCATTGCTCCTCTTTCTCTTGGGTTTTTGTCTTTCTAATATCGATATGAAAGAATTCTTTGCATAATTAAATATTGTTTCTTTTTCATGTGCGCTGCAGATTTTCAAATTCATCAGTGCAATGTTATTAGTATATCATAATGGTTAAGAGTAATTGCACTGCTGAGTGAATTGGACAGACAAGTCACTTAGCTTATGTGTGCCTTAGTTTCATCACTTGCAAAATGGAAATGATAATAGACCTATTTCAAAGGTTTTCATAGGATTCAAATTATTAAGAACTGTATCTCACAAACTGTAAGCACTTAACTATGTGTTACTATGCTTATTTTATTATTAGTCCTTGGGCTGTATCAAAACTCCCTCTGTACATGGTCAAGTTTTGTAAATATTCTATGAGAATGCATAAAATGGGTGCTGAGTGTTGCTGAGAGTTTATATATATATATATATATATATATATATATATATATAAAACTAATTGCTCAAACTTATTTGCCTTGTTCAGAGCTTTTGTATCCGCAATTTTTTTCCTATCTTATTACAGAGGATTGTGTCAAAAATCTACAACTACCATAGTTCGTTCATCTATTTCTCCCTACAATGGTTGCATTATATATTCTGATGTTATAGTGTTAGGTACAAATATTCACAATTGTTAGTTTATCTTTCTTTATTGTTTTTATTTAAATATAATTTTTTCATCTTTTGTAATTTTTTGCCTGAATTATATTTTATCACATATTAATATGGTTAATATCTCATCTTCTTTTGGCTAACATTCCTCTGTTATTTCTGGTATTTTTTTTCTAGTTTCTGTATCCCTTACATTGTATCTTTTGGACAATGTATTGTTGAATGATTTTTTTTTAATTTTTCTATCCAAACTAAGACTGTCCTTTAAATGTTGAGTTTAGCTCTCTAAATATATTACATTCATTGTGGTTATTATTATATTACTACTATCAGTTCACATGTTCTTTTGGCCAGACTTTTATTTTCTTTTTCCTCTTTATTGGCTTCTAATAAAGAGGATAGAAAAGTTGTTATTTTTTTCTCCAATGCTTTAAACTTTATGTTCTCTTTTTGTTTTTACAGAGATTGTCCTCCACCCTGGACTCATACTTACAGTTTCTCAAACTTATCACTCTCTATATATCTTCCTTTCAATCACAGAAGAACCGTGACATACTCTCATATTTTTGTGGTCTTTTCTCTCCCTTTCCCACAAGGTTGGTATTGTCTAGAATTTTAATTCCAGGTCACATTACAAATATCCAAGTTTGAGCCTTAATGCTTCCATTTCCCCTGGATACCAGCTGGAGATTATGGCATGCCAGCTGAGACCAGGCAACAATGGTGCCTGCCGGGTGGCACAATAATAGGATGAAAAGAAGTAAGGTAAGTTCCTGATATGAATAGTATGTATAATATGTATTTGCAAACACGTATGTGTGTATGTATATGCATAACGGATTATGTATGATGTGCATAATATATAGAACCAGAAGTTTTCAAAGTATGTTATTTGAACTCCTGGGGATTTCTAAAAGCCTTTCTAAGGGAACACAGGGGCAAAACTTTTGTATAATAGTACTAAAACATAATCTGCCTTCTTCCTTGTGTTAACATTTGTGCTGTTGTGCAAAAGAAATGGTGGGAAAATTTGTTTAGCCATCATTATATTCTTTACTGCCACACACTTGCAGTCAAACAAAAAGTGCCTGTTTTCTCTAAGATGTCTTGATTGAAACAGCAAAAATAATTAATTTTGTTTATACTCAACCCTTGAGCACATATTTTTAATATTCTGTGTGATGAAATGCAAAATGTAAAAAAATACTTCTAGTGTGTATGAAAGTAAAATAGGTAAAATGGAATTCAACCTATGGCTATTTAGACTTGAGTGTTTGGCAAATCATTTCTCATAAATGAGCAAAGTCACTGTAAGTTCAAGAAAAATAATTGACAATAGTTCTTGCCAAAGATAAAATCCAACTCTTAAACAAAATTAGAAATTTGAAAAGATAACTCCAGCTTGACCCTTTTCTAAACACTTAAAGGCTTTTCTCATCAAATTATTGATAATGTTAATGAATCTAGTTTTTTGATAATGTAAAATGCCATTTGTCAACATTTGGAAGATCCCCAAACTCAGTGAACCAATATTTTACAAATTACCAATGCCTGATATTACAAAATCAAACATGAGTTTTCAAAGTGCATAAGAGATCAATTGATTTTAATGTAACTGAGTATGAAAGGTTCATTGATATAGTTTTAGATTCCACATTGCAGCTAGCATTTAAGAACACACCACTTTTCAAATTTTGATGTATTAAAGAATAATATTTCCAGTTATCTAGAAAGACTCTTAAAATACTTTTTTCCTTTCCAGATAAATATGAAGCTATAGGCATGAGGCTGGATTTTCTTCACATACTTCAACTAAAGCAAAATATCACAGATCGAATGCCAGAGAAGAATATGAGAATATATTTGCTTCTACTAGACATTAAAAAGATTTACAAAGATGAAAACACCATGAGATATCATCTAACCCCAGTAAATATGGCTATTATCAAAAAGGCAAAAAATAACAAATGCTGATGAGAATGTGGAAAAAAAGGAAATGCTAGTACACTGTTGGTGGGAATGTAAATTGGTATAGCCACTATGAAAAACAGTATGAAGTTTCCTAAAAAAATTAAAAATAGAAATTACTATATGATTTGGGTATATATGCAAAAGAAGGGAAATAAGTATAACAAAGAGATATATGCACTCTCATGTTAATTGCAGCACTATTCATAATAGGCAAGATGTGAAATCAACCTAAGTGTCCACTAATTAATAAATGGATAAAGAAAATAAGATATATATACACAATGGAATATTAGCCATAAAAAGGAATGAAATTCTGTCATTTGCAACAACGTAAGTGAAACTAGAATACATTCTGTTAAGTGAATAAGTTATGCATAGAAAGATAAATATGGCATATTCTCACTCATATATGGGAGCTAAAAAAGTTGATCTCATAGAAGTAAAGAGTAGAATAATGGTTGCTAGAGGCTGGGCTGAATGGGAAGGGAATGGGGGAATGAAGAAAGCTTGGTTATTGGCTCCAAAAATAGAGATAGATAGAAGGAGTAAGTTATAATGTTTGATGTTTGATAGGACAATAGTTAGCAATAATTTATTGTATATTTCAAAGTAAGTAGAAGAGCATATTTGTAATGTTCCCAACACAAAGAAATGATAAATGTTTGAGGTTACTGATTTTGATCATTGCATACTTTATACATATATCAAAATATTACATATACCCTATAAATATGTACAATTATGTATCCATTAAAAATATTTACAAAAAATGATTTGCAAAAGTGTAAAATGCTGTCATTCTACTGTTTTCCAGTTTTTGAAAACAGTTTATTTTTCATAAAATATATTTTAACATGTAATAAGTTTATTGTCATTTTAAATTAATATTTTAAACTATCAGTTTTAATTACTAATACAATAAGTATAGATATATTATAACCTACATGTTCTAATATATTTCCATATATAATCAGTGTGTTATAACCCATATTCACAAAAGCTATTTGGTGACATAATTAAGAATGTAAGGAGGTCTGGAGACCAAAACAATTGAGAATCCCTGATATGTATAGAAATATTCTCAAATCATTGGATACAACAGTATACACATATCTATTAAATCGACATTGCATGTGAGTGTGTGTAATTGTGTAATCATGATGTAATTCAAGTCTTCTATGTCTTTAGTAATTTTTGAAAACTAGATTCAACTAGATTCAGGAGTTCTGAAAGAGAATAACAATATATTCCAACAGCCCACTAGTCCTTAAAGAAACAGGGTCTACCCTGTTCCAGTCAGAAAAGAAAAAAAAACACTACCATCAGTTGATCTGAACAGGTGTCACAGAGGCTGTGAAGGCTGAGTCGTTTTTATTCAGTGTTCCATAATTGGCTTTTAACCTAGTTTTAAAAGTGCCATCTTCTGACAACTGCTCACATGTTGGCTCTTTCACAGCCTGTCCCTTCCCATGTGTAACATTCATTGCCTCTCTAGATCTATCGACAGAGACAAAGCCTTT
Source organism: Gorilla gorilla gorilla (assembly GCF_029281585.2). Taxonomy (NCBI): domain Eukaryota; kingdom Metazoa; phylum Chordata; class Mammalia; order Primates; family Hominidae; genus Gorilla; species Gorilla gorilla. The sequence goes on from NC_073224.2 coordinate 123,136,302, forward strand.
TGGATGCCATTGTACATTAACAAACAGCAATCTAGCCAGTTCAACATATCACCTTTACTTTTCTACAAGGTTATAATTCATTTTCAACTCTTAAAGCTACATAGCTATGTAGTAATTTGAACAGTATTCTCAAAAGAGCTAAAAAATGTAACCTTAGAACCATAGACTTTGTCATCACATACTAACGATACCTAAGAGGTCATCAAATCCTATCACTTTACATTATAGATGAAATCATGAGACCCAGAGAAGGGGCTGAGGCAGAACTTTTTCATATTCTACTCAAAGGATTAATTTTCCTTAGTGGCTAACAGTTTGCCCTAGGTCCTTTAGAGAATTGCCCTTCAGCCCCAGAGCCCTTGCCTTTTATAGAGAGCTTGAGGATCTTGATTGCTTAGGTTCCTCTCCAGCCCCTACCCAGCCCATCGCAGCGAAGAACTGACTGAGGTAAGGCTATAAAAATCAGGAGCATTACCTCCAGGAAAACTCTTAGTTGAGCTTTAATCCCTAAATTTCTAGGGATCAGGCTGAGGCGGAGACTTCTGAAACTGCACCCCCATTTGGCTTCTGCCCTTTTCCTATCCCGCTCCCCCAGTTCCTCTCTAACCTTTTCCATAAGCGCTACCATAATAGGTAACTGGTACCTGAATACATGCCTAGGAGTTTGCTTCTGAGGAACTCACCTGGGAGAGGAGTGGATGTGCCCATAATTACATTTACACCCAACAGAACCAGGCCAGTTTATGTCTTCTACCTCCTACCTCAGCACATTTTTCACCTCTCCACAGATTCCTTAAAGTTAAGCTATAAGAAGTAATGCTCAGGTCATCCAGAGTATATTACCCCAAACTCCCTACTTTGATATTTTGCAGAGTTGCTTCTAATCAGGTCAGTTGATGTTCTGCCATTGGCTTCTCTGAGGGACACAAAGAGGAATCTTATAATATTTACTACTGTTTTTGTGGTAACTAGGTGACCAAAAACAGTGTCCACCACACTATCCAGTATCCCCTTTGTAAAGATCCATGTGTTAAATTTTTCTTAGACTTCAGGGTCAAAAACTTCTTTGCTTCTCTTAAGAAATTCAGTGGTCTATTTATTAAATGGCCAGGAAGAATCTTGTAATTCATATACTCTGCTATTATTTTGTAAATAGGAAGCTCAGAGACAAATTTTCAGTCCACACCCTCTAACCATTTTAAACAGTTAAACATTACTGTTTAAACATTTAAACAGTAAATATCTGTTACTGACTTTTCCTCTGCCCTCCATGTGGAAGCATTATGGAATGCTTCCATATTGTTTGTGTAGGCTTCAAAATATTTATTTATTTTCCATCTGATGATATTTAGTTTTTTAGCTCCCTGAAAACCAGGTGAAACAAAATGTTAAAGAAACTTAAAAGGTAACAGCAGTTCATCCTGTGGCTAGAACACAACGTACTTTTACTTAAGGAAAATTGTTCTGCAAATACTATTTTAAAAGTATTACATATTATGTCTTTCTCACAATTTAGTAAGTTTTTGAAAAAGCTTCTGCTGATTATTTTTAAATAATTCATGTATACAATAATTCAGTATACAAATATTATCTATATAGGATTATGTGTGAGGTGGCTCATCAGAGAGACTTTCTGTGTTTAAATCATTGCAATATAATTTTCCCGTTGATTTGGGAGAAAAGATGGGAAAGGCATTAAAAAATGCATTTGGTAAAATAATAGATAAAAACTCCCTAAGTCTTGGGAGAGATAAATATGGACATTCGAATTCTGAAAGTTTAAAAGTCCCCAACCTGTAAAAAAGTCCTCTCAGCAGGGCGCGGTGGCTCACGCCTGTAATCCCAGCGATTTGGGAGGCTGAGTCAGGCGGATTACAAGGTCAGGAGATCGAGACCATCCTGGCTAACACAGTGAAACCCTAACTTTATTAAAAATACAAAAAAATTAGACAGGCATGGTGGCGGGTGCCTGCAGTCCCAGCTACTCAGGAGGCTGAGACATGAGAATGGCGTGAACCCAGGAGGTGGAGCTTGTAGTGAGCCAAGATGATGCCACTGTACTCCGGCCTGGGCAACAGAGCGAGACTTTGTCTCAAAAAAAAAAAAAAAAAAAAAGAAAAAGAAAGAAAGAAAAAAGAAAAAAAAAGTCCTCTCTGAGGCACATTATAGTCAAACTGTCAAAAATCAAAGACAAATAGAGAATTCTAAAGACAGCAAGAGAAATGCAACAAGCCACATATAAGTTTATCCTCATCAAACTAACAGCAGATTTCTCAACAGAAACCTTAGGGGCCAGAAAAGAATAAGATGATATATTCAAAGCACTAGAAGAAAAAAAAAAAAATCTGTCAGCCAAGAACACTTTACCCAGTAAAGCTATCCTTCAAAAATAAAGAAGAAATAAAGTCTCCCAGACAAGCAAAAACAGAAAATTCAACATCACTAGGCTGTCCTTACAAAAATGTTTAAGAGAGTATTATATGTAGATGCAACAGAACAATAACTACCATCATGGTGGCACACAAAAATAAAAAACTCACTGATAGAGCAGATACACATATGAGGAAGATGAAAGAGTCAAACTTGTCATTACAGAAAACCACCAAACCACAAAAATAAACAGTAAGAGAAGAACAAAAGATAAACAAAACAATTATCAAAATGACAAGAATAGGTCTTCACCTATCAGTCATAACCTTGAATGTGAATGGCTTAAATTCCTTAATTAAAAGATATAGCCTGGCTGAATGGATTAGAAAAAATAAAAATAAAAAAGACCAAACTATATGCTGTCTGTAAGAAGCACACTTCACCTGAAAAGATACAAATAGACTGAAAGTGAAGGAATTGAAAAAGATATTCCATGCAAACAAAAACCAAAAAGCAGAAGTAGCTGCACTTATATCAGGTAAAATAGATTTCAAGTCAAAACTACAAAAAGAGACCAAGAAGGTTATTATAAAATGACGAAAGGATCAATTCAGCAAGAGAATATAACAATCATAAATATGCATGCGCCCAAACTGGAACACCCAAATATATGAAGCAAATATTATTAGATCTGAAGAGAAAAATAGATCCCCACAATTTAATAATGGTTGGAGACTTTAACATCCCATTCTTAGCATTTGACAGATCATCTAGACAGAAAATCAACAACAAAAATCTGACATAAACTGCACTACAGACCACATGAACCTAATAGATATTTATAGAACTTTTCATCCAACTGCTACAGAATACACATTCTTCTCATCAGCACATGAAACCTTCTCCAGGATAGACCATATGTTAGGCCACAAAACTAGCCTAATAAATGTTTAAAAATCAAAATTATAACAAATTTATTTTCAGACCACAATGAAGTAAAACTAGAAATCAATAGCAGGGGCAATTTTGGAAACTGTACAAATACATAAAAATTAAACAACACACTCCTGAATGACCAATGGGTTATAAAGAAATTTAAAAGGAAGTTTAAAAATTATCTGAAAGAAATGAAATAGAAACACAACGTACCAAAACCTGTGGATACAGCAAAAGCAGTATCTAAGTAGTACTAAGAGGAAAGTCGGTAGAAATAAATGCCTGCATCAAAACAGAAAAATTTCAAATAAACAACCTAACAATATACCTCAAGAAACTAGAAAAGCAAGAGCAAACCAAACCCAAAATTAGTCCAAAGAAAGAATAAAGATCAGAGGAGAAATACTACACGAAATAGAGACTAGAAAAAATACAAAAGATCGATGAAATAGAAAGTTGGTTTTCTGAAAAGATAACCATTAGCTAGACTAAGAAAAAAACAGAGAAAACCCAAATAAATATAATTTATCCATGCTTTTTTAAAAGAGTGTTTCCTGTGTCATTAATGTGTATACATTTTCAATTTGTATCTGTTTACTGCAATTTGTACTCATTAGGCAAAAATTCCTAGTAAATATTCCCAACATTTCTATAATACTGGTCATAACAAGTAAAAATACTTTCATCCTCAACCATTAAGGTATTAGCCCTTTCTTTAGAGAAACACAGCTAATTGTAATTCAATTGCCAGGGGCATTTATTCAAAGGTAAAAGAACACTTATGGAAATCATTGACTATTACTTCATACTAAGAGGTACCCCAGATAATAGTAATAGTGCATACTTATTTGGCACTTACTATTATACACTGTTATATTCTAGGCACTTTACACATGTTAACCCATCTAATTTTCACAATGACAATATGAGGTATTATTATGACCATACACATGCAGAAACTGGGGTTCAAATAGACTAAATAATTTGCCCCATATTTTTTATTCTTTCATGGGAAGAGCGTATGAGGCAAGAAGTAAAATCACAGAAAACTTAAACTGGTTCTGGTCATGGTCATACAAGAAAACATGAGAATTACCACCATGTAATTCATGGTTTCTGGTCCAAATTAGGACCTCTGTTCTCACTTTATAGCTTTATGAAGTTAAGAGTGCCTTCATACGTCTTCTGTGGTTTTCCCTGAGGGACCCCATAGAAAGAAGACAGTGGACAAAAGCAGGATTCACAGTTTCTAAGTCCCTCGGCCAAATGTTAATTGAATAAATTAGATTTCCAAAGTGTTTACACAAAACAGGAACAAAAAATGATGGGCAAGACTGAGCGCGGTGGCTCACGCCTGTAATCCTAGCACTTTAGGAGGCCGAGGCTAGTGAATCACAAGGTCAGGAGTTCAAGACCAGCCTGGCCGATATGGTGAAACCCCATCTCTACTAAAAACACACAAAAAGTTAGCTGGGCGTGGTGGCAGGCGCCTGTAGTCCCAGCTACTCTGGAGGCTGAGGCAGGAGAATTGCTTGAACCTGGGAGGCAGAGGTTGCAGTGAGCCAAGATTGCGCCACTGCACTCCAGCCTGGGTGACAGAGCAAGACTCAGTCTCCAGAAAAAAAAAAAAAAAGATGGGCAATGACCACCAACAGTAAATACTACAATGATAGGTGAGAATTATTTAGTTAAACGGCATCATCAGCAAAACACTTCATTAATACCTATGTATCTATGATCATGTTTTGGGAAAACTGCAAAGTGAACAGTCACAATTCTTGTCTTTTGAGAGTTTACAAACTAGGAAATACATGAACATCAGTACTACACATGAAAATGAAGCAAGCAATGGATGCAAACTGGAAATAACTAATATGTGTTATTTTTCTTTTATGTCTGCCCTTTGCTTCCAGTGGAATGAGGGAGGCATTTCCTTATAGTCATTCAGATAGAAATCAAGGTGGTTATGGACATATTGTGTCAGCTCTAATACCTTGCTACATATCTGTTAAAATGTCTTCACTCTGAAATTTGTCCAGCAACAGTTGCATATGACCCCTTTGAATCTTACAGGTCACAAGAATTGAAGCATCTGGGTTTCCTCATATTCTCGGAGGGTGACACTGTGAGAGTCATACAAGCTACTTGTTTATGGCTCACAGAGGATCCCTGTGGAGTGTAACTTCAGGAGTTCTCTGGAAGCAAGGAAAGAAAAATGAGAACAGTACTGACAATGGGCAAGGTTAAAGCAGGATTAGAATGGTGAAGGGGTACTGAACAGATCTGCCTAAAATTAGCTGAGAGGACAGGAGAATAGGAGATTACAAAAAATTGGGGGCACTCCAGTATGACACCACGAAAGAAAGCATAAAGTATTAAAGTTTGATTCATGGTATAATGGCAAGTCAATGAGGAGCTCTAATCACTGGGCCATGGGCAGTGCCCTAAAAATAGTAGTCATGCTATAAATATCTCTTGTTATGAAGACAAAGTGATAATGATGATTTTAAAGACAAGCAAGGGAAATGGTGTGCTCTCTTGTCAAATAAAGAAGCAGCTTAGGCAACATACTCTTTGCCCTTTAATATGTTTGGAGTCCATTAAGGAAATAAATATTTAGCACAAAGAATTCTTTCAAAAAACACAAAGGGCTCAGTAATGGTCAGAACTGAAACTGGACAATAACAGAGCTGTAAGGCTGACAATTGTGTATATATCACAATTCACCTTGAACATCACATATCTAAAAATACCCCTCCAGCCCTCATACTCTAAATGACCCCCGCTATACCCTCTAACTCTCGGCATCATCTCAGCCTGATTCTTCTCTCTATATTCATATGTACTCAACCTCCCCTTCATGGCATGTTTCTCTCACAGCTCATCTGGGTTTCACTAATGTGAAATACTGATTATTTCCCTGTGGATAAAGCTCCGGATGTTCTCAGGAAAAGAGCACAATAAGGCCTGCTGCATACAGCATTATTAAAAACTGGGGGGAAAAATGTTTACAGAAAAGATAAGATCAAGGTACTAGGTCTTTACCTGGCTGCTACTGCGTGTGTTAAAGCTTGAACTTTCAAATAATGAATAACAAAAAATAGTAATCTTTCATCACAGCTGTGTAGTTTCAGAAATTTTTATAACTTCAGCATCTGTAAATACTTGGGAAAATGACAATAAGGTGGATGGCACATTAAATATCCAAAAGAAGATGTTCTGCTACCCTGGAGTTGTAGATTACAAAAAATTGAGGGTTGTTCAAATTCTTACTAGACCACTGACTCAGAAGCTTAATGTATTAAAGAGCTTATATGGAAGTCAGGAATAAGACTAAAGAAGAGAAGAAAAATTCAAGCTAAGAGTAAAGCCATTTGGCTTTTATCACATTCAGAGAATATAGAGAGCTGTGAATCATCAGAAGAAATAACTAGCCAATGATAGGATGATTGTAAGCAGAGGTATCTGAAACTACTGGCAGGATTCAGAATTGTGTATTTTATCAAGTGGTAATTTATCTTGAAACAAATGTCAATCAAGAAATTATGCCATTCCAAGACCAACACCTATTTCCATTATTTGCCAAAATATCATAGAACAGTTATTATTGAGACAACAACCCCCTCAAATAAAATATTCAAGATATGAGTCATTCTGTTTAAAAAATCCTAACTGGTAAACTAAAAATTATTCAGAAAACTCCTGTTATTCTCATCTATATTTTTGTTTTCTTTTGTTTTGCATCGTGTTGAGACTGAGTCTCGCTCTGTTACCCAGGGTGGAGTGCAGTGGCATGATCACTGCTCACTGCAGCCTTGGCCTCCTGGGCTCAAGCAATCCTCCCACCTCAGCCTCCTGAGTATCTGGGACCACAGGTGCACACCACCATGCCCAGTTAAGTTTTTATTTTTTGTAGAGACAGAGTCTCCCTATGTTGCCCGAGCTGGTCTCTATATTTTTGGAAATAATTTCCTGCAGTTTTCCACACGGTGTGGTCAACATACTAGAGTTTTTCTGCTATTGGGAAATGTGTAGTGTCACAGACCTTTATTCTCACTGTCTAAGACTACAGGTGGAAGGGGTAAAGAACTAGGCTGCCTGTGTCCTGGTCATATCATTCTCCAAAGTTTATGACACTGCCCAGTTCCAGAGGACACCACTCATACTAAAAACTTTGTTCTAGGGTGCCAGTCACATTGTGAATGCAACCCCCCAAAATGACAATACTGCGTGAAACCTTACTGTTACTGTTCTCAACAAATGTCTGATGTTCGCTTCTTTTGTTGTTTCACTATTCATCCAAAAACAGAGAGCTGAGAGGAGGTCAACGGGGATGGATGTGATGAATCCAGTTGGTTTAAATCAGTGGTTCTCAAGCAGGGACCATTCAACCCAGGAGATATTGGGTAACGTCTGGAGATATTTGGGATGTTCTAACTAAGGGAGTGCTAGTAGCATCTAGTGACTAGAAGCCAGAGATGATGCTAAACTTCCTACCATGCACACAATAACCCCCTACAACAAATAACTATACAGCCTAAAAAGTCAGCAATGCCAAAGTTGAGAAACTTTAGCTTGTAATTTGCTTATTCATTTCTGGTGGATTGTTTACATTAATAGGCAACCAAATGGTGTTTTTATTTCACAAAAGAAGAGCTATTTTAACAGAAGGAAATTATCTTGAGAAATGGGAGAAAGGTAAGACTGGAAAGGCAGGAAGGGAATTATTTTTGTTCCAATAATTGAATACCCACTGTATTCCAAGGACTATGCCTTGTATCTTGCTTACTATTATTACATTCAGTAATCCAGATAACCCTATGAGACAAATGTTTTTCCTCCACTTTCGTTATAAGCAGCCCCATCTCAATTAAATAATTAACATATGCTTGAGGAACTAGGAATTATTATTTAATAATAATTAAATAATCAACATATGCTTGAGGAACTAGGAAGCAGCACAATAGAGAAACTGAACTCAAGAGATGAGGGTAAGAGATTTATTTAGGTCACAGGTGAAATCCTAAAGAAGTTCACCAAGTTAGAATCCAAAAGCACTGAAGACATGATCTATCACATTCAGTCTTCAGTGGGCTGGAGCTGGCTCTTTTGCCACGTGGGAGAAAGTTATTTTAATTTCTCAGTCCCAAGAGCAGCCACCTCCCCAAGTGCAGTGTGCTTCTAAGCCAGTTGCACACACATTCTTGAGTCCTGTCTTGATTTCTAACCTGTGGCCTGAGCCTGTCATCTCAAGAAAACTGCTAGAGGGGAATGAAAAACATATTTGTTAATATGCATGACATTAGCCCTGACTATTCCACAATGAGACAAATACTGTCAGTGCCAAGCATCTGCGAAGCTATAAACACTAGGATGCCAGGATGTCTTTCTGTCTAATTAGGATGCTCTAATTTTTTTCAAATTTATGTCTTAAATGTGCCCACTGGTGTGATATTGGCTCTAGCAGTGTTGTGGGATCATAGTTTACTATCACTTACTAGTTAGACTTGCAAAATAAGCCTAAATATCTGTTGTGCTGCCTTTTATGTTATTATTTCTCTAATTTGTAGCTGCCAAGAGGGAAAACTTTGCCATTAGTGAGAGTCTAGTCCAACATGCAGCAATGTGTGGTCCAGAGAAGGGAAAAACACACAAAATCTAAGTAGTAAAGTTTTTTTCTATAAAATTACTATTATTCAAATGATTTTATTTTCTTTTTTGTTGCTTTTTATTTACTTTTATTTTAGATTTGTGGGTACATGTGCAGGTTTGTTACATGAGTAAATTGCGTGTCACTGAGGCTTAGTGTATGAGTGATCCCATCACCAAGGTACTGAGCATAGTACCTGATAGGCAGCCTTGAACTCACACCCCCTTCCCACCTTCCCTGCTCAAGCAGTCCCTAGTGTCTATTGTTCCCATTTTTGTGTCCATGTGTGTTCAGTGTTTAGCTTCTGCTTATAAGTGATAACATGTGGTGTTTGGTTCTCTATTCCTGTGTTAGTTTGCTTAGGATAATATTCAGATGACTTTAAAAGATTACACATGAGGTAGAAAGACTGACAGAAATACAACCTAGTCATGTACATATTTTCTACTCTCAATTTCTTACATTAACTTTTAATGATAAGAGTCACCTTGTCCTCAACTTGTCTTATATTCCTGACGTTGCTGTTCACCAGATCTCTGGATTTCTTTGAGGTTTCTGGGATTCAGAGCATTTTATAAAAATTCAACATTTTAAGCCTCTATCAAAACTTGTAATTTCTTGCTTTCTTTACTTCTTTAGATAGTACTTTACCTTTTCCTGTTCCTCAGGCTGTCCTTACCTCTCTGCATCTTAGAGTTCCCTTTACAGTCAGAAGAGCACACAGTTCTCACAATTGTTACTCCTCATACAGCTCCAACTGAGCACACAAGAAATGTGAGGCATATGGACCAGCATTCACGTTTCAGCAGTGCTTCCTGGCTGCAGGTTTACCACTGTCCAGGAATTCTCTTGTTGCCATTCTTCTATGTGGCTCTTCACCTTTATCTATCATGTAGCTAGCCTACATTTCCTTGGTCTTTTTTGTCTTTCTCTAAAATTATAATCAATTTTTTATTAGAGCACAAGAATTTTAAAACCTATTTAGAGCCTCAGCAATACTTCAGCATAACCTTCATATGAGAGCTCCTCTGATTTGGAAAATGCAGATGTAATGTATTAAAAATCTAAAGAAACAATCACCTGTGCATCAGTGAATATATACCAAATACATGAAAAAAATAAAAAAGAACTCTAGGGTTCACAGAGTCTAAAATGCAACACTTTTTTTCAGGAATCTGCTAAATGAAAGTGAAAAAGGTGAATTAAGGTAATTTAAGCAGTTGCAAGTTTCTTTTAAATTGAATCCATGGCAGTGGGATGTGGGGAGTAAATGAGTAGTAAATAGAGTTAATTTTACTTCTGAACAAGATAGGTGGCTGCCAACAGAAGTGTAATTTGAAGGACTCCAGAAATACATACCTATCTAAGAAACAAATATCCCTCTCTAACCTGCTAGAACACCTTTAATGCCATTATTAGAGGTTTTGTTTTTTTTTCAAAGCAAGTATTGTCATGAATAAGATGCCTATTAAAATGTAAATGCCTCTGGTAAATCAATGCACTAAGTGGTTTTCGAACATTAGTATATAAATGAGATGAGAGAGCAAGTTGTAACCCACGGGAATGGAATTGAAGAAATGAGATGTTTGGTAAATGTCAGTGGGGCTGGAAACTCAAAGCATAACTGAAGGAAATCATGCTGCTACTGGGTAGTGTGGTTGCAATGGGGAGGAGGGTCTAAGGGACCTGGGTAAGTAGGAAAAGATGTGAGAGAGGAGGAAGCAAGAAAGAGAAATAAGTTAAAACAGGGAGGTAAAACTCCTAATTCACAATTTTCGACAGAATTGAAAAGTATTCTTTTATAGCTTTCCCCCTCCGTCTGACATTGAGCCTCTGAGATCTTCTAAAACAAACACACTTTTTCTCCATCTCCTCTTAATACTCTGCTTAAACCTAGCTTAGCACCATGCCTTACACATTGCAAGCACTCAATATTTGATTGATTCATACACACTCTCCTGTCAGTTTGCATGTCCTGCAACTAACAGCACACCTCAAGGGGCTCTGAAAACTAAGAAAATGCTTGGTTGGGCGCGGTGGCTCACGCCTGTAATCCCAGAACTCTGGGAGGCCAAGGAGGGTGGATCACGACATTAGCAGTTCAAGACCAGCCTGGCCAACTTGGTGAAACCCCGTTTCTACTAAAAATACAAAAAAATTAACCAGGCATGTGGCCGCGGGTGCCTGTAATCCCAGCTACTCAGGAGGCTGAGGCAGAGAATTGATTGAATCCAGGAGGTGGAGGTTGCAGTGACCCGAGATCACGCCACTGCACTCCAGCCTGGGTGACAGAGCGAGACGCCGTCTCAAAAAAAAAAAAAAGAAAAGAAAAGAAAATGCACGTGTTAAGTGTAAAAGAGACGAATATATTCCTAGAGAAATACCATTAGGTGTGCAGCCACACAACTAGGTGCCTACAGTGAGACAGCATGCCATCGTTGGCATTCACACAGTTCATTAAAATAGAAGAGAGGCAAGTGCAATCTTACCTCTCCTGGGAATAAATATCAAGAGAACTTCTCAGCATAGGTGTTTATTGTTAGAAAAATAGGTTTAATAATCCTATATCACAGATAAAGATACCAGCAAATAGAGAATTTCAGTATTCAAATGCACCTAAGTGAAACTAATCAATGAGCAATAAAGCTTAAACTCTTGAAATTTTCTACCCATTCCACAGCCCAGCCTTAATGAAATGGGCCAAGAGTCATTAAATCCTAGCTGGTCACATATGGACGGCTCTGAAAGGAATGCTGGAGTCCTTACATATACCATAGCATTATGCTCTTTGGGAAGTTCTATACATTTTTCTTTAATGGTACAAGTGAAACTGTAAGCTGCTGTTAGTGAAGAAAACCAGATTGCTCTGGGCACGGAGCCATACCAATCCAGGCCTAATGTGTGAACCAGAACTGAGCATGATAGGTAGCCTCTGAAGAGCAAGAAAGTTACACTAACGAGATGAAAAGCCTGTAGCTATTCTGTGTGGGCAAATTACTCTGCCTGCTAAGTTGAAAAAGACTATAGGGGGTCCACGGCAGAAGCATGGAGACCAGTTAGGGATAGCATTGCAATAATCTAGACAAGATATAATGATGGCTTAAACTAGGGTAGTAGCAGTGGAAGTGTTAAAAATTCTGGATGGAGTCCAAAGGTAATGCTGAAAGAATCAGCTAATGGATTTAAAGTGAGGTAGAAATAGAGGAAACAAAGATGACAGCATTTTTGTCCCAGTCAATTGGATGAATAAAGGTGATATTTATTGGATGGAAATGCAAGGTTCGAGAAGAAAATCAGCTGAACTTGCCATATTTGAAATCACTTTTATCCAAGTGGGAATGTCAAGTAGAGAAATGGATTTATAACTCTAGATTTCTGCAGAGAGGTTCAAATGCAAGATGTAAATTTTGGAGTTATCAGTATATAGATAGTGTTTAAAATGAGACCAGAGGATATTACTTAGGAGGTGAATGGTTTAAAAAATGCAAGAAATTCCAGTTTTGACTCTGGGACACTTTAGGTGCAAATCTTGGCCATATTGATGGAGTTTGCTAAAGGATAGTTATGAGGAAACAGGATGGTTATGAGGAGACATTCTAGGACCATTAAACCATAAAGGACTGAGTGATCATTATAGGACATTACTATTTCCATGGATATAAAATCAGACAGATTAAGGGCTCTTCTATTAAATAAGGATTTTATTATTTACAATGTCTATGTGAAGAAAATTGAGTGAAAATCAAATAATTATTTAGTGAATAATTACTAGATATTACTAATTTGGCTAACTCTAGTCGAACTGCAATCCCCAACACTGCAAATGTTTTTTAATCCTACCTTTCTTTTGGGTAAAAAAAGGGTGTAGGGACCAAATTTCCTTAATTCTCCACTTCATTTTGCTTAGTATAGACTTAGAGTCCCCACAGACAAAATCAAAGTGTTGTCTGTTCATTATATGGTTAATTTGACTAGTTCATGCCAAAAGACTTTTAACTAGGACACTTGATTTTGTCTTCAAGTTTGATCATATGAATCAGATAGAATTTTCCTATGGATGCAAATTCCTAGAAGTCATATATCCATTTTATGTGATTTGGGAGTTGGAAGTACACAGAATGTATGGCTTAGATGCATAGAAAAATATTAATTTCTTTAAAATAATGTTGTTTGGGTGGATGGATGAAGGAAGGGAGGATGGTAGAAATAAAAATACATTGCACAAACCTTCCCTAATGATTGGTATGTGGTAAGACTGATAAAGCTGAGATAATTTCTATGACCTCATCTAAATGAAAAAAACTGAACTTTCGGGAGCACATACCTAGATGTGGCTCATCTGCATCAATATACTTGTTAGCAAGCCCATAACATTTAAGTGAGAGAAATATTCAGCAATCACCTCTTTGATTATATCAATACCTTAATTAAAAACCCAGTTGAGAGTGACGTCAGCAAGACAAAATCATGGTAAGCCCTGGACTCTCCTTCACTCCACAGATACACCTATTCAACACCAATGTATGGATCAATTCCTTTTGTGAGAAGTCCAGCTGAGAGGCTCCTGCATCCCTGACAAATGCAAAACCAGCCACGTCAAAACTTGTAAGAAAATTGGAGACACCTTGTCACCGTAATACCCACCCTTGGCACAGAGCCATATGATAAGGAAAAAGATATCCAGCTCCCAACTTCTCACTGAGGAAAGAAAGGGTTGGACCATAAATCCAGCATCTCACCTTTTCTAGGTATTTCCCCAGGGACTGGTTTTTGTCTTGCCTGGTTTTGTGCACTGGCATATGGTAAATGCCTAGGGCTATTGAGTATAAAAAAGGTGGTTTCAACTAGCATATAAGCACTTACCACAGGCTCTACCCCTAGCCCAGCACAGAGTAAGTAAGCAAAAAACCTCCAGTTCCCATATTCTCTCTGGGGAGAGAAAGAGTTGGACCACACATCTAACATTCCAACTCCTCTGGGTAATACCTGAAGAATTGGTTTCCATCTCACCTGTCATGTGCTGACAGGAGCCAGCATAATCTAGACACCTGGGGGCTGCTAAGAACAATTTGGAGTCACACAAACAGAAACTCTGGCCAGCTTGACTGGTGAAAGCCTTCTGTATGAGGTCAGTACATGAAGACTGGGAGAAATGGTTGTTTTTTCTAATGCATAGATACCAACACAAAGAGTCAAGACAAGTGAAAGATTCAAGAAACATAAACCACACAAAAAACAAGATAAACTGCAAATATTGATTCTAATGAAACAGAGATAAATACATTACCTGAAAGATAATTTAAAATAAGTATTGTACAAATACTCAATAAGCTCAGGAGAATATGCCATTATTACAGTAATACAATATTCTCCATGTGCCTATATATTTATCTTCACCAATGAATTTATACTTTCTTCTACTACTGTGTTGTTATTTAGTATCCTTTTGATTCATGTTGAAGAACTTCCTTTGGCATTTCTTGAGAGGCAGGTCTAGTGGTGATGAATTCCCTTAGCTTTTCTTTTATTTTTATGTGTGTAAAATATATATAACATAAAATTTATCATCTTAATCATTTTTAAATGTGCATAATGTTTTACAGCCATCACCACTATTTATCTCCATAATTCTGTTAGTCCCATAAAACTTAAATTCAATACCCATTAAATAATAACTCCTTATTTTTCCCTTCCCCCACCCAGTGGAAACCACCATTCTACTTTCTGTCTCTATGATTTAACTACTCTAAGTACTTCATAGAAGTAGAATCAAAAAATTAAGATGCTCCTTGACTTATGATGGTGTTGTGTCCTGATAAATCCATTGTAAGATAAAAATATCGGTTGAAATAAATTTAATACATGTAACTTACTGGTAAAGCCAAATATATAGACAAATAGAGAATATTATATTACCATAATGGTGGTGGGTAAAACACTTTAAATCTAGTACAAATTAAAAGACAAAAGCATCAAAAATAACTATAACAAAAATATATTGATGGATACAAAATATAGATAAATGTACATTTTTACCGTAATAACACGAAGTGTGAAGAAGTGAGAAGTAAAAATTTATTGGTTTTATATGTGATTCAAAGTAAATCATTATCAACTGTGAGTACTGTAATAACTATAAGATATTTCATAAAAGCCCCTAGCAACCACCAAAAAAAACCATAGAAGTTTCACAAAAGAAAAGAGAGATTCAAAGCATATCAATTTTATAAAAGGAAAGCTGCAAGAAGAAAAACAGGAACCAAAATAATATAAGACAAACAGAAAGCAATTAAAAAATGTTAATTTTGTTAACTAGCTTACCAATAGTAAATTAACTTAACAATAGTAAATTGGTAAAACTGACTTACCAATAGTAAATTCTTTTCTATTAATTATTACTTTAAACATAAATTGATTAAGCACCCCAATTAGAAAACATAGAATAGGCTGGGCATGGTGACTTATGCCTGTAATCCCAACACTTGAAAGGCTGAGGTGGGAAGATCACTTGAGGTGAGGAGTTCAAGACCAGCTTGGCCAACATGGTGAAATCCAGTTAAAACTAAAATACAAAAATTAGGCAGGCGTGGTGGCACGTGCCTGTAGACCCAGCTACTCAGGAGGCTGAGGCAGGAGAATCACTTGAACTCAGGAGGCAGAGGCTGCAGTGAACCGAGATTGCACCATTGCACTCCAGCCTGGGCAACAGAAAGAAAAAAAGAAAAAGACATACAGTAGCTGAATGCAGAAAGAAACAAGATCCAACTATATGCTGTGTACAAAAGACTCACTTTAGATTTAAGGACACCGTTAGGCTGAAAGTGAAGGGATAAAAAGAAATATTCCATGCAAACAGTAGCCAGGAGAGAGCAGAGACGGCTATATTTATATAAGACAAAGTAGACTTTAAGTCAAAAACTGTAACAGGAAATAAAAAAGGTTATCATGAAATGGTAAAAGGAGTAATTCACCAGGAATATATAATTATTATAAATATATATGTGCCCAACAAAAGAGCACCAAAATATATAAAGCAAACATTGACAAATGTGATTACATCAAACTAAAAAGCTTCTATATAGCCAAGAAAACAATCAACAGAGTGAAGAGATAACCTACAGAATGGGAGAAAATATTCACAAACATGTCTTACAAAGAGTTAATTTTCAAAATATGTAAAAAATATGAAATTCAGGGAGGGTCTGGCAAGATGGCTGAATAGGAACAGCTCTGGTCTGCAGCTCCCAGTGAGACCAATGCAGAAGGAGGGTGATTTCTGCATTTCCAACTGAGGTACCCAGCTCATCTCATTGGGAGTGGTTAGACAGTGGGTGGAGCCCACGGAAAAGGAGCAGAAGCAGGGTGGGATGTCGCCTCACTCGGGAAGCACAAGGGGTCGGAGAACTCCCTCCACTAACCAAGGGAAGCCATGAGGGATTCTGCCCTGAGGGACGATGCTATCTGGCCAAGATACTATGCTTTTCCCTTGTTATACTAGCAAGATAAAAAACCTGTAGCTATTCTATGTGGGCAAAATAATTTTTGCAATCTATCCATCTGCCAAAGGACTAACATCCAGAATCTACAAGGAACTTAAATTTTCAAGAAGAAAACAATCCCATCAAAAAGTGGGTGAAGGATATAAACAGACACTTTTCAAAAGAAAACATTTATGCGGCCAACAAACATATGAAAAAATATTATCATCACTGGTCATTAGAGAAATGCAAATCAAAACCAAAATGAGGTACTATCTCATGGCAGTTAGAATGATGATCATTAAAAAGTCAGGAAACAACACATGCTGGAGAGGATGTGGAGAAATAGGAATGCTTTTACACTTTGTGGGAGTGGAAATTAGTTCAACCATTATGGAAGACAGTGTGGAAATTCCTCAAGGATCTAGAACTAGAAATACCATTTAACCTAGCAATCCCATTACTGGGTATACACCCAAAGGATTATAAATCATTCTACTATAAAGACAGGTGCACATGTATGTTTATTGCAGCACTATTCACAATAACAAAGACGTGGAACCAACCCAAATGCCCATCAATGACAGACTGGACAAAGAAAATATAGCACATATACACCAAGGAATAATTTGCATCCATAAAAATAAGAATGAGTTCATGGCCTTTGAAGGGACATGGATGAAGCTGGGAACCATGATTCTCACCAAACTAACACAGGAACAGAAAACCAAATACCACATGTTCTCACTCATAAGTGGGAGTTGAACAGTAAGAACATGTGGACACAGGGATGGGAACATCACACACTGAAGCCTGTTGGGCGGTGGGGGGCAAGGGAAGGGATAGAATTAGGAGAAATGCCTCATGTAGATGACAGGTTGATGGGTATGGCAAACCCAGGGCACATGTATACCTATGTAACAAACCTGCACATTCTGCACATATATCCCAGAACTTAAAGTATAATAAAAAAAAGAAATTCATACAACTCAATGATTTGAAAATGATTTAAAAATGGGCAAAGGACCTGAATAGACATTTCATAAAAGAAGACATACAAATGGCGAAAAAGTATATGAAAAATGCTCAACGTCACTAATCATCAAGTAAATGCAAGTTAAAACCTCAGTGAGCTGTCACCTGATACCTGTAAAAAAGAGTATGATCAAAAAGAAAAAACATAACAAGTGTTGGTGAGAATATGGAGGAAAGAAGAACTTTGTATATTGTTGGTGGGAGTGTAAATTAGTACAACAATTATTAAAAACATATAGAGGCTCCTCCAAATACTAAAAATGGAACTACTATATAATCCATCAGTCTCACTTCTGGGTATATACCCATAGTGAATGAAAGTAATATGTCAAAGAAATAGCTGTACTTCCATGTTTACTGTAGCATTATTCAGAGTAGTCAAAGCTGCAGAACGAACCTAAGTGTCTATTGATTAATGAATCTCTGAAGGAAATGTGATATAAACATATATAAATTATAACTAATATAATATATAAAAATATATATAATGAAATACTACTCAGCCTTTGAGAAGGAAACCCTGTCATTTTTAACAACATGAATGAACCTGGAGGACATTGTTCTAAGTGAAATAGGCCAGGCACAGACAGACAAATGCTGCATGATCTCACTTACAGATGGACACTAAGAAAGTTGAACTAACAGAAGCAGAGAGTAGAATGGTGATTCCAATGGGCAAAAAGTTTTAGAGAGGATGAATAATTTATGAAGATCTGTTACACAGCATGATGACTGTAGTTAAAAACAAAATATTGTGGCCAGGCACAGTGGCTCAAGCCTGGAATCCCAGCACTTTCGGAGGCCAAGGGAGGTGGATCATGAGGTCAGGAGTTCAAGACAAGCCTGGCCAAGATGGTGAAATCCCATCTCTACTAAAAATACAAAAATTAGCTGAGCATGGTGGTGCGTGCCTGTAATCCCAGCTACTGGGGAGGCTGAGGCAGGTGAATGGCTTGAACCCAGGAGGTGGAGGTTGCAGTGAGCTGAGATCATGCCACTGCACTCCAACCTGGGAAACACAGCAAGACTCCATCTCAAAACAAAACAAAATATTGTATATTTGAATATTGCTAAGGCAATAGATATTAAATGTTCTCACTACAAAAAGTAAGTATGTGAAGTGATGAATATATTAATTAGGTTGATTAATCATTTCATAATATATACATATTTCAAAATATTATATTGTACACTGCAACTATATATAATTTTTATTTGTCAATTATGTCTTGATAAAGCCAGAAGAAAAGATCTAATAAATGTCTTCAATAAAGCTGTAGGATACAAATTCAGCATATAAAAATTAGTTGCATTTCTATACATTAAAATGAACTATTTGAAAAAGGAATTAAGAAAACAATCTCTTTTCAGTGTAATCAAAGAGAATAAAATATTTAGGAATAAAGTTCACCAAGGGAATGAAAGACTTGTACCTTAAAATTACAAAATATTGCTGGAAGGCATTAAAGCAGATAAAAAATAAATGAATGACATCCCATGTTCCTGTACTAGAAGACTCAATATTGTTAAAATGTCCATACTAACTAAAGCAATGTATGGATTCAATGCAATCCCTATCAAAATTCCAATGGCATTTTTTTACAGAAATAAAGAAAGCAATTCTCTAATATATGGAAGCACAAAGGACCCACTAATAGCTAAAACTATCTTGAGAAAGCAGAACAATGGTGGAGGCATCATATTGCATTATTTCAAAATATATTACAAAGCTACAGTAATCAAAACAGTATGGTACTCATGTGAAGACAGACATATAGATTAATGGAACAGAATACAAAGCTCAGAAATAAATCTACACATATATGGTCAATTGATTTGTGACAAGGGTACCAAGGGTACACCAAAGGGAAAGGATAGTCTCTTCAATATCCTGGGAAATATTGGGAGAATTGAATATACATATGCAAAGGAATGAAATTGGATGCCTATATTAGACTATACAAAAAAATTACAAAACGGATTAAAGACTTAAACATAAGACCTGAAACAGTAAAAATACTAGAGAAAACATAGGGAAAGCTTCATGGCATTGGTCCTAGCAATGATTTCACTGGAATGACACCAAAGCACGGGTAATAAAAGCAAAAAGTCGACAAGTGGAACTACAAACTAAAAAGCTTCTGCACAACAAAGGAAAACATCAAGAGAGTGAAAGCCAACCTATGAAATGGGAGAAAATATTTGCAAACCATATACTTGATAAGGGTTAATTTCCAAAATACATAAGAAAATTATTCAAAGAAATGAATAATCTAAATTTAAAATAGGCAAAGAACACAAATACACATTTCTACAAAGTACACCAACAGATGGCCAACAGGTATCAGTAATTGTCAATATTGCTTAATGTCACTAATTGTCAGAGAAATGATAATCAAAACCACAAGGAGATACTGTTTTACACCTACTAGGATGGCTAGTGTTTTTTTAAGACAACAAGTGTTGGCAAGGATTTAGAGAAATTGGAACCCATGTACACTATTGGTGAGAATATAAATTGATAAAGCTATTATGGAAAAAAGTATGGAGGTTCCTCAAAAGATTATAGATAGACTACCATCAGATCCAGCAATCTCACTTCTGGGGTATTTATTCAAAATTTGAAATCAAGATCTCAAATATATATATATTAGCACTCCTGAGTTCACTGCAGCAGTATTCATAATAGCCAAGAAGTAGAAAAAACCTAAATGCCCATGGATGGATAAATGGAAAAAGAAAATGTGATAAACATATACAATGGGATATTACTCAGCCTTAAAAATAAGGAAATCCTGTCATTTGCAGCAAAATGAATGAACCTAGAGGACATTTTGCTAAGTGAAATAAGCCAGTCACAAAAGGATAAACACTGCGTGATTCCAGTTATGTGAGGTATCTAAAATAGTCTAACTCATTGAAGCTGAGAGTAGAATGTTGGTTGATGGCCTGGGGGAATGGGAATTGGGAAGTTGATAATCAAAGAGTATAAAGTTTCAGATATACAAGATGGATACATTCTAGAGATTTGCTGTACAAAATGTGCCTATAGTTAACACTTAAAAATTTAAGAGGATAGATCTCATGTTAAGTGTTCTTACCACAATAAGATAAAAATAAGAAAAGATATATCTTCTAAAAAACTATTGACTTGATCCTACTTATTTTATTTATTTTATTTTATTTTATTTTTTGAGACAGAGTCTCGTTCTGTTGCCCAGGCTGGAGTGCAGTGGCACAATCTTGGCTCACTGCAACCTCCGCCTCCCAGGTTCACGTGATTCTCCTGCCTCAGCCTCCTGAGTAGCTGGGATTACAGGCATACACCACCACACCTGGCTAATTTTTTGTGTATTTTTAGTAGAGACAGGGTTTCACTATGTTGCCCAGACTGGTCTCGAACTCCTGACCTCGCGATCTGCCCGCCTCGGCCTCCCAAAGTGCTGGGATTACAGGCGTGAGCCACCATGCCCGGCCGATCCTACTTATTTGAACAAAATTTCAAATTATTTGGCTCAGTCTTCAAGGCTCTCTACAGTCTGTTGCTATCCTTCCTTGCCATACTATTATTCTTAGCTAACATCCTTAGCTTCCACCACTCCCCTGGATGACTCCTTCCCTGAAGTCATTGCCTACTCACTGTCTCTGTCTAATCTTGACCTTTCCTGTGTCTGTTTTAACTCATACCAGCTTATGCTCCACTAAAATGACCTTTCTACTTAGCTCCCATCTATTTACATTTAGACTCCTGCAAAAACAAATCAAGCACTACTTTCTCCACAAATCTTTTCTGAGTGCCACAAATGAAGTAAGTTTTCTTTTATTCAAATGTTGTGAGCACAGTAGCTATACTACTGGCATTAGTCACTCTCTACCTTGTTCTATACCTATCTCCCCTATTAGACACTAAGCTCCTTGAAAACAAAATTCAACTCTCAAAATTCAACTCAAATTTGTAGCATATTAAGTGGCAAAAATAGTTCTTGAACACAGTGGGTACTCAAAAGGACTTTTTTTTTTAAATGAGTGATGCTGTCCTGCAGAACCAAACATAAGGAATGCATTGAATAAAATAATTGCTAATAGAAAATAATTTGTGCTTGGATTGGGATAGCATATATAGGTATATAAACTATGTTTATGAGCAATATTTTTTTCCTGAGAAACTTCTTTAACTGTCAACAATATTCAGTATTAAAAAATCATCTGTGCAGCCTGTATATTTAGAAGTTATGACAGCAAAAACAATCGACAAAGAATGTTAGATTTTACATTTGCTTCCTAAATGTCACAAACAAAAAAGCACAAATTGACAGTGCCACCCCTTTCTCTGGGCACCCACTATCACCACTTCATCCCTACTGAGGGCTGACTCAGACACAGGAGGAAGGCTCCAGATCAATAAGATAATTAGCCAATTAAGCAGTCAATTTTGAAGTAAGGAATAGTTGACCATTGTGCACTTCAACAATGTACTCAACCATTACACAAAGCCTTGTTGTAAAATATTAACAGCCACTGATTCCAGACTCCTCCCTCCCCTGCTCCACCACCTTTTCCTTGCCTTGCCCTAGCACCTTTTTCTGCCAAGGAGGCTCGCAGAAGGATTTCCTTACTTCTATTGTATTTGTTATTTTCCATCTTCTCATTTGGAACAAAGGCTTGCTATGGTCTTTTAAAATTTTGTCTTGGACCAAGGTGGTCATTGGCTGAAGTGGAACAAAGTGAAATCCGGTCTGGAAAATGATAATGCTGCTTTCCAACTTCTCATCACTGCATATTCTGCCCGCCTTGGCTCCAGAAAATTATCCAGTTATTTCCTTTTGGCAGCATCATTTTAGTGCACTTAATAAATTTGGACTTAGGAGGGTGCAGAGTAGCTTTCCCAGCATTTTTTTTTAATGTTATAGACATTGCTGTTTCCCTTAAAGAAAGCTAAGTATAACACCTCCTGCCCTTTGTCGTTTCTGGCTTTGCTTCAGTTTCTGGTTTTGCTGCTCTTGGTGCTGCTTCAGGACAAGCAGAGTAAGAGTCCATCTAACTGATATGATTCAACAGATTCCAAGGGAGTCCTGAGTCCTGAAAATCTTTTCCCTCCTTTAAACGTATTGGGTGCTTAAAGTCTCCCATTATTAACCCCATGGACTACTCAAATGTGACTTTCTCCATGAAGCCTCTCATAATTTCAGCCTCCTGCTCCAGATGTAATAAATCACCCATTCATTTGTCTGTAAAACTGGTCATATTCTATTTTACAATTAGCTTTATATGTTTCTCCCTCCCCTGCTAGAAAGTGAACATCTCAAAGATTAGAGCCACATCTTATGAATCTTTGCTTCTTCAGCATCTGACATATAGCAGAATATCAATTAATTTTCTATGAATAGATGCAAGGCCTGAGATTTGATCATACATCATTCCTTTAAATTCATTTACTACAAAGCTTCTTAAATGCAAATATTGTTGGGAAGAACATTATGTTGTAATGCTAATTCAGTAATTATTATTGGTAAACTGTAAGTATTCCTCTTGCAGAGATCCATCTGAGGATTAAAAATATCAGGGGCTGGGAAGTGTGCAGAAGGATTATTTAAAAGGGAAATAAATGTTTCATAAAAGGGAGACACCAAAGATTATCTACTCAATGATTTGGGGTTTCAGGCCAAATCTATATCTCAGCTGAAGTCTAATTTACTACAGAGCTTTATACTTTCAAAAGTTTTGCCCATAGAGGATGTATAAGTTGATTGTCACAATTAATCTAAATATGCATTTGTATCTGCAATATAATAGGGCACACGAAAACTTGCCTACAGCCAATATATCTTTAGGCAAGAAGTCAATAATGATGCACCTATAAAAATTTTCCAGCTATTACCAAAAACCCTGGCAAGTTCAGGGCTATTTTCACAGCCAGCCCTCTGGGGCTCTCCAGTGACTCAGTATGCCCCTGCTACACCCCACCTCATTAGCTGCTGGGTTATCCAGACAGACATTAATTACTCAGCATTAAGTGCCTGTGTTTAAATGCTTATTTTGGATAATTCAGAAGGTTATTCTAGAGAAGTACTGTTAACTCCCTAGTAATTTTGACTTATGATCAAAAAGCTTTACTCAGAAAGACCAGTCACTTCAGTTGAATGACAATTTATTAAAAATATGTTACACATGACTGAACTGGAGTGCTTTCCATTCTTTTTCCCAGTTTCACACTTTGCAGTATACTTAACATCCAGCAAGATTGTCTCCCCAATGATTAATTCACTCAGATATAGCAACACCCCAAAAAAGTCTCAGTAAATATTTGAATCTCCCTTCAGTTGGCTGTTGGTAGCTGGCACAACTTTTCTGAGTTGCCATGTCATACTGCTTACTATAGAGGGCTCACTTAGCAGTCACTCAGTAAAAGTTAGGAGTTATGATTGTTATTTATATCTATAGATAAAATATGTGTTCAGATTGAGGCACCACTGTGTGCCCTATACTATAAAGGAAAGGGACATATAATATGAAATTTCAGAAAGCCAGAGATAAAGAAGGGTTTCTAGTAGATAGGGAAAATCTAGATTATGTACAAACAACTGTAAATCAGAGTAATATCAGACTTCTCACCAATAACCACTAAAGCTAGAAAAAGAATAATGCCTTAAAATTCTGAAATAATGACTTTCAACCAAAAATTCTGTGTAGAAACAATTTGACTAGTGGTTGGGACAATATTACCATTGATATCATCATAAACCGAAGATAAGACAATGCATCTATAAAACAAATGGGATACCATGAAAAGGGAACTGAGTGAACAAAGAGAGAGAGAGACATAATGACAGATAAAAAGAATTGTCAAAACATTATTTTAGGAAAGTTAATATAATAATTTAAATAGAAGCATGGTGCAATATAGTCAAGGAAATACCTCAGAAAATAAAGAAAATAATGTCAAAATAAAAGACAATAAAAGATAAAAGAAAATTAATTCAGGAACATTTAACTAACTGTAGCTCCAAATAAAGAGGAGGCAGAAAAGGAGGAAAATAGAACTGCTAAACAAACAACAACAACAAAAAACAGTTCCTCAGAACTGAAAGACATGAGTCTCCAGATTAGAATGCTCCACTCTGGGCATCATCATGAGTCAAAAAAAAATAAAATGAATAAAAACATTTAAAGTATTGCAAGAGGAAAAAAATAACAAATGACATATAAATAGGAAATCAGAGTGACTTCAGACTATTCAATAGCAACTACTGTAGACAAAGGAAAATCGAATACATATATAGTGGAATAATGCCTTAAACATTCAGATGCTATAAGTAGGAGCTAAACATTTGTACCCATAAGCATAAAGATGGAAATAACAGACACTGGACACTGGGAACTACTTGAAGCAGGGTGAGTGGGAGCGAGTGAGGGTTGAAAAACTACCTATTAGGTGCTATGCTCACTACGTGGGTGATGAGATCATTTGTACAACAAACCCCAGCAACATGCAATTTACCCAGGTAACAAACCTGCACGTACAACCCCTGAAACTAAAATAAAGTTGAGAAAAATATATATTCAGATTCACAGCAATCTATCCACTTAGTGTGAGAATAGAATAAATACATTTTAAGACTTACAATAAGAAATTTTATCTCCTATGTTCCTTTTTAGAAATATATACCAAGTATGTTAACCAGCAAATGACTATATGTTCCAGTAAAACCAAAAAGCAATCATATTGGGGATCCAGCAGAAAGAAACTCTATTATAATTTAGTAACAAGGAAAAATTCTATTATGACAAAAAAGAAAAGCATGGAAAGGCAGCAATGAAGCAGGTCTGGAATAAAAGCCAAATGGAATCAAGAGGACATATGACTCTAGGAGACAGGTGTCTAAAGGAAAATAGAACTGACAACATATATACTTGTTTGAGATTTTGGAAATAAAATTAAAAGACAGCTGGCAGATCCATTGGAACATTTGAGAAAAATTAGTAATAGACAGAAAATAAAGTAAGTAATAAATAAAGCATCCACAATCAGATCCTGATTTCTGAATGCCATTCCCCAATAAAGGAATCAAAACCCTGGGAGAAGTGACTGATTCTAGAACCAAGAAAGAAAATAGAAGGTGAGACTGGAGCATCTAATAATGACAGAAAGTAAGTAAGTGCTCAAAAAACATAGAGATGAGGGCATTTCAAATGGACACAGGAATCAACCTGGAGGAACTCCCAATGATCAAAGCTGGAGCAATTTGAGAAACAAAATAAATAACATAGTACTGAGTTATTACACAAAGCATAAAACAAATGTATATGATTTCATGCTGACATGAATAAATTAGTAAGGGAAAACAGACAAATCTTCTCTACAGAAAAAATTCCAAATAATTTATGTAGCTAACCCCCTAGCTTCCAAGAGATGAAGTTTAATTTCCTTTCTCCTGGAGTATTAACTGAACTTTGTGATTTCCTTGTAAAAAATATAGAGATGGGGAAAATTAACTTTACACTAGAAAATACTGTTGACATTACTTTGGCTGGGTGATCAAAATTAACATCACCAGAGTTCGAGACGAGCCTGGCCAACATGGTGAAACCCCATCTTTACTAAAAGTACGAAAGGATTTAGAGTCCCAAAGTGCTAGGATTATAGTCATGAGCCACCACGTCCATTCAAGGTTATGCATTTTAGCAAGAATACCCCAGATGTGACATTGTGCTCTTCTCAGTGCATCATATTGGGGGTACATGGTGTTCATATGTCTTATTCCTGGCGACATCAATTTCAATCACTTTGGTTAAGGTGGTGTCTGCCTAATCTCTGTAAAGTGACTATTTTTCCCTCTTAAAGATGACCTTAAAAATTAAGGTAAGTTTTATTTTGCCTTAATTCAGATGCATATTTAAATGCCACCTTTTGCAAAAATATTTCAGTCAAATTATAATAAAAATTTATGTGATTAAAAAAATGTAATGTCATCAGTGATAACTCAACCTGAGAGCATATGCACTGATATGATGTGCTGTGTTATATATATGAAACACTGGAGTTCCCAAATTTATAAATCAATTACTACCGGACCTAAGAAATGTTATAGACAGTAACACAATAATCATGGGGGACTTCAATACTCTACTGATAGCACTAGACACGTCACCAAAACAGAATGTCAACAGCGAAAAACAATGAACTTATACAATACCCTAGAACAAATGGACTTAACAAGTATTTACAGAACATTCTACCCAACAACTGAAAAATATACATTCTTTTCATTGACACATCGAACATTCTTCAAGATAGACCATATAACAGGCCACAAAACAAGTCCCAAAGAAAATGAAAATTATATCAAGTACTGTCTCAGACCACAGTGGAATAAAATTAGAAACTAATTCCCAAAGTAACCCTCAAAACTATACAAATACATGGGAATTAAATAATCTGCTCCTGAATGATCTTTGGGTCAACAAAGGAATCAAGATGGAAATTAAGAAATTCTTTGAACTGAACAATAATAGTGACACAACCTATCAAAACCTCTGGAATAAAGCAAAAGCGGTGCTGAGAGGAATGTTCATAGCCTTAAATACCCACATCAAAAAGTCTGAAAGAGCAAATATAGACAATGTAAGGTCACACCTCAAGGAACTAGAGAAACAAGAAAAATCCAAACCCAAACCCAGTAGAAGAAAAGAAATAACAAAGATCAGAGCAGAACTAAATAAAATTGAAACAACAACAAAAAACAATACAAGAGATAAATGAAACAAAAGCTGGTTCTTTGAAAAAATAAGTAAAATTGATAGATCATTAGTGAGAATAACCAAGAAAAGAAAAGAGAAGATCCAAATAAGCTCAATTAGAAATGAAATGAGAGATATTACAACTGATACCACAAAAATACAAAAGATCATTCATGGCTACTATGAACACCTTTATGCACATAAACTAGAAAACCTAGAGGAGATGGATGAATTCCTGGAAATATACAGCCTTCCTAGATTAAACCAGGAAGAAATAGAAACTCTGAACAGATCAATAACAAGCAGTGAGATTTAAATGGTAATAAAAATATTACCAACAAAAAAAAGTCCAGGATCAGATGGAGTCACAACTGAATTCTATCAGACATTCCAAGGAGAATTGGTACCAATCCTATTGACACTATTCCATAAGATAGAGAAAGAGGGAATCCTCTCCAAATCATTCTATGGAGCCAATGTTACCCTAATACCAAAACCAGGAGAGGACATAACAACAACAATAACAACAAGAAAAAACACAAAAAACTACAGACCAATATCCCTGATAAACCTGTATCCAAAATTTTCAGCAAGATAACAGCCAACCGAATCTAACAGTATGTTAAAAAGACAATCCATTATGATCAAGCTGGTTTCCTATCAGGGATGCAGGGATGATTTAACATGTCCAAGTCAATAAACACGATACACCACATAAACAAAATTAAAAACAAAAATAGTATGATTATCTCAATAAACACAGAAAAACCATTTGACAAAATTCAGCATCACTTTATGATTAAAATCCTTAGCAAAATTTGCATAGAAAGGGTATATCTTAAGGTAATAAAAGCAATCTATGACAAACCCACAGCCGACATTACATTGAATGGGGAAAAGTTGAAAGCATTACCCCTGAGAACCAGAACAAGACAAGAATGCCCACTCTCACCACTTATATACAATATAGCTCTGGAAGTGCTAGCCAGAGCATTCCAAATTACTAAAATTTGCATCTGGCACAGGACTTAAAAGTTCCTTACTTTTAAGAAAGAAATAAAGAGCATCCTAATCAGTAAAGAGGAAGTCAAACTGTTGCTGCTCACTGATGATATGATTGTAAACCCTAAAGACTCATCCAAAAAGCTCCTAGATCTGATAAATGAATTCAATAAAGTTTCAGGACACAAAATCTATGTACACAAACTAGTAGCACTGCTATACACCAACAGTGACCAAGCCAAGACTCAAATCAAGACCCCAATCCCTTCTACAACAGCTGCAAAAACAAAACAAAACAAAACAAAACAAAACATGTACTTAGGAATATATGTAACCAAGGGGGTGAATGATCTCTACAAGAAAAACAACAAAACACTGCTGAAAGAAATCATAGATGACACAAACAAATAGAAACACATTCTATGCTCAGGGATGGGTAGAATCAATATTGTGAAAATGACCATACTGCCAAAAGCAATTTATAAATTCATTGCAATGCCCATAAAAATACCATCATAATTCTTCACAGAACTAGAAAAAAATTCCTAAAATTCATATGGAACCAAAAGAGAGCTTGCATAGCCGTAACAACACTAAGCAAAAAGAACAAATCTAAAGGCATCACATTAGAGACTCCAAAATCAGACTACCTACTTCAAATATTAACTCTGTGGCCTTAAGATATTAAACCCTTATGTGTCTCAGTTTCTTCATCTATTAAATGAGGGGATAATGTTATTTCTTATACTTATTTTGGATTAAATGAGATAATACATTAAAATGGATAAAACTGCCTGCCAAATGGCATGCTCCGTAATTGCTAATACTGGTTTTTACTTGATGAGTCACAAAGTAAAATTAGTTTATGCCTCCTGCCTGGCCCAATGCATCTTTGTAGTTGAACTATGTAGAAACAGGAAATGCCAACATTACAATTTCATGGCATCAGAGTTAGCAAAAAGAAAGGTAGGCTTTTATTATCTACCTTTTCCACAGCAAACTCTGGTTGGTCCACAGAATAGATCTCTCTCCTTACCATGTGAAGGAGAAAAATAAGAAATAAGACCACTATTGTGTTGTCTTACATCCAAACATCAACCCTATTAACATCGCTGTGATTAAGCTTTCATTGTTTTATTCAATCAAAACACTTCATTAACATTTACTATAAGCAAGGAACTCTTAAGTCCTGTGCCAGATGCAAAGATAAAAAGTTTGGTCCTCATTACCTCTTTTGCAAAAAAAAAAAAAAATGGTGAAATGCACAAACAAAATGTATCATCTTATTTTTAAGTGTACAGTTCAGAAGTGTTAAGTATGTTCAAAATGTTGTTCAATCAATTTCAGAACTCTTTTCATATTGCAAAACTGAAACTCTATATCCTTTAAACAACAACTCTCCATTCTCCCCTCCCTCCAGCCCCAGCAGCAACCATTCTGCTTCCTGTCTCTACAAATTTGACTATTCTAGGTACCTCATACAATATTTTTCTTTTTGTGACTTGCTCATTTTACTTAGCATAATGTCCTCAAGATCCATCTATGTTACTGCATGTATCATAATTTCCTTCCTTTTTAGGCTGACTAAATTCCATTGTTTTTATATACCACATTTCATTTATCTATTCATCCATCAATGAAAACTTGGGTTGCATGGACGTTTTAGTTATTGTGAATAATGCTGCTATGTATATATATGTAGAAATATCTCTTTTGATGCTGCTCCCAATTTTTTTATATATACACAGTAGTGACACATCTGGATCATATGGTAATTCTATCTTTACCATTTTCACTAACTTCCATACTGCTTTCCATAGTGGCTACACCTTTTTACATTCCCAAGAAAGATGCACAAAGACCAAGTTCTCTTCATCCTCACCAACTGTTATTTTCTGTGTGTTTTTTTAAATAGCCACCCCACTTTAATGGGATTGACATGGTATCTCAGTGTGTTTGTGATTTGCATTCCCCTAATGATTAGCAATGGCTGGCATCTTTTTTTATGTGCCTATTGGTCATTTGTATATCTTCCTTAAAGAAATGCATATTCAAGTTTCGCCCATTTTTGAATTTTTTTTTTGTTATTGAATTTTAGTCCTTTATATATTCTGGTTACTAATCCCTTATCAGATATATGATTTTCAAATATTTTCTCTCATTTCATAGGTTATATTTTCACCCTGTTGATTATGTCCTTTGATACACAGAAGTTTTTTTTATTTTGATGTAGGCCAATTCATTTATTTTAACTTTTGTTACCCATGCTTTTGGCATCAGAGCCAAGAAATCATTGACAAATTCAGTGTCATGAAGCTTTTCTCTATGTTTTCTTCTAATGGTTTTATAGTATTAGCTTTTATATTTAGATCTTTGATCCATTTAGAGCTATTTTTTTCCTTTGTATAAATGTCCTCATTTATTCATTTATTCAATAAACAGATCTTGAACACTTACTGTGTGCCAGGTATGTACATTTAATGTCCAAGGCACTGAATGCCCAAGGAAGATCTTAACCTTATTCTTAAACTAATATCTTAATATAGATTCCAGCACCCAGTGAGTGATTCTCTGTCCCAGTAGAGGAGACAAACAAGTGCACAAATAAGTGGAAGACAAGGTAACGAAACTTTAATAACTGTACAGCACAGCACCAACCAATCTGAGCAGACCCAGTCACAGTAGCCCCTGCCATGGTGAATACCAGCTGTCTGTCAGCCCCGAGTATAGGTAATACCAAGTGCAATATTTTAAACACCCAAAGAGGAATGTAAACTAGAGGGAGCAGAGAGAGGGGGGCCACTTTTATAATTCCACATTCATGTTTCCCTCGCAGAGGGAGCTGAATTGATGTAGTTGGCTATACCAGTTTTCCATCCTCTCCTGTATACACACCCACTGCCAAGTGACTGCAGTTCTTCTCCCTGAAGAGGTGGAGTCTGTCTCCTGATTCCTTGAATCTGGACTGGCCCTCTGACTTGCTTTGGCCAGTGGAATGCAGCAGAAGTAATGAGGAGCCCATTTCAAGATTAGGCTGTAAGACGCCTTGGGTAATTCTGCTCGTTATTGCTCCTCTGCCATCACTATGACAAGATGCCCCAGATAGCCTGCTGGAGGAGGAGAGACTTGGACACAGCCAAGTTGCCCCACTTGCCCCAGAGAAGGCTATCCTAGATCAGCTAATAGCCAGCCAGCACCTATGGTGAAGTTTCTCCGTAGAAGCACTTTGAAGTTAGGGGTTGGATCATTATTTGTTGTGGGGAGCTGTTCATTTATGGATGGTTAGCATCATCCCTGGCCTCTACTCACCAGATCCCAGTAGTACCCCCCACCCCACCGCCAAAGGTGTGACAACCAAAAATATCTCCAGACATTGCCAAATGCCCCCGAGGGGCAAAACAGCCTCTGGTTGGAACTTACGCCCCAGACTTATGAGTGTGTCCAGCTAAGATCAGCAGTGCTACCTAGTTTCTGACTGCGGATACCTGAGCAGTAAATGCCTACTGTTGTTTGCCACTGAAGTGTGTGGTTATTTGTCTCATAGCATTATTGTGGAATAGGTAGCTAATACAGTGACCAAAAACATGGAAACATGGAAGTGAGAGATAGAACTGGACAACTGCAAGCAGTCCAGTGGGCTGGGAACTTGACAAGTAGATTTGTAGGTAGAGTCAGGTTAGTATGAAGTACAGACAAGGCTAGAAAGCTAGGGTACCTTGGTATGAATTGGGGACATGATTATTCATGGGTGGGGGAGGGGTGCAGTCAGAGCATGTGTCAGTTATGTATTTATACCACAGGAAACAGGGTTATCAGCCTGTACTGTAGGCAGCAGTAGGGAGGGGGAATTGTTCAAGCAGGAGGGAACGTTCTGCAGTGGTTCAGTTGATTCACACATAAGGCCCGAATTAGGGAATTAGGAGAATGGTCATATGTGTGGAAAGGAGGGGAGGGCAACCAGGCATGTTTGGTGTAAAATTGATACAACCTGGTAACCTGTACCTTGCTGCCTTTGCACATTTGATTTCCCCTGTCTCAGAGGCTCCCTCTTTTCCAATGATGATCTACTCAACCCTCAATACTCAGCTCAACATTCAGGGAAGTCTTTGTGGGAGTCTTCCATGTCTTGTGAAGGCAGAGCTTATATGGCTGTCACAACTGTTTTTTATTTTTTATATTTATTTATTTATTTATTTATTTATTTATTATACTTTAAGTTCTAGGATACATGTGCAGAACATGCAAGTTTGTTACATAGGTATACATGTGCCTGGTGGTTTGCTGCACCCATCAACCCATCATCTGCATTAGGTATTTCATCTAATGCTATCCCTCTCCATGCTCCCAACCCTCCAACAGGCCCCAGTGTGTCATGTTCCCCTCCCTGTGCCCATATATTCTCATTGTTCAACTCCCACTTATAAGTGAGAACATGCAGTGTTTGTTTTTCTGTTCCTGTGTTAGTTTGGTGAGAATGATGGTTTCCAGCTTCATCCATGTCCCTGCAAAGGACATGAAATCATTCTTTCTTATGGCTGTATAGTATTCTGTGGTGTATATGTGCTGCATTTTATTCATACAGTCTATTATTGATGGGCATTTGGGTTGATTCCAAGTCTTTGCTATTGTGAGTAGTGCCACAACAAACATATGTGTGCATGTGTCTTTATAATAGAATGATTTATAATCCTTAGGGAATATACCCAGTAATGGGATTGCAAGTTCAAATGGTATTTCTAGTTCTAGATCCTTGAGGAATTGCCACACTGTCTTCCACAGTGGTTGAACTAATTTACACTCCTACCAACAGTGTAAAAGTGTTCCTATTTCTCCACATCCTCTCCAGCATCTGTTGTCTCCTGACTTTTTAACGATCGCCATTCTAACTGGCGTGAGATGGTATCTCATTGCGGTTTTGATTTGGATTTCTCTAATGACCAGAGATGATGAGCTTTTTTTTCATATTTGTTGGCCACATAAATGTCTTCTTTTGAAAAGTGTCTGTTCATATCATTTGCCCACGTTTGATGGGGTTGTTGTTTTTTTTCTTGTAAATTTGTTTAAGTTCCTTGTAGATTCTGGATATTAGTCCTTTGTCATATGGATAGATCCCCAAAATTTTCTCCCATTCTGTAGGTTGCCTGTTCACTCTGATGATAGTTTCTTTTGCTATGCAGAAGCTCTTTAGTTACATCCCGTTTGTCAATTTTGGCTTTTGTAACAATTGCTTTTGGTGTTTTAGTCATGAAGTCTTTGCCCATGCCTATATCCTGAATAGTATTGCCTAGATTTTCTTCTAGGGTTTTTATGGTTTAAAGTCTTGTGTTTAAATCTTTAATCCATCTTGAGTTGATTTTTGTATAAGTTATGAGGAAGGGGTCCAGTTTCAGTTTTTTGCATATGGCTATCCAGTTTTCCCAATACCATTTATTAAATAGGGAATCCTTTCCCAATTGCTTGTTTTTGTCAGGTTTGTCAGAGATCAGATGGTTGTAGATTTGTGGTGTTATTTCTGAGGCTTCTGTTCTGTTCCATTGGTCTATATATCTGTTTTGGAACCAGTACCATGATGTTTTGGTTACTGTAGACTTGTAGTATAGTTTGAAGTCAGGTAGTGTGATGCCTGCAGCTTTGTTCTTTTTGCTTAGGATTGTCTTGGCTATATGAGTTCTTTTATGGTTCCATATGAAATTTAAAGTAGTTTTTTTCTAGTTCTGTGAAGAAAATCAATGGTAGCTTGATGGGAATAGCATTGAATCTATAAATTACTTTGGGCAATATGGCCATTTTCACGATATTGATTCTTCCTATCCAGGAGCATGAAATGTTTTTTGATATGTTTGCGTCCTCTATTTCCTTGAGCAGTGGTTTGTAGTTCTCCTTGAAGAGGTCCTTGACATCCCTTGTAAGTTGTTTTCCTAGGTATTTTATTCTCTTTGTAGCAATTGTGAATGGCAGTTCACTCATGATTTGATTCTCTGTTTATCTATTATTGGTATGTAGAAATACTTGTGATTTTTGCACTTTTTTTGATTTTGTATCCTGAGACTTTGCTGAAGTTGCTTATCAGCTTAAGGAGTTTTGGGGCTGAGATGATGGAGTTTTCTAAATATACAATCATGTCATCTGCAAACAGAGATAATTTGACTTCCCCTCTTCCTATTTGAATACACTTTATTTCTTTCCCTTGCCTGATTGCCCTGGCCAGAACTTCCAATAATATTTTGAATAAGAGTGGTGAGAGAGGGCATCCTTGTCTTGTGCTGGTTCTCAAAGGGAATACTTCCAACTTTTGCCAATTTAGTATGATATTGACTGTGGGTTTGTCATAAATTGCTCTTATTATTTGGAGATATGGTTCATCAATACCTAGTTAATTTAGTGTTTTTAATATGAAGGGGTGTTAAATTTTATCAAAGGCTTTTTTCTGTATCTACTGAGATAATCAAGTTGTTTTTGTCATTGGTTCTGTTTATGTGATGGATTACATTTATTGATTTGCATATGTTGAAGCAGCCTTGCATCCCAGGGATGAAGCCAACTTGATTGTGGTGGATAAGCTTTTTAATGTGCTGCTGGATTCAGTTTGCCAGTATTTTATTGAGGATTTTCACATCAATATTCATCAGGGATATTGGCCTGAAATTTTCTTTTTTTGTTTTGTCTCTGCCAGGTTTTGGTATCAGGATGATGCTGGCCTCATAAAATGAGTTAGGGAAGAGTCCTTTTGCTATTGCTTGGAATAGTTTCAGAAGGAATGGTACCAGCTCCTCTTTGTACCTCTGGTAGAATTCAGCTGTGAATCTTCCTGGTCCTGGGCTTTTTTTTTTGGTTGGTAGAATTTTAATTACTGCTTCAATTTCAGAACTTGTTATTGGTCTATTCAGGGATTCAATTTCTCCCTGGTTTAGTGTTGGGATGGCGTATGTGTCCAGGAATTTATCCATTTCTTCTGTGTTTTCTAGTTTATTTGCATAGAGGTGTTTATAGTATTCTCTGATGGTAGTTTGTATTTCTGTGGGATCAGTGGTAATATCCCCTTTATCATTTTTTATCGTGTCTATTTGATTCTTCCGTCTTTTTCTTTGTTAGTCTGGCTAGTTGTCTATTTTGTTAATCTTTTCAAAAAAACAGCTCCTGGGTTCATTGATTTTTTTAAGGGTTTTTCTTATCTCTATCTCCTCCAGTTCTGCTCTGATCTTAGTTATTTCTTGTCTTCTGCTAGCTTTTAAATTTGTCTGCTCTTGCTTCTCTAGTTCTTTTAATTGTGGTGTTAGGGTTTTGATTTTAGATCTTTTCCTGCTTTCTCATGTGGGCATTTAGTGCTATAAATTTCCCTCTAAACACTGTTTTAGCTGTGTCCCAGAGATCCTGGTACATTGTGTCTTTGTTCTCACTGGTTTCAAAGAACTTATTTATTTCTGCCTTAAGTTCCCCAGAGGGGCACCCGTCAGATGCCAGCTGGAGCTCTCCTGTAAAAGGGGTCTATCAACCCCTGCTGAGATATGTCTCCCAGTCAGAAGGCATGGGAGGAGGCAGTCTGTTCCTTAGCAGAGCTCAAGCACAGTGCTGGGAGATCTGTTACTCTCTTCAGAGCTGGCAGGCAGGAATGTATAAGTCTGCTGAAGCTGCATCCACAGCCACCCCTTCCCCCAGGTGCTCTGTCCCAGGGAAATGGGAGTTTTATCTATAAGCCCGTGACTGGGGATACTGCCTTTCTTTCAGAGATGCACTGCCAGAGAGGAGGAATCTAGAGAGGCAGTCTGACTACAGCAGCTTTTCCAAGCTGCACTGGGCTCCATCCAGTCTAAACTTCCTGGTGGCTTTGTTTACACTGTGAGGGGAAAATTGCCTGGTCAATGCTCAGTAATGCCAGGAGCCCCTCAACCCACTAAGCTGGAGCACCCCAGGTCAACTTCACACTGCTGTGCTGGCAGCCAGAATTTCAAGCCAGTAGATCTTAGCTTGCTGGGCTTTGTGGTGGTGGGATCCCCTAATCAAGACCACTTTGCTCCCTGGCTTCAGCCATTTTTCCAGGTGAGTGAACGGTTCAGTCTCATTGGCATTCCGGGTGTCACTGGGGTACAAAAAATAAAATTCCTGCAGTTAGCTCAGTGTCTGCCCAAATGGCCACCCAGTTTTGTGCTTGAAACCCAGGGCCCTTGTGGTGTAGGCACCTGAGGGACTCTCCTGGTCTGTGGGTTGCAAAGACCATGGGAAAAACACAGTACCTTGGCCAGATAGCACCATCCTTCACAGCCCGGTCCCTCATGGCTTCCCTTGGCTAGGGGAGGGAGTTCCCTTACCCCTTGCCCTTCCCAGGTGAGGTGATGCCCCACCCTGCTTCTGCTTGCCTTCCGTGGGCTTCACTCACTAACCAGTCCCAATGAGATGAACCGGGTACCTCAGTAGGAAATGAAGAAATAACCTGCCTTCTGCATTGGTCTCGCTGGCAGCTGCAGACCACAGCTGTTCCTATTCAATCATCTTGCCCAGGAATCTTTTTTCTAGACTCAATTTTTGAATATTATATAAGCTAAAGGTCCAACTCCATTTTTTTTTGCATGTGGACATCAAATTTTCCCAGAACTATTTGTTGAAAATCTATCTTTTCCCATTGCATGGTCTTGGCAACCTTGTTAAAAATCATTTGACTATATACAAAAGAATGTGTGTTTCTGGGTTCTCTATTCTATGCCATTGGTATATATGTCCACCTTTATGCCAGTACCACACTTGTTTTGATTATTATAGCTTTGTAGCAAGTATGAGATGTACAATTTTATTCTTCTTTTTAAAGATTATTTTGACCACTAAGGGTGCCTTGCATTCCATATGAAGTTTAGAAGGGATTTTTCTACGGCTGCAAAAAACTCCACTGGGTTTTGACAGAGAGTGCATCGAATCTGGGGACAGCCTTGGGTAGTATCTACATTTCAACAGTGTTATGCCTTCAAATCCATGAACACAGGATATGTTTTCATTTATTTATGTCTTCTTTAATTTTTTCCAGCAATGTTTTGTAGTTTTCAGTGTACAAGTCTTTCACCTCCTTGGTTACATTTATTTCTGAATAATTCACTCTTTTTGATGCTATTGTCAATAGAATTGTTTTCTTAATTTTCATTTTGATTATTCATTATTAGTATGGAAATGCAACTAATTTTTGTATGTTGATTTTGTATCCAGCAGCTTTGCTGAATTCATTTACAAGATCTAACTGTGTGTGTGTGTGTGTGTGTGTGTGTGTGAGTGTTCTTTAGAGCTTTCTATTCTATACATAAAATTATATTATCTGCAAACTGAGGCAATTTTTTCTTCTTCCTTTCTAATTCAGATAGAAAAAATAAAAACTAAAACACCACAGTGGTATGTAATTTTATACCCACTAGATTGGCAAAAATTTGAAATGTTGAAAACACCAAGAGGTGGCAAGGATATAAAGCAGAAAGAAATTTCATTCATTGATAATAGGAGTATAGTTGGTGCACCCACACTGAATAAATTCAACATTACCTAGTGAATCTAAACATGTTTACATTTTATGACTAGAAATTTTACTCCTACACATTTACATGCTCTAGAGATAAATTTTTGTATGTGCGTGTAACAAGATACACGTGCAAATGTCCAAAGCAAAACTGTCCATGATAGTAAAGAGGAAAAAAAATCTATAGACAATAACATGGAAAAATAAACTATGGCACATTTCTAAAAGAGAAATAATGTTAATAAATTACCTATAGCATTAACATGGATAAATTCCAAAAGCAAAATTTTAGAGCAGGAGAAGCAAGTCACAGACTGATACACACACCGTGATAAAGTTCATATGAAATTTGAAGACAAGTAAAACCAAAAACCTGTTCCTTATGAATTTATATATCAGTGAGAAGTTGTTTAAAAAGCAAGAAAATAGTAAAAAAAATTCAGAATAGTAACTATTTCTGGGGCGTGATCTGGCAGGGCACAAAGAGGGCTTTTCAGTTATTAATAATGTTCTAGTTTTTAAATTGAGTGGTGAATGCAAAATGTTTGCTTTGTCATTTTCTAAAAGATTCATGTATTTTAAAAATTTTCATGTTATAACACATTAAAACTGTTATTATAACACAACACATATTATAACACAATAAAAACTGTTAATCCAACAATAAGCTTAAACTTAAAATGTAACAACTACACATTTTCACAAAGAATTCCTGCAGACAGACTCTTTGCCAGCATGTGGTCTGGCATTAAGTGAGTATCAGGAAACAGGCTCTCCTGCAGGTGCTAGCAGGAAAAGCAGAGAGCATTCATGGCAATTGTCCATGGTGATTAGGGTGCCATTGAAAAGGGCTGCTCCCAGCACTGAGAATCTCTCCACACCTGTCTACTGCAATCCCAAACCTAAGACAGCAAGCAAGGAACCAGAGTCTAATACTTTGATGACCAACAGTCTGAACCCATGATGTGATCGGATGAATGATCACATGGATAAAATGAGTGAAAAGACTATCCTAGAGAACTCAAGAGGTATACTTGCTTCTTGCCAGTCGTGTCTTTCCACCTTGTTCATAGACCACTCAAGGGCAAAGTCTGTCTTCTACTTTCTTCTCTTTGTAACTTCTCTTTCCTACCCAGTGAGCTTTTGAGTAAAAATATTCGATGTCTGTCTAGCGATGGGATAGATTTCTTGATAGATATATAGTCCACTCTAAATAACTAGCTTGGGACATGTTTATTTCCCCGTCAGCTGCCTTGGTCAACCCCAAAATGCTGCTATGGTTCAAGGCACTTTGGAAACCTCCTTTCGTAACTCACACTCATGACACACAAACAAATGTACAGAACCAGTCTCTTCACTTTAGAGTCACATCTTCAATTTTACTAAATAGCTTTGCTCATTTGTATCAGCACTAGGTTCTCAGGTGCTTGCTTAGAATAGCAGTGCTTCCTAGAGAAGAATATGTTGCTCCTTTAAGAATATTTCAGGATCATGCCTCAGGCATCAAAAGCAATTCCAATTTAGGTGCATTTACTAAAGCTCGTGAACAGCTGTGGGTAATAAAAAGAGCCCCAAAGTTGGAGTTACAAGTTCTTCCTAGATTATATATATATATATATATATATATATATATATATATATATATATAGAGAGAGAGAGAGAGAGAGAGAGAGAGAGAGAGAGAGAAAGAATATAAAGAAAATATACACATAAAAATATAAAGATATACATATATAAAATAAAGAAAAACTAAAAATAAGAAATAGAAGAGATTCTGAGTTCAGGTCTGCCACTCCCCAGCTGTGTTATCCTGAACAGTGGTCTTAGTTTTTCTAGTTCTTAAGATTATTGATCTTTAAGAGTTGATTAACTCTGTTTGGTTGCTGGAAGAATCAAATAAGAGTTATATGAAATTACTTTTTAAACTGTTAAGCACTGTACAAAAGTAAGAAGTCTTAATTACAAACTTACAAAGCAAAAATTGAGTTTCTTTTCTTAGAGATCAGGCTTTGAGGTTAGAAAAAGAAGATCTAAGTGGTTTTCTAACCTCTTCTAAGAGGTTAGGAAAAAACAGATTCTGAAACTATCTTTACAATGGGGAAGATAAAATACAAAAATAAATGACTATGGTGCAAAATGGAAGTAAAAATGACATAAAAATGATATGGTTAGGTTCTACAGCAGTTCAGGGGATGAGAAATTCCTTAAAGCTGCAGGAATCAATGGAAGATTGATGAAGGAAGTGACATTTGATCTGGGCATTGAAGAATGATAGAACTTAATATATGCAGAAGGGAAGATACAGGAAAAGGAAGAACAGGCACAAGGAAGACACGGCTTTTACAGAGCAAACTAGCTCTTTGACTAGATTAGAAAGCATGTGAAGACCATTACTGGGCTTAGTGCAAGAAGTTAGGCAGAACTCAGTCATAGAGGCTTTGAAACCTGGTCATGTATGGCACACAGCAGCCTTCCCCTCCAACTCCCTGTGAGTCGTCCTCTGTTCCTAATAGGATACATTCCAGAAAGTTACCATTTCAGGCTCCCCAATCAATGCCACAGGCTTATGTAAATCAGACCTGACACACTGCACCTCTCTGTTTTCTTCCCCAGGACATTTCCCTTCTAGACTTGACAGGATCCACAGCCTCAGAGCAGCCCTGAGCACCAAGTTCTCACTTTTGCAGATCTTACCAAGAGATTTGTGGTGTGGCAGCTTGCCAGGCCCTGATCACTTAGCCAAGAGAGCCTGCCATGGGGGAGGGAGTCTAACATGCAGAATCAAGAACAAGCCTCACTTTCCAAAAGCACTGCTAGAGCATCAGTGCTAAATTGTACTTGACATTTAATTCCAGCTTGGGGCAGTTTTGTGTGAAACTTGACTTCAGTGAGACATTGATCAACGTGAATCTCTTCATGAGTTTTGACACAATCAGTTTTCTCCAGTGGATTGGGTGATTGTTAGCTGACTTACAGAAAGGCCTGGGTCACACACAGCTTTCTGTGGGCCTCAAACCTGTAGGCAAGGAAGAAATTATGAGAAATTGCTGCTGGCAAGGGATCACCCCCATCCCTACAGAACATAACCAATAAGAGTCTATGAAGAGCAGGCCCACCTTTAATCTCATCAGCTCAGAATCTGGATTTTTGAGAGAGTTAAGGAAATCTAGTTGATTTAGGAAAAGGGAACAAAGTTGGATGAGACTGTTCACTCAAGGTGTCCTTTATAACCATGACTTGTTGTCTCAAACTTCCTTAACTTACTAGCTTCATCTTTATTTACCTAGGACTGGCTAGAGATGGAAAGAAAAATAAAGCACTTGATAAGTGTGGATCTGTATAATTTATTGTGAGACTTTGGTCAGTGAACCAACAGGCACTATTGGGTTCTTAGAAGCACTCTGCAGGCAGAACAAGATTTTAAAACACTAAACCCCACTCTTATAGTGCAAAACTGTCCTGCAACGTGTCAGTTTGAATAATTTTTTGAATTTATATGATTCACAAGAAACAAAAAGGCTTACTTCTCCAAAAACATGAACTACACCATCAGAAACAATGTCTACATTTGTTCCCAACTCTATGCCCAGTGGTCAGCTCAATGTCTGCTGCACTGTTAGCATTCATTTAAAAACTGTCGAATGCACGAATGAATAATTCAGCTGTCGTATTCCTAATATTGGAGTACTTTTGGTCGTGAGTGTTACTAGAAGTGGTTCTAGAAAGCTCCCATTAAAAAACATAAATACTGACTTATTGGCACACCTGTATATGTCAGCATGGCATACCATGTATTCAGTATTTCCGAATGACTGAACTTTGCTTATTCAGTCAATTTGGAATGTCAAGTGACAGGTAAATTTTCAGGTGAGGGAGCAGTCTTAAAGCACCACTAAATGTGCATTCCTAGAGACACAGTTGTGATCAGCAAGAAGCAGAGAGACACCCGACTGCAGCATTCCCCAGGGAGTATTGTGCTATCCCCACTACCGGAGCAACTGAGAGTCTAATAATCACACAAGTAACCCCTACCTATCACTCATGTGTATTATTTCATTTTCACACCACTATAAAGTACTACTCGAGACTGGGTAATTTATGAAGAAAAGCGGCTTAATTGATTCACAGTTCTGCAGACTGTACAGGAAGCATGGATGGAAGGTCTCAGGAAACTTACAATCATGCAAAGCAGGAGAGAGAGAGTGAAGGGGGAGGTGCTACACACATTCAACCAACCAGATCTCATGATAACTCTATCACAAGAACAGCATGGGGGTGATCCACTCCCATAAATCAATCACCTCCCAACCAGGCCCCTCCTTGAACATGGGGAGATTACAATTCAACATGAGATTTTGGTGGGGTCACAGAACCAAATCATATCACTATGACTTGAAAGATTGTTAATAAGAGTGTCCTTAAGCATGTCTCCTTTTTTCTCCCCGCCTAAATGCACTGGTCATTCTGCATCTTCATGAGGAGATACACCTTTCAATTCTTAAGATGGAGAAGATCTGTGGGGCCTGAACTAAATGGGCTTTGAATTAACTCTTCAAGAAAAGCTAGGACCTTTCTGACACACAATCAATTTACCAGAAACTGGCAGATTGTGCAAGATAGGCCAGTCTCAGTTCTATCACACTTGAGACTCAAGAGCATCTAGTACAAATTAAATTGTATTTTATTAGATTTTTTTAATAAGTTGTATTTTTTCCTGTGGTCAGAATGTGTCCCCACCCCTAAATTCGTACCTTGAAATCCTTATCCCCAAAGTGATAAACTTAGAAAGCATGGCATTAGGAGGTGGGGCAATGGCACCCAAGGTGATAGCATTAGGAGGGGAGGGCTTTGGGAGGTCATTAGGTCATGAAGGTGGAGCCCTCATGAATGGGATCAATGCTTCTACAAAAGAGATCTGAGGTAGACTCCCATTTCTTACACCACGTGAGGTTGCAGCAAGGAGACTGCTGTTTATGAACCAGTAAAGGGTCCTTCACCATACACTGAATCTGCTGATGCCTTAACTTTGCACATTTCAGCCTCTAGAAATGTGAAAAATAAATTTATGTTGTTTATAAGGCACCCAGTTTATGATGTTTTGTTATAGCAGGACAAATGACCTAAGACATTTGTAAAACAAATGTCTTCATATTATTTCTTAAAGCGGTGGTTTGGAATTAAAAGACATAGATTTCAATCTTGTATATGCCCATCTTGGACATTTTCTTATTTTTTCTGGCCTGTTTCCTCAGCTATATAAACTGGGTATGATAGCTTTGCTGCCTCCCTTATAGTTTTTATAGGAATTAAATAAGATGATCAATATGAAAGCTCATAGGAAACTGTAATTTACTGCACAAATGAAATACAAGCTTTCATTAGTATATATAAGATATAGCTTGACAATACAAATAATTGACATTTATTACATGATATGTGTTGATACATAATTTTACATATATTGTTGAAAACCTCTAATTAGCGTTGGGTTTTTTATAGATGAGGGATGCTCATCTTAAAGAAAAGTAGAAATTTAGACCATTCTATTCTCAATATGATCTTCAACAAGTCACTTAGCTTCCTCAAGTATCAATTTCTCCATTTTTAAAATTGGTGAGTCCCCCAGCCCAAGGATATGGTGAGTGATTGTGTGACCTCCAGAAACCACACTTCTCCCATGGATCTTTGCATCCCTCGGGTCAGGAGATCCCCTCATGAACCCATTCCACCAGGGCCTTTGGTCTGACACACATAGCTGCATGAAGTCTTGGCAGAGCAGCTGCTCAGTCATGCAGAGACACCCAGGAGTTTTATATTCTCTGGCTCTGGGATCCCTGCCAAAGGTGACTGCAACTCAGGCAAGGCAGGAAGTCCATATATACCCCTAGGAAGAGGGCTGGATCCAGGGGGCTGAGCAGTGTCAGTCTGTGGGCCCCACTGCCATGGAGCCTCGCAGAATAAGACCCACTGGCTTGGAATTTCAGCCAGCCCCTAGCAGCAGTGTTGCACCTTCGTGGGACAGGACGGAGTTCTCGGGGAGAGGGGAAGGCCACCATCTTTGCTGTTTAGATGACTCAGCCATTCCAGCCTGGGGGTTTAGGACAGCCCAAACCAACAGGGGACAGAAGGGATCCCCCAGCATGGCACAGCTGCTCTACCAAAACGTTGTCAGACTGCCTCTTTAATTGGGATCCTGATCAGTTCCTCATTTCTGGGTGGGACTTCCCAACCAGAGCTTCTAGCCATCCCTGCCTGTATTTTCTATCTGACAGAGTTTTTATTTCTTCCTGGGACAGAGTTCTCAGGAGAGGGGTGGGCCACCATCTTTGCTGTTTGGGTGACTCAGTTGATC
The DNA here is from genome assembly GCF_029281585.2 of Gorilla gorilla gorilla. Classification (NCBI taxonomy): domain Eukaryota; kingdom Metazoa; phylum Chordata; class Mammalia; order Primates; family Hominidae; genus Gorilla; species Gorilla gorilla. The sequence goes on from NC_073224.2 coordinate 123,180,353, forward strand.
CAGCCTGTGGGCTTTGGAGAGCCCAAGTCAACTGGGACAGAAGTGGTACCCCAGCATGGCACAGCTGCTCTATGAAAGTGTGGCCAGGCTGCTTCCTTAAGTGGGTCCCCATTCTCTTTCTCCTCACTGGGCAGGACTTTGAACCAGAGCCTCCAGCCACTCCTGCCAACGTTCTCTGGCCAACAGAGGTCTGAAAACTTCCTGAGACAGAGCTCCTAGAGGGAGAGGCAGGCCACCATCTTTGCTGTTTTGGCAACTTAGCCATTCTAGCCTTCAGGCTTTGGAAAGCCCAAGCTGACTGGAGGTGGAAGTGGTACCCCAGCACAGCACAGCTGCTCTACAAAAGCATGGCTAGGCTGATTCTTTAAGTGGGTCCCTGATCCTATTCCTCCTGACTGGGTGAAACTCCCAACTGGGATCTCCAGACACCTCCTATAGCTGCATTTGGGCTGGCAACAGGTCCATACCTCCTGGGACAGAGCTCCCAGAGGAAAGGGAAGGCTGCTATCTTTGCTATTTCACAGACTTCAGTGGTGATACCTCCAGGTGCCAGAAAATCCGAGGTGACTAGGGACTGGAGTAGATACCCAACAAACCACACAAGCCATGCTGTTAAAAGAAAAACAGACAGAAAACCTCATCCAAAAGTCAGCAACCTCAAAGATTGAAGGTAGATAAGCCCACAAAGATGAGAAGGAATCAGTGAAAGAACACCGAAAACTCAAAAAGCCAGAGTACCCTCTGTCCTCCAAATGACAATATCAACCCTCCAGCAAGGGTTCAGAACCAGGCTGAAGCTGAGATGACTGAAATGGCAGAAGTAGACTTCAGAATGTGGATTAAAATGATATTCTCTGAGCTAAAAGAGCACATTCTAACTCAATGCAAGGAAGCTAAAAATCATGATAAAACATTGCAGGAGCTGACAGTCAAAATAGCCAGTATAGAGAGGAATATAACCAACCTGATACAGCTGAAAAAAACAGTACAAGAATTTCATAATTTAATCACAAGTATTAATAGCAGAATAGGCCAAGCAAAGGAAAGATTCTCAGAACTTGAAGACTATCTTTCTGAAATAAGACAAGCAGATAAGAATAGAGAAAAAAGAATTACAAATTAATGAAACCTCTGAGCAATATGGGATTATGTAAAGAGACCAAATCTACAACTACATGGTGTACCTGAAAGAGATGGAAAGAATGAAACTAATTTGGGAAACATATTTCAGGATATAATGCATGAGAACTTCCCCAACCTGGCTAGACAGGACAACATTCAAATACAGGAAATGCAGAGAAACCCAATACTGCGTGAGAAGATCATCCCCAAGACACAATCATCAGATTCTCCAAGATCAAAATGTAAAAACAAGCAAACAAACAAAACTGTTAAGAACAGCCAGAGAGGAAGGCCGGGTCACCTATAAAGGAAAGCCCATCAGACTAACAGTAGGACTCTCAGCAGAAACCCTACAAGCCAGAAGAGATTGGGGTCCAATATTCAACATTCTTTTTTTTTTTTTTTTTTTTAAGAGATGGAGTCTCGCTGTGTCTCCAGGCTGGAATGCAGTGGTGTGATCTCGGCTCACTGCAACCTCTACCTCCCAAGTTCAAGCAATTTTCCTGCCTCAGCCTCCCAAGTAGCTGGAAATATGGGTGTGGACTACCATGCCCAGCTAATTTTTGTATTTTTAATATAGGTGGAGTTTTACCATGTTGGCCAAGATCGTCTCGATCTCTTGACCTTGTGATCTGCCCACCTCAGACTCCCAACATGCTGGGATTACAGGTGTGAGCCACTGCACCTGGCCCCTCAACATTCTTAAAGAAAAGAAATTCCAGCCCAGAATTTCATGTCTCACCAAACTAGGTTTCATGAATGAAGGAGAAATAAGATTCTTTTCAGACAATCAATGCTGAGGGAATTTGTAACCACCAGATCTGCTTTAGAAGAGTTCCTGAAGGAAGCACTAAATATGGAAAGGAAAAACCATTACCAGTCACTACAAAAACACACAGAAGTACACAGACCAGTGACACTGTAAAAGAACCACATAAACAAGTCTGCAAAATAACTAGCTAGCATCAGAATAAAAGGATCAAATCCACATAACCAATAGTAACTTTAAATATAAATGGGCTAAATGTCCCAATTAAAAGACACTGTATGGCAAGCTGGATGAAGACCCACGACCTATTGGTATGTTGTCTTCAAGAGACCCATCTCACATGCAGTGACACACATAGGCTTAAAATAGAGGGATGGAGGAAAATCTACAAAGTAAATGAAAAACAGATAAAATCAGGAGTTGCAAACCTAGTTTCTGACAAAACAGACTTTATACCAACAAAGACAAAAAAAAGACAAAGGGCATTACGTAATGGTAAAGGGTTTGATTCAACAGGAAGAGCTAACTATCCTAAACAGATATGCACCCAACAGTGGAACACCCAGATTCTTAAAGCAAGTTCCTAGAAACCTTCAAAGGGACTTAGACTTCCACATAATAATAGTGGGAGACTTTAACACCCCACTGACAGTACTAGAACACATCATCAAGACAGAAAATTAACAAAGATATTTAGGACTTGAATTCAGCTCTGAATCAAATGGACTTAATAGAGATCTACAAAACTCTCCACCCAAAAAACAACAGAATATACATTTTTCTTATTGTCACATGGCGTTTACTCTAAAACTGACCACATAATATGAAGTAAAAAGCACTCCTCAGGAAATGCAAAATAAGTGAAATAATAACAAATGGTCTCTCAGACCACAGTGCAATCAAATTAAAACTCAAAACTAAGAAATTCACTCAAAAACATACAATTACATGGAAATTCAATAACCTGCTCCTGTATGACTTCTGGGTAAATAATAAAATCAAAGCAGAAATCAAGAAGTTCTTTTAAACTAATGAGAACAAAGATAAAATGTACCAGAATCTCTGGGACACAGCTAAGGCAGTGCTAAGAAAGAAATTATAGCACCAGGCCACCCTGTGGACCCTAGGCCACAGCAACAGGCTCACTTGCATACAGATGTTGGCACTAGGGCTGCCCATGAATCCCAGACTGCAGCACCAGGTCTGCCTATCTATGGAGCACAGCGCTAGATAAAAAGTATTAAATCTCACTGGTGAAAGTAAATATATAAACAATCACAGAATAACATAATACTGTAATAATGATGTGTAAATCACTTTTAACCCTGGCATAAAAGTCAAAACAGAAAATCTGAGGATAACTGTAACCACAAAAAAAATTGCTGCTAAATACACAATATAAAAAGAAATAAACTCTGACATCAGTAACATAAAGTGAACAGTAAAAGTCTGGAGCTTTTATGTCATTAAAGTTGTCATTTTCAGCTTAAAATTGAATGTTATACTATGAGAGTTTCAATGCAAGCCTCATACTAACTAGAGAGAAAAAACCTGTAGTAGATACACAGAAGATAAAAAGTATGAAATCATATCATTACAAAAAGTCATCACACCACAAAGAAAATTAGCAAGAGATGAAGAGAAGAACAAAAGAACTACAAAGAGACAGAAAACTATTTTTAAAATGATAATAATAAATCCTTCTGATGAATAATTATTTTAAATGTAAATAAACTTTTCACTCAAAAGATATAAAATAGCTGATTAAAAAAACAAGATCCAGCTATATGCCGTCTACAAGGGACTTAATTTACATTTAAAGATACACATAAGCTGAAAGCACAGGGATGGAAATTGTAACCAAAAGAGAGCAGGGGTGGCTATAGCTATACTTACATCATATAAAATAGACTTTAAGTCATGAACTTAAAGTCAAAAATGTGTCACTAGAGACAAGATCACTATATAATAAGAGATCAATTCAACAGGGAGATGTAACAATTATAAATATATTTGCACCCATCATCAGATAACCTAATATATAAAGGAAATATTGACAGATATGAAGGGAAAAATAGATAACCATAAAATAATAGTAGAAGACTTTAATAACCCACTTGCAGTAACGGACATATCTTCCAGGCAGAAAATCAACAAGGAATGAGCAGACTTGACAATCAACCTAACAGACATACACAGAACATTCAAGCCAACAGTAGCAGAATATACATTTTTCTAAAGTGAACATGAAACATTCTCCAGGCTAGATCACATGCTAGGTCACAAAACAAGTCTTAGTAAATTTAAGAAGATTCAAATAATTCCAAATATCTTTCCTGACCACAATAGAATTAAGTTAAAATCAATAAAAAAGGAAAATGGAAAAATTGATGAATACATAAAAATTAAATCATGTACTCTTGAACAATCATTGAGTCAATACAAAAATCAAATGGGAAATTATAAAATATCTCAGGCAAACAAAAATAAAATGTAACACACTGAAACTTACAGGATGCAGCTAAAGCACTACTAAGAGGAAAGTTTACAGCTATAAATACCTGTATTTAAAAATAAGAATGATTTTAAATGAACAACCTAACACTACACCTCAAGGAACTGGAAAAAAAATGAACAAGGCTTAAAGTTAGTAGAACGAAAAAATAATAAAGGTTAATGCAGAGGTAAATAGAAAAACTTGATTAACTTAAGTGTTAGGGTTTTTTAAAAAGACAAAGTTGACAAATCCTTAGCTAGACTAACCAAAAAAAAGAGAGAGAAGACTCAAATAAATAAAATTAGAAACAAAGAGGAGACATGAAAATTGATAACACAAAAATAAAAAAGATCATAAGGGACTACTATGAACAACTACATGGCAACAAATTGGGCAACTTATAAAAAAGGAATAAATTTTTAGAAATGCACAATCTATCTACAACGATTGAAACAAGAAAAAAATAGAAAGGCCAGTAAGAAATAAGGAGATTTAATCAGTAATCGAAAACCTTGCATCATAGAAAAGCCCAGGACTAGATAGCTTCATGGGCAAAGTCTATCAAACATTTAAAGAAGAATTAATATCAATCCTTTCTAAGCTATTCCAGAAAATCAAAGAGGGAACATTTTCACACTCTTTTTATGAGGCCAGCATTACATGATACAAAAGCCCGAAAAAAGACACCATAAGAAAAGAAAACTACAGGCTAGTATCTCTGATGAACACAGATACAGAAATAATTAGAAAATATTAACAAAAGAAATTCAACATTACATTAAAAGAACCATACACCATGGGGATGAGGATGGGGATCTATCCCTGAAATGCATAAATAAGCCAATATGCAAAAATCAGTTAATGTGATACACCACTTTAACAGATGATGGATAAAAATTATGCAGTCATCTCAGTAGATGCAGAAAAAGCACTTGAAAATTTAACACTATTTTATGATAAAAATTATCTACATATTAGGTATAGAAGGAACCTATCTGAACACAATAAAGACCATATAAGACAAGCTTACAATTGATATCATACACAATGGTGAAAAACTAAATGCTTTTTCTCAAAGATCAGGAACAAGACAAGGATTCCCACTCTTGAAACTTATATTCCACATAGAACTAGCAGTCCTAGCTAGAGCAATTAAGCAAAAGTAAGAAATAGACATCCAAGTTGGAAATAAAGAAGTAAAACTGCCTCTGCTTGCAGATGACTGATCTTATATATAAAGCCCTAAGTACCCCACTGAGAAACTTTTAGAATACACGAATCCAGTAAAGTTGCAGAATACAAACCAACGTACAAAAATTAGTAGCATTTCTATACACTATCAAACAATGAACTATCAAAAAAGAAGCCAAAAAGTAATCTCATTTAGAATAGCATCAAAAATATAAAATAATTAGGCATAAATTTAACCAAGGAGGTGAAAGACTTGTACTCTGAAAACTATAAAACATTGATAAAAGAAATTGCAGAAGACAAAAATAAATGGAAAGATATCAGTGTTGATGAATTGCAAGAGTTAATATTATTAAAATGCCCATACTACCCAAAGTGATGTACAAATTCAATGCAATACCTATTAAAATTTCAAAGACTTTTTTTTCACAGAAATACAAATACCATCCTAAAATCATATAAAACCACAAAAATTCCAAATAGCCAAAGCAATCTGGAGTAAAAAGAACAATGTTGAAGGCATTACACTGCCTAATTTCAAATTTTACTACAAAGCTATAGGAATCAAAACAGCTCAGTACTGGCACAGAAATAGACATATAGACCAATGGAACAGAATATAGATTACAGCATTAAGTGTATATGTTTATGGCTCACTGATCTTTGACAAAAGTGCCAAGAACACACAATGGAGAAAGGACAGTCTCTTTAATAAATGTTCAGAAGACTGGATATCCACATGCAGAAGAATGAAATTGAATCCTTGTCTCATAAAATATACAAAAATTAGCTCAAAATGGATTTAACACTTACACATAAGACCTGAAACAGTTCAATTACTAGAAGAAAAGCTTTTTTGTTAATTTATTTTCAATTGACAAATAATTGTGTATATTTGTAGGGTACCGTGTGACATTTCGATCCATGTGTACATTGTAGAGAGACCCAATCAAGCTAATTAACGTATCCAATGCTTCACCAAATTATCATTCATTATTTGGTGGTGAAGATATTAGCTTTCATTTTAGCAATTTTGATGCATACAATACATTATTAGTAACTGTAGTCACCATGCAGTGCAATAGATCACTAAAACTTATTCTTTGAATCTAACTGGAATTTTGTACCCTTTGATCAACATCTCCCCTTTCCCCATGCCTGCCCTTCCCCTATCCCCAAGCCTTTGGCAACAACCATTCTACTCTCTGTTTCTATGGGATTGGCTTTTGTTAGATTCCACATACAAGTGAGATCATACAGAATTTGTCTTCCTGACCTCACTTATTTGACTTAGCATAATGTCTTCAAGTTCCATCCACGTTTTCTCTTTTACAGCTATATGGTATTCCATTTTGTATACATACCATATTTTCTTTATCCACTTATCTATTGATGAAAACTTAGATTGCTTCCATATCTTGGCAAAGATATTTCTTCAACATACCAATTTCAATTCCTTTGAATATACACCCAGAAGTGGAATTGCTGGGTCATATGGCAATTCCATTTTTAGGAAGCTCCATACTATTTTCCAAAATGATTGTATTAATTTACATTCCCACTAACAGTGTATAAGGGCTAATTTTTCTCCGCATCCTCACTAGCACTGGTTATTATTCATCTTATTGATAATGGCCATTCTAACAGATGTGAGATAATATTTGATTGTGGTTTTAATTTGCATTTTCCTGATGATTTGAAAAGTTGGACTTTTTTTCATATAGCTATTGGCCATTTACATTTCTTCCTTTTAGAAATGTCTGTTCAGATCATTTGCCTATTTTTTCACTGGGTTATTTGTTTTTTCTGCTGTTGAGTTGTTTTAGTTTTTTATGTCTTTTGGATATTAGTTCCTTATCTGAGTTATGGTTTGCAAATATCTCCTCTCAATCCCTGGGCTGTCTCTTCACTTTGTTCATTGTTTCTTTCACTGTGCAGAAACTTTTTAGTCTGATGCATTCCCATTTGTTTATTTTTGCTTTTGTTGCATGTGCTTTCAAATCCTATCGAAGAAGTCATTGCCCAGACTAAAGCAGTGGAGCTTCTTCCTTGCTTTCCTCTAGTAGCTTTATGGTTTTAGGTCTTACATTTAAATCTTTAATTCGTTTCTGTTGATTTTATCTATGGTGTGACATAGAGTTCAATTTCATCCTCTACATGGGGTTATCCAGTTTTTCCAACACTTTTATTGAAGAGACTGCCCATTTCCCATTGTGTGTTCTTAGCACCTTTGCTGAAAATCAATTGAGCATAAATACTTAGGTTTATTAATGGGCTTTTTATTCTATTCCATTGGTTGATGTATCTATTTTTATATCAGTACCATGTTGTTTCATTATAATCGCTTTATATTTGAAAATCAACCAGTGTGATGCTTCCAACTTTGCTCTGTTTGCTCAAGATTGCTTTGACTATTCAAGATCTTTTCTGTTTCCATACAAATGTTAGGATTTTTTTGTTTCTGTGAAAACTGATACTGGGATTTTGATAGAAATTGAGTCTGTAGATTACATTAGGTAATATGAACATTTTAACAATATTAATCCTTGCAATCCATTAATATTGATATCCATTTATTTGTATATTCTTTAGTTTCTTAAATCAATGTTTTATAGTTTTCAGTGTACAGATCTTTCATCTCCTTGGTTAAATTTATTTGTAACTGTTTTTATGCATTGTAAATGGGATTGTTTACTTGATTTCTTTTTCAGATACTTCATTTTTAGTGTATAGAAATGCTATTGATTGTATTTGCTAGACTTTCTGTTACTTACAGCAAAACCCATTCAACACTGTTATTGTTACAAAAAAATGAATTTAAGAAAACTTACACATAGCAGATAATTTGGCATTTTTCTCCACAACATATTTAAGCTTAAGGTTAGAAAATTTTATATTATATTTTTTTCTGTTTAGATCTGAAAAGGAAATTATGGAACTGTCATAGTGGTAGTCATGAATAAAGTTTGACAAGAAAAAGAAAAAAAAGAAATGCTACTGATCTTCGTATGTTGATTTTGTATTCTCCAACTTTACTGAATTCATTTAATTCTAACAAGTTTTTTGGTGGAGTCTTTATTTTTATTATTTTATTTCATTTATTTTTGAAGACGGAGTCTTGCTCTGACTGTCACTCAAGCTGGAGTGCAGTGGCACAATTGTAGCTCACTGCAGCCTTGATCTCCCAGGCTCAAGCGATCTTCGCACCTCAGCCTCCCAAGTAGCTGGGACCCCAGGGGCATGCCACCATGCCCAGCTAATTTAATATTTTTGTAAAGATGAGATCTCAGCTTTATTGCCTAGGATGATCTCAAATTCCTGGCATCAAGCCTCCCAAAGTGCTAGCATCATAGTTGTGAACCACCATGCCCAGCCTCTGGTGGAGTCTTTAGAGTTTCCTATATATAAGATTATCCCATCTACAAACATAGAGTTTCACTTTTTCCTTTCTGATATGGATGCTTTTTCTTTTTTTCTATTGTTTTATTGTTCTGGCTAGGACTTCCAGTACTATGTTGAATAAACATAGTAGTGGAGTAAAAGTAGTGAGAGTAGATATCCTTGTTTCGTCCCTGGTCTTAAAGAAAAAGCTTTCAACTTTTCACATTTAGTATGATATTAGCTGTAGGCCTCTATTGAGGTACATTCCTTTTATATCTATTTTGTCCAGTTTTTTTTAATACTAAATGGATGTTGAATTTTGTTAAATGTTTTCTGTTATTGAAATGATCATACAGATTTAGTCCTTCATTTTGTTAACATGGTGTATTACATTTATTGATTTATGTATGTTGAACCATACTTGCATCTCTGGGATAAATCCCATCTGATCGTGATAAATGATCTTTTCAATGTGCTGTTGAATTCATTTTGCTAGTGATAAATGATCTTTTTAATGTGCTGTTGAATTCAGTATGCTAGTATTTTGTTGGGATTTTTGCATCTATGTTTATCAGGGATATTGGCCTGCAGTTTGCTTGTCTTGTAGGGTCATTACCTGGCTTTAGTATCAGAGCACTACTGGCTATATAAAATGAGTTTGGAAATGCTTCTTTCTCTTAAATTTTTGAAAGAGTTTGAGAAGAATTGGTATTAGTTCTTTCTCTGTACAGTAGAATTCAGCACTGAAGGCATTGGGTCTTGGGTTTTTCTTTGATTGGCTACTTTCTATTACTGATTCAATCTCTTTACTCATTATTACTCTGTTCAGATTTTCTATTTCCTCCTAAGTCTTGATAGGTAGCATGTTTCTAAGAATTCATTCATTTCTACCAGGTTTTCCAATTTACTGATGTGTAGTTGTTCATAGTAGTCTCTTATGATCCTTTGTATTCCTGTGTTAACAATTCTAATGTCGCATCCTTCATATATGATTTTGGTTATTTGAGACTTATCCCTTTTTTCCTTTGTTAGCCTAGCTAAAGTTTTGTCAATTTTGTTCATCTTTTTTCAAGAAACCAACTTTTAGTTTTGTTGATCTTTTTTATTGTTTTCTAGTTTCTATTTTGTTTATTTCTGCTCTGATCTTTGTTATTTCCTTTCTTCTGCTAAGTTTGGGCTTATTTTGTTATTTCCTAGTTCCTTAAGATGTAACATCAGGTGGTTTAAGGTCTTTGTTCTTTTCTTATGTGGGTGTTTATTGCTATAAGCTTACCTCTTAGGACTGCACTGACTACATCCTGAAAGTTTTGGTATGTTGTGTTTCCATTTTTGTTTGTCTCTAAATGTTCTTTAATATATCTTTTAATTTGTTTTTAGACCCATTAGTTGTTTGGAAGCATGTTGTTTAATATCCACATATTTGTGAGTTTTTCAAGATTCCTCCTGTTATTGACTTTTAGTTTCATGCCATTGTAGTCAGAAAAGATACTTGATATGATTTAAATCTTCTCAAATTTGTTAAAACTTGTTTTGTAGCTTAACATATCATCTATTCTGTAGAATATTTCATGTGAACTTGGGAAGAATGTGTATTCTGTTGCTGTTGAATGGAATTTTCTGTAAATATGTTAGGTCAATTTGGTCTAAAGTTAGTTCAAGTCCAGTGTTCCCTTGTTGATATTCTATCTAGATAATCTGTCCAGTGTTGAAAGTGGGGTATTGAAGCCTCCTACTATTATTGTATTGCACTCTTTCTCTCCACTCAGAGCTATTAGTATTTGCTTTATATATTTAGGTGTGCTGATGTTGGGTGCATATATTGTTTATTGTTATGCACCCAACATCAGAACACCTAAATATATAAAGCAAATATTAATAGATTACAATTGTTAGAACTTCCTAATTAATTGGGAAAAGCTTCTTGACATTGCTCTGGATAATAATTTTTTAGATGTGACCCCAAAAACACAGGCAACCAAAGCAAAAGCTAAAACTAAACAGCTTCTGCACAGTGAAGGAAACAAGTGACTAGACAACCTACGGAATAGGAGAAAATATTTGTAAACCATATATCTGTTAAGGGGTTAATATTCAAAATAGATAAGAAACTCCTACAACTCAATAGCAAGAAAGAAAATAACCCAATTTAAAAATGGGCAAACCTGAATAGATATTTCTCCAAAAAAATATACAAATGGTCAGCAGGAGTTTGAGACAATGCCAACATCATTAATCATCAGAGAAATGCAAATTAAAACCCATGACAATGATTTCACACCCATTAAAATTGCTATTATATATTTTTAAGATAACAAGTGTTGGTAAATTTTATAGAGAAAAGGGACACTTGTATACTGTGGGTGGGAATGTGAATTAGTATAGCCATTATTGAAAACAATAGGGAGGTTCCTCAAAATATTAAAAATAGAACTACCATACGATCCAGCAATCCAACTTCTGGGTATTTATTCAAAAGAATTGAAATCAGAATCTCAAAAGGATACCTGCATTCATATGTTCATTGCAGCATTATTTACAATAGTCAACACATGGAAGCAACCTAAATGTCCATCAACAGATGTATAATTAAGAAAATACGGTATATTCATAAAATGGAATGCTACTGAGCCTTATAAAAAGAAATCCTACTATTTGCTACAATAGTAGCCTGTGGGACATTATGTTAAGTAAAATAAGCCAGACAAAGAAGGACAAATATTACATGATATCACTTATATGAATAATACAGGATAGTCAGACTCAGAAGCAGACAGTGGAATGGTGGTGAAAGGGAATATGAGAAGGCAGAAAAGACTAAGTACTAGTCAAAGTGTACAAAGTATCTGTTGTACAAGGTGAATAACTCTTAGAGATCTACTATACAGCATAGTGCCTATAATTAAAAATAGTGCATTATATAGTTAAACTTTTATTAAAAGGATAGATCTTATGTTAAGTGTTCTTATCACAATAATAATAGTAATAAACAAAGAGGGCAAGAGAAATATTTGGAAGTGATGGATAGATTTAGGGCATAGATTGTGGTGATGATTTCAAGGGTGTATACCTACTTTCATACTAAGTTGTATACATACTTACTAAGTTGTATATACTAAGTTTATACATATGTAAACAAGGATTAAATTTTATATGTCAGTTGTACCTCAATAAATTTTTTTTAAATAAATACAGTATCAAAATTCTATACACTCTTTTCTACATTAAGGAAGTTCTCAGATGCAATTTAGAGGCACAATGTACCTTAGCAATCTGTTTGTAAAATAAGAGCATTGCAGCTGAGAAATGTTAAACAGCTAATCAGGTACAAAAGTCAGTATTTAAACTCAGGTGTTTCAAATTGTTTAGCACTTTCATTATTAATTGTTTCCAAGCATGTACAGCCTTTAAAAGTAAAATCTACAAATTCTGGGAAATCTTTATTACAGAAGTCTTCACTTGGCAGGAGTAGAGAAGTTGTTAATATAACTAAAATTTTGCCACTAAAATTATGAAACAGTTAAGAAATGGAATAATTATAGAGCTAGACAGAAATATTTTGAGACAATCTCTGAGTGACTAAGGCATTATGTGCTATAAACATGTAACCATAAGTGTGTGAACATATTAAGAAAATTTCATTTTACAAGAAAGAGCCAGCCACGTTAACAGTCAAAAAATAAATAGCAAAGAAAGAAAGCTCAACTTTTTCCAACTAATGTCATGAGTTTGAGACAGTAAGAGTATAGAGACATAGAATTTCAATAATAATTTCAGTAATATTTATCTTTTGATATAATTTTATTATCTTTTGAAATGTGGCCTTATCTCATTTAATCTGATTCTTGAAAAAATATAAATGTTATGTATAGACCTGATATGCCTATATTATTTATAATTTTAAGAGTATTTTTTATCAAGACAGTGCGATGTAAAATGAATGAGTTTAATTAAGGTCAATTTAAAGAAATAGTACATCATCACCATAATATAATTGTTAGGTATAGATGGCAAAATATCATGTAGATAGCATTACAATGTTTGAATATGGGAAAAAATAAAAGGAGAGGATAAGCCTCTGATATTTATTCTGCCATTCTCCCGAATTTATGGTCCCTCCTATGATTCTATAGTTTTTAAATTCTTAAACTAGAGAAGAGCAACTCATCTCCAGACCGTGGGTTTAAGATGTGTACACACACACACACACACACACGCACATCACCAAGGCCAGTGTTTTCTCAACAGATGGACTCCCACTTATTAAAGCATAAATAACGAACAACTCTAAGAAATTTATTTTTAAAATGGTACTTGCATTAGGGATATATTAAAAGCAACAACCATTATTTTTACTTTCTACTTACATTATTTCCAGTCTTTATAATAGCTCTGAAAAGTAGTGGGTTTTTTTCAGAAAAAATGAAGCTGATAGATTTTAAGAAATTGTCTTAAAATATCATTGAAAAAATAGAAGAAAGAAAATCGAGCTCCTATAACACTGTTACTATACTTTTAGCTTCTACTTGTGGTATAGTTTCTACCTTAAATTACATGTTTATAAAAACAATTTTTAAATTACAGGTACAAAAATAAGCACATAGACCAATGGAACAGAATAGAGACCCCTAAAATACACCTACAACAAACTGATCTTCAACAAAGTTAACAAAAATAAACAATGGGGAAAGGACAACCTATTCACTAAATAGTGCTGGAAAAACTGGCTAACCACCTGCAGAAGAATGAAACAAGACCCCTACCTCTCACCATAGACAAAAATAACTCAAGATGGAGTGAAGACTTAAAGGTAAGTCTTCAAATTACAAAAATTCTAGAAGAAAATCTAAGAAATACTCTTCTAGATATTGGCCTAGGCAAAGAATTTATGAAGAAAACCCCAAAAGCAAATGCAGCAAAATCAAATGTAGACAAATGGGACTTAATTAAACTGAAGCACTTCTGCATGGCAAAAGAAATTCTCAACAGAGCAAACAGACAACCTACAGAATGAGAGCAAATATTTGCAAACTGTGCATCTGACAAAGGAGTAATATCTAGAATCTATAAGGAACTTAAACAAATTAAACAGCCAATATGGTTTGGCTCTCTGTCCCCACTCAAATCTTATCTTGAATTCTACTCCCATAATTCCCACGTGTTGTGGGAGGGACCTGATGGTAGATAATTTGAATCATGGGAGCAGTTTCCCCCATACTGTTCTCGTGGTAGTCTCACAAGATCTGATGGTTTTATCAGGGGCTTCCGCTTTTGCATCTTCCTCATTTTCTCTTGCCACTGCCATGTAGGAAGTGCCTTTCACCTCCTGCCATGATTCTGAGGCCTCTCCAGCCATGTGGAACTGTAAGTCCAATTAAACCTCTTTTTCTTCCCAGTCTTGGTATGTCTTAATCAGCTGCGTGAAGATGGACTAATACACAAGCAAAAACCAAACAACTCCATTACAAAGTGGGCAAAGGACATGAACACTTCTCAGAAAAAGACATACAAGTGGCCAAGAAATATATTTAAAAATGCTCAACATCACCAATCACCAGAGAGATGCAAATCACATCAGACAGATTAAAACCACTATGAGATAGCATCTCATACCAATCAGAATGGCTATTATCAAAAAGGCAAAAAATAACAGATGTTGGCAAGGTTGCAGAGAAAAGGAAATGTTCATACACTGTTGAGGGAAATGTGTATTAGTTCAGCCCTTGTGGAAAGCAGTTTGGAGTTTTCTCAAATAAATAAAAATAGAACTACCATTTAATCCAGCAATCCCATTACCGGGTATATACCCAAAGGAAAACAAATTGTTCTACCAAAAACACATGCACTCATATATTCATCGCACCACTGTTCACAATAGCAAAGACATGGATTCAACCTAGGTGCCCATCAATGGTGGATTAGATAAAGAAAATGTGGTACATATACATCATGGAATATTATGCAGCCATTTAAAATTTTTTTTTAAATCATGTCCTTTGCAGCAACATGGATGCAGCTAGAGGCTGTTATTCTAAGTGAACTAACACAGAAGCAGAAAACCAAATATTGCATGTTTTCACTGATAAGAGGGAGCTAAATCTTGGGTTCACAAGGACATACAGATGGAAGCAATACACACTGGGGCCTCCAAAAGGAAATAGAGGTATAAAAGGAGGGAGGCAAGGGCCGAAAAACTTCCTATTGGATACTATATTTACTATCTGGGTAATGGGATCAATAGAAGTACAAACCTCAGCACCATGCATTATACCTTTGTAACAATCCTGCACATGTACCCCCTGAATCTAAAATAAAAATGGAAATTTTTCAAAAGCAATTTAAAAAATGGTAATACCTGTCATGTTTATCTTACAGATACTAGTGAGAGTCAATTAACATTATTGATGGGAATATCCTTTGAAAAGTATTAAGAACAATAAAAGTGTAAGGCATATTTTGTGTTTTTCTTTAAAAAAAAATGTGGAAGCTTCACTGGGTATTGTCCAATGAAAGAACCACATTTCCTCTGTTGATGTTAGAGTCTTAGGAACTGTCTGCCTCTGAGCACTGCTCTCCTGTTCACTTAGAAAGACTTATAGGTACTGGCCAGGATTTTTTTCAATATGCTTAATGCAGTAAAAATGAATAAAGTAATAGCCCTGGCCCATGGTCATTATCAGATTGCCACCCAAACACAATGTCTTCCTTGGAAAGGAGCAAATTCACCAGTCAGGGGCCACTGTACTCATCAGGGTAGTAATACCAGCAACTGTAACAAACTCCCAATTACCAGTGGCTTAACACAACTAAGGCTATTTTCTTACTTATGTCGCAGTCCAATGCATGTTGGGTGGTTCTTCTTCAGGCTGCCTCCTGTTTGTGGCTTAGACATTATTCAACAGTTAGATGAAAGAATAATGAAAGTATGAGGAAGGCACGTCAGATACTTACCATCTCAGCCGTTGCAGCATTAACTTCTCACAATCCTTAGGTATGCTAGGCACACGGCCAACTAACTGTGAGACAGGCTGGACAGTGCAGAGGAACACAAAGGACAGAGATGGGCACTAATAGTCTCCATAGGACTCCATAAGCCTTAGTCCTAGTTCAGCAAACCACCTCCTGGTCCTACACACTAAACTGTAGCACAATCCACTCAGATAGAAACATTTGGTCATGTCTGTATTAAGACAAAATTGGATGAGATGTGATAGGATGCAATGGGAAGAGAGGAGACAGGATGAGTAGACTGGCTCCTTACAAGCATCTCTATACCACTAGCACCTGCACAGTGTCTGTGCAGTATACAGATGCTGGTATACCACCCTAATAAATGAGCAGTGTGCATCTGTTCCATAACAAAACAGAAGAATAATAGGTGACAGCAAATATCCAAAGAAGATGCCTCTTTCAGCAAACATAGGCTTAAGTTGTATGGTTCTCAGCAATCTTTAATTGTGATAGGGTTAATGAGGTTTAACGATGGCAGGAGGCAGAGCAGTGATCCTCCTCTTTTCTTGGCTTGAATTTGGTTCCACAATATCTAAGCAGGCATAAATTACCTTCTTCACTCCATTCCTCTATTTTCAACTCTTTTTCTTTCCTTGCCTCTCCTGCTTTGCTCTCCAGATGGTTTTCTCCTTCAAATCCCCCTCCTTGATTTTCTTTCCCTCTCCTAATACCAAGTAGCATGAGGGTTGGAGCAAATGTGGTCAAGATTTGACATGTGGTTAATGTTGGACAAATGTGAGCAAAACAAAGTGTGATCAGTCATTAAAGAGAATTCTAGGTTTAAAAGGGACTCTAAAAATTGTGGAGTTCACAAACAAATAGTACAAGTAGCAATTTCCTGCCCATCAATTATGATTTAAACTCCATCGGTATTATTTATTTTAGCTATTGATATTCTGTGTAAGATTCTGTGCCAAAAAATATGAAAAAGAGTGATGAGGACTGGTCTTCTTATCTTATGAAAGAGAGAAATGAGCCATAGAAGAGAACATCTTGGCCAAAGTCATACAATGAGTGATTGAGGGAAAGAGGGAGGGAGGGCTACAATTGCACTGCCCAGTATGATAGCCACCAAGCACACATTGCTCTTGAGAATTAAAAGTGTTGCTAGTCAAATTTGAGATGTGCCATGGTGTACAGTACACATTGAGTTTCAAAGACTTGGTAAAAAGAACATAAAATATTTCAATAATTTTTTGTTCCAATTACCTGCCAAAATTATAATATTTCTATATTGGGTTAAATAAAATATATTATTAAAATTAACCTAATCATTTATTTTTAATGGGGCTACCAGAAAATTTTAAAGCATATTTGTCACTCAAAATGTATTTCTATTGCACAGTGCTAAACTAGGATACAGACCTTTCGTTTCTATGAGAGTTCTTTCCCTTGCCACAATACTACTTTTATTTGCTTTGTTAGTTTGTCCATTTGTTTGTTGGCTTGATTACTTTCTTAAGCACCAGTCATAACCCAGTCAGGACCTTATCACTTTTGTCAACCTTAAATTAAAAGAAATATAAGTAAAAAAATCTAATCCTTCTGACTTCCTCCAAATGTGAACATGCTTTTCTATGCAGAGACAATTTTTCATATGTACCCTTTATGTCGCTCTGGTTGTGCCTCACTGAGATGTGGCCTTACAGTATCAGCTCCATACTTGAATCTTTCACACACACCAAGGATACTGCAGGCTCAGTGTCTGCTAATTCAGTGGAACTCTTTTGCAGGTTAGGACTTCAGCAAATGCCCAGGCAGTCCAGCCGTCTGTAGGAAGACCTGGCCTCATGTTTTGGGGTGTTTGTTTTATTGAAACAGAAAAACTGTTACTAGTCCAACTACTCAGTCTTCTCTCCAGTCACAATCTGCTTTTTAGATCATCTGCTTTTTATCAAGTTCTTCTTTGGTAGGAATTTAAACAGGAAGGAGTTCATAGGGCTCAGGACCAGTGCTTTTTATTCCATTGTGGACTTGGAGAGAAATCTAAAAGAAAAATTTCCTCTAGATGGAAGAGTAAGAGAAGAGTCAGAGAGAATACAATCTTCTGCTATTGTTGTATTGCCTTCTATTCCTTTTTATTTTTTCTTTTAGTTTATTGATCTCTTTTATTCTGGTCTTATCCTCTCATCCTATTTTTCCCTGAATGCTTGTCACTGAAGGCTTGGTGGTAGAATAGAACAGCCTTTCAATCAGGCAGAATCTGATGGCCTACTATATGCCAAAGATCTGACACTGTGCAGTGTGCTGCAGGAGGAAGAAATGAACCACATGGGGCCAGCCCTGCAACGTAATGCCCTGTGACATTTTCCAAAGTGTTCTGTCCACTCCTGCATTCAGAGAAAGTGAAAAGCCCATCTTAAAGAGATTATTTCTTTTTTTTAATCACACAAATAACCATAGAGATGAATATAACACACATGAATGTACTTCTGCTTCCTCAAAGTCTTAACTTTTTATTTTTATTTTTTTCTTTTTTTTAATTATATTTTATGTTCTAGGGTACATGTGCACAACGTGCAGGTTTATTACCTATGTATACATGTACCATATTGGTGTGCTGCACCCATTAACTCGTCATTTACATTAGGTATATCTCCTAATGCTATCCCTCCCCCCTCCCCCCACCCCATGACAGGCCCTGGTGTGTGATGTTCCCCTTCCTGTGTCCAAGTGTTCTCATTGTTCAATTCTCACCTATGAGTGAGAACATGTGGTGTTTGGTTTTCTGTCCTTGCGATAGTTTGCTGAGAATGATGGTTTCCAGCTTCATCCATGTTCCTACAAAGGACATGAGTTCATCATATTTTATGGCTGCATAGTATTCCATGGTGTATATGTGCCACATTTTCTTAATCCAGTCTATCACTGATGGACATTTGGGTTGGTTCCAAGTCCCCTGTGACATTTTCAAAGTGTTCTGTTCATTCCTGCATTCAGAGAAAGTGAAAAGGCCATCTTAAAGAGATTTCTTCTTTTTTTTTTCAGTCACTCAAATAACTATAGAGATGAATATAACACACACAGATGTACTTCTTCTTCCCCAAAGTCTTAACTTTTTATATTTGCTTCAAATCTTTTTTTTTTTTTTTTTTTGAGATGGAGTCTCACTCTGTCCCCCAGGCTGGAGTGCAGTGGCACAATCTCGGCTCACTGCAAGCTCCACCTCCCAGGTTCACACCATTCTCCTACCTCAGCTTCCCAAGTAGCTAGGACTACAGGCGCCCGCCACCATGCCCGGCTAATTTTTTTTGTATTTTTAGTAGAGACGGGGTTTCACCGTGTTAGCCAGGATGGTCTCGATCTCCTGACCTGGTGATCCACCCACCTTGGCCTCCCAAAGTGCTGGGATTACAGGTGTGAGCCACCGCGCCTGGCCTATTTGCTTCAAATCTTTGTAATGCTCTTAAGGAGACTACTTCTGTACACAGTGTCCTTGCAGCTCAAACCCTGTCAGAGATACCTGACAAGTGGTTAGTCTTTTTATTTTTATTAATTTCTATCTCATTGATCCTTGTTGTAAAACCTTATTAGGAGTTTGCCTGTGGCCAGGTCATGGATTAGAGGTTTCATTGCCACCAAGGAATAGCAAAGTCATTAGCAAACTCTGCCCGTGTGAGTTCCTGCCTTGTTGGTATCTTTCAAATGTCTCCATCATCTACCATTGAATGTCTCTATTATTTTTGCAATAACTTCCAATGGGGGTGTTTTTCTCAGGACATATGTTCTGAAGCTTATGAAAGAAATCATGATGTATTACCTGAATAGGTATTTTTTTTCTCTTTGAAGATTTGTTCAGTGGAAACACAAAGGTCATTCACTTAGCAACCACTCCTACCGTTGACCCACGACATGAGAAGCAGAGGTGATTCTAGAGAAAGATAATCAGTCCAAGCTCAGCTTTTACTGGCAACTAGGAAGATTCCAGATTCTAAGGACAAACATAAATCCTGCCCCAGAAACAGATCCCTCCCAAATTGTCATCAGAGCCAAACTATAAAAACCACAACTGTCACCCGGGCCCCTACTCTCAACACCCAGCTTCTGCTTGCCATCTTGGGTGATAATCAGCCACATCTTTGTCAAGATTCTGAGGGCCCCAGCCCATCCCCCTGGACAGTCTGTCACATTCTCTCCAAAGCGCATTTGTTCAGAGGCATTAATGTCGCACTTTAATTCAAATCACTTTACCCCTTTATTATTCTGAATAAAAACAAGAAAGGAAGTAGGAGGAGGTGGAGGGAGAGAGGACAGGTTTGTAGCACGAAACAGAGATCAACCCTATGCTTATGTTTGGGGGTGACTGGATCAAGGAAAAGGTAGAAAGGAAGAGGGAAGAGTTGGTAATTAACCCCAGTAAGTTGCTTTCCTGAATTACCAGGAAAGGTCAGGAGTAAGACTTGATTTTACAGAAGATATAAAGCAAAGAATCTAAATCCATCTTTTAGAACACATTTTGAATTCAATGCTCTTGTCCCCTCTATTAGTTTTCTATTACTGTGTAACAAGTTACTCCAAAAATAGAGGCTTAAAATGACTAACATTTATCATTTTATAGTTTCTCTGAATCAGAAATCCAGACACAGCTTAGATGGGTATGTGTGGCTCAAATTGTCTCATGAAACTGCAGTCACGCTATGGGCCGGGGCTACAGTCTTATCTGAACACTTGACTGAGGGAGGTCTATTTCCAAACACATCCATGCGGTCATTGGCAGGATACATTTCCTCATACCAAGGATTCTGCTAGGACCACTGTCTGCTAACTCAGTGAAAACACTGGGCAGTTTAGAACTCAGCAAATGCTGAGGCTGTCCAACAACCCTCAGAGAGATCTGGCCTCATTGTTTTGGGAGTCTGTTGTTATTAAAACAGAAAAACTATTACTAGTCCAACTACTGAGTCTTCTTTCTAGTCCCGACCTAATTTCTACATGATCTTTATAGTGAGGGTTCCACAAGGCTGTCTGGTAACATTGCAGATGGCTTTCCCAAGGGTGGGCAATCCAAAAGAGAGCAACAGAATATTCCCAAAATAAAAGTCACATTATTTTTATAACCTAATCTTAGAAGGTTATTTTTAAAAGTATGTAACGTAGAAGTTATATCTGAACACTTCTGCCATATTCTGTTCAGCAAAAGTGGATCAATTAGTCCAAGCCGCATTTAAGGATGGAGGATTATTCAAAAGCATGAATACTTGGGATCATTAAGATGATCTTAGAGGCCGTCTATTACATTATTTATCATTGATTCACTTTAATTAAAGGGTTTGTTTTGTATGAATTTATAGAATTTGTTTCTTAAAGTTTTATGGATCAATTAGAGGTAACATATAAAAAGTATTACAACATGATGGATGATTTAGCCAAAAACAATCTGACTGAAAGCAATTTTGTGGAAATAGAGTGGTCCAACAACAATTTGGTCAAAATATATCCTTGTCACTGGAGAAATGGATATATAAAAGTAAAATAAAAGTAGAAACTTCCCAAATCCTAAAAGGCAGAAAAAAATTCCTGAAGATTCGTAGGGGTTACAAAACAACTTTCCGTGATGTACCAAAATTAAAAATGTCATGAAACTAGAGACAGGCTATTCATACTCCAACACATGATTATATTGGTCAGCTTGCTTCATATGAAATTGTATTTGGTTAAATTGCCCTCAGTTGAATCACCCTATCTTGTTAGAAAAAAATTACAATTCACTTTGGAGCAAATTTGTTGCCAGCATTTTATGTAAAGATTTCCAGAGTCGGCGATTAGTGCTGGAAAGCTGAGAGATGGTGCCAAGTAACAAATTACTCCAAACTAGTCGTTTAAAATAACAATAATAATTTATCATGTCTCATGTTTTTTGTGGGTCAAGAATTTGAGGATAAGTTAGCTGGATATTCTCACTTGGGATTTCTTATGAAAGAAGAATGCAGTCAGATGTCAGCTGTAGCTGCAATCAAGTAAAGATTGATAAGGGCTGGGCCACTTCCTAAGTGGCACAATTGCATGGTTGTCCAGTTGGTTTTGGGTATTGGTGGAAACCTCTGCCTTAGCACCTCCATGGAGCTCCTTGAGTATGTGTTACAGCATGGCAGCTAGCATCCCCCTGAGTAGAGGATCTAAGACATAAAGATGGAAGCTGCAATGCCTTTAATGACTCAGCCTCAAGAGTCACATACTGTAATTCCCACCATATTTTACTGGTCACACAGAACCAGCCCTGATTCAAAGTGGAGGAACACTACACAACAGTGTGAATTCTAGGAGATATGGATCATTGGGGGTCATCTTGGAGGCTAGCTATCATACAAACAAAGAAGATGGGCCACATCCAGCCAGTTTTTTACAGATCCTTCTCTCAAAGACCCTTTGTCTCATTACAGAGATAAATACTGGCCTCTCCTTGGCTTCTATAGAGCCTAAGTCAAAGTGAATTGAGACTTTCAGTCTGCATCCAAGATGGACAATTGAAGTACAGTTTATGGGAGGAGCCAGCCTTTAACCTAAGGGTGGCCTGGTGGAATAATAGGGACATAAGGGAAGGCTCTTACCCAGTAAAATATTAGTCCTGCTCCTGGGGCAATAAAGCTTAAATTCCTCTAGAAACAGGAAAAAAAAGCTATTACATATTTATAGGAAAATCTTAAAGTGGAAACATCCCAAAGAAATGTAACATACTGATCTAAATTTACATCAAGATATGAATAATTTGTGACAGATATTGTTCTCTGAAGAAGCTTTCAGAGATGGTTGGGCAACAAAAAGAAAGTGAAAAGAACCTTACAAAAAATATGGGAGAGGCTTCCAAAGAAGTGAAAGTTAAATCACTGACATTATCATTTTTCCTGGACCCACACTTGTTCTATAACAGTTCAAAGACAGAATTATAGAAAATAAGATATAGTAGCGTAGCCAGGCCCAGCATGGTGTCTCCCACCTCTAATCTCACCACTTTGGGAAGCTGAGACAAGAGGATTGCTTGAACCCAGGAGTTTTAAGCCAGCCTGGGCAACATGTTGACATATCATCACTATGAAAAATTTTTAAGAATTAGCTGGGCATGGTGGTGCATGCCTGTGGTCCCAGCTACTTGGGAGGCCAAGGCAGAAGGATCACTTGAGGCTGAGAGATTGAGGCTGCAGTGAGCCATGATCATGCCACTACACCCCAGCCTGGGTAACAGAATGAGACCCTCTCTTTAAAAAACAATAAATAAATAAAACGAAAGTTATAGTAGTCAAAGACTAGAAATGGATGCTAAAATAGAGTGCAGTTAGAAACCAGTAATTTAAAGAAATGTAATTTTAGACCAGTGATTAAAGTCTATAGTTAGTCGACTAAGACTTATTTTTGCCTATTGATGAATGGTCTCTCCTCACATGCCACTCTGCTGTTATATCTTTAACAGCTCTTACCTAAGGCAGTATCAATAGGAGAAGCACAAAGAAAGAGGAGATGGCATGGAGACCTGTGGAGGTACAGTCAGAAACTACACTTGAACCAGAAATGAATTACTGCAACAGAACTTCTGCTGATCATTTACACTATCTGGAATTGTTACAAATGGGCAGAAAAAAAGTATACGAACCTTGGCCTGTATTCCCACAAATGACTAAGAGCTGGCTGTGTAAAAAGTTTTAGGTCAAATCTCGTGACAATGAGCTTCAAGAAGCATAAAGGGATGTCCCATTGCTTCCAGGATTTTGCAATTTGGTTGTACCAAATATTGCTCAATATCACTCTCAAATACCTGAAAACCATTCCAAGGAAACAGTCCTTACTCAAATTGATTATGACCCAAGATACATAGATCACAGGCTATAATTTCCAAAAATGTGGATATTTTAATACATAATTCCTTTGCCATTTTCCTTCCAGAACCAACTCTGCTAACACATTCCCTCTTTCTGCTAGAAAAGAAAAACTGCCACCATCTTTAATTCCCTCGATCAGTCATGGCCACAAGATACCATTTTTTCATTACCAATGAGTGCTTCTAGGGACCATCATGCTCACATACTATACCATGCAATCAAATGTTTCATATTTTGAATTTAGAGGAAAATTCATTGGTGCAATTAGAAATTCTACACACACACACGTTAGAAAAAGTTCCTAATCAGAGTACCAGCATAAGTAAAAGTGTTCTTTTTAGTGGAGCCCTTCACAAATGAGACAAAACTTGTGATGTATTTGTCTCTAGCAAGACACTACAGAATGCAGAACTTGATGCAGGTTTAAAATAGTGTCCCTCGCCCTCTCCTTCGATTAGACTTTAATGAGCCGTGTCTGTCATGTTCACTGTTGTATCTTGGTAAGCAATAAGGTGCCTATCATATAGTAGAAGCTCAATATTTGTGGAATGAATAAATGTGGATAAATAATGAGTCAATGAACTGTATTATGATTCTCCCCGCCACCCATCTGTGACCTGAATTCAACCCTATAAGTTTTTCCAAACCCTAAATCCAGCACTATATTCCAGATTCCTCTGGATTCCCAGCACTCTGTCTCATCTTCTTACCAGCTGGCCCCGATTTTCAGACATCCATTTGCCCCCTCCTCCCTTGCCTCAAACTCCCTCTAGTCCTTACTGATCCCCACAGTTAAGACCGGCGTTCTTCTATCTCCAAGTACAGAACAAAATTAAAACGTGTGCAAGAGAAATGAGAGCTCAAGAAAAAACACCTACTAGCCTTTACTATGCCCCTGTTCAAACCCTGATTTTAATCATTTGTGCATTTATGTATTAGTCCATTCTTTCTTTCAACAAATAATAGAGTGACTTCTGAATTCTGTTATTCATATTGATACATAGATACATCCAATATGGAACCTCCAGTAGTTGCAGTTCAATAATCAAGATCTGGGCTGGGCATGGTGGCTCATGTCTGTAATCCCAGCACTTTGGGAGGCCGAGGCGGGTGGAATACCCTAGGTCAGGAGTTCAAGATCAGCCTGACCAACATGGTGAAACCCCATCTCTACTGAAAATACAAAAATTAGACGGGTGTGGTGGTGGGCGCCTGTAATCCCAGCTAATTGGGAGGCTGAGTCAGGAGAATTGCTTGAACTCAGGAGACAGAGGTTGCAGTGAGCCAAGATTGCACCATTGCACTCCAGCCTGAACAACAAGAGTGAGACTCCGTCTCAAAAATAATAATAATAATAATCAAGATCTGGCAAAAAAAGAACGTATTCCTAGTGCTGAAGTCCCAAGTTACTCCTAGTGCTGAATCCCATTTCAGTGATGAGTATAGGGAAACAAATATTACTGAGTCTCTCCTATGTGCCAGGCACTATACTGCACGCTTTTCATATGTCATAAAGAATCATTACCATGGAACTTGAATGATGTCCTTGGATACTGTTTTAGTACATTGAGCCTGTGTGTCTAAGAGAGGTCTCCAGCTCCCTACACTTCAAGTCCTCTGGCTCTTGTAAAACAACTGAGTCACAAGTAACAGATGCAACTGTAACACAGTTACAGATCAAGACACAGATCTTGCTTGTGTTTACAGAATTGTGATCCCACTAGAGGAAACACTGGTTCCTTTGCCTGTGTTTACAAAATTGTAAGCCTGCCGAAAGAACCTTTTGTTCGATGTTAGATTAGAATTGCATTACTCTCTGGCTTTATGAGAAACCTAACTTCAAGTTAGTCACAAAGAGGATGACTGAGTATCTGAGACAGAACATTAATAAAATCAAGAATACACTCATTGGAATATGTTCATGGCTTTATTAAATTTTGATCAGGATGGGTATAGTGTCTCATACCTATAATCCCAGAACTTTAGGATACTGAGACAGACAGGTTGCTTGTCAGTAGGTCAGGAGTTCGAAGTCAGCCTGGCCAACAGGGTGAAACCTGTTTTTACTAAAAATACAAAAATTAGCAGGATGAGGTGACACATGCCTATAATCGCAGCTACTCGGGAGGCTAAGGGGGGAAGATCACCTGAGCCTGGGGAGGTCGAGGCTACAGTGAACCATGATCGCACCACTGCAATCTAGCCTGGGCAACAGAGTGAGACCCTGTCTCAAATATATATATGTATATATATATATATATATATATATTTAATAAATAAATAAGTTTTGATCAAAGAATACATCCATATTTCTTTTTCTTTTCTCATTTGAAACTGTGTCTTCTTTCCCGCCCCCTGCCCTTGTTCTCTGTTCCCACTTCCCATCTCTGAATATAAATGGTTGTTTTCACATTCTTTGGATTTGGGCACAATGAGCATAGCTCACCATCCAAAAATGCTTCTAGTTTTGAAGCCTCCTTCTGAGCATCAAAAAAGTTGAGATGATTTGCCAGGTGTGCGAGTTCTTGCTGTGTGCCAAAGTAATGCGCCAAATCACTCAGGAAGAGACATAAGATTTTCCAGTGTCCAGATGAGCCAGTGAAATATGTTTTTAAATGCTTGAAATATAAATTGACTACATTTTGTGAAAAGATTCTCTGTTATAACTGAAACCTGGCAAGAGTAGGAGCAACCTGAGGGGACTTTCTCCTCTCTGACTTGAAAGCCCTGGGGAAGTGGGGTTTCACTTTTAAGCAGGTCTGGTTGCCAATGAATTCAGTATGATTGGACCTCACATTTTAGATGCCAGGAAATTTTCATTAAAAATAAAATTCTTGAAACTTGACCTTTTATGGTCATAAAATTCCACACCATTTAGCACTTTAACTAGCACCTGAAATGATGAGGGAACGTCTTGATTTAGTTTAGCATAGAAAGCATCTGATAAAATGAGATCCTTAGGGGCATCTCTGAGGTTTTATAATTACCATGAGCTGTCATCAGTACATTATATCTGTTGTCTTCCTGATTCATTATGATCATTATAGCTAAATCCACTGTAAGTAAAATGGTGGAAATGTCCATAGGCCATCCACCATGTATTCCACAGATGAACAGAGCCAACAGGGCAGATAAAGGCTGAATAAAGTGACAAAAAATACTTAGCTTTAACTTGGACCCCCTTCTAAACTGGTGCTATTTCACAAAACCTTTGATTCCTCACCACTTTCCTTTCCAAAAGTACAAAGTCAAAAAGGAAATGAGGGTAAAAGAGTGATGTGTCAGAGGTTTCATAATTATGTAAAAGTTCACTACCCTCCCTTCCAAAAGCACAAAAAGCCAAAAAGGAAACGAGGATAAGAGAGTGATGTGTCAGAAGGTCTTATAAATATATGAATGTTTATTTACACTAAATAAAATTATAATTTCCCCAAAGTTTCAGAGTTTCAGAATATTCTTGTCTTGTTTTTGTCTCAACCAAGCCCTGTTCTACAAATATTTACACAATCATAAGGCAGATCTATTTCAGGAAATTGAAGAACTGAGAACATTCTCCAGATAATTTACTGTAAATTATTATCATCAATAATATGTTCTAGCTCCTAAACCTCTCTTCTTCTGAAGAAAATATTATATTTGGATGATGATGATGAGCCTCAAAACCCCAGTCACATTCTGTTTCTTTGTGCCTGGGTAGGTCATGAATACTGAGGACTTCCTCCTTTCCTTATATTTTTTATATGCAGATAAAACCTTACAAGGAAATTCACACAAAAAATAATAACAATTAACTATAGATAGTGGGATAAAGAGTCATATGTTTTTAATATTTTCAAAAATTTTAACTAGAATAATGTATTACTTTTCAAATAAGGAGGGAAAAGACCACAAAGTTTGTTTGAAGAAAGGTTCTAGGGCCCAGTTCTCATTTAATTAGGGTTTTTCCATATAGATGGATGATACTCAATTACCTGGAGTTCATCTACATCACTTTATCTTCATACATGATGAAGGACTCCCAAGTCTTTGTATTCACAACCCTGCACTCTTTCTGTCACCTTTCACCAATTAGCCTTTTTCTGCATCCTGACAAAATGGAATTTGCCTCTAAATTGTTTCTCAACCCACATACTTCCTCAGTGAGAATCAATGTAAGAAGCTACCATCCCCTACCAATGTATGAAACAAGGCCCTGAATATAAGACCTTAACCATCTGCATTTATTCAACTCCTACTGATTGAGTAATTGAGAAGGCTTGGCAGATTCTAATCTGGTCACACTAGATTCTAGTTCTGCCTCTTGAAACCATAGAAGGAATAGAATACATAATTCTTCATTCCCTGTCTTCAAGTTCTGGGAAGCCTGTCAGGGTTAAACAGCTGCCGCATTCCACCTCTAATATAGACACATGTAGTGGAAGGTAAAATGATCCCAATAGTGAATTTGTGCTTGAGCACAGAGAAAATTTTAAAGTGCTTTGAGATCTTTCAGAGTAGAAATATACATAGTTCCTAATTAAAAAAGATGGGTTTCATTGAATTTGAAGCTTAAACATTCTTCTAAATGGCCACACCTATCAGCTAAATGAAATGGAGAGAGGGAAAAAGACAGAAACAGATTCAACAAAGCATTAGATACCAAAAAGACATGTTCAGTTGATCAAAGCTTTTTTTAGTCAGCTTGCTTTGATGTTGCCTAGACATATCTATTCTAGAAGAAAGGGGAAATTCACCTTCTCTGAGGTCTGCTAACATCCTTTAGGACTTGACAAGGTAATGGGGATGAGACAGCAGTGTCTCACCCAAAGGGACAATTGATAAATAATTTTCAAAGGGAGAACGCTTGGAAGCAAAATTGTCTTACCTTTGTAAGATGTCCATGTTGGACATCATGAAATGAATAAGAATACGTGAGATAGCTTCTCCATAATGCTTCCCATTGTTTGTCTGATGCACCCAATATGGTTTTTTAAATATCTCAGAATACTTACATATCTTAGGAATTACAATGAGACATTATTCAGTAAGCCTATGAAAAGCAAAATTAACTTTTAAGTTTAGATGCCATAAAAGGGCACTTTGGTCTTCCTCAAGAATTCTGATCATTAGCCAGATAAGACCTGCTGGCTACACTGTACTGCTGAAAAAAAAAAATTACAAGAAAATGTAGAGTCTTCTCTCTAGTGTAACTCAGATAAAAAGCTTAGGTTTTTATTAATCTTTAGAAATAAATCTCTATTTGGAGATTCAGAATAGTAGCATCAAAAGTTATATTATAAAAACGCATAAATGCTACCTAAGACCAACTTTTAGTTTACCTGGAGGCCTCTCAAAACAATACTACAGGAGTCATGGGTCTAAAGGAGAGCATACAGAATAAAAAACATAGTAAAAAAGGATCTGCTCTGGACCTCACCTTGTTTATAACCTTATGTGGATCACTTCACTTAAATCAAATTATCTCTGCATGAACATCGAGGTCTAAATGTTTATATTAAGTATGAGTATTCTTCCTACAACAGGTGATTTGGCCAAAAATGCCCTCTGGTCCCAAGTTATATATTTTGATTGTGTGGACATCCATTCTCACATTTTAAGGGAATAACACAACTCAACACCCAGAAAGGTATAAAGATAACTGCTTTATGATTGTTTAAGGTTGGAGTATATATCAACATCTTATTTTTTTAAGTTTACCTTAAGATTAAACTCTGCAACTTTTGCCTTTTTAAAAACAAATCTTTTCCTAATGGTTCCAGCTTCAAGTGTTTATTAGATCACACAGACATCTGTCAATAGAAAGAATTACTCTTTTCCCATAAAGGAAGATAAGGAAAGACCTCTCTGGAAATTGTGAAATTTCTAGAGGATGAGGCACCTACTTCTACAAAGATTATCTGAGATTTAGAAATTTGTGCAAAAAATTACAGATTCAATGCTATTCCTATCAAACTACCAACATCAGTCTTTACAGAATTAGAAAAAAAAATTCTAAAATTCATATGGGACCAAAAGGGAGCCTGAATAGCCAAAGAAATCCTAAGCATCACACTACCTGAATTCAAACTATACTATAGAGCCACAATAACCAAAACAGCTTGGTACTGGTACAAAAACAGACAAATAGACCAATGGAACAGAATAGAAAAATCAGAAGTAAAGCCACATACCTACAACCATCTGATCATCCATAAGGCTGACAAAAACAAGCAATGGGGAAAGGACTCCTTATCAATAAATGGTGCTCGGAAAACTATTAATAGCTCAGCATATCCAGAAGATTGAAATCAGACCCCTACCTCTTACCATATATAAAAACTAACTCAAACTAAATTAAATATTTAAATGTAAGATCTCAAAATATAAAAATACTGGAAGGCAACCTAGGAAATACTCTTCTCAACATCAGCCTTGGTAAAGAATTTTTGCCTAAGTCCCCAAAAGCAATTGCAACAAAAACAAAAATAGACAAGTGGGGCCTAATTAAACTAAAGAGCTTCTGCACAGCAAAAGAAACTATGAACAGAGCAAACAGACAGAACAGGAGAAGATATTTGCAAATTATGCATCCAGCAAAGGCCTAATACCCAGAATGTATAGACAACTTAAACAAATCAATGAGCAAAAAACAAATAACCCAATGAAAATATGGGCAAGAGAGGCCAGGTGCAATGGCTCACACCTGTAATCCCAGCACTTTGGGAGGCTGAGGCGGGTGGATCACGAGGTCAGGAGATGGAGACCATCCTGGCTAACACAGTGAAACCCTGTCTCTACTAAAAAATACAAAAAAATACAAAAAAAAATCAGCCGGACGTGGTGATGGGGGCCTGTAGTCCCAGCTACTTGAGAGGCTGAGGCAGGAGAATGATGTGAACCCAAGAGGCAGAGCTTGCAGTGAGCCAAGATCGCGCCACTGCACTCCAGCCTGGGCAACAGAGTGAGACTCCGTCTCAAAAACAACAGCAACAACAACAAAAGGCAAAAGACATGAACAGACACTTCTCAAAAGAAAGCATACATGTGGCCAGCAAACATATGAAAAAAATGCTCAGCATCATTAATCATGAGGGAAATGCAAATCGAAACCACAATAAGATACTATCTCCCACCAGTCAAAATGGCATTATTAAGAAGTTAAAAAATAACAGACTTTGGCAAACCTGCAGAAAAAAGGAAGTACTTATACATTGTTGATGGGAATATAACTTAGTCCAGCCACCGTGGAAAGCAATCCGAAGAAGATTTCTCAAAGAACTTGAAACAGAGCTACCATTCAACCCAACAATCCCATTACTAGGTATATACCCAAAAGAAAATAAATCGTTCTACCAAAAAGACACATGCACTCATATGTTCACTGCTGCACTATTCGCAATAGCAAAGACATGTATTCAACCCAGGTGCCTATCAATGGTAGATTGAATAAAGAAAATATGGTACATGTACACCATGGAATACTATGCAGCCGTAAAACAATGAAATCACGTCCTTTGCAGCAACATGGATGGAGCTGGAGGCCATAATCCTAAACAACACAGGAACAAAAGCCAAGCATCACATGTTCTCAGTTATGTCAGAACTAAACATTGAGCACACATGAACAGAAACATGAGAACAATAGACACCGTGGACTACTGGATGGCAGGTTAAAAAAACTGCCTACCAGGTACTATGCGCACCACCTGGGTGATGGGATCTGTACTCCAAACTTCAGCATCATGCAATATTTCCATGTGACAAATCTGCAGTTGTAATTCGAAAGTTGGTATTTTAAAAGAGGCATACTGTACTTCTTAGAGCAACCAATAAAAATTAATAAAAAAGATTTTTTAAGAAGAAATTTATACAGAGAATTTGCCTCAATATTTTTTCAATTGAAAGCCATGTCTTCCTGGTAAAAAGAGAGATGCTAGCAGCAAGAGCAACGAGGGTTAATTCTGACTCCAGATGGATTTCTGGTCTACACTGATAGGTTGGCCATTAGCATTGCTCAGATACTCATATAAATTGTATAGACTCCCACAGGATGGACATAAACCACATTTAGGTAGAAACTAAATCATTGACAGAGAGTTTCAGCAAAACACTAACTGGATAACCTTTTCTTTCTGATGCTATAGCCAGGAGGACATGTGAAAGGATTGAATCACAAGGGAAAAGTTTCTAACTATGAGCACAGAATGTTCTTCATAACATTTGGCCGTGCAAATATGTATAAAATCCTCCCACTTCTTTAGAAAATAATATTTGAATTAACAAAACAGCTCTTCATTGAAAGAGAAACCTTTCAGCATTTCTGAATATGTGTAAGTTTGTACAACAGCTAGTTGGAAAATACATAACTGGAAATGTGCAAATGTAATTCATGGAATCCATGATGTTTTGATACAGACTATTTTAAAACTGATATTTGTACAATCTGGAAGAAAATGGGGATTTTTAAATGGTCTCAATTAGTAAATCAGCTGTATAGAAAAATTAGGTTTGCATAGGGCAGCGATCAGCATAAACGAGAACGAAGCATGAAAGCAGATCACTAGATTATGCAAAACCAGCACCTGAAACTGGGGGATCTATTGGACATTCCACACTCTCCACTTCTGGTTAAAGAAATCAGAGACAGGGATGTGAGGATGAATCGAATAACTAATATCAAAACCACACTGCAATGATAACTGAATTATTCATAATTAATCATTCTAAACCATTTCCCAGTGATACCAAATTTCTTCCTAATTATTAAATTCAAATGAAGTCATGTTGGACTCATTACTGACCTCCCTCCATAATATCCAGACAATCATAGGTCTTTCCAGATATCCCTTTACTGCCACTTGCATTATATTTCCTCTCCTTCCTCTATATCAGTTTTTCATCAGTCAGTATCTGAATTACCCAACACTCTTTCCTATCTTGAATACCACTGAAAACAAATCTTCCTTAAACGCTGTAATTGCACTGCTCGAAAACATACAGGAGCTCTCTGGTAAATACTGTCTCAAGCCCAGCCTTCCCTGCTAGCCTTTCTGGATTCCTTACAACCAGTCTTACCAAATTCATCCAATAGTACTTCCCAATAGCTGCCAACATACTTCCTCTAGTGGTAAAAAGTCACTTCTGGGCAACATGCCCTATTCCTTCTCAGACACAGAGGCTTCATTTTTTACTTCTGCCTCAATTGTCTCCCTTAACTCAGTTTCTTAACTATTTTGCAAATTTTGTGAATTTCATTCAATTCACTCCAATATACATAGATTAATGTTGGTAAGGAAAATATTCCAGATAAAAGGGCAACGGTTTTCAGAGGTAGGGAAGAGAACTGTAGAGTGACCTCACATGACAGTGGCAGAGTAAAAAGCTATAAAAACAAGCGGCGGGGGGAGGGTGCAAATCATAGTGATTACTGAAGCTGAGAAATGTATGCCAAACTGTTCTAATCCTTCTATCATTGAATTCTGTGCTTTGAATTTTAGTTATGTTTACATGTTCATATATTTTTACATAAGCACATGAATGTGATTGTTAACTAACACACTGAAATTTTTTTGTCATTTGTATTTTATTTATTTATTTTTTTTCTGATATACACCAGCAACCATTTTATTAAAAAAAAAATTCAAGAGTTAGAAAATTTGTATACACTTTTTTGCTTAAACTCATTTCCAGTTATCTCCCCATAGGATTTTACCCTAATGTAATCATTTTTATTTCTAAAAGTTTTTAACTGATCCTCTATCATACTTCTCTTCAATAAAAATGTACCTTAAAATTGAACTTTTAAATTGTGTTTAATTTTCTAAAACTGTAATGTTCAAACTAAGAAATATATGGGAATGTATTTCTTTTTTTTTACCACATGCATATTTATTTATTTGATTGCGAAATCCTACTGCATGCATAGGAAATACCATTTTCTTTTTTTTTTTCAATAACAGGGTTATCATTTATTATTTTGATTAACTCCTCATTTAGCATTAGGTATGTCTCTTAATGCTATCCCTCCCCCGCTACAACAGTCCCCGGTGTGTGATGCTCCCCTTCCTGTGTCCATGTGTTCTCATTGTTCAATTCCCACCTATGAGTGAGAACATGCAGAGTTTGGTTTTTTGTCCTTGCGATACTTTGCCGAGAATGATGGTTTCCAGCTTCATCCATGTCCCTACAAAGGACATGAACTCATCATTTTTTATGGCTGCATAGTATTCCATGGTGTATATGTGCCACATTTTCTTAATCCAGTCTATCGCTGCTAGACATTTGGGTTGGTTCCAAGTCTTTGCTATTGTGAATAGTGCCGCTATAAACATACGACACACTGAATATTTGTAAGTTTCCCCCCAAACACTTTTTTTTGGTTGGCTTCTTGTCACTCTTCTTTCCCTATTTCTGTCCAAATTATCTTCACACCCACCAAAGAGGCCCACGTTTATAACCAATTTGTATTCATTTGCTTTTTTACTAGCATCATATAATTTTATGAGGCATATATACGCATACACACATATAAGAAAATCTTTTGAACATTGTTTTAACAAAAATGGAATAATACCATCTACATTTTTTTCCTACATCTTGTTTTTTATCACACAATTCTTTATTTTAAAAAAAAGCCTCCGAGTAAACTGGCATATCTTTAATTTTTTCCTTTTTATTATACAATTTACCCATTTGTGAATACATGACTCATTTAATCACACCTATAAGGGTGGCCATTTGTTTTGTTTCCATATTTTGCTCATACTAACATCACTGCAATAAATACAATCTATCTTGATAGTATAGATTCCTGGAACTGAAATTTTCAGGTAAAAGAGTTTATGTATTTTTATTTTAACTTCTGAAAAAAAGCCATAATGCTTCTACTAGAAAAGACTGTCTTTTTTCATACATCTTGTTCAGCAATTCTTATTATAGTTCTTTTAAAACTGTGCCTATCCAGTGGTCTAAATGTAATATCTCATCATTATTTGATATTATGTACTATGATATATATGTAATATATCATATTACATTACAGTAGTCAGTTTCTCTGACTACTAGTAAATTTTGGCATCCTTTCATAAGTTTGTAGAAATTTGGATTTACTCTTAATTATTTGAATTTTTAAGGGTGAAAAGTTGAAGTATATAAAAAATACAAAAGTTAATGTAAGAGACACCAATGTACCCACCCTTTAGATTTAATACTTAAACATTTTGTTTTATTTGCCTTAGAGTCTTTAAATAAATACAATGTTGCAAATATGGCTGACAAGTCCCCCTCTCCTACCAATCTTACTATATCCCATGCATTTTTATTCCTTATAGGAAATAACCAATAACTTGAAGTTGATATGTATTCTTCTTTTCAGTGTTTGCATACTTTTTGATCACTCTGCTTGTCTGGGAATTACACCTTCTATCACTATTCCTTTAATAGTTACCTTGCACTTTTAACTTGTATATTTGACATAACAAAATTGAAAATCACTATCTCTGTCCCCCAGAAAGATGCAGGACTCTAAAGTACCTTAACTATGATATCTTCCTCCCATATTTTGTATTTTTTTTTTTTTTACAATTCGTGCTTGCTTACATCTATCCGCTTTTTTTATGGGCCCAGCACACTTCCGTTGCTATCTTATCTACTAAAAAAAAAAAAAAAAAGACTACATACATACCAACGTTTTTGCATTCTGTTCTTTGTACACCTTTGCCTTCCATCTGGGTCCCTTTTTTTCTGAAGAAATGTCTTCAGAAATTCTTTTAGTGAGATCTGTGAATGGTCAATACTCACTCTTGAATAAGACTAGAATTCTAGGTTGACAATATTTCTTCTTTGGTCTCCGGCTACATTTAATTTTTGTTTTATTCTTTGTTATACTAAAAGTTATGAATATGTTATACTAAAAGGTATGAATATATTTTTCTTGGTCTGGTTCAAGTCTCATTGTGCTTCTTCAAACAGGAGTTCACAACTGAAATTTTTATATCTCAGCTATGATATAATCTTTAAATATTACCTTTTTCTTAGTCTCTCCATTTTTTCTGTTTGTGGCTCCTATTAGATATATATTATCCTTTTAATTCTAACCTCCATGATTCTTAATTTCTCATTCATATTTTCTATCCTGTTATGTACCGAGGCTACATTCTGGGCATTGTCTTCATCTCTACTCTTCCAGGTACTAGCCTTACACAGGGATTTGCATTCTAGCTCCTCCCATTTATATGTCTACACCTATGTCTCCTG
The DNA here is from genome assembly GCF_029281585.2 of Gorilla gorilla gorilla. NCBI lineage: Eukaryota > Metazoa > Chordata > Mammalia > Primates > Hominidae > Gorilla > Gorilla gorilla. The sequence goes on from NC_073224.2 coordinate 123,216,366, forward strand.
TTGTCTTAACAGTATTCAAATTTTGGCTTCTAGTTTCTTGGGCCTATATCTTAGTCCAGTATTCTGCTGCACTTTCAATAGGTTGATGCACGTCAATATAAACAAAGTAGAGATATGGGACAGGATGGGCCAGAATGGTAACAAGCCTCAAAATCATGTCGAGTGGAGGGTTTGTTTATCCAAAAACAAATCTTTATTTCATTCTTGCTCTTAAATAATAACATTTATACTGGGTAAAAAAATTCTAGGTTTACATTTTCCTCCTCAGAATTTTAAGGAGTTTCACATGGAGAGACAATTTAATGTAGAAAATATAGGTTATCTTCAAAAATCTGAAGTGTTTGCCTGTAGAAGAATAAATAAAATTTCTGTGTCACCTGGCAAAATGAAACTAGGGCTACTATGTGTCTGCTACAAGGAATGGCTTCTGTTTCATACAGAGAATTTTCCAACATTCAGATCTGCCAAAGATAGCATGGACACTCTCAAGAGGTACTAAGATGTCCACAGCTACAGAGGTTTTCAAGTTTAAAGAGAACAACTAAAGTAGACAAACACTTGGCACAGGTGTTATAGAAGAGGTTTAAGTAGCACAGATTGTTGAAATAATTGGGTTTTTAAGTTTCTTCTAGAACTTGGAATCTCTAGTTCTTTTGCACCACCTAGATACAACCCCACAGCATTGGCTATGTGCCAACAGTTGTTTAGTGTTTATTGATTAGGTGAAAATTTCTGTACTATTCAGATCTCAAAACCTCAGTGTCTTATAACAACAAGCTTTTGTTTGCTCACATTACATGAGGGTTGCAGCTTTGCTGTGGTTTTGTCAGGCTATGCTGAGAATACCTCAGTTTAGGCAGCTCCCTGTGCCTTCTCATTCTGAGACTCAGGTTGAAGGATGAGCCACTAACTGGAGCAAGCTGTTTCCAAAATAGAGGACAGAAGCTCAAAGTGGGTGGGGAGAGCAGAGCCAAACCACACAAGCAAGCACATTTAAACCTTTGAAGGTGGTTTATGTCATCTGCTCATATTTCAAGGCCCAGAGCAAGTTATATAGCCAATCCCAAAGTCAGTGGGGCAGGAAAGTAGATACCTCCTACAGGAAAGCTTAACTAGGGCATAAAAGAGCCAGTGGTATGCTAGAACCAGCTCATACTGACTTCTAACAGCAATTTATTTATTTATTTATTTATTTATTTATTTATTTATTTATTTTGAGATGAAGTTTCGCTCTGTCACCAGGCTAGAGTGCAGTGGTGCGATCTCGGCTCACTGCAACCTCTGCCTCCTGGGTTCAACCAATTCTCCTGCCTCAGCCTCCCGAGTAGCTGGGACTACCAGCACCTGCCACCACACCCTGCTAATTTTTGTATTTTCAGTAGAGACAGGGTTTCACCATATTGGCCAGGCTGGTCTCGAACTCCTGACCTTATGCTCTGCCCGCCTCAGCCTCCCAAAGTGCTAGGATTACAGCCAACAGTCATTTTTTAATTTCAAAGTTTTTGCCAGCTGATTGTTAATCCGTTAATATCTTCAACTGGACTTTGATGGAAATTTTCACACCATGGAAGTTGGAAAATTCTACAAATTGAACTTCTCTACCCTCTCCTCACTTCCCCAAGGGTGGTTGTTCAACATTTACCAGCACACCGCTAGAGGGAACCAATAAGTGTAAACAAATAAAACTGGCTACCATTGTTTTCTTGGCACACAGAGCCTCTGGGAGCCAAGCAGTAGCAATGGATGAACAGCACTTAAAAAACCCTTCAAGATGTGTCTCTTTTCTACACCCAAAAGGACATAGTGCTGATTTGTTCACTCAGAGGGAAGAACCAATATCCTTTAGACTCTCTTGCGTCATCCTCTGGCACTGCAAGTTGAAGCCAAACCAAGGAGGTAAAAATCCATTCATCCTCCCCTCTCTCATCAACTCAGTTTAGGATCTTGTTTCTTTGACAACATACCTGACACTGAAACTACTTCCACTTCCCACTTCTCCCAGCTACTTTGAGTGCATCCAGTAAAACACTTCCATGCCTTTCTGCTCTCTTGGCACACTCTATTGCTGTCACCCCATATGAGCACTTGGGATAGTTTCCAGACGAAGCCCCTGGCTTTAGCACACAGTCCCCTCCTTAAACTGGGCTCTAATTGAGTCCAACTCTTTCTGCAGTGTAGGCTGGACAGTGCTAAGTGCTGTCATTTAAGGAACTACAGGTGTAAGAGCCAGGCTTTCCAAACCCCATGCTGTCATCTGCCCACTGCCCACACTCACCAATTGGCCTACACTGCCAAGGTTTCCTAAACTAGTACCTGAAGTCAGGGGTATTTGTGGATTCCCCCTAGAGACTATGCCATCCTAAGAATGATGAAAGGATTAAGAAGAAACCAACATGAAATGATACCAATAGCTGTTGGTAGAACTGCCTCCCGAAAACACCCAGGCTGTGTTTCTACACAAAATCCATGGCCATTCACCCGCTTTGTCCTTCCTCTATTGCTCCCAATTTCCCTCTCTCAGCCTCTACCTCTTTCCCCACCTCCTCCACCCTGGAGAGCTGGTTCCAATTGCAAGGCCATTCCTGCAACAATCTCTGGCAACTGAAGTGAAAGGTGCCGACAAAGAGGCCCTCTCCACAGCTCCCTTTTCACAAGAAGCATGTATCCAATTAAAGGATTTTAATTAAAATGCTTTCTGTAGCATCCTGTTTCTACTCATTGTTATAAATTAAACTTGACATGCTCTGATTTAACAGGTGGGTGAGATTATTCTGAAAGCTGCCAGATGAGAGGAAATAGAAGCTGAGCTGAAAGAAGCTGTGTGCCTGGGAGTGTGAGAGAGAGAGAGGGAGAGAGAGAGAGAGAGAGAGAGAGAGTGTGTGTGTGTGTGTGTGTGTCTTCATGCACCACACAAGTCACAATTATATGTGCATGTGTTTGTCTTTAAATTGGTTTTAAATTATTGTTTTAAATGAGAAAGTTGCAATACAGCAAGGGGAACACCGAAAGAAAATAAAACCACAATCTAAAAAATTAGAATTTCATGCAACAACCTTAAAATCTCAGCCAGCAGTACTCATTTGCACATTTCTCATTAGTGGCATTCCTTTTTGGAGCATCAGCTAAGAAATATTTGTAACCTCCATTTATTGTTTCTCATAAATGAAGTTTCAACCCATATTACTCATGCAAAGGAATAAAGATGGATGTTTTGTTGTTGACAATTAAAAGTCTCAGTCATTACAGATTTCACCTCCTCAGTGCTTTTAGACAGTCAGTAGTCAACTTAAATGCCCCAAAGGGTTCTCACAGACTGCGCATTACACCTTTTGGTATAAACTGGCCACTTCAAGGTCTCCCTTTGTTCAAACCAGAGTAGTTTACTCACAAATCCTTTGCTTGAAGGGTATTATTTAAATTCCATGCTGTTGTTCATAGAACAGGTTCCCCCTTCCTGAACCTCTTTTTTTCCAAAACTATCTATTCCTTCCAGATTCTGCTCTTTTTTTCTCCCCCGTGACATTATCCCTAACCACTCCAGCACAAACTTACTGATTTAAATGCCTACCGTATGTATTCATTTATTCAACAGGATCAAGCAGTGTTGTAAGTATTCGAGGTACAGCATTAAACAATAAGAAAATGAACAAATATAAAATATGTTTAGTGGCAGATGCACACTAAGAAGAAAAATAAAGCAAGTTAAGGTGGATAGAGTGTTGTTTGCCTTTTCATTAATTCTGTTATTATTTAAAGTTTTGCTTATTGATGTTCCATTTTTTCAATTGGTCTGTTATTTCCTTGAGGATGGGAATTATCCCTAATACCTTGGAGTAATGATCAAAATATTTAACAGCTAGTACATCAGGCACCAACCAGTGAGAGTGGAGCTCAGCCATTCTAGTGTTTCCCAGTTGGATATCAGCCCTACTAAACCTCATTGTGTCCTCCAGTTTACATTACCCAATATATTTTGATCCAAACATTGATTTGATAATAATATCAATCATTGGTTTCTCATATTATGTAAATGGTACTCTAGTGGCCTAAAAGAGTAAATGTATTTTAACCAAAGGGTCTAACTTATTTTTAGAGACTATGCAGGTTAGGCACTCCTCAAGCAAGATAGTTACCATAAGCCAGTCTACGTGAATTTTCTTGTCCATCTTAACAACTCACTGGATATCCTATCCACATAGGACAGATTTCCAGGAAAAGCAGTTCTTTCAAAAATTTATTTGTCCTGAGAAAGTCCTAAAATTACAGATTTACTGTTTAAGTCCCTAAGGAAAAATGCTTTATTTTATAGTAGAAAGATCATGGACTTTGAGTTTAAACTACAATCTGTCCCAAGAACTTATCCTGGTTAATTACCTTTTTTTGTTTGTTTGTTTTTTCAGAGTCTCGCTCTGTTGCCCAGGCTGGAGTGCTGGGCAAGTATGATCTTACTTGTCCAAGTAAGATCATTGAGTGGCGTGATCTCGGCTCACTGAGAGCCAGTTTCCCAGGTTCAAGCGAGTCTCCTGCCTCAGCCTCCCGAGTAGCTGGGACTACAGGCACGCACCACCATGCCTGGCGAATTTTTGTATTTTTAGTAGAGACAGGGTTTCACCATATTGGCCAGGCTGGTCTCGAACTCCTGACCTTGTGATCCGCCTGCCTCTGCCTCCCACAGTGCTGGGATTACAGGCATGAGCCACTGTGCCCAGCTGGTTAATTAATTTTTCTAAGGCTCAGTATCCTTAATTGTAAAATGGAATGGAAAATACCAACTTTGCAGTGTTGCAGAAGATAAAGCAAAGTGAGAAAATTGCATGGTACCTACCTGATACAGAATTGATGCTTTGTGAATGATAGCTATTATAGTTGCTGTCATTATCTACTGGTATCTATAATGGTCCAATCACACATGTGGTCAGATTGTAAATTATACAGATAGCTAGACTTGCTTTCACACGCTGATGGATACCTGTGGCTTATACCACAAAATGCTTAGGGTTCCACTTTTATGCCATTTCCACCACTTTATATCCAGGTAATACAAGCGGTATCTACACCTCAAATGTAGTAAGTTTCTCTACTAAACTGCAAGCTGCTGAAGGACATGAATCTCTACTTCCTTCTCTTCTGTATCTTCATTTCCTCCCACTCCATTTCTACACCATTCCTGGTAGGAGGCTCCACCCACAGGAGGAAGCATAACATGGAGCTGAAGAAATAGAGAAGAGTAATAAAATAATGGAAGAAGCGGGTGGGGGAACTGGATAAGTTGTGAACACTCAAGATAGACTGAAAGGGGACATGCTAGAAATCTAATGAATCATAAGCCCATCTAGAGAACACACACTTTCATTAGGAGACAACTGCCTGAACCTAGAAAGAGGCAAACTGAGAAGGAATAAATAAATGAGTCATTTGTCATGATAGATTTCATGATTATGGAACCCATTACTCCCAAGATGTGAAACAAGCTGAAACTATAAATGGCTACACAAATAAGTGAGAAAAACCCATGGAAGATGACCCTATCATAGGATTCATTAAAGGAAATTAGAGTAATTGAAGTGTACTAGCAACCACCAGCAAGCATTTACTAAAGTCTCTCTGTGCCAAGAGTTGTGCTAAGTGCAGATGGAGAAGCAAAGAAGTAAAGAAAAGTCCCAGACCTGAAGAATGTTAAAAAGCAGGAGAGAAGAGACCTGCCCACAAATGGCCACAAGAACCTACAACAATGAAGTGCTATAAAAAAGAAAAGGAGAGAAAGCTATACCTTCTGTCTGAAGGATCTAAGGAAAATGTAAGCATTTGAGATGCACACTGAAGAAGGAATAGAATTTGAGCAGTGAAAATCAGTTAGAATTGGGTCATTGAGAGGGAATATAGGCCCTGGGGCAGAAAGATTGAACTAGGATTGATATGCAATATAATGGGGCCCAAATCCTGTTCTACTCCTGGGCCCAACAATTCCTTTCAACCCACCCTACTTGGTAAAGCAGGGAGGGGAAATAGTAGAAAACTTAAGGCAAAGATAAGAAAGACATAAATACCAAAAAAGTTACATGTCTATCAAACAATAGTGGAAAAGAGGTTGAAGAAGATAATATCTGCCATCTCCCCTTGCTCCAAATGTCCCTTGATTTATTTTATATCTAACTCTTGCCTGAAAGGAGTTAACACTGTGCACAACCACTCCACCCTGCAACACACTCACATAATACACTCCCATGTCTGTGAGGCTTAAAATTTGGCTCCACAAGCAGGAAGAAGCGTGCTATGTAACTTGCAAACTGGAGAAGAAAAGCCAACGTTGTGGCTTAGAGCCAAGATGGCCGAATAGGAACAGCTCCAGTCTACAGCTCCCAGCATGAGCGACACAGAAGACGGGTGATTTCTGCATTTCCATCTGAGGTACCAGGTTCATCTCACTAGGGAGTGCCAGACAGTGGGTGCAGGACAGTGGGTGCAGTGCACCACGCACGAGCCGAAGCAGGGCGAGGCATTGCCTCACTCGGGAAGTGCAAGGGGTCAGGGAGTTCCCTTTCCTAGTCAAAGAAAGGGGTGACAGACGGCACCTGGAAAATCGGGTCATACTGTGCTTTTCCGATGGGCTTAAAAAACGGCGCACCAGGAGATTATATCCCGCACATGGCTTGGAGGGTCCTATGCCCACGGAGTCTCGCTGATTGGTAGCACAGCAGTCTGAGATCAAACTGCAAGGTGGCAGCGAGGCTGGGGGAGGGGCGCCCGCCATTGCCCAGGCTTGCTTAGGTAAACAAAGCAGCCAGGAAGCTCGAACTGGGTGGGGCCCACCACAGCTCAAGGAGGCCTGCCTGCCTCTGTAGGCTCCACCTCTGGGGGCAGGGCACGGAAAAACAAAAAGACAGCAGTAACCTCTGCAGACTTAAATGTCCCTGTCTGACGGCTTTAAAGAGAGCAGTGGTTCTCCCAGCCCGCAGGTGGAGATCTGAGAATGGGCAGACTGCCTCCTCAAGTGGGTCCCTGACCCCTAACCCCCGAGCAGCCTAACTGGGAGGCACCCCCCAGTAGGGGCAGACTGATACCTCACACGGCCGGGTACTCCTCTGAGAAAAAACTTCCAGAGGAACGATCAGACAGCAGCATTCGCGATTCATGAAAATCCGCTGTTCTGTAGTTACCACTGCTGATACCCAGGCAAACAGGGTCTGGAGTGGACCTCTAGCAAACTCCAACAGACCTGCAGCTGAGGGTCCTGTCTGTTCGAAGGAAAACTAACAAACAGAAAGGACATCCACACCAAAAATCCATCTGTACATCACCATCATCAAAGACCAAAAGTAGATAAAACCACAAAGATGGGGAAAAAACAGAGCAGAAAAACCGGAAACTGTAAAAAGCAGAGCGCCTCTCCTCTTCCAAAGGAACGCAGCTCCTCACCAGCAATGGAACAAAGCTGGATGGAGAATGACTTTGACGAGTTCAGAGAAGAAGGCTTCAGACGATCAAACTACTCCGAGCTACAGGAGGAAATTCAAACTAAAGGCAAAGAAGTTGAAAACTGAAAAAAATTTAGACGAATGTATAACTAGAATAACCAATACAGAGAAGTGCTTAAAGGAGCTGATGGAGCTGAAAGTCAAGGCTCGAGAACTACGTGATGAATGCAGAAGCCTCAGGAGCCGATGTGATCAACTGGAAGAAAGGGTATCAGTGACGGAAGATAAAATGAATGAAATGAAGGGAGAAGGGAAGTTTAGAGAAAAAAGAATAAAAAGAAACAAACAAAGCCTCCAAGAAATATGGGACTATGTGAAAAGACCAAATCTACATCTGATTGGTGTACCTGAAAGTGACGGGGAGAATGGAACCAAGTTGGAAAACACTCTGCAGGATATTATCCAAGAGAACTTCCCCAATCTAGCAAGGCAGGCCAACATTCAGATTCAGGAAATAGAGAGAATGCCACAAAGATACTCCTTGAGAAGAGCAACTCCAAGACGCATAATTGTCAGATTCACCAAAGTTAAAATGAAAGAAAAAATGTTAAGGGCAGCCAGACAAAAAGGTCGGGTTACCCACAAAGGGAAGCCCATCAGACTAACAGCAGATCTCTCGGCAGAAACTCTACAAGCCAGAAGAGAGTGGGGGCCAATATTCAACATTCTTAAAGAAAAGAATTTTCAACCCAGAATTTCATATCCAGCCAAACTAAGCTTCATAAGTGAAGGAGAAATAAAATACTTTACAGACAAGCAAATGCTGAGAGATTTTGTCACCACCAGACCTGCCCTAAAAGAGCTCCTGAAGGAAGCACTAAACATGGAAAGGAAGAACCAGTACCAGCCACTGCAAAATCATGCCAAATTGTAAAGACCATCGAGGCTAGGAAGAAACTGCATCAACTAACGAGTAAAATAACCAGCTAACATCATAATGACAGGATCAAATTCACACATAACAATATTAACTTTAAATGTAAATGGACTAAATGCTCCAATTAAAAGACACAGACTGGCCAATTGGATAAAGAGTCAGGACTCATCAGTGTGCTGTATTCAGGAAACCCATCTCACGTGCAGACACACACATAGGCTCAAAATAAAAGGATGGAGGAAGATCTACCAAGCAAATGGAAAACACAAAAAGGCAGGGGTTGCAATCCTAGTCTCTGATAAAACAGACTTTAAACCAACAAAGATCAAAAGAGACAAAGAAGGCCATTACATAATGGTAAAGGGATCAATTCAACAAGAAGAGCTAACTAGCCTAAATATACATGAACCCAATACAGGAGCACCGAGATTCACAAAGCAAGTCCTGAGTGACCTACAAAGAGACTTAGACTCCCACACAATAATAATGGGAGACTTTAACATCCAACTGTCAACATTAGACAGATCAACGAGACAGAAAGTTAACAAGGGTACCCAGGAATTGAACTCAGCTCTGCACCAAGCGGACCTAATAGACATCTACAGAACTCTCCACCCCAAATCAACGGAATATACATTTTTATCAGCACCACACCACACCTATTCCAAAATTGACCACATAGTTGGAAATAAAGCTTGCCTCAGCAAATGTGAAGAACAGAAATTATAACAAACTGTCTCTCAGACCACAGTGCACTCAAAATAGAACTCAGGATTAAAAAACTCACTCAAAACCACTCAACTACATGGAAACTGAACAACCTGCTTCTGAATGACTACTGGGTACATAAAGAAATGAAGACAGAAATAAAGATGTTCTTTGAAACCAATGAGAACAAAGACACAACATACCAGAATCTCTGGGACACATTCAAAGCAGTGTGTAAAGGGAAATTTACAGCACTAAATGCCCACAAAAGAAAGCAGGAAAGATCCAAAATTGACACCCTAACATCACAATTAGAAGAACTAGAAAAGCAAGAGCAAACATATTCAAAAGCTAGCAGAAGACGAGAAATAACTAAAATCATAGCAGAACTGAAGGAAATAGAGACACAAAAAACCCTTCAAAAAATTAATGAATCCAGGAGCTGGTTTTTTGAAAGGATCAACAAAATTGATAGACCACTAGCAAGACTAATAAGGAAGAAAAGAGAGAAGAATCAAATAGGCGCAATAAAAAATGATAAAGGGGATATCACCACCAATCCCACAGAAATACGAACTACCGTCAGAGAATACTACAAACCCCTCTACACAAATAAACTAGAAAATCTAGAAGAAATGGATAAATTCCTCGACACATACACCCTCCCAAGACTAAACCGGAAGAAGTTGAATCTCTGAATAGACCAATAATAGGCTTTGAAATTGTGGCAATAATCAATAGCTTATCAACCAAAAAGAGTCCAGGACCGGATGGATTCACAGCCGAATTCTACCAGAGGTACAAGGAGGAACTGGTACCATTCCTTCTGAAACTATTCCAATCAATAGAAAAAGAGGGAATCCTCCCTAATTCACTTTATGAGACCAGCATCATCCTGATACCAAAGCCTGGCAGAGACACAACCAAAAAAGAGAATTTTAGACCAATATCCTTGATGAACATTGATGCAAAAATCCTCAATAAAATGCTGGCAAACCAAATCCAGCAGCACATCAAAAAGCTTATCCACCATGATCAAGTGAGCTTCATCCCTGGGATGCAAGGCTGGTTCAATACATGAAAATCAATAAATGTAATCCAACATATAAACAGAACTGAAGACGAAAACCACATGATTATCTCAATAGATGCAGAAAAGGCCTTTGACAAAATTCAACAACCCTTCATGCTAAAAACTCTCAATAAATTAGGTATTGATGGGATGTATCTCAAAATAATAAGAGCTATCTATGACAAACCCACAGCCAATATCATACTGAACGGACAAAAACTGGAAGCATTCCCTTTGAAAACTGGCACAAGACAGAGATGCCCTCTCTCACCACTCCTATTCAACATATTGTTGGAAGTTCTGGCCAGGGCAATTAGGCAGGAGACGGAAATGAAGAGTATTCAATTAGGAAAAGAGGAAGTTAAATTGTCCCTGTTTTCAGATGACATGATTGTATATCTAGAAAACCCCATCGTCTCAGCCCAAAATCTCCTTAAGCTGATAAGCAACTTCAGCAAAGTCTCAGGATACAAAATCAATGTACAAAAATCACAAGCATTCTTATACACCAATAACAGACAAACAGAGAGCCAAATCATGAGTGAACTCCCATTCACAATTGCTTCAAAGAGAATAAAATACCTAGGAATCCAACTTCCAAGGGATGTGAAGGACCTCTTCAAGGAGAACTACAAACCACTGCCCGGTGAAATAAAAGAGGATACAAACAAATGCAAGAACATTCCATGCTCATGGGTAGGAAGAATCAATATCGTGAAAATGGCCATACTGCCCAAGGTAATTCATAGATTCAATGCCATACCCATCAAGCTACCAATGACTTTCTTCACAGAATTGGAAAAAACTACTTTAAAGTTCATATGGAACCAAAAAAGAGCCTTCATTGCCAAATCAATCCTAAGCCAAAAGAACAAAGCTGGAGGCATCATGCTACCTGACTTCAAACTATACTACAAGGCTACAGTAACCAAAACAGCATGGTACTGGTACCAAAACAGAGATATAGATCAATGGAACAGAACAGAGCCCTCAGAAGTAATGCTGCATATCTACAGCTATCTGATCTTTGACAAACCTGAGAAAAACAAGCAATGGGGAAAGGATTCCCTATTTAATAAATGGTGCTGGGAAAACTGGCTAGCCATATGTAGAAAGCTGAAACTGGATCCCTTCCTTACACCTTATACAAAAATTAATTCAAGATGGATTAAAGACTTACATGTTAGACCTAAAACCATAAAAACCCTAGAAGAAAACCTAGGCATTACCATTCAGGACATAGGCATGGGCAAGGACTTCATGTCTAAAACACCAAAAGCAATGGCAACAAAAGCCAAAATTGACAAATGGGATCTAATTAAACTAAAGAGCTTCTGCACAGCAAAAGAAACTACCATCAGAGTGAACAGGCAACCTACAAAATGGGAGAAAATGTTTGCAACCTACTCATCTGACAAAGGGCTAATATCCAGAATCTACAATGAACTCAAACAAATTTACAAGAAAAAACAAACAACCCCATCAAAAAGTGGGCGAAGGACATGAACAGACACTTCTCAAAAGAAGACATTTATGCAGCCAAAAAACACATGAAAAAATGCTCATCAACACTGACCATCAGAGAAATGCAAATCAAAACCACAATGAGATACCATCTCACACCAGTTAGAATGGCAATCATTAAAAAGTCAGGAAACGACAGGTGCTGGAGAGGATGTGGAGAAATAGGAACACTTTTACACTGTTGGTGGGACTGTAAACTAGTTCAACCATTGTGGAAGTCAATGTGGCGATTCCCCAGGGATCTAGAACTAGAAATACCATTTGACCCAGCCATCCCATTACCGGGTATATACCCAAAGGACTATAAATCATGCTGCTATAAAGACACATGCACATGTATGTTTATTGCAGCACTATTCACAACAGCAAAGACTTGGAACCAACCCAAATGTCCAACAATGATAGACTGGATTAAGCAAATGTGGCACATATACACCATGGAATACTACGCAGCCATAAAAAATGATGAGTTCATGTCCTTTGTAGGGACATGGATGAAATTGGAAATCATCATTCTCAGTAAACTATTGCAAGGACAAAAGGCAAACACCGCATGTTCTCACTCATAGGTGGGAATTGAACAATGAGAACACATGGAGACAGGAAGGGGAACATCACACTCTGGGGACTGTTGTGGGGTGGGCGCAGGGGGGAGAGATAGCATTAGGAGATATACCTAATGTAAATGACGAGTTAATGGGTGCAGCACAACAGCATGGCACATGTATACATATGTAACTAACCTGCACATTGTGCACATGTACCCTAAAACTTAAAGTATAATAATAATAAAATAAAAGCCAATGTTGTAAAGTGCATAGGCAGACAAAGAGCTAAATGAGGAGTGAACATTGAACATATCAATACACAAATAATTACATACTTACATGATACACACTCTGCAGAAAGTGATGAGATCATGGTGCAGTGAGAGAGGGGGGTCGGGGAACATAAGAGTTTCCACCCCTCTGCATGGGAGAAGTAGAAATTTACCTCAAATGCCACATTTGGTTTCTCAAATCATTTTCCAGCATCGTCTCTTACCAGATTCAGGTCTAGTATGAAGAATTTACCTATCTGATGTGAAAGATCTGACAGTTAAAATGCACGCTGAACTATGGGAAAGCCCCAAATTTAACACAGAAAATGTTTGACTATAACTTTCATATAGATCCACATTGAGAAATTGTATTTTATTCCTCAGTGGAAGAAGAAAAAAGGGTCCCTTCGGCATAATTTCTCCAGTTCTTGACTTTTCTTTGCCCAAGCAGGTTCACCAACACAGTGGTACCCAAGCATGTTATTAACAACTGCTTCCTTTCACACTTAGAATATAAACTTATTCTTGCTCTGGGGTACCTGCTAATAGCATCTCAGGGAAACAGAAAAGAATAATAATCTTTCCTCCTGCTGATTCTCTTTCTATAATACAGGTAGGGCAACAAACTTTCCTGGGCCTAGGACTGACCAAGTCTTAGCACTGAGAATCCCACATCCCCAAAAAACCGTTAGTTTCAGGTAAAGCAAGAAGGTTGGTCGTCATCTCTGAACATACCACGTGAAGTCCTGAGTTGCCACTGAGCACACACAGCAGGACTGGGGAGTAGCATGGAAGTGGTAACTGGAACAACACAATAGACTAACTACCTCCCTCACAGTTTTGTAGAGACCCAGGTCTTGATTGAAGAAGAGCTTTAACCCATTTTTTTGAGACTAAAAAATATGAAAATTCAAAAATGGGTAGAATATTCCCCAAAATTCTTTTATTCTGGATAAATTAGGATGCTTCAACTAAAAAAAATCTAAAATAAAAGCCACATTTTTTTCATTTTAGTTGTTTCAAATTGAAAACAACTAGCCTTTGTGGTGAAATATTGAAACTATGGAAAATGTCTTAGGGAAATGTTGACCTTCTCTTAAAAAGTTTAAAAGTTAAAATATAATTTCTCAACTGTAAAGTTTACTTTGAATTAATGGGGAAATGTGAAAGAATGATCCTAACTGAATGCAGACAGCAAAACTCCGAGATTCTATGGAGCTTTCAGCTCATAATCAAAAAGAACAGTCTGAAAACAGGGAAGAATAGAACAAGCACTATTTAAAAGTAAATTTTGTCTCAAAAGGATGAAAAGCGATAAAAGATAATTTGTATCTTTTATTCTTAAACAATGTTGCTGTGTAGATTGGCTACATCAGAATTACTTGGAAAACTTATAAAGGACACAGATTCCCAACCCTAATTCTAACAGACACTGATTTAGGTCTGCACAGAGCAGGGAGTCTTATTTTAACAAGCTTTCTAGGTGATTTTGATGAGCAGCTGGTTTTGGAAACAGTGACTTAGACAATTAAAATGGTTTAAGTGGCAAGTTCACATGGATTATTCTCCAACCTCTTGTCAAGGAGCAATAGGACTCGATGGTCAAAAGATCAAGTTCTCTTAGGATATAGCAATCTAGCATACAATCTTGGCTCTGCTACTTGTGAGCTATATGATCTTGGACAAGTAAATACACTTTCTCCTTCATTTCCCCCTTTTATAATGAAAATAATAATAGTAATCTCCCAGAATTTATTTATTTATATATAAATACATGTCATATTCTTAGAAAAGTGGATGCCAAATAATAAGTGCTCAATACATGTGAATAGTTCTTATTAATGCTAAAAGAAGAAACAGAAGAGAGCTCATAACCTCCATCAATGATTCTATATAATTTAGCATATGAAAAAAGTGGCAGAAGGCTAAAGATTACTAACTAATCGGCAAGAAAGAGCAAAACAATGTTTTCCAGAAACTTCATTGACTTCTAAGAAAGTTTTCAAGCATATGTGTGCGCTGCTTATTGTGAGTACTCAGGGAAATAAAATCACTACAAGAAAGTGAATAATGCACGATGTGTAAACTTCATTTCAAACATTTAAGTTTCCTTTAATAGCTTTTCTTTTTTTATTTCAAGAAGCTTTTCCTAACATCTTTATGTACACAACAAGTTGAAGCTTAAGGGAGTGGTATTCAAGATGAACATGTTCAGAACAGAACTCTTAATTCTCCCCACTACCACCTAACCTAACTCTATCCCAGTCTCCCTCAACCCAGAAATGGTACCATCATCAATACAGAAACCTGGTATATTAGCCCATTTTCATGCTGCTGATAAAGGGATACTCTTACAAAAGAAAGAGGTTTAATGAACTTAACAGTTCCACGTGACTGGGAAGGCTTCACAATCATTGCGGAAGGTGAAAGGCATATCTCACATGGCAGCAGACAAAAGAGAGCTTGTGCAGGGAAACTCCCATTTTTTAAAACCGTCAGATCTCATGAGACTTACTCACATCACGAGAACAGCACAGGAAATACTCGCCCCCATGTTCAATTATCTCCCACTGAGTCCCTCCCACAACATGTGTGAATTCAAGATGAGATTTGGGTGGGGACACAATCAAACCATATCACCTGGGAATCATCTTGATCCCTAATTCCCACACAGACACATGTGCAAATCATCAAATAAGTCTCATAAATTCTCCCTCCAAACTATATCTTGAGTTTATCTACTTGTCTTCATCCTGACTGCTGCCAACTTGGTATATCCCATGACTCTCTCTCATCTAGAATCTCACAATAGCCACCTAACTGACCACCTCATTTCCACTCCCAGTCCCTACAAGGCATTCTCCATGCAGAAGCCAGAGTAGAACTTTTAAAATATGTTTTATGTTCTTTCCCTGCTTAAAACCCTTCCATGCCTTCTGTGATAGTTAATTTTATGTGTTGATCTGACCGGGCCATTGAGTACTCAGATTTTTGGTTAAACATTATTTATTGGTGTATCTGAGGCAAGGGCGGTGTTTCTGGGTAAGATTAACATTTGAATGAATAGACTGAGTATGCATTTGAGCTGCTATAACAAAATACCTCAGAGAGGGTAATTTATAAACAACAGAAATTTATATTCTATAGCACAGCATAACACAATATTACCATGTAACAAAACTGCACATATACCCCCATATCTAAAATAAAAGTTGATAATCTTTTTTAAAAAGAAAGACATTGTTCACAGTTCTGGAGGCCAGGTAGTCCAAGATCAAGATGTCAGCAGATTCAGTGTCTGGTGAGGGCCCATTCCTCATAGATGGTGCCTTCTTGCTGCATCCTCACATGGCAGAAGGGGATAACAATCTTCCCTGGATCTCTTTATAAGGGCACTAATTCCATTCGTGATGACAAAGTTCTCATGACCAAAAAACTTCCCACCCCTTAATATTATCTCATTGGGGATTAGATTCCAATATATGAATTTTGGAGGAACACAAGCATTCAGACCATGGCACTGACTAAAGTAGATTGGCCTCCATAATATGGGGTGGGGAGCTCATTCAATATATTAAAGGCCTGAGTAGAATAAAAAGCTAAGGAAGAAAGAACTCTTTTGCTCTGGATAGCTGTCTTTGAGCTGGGATATTGACCTTCTCCTGCCTTGAGACTCAGAATTAGACTGGAACTTACATCATTGGCGTTACTGTTTCTCAGATTCAGTCGCACACTCACACGTACATCATTGGCTTTCCTGCTGCTCAGACCTTGGAATTTGTGCCGAAACTGTACCACCATCTCGCCTGGATCAGGACTTCTCAGCCTCCATAATGCTGTAAGTCAATTCCTTATTTAAAAAATCCTCCCCACCCATAGATACACACACACACACACACACACACACACACACACACATCCTATTGGCTCTGGTCCTTTGGAGAACTCTGACTGATATACCTTCCCATTGCACTTGGAATACTAAGTCTAAATTCCTTATTAAAGCCTGCAAGTCCTGCATAATGTGCCCCCATTCACCCCTGTCCCCAGCGACTTCTCCAATCCAGTTTCCTGCCACTCCCCCTTCCTCATGCACACCAGCCACACTGACCTTCTTTCAGTTCCTCAGCATGTAAGATTCACCCCACAGCCTTTGAGCTTACTGTTTGATCAATCTGGAGAAAAGATTGCTCTTCCCAGCTTTTTACATGATGGGTCTCTTCCCATTGCTCACATCTCAGTTTAAATGTCTCTTCACAGAGAAACCTTCTCTGACCAGCCTGCCATATCTAAAATATGATCCCTCATTATTCTGTATAGCTGTGCCCTATTTATTAGCTTTGTACTGCCAACAAAACTTCAAGCAGCACAAGAACAGAGACCATGTCTGTTTTACTCAGCAATACATCCCAAGCACTGTATCCAGCTTATGGTGGATGCTCTAGTATTGTATAAATGAATACATTAATGAGCAGGTAAATGCACAGCCAAATAAACAACCATACCCAAAGACTTTACTAAAGCTTATGTTTTTGTTTAATAATGATTCAACACATGTAAGGTTTTTTTCAGGAAGGAGTGATATGGAATAAAATATTTCATCTTCCTAGTACAATTTCAGGAAGCACTAAAGGGCAGCAGCTCATGAGATATCCCTGAAATCAGCCTTTTACTTACATAGAAAGCAGCCTTTTACTTCTCTCAAGGCCTACTTTATGAGCATTATTTAATTTGATTTGTCTCTGTCTTCCTTTCTCTTCGCTGCACGATGCTCAACCAGATTCACAAATGGTGGTAACTAAACTGGCCACCAGTGAAAAATTTTGAAGCAAATTAAATAACCATGGAGTAGGACGACAGTTAATGCAACCAACACTTAATGATTTGTGGCATCAGTGTAAGCAGTGCTGGGAGTGGGTGAGGCCAATGTCGGTAACTCAGCTGAATAAAACCCCACATATGCCAGGGATCCATTTACCTCGTCTCTAGGTTACTCCTCCTAACAAAAGCTACACAAGGGTTGCTGGCCAGAAGCCAGAGGGGCCGATGGGACTTCCACACCCACTCACTCCTTCCCAAGCCCAGGTCTCTGGCCGAGGTGCTAATGAGCAGTAAAAAGGCCAGAAGGTGAAAAGAAGTAGGGGAAAAGAGGGCTTGGATTATCCATGACCTGTGTAATCAGTCCCTGAAGATTTGGTTTAACTAGATTTGCAGAATCCCCTTTCTACCCAAGAGTGTGTGAGAAACTCAGAGGAGATGCTGAAGTACCAGGAATTGAGACACGGCCTTGTTAAGGGTGTGCAAATATTGACGCAATTTCCATAAAAAGTGCTTTGTGGGGACCTGAGGATGGGTATTGAGTGCCGGTCAATAAAAGCTCTCTGGCTGAGGAAGTTTTTATAGCTCATTCGACCACAAAAACTAGTATGACATATTTGTGCAAAGGTTTCTGGAAACGATTTCCCTTCACTGCTTCCGTAGGTTTACTCTGTGTCCTTCCTCTTCAGAGAAGTAGTTTGGCAAAGGAGAACACGCAAAGTAGTAAAAGCAGGTCTCCGAAGGTTACAAAAAGCTCTGACTTGTACAATCTTCAGATTTCCATGGCCTAAATACAGGATTTCAAACTACCATTGTGACGTCAGGGAAGGTAGAGTTGCAAAAAGATGTGCAGAATCATGGTGGTGAGCTGGTATAGCTAGCTCCAGCATCCCGCAGATGAGCACATGGATTCCGGGAGTCAAACATATTCATCTCCAGTCTGGGCCTGCCTCTTAGTAGCTATGTGACCTTGGACAAGTTACTTAACCTCTCTGAGCCTTATATTTCTCATATTTTAAACAGGGATCGTACAGAATAAACACCTATTAGTTAAAAACATAGATTTAAAGAAAACAGTGCCCAGCACATGGTAGGTGCTTATCAAATTGTAGAAGATGGAGATTACTAATGATGATTAACTTCAGCTAAACTATCCATAATTATTGTAGGGAATTGGTGAGTATCCAAGAATTCCTGTATCAGGAAGACTCACCGAAACTCCAGCAAACTTAACTGTTTAGGCACAAGGACCACAATTCTGTGCATCTTTCTTGAGAAGGAATTGGAGAAAGAAAAAACTATAACTTCTTTCTAGAACTATACTTTGGATTTTTATAACAAGAATTTATTTATGTTTTAAATGTGTGATAATTTTTAGTTTTTAAGAAAAGCTATGGAGACAAAATCCAGAAGCAATGCTTTCAGAGTAGTAGAAATAAGCATTGAGCTTTAAAATTGGCCAAGAATTGAAAATTATTTAAAACTCATTTGCTGTGACCCTCTAATATAGACCCAGATAAAACTCCTGGGAAAATCTTATTGGAAACAGTGAGATATAGCAAAAAGGTAGATTCAGAGGATTCCTCAAGTTAATTTTTACAAATGAATTGAGGATATGCACTTTAATGGAAATTGTAAAAAATAATAAGAATAAAAACAAAAATAAAAGAGTAATTAACACAAAACAAAACAAAATTAAGCTTGAAAATTACTCATGGTAGAAAAAGTATCAAGAAAGTGCTGAGTCAAATACAATAACCTTCCTACCTGTTGACAAGTATCAGGTTTATACAACAATAACTCAAGAAGTTTAGAAAATTATTGTAGTGTTTGTATAGTGTTGCATAATGAAGGAATCAAGAAGGTGGATTATGGTGGGTGACTGAGCAATGTAGCTAAAACCACTTATATTTCACAATTTCATTGGCCCCAGAATCTATGAACAGACATTTCACAGTGGGGAAGTCAGATCATGCTCACTTGCATGTGAATCTCTAAAGGTTGGTGGAAACCACATCCATGCTGTGTGTGATGTGGTATTGTGTAGAATCTCTGGAGTGTCCTGAGACTGGATGAGCCTGAGTGCCATCATCATTTAGCTCCTTCATCAATTCCTGAGTTACAGCAGCTCCTTTTGGATCAAGACTGGAGACACCACCACCATTAAGTGTTTGGACACTTTTTGGCTCACCTGCATCTGAAAACAGTGACATCACTGTCCAAGCCTGAGGTGTCTGTGCAGCTCCCAAGACCCTGATCAGAAACCTGGGCAGGAGGCCATAGCAGAAACTCTTTGGACCAGGCTCAGTAAAATACTTCAAAGCAGAGGTTTAATGACAAAGGAGCCTGCAAGGAACAATAAAAACCAATACTCAGCCTGATCCAGGGTGCTGAAATGCATCTACATGTGTATGCTGGTGGGGCCACTTTTTTTGTAGACTACCGTGTTAGTCCATTTTCATGCTGCTGATAAAGACATATCTGAGACTGGGCAATTTACAAAAGAAAAAAATTTAATGGACTTACAATTCCATATGGCTGGGGAGGCCTCACAATCATGGCAGAAGGCAAGGAGGAGCAAGTCACATCTACATGGATGGCAGCAGGCAAAGAGAGAGCTATGCAGGGAAACTCCCCTTTTAAAACCATTAGATCCCATAAGACTTATTCACTATCACCAGAAAAGCACAGGAAAAGCTGGGTGCTGTGGCTCACGCCTGTAATCCCACCACTTTGGGAGGCTGACGCAGGTGGATCACCTGAGGTCGGGAGTTCGAGACCAGCCTGATCAACATGGAGAAACCCCATCTCTACTAAAAATACGAAAAATTAGCTGGCTGTGGTGATGCATGCCTGTAATCCCAGCTACTTGGGAGGCTGAGGCAGGAGAATTCCTTGAATCTGGGAGGCGGAGGTTGTGGTGAGCCAAGATCGCGCCATCACACTCCAGCCTGGGCGACAAGAGCAAAACTCCATCTCAAAAAAAAAAAAACAAAAACAAAAGAAAACAAAAGCACAGTAAAGACCTGGCCCCATGATTCAATTACCTCCCACCAGGTCCCTCCCATAACTCGTGGGACTTCAAGATGATATTTGGTTGGGGACACAACCAAACCATGTCAGCTACTTTTTCCCCAGCTTTATTGAGGTATACTTGACAAATAAGAATTATATGTATTTATATACGACAGGTACAATACAATGTTTTAATATACGTACACATTGTGAAATGATTATCACAATCAAGCTAATTAATGTATCTATCACCTCAAATAGTTACCCTTTTTGGTGTGGTAAGAACACTTAAGATAAACTCTTTTAGCAAATTTCAAGTATACAATACAATGTTAGTAACTATAGTCATCGTGTTGCACATAAGGTCCCCAGAACTTATTTACCCTCCCTGACAGAAACTTTGTACCTTTTAACCACCATCTCTCCATTTTCCCCAACCCCCACAGTCCCTGGGAACCACCTGTCTACTTTCTGCTTTTAGGAATTTGACTTTTTTAGATTTCATATATAAGTGAGATCATGCAGTATTTGTCTTTCTGTGCCTGGCTTATTTAACTTAGCATAATATTGGTGGGGCCACTTTTTAGGAAAAGCCAAGATATGGAAATCTAAATTGATTTAAAAGATAAACCAGGATCCAATTATTCTCATCACAAGTGGGATCTTTCTTTGTAAAATTATTCAGAATAAGGTTATTTTATGTATTCCATTCTCTGCTACTGTTAAAATATGCTTGGTTCTCAAAACTAGGTCCGTTCACCTTTTGTTGAACATATTATTTGCATAGAGTACAGTGCAGCTCTATTTAAATGAATTTAATTTAAATAATTAAATAATTCTATTTAAATGAATTTAAAGAGAGGAAATAGGAGTTTGGTTAATGGTCTGTTTGGATAATATTTTAATCCAGGGGCTCAGTAGTTTTTTTTAAATGTGGAGGTCAGTTCTAGTTCAAACTGATTCATAGGAGTATTTTCATTTCTTTGGTGTGCAGGTCTGTGTTTGGGGTTTTTATTACAATTATTATTGTAGAACAGGTTTCAGTTGAAAGTTCAAAAAAAATATTCGTAAGTGGTTTCTGTTTGAGTTCAGTAGATCGTCCAGGGATTCCTGATTTAGTTCAGTTCAATCTCCATGTATTTGTGTCTGTTGCATATATGGACATGTCTGTACCAAGTATGTGCACAGTCACAGATATTCATCTTGATTTTTGTCCAAGCTCACCTCCCCCTTTGTCGAAGCACTCAGCTCCTGATTGTTGAAAGAGACCTCTGAGTGCACAGGAAAGTCTAAACTTCATAGAGAGAGAAGCAGCTTCCCATGGCTGAGTGGGAAGGCCCCCAGGAACAGCCTCCTGGGATGAAAAGGCTCCCGGATATCCAGCTATCTCCTGGGCCAGCACTTTCCCACATACTGCTCAGGCAGTTTATGACTAGCTGCTGCCAATTCCCCCCACCACACCTCTTCCTGGGTTATTTCAACAGATATCTGAGTACCTATTATGAGCCAGTCTCTATTCTAGGAGCCAAAACTCAACACTGAACAAGAGATACACATTTCTTGCTCCAGCCACACATCACAGTGTTCTTCCCTGAGATACCTACCTCTTGAGTTATCATAATTTTCAAGAATGGAACAGGATAGATAATAGACATTTATTTAAATTTTTGAATGATAAGGTTTGCCACCTTACCTGATATTCATTATTAAATAAGATGATTCCAAGAAAGAAAGACCCTGAAATGCACCTAAATTGCAGGTGATCTTTGGGAGGTGTTTGGTCTATACCATGTTTATATCAAGTATAAGATTTACATTTACCTGCAAGAATTATGGCATGTTAAAAGAGCCTGTGTGAATAAATATGTAGCAGATTTGGAGAAAAAGTGAGTTTTGCTTTATTATAAATCTATTCTTCTTCATTCCATTATTCAAAAAATATTTGTTAAGCCATTTCTCTGAGCCAGGCACTTGTTCAGATAAATAGGTAAGTATTGTATGTCTCGGGCTTTAATACAAATGTTTTCATATTCATTACCTGAACTGGTCCACAGAATTATCCTGTGCTGAAGACAAAGCAAAGCTACTATTCTTATTAATATTCCAATCATGGTCCTGAGTACCCAGAGTCAAGGTTTCAAAATGCCCTTCTCAATATTGCATAGCTGATGAGCAGTGTTGTTACTAGGCAGAGATTAAGAACACCGAGACTGGGCCAGGCGTGGTGGCTCATGCCTGTAATCCCAGCACTTTGGGAGGCCGAGGCATGTGGATCACGAGGTCAGGAGTTTGAGACCAGCTTGACCAACATGGTGAAACCCCATCTCTACTAAAAATACAAAAATTAGCCGGGCATGGTGGTGCACGCCTGTAATCCCAGCTACTCGGGAGGCTAAGGCAGGAGAATTGCTTGAATCCGGGACGCGGAGGTTGCAGTGAGCCGAGATCACGCCACTGCACTCCAGCCTGAGTGACAGAGTGAGACTCTGTCTCAAAAAAAAGAACACCGAGACTAGAGTTCTACTACTTGGGATCAAGTCCATCCTCTGCTGTGTGACCTTAGGCAAGTGATAACATCTCTGTGCCTTAGTTTCCGCATTAGTAAACAGAAAGAATAATAGTTCCTACCTCATTGGGTTGTTACTGTTATGAGAATTAAATAAAATAATGCCAGTTAGACACTTAGAACAGTGTCTGGCAGCTGTTGAGTGCTTAATAAGCCTTCACCATTATCGTCAAACTCAGTCTTCTGGTGCCAAAGCCTCTATCTGCTGCCTGTGTCCATAACTCCTGCCTGATTCCACTTTGCTCAGGGTTTTTCCTCCCTCGGATCAGAGGCATTAATATTTCAAACTCTCAAATTCCACTGGAAATTCTGACTGCGCTCATCAAAACTATTATGACAAAAGCCTTAAGACTGGTGGACATGAACCAATACAGTCACCAGTTTTTCACTTTCCATATGAAAAACAGTTATACTTTCCAAGTCAAGCCAGTCTCCCTCATGGAAATTAAACCACCTTGGATTCTGGTAAGCTTGATATTATTTTTATTAAAGCACTAAATTTGTCTTTATATAACAGAGGGAAAACTTGCCTCCCAGAACTAATACATGTTTTAATATTCATACCGATAATAATTCCTTAAGAATATTTTTAAATTTAGTTTAGTTTGGTTGAGGAGAACTTCTGTGATTTTTGTTTTCACACACTGATCCCTTAGACAGTAGTTAGTCAATCAACACACATTTCCTGAGCATTTGTCTTATGCTGAACCCTGAAATAAATACTGGAGATTCAAAGATAAGTAAGAAGTGGTTCCTGACATCATGGGCCAAGGGAAATTGGAGAGGCAGCTGCCCTCTGAATGAGTATCCACGTGTTCTTATGAGTTACCTTGTTTGAAGAAATCTTATTTGGAAATGAACATTTTGAAAATGCATGCTGAGCTCACCTACTTCCATACTTTATGCAAGCTGAAGGTGCCAAGAAGCTGATCAATCTCACAGATGCTATGAGGATGGAGAAAACTGAGTCTGTTCTATCAATAAGGTCACAGAACTGGGGGAAACTCTGCAGCTTCCAATTCAGAATGGGGAGACACTTTGGCCAGGTTGGAAGCCTATGAGATTGGCAGAATGTCCAGCAGTAGAGTCCTCAGGCCCAAGATTCGTATTCTTTTGGCAAAATAGCAACTTCCTACTTCAGAGTAAACAGTCTTAAAAGGCTTATGGAAATGGTTCTGAGGGATGGTTCACTATCCAAAAGCTCTTACAAAAGGTTTCAATAAGTTAAGTGTGAAAGAATCAGAAACAGATGGATTAAGTTTCTCACAGAATACCCAGGGCTTAACAATTAACAATAACAAAAACAAGTTTTAAAAAGGGAAACCATGTATGGCCATTGTCCAAGTTTGAGCCCTTGAATGAGGGTTGGAATGTTCTGCCAGACACCTAACTCTGTGGGGTCCTTTACTATCTACCATACCAAAACTATGAGCTTTAAATGAAGTTATGTTTGTATACTGCTACGGACTTCTCTAGAATATGAACCATTGGAAATGCAGCCAGACACCCCTTAGTTATGCAGATATGTTTCCCAGTATATGCTTCACGGATCACTTGTTCTATGATGTGCAAGCCCCCATACCATTGTTCAGGCCATCCTCTCTGCCAAGGAGAATCTCTGCTGAATTAACCCCTCACATCCCTCAAGGCTTACCTCCAATGCCAACTTCTTGGAGACATTTTCTTTGTCCCTCTCTCAGACAGGTCCTCCACCCAACCTGACAACTGCCCTTCCTGTTGGGTCACTCCAGACAGCTGGACCAAAGCAAAACCCTAGTTGTCCACAACCCAAAGAATGAGCAAAAGCCAGTTAGCACCTTTGAGAACTAAGTCTGCACTCCAGTACCACACCACTGCACAACTCCAGGGGACATTGTTAATTTTGTATTCAATGAGAATGGCATCCTCCCTAGCAAAAAACAATGTGCATAATAATGACTTCTGGGGATGCGAAAAAAGGCAGCCCTGCTACACTCATCTGTGGCCCTGCCTCCCCACACTTAACAATGTGTGCCAATAGCCATGCTACCCAGGACACTGCAAAGGCAGACACATACACTATAGTTTGAAGTGGAGAGAAAAGTAGAACACTGTGGCTTTTATGGGAGAAACCAAAACATGGAATGGTCTATATGGTCCAGATTTAATGTTTCCCAAAGTGTATTCGGCAGATTGTTTGAAGTGTTGGACAAAAATAAGATTATCTGGTCAAATTAATTTGGAATTTCTTCTGAATGTCTTAAAAGCATGCTATATGTTGCTTTGTATCATTAACTTCCAAAGTGGAAGTGAAGAGAGAATAACTAGTTCAGTAGTTCCCAAACTCATTTGACCAAAGAACCTATCTTCATAAAGCAGCATTGTGGCTTTCTGAGAAACACATAAAGGAAGAAAAAGATATGGTTTTCTGCCTCTTTTTAAACAAATGGCATAGTGTCCCATCTCAATCTTATGCCCTCACTTGGAGCCCATAATAGTTTTTCTGCACCAATTGTCCTTAATGTGAGAGGTCCATGGATGAGTCCCAGAAGGTTTGTGAATGCCCTGAAATTGCATGCAAAATTATATTCACTGATGTATTCTTGGGAGACAAGCCTTCAGATCTGAGGAGGAATTCAAGACTCCAAACTAAGGCAAATTCTCTACCAAATCCTTCTTCATTACTTTGGAACAATATGGGGGAAGGAGAAAGGGAATTATTTTCATGCCCAGGTAAATGGGGTCACATAAACAAACTCAAGAACACAAATGTTTATCTAATAAACATTTATTAATTAAACATCCCCGGGTCAGTAACAATGTGGGTGATGTTCCTAATTTGGTCCAGAGTCTTTTTCTAGGAAGAGTGTGAAATTTTCACTTTGTAAGGACTGGTTTGGCATCTAGCATTGCGATGAGAATTCTAGTTTCCAAGGCTCTCACCCTCCACCATTCCTACGCCATTCCAGCTGGCTGGCAAGGGCATAGATGGCAAATCCATTGCAGGGGCTCCAGATGCCTCCAGGCATCACAGAAGTGGGTCTCATTGTACAGAAAAAGGATCCAAGATAAAACGAGCAAGTTCAAAAGATCAAGATGCATTTTCATTGATCTTGGACTTGTAAGAGCAGTGCCATCAATCACAGTCGTTTAAAAATTCCTATTAATGGCCCAGAGTGCTGGGGTTCCCATATGGTTTGTCTTTATAACATTTGGTCTTGGGCATCTCTTTAGAATCAGCATGAGAATCTGTCAGTGTCAGATTCAGACTTCGTCTGCTTCCTCACTCCTGGCAGTAGTGGAAGGGAGGAAAGGAAGAACATGTGCTTAAATATGTGCTTCCGGACAATGGAGATTTGGGGTTCAGCTATGGAGCCAGAGGACTGACAATACCTTGCCCCCGGGAGAAAGCAGGGGCTAAAACAAGATTGACCCAAGTCAATGAGAAAGTCCTAGGACAGGTCCTGGAACCATAGTGAGGAAGCAGCAAGTCTGGAAAAAAATTCTGCCCCAGCTCCTCCATGCAAGATATTCTGGTGGCACCAGGGGCAGGGCTGACCCTGATGTCCCCCAGTGGAGAAGCAGTGGGTATTTGAGGGACTGTGTATGTAGAACAAATCAATAGGAACTGAGAGAGCACCAGGAAGCAGGGTTGTAAGGGAAAAGGCCTTCCGAAAATCCAGCCTTGGCTGGGCGCGGTGGCTCTTGCCTGTAATTCCAGCACTTTGGGAGGCCGAGGCGCGTAGATCATTAGGTTAGGAGTTTGAGACCAGCCTGATCAACATGGTAAAACCCTTTCTCTACTAAAAATACAAAAATTAGCCGGGTGTGGTGGCACATGCCTGGAATCCCAGCTACTCAGGAGGCTGAGGCAGGAGAATCGCTTATACCCGGGAGGTGGAGGTTGCAGTGAGCCAAGATCACACCATTGAACTCCAGCCTGGGCAACAGAGCAAGACTCTGTCTCAAAAAAAAAAAAAAAAAAAAAAGGAAGAAAGAAGAAAGAAAGAAAGAAAGAAAGAAAGAAAGAAAGAAAGAAAGAAAGAAAGAAAGAAAAAGAAAGAAAATCCAACCTTGCATTATCTAGTATGAAAGCCACCAGTGACATGTGACAGTTGAGGACGTGAAATAGTATGAATTTGAAATGTGGTATATGTGTGAAATACACATCAGATTCAAAGGCTTGGTGTGAAAAAAATTATAAAATATACCATTAATAATTTTATATGGATTACATGTTAAAATGATTTTTTAATTTTTAGTTGACAAATAATAATTGTATATATTTATGAGGTAGAATGCAATGTTATGATACATGTATACAATGTGGAATGATTAAATTAGGCTAATTAACATATCCTTCGCCTCACATACTTATCACTACATTGTAATATATTTTCATATTGGGTAAAATTAAATGTATTACTAAATTGACTTATTCTTTTTTTACTTTTTTAATGCAGCTATTAAAATATTTAAGATCACATATGTGAGTCACAGTATATTTCTATTGGACAGCCCTATTCCAAAGCATGGCTATGTTAGTTTCCTAGGGCTACCCTGACAAAGTACCATAAGCTAGATGCCCTAAAACAACAGAAATGTATTCTCTCACAGTTCTGGAGGCCACAGGTCTGAAATAAAAATGTCAACAAGGTGGTCCCTCTGGAGTGCTCTGAAGAAGAATCTGCTCCAGGCCTCTCTCTTAGCTTTTGGTGGTTGTTGGCAATCCTTGGAGTTTATTATTTGTAAATGCGTCAATCCAGTCCCTTCCTCCACTGTTAAATGGTATTCTTCTCGGTGTGTCTCTGTTTTTGTCTCTTCTCCTCTTTGTTTAAGGGCACCAGTCATGTCAGATTTAAGACCCACCCACCTCCAATATGATCAAAGATCCTACTTTCAACCAAGGCCACATTCTAAGGTTCTAGGAAAGATATAAATTTATACAACAGTATTCAAGCCACTACAATGTCTAAACCTGTCCTTTTCAGGAAAAAGGAGTCCAATCCTCGCCTCCATGGAGAAGACACATTTTCTCAGCCTTGAGTGGTGAGATATGCCCGCCATGTCCCCTCACACACTCACCACAGATACTCTGAACTCCAAAAGAAATGCTGTCTAGTGAAGAGCTTGCTAAGGTAAAACACATTCAGGACTGGAATTAGGAAATGGGTTCTAGTCCTAGCTGCCTCATTAACCACCACAGTGTCCTTTAGCAGAAATACTAAACCACTCTGAACCTCAGAGTTCCCTGTCTCTGCAATGGAAATACAAACCCCTGTACTTCCAAATTCACAAAATGGCTGTGAGGATTACATGGGATCATTGTAAAAGTGTATTAATAATCTATATACAATGTAAGTCTTTGTTACAGGCTGCTGCCAACTCCTGTCCTTTTGCTACACAAGACAAACAGGAGAATCACTTCGAAGGCTGGAGGACCTGAGATCTCTCAGCTTCTAGCACAGATGGAGATGGACTCCTACAAAATCCTCCCTGCAGAAGTCCCTGCCCCCAAAATTGTCCCTTTCAATCCAGTCTTCTCACTGTGGCCAGAGGATTATTTCCAAATTTTTGAAATCTAATCATGCCATTTACTTTCTGCTTAAAAACTCTTACCAAAAAAATATGTATTGAAATAATAAATGATGCAGACCTTGCTTCTTCTGATCCAGGGACAGAAGAATGTTGGGGTGATCTTCTAGTAGTCTTCCTCTGGTTGAGGCCCCAGGATTAGGAGTCAGGCAAAATAAACACCAGATCTTAGTTGATGGAAGATTGGTGGAATTGTATGATGTACAGAGCAGGAATTGGACACTATGCTATGTGGAATATATGCAACCATTCAGAGGAAGCCCAGGACATCTAAGCCAACTGTGAGGCAGGTTCAGTCAGCTGGGCAAATAACAGCAACTTCGGCAAGACCATGTTCCAATGGCCCATCAAGGGACAAGGCTCAGAGGAAGCCTGAATTAGAAACATTTGCCTTTTCTCATTAGGCCCAAGAAAGTTATTTATTTTGTTTTTTCTAGACTGTTTTATTTGGCACATCTTGAGTGAAATGGCATTCTCTTTTCCCAAGGTGCTTGAAGCTGTTTGTTTTTGCAATTGGCCATTTTACAAGTAGGGGTCATGAGCACTCACACTGAGACCTGATGCCACTGGTGAGCACGTTATTCTGCTAAAATACAGGACTTGGGTAAGGTCAGCTGCATGGGAGATAGGCTGTGCTTGAGGATGGCAATGTATTTCCCACCTCTATCACTGATGGCTACTGTTTGTAGCTCTGCCAAGCAGTCTTCCAAAGTCCTCCTCCTTTGCGGTGCACAAGGATCCCTAAGTCAACTGTGAATTTGTTATTGATGCCTCTTTCATTCCCAACAACAGTCTCTATCAATGCCAACTTCTCCATAAAAATCCCGATGCTCCAAGTCTCCCATCGAGTTAGCTCTGAAAGAAGCTAAGCTTATGTCTTCTAAGTAGGGTATCAGATGTCTTCAGTTTATCTTACACAGGCCTAGCTTCACTTGTACTGATATTAACAGTACCTCTTTTTCTCTCAAAATTGTCCTTGCTTGGATGACAAATTATAAACACACCCTATTTTCAAACTATGTTTTTTAAACTGATATTAACAGTGCCTCTTTTTCTCTCAAAATTGTCCTTGCTTGGATGACCAATTATAAACACACCCTATTTTCAAACTATGTTTTCAAAAAGAGATGGTATCATTCTTTTTGAATGATACCATCAGAAGATGCCAGAGCAATATGTTTTCTTAGGCAATAAGTTTGGAAAACATCTCTCATTTTGTCTTAGAGAATCACAACTTATATTAGCAAATTAAGAGCTCTGAGAAGTCCCTGCATAAATATGTCTGCTTAACTTTGTTAGGCCCAATGTTCCCAATATTTATTAAATCACAGCCCTTGATTTTTGATAAACACATATCAACAGTTCCTTGGAAAACAGTTTGGAAAATACTTCCCTGAAATGTAAGAGACTCAATGTGCTTCTCCTCTCAGAATTTCAAAGAAATCCTTCCAGGAGAAGCATATAATCATCTGAAGGGTGGATGATACCCTCTGCAAATTATCCACATTGGTCATAACTTTTTTTTATTAAAAATCAGACAACATGATCTGACCCATTGATCTGACATGGCCTAAAAATGAGACAAGATCTTTGAAATCAGGACAGACCTAAACAAATCTAAGACATCTATATGTGGTCCTGCCTACATTCCTTTCATGGTCGACCTCAAGCCAGATTTTTTCAACCCCTCAGAGGGAGCTCTTACCACTAATATGTCCAGGCTTATCTCTGAAATCTTCCTGCGACAGTAAAGTGATACTGTTATTCCACCAGCCTTGCCTGCTCTACCATGCAGCAGTCAGCCACTAAAAGGCTGAGTGCTCAGGCACAAAGGCAGGCCACCTTCCATGGGGTCATTTGGTAGAGACCACCTTCCATAGGGTCATGGCAGCCCCCTCTCTGGTTCATGGGGTAAAGATATGACTGACTGGATCTCACCCACCCATCCTCTAATCTTTGCCATGAAAACAAACCACATCTTGTGTACTTCTGACAAATCTGAATTTATAACAGAGTTAAAGCCTTATCCCGTCGTGCAGTGCCCAGCACATAGGAGGCATCTGCAAACATCACAGGCTGAAAACTTTTACAGCCTAGAGAAATGGACATTTGTGTTTTCTTTACCATAAACCTAGGGTTTTTTCTGTCATATCTTTTATTTCTCCACTCAAAAGATCTATGCTAATGAAGTGTTTTTGGTTTTGAAAAATGTTTCCAATTTGTTACAGGCTTGGTCATGCTCTTACAAATCACCTTTAATATTTCTCCAAAATCTGAAATGATACTTAGTTAATATGCCAGTATCTTCCTCTTATAAAATAACTGTCCCATGACTCTCAGCAGGAAAAGTGAAATAGAATTGATTCTAAACACTTCCAGGTATAAACAGTGGATGATATAAATACTATAATCCAGGAGTGGGCCTCTGACAATCCTTAAACTATTCTAATCTGTGGAATTATTTGATGACATTGATTTACCTCATCCTTAGTTCCAAGACATGGGTCCCCTTTGATCTTTGGGGAAAATTTTTCTTCTCACCCAAACTAAAGACTCAATCAAACACCACTCAAGAGTGACTTTATAGAGCTGGACAGTCCATTAAGCCATGCTGACTGTATCCTGGCCTTCTGAATATTATCAAAGAATAAACCCCCTTATTGCTATGACTCATTCCTGTAGAAATTTCTGGAAAGAGCATTGAATATAGCTGAAAGTTAAAAAAAAAATTTTTTTTTAAAGAATTCCCCAGCTGGGTGCGGTGGCTCACACCTGTAATCCCAGCACTTTGGGAGGCCAAGGTGGGCAGATCACCTGAGGTCAGGTGACCACCCTGACCAACATGGAGATACCCCATCTCTACTAAAAAATATAAAAATTAGCTGGGCATGGTGGCGCATGCCTGTAATCCCAGCTACTTAGGAGGCTGAGGCAGGAGAATTGCTTGAACTCAGCAGGCAGACATTGTGGTCAGCCAAGATTGCAACACTGCACTCCAGCCTGGGCAACAAGAGCGAAACTCCATCTCAAAACAAAACAAAACAAAACAAAAATGCCTGTATAACTTTATGAAAGAAGCAAGTATTGTTTCTCTGTGAAAGATGAAGACTGAGTATGGTCCACAGTTTGTTATACAAAGACAATGTTTACATTTCCACTGAGGCCAGACTAAGAGAACATGGACTAGGAAACTATTTGGTTCTGTGGAAAGACCCTGGGAGAGATATTCTGGACATGGGATGATTCATTCATTCACTTCTATTCATCAATCATTAATGAAAATCTACTGTGGTTTACATACCACAATACCCAGGCTTATGGAGACCAGCAAGGACAATTCCAGGCCTTTAAGCTCACAACCACTAGTAGGAAAGACAACACACAGTAGATAATGACTATATGTGAGTTAATACTGAGGAGGAACGAGGCCCTGAGCAAGCTAGTGACGTTTCTCAGCAGCAGTTTTAAAAAGTAAGAGTTCCCCACATGAACAAAATAGACAGGTGTTAGAAATAGATAATCAGTGCCACGAACAAATGTCAAAACGGAGACAAAAGATCTCTCAGCAAGGGAATCTTTACTTTCTGCAGAAAGGGTGCTCAATCACAGATGGAACAATGGTGAGAGCACACCTGAACAAAGGAAAAGCAGACATATTTATCCCTTACACATTTGGATTGTCCTTACTGCTGTGTCCTGCAACCATTGGCTGGGGCTGGACCTCACAATCTTAAACTAATACCCAATTTGCTAATAACCTAAAACTTTCCTAAATAGGTAAGTGCAAGGAAGAACAAAGAAGGAGAGGAAGTTGCTTATGAAAGGTTTAAGGAAGCAATAACATATCCAAATAAGGAAGGGGCATAGGCTGTGAGCTGGAAAGTGTCTGTGAGCATGTCCAACAGTTACATAGGATAGGGCTTAACAAAGAGTTATTAGCACAAAGCAAGGAGGCTTGAAGTAAGTTAGTCTTTAAAAGAAACTATTATTTCTAACACTTATGATTTATTCTTTAACAAGAAGGGAAACTTTGAAGAGGAAACTTTTTACTTTCTACACAGGGTATTCAAGGCCAGTTAAAAGACTCTGCAAAAGTGAATACATATAAAACAGTATAGCATTAGTTAGTACAAAGAACAAATGAGGAAGTGATAAGAGATGAGGCTGGTGCTAGATTGCCCAAAGGCATAAGGGTGGACAATTGAGGTCCCTACCACTCAATAACTCTAAGACTCATGATCATTTTCCTTCAGGCTGTCACCAGCTTATGTGCCATGAAATGATAGAGTAGCTCTTATTAACCATGTCAAAAGCTCAAAGTGGAAGGTCAAATCCAAGCGGGAATGAGGACAATGCTGATGGATTTCCCTGCCTAGTTTAAAAGGATCCGTATGCTCACTGGAAACTAGCTGCACTAAGGGCCAGGATAATGTGCATGTATGCCTCACACTGCTTACAAAGAGGCTTATCTAGGTTTTTCCAGACAAATAGATATTTGACCTGACAGAAGGTGTCCCCAGCCACAGGAGGAATCACATTGGTTTTTTTTTGTCTGGCACCCTTAAAGAGGCAATTTGGATCTGAAGCCTCCACAGGCTTCATCTGGTTAAGTGAAGTGAGTATGGGCTTCTGGTGGCCCATGATGAATGTTTGCCCCATACTTGAAGACAGCAGCACTCCTCAAGAGAGAAGGCTGCCCCAAAAACTGAGCCCATAACTAATTTAGTAAGTACGGCTTTATACTGCTGGACAGAAAAGGCAGCAGGGCCTGTACTTTTCCATGAGGTAAACCCCTTAATGTCTTTAGATGAAGCCTAGGCATCCAGCACCAGAAACACAGGACCTGGGAGGGAACTGCTACAGGCACATCCTGCCCTTTGCCCCTTGTTTTCCCATAAACATTATTGGATCTCTTGGGCCCAGAAGTCTCTGTTTTTGTTTAATATGCAAGGTGACTTCTAAAGATAGCCAGAGGTCATTTCTACTGCATTGAGAGCCTCTGAAAGCTAGGGCTTTCTTTTCTACATTACCTCTCGTACTATCAAGTTTTAGAATTTATTCTTCTAGAAAACGTCCCACAAGCTCAATTTGATTGCCCCATATTGGCGATTCTGTTACCAGGGCTAGATTCATGAGTTTCACACTCAGGAAGTCCCATCGTTTAATGCTCTGCCATTGTCATCTTGAAATGCTCAATAAATTTGAACAAGGAGACCCACATTTTCACTTTGCACTATCCTGCATAAGACGTAGTGATCCTGACTGCAACCAATAAAAATATACCTCTGTCTTCGGAGTAACACTTTTTTTTTTACGTTTTCAAAGGGCATTCACACTTGTTATCTCATCTGGATCCTCACAATAAAGCATCCAGAAAAGGAGAGAAAGTGGAAGAAAAGACAAAATCATGAAGTTAGAAGAAACCTGGGTTCCAATCCAGGCTCTGCGATGATTAGTTATGTGAACTTGAGCTAGTTATTTAAATCTCTGAACACGGGCTTCCTCTTCTGTAAGACAGCACAACTACCTAGAACGTTTAAATTGGTGAGATAATTATGTGAAATCGTGTATGTCTCCTTCTGTCATGGAGACGTAACTGAATAAACCTCGGTTCCCCTTTGCTCTTCTAGCTTCTCTTTCTGTCCCCCATTTCTCCCAATTTGCAAGATATAAAAGGTAAAGCTGAGCGATTTAGACAATCTGCCAATTGTGTTATTCTGGATCCTATAAAAAGCAGAAGTCAAGTTGGGATTAAATGTGCAAAGATTTTATTAGAGGAAACGGCTCTGTGAGAGAAAAGGGAGAAAGATGGGAGACTCAGACCAGGAAGCAAGTCTGACCCGGAGTGAAGAAGAGAATGAGACGGTTGGGTGGAAGAGCCCTAGACTGCTGTGCCATCTAAGAAAAAGATTCGAGGAGGCTGTTGGGGCTTCTTTGAGCCAGCCAGAATCAGCTCCCAGCCCCTACATCTCCCAGGAATAGTCTTGCCTCAGAATCCCAGCCGTGCTCACCCTTGGCTGCAGCACACATGGGAGGTGTGGCCTTGGCGTGAAGGAGATTTCAGGAGGAGTATCTAGGCCCTTGGTCATTTTCCCTGTATTCGCAAGTCCTTAGGGTGCATTTTCATGACCACCACATGGAACTTCACATGGAGTTAATGACAAAACCAGATCCACCCTTGACTCTTACCCGCAAGGAATTCAATTATCCCGGCCTCTTCCTGTGTGAAGTTGTTCTTCAGCCATTGTTTCCCCCAAAAGCAGAACAATGTTCTCTGCTGAAGATGCCTCTGTCCTGTCTCTTTGAGGAAGTGAAGCTTTTCCCCCAGAATGCTGCTTTCGCGGCGCAAATTAGCTCTACTGGGTTTTTGGAGCCCCGGAGAGGAGACTCATTCAATCAGCCCTTTCCACAACCCCCATCCTGTAAAATGTTAAGGGTGATTCTGAGAAAATTGCCCAAAAGTTAGGTATCTTTTGGCTGTTGTGGTCTCTGAAGTAATTTTTAAATTAAAAAAAAAAGAAAGAAAGAAAAAGAGAGGTGGAGGTGAGGGAAAAAGAGCACTTTCACATCCATTGCAATATTGACACATTACTCTGAAAAGTGGATGAAGATAGGGCAGGTCATCTTATTATACTCATCTTTTAAATGTGGAAACCGAGTTCTGGAACATTTAAATCACTCGCCTAAGGGTTCATAGCTCATGGAAGGGAGAGCTGGAACTCCTGCCCACGCCTTCCGCCCTCCTCCGGTAGGACTGAGTCTACACAACACCAGTAAAGTCCATCATTTGAATCATAGAAAATGTTAGTCAGTTCAGCAAGTTGTTATTCTAGCAGCTCCATGCCCTGCCCCTCCTTCCAGCTCCATCCACTTCCTCTCAAGCTCTCTTAGGGCTCTAGAGCCCAGGATACCTAACTACTGCCAACATTTGTGGGTGAGAGCTTTTTTTAAAAAAAAAAAATCACACAAACTTAATCAAGAATTAAGAAAAAACAACAAACTTAATCAAGTACAAAAAAAAAACCACAAACAAGAGCAAGCAGATGGTGGGCAGAGAAGAAGGGGAAGGAAGAAGGGAATAAGAATTCCAGTCTAATAAAAATTTATCTAAATAAAGGAATGTTTTAAAATTAAATTAAATTTTACTATGTTGTTTTCACGTAAGTGAGGTATTAGTAGAAACTCCTCAAAGATTTGCCTTAAGGAACAAAATGATGTATATGTTTCTCATTCATTCAAATGTCCCTAATTTAGTTTCTAATCCTTAGAATAGGGTCTGAAATTTAATTTGCATTTGTAATACAATATTAAGAAAGATGGACTAAACCAATTAGTGAGAAAAAAATAAGAATATGTGGAAATTTGCTTGTAACCTTCATGAATGAAAAACGACAACCATTTACCCCATTTAAAAGCACTGATTTATTTGCCAGAAAAGCACATACACAATATCAGGATTAGTCACTAAAAATAGATCCAAAAAGGAGGTGATATTAATTCAGTTCAAAATAATAGAATAAAACTAAGTTTATTTTAATAGTATTTTATTCATTCTTAATGCCTAATTCAGACCAGCTTGTTTATATCCTACTTCCTCTTTACCACCACCCCCAAAACTTCACACTTACACACCCTGCTCAGTACATCTAAATTAAAGAAATTCTACTGTGTTCAAATGGTAAATTTGTAGAAGACTGTTTCCAGCCATAATGCCAAGTAAGAAAGTAGAGCCCCGTGGCAAAAGTTTAAAGTACAGATAGTGTCTTTTTATCCCACAAAATCATAGAACAGATGCTTCTACCCAATTTGGGAGTTCCTTCAACAATATCCATAAGAGGTACTCCTTTTGCCTGCATAGGAACATTTTTTTTCTTTCAAATTTTTATTTAACATCAAGGGGTTTATGTGCAAGGTTGTTACATGGGTAAATTGTGTCTCGTGGGGTTTGGTGTACAGATAATTTTGTCACCCAAGTAATCAGGATAATACCCAATAGGTAGTTTTTCAATTCTCCTGCTCCCCTAACCCGACACCCTCAAATGCGTCCCAGTGTCCATGTGTACTCAATGTTTAGTCCCCACTAATAAGTGAGAATATACCGTATTTGGTTTTCTGTTCCTGCATTAATTCACTTAGGATAATGGCCTCCAGTTCCATGCACATTGCTTCAAAGGACATGATCTCATTTTTTAATAGTTGCATAGTATTCCATAGTGTATATGTACCATATTTCTGGGTTTTATCCAGTTCACTATTGATGGGCATCTAGATTGATTCAAAGAGTTCTTACCAATGCCAGGAATCATGGCTGTTAATAGAATGCCCCTAGCTTCTAGAAAATAATTTCAAGTCAAGTTGAAATCAACTCATCAACCATTTGAAAGATATTTATCATAGCATCCATGTCATCTTATCCTTTCCAGGTTATATATAAACAGTTCCATCAAACTTTTACTATGAAGATCCTATTTCATGTATAGAGATCCCATGAAATACCTATAAAGGTCCCATTGCTTTGAAATATGTTACTTGCCATTATTTTTCTTTAAGTATAATACACAGCTCTGGACTGTGCCACCATTGAACCTGTTTTTTTCCTTCTTCAAAATGGGGTTAGTAGTATTTTCTACCTCATAGGTGTATGTTGAACATTAAAAGAAATAGTACCAATTCCTGTTAATTCATGCCTGGTAAAAACAGTTTGTTTTTACCAGCATCTGTGCTCTGCTCATCCTCTTGGGCACACTGGAGTCCACGTTCCAGCCTCCCTTGTAGTTAGAAGAGACCATATGACTGACTTCCAGGAAGGGAAGGTGGGCCTAAGGATATATACCACTTTCAGACTAAGTCTGACATTGTGTGTGTGCTTTTCTGGCAAATAAATCAGTGCTTTTACATGGAGTAAATGGTTGTTGTTTTTCATGCAAGAAGATTAAAAGCAAATTTCCACATATTCTTATTTTTTCCCCACTAATTGGTTCAGTCCATCTTTTTTGTGTGTGATCCTCCCTCTCTTTCTTCATCTGCCTACTGAATGGAAACAGCTCCAAGGACTTACAGGAGGGTGGAGCTACAAAATTAAAAAAACTTGAGTCTCCGCATGACTGCATTTCTTCACCCCCATCTCTCCCTTGACCGATGGTATGCAACAGGGGCAAGAATAAAATTTTACTATATTAAGTCACTGAGATTTTAAAGTTCTTTCAGCCCTTAGTCTAATGCTGCTATGTATATTAAGCTAATACTTCCATGGAAAAACCGTGTCAGGTAGAGAAATGCTCAATAAATATTAGCTACCATTACCACTAACAGCACCTCTATCACCACTGCTACTATTGCTACTACCATACACATAGTCTGATGGGAGTCTACTGTATTCTCTTACTTAACCTAGTCACTTCAGCCTAGAATTGAACCCGCTATTTTAAGAATCACAACATACTTTGACTTGTATTGAAATTCCAGTCAACAACTCCACAAAGAAAGAGAAAAACAGATTTATTTTCACTTGCGCTTTTTCAACATAGTTCTCCCCTTTTTCTGTACATTCTAAACATTTTGGAATTCAAAAGTTAAAATAAATACACACCTCTGTTAAGTTCGCTGATTTTAATTACTGATGCATTTTGAAGACTGTTAACATATTTTTTAATCTTGAGCGCCTCGTTCAGTGTCTTATTTTCTTCTCTCAGTGATAATATGTTACAAATTTTTCTGATATGCAATCTATTTCTCCTAAACTGCTAACAAAGATTTTGGTGAAGATAAGGCTAAGTACAAAACCCACTGTAGTGCAGCTCTGGGGGCTCCCTCAAGAATTTAGAGTGGTCAGCTCATTAACAGTATTTCAGTTCTACAAGCTTGGACTGTATTGCCATTCGGTCCATGACTCACCATTTTGTCCCCAAAATATCTTAAAATTTTTTTCAAATGTCCCATTCATAGTGTGATTTGCTACGTGATAGCATTCTCCTTACCAATTAGCTCAGTATTCTGACATAAAGATAAAATGGTATTTGCTTGAAATAATTGTCTCTTAATGATCCTGGGCTGACTCCTTGACATCACTGCTGTCTTTTCCAAGTACTCTCAAGTCATCTGCTTACTAATACATTTCAGAATATTTCCTGGGTTTCACATCAAGTCTATAGCATTTAAAATTTCTTCCTCCCAACTTCTCTTTCAAAATAATGATGTTTGCCCTTCTCCAGTTCTTCCAGGACTTCTCTCAATATCCATGTTCTTAACAATTACCAACCATTTCCTCATCTCATCTATACATTTCTCTAGTGCCCACATATTTAGATTCATCTGGGAAGAATTCAGCTTAACGAAATCTGGAGCCCCACTCCCTGAGGCACAGAAAGCACTTGCAGCTACAAAATACTGTAACCATGACTGCAAATCATCCCAGCAACAGGTTGGGAAACTTTATCTCCTTTATGGAGCATCTCCAATCTGGAAAGCCTGCAGGTCCACCCAGCTTTGTGCTGAGGGTCTGCTATGTACCAGGTATTTAATACACGTAGCACATTTAATCCTAACCACAATGCTGGGAAAACTGAGGTTCACAGAAAAAAAAGTTGACCAAGGTTTTACATCTAGAGTCAGGCTGAGTCTGGAATCAACCAGGTCTTTCTAAATCCCAAATGCAGATTCTCTCCACTGAGTCACACCTCCCTTTTTTCTAGGGCTCTTATACTCTCTTCTTGCCTATTGGGGTTTTCAATTCCTGTTCATTTATGCTGTTCTACACTTTCCAGTATTGAGACACTTCTTGGTGAAGGAAGTGGGGATTTGTCAGAAACTGAGGCCACTTTGCTTCTCCCCTCTCCTCTGTCATGCATTATAGGCACTCCCCCAAGTGACTGAGCATATTCTAGCAAAAGAAACTTTCTTACTTTTTCATAAGCTTCAACTTATTCTACATTTTTATTTTGACTCCATCCTCACCCTCCACATGTAGCCTAAAATCCCCTTGGTCTTGTTGGTGAGCCTTGATTTCCCTGAGTCCTCAGGATGCGCATTTTGCTCTTTATCCTAAGGTTATCTTTTTTCTATCAGCACTGTTCTTTGAATTCCATTCTCCTGAACATCAGGGCCCTTCCCATGCCCTCTGTGCAGTCGTGATCTTTAACTAGGAGATTCTTCTCAGTGCCCTGCCCACTCACCATCGGGGCATTCTATGCCCTAGGATACCCGTAAGCTGAAGACACAGCTGTCAACTAACTATCCTTTAGCCTCAGCTGACAAACACTCTAAGTTTCCCTCTACCTGGAGGCATTTTTCATCTTTGGAAGGAACTGAAGAAATGAGATCCATTGATTCCAAGTACAATTTCTGGAGAGATGCTGTCTGGTACTGACTCTACCACTTACACCTCGGTGAACTTGGGCAATGTACTTAACCTCTCTGGGCCTCAGTTCATTTATCTGTAGCATGGGGATAACAATTCTGCTAGGACAGATGTCAGCTATTACTTATCATCAAACAATTTTAATGTTGGCATTTTTGTCTTCTGGTAAATAAAAGAAGAAATAATTGAGGATTGAGAACTCTGAAGTTTGCCACTAAATTTACACCATGTGAGTGGTTACCTCTTCCACTTAGCAATAAGCAGCAACATAATTTTTGAGTTGTAAATATCATTACATCCAAGCCAAAAGTTGCAAACTCGAATGCCAGTGGAGCAGGTTACATGAAGACTGTCGAATTGGATAACTGACGACACTTTCAAGAGGGCAGCCCTACTTGGCACCCACATAAAACTGTGACCTCAAAATTACCAAATCTTCCTTTGCATTTGTCCCAAGAGATACCGGAAATCCAGACTTTTATGTAAAATTTCTCAATTTTTAAATGTCATCAAGTTATTTTTTCAATATCTGGCACTTGCATACTTACTAACAACATACCACCTGTTGGCAACCTCTGGCTTGCAGCCTGAAGTCTGAAGCCCCACTCCCCTAGTCACAGAACAGACTTGTGGCTACCACATGCTGTTACCATGACTACAAATAATCCCAGAGATAGGTCAGGAAACCTTATCTTATTTATGGAGCACCTCCAGGCTGGGAAACCTGCGTGTCCACTCAGCTATGTGCTAGAGTCACCCTTTTATTTGCCACAGATATTAGTTTACCACAAGACTACTCTTGTCAGATCCCCCAGAACCTCCAGGTCAAATTCTCAGCCCATCCCAAGATTCCAGCCACTCACCGGTGATATTAT
Organism: Gorilla gorilla gorilla; assembly: GCF_029281585.2. Lineage (NCBI taxonomy): Eukaryota > Metazoa > Chordata > Mammalia > Primates > Hominidae > Gorilla > Gorilla gorilla. The sequence goes on from NC_073224.2 coordinate 123,257,046, forward strand.
TTATGGTATCAATTACTAATGCTCCTGAGATTAAGAACCCGGTAAAACAGATGCCAGAGAAGCTGTTGCTAAAATTGTCTATGTATGGTTAGAGGCAAGGAGAACCCCACCCCTGCCCTGGACATTTGTGGAAAAGACGGGGAGGTTACTGGGGCCAGCATCCAACGTGTTCGCACTCAAGTCTGCTGAAGCCCACAAGATGATCCATTTGGGGAAACCAGGGCTGGCAGCAGCTGTTGAGTAAGCCTTGCTCATTTTGGGATTATGAGAGAGCTGAGGAAGCCTTGATAAGCCGCTAAGAGCAAAGTCTATCTTTGGAATCCTGCATAATTTTCCTGCAGACTTGATCCATAGGGAGCTAGAGCTAGGGTTAGTTAAAATTTAATGCCTATAGGTAGTCAAAATATATTTTAAAATTTTATTTCATCATTTTTTGGCTTTTTTTTCTTTTTGTGGAGAACAAGCCCTCACTATGTTGCCCAAGCAGGTCTCAAACTCCTGGACTCAAGCTATCCTCTCCCCTCTGCCTCCCTAAGTGCTGGCATTACAGGCATGAGCCACCACCCGGGCCTATTTCATCATTATTTATACTGGAAATAAATAAGTAATAAATAGATAAATAAATAAGAGCAAACTAAATGATTATCTGCAGTGAACTGCATAAAAATTATGGCACATAAGCCAGGCGCAGTGGTTAACGCCTGTAATCCCAACACTTTGGGAGGCTGAGGCGGGTAGATCACGAGGTCAGGAGATCGAGACCATCCTGGCTAACATGGTGAAACCCCGTTTCTACTAAAAATGTAAAAAATTAACCAGGCGTGGTGGCGGGTGCCTGTAGTTCCAGCTACTTGGGAGGCTGAGGCAGGAGAATGGTGTGAACCCAGGAGGCGGAGCTTGCAGTGAGCCGAGATCGTACCACTGCACTCCAGCCTGGGTGGCAGAGTGAGACTCTGTCTCAAAAAAAAAAAAAAAATTATGGCACATCAATAATATGGAATCATAGGCAGCCAGCTATGGGATAAGTGAATTTTTCAAAAGCTATGTATAGAATATTATGTATGGTATTATTCCTTTTTTGTTAAAGCAAATAAAGAAAAAAGGAAGGAAATAAAAATCTATGTGAATATATGTGTCAGAGTAAACATATAGGTGAGTACATAGGTTGAATAGGTTTAGAGAAAAAAATCTGGAAAGCTACATACCAAACCATTAACAATAGTACATCTGGGGACAGTTTTTATTTTTGTTGAATATACTTTGGCATTTCGTTTTGTTACAACAAGCAAGAAGTCATTTTGTAAATTTTAAAAGTGAATATATAAAGAAAATATTTAGTCCTTATCAGATCAACTCATTAATTCATTAACTCATTAACTTAGCACCTACTGTGACTCCACAACTGTACTATATGCCACCAAAAACATAAAAGAAAAAACTTCTGTCCTTAAGCATCATAATCCAGTAGAGGAGCCTATATGTATGGATAGTTTACAAATATTTTTCAAATTCTAGCAGTCCTTTCTTTTTCATAAGTAAAAAACAACTGTCATTATTTTATAGATGAAGGAAGGTGACATGCAGAGAAACTGATGCTAGCAAGTGAGAGAACTCTATTGTGATTCCGAATCCAGGAGTTTCTCTACCGAATGCTGATGGGTGTCTTCTTTCAGGTTTTCTGTTTCTCAGAGTGCCATGGCTATGAAGAGAAAATATATTTCAATAAAAACTAAGTATTAAGAAGCACTTACAAGTGCCTGGGCAGAGATGATGTACCCAAGTTTTCTAGTTTAATTTTCTATTCAAATGAGATTTGTCAGTTTATTATTACTCATCTTTCTTATTTATTTCTTTAAACAGAATCTAGTCCAAAGATTGATCAAAAATCACGGACAAGACCCGGCTATCTTTCATGGAGCATTAGCAATGGCAAAGAACTTAGAAATCCTCTCTTTGGACACTTCTATTTTAAAGACAGGAAACTGAAGCCCAGAAAGTCCTGAAGGCTGTCATAACTGGTGATTAGTGGCAGAGCTGGGACTTGAATCTACTACTCTTTCAGCCCATCCATGCCATGCTTATCATCATGAATGACCCAGTGAAACATCCAACTAGCATTCCTCAGTGCCCCACTTTACCAGGAAGGTGTTCTCATCAATTGCAATCTGACCTAAGCAAAATTCTCACTGGTTCAGTGGTTCTGCAGACTGGCATTAATGGAATAGGCAGTCATGCTCATCTAATCATGTCTTTCTTTAAATAGCTTGGGCTGACATGTTGTTTTCTGTCCAGAAGATAGATAGGCAAACACCAGCACAACTAGCATTTATCAAGTATCTATTATAGGGCCCTCAATGAGATTAGGGTTTTTGGTTGCATTATTTTAACATTATCTTTAATAGTCTATGAGGTATTGAAGTCTATCTTATAGCTAATAAATAATGGAACCAAAGGCTAAAATCCAGGACTTTTTTTCAAAAAAGCTAGGTCTAGGGCTCTTTATCTGTGTTTTGCCTTCCAGGGTATAGCAGAAAAACCACTGAATTTATCCCAAAGATTGTAGCTTCTTTAGAAGCAAAATATGCCAATAAAATCTCGGTTTCCAGGGGGGAGTCAATGGAAATCAAATAAGAATGTATTTCATTCTGTCATCTCCTGACCTATAAAACAGAGTTAGAAGACCAGACTCCTGGAGAGTTGCTGCCATTAGGCCTTACAGGAGTCTCTGCTCATTTCTCATTGTTCCAGATTTTTTAATCTTGTCTTCAGGCCAGTTTCTTGATCTCCTCTCATCACAGCAGCACTCCATCCTGTCCAAGCATAAGAAATCTGTGCTGTCTTGGACAGATGACAGAACTTAGACTTTAAACCACTGATTTTTTTTGTGGTGGGCATTTAGGAGTGCTAAAGCCAAAAATAGATGCTCATTTAAATCTAAGGGTTACTCTCCCATCTTCTCACTTCCATCTTAATGTCACCTAGTTCTAATCAGGGTCTACTGCTTAATGCAGTAGGAGAAAAATGATGTTTTGTTTACAATAGCAGGTCCCATTGTGACTGTGTTCTTGTAGTGCAACTCTTTTCAAGCAAAGTTTTCCCTGAGATAGTGAGCTGAAATAAATATATATCCCCTACTGCTGATTCTTCTTTAATTTTTTCTCTAAACAGAAAGGACAGTGCCATTGAAAGCATAAAATGCACCTAAAAAAATATTCTTCAGTAAAGCCCAATAGAATCAAGGTGTGACATCCCCAAGAACAGCCAAGTCACAAAAGAACTAGTCATGCTGAAGGCCAAGTTAAATAACCCATAATTTTGGATCTCTGGGTCCCGCTAGCACCCTTGAGTGTGGGCTTATAAAATTCCTGAACGGGCAAGACGGCCCCTGTTGAATCTTGCTTGACTTGGCCCCTTCATGGGTAACTCTTCTGTGATTTGGCTTTCCCCACACATCTCACACCTTCCCACAAGTGACCTTTTCACTCTGTGCTTGGCTTTTCTGTGGTGGGTTAAGTGTCTGCCCACATTCACATCATCATGTTCCCGATGTGAAGATGACGTGGTCATACATGCTATTGATCTCCAAATATTCAAAGAACATTGAAGCTCTGCTCAGGCTCCTGCAGTCTTTTCTGGGATAAGTATGGATATAAGGATATGGCAAGATGATGAATGCCCTACGTATATCTATTGTTCTGATTTGCGTAGCCCCTTGAGCTGCACAGCACTTCTTATAAAAGTGAGCTTCCACATGTCTAATGGTGCTTAGTCCCTTAGACTCTAAATCTTAGACCATGTGTTGTTATTTCATACCACCCCAGAGCCATTTCCTCTTATATAAAATTTCCAGAAATCCATAGGCATACTGCATCATGTGGCAGTGGGCTTCTGCATTTCCTTAGAGCATTATGACAGGCCACCCTAATTATAATCACTGGTTGTCAGTTTATCCTCTGTCTGTGTTAAGCAGTCTCACTTTCAACTACTCATCGTCATCTCCAGAAAGCCTCCCCTGAACTTTAGGCTGACCCAACTGCTCCCATAGCATCCATATTTACCTCTATTTTGGCATTTCCTCACTACAGTAATTGTTTCTATTTTTGGTCTGTCACCACAATAGACACATTAGAGCTCCTAAGTTGGATGGACTAGCTCTCACTTATCTGCATATTACCAACACTTAGCACTATGTCCTGCAGAAAATATATATTCAGTACATATTGGTGAGCCATTGTTGAAGGTTTAGTTGAATGAGTTAAGGTAAAAATTATTTCCAGGCCTGTGAATTAATTCTATTCCAGAACTCTTTCTGTTGCCAATATTAGTGTGATGAAATATTAAGTATGACTTGTGTTGACACTCAGACAGAAGGACATATGGCCCACTAGAATTGTCACTGCAAAATGGCTAATTAGTTTAACTCTCAAAGGGTAACTTTATTTACCATGCCTTTGTTGGAGGGGAGGTGTTGAAAGAATGACTGACTTCCCCATGCTTTCACCTTGTAGGAGACAAGGAATTTGGCAGCCACCTAGATTGGCCTTTAGTTTTGTCTATACCTCAGTATCCTTCAGTGTTATCTTCCTTAAATCTTCCCAAAAGTCTGTATAAGGTTTCATGGACATTACCAAACTAAACTGCCTGATAAGACGTATGTACCCCTCAACCTCTGTTTCAACTTTTTATCTATCATCTTCCCACCCTCCACTGAAACACAAGCATGCCTTTGTCGCAGATATAGACTGGGAGCCCAGGAGATAATCTTCACCAATCTCAGCATCTCCAGTTTTCTCTGTTAAGCTACATGGTAAAGATGTCCCTGAGAGACTAAGTCTGGGGAATTTTTGTATACCAGAGGTTTGACCAGAAAACTGAGATTTTTCCAACTCTGGATCCTTTGGCTTTTGCCCTGATTATTTTACTAGGGCCTTACTCTTCTCTAATTCTTAACAGTTAAAAAAAAGTCTTTCTGTTGCCATGGTTGAGAACAATGAGCCCTTGTCAGGATAAGATTTGGAGAGCTTTAATGAGAAGATGTATGTAAGCCCATGTTGCAAAGAGACAAAACAAGAAAACAGAAAAAAGGCTCTGTTGATGAAGCAAAAACCCTCCTGAGACCAGCACACTCTGGAAATGGAAAATGGAACCAGTGGCATTTTGCCTATTTGTTCTGGGCACCATTCTGGATGAAGGGATAGCTAATTTTTCTCTGTGAAGATTAATTAGTGATGGGACCCAAGATAGTTGTTGTTGTAGAGGGTGCCTCACCCTGTGAGCTTCCTTTCTGAGCAACACCACCAGCAACATCCTTAGGTCAAAGGCCTGAGCATTGTCACAGGGTTAGACAAAGCCTAGTTCCAGAAGCTTAGTCTAGAAGCCATGTATGAATATAGTTTCCAAACAGACTGAATCTTTGGGGACTGCAAATAACATTACATGATCAGGCCTTCCACACTCCTGCCTTGAGGTAGGAAGTATTATGCAAAGACCTGCAAAAACTACAGGCTGAGCAGAGTGTGATCCTGACACTCTAGAGATGACTTCCATATGCAAGTCATACTTGAGCTCTTTCTGAATGAAACCAAACAAGAGGTGATTCCTGTTATACTACAAGCTTATTTAAGCCAGGGAACATGGCTTGTGTAGCATTCTCAGAATTTTGCCCAGGAAAAGAAATATTTTCTAAAAGTCTGCCTTATCAAATATTAATGGTTCTAACCTCAGATTGCCTGAGTGTGACCTTTGGCAAGATTCTTAGTCTTTCTGCATTTTTCTCTCACCTATAATGTGGGTATAATAATAATACCGTCAGCTTCATAAAGTCGTTGGGAATTAAATAAGACACGGTACTAACTAAAGCACTTAAGCTGGCATGAATAAGCACTTGATAAATGTTTCTTGTTTTATACTTATCACTTGAGAAAAGATTACTCAGCATTTTATAAATCCTCAAGATCTTTTAGGAGAACGGGAAGGAATCCTACTAAAAGATATATCTCACAGATGAACCGAACCCCAGTGGGGCAAAATTAACTGTTCCAGATTGCTTTGCAAAGCATCTGAGAAGCTGGGACTAGAAATTAGCCTTATCTTTGACTGCTGGGTTTACAGGAAAAGCAGATTGAGATTGGCTCAGGCTAGGTTGGCTCAGGGGCTGGCAGAAGCTCCCTAATGCCTAACAAATCTGTTTCCTCTTTTTCCTATGCACTCAGCTAGACTATATTGCCCAGTTTCCTTTGCAGTTAGGTGTGGTCACTGGAGTTCTAACCATTAGAATAGAGAGGAAGTCATGCATCAGTACAAGACTGGGCTTATGAATATCTCCCATGTACAAGTTTTTATTCTTTCTCCTCATCATTTAGCTGAATGGAGAGGTACTGAGCTAAGTGCTGAAGATATTGGAGCCGTTAAATGGAAGAAGATTGTTTTCCTAAATCATTGCTTGGAGAAGAGCCACTCAATGAGAAATTGCATGTTGAGTTGTGAGATGAGTGAGAAATGAACATTATTATGTTAAGATTTGGAGATTTATCTGTTACCTCATCTAGGGACAGCCTAAGAGAGGCTCTACCTGCCCATGTGTAGAGGAAGGATGCATGGTGTGGGCAAGATGAGGAGAACTCCAAGAATCTTCTTCGTGGAGTTCAAAAGCTTCCCTGAGAATGAGAGCTGACAGAGGTTGACTTGGCAATCCTTTGATAGCCCCCTTTGTCCACTTTGGCTTCACTAGGTGAAAATACTAAAAATGACTCAAAACCCCTTTGGTTTTCTGTGCCTCTGCAGAGCCTGCAGTAAAGTGTAATAAAAGCAGAAACTGTGAGTAGGAAGCATCTGAAGTGGGAAATGCCGTTAGGCTGGCCCATAAAAGATGAGTGCTATGAGCAGTAAAATGAGCTAAGAAGGAAAACATGATGAATGTTTTCTCGGCCTTAAGCAGCAAGATCCCATTTCACCATCCCACGTGGCACTGTGTGCCTGGCTGGAAAAAGCAAGGGCCTCTGTGCAAAGCCTGACTCAGGGAGTGTGGCAGTTGAGCCTATCCCTGGGGCCCCGGCTGGGGGAGTAGAGTGGGGTGGAGGTGTTGGGGGCGGGTGGAGGGATGCAGCTTGGTTTCTTCATCACCTCCCAGGCCTTACTGACACTTTCCAGGTTGAAGGTTCCCACTGAGACACTGGAGGAAATCCTGAATTGCCCAAGTTACAGAGCAAGGACACCTCACATAGGGAAAGGGAACCCAGAGGTCATGGTGCCAGGAACAGCAGGGAGAACTTTATGAGATTTGACTCAAGAAAATGAATATCCTCTGCTTCAATCCCACTACCATAGCTCATTATACCACACAGAGAACATGTGTCTTTACTGTGCTGGCCCCACCCTCGCACCGGGACACCTTCCTCCTCCTAGGTTTAGGCAGTTTCCATGAATTCTTCGAAGTACGATTCAAGTTCAACTTTCTCCATGAGCCCACGACTTTTTATTATAGTCCCTATACATCTCATTTTTGGAAAAATATAGCAGTGGAAAGGCCTGGGTTGGAGCCCTGCCTTTGTTACTTGCAAGCTCTGTGATTTTGTGCACATTACTAACCTCTGTAAGTTTCGGTTTCCCTATCTCTAACATAGGGATTGAAATATAAATCCTATAGGATGGCTGCAAGGATTACAGGATATTACCTTGCATAATGCGTAAGATGTAATAAACACTCAATAAAAATTAGTTTTCTTCTGAAATTTTGCAGCATATATGGTCTTTACCACCAATTTAATACTTTTATTGTTTCTTATGCATGTAGCTTGACTCTTCAACCAGGGTAAAATCCCCTTCTAGAACAGAATAATGTCTCAGATCATTATAGACTACCAAGCCATATTTAATATTTTTGCTTATTAATTACTGTTCATCATTAGTCTGATTGATATCAATTGGTTGGTTGATCATTAGTTTTAACCTTTTACAAAGTTAGTTAGAAAGGTGCCTCTCATCCTCTAAGAATGTCATGAAAATATGATTTTACTCGGGCTGTGTAGAAGATAGATTCATATTTTGAAGAGTCTCTAAATTAGTCCAGTCCCAAGAAGACTTCAAAAAATTAGTATCAATGCTATACAAAGCTATTGTAAAGACAAAAATGCCTGGCCTACGCTGATATAATAACAGCTGAACACATCTTCCAGTGACACATGGCTGCCCTCAGCACGAGTTAGAGCAAGCCAATTCTAAGAAAATGGCTATATTTGTACTAGCTCAAACATCACCCTCTGAGAGCAGCCCTCTTAGAAAATCATATCTAAATAAGCCTTCGTTCTCATTGCCCAGCCATTCTCTATCATTCTATTATTTTTAATTTCCTCAAAGTCATCATTGCAATCTGAAATTATTCATTTACTTGCTAGTGTATTCAATGTCAGTCTCCCACTAGACCATGAGCTCCTAAAGGCAAGAACATGTCTGGTTGTTCATTGCTACGTTCTCAGTGCCCAGAGCAGTGCTTAACAAAGAGCATTATATAATATGTATTGAATTGAACCTGATGAACCTTGACATAAGTGTGGGGAACAAATCTCCAATTGATGATCATAAGCAAAAAAGCTTTTGTGAAATGCATCTTTGTGGCTGGGTTTCCTTGGGAAAACAACTCTCCTTTAGCTTACTGAATGCAAACTGGTACAACAGAGCTTCTCTGAAATCCTCAAAGTACTAAGCAGTGAATTACGTCAACCAGACAGCTCTGCTCTTGGATCTCAGCTCTCAAAACTCCCACTAATGAAAAAATACTCCATAGAAAAAGATATTAATCTATAGGCTGTAAGAAAGTTCTGAATATCTCTATCTTTACTAAGTTGCTCCCTGAAATGAAATGCTATTATTTTTCCTCCAATGTTTATTCATTGTAGTGTCTTTTAAAATCTTATTTTGTTCTTAACCCACCATTTCTTATTTCTATAAAAATTCTGAGCATCCTTAAAAGCTCAGTAGAAGTTCTGCCTCACCGATGAAAACAATTAACCTCTCCTTACCCTAAACATCTTCTTTGAATTTCCAGAGCCTTTTATATCATGCACCTCATTGTGAATGGCTGCCTAAAAAGCGAGCCCTTTCAAGAAAGAAACCATGGTGTGCTTTTTACTCTTCCTTATGTATAACGGATGCTTGCTAGCTACTATTTACATTTACACTAATCTATTACAGAATACTACATGAAGAACAATAAACCTTTGTTAATTTAGGTAGCTTTAACTTGGAGTAAATAATATTATTTAGCCATGCAACCATTTCTTATCCTTAAAAAAAGGCTTTGGTCAACAAATTAAACAATAAGTATGTACTGAGATTCTATAATAGATCAGGAACTGTCCTAGCTATTGAGGATGCAAAGATGAATAAGATAGCCTTTCCCCAGAAAAATGAGCAATTGTGGAGCACCTTAGACTATAGAAGAATAATCCTTCTAGTAAACATCCCTTTGTGTAATCATTATGCCAATTACAATGAATGCTCACTATTTCATGAAAGAGAATTGCGTAGAGCATATTCTTCACAATTCTTTATCCAGTTTGTCTTTTAAAAAACATTTTTATTACTTCTTCAGGTACACATGGAAACATATGCCATAATTCAGATGTAACTAACTTGGATTGTTCTAATTAACCCAAATTACAAAAATGTTCTGTACTTAATATTCTAAATGATTATTGAAATTATTATTCTTACTATTGGGTGAAAATATGGAGATTTTTATGTCAAGTTTTCTGATTGACATACTATGATTATCTATTACCCCAAACCTCAAAGGGTGTTAGATCAGTGAACAATGTTTGGTATGCTGTTAAATTAAAAAGTAATAATAATAACCGTAAGCTTCACATGTAGTTGTTTTTGTTATACCATTATGAAACCAAGGGGTGATGCAAGGTTTCCATATAGGAGTGGTTTTCTAAGTTTTGAGGCATGTCATTCCCAGAGAGCCTACAATCCGTGGAGGTACTGTCAGTCATTGTCCAGCTATTTTGGCAATGATCTGATGGCTAATGGAATTAACTAGCATGCCACCCTCTGCAGTTATTTATAAAACCAGAGCAATGAATAAGGTTTTTGCTCTCCCAAACCAACCTCCATTTCCAGTGAATGGCTGTGGTGGTTGGCAACCTGAGCCCACCAAATCAAACCCTGATGAAATGGGTCAGTGAGCAACCAGTGTAACTGTCCACCAGGAAACAGTCTGGAGTAGGGGCAAGAACAAGAGGTTTCAAGTCCTGGCTCTGCTGCTTCCCAGCCACTTAAGAATGGGCAGGTCACAAAGTTTATCTTTTACTTCTTCATTTGCAAAACAATACTTCCTGGCCTGTCCACTTTTCATGGTTATTGTGAGGCTCCAGTGAGATAATATACGAAAGTTCTTGTAAATGGCATAGTCCTAGCCTCTTTATTAGTCTAAGTTGTCAGTTGGTGCATGACAACTCAAAACCACTCTCCCCATGCTGCAGTGATGCATTCAAGGAGGATAGTGCATACTTATTGTTCAATATACCAAGCAAAATCCAGCCTCAGAGGCACTCTCACCTCAATCCCTTAAGATATGTCTTCTTTCCTGATTGTCCAAGTGCGTCGTGGTACTGCTGAATGACAGTGCTAATTGCACAGACCCTAAGGTCAGATTGCCACCTCCCCACTTGGTCAAATATTTAACATTTTATGAGCTCGTTACTGGATCTATAAAATGAGGATTCAAATGTTACCTATCTCACAGAATTGTGGGAGGATAAGATAATCACGTAAAACACATGGTATAGTATCAGGTGGCACATAGTAACAATGACAATTACTATTAGCCTCACACAGGTTTCTGCAGCTAATATGAAGGCAAAAATCCCATTAGAGTCAGAAGATGCTGGTTTCAAGTCCTCGTTCCCTCTGTGACAGGCTGGATAATGCTACAAATTTCATTCAATCTCTCTGGAATGCAGTTACTACTTATAAAAGGATGCTAATATTCACTTCATGGGGTCTATATAAAAATCACATAGAGTAATGTACATATAACTTCTATACTCACTGTAATGCACGATGAAAATGCACAAGGCTGTTATTTGATTTTTCTGTATGAACAAACATGCAGAAAACAATTGCAAAGATTTTATTTAGCGGCTTTCTGTGCTTGGCACTTAGAAACAGAGTTCCGTGCATAAGGGCAAATTTTTATACACCTTTTCTTCATACATATTTTACATACCCTTTTATTGCCCCCTTTTTCATATTCATAATATTGGATTCCCCACTAGGCACATAAATACATTTATCTACAACACCTCAAAACCAGAAACTTTAATAATATCTGTATTATTTTACTTGGTATTATTTGCATTTCCACACGATTTAAAAATTTTAGCTTGCACCAAGCTTTACTTGCTTTCTTACCATTAAAAGATTTGAAGGGAAAGGGAAAGATGAAGGACAAAACCCAAAACTTCAAAATGCAATGTACTATTTGATAAAAATGGAGATCTAAGGGCAGGTAGAAGGGTATAGAAGACCCATCTGCAATTCCCTGGGACATGAGGGGATATTTCCTGCCACAGGGATAGCGGGCAGGCATTCTAGGTCAGGTGTCTGGATCCGGCACCTGGAGGCCAGGCCTCTATTTGTTGTCTCTGCTCTTGGTATCAGCTTCCGAGATTATAAAACTATTCCTTCTTCACACCCTTTTATTTTCCTTCCCCTACCAGGCTGCATGCTGTGGAATCAGCACTTCCCACATAGTGCACCTCTCTTCCGGATCACAGTGGTCAAAGCTGTGGGCTCAGGATGCATTCCTTGCTCTGTCCCTCTGACCAATGCCCTGACCGTGCTCAGTGTGCCAGAGAGGTTTACTCCTCAGTAATGCCATGATTCTTTCCATAACCTGTAGTGGGGTGGGCGGGGTTTGGGGGGACAAACCAAAAACACGTCTCCTTGGTGAATTAAAATTCTCATCATTGCTCACACTTTCTCTGTCAGTCTTGCTCTCCACCTCGCTCCTGTTCTCTATTCTTTCTGTTTGTCTTTCTCTTGTTCAGCTTTTCTTTCTCCCTCTTTCCACGGGCACCACTGGGAATATCAATGATAGCATACAAGTGAGGAGAGCCAAAGTTCAAAAGCAATCTTTTTCCGGAAGCCAAGTCCAGTTGTACTGATGTCTTTCCACTCTCATCCATGGGGAGGGTCTCCAGGATACATGGTTCATTCCAGAAGCAGAGGAAGCTGCAGGGGAGAAAGACTGGCAGCTACTGCTGGCCCACTCCATCTAGAGTTGTACATAGACAAATTCTTGGTGAAAGCACCCATTCTGGGCCTCCCTCCACAGAGTTCACCCAGTTCAGAGTCAGTGTGCATGTATGATTGCATGTGTATGAATATGTATGTGTGTGTGCATGTATGTATAGGTAGGTCTGTCTGTATGTGGGTGTGTATGTGTAACTTTTCATGGCTGCCACACACTAGCATCTCCCTTAACATTATGACGAAGTGATTATTCAGTCTCTTCAAAGGCCACTCTGGAACAGACAATGCTTTATAAAACTAAGGTCTGGGAAGGCAGAAGAATGGCCACTGAGTTGTGGATGATTCTACCGCAAGTATCCTTCACTGGCTTAAAGGTATCTCTTGTTCTTGGGTATATGTCTTCCTCCAGAAAAAAAAAAAAAAAAAAAACACGGTTCCTGTTTTTCAAAGACACTGGACTCCCAAAGAGGAGGATCTGACCATGGAGACTCTAGGGCCTTGATTGCCAAATGCTCCGTGGTGTTTGGACTGGCCTTTAAACCATGTGCACCGACATCTGGGAGGAGGAGCCTGGAACTGCCCCATACTGCCGGCCATCACAAGTGTTGGTTGCCTGTTGGTTATTGGGTGAAGGGCTAATCATGTGCATGCTGTGCTCCATCCCTGACGGCAGGTACTGCCTCTCTCCAAAGGCCCCGTTGGAAGGAGAAGAACAGAGTAAAGTGCTTTGAGAGGCGCTCAGTTTTTCCGGGCTTGCAGCTAGCCTAGGGGAAGTGGGGAAATTGTATCCATACAGGTTGTAAGGGTTGTGAAGGGAGAAGGCATTGTAGGAGCTCTGCTGCATGTGGCTGCCCCCGAACATGTGTGGTGATGAGGAGCTGGAGGCAGCATTGCCTGCCTGCATGACATACTGAAACTGGGAAGTGGGAAAGGACCCCAGCTGGCCACCATAGGCTTCCATCTTGCTGTTGCCAGGCAATGAGGGAGGAGTTGGTATTCCTGAGATCAGGGATGGAGTCCTCTGGGGCATGAAGGTTTCAGAGGGCTGAGTGGCTGAAGTGGTGCCACTCTGAAGCCTGTTGTAGCCACTGTCACTCAGCCCTGGGTAGCTCTGCAAGGCAGCCATGTTGCTTCGGGCACATGGTGGATAATCAGAGAGGTTTAGATTACACAGCTGGCTTTCTCGGCAACCCACATTGAAAGTGTTGGGGGCCAGATGAAAAGTTGGAGGAGAACAGGATGGAGATAAAAGATGAGAAGAAGCCGAAGGGGATGGTGTCCCAGTGCTGGAGGTGGTTGGGGAAGTGCCTGTGCTGCCTCCTGAAAAATAAAACGTGAATACTATTGAAACAGAGTCTTTTAAGATGAGTCTGCCTAAGTCACATGCAAGCCATACAGGAGGTGCCTTCAAATGTCCAAGATAGGGCTGATTTTTACAGAACCATTTTTCCTCTTAACTCAGCAGACCTATGCTAAGTGATTCCACCTGTGGACACATACACAGTCATACAGACACACACACACACACACACACACACATACACACACACTCCAGAAGGATCAAAAACAACACTAAATTCTTTTGTTTGTTTTCTCTGTAAGAGCCTTAGTACGTCCTTTGTATAAAAATAACAATAAACCTTCCAAGATTCACGTTGCCATTTCTCACCATCAAATTCACTTTCTAATAAGACCTCTGATGTCAGCATTAAAATCCACTAGCTCAGCTTTTCCCATTCTTAATGGAAATGCATTAAATATGTATTTTATTCAAGGGCTGTTGCCTACTTTGCCATTTTTAGTCTTCCAGCCAAACATGCAGGACACCAAAGCAGGATCCTAATCACAGAGGAAATGGGGTAATGGAAGACAGTGCCAAGTCAAAATTGAGGCCTGGGGGTGCAGAGCAGTGGAGCCTGGGGTATGAGATTGAAGTTGCATCACATAAAAGACATTGGGAACACAATTATAAGAGCTAGATTAGAATAAAGCAGGGCTAACCCAAAACAAAATCATTATGAACCAGAGGCTCTGCTGATCTCCTTTTATAGGATCATGTCCATTCTCAGAGACTGGAATAAAGACTGCAAATGGAGCCTTTGGAGTTTTAATATTTATCAGGACAAGAAGCTAAAAAGGCCTTAAAGTGACCTGAGAGTCAGGAGATCTGGGTCTGCTCACAACTCTGCCACACTAACTGCCCAGCTAACCTTAGGCACATCACTTACCCTCGGCAGGTTACAGTTTCTTCATCTAGAGATGAGGAATTAACTTAGATCAGTGGTTCTCAGGCATAGAGGACCTGGCAGCTTTTAAAAGAAATGCTGATGTTCCAGGATCCTACCTCGGATGAACTAAAGGAGAGTTTCTGGGCATGGAACCTCCACATCAGTATTGTTTTAAAAGCTCCCCCAGATGTGTAGTGTGGCTTAAGAACCAATCATACAACCCAAATTCCTCATTTCTAAGTACTCAGAATAGTCTTTCCTAAACTTGAGTGTGTATGAGAATCAGCTAGATGGCTTGTTAAAGCGTAGATTGCTGACTCCATCCCTAGAGTCTCTGATTCTGTAGGTCTGGGGTGGGGCCTAAGAATTTGCATTTCCAACAAGTTCTCAGGTGATGGTCCAGAGACCACACTTTGGGTTAGAGGAACTCCAGATTCCTTTCATTTCCAAAAGTCCCTAAATCTGTATTTGAACGAGTTGATCTTATGATGTGTGAATGTTAGAGCTAGACAGGTGGATGATGCACCGACAGACTGAGGACCAGTTCAATCCAACCTCCTTCAGTGTGTTCTCAGATAATTTAAGAAGGCCAAAAATGACCTTTATGAGCCTCCTCTTTCCCAAAGTCAGGAAGCAGCAGTGCAGCATCTGCCTCCTGTCTCATCCAATGGAAGTTAAAGACATGGGTGAGTGCTAGGGCTGCGGGGCCCTTTATTTGAATTCTGGAAAGAGCAGCTGCTTTGTCTTCCATAGGGAATCTTCCGTGATGTAACTTCCTCCTTCACAGCAAGGTTAGGAGTTTCCCAGCATTGTCAAGAACTGTGATTCCCCCAAGGAATGTAATATCCTTTAGATCACCTACCCACTCACTTTGGGACTCTTAGAAGCTGAGCATTATAAAAGGGTAAAGGGCACTTTAGGTATAAAAGAGCAGGAATAAGGTTTTTCTCAGTGAAGAAAATGTTATAAAAACTAGCAGGGGTTGGGCACACTGGCTCATGCCTGTAATCCTAGCACTTTGGGATGCTGAGGCAGGTGGATCACTTGAGGTCAGGAGTTCAAAACCAGCCTGGCCTACATGGTGAAACCCCGTCTCTACTAAGAATACAAAAATTAGCTGGGTGCTGGGTGTGGTGGTGGGCGCCTGTAATACCAGCTACTTGGGAGGCTGAGGCAGGAGAATCTCTTGAGCCCAGGAGGCGGAGGCTGCAGTGAGCCAAGATAGCGCCATTGCACTCTGGCCTGGACAACAAGAGCAAAACTCTCAAAAAAAAAAAATAAAGCAGGATTCCAGAGACACTGGAATACAAAGAAACCATCCACAGTGTGCTAAGGACACAGGGGTCCCAGATGTGTCAATTAAGAGACAGATGCCCTCAAAGAGGAACCGAAAGTTAATTTTTAGCAGGAAAAAAAAAGCGTTCATTTTACATCCATGGGCATAGGTAGTAGTGCTGGCTATAGAAGTACAAATTTGTCTGTTGTTATTATAATAGTTTCTTCAGAGGTAAATTTTGACAAAGCCTAACTAATAACGAAAGAATTTCAAAAGAATTCCCCCCAATGAACCTTCAAGGAAGAATTGTATTTAGATATAAATAGCTGCTGATTTTAGAGACATTTCAAAAACTTCTCCTTCCTCCTTTCTAATACTCAACTTAAAATCCTTTAAGAAAAGTAAAATGATTTTTATTCCACAATTTGAGACAAGGCTAACATTGTAAATACCGCTGAGAGAAGGAAGACAGCAGCTGGCCATGTCGGAAAGAGCCCTGAGCCTGATTCTAGGCCTATTAACCTCTGTCCAGCTCATGACCATTAGCAATGCAGGCCACCTCTTCATTCTCATTAGCTGTGAAATCAGGGGCTTGAACCAGTGGGCCTCAGTTTCTGTCCTTCTCAGCATATCTGTAACTGAGGTTTCAAATAATATAAAGTGTGAATCGCCAACAACAAGTACTTTCCATGGAATTATTTTAATATAATGAAGGATCTCTGGCAGGAGAAGATTCTAGAAGGAGGAGGCAGAACATCTCATCTGTCTTGTTTCTATACAGCTGAATGGCCAGGCCTTCTATGCCTTGCAGAAATCTCAAGGATTCATTTCAAGCGTGTGGTTCCTCTTTGAGGCATCCTACACATTTTCCTTATTTTCCACTCCAAATGCCATGAGCTTCTCTGAAATAAATGCTGTGGTGCAAATGGAGAAACCTGACTCCAGCTGTAAAGAGATTTGTGTTTTATGGGATAGGTATCTGGTCACTTCTCTTTGAAAGTTCATCCTTGCTCTCCCTGATCTGGTGTTTATGTGGTCCCTGAGGAGACCACCTGTTCAGCATGTCATACTGTCCTGTTACAGGTATGTTCTACCAGGCACTGGTTCTAGCCCTGCAGCAGGAAGTGCAAGATGGAGCAGATGACTTCTTACAACTCTAAATGGTTTTCTCTGATGGCCCAAGATGGAACGAATGGTACTGATTTAAGGCCTCAACTGGTTTCACTACAAAAAGAAAAAAAAAAGGTGGGGGGTGGAACTATTAACAAGTTACAGGGATTTCTGCTGACCAGATGAGAGGCAAATGTTAAAAAGTTTGTAGTCAGCTTGCTTGGGCTTTTAAATTACATTCACTGGAAATGAGACTTGGTGGCCTGCTGAGCTTGAGTGGGTGAAGCCTCCATATGAACTACTGTTTGAAGGAGGCAGGGGCAAAGCTGTCCAAGAAAAGGTCACCTTCCTTCCATGCACTTTGAAGAAATGCTCTTGTGAACATAAAGTACTCAATACAGATAACAGCTATTTTTCAAAGTTCCCATAGAAAGAGAAAACTATGGTATTCATTTTGCAGAGAACAAACCGAGATACTGACAAGTCTTTCTCCTCCTATGATCTAACAGCTTGTCGAATGTTAAACAAGATTGGAATTTCCAGCCAAGTGCAAAATGAGCACAAAGAGGGAGCCCATCCTCCTTGTTCATTTTCAACACTTGGCTGACTAGAGATTCTCATCACAGAAAAGCTAGGGCAGGGTGGGACACCAGTCCAGGCCAGGCCATACTGATACAGGAGGGTCAGAGCTGCCTCTCAAAGCAAAGCATGACTCTCTTCCCTGTGCCCTCCTCCCCTCTGTACCTGCCAGGTCCCGAGTGCTCTGAGCATCTTGACAGAAATTTTATTTAATGGATGAGTGTGTTCTATAGGGTCCAAAAAACCCAGTTCCAATCCCAGATGTCTTACTGATTAAGGACAGGACCTTAGCAAGTTAGCAACTCCAAGCCTTTTACATTTTAAGGAATTGCCAATATCTATTTTGTAGAGATGTTTTGAGAAATAGGTAAGATATAATAGTATACATTACAAAGTGCTCATAACTGTATTTGGCACATAGGCATTAATTTTTTTAAAAAAAATTTTTAGTAGAGATAGGGTCTCACTATGTTGCTCAGGCTGGTCTTAAACTCCTGGGCTCAAGAAATCCTCCTGTCTCAGCCTCAAAGCGTTGGGATTACAGGCGTGAGCCACTGCACCTAGCCCAGCACAAAAGCATTAACTATTCTTTTCTATAAGAGAAGAGTGAAGGAAGGAGAAAGGAACTTGAGTTCTAATGAGAATGGCTCTGCGGTGTTGGCCTCTGTCTGTGGAGCTAAGCATCTTGGCCTCTCCCCACCCTGATGAGCATTATGTCACGACAGCTACATGTTTGTTGTTACATGCTAGAGGAACCTCCATCACTGTGAATGATGGAGCACTAGGCCAGGTAGCAGCTAAGGCCCTACCTGTGCCATATTCCCAAAGGCTAACCTAACTCTGGTTCCTCTCTGAATTATCTGTCCCTCCTCCCTCACTTCCAGTTCAGGACAAGAATGGCTGCCCGTGTCTCCATCTTTCCTCAAATGAAGCAAAGTGGGATTGACAGAACACAAATAGCTAGACTGGTGTTTTTCCCACTATCCTTAGAGGTCTTAATTCACTTCTGAGAAGTGATTAAAATATAATGCCCTAAGTAGCTTAAAACTTTCAGGAGTTCTGTAGCATCTGTAGGATCTGTAGGATCAATCTCCTACAGCACCAGCTCCCTTCATCCTATTTTACCCATGGGCCAATATAAGGTGACACACATGAAAATTCATATATGACATTAACTTGCTCCAATATCCAAGGCTAATGGCCAAAATAACCGAAAAGGATACGTTTAGCAGTAATTCCGTATGAGGACAATAACCTAGAATATACTTGTTTTTACCATAAAGACAAGTTAAATGTGACCATGAAAATCCTGAATACTAAACCTGCTGACTTTTGCATCTCTAAATTGATCATTTCCAGATTGTAATATAAGGGCTTTCACATACAGTTTTTCAATTTATTTTGCTGTACTTTTCTCCCTCCTCCCCCAAAATTGAAAAACAGTAAGGCAAAACCCCATCTAGGCTAGTAAAGAATAAATTTCCATGTAATTACTTCGTTCCATGAGCCAGACTCTTCTCTCGTATAATTCAATGGCATCTGTCTCTGAGGAGTGCTGATTCACTGTGTATCCTTGAGAAGTCTTCTTTGAGGCTTTCAAACAGGTAAGAAGTAAAATATCAGCACCCTATAGACTGATCCCAGAGAATAAACCCAGAGATCGTAAAGTTTAATGAGCACAGCACTGTTCATCTCAGCAAAAGAATTACTTAGTTGAGATGAGTACCATCCTCATAATGCAAACATGAACATTAGAGCGCTAATAGGAATTGTGTGGTTTCAATCTTAGAAAGACTCCTAGTGAATCATTCTCCATAAAAGTTAAAGGTATGCACAGACCTAAACTCCTTCTCTTTAAAATTGCTTTGAATATATTCATCCAATTCTCATTTTGCACATTGGTACTCTGTGCTCTGAGTGTCTCCGCTTCTTAGATGGTCCTATTTTATATCTACCACATTCCTTAGCTGGACTGCAGCATTTCTTCACTTTCCATTAACTTAATTGTTTTCTCCCCTACTTGTTTTACTGCCTTCCTTGCTGCAGCATGCATCTGTTATCTTCATTTAGAATTCATCTGCTTCTTTCTGGCAACAGTATCTAGTTTTCCCACTATTACACACTTTCTCCCACTCTCACTGCCTCAGCCCTACCTTCAGGGAAGGCATGTGACTCAGGCCTGGACAATCAAAGCATCATATTCCCCCCTACCACAGTAATTAAAATGGAGATGACTCAATTAAAGACAATTAGACTCAATGACATTTTGGTAGAAATCTTAGGAGAAAGGTACATGCCTTTTCCCATCAGATTTAAACCTCAAAATATGTAGGGCCAGGGGTTCTGGTAAGCATGTTTATACCATGGGGAAACTGAGAATAAAGTCAGGATGATAGAGAGCAAAGTTGAGAAATGGAGTTGATGATCTTTTATGGGTGCCTACATTAAACTTTTCCTAAAACTGGCTATTTGAGTCATTTCAGTTTCATGACCCAATGAGTTTCTTTTTTGCTTTGCCATTTGGGTTTTATTTTATTTACAACAGTAAGAATCCTAGTTGATATACATCCATAATTCTATAGGTAATTCCACTATGAATCTGAAGGGGTAGGAATATTAAGATAAAGCTGGAAGAGAGAGAAATAAAAATGAGAATGGTAGGACTAGACTATGAACCACTTTGTCAAATGGAAGCTATGGATGATTCCTTCCTAAGACATGATAAATTACCTATGAGTAGGAACAAGGGATTTCAGCTACGTAAATAGACATCAAGCTCTGTAAAAAAATATCTAATAAGACAGTGACTTTACTTTAGAAAAATACATAATCTCTTAAATGGTTGCTGGCCTCATTCTGATCGACAAGAACAGGCTAAACAATGAAGTAAAAATGCTGGCAACTTTTCAAGATGATTTTTTCATATTAGTGTCCATGGCAAATAAGGAAGATAATGTACAGAATAGAAAAACAACAGCTGCTGTTTTTTTTTAAGTTTTCTAAAAGTTCAGTAGAAAGAAAT
Source organism: Gorilla gorilla gorilla (assembly GCF_029281585.2). NCBI lineage: Eukaryota > Metazoa > Chordata > Mammalia > Primates > Hominidae > Gorilla > Gorilla gorilla. The sequence goes on from NC_073224.2 coordinate 123,277,519, forward strand.
GCACAAATCTAAACAAAAAGGTAATTTCAAAAACCAATTACAACACCACAAATGGTAAGAAGATAAAAGAGGAGTGTCTAAAGACATCAAAGTGGCCATTCTCTGATAGGTTTGTGAAATGCAGTTAGATAAGACATAAAAGGAAGAATATATAAATAAAAGCAGGAAAAACAATGGTGTGATCTTGCGGGAATAACATTAGGATGCCCAGAATTAAGTGAAGTTTGTAGTCTTCCCTAACAGTAATACTCATGTTTTTTCTCCTACTGGGTTTATTTCTTTCAAAGTGTATCTCACTTTAATTTACTATTCTTGTCATTATTTCTGTCCCAAGAAGACTTAACATTACCCATGACAGCATGAGAAATGCTAATGTTAATTGACTGCATGAGTGAACAAGTGACTCTTACTTCTTAATGTTAAAGCTTCAAGGTCATTTTACTCACTCCTCATATTATACGCACTGACATATGGATTCCTGAGACCATAAATAATTGTTCCCAACTTACTATCTTGTTATCTTCACTTAAGAATTTTGGGGGCCAGGTGTGGTGACTCAGCACTTTGGGAGGCCAAAGTGGGCAAATCACTTCAGGTCAGGAGTTTGAGACCAGTTTCAGCATGGCCAGCATGGTGAAACCACGTCTGTACAAAAAATACAAAAATTAGCCAGGCATGGTGGTGTGCACCTGTAGTCCCAGCTACTCAGGAGGCTGAGGCAGGAGAATTGTTTGAACCCAGGAGGCAGAGGTTGCAGTGAGCCGAGATGGTACCACTGCACTCCAGCCTGGGTGACAGGGCAAAACTCTGTTGAAAAGAAAGAAAGAAAGGAAGAAAGGAAGAAAGAAAGAAAGGAAGAAAGAAAGAAAGAAAGAAAGAAAGAAAGAAAGAAAGAAAGAAAGAAAGAAAGAAAGAAAGAAAGAAAGAAGGAAGGAAGGAAAGAAAAAGAAAGAAAGAGAGAAAGAAAGAAAGAAAAAAGAAAGAAAGAAAGGGAGGGAGGGAAGTAAGGAAGGAAAAGAAAAGAATTTTGAGTACTTTCTTCACTATCCTTTACAAAACTTATTTTCTTCTTTTTTCTTTTCTAATCATCATGCCCTTCAAATTTTATCCTAAAGTTGTCTCTGGTTAATGTTTACCAAACACATTGACATTAGTCCCTATGATACAGAACCTAGCAGAGTTTATTCACTTATTCAATCACTATTTGAGTACTAAATATACACTCAACCAACAGGGAGTGTTTGGATCCAGGGATTTAATCATACAGGAAAAAAATAGTGAGAAAAATGTGGATAAGAGACATTAATGAAAGAATGACACAAATAAACAAGAGCTCACCTTAAAGAGACTTGGCCTACTCTGGATGGCAGGGAATTTCCCCCAAGGAAGTCATATTTAAGCTGTGATCTCAAAGACAGATAGCACTAGAAGGCAAGTGGGTAGCAAGGAGCCTTCCAGAGAAAGAGAACAACGTGGCAGGAAAGAGCACACCATGTTTGAGAAAGGGAAGTAAGATGAGTGATGCTGAAACAACAGAGAGAATGAGGGGAGGTGATATAGGCTGAAGCTAGAGTAGTAATAATAGCAATAATGAGGATGATCATAGAGAACATTTTTGAACACTCAGTAAATCCTAGGCTCTTTCCTAAGCACTTTACATTCATTAATCCTCATTGTTATTATCCCTATTTTAGAGGTGAGGCAGCAAAAGCCAGAACTTGCAAGGTCTAGCGACAATGTTAAGGAATATGTCTTTCATAGGTGAAAGTAAACTGTGGCCATTGAGCAGCTTTAAGCAGACCGGAGATAGAAGGTTGAGGTGCAAAGATGTGTGTTTTGAAAAAAATGATTCTCATTTCTACATGAGGAATGGCTTGGAAGAAAATGTAGAAACTATGGAAGACATTACGGTCATGCAGTGAGAGGTGACGTCAGTGCAGAGTGGCATGGTAACAAGGAAGGTTAGAGATGTGGACAGATTTAAGAACTTAGTAATTGTTGGGCATGGGGGTAGGGCAGGGAGGGAAACTTCCGGGATATCGAGTGTTCTCCTTCCCCATGGAGAGGGCACCAGGCTGTGAGGTAGATGATAACTCAGTTTTGGACATGCTGAGCATAAGGAACTTTGGGGACAAAACAAAATATGTAATCAATTACTGTTTGTTTTAATGGATTGAATTGAGATGCTCCCTACCCCCATCAGGAGCTCTTCATGATTATAGTGCAGAATTAGGATATTGCTCTTCTATAGCTAAAAAGGGAGTGCTTTAAAAAAAATTCTATGTGATAAGCCATACGTATGGGCATTATTCCTCACCTCAGTGATAAATGAGATCTGTATAAATCAGCTATGTTTCAATCATTACAGTGACGTCATAGTTCAATGGCTCATGTCCACTAAATTGTCCTTCTTTCCCAGTATCTTACTTGTATGACTTGATCAGTAGCTGATCCCTCTCACTAACCAACCTCAACTAATACAAGTCAAACTGATGAAAATTCAATCATCAACAGAGACCCTCATAATCCTAACTCTTTAACTGCCTGACAAACACTGAAACACCCAATGGTACTGAACTCGGTAGTGATGTCCACCAACTCTCTTGGGGAATGGAGAGCTTTTGTAAATGGTGGGTCCCCTCATGTCCACAGATGGAAAGTTGGCAATTCTGGTGTCATTGGTCCAGAATGATTCCTTTTAGAACAACAGTTATCAAATACCTTGAAGTCACTGCTGATAAAGCTCTCGGTTTTGGCCACTCAAATAGCTCCATTATATACATGAAGAAGTTGAGGCACAGATTTTATTCAAGGATATCCATCAGAACAACAACAGGATTGCATTGTATTTAGTTATAACTGACCTGGACTCTTATTTCCTTTTCCTTCTATGTTTATATTTCCTCAGTCACTTTCTCCAAGCATAACTTGCCTGGTTAGTTCATTTGCTCCTTGTCACCAGCAGTGTTCAGGCAAAAGCCATTCCTGAGGTAGAATCTTCATCTCCAGAACCTCCAGCCTCTCTAGACTCTCCAAACACATAAACACCCTTGAGTCTAACTGAAGACATCTGAAGACCATATACTTGACTTATAAAAAAAAAACTGACCTATTGAGAGTTAATGCTCAAGTTGTTGAACAATAAAAACCATCAATAGGAAGAGCAAACTAAAATCTTTGTGGAAAATTAAAGCTGTAGTAAGAAAGAATAAGAAAAATAATGTAATCTGGTGGAAAGGAAACTACCCTGTCAAATAAGAGATCTGCATTGGTACTCTGAACTTAGCTCTGCCATCACTTAACTACAGATATGATACTAGACCAGACTTGTCCAACCCATGGCCCAAGGGCTGCATGCAGCCAAGAATAGCTTTGAATGCAGCTCAACACAAATTTGTAAACTTTCTTAAAACATGAGATTTTTTGTAGTTTTTTTAGCTCCTCAGCTATCATCAGTTTTAGTATATTTCATGTGTGGCCCAAGACGATTTTTCTTCTTCCAATGTGGTGCAAGGAAGCCAAAACACTGGACACCCCTGTACTAGACTGTGTCATGCCTCAGTTTCTTTTTTGTGTCAAAGGCAGAAGATAATGAATCTCATGCATTCTTCTCCCTAAAACAACTATTTACAATACTCCATTCAATGTGATTTTAAAAATAAAAAGATTTAAATTTTTGCAAAACTGTGGAGAATTTACCTAAGTGCTTTCTTCGAAGTTTTATCAGCAGATGAGTCTTAATGACAAGAGAAATAAAAGATGGCAGCAAAGGCAGGATGAAAAAAGCATTCTTAACCTCATCTATGCAGAAAGACAGATCCACCCTCACCAGTAGCAGCACAAAACTGTCTAGGACTGCTATGTGACATGACAGATACTCATATGCTGAAACAATGAGGTAATATGGACAATTGGATAAGTCAGTCAATATTTGGCACCAATCTTAGGTTTGGTGCAAACACTGCCAATACTCACCTCATTAAAAGGGAATTGCTGTAAAAAATAGCCTACCACTGCAGTTTCCACTAGAAGCTCATTCCTCTCTATTCCTTCTAAGATGCAAAGCAGTTCAGCATGCATGGCTGTGTCTCTTCTCTTCATTTATGATACTGTCCAGAGTCACTGAAACTCTTAGTTCTTAAGGGAAGAGGGGATGGGTGTTGTTGGTTTTACATCCTTTGTTAACGTCAAGAAACCGAGCCACATATTTTTTAATAATGAGAATCTGGATCAACTTCAATGGATATTTCAAAAATATATTCCAATTAAACTATTTAATAGAGTCCTGGCTTTTTCTCTAACCCCATCCCATCACCATATGTATCCAATAATTCAAGTTCTTTCTTCTCTTCCAATAAAAGTGAGGGTCACTGAAGTGTTTTGAAAGTTCAGTTTATTTGAAACCATTGTTTTCAAAATGGCAATAATAACCCTTCATACTGGTAAATTTTTAGTATAAGTACCATGAAGCCTGCTATGCTGCACATCTAAGTAACCCATGCAAGCTTCCTGTGTCTGTGCCTGCCCAATGGCGGCCCTCAATGATCACTCCATATCCATGTCTACATACATATTAGGTGGTTGTGCTCCAAGATGAAGTTTGAGAGTGGCTCTGCCCACCTGAGCCACAGTGCCAGCAAGTGATCCCATTCACTATTCATTGGGTACATACTGGGTGCCAGGCCCTGTAGTAGATCTTGGGGATACAGCATTGAACACAATTGTTGCCATTAATGCCTGCCCTCTGGAACTGGCAATATCCCTGCCAACCTTCTCTGACCAGCCTCCATGATACAAACTCCTGCTTAGCTAGAGCTTGGAAAGGCAATGAGTAAAGCAAGGGCAGACAAGCAAAGAAGCCACCACAGAACTAAATCAAATCAATGACACATTTTTGTCTACACAGCATGTTTATATAAATTTCCTCACACCAAAAAATTATCCCTCTTTTGTAGGTGAGAATACTGGCATGCAGGAATAGAAGTAAATTGCCTCAATGTAGAGAATTCATGACCATCAAAGACGGGGGCCTAGATTTTCCTGAGTCTCTTTAAGCCCCTGTCTCTTAATGGCCATCCATGAGGGCCTCAAAGCCATGGTGACACCTTGAATAACTATTGACTCTGCTTCTAATCACAGCTTTGTAGGGAGGAATACATAAAAGAGATGGAAATTCTGGATCACTTACTTCACCAGATCGCTGTGAAAATGAATAGTCTAATCATGTTTTAAATAATTAATCGTCAGAAAGGCAATATTCCTTGGTCCTGACACAACTTTGCTTAAGTGTCTACATACAGGGACATAAGGGCCTTGAAGCTGAAGATAATGAGGATGATGAAGACAATGATAACTAGTTTTATTAAATGCTTACTATGATTTTAAATGCACTCTCTCATTTAATTCAAGAATTCTATTTGATTCTACTTTTCCATATAATGCAGACGATAAAACTGGGTGTCAGAAAAGTTGAGGGACTTGACCAAGGTCACAAAGCTAGAAAGGATCAGTGATAAGAGCCTAGCCTAGACCTAGTCTAACTCCAGAGTCTCTGCTTTTAATCACTACACTCATCTTAAAACCTGACAGATTTCAGCAATTTAGGTTACAAACCTAATTCAGCGTGCAAAATGTTAGAAGCTCCCCTGAAAAGGGAAAGTTAAATATAATATATGGGTGTTATGCCTGGGAAAGCTACAGACAAGACTAAGAAAATTTGAAATAAGTCACAACCCATCTGGCCACAGGTTTCCCAACCTGAGCTGCGAGGAAAGAAAAATTATAAATTGGATAAAAAGCACAAAGTTCAAAGCAGTAGGGGGGAAAGTCTACTTATTCCACCAACTGAGAGGGGTGTTGTTTTATATAAGCAAAAAAGGAAAGAACACAAGTTGCAAGGTTCAGATAGGCTTGCAGCAGCCCATTCCTCACCTGGAGACCTGATACAATTTATTCCCATTGTCCAGAGCTAAGATTTTGCTCATCACGAAACTTCTCTTATTCTAAGAAAATTGAGAAGGCTACCATGAGGAATAAATGAAGTTATTAAAAAAACTCTTCAAATACCAAGGCATGTGTGAATGCTTAGCAATATTAATAATATCATCATCATTATAAATATATAACTGCACTCTTAGGAAGGGAGAGAGCATTTTGAGTGCCAGATGAAATGCTGCCTTTGGACCCAGCTTGTTTACCCAAGTGGTGATGCTTTGGTTATTTACAGAGCTCCTGAGTTCTCTTCATTCCAGGAGAATTGGTATAACCCATATCTTGGCCTGAGGCCAGATGTGCTATATTTGGTTGAGCTCCCACTCTGTCCCTGGCCCTATCACTAAGCAGAGGCCTTGCTCCAGGGCTTTACCTTGCTGCTTCTGCATGGTGGTGAAGTCTTCGAAGGTGAGTGTGCGCACAGGAGGTCTCCAGAATGCATACGTCTCCATGATGGCTTCAAGTCCAGTTCTGACAAGAGAAAAGCCAGCAAAGGAAGTCATAAATAATTTCAAGAAATGCATTGACTTTTCAGAGATCCAGAGGTGGACTGCCAAACAGGTAATAAAAACATAGATACTAAGAGCTACCACCATCAGGGTAAATTAGGGTGAAAAATCTCAAGGTACAATGATGCTGGACTGCAGGGGGAATAACAAATTAACCCAATTCAGATCATTTGCAAGCAAATCTACAACTATGATGGAATTTTATTCTGACCCTCCTTTAAAGGAGGCTTGGTCTGCAGGAAAAAAAGCATGGTAAGTATTAAAGGTCAAGGCCACTAATATCATGAGTACAGTTGTGCAGAAAGTAACATTGACTGCTTCTCTAGCACAGAACAATGTCGTCATCATTACCACACTGCACTGACACAGCCTGACCGAAAGTCAACTCCTCACCTTGGGTATGTACAGAATGAATGGAACTGTCAAACTGCTGTGGTTTTAAAGGCTTCTTAAATCAACAGAGATGAATAGGGCAACAGAAATAAAAGGAGAGGTAAGCAGTGAAATAGACTTGGGTTTCTGCTGCAGTAAGAAACACCTACCTGAAGATAAAGAAAGGGCTTGGTCTCAAAAATTATGGCTCAGGCAAAAAGACTAATACATTTCTCCAAATATTCATCTGCATTTCAGTAACCTAATAATCAGTCTGGTCTTTGGCCATCACAAACTGTCAGAGTTCAGGAAGTATCCAACATTTTATGAGTACATTCCTTTAAGGCTCCTGGTTCATTTGTATTGGAAATTCCATAAATTGGACTGTGTGCATACTGTCTTTTTACCCTTCAATTAACTATGTCTCTAACACATATGCAAGTGCTGATATACATCATTTTCACATGATTATTGAGGTTATCTCAGACATATTCTTGATGATATCCATACCCTCAAAACAAAATATCAACTGGGGCTTTGTTTGAAGCTTTGAACACAGCTTCTAATTATTGATCTTTCTTTAAAAAAAAAACTGCTTCACTTAACTAAACAGAGAGAGGAGAAGTGTGGGACCTGTGAGAAAGGTGGGAGGAGAATAGAAAAGAGCAGATGGCATAAATCTTTTCATTGCAAGGTCACTGGAAGGTGGGTGGTATGGCATCCCTTCCTGAAATGGATTAGCTTCCCCTTTTGAGATGAAACTTCTGCTGCCTGTGTTTCTTTCTTGGTAATGTATTTCCAGAGTTCTCTTCAGCCTTACACAACAAGAATAAAGAAATTTTATTTTAGGTGAGAACAAATATCCTTTACTTATCAACAACTATAGGATACCCTGAGGTTCTTCTCAGATGAGCTGCTGATACGCTGATTGACTCTTTGTGTTGGAAAATTTCCTCTCTGAACAGGCCTCACTTGCACAGTTAACTTTCTAAAGTCTTCCCTGGAATCTTGGAGGCTTTAAATACACCAATGTTGGCAAACCAAACTCTGTATTTTAAGAAGAGGTTCAGAGAAGAGAGTGTTACATGGTGTTTATTAGCTGTTAATCTGTTAGAAGTAGGAATAGGAGACATCTCCACATAGTCACTCTACATTAATGTTGAATACAGTACATGAAACTATTTGTGGAGAGAAAGAGCCCAGGCAATTAGGGAGTTCAGAATAATAAGGGGATAGGCAGATAAAGCCACACTGAGCCTGGACGGATAGAAGAAATAGATAGGCCAGGCTTAGGTCTTACTGCTTTGTTTTGGAATGTTGGCCACCCACCAGAATATCTTAGGATTCCCTTTAATGGCACAGGAGGCTCACTGAAAATGGCAGAGTCTTTATTGTTCCACCTCCTAGTTCATTCTTCCCAGGAACATGTACTGATGGTGAGGACAAAATATTAGCTCAAGGACAAAGAACAGTCCCTTCTCAGTTCATAATGAAGTGCTGGAAGACTATGAAATTGCAATAATATACTGATACACTGCCAATATTTTATTTGTTGAATAAATAGAAAATGAACTTCATTTTCTATCCTAGTTCATTTTGTGCTGCTATAACCTACCATATGCTAGGTAATTTATAAGCAATAAAGTTTATTTGGCTCACAGTTCTGGAGGCTGAGAAGTCCAAGAGCAAGGTGCTGGCACTTGGTAGGGGCCTTTGTGCTGAGTCATACATGGTGAAAGATGGAAGGTCAAGAGAGGGCAAGAGCAAGAGAGAAAGACACCAAACTTATTCTTTCATCAGGAACACACTCCTGTGTTAATTAGCCATTCATGGGGCACAGCTCTCAGAGCCTAATCACCTCTTAAATGTGCCAGCTCTTAACACTGTTGTATTGCAGATTAAGTTTGGAACACATAAACTTTGGGGGACGTATTCAAACCATAGCAATTTCATTTTCATAATAGGCAAGAAGACTGTGACAAAAGTGTTAATAGTTTTATTTTATTTAAGCAGTTAACTCTATATAGAATAGTGACGATTTACTCATGAATTCAAATCTAAAATCCAACTAAAAGAACTGAGTTGTAAAATCACAGATTTTAAATCTAGGAAGAATCTTGGATGTCATCTACTATAACTCTTATGATACCATCTTAAATGGTTATCCACCTCTGTTGGTATATATATATCCCCAGGAAAATTTTCAGTTTTTTGATTGATCTGATATAACTTTCACCCTCTGGTTCCATTACCAATAAGTAAATAGTGAGAGTGACAGGCATTTCCCACAAGGAGTCCACCTGCCACGTCCTCAGCAGGGAGACCTTCCTTAGCTAACGAACATAAAGTACAACATGCCACCTATGGACACATATGTAATCCATCCAGGGGTCTGTCACAGCAAGGATCAGTTTGGTAGTGGAATTGTGTGGGGAGGGTTATGGCTCCCAAAAAAATAATGGCTAAGACCATACATGCCTAACCATGTCTTATTAATCCACAGTGGATCTGTGTCTTGTAAATATATCCTACATAGCATATATATAAATTATTCTATAATAGAAATGATCCTATAATGTATATTATCCTACAGAGAATAATATTGGTCTCATAGATTTATATTATTGATTTTATTTATGTATTCAGTGTGTATTGTTTTTTAGAAAAATTAATCCTATTTATTTACCATATTCTACCTGTTTTATTTGTCCTCAACCCTATTATGCTTCATTGGATAGATCTACTTATTAGAAGGTACTAGTTCTATATATCAATATTTGGTGTAGTGCCACGGCAAGATTAAACAATTCACCTCTCTCCACCACTAGTATGTTCGCATCTCAAGGGCTTAGGTCCCATGTTCTTCTACGCCCAGTTTTCTAGCACAGTGCTGGTTACAGGATAAGATCTCAAATGATATGCATTGAATTAATAAGTAGAAGAATGAATGCTTTATTGCTGAGTCATTCGTACACTTTAACCAGCATTCATTTTTCTAAGCCTAAAACTTAGGAACACAACTTGGTGTAAAATAAAGTATCTGAAGACAGAAGAGATCCTCCAGTATTAGAGATTTGGGAATTGTTTCTATAGCTGATTGCGATTGTGCCTTTATTAACTTCAGGCTCAGAGAGGTTTGCATTTTCCTTGTCTTTTTCCATTCCAGCCATAGAACTTCTGAGCTTCAGCAGAGTCTGAGTTCCCTTGCAGGGGTGAGTCATTTCACCTCCAATCTCTTCTTTTGAGAGTTCTTGCCAACCACCTATTAACATCTTCAGCCAGTTGGATGTCTAGTCAAAATTTACCCTGTGCTACACATTGTTTACTCATTTGTCATCATTTTACCCTAGTTTTGTAAAATTTTATCTCCAAGTTTTTAAAAGTGAATTCATTGTCTAACGGGTGAAAAAAGCAGTCTTAGGTAATGGTATGCCATTAACGTGTTCCACATGGTGAGCCTCTCAGGTCTGCTGAACACCAGAGACCTGATGTCATCTCTGAGATTTCCAATCAGAGACGGTCAAATTGGCAAGTGTCCCCCTCTTGCTCATTTTTTCCCTGTTAGCTCCATTGACAACATAGGCCGTATCCAAACCACCTTTGTTCAGTGCTTTGGCTGTAATCACCTCTCTGGTTTCCAGGCGTCTTCTCTTTAGGTTTTTCAGGCTGCTCACTAGCCAAACCAACAGAATGTGCTGAAGAGAAGGAGAAAGAGGAAGAAGAGAAAGCAAGCCAAGGACCTCTTTTGCAAATTGATGATGCTTTGAAATCAATTTATTTGGAAAAATAGTCAGACTACAGAAAAAAACCTCCTTGCAACATTTTCAATCCAAAAAAGATGGCAGTATCACTCCTTCAAAGTTCAGCAAATATTTGATAAGTACAACAATAATTACAATAAATTTCATGACCCTATTTGGTAGCCCTCCAATGCATATTTCTGCTTTTCTTTTGTCTTGAGATAGGGAGTTGCTTTTTAATGTTTCCTTTCTTTATTTTCTCTTTAGTTCTGACTTCCTTAATTTTTACTCTTCCCCATACTATTTGCTGGTGACACCGGTAACAAAGGCAACGTATGCTATAGGTTGATAAGGCTATTGGTCTTCTCAGTAGAAGATGGAAAAGGACTAAGGGAAGCCTACTGAGACAGAGGTCTTGAAGTAATAAGAGAATTATCCAACCAGAAAAAAATACTTACAATACTAAGTTCAGGAAATATAAAGACAGAAAAGACACAGGGTCTCTACCCTTTATGACTGTCTTGTTTTTTAAAAAAGGAACAAGATATAAATGACTAGTTTCTGAACTATGCAGTAAATGTTACACTGAAGACATGTATGCCAAGATGCCATGGAATATTGGGCAAGAATCACTTAATATACCTGAAAAAAGTCAAGGAAGATTCCACAAAAGGCCAGTTATTTAAGCTTACTATTAAGGAGTAATCAGCAGTTTTCCATCCAGAAAAGAGTCAGTAAAAGTTTTTCTAGTAGACTTAACAGTATGTGCAAAGACTCGGAGGTATGCCAGAGAAGGCATGTTTTGGGGACATAGTTCAGGGTGACTGGAGCCTAGGGTACAGAATGGGAGAAGGGCTGTAGACACCATGAGCATTTATTCCATGATAGGTGCTTAGATTTTATCCCATGGGTGGTGCTATGCCTCTGATCCCCTTTCTTTTCCCTTCTAGTATTTGAAAGGACATATAACTAGAATATACTGTTCCTGCAGATATAATTATCACATCTCAACATTCATAGATTTTCTTGCTTGGTTTAGATAAGGCCAAACCTTCCATACTTCTTTCTCCTTCACTAGATCTGAAATAGAATTACTCAGATCAAAATATCCAGATTACTCAGGAATGTTATTATCCAGGGATATTCTAAAAGACCTCCCAGCAGAGGTGTGCAAAGTGACTAAAAACCTAACCATCATTCAAAACTTGGTGTTAAATAGTACCATAAGTATATCTCCATGATGAAGTAGCTGTCATTAATGTGCCTTGCAATGGTTTGGGAGAACAAGTGTCCAATGGACAGATGCCTGGAGTTGAGTTAAAATTGTTCCTTACCAAGTGATTCCCAACTTGAGAACCCTGTCCTCCCTTGGAGTATGAATCAACAGTAATGGCAGTCCATAAAGAGTTTTCATTGACTAAATAAGTGTAGTAATAACCCATGATCATACAAAGTTGGCTAACTAGAATATTAAGTTTCTTTGCATTTGACTGAAATTGTCTAACTTTAATTCAGTAATGCTAAAATCACATGAGGGACAAAATAGCATAATGGTTAAGAGCACAGGCTCTGGGGCTAGATTACCTGGCTTCAAACTGCTACCCTGCTGACTATTAGTGCAACCTTTGCCAAGTTATATAACCTCTTCATTTCTAAGTCTGCCTATCTGTAAAATGGAGATAATCATAATACTTCCTCCTAACTGTGATTTAATAAATGCAGACTGATTAAAGACAAAATGTATCAAAAAAGAGAGAAAACGTAATGAAAGTTTGAGGACCATTGGTCTAACTCAAGCAAAAGAATTACAATCATTCTCCTCAGACTGTAACCTATAATAGAAGAATATACTCTTACTTCACTGAAATCCAAAGTTCTGTCAGTCCTCTGGCTCTGGATTAAATGTGGAGGGAGCTGTATGGTACCTAATTCCATTTTTCGTTGTCTTCTCAAAGACACAAAAACGTGTCCCTCAAGTCCCTGTAGGCCTCATTATCTTGCAGATACTTCAGACTCCAATATGTTAGCCATTAAAAAGACGCCTCTCTGTTCGATGACACCATCCCTGGGCAAAAGCCACAGATAACAAAATGATCGCCAATTTTCTCTGGCAAGGCCACACAGCCAAGAGGACAATGGTGGAAAAGGCTCATGACAAGGGAGGGCGAAAAAATAAGGCAGAAAAAATGTTAAGTACTGGCTAAAAGACTACAAGCCAAAGAATATGATAAACAGCTATGGCCTGCATGAAAAGCAGGAGTCCAGCTGGATCATCTGCCAGAATCCAGCACAGGGCCAGCTACCTTGAATTGTAGATGCAGTAGTGCCTGCTGGAGTGTCCAGCACTGATTACTTGCATAGATCTGCTAAATGGCATAAGCCACCCATGCCAGGGATAACAAAAGTGTTTGCAAAATTTGTGGGGGCTGGTAAGAGTGCCAGGAAAGAGTAGAAAGAGATTGGCTGGACAAATATACCCAATGGCTTTAGGGAAACCAAATGAAAATATAGAAATTGAAAGTGAGGTAGACACTTGAGATGTCATGCTGGTTGAATTAAAGACAAGTGGTCAGTTCACTGGCTCTAAGCTCACTACATGAGTCTTCAGGAGTGACAGGGAGCCAGAGGTGGACAAAGATACAATTTCTGTTAACTAGCAAGCTATGCCTAGCAGAAGAGAGTGAAATCATTCTCTGTACCCTGTCATTAGCTGGATTTACAAATTCTGGAAGCTAATACCTCATAGTGTTCAGTCTTACCATCAGTAAAATGGGAAATAGTGCATTGACGTCATCAACTTGGAGATAAAAATGGACAACTTGGACCACAGATACTCCGTGAAATAATTGTTACTATTGCTTGTATACTTATGATTTGAATGGCTAAAAATAAATATATGAGGTTAAACTGTATGAAATTGCTAGCATTTTGCCATTTTTGACCTATAAATACAGTAATTTTCTATGTTTAACTTAATAGATAAAGGTATAGATAAGACTTGAGTTACTTGGTTATAAATACAGAGGTCTATTAGCAAATTTTAACTGAGATCCTCTGTATGCCCTTTCTCCTCCCACCCCCAATGACAAGTTGTTTCAGATTTCAGCAAAAACAAACTGGCCCTGGGATTAATTTCTAGCCTACTTTTCCGCGTCCCTTCTTTTCCTTCTGCTAATACTAGGCACTTTGATTCCTCATCTTACATTCCACCTACCATTGGGTGTTGTTTGAATGGGCTGGCCCTCCAATAGGGGACACCTATTTGTGCCCAAGAGAGATGGTTCTTTATAAACATGGCCATGGGACAGCAGCTGCTGAAGAGGGGGTCATGGGAAAATTCTTTACTCCCAGATATTTTCTCCACCTCCACTAGACAGAAATTATTTCTCTCAGGTTAAGTATCAACCTCATTAAACATTCTCTTTCGGTGAGCAAATATATCCATTCCCGTAATGCAGTGAGTGGCACCAGTTTTAGATCAGCATCCTCTGACACGTTATGTAAAAGGACACTAGGCACCAAGAAGGACTGCCACCAGCCACATTCCCAGCAAACAGCACTGCTGGCTGCAAACACTCCAAGAATGAACTCAGACTCAGATTTCTTCTTGCACCTCATCCTGCAAGCCCTATTGTTTCTTCAGTGAGGGGCAATTCATTAAAACTACTTACCCATATAAAACAACTTCCTTGTGATACAGAGCCTGCCACTGGCTCCTTTCTGACAGTTTCTAAGTTATAGAATTTGAGTTTCTGGCTCAGGCTTCCAATGGTGGATTTCAAAGAGAAAAACATACCCTCCTAAAAAGTTGTACCAATTCCCTGGGCTACAGAAGGGCCATTCCACTTGGGCCCTATCGTGGGACCAACAGCAGTGGCTTTGGGGTGTCATACCAGCTGGAAATATCTGGAGGAAACTGTGTCAGATGGGACAGTCCCGCCTGCAGCTGTACTAGATGCAATGGAGGCTAGGAGTAAGGGTAAAAGGTCACAGACAGGATGAAGTTTCCATCAGAGGAAATCCCAGAGTCTTTCACTCCATAGCACTTTTAAGACAAGTTCATAGAACCCTTCACTACCCAGACAGACCACAACCTTAATAATCTCATTTTTATGTATGTGTTTGCTTTGGAGGAAGTCCATGAGAATTATTATATAAAATTTCCCAAGCTGACTTGTGCTTTCTGTAAAATCTTGGCAGCCACCCTATCAAGGATGGCTTGATAGGAAGAAGTTTTCACATCAGATGTGGGATGAAAGATGCAGTCTCTTTCTTTCCACTTCTTTGGTTATCTCTTTCATGTGCAGGGTCTTGGCAGTTGTCATGCTCCCTCTAGCTGAGCACAGTGGACTCTCCAGGTATGTGTGCACATGCACCTCCCCATAGGTGCTTCTCAACAATTAGACCCAGTGCAAAGACTCCTGCTCCTCTTTAGCTTCAGGATCTTTGTCTTCTCCTTGGTGCAGGTTCCCCATTGGGGTGGCCATCCTCAAAGACATAATTTTACCTCTTGGTTCGCTACTGGGTGTCCTTTCTCAACCAAACCTCATTCTGCTTTAGCTCAGTCTCTGGGAACCACTTCTTTCCTGAAGCTCGCAGGCACTGAAAATTGCTAGGTATATTTCTCCAGGGAGCCAGAACACACAGACATGCCCTAACTGCCCAGAGCCAGATCAGAGGGCCTCAAGGGTGTGTGTGTCTAATCTACAGTTAGGCTAGACCAATGTCTTACAGCAGTGATCAGTCTCCGACTTTAATCACAATTGCCATTAATCTTTAAACTAAGCCTATTTAGAGATTTGCTCCTTCTTCCCTCCTTATGTGGTGTTCAAAACTAGCTTCTCACTGCTGACCTACCTGATTTCCCCCTGGCTGGGATAGGGCTTTCTTTCTCTAGAGCTCCTGATTTTTAATTTCTGTGCCATTCATCAACACCTTTTACTGTTTTGTAGCTAAATGAAAAATTATTGTTTTATTCTGTATTCCTGGCACCATGGGAAAAAAAATACAAGAACAGAAACCTGCAATAGGTACAGTCCCAGTCTTCCAGGAGCTTATATTCTAGTAGGGGGCAGAGCCCAGGAACACAGAGCACAAGACCAAAAAAAAAAAAAAAATCTCAAGCTGAGAAAAGCTATTTCTCCCTGAAAACAGGCAAGTGTTACTCTCTCCCCCAGTAAGAGAAATCTCCCAGAGGCAACCCTGGATATTGTGCCTGACAGCTATAGGCCTGATAATAGGTGAACACTGCCCCCATCCCACACACACACCCAAAACCAGATTTGGGCCACACAATTTCTAAGAAATCTAGAAGTAGAAACAACTTAGAAAAAAGAAAATAAAACAATTTCCCTCCCATTGCAGAGACAATGCCTGGAAGCAAAATCTCCTGGAGTGATTTCACTCCAGGAGAAATGGCCATCTGCTATTCTTCCCCACAACGTGAACACACACATACACCTACTCCTGTCTCTGTCTCTCACACACACACACACCTACTCCTGTCTCTCTCTCTCTCACACACACACACTCACACATATACAGGTATACTTATACTTGCACACACACACACATTCACACGTATATGAATACTTACAATATTTATACATACACACATAGACACACACTCACACATATACAGGTTTACTTACACATACGCACACTCAACATTCACACACACACACACACACACACACATGCATGCATGCTCCCAGTGAAGACTTCTCATCAGGGGCTTAATTACTTGGTAATGGAAAGTAGCAGTTCTATAAGTCAAGTCTGAAGGGTGGAGACCTTCCTATGCTTCTCACCTGACACTTCCTAAAGAAGCAGGGAGAACTACAGTAGGCTCTAATGATGGTGGCACCACAGGACTGAAATGTGGACTCACTGTGGCTCCCCTTGGGGTCTTACACAGTCCAATGAATATCACCTCTTGTTTCACCCAAGCTCAGAATCTATTCTGTGGAAGGCACAGGAGCCTAATGCCATGGAGACCAGAATACCATTTTTACTATAGATAAAGGTGTTTGGGGGTTGTGGCATAAGCGAGAAGGCTGAATGAGCTGGCTTGAACTCCCCTGAAATAAGCTGATGCCCCAGAAATGTAGGCCTCCTCTGCTAGACTTTCCACATAATGAAAAGACAGCTGGGAATGTATGTTCTGCAGGCAAGCAGGCAAGAATCTGGGGGGTTCCTTCCTCCAGACTCACGAATCAGATCAGTCATTCTGGTTCCCATTGAGAGGAATGAGAAAGGGATGGGGCTAGAAGCCAGGAGGACTTCTCCATGGATATCCCTGTTTTGTTGTTGTTGTTTGATTGTTTGTTTGTTTGTTTTCTTTTTCTTCTTTGAGACGGAGTCTCGCTCTGTTGCCCAGGCTGAAGTGCAGTGGCATGATTTCGGCTTACTGCAACCCCCACCTCCCAGATTCAAGCGATCCTCCTGCCTCAGCGCCCCCAGTAGCTGGGATTACAGGCACGTGCCACCATGCCCGGCTAATTTTTGTATTTTTACTTGAGACAGGGTTTCACCACGTTGGCCAGGCTGGTCTGAAACTCCTGACCTCGTGATCCACCCACCTCGGCCTCCCAAAGTGCTGGGATTACAGGCATGAGCCACCGCACCCGGCCAGATATCTCTTTACATCAACACATGAAAAGTGGGAAGCTAGTATGCTCAGCCACAGGTCCCTCAAGCACTCTTTTCTATGCTTCAGAGGACATAGCTGTCAGCCAGGGGGCCACACTCGGATGGTTCTGAGCGTGAGAGGCTTATGGGCTGAGAGAGACTCTCATAGGCATTTGAGGAGAGTGTCGTGGGTGGCTGTGTCCTCCCCATCTTTCCTCTCATTCCCCTCTTCTTGAGCCT